>NC_136071.1:568253292-573053292 GCF_964261635.1 Lissotriton helveticus | reverse complement strand
ACCCTCTCCTTGTCCTTCTCCATCCGCCCCATGATCCTGACCCCCCCCACCAACCCGCCCTCCACCGTGAAATGCAAATCAAGCATGAGTCCAAAAAACTGACCACACATCCACCCCCACACGCACCATCCCACACACACAGCCTACAGCCGCCACCACCGGCTGTGCCAGGAGGAAGAGCGTCGTCGCCTCCGGAATGGCGAGCCATTGGCCTCCCGGGAAGGTTCCGCGTCCTCGATGCCCAGGAGATCCTTCGCCTCCCGCAGGGAATTGATCTGCCTCAGCCTGTTCTCCCACCGAAAAATAATCCGGAAGGGATGGCCCCAGGAGTAGGATACCCCGCGCTCCCGGAGTAAAGCGGTCACAGGCCGAAAGTCCCTGCGCTTCTGCAAGGTTGTCGCTGCCAGGTCTTGGTAAAGCTGGGGGCGGTGGCCTCTAAATTGCAACGAGGTGATGGTTCTAGCCTTCCTCAATATACTTTCCTTTACCTGAAAGTCATGTACACAGACGAGGATATCCGGCGGTGGGCCCCCGCCCCTTCTAGGCAGCCCCACTCTATGAACTCTGTCCATCTGGATGTCACTCATCTCTTCATCCTCTAGGATCTGAAGAAACAAGGCCAGGACGTATCCACGCAGGTCCCCCGATTCACCGTCCCACGGCACCGCCTTGATACGAATGTTATTTCTCCTGGAGCGGTTCTCCAAGTCTTCTGCGTGTGTTTGCAAATCCAGATTCTGCTCCGTGAGGCGTATGATGTCCTGTTGGAGCTGGTGCACATCATTCGCCATGCCAAGGTCATGGTCCTCCAGCGTCGCCACCCTGTCGCCAATCCCATCCACGTCCCTCCGCACTTCCCTGAGGTCTGACGCCAACTGTGTGCGAAGTTCGGAGATGTCCTCCTTAATGGTCGCGAAGAGCTCCTTCATGAACGCTTTTGTCGCTGGCGCCTCGTCGTCTGATTGTCTTGTGGACCCGCTGGCTCCCGGCGACGCTGGTTGCTGCGATGACTTGGAGGTCCCCTCCTTCACCGTTTTCCCCCCCTTGCGCTGCGAGTTGGACATGGCTGTGGGTAGCCGCTGCACTCCTACCACCAGGCTCCAGGCAGCCGCAGCCGGGAGGGCAAGTCTCAGGACGGCGACCGTCCGTCTCAGGACGTCCCGATAGCAGTGCCGCCGCACTTCCCCTGAGCGTCCGCTAATCCGCCAGTGCCGCAAGTACCGGGAGCTCCCTCCAATCCAGGAGGCAAGGAACGAGTGGCAAGGTCCTCTCCTCAGTGTTGGCGCCCAGTCTCAGAGCTCGCGGGACCCCTCCGTCAGCGCCCCCGCAAAAGCCAGATCTAGGGATCCGCAGGATCGGTCCTCCAAAGGCAGCAATGCAAGACCCCACCAAAATGGCGTTCCGTGTGTCAGCGCAATAGGAGTCCGCTACTCGGGCGTATGATCGCCTCTGCTCCCCTCAAGCCGGTCCTCTTGCTCTCTAGCTGCAGCCTCCCCGCCTCTCCTGCCAGGCAGTACGCAGATCAATGAGCTTACTCACGCTTCGGCCACCTCCTGAGCCCAGCTGGGCAGGCCCCCTCAGATCCTTCTTCAGGCCCCTTCACAGGCCCGCCGGCAGGACCAGCGTCCCCCTATGTCACCTAGGGCACTGAGGTCGCCTGCTAGCCAACTCTGTCCATCCCGCGCTCCGCGCGTGCGGGCACAGCTCCTCTCCGGTCCACGTGGCGCAGCCCACCGTCCGGCCTAGCCCACTGCCACTCCGAGATCAGGCCTCCACTACAGGAGAGGCGGCCCCCTGCCAATTCCGCCTCGCTCTCTGCCCTTCCGTGGACCAAGCAGGCTGACCCGCTCCTCCAGAGACGCCGGGCCTCTCCGCGCCTCCCCCACAGTCGCTGCTCAAGCTGGCCGGCCCGGGATCCTGACTGCCGCCTCCACACGCGTCTCCGCCCGGCTCCTTACGTCCTCTCCTCGGCAGCTTCCGGCCCCCTGCAGGCACAGACGCTCCTCCCGCCGAGCCTCCTCCTCTGAGTGCCACTCCGCTGGCCAGTCTAGGCCTCCGCTCTCCCCATGCAGCGCGGGAAGACCCGCGCCCGGAGTCTCGGCCGAGTCGGAGCCGGCCAGTCCCCCGGCGGGCCCCAAAGTACGCGAGGCCGCCGCCTCACAGGCCGCAACTGGTCAGCACTCCGCCGGCCCCAGGAGGCGCCGAGACACTCAGTTGACGGCACCGGAGCACACCGCCGTGGATCGGCAGCCCCCACCGATCATTTGGCGCTGGTCAGCGCTCCTTGGGACCCCGCTGTAAGCTGCTATGGAGGTCTGGCGTCGGAGAGGCTCGAGAAAGCGTCCTACTCCGACGCCATCTTGGCCACGCCCCCCAGAACTGCTTTTAAACATATGTTACTATCCAGCTTACCTTCCCTATTGAATGAGGTTAGTGAATAGGTCCCGCATCCCCACATTCATTCTGTATTTGCTCCATGGTTTCCATATTTTCTCCCATTTCTTGACATGCACCCTACTTTTATATACCATCTCCTCAGCTGGTTGACACCAGTCTAGGTCTCTTTCCCATTCCTTCAAAGACGGTGATTGGGGCGCCGCCCTTCTTCTTGCAATGTTTCTCTTTGCAATCCCTGCCTTTAGGGCCAGCCAGAGACTGACGTAATTGAGATGGTCTATCTCTCCCTTAATCATTAGAAGGAGCCATCTAGCGTCCACTCCGGACACTTGGACATTACTGCTGTGATTCTTTGCCAGAACCGGGCGACCCCTAGTATTCCCATATGATGTGAAAAAAAGACACCTTCCCCTTCGCATCCCTTTGTGTAAAGCGCTGTTTGTGCCCTACCTCATTTATGTAAGAGTGTGAGGGGATAGAAGGAGCAATCTAGTATCTTGAGCTGCACCAGCCTGAATCGTGTCCAGATTGCAATTTCTCTGGGGCTCTTTATTGCTTCCAGCCACTCTTCGTCTCTGATATTCCCAAGGTCATCGACCCATGCAGCTCATAGGGCCGTCAAGGGGTCTGGTACATTATTTATTAATTTGCAGTATATCGTGGAGGTCGCCTTTCCAGGTATGGGATCGATTAACAGTCTATTTTCCAAAGGGGAGTGGTCGGGGATGGGTGTGCCTCGTTGCATGTGTCCCTGTAATGCGTGCATCAGTCTCAGATAGTGCTATCTTTGCTTCGGTATCAAGCTATATTCCAGTTGTAAGTCTTCGAAGGGAAGGGGAGCCTTGCTCCTCCACCCATCTCCCACTCATTCAATGCCTATCGTCTGCCAGCCTCTGAAGCCTTTTAATGAGTCTACCTCCCAACCCATAGAGGTGTCTGACTGGTTAGTTTCAACTGCCATCCCAGGAATCTATTTGCCTCACGCCAGCACACCACCACTGCCACAGTATGTGAAGGCCACTCCGGGCATGCCATTCTGGAGTACAGGAGTGGCTAACAGTCGCCTCTCGGCATTGCGGCTTTATCCACCATATACGCGGCTCATTGCTGTCTACATAGACCCAATCATTTATGACCAGAAGCTGTGAGGCCCAATAATATAACTTAATATCTGGGACCCTCAGGCCACCCTCATACACTCCTTTTTGTAGTTTGTGGAGCGCTATTCTGGGTGAACCTCCCTGCCACAACAGCGCCCAGACTTCTTGGACCACGTGCTTAAAGACTGTTGGGGGGACTGGACATGGGGTATTCTGCAGGATGTACAATAGGCGTGGCAATGCCATCATTTTAAACAGGGCAGCACTGCCCATGAGGGACAGCGACAGGGTGCGCCAATGGAGTGCATCCGCACTGAGCCGGTCCAGTTGGGTGTTAGATTTCTCTTCAGGAACATCTGGTGGTCGCGGGTGACATAAATGCCCAAATACTTAATCCCCTATATCGCAACTGGGACTACACAGCTCGCCGGCTGTCCCGGCGAGGAGCCACATAGCAGGAAAACCACTGACTTAGACCAATTAATGGTATATCTGAGGTAGCTCCCAAACAGTTAAAAATTGTGAAGTGCCCTTGCCATGGAGTAGTACGGTCTCGCCAGATATATAAGTATATTGTCCGCATAAAGCGAAATTTGCTCCTCCCAACTCCCTGGTGCCTCTATTCTATTTCAGTGTGCCAATGGCTCCAGTGCTAGGGCAAACAACAGTGACAACAGGGGACAGCCCTGTCCGGTGCCCCTTCGCAACTGGACAGTGCCCTTTTGACTCTTACTTGGGCTTGTGGGTCCTGGTAGAGCAGTCTCACCCAGCTACAAAAGTTGGGGCTGAAGTCCAGCCTGTTGAGTACCATAAACAAAAAAGGCCACTCTATACTGCCAAAGGCCATTGATGCGTCCAGCGCCATCAATGCAGTTGGCTGGGTTGAGGAATCACTAGTCTAGTGGAGCACCCTGTATAATCTCTGCAGGTTGTGGTGATTGCTCCTGTTTGCCATGAAGCCAGATTGGTCGACATGGTCCACAGCAGTGATGACAGATGTAAATCTATTGCCTAAGGCCTTTGCCAACACCTTTGCCTCCACATTGAGCAAGGAGATTGGCCGATATGAGCCACACTGGTCCGGAGGCCTACCCGCCTTGTGTATGACCACGATGGTGGCTGCCCACTGATCGACCACTGATCGACCCTTCTCTCGAGCTTCCGGTAGAATATTTAGTAATGGTGGTATTATTATGGAAGCCTGACTTTTGTGCAACTCGATTGGGAATCCATTCAGACACACTGCCTTCCCTGATTTGAGGGATCCCAGGGCTCCTGCCAGTTCTTCTGCCATAAGGTCAGCGTTTAGGGCCTTCCGCGCTTTCTCAGTTACTGTGGGCATCAAGAAATTCCTCAATAGTTCCTCACAGTCGCTTTTAGATCTTGTGCTAATGGATGCGTATTCTGCATTGCCCAATTTGTGTGCTCGCTTTGGTCTTTTTCAAAGTCACCTATCAGAATAAGGCTACGTCGATGAGGATCCGGCTTAACTAAGAACATTTTTAATCTCTCAGGGTGCTATGGATACAGTTGGACCCTCTTCATGATAATGTCTTCTCAAATATTTTGACAGCTCTTCATCTTGTGCTTTTAGATAAACTGTTAATCCTGGTAATGTTATTGTTATGTTAACGTTATCTTTCCCTTTTCCTTACAAATTCACGGTAATTGTTTGCCTTGCTCATTTCCTTCCTACTTATATACCCCTCCGCTGTGGTCATAACCCCCATGTCAGATGTGTCATTATCATCTGTGTTGTCACCACCCCATTCTTCCCTTTGTCGAATAATATGTGTTTTCAGTTGTCAGTTCTTGACATGTACTATCAAATTCAAATTCAAAAACTTTATTCGATCATTGATTAATGATCATAAAAGTACATACATACATAAGTGATAAAACATGAGGATATAGCAAATTTTAAGTTAATCACATATCAAAAAGGGTGCTTTTCCTCAAACAAATCGATTTTAAAATAAATACAGCAGTAAAAAAACAGATGTCCTGTGAATCAAGTCCAAATAAAAGCCCCATGGCCGATACAATAGTGGATACATTATATTTTTTGAAAAGCGGTTTCAGATATATTTTTCGGAGGTGAAGATAAAGAGGGCATAACAATAAAAAGTGCTCCGTACTTTGTTTTGTGGTCCCATCACACGGACAGGGGGCAGTAGTATAGGTCTTCATTACAGGATAAGCGACAAGCAAATGAACAATCCCCATCCGTAATCTTGTCAATACATATTGGTGGGATCGGATAGTGACCAATTTAAAATATCCTGAAAGCCCCATTTCTTCCTTAGTGTATCTGTCGTAAAAAACATGTGTAGAGAACTGGGCAATAGCTGCGTTACGCTTCTCCATGCTAACCCTCAAAAATTCATGTTTAAGCTCACTCTTCGGTATATCTAAAACACAAAAAGGGTTATCACGCACAGTAAGATTAAAAACATCACTAAATGTTCGAATAATATAGTTAAGCCAAGGGATGCGGGAACATTTGTCCATATGAAGACAGTCTAAAATAATTTTTCTTGTGAAACCAGTCTGTTCCTTAATCCATATAGATCTCCATACTAACAGGGGTCTTAATCTGATCAAGTCAGATAGATGTTCTAGACCAACCTCCTGATGGATCAGCTTTGTTGAGGCAGAAGATGGTAAACACAGGAGTTTTTTTACAAATTTGTTTTCCTCCACCTGGAGCATGTTGTTATTACAATGGCCCCACACTCCTGAGCCATATAGGGCCAGAGCAACACATTTATGGCGGTATAAGTACAACATGTCTGGTATCCGTCTTGAGCCTAACTTGGATGCGAACTTAAATATGCCAAAAGAACACTTGGCCATTTTGGCTCTTACATTAATCATTTCAGGTGTCCACATCCCCCCTCTGGTAAAGGTGATACCTAAATAACAAAATTTGTCCACCACTTTTATAGTTTGGTCCATAACTGTAAAGGGCCTTAAGTTTTTAATTTTCTTCCCACAGGGCATTATAAAAGTTTTTGAATTATTAATTTTTAATTTTCTCCCATTAATAAAATCTGCAAATTTATTCATAAGTTTTTGCAACCCAAGAGGTGTTTGTGAGAGCAGAACCGCGTCATCCGCGTAAAGCAATATTGGGATGGAAAGGCCATCAGCAGTCGGTGCGTCTGCACTGATGGTCCGTAGTTCCGACTCAATTGCGTTTATAAAAAGGGAGAAAAGAAGAGGTGCAAGGACACATCCCTGCCTAATTCCAGAACCTACTTTGATACTGGGTGTACACTCCCCCGATTGCCCGTAGCGTATCTTAGCCATCAGATTCCTATAAAGTTGGGCCAAAAAATAGATAATATCCTTTGGAGCACCCATGTCCAACAAGGTTGACCACAGAAGACCATGATCAACCAGGTCGAAGGCACTGGTCAGGTCGGCAAAACAAAGAAACAACGAGCCTTGTTTAGCCCTTGTATATTTGCATATAATAAGATCTAAATTAACGCATTGTTCTATGGTGCCTAACCCCTTGCGGAATCCATACTGAGAATCCGCAAGGATCCCTTTATCTTCTACCCATTCCTCCAAACGACTCAGTAATACCCTACTCATAATTTTTAGGGAAGCAGTGAGGTGATTGCTCCTGTTTGCCATGAAGCCAGATTGGTCGACATGGTCCACAGCAGTGATGACAGATGTACATCTATTGCCTAAGGCCTTTGCCAACACCTTTGCCTCCACATTGAGCAAGGAGATTGGCCGATATGAGCCACACTGGTCCGGAGGCCTACTCGCCTTGTGTATGACCACGATGGTGGCTGCCCACTGATCGACCGGCAGTAGTCCCTTCTCTCGAGCTTCCGGTAGAATATTTAGTAATGGTGGTATTATTATGGAAGCCTGACTTTTGTGCAACTCGATTGGGAATCCATTCAGACACACTGCCTTCCCTGATTTGAGGGATCCCAGGGCTCCTGCCAGTTCTTCTGCCATAAGGTCAGCGTTTAGGGCCTTCCGCGCTTTCTCAGTTACTGTGGGCATCAAGAAATTCCTCAATAGTTCCTCACAGTCGCTTTTAGATCTTGTGCTAATGGATGCGTATACTGCATTGCCCAATTTGTGTGCTCGCTTTGGTCTTTTTCAAAGTCACCTATCAGAATAAGGCTACGTCGATGAGGATCCGGCTTAACTAAGAACATTTTTAATCTCTCAGGGTGCTATGGATACAAGTGGACCCTCTTCATGATAATGTCTTCTCAAATATTTTGACAGCTCTTCATCTTGTGCTTTTAGATAAACTGTTAATCCTGGTAATGTTATTGTTATGTTAACGTTATCTTTCCCTTTTCCTTACAAATTCACGGTAATTGTTTGCCTTGCTCATTTCCTTCCTACTTATATACCCCTCCGCTGTGGTCATAACCCCCATGTCAGATGTGTCATTATCATCTGTGTTGTCACCACCCCATTCTTCCCTTTGTCGAATAATATGTGTTTTCAGTTGTCAGTTCTTGACATGTACTATCACTTTTTGCTATCTTTTCTTCCCCTTATTTTCCTTTCCCTTTCCTTTATTCTTGTTTCACCAATTCCTCCTGTATCATCATATATCACCTTCCATATTTTCCAATTTCTATATATTGTTTTATATGCTCATTACAGAGTTTATAGATATTTGATAGTCCTCAACGTTTATTTAATTTGTCTTTAGTCTAGAATTGAGAGTTATGACATGGAAAATAAAGGGATGTATTAATCCTGCCAAATGACAGAGAGTATTATCACACTTGGCAAATTCTGCTCCAGATTTAGACTTGCTTCAAGAAACACACCATACTAACCTAGGGCCCAGATGTAGGTAAAATAGATTTACCGATTTTTAATTACCGAATTTTACCGATTCGGTAATTAAAAATCGGTAAATCTAAGGGGTGGATATGTAGGTATTCCAGATGTGCTGGAATACCGATTCTGAAGAATTCGGTATTTGCTTTGAAGCCCATAGGAATGAATGGGCATTACCGATTCGGTAAATACCGATTTGCACAAGGGTGCAGGGGGTGTCACTTTGACACCCTCTGGCACCCCCAAAACAGGCTTGGGTGCCATGTGGCAGGCATACATGCACTAAGGGCAGGTCTGCCTGTCACATGGCATAGGTGTGCATGCACACATGTGCATGCACACCGGAATCGGTATTTTACCATCAAATTGGATTTGATGGTAAAATACCGATTCTGTAAGGCCTCTGGGACTCTGAAGAGTCCCACCTACATCTCGGTGCCTCAGAATCGGTAAATTTACCGATTCTTTATTTTACCGAATCGGTAAAATTACCGATCGGTAATTTTACCGATTCGTTAAAATAATGCCCCCTACATACCTGTCACCCATATACCGGTCGGTAACGGCCAAAAATACCGATTTTCGGCCGTTACCGACCGACCTACATCTGGCCCCTAGAGCCTTAAAACTCAAGCGTGGTTGGGTTGGCTCTGTGTTTGTGTCTTCCACCTCCAATAAAAAGAATGGTGTTATTGTTCTATGTAGGAAATACTTAACTCTTGTTGTAGTATCACAAGAAGAAGATGACATGGGCAGATTGAGTATTATTCAGCTTTATATTTTTGTTCACTGTTGGCCTGGTTCCTATCATTGTGTGAACACTCGTTCCTGAAGACCTAACCATGTGAGCGTGACTGAAATTTTTAGGCTTGCCTACGAATCCTGAGGACAACTCTGGGAGCTTATCGACTGGGCTCCCTTGTCTTTAGGTTTTGTAACTGTTAGTGATTTTAACTTTTTTACTTGTTTTCTCCCTCTTTTGGGTTTGGAACCCCTCTTTTGGGAGTGGAACATGGAACTTGCTTGCTTTGAGGCTTCACTGAGGGAGAGTTCACCCTTTTTAAAGTAAGTTTTTTTAGTGCAGCAGTGGGAGGGGTGTGTCATGGGAAAGCGAAAGGCACTAGACAAATCAGCCGGGGCAGAAGGTGTACGTGAGGCACCTAGACACCCTGCAGAAAACTGCACCCTGAGCGAAACAGATGATTTGATAGAGGAGGTGGAAGGCCTGCAGGCTACCAAGGACTCAAGTAATTTGATTGATAAAATAGGGAATAGTGGGTAGGGGTGACCTCAAAGGAGCATTGGTTTAATACTTTGGGAAAGCCCAATTGTCTGTAGACCAGGGAGATAAGCAAAAAAACGAGTGGCATCCCAACCTCGCCTATGGAGTTGCCAAGTGATTACCAATGCCCGGCCACCAACCCAGGCAACCCCCATGAGTCAAGTGAAGAGTGTGTTAACATCGGTGGTGAATGTTGACTGCTCGAACAGATTTGCTGTTCTGGTGGATCTGTAAATGGTGCCATACCCTGGCCATCCATGTCCCCACCCCTCGCTGTTGAATGATAAAAACGAAGCAGTGTCTCCAACCCAAATCCACTCACTAAGGGGAGAAATTGATATTCTAAAGGGGATGGTGTAAAACTGTCTAAGGTTCCACTTGAGAAAATGGATAAATGATCAGACATAGTCATCAATTTAACTAATTCTGCTACTGTAATTAAAATGGATCCAGTCCAGACGTTAACTAAGCAACAGGCCCCCATAGTACAATGAATGTAAATGTAATTTGTACTTGTAAATCACACTAATACCCCAACTGGGGTGTCCTGGCGCTGTAATGCATACCGCTGTGGAACCCTTCCTGGCTTTTCCCTGTGAAATGTCCACTCCTGAGCACCCCCAAGGTGAAGCCAGGCACCCCAGCGCTGTTGGGGCCGTTGTGGAGATTAAGCAAGCTATGGCCCAGAGTTGCAGAGTGGGACCCATGATTATAATAGGCACTGAGGCGAGAATTATCAGGTCCGAGGAAATTGAGCCCAAGACTAGCCGAGGAGGGAATTGAACCCTGGTCCCGGGCCAGACCTCTGCATCAGGGGCTGCTGCTCTAACCATTGAGCCACACTTCTCCACTGAATTGAAAAGACACACTAGACACTCATCCTAAGATCCCACACTTGAGGACACAAAATCTACCAGGTAATCAAAGGGAGACTAGGGACTACTATAGTGACAGCCCCAGATCTAATCGGAATGGCCTATTTGATAAACATTCACTCTCAGGCCCATTTGATAAACATTCAATCTCAGGCCCTATGTACAATGTCCCACATAACCCTCCAACGAAAGAACTTTGATTAACACAATTCCTACTGTTACTAAGCTGTGTAATATCTATCTATCAAATGTGTCCAAACTCCTGAAAAGTGTGTATGAATCATCCGATTCAAGAACTAATAAAGTGATCCACTGGTTGAGACATTAGAGAGGCTGTAAATAGAAAATTAGAAAAGACATTCTTCAGGCCACACACATCAGCTCGGTACAGAGAACGTCTGACAGTATAGGTCTCATACTGAAGTTCAGTACTTTAGCTGATGAATTGATATCATATAAGCTAAGGTTTATGCCGCAGATTAACTCACTAATATTTCTTTAATATAATATATCCCATTGTCAAGCAGTGCTCCCACTTTCAATGCCCTGTTACAGATCAGAGAACCCCCATTCCTTACTATCTACAATTGTGTCCTCTAATCTATCACAGATAGATTGACACTAATTACACCACCGGGGCGTGTCCAGAGAATGGTGGACTCGGGTAGCCCTTGTAGTCCTAGTCACATTGCCAGGTCCAAAAGGACGGAGAGCCCCAGCAGAGAGGAGGTGAGGCCTATGGGTCGGTTTACAGGTGTATCTGAATAACCATTGGGCACCTTTCTGTAACAGGGCCAACCGGAGAGGGCCATGACGAAAGGGAGGTATCTATTATTTTTTTTAAATCTTGGAACATTGCAGGTATTGTAGCCAAACTTTGTGACCCCAAATGGGGAGCATTTATAGACCAGCACCATGCTGTTTTCCTACAGGAGACCTGCGCAGGGGACCCAGTACCCAGGAGTGGGTTTTGTTCTTACTCTGCAAATGCGGTCCCATCTCTTTCTGGTAGAGCTTCAGGGGGGTTTGTTAATCTGACACAGGCTGGACCTCTTTCCAACAACCAAACGGATTCCATGTAATAGCAAGGATATTTTAGGTTAGAAAATAATAATAAAAACACAGTAGACCTGCTCAAGAACAATCTGTCCCAATACAACCAAGGTATCTTAAAAGTATTTGCAGGTGATTGTAATACTAGACTTTCTTGGAATGGGCTGAATATGGCAAGATTTATAGAGCCAGAGGATATAGTCGCTCCAGAGGGAGTCGAGGTTTAGGTAGTACTTAAGCAGATGGCTGTTGCCTTGAAAAGTGAAGATCTGGCTTTTGAATTCAGCCTGATAATTGTCAATGGTAACACATGTTTTGACTTCCCCCTCACCCAACTTTTAAAAGAGATACCTAAACTAGTCATATTGACTATTTTTGTTGATCAAGCTCTTTGGCCTGTGTTAGTGGACATGGTCATCATTCCGAGGCTGGATAATGACCACAAGGCGCTATGTGTCAGCTTCAACCAGGCCTTATTTATGAGTGAAAACCTGAACCCATAACTTTCTCCAGTGCTCTCGCGACATCTAATAACAGGCATAATGTAAAGTGGGCGGAAATATCATCAAATGTTGTATTTCTAAGGCAAATTTATGAGGTTCTTATCTACATATTTTCGGACTATGAAGCACCTAGTACTGCTCTTGCCCAGTGTGATTTTGTCATCTTGCATTGCCTATTTCTGGATTATATAAAGCCCCTTTTTCTTAAGGCAAGAACCAGAGGAAATTCAACAGATCTCTTATGTGAAGATTATTGGACTATACCTCCTTTGGCCCAAACAGATGAATCGGATTAAAGTGGGCTTGATGTCATTTACTGTTGGATTGAATATTGACTCTTTCTTACAATTTGAGTGCTTGGATTAGTCCTTTGATACAGTTCGTCCCTCCCTTTTTCTTTGAGGGTCATATTAGGGTTGTTTGGTAACCGACCCTTTTTTTCTTTGAACACCATTTAAGATACTTGTGTTGTTCTACTTTCCCCAGACGCAGTGCAGAGCACCTACTGCTGTTTTCTGACCTGGTTACCAAAGAACCAGGGGAAGCATCACAAAGAAACGACCCAGCTGGTTTGACAAAGTCTGTAAGTGGAGGAAGAGGGCCCTTCTAGATACCATAAAAAAGGCAGCAAACTAGAGATTTCTAGGGCCAGGAAGAACTTGAAGTCTACGCTGCTAGCAGCAAAAAGGAGGTGGGAGTGGGGAAAATCAGCAGTCCTGACCCAGGCACTTGACATCAAAAACCTTAGGTCATTTTAGTATTAAATATTTTTATTGAAAAAAGCAGCTCATACAAGAACAAAGATGCGTTGCGGATCAAGGATATGCAATAAAACGATAAAGGCATTAAAATGCTATGACCGCTACCATAATACAACCCCAACGCACCTCAGTGCTCTCCCATATCCGGAAGTACTATAAGGCCGAGTCTGCAACAATGGAGGAAAAACAATACCCTGTCCCCACCCCCCTCCCCCACCCCCCAACCATCCCTCAACCTACCGGCCCCCCCACCCCGTTCCAGGTCCATGATCCCCATACATACAAACATTACAAAACAGCCTTCCACACCAAAGCCCCTCAAGATTGAACATGTGACAGACGAAGCAAACGCAAATACCGGGGGCAAGTCACCTCTCTGAATTCAGTGGCCAGCAGGGCCAGGAAGGGCTGCCACAAGTCTGCATATTTGGAAACTTCCCCAGCTTTGATTAAGGACAGTTTTTCCATGCCGAGCACCGCCCAGAGGCGAAACAACCAGCCTTGGAAGGTGGGGGTATGTGTGGTGCACCATAAAGAGAGAACATTCTGGACTGCAGAGCCTAGGGCGATAGCAATCAGCCTCCCCCTACGTGACTTCAAAGGATAGGTCAGAGCATTCGGTAGACCCAACAAGACATAGGCAGGGAACCTTGGGATCTTGGTATCAAAGTGTGTGTCTACCTCGTCTAGCACCAATTTCCAGTAACCCTGGATCTGGGTGCAGTCCCACAACAGATGCACCAACATGCCCCTTTCACCACAGCCCCACCAACAGGTATCCTCCCTCGCTGGGTCAATTTCGTGCAGCCTCTCTGGTGTGTAATACCAATACGTCACTAGTTTGGTAAAGGTGTCCGTCAAACCCATGTGGTATGCTGAGTGCCGTGCCCGGTAGTAAATGTCCTCCCACTCTTTATTGGTGAGCGCCCTTCCCAGCTCCCTCTCCCAGCGGGCCCTACTTGGATTATATACCAGGGCATACCTTGCCAGCAGCATGTGGTACAGGTCCGAGATGAGACGTTTATCCGTCTTCCGTGTGATTAACCAGTATTCATAAGTGCTAAGCTTCCGATCCGCCTCAGTTCGCACCTGGGCGTTAAGTGCCCAGTGCCGCACCTGCAAATAGCGTAGCCGCTCTGTCTCTGGCAGGCCGTATTCCCGCCGTAAATGTTCAAAGGATGCGATCCCTTCTCTCGTGTATAAATGGCACAGAGATCTGCACCCTGCTGGACGCCACTTGGCCTGTGCATCGCATCCTGGCCCAAAATCAGGGTTGTCTGTCAATGGCGTGAGCGGGGAAGGAAATGTGGTCAAATCATGTCTTACGTTGGTCTGGTCCCATACTTCCATGGGTACCCGCGTGATGAGTGAAGCATATAGATTAGGGGGACGGTGCGCCTTGCGGAAGAAGGGGACTTCCTGTAGTGTCCGGCCCGCTACAGCCTGGTCCTGGAAGAGGCAGTGCTTCTCTGACTCCCACCTGCTCCATTCCACCAAGGTCCGGAGCTGTACCGCCTGGTAGTAGAGCCGCAGATCCGGGAGTCCCAGGCCTCCCTGTTCCGGCGGTAACATGGCCAATCTGAGCTCCATTCTCGGGCGTTTGCCATTCCAAATGAATTGGGCAAGTTTTGACTTTGTCTGCCTGATCCAGCCCTCCGGGGGACGGAGCGGAAGAGCCCGAAAGACATAGAGGATCTGTGGCAGAATGGTCATTTTAACGGCAGCCATCTTACCGAGCCAAGATAGAGGGAGATGCCTCCATTTGCCGAGTTCCGCCCGTATCGTCTGCCGTAACCTGGCATAGTTGATTCGTACCGTGCCAGGCAGTAAGGGATTGCCTCCGAAGCCCACCGAAAGGGGAAGCAGGTTTGCAAGTGGGCCCGCATCTGCCCATCTAAGGAGAGGTCCAGTGCCATGTTAATCTTGAAACCCGTTGCCTCAGCAAAGGACTCCAAGATCTCCACACACGCCGGCATTGAGGTTCTGGGGGAACCCAGTAATAGCAGGATGTCATCCGCATATAAGCTTACCGTGTGCGTGAATGCGCCAAACTTAATTCCCTGTACCCTCGGATCAAGCCGCAATGCCTGAGCTAGCGGCTCCATGTATAACGCAAACAGCAGAGGTGACAGCGGACACCCCTGCCGCGTCCCTCGTTCAATGGGGAAGCGCGGGGATGAGCATCCGTTGACCCTCACCACCGCCGTGGGGAAGGTATAACAATTCAGGACCCAGGTCCTGAATTTCACTCCGAACCCCGCCTTTATCAGTACACTCTCCAGGTACGGCCAGTGGACCCGGTCAAAGGCTTTCTCTGCATCGATTCCGACCAGCATATATTCCCCGCAGGTACGCGTCGCATTTTCAATCAGATGGAGAGCTCTCTTAGTATTGTCAATCGTTTGGCGTTCTGGGATAAAACCCGACTGGTCCGGGTCTATCAACCCCTGCAGAAGCGGGGCCAGCCGTGCGGCCAATATGCCCGTGTAAATTTTAAGATCAACATTAAGGAGAGATATGGGGCGATACGCCCCACATTGTGCGTGATCCTTCCCGATGCTTGGGGAATGCCGAAATGGTGGCGTCCAGCAGGTCGCGCGGGATCGCACCCGGCTCCTCGAAGGAATCGAATAACGCAGTCAGCAGTGGCGCCACCTGGGGCAGAACGTTTTGTAAAAAAGGTCTGTAAACCCGTCCGGGCCCGGAGCCTTGGCCAACTTAAGGCGTGAGATCGCCGAGATTACTTCTTCGGGTCGAATGTTACTGTCTAACTGTTCTGTCTGGTCCTTTGACAAGGCCGGGAGGGGAACAGACTCCAGAAATGTAGTTCTGAAAATTCTGGACTCGGGAATAAAACTTCGTCGTAGTATGACGATTTTGGTATCAAAAGACCGAGAAGGACTAGTACACTATGTACGAGCATTTTCGTCATATTCGAGCGTCGATTTCACCTCGAAATCGCCATTTTCGTCCTGAACCCTTGGCTTCCATTTTGTGTACGGCAGCCATTTTGTGAGTTGCCCTCACATAGGCAGATGATTAAGCCAAATTCGATTCCCAAGGACACGTACACCTTAATTGACTTCTCTCTGACCTGGGCAAGCTGGAACCATTGCCCCAGGCCAAACCTGGTCAGTTCCTCTCCCAGTGGCCGAACGAGATAGCATCAAGGCACAACATGCCATAAACCCTTTTCATCGCACACACACACCCTGCCTAATCTTGCTCACACCTGTCCCTGCTCTTTTCTCTCTCTCTTGCTTTATGATGAGGAGGTGCCCGTTTTTATTGGGGGTCCACCGATATCTGATGAAAACGTTGGGCCTTGCCGGGTAATTTGTTGTGGGCTGGACGAACTGTAATGTGGGCTTGTCATCATGACTCTGCTTTTCCTTTTGTAGTGAAAACATGTGAATGGTATACTAAAATGTGAAGAATGTTTGCCTAAAGCACAATATTTTGTATAAAAAGAGAAGCCTGGCTTTGTAAGATTGAGCAGTCTCCTAAGAATATACATCCCGTGTTGTTGTACTTCTAGGACGCCTGTTACTTGGTTGCAGCCAATAAAATCGATCCGACCTTGACTTCACCTAGAAGACTCTGAGTTTCTGTGGTCTAAATCAGGAAAGTACTCGAGGTCTTTGGGTGTGTACCCTGACACCACTGGGTTACCGGTTCGGTACCGGTTCTGAAAAACCCAGTACCTCAGTTGGCGCCCAACGTGGGGCGATACCAGCGGTACCGGTCCAGCCAGAGGTTCGTGAGGAGCTTCGTGTGAACATTCTGGAGGAAGGCCAACCACTGCTTAAGCAGTGTTAGATCTGGCTCACCACGCGACCCTATACCTGCAAAATTTCTTAAACTTTTGGATCTTGAACCTCGGCGGGTTCTCATGAGACTTTTAAACGCCTTATTAAGAGAATCTCATGTGCTACAGGATTGGAAACACGCAATGGTTGTTCCTCTCCTAAAAAAAGCAGGAGCCGATGTATCTAATCTCGCCAATTTCAGACCAATATCCCTGTTGCCTGTTCTCTCTAAAGTGCTGGAAAGGCATGTTAACTCTCAATGAAATCATCTGGTGGAAAGTTCGGGATTTCTACATTCTTCCCAATCTGGCTTTCGAGCGCATTATTCTACAGAGACCGCCCTACTCGGGGTGACGGAGAGTTTACGTCATGGTATCGACCGCGGGAAAACATCGGCACTCATCCTTTTAGATTTGAGTGCGGCGTTCGATACCGTGTCTCATTCCATCCTTCTAAACTCTCTTCGATCCCTGGGAGTAGACGGTCCTGCCTTGGCCTGGATTGCCTCCTTTTTAAGTGAGCGCACTTTCCAGGTCTTTTCCTCGAAAGCCACATCCGCCACTTGTCCATCGGCGCATGGCGTCCCGCAGGGGTCCATACTCAGCCCTCTATTGTTCAACATCTATGTGAGACCCCTAGCCACCATCGCGGTGGACGCTGGGCTGACTATTTTTTCATACGCCGATGACACCCAAATTGTTTTCTCCCTTTCCAGCAGCGAGCACAATGGTGTATCGGCTCTGAAAACCGGATTGTCACGTATAGCTGAGTGGATGCAGAGCCATCTCCTCAAACTAAACGGTGACAAAACCGAGATCCTTATTTCAGGGAAGAACAAAGATCTATGGGGCCCCCAACACTGGCCCAGTGACATGGGATCTCTTCCTCAGCCAACTTCAGTAGTCCGCAACCTCGGATTTCTCATAGACGACAAACTCTCCATGAGACAGCAGGCCACAAGGGTGGCTGCCACCTGCTTTACCATCCTGCGATGGCTCCAGAAGATTCTGTGGATGCTGCCTCTTGTCACCAGGAGAACTGTCGTCCAGGCGCTAGTAACATCTCGCCTGGACTACGGAAATGTCCTTTATCTCGGGGGCGACGTGGCTACCATCAACAAACTTCAGGTTGTCCAAAATTCGTCGGCCCGACTTCTTTGTAATATCCCGAGGAGAACATCGGCCTCCCAGGCCCTGCGCGACCTACATTGGCTTAGGATCCCCGACCACAGTAAATTCAAAGCTCTATGCTATCTTTTTAAAATCAAGCAGGGCTCAGCCCCAAAATACTTGCAGAATCTGGTCCAACCCTATAAGCCTAGCCGTACATTAAGATCTTCGGCTGATTGCGACTTTGTTGTCACACGATTCAAGCTTGCAAGAATGGGGGGCCGGGCCTTTTCCCATTTAGTCCCCAAATATTGGAATGCGCTTCCTACTTCTTTGAAATCTGAAACTAACCTGTACTGTTTCA
Organism: Lissotriton helveticus; assembly: GCF_964261635.1. Lineage (NCBI taxonomy): Eukaryota > Metazoa > Chordata > Amphibia > Caudata > Salamandridae > Lissotriton > Lissotriton helveticus. The sequence continues at coordinate 573,035,203 of NC_136071.1, read as the reverse complement.
GGAAAAAATTGAAAACCATACTTTTTCACTGATCTTTATGCCGCTTTTGCTGAGTTGGGTGTTGTTGAGAGTTATGTTTTCCTCTTCTTCAGTCTATCCCTTGCGCCGGGAAACCCATTGCGGGTAGCTGCGCGCATTATAAATTCAAATAATAAATAAATAAAAGTAAACCACTTCATCGACCCCTGCATGTCGACGTGGTCCGAAAGTCTTTGCTGCGAGGTTCCCCGCTTCCCGACGGCTACAAAGGACTGCTGCCCTGGCTATCGCCCAGATTTGGACCCTTGAAGTTTGGTAGAGCGAAACGATAGACGAGTCTTCTTGTGATGACATCGATATCTCAGTTAAGTATAAGTGGAGCGTCTCCCAGTCCTTAGTTGGTTCTTAGTTTTGGGTATCCCTCGGGATCACTTTGTTTGGAACTTGCAAGTGCCAAAGCCGAAGGACTCGTGTATTTACGAGAATATCGTAATCGATAATCCTTTGAAGTTTGAAGCTAGACTAGAGAGCGAAGATGCCTGGTCGGTCTTAGCAGACTTGGAAATTTGTTTTGTCTTGGTTGTAATAATAGGGATTCCCGATTGGAGGACTCGTGTCCGGTTCCTCCGATTGGAACTCCAACGTATGAATTGTATGTGAAACATGGAGTAGGCCCCATCACATACAATGAAGTGTGGATCAAATACACCAGAAAAGATGGTGTTTTAAAATGGCCCCAATATGGTAGCTTTGACACGGAAATCCTAGATAACCTCGAAGTTAAACTTTTCAAGAAGAAAGCCCGGCCGGCAATGTTTGACTCTTTCCGCCTATGGCGTAAGGAAGCCAAACAGAAGGAAATTAAATTAGCGAAGAAAAATAAGAGAGAAAGGGGTATTTCGATAATGCAAGCTGCTATGCAGTATAAAGACAATGAAGAAGAACAGATGAGTGAGCAGTTGCACAGCAACGTAAAATGGTGATAGATAAATGCTATCCAGTTTTGCCGCCTCTTCAGCAAGATGCAGCAAAAGAGCTTGAAAAAGATCCGTTAATGGCGCATTTGTTAAGTTCGCCACCCCCCTATGCGCAAAATGCTACGGCACCCCGCAACCTTTAATTGCGCAACCTGTGATTGCATTGCCTCCTGCTCCTCCACAGCACCCACCAGCTACTCTTCAGCTGGCTCCTGCTCCTCCGGTGCAGCCTCCTCAAGGGCCACCGGCTTTTACATCTGCTCTTCCTATACTTCCTACAACTTTGACTACTATATCGACTACCACTCCTGGTACTTCTCCTGACACTGCCTCTGCATCTGCCTCGTCTCACCCTGCTTTCCCTCTTGTCTTTTCATCAACTTCTCCTTCTGTTCGTCAGAGAGTGGCTAGTACTGTCGCTAGTTTTTTGCATCCTCTCTTTGGTGGAACGAGTGTAACTCCTGACACAGAGCGCAAGCAGTTACGTAGTCAACTGCCTGATTCTAGGGAGAAGGAAACGTTGAATTGGTTGGCACATAAATGGGTTGCTGACCCGGAAAAATATGATTTAGAATGTGTTATGGATTTCTTCAACCAGTGGGAAACATCGAAGCAGAGATACGTTTTTGAGAAAATGTGTGTTTTTCTATGTGAAGATTTAGAGGAAAATGATTTGGACTCTAATCCTCCCGAGTTGAGCCATGTACGGTTCGAATTTTCAAAAGGCGCAATTGTGGGTTCAGATGTTAGGAAAGCAGTTGCGACGTTGTTGTCACTTAGGACTCAAGGTGTTTCTAAGACGTTGTTTGAGTCTGATTCTTCTGTTAAAAAGAAGGGAAGACAATATCCCATGAGAGAAGTTCCCCCACAATGGAGGGAAGGGGACCTAGCAGCTAACCCACCTATTCATCCTCATTTTCAGCGTGTGTGGGTAGATGTTCCATGGAAGCGAGCTGAAGTTTTGGCCCTTAAACAGACATTGCCTGATCCCCGTAAGAATCCTGCAGGGTATTACAAGGAATTGTCACAGACTGCAGGGTCATGCATCATGAATTTAGCGGATATAGACATGTTGTTTGGGAACGTTGTTCCACAGCCTTTATGGGGAAAGATTCGTCATACAGATCATGATCAGGAATTAGGTGATTCATGGGCTAATATTGCTGCTGCAGATGCCCTACAAATTGGTGCTGCTAAACCTGAACCTTTAGTAGCAGATCTCCCTGGTAGGATCAATGATTATATGAAAACTATAATGCCTGCGATGCGAGTAAACTGGGATAAATTGTCTGCGTGTAAGCAGAAGAAAGATGACACGGTGTCAGATTTCTTCACCAGGTTTGAAGAGACTTTTGTCGACCACAGTGGTCAAGATATGAGCACAGAAGGTGGTCAGCGACTGTTCGTCGATAAATTCGTGCACTATCTGCTTCCCGAGTTGTGTAAAAAGTCGAAAGATTCAGAGAGTTCTTGGGCAGTTTCCTCTTCAGCACAGATATTGGCTACTGCACAGTATTATGAAAATCGAGACAAAGATGATAGAGCAGAGAAGAAAACTAAAGAGTTGAAAACAAAGGTTTTGTTACAGCAAGCGTACCCGCCGTGTTGTGGTGGTCAAAATAGTGGTGGTCAGAGTAACTATCAAAATAATTATCTGCAGCCTCAACAGTATCAGAGGAACTCGCAAAGAATCGAGTATACTCAACCACGTGTCCCCGTAGGTCCCAATCAGTGTTCATATTGCAAGGAAGAGGGTCCTTTTAAGTATAGTTGCCTTGTTTTGTTACAGCGCGCAAATGGTGTTTCTGGCTCAAGAGGTCGAGGTGTTCAACAAGCACCTAGAGGTAGAGGACGTGGAAATTTCCCCCAGAACGCTCGTTCCCTTCCGCCTCAAAATTCAATGAAGAGTTTTGATCAGCAGAATAACGCGTCTGGTAGGACGGCTCAGTACTATGCTGATGATTACTATGCAGAAGATGAGAATATGGACGGTAATGATTGCTAGGACAGCCATAGACAAAGAGAGGGAGTTGTTTCAGTTCCAGTAGATCAGAGTGGGCCTTACGTTGAGGTGATTACATCAGGTGTGTCAGAGCCTTTTCTGTTGGATACTGGTGCTACAAAGAGTTCTATTATGCACTCAAAACTCCCTGGCGCACCTTTGTCTGGCGAAACAAATGTATCAGTAGGTTTTTCTGGCGCCCCAGTTAAAAATCCGATTTCTGACCCTTTGTCCCTTTCTGTTGGTCCTTGTGAATTCGAAGCACCCCTTATTCTGACAACAGGTTGTGGTGAAAACTTGCTAGGATTAGATTTGCTGAAAAGATTGTATGCGACTTTGTACTGTTCTCCTTCTGGAGTGGAGTACAACTTACACTGGGCAAGAAAGTGGTTTCTCCAATGTATTTGTCAAGGGATAAACTTCCGACAGAATTGTCGTTTCTTCCTGATATTCTTTGGGCTACTGGTCCTAATGATGTAGGTCTTTTGGAAATACCACCATATGTTGTGACATTAAAATGCCACGCATTCCCCAATATAACATTTCTAGTGAAGGTGAAAAAGCTTTACTAGCGATCATTTATGATCTGATTGAAAAAGATGTAATTGAAGAGACAAGAGGCAACGTTTGCAATAGTCCTGTTCTGCCTGTTTTGAAACGAACTGACCCTTCCCAGCCACCTGTTTAAAGATTTGTGATTGATCTTAGAGAGGTCAATAAAATAGTTGTGCCACAATTATCCAGTTGTTCCTGACATTACTGCCCTATTGACTATGATTCCAGCTTCTGCCACCTGGTTTTCGGTGATTGACTTGAAGAATGCTTTCTTCAGCATCCCGATTGCTGAGGAGAGCAGGGATATTTTTGGCTTCAGTTTAGGAGGTCGAAGCTTCCGCTTTAAACGCGCTCCCCAGGGCTACTGTGAAAGTCCATCAATATATAGTCAAGCCCTAAAAACACAGCTTGATACGATTGTTTTACCTGATGGCGCTACCCTCATTCAGTATGTTGATGATTTGCTTATTGCTGCAGATACTGAGGAAATCTGTAAAGAAGCCACGTTGTCTTTGTTGCGCCATTTGTGTGACTTGCATCACAAAGTGTCTCTCTCGAAATTGCAATATTGTCGGCAAGAAGTGACCTACTTAGGTCATCTCTTATCGAAGGAGGGAAGGAAACTGACCCCAGAAAGAATTCAGGCAATAGCGAAATTGAGTGTGCCAAGAACACAGAGAGAAGTGCGTGCTTTCTTGGGTATTACATCGTACTGTAGACAGTGGATACCAAATTTTTCGTTATTAGCCAAACCTTTGGTGGCATTAACGTGTAAAGATACACCCAATCCCGTTCCTTGGTCTGAAGAGTGTCAGAAAAGTGTTTCTGAATTGCGCACAGCATTATGTTCGGCTCCTGTGTTGGGTACCCCCAACTACAGTAAGCCCTTTACATTGTATGTCCATGAGAAAGAAGGTTGTGCATTGTCAGTGTTGATACAGTTGTTTGGAGACAAGCAGCGTCCATGTGCATATTTTTCATCGACTTTGGATCCGGTAGCTAAAGCATTGCCGAGTTGTTTAAGGGCAACAGCAGCTGTTTCTATTCGACAGTCTGCCGGTCTAGTGATGAATAACATGTTAGTTGTGATGGTTCCACATGCAGTGGACACGTTGTTAAACAGAACCAAGACACAGCACTTAACTAGTGCTTGATTGTCAGGTTACGAGTTGACATTGTTAGCGAGTCATGTGCACATAAAAAGATGCAACACTCTCAACCCATCTACGTTGTTGCCAATTGTAGAGGAACTAGATGCTTCTGAACAGCATGATTGTTTTCTTAGAACAGAAGAAGAAACGAAAGGTAGAGTAGATCTCCAAGATACTCCTCTTGCTGAATGTGATGGTATCTTATGGGTGGATGGTTCATGCTTCAAGCTTCCGAATGGTGATACGACTGCAGCATATGCTGTCACGACTTTGCATACAATTGTTGAAGCTGCACGTATTCCACATAATTCAGCTCAAGCAGCAGAATTGATTGCACTCACGAGAGCATGTGTGTTGTCGAAAGGAATGAAAGTGAATATCTATACCGACAGTCAGTATGCATTTGGAGTGGCTCACAGTTTTTGACGATTGTGGAAAGAACGTGGGTTCCTGACTTCGCATGGAGCTAAGATTCAGCATGGTCAGTTGGTGAATGAGCTTCTTGAATCACTGACCTTGCCTCTACAAGTTGCGATTGTGAAATGTAGTGCTCACAAGAAGGTGACTGATGATGTTGGTCGTGGAAATGCATTTGCTGACGAAATCGCGAAAGAAACTGCAAGGAATGTGATGAGCCGAATGTATGTTGCAGGCCCTGCAAGATGGGTTGGTGATGTTGGAATGTGTGAAGACACGATATAGAGTGTGAAGTCTATTCAAGCTGAAGCTACAGAGAAAGAGTTGAACATGTGGAGAGAAAGTACGGGTAGAATGGATGCAAATGGTTGTTGAGTTGAATTGTCAGAGCATCAGAGATGGTTGCTACCCGATGCGTACGTGCTTGCAGTGGTTACAATGGCTCATGGAATGGCTCATATCAGCGTGAAAGGGATTTGCAAATTGTTGGCTCCAGTATGGCAAAATTCAGGAATTCCTAAGTGTGCAGAAAATGTGGTCAAGAATTGCATAGTGTGTCTGCAACACAATCCTGGTAGGGGAACCCCAACTCCAGCTGGTCATTTTGCACCTCCTACGTATCCGTTCGAGGTTTTGCAGCTAGATTTCATCCACATGGAGAGGTGCAACAACTTAAAATACATACTCGTTGTTGTTTGTGCCTTCTCAAGATGGGTAGAAGCATATCCCCTAAAGGACAATACTGCCTTGTCCACAGCGAAAGCCCTTGTGAAAGAATTCTTCCCCAGATTTGGAATGCCTAGAATGGTCTGGAGCGACATTGGGAGTGAATTTGTGGGTCGTGTGATGAAGAAAGTATGTGAAGGGCTAGGCATTCATCAGAAGTTTCACGCTGCAAATCACCCCCAATCAGCTGGACTAGTAGAATGTTATAATGGCACACTTAAGTTAAAACTAGCCAAAATTCAAGCGAGCACTGGTCTTAAATGGCCTGATGCTCTACCCTTAGCACTCCTATCCACCAGAATGACTGTGCATTCGCGAGTAGGTCTTAGTCCATATGAAATAGTTTTCGGCCGCCCGGCCAACATATGGGGAGTGCCAAGGCCCACAAAGTTCAGTGAAATCGAACACCCTGTTTTGCTTGACTATTTGTACGAATTGACGGCTAAATTGCGTGTTTTACATCAACAGGTCCATGACACCCTGCCTCCGGTCTCTGAAACTCCAGGTCATCCCATCGACCCTGGATCCTGGGTTCTCGTGAAGAACTTCCAGCGAACCAAGAACGACCAGCCCAGGTGGACCGGACCGCACCTCGTCCTTCTTTCCACAAGATCAGCTGTTCGAGTGGAAGGGAAGAAGCACTGGATCCACGGGGTCCATTGTAAAAGGGTACCTTTACCTCTGCCTTATGACCAGTGGGTCCAGAAGGGTGTCGCCAACTCAGAGACTGAAACTGTGCCACGTTTTCTGCCTTTCAGTGATGCACGTGTAAAAGGAACAATTACTGAAAAAGAGAGTGACAATATTTTGCAACCAGCTGTATCACCGTCAGTTCGATTGGACACTACAGAACCTGAACTCCTTTTCCAAGACCAAACAGTACCTGGGAGAAAACGTTATAATTTGAGGCCGAGACCTATGGACAAATAAATAAAAAACATTTTTTTTGCTATTTTTGAAAGTGCAGCTCTCCCATCCGAGAAACTTGCTTATTTTTGTTTTTTGAACCGCCATCCGGGTTCCGCTGCTAGGGCCGTTATTGCCCAAAGTCTTTGGGGTGCAGCTGACGACGTTAGGTCGACAGTTCTGGTTGGTCTAAGGGAGTTGCCCTAGACTGACAGAAGCATTCCTTAGCAGAAACAACCTCCCATCGCGGGCAGCACTTTAGAGAGGATGGAGTTTTTCGAGATGGAGAGACCTGCCAAAACAATGAACTTTAAAACCAGGATATGGAAAATGATGACAAAGAAAAGTTTTTGATATTGTGCATTTTCATGTTATTCAGTATGATAATGTTTTTAATAGGATATGTTTTATTCTCTTTTCGAGTAACATTTGCACCCACTACATAGCCCATACCTCCTCCTACTGTTTCCTCACACTCTTTTCAACCTCTTCCCGAACACGAATCAGCTAGGAGATTAGAGTTCATTAATAACTCCTTTGTTCAGCTTTTGCACCAACACCAACTGGTAATGAACACGACTAACTGTTGGGTGTGTGGTCTTATGCCTCACACCACGGATAAAGGTATCCCTTATCTGGTCCTGCCTTTCAGCCATAATGGTTCTGTGTGGGCATACAGAACGATGTTCATCTATGCTCGTGAAGTCCACCCCCCACGTTCTGTAAAAGACAATCCTAAGAATAGTGCTCTAGTTAAGGGTATAGTCGACATGATTAAGGAAGATATTTCGTATGAAACTACCCCCGAAGATGAGACTCTTGCCTATATAGGATGGAACGTGACCGGATATGGAACTACTCTGAGTGAGAAACAGCAAGCTAAGAGATCCTCCCCGATTTGGATTGTACCCCATCAGGGTCACCTGTGTCTGCAAGATACTGGCAAGAATCCCACAGCTCAGTTAGGGAAGAGTATCTGTACTGAAACGTATGTTTTTGGGTCTCAGACTTCCCCTGCGTTTTTAGCAGCTAAGGGTACCTATTTTATCTGCCATGATAGAGCCTATACATGGTTGCCCCCTGACTTCTCGGGCACATGTTTTGTTTCGTTCCTGTTGCCTCCCACCTACACAGCAGCGGCAGATTACCACAAGACAAGGATAGTTAGAGGTGTCTTGAGTAAAGAAGACACCGCAGGACAAGAATTTGGGGACTTTGTAAAGGGTTTTCTGCCGTTCTGGGGACCCATGGTTAACAGCAGGAACATAAGGCAATTGACAAGGGTGGTTGAGTCCACCGTAATTGAAACTGCTGGTGCCCTTAGTAACTTGACTGCTGAGCTCTAGTCGGATCGTCTTATGACCCTTCAGAACAGGGTCGCATTAGATGTCATACTTGCAGACCGAGGTGGGGTATGTAAATTGATCCAATCGAGTTGCTGTGCTTTCATTCCAGATAACGCTCCAACAGTGTTCCAGGCCATCTCCAAACTTCATAAGATTTCCGAATCTATTCATGTGGATAAAGGAGATTTGTCGTTAATGGGATGGTTCTGGGAACTGATATCCGGCTGGGGATGGAAAATCCTGATGGTCATTGGGATGGTCTTAGCCATTCTTTTCCTGTTCTGTCTGTGCATGCAGTGTGCTCCTGCAATATGTGGCCTCTGTGCTACATCATGTGTAAGGAAACCTGTATCAAGAGACGAACTAAGTACTAGAATGATGTTACAGCAGCATCTCAATGACTTTAGGAATATAGACCTGGACTCAGATTAGCATGAGATTAGGTTAAATTGCCTATGTAAGGGCAAAAGGAGGGTTTGTAGTTCTGAAAATTCTGGACTTAGGTCTCAGCGTTCAGGTGCTGGCAGCTCATTATAGTCTACTGCGCTGCGCGGTGAGGCAGTTTTGTTTTAAAACTCCCATTTTTATTTTTGTTCGTTTTTGTTCTCTTGACCCTGTTTTTAAATAGAGGTATTTACTGGGCTCTCCCCTCACCTGCACACTAATTGTGAAGCACCGCTGCTCGAGCGGACCCGGTTCTGGGGTGGTTGGGGGTCTCCCGAGTTTGTTTAACGGCCGCCATTTTGGGAAGGGCATTGACGCTTTTTGAGCGCCATCTTGAGTGTCCTGGTGGTGCGCTTTGCCCCTCACCTGGAGGCACTATTTAAGGCGGTCCTTCTAGTGTCAGACCTTGATAGGTCTCAGCGTTCAGGTGCTGGCAGCTCATTATAGTCTACTGCGCTGCGCGGTGAGGCTGTTTTGTTTTAAAACTCCCGTTTTTTATTTTTGTTCGTTTTTGTTCTCTTGACCCTGTTTTTAAATAGAGGTATTTACTGGGCTCTCCCCTCACCTGCACACTAATTGTGAAGCACCGCTGCTCGAGCGGACCCGGTTCTGGGGTGGTTGGGGGTCTCCCGGGTTTGTTTAACGGCCGCCATTTTGGGAAGGGCATTGACGCTTTTTGAGCGCCATCTTGAGTATCCTGGTGGTGCGCTTTGCCCCTCACCTGGAGGCACTATTTAAGGCGGTCCTTCTAGTGTCAGACCTTGATAGGTCTCAGCGTTCAGGTGCTGGCAGCTCATTATAGTCTACTGCGCTGCGCGGTGAGGCTGTTTGGTTTTAAAACTCCTGTTTTTTATTTTTGTTCGTTTTTGTTCTCTTGACCCTGTTTTTAAATAGAGGTATTTACTGGGCTCTCCCCTCACCTGCACACTAATTGTGAAGCACCGCTGCTCGAGCGGACCCGGTTCTGGGGTGGTTGGGGGGTCTCCCGAGTTTGTTTAACGGCCGCCATTTTGGGAAGGGCATTGACGCTTTTTGAGCGCCATATTGAGTGTCCTGGTGGTGCGCTTTGCCCCTCACCTGGAGGCACTATTTAAGGCGGTCCTTCTAGTGTCAGACCTTGATAGGTCTCAGCGTTCAGGTGCTGGCAGCTCATTATAGTCTACTGCGCTGCGCGGTGAGGCTGTTTTGTTTTAAAACTCCCGTTTTTTATTTTTGTTCGTTTTTGTTCTCTTGACCCTGTTTTTAAATAGAGGTATTTACTGGGCTCTCCCCTCACCTGCAGACTAATTGTGAAGCACCGCTGCTCGAGCGGACCCGGTTTTGGGGTGGTTGGGGGTCTCCCGAGTTTGTTTAACGGCCGCCATTTTGGGAAGGGCATTGACGCTTTTTGAGCGCCATCTTTAGTGTCCTGGTGGTGCGCTTTGCCCCTCACCTGGAGGCACTATTTAAGGCGGTCCTTCTAGTGTCAGACCTTGATAGGTCTCAGCGTTCAGGTGCTGGCAGCTCATTATAGTCTACTGCGCTGCGCGGTGAGGCTGTTTTGTTTTAAAACTCCAGTTTTTTATTTTTGTTCGTTTTTGTTCTCTTGACCCTGTTTTTAAATAGAGGTATTTACTGGGATCTCCCCTCACCTGTACACTAATTGTGAAGCACCGCTGCTCGAGCGGACCCGGTTCTGGGGTGGTTGGGGGTCTCCCGAGTTTGTTTAACGGCCGCCATTTTGGGAAGGGCATTGACGCTTTTTGAGCGCCATCTTGAGTGTCCTGGTGGTGCGCTTTGCCCCTCACCTGGAGGCACTATTTAAGGCGGTCCTTCTAGTGTCAGACCTTGATAGGTCTCAGCGTTCAGGTGCTGGCAGCTCATTATAGTCTACTGCGCTGCGCGGTGAGGCTATTTTGTTTTAAAACTCCCGTTTTTTATTTTTGTTCTCTTGACCCTGTTTTTAAATAGAGGTATTTACTGGGCTCTCCCCTCACCTGCACACTAATTGTGAAGCACCGCTGCTCGAGCAGACCCGGTTCTGGGGTGGTTGGGGGTCTCCCGAGTTTGTTTAACGGCCGCCATTTTGGGAAGGGAATTGACGCTTTTTGAGCGCCATCTTGAGTGTCCTGGTGGTGCGCTTTGCCCCTCACCTGGAGGCACTATTTAAACCAGTCCCCAGAGCGTAGCGGGATCGCGTAGCGGGTCGGCCTTCGCTTTGCCTGAGTCTTGCCAGAGTCCTGCCCGTCTGCGCCCGTCAGCGTCCCGGAGGCGGCAGAGCGGCGGTAGGTTCTGGTGGTATACTGTTCTTGGGCAAGATGATTTGTTATTCTGCTAGGGAACTTCGCGCATTGCAAAAACGTCCCTGTGCATGCCGATCCGTGTTCCCGGGCCGTTATAGGGGTAAGCGGCTTTGTCCGGGTTGCGGTTGGGTGCCTAATTATGCCCCCGTCTCCTCACAAGGGAGAGGTGAGGATCGAGTGAGACATCTTTTCCTACTGCTCAATACTAGATCGGTAGGCAAGCATGCTCTGGAGATCTTTGATCTCCTTGTGAGAGAAAAGCCACTCTGCCTGTTGCTGACCGAAACCTGGTTGGGGGAGCTGTCCAATCCGGACATCATGGCAGCGATTCCCCCGGATTATAATATCTTCCGGCAAGATAGAGCCAAAGGCAGGGGGGGTGGGGTAGCGGTGGTAGTGAATAAAGCAGTTTACTGCTCTATTCTCCCTCTTAACACCATCGCAGGATCCGGATCTCTTGCTGTTACCATCAGACTGTCCCCGCAACAAGCCCTGAAAGGGCTGCTGGTGTATAGATCCCCTGGCCCAGTTGGATCCTTTTTCGACGACCTCCAGGCTGCCACTGCTGGGCTGGTTTTGAGTGCGCAGCACTGTCTTCTGGCAGGAGACTTTAACTTCCATATGGATGTCGCCGGTGATTCGGATGCCAATAAACTGCAGGATATCACGGCTTCTCTGGGCCTTGTCCCTTTTCTCACAGGTCCCACTCATGATAAAGGACACACCTTGGACCAGGTCTGCTCTTCAATCCGTCTCTTTGATATCGAGCTCCTTCCGGTGCTTTGGCTGATATTAGCCAGCAAGAAACCCCCTTGTAGTGTGCCGAGACAGCATGGCACGGCGCGGAGGGCTCTGCATAGAGTCACGCCTGAGATGTTAAATCAGGCGGCTGTGGACCATCCGTGCTCTCTATCAGGCAACTTGGAGCAGGACGTTGAGTCCCTACAGGGGTGGTTGACGGAGAGGCTGAATGATCTGGCCCCCGTTATGGCCCCGAGAAATAAGATCAAGAGGGTTTCGGCCCCCTGGTTCACCGAGGCACTGTTGGCCACTCGCCGCCAATGTAAGGTGGCAGAAAGGGCGTGGCGCCTCCACTATGATCTGGAGGCCAGAGTGGCTTATAGGTCAATGGTTAAAGCCTACCCTTGCGACATTCTCCGTGAAAAAAAGGTTTTCTTGGCCAGGAGGATTGAGGCCGCCTCAAACTCATGTAAGGAGATCTTTGCTGTAGTTAGGGAGTTTATGGACCCCAGATCCAACTTGCCCCAAGGGGTTCCATCTGAGTTGTGGGTCTGTGACCTGGCCAAATTTTTCACCGATAAGATTAAGTCCATTCAGGACTCTTTCGCAGTGGGCTCAGCCGAGGTGCATGCCAGTGTGGTGGCGGGACCGGTGTGGCGGCCTTTGCAGGCTGTGGTCCTCACAGAGTTCCCACCTATTGCCATCGATGCTTCCTTGGCGCTTCTGGCCAATCTTAAGTCGGGTTCGCCATTAGATCCCTGCCCGGCTAAATTTTTGGCTAAGATGGCGACTGTGGTCAACCCTGTGGTCAATCCACTTGTGAATTTGTCTCTGAGGGAGGGGCAGGTTCCATCGCCCTGGAAAAGGGCGATGGTGATCCCCCTCCTCAAGAAGCCTGGGCTGGATCCGGAGGTTTTGGCCAATTATAGGCCGATCTCCCTCCTCCCGGCGTTGGCCAAGATCACGGAGAAGCATGTGCACGGCGTTCTTTCCAGCTTTCTTGAGTCCAGTGATCTGCTACACCCTTCACAGTCCGGTTTCCGCCCTAATTTAAGTACGGAGACGGCACTGTTGGAGGTGTCAGTGATCATTAGGGAGACACTGGACTCTGGAGGTCGCGCTATGCTTGTCATGCTCGATCTGTCGGCGGCCTTTGACACCGTCCCCCACGAGATGCTTCTCGCCAGACTTTATGCCATCGGTCTGAGGGGGACGGTGTTGGATTGGTTTTCATCCTTCCTGGAGGGCCGCCGACAAACGTTCTGGGCCTCTCCGAGCTCCGCCGAGATGCTGCCATTGGGAGTCGGTGTTCCGCAGGGATCTGTGTTGAGCCCGACTCTCTTCAACATCTTTATGACACCTTTGGCGGCACTGGTGGAGTCTTCTGGGGCCCGGATCGTTTCCTACGCCGATGACACGCAGTTGCTTTTCACGTGTGGGAAAGATCAGGCTTTCGATGGGGAGAACATTCGGGGCTGCTTGGAGTCGGTCTTCAGCTGGTTCCAGTCGTACGGCCTCAAGGCCAATTCAGATAAATCGGAGGTGTTGTTCTTCGGCTGCTCCCTCGACCCCGATTGGCGGGCCTGGTGGCCCACAAATATGTGTCCCCCTGCCCTGGCATCGCTGGTGGCAAAGAATCTGGGTGTAAAGATGGACAACAGCCTGACATTGGTGCCACATGTTCGTGGCCTAACGGGCACTTGTTTTGGGCTACTCAAGATGCTCCGGAAGTTTTTGCCGCTGCTCTCAGAAGAGCATAGAAAGATCACTGTGCAGGCCTTGGTTGGTTCCAGATTGGACTACGCTAATGTCCTGTACAGTGGTCTGCCGGACTATCTTGTTCAGCGGCTGCAGGTTGTGCAGAACGCTACAGCTCGCGCTATTTTCGGCCTCCATAGGCGAGTAGGAGCCTCCGGTTTGTTGCAGTCGCCTCATTGGCTGCCCATCCGGAAGCGGATCATGTTTAAAGTTTTGACGCTGGCGCATAAAGCGCTGTTTGGCGTGGGCGCGAAGTACCTTCAACGCAGGCTCGCCTTTTACCGCCCGGCTAGATCTTTGCGATCCGAATCTTTGTTCTTGGCTGTGGTTCCTCGAATCAGGAAGGCACGCACTGGGGGGCGCTCCTTTAGTCTGAGGGCCCCTCAGTTGTGGAACACCCTGCCTTTGGCCCAACGGTCCTCTTCTAATTTGCTTCACTTTAGGAAGAGCCTGAAGACCTGGCTTTTTAACCTTTAGTATCTCTGCTGTTTTTTCTTTGTTTCAGTTGTTCGCTGTATGGTGTTATGTTTTTTATTTTGAGCTGCCTCGATAAAGCGCCGGGACACTCCTTTGGAGTAGCCGTGCGCTATAAAAATAAATGTATAACTTAACATAACATAACATAACTCGTGAATAAAACTTCGTCGTAGTATGACGATTTTGGTATCAAAAGACCGAGAATGACTAGTACACTATGTACAAGCATTTTCGTCATATTCGAGTGATGATTTCACCTCGAAATCGCCATTTTCGTCCTGAATTTTTGGCTTCCATTTTGTGTACGGCAGCCATTTTGTGAGTTGCCCTCACATAGGCAGATGATTAAGCCAAATTTGATTCCCAAGGACACGTACACCTTAAATGACTTCTCTCTGACCTGGGCAAGCTGGAACTATTGCCCCAGGCCAAACCTGTTTGGTCAGTTCCTCTCCCAGTGGCCGAACGAGATAGCATCAAGGCACAACATTATTATTATTATTATTAAAATTTTATATATATAGCGCACAGCTACCCTGAGGCATCCCGGCGCTTTGAACAGTGCATCAACAGTAAAACCATGAGATAGTTGGGTCAACTCACGCAGGAAACGGATGTGTTTTCAGGCCCTTTCGAAAGCGCAAGATGCAGGTCTCAGCACGAAGTTTTAGGGGCAGAGAGTTCCAAAGCGTTGCTGCGTGCACAGAAAAACGTCTCCCGCCCGTGCGCGATCTTTTTACTCTCGGGACATGGAGCAAGCATTTCTGATCGGACCTCAGCGCTCTGTTCGCTTTGTAAGGCACTGCCAAATTTTTCAGGATAGATGGTCCGTTACCCTGAAGAATTTTGTGGGCGATGCAGAGTGCCTTGAACTTTACTCTCTCCCGCACCGGTAACCAGTGCAGGGCCTTAAGGGCGGGTCTAGCAGATTCTGTTCTAGGGATGCCCATGACTAGTCTAGCCGCCGCGTTTTGCACCTGCTGTAGTTTGTTAAGAGTAGATTCAGGGGCGCCCAGAAAAAGACCATTACTATAGTCAAGGCGAGATGTTATCAAACCCTGAATCAACAGCTTCCTCGATGGAAGAGGAAGGAGCGGGAAGATTTTACGAGCGGCCCGCAGCAGGGCAAAACACACTCCCGCGTTTTTTTTGGCGTGAGTTCTGAAAGAGAGATCTTGCTCCAGCCAGACTCCCAGGCTCTTAATCTCCTCTTTCATGGTGGAGAGATCACCCATACAGCTTGGCCAGCATGTTAAAGGCAATGGGGGAGCTTTGTTTCCAAGCAGCATAATCTCTGTTTTAGAGCCGTTCAGCTTTAGAGCTGAGCTGCTCATCCAGGTGTAGACGTCCACCAGGCATGAGTGCAACAAGTCAGGGTTCTCCACCAGTTGAGGAAGGGCGACCACCAGCTGAGTATCATCAGCGTAGCTGATGATCTTGATGTTATAAGGGGCCACCACATCCTCCAGGGGGGCCATGTAGACATTAAATAATGTCGGGCTCAAGGAAGAGCCCTGCGGCACCCCCCACTGGAGAGAGATGGATGTAGTCTTGTTGCTGCCTTCCCAGTCCTGGTAAGACCGGTCTTCGAGAAATGAGCAAAGCCATTTCAAAGCGGCCCCTGCCACACCGACCTCTGACAGTCGTTGAGTCAACACCCGATGGTTCACGGTGTCGAACGCAGCACTCAGATCCAGGAGGATCACTGCCACTGATCCTCCCGAATCCAAGATGCATCTGGATTCTTCAACGACTGCCAGGAGGGCCGTGTCAGTACCTTGACCGGGACGAAAACCGGTCTGCGAGTCTCGGAGCAGACCATTCGACTCTAAAAAGTTGGACAGTCGATGATTTGCAAGCTTCTCAGCAATTTTGCTGAGGCCTGGCAACAGAGAGATAGGCCTATAATTGGCCAGCTCCGCCGTGTCAAGATTAGATTTTTTTAACAATGCCTTAACCACAGCTGTTTTCCAGCTGGGTGGCACCAGACCCTGGGAAAAAGAGGCATTTATCAGGTCCGTAAACCCTTTTCATCGCACACACACACCCTGCCTAATCTTGCTCACACCTGTCCCTGCTCTTTTCTCTCTCACTTGCTTTATGATGAGGAGGTGCCCGTTTTTATTGGGGGTCCACCGATATCTGATGAAAATGTTGGTCCTTGCCGGGTAATTTGTTGTGGGCTGGACGAACTGTAATGTGGGCTTGTCATCATGACTCTGCTTTTCCTTTTGTAGTGAAAACATGTGAATGGTATACTAAAATGTGAAGAATGTTTGCCTAAAGCACAATATTTTGTATAAAAAGAGAAGCCTGGCTTTGTAAGATTGAGCAGTCTCCTGAGAATATACATCCCGTGTTGTTGTACTTCTAGGACGCCTGTTACTTGGTTGCAGCCAATAAAATCGATCCTTGACTTCACCTAGAAGACTCTGAGTTTCTGTGGTCTAAATCAGGAAAGTACTCGAGGTCTTTGGGTGTGTACCCTGACACCACTGGGTTACCGGTTCGGTACCGGTTCTGAAAAACCCAGTACCTCAGAAAGGCCTCACTGATCGCGGGATCGAGCCTCGCCCCCGCATAGAGGGAGGCATAAAAGTTGCTGAACGCCTTCGCGATGACGCCGTCCTCAGTGACGCGCCTACTGCCTACCGTCCTGTGTGGCAATTTCCTGCACCGTGTGCCGCTGCTGAATTTCCCGAAGCGCACTACCTAACAGACGCCCGCACCTGTCCCCCCGGCGTAATATGAGTGCTGTGTCCTCAATGCGGCAAACTCTGCCCTGTCTTGGTCTAAGGCCGCCAGTTGTTGTCGTACTTGAAGGAGTTGCCTCCATACCCGAGGTGCTCCCGTCCGCTGGTGCATCTGCTCCAGTTCCCTTGTCCGTAGCGACAACTCCTTGCGTTTACGCACTCTCTCAGAATTTTCTGCCGCTGAGATCGCTATAAACTCCACGCGGAGAACCGCCTTGAGCACCGCCCAGTGTGTAGCCAGAGATGTGTCCGTGGTATGATTATGTGACATAAAATCTTTAATAGCCCCAGTGATCTTCTTCACGTTATCTGTGCGGTGTAGCAATGTATCGCTCAGTCTCCAGCAGCATGCGACTCTAGGCACCGGTGGAAAGGAGAACACCACCGATAACGGTGCATGATCAGAGAGTGCCGCAGCCCCATATTCTATCTCTGTCGCCAGCGCTGTGAGTGATCTAGAAGATAGAAAGTAGTCTAACCTTGCGTAAGTTTTGTGGGCATTAGAATAGTAGGAGTAGTCTCGGGCTCCTGGGTGAAAGCTACGCCAAAGATCAACCAACCCCACCTCCTCCAGCCTGGTCAGTCCCTCCCGTGAGAGAGCGCCCGCCTGTGTGGTGCGTTGCTCCGATCTGTCTAAATGGGTGTCAAACACAAGGTTCAGGTCCCCCCCCGATTAGAACATGCCTGTCAGGTGCCGCCGCTGCCTCAGTGAGTGTCTGGTGGAAGAACTTCTCCTGGCCTTCATTAGGTGCGTAAACTGAACAAATGGTGAAGGAGGAATCCCCTAGAGAGAAGCTGTAGGAGAGCAACCTGCCTCGTATTTCCGCCACTTTCCTCCCAACCTTCCCTCTAAAATGCTGGGCCACCAGGATTGCCACTCCTGCAGACTTACTGGGCCCCGAGGAGAAGTACTGAAGCGGAAAGCATCGCGACTTTAGTCTGGCGCAGTCCTTGGCTAAAAGATGCATTTCCTGAAGAAGACAAATGTCTGCCTTCGAATTCTCCAAGACCGCCCGCCTCTTCACCGGGTTGTTTAAGCCCCAGACATTCAAGGTAAGCAGGCGCAATTCAGTTGGAGGCATAGTCAATCATAAGCCCCAGACTCTGTGTACCTCTATGTCGGGAAGCGTCTGTACCCCAGCCCTCACTCGCCCCGCACCACAGCTCACCAATCATACAGACATTCATTTGTGGACCTGGAACCACCCACCCCCCTACCCCAACTACCCAACCCCAGATCACCCACCTTTGAAAAGGAAACCCCCCCAACAAAAAGGATATAGTCAACAATATTGTCCATCATCCAAGGATGTATAGTACAGAAAACAGTGATGCACAGGAACAATCAGAATTGGGGGAATGTGGCTGAATCCATCGCCTCCCCTCCCGCCGCCAACCCATCTTGCCCCTACCTAGCCCCCCTCGGTAATGCCACAGAGTATCAAGATCAGTGTTCAACCGCTGTCAGGGTTTGTCAGTTCCATCACCGCCGTCTCCACTGCCGCCCGTTGACCTTCCTTGATCTTCACCGCAGGAGGACGTTTCGGCCTGCGCCTCCTTCGTTGCTGTTGCCACTGTCAGGAGTTGTCCACCCTAGTCGCCCCCCGGGCAGACGACCCCTCCTCCTCCTTCGGCTCCTCGATGGCCAAAAGACGGCATGCTTCCCCGAAGGACCGCAGCTGGCAAACTTTATTGTCCTACTTAAACACCAAACGGAAGGGGTGGCCCCAACTGTATGAGATGTTGCGCCGTCTCAGCTCAGCGGTGACCGGTCTGAAGGACCTACGTTTTTCGAGGGTGATGGCCGCCAAATCCTGGTGTAAAGACGGCGAGTGATTTCCAAAGGAGATACGGAAGTCCTGTACGCAGACTAAAATATCAGCCGGCAGGGCTGAAGCGGCCCTGGGCAGGCCCACCCGGTGCGCCCTGTCGAGGCGGAGAGCCGAGTCCGCTGGCCTTCCCAGAATGTGGTTAAAGAGGCCTTGCGTAAAGTGGAAGAGATCCTCCATGTCAGGAGTCTCTTTCACCCCCCGAATCCTGGTGTTATGCCGCCGGGAGCGGTTCTCTAAGTCCTCCGCGTGGGATTGAAGGTCCACCTGTTGGTCATGTATACGGATGATTTCCTGCTGCAGACGCTCTATTTCAATGTCGCGCCCCTCGCCTTTGGTCCCCAGATCCGCCACCCTTTCTCCTATGGCATCTGTGTCGCGGCGAACGTCTCTAATCTCCTCCTGCAATTCCTTCTTCAGAGCGTTAATGTCCTCCCGCAGACCACTGAAGAGGGATTCTAGAAAAGCCTTGGTGATGGGCGCCTCGGTACTCGCTGTTCCAGAGGTAGGGGTGCCGGCGGCCATTTTGTCTTTACTGGCCCGCTGTCCCGACGTAGTGGGGTCTGCCCGCTTCCCCGTCGTGTTAGGGGTGAAGAGGTCCTTTATGGTCCTGTCTTTCCGGCCTCTGACGGTGGACATATCCCACGGGGCCCACAACTGGGCCACAACTGGTGCTATGCGAAGGGACGGGTCTGGGCTTCAAACACGTGGGAGGGCCCGGTACCCCACCTACAAGCGTAGGGGCCACCGATTGCACAAAGAGCCCCTTCGTGAGGCCCACTGGGGTTCCTCCGGGCACCACTTGTGCAGCAGGAAGGCGTCCACCCCACCTCCACGCAATCCGCGAAGCCCTCACCGCGCTGTCCGGACACGCGCCACAGCCACCCGATCAGTGCTCCAGCCACCAGTCCTGATGTAGGCCGCACCTTCCCGGGGAACGCACCCCCGCCGGTCTCTGCTTACTATGCCGGGGTTCAAACACGTTCCCTCGGGGTGCCACACGAAGGACGGCTTTTTGCTCTGCTACGTGCCCGACTGGCTGTCCAAAATGGCGGCCACCAACACACAGTCACCCTGGCCGCCTCCGACCCCTCATCCAGGCCCCGGCACCCGTGGCAGACCCCCCTCTACCTTAGACGGACCTCCCGTCCGGCCAAGACCTTCAATGTCCAGCGGAGGGGGCCAGCGTCACGCCACGGTGCCTTGCCGGCTCTCCAGGCCATGCGTCCGTCCGAACTCTCGCGGGGTGATCCTCACGTCCTCGCTCCGCTCCTCACCTCAGGCCGCACCACATCAGCCACCAGCCAGCACCAGCAGCGGCCACGTCCGCAGCGGCCAATCCCAAATGGCGGCGGCAGGTCCGCAGTAGCCTCCGGGCGATGCCACTTCGGGGGCCTCACGCGGAGACCGCGTGGGCCGGACCCACCGGCTCTCGCGTAGCAAAGCTCTCGCGTAGCAAAGCCCCAGCCGAGGCACTCACAGGTCGGGCGCGCTCGCCGGCGGCGTCGGCCACGCCTCCCCGCCTGCACACTCCGCTAGGCCGAGCCGGGCCGCACCTCTCTCCGCGGCTCCAGGGGCCCCAAACGTTCCGCAATGGTCCTCACTGGCACCAGGACCGTTAGGACGGTAGGCGCTCTCCGGAGGGGCCCAGACACGGGGGAGAAGGTGCTATAAACAGCGCTGTGCTAGCGGCGGGAGCTCCAGGAAGCTCGTCCGCTTACACCGCCATCTAGGCCACGCCCCGCCCTTAGGTCATTTTAGAAGCTACCGGCTGAAGGTACAAGTAATGTTGATGATTATTTGGAGGGTGTTGTTCAGTCCGATAAATGGGTAACCCACTTCATGTCACTGTATAAGAAGGAGGAACAAGGAGGTCAGACTGAGGGGTCCCATTACCCTGTAGCTAATCCAACTCCCACTGAATTCTCTACCTATCTAACAAGTGAAGCCTACCCATCTAGGGACTCTCCCTGCTTCACCATAAGTGAAACAGAGAATGCCATCAGGCTTGCAAAGAAAGGTAAAGCTCATGGACTGGATGGTGTCCCAGGTGATTTGTTCCTATAAAAACCTGAGGCTTGGGCCCCCTACCTTAACCAACTAGGTAACGCCATTATGGGCGGTAGCAAAATACCACCTTCATAGCAGGGCACTACAATCCTTTCGATTTATAAAAAGAGGGTATGGATAAACCATCAAACTACAGGCTGATTAGCTTATTGGATGCCATCAGGAAAATATTCTGTAAACAGATATTGATCAGGATGCAAACATGGCTT
The DNA here is from genome assembly GCF_964261635.1 of Lissotriton helveticus. Taxonomy (NCBI): domain Eukaryota; kingdom Metazoa; phylum Chordata; class Amphibia; order Caudata; family Salamandridae; genus Lissotriton; species Lissotriton helveticus. The sequence goes on along the minus strand of NC_136071.1, from coordinate 573,014,581 downwards.
GCTGACAATCATGTCCTCGAAGACACCCAGGCAGGGTTCAGGAATAAAATAAGCACTATAGATCAGGCTTTCCGTTTCAGTGTTTTGTGTTGGGAGTTTGTTACTCTAAAGAAGGAACATTTATATGTTGCCTCCATTAATCTTTGGTAAGCCTTTGATCTAGTCCCAAGGGATAAGCTATGGAGGGTACTGGGTAACTACGGGGTTCCGGAGTACTTACTGTTGGGGAACAGCCATGACAACGCGGGGATTACCCCACACTGCCATTACAAAGCAGGGATTACAACAAAAGTCGTTACAACGACTTTCACTGGAGGGCGCTGTTGGATAGAGAATAGTTTAATTTTCTATCCAACACCTTCCCTACTGTCAATGTGGGCTGGAGTTGGAATAGAAAATTAAACCGTTCCACTATCCAGCACCCTCCAACGAAAGTCGTTGTAACGACTTACGTTGTAATCCCCGAGTTGTAATGGCATGTGGGATAAAAGCCTGCGTTGTAATGGCATACAACCCTTACTGTTGATTCTCAGAGTATTGCAAACTGACACCTATGCACAAGTAAGGTGGAACATCACTGGTGACCTCACAGACAAGATCCTTATTAGCAGGGGCGTCAAACAGGGCTGTGAATTTGCCCCAACCTCATTTAGTCAGTATATCAATGAGGCAGTGAACTGGGTATCCGCAATTGAACATGATGCCCCAAAACTTGCTGGTATTCCGGTCTCGAGCTTAATGTTCGCTGATGACACCTTACTTATTGTAAATTTGCAATATAGTAGACCAACGGTATAGTCTAGACAAACTGAGGGATACTTCGACTCCCTAACAGCCTCGATCCGAATAGGAAGTTCAGATTCTTCTGCTTCCTTTGCTTCAATATGTCCCACAGATTAATTTTTATTATTTGTGCTGGGAGATCTCAGAACACCTATGGATTTTGGCCATTCTACCTCTATTGGATTTCAGATAAAAGGAACAAGATACAGCATCCTCTCCTGAGGACATTCATCGGTGGCTCGTTTTATATGGGCAACAACTATTATGTCAGTGTCTTCATCTACTGATACTCCTGAAAAGAGTGGAGGCGATCCTTGTCGGGGCCTGCACTTCCATTTCTTCTCTCCCCCTCAAATATCGAGTTAAGAAATATTACATCTAAGCACCCTTAAGAAGGTTCGGCCATCCCCTTGGCCTATACCAAAACGTGCATCGGCACAGGATTGAACAGAAATATTAGGATCATTATTCTGGATGATGACTTTTTATATTTTATCTTGAAAAAAATCAATGTACACAACTGAATGCTCTTGACTAGATCTATGTTATACATCAAAAAATGTATTGAAATGTTTTTTAGCGTACCAAGCTGACTGAAACTCTCTAAATGAAGAATTATATGAGATTGATCCTTTTAACATTTGGTTCATTCCTGTTGTGTTTACGAACATCTGTACATTTATATATTGTGTATGTTAATGGAAATAGTTCATATGCAGTATATGTGATAGCTGTGTAGGCGATATTGAGTAGACTGAGTGAATAAGGGGTGACAGAAGAAAGAAAAATGTGTACTACTTGTAATATATTATTAAATAGTTTTATAAGTTTTGATAATATATGTATATAAGCTGCTGATACCTATTTTGATTTATTTTGTATTGAATAGTATAAAATCTCTGAAATCAAAGTAAGGATGTGGCAGGTTACTGTTTAAAATGTAGGCTTGATCCGCAGGCAGGTTTCTCCTTTTTTGTTTTCATTTAGACACCTTACCGCCAATGTGACTCCAGAAGGAACTAGACCCGTTTGCAGCCTTTTATAAGACAGAGGCCTAGAAATAATTTCCAATAACCCGCATAGGTCCTTCAGAGGTAAAATGAGAATTGATGGCACACTGATGGAGCAGACAGCTCAATTTCATTATCTGGTTATAAGGATATCTGACTCTTTAAGATGGGGGAAGCAAATAGTTAAAAGTAAAGACAGACTACATCAGCATGCACCCCTAATTAATAGGAAACACAAGTCTAATGTTGGAGGGGCCGTGTCACCGGCCCTAAAAATATATCAAGACACTGCAGTGCTGGCCGCCCTTTACGGGCCAGAGATTTGGTGCTTTACAAGCACATCTACTCTAAGCACTGAGGAGAACAAATTCATGAAAGGTCTTCTCAATTTGCCGCAAAGTGCTCCATTGGTGCTGCTGTGATTTGATTTAGCACTCAATCCCATCCACTTGGTATCTCACCTGAAATCACTGTTATACTGGGTAAAGGTATGGTCTACCCCGGAATTATCCATCTACAGAGAGGCTCTTCGGGATCTCATTAATTGTGGTAATATCATTAGTACCCCTTGGAGTAAAAAAAATGTTGAAAAGCAGTTTGAACTGCTTTACTTGGGAAATATGTGGGCCATCCCTGAAGAAGTCACCAAAGGCGATAAGTTGCTATTAAACCGAAACTGTTGGGAGCTAGATCTGATCAAAATCTGGGCTGAATATAGGGAGGGCTCCCTAACAGGGCAGTTTTTTCTTCATAAACATTCACCAAGGTTGTAACCCTATATGGATATGAAATATCCTGCAGGGGCTAAACAAGTGTATATCCAGTTTAGACTTGGTACCTTACCCCTAAGTTCCCTTACCTGGAGATGGAACAACATGGAATGTAACCTCAAGGGTTGCCCCTTCTGCCCGTCGCTAAGAGAAACAAAGGGCCACTTTCTGCTCTTTAGTCCTAGATACTCTATCTTATGAAACAAATTGGATCATCGCATGTTGTAAACTTAAGGGTGTAAGACAATATTGGGAGACAATGCGTCTATTGAAAACCGACACAAATGAGCTGTTAGTATTTGTAGTATCACACTTTTTATGGGGGTCTTGGTCAATACGTACCAAAAGCTTAACACGTGAGAGCTTGTAACCATTTTTACTGCTATGCATGTATAAGCTATGTGTCACACAAGCATAGTAGTATTAGCCAAACTGTTTCTATGAATTGATCTTAATTGTGTTCTTTATCATGTGTTCTTTTTTAACTGTTTTATTAGCAGATCAGGGTATTCAGTAAGAATGAACCTTATGAACAGGACAATTCCTTTAGACAGGGAAGGCTGATATAAACTATTAATAACACGATTATTCTTTTTGGTCTGTAGTAGCACACAAATCTATGTAATGTAGTGACACATACTTTATTCTAGGCAGAGATTGTAACCAAATTATGGATCTGTTTTTAGACAATCCCCGGACTCATTTTTTCCTCATAAAATACATAAACAATTTTATACCACTGCATCTCATAGTGCTTTAGTTGATTCTTGGAGGCTACACTTTTTATTCTTCTACATATGGTACCCATACAAAATTAGACCACATTTTTGTTTGTAAACCTCTATAACAACATATAGTACAATCTTCAATTAGTCCCATAGTACTCTCAGGTCATGCCATGACTATCATAGATTTGGACTACGTTCCATCCCAACCTGATTCTCAAAGCTGGACATTTAACATCTCTGGTTTGAAGAAACCGCTATTCTCCACCTCCTTTATCTCATTCACTTCTGAATTCTTCCTGATTAAGGACTCCCACTCCTTCCTCCTTTAAATTTGGGACACATTTGAAGCAACTACACACGGTTTTATCATTGACTATCTATCCAAGATAAAGAAAGTTTGAAACAAAGAATATACATTGTTACCATCCTCCATTAAGTTCTTAGAGCAAAAGTATTTAATATTGATCTTCATAATTTACCTAAAGCCAAATTAAACTTTAATACTTTATCCACCAATGATGCTTCCTCCATTTTGTTAAGAAGTAATGCTCCATATTATGGTGGGAGAACCATAGTTGGCTAAATACTAGCTAATTATCTGAAAATGAAAAAACAGAGACTTCAGATAGATTTATTAATTGACTCGCAGGGAGTTTCACTGACTAAACACATGATATCCTAAATGAATTTGTCAATTTTCATTAAACCTTGTATACTACCAAAAATAGCATACAACATTCTCACATTAAGGGATATATACAATGGATGCCTAACTATGTTCCTTCTCATTTAGATTTGGCTTCTTTAGAGATGGAATTAACTCTAAAGGAGATTTCCAGAGCATTGAATGCTCTAAAAAAAAGTGAAAACTCCAGGACCGGATGGCTTTCCTGTGGAATTTTTTCTACATTCCTCCAATATTATCCTACCTTATCTATCACATTTGTTCAGTCACTTCATTGATTCTGGTTCTACTCCCAGCACCTTTCGAGAAGTCACGATCTGTTTGATACATAAAGATGAGAAGGATCAAACTTTATGTAAAAATCATATAATTTTCACAAAAAACTCTTAGCTATCCGTAAAGAATCATTTATTCCTAATAATATTGGAAAGGAGCAGATTAGCATTGATTTGAATTAACTTTAAGGAACTATTTACTAAAATTGAAATCATGCTTTCTGCTTGAAATCACTTATTTTTGTCTTGGTGGAGACATCTAGGCTCCATTAAAATGATGATTTCTCCTCTTGTACTCTATCTTATTTCTATGATGCCGGTCTCTATTCCCAAAGCTACCATTAAGAACATAAACTTTAAGCTTTCAAAATGTTTGTGGAATCACAAGAAAGCAAGAGTGTCTCTAGCTCTCCAAAACAAACTGAAACTTGTAGGAGTAAATTTTCCAGGTTTTAAATACTATCATAAAGCTTTTGGTCTATGTCTGGCCTCCTTTTGGATTTCCGGCTCAACTTCACCCTTCTCTCCGTTATGGGATGAGGTGAAGAAAGCTCTTCTTCATCCTTATTCTCCAAAGGAGGTTCTCTCTTTTTCTTCTAAAACTTCTCTTGTTATATCCTCTCTTTTGAACCATACTACTTCCTTGATAAGATCTATGTTTGATCCTGTTATGCTAACACCTTCTATTTTCTTCAACATGTCTATATTTTTTTTAACTTTTATTGTGGTAAGTGATATTTCCCTTCCTTCCTTATTTTTCTCTCTTACCGCCCTGCTCCTTTTCTCTCCTCAAAATCATAAAGACTTTCGTTGTTTTATTGGAAATTCAAAATGTACAGTGGAAGGCAGTTAGTGGGTTGGAAACTAAGTGAAGAGGCAGCAACAGGAGAAGAGGGAGAGTGACAGAGGTATAGTAGGACACAGAGAAATGATGAAGAATAAAGTGAGATGTCAAAAAAGGAGAAATAGATATGTAGAGGGAAGTAAGACACAGAAAAACACAGTGGGAATAGGTGGAGGAAATACACTGACAAATGGAAGAGTTACAATTCTCACCAGAAACCTGAAATTTTAAAGGAAAGAGGATGGAAGGGACGAGGGAGAACATGGAAAACATCAGGAGGACATGCTAAAGCCCACTGGTGGCACTTAATGTACAAGCACTGGGTACACTTTGAACTATATATTAGGGACCTCTAGGCTAGTTAAATATACCAATTAGGAGTATTCCGGTTGCTAAAAGGGGGAGCACATGCACTTTACTACTGGTTAGGCAGGGTAAAGTCCACAGAGTTCTAAAGCCAGAAAAACAGAGTCAATCAAAAGATGACAAAACCTAGGTGACCACATAGTAATAGCAGATTTCCTACATATTAGAACTAGCAAACCAAAGAGCAGTGAAACACACAAGTAATAGTCTTCTATTGGGTTCTGATAAACAAGAAAACGAAAGGAGAACAGTATTTGTGCTCCAGTAGACATCTTGGCGAATTCTAAGCAGGACACTCTGGGCAATCTGTCATCTGTGCTGGCTGAGTTCCCTCTGCTACATCCTGATTTACTTGCTACTTTAATGACGCAGGTAAAATCAGGCTCCCCCAGTGATCCTGCTCCTCCGAGCTCTCTGATGGCCGTCGGCCACACTATTCTTCCTGTTATGCTGGAGGTACTTAATGCCTCAATCTCTACTAACACGGTCCCACCAGCATGGAAAGAGGCTAGGGTGAGGGCACTCGTGAAGAAACCCAACATGGACATCAATAACTTTAGTAATTACCGTCCCATTTCCTTGCTCCCTTGGGTCAGCAAGATATTAGAGAAATACATCAATAGTCTCTTGACTAACTTTCTAGAAAACAATCAGTTGCTTGACCCTTCACAAACTGGCTTCCGCCCCAAACATGGGACGGAATCTGCTCTGCTGGCAGTTATGGAGGAAACTAGAGGAATCTTAGATCAGGGAGGATCGGTGGCAGTCATCCTCCTCGATCTAAGTGCCGCTTTTGACACGGTAAATCATAAAATCCTATTGCAGCGTCTCTATGACATTGGGATTCAGGGAGGAGCGCTGGAATGGCTTAGGTCATTCCTGAGTGATAGAACCTTTCAGGTTTTTGAGGGAAATACCATCTCAACCAGCAGACCTCTGGTCTGTGGGGTCCCGCAGGGCTCTTCGCTCAGCCCGACGTGGTTTAACATTTATATGAGGCCGTTGGCTGGGATTTTCCGTCCATATGGTATTAAGATCGTTACCTATGTGGACGATACCCAGCTGGTGGTCTTTCTGACGCGGGGCGAGGGCTCTACGGCCATGGTAGATCTGGCGGGTTGCCTGAGTGAAGTGAGAAGCCGGATGACCCTGTCTTGTCTCAAACTTAATGGGGACAAGACAGAGGTCATGCTGCTAGGACGATCGGCTCCAGCCTCAGTTGGCTCGGTCTGGCCCACCTTTCTGGGTCCCCCTCCAGCTCCCAAGACTGCCATTAAGAGCCTGGGCATTTGGCTGGATAGGTCCCTAACGTTAGATTATCAGGCCGTCAAGCTATCTGCCACCTGTTTTGGCCTTCTCAGAATTTTAAGGAGGATGCTCCCTCTGCTACCATTCAAGGCCAAACAAACTGTAGTACAGGGATTGATCCATTCTAGGCTGGATTTTGGAAACACACTTTATCTTGGAGCCCCTGACTCCACATTGCGGAAACTGCAAGTTATTCAAAACTGCGCGGCCCGCACCCTACTGCAAATTCCCCGCAGGTTCTCTGCCAAACCTGGAATAATAAGCTTGCACTGGCTCCCTGTTAGGGACAGGATCAGCTTCAAGTCCCTCTGCATTGCCCATCAGTCATTCTGGGAAACTGGTCCAGCAATTAATCTTCCTTTAATTACCCCTTACCTCCCCAGCAGACAGCTGCGTTCAGCTAACGCATTTCTTGCTGTCGTGCCCAAGGTTAAAAGAACTAGAGTGGGAGGCCGTTCCTTCACCCTAAATGTGGCCAGGCCGTGGAACACTCTCCCCCTCCACTTAAGGTCCAATCCAGACCTAACTTCCTTCAGGAAACAACTGAAAACTTTTCTGTTTAATAAGTAGGCCCCCTTCAACCACCGTGCCATCTGCCTTACTGTAAGAACACCTTTTAGTCATAGCGCTTGGACGCCTCCGGGCAACTATAAGGACCTCTTCACCCCTAACACGGCGGGGAAGCGGGCAGACCCCACACAAATCTATGTAATGTAGTGACACATACTTTATTCTAGGCAGAGATTGTAACCAAATTATGGATCTGTTTTTAGACAATCCCCGGACTCATTTTTTCCTCATAAAATACATAAACAATTTTATACCACTGCATCTCATAGTGCTTTAGTTGATTCTTGGAGGCTACACTTTTTATTCTTCTACATATGGTACCCATACAAAATTAGATCACATTTTTGTTTGTAAACCTCTATAACAACATATAGTACAATCTTCAATTAGTCCCATAGTACTCTCAGGTCATGCCATGACTATCATAGATTTGGACTACGTTCCATCCCAACCTGATTCTCAAAGCTGGACATTTAACATCTCTGGTTTGAAGAAACCGCTATTCTCCACCTCCTTTATCTCATTCACTTCTGAATTCTTCCTGATTAAGGACTCCCACTCCTTCCTCCTTTAAATTTGGGACACATTTGAAGCAACTACACACGGTTTTATCATTGACTATCTATCCAAGATAAAGAAAGTTTGAAACAAAGAATATACATTGTTACCATCCTCCATTAAGTTCTTAGAGCAAAAGTATTTAATATTGATCTTCATAATTTACCTAACGCCAAATTAAACTTTAATACTTTATCCACCAATGATGCTTCCTCCATTTTGTTAAGAAGTAATGCTCCATATTATGGTGGGAGAACCATAGTTGGCTAAATACTAGCTAATTATCTGAAAATGAAAAAACAGAGACTTCAGATAGATTTATTAATTGACTCGCAGGGAGTTTCACTGACTAAACACATGATATCCTAAATGAATTTGTCAATTTTCATTAAACCTTGTATACTACCAAAAATAGCATACAACATTCTCACATTAAGGGATATATACAATGGATGCCTAACTATGTTCCTTCTCATTTAGATTTTGCTTCTTTAGAGATGGAATTAACTCTAAAGGAGATTTCCAGAGCATTGAATGCTCTAAAAAAAAGTGAAAACTCCAGGACCGGATGGCTTTCCTGTGGAATTTTTTCTACATTCCTCCAATATTATCCTACCTTATCTATCACATTTGTTCAGTCACTTCATTGATTCTGGTTCTACTCCCAGCACCTTTCGAGAAGTCACAATCTGTTTGATACATAAAGATGAGAAGGATCAAACTTTATGTAAAAATCATATAATTTTCACAAAAAACTCTTAGCTATCCGTAAAGAATCATTTATTCCTAATAATATTGGAAAGGAGCAGATTAGCATTGATTTGAATTAACTTTAAGGAACTATTTACTAAAATTGAAATCATGCTTTCTGCTTGAAATCACTTATTTTTGTCTTGGTGGAGACATCTAGGCTCCATTAAAATGATGATTTCTCCTCTTGTACTCTATCTTATTTCTATGATGCCGGTCTCTATTCCCAAAGCTACCATTAAGAACATAAACTTTAAGCTTTCAAAATGTTTGTGGAATCACAAGAAAGCAAGAGTGTCTCTAGCTCTCCAAAACAAACTGAAACTTGTAGGAGTCAATTTTCCAGGTTTTAAATACTATCATAAAGCTTTTGGTCTATGTCTGGCCTCCTTTTGGATTTCCGGCTCAACTTCACCCTTCTCTCCGTTATGGGATGAGGTGAAGAAAGCTCTTCTTCATCCTTATTCTCCAAAGGAGGTTCTCTCTTTTTCTTCTAAAACTTCTCTTGTTATATCCTCTCTTTTGAACCATACTACTTCCTTGATAAGATCTATGTTTGATCCTGTTATGCTAACACCTTCTATTTTCTTCAACATGTCTATATTTTTTTTAACTTTTATTGTGGTAAGTGATATTTCCCTTCCTTCCTTATTTTTCTCTCTTACCGCCCTGCTCCTTTTCTCTCCTCAAAATCATAAAGACTTTCGTTGTTTTATTGGAAATTCAAAATGTACAGTGGAAGGCAGTTAGTGGGTTGGAAACTAAGTGAAGAGGCAGCAACAGGAGAAGAGGGAGAGTGACAGAGGTATAGCAGGACACAGAGAAATGATGAAGAATAAAGTGAGATGTCAAAAAAGGAGAAATAGATATGTAGAGGGAAGTAAGACACAGAAAAACACAGTGGGAATAGGTGGAGGAAATACACTGACAAATGGAAGAGTTACAATTCTCACCAGAAACCTGAAATTTTAAAGGAAAGAGGATGGAAGGGACGAGGGAGAACATGGAAAACATCAGGAGGACATGCTAAAGCCCACTGGTGGCACTTAATGTACAAGCACTGGGTACACTTTGAACTATATATTAGGGACCTCTAGGCTAGTTAAATATACCAATTAGGAGTATTCCGGTTGCTAAAAGGGGGAGCACATGCACTTTACTACTGGTTAGGCAGGGTAAAGTCCACAGAGTTCTAAAGCCAGAAAAACAGAGTCAATCAAAAGATGACAAAACCTAGGTGACCACATAGTAATAGCAGATTTCCTACATATTAGAACTAGCAAACCAAAGAGCAGTGAAACACACAAGTAATAGTCTTCTATTTGGTTCTGATAAACAAGAAAACGAAAGGAGAATAGTATTTGTGCTCCAGTAGACATCTTGGCGAATTCTAAGCAGGACACTCTGGGCAATCTGTCATCTGTGCTGGCTGAGTTCCCTCTGCTACATCCTGATTTACTTGCTACTTTAATGACGCAGGTAAAATCAGGCTCCCCCAGTGATCCTGCTCCTCCGAGCTCTCTGATGGCCGTCGGCCACACTATTCTTCCTGTTATGCTGGAGGTACTTAATGCCTCAATCTCTACTAATACGGTCCCACCAGCATGGAAAGAGGCTAGGGTGAGGGCACTCGTGAAGAAACCCAACATGGACATCAATAACTTTAGTAATTACCGTCCCATTTCCTTGCTCCCTTGGGTCAGCAAGATATTAGAGAAATACATCAATAGTCTCTTGACTAACTTTCTAGAAAACAATCAGTTGCTTTTGCTTGACCCTTCACAAACTGGCTTCCGCCCCAAACATGGGACAGAATCTGCTCTGCTGGCAGTTATGGAGGAAACTAGAGGAATCTTAGATCAGGGAGGATCGGTGGCAGTCATCCTCCTCGATCTAAGTGCCGCTTTTGACACGGTAAATCATAAAATCCTATTGCAGCGTCTCTATGACATTGGGATTCAGGGAGGAGCGCTGGAATGGCTTAGGTCATTCCTGAGTGATAGAACCTTTCAGGTTTTTGAGGGAAATACCATCTCAACCAGCATACCTCTAGGCTGTGGGGTCCCGCAGGGCTCTTCACTCAGCCCGACGTGGTTTAACATTTATATGAGGCCGTTGGCTGGGATTTTCCGTCCATATGGTATTAAGATCGTTACCTATGTGGACGATACCCAGCTGGTGGTCTTTCTGACGCGGGGCGAGGGCTCTACGGCCATGGTAGATCTGGCGGGTTGCCTGAGTGAAGTGAGAAGCCGGATGACCCTGTCTTGCCTCAAACTTAATGGGGACAAGACAGAGGTCATGCTGCTAGGACGGTCGGCTCCAGCCTCAGTTGGCTCGGTCTGGCCCACCTGTCTGGGTCCCCCTCCAGCTCCCAAGACTGCCATTAAGAGCCTGGGCATTTGGCTGGATAGGTCCCTAACGTTAGATTATCAGGCCGTCAAGCTATCTGCCACCTGTTTTGGCCTTCTCAGAATTTTAAGGAGGATGCTCCCTCTGCTACCATTCAAAGCCAAACAAACTGTAGTACAGGGATTGATCCATTCTAGGCTGGATTTTGGAAACACACTTTATCTTGGAGCCCCTGACTCCACATTGCGGAAACTGCAAGTTATTCAAAACTGCGCGGCCCGCACCCTACTGCAAATTCCCCGCAGGTTCTCTGCCAAACCTGGAATAATAAGCTTGCACTGGCTCCCTGTTAGGGACAGGATCAGCTTCAAGTCCCTCTGCATTGCCCATCAGTCATTCTGGGAAACTGGTCCAGCAATTAATCTTCCTTTAATTACCCCTTACCTCCCCAGCAGACAGCTGCGTTCAGCTAACGCATTTCTTGCTGTCGTGCCCAAGGTTAAAAGAACTAGAGTGGGAGGCCGTTCCTTCACCCTAAATGTGGCCAGGCCGTGGAACACTCTCCCCCTCCACTTAAGGTCCAATCCAGACCTAACTTCCTTCAGGAAACAACTGAAAACTTTTCTGTTTAATAAGTAGGCCCCCTTCAACCACCGTGCCATCTGCCTTACTGTAAGAACACCTTTTAGTCATAGCGCTTGGACGCCTCCGGGCAACTATTTGCGCGTTACAAAATGCATTTTCATTTCATTTCATACTCTACATCAAGTCAGCAAATCATAACTATTCTATTACAACATTGAAGAGACTTGCAAACAGAACCGGATTTCAAAGAAATATATATTGCACAACCATTGTTGCACAGCAAAGAACCCAGAAAATATAGGATAAAAGCCATGGGCAGAAAAGAAAAGAAATGCCATATATTTGATATTATAGCAATGTTGTGTTATGTTATGTTGCGGATTGATCTATGTCAGGAAACTGTGAAAAAAATAAAGATGCTTTCAAATAAACAAAAAACAACATACACAGCGTGAAAGTCCATAGGTCGCACTCTACTCCACCCACATACACAGCATGGCCAACCATCATGGCTGCGCAGACGTGTTCCAAGTAGGCTCTGTGCACTGCAATCAAGGGCCACACAGCTCGCCAATGAAGCCAGAAAGGCCCCAGAGGATGGTGAGTGGCATGTAGAATTTAGCAGACACCTTGTCTCTGGCTACGACCGCTCACAGGGACGGTACTCCTGAAATGACCCGGGCTGGAGAAGCAGTGCAGCGGAGTCAATAAGATTTTGGCCGCACCTCCTATGCAGTGATCTATCCCGGAGGTCCGGGCTGTGCCTGCCTGGAACAGCTGGAGGGGGCCGGCCACCTGGGTTGCAGCATTGCCTGGATCTGCAAAGGGAGTGGAGTGGAAGTGGGCTGGCCTGGGGTCATAAATGGCTACATGTTGAGCTGCTGAGTGGGCGGGTCAGACTCTGGCAGGTGCAACAGAAAGAGGACAACAAGCTTCGTCACAACCCAGTGGGAGCAAGCACTAGAGCCAGGGGGAGAAAGGAAACCCGGGGCCCCCCTGCTGGACTGTCCCTGACCTGGACGAGCAACAATTAGGGGACAAATGCAGGCGGGCAGACCCTAACATGGCTCCCAGAGGGCCCGCATCACACTACACTGTCTCTCGCTCTGACTGACTCGGAGAGGGAGAGCGACTTGGTCTGCTAGGACCCTGCAGGGGCACCCTAGCAAGATATTGCTTTGAAAGGGATGCAGTCACCTCATAGTGGCTGGCAGGGGAGCACAGTGAGGGAGCCCTGGAAGATTTCACATTAGCCACGCCGAGGGGAGGCTGAGCCTGTGGTGTCAAAAGGCTCCTCAGTGGGTCACGTATGGTTGCGGCTCCCCTTCTGCAGACTGTGTCACCCCAGTTGAGTGCTTGTACTGTCCAGGAGCGGCAGCAGGAACTGAGGCGTTCACCCATTTGCCTCAAAAAAGGCTGAAACCAACCGAATTTCAAGTTATTGTGCTCCAGCGGAACCTCGAGTAGAAAAGGGGTGGCGGCCCAAGCCGAAGGCAGCATGGCACTCACCAGGGAGGACCTTCTGGAGATGCTGTGGTAGTTCAAGAAGGAACTCAGAGAAGACTTCAAGGTGGACATTAGCGCTAGATTTGAGTCATTTAGATCAGAGGTGGGGTCCAAGCTGATCGTGATACTGGCGGGTGTGGATTCCGTGGGAACCCGCACCCTGGATCTGGAAACGAATATCAGGAGCTCAAGGCACGATTGATGCCTTGGAGGAGGGATCCTCCAACCTGAACGAACAACTACACGCCGCCCTCCTAAAATGTGAATATTTGGAGAATCGCTCCTGTAGAGTGAGGAACGTGGAGGAGGGCAGTGAGGGACCGGATCTGAAGGCATTTATGGTGGGCCTTTTTTCCAGTGTCCTTGGAGACGATAGCCTGGAGGTCAGGTTGGAACGAGTACACAGAGTGGGCCAGGGTCTGGCGGGTGAGGGCAAGCACCCAAGAGATGTTCTGGCCGAATTCAGCTCCTTCAAAACCAAGGAACTTGTTCTACGAAAAGCTAGAAACAATGATTCCATCTCCTTCCGGGGGTCACATGCTCGCTCTGCCAAGATGTAGCTCAAGCCACATTGGCCCGCCGGCAACAGTTTTGACCGATCACCGCAGTGTTGAGGGAACTCCAGATCAAATACAGATTGATATTTCCCTTTGACAACGCCTTTTCATTTGGCAACAAGCAATGGCACTTCACCAAGATGAAAGGGGCAGCCGAGCTACTCAGCTTAGAAACAACAACAACGCAGAAGACCTTGTCGCAGGCGAGTGCAGAGCAGTCGTGGGAGTATCGCCAACCGACACCCTGGCAAACGTCCAAGAAGGGGGGCAAAGCGGTGAAATGGCAACAGGTGCTTGATCCCTGACACAAGTCTTTTTACCTTTATGGTGTACCGCCCTTTGAACTTTAGGCTTCCAGGGATCTTGCGCCTGTGAAAACGCTATGTTGCAGCTAGAACTCCAGCGCTTCTAAACCTGGACGCTATGCTCTACTCTAAGATACTTGCCAGCAGGCTAGAAGAGATCCTTCCAGACCTGATCTATCTGGACCAGTCCGGCTTTATAAAGGGACGCCAGACACATGACAACCTACATAGGATAGTGCATTTAATCGATAAAGTCCAGAAAAAACGCGCCCAGTGGCCTTGCTATCATTAGACGCAGAGAAGGTCTTCGACCAGGGTGATTGGTGCTTCCTGAGGTGTACCTTGTGATGTTTTGGGTTTGGTGAAGCTTTCCTGGGCATGTTGTAGGCGAATTATCACTGTCCCAAGTCCCGAGTTCTTGTCAATGGGGTGGCCTCAGATTCTTTTAATCTATCATGGGCTACGCTACGAGGCTGCCCTCTGTCGCCCATGCTTTTTGCGCTATGCATAGAACCACTCGCTGCACATATCAGGGCTAACCCACAGATCCAAAGGCTCAAGTTTGGGCCAGACAGACATAAAATCTCTTAATTTGCTGATGATGTCCTACTACTCATTACAGAACCTCGTACCTTGCCCCTGGTGATTCAAGCCCAGCTCAATATCTTTGAGAAAGTGGCTGATTTCAAGGTTAACTACTCAAAATCTTTCTTACTTAATCTATCAGTGCCCCAGGTGGAGATGGCTGCCATTGCAACACCCTCTCCATTCAAGTGTGTCCACAAAGAAATCACTTATCTGGGCATCAAAATTACACCTAGTCCATCAGATCTGTATACATCTAATTTCCCTCCTTTGTTACGACAACTTAAAACAGACTTCAAGAAGTGGGGCTCCACATACATTACTGGGATTGGTTGGATGAATGCGATTAAGATGAATGTATTGCCTCAGTTACTTTAACTTTTCCAGGGCCTGCCGATTACTTTAGATAGGAAGCTGTTTGTCGAGTTAAAGACAATAATGATAAAGTTCATCTGGCAGGTCAAAGCGCCCGTTTAGCACAACGAATACTGAGGTGCCGGGTTTTTAGGAACACGGTGGTGCCAGGGGGTAACACCCGAAGACCTCTGAGTTCTCCCTTGTTCCGGACCACAGAAACTATGAGTCTTCTAGTCGCAGTCAGAGATCAAGTTTTATTGGTAGCTACCAAGTAACACGTGTCCTAGAAGCACGACAAACACGGGTCATGTATTCTCAGGAGACTGTACGTGTTCGTTTTTACAGAACCAGCCTTCTCCTTTTATATAGAAATAATGGCTTCGAGCAAGAATTCTTGAGTTTATGATATGGGTATAAACATATTTCTGCAATAATACAAAGTGCGAAGTCATGTAAGCAAGCCCACATTTTAGATGTCCAGTTCGTGACAGATTACCCAGCAAGATCCGGGACTCCCATCAGATATCGATGAAACACCAATAAGGGTAGGTACCACCCAGTCATAAAACTGGCCATAAAGAAGAAGTATGGCCAGGTGCATGTTTGTAGAAAGCATGTTCTGTATGGGGTGAATGGTTTGTGGAATGTTATGTGTCGATGTTATCGTATTCGGCCACTGGGCGGGGAGCCGCCCAAACAGGTTTGGCTTAAGGCAATGGAGTCAGTTTGGACAGGTCAGGGGGAAGTCAGGGAAGGTGGACGTATCCTTTTGGATCAAGCTCGACCTTTAATTGACTTAACATGAGGGCAAGACGTAAGATGGATGCCGTTCACAAAATGGAGTCTAAGGGAGTGGGATGGAAACTACGATTTAGGGGTGTTGGCAACCCTCGGTTGTCACGAAAATACATAGGAATGATGTCCTAATCATTATCGGTTCTTAGACACTAAATTCGTCATGGTACGTTGATATTTTGTGACACGGGTATTGGACCTCGATATTGGGATAACAATAGGGTCCAGATTTCCAGAACCACAGACCCTCCTTTTGCCCTTATGTAAGGCAATAACTCATGTTAATCTGAGTCTAAATCTGTATGAAGGAATTCGTGGAGATGCTGCTGTAACATCATTCTGTTGCTCAGTTCGTCCCTTGACGCAGGCTTCCGTACACATGAAGTAGCACAGAGGCCACAGAGTGCAGGAGCGCACTGGACACATAGGCAGAACATAAACAGAAGTGTTAAGATCATCCCAATGAAGATTAGCGTTTTCCATCCCCAGGCAGCGATCAGTCCCCAGAACCACCCTAGCAAGGACCAATCCCCTTTCTCAACGTGAAGGGAACCAGATATTTCATGTAGTTTAGCGATGGCCTGGTATATTGTCGGTGCATTATCAGGGATGAATATGCAACAACTGGATTGGATGACTCTACACACACCACCACGATCGGCGAGTATGATATCAAGGGCAATTCGGTTCTGAAGGGTCATAAGTCGATCCGACTGAAGCTCGGTTGTCAAATTGCCAAGTGCTCCGGCCTTTGTAGTCACGGCGGATTCAACTATCCTTGCTAACTGGCGAATATTCCTGCTGTTCACCATAGGCCCCCAAAATGGCAGAAAACCTTTTGCGAAGTCAGCGAATTCCTGACCCGCGGTGTCGTCTTTACTCACGACACCTCTAGCTATCCTTGTCCGATGGTAATCTGCTCGGGCCGTGCAGGTAGGAGGCAGCAGAAATGAGATGAAACACGTGCCTGAGAAGTCTGGGGGTAACCATGTATAGGCTTGGTCGTGGCAGACGAAATACGTGCCTTTGGCTGCTAAGAGTATAGGGGAAGTTCGGGAGGCGAGCACATAAGTTTCCGTGCAAATGCTCTTTCCTAACTGTGCTGTAGGATCCCTACCAATACCTTGTAAACATAGGTGACCTCGGTGGGGCACTATCCAAACTGGGCGGGATTTCTTTGCTGCTTGGCTCTTGATCAGGTAAACGCCATGTTTAGTTACGTTCCAACGAGTGTATGGGGTCAGTTCATCTTTGGGGATAGTCAGATATGTGTCGATATCCCTACTCATATTTCTTATCCCTGCTATTAGTGCCTTGTTACTGAAATCGCTTTCAGTGGAACGGGTCGGGTATGGTTATAGGGCGAATAGGAACATGGTCTGAAAAGCCCACAGAGAACCATAATAACTGAAGGGCAGGATGAAGTACGGGATAGCCTTATCAGTCGTGTGAGGCATGAGTCCGCATATCCAACAGTTTGATGTGTTAATTATAGACTGGTGTTGGTGCAGGAGTTGGATGAAAGAGTTATTTACAAATTCGAGCCTTCTGGCAGACTCGAGCTCAGGTAGAGGGTGAAAAGAGTGCGGGGAGAGAGAAGGAGGAGGCGTTGGCAGAGTGTCATTTGAGAATAGGGAAACTCGAAATGCGAATAGAGCAGAACCAATCAAAAGCATCACAGCGCTAAACAGCATTAGAACACATATTATTAAAAACTTTCTCTTGGACAGTATAGTACACAATTGTTTTTCAAAGTTCGTAAGTTTGACAGGTCTCTCTACCCTTGGAAACTCCATCCTCTACTTGCTGCCCGCGGTGGTAGGTTGATTCTGCCAGGGAGCGCGCTCCGTTCGGTCCGGGGTGACTCCCTCGGACCAACCAGAA
Source organism: Lissotriton helveticus (assembly GCF_964261635.1). NCBI lineage: Eukaryota > Metazoa > Chordata > Amphibia > Caudata > Salamandridae > Lissotriton > Lissotriton helveticus. The sequence continues at coordinate 572,997,008 of NC_136071.1, read as the reverse complement.
CCGTGGACCTAAAACTTCCTTGGTTGCACTCCCTCCACTTCAACCGCGACCCTAGCAGCGGAACCGGATGGCGGTTCGAAAATCAAAAATGAGCTAGTTCCCTGGGACGAGAGAGCTGGAAGATAAAAATAGTTCTTGGGGAAAAAAGGAAATCACATTAGATCAAGCTTTTATTAGTCTCTGGGGCTGGATCTCAGATCGTATCGTCGCTTCTCAGGTACGGTGTGGTCTTTAAACAATGTCTCAGGTTCGGTAGTGTCCAATTGCATAGATGGTGACACACGTCCTTGCAGAATACGATCACTCTCCTTTTCGGTACCAGTCTCTTTTAAACGTGCATCGCTGAAAGGGATGAAACGAGGTACGGATTCAGTCTTAGAGTCGGCAAATCCTTTATCGACCCACTGGTCGTGTGGAAGGGGCAGAGGGACCCGTTTGCAATGGGTCCCATGCACCCAGTTCTTTTTGCCGTCCACCCGAACGGCTGACCTCGTAGAAAGAAGCACCAAGTAAGGTCCGGTCCACCTCGGCTGTCCGTTGCTGGTGCGCTGGAAGTTTCGCACCAGGACCCACGTGCCGGGTTTGATGAGGTGGCCTGGATCGTCAGAGGCTGGAGTAGAGGAACTGTGAACCTGTTGGTGTAAAACACGTAATTTAGCTGTCAATTCGCACAAATAATCAAGCAGTACGGGGTGTTCTATTTCACGGAGTTTCTTTGGTCTTGGCACGCCCCAGACGTTGGCTGGGCGGCCGAACACTATCTCATGGGGGCTAAGACCTAATCTGGAATGGACAGTCATCCTAGTTGACAAGAGTGCTAGGGGCAAGGCGTCAGGCCATTTAAGACCTGTACTGGCTTGGATCTTGGCTAGCTTGAGTTTCAAAGTGCCATTGTAGCACTCTACTAATCCAGCTGATTGGGGGTGATTTGCAGCGTGGAATTTTTGGTGTATGCCTAGACACTCACACACTCTCTTCATCACGCGTCCTATGAATTCACTTCCATTATCACTCCAGACAATTCTAGGCATACCGAATCTCGGGAAGAACTCTTTGACAAGAGCTTTGGCAGTTGTCAAAGCAGTATTGTCTTTGAGGGGGTAAGCTTCCACCCACCTTGAAAAGGCGCAGACAACAACGAGTACATATTTTAGATTGTTGCACCTTTCCATGTGAATGAAATCGAGCTGCAAAACCTCGAACGGATACGTAGGAGGCGCAAAATGACCAGCTGGAGTTGGAGTTCCTTTACCGGGATTGTGTTTTAGGCATATCATACAGTTTCTGACCACATTTTCTGCATATTTTGGGATATTGCTATTCTGCCATACTGGGGCCAATAGTTTACATATTCCTTTCGAACTGATGTGTGCCATGCCGTGAGCCATGGTTACTACTGCAAGTACGTATGCATTAGGTAGTAGCCATCGCTGGTGTTCCGATAATTCGACCCAACATCCATTCGCATCCAATCTACCCTTACTTTTTCTCCACTCATTCAACTCATCCTCAGTTGCCTCGGCTTGTATACATTTCACGCTTTCAATGGTGTCCTCACACATTCCCACATCAGCAATACATTTTGCGGGACCTGCAACATACATTCGACTCATCGTGTCCCTTGCGGTCTCTTTCGCAACCTCGTCTGCAAATGCATTCCCGCGGCCAATATCGTCTTGAATTTTCTTGTGTGCACTGCATTTCATAATGGCAACTTGTAGTGGCATGGTCAGTGACTCAAGGAGCTCATTAACTAGCTGACCATGTTGTATCTTTGCACCATGTGAGGTAAGGAAACCACGTTCATAATCTCCCAAAACTGTGAGCCACGCCAAAGGCGTATTGGCTGTCCGTGTACACATTCACTGGCTTTCCTTTTGCTAACACGCATGCTCTGGTAAGGGCAATAATTTCCGCAGCTTGTGCAGAGTTGTGGGAAATACGTGCGGTCTCTATAATGGTGTGTAATGTTGTTACGGCATACGCTGCAGTCGTGTCACCATTCGGTAGCTTGAAACATGAACCATCAACCCATAAAGTATCATTGCATTCAGGAAGGGGAGTGTCCTGTAAGTCTACTCTCCCTTTTGTCTCTTCTTCTGTCCTAAAGCAGCAGTCATGTTTATCGATCTTGTCTGTTCCTGTCGAAATGGGTAATAACGTTGCGGGGTTCAGTGTATCACACCTCTTTATGTGGATGTGGCTTGCTAGCAACGTAAGTTCGTAACTGGATAGTCGAGCGCTAGTAAGGTGTTGTGTCTTTGTCCTGTTTAGTAAAATGTCTACTACATGTGGAACCATAACGATCAGAGTATTATTCATGACTAATCCAGCGGACTGTCGGATGCAGACAGCTGCTGCGGCGGTGGCTCCCAGACAACTTGGTAGTGCCTTAGCCACGGGATCGAGAGTTGCCGAAAAATACGCGCATGGGCGTTGTCTGTTCCCAAAATGCTGTGTTAAGACTGATAATGCACAGCCTTCCTTCTCATGAACATATAATGTGAAAGGCTTACTGTAGTTGGGGTTTCCCAACACAGGGGCTGAACACAATGCATCACGCAACTTGTGAAAACTTGTCTGACAATCTTCAGACCAGGGCATAGGATTGGGCGTATCTTTACGGAGTAGTGCCAGCAAGGGTTTAGCTAGTAGTGAGAAATTCGGTATCCATTGTCTACAGTACGATGTAATGCCCAAAAAAGCTCGAACTTCTCTCTGTGTCCTTGGGGCACTTAGTTCTGCAATTGCCTGTATTCTTTCTGGTGTCAGTCTCCTTCCCTCCTTCGACAAGACGTGACCTAAGTAGGTTACTTCTTGTCGGCAAAATTGTAGTTTGGAAAGGGAGACTTTGTGCTTCATATCACATAAGTGATGCAATAATGATAACGTAGCTTTCTTGCAGATTTCTTCAGTGTCTGCGGCGATCAGCAGATCGTCGACATACTGAATCAGAGTTGAACCACTTGGTAGAATGATCGTGTCTAGTTGTGTTTTCAGGGCCTGACTGAATATTGATGGGCTTTCGCAGTAGCCTTGAGGAGCGCACTTGAAGCGGAAGCTTCGTCCTCCTAAATTAAATCCGAAAATATCTCTACTTTCCTCGGCAATCGGGATACTGAAGAAAGCGTTCTTCAGGTCAATCACCGAGAACCAATTTGCTGAAACTGGAACCATTGTTAATAAAGCAGTAATGTCGGGGACGACTGGAAACTGTGGGATAACTATCTTGTTTACTTCTCTCAGGTCGATCACGAACCTATACATAGGGGGTTGTGAAAGATCAGTACGTTTTAAGACGGGCAAAACCGGACTGTTACAGATATTTCCTGTCGTTTCTTCGATGACGTCTTTATCAATCAAGTCATGAACAATTTTCAACAACGCTTTCTCGCATTCGCTAGATATTTTGTATTGGGGAATACGCGGTAACCTAACGTCAGCTTTCAACGTTATGACATATGGTGCTATCTCCAAACGACCTACATCATTAGAACCATCTGCCCAGAGTATATCAGGAAGTGACAATAATTCAGTTGGAATATTTTCCTTTGATAAATACATTGAAGAAATTACCTTCTTGCCTAAAGTAAGTTGTACTCCCGAGGGAGAACAGTACAAGGTCGCATATAATCTTTTTAGTAAATCCAAACCTAACAAATTTTCACCACAACCTGTTGTCAAAATGAGGGGTGCTTCTAATTCGCATGGGCCAACAGAAAGGGATATAGGACTAGAGATCGGGTTTCTAACAGGGGCGCCAGAGAAACCTACTGAGACATTCATTTCGCCAGACAAAGGTGCGCCAGGAAGTTTCGAGTGCATGATAGAACTTTTTGTAGCACCAGTATCCAGCAGAAATGGCTCTGACACTCCTGAGGTAATCACCTCGACATAAGGTCCATTCTGATCTACCGGAACTGAGACAACTCCCTCTCTTTGTCCATGGCTGTCCTAGCAATCGTTACCCTCATTTTCGTGTTCAGCGTAATAGTCGTCAGCATAGTACTGAGCTGACTTAGACGATGAATTATTCTGTTGGTCAAAGCTATTCATGGACTTCTGAGGCGGAAAAGGAGTTGTATTCTGAGTGAAATTTCCACGGCCTCTACCTCTAGGGGCCTGTTGAACACCTCTTCCCCTTACACCTTGACCACCGTTTAAACGTCGCGCAAGAGCCGGACAATTATCCTTAAAATGACCCTCTTCCTTGCAATACGCACATTGATTCGGACCATATGTAGGACGCTGATGGCAAAACTCGTTACCCTGCGCGTTCCTCGAATACTGCTGTCGTGGTTGATAGTCGGGCTGACTAGCCGTGCGAGGCGGATAGGCCTGCTGGAGGAGAACCTTAGTTTTCAAATCTTTCGTCTTTTTATCTGCCTTGTCTAGCTCGTCTTTACGCCTATTTTCATAGTACTGGGCTGTAGCTAAAATCTGTGCTGACGTAGAGACAGCCCAAGCACTCTCAGAGTCTTTTAGTTTATTACATAGTTCAGGGAGCAAATTATGTACGAACTTGTCCACAAACAATCTTTGGCCACCCTCGGTAGCCATATCTTGACCACTGTGGTCGGTGAATGTTTCCTCAAATCTTGTGAAAAAGTCAGACACATTCTCATCTTTCTTTTGTTTACATGCTGATAGCTTGTCCCAATTTACGCGTACTTCAGGCATTATTGTCTTCATGTATGCTATAATTCTACCGGGAAGTTCAGCTATTAACGGCTCAGGTTTAAAACCACCGACTTGTCTAGCATCTGTAGTCGCAATGTTCGCCCATGAGTCACCTAGTTCCTGATCGTGATCCGTATGACGTATCTTGCTCCATAAAGGATGTGGAACAACGTTCCCAAATAACATGTCTACATCTGCTAAATTCATTATACATGAGCTTGCAGTTTGCGATAACTCCTTATAATACCCAGTTGGGTTTTTACGAGGGTCAGGTAGTGACTGCTTGAGTGCTAATACTTCCGATCTTTTCCATGGGACATGTACCCATACACGCTGGAAATGGGGCAGAATTGGTGGATTAGCATTCGCATCACCTTCCCTCCAAACAGGAGGAACCTCTCTCATGGGGTACTGTCTCGCTCTTTTCCTACTAGACGTACCACATTCAGACGATGACCCAGAGTTACCACCTGTGCTTCGATATGATAATAACACCTCAACTGCTTTGTCGACATCGGGACCTACAATCATGCCTTCCCCAAATTTAAATCGTACATTACGCAATTCTCGAGCGTTGCTCTCTTGACCATTATCTTCCAAGTCCTCAACCAGAAAAACACACATCTGTTCAAAAACATATCTTTGCGTCGGTTCATCCCATTGACGGAAAACGTTCATGACGGACTCTACATCATATCTGGCTGTATCCAGAGCCCAATTCCGTGCTAACTTATTCAGGCATTCCCTCTCTCGATAATCAGGCATTTGGCTTCGTAACTGTCTTAGTCCCGTATTAGGGGTCGTTTTAGGCGACCGAAAAAGTGGTGAAGGAATGTTAGTAACAATGCTGGCCGTTTTATGCCAGACGAAAGGTGAAAGCGGAGGAATAGCTGGTGTCAGAACAGAGTCACGCAAAGCAGAAACAGAAGCGTTCGCAGAGCTAGTATCGGAAGAAATGGAAGCAATAGAAGGTGCGCTAGGCAAAATTGTAGAAGGAATAGTAGGAGAAGTAGATGTGATTGGTGAGCCTTGAGGAGGCTGCACTAGAGAAATAGAAGCCAGCTGAAGAGTAGCTGGTGAGTGCTGTAGAGGAGCTAGTATAACAGCTACCAGAGGTGCAACCAAAGGTTGCGGAGGTGCTGTGGCATTTTGTGCATAGGGCGGTGGCGAACTCAGCAAATGCGCCATTAATGGATCTTTCTCACGCTCTTTTACTGTCTCTTGCTGAAGAGATGGTAAGACAGGATAGCATTTATCTATTGCCATTTTACGTTGCCTGCGCAACTGCTCACCTATTTGATCTTCTTCATTGTCTTTAAATTTTATCGCGGCTTGTATTACTGAAATACCCCTTTCCCTCTTATTCTACTTTTCTAATTTTATTTCCTTTTGTTTGGCCTCTTTACGCCATAAGCGGAAAGAGTCAAACATCGCCGGTCGGGCTTTCTTTTTGAACAGTTTCACCTCTAGGTTATCTAGAATTTCTGAGTCGAAACTACCATATTGGGGCCATTTTAAAACACCATCCTTACGGGTGTATTTTATCCACACTTCATTATATGTGATAGGACCTACGCCATGCTTTACATAGAGCTCATACGTTGGAGTTCCAATTGGAGGAACCGGACAGGAATCCTCCAATCGGGAGTCCTTATTATAACCAAGACAAAACAAGTTTCCAAGTCTGCTAAAACCAGGCATCTTTGCTCACTAGTCTAGCTTCAAACTTCAAAGGATTATCTATTACGATATTTCTCGTGAAAACACGAGTCCTTCGGCTTTGGGGCTTGCAAGTGCCAAATCAAGTCGTATCTCAAGGATACCAAAAACTAAGGACAAACTAAGGACTGGGAGACGCTCCACTTATACTTAACTGAAGTATTTGAAGATCGGTGACGTCGCTAGAAGACTCGTCTATCGTTTCGCTCTACCAAGGATCACTGGGTCCAAAACAAGGCGATAGTCAGGGCAGTAGTCCTTCGTAGCCGTCGGGACGCGGGGAACCTCGCAGCAAAGACCTTCGGAACCACGTCGACATACAGGGGTCGCTGAAGTGGCTGGCCGTCCTCCGGAATTTTCACACGAAGCTCCTCACGAACATCTGGCTTGGACCGTCGCCGCTTGATATCGCCCCGAGTTGGGCGCCAACTGAGGTGCCGGGTTTTTAGGAACCCGGTGGTGCCAGGGGGTAACACCCGAAGACCTCTGAGTTCTCCCTTGTTCCGGACCACAGAAACTATGAGTCTTCTAGTCGCAGTCAGAGATCAAGTTTTATTGGTAGCTACCAAGTAACACATGTCCTAGAAGCACGACAAACACGGGTCATGTATTCTCAGGAGACTGTACGTGTTCGTTTTTACAGAACCAGCCTTCTCCTTTTATACAGAAATAATGGCTTCGAGCAAGAATTCTTGAGTTTATGATATCGCTATAAACATATTTCTGCAATAATACAAAGTGGGGAGTCATGTAAGCAAGCCCACATTTTAGATGTCCAGTTCGTGACAGATTACCCAGCAAGATCCGGGACTCCCATCAGATATCGATGAAACACCAATAAGGGCAGGTACCACCCAGTCATAAAACTGGCCATAAAGAAGAAGTATGGCCAGGTGCATGTTTGTAGAAAGCATGTTCTGTATGGGGTGAATGGTTTGTGGAATGTTATGTGTCGATGTTATCGTATTCGGCCACTGGGCGGGGAGCCGCCCAAACAGGTTTGGCTTAAGGCAATGGAGTCAGTTTGGACAGGTCAGGGGGAAGTCAGGGAAGGTGGACGTGTCCTTTTGGATCAAGCTCGACCTTTAATTGACTTAATATGAGGGCAAGACGTAAGATGGATGCCGTTCACAAAATGGAGTCTAAGGGAGTGGGATGGAAACTACGATTTAGGGGTGTTGGCAACCCTCGGTTGTCACGAAAATACATAGGAATGATGTCCTAATCATTATCGGTTCTTAGACACTAAATTCGTCATGGTACGTTGATATTTTGTGACACGGGTATTGGACCTCGATATTGGGATAACAATAGGGTCCAGATTTCCAGAACCACAATACTGTCCAGCCTGCACTTTCAGGTGGGATGTCCCTCCCAGTGAGGTTCTGTGAATTCTGAACCCGTGGGTTTCCATTTTGTGTGTTACAGCCATTTTGTGGTTGCCCTCACATAGGCCGATGACTGTGGCTGAACTAGTCTTTTAGGACATGTACACCTTAGCTCGAGTTCGTGCTGACTCCTGTTTGATCTGAGTGAACTGACCCTGTTGCCTGAAGCTGACCTTGTTAAATCAGTTTCTGCCCTTTAGCTGATCAAGATTGAGGATCAAAGCACAGGACATTGTAGAGTTTGGTATGCACACACACACCCCTTATCCTGCTTCTTATCTGTTTTCTGTTCCTTCTTTTATGGTCTATTTATGATATGGGTTGTGGTCCTTTTATTATGGGTTTGTCCGGCTTGTGTAAGAAGGAATGTTGGGCTTTTCTGTATAATTAATTGTGGGCCGGACAACTGAAAAGTGGGTTTGTCGTCATGCGATACCTTGCGTAATAATACCTATGATTGGACAATTGTAAATAGTGGGTGTTTGTCCTATTGGCTAATGTTTGGCAGACCTTGCATGTCCATGTTAGGCATTTTGCATGCTTGCAAAAGCAAGGACTGCCCCTTACTTTTATGCTGAGTTTTGTAACCCTGAGCATATATAAGGCCTCTGTTCTCTGTACTCCTCAGACCGCCTCATTCAGTTGCTACGGCTTCTGTGTGACGTGGCCTCACTTATAAGTGTAATAAAGATGTCTTTTCATATTTCAGCTTCTGTGCCAAGTTCTTCTTTCTATTAGTAAGTATTCCCTGAGAATGAAGATTACAGTTCTTCAAATGGCGCGGCCAACGTAGGCTTCATCAGAGAAGTGACTATCTGTGGGGGTGATCTTGTCAGAGGACTGAAATCTACTGAGGAGGACAGAACAGGATTCTACTAAGGAGGTACTCTGTGCACAGGGATTCTGGAGATTCTTTGTTTCTGCAGCCCAGTATATTTCTGATCTTCCTGATTTTGATCCTCCACATGATGTCACTCCTGACTGAGAACCTTTTTGGCGTGAGTATTCTAAGTACAAGTGAGTCGCTCCCACGACTTTGTTTGGTTTCTTGGTTTTGATTTGGTTATTGCAATTACCAAAGCCGAGGGGTTGGTTTCTTGGTTTTGATTTGGTTATTGCAATTACCAAAGCCGAGGGGCTCGTATATTTGCGAGTATATCGTTTTTGATAACCCCTTGAAGTTTGAAGCTAGATTAGTGAGCTATAAGATGCCTGGTCTTAGCAAATTTAGGACTGTAACTTTGGAATTTTGGAATTTGTGTTGGCCAACTTTTGGATTTGTATAGGTTTGTATATGCAAATTGCAATTTGTGTAGGCAGGTAATGAGGAGATATTTCTCCATTTGGTTTAGTTGAACGGTGCGCGTACGAAAAGTACCTTAAGCACCACTTTGATTATGATACTTGCGTATTCCGCAGTATTTTTGGCATGCCTGTTCTCAAGCTCACATGGAAAAATGTGTTGCTTTTTTGGAAGGTACCATAGTGTGATGTGAAGTAAATTAGCCGGCCCCCCTAGCGGGAAATATCTAAATAGGTTTAGATTTACAAACATATTTCTTCCTTGGTGATTTTGTATCCCCAGGGAATTAAAATATGGACATAATACATACAAGGATCCTTTGTTCTGTGCAATTTTATGAATGAAGATATGCAGAGCGATTTTTGGTTTTCTGCTAGCCAAAGCTAGTGAATTGAGTGTATTTTCGCTTCTTGGACATACATCAGTCTGTGGGCTGTTTTTGCAGTCTTTTGAAACACAAATGAGAAGCGTTTCTTGTAAATATGACTTACAACTAGTATTTACAAATAGTTTGGTTTAAGTACAGTCTGTGGGCTGTCCTTTGTTTTTGTTCTGGTTTGTGGGTTAAATATGTGTTTAAATGTCTATGTGGTTTTCTCATTAGTGCAATTTCTGTAAGTGAATAGCGATGGCGCTATTCACGAAATAAATGGCTAAAACGCGCCGTATTGTGTGTCCTGAGTGTTTCACCCCTTTCTGTTTATGCCTGAAATGAGCTCAATGTTTGTTCGTGGGTTTCTTTATGTTTTCAGTCTATTAAGCAAACTGTCTAAATGCTTAAAAAAAAAAAAATTTAAATTATGAAAAATAATAATTAAAAATAATTGCTACAAAATTCATTTTTTACTGAAGCTTAATGCTCATACTGTGACCTCCTAGCATTATAATTTAATTTGAGTTGTGTTGCACTGCATAATGAGGACATTAGCATATGACATCTCACTTAGCGCAGGCGTAAAAAACTCATTTTTCTAAAGATTTACATGAGATATGTCTAATGTCTAATATCTGTAATGTGTAAAGAACATTCTGAGGATGATTAATATGTAACATACTTATAGGATATTTATTGTTAAGTGCCCCAAATATCAAAGTCGAATTTGGGTATTTTTGCCATTTATAATAGCTTTAAAGTGCTTTAGGCTTCAGTGAATGCATACATTTAGGTATAATACAAATTTGCAGGTTGTCCTCATTTGGGGTTTGGTTTTAAATGGCCCACTGAGATTCATTTAAGGTTGATGAAATAAGTACCATTGCAACAAGCATTTGTTCTAAAAACTGATATGTGTGTTATTAGGTTCTGTGAATTATTACCAGTAAATGTTGTTTAATAATCTGGAAACAGAGATAATTTTTTAGCGACTAAAAAGGAGACATTATTTTTCAAAATAGAGTGAATTATTGCAGGTTAGGAGGAATTAGGAAGGCCTTTTGCCTTTGTCAGCCTCAGAATGAGCAGAGGGTGGGGGCTAGTAGAGCTGCAGAGGCTGCTCAAGTCGCGCTGAGGTGTTATCTTTAGTTTCCCTGTAAACAATGGAAGGAGGCTGTCATGTTGACATTTGTGACCTTTTAAATTAGGGCCTTGTCTCTGTGAAATGCAGAATGACTTTGCTAAACCGGCCTCTAAAAGGAAGGGTTTCTGGTTTCTCCACAAAATTAAAGAACTTAATTCCAAAGGGAAAATATGAAAAAGGTTTCTTTGAAAGTCCCAACACATGCTAAATGCTCTGCAGAAATGATATATTTGTATCTCTGCCTCTAAAAAAATAATGTCTGCTAGTTGCTTTTATTTGACTGAAAATGAAGCATTGCATTAAGTCTTAGACAGAAAATAAGACGAAGCTTTATATTGAAATTTTGAAGGCTACATGCCTAAGTGAGAACGATTTGCCAATTAAGAATTATTTTTTACAGTGGAAATTGTGGCCCAAAAATAACATGGAGTGTCAGTGAAAGAATTTTACTTTAGAAAAGTTAAAATAATTTAATGTTGCAAGCTGACTGACAAGATGGTAACAGTTAAGTAATGGAAATTTATTTTTGTGTATGTTAATGTGTATAATGTTTTGTCTTCTGTTTAAAAGTTATATAGGATATTTGTTTGTTATGAGAAATGTCTCTCTTTTGTGTGTTGTGTATTTCTTTTGCTTCTGCCCACAGATCATTCATGGATTGTTCTGGGTGATTATAAGGCTGACAAGACACGTGAGTTTGGTTGGTTAAGAAGGGAAGTGTTTTTGTGTAGCTCTTTTGGGAAGGAATGTTCAGGTGGTTTTCATGTTTGTGTATTTGGTTCTATCATGAATTGTTCTTGATGGTCCTGTATGTCAGAAGTGACACAGTAGATTGTGTTGCCAGCCGATCACGATTGACTAGTGATCAGCTGTCAAAAGGAGGGTAAGGAAAGTACAAGTAAGTGTGAGGAAAGTAAGAGAAAGTGTGGAAAAGAAAGTGTATTTTAATTTTAATCCTGACAAATTAAGAAGGCCTGAATAGTGGGTTTTGGGCTGCAGGTTCACAGTGCATAAAGTACAGGACTTGAAGTGTGTGCGTCACCGCTCATTCACATATGCTATTGTTTGTCTATATTTTTTGTGCTTGATATACAGCAAGTATATCTGATGGCTTGACATGTGCGTTTTGTGCGTTTTTTGTGCATGTTTTTTGTTTTATGTTGCTACTTTTGATACTATTACAAGTTTACCTGTGTTGTGAAGGGATATACATGACGATGTGTATCCTGCACAACAGTTGGGTAGATTTGCTCTGACACTAAATTTCACAGATAGACAGACAACACTTCATCAGTGTAGTCAAATTTGGCTTTAATGGTATTTGAAGGAAAATAAAAAAGAGATATACAGGATCAAAGTGTGTCACATGCTGTTAGTCACGTACTGGCGCTCCCCTTAAGGAACAGGCAGCCCTACATTTATGTATCCTGATTGGACGTAAGGATACAATTATAGATCTGTGACTCTTGTACATGGTGACCTAATTTCTATATTACATTAGTGTATGGCTTTGTACCATAAAGGTTTCATTTTTCCCCGAAGAAGGAACTGGAACATTAGCTGAGATTATCGTATATGGTGTAGCGGCCAGCGGTAGAGCTAACATTTCTGAACTATTTTTGATTTTTGTTCACCGAAGTAATTTCTTGTTCTTCCTATAGATTTTTCTTTTTCTCCCCTGACCGATGTCGCATAGTGCCTAGCGTTTGGGGATTTTAGCTGTGACCTAGTCCCATTTCCCTTTTCCATATTCCTTTCACCAGTCAGCCCTTTTATTATTGTAGGTGTATTGTTTAGGTTCACACTTCCAGATTGCAGTAATGTACTAGGAACCCCTATATTATGTATAATTCCCTTTTGTATGACTAGACTGGTTTTTTAAGAATTTTCTTTAGGCCTAGCTCAATGTTTTCCAGTCTAACCGTCATGGTAGTGATGGACTGGTTAACTGAATCAATGCTATTATAAGACAAGTTTCCACATTTTGATTATTAGCCTGTGTATTGCGTAGTGCACTTGATGCACAGTTATTAAAAGGGAGGTATCTACATGTCCCTGATAATCTGTATTATGCAATTTTTCTTTTGAGATGTTATAGATAAGGAATTTAGGAATACCTAGACTTAATCATGTCACTATCTACCCTTAGATGGTGGAGGATATGCTCTCACACGGAAACCCAATTGAAGAGCCTAGAGGCACTGTTTTGCCTACTGCCTTTGTCTTTGTATTGCCTTTGAGAAATTACAGTGTATTCTAGACCAGAATTGTCCCATGGCATATGGCCACTCCTTTGAAGATTGCAGGCCACATGCTTGCAGTCCCCTTGTTATACAACGAACTGTTTAAAGCATCGCACTTGCTCCATCAGACGGCATTGGACATCACAGAACAATAATTTCAGTGCAAAGAGCGAAAGAGAAGGATTCTTGTTGTTTGAGGCTTCAGTTTCCCACCAACCTGTCATGTGCTGGTAACCTCTGACAGTGTGCAGTCCCTTGAGCCCTTTGGCCTGAGTTTTAGCCACACACCCCCTTTTCCTTTGCTCCAACGGAAGTGCAGTGCACCGGAGGATTCGAGTTTGGCAAAAGGCACTACATTCTGGTGCCCATGAAAGAGCAGCCTGAGCGTTCTCTGACACTGAGTAACGAGTGTTGGAAAACAAAATGGAAGGTGCACACAAATGAAGTCAGTGGAGATGATATTTTAAAGTGTCTTCTTCTTTATTCAAAAATATTCATGGAACATAGGCACAGCCAACGCGTTTCGTTCCTTTTGCCTTTTAGGAACTTCGTCAGGGCTGTAAAAATCTACAAACATATATATACATAAATATACATATAAGAAAAACACATGTAAAAATAGATCACAATAGACTAAATATGACTAACCCAAACACACAATGACTGACAAGACTTCCTATCTACAATAGACCAATGACAAGTGTTTAAAATACAACAACTACACCAATTACATTGAGTTAATATAAAAATTGTTGTAATACATATTGAAAAACTTTGTACAATATTTACAAAAGTTTACAACTTTCAGAGGACTGAGATAGATGGTTCCAAATACAATATGTTGCACATTCATAAAGAAAAAGTCTAAGGAAAAAAGTTTTGAGGAGAGGAGCGAGCTTCATTGGCGGGGTTGTTACTTAGAGGTAAGCCTGGACATATAAATATCATTTAAAAAAGAGTAACAAGGTCAAAGGAGGGTTTTGAGGAGAGGACCAAGCTTCATTGGCGGGATTGTTACTTTGAGGTAAGCCTGGACGTATAAGTATCATTTATAACTTGCAAATCCACAATATAGTGGTTATGGACACAAAAATCCCTAGTAGTAAGGGGTAGTATGATGTAGTTCAGACGCAAGTGCCCAGATGAATGAAACTACGAAAGATTGGAGCATTGACATATTCAGTAAGTTGCATATGCTTACCCAATTGTTTGTACAAGCAGAGCTGGAATTACAGAGGTCAAGTAAGTATTACTCAGTGGTGGCGATAGGTCAGTGGATCAGAGCAAAGTGACCTGAAGTGGAACAAAGAAGTCATTTTAGATTTTGAAGAAATATAATAATGAAAAGAGTCACATCGTACGAAGGAACAACAAACACTGGTCATTCAGGGCATCGATGATAGTCGTGTCCTGCGGGGTATATGTTGAGAGATGTGTCACTTAAGATAAGAGAACCAGGGGGTTGAAAATGCATAAGCCAGAATACAACAGAATGATAGCAGCGTGAAACAACCTATATAGACCCTAATTACTATCTTAGTTTACATTGCCTGCTGCATATATAACTATACCGTAAAATTTGTAAAGGTGAAGCCCACAAGGGGTGATCCCAAGTAGGTCCAGTCGATGTTCTATAGTTGTGTAGAGGTTTGAAACACTGTTAAGAGAATAAAAAGGCAGAACAAAGATCCAGGGTGAGTGGAAAAGAAGGCCATGGTGCGCATGATTGCAGGCAGAGCCAGGCTAGTGAGAACATTAGGTTTATACGATATTAAAAAATCGAAAAGGTCTCTCCATGAAATTGTAATCCCATTCTATCTGTTCATTTCATTAATTTCCACAAACTATGCTAGTAATACAGGCACGAGGACCATCTTATAGGTCCCAGGTATATGCAGAGTGATACAAGTTTTCCATCCTTACCTAGATGATCTGTGCCCTTGATCAATGAAGAGCACACTATCTGTAGTGCCTGCCGCAGAGAAGAGAAATTGGTGCACTGCCTTGAGACATTGAGACTTTCAAATGAGCTGTGAGTGTTTGCCAGGAGGGCACTCCAACGGATACTGAAAAAACACTATTTTTCTTGGGAGGCCTGAATCAAGAGGCCCATACAACAATGGGAGAAGATTTGATGGACGATAGAAGCCTGCCAGAGAGGCTTGAACGGACTCTGGGCATAATTGTTGCACAAAGTGGTTTCCGTGTGATTGCATAAAATGGGTTTTAGGAAACTGATTCTTATTGTTTTGTTGGCATTGTGTTAAAGTAGTATTCTGTTTAGTAAAAGCAGAATAAAAACCATTCTCTGTGGAAGAGTACCCCCTTTTCACCCCAGAGCATTGATGAGGATCACCACTGTTTCACCTGAACATATAATAAGTTACTGAAATGCATAGGAGTCATAAAAACTGTTACTAGATAATTTTAGGATATGTTTTCTGCTTAGAGTTGTGAAAAATGATAATTTTGGTTGTAATAGTGGTCATTACTTTCTCTTGTTGTCTATATGTTCTTAATAACGTGTTTTCTAGTATTTTAAAGCATGACGTTGTCTTTTGTGGGTTGGATTATTTTTGCTACCCAATTGACATCTGTACCCACCTCCCAACCTATGTCTCTTCCTACTACTACTTCTTTGCATTCTTTCCATACTTTACCTGAACATGAACTGGTTAGGAGGTCAGAGTTTACTAATAATTCCTTTGTACAGCTTCTGCATCAACACCAGTTAGTAATGAACACCACTAATTGTTGGGTGTGTGGTCTTATGCCACATACTACAGATAGAGATATTCCCTATTTGGTTCTGCCATTTAGTTACAATGGGTCTGTATGGGCATATCAGACGATGTTTATTTATGCCAACAAAGTCTATCCCTTGCGTTCCATGAAAGATAACTCGAGTAATAATGCCTTAGTGAATGGAATAACGGATAATATTGATATAGATTCAGACACAGACTGAGTGATTGCCTATGTAAGGGCAAAAGGAGGGTCTGAGGTTTTGTGAATTCTGAACCCGTGGGTTCCGTTTTGTGTATGGCAGCCATTTTGTGGTTGCCCTCACATAGGCCGATGACTATGGCTGAACTAGTCTTTTAAGGACATGTACACCTTAGCTCGAGTTCGTGCTGACTCCTGTTTGACCTGAGTGAACTGACCCTGTTGCCTGAAGCTGACCTTGTTAAACCAGTTCCTGCCCTTTAGCTGATCAAGATTGAGGATCAAAGCACAGGACATTGTAGAGTTTGGTATGCACACACACACCCCTTATCCTGCTTCTTATCTGTTTTCTGTTCCTTCTTTTATGGTCTGTTTATGATATGGGTTGTGGTCCTTTTATTATGGGTTTGTCCAGCTTGTGTAAGAAGGAAGTTTGGGCTTTTCTGTATAATTAATGGTGGGCCGGACAACTGAAAAGTGGGTTTGTCGTCATGCGATACCTTGCGTAATAATACCTATTATTGGACAATTGTAAATAGTGGGTGTTTGTCCTATTGGCTAATGTTTGGCAGACCTTGCATGTCCATGTTAGGCATTTTGCATGCTTGCAAAAGCAAGGACTGCGCCTTACTTTTATGCTGAGTTTTGTAACCCTGAGCATATACAAGGCCTCTATTCTCTGTACTCCTCAGACCGCCTCATTCAGTTGCTACGGCTTCTGTGTGACGTGGCCTCACTTATAAGTGTAATAAAGATGTATTTTCATATTTCAGCTTCTGTGCCAAGTTCTTCTTTCTATTAGTAAGTATTCCCTGAGAATGAAGATTACAGTTCTTCACGAGATGTCCTCCTCTATTATAGAGCTGCCTAACTCCGCGTTATGACTGAATGGTCCCTTAGGGCCTCGGACAGACATTGGTCCTTATGAATAGGCTGGTGGTGGGCAGAACCATATGGGACCTTCTTTGGAAACCAAAGCAGGACAGACCAAAAAATATTAAGCTTACCACTCCTACAGCGACCATTCTTACAACATAGGATGTAGTCACCAAGACTTGCGGGTCTTATATCTCTTTCAAACTTAGGAAACCCTGGCCCCACTGCGATCTCTCTGGGCTTCGGCGTTTACGTTCCCCACCGCCTATGCAGTTTCCCCGTTCGCCTGGGAATGGTGGGCATCCAGCTCTGCCCCACCCCCTCATTGGCCTCTGTCCATCCTACGACCTCCTCTTTTCTTCAGGCTAACTATGATACAAATGAAGAAATGTTTTGTTTACTTATTTAGTATTTCCTGATTAGGTTGTGGGCTCAGGATTATATGGAACAGGTGTATTGAGAAATATGTTGATGGTTTACAGATGTAAATTAATAAAGGGGACAGTTGTACCTGAATATGTGATGGAACATGCCGAGTACTTGTGGGGAAGATGTGTTTTATCTATAGCTACCTATTGCTCTTGGTTTATGGTAAAGCCATATTGAGCCTCATAAGTTGTTAATCTTTGAAAATGAAATTTTGACAAAAAAATAAAAAATACACACAGACAATTTGAAATCCACTGTGGCAAGACATAGCATTCGCCAAATGAAATATCACATGTTAGAGACCATTTGTCAAAAACCAGGGATGGATGCAAAGGAAGCACAATTGATTAAAAAAGTTGGACAGTCAACAACCCAGACGAATCAATGACAGAATGGGATTATCATGCTTCTTGTACTCACCCCTGTGGGCAAGTTGTCCTTCTTCCCTTGCTGTACTTCTGGGCCTGTGGCCAAGACATCTCCATAATCTTCCTCATCTTCCATTCCACCCTCCCCATCATCATCATCCACTTGCCTCCATGATTCCAATTTCCACATATGCTCGGAGGCTTATCTGATAGTCCACTTTCTTCAATGTTAGCCCCCTCTCCTTGCCGAGCTTCTTCAATTCTGCCATCTTAAAGCTCTCAGTGAGATTCATTTCCATGCTCACAAAATACAACAGGTGCAAAAATAAGAAGCAGGAATTAAAATTGGAAAATGGGAAAAATTGGGAAATTATAAGTCAAGGAGAATTTAAAAATGTTTTATTCTGATGTCAGATTATAACAAGGGGTTTTGGTTTTACACAAATCAGTGAGTGGCACTGCACAAATAAAAGCACTGAATCCCAACGTTAAACACCAATGTAAAAAAGTGGGTGATTAGTTGAGATTGGTGAGAAACCCACTCAAGCAATAAACACAACCCATGTCTGGGTGAACCACAATAGTCACTAAATAAACGTGTGCTTAACCAACTGGGAGCTTTGAACAGAAGTAATTCAGGCTAAATGTAGAGACAATATGTACAGTATTTGTAAAAAAGTACTCAAATAGCTATAGGATAAACACACACCACAAGAAAAATCCCAAACCAATTTAGAAAAAATAGAGTACATTTTCATAAAGTAAAATGACACTAAAGTGACAAAAAACAATAAATTGAACCAGAGTTATCAACTTTTAGTTTCAGGTGCCAAAAACCACAAAGCACAAGTTTCAAATGAGGTTATCTGGTCACTCTAGACCAGGTCAAGAGTTCAGGCCAACTACCATGGAGTGTAGGTTGGGGATAGGGGCGAAGTTCATCTCAGTGGAGAGTTTACCTGCTCACACAGTCTAGTTCCACATGAGGAGCTTCAGCCGGAGCTTCACGTTGATGGGGCCGCAAAGAGATTGTTTTCAACGCGAAGAGTAAGTCGCTGTCAGAGCTCTGCATTGGTGAGCGACTCAGGCGGTCATTGCTGACGCAAAGAGAAGGTTGCTGCTGGAGAATTGTATTACCAGGGCTTCATGCAGTTATTTCTGATGTTAAGAGTACAGAACCTCTGTATTTTCATCTGGAGTCCAGTTCTCGTAGTTTGCAGGTTGGAGGAGTACATAGGATTCATGACCGGGGGAGGCATCTCTTAGGGGTCAGGACTCACTCCAGCAGACGCCAGCAGCAGGGCTCAAGCAGGTCCATTTAATACTGGGCATTTGCATGAAAGGCCTCTGGAAGGTCGCTGTGTCCTTGTAGCTAAAACGTGAGTTCAGATAACTTCTGGGATCCTGAGATCAAAGCAAGCAGGTCCAGTCTTCCTTCACCAGACATTAGGCTAGTCCTTCTTTTGAATCCTTACAGGCTCAACAGTGTTCTGATGAAAGGTTCTGAGGGTGCACTTTTATACCCAGTGCAAGTCTGTGAGTGGGGTCCCTCTCTTAGTTTACCAATTGTCTGGTTCAAGTCAATTCTCCCATTTGCCCCGGGGCTCCAAACTGTCTAGGATAACAAAGGGCAGGCAGGGCCAAGCATGGACTGCATTCACCAGTGACAGGGCCAGCAGTTTCAGAAGTCTGGAAGTGGGTTAGCAAAGCTCTCAGGCTATCCTTTGAAGCTCAGGAAGGCCTGAGTATAACCCGCAGGTTATCTTAATCAGAAGAGGGATACCCTCTCCTTTTGTCCCTTGTTTGGAAGGAATTCACATCACACCACAGGAGAGCCATTAACAGTTATGTGACCCTGGGCACCGGCAGAAAGGCGCATTTGCTTTAGGCAGGAAAATGTCAATTTTCTAAAGTGCAACAACAGCAAGTTGATGGATGGGATGCTTGCACTATTCTCAGCCACTGGCATTTGCTTGGCTCCCTCATTTTTTACTCACCATGCCACCTCAGTTTGTACTCAGCCATCTGCAAATCAGGCTTGACCCTGCTTCAATGAGAGCAGCCCAACCAGAACTGCCAGCCCAGGTCCTCCCTGAACCAGAACAGAAGCAACCTAGGACCAGTTTTGACCTGATGAGGATGCATCAGCCAGGTATAGCTTGATTCCAGTGGCACAGGGAGCACGGTACCCACTCTGGGCAGACTTGTTGAGCTTAGGGTGTCAACAGCATCAACAGCAAGGTGATGGATAGAATGCTTGAATCCATTGTTTTTCACCTCCCATGACGAATGTTTGGACCCAGTTGTATGCAAATCAGTCCTGACCCCACTCCAATGGGAACAGTCTAGCCCAAACTGCGAGGCCTGGTCCTCCCTGAACCGGAACACAAGCAACCTAGGACCTGTTTCACCTTGATTAGGGCTCATCAGACAGGTATAGATTGATTCCAGGTGAAATTAACATTTTAATTAGGTGACAATGTCAGTGAAAACATACCATTGTAACCAAACAAAACCATTGAAATTCACCACTTATAGTTCTCTCATGTAACTATAACATGTGCTCTTAAATAACTATAACTCACACCCCCTACATGCACAGCGTGAATGATGTAATTTCAGAGGTTGCAGTGGCATTTAACCCCTGGGGCCTTTGGAAGGTAGGAACACACATTTTTGTCCCTGCCCTGGCTCTTGCAGACAGGTAAATAGTGTCCCACGTAGGGGGCCTTGGACATACCAATAGAGCTGGCCCTATAGTAGGTATTGGGAGGGTTCTGTGCGTCCCCTTCCTTGTGGAGAAGTGTGGCTCACTGCTTAGAGCGGCAGTCCCTGGTGTAGAGGCCTGGCCCGGGACCAGGGTTCAAATCCCGCCTCGGCTGATCTCGGCGGTTCTTGGGCTCATAAATCCTCGGACCTGATTTCTCGCCTCGGTGCCTACTCTGAGCACGAGTCCCATGCTGCAACTCTGGGCAATAGCTTGCTTAGTCTCCACAACGGCCCCCTACAGCGCTGGGGATGCCTGTTTGCACCCCGGGGATGCCCAGGAGTGGACATTTCATGGGGAAAAGCCAGGATGGGTTCCCTAGCGGTATGAGTACAGCGCCAGGACACTCCTGAGTATCAGTGCGCTTTATAAATACGCCTACATTTATAAATACGCCTACTTTAGTTCAATAATGGCCCCAGGATATGGGGTTCCAGGGCCTTTGGAAGCTTGGGTGGGGGCTGCACAAAAATATATATACATACCACTACTTAGCCAAGAGTTTAGAAAGGCCTTTGGGCATTGCAAGTGGTGAGATAGTGCATACAAATACCAGTACCATGTGATCAATAGAAATATGTCAGTTGTCCCTAAATTCTTATTCCACACGGTGCTCTATATTAAACACACTTATTTTCCTAAATTAGAATCAGCTATTAGTCAGCTATTAATCGCTTTATTTGGAATAAGGAATAGATCCCAACCCAATCCAACCCATAAGCAACACCCTAAATCTCATTATAACATACTTTCCACCGGTCCATGCAAGAACTGAATATTCCTGGACTGGACTAATCCTCCTTCTCTCTCCTTCGAACCTCACCAATACATGAAGT
This sequence comes from Lissotriton helveticus, assembly GCF_964261635.1. NCBI lineage: Eukaryota > Metazoa > Chordata > Amphibia > Caudata > Salamandridae > Lissotriton > Lissotriton helveticus. The sequence continues at coordinate 572,975,936 of NC_136071.1, read as the reverse complement.
CTGATCCAAACAAGAAAAATGCATACTGCTCTTTCAAGTTGTGGAACTCCAAATTCCTGCAGCCTCCTCCTACAGAAAACAGCCTTGAAATATGATATGGACAAAACCACACCTTTGAAAAACAATCATCCAATTCCAAATTCTCCGAACTATGGTACACCGAAGAACTCAGCAAGTACAAGTGTGCTGTTTTGAAATTGGGTTGTTGGTTGATGACGGCATGCACACTACTCAAGCAACAGCCACAGTCTCCATCAGGGGAAAACACTTAAGACACTAAATTAAGCTGTGCTTAATCCTCTTGTAGCTTTTCACAAAAGCGGTCAAGCTTAACTTAAAGGTAATGTGTAAAATATTTATGCGGTACAAAAGGGGGTGGTGATGGACTGGGCATCTGAATCAATCAAACACTCACACCCAGTCAAAAGATCTGGGTTTAATCCATCACCATTCTTTAGCCCACTCTGCCACCCCAGTTCAGACATGGCTATATGCAAATCAGTCTGACCCTGTGCCTCAAGGGAACAGTCCAGCCCGAACTGCCAAGCCATGTCTTCCCTGGACCGGAAACAAGCTTCCGAGGACCGGTTTCTGGCATGGATCAAACCCAGATCTTTTGACTGGGTGTGAGTGTTTGATTGGTTCAGATGCTCCGTCCATCACCACCCCCTTTTGTACCCCCTTTGGCCGCCATAAGTGTGGCAGGGTATTCTCAGACGTGAGTCCCTTGCTCACTTTGCCACTGGATTCAAGCAAGCCGGGCTGAAGACGGCTGTAATGCCAGAAACCGGTCCTCGGAAGCTTGTTTCCGGTCCAGGGAAGGCATGGCTTGGCAGTTCGGGCTGGACTGTTCCCATGAGGCACAGGGTCAGACTGATTTGCATATAGCCATGTCTGAACTGGGGTGGCAGAGTGGGCTAAAGAACGGTGATGGATCAAACCCAGATCTTTTGACTGGGTGTGAGTGTTTGATTGGTTCAGATGCTCCGTCCATCACCACCCCCTTTTGTACCGCTTTTGGCCACCATAAGTGTGGCAGGGTATGCTCAGACGTGAGTCCCTTGCTCACTTTGCCACTGGATTCAAGCAAGTCGGGCTGAAGACGGCTGTAATGCCAGAAACCGGTCCTCGGAAGCTTGTTTCCGGTCCAGGGAAGGCATGGCTTGGCAGTTCGGGCTGGACTGTTCCCATGAGGCACAGGGTCAGACTGATTTGCATATAGCCATGTCTGAACTGCGGTGGCAGAGTGGACTAAGGAACGGTGATGGATCAAACCCAGATCTTTTGACTGGGTGTGAGTGTTTGATTGGTTCAGATGCTCCGTCCATCACCACCCCCTTTTGTAACGCTTTTGGCCGCCATAAGTGTGGCAGGGTATGCTCAGACGTGAGTCCCTTGCCCACTTTGCCACTGGATTCAAGCAAGCCGGGCTGAAGACGGCTGTAATGCCAGAAACCGGTCCTCGGAAGCTTGTTTCCGGTCCAGGGAAGGCAAGGCTTGGCAGTTCGGGCTGGACTGTTCCCATGAGGCACAGGGTCAGACTGATTTGCATATAGCCATGTCTGAACTGGGGTGGCAGAGTGGGCTAAAGAACGGTGATGGATCAAACCCAGATCTTTTGACTGGGTGTGAGTGTTTGATTGGTTCAGGTGCTCCGTCCATCACCACCCCCTTTTGTACCGCTTTTGGCCGCGATAAGTGTGGCAGGGTATGCTCAGACGTGAGTCCCTTGCTCACTTTGCCACTGGATTCAAGCAAGCCGGGCTGAAGACGGCTGTAATGCCAGAAACCGGTCCTCGGAAGCTTGTTTCCGGTCCAGGGAAGGCATGGCTTGACAGTTCGGGCTGGACTGTTCCCTGAGGCACAGGGTCAGACTGATTTGCATATAGCCATGTCTGAACTGGGGTGGCAGAGTGGGCTAAAGAACGGTGATGGATCAAACCCAGATCTTTTGACTGGGTGTGAGTGTTTGATTGGTTCAGATGCTCCGTCCATCACCACCCCCTTTTGTACCGCTTTTGGCCGCCATAAGTGTGGAAGGGTATGCTCAGATGTGAGTCCCTTGCTCACTTTGCTACTGGATTCAAGCAAGCCAGGCTGAAGACGGCTGTAATGCCAGAAACCGGTCCTCGGAAGCTTGTTTCCGGTCCAGGGAAGGCATGGCTTGACAGTTCCGGCTGGACCGTTCCCATGAGGCACAGGGTCAGACTGATTTGCATATAGCCATGTCTGAACTGGGGTGGCAGAGTGGGCTAAAGAACGGTGATGGATCAAACCCAGATCTTTTGACTGGGTGTGAGTGTTTGATTGGTTCAGATGCTCCGTCCATCACCACCCCCTTTTGTACCGCTTTTGGCCGTCATAAGTGTGGCAGGGTATGCTCAGACGTGAGTCCCTTGCTCACTTTGCCACTGGATTCAAGCAAGCCGGGCTGAAGACGGCTGTAATGCCAGAAACCGGTCCTCGGAAGCTTGTTTCCGGTCCAGGGAAGGCATGGCTTGGCAGTTCGGGCTGGACTGCTCCCATGAGGCACAGGGTCAGACTGATTTGCATATAGCCATGTCTGAACTGGGGTGGCAGAGTGGGCTAAAGAACGGTGATGGATCAAACCCAGATCTTTTGACTGGGTGTGAGTGTTTGATTGGTTCAGATGCTCCGTCCATCACCACCCCCTTTTGTACCGCTTTTGGCCGCCATAGTGTAGCAGGGTATGCTCAGACGTGAGTCCCATGCTCACTTTGCCACTGGATTTAAGCAAGCCGGGCTGAAGACAGCTGTAATGCCAGAAACCGGTCCTCGGAAGCTTGTTTCCGGTCCAGGGAAGGCATGGCTTGGCAGTTCGGGCTGGACTGTTCCCATGAGGCACAGGGTCAGACTGATTTGCATATAGCCATGTCTGAACTGGGGTGGCAGAGTAGGCTAAAGAACGGTGATGGATTAAACCCAGATCTTTTGACTGGGTGTGAGTGTTTGATTGGTTCAGATGCTCCGTCCATCGCCACCCCCTTGTGGTACCGCTTTTGGCCGACATAAGTGTGGCAGGGTATGCTCAGACGTGAGTCCCTTGCTCACTTTGCCACTGGATTCAAGCAAGCCGGGCTGAAGACGGCTGTAATGCCAGAAACCGGTCCTCGGAAGCTTGTTTCCGGTCCAGGGAAGGCGTGGCTTGACAGTTCGGGCTGGACTGTTCCCATGAGGCACAGGGTCAGACTGATTTGCATATAGCCATGTCTGAACTGGGGTGTCAGAGTGGGCTAAAGAACGGTGATGTATCAAACCCAGATCTTTTGACTGGGTGTGAGTGTTTGATTGGTTCAGATGCTCTGTCCATCACCACCCCCTTTTGTACCGCTTTTGGCCGCCATAAGTGTGGAAGGGTATGCTCAGACGTGAGTCCCTTGCTCACTTTGCCACTGGATTCAAGCAAGCCGGGCTGAAGACGGCTGTAATGCCAGAAACCGGTCCTCGGAAGCTTGTTTCCGGTCCAGGGACGGCATGGCTTGGCAGTTCGGGCTGGACTGTTCCCATGAGGCACAGGGTCAGACTGATTTGCATATAGCCATGTCTGAACTGGGGTGGCAGAGTGGGCTAAAGAACGGTGATGGATCAAACCCAGATCTTTTGACTGGGTGTGAGTGTTTGATTGGTTCAGATGCTCCGTCCATCTCCACCCCCTTTTGTACCGCTTTTGGCCGCCATAAGTGTGGCAGGGTATGCTCAGACGTGAGTCCCTTGCTCACTTTGCCACTGGATTCAAGCAAGCCGGGCTGAAGACGGCTGTAATGCCAGAAACCGGTCCTCGGAAGCCTGTTTCCGGTCCAGGGAAGGCATGGCTTGGCAGTTCGGGCTGGACTGTTCCCATGAGGCATAGGGTCAGACTGATTTGCATATAGCCATGTCTGAACTGGGGTGGCAGAGTGGGCTAAAGAACGGTGATGGATCAAACCCAGATCTTTTGACTGGGTGTGAGTGTTTGATTGGTTCAGATGCTCCGTCCATCACCACCCCCTTTTGTACCGCTTTTGGCCGCCATAAGTGTGGCAGGGTATGCTCAGACGTGAGTCCCTTGCTCACTTTGCCACTGGATTCAAGCAAGCCAGGCTGAAGACGGCTGTAATGCCAGAAATCGCTCCTCGGAAGCTTGTTTCCGGTCCAGGGAAGACATGGCTTGACAGTTTGGGCTGGACTGTTCCCATGAGGCACAGGGTCAGACTGATTTGCATATAGCCATGTCTGAACTGGGGTGGCAGAGTGGGCTAAAGAACGGTGATGGATCAAACCCAGATCTTTTGACTGGGTGTGAGTGTTTGATTGGTTCAGATGCTCCGTCCATCACCACCCCCTTTTGTACTGCTTTTGGCCGCCATAAGTGTGGAAGGGTATGCTCAGACGTGAGTCCCTTGCTCACTTTGCCACTGGATTCAAGCAAGCCGGGCTGAAGACGGCTGTAATTCTGAAACCGGTCCTCGGAAGCTTGTTTTCGGTCCAGGGAAGGCATGGCTTGGCAGTTCGGGCTGGACTGTTCCCATGAGGCACAGGGTCAGACTGATTTGCATATAGCCATGTCTGAACTGGGGTGGCAGAGTGGGCTAAAGAACGGTAATGGATCAAACCCAGATCTTTTGACTGGGTGTGAGTGTTTGATTGATTCAGATGCTCCGTCCATCACCACCCCCTTTTGTACCGTAAAATATTTATGCAGCACACAAACAGTGATGAAGTGAAAATGCAACACAAGAAAAATCCTGCACCAATTTTGAAAAATAGAGTAAACTTTACTAAATTCTTTCACACCAAATAGACAAGAATCCAAAAGCAGAGCTTGGGAAAGCAATTTCAAATATTTAAGGTAAGTATAGCACCTAAAAGCACAAAGCTCCACTCGCGGTTATCTGATCGTGCGGAACCGGGTGAAAGTCACAGAATCAGGCCAGCTGCGATGGAGTGCGGGCCGAATACAGGGACCAGGTTAGTCCTGCTGAAAAAGTTACATTCTAAAGTCTAGCACGAAGAGTTCAGTTCACAGGGAATGAGGCCACACGGAGCAGGGAGAGTGTCATGGATGGTCGTCGCTGTTGCACGAAAATCCCGTCGGGCATCACTGACGATCATTGCTGGAATTTTGCATTGACACTCACTGTGGGCTGTCGAGACTGTAGCAGGAAGTGCAGATCTTTTGTAGCTCATATACACTGTGGAGTGTCAGGTTGGTGGTCGTCATGAGCAGAAAGATCTTTGCACAAATGATTGTGATGACCTCATAACTTCAGGATTTCTCCTTTTCTTCAAGGGGGAGTTCAACTGCTGGCACACCAAAGGTCCAGGCACTGGGAGGCACCTCTTGGGGATCAATAACTCACTACAGCAGAGGCCAGCAGGGCTCAAGCAGGTCCAGTTGCAGGTCCAAGTAGCAGGTCAGCAGGGCAGCTGTAGGGACTCCTATGGAGCTTGTAATGTCCCTGTAGGTCTAACAGGAGGCCCTTGGAATCATTTCAGCCTGGGATAGATTGTGCTGGTCCAATCTTCCTTCTCAGCAAGCAGGGTAGGCCACACACAGCAGAGAAGCAGGGTGTCCTTCTTTTGTAGTATCCACAGGTCCAGAAGTGTACTGAAGCGATGGATCTGAGGGTCCAATATTTATACCTGGGGTCCACTTGAAGTGGGAAAAGCTTCTGGAGTTTCCCCCTAAAGAGGTGTCTGGAATTTTCTACCTCCCTGCCCTGCCTGGCTTCAACCCTGCAACAGGCAGAAAAGGCTAGTGTGAAGTTATTTCTGTGTGAGCAGGGCCGCCCAATATGTTGATGTGTAAGTGGGGCGGTGCACAGCTCCACCCCAATCCTGCCTGCTGTGCCAATTCAGGCACACCTAGTTCCTCTAGGTTATATTGGAGGAATATACAAAGGCCAACTGTCACTGATACCTAGTCATGTGACACAGAAACAGACTGAAGGCACCAAATGGTTAGGACAAGAAAATACCAACTTTCTAATGGTGGCATTTTTTAATTGTGACTTAAAATCCAGCTTTACAATTAAAGACGATTTTAAATCACAATACCTCAGATACCAACCATACCTGCTCCCAATCAAAAGTATGTGTCCAACTTTTTAACTGCAATGCAGTCTGCCCATTAGGCTGTTTAGGGCCTAGCTTTTGGGTGACGTATATGTAATAAAAGAGGGGTGTTAGGCTTGGCAAGCCGACTTGGCAGTTTAAAACTGCATACTGGCTGCAATGGCATACCTGGGATATGTTTTAAGGGGCTACTTAAGTAGTTGGCATAATAAGTGCTTCAAGCCTGCTAGTTACTAGAGGGAGGCTTGGGTCCTTGCGTAAGCTAGATTACACCACTTCTAATGAATATACTAACAAATGATCTAGCTTCCGTGTTTCTCAATATTTTTAAAAGTAAAAGAACCAATGTCCATAATTAATTAGCCCTTGTGATTTATTTCATTTTTCTTTATCTTTTTCAGAAAAATGTTTGTTGCATTTAGAACATGTCAACATGAAGGGCAACACTTAATTTGTTGAAACACTTAGTACAAACATACATAGATCACAGTTGGGTTTACATAAATAACATGTACAAACTTACTGACATTTTTTTAACATGACATTTTTTACCAGTCCTTTACTGACACATAAAACACTTGGCGTAAGATTTTTTTTGAAAGCATATCATATATCATGCCATTGTGTATAGCCCTGGGAACGCTAGCTTGAGTTGTTGTCATATGAGGAGTTGTTACAATTCTAAATCTCTCCCAGACACTAATGCTGCGAATGTCCTTTCCCAGGTGCATGGATCAACGCGTTTCAAACCCCAAACTTTTCAAGGGTTTTCCTCAGGACCTGGACCTGGTCATATCTGTTGAAAATAAAAGGAACCGATATTTGTATAATGATTGGAGTGTTCAGTTCTCCCTATTCTACTATATGCACACTCATTAGTTTGGCAGCATACCTCAAATTGTGTTGAAAGTTTCATTGTCAGCTCATGCCACTTTGTGTGTTTAGGGAAGTCGGATTCCTGCAGGTAAAATGTGAGCATTGTGTAAAGACATCTACGTTTACTGTAATAAACAGATTAAACGCAATCACTAATTCAAAAAAGGAGAAACGCCTTTTGATTAGGGGCGCACTGTTAATCTTTTCTGAAGCTTGGAGGGTGAAAAAAAACGACTAGAGTAGGCTGTTCGCTCGCAATAGTATTTCCAAAGACGCGGCGTGTGCTCAGCTTCTAAATATGCAGCATGTAAAATACATTGTATCTATTGCTCTCTGTAATATACAGTGTATCTACTGCACTCTGTAATCTGCTGCTCGACAACGGCGGCCTTGTGCTCTGAGGCCCCGTTCATTGTAACGTTTCACTTGCCTTCAATCCTTCAAAGAGTTCTGTCCATTTCTCGACTGCTTGCTTGACTCGTGCTGCTCATTGCGAGGCGACCCGCTGTCCTGTTGTTTTAAGGAACTGCAATCAGTTTGAGATTCATGCGGCCAGCATGGATTCTTTTCCCTGTTGCAGTCGAATTGCATGATGAACTTTGAAGTTTAAAAATCATGATTGTTCAATACTTTTGAATGCTTGTATTGTAGTTTGCAATCAAATGCTGTGATTCAAACGCCCAGCATGGATTCTTTATGCCATTGACGTCGAATTGCATGCTGGGCTATGACGTTTAAAATTCATCATTATTCACTACTTTTGAGCGCTTGTATTATAGTTTGGCGATTTCAGTCATTTCGTTTCACCCTCTCATGACCGTGTTAAATTTCATGATGAGGTAAGCCTCCTTTCTCAGTAACAGAATTTCTGGGTCACCTCCTCTAGGATTTGGAGTGATGGCACAAAGTATGGTCCACTTGAAGTCTTTTTCTGTATGGTAATTGTCCACAAAATGGTTGACCACGGGCGCTGTGAGGATTAGGGGCCACATGCATCAAAGTAAGGAATTATGATTCCTAAATTGCGATTTTTATGGAATGGCAATTTAGGAATCGCAATTCCTTATGCATGTAGGAATCGCAAAAAGAAATTAGATTCCTGCACATTCCGTAATTGTGACTCGCAAATTGCGATTCACAATTAAGGAATGGCTTCCCATTCATTCCTCGCAAATTGCGATTCGCAATTAAGGAATGGCTTCCCATTCATTCCTATGGGCTGAGAGGCCCATAGGAATGAATGGGATTGCATGCGCAATTTGCGAGTACCAAATAGATGCACTCCACAAAAAAGGTAGGTATGCACTTGTGGTGCACGCACATGCCCTAAGGGCATGTGTGTGCACCACAATGCACTTTGAAAAATGCATTTATTTGCATTTTTCAAAGGAATTGCAAATTTCCACCAACTTGAAGTTGCTGGCAATTTGTGATTCTGAATTCGAAAATGCAATTTGCGATTGCATAATGCATCGCATTTAGGGGATCGAAATTTGCGATTCCATAACTGCCTTTGCAATTAAGGGATTTGCAAAAAATTGCGATTTCCTTAATTGTGAATTGCAAAAAAGGTACATGTATCTCAAAAGGCCATTTTGTGATCGCAAACGGACAAATGTTGCGCACTGTTTGCGATCGCAAAATGGTTTGATACATGTGCCCCTTTATTTTTTTGTCTCAAACGGGGTTGCACAATCCTTTGTTTGACTTCCTGGTTTGTTTTACCAATGTAAACTTTATGGCATCGGCACATTATGACATACACCACATTTTTGGTTTTACAGTTAGTGAACTCGGTGTGTCTCCATTCTATTTGGCCATCCACGAAGGTGGACCCCTCGATAGTTTAGTTGCAAACAGAGCAGTTACCGCACTTGTGGTGTCTTCAAATGGAACATGGTACGTAGGGTGTCTTTTTACTTGGACTTTGCTAGCACAAGTTATTTGTTAGCCAATGTTCCGATTATTTTTTAATACAAACAATGGTGGCCCTATGTTTTGCATAGATCCTTCAATCAGATGCCAGTTGCTACACACAATTTTTTTGAATAAGTCTGAGTGTGGCCCGAATGTTGTTACACACCCTAGACGTTCTGTTGGTTATTTACACTTTTTTGTTAGTAGATGTTCTCTGGGTGTGAACCATGCCCTCTTCATAGAGTGCTTAATCAATTTATGTGGGTAGCCTCTCTCCTTCAATTTGCAAATTAATGTCTGGGCATGTAGTTCGTTATCTTCTTTACGTGTACAATTTTGCCTAATATGCAAAAATTGGGCATATGGCAAATTCTGATTACAATTTTTGGGATGATGACTGTTATAATGTAAAGCATTATTCGTATCTGTTGCCTTGGTGTGTAGCGTAGAGATAACACCATTCTGTGATGTTCTCACGCCCACATCAAGAAATGCAAGATTTTTTGTATTGTGGGACAGACTCAACTTGATGTCTGGGCTTTGATTGTTCAACCATGCAAGGAATTCAATCAAGGATGACTCATTCCCTTAAAAAATGCACCAGATGTCATCTATGTATCGATACCATTGCGGTAAATGTTCAAAAAAAGGGTTATTGTTGTAAATGTATATATGTTCGTATCTGGCCATGCATAGTACTGCCATTTCTGGGGCAAACCCATTGCAGTCCCCTTTACGTGTAGAAAGAATTCATCTTCAAATTTGAAAACATTCTTGAGCAAAGACAGCGCGGCCAAACTTAGAATGAACTGAGCAGGTACTTGGTGTGGTCTTGGTCTTTGCTTCAAATAATATTCCATTGCTTCCATGGCATCCTCCTGAGGAATTTGTGTATCTAAAGACACAAAGTCCAATGTTGCCAGGATGATCGGTGTGGGGTCAAGGTTGTAACCCTCTACTTTATTGATAAATTCCATTGTATCACGTAGATTTGAGGGGACTTGTGGTAGAAAAGGTTTTTAAAACGTGTCCACATACTTTGAAAGTGGCTCTAGAATGGATTGACATACGTAGACTATCAGTCTTACAGGATGGGGCAAGTCGTCCTTGTGGACCTTCGGTAAGAAGTACATTACCGGAGTTCTTGGATGTTTATTTATTAGATACTCAAACTCTTTGGGGCCCAAAATCCCCATGTCCAATCCTTCATTAACAATCTTCGCTATGTATTTTGAATGGCTTTTGTGGGATCTTGAGTGATGCGTCAGTACCACAGCGGGTTCAATACATGGCTCCTTCCTTCCGTTAGGTATGCTTCTTTTGACCAGATGACAATGGCACCACCTCTGCCGGCCGGTCTAATGATGATTGACTTCTCCTCTTTTAATGATTGAATGGCCAACCTGTGTTCATTTGATATGTTGTTTTTCACGAAGACTTTTTTATTCTCAAATGTGTTGAGAGAAGAAAGTAGTGCTTGTTCAAATGCTACCACTTCCTTGGGGATACTATAAATTGGAGGTCAGAAGTTTGATTTATTGCGAAGGCCAGATGCTTTATTTCTTCTTTGTCTTTGAACAAAGCTCATAGTCATATTTTTCCAAAGAGTTCCATGGCTTCCATTTTTAATTTGATCAAATCCAAATGTACCCAGGGTAAAAATGTTAACCCTAGTCTTAAGACTGAGGTCTGTTCCTTGGTAAAAACAATATTGGACAAATTTATGATGGATGATTTGTTTATGTTTTGTAATATTTTTGTCTTGTTCTCATTTCCCTAGGTTGTGGTTTGTAACGTTCTCGGTTCTTTTGTTGGCCTCGATTAAAAAAGACGACTTTCCCTGTTGGTTTTGGTTAGACGGCCCTTCTCCTAGGTCCGATTCTCCTGTTGATTCTGATGAAGATGTCTCAGAGAATGTTAAAAATCTTTTTGGGGACGTCCTTGATATTCCGACAGGAATCTTCTGGAATCCGGTTTGGTATAGCAGTCCTCTTTCAAATATGGGTATACTGTTTCAATGTTGAATGATTTTTCTATCCTTCTCAGATTTATTTGATTTGAAATTTTTGGTATTGTCCTTAAAGGATGAAATCTCTTTTTCAATCTTTTCTAGTAGAGTTTCTGCTTCTGAAACCATGTGGTTATCCTTTATAGCTTGCATCTACTCTTCAATTTCTTCTACCTCTTTTTTACAAATCCTCTGGGCTGCCTCGATGGAATGGACCATTAAGCCATGGCTACATTTTGTACTAATATAGCTGAATCCCTTTTTATATTCTGGATTGTGCCGGCTTTCAGATGTTCAACCAGGAAGTGACTGTGTAGTTCAGTTCTTATGTGTTTTTTCTGTAACCTTATCAATTTATCTGAAACATTCTGTTGTTCAACACTCTGTTTTCTACTATCACCCTTAGCACTTCACTGGTCTTCTTCTCGTCCTTTTTCCAAATCAAGTGAGTATTCGTAGACGGGAGCAGGGTAGCCCACCCTAGAGTTGTAACTACCAGTAGGCTACATGCCCACTTGAAAAACGGTTTGGAGACAGGGTTCCCTCCCTGTCTCCTAATTGTCTGAAGGAACAAAAGGCATCCTGATCAGGGATGTTGTCGCAAACTGCACTTCAAAGGCAGCTTCACCTTTGAAGCCTGCCTTTTGGGCTAACACCCTGAGTGGCAATTCTGGGAGAGGAGGTGACACCTCGCTCTGTGAAATGGCCAAAGTAATGAATGAATGTATTGACTGTTCGATAAATTAAAATCATTACAGTAAAAAAAAAGATAGAAAACATTAATAAAACGGATTCCTCCTACCCCCTGCCCCCTCCCCTTCCCTTCATATCTTTGTCCTTATAATCAGCCTTTGACCCTGAGCTCATTTGTGAAGGTTCTCAAAGTTACTTTAATTGCATATAAAATAAAACGGATAAAACAAATAAATACTGGGACTTTAAAGTCTGGTTTGGTTATTTAAACTTTAAGTTTTGAATAAAAAGTTGGACTCCCTTAGTACCTGGCAGGGACTATTCTTCTGACTTCAACATGCTATAGAATGTAGCATGCCAATAACAAGAAGTGGTCAGTTAGTTTCTTGCAGAAGTGGTATCGCCTTGCAACGCCTCATTTATGGCAATTCTGAAAGAGTGCGTGGATTTCCCCAGTCTTGCTAGGTTTCTTGTTGTTGATTCAGTGAAGCACAGGGCCGAAGCCTCTCTACAGGTCCTTACTCCATTTACCATAAGTATCGGATGAAGAAGGTGCTGATGCTCGTTATTCACTTTGGGGCAACATCACTGGAGGTGCAGCCGGAACATAGCCTGCACTCTATGTTTTCCCCCTTGTGTGCCCTTGCTGGGTTGAAATCTGTGATGTGCTAAGTAATGAGTCTCATGTAAAAAAAAATCCTGCAGACTTGTATTGTTAATGCCTCACGTAGATAGAGTTCAGCTTTTCCTGAAATGTATGATTTATCTAATGGCTCTGTAATTGAACTAGGGAGGAGAGGTTCGATGTCTTGAACTAACGATATTTCCAAAACCTGTTTCTTCACCACTTTCTTCCAGGCCAAAAAAGGAATTTCTGGTAGTTGTAAACGTGCTTCCTCTATTCTCAGGGTGTTTATGGTCTGGCCCAGGCTGGCATGCCAGGCTGAAACTTCCACCTCAAAAACTGACCTCAGCAGGTATCTGAATGAGTGTGCTGGTGCCCTCAGGATCCTGAGGTATAGTTTTATCAGGCGCCCCTCGCATGACAGGGACAGGCTCCTGTGGCCGAGCTCCAGTCTCAGCCTTGAATTCCTTGCTGACCATAGGATGAGAAGCACAGATTTGTATGCTTTGGCTTGGGTTGTATTTAAGAACTTTCCCAGTGCTCCAGGAAAAGCCAGATAACCATAACAAATGACAGGTAGCAATTTTGCTTTTAGGACAGACAGTACCGGCTCGGCTGATGGACTTAGCATATGCTGGCTCAGTTGTCTTAATAGGTGGATGACATTGTTGGCCTTGGTGTTAAGATGTTTTCGGTGTATATTTGAGTTGGCCCTTTCTGACAGCCAGACCCCAAGGTAATTGTAGGCTTTTACTGTTCCAATTTGCAGTTTGCCCTAAAGCCAGTTGGCTTGCCTTTTGTCTTGAGGTTTCCCAAATACTACTACCTTAGCCTTCCCCTGATTTACCAGTAGATAGTTGTCCTGGTTGAAGTGATCCAGCACAAGCAGGGCTCTCTGAAGGCCCACTCTAGTATGGTCCATTATTACTGTGTCATCTGCGTACTGTAGTACCAGCAGCCTTGCCTTGCCCAGCCTTGGGAATACTGGGATGGCGCCTTGCAGAGCGGCCCCCAGCTCTGTGGTGTAAAGGTTAAACAGGAGGGGGGCCAGCACACACTCCTGTTTGAGCCTGTTATTTGTATGAATTTTTTTGGTCACTGTGTTGGCGCTTGTTTTAACCTGAACCCAGGTATGTTCATAAAGCAACGTTATTGCTTTTAACAACTAGGGTGGGATCCCCCAACTATTTACTTTCCACCATAACCTGCGGTCCACTTTATCAAAAGCTGTGCTGTAATCGATGAAGCAACAGAACAACGGGAGACAATTTTTCTTCACCGCCTGTGTTGATAAGTGCGCTAACGTTATGATGTTGTCCATGGTTGAGAAGCGTGACCTGAAGCCTGATTGGTAGAAGGGAATTATGTATTTTTCTTGTGCCTATGACTCCAGATCTTTGAGGAGAAGTCACGCATAGGCCTTTGCTTCAAGGTTGAACAGGGTAACAAACCTAATGGTTTGATGACTTAGAGCCGTCGCCATTCTTTAAGATGGGAAAAAGTATGGATCCCCTCCAGGAGTCCGGCATCCTTGCTGTTTAAAAGATGGTGTTGAAAAGCTGGGTTAAAATTGCTGTCCAGAAGATCGGTAGTTCAAAAAACTGGTGCTGGTAGCCCATTTGTCGTAATTTGGCAGCAACCGAGTTAGCATTTAGCTCAGCTACACAAACTTTCACCGTTAAATTGACCAAATGAGCGGAGGCCATTTTGTATTCCCTGGCTCCCATTTTGTATGAACATGCGGCCTCGTGGTCAGCGTGCCCTTTCGTCCTTCCTCCATGCCAATGACCATTTACCTTGCCCAGCAACAGGCTATTTTTAGTACTGGTCAAGCTCACGCATGCGTACTCGAACATTTGGATTAATGAGCGGTCACCTCTCAGGAATGTTCTCCAAACTGACCAGTGGTACTAAACTCCTCCCACATGTTGGCTGTGTTCCAAAAATGCCCTTATATGTACCTAAACTGTGAAAAGAGTATACCGCCTACCTTTTTATTACTGTTAAAATTGTATAAAAGAGGTCGCACACCGATGTTCGGTGTGATACTTCTTGCATTGCCGAAGGGTGCTGTAGGAATGTACCACCACCCCATGTGGTCCTAATAAACTTGTCTTTTGCATTTTCCAGTTTCTGTGCCAACTTCTATTTTATGGTGTTCGAGAGTTTTTGCAGAGTATGTAAACCTGACGAAACCCAATACCACAAATTGGCGACCACGAAGGGACTCATCGGCGACTCGGATGCCCGAAGGAGAGGTCGCGACGAAGGCTTGGAAACTCGCCATGGACGCGTACGCTGCCACTGAGTGACCCGAGTCTTGGCATCCACGGTGTTTCTTCCTTTCCTTCTGACTCGACCTTCCAGGTGACGCAGGTCCTTGACTGAGATCCTGATCGGTTGGGTTGTCGTGCAGTGCCTGTTTGGCTGATTCGATTACGGAACTTGGCAGTTGGAACCTGGACGTTTGAAAATATTTGGTAAGCTTGTGATTGGTAAGGTAGTCTACTGACACTTACTGTGGCTTTTTGTATTTGTTTGAGTTAGCTAACGTTTGGACCTATGATTTGAGTTATATGTGGAGTGCACCTCACATAGACAGGCACGTAGAGATATTTCTCTGACTTTGTATTTGTTTGAACGGCACACCGTGTGTAAAACATATTTAAGTGCCATTTTATGTAATATCGCATTTTCGTGATATTTTGACATGCCTGTTATAAGCACACTTCGAGGAATGTGCTGTTTTGGAAATGGTACCAGTTATCAATTAAATGAATCTCAGCCGGCTCCCCCAGAGGGGACACCTAACCGTGAAATGTACATAAAATTTGGCCTTCACCCATTATGTATAGTATATTATGGCATAAATATACAAAAACTGATCGTGAATTGCAATGGCCACTACATGGGTCGTTTGATCTGCGAAAGGTTCAGTATGTGGAGCAATGTTTGTTTCAGCGTAGGTCTAGACAGGATATGTTTGATTGTGTGCGTATGTGGGAGAAAGCGGTGCGTGAACGAATGAAGCGTGAACAAGCCTTGGCGGACAAAGAGCAGCAAAAGGTTGCTCGTGATAAAGCTTTACAGTTACAGGAAAAAGAATTGCAGGAACAGAAAGAGAGGGAGATTCGAGAACGTAATTTGCAGGTTAATGGTCAGTTTCCTATTCAACGTCCTCTTTATCCTGTCCTTACTAATGAATCAGATGATTTTTCATTATTAGACCATTGCCCGCCTCCGTATGTTCCGCCTACGGCCCCGGATGAGGACTCGAGCGAGGAGGATCAGGATAATCAGCGTACCAGGTTAACTGCGGAGCGAACCACGGAATTACGCTCGGTTGCTCGTAAACTTAATATAAATTCTATAACTGTTTTAGAGGTTAATGGTCTTATGAGTACGTGGTCTGATAAGGAACAATTGTATTTTTTAGATCATTTTGCAGATGAAGTTGTTGACCGGTTTAGGAAGCATTCACCTGAGTTGGAACCTAAAGTTATATCAGTTGGTCGTGAGAATTTCCGTAAAGGTCTTTTTGTTCTTACAGATGCGGATGAGTTTTTCCAGCGTTTGGTTAAGCTACGGGATGAGGCAACACGGCTGCGAGCGGCGAAAAAGGCATCGGGTTCGCCAGCATCTGGATCAACGGAAGTATCCAACGAGTGCCCTATCTTTGACACAGATAAGAGCGCTGCAATTAATGTTATGCCTATGCGAGAAGCTGCGCCTTTGTATGTCCCTCCTAAAGGGCAAGGCACAGATGACGATAAGAGGTCTAAAGATGCGAAGGGTTATTTTGTGTATAATTGGGTTTATACGCCATGGAATAGAACGGACGTTATGGCGCTTAAGAATGCTTTACCTGACCCCCGTAAAAATCCAGCAGCTTTCTATGAAGGTGTGGAAGGTGCTATTTCTTCGTGTGTCATGACATTAGTTGATATTGATCTTTTCTTTGGGTTGATATTGCCTCCTGATATGTGGAGGGCGATTCGTAAGTTTGATGATCGAGCGATTTTAGGTGCAGAGTGGAAGGAAATAGCTCGAGCTGATTTAGATAGAGAACCTGCATGTAAGCCATGTCAATTGATTCTATATCTTCCAGTGGCTATTTTGAATAAATTAAAAACGCTTGTTCCTCCTAAGAAAATTGACTGGACGATGCTGGCATCTTGCAAACAGAAGCCGGATGAATCGGTCTCTGATTTCTTTTCACGTTTTGAGGAAGCATTCCATGATTACAGTGGGCAATCATTAACATAGGATACAGGCAGGCATTTGTTCGTTGATAAGTACGTGGCTAATCTCCTACCGGAGATTGCTAAACGTTTAAAAACTAGTGAAAGTTCATGGACCATGGCAACCCCTGCTTCTTTACTAACTATGGCTCAGTATTATTAACGACAGGAATTGGAGGCTAAAGAAAGTAGTGATAAGAAAGTGAAGGATTTAAAGACGAAGGTGATGTTGGCTCAGGTTTATGCGACACAGTCGAGAGGGAACGATAGTGGTAGACGAGGATCGTATGGTACGTCTTCTACTCGTACTGATATTTCTGAGGATCAGTGTGCATACTGTAAACAGTTTGGACATTGGGCTTCGGATTGTCCGGTGCTTCGTGAACAGCGTGCTCAGCGTGGACGAGGGAGTGGAAGGTCACGGAATAGTTATACAGGACGGAGAGGTGGAGCGAATGATCGCGGTAGGTTTGAAGCGAGGGGTCGTGGTCAGGCTGATCATAATACTTTTGATCGATGGAATCAGTATCCAATAGCTGAAGGGGAGTTTACCGAGTCTCAGAATAATAATTATGCATAGGATTGCGTAGGATGGGGTGTGGAATCGGTTGAAGTACCAGTCGATCAAAGGGGTCCATATATATCAGCACATGTTTTGGGTTCTACTGATCAGTTTCTGGTCGATACAGGAGCTACTCGTAGCGCTCTGTCCAAACACTTGGTTCCAAGGGCTCCCCTGTCTGGCGAAATGATTACATCAATAGGGTTCGATGGAACACCTTCTCTTAGCCCATTGTCTCAACCCCTCCCAATTCACATCGACAAATTCACTGCCCCATGCCCGTTGTTGTTATCCCCAAACACACCAGATAATATTGTGGGACTTGACATGCTAAAATATTTTCGAGCAACGATATGCTGTGCCCCTGAAGGGGTGAGGGTTATCCTGAATGAGAACTACCCAGAGGTTGAGAGATCGTGCCTCATGCAGGAGGCCGATGCATTAGCTTCTCTTCCAAGCACTTTATGGGCCACTTCTGATACCGATGTGGGTCAAATGACTATTCCTCCTGTGCGTATTACTGTGAAGGAGGGAGTGTCTTTGCCCCGTGTACCTCAATACAAAATCTCCAGAGAGGGTGAAGTGGCTTTGACACACATTGTGAATGACTTGATTATGGCAGGGGTGGTGGAGGAAGTTCCCTATAATGTTTGTAACAGCCCGATACTTCCGATCCTAAAGAAAGACACAGACACTAAGATTTATCGTTTCATTATTGATTTGAGGGAAATTAATAAGATAGTTGTACCCCAGTATCCAGTGGTGTCTGACATTACCACCTTACTCACTTTGATTCCACCCACAGCCACTACCTTTACGGTAATCGATTTGAAAAATGCTTTCTTTTCGATTCCTATTCATCCTGATAGTCGATATTTGTTTGGCTTCACATTAAATGACAAATCATTTAGATTTTGTCGAGTTCCTCAAGGTTACACCAAAAGCCCTAGTATTTATAGTCAGGCTTTGAAAAGACAGCTCGATTCTTTCAATTTACGGTCTGGGGTGGTTCTTATTCAATATGTTGACGATATTTTGCTTGCAGCAGATACGCAGGATCAATGTGAGGAGAGTACTCTCTCCCTACTTTCTTTTCTTGCTAAAAATCATCACATGGTCTCACGGAAGAAGTTGCAATATTGTAGACCAAAGGTGACCTACCTCGGTCATCTTTTGTCTAAGGAGGGGCGTGCATTTACATCAGACCGAATTCAAGCAATTTTAGATACGCCAGTCCCTTGCACTCAGAAAGATGTTCGTGCCTTCATAGGTTTGACGTCCTTTTGTAGGCAATGGATACTAGGATTTTCGCACATTGTAAAACCCTTGTTAGCGTTGTTGTCCAAAACTACACCAATTCCCCTTGAATGGACAGATGAATGTCAGAATGCTTTTGAACAATTGAGACAAGCTCTTTGTTCCGTACCAGTGTTAGGTACACCAGATTATACGAAGCTCTTTACATTGTATGTACACGAGAAGGATGGGTGTGCATTGTCAGTCTTAGTGCAGACACACGGAGATAAACAGAGACCTTGCGCATACTTTTCAGCAGTACTCGATCCTGTGGCTTGAGGATTGCCTGGATGTTTCTGAGCAGTTGTAGCAACAGCTGTGGCCATACGACAGAGTGAGGGAATAGTTTTGTCACATAAACTGTTGGTGTTAGTTCCCCATGCGGTAGATGCTTGAATCAAACAAAGACACAGCATCTAACTAGCGCCCGTTTAACAGGATACGAGTTGACACTGTTGGCACCACATATTACACTGAAGAGGTGTGCCACTTTGAACCCTGCTACTTTATTGCCCTATCCTGTTGCTGAGACCCAGAAGGAAGAACATCATGATTGTGTTTTTCTGACCGAAGAACAAACAAAGGGTCGTATTGATTTACAGGATACGCCCCTTCCAGATGTAGATGGGGAACTGTGGGTTGATGGATCGTGTTTAAAGCTGCCAGATGGTACGACTTCCGCAGCCTATGCGATCACGACACTTAAGACAGTGGTAGAAACGGCACGAATACCGCAAAAATCGTCCCAAGCAGCTGAATTGGTAGCCTTAACGAAAGCATGCGAGTTAAGTGCTGGATTATGTGTGAATATCTACACTGATAGTCGTTACGCTTTTGGAGTAGTGCACGATTTTGGCCTACTCTGGAAGGAACGAGGGTTTCTGACCTCGCATGGAGTGCATATCATGCATGGAGAACTGGTACGGGACCTCCTGAATGCAGTGTTATGTCCAAAGAAAGTAGCGATAATCAAATGTAGTGCACACAAGAAGGTGACAGACAAAATAGGACAAGGGAATGCTTTTGCAGATCGCATAGCGAGAGAGACTGCCATGTTACAAAACACCTCTCCCATGTATGTGGTGAGATCACAAGCTGAGCGATGGCATGATGCTAGAGAGGAAATTTTAGACATACAAAAATCAGCATCTGAAGCAGAACTTGCAACCTGGGCAGCAGAGGGAGTGCTGGATGATGAGGGTTGTTGGCGTAGTAAAGACATGGAGAGATGGAAATTGCCTGCCGTTTACTTGCAAGCAATGGTTCAAATGAAACATGGGTTGGCACATGTTGGAGCTCTTGCAATCACTAAATTGCTCACTCGAGTTTGAGAACATCCTGAGATTGCTAGCACGGCTAAGAGAGTTGTGCAGACCTGTCTGATATGCCTACAGTAAAATCCTGCTAAAGGGACTTATACTCCTAAAGGAGGGTTCGTTCCACCTACTGCACCATTCGAAGTACTGCAAATGGATTACATCCAGCTTGAGCACTGTAATAACCTCAAATATGTCCTAGTGGTGGTGTGTGCCTTCAGCAAATGGATTGAGGCTTACCCCACGAAGGATAATACAGCATTGACAACAGCTAAGGTGTTACTCAAAGAGTACTTCCCACGCTATGGTGGTTGTAAATTTTTGTGGAATGATAATGGTCCTCATTTTGTTGGGAAAGTAATGGAGCATGTCCTGAAAGGATTGGGAATTAAACAGAGGTTCCACGCTGAATTTCACCCGCAGTCAGCAGGTCTAGTAGAACGGTATAATACGACTCTGAAGCTGAAGCTAGCAAAGATCATGGCATCCACGTCTTTGAAATG
This sequence comes from Lissotriton helveticus, assembly GCF_964261635.1. Taxonomy (NCBI): domain Eukaryota; kingdom Metazoa; phylum Chordata; class Amphibia; order Caudata; family Salamandridae; genus Lissotriton; species Lissotriton helveticus. The sequence continues at coordinate 572,955,824 of NC_136071.1, read as the reverse complement.
GCCGGACGCTTTGCCTTTGGCATTACTGTCTATTAGATCAGTGCCACATTCCCGATCTGGCCTCACACCCTATGAAGTGGTGTTCGGAAGGCCCATGAATATTTGGGGAGTTCCAAAGCCTCGTTTGATACATGATGTGCCTTGTATAATGATGAACGATTATTTGGCACGATTAACAAATGATTTACTTTCTATTCATCAACAGGTTCGAGAAGCGCTCCCCGACAATTCTATTGGAGAGGCTCATGATCTTCGTCCTGGGGACCACGTGATGGTCCGCGCGTTCGAGAGAGCCAGCAGTTTGGAGCCGAGGTGGCGTGGCCCTGAACAGGTATTGCTGGCAACTCAGACAGCTGTGCGAGTCACGAACAAGAAGCGGTGGATACATTCAACTCACTGCCGTCGTGTTTCTCCGGATCTGGTGAATCCTGCGGTGCTGTCTGATTATCGAGACATCTTGGATGCAGAGAAGAGCCCAGCTGTTATGCCTCACGAGTCGGAGGGAGCCTTCCCGGACCACGCAGTTTCTGGTGGAGCGAAGTATAATCTACGGCCAAGGAAATAGAGTTTTTTTTTCATTTTTCAAGACTGGTTGGTTACCGTTCTGAGGTTTGTGAAACGGAAGCCGAGAATATCAAGGGGGGGGGATCAGTTCTGGCTAGTGTAGCGACACCCGTCTTGAATCTCGGAGAAAAAACCAGCGGCTACCTCGGATCTTAGCACTAAATTTTTATTTTTTAGTTTGGTTTTTGAAACTTTGTTCTTTGTACTATGGCACCTACGACAATGAGAAGCAGAAGAATTCTGGGTGCAGTTCTTTTCCTTACGACTATAGTGGCGATAGCAGTAATAGCTTGGACTATAGAACGATTGCTTCCTGCTCGAGAATATTTACTGCCTACCACTCCAATTCCATCTGAACATTTCCATTTTACTCTGCCTTATCATGAAGAGAGACATAGACAGACTTACTTGAATAATAGTTTCATACAAATTCTGCATCATACCCACAACATGACGAACACTTCGAACTGTTGGGTATGTGGAATGTTGCCTGGACATCAAAAGAAAGGAGGAACTCCACTCATTCCTCTTCCGTTCTCACATAATGGTTCTTGTAATGCTTGGTACACTCTTCTTTTTACCCTGAGATGGCCAACAAAAGGTGGACTACTTTTTCGATTGAATAAAGTCTGTTACAATGATAGAGATGGTTATCCACAAGCAGAAGGAACTAAATTTGAGTGGGAAGAATATCGACCGGACAATGTATCTACACCTCGTATTTTCACTAATCAAAGATTTATAAATATGTCCAGTTTACATGTGATTACAGTTATTGATACTAAGGCTGATCTTTGTGTAAGAAACAAGGGAACAATTCCGGTAGGAAGAAGTGAATGTAATACTACTCTCACATTTGACACACCAAGTGGTATTGCTTTTGTAGCTTCACGTAACACCTACTTTATCTGTGGTAATAAAGGATATCATCGTCTTCCCCTTGGATGGTTAGGAACTTGCTATATATCTTTTGTACTACCCCCTGTATTTATTGCTCCTCCTATGTATCATAATGATTTTGTATTGTATCATGATTTTATATTAAATAGGGTTAAGAGAACAATAGAGATTGAAGATGTGGACCAAACTGACCTGACACCTCCTTACAACAATATGTAGATTTTAATTTAGGCCTGTTCTCCTTTGTTGGTGCTGCCTTAAACAGCAGGAAAATAAGACTGCTAATACGTGTTGTGGAAGCTGTTGCTAATGAAACTGCTATACAAAGGGGAGAGGGGGGGACCGAGGAGCTATTAAAGGTCCAGTGTCCATGCTCCTTATTTCATAATGCTTTCCAAAAAGAGGACACTGTTCCTAGTGTAAGGTGCAAAAGTCACCAATGCATGAGGGTGCAAAAAGTCACCCATATATGAAAGAAGAAACTAAAAGGGAGAAAAACAGAATCCCTAGGTAAGGAGACACACAGAAAACAGGGAAACCATTTTGTGTCCTCTGTTGCCCTCACACACCTCGAAAGGTGTCATGCTTCATCATCGGGCAGTTGCTCCTCGTAGGGCCGGCGCTGCAATTCCCTACAGGTCCCCCGAAGGGTCTCTTTGTCGGAGATCTTTTGTAGGACTGCCGGATGGTGCATGCGGGTGTGCGGGGTGGTGGGTCAAAAAAAAGGGTTAATTAGTGCGTGCAAGTGTAGTGTAAAATTCATAATGGGTAACCATGCAGCGATTATTTTAATAGTATACCCTAAGCAGACATATCTGCTAAATAAAATCTAGCCCCAGTGGCATACTATGCCCGGGTATAGAAAGACATAGGTCAACATGTTTCGCGCCTGCGTCGCCATAAGGGTCGTTGGCGCTTCGTCAGGACCAGAATTATAAAATGTAAAGTGCACGTGAAAGACAAATTTAAAATACCCTCATAATCGAACAGGGCGGGCAGTAACCTGTATAACCAACATCTGGCTACAGCTGTATGTTGTAACCGCTCCTGATCAGTACCTAGAGAAGAAGACAAAACACAATAGAATACAAATTATAGCACCAGGAACACCTTGATGCCACATAATGTGCCACCGCAGTGTGCACATCCAAAACATGTAAGGGTTAAAAATAGCAGGTGCATGAGACACAAGTTCATACCAGATAATTAAAGGTACCCAGCAAAGCATGGGTTATAGCATGTGGGTGGGCCCTACAGAATTTATTTAGACCACTCGCATCCATTTAATAAAATGCGGCGGTGAAGAGGGACCCAATTGCACCCATATATACTAAGTGAAAAGGGGGTCTCAACCACTCTATAAAAAGATACTCAGAAAAGTCGCGTCAGAGGTCAGTGCCTGAAGGAATGTTATCTCTTGATGCGTGCTCACCTCGCTATACTGAGGAAAACCATCCGCTGACAACAGGCAATGGACTCACCCGCTCTACCAGGCTGTAAAAGTAACAGATCAAAAGGAATTTACCAATATACACGGGACGCCATGTTAAGAGTGCTCAATGGTTGCAATGCCCGTGTTCCGTCAAAAGGTTTACTCACATCTTAAGTCGGGTGCTGCCTCCTCCACACCTACCCCCTCATTGCGTTGCCAGGAAATGACGTGGCAGTACCCGGCGACTTTTAAATATGTCACCAGGGTCAGGTGTGTTGGGCGCTTGCCTATCCAGGACAACCGTGTTGAGTAATGGAGGGTAATGCGCATGCTTAGGTAATCAAACGTACCGCGCATGTGCACAAATTCGGGTAAACTAATCCCCGCACATGCGCAATACACACGCTCCAAATGTTTATGTAAACTTGCGCAAATAATTCTACAGGCAGTGCGCTCTTGAATGATATAAAGGCTCAACACGGTAATAAACCATTTAAATTTTACTCGTGCTAGTGAACCAAAATTAGAGTCGTAAAAACTACTCAAATGGGTGCACGTCCCGTTTAGCTGTACGTGGTCCCTGTAGATATGGTGGGAGTCCCACATATCAATGCCTGCCCAAGGGATTTCGACAAATAAATAAACTACATATTGTCACAAAACAGAGAGTATAGAGGGCTCAGATGAATTGTCACTCAAGGTGCAAATATCTTCATGAATCCTGCCTCACCCATCTGGTTGAGAAGCCAAACTAATCAAGTTACAATGTGATAAGTGGGAACACCCGCCCAAAAGTTGCTACAGTAGTTATACACGTGCGGGATCCAATTGGTAATTCCCACTGGCAGAAAAATGTTGTCCCATGCGCCTGTGAAAAGGAAGAAACAAGGAAAAGGGGATAGATTGGTCCCTCGGCTGGAACGCCGTGCTTAAAATACTATACAAAGGGGAGAGGGGGGGACCGAGGAGCTATTAAAGGTCCAGTGTCCATGCTCCTTATTTCATAATGCTTTCCAAAAAGAGGACACTGTTCCTAGTGTAAGGTGCAAAAGTCACCAATGCATGAGGGTGCAAAAAGTCACCCATATATGAAAGAAGAAACTAAAAGGGAGAAAAACAGAATCCCTAGGTAAGGAGACACACAGAAAACAGGGAAACCATTTTGTGTCCTCTGTTGCCCTCACACACCTCGAAAGGTGTCATGCTTCATCATCGGGCAGTTGCTCCTCGTAGGGCCGGCGCTGCAATTCCCTACGGGTCCCCCGAAGGGTCTCTTTGTCGGAGATCTTTTGTAGGACTGCCGGATGGTGCATGCGGGTGTGCGGGGTGGTGGGTCAAAAAAAAAGGGTTAATTAGTGCGTGCAAGTGTAGTGTAAAATTCATAATGGGTAACCATGCAGCGATTATTTTAATAGTATACCCTAAGCAGACATATCTGCTAAATAAAATCTAGCCCCAGTGGCATACTATGCCCGGGTATAGAAAGACATAGGTCAACATGTTTCGCGCCTGCGTCGCCATAAGGGTCGTTGGCGCTTCGTCAGGACCAGAATTATAAAATGTAAAGTGCACGTGAAAGACAAATTTAAAATACCCTCATAATCGAACAGGGCGGGCAGTAACCTGTATAACCAACATCTGGCTACAGCTGTATGTTGTAACCGCTCCTGATCAGTACCTAGAGAAGAAGACAAAACACAATAGAATACAAATTATAGCACCAGGAACACCTTGATGCCACATAATGTGCCACCGCAGTGTGCACATCCAAAACATGTAAGGGTTAAAAATAGCAGGCGCATGAGACACAAGTTCATACCAGATAATCAAAGGTACCCAGCAAAGCATGGGTTATAGCATGTGGGTGGGCCCTACAGAATTTATTTAGACCACTCGCATCCATTTAATAAAATGCGGCGGTGAAGAGGGACCCAATTGCACCCATATATACTAAGTGAAAAGGGGGTCTCAACCACTCTATAAAAAGATACTCAGAAAAGTCGCGTCAGAGGTCAGTGCCTGAAGGAATGTTATCTCTTGATGCGTGCTCACCTCGCTATACTGAGGAAAACCATCCGCTGACAACAGGGAATGGACTCACCCGCTCTACCAGGCTGTAAAAGTAACAGATCAAAAGGAATTTACCAATATACACGGGACGCCATGTTAAGAGTGCTCAATGGTTGCAATGCCCGTGTTCCGTCAAAAGGTTTACTCACATCTTAAGTCGGGTGCTGCCTCCTCCACACCTACCCCCTCATTGCGTTGCCAGGAAATGACGTGGCAGTCCCCGGCGACTTTTAAATATGTCACCAGGGTCAGGTGTGTTGGGCGCTTGCCTATCCAGGACAACCGTGTTGAGTAATGGAGGGTAATGCGCATGCTTAGGTAATCAAACGTACCGCGCATGTGCACAAATTCGGGTAAACTAATCCCCCGCACATGCGCAATACACACGCTCCAAATGTTTATGTAAACTTGCGCAAATAATTCTACAGGCAGTGCGCTCTTGAATGATATAAAGGCTCAACACGGTAATAAACCATTTAAATTTTACTCGTGCTAGTGAACCAAAATTAGAGTCGTAAAAACTACTCAAATGGGTGCACGTCCCGTTTAGCTGTACGTGGTCCCTGTAGATATGGTGGGAGTCCCACATATCAATGCCTGCCCAAGGGATTTCGACAAATAAATAAACTACATATTGTCACAAAACAGAGAGTATAGAGGGCTCAGATGAATTGTCACTCAAGGTGCAAATATCTTCATGACTCCTGCCTCACCCATCTGGTTGAGAAGCCAAACTAATCAAGTTACAATGTGATAAGTGGGAACACCCGCCCAAAAGTTGCTACAGTAGTTATACACGTGCGGGATCCAATTGGTAATTCCCACTGGCAGAAAAATGTTGTCCCATGCGCCTGTGAAAAGGAAGAAACAAGGAAAAGGGGATAGATTGGTCCCTCGGCTGGAACGCCGTGCTTAAAATACTATACAAAGGGGAGAGGGGGGGACCGAGGAGCTATTAAAGGTCCAGTGTCCATGCTCCTTATTTCATAATGCTTTCCAAAAAGAGGACACTGTTCCTAGTGTAAGGTGCAAAAGTCACCAATGCATGAGGGTGCAAAAAGTCACCCATATATGAAAGAAGAAACTAAAAGGGAGAAAAACAGAATCCCTAGGTAAGGAGACACACAGAAAACAGGGAAACCATTTTGTGTCCTCTGTTGCCCTCACACACCTCGAAAGGTGTCATGCTTCATCATCGGGCAGTTGCTCCTCGTAGGGCCGGCGCTGCAATTCCCTACGGGTCCCCCGAAGGGTCTCTTTGTCGGAGATCTTTTGTAGGACTGCCGGATGGTGCATGCGGGTGTGCGGGGTGGTGGGTCAAAAAAAAGGGTTAATTAGTGCGTGCAAGTGTAGTGTAAAATTCATAATGGGTAACCATGCAGCGATTATTTTAATAGTATACCCTAAGCAGACATATCTGCTAAATAAAATCTAGCCCCAGTGGCATACTATGCCCGGGTATAGAAAGACATAGGTCAACATGTTTCGCGCCTGCATCGCCATAAGGGTCGTTGGCGCTTCGTCAGGACCAGAATTATAAAATGTAAAGTGCACGTGCAAGACAAATTTAAAATACCCTCATAATCGAACAGGGCGGGCAGTAACCTGTATAACCAACATCTGGCTACAGCTGTATGTTGTAACCGCTCCTGATCAGTACCTAGAGAAGAAGACAAAACACAATAGAATACAAATTATAGCACCAGGAACACCTTGATGCCACATAATGTGCCACCGCAGTGTGCACATCCAAAACATGTAAGGGTTAAAAATAGCAGGCGCATGAGACACAAGTTCATACCAGATAATCAAAGGTACCCAGCAAAGCATGGGTTATAGCATGTGGGTGGGCCCTACAGAATTTATTTAGACCACTCGCATCCATTTAATAAAATGCGGCGGTGAAGAGGGACCCAATTGCACCCATATATACTAAGTGAAAAGGGGGTCTCAACCACTCTATAAAAAGATACTCAGAAAAGTCGCGTCAGAGGTCAGTGCCTGAAGGAATGTTATCTCTTGATGCGTGCTCACCTCGCTATACTGAGGAAAACCATCCGCTGACAACAGGCAATGGACTCACCCGCTCTACCAGGCTGTAAAAGTAACAGATCAAAAGGAATTTACCAATATACACGGGACGCCATGTTAAGAGTGCTCAATGGTTGCAATGCCCGTGTTCCGTCAAAAGGTTTACTCACATCTTAAGTCGGGTGCTGCCTCCTCCACACCTACCCCCTCATTGCGTTGCCAGGAAATGACGTGGCAGTACCCGGCGACTTTTAAATATGTCACCAGGGTCAGGTGTGTTGGGCGCTTGCCTATCCAGGACAACCGTGTTGAGTAATGGAGGGTAATGCGCATGCTTAGGTAATCAAACGTACCGCGCATGTGCACAAATTCGGGTAAACTAATCCCCCGCACATGCGCAATACACACGCTCCAAATGTTTATGTAAACTTGCGCAAATAATTCTACAGGCAGTGCGCTCTTGAATGATATAAAGGCTCAACACGGTAATAAACCATTTAAATTTTACTCGTGCTAGTGAACCAAAATTAGAGTCGTAAAAACTACTCAAATGGGTGCACGTCCCGTTTAGCTGTACGTGGTCCCTGTAGATATGGTGGGAGTCCCACATATCAATGCCTGCCCAAGGGATTTCGACAAATAAATAAACTACATATTGTCACAAAACAGAGAGTATAGAGGGCTCAGATGAATTGTCACTCAAGGTGCAAATATCTTCATGAATCCTGCCTCACCCATCTGGTTGAGAAGCCAAACTAATCAAGTTACAATGTGATAAGTGGGAACACCCGCCCAAAAGTTGCTACAGTAGTTATACACGTGCGGGATCCAATTGGTAATTCCCACTGGCAGAAAAATGTTGTCCCATGCGCCTGTGAAAAGGAAGAAACAAGGAAAAGGGGATAGATTGGTCCCTCGGCTGGAACGCCGTGCTTAAAATACTATACAAAGGGGAGAGGGGGGGACCGAGGAGCTATTAAAGGTCCAGTGTCCATGCTCCTTATTTCATAATGCTTTCCAAAAAGAGGACACTGTTCCTAGTGTAAGGTGCAAAAGTCACCAATGCATGAGGGTGCAAAAAGTCACCCATATATGAAAGAAGAAACTAAAAGGGAGAAAAACAGAATCCCTAGGTAAGGAGACACACAGAAAACAGGGAAACCATTTTGTGTCCTCTGTTGCCCTCACACACCTCGAAAGGTGTCATGCTTCATCATCGGGCAGTTGCTCCTCGTAGGGCCGGCGCTGCAATTCCCTACGGGTCCCCCGAAGGGTCTCTTTGTCGGAGATCTTTTGTAGGACTGCCGGATGGTGCATGCGGGTGTGCGGGGTGGTGGGTCAAAAAAAAAGGGTTAATTAGTGCGTGCAAGTGTAGTGTAAAATTCATAATGGGTAACCATGCAGCGATTATTTTAATAGTATACCCTAAGCAGACATATCTGCTAAATAAAATCTAGCCCCAGTGGCATACTATGCCCGGGTATAGAAAGACATAGGTCAACATGTTTCGCGCCTGCGTCGCCATAAGGGTCGTTGGCGCTTCGTCAGGACCAGAATTATAAAATGTAAAGTGCACGTGAAAGACAAATTTAAAATACCCTCATAATCGAACAGGGCGGGCAGTAACCTGTATAACCAACATCTGGCTACAGCTGTATGTTGTAACCGCTCCTGATCAGTACCTAGAGAAGAAGACAAAACACAATAGAATACAAATTATAGCACCAGGAACACCTTGATGCCACATAATGTGCCACCGCAGTGTGCACATCCAAAACATGTAAGGGTTAAAAATAGCAGGCGCATGAGACACAAGTTCATACCAGATAATCAAAGGTACCCAGCAAAGCATGGGTTATAGCATGTGGGTGGGCCCTACAGAATTTATTTAGACCACTCGCATCCATTTAATAAAATGCGGCGGTGAAGAGGGACCCAATTGCACCCATATATACTAAGTGAAAAGGGGGTCTCAACCACTCTATAAAAAGATACTCAGAAAAGTCGCGTCAGAGGTCAGTGCCTGAAGGAATGTTATCTCTTGATGCGTGCTCACCTCGCTATACTGAGGAAAACCATCCGCTGACAACAGGGAATGGACTCACCCGCTCTACCAGGCTGTAAAAGTAACAGATCAAAAGGAATTTACCAATATACACGGGACGCCATGTTAAGAGTGCTCAATGGTTGCAATGCCCGTGTTCCGTCAAAAGGTTTACTCACATCTTAAGTCGGGTGCTGCCTCCTCCACACCTACCCCCTCATTGCGTTGCCAGGAAATGACGTGGCAGTCCCCGGCGACTTTTAAATATGTCACCAGGGTCAGGTGTGTTGGGCGCTTGCCTATCCAGGACAACCGTGTTGAGTAATGGAGGGTAATGCGCATGCTTAGGTAATCAAACGTACCGCGCATGTGCACAAATTCGGGTAAACTAATCCCCCGCACATGCGCAATACACACGCTCCAAATGTTTATGTAAACTTGCGCAAATAATTCTACAGGCAGTGCGCTCTTGAATGATATAAAGGCTCAACACGGTAATAAACCATTTAAATTTTACTCGTGCTAGTGAACCAAAATTAGAGTCGTAAAAACTACTCAAATGGGTGCACGTCCCGTTTAGCTGTACGTGGTCCCTGTAGATATGGTGGGAGTCCCACATATCAATGCCTGCCCAAGGGATTTCGACAAATAAATAAACTACATATTGTCACAAAACAGAGAGTATAGAGGGCTCAGATGAATTGTCACTCAAGGTGCAAATATCTTCATGACTCCTGCCTCACCCATCTGGTTGAGAAGCCAAACTAATCAAGTTACAATGTGATAAGTGGGAACACCCGCCCAAAAGTTGCTACAGTAGTTATACACGTGCGGGATCCAATTGGTAATTCCCACTGGCAGAAAAATGTTGTCCCATGCGCCTGTGAAAAGGAAGAAACAAGGAAAAGGGGATAGATTGGTCCCTCGGCTGGAACGCCGTGCTTAAAATACTATACAAAGGGGAGAGGGGGGGACCGAGGAGCTATTAAAGGTCCAGTGTCCATGCTCCTTATTTCATAATGCTTTCCAAAAAGAGGACACTGTTCCTAGTGTAAGGTGCAAAAGTCACCAATGCATGAGGGTGCAAAAAGTCACCCATATATGAAAGAAGAAACTAAAAGGGAGAAAAACAGAATCCCTAGGTAAGGAGACACACAGAAAACAGGGAAACCATTTTGTGTCCTCTGTTGCCCTCACACACCTCGAAAGGTGTCATGCTTCATCATCGGGCAGTTGCTCCTCGTAGGGCCGGCGCTGCAATTCCCTACGGGTCCCCCGAAGGGTCTCTTTGTCGGAGATCTTTTGTAGGACTGCCGGATGGTGCATGCGGGTGTGCGGGGTGGTGGGTCAAAAAAAAGGGTTAATTAGTGCGTGCAAGTGTAGTGTAAAATTCATAATGGGTAACCATGCAGCGATTATTTTAATAGTATACCCTAAGCAGACATATCTGCTAAATAAAATCTAGCCCCAGTGGCATACTATGCCCGGGTATAGAAAGACATAGGTCAACATGTTTCGCGCCTGCATCGCCATAAGGGTCGTTGGCGCTTCGTCAGGACCAGAATTATAAAATGTAAAGTGCACGTGCAAGACAAATTTAAAATACCCTCATAATCGAACAGGGCGGGCAGTAACCTGTATAACCAACATCTGGCTACAGCTGTATGTTGTAACCGCTCCTGATCAGTACCTAGAGAAGAAGACAAAACACAATAGAATACAAATTATAGCACCAGGAACACCTTGATGCCACATAATGTGCCACCGCAGTGTGCACATCCAAAACATGTAAGGGTTAAAAATAGCAGGCGCATGAGACACAAGTTCATACCAGATAATCAAAGGTACCCAGCAAAGCATGGGTTATAGCATGTGGGTGGGCCCTACAGAATTTATTTAGACCACTCGCATCCATTTAATAAAATGCGGCGGTGAAGAGGGACCCAATTGCACCCATATATACTAAGTGAAAAGGGGGTCTCAACCACTCTATAAAAAGATACTCAGAAAAGTCGCGTCAGAGGTCAGTGCCTGAAGGAATGTTATCTCTTGATGCGTGCTCACCTCGCTATACTGAGGAAAACCATCCGCTGACAACAGGCAATGGACTCACCCGCTCTACCAGGCTGTAAAAGTAACAGATCAAAAGGAATTTACCAATATACACGGGACGCCATGTTAAGAGTGCTCAATGGTTGCAATGCCCGTGTTCCGTCAAAAGGTTTACTCACATCTTAAGTCGGGTGCTGCCTCCTCCACACCTACCCCCTCATTGCGTTGCCAGGAAATGACGTGGCAGTCCCCGGCGACTTTTAAATATGTCACCAGGGTCAGGTGTGTTGGGCGCTTGCCTATCCAGGACAACCGTGTTGAGTAATGGAGGGTAATGCGCATGCTTAGGTAATCAAACGTACCGCGCATGTGCACAAATTCGGGTAAACTAATCCCCCGCACATGCGCAATACACACGCTCCAAATGTTTATGTAAACTTGCGCAAATAATTCTACAGGCAGTGCGCTCTTGAATGATATAAAGGCTCAACACGGTAATAAACCATTTAAATTTTACTCGTGCTAGTGAACCAAAATTAGAGTCGTAAAAACTACTCAAATGGGTGCACGTCCCGTTTAGCTGTACGTGGTCCCTGTAGATATGGTGGGAGTCCCACATATCAATGCCTGCCCAAGGGATTTCGACAAATAAATAAACTACATATTGTCACAAAACAGAGAGTATAGAGGGCTCAGATGAATTGTCACTCAAGGTGCAAATATCTTCATGACTCCTGCCTCACCCATCTGGTTGAGAAGCCAAACTAATCAAGTTACAATGTGATAAGTGGGAACACCCACCCAAAAGTTGCTACAGTAGTTATACACGTGCGGGATCCAATTGGTAATTCCCACTGGCAGAAAAATGTTGTCCCATGCGCCTGTGAAAAGGAAGAAACAAGGAAAAGGGGATAGATTGGTCCCTCGGCTGGAACGCCGTGCTTAAAATACTATACAAAGGGGAGAGGGGGGGACCGAGGAGCTATTAAAGGTCCAGTGTCCATGCTCCTTATTTCATAATGCTTTCCAAAAAGAGGACACTGTTCCTAGTGTAAGGTGCAAAAGTCACCAATGCATGAGGGTGCAAAAAGTCACCCATATATGAAAGAAGAAACTAAAAGGGAGAAAAACAGAATCCCTAGGTAAGGAGACACACAGAAAACAGGGAAACCATTTTGTGTCCTCTGTTGCCCTCACACACCTCGAAAGGTGTCATGCTTCATCATCGGGCAGTTGCTCCTCGTAGGGCCGGCGCTGCAATTCCCTACGGGTCCCCCGAAGGGTCTCTTTGTCGGAGATCTTTTGTAGGACTGCCGGATGGTGCATGCGGGTGTGCGGGGTGGTGGGTCAAAAAAAAGGGTTAATTAGTGCGTGCAAGTGTAGTGTAAAATTCATAATGGGTAACCATGCAGCGATTATTTTAATAGTATACCCTAAGCAGACATATCTGCTAAATAAAATCTAGCCCCAGTGGCATACTATGCCCGGGTATAGAAAGACATAGGTCAACATGTTTCGCGCCTCCGTCGCCATAAGGGTCGTTGGCGCTTCGTCAGGACCAGAATTATAAAATGTAAAGTGCACGTGAAAGACAAATTTAAAATACCCTCATAATCGAACAGGGCGGGCAGTAACCTGTATAACCAACATCTGGCTACAGCTGTATGTTGTAACCGCTCCTGATCAGTACCTAGAGAAGAAGACAAAACACAATAGAATACAAATTATAGCACCAGGAACACCTTAATGCCACATAATGTGCCACCGCAGTGTGCACATCCAAAACATGTAAGGGTTAAAAATAGCAGGCGCATGAGACACAAGTTCATACCAGATAATCAAAGGTACCCAGCAAAGCATGGGTTATAGCATGTGGGTGGGCCCTACAGAATTTATTTAGACCACTCGCATCCATTTAATAAAATGCGGCGGTGAAGAGGGACCCAATTGCACCCATATATACTAAGTGAAAAGGGGGTCTCAACCACTCTATAAAAAGATACTCAGAAAAGTCGCGTCAGAGGTCAGTGCCTGAAGGAATGTTATCTCTTGATGCGTGCTCACCTCGCTATACTGAGGAAAACCATCCGCTGACAACAGGCAATGGACTCACCCGCTCTACCGGGCTGTAAAAGTAACTGATCAAAAGGAATTTACCAATATACACGGGACGCCATGTTAAGAGTGCTCAATGGTTGCAATGCCCGTGTTCCGTCAAAAGGTTTACTCACATCTTAAGTCGGGTGCTGCCTCCTCCACACCTACCCCCTCATTGCGTTGCCAGGAAATGACGTGGCAGTCCCCGGCGACTTTTAAATATGTCACCAGGGTCAGGTGTGTTGGGCGCTTGCCTATCCAGGACAACCGTGTTGAGTAATGGAGGGTAATGCGCATGCTTAGGTAATCAAACGTACCGCGCATGTGCACAAATTCGGGTAAACTAATCCCCCGCACATGCGCAATACACACGCTCCAAATGTTTATGTAAACTTGCGCAAATAATTCTACAGGCAGTGCGCTCTTGAATGATATAAAGGCTCAACACGGTAATAAACCATTTAAATTTTACTCGTGCTAGTGAACCAAAATTAGAGTCGTAAAAACTACTCAAATGGGTGCACGTCCCGTTTAGCTGTACGTGGTCCCTGTAGATATGGTGGGAGTCCCACATATCAATGCCTGCCCAAGGGATTTCGACAAATAAATAAACTACATATTGTCACAAAACAGAGAGTATAGAGGGCTCAGATGAATTGTCACTCAAGGTGCAAATATCTTCATGACTCCTGCCTCACCCATCTGGTTGAGAAGCCAAACTAATCAAGTTACAATGTGATAAGTGGGAACACCCGCCCAAAAGTTGCTACAGTAGTTATACACGTGCGGGATCCAATTGGTAATTCCCACTGGCAGAAAAATGTTGTCCCATGCGCCTGTGAAAAGGAAGAAACAAGGAAAAGGGGATAGATTGGTCCCTCGGCTGGAACGCCGTGCTTAAAATACTATACAAAGGGGAGAGGGGGGGACCGAGGAGCTATTAAAGGTCCAGTGTCCATGCTCCTTATTTCATAATGCTTTCCAAAAAGAGGACACTGTTCCTAGTGTAAGGTGCAAAAGTCACCAATGCATGAGGGTGCAAAAAGTCACCCATATATGAAAGAAGAAACTAAAAGGGAGAAAAACAGAATCCCTAGGTAAGGAGACACACAGAAAACAGGGAAACCATTTTGTGTCCTCTGTTGCCCTCACACACCTCGAAAGGTGTCATGCTTCATCATCGGGCAGTTGCTCCTCGTAGGGCCGGCGCTGCAATTCCCTACGGGTCCCCCGAAGGGTCTCTTTGTCGGAGATCTTTTGTAGGACTGCCGGATGGTGCATGCGGGTGTGCGGGGTGGTGGGTCAAAAAAAAGGGTTAATTAGTGCGTGCAAGTGTAGTGTAAAATTCATAATGGGTAACCATGCAGCGATTATTTTAATAGTATACCCTAAGCAGACATATCTGCTAAATAAAATCTAGCCCCAGTGGCATACTATGCCCGGGTATAGAAAGACATAGGTCAACATGTTTCGCGCCTGCGTCGCCATAAGGGTCGTTGGCGCTTCGTCAGGACCAGAATTATAAAATGTAAAGTGCACGTGAAAGACAAATTTAAAATACCCTCATAATCGAACAGGGCGGGCAGTAACCTGTATAACCAACATCTGGCTACAGCTGTATGTTGTAACCGCTCCTGATCAGTACCTAGAGAAGAAGACAAAACACAATAGAATACAAATTATAGCACCAGGAACACATTGATGCCACATAATGTGCCACCGCAGTGTGCACATTCAAAACATGTAAGGGTTAAAAATAGCAGGCGCATGAGACACAAGTTCATACCAGATAATCAAAGGTACCCAGCAAAGCATGGGTTATAGCATGTGGGTGGGCCCTATAGAATTTATTTAGACCACTCGCATCCATTTAATAAAATGCGGCGGTGAAGAGGGACCCAATTGCACCCATATATACTAAGTGAAAAGGGGGTCTCAACCACTCTATAAAAAGATACTCAGAAAAGTCGCGTCAGAGGTCAGTGCCTGAAGGAATGTTATCTCTTGATGCGTGCTCACCTCGCTATACTGAGGAAAACCATCCGCTGACAACAGGCAATGGACTCACCCGCTCTACCAGGCTGTAAAAGTAACAGATCAAAAGGAATTTACCAATATACACGGGACGCCATGTTAAGAGTGCTCAATGGTTGCAATGCCCGTGTTCCGTCAAAAGGTTTACTCACATCTTAAGTCGGGTGCTGCCTCCTCCACACCTACCCCCTCATTGCGTTGCCAGGAAATGACGTGGCAGTCCCCGGCGACTTTTAAATATGTCACCAGGGTCAGGTGTGTTGGGCGCTTGCCTATCCAGGACAACCGTGTTGAGTAATGGAGGGTAATGCGCATGCTTAGGTAATCAAACGTACCGCGCATGTGCACAAATTCGGGTAAACTAATCCCCCGCACATGAAACTGCCTCTGCTTTGGGGAACTTAACTGAGGAGCTCCAAATTACCAGAATTGTAACGCTTCAGAACCAAATGGTTCTTGATGTAGTACTGGCTGATCGTGGGGGTGCATGCCGCATTATCTGAAGTATTTGTTGTGTTTACGTTCCAGACAATTCACCTTCTGTATATGATGCCATTTCCAAATTGCACAAAATTGCTGCTGAAATCCACCCCGAAAATGGTACATGGACATTTTCAAATTGGTTCTGGACTTTGCTTAGTACCTGGGGTTGGAAATTACTGACTATCCTATGTATGATTATTGGAATACTCTTTTTCCTTTGCCTATGTATCCAATGTGGTCCTACCCTATGCTCTGTATGTATTACGGCTTGTATCCCATCCAGACGAGCTATTGCCAAAACTGAGCAAATGAGTAATGCAGAAGTGATGAAAATAATGATGATAAATATTGATGACGAACATCCTGACTACTTCCATTATGAGGTAGCTTCAGCTAAATGCTAAAAGGGTCGTCTGTCGTAATTTGGCAGCAACCGAGTTAGCATTTAGCTCAGCTACACAAACTTTCACCGTTAAATTGACCAAATGAGCGGAGGCCATTTTGTATTCCCTGGCTCCCATTTTGTATGAACATGCGGCCTCGTGGTCAGCGTTACCTTTCGTCCTTCCTCCATGCCAATGACCATTTACCTTGCCCAGCAACAGGCTATTTTTAGTACTGGTCAAGCTCACGCATGCGTACTCGAACATTTGGATTAATGAGCGGTCACCTCTCAGGAATGTTCTCCAAACTGACCAGTGGTACTAAACTACTCCCACATGTTGGCTGTGTTCCAAAAATGCCCTTATATGTACCTAAACTGTGAAAAGAGAAGACCGCCTACCTTTTTATTACTGTTAAAGTTGTATAAAAGAGTTCGCACACCGATGTTCGGTGTGATACTTCTTGCATTGCCGAAGGGTGCTGTAGGAATGTACCACCACCCCATGGGGTCTTAATAAACTTGTCTTTTGCATTTTCCAGTTTCCGTGCAAACTTCTATTTTATGATGTTCGAGAGTTTTTGCAGAGTATGTAGACCTGACGAAACCCAATACCACACATTTGGCCCTGGTGCGCCATCATTTCTCATTTTCATTATGGCCCTGATAACCGCATCAACTTTTATTGGTGTGCCTGGTGACCTGCGGTGTTCCTCTGCCCGTCTATTCAGTTCTGGGGGACCTTTATCAGGAGGGATTGTCATGTACTGAAGTTTTGCGCTATTTATCCCACGATGTCCCACTCCCTGATTGATCACTTCGGTAGGGCCTTTGTCAGAAGAGACATTCAAGTATAGTTGTGCTACATGGTCTGACCAATCAGACTCTGCCACCTCTTTCACTCTTGACTCTCCTGATTGCTCAGCTGATTAATGTGCCTCTACAGCCCTGTGTGGTTCTTTTCTTTCAGCAGGGAGAATACTTTGAGCCGTTCTTTCTCAGTGTGTTCCCTCTTATGCTCCCAAACTTTCTTTTTGTAGCTGACATCAAGACTTTGATGGAAAGGCACTCAGTTGGTGTGCCCCTTTTTTCTTGGCTCCCAAGGCCTTTCTTAGGGCACGTTTGTATTTAAGTATGTCCTTCGAAGTACGCACAGTACCAGAAGTCGGTGGGGCTTACTGCTCGAGCACTGTTGTCGTACGTTTCTCAGATTTTGTTGGAGATTCCCTACGATGTTCTCCCATTCTTTTATTGATGATGCTTGGATTAGTGGAGTAGTGCCTTTCTCCTTCAATTCTATCCATGCTCGCAGTTTGTCTACAATTTTTGCGGATCATTTTATCCTCTGGATCACCTTATGCATTTCTACTCCTCTCATCTCTCCGATTGGATGAAAGGTGGTTGCTGTCAGTACTCCAAGTTGAATGATTGCCCTGAGGGACCTGTGATCACTTTCGGCCCTGTCTTCGACTTTGAATTCTGTCAGTCTGGCTGCAATAGTTTCACTGACTAAAATGTACTCAATTGTTGCGACATTCCTGAAAGTTGGATTTGGACACCGGGATGTGGAGCATGCTTCTTTTAGTGTGTGGGTTGAGCATAGCTTGTGATTGTTGAAGAGATTGAAAAGGGGTTCTGCCCATCCCCTGCACCTTAAAGGGGGTTTCATTTTGTCAAAGTCACTCAGATTAAAATCCCCCGATATAATTACCTGATGGAAATTATATTTGGTTAGGAGGTCATCTAATAAAAGTGTCTGAGCACCCATTAAGTCTTTCATGAATATCTGTTCTGGGTTAATATAGCAGTTAATTAGCAGGAGGCAAAGCGATTGAGAATTTATGTTCAGGCCTTTGATCAATAGGGATTGAGTCTCTAGTGTTTTTGTGCAAATTTCTGTAGCCACAAGTCTGCAGGCATGCTTTAGGAAAATGCCTTGCTCTGTGGGAATTGCCTTTGTTCCTGGGCCTACGAGTCATTCACACATCTCCCCAGGTGGTCAGTAACCCGTCTATGTATCAGGGCCTTTGTGAGACTACTGGACTAGCTGGAGTGCAGAGTGGCAAGTTTCCAAAAGCAGCTTAACTTTAATAATGACTCAATCTGGCCTGGGCATCAGGTCCGACTTTATGTCCCAATTAATTTGATACATTACTTGGCCCCATATTAAAAATTATATGTCTTACTTACGTGTATATAGCTCTCTACCATAGGGCTTCATAGGCTTTCCTTAGGGCAGACTTACATATATCCTTAAAGGAGAGGGTGGACTTGTCACTAGGTGTAATGGCAAAGTCAAACTACCAGTGTCACACATTGCCTAACAGTCTGCAAAGACAAGCTGGTGCCCATTTTGTCTTTGTCACCTGCAGGGCGGCACAAACATTGATGCAGCCCTGGGTGAACACTCTGTCTTACATGTCCTTGGAACCTTGGGTACCATATAATAGGGACTTATAAGTAAGCCAGTCCTTGCCAATTGGGTGTATCCAATTAAACATACCTTTATTAATGGGTCAAAACACGGGCTCTGAGGTCTGGACAGAAGGCCTCAGTGCACTTTCAAAGTTAAAACAAACCAACCAGCTACTAGTCCAAATGGGGCAGAAGGTGTGGGGGGGGGGGCTGCACAGAAGCCTGTTTCTTTACAGCTTCAAACTGAACTTTAATATTAGATGTAGGAGAACACTGGTAATTTCCATAGTACCACTCTCATACAAACCACAGCTCTCAAAGCCCAAATTTAGTGTGGCTGAAGACTTTGGCCACCTTCCCAAAGCCTTGGCACGTGGCATGTGGGGGCTGTTTGCTGTAAGGCAAACAGGTACTGCTGGGAGTGGGTAGGGTTGCCCCAGAAACATTTGCATCATTGGTCAGGGAAGTCAGGAGTCACTCTCCCCCATTAGCTGGTACCAGGCATAAATGTGTCACCAAAAGGGGTCATCCTTAGAACACTGTCTGAACTTGTGGAAGAACAGACGAAGGAATGCACCTGATATTGGTGACCTATCAGGGGACATGAAGTGCTGGACCTACTCCCACTTGTATCCAGAACAAAGAAGTAGACTCCGAAGGTCAGTTGGCTGGCCTCCTGTATGACTATCTGGACACAACACACTGCAAGAGGCCTTTTTCCCGAAGTGCCCTGCCGACTTGTAGCAATAGGACCTGGACAGGACCCTGCTGGTGGCCTAGACCTGACACTCTGAGAGTCTCTAAGTTCACCCCCTGAGAACCTAGAGCCATATATGTGTACTCCTATTGTTGTTTGGTAACCAGGAGGAAGTTTGGAAACTTTTCCTCCAGAGTTCCAGCGCTTCAGTGAGACCTGCTGTAAAAAATATCCCACCAGCAGTTCCACAGTGTCAGATGGAATTTAATCTTCATCCAGCTAAAGAGTCCCATCGCCTACGAAAAAACTGCTAAGTCCCATTTTGTGTTGGGCCTTAAAACATTTTCATTAAAAAATATCCAATGTACCTGAGCTCCAATGAGACCAACCTATTTTAGGGATCTAACCTTCCACAGCTGTGGCTACATTTTCAGATGCAGCCTGCACTGGGAAAATGTTTCTACATAAAAAGTGACAAAGTCACATTCTGCAGTGGGGCTTGGAAGACATTTTGACATTCTCCTTCAAAAAAGTGGCAAAGGCCCTTTGTGAAGTCAAATTCGGAAACTTTTAAAACTGTTTGACTTCCAGACATTCACTGGGAAAAATCCACTTGGTGTATCCGTACCCGGCTTCATTGTAGTCAGCCTCAAATTGCACCTTGGTACGGGTATACTTATATCATTTACTTACATTGGGAGCTTTATTTTTATTGGGGCCTTTTCCCCTCAAACCTTTACCAATTCATATGTCTGGTTCCTATTATTGGATTTGTGTTGTATTGGTATTGTTTTCTTGTCACATTTTTCTCTATTATTATAAATTGGAGTGCGGTTTGTAATGTGTTGTGCCTTCGACTTTTGAACTGTTTGGCACATATAAATGCTTCACACATTTTCTTTAAGTTAAGCCTATCTGTTGTAGGCCATGGCTACCTAAGGTTGAGCTCAGGCTTAAATTACTTAAACTTTTGACTGGGCCTAACAGGTTAGTGAGTTTATTTCTTGTGGTAGACTAACACCCAGCCTGGTTCACTGATACAATATCAATGCCCAAAATATCCCCATACACAAATATCGAGTCATAAATATAGATGTCAAAAATATCGACATCCTCTATTTATAATGGTAAGTATAAACATATCGAGAAAAAAAGATATCAATATAAAAAACTATTGATGTACAAAATATCGATTTTTTTATACATGTAAAAAATAATGTTAAATATATTAAATAATAAAATTAACTTTCAAAAAATTATTTGGATTTAACATACATTTTAACAAATATAAGAAATACATGTATTTAAAAGAATTGAAACATACATATATAAGATGTAATATATATATATATATATATATATATTTACTTAAAAACAAACAATAAACTATTCATTTTAATTTATTTTTAAATTGTATACATATATAAAAATTTACAAATAAATATATATACATACACCTATAACATAACATTTTATTAAAAAAAACATTATACTATAAATTAATACATTGAAATATTTAATAGTCTTTAAATTCCAGTGAATGCAACAGTAGGGAAAGTGTTAGATAGCAGAGGGGTAAAAATTACTATTCCCGCTCCAGTTAGTGCAACAGTAGGGAAAGTGTTGGATAGCGGAGGGGTAAAAATAACTATTCCCACTCCAATCAACGCAACAGTAGGGAAAATGTTAGATAGCGAAGGGGTAAAAAATACTATTCCCACTCCAGTGAGTGCAACAGTAGGGAAAGTGTTGGATAGCGAAGGGGTAAAACATACTATTCCCACCCCAGTAAGTGCAACAGTAGGAAAAGTGTTGGATAGGGGAGGGGTACAAATTATTATTCCCACTCCAGTGAGGGCAACAGTACAGAAAGTGTTGGATAGCGACGGGGTAAAAATTACTATTCCCACTCCAGTGAGTGCATCAGTAGGGAAAGTGTTGGATAGCGAAGGGGTAAACATTACTATTCCCACTCCAGTGAGTGCAACAGTAGGGAAAATGTTGGATAGTGGAGGGTTAAAAATTACTATTCCCACTCCAGTCAGTGCAACAATAGGGAATGTGTTGGATAGCAGAGGGTTATAATTTAATATTCCCACTCCAGAGAGTGCAACAGTAGGGAAAATGTTGGAAAGCGGAGGGGTATAAATTACTATTCCCACACCAGTGATTGCAACAGTAGGGAAAGTGTTGGATAGTGGA
The DNA here is from genome assembly GCF_964261635.1 of Lissotriton helveticus. Lineage (NCBI taxonomy): Eukaryota > Metazoa > Chordata > Amphibia > Caudata > Salamandridae > Lissotriton > Lissotriton helveticus. The sequence continues at coordinate 572,934,421 of NC_136071.1, read as the reverse complement.
GAGGCTAAACTGACTATTCCCACTCCAGTGAGTACAAAAGTAGGGACAGTGTTGGCTAGCAGAGGAGTAAAAATTACTATTTACACTCCTGTGTGGGTAAAACTTAATATTTCCACTCCAGAGAGTACAACAGTAGGGAAAATGTGGGATAGCTGAGGGGTAAAAATTACTATTCCCACTCCAGTGAGTGCAACAGTAAGGAAAGTGTTGGATAGAGGAGAGGTAAAATGTACTATTCCCACTCCAGTGAGTGCAAGCGTGGGGAAAGTGCTGGATAGCAGAGGGGTTAAAGTCACTATTCCAACTCCGGTGAGTGCAACAGTAGGGAAAGTGTTGGATAGCAGAGAGGTAAAATGTACTGTTCCAACTGCAGTGAGTGCAAAAGTAGGGAAAGTGTTGGATAGCGGAAGGGTTAAAATTACTATTCCCACTCCGGTTAGTTTAACAGCTGGGAAAGTGGGGGATGGCAGAGGGGTAAAAATGATTATTCCCACTCCAGTGAGTGCAACAGTAGGGAAAGTGTTGAATAGCGGAGGGGTACAAATTGCTATTCCCACTTCAGTGAGTGCAATAGTAGGGAAAGTGTTGGATGGTGGAGAGGTAACACGTACTATTCCCAATCCAGTGAGTACAACAGTAGGGACAGTGTTGGATAGCGGAGGGGTAACAATTACTATTCCCACTCCAATGAGTGCAACAGTAGGGAAAGTGTTGTATAGCAGAGGGGTAACACTTACTATTCCAACTCCAGTGAGTGCAACAGAAGGGGAAATGTTGGATAGCGGAGGGGAAAATATGACTATTCCCACTCCAGTCAGTGCAACAAAAGGGAAAGTGTTGGATAGTGGAGGGGTGAAACTTATTATTCCCACTCCAGTAGTGCAACAGTAGGGAACGTGTTGGATAGTGGAGAGGCTAAACTGACTATTCCCACTCCAGTCAGTACAAAAGTAGGGACAGTGTTGGCTAGCGGAGGAGTAAAAATTGCTATTCACACTCCTGTGTGGGTAAAACTTAATATTTCCACTCCAGAGAGTACACCAGTAGGGAAAATGTTGGATAGCTGAGGGGTAAAAATTACTATTCCCACTCCAGTGAGTGCAACAGTAAGGAAAGTGTTGGATAGAGGAGAGGTAAAACTTACTATTCCCACTCCAGTGAGTGCAAGCGTAAGGAAAGTGTTGGATAGCAGAGGGGTTAAAATCACTATTCCAACTCCGAGGAGTGCAACAGTAGGGAAAGTGTTGGATAGCTGAGAGGTAAAACTTACTGTTCCAACTCCAGTGAGTGGAAAGTAGGGAAAGTGTTGGATAGCGGAAGGGTTAAAATTACTATTGATACTCCGGTTAGTGTAACAGCAGGGAGAGTGGTGGATGGCAGAGGGGTAAAAATTACTATTCCCACTCCAGTGAGTGCAACAGTAGGGACAGTGTTGGATAGCGGAGGGGTAACAATTACTATTCCCACTCCAGTGAGTGCAACAGTAGGGAAAGTGTTGGATAGCAGAGGGGTAACACTATTCCAACTCCAGTGAGTGCAACAGTAGGGAAAATGTTGGATAGCGGAGGGGAACAAATGACTATTCCCACTCCAGTCAGTGCAACAGTAGGGAAAGTGTTGGATAGTGGAGGGGTAAAACTTATTATTCCCACTCCTGTGGGTGCAACAGTAGGGAAAGAGTTGGATAGTGGAGAGGTACAACTTAACATTCCCACTCCAGGGAGTACAACAGTAGGGAAAATGTTGGATATCTGAGGGGAAAAAATGACTATTCCCACTCCAGTCAGTACAACAGTAGGGAAAGTGTTGGATAGTGGAGGGGTAAAACTTATTATTCCCTCTTCAGTGGGTGCAACAGTAGGGAAAGAGTTGGATAGTGGAGAGGTACAACTTAACATTCCCACTCCAGGGAGTACAACAGTAGGGAAAATGTTGGATATCTGAGGGGAAAAAATTACTATTCCCACTCCAGTCAGTGCAACAGTAGGGAAAGTGTTGGATAGTGGAGGGGTAAAACTTATTATTCCCACTCCAGTGGGTGCAACAGTAGGGAAAGAGTTGGATAGTGGAGAGGTACAACTTAACATTCCCACTCCAGGGAGTACAACAGTAGGGAAAATGTTGGATAGCTGAGGGGTAAAAATGACTATTCCCTCTCCAGTGAGTGCAACTGTAAGGAAAGTGTTGGATAGAGGAGAGGTAAAACTTACCATTCCCACTCCAGTGAGTGCAACAGTAAGGAAAGAGTTGGATAGCAGAGGGGTAAAACTTAATATTCCCACTCCAGGGAGTGCAATAGTAGGGAAAGTGTTGGACAGTGGAGAGGTAAAACTTACCATTCCAACTCCAGTGAGTGCAACAGTAGGGAAAATGTTGGATAGCGGAGGCGTAAAAATGACTATTCCTACTCCAGTGAGTGCAACAGTAGGGAAAGTGTTAGATAGCAGAGGGGTAACAATTAATATTCCCATTGGAGTCAGTTCAAAATTAAAAATAAACAACATTTCAACTACAACACAGAAGATTTTAAAAAAGAGAAAAAGAAAACATATCTAAAAATATTACAAATTTACAAAAGATAAAACCATAATATATTATTAAAAAGAACTAACGAATACCTGGAAACATTTTTTTTGCTAAATGTAAAAATAATTTACAAACAAATAACTTTTTAGTAGAAATTATTATGATCAAAAACATTAATGTTTACATAATTGTAATCTTTTTTATTTCCTACCCTATAACACCACACAATTCACAACACACATCTACATTTTAACAAAATGTACCTCCATAATTAACATATTTAATTATCAATTAAAGAAATTTATAAAGCAAATTAAAACAGATAAAGATTAATTTACTCCCCAAACATTACCCCTATAAACCTGAAACCCATACACATATTTATGAATTGGTTACTTAATATTAATATTCAACTAATTATTGATTGAGTAAACATGAATAACGTTCCACCCTCTACCCCAATAAACACCACATTACACACCTAAAAATCACTACACAATTTCCATAACTAATTTAACATTAATACATTAATATCAATTAACAACAACATATTAATTAATTTGAAAGATATTACTTCCCACCCTTTACCATTGTAAACCCCACAACTCACATCTAAAATTAATTACACAATTGCAATATTTAAATGTTAATGAATTAATTAGCATTAATTAACAAATAATTATTAATTATTTGTAAATAAATTACTTCCCATCCTATCACCCTATAAACCCCACCACCCGCTCCTAAAAAAATAACAACATTAACCTAATTAATTACCAATTAAATAATTATTAATAATTAACAAGCAATTAATAAATAATTGATAATAAATTAATTCCCGCAATTAACACTATAAAATATAAATTAAATATATTTTAATAAATATTTTTTTTAAATGTATTATCATTAAATTACGTCCCACCCTATTCCCCTATAAACCCACAACCCGCTACAGTACTAAAAAACGCAAAATGTACTTAAAATAAAATTAACAACCACTAAAAATGTAACACATATATTAAAAAACAAAAGCAATACTTATACAAAAAAATTGTTCACATACTTTTAAAATACATACTAAAATATGTTACACTAACTAAAACATCGATATTTTAAACAACTATATTTTTGCAAACAATATTGATGACTTCGATATTTTCAAAAACAAAAGTTCTTACCTTCAAGTCAATATTCTTGACAACGGTATTTCTGCAGCACAATATTTCCAACTCGATATTTGTGAATGTCGACATTTAAAACTCGATATTCTGTCTATGCACCATCCATCCCAATTAATAATTCACTTTCTTATACTACTACTGCACCATGTTCTGCATGGTGTAGTTATTCACAGGTATTTCTCCCCCAGTAAATTTCAGAAATTTTGACGTGACATTTTTGAATTGGGGAAAATTGAGGGCACCTACCAGTTACTCCATATGAGGAGCTGTACAACCCCTGAATGTGCAGGAAATTGTCATTTTGAGGCTCATTTAAAGCTTGGTGTACAGGGTACTGTATGCCATTGCAGAGCCTACTCCAACAGGCCAACGGAATAGGCTTTGTTGGAGGAACGACATCGGGTTGTCTACCCTATTTAGAGAACAAACATGGTGGTACTGGTAAAAAAAAAGTTTTTTTAAATGACCCACCACCCCAGGGTGTTATTAGTTTTTGTTTTTTTACTAACAAACTCCCACTTTGGAAATTCTTTTTTATAAACAAAAAGGTTTGGTTCATGCGTGCCTGAAAGATGGCTGCTCTACGGCAAACTTGCAGTGCCTTCAGAATAACTGTTGTGACTGTGGTTTCTTTGAATGGATAGACATCACTGCTGGGCTGTCAGTGATATGGCAGGTAGGTGGCATCCCTTCATTAAAAACACCTGTCAAACTAGAAACATTTCTTCGCTTTTCAGTCTACACAGCAAGCAAGAATACCTTAATTCTTTAAGGGGAACAAGAGAGAATGTAAAAAATGTGACACAATCAAGGTAAATGATAGAAAATGTCCAACCCTACTCGACTATTTGATGAGGTTTGAGATTCTAATGTAGTAGGAGAAATCACTTTGCTCAATGGCAACCTTACCCTGTTTGTTGTTCCAATAGCGATAGTGGGTTGTGTAACTCAGTAAAACGCAATTTATTTGCATGATAACAACAGGAGAAATCACTTGAATCCAAACCACTTCAGTAAGGTAAAAGAGGCTAGAAATTCCACATGCCACACAAAATAATTATACTAGCATTGCTCCTTTAAGCGTGAATCATGAGCGGTATAATTACTTGTCTGGAATGTCCAAAATGAGTACTACTTTAGTATTCTGGCTCACCTATTTAACAAATCCGAGCAGATCACCTTTATCGATCATTGTAAGAAATTCAAGTATTATTTGAGGATGGTGAGAATCTCAAATAATAATCACTGTGCTTGTCAGGGGAAACCACAAAAGTCACTAAATAAACCCATGCTCTTCCCCCTAGCAGCTTGTTATAGAGCAGTCAGGCTTAATTTAGAGGCAACGGCAAAAGTATTTATGCAGTGCTCAAACAGTAATACATTAAAAACATCTATCATGAAAATTCCCATAATTTATTTAGAAAAATAGGGAATATTTTAATAAATAAAAGGACACCAAAACTACAAAAATCCAATAAGTAGGACAAGGGATATGAATTTTTAAAGTTTTAATTTAAAAGCACCAATCGCAGGTATATGATTGCGTTAGATTGGGTCAGAGCCAAAACTTAAGGCTGACCAAGATGGATTCTGGTTGGATACGGGGACCAGGTTTTTTGCGGTGAAAAATGTGCTTTCTGACTTAGAAATTTTTATGGTGAAAAAGTGGTCGCCGACCAGTCGTTTGCAGGGCAAGCTGGATCAAAAGGGCAGCTCGATGGCAGCAGGCTGCTGAAAAGTGGCCACCCAGAGCATTTATTGATGAAGGTAAGAAAGGGTTGGGCTGAAGAAGTCCAAGCTCAGAAAGGCCTCAACATTGATCGGAGTTGGTCGGTGTAGGTCTCGGTGAAGCCCTCTACGTTCGGACTTGGAATTTTTTGGGAAAGTTGGACCTGCTTCAGTAGGCAAGTTCAATCCAAATGTTGATTCAAAGTTGACAGCTTCAACTTGACAGCTGTCCATGTCTTGTGCTGATTCCTTGTTAAAAAGGGTGCAAAGGGTTTCTAAGTTCCAGCTCTTTCAGTTTGGACAGGAGGAGTTCACTATAAAACCAGCCAGGTTTTCTGAACCTGGGGTCACTACTTAGTGGTTAGAACTCACTCCAACAGAGGCCATCAACAGCAGAGTCCAGGGCAAATCCATTTGAAACTAGTCAGCTGCACAGTTGCAGGTAGAAAGGCCTCTTGAAGCTAATGTGTCCCTGTAGCTCAAACAGGTTGGTCAGCCAACTGACCCCTGGAGTCACTTCTGGTGTCTTGGGTTAAAGGGAAGCAGGCCCATCCTGTTTCAGGTTCTTCAGACAGCAGGGCATTCCTTCTGATTCTTCACAGGTCAAGGAGGGTTCTGAGGGGTCCACTTTTCTGCCCAATGCCAGCCTTTGGTTGGAAGCCAACCATATGTCCACCCCCTTAACCAGTTCTGGTAATTTCTTCCCCTCTTTGGAGCCAGCGTGACTAGAGAGACAAAAGTGAAGCAGGCCTAGGCGTAAACTTCACCTGCCAGTGACAGTGTAGGCATCTTTTGAAGCTGATGGAGGGACTACCCTCAGACTATTTTGTCAAGGAAGGAGTCCCTCTTGCCACACACAGAGCCCTTTGTCCAGTGTCTGGGAGCAATACACATCTCAGCATAGAGAAGCCAGCAGGGATCAGATGGCAGCTGGACACTAGCAGGAAAGCAATTTGTTTAAGGCAGGAAAATGAAAGCTTTATAGAAGTGTCATAGTCAAAATAGTAATATAAAATCCAACTTTACCACCAAGTTAGATTTTAAATTACTATTATAATGAGTCCTTGAAGTATTTCTCCAGCTAGTCCCAAACTGAATTAAGCCCATTTTAAGTGAAATAGTGTAAACCAGGGTTAACAAATGGGAGAGCCAGCATTGCAACTGTGAAAAATGATTTTGGGGGTTTTGTACTGCAAGGACATGTAAAACACTAAATATACATGTATTAATTTTAAATGACATGCACCCTTTCCTATGAGTTTTTGTAAAAATCTTTTTATTAACAAAACAACAAAGAAAAACCACAGGTGACATAGCAGCTCTTACCCTTGTCAATGTTACATTTCCATACAGAATAATGAATACAAAATAACAATAATGGATCACAGGGACTCATGCGCCTCCACTTCCTCCAAACGTATCGGAGGCATACAAATATCTCCACAGTATCTTTTCCAGGCCTCCCATACCTTCCCTCACTTCTCGGGACAACCTCTGGCTATATAGACCGACCTCTCCCTGAACGTGCACCAATCCAAGTCTTCTGCCCACTTCACAACCCGGGGTGGCTGACTGGCTCCCCACAGCTGTGAAATGTTACGCTTAGCAACCATACATGCCAATGTTACCCATTGTTTCCCATACACACTCAAATCCGTGGGTTCCCAAACATTTAATATGCACCTGCGGGCCTCCGGCCGTATCTCCACCCGCAGGACATCTTGCAGTGTGTCATGGACCTTCGCCCAGTACTCTTGCACCTCCGTACAGCGCTACAATATGTGCATGAAGGTTCCAAGCTCTCCGTACCCCCTCCGGCATTCCCCACTCTCCACACGACCCATACGAACCAGACGAGGCCCCGTTACGTACCACCTATGCAACATCTTCAGTTGCATCAATCTGAGCCTCATCTGTATCGCTACCACCTTCGGAGAGGAAACCGCCTCTCGCCAATCTTCTTTGTCTAGCTCCAACCCATCAGCACTCCAGTGCATCCTGATAAGCCACGGCGGGTCCTCCATATTGTTTATGAGCTTTTTGTATATTAAAGAGATAGTCTTCTCTGGGAGGTGTCCGTCCAACACTCGATCTTCTAAAGGGGAAGCATCGGGAAGAGTCGTGCCCCATGGGATATGTGTAAGCAGAGTGTGCCTAATCTGAAGGTAACAGTAATGCTCCCTATCATGAAGGTGGTACTGTTGCTTGAGGGAATCGAACGTATGGACCGTATCCTCCCCCAAACATCTTTTATCTGCGTGATCCCACTTGTCAAATCCCTTGGGCTTCCATAAACTGCCCAGCTTCTCCGAGCTCCATAACGGGGTGGCAAGCGTGAGCTTCCACTCCCACTTGAGATGCCTATTGGCCGCATGCCACACCTGCACGGCGTGCGCCGTTGGTCCCACGAGGGGAAACCGGCGAGGTCTGGCATATAGCACCCTGGTGAAATCGCTCCCAGGCACCTGCCAGCGGTCCATAGCATACCTTGGGTCCCCGAGGGGCCGGTACATGGCATGATTCACTGCCGCCAGCTGGGAGGCCCAATAGTATTTCCGTAGGTCCGGCAATCCTATCCCCCCGTCATACCAGGGGAGAGTAAGCTTAGAGAATGCTATTCGGGGCCTACCGTCCCAGAGAAGCTGTATCTGGAGGGCCTCTATTTCCCTGACATAAGAAGCCGGCACTGGATCCATTGTGTTCTGGAGTGCGTACAAGAATCGGGGAAGTGCCATCATCTTGAAAAGCACTGCTCTACCCAGAAGAGAGAGTGGGATCGCCTTCCAGCGCGTCACGTCTCCCTTAAATCGAGCCAAAGGGGGGCCCAGATTGTTGGCATACCTTAACTTCGGGTCAAGCGTGACATACATACCGAGGTGCCGAAACCCTATCTGTTCCGCTCGCCAACCTGCAGGAGTGAAGAACTTCCCAGTCCACTACCCCCACCGCTGCCACCCCACACCGACTAAAATAATCAGGGTGATGGGAGAAGTTGATGTAGGGAGAAGGTGGGTAAACAAAACAGGGAGCGAAGACTTCTCAGGTAAAGCAGTGTAAGTCCATTTCAATCACCCTACAGCACTATGACAGACCACAGCCGTGACCTTAAAAAGAAGGGACAATGAATTAGTAATCAGGACTCACATACCAGCAATTGAAACAGAACTAAGTGCACACAAGAACCCACTGACACCCCTGCTTACCCATTTCTGTGGATATAGAGGCTCCTGATAGGCAGAGGAGTGAATTTCTCTTGATAGTTGACTCCACTTGTCCTGAGTGTGTGTCAAGCAGCACACAATAATATAAAACAGAAATGAAGGAGTTGGGAGGGAGGGGAAAAGGAAACCGTGATACTAGAATCTTGTCTTTTACAGTAAAAAATACCTTCTCCCAATATCGACGTACGGAAGGGGAAAAAGAGTCTCTGAAGAGTTCTCAAGAGCACCAAAAAAAACCCCTATCTCAAAAACAACGAAGGAGCACAGAAAAACGGCCGCAATTCAGCTCCTTCGTGATTCCGCCCAAATAAACATAATGAGGCGGACAGGCTACACAAATCCAGGAAGTCCAAGATTAGAAAATGAAGAGACTCGCAGCCGCGTATCTCCGATATAGCTTCTCCGAATGTCCAGGCACAAATACGACTCCTACAGAGCCAAGGATCAGGAAGGAAATAACCCAATCGGCCAGTAAGCAAAAACGAGCCCTACAAATGAGGACTAAAAAGCAAGGCATCCAGACCGTGAAAGAAACAAAGCACAGGTTTCCAGGAGGTAGGTTCTTTTATGGGAGCCTAAGGACCTATCTGCAAGTTCCAATGTGCACTCAGTTAAGCGAACAGATCATACAGGGGATATCAGAAAGGAATGAGCAGAAGGCACCCATGCCCTAATTCCCAACACTATCGGCTCAACCTGTATTGGGCAGGTCTGCAGAATTATCGGCGGGTCGCCTCTGAGGACGAAGAGCACTGATTTTTACCAGTTAATTGCAAAACCAGAGTATCTCCCGTTGATAGCAAGCACTTCCAGGAAACAAATCAGGGATCCCCTGGGATTGGTGAGGTAAAGTTGGATATCATCAGCGTATAACAAAATGTTGTCCTCCCATTCCAACGTCCACCGCAAACCTCAAATCGATCTGTTCCACCGAACCCACGCCGCCAAGGGCTCTAATGCCAGAGCAAACAGGAGCGGGGACAAGGGACATCCCTGTCTCGTGCTCCTGCCAAGGGGAAAGTCGGCGGATCTGCGATTATCTACAACCACTCTGGCTAGGGGATTTGCATACAATAGATGCACCCAGTTAATAAACTCCGGTCCGAAGCTTATCTTCCCCAAGACAGCAAACTGATAGGGCCTCTTGACCCTATCAAATGCCATGGTGGCGTCCAAAGACACCAGCACTGCTGGCTCCTGGATCGTTGGGATCTTGCCCAGTATTCCATGCAGCCAGCGCAGATTGAGGGCCGTATTCTGGCGCGGCATGAAGCCAGATTGGTCCCGGTGTATCTATGTGGTAATTACTTTGGCTAATATCGTCGCAAGCAGCTTCGCCAGGATTTTAGGCTCAAAGTTAAGCAGCGAGATAGGTCTATAGGAAGAACAGAGCGTCTTGGGTTTACCCGCTTTGTGGATGACCACGATGTTCGCCACTTGCTGATCTTATGGGAGCTGACCCTTCTCTCTACTCTCTACTCACATGAACCGAAGAAATGAAGCGAGTTTATTAGCACTCAATCCGTACATCTCTATGGGAATTCCGTTCAGGCCCGGGGCCTTTCCCGAGTGCACTCCTCTAATGGCCTGCACCACCTCATCGTTTGTGAGGGAGGAATCTATGTACTCCTGGTTATCATCTGATAGCATAGGCATCTGGATGTCCCGTATCATCGCGCTGTTATCCGCCTCTGTATATCCCTGGTCGAGGTATACACTCCACCGTAATAATCTGAGAATTCATCTGCTACTGCTTGTGGGTCAGTGACTATGGTGGAATTTGCTCCCTGAAGTTCTGGTACCAGCCGGGTCGCCCACTCTCTCTTCTCAAGCCACGCTATTAGTTTACCTGCTTTATCCCCATGCTCGTACATCCTGCTTTGAGTATCATCATTCCGCGCTCTAGCCTAACGAGGCCTCTATATTCATCCTGTCGCAGCTTTAGCCGGTGTATACCCTCCGGGGTTTCTGCCCTAGATACCTCCACTACCAATCTCGTCACCTCCACCTCTGCCTTCTCTATGTCTGCCTGATGGTTCTTCTTTTTCCCTGCCACCAAAGAGAAAACCTCCCCCCCGGATAAAGGTCTTATATGCCTCCCACAGGGTCTGTGTCGAGTCCATTGTACCACTATTTTCTTGGAAATATCTCTCAGTGATCCCGACAATCTCCCTCTTGGTGCCGGGTCCCTCAGGTGCCATGCGCTAATGGGGGCTACTCTACCCGCATCAAATTGGCCAATGTCGAGCTGGAGCCAAATGGGGGAGTGATCAGAGATTCCCCTCCCCAGGTGTCGCGCCTCACGAATCGCGGCAGCCTGGGCCGCCGGTACCAATACATAGTCTATTCTAGACAGGCTGTGGTGTGAGGAGGACACGTGTGTATAGTGTGTCTCAGTCGGATTACGTATCCTCCAGCCGTCCACAAGCCCCGTGGTTTCTAGAAAACCGGAAAGCCACCGCTGTGCCGGTCTCAGTGCTCAGGCCGGGTGTCTGTCTATCTCCCCGTCTACCACCGCATTAAAGTCTCACCCCATCACTAGGAGGCCGAAAGGCAAAGTGAGGAAGACAGCTCCCAGGTCACGGAAAGTGTAGGACTGAAGGCCGGGCGGAACATAAATGGACATAAAAGTAACTGTCTTCCCTTCCCACTGCCCGCATACTCCAATATATCGACCTCTCTGGTCAGACCATGTGGCCTGGATACTTAGGGGAAAATAATTTTTCACCAAAACTCCAACCCCCCTAGACCCCGTGGTAAACCCAGCGTGTGCCACCAACTTATAACCCCCTTTGTGTATTGTCGTGCAACGATTTCCAATGAGGTGATTCTCCTGTAGCAGCACTACGTCCGGGGAGTGTCGTCTAATCAACTGGTTGACCATTCCCCGCTTACTTCTGTCCCCAGAACCGTTCACATTCCAGCTAAGCACATTTATCCCCGATCCTTGTCTAACATTTGACATTTAACCGATACGGACACAATACAATCATAGCGTTGTCACCTGATGCAAAAAGGAAAAATAGATGGAAAAATTCTAATCCAAAACTTAAGACAACACCTACCCCCCACCCACCCACCATGCACCCCTGCACACAGCAAAAGCCCATCCCCAACTAGCAGAGTGCCTGTCGCCCTGAACACAAACTTCTAAGCTACTAAATGTAGTAAAAAGGGGGGATGGTGGCATCCCATACCCTCCGCCATGACCCCACATTCAATAAACACAATTGCCTATTTGAGCTCGAGAGGCTTAGGTACAGTTCCGAGTTCCCCGGAAAGTTCTTACCAGGCCGTCGGCCGAGTGCCGACCCAGTACCTGACAGTCTGCAGAACGCTCACGTGGTTAGGCCCAGACTCAGTCTTGATCTGCGGCCGCTTCCTCCCCATCTCGACCCCGAGACTCAGGGCCGTCTGGGGGACGGCTATCAATCCAGTCGCATACAACATCCGGGTTATCAAAGAACCATGCCCTTCCCTCGGCCTCCACCCTTAGACATGCCGGGAACATCATGGCATACTTGTACCCCCTGTCTCGCAGTTTTTTCTTGACCGCCAGAAAATTCCGGCGTTGCTTCTGCACCAGTTGAGTAAAGTCGGGGAAGAAGGAGAGAATAGCATTTTCATACCGTAGGGGTCCTCCCTGACGGGCAGCCTGGAGGATAGCGTCTCTGTCTGTGAAATTCAGCACCCTGGCGATCATAGGGCGCAGGGGCACTCCAGGCCTCGGTCTTCCGCCTGGAACCCTGTGTGCACGCTCGATGGTGAAGAATTTTCAGATTCCCTTGGGCTTGAGATGCTGGAGGATTAACTCTTCAACAAACAGGTCAGGGGCCGGGCCTTCAGCTTTCTCAGGCACTCCTAAGATGCGGACATTGTTGTGCCGAACCCTCCCTTCATATTCATCAAGCTTGCGCTCCACCAGATCGTGGGACGATTTGAGGGCACTCACTTGCTGCTGTAGCTGTTCCACGTCATCCACCAAACAAGTAGTTTTGATGTCCAGAGATTTGACTTTATCATCAACTTTAGTAAGGTCCTGTCACAAAGCAAGGCTGAGTGACTAACCTTAAGAATCAGGTACAGCAGGAGCGATGTAGTTGCTGGTTTCACACCTCCCTAGGAGCGGCACCTCAAGTGAGTCTTACACAGAAACACTCCCCTATGAGGACCTCACCCAGGGAAGGGGAAAAGTGGAGAAATAAAACATAAAGGGCTGGCAGCCAGAAACCATCTACAATGCGTGGCAACAGGAGGGGTACCATACGCTAGGTCTGCATTCAGGTTCCTGCATAAAGATACAAGGGACACACATAAATACACCCCCCTATGATTACATGCATCTGATAAAATATGTGTGTGTGTGCGAATTCACTTACTTAATAAAGCTGCCACAATCATCCAGTAGAAAAGGTCACAAAAAAAGGAAAAAATAAAGTAAATGTCAAAGAAAACACAAGCTACCCATGAACCACGGTTCTGGAGTGCGGAAGTCTTAGTCATATAAAGAAGAAGCTACTTAGCTCACTAAATGACGTCTCTTCCTGCTCTGCTATGTGATTCACAAGTTCTGGGTAATCATATGGAAAGAATGCATCTTGCCTCCTATGCGATTTCCAATGTACACAATCCGAGCCACTCAACGGCTCTAGGTTTGATTCAATTATCCAGTAATCACTGAGTTCAAAAAGAAACAAAAAACTAACAAAAAGAGAAGAGACCAAAATACTCTTCTGTTAGTTATCACTAAGAATACCAGTTACTTCTGCAAAGAATCGTGGAGTAGAAATCCCTGGTCAATGTTTTTGAGACATAACTGCGTTAGCTGAGAGCGTCTCTCTCGGTTAATCAGCCCGGCTCCCCAGCGCGGCTCCAAAGGTCAAAGTGCAAAGTATTACCGCGTTAGCTGAGAGCGTCTCTCTCTGCTATTCAGCGCGGCTCCCCAGCGCGGCTCCCCAGCGCGGCTCCCCAGCGCGGCTCCAAAGGTCAAGAATCCTCGATGACTCACAAGCGAAGAACCAACCTGTTCCGAATTGACAGGAATCTCCGATCCAAAACAGCACAGGATAAGGCAGACACACAGGTGACAAGCACCAAGAGCTTCCTGAGAGGGGCGGATATAGGAAACAGGAGCAGAATGATGAGTGGAGACAGACGACAGACTAGAGAGCAGGCATTCTGAGAGATGTAGTTGTGTGGCTAAGGCACCTAAAACGTGACAGGTCCACGCGAATGAGGTTGACTTCTATCGAGACAGTGTAGAGCTTAGTGTCCAATGTCACTCTTTGTTGCCCAAGAGAAGATTTAATTCCTTCTATTGCCACCATGACATCCGACAACGTCAAGTCCGTCCCCGGGCCCGCCGAATCTCCTCTGCCCGCTGCGTTGTGTCTCGATTCTGATGGGGAACCCTTTGGCAGCGTGTAGCGGTCGAGTTTGTTCGTCTGCACCAGCTTCAGCCCCTTCGACACCCTGGACGAGTGTCTCTCGCCGTCCGTTTAGTCGCCATATTTTGAGCTCCACCCGCCACCCGACAGTCGCTGTCCAGGAAGCAGCTGCAGATTATATACTTTCAACCCCGCTTGGGGCCCGTGTGCAGGACCACTGGGTCCCTGAGGATTAGCCCTGCAAGAGTCACCAGAGGAGGAAGGGGGGGCCCAGGACAATCTGCAGCTTACCGGATCACTGCAATATGGTGCTCCCTCGATGCAATGTTTCTCCAGCTGGGCTCTCCTGAGCCGTCCAGTGGCCCCACCCTGGGCCCCATTTACTTCCAGCACGGGCCAACTCCTGACTTCTTCACTCCTCACACTTTGGCAGTGGGGGGGCATTGCTCCCACTCACCCCCTGTCCTCACAATGTGCAGTGCCCAGGCTCTCCCCAAGTTTTTCTATTTCCACGGCGTCTCCCATGGGCTCCAATCACTCTCCCGGGCACCTCCAGTCAGCAGCGCGAGGGGGAGGCCCTCCCAGCGCCATCCGCACTGCACACCCCCGCTGCTCACCTCCTCCGCCTCCCTGCGACGCTCTTCACCACGGGTGGACCCGATCGGCGACTTCCGGCCCGGGCCCCCGCTGTTGTTTCACTGCGTGGCGGCCTCCTTTCAACTCCGGTCCCTGACTTCAGGCACGGAGCAGGCCCGGAATTGCTTCGCTCGTAGCTCCGGTTTGCGGTGTCTCCGGGAAGTCGGACTCGGCTCCTGGTGCACCGCAATACTTCTTCAAGCAATTGCCAAGCTCAGTTGGCGAGATATATGTCAGGATGGTGAGCCTGGGGGGCAGTCTCAGAGGAGCCTAGAGCTCACTCGGCCATCTTGATCAGGCACGGAGCTCCTTCCCCGCCCTATGAGTTTTTAAGCCTACCTTAGTGGTGACCTTTAAGTATCAGGAAAAGGCAGACTTTTGGCCTAGCAAAAGTTTTATTTTGTGCTGCAGGCCACTATTTGTATTTAATCTACCGACCCTGGGTACAGGTAGTACTATATACTAGGGCATTTTAAGTGCATTAAATGTTCCAATTAGGTGTGTGCCAATTTGGCCATGTTTTAAAAACACAAGCACTTTACCACTGGTTATCAGGGTGTAAATGGCAAACAAATAAAGGTTCAGGATCAGAAGGCAAAAATCTGGGGGTGTACCATACAAAAGGTGGTCATTTCCAACAACCAATGTAACACAGATTGAAATATAGGAAATACAGCATAAATTATCTTTTAATACTGATCTCATCTGGATGCAATTAACTGTACAAGCCAAGCTTAGTAATAGTAAAGCACACTTGCTTTTGGGTTAATGGTGGTAATTAGGGCTATACTTGGTAACTAGGTACACTAATTACAATCCTCAAACCATTGGAATAATTGTGTATATAAGGGAACAAATGGTTTATGATTCTGCCATGCCTAGTATACCACAACATAGGAGAAGGACTTCCCTTTTTTTTCCGATTCCTTAGCCAACGTGCCCAGTCTTCCTACGTCGTGTTTGGGGGGGTCACTCCAACCCAGGAAAAATATATATTGTTTGCATATTAAGATTTTACAAATCCCCTACTCATGCTATAGCTACATGTATTTCTTAGATTCGTTTACCTGAACCCAAAATGATTGGGGTGTTTGGATACAACATTGTGTCAGAACTCTGCGGCTAGCTTTTGGCATAGTTTTGTTTCTCTTTTGGTTACAATTTTCAATTTTAAGAGCAGATATTCTTGGGTATTTGGTCTGTGATAGTTCTATTTGGGTAGGAAGTGGGCACATTCTGTATACCTTCCAAATCACATTTTCAATAATATAAGTAACTTTACATCTGTCTGGCGTAGTCCCCTTTGAGGAACTATATTGTATATTTCAAAGCATGTGAGAGTCGACATGTGTTTTTATCAACCTTGATTATTCTTGGTGTTTTGATCATATGATACACCACCATAATGGTTTATGTTTTCCTTCTAGATGTTGTGATGTACTAAAGAATTTGTGACAAAAAATAAATTCCAGGCTTTTTGATAGGAAGTTACCTGGGCTTCAATGTCAACCTACCTGGTGGTATTATCAATAACTAAGAATTAAAGTTGTTGTACATTGTTAAGGGCGGACATATACATTTGGATATGGGTCTGCTTCTTAATATTGTGGCTTCATCTCAGGACATCTGAATAGATATTTTGTTTATGCAATACTCCTTTTGTGTTTCTGTTCAGATCATTGCTTACGTTGGATTTGGTCCTTGGATTTTTAATCTTTATATGGGATACTCATGTTGCATACCCCAAGGGTATATAATATTTTGTACCTCCTGGGACAGAATGTTTTTCTGTCCATGATCTTATTTCTGGTAGCTGGGTCTATTTTACCATCATTTTTCTCCTTGAACCTCTTTATGGCTGATTGCGAGCTGGTGATATTGGTTTTGAATTCACTGCCTAATTGGGTCCTTGCCACATTTTTTGCATTTTTTTGTTTCTTGCTTTTCCTGACACATTTATAACACTGAAATAGTTTTTTGCAGGTATAGTTCTTTGCACTCTATCTTTATTCTTTCCTTCTTTGTGCTATGTAATTTATACAATATGAATATGGTCCATTTGCCCCATGTACAATTATGTTCTTACAGCCCTGAAAAAGTCTAGTAAGACGAAGCACGTTTTGGATGTGCTGACCGCTCAGACAATAGATTTCATTTCTCTGTGTTTTACACACTGTCTGATCTTTTGCCATCTTTGTGAACATCATAATACGTTGTATCTTTGGACTGATTAAATATTGGATATTGTCTAGGGGGGCAGCATGGAGTCCAGCCGGTGCTGGAGGGCCCGGGGAGAGAATGCACTCTCAGGCAGGACCCGTAGTTGCAACCAGACTGCGGGGGCCTGTAACCGCACATGGAGGACCCCTGCAGGGGATATAATTACGCCCTGCTGCAGTGTAGAGGCCTGGTGACCACTTTGCCCCCAAGGTACATCCTGCACCGTAAAGGGTCTACAGAAGGTGGGCTGGGCTGGAGCACAAGTGCTGCTGCTGGCTTCCCATGGAGCTCGGAGGGTTGCACTGGGATACAACTCGGGCCGGTAGGCATTGATTTCTGAGGCCTGAACTCCTGGCTTTGTGGTCGGGCCCAGGGGCGGTCCGTGCAGGTAACAGCGGTGAGGTGGTGGGGACGGGTAAGGGGGATTTCGAGGGACGATACCTGAGGGAAATTAATTAATTAATTAATTATTCCTCTGCATCGTCCCTCGAAATCCCCCCTTACCCGGCCCACCGCTGTTACCTGCCCGGACCGCGGCTGCGGGCGGCCCGGGCCTGCTTGAGGACATGACTCCCGGTTATAGTAGACTGCTGCCATAGGCAGGGGCTGTGGACCTTGTTTCAAGCAGTTTAGTAGCTTTCATCGGTGTTTACCAGCCACACTTGGTGCTTCTTTACGATGGGGTGGAACTTCGTCCCCCAGCTCTAGTATGCTCTGTGAGTGGGAGGGACTTCAGTCTACAATTCGCCTCAAGAGCAGGCTCGTCTGTGCCTGTCAGTGGTGGGCCGGGCCCCCCCTCTTGATACTCTGCTACGAAGGTCCCTGTATTTTTGGCAGATTTAGGCACTCTCGGGAAGGTGAGAAGCTCTATCAAAGCTCCTTGCGCTATGGGGAAGCGCAAGGCTAATGGGGGAACTGTTGCCGCTCGTGCATCTGTGTCAATTAATAGTATGTTAAAATGGGTGGTTGGTGTTGTTAGGAATGAGATTGAATAAACAGAGAGAAGATGATTGTTAGATCTTGGGGCGGTAACTGGCCCGCCTGTAAATGGCACCATCTCAGAGAAGAGTTCTGCACTTAGCGACCTCACGCCTCTGAATAGAGATGTTTCAACTTGCGTCCACCCGCCTGGACAATCACGCTGCCCTGGGCGCTAACAACGAGCTGGTGTATGAGCACGGCAGTCCTGCGGAAGCGCAGCCCAACATCCCCCCATATACCAAGCTCAAATAAAGAGACTTGTGTTGCTCTGCTGTTGCGAAGGTAAACCCCCTTGCGTACTCCTTCCAATAATAAGAAATTATTCTCTTGGATCCACCCCACAGCAGCATCGCAATCCCAATTGGAATCCCACATGGCAGTGCCTAAACAATCTAGTGTTACACAAACTGAAGATTCTCTCGATTTTTCTTTATCTCAAATTTTAAGTGCCAAACTCAAAGACATTCTCAGTACTATTCTTGATGAGAAACTCAAGCCTTTGCTTGAGCATTTGGTCCAGCTAGAGGGTATTCTTGGAAGAATCTCTCATCATGTCTCTTATAAAGCTACCTGTGATAGTGCCCATAATCCATTAGGTATGGACTTACATTCTGTGAGTGATTCCGCTACTTCTTCTTTCCAGAGTGTTTTTTTATAATCAAGTTTATTGATTTTAAATGAGTACATACACAGCAATGAGAACACAGCCAACTTTTGCACAGCGAGCAGTACACAAGAGCAACAAATAAAACAGGGGGAGTAAGGCCCCACACACATAAGTCCGATTAGGAATAACAAGCAACAAGGTCCACAAGCACGTCTATAAAGAAGCTTCAAGAAGTTCAGTCTTCCTTCACCCCAACCCATTTACCCCACACCCTTCGAAACTTTTTAGGGCAACCACGGGCAGCATACATGGGGCGTTCCTGTGCTGCACAACAATCTACCCCTCTGTGCCACTGTGTCATGGAAGGGACCAACGGATCCAGCCAAAGGGCTGCAATATCTTGTTTAGCTACCATCAGAGCCGTGGTGAGACAAAGCTTCTCTGCCCTGTTCCCGTCCAGACGATCCATAACTCCCAAGAGTATGTTCATTGGGTTCATCAGGACCTTCCCGCCCAGGACCTCAGTAAGATCAGCGGTCAATAGCCCCCAGTACGGCAATGTTGGGACAGAGCCATAACATGTAATAAAAATCTGCTCAGGGCCAGTGACAGCGGACAAAGGAAGCATCAAGTCGGAGCCCAGAGTGATGAAGGCGCGACGGCGTAAGTTAGGCAGTGTGCAAATAGTATACTTGAACCAATTGGAGCTGCACAGAAGCTGTAACTATTTTAGGGGCCATCAGCGCATCCCTCCAATCAGCATCATCTAAAGGATCATTCCAACCCTCCCATTTATACTGGAGAGAGGAAAGGCAGTTAGAGGTGTATATTGTAAATGAACGATAAATTTGGGAAAACCCCCCCTTCCCCAAATCACCAGTCATAAACTGTGCTTCAGGTGGGCTATATTCGGGCAAGGAGGTTCCCTCCGAGATGTGTGTATGGAGTGCATGGCACAACTGAAGATAGCGGTAGAACCGAGAGGCATTGAGGGAGAACTGGGTCTGTAACGCTGAGAATTCGCGAATGTGGCTCCCATGCCAGACATCTCCCAGCTGGAAAATTCCAATAAGGTCCCAGGCTCTAAACCCAGAGAGAGTGGCGACGTCTTTGAGCTGTGTTCCGCACCCCAAGGGAGTATATTGGATCAATCTGCCTGACCAGCGGGTGTGACGCATGCCAAAAACACCCCACTAGTAACTTCCGGCAGAGTGTGGGGATGGCAGTGCCGTAGAGCATCCCTTGAATACCAGAGAAACCCAGCGCATGCAGTTCCAGGCAGTAAGCGGGATCCGCCCAACCACCATTGAACCAGTCATGTACAGTAAGAAGCCTGGTCGCCAGATAATAGAGATGTAGGTTTGTCATTCATAACCTACAATCAAAGGGTGGATTCTTGCATTGATTGAGGGCCAATCTCGGCCTTCGACCCCCCACAGGAACTTAGTGTACAAGCCATCCATCTCACGGAACCAGGACCGTGAGAAGACGAGGGGCATGTTTTGGAGCATATAGAGGAAACGGGGCAGGACCATCAACTTGAAAAGAGCGATCCTGCCCATGAGATTCAGTGGCAAGGTATGCCATCGAAGGAGATTAGCGTGAACCCGCTTCACCAGAGGGCTGACGTTGAGAGACCATGCGAGCTCAGGGAGGAGCATCAGCCAGATCCCCAAGTACTGTAACAATTGCTGCTGGAGAGGGATCGAGGACTGCCAATCGAAAAACTCTCTCGACAGATGAGACCAAAGACCCGCTCGAAGAGGTTGAGGGCTCAGAGACATCGGGGCCCTGAGCAAGCTGGGTCCGACAGAAAGATCAGGACGTCGTCAGCATAGAGGGCAATCTTATCTTCCCCCAGACCAGGCCATTGCCACCCTGTGAGGAGCGGGTCAGCGCGGATGAGAGAAGCAAAGGGCTCCATCGCTAAAGCGAAAAGGAGGGTCGAGTGGGGGAAACCTTGCCTCGTGCCTCTCCCAATGGAGAAGGGGCACGAAAGGGCTCCATTAACCATCACCTGGGCCCGTGGCTTGCGAAAGGGGGGCCCAAAGCCCATTCCCATGGGAACACCCATCAGGCCCCCATGGAGGTGGCCCAATGTTTTGCTTCATACTATGCTTCTTTGTACTCTGCCCACTCCAGACCTCGCTGTCTCGGAGCTCCTCTGGAGTGAAAGATTCCCTCTCCCACGGCTCATTGATGCTGAAGCAGAAAGCGTTGATCTCCCGATTACAACAGAAGAAATCAATGATGCTATCTCCCGCATGGCGGCGGGCAATCCTTCTTACCCAACCACGCTTCAGACTGGCCACAGTGGGTGGCCGTGCCTTCTCCAATACCCTCCCAGCAGTTTGGAATAATCTGCCGACGGATCTGCGGAAGGAGTCCAATTTGATGTCCTTCCGGAAGAAGCTGAAAACTGTTCTTTTTCAGAAGGCCTGGGTTGGGCTATAACTCCTGGTAGGGCTCTTTAGGAATTTGTTGTGCTACCTGACAAAGCACTTAGAGACCCCAGGGTTATAATGCGCTATATAAATCGAATAAAATAAATAAATAAATAAATCCATCACCTCAGGAATAATACGGTTAGCCATTGGATAAGTGGCTAAGGGGTGGAGGAGCTTCCCATTTTTATCTCCCCACCCATACACTCGCGCCACGGAGTACCTCCATAACAGCTTTGTGGACTCCATGGAGGCCTGTCTGAGCTCATCCCTTAGAAATGCGAGCCTCCTATCCTGAGCCTCCATTCGTTCCAGGCGGAATGGCCTCCAGCCGGGCAGCTTGGACTTTCAGGAGCGTGAGCCGGGCCTGTTCCGCACGTTGAATTTTAAGTTGGCCTATGGCAAACCCGTGTATAGTTGCCTTGGCGGCTTCCCACAAGGTACCAGGGGACAAAACCAAGCCTTGGTTAGCGGCGCAGTAGTGACGCAGTTCGAGCCCTACGTGCTTCCGGAAGTCTTTGTCCTGGAGAAACCAGGCGTTAAGCTGTTAGACCGGGCGTGAAGTAGCCGGGAGACTACCCAGGCACATCAAAACTGGGGAGTGATCCGATATGCCTCTGGGAAGGATAGTGATTTCCTGGATCGACCGACAGTCCAGGGCTGGAAGAAACAGATAATCTAACCTGGCGTGTGTGTGGTGGGCGACCGATGTGTGAGTGAACATACGAGTAGCCGGATGCCAGAGTCGCCAGGCGTCTCCCAAACCCAGAGTCGCGGCCCAGTTCGAAAGGAGTGTGGAGTGGGAAACCCGTGAGTTGGAAGGGACCATAGCAGAATCAAGGTCCGGGTTCATAACCGCATTAAAGTCCCCCCCAACTACAGTGGTCCCCGGGGGCAGGACGGCTACTAGTGGAGCATGGCGCCGGAGCGTGGATGCCAGGGGAGATTACACGCCTATCAGGTTCAAGGGTTGGGTCCCAATGTTCCCCCCCAGAATAACAAATCAGCCTCCCGGATCATGCAATACTCTACGCTCAACAAATGGAAGCGCACGGCGCAGCAGGACCGCCACCCCGAGAGATCTCCGGGTAAACCCAGAGTGCCAAACCCCCTATATCCATAGCAGGCCAGAAGGGGCAACTCTTGCCTACCAGGTGGGTCTCCTGAAGCAGCAAAATGTCCACATTGTGTCGCTGGGCGTACTGCAGGAGTGCAGTACGCTTAACCTTATCTAGGAGTCCGTTAACATTCCATGACATAATATGAAGTGTGGTGAGACATGGAGAGGCTGGGGTGATGGCCGGCCACCCAGCACACGCAGAGAGCATAGTGGTGCAAGCGCGTGGGGTGCAAGACATAGACGGACAATGTCGGTCGCTGTGTGGATGTCGCTGAATGAGGCAATAGTGCTGGCATAAGAAGAACAAAAACCAAACAATAAAACTTGGGACAACGGTCCCCCCACCCGAACCCAGCCTCCACCCCCACCCTATACTTCAGGAACGGAAGCATCTGTCGACCTAACAGTCGAAACTAGCAAAAACCAAACTAAAACGCTCAGGACTGGGAAACGTGGAGGACCCCCTCCTCTTTGCAGGATGTGCATAGTTAAGTCCGTCTGGAGTTGGAGCAATGATGAGACGAGCCACCTTCTCTGGACGTGGAGCCAAGCCCAGCAGGCAGAGACAGGCTCATGCTGGGTTCCTGATGAGCATCGGGCTGCGCGAAAGGTCAGTGTCGGGGAGGTCCAGCAGTGAAGGCCGGGGGGAGGTGTTCCCAGGATCCAGGCAGACCGCTGCACCCCGGAAGGTTCTCCAGGAAGCAGAGCCAGCTGCTGAGAGAAACCCCTCGGGGAGTCTAAGCAGGCCCACCGCTGGCCACGGCGTCGTTGTGAGCGGTTGCGTTGGGGCCGGGGGCCAGGAGCCCCCTGGATGCCAGACCAACCAAGCATTCCGCCAGATGATGTGTGCCGGTCTTCAGCCCGCAGTGGACGTTCCTCCCTGGCCCAAGTCCAAGCCTCCTCAGGGGTATTGAAGAATAGGGTCTTGTTGGAGAACACCACTCTTAGGCATGCTGGAAAAAGGGGCCTGTACTGCATATTAGGGCATGCAGCTTTTGTTTAACTTCCCCAAACGAGCTGCGCAGACCCTGGACCTCCCTAGTATAGTCAGGGAAGACCATGACGTTATTATTTTCATAACAAAGACACTGGTAATTGTGGGCCTTGGTCAAGATGGAACCCCGGTCTTGGAATTTTAAGAATTCGCATGATGAAGGGCCTGGGGGCTCCCCCGCGAGGAGGCCTAGGGGCAAGGGAGCGGTGTGCTCCCTCGACCATGAACCATGGGGAGAGGGAGCCCTCGGTGACCCACGAGTGAAGCCACCTTTCCAAGAAGTCCGCTGGGTGACCCTGCTCCACCCCCTCCAGGAACCCCACCAGGCGGAGGTTGTTGCGGCAGGACCTATTTACCGCGTCTTCCGCCCTCCGATGCAATTCTCGTGTGTGAGGCTGAAGCCGGGTGACTTGCTCCTTAAGCTGGTGAACATCATCCTCCATAGTGGATATGCGCAACTCGGTCTCTGGATCTTGCTGGATGAGGGTGATGTCAACTCGAACCTCTACAATCTTGCCTTCCACAGAGGTCTGCGAGGCATGCATTGTCTGAAGAATGGTAGTCAGATCCGCAGCCGGTGGGGCTTCCCTGTCCACCGTTCCCCCAACTGCCCCGGCATCTGTCGTGGTAAGGCAGTCCATTTTGGTCTGAGTGGCCGGGGTCTTGGCCGCCCTGTCACGACCCATGATCGTCATCCAATGAAGTCTGAAACCTACCGTTCCCTCTGTCTCCGTGGCGGGGGCCACCAATCAAGAGCAAAGGATGCAGTCAAGATGTATATCAGCTCAGCCACTCCCAAGGGGGGCCCAATGCAGGAGCGAGGTCTCCGCACCTCAGGCCCCGGACCGTGCCAGGCTCCCTCAGGGCAAAGCAAGACAGTGGGGTGGCGGAGGGAATGCCCAGGTAGTCCTCACGCTGCGCAATGGGTGCAGGCAACGGCTCTCCTCTGGGTCATGGTTGCAGCACGGGGCAGCGCAGTGGAGGACTTGCCCAGATCCGGTAGCCAGGACCACCGAGTGGAAGGATCTACAGACCCCAGCAGGTGCCCCAAGACAGATCAGGAGGAGCCAAAGGGGGCCACCCTACAGGGCCTCATACCGCCCGATGCGTGCGGTCAAACACCCACCACCTCCATGCCGCAGCTCCTCAGATAACAAAGAGAAGTGCCAATACTGATAACATTTATTCAATGGTAGAACTCATCATCCACATCAAGAAAATTGATTCGAGATAGGGTATTGCTACTTAGTCGCAATTTTATTTTATAGAAATTCAACAGTTTATTACAAAATTTATTTTTCCATAAAAAAGAGAAGCATTAGAGAAATTAGAACAATTGAGGACACATTAAACTACATTCAGTAGAAACTTATAACATCCCAAAACCTCAATCATGTCACAGTCAAAAAACATTCGCCGCATTCATACCTGAATCAAACATACCACATACTGCTGCTACAATGGAAAGAAAATACAAGCTGGATCTGCACAAGTTATACGATAATTTAGTGCAATTATTTGAAAATAGTACATTCCAATAGATTTTTGAATTTTACACCATTCATTAAAGATTAATACAATGATAGGTAATGTACAAAAAATAGTAAGGAGTCTGGGATTAGTAATGACTCCTAGGTGCTCAAGCAGACCAGTAGAAGAATGGCCTACGCGTTTCAAATCCTCTTCTAATCGTCAGGGATTCTCATCAGGGCCTCAAACACACCCAATGGACTGTACGTAGATCCTATGGGGGTAGGAACAGAATCGGCTTCTCTGAGATGACAAAGCCACTTAGTGGCTGGAAGTGAACAAAGGTTGGTCAAGATTTATGGTGTACGATGAAACATTCATTGACCTCGTTTGGGTTGAATCCAACCGCCGAATATGCAAGGAGATATGACATCGGCGTGTTGAACGGGAATAGTCTCCGTCGCCGTCAGACGGGGTAACAACAGCGCATACCCGCTAAATCGAGGGTTGCAAGTGCTGCGAAATATTTCTTTAGAAACGGTAGAACGTGGAAAGCTATTTCGGAATTTGTCTCCGTGGCGTAGTGGGGAGGGGCAGCATCAGCACATACCCGTTTAATCGCGTGTGCGGTGGGCTTGAATCCAACGGTGTCTCACTTCGCACTGGAGTCTGTCGGCGTCTAACTTCACACTAGTCTCTCGCGCAGGAGCGTTCAAGTGTGAAGTTAGACGCCGACAGACTCCAGTGCGAAGTGAGACACTGTTGGATTCAAGCCAAACGAGGTCAATGAATGTTTCATCGTACACCATAAATCTTGACCAACCTTTGTTCACTTCCAGCCACTAAACTGTTGAATTTCTATAAAATAAAATTGCGACTAAGTAGCCATACCCTATCTCGAATCAATTTTCTTGATGTGGATGATGAGTTCTACCAATGAATAAATGTTATCAGTATTGGCACTTCTCTTTGTTATTTGATATATAGGCTCAGCCTTGCTGATTAGAGCCAACCCTATTTCTGTTTTCGCAGCTCCTCAGAGGCGGGGCAGTGATAGCCGGTGCGCAAGTCGCAAGGGGAAACCAGGATACAACAGGCCCAAGGACTGCACCCAGAAGACAGGGCAACCGGGGACAAGGGAAGTGGAGAGCCCGCTCCAGGAGCCCCGCAGGAGACGCAGGCAGCATCTCCTTACCGGTCCGAAGTAGTGATGCAGTCTCAGCAGGTCGGTAGGCAAAGTACCAGGGCCCGGGAGGTCGAACCGCAGCAGAGGCGGGAGGAGCGACAGGCCAAACCATTTGTAGCACTTCTCAGTGCTCAGAACACACGAGCAGGCCAGGCGCACAGGGGTCACTCACAGCAGTCCCAGAACCCCCCCCCCCACGGTTGCCAGGGCTCACCGCTTCTCAAGTCCTCCAATTGCTAGGCCTGTGCCTCTTCTAGGCTGCCACCCAGCATCCAGGGCCTCTCTCCACCACCAGCCCCAGCCCCCGCTGCCCGCTGCAGCAGCTGGTACCACGGCAACGTCGCAGGGGAGCCAGAGTGCAACTGTAGGTATCACCGCCGGAGGGGGCCACAGACCAAACAGGGCCCTCCCACGGCCACTCCCCAATCTCCAAATCCCAAGCACCGCCATGCCCCAACCCTCGGACAAGGCTCCCGCCATCCGAAGTGATGGCCAATATTATGGGAGCGTCACAGGGGGTTCACAAATGTCCCGCCAAAGAGGTCGCAGATGCGAGCAGGGGTCAGAGGGCAGCCTGCTGGTATCTCGTCCCCAGGAGGGCTGTATGAGCACACAAGTGTCCCAGCCACAAATGTCCCGCCACAAATACCTCAGCTGTGGGCGGGGGTCAGAAGGGGGCCCGCAGGTTGTGTCATCAAAGGGGGACAGCAGGAGCAGCACTGCATCATGGGTGTATCAAGGTCAACGGCAGAGAGTCAACCTCCACCACAGGCAACAGCGAGGAGGGAGCAGACTGAGTCAAGGCCCTCCCATAGGCCACTGCCTTACCTCCAAGGCTCAAGTGCCGCCGCACCTCGATCCCAGGACTACGCCCCTGCCGTCCGAGGTGACGGCCGACATGATAGGAGTACAGCAGGTGTATCGCCAAATTGTCCGCCACAATTATCACAGCCGCGGGCGGGGGTCAGGAGGCAGCCGATAGGCAGTGCCGTCAGTGGGGGGTTTAATGCATTTTTATAAAGCGCGGACTTTACCCGAAGGTGTCAGAGCACTGTACAATAGAACCAGTTACGTTACATGAGAGAACTGTTGCAGGAATAGAACAAACAAAAATAGCATGAACAGACTGTACAAGCAAAAGTAAGAATAAATATGACAAATTTTACAATGACTAAAGAACTTCCTGGGGGGCCGCAGGAGCAGCGCCGTCACTGGGGAGCCACAGGAGCAGCACTGCACTGCAGGTGTGCCACGCTCCGCGGCAGGGAGCCGACCTTCACCGCAGCAAGGAAGGAGGAGGGGGCAGACCGAGTCAAAGCCTTTCCTCAGGCCACGGCCCTATTCCAAACACTAGCGGCATCGCACCCCGCCATCCGAAGTGACGGCCGATAGGATGGCAGTGCCGCAGGGGAGCCACCACAAACGTTTCAGCCTTGGGCGGAGGGCAGATGGCAGCCTCACGCCTGTGATCACCACCACATCAGGGGGGCCGCAGAAGCCGGCCTCTGCCCAGGGACCTCTCAGGCCGGTGCAGAGATCACAGCCAGAACCCAGGCAGCTCAATCCATGGTGGGAGGTCGCGAGTGGGAAGAAGGGACGGCCACCATCTTAGAAGCGAGAGTCGACTGGAGCTTCAGGCGATCTCAAGAAAGTGATGGTGCCCAGAGTCTCAACAGCCAGGATGTTGTAGTCAGAGTCCGACACCATATAAGATGATTTAAGTATTTATTAGCACTAAATATAAGGCCCACAAGGAACCGGCATAAGCATAGGCGAGCAGCAGGTCGGAACAGCTGAATTTCACAATGGAATGTGTGACGTCACATAAATACCCTCGGAACATTCCAGGATGGAATTATGTGACGTGACACAGTAAACATGGTAGAGGTATGAAGGTAACAGTGGAGGAAAAGAAGTACGATTACAACATCTCCCTTCCTCAATATGAACAAAATACATTAATTACAATACATAACTGTTGTACACTGGAACCAGAATATTCATTCCAATACATAACTGTCGTAAAGTTTGGGAATATATATTTCTCTTCCAGACCTAGTATGAGTGCATATGTCAACATGTCTGTTGTCCACTACATTTCCATTCCTTTTGCACCCCTCTCTTTCCTTACGTCCCTTAAGGACACATGACCTTTCCTCTAAACTCTTGTGTTCCCTATCCATACTTGTATTTCTCTCTTCCTCCTGCTTGTGAGCACAGACGCTGTCATTGCTTATTGGATCACTGTGTTGTACTGGTGTATCATCCCATTCCAGAATGCTGTCATCAAGTTGGCTTTCCTCATCCTCTATTCCTTTCATTATGATCATTTCCTGACCCTTTTTCAGTCTTACTACATCATCCTTGCTGCGCCATCCTTTGCCATCTACATACACTGCCCCTTTGGATGTACTGCTCACTTGTTCCGGTCTACTGAACACAGGTTCTCCTTTGTTCACTCTGAATGGTTTCTTCACCAGAATCCAGTCTCCCTTTTCCACCTCTTTGCTCTTGACTTTGTTGACTTCATCTGAATATTTTTTAGTTTTCATTTGTTTATTTACAATGTTCTCCCTCACTTTGAGTGTTTTGTCATCTATGCATTCAGTACACACTTCATCTTTGTACCACTTTTCAAATTTGGGAGTCAGTTAATTTTTGCACTTTCTTCCTCTCATCAAGTAAAATGGGGTGAATTTTGTAGTTTCGTTAGGTGTGATATTATACGTGTTCACTTTATCTCTCACAAAACTTTTCACGTTCAATTTAGAAGCAATTGCCAATTGGATGCCTTCCTTTATAAATTTGTTCATACGTTCAACTTGACCATTACTTTTCGGGCTGTATAGTGGCGTCTTTTCTTGTCTCACACCAATATTTTCCCAAAACTCCGTCATTTGCTTTGACACAAGTTGAGTTCCATTATCTGACACTAGGACTTTTGGTTGACCATCTATAGCAAAAATTTTCTTGAGAAATTTTGTTACAAGTCTGTTTTATTTTGGAACAAAAACCCCTGACTGGGCACATAGACACAGCGTTAAGCCTACAACCTCTATCTGAGGCCGGACGCGGAGAATATGCAATAAGGTCATACATTGTGCATAGACAAACTAGTTAACACAGCGCCTTGCCTACAACCCCAAGGGGGCCGGCCGCTTGGCTTAGGAAAAGCTGGTAGAGGTATTCAGCGCTTATAGAGCCCCAATGCCAGATCAGTGAGAGTAGGCGGGCAGGCAAGAAGCCCAACACTTAGAAGCAACCCAACAGAGGTCAGGAAACACAGGAGAGAGCAATGGAAAAAAGGAAGAAAGGGAAAGAGAAAGGGAGAAAGAAGTCGGAGACAAGAGATAAGAGGGATAGCGCGCTGGCAGGGTGGATGTGTTGGTCCGTGGGCGAGGGGCGGTACCAGGCAGCAAAGGGCAGGCTCTAGAACCCACATGTCATGAAAGAGGTCTACGGGAGCAATCTAGCGGGGTCTGCAGGGACAACAGCATCCTCAAAGAGACGTAGGGTCTGGAGTCTAGTGGGCATGTATCGCGCATGTTCCATTGAGCAAAGGTAGCGCACCAAGGGCTTCCAGACTGTGTCAAAGCGGGTATTACGCAGCTGAAGCAGCGCAGTGAGAAGCTCCATTGCCAAGACGTGCCACAGCCGCACAAACCAGGAGGCAATGGGAGGTGCTTCAGTCTTCTTCCAATACAAGGCTATGAGCTGCTTGGCCGCACCTAGCATTTGCAGTGTTACAATGCAGTCATTACGGGTGAGGGCCTTGAGGCCTAGAGGCCTAACACCCAGCAGGATCGTGGCTATGGCTTCAGGCAAGGGGAACCCCAACACCCCCCTAATGTGGCTAAGGACCTCCTTCCAGAAGACAGTTAGGAGCGGGCACGCCCACCATATGTGCACGAAGTCCCCCGTTGCAGCCCGACACCCCCAGCACAGCGGCGAAACATTGGGGAACATCTTATGGAGCCGCACTGGAGTGTAGTACCATTGAGTTAGAAGATTATAAGCGTTTTCTCTCTGCGGGATACTCCGGTACACCTTGGGGATGTCACTCCACACTGCGTCCCACTGCGAGGGTTCAATGGCCGCATTGACCGCTGTCTGCCATTGGCGCTGATATGGGTGGATGGGTATAAGTGATGGGTGCTGCAGAATGTGATAAATCTGGGAGACCAACCGCTTGGAGCCCCCAAGGGAGCGTGCCAGTCTTTCAAAAGGGGTGAAGGCACGCGTGGCAGCCTGATACACATCCCCATCAGAGACCCAGTGTCGTAGTTGGGCATACTGCAGCCGTGCCGCAGGTTGCACACGGAACTCCTCGCGACATTGGTCGAACGATTTAAATGAGCCCCCATCAAAAAGGTCGCAAATCACCCTGCAGTCCCCCTGTACCCAGGTCTCAAACGCCCAATTTTTATAGGCCGGCGGGAAGTGAGGGTTTGCCGCTATGGGAGTATGGGGAGACGGAAACGTAGTGAGCCCCCTGGATACAGCAGTGGCATCCCAGATGTCCAGCACCGTTTTCGTGGGTACTGCAAGGTATGCACTCCTGGAACGGGCCGTCCGGTGGATCCACGGTAGGTCCCAAATGGTATGTCCTGTCACCGCCCTGTCCATATGCAGCCATCCTTTATCACTCTCTCTCACCCTTCACTCTATCACAAATCGGAGGTGCGCAGCCCAATAGTAGTGGACCAAGTTAGGGCAAGCCAGGCATCCTCTGTCTCGCGGAGCCATAAGAATTTTTTGGGAAAAACGTGAACGCTTACCGACACAGACAAAGGATGTAAGTTTGCGTTGTAAGCTTCGTATGCAGTGGAGCGGGATCAGAGTAGGGAGGCATTGGAACACGTAAAGGATTTTGGGGAAGATCGACATTTTGACAGCATTGAGGCGGCCTAACCATGACAGCATCAGGGGTTTCCACCGCCGCAGATCTTCCAAGACCTCCTTTCGGCAGTCACGCCAATTGACAGACGTCCAGTCATCCAGGGAGGGAGTCAAGGTGAGATCCAGATATCTGATATGACGCTCAGCCCACTGGTAGGGCACAATCCCTTTCAAAGTGGAAAGATCCTCTGTTGGGATATTGAGATTAAGAGCCCAGGACTTATCATGATTAATCTTGAGGCCGGAGGCTCTCTCGAAAAGGCAGAGCACCCTATGAACAGCCGGTAAAGAGTCCCGCGGGCCCGTGAGAGTAAGTATCAGATCATCCGCGAACAGTGCCACCTTGTTGTTCCGGCCACCGTGCGCTATCCCGTGGATGTCCAAGTCACGCCGTATCAGCTCTGCGAGAGGTTCCACTGCGAGGGCAAATAGAAGGGGCGATAGGGGGCACCCCTGTCGAGTGCTCCTATGTATTGTTAGTGGCAGCGTTAAGTCACCCTTGACCCGAATTCTAGCCTGGGGCCCTATATATGGAGCCATAACCCTAGCAATCATCTTCCGACCCAGCCCAATTTTACGATCCACCCGATCAAATGCCTTCTCCGCGTCCAGGGAGAGAAGGCAGGCCGGGGTTTGCCAATGATTTACTTTCCCCACAAGGTGCGCAAGTTTGCGAACATTATCTGCCCCCTGACGATCACGAATAAATCCGACCTGGTCAGGGTCCACAAGCCATTGCATAAACGGGTCTAAGCGTTTGGCGAGGAGCTTGGTGTATATTTTGAGATCCGTATTGAGCAAGGCGATAGGGCGGTAGGACGCACACAATGTGGGGTCCTTCCCAGGCTTCGGTATTAACGCTATCTCTGCCATGCCCATGTCAGGGGATGGTCCCACATCCTCGGAGAAAGAGTTGAACAGTCGAAGGAGGTAAGGCCTAAGCTGGGACTGAAATGTGCGATAGAAAGATAATGGCAGGCCATTCGGGCCCGGCGTTTTCCCCAAAGGGAGGTCGTTAATCGCCGCCGTGATCTCTTCCTCTGTAATGGAGACTTCCAGCTCCATCGTGCTCCCAGCAGATAGTGTCGGCCCCTCATATCCATCCAGGACAGCCACCATCGCAT
Organism: Lissotriton helveticus; assembly: GCF_964261635.1. NCBI lineage: Eukaryota > Metazoa > Chordata > Amphibia > Caudata > Salamandridae > Lissotriton > Lissotriton helveticus. Next base: position 572,902,697 of record NC_136071.1, on the reverse strand, counting down.
CCACCAAGACAGGTTCCCTCCCGTACAGAGAGGTATAGTAGTCCACAAATGCAGCCTGCTTGGATTTCTCCGAGACTACTTTCGACCCATCCTGCAGTCTAATACTAGTGATGTGAGCCTTGGTGGCGCGCACTCGCAGCTTTCCCGCCAGCAGTCAGCCTACCTTGTCGCCGCCTTCAAAGTACCTTTGCTTCAAGGCCAGCAGGGAACATTCTGCCTTGTTGGTGCGTAGGAGCCGAAGTTGCCCTCTGAGATTGGCCAATATCCTTCTAGTGTCTCACGACGACCGCTCCCGATCTTGCACCTCTTAATGTCCGCAGCCAGATCAGCCTCCAGTTTGCAGGCAGCGCGCCTCCGTGCAATCGCCAGAGAGGTGATGTGTCCCTGAATCGTGGCTTTGAAGGCGTCCCAAACCACCGGGAAAGGCATGTCCGGGGTATCATTAGAAGCAAAATAGGCGTCTATGGCCTCCCGGATGCTATCCACATCATCAGCATCTCGAAGGATGCTCGGCGGGAAAGACCAACGGGCGGCACGCATGGGGCGCATTACTGGGTCCTGGAGGAGCATTTCCACATGGGCATGATCCGACAGAGAAATGTCTGAGACGGAGGCTCCGAGTGCGTCTCGGAGCAGCTCCAGCGACGCAAAAAGGAAATCGATACGGGAGTAGGATCTATGGGCGTGTGAATAGAATGAATAATCTCTAAGATCCGGGTTGTGAAAACACCATGCATCTAATAGCCCTAAGTCTGCAATCTGTTTGCGCAGCGCAGAGGACATCACCCCAGAGGCGTTGGAAGCAGCACCACAGCGATCTATGTCAGGGTCCCACACTAAGTTAAAGTCCCCTACTAGTATTACGTGCAGGTCTCCACATGGAATCTGATCCCTCAGGAGCGACTGAAGATATCGGTCCTGCAACTGATTGGGTGCATACACGTTGCACAAAGTGAATCTGCGCCGCCCCGCATATACTGTGACTTATAGGGTCCGGAGTCTCCCCGCCTGAAGCCAGCTCAGCATAGTATGGCCACCCCCGCAGTTTTAGTGTCCGCAGCTACCCAGAACTGGAGGGGGTACTTGGGGTGGGCCATGCGGTGTTTGTCCCCCTGTAGTAGGTGGGTTTCCTGGAGAAAAATAATGTTAGGTTGCTGTTGGAGGAGATAGCGCCAAACCTGCTTGCGCTTGTTAGGGGAGTTCAGGCCCTTAACGTTGAGTGTCAAAACCTTCAGGGTCCTAGGTACAGGCACAGCCATGGCATGTAGCGAGTAGGATCCATGCTCCCCGCTCCCTCCAGTGCAGGGAAAGGTGACCAAGAGAGCCCCCCTCCCGCCCACCCCCCCCAGGCAACAGCTGCCACCCCATCCCTGTCCCACCACCCACCGAACCAGAGGAAAGGAAAGAGAAGAGTTCCGAAGGAAGAAAAGCGAGAAGGAGGAGAGGAAAAGAGGGAGAAAGAGACCAATAAGAGACCAACCAGGTCTCGTAGTTACCAAGGACAACAAAGGCCAACAGGGCCGTTTTGGACTATCCCAGTCACCGGGTATCCTCTACCCAAGGGTTTGGACGCACTCAGGAATGTCACTCCCCATGGGGCAGTACAGGGGGTACCCACGTGTAGCGTAGAAGGCCTCGACCCCACTGGCCCCGCTGCTCGAACCGGAGTCAGGGGCACCATACAGCTGGACGGAGCAGTCAGGCATGTCAACGGCCAGCGTTCAGCCCCCAATGCAAACCAGGCACTGCATTCCAGGCGGGTCTCCTAGAGTTTCAGACCCACCACTTGAATGACGCCAGTAGGGGGCCGTCTGCGGAAGCCGGTGGCAGTGCAACCCCAAGCACAGAGGAAGCCAAGACGACCCGGGAAGGCAGGTCATCCGTGCTACAGGGAGATCAGTGCCTCTCTCGGCGACAGCAGCTGAGGGTAGGAGTCCGGGCGCCGCGAGGGGCGCCAGCGCAGCCAGCGGGCCAATACAGCGTCGTAGGTCAGTGAACATGAGGACGCCCCACATTAGCGGCAAGAGTCACAGAAGAAAATGTTACGTCGAGTTCCAGGTCACGGGGTAGACGGATGTGAGGACTGGCCCTCCCTGTCGCCCTCGAGGGAACGGATGTGCGCTATGATGTCCTGCTTGGCCTGCGATGAGGATTTCTCATCCACCGGAGGGGAGCGGCGATGTCGTCGAACCTTGGTCCAGTCCGGGCGAGCAGGGACCCTCTCCTGTTGTCGTGATCTGGAAGGGCTGTGGGCCGGCAATTACGGCATCTTGAGGAGTTGGGCCGCCTCTTGGTAGGATCGGATGACCCTGCGTTTGTCCTCTCAGAGGAAGATGAGTGCGAAGGGGTGGCCCCACTGATAGGCGATGTTGAGAGCCCTCAACTTCTCCGTCACCGACCGGAAAGCCCTCCACCGACGCAGGGTGTTAGGCGCCAGATCCTGGAAAATTTGTATTTTGTGGCCTCCGTAGGTGAGATTGGGCTTGTCTCGTGCCGCTTTCAGGATGGCTTCTTTTTCCGTGAAGTAGTGCACCCGCGTTAAGATGTCCGGGAGGAGGCCCGCTCTGCCCGCCGGCCCGAACACCCGGTGGGCACGATCCAAAGTCGGGGGGGGAAGCGTCCTCATCCCCCCATACCTCATGTAGGAGCTGTGCCACGTAGGTCAGGATGTCCTTCCCCTCCTCATCAAGCGGAACACCTCGGATTCGGAGGTTATTGCGGCGGCTTCTGTTCTCGAGGTCCTCCTGCTTAACCTGCAGTTCAATGTTCTGGTCTTCCAGGGCCGCCACCCTCTGCCACAGCTGCTCTTGGTCTTCTGTGCGCGCGTCAACGAGCTTCCCCAAGCCATCCACTCTGTCTCCCAGCTCGGTGACCTCCTTGCGGAGCTCCTTGACGCATGATTGCACTTCCGAGCGTAAGGAGCCTATCTCTGTCTTAAGCTCAGACATGAAGGAGGCCATAAAGGCCTGAGTCATTGGCGGCGAGTCTGTAGCCGTCTGCGAGGGGCCGTCAGCCGACGCCGCCGCTCCAGTCTTGCCCCACATAGCCATCACCGACGCGTCCTTAGCCGTCGCCGCCGAGTCCGGTTTGCCTCCCTTGGATCTCATCATCACCAAATCTGTAGGTGGCAGCTAGCAGCACGTGCCACTAGGTACAAGCAGGCCGCAGTCCAGCGGGCTCAGGGGGGTATTTAGTGGGAGGATGTTCCACGCTGGGCTGCGTCACCACTAGTCTCTTCACCCCCCTATCGATACAGCAAGGGCCCAGACCCCCCAGGCGGCAGCAGCCCAGGGACCAGCGGCCCGGACCCCCCGTTCACCACCGGACCAGGGTGGAGGGTACGCCGGGGGCTCACATTAACAGCACAGGCAGAGGACAGGGCCCGGCAGCGTAAAGGGATGGTTGAACCACCGTGGTCAGGGGCAGAGAGGCAACAGGTAGAACGCACACAATGTGTAGAGGCAAATCCCCGGGGAAGCCTCCAACACCTCGGCAATGCACCATGGACCGCTCGAGCAGGCCAGGTGTGGGCCACCTCCACCGCAAGGGCCCAGGTCTGGCAGCGTCCTAGGTCCCCCCGGTCAGCTCTGCCGCCCAGACAAGCCAAGGCCCGTGCCACCGCTCAAAGTGTAGGGTCCCCAAGTTGCAGTGTGAAGGGCAGCTCCCAACGGCAGACAGCACCTCCGTCCACCCGCAATCAGCCCCCAGTGACAGGTCTAAAAGTCTGCAGGGACTCAGCACCCCCCTGCCAATTCCACGCTGTCAGCCAGGAGGTAAGGGCACAGTTAGGCAAGGCCCAGACGAGCTCGATGGTGCGCTGTAGCTTACAGCAGGGTAAGGCCCGTCAGGCAGGGACCATCACAGGCCCCAGGGGCCCCAGTCTGAGCTGCCCGTCCCCCGAGGAGGGCTTACAGTACCCCACCGCTCCTCACCTTGCAGGCCAAATCTCGGGGCAGTTCGCCGGGGTTTCGCGCCGCCAAGGCACACAAGGGGGGCGGCCAGCGGGCAGTCGAAGATGCAGCTCCATACCGTGTTCCCCGCTCCGGAGGGTCGCCGGGTCCCAGCACTCCCACGCCGATCACTGCTTGTAGGCCAGGCTCAAGCACGTAGGGGGGGAGGGGCGGAGGGCCGCAGGAGTACAGGCCGCAGCCTGACAAAATTGAGCCGCCACAGATACCAGGGCCAAGGGGGTGCCCCCCACGCCCAGCTCCAACCGCCGCAGCCCCCGGCAGGTACAGCTCACCTCTGCCTTCGCGCCGTTCACCCAGGGCTCCGTGATCAGGCGGCGCCGCCACCACTCGCGTCCTCCGCGCCGGATGGGTGCCCAAGATGGCGGCTGGTATGGCGCTTCGAGCCCGTCTCTCTCTCCCAGCGCCGCGACCCCCAGGCAGGCCAACACCAAGGGTCCCCGCTCTCTCGGGCCTACCCACCTCTCACAGGGGAGCCCGTCTCCTGAGTCGATGCTCGCCACAAGGACCGATGTTCGGTCCGACTTCGGGGCGCCGAGGTCTTCACCGGTCTGGACCGCTGCAGAGCCCACCAGGCTCCGGTGTCGCAGGCTAACAGCAGCGCTCGCACCAGGGCCGCCTTTAGATGTCCGCCAGCTGCTGCTCGGGAGCCGCCCGGGCCTGGGGGAAGAGTCCGCCGCCAGCCGCACAACCAAGATGGCGGGCACGACTGCTCGCTGGGATTCCACCGTCACTGCACAGCTCTCCAAATAGCGCCCGGGATCTCCTCCGTCGCCCTCGCAGCACCCCGGTCTGTCAGGGGTCTCTCCAAGCCTCGGAGTTGGTAAGCAGCCCCCAAACTCCGCTAAAGATAGCTTGAATAGGCAGCGGCGCACCGGAGCTCGTCGGAGACACAACCTACTCCATTGCCGCCGAAGCCACGCCCCTCTTGAGAAATTTTATCACAGTTTCAGTGGTCACATTTTTCACAAATTTGAAATAAACCCATTTTGAATAATAGTCTGTCAGAACTATCATGTATCTGTTGGATTCTGGTAGTAAGTTAAATGGCCCAGCAAAGTCTATCGCTATTTTCGACCAAGGTTCATCTGGTATGTCCACCATCTGCAACTCTCCTTTACTAGTCTTCCAGTGCTTATCTGCTTTCAAACACTTGACACATTTGTCAATGAAACTGCACACCTCACTGTCCATTCCCGGCCACCAGTAGTGCATTCTTAAAAGATTCTTCGTTGCGCTACTTCCAGGATGACCCTTGTGAGCTAATGTTATTAACTTAGATCTAATATTTGCAGGTGGTATAAACAGGTCACACCTTTTCAGGAATCCACTTTCAATAGTTAACTCCTCGCTAACTTGTTGGAAACTTCTTAACTCTTTATGAAGACTTCTGACAGGTGGCCAACTTGTTCTCACATGACTTATTACTTTTTCCATTATTTTATCTTCTTTCTGGCATTTCATCCACTCTTCCTCTGTTATAGACCCACTACACATTTCTGTGGCATCAATCCATGCTACAATACACTCTGTTTCGTCTAGTGTGGTTTCGGAAGGACCATTCATTGGCAATCGTGATAAGCAGTCAGCCCTGCAGTTCATTCCACCCTTTATATGATGTATGGTGAATGTATACTCCTGCAATTTTGACAATAATCTTATCAACCTAGAACTTGCTTTGCCATTGCCACGCCCTTCTCCATCCATCATGTAAATCAATGGTTTGTGGTCTGTGATCATTTCAAAACTTTTCCCCCATAGAAAACTTTTGAGTTTTTGCACCGCCCAAACACATGCAAGTCTTTCCCGCTCAATGGTACTGTAGTTTGTTTCTGCCTCGCTTAACCTCCTGGAAATAAACACTATCGTGTTTTCCTTCTTTCCTTGTTTTTGATTGAAAACTGCGCCTATGCCTTTGGCACTGGCATCAACTGTGATAACATTTTCCAATTCCGGATCCTAAGGTTTTAAGGCTGGTGCTTTGGCAATGTCATTCTTGATTTCATTGAAAGATGTATCTTGATCTTCCGTCCATTGGTAACTCACGTTTTTCCTGAGAAGTTTTCTCTGTGGCTCAACTTTGGTGGCATAGGCTTGTATAAACTTTGAATAGTATTCGCTTAGTCCTAGGAAGGACTTTAATGTTTCCTTATCTTTAGGCTGAGGTGCCTCTCTAATTGCTTCCACCAGATCATCTTTTGACGTTATTCCGTTTGAGGTTAACACATGTCCCAAATATTCAATTTTGCCCTCCATAAATTTGCACTTGTCTTTGGACACAGTCATACCCCTTTCATTCAGGTTTTTCAGCACCCGGTCCACTCATTTAAGATGCTCAGTCTCTGTTTTTGAATGGATTAAAATGTAGTCCTGGAACGCCTCGACCCCATTTACTTCTCCAAAAAGACTATCCATTAGTTTTTTAAATACCCAGATAATGAGGCAAGACCAAATGGCAGTCTGATGTATCTGTACGCTCCAAAAGGAGTCACAAATGTGGTCAGTTTCCTTGACTCTTCTGTCAAACATACTTGATGGTATGCTGCTTTTAGGTCAATTAATGTAAAGTACCTTGACCCTGCTATGGATTGTAGTATTTCCTGTATCATAGGTAGTGGATGACAATTAACCAGAATATTTCGGTTTAGTGATCTCAGATCCACACATAGCCTTATCTCCCCTGTTTTCTTTTTCTTGGAAACAACGATCACAGATACCCACTCAGAGGCATCTGTTTCTTCTATCACTCCTTCTTCTTTCAACTTTTCTAGTACATCTTTAACTCTTTTTCTATTGACAAGGGTACAGACCTCACTCTATGCTTTGTTGGCATTGCACCATCCTTCAGCTTTATTGCATGCGTGAACCCTTTAACTCACCCTTTCTCATTTCTGAATACATTTTCATATTTCTTCAGTAACCCTTCTATGCCATTTACTTTAGCTTCAAGTCTTATGCTGTTTATAAAATCCTCCCTCAGTATTATGGGATTTTCAGAACCTGGTTGCAGAATCACTCCTATCTTAGCTAAATCCTTCCACCGTACTAGTATTCTACCTCTCTTGGCTACGTACACTTTGGTCTCAAGTGTTCTCCCCTTAAAAGTCACAGTGTCATTGAAGTAGCCCACCATGTCTATATCCTGTTCCCCAAATGCTTTTGGGTTTATGTCAGTTTCCTGTAGTTCAACATCATGCCATTTTTCATCAAAAATGTTGTCTGCATTTGACAAAAAAAAAAAACATTTGACAAACAAATGTTGGCTGATATTATCGCTATAGGTGAACCAGAATCTGCAGTAAATTGTAGTTCTAAGTTCCCTATTTTACCTTCCCCTATAGGTTCTTTTATTTTGCCATCTACCATTTCCACATATAGTACTATGTTTCCACACATTTCTTCGTCAAAATCTCCTACAGCATTTACGTTTATATTTCCTGTAACTTTCCTGGTTTTGCATAACGAAGTATAATGACCGTATTTTTTACACTTCATACATTTTTTTCCTATAGCAGGTCATGAGTTACAATCAGCTAGGTGTTCTTGAGATCCACATCTATAACAACACACATTTCTTCCTCCTACCTTTTTATCACCCCATGTCCTCTCATTACCTTTCCCTTCATTTTTCCTCTTGTCCTGTAAGTAAAAAACATTAGAATTACCACTAGTACAGGACAATTCTTTAGTTGATATTAATGATCTTTCTATCCCTTTGGCAATGTCCACTACTTCCTGCAAAGTTGGTTTCCTACACGCTAAAAGTCTCTCCTGCACCTTTTTAGAGTAGCAGTAAAACACCACTTGGTCTCTTATATATGTATCAGTCAAGTCTTCATATTCACAATCCCTTGCTAGTACTCTTAGGCAAGCTATATACTCCTCTACAGTCTCTCCTTCCTCCTGCTTCCTCAAAGCGAATTTGTGCCTTCCCACCATTATGTTGCTTTCTTCATCATATTGTTTTTCAAGCCTTTTTATAGCCTCCTGATATTCATTCATCGGTATAAACACACCAGGTGGATATTCAAATTCTGGCAGGCTGTCAAATACCTCCTGACCAACTTTCCCTAAAAGGCCAAATAATAGTGACTTCTTCCTTTCAGCATCATAACTCTTGCCATCTATAGACACTATGTAATTTTCGAATGCCCTTAACCAACTCTTCCACTTCATGGCTGGCTTCCCTGGTTCTTCTAAGAAAAGTGGTGGCACACATATATTATTACTTTGCGCCATTTGCTTTACCCTTTTTCAGGTGGATGGCTGTAATTTTTTCTTTTAGTTTACACTCAATTCGCTTGTTTAAATTTCCTTCACAGTACTCCTCACTTTTATATACTGCTTTTATTTTCCTCACTTTACTTTTACTGGACAATGTTCTTTAATATCAATTTGAGTTGTCATTCATTTCCAATGAAATGCGCTTTGTTTAGTGATGCGCTTATTATTTCATTACATTAACTTCCTCGCTGTCTTTCCTTTCAATTACGCTGTTCGCCACCTCAGATGTGAAATTGACACGATCAAAGCGGCCGCACAAATGCTGAAATGATGACGTGTAGAGCTGTATAACCAATGGTAGTGGTTTACACGCTCGCGTCACTCCCAGAATGCTTCACGCGTTTCTCCTGACAGAAATCCTGCTTACGCGTTTACTACGCTTGATATCCCTTGCGCATTGCTTCAGATCAGCTGTGCTTGCACGCGCAGTTACTTCACTTACTTTAATGTTCTCTGCTCATTACCAGTAAGTAATTTTGTTCGATAACCGTTGCGGGTGACTTCCTTTCAACCCGATCCAATTTCTCCTTTTTGAGCCTTTCACCGCTTTGACTTCGGTACGTTTCCCTCGTCGCCACTTGTTGTAGTCAGAGTCCGACACCATATAAGATGATTTAAGTATTTATTAGCACTAAATATAAGGCCCACAAGGAACCGGCATAAGCATAGTCGAACAGCAGGTCGGAACAGCTGAATGTCACAATGGAATGTGTGACATCACATAAATACCCTCGGAATATTCCAGGATGGAATTATGTGACGTGACACAGTAAACATGGTAGAGGTACGAAGGTAACAGTGGAGGAAAAGAGTACGATTACAACACAGGACCACAGCCAGGTAGGTGGCCGTAGTGAGGGCGCCAAATTTCAAGGCCAGAAGGCAACTAGGATGGGCTAATTGCGGGCGGATAGCGTAGGGGTCCAGGAGCACACTCAAGGTGCAACCGCCATCTTAGCCTGCCAGGCCACGCTATCGAGAAACCTGTTGTGTCTATTGTGAGCACAAATGGACCTCTCTTGAACCTCCTAGGTGGGGGGCGGATAGGGAACAAGCCTTCCACATCTATCCAACGACTGCTGGATCGTAACATCTGCCAACCCTCTGATACATCTCTGGTTCCTGCTGAAGGTTCCCTTGCTGCCCCCAGCCAAGTGACTGTGAGTCTCTTCCCCTATCGTCATGCCCTTATGAGTTAATCTTGGCAGGGGTTCCATCTTTAATTAAGGTCAACAGGAATCTTGGACACAATTAAGGAACAAGGTGGCGCATTGGTTATTTGCACACAAGCAATTTAATGCCTGGGGCCCAAATGAGATAATCACGGATTGGAGGGTGGGCAGGCGTGGACATTCAGTCTAAAGCATTACTGGGGACTGTATTGTTGTAAACTTTCATTGTGCTTCTTTTATACACCACCAATGCCTTTTTTGGACCCCCCCCACATGAAGCTGCTGACCACCTATGACACCCTTTGCAACATCCCATGTACAAATATGTTTCCTGCCCTTAGAGGTCTGGAGAAGGTAGTTTGATTCAATAAGAGTGACTCGTTAACTGAACAGGCACCAACTAGGACAGCTGGGCCTAGGGAGTACCTTTTTAACACCAGTATGCCCCCAGCGGCCTCAGTGGCCAATAATAGGGTGCTGAAACACCTCATACTAGATGCTTGTCATTGCGGACGATATTAGCTCTTTACCCGAGACCAACTCAGGGGTCACTGACAGTGTTAGTCGCAAAAATGTCACAGATAGGAGTACTTTGGCACTTAAAATATTAAGCTGAAATGTGGACAGCTTTAGATCGTAGGTTGCCCTCACGGACTGGCTCAATTTCAATAGGGGATATGATATTGTCTTATTCTAAGAAACATGGGGCAAACTGCCTACGTCTGTGGATGGTTTCCACTGTTTTGGTACCCCTGCTATTCATTCATGTAGTGATCGTTCATCAGGGGAGCTTGCAATTTTGGTGAGCATTGGATTAGGCAGGAATACTAAAACCACAGAGCACAACAATAGCAGGTTCCAAATTATAGTAATTAAATTACCTCCGACTTTCCACATTGTACATTTTTATAATAATGATCTCAGAGGAATAGCCAAAACTAAATTCCCTCAAATTCAATTCTGAAAAAGGTGATGATTTGGTTTGTACTGGGCAAACAATGCATCTGTGCTTGGTTGGTGCTTTTAATGTGCGATTGCCTATGAGGATATTTATTCCAAACCTCTCCTTATTGGCAGTATCGACCCTCGGAGCAAAGAATCAGTTTCTTTTCGTGCCCCATTACATTGATAAACATAATGGCTATTTCTGGTTTTCCTACCTGCGAAGTTCCCACTTTTAATGGTCACTGTAGCTCATCTACAATAGATTACATATTTGTCACCCTCAATCTAGAAGATCTGTTTCTACATGGCACGTTTATTCCATCGTGTTATAGTGACCACAACCCCATTTAGTCCATTTTCACATTGTGCCCTAAGGGAAGATCAGGTAGGACACTGGAGCTTGTAATTTGCAACCCAGTACGGATAATTTGAAACTTGTCTGGAGATTGCACAACCCCTTTCAATTTCTAAAGGAAATAATTACAGCTACTCTGGAGTTGTTTAATCTGTGTTTGACAGTGGATATGCTTGGTCCTGGGGTGGTGAAAGCTTTTACTAACCTCTGTTCCCTGATCAGAAGGGCTCTCTCAAAAAACCGGTTACGCCCATGCTCCAAACCCCTAGATGGTGTGACTTTGGATGCTCTGCAGCAAACAGGGCACTTCGAATAGCTTTGTTTTCCAACCCTAGGGATGTTACCTTAGTGGCTCTTCTGTGCACACAATACAAACAAATTACCACTAAAGGATACTAGGAGGTTGTCAAGGGTCAATGGGAAACGCTAGATCAGGCCTTAGAGCTGGGCAATATCAAGTCATGTTGGACATCCATGACCTCTCTAAAGAGCAACAACAGACCATCTAGCACTCACTATTTTCTGTTACATTGTCGCCAGCTGGGAAGAGCACTTCAGTATAATCTATGCTCCACCCTCATCCTCTACCCCATTCATCATATACCACTTCTTAGTGTCATGTTTTCGGACAACCTTAAAAGAAATTGAGAGTGCTGTTAATGAAAGTGTGGGCGGGAAAGCACCAGTCCCGATGGGGTTCCTATTGATCTCATCAAAAGTAACATCGCCATATGGGTTCCGCTGATCACAAATGTTTTTATTATTCTCGCACACTCCTCCTTCCCTGACACCTGGGGTACCTCTATAATAGTTCCCATTTTTAAAAAAAGGGCATCGTTCAATTTTTCTTTATCGATAAACCTGTTAAGATTTTAGGAAGAATCATTTATAAAAGGATCATGGTGTGAGTGATAGAGGAGTCTATCGTACGTACATCCCTGTCAATACAGGTTTAGGCGTGAAATTGGGGCCATTAAGAAATGCCTTCACCTACATTTGGTTTTAGGAAAATATATGGTTGCAAAACATTCCCCGTTATGTTTGGCTTTTATGGACCTTTCATCAGCATTCAACTGTATGAACCTGGACAAATTGTGGCATTTGCTTGCTGCTAGAGGGTTGGATATAGGTTTGGTGCGTTTCTTGCTTATTTGCACAAGGTTATGAGGGCTAAGGTCTGCATCAGTACACAGGGTGCAGTGTCTCGGGATATTGGAATTCAGGGATACAGGGTTGTGTGCTGGCTCCACTCTTATTTATTTTTTATATTAATGAGCTACTTACCCATTTAATTTGTGCCACTTCGGATGTACCAATTAGAAAATGATGATCCCTTCCTTTGCTACTTTATGCAGATGACGCAGTGCTTATGGCTTGCAACCCCAGAGCTCTACGCTTGCTTAAGCTCGCTATTGTTAGTTTTTTGTCTTCCTGTGATCTCCCGGCGAACTTCTCTAAATCTCATATTATGTCCTGTGGCCCTAAGTGTGATATCTTATCAAATATGTTATTCGGTTAACACTGCCTTAGCAGGGTAAACATCTTTCCATATTTGGGAGTTACCTTTTCTTCCCAACGATCTTGGTCTTCCAACATTGCTCTTTGCACTACCAAGTTCTCTATGGCTAATGGGTCATTACTTAGTCTTCCACAACCTAAAGGGGGGGCTCTCTCAATCCTATGCTGAAAATATATAACTCACAAAGCATACCCATGGCCATGTATGGGGCAGAGATATGGGAAACTTCGAATATCATGACCATTCAGCGCGCAGAAAACAGGTTTTGCAGATCACTTTTATCTGTCCCCATTTCAGCCTCTCACTTCATCTGTCACAAGGAACTGTGTATACCTTACATGGCAGATTAAATCAGGGCTCGGCCAGTTCTGTTATAGGTTTCTATTTGGTGAAATTCTAGGGATGCCCTAACTAAGGAGATAATAAGGGATTGCCTCTCCTTAGACAATGGATAATTAATCCCTTGGCTCACATTCGTAAAGACTGAATTGAGTAAAATCGGGATGCAGTCAATCTTTATCGATCCACTTATGTGTGAAGATCTCAGTAAGAAGGCTGTTGCCAATGCAATTTATGATAATGAAGAAGTAAGGTGTTTAAGGGATATGGAGGACAAGACCAGTGTGGGACAATATCTTTATTTGTGTGAATCAGATTTTTCCACTGGTTACATCAGTTTGGCCTGCACCCACTGGGAACGATCTTGCTGTTTTATTTTAGATCCGAAACTGTGAAATACCTGCTCTGCTTCCCATTAGGTTATGTATCTAATCTTGAATCCAAGCCTTATCCAGGCGATATATCAACTGGCCAATCTTTGCTTCATTTTATGTTTTTTTGTAAATTTTATACGAAGTAAACCAGATTGTTTCTGATCCCACTTAAAAAAAATTGTTTTAATATTACTCAACGTAGACCTGCTGTAAGATTGTTATTGTTGCTTTTAAATAAGGAAGCTGTTTTGTAAGTAGCTTAATTTTTAAAACATGCTCTTCGTGCACGCAGGTCCCTCCTATTTTAAACCCGAGGAGATTATGGACGGAGTACTGACGTTTTTCAGACACTCACCTCCTGTCACAGATATGGGTTGAATCCATCATCGTTCTTTAGCTCACTACACCACCCCAGTTTGGACCCAGCCATATGCAAATCAGTCTTGACCCTGCGCCTCATGGGAACTGTCCAGCCCGAACTGCCAGGCCAGGTCCCCCATGGACCGTAAACAAGCATCGTGGGACCGGCTAGCTGAATCCAGTGGCAAAGTGAGCAAAGGAACCACGTTTGGGCATACCCTGCCAACTTAAGCCAAATAAAACAAATGTAAGGAGATGATCGACGGAGTACTGGAACCATGTGCATTGCCTATTAATATGTTAGGGTGCTTTCGTGCTGTTTTATTGTGTATACTTTTATGGATATTAGAATGCATCAAATAAAGTTTTATTGATTGATATTGGATATTGTATGACAGGATTATTATATGTTTAATTGTATATTTTGTGATACTCATTTATACACTACATGGGGCATATTCTCAAGGATTTATCGCGAGGTTATCGGCACTTTATCGCAGCCAAAGGGGTGATAAATTTATCGCCCCATTCACAAGCTGGTGCTAACAGCCAATATCACCAGTTTACCTGCAATAGCAGCCGCAAAAAACATCGCCACAGAGGACCCCGGCAACTATTGCTAATGAGATGCAGAGTAGGCGTTCCCGTGCAAAAAGCCGTGACAACACCAGGCCGCAACATTCTCAATGAACAGCCAGTTTGGCGATAAGATCCCAAAACAGGGGATAAGGTGTGTAAGCAGCAGGAATTTAACACCTGCTCTAACCTGGTGTAAAGTTGGATGACAACCTGCACCAGAAAAGGGAGCCCAGCCCAGAGCCGCACCTGAAGAACAACAGATGCCATGGAGCTCCCGAACATATAGCCTGGAGCCCCAAGAGGGCCACAACACCCACCGCCACAACCCCCAGGCACCCCCCCCCCCACAGGACAAAGATATGTTACATCAACTTCACGAAATCATACACAAAACAATTCGCCTGACGTCCCACAATAACAACAATCAACATGCATGTGTGTTCAGGAAAAGGAGAATCACTCATTCATCTTTGAATTACCAAACAAAACTTTTTATTCAAAAAAACTCAAAACAACTATTTTGAAGAGTCATGGCAGGTCCTCTCAGGACAATCTGTAGGTCACAGCCTGCAAGACAAAATTCTAGATAAGAATGTGTCTCCTGCGCTCATCAAAGTACAGAGAGAGTGAGTGAAAGAGAGAGCTAAATAGAGAGAGAGAGAAAGAGGGAGAGCAAGAGAGAGGGAAAGAGGGAGAGAGAGAAAAAGAAAGAGAGGGAGAGAGAAAGATAGAGACAGAGAGAAAAAGAGGGAGAGAGAGAGAGAAAGAGGGAAAGAGAGAAAGAGAGAGAGAAAGAGAGGTAGAGAGAGAGAGAAAGAGAGAAAGAGAGGGAGAGAGAGAGAAAGAAAGGGAGAGAGAGACACAGTGAAAAGAAGAGAGGAAGAGAGAGACACAGTGAAAAGAAGAGCGGGAGAGGGAGAGAGAGTGCCGACACTGCGGACCCAGGCCTCACTGCTCACCTGCTGCCACCGGTGTGTCTCCAACCACATGCCGGTATGTACTGCAGTTCACCAGGTCCGTTATCTGAAACAAAGTTCAGATTCATGAATGACAGAGTCCATACAATTGCAAATGCCATCATCACTTGCCCGCCCCTGCGCACACAGGCTGCTGCACATCAGCCCCTCCCGCCACCCAGCGGTGATTGCCCGCCTGTAGGAAGGTGGCTACCTGACTATGGTTACCCCAGATTTTTTGCCTTGTGTTTAGCTGGTTTTTGACTTAGTTGACCTGGTTCCCTGCTAATCAGGGCCCCAGGCCATCTGCTCTCTCTGTAAAATGGATTCCATGTACCCTAGGTACATACCACAATTAGAAATGGACTCCTTGTCAGCCCCTGTATAATGCACTATAGGTGCCCAGGGCATAGGGGCCACCAAGGCCTACCAGGGGCTGCAGCATATCTTTTGCCACCCCTGGCTGGTTCTTAAATTGACACAACTGGCTGATCACTCAGCTGGGGTAAGGTGGTGTAGTCCTTGCTTAGATATAGTATACCTATATCTAAACCTATATCTGGACACATATAAACCTGTGAGCCACTCCTATGGAAGGCCTCATCAATCCTGGAGGCAGAGTGCGTGGTTTAATGTGAGATGGAGCTCTAGCATGAGCTGAGCCTGTCTGCAGCTGTCGGGAACAACTCCCTAAGCTGTTTCAGGATAATGCCATACCATATACTCTTAAGTGCATTATAATCCTCGCGGTTATATAGCAACTTTGGTTTGGCTTTATCAAAACATGTCGTGTAAGGTGTCATACGATTTGGAATACTATCCCCTCGCCAGTTCTGGCGACGGGGATAGCATTCCACCCCTCTAGAGGGGTAAGACATGTTACTTTACTTAAATGCGGTTAATTTCTAAAAGGACCTTGGATCCACAAAATGGATGCCTCTGCCACAGACACGAGTCTGACCCCCTGAAGCTTACCGAAACTCAGCCAAATGGGGCCTGGACAAAGGGTTTCCTGTCGCAGGGAGGTGTTACACCCCCCCAGACAGGAGATAGTGGATTGTAGCAGGGAGGTTTGAAAGAAACCAGACACTGCATGGGGAGCACAAGGCTGCCCCTTGCATAATCCGGCCAAACCGGTTCTGGGGCACTCCAGCCCTCGTGCCAGGGCGGCCTGGATCAAAGAAAAGGGGTGTATCCACCCCCTTCCTGGGTCCCACCCATAGGAGGGGACCTAGCAGGTAATCCAGCCCCCCAGATTCGAATAAGAGTGGGAGCGGTGCCAATGCACTTCAGATTATCCTGATGAAACATAAGAAATGAAACTCTGGACCCTTCGACATCCTACTCGACGTAGAATCCCGAAGAATCTCCCTTGTGGTCAAGGAGTGACCACCCTGTGCAAACAGGCACCATCCAGCCATCGACGTCTGCTTTGTTGCAGTTCCCGCCGGAACTCGAGCGACAGAGATCAACGAAATCAAGCTTGCCTGCCCTCCAACAGCCCGATCCACAGTCCCTGCAGAGCTGAGACCCGTGGAGGCGACCGGAAGCGTGGGGCACGCCATCTTGGAAAGACCACAGGACGCTGACCGTGCAGCCCACGAGTGACCCTCGAAGCTGTACACCGGGGTTTGAGAAGCCCCAACCCTGAGCCACACTTGCACTGAAGTTCAGCCCTCCACACTCGACGAGTGCTGCGTGGGGCCCTTCTGCTTCTTTTGGCTCAACGCATTGGCCCGGTCACTTGCCAGCCGGCTTGTGGCCCCTGTGCCGACGAAACGTGAAATTCGACCTGCGAATCTGGTTGCTCCAGATCTGCACCAGCTCCCCTGAAAAGAAGCCCCCGCTCTGACCCTCCTGGTTCGAGTGAGAAGCAATCTCCCGGTTCCGCGTGGATTGCTTTTGCCAAGTGTTGTTTGCTCCAATCTTGAAGCCGACAGCGCCGACGGCGAGAACCTGCGTGGGACAGATCGTGTCCTGCTCCTGGATGTCGTAGATGCCCCAGAGCCCACGTGACAGCGGAGAGAAGCTCCTCGACGACGACCTGATTGCGCCCGACATTGCCTGGTTCCGTCCTGGTTCCACCCTGGTCACTGCTGAGTGACCCAGACTCTGTCCCCTCTGCTTTCAGGTACTTTTCGACTTGAGTCCACCCTTGGACTCCACCGGACACTTCTCTTTCACCCCGCCTGCAGCCCTTTCAGCTTCAAGCACCAAGAGCCTGCGTGACGAAACCCGACTCAACTTCGACCCTGTGCACCCGCTTCCTGTGGGTGAGGTAACTTTGCTCCGCCGGTGTTCCCACACTAGTACACATCTCTAGGGTCTGTGTCTTAAGTTTTGTTCCTCTAGGTTCAGCGGAAGTGTCCTTAAACTTTAACTTTACAACTTTTACGCACTATTGGTTAACATTGGTGCATGCGTGCGCTTTCCGCACTGCACCCGAATCCCGTGGGCCTTTCCCGACTTCAGCATTGCTTGTCCCGACTGCTCCCAGCGATTCCCTAGGCCCTAGGCCTAACCACTGTTCGATTGGTATCTCTTATACCACTTGTTTAGTATATGGTCTGAGTGGCCCCCCGCCCTCATCCATATTTGTGCAACTTTGTATGCTACACTGTGCTTTTGATTCAACGCTTGTGCCCCTTTATTCATAAAGAGTACTGGGGATTGTTTTTAGTAATAAACACATATATTTTTATAATATATACTTGTGTGGTTTCGTTTCATTTGAGATTACAGGATTGTATGTGGTAAAACAGCTCGCTTAACACAACCTCTTAAGTTAAGCCTTTAGGCTGCTTAGTCCATGCTACCCCTAGGATAGCTTGTCTAATAAGGTTGACTTACAACCAGACACCATAAGGGATTGTTTGGTCTGATAACCGGTGGTTCCAGAATTGGAAACATCACCTATCAGGCCAACTTCTCACACCCCCCCAGCGCACCCAGGCCTCACTGCTCAACTTCTGCCACTGGCGTGTCTCCAAGAGAGCCCACCTCGTGCCGGTGCAAGCCCCAAGCCCGGGTCCCACGAACATGGCACCTTTCACATCATGCATCCCCATTCCGTGGGCCACCAGGTCACACACTTGATTCTGGATCTTGATTTCGCTATGGCAGAGATCATATCAGTGCACACGGCATCATCGCAGGCTGCACACCTGCTCAGCCCTTTAGCTGCCAATAACTCTGTGACCCATGAGGCAACGCCACATGGCGGTAGGTCAGCACTTCCCGCTGGCTCAGGCTTACACTGTGGTCCAGTAGTGCTCACCCAAATGCTCACCAGTCCGGACCGCCAGGATGAGGCATCATCGCAGGCTGCACACCCCCTCAGCACCTAAGGTGCCCCACCTCAGTGCACCAAAAGTCCCTGTGGCGGTATGCCTGTGCCGGCCCCAGTGTATCCTGTACCACCAAGTCTGTGCCCCGCAAATCATGGACCCTTTATGATTGAGTCTTGTGGTGCAGACGCCATCATGTCACCTCCGGCACTGGGAATGTGAAGTGAGAGGGCCCTAGGACCTCATGCATAAATATTAACTACACGGATACACCCAGATAGAGAGTGGAAATGGGGTCCAGCACGTGCGCCCGGCCGTTTTTATTGGCAGGGTCACATGTCCTGTGACCCGTGTGCTGGATGGGTGTGGTGTGGGTGCAAACCAGCCATGAGGGAGTGGCTGTGGCATGCTGAAAAATAAACCTGTGATCAGCAGATCACCAAAGGGAAGACCTGGGACATGTAGCATTGGTGTCCTCCCATGTAAACATACATGGAGTGGGCTGGCCTGACCCATGCCAGTCCAGCGTAAGGGTGTGAACAATAGCCCCGGGGCTCTGGGCGTGGTTCCGTCCTGGGCTGGAAAAGGAAGTAACTAATGCGTGTGTCCCTTTTGTAGTTCTGGCGCCACCCAGACCACAATCGGCATTGTGTCACCCTGTGACACAAGTCCCACAACATGAGCAACATGGATGTAAGGGGTAATCACAGAGCCTACATTCATCCATACTTCCACACTTGAAACATCATAGACATGACACATCTGTGTGAATATGA
Source organism: Lissotriton helveticus (assembly GCF_964261635.1). Taxonomy (NCBI): domain Eukaryota; kingdom Metazoa; phylum Chordata; class Amphibia; order Caudata; family Salamandridae; genus Lissotriton; species Lissotriton helveticus. Next base: position 572,883,783 of record NC_136071.1, on the reverse strand, counting down.
ATGTTTAATGCACATTCAGTGGAGTGTTGTAGCTGGAGCAGTACAGGGCCATGTACATTGTTGGCCCGTGGAGGGCCAGACATAGTCCTTCAGGGAATGACAAGTTCAACGGAAGGGGAAGAGCTCAGTCCGCAGTCTGATTGCTGTGTCATTGGTGACCAAACAGAATATGGCAGTCCATGTTGAGGTCCAAGGTGAGTGTCGCAGAGTGTATCGGGGGACAGTGGAAGGTGATGATGCAGAGGGCAGAACCAAGCAGAAACCAGCCATATGGCAGAGATGAATGCTACTGCGTCCTTCACTCCACGAAGGCAGATTCATCCAGGTCTTCATCCTCTGCTGTTTCATGTGCCTCATGTGTGGGTGAAGGTCTTCTGTCTCCAGTACTGTGTGGCCGTGACCTCAGGGGCCGGAGGTGGAATGTCTGCTGCACTGTGTGGCACTGACACTTCAGGGGTCGGAGACGTGGATGTAGTGGTAGCAGCAGCATGCATCAGCGCCAGGCCTTGTGGCAGCAATGCCATGAGTAGGCTCTTTAGGGTGTTGAGGAACCCAGCTACCTCTCGCTGGTGTGCAGCCATGGCAGACGCTCTTTCCGCCTGCATCCGCTCCATGTTCTCCATGATCCTCCGCAGGTGTCCCAACTCCTGGTTGACATTGCTAGAGCCACTCTGACTAGACAATTGTTCCTGTCTCTGAGTCAGGATTCCAGCGATGTCAGCCATGGTTCGTTGGAGAGCATGGAGCGGACTGTGGGTGTCCGTTAGGGACTGCGAGTGGTCCCGGATGGGACTTAGACACCCATGAAAGCAGCCCTGGCAAATGTCTGCAGACCAGCCCCGTCCGGTTCGGGTGCGAGCAAGGGCAGCGAGCAAGCCTGACGGCCACTAGGGGGGTTTTGGAGGGTTCTTCCCCCAAGAAAATTTTGGAAAACGACGGACCAAAATGGTGAATTTAACAGCATATTTTTCATTACATATTCAACTTTCAACTCACAGTAAATAGTAGATGATGTCCTTAAAGAGCACCAGGTTATCCACCCAATCAAATGTACCCATAGACATTCTTTCAGAGAGCACTAAAAATAGATACAAGTAGTGAATCAGAGACAACAAAGTAAAAGTGAGACCAGCCCCCCACAGGGTGTGTAGCGAGCAAGTGTAGTGAGCAACCACTTCTAGGAGGAGTTTGGGCGGTTGAACTTGTCCCCCCAAGAACATTTGAGAGACAGAAAGGGCAAAACAAAGCATTTTCCACAATTTCTTTATTACATATTAGATTGTATTAACTTTTAAAGCAAACTAAATTGTCACTCATATTATCACAGATTAAGCACTGACATGTGATGTCACACATGAGCACACAGGCCAATGACTGAGGCCAGAATACTGTAGAAATGTCACACATTAGCACCTAGGCACTGACCCAGGCCTGGTCACACCACCAGGCCAGTAAGCATGCAAACATCACACATAAGCACCCATGCCAGTAAGCATGGAAATGTCACACATGAGCCTCCAGCTCCAAGTCACTGAGGCCAGAAACTATCGAAATAGCACACATAATTAAGCACCCAGGCCAGAAAGCATGGAAACGTCACACATAAGCACCCAGGCTGACAGAAGGAATGGAATTGTCTCAAATGGCACCCTGGCCAGAAAGCATGAAAAATTAACACAAAGGTCACACATGAGCCTCCAGCTCCAAGTCACTGAGGCCAGAAACTATGGAAATAGCACACATAATTAAGCACCCAGGCCAGAAAGCATGGAAACATCACACATAAGCACCCAGGCTGACAGAAGGAATGGAATTGTCTCAAATGGCACCCTGGCCAGAAAGCATGAAAAATTAACACAAAGGCCCTGGCCTTGACATGACACATCTTTAAATAGCCTACTTAAGTGGGTAGCACAATACGTGTTGCAGGCCCACTAGCAGCATTTAATGCACAGCCCCTGGGTACATGTAGAACCACATTTCTAGGGACTTACAAGTAAATTAAAATTGCCAATTCGGTGTAAGCCAATTTTACCATGTTTGAAAGGAAAGAGCGCAAGCACTTTAGCACTGGTTAGTGGTGGTAAAGTGCACTGAGCCCTAAGCCAACAAAAATGGCCTATTTTGATGTAATTAAGCAGATGAAACCGGATTTTAATTTGGAGGAATCTGTGGCCAACAGGGACTTATATAACCTTGTCTCAGCAGTCAGTATGAAAACTATGTATCTAAATAACATTTTACGTGTGCTAATGGCGCTGGGACTTTTCCGGGAGCTAGACCATAAACAAAATGCTTTACTTGTGCAGGGACTATCAGGTACTCGCTACCTGCACTTTAATTATGAAGGAATAGTACAGACACTTTTCAGCACTGCCCTCATTTCTTTTAATGGGAGAGTACCAGCACATCTCAGCAGCAAACAGGAAGTCTGAGATGAGGAGTACCTACGATTCTATATTTCCATTTTGAGCACTAGTAAAAACTCTCCCTTTGGTGCCAGCTACTTTGGATGTTGCAACATTTTAAGGCCTTCCCTTCAACCAACCTCACCTAATCTCACTAAGGGTGTGGGTTTGCTTGTACACTGATTTACTGGAGAAACTTCTCACCACATGATGCATGGAAGGGACCTCAATTACTAAAGACGGACGATAACCACTCACTTTCAACAGCGTATCCCTCCTTGTTTCTTTGCAGTTTAGAACACTCCTTACCAAATGATCTTTCCTCATTTCTTATCCACGATATCTAACACCTGCGCTCTGTAGAGCTACGTTCCTCTTCAAACCAGAAAGTATAGCGTTACCTACGTCATGTTACGCAAACTTACTAGCACATTCACAGGGAAGCCACATGGTGTGGGGTTGTTCCTCTTAGCAGTAGCAACTCATTGGTCCTGTGGGGGTTGAAGCCGGCAGTCTGATGGTGGGGAGCTTGCTCATGGTGGTTCTGCAACAGAGCAATCCCACACAACAGCAGAACACAGCTTGGACTGGGCTAACTGTAGGGCAAAAGTGCACCATTGGCCGAGGGGCGTGACTTTCCACTACCATGCCATCTACTGACAGAACGCACATTTGCTTTAGGTCCAGGTGTGGCGTACATGCGCCAATGACTCTTCTCATTACTTATGTAAGATTGACCGCATCGATATCAGTGACACAAAAACTGGACTATAAGGCCACCACCCCCTTTAGACTGAGATTGTTGAAAGAGCAGAAGGACACAGACGCTAGTACCATGAGCTCGTAATGGCCATACACAAGCTCAGACTTCCAGACTGCACTGTGGTCCTTTGAGTACTTGGTGTATGGTATAGTAAGTCAGGTCAGTCGATCCCTAGGAGACAGGTGTAGGTTGAAAGTTGGCTAATTTATTGTCCAGTATCCATTTTCTGTACCCAGTGTTTCTTTGTGACTATTTGTAGGGATCTTCCTCGGTGTGGGACAGTGCAAGTCAGTGGATTGCATTTATTTATTTATTTTTGCATTTCAACCCTCAGGAACAACTTTCATGGATCTCCTTGAACACCGTAGACTAAAAGCAGAGGGCTGCCTGTGAAGATCAGCGAGGAGCTAAGGATTTACACACTCGAAAGAAACATCGTTCAGTTGGAAGGCTATGATACAGGTCGTGTGAAAAGAATCACAAGTAGTGGTACCCAGTGGTACAAAATACATTTGCCAATGTTAGAATCTTACCTATAGGTGTAAAAAGGACCCTACAGGCTTCTGGAGAGGAACAGACAGGTAGAACATTACACAACGGTGCTAAATGGCTGATGTAATGATTTAGCAGTTGAAGTCAAACATCTGGCGTCCCTTGTTAATTGCTGGTACCACAGTCTGTGGGGCACATGTGAGGCACTGGGAGGATTAAGTCATACCGTACAATAAGCAGAGTGAATCTGCTTGCGTGCAGGGCCAGCAGTAGTCTCTGGTGAGGTCTCAAGCTAATCGTAGCGTGTCCAGATGGCGAGGGTGCCAGGATTCTGAAGGCAATTGTTGGTGCCAGAATGAGACGCCCTGGCTAGACGAGGCCTAAGATTTGCTGCAGAGGCATGAGACCGGGGCACAAGGGTCAGTTCGGGCCCAGGCTCATACAAAGTAGTGCGTGTGAGGTGCAGGGATATCCACACGCCTGAGCTCGGAGTCTGAACCGGGGGCAGTTGCGGTATGCGGGGCAATGCTCCAACTGGCATGAAAGACTAGAGGGCAGCCCAGAGCAGCTTGACCTGTCAGTCAGGCAGTAAGTAATGCTCTAAATTGAATATATAACAGATGCAGACATGTCCTGTATTAGTTATATTTACCACGCACCAGGCTGTGAAACTATGTGTTACAATCAGTGGAGGCTGGAGCAAAAACAGATGCAGGGCTCGGCTGAACCACCGAGCCCAGGCCCAAAACTAAAATAATGTTGTTGCCGCCTATTTGAGATACCGGCATTTGTAACAGATGGAGCGCGCACACTGGCTACTTAAATGCACAGCTGCTTGGTGTGAGGCACCCTGCAGGAGTCACAGTCAATTAATCCACGCATCACTGCGTCTGACCAGGCAGCCTCTGTCCACGTGGGACCGACTAAGAAGGCTGAGAGGTACCAGCGCAGACCTCAGTTGCTGCCTTTTAACCAATATTTAACTAACATTTCCGCGGCACCAGCTGAGAGCACAGCTGAGAGTTACAGAATCAGGCTGACTGTAAAAGGAAGCATTTACAACAATACAATCAGAATTCACACACACCTGTTAGCGCGGCCGGACTGTGCTTACATGACTTCAGCATCACGATGGGAAGCATTAGAATCTGTAGGGACTACTGATATTTCATGAAGAAAAAACACACAGAAGTTGTAACTGTTGATTATCTTAACCTTTGCAGAAGCGGGCTGTGCCTATCAACCCTTCAAATTTCAGATAACCTAAAAACCTTCAGCATGGTCACCTGTTTAAAAAGTAAATGCTTACTGTAAAAAAACAAATAATAATGACTTCACTATTGTTGAATGGTGCACAACAGCAGCATAAACTTTGCACCCTTTTCACTCTATGCCCGTGCTATAATGAGAAATGAGTTGTATGCATAGTCTGATGTCAGCCCAGGATTTGACTCAAGATTGTTTACGGTGAGGCAGGTAATATGTAGATGCCTATCGTGATACTAAATATATCGACTTTGAAACAAAAACAAGATTAGTTGGAACTGCCAGGATGTGAGACTGAGACCTACAGGTTAAACACAGGTCTCTGCTGTGAGCACCTAACCTGCTGTGCTACCTCACTAGCTTCCAGGACTGCTCATCCAACAGAGAGCCAAGGCTCATATCAGCATCCAACCAATCCCAGCAATGGAGCTATAAAACAGAACCCAAAGCAAACAGAGATCAGGCCTGTGCTTATAGTTGAACATGTTTCTATCACTATAAATTTCCTAAAGAAATGTTGGCCAAAGCCTGGACATTTGAAGTACCCAGGCAGTGTATCAATTCTGAACTAGGTTTCTATAATCTGAGCGGCAAGAAATTCAACCACCCAACAGTAAAGCATTAGATTTTGAATTTTTAACCTCTGTGAGTATTGCTTTTATGCACTTCTCTTGCCTATTTCCGATGTATATAATAGTGGTTCATAATAATAAGCCCATTAGTCTTTGCAGAGAAAATCAATATTTAATTTATTACAAGCAGTAGGCGGCTGTAACAGAGAGAAAGTTAAAATAAACTATTCAATAAAGGTAAATAAACAAAAATGAAAATTATTTTAAAAAATAATCCTGGCTACACCCTTTTAATGTGTGCACTTAAATTGTTGCAGTAGAGGACGCCATAGAGCCGGTGAAGATAATGGGGTTAGAAGAACTTCATTGGCGACGATGCATAAGTACTCAATTTAATTGAATAAATCATCGCCCTGGGTATGTTTTCCAACAGACCAACAAGCATTTGCCTGCAGGACCCAACCGACTCCTGCGGAGTTAGAAATTTATTAAACAGAGCTGGGACAGCAGGTCTGAGCACAGATCATTTCCACAACTATGAAACTGGTGTTATTCTCACAGAGGCAGCAGCCCCAAAACACAGAACAAAGACCCAATCTAGGGGACAGCAGGATCTGGCTCAGGCGAAATACTTGCCTTTTATCTTTCAAGCACATGAAAAACACAGGTTAGTGTTGGATTAAGGGTTTCAGTGTTTTTCTGATGGCAGTAGTTCCAATTGTAGCTGGCATTTTAGGATACAGTAATCTCCTGTGTGTTAGTAAATTTCGTACCTGTTCCATTAACATAACATTTATGATTTTGACAAAATGTAGCAATATTTCCTGTGAGTGTTAACGATGAATCTAACATAGAAGGCCACAATCACTTTCTTCAAAAGCTCGTTAAAACATTACTTTTTAAATGCTTAAGAAGGATGATTCCATATCACTGGAATTCCATTTAACCCTGGATTTTCATTTTACACACTGGTGCCTCTACGAGTCATGCTATTAATAACAACAAAGGGCTAGCTCTAATCAGTAAGGCTGAGCCTCTCAAACAGCCTAACAAAGAAATATGCCAATACTGATATAATCCTTTAGCACACCTAATGGCATCCAAAGAAGAAATGGAATTCAAAACTGGGGATTGCTATTTAATAGCTGTTTATTTTAATCAATTATATTTGAAAATACCGAACGTGGTACTTAGTACATTGTAAATTGAAAAGTTGCAAGCGCAAAGATGAAAAATAGGACACAATAAGATAAAATCACAATCACCACTTCAATAGTCACACATATCACAGTCATCCCACTCACATTCTCATTCAAACATTCAAAACAGAAAATACAAAAGTACTTCCCAGTAGGGGAAGTATGACCAGTCTGCTATAATTTCAACAAAAGTTACAAAAGTAATTTCGATGGAGTAACCCACTCAAATGGTTTTTTGACAGTCAATTCTATTTAAACCACAATTGCCTTGCCACGCTTGCCTTTATCAGTCCTGCCACCAATGTTAGGATTTGGTCATACAAACCAATTTCGTTTTGCCCCCAGATTCCGCATTTACTAGCAGACATCACCCTTCCAGCAGCTGTTGACACTGCATTGGATTTCAGGTAAAATAACGTTCATTCGTCCCTTGAGAAGATCTCTTTTAGGCAGGTTATATATATTTTTTTATAAACTTACCCTCTCCACTGACATTGGGTATGTTTCTTTTCTGTCTTTTCTCTCCTTAACCCCTGCAGGAGTCTTCAGCTTTGCACCTATTGATGAGGGTAAGCGTTGTGAAGCTGTGGTGTAGTAGTGCTCTCTAGCGTTCTTGCATTCTTGTTAAATAACTTACACATAGATTTTGTTTCTTTTTTGTTTTCCAGAACACTCTCTGGCCCTGAGGAGAATCCCCTTTTGATTTATAGGGATTGGAAACACGTAGGCCTTTCTTCTTCGGTCTGCTTCTGTTTTTCTTGTGCCAATTTGTATCGCACTTGAACTTTTGTATACCATCTTTACAAAAAAAAGTGGTTTAAATAGAATTGACTGTCAAAAAACCATTTGAGTGGGTTTCTCCATCGAAATTACTTTTGTAACTTTTGTTGAAATTATAGCAGACTGGTCATACTTCCCCTACTGGTAAGTAATTTTGTATTTTCTGTTTTGAATGTTGGAATGCGAATGTGAGTGGGATGACTGTGATATGTGTGACTATTGAAGTGGTGATTGTGATTTTATCTTATTGTGTCCTATTTTTCATCTTTGCGCTTGCAACTTTTCAATTTACAATGTACTAAGTACCACGTTTGGCATTTTCAAATATAATTGATTAAAATAAACAGCTATTAAATAGCAATCCCCAGTTTTGAATTCCATTTCTTCTTTGGATGCCATTAGGTGTGCTAAAGGATTATATCAGTATTGGCATATTTCTTTGTTAGGTTGTTCTACGAGTCCTGCAGCATGCACCAGAGGCAGTCAAATCCTATTGTAATGTTTACCTGATCCTGCCTCTGTGGTCTGTGTAACTTATTTCAACGTCCAGTGAACTCCGGTGGCGGTGCCCATGAACGACGAGGCACCAATATCATTTTTGCGGCAATGCGTGGTGGGCAGCGCAAACTAAAGCAACATAACTGCCGCTCACTCAGCGAGAGTAATAGATACACTGTTAGTTGCATTCACATGACCCCACCACGTCACGTGAATGCCGTGCCGGATGGCCCGCAGCAGCAGGTCTAATAATGAATGCTCATTGCTACAGCCAGCGCAGCAATGAGCAGTGACTACAGTACTTAGTGCAGTACAAAAAATCGGCCCCGCCCCACCCAGCAACAAAACTGTCCCCCGGCCCAAAAACCGGCCCCCACCCCCTGGCAGCCTGCCGGGGTTTTGCCCGGTGGCCGGCATTGCCAGTCTGGCCCTGGTGTCCAGTCCCTCAAGTCCTGCCACCGTCTCCCCACTGATGACTGTGGACACTATTTCCTCCATATCGTCCAGCTCCTCCAGTGGCGTGGACTCCCACCTCCAGTTTGCATTGCTGCCTTACGGTTGTTGGCTAGTTTCTGCTTGGTTTTGCGCTTCACATCATTCCAGTGACTCTTGACCTCTTCCATTGTCCTCTTCAGCACTCCGACTGCATTCACCTTGTCCACAATGGACTGCCATATTCCATTTTTTGTTGCTAATGACACAGTGGAGGTGACGAACAGTAGTTGATGGTGTTCTACCACCTCCGATATCAGGATCCTGTTTTCCTGTGGACCGAACTGCTTCTTCCTACTCTTCTTGTCCTTGCCCTTCCCTGACCCTGACGTCCCAGGCTGGTCCTCCGGGGGGGCTTGTGGGGTTCTGGTTGTCCTCTGTACTTGCTCCGGCTACCTCCATTGTGCTTCGCAGTTGTTCGGCTTTTGCTTTTTGTTTTTTTCTACTTTTATAGTGATTTTTCCCACCTGACGTATGTGAATAGCAGGCCAGGGGAAGATTATTGCAGATTTGTTTTATCGCGGGTGGGCCCATCACAACTTTTTTCACGTTAGGGTTTACTTTTTTATCGACTTTCTGGTGAATTTATCGCAAACGTTTGATGCGTTATCGTGAGACTATTGCATGGTACCGCCATGTTGAGAATACAATGTTAACACAGCGTTATTTTCCCACGATAGACTACGATGTGAATAGTTGTGTTAAGCTAATTTTGCAACAATTATCACATGTTCTTGAGAATATCCCACTATATATTTTGTAATAAATGGAAATAAAGAACTTTTTTCCATATTGATGTGATTTATGTGTAGTATAGTGCTCTGGACTACTACAGAACATTAGGTTCGACATCGTCTTTGACAATTCACACATATACACTGTCTTGCAGCAGAAGTGTTGTCTGATATAGCACCTTTCGTCATTTCTGACTGACCACATTCATGGAATGTTTGTGCAGGTTTTTCATTCCACTTCTGCAATTTGTAATGGTCAACACAGGAGAATGACTTTCATTTTTTGTCTTTCTTATTCCTCAGCTAACGTGCCCAGTCTTTCCCTGTGGTGTTTGGGGGAATCACTCCACCCCAAGAAAATGTGTAAAGCAAAAACAGCACCAATCCGTATATTTTATTGCGTATTCCCCCCTCCCCCAAAAAATAGATGCAAGCTATAGTTGTATATGCAATTTAGATCGACATCCTTTAATTTTTCTAAATGCATAAAGTACCTTCCTTCACCTTTACCTTATGCTTCAATTAATGTTCCCATTATGAGCCCTCTAAAAGATTGTCTGTTCAATGCTCTTGGCCTCTTTTAATGACTCATCTTCAGACCTCCAATTTGTTGTGAAGTAAATGCCTCAGCCATGCCAGATTTGGATAAGAATAATGTGCACTTTTAAACCCAAACGTTGGGTAGATTATATGTACAGGGTATGTGATCACAAACATTTACAGCCTTTCAATCAAACCAGCCAAACAAGGGCTATTTCTCAATATCAATTCAATTTAATTTTATTGTGTGATTAATAAAAATCATTACAATCTTCAAACGGATTAAAAATACAAATTACATGCTATAAAAATATGCGTTCTCTGTTAAAAAAAACTTTTTTATTACCCTCTGTACAGTACTTTATTAAGATCAAGTTTGTAGGCGAGGTTTTGATTGTTTCGTTTATCCTTAATAGTCTTCAAACCCCAGTCCGATCCTTGTGCTCGACTTTGAGTGCCTTTTTTCTGTTAGTTTTCTTGTAGCCGTTTTGTTACCTCAGTCATAAATTTAAGTCCACGACATGCCAAGGTAGAAGAGGTGCCTCCCAGCCAGCTTATTACTGCTTGCCGGCATGTCTTGATGTTTAAAGTGATAAAGATGTCCCGTAGGTACCGTCTTCTTAAAACCATAAGTGCCGGGCATGCACATAACAAGTGCATTAGGGTTTCATTGTGGTATCCGCACAGTCTGCAGTGGGGACTTTCTTTTTGGTGTTTCCAAGATGGTCTTAAGTCCTTAGAGTGGTACTGACCCATTCGATAGGCAATAACATTTTTTTTTAGATGTTGACTGAAGTGGATAGCTAAGTATTCCTGTGTTTTTTGGTGGGTGTAAGAGGAGATTACCGTCCATGCGTGGCGCCGTTTAGTTAGAGATATTTTGTCCTCTAACAGTGACTTCCTTTTTACTACACCATTGTCAACTTTACAGAAGTGTGGCTGGTCTGTTTTTTTTCTCCATTCTTCTAATAGATCCAATTTGGACAAGCTGGTGCTAAGATAACTTCCCCATTAATTGGTGCAAGGCTGGTTTTCCTGATGTTTCATTTCTTTCCAGCAGATGTTGTCCATTGACTCACTTGGGGCAGAGTGAAGTTTGTGGCATAATTTAACGAAGTTGGACATTGACCGAACTTTTTGGTTTTGCAAGCCAAATTCAAGGCGGACTTGTGCAGGAGACGCTGATTGTGGCAGTTTTAACACTGCTTTGTAAATTTTATTTTGTAGATCGTTTAGGACTTTTGCCTCCCTTCCAAGCCACGTGGTTAAACCATATGACAATGTTTGTAAGATTTGTGCAGCCATTACTTTTAGAAGATGGATATAGTTCGGGCGGCCATTTTTTGTTGTAGTTGCCTGTACGCATAGATTAGTGTTTGCGCCTTCGCTTTTAATGCCAGGGTGTGCTCCTTGTTTGAATGGCCTTGTCCAAGAGTTACGCCGAGGTACTTGTAAGAGTCCTGTTCTTCTAACACTGAGTCATAGATTGTCCATTTGAACTTCAGTTTCTTGCCCTCCACTAACCGGAGCACTTTTGTTTTTTCTTTGTTCAGTTCCAAGTTTTCTTGAACTAAATAAGATAATAGCATTTTTATTAGGCGTTGCAAGGCTATAGGTGTTTTGCTTAGTAATACTATATCGTCTGCATACTGCAGAATTGAAACTGAGACGTTGCCAAGTTTCGGGCGTGGCTCTCGATTTTTTTGCTGCCTATGTCTGCCAGGTATAAGTTAAATAGACTGGGAGCTAAAACGCAGCCTTGTTTTAATCCGTCCTGGGTTTCAATTTTAGTTGTTAAGCTGGACCCTTGTCCTTGTTTTACCATTGCCCATGTGTCGCTATACAAACCAATTATTCCGTTTAGTAGACTTTGGGGCAGCCCATGTTCTTTTAACTTTCCCTATAGTCTAGACCTGCTTACTCGGTCGAAGGCTGCTTTTATGTCAACAAAGCACACGTATAGACGGTGGTTCTTTTTTTGGGCGTTCTCCGTTAATAATGCCAGGATGGTCAGATTTGTTAACTTCCCCATCCCATGTCTGAATCCAATTTGGAAGCTAGGAATTATGTTGTTGTGTTTTGTCCATTCTTGCAGCTGCTCCAAGAGACATGGGGCGTAGAGCTTAGCTTCAACGTCTATTAAGGAGATCAACCTGTAATTCCCCGGATTTCTTCGGTCTCCTTTCTTGTAAATCAGGTGGATGATGTTTCCTTTCCAAGAAGCAGGCATATTTCCTTTTACGAAAATTTGGTTAAATAGCACTGTTAGATGTTCGGCCCAGAACTCGTCATTGCACTTAAATACTGCAGTTGGAAGACCATTTGGTCCAGGAGCCCCCTCTGCTTTGAGTTTTTGAATTCGTTTTTTTAAATGTGTGCTGGTGGTCAGGGTGGATTGTTGGAAAACCTCTTTTTCGCCTTCCATGTCTTTAGGCGTTTTTTCACTAACGTGGATAGCTTTTAGGTTACCTTGTTCCGTGTTAATTGATGGTCCTTGATTCTTGACATTACTGTGTGGGTCCTTTTTTATTAGAGATTCCTCACATAGTCTCCCCAAAATCTGTCCCCAATTCCTGGGTCCTGTTGCAGTGCTTCGCCTTTGTTTAGATTGTTAATGATACTCCAAAAGTCCAGAGAATTTGTTTTTTTACTAGTGAATAAGAGTTTTTCCCAAATCGATTCCTTGTATAGAGCCTTCGCTGTCCACAGCTTTTTCCGGTAGTTTTTCATCAAACTTCTAATGATGTTACAGTTTGGTTTGATTCACTGTTTTTCCGTTCTCCGTTGGGTCTGTAATGCCCGGGCTATTTTTCTCTTTTCAAGTCTTAAGTCGGTGTTGTACCAGGGTGCGGTCTGTACTTTTGTAGTTCTTTGTGTCCCTCGTGGAGCAGAGTGCTTTTCCTTCCAGTTCTCTACCAGGTTTTCCCAGTTTTTTACCGGGTCTCCTTGTTCTAAGTTCCCGAGTTTTGTCATGAAGTTACTGGCAGTGGTCTGGATGTTCTTCGTTTCTCCTCCCCTCCAATTTATTTTCCGGAGGTTAAATTTCTCAGGTTGTTGCAATAACGAGGACAATTTTTCGGCCCTAGGAACTGCGACGATCATCCGTATGATTTGGGGGAGATGGTCGCTTTCAATGCGCTGACCTATGGTGTAGTCCTCAATGGCATTTTTTAGAGTGACGCTTACTATTGTAAAGTCTATAGTAGACTTAACCTTGCCACTCATGTAGGTGGGTACCGGCGAAGAGTAACCGTTATTTTTACTGTTTAGGATTGTTAGGCCCATTGATTTTAATTTACGCAGTGAGGCTAGTTTGTACCCCTTTCTTGCACCTTTCTCCTGATTGAGTCTTCCCTTGTCCAAGCTCATTAGGTTACAATTGAAGTCCCCTGATATTATCAGTGAGCAGTGTTTGTTAGATTTTTGTAGGACTTTAATTAGTTTAGTAAGCTTTGCCATCTTTTCAGTTTTTTCTTCTCGGTCATGGTGTATGTAAACATTTAAAAGTAGCAGCTGCAGCTGAGGCGTTATTGTGATTTTTGTAACTTGGACCCAGCTTAGCCCTACGTTCTGTTCCTCTGTTTGCCAATTAAATTTTTGCAACACGTACGTTGATAGGTCTCCTCATGGGTGCCTGTATTTGGATAGCCTCTCTGCTAATATGTGGTATTCAATGAATCCCGGAATTGCGGGATGAGTCGTGTTCCAAGTCTCTTGTAAGAGAATTATGTCTTGTTCACGGAAGAAAGATTGAGTTTCATGGTCCTGGTCCATGCTGCTGAATCCGTGTACGTTTCATGAACATATTTTGATCTTTGCCAGCTTTCTTTCTTCCGTATGGTGGTCCTGTTTTTGTTCTCTTGGTGGTAACTTTACATCGTTTCTAGGAACTCTTTTGGCATAATGCCGTTGAGATCCATGACCAATCTTGATCGCCCCAAAGGGGCCCTCCTTTGTATGTCTGGGTATTTTGATTGTATGTTGTTCCTAAATTTTTTTCCTGGGACGAAGCCCGGGCTCTACAGAGGCACGTTTTTAGCTTGGGACTTTGTGGTTCCTCCCCCTTTGAATGGAATAAGGGGGTAGGGGTATCTTGGGCGCTTATGTTGCTGCAGGGTTATCCCCCAGTTCTCGAATGTTGTTTGTTGGCAAAGATCTTGGCTGCTAGCTCCTTGGATTTCCAGGTGATAACCGAGTTTTCTATGTCGGGGTTGTCTTTGTTTTGTTGAAACTCCACTGCTACGATATCTTGGGAGACTATTACACTTAGTACTGGAAGTACCTTGATTAATTTTAACATGTTTCCTCTGTTTAGAATGTCTTGCCTACCCATTGTTGCGTATTCCGGTATGAATGACAGTATTGGTTTAATATAATCCAAATCGTTTTTTTTTTTTACTTCCTTGGTGGTCCGGTTGGAGATATTCTATGTCTGGGGTCTGTGTATTTATTATTTTAACTTTTTCCTGACCCTTAGTTGACTCTTTCCTCTTTTCCGTTATCTTTACATTTCCCTGTTGGAAGCGTTGCAGAGTTTGCTCATGTTCGCAAATATTTCTTTGTATGATACATCTCCCATCCCGTCCGTTTATGAGGATCTTAAATGGGGTCTGCTCTGTTCCTAACTGCACGGGTTTATTTTCCAAGTTTTGCTTGCTTGTATTATTGTCCGAGTGCCCGTGGGCAGACTTTCGTGCTCTCGTATTTCGCGGATGTTTTGTGGTCGAACCGACCACTGTATTTGAACTTGTATCGCGTAAAGCTGAGGCTTTTTCGGGTTCTTTTTTCCGGGGCCCTTCCGCCAGTGTTCTCGGAAATGGTGTTTGTTTGATTGCCCTTTTAAGGCTAACAGTGCCTGTGGTTTGTTGTGGACTCAGGTTCGGTTCCTCAGATATTATGAATTCAAGATCATGGGGAGATTCTACCAATATCGACTTCTCAAACGAGTAACTTACCCGTTCCGAGTATGATAGTTCCAATCTACTGGTGGAGACGTTCGGGGAGTCATTTTTCCTTCCAAGGTCTCGACTTGCGTTCTTTGTGAATATAGAGAAAAAATGTTCGGTGGCCGAGGTTTGTTTGTTTTTTTGTTTGGGCCTTGCCTTCCTCGCTCGCTTCCTTTGTCTTTTTGTTAGTTTGTCTTGATGCTGCAGGTAAGGGATTGCCTGTTGTTCTTTTATTTGTACGTCATGGCTTTCTGTTTCAGCCACTTCTACCTCTTTAAGTTCAGGTGGCTTGAGGTTACCGTCCACCTCGTTGTTGTACTTCTGTTTTGTTTGGTGAGAAGGGTCATTTGACGTTTCTATGTTAAGTTTTTTTTCTGAGCATTTCCGGTTTCCCTTTTGCTTGCTCGCAGACTTTACTGCTCCAAGAATGTCTTTTAAAATGTCTGGGAGGGACGCAAGTTTCTCAATTGTACTCCTGCACTCACAGTTGCTTTGTTTGTCTTTGTTTGGGAGTTGGTTCATGTTTCCTATGTTGTGTATGTCTGTATTTGGAACTTGGTCCGTGTTTCCCTTGTTAGCCAGTAAAGACATTATTGAGTCTGTCTTGGAGCTTATGTTTGCTATGTGCTCTGCAATGATATTAATTAGGTCTATTTGGACCTCCATTTTGTCGGATTGATAGTTGAGTGCTCTTATGGCCTGATCCAGTGAGCTTATTAGAGCATTCCCCCAGTGTGTGTTGAGCTGTTGACTACCTCCGTTCCCTAGTGGTTCGTCCAGATGTTCGATCATGCTTGCTGATGAGATTGAAATTGGTGCCGATTGATGGTCTTTACTTGCTCTTCTATCGTTGCTGTTAGTGTTGTCAATCAGTATTCTTTGAGAACCACTGCTGGCCGTTGGTTTTCGCTTGGTTGATGCCACTGGGCTCGACCCATACTCCTTTACGGTTGGGTGTTGTGTTGTAGTGTGCCCTAGTAGGGGGGTACTTTTTGTTGTTAATTTAATTGCTTCCGTCAAGATTGAGACATTTGGTGCTAAAAAGGAGTTTGACCAAGCTTCCTCCCCTTCTGGTCTCTGTTTTATCGGTTCACTTGGTTCTCCGACTTTACACTCTTTAAATGGCTCCTCGTGGTATTTGTGATTCTTATTGTTTGTATGACCCGAGTTGATAAAGATGTTTTCCAGCGACTCCTTTCCCGATGATGTCAATAAAAACGGTGAGGTTTGGTGCTCACCCTTCGTGTCATGATTTCTTATTGGGGTTTTAATCTCCGTCACCCTGATGGGTCCCGTGTTATTAAGTGCCCCGATTGCTTTATGGACTTGGACCAGTAAGATTTCCGTATTTTTCCCTGGGTGGTGTTTTTTCCCTGGGTTGACGCTTAAGGCGGTAGGTGTTGTTATGACATTGTGGGGAGATAGGTCCATTGGCTGGTTGTCCTGATTTGGAGTTTCAGGGAAAGCTGGTGTTTTTATCTTGTTAGGCTGGATTGGGCTCGGGAGATTTAGAGCCTCCTTTGTTGATGCAAAAATTGCAGACACTGGGTCCTTTAGAAAGAAGAATTTGTTGATCTTTTGCTGCTGGTTTCCTGAGGTTGCGCCGGTATTAACTGGTGTTTGGACCAAGCCTGCCCTTTCTCTCTCTCCCTGATCCACAGGCTCCCCCTTTTGTGTTGGAGAGGAATCCTCTTGGGCAGACTTTCCAGATTTCGATTTTCTTAGTTTCTTACTTGGAGTGGTTTGTCGGTTCGTTCCCGATCTCATTCTTTTGTTTTTGTTGTTTTATTCAAAGTAGCCGAACTTATGGGCTCCTTTTGCTCAGTAGATAGACCTTGGTCTCCAAGGTTTTGATGTTCAGGCACGTGCTCTCTTTCCTCCCAGGTTTGCCTGTCTCTCGAATTCGGGTTTTTTCCGACTGATAAGCTTTTTTTAAAAAACTTTTTTTATTTATGTTTTTCAACACAACTTGGTACACATGTGGTCACACATCGGACATTCAAATGCACATCTTGTACAATACTTGGCATTGATTCACAGCATAGCGATATAAATTCGCACAACTATGTATCAGGTAGTGGTGACAGGTCACACAATATTGAGGAGAAGAAAAGGAAATACATTAGTGATGGAGGTCAACATCACTGCAACACATTCGAAACGGCAAATCATCTTGGATACATATACAGATCAGCGTAACAAGGGGGTCATACCGGGTGCTTGTTAAACCTCCAGTGTTACATCATATGTCCACCCCCCACGTCTTTCAACCATTATCATTTCAAACCATGTACACTCAGTAAAGAAATAGCCATGGGATTAATAAGATACTACTCTACAGGGTCAGATTCCGTCACCATATGGGAGCTAATCGTCAACAAGTAGCACTTTAAGGGGGCCCATATATCACCTGGCCTGGATGCCACAGGTAATAGCTCAGCATAAGTTGCTAGCTGTTCTTGACAATAAATCAGGTCAGTTATCCAAACCTTGAACTTAGGCGCTCTTCCTCTGCCCCATTTACATGCCACTCTTCTCTTGGACAACAAAAGCGCCAAAGCAACAAATTTGCGGTGTGCGGCCTGTAGTGGTGCCACGTACCCCAAAAGAGCCAGGACCGGGGAAGGTTCCAAATAAGCTTTTATCATGTTGGACAGAGCCTCAAAAACTTGTTTCCAATATACTTGTATTGCAGCACATCCCCATGCCAGGTGTAAGAAATCCGCCCCCGGGGCGCGGCATCGATCACAAGTGTCTGACTCTCGTAACCTGTATCTGTGTAGGCGAGCAGGTGTGTAATATACTCTGTGTAGAAATTTATAATGAATCATACTGAGTCTGCTGCTGGCCGAAATCCGCTCAGTCTGTTGTGAGCAGAATTCCCACTGGTTATCCGTCAGGGCCACGCCTAGCTCTTGGTCCCATCTTGCTCTTGCAGGAGCCACCGGCCACCCCCTCTGCGTGTGCACTATCTTGTATATCCTCAATACCAGTTTTTTAGCTGTTTCACCTTGCAGTATCAGCTGTAAGGGTGCAAGGGGAATGGGTTCGTTTGGAAACTCCGGGGTTATAGAGCGAAGCCCCTGCCGAAGACGGATATATAGAAAGGTGTCTAAGGGCGTCTGCTGCACCCCTTGAAACATGTGCTCCAATGTGCGGAATTGCCCTGCATGATATAAATCGCCCCAATGCTTAATTTGTATGCGTTCTATAAATTTACGGAAAACGCCCTCTTGAAGGAGGGGCATGTCCAGGTGATATACCAACGGAAGAAGCAGAGAGTAGCGCATCGGGATATCCAGCATCTTACAGAGTTGAAACCAGGCATTGATCGTGCTCGACACTGTCGTTGGTGCTTCATTTCTGCCAGGCGGCGGGACATAGAACGCACCGGCAATAGGAATCGGGAGGGCTAGCCAGTGCTCCGCTGCCACTTGAGACGTATACCTTGGTGGATACACCCAAAAGAAGGCGTACTGTGCTTGTGCGCTATAATAATATAATTCAAAATCGGGGATGCCAAACCTCCCCTGCGCGTATGTCCTAGTGAGCACATTCCATTGCGGCCTCGGGTTCTTACCGCCCCACACTAGACGCGACAATTCAGACCGCAGCCGCTTAAAAAAATAGGTGCCTGGATAAAAGAGAATATTCGTAAACAAATATAGTATCCGACTGCTAAGTTTGTTGGCAGTTCGCGGTTTTGAGTTTATCCCAACTGCTGGGCCCAGTAATGGTTCACACTTTTGATGGAGACAATCTGTAAGAACGGGTTTTTTTTTTTTTTAGGTTAACTCCTTGGTCGAGCTTCACCTCCCGTTGTTTTGGCCCCTTTGTACACTAACTGAGTTGTTAGTTTTAGCAATATGGCTGGTTGTACAATAAGTAGAGCCGTGTGGTAGAGCTCCTGCTCCCACCTCCTGGCTCCTGCCTCCTAAAGTAGCAAAAGGAATAGCGAGTACTTCAGGGGGCTGTCAAGTGTTGTCTCCGGCTGATTGCCAGTTGCCAATGATTGCCGAAAATGCAGATAATGCCAATACTGTTGTTATAGCTATGTTGTAGCAGCTCCAAGTGTTTGGGTCCCTGGGCTAGGTTAGGCGGCTGTGGTGAGACAGTGGGGAAGGCTTGGTGTGGGTTTAGTGTGGGTTTGGTAGGGGCTCGCTTCTGTCCCACTACTACCCCGAGGGATACTGCGAGCGGAGCTCACGGGAGGGACCGCGGCTAGAAGACCTAGTCAGACAGCCGGCTTGGTCACGCCCTGGGCTCTTACTTCACGGCCGCCTCTAACAGCAGCAGCGCTCGCGTTGCGTCCTTGCCTTCGCCCCTCACAGCCCCTCACCTCACAGTGCCTCCCGTCATCACTTTCCCGGGGTCCCGGGGGTCATCCTGGAGGCACACCACGGCACACCACGGCTCCGTCCGGACCTTTCCTGGCCTCCAGCCCTTCTCCCCGTTGTAAAAGACGATGAAAACTCTGAAAACGCTGAAAACGTTATTTTGGCGCCGAAGACGCGGGAGTCGCTGCCTCCGCTACCTCTGCTCCGAGCTCCACTTGCTGCTCGCTGCTCTCGGAGCTCCTCCTCCAACCACTTGGTGGCGCTGATACCAGAGTTGTCTCAATATCATGCACATTCATGTTTCTACATCATCATTATTCTCTACTAATGGCTTTTTGTTACATTAGTTAGTGACAGGTCAGAAAGTCTAGATTTTCTGTATCCTGAACTTTACATATATGTATCTATGTAGTACATATATCTACAAGGTACGTAGATGTGGTGGAATTGTAAATAAATACTTCCCTATGTGCACTTACCCTTTGAAATTTTGCCCCTAAATATTCTGTCCACGATATTAGTATTAGTATGCCAGAATATTGTTAGTGTTGATATTCATGAGTACAATCTTGAGTTTTGAGTGCTAGATCAATCATTTCCTTCACTGGTTCTGGATGCTCTTTCTTCTTCGTCGGGATCTAAATATCACAGTGAACCAGCTTTGTTTATTTTTGCAGCACCTGTGGACAGTATATGATTTTATAACAATTTTTAACACATATGTGAGCATCATCCTACTTCGGATTTAGTAAACCACAATCAAATTGGGATCTTTCCCTTCTACCACTGAAAGGCCAGAACACTTAGGTGATGCCTAATTACAGAATCTTGAAGATTTTCTGCCCTAGAGGCAAGGGGCTTCCTCTCTTTCAGAGTGTTCACCTTGCTGAATTGTGCATACATATTGTGACCTGGTGTAAGACCTCCCCTAGTTATCTCTTTCAGCTTCCCCTCTGTTTGAGCCTACTTTTCTTCAAGGGAAACCACCTTACATTAATTCTGTCTAATTTATTCTCTGTTCACGTCACACAACACTTAGGGCCAGATGTAGGTAAATCTATTTTACCGACTCATAAATACCGAATTTTACCGATTCGGTATTTATGAATCGGTAAAATAGAAGTACCGAGATGTAGGTAAATCCAGATGTGGATTTACCGAATCTTTAAAAGTCGGTATTTACCGATTCGGTAAATACCGACCGGTAATGCTCCATTCATTCCTATGGGCTTTGAAGCCCATAGGAATGAATGGGGCATTACCGGTCGGTATTTACCGAATCGGTAAATACCGACTTTGACAAGGGTGCAGGGGGTGTCACTTTGACACCCTCTAGCACCCCCAAAAAAGGTACGGGGGCCATGTGGCAGGCATACCTGCTCTAAGGGCAGGTCTGCCTGTCATATGGCTCAGGTGTGCATGCACACATGTGCATGCACACCTCAATCGGTATTTCACCATCAAATTGAATTTGATGGTAAAATACCGATTTCTTAGGCCTTGTGGGACTCAGAAGAGTCCCACCTACATATCAATTTTACCGATTCTGTAGAAATACCGGTCGGTAAATTTACCGACCGGTATATTTACAGAATCGGTAAAATTACCGATTTGCCCCGTTTCTGTCCTCCTACATCTCGGTAGGCAAATACCGGTCGGTAACGGCCGAATTCGGCCGTTACCGACCGGTATTTGGCTACCTACATCTGGCCCTAGGTCCTGTTAGGGGCCTCTAATTCCCGAGTCTCGTGTGGCTGAAGCAGGTTTAAACACCCCACATTCCTCTACTTTGGGTGTATTTTTCTGTGCCATGATTGGCAAAAAAAACCTTATTTTCTTTTTCATTTGCTTGATCTTGTCAAAACCCCGGTTACCCTTTTCTCAATGTGTATGTCAAAATGCTTCTAGCTTCGAGGTAGAATCCTCTAAGTAGCCTTTCATTTTTAGACATTCAAGTTGCGGTGGAGTGAGTGCCTCTTACTCGTCTTCCCCCATTAGTTTCTGCTTGCAATTTGATGCCTGACCTGAAAACAACCTTTAGCAGATCAACCAATTGTGTAGTCCTTTCTTGACGTACTTATCTTTTGATAATACTCTTCCAGATGAGACCAGAGATGTGCCTGCTAGACTGCTCAATACTGTTACCCTTCCAGAACTGGGATGGTGTCTTCTCTATTTACTAATTCCGTTGACCTCAATGGGAGGCATAAGTAAGAGGTAGGACATTTTGAGGGGTAGAGACAATGGTTCATACCAGGTGGTGGGACGGGTCGGAGGGTTCATGGCTGCACCCACTGATCTGTGCCTTTGAGCTCTATTCCATGTTTCTAGGAGACAGCACTATGTTGCCCTCCACACCCATTCTTTAGCCAGTGAGTTGGTTCTTCTTTCCTAGAGGTGATATCTGCTGGCATGGTAGGAGTCACCTCATGGGATAAAGGCAGTAACAGCAAATCCATTATTCAGACAAGCATGGTGGAATCTCATCACAAAAGTGGGCACTCAAATGCAGCCAAACTGAAACTGCATATTCAGCATCCACATTAAAATGTGCCTGCCATGCTTTGAGTTTTGTTCCAGCATGTCATCTTGAGGCATTTATGAGTAAAGCAGCAAAGAGAGAGTGTTATGATGCAGGTGTTAGCATTTGATGCAGCAAGATCAACCGAAATTAACTGCGCAAAAAAGCTGCCTAGCACCAGTGCAGGTACCCTACCGCCATGTTGCAAGGATGCCTTTGCTGCAGGGGCGATTGTTTATGTGCAGGAAGGGAAACCTTCAAGCACATAAACAATCAATAATGGCGATTCGCTCTTTCTATGTGTGCTGTCTGCAGCACACATAGAAAGAGCAAAAAACTGGAGAAATTATTAATTTCTCCTCCTATCACCATGCTAAGACCCGGTATTCCCTGGCCTTAAGTTTTTGGCGCTGCCTAAGCCTTGTAAATGTGGGACAGCGTCAAAAAACAATTGGTGTTGAGGTGGAACGCCCACAGCAACACTTTTTACTTGACCCTTTGCCGCAGAGGACTGCGGCGGAAAGGGGCATATTTACAAGGTGGCGTTAAGCCATGTTAAGTGGCATAGCGCCACCGTGTACATATGGAATATGGTGCTACGCCACCCAAGAATCAAAAAAAGTGATCACCCGGTGGCGAATGGGGTTTGTAAATATGCCCCATATTCTTGTAAATAGTTACTAGGCATTTTCCGTGGATATCTGTTGGCATGTATGAACTGCTGATATCTATCAAAAAAAACTAATTATTCCGATATTTACGGGTATTAGGAGCTAAACAAGTCTCTCGCAATGAGAGTCTCCGGCTCCACTGAGAAATGGGGAATCAACTGGAGAATTGGCAAGTTGGATCACCTCTTAAGTCCCAAATTTTCACGTAAGTGTCTTCTGGCCAGCTGTTTCGACCAGCTAAAAGCTACCGGGGAAATTAGGGAAGTCTGAAATGTCCTGCCCCACCCCTCCCCCACTACGGGCCTCACAATGTTAGATAGGGCTGATAACATGGATCGAAAATTCTAGTGCATGTGGCATCGAGGCCCATTCCGTATTTTGTATCATGTTAATAATTGACAACGCGTTTTACTTATTTATTTTCTGCTTGGTCGAACGAAACATTTTATAAATTGCTCTGGTAGATACCACAGTGAGGTTTACACCTTATTAAATTGTTTATAGATAAATGAATAAATGAAAAAAGATATTGTAGCAGCCGCCAGTAACGATTAATACATTATCTAACGATTCATGCGTGCATGGTAGCAATTTTAACAAGAAGGCACTGACGCTCTGTAGAACTGTATTAGATACGCTCAAGACTAGGCATTTTTTAATTAGCACGAAAGTTAAAAGTATGAAGGTTAAACCAACATTCAAATTATACCTCTAAATTGTCATGGTAAATCTTTTTGCAATGAAATATTTTCTGTAGTTAATTGGTAAAAAGCTGAATGCAAATCAAAAGCGACAACGCATTTAAAATGCATTATAGTCCGTCTGGCAAAGTCATAACAAATGTGCCTTGTGGCTTTATATCTGTTTGCTGTGTGTAATCAGATCGGAGCAGGGAAATTGCTGTTACTGAAATGTTTCTAATAGTAGTCAGGAAAGGAAGTAAAAGTTGTATTGACTTTATATGATGCTATGTTTCTTTTGTTTTTCATAAAACGAATTAACAGTAATAAAAGCAGCTGATATATAAGAACTTGGCAGTTTTAAAATTATTCTAACTGTACAAAATGACCTTTTGTAAAAAGTGCTTGTACTTTTATTTGGTCATTTCCGTGGTCTTGCTACAGGCAGCCACAGTTGTCTGTCGCAGACAGCCCTGTGTACATTACTACAGGGAGGCGGAGGGGGGGGGGTGGTTTGGATTAGCCCTTAATCACAGTTGGACGACTTTCTTCTTTATCTTATTCCCTGGCTCTTTAGTGGATGGTTTTTCTCCTGCAGCAGCGTAATTTAGACTCCACCCTCTGCATATGCTCTATTTATGTTACAGCATATAACCCATACATTCAAAGTCTGCCTCAACTCCTTCACGTATGTGTCTCACATTTATGAATTGTTATATATAATTCTGTTGTGCACATTTGGAAATCACACAATGAAGAGTAGTGGAGTAAATAAATAACACATTTATTTATACTGATTGAATATTCACATTATAACGATAGCTTGTTTTCTTACGGTAAATACTGTTATAACATGCTTTCATTTTGATTCTCGAGCTAATTTAACATGGGACTAGGTTTTAAGCCCAGTACCACACATTTTGAGACTGTTAGTATACTGCATATTTCTTTATTTGCAGGTGCATTTTCAAGTCCCTTGTTAGCTGGAGAAAGGCCCATTATCTTGTACTAAAATGATAGTGAGGCCTAGGAGGAAAAAGCTGGCAACAGACATGGAGCCTCCTGTACCTATTGTAGTAGGGAGATACAACACTCAAAGATTAGCAGATATGTACCTACTTGGGTCAGAGTGTGAAATTGAGGAGTCTACTAGTTCTTATCAAATGATTGATTCTGAATCGTGAGAGAGAGATATGGATGTTCTGGGATTTTCGATTGTGTTTCTGTTAAAACTGGCTATTTCTAGTAGGCTAAGGCTGACGCCAAAGCCAGGCAGAAACCACCATTCTAGTCAGGGCAAGGGAGTCACACGCCAAGATAACCCCTGCTCACCCCCTTGGTAGCTTGGCACGAGCAGTAAGGCTAAACTCGGAGTCAATGTGTAAAGCATTTGCGCCAGCACACAACAGCAACAACATCCTAGGCACACCACTAAAGGGACTCCACACAAGGTTATGTAAAAATAACTTCTGTATTGTCAAAACATATCAGGTAGAATCACACATGTACATTGTGCCAGCTGGCACGGGCAATATTCATAAGGGATTATTTACACCAAGACAGGGCCACATGGGCCACTGTCAGAATCAACACTTTTAGAAATAGCACTTCTAGAAATTAGAATAAGTATAGCACAGAATAACAGTTATAAATCACATCCAGTAACTACTGGGAACAGGTAAGTACCACCTACGCAACCCTAAACACCTTAGGAGAATGTCACGCAGGGGACCAGGACCTCACTAGGACCACCTGTATTAGAAAGAACAACCACCTAAGAATAAAATACATTTAGGGGTATAAACAAGAACACATTACCCATGATGCATGAAACACATTCAGAGGAGTAGTAAAGGGAAACACATGATGCATAAAACATTCAGAGGTGTAAAATCAAGGCAGACACAAGACGCATTAAAAACATTCAGAGGTGCCAGGAAAGAAAACACAACTCAATAGCGCAAAGACACATGATGCCTAAACATTCAGAGGTGCAAGGAAAAACCACACAATTGCACAAAAACTCACATAAGCCACCACCTGTGGCAGTCCCTAGGCCAACTGGCCTTGTTGGGGCTAGGACGCCCTGTGTCTCAATGTCAGGGGCCTAAACGGTGCAGGTGCCCACTACTTGCTGGGCACCTGGGAACAGTCACAAGACCTAAACGCTGCAGCTGGCACTAAGTGCTGCGCAGCTGTGACTGGCCGGGCACCTCTGTGCCATCGCTGTCCCTCTCAGGGACTCACTCTCCATCTTGCGCCTAAACGGTGCAGCTGCCCACTAATTGCTGGGCAGCTGGAGACAAACTGCGACAGGGCCCTCACTGGCCCGTGGACACATCTGTGCCATCGGTTGGAGCCACACAGGCTCTGGAACTATGCGCCCGTTGGAGCCAAGCAGGCTCTGAAATAAAATATGTCCCTAGGAGCACTCCAGCTCCTGAATTAATTGTGCGCCCAGTCAGAGCCACACAGGCTCTCTAAACAAATACAAAGTGCCCCCCAAAACTGGAGCTCTCTGGCTCTAAGAATAAACAGACAGGCAACCTGTGGGAGCCACCCAGGCTCTATAAATAAACATGCCCATCGTTGGAGCCCTCTGGCTCTAGAAAACAATTGCCCCCATAGGCTGGAGCGGCCCCCTGCCATCGGGACTGCTCTGTAGATGGGCGCCGCACAAGTATGGGCACAGGGGGGAGCGGGCACCGACAACGTGCCCCGACACCATCCTACCCTAAATAACAAAGCGTGGGCCCCTCTAGGCCCGAGCACCCATCCTCCTCGTTGGAGCGGCCCACTGCCACACGGGGCCGCTCTTGACACAGTGCCTCCACCGGCACCACAAAAATCCATCTGCTCCCTCGCGGAGCAGCAACAGAACTGCCCCGCCTCCCCCGGCCCAGCCCAGACTCACCAGACCTCGGCGGCGCTTCTCTGGGCAGGCGGCGCGGGACTTCTCTCCCTCCCCGGGGCTCTCCCTTCACTCAGGAGCCCCGGGACGGACACGGCAGGCGGCTTCCTCTCCTCTCGCTGCAGGGCTCCCGCGGCACACGGGAGCCCTGTTCACCGGCCGCCATGCTTCTTCTTCGGTCTTCGACGTGCGGTGGGGGCGGGCACCGGCAATGTGCCCCGTGCCCCCTCCGCTACTCCTCAGCTCCTCCGGGGCTCCCTCAGCAATGGGAGCCCTGCACCGGCCGCCATCTCCCGGGCGCCTTCTTCTTCTCTTCCCGGGCTGCGGGGCGGGACTTCCGGCCGGTCGCGCCAGGATAGGCCGGCTGGCCAACCACTTCCGGGTCGCTGCGGGCAGCGCAGCGGCCCCGCTTAGGCAGGCAGGCGGGGAATCACTTTACCGAGGGGTGGGCTCCCTCGATAATAAATATAAAAAGCTCTATTAAGCGCTTGGGGCAAAGTACAGCGCTCCTAGCGCTGTAAGTACAAATGAAGCGCTCTCAAGCGCTTGGGGGAAATAAAGCGCTCCAAAGCACTAGAAAACAGGCAGAGCGCTCCCAGGCGCTCAGGGGGAAGCATAGCGCTTCCAGGCGCTAGAAATACAAATCAAGCGCTCTCTGCAGGAAAATGCAGCTTCTCCATGCTGCAAAGGTCCCAGAGATTCCCAGGGAGCAAAGCAAAGTCCCCCCCATCAGCCCAGGCAAGGCAGAGGGGTCCCCCAGAAGTCCTCCAGGCATCCAGGAAAGTCCATCAGAGGTCCAGGGGCTGGGCAGGGCCCAGGGATTCCCCTGGGCCCAAGCAGCTGTACGCCCCTGGCAAGATTCAAATCCAAAAACAAGAACATTTTGGAAGGGGACACAGCCCCTTCTTATACAGAGAAAAGTCTTTGAAGTCTTTGTGCAGGCAGTGTGAGAACCAGCTAGAACTGGTTATAGGGAAGTCCCTTCAGTATCAGGGACAGAGGTGACAGTCGCCCAGCGGGGAGGTGGAGCCAGCATTGTGGCAGGCAGGCACAGCCTCATTAACTCCCAGGTGCTATCTCCTCCCATTTCCCTGACAGCAGATGCAGCCTTTCATCCACGGGCTGACTCAGACAACCTCCTGGGGGCTCCCCAGCCCCTGTCATCCTCAAACCAGACAGTCAATCCATAAGCAGGCCCAGGCACTCCTGGGCCAGGCTCACCAGCCAATCACACGCCAGCCACAGACTACACAAATATGCCAACTTCTAAAAGTGGCACTTCTAGACGCACAATCATGCCGCATACACCATTACGCAGCATTCAATCTCACGAGTTCGCACATATCAAACTCGACCCTGCACTCCCCACACATCAGGAACTGCCATGGGCATACATATTCCCCATTCATTCCTATGGGAGGGCAGGTCACTCACCGCACATACACAGAGAGCTCACGCACTTTACACTGTACCACAGTGAAAAAGTGCGCAAAGGCCTAAAATCATCAACACTAGGTTCCAGAAACAGGCTAGGAAAAAGCAAAAAGTTTCGGGGTGAACCTGCCAAAAGGGCCAGGTCCAACACAACCCCCTTCCAGCCAAAACGCAGGGTAGACCAATCACTCCACTGATGGGCTTCCTTGCTTTGGGCGACAAAACACGGACACGGGCCCGCACGGCAGGGACACCCTCCTGTTTTTCGCCACTCTGAACCCACATAGATTTCCCTCAACAAGAACTCTCTGACCCAACTAGGATACCCCACTGGTACTCTCTAGTCCTCCACAGTCAAGACCAGGCCCTAGGCCATCCAAATGTCACAGGTCCTAACCACTTCACAGAGTGTGGGGCAGTAACCCCTGGCACACAATAGCCAGTCTCCACTCTCCCTCTCAGTGTAGCTACAACTACCACTGAACCTTCAACCTAGGGACCACACTCTCAGGCTGACCAGAGGCCACGGCCTAGAATGCCCTACCCTACCTCTACTTCTGGGTTCCCGCACCCTCACAGGGAAGCACTCACCAGAACACAATTCTCCTACCAGATCAGGACCTCACTCCTTCACTGGTCTACCACCTGGAAACTAATTCCCTTCTGAGGTACAAAGCACACAGCACAATTCCTCTTCAAGCAGGTGGGGGGACACATCACACAGCAAAGCCCCCTTTCCTCTACCTTAGCAGAAACAACAAACTGCAGGTGAGCCCCAGATCACACAGCAAGGGCAGCCCCCTCAGTCTCTTCAGCTGATCTACTGTGGTAGAGATTCCTCTTGACCTGGAAGTTTCCTAATCTCCCAACCTAGGATCTAAACCCTTAGGTTGCACCGGGGTCAAAAGTACACCGTCCCTCTGCACCCCCTTCCAGAGTTCAGCACCCTCCCACCTTGGAGCGGTACCCCTGAAAGCCAAACACAAGGACCGCCGGAGTTCTGGTTACAGACACTCCCCGTCCTCTAGACACAGGAAGATCCTCTTCAAATGACCTGTAAGTACAACCTAGGCCCCTGACCTGGCGCTCCCTTAGGGAACCCTCCAGGCCCTGAGACAGGGTTTCGGGCCAACGTGGGACACACCGTCCCACACTCACTCCGCCTCCACTGAGACAGGACGTGAGCCCCTACACCCCTACCATCCTACTGGGACCTAGCTGGGCTACACATGAACCTCTTCCCCTACACAGGATCATCAGATACACAAGCCAATACTTTTAGAATCACTCCCTAATGCCTCTGTAAGACATCTAGCACACCGCCAGACATCCACCTTCTTGTCCAGTGCCTCTGCAGGACCTCCTGCACACCACCAGAGGTACACCTCCCATGCAAGCTCCTTAAAAAAACCTCACACCAACTCCTCCAGTTCAACACACCACTCATCCACACACTCCCCCTCCAGACTGGTGAGACAGTTCCTCACTGCCCCTGACTCTCAACCTGTACCCCTCTTACTGAGCACCAGGCACCATACTCTGGGAACTGGGAATGGGACTTCACGCACTGGACACATTTAAGCTGCCACCACTGGATCCTACCATACTGGGGAATCCAGACACACACACACACTACACTCAGGGGACAACTACCCTCCTGAGCTAGCCATTTCTCCTCCACACCCCCTCTCTTCCATCTACCCACACAGGGACAGGAACAGGGATTGGCCACTGGACCCAGCAAGGGATTCCTAATCTATGGGAACCTCCCCCTCTACTGGCGTCCCGCCCTGTCATTTTCTCTCATCTGCCACTTAACATAAAGCGCAGGAACACCATCTGAAAATAACACTCTTGAGGAAAAACAAAATCAAAAACAATAATCCCGAACATGTGACTATCTGAAAAATGCAGAGTTTTGTAATGTAGCCAGTTGTCGCTGTGGCACTGCGCAAACACAAGTCCAAATCCGCACCGCTGACCAACAATGTTAGAACTGGCTATTTCTGGTAGGCTAAGGCTGACGCCAAAGTCAGGCAGAAACCACCATTCTAGTCAGGGCAAGGGAGTCACACGCCAAGATAACCCCTGCTCACCCCCTTGGTAGTTTGGCACGAGCAGTAAGGCTAAACTCTGAGGCAATGTGTAAAGCATTTGCGCCAGCACACAACAGCAACAACATCCTAGGCACACCACAAAAGGGACTCCACACAAGGTTATGCAAAAATAACTTCTGTATTGTCAAAACATATCAGGTAGAATCACACATGTACATTGTGCCAGCTGGCACGGGCAATATTCATAAGGGATTATTTACACCAGGACAGGGCCACATGGGCCACCGTCAGAATCAACACTTTTAGAAATAGCACTTCTAGAACTTAGAATAAGTGTAGCACAGAATAACAGTTATAAATCATATCCAGTAACTACTGGGAACAGGTAAGTACCACCTACGCAACCCTAAACACCTTAGGAGAATGTCACGCAGGGGACCAGGACCTCACTAGGACCACCTGTATTAGAAAGAACAACCACCTAAGAATAAAATACATTTAGGGGTATAAACAAGAACACATTACCCATGATGCATGAAACACATTCAGAGGAGTAGTAAAGGGAAACACATGATGCATAAAACATTCAGAGGCGTAAAATCAAGGAAGACACATGACGCATTAAAAACATTCAGCGGCGCCAGGAAAGAAAACATAACTCAATAGCGCAAAGACACATGATGCCTAAACATTCAGAGGTGCAAGGAAAAACCACACAATTGCACAAAAACTCACATAAGCCACCACCTGTGGCAGTCCCTAGGCCAACTGGCCTTGTTGGGGCTAGGACGCCCTGTGTCTCAATGTCAGGGGCCTAAACGGTGCAGGTGCCCACTACTTGCTGGGCACCTGGGAACAGTCACAAGACCTAAATGCTGCAGCTGGCACTAAGTGCTGCGCAGCTGTGACTGGCCGGGCACCTCTGTGCCATCGCTGTCCCTCTCAGGGACTCACTCTCCATCTTGCGCCTAAACGGTGCAGCTGCCCACTAATTGCTGGGCAGCTGGAGACAAACTGCGACAGGGCCCTCACTGGCCCGTGGACACATCTGTGCCATCGGTTGGAGCCACACAGGCTCTGGAACTATGCGCCCGTTGGAGCCACGCAGGCTCTGAAATAAAATATGTCACTAGGAGCACTCCAGCTCCTGAATTAATTGTGCGCCCAGTCAGAGCCACACAGGCTCTCTAAACAAATACAAAGTGCCCACCAAAACTGGAGCTCTCTGGCTCTAAGAATAAACAGACAGGCAACCTGTGGGAGCCACCTAGGCTCTATAAATAAACATGCCCATCGTTGGAGCCCTCTGGCTCTAGAAAACAATTGCCCCCATAGGCTGGAGCGGCCCCCTGCCATCGGGACCGCTCTGTAGATGGGCGCCGCACAAGTATGGGCACAGGGGGGGAGCGGGCACCGACAACGTGCCCCGACACCATCCTCCCCTAAATAACAAAGCGTGGGCTCCTCTAGGCCCGAGCACCCATCCTCCTCGTTGGAGCAGCCCACTGCCACACGGGGCCGCTCTTGACACAGTGCCTCCACCGGCACCACAAAAATCCATCTGCTCCCTCGCGGAGCAGCAACAGAACTGCCCCCACCTCACCCGGCCCAGCCCAGACTCACCAGACCTCGGCGGCGCTTCTCTGGGCAGGCGGCGTGGGACTTCTCTCCCTCCCCGGGGCTCTCCCTTCACTCAGGAGCCCCGGGACGGACATGGCAGGCGGCTTCCTCTCCTCTCGCTGCAGGGCTCCCTCGGCACACGGGAGCCCTGTTCACCGGCCGCCATGCTTCTTCTTCGGTCTTCGACGTGCGGTGGGGGCGGGCACCGGCAATGTGCCCCGTGCCCCGTGCCCCCTCCGCTACTCCTCAGCTCCTCCGGGGCTCCCTCAGCAACGGGAGCCCTGCACCGGCCGCCATCTCCCGGGCGCCTTCTTCTTCTCTTCCCGGGCTGCGGGGTGGGACATCCGGCCGGTCGTGCCAGGATTGGCCGGCCGGCCAACCACTTCCGGGTCGTTACGGGCAGCGCAGTGGCCCCGCTTAGGCAGGCAGGCGGGGAATCACTTTACCGAGAGGTGTGCTCCCTCGATAATAAATATAAAAAGCGCTATTAAGCGCTTGGGGCAAAGTACAGCGCTCCTAGCGCTGTAAGTACAAATGAAGCGCTCTCAAGCGCTTGGGGGAAATAAAGCACTCCAAAGCGCTAGAAAACAGGCAGAGCGCTCCCAGGCGCTCAGGGGGAAGCACAGCGCTTCCAGGCGCTAGAAATACAAATCAAGCGCTCTCCGCGGGAAAATGCAGCTTCTCCATGCTGCAAAGGTCCCAGAGATTCCCAGGGGGCAAAGCAAAGTCCCCCCCATCAGCCCAGGCAAGGCAGAGGGGTCCCCCAGAAGTCCTCCAGGCATCCAGGAAAGTCCATCAGAGGTCCAGGGGCTGGGCAGGGCCCAGGGATTCCCCTGGGCCCAAGCAGCAGCACGCCCCTGGCAAGATTCAAGTCCAAAAACAAGAACATTTTGGAAGGGGACACAGCCTCTTCTTATACAGAGAAAAGTCTTTGAAGTCTTTGTGCAGGCAGTGTGAGAACCAGCTAGAACTGGTTATAGGGAAGTCCCTTCAGTATCAGGGACAGAGGTGACAGTCGCCCAGCGGGGAGGTGGAGCCAGCATTGTGGCAGGCAGGCACAGCCTCATTAACTCCCAGGTGCTATCTCCTCCCACTTCCCTGACAGCAGATGCAGCCTTTCATCCACGGGCTGACTCAGACAACCTCCTAGGGGCTCCCCAGCCCCTGTCATCCTCAAACCAGACAGTCAATCCACAAGCAGGCCCAGGCACTCCTGGGCCAGGCTCACCAGCCAATCACACGCCAGCCACAGACTACACAAATATGCCAACTTCTAAAAGTGGCACTTCTAGACTAGACACAATCATGCCGCATTCACCATTACGCAGCATTCAATCTCACGAGTTCGCACATATCAAACTCGACCCTGCACTCCCCACACATCAGGAACTACCATGGGCATACATATTCCCCATTCATTCCTATGGGAGGGCAGGTCACTCACCACACATACACAGAGAGCTCACACACTTTACACTGTACCACAGTGAAAAAGTGCGCAAAGGCCTAAAATCATCAACACTAGGTTCCAGAAACAGACTAGGAAAAAGCAAAAAGTTTTGGGGTGAACCTGCCAAAAGGGCCAGGTCCAACAGTTTCTAATTAGTGTTCCTTTACAGTTAAGGGGAGTCCCCATCCCGGACTTCAAACAGGTCAGATCTCTCTACTTTCCTGATTTCTGTGAGTGTGAGGCTTCATGCTAAACACTCTTTCCCCTAGATGAATTTCTACTGAGGTTCACATGATGCTGACACCTTTCTCATCTCCAATTTAGAAAAGCCTCTTCACACTTTCATTTCCCAATTTAGCTAGAATTAGTTTCTTTATGGAACACTCAATCTGGATAATTTGCATTCTTTACATACTGATTATTTGCATTCTGTACTTTATATCTCGATTTAGCGTGCATGAGCACCTTATCTGTTTGCCTTTATTGATATCTTTGAATAATCCTTGATAGGTTTGATGAATGTAATGAACCAATAAATTGAAAATAAACATTTATGGTTGCAAACCATCCTCTCTGTAATTATTATAGAATTGTAATGTTTTATTAAATGCAAAAGGCTTCTAAATGCTATCTCTTCCTCAACACTTCAAGTTGACTATCAAAAGCCCATGCGACCAATGGGGGATTCTGTTTCATGGCCACACCAAGAGATTGAGATTAAGGGCCAGATGTACGACCCTTTTTTGCACTCGCAAACGGGAGTTCGGCCCGTTTGCGACCGCAAAAAAGGGTAATGGCATGTACAAACTCTATTTTGCGAGTCACTGACTCGCAAAATAGCATTTGTGATTCTCGCTATTAGGAAAAAGTGTCCCTTCCTAATAGAGAGACTCACTGCCATGTACTATTGTTTTGCAACCTCATTTGTTGCCACAAAACACTCGCAGTTTACCACCTACTTCAAGTAGGTGTTAAACCACTCGCAAACGGGAAGTTCCGAGTGTGTGAGAAAATAGTTTTTTAAGCGCAGGCAGTGGTTCCAGGGACCACTCCCTGCCCTTAAAAAATGGAACTGAAAAGTTTCATTTTTCTTTTTTAAATGCATCCCATTTTCCTTTAAGGAAAATGCACTGCATTTGAAAAAAAAACTGCTCTATTTAAAAAGCCGCCCCAGACATGGTGGTCTGCTGACCCCAGCAGGCCACCATCACTGGGAGTGCTAGCCATTCCCAATTTGGTCGCAAATTGCGCTTGCCTCATGAATATTGATAAGGCATGCAATTTGCGACCCCATTGGGAATCGTTAACAGTGTCTGTGACACTGTTGTTCATTGCATTTTGCGAGTTGCAAATTGCAAGTCGCAAAGCAATGCAATTTGTGAGTCACAAAATGTAAGGGTTGTACATTTGGCCCTTAGAGACCCCCCACTCCATCAACCCCTATACTTGTGTTGGTCTTGAACCTGGAGCAAATCTTTTTTTACTCTCACTTTCATTGGCTAAGTTTTATTCTTCCACTGCAAACGTTATGAAACTATTTTTTGGTTTTAGTTTATCATTTTGCACCCCACGGGACAGCATGTCCTACTCCTCCCTCTGCTTCTTTTCCATATAGAGTACACCCATGATCTTTCTTTTTCTCCCCATACTGTCCCACTTCGTTGCTCTTCTCCCATCCTCTCTCAGAGTACAGCGCTCTTTATCTGCCTTCCTCTGTCTTTTTCCCTCTTGCTCTCCTCATCTCTCATTAGCCTCCCCTGATAGAGAACGGGAATATGCTTAATCCTTCTGCGGCATGACACACCAGTTGTCAGGCTTAGTAATGCCCTGAATGCTGTCTCACTGTAGTTTCCTGTGCCTCTTGGCATCCCCTTTCCTGAGACTGCTCAACCTTCCTCGCCCTTCTCTTCCCACCCCTATCCCACTACACACTAGTGACTACTATTTATTTGGCAGTGCTGGATGCTTTTGAAATGCACAAGCTTTGGCAAAGCTAATAGCAGAGATGAGCTGTCTTCAAAAACTATTATGGATATTTTAAAGATGGTGGCCACATTAAGTGATGCAATGTTGTGGCCATATTGAAAGTATCAACAATATTTTCCTACTTTGCCACATTGTGTGATGTATGTGATGTGATGTAAAGTGGTGGCCATTTTGAAAGCATGGAAACATTTTCTATACTTTCAAGCGCCTTGCTGCCCTCGGATGACTGCTGCGCTATATTAATATCAAAAATCAAATTGTGTTTCATTGTGTCACGAACATGGCGGGAATGTAGAAAGCATGAAAACATTATTTTATACTTTCAAAATGACCGCTGCATTGCTTCACGTCAAGTTGCATCACTCAACATTGCAATTGTCTTGAAAGTATAAGAAATAGAATTTCAATATTGTCAGTCGATGCATTGGAAATGCAAATAGCGAGTACCACAAGGCATTGAAAAAGCAATACTGAATGGCGTTGGTATTGCTTGCTCAATATTGAGATGTTGGGCATTACTGGACTTGATCCACAAAGCATTTTGTGTGCATAAATGTAATCTAGATGTGTGCAAAATAAGCATTTTGCAGGCCTAAAATCATAATCAGATTGGGCGGGATTTGATGTTTTTAAGGTGCACTTCCTTTTTGTAAAATTATTTTTATAATGGTTGGGATACAGCTTAAATATCTTTCATTTTGAAAATTTCATAACATTTTTAGAATTCAAAACATCATTATAATACATAGACAATAACAGAAATGTAGCTAACTATTCAAAAATAAAACTGCCACCACATTGACATTAAAGAGCTGGTGCATGCAAGTTTACAACAAGCATTTGCAATGCAATAGGTCTCGCTTTGGCCAGAGTTTAAGCTATTGGTATTGTAAATGAAAATGCCTTTTATTTATCTGTTTTTATAATTAAACACATAAATAAAAGGCATTGTCATTTACAATGCCAATAGCTGGAACTCTTGTAAATACGAGACCTATATCATTTTAAAGAAGCGGTCGCCATTGACCTCAACTGCTTGGAAAGCGCGCACGGAATGCTAAATATTGCAAGAAAGCATGTTGTGCCTGCAGTAGGAGAAACTAATTAAAGAAAATATTGCTTACAGACTAAATAAGACATACGGTGTAACAACAGAAGTAAAAGGGCCAGTCCTCATGGGAGGTTACAAATGAAGATAGACTAACAAGCCTATAAACTAATCAGAAGCCAGCATTTACAAAGGACAATGACACAAGCCAATGAAAAATATGGGAGGCGCTTCAATTTTATACTCAAATACAGCATGCCTTACAGAGCAGCGCATGCGCTGCCCAGGCTCGGCCTAAAAAAGGACTAATGCATATATAAGGACTTAATGTACATTTCTACAACTATCAGGTTGTGTGCCTATCTCTGGAGTATAAGGAAAACTGAAATGTGCCTACAAGTAGAGTTTAGTCAGGAGCAGAGAAAATACTGAGTCCGACCTACTGAATACTATATGGTTGGTTCTTCAAGCCCCTACCTGAATACAGCTTGCCTCGCAGAGCAGCGCATGCACCGCCCAGGTTCGACCTAAAAATATGGGGAAATGGTGTTCATACCAGGGCCGGACTGGCTACCGGGTGTTTTGGAATGCTGCTGAGCTGGGGGCTGATTTAGTTGATGGGGACCTGCATGTGCTGAACGAAATTCGATTTGCTTTGTTTGTTTCAAAGCACACGCAGGTCTCCATCAACAAAATCTGCCCCCATTGCAGTGAAATCAACCCCCAGTTCGGCAGCATTCCAAAATACCCAGTAGTCAAAGGGATTTGGAGCACCCTGCTGACACGTCACAGCTGAATTACCTCTGAGGTAATTCAGCTGTGACGTGTCAGCAGGGTGCTCCAAATCCCCTTGACAAAATACCCGGTAGTCAGTCCGGCCCTGGTTCATACTATGAGCTAGGCACTGCAGGTGTTGGAGGTCCACGAGGAGGGAAGTGGGGTCTATGAGAATTCTGTCATTTTCAGCATCCCCCGTGAGGGCCTGCAAAGTACCGATTTTGTTGTGCATCTACTAAAACTGATAAAGTGTTGTTGTAAAAAAAAGAAATAATACATCTTTACTGGCAACTTACTAAATTAGTTCCCTTTTCAACAATTCTGGAAGCCTGTTGAACTAAGTCATCCTAAAGGTTCCCACAAGTTATTTTTAGGTGTTGCTTCTCCGTCAAGGGCCTCTACTTAATTGTTGGCAT
This sequence comes from Lissotriton helveticus, assembly GCF_964261635.1. Taxonomy (NCBI): domain Eukaryota; kingdom Metazoa; phylum Chordata; class Amphibia; order Caudata; family Salamandridae; genus Lissotriton; species Lissotriton helveticus. The sequence continues at coordinate 572,847,185 of NC_136071.1, read as the reverse complement.
TGCCAATAGGCCTGGCTTAAATGTGCCAGCACATGCAATCAGCATTTGAGCATGCACATTAATTCCACACCTATTGCCACATCTCTTACAGCGCACTCACACAGGCACCCCGCTCACCCAGCACTGAGGCTGGCACACTGGTCGCCCTGCACTGATGTAAGCATACAGCTCGCCCTGCAGTCAAACACGCACACAGTTTGCCCTACACTCAAGAAGCCACACAGCTCACCCTGCACTAGGGCATACACACCACTTATCCTACACTCACACAGGCACACCATTTGCCCTAGACTCAGGCAGCTACAACTCGAGCCCTGCTCTCAGGTATGCCCAATAATTGCCCTACAGTCACACAGGCACACCTTGCACCCGGCATTCAATTGGGCACATTGTTTCCCCTGCATTCACAGAAGACTTACAGCACACCCCAGATTTCGAAAGTTACTCCGTTCGGCCTGCACTTCGGCAGGCACACTGCTTACCCTGTAATCAAAGAAGGACCAAGCTTGCACTGGACTCAGACAAGCACACGTCACTCCAGTGTGTTAATAACAGAAGAAGAGGGCATGCATAGCACAATGTATGCAACGTAGCTAGAGTAAGTAGGACTGTGTTCTTTACAATCTTATGCAGGCGGGTTCTTACCCGCTCTGTATATCCATTGTAGGAAAAGATAGTTAAACAGCGTTCGGGAACATAGAAGGGGCTCTATGTAACAAAGGGATTAAGGGAGAGAGAAACTGAGGTAGAAGAAAGAGTGAGTGCAGCAAGAGGCCATCAAAGCTGTGGCATTTTAATGGTTTTCAAGAAGTCAAACTTACATTTAAGAAGACCCACAATTGCCCATTTGCATCTCATCAGGCCCCTTCTCTGCCTTAAACGTCAAATCACAGTTTCTGCATAGCCGAAGCTAACTACTAATGTCCATTCGAAAGAAGTATCCAACAGTGGGCCGTGAGGTGATAGTCTTCTTTGATAGGCGATGCGTAGATCTTTATATAACAATACCCGCCAACTATCCCCCCTCCCACCCCCCTTACCCCAACTCCCCCTCCCGCCCTCCCCAGAACCGGTGTGCCACTGCGCCTTATGAGAATGGAGATGAGTCATTTCCTAAGAGGTATCTGTAGACTTCGGAGCATCAGTGAGTCTAAGTAAGCAGAGGTATTTGTGGCATGTGACTTCATTAAATTCGAGCGCAAGCAACGAAAGGATGGGGCGCCAGATAGTGTGGAAAGCGGCTGATGAGTGTGTGAGGTTAGCGTGTATTCGTTCCATACCAATAATGCACCACAGTTTGTGTAACCACACTGTGTGCGTTGGGAGAGTCTGTGTGCCCCATGAAGATAAGATGTGGTGTACTGCTGCACCCATTGCTAGTCCCATTTGTTTCCCTCGTATGGATTTCAGTGGGAAAGTAAGCGCGTTGGGCAGCCCTTGAAGAGTATATGCAGGAAAGCGGGGTATTTCAGTTTCAAAGTGGGTATCTATGTCGTTAAGTACCGCTGTCCAGAACCCTGTCACCTCCCTGCATTCCAGGGAGTATGTGCGTCAAAGTGGCTTCCTCGTCGCAGCCTCTCCAGCAGGTGGGGCTACGATCTGGATTGGTTTTGTGTAATCGAGCTGGGGTCAGGTACCAGTAAATGGATTGACTAGTGAGAGTGGTGTGTTTGTATGTCCTGAGGCGGAAGCCGGGACCGATGTTCGTGACATTGCGACTTGCTGGTATAGTTGCGCTTATCTTTTTTTTAAAAATCGCTACATATCTGTTGTCTCTTTTAAAAATCTTATTGCTCATTTGCACATTGTTGTAAACATTACCGAACAGGAGACAACTCCCCGGTGGGTCCCGCCATCTTGGGTGAGGAGCCGGCCGAGCAGACTAGTGCTCCGCCCCTCCTGCCCCTTCTCACATAAAAACCCTGCTTTCTAACGCGCCCCACTGATTGACTAGTGAGAGTGGTGGGTTTGTATGTCCTGAGATGGAAGCCGGGACCGATGTTCGTGACATTGCGACTTGCTGCTATTGTTGCGCTTATCTTTTTTTAAAACTCGCTACATATCTGTTGTCTCTTTTAAAAATCTTATTGCTCATTTGCACATTGTTTTAAACATTACCGAACCGGAGACAACTCCCGCCCGTGGGTCCAGCCATCTTGGGTGAGGAGCCGGCCGAGCAGACTAGTGCTCCGCCCCTCCCGCCCCTTCTCACATAAAAACCCTGCTTTCTAACGCGCCCCACTGATTGACTAGTGAGAGTGGTGTGTTTGTATGTCCTGAGGCGGAAGCCGGGACCGATGTTCGTGACATTGCGACTTGCTGCTATTGTGGCGCTTATCTTTTTTTAAAAATCACTACATATCTGTTGTCTCTTTTAAAAATCGTATTGCTCATTTGCACATTGTTTTAAACATTACCGAACCGAAGACAACTCCCCTCGTGGGTCCCGCCATCTTGGGTGAGGAGCTGGCCGAGCAGACTAGTGCTCCGCCCCTCCCGCCCCTTCTCACATAAAATGGCACCCTTTCCTAGGAGGCGCAGCGGGCGCGCCGGCGGCGCGCTGAAGGCTCGCCAAAGGCAAGCCCGTCTGCGCCCGTCCGGGCCGGACCCGCGCCTAGGGCCAGAACCCCTGATTGGATGCTATCCGATCCAACCTCGCGGTTTATCTACAACAGTGATACCCTGTGGGCTTTAAGGGGCAGTATCAACCTGACAGGCTGCACTACTCTGGAAATGGGGGATGAAGTACTGAGGAATCCTCACCAGTGCGCTAACTGCCTACAGGACTGCCCAAACTGTGCTGGAAACCTATTGTGCCCCCCAAGGCCTTTGAGAAAATACCAGTGAGGAAAGAACTCCCCTCTGTTAAATGTCTATTCCTTAACGCTAGATCACTGGTTAAACACAGTACAGAGGTAGCGGACCTAATTCTGGATGGGAGAGTAATGATAGCATTCATCACTGAATCCTGGAACGATGCTGCCTCAGGTCCAGACATAGTTAACGCCACCCCTCCGGAGTATGTCTGTCACACTCAAAATAGAGAAAAGAGGAAAGGCGGAGGTCTGGCTATTATCTACCACAACTCAATTAGAGGGTCCTTTCAACCTGGAGCTATTGGTCTAGACGAGGCTCTTTTGTTTAATTTCACCTTATCTGATCATCAAACGTTCAGAGGTGTACTAGTCTATAGGCCCCCAGGGACCAAAGCCCCATTTGTTACAGCTTTGAGTAATCTACTTGAAGTAGCAGTTTGTGCCCAATCCTTTACTCTACTAGGGGATTTTAACTTTCACCTCGAATGCGGTTCGGATCCAGATACGCGTGATCTGATTGACCTACTGCAGGGAGTGGATTTGAAGCAATGGGTCAAAGGCCCGACCCATAAGGCAGGACATATCCTAGATGGTATTTTCTCCAACCATCCTAATCTAGATATACTGACAGTGCAGCCGGTCTCCTGGTCTGACCATGCAGCAGTCTATTTTAAATTCACTCTAGTTCCCCCCATGAGACCTTGTAAAGCTAAAAATGCTCCAAGACAGGTTAGGAAATGGAATAATATAAACGGTGAAACTCTGGAGGGCGTACTGAAAACATCTCTGGCGCCCCTCTCAGGGAATGTGGAGGAAGCCGCCACAGCCTACACTAACTGGCTCGAGTCAGCATGTCTGCAACTGGCACCCACCAAAATTTTCCATTCCACGCGTACAAACCCCTCCGCCCCCTGGTTTTCGGATCAGATTAGGGACCACAAAATCCTCTGTAAAAAACTGGAAAGAGCCTGGCGGTTAAATTACAGAGAGGCGGACAAAAGACTACTCAACATAGAGCAGAGAGTCTATAAAGAGATGATACGACTGGCTAAACGTGCATATTTCACGAAACGGATCAAAGAAGCCAACAATGTTCCGAAGGAACTATTTCGGACGGTGTCATCCCTGGTACTCCCCAAGACCATAGAGATACCCCCCAGCCTCCAACTTTGTGAGAATCTGGCCAGCTTTTTCTTGGAGAAAGTGGAAAAGATTTTCACTACTCTAGACAATCAAATTAGGACTCCCACCCCAATTACTGACTCAGAGAGGGAAAGCAACTCTGAAAAACTCCTTCATTTTACCTAAATTGGGGAGGAGGAGGTAGTGAAAAAGGATAAAGTCGGGCTCTCCTCATGACCCCTGCCCTGCCACAATTGCTAACTTAACCCCGGCCACCATTGCAGCGGGTCTCAACCCCCCTGTTCAACCTCATGCTAGATAGTGGGGAATTCCCCTCCAGATGAAAGCAAGCATCCATCTTACCCCTCCTTAAAAAATCCAACCTGGATATAACCGGGATGAACAACTATCGGCCAATTGCCAGACTGCCCCTCCCAGCTAAAATCATGGAGGGCATTCTTAACACTCAGCTGAGCACCTTCTTGAGGTTAGGAGAACATCTATATCCATCTCAGCACGGATTTCGGGAAGAGCACAGTACGGAATCGGCTCTTATTAAGTCTGTGGAAGACATAAGAAGAGTGATGGACGCAGGAGGCAGATCTGCTCTGATCCTGCTGGATCTTTCCGCGGCCTTCGACGCGGTCCATCACAAGTTGTTGATGGACCGGTTGGGGGCTTGCGGAATTCAAGGAAAGGCATTGAAGATCTTGCAAGCCTTCCTTTCCAGCAGGACTCAGACGGTGGCCCTGGGGGACTTTGAATCACGTCCATTTGTGCTTCCTTGTGGAGTCCAGCAGGGGTCTTCCCTGAGTCCGACTCTTTTTAATGTGTATGTCTCCTCCCTAGCGCCTGTGATTCGGTCCTTTGGCTTTAATCTTACAGCATATGCAGACGACACGCAGATTGTTGTGTCGCTGCTCCCGGGCGAAACAGACAGTACAGCAGATAGGTTTAGAGGCTGTATGCGAGAGGTTGGTAACTGGATGGCACAAAACTGTCTTAAGCTCAACTCTACAAAGACGGAAGTGCTGCTTTTCGGTTCCAAGGACAACTTCTGGTCCCCAAGGTGGTGGCCAGAAGAAATGGGGACCCTTCCCTCCCCAGTGGCGAAGGTTAAAAACCTGGGCATACTTATGGATGAATCCCTGTCCTTCAAACCACAGATCAATGCATTATCATCAACAATGCATTACCTGCTTAAAACGATTCGGAAAGTTCTACCATTACTGGCGGTAGAACATAGGAAAACAGTGGTAACAGGACTGGTGCTCTCACGCCTAGATTACTGTAACGGCCTCATGCTGAATGCCCAACAGGGTTTACTAAATAAACTCCAGATCCTGCAGAATGCAGCCGCTCGTCTGATTACGGATACCCCTAAGTTTGCGTCGGTAGCACAGGATCTGGTGAAGCTACACTGGCTGCCAGTTCGCAAAAGAATAATCTTCAAAGCACTCTGCGTGGTCTTCAAAGCATTGCATGACCTCAGCCCTCTATGTATGAAGTTGCTTTTCCATTGGTACAAGCCTGCAAGATCCCTGAGGTCTGGTGAGCAGGAGCTTTTCCCTGGGCGCAGCAGTAGCTTGGAATAGACTGCCACTACACCTCAGACAGTCGTCGGATCTTCTATCTTTCAGAAGAGCGCTAAAGACCTGGCTCTTTACACACTAAAGCTCCCATGCCCTATGGTCAATCAGTTAGCGCCAGGACACCTCCGGGTAACAGAGCGCTCTAAAAATGTGAAAAATAAATAAATAAATAAATTAACCGCTGCTTCTCGGCTTGCTGTGTTCCTGGTAGTATGATTCGCCCTATAATAGATCTGTTGCCATTCTTTTAGAGAAAGGCTCCTGCCTAATTCTGCCTCCCACCGTTGCCGCCCGGCTGAACGCTCTGTGGGTACCAGCGGACGCAACAGGAGATATAGTTCAGAGATTAACTTGCGGTCTGAGTGTTTGGATAAGAGCCACTTCTCGTAGGCCGTGAGTTGTCTGCTGATGCAAAGCTGTTTTTAAACAAACAATAAATCGATCAGTCAATCTACTATCGAGTCTTCTAGATAAAGATGAGCTCAGAAAAAAGTATCATTCCTGGTCAGTTACCAACTCATTTATTAAATTAGAACCTCAATCATACTTGATGACCCACTTAAAATCATTCTTAAGGAACAAATGTATGTTATTGCGGTTTGGGAGATATCCTACTAAGGACGGAATACCTAAATGGGAAAATAAATGATCCACTAAACTTTGTAGGTTATGTGGCTCCTATGAGGAAACTTTAATACATATTGTAACTACATGCCCCCCCTTTTGTACCGCTTTTGGCCGCCATAAGTGTGGCAGGCTATGCTCAGACGTGAGTCCCTTGCTCACTTTGCTACTGGATTCAAGCAAGCCGGGCTGAAGACGGCTGGAATGCCAGAAACCGGTCCTCGGAAGCATGTTTCCGGTCCAGGGAAGACATGGCTTGGCAGTTCGGGCTGGACTGTTCCCATGAGGCACAGGGTCAGACTGATTTGCATATAGCCATATCTGAACTGGGGTGGCAGAGTGGGCTAAAGAACGGTGATGGATTAAACCCAGATCTTTTGACTGGGTGTGAGTGTTTGATTGATTCAGATGCTCCGTCCATCACCACCCCCTTTTGTACCGCTTTTGGCCACCATAAGTGTGGCAGGGTATGCTCAGACGTGAGTCCCTTGCTCACTTTGCCACTGGATTCAAGCAAGCCGGGCTGAAGACGGCTGGAATGCCAGAAACCAGTCCTCGGAAGCTTGTTTCCGGTCCAGGGAAGACATGGCTTGGCAGTTCGGGCTGGACTGTTCCCATGAGGCACAGGGTCAGACTGATTTGCATATAGCCATGTCTGAACTGGGGTGGCAGAGTTAGCTAAAGAACGGTGATGGATTAAACCCAGATCTTTTGACTGGGTGTGAGTGTTTGATTGATTCAGATGCTCCGTCCATCACCACCCCCTTTTGTACCGCTTTTGGCCGCCATAAGTGTGGCAGGGTATGCTCAGACGTGAGTCCCTTGCTCACTTTGCCACTGTATTCAAGCAAGCCGGGCTGAAGACAGCTGGAATGCCAGAAACCGGTCCTCAGAAGCTTGTTTTCGGTCCAGATAAGACATGGCTTGGCAGTTCGGGCTGGACTGTTCCCATGAGGCACAGGGTCAGACTGATTTGCATATAGCCATGTCTGAACTGGGGTGGCAGAGTGGGCTAAAGAACGGTGATGGATTAAACCCAGATATTTTGACTGGGTGTGAGTGTTTGATTGATTCAAATGCTCCGTCCATCACCACCCCCTTTTGTACCGCCCAACTTCTAGAAGAGCAGAAGACTCTGTTAAGACTATATTAGGGGTGAGAACATGTTGACACACCATCTTTACCTGTCTCACTGGGTCTATGCCCCACTTGATCTCTCAATTTGTAAAGTTTATTTTTATTGCTGAAAAAAACTATTAACCAAAACTGATTCTGATTGTTAATACAATAACATGTCTGACTTTAATGCAAAAATGAAAATGAAAATGAAAAATCTGCTTTCAAAATCTGCTCTTAACACTTCTGCATATAACTTTACATCATAGTTACTAAATATTTTAATCTGTTACAGGATTGGTTAATCAAATTTAAGACCAAATACAAATCGTTTAAAAATTTTAATGATAGTGTTTGGATATTGTGCTCTAGCCATTTGCACAAACACTCTTTATTCATTGCTGCTCTCTATTATTGCTGCTAAAGTTTTCAATGTAAAGCTGGATAAATATTTTATGGGCAACATTTTTTTTTCTAACCTATTGTGTTTTATCTCTGATTGTAACGATTTGTATTAATCAACAAATAAAGTAATTACTACTACAAGTGGAAGGGGTAGGGGGAGTGCGGCCGAGAGCAGGGACATGCGCGCGCTCAAAGTAAACAAGTTTGACGGGAGGAGGCAGCAGGGGGAGGGGAGAGAGGAGGGGGCCTGCACCTGTTTCTCTTGCGGGTGCGAGCAGGAACCATCTGTTAATTGCAAACAGATGGTTTGAAATGCAATGCGTGGATGTTTTTGACTGCAACCCTGAATCGATTCCTAAAGGTCTTAGGCGAGACCTAAAAAACAGAGACGTTTCATTGCACTTAATCAACACTGCACAGTATCCTTACTCTTATGATGCCTAAATTGTGCAGTCTTTTATAATCAACTCATTATTCCATTAACAAAATATAATTCCAAAGCATTGTGTATATGTTAACCCAACAACTGACTCAATAAAGTGACTGTATAAGTTCAGTGCTCAAAATACCATCATATTTCCCAGCTAACTAACTCAGTAAAGTGACAGTGCGGATAAAGTGCTAACTTTCCTTTATATCCAAAGGAGATCTAAAAATGCCTGTTATTAACTCGACAGCTGACTCAATAAAATGACTGTGCAATACTTATGTAACCAGCATATTTGAACACTAACTAACTCAGTAAAGTGACAGTGTGGATAAAGTGCTTAGGGGCATATTATCAAGACAGGCAATAAAATGATTGTCGCTTTAGCGGCAGAAAACTGCCGCTAAAATGGCAATAATGGGCTTGATAATTTGCTCTATGGAATTCCAATGGAAGCCCATGTTAGATGTCCTTCACATCTAACATGGGCTTCAATTGGATTTTCATAGAGCATATTATCAAGCCCATTATCGCCATTTTAGCGTCAGTTTTCTGCCGCTAAAGCAACAATAATTTTATTGCCTGTCTTGATAAATTGCCCCTAAATTCCCTCTATATCAAATTGAGATTGGAAAGTTCCTCTGCATTACTAATAAAGTGCCAAACAACTCATCTCTCCTACAAGGATTCTTCTACAGCGAGAGCTCCCATGATCTCCTTATACTGCTGTATTTTATGCAGCTGGACATAGCATCAGTATTCCCTTATGTTGACTTTCCTCGTCTTGCATAACCATTCCTCAAATGTGGGATTCACTGATGATTTCCAATAGCACGTGAACCATCTATGCAGAAATATAAATAAATTGTGTGCACCTTCTCCCAAACTGTGTCTGGATAGCGAGACCTAACAAAGTGATACCAGATGATGGTTTAACCCCTCCTTTTCTCATCAGGTGCTCCTACTGATCTAGTTTGCAGGTAAACATGTCGGTAAGGCATAAATATAAAAAAGTGTCAACAAAGCAGAGAAATGGTATGAGGATAAAAGGAATAAGAGAGGAAACCCATTTTTCTTAAAGAGTCTTGATGTAGAATTATTTAATTCACAAAAAGTGCTTGCAAATTACACACATGCTTTTGCGGATCAAATACTTTTTTGCAAACCGATATATGTAATGTTGGGTCAGTTAACAAAATACTGAATTGCAGGCAGTTGCAGAAAAACCTACTTAATTAATATTTATTAGGCAGGTGCTAATATGCCACCCTCTGCGATTGGCTGCAATCAAAAGATGGTGGCACACCATTATCTCTATGATTGCATTCCTAATTGGATTTTTTTTCCAAAGCAGCCTGCGTTCTTTAAATGAACCATTGCTGGTTTAAAAAAATAAGTTTTCAGTTTTGGAAAACTTCTCCACTCTCAGGCTGCCAACACAATTCCCAATGAGGAAGGGGCCCTTAGGCGAGCCATTTCTCCATTGCAAATTAGTTACTACTCCAACTCGAGGGTCGCTAGCTCATCAATGGTTTGCAGCAGCAGTCAAGCTGCCAATAAATTCCTTTTCAATTGCAAACGAGAGGGAAGAAATCCCTTTCATGAACAGTCCTATTTGCAATTCAGAAACAATTGTGAAAGTCCTTTGACATGTTGAAATAATTTTCTAACTCATCTAAAAGGGGTTTGTACATAATGATAAGCACTTTTGTGGTCACAAAACCCGTGATTTTTCGACATGACAACCTTAGTTCTAAATCTGACTAAGATGCAAGGACTAACTTATAGTTTGGTCTGGGTGAAACTGTAACTATGCAGGAGTAATCGGAGTAATTTTGCAAATTCTGTATTACTCTTGCAATGCAAAACTACAGAAAATTATGTGATTATGCCTGCTGAGTAAATAAGAGAAATTTGAGACAAGAATCCTACCACATGAGCACAGGAACAATGAACTTCGCGAGTGCGAGCGGCTGCTGACTGCTGCTGCTCCCGTTCTGTTGCATTTAACAATATTTTCTTTGCACAAAATACATCCTCGTATCCATTTTGGATACAAGGGTGCCTTTTGCATTCAGAAAGTAGCACTAAATGCTGGGTTTTTCTCCTTGCATTATATTGAGTAATTTTGCTGCTATTTTGTGTAGCTACGCTACAGCAAATTACACAAATTATGCCTACTTCTACTTATAGATCTGAAGGTCCCAAATGTTTGAATGTTTCCAAGTTATTTTGAGAGACATGCCACAGAATGCTAGCCCATGGACATGGCCAAGGCACAGCTACTTGGGAGGCCCTTTATGGACCGGTCTCGTGCTCCACACATGCTTCTATTCCTTTATGTTTACCTGCAAACATGGCTAAAGATATAGATGATTATAACCTTTCCAAGCCTAGCTGAAGCTGTTTACTCTTCAAAGGCTGTGTACTCGCTCCTACTCACATCGCCCCGGGAATGTAGCAGGGCAAGATATGAGATCACCAAAAGGCTCCTTGTTGTCAGAACACCTCATTTTCTGTTGCAAGTAGGTTCATTTTGGAATTATTCATTCTGGTTCAGTTCAATTAAACAAATCAGAATGAAAACAACGGTCAAAAATTGAAATGTTGCATCACAGTGTCATAGGGCCATCTGATATTTAAGATGATCTTATGAAAATAGAACAAAGGCATAGGGCCCCTTATGAAGTCACCAGCACAGTATAATTGAAAGCATTCATTACAATCTCATGACAGAAGGAAGAAAAACTATGGGTCTGATTTATAGTATAGTGGACGGAGTTACCTCTTTCAGGATGATGGAGGACAATACCTCTGACATCCAGTGGAACCTATGCCAGCCAAATTTAGGGCCCGATTTAAATATCGGCGAATGGGTTACTCCATCACATCGGCAATGGATATCCCATCTACTGAAATCTAAATCCCATGGATATATTTGGAATTAGATTCTAGTAGACAGTATATCCGTCCCCGTTGTGGCGGAGTAACCCGTCAGCCGATATCTAAATCAGGCCCTTAAAGTTGTACCCCGATCCTGTGGACAACTCGCAACTGCTGTAAATGTTTTTTTTGTTTATGTAGGAAAAGTTTGATGGGCAATACCATCAAACATGATGGCCTGCAAACCTGCAAATTTCTAGCAAAAATTTGTTTTTCAAAGGCAAACTCCCAAAGCTGGAATTTGCTTTTGAAAAACTAAAAAATCTAATAGCCCCCACAAACAGGGAGTTATCTTCCAGGGTGTTGGTGTCATTATTGTTTCCTGTCCTTTACACCCAGATGTTTATCCTAAATAGGGTGGACATTGTTAAGTTCGTCCTCTGAAGACCACTACTCTGCCATGCTGCTACAGGAAGTATTCCATCGAGGAGCCACAAGCAAAGGAATGGGACTATAATTGATTGAACTGAATGTCACTGGATATGAATAAATATTCCTGGTAGATCAGTGTAGGAAAGATAAGCATCAAAGACACAGAAACAAAGAAACTCAAGAGATATTTTATTCATTGACTTAATTACAAATATTGTAAGAAATAAGACACTGAATAAATAGACACATTTTGTTACCAATCATTTCACAGTTAAAGTAAAGTAAAGTCCACATTTGTAAAGCGCACAATCACCCGTAAGGGTCTCTAGGCGCTGGGGGCCGTCGGGAAGATTAAGCGAGCTATTGCCCAGAGTCACATGGTGCTGGGCTAACCTGCCGCCGGAGCCGGGGATCGAACCGTGGTCCCCAGATTCCAGCGTCAGTCGCCCTGGCCGCGGCGCCACACCTCTCCCCTACAGTTCCACTTTTATACTCATTTTCTAGACAGGGGATGGGGATCCACTGTTGAGGTTTAAGAACTGATTTGGGGGTGACTCTCTTTCAAATGTAGTATTATAGCTGTAGCTCAAACACAGCCTTTGTGCTAGGTGATGGCTCTCACAGCAGTAACAGTAGTGTTGGCTCAAAGCAAGTGTATCCAAAACCGGACACAATTAAGCATGGGATTTCAGCACCTGACTTTCTTCAGCCTTCCTGCGGAGTCATCAGACACTTACTTAAAGGCAGCCCTGCATAGATACTTTGTCACCTTTAACAAGAGAAACCCCTTGACCTACCCCTCACTAGTAGCATCTACTCAAAGGTCTAAGAGCCACAAAGCTTATTCTATTAGTCTTGATGCTAGTTGCCCCTTTGCTGGCCTTCCAAATTCTTCTGCCCAATATGTATCTCCACTGCCCTTCATCTAGCCCACACATCTGGTGCTGAAGCTATCAGTGCTGACCTTGGTTTCGAGTGCTATTACTGATGTGTTTTTATTTCCTTTGCATGCTCTGATTTGTCAGCAAATACGGACCAACTCTATATGTGGGCTAAAACAGGTGTAGGTTTCTGGAAGTTTAATAGCTTAAGAAGTATGAATAAGAACCATTTGCAAAAGGGATATCCTAGTACACACATAGGTGTCCTCCTGCTCCAGCTCTTTTTATGCCTTCTAGTGTTGGTTGTCCTCATGGTCCTGTTCCAAGTCTTTCTTTTCTGGGTTGCTTTGGTCCTCCTGAAACGTGTTTCCTGGATCTGACACTCCTGGTTGTAATCCCTCCTGACCCTTGGTTTCCTTGCCCTTCCTTGTGTTATCCATTTCAGGGCCTCTTGATGCTGGTGCTACTGATTCTCACTTTGATCCTGCTAGGCCTTTCTCCACCCAACCCTGTGCCCTGGTTCTCCTAGATCTGGCACTCCTTGTCTTCCTGGTTTGGGCCATCATGATTTTCTGTGCCCTGGTCCCTGTTTTGTGTGGTCCACCTGGTACTGCCTCCACTGGTTCTGGCGCTCCTTATTAGGTCTTCTTTGATTGGGCCTGTTCATTTTGGGCCTGGTATGGCAACATTGGGGTTTTTGGCACAGGTTGTTCTGCTTCCCCCAAGTCACATCACCCTGGACCAGATTCCCTAGTTTCTGGTCCTCCTGCTCCACTTGGTACTTCAGTTTAGGCTCCCTTGGTTGTGACTCTGATCCTTCTAGCCCTCTTGCTGGTTCTGCTTATTCTGATCCTTCTAGTCCATCTAATCCACTCCAATCTGGTTGCTGGGCTTAATGCCCCTAAACCACCAGCCCCTGCCCTGACTAGTTCTACTGGTCCTCCTCTAACTTAACATGATACTCTTGGCCCTAGTCCTACTTCTTGTTATCCTGATTGTACACTAACATATCCACTTAGTCCTGATCTTCCTTGTTCAGGTCATCCTATTCTTAGCCACCCTGCTTGGCTGTCCTGACTCCTATCATCCTGGTCCTTCTTGTCCTGGTCCTTCTTGCCCTGGTATGCCAGGTCCTGGTATTCCTGGGCCTCTGTGACTTGAGCTTCATTCTCCCTTTGGTTGTGGTCCCACTGGTGCTCTTAGCTCTTGTCCTGCTGTCTCTAGTTGCCTGGTCATCACATTCTGATTCTCCAGGCTGTGTTCTGCTAGTCTTCCTCACCATCAGTTCGGTTTGCCTAGCACTTCTCTTCTCATTCCTGGCCCTCAGAGTCTGTGTTCTCTTCAGTTTTCTGCCCACTAGACTTGATCTTTTTGTTTCTTGTCCTTCTTGCTTGGGTCTTTGTATGCTTAATCCTCTTGGTTCTAGTCTTCCTTGCTTTCCTGGTCCTTCTAGGCCCCTTTCTACAAGGTCTACCTCTTCCTTCCTGATCCTCTTGACCCTCATCCCCTTGATCTGATCATTCGGATGCTTATCATACTGCTCATTCAATTCCTACTGCATCAATTCTTGCTGGCTCCCTTGTTCTACCTGGCCTCTCGTGTTCTGGTCCTCTTAGGCCTTGCCCTATTAGACCTTATCGTTGTGGCTTGGATCAGCCTTGTCCTCCTGTCTATGACCTTGCCCTCATGGGACTTCTGGCACTGCACCCAATGGTCTGGGCCCTTTGGTTCTTTTTCTTTTTGCCTGGGTCCTTCTGAGCCTAGTCATTTTGGTCCTGGCCCTCCTGGACATCCAGGTCCAGACCCCATAGTCTTCTAGGCACTGTCTCTTCTGGTCTTTCTAATCTTTCTCACCCAGGTCCTACTACTACCAGGTCCTGTTCTTTATGCTCCATGTGGTACTCTGCGCCATGGTCCTAAGGTGATGGCCCCCACATATACCTGGGCCTGCTACTGGTTCTCCTAGTGCTGATTCTTTCAATTCTCTTGGTCCTCGAAGGTCAGGTTTTTCCAGTAACTTTGGTACTGGCCCCCTCATCTTCTTTGCTTAGTTTGGTCCCCTGGTTCTATTGACCACAGCCGCCATGCTCGTAATCTTCCTAGTCTTCCTGAATCTGGTCCTGATCCTCCTGCTCTTTGTTTTTGTTCTTGTTCACCAACTGATCATGGTTCTCCTTACTCTGGTCGTTCTTGTTCTTTATAGTCCTTGTTATTCTTGAGATTATGTGCCCATTGGCTCTGATCCTCTTGGTCCTGGTCCATATATTTAGTTTCTCCTAGGCCTATTTCTCTTGGATCTGGTTCACCAATCATCCTAGACTTGGTCCTGGTTGTCCTGGTTCTTCTTGTCCTATTGTGCTTGTTATCATAAACATTGCCTGGTGCCTATCCCGGCCATTATTAGTTCCCCCAGACTTGATCCGTCTGCTCTGTTGCTTTCTAGTCTGCCCTGACCCTGGTCACCTGATCTAGGTTCTCCTCACACTCAGCCCTGAAGCCCTGGTATCAAAGGTCCTGGTCCATCTGGACTCCCTTGTCCTGTCTGTCTTAGTTTTTGTTTTCCTGGTTCGGGTTGTCCTGTTCTCCCTGGACCAGTTGTTTGGTCTCTTTATACTACTGATACTGTAGCCATTGATCCTCTCGCTCTTGACACAGATTTTTCTTGTTAGAGTCCTCCTGAGCCTGGAATTTCTGGTCCTGGTCCTTCTGGCCACCACTGTCCTGTTCCCTTAGTCGTCCAGATTCTGATTGGCATACTTACATCTGATCCTTCTCACCCTGGTACTGATACTTCTAATGATTGCTCTGCCACACTAGCTCCTGATACTCATGATCCTCTTAGCTTTGTTTCTGGTCCTCCAGGTCATGATCCTTTTAGTTTACAGAATCTTCTTGCTCTGGTCTTCTTGATGTCCTTAGTCCTGCCCCTGTGGGTCTCCCTAATTCCTTTCCTGCATATCCTAGTATCCTGGACATAAGGCCCATTGCCCTCCAGGTCCTGATCTTCCTATTACTCTTCAATCTGGTCCTGATCCTCCTGGCCCTTCTCATCCTGCCCCTTGCCTTCAGGGTTCTGCAATAACCTGTGTGAGATTATCCTAACCTATCCTAGTTCTGATGCTTTTTGACCTCCGTGTTCATACTAATCTAAGAAATTCATGGTCATGGTCTGTCTAGTTGTCATTCCTATATACTTCTGTCCCTAGTCCATAGGATCCCAGATCTCCTGTTTCACAGGTTTAAGGAGTGCTTATGTACTTCTGAGGTGTTATCACTGGTATGCGTCAATGTGCCTAGCACACTCAAAAAATACTGCTGCCAAGCAATCTGACTTTAGTATGCCTGGGGCATTAGGGCACTGATACATACAGTGCTTGAGCCATGGATGGCTCCATATGCACTTTTTAGCAAGGCAGCATGCCTAGAAGAAAATGTAACATGCTTGTGTCTCACAGTGTGAAGTTTGGCTAAACCTCATGAGACACGGGTCTTTATTTGGATGTAGCCAGCTATGTAAACCACACCAACCACACTCACACGCCTACTATTCATTGAGCTTACCTCAGTTTGGACCTTGTTTGTGGTCGTTGGTGACTGCCGTGTTTTGGCACCCTTGAGCCTGCAACGTTGCCATCTGGTATCTGTGGAGAGAAAAGATGAGAGAAAAGAAGATGACAAGCAGATTGGCATCTTTAAAGGTAGTAATGCACGACAGCTAAAAACTAGGAAATTACCCTGATTCCTGCGTAGGCACCTTCCAAGGCAACAGCTGCACCTACAAAGAAACATATGTGTTAAGACTCTGAACTATAGCATTTTGTTACTAATGACTTGTATAATTCATTTGTTATTGCCTTTGCTGAGAAATCAATGATGTTGATAATCGTGAATGATATTTGGTGAAAAAATTCATGAACAATGATATTGTACTATGCTATTGTATTTGAACTACTGAGTACCTCTTGTTCCTGAGGTAAGGAGCTCAGAAAATGTTATGAGAAATCCCATAATAATGTAATACTCCCTAGGTAAGGGATTGGGAGTTAGCTACGGACACAAAAAGGGAACACAGAACTCCAACATTCCATTTGATCACAAAAGAATATAAAGTGCAATTGAGTAGGTGGGTAAAGACAAGAACTGATATTATTTGAGAGAATAACTGCATACACAATGCAAAACCTGAACTGATCTAATTCTTGCCCATATTAGAGTGCATCAAAACATATCACAGTACAGAAGTTGAGAGAGCGCCTATTCTTCAGGATAGTGTGGAAGGGGAATCGAAGGTGAGGAATAAATACTGTGACAAGGGAAGTAAAGAGTGAAGTTAACATTTAATGGTGAAGGGTAACTCATTTCCTGTGTTGTGTTTAAAGTTAGTAATGGTTACATCTAACCCGTCGCCCTTCCCTGAAATTGGAAACCACCAACCCTAGGATAGGACATAGACATTGGAACTGACATGATCGGGAGCGACAAGCTATCATCGAGGCATTCTTCATTTCTTTCTCTCTCAGCCCATTACACCTTTCTCTTATTGACCCCAAGGGCCCACAGCATCATTCTTCTTCTCTGGGGGCACAGGAGTTTGGTGACGCAATCAGGATCCAGCATCTCGGAGAACAATCTTCCCATGACGCGGAGGGAGACAAGGCGGGTGACAGGAGAGACAAATATTGATGCCTTTTTAGAGAGTGCGCCCCTCCCGAAGCTAGAGGAGGAGCAAGTGAAGCATTTGGGCAGAGATATCTCAATTGAAGAAGTTAGGAGTGCAATTAAACATATGGCTCGCAATAAGACTCCGGGTTTAGACGGATTGCCGATGGAATTTTACTCGCAGTATGTAGATTTGCTGGTCCCGAGGCTGATAGAGGTCTATAGAGAAGCACGAGGACTGGGCCAACTCCCTATGACGATGAGAGAGGCATTCATTATCCCATTGCTAAAACCAGGGCTGGAGGGTACAGGCACGGCAGCATATCGCCCATTGTCAATGTTGTCAACTGATTATAAGATCCTAAGTCGGATCTTGACGTCCTGTCTCCTACAGCATATGACCAGTCTGGTTCATGGGGATCAGGCTGGGTTTATCCCAACTAGAAACACAGCTACAAACGTACAGAGATTGTTGAGGGTTTTGGGGGTGGGCTGACTTGGCTTGCCTCTGGCCACGATAATTTCAGTGGACATAGAGAAGGCCTTTGATAGTTTAGAATGGCCGTACCTGTATAAAACAATGGGGTGTTTCAGTTTGGGAGACGCATTCGTAGGCTGGACAAAAGTGTTGTATACCTCTGCAGTGGCTAGAGTAAAGGTAGGGGCGTTAATTTCCCCCGATACAGAGTGTCCCGCGGGACAAGGCAGGGCTGCCCGCTCTCTCCACTATTATTTGCTTTGGCAATAGAACCTCTGGCAGCGCGAGCTAGGTTGGGACAGTGGTATGAAGGTCTGGCGTTCAGAGGGGAACAGCGGATGATTTTTTGATGTATCTGGCGGACGCGGAGGGAGCACTGAAGGGAGCGGCAGACTTGTTGTCGGAATTTGGTGACATTTCAGGATTGAGGTTTAATTGGGCTGAGACATGTTTGTTTCCAGTGAAGCCCGGGAGGACGGCGCCTACAATACCACGGAATATTCGCTGGTAGCAGACTTGTTTAGCATACCTTGGGGTGCATATCTGTCACGAGGCCAATGATATTCTAGAAGGGAACGTTGGCAGATGTGTGCGGGCACTGAAAGGTAGCATGGCATTTTAGAGTACACTTCCGTTGTCAGTGATGGGACGGGTTGCCTTATTAAAGATGGTGGCACTTCCTAGGCTGCTGTATTTTTATAGAACACTGCCCATATGGATACCGGGCTACATGTTTACATTTTTTAAGTCCATGATAGTGGGATTCCTCAGGGGGTCCGGGAGGCGCAGAGTGGCCCAAAAAACACTGGTGAGGCCGAAAGCAGAGGACGGGCTAGCGGTTCCTGACCTGGAACTTTATTATTTGGCAGCTCAACTGCAGGTATTGACGCAGGCAGTTGCAATAGAATTTAGGGGCCCAGAGAACTTGAGAGGTAGAGGAATACCGAGACACATCCTATCCTTTATAATATTGCAGCAGAGCCTTGACCTTAGAGGTCTTCTCTGGAAGAGAAAACACTGAGATTATGCTGGAATCGGAGCCAGCAAAAAGCGAGCGTGCTGTATCCATATGCTCCTGAAATTCCATTGGGGATGGTTACAGCATTGCCCCATGGTGGAGACTGGACGTCCTTGCTGGAGTGGGAACAGGCAGGGGTCCAAGTACTCGTGGATCTATATGAGGATGGTGAATTAATGACTTATCAGGCGTTGCAGGAACGATACAACCTCCCAAGGGGGGGATTCCTGGTGCACGTTGCTCTGGTGCATGCACTTCAGAAACATTAGAGGGAGGGATTGGTAGAGCCCAAAACAACGATGGCATGTCAGTATGTAGTGATGGCGGCAGGGACATTTAAAGCAGTTACATGCCTCTACTCGAGAATGTTGAACGAGGGATTAGCACCACTCGATACATTACGACTAAAATGGGAGACAGGCATTGGGAAGCCCATACCGGAGACTGCTGCATGGGGACATATTCTACGCAGGGCTTGGAAAAGCACCAGGAATGCAAGATTCCAGCTGGTGCACTTTTTTATACTACACAGAGCATAATTGACACCTGGTAAGATTCAGAAGTATTTTAAGGTTGATAATGCTGTATGCCCAAGGTGCACAAGAGAGGGGGTGGAACTAGAGCATAAGCTGAGGGAGTGCCCAAACCCGGGGAATTACTGGGCTGAAGTGGGAGAACTATTGAACTCAGTTACAGAGCGCCAGTTAGATTTTGACATGGCAACGTGTATATTACATTGGTTCCCTCATACCTCCAAGATAAATATGACATGTACATTTGTAGATATGGGGCTGGTGCTGGCAAAAATAGAAATAACAATGCACTGGAAGTCGAAGGAGGGTCCCAGCAGTAGGAGGTGGAGAGCTGAGCTAATTAAATGGGCTAGCAGTGAGAGTGTTATTCGGTTTCAACAAGCGCGACGCTTGAACAACAAAAAAACGCTGGAGTCAGCAAGAGCATGGGAGGCACTGGTGCACTCTCTGTCCGACCAACAGTCAGAGGAAGGATCATTATAAGATGGCATAGCTCTGGGAGGCCAACTACACACCTGTTATGGGAGGACCTGGCTTTAGTTAGAATGAGACGCAAGCTGTAACTGTTGTAAATACATGATATACACCGGTGAGGGAGGGAGGGGGTGGGACTTTTTTGGTTTAGGGGTAGTTCATTAGTGGGGATGCTTAGGTTCTTCTCCAGGTGAGAGGTATATTATAGTCAGTATGCAGAATGATTAGTCCTGCTTATATTGCGAACAGTGGTGCAGCGTTCTATAGCATGTAGGCTTGTATTGCAATGTGGGACAATCGGATAGTTTAGAGGGCTTTGCTAATGTAAATGTTGACTGTACAGTAAACTACACTGTCATAATGATAGAAAACAATAAAATATGTTTTGAAAAAAAAATCATTCTTTAGCTCACTCCGCCACCCCAGTTCAGACAAGGAATGGTGGCCTGCTGGTGTCAGCAGACAACCATGTCTGTCACTTTTAAAAAGAAAGCAACCTTTTTTTGCTGCACCCCAGGTCCTTAAAGGAAAGCAAGATGCATTTTTTTTGTTTTTATAAAAAGGAAAGCTTTCAATAATGGATTTGTTTTGAGAGTCAGTGGTCCACCCAAAAATGTTTTCTTAACATTAAGAATTGGGAGGACCCCTTTTCATTTTTGAGCGGGTTACTACTACCTTTCAGTATTTGGCAAAATACTAATGTTTTCCAAGCAGATTTCGGTTGCAAAACATTAATACATACCACAAGGAATCACTGTTTGGATGGGGTGCCCTAAATGCTTCCTAAGTGATTCATATTAGTTTCCTAAACCCATTGGGCACACCACTAAATCGATTTCAACTTATCTCCCCCTCAGTAAAACCATTAACGTGGACAGATCATGCGGCAGTTATGTTCAAACTTTTAATTAAAAAACAAAAAAACGTACACATTACAAATCGCTCCTATGTTCAATTACGTGATTGGAAGAATATAGACGGTGTAACCCTACAGTCTACCTTAGCCTCTACCCAACCAAGGGATACAACAGATCCACAAATAGCCTCCGAGAACTATAATATCTGGCTTAACAATGCTTTTACCACTTTAGCTCCCTCGAAAAAAAGGCTGCCCAATCGTAACTCACCGTCTGCACCCTGGTTCTCAGAAACCCTTAGACTAGAAAGGCAACGGTGTAGAAATTTAGAAAGACGTTGGCGCAGAGACTATGATAACAATAATAAAGATTTATACAAAAAAGCACTAGCCATATACAGAAAGCTCCTAAATACAGAGAAAAATAATTTTTATCTTGAACAAATAGAATCAGCTAAAAATTCTACCAAACAACTTTATCAAGTTGTCACGAAGCTCTCTACTCCACCATTATGTACGACTACAGAACATCACAAAAGCTGTGTAACGACTTGGCGGATTTTTTTAAGTCTAAGGTTAATGATATTTATTCCAACTTCACCGCTAAGGTGAGTACTGACTCTACAAGCCCTAATAATAGTGTTCCCAATAGTAGCGACCCCTCCATGTCAACACTTTTTAGTAAATTTGACTAAATTTCTCAAATGCAGATAGTTGATCTTATTACAACCATCAAATCAGGGTCACCGTTTGATCCATGTCCACCGCTGATTCTAAAATCGGTAACCAACTTGATTGCTCCACAAATATTTGTAATGCCATGTTTCTTTCGGGCTCTTATCCATCGATCTGGAAAAAAGTACTTATAAAACCCTTGCTGAAAAAAACAAATCTCGATCCCTTAGAGCCCAAAAGCTATCGACCGATTGCATCACTCCCCTTCCCATCAAAAATATTCGAAAAAATTATAAATTGTCAGCTATCAGACTATATCGACCAGAACAATCTCCTTGACGATACCCAATTTGGGTTTAGGAAGGGGCATGGAACAGAAACAGCACTTGTTAAGGCAGCAGATGAAGTCAGATTCATTATGGATCAAGGAGGTGCAGTAGTTCTGATATTATTGGACTTGTCTGCGGCCTTTGACACGGTCGATCACAACATCTTGATCGACCGTGTAGCCCATATTGGCATTCAGGGTAAAGTCAAATCTCTTTTGGCTTCCTTTTTGTCAGGCCATAAACAGTCTGTCAAACTGGGTGGCTTTTATTCTCCTATTTTTACCTTACCATGTGGTGTCCCCCAAGGATCCTCGTTAAGTCCGACACTTTTTAACATCTATGTGTCGGACTTGGCGAGGGTTATTAAATCATTCGGAATTGGGTTGACATCATACGGTGACGATACTCAGCTGGTACTGGCCATCCATAATAACGGAGGAGCAGTTGCGACCAACTTTCAGGAAGGCATGATGGCTATCAGCTCCTGGATGGACCACAACTGCTTAAAATTAAATTCTGACAAGACGGAGGTCATGATCTTCGGTAAATTGACCCTGTCTTGGTCCCCAGCATGGTGGCCCTCGGACCTAGGAGCCCCTCCAATTCCGGTTACTAAAGTTAGGAACTTAGGAGTACTATTCGACAATAAATTGTCATTTCTTAGCCATGCTAAGGCAGTGGTCTCAGCATCCTTTTATACTTTGAGGATGGTTAAGAAATTACTGCCATTCCTTCCTTCTACAGCAGGCAAAACCTTAATGTGCACTTTAGTTCTTTCGAAAATCGATTATTAGAGAGTTTTTTTATATAGCGCGAACTTGAACCGAACCAAATCAGCTATCAGAGCGCTTTACATAGCACCAGTTACGTTACATGAGGACACACTTTCATTTTTTTTTAGGCACGGGAGATTAAGTGATTTGCCCAGAATCACAGGGGGTTTCTGGCGTTGTTACCGAGACTCGAACCAAGTTCCCCAGGTCCGAGGTCGAGCGCCTTAGCCGTTAGGCCAACCCCTCTCCCCGCTATGTTATTGTAATGCTCTGTTGTTAAACGCCCAGGAACAAGTTCTTAATAAGATGCAACTAATTCAAAACGCGGCTGCTAGAATTTTGGCTTATACTTCAAAATGTACTTCTATCACCCCGATTGTTCGCCAACTTCGCTGGCTCCCGGTCAGGAGTCGTACTAAATTTAAGGCGTTGTGTATCACTTATAAGGCCGTCAACAATATAGGCCCAGACTATTTAAAAAAAGCTTTACAGATATACATCCCCAAAAGAGCCTTACGCTCCTCCTCAGCCCATTTGCTCCCAGTTCCTCGAACAAAGAAAGTGAACTGGGGAGACAGACGATTTATAGTGTCGGTCTCTAAACTGTGGAACTCTCTCCCCCAATATATAAAAACCAGCCCTTCCTTGATGACTTTTCGAAAAAACTAAAAACCTGGCTATTTAACCAACAATAAGTCAAAACCCCCTCGCAGCATATATTCTACCTAGCGCCGAGACACCCCAGGGTATTTGTGCGCTGTATAAATCGTATAAATAAATAAATAAATAAATAAATTTACTACATTTGAAAAACACATTTTCTTATGCCAACCCTGCCATTTAACAAACTGCGTGGTCTGTGACCACAAAATGTGTTCATACATCCGGCCCTTAATTTCCTACATGCAAAGGCCTTTCTTAAAATAAATGCAAGCAGCAGTACTAAAAAAGGCTGCTCTTTGACCACGTAGTTGATACATAACCAAACAAAAACATGAATGCACAACAGTTTTACAACTTTCACTTGCGTTGCTAGGCTACGCTTCATACAGTTTGTTAAATCTCATCTTCCTAAAGCCAGTCACATATGACAGTTTTAATAAAGTATTCTGCTAATGTGCTGTTTATCTGGAAAAAATGTGGGCGTTCAGTTTAAATGGAAGACGCTCACATTTTTTCCCCAAAACACTACAGCAGCGTAAAAAATATAATAGGATTTAATAAAGCAGTATATAAAGAAACACACTTCCGGCATGGCTAGCAACAGATTTATTCTTGGGAAAGATAACTTTTTAAAGTTAGACTGGTTCTTCAAGGGACTCTTGTGCAAGGAATTCGAAGTTTATGGAGAAAATCTCCCCTCATGACTGTTTAGGAGCATAGGGCCATATGTATCAAGCAAAATTGCGATCGCAAACGTCGAAATTCACCGAATTTTGGCGTTTGCGATCTCAATTTTGCTAAGTGGTATGTATGAAGGCAAATCTGCGTGCAAAATAAGGAATCGCAAAATATGCGATTTCTTATTTTGCGATTGCTTTTAAGGAATCGCAAATTTAGCGATTCCTTAAATGCAATGTAAGAAGCACCACAAAAGTGCAATTTGGCCTTAAGGAATCGCAAGGTGGTAATTTGCGATTTCATTTAAAAATTCACTTTTTTGCATTTTTCAAAGTGCAATGTGAAGCACATATGTGCGCCACATGTGCACCTATGTTCTTTCCGGGGTGCAACAGGGTGTCCTTTTGACACCCTTGAAATTGCATTCTCAATTTGCAATTCTCTAACTGCTAATCACAAATTGAGAATGTCTTCCCATTCATTCCTATGGGCTTCTAGGCCCATAGGAATGAATGGGAAGGTATTCCTTAATTGCGAATCGTAATTTGAGATTCGCAATTAAGGAATATGGAGGATTCGCAAAATTTATTGCAAATCATACATACATAGCATTTTGCGATTCTCAAATAGCGATTCGCAAAAAATCTCTATTTGAGAATTGCAAAAGAGGTTTTTGATACATATGGCCCATAATCTTTCTAGTGTAGTATGTGCGTTGCAGAAAACTAATTGACAATGATCCATGTCTTCAGATGATATATATTTTGGATGCATTTATGCTTTTTATTTGTAATGTCTCGATTACCTACCAATAGTCTTTCTTACTCAGCTCCAATGTATTCTTGTCATGGTCCTTACTTCATGAGATTTGTCTTCTCCCTGAGATAGACAAGCCACTTGCCACATTTGAAATATACACTCATACACACACATTATATAATAAAAACAAAAGTTAATTTATGTCAGCTTCTTCTTAAAATGTTTTGCACCATTCTTTCAAGTGGGCGTGAAGAAACAAAGAGGGGGCATTGATTTCCCATGTTGATTCCCATAGGAAACATTGCTCTGTGACAAAATGGCTGAACAGAATTATACCACATTTGGGAAAAGTTAGAACTTTACTCAGAAAGTGCGCTTTTTGTGATTTGGTGTAAATCCATTTAGCCATTTTTGAGAAATTCACATTTGGTTGGGCTTGAAGGGATTAACTAGTTATTTAAATCTGGATAGTTGGTCCTGCAGGAGTCTCATGGTACAAAGCCTTTTTAAAATAGGGTTCTTTAATTGGCCAAATGAGTTTTTTTCCCATCAATCATTTTGGTACGTGGGGCTGTGTGGTTCTGAAAATCTGGACCCTGTTGTTATCCCGGTATCGAGGTCCAATACCCGTGTCACAAAACATCAACATACCATGACGAATTTAGTATCGACGAACCGATAATGACTAGGACATCATCCCTATGCATTTGCGTCATGATCGGAGGTTGCCAACACCCCTAAATCATAGTTTCCGTTCTGACCCTTTAAACTCCATTTTGTAAGCAGCATCCATCTTGTACCTTGCCCTCATGATAAGTCAATTAAAGGTCGAGCTTGATCCAAAAGGACACGTCCACCTTCCCTGACTTCCCCCTGACCTGTCCCAACTGACTCCACTGCCTTCAGCCAGACCTGTTTGGGCAGCTCCTCGCCCAGTGGCCGAATACGATAGCATCAATGCATAACATTCCACAAACCATTCACTACATACAGACCATGCTTTCTGCAAACATGCACCTGTCCACGTTCCTTGTTTATGGCCAGTTTTATGACTAGGAGGTGCCCTTCTTTATTGAGGTTTCATCGATATCTGATGGGAGTTCCGGGCCTAACTGGGTAATCTATCAACGAACTGGACATCTAAAATGTGGGCTTGCTTACATGACTTCACTCTTTGTATTATTGTAGAAATATGTGTATAGCCATATCATAAACTCAAGAATTCTTGCTCGAAGCTATTATTTTTGTATACAAGGAGAAGGCTGGTTCTGTAAAAACGAACAGTCTCCCGAGAACCTACTATCCGTGCGGTGTACTTCTGGGACACGTGTTACTTGGTAGCTACCAATAAAACTTGATCTTTGACTGCGACTAGAAGACTCCGTGTTTCTGTGGTCCGGAACAAGGGAGAACTCAGAGGTCTTCGGGTGTTATCCCCTGGCACCAACGGGTTCCTAAAAACCCGTTACCTCAGCTGGGACCTGTCCCATAGTAGTTTGCAGTCTGATTTGATGGCCACAACCATCGTCAACCCTCCCACACCCACGGACCATGACCGCAACCTCAGTATCATACTCGACTCCTCCCTCACCTTGAGGTCAACGCAGTATCGTCCGCTTGTTTCAACACCCTTCGCATCCTCCGCAAGACCTTCAAGTGGACCCCCCCCGAATCCAGGAAGACCGTCACCCACGCACACATAATCAGCAGACTGGACTACGGGAATGCCCTCTAAGCCGGAACCAACAAATCTCTACTCCACAAACTCCAGATCGTCCAAAACACCGCAGCCAGACTCATCCTCAGCATCTCACGACAAGGTCACATCACCCAGCACCTACAAGACCTCCAGCGGCTCCCCGTGAAAAAGAGAGTGGCCTTCAAGCTGCCCACTCATGCCTACTGATCCCTCAACAACACAGGACCCCAATACCTCAATGAAAGAATCTCCTTCCACGCCCCCAAGAGAAACCTTCGCTCTGCTGACCTTGTCCTGCCCAAAATGCCTCACATCCGGAGAGCAGAACGGGAGGAAGAGCCTTCTCCTACATCGCGGCCAAGACCTGGAACAAACTCCCCCTCAGCATCAGATGAACCCCCACACTGCAAGCATTCAGGAAGAGCCTCAACACCTGGCTTTTCGGATAACTCAGAGCTGCCCGATATCCCACCCCCCCAGCTTCTTGAGACCCTCATAGGTGAGTAGTGCACTTCACAATTCCCTGATTGACTGATTACAGGTCTCTGTGTACTGAAAAAGCTTTTTAAATAAGGTATGAGTTGGCAGGGTAGGGACACCATGACTCTAAGGCACTTCTTAGGGCGATCCAGAGCTACCCTCCATGCAAAGGGCAAATTTTATTTTTGTGGCGTGGTTACGACAATCTTCCTCGGTGGAGCTTGCATGGTACCACAGTACCATTGCATGAAGCTTGAGCGGTGGGTGCTCCAGGAGATCTGTGGTACCTGAAAAAAATGTGCGTGTTAGATATGATAATAAGATCTTAGATTACACTAAAAGAAACTATTGAAATTCACTAAAAAAGCAAATGTTAAAGTGACCTCGTGGGTGTTGTAATAAGGTAAATACAAATGTTTAAAAAAACAAAAAACACTGAATTTCCCGTTATTCTTACTGATATTCTATAAGTTGCGCCCGCCATGCACTGCATATAAGCTCGCATATTACATGACTCTTGACATGTTAAGTGACGCAATTGATGACATATTACCTACTGGCGGTCGCCAGTAGGTATATATAGTTAGGATTTTTTCTCTATGGGATGTTTGAAAATTCTATGTCTAATAACTTTGGCGTTTGTGGACGGAATTGGCTGAAATTTTCAGGAAAATGGCACATTTTGTTTCTGAGCAGCCCCTGAAAATTTTGGGGGGGTTCGTCAAGGGGGGGCCGAGAAAAAAGGGGGGTCCCAAAACGCGTTTTTCCCATGTTAATTTCCATAGGGCGGTTGGCCTCACTTTTAGCCCGAACGGCTGAATGGATTTGCACGAAACTTGGCAAAATTGTAGGGACTGGTAGCCCGATGTGCCTTTTGTAGGTCTCAATATATGTGCTCCAGTGGATTTTGAGAAATTAACGTTTAAAAAAAGATATATATCTGTAACAGCGGACCGGGCAGCGGCCCAGGACGCGTACTTTTCGCGCAACGGAGCTTTGTGAAGCGAAGCTGATTGGTTCTCTGGCGTCTGTCAACATTCCAAACAGTCCGTAGCGGCCGCCATCTTGTCTCTCGGTAGGATCGAGAGACAAGAGGAGGCCAAAGCGAAGGGGCAAATGACCATAAGGGGGAATAGTAGATCCTCGCTGACCCCCTAGGTTTGATGTGGAGGTTTTAAAAGGGCCCCGCGGGGCAAAAAAAAATAATAATAATAATAATCGAACGGCTGAATGGATTTGCACGAAACTTGGCAAAATTGTAGGGACTGGTAGCCCGATGTGCCTTTGCTAGGTCTCAATATATGTGCTTCAGTGGATTTTGAGAAATTAACGTTCAAAAAAAGATATATATCTGTAACAGCGCACCGCTTCGCGTACTTTTCGCGTTACGGAGCTTTGCGAAGCGAAGCTGATTGGCTCTCCGGTGTCTGTAAACATTCCAAACAGTACGTAGCGGCCGCCATCTTGTCTCTCGGTAGGATCGAGAGACAAGAGGAGGCCAAAGCGAAGGGGCAAATGACCATAAGGGGGCATAGTAGATCCTCGCTGACCCCCTAGGTTTGATGTGGAGGTTTTAAAAGGGCCCCGCGGGGCAAAAAAAAAATAATAATAATAATCGAACGGCTGAATGGATTTGCACGAAACTTGGTAAAATATTAGGGACTGGTAGCCCGATGTGCCTTTGCTATGTCTCAATATATGTGCTTCAGTGCATTTTGAGAAATTAACGTTCAAAAACAAGATATATATCTGTAACAGCGCTCCGCTTCGCGGAGATAAAATTATATCTGTATTACCTAGCTGTTGCTAACACCAGTTAGCGACGGCTAGTAGGAGATAGCGACCATCTTGGGTCCCACTTTGCATGTGAGTGATATTTATCACTAATGACATGCAAAGTGGGCATGCCAAGATGTTAGCGACTGGAAACAGTCGCTAACATCGCTATCTCCTAGGGACTGGTAGCCCGATGTGCCTTTGCTATGTCTCAATATATGTGCTTCAGTGCATTTTGAGAAATTAACGTTCAAAAACAAGATATATATCTGTAACAGCGCTCCGCTTCGCGGAGATAAAATTATATCTGTATTACCTAGCTGTTGCTAACACCAGTTAGCGACGGCTAGTAGGAGATAGCGACCATCTTGGGTCCCACTTTGCATGTGAGTGATATTTATCACTAATGACATGCAAAGTGGGCATGCCAAGATGTTAGCGACTGGAAACAGTCGCTAACATCGCTATCTCCTATTATCAACTTTTGGAAATATTCGAGATAAGCGCGAATATCTCCAAAAAGTAACAGCTGCCCTGAGCAGTTCTTAGCCATGTTATCCAATGGGAGGTGGATAACATGGCTAAGAGCATTAGCTCGGTAATGCATGAATATCGCTGAGTTTTCAGCGATATTAATGCATTGCGGTCGTTTTTTATCGTATTTGCGATAAACCTTGATAATAGCAAGGTTTATCTGCGATAATTTCTGACGGTAAAAAAATCTTTGCAATGCATCGTTAGGGATAAATATCGCTTAACTTTGGTAATATGCCCCAACGTCTGTTAACGTTCGATTCGAAGGAAATCAGGAATTGTTGAAAAACATTGTGTGCGCCATCTTGTCTTTTTTCAAATGCCACACTTTTGTCGTGCACGGCAGCCATTTTAGATGCCTTGACCAGACCCACTCTGTGCACACTGTCGATCCTTAGCATGGCTCCCCACCCTCGCAAGCATCTCACCCAGGCAGTGGTCACCCCCGCTCTCTGTCTTATGCATGGGTAATAAACCTCCCCCCATCTGCGCTGCTCTTCCCTGAGAATCACACCCTGTGCCCGCCCGACACCTCCCTTTCGCCCTATTCACTACCGCACCCTCTGACACTCCTTTTCCTCTGTGTCCGATTGTCCAGGCCGGTCCTAGGCTATCAGCTAGCCCTGCAGATGTAGTTTATGGCCACAGCTGTAAAGAATCACCCCTCTTCAAAGGAGTTATAGTAGATCAAGGCCCACACTCGATGAGATCCGTCACAGCAGAAGCGTTGCTATTATCTGAAAACCATCCTGTATTGTGATTGGGGAGGGGACCGAGCGTGAAGCGGAAGATTCCAGGGATGACTCTTTGTACATCAAAGTTTTTACAATTATGTGTCACATTAAAAATATATAGCACTCCGACAAAGTAGTAAGATTATAAAACTTTAATAATTTATAAATATATACAAGAAAACAAAAATAGTAATAACATATAAACATTTTTAGGGAAAAACAACGAAGTAGCGGTCGGCTGTGCGAATAGTCCCAACGCAGCACAACGTCCAGATTTCCGGCGTGGGGCATCGCGGGGGGTGGGTCATCAGTAGCAAACTGTTGTGCGAATAGTTCCAAGGCAGCAGAACGCGCCGAAATCTAGATGACACGAAAGTGATGTCTAGTAAGTTGCCACCCAGCAAATAACGGCGTGGGGCGTCGCGGGGGGTGGGTCATCAGTAGCAAACTGTTGTGCGAATAGTTCCAAGGCAGCAGAACGATGGCACCAAGGTGATGTCCAGTAAGTTGCCGCACTGGTTTTGGTATCCTACAATGCTGCTCCGAATAACGGCGTGGGGCGCCCCGGGGGAGGCGGCGTGAACGGGCCTCTCCAGGTGGAGTCTCATCTGTTTTAGTGGGGCGCCCCTTTACCGTTTCAGTTGCCATTCCGTCCGCTTTTGGTCCACTGTGTCAAAATCCGCCATTCAGCTGAGTTGCGCCCACTCTTGCGGTGCAGCGATAGGCGGCTGCCACAGGACTGTCAAAATGGCGGCAGGCTCTTTCCTTTTTGGGCGTGGTCCACTGAAATGGCCCTGGGACACCTTGGAAATCGGACGCTTGTCTGCTAGGTCTTGGACCCCATTCTCGAAAGCGTCCCCTCCGCCTTGAGAATTCATGAAAAGTTTTGGGGGCCCGACTCCTGCAGGCTTCTGGTGGGGAGCGGCTGCCATGATTGCTCGCGGAATGACCACGACGGAGCTACGAGATGGTGGTGCTCTCATGCTGACGCCAGTTTAGTCTGAAACATCCAGAAACAAGGTGGGGCTTTCATCGTTTGGGGGAAAAAAAAAGTTTTCATCCAATGAAAAGTGTTGTTTTTAGGTCATATGATCAAGCCTTCCATCATTAGGAAACCAAAAGTAAAATGAACCAATGAAAAGTTTTATAAACAAGTCACATGACCTGTTATGCGGCATAGGGTATAAAATGCGGAGAAAATACGTTGGCACGTGAGGCGGCGTCAGTAGCGGACCGATGTGCGAATAGGCCGAAGGCAATACAACGCGCCAAGATCCGGATGGCACCGAGGTGGTGTCCGGCAAGTTGCAGCACTGGTGTGGCCATCCTACAATGCTGAAAGTCGGCGTGGGGCGCCCCGTTGGCCTGTGAGTTTGCGTCAGTAGCGGACCGATGTGCGAATAGGCCGAAGGCAGCACAACGCGCCAAGATCCGGATGGCACCGAGGTGGTGTCTAGTAAGTTGTCGCACTTCTGTGGCCATCCTACAATGTTGAAAGTCGGCATGGGGCGCCCCGTTGGCCTGTGAGATGGCGTCAGTAGCGGACCGATGTGCGAATGGGGCCAAAGGCAGCGCAACAATATTTTCTGACTGACACCACAAGGCGCTGAGATGCCAAGATCCGGATGGCACCGAGGTGATGTCTAAGTTGCGGACTGATGTGCGAATGGGGCCAAAGGCAGCGTAACAATATTTTTTGTATGGAAGATACCACTAGGCGTTGAGATGCCAAGATTCGGATGGCACTGAGGTGATGTCTAGCAAGTTGCTGTACTGGTGTGGTCATCCTACAATGCTGAAACTCGGCGTGGGTCGCCCCATTAGCCTGTGAGATGGCGTCAGTAGCGGACCGATGTGCGAATAGGCCGAAGGCAGCACAACGCGCCAAGATCCGGATGTCACCGTGGTGGTTTCATAGTTGAGAGGCACTTCATCTGCAGTGGGGCGCCGAGATCCGGATGGCACCGAGGTGATGTCTAGCAAGTTGCTGTACTGGTGTGGTCATCCTACAATGCTGAAACTCGGCGTGGGTCGCCCCATTAGCCTGTGAGATGGTGTCAGTAGCGGACCGATGTGCGAATAGGCCGAAGGCAGCACAACGCGCCAAGATCCGGATGTCACCGTGGTGGTTTCATAGTTGAGAGGCACTTCATCTGCAGTGGGGCGCCGAGATCCGGATGGCACCGAGGTGATGTCTAGCAAGTTGCTGTACTGGTGTGGTTATTCTACAATGCTGAAACTCGGCGTGGGGCGCCCCATTAGCCTGTGAGATGGCGTCAGTAGCGGACCGATGTGCGAATGGGGCCAAAGGCAGCGCAACAATATTTTCTGAAGAGAAGACACCAATAGGTGCTGACATTCCAAGATCCGGATGGCACCGAGGTGGTGTCTAG
Organism: Lissotriton helveticus; assembly: GCF_964261635.1. NCBI lineage: Eukaryota > Metazoa > Chordata > Amphibia > Caudata > Salamandridae > Lissotriton > Lissotriton helveticus. Next base: position 572,815,376 of record NC_136071.1, on the reverse strand, counting down.
CAAGCTATGCAGTTGAGTTGTGTGCGCACTTGCGGCGAATAGGTCGAAGGCAGCATAACAATGTTTTCTGAATAGGAGACACCACAAGGCGTTGAGATTCGGTTACCACCGAGGTGATGTCTAGCAAGTTGCCGCACTGGTGTGGCCATCCTACAATACTGCTCCGAATAACGGCGTGGGGTGCCCGAAGGGGGGGGGAGCCGGCGTGAATGGGCCTTCCTAGGTGGAGGCTCGTCTGCTGTAGTGGGGCGCCCCTTTACCGTTTCAGTTGCCATTCAGCTGAGTTTCGGCTGCTCTTGATGCTACAGCGACAGGCGGCTGCAAGAGGACTCTCAAAATGGCGGCCTGTTCTTTGGATTTGGGCCTGGTCCACTAAAATGGCCCTGGGACACCTTAGAACTCGGACGCTCGATTTTTTTTTCCTTTCCTGTACATGCAAAAAAAGGTAAATGCCCGGTACGTTACACGCTTCATCTGCCACGATGAACTCTCCAGAGGAACCGAAAAAAAATATAGTTGTGGTAACTATACCATGCATCGTCATATGGAGAGGTGGCACCAATTAATTATAGTGCTGCATAAAAGAGAGATTTGGAGGAGAACCCCTGACCTGCTAGTACATTCATCAAAGAAGTGGCACTGAGAGCTTCAGAGGCAAGGGAAACGGTCCCAAATATTTAGAAGAACTTTGGAAAGATTAAAATGACATGTTTAGATTGTGGCAAATTAATTTCATGTGGACAGATGAGTGTTACTCTAATAAATACAGCATATGAACATCATCATAGTCGATGGTTGGTAGAGACATTTTGACTATATCCTGGACCTGCCCGTCCTCGCCCAAAATGGCGCCGGAATAAATGGGACTCGTAACTCCTTGTTGTGTACTGGTTGCAGAACCTTGAAATCACGAGATACGTATGCAGTTTTGAAGCACATGGCGGGCGGGGACGAGAATTGATTGAATATTTCGACATCCCTATTGATATTAAGTTCTGATGTGTTATTGATTACTGTACTGTTGAAAGTTCGAATTAACGTCGCCCATGGTACTTGCCCGCCAATGTATATCTAGATAATTTTATTGTAACTGGCCCTGTCGTATTTTAATTATAAAATGTACGTCCACCGATTCCGTAACTGTTAGACACCTTAGTTCTTGCAACCTAATGGCCCGCCCGTTACGTTCCTCTACAGTGTAAATGTCTATTCATCATATACGATTACAGTTTGCTCTGTGGCAGGCCCACGTGGTTATAGGCTCGTATTTGTATAATGAAATTTTCACAATAAAGGTTTTTAAAAGAAAACATGGTAGTAGTATATACATTGGTAAAGTTTTTAATAATAGTGACTGTTTTAGAATCATTAAAAGGCAAGTGAAATAAAGCAGACCAATTACATGAAGGGTAAAAGGTATAATACGAAGGAACGCAGTAAAGATAAATGGTCAAGGGCTGTTGTGTTTTCTATTCCTGCAACATAAAGTGATCGATAAGAATCTCATATTCAGGCGTATCGGCGACTAAGACAGCAGGTCGACCCTCTTTTGCTCAACGGCTCCGTCATGGGACGAAGAAACGCTCTTTTTCTCGAAAAAAGAATATATTTTACTTGCAGGACAGTTGTAAAATTTCCGGGAAAGTACATTAGCCTGGAACATTATAACATATATTTAAGAAAAAATAATGTTCGGAAGTAATGAAAAGCGTAATTTTTAGGTCATATGACCAAGCCTTTCATCATTACAATAAGAAAAGTAAAATGAACCAATGAAAAGTTTTATTAACAAGTCACATGACTTGTTATGCTTACGTTACGCGCTGCGCGCCCCGGATGACTTCCGGATGCGCTAACGCGGCGCGTCATATGACGCATTACGCGACAACGCAGGTACAGAATATAGTCAAAATGTCTCCACCAACCAGCGGTCGGAACACAACCCCTTTCAGCAGGCTAAATAGTTCTGTTAAATGACAACAGAAGGGACAGGCAACAAGAACCATCAGTCAAAGAGGGGAGGGCTAGTTCTTCTCTACCGGGTTACATTGGGGCGCTACCGGAACTGATCGAATTGGTAGTCTACAGTGTTTCTGGATGTTTCAGACTGAAGCTGGGGTTAGCATGAGAGCAGCACCATTTCGTAGCTCCGTCGTGGTCATTCCGCAACCAATCATGGCAGCCGTTCTTTATCGTTATTTTGGGCGGGGTGGGTGGCGGAGCCGAGCTGTTTTGCAGCCATCATTGTGTGGAGTTCAGTTCATCTCACTAGTTTTGTATTTGTCATGAGGGGTTGTTCCTAATGTTTCTATTTTAGCGAGGTCAAAAAGAGATCCCATTAGTGGCCTACTGATTTTGCTCGATTCCTTTTCTTTTTTTTTTTACACGATTTTTCGTTATCTGCAAAGACTAAACAGAGTATTGCGACTCTGTGTTTGTTTGTAAATAGAGAATGAACCAAAGAGAACTAATTCTAAAACAGTAAATACTTGGATAACAATCAATCAAATGGAGAGAGAAGCAGGCACGACGGATTACAATGGGGGCAAAGGCCTGCGTTAACTACCTTTCACTATCTGCAAAGAGAGAGTACTCCTAATAGAAATGAGGGGGGGGGCACCATTCAAAGCAGATCAGTGTGCATAAACACGAAAATGTTTTCACTTACCACGTACTTGACATTCGACAGCTTATGATATTTGCTATTAAAAAACCATTGAAATTCACTGAAAAAACCATAGGTTATAGACCATATATAGTTAGGAATTAGCATTTACAAAACCTTGAAAATTCACTGAAAAAACCATAGGTTATAGACCATATATAGTTAGGAATTAGCATTTAAAAAACCTTATTTTACTCACACAAAACCATTGAAATTCCATATATAGTTAGTTGCACTAACTATATATCGCGCACCCGCAATCCACTGCTGATCATGTCACATATTACATCATTCATGACATGGTCAGTGACATCACTGATGACATCACTGATGACATCTCAAATGACATCACTGATGACATCACTGATGACATCTCATTTGACATCATTCTTGTGCTAATACGATAAACCTCTTCAGACTCTAATATAACCTTAGATACACTCAGTGTATACAGACACTCACACACTGCCACTCATCCATGGAGTTACTCACACACCCAGTCAGTCATGCAAAGAAACAATCTCACCTCCATTTCTTCAACTATACAGTTAAACACACCTTACTTATTGAAACATATACTAACACATATTTACTCTCTTATACAATCCCTGATACAAGTTCACAATGATCGATACAACTACTCACTCATTCAGTGGCTCTCATGCACAGTTATTTATATATGCCAACTCTCACATGTACTGTGTTTTACATATGTACTTACTATGACATGTAGCATTGAGATATCCATTCACTCATCAATACACTCATGCACACAGTCAACTGCCCATGTAGCTGTTTCCACATGCACTCTTGAACTCATACACCTAGTGAATAAACTGCTCACACATCTATGCATAGAGTCACACACCTTCCAGCCACCCCTACACAAACTCAATCTCCCATAGAAATACTTGGGCAACCAATTAATAACACATATAGCCTCTCGTATAGCTAATGATCAACACATGCAGCAGTTTACAGAACAACAGACATAATGATGCACAAATTAAGACAGTTTAGTCACTAACCCATGCATTCAGTGAGACACATTTAATCACTCACTCATACAGTCAGTCACGCACCTACTAAATCCTTCATCCAGACACTTATACATCCACTCATTCTTCAATATGTAAAACATATTTAAACTTTACAAAAACACACAGACACTAGATGATGTCATCAGTGATGTCATTTGAGATGTCATCAGTGATGTCATTTGAGATGTCATCAGTGATGTCATCAGTGATGTCACTGACCATGTCATGAATGATGTAATATGTGACATGATCAGCAGTGGATTGCGGGTGCGCGATATATAGTTAGTGCAACTAACTATATATGGAATTTCAATGGTTTTGTGTGAGTAAAATAAGGTTTTTTAAATGCTAATTCCTAACTATATATGGTCTATAACCTATGGTTTTTTCAGTGAATATATATATATATGAATATATGCAGTTCCACTTCCTTCACGAAAAATGCCGGGACACCAAGACAACGGTGCAAAGCCAGGGGCGAAGGTTACCCTGTCTAGAATGCAGGTTCACAGCGTGTAGCCACAACAGCTACGCAGATGCACTCTCCTTGACAACAACGAAAGGGTAATCAGTCCCAATCTTGTGTGTGCATTTCAAAAGTATTTATTCTTTTAGTTGCAGCATCGTGAAAATAAACACGGAAAAAACCCAACGCGTTTCAGCGACAACTTCGCCTTGGTCACGGGTAATTGCAATGTCAATCTTCCAAACAATAAATAAAGTTTCACGTGAAAATGTGCCCAAAATAAACAAAGGACTCAAGACCCTAATATCGCGGCCATCTTAGAGTGTAGTATTAACATCATTGTACCCCACGCATCCGCTTATACAATCCAAAAACTTAATAACTAAAGACAATCCAGTCATATAAATCAGGTATTAAGATAAACATTTCATGAAGGAATATTATTTGTGATATTTATCAAGTGAAAAATGTGGCTTGTAACGACATACATAAACTGTCACCACAATAAACATAAATTTATGTTCACAGAATTAGCAGACTCAAGTGAGCTAATCTATACAAATGTATGGTCATTTTCTTAGTCTATAAATAGTGTCCCCCCATATAGGAAATTAAGGTCTTCAATCCACACATGTGTGCTTATTTGTGCAGTTCATTGTTTGAAAAAATCTCAAGTGAGAAATTATAGTCACAAGGCCAATCAGAGCTCTTATCTCTCATATATCATCATATAGGTCCTATCAGGGTTATGGGTCCTGATAGGACCTATATGATGATATATGAGAGATAAGAGCTCTGATTGGCCCACTTCTTTACATTTCAGGTATGGAAGCTGAATGAAAAGAAATGAAACCTCACTGGGGTGTTGAGCACTGAAGATCATGTGGACTTGTGACTATCATTTCTCACTTGAGATTTTTTCAAACAATGAACTGCACAAATAAGCACACATGTGTGGATTGAAGACCTTAATTTCCTATATGGGAGGACACTATTTATAGACTAAGAAAATGACCATACATTTGTATAGATTAGCTCACTTGAGTCTGCTAATTCTGTGAACATAAATTTATGTTTATTGTGGTGACAGTTTATGTATGTCGTTACAAGCCACATTTTTCACTTGATAAATATCACAAATAATATTCCTTCATGAAATGTTTATCTTAATACCTGATTTATATGACTGGATTGTCTTTAGTTATTAAGTTTTTGGATTGTATAAGCGGATGCGTGGGGTACAATGATGTTAATACTACACTCTAAGATGGCCGCGATATTAGGGTCTTGAGTCCTTTGTTTATTTTGGGCACATTTTCACGTGAAACTTTATTTATTGTTTGGAAGATTGACATTGCAATTACCCGTGACCAAGGCGAAGTTGTCGCTGAAACGCGTTGGGTTTTTTCCGTGTTTATTTTCACGATGCTGCAACTAAAAGAATAAATACTTTTGAAATGCACACACAGGATTGGGACTGATTACCCTTTCGTTGTTGTCAAGGAGAGTGCATCTGCGTAGCTGTTGTGGCTACACGCTGTGAACCTGCATTCTAGACAGGGTAACCTTCGCCCCTGGCTTTGCACCGTTGTCTTGGTGTCCCGGCATTTTTCGTGAAGGAAGTGGAACTGCATATGGAGTATTGCCGGTTGACCGCGTTAGATTGAGCCAGATTTTGGTGAGCGAGCACATTATTTCTGAAAAGCGCCTTTGCCGAACGAGTGTCGGAAACGGGACCGCCCTTCTGTCTTGGAAGCTAAGGAACCGCATATGGATGCTTGCATTCTGGTAGCGGTCGAAGCAACGTGAAGGGTGAGTCTTGAATCATTTGTTTGTTGTCCGATACTGATGTGCAAGAGCGCTACGCCATACCTTGAAAAAATGATGCATATACGCCGATGTTGAACTTGTACAAGGCGGCTGTGGCTCACCAGAATATTAAATCTGAACGATCTGATTTTGGCATCAAAAAAATCACGCGACTCTCCCGCGCCCCATTTTCAGTAGAGGTACATGCTGATTGTGGTGACGTGGGTCCTTGACATTTTCCCAAATTAAATTCAAACACGCTGTGCTATTTGCAAAGTGGTTGAGTGTTGCTTGCAGGAGGGGGGAACCCCACGTGAATATTAACAATGGATGATGATGCAGAAGCACGAAGGAGATTAAGGGCACAATCGATGTTTGTGCAAACCGTCAATGGAGCAGCCAATATTGACTCTGCTTTTCCTGTGAAAGTAACCGTGAACAAATACCAGAGATTGGAGAAATTAATACGCAAAGAAATCTCACGGTGGTGGGAGGCAATTACTCTGGAAAAATACCAAGAAGAAAAGAGGATTCCCAGAGGTTTAAGGATTTTAATTGCCCCTTCACACGAGGAACCTGATATAGAGCTGGCGGAAGAGTGGGCAGCCAATCTGATGGATTGCTCCAACCGTATGTTATCTATTCTGATTAAACGCGCATGGAGAGATAGAATGGCGCTGTTAAAAATTATCTCTGAGCTCAAGGAAGAGCTAACTAAAGAAGATACGAATGAGAACTTCACAAAGAAAATGGAAGAAATAAACAAAAAAATGACCAAACATGAGGATGATATTGTTGCTAAAAAAGAAAGAAAGTTTCTTAGAGACAAAATTGACTACCAAGAAGGCCGGATTTTCACTTTCAGCCGCAAATATGATAACATAAAAAGAAAAGGTGTGCAAGCGAGTATTGACACAGTGAGTGCGGCGGCAGCAATATCGGAGGAAGAAGCAATAGAAAGTGATGTATCTGAGATGGCCAGGTTTTGGCAACAAGAAATGTAACCAAAAATCTGAGCAAAGTTCCAAATTTTTGGGAGGAATTCCAGATGATGAATCAGACGAATCAACCACAAAGTTGGCAAATAGACAGAGGACGGGGACAAGTAAGAGGAAACAGAGGAAGAGGCAAAGGAAGAGGAAATCGTGGAGGAAGTACACCGCAAGCAAACAGCCAATCAGGAGGGGTGGCTGGAACAAGTGGAAACACAACAACCCCAGTGGGAGTGGAAACACGGGGTTCAAAGAAAACAAAAGGAAAATGAATCGACGCAATGTGGTAAACTTATCCTCTCATATACTATCGGAAATAGAGAATGATGTTTTGCAATATGGTCTCTCCTTCTGTCCCTCAGCTAACTTTAATTACTCCCAGGAACGGATAGATCTTTTTAAATTTACTAGAAAGCTTAGGTTACAGAAATGGAACAAACTCAAGGTTAAAAATACTGCCATAAATGTGTCAAATATTGAACCTGCATGTGAGACTATTGATGAGGTGGCTACTCTAATTGCTATGCGAGATTTGGAGATGGGGACACCAGCGAATACACCAAATGATGCCATAGCCATGGGCTACAAAATAGATCTGAATTGCCCAAATCCTTTCAAGCCCAAGTCCACATTCAATCCCACACTGCCTGCATGTGGTATTGATACCTTTGAAACCCTTGTCATTAATGATTTCAAAAACTTGGCCAAGAAGAAACAGTGGTCCAATGACAATTTAATCAAACAAGAGAGGCTTGCTGTTAAATCATTGGAATGTGATTCTTAATTGTCATTCGCCAATCGGACAAGGGGGGAATGTTGTTTTAATGATTGTGGAAGACTATATCGAAGAGGGTATGAAACAACTAAACATGAAAGATTGCTATGAAGTATCCTCGCTCCAGTTAATTGAAAAGAGCAATAGCAGTTACCATGAGATGTTAAACAATTGGCGGTCAGATGGCATTATTGAGTGGGATGAATACTCTTTTTTGTTAAATCGTCATCCTAAAATAGCAATTTTATATTTACTGCCCAAATTGCACAAGAACCCCATCAAGCCCCCTGGCAGGCCAATAGTATCTTCGATTGGTTCTCTCTTAGAGAACACGTCAAGATACATCGATTTCTTTTTGAGACCCTTTGTTGAGAGTGTTCCTTCTTATCTTAAAGATAGTAGGGATTTCATTAGCAAACTGACAAACTTTGCATGGCATGATGATTACATCCTCATTTCACTTGACGTATGTAGTCTCTACACGTCGATTAGACATGAGGACGGCATGGAGGCGTGTCGGAAATTCCTGAGCTCGAGATCAATTTCATATTTCTGTCATACGGAAATGATCATGCAGATGATAAAGTTTTGTTTGGAAAACAACTTTTTTGTTTTCAACGAGAAGCATTACCGACAAAGACAAGGTACGGCGATGGGAACTTGTTTTGCTCCCAGCTTTGCCAATCTTTTCATGGCAGGTTGGGAGCAGCAAGTAGAAAGGACACATCCGATGTATCGTGGCCATGTCAAATTATGGCTGCGATATATCGATGATTTGTTCAGTATCTGGGAAGGGTCGCAGAGGCAGGCTGAGAGTTTCATTGAGGATTTGAACAAAAATGATTTGAATATCGTTTTGGATGGTCAGATCCATGCAGAAACTATGGTGTATCTGGATTTACTGGTGAAGGTACGGGAGGGTAAACTATCAACCAGTCTATACCGCAAAGAAACTGCCGGCAATACTCTTCTGCACGCAGAGAGTGCACACCCTAAAGCCCTAATAAAGAGTATTCCGTTTGGTGAGTTCCTCCGGGCTCGGAGGAACTGTAGTACAGATGACGATTTCAAGATGGAAAGTGACTGTATGAAGGAACGTTTCTTTGAAAGGGGATACCAATCCTCAGTCATAGAGACAGCACTGAATAAAGCGAGTAGTATCAGTCACTCCTCTTTGTTGATTGCCAAAGAAATTCCGAAATCCATTGTGAAAAATGAGGTGATTAGATTCATATCTACTTACCATACAAGATCTTGGCAGATACAAAGGAGTCTTAAACGTCACTGGAATGTCCTGAAAACTGAGCCTACTCTAACTGATGTTTTGGGTGATAATCCGAACATGACGTATAGGAAGGCTCATTCGCTGAAAGATAAACTGAGCAGGAATGACGTGAATACTATTCCAGTGAAAAGCACGGATATTCAGGGTTTTTATACCTGTATGAAGTGCAAGGCGTGCAGGTACAGCAAGAATATAAAGAAAGTCTTTTTCCCAGTAGAAGCTGTAGAGAAAACTATCAATAAACATCTTACTTGTCTGTCAGAGTATTGTGTGTACGTACTAATGTGTCCTTGCTCCAGGAAATATGTGGGTAGCACAATGTTCCCAGCGAAGAAACGTGTCCTGGAGCATATGAGATCAATTGACAATAAAGATCAAACCTCCCCAGTTGCTCGTCATTTCGAGGAGCTCCATAAGAGCAACAGAAACCTATTGAGGTTTTTAGGGATTGACAAACTTCCAGCTATGAAAAGAGGGGGGGATAAAATTCGCAAACTCAGACAGATGGAGAATAGATACATACTCGAATTAGACACCCTGATGCCGAGAGGATTGAATTTGGAAAAAGAGATGAAATGGCATCTGGGGGAGTAATAATGTCGAGGGTGTGAATATGATGTAAGACCTGCCTATGTAACGTAATGCAAATTAACATTGGATTATCTTATGCATTTGATGGTACCTGAAATCGACTAAGTGCTTTTCTGCTGATTTTAATTTTAATTACTATTAACTGTTTCACTATTATATACACTAATTTTGAAGACCCATAACCCTGATAGGACCTATATGATGATATATGAGAGATAAGAGCTCTGATTGGCCCACTTCTTACATTTCAGGTATGGAAGCTGAATGAAAAGAAATGAAACCTCACTGGGGTGTTGAGCACTGAAGATCATGTGGACTTGTGACTATAATTTCTCACTTGAGATTTTTTCAAACAATGAACTGCACAAATAAGCACACATGTGTGGATTGAAGATCTTAATTTCCTATATGGGAGGACACTATTTATAGACTAAGAAAATGACCATACATTTGTATAGATTAGCTCACTTGAGTCTGCTAATTCTGTGAACATAAATTTATGTTTATTGTGGTGACAGTTTATGTATGTCGTTACAAGCCACATTTTTCACTTGATAAATATCACAAATAATATTCCTTCATGAAATGTTTATCTTAATACCTGATTTATATGACTGGATTGTCTTTAGTTATTAAGTTTTTGGATTGTATAAGCGGATGCGTGGGGTACAATGATGTTAATACTACACTCTAAGATGGCCGCGATATTAGGGTCTTGAGTCCTTTGTTTATTTTGGGCACATTTTCACGTGAAACTTTATTTATTGTTTGGAAGATTGACATTGCAATTACCCGTGACCAAGGCGAAGTTGTCGCTGAAACGCGTTGGGTTTTTTCCGTGTTTATTTTCACGATGCTGCAACTAAAAGAATAAATACTTTTGAAATGCACACACAAGATTGGGACTGATTACCCTTTCGTTGTTGTCAAGGAGAGTGCATCTGCGTAGCTGTTGTGGCTACACGCTGTGAACCTGCATATATGAATATATATATATATATATATATATATATATATATATAAATATTTAAATATATAAATACCAAGATATACATATATATTAACTGAAAAAAACAAATGTTATAGGGAGCTTATGTTTCACTCGTACAAAACAAGAGAAATTCAGCAGTTACTTACAGCCCCATAATGCACTGCCTATGATCTCATATATAACATCACTCATGACATGGGCAGTGATGTCACTCATTAATGACATCTCAAATTACATCAATGATGACATCCCTGTTGACATCTGAAATTACATCACTGATGACATTATCCAGTGATTGTGAGGGTTTTCTAAAAGTTATTGAGTGTTAAACATATATTCTAAGGGAAGTAGCTGTGGGAGGGTAAACATTGTTTATCCGAAACTGGAACACTGCATGCCATAACAACGCAGTCGTTACAATGACCGTGTTGTTACAATGCATGCCATTACTCCACAAGTCGGAACAATGACTTGCTCTAGAGGTCAGAGGGTGTTAGATTTAAAATCCAACACCTTCCCAACTGTTGCACAGACTGGAGTTGGAATAGTAAATGAAACTATTCCAACATCCAGAGCAAGTCATTGTTCCGACTTGCAGAGTAAGGGCATACGTTGTTACAACGCGGTAGTTGTAATGATCATGTTGTAGTGGCATGCATAAAAAAGCATGCGGGAAAACAAGGCATATTCCTGTGGGAGTGCCTGTAGGGGTGAGTGAGTGTGTAAGTGGTGTATAGAAGAGGGAATGGGTATGTGAAAGACTGTATACATGAAGGAGTGGGTGTGGGAGTTTTTGTATGGGTGGGTGAGTGGGTATGCCAGTGGATATATCAGTAAGTGAGTAGCTATGTCAGTATCTGTATGGGTGACTGAGTGGGTATGAAGTGGTTGCAATGGTGAATGAGTGGCTGTATGCGTGTGTGTGGGCATGTCAGTGGCTGTGAATGGGTGAATGAGAGCGAGTATGAGTGGCTGAATTGATGACTCACCAGGTACATAAGTGTCAATATGGGTGTATTAATGCATGTGTAAGTGGGTATATGGGTGAGTGAGAGGGAGTGTGAGTGGTTTGATTGGTTAGGAAATGAGTGTGTGAGTGGCTAGTGTAATATATACCATAGTCTGTCAGGAAAGCAGAAACAACATGGAGGCAGGAGATGAAAAAGAGATGTCAAATACACATTGGAGATAATATAGTGGGAGAAAGGAAGTAACTATGAGCAAAATTACTATGTAACACAAAAAAGTTGCACAGTATACTATAAGTCTTACTTTATATTATAATCATTTTGGTACGATTTCATGAATTACATATAAAAATGAATAATGTCTCAAACAATTTTTAATTATTAAATAAAAATGTATTGTTGTGATTTTTCTAAATTTAAAAGAACTTCCAACATTACATCATCAGGAATGTCCTCATTTGGATTCCATGATTCTATTTCTTCCACACAATTAAGTAACTTTTGGTCCAGAGACTGATCCAAAAAGTCTAAGTCATCAATCTCTTCCTGAGGATTGTTCTCCACAACATTTTTGAAAGAAATATTACATTTGTTTTGTTCTCCTTCCATTTTCTTGCTGTAAATTGCATAAAAAAATATATCAGTAGAGTTAGGGCACTGTTGGGTTTAAGTTCAGACAGGTACTTCTGAGTTTTTAACAGTGAAGTTATCTTTGGGCAGTGTATGGTATCAGGTAGGAAGTAGAAATATAAAAAAGTGCATGTAAAGAAGCCTAAGTAAATTCATAATTGTACCAGAGAAGCCTAACTCAATCTATAACTATAACAGAGAAGCCTATCTCAATCTATAACTATAACAGAGGGACAGTAAATAACTATCTGAAAACGTTTTTACAAATTAACTTAAAGTGCCCCTTACAAATTAACAACTTACCTTATAGAAAGGTGATGAAGATAAATGAGAAAATCCTTTAAAGATGTACCTCAGGTAGTTGTAGTCAAAATGGCCGTGTTTGCCTCTCATTTTTCATTTATATTCATGTACATAACCAATCAAATGTCAGGAAAAAAAAGTAGAAAATGAAAGTAACATTTTAATTGGTTGTAAATTCTAACACTTCATATGTGTTTTTGTCATGTAATTTACCTCAGGATATTTAGACAGGGCTACAGCCCAAATGACTCAATGGAATTCCACCAAATTTGGGAAAATGGTAGGGACTGGTATGTAGTAGGGCCTATTCTATATTTGGTGAAAGTCTCTCCAGTGGTTTTTATGTAAATTAACTTTTAAAAAATTTTGGGAGCACTTACCGGTGCGCGCCCCGGTACGCGTACCGGCAGCGCTACGGGAGTCCTCCATCTTGTGTTTCGGTAGATTTGAGACACAAGATGAAGGACAAACAACAATGAGAATGGGTAAAAGGGGGCACGTTAGACACCCCCTGAGCCCCTAGGGTTTCTGCGGGGGGCTTAGGAGGTCCATATAGGCCCAAAAAAATGTACAATTTTTCGCGGGTGGAGCACCCGGTACGCGTACCGAGGAGCATACCGGGGAGCGTACTTTGGTGAAAAACAGTAAAAAAAGTTAGAGTAAAAGAATCATTTTGAGTGATCAGAGGTAGGGTAGCCCTGAAAAGAGCTTTTGGGTTCTGTGGCTGATTTAGGTACCTACAAGTAGGTTCCCATGCACAGTCTTAAATTGAGGAGGAATATTCTATTCCCCTCATCTGAGAAGTGCACACCATCTCCTCTGTAGATATCTTGCATGTTGTAACGCAAGTTATTGTTGTATATTGAACCCATTCCATAGTCTCTCATGTAAGCAGAAACAGATTTATTCACATGTTTCCGTGCTTTCTCAAATTGTGGACAAAATTGGTTGGACCACTTCCATTTCTGTCTTTGGCATATATTGGAAAATACCAAGGCAGTTTGAGGAAAAAGTGCCATCAATTGCTCAAAGGTGTCCTTTAAAAGCATTTCCAGACCTACCCCAGTCAAAGTGCCTAAGTCATTTCCACCACAGTGCAGAATTATGAGGTGAGGGTGTGGCAGATGCAAAAAGGTTTTCACCAATGGTATTAATTGATGACATCTCAATCCTCTTTGGCCAATCAACTTGATGTCTACATTTGGTAAATCAATGTTGTGAAAATTTCTGGTAGCTGCATACCTTTGAGCCCAGTGGATGTAGCTATGTCCAATAATCCAGACAGAATACATGGTAAGAGGAGGTTCTGGTGCAGTCAGATGAAGTGTGGGAATGAAATGGCAGTTGGAACAGTAGGAGTTTGTAAAAAAAAAACTGTGGAGTTTCAGTGCTCTTGAACCACAAGCAATGATTGGTGGATTCAGATAGTTGAAAAATGAAAGTTAGGGTGCATGGTTCTGTTCTTTGAAAGAAGTAATTTGAATGGTTAAGAAAAAGTCATTTAAAGAAACATTGCACCGGATAAGCTGGTGTATTGAGAGGTCAAACATCCTTGCTGAGTTCATTTGCAACGTTGTAGAATAAACTTTTAAACCTGAGAGCTCAGTGAGGAGGGAGTTGCTATGGTAACAGGTAGAAAGGGCTGAGGGGGGAAGGGTGTTGGTTTGAAAATAGAGAGGGAAGAGTTTTAATTGGTTAACATGAGGGATATGTGTGTAGAATTAGAGGTTTTCTGTGCCATTCATGGTTGCAGTGCCTGGAGTACATACCTTTTGCTCTGCTAAAGAAATATTGGTATGTGTATCTGACACTGTTCTCAATCTAACAAAGCATTTGTAAAGGTGAGTAATGATTCATTTAATATAGATAGAGATTTGTATACTCTATAGAGAAGATTTGGAAGCAAATTGTGGTTTTTTAATGTTGCTTTGTGTCATGTTTTTTGAAAATGCTTGCTAAAAAGAGCAATTGTATTTTGTAAAATTGTGAAGTTTCAGTAGTGACATGGAATGCTTGTACATAGGACCTGTGCTGTGTTTTTTCAATGTGATGTGAAAACAGATTTTGGGGAAAATGAATGGCTTTTACATTTTTGAGAAGGAATAAATAGTGTCTGCATGATTAAATAAATATATTTGAACTTTTCACAATGATGTCACCTGTGTTACCTCAGATTAGGAAGCACATTGAGCTTCTTTGCTGTTGGTTTGTGTCATGTTTTTTGATAATGCTTGCTATCAACATTTGCAAGATAGAGGATTTGTATTTTGTGAAATAGTGAGGTTTCAGTAGTAAAATTGAATGCTTGTACATAGGACCTGCGATCTGTTTCAAAAATGTTATTTAAAAAACGATTTTGGGGCAAATCAATGGCTTTTACATTTTTGAGAAGGAATAAATAGTGTCTGCATGATTAAATAAATATATTTGAACCTTTCACAATGATGTCACCTGTGTTACCTCAGATTAGGGAGCAGATTGAAATTCTTTGCTGTTGGTTTGTGTCATGTTTTTTGATAATGTTTGGTATTAACATTTGCAAGATAGAGGATTTGTATTTTGTGAAATACTGAGGTTTCAGTAGTAAAATTGAATGCTTGTACATAGGACCTGCGCTCTGTTTCTAAAATGTTATTTAAAAAACGATTTTGGGGCAAATCAATGGCTTTTTAATTTTTGAGAAGGAATAAATAGTGTCTGCATGATTAAAAAATATATATTTGAACCTTTCACAATGATTTCACCTGTGTTACCTCAGATTAGGAAGCACATTGAGCTTCTTTTCTGTTGGTTTGTGTCATGTTTTTTGATAATGCTTGGTATCAACATTTGCAAGATAGAGGATTTGTATTTTGTGAAATAGTGAGGTTTTAGTAGTAAACTTGAATGCTTGTACATAGGACCTGCGCTCTGTTTCTAAAATGTTATTTAAAAAACGATTTTGGGGCAAATCAATGGCTTTTACATTTTTGAGAAGGAATAAATAGTGTCTGCATGATTAAATAAATATATTTGAACCTTTCACAATGATGTCACCTGTGTTACCTTAGATTAGGAAGCAGATTGAAATTCTTTCTTGTTGGTTTGTGTCATGTTTTTTGATAATGCTTGGTATCAACATTTGCAAGATAGAGGAATTGTATTTTGTAAAATAGTGAAGTTTCAGTAGTGACATGGAATGCTTGTACATAGGACCTGTGTCGTGTTTCTTAAATGTGATGTGAAAAACGATTTTGGGGAAAATCAATGGCTTTTACATTTTTGAGAAGGAATAAATAGTGTCTGCATGATTAAAGAAATAAATTTGTACCTTTCACAATGATGTCACCTGTGTTACCTCAGATTAGGAAGCACATTGAGCTTCTTTGCTGTTGGTTTGTGTCATGTTTTTTGATAATGCTTGGTATCAACATTTGCAAGATAGAGGATTTGTATTTTGTGAAATAGTGAGGTTTCAGTAGTGAAATTGAATGCTTGTACATAGGACCTGCGCTCTGTTTCTAAAATGTTATTCAAAAAACGATTTTGGGGCAAATCAATGGCTTTTACATTTTTGAGAAGAAATAAATCGTGTCTGCATGATTAAATAAATATATTTGAACCTTTCACAATGATGGCACCTGTGTTACCTCCGATTAGGAAGTAGATTGTGCAGATGAGGTGAGGCATGTCCAGAGGTACAGAGGAGGTGAGGCCTGTGTTCAAGACTGTAGTGGGAGAGAGGCCTTTCCTGGGGAGCATAGGTGGTGAGGCCTGTGTCTAAGAGTGCAGTGGACTAGATTTCATGAAGCCTATCCCCCACTGCACTCTTAGACACAGGCCTCACCTCCTTTGTACCCCTGGACAGACCTCTCTTCCACTACACTCTTCAACACAGGCCTCACCTCCTCTGCACCCCAGGATAATCCTCACCTCATCTGCAACCCTGAATAGACCTCAACTCATCTGCATCCCTAGACAGGCCTCAGCTTATCTACACCCCTGGACACACCTCACCTCATCTGCACCCAGTTACCATCAATTATACCCAATACATTGAGGCCTGTCCAGAGGACACAGATGAGGTAAGGCTTGTCCAAGGGTCAGAGGAGGTCAGTCCTCTCCACTGCACTCATGGACACAGGCCTCACCTCCTTTGCACCCCTGGACAGGCCTCACCTCATCTGCACAATCTGCTTACTAATCTGAGGAAACACAGGTGACATGATTGTGAAATGTGCTAATATATTTTGTTAATCATGCAGATACTATCTAATCCTTGTCAATAATGTAAAAACCAATTCATGTGCCCGAAATCTTTTTTAAATAACATTTACAAAACAGAGCATAGGTCATATGTATAAGCATTTGATTACACTACTGAAAACCTCACTCATTTAGAAAATACAATTCTTTTATGTACTAACATTTCTTTACCAAGGATTATCAACAATGTATTAGTCTCTATTATATTCTCTTCCTGACTTACTCTATTTTTACACCTGTCCCCTTCTAACACCCTCTCTCTGACATATTCCTTTTTACATCCTGACTCTGTGTTACACTCTGTTACACTCTTTCTTTGACTTACTTTCTCTTACACCCTGTCTCTAATTTATTCCCTCTCTCTCTTTTTTACAGCAATTTGTAAGTCATACTTTCTCTCACATCCTCTTCCTGATTTACTACGTCTTACAACCTTTCTCTTTGTAACATTCTCTCCCAGAGTTACTCCCTATTACATCATTTGTCTGTTTTACACCCTCTCTCCCTGACTTTTTTATTCTCTTCCTCTGTTAGAGTTACACCCTCTGTCTGACATACTCCTTGTTACATCCTCTCTCTGATTTACTTGTAAATGTAAATGTACATGTTTTTATATAGCGCAAATCACCGACACGGTATATAAGCGCTTGCTTAGGGAACCCGTCCTGGTATTCCCCTGTGAGATACCCCGGCAGGATATCCACAAGGTGAAAGCCAGGCATCCCGCCATGAGGGGCCGCAGTGGAGATTAAGCAAGCTATTGCCCAGAGCAGAGTGTGACCCCGTGAGTCGAGTAGGCACCGGAGCGAGAATTGTCGAGTCCATGGAATTTTGAGCCCGAGCCCCGCCGAGGCGGGGAATCGAACCCTGGTCCTTGGCCGATCTCAGCTTCCGGGTCTGCCGCCTCTAACCACTGAGCCACGCTTCTCCACTTCCTCTTGCACCCTCTCTCAAACTTACTCTTACTCCTACTTACTTACTTACTTACTTACTTACTCTTTCTCTCTCCCTTTTACAGCCTCTCTCTGTTTTAGTCTCTTTTACATCCTCTCACCTTCTAACACCCTCTCTCTGTCTTACATCCTCTTACACCCTCTCTCTGTCTTCCACCCTGTTACACCCTTTTTCTGACTTACTCCCTTTATCCCTTTCTTTGACTTACTCCCTCTCCCTATTACATTCTTTCTCTGTCTTACAACATATTATACACTCTCTCTGTCTTACTCCTTCTCTATGTTTTACTCCCTTAACCTGTTTCTTTGTCTGACTCTCTCTGTCTTTTTGTGTTAGTTCCTCTAGCTCTTTTTCTCTGTCTTACTCCTAGTTACATAGTTGCTGTGATATAAACTTAGATATATTGTAAACTAGTGTTTATATCGTTTGCTTATTGTCATTGCTTTGTTGTTTGGTAATAGTGGTCTATAATGTGTTATTTTTTTCTTTACCACAGATTGAAATCAAGATTTCAATAGTAAGAAAATATGCCCTCAAGGCAGAGGAGAAGAAAAGATGCCAAGCGGAAAAAATCAAAAACAGCAACGGAATTACAGCACACCTCTACAACAAATACTTCAAAAAACAGGAAAAAAGCTCCTGGTAAGACAACTAAGTCTTTCTTACGGAACATATGTAGATAAAAAAAAATGTTGATGTGAATGTGAATAAAGAGAAGGAGAGAGCAAATTTGAAAAGGAAGGAGAGGCCCCCCAAAAATGTTACTACTGGAGCAGGAGAGAATAATATGTATAGGAATAGAAGGCAGAATCAATTTAGGGACATTCGTAAACGAATGTTTCGCAATAGGGTGGTTTTAAATTTGTTAAAAAACATTAGGAAAGGTAAACAGAGAGCTGCTTTTTATAAGAAAAAGAAAAGTGTAGAGAAGATTGTTGATCAGGCTTTTGAAGTTAAAAAAAAATTATTTATTTTAATAATCAATAGAATTAGGACACTTAACAACACAATTGATGTTTTCAAATCAAACAGTAGATGCAAAAGAGTAATTAATCGGACTCATTTTTGTAAAGTTTTTTCTGGAGAATGGATGCATAGTTCAAGTTGTGAGCCATTTTTTAATGAGGAGAGTTACTTCCAGGAGAATGATTTAGTGCATGCAGTTGACACCAGTGGTCGAGCATATGAGGTGAAAGACGGTTGTCCGATTGAAAAAGAGAAACTTGTGCCTAGAGATGCAGAAGAGGTGTTAACTGATGAAGTTTTAGGGAGACGTACTAAGGGTCCAGTGTACACTTGGAAGTGTAGTAGTATTTGTAGTGTGCGACAGGATTCAATCGATTTGTTTAGTAATTTGTTATGTACATATAGTAAGAAAAGTCTAAAATAGAAAATGAAGATGTTGCAAGACTTAGATCCTTGCAGAGTGAGAGAAAACACAGGTTTGCAAGGGCATTCACTGGCTTGTCTTTCTAGAAAAGTCTGTCAGAGTGTTTTTCATCATTTTAGGATGTTAGCAGTGCATCATAACAAAATTAGGAAATTAGTGAGAAGGTTGTATTATGCAAAAAGTCCAGCACTTAAGCTTAAACAATTAAACAGTGCTCTTTTGCATGGAACTGAATTAGATGTGAAGAAGATTTGTGAAGAAATTGAGATTTGTTATTTTGGTGAAAAAGAGGACAGTGTAGAAATTGACACAGAAATTCAAGGTAATGTGGAAGACAATGTACAGATTTCAAGTACAGAAAAGTTTGACGAGGAAATTACCAGGTTTAATGTGAAATCAAGTGAAAGGCCTAATTTTACTTGTGTGTGTTGTCGACAAACTCATTATAAGCATCAAACTAGATTAGTTGATTTATACGTAAAAAGTGAAAAGATAAATAATTATGAGTGGAAGGATTTTGCAACTTATTTGTTGGTGGAGAATTCTTTTGATTTGAGTTCTGATCAGCGTATTTGTAAATATTGTTATAATGAATTAAATGAAAACAGAATGCCTGCTAGAGCTGTTCATAATAATCTTGAGTTGGTAGACATTCCTCCTGAATTGATGGATTTAAATACATATGAGTCTATTTTGATTCAATGTGCCCATCCTTTTCAGGCAATTGTTCGCATGGAGCCTAGGATAGGGAAATTGCCTCCTTCAGATTTACAGAGAGGATTAAAGGGAAGAGTTGTTTATTTGCCTCTAGATTTGAAGAAAAATATTGATACAATTGGTGTACAGAAAGTGAAAGAGGAACCTCTGGTTATTCTAGTTAATGGGGTTCCGACAAAGAGTAAGAAAATCCGGCAAGATTTAGTGGATGTTAGGAAAGTCAAAAAGGCAACGTTGTATTTGGTCAAAAACAATGAGTACTACAAACATGTATGTGTTGGAGCAGAGGAAACAGCTGCAGATGAAGACAGTGATTGTTCAGCTGGCCAAATTGAAAAAGTTGATGTGTCTAGAAGTGAAAAATGATATGAACATTATACTGTTCATCCTTTGCATTCCAAAGAAGTAATGGGGAATGCAATTGACTTGTTTCAAATGAAAGCAGCAAAAGGAAGTCCCATTAGTGTATGGGAAGAAAGTTTGGAAGCTCGTTGTTTTCCACATTTATTTCCAACAGGTCAAGGTAGACGATATGACGATCGACCACTTCAAATTCCTGCATCTGAATATCGAACTTTAAGATTATATGCTGAAGATCCAAGGTTTCGTCAAGATATTTGTTTCATCTACTGTATGAAAGTGACTTGTCTGGGCTTTCTTATGCAAGTAAACCATATACTGAAAAGTGGAGCACATCTGCAAAATGTTTCGGCGAGGGACTTTATGGAGAAAGTCAATCTGCAAGATATTTTGGAATCTCATCTAATCAATCTCATGGCATGTCAGCGTGGTACAAACGAGTATTGGTACCGTCGTCATGGGGAATTGAAATGTATGCTTAGAAACTTAGGAACTCCTACATGGTTCCTCACTCTTAGCTGTGCTGAGTATGCATGAGACGACTTACTTCAATTTCTACGAGAGGCAAATGCAAATATACAAAATATAGAATTCAAAACTCCTGGAGAACTGTGTTCTTTGGATCCAGTGAATGTATGCAGATATTTCAATCATAGATTTGAAGCTATGATGTCTTTTATTACCAACAAAAAAAATCCTCCCCTTGGAGAGGTTTTGGATTTCTTTTGGAGAAAGGAGTATCAAGCGAGAGGTGCTCCTCACATACATATGTTGTTGTGGATTAAAGATGCACCCAAATTTGGAACAGATTCGGATGAGACAGTGATGAGCTTCATTGAAGAGTATTCAACATGTGCTGTTCCGAAAACTACCGAAGAAAACAGTTTAAGGCAACAAGTTTTACGCTTTAAATCCCATCGTTGTGGAAAGTACTGTCGTCGAAAATTCAGAAACAAGGACAAGTTCTGCACAAAATGTCGTTTCGGGTTTCCACGACCAGGGATTTCTAAAGGAAGAGTAAATAATTTGATGTCTTCTCTGCGACATACTGTGACGAGGAAATCACCAAAAAATACATACAATTTAAAAAGAAACGAAGAGTCCAAGTACATCAACGACTACAACCCAGTGATTTTGTCCATGTGGAATGCTAACATGGATATTCAGTTCGTTGCTGACAACTCTATTACTGTGGCTCGATATGTGACGTCTTACATCACAAAAAAAGAAAAGACATAACTGAAGGAAATGTGGGAGGACATTTCACATGAAAAGAGTATAAGTAAAAAATTATACAGTTTCAGTCTGAAGATGTTGTCGCATCGAGAAATTGGAGCATATGAATGTTCTGATCGGTTATCATCAGCAAGTCTAGAACAAATATTTGGGCAAGTCTAGGTCTTGCTACAACAAGTTTTGATATCTGTACAAGAAATTGAGTATTTGGCGGAGAAAGAACCAAACAGTACAGATATTTTGAAGACAAACATGTTGGATACATACTATCAAAATAGAAGTAGTCATCTTGAGAACAGTTGTTTGTATGAAGTTCTGCAAAACTATATTTATAAGCAGAACATCAGAGAAGATATCAATAATGGAATATATGCTGTCATTGGGTGTGAAGGATGTCTAGTGAAGCAGAGAAAAGGCCATTTGATTAATCATCGAAAATTGAGTTGCGAAAATCCAGAGAAAAGGGAATTTTATTATTTAGCTCTTTTGCAACTCTTTAAGCCATGGCGTACAGAAGAGGAACTACTTGGAGATTTTCTCTGTTACGAAGATTCTTTTAATGCAACCAAGGATACCATAGAATGTCCTGTTTTTCCAAATTATCTGCAAATGTTGAACGAAGAAATAGAGCAAGAAGCCACAATTGCTGTAGAGATTGCTAGAGACAGTTCTCAAGACAGTCAGAGTTCTACTTCATTGAGTCAGGATCCACTAGGAGGACCAATTATCCAAAATGAAGCTTCCACTGCAATGGATGAGGTGGGTGAGGTGGAAAGAGCTATGGAAGAGCTATGGAACAAGCTTAAGATGATGTAGTTAACTTAGAAGATTTGGTGAAACAACTAAACCTTGAGCAGAAACAGATATATGACGAAGTCACAGAACAGATTGAACATGGATTCAGTCATGAGAAAAAAGAGTGCTCATGTACATCATTTAAGCCCGTCCAACTGTACGTGAGTGGAGAAGCGGGAACTGGAAAAAGTTTTCTGATAAAAGCAATTGCAACTTATCTGCAGAAAAGGACGGAATCACCGCTATCTTGTGTTGTTATCGCTCCAACTGGGCTGGCAGCACATAATATTAAAGGGATTACTTTACATCGTTTACTGATGCTACCAGTTGAGCTTGATAACAAATTGCAATACCACAAGCTATCTGGAGATGCGTGTTCTGAAGTTTCCAGAGTCCTGAAGAAAATGAAACTTCTTATCATTGATGAAGTAAGCATGGTCTCAAATCTAATGCTTGCTTTTGTGCATTTGAGAATGCAAGAAATTCTTAGAACAGAGTATGATGTGTTATTTGGATTGAAACACATTATTGTTTTTGGAGATCTACTGCAGTTGACTCCAGTGAAAGGACAACTAGTGTTTAAAATGGTCACGCATGAAGATACCAGGAAGTGCCTAGGAAGCATTGGAAACGTTAATATATGGTTAAATTTCAAATATGCAGAACTACTCCAAAATATGCGACAGGCAAAGGATGAAGATTATAAAAATATTCTACAAGATGTAAGAATCGGAAAAGTAAGTGAGCATGGGAAAGAAGCTTTACATGCATGATTAATTTCAAATTTGTACCCAAATGAAAACATTCTTCCAGAGAATATTTTTAAGAAAATTAATGAGAGACCGAACCACATTGGTAATAAATCACATCCCAAGATGGCGGATTGACACCGCCGTGCGGAGGAACGCTGCTCGAGAGCGGAGCAGAGCTGATTGAAAGGCGCCGTGTCTAACTCCCGCGAAAACGAATGGGAAAAATGGGAAAGTGGATGATTTAGCTATTTGAGAGAGCCAAACCCAAAATCTTTTACCGTGGTTAAGTTTTGCACGATACGGCAGCGTGTGGGCTGACAGCGCAGATCAGCTGGAG
This sequence comes from Lissotriton helveticus, assembly GCF_964261635.1. NCBI lineage: Eukaryota > Metazoa > Chordata > Amphibia > Caudata > Salamandridae > Lissotriton > Lissotriton helveticus. The sequence goes on along the minus strand of NC_136071.1, from coordinate 572,792,075 downwards.
CCGAGGACGGCGAAGGAGAGGCTTGCTGTACCGGTCAAGCGGAGATCTGCTGGCTACGACCTCGAAAATACAGGTCAGCTGGAACCTGAGGGCGGTGCACGGCGTGCTGCTTGAGCGGTGGTGTCTGGGAACCAGAAGCTGCGGACTAAACGAAACGGATGCTGAGATTACAGCTGATTGAGACCAGGCTGAAGGGGTTCCTTCGTCTCACACAGTTGCAGCGGCGCTTTCTCCCGGTGGCAGCGAGGGGTCGGCGTGCAATTGACTGGCTTAGCTCCAGAGTTACCTGGCGTTCTGTTTTGCTATTTTCTTCGGAGGCAGCAGCGGAGTGCAGGGAAATGGCACCAAAACCACCGGGGCGGAGTACTCGTCTAACTACAGCTACAGCTACTAAGGTGACAGCGACTATCAGCGGTGCTATTCCTGTTCATGTTGGGGTTCTACCAGGAAACACATCAGGAAAATCTGGTAGGCAGGAGAGAATGGAGAAATATGATGCGACTGAGATAATTGATAAACTAACCTCTCATATGTCTGACATTGCTAACATTAATGCTAATGCTAAAAGTGACCCTGCCTCTGCATCAGCTCCAGATTCATCGCTTTCAGGGATACAAAGTAGTCGTTTGACTCCACAACTAAACAGCTGCCCTGAAAATGGCTGTAATATTATAAATAATCAAGAAATACAGCATGGTGATGGCAATGATATAAATACTTCCACTCCTGCTTTTGTAAGAATTACTACCCCTGATGAGACCTCTTTACAAACTGTGACTGAGAATGACTTGAGCACGAGTATTACACAGGTTACATCAATTACACAGTCTAGCACTACTCTGACATCAAGAGAGGAAGTGGTATTAAGCTCTGACCTAGGGGGTTGTAAGGGGAGTATAGGAGCAGAGCATTTTGAACGTCTGGAGCAGTTGGAACATATGGATGGAGTAGAAACTGATGAGGAGTATTATGATATCTGTGACATGGGAAATAACAAAACATCACCTTCTATCAAAGATAAAATTACCAGCGTTAAGAAAGGGAGAGATAAAATTAAGAACAAATTTAAAAAGGTAACAAATAAATCTAAAACCGTTACCATGAAATCAATTGTGGAAAATAGCCCGATAAGACAATGGGTACAGTCTAAGGGTGGAGTGAAATCAATGGCACTACGTTTATCTGGAAACAGCCCAGCTGAGCTAAACAACAGTGTAGCTGATACTGATGATTCCAATACTATGATGGATTTGACTATTAATAAGGATTCAGCAGTAGAGATAGCAGTAGAGATAACGGATGGGGATACTCAAAGTCAGATGTTACAAATCATATCAACTACTCCTTCCTGTGCCTCTACTGTTGCTTTGGAAAGGAATATTGAGTTAAATCCACTAAGGGAAACTTCATTCCCTCTTTCTTCTATTTCTATTGAAAAGATTTCAGAGAATCCTAATGTACCTGCCTCAAAAACAGCAGTATTATTTGAGACAGCGTCCAGCACAGCATCTAGTATAGGATTACCAAATGAAGCAATAAGTACTGAAGCTAATGATTCACAGAGTAACAATGACCGACACTCAACTAATGAGCCTCATAATAATGCATCCTCAACAGACTGGATACCCCAAGGGGAGGTGTCCTCTTCATTTCAGATGATACTGAAACTACTAAGTGAGCAAAAACAAGAGGCTCAATCTCACTATCAACAGATGAGGGAAGATAGTATTAGGACTCAATCCTCCCTACAGGAAATGTCACGCAAACTTGACACGATTTCTCAAGAGATGGAAGAGCTACAGCAAAGAGTTGTGCTGACGGAAGAAAAATCAACCCGTTCTGAAATAGCGGTAAATAGACATGAGTCTCAGCTATACCAAATGCAGGCCAAACTTGAAGATTTGGAAAATCGTCAACGTCGACAGAATTTACGCATATTTGGAATTGTGGAAGGGGCTGAGGGAGCTGATGCTAGGGCATACATTGTCCATTTGCTTCAGAAAGCTTTTCCTGAATTATCTGATTGGGATTGGGATTCACAAATTCAGCGTGCCCATCGACTCCCTCTCTTTCAAAGAAATAAAAATAGTAAATATCCTCGCCCAATTTTGATATACATTGGTAACTTTCTACTACGCCAGGCTATTTCACTAAAAGCAAGACCAAATACTCCAGTCACTATTGATTCAACTACTTTTTTTGTAAGATCAGATTTAAGTAAACTTTCTATGGAGCGAAGAAATTGAAGCAATATATAGACCCTATCAAGGAGCTAGGTGGCCAGGCCTATTTACAAGAACCAGCCAAATTGAAAGTGCTTAAAAATGGTCGAACATATTATTTCATGGAAGAAAATGAAATAGAAAGAGCATTGGCGGAGTGGAAAATGGAAAAGAAAGCAGTTACTGAATAACTTTTCTATATTTCTTAATTTCTCTTTTTATCTAGGCAAAAGTAGACATGGTGTTTAAAAAAGCTCTATTGATTATTTGAATGCTCAGGCCTCGAGGCGGCTAGCTTGGCACTAAAGCTGCCAACAGAACGGCAGCAGATCAACTGGGGGGACCTGTAAGTAGGGGGGGGGCTGGGTTGGGACAGGCTGCGGCCTGGTAAGGTTTGGGTGGGGGGGATCATTTTGGGGGAAAAATTGCATCATGGGGTTAAAAGACTATATTACTTGGAGGTACAACAAGATGGATATGATTTTTTTTGCATGTGTTAAGAATAGAGATATATATTTTTTTCAATGCATATATTAAAATGTTTAGTATGGAATGTGGGGGGCCTAAATAGTAGAAATAAAAGAAATCTAGTATATGAAGAGCTTAGGATGTATAACCCGCAGATTGTGGTTATTACGGAAACTCAGATAGCCTATAAAGATAGAAAACTACTAAAACAACTTGGTTATGACACTATGGTCAATACGGAATTTAATGCTACTATTCGGGGGGTGGCAATATTAAAGCATAGACACTTTAAAGTTGAGATAAATAAGACATTAACTGATAGGGCTGGTAGGTGGGCAATAGTACAAATAACATGGGAAGGTCACAAATTTACTATATGTGGGGTGTATGCATCAAATCAAGACGAGCCATATGTTATAGATCAGATGAACCTAGAATTACTGTCATGGGATGGGGAATATATTGTACTTGGTGATTTTAATTGTATTATGAACTATAATTTAGACACAACGAGAAAAAATTCATCTCAGAGAATGAAAAAAACTAGGGCGGCAATTCGAGATCTAGCTGCAATTCATTTACTTAAGGATGCGTGGAGATGCTTACATCCTAGGGTGCCGGGCTATATGTACTACTCTGCAGCACATAAACTATGCTCAAGGATAGATATGATATGGGTTACAGACTCTATTTTGGAAACCAGCACTATCACTATATGTCCAAGAGTCACCTCGGACCATAATCCAATTATTTTGACTTTTAAAATGGCTACAGAGCGACCACCACCCCGCTCTTTTTCTTTTCCTAGATACTTATGTACAAACGCTAATTTTATTAAGCAAGTAAAGGATCAAATAAAGGAGTTTATAGATATAAATATTTGTTCAGCTTCGCCCTCAATAGTCTGGGATGCATGCAAGGCTAGCATACGTGGATTTACACAGCAATATATCTGGCGACAAAATAAAGAACTTCAATCTCGAAATGAGCAATTGGTTGCCGAAATACTTAATCTTGAACAACAACTCTCTGAAACCTTACTAACAGGGGCAGAAAATTTAGAGACTTTAAATTTTAAATTAATCGAACTAAAGGCAGTGATGAAAAATAACTTTAGGGAAAAAAGCATTATTAAATTAAAAAAATACCAACTTAACCAATATGAAAACAGGGAAAAAATTGGCAAAATATTAGCTTATAGAGTGGCTGAAGATCGTGCTCAAAATGCTATTAAAGAGATTAAAGGGGATAATAATCAGATTTTTCAGGATCCTAAGGTAATATTACAGCAATTTGCATCTTACTATCAAGAGCTTTATACACCAGAAGCTGTAGTTAAGGAAGACAATATTAAAAATTATATAATAAATAAAGTTAAATCACTGGAGACGGAACAATCTGATCAGCTAGGGATGGATATTACAGCAATAGAAATTAGAAACGCAATTAACTCACTTGCAAATGGCAAAGCTGTAGGGGAGGATTGTATCCCTAAGAAGCGATATAAAAACTGTATGGAAGAGCTAATTCCATTGCTAATTAAAGTTATTCATGCAATCGGTAATGGAGAGCAAGCCCCAAAGTCCTGGAACCTCACCCAAATTATCTTTTTTCTGAAGAAGGGTAAACCACCTCAGGAAAGAGGTTCCTATCGCCCAATTTCGCTTATTAATAGCGATGCAAAAATATATGCAAAAATATTGGCGACTCGACTGGCACCATTAATGTCCTATATGGTTTCACCTCAACAGCACGGGTTTATACCCAAAAGAGATACTACGGCGCATATCAATATGGCCATCTCTGCATTTGACTTGGCAAAGACTGAATCCGCCCCACTCGGTATGAATTTACTAGATGCTGAAAAAGCATTTGATCGAGTGGGGTGGGATTTTATTTGGGCAGTGTTACAAGCATTTGGCATAAAGGGTCAATTTTTGAAATGGATCCAATCACTATATGATTTGCCGCTGGGAAAAGTTTCTTATATGGGCAAATATTCTGCTACTTTTATGATTGGAAGAGGGACACGACAGGGATGTCCTCTCTCACCCTTACTATTTGCTTTAGGTATGGAACCTTTTTTAATTGCTCTTCAAAAACAAGCTTTGATTAAGCCTTTTGTAAATGGTTTGAACTCTTTAGATATAACAGTATATGCGGATTACATTGCTGTTTTTTCTACGAATATACCTGAAACTATGACAGGCATCTTGGTGGAAGCGGGGAAATATGGCTTAGTATCCGGGTATCGCTTGAATACTAGTAAGACTCAAGTTATCCTGAATCATCAATTACCATCACCGATGATAGGTATATGTGCGGTAGCAACTTACCTAGGGGTAAACATTTCGTCAAATATAGATGAAATTGTGGCAATAAATTATGAACCACTATTGAAGGAAACTGCTGTAGTATTTAAGAAATGGCATATGCTCCCACTTAGTAGTATTGGCCGGATTAATTTAGTTAAAATGAAAATATTACCTAAATACCTTTATCTTTTTCGTTCTATTCCCTTAAGGGTAAATAATTCTTATTTTAGTAGATTAGAGGGTATTATTAGTAGTTTTATTTGGGGCTATAAAAAAGCACGACGAGCTATTTCTCTCCTTAAAGCTCCTTATGATCAAGGTGGATTGGGCCTTCCAGATATTAAATATTATTATTGGTCCTCCTTTATAATTCGTTTTCGTAGCCTGTTGATCCCTGATAAATGTTTGTATTTTCATAATTTTCTGTTGGGAACAGATGCAACTATGTTTTTTTATAGACTGAACGACCCCAATTATTTCAAACGTGTTAAGTTCAAGACGGTACGGGATACCACTTATATCTGGCGCTCCATTCTTACCAAGAGCAAGATATCTATGTTTCATGATAAAACTCCATTATGGTCTAACCCTGGTCTTCCAGAAATATTTCAAGATATGATTGGCGGTGTATTTTCTAATTCTGGCATTAATTTACTTGGAGATTTGTATGATCATAGGGGATTACTTTCGTTTGAAAGATTGAAAGTTTGCTATGAATTACAAGAAGGGGCAAGATTTAAATACTATCAAATTAGGGATTATCTTCTGAAGAAGATAGAACTTACTTGTCTGGCAGAATCTGAAGTATGGAACTGTATATATAAGGAAGAGGATAAAGCAATGATTAGTAGAGGGTATAAATTATTTTCTGGATATAATATCAATGATATACATAAACTGGCTGAAAAATTGACTAATAAGCTTACAACGGAAATAACACCAGATTTTATTACTTCTTCTTTAAACAGTTTCAATCTTGCGGTTCAATCCTTAAATCTTAAGTTACAGCTATTTAAAACCATATGTCATCTATATCACACACCAGATCGGATTCTTAAATGGGCATCGAATAACAATAATTTCAGCGATCGTACAAACTGTCCTAAATGTGACTTGCAAGGAGCTGATATTATCCATATGTTTTTTGGGTGCCCAAATCTTGGCGAATTTTGGAATGAAGTAACTAAAATCATCTCTACTAAACTTGGTATTCCTATTACGTTCTCACTAAGAGATGTATTTATAGGTACCTCAGGGGCAAATACTGTACTTTGTGATTTATTGAATATTTTAGTTGCCTGTGCTCGATTGACTATTGCTAGAGCATGGATTCAACAAAATCCACCAAAGGTTTTTGAGTGGTGGAGCCTTGTTAAAGAAATATATAACATGGAATATGCTCTGGCAAATACTAGGGGTGTACAGGCTAAGCAAAAAGTGGACAGAATATGGGGTCTAATTTATTGTCTATATCTTGTTGTATAATGTGTTTAATTTACTCAGTCGATGCAAAACAATAAAAAACAGTTAAAAAAAAAAAAGAAAATTAATGAGAACAAATCTGAGATATGTTTGATGCCAACTCTGCAAGAATGTTCCATCTTCAACAACAAAATGTTAAAGTAAGAAAATGAAGAGATAGTGAAACTGGAAGCTATAGATAAAATAGAGCATATGGGAGCAACAATTATTTTGTCTGAAAATTTTAAATAAAAATTGGATTCATTAGAGAAGACTATATCTAAAACTGCTGGTTTTGAAAAGACTCTGAATATGTGTTTAAATTGTCGTATCATTTTGAGAAGGAATTTAAATGTTGAAAGAGGTCTGGTAAATGGAGCAATGGGTCATGTTGTTGATTTTGTGAATTACAAAAATAGAGATGGAATTGAAATTTTAAAAATTAAATTTGATGGCATTGACGAAATAGAACACATTTTTCGTTGTTCAGCTAGATTTTTGCTTGTGAAAGACTTATATGTTCGCCGAAAACAGTTTCCTGTTTGTTTGGCATATGCGGTGACAAGTCATAAATCTCAAGGTTTAAGTGTAGATAGCGCTCTGGTGAACATTGGAAGTTCTGTGTTTAAAGAGGGTATGGCATATGTGGCATTATCACGAGTCAGAACTTTATCAGGATTGTACTTGATTGAGTGTGATGAAACAAAGATTTGTGCAGATCTAGATTGTGTTAAAGAATACAATAGGTTAAGAAGAGAGTATGCTCCACATTTGCCTCAATATCCTCTGTTTGAAAAACGTGTGGTAGGCCGAAAAAGAAGAAATGAGAATAATTGCAGTGAGGTAGTAGCAAAAAGACAAAAAGTAGATGAAACTGTAATTGTAAGCAGAAAGAAAAAGGATTCTGTTGAAGATGTTGTTGGATTTCAGTTTGAAAACAGTTCTGGTGTCAACTGCTATGCTAATGTAGTGGTTAATGTTGGTTTTTTTCTTCAAAGTTTACAAGAACAGATTGTTGAAAATCGGGATCAAAGATTCTGTTGTTGAATTCTGTGTTTGAGAAATGTAGCAGTGATAGAGCAAAAATAGAAAGTGTTTCAGAAATTCGAAATCTTTTAGACATATGTTCTGGTCAAAAACAATTTTCCCAGAATATTCAGCAAGATTGTCAGGAATTTTTAATGTATATGTTTGATGTATTGGAAGATGAAGGTGTAGATATAAGAAATCTTTTTAGCCTTTCTTATCAATGGCAGCATGACTGCGACAAATATAGTTTATCAAGTACTACCACAATAGACACCGAAAGATTTATATATTTGACTTTACCGGACTGCAAATCAGTGCCTTTTAATAATCTAGTTAAAGCAGCTGATCACAATATGGTGTGTACCCAATGTAAGTCTACAATGCTGTCCACATTATTTATACAAAATTATGGTCAGTATGTCATTTTAATGTTCCAACGATGTAGACCTGATGGAACTAAATTGACAACTTCTATTAAAAATGTTGTGGCTTCTCAGTTATCAATTTCAGGAAGAACTTTTGCAACTGTAGCTATTATTTATCATGACGGTCCTTCAACAACATCAGGGCATTATACAATTTATTTAAAATGTCGAAAAGGTTGGACTACCTGTAATGATACTCATTTGACTTTCAAACAACGTTTGCCTTTTGACTTAAAAAATTCATACCTAGTGTTTTTAGAACCAAAATTTAAATAAAGGTAATTGGCCTATGAAGACAGGAGCAGTTTATAAAAGTTAGTCTGCTGTTTAAAATTATATGGTGAGTAAAAGTGTAAAAAAATTCTAGTTGTCATATAGGTACTGTAAATGGATCTCATAGTAAGTGATATCAGTATTATAGGAAAATGTTGAATAACAGTGAGCCAGAGATGGAAATATGCATATTTAAACATTGTGAAAATGTTGTAGGAGCTTTTCTTTCAGAACGTTGGGAAAACGGTAATTTCCAACTTTGTTTTCAGTTATTTGAAAACATACTGATACATCTGACACTATTTGGCCTTATGGAAAAGTGAAGGAATAAGCAAAGAGTCATGACTGAACACAAGAAGGAAATGAAAACATTGAAAAATATTTCACATGTTCTTGGAGCTTTTCTTATAGAAAGTCGATGAAATGGAGTGTTTAGAGAACAGTAGAGTATTTGCCAACGAAAAGGACCTTCATAATGTACTATTTGACTTAAAAGAAAAGTAAGTGAATCAAAGATTAGTGTACATATGTGATTTGAAAGTTTATATGTTTTTTTTTAAACACAATCATTTGGATTGTGTTTTTTTCCCCGCTGTCATATGATGAGTAGTTTAAAGTCACTATTTTTAGTGAAATTCAATATATTCTGACAACAGCAAAAATAAACTATGTAACATGTTGTACAAGTTATTCTATAGTATGTATTGTGCAATTTAAATTCTCATTCTCTCTGTTCTGCTGCTTTAGTCCGCTTCCCCTCTCTTTCCTTCTTTTGCTCCCTTACTCATTTTCCTTTCCTCACTCATTGTACTCCACTTCACTTAGTCCTTCCCTTAGTCCCTCTGTCTACTAACGTCCTCACTCCTTTCCCCTCAATCCTTCTATATTATCCTCTCTCCCTTCATCCCTTCACTCTGTGACTCCCTTTCACTCACTCTCAGTCATCTTCCATTCCTCATTCTTGTAAATGCATCATCAATCAGACTCCTTTCCCTCTCAGTCATTCCCTTTTTACTTACTCCTGTTTTCTGATTTAGTTTTGCTAACTCACATTCCTTAGTATCTTTCTTACCTTCAGTTTATTTCTCTCTTCTTCTCTTCCTCTCTGTCACTGAATGTATCTGCCTTACTCTTAGTAATTTGCTCTCCTTCTATTTCTTTTTCCCTCTTTTTGTCCTTCTACATTACTTTATTTACCTTTCTGTGTCCTTCACTCTTACTTTATTTCTTAGTACACTTTTATGATTTTTAACCTCTTGACTTGTCTCTTCTATTTTAAAATATATATTTCAAAGCAATCTGTCACAATATCTGAATCCAATGTGAATACGTCCTACCCTCAGAAGGAGATACCACCTAAGAAAACAGTACAGCAAACAGTGCCAACAGACACAACCATAGCGAGCACTCCATGCCCAGCAGCAAATATAGACTCTAGTAGAACTTGTCCAGAGAAATCTGAACCCCACACATCAAAGCCCCTGCCTCCCCAAAATATACCCAAAAACACACCAAAAAAATCCCTTACAGTTAGACGTCCTGCCCACCTGCCCCCGGAAGCCACTCCACATACAATAATACTAACAGGAGTACCCGAGTTAACAGACGATATATCGGAAACTGCATGGTCACTTAAAAATAAAATCATGCAGTGGCTTAGTATTAACAGACCCCTTGAATCGCATCTCTCGGGAGGGATCACCGCAGCCCGAAGGGTAGCCTGGGTAGGCAAAACGAAAAAAAAACATACGCGGTGACTGCATCATCGTGACCTGCAGAGATCCCGCTACTGTAGATTACATTTGTGCTTGGCCTCAACTTGATAAGAAAGGGGAATAGACGCCCGCCATCTTTCCTACTTCTACCCCCCAGTGAAGCAACATCGCAACCCCCCTCCGTGGGTATGGCACCACCAACCCAAAGATCCCCGAAATCAGGATCCATGGTATCAAGAACCGTGGAACCAGATGGAATACCCGTATGATTATCCAGTTAGGGGTGGACCGAGAGAAAGGTACGTAGAACGCCAAATTTCTTACCATCAAGGTAGATCATACCAACCATATGAGGGATGGCAGGGCTTCCCTACTCAAAACCGTTTCGACTGCCTCGAAACGGTCGACTGACCATTTCTGAATAGATCTAGTCACCATAAAGCTGATACCATACAATATTCCCTGCCAGACAAACAACACGTAGTACAAACAGAGATGACCCCTATAACTGAGACTCCATTCTTTCATCTAACTGACCCTCGGATTGGTACTCCCTCAGCAGAAGCTGATATCAGTCAAAGATCAAACACTGAGTTAGTTATAGCCAGGGAAGTCAATACTAACAACTCAACAACAGTCAACAATGTGAACGACAAAGAACTCATGAGCGTAGACATAGCCTATTGGAATATTGCGGGCCTAACCGCAAAAATAACATGCCCCATATGGCTGAACACCGCTAGGTCTTATCAAATCTTATGCCTCCAAGAGACCTGGCGTATAACCCCTCTCCATCTAGTAGGCTATAAGACTTTCTTTACCAAAGCAATGCCTAGCGCCATGGGAAGACCAAAAGGCGGTCTTATAATTTACGTCTCTAACACTGTCCCACTCGCAGTGAAATTATTAAAGGAAACACCTTTCTTCCAAATCATTCAAATTACCCAACTGGTGGCAGAAACGAAAGAAACGGAAAATTCACTTATACTTATAAACTATTATAACAATGCAGGCACCTTAGAACGCTGCTCTCACTTAGACGGAATGATGGAATTTATACTATCATTTCAAAGCGCAAATCCCAACATAACGTTTAACCTCATATGGGGAGGTGACTTCAATCAAACACTATGTCCAAACTACGAAAGTGGGATCTGTGGCCTACAGAACGAATTTGAAACACCCGTTCCCCACTTTGCTCACACTCCTGGCGGAAGTAAGCTCAACGAAATTCTCTTCACGTTGGACCTAGATTTTGTCAATAAACTAGTCGACCCGGAACAAGAATTTCTACCTACCTTCCACGGGCGAGGCTGTTCGACAACCATTGATTTTATCCTAACATCAAACACCTGTAAAGGCTCGCTAAGAAACTACAAAGTAGGATCCAGTCCAATTAGTGACCACTATCCCCTGAGTGTGGAACTCCTCATGGGAAAAGTGGGTTTATATTCAGCAAAAGCCTCTTCTCTTGACCAACAATCATTAGTCATAAAGAAGAAGAATGGTTACACCATTAAATGGTCAAAGATCGATCCTGAAGAGACCACTCAAAAGATATTCGCAAAAACGCAGATATGGCTAACGGACTGCCTGTCCGCAGAAGCATCTCCTGAATCAATTATTACTTCTTTTAACAACATCCAAGGAGTAATAAGGGAAGAGCTACACAAAAACACATCAAATAAATTAAAACCCCCAACGACGAGATGGTTTGATTCCAATTGTCGAAAGGCCCTTACATCTCTCAAAGCAGCTCTTCGCCAAAAGCCCAAAGATGTCCAACTCATCTCACACCGGCGGAAACAGTACAACAACGCTCGGAATAAACGTAGGCGACAGATAAAGCAAGACCTATGGCGCCAATTACACGAGAGTGCATTAAAAAAAGATAGCATTTCTTTCTGGCAGACAGTAAGATCACCTTTTCTGGATAACCGCACCGACCCCCACCACTTAGATGTGGCAATAACTGAGAATGACTGGGTCAGCCACTTTAAAAAAATCTTTGGCTCAATAACGGACTCGCCACAATTAGAATGCCAGAAACAAGTAACAAATAACGTCTATCCCATCAACCTACGTTTTACAGTCACTGAGATAAGTAAAGCCATAAAAGCCTCAAAAACCGGTAAGGCCCCGGGCCCAGACGGGGTACCCATGGATTTGTTTCTACACAAAAGTGACTATTGGTCATTAATAATAACCCGGGTAATGTCCGCAGTCACCGAAATTGGACTCCTCCCATCATGGTCAACATCTACCCTTCTGCCAATATTTAAGAAAGGGGACCGCAACGACCCCGCGTGCTACCGACCAATTTCCCTTCTGGATTCCACGGGCAAGATTGCAGGTCGACTACTCCTGGACCGACTACAATCTTGGGCCCAGGAAAACAGTATCATCACAGACCTGCAATACGGCTTCCAGAAGGGGTTGGGGACGGTGGAACAGGCCCTAAATTTAATCCTCTTGGCCGGGAAATATACACGCGCGAAGGGAGGTAACATCTACTTGGTCTATGTAGACCTGAGCGCGGCTTTCGACTGCGTTCAGCACGCAAAGTTGTGGCAGACCATGGCAGGCCTTGGAGTGGATCCATCGATACTAGCCTTCCTTAGGGAACTATACACCAACGCGGAGGGCCGAGTTCGTTATGGCACTGGTGGCGAACTATCACGCCCTTTCAAAATATCACAAGGAGTGCGGCAAGGGTGTGTGCTGGCTCCCTTCCTGTTCAATCTATATACCAACGGGATTGAACAGGCTATGCTGGAAGGGAGCCAGGACCTTCCACAGATCGCACACCGCCCGATACCCATTCTTTTATACGCCGATGACTCGGTCATCCTGGCTCGGACACCCAACCAACTCCAACGACAGCTGAGCAAATACGTGGCATACATGGACTCTTTAGGCCTAAAAGTGAATATCAAAAAAACCTTCACAATGACCGTTGGTCCAAAACGGGGAGCATTAAAATCCATATTTATCAACAATAACAGACTGGATAAAACTTCGGTATACCCATATCTGGGTATACTTGTGGATGAGAAAATGGCCTGGCACAAAGCAATCGAAGCCAGGAACCTCAACTTCCGTCGAGCAGTATCAGCACTAAGTGCTTTTTCCAGGAAACTTGGTAAACCCGCACCAGCGGAATTGCTGACGATCTATTACGCAAAATGCCATAGTGTGGCCACGTACGGAGCAGGCATTTGGGGCCATAGCCACATTGATCAACTTCAGGTAACGGAGAACGCTTTTATCAAATATATTCTAGCCCTTCCTCAAAGCTCCCCGACTCTATCTACACATCGGGAGCTGGGCATGGAATATATAACAGACACCATACGATGCCAGCCACTCATACTATGGCACCGGATATGGTGTAACCCTGCAAGCCACATAACACGTTCCCTTATCACCGAATGCCTTGGCCTAGCACACTGGGAAAAAATACCATGGCTCAACTATATCCATAAATTTTTCAAAGATCTAGATCGAGAGCAATATTTCCTCGAACCACCCTCAATAGAAGACATCTCAAAGAAACAACTTAAAGAACTCTGCATGGGACATTCAAGAGAGCTTCGAAATCAAGCCGAGATCGTTAAAATACAAAATGAAAAAATCCGCATATTGCAGCCAGAGAAACTGATGCAGCCCTATTTGAGGTTTTTTCTTTCAAACTACGAAAAATTCCTATTGACAAGATTACGGTTCGACCTTTTCTTTCGCATAGTTTCATTCCCTGAATTGAACAACTGGTCACGGAACATGACATGTTGTCCCTGTGACGGACTCTCTAAACAATCAACGGTCCATGTCATTTTGTTCTGCAAATACTATAGCCCAGCAAGGAAAAAATGGATTTTGCCCCTTCTCCGACTAAATGGATTCAGATATACATATCCAGCACTCGCTTATCTCCAGACACCGAAAACCCCTCACGAGGCAAAAATGATGGCGAACTTTTTAAAATCAGTAATAATAACTCGTCGTGAAATTGTTTCTTAAACATATAAATGTCTATGTAAATGACCCTTTTCTTTTTTTAATTGTGCAAACCTGTGTTTTTTATATATAAATGTACTTTTTATGATTATACAAATTATAATCGAATAAAAGTTTATGAAACTGAAATATATATTTTACTAATTATAACTTATTTTTTTTTCTCTCTTTCACAGATACAAAGTGTAGTAAAAACATGTAATTAAATTTACATTAATTATAGGGTAAGTGTGACAAAAAAAATGTAGTTTATCATCACCCTTTGCTTTAACCTCACTACTATTCTCTCACCCTACCTCACTCCTGTTTCCTTACTCTACTTCCCTCACTTATTCTTATCCTCCATGTTTACTCCTCTTTCCCTTACTCTCCTACCGCATTCAACTTCTTTCAGTCCCCCTGCTTTACTTCCCCTACCCTCTGCTCCCTTCCCTCGCTCCCTCACTCATTCCCTTACTCATTTACTTCACTCCTCTCACTCCTTCTCTCAGTCTGTCTGTCCTCACAATTCCTCACTTCCGTTCCCTCACTCTGTCTCTCTTACTGTCACTGTCTCTGTCCCCTCACTCTGTCACTACTCTTTCGTCATGCTCACTCCCTACAACTCACCCACACTCCCTTACTTACCTTTCTTTGCTGCTTCACTCAGACCCTTTCAGTCACTCCTTCCTTTACTCTCTCTGTCTTTTCTCTCTGTCACTCCCCATGTCTTACCCTTATTCACTTTTATCCACCCTCTTTCACCCCTCTTTACTTACACTCACTGCTCTTTTCTCACCCGCCCTCACCGTTGTTCCTTTACTCCGGTTCTGTCACTACCCCTCATTCCCCATCCTTTACTGTCCTTCCTTTTACTTTCAACACCCACTCACATTCTCCCAGTACCTCTGCTATAGTCTTCTTCCTCTCTCTTCCCTTCTTTCGCTCCCTTATTCATATTCCTTTTGTCACTTACACCCTATTACACCTTCTCTCTGTCTTACTATGTAATAAACAGTCCCTCTGTGTTGCTCCCTCTAGCTCTCTTTCTCTTAACATCACTCTCTCTGTGTCTTTCCCTCATGCTTACTCCTTTATTCTTTTTTTTTTTTTTTGGGTGCGCGCCCCGGTACGCGTACCGGTGCGCGTACCCTGAAAAAAAAAAGAATGACAGAGTTTTTTTAAAATGTAGTTTTTTTTATAAATTGGAGGTAGTTCTAAAAAGAACAGTTTTTTTTATTGTTTTTGTTGTTTAATATATTTTTTATTGGTTTTCTGAACTTTTTTTACTTTTTTTGGCTTTTGTGGACACTTTTATATTTTTTTGTATTTTTTATGGGGAGAAACAAAAAACAGGGAATTGTAAAGGGCTCAACTGGAGCAAAAAAAAATCAGGAAAAAATTAAGGGTGCTTTGGGCACTGGTGGTTATCCCCAGCAACGTTGATGAGATTTATACTTTACACACCATAGCTAATTGTTTTACCACAATATATACAAACAATTGTGTATCTACCAAACTTGGTTTGAATGTTTGGTATCATCTATCTTGCCTCTGGACCCGATGGAGTGGGTTCTGTGCTTGTTGAGGCTCTGGAAGATGTTGGGGGAAGGTTTCTGCACAATTCTCTCACCTCTGCTGCAGAATAGTTATTGGGGTGCAATCGTTGCATGTGGCGAATCATTGTGTGATTGCCAAATGAATATTTTTTGGCAGGGTTCCCCCTGGATAGTACAGCGCCACCAATCAGACAGGTCACCTTTGCAGCGTTTACCTTCTTTGCACCCCTTGGCATTTTAAAAAACTCCCATATAAAGTGCTCCTTTGGTTTATGTAGGGGATTGTCTTCAGGCAGGAACTGCCTTCTCTCATTCTCCTCCTCCTCGTCCTCCTCTTCTTGTTCACCACCAATGTGATGTTGTGGTGGCCCTTGTGGTGGTGGTGGTGCAGATGCTCCAGCTGCTGCTGCTAATGTAGCCATTTCTCTATCAATAGGAGCAGGTCTTCCTCACTCAAAGAACAAAGTGAGAATGAAGAAAAAAGGTGGGGGCTTTCATCATTTGGAAAACAAAACTGTTCTGAACCAATGAAAAGTGTTATTTTCAGGTCACATGACCCGGGCTTTCATCATTTGGAAACCAAAAGTGTTCTGAGCCAATGAAAAGTGTTATTTTCAGGTCACATGACCCGACGCGCTGACGCTACGCGCCCTGGTGCGCGCCCGGCGGCGCTTACGTTGCGCGATCGTATGCGCTCGGGCACTTCCGGGTGCGCTGACGCCGTGCGTCATAAGACGCATCACGCGCCTACGCGATACGTCACGATGATGTTTTCGTTCGCTGCAATGGCGCTAACGGGACGCTCACTGGTACGCGCACCGGGGAGCGCCATAACACTGCGCTTACCCGTGCGTTCACCGGTACGCGCACCGGGAGCGCACCAAGGAAAAAAAATATTCATAAAAAAAATAGTATTACTTAAATATAGGATTTATTATAAAAAATATTATATTTCATAGCTATAGAAATTAGCTATTAAAAAACCTATGAAATTCACTGAAAAAAACATAGGTTTGAGGCCCTATATATAGTTAGGAATTAGCATTTACAAAACCTATGAAATTCACTGAAAAACCATAGGTTTCACACCAGTTATAGTTAGGAATTACCATTTAAAAAACCTATGAAATTCACTGAAAAAACCATAGGTTTCACACCAGTTATAGTTAGGAATTAGCATTTAAAAACCTATTAAATTTACTGAAAAAAACATAGGTTTCACACCAGTTATAGTTAGCTGGAAATTTAACTCGTATAAAACCATTGAAATTCCCACGTTATAGTTAGTTGGACTCACTATAACTTGCGCATGCAATGCACTGCTGATGACGTCACATATTACATCACTCATGACATGGTCAGTGACATCACTCATGACATCACTGATGACACCATCCTTGTGACAGAGTGACAGACCTCCTTTCACTGTAATGTAACCCTTTAAACACATATTCAAAAATAAAAACTAACATTTTCAAAAAATTGTAGATACCCATACCAGTCACAACAACCAATTCAATAATTTCACCATCTATATACACATCCACTCATTCACCAACAGTTCTATATAGTCACTCATACATATACTCACTCATCATATGTAGTGATACACCTATACATCCTCTTACACACCAACAGTCATCCAATAGATACTCTCACACATACTCACACATGTAAATAAACTATTGAACATCCATTTATTTGCATATACAGCTATACACACGCTACCTACCACTTTACTTGTAAGGAAACTTACACATACTTACTCTCTTAAACAATCACTTATAGAAACACATACTAATTTAAACAGGAACTCTTACAATCCCTCACTCTCACATATACTCACTTATATACATCAATATTCACATATACTACATTAAAACATATGTAGTTACTGATAAATACACTAGTGAGACAGTCATTCACTCACTAACACACACATATACACACTCATCCACCCATACAGTCCTGCACATATGCTGTCTTCAAAACACATTCAAAGAGAGAGTCAGTCATTCATGCATGTATGTATGTGCTAAGTAATACCCCCACCAAACCATACAAACACTCATACTGATACTAAGAAAACATCTAATAACCCATATACATACACATGTAGCTATTCACCAACCCATGCAGCCACTTATACACAAAGTGAAACACTAATACATATATTTGAATATTTAAACATTACTCTCTAATATATGTATTCACTAGGATACACTTAATAAACCAGTTAACCAATCAATATGTTTTTAAAAAAACACCCATGTAAACACTTATTTAAACATTTATTCTTCCATCAACTTTTACATATACATATATAACACATATTTATTTTTCAGAAAGACACACATTCACTGGATGGTGTCATCAGTGATGTCATGAGTGATGTCACTGACCATGTCATGAGTGATGTAATATGTGACGTCATCAGCAGTGCATTGCACGCGCAAGTTATAGTGAGTCCAACTAACTATACCGTGGGAATTTCAATGGTTTTATACGAGTAAAATTTCCAGCTAACTATAACTGGTGTGCAACCTATGGTTTTTTCAGTGAATATATATATATATATATATATATATATATATATATATATATATATTCACTGAAAAAACCATAGGTTATAGACCATATATAGTTAGGAATTAGCATTTACAAAACCTTGAAAATTCACTGAAAAAAACATAGGTTATAGACCATATATAGTTAGGAATTAGCATTTAAAAAACCTTATTTTACTCACACAAAACCATTGAAATTCCATATATAGTTAGTTGCACTAACTATATATCGCGCACCCGCAATCCACTGCTGATGATGTCACATATTACATCATTCATGACATGGTCAGTGACATCACTGATGACATCACTGATGACATCTCAAATGACATCACTGATGACATCATCCAGTGACTGTGTGTTTCTGAAAAGTTTAAATATGTTTTACATATTGAAGAATGAGTAGATGTAGAAGTGTCTGGATGAAGGATTTAGTAGGTGCGTGACTGACTGTATGAGTGAGTGATTAAATGTGTCTCACTGAGTGCATGGGTTAGTGACTAAACTGTCTTAATTTGTGCATCATTATGTCTGTTGTTCTGTAAACTGCTGCATGTGTTGGTCAGTAGCTATATGAGTAACTATATGGGTTATTGATTGATTGCCCAAGTATTTGTATGGGAGACTGAGTGTGTGTGTGGCTGGCTGGGAGGTGTGTGACTCTGTGCAGATCAATGTGTACTTGTATCAATGATTGTATAAGAGAGTAAGTATGTGTTAGTATATGTTTCAAAATGTAAGGTGCTCTATGTTTAACTGTATAGATTAGAAAATGGAAGTGTGATTGATTATTTACAGGACTGACTAGGTGTGTGAGTAACTCCATGGATGAGTGACAGAGTGTGAGAGTCTGTATAGGTGTATGAGTGCATATGATAGTGTTGTAAAGATGAGTGATTGTATGTATGAATGATTGTATGGGTAAATGAGTGAATGTGTGTGTAAACATAGGAATCACTGAGTGCGTATGTAGTAACTAGTATTGGTGTGTCAATGGTTTCAAAAATTATACTCTGTATTTAACACTGGGTGTAACAGAGGTTATATTAAAGTGTGAGGAGATGCATTGTATTGTCACATGAATGATATCATCAGTGATGTGGTCATTGATGTCAAATGAGATGTCATCAGTGATGTCATCAGTGATGTCATTTGAGATGTCATCAGTGATGTCATTTGAGATGTTATCAGTGATGTCATTTGAGATGTCATCAGTGATGTCATCAGTGATGTCATTTGAGATGTCATCAGTGATGTCATCAGTGATGTCACTGACCATGTCATGAATGATGTAATATGTGACATCATCAGCAGTGGATTGCGGGTGCGCGATATATAGTTAGTGCAACTAACTATATATGGAATTTCAATGGTTTTGTGTGAGTAAAATAAGGTTTTTTAAATGCTAATTCCTAACTATATATGGTCTATAACCTATGTTTTTTTCAGTGAATTTTCAAGGTTTTGTAAATGCTAATTCCTAACTATATATGGTCTATAACCTATGGTTTTTTCAGTGAATTTCAATGGTTTTTTAATAGCAAATATCATAAGCTGTCGAATGTCAAGTACGTGGTAAGTGAAAACATTTTCGTGTTTATGCACACTGATCTGCTTTGAATGGTGCCCCCCCCCCTCATTTCTATTAGGAGTACTCTCTCTTTGCACATAGTGAAGGGTAGTTAACGCAGGCCTTTGCCCCCGTTGTAATACGTCGTGCCTGCTTCTCTCTCCATTTGATTGATTGTTATCCAAGTATTTACTGTTTTAGAATTGGTTCTCTTTGGTTCATTCTCTATTTACAAACAAACACAGAGTCGCAATACTCTGTTTAGTCTTTGCAGATAACGAAAAATCGTGTAAAAAAAAAAGAAAAGGAATCGAGCAAAATCAGTAGGCCACTAATGGGATCTCTTTTTGACCTCGCTAAAATAGAAACATTAGGAACAACCCCTCATGACAAATACAAAACTAGTGAGATGAACTGAACTCCACACAATGATGGCTGCAAAACAGCTCGGCTCCGCCACCCACCCCGCCCAAAATAACGATAAAGAGCGGCTGCCATGATTGGTTGCGGAATGGCCACGACGGAGCTACGAAATGGTGCTGCTCTCATGCTAACCCCAGCTTCAGTCTGAAACATCCAGAAACACTGTAGACTACCAATTCGATCAGTTCCGGTAGCGCCCCAATGTAAGCCGGTAGAGAAGAACTAGCCCTCCCCTCTTTGACTGATGGTTCTTGTTGCCTGTCCCTTCTGTTGTCATTTAACAGAACTATTTAGCCTGCTGAAAGGGGTTGTGTTCCGACCGCTGGTTGGTGGAGACATTTTGACTATATTCTGGACCTGCGTTGTCGCGTAATGCGTCATATGACGCGCCGCGTTAGCGCATCCGGAAGTCATCCGGGGCGCGCAGCGCGTAACGTAAGCATAACAAGTCATGTGACTTGTTAATAAAACTTTTCATTGGTTAATTTTACTTTTCTTATTCTAATGATGAAAGGCTTGGTCATATGACCTAAAAATTACGCTTTTTATTACTTCCGAACATTATTTTTTCTTAAATATATGTTATAATGTTCCAGGCTAATGTACTTTCCCGGAAAATTTACAACTGTCCTGCAAGTAAAATATATTCTTTTTTCGAGAAAAAGAGCGTTTCTTCGTCCCATGACGGAGCCGTTGAGCAAAAGAGGGTCGACCTGCTGTCTTAGTCGCCGATACGCCTGAATATGAGATTCTTATCGATCACTTTATGTTGCAGGAGTAGAAAACACAACAGCCCTTGACCATTTATCTTTACTGCGTTCCTTCGTATTATACCTTTTACCCTTCATGTAATTGGTCTGCTTTATTTCACTTGCCTTTTAATGATTCTAAAACAGTGACTATTATTAAAAACTTTACCAATGTATATACTACTACCATGTTTTCTTTTAAAAACCTTTATTGTGAAAATTTCATTATACAAATACGAGCCTATAACCACGTGGGCCGGCCACGGAGCAAACTGTAATCGTATATGATGAGTAGACATTTACACTGTAGAGGAACGTAACGGGCGGGCCATTAGGTTGCAAGAACTAAGGTGTCTAACAGTTACGGAATCGGTGGACGTACATTTTATAATTAAAATACGACAGGGCCAGTTACAATAAAATTATCTAGATATACATTTGCGGGCAAGTACCATGGGTGACGTTAATTCGAACTTTCAATAGTACAGTAATCAATAACACATCAGAACTTAATATCAATAGGGATGTCGAAATATTCAATCAATTCTCGTCCCCGCCCGCCATGTGCTTCAAAACTGCATACGTATCTCGTGATTTCAAGGTTCTGCAACCAGTACACAACAAGGAGTTACGAGTCCCATTTATTCCGGCGCCATTTTGGGCGAGGACGGGCAGGTCCAGGATATAGTCAAAATGTCTCTACCAACCATCGACTATGATGATGTTCATATGCTGTATTTATTAGAGTAACACTCATCTGTCCACATGAAATTAATTTGCCACAATCTAAACATGTCATTTTAATCTTTCCAAAGTTCTTCTAAATATTTGGGACCGTTTCCCTTGCCTCTGATGCTGTCAGTGCCACTTCTTTGATGAATGTACTAGCAGGTCAGGGGTTCTCCTCCAAATCTCTCTTTTATGCAGCACTATAATTAATTGGTGCCACCTCTCCATATGACGATGCATGGTATAGTTACCATAACTATATTTTTTTTCGGTTCCTCTGGAGAGTTCATCGTGGCAGATGAAGCGTGTACCTTTTTTTGCATGTACAGGAAAGGAAAAAAAAATCGAGCGTCCGAGTTCTAAGGTGTCCCAGGGCCATTTTAGTGGACCAGGCCCAAATCCAAAGAACAGGCCGCCATTTTGAGAGTCCTGTTGCAGCCGCCTGTCGCTGTACCATCAAGAGCAGCCGAAACTCAGCTGAATGGCAACTGAAACGGTAAAGGGGCGCCCCACTACAGCAGACGAGCCTCCACCTAGGAAGGCCCGTTCACGCCGCCTCCCCCCCCCCCTTCGGGCACCCCACGCCGTTATTCGGAGCAGTATTGTAGGATGGCCACACCAGTGCGGCAACTTGCTAGACATCACCTCGGTGGTAACCGAATCTCAGCGCCTTGTGGTGTCTTCTATTCAGAAAACATTGTTGTGCTGCCTTCGACCTATTCGCCGCAAGTGCGCACGCAACTCAGCTGCATAGCTTGCTAGACACCACCTCGGTGCTAACCGAATCTCAGCGCCTTGTGGTCTCTTCTATTCCAAAAATATTGTTGCGCTGCCTTTGGCCCCATTCGCACATCGGTCCGCTACTGCCGCCATCTCACAGGCCAACGGGGCGCCCCACGCCGACTTTCAGCATTGTAGGATGGCCACACCAGTGCACCTTACTAGACACCACCTCGGTGCCATCCGGATCTTGGCATCTCAGCGCCTTGTGGTGTCTTCTATTCAGAAAATATTGTTGCGCTGCCTTTGGCCCCATTCGCACATCGGTCCGCTACTGACGCCATCTCACAGGCTAATGGAGCGCCCCACGCCGAGTTTCAGCATTGTAGGATGGCCACACCAGTACAGCAACTTGCTAGACATCACCTCGGTGCCATCCGGATCTTGGCATCTCAGCGCCTTGTGGTGTCTTCTAGTCAGAAAATATTGTTGCGCTGCCTTTGGCCCCATTCGCACATCGGTCCGCTACTGACACCATCTCACAGGCCAACAGGGCGCCCCACGCCGACTTTTACCATTGTAGGATGGCCACACCAGTGCCACAACTTGCTAGACACCACCTCGGTGCCATCCGGATCTTGGCATCTCAGCGCCTTGTGGTGTCTTCTAGTCAGAAAATATTCTTGCGCTACCTTTGCCCCATTCACACATCGGTCCGCTACTGACGCCATCTCGCAGGCTAATGGGGCGCCCCACGCCGAGTTTCAGCATTGTAGGATGACCACACCAGTACAGCAACTTGCTAGACATCACCTCGGTGCCATCCGGATCTCGGCGCCCCACTGCAGATGAAGTGCCTCTCAACTATGAAACCACCACGGTGACATCCGGATCTTGGCGCCTTGTGCTGGTTCCGGCCTATTCACACATCGGTCCGCTACTGACGCCATCTCACAGGCTAATGGGGCGCCCCACGCCGAGTTTCAGCATTGTAGGATGACCACACCAGTACAGCAACTTGCTAGACATCACCTCGGTGCCATCCGGATCTTGGCATCTCAACGCCTAGTGGTATCTTCCATACAGAAAATATTGTTGCGCTGCCTTTGGCCCCATTCGCACATCGGTCCGCTACTGACACCATCTCACAGGCCAACGGGGCGCCCCACGCCGACTTTTACCATTGTAGGATGGCCACACCAGTACCACAACTTGCTAGACACCACCTCTGTGCCATCCGAATCTTGGCATCTCAGCGCCTTGTGGTGTCTTCTAGTCAGAAAATATTGTTGCGCTGCCTTTGGCCCCATTCGCACATCGGTCCGCTACTGACGCCATCTCACAGGCCAACGGGGCGCCCCACGCCGACTTTCAACATTGTAGGATGGCCACACCAGTGCGGCAACTTACTAGACACCACCTCAGTGCCATCCGGATCTTGGCGCGTTGTGCTGCCTTCGGCCTATTCGCACATCGGTCCGCTACTGACGCAAACTCACAGGCCAACGGGGCGCCCCACGCCGACTTTCAGCATTGTAGGATGGCCACACCAGTGCTGCAACTTGCTGGACACCACCTCGGTGCCATCCGGATCTTGGTGCGTTGTGTTGCCTTCGGCCTATTCGCACATCGGTCCGCTACTGACGCCGCCTCACGTGCCAACGTATTTTCTCCGCATTTTATACCCTATGCCGCATAACAGGTCATGTGACTTGTTTATAAAACTTTTCATTGGTTCATTTTACTTTTGGTTTCCTAATGATGGAAGGCTTGATCATATGACCTAAAAACAACACTTTTCATTGGATGAAAACTTTTTTTTTTCCCAAACGATGAAAGCCCCACCTTGTTTCTGGATGTTTCAGACTGAAGCTGGCGTCAGCATGAGAGCACCACCATCTCGTAGCTCCGTCGTGGTCATTCCGCGAGCAATCATGGCAGCCGCTCCCCACCAGAAGCCTTCAGGAGTCGGGGGCCCCCAAAACTTTTGATGAATCCTCAAGGCGGAGGGGACGCTTTCGAGAATGGGGTCCAAGACCTAGCAGACAAGCGTCCGATTTCCAAGGTGTCCCAGGGCCATTTCAGTGGACCAGGCCCAAAAAGGAAACAGCCTGCCGCCATTTTTTGAGAGTCCTGTGACAGCCGCCTATCGCTGCACCGCAAGAGTGGGCGCAACTCAGCTGAATTGCGGCTTTTGACACAGTGGACCAAAAGCGGACGGAATGGCAACTGAAACGGTAAAGGGGCGCCCCACTACAACAGACGAGACTCCACCTGGAGAGGCCCGTTCACGCCGCCTCCCCCGGGGCGCCCCACGCCGTTATTCGGAGCAGCATTGTAGGATACCAAAACCAGTGCGGCAACTTACTGGACATCACCTTGGTGCCATCGTTCTGCTGCCTTGGAACTATTCGCACAACAGTTTGCTACTGATGACCCACCCCCCGCGACGCCCCACGCCAGAAATCTGGACGTTGTGCTGCGTTGGGACTATTCGCACAGCCGACCGCTACTTCGTTGTTTTTCCCTAAAAATGTTTATATGTTATTACTGTTTTTGTTTTCTTGTATATATTTATAAGTTATTAAAGTTTTATAATCTTACTACTTTGTTGGAGTGCTATATATTTTTAATGTGACACATAATTGTAAAAACTTTGATGTACAAAGAGTCATCGCTGGAATCTTCCGCTTCAGGCTCGGTCCCCTCCCCAATCACAATACAGGATGGTTTTCAGATAATAGGAACGCGTCTGCTGTGACGGATCTCATCGAGTGTGGGCCTTGATCTACTATAACTCCTTTGAAGAGGGGTGATTCTTTACAGCTGGGGCCATAAACTACATCTGCAGGGCTAGCTGATACCCTAGGACCGGCCTGGACAATCGGACACAGAGGAAAAAGAGTGTCAGAGGGTGCGGTAGTGAATAGGGCGAAAGGGAGGTGTCGGGCGGGCACAGGGTGTGATTCTCAGGGAAGAGCAGCGCAGATGGGGGGTGGTTTATTACCCATGCATAAGACAGAGAGCGGGGGTGACCACTGCCTGGGGGAGATGCTTGCGAGGGTGGGGAGCCATGCTAAGGATCGACAGCGTGCACAGAGTGGGTCTGGTCAAGGCATCTAAAATGACTGCCGTGCACGACAAAAGTGTGGCATTTGAAAAAAGGCAAGATGGCGCAGACAATGTTTTTCAACACTTCCTGATTTCCTTCGAATCGAACGTTAACAGACGTTGGGGCATATTACCAAAGTTAAGCGATATTTATCCCTAACGATGCTTAGCAACGATTTTTTTACCGCTAAGCATCGTCAGAAATTATCGCAGATAAACCTTGCTATTATCAAGGTTTATCGCAAATACGATAAAAAACGACCGCAATGCATTAATATCGCTGAAAACTCAGCGATATTCATGCATTACCGAGCTAATGCTCTTAGCCATGTTATCCACCTCCCATTGGATAACATGGCTAAGAACTGCTCAGGGCAGGTGCTAGCTTTTGGAGATATTCGCGCTTATCGCGAATATTTCCAAAAGTTGATAATAGGAGATAGCGATGTTAGCGACTGTTTCCAGTCGCTAACATCTTGGCATGCCCACTTTGCATGTCATTAGTGATAAATATCACTCACATGCAAAGTGGGGCCCAAGATGGTCGCTATCTCCTACTAGCCGTCGCTAACTGGTGTTAGCAACAGCTAGGTAATACAGATATAATTTTATCTCCCCGAAGCGGAGCGCTGTTACAGATATATATCTTGTTTTTGAACGTTAATTTCTCAAAATCCACTAATACAGATATAATTTTATCTCCGCGAAGCGGAGCGCTGTTACAGATATATATCTTGTTTTTGAACGTTAATTTCTCAAAATCCACTGAAGCACATATATTGAGACCTAGCAAAGGCACATCGAGCTACCAGTCCCTACAATTTTGCCAAGTTTCGTGCAAATCCATTCAGCCGTTCGATTATTATTATTATTTTTTTTTTTGCCCCGCGGGGCCCTTTTAAAACCTCCACATCAAACCTAAGAGGTCAAGGAGGATCTACTATGCCCCCTTATGGTCATTTGCCCCTTCGCTTTGGCCTCCTCTTGTCTCTCGATCCTACCGAGAGACAAGATGGCGGCCGCTACGGACTGTTTGCAATGTTTACAGACGCCGGAGAACCAATCAGCTTCGCAAACCTCCGTTACGCGAAGCGGAGCGCTGTTACAGATATATATCTTTTTTTGAACGTTAATTTCTCAAAATCCACTGGAGCACATATATTGAGACCTAGCAAAGGCACATCGGGCTACCAGTCCCTAATATTTTACCAAGTTTCGTGCAAATCCATTCAGCCGTTCGATTATTATTATTATTTTTTTTTTTTGCCCCGCGGGGCCCTTTTAAAACCTCCACATCAAACCTAGGGGGTCAGCGAGGATCTACTATGCCCCCTTATGGTCATTTGCCCCTTCGCTTTGGCCTCCTCTTGTCTCTCGATCCTACCGAGAGACAAGATGGCGGCCGCTACGGACTGTTTGGAATGTTCACAGACGCCGGAGAACCAATCAGCTTCGCTTCACAAAGCTCCGTACCGCGAAAAGTCCGCGAACCGGAGCGCTGCCCGGTCCGCTGTTACAGATATATATCTTTTTTTGAACGTTCATTTCTCAAAATCCACTGGAGCACATATATTGAGACCTAGCAAAGGCACATCGGGCTACCAGTCCCTACAATTTTGCCAAGTTTCGTGCAAATCCATTCAGCCGTTCGGGCTAAAAGTGAGGCCAACCGCCCTATGGAAAACTCAATGTTAAAAACACGTTTTGGGACCCCCCTTTTTTCTCGGCCCCCCCTTGACGAACCCCCCCCAAATTTTTAAGGGCTGCTCAGAAACAAAATGTGCCATTTTCCTGAAAATTTCAGCCAATTCCGTACACAAACGCCAAAGTTATTAGACATAGAATTTTCAAAAATCCCATAGAGAAAAAATCCTAACTATATATACCTACTGGCGACCGCCAGTAGGTAATATATATATATATATATATATATATTACCTACTGGCGGTCGCCAGTAGGTATATATAGTTAGGATTTTTTCTCTATGGGTTTTTTGAAAATTCTATGTCTAATAACTTTGGCGTTTGTGGACGGAATTGGCTGAAATTTTCAGGAAAATGGCACATTTTGTTTCTGAGCAGCCCTTGAAAATTTGGGGGGGGTTCGTCAAGGGGGGGCCGAGAAAAAAGGGGGGTCCCAAAACGTGTTTTTAACATTGAGTTTTCCATAGGGCGGTTGACCTCACTTTTAGCCCGAACGGCTGAATGGATTTGCACGAAACTTGGCAAAATTGTAGGGACTGGTAGCCCGATGTGCCTTTTGTAGGTCTCAATATATGTGCTCCAGTGGATTTTGAGAAATTAACGTTTAAAAAAAGATATATATCTGTAACAGCGGACCTGGCAGCGTCCCAGGACGCGTACTTTACGCGCAACGGAGCTTTGTGAAGCGAAGCTGATTGGTTCTCCGGCGTCTGTCAACATTCCAAACAGTCCGTAGCGGCCGCCATCTTGTCTCTCGGTAGGATCGAGAGACAAGAGGAGGCCAAAGCGAAGGGGCAAATGACCATAAGGGGGCATAGTACATTGTCGCTCACCCCCTAGGTTTGATGTGGAGGTTTTAAAAGGGCCCCGCGGGGCAAAAAAAAATAAAAATAATAATAATCGAACAGCTGAATGGATTTGCACGAAACTTGGCAAAATTGTAGGGACTGGTAGCCCGATGTGCCTTTGCTAGATCTCAATATATGTGCTCCAGTGGATTTTGAGAAATTAACGTTCAAAAAAAGATATATATCTGTAACAGCGCACCGCTTCGCGTACTTTTCGCGTTACGGAGCTTTGCGAAGTGAAGCTGATTGGCTCTCCGGTGTCTGTAAACATTCCAAACAGTCCGTAGCGGCCGCCATCTTGTCTCTCGGTAGGATCGAACAGCTGAATGGATTTGCACGAAACTTGGCAAAATTGTAGGGACTGGTAGCCCGATGTGCCTTTGCTAGGTCTCAATATATGTGCTTCAGTGCATTTTGAGAAATTAACGTTCAGAAACAAGATATATATCTGTAACAGCGCTCCGCTTCGCGGAGATAAAATTATATGTGTATTACCTAGCTGTTGCTAACACCAGTTAGCGACGGCTAGTAGAATATAGCGACCATCTTGGGCCCCACTTTGCATGTGAGTGATATTTATCACTAATGACATGCAAAGTGGGCATGCCAAGATGTTAGCGACTGGAAACAGTCGCTAACATCGCTATCTCCTATTATCAACTTTTGGAAACATTCGAGATAAGCACGAATATCTCCAAAAGCTACCACCTGCCCTGAGCAGTTCTTAGCCATGTTATCCAATGGGAGGTGGATAACATGGCTAAGAGCATTAGCTCGGTAATGCATGAATATCGCTGAGTTTTCAGCGATATTAATGCATTGCGGTCGTTTTTTATCGTATTTCCGATAAACCTTGATAATTGCAAGGTTTATCTGCGATAATTTCTGACGGTAAAAAAATCGTTGCTAAGCATCGTTAGGGATAAATATCGCTTAACTTTGGTAATATGCCCCAACGTCTGTTAACGTTCGATTCGAAGGAAATCAGGAAGTGTTGAAAAACATTGTCTGCGCCATCTTGTCTTTTTTCAAATGCCACACTTTTGTCGTGCACGGCAGCCATTTTAGATGCCTTGACCAGACCCACTCTGTGCACGCTGTCGATCCTTAGCATGGCTCCCCACCCTCGCAAGCATCTCCCCCAGGCAGTGGTCACCCCCGCTCTCTGTCTTATGCATGGGTAATAAACCTCCCCCCATCTGCGCTGCTCTTCCCTGAGAATCACACCCTGTGCCCGCCCGACACCTCCCTTTCGCCCTATTCACTACCGCACCCTCTGACACTCCTTTTCCTCTGTGTCCGATTGTCCAGGCTGGTCCTAGGGTATCAGCTAGCCCTGCAGATGTAGTTTATGGCCACAGCTGTAAAGAATCACCCCTCTTCAAAGGAGTTATAGTAGATCAAGGCCCACACTCGATGAGATCCGTCACAGCAGAAGCGTTGCTATTATCTGAAAACCATCCTGTATTGTGATTGGGGAGGGGACCGAGCCTGAAGCGGAAGATTCCAGGGATGACTCTTTGTACATCAAAGTTTTTACAATTATGTGTCACATTAAAAATATATAGCACTCCGACAAAGTAGTAAGATTATAAAACTTTAATAATTTATAAATATATACAAGAAAACAAAAATAGTAATAACATATAAACATTTTTAGGGAAAAACAACGAAGTAGCGGTCGGCTGTGCGAATAGTCCCAACGCAGCACAACGTCCAGATTTCCGGCGTGGGGCGTCGCGGGGGGTGGGTCATCAGTAGCAAACTGTTGTGCGAATAGTTCCAAGGCAGCAGAACGCGCTGAAATCTAGATGACACTAAAGTGATGTCTAGTAAGTTGCCACCCAGAAAATAACGGCATGGGGCGTCGCGGGGGGTGGGTCATCAGTAGCAAACTGTTGCGCGAATAGTTCCAAGGCAGCAGAACGATGGCACCAAGGTGATGTCCAGTAAGTTGCCGCACTGGTTTTGGTATCCTACAATGCTGCTCCGAATAACGGCACGGGGCGCCCCGGGGGAGGCGGTGAACGGGCCTCTCCAGGTGGAGTGTCATCTGTTGTAGTGGGGCGCCCCTTTACCGTTTCAGTTGCCATTCCGTCCGTTTTTGGTCCACTATGTCAAAAGCCGCAATTCAGCTGAGTTGCGCCCACTCTTGCGGTGCAGCGATAGGCGGCTGTCACAGGACTCTCAAAATGGCGGCAGGCTGTTTCCTTTTTGGGCCTGGTCCACTGAAATGGCCCTGGGACACCTTGGAAATCGGACGCTTGTCTGCTAGGTCTTGGACCCCATTCTCGAAAGCGTCCCCTCCGCCTTGAGAATTCATCAAAAGTTTTGGGGGCTCCGACTCCTGCAGGCTTCTGGTGGGGAGCGGCTGCCATGATTGCTCGCGGAATGACCACGACTGAGCTACGAGATGGTGGTGCTCTCATGCTGACGCCAGCTTCAGTCTAAAACATCCAGAAACAAGGTGGGGCTTTCATCGTTTGGGAAAAAAAAAAAGTTTTCATCCAATGAAAAGTGTTGTTTTTAGGTCACATGATCAAGCCTTCCATCATTAGGAAACCAAAAGTAAAATGAACCAATGAAAAGTTTTATAAACAAGTCACATGACCTGTTATGCGGCATAGGGTGTAAAATGCGGAGAAAATACGTTGGCACGTGAGGCGGCGTCAGTAGCGGACCGATGTGCGAATAGGCCGAAGGCAACACAACGCGCCAAGATCCGGATGGCACCGAGGTGGTGTCCAGCAAGTTGCAGCACTGGTGTGGCCATCCTACAATGCTGAAAGTCGGCGTGGGGCGCCCCGTTGGCACGTGAGGCGGCGTCAGTAGCGGACCGATGTGCGAATAGGCCGAAGGCAACACAACGCGCCAAGATCCGGATGGCACCGAGGTGGTGTCCAGCAAGTTGCAGCACTGGTGTGGCCATCCTACAATGCTGAAAGTGTACGTGGGGCACCCCGTTGGCACGTGAGGCGGCGTCAGTAGCGGACCGATGTGCGAATAGGCCGAAGGCAACACAATGCGCCAAGATCCGGATGGCACCGAGGTGGTGTCCAGCAAGTTGCAGCACTGGTGTGGCCATCCTACAATGCTGAAAGTCGGCGTGGGGCGCCCCTTTGGCCTGTGAGTTTGCGTCAGTAGCGGACCGATGTGCGAATAGGCCGAAGGCAGCACAACGCGCCAAGATCCGGATGGCACCGAGGTGGTGTCTAGTAAGTTGCCGCACTGGTGTGGCCATCCAACAATGCTGAAAGTCGGCGTGGGGCGCCCCGTTGGCCTGTGAGTTTGCGTCAGTAGCGGACCGATGTGCGAATAGGCCGAAGGCAGCACAACGCGCCAAGATCCGGATGGCACCGAGGTGGTGTCTAGTAAGTTGCCGCACTGGTGTGGCCATCCAACAATGCTGAAAGTCGGCGTGGGGCGCCCCGTTGGCCTGTGAGTTTGCGTCAGTAGCGGACCGATGTGCGAATAGGCCGAAGGCAGCACAACGCGCCAAGATCCGGATGGCACCGAGGTGGTGTCTAGTAAGTTGCCGCACTGGTGTGGCCATCCTACAATGCTGAAAGTCGGCGTGGGGCGCCCCGTTGGACTGTGAGATGGTGTCAGTAGCGGATCGATGTGTGAATGGGGCCGAAGGCAGCGCAACAATATTTTCGGAATAGAAGACACCACTAGGCGCTGAGATTCCAAGATCCGGATGGCACCGAGGTGGTGTGTAGCAAGTTGCCGCACTGGTGTGGCCATCCTACAATGCTGAAAGTCGGCGTGGGGCGCCCCGTTGGCCTGTGAGTTTGCGTCAGTAGCGGACCGGTGTGCGAATAGGCCGAAGGCAGCACAACGCGCCAAGATCCGGATGGCACCGAGGTGGTGTCTAGTAAGTTGTCGCACTTCTGTGGCCATCCTACAATGTTGAAAGTCGGCGTGGGGCGCCCCGTTGGCCTGTGAGATGGCGTCAGTAGCGGACCGATGTGCAAATGGGGCCAAAGGCAGCGCAACAATATTTTCTGATTTGAAGACACCACAAGGCGCTGAGATGCCAAGATCCGGATGGCACCGAGGTGGTGTCTAGCAAGTTGTGGCACTGGTGTGGCCATCGTACAATGGTAAAAGTCGGCGTGGGGCGCCCTGTTGGCCTGTGAGATGGTGTCAGTAGCGGACTGATGTGTGAATGGGGCCAAAGGCAGCGCAACAATATTTTCTACAATATTTTCGGAGTAGAAGACACCACAAGGCGCTGAGATGCCAAGATCCGGATGGCACCGAGGTGATGTCTAAGTTGCGGACCGATGTGCGAATGGGGCCAAAGGTAGCGTAACAAGATTTTCTGTATGGAAGATACCACTAGGCGTTGAGATGCCAAGATTCGGATGGCACCGAGGTGATGTCTAGCAAGTTGTGCCACTGGTGTGGCCATCGTACAATGGTAAAAGTCGGCGTGGGGCGCCCTATTGGCCTGTGAGATGGTGTCAGTAGCGGACTGATGTGCGAATGGGGCCAAAGGCAGCGCAACAATATTTTCTGACTGACACCACAAGGCGCTGAGATGCCAAGATCCGGATGGCACCGAGGTGATGTCTAAGTTGCGGACTGATGTGCGAATGGGGCCAAAGGCAGCGTAACAATATTTTCTGTATGGAAGATACCACTAGGCGTTGAGATGCCAAGATTCGGATGGCACCGAGGTGATGTCTAGCAAGTTGGTGTGGTCATCCTACAATGCTGAAACTCGGCGTGGGTCACCCCATTAGCCTGTGAGATGGCGTCAGTAGCGGACCAATGTGCGAATAGGCCGAAGGCAGCACAACGCGCCAAGATCCGGATGTCACCGTGGTGGTTTCATAGTTGAGAGGCTCTTCATCTGCAGTGGGGCGCCGAGATCCGGATGGCACCGAGGTGATGTCTAGCAAGTTGCTGTACTGGTGTGGTCATCCTACAATGCTGAAATGTAGTGGGGCGCCCATTTACCGTTTCAGTTGCCATTCAGCTGAGTTTCGGCTGCTCTTGATGCTACAGCGACAGGCGGCTGCAAGAGGACTCTCAAAATGGCGGCCTGTTCTTTGGATTTGGGCCTGGTCCACTAAAATGGCCCTGGGACACCTTAGAACTTGGACGCTCGATTTTTTTTTCCTTTCCTGTACATGCAAAAAAAGGTAAATGCCCGGTACGTTACACGCTTCATCTGCCACGATGAACTCTCCAGAGGAACCGAAAAAAAATATAGTTGTGGTAACTATACCATGCATCGTCATATGGAGAGGTGGCACCAATTAATTATAGTGCTGCATAAAAGAGAGATTTGGAGGAGAACCCCTGACCTGCTAGTACATTCATCAAAGAAGTGGCACTGAGAGCTTCAGAGGCAAGGGAAACGGTCCCAAATATTTAGAAGAACTTTGGAAAGATTAAAATGACATGTTTAGATTGTGGTAAATTAATTTCATGTGGACAGATGAGTGTTACTCTAATAAATACAGCATATGAACATCATCATAGTCGATGGTTGGTAGAGACATTTTGACTATATCCTGGACCTGCCCGTCCTCGCCCAAAATGGCGCCGGAATAAATGGGACTCGTAACTCCTTGTTGTGTACTGGTTGCAGAACCTTGAAATCACGAGATACGTATGCAGTTTTGAAGCACATGGCGGGCGGGGACGAGAATTGATTGAATATTTCGACATCCCTATTGATATTAAGTTCTGATGTGTTATTGATTACTGTACTGTTGAAAGTTCGAATTAACGTCACCCATGGTACTTGCCCGCAAATGTATATCTAGATAATTTTATTGTAACTGGCCCTGTCGTATTTTAATTATAAAATGTACGTCCACCGATTCCGTAACTGTTAGACACCTTAGTTCTTGCAACCTAATGGCCCGCCCGTTACGTTCCTCTACAGTGTAAATGTCTATTCATCATATACGATTACAGTTTGCTCCGTGGCAGGCCCACGTGGTTATAGGCTCGTATTTGTATAATGAAATTTTCACAATAAAGGTTTTTAAAAGAAAACATGGTAGTAGTATATACATTGGTAAAGTTTTTAATAATAGTCACTGTTTTAGAATCATTAAAAGGCAAGTGAAATAAAGCAGACCAATTACATGAAGGGTAAAAGGTATAATACGAAGGAACGCAGTAAAGATAAATGGTCAAGGGCTGTTGTGTTTTCTATTCCTGCAACATAAAGTGATCGATGAGAATCTCATATTCAGGCGTATCGGCGACTAAGACAGCAGGTCGACCCTCTTTTGCTCAACGGCTCCGTCATGGGACGAAGAAACGCTCTTTTTCTCGAAAAAAGAATATATTTTACTTGCAGGACAGTTGTAAAATTTCCGGGAAAGTACATTAGCCTGGAACATTATAACATATATTTAAGAAAAAATAATGTTCGGAAGTAATTAAAAGCGTAATTTTTAGGTGATATGACCAAGGCTTTCATCATTAGAATAAGAAAAGTAAAATGAACCAATGAAAAGTTTTATTAACAAGTCACATGACTTGTTATGCTTACGTTACGCGCTGCGCGCCCCGGATGACTTCCGGATGCGCTAACGCGGCGCGTCATATGACGCATTACGCGACAACGCAGGTCCAGAATATAGTCAAAATGTCTCCACCAACCAGCGGTCGAAACACAACCCCTTTCAGCAGGCTAAATAGTTCTGTTAAATGACAACAGAAGGGACAGGCAACAAGAACCATCAGTCAAAGAGGGGAGGGCTAGTTCTTCTCTACCGGGTTACATTGGGGCGCTACCGGAACTGATCGAATTGGTAGTCTACAGTGTTTCTGGATGTTTCAGACTGAAGCTGGGGTTAGCATGAGAGCAGCACCATTTCGTAGCTCCGTCGTGGTCATTCCGCAACCAATCATGGCAGCCGTTCTTTATCGTTATTTTGGGCGGGGTGGGTGGCAGAGCCGAGCTGTTTTGCAGCCATCATTGTGTGGAGTTCAGTTCATCTCACTAGTTTTGTATTTGTCATGAGGGGTTGTTCCTAATGTTTCTATTTTAGCGAGGTCAAAAAGAGATCCCATTAGTGGCCTACTGATTTTGCTCGATTCCTTTTCTTCATTTGAGATGTCATCAGTGATGTCATCAGTGATGTCACTGACCATGTCATGAATGATGTAATATGTGACATGATCAGCAGTGGATTGCGGGTGCGCGATATATAGTTAGTGCAACTAACTATATATGGAATTTCAATGGTTTTGTGTGAGTAAAATAAGGTTTTTTAAATGCTAATTCCTAACTATATATGGTCTATAACCTATGGTTTTTTCAGTGAATTTTCAAGGTTTTGTAAATGCTAATTCCTAACTATATATGGTCTATAACCTATGGTTTTTTCAGTGAATATATATATATATATATATATATATATATATCCCCGTACACCTCCTTTGCAAGAAAAGAGTAGAAGCCACAAATGGGGGGAACATCAAGGAGGCCACTTTATTTCAGTAGAATACACATAGCAGGCAAATGCATTTCGGCTGTTGAGCCTTCTACGGTGCCCGTTAAGTATAGCAGGAGGAATGCCCAGTCCCGAGGAATTATGTCCTGCTCTTTGCTGATTGGTTGAGACCATATCACTCCCCCTCCAAGTGGAAACACCACCCTTACTGCTGCCCATTGTGTAGTAACGGACTGCAAATCCCAGAATGCCCTATTCAGGTGCTGGGCGATGCTGGGGCAGGCGAGTCAGGGAGATGGACACGGCCAATATCCTGATGTGTCCAACGGAGCAAAAGTACCCCCTCGAGTCCCCTCACCCCACCAACCTTCGGTCCGAGAGTCAATTAGGCGAGGGCCCCAATGTCAGTGCATCAGGCCCAGTGTGAGGCAGAATAGCCTCAACATCGCTTCTCTTCTCCCTGGAATATGAAGGTGGGCTCTGGACGATCAGATCCCTCGGAAAACACCACAGGAGCAGCCATTGCCGCCCACACCAATGAACACCAGAGCCGACTTACGATGCGGGGGCTTCAAAAGCGTGTCACTGGCCAACACACTCAAAATATCCACAAACACCTCCTTTGCAAGAAAAGAGTGGAAGCCACAGCAGGGGAACATTAAGGAGGCCACTTTATTTCAGTAGAATACACATAGCAGGCAAATGCATTTCGGCTGTTGAGCCTTTTTCAGTGCCCGGTAAGTATAGCAGGAGGCGTGCCCAGTCCCCAAGGAAGTATGTCCCGCTCTTTGCTGATTGGTTGAGACCATTTCACTCCCCCTCCAAGAGGAAACACCAACCTTACTGCTGCCCATTGTGTAGTAACGGACTGCAAAT
Organism: Lissotriton helveticus; assembly: GCF_964261635.1. Taxonomy (NCBI): domain Eukaryota; kingdom Metazoa; phylum Chordata; class Amphibia; order Caudata; family Salamandridae; genus Lissotriton; species Lissotriton helveticus. The sequence continues at coordinate 572,755,886 of NC_136071.1, read as the reverse complement.
CCCAGAATGCACTATTCCGGTGCTGGGCGATGCTGGGGCAGGCGAGTCAGGGAGATGGACACAGCCAATATCCTGATGTGTCCAACGGAGCAAAAGTAACCCCTCGAGTCCCCTCACCAACCCACCCTTCGGTCCGAGAGTCAATTAGGCGAGGGCCCCAATGTCAGTGCATCAGGCCCAGTGTGAGGCAGAATGGCCTCAACATCGCTTCTCTTCTCCCCGGAATATGAAGGTAGGCTCTGGACGATCCGATCCCTCGGTAAACACTACGGGCGCAGCCGTAGCCACCCACACCAATGAACACCAGAGCCGACTTACGATGCGGGGGCTTCCAAAAGCATGTCACTGGCCAACACGCTGAAAATATCCACAAACACCTCCTTTGCAAAAAAAGAGTGGAAGCCACAGCGGGGGAACAACAAAGAGGCCACTTTATTTTAGTAGGATACACATAGCAGGCAAATGCATTTCGGCTGTTAAGTATAGCAGGTGGAATGCCCAGTCCCCGAGGAATTATGTCCCGCTCTTTGCTGATTGGTTGAGACCATATCACTCCCCCTCCAAGTGGAAACACCACCCTTACTGCTGCCCATTGTGTAGTAACGGACTGCAAATCCCAGAATGCACTATTCCGGTGCTGGGCGATGCTGGGGCAGGCGAGTCAGGGAGATGGACACGGCCAATATCCTGATGTGTCCAACGGAGCAAAAGTACCCCCTCGAGTCCCCTCACCCCACCAACCTTCGGTCCGAGAGTCAATTAGGCGAGGTCCCCAATGTCAGTGCATCAGGCCCAGTGTGAGGCAGAATAGCCTCAACATCGCTTCTCTTCTCCCTGGAATATGAAGGTGGTCTCTGGACGATCCGATCCCTCGGAAAACACCACAGGAGCAGCCATTGCCGCCCACACCAATGAACACCAGAGCCGACTTACGGTGCGGGAGCTTCCAAAAGTGTGTCACTGGCCAACACGCTGAAAATATCCACGAACACCTCCTTTGCAAGAAAAGAGTGGAAGCCACAGCAGGGGAACATCAAGGAGGCCACTTTATTTCAGTAGAATACACATAGCAGGCAAATGCATTTCGACTGTTTAGCCTTTTTCTGTGCCCGGTAAGTATAGCAGGAGGCGTGCCCATTCCCCAAGGAAGTATGACCCGCTCTTTGCTGATTGGTTGAGACCATATCACTCCCCCTCCAAGTGGAAACACCACCCTTACTGCTGCCCATTGTGTAGTAATGGACTGCAAATCCCAGAATGCACTATTCCGGTGCTGGGCGATGCTGGGGCAGGCGAGTCAGGGAGATGAACACCGCCAATATCCTGATGTGTCCAACGGAGCAAAAGTACCCCCTCGAGTCCCCTCACCAACCCAACCTTTGGTCCGAGAGTCAATTAGGCGAGGGCCCCAATATCAGTGCATCAGGCCCAGTGTGAGGCAGAATGGCCTCAACATCGCTTCTCTTCTCCCCGGAATATGAAGGTAGGCTCTGGACAATCCGATCCCTCGGATAACACCACGGGAGCAGCCGTAGCCACCCACACCAAGAACACCAGAGCCGACTTAGGATGCGGGGGCTTCCAAAAGCATGTCACTGGCCAACATGCTGAAAATATCCACGAACACCTCCTTTGCAAGAAAAGAGTGGAAGCCACAGCGGGGGAACATCAAGGAGGCCACTCTATTTTAGTAGAATACACATAGCAGGCAAATGCATTTCGGCTGTTGAGCCTTCTACAGTGCCCGTTAAGTATAGCAGGAGGAATGCCCAGTCCCCGAGGAATTATGTCCTGCTCTTTGCTGATTGGTTGAGACCATATCACTCCCCCTCCAAGTGAAAACACCACCCTTATTGCTGCCCATTGTGTAGTAACGGACTGCAAATTCCAGAATTCACTATTCCGGTGCTGGGCGATGCTGGGGCAGGCGAGTCAGGGAGATGGACATGGCCAATATCCTGATGTGTCCAACGGAGCAAAAGCACCCCCTCGAGTCCCCTCACCGCACCAACCTTCGGTCCGAGAGTCAATTAGGCGAGGGCCCCAATGTCAGTGCATCAGGCCCAGTGTGAGGCAGAATGGCTTCAACATCGCTTCTCTTCTCCCCGGAGTATGAAGGTGGGCTCTGGACGATCCGATCCCTCGGAAAACACCACAGGAGCAGCCATAGCCGCCCACACCAATGAACACCAGAGCTGACTTATGATGCGGGGCTTCCAAAAGCGCGTCACTGGCCAACACGCTGAAAATATCCACGAACACCTCCTTTGCAATATATATATTACCTACTGGCAGTCCCCAGTAGGTAGTTATAGTTTGGACCTTGTTTCTATTCAAAAAGCATTTACTCTTTTCCCAATAACTTTGGTGCCGGTTGACGAATCTTGTGGTGATTTGGCAAGTGGGGACCGAGAAAAAGGGGGGTCCCAGAACGTGTTTTCTGCATGTTAATTCCCATAGGAAACTTTAGCCACGGCTATAGCCCGAACAGCTGGAGGGAATGACACCATATTTGGCAAAAAGGTAGCCCTTGGTTCAGAAAGAGGCCTTTCTTTTAAATTGTGTAAATCTGTTCGGTAGTTCCTGAGCAATTCCAAAAATAGAGGACAGAAAATCAATTTCCCATAGGAAACTTTAGACATGGTTAAAACCGAAACTGCTGAACGGAATTACACCAGATTTAGCACAAAGTAGCCCTTGGCTCAGAAAGAGACCTTTTTTTAAATGGTGTAAATCAGTTCAGTAGTTGCTTAGAAAATAAAAAAATTTAAGTTTCAATATTTAGAGGCACGGAGGATTTGCGGACCCTCCCAACCACAAGCTTTATGCTAATTGGCTGTCAACACTTCAAACCAGGAAGTGTTGGCAGCCATCTTGTGCCTCAGTAACCGAGGCACAAGAAAACAGGGAAACAAATGCAAAAAAACAAGAAAAGGGGGCAGGGTAGAAACACCCTGACCCCCTGGACCTGCTCAGGGGGTCCCACAAGGACCCCTGAGGCCCAAAAAACAAAAAAGCATAAAAAAAAAATAGGCCGAATTTGCGCTGGGTGCGCAAATGAGGCCAAAAATGTAAAAAAGCAAAGTGCGGGCTCCCGCGATTCCTTTAATTAAGCTCCCAGGTGGGCCAGGTCCCGGAGGCATGCAGAATTAAAAATGCGGGGTCCAGGGAGACCCCAGCAGCCCTGGGGACCACCACCCCCGGGCCTTTGATAAAATATTTGTGGGGGCTCAAGTCCCCTCGCAGCCCCGGGGACTGCCACCCCCTGGGGCTTTTTTCTTAACGGTCTGGGGGCCTCCAAGGCCACCCAAGCCCCCCCAGGGCTGTCATTAATTATTTGCAGGAGGCACACTGCCCCCCACAGCCCCAGGGACCACCACCCTCGGTGCTTCTTTATTTTAAAAATATGTACCTGCGTGGGGGGGCTAGAGACCCCCACACTCCCTGGGGACTGCCACCTCCCTGGGGCACTATAATGCAAATATGGGGATCCGTTATGGAGCCCCGGGGACCACTACCTCCCCGGGGCTGTGCATTGGTTGAGAGGGGGGCCGCCCCCCCCCCTTCTGGAGCCCTTCATGGCCCTGGGGACCGCCACCCCCCCAGGGCCAGCTCCTGCTGTGTCCCGGGGTGTCCGCACCCGGGACACTGCAGTTTGCTATGGCAGGGCGGGAGCCTCGTGGCTGCCGCCCTGCCATATCAAACTGTGGTTTGGATTTTGGAAGAGAGAGCAGGAAACCTTATCTCTCTTCCAAAAGCCAAACCAGATTGCTTTTACACACCGGGAGCTGCATGTTAGCAGCTCCCCATGTGGAAAAGCAATGCCGGCTCCGCAGAAGGCGGGGAGCCGGCAGGGACCGTGGGGGCATTGGGGCTCCCTCCTTGGTCCCCAACTAAGTGGCCAGGCCCCGGGGGATGGGGTCCCTGGGGCCAGAAGTGGCCTGAGGAGGGGGGCCATGCAACCCCCTCCAAATAAATAATAAAAAAAAAACACTGGCCATGCCCCGGGGATGGGGTCCCTGGGCCCGAATATGGCCTCGGGAGGGAGGCCACGCGTCCCACTTCCATAAAAAAAAAAAATAGGGGTCAGGCCCAGGGCTCATAAAATAGGTAAGAAAGGGGGGCCACACAGCCCCCCTTCTAAAAAAAAAAAAAAAAAAACCAAACACAATTGTGCCGGAGGCTCCACCCACTCCCAGCAACACTCTGCAAACGCACTCTGTGGCGCGTTTTAAGTTGGGGAATTCATTCCCCTTCAATGCTGGGGTCCCTGGGGCCAACTAGCCCATCAGGTACCTCCAGTAAGCGCCACAGGGCTGCGTTGCAGAGAGGTCGTGCAGGCCACGCCCCCTTTTACACCTCTCTGCAACGCAACTCTGTTGCGCTTACTGGAGGTACCTGGTAGGCTAGTTGGACCCCAGGGACCCTTAAGATTCAAGGGGATTTTATCCCCTAACTTAAAATGCGTCGAGGGGTGCGTTTGCACAGTGGTGAAGGGAAGGTGTGGAGCCTGAGGTGACATGTGTGAAAACACGCCCTGTGGTGCATTTTAAGTTGGGGAAATAATTCCCCTTCAATCCTGAGGGCCCCTGGGGGCAAACTAGCCCACCAGGTACCTCCAGTAAGCGCCACAGGCCTGCGTTGCATAGAGGTGGTCCAGGCCATGCCCCTTTTCACACCTCTCTGCAACGCAGCTCTGTGGCGCGTTTTAAGTTGGGGGATTAAGTCCCCTTGAATCCCGAGGGTCCCTGGGGGCCAACTAGCCCACCAGGTACCTCTAGTAAGAGCCACTGTGCTGCGTTGCAGGGAGATGGGCCAGGCCATACCCCTTTTTACACCTCTCTGCAATGCAGCTCTGTGGCGCTTACTAGAGGTACCTGGTGGGATAGTTGGACCCTAGGGACCCTCAGGATTCAAGGGTACTTAATCCCCCAACTTACAACATGCCAGGGGGCGCGTTTGCAGAGTGGTGGAGTAAGGGGGCATGACCTTTGTCTACCTCTCACAAATCCCACTGTGTGGGGATTACTGGAGGTAAAAGGTAGGCTAGTTGGCCCTTAAAGGACCCCCAGCAGTGAAGGGGGCTTCAATCCCCATCCAAGAGCGTGCCAGGGAGCGCGTTTGTAGAGTGGTGGGCAAAGTGGGCATGGCCTTGTACGAGTACTTACCAGTGCTGCTGTGTGGGATTGACTGGAGGTAATAGTTTGGGAAGTTGGCCCCCAAGGATGTCCTTGGGGGCTACCCACCCCTCTTGTTTCTTTCAGGAAGTCCCACACAGTGTGATTGCTAAGACGTCTTCGGAGGCCATGACCCCCTTTCTCTACTACTCTGCAAACATGCCTCGTGGCAAACTACGGGATGGGGGATGAAGTCCAATTTAGTTCTGATAGAGTTTTGAGGCCGAGAATACCTTCTGGTACTGCCTGTAAGTCCTACACAGCAGAATTCTTGAGCGTTGGTTGGATGCCCAGCACCCTTTCCCCACCACTCTGCAAACACGACTACTAGTTAAAGTAGCATATTTCTGAACCTCTGAGTTAGAGGTAGTTTGCATCCCCCTGCCCTATTATGTACTAGGGCCTTACAGAGGAGGTCATGCTAATCACAAGGGTTCTTCAACGCATAGTGTTCCCTGGTGTATGTAGGTGTTTTCACTGTATTCTAAGTGTCTTTTAGCATAGCACTGGCTCTAGGCCTGGGTAGTCAGAGTTAGTTACCACCACTACCCGTCTGAAAAACATGTGGGCACAGGATGATTTTGCAACAAGGCCTCTCTCTGCTCCTCTGTTGGTTCTTTCTGCACGTCTTGCTTCTTCCTGCAATTTTCATTGTCTTTGTGGACTTCTGTTGCCTCTTTCTGCATTTCTTTTGCTTCTTCCTGTGCGTTTTTTCTTCTTTCTTCACATGTCCTACCTCTGTAGGCACAGTAAGAAACGAGCATTTAAAAAACCTTTGAAATTCACTTTAGAAACCATAGGTTTCAGGCATGTTATAGTTAGAAATTAGCATTTAAAACACCTTTGACATTCACTGAAAAAAACATAGGTTTCAGGCACGTTATAGTTAGAAATTAGCATTTAAAGTTTCAAGGGAAATGGGGGAAAGTGAAGACGAAAGGGAGGCAGCTAGACTAGCAGCTCAACTCCTAGCGGATGACACAAGTCTCCAAGAAAATTACCCGAATGTTATACTCATTCCGGCAAATATAAGAAGAACTATAACTATTAAACTTATAGAAAATGGACTGACATCACGAGGTGGTACAGTCATATTCGTGGTAGAGGCCCATGAATATCGGCAGACAGAGGTATTCTACTTATGGATACACTTTCCAGCAGCAAATGCTGTGACACACGACTTCCACTATTACAAAATTACTTTTTAATCTGTACACAGCGGACATGGGGCAAGCCCTGAAAGATGCGTACCTAGCACCCCCTAGATTAGGGAAGCTGGTCCTGGGAACGCTGCAGTATGCAGACGATACAGTAATCATGGACCACACCAGGATAGGGCTTCAAAGAGCCTTAAATAGTCTTGCCACCTACAACAAGGACAACGAGCTATGTATCAACGTGTCAGGAATGGTCATGTCACAGTTTTAAACCCGCTTAAAACCCCTCATTAGCTGATTCCTACAGACACTAAGTTTCATGGTCACTCTACAAGCTGGACGCAGTTGGTGGCTAAGTTCAGACACAAGATGGAGGAAGCCTTCCCTGGTGCCACGGTTTGCTAAGACTGTCAGCGTTCTAGTTGTGCTGCCTGACGCGTGAATGCAGGCAATTTGATGCGCGAGCAATTTTGCCGCTGCGCACTTCAACCGTTATTCCCTGAGAGACGGTAGCCTTCCGTGCTCTCTCTGTCTGAGAACCGCTTCTCGCGGTAAATATCTGAAGGTTATAATAACAACCCCTTGAATTCCAGTCACCCCTTTTCCTGATAAAAATCCTGTGACAGCGCTTCATTTTTATAGGAGCAATTCGGACTTCGTCAGCTGGTTCAGCCGTCACGGAGTATTTCCCATTGAAACGCTATCCAGTGAAGTCAGCGTTTTCAGTTCCAGTCGAGTCCTTTCTGCAGTAGCCTTTTCCCGGTAAGAATTTTCCTTGTTGTACCGGTTTGCTACGGAGGTTGTCAACCTGTGAGAATTCCTGCAAGTTCAACCCAGCGATATATTATTCATTTAGTGAGAAGTCTCTGGACGCATTGGTCTCCAAATAAAGACTGTGAATGATTACCAAGTTCTTGTAGACATTCAGACTTTAAGAACTGCGCCTGAAGGTTCCAGTATTTCACTTGAGCGCAATCTTCAGGGTTAAACTTCATTTTCCCTATTTCCTCAAGTCTCAGTGGAATTTGACAGCAGTTTGGAATATTCGACATGCAGGTTCCGGAAAGTAGATAGAAATATATATATATATTTTTGCTTACCAACTTTATTCTTCAGCAGCATAGTATTTATCAGCTTGCGGCTTTTAGCCTTGAGACTTAAGTTCAAAGCTTGCAATCCAGCTCCTAAGACTTTTCATTTAGCTCAACTTCAGCTCAAAAGACTTTATTATCAAGTAAGAAGAAAATCAGCTATAAGCCTATCCTGCCTTTTGAGTCTTTTCAGAGAGAGGCTAATGCTCACACTTAGTCAGGTAACAGGAGAGTTAGAGTAAAAGTATATTTAGTTTAATTCAGATGTTGTGAGAATGTAGTAATGGTTTGGTACTTTTGCAGGTGATCTATCCTTTTCTGAAGAAGAAGTGAAGTCACCAGTGTGTCAGTCTCTCTGTTTGTCATCCACTTCCCCTTTCCCCGTCACCCCTGGGGTCAGAGAAATCTGGTTCAGAGGTGAAAGGGAGTTGGGAAATTAGCATCACATCTTCAGCCAGGCGTTCCTACGGAAATCTGGAATTCCAGGTACTGACCCTTGACAGATTGAAGTGCCCGCAGTTGCCTTCCGTCTGGGCGTCATGGCTGAAGGTTTAGATTTGAAGGCCCTGGGTTCCATTTTGGAAGGACTACAAAAACAGTTGAGTGAGACTAGAGAGGAGGTTAAAAAATCTAATCAGGAGACTAGTTATCTTCGTCAGCGGCTTAATGAACTTACAATTAGCCCCAGTCCAAATTTTGGGGGTCAGAGGTCTCAAACATTTAGTCCTTCTCCCTCGTCCTCAGAACTTACAACTCAGGTAGTGCATGCTATGTCCCCGACAATTCCATTAGCTCCTCCTGAAAGGTTTCTGGGAGACCCAAACAAGGCACAGGTATTTGTTACTCAATGCTCATTGCATTATCTGTGCAAACCAATAATTTTTAAAGAAGACCAATCAAAAGTGGCGTTCATGCTGTCTTACCTGAGTGGCGATGCTGCGGCGTGGTCCATGCCTTTAGTGTCCACCAATGATCCAGTGTTATATAATTTTGAAAATTTCAAAACGGAATTTTTGCGAATTTTTGATAGACGAACAATTTCTCAGTCAACTGACAACAAGCTTTTGGATTTGAAGCAAGGAAACAGAGAGTTGGTGGCGTATCTTGCGCAGTATAATAAACTCATTGTGGAAACGAAATGGCCAGAGGCCAAAAGAGCAGCCATATTCTATCGAGGTCTGAGGGACGAATTAAAGGATGGGTTGGCTCAGATTCCGAAAAGACCTACAGATGTGTCGGAATTGATAGATTTGGTTCTTCAAATTGATCAGAGACAATCAGAAAGACGTTCAGAACGAAGAAAAGAAACTCGACCAATTCCTCCAAGGTTTGACCGAATGCGCTCCGAAGTTGGAAAGACTAAAGAGGAAGTAACTACTGAAGAACCGATGCAAATTGGCACCGTTCGAGGACCGCTGAGTAAAGAAGAAAGAGAGAAGAGACGAGTTGGGAAACTGTGTATGTATTGCGGAGGTTCAGGTCATTTTTTGAGAGAGTGTCCAAGACGACCCAAGACTGCGTCATGGGTAAAAGACAAGCTCCACCAGTAGAAGGAGTTGCTCTGGTGGAAGCAGATTCTAAGACAACTCCCAATCTGCAAAGTTTGGCTAATACCTTGCAATTTTCTGCTCCTCATCTTATTCTCTCATGTCAAATCTCATTTGGCAAATCTGGACTGGCCACTGTGGCAATCATGATTGACTCAGGAGCCACGGGAAATTTCTGTGATCTTGTTTTCGCCAGGAGTTTGGGCATCCAGTTTGTGAAGAAATCCAAACCAGAACCAGTGCGCGCTGTTGATGGAACCCCTCTATCCTCAGGTCCAATATCCTTTGATACAGAAATAATCACAATCTTGGGTCCAGGAGAACATAGTAGCTACCTCAGTTTCAATCTAATAGACGCCCCGCAATTTCAGTTGATTTTGGGGTTACCCTGGCTAACGGAACACAATCCCAAAATTGACTGGGCTAAGCGAACTGTTGTATTAAGTTCTGACTACTGCCTACAGCATTGTTTTCATCCAATTCCTAATGAGAGTGAGCCGACAATCTCTTATTGTCTAGCTAATCAACCTCAGATGATTTGCACAGTGGAAATTCCTGAAATCCCAAAAGAATATCAAGATTTAAAGTCAGTTTTTGATGAAAAGGAAGCTCTAAAACTCCCTCCCCATCGGGAATATGATTGTAAGATTGAGTTAGAGCCCGGAGCGTCTTTGCCGTGTAGTCGGATCTATGCTCTTTCTGAATCGGAGAATCTGCATTTAAAAGAGTACCTTGATCAGAATTTGGCCAATGGCTTTATCAGACCCTCACAGTCTCCAGTCTCCTCTCCTCTGTTCTTTATTCCAAAGAAGGACAAGAGTTTGAGGACTTGCATTGACTATAGGGCATTAAACCTGGTTACAAAAAAAAATCGTTACCCGTTACCACTCATTTCTGAGCTTCTGGATCAGGTGAAAGATGCCCATATTTACACCAAATTGGATCTAAGAGGGGCTTACCACTTGGTGCGGATGGCGGAAGGAGATGAGTGGAAAACGGCATTTCGAACTAGGTTTGGTTTATTTGAATACCAGGTTATGCCTTTTGGATTGTGCAATGCACCCGCTGCCTTCCAGCATTTTGTGAATGATATTCTCCGGGAGTTTTTGGATAGGTTTGCGGTAGTCTACATCGACGATATCCTAATTTTTTCTAAGGATATGGAAGAACATGTTCTTCATGTACGAGCCATCCTGAAATGTTTATTGGAGAATCAACTTTTTGTCAAATTGGAGAAATGTGTTTTTCATTCATCACGAGTCGAATTTTTGGGCTTTATTCTTTCTCCTCAAGGAGTTTACATGGATGATTCAAAATTAAAGGCAATTCAAGATTGGCCCACTCCGAAATCTGTAAAAGAAATCCAAAGTTTTTTGGGGTTTGCTAATTTCTACCGACGTTTCATCCAAAACTTCTCGGAAAAGGTGAGTCCTATCACACAATTGCTCAGGAAGAATGAAAAGTTTGTGTGGGGATCCGCTACTGAGGAAGCCTTCCAGTTCTTAAAAAAATCTTTTATTTCTGCACCTATTCTACAGCATCCACACTCATCAGAACAATTTTTTGTAGAAGCGGATGCCTCAAATTGGGCGATTGGAGGAGTGTTATCACAGCGACACCGGAAGACTGGACAGCTCCATCCGGTAGCTTACCATTCTCGGAAGTTATCTCCGGCTGAGATTAATTATTCCATTGCTGATAGAGAATTATTGGCTGTGAAAGAAGCATTTCAAGAATGGCGTCATTATCTATTGGGAGCACGACATGTGGTCACAGTATTTACTGATCATCGGAATTTGCAGTTCCTGAAATCAGCTCGAACTTTGACCCCCCGACAACTCCGGTGGTCTCTTTTCTTCGCAGATTTTGACTTTGTTCTAACTTACAAACCTGGGGCTGAAAATGGAAAGGCAGATGCACTTTCTCGTTTGAATCCAGAAGATGATCCAGCTGAAAAGCCAGAGATTAAGTCGGAAGAGTTTCTCATTCCTAAAGAAAGAATTGTGGCAGTTTCGGTGATCCATGACTTGGAAGAACAGATCAAAGAAGAATTTCAGAAAAAAGAATATGAGAACTGGGCGCTTGAGGGTCCTAATCGATTAGTAATGGATGGAAAACCATTAATTCAAGGAAAAACATTTGTTCCAGGAGCTGAATTACAAGAAAAGACTGTTGGTTTGTTTCATGATCAGCAATTGGCTGGACACAAAGGAGTAACTAAGACTTTGGAGCTTTTGAAGCGAAATTTTGATTGGCCAGGCATGGAAGCTCAGGTGAGACAATATGTTGCCACTTGTGAACAATGTTTAAAAGGGAAGAGTCTGAGACAATCTCCACAGGGTCTTCTCATGCCTTTGCCCGTTCCCCCTTATCCTTGGCACACTGTGTCGATGGATTTCATTGTCGAGTTGCCATCCAGCCAGGGTAATTCAGTCATTTGGGTAGTGGTTGACCAATTTTCCAAGATGAGTCACTTTGTCCCTCTGAAGAGTCTTCCAACTGCCACTCAATTAGCTACTCTGTTTGTTCAACATGTGGTAAAACTGCATGGAATTCCAAGGGTGGTCATTTCAGATCGAGGGTCACAGTTCGTGTCTCGTTTCTGGAGATCCTTTCTGAAAGGTTTGGGAGTGGACTCTCGTCTGTCCACCAGTTACCACCCAGAAACGGATGGACAGACGGAGAGGGTTAATCAAGACCTTGAACAGTATCTTCGAATTTATTTGATGGAACAAGCTGGGGAGTGGCCGTCTTTACTTAGTACAGCAGAGTTTGCGTATAATAACTCAGTACACTCTGCTACCGGGTTCTCCCCTTTCTTTTTAAATTATGGCAGACATCCCAACATGTTGGCGGGTCAAGTAGAAGTTGAGGTTCCGGCAGCTGGTGATTTAGTTCAGAAATTGCAACAGGCCTATCAGTTAGCTTCAGCAAATTTGATTAAGTCAAAGGCTGATTACAAGAAGCAGGCTGATAAGAGTCGTAAGGAGGGACCAGTCTTTGCACCTGGGGATCAAGTTTGGGTCTCCACTCGCCATATGCGATTGAGAGGTAACCGAAAATTTCAGCCAAAGTTTGTGGGTCCTTATCCAGTGGTGCGAATGATAAATCCAGTGAGTGTCAGGGTAGACCTGCCTAAAACCTTTAAAATTCACCCGACCTTCCATGTTTCATTAATCCGCAAAAATCCACCTAATTTGCGCAAGGTCCTTCCTCCAGCTCCAATCCAGGTACAATCGGCAGAGGAATTTGAAGTTAAAAGGATTCTGGACTCAAAGATTAAAAGAGGTCAGGTATTTTATTTGGTAGATTGGAAAGGCTATGGTCCAGAGGAAAGGTCCTGGGAACCCAGTTCTAACATTCATGCCCCTAGATTGGTGAGAGAGTTCCATAAAGTTCACCCACAGAAGCCTAGGGAGGGGGTTTTGGTGGGGGGTACTGTCAGGAATGGTCATGTCACAGTTTTAAACCCACTTAAAACCCCTCATCAGCTTTTTCCTACAGACACTAAGTTTCATGGTCACTCTACAAGCTGGACGCAGTTGGTGGCTAAGTTCAGACACAAGATGGAGGAAGCCTTCCCTGGTGCCACGGTTTGCTAAGACTGTCAGCGTTCTAGTTGTTCTGCCTGACGCGTGAATGCAGGCAATTTGATGCGCGAGCAATTTTGCAGCTGCGCACTTCAACCGTTATTCCCTGAGAGACGGTAGCCTTCCGTGCTCTCTCTGTCTGAGAACCGCTTCTCGCGGTAAATATCTGAAGGTTATAATAACAACCCCTTGAATTCCAGTCACCCCTTTTCCTGATAAAAATCCTGTGACAGTGCTTCATTTTTATAGGAGCAATTCGGACTTCGTCAGCTGGTTCAGCCGTCACGGAGTATTTCCCATTGAAACGCTATCCAGTGAAGTCAGCATTTTCAGTTCCAGTCGAGTCCTTTCTGCAGTAGCCTTTTCCCGGTAAGAATTTTCCTTGTTGTACCGGTTTGCTACGGAGGTTGTCAACCTGTGAGAATTCCTGCAAGTTCAACCCAGCGATATATTATTCATTTAGTGAGAAGTCTCTGGACGCATTGGTCTCCAAATAAAGACTGTGAATGATTACCAAGTTCTTGTAGACATTCAAACTTTAAGAACTGCGCCTGAAGGTTCCAGTATTTCACTTGAGCGCAATCTTCAGGGTTAAACTTCATTTTCCCTATTTCCTCAAGTCTCAGTGGAATTTGACAGCAGTTTGGAATATTCGACATGCAGGTTCCGGAAAGTAGATAGAAATATATATATATATTTTTGCTTACCAACTTTATTCTTCAGCGGCATAGTATTTATCAGCTTGCGGCTTTTAGCCTTGAGACTTAAGTTCAAAGCTTGCAATCCAGCTCCTAAGACTTTTCATTTAGCTCAACTTCAGCTCAAAAGACTTTATTATCAAGTAAGAAGAAAATCAGCTATAAGCCTATCCTGCCTTTTGAGTCTTTTCAGAGAGAGGCTAATGCTCACACTTAGTCAGGTAACAGGAGAGTTAGAGTAAAAGTATATTTAGTTTAATTCAGATGTTGTGAGAATGTTGTAATGGTTTGTTAACTTTTGCAGGTGATCTATCCTTTTCTGAAGAAGAAGAAGTGAAGTCACCAGTGTGTCAGTCTCTCTGTTTGTCATCCACTTCCCCTTTCCCCCTCACCCCTGGGGTCAGAGAAATCTGGTTCAGAGGTGAAAGGGAGTTGGAAAATTAGCACAACATCTTCAGCCAGGCGTTCCTACGGAAATCTGGAATTCCAGGTACTGACCCTTGACACAACGTGAGCAAGACCAAGATAGTAATCTTTGGCAAATACCATCTCAAAACAAAAACTTCATGGTCACTGGGGGAGCACCCAATCACCACGACTCCATCTTACAACTATCTGGGCACATGGGTATCTGAGAGGGCCACTGCAGTTAAACATCTGAAGGAGCTCAAACCAAAAATAAACAAAATATTAGCGTCTTTAAGACGCTTAAGCCATGGCCTGGCCAGTCCTTCTGCAGACCCGATGTTGACAGTACTCAGGGCTAAACTGATTCCCGCCATTACGTACGGACATATAGCCTACCCAGGGGCGTTTGAGAAAGTGGTCCAAGCAGCCCAGGTGAAAGCATACAAGATGGTAATTGGGGCCACCAGACAGGCACGGAACAACAGGCTTAGACTAGAAATAGGCCTGAAACGACCAGAGCTGGTACTACTGGGGGACTTGCTAAAATACTACATAAGAGTATTGAAATCGCCCGATAACACCCTAAAGCACTCCCTAAAAATCATCTCCCCATGGCATTCCAAGGTGGAACTAGCCATTAAAGTTCTGAAAATTGAGGGAAGGAGCCTGCATCTTCACGAAATTCCATTTACCGCCTGGGCCCAAGCCGTTAAGCGCCAAGTTCAGTCCATTTCTTTTGAACTAGATCTTTCTTCGCTCCGGCACAACCCACTAACTCGGGCCCTGGACAAGTCCTATATCTCTGGCAAACCCCAACCATATCTGCATGTTTCATTAACAACCCAGGCAAGACAGAAAATTCTGTTAATGCGCCAGTTGGCCCTCAGGATCGCGGACTTTAATCCAACTTGGGCACGCACGGACGGTGCCATTGCTTGCCGTCTTTGCAACTATCGCAGGGAATCCTGGCTACACCTGCTATGTTGCTGTACAAAGTTGGCCAGCAACCGACAGCGACTGATCCGCCCGGCTTTACGGAATCTGGGCCACAGAACCTGCACAGAGGCCTCGGACTGGTGTTTTTCAGAAACTACGACCTGCTTATTAGCTAGGGTCGGCAAGTTTATCCACCAAGTTAAAACGGCACTCGATTCCCAACTACAGGCTACAGTTCCGATGTGCCCTGACAGTGGGCTTAGTGCTCCCCCCGCCGCCCCAAAGTTGTCAGCCTATAGTTAACCCAGGGAGTCGTCGACAAGTAATCGGAACCATCGGACTTAGGCACTTAATCTTGGTCGGCTAAGGGTCTGATGCAGAATCCAACAGTTGTCATCTTGCTCCGCAGCGTGAGTGTGGATGTCGAACTTCTATACGTCTCTCAGACTTTAGTAGGTGTGGTCTCATGGTGAAATCATAATTCTCATTCTTTTAAAAGAACCCTGATTGGACAATAGTAGTGAATAAGGTCAGTCTTGGAACTATATAGTTGCACTAATGGTTTTACTTGGTTTTGGCCGAGAAGGGGGGGGGGGCATTTTACTGCATTTTTTTGTAATTCATTGTATTTTACACTGTAAAGATTTTAAGTAATCGCACAGTTTATCAATAAACAAATATAAATAACTATTACGAGATAGAGGAACCTCCGGATGAATACACTCCTTTCGAGGAGGTTGAAATCCCATTAAATTACCAAGAGCACCTGCTCTGGTTTAAAGGCGCCCTAAAACATAAAAATCACATCACCAGGCTCGGTCCACTAGGTAGACCAGGAGCAACGTGGCCAGTTCTAGCCAGCTACACACCACATCCAGACATTGACAAAATGTCAGGCCAGGAACTTTTAGCTCAGCTAAAACTACTAATTAAAATACATAGGCAATTGGTCCAATATGTAATGCGGACTTCAACAGTCCAACCAGCAATTAACATTCCACAGCTGACCCCTCATCAGGGGAACACAAACAAAATTACACCACAGAACATACAATCATGTCTTGGTAAAACCCCCGAAAAACGGGAACAAATTCCATTCTTGTTAGCACAAAAATCACTCAAATAGAGGCAGTATTTCCTGCTACTACACCTACTGATAAACACAGAATTCTGACTATCTGTCTTCCAATGGGGATCGCACCACATGTGGAGGACTGTGACACTTGGGGCACAGTCTTTGCTTCCATTTACACAAAAACACATGGTGTTCCATCTATGGCGGTAATACCAGATGTGCTAAGACAGATTCAAAATGAATACGGTCCAGAACCTGCTTTAACTCTTGGTATGAAATTACTGAAAGACTTCAAGCAGGTCTCGGCTATATTATTAGCCAACATGAAAGGAGAAGCAGCATCTGTGGCGATCGGCCAGAAACTGAAAGAAAGATATAGCAGAACAACCATTTGAACTTGCCAGAATCATAGAAAAATCCTATGAAGAACTAGGGAGAGATAGTTTGGGTGGGAAACCAGTAAAACCCCAACTAACTGGAAATCCTGAAAAATTCATTTATTAAAAATATTCTAAATACTCCAAAAAAGAGTTGGGATGGTAATAAACAATCCACTCCCAAGGAAAAAAGATTCCAGTCCAGAGGAAGGTCTCCTCAACGAAGAGAAAGATCTCCTGACCGAGGAAACAAGTCTCCCCAGAGGGAGCCCTCTGAGAAACGATACAACCTTAGAGATAGGGATAAATTAAGAAAACCTGATAGATATCAAGATATTGATACACGTCCCTCTCGATCTTTTCAGACTTCCTCGCAGAAATCGGAAAGAAGAGGACGGTCAGAACACAGGAAAGAGCACGTCAAGTCCAAAGACAAGGAACCTGCTCATCAAAGTAAAAAGTTACAATTTCCAAGAAAGAAGGTAGCCAGTATTAAAATAATTAAACATGCCGAGGATACTGAGGACACAACTAAAAAACGGAGAGTGGGCCCAGACAATGCTAGACAGCGCAGCAGAAGTGACCATAGCTCGCAAGATCCTGATGAATCTTCTGGAGACAGTGGACACGAATGAATACATTCAGGTGGAAACTGCAGATACCAGAGTTAGCAAACCTCATAAAATATACGAAATAACATTGCGTATAGAGGGAGATAAGACTAGGAAAGTAAGGGGTCTCTTTTGGGATAACCTTTCGAAAGGCTATGACATCCTTTTAGCTGAGAAAGACTGGCCACCAGAGTTTGTCAGGGAATGCCCTCATGGCGAAGAAATGATTATGCCTGCCTTCTCAAATCATATTTCAATTCATAAAAAAGCCTTATATGCAAGAAAATGGGCAGTGGCCCAAGCTCCTGCATTATATAAAAATCATGTAGGCTGGGATGAGGACTCACCTTCTCACAAAATCCAGTTAAAATGTCAACCCACTGCACAAAGTCAGTACCCAGTTGAACAAGAAGCTAAAAAGCAAGTCAGGGAGATCTTAGATCAACTTGAATATCAGGGGGTGATTGAAACATGCACCTCACAAATGAACAATCCTTTGTTTCCTGTCTCCAAGCCAGACGATTCATATCGTCTAGTTTTGGACTAGAGACACTTAAACTCATGTTGCAAAACATTTGCAGTACAAAACTCACACAGTGCAGCACTAATAAATAACATTGTGCGCAAAAAATACAAAACGACATTAGACATCTCAGGATTATTCTCAGTAAGAGTAACAGAGTTACTACAAATATATGATGATGATGAAGGATTATCTTATGTAGACGACATCTATCTCACAGATGATGACCTGGAGACTCACTTGAAAAGAGTGAACACCATAATACTTGGGTTCGCAGCAGAGGGTTACAAATTCAACTTTAAAAAGTCACGAATTGCCCATCTAACTGTCCTGTTTTTAGGATATGAATTATCAAGTGAAGGTAAAAGCCTAGCAGACAACTTCTTAGAGAAGTGTGCTGTACTCCAAGCACCTAAAATGCTGAAGAACTTACAATCAATACTCGGTTTCCTGAATTTCGGAAGAACATACATTTTAAATAATGCAGAGAGGGTTAAACCTCTCTATGAATTAATAAAACCTGATTTCAAACCAATAAATTGGACTCAGAAACATACAGAAATTTTAAGATCATTGCAAACAGACATGTTAGCTAAAACAAAATTACAAACTCGCGAAAACGTACGCAACCTTGTAATCCGAGTCTTCCCATGAAGATGCGGATTCACGTACCTAACCTCTAATGAGGGAGACACTGTACCAATAGCTCACAAATCACACTTGTACACACAAGCTGAAATGAAATTCATTTCTACTGAAAAAACTCTAATAGCGGTTCAAACTGCTGTAGCAAAAGAAAGAGCCCAAGGCAGAAGGATCACTATTTTAACAGCAGAATCAGCCCTTGAGGCATTAACAAGCCCACGCAATTTGACTACCATGGCATTAGATCCAAAATGGATACAATGGGAAAATTCTCTTGCTGCAGAAGACGTGAAATACTATTAAGACCCGAAAATGAAAAAACTAAAAAATCTAAAATATGAAGAAGAATATCCTCTGCCAATCGAAATTCTGCCTCTGGAACATTACGCCTGTATAATATATACAGACGGATCAGCACAACCCGCAGTTGGGGGTAAGCAAGCTTACAGTGCTGCGTGCGCGGTTGTTAAATGTCGGTGGCACAAAGGAAAATTGAGACTACTGGTCACTATCACTCAATCTGTAAAAGATAGTTCGCTCAACGAACTGAACTACTAGCATTTAAGATGGCGCTTGATATTGCCAATCGCGAATTCCCCACACTAATAGTGTGCGATTCGCATTACTGCGTCAACTCTAACAATAATGACATGCAGACCTGGATTCAAAAAGATTACAAAGATGACACAGGTGCCACAATAAAGCATAAAAAGCTTTGGGAACAAGTAGTTCTTTTACAGAAAGAACTACAAAAGACTCACCTGATACATACACTGAGTCATCAACGTGATGGTGTTCACGTTGCAGGGAATTCATTGGCTCACAGAGCCACAGCGGAAGCAGATCAAATGGCTTCCGTAGCCACAAAAAAGCGTTCAGAAAAATACATAGACGGAGAAACAATGCCAGCGGTAAAAACGTCTTTTCAAGGCGACTGTGCAGCATTACCTGTGAACTATCCACTCAATTATACATATATAATTGATGCAAACTCCGTTCCTTTTGCTCAAATCCCTGGAGTGGGGGATAGAGTAATTCCAAACACGAACAGGAGAGTCTTTTTAATACCAGACACACACATGGGATTGGGTCTAAGGCACCGAGAGATCAAGGAATCTTTGAAAGAATTACAATCAGAATACTGGTGGCCAGGGATGAGCCTGCAACATTACAAATTTGCAATGGGCTGTCCAAGCTGCAACAGAGATCGCAGTAGCGAACCGACCGGAGTAATGCCAGGACCGTTCTTTTAGACAGCATAAGGCTATCTATACACAAAATACATCCCATTAATGTTTAAGACTAGATTTACTTAAAATGTAGACATCAGCGCTCGGCTGACGCCAGAACTGTTATAAAAGATTTGCGAGTCTATATCGGCACATACGCAATTGGCATGCTACATTCTGACCAGGGTCCTGCGTTTAGCTCTAGGGCTTACAAGGAGGCCATGGCCAGCATCGGCATTGCATTGCGGTACTCTTGTCCCTTCCATCCTAAGGGAAATGTGATAGTGGAAAGAAAAAACCGGGACATAAAGCAATCTATAACGGCGAGGGTATTAGGTTCCGGTGATGGGTGGGTCCAACATTTAACAAGTGTCCAACGTAGTCTTAATAATCTGCCAAGAAATTCTCTAAAAGGTCTCAGTCCGTACGAACTATTGTTCGGTACTAGAATGCATATTCAGGACCTTGATAGTCACACTTCAGTGGTAGAAGAAAAATGCTTTGATATCAAAGACGGTTTGGATGTTTTGCAGGACTTAAATGAAACAAGACGAAACCTGAGCAACATAAAGTTAAAACAACAGCCAACAGCCACTGAAGAAAAACCACCTGTCCCAGCAAGACCTGTCTGGATTCCAAAGATTGGGGATCTGGTCAGAGAGAAGATCGCGGTGAAGAAGGAATTTGGGCCTTCTTACAGAAAAGCAGTACCTGTCTTAGCTGTCAGCGGAACAAGATCAGTTGTACTACCGC
This sequence comes from Lissotriton helveticus, assembly GCF_964261635.1. Taxonomy (NCBI): domain Eukaryota; kingdom Metazoa; phylum Chordata; class Amphibia; order Caudata; family Salamandridae; genus Lissotriton; species Lissotriton helveticus. Next base: position 572,736,069 of record NC_136071.1, on the reverse strand, counting down.
CCCTTGCTGGTAAAAAGGAGAACCGAGTTGTATCCATCGACCTGGTAAAACCACAATCATGTGGCCAATAATAAGTAGTAGGCCCAGTGGACTCCCAAGAAATAGCAGAGTACCAAAATTTGCTACAATTCAAGAGGTTCAAACTGAGAGACTAATCACATTTGATAAACCTGCAGTGAATAAAAAAGGACTATGCAACAATGCCATGGAACTTGTGCCTCTTGAAACCCAAATTGCAACAGTTCGTCAAGAAACACCAGTCTACAACGATGTAGCCTCAGACTATGCTAATGAAACAAAGAAAATCCCAAAGCAAATGAAAATCCGGAAAAAATTCCAACAATTGACAGAACTGCATCTGGCTACTTCATCAATTTCGATGACTTTTCCGATGATCCAAGTGAACATGAAGAAACGCCAGCAACAAAAACTTTCATAGAAAAAGTAACAGAACTCTTTCATCAACTCAAAGAAACCTATCTGATTTCTCCATGGATTGAATTTTGGATTGTGTTAGGTGTACTTTTCCTCCTGCTTTGGCTCATCATGGTTCTTTGTTTGGGAAAATGTATTGAAGGAAAATACAGTACAATGGACACAGCAAGTCAGAACATCAACTTGGTCCTAAAACCTCACAAGTCATCTCACATCGAGAAAAGAGAACTAACATCAGTGAACGTCACAGCCAATCTAATACCCGGCGGGGTAGCATGGGACAGAACTGATTTTGAAATCTATGGCCCGATTGAGCTCTTGAAATATCCACACAAGTTTAAGGTTTCATTAAGTGACTTTGTAAAACCAAGTACTTTCTCTGATGATTGGGACTTTGAAAATATCAATAATATGATGTCAGATTTAGTAATGTCAGCAACATTTACAGAACATGATTACTTACAGGGTTCATCAAATTATGAAGAATTGTACTGTTATAATCACTTTGGGCATCACTATTTGCATAAATCTGCTCAACCTAGAAATGTTTTTAATTACAACCAATGGGAACATTGTGCAACTCCGCCTAAAAGCAGCTCGAAAACATTTTATGAGAAATTCCCATACTTCTCAGGGTTTAATACAAGTGATGCAGAAACATTTTATTTTAAAACGTTAAATAAGACAGGAATGAAAACAATGTTGACAAATACTAAATTGATTTATTCTGAAACATTTTATGAAAAAATGATTACATTTGGTTTTGAATTTTGGAAAAACAACATTGAAACAAAAACCATCTGGGGTACAAAAGAATGGCAGGTCCAAGGTTTAGAAGCATTGTTTAGAGCCTGCATGATCCCAGAACAAATATTATTTTTGAATGACACCATTCAACAGACTACCTGTCTTGGCATAGCCAAAATTAAGGACTTAAACAAACCGTCTATTCCAAAGCCCATACCTGATAGTAATAGCACTACTGATATGGAGATAGACGTATCCCATATTTTATACCAAAACAGAACACATCCTGATTGGAAAAATGGTTGATCTGGCCCACAGACACAAATAACTGTCAAGATAGATTCCTGAACAAAATACAGGGGTTCAAAATGACCAGGCCAGACCCTAGATACTCCCAGAGACAACATCAAGGGATAGTTACAACGTACAGTGTAGGGAAACTATGTCTCGAATGGCTACAGAAATCCACACTGGCTGAAATTAAGCAACACTTGACTTTACTTAAAGACAGTGCTGACTTGCGTGATTTCATACTGGGACCACGCAAACAGCGTCAAAAACGTTTCACAGTGGCCGGTATATACGCTGCGTACAACGAAGCTTGGAAAGTAATGCAAATTGAAACAGCAGAAAAAATAAGAGAAATTGATCGTATTAATTTGGAAAAATCACTTTCTGTTGTGGACAATGGGTTAACGACTCTGTCCTCCAGAATATATTCACTGGACAGTATTGTATCATCTGCTATTGATATCATAGAGCAGGACTTACAAATGTTACAACATGGTCAGTCCCAATTACGTTCTATTGTATGGCTTGGACGTTGCAAAATCTGCATTCAGGCTATGTGCCATGGCGGCACGCATAGCGGAGGATACCCTGCAGACGACCGACACTCGAACAAAATTGATGGTGATGTGATATATTGACATCGTCCACCCTCACAACAAGAACAGGAAGGAGAGTCTTACCCTGCCTTACTCTGGGGTACTAAAAACGAATACCAGGTAAAATCATCTGAAGCACTTATACTAAGTTGGAACCTTTGGGAGGAGCTGGCCCACGCACAATATCTAGAAACTAAGATAAAGAAAGGACGTATTTCCCAAACAGATGCAGTCAATACATGGATAAACAGAGTCCTTTCTCATATCTACACAGCAGGGGAGTGTGTATCCATCGCTATTATCAAATATAGAAATAGAAGAACCCCCTGATTTTAGTTGTTGGTGTATGTTTTTCTTGTCTAGTTGTTTTTCCTTTTGTTGGCCCTGAAGAAGGTGATTTAAATATCAGCAGTCACCGAAACGTACGTAGGCCGTACGCATCAAAGACCCTCATATGTACTATTAACTTGCCACATATACGGAGAAAGAAGCACCCTGTTGTAAATAATGTTCAAATCATAAAGTGACTCATTTTCAGGACTTCTCCCTCATAACTCATAGAGGTCTTTCCAGAACTATTGTGTGTCAGTTTAATGTGTTCATTGTTCATTATGTTCAAATTTGTATTTTAGATTGGGGAGTGAGTGTAGTAGTATGCATGATGGAATGAATGATAACAAGATAAGATGATTTGCTTGGGGTTCTTTTGCTTAAATTGAATTATGTTTTGTTTAATTGGATTCAGATAATGTGTCACTTAAACTTCTTTTGTATGTTAACAAAGTAATTTGTATTTATGATAAATATATAAACCGTAAGGCAAAAAGAGAAAAATAATAAAAATAATGTTTTGAATAAATCACATTTCTTCTTTTTTCACAATAGCATCCTTTCTTAAAATTATTTGTGAAGGTCATCACAGAAAAAGCAATATAGGTCTTGTCAGAGGTACTTCCTTAGTTTTGGCTATTTTTCCTCCCTCCTCTGAACCTCAAACTATACTGGGAGAACTCTTCCTTGGAAATTCTAAATATACCGACGTTGCCTTAAGCAAACACACGGTGGTTTGGAGCAGAGCGGCTATCTACTTGCCCGAGAGCCCAGCTGATGCGAGAGCCCACGGACGCCGCCCCTCCTTTTTGACGCACTGAGAGAGACGCTGTCTTTTATCCTGCCGAGAAATCCAGCTCCGGTGTTCTCAGCCGCCCTCGCGGGTTGCTGGGATATCGAGTCCTGAGAGAGAGATACCAGACCTCCTGCTTTCTATTACCCAGGTACGGAGCTGACTAAACCCTTAAAGAGAATTCTTGATTCAGATTCTTGGCAAAAACCAACTTAACTTAAACTGCTACTTACTTACTCCTTCCCACGTATTAGGCTTAGGTCAGGTACACCGGGGTAGGCGTATTTAGAAGCACCAGTTGAGTACGTTAGTCAATGTATATATGTATGTATATATTTTATCCATTTTAAAGTATCATATGGCTAAGAAACCATATCAATGCTTTTACAGTATTATTTCATAATACTCCTTTTACTGTACGCACTTTACTTTACTATAAGTTTTGCAATTGTGGCAATTCATTTCTCTTGCATGAGAAAGAAGACTGCTCAATAAAATAACACCTTTTATTGAAAACGCCCGTCTCTCTATTTCTCTGCACTCTGGTGAAACTAAGTATGCACGATTGACTGAGTGAAATAGCTGTCTATTGTTTTCACACGACTCTAGAGATACACTCTTATTCTGAGGGAGCAAAGTTGTCATGTTTTATGGTTGTCAGAAACGAATCTCTTCTTGTCTAATCAGGAAAGGTAACTCCTTCTTGAACATTCGAGAAAGTTTCTAGTGACCTCTGAGCTAGCTGGCAAAACTAATTAAGTCTAATATAGTCAGTAGAGACCTAGTCGACCTCAGTCCTACGTCTACACTGCTGTTTATATTATTCCAATGCGCAGAGCCTATTGGGAATATAGGAACTACACTACAAAACCAGTCAATGTTAGCCTATTGAAGGAAATTCAAGTTACTGTAAGTATGGACAGAATTACTTTTCAGGCTCAGTAGTGAGCTGAAAGATGCAGCACTGAAGTCTCTCCTGATAACAGGTGAGTAAATCGGAATTCGTAGTTCGACTGATTTTACGGGAATTTTTTAAAGTTCCAAAACTCCACACTTAGAAGAATTTCCAAGTGAAACCAGTCAATGTTAGCCTATAGAAGGAAATTCAAGTTATTGTAAGTATGGTTAGAATTGCTTTTCAGGATCAGTAGTGGGCTGAAAGATGCAGCACGGAGGTCTCTCCTGATAACAGGTGAGTAAATAGGAATTCGTAGTTCGACTGATTTTAGAGGAATATTTTAACGTTTCAAAAATAGAAACTTTTCTGGTGAAAACCACACAATAGATTCCTATGGAAGGAAATACAAGTTACTGGTAAGTACGCTTAGATTTACTTTTCAGGGTCCGTGCTGGGCTCCAAGATGCAGCACTGACGTCTCTCGTGATAACAGATAAGTAAATCGGAATTCGTAGTTTGGCTGATTTTAGAGGAATATTTTGCTCAATAGTGAAGGAAGTGGGTGGGGCCGGAGGTGACATGTGTGCACACACACCCTGTGGCGCGTTTTAGGTTAGGAAATTAATTCCCCTTCAATCCTGAGGTCCCCTGTGAGCCAACTAGCCCACCAGGTACCTCCAGTATGCGCTATGGAGCTGCGTTGCAGAGAGGTGTTCAGAGGTGAAGCTAATATATTTTATACTAGCATCCTTATGAACCTTACATGAGCGGTAAAAAACGTGAAAGATCTGAACTGCATTGGGTAACAGGAAGTACTAATAAACCCCAAATACATTTTTCACCCCATGAACATATCCATTTAGTGAGTCACTTAGAAATATATAATGGGTTGGGTGTGTTATAATCAAGACATTCAGAATATAAAATCCCTTACATTTCAACTAGCGGACACCAGGCATTGGATGCACACTTAATATAACTATATGATCTCCAACGTTAGGTCAGCCCGGGGAGACCGTTCCAAGATGGCCGCCCTATTTAACAGAACGCTCTCAGTATACCGCGAATGACTATGATCGTTAGTATCAGGCTTGCACTTCCCGCTCTATACAGAAAACGTGACAATTGTTGTTTTAAAATTAAACAGTATGGGATATGTAAATATTGGTGAAAAGCCCGTACTCGATTGTCACTCAAGCCATGTGACTGCTTGGGCCAATCAGAGCTGAGTTAGGCATGTGATCGCTTGGGCCAATCAGAGCTGAGTTAGGCTGACGCACGGAAAGTAAATAGAACGCACATCACTCGCTCGGCGTTCCGGTGCCGAGAAGACGCCGAACGAATTCTCTCCACTGGTAAACGCTGCTAACGCGGGGAATAGAACACAGATACGGTGAGACTAGAATGACTGCCTCTAATGTACGCCCGTGTGGCGTTCCCTCCTCTCTTTTTTTCACTTGTCTTCGCTAGATAATAATAGAAGGGAGGAAAGACCATACTCACCGATCGGGAGTGGGTCCATGATTTTAGATAGCCGTATTGGTAACGGTATGAAAGCAAAAGTTGCCTTCCAGGTAATTATTATCTACTACACGGTGTAATGCAATAAGTTAAGGCTGTGTTAACTACACAGTAAAACTACAGGCAGCCCTTCATATATATATGTCCATCTTGATTTACAGCACGCAAAGCACAGTATTGCTGGCAGTGGCACCCCAAATCTCGTTTGCCCTGAAGAAATTGCCTGATAAATACCTAAGGCAATGAAACATGTCGGCTGTGAGCTGAGTGCGAATCGATAGGTAGTATTCGTATCTCTTCTTTTTATGTATATATGTTTACTGTTGGCAACAAGAAAATACGAGTAAAAGGTTTCTGTGTCTTGTTGCACAGTAGTATTTGTGTTATATGTTGAACGTTGTTAGTCCTTGTCACATATAAGTTTTTGCGTACACTGCACCATTCACTGTCTCCTTTTCCTTTGGGTTTCGGACACGTTTACGTTAAGCTAGTTGACACCGATGATGAGAACAGGGCCATCCTGGTGAGTACCAACCAGGGGTCCCATTGGTGGTGCGCCCGTGAGGTGTCATCTAGCTATTCACACATTTTTTCAAATGTTGTCCTTCTAGTGGATGTTTGTACTCTGTTGTCTAGTTACATGTTTATCAAAGACTGGCTATCTTTTATTTTGGCAATAGACTGGAACATGGTAATAATCTCTATAATCAGAGGTGTGATTGGAATGATCTCTTGACAATCCATAGATGTTCACAGTTCCATAATGATTATTTGCCTTTAGGACCAGGTCTTTTTGTGATTATTGTAGGAAATTAATTCCCCTTCAATCCTGAGGTCCCCTGTGAGCCAACTAGCCCACCAGGTACCTCCAGTATGCGCTATGGAGCTGCGTTGCAGAGAGGTGTTCAGAGGGCACGCCCCCTTTTTACAACACTATGCAACGCAGCTCTGTGGCGCTTACTGGAGGTACCTGTTGGACTAGTTGGCCCCTAGGGCAGTGGTTCCCAAACTTTTCACTCCTGAAGACCCCCATTGAGTCATATTGGAAGCCGAGGACCCCCAAGCAATTTGTACGATTTAACTGTCGAACATTAACACTGTAATTAAAAAAAAATAAAGACACACGTGTGCACATCAAACAAAAACTAGACTTGAATGACTAAATATTTTTGTATTTTTACTTTAAAAACATTTTCAAAAATTGAAAAATCTTAATGAGCAGGTTGATGCTGCATCTTGCGACTAACTTTTCATTGTTTGGTTTTATTTTCCTGCCCAAGGCTGCTCCTCCTGCCAAGGATGGACTGGATTCCTAAAGCTGCTCTGGCAAATGTTGTCAGACCAATTCCTGTACAGTGCACAGTAAGTGCAACAAGTGAGTTTCTGGGGACTCTTCCTCAAGAAAATTGGGGGAAATGATGCATTTTACAACACATTTGCCATTATATTTTGAATTGTATAGCATTTAAAGCATAGTAAATAATGACCTTACTATGAACCAGGATACAACAATCTTTTGTCAATGTTCAATGATTGACAATCTTCAATGATCCCCTTACTACTACCCTCAAACAGTGCCTCTCATCTCTCCATAGCCCCACTGTCACATGTATTCAATTTATTTTATAACACCTCTCATACCACTGTAGTGTGTTAGAGTACTTCACATCACACACATACATAGACATTGAATCATACATGTGTGGATCAGTGAATTGAAAATGTTACATAAGGCAAAGGGGACTACAAGGTGTAGTATTCACATGTCATCCATACTGGTAGGCATTTTTTAAGAGTGCTTGGTCTGGAGAAGCACAAACTCAGGATTCAAAACACAACACAGGGGTTAGCGTTGACTTTAATAATAATAAGGATTAATTTCTACCCAAACAAACCTTTTTAGCAGCATCGGGATAAAGCATAACTTACTAACTTGTACCATGCACTTTGCATGCAGCCCTTTGATGACAGTTCCTAGCTCACTGTGCCAGATTATGATTGGAACTTGTGAACTGCACAATAACAAAATAATCTCTGTGGCAAAAGCAGGAACCAACTGACCTATGCCCAAATCAAAATTCATTTTCATTTAAAATGCATGGTAGACATTCTTTGCAGCAGGCATATTAACCATCTGTGCTTCCTTAGATGAGTCAAAGCTGCCACTGGACAAAACCCCCATCTCTCTCCAGCATGTACATTAATCACCGGAGTTATCTTGACACTTTTATTGCTGCCCAAAAACTGCTGATTATAAAAGGAACTTTGCAGTGCTTTTAAAACTGCTGCCCACGGACCCCTGGGAAGGTGTCACGGACCCCTGGGGGTCCGCGGACCCCAATTTGGGAATCACTGCCCTAGGAAGAGGAATTAATTCCCCAACTTAAAACGCGCCACAGGGCATGTTTGCACACATATCACCTCAAGCCCCGCCCCCTATCTTCACCATGGGCAAATGCGCCCCGTAGCGCGTTCTAAGTTGGGGGATTAATTCTCCTTGCATACTGGGGGTCCATGGGGGCCAACTAGCCCACCAGGAGCCTCCAGTATGGGCCAGGGGGCTGCATGGCAGAGAGGTATAAAAAGGGGCGTGGCCTCATTACACCTCTCTGTAACGAAGCCCCCTGGCCCGTTTGCAGAGGGGGTCTAATTCCCCTTACATACTGGGGGTCCCTGGGGTCCAAATAACCCACCAGGAACCTCCAGTATGCACCAGGGGGCTGCACTGCAGAGAAGTGTAATGAGGTCACGCCCCGTTTTACACCTCTCTGCAACGCAGCCCCCTGGCACGTTTGCAGAGGGGGGACTAATTCCCCTTGCATACTGGGGGTCCCTGGGGGCCAACTAGCCCACCAGGAACCTCCAGTATACGCCAGGGGGTTGTGTTGCAGAGAGGTGTAATGAGGCCACGCCCCTTTTTACACCTCTCTGCAATGCAGCCCCCTGGCCCATACTGGAGGCTCCTGGTGGGCTAGTTGGCCCCCAGAGTCCCCCAGTTTGCAAGGGGAATTAGTGCCCCTCTGCAAACGCACCACGGGGTGCGTTTACAGAGAGGTGCAGGGAGGGGGCATGGCCTCCTCCCGATCCCGTTTTAAAAAAAATGTATTTTTAAGCAGGGGGCTGTGTAGCCCCTCTTCTTTTTCTTTTTTTTTGGCCCTGGGGACCCCATCCCCCAGGGCCTGCCCCCAATTTTTAATAGAAAAAAAAGCAGGAAGGGGGCCGCGTAGCTCCCCTCTCAAGGCCATACTCTGGCCCGGGGACCGGGGCATGGGTCTTTTTTTATTTTTATTTTTAATTAGGAGGGAGGCTGCTTTGCCCCCCTCCTGTGGTCACTTTTGGCCCCCGGGACCCCATTCCCCGGGGTCGGCCATTTTTTTATTTTTTGGGGGAGGGGGGCTGCGTGGCCCCCCTCCCGGGCCACTTCTGGCCCCGGGGACCCCATCCCCCGGGGCCTTACCCTCCTCGTTGGGAGCCGTGGGGGGTCCCCAAGCCCCCCAGTGTCCTTGCATGCTCCCCGCATTCATGTGGGAGCCGGCATTGCTTTTCTGCTTGGGGAGCAGCTAACATGCTGCCCCCCATGCAGAAAAGCAATCGGCTTTGGTTTTTGAAAGAGAGAGCAGGTTTCCTGCTGTCTCCTTAAAAAACCAAAGCAGTTTGCTATGGTAGGGCGGCGGGAGCCGCGAGGCTCCCCCCTACAATAGCAAACAGCAGTGCCCCGGGAGTAGGCACCCCGGGACCCTGCAGGAGCCGGCCCTGGGGGGTGGCGGTCCCCAGGGCCATCAAGGGCTCCAGGAGGGGGCCGCACCCCCCCCTCCCAACAGTTAAAAGCCCTGGGGGGGTGGTGGTCCCCGGGGCTGGAGGGTCAGTAACGGACCTCCCTATTTTTGAATATTAGTGCCCCGGGGAGGTGGCGGTCCCCAGGGCATGTGGTGGGGCTTGAGCCCCCCACACAGGTTAAAAAAAAAGACGCCCTGGGGTGGGGGTCCCCTGCTCACGCCCCCCCGGCATAATTTTCATGGAAGCACCGGGGCTCCCCATTATTATAAATAAAAAAGCCCCGGGGGTGGCGGTCCCTGGGGCTGGGGGGGCCTCAGAGCCCCCCCACCCTATTAAAATAAGCCCAGGGGGTGGCGGTCCCTGGGGTTGGGGGCCCTCTCGGCCCCCCTTTAGAAAGAGTCAATTGCCCCCAGGATTTGGCTCCTCGGGGCTAAAAAATAAAATAAATGGATTTTTTTTATCAGCAGGGTACGCGTATCTACGCATATCCTGCGATTTCCCACCCCCACAAAATTTTGTTTGGGCCTTGGGGGTCCTTGTTGGACCCCCTAAGCAGGCCTAGGGGTCAGGGTGTTTCTACCCTGCCCCCTTTTCGCGTTTTTTGCGTTTCTTTTTCTGTTTTCTTGTGCCTCGGTTCTACTGAGGCACAAGATGGCTACCAACACTTTCTGGTTTGGAGGGTTGACAGACAATTTACAGTCAATTAGCATACAGCTCATACTCGTAATGTTACGCGTATAATCCTCGGAGGGTACGCGTACGGTACAACGTTGCAAATATATCTAATAAATATATCTAGGAGTTCCCTTTTGATTTTCTCAGGAACTCCTGCACGGATTTACACCATTTAACAAAAAGCGTCATCTGCGAACCAAACTCTACCTTTTTGCCAAATTTGGTGTTATTCCGTTCAGCAGTCTTACAGGTCCCTATGTAAAATTGAATGGGGAAAACACATTTTGGGACCCCCCCTTTTTTCTCAGCCCCCGCTTCACGAATCACTCCGAAACGTTCAGGGAAGGAGCGGAGAGGAGTGCCCCATCGTCTTTGAGAATTTCACGAAGATTCATCGACCTGCGCCAAAGTTATTTCAAATAGAATGTTGCGGATTTCCTATGGACACTAGGTCCTAACTCGCCAGTATATATATATATATATATATATATATATATATATATATATATATATATATATATATATATATATATATAAACGCTCCACTTACACCTGCCTGTCGCACTCCTAGGCTGGTGCCTGCTCGCCGGGGGTGCACCCGACCATCATATCAGCTCAACAGTCCCTCCCCGTCAATTCCGGGAATCAGGTAGCAGCACTCAGGGGTAAATACACAGTTAGGTTTTTATTCGTTCACAACGCGCTTTCGGCACTCGGCCTTCGTCAGTGTTCAAACACTGACGAAGGCCGAGTGCCGAAAGCGCGTTTTGACGGGGAGGGACTGTTGAGCTGATATATATATATATGTATATATATAATGCATGCATTATCAGCAGGTCCGGGTGAAATAGAATTAACTCATACAGCGGTGAATAACGCAATATTATTGTAAAACAGTGAGAATTAATTATGATTGATTTTCTGTATTTTGCCCTATAAGAAGCATGGGAGACAATACTGTTTTGTTAAGAAATAATGTTTCTTAAGGGGAATAAAGTCACTATAAGATGGCGGTGATGGCTGCGCTAGCTGATGAAGCAGTCAGTTTTCTATTTCTGTGAATGTTTAGCGTAATGGGACACACGCATTTGTAAATATAAAATATAAACATGGCAAAGCTGCTGATGGATTCTTAGTCGAAAGGGCGCAAGCCGAAACGCGTCCTGTTTTTTTGTGACCCACTCATATGAGTGCTCTTCACTTTGTGGAGTTTGAAGCCAGTAGGTATATATAGTTAGGATTTTTTCTCAATGGGATTTTTGAAAATTCTATGTCTAATAACTTTGGCGTTTGTGGACGGAATTGGCTGAAATTTTCAGGAAAATGGAACATTTTGTTTCTGAGCAGCCACTGAAAATTTGGGGGGGTTTGTCAAGGGGGGTCCCAAAACGCGTTTTTCCCATGTTAATTTCCATAGGGCGGTTGGCCTCACTTTTAGCCCGAACGGCTGAATGGATTTGCACGAAACTTGGCAAAATTGTAGGGACTGTTAGCCCAATGTGCCTTTGCTAGGTCTCAAGATATGTGCTCCAGTGGATTTTGAGAAATTAACGTTCAAAAAAATATATATATCTGTAACAGCGCTCCGGGCAGCGCCCCGGTTCGCGTACTTGACGCGTAACAGAACTTCGCGAAGCGAAGCTGATTGGCTCTCCGGTGTCTGTCAACATTCTAAACAGTCCGGAGCGGCCGCCATCTTGTCTCTCGGTAGGATCGAGAGACAAGAGGAGGCCAAAACAAAGGGGGAAATGACCATAAGGGGGCATAGTAGATCCTCCCTGACCCCCTAGGTTTGATGTGGAGGTTTTAAAAGGGCCCCGCGGGGCAACAAAAAAAAAAAAAAAATTGTTTTTTTTTGCGTGGGGAGCGCCCGGTTCGCGCACCGGGAAGCGGTACGGGGAGCGTACTATAAGGAAAAAAGAATGATAGACTATGATATTTTGAAATATTGTATGTTCATTGATTGTTCTTTTTGTTGTTTTTTTTTTATTTAAGTAGCAGTATTAATGATTATTAAATATAAATGTATTTTTGGAATTGTGCACAGTATACTATAAGTCTGACTTTACATTATAATCAATTTGGTACTAGTTTATGAATTACATATAAAAATGATTAAAGACTCAAACAATTTTTTAATATTAAATATAATTTTATTTTTCTGATTCTTTTTCAAAATTTAATAGAACGTCTAACATTTGACTGTCCGATATGTCCTCTTGTTGAGTGAACATAACTTCCCACATTTGACCGTCATCATAATGAAGTAAATAATCCACAGATTCTACACATTGTAGAAGTTCATGGTCTCGTGATTCATCCATGAATTCCAAGTCAATGGGTTCAATTATTTCCTCATTATTCATGTCTAGGACAATTTCAAAGGAAACGTTCTGTTCTCCTTGCATTTTTGTGCTGAAATTTGAATAAAAAATAAATATATCAGTAGAGATAGGGCACTGTCGGGTTTAAGTTCAGACAGGTACTTTTGAGGCATGAAGTAGTACTATTAAAAAGTGCCTGTGAGAAAGCCTATGTAAATTCATAATTATACCACAGAAACCTAAATCAATCCATAATTATAATAAACAAGCCTTTCTCAATGTCTAACTCTTCCAGAGGGATAGTATATAACTATCTGAAAAAGTTTTCAAATTTATGAAATAATATCTTACCTTTTAAAAACAAGTTTAAGTTGTGAGTGAAAATGATCTTGCAATGTAGTTCAGGAAGTAGTAGTCAAAATGGCTGTGTTTCTCTCTCTTTTTTTTATATATATTCAGGTACATAACCAATCAAATGTCAGGTAAAAAAAGTAGAAAATGAAAGTAACATTTTAATTGGTTGTCAATTCCAACACTTCAGATGTGTTTTGTGAAGTAATTTACCTCAGGGTATTTAGAGAGGTCTACAGGCTAAATGGCTAAATGGAATTCCAACCAAATTTGTGAAAATGGTAGGGATTGGTATGTAGTATGAGCAAATCTATATTTGGTGAAAGTGTCTCCAGGGTTTCTTCTGTAAATTACTTTCCCACCTTTTTTAATGGAGCGCTTCCCGGTGAGCGCCCCGGTACGCGAACCTGCAGCGTTACGGGAGTCCACCATTTTGTGTTTCGGTCGAATTAAGATACAAGATGGAGGGCAAATAATGTTCAGAATGGGTAGAAGGGGACACGGTAGACGTATTTTGACCCCCTAGGTTTTCTGAGGATGGCTGAGGAGGCCCATATGTGCGAAAAAAACCCATTTTTAAAAAAAAATTCGCGCGGTTAGCTTCCGGTTCGTGTACCGGGTAGCTCTCCGGGGAGCGTACTTTGTTGAAAATTAGTGAAAAAAGTTAGAGTAAAATAATAATTGTGAGTGATCAGATGTAGGGTAGCTCTGAGAAGAGCTTTTGGGTTTATGGTACATTTAGGTACTTATAAGTAGGTACCAATGCACAGTCTTAAATTCAGAATGAAAACTCTGTTCCCTTCATCTGAGAAGTGAACTCCATCTCCTCTGTAGATATCTTGCATGTAGTAACGCAAGTTATTGTTGTACATGGAGCCCTTTCCATGGTCTCTCATGTAAGCTGAAACAGATTTGTTTACATGCTTCCTCGATTTCTCAATTTGTGGACAAAATTGGTTTGACCACCTCCATTTCTGTCTTTGGCATATATTTGAATATACCAAGGCAGTTTGAGGAAAAAGTGCCATCAATTGCTCAAAGGTGTCCTTTAAAAGCATTTCCAGACCTACCCCAGTCAAAGTGCCCAAGTCATTACCTCCACAGTGCAAAATTAACAGGTCAGGTTTAGGCAAATGCATAAAGGTTTTCACCAATGGTATCACTTGGTGACATTTTAATCCTCTGTTGCCAATCCACTTAATTTCCACATTTTGTAAATTGAGGTTAGGTAAATTTCTGTTATCAGCATACCTCTGAGCCCAGTAGATGTAACTATGTCCAACAATCCAGACAGAAAACATGGCGAGAGAAGGTTCTGCTGCAGTCAGATGAAGTGTGGCAATGAAATGGCAGTTGAAAAAAAAAAGAGTTTAAAATGAAAAAAACTGTGGAGTTTCTGTGTTAAGGAAGCAGTAGCAGTGATTGGTGGATTTTGATTGCTGAAAACAGAACGTTAGGGTGCATGCATGAGTTCTTTGAAAGATGTAATTTGAATGGTCAAGAAAAAATCATTTTATGAAAGATTGCACTGGATATGCAGGTGCACTGAGAGTTCAGAGTTCAATCGAAACATTGTTGTGTGAACTTGCAAACATCAGAGGTCTTTCAGGAGGTGGTTGCTATGCAAAAAAGGCAGAAAGGGCAGAGGGGGGAAGGGTTTTGATTTGAAAAAAGTGAGGGAAGAGTTTTGATTGGGTGACATGAGGGATATGTGTGATGAATTACAGCATTTCTGTGCTTTTTATGGCTGCAGACTCTGGAGTGCATACCTTTTGCTCTGCTAAAGACAAATTGGTGTGTTTCTGAGACTGTTTTGAAACTCATAAAGTATTTGCTAAGGTGAGAAAAGATTCATTTAATTTAGATAGAGAATAGTATGCTTTAGGGAGAAAATTATGAAGAAAGTTGTGTATTTAAAATGTTGCTTTGTGTCAAGTGTTTTACAAATAGATTTTGTTTCTTTGTGTTACATAGCCATGGTAAAAGTGACGCAAAAATAGTGCAATGGTCTTACAAAAATGCTTTCATGTGTCTTAGGGTATTTTAACTCACTTCCCCATGAATGTATGATTATAATTTGTTTACAAGATGTGTTTAAAAACGTTTTTTGAAATCAATTAGGTTTCTTGATATGTACTGCTAGAGTTTCATAGGTTGCTTGGGGCATATTTTCAAGGCTTTTGAGTTCCTTTGATGTTATTTTTCCCATTTTAATTTAAGACCTTTCCCCGTGGTGCAAGCTCCTTGTAAATATGCCCCCATTTGTGCTTGGCAAATTTAGATTTTAATTCTTTGACTAACAGCCATGTTAAAAGTGACCCAAAAATGTTGCAAGGGCCTTAAAAAAAACGCTTTCATGTGTCTTAGGCCATTTTAAGTCATTTCCCCTTGAATGTAGGTATATAATTGATTTACATGATGTGTTTAAAAACGATTTATGAAAACAATTAGGTGTCTTGATATGTACTGCTAGAGCTTCATAGGTTGCTTGGGGCATATTTATAAGGCCTTTGAGTCTCTCTGATGTTATTTTTACCATTTTAATTTAAGACCTTTCCCTGTGGTGCAAGGTCCTTGTAAATACGCCCCCATCTGTGCTTGGCAAATTTAGATCTTGAATATTTGACTTACATAGCCATGTTAAAAGTGATCTAAAAATGGAGCAAGGGTTTAAAAAAAACGCTTTCATGTGTCTTAGGGCATTTTAAGTCACTTCCTGATGAATGTAGGTATATAATTGATTTAGATGATGTGTTTTAAAACGTTTTTGGACATCAATTAGGTTTCTGGATATGTAGTGCTAGAGTTTCATAGGTTGCTTGGGGCATATTTATAAGGCATTTGAGTCTCTCTGATGTTATTTTTCCCATTTTAATTTAAGACCTTTCCCCGTGGTGCAAGGTCCTTGTAAATATGCCCCCATCTGTGCTTGGCAAATTTAGATTTTAATTCTTTGACTAACATAGCCATGTTAAAAGCGACCCAAAAATGGTGCAAGGGCCTTAAAAAACGCTTTCATGTGTCTTAGGCCATTTTAAGTCATTTCCCCTTGGATGTAGGTATATAATTGATTTAGATGATGTGTTTAAAAACGATTTTTGAAATCAATTAGGTTTCTTGATATGTAGTGCTACAGTTTCATAGGTTGCTTGGGGTATATTTAAAAGGCATTTGAGTCCCTTTGATGTTATTTTTCTCATTTTAATTAAAGACATTTCCTCGTGGTGGAAGGTCCTTGTAAATACACCCCCATGTGTGCTTGGCAAATTTAGATTTTGATTATTTGACTTACATAGCCATGTTCCATACAGTTCTCACCTTCTGCGTAGTCTTTGATATGCTAGACTCCATCTGCACTATGAGATACCTAAGCAAAGGAAACACAGGTGATGTGATTGTGAAATGAGGAAAAGAAACTCCACATTTTTCAATTACATCACCTGTGTTTCCTAAGTTTACGAATGACATTGTGCAGATGAGGTTTAGGTCTGTCCACGGACACAGAAGAGGTCTGGCCTTTGTTCAAGAGTGAAGTGGATATGACTTACTTAATTGGTAGGCCTTCACATATATTATCTCCTCTGTACTCTTCAACAAGCGTAAATTTCATCTGCAACCCTGAGTAGGCCTCACCTTAAACAAACCTCTGGATAGGCCACACCTTATTGTCATCCTGAATCAATCATTTAAAATGTTAGGGACAGATTTATGATAGGTGTATGCCTGTTTTGCGTCTCTGTGCGTCATTTTTGTGACGCAGCGGCGGTAGAAAAGATTTGCTATGTGGCGACATATTTACAACTTGATGCATCTAGGCAGATGTGTCATGCTGTAAAGTCCCGTGCCACATGAAACCGATGCAGCAGTGATGGAAAAGATGCACCATGTTGCAAGACAGGCCTCAGTTCATCTCCAACAAGATAAGAAGCTGAATCTTCTGTAAATGTCAAAATTGTTGTATACACTGCTGGACTTCTGTGTACTCTTTGATATGCTAGACTCCATCTGCACTATGAGATACCTAAGCAAAGGAAACACAGGTGATGTGATTGTGAAATGAGGAAAAGAAACTCCACATTTTTCAATTACATCACCTGTGTTTCCTAAGTTTACGAATGACATTGTGCAGATGAGGTTTAGGTCTGTCCACGGACACAGAAGAGGTCTGGCCTTTGTTCAAGAGTGAAGTGGATATGACTTACTTCATTGGTAGGCCTTCACATATATTATCTCCTCTGTACTCTTCAACAAGCGTAAATTTCATCTGCAACCCTGAGTAGGCCTCACCTTAAACAAACCTCTGGATAGGCCACACCTTATTGTCATCCTGAATCAATCATTTAAAATGTTAGGGACAGATTTATGATAGGTGTATGCCTGTTTTGCGTCTCTGTGCGTCATTTTTGTGACGCAGCGGCGGTGGAAAAGATTTGCTATGTGGCGACATATTTACAACTTGATGCATCTAGGCAGATGTGTCATGCTGTAAAGTCCCGTGCCACATGAAACCGATGCAGCAGTGATGGAAAAGATGCACCATGTTGCAAGACAGGCCTCAGTTCATCTCCAACAAGATAAGAAGCTGAATCTTCTGTAAATGTCAAAATTGTTGTATACACTGCTGGACTTCTGTGTACTCTTTGATATGCTAGACTCCATCTGCACTATGAGATACCTAAGCAAAGGAAACACAGGTGATGTGATTGTGAAATGAGGAAAAGAAACTCCACATTTTTCAATTACATCACCTGTGTTTCCTAAGTTTACGAATGACATTGTGCAGATGAGGTTTAGGTCTGTCCACGGACACAGAAGAGGTCTGGCCTTTGTTCAAGAGTGAAGTGGATATGACTTACTTCATTGGTAGGCCTTCACATATATTATCTCCTCTGTACTCTTCAACAAGCGTAAATTTCATCTGCAACCCTGAGTAGGCCTCACCTTAAACAAACCTCTGGATAGGCCACACCTTATTGTCATCCTGAATCAATCATTTAAAATGTTAGGGACAGATTTATGATAGGTGTATGCCTGTTTTGCGTCTCTGTGCATCATTTTTGTGACGCAGCGGCGGTGGAAAAGATTTGCTATGTGGCGACATATTTACAACTTGATGCATCTAGGCAGATGTCTCATGCTGTAAAGTCCCGTGCCACATGAAACCGATGCAGCAGTGATGCAAAAGATGCACCATGTTGCAAGACAGGCCTCACTTCATCTCCAACAAGATAAGAAGCTGAATTTTCTGTAAATGTCAAAATTGTTGTATACACTGCTGAACTTCTGTGTACTCTTTGATATGCTAGACTCCATCTGCACTATGAGATACCTAAGCAAAGGAAACACAGGTGATGTGATTGTGAAATGAGGAAAAGAAACTCCACATTTTTCAATTACATCACCTGTGTTTCCTAAGTTTACGAATGACATTGTGCAGATGAGGTTTAGGACTGTCCACGGACACAGAAGAGGTCTGGCCTTTGTTCAAGAGTGAAGTGGACGTGACTTACTTCATTGGTAGGCCTTCACATGTATTATCTCCTCTGTACTCTTCAACAAGCATAAATTTCATCTGCAACCCTGAGTAGGCCTCACCTCAAACAAACCTCTGGATAGGCGACACCTTATCGTCATCCTGAATCAATCATTTAAAATGTTAGGAACAGATTTATGATAGGTGTGTGCCTCTTTTGCGCCGCTGTGCGTCACTTTTGTGATGCAGCGGCGGTGCAAAAGATTTGCTATGTTGTGACATATTTACAACTTGATGCATCTAAGCAGATGTGTCATGCTGTAAAGTCCCGTGCCACATGAAACCGATGCAGCAGTGATGCAAAAGATGCACCATGTTGCAAGACAGGCCTCACTTCATCTCCAACAAGATAAGAAGCTGAATTTTCTGTAAATGTCAAAATTGTTGTATACACTGCTGAACTTCTGTGTACTCTTTGATATGCTAGACTCCATCTGCACTACGAGATACCTAAGCAAAGGAAACACAGGTGATGTGATTGTGAAATGAGGAAAAGAAACTCCACATTTTTCAATTACATCACCTGTGTTTCCTAAGTTTACGAATTACATTGTGCAGATGAGGTTTAGGTCTGTCCACGGACACAGAAGAGGTCTGGCCTTTGTTCAAGAGTGAAGTGGATATGACTCACTTCATTGGTAGGCCTGCACATGTATTATCTCTTCTGTATTCTTCAACAACCGTAAATTTCATCAGCAACCCTGAGTTGGCCTCACCTCAAACAAACCTCTGGATAGGCTACACCTTATCGTCATCCTGAATCAATCATTTAAAATGTTAGGGACAGATTTATGATAGGTGTGTGCCTCTTTTGTGCCGCTGTGTGTCACTTTTGTGATGCAGCGGCGGTGCAAAACATTTGCTATGTTGTGACATATTTACAACTTGATGCATCTAGGCAGATGTGTTATGCTGTAAAGTCCTGTGCCACATGAAACCTGCGTCAGGTTTCATATAGGTGTTTTGTTGCAGGGTGGGCATTCATTTGCATGAAAGCCCTGTAAAACGAACACAGTGAAATTTAGAAGATTTCACTGAGTCAGCTTTATAGCATTGCTGAATCAAATCCTTATGCCTGTTTGAAATAGCCTAAGGAGTGATGCACCATGCAATGTGTGGCTTCCTCCTGTGCATTGCAGTAGACATGTCGTGCTTATGACGTGATTCCTGCAATGTGCTGCTTTTGCGGCACAGATGCGTGACGCATCTGTGCTGTTTTTACTCAATGGTGCTCCACATTGTAAATGCGGCACACCATGGGTGGCAGAGCAGCGGTGCACGTTAACTGGTGCATCCCTGGGGATGTGCCAGTTAACATAAATCTGCCCCTTTACATTTAAGTATGTGCAGGGGACACAGAGTCGGTGAGGCTTATCCAAGGTTAAGAAGAGATGAGTCCTGTTCACTGAAAACTTGGACATAGGCCTCACCTCCTCAGCATCGCTGGACATGGCTAAATAATAGCTGCAAAATGTTACTCTTGTTAAACAATTTTACTATTATAGTCTCTGAGATTTGTGTCTTACTCTGCAACATCTCATTGTTGTTCTCTTTTTTTAAAGATAACAACAACATCAAGCATGAGTGATAATGAGCAATCAGTTGATCTCGATCTTATCGTTGAACTTGTCATTGAAACGTCAGTGGAAGTAGATCCCTTAGATGATTTAAATCCTGAGGATGATGAAGAACATGATGAGGATGCCGATTTGTCAGAATTGTATGACATAGCGTGGGAAGCTGACCTGCTTGAGCCTATGGAACTATAAACATTTATTTTTAAAATTTAACGGAAATAAAAAGTAAAAATGTAAACCGTTTCATTTAAAATTAAACACAACTTCAAAAACAGGTTATGTGTAGTGTCTTTAATAAAATAGTATAATATGCTCATAAAATTAGATCGGATTCACATATAAAACAGCACAGGTAAAATGTAGAAGCATTCCATTTCTTTGCTACTATTTGTGAATACTAAATTTGCCTATGCACTAAAAATTATTCTAAGTGAAAATGACAAGTAGTGTGTTAAGTTTTTGACGACTGTTATTGATTTACTGTTTGGTAATAGTGGTTAATAACATTTTTTATTATATTTTACCACAGATTCAACTGCAGATCATTTCAAAAGTAGAGAATGCCGACTAAGGATAGAATCAGAAAGGCTACAAAACGTCAAAGACAGCAGGTTCATCAATTATTGCAGCAGTCCTCTACAATAAAAAATCGTCAAGTCACCAAGAAAGCACCGGGTAAGATAACTAAATCATTCATAAGAAACATTTGTAGAAAAAAAGAGTATTACTACAGAAAATGTTTCAGTCCAGAAAAAGAGAAGCATTTTAAACGGAAAGGAAAGGCCAATCAAAAATGTTACTGCTAGAGCAAGAGATAACTCTGCGCATGATAGTAGAAGGAAACAACAGTTTAGGGACATTCGTAAACGAATGTTCCGCAACAGGATAATTGGCAATTTGTTAAAAAATATTAAGAAAGGTCAACAGAAAGTGGTTTTTTATAAGAGAAAAAAAAAGTTGAGAAAGTTATTGATCAGGCATTTGAAATTAAACGAAAGTTATTTATTTTGATAATCAATAGAATTAGGAAGCTAAACAAGGCAATTTATGATTTCAAAAGAAATAGTAGATGGAAGAGAATAGTTAATCGTAGTAATTTTTGTGAAGTTTTTTCCGGAGAATGGATGCATAGTTCAAGTTGTGAGGCATTTTTTAATGAGGAGAGTTATTTCCAGGATAATGATTTGGTGCATGCAGTTGACACCAGTGGTCGAGCTTATGAGGTGAAAGATGGTTGTCCAGTTGAAAAAGAAAAACTTGTGACAACAGAGACAGAAGAGGTGTTAGGTAATGAGGTTTTAGGAAGACGTCCTAAGGGTCCTGTGTACAACTGGAAGTGTAGTAGTATTTGCAGTGTACGACAGGATTCCATCAATTTGCTTTGTGATTTTGTACGGACATTTAATAAGAAAAGTTTGAAGCAGAAAATGATGTTGTTGCAAGAATTAGATCCTTGCAGAGTGAGAGAAGTGACAGGTTTGCATGGTCATTCACTGGCTTGTCTTTCCAGGAGAGTATGCCAGAGTGTTTTTCATCATTTCAGGATGCTAGCAGTGCATCATAATAAAGTGAGGAAATTAGTTAGAATGTTGTATTATGCTAAGAGTCCAGCAATTATGCTTAAACAATTATGCGCTGCTCTTTTGCGTGGTTCTGAAATAGATGTGAAGAATATTTGTGAAGAAATTGATTTTTGTTACTTTGGAAGTAAAGAGGAGAATGTTGAAATCGACCCAGAAGAAGAGGGTAATGTGGAAGACAGTGTACAGGTTTCCAGTACAGATAATGTTCAGAAGGAAATTGCCACGTTTCAGGTGAAATCAAGTGAGAGGCCTAATTTCACTTGTGTGTGTTGTCGACGCACTTATTATAAGAATCAGACTAAGTTAGTGGATTTATATGCAAAAAGTGAAAGGGAAAATAATAGTGAATGGAAGGATTTTGCAACATACTTGATGGTAGAAAATTGTTTTGATTTGGGATCAGATCAACGTGTGTGTACTTATTGTTGTAACAAATTAAATCAAAACCAGATGCCTGCTAGAGCGGTTCATAATAATCTGGAATTGGTTGAGATTCCTTCTGAATTGAAGGATTTAAATACTTATGAATCTATTTTGATTCAAAGTATCCATCCCTTTCAGGCTATTGTAAGAATGGAGCCAAAGACAGGGAAATTGCCTCCATCAGATTTACAGAGAGGATTAAAGGGAAGAGTTGTTTATTTGCCTCTAGATTTGAAGAAAAACATTAATACAATTGGAGTAGAAAAAGTGGAAGAGGAACCTCTGGTTATCTTAGTTAATGGGGTTCCGACAAAGAGTAAGAAAATATGGCAAGATTTAGTGGATGTTAGGAAAGTCAAAAAGGCAACATTGTATTTGAAAAAAAATAATAAGTACTATAAGAATGTATATATTGCAGAAGAGGAAGTAAGTGAAGAAGAGGATAGCAATTTGTATGCTGGTCAAATTGAGAAAGTAGAACCCTCTAAAAGTGAAGAAATATATGAACATTATAGTGTTCATCCTTTGCATTCCAAGGAAGTCATGGGGAATGCTATTGACTTGTTTCAAATGAAACAAGCCAAAGGGAGTCCCATTAGTGTTTGGGAGGAAAGTTTGGAAGCTCGGTGTTTCCCACAGCTATTTCCAACAGGTCAAGGAGGAAGATATGATGAGCGACCTCATCAAATTCCTGCTTCTGAATACCGGACTTTACGATTGTATGCAGAAGATGCTAGGTTTCGACAATGCATTCCCTATTTGTTTCATCTCCTGTTTGAAAGCGATCTGTCTGGACTGTCATATGCAGTGAACCACATCTTGAAAAGTGGTATACAGATGCAAAACATCTCTGCAAGTGACTTTATGGATAAAGTCAATGTGCA
The DNA here is from genome assembly GCF_964261635.1 of Lissotriton helveticus. Classification (NCBI taxonomy): domain Eukaryota; kingdom Metazoa; phylum Chordata; class Amphibia; order Caudata; family Salamandridae; genus Lissotriton; species Lissotriton helveticus. The sequence continues at coordinate 572,713,331 of NC_136071.1, read as the reverse complement.
AGACAGTATTTTGGATTGTCACCTGATTAATCTCATGGCGTGTCAGCGTGGTACTAATGAGTACTGGTACCGTCGTCATGGTGATTCAAAATGTATGCTGAGGAACTTAGGAACTCCCACATGGTTCCTCACTCTGAGCTGTGCCGAGTATGGCTGGGAAGACTTACTTGAATTTCTACGAGAGGCAAATGGAAACATTGAAAATATCGAATTCAAGACACCCGGAGAACTGTGCTCTTTGGATCCAGTGAATGTATGCAGGTACTTCAATCATAGATTTGAAGCTATGATGTCTTTCATCATGAATAAGAAGAATCCACCTCTTGGAGAGGTGTTGGATTTCTTCTGGAGAAAGCAGTACCAAGCAAGAGGTGCTCCTCATATACATATGCTGCTGTGGATCAAGGATGCACCTAAATTTGGAACAGATCCAGAAGACTTAGTGATGAGTTTCATACAACAGTATTCTACGTGTGCTGTTCCAAACGCAAAGGAGAAGAAAAGCCTAAGAGAACAAGTTCTACGTTTCCAAAGCCATCGTTGTGGAAAGTACTGTCGTCGTAAATTCAGAAACAAGGACAAGTTCTACACCAAATGTCGTTTCGGCTTTCCACGACCGGTGATTTCTAAAGGAAGAGTAAACAGTTTGATGTCTTCGCTGCGACATAATGTGATGAAGAAATCACCTAAAAACACATACAATTTGAAAAGGAATGAAGAGTCCAAGTACATCAACGACTACAACCCAGTGATTTTGTCCATGTGGAATGCTAACATGGATATACAGTTTGTGGCTGATAACTGTATGGCTGTGGCTCGGTATGTGACATCTTACATCACCAAAAAAGAAAAGACATAATTGAAGGATATGTGGGAGGACATTTCCCATGAAAAGAGCCTCAGCAAGAAGTTGTACAGTTTCAGTCTGAAGATGTTGTCACATCGAGAAATTGGAGCTTACGAATGTTCTGACCGGTTGTCTTCAGCAAGTCTCTATGCCAAATCCAGGAGTATCGTTTGGGCGAGTCTTGGTCTTGCTGCAACGCGTAATCGAGTTCTGAAACCTGTGTGGGAAATTGAGTATTTGGCGGAAAAGGAGCCAAACAGTACCGATATTTTGAAGACCAATATGTTGGATACATATTATCCAAATCGAAGCAGTCACCTCGAGAATGTTTGTCTGTATGAGGTTCTACAAAATTACATATTCAAGAGGAACATCAAAGAAGATATTAAGAAAGGAGTGTATGCTGTAATTGGAAGTGAGGGATGTCTGGTCAAGCAAAGAAAATGCCACTTGGTAAACCATCGAAAATTGAGTGGCGAATCTCCTGAAAAAAAGGAGTTTTTCTATTTAGCACTTTTGCAACTTTTCAAGCCTTGGCGTGCAGAAGAGGAACTGCTTGGAGATTTCCACTGTTACGAAGACTCTTTCACTGCCGCCAAGGAGACCATAGAATGTCCTGCTTTTCCCAAATATCTAGAAATGTTGAATGCGGAAATCGAGCAGGAAGCAACGATTGCAGCCGAGATTGCCAGAGACAGTTCTCAGGACAGTCAGAGTTCTGTTTCATTGAGTCAGGATCCACTAGGAGGACCTGTTATCGAAAATGAAGCTGCCACTGCCATGAATGAAGTGGAAAGAGCCATGGCACATGCTCAGGAGGATGCGGTTAACTTAGAAGACTTGGAAAGACAACTCAACATTGAGCAGAGGAAAATATATGACAAAGTTACCAAGCAAATTGATCATGGATTAAGTCATGAGAAGAAAGAGTGCTCATGTACGTCGTTGAAGCCTGTCCGACTGTACGTGAGTGGAGAAGCGGGAACTGGAAAAAGTTTCCTCATTAAAGCAATTTCATGTTATTTGCAGGAAAGGACTGAGTCATCGCTGTCTTGTGTTGTCACCGCTCCAACTGGACTGGCAGCACATAACATTAAAGGTATTACTTTGCATCGTCTACTGATGCTGCCAGTGGAGCATGACAACAAATTACAATACCACAAGTTATCTGGAGATGCTTGTTGTGAAGTTTCAAGAGTCTTGAGGAAAATGAAACTTCTTATCATTTTTTTTTTTTTTTTTTATTTGTTTATTGAGGTAAGAGGTTCGATGCACTTCATGTTGCTTACAGACAGAAAAAAAGGGAAAACATATACAGTGCATATGCCTACATCCATAAATGGCCGGCTACCCGCACTCAAAATCAAAATCATTGGCATTAGTTTTACACGGCCCATCAGCCGACATCCAGCGGACCGGCGGCGTAATGTCTGATAGCACCCACATGTACATCAGTGCTGTATTCGCCCACTTATAAATCAGTAATCTTACATTTTCAACGTTTTTTTATTTTTTGTACCTTAACTGAAACAAACCAAACAGTGTAGTCCCCAACTTTTAGTTCTCCTTCTGCTATAATCCCTCTGCGTCACAGCATCCTCCCTCCTCAGTGCCATTATTACGGAACTTGTTCGCTCCGAGTTGTCATTGTCGTACCTGCAGGTCACTCTATCTCCGTCTCCGATCCAGAACCACCATGTGCCAGTAAATACACCCGTAAGTACCCCCAATAATCCTTGGGCCTAGAGCCACCTGGCAGCTCTTCCTCATACGTTGCGAGTGTGTCTCGACAATACACCATATCCTTCATCCAGTTCTTTACCTCAGGGGCCCTTCTGCCATTCCAGTGCATAGACACCCTTCTCTTAGCCAGTAAAAGCGCTATAGCACAAAATTTGCGTTTCAATGCTCTAAGTTGCGGGATAATGCCCAACAAACAGATTTTCGCATCACACAGCATAGAGGTCCCTAGCATCTCGTTCAAGACCTGCACGACGCATTCCCAAAACCCCGCCACTTTGCGGCAGTGCCACGCTAGATGCATGAAGTCCGCATCTTCTTGTTTACACCTACAACATTGTGAATCGTCCCGCAAACCATATTTATGTAATCTCTGAGGCGTGTGGTATACCTGATGCAAATACTTGTAGTGTATTATTTTCAAGTTCCCGTTAGGGGTCAACATACCAGTGAGCGCACAGGAGGAATCCCATTCCAAGTCAGTGAGAGGTTCTGCTAGTCCAGCGCTCCATCTGTCCCTAGCCTTGTGTGTATTCGCCCCCACCGCCTCTTGTACATTTGCATACAGTTTGGATACTAGATGAGACGCCGTCGGTGTAGTTAGGAGTAGTTGAAGGGGCGCGAGTGTGGGAGGTTCCTCCGGATGTGTCGGGTAGTGTTCCCTAAGCGCTCTTTGTAGTCTATAGTAGTTGAAACTAAACAATGGAGTCGGGTTTGTGATGTATTGTAGCTTGTCCAGTGTTAGGAAGACCCCACCATCGTATAGGTCCCCAAGAGTGTTCAGTCCCGCCCGCTTGAACAGATCCATGCCGACCTGCTCCTGCGTTACCGAAAGAGCTGGGTGATGTGCCAGAGGAAGTGTCGGTGCATATAGTGGTAAGCTGTTTGTTGCCTTGCCTATCAGCCGCCATGCCTCAGCAGTGGTATTAACCGGATTAATGTCACGTTCATGTAGTTTAGTGCGTTTATGTGTCAGTATATTTGCTAGTGGGATAGGGTCAGTGTCACCCGCCTCTACGGCCACATGTGTCAAGAAGGGCACCTCGTGGAACCAGAAATGCGCGTATTGCGCTTGCGCGCATAAATAATATAAGTAGAAGTCCGGCACCCAGATGGCAGCGTCATGGTACGTAATTCCATCCTCGCTTGTTTCCCCGCCCACAACAAATTGAGGACCAGTGTGTTAATATTACGGAATACGACTGCAGGCGGTTTGATTGGGATATTATTAAATAAGTACAGGAACTTCGGTAGAAGCACCATTTTTACATTTGCCGCCCTGTCTGCCAATGATAGGGGAAGTCTGTTCCATCGCTTAACTTTGTCCTCTAGCGACGATATGGTCCGCCCGTAATTCGTCCTTATCACCAATTCCGGGTCTCTGTGGAACCATATACCTAAATATTTCGTGGGTTCCTCCTGCCATGTTAAAGGATAGTCTAGTTTGGTCGGGCAGGTGCTGTCTGTTAAGGATAGAACAAGGGATTTATCCCAGTTAATCTGCAACCCGGATTGTAGGCCAAACTTAATGTACTCTCTCAGGAGTGGATTAAGGTGTTGTTCAGGATTCTTAACATAGAGCACCATGTCGTCTGCGTACAGCGAGATATGTATGGGTCTGGAGGGCATTTGAATCGCTGAATAGTGGTGATGCTGCCGGATCTTACATGCCAGCGGCTCCAGCACCAACGCGAATAGCATCGGCGAGAGCGGGCACCCTTGTCGAGTACCTCTGCATATTGGAATGGGTTCTGATATGTACCTGTTCACTCTGATGCGTGCTGTTAAGTTTGAATATAACATCGCTATCCAACCCAGAAAGATCTGCGGAAACCCCATACGCACCAGTACTGCGTGGATAAAGGGCCAGCCGATTGTGTCAAATGCTTTAGCTGCGTCCAGTAACACAGCCACCGCCTTCGTTTCCGGTGTTAGATAATGGGCCAATGCGAACAATGTACGAGTGTTATGTGTAGTCGCCCTGTCGGGGATAAAACCAGATTGGTCTGGCCTGATTAGCAAAGGCATAAGGGGCTTTAACCTGTCCGCTAGCAGACTAGCTATGATTTTAGTGTCCACATTCAATAAAGAAAGAGGGCGGTATGAGTCGCATTTATCTACCTCTTTACCTGGTTTCAACAACGCCACGAGCAGTGCTTCCCTCATAGACGCTGGTAGCGTCTGAGCTTCATGTGCCGCCCCGTACAGCCGCACCAAGTATGGTGCAAGTGTATCAGCGTACTTTTTATAAAATTCCGTGGCAAAGCCGTCCGGCCCAGGTGCTTTGTTATTTGGTAATCTCCTAATGGTATCAGCCACTTCCTCCACTGTAACCGGGCGTTCTAGATATTTCCTGTGCCCGTCAGCGAGCCATGCCAGCTCTATATCTTCCATGTAGTGTAGTAAATCATCCTGTGTTGGTGATGGACGCGCTGTGTAAAGTGTCTCGTAAGTATTCATAAATTCTGTTAATATCCCTTTGGTGTCTGTGATCACCTCCCCTGTGTCTGTGCTAATGGACGTTATGTTTTGTGGGGCTCTACCCGCGCATATCTTTGCGGCCAATTCCCTTCCAGGCCTACCTCCTTCCCCATATCTCCTTGCTGTCGCTCGCTTTGACACATACTTCAGTTCGTCCGTTGCGAACTCATCGTATTCAGTTAGTAGCGCTTTAATTTCCCCCAAAACAGCAGCGTCGCCCGTCTGGGTATATGTTTGCTCCAAGGTTTGTATAGCCTTTTCCCGTGTGTGCAGTTGTCGTCTTATATCTTTGAGGATGCCTGAGGTGTTGCTGATATAGATCCCCCGTATCGTGGCCTTAAAGGCCTCCCATAGCAGACCAGGGTCCTCAGTAGTCGGGGCGTTGAGATCGAAGTAATCTACTATTGCCTTGTGAATGGTATCAACATATATGGGGTCTTGCAGTGCAGCCGCGTTGAAACGCCAAGTAAAAGGTGGTGGGTCGTAATATGGTATAGCGATGTCTAATAGTACTGGACCATGATCCGAAAGTGTTCGTGGTAGGTGAGTTATGTCCCTAACCCATGAAAGTACCTCCTGCGTGCCCAGCCAGTAGTCGAGCCTAGACCAACTATTGTTTGCTGCATTTATATGTGTCGCTATAGTCGTTACTGGGTTGCGTGTCCTCCATAAATCTACCATGTGTAGGTCTTCCATGGCGTCTCGCAGCATCAACCGCGCTTTGCCGTGCTGTTCCAGCGTATGTGTTGCCCTATCCAGAGTATCCTGCAGGGTGACATTGAAATCCCCACCCCATATTACGTGAGTTGTCTGCATGTCAACGATAGTGTGCCACACCTGTCTGAAAAATTCCGGGTCATCCACATTAGGCCCGTACGTGTTTACTAATAGTATCTTCTGCCGCCTTACCACTCCAGCTATTATAACGCTCCTCCCTTCTGTGTCTCTGTGTATGCTTGTGATCTCAAAACCCGTTCCCTTTCTGATCAATATGCTCACCCCTCTAGAGTATGACGAGAAGCTCGAGTTGGTGACAGACTCAGCCCATTTAGCGCCTAGTGTGGAAGTACCGTCTCGTGCTAAGTGCGTTTCCTGTAAAAACACAATGCTAACTTGTACCCTGTCAAAGTAAGCAAAGAGTCGCCTGATCTTTTTCGGGTCGCCTAGTCCCCTTACATTCCACGTTAGAAATTTGAGCGTGTTAGTACCTGCCATGGGTGTGTACTTGGATATCAATGGTGTGCACCTTGCATTTATATCGCTGCCTGTACAGTGCGTACTGATGGAAACATTTTACAGTGACCGATATCGATGGTGGTATGCGCTGTACATAGACATCTCTCACATCATAATACACAACTAAGGAGTTCGCCATGCGTCTCAGACACAGAAATTGCAGTTTGAAATATTCAGAAATTCCCGCCCTCCCCCCACCCACTTTAGCCCCCGAACTTTGCCAAAGCCATCCCTTAACAACCTTTAACTGTAATGTCAAACTCTTAGTGGGGTACACCCACTCGGGGGTGTCACCAGGTTCACACGTCACCATCCACATAGTGGACGTGGACGGTCGCAAGTCCACGCTGTAATGTAATATACGTGCTCTAGTTCCCCCAACCCCTCACCTCCTCCAGCATAAGCAGGGCCGCCGAAGTGGTATGATGTCAGTTCGCCAATTTCCCCACTATTAGTTACATCTGTGTAGCCACTAGACTGAGCCATGGTATGGACAATGTGTCTCCTGTCAGTTGAGCTATGCAAGCCATACTTTTTGCCAGGGTGTCAGGCACTAGGCCGTGACCACGCATTCTTCATAGCTGAGTAACAAAAAAAACCCTATGCCCTCTTCTCCATTGATACTCACAGTCATGTTGACTCTGCCGCGGCACATCCCCATCAAGGTCCATACTTACAGTGAGTTCGTAAGTGCCACGCCAGGTCATCATCCGCTACAGTCACAAATGCCGAGGCGTGCTTGAGTGTTCGCCCACGGTTGCAGTGTCCGTCGCCTGCGCCGCACAGGTGGGCACCGAAATTCAGTACCGTACGCCCACAGTTTGGGTCAGTCATTCCACATCGCTCGTGGCTTCACTCCGATCTTGCTGCTTGCGCCGTTTCAGTTGTTGCCGAACGTATTCCTGCGCCGCCTGTACCGTTGGTAGTATGACCGGTTTCCCGCCAGTGAAGATTTTGAGTTTCGCCGGGTATAACATTGCATATTCTTGACCGAGTTCTCTCAGCTTCTTTTTAACTGGAGCGAATTCCTTCCGAGCCAGTTGCACCGCCATGGTATGATCTGGATAGAACTCCAGCGTGTTACCTTGATGAGTGACCTTGCCCATTTCTCTGGCCAGCCTAAGTATCGTGTCGCGGTCCCGGTAGTTGAGTAAGCGGGCTATGACCATGCGTGGGGTGGCTCCAGATTTTGGCACAGGCGCAAGTGAACGGTGTGCCCGTTCAACCAGGAACACGGAAGACAGTTTCTCAGAACCAAATACCTCTTTCACCAATGATTCTATATATGTCTCCATCTTCCCTGTGTTTGTGGATTCCGGCAAGCCCGAAATCCGGACGTTGTTGCGCCTGGACCTGGCTTCCTGGTCCTCCACCTTGGCGCGCAGACTTTCCACTGTCTTTTCTAGGCCTCCGCAGGACCTGGACATGGCCTGATGATCATTCTCCACCTGCGAGATTCGTTGTTCGGCTTCTGTTATACGCCCGTCGTGCTGTTCAATTTTCGCCGTCATGTTGTCCACTCTTTGCACCACGTTGTCCAGTTTTCCATTCATTTCCTGCAGGCTCTTCTGGATCGCCCTTAGCACCGATTCCATGCCCGTGGCGCCCGATTGTTCCTGGCCCCCTTCCGCCTCGGGGTCTGTTGTGGCTATTTTATCCTGCTTCCGCGCTTCAAATTGGAGCTTAGTTTGTTGTCTGTCTGGTTTCCCCATGTCAATTTGCTGCTTTGGCGTAGTTTGTGCCGATGACGATCTGGGGCTGCTAGCCGTTGTCCCGCTGGCCGCGGAGTTGACGCGGTGTGTATTCGCTGCAGCCCCCCACCGAGCTTTACGTGCAGTCATTAGCCGGCCACGTGTGTTGTAAATATGGCCGATCGTCTACGTGCAGGGCCGTCTTCTCAGGGCTCCACGCGGCGCTGTTATAGTGGCCTCAATGCGTTGGGGAGCCTCCCCTCAGAGCAGGTGTGCAGACTTGACGTGCGTGGCAGATTTATGGGGTCCGTTCCTCATATGTGCATGCTCCATGTATACCCCTCACCTCCTGAGCATTGTGCAGTCTGCCTTATGACTCTCGCTGGGGCACTGGTATTATGTCGCATTCACTCAGTGCGGCACTCGGCGCTATGAGCAGCTGCGTCTGAGAGCCTCTCCTCTCCTCCAACTCACCACGCCGCAGTCGTTCGCCAGCGCAGCACGGAGACCTCCGTTCCTTTCGGCGGTGACTCGCAAGCGTTGTCCCCTGTCAGTCCTTTGCGTTCCACCGGCGCCGCCATCTTGCTGTCAGTGGAACGCACCGCCGCACTCTCCAGTCACCGGTCCAGTGCCACTCTTGAACACCACATTGCCCCTGATGCTGGTCTGCTTACTCGGGTCTTGCGATGTCGGGGGTGATCTTCGTCCGAATCCGCCAGGCTACTACACAATCGCCGGGTTACCGGTCACCGTGGGCGGCCATTTTGTGGTGTGGACGATCGGCATTCGCTAATTCGACCTGGCCAGGCTCGTCCTGCCCATATTCCGCTTCAGTAACATGGGACAATGACGGCGGTCATTTCCGATGTCCAGAACGCTGTCCGTCGCCATTGGAGCTGGGGATCCAAGGGGTTAAAGGCCGCCAAACACGCGACCGTCCGGCGGAGCTGACTCGCTAGCCAGCCATTCCGCAGTGCGCCCTCTAGCGCCCCCCCCAACTTCTTATCATTGACGAAGTAAGCATGGTTTCCAATGTCATGCTTGCCTTTGTGCATTTGAGAATGCAAGAAGTTCTTAAAACAGAGTATGATGTGTTATTTGGTGGCAAACACATCATTGTTTTCGGAGATCTTCTGCAGCTGACACCAGTGAAAGGACAACCTGTGTTCAAAATGCTCACGCATGAAGATACCAGGAAGTGCCTAGGGAGCATTGGCAACGTCAATATATGGTTAAACTTCAATTATGCTGAACTGCATGAAAATATGCGTCAGGCGAAGGATGAAGATTACAAGAATATTCTACAAGATGTTAGAATTGGAAAAGTGACCGAGCATGGGAAAGAAGCTTTACATGCACGATTACTGTCAAATTTATATCCAGAACAAGACGTTGTGCCTGAGAATATTTTTCAGAAAATTACTGAGAAGAAATCTGGAATATGTTTGATGCCAACTCTTGCAGAATGTGCCATCTTCAACAACAAAATGTTGCATTTAGAAAACCAAGAGATTGTGAAACTGGAAGCTATTGACAGAGTAGAGCATATGGGATCAACAATTATTTTGTCTGAGAATTTGAAAACAAAATTGGATTCATTAGAGAAGACTATATCTAAAACTGCAGGTTTTGAAAAGACTCTGAATGTGTGCTTAAACTGCCGTATAATTTTAAGAAGGAATTTACATGTTGAAAGAGGTCTGGTAAATGGATCAATGGGTAATGTTGTTGATTTTGTGAAATACAGAAATAGAGATGGAATTGAATTTTTAAAAATTAAATTTGATGGCATTGAGGAAGTACAGCTAATTTGTTGTTGTTCTGCTAGATTTTTGCTTGTAAAAGACTTATATGTTCGCCGTAAGCAGTTTCCTGTTTGCTTGGCATATGCGGTGACAATCCATAAATCGCAAGGTTTAAGTGTAGACAGTGCATTGGTGAATATTGGCAGTTCTGTGTTCAAGGAGGGTATGGCATATGTGGCATTGTCACGAGTTAGAACTTTATCGGGATTGTACTTGATTGAGTGTGATGTCACAAACATTTGTGCGGATCTAGATTGTGTTAAGGAATACAATAGGTTAAGAAGAGAGTATGCGCCACATTTGCCTCAATATCCTTTGTTTGAGAAACGTGTGGTAGGCCGGAAACGAAGAAATGTGACCAATACTAGGGAGGTTGTAGCAAAAAGACGAAAAGTCGATGAACCTGAAATTATAAGCAGAAAGAAAAAGGATTCTGTTGAAGATGTTGTTAGTTTTCAATTTGAAAACAGTTCTGGTGTCAACTGCTATGCTAATCTAGTGGTTAATGTTTTGTTTTCTCTAGAAAATGTAAAAGAAGAGATTGTGGTCAATTCTGATCAAAGATTTTGCAGTTTGTTAAATTCTGTGTTAGAGAAATATAGCACTGATAGAACAAAAATAGAAAGTGTGTCTGAAATTGTTAGACAGATGTTCAGGTCAAACACAATTCTCTCAAAATATTCAGCAAGATTGTCAGGAGTTTTTAATGTATATGCTTGATGTATTGCATGCTGAAGGTGTAGATGTAGATCACCTGTTTGGGCTTTCTTATCAATGGCAGCATGACTGCGAGAACTGTAGGGTATCAAGTACTACTAGTGTAGACTCAGAAAGATTTATATATTTAACTTTGCCAGACAGTAAATCAGTCTCCTTTAATAAGCTAGTAAAAGCAGCTGATCACAACATGGAGTGTAGCCAATGTAAATCTGAAATGATGTCAACATTATTTATACGAACATATGGCCAGTATGTCATTTTAATGTTCCAACGATGTAGGCCTGATGGAACAAAATTGACAACTTTAATTAAAAATGTTGTGGCTTCGCAGTTGTCAATATCAGGAAGGACTTTTGTAACTGCAGCAATTATATATCATGATGGTCCTTCAATAACATCAGGACATTACACAGCTTATTTAAAGTCTAGAAATGGCTGGTCATTCTGCAACGATTCTGTTTTAATTTTCAAAAAGAAATTGCCTTTTGACCTTAAAAATTCTTACCTGGTGTTTTTAAAACCAACATTTTAGAGAAGGAATCTCGGGATTTGCTCTGAGGAATTTCAAGAGGTTCTAATGGCTCCTACACGATTTGGCCTCGAGGATAAGTGTAGTACAGAGTCAAAAGTTATTTTTGAGTTTTAAATAGTTCCTGGAAAAAAAGAAGATTACAGAAAGTGGTGGGCAGAGATTAGTTGAAGGACAACAGAGTATTTCCCAAAGCAAACGGTGTTCTTACCATAACACTTGACGTCATGGAAAAATAACTGCACTTTGAATGAGTTCAGAAAAACTGTTTCTTTTTATAAGCTAATTCAAGCAGCCAATCAAAACATGGAGTAGAGGGAATGTAAGTCTGCAATGCTGTCTAGATTATTGGTCCAAACTTTTGATTATAATGTCATTTTAAAAATCCAACTATATAAACCTGATGAAAGTAAGTCTTCAACTTTAATTACAAATGTTGTGGCTACACAGTCGTTGATTTTAGGAAGAACATTTGTAACTGCAGCTATTATATGGCATGATGGTCATTTGACAAGATCCGCTTATTACACAGCTTATTGAAAATGTAAAAAAATGTGCTGTTTCGGAAATTATTCCCATTTGACTACGATACAATGTTGCCTTTTTACTTAAAAATATTCTTACTTTCTGTTTTCAGAAAAGAGAATTTAGGGTAGGTAACTGGCGTATAATGATTCTAGGGGTTGATATAATTTGATCTACTGTTTTATATTGCTTTGTGATTAAAAGTGATGTAGAGAATTAAATAATTGTAGTAGTCATAGAGGTAGTGTAAGTCTGCTTCATAGTAAGCAGTATCAGTGTCATAGGAAATGTAGAACATGAGTGAGCAAGAAGGGTAAGATATTACTAGTCCAGGATTGTGAAAGTGATCTTGAACGTTTTCTTTCTGAAAGTTGCGGAAATAGAAAATGACGGGATTTGCTTACAAGAATTCCAAGAGTTATAAATGGCTCTTACATGATTTGGCCTTGTGGAAACGTGTGGTAGAGAGCGAGAAGTCATTTATTGTATGTAACATATTTTTCAAAACGATGGAGGTTTTCTTTCAGAAAGTGGCGGGCTGAAAATAAAAACAGCACAACCGAGTGTAAGCTGTTCATAGGACATCCTTCGACGTCATGGAAAGTAAGTTACTTTTGAGGAGTTCTGATTTCTGATTGGTTATGTTATATGGGTTTTTTAAACACAATCATTTTGATTGTGTTTTTTTCCCCCGCTGTTATATGATGAATACCTTCAAGTCACTGTTTTTAGTGAAATTTGATACATTCTGAGAACAGCAAAAATAAACCATTTAACATGTATAATTAATTCTGTACTGTTTGTATTTATGATGTACATTTAGAACTGTGTAGGAGGCATGGAGAAGGTGAGGCTTCTGTAAGTGTCAAAGTTGTTGCATACAGTGCTCACATTCTACGTAGTCTTTCATATGATAGACTACATTTCCACAATGAGATACCTAAGCAAAGGAAACACAGGTGATGTGATTGTGGAATGAGCAAAAAAAATTGCACGTTTTTCAATTATATCACCTGTGTTTCCTAACATTACACATCACATTGTGTAGATGAGGTTTAGGCCTGTTCCAGGAGACAGAGGAGGTCTGACATTTGTTCAAGAGTGCAGTGGACATGACTCACTTCGTTGGTAGGCCTGCACATGTATTATCTCCTCTATACTCTTCAACAAGCCTAAATTTCATCTGCAAACCTGAGTAGGACTTACCTGAAACAAATCTGTGGATAGGTTACACCTTATCAGCATCTAGAAACAATCATTTAAAATGTAAAGGGCAGTTTTATGAAGGCTGTGTGCCTCTTTTACGCCGCTGTTCCGTCACTTTTGTGTAAAAGATGCACCATGTTGCAAGATAGGCCTCAGTTCATTTCCAGCAAGATACCGTCAGTTTAAAATGTATATAATTAGGATTGTGTAGGGGGTATGGAGAAGCTGAGGCTTCAGTAAGTGTCAAAGTTGTTGCATGCAGTGCGTACTCTTTCATATGCTGGACTACATCTGCACAATGAGATACCTAACCAAAGGAAACACAAGTGATGTGATTGTCAAATGAGCAAAAGAAATTGCACGTTTTTCAAATACATTACCTGTGTTTCCTAACATTACGAATCACATTGTTCAGATGAAGTTTAGGCCTGTCCAGGGAAACAGAGGAAGTCTGAACTTTATTGGTTGGCCTGCACATGTATTATCTCCTCTGTACTCTTCAACAAGCCTAAATTTGATCTGCAACCCTGAGTAGGCCTCACCTGAAACAAACGTCTGGCTAGGACACACCTTATTGCCATCCTGAAACAATCATTTAAAATGTTAGGAACAGTTTTATGATGATTGTGCACCTCTTTTGCGCTGCCATTGCGTCACTTTTGTGAGACAACAGCAGTGCAAAAGATGCACCATGTTCCAAGATAGGCCTCACTTCATCTGCATCAAGATACTGTTAGTTTAAAATGTATATCTTTAGGACTGTGTAGGGGGCTTGGAGAAGCAGAAGCTTCTGTAAGTGTCAAAGTTGTTGAAAAACTGTTTGTCCTTCAATCTTTTCCCTTGTCTTTTCTAATTTTTAAATACATGTTTTAATATTTTTCAAATGTTTGTTCTCTCTTTCACAGATTGAAAGTATAAAAATAACAAGTGACTAAGTTAACGACAATTATAAGGTAAATGTTTTGTACTCTTTTCATTACATTTCTATCACATTTAACTACTATTAGTTCCACTGCTTCATTTCTTTAACCCTCACTTTCCTGCCTTTGCTACTTCCCTCATTCCTTTCTCTATTACTTACTTACTCTACTCCTTCCACTCCTTTTCTCAGTCCCTCTCTTCTCATAGTTCCTCACTCTTGTTCACTCACTCCGTCTCTATTACTCTTAGTGTCTTTGACTGATCACTCTTTCACTACTTGTTCATTATGCTTTCTCTGTGTAGTTGAAGCACACTAAGGGGCATATTATGAACACAGCCAATAAAATTATTGCTGTTTTTATCGGCAGAAAACTGCTGCAAAAGTGGTTTTAGCGGCAGTTTTCTGCCGCAAAAGCGGCTTTAGCGACACAGTTCTGCTGATAAAAGCTGCAAAACTTGTATTGCCTATGTTGATAATATGCCCCTATGTTATTTAGATTTCTTTGCTGTTTCAATTATTCTTTTTCTGTTACTTCTTCTTTTCTGCTTTCTGTTTTTTCTCTCTGTTATTCCACATGTTGTAATCTTATTTTGAACATTCACTCATATTCTCTAAGAAACTCTTCTTTGTTATTCTTCTACTCTCCTTTTTTTCTTTCACTTCCTTATCTATTTTGTTTTTCACAATTATACCCTCTTCCATCTTTTCTTCGGTAAATAAATCTATTAAACAGTATCTCTGGTTTAGTCCCTATAGCTGTCTTTCTTTTAACATTACTCTCTGTTTACTTCCCTTATACTTACTCTTCTTTTTAAAAAAAAAATTTTGGTTCGCTCCCGGTTCGCGTACCGGGGAGCGAACCGGGAAGCGAACCAAAAGAAATAGAGGTTGCCAGAGTGCTAAACATTGTTGCAATTTTTTTATAAAGGGGAGGTAGTTCTGAAAATAACTTTTTTTAAAATGTTTTTGTTGTTTTATATATTTTTTTATTTTTCTGAACATTTTTAGTTTTTTTTGTATTTTTTGAACAATTTTATGTTTTTTTTGGTTTTTTTGGGGGGAAACAACGAAAAACAGGCATTACAAAGGGCTCAACAGGAGCAATTTTTTTTTATTTTTTGGGGCGGTTAGAGCACTTGTGGTTTTCATATGCTCTGTTTATCAAATTAATACTCATATTGGCACATTTGAGTAGGTTACCGCAATATATACACACTATCTTCATGTGCACAAAGTTTTCTTGAATGTTTGGCACTGTTTCCCGTGCCTCTTGCCCCGACAGAGTTACCTGTGCCGATGTCCTTGCCACAGGAGTTGGTGGGTTGTCTTGGAGGTCACGCATCTCTGCCCTGCTGTAATTTAGTGGATGCCACCTCTGCATATGACGATGCATAGTATAGTTGCCGTAACTATACTTCTTATCTGTGCCTCTTGATAAATCTTCTTTGCATATTAGGCAAGTCACATAGCGAGCATTCACTTTTTTTTGTCCTTCAGGAAAAGAAAAAAACTGCCAAATAAAACTATTTTTGTGGTGAGATATCCGGGGCTCCTCACGTAAAAACTGTGTTGGCTGTACTTCCTCTTCCTGTTCTTCATCCTCTTCCTCCTCTGTGTTGGGAAGGAACTGTGGAGGTGGTCCTCTCTTACTTGGTGGTGGTGGTGGTGGTGGGGGTGCACCAGCTGCAGCTACTACTGAAGCCATTTTCTACTCAGCAAAATAGGTCTTCCTTTCTCAAAGTTGAAAGTCAGAGTGAGAAAAAAGTTGGGGGCTTTCATCATTTTGGAAAAAAAATAGTTCTAAACCAATGAAAAGTGTTATTTTTAGGTCACATGACCTAGCCTTACATCATTAGGAAACCAAAAGTGAAATGAACCAATGAAAAGTTTTATTAACAAGTCACATGACCTGTTACGCTTACGTTACGCGCTGCGCGCAGCGCCCCGGATCGCTTCCGGGGAGCTGCGCTTCGCGCCTCGGTTCGCGCTCCGGAGCACTTCCGGTTGCGCTAACGCGGCGCGTCATAAGACGCATTACGCGGCAACGCGATACATCGCGCTTACGCGACGCGCCCCGGATCGCTTCCGGGGAGCTGCGCTTCGCGCCTCGGTTCGCGTAACGGAGCACTTCCGGGTGCGCTAACGCGGCGCGTCATAAGATGCATTACGCGAAAACGCGATACGTCGCGCTTCCGCGACGCGTCACGATGTTGATTTCTAACGCGGCAGTTGCGCAAACGGAACGTTTACCGGTTCGCGTACCGAGTCGCGGCACCAAATAGAGCTAACGGGAAGCTACCCGGTTCGCGAACCGGGAGCGAACCAAAACATAATAATACAAAAATTATTAATAAACATATGAAATATATTTTTTGATTTAAAGAAGAATACATTTTACAGCTATAGATATTAGCTTTTAAAAAACCAATGAAATTCACTGAAAAAACCATAGATTATAGACCATATATAGTTAGGAATTAGCATTTACAAAACCTTGAAAATTCACAGAAAAAACCATAGGTTATAGACCATATATAGTTAGGAATTAGCATTTAAAAAACCTTTTTTTACTCACACAAAACCATTGAAATTCCATATATAGTTAGTTGCACTAACTATATATCGCGCACCCGCAATCCACTGCTGATGATGTCACATATTACATCATTCATGACACGGTCAGTGACATCACTGATGACATCACTGATGACATCTCAAATGACATCACTGATGACATCACTGATGACATCTGAAATGACATTACTGATGACATCACTGATGACTACATCCAGTGACTGTATGTTTCTGTAAAGTTAAAATATGTCTTACATATTGAAGAATGAGTGGATTTATAAGTGTTTGGATGAAGGATTTAGTAGGTGCATGACTGACTGTATGAGTGAGTGATTAAATGTGTCTCACTGAGTGCATGGGTTAGTGACTAAACTGTCTTAATTTGTGCATCATTATGTCTGTTGTTCTGTAAACTGCTGCATGTGTTGATCAGTAGCTATATGAGTAACTATATGGGTTATTGATTGATTGCTCAATTATTTGTATGGGAGACTGAGTGTGTGTGTGGCTGGCTGGGAGGTGTGTGACTCTGTGCAGATCAATGTGTACTTGTATCAATGATTGTATAAGAGAGTAAGTATGTGTTAGTATATGTTTGAAAATGTAAGGTGCTCTATGTTTAACTGTATAGATTAGAAAATGGAAGTGTGATTGATTCTTTACAGGACTGACTAGGTGTGTGAGTAACTCCATGGATGAGTGGCAGAGTGTGAGTATCTGTATAGGTGTATGAGTGCATATGATAGTGTTGTAAAGATGAGTGATTGTATGTATGAATGATTGTATGGGTGAATAAGTGAATGTGTGTGTAGACGTAGGAATCAGTGAGTGCGTATGTAGTAACTAGTATTGGTGTGTGAATGGTTTCAAAAATTATACTCTGTATTTAACACTGGGTGTAACAAAGGTTATATTAAAATGTGAGGAGATGTACTGTATTGTCACATGAATGATATCATCAGTGATGTGGTCATTACTGTCAAATGAGATGTCATCAGTGATGTCATTTGAGATGTCATCAGTGATGTCATCAGTGATGTCACTGACCGTGTCATGAATGATGTAATATGTGACATCATCAGCAGTGGATTGCGGGTGCGCGATATATAGTTAGTGCAACTAACTATATATGGAATTTCAATGGTTTTGTGTGAGTAAAAAAAGGTTTTTTAAATGCTAATTCCTAACTATATATGGACTATAACCTATGGTTTTTTCTGTGAATTTTCAAGGTTTTGTAAATGCTAATTCCTAACTATATATGGTCTATAACCTATGGTTTTTTCAGTGAATATATATATGTGTGTATATATGAAATTTTGGTAATAGGGACTCTATAGGAATTATCAATGTGTGGTGGAAGTTTGTATTTTACATCCATTTGTACAGATTTTTATTGACATTATTTTAATATGTGCAATATTGTGCAAATTACTAGCATTTAGGCTGTAATTTTGAAAGACATGTGCGAGTTTACTTATAACATCATAGTAACTCTTCTATTTTCGTATCATGTGATGGCTATTATGCACTTTAAAAGGGTGGCCAGCCCTCGTGACGTTGTCATGTGAACAAGGCTACGGGTTAGCCGAAACGCGTCGTGGCGGACTGGTGCTGGGTTTAAAACAATAAAATAACTTTGCACCGCAATTTGGGTCTCGTTGGTTCCTGTTCGTTTGTGTGGCGGACTGCAGCGCTTGTGGACGAAGGAGCTTGACATACCTCGTATTTGGCATCCGGGACTGCTTCCCCGGACTTTACGAGACCCCTCCACGTTTTGGGCAACGGCGGCAAGAAGCAACGTTCTTTTGGGACCTTAACCAAAGCTCCGTGTAGGAGACGTCGCCAACGCCCCAGGGAAAGCGGAACTGACTGCGGCGGCGGGTCAGAGGAAAACCGGAAGGAGTTCGGGATTCTGGGTCGGCGGAAGCGGATTGAGAACCTCTGGACTCCCCGTGTGTGTACCTGGGACGCTGTGCGGACAGACCGCAAGATACCCTGTGTGGAGTAGCAGGATCGGCTCGGCGGCATTTCAACCGGTAGGAGCATCGACTGCTGTGTGCACTTTTGTATTTCACCCATTTCCACGCACCATGTCGGCGGACACGTTAAGGGGGCGTGTTGAGGCGTCTAGGGGCATGTTCACGGATTCCCCGGCGGGGGGATCCGGGTCTAACACTAACACTAATTCGAATGTGGTTGCGGTTAGCGGCACGAGAAATGAGGCTAAAGAACTATTCAAATGCTTGGAGAAGTGTAGTAAGAGAGAACTATCTAAATGGTGGGAATTTACCTCTTTGACCGGCTATTTGGACGTGGGGCGAGTACCGCGGGGCTTGCGTATCATGCTAGCTCCGTCCTATGAACAGCCTGACCCACTTATGCTACAAGCCTGGGCGCTTTGCAACTTAGAAAATTCCAAACGATTGATGGCCATACTAGTTCAGTTCGCTGAGAGCGATAGATTGAAGCTCTTAGATGAAATCAACTTGATTGAAGCTGATATACTCAAATTGCCTCCTACTCCGGAAATTGATAAATATAGAACGGACATGAATGCGCGACTAGCACGTGAGGAGGATATCATCAAGAAGAGAAAAGCCTTCAAGTTCATACGAGATAGACTAGACTATGAAAACGGCCAAATCTTTACTTTTGCAAGAAAGTACGACAACATCAAACAAAGTAAAAATTTATCGGCCGTTGCAGCTACAAATGTTACAGATACCACTGTACCGCCACAACAGGTAGAATTGTCCTCAATTTCGGGGGATAGCTCACAACCCGAAAGTGAGTCGGACTCAGAGATAAGGCGACAACAACGGTCGGGGTTTCGAAAATTTACCCCAGGGCAGGAGTTGGAGTTGGTCCAGCGGGATCGCAAATTAACTTTGCGCTCAGCAAATCAACTTACCGGAGGCAGCAAGCCAACCGGAAACGCTCAGAGAGGCGCAAAAGCAACAAACGCCGCAAGCGTAAAGGGAACGCCAAGGAGACAGCGTCCTCGCTGGCAGCGCAACAAAGCACAGCCAGCACCGTCACAGGATTGAACGCCAACACAGTAGTGGATGAGAATGGACACTCTGTTATCAACCTGACTGAAATCGATCTAACCCCCAAAGAAACCAGCATTCTGGCGTTAGGCTTAACGTACAGTCCAAGGGGAGATTTTGATTACACGACCACGAAGATCGATGTATTTAAATTCGTGCGCAAACTCAAGTTGAGGAAATACCACAATGCGCACAAAACAACTGAGAGTGTGGCTGTTAGTAGTGATCAACCTGTAGACCCTAGCCTTGGCACCCCTGCAATCAGTAATGTTGAAACATCTATGGGATCAGCCCTAACACAAGAACTCTTTGAGCTCCAAGAGGAGGAATCCTCTTTAGGATCTTACAACTCAACGACACTTGGGGGTGAACCTGCCACTGCCTTATGTACAACACCTTTTAAACCAAAGTTGAAATTTTGTCCACTCATGATAAAAGATAATGTGGATATATTTCATGACAAAGTGGCAATACAGTTAAAGGAGCTACAGATTAAGAATGCCCACAGAAAGAAACGCTTCAACTACAGGGACAGTGAATATCATCAGTTAATCAAAAAGTTGAGTGCAAACAAAAATGTGGTAATACGTCAATCAGACAAAGGGGGTAACGTGGTCTTATGGCCACGTAAGATGTACCTAGAAGAAGCCCTGAAACAATTGAATGACAGGGACTGTTACAAACGTATTACGCCACAGGTTGCTCTACAGGCGAGGAACACAATATATTCAACATTGATAGCCTGGAGGAGCAAGGGCCTCCTTACCATGGATGAACTTAAATTCTTGAGGAATGATTTTCCGGTTACACCAGTCATTTATTTCATTCCAAAAGTTCATAAGTGCTATCTACAACCTCCAGGCAGGCCCATAATTTCGGCTTGCAATAGCCTGTTGGAGAACATGAGTAAATACATTGATTTCTTTTTGCAAGATTTTGTGAGAAACCTGCCATCTTTTATTTTGGACACTAGTGACTTATTAAGGAAACTAGCCAAGTTCCAATGGAACACGAACTATATACTGGTATCTATGGATGTCACCTCTTTGTATACCAGTATATTTCATCAAGATGGTATGAGAGCGGTACAGCATTTTCTTGGGAAAAGACCAACTTGTTTCCAAGATCACTCTAAGATGCTGATAGACATGATTGCAATCTGCTTAGAGAACAATATGTTTTTGTTTGCCAACCAACTTTTTCTTCAAACCAGGGGAGTGGCTATGGGGGCCTGCTTCTCTCCCAGTTATGCCTGTTTGCACATGGGGTACTGGGAGGAGCAGGTCCTGTGGCAAGAACATTTGGCCATTATGAATACAAAGGTAAAACTTTGGTCAAGGTATATTGATGATTTGATTTTTATTTGGGAGGGCACTGAGACGGAGGTGATAGATTTCATTGAGAAACTGAATGATAATGATCTTAACATCCGTTTTACCAGCAATATCAGTGCAACCTCTATAGTGTTCCTTGATGTTGAGATTTACGTCCAGGCAGGCAGCCTTCAAACTAGGTTGCATCGAAAGCCCACTGCAGGCAATACTTTGCTGCATGCTGGGAGTCATCATCCAGCGCACCTGATACGGAGCATACCCTACGGGGAGATGCTCCGTGTCAGGAGGATCTGCAGCAGTGAGGAGGAGTGCCGGACGGCTCAACTCCACTGTAAATCTCGTTTCCTTCTTAGAGGCTATAAATCAGAGGCCATTGATGTGGCAATTCTTAAGGCCAATAGAACGGACAGATTGTCACTCCTGGGCTCAGGAGTGACTAATTCAAAAACCCAGATTAAGGACTCACAAGGGGTAACAAGGATGATTATGGGTTATAGTAACCAGCATAATAGCATCTACAAAATCATTAAGGAGAATTGGTCCTTACTGTCTGAGGATCCTATTTTGGGTCCAGTTATTCCAAAATTCCCCAGTATAGCATACCGTAAAGCTAGGACGATGAAGGATAGCTTGGTGTTTAGCAGCCCAGAGGTTGTGATGGGAACTTGGCTTAACGAGAGTAAGGGCTTTTTGAGGTGTTCGAGTTGTAAGGCTTGTAAGAATGGCGTTAGTAAAACGGAAGTGAAAACACCATTGTCGCCATTCCCAATCAAGATTAAACACAAGCTCAACTGCAAGACAGAGTTTGCAGTTTATGTTTTGGAGTGCCCTTGTGGGCTAAGATACGTGGGCAGTACGAGGCCTCAGGTCCACAAGCGCATTCTCCAACATCTGCGAGCAATTAGTAACCTGGACACCTCATATCCAGTTGCCCGGCACTTTGATAAGTGCCATGGCAAAGATGCTTCCCTCTTGTCTTATTTTGTGATAGATTGTGTTCCTCCCCAGAGGAGAGGAGGTGATAGAGAGTCCCTGTTGCGCAAATTAGAAACGCGCTACATTATTCTTCTAGATACCAAGGTACCACAGGGCCTGAACACTGGGGAGGACTGCCACACCTATCTATAATGAATTCTGTCTGTTGTTATATGTAACCTATGATTACATTGCCTTTCTGTATCTGTATCTGACCTACAATTTTATCGTGTACCCTAGACGCCTCGTATTTGATCATTATGTAACTGATTTTAATCACATTGAATGCAGTATCACTATTTTTCACTTTATGGTAGCACTTTTTTTAGCCATCTGTATATATATCAACTTAGATACATTTTGCACAAACTTTGCTATTTTGCACATTAGTCAACTGTACTGTATACGCTAGACATTGATTTAGTTGCTAATAAGGACAACTATATACAAACCTAGTAATGAGTTCCACCATCAGGACATGGTTTTAAATGTTAATATTTATGTTTTTAACTTTTATATGTCCCTTTTGAGCTTTTATCAATTTTTGAGTAAACCATTGTGATTTGATGTGTATATATGAAATTTTGGTAATAGGGACTCTATAGGAATTATCAATGTGTGGTGGAAGTTTGTATTTTACATCCATTTGTACAGATTTTTATTGACATTATTTTAATATGTGCAATATTGTGCAAATTACTAGCATTTAGGCTGTAATTTTGAAAGACATGTGCGAGTTTACTTATAACATCATAGTAACTCTTCTATTTTCGTATCATGTGATGGCTATTATGCACTTTAAAAGGGTGGCCAGCCCTCGTGACGTTGTCATGTGAACAAGGCTACGGGTTAGCCGAAACGCGTCGTGGCGGACTGGTGCTGGGTTTAAAACAATAAAATAACTTTGCACCGCAATTTGGGTCTCGTTGGTTCCTGTTCGTTTGTGTGGCGGACTGCAGCGCTTGTGGACGAAGGAGCTTGACATACCTCATATATATATATATATGTACACACATATTCTTCCAGACGAAAGAAAAACAGCGACCCAGGAGGAAACGGTGGAAACACTGGTTTTAATGGCACAGATGCGAATGCATTTCGGCAGCAATTCTGCCTTCCTCAGCGCCCAAAGCGTCCAACCAGCGAGATGTCATGCTGCAGGTGAGTCCCTCCTTTAAACGCCTGCTAATGCAAGCCAGCTCCGCCCCTAGGGTTAAGTCCCCACACCTGTGTAGTCCCGCATGTAGTGCAAGACTACAGAACCCAGGATGCAACTCAGTGGTGCCTGGAGCCTAGGTGCAGGAATGTTACCGTTAATGGTGAAATGTCAAAGGCGGAGGGGCAGGGAACAGCGTGAGCTTCTGGATTTTGCTATGATGGAAATACCGCTTTGGTGTGCCAGTCATCCGGTGCTTCCTCCGGTCCCCCAATACCGTCACAGCCACGAACACTAAAGAGTCATTAAAGCAGGGGCTGAACCGCAATGTGTTCTACCCAGCATGAAATTGTCCATTCCAAAACTGCTCGCTTTTCTCCTCGGCTGCACTGGCGGGCTTCCAGCCAATCCAACAAACGCTGGCAAAATAGACCGGACTGCAAGAGTCCGAAAGTTCCAGTGTCGCTGGTCGCCCTTTAAAACGTAACGGGGGTCATCTGCGGAAGCGCCTCTGGAAAGCGCTGTAATTTGTACACACATATTCTTCCAGACGAAAGAAAAACAGCGACCCAGGAGGAAACGGTGGAAACACTGGTTTTAATGGCACAGATGCGAATGCATTTCGGCAGCAATTCTGCCTTCCTCAGCGCCCAAAGCGTCCAACCAGCGAGATGTCATGCTGCAGGTGAGTCCCTCCTTTAAACGCCTGCTAATGCAAGCCAGCTCCGCCCCTAGGGTTAAGTCCCCACACCTGTGTAGTCCCGCATGTAGTGCAAGACTACAGAACCCAGGATGCAACTCAGTGGTGCCTGGAGCCTAGGTGCAGGAATGTTACCGTTAATGGTGAAATGTCAAAGGCGGAGGGGCAGGGAACAGCGTGAGCTTCTGGATTTTGCTATGATGGAAATACCGCTTTGGTGTGCCAGTCATCCGGTGCTTCCTCCGGTCCCCCAATACCGTCACAGCCACGAACACTAAAGAGTCATTAAAGCAGGGGCTGAACCGCAATGTGTTCTACCCAGCATGAAATTGTCCATTCCAAAACTGCTCGCTTTTCTCCTCGGCTGCACTGGCGGGCTTCCAGCCAATCCAACAAACGCTGGCAAAATAGACCGGACTGCAAGAGTCCGAAAGTTCCAGTGTCGCTGGTCGCCCTTTAAAACGTAACGGGGGTCATCTGCGGAAGCGCCTCTGGAAAGCGCTGTAATTTGTACACACATATTCTTCCAGACGAAAGAAAAACAGCGACCCAGGAGGAAACGGTGGAAACACTGGTTTTAATGGCACAGATGCGAATGCATTTCGGCAGCAATTCTGCCTTCCTCAGCGCCCAAAGCGTCCAACCAGCGAGATGTCATGCTGCAGGTGAGTCCCTCCTTTAAACGCCTGCTAATGCAAGCCAGCTCCGCCCCTAGGGTTAAGTCCCCACACCTGTGTAGTCCCGCATGTAGTGCAAGACTACAGAACCCAGGATGCAACTCAGTGGTGCCTGGAGCCTAGGTGCAGGAATGTTACCGTTAATGGTGAAATGTCAAAGGCGGAGGGGCAGGGAACAGCGTGAGCTTCTGGATTTTGCTATGATGGAAATACCGCTTTGGTGTGCCAGTCATCCGGTGCTTCCTCCGGTCCCCCAATACCGTCACAGCCACGAACACTAAAGAGTCATTAAAGCAGGGGCTGAACCGCAATGTGTTCTACCCAGCATGAAATTGTCCATTCCAAAACTGCTCGCTTTTCTCCTCGGCTGCACTGGCGGGCTTCCAGCCAATCCAACAAACGCTGGCAAAATAGACCGGACTGCAAGAGTCCGAAAGTTCCAGTGTCGCTGGTCGCCCTTTAAAACGTAACGGGGGTCATCTGCGGAAGCGCCTCTGGAAAGCGCTGTAATTTGTACACACATATTCTTCCAGACGAAAGAAAAACAGCGACCCAGGAGGAAACGGTGGAAACACTGGTTTTAATGGCACAGATGCGAATGCATTTCGGCAGCAATTCTGCCTTCCTCAGCGCCCAAAGCGTCCAACCAGCGAGATGTCATGCTGCAGGTGAGTCCCTCCTTTAAACGCCTGCTAATGCAAGCCAGCTCCGCCCCTAGGGTTAAGTCCCCACACCTGTGTAGTCCCGCATGTAGTGCAAGACTACAGAACCCAGGATGCAACTCAGTGGTGCCTGGAGCCTAGGTGCAGGAATGTTACCGTTAATGGTGAAATGTCAAAGGCGGAGGGGCAGGGAACAGCGTGAGCTTCTGGATTTTGCTATGATGGAAATACCGCTTTGGTGTGCCAGTCATCCGGTGCTTCCTCCGGTCCCCCAATACCGTCACAACCACGAACACTAAAGAGTCATTAAAGCAGGGGCTGAACCGCAATGTGTTCTACCCAGCATGAAATTGTCCATTCCAAAACTGCTCGCTTTTCTCCTCGGCTGCACTGGCGGGCTTCCAGCCAATCCAACAAACGCTGGCAAAATAGACCAGACTGCAAGAGTCCGAAAGTTCCAGTGTCGCTGGTCGCCCTTTAAAACGTAACGGGGGTCATCTGCGGAAGCGCCTCTGGAAAGCGCTGTAATTTGTACACACATATTCTTCCAGACGAAAGAAAAACAGCGACCCAGGAGGAAACGGTGGAAACACTGGTTTTAATGGCACAGATGCGAATGCATTTCGGCAGCAATTCTGCCTTCCTCAGCGCCCAAAGCGTCCAACCAGCGAGATGTCATGCTGCAGGTGAGTCCCTCCTTTAAACGCCTGCTATATATATATACAAGCTCCACAACACCAAATACGTGAGTCACTCTCAGGGCGGGTGCCGAATAACGCGATGGTGTTCGCGTAAAGTATGCAGGCTCCAGTTTCCAAAAATACCCAGCCGGGTTTACAGGAAAGACACCACTCACACGGGCAGCAGCAGTATATTTAGCAGATCGTTTTATTCAGAAAAGCAGACGCGTTTCGGGAATAGAATCCCTTCGTCAGTGTTATCATCAGAGCGCCAAAAGTTACACCCTTATCTATGCTCATGCCAAGTACCAACACAAGCAAAGGACTGATACATTTAGGTATATGTGGCGCGCCATCTTTGAACGCCTACGATACATACATTTCATCAGCATAAGATATTAAAATTCACAGTATTTAAATTGTGTTCAAAACATCAATAAAGACGTTAGTGCATTAACACCTCAAACAATCTCGCCGTGTATCGGCAAAAGTTATAGTGGACACTAAAGTCACGAAAACAGACACGTACCTGAGAAACAAGGCATTACAAAGAATGCATAATTAAAGCGAAAATCGCTACATTTAAGAACAAACGCTAGACTAAGCAAAATCTTGCCGTGGATCGGCAATTGCAACCTAATATCAGGTTGCTAAGTTCTCAGGTCAGTGGCAAGAAAAGATAAACACACAAAAAATATATCCCATTTTGACGATAAAACTTACTTTCACTATATACATCTTCAGAATTACACCCAGTCAGATAATCAAAAATATTGCAAATAGTTTCATACAGTTACTCATGTATTGTAAAACATGTTCTTAGCCCAAGTGAGTAGCAAGTTCCTCCCCCATATTCAGTCCCTTCGGAGCCTTGGTCTCAAGATCTATAATAAATCTAGATTCTAATCTTCTCAGGACCTGTAATCGATTGCCTCCTCTTCGGTTTTCAGTCACTTGATCTAGACAGAAATATCTTAACAGAGTCCTATCACTCTTGTGTTTGATGGCAAAATGCCGTGCTACTGGATAGCTGAAATCTTTATTAGCAATTGCCCGCATATGTTCTAGTATCCGGAGTTTAACAGGGTTGATGGTACTCCCCACATACCTCAACGAACAAGGACAGACCAAACAGTAAACTGCGTGGTCGGTGTGACAAGACATAAATTTTGTAATTTTCTTGCCACCTTGGCAACCTGGCACCTCATATGCCAACGTTATTTTACTTGCCGAGCAGGCTTTGCATTTCCCGCACGGGAAAAAACCTTTTGCGTCTTTCAATGTTCCTAACTGTTTCTTCTCCACTGGAAGATAACTGTGAACCATTTCATCTCGCAGCGATCTTTCCCTCCTAAAGGTGATGGAAGGCACAGCTGGAATATCTGGACCTACGATTGGGTCGGATTTAAGAATGTGCCAATGTTTGGACAAGATTGATCTTAGTCTGAATGAATTCGCGGCAAACGGTGTGATCATGCGGAATTGAACCTCTTCAGAATGGGTGATCTTTTTCTTTTCAAACAATTGGCTGCGAGGTATCTTTCTGACTTTTTTTAACGTTTCTTGAAGCTGGTTAAAATTGTAGCCTCTATTGCGGAACCTCTCTATACTATCAGTAGCAGCTTGTTCAAAATCATCATTATGGGTGCAATTACGTTTTAATCGTAACAATTCCCCGTAAGGGATGTTAGAAATAAGCTTACGGGAATGGCTGCTTGAAGCGTGTAAAACGCTATTGCCCGCAGTCGGTTTACGATAAAGTTGGGTGCTGATTTTACCATCCCTCACACTCACTTGTAAATCAAGGTAATTAACCTTATCTTTACTGATTTCCCCTGTGAATTTAAGGTTGCACTCATTGTTATTTAGCACTGAAATATACTCATTAGCCTCTTCTATAGACCCATTCCACACTAGGAACAGGTCATCAATGTACCTGCTCCAAGCCACTATTTTGTTATTCCAAGCGGCATTTCCAGGGGCCCAGGCTACCTGCTCCTCCCACCAGCCCACGAATAAATTTGCATAGCTGGGGGCGAAGCAGGAGCCCATCGCTGTCCCAGAGCACTGTTGATATATAGTGTCCTGAAAGAGAAAAATGTTGTTATAGAGACAGAATCTAATAAATTCCAACAACATCTTGTTGTGTAATGCAAATCTCAGTTCTCTTTGATTCAGGAAGAATTCAACAGCGGTGAGTCCTTGTTCGTGGTCTATACAAGTATAGAGACTTGTTATGTCCAGCGTAATCAGTATATATGAGGGTTGCCAGGTAATAGACTCTATTTTTTCAATGAAATCTGTGGAATCTCTTATATATGATTTCAAAGACAGTACAAAGCCAAAAAGAAAATGGTCTAGGAATTTAGATAGGTTCTCAGTAAGACCTCCTATGGAGGAAATGATAGGTCTTCCAGGGGGATTGTGGATGCTCTTATGAACCTTAGGCAGGTGGTAGAAGCAGGGTAAAATAGGGTTCATAGTTTTCAGGAAGAGATATTCATCAAGTTCGATCATCTGTCGGTCATGCCACTTTTTAAGCAATTGATACAATTCCTCAATGCTGGTCAGATAATCCCTCTTCGTAATGACACTGTAGCATGTTTGATCATCAAGCTGTCGTTTCGCTTCTGTAACATATTGTAATCTAGACATGATGACTATGTTGCCTCCTTTGTCGGAGGGTTTACAGACAATCTTTTGATCCTCCATCAGGCACCTCACCGCCTGTTGTTGTTCCTTGGTGATGTTGTGGTGCTTTTTCTGGGGGTTAGATTCCATCCTCATGGCAGCCAGATCCCTGGTTACCACCTCTGCAAAGACATCAATTGCATCCGCTGCGGTCTGGGGGACAAATCTTGAGGCAAGTTTAAAGATACTCTTCGGTGCTTCTTGCTCTATGTTAACATTGTCCAATCTTTGTGTTAACGTGTTACTTGCTGCGTTTGTCTCCATGTCACCATCTCGTCTAAGATTTTGCAAAACTTCACAAGCCGTGAGGTCATTAACAGTTAGAAGATCGGTATCTTTGTTGTTTCTCAGATATTTTGATTCTTGCTTGGTTGGCTTGATCTTAAAAAACTTATGCAGCTTGATCTTCCGAGTGAACTTATAAAGATCTATGCGTGTCTGTGTGTATTCCATGTTTTTGTTTGGGCAAAAGGTTAGTCCCAATTTCAAGACGGACTCTTCCATTGGTGTTAGAGATCTTTCGGACAGATTTACGATGGTGAGTTGGTCTGAAGTATTCACCATCTGCCTCTCCTTTGGCTCCTGGATACTCGTGTTGTTGTTCTTGTTTGTCCTCTGCCTTTTGCCTTTCCAACCTCCTCGCCTTGTTTGCCTGCGTCTTCTGGGGGCTTGTTCTTGCCGCCCGCAGCCAGCTCTCTTGTATGACTTTGAACTCCTGTTGAAAAGGAGTTTTAGTGGTCATTGTCGCAGGCATTGTAGTTTGGCCAGATGTTTCATCTCCCGAGTTTTCACTTAGATTGACATCAGAGTCTGAGGTCTCAACTCTTGTTTCCATTGATGTGCTCGGCATCAGATTTTTTCTGGCCACCTCCTTGCGCGGTTGGTCATATTTTCTATGGAAGATCAAAACCCTTCCCATTGCATAGTCCCGCTCGTCTCGGTCAAATTTTTCTTGTTTCCTGAGTTTGATTTTAGTCTCATATTTCTGAAGTCTCTTTTTTATATTGGCCCTTAGTTGTTCCTGTTCCTCTTTGTTCACATTCTTCGTGATCAGTTCTTCCAACTCTTCTATCTCTTTAACGACCTTGTCGCGGTCGCTCCATGCGAATTGAATCAGGATCTCCAACATACCTTTGCAGGAGTTGGCTATATGTGACTCCCATGTTTCTAATAGTTGGGGGTCTGGGTTCTCATACGCGGGTACTGTAAAGATCCGAAGACCTCGAGGCACTCTCTGTACCTCTACGTATCCCTGTAATGATATTCCCTCCCACCATTTGCGCAATTCCCGTTCATACAGTTTCTCAAGTTTTTGGAACTGCATAGATAGAGTGTTGGAGACAGTCACGTTTGTAACTGGTGGTGGTTTTGAAATGTCTGGGTTTTTATTCTTGAAGATGTCTCCAGCCGCATCACGGCGCTCTGACATGTTAAACATGTTTCCTTATTGCCACAGTCTTTGGTCTCCCGGTCCCGGGAGCCAAAACCTGAATCCGTCCGCTTGCTGCTGCCTGCCCCTTCGCCCAACCGTCGATAATGCAAAGTAACACGGAAAAAGTGCTTAAACGAGCAGGCTTACCGTGTTTCAAGTCCGCCTGCTCTTGCACTTTCCGTTCAGCTCCGGACACTCGTTACTTCCAAAGATAAGGCAGTAAGGTTCTCCTTCTTCCAACAGTCCGTCGACGGTGGTGCACTCACTCCAAATTAATACAAGCTCCACAACACCAAATACGTGAGTCACTCTCAGGGCGGGTGCCGAATAACGCGATGGTGTTCGCGTAAAGTATGCAGGCTCCAGTTTCCAAAAATACCCAGCCGGGTTTACAGGAAAGACAGCACTCACACGGGCAGCAGCAGTATATTTAGCAGATCGTTTTATTCAGAAAAGCAGACGCGTTTCGGGAATAGAATCCCTTCGTCAGTGTTATCATCAGAGCGCCAAAAGTTACACCCTTATCTATGCTCATGCCAAGTACCAACACAAACAAAGGACTGATACATTTAGGTATATGTGGCGCGCCATCTTTGAACGCCTACGATACATACATTTCGTCAGCATAAGATATTAAAATTCACAGTATTTAAATTGAGTTCAAATCATCAATAAAGACGTTAGTGCGTTAACACCTCACCTTTGAAAAGAAAAAGATCACCCATTCTGAAGAGGTTAAATTCCGCATGATCACACCGTTTGCCGCGAATTCATTCAGACTAAGATCAATCTTGTCCAAACATTGGCACATTCTTAAATCCGACCCAATCGTAGGTCCAGATATTACAGCTGTGCCTTCCATCACCTTTAGGAGGGCAAGATCGCTGCGAGATGAAATCGTTCACAGTTATCTTCCAGTGGAGAAGAAACAGTTAGGAACATTGAAAGACGCAAAAGGTTTTTTCCCGTGCGGGAAATGCAAAGCCTGCTCGGCAAGTAAAAGAACGTTGGCATATGAGGTGCCAGGTTGCCAAGGTGGCAAGAAAATTACAAAATTTATGTCTTGTCACACCAACCACGCAGTTTACTGTTTGGTCTGTCCTTGTTCGTTGAGGTATGTGGGGAGTACCATCAACCCTGTTAAACTCCGGATACTAGAACATATGCGGGCAATTGCTAATAAAGATTTCAGCTATCCAGTAGCACGGCATTTTGCCATCAAACACAAGAGTGATAGGACTCTGTTAAGATATTTCTGTCTAGATCAAGTGACTGAAAACCCCAGAGGAGGCAATCGATTACAGGTCCTGAGAAGATTAGAATCTAGATTTATTATAGATCTTGAGACCAAGGCTCCGAAGGGACTGAATATGGGGGAGGAACTTTCTACTCACTTGGGCTAAGAACATGTTTTACAATACATGAGTAACTGTATGAAACTATTTGCAATATTTTTGATTATCTGACTGGGTGTAATTCTGAAGATGTATATAGTGAAAGTAAGTTTTATCGTCAAAATGGGATATATTTTTTGTGTGTTTATCTTTTCTTGCCACTGACCTGAGAACTTAGCAGCCTGATATTAGGTTGCAATTGCCGATCCACGGCAAGATTTTGCTTAGTCTAGCGTTTGTTCTTAAATGTAGCGATTTTCGCTTTAATTATGCATTCTTTGTAATGCCTTGTTTCTCAGGTACGTGTCTGTTTTCGTGACTTTAGTGTCCACTATAACTTTTGCCGATACACGGCGAGATTGTTTGAGGTGTTAACGCACTAACGTCTTTATTGATGTTTTGAACACAATTTAAATACTGTGAATTTTAATATCTTATGCTGACGAAATGTATGTATCGTAGGCGTTCAAAGATGGCGCGCCACATATACCTAAATTTATCAGTCCTTTGTTTGTGTTGGTACTTGGCATGAGCATAGATAAGGGTGTAACTTTTGGCGCTCTGATGATAACACCGACGAAGGGATTCTATTCCCGAAACGCGTCTGCTTTTCTGAATAAAACGATCTGCTAAATATACTGCTGCTGCCCGTGTGAGTGCTGTCTTTCCTGTAAACCCGGCTGGGTATTTTTGGAAACTGGAGCCTGCATACTTTACGCGAACACCATCGCGTTATTCGGCACCCGCCCTGAGAGTGACTCACGTATTTGGTGTTGTGGAGCTTGTATTAATTTGGAGTGAGTGCACCACCGTCGACGGACTGTTGGAAGAAGGAGAACCTTACTGCCTTATCTTTGGAAGTAACGAGTGTCCGGAGCTGAACGGAAAGTGCAAGAGCAGGCGGACTTGAAACACGGTAAGCCTGCTCGTTTAAGCACTTTTTCCGTGTTACTTTGCATTATCGACGGTTGGGCGAAGGGGCAGGCAGCAGCAAGCGGACGGATTCAGGTTTTGGCTCCCGGGACCGGGAGACCAAAGACTGTGGCAATAAGGAAACATGTTTAACATGTCAGAGCGCCGTGATGCGGCTGGAGACATCTTCAAGAATAAAAACCCAGACATTTCAAAACCACCACCAGTTACAAACG
Organism: Lissotriton helveticus; assembly: GCF_964261635.1. Classification (NCBI taxonomy): domain Eukaryota; kingdom Metazoa; phylum Chordata; class Amphibia; order Caudata; family Salamandridae; genus Lissotriton; species Lissotriton helveticus. The sequence continues at coordinate 572,681,153 of NC_136071.1, read as the reverse complement.
TGACTGTCTCCAACACTCTATCTATGCAGTTCCAAAAACTTGAGAAACTGTATGAACGGGAATTGCGCAAATGGTGGGAGGGAATATCATTACAGGGATACGTAGAGGTACAGAGAGTGCCTCGAGGTCTTCGGATCTTTACAGTACCCGCGTATGAGAACCCAGACCCCCAACTATTAGAAACATGGGCGTCACATATAGCCAACTCCTGCAAAGGTATGTTGGAGATCCTGATTCAATTCGCATGGAGCGACCGCGACAAGGTCGTTAAAGAGATAGAAGAGTTGGAAGAACTGATCACGAAGAATGTGAACAAAGAGGAACAGGAACAACTAAGGGCCAATATGAAAAAGAGACTTCAGAAATATGAGACTAAAATCAAACTCAGGAAACAAGAAAAATTTGACCGAGACGAGCGGGACTATGCAATGGGAAGGGTTTTGATCTTCCATAGAAAATATGACCAACCGCGCAAGGAGGTGGCCAGAAAAAATCTGATGCCGAGCACATCAATGGAAACAAGAGTTGAGACCTCAGACTCTGATGTCAATCTAAGTGAAAACTCGGGAGATGAAACATCTGGCCAAACTACAATGCCTGCGACAATGACCACTAAAACTCCTTTTCAACAGGAGTTCAAAGTCATACAAGAGAGCTGGCTGCGGGCGGCAAGAACAAGCCCCCAGAAGACGCAGGCAAACAAGGCGAGGAGGTTGGAAAGGCAAAAGGCAGAGGACAAACAAGAACAACAACACGAGTATCCAGGAGCCAAAGGAGAGGCAGATGGTGAATACTTCAGACCAACTCACCATCGTAAATCTGTCCGAAAGATCTCTAACACCAATGGAAGAGTCCGTCTTGAAATTGGGACTAACCTTTTGCCCAAACAAAAACATGGAATACACACAGACACGCATAGATCTTTATAAGTTCACTCGGAAGATCAAGCTGCATAAGTTTTTTAAGATCAAGCCAACCAAGCAAGAATCAAAATATCTGAGAAACAACAAAGATACCGATCTTCTAACGGTTAATGACCTCACGGCTTGTGAAGTTTTGCAAAGTCTTAGACGAGATGGTGACATGGAGACAAACGCAGCAAGTAACACGTTAACACAAAGATTGGACAATGTTAACATAGAGCAAGAAGCACCGAAGAGTATCTTTAAACTTGCCTCAAGATTTGTCCCCCAGACCGCAGCGGATGCAATTGATGTCTTTGCAGAGGTGGTAACCAGGGATCTGGCTGCCATGAGGATGGAATCTAACCCCCAGAAAAAGCACCACAACATCACCAAGGAACAACAACAGGCGGTGAGGTGCCTGATGGAGGATCAAAAGATTGTCTGTAAACCCTCCGACAAAGGAGGCAACATAGTCATCATGTCTAGATTACAATATGTTACAGAAGCGAAACGACAGCTTGATGATCAAACATGCTACAGTGTCATTACGAAGAGGGATTATCTGACCAGCATTGAGGAATTGTATCAATTGCTTAAAAAGTGGCATGACCGACAGATGATCGAACTTGATGAATATCTCTTCCTGAAAACTATGAACCCTATTTTACCCTGCTTCTACCACCTGCCTAAGGTTCATAAGAGCATCCACAATCCCCCTGGAAGACCTATCATTTCCTCCATAGGAGGTCTTACTGAGAACCTATCTAAATTCCTAGACCATTTTCTTTTTGGCTTTGTACTGTCTTTGAAATCATATATAAGAGATTCCACAGATTTCATTGAAAAAATAGAGTCTATTACCTGGCAACCCTCATATATACTGATTACGCTGGACATAACAAGTCTCTATACTTGTATAGACCACGAACAAGGACTCACCGCTGTTGAATTCTTCCTGAATCAAAGAGAACTGAGATTTGCATTACACAACAAGATGTTGTTGGAACTTATTAGATTCTGTCTCTATAACAACATTTTTCTCTTTCAGGACTCTATATATCAACAGTGCTCTGGGACAGCGATGGGCTCCTGCTTCGCCCCCAGCTACGCGAATTTATTCGTGGGCTGGTGGGAGGAGCAGGTAGCCTGGGCCCCTGGAAATGCCGCTTGGAATAACAAAATAGTGGCTTGGAGCAGGTACATTGATGACCTGTTCCTAGTGTGGAATGGGTCTATAGAAGAGGCTAATGAGTATATTTCAGTGCTAAATAACAATGAGTGCAACCTTAAATTCACAGGGGAAATCAGTAAAGATAAGGTTAATTACCTTGATTTACAAGTGAGTGTGAGGGATGGTAAAATCAGCACCCAACTTTATCGTAAACTGACTGCGGGCAATAGCGTTTTACACGCTTCAAGCAGCCATTCCCGTAAGCTTATTTCTAACATCCCTTACGGGGAATTGTTAAGATTAAAACGTAATTGCACCCATAATGATGATTTTGAACAAGCTGCTACTGATAGTATAGAGAGGTTCCGCAATAGAGGCTACAATTTTAACCAGCTTCAAGAAACGTTAAAAAAAGTCAGAAAGATACCTCGCAGCCAATTGTTTGAAAAGAAAAAGATCACCCATTCTGAAGAGGTTCAATTCCGCATGATCACACCGTTTGCCGCGAATTCATTCAGACTAAGATCAATCTTGTCCAAACATTGGCACATTCTTAAATCCGACCCAATCGTAGGTCCAGATATTCCAGCTGTGCCTTCCATCACCTTTAGGAGGGCAAGATCGCTGCGAGATGAAATGGTTCACAGTTATCTTCCAGTGGAGAAGAAACAGTTAGGAACATTGAAAGACGCAAAAGGTTTTTTCCCGTGCGGGAAATGCAAAGCCTGCTCGGCAAGTAAAAGATCGTTGGCATATGAGGTGCCAGGTTGCCAAGGTGGCAAGAAAATTACAAAATGTATGTCTTGTCACACCGACCAGGCAGTTTACTGTTTGGTCTGTCCTTGTTCGTTGAGGTATGTGGGGAGTACCATCAACCCTGTTAAACTCCGGATACTAGAACATATGCGGGCAATTGCTAATAAAGATTTCAGCTATCCAGTAGCACGGCATTTTGCCATCAAACACAAGAGTGATAGGACTCTGTTAAGATATTTCTGTCTAGATCAAGTGACTGAAAACCCCAGAGGAGGCAATCGATTACAGGTCCTGAGAAGATTAGAATCTAGATTTATTATAGATCTTGAGACCAAGGCTCCGAAGGGACTGAATATGGGGGAGGAACTTGCTACTCACTTGGGCTAAGAACATGTTTTACAATACATGAATAACTGTATGAAACTATTTGCAATATTTTTGATTATCTGACTGGGTGTAATTCTGAAGATATATATAGTGAAAGTAAGTTTTATCGTCAAAATGGGATATATTTTTTGTGTGTTTATCTTTTCTTGCCACTGACCTGTGAACTTAGCAACCTGATATTAGGTTGCAATTGCCGATCCACGGCAAGATTTTGCTTAGTATAGCGTTTGTTCTTAAATGTAGCGATTTTCGCTTTAATTATGCATTCTTTGTAATGCTTTGTTTCTCAGGTACGTGTCTGTTTTCGTGACTTTAGTGTCCACTATAACTTTTGCCGATACACGGCGAGATTGTTTGAGGTGTTAACGCACTAACGTCTTTATTGATGTTTTGAACACAATTTAAATACTGTGAATTTTAATATCTTATGCTGACGAAATGTATGTATCGTAGGCGTTCAAAGATGGCGCGCCACATATACCTAAATGTATCAGTCCTTTGTTTGTGTTGGTACTTGGCATGAGCATAGATAAGGGTGTAACTTTTGGCGCTCTGATGATAACACTGACAAAGGGATTCTATTCCCGAAACGCGTCTGCTTTTCTGAATAAAACGATCTGCTAAATATACTGCTGCTGCCCGTGTGAGTGCTGTCTTTCCTGTAAACCCGGCTGGGTATTTTTGGAAACTGGAGCCTGCATATATATATATATATATTACCTACTGGCGGTCGCCAGTAGGTATATATAGTTAGGATTTTTTCCCTATGGGATTTTTGAAAATTCTATGTCTAATAACTTTGGCGTTTGTGGACGGAATTGGCTGAAATTTTCAGGAAAATGGCACATTTTGTTTCTGAGCAGCCCTTGAAAATTTGGGGGGGGTTTGTCAAGGGGGGGCCGAGAAAAAAGGGGGGTCCCAAAACGTGTTTTTAACATTGAGTTTTCCATAGGGCGGTTGGCCTCACTTTTAGCCCGAATGGCTGAATGGATTTGCACGAAACTTGGCAAAATTGTAGGGACTGGTAGCCCGATGTGCCTTTTGTAGGTCTCAATATATGTGCTCCAGTGGATTTTGAGAAATTAACGTTTAAAAAAAGATATATATCTGTAACAGCGGACCGGGCAGCGCCCCGGTTCGCGGACCTTAAGCGTAACGGAACTTCGCGTAGCGAAGCTGATTGGTTCTCCGGTGTCTGTCAACATTCTAAACAGTCCGGAGCGGCCGCCATCTTGTCTCTCGGTAGGATTGAGAGACAAAAGGAGGCCAAAACAAAGGGGGAAATAACCATAAGGGGGCATAGTAGAACATCCCTGACCCCCTAGGTTTAATGTGGAGGTTTTAAAAGGGCCCCGCGGGGAAAAAAAGAAAAAAAAAAATGTTTGTTTTTTTTGCGTGGGTAGCGCCCGGTCCGCGAACCGGGAAGCGTTCTGGGCAGCGTACTGCAATGAAAAATGAATGATAGACTTTTTCAAATACTGTATGTTAATTGATTGTTGGTTTTGTTGATTATTTTTTAATTTTTTTATTTTTTAAGCAATTATTTATTATTGTGATTGTGTTTCAAAATTTAATAGCATTTCTAACATTTCACTGTCTGAAATGTCGTCATTTTCATTGAACATAGCTTGTAATCTATGAGGGTGTAAAATGTCCTCATTTTGAAGGAGGTCATCCACTGCTTGCACACATTGCAGTAGTTCTTGGTCCCAAGTTTCATCCATAAATTCTATATAATTTGGATCAATTAATTCTTGGCTGCTCTCTTGCAGGACAATTTGAAATAAAACTTTCTGTTCGCCTTCCATGTTGCCTGAAATTTGGATAAAAAAAATATATATTAGTAGAGATAGGGCACTGTTGGGATTAATTTTAGATAGGCATTTTTTATCAGTGAATTTATCTTTGGGCAGTGTATAGTATCAGAGTGGAAGTAGGAATATAAAAAAGTGTATGTGATTTAACGTAAGTAAATTCATAATTATAAAAGAGAAGCCTAACTCCATCCATAACTATAACAGAGAAGTCTATCTAAATCTATAACTACTACAGAGGGATAGTATATAACTATCAGAAAAAGTTTACCATATTAACTGATAGTGCACAATATAGTTCAGTTTTTAAAATAACAACTTACCTTTAGAAAGAAGTTGAAGTGATTAGTGAAAATCCAATTGAAATGTACACCAGGAAGTAGTAGTCAAAATGGCTGTGTTTCATTCTCTTCTTTTATATATATTCAGGTACATAACCAATCAAATGTCAGGTAAAAAAAGTAGAAAATGAAAGTAACATTTTAATTGGTTGTCAATTCCAACACTTCAGATGTGTTTTGAGAAGTAATTTACCTCAGGGTATTAAGAGAGGTCTACAGGCTAAATGGCTAAATGGAATTCCAATCAAATTTGTGAAAATGGTAGGGATTGGTATGTAGTATGAGCTAATCTATATTTGGTGAAATTGTCTCCAGTGGTTTTTCTGTAAACTACTTTCCCACCTTTTTTGATGGTGCCCTTCCCAGGGAGCGACCCGGTACGTGAACTGTTGAGCGCCCCGGTTCGCGAACCTTAAGCGTTACGGGAGTCCACCATTTTGTGTTTCGGTCGAATTAAGATACAAAATGGAGGGCAAATAATGTTCAGAATGGGTAGAAGGGGGCACTGTAGACTTATCTTGACCCCCTAGGTTTTGTGAGGGTGGCTGAGGAGGCTTATATGTGCGAAAAAAAAACATTTTTAAAAAAAATTTCGCGATGTTAGCTCCCGGTTCGCGTACCGGGTAGCGCCCCGGGGAGCGTACTTTGTTGAAAATTAGTGAAAAAAGTTAGAGTAAAATAATAATTGTGAGTGATCAGATGTAGGGTAGCTCTGAGAAGAGCTTTTGGGTTTATGGTACATTTAGGTACTTATAAGTAGGTACCAATGCACAGTCTTAAATTCAGAGTGAAAATTCTGTTGCCCTCATCTGAGAAGTGAACTCCATCTCCTCTGTAGATATCTTGCATGTAGTAACGCAAGTTATTGTTGTACATGGAGCCCATTCCATGGTCTCTCATGTAAGCTGAAACAGATTTGTTTACATGCTTCCTCGACTTCTGAATTTGTGGACAAAATTGGTTTGACCACCTCCATTTCTGTCTTTGGCATATATTTGAATATACCAAGGCAGTCTGAGGAAAAAGTGCCATCAATTGCTCAAAGGTGTCCTTTAAAAGCATTTCCAGACCTACCCCAGTCAAAGTGCCCAAATCATTACCTCCACAGTGCACAATTAACAGGTCAGGTTTGGGCAAATGCATAAAGGTTTTCACCAATGGTATCAATTGGTGACATTTTAATCCTCTGTGGCCAAACCACTTAATTTCCACATCTTGTAAATTGAGGTTAGGTAAATTTCTGTTCTCAGCATACCTGTGAGCCCAGTGGATATAACTATGTCCAACAATCCAGACAGAAAACATGGTGAGAGAAGGTTCTGCTGCAGTCAGATGAAGTGTGACAATGAAATGGCAGTTGAAAAAATGAGAGTTTAAAATGAAAAAAACTGTGGAGTTTCTGTGTTAATGAAGCAGTAACAGTGATTGGTGGATTTTGATTGCTGAAAACAGAAAGTTAGGGTGCATGGATGAGTTCTTTGAAAGATGTATTTTGAGTGGTAAAGAAATAATCATTAAATGAAAGATTGCAGTGGATACGCAGGTGCACTGAGAGTTCAGAGTTCAATTGCAACATTGTTGTGTGAACTTGCAAACACCAGAGGTCTTCCAAGAGGTGGTTGCTATGCAGAAAAGGCATGAAATGGCAGAGGGGGGAAGGGTTTTCATGTGAAAAAAAGTGAGGGAAGAGTTTTGATTGGGTGACATGAGAGATATGTGTGAAGAATTACAGCATTTCTGTGCTTTTGATAGCTGCAGACTCTGGAGTGCATCCCTTTTGCTCTGCTGAAGACAAATTGGTGTGTTTCTGAGACTGTTTTCAAACTCAAAGTATTTGCTAAGGTGAGAAAATATTTCTTTAATTTAGATAGAGAATAGTGTGCTTTAAGGAGAAAATTATGAAGAAAGTTGTGTTTTTCAAATGTTGCTTTGTCTCAAGTGTTTTACAAATAGATTTTGTTTCTTTGAGAAAATGTAATTGGAGAAAATGTGAAGTATTAGTACTGACAGGGTGTTTTTCTGCATAGGAGCTGTGGAGTCTTTTCAAATTATGACTTGAGAATCGTTTTTGAGGAAAATGAATGGTTATAATATTTCTGACAAGGACATAATGGTGTATGCTTCTTTATAATGCAATTGAATGTCTCTGATGTTATTTTTCCCATTTTAATGTAAGACCTTTCTCTGTGGCGCAAATTGCTTGTAAATATGCTCCCACCTGTGCATGGTAAATTTAGATTTTGAATGTTTGTGTTACATAGCCATGTTAAAAGTGATACAAACATGCTGCAAAGGCAATCAAAAAACGCTTTTATGTGTCTTAAGGACATTTTAAGTAATTTTCCCATGTGCAGTGTTTTGAAATTATGATTTGAAAATCGTTTTTGGGGAAAAGGAATTGTTTTTAATTTTATGACAAAGACATAATGGTGTATGCTTTTTTATAAGGCAATTGACTGTCTCTGATGTTATTTTTCCCATTTTAATGTAAGACATTTCTCTGTGGCGCAAATTGCTTGTAAATATGCTCCCACCTGTGCATGGCAAATTTAGATTTTGAATGTTTGTGTTAAATAGCCATGTTAAAAGTGACCCAACCATGCTGGAAAGGCAATCAAAAAACACTTTCATGTGTCTTAAGGACATTTTAAGTCATTTCCTCATGTGCAGTGTTTTCAAATTATGATTTGAAAATCGTTTTTGGGGAAAAGGAATGGTTTGCAAATTTATGACAAGGATATAATGGTGTATGCTTCTTTATAAGGCATTTCTGTGTCTCTGATGTCATTTTTCCCATATTATATTAAAAGACCTTTCTCCGTGGGGCACATTCATTGTAAATATGGTCACACTTGTGCATGTTAATTTTGGTTTTTACTGTTTGAGTTACATAACCATGTTAAAAGTGACCCAAAAAAATTGCAAAAGCTTTCAAAAAACACTTTCATGTGTCTCATGTGGCACAAACGAGAGAGAAGCATACTGCTCGTTACGTGCGGGCATTACAGGGTCCTTTTGAGAAATTAGGCAGTCGCTCAGCTGTGCTTACCGTCATGAAGTCGGTCGTCGTCTTTCGATGGGATTCCGCCGGCTGCCTCGGTCGGCCAAATACGCGATACAGGACACTTGCCTATGCGCCCTTTGATGACGTTTAAATAGGTATTTTTTTGCGCTTTCCTAAACTCTCCTCAGCCGTGTCTCACATTTAGAGAACACAGAGAAGGGACTTCTAGCTATGGGGAAACAGTCGCCGCCATCTTGGTTAAACTACCAGATAATGGCCGAGTTGTTGCTAAAGCTACTCCTCATTTACAGGGAAACAGGTTCCGCCATCTTATGTAAGCCAGTAATTCTAATATATAATAGAGGACGATTCTATTATCACTGGATAGCGAAGCCTCGCTATACCTTTTTTTACAAATATGGTGTGAAGTAAAGGCGATGATAGCGCCAAGACCAAAAACATTCTATTACTCACATATAAGTATAGGGGGTCTGATTGCGTAGGTTATATCAAGTTCGTTTCTATATAATCACACCAGGTATTCAAATTATACCTTATGTTCAGTCGGACTGCCCTACATTTCATCTGTATTAACCTTTAGTTTACCAGCATATTTCTACAGAATTGCTTGGTGCCAAGGGCATTCTTCATTTAGCCCTTTTTCCACCGCATTCAGATAAAAAATCCAAAATACCTCGCGTTTTTTTCGGAGGTTTGTGGTGTTAGTTCCTGGACAGGTTTTTATTTTTTCTAAGATGAACCATCGGAGTTCTAGCTCTGTGTGATTTTTCTCCACCCAGTGGGCTACCAATGGGGCTGCTTGCTTTTGGCCTTTGGCCTGCCTATATCATCAAAACCCTACGGGGAGCCACCCCTTTGGCCTGCCTATATCATCAAAACCCTACGGGGAGCCCCCTTCTTTTGCTTTGCATCACCAGGGATGTGCCAGTCATCCTGCGCCGCTGTTCCGCCACCCATGGTGTGCTGCATTTACAATGCGGCGCAGCATGGGGCAAAAATGGCACAGATGCGTGACGTATCTGTGCTGTAAAGGTGGCGCATTGCTGGAGTTGTATCGCAAGTGCGATGCAGCTCAAGCAAGGCTCAGGGGTGCCCCATCTCCACAATGTTGCGTCAAGACCTATGCCTGCTTAAAGCAGGCGCAGGGTTTTGACGCAGCTTTCTCCTATCTGATTGTAAATACGGCACACCATGGGTGGCAGAGCAGCGGTGCACGTTAACTGGTGCATGCCTGGGGATGTGCCATTTAACATAAATCTGCCCCTTTACATTTAAGTACGTGCAGGGGACACAGAGTTGGTGAGGCTTATCCAAGGTTAAGAAGAGATGAGTCCTGTTCACTGAAAAATTAGACATAGGCTTCACCTGCTCAGCATCGCTGGACATGGCTAAATAATAGCTGCAAAATGTTACTCTTGTTAAACAATTTTACTATTATAATCTCTGAGATTTGTCTCTTACTCTGCAACATCTCATTGTTGTTATCTTTCTTTAAAGATAAAGACAACATCAACATGAGCGACAATCTGCAATCAGTTGATTTTGACCTCATCATTGAACTTGTAATTGAAACATCAGTGGATGTTGATCCCTTGGATAATTTAAATCCTGAGGATGAAGAAGAGCGTGATGAGGATGCAGATTTGTCCAAATTATATGACATAGGGTGGGAAGCTGACCTGCTTCAGCCTATGGAACTATAAACATTTATTTTTAAAATTTATAATAAATAAAAAGTAAAAGTGTAAACCGTTTAATTTAAAAATAAAGACACCTTCAAAAACAGGTTATGTGTAGTGTCTTCAATAAAATATTAAAATATGCTCATAAAATTAGATCAGATTCACATATAAAATAGCACAGGTAACATGAATATAAATTCCATTTCTTTTCTGCTATTTCTGTATTGTAAATTTGCCAAGGACTAAAAAATCTTCTATTTAAAATGTCAAGTAGTGTGTTAAGTTTTTGATCACTGTTATTGATTTACTGTTTGGTAATAGTGGTTAATAACATTTTTTAATATATTTTACCACAGATTCAACTGCAGATCATTTCAACATTTCACCATGCCAACGAAAGAAAGAGAGAGAAAGGCTGCAAAACGTCAAAGACAGCAGGCCAATCAAAAGAAGCAGCAGTCCTCTAACAAAAAGATTTGTCAAGTCACGAAGAAAGCACCGGGTAAGAGTACAAAAACATTCATAAGAAATATGTGTAGTAAAAAAAATATTACTACAGAAAATATTTCAGTCCATAAAAAGAGAAGCAATTCAAATGGAAAGGAAAGGCCAATCAAAAATGTTACTGCTAGAGCAAGAGATAACTCTGTGCATGATAGTAGAAGGAAACAACAGTTTAGGGACATTCGTAAACGAATGTTCCGCAACAGGATAATTGGCAATTTGTTAAAAAATATTAAGAAAGGTCAACAGAAAGTGGTTTTTTATAAGAGAAAAAAAAAAGTTGAGAAAGTTATTGATCAGGCATTTGAAATTAAACGTAAGTTATTTATTTTGATAATCAATAGAATTAGGAAGCTAAACAAGGCAATTTATGATTTCAAAAGAAATAGTAGATGGAAGAGAATAGTTAATCGTAGTAATTTTTGTGAAGTTTTTTCTGGAGAATGGATGCATAGTTCAAGCTGTGAGGCATTTTTTAAGGAGGAGAGTTATTTCCAGGATAATGATTTGGTGCATGCAGTTGACACCAGTGGTCGTGCTTATGAAGTGAAAGATGGTTGTCCAGTTGAAAAAGAAAAACTTGTGACAACAGAGGCAGAAGAGGTGTTAGGTAATGAGGTTTTAGGAAGACGTGCTAAGGGTCCTGTGTACACCTGGAAGTGTAGTAGTATTTGTAGTGTGCGACAGGATTCCATCAATTTGTTTTGTGATTTTGTACGGTCATTTAATAAGAAAAGTTTGAAGCAGAAAATAAGGTTGTTGCAAGAATTAGATCCTTGCAGAGTGAGAGAAGTGACAGGTTTGCATGGTCATTCACTGGCTTGTCTTTCCAGGAGAGTATGCCAGAGTGTTTTTCATCATTTCAGGATGCTAGCAGTGCATCATAATAAAGTGAGGAAATTAGTTAGAATGTTGTATTATGCTAAGAGTCCAGCAATTATGCTTAAACAATTATGTGCTGCTCTTTTGCATGGTTCTGAAATAGATGTGAAGAATATATGTGAAGAAATTGAGTTTTCTTACTTTGGAAGTAAAGAGGAGAATGTTGAAATTGACGAAGAAGAAGCGGGTAATGTGGAAGATAGTGTACAGGTTTCCAGTACAGATAATTTCCAGAGGGAAATTGTCACATTTCAGGTCAAATCAAGTGAGAGGCCAAATTTCACTTGTGTGTGTTGTCGACGCACTTATTATAAGAATCAGACTAAGTTAGTGGATGTATATGAAAAAAGTGAAAGGGAAAATAATAGTGAATGGAAGGATTTCGCAACATACTTGATGGTAGAAAATTGTTTTGATTTGGGATTGGATCAACGTGTGTGTACTTATTGTTGTTGCAAATTAAATCAAAACCAGATGCCTGCTAGAGCAGTTCATAATAATCTGGAATTGGTTGAGATTCCTTCTGAATTGAAGGATTTAAATACTTATGAATCTATTTTGATTCAAAGTATCCATCCCTTTCAGGCTATTGTAAGAATGGAGCCAAAGACAGGGAAATTGCCTCCATCAGATTTACAGAGAGGATTAAAGGGAAGAGTTGTTTATTTGCCTCTAGATTTGAAGAAAAACATTAACACAATTGGAGTAGAAAAAGTGGAAAAGGAACCTCTGGTTATCTTAGTTAATGGGGTTCCGACAAAGAATAAGAAAATATGGCAAGATTTAGTAGATGTTAGGAAAGTTAAAAAGGCAACATTGTATTTGAAAAAAAATAATAAATACTATAAGAATGTATATGTTGCAGAAGAGGAAGTAAGTGAGGAAGAGGATAGCGATTTGTGTGCTGGTCAAATTGAGAAAGTAGAACCCTCTACTAGTGAAGAAATATATGAACATTATAGTGTTCATCCTTTGCATTCCAAGGAAGTCATGGGGAATGCTATTGAGTTGTTTCAAATGAAACAAGCCAAAGGGAGTCCCATTAGTGTTTGGGAGGAAAGTTTGGAAGCTCGGTGTTTCCCACAGCTTTTTCCAACAGGTCAGGGAGGAAGATATGATGAGCGACCTCATCAAATTCCTGCTTCTGAATACCGGACTTTGCGATTGTATGCAGGAGATGCTAGGTTTCGACAATGCATTCCTTATTTGTTTCATCTCCTGTTTGAAAGCGATCTGTCTGGACTGTCATATGCAGTGAACCACATCTTGAAAAGTGGTATACACATGCAAAACATCTCGGCAAGTGACTTTATGGATAAAGTCAATGTCCAAGACAGTATTTTGGATTCTCACCTGATTAATCTCATGGCGTGTCAGCGTGGTACTAATGAGTACTGGTACCGTCGTCATGGCGATTTAAAATATATGCTGAGGAACTTAGGTACTCCCACATGGTTCCTCACTCTGAGCTGTGCCGAGTATGGCTGGGAAGACTTACTTGAATTTCTACGAGAGGCAAATGCTAACGTAGATAACATCGAATTCAAGACACCCGGAGAACTGTGCTCTTTGGATCCAGTCAATGTATGTAGGTACTTCAATCATAGATTTGAAGCTATGATGTCTTTCATCATGAATAAGAAGAATCCACCTCTTGGAGAGGTGTTGGATTTCTTCTGGAGAAAGGAGTACCAAGCAAGAGGTGCTCCTCATATACATATGTTGCTGTGGATCAAGGATGCACCTAAATTTGGAACGGATCTAGAAGACTCAGTGATGAGTTTCATCCAACAGTATTCTACGTGTGCTGTTCCAAACGCAAAGGAGAAGAAAAGCCTAGGAGAAAAAGTTCTGCGTTTCCAAAGCCATCGATGTGGAAAGTACTGCCGTCGTAAATTCCGAAACAAGGACAAGTTCTACACCAAATGTCGTTTCGGCTTTCCACGACCGGTGATTTCTAAAGGAAGAGTAAACAGTTTGATGTCTTCGCTGCGACATAATGTGATGAAGAAATCACCTAAAAACACATACAATTTGAAGAGGAACGAAGAGTCTAAGTACATCAACGACTACAACCCGGTGATTTTGTCCATGTGGAATGCTAACATGGATATACAGTTTGTGGCTGATAACTGTATGGCTGTGGCTCGGTATGTGACATCTTACATCACCAAAAAAGAGAAGACAGAATTGAAGGATATGTGGGAGGACATTTCCCATGAAAAGAGCCTCAGCAAGAAGTTGTACAGTTTCAGTCTGAAGATGTTGTCGCATCGAGAAATCGGAGCGTACGAATGCTCTGACCGGTTGTCTTCAGCAAGTCTCTATGCCAAGTCCAGGAGTATCGTTTGGGCGAGTCTTGGTCTTGCTGCAACGCGTAATCGAGTTCTGAAACCTGTGCGGGAAATTGAGTATTTGGCGGAAAAGGAGCCAAACAGTACCGACATTTTGAAGACCAACATGTTGGATACATATTATCCAAATAGAAGCAGTCACCTCGACAATGTTTGTCTGTATGAGGTTCTTCAAAATTACATATTCAAGAGGAACATCAAAGAAGATACTGAGAAAGGAGTGTATGCTGCAATAGGAAGTGAGGGATGTCTGGTCAAGCAAAGAAAATGCCACTTGGTAAACCATCGAAAATTGAGTGGCGAATCTCCTGAAAAAAAGGAGTTTTTCTATTTAGCACTTTTGCAACTTTTCAAGCCTTGGCGTGCAGAAGAGGAACTGCTTGGAGATTTCCTCTGTTACGAAGACTCTTTCAATGCTGCCAAGGAGACCATAGAATGTCCTGCTTTTCCCAAATATGTAGAAATGTTGAATGCGGAAATTGAGCAGGAAGCAACGATTGCAGCCGAGATTGCCAGAGACAGTTCTCAGGACAGTCAGAGTTCTGCTTCATTGAGTCAGGATCCACTAGGAGGACCTGTTATCGAAAATGAAGCTGCCACTGCTATGAATGAAGTGGAAAGAGCCATGGCACATGCTCAGGAGGATGCGGTTAACTTAGAAGAGTTGGAAAGACAACTCAACGTTGAGCAGAGGAAAATATATGACGAAGTTACCATGCAAATTGATCATGGATTAAGTCATGACAAGAAAGAGTGCTCATGTACGTCGTTGAAGCCTGTCCGACTGTACGTGAGTGGAGAAGCGGGAACTGGAAAAAGTTTCCTCATTAAAGCAATTTCATGCTATTTGCAGGAAAGGACAGAGTCATCGCTGTCTTGTGTTGTCACCGCTCCAACTGGACTGGCAGCACATAACATTAAAGGGATTACTTTACATCGTTTACTGATGCTGCCAGTGGAGCATGACAACAAATTACAATATCACAAGCTATCTGGAGATGCTTGTTTTGAAGTTTCAAGAATCTTGAGGAAAATGAAACTTCTTATCATTGACGAAGTAAGCATGGTTTCCAATGTCATGCTTGCCTTTGTGCATTTGAGAATGCAAGAAGTTCTCAAAACAGAGTATGATGTGTTATTTGGTGGCAAACACATCATTGTTTTCGGAGATCTTTTGCAGCTGACACCAGTGAAAGGGCAACCTGTGTTCAAAATGCTCACGCATGAAGATACCAGGAAGTGCCTAGGCAGCATTGGCAACGTCAATATATGGTTAAATTTCAATTATGCTGAACTGCATGAAAATATGCGTCAGGCGAAGGATGAAGTTTACAAGACTATTCTACAAGATGTTAGAATTGGAAAAGTGACCGAGCATGGGAAAGAAGCTTTACATGCACGATTACTGTCAAATTTATATCCAGAACAAGATGTTGTGCCTGAGAATATTTTTCAGAAAATTACTGATAAGAAATCTGGAATATGTTTGATGCCAACTCTTGCAGAATGTGCCAAATTCAACAACAAAATGTTGCATTTAGAAAAGCAAGAGATTGTGAAACTGGAAGCTATTGACAGAGTAGAGCATATGGGATCAACAATTATTTTGTCTGAGAATCTGAAAACAAAATTGGATTCATTAGAGAAGAGTATATCTAAAACTGCAGGTTTTGAAAAGACTCTGAATGTGTGCTTGAACTGCCGTATAATTTTAAGAAGGAATTTACATGTTGAAAGAGGTCTGGTAAATGGATCAATGGGTAATGTTGTTGATTTTGTAAAATACAGAAATAGAGATGGAATTGAATTTTTAAAAATTAAATTTGATGGCATTGAGGAAGTACAGCTAATTGGTCGTTGCTCTGCTAGATTTTTGCTTGTAAAAGACTTATATGTTCGCCGTAAGCAGTTTCCTGTTTGCTTGGCATATGCGGTGACAATCCATAAATCGCAAGGTTTAAGTGTAGACTGTGCATTAGAGAATATTGGCAGTTCTGTGTTCAAGGAGGGTATGGCATATGTGGCATTGTCACGAGTTAGAACTTTATCGGGATTGTACTTGATTGAGTGTGATGTCACAAACATTTGTGCGGATCTAGATTGTGTTAAGGAATACAATAGGTTAAGAAGAGAGTATGCGCCACATTTGCCTCAGTATCCTTTGTTTGAGAAACGTGTGGTAGGCCGGAAACGAAGAAATGTGACCAATACTGGGGAGGTTGTAGCAAAAAGACGAAAAGTCGATGAACCTAAAATTACAAGCAGAAACAAAAAGGATTCTGTTGAAGATGTTGTTGGTTTTCAATTTGAAAACAGTTCTGGTGTCAACTGCTATGCTAATGTAGTGGTTAATGTTTTGTTTTCTCTAGAAAATGTAAAAGAAGAGATTGTGGTCAATTCTGATGAAAGATTTTGCAGTTTGTTAAATTCTGTGTTAGAGAAATGTAGCACTGATAGAACAAACATAGAAAGTGTGTCTGAAATTCGAAATCTGTTAGACAGATGTTCAGGCCAAACACAATTCTCTCAAAATATTCAGCAAGATTGTCAGGAGTTTTTAATGTATATGCTTGATGTATTGCATGCTGAAGGTGTAGATGTAGATCAGCTGTTTGGGCTTTCTTATCAATGGCAGCATGACTGCGAGAACTGTATGGTATCAAGTACTACTAGTGTAGACTCAGAAAGATTTATATATTTAACTTTCCCAGACAGTAAATCAGTCTCCTTTAATAAGCTAGTAAAAGCAGCTGATCACAACATGGAGTGTAGCCAATGTAAGTCTGAAATGATTTCCACATTATTTATACGAACATATGGCCAGTATGTCATTTTAATGTTCCAACGATGTAGGCCTGATGGAACAAAATTGACAACTTTAATTAAAAATTTTGTAGCTTCGCAGTTGTCAATATCAGGAAGGACTTTTGTAACTGCAGCAATTATATATCATGACGGCCCTTCAATAACATCAGGACATTACACAGCTTATTTAAAGTCTAGAAATGGCTGGTCATTCTGCAATGATTCTGTTTTAATTTTTTTAAAAAAATTGCCGTATGACCTTAAAAACTCTTACCTGGTGTTTTTAAAACCAAAATTTTAGGGAAATAATCTCGGGATGTGCTCTGTGGAATTTCAAGAAGTTCTAATGGCTCCTACACAATTTGGCCTTGAGGATAAGTGTAGTTCAGAGACATAACTTCTAACCATAAGACTGGACGTCATGGAGAAGTAAGTGCACTTTGAATGAGTTCAGAAAAACTATTTCTTTTTATAAGCTAATTGAAGCAGCCAATCAAAACATAGAGTAGAGGGAATGTAAGTCTGCAATGCTGTCTACTGTTTTACATTGCTTTGTGATTAAAAGTGATGTAGAGAATTAAATAATTGTAGTACTCATAGAGGTAGTGTAAGTCTGCTTCATAGTAAGCAGTATCAGTGTCATAGGAAATGTAGAACATGACTGAGCAAGAAGGGGAAGATATTACTATTCCAGGATTGTGAAAATGATCTTCAACATTTTAATTCTGAAAGTTGCAGAAATGCCCAATGACGGGATTGGCTTACAAGAAATCCAAGAGTTATAAATGGCTCTGACAAGATTTGGCCTTGTGGAAACTTGTGGTAGAGAGCAAGAAGTCATTTATTGCATGTAACATGTTTTTAAAAACGATGGAGATTTTCTTTCAGAAAGTGGCGGGCTGAAAGTAATAACAGCACAACAGAGTATAAGCTGTTCATAGGACATCCTTTGACGTCATGGAAAGTAAGTTAACTTTAAGGAGTTCTGAATTCTGATTTGTTATGTTGTATGGGTTTTTTAAACACAATCATTTTGATTGTGTTTTTTTTTCCCCGCTGTTATATGATGAATACCTTCAAGTCACTGTTTTTAGTGAATTTTGATACATTCTGAGAACAGCAAAAATAAACCATTTAACATGTATAATTAATTCTGTACTGTTTGCATTTATGATGTATATGTAGAACTGTGTAGGAGGCATGGAGAAGGTGAGGCTTCTGTAAGTGTCAAAGTTGTTGCATGCAGTGCTGCACTTCTGCGTATTCTTTCATATGCTGGACTACATCTGCACAATGAGATACCTAAGCAAAGGAAACACAAGTGATGTGATTGTGAAATGAGTAAAATAAATTTCACATATTTCATTTACATCACCTGTGTTTCCTATCATTATGAATCACATTGTGCAGATCAAGTTTAGGTCTGTCCAGGGAAACATAGGAGGTTTGGACTTTGTTCAAGAGTGCAGTGGACATGACTCACTTCATTGGTAGACCTTCACATGTATTATGTCCTCTATTCTCTTCAACAACTCGAAATTTCATCTGCAACCCTGAGTAGGCCTCACCTCAAACAAACCTCTGGATAGGACACATCTTATTGGCATCCTGAAGCAATTATTTAAATTTTTAGTGTCTTGCGACACTTTTCTGAGACAACAGCAATGCAAAAGATGCACCATGTTTTAAGATAGGCCTCACTTCATCTGCATCAAGATACTGTTAGTTTAAAATGTATATCTTTAGGACTGTGTAGGGGGCCTGGAGAAGCAGAAGCTTCTGTAAGTGTCAAAGTTGTTGAAAAACTGTTTGTCCTTCAATTTTTTCTCTTGTCTTTTGTAATTTTTAAATACATGTTTTAATATTTTTCAAATGTTTGTTCTCTCTTTCACAGATTGAAAGTATAAAAACAAAAAGTGAGTAATTTAACGACAATTATAAGGTAAATGTTTTGTACTCTTTTCGTTACATTTCTATCACATTTAACTTCTATTAGTTCCACTGCTTCATTTCTTTAACCCTCAGTTTCCTGCCTTTGCTACTTCCCTCATTCCTTTCTCTATTACCTACTTACTCAACTCCTTCCACTCTTTTTCTCAGTCCCTCTCTTCTCATAGTTCCTCACTCTTGTTCACTCACTCCGTCTCTATTACTCTTAGTGACTATGACTGATCACTGTATCACTATTTGTTCATAATGCTTTCTCTGTGTAGTTGAAGCACACTAAGGGGCATATTATGAACACAGCCAATAAAATTATTGCTCTTTTTATTGGCAGAAAACTGGTGCAAAAGTGGTTTTAGCGGCAGTTTTCTGCCGCAAAAGCAGCTTTAGCTACACATTTCTGCCAATAAAAGCTGCAAAACTTTTATTGCCTATGTTGATGATATGGCTCTATGTTACTTACATTTCTTTGCTGTTTCAATTAATCTTTTTCTGTTATTTTTTGTTTTCTGTTTTCTATTTTTTCTCTCTGTTATTCCTCATGTTTTAATCTTATTTTGAACATTCACTCACATTCTCCAAGAAACTCTTCTTTGTTAATGTTATACTCTCTTTTTTTTCTTTCACTTCGTTATCTATTTTGTTTTTCACAATTATACCCTCTTCCGTCTTTTCTTCGGTAAATAGATCAATTAAACAGTATCTCTTCTTTACTCCCTATAGCTGTCTTTCTTTTAACATCACTGTCTGTTTACTTTCCTTATACTTACTCTTTTTAAAAAAAAAAAAAATTTTGGTTAGCTCCCGGTCCGCGTACCGGGAAGCTAACCGGGAAGCGAACCAAAAGAAATAGAGCTTGCCAGAGTGCTAAACATTCTAGCAATTTTTTTTGAAAGGGAAGGTAGTTCTGAAAAGAACTTTTTTAAAAAATATTTTTGTTGTTTTATATTATTTTTTTTTTTTTTGAACATTTTTTGTTTTTTTTGTATTTTTTGAACGATTTTATATTTTTTTTGGTTTTTTTGGGGGGGGGAAACAACAAAAAACAGGCATTGAAAAGGGCTCAACAGGAGCAAAAAAAAAATTACTGGGGGCGGTTAGGGCAATTATGATGTTCATAAGCCAGGTTGATAGCATTTATACTCATATTGCCACATGCTATCAACGCACCACAGTGCATACAAGTGTGTTTCATGTGGCCAAAATTCTCTTGTATGTTTAGCACAGTTTCCCGTGCCTCTGCTGGTGTCAATGAAATTGTTGATCTTGATCTGGCCACAGGAGTTGATGTTGGATTTTCCTGCAAATCCCGTATTTCCGCCCGGCTGTAATTGATTGGATGCTTCCTGGTCATATGCCTATGCATAGTATAGTTCCCATAACTATATTTCTTATCCGTCCCTCTGGATAATTTTTCTTTACAGATGAGGCAGGTGACATACCTCGCATTCACTTTTTTTTGGCCAGGAGGGATTGAATAAAACTGCCAGATGAAACTGGCTTTCTTATGGGAAACCCGGGGCACCTCTTCCAAGAACTGTGGTTCTTCTCCCTCCTCTTCCTCCATTTCTTCCTCTTCCTCCTCTGTGTTGGTCATGACCTGGGGAGGTGGTCCTCTCTTCCCATGAGGAGGTGGAGGTGGTGGTGGGGGTGCACCAGCTGAAGCAACTACTGAAGCCATTTCTGAAGTAGTAGTAATAAAGGTCTTCCTCTCACAATGATGAAAGTCAGAGTGAGGAAAGAAGGAGGGGTTTTCATCATTTGGGAAAAACAATAGTTCTCAACCAATGAAAAGTGTTATTTTTAGGTCACCTGACCTAGCCTTACATCATTATGAAACCAAAAGTGAAATGAACCAATGAAAAGTTTTATTAACAAGTCACATGACCTCTCACGCTCATGTTACGCGCTGCGGAACGCGCCCCGGTTAGCTTCCGGGTCGCTGCGCTTCGCGCCTCGGTCCGCGCCCCGGGGCACTTCCGGGTGCGCTAACGCGGTACGTCACAAGACGCATTACGCGGCAACGCGATACGTCGCGCTTTCGCGACGCGTCGCGGATCGCTTCCGGGGAGCTTCGTTTCACGCCTCGGTCCGCGCCCCGGAGCACTTCCGGGTGCGCTAACGCGGTACGTCATAAGACGCATTACGCGGCAACGCGATACCGTCACGATGTTGATTTCTTACCGGTTCGCGGACCGGGTCGCGGCATCAATTTGAGCTAACGGAAAGCTTTCCGGTTCGCGGACCGGGAGCGAAACAAAAAAAATATTTAAAAAAATTATTAATAAACATATAAAATATATTTTTGGATTTAAAGAAGAATACATTTTACAGCTATAGATATTAGCTTTTAAAAAACCAATGAAATTCACTGAAAAAACCATAGGTTATAGACCATATATAGTTAGGAATTAGCATTTACAAAACCTTGAAAATTCACTGAAAAAACCATAGGTTATAGACCATATATAGTTAGGAATTAGCATTTAAAAAACCTTATTTTACTCACACAAAACCAATGAAATTCCATATATAGTTAGTTGTACTAACTATATATCGCGCACCCGCAATCCACTGCTGATCATGTCACATATTACATCATTCATGACATGGTCAGTGACATCACTGATGACATCACTGATGACATCTCAAATGACATCACTGATGACATCACTGATGACATCTCAGCGTGACGTATCGCGTTGTCGCGTGATACGTCATTTGACGCGCCGCGTTAGCGTACCCGGAAGTGAACCGGTACGCGAAGCGAGGCGCGAAGCGCAGCTTCCCGGAAGCGATCCGGGACGCGGCGCGAAGCGCGTAACGTAAACACAACAGGTCATGTGACTTGTTAATAACACTTTTCATTGGTTCATTTCACTTTTGGTTTCCTAATGATGTAAGACTAGGTCATGTGACCTAAAAGTAACACTTTTCATTGGTTTAGAACTATTGTTTTTCCCAAATGATGAAAACCCCTCCTTGTTTCCTCACTCTGACTTTCATCTTTGTGAGAGGAAGACCTTTTGTCATCACTGAGCAATGGCTTCATTAGTAGCTTCAGCTGGTGCTTCCCCACCACCAACACCACCTCCAAGGAAGAGAGGACCCCCTGCTGAAGTTATCATTCAGCAAGAGGAGGAAGAAGAGGAAGAAGAGGAAGAGCAGGAAGAGAGGCATTTTTTGCCTGAGGAGCCCAGGAGGTCTCATGTCAAAGAAAACTTTATTTGGCAATTTTTTAAATATCCCCGGGGCCAAAAAAATGTCAATGCCCGGTACGTAACGTGCCTTATCTGTAAGAAAGATTTGTACAGAGGGACAGATAAAAAATAAAGTTACGGCAATTATACAATGCATCGCCATATGGATAGGTGGCATCCTAACAACTACAGTGCTGCGCAGGTACGTGACCTGCAAGATAATCCCCTTTCTGTGGCCAGAAGATCAGTTGTAGAGGAAGTGACGGGACCAGAGGCGAGGGAGATGGTCCCAAATATACAGATGAGGTTCGGGGCAGTCAAACAAGTGTGCGTGCGTTGCGGTCAGTTGATTTGCTACAGAGAAAGTAGCATCACTTTAATCAACTTAGCAATTGATAATCATGTTTGTACAAAACGATTCAGAAAATAAATTATCTTTTTTTTTTGTTGCTCCTGTTGAGCCCTTTACAATGAATCGTTTTCGTTTTACCCCCCCCCCCAAAAAACAAAAAAATATAAAACCGTTTAAAAAATACAAAAAAAGTAAAAAAAATATAAAACAACAAAAATAATAAAAAGAAAGTTATTTTCAGAACTACCTCCCCTTTATAAAAAAATTGCTAGAATGTTTAGCACTCTGGCAACCTCTATTTCTTTTGGTTTGCTTCCCGGTTCGCTCGCCGGTACGCGAACCGGGAGCGAACCAAAAAAATAAAAAAAAAAAAAAAAGAAGAGTAAGTATAGGGAAAGTAAACAGAGAGTAATGTTAAAAGAAAGACAGCTATAGGGACTAAACCAGAGATACTGTTTAATAGATATATTTACCGAAGAAAAGATGGAAGAGGGTATAATTGTGAAAAACAAAATAGATAAGGAAGTGAAAGAAAAAAAGGAGAGTAGAAGAATAACAAAGAAGAGTT
Organism: Lissotriton helveticus; assembly: GCF_964261635.1. NCBI lineage: Eukaryota > Metazoa > Chordata > Amphibia > Caudata > Salamandridae > Lissotriton > Lissotriton helveticus. The sequence goes on along the minus strand of NC_136071.1, from coordinate 572,658,463 downwards.
TCTTAGAGAATATGAGTGAATGTTCAAAATAAGATTACAACATGTGGAATAACAGAGAGAAAAAACAGAAAGCAGAAAAGAAGAAGTAACAGAAAAAGAATAATTGAAACAGCAAAGAAATCTAAATAACATAGGGGCATATTATCAACATAGGCAATACAAGTTTTGCAGCTTTTATCAGCAGAAATGTGTCGCTAAAGCCGCTTTTGCGGCAGAAAACTGCCGCTAAAACCGCTTTTGCAGCAGTTTTCTGCCGATAAAAACAGCAATAATTTTATTGGCTGTGTTCATAATATGCCCCTTAGTGTGCTTCAACTACACAGAGAAAGCATAATGAACAAGTAGTGAAAGAGTGATCAGTCAAAGACACTAAGAGTAATAGAGACGGAGTGAGTGAACAAGAGTGAGGAACTATGAGAAGAGAGGGACTGAGAAAAGGAGTGGAAGGAGTAGAGTAAGTAAGTAATAGAGAAAGGAATGAGGGAAGTAGCAAAGGCAGGAAAGTGAGGGTTAAAGAAATGAAGCAGTGGAACTAATAGTAGTTAAATGTGATAGAAATGTAATGAAAAGAGTACAAAACATTTACCTTATAATTGTCGTTAACTTAGTCACTTGTTATTTTTATACTTTCAATCTGTGAAAGAGAGAACAAACATTTGAAAAATATTAAAACATGTATTTAAAAATTAGAAAAGACAAGGGAAAAGATTGAAGGATAAACAGTTTTTCAACAACTTTGACACTTACAGAAGCCTCTGCTTCTCCATGCCCCCTACACAGTCCTAAAAACATACATTTTAAACTAACAGTATCTTGATGCAGAAGAAGTGAGGCCTATTTTGCAACATGGTGCATCTTTTGCACTGCTGCTGTCTCACAAAAGTGACGCAATGGCAGCTCAAAAGAGGTGCGCAGCCATCATAAAACAGTCCCTAACATTTTAAATGATTGTTTCTAGATGCTGATAAGGTGTGGCCTATGCACAGATTTCTTTCAGGTGAGTCCTACTCAGGGTTGCAGATGAAATTTAGGCTTGTTGAAGAGTACAGAGGAGATAATACATGTGCAGGCCTACCAACGAAGTGAGTCATGCCCACTGCACTCTTGAACAAATGTCAGACCTCCTCTGTCTCCTGGAACAGGCTTAAACCTCATCTACACAATGTGATGTGTAATGTTAGGAAACACAGGTAATGTAATTGAAAAACGTGCAATTTTTTTTGCTCATTCCACAATCACATCACCCGTGTTTCCTTTGCTTAGGTATCTCATTGTGCAGATGTAGTCTATCATATGAAAGACTACGTAGAATGTGAGCACTGTATGCAACAACTTTGACACTTACAGAAGCCTCAGCTTCTCCATGCCCCCTACACAGTCCTAAAAATATACATTTTAAACTAACAGTATCTTGATGCAGATGAAGTGAGGCCTATCTTGCAACATGGTGCATCTTTTGCACTGCTGCTGTCTCACAAAAGTGACGCAATGGCAGCGCAAAAGAGGTGCACAGCCATCATAAAACTGTCCCTAACATTTTAAATGATTGTTTCAGGATGCCAATAAGGTGTGTCCTATCCAGAGGTTTGTTTGAGGTGAGGCCTACTCAGGGTTGCAGATGAAATTTAGGCTTGTTGAAGAGTACAGAGGAGATAATACATGTCCATGCCTACCAATGAAGTGAGTCATGTCCACTTCACTCTTGAACAAAGGCCAGACATCCTCTGTTTCCCTGGTAATGTAATTGAAAAACGTGCAATTTCTTTTGCTCATTTCACAATCACATCACTTGTGTTTCCTTTGCTTAGGTATCTCATTGTGCAGATGTAGTCCAGCATATGAAACAGTACGCAGAAGTGCAGCACTGCATGCAACAACTTTGACACTTACTGAAGCCTCAGCTTCTGCATGCCCCCTACACAGTCCTAATTATATACATTTTAAACTGACGGTATCTTGCTGGAGATGAACTGAGGCCTATCTTGCAACATGGTGCATCTTTTACACTGCTGCTGCGTCACAAAAGTGACGGAACAGCGGCGCAAAAGATGTGCACAGCCATCATAAAACTGTCCCTAACATTTTAAATGATTGTTTCTAGATGCTGATAAGGTGTGGCCTATGCACAGATTTCTTTCAGGTGAGTCCTACTCAGGGTTGCAGATGAAATTTAGGCTTGTTGACGAGTACAGAGGAGATAATACATGTGCAGGCCTACCAACGAAGTGAGTTATGTCCACTGCACTCTTGAACAAATGTCAGACCTCCTCTGTCTCCTGGAACAGGCCTAAACCTCATCTACACAATGTGATGTGTAATGTTAGGAAACACAGGTAATGTAATTGAAAAACGTGCAATTTTTTTTGCTGATTCCACAATCACATCACCTGTGTTTCCTTTGCTTAGGTATCTCATTGTGCAGATGTCGTCTATCATATGAAAGACTACGTAGAATGTGAGCACTGTATGCAACAACTTTGACACTTACAGAAGCCTCAGCTTCTCCATGCCTACTACACAGTTCTAAATGTATATCATAAATACAAAAAGTACAGAATTAATTATACATGTTAAATGGTTTATTTTTGCTGTTCTCAGAATTTATCAAATTTCACTAAAACAGTGACTTGAAGGTATTCATCATATAACAGCGGGGAAAAAAAACACAATCAAAATGATTGTGTATAAAAAACCCATATAACATAACCAATTAAAAATCAGAACTCGTAAAAATTAACTTACTTTCCATGACGTCGAAGGATATCCTATGAACAGCTTACACTCTGTTGTGCTGTTATTATTTTCAGCCCGCCACTTTCTGAAAGAAAACCTCCATCGTTTTGACAAATATGTTACATACAATAAATGACTTCTCGCTCTCTACCACACTTTTCCACAAGGCCAAATCGTTTAAGAGCCATTTATAACTCTTGGAATTCTTCTAAGCAAATCCCGTCATTTTGTATTTCCGCAACTTTCAGAAAGAAAACGTTCAAGATCACTTTCACAATCCTGTACTAGTAATATCTTACCCTTTTTGCTCACTCATGTTCTACATTTCATATGACACTGATACTGCTTACTATGAAGCAGACTTACACTAATTCTATGACTACTACAATTATTTAATTCTCTACATCACTTTTAATCACAAAGCAATTTAAAACAGTAGATAAAATTATATCAACCCCTAGAATCATTATAGGCCAGTTACCTACCCTAAATTCTCTTTTCTGAAAACAGAAAGTAAGAATATTTTTAAGTAAAAAGGCAACATTGTATCGTAGTCAAATGGGAATCATTTCCGAAACACCAGCTTTTTTTACATTTTCAATAAGCTGTGTAATAAGCGGATCTTGTCAAAGGACCATCATGTCATATAATAGCTGCAGTTACAAATGTTCTTCCTAAAATCAACGACTGTGTAGCCACAACATTTGTAATTAAAGTTGAAGACTTACTTTCATCAGGTTTATATAGTTGGAATTTTAAAATGACATTATAACCAAAAGTTTGGACAAATAATGTAGACAGCATTGCAGACTTACATTACCTCTACTCCATGTTTTGATTGGCTGCTTGAATTAGCTTATAAAAAGAAACCGTTTTTCTGAACTCATTCAAAGTGCAGTTATTTTTCCATGACGTCAAGTGTTATGGTAAGAACACCGTTTGCTTTGGGAAATACTCTGTTGTCCTTTAACTAATCCGTGCCCACCACTTTCTGTAAGAAAACCTTCTTTTTTTCCAGGAACTATTTAAAACTCAAAAATAACTTTTGACTCTATACTACACTTATCCTCAAGGCCAAATAGTGTAGGAGCCATTAGAACCTCTTAAAATTCCTCAGAGCAAATCCCGAGATTCCTTCCCTAAAATTTTGGTTTTAAAAACATCAGGTAAGAATTTTTAAGGTCAAAAGGCAAATTTTTTTTTAAAGTTAAAACAGAATCATTGCAGAATGACCAGCCGTTTCTAGACTTTAAATAAGCTGTGTAATGTCCTGATGTTGTTGAAGGACCGTCATGATATATAATTGCTGCAGTTACAAAAGTCCTTCCTGATATTGACAACTGCGAAGCCACAACATTTTTCATTAAAGTTGTCAATTTTGTTCCATCAGGCCTACATCGTTGGAACATTAAAATGACATACTGGCCATATGTTCGTATAAATAATGTGGACAACATTTCAGATTTACATTGGCTACACTCCATGTTGTGATCAGCTGCTTTTACTAGCTTATTAAAGACACTGATTTACTGTCTGGCAAAGTTAAATATATACATTTTTCTGAGTCTACACTAGTAGTACTTGATACCCTACAGTTCTCGCAGTCATGCTGCCATTGATAAGAAAGCCCAAACAGGTGATCTACATCTATACCTTCATCATGCAATACATCAAGCATATACATTAAAAACTCCTGACAATCTTGCTGAATATTTTGAGAGAATTGTGTTTGACCTGAACATCTGTCTAACAGATTTCGAATTTCAGACACACTTTCTATTTTTGTACTATCAGTGCTACATTTCTCTAACACAGAATTCAACAAACTGCAAAATCTTTGATCCGAATTGACCACAATCTCTTCTTTTACATTTTCTAGAGAAAACAAAACATTTACCACTACATTAGCATAGCAGTTGACACCAGAACTGTTTTCAAATTGAAAACCAACAACATCTTCAAGAGAATCCTTTTTCTTTCTGCTTATAATTTCTGGTTCATCGACTTTTCGTCTTTTTGCTACAACCTCTCTACTATTGGTCACATTTCTTCGTTTCCGGCCTACCACACGTTTCTCAAACAAAGGATATTGAGGCAAATGTGGCGCATACTCTCTTCTTAACCTATTGTATTCCTTAACACAATCTAGATCCGCACAAATGTTTGTGACATCACACTCAATCAAGTACAATCCCGATAAACTTCTAACACGTGACAATGCCACATATGCCATACCCTCCTTGAACACAGAACTGCCAATATTCACCAATGAACTGTCTACACTTAAACCTTGTGATTTATGGATTGTCACCGCATATGCCAAGCAAACAGGAAACTGCTTACGGCGAACATATAAGTCTTTTACAAGCAAAAACCTAGCAGAGCAACGACCAATTAGCTGTACTTCCTCAATGCCATCAAATTTAATTTTTAAAAATTCAATTCCATCTCTATTTCTGTATTTCTCAAAATCAACAACATTACCCATTGATCCATTTACCAGACCTCTTTCAACATGTAAATTCCTTCTTAAAATTATACGGCAATTTAAGCACACATTCAGAGTCTTTTCAAAACCTGCAGTTTTAGATATAGTCTTCTTTAATGAATCCAATTTTGATTTCAAATTCTCAGACAAAATAATTGTTGATCCCATATGCTCTACTCTGTCAATAGCTTCCAGTTTCACAATCTCTTGGGTTTCTAAATGCAACATTTTGTTGTTGAAGATGGCACATTCTGCAAGAGTTGGCATCAAACATATTCCAGATTTCTTCTCAGTAATTTTCCGAAAAATATTCTCAGGCACAACGTCTTCTTCTGGATACAAATTTGACAATAATCGTGCATGTAAAGCTTCTTTCCCATGCTCGGTCACTTTTCCGATTCTAACATCTTGTAGAATATTCTTGTAATCTTCATCCTTCGCTTGACGCATATTTTCACGCAGTTCAGCATAATTGAAGTTTAACCATATATTGACGTTGCCAATGCTCCCTAGGCACTTCCTGGTATCTTCATGCGTGAGCATTTTGAACACAGGTTGTCCTTTCACTGGTGTCAGCTGCAGAAGATCACCGAAAACAATGATGTGTTTGCCACCAAATAACACATCATACTCTGTTTTGAGAACTTCTTGCATTCTCAAATGCACAAAGGCAAGCATGACATTGGAAACCATGCTTACTTCGTCAATGATAAGAAGTTTCATTTTCCTCAAGACTCTTGAAACTTCACAACAAGCATCTCCAGATAACTTGTGGTATTGTAATTTGTTATCATGCTCCACTGGCAGCATCAGTAGACGATGCAAAGTAATACCTTTAATGTTATGTGCTGCCAGTCCAGTTGGAGCGGTGACAACACAAGACAGCGATGACTCAGTCCTTTTCTGCAAATAACATGAAATTGCTTTAATGAGGAAACTTTTTCCAGTTCCCGCTTCTCCACTCACGTACAGTCGGACAGGCTTCAACGACGTACATGAGCACTCTTTCTTCTCATGACTTAATCCATGATCAATTTGGTTGGTAACTTCATCATATATTTTCCTCTGCTCAACGTTGAGTTGTCTTTCCAAATCTTCTAAGTTAACCGCATCCTCCTGAGCATGTGCCATGGCTCTTTCCACTTCAATCATGGCAGTGGCAGCTTCATTTTCGATAACTGGTCCTCCTAGTGGATCCTGACTCAATGAAACAGAACTCTGACTGTCCTGAGAACTGTCTCTAGCAATCTCGGCTGCAATCGTTGCTTCCTGCTCGATTTCCGCATTCAACATTTCTAGATATTTGGGAAAAACAGGACATTCTATGGTCTCCTTGGCGGCATTGAAAGAGTCTTCGTAACAGAGGAAATCTCCAAGCAGTTCCTCTTCTGCACGCCAAGGCTTGAAAAGTTGCAAAAGTGCTAAATAGAAAAACTCTTTTTTTTCAGGAGATTCGCCACTCAATTTTCGATGGTTTACCAAGTGGCATTTTCTTTGCTTGACCAGACATCCCTCACTTCCAATTACAGCATACACTCCTTTATCAATATCTTCTTTGATGTTCCTCTTGAATATGTAATTTTGTAGAACCTCATACAGACAAACATTCTCGAGGTGACTGCTTCTATTTGGATAATATGTATCCAACATGTTGGTCTTCAAAATATCGGTACTGTTTGGCTCCTTTTCCGCCAAATACTCAATTTCCCGCACAGGTTTCAGAACTCGATTACGCGTTGCAGCAAGACCAAGACTCGCCCAAACGATACTCCTGGATTTGGCATAGAGACTTGCTGAAGACAACCGGTCAGAACATTCGTAAGCTCCGATTTCTCGATGTGACAACATCTTCAGACTGAAACTGTACAACTTCTTGCTGAGGCTCTTTTCATGGGAAATGTCCTCCCACATATCCTTCAATTCTGTCTTTTCTTTTTTGGTGATGTAAGATGTCACATACCGAGCCACAGCCATACAGTTATCAGCCACAAACTGTATATCCATGTTAGCATTCCACATGGACAAAATCACTGGGTTGTAGTCGTTGATGTACTTGGACTCTTCGTTCCTTTTCAAATTGTATGTGTTTTTAGGTGATTTCTTCATCACATTATGTCGCAGCGAAGACATCAAACTGTTCACTCTTCCTTTAGAAATCACCGGTCGTGGAAAGGCGAAACGACATTTGGTGTAGAACTTGTCCTTGTTTCTGAATTTACGACGACAGTACTTTCCACAACGATGGCTTTGGAAGCGTAAAACTTGTTCTCTTAGGCTTTTGTCTTCCATTGCGTTTGGAACAGCACATGTAGAATACTGTTCTATGAAAATCATCACTAAGTCTTCTGGATCTGTTCCAAATGTAGGTGCATCCTTGATCCACAGCAGCATATGTATATGAGGAGCACCTCTTGCTTGGTACTCCCTTCTCCAGAAGAAATCCAACACCTCTCCAAGAGGTGGATTTTCCTTGTTCATGATGAAAGACATCATAGCTTCAAATCTATGATTGAAGTACCTGCATACATTCACTGGATCCAAAGAGCACAGTTCTCCGGGTGTCTTGAATTCGATATGTTCAATGTTTCCATTTGCCTCTCGTAGAAATTCAAGTAAGTCTTCCCAGCCATACTCGGCACAGCTGAGAGTGAGGAACCATGTGGGAGTTCCTAAGTTCCTCAGCATACATTTTAAATCACCATGACGACGGTACCAATACTCATTAGTACCACGCTGACACGCCATGAGATTAATCAGGTGAGAATCCAAAATACTGTCTTGCACATTAACTTTATCCATAAAGTCACTTGCCGAGATGTTTTGTATCTGTATACCATTTTTCAAGATGTGGTTCACTGCATATGACAGTCCAGACAGATCGCTTTCAAACAGGAGATGAAACAATTAGGGAATGCATTGTCGAAACCCAGCATCTTCTGCATACAATCGTAAAGTCCGGTATTCAGAAGCAGGAATTTGATGAGGTCGCTCATCATATCTTCCTCCTTCACCTGTTGGAAATAGCTGTGGGAAACACCGAGCTTCCAAACTTTCCTCCCAAACACTAATGGGACTCCCTTTGGCTTGTTTCATTTGAAACAACTCAATAGCATTCCCCATGACTTCCTTGGAATGCAAAGGATGAACACTATAATGTTCATATATTTCTTCACTTTTAGAGGGTTCTACTTTCTCAATTTAATCAGCACACAAATCGCTATCCTCTTCTTCACTTACTTCCTCTTCTGCAACATATACATTCTTATAGTACTTATTGTTTTTTTTCAAAAACAATGTTGCCTTTTTGACTTTCCTAACATCCACTAAATCTTGCCATATTTTCTTACTCTTTGTCGGAACCCCATTAACTAAGATAACCAGAGGTTCCTCTTCCACTTTTTCTACTCCAATTGTATTAATGTTTTTCTTCAAATCTAGAGGCAAATAAACAACTCTTCCCTTTAATCCTCTCTGTAAATCTGATGGAGGCAATTTCCCTGTCTTTGGCTCCATTCTTACAATAGCCTGAAAGGGATGGATACTTTGAATCAAAATAGATTCATAAGTATTTAAATCCTTCAATTCAGAAGGAATCTCAACCAATTCCAGATTATTATGAACGGCTCTAGCAGGCATCCGGTTTTGATTTAATTTGTTACAACAATAAGTACACACACGTTGATCCAATCCCAAATCAAAACAATTTTCTACCATCAAGTATGTTGCGAAATCCTTCCATTCACAATTATTTTCCCTTTCACTTTTCGCATATAAATCCACTAACTTAGTCTGATTCTTATAATAAGTGCGTCGACAACACACACAAGTGAAATTAGGCCTCTCACTTGATTCCACCTGAAACGTGGCAATTTCCTTCTGAAAATTATCTGTACTGGAAACCTGTACACTATCTTCCACATTACCCTCTTCTTCTGGGTCAATTTCAACATTCTCCTCTTCACTTGCAAAGTAACAAAACTCAATTTCTGCACAAATATTCTTCACATCTACTTCTGAACCATGCAAAAGAGCAGTGCATAATTGTTTAAGCATAATTCCTGGACTCTTAGCATAATACAACATTCTAACTAATTTCCTCACTTTATTATGATAATGATCCTTCGCTTGACGCATATTTTCACGCAGTTCAGCATAATTGAAGTTTAACCATATATTGACGTTGCCAATGCTCCCTAGGCACTTCCTGGTATCTTCATGCGTGAGCATTTTGAACACAGGTTGTCCTTTCACTGGTGTCAGCTGCAGAAGATCACCGAAAACAATGATGTGTTTGCCACCAAATAACACATCATACTCTGTTTTGAGAACTTCTTGCATTCTCAAATGCACAAAGGCAAGCATGACATTGGAAACCATGCTTACTTCGTCAATGATAAGAAGTTTCATTTTCCTCAAGACTCTTGAAACTTCACAACAAGCATCTCCAGATAACTTGTGGTATTGTAATTTGTTATCATGCTCCACTGGCAGCATCAGTAGACGATGCAAAGTAATACCTTTAATGTTATGTGCTGCCAGTCCAGTTGGAGCGGTGACAACACAAGACAGCGATGACTCAGTCCTTTTCTGCAAATAACATGAAATTGCTTTAATGAGGAAACTTTTTCCAGTTCCCGCTTCTCCACTCACGTACAGTCGGACAGGCTTCAACGACGTACATGAGCACTCTTTCTTCTCATGACTTAATCCATGATCAATTTGGTTGGTAACTTCATCATATATTTTCCTCTGCTCAACGTTGAGTTGTCTTTCCAAATCTTCTAAGTTAACCGCATCCTCCTGAGCATGTGCCATGGCTCTTTCCACTTCAATCATGGCAGTGGCAGCTTCATTTTCGATAACTGGTCCTCCTAGTGGATCCTGACTCAATGAAACAGAACTCTGACTGTCCTGAGAACTGTCTCTAGCAATCTCGGCTGCAATCGTTGCTTCCTGCTCGATTTCCGCATTCAACATTTCTAGATATTTGGGAAAAACAGGACATTCTATGGTCTCCTTGGCGGCATTGAAAGAGTCTTCGTAACAGAGGAAATCTCCAAGCAGTTCCTCTTCTGCACGCCAAGGCTTGAAAAGTTGCAAAAGTGCTAAATAGAAAAACTCTTTTTTTTCAGGAGATTCGCCACTCAATTTTCGATGGTTTACCAAGTGGCATTTTCTTTGCTTGACCAGACATCCCTCACTTCCAATTACAGCATACACTCCTTTATCAATATCTTCTTTGATGTTCCTCTTGAATATGTAATTTTGTAGAACCTCATACAGACAAACATTCTCGAGGTGACTGCTTCTATTTGGATAATATGTATCCAACATGTTGGTCTTCAAAATATCGGTACTGTTTGGCTCCTTTTCCGCCAAATACTCAATTTCCCGCACAGGTTTCAGAACTCGATTACGCGTTGCAGCAAGACCAAGACTCGCCCAAACGATACTCCTGGATTTGGCATAGAGACTTGCTGAAGACAACCGGTCAGAACATTCGTAAGCTCCGATTTCTCGATGTGACAACATCTTCAGACTGAAACTGTACAACTTCTTGCTGAGGCTCTTTTCATGGGAAATGTCCTCCCACATATCCTTCAATTCTGTCTTTTCTTTTTTGGTGATGTAAGATGTCACATACCGAGCCACAGCCATACAGTTATCAGCCACAAACTGTATATCCATGTTAGCATTCCACATGGACAAAATCACTGGGTTGTAGTCGTTGATGTACTTGGACTCTTCGTTCCTTTTCAAATTGTATGTGTTTTTAGGTGATTTCTTCATCACATTATGTCGCAGCGAAGACATCAAACTGTTCACTCTTCCTTTAGAAATCACCGGTCGTGGAAAGGCGAAACGACATTTGGTGTAGAACTTGTCCTTGTTTCTGAATTTACGACGACAGTACTTTCCACAACGATGGCTTTGGAAGCGTAAAACTTGTTCTCTTAGGCTTTTGTCTTCCATTGCGTTTGGAACAGCACATGTAGAATACTGTTCTATGAAAATCATCACTAAGTCTTCTGGATCTGTTCCAAATGTAGGTGCATCCTTGATCCACAGCAGCATATGTATATGAGGAGCACCTCTTGCTTGGTACTCCCTTCTCCAGAAGAAATCCAACACCTCTCCAAGAGGTGGATTTTCCTTGTTCATGATGAAAGACATCATAGCTTCAAATCTATGATTGAAGTACCTGCATACATTCACTGGATCCAAAGAGCACAGTTCTCCGGGTGTCTTGAATTCGATATGTTCAATGTTTCCATTTGCCTCTCGTAGAAATTCAAGTAAGTCTTCCCAGCCATACTCGGCACAGCTGAGAGTGAGGAACCATGTGGGAGTTCCTAAGTTCCTCAGCATACATTTTAAATCACCATGACGACGGTACCAATACTCATTAGTACCACGCTGACACGCCATGAGATTAATCAGGTGAGAATCCAAAATACTGTCTTGCACATTAACTTTATCCATAAAGTCACTTGCCGAGATGTTTTGTATCTGTATACCATTTTTCAAGATGTGGTTCACTGCATATGACAGTCCAGACAGATCGCTTTCAAACAGGAGATGAAACAATTAGGGAATGCATTGTCGAAACCCAGCATCTTCTGCATACAATCGTAAAGTCCGGTATTCAGAAGCAGGAATTTGATGAGGTCGCTCATCATATCTTCCTCCTTCACCTGTTGGAAATAGCTGTGGGAAACACCGAGCTTCCAAACTTTCCTCCCAAACACTAATGGGACTCCCTTTGGCTTGTTTCATTTGAAACAACTCAATAGCATTCCCCATGACTTCCTTGGAATGCAAAGGATGAACACTATAATGTTCATATATTTCTTCACTTTTAGAGGGTTCTACTTTCTCAATTTAATCAGCACACAAATCGCTATCCTCTTCTTCACTTACTTCCTCTTCTGCAACATATACATTCTTATAGTACTTATTGTTTTTTTTCAAAAACAATGTTGCCTTTTTGACTTTCCTAACATCCACTAAATCTTGCCATATTTTCTTACTCTTTGTCGGAACCCCATTAACTAAGATAACCAGAGGTTCCTCTTCCACTTTTTCTACTCCAATTGTATTAATGTTTTTCTTCAAATCTAGAGGCAAATAAACAACTCTTCCCTTTAATCCTCTCTGTAAATCTGATGGAGGCAATTTCCCTGTCTTTGGCTCCATTCTTACAATAGCCTGAAAGGGATGGATACTTTGAATCAAAATAGATTCATAAGTATTTAAATCCTTCAATTCAGAAGGAATCTCAACCAATTCCAGATTATTATGAACGGCTCTAGCAGGCATCCGGTTTTGATTTAATTTGTTACAACAATAAGTACACACACGTTGATCCAATCCCAAATCAAAACAATTTTCTACCATCAAGTATGTTGCGAAATCCTTCCATTCACAATTATTTTCCCTTTCACTTTTCGCATATAAATCCACTAACTTAGTCTGATTCTTATAATAAGTGCGTCGACAACACACACAAGTGAAATTAGGCCTCTCACTTGATTCCACCTGAAACGTGGCAATTTCCTTCTGAAAATTATCTGTACTGGAAACCTGTACACTATCTTCCACATTACCCTCTTCTTCTGGGTCAATTTCAACATTCTCCTCTTCACTTGCAAAGTAACAAAACTCAATTTCTGCACAAATATTCTTCACATCTACTTCTGAACCATGCAAAAGAGCAGTGCATAATTGTTTAAGCATAATTCCTGGACTCTTAGCATAATACAACATTCTAACTAATTTCCTCACTTTATTATGATGCACTGCTAGCATCCTGAAATGATGAAAAACACTCTGGCATACTCTCCTGGAAAGACAAGCCAGTGAATGACCATGCAAACCTGTCACTTCTCTCACTCTGCAAGGATCTAATTCTTGCAACAACATCATTTTCTGCTTCAAACTTTTCTTATTAAATGTCCGTACAAAATCACAAAGCAAATTGATGGAATCCTGTCGCACACTGCAAATACTACTACACTTCCAGGTCCCTTAGGACGTCTTCCTAAAACCTCTTCTGCCTCTGTTGTCACAAGTTTTTCTTTTTCAACTGGACAACCATCTTTCACCTCATAAGCTCGACCACTGGTGTCAACTGCATGCACCAAATCATTATCCTGGAAATAACTCTCCTCATTAAAAAATGCCTCACAACTTGAACTATGCATCCATTCTCCTGAAAAAACGTCACAAAAATTACTACGATTAACTATTCTCTTCCATCTACTATTTCTTTTGAAATCATAAATTGCCTTGTTTAGCTTCCTAATTCTATTGATTATCAAAATAAATAACTTTCGCTTAATTTCAAATGCCTGATCAATAACTTTCCCTTTTTTTTCTCTTATAAAAAAACCACTTGACCTTTCTTAAAATTTTTTAACAAATTGCCAATTATCCTGTTGCGGAACATTCGTCTACGAATGTCCCTAAACTGTTGTGTCCTACTACTATCATGCACAGAGTTATCTCCTGCTCTAGCAGTAACATTTTTGATTGGCCTTTCCTTTCCGTTTAAATCGCTTCTCTTTTTCTGGACTAAAACATTTTCTGTAGTACTACTTTTTTTTCTACAAATGTTTCTTATGAATGATTTCATTGTCTTACCCAGAGCTTTCTTGGTGACTTGATGAGTTTTTATTGTAGAGGACTGCTGCAACAATTTATTAAGCTGCTGTCTTTGACGTTTTGTAGCCTTTCGGATTCTATCCTTAGACGGCATTCTCTAATTTCGAAATGATCTGCAGTTGAATCTGTGGTAAAATATAATAAAAATGTTATTAACCACTATTACCAAACAGTAAATCAATAACAGTCGTCAAAAATTTAACACACTACTTGTCATTTTTACATTGAATAATTTTTAGTGCATTGGCAAATTTAGTATTCACAAATAGTAGCAAAGAAATGGAATGCTTCTACATTTTACCTGTGCTGTTTTATATGTGAATCTGATCTAATTTTATGAGCATATTTGACTATTTTATTAAAGACACTACACATAACCTGTTTTTGAAGTTGTGTTTAATTTTAAATGAAACGGTTTACATTTTTACTTTTCATTTCCAGTAAATTTTAAAAAAAAATGTTTATAGTTCCATAGGCTCAAGCAGGTCAGCTTCCCACCCTATGTCATACAATTCTGACAAATCGGCATCCTCATCATGTTCTTCATCATCCTCAGGATTTAAATCATCCAAGGGATCTACTTCCACTGACGTTTCAATGACAAGTTCAATGATAAGATCGAGATCAACTGATTGCTCATTATCACTCATGGTTGATGTTGTCGTTATCTTTAAAGAAAGAGAACAACAATGAGATGTTGCAGTGTAAGAGACAAATCTCAGAGACTATAATAGTAAAATTGTTTAACAAGAGTAACATTTTGCAGCTATTATTTAGCCATGTCCAGCGATGCTGAGGAGGTGAGGCCTATGTCCAAGTTTTCAGTGAACAGGACTCATCTCTTCTTAACCTTGGATAAGCCTCACCGACTCTGTGTCCCCTGCTCATACTTAAATGTAAAGGGGCAGATTTATGTTAACTGGCGCATCCCCAGGGATGCACCAGTTAATGTGCACCGCTGCTCTGCCACCCATGGTGTGCCGCATTTACAATGTGGAGCACCATTGAGTTAAAACAGCACAGATGCGTCACGCATCTGTGCCGCAAAAGCAGCACATTGCAGGAATCACGTCGTAAGCGCGACATGTCTACTGCAATGCACAGGAGCAAGCCACACATTGCATGGTGCATCACTCCTTATGCCTGTTTCAAACAGGCGTAAGGATTTGATTCAGCAATGCTATAAAGCTGACTCAGTGAAATCTTCTAAATTTCACTGTGTTAGTTTTACAGGGCTTTCATGCAAATGAATGCCCACCCTGCAACAAAACGCCTATATGAAACCTGACGCAGGTTTCATGTGGCACAGGACTTTACAGCATTACACATCTGCCTAGATGCATCAAGTTGTAAATATGTCGCAACATAGCGCATCTTTTGCACCGCCGCTACATCACAAAAGTGACGCACAGCGGCGCAAAAGAGGCACACGGCTATCATAAATCTGTCCCTAACATTTTAAATGATTGATTCAGGATGACGATAAGGTGTGGCCTATCCAGAGGTTTGTTTGAGGTGAGGCCTACTCAGGGTTGCAGGTGAAATTTAGGCTTGTTGAAGAATACAGAGGAGATAATACATGTGCAGGCCTACCAATGAAGTGAGTCATGTCCACTGCACTCTTGAACAAAGGTCAGACCTCTTCTGTGTCCGTGAACAGGCCTAAACCTCATCTGCACAATGTGATTCGTAAAGTTAGGAAACACAGGTGATGTAATTGAAAAATGTGGAATTTCTTTTCCTCATTTCACAATCACATCACCTGTGTTTCCTTTGCTTAGTTATCTCATTGTGCTGATGGAGTCTAGCATATCAAAGAGTACACAGAAGTTGAGCACTGTATACAACAATTTTGACATTTACAGAAGATTCAGCTTCTCCATGCCCCCTACACAGTCCTAAATGTTTACAGTTTAAACTGACGGTATCTTGTTGGAGATGAAGTGAGGCCTGCCTTGCAACATGGTGCATCTTTTGCATCACTGCTGCATCGGTTTCATGTGGCACAGGACTTTACAGCATGACACATCTGCCTAGATGCATCAAGTTGTAAATATGTCGCCACATAGCAAATCTTTTGCACCGCCGCTGCGTCACAAAAGTGACGCACAGTGACGCAAAAGAGGCACACGGCTATCATAAATCTGTCCCTAACATTTTAAATGATTGATTCAGGATGACGATAAGGTGTGGCCTATTCAGAGGTTTGTTTGAGGTGAGGCCTACTCAGGGTTGCAGATGAAATTTAAGCTTGTTGAAGAGTACAGAGGAGATAATACATGTGCAGGCCTACCATTGAAGCAAGTCATGTCCACTTCACTCTTGAACAAAGGCCAGACCTCTTCTGTGTCCGTGGACAGGCCTAAACCTCATCTGCACAATGTGATTCGTAAAGTTAGGAAACACAGGTGATGTAATTGAAAAATGTGGAATTTCTTTTCCTCATTTCACAATCACATCACCTGTGTTTCCTTTGCTTAGGTATCTCATTGTGCAGATGCAGTCTAGCATATCAAAGAGTACACAGAAGGTGAGCACTGTATACAACAATTTTGACATTTACAGAAGATTCAGCTTCTCCATGCCCCCTACACAGTCCTAAATGTTTACAGTTTAAACTGACGGTATCTTGTTGGAGATGAAGTGAGGCCTGTCTTGCAACATGGTGCATCTTTTGCATCACTGCTGCATCGGTTTCATGTGGCACAGGACTTTACAGCATGACACATCTGCCTAGATACATCAAGTTGTAAATATGTCGCCACATAGCAAATCTTTTGCACCACTGCTGCGTCACAAAAGTGATGCACAGTGGCGCAAAAGAGGCACACACCTATCATAAATTTGTCCCTAACATTTTAAATGATTGATTCAGTACATCGATAAGGTGTGGCCTATTCAGAGATTTGTTTGAGGTGAGGCCTACTCAGGGTTGCAGATGAAATTTAAGCTTGTTGAAGAGTACAGAGGAGATAATACATGTGCAGGCCTACCAATGAAGCGAGTCATGTCCACTTCACTCTTGAACAAAGGCCAGACCTCTTCTGTGTCTGTGTACAGGCCTAAACCTCATCTGCACAATGTCATTCGTAAAGTTAGGAAACACAGATGATGTAATTGAAAAATGTGGAATTTCTTTTGCTCATTTCACAATCACATCACCTGTGTTTCCTTTGCTTAGATATCTCATTGTGCAGATGGAGTCTAGCATATCAAAGACTACGCAGAAGGTGAGCACTGTATGGAACATGGCTATATAACTCAAAGAATCAAAATCTAAATTTGCCAAGCACACATGGGGGTGTATTTACAAGGACCTTCCACCACGGGGAAATGTCTTTAATTAAAATGGGAAAAATAACATCAAAGGGACTCAAATGCTTTTTAAATATACCCCAAGCAACCTATGAAACTCTAGCACTACATATCAAGAAACCTAATTGATTTCAAAAAATGTTTTTGAACACATCATCTAAATCAATTATATACCTACATTCATCGGGAAATGACTTAAAATGCCCTAAGACACATGAAAGCATTTTTTTAAGGCCCTTGCACCATTTTTGGGTCACTTTTAACATGGCTATGTAACTGAAAGAATCAAAATCTAAATTTGCCAAGCACAGATGGGGGCGTATTTACAAGGACCTTGCACCACGGGGAAAGGTCTTAAATTAAAATGGGAAAAATAACATCAGAGAGACTCAAAGGCCTTATAAATATGCCCCAAGCAACCTATGAAACTCTAGCACTACATATCCAGAAACCTAATTGATTTCAAAAAACGTTTTTAAACACATCATCTAAATCAATTATATACCTACATTCATCGGGAAATGACTTAAAATGCCCTTAGACACATGAAAGCGTTTTTTAAGGCCCTTGCACCATTTTTGGGTCACTTTTAACATGGTTTTGTAACTCAAAGAATCAAAATCTAAATTTGCCAAGCACAGATGGGGGCGTATTTACAAGGACCTTGCACCACGGGGAAAGGTCTTAAATTAAAATGGGAAAAATAACATCAGAGAGACTCAAAGGCCTTATAAATATGCCCCAAGCAACCTATGAAACTCTAGCACTACATATCCAGAAACCTAATTGATTTCAAAAAACGTTTTTAAACACATCATCTAAATCAATTATATACCTACATTCATCGGGAAATGACTTAAAATGCCCTTAGACACATGAAAGCGTTTTTTAAGGCCCTTGCACCATTTTTGGGTCACTTTTAACATGGTTTTGTAACTCAAAGAATCAAAATCTAAATTTGCCAAGCACAGATGGGGGCGTATTTACAAGGACCTTGCACCACGGGGAAAGGTCTTAAATTAAAATGGGAAAAATAACATCAGAGAGACTCAAAGGCCTTATAAATATGCCCCAAGCAACCTATGAAACTCTAGCAGTACATATCAAGAAACCTAATTGATTTCAAAAAACGTTTTTAAACACATCTTGTAAAGCAATTATATTCCTACATTCATGGGGAAGTGAGTTAAAATGCCCTAAGACACATGAAATCGTTTTTTTAAGGCCCTTGCATCATTTTTGCGTTACTTTTAACATGGCTATGTAACTCAAAGAATCAAAATCTAAATTTGCCAAGCACACATGGGGGCGTATTTACAAGGACCTTGCACCACAAGGAAATGTCTTAAAATAAAATGGGAAAAATTACATCAAAGGAACTCAAAAGCCTTGTAAATATGCCCCAAGCAACCTATGAAACTCTAGCAGTACATATCAAGAAACCTAATTGATTTCAAAAAACGTTTTTAAAAACATCTTGTAAAGCAATTATATTCCTACATTCATGGGGAAGTGAGTTAAAATGCCCTAAGACACATGAAAGCATTTTTGTAAGACCCTTGCACTATTTTTGCGTCACTTTTAACATGGCTATGTAACTCAAAGAAACAAAATCTATTTGTAAAACACTTGACACAAAGCAACATTTTAAATACACAACTTTCTTCATAATTTTCTCCCTAAAGCATACTATTCTCTATCTAAATTAAATGAATCTTTTCTCACCTTAGCAAATACTTTATGAGTTTCAAAACAGTCTCAGACACACACCAATTTGTCTTTAGCAGAGCAAAAGGTATGCACTCCAGAGGCTGCAGCCATAAAAAGCACATAAATGCTGTAATTCATCACACATATCTCTCATGTCACCCAATCAAAACTCTTCCCTCACTTTTTTCAAATCAACACCCTTCCCCCCTCTGCCCTTTCTGCCTTTTTTGCATAGCAACCACCTCCTGAAAGACCTCTGATGTTTGCAAGTTCACACAACAATGTTTCAATTGAACTCTGAACTCTCAGTACACCTGCATATCCAGTGCAATCTTTCATTAAATGATTTTTTCTTGACCATTCAAATTACATCTTTCAAAGAACTCATCCATGCACCCTAACTTTCTGTTTTCAGCAATCAAAATCCACCAATCACTGCTACTGCTTCATTAACACAGAAACTCCACAGTTTTTTTCATTTTAAACTCTTATATTTTTAACTGCCATTTCATTGCCACACTTCATCTGACTGCAGCACAACCTTCTCTCACCATGTTTTCTGTCTGGATTGTTGGACATAGTTACATCTACTGGGCTCAAAGGTATGCTAATAACAGAAATTTACCTAACCTCAATTTACAAAATGTGGAAATTAAGTGGATTGGCCACAGAGGATTAAAATGTCACCAATTGATACCATTGGTGAAAACCTTTTTGCATTTGCCAAAACCTGACCTGTTAATTGTGCACTGTGGAGGAAATGACTTGGGCACTTTGACTGGGGTAGGTCTGGAAATGCTTTTAAAGGACACCTTTGACCAATTGATGGCACTTTTTCCTCAAACTGCCTTGGTATATTCAAATATATGCCAAAGACAGAAATGGAGGTGGTCGAACCAATTTTGTCCACAAATTGAGAAATCGAGGAAGCATGTAAATAAGTCTGTTTCAGCTTACATGAAAGACCATGGAATGGGCTCCATGTACAACAATAACTTGCGTTACTACATGCAAGATATCTACAGAGGAGACGGAGTTCACTTCTCAGATGAGGGATACAGAATTTTCATTCTGAATTTAAGACTGTGCATTGGTACCTACTTATAAGTACCTAAATCTACCATAAACCCAAAAGCTCTTCTCAGAGCTACCCTAACTATGATCACCATAAACAAATTTTAAATGTAAATTTTTTTTAACTAATTTTCACAATTTACGCTTTCCGGAGCGCTACCCGGTACGCGCACCGGACGCTAACCGCGCGAAAATTAAAAACAAAATGTTTTTTTTCCGCACATATGGACCTCCTCAGCCACCCTCAGAAAACCTAGGGGGTCAGGATACGTCTACCGTGCCCCCTTCTACCCATTCTGAAAAATTTTTGCCCTCCATCTTGTATCTCAATTCTACCGAAACACAAAATGGGGGACTCCCGTAACGCTGCCGGTTCGCGTACCGGGGCGCGCACCGGGAAGCGCTCGCTGAAAAAAGGTGGGAAAGTAATTTACAGAAAAACCACTGGAGACACTTTCACCAAATATAGATTAGCTCATACTACATACCAATCCCTACCATTTTCACAAATTTGATTGAAAATCCATTTAGCCATTTAGCCTGTAGACCTCTTTAATACCCTGAGGTAAATTACTTCACAAAACACATCTGAAGTGTTGGAATTGACAACCAATTAAAATGTTACTTTCATTTTCTACTTTTTTTTTACCTGACATTTGATTGGTTATGTACCTGAATATATATAAAGAAAGAGAGAGAAACACAGCCATTTTGACTACTACTTCCTGAAGTACATTGCAAGATCATTTTCACTGACAACTTAAACTTGTTTTTAAAAGGTAAGATGTTATTTTGTAAATTTGAAAGGAGAACTATGTCATGCACTTTAAATTAATTTGGGAAAACATTTTCAGATAGTTATATACTGTCCCTCTGTAAGAGTTAGACATTGAGAAAGGCTTGTTTATTATAATAATGGATTGATTTAGGTTTCTGTGGTATAATTATGAATTTACTTAGGCTTCTTCACAGGCACTTTTTAATAGTACTACTTCACGCCTGAAACCATACAGTACCCATAGATTACTTCTCTGTTATAAACTCACAAATACCTGTCTGAACTTAAACCCAACAGTGCCCTATCTCTACTGATATATTTATTTTTTATGCAAATTACAGCAAGAAAATGGAAGGAGAGCAGATTATTTCCTTTAAAATTGTTCTGGAGAACAACACAGAAAATGTTATTGAGGACAATGATGACTCAGATTTCACAGATGAATCACGGGACCATGAATTAGTTCAATGTGTAGATGCAGTAGATTCGCTGATTGAAAATGAGGACATTTCCGACAATGTGTTGTTAAATGTTCTGTTAAATTTGGAAAAAGAATCACAAAAATAAATTTATATTTAATTAAAAAAAGCAAAAAAAAACAACAAAATGAACAATCAATAATTATACAATATTTCAAAATATCATTGTCTATCATTCTTTTTTCCTTATAGTACGCTCCCCAGACCGCTTCCCGGTGCGCGTACCGTTTGCGTAACTACCTCGTTAGAAAACAACATCGTGACGCGTCGCGTAATGCGTCATATGACGCGCCGCGTTAGCGCACCCGGAAGTGCTCCGGTCCGCGAAGCGCAGCTTCCCGGAAGCGATCCGGGGCGCGGCGCGGAGTGCGTAACGTAAGAATAACAGGTCATGTGACTTGTCATGTGACTTGTTAATAACACTTTTCATTGGTTCATTTCACTTTTGGTTTCCTAATGTTGTTAGGCTAGGTCATGTGACCTAAAAATAACACTTTTCATTGGTTTAGAACTATTTTTTTTCCCAAATGATGAAAACCCCTCCTTGTTTTTACCTCATTCTTACTTTCTACTTCCAGAGAGCAAGACCTATTTTTCACAATGGCTTCTGTAATAGCTGCAGCTGGTGCTTTTCAGCAACCACCACCACCAAAAGGACCACCTCCAACACTGGACTTTGGTAGAGAGGAAGATAATGAGGACGAAGAGGAGGAGGAGGAGGAAGAGCAAGTAAGGCAGTTCCTGCCAGAAACACCAAGGCAGAGCCATATTAAAGAGCACTACATATGGCAATTTTTTAAAATTCCACCTGGACAAAAGAAGGTCAATGCACCCCAGGTGTCTTGTTTATATGTAAAAATATACTTTCTCGTGGCAACCCCAACAAGAAATACAGCTTTGGCAATCATACAATGATTCGCCACATGGAGCGATGGCATCCTAATAATCTTTCCCAAGCACAAGTAAGGGATCTTGCTGCCAACCCCCCAAATGTCATCCCCAGCACCTCCAGTGGACAAAGCTCATTCGCCGGACCAGAAGGCCGAGAACTAATCCACAATATTCAAGCTCCTTTTGAACACTACAAAATAGTTTGTATATATTGTGGAGGAACTATTTGTTATGGAGAGAAGAGTATTACTTTGATTAAACGAGCTGGAGAAAATCATAAATGCAACAAGATGAGAAAACAATGAATCCTTTTTATTTTTTTTTGCTCCTGTTGAGACATGTTCAAACCCTGCTTTTTTGTTATTTCCCCTAAAAAAACACAAAAAAACCACAAAATAGTTTTCAAAAATCAAAAAAAAAATCTGTTCAGAAAATTAATAAAAGAAAGAAAAAAAAGAAAAAGAATAAAAAAACAGTTCTTGGAGGAGCTTGGCGGGCATCCGAGATGGCCGCGTGAGCACAGCGCTCCCCGGACCCCCGCCGCTCCCGGCTTGATATCCTGATTTAATCCTGAATTTTTGCGAGGATTCATATAGAGGACGTTGGGCTGATCTACCTGGACTTTTCGTAAACGGATTTGGACATCGGGTGCCTGAATTATGTTCACTTGAACTTTTGGGCTCCGCCCTCGAAGTGCGCCCGGGACTGGGTGAGGTTTGGTGGCCGTCTTGGAGTTGAACAACAACGGCAGGGGGATTGGTCTTTTGAGTCCCCCTCTTAAGTTTCGGTTTCGTTTCTGCCTCAGACTGGGACATTGGTTAGAGGGCTGGGCCAGAGCTGCGGCCGTGATACACGTAGGTTGTCTGGCCCTTGGCTGCACTGTTTCTGGAGTGGGCTGCCTCTATCCTGGTGCTACACCTCTTGTAGTCCTTTTATCCAGGGGCCTCCATTTCTGGTGCCCGGTCTGTCGACCCTGGTGACATTGCTCGTGACGCATCTTCAAAATGGCAGGCAGAGGGGACCGAGAGACGCGCAAGACGAAGACACCTCTGCGCGGGGGTCCGGTTCAATCGAATGTCATGGATCGTTATACCCACTCTAAGGGGTCCCCGGGAGCGGCCCTGCCCGGTCCCACTGCGTCGGACCAAGTACTGGATGCGTCGTCGGAGCCCTCCTTGCAGGACATCATGGGCGCCATTTCTGGCATGAGGGAATCCATAGGCCACCAATATGAAACTTTGGCCCACAAACTTGACACTGTGGCGATTGAGGTGAATTTGATTCGAGCCGATCTCTCCAAGACGAACGAAAAGGTGAAGTCGTTGGATATCAAATCTTCCAGCCTCACGACGGACGTCTCTGATATTCAGACGGAGATTGGCAATCTCCGCAGGGTGAACGATTTCATGACCCGGCGCTTGGAGGATTTTGAGAACAGGGCACGTCGCTGTAATGTTCGCGTGGTTGGTGTGCCGGAGAATCCAGAACCCCACTCGGTTGATCTCCTGGTTGAAGATCTTATCCAGAATCACCTTTCACCGTCTGGCCTTAGTAAATTTTTCACAGTGGAGCGCGCACATCGTGTTCCGGGGGGCAAGGGCAAGCCAGGCGCCCCGCCGAGACCTATTGTTGCCAAGCTTTTCCACTACAGAGATCGGGACGCTATCCTGCAGGCCTCGCGGGTGAAGGGCCCAGTAGCCTTTGAAAATGCCACTGTGAACTTTTATCCGGACTTTTCCCAACAGGTCCAGAAGCAGCGGATGGGATTTCGTGGTGCCAAGAAACGTCTTAGGGACTTGGGGATGCGCTACGCAATGCTCTTTCCGACCAGGCTGCGGGTGGAGTATGATGATCGAACTTTCTTTTTTGATCGGCCAGAGGCTGTGAATGACTGGCTGGACTCCCTGCCTAATCGGCCTCCTGAGACTGAGTCCGAAGCCCACCCGGGCGGTGCTGAAGGTGGTGTTGAGAGCTGAACGTTTCGTTTTTGACTGATGCCTTGTTTTGTCTGACTTTTCCAGGGATGTAAGCCTATGTTCCTCTACCTCATATGTATTTTGATGTATGGTCTTATTCTCGTTACTTGTTGATCGGGGGGCGGGTGGAACGGAGCCTTTCCTCCTCCGGGGTCTTCGTGTAGAATAGGGGTTCTTGGGCGACAGGCACACTGCAGGTTGGGGTGGCTTTTTAGCTTTTTGCAGGGGTGCAGGGTGGGGGGTGTTTTCTTGTTATTTGGGGGGTGGGTGGTTGGGAAGTTCGTTGTTTGTCTGTTCTGTGTTCAAGGCGACTTTATTCTGTATTTGAATTGCTTTTTGTGGTCGTGCTCATTGATGGGGGGTTTGGGCTTTGTCGGGTGGGATGGGGGGTAGCGGGTTGAGATTTGTTTCGTGGAACGTTAATGGTCTGGGTGATCGTATCAAACGCAGTGTGGTGTTGAAATGTATACGACGTTTATCTCCTGACATTGTTTTCCTGCAGGAGACTCATTTGATAGGCAATGTCTGTCATGCAATGAACAGGTGGGGCTATCGCCTCGTAGCACATTCGGGGTTTACCTCGGGTTCCAGGGGTGTGGGTATTCTCATTCGGGCTTCCCTCCCCCTGGCTATTGACGATGTTATACAGGATGACCGGGGGCGGTATGCTGTCCTTGTGGGTCGGTATGAAGGCCGTACCCTCTCCTTATTAACTGTTTATGTGCCCCCCGGCTTGCAGACTTCCACCTTTTCAGATTTGGGCCGTGTCTTGTTGGACCTTCCTGATAGTACTCTCTTTCTGGCTGGTGACTTTAATTCGGTAGTCTCTGGCCTTCATGATCGCCACCCCCCTAGGGATACCCCGGCGGCTCAGCAGTGGTTGGGTGGCTTTTTGGATACCTTCGGCCTAGTGGACTGCTGGAGGCTTTTGCATCCTACGCAGCGGCAGTACACCTTTCACTCCGGGGCCCATGGGAGTTTGTCTCGGCTGGATTATTTCCTGATGCCTGCGTCACAGTCCCCGGCTGTGCGTGAGATTGTGCACATGCCCAGGGGTATCTCTGACCACTCTCCGCTCTGGCTTCGTTTTGAGGCTGGGGTGGAAGCAGTGGGCAGGGTTGCTCCCATTAATCCGTGGTACCTTACCTCCCCTGAGACCCGCACCCTTTTACTTAAGTCCCTCGACTCGTATTTTCTGGATAACGAGGGGTCGGTTTCATCTGCTGTGTCCCTGTGGGAGGCCTTTAAGACTGTGATTCGTGGGCAGGCCCTCTCCCTTATTGTTGAGGCTAAGAGAGCGAGGAATAGAGAAGTGGTTGATCTTGAGGGGGAAATTTCTGTACTGGAGGAGGGCTTGGAATCTGGTGTCACGCCTGAGAAGCTCCATGCCCTGGGTCTGAAACAATTTGCTTATAAGTCCTTGGTCACGGATGCAGCCAAAGTGATGTTTCGGGAGCAACAGGGACGTTTGTATGATGTGGGTGACAAAGCGGGTAAATTGCTGGCGTGGCTGGATAAGAAGGAGAGAGCTAATCGTGTGGTACCCGTGATTCAGTCTGCATGTGGTGTGAGTGTAACGGACCCGATTGGGATAGTTGACCGGTTTGCCGAGTACTTCCGTGTGGTGTATACCCCTGTGTCTGTGAGGGATGTGGTTGACTCTCGCCTTCTGTTGCGTGATATAGCCCTGCCCATTGTTTCTGATTCGGACCGTGTGGCGTTAGACTCCCCCTTTACGGTTGATGAGATAGCCACTGCCATCCGTTCCCTCCGTTCTGGCAAAGCATTGGGCCCGAACGGGTTGCCAATCGAATTGTACAAGTTGCGTCCGGATAGGATTGCTCCGTATCTCCGTGCCATGTTTCTGGAGTCCCGGGAGCGGGGTGTTCTCCCTTATGATCAGAGACTGGCCACGATAGTTGTCATCCCCAAGGAGGGCAAACCACGTGATCTTTGTTCCTCCTATAGGCCCATATCCCTACTGAATGTTGAACCCAAGGTGTTGGCGAAACTCCTGGCCACCCGTCTCTTGACGGTCATAAGTGATTTGGTCCATCCGGATCAATCTGGATTTATCCCACATCGCAACACGGCTCTGAACTTACGTCGTCTTCATGGCGCGATCGCGAGGGCGGGGCTTCTGACGGAGCCGGCCATTTTGGCATCGTTGGATGCGTCCCTGGCCTTCGACACGGTGGAGTGGCCCTATCTTTGGGCGGCTCTTGAGAAATTTGGTTTTGGGCCTGACTTTATTGGTTGGGTCCAGTTGCTTTACGCGGCACCTCTGGCGCAAGTAGTGGTAAATGGTAGGGTCTCGGCTCCTTTCACCCTCGGCAGGGGTACCCGTCAGGGATGCCCCTTGTCACCATTACTGTTTGCTCTCGCCTTGGAACCGTTGGCTGCCTGGCTCCGGTGGGAACCGTCTCTCAAGGGGATTCGCTGGTCTCCGGACTTTGAGGACCGCGTTTCGCTTTACGCGGACGATATCCTTTTATACCTCACCTCCCCGCGTAAATCTCTGTCTGTTCTGTTTGATGTTCTTGCTTCTTTTGGAGCCAACTCGGGCCTCGTTATTAACTGGACCAAGTCCTGTGTGTATGTTCTCTCGGGGGTTTTGCCCCCCTTGCCGAGTAGACTTCCTATTCAGGTGGTCCGGTCGGGCTTCAAGTACTTAGGGATTTTTATTACGTTGGACCCGACGCTCCGCTTTGAGCGTAATCTCCTACCACCGTTGCTTAGACTGCGCTTGGATGTGGCCCGTTGGCGCAAGCTTCCCTTATCTCCGCTGGGCAGGGCGGCCCTGTTTAAAATGATGTCCTTGCCGCGATTCCTTTACGCGCTTCACAACTCATATGACGCTATCCCTAAGACCTATTTCCAAGAAATTGAGAGTCTTCAACGGCAGTTGATATGGGATGGGCGACCCCGTATCGCACTCGCAAAGCTCACCATCCCCTGGTATGACGGGGGCATGGCGCTCCCCGATATCAAGCGATATTATTGGGCTTCCCAGTTGTCTGCCATTAATCATGTGATGTTTTCCCCGGGTCGTAATCCTGCATTCGAGATGGACAGACTCCGGCTTCCGGGTGGGGACTTTACTAGAGCGCTTTATTCCCGATCGGCCGGGCGCCATCTTGTGGGCCCATCCAGGATTGCAGTAACGGTGTGGCGGGCTGCGAGTGTGAGTTTGGGGTGGGAGGATCGATTGACGTTGGCGACGCCACTTTATGCATCCGAACGTTTGGGCGGGCTCTGGTCTACCAAGGGTTTCGACCGCTGGGATGTGATTGGGATCTGTAAGGTGGGTGACGTGTACTCGAACGGTTGTGTGAAGTCGTTCCAGGCCCTCCAGGCGGAATATGGTTTGAGTGGTAGGGAATTTTTTCGCTACCTGCAGGTCCGGCATGCCCTCGCCTCAGTCTTGGTTCCTGATGAGGCCCTGCCTGAATCTTCCCCCCTCGAGGACCGTGTCCTTGATGGGCATCTTCCCGATAGCACTCTTTCTCTTATTTACAAGAAATTGATTAATAATCGGGCGGACTTACTGGTGCGACTTCGGGAGGCTTGGGTTTGCGATGGGTTGGAACTGGACGACGAAGATTGGCAATCGGCGCTCTCTTCTCCCAAGGAGGTGGCCATTCCTGCCCGTCTCCGCTTGGTTCAGCTTAAGATTCTTCATCGAGTCTATGTCACTGGTCCGCGTCTGGTTGCGATGGGCTTTTCTTCGGATGGGCTATGCAAGCGTGGATGTGGCTTGAGTGCGACCTTTTTGCATATCCTTTGGGAGTGCCCGGTTGTAGCTGCTTATTGGACTGCTGTGCTTGAGGTGATGGATGCTGTTACAGGTGTGGCCCTGCGGCCGGAGCCTCGCAGATGTCTGTTGAATGTGTGGGAGCCCACTGACTACTCGGTGGCCCAGACCAGATGGGCTACCCTTGGTTACATGATTGCGAAGCGGGATGTCGCTCAACTCTGGGGCGCTTCCAGGCCCCCTGAGGTCTCAAAGTGGGAAGACAATATGGACTGGTCCATGTTTCGTGAGAAGACGGTTTATGTGGCCAGGGGCAGGCCCAGGGCGTGGACGAAGGTTTGGGGCCAGTGGAATGATTATCGTGGGGATATTTGCACCCCTCCCCTTGACAACACAGCTGAGATTGTCCTTTCTCCCTAGACTAGAGTTCCCGGAACCCTTCCGTAAGGTTTTTTATACTTCCGGTTCTCCCCGCTGCTCCCCTCCCCCCCCCTCCCCGACTTGATTGGAGCCTCTGGGCTCTGGGTGTGTTCTCCTGATCGTGGAACCGTCCCCTCCGCTCTTTGGGCTGACCTTAAGTATCATTCATTCGCCTTTTAGTGTTTGTGTTTCTTTTTGTAAAAAATAAAAATACAAATTGTTCTGTGATGTCTATAGAGTAATGCTTTGTACTTGAGCTGTACCTATCCACGGGTGTACATTTTCTTGCATGCACTGTGCCTTGTTATTAGCGGCCAGCCCGTGAGGTTGTAGGCCCATTCTTGTACTTTTCTATGCTTACTCCAATAAAGGTTTTGGAAAAAAAAAAAAAAAAAAAAAAAAAAACAGTTCTTTTCAGAACTACCTTCCATTTATAACAAAATTGCCAAAATTTTTATACCCTTGCTTTCTTTTTTCCTCATAGTACGCTCCTCGGACCGCTTCCCGGTGCGCGCAAAAAACAAAGAAAAAATATATATTTTTTTTTTGCCCCGCGAGGCCCTTTTAAAGCCTCCACATCAAACCTAGGGGGTCAGGGAGGATCTACTATGCCCCCTTATGGTCATTTCCCCCTTTGTTTTGGCCTCCTCTTGTCTCTCGATCCTACCGAGAGACAAGATGGCGGCCGCTCCGGACTGTTTAGAATGTTGACAGACACCGGAGAGCCAATCAGCTTCGCTTCGCGAAGTTCCGTTACGCGTCAGGTACGCGAACCGGGGCGCTACCCTGAGCGCGCTTACAGATATATATATTTTTTTGAACGTTAATTTCTCAAAATCCACTGGAGCACATATATTGAGACCTAGCAAAGGCACATCGGGCTACCAGTCCCTACAATTTTGCCAAGTTTCGTGCAAATCCATTCAGCCGTTCGGGCTAAAAGTGAGGCCAACCGCCCTATGGAAAAATGAATGGGAAAAACGCGTTTTGAGACCCCCCTTTTTTCTCGGCCCCCCCTTGACGAACCCCCCCCAAATTTTCAGGGGCTGCTCAGAAACAAAATGTTCCATTTCCCTGAAAATTTCAGCCAATTGCGTCCACAAACGCCAAAGTTATTAGACATAGAATTTTCAAAAATCCCATAGAGAAAAAATCCTAACTATATATACCTACTGGTGACCGCCAGTAGGTAATATATATATATATATATATATGCCAGCTCCAATTTCCCAAAATACCCAGCCGGGTTTGTAGAAATAACAGCACTCACACAGGCAGCGGCAATCTTTTAGCAGGGCGGTTTATTTACAAAAGGCAAACAAACGCGTTTCGGGACTAAAAATCCCTTCGTCAGTGTTATCATTTGGGCGCCAAACTTTTTTCTTTTTAAACACTGTTCATGCCTGCTATTGACATAAACAAAGGACTGATGCATTGCGTCTATAGGGCGCGCCATCTTTAAACGCCTTACATTTTACACATTTCGTCTTCATGGCTACATATAAAGCAGTACTTCTGTTGTGTACAAAAAACGTCACTGACGTTATTAGTGTGTTTAACACTTAAAACATATTGCCGTGTATCGGCAAGTTTCAATTCATACTTCGAATCATTTCATTCCCAAAGGTGGCCAAATACCTGCGAAACAACGCATTACTAAAAATGCACAATTAAAGCCAAACATCGCTATATTTATAAACAACGCTATTTTAAGCAAATCTTGCCGTGGATCGGCATTTGCAACCTAAAATCAGGTTGCATAATTCTCAGGACACCGGCCATGGGATCAACACAACAGCATAACTCATTAAGACGACAAAAAATTATTACTTACATTATATACATTTTCGAAAAAACAACCCTGATACATACTTTAAAGCATTCCAAAAACATTACAGACCAATATCATCTAATTTAGACACATTCCTCATGATATTTAGCCCAAGTGAGAGGCAAGTTCCTCCCCCATATTCAGTCCCTTCGGAGCCTTGGTCTCAAGGTCAATGATAAATCTAGACTCTAATCGTCTCAAGACCTGCAGCCGGTTACCTCCTCTTGGGATCTCAGCTGCTTGATCTAAGCAGAAATATCTTAGTAAAGTCCTATCACTTTTATGCTTTATGGCAAAATGCCTTGCTACCGGGTAGCTGAAGTCCTT
Source organism: Lissotriton helveticus (assembly GCF_964261635.1). Lineage (NCBI taxonomy): Eukaryota > Metazoa > Chordata > Amphibia > Caudata > Salamandridae > Lissotriton > Lissotriton helveticus. The sequence continues at coordinate 572,628,023 of NC_136071.1, read as the reverse complement.
ATTGGCAATAGCCCGCATGTGTTCAAGTATCCGAAGTTTAACGGGATTGATGGTACTGCCCACATACCTCAATGAACACGGACAGATCAGGCAGTAAACTGCGTGATCTGTGTGACAAGACATGAACTTAGTGATTTTTCTAGCTTGACGGCCAGGCACCTCGTATGTTAACGTTCTCTTGCTTGCTGAGCAAGCTTTACATTTCCCGCACGGGAAAAACCCCTTGGCCTCTTTTAGAGTTCCCAGTTGTTTCCTTTCAATTGGCAGATAGCTATGAACTAACTCATCTCGCAGTGACCTTGCCCTCCTAAAAGTGATGGCTGGCACAGCTGGAATATCAGGGCCCACAATTGGATCCGATTTCAATATGTGCCAATGTTTGGACAAGATTGATCTCAATCTGAAAGAGTTTGCAGCGTATGGTGTAATCATTCTGAACTGTACCTTTTCAGATTGAGTCAATGCCTTCTTTTTAAACAGTTGACTGCGAGGGATTTTTCTTACTTTCTTTAAGGTTTCATATAGCTTGTTGGTATTGTAGCCTCTGTTTTTGAACCTGGTTATACTGTCACTGGCTGCTCTTTCAAAGTCTTCATTATGGGTGCAATTTCGTTTTAATCGTAACAATTCCCCATAGGGGATGTTGGAGATTAATTTGCGGGAGTGACTGCTTGAAGCGTGTAAAACGCTATTCCCTGCAGTTGGCTTACGATAGAGCTGGGTACTTATTTTTCCATTCCTCACACTTACTTCTAAGTCAAGGTAGTTGACCCTTTCTCTGCTAATATCCCCAGTAAATACCAAATTGCACTCATTGTTATTGAGCACTGCAATGTACTCTACAGCCTCCTCCATAGACCCGTTCCATACCAGGAGCAGGTCATCAATGTACCTGCTCCATGCTACTATCTTGTCGTTCCATACGGCATTATTGGGGGACCAGGCTACCTGCTCCTCCCACCAGCCCACGAATAAATTCGCGTAGCTGGGGGCGAAGCAGGAACCCATCGCCGTACCGGAACACTGTTGATATATAGTCTCCTGAAAAAGAAAGATGTTATTGTAGAGACAAAATCTTATAAGTTCTAACAGTATTTTGTTGTGTAATGCAAATTTTAGTTCTCTTCGACTCAGGAAAAACTCAACCTGCCTGGTCCCCCAATAATGCCGTATGGAACGACAAGATAGTAGCATGGAGCAGGTACATTGATGACCTGCTCCTGGTATGGAACGGGTCTATGGAGGAGGCTGTAGAGTACATTGCAGTGCTCAATAACAATGAGTGCAATTTGGTATTTACTGGGGATATTAGCAGAGAAAGGGTCAACTACCTTGACTTAGAAGTAAGTGTGAGGAATGGAAAAATAAGTACCCAGCTCTATCGTAAGCCAACTGCAGGGAATAGCGTTTTACACGCTTCAAGCAGTCACTCCCGCAAATTAATCTCCAACATCCCCTATGGGGAATTGTTACGATTAAAACGAAATTGCACCCATAATGAAGACTTTGAAAGAGCAGCCAGTGACAGTATAACCAGGTTCAAAAACAGAGGCTACAATACCAACAAGCTATATGAAACCTTAAAGAAAGTAAGAAAAATCCCTCGCAGTCAACTGTTTAAAAAGAAGGCATTGACTCAATCTGAAAAGGTACAGTTCAGAATGATTACACCATACGCTGCAAACTCTTTCAGATTGAGATCAATCTTGTCCAAACATTGGCACATATTGAAATCGGATCCAATTGTGGGCCCTGATTTCCAGCTGTGCCAGCCATCACTTTTAGGAGGGCAAGGTCACTGCGAGATGAGTTAGTTCATAGCTATCTGCCAATTGAAAGGAAACAACTGGGAACTCTAAAAGAGGCCAAGGGGTTTTTCCCGTGCGGGAAATGTAAAGCTTGCTCAGCAAGCAAGAGAACGTTAACATACGAGGTGCCTGGCCGTCAAGCTAGAAAAATCACTAAGTTCATGTCTTGTCACACAGATCACGCAGTTTACTGCCTGATCTGTCCGTGTTCATTGAGGTATGTGGGCAGTACCATCAATCCCGTTAAACTTCGGATACTTGAACACATGCGGGCTATTGCCAATAAGGACTTCAGCTACCCGGTAGCAAGGCATTTTGCCATAAAGCATAAAAGTGATAGGACTTTACTAAGATATTTCTGCTTAGATCAAGCAGCTGAGATCCCAAGAGGAGGTAACCGGCTGCAGGTCTTGAGACGATTAGAGTCTAGATTTATCATTGACCTTGAGACCAAGGCTCCGAAGGGACTGAATATGGGGGAGGAACTTGCCTCTCACTTGGGCTAAATATCATGAGGAATGTGTCTAAATTAGATGATATTGGTCTGTAATGTTTTTGGAATGCTTTAAAGTATGTATCAGGGTTGTTTTTTCGAAAATGTATATAATGTAAGTAATAATTTTTTGTCGTCTTAATGAGTTATGCTGTTGTGTTGATCCCATGGCCGGTGTCCTGAGAATTATGCAACCTGATTTTAGGTTGCAAATGCCGATCCACGGCAAGATTTGCTTAAAATAGCGTTGTTTATAAATATAGCGATGTTTGGCTTTAATTGTGCATTCTTAGTAATGCGTTGTTTCGCAGGTATTTGGCCACCTTTGGGAATGAAATGATTCGAAGTATGAATTGAAACTTGCCGATACACGGCGATATGTTTTAAGTGTTAAACACACTAATAACGTCAGTGACGTTTTTTGTACACAACAGAAGTACTGCTTTATATGTAGCCATGAAGACGAAATGTGTAAAATGTAAGGCGTTTAAAGATGGCGCGCCCTATAGACGCAATGCATCAGTCCTTTGTTTATGTCAATAGCAGGCATGAACAGTGTTTAAAAAGAAAAAAGTTTGGCGCCCAAATGATAACACTGACGAAGGGATTTTTAGTCCCGAAACGCGTTTGTTTGCCTTTTGTAAATAAACCGCCCTGCTAAAAGATTGCCGCTGCCTGTGTGAGTGCTGTTATTTCTACAAACCCGGCTGGGTATTTTGGGAAATTGGAGCTGGCATATGGGACGCGAACACCATCGCGCTACGCGGCACCCGCCCTGTGAGTGACTCACGTTATGGTGTGTTGGAGCTTACATATATATATATATATATATATATTACCTACTGGCGGTCGCCAGTAGGTATATATAGTTAGGATTTTTTCTCTATGGGATTTTTGAAAATTCTATGTCTAATAACTTTGGCGTTTGTGGACGGAATTGGCTGAAATTTTCTGGAAAATGGAACATTTTGTTTCTGAGCAGCCCTTGAAAATTTGGGGGGGGGTTCGTCAAGGGGGGGCCGAGAAAAAAGGGGGGTCCCAAAACATGTTTTTAACATTGAGTTTTCCATAGGGCGGTTGGCCTCACTTTTAGCCCGAACGGCTGAATGAATTTGCACGAAACTTGGCAAAATTGTAGGGCCTGGTAGCCCGATGTGCCTTTTGTAGGTCTCAATATATGTGCTCCAGTGGATTTTGAGAAATTAACGTTTAAAAAAAGATATATATCTGTAAGCGCGCTCCGGTCCGCGCCCCGGTTCGCGGACCGGGGCGCGTACCGGAACTTCGCGTAGCGAAGCTGATTGGCTCTCCGGTGTCTGTCAACATTCTAAACAGTCCGTAGCGGCCGCCATCTTGTCTCTCGGTAGGATTGAGAGACAAGAGGAGGCCAAAACAAAGGGGGAAATGACCATAAGGGGGCATAGTAGATCCTCCCTGACCCCATAGGTTTAATGTGGAGGCTTTAAAAGGGCCCCGCGGGGCAAAAAAAATAAAAAAAAAATTGTTTTTTTTGCGTGGGTAGCGCCCCGTACGCGAACCGGGAAGCGTTCTGGGCAGCGTACTACAATGAAAAAAGAATGAGAGACTTTTCAAATGCAGTATGTTAATTGATTGTTGGTTTTGTTGATTATTTTTTATTGTCTTTATTTTTTAAGCATTTTTTTTTATTGTGATTGTGTTTCATAATTTATTAAACTTTCTAACATTTCATTGTCAGAAATTTCATAATTATCATGGAATATACATTGTAGTCTCTGAGGGTGTAAAATGTCCTCATTTGCAAGGAGGTTATCTACTGCTTGTACACATTGCAGTAGTTCATTGTCCCAAGTTTCATCGAAAAATTCAATGTCAATTTGATCAATTGTATCAATCAATTCTTGGCTGCTCTCTTGCAGGTCCATTTCAAAAGAAACTTGGTTTTCGCCTTCCATTTTGCCTGAAATTTGGATTAAAAAAATATATATTAGTAGAGATAGGGCAATGTTGGGAATAATTTTAGATAGGCATTTTTTATCAGTGAATTTATCTTTGGGCAGTGTATAGTATCAGAGTGGAAGTAGGAATTTTAAAAAGTGTATGTGATTTAACGTAAGTAAATTCATAATTATACAAGAGAAGCCTAACTCCATCCATAACTATAACAGAGAAGTCTCTCTAAATATATAACTACTACAGAGGGATAGTATATATCTATCAGAAAAAGTTTACCATATTAACTTATAGTGCACAATATACTTCAGTTTTAAAAATAAAAAATTACCTTTAGAAAGAAGTTGAAGGAATTAGTGAAAATACTATTGAAATGTACAGCAAGAAGTAGTAGTCAAAATGGCTGTGTTTTCTTCTCTTCCTTTATATATATTCAGGTATATAACCAATGAAATGTCAGGTAAAAAAAGTAGAAAATGAAAGTAACATTTTCATTGGTTGTCAATTCCAACACTTCAGATGTATTTTGTGAAGTAATTTACCTCAGGGTATTTAGAGAGGTCTACAGGCTAAATGACTAAATGGAATTCCAGTCAAATTTGTGAAAATGGTAGGGATTGGTATGTAGTATGAGCTAATCTATATTTGGTGAAATTGTCTCCAGTGGCTTTTCTGTGAACTACTTTCCCACCTTTTTTGATGGTGCGCTTCCCAGGGAGCGACCCGGTACGCGAACCGGTGAGCGCCCCGGTACGCGAACCTTAAGCGTTATGGGAGTCCACCATTTTGTGTTTCGGTCGAATTAAGATACAAAATGGAGGGCAAATAATGTTCAGAATGGGTAGAAGGGGGCACGGTAGACTTATCTTGACACCCTAGGTTTTGTGAGGGTGGCTGAGGAGGCTTATATGTGCGGAAAAAAACCATTTTTTTAAAAAATTTCGCGAGGTTAGCTCCCGGTTCGCGTACCGGGTAGCGCCCCGGGGAGCGTACTTTGTTGAAAATTAGTGAAAAATGTTAGAGTAAAATAATAATTGTGAGTGATTAGATGTAGGGTAGCTCTGAGAAGAGCTTTTGGGTTTATGGTACATTTAGGTACTTATAAGTAGGTACCAATGCACATTCTTAAATTCAGAGTGAAAACTCTGTTGCCCTCATCTGAGAAGTGAACTCCATCGCCTCTGTAGATATCTTGCATGTAGTAACGCAAGTTATTGTTGTACAGGGAGCCCATTCCATGGTCTCTCATGTAAGCTGAAACAGATTTGTTTACATGCTTCCTCGATTTCTCAATTTGTGGACAAAATTGGTTTGACCACCTCCATTTCTGTCTTTGGCATATATTTGAATATACCAAGGCAGTCTGAGGAAAAAGTGCCATCAATTGCTCAAAGGTGTCCTTTAAAAGCATTTCCAGACCTACCCCAGTCAAAGTGCCCAAGTCATTACCTCCACAGTGCACAATTAACAGGTCAGGTTTGGGCAAATGCATAAAGGTTTTCACCAATGGTATCAATTGGTGACATTTTAATCCTCTGTGGCCAAACCACTTAATTTCCACATCTTGTAAATTGAGGTTAGGTAAATTCCTGTTTTCAACGTACTTTTGAGCCCAGTGAATATAACTATGTCCAACAATCCAGACAGAAAACATGGTGAGAGAAGGTTCTCCTGCAGTCAGATGAAGTGTGGCAATGAAATGGCAGTTGAAAAAATGAGAGTTTAAAATGAAAAAAACTGTGGAGTTTCTGTGTTCATGAAGCAGTAACAGTGATTGGTGGATTTTGATTGCTGAAAACAGAAAGTTAGGGTGCACGGATGTGTTCTTTGAAAGATGTATTTTGAATGGTCAATAAAAAATCATTAAATGAAAGAATGCACTGGATATGCAGGTGCACTGAGAGTTCAGAGTTCAATTGCAACAAAGTTGTGTGAACTTGCAAACACCAGAAGTCTTCCAATGAGGTGGTTGCCATGCAGAAAAGGCATGAAATGGCAGAGGGGGGAAGGGTTTTCATTTGAAAAAAAGTGAGGGAAGAGTTTTGATTGGGTGACATGAGAGATATGTGTGAAGATTTACAGCATTTCTGTGCTTTTGATAGCTGCAGACTCTGGAGTGCATACCTTTTGCTCTGCTGAAGACAAATTGGTGTGTTTCTGAGACTGTTTTCAAACTCAAAGTATTTGCTAAGGTGAGAAAATATTTCTTTAATTTAGATAGAGAATAGTGTGCTTTAAGGAGAAAATTATGAATTATGTGGCGCAAATTGCTTGTAAATATGATCCCACATGTGCATGGAAAATTTAGATTTTGAATGTTTGTGTTACATAGCCATGTTAAAAGTGATACAAACATGCTGCAAAGGCAATCAAAAAACGCTTTTATGTGTCTTAAGGACATTTTAAGTAATTTTCCCATGTGCAGTGTTCTGAAATTATGATTTGAAAATCGTTTTTGGGGAAAAGGAATTGTTTTTAAATTTATGACAAGGACATAATGGTGTATGCTTCTTTATACGGCAATTGACTGTCCCTGATGTTATTTTTCCCATTTTAATGTAAGACTTTTCTCTGTGGCGCAAGTTGCTTGTAAATATGCTCCGACCTGTGCATGGGAAATTTAGATTTTAAATGTTTGTGTTACATAGCCATGTTAAAAGTGACCCAACCATGCTGGAAAGGCAATAAAAAAACACTTTCATGTGTCTTAAGGACATTTTAAGTAATTTCCCTGTGGGCAGTGTTTTCAAATTATGAATTGAAAATCGTTTTTGAGGTAAAGGAATGTTGTTAAAATTTATGTGCGCCATATGCCCACAAATTTCGTTTTCAGGGGTGCAGCAGGGTGTTCTTGAGACACCCCTGCACCTTTGGAAAAATTCCTAATTTGCGATGAGCTAGTTGCTAATCGCAAATTGCACCTTCATTCCTATGGGCCTCCTGCTCCATGGAAATGAATGGGTAATTTGCAATTAGCAATTTGCTCATCGCAAATTAGGAATGGTAAAGAATCGCTATTTATTCCTTAAAATTCGCTATTTTGGAAATGCAAAATAGTTATATGATACATATGGCGGTTAATGTCTAACAAGATAAGAAGCTTAGGGATACATTTATGATGACTGGCGCAATGAAGTGGACATCACTTACTTCATTGGTAGAGCTTTACATGTATTATGTCCTCTGTATTCTTCATCAAGCGTAACTTTAATCTGCAATCCTGAGTAGGCCTCACCTTAAACAAACCTCTGGATAGGCCACACCTTATCGTCATCCTGAATTAATCATTTAAAATGCTAGGGACAGATTTATGATAGGTGTATGCCTCTTTTGTGCCACTTACAAAACACTGTCCACGGGGAAATGACTTAAAATGTCCTTAAGACACATGAATGTGTTTTTTTAAAGCGTTTGCAATTTTTTGGGGTGACTTTTAACATGGCTATGTGACTCAAACAGTCAAAATCTAAATTCACCATGCACAGGTGGGAGCATATTTACAAGGAATGTGCTCTATGGGGAAAGGTCTTATAATGTAATATGGGAAAAATTACATCAGAGACACTGAAATGCCTTATAGAGAAGCATACACCATTATGTCCTTGTCATAAATTTTTAACCATTACTTTTCCCCAAAAACGATTTTCAAATCATAATTTGAAAACACTGCACATGTGGAAATTACTTAAAATGTCCTTAATTCAAAATTTGCTATTCCTTATTTTGCGATTGCACTGAAGGATTTGCAAATTTTGCGATTCCTTAAATGCAATGTATCAAACAAAAAATATGTAAAAAATGATATTAAGGATTTGGAAACTACCACCAACTTCTAGTTTGTGGTAATTTGCGAATTCTTTTCAAAAAGCATTTTTTTCCAAAAAACAAAAGGTGCCATATGACGCCTATACATGTCCTTAGGGCATGTATGTGTGCCATATGCCCCCAAATTTCTTTTTCAGGGGTGTAGCAGGGTGTTCTTGAGATACCCCTGCACGCTTGAAAAATTTCCTATTTTGTGATGAGCTAATTGCTAATCGCAAATTGCAACCTTCATTCCTATGAGCCTCCTAGCCCATGGAAATGAATGGGTAACTTGCAATTAGCAATTTGCTCATTGCAAATTAGGAATGGTAAAGAATTGCTATTTATTCCTTAAAATTTGCTATTTAGGAAATGCAAAATAGTTTGATGGTACATATGGTGGTTCATCTGTAACAAGATAAGAAGCTTAGGGATACATTTATGATGACTGGCGCAATAAAGTGGACATTACTTACTTCATTGGTAGGCCTTTACATGTATTATCTCCTCTGTATTCTTCATCAAGCGTAACTTTAATCTGCAATCCTGAGTAGGCCTCACCTTAAACAAACTTCTGGATAGGCCACACCTTATCGTCATCCTGGATTAATCATTTAAAATGCTAGGGACAGATTTATGATAGGTGTATGCATCTTTTGTGCCACTGTGCGTCACTTTTATGATGCAGCGGCGGTGCTAATTTGCAATTAGCAATTTGCTCATTGCAAATTAGGAATGGTAAAGAATTGCTATTTATTCCTTAAAATTTGCTATTTAGGAAATGCAAAATAGTTTGATGGTACATATGGTGGTTCATCTGTAACAAGATAAGAAGCTTAGGGATACATTTATGATGACTGGCGCAATGAAGTGGACATCACTTACTTCATTGGTAGAGCTTTACATGTATTATGTCCTCTGTATTCTTCATCAAGCGTAACTTTAATCTGCAATCCTGAGTAGGCCTCACCTTAAACAAACCTCTGGATAGGCCACACCTTATCGTCATCCTGAATTCATCATTTAAAATGGTAGAGACAGATTTATGATAGGTGTATGCCTCTTTTGCGCCACTGTGCGTCACTTTTATGATGCAGCGGCGGTGCAAAAGATTTGCTATGAGGCGACAACATTACAAATTGATGCATTTAGGCAGATATGTCATGGTGTAAAAAAAACGTACCACATGAAACCGATGCAGCAGTGATGCAAAAGATGCACCATGTCGCAAGACAGGCCTCACTTGGGGCCATATGTATCAAGCTAATTAGCATTCGCAAAGATCAAAATTCTACGAATTTCGGCCTTTGCGAATGTTAATTAGACAAATGGTATGTATCAAACAAGTTTGATGCAAAATAAGGAGTAGCAAAATTTGCTATTCCTTATTTTGCAATTGCACTGAAGGATTTGCAAATTTTGTGACTACTTAAATGCAATGTATCAAACAAAAAATATGTAAAAAATGACATTAAGGATTTGGAAACTATTGTGGTAAATTGGTGGTAATTTGTGAATTCTTTTCAAAAAGCTTTTTTTCAAAAAAACAAAAGGTGCCATATGACGCCAACACATGCCCTTAGGGCATGTATGTGTGCCATATGCCCCCAAATTTCTTTTTCAGGGGTGCAGCAGGGTGTTCTTGAGACACCCCTGCACCCTTGGAAAAATTCCTAATTTGTGATGAGCAAATTGCTAATCGCAAATTAAACCTTCATTCCTATGAGCCTCCTAGCCCATGGAAATGAATGGGTAACTTGCAATTAGCAATTTGCTCATTGCAAATTAGGAATGGTAAAGAATTGCTATTTATTCCTTAAAATTCGCTATTTAGGAAATGCAAAATAGTTTCATGCTACATATGGCGGTTCATCTGTAACAAGATAAGAAGCTTAGGGATAGATTTATGATGACTGGTGCATCACCAGGGATGTGTCAGTCATCCTGCGCCGCTGTTCCGCCACCCATGGTGTGCTGCATTTAGAATGCGGGGCATCATGGGGCAAAAATGGCACAGATGCGTGACGTATCTGTGCTGTAAAGGTAGTGATTGCTGGAGTTGTATCGCAAGTGCGATGCAGCTCAAGCAAGGCTCAGGGGTGCCCCATCTCCACAATGTTGCGTCAAGACCTATGCCTGCTTAAAGCAGGCGCAGGGTTTTGACGAAGCTTTCTCCTATCTGATTGTAAATACGGCACACCATGGGTGGCAGAGTAGTGGTGCACGTTAACTGGTGCATGCCTGGGGATGTGCCATTTAACATAAATCTGCCCCTTTACATTTAAGTATGTGCAGGACACACAGAGTCGGTGAGGCTTATCCAAGGTTAAGAAGAGATGAGTCCTGTTCACTGAAAATTTAGACATAGTCTTCACCTGCTCAGCATTGATGGACATGGCTAAATAATAGCTGCAAAATATTACTCTTGTTAAACAATTTTACTATTATAATCTCTGAGATTTGTCTCTTACTCTGCAACATCTCATTGTTGTTATCTTTCTTTAAAGATAAAGACAACCTCAACATGAGCGACAATCTGCAATCAGTTGATTTTGACCTCATCATTGAACTTGTAATTGAAACATCAGTGGATGTTGATCCCTTGGATGATTTAAATCCTGAGGATGAAGAAGAGCGTGATGAGGATGCAGATTTGTCCGAATTATATGACATAGGATGGGAAGCTGACCTGCTTGAGCCTATGGAAATATAAACATTTATTTTTAAAATTTATAATTAATAAAAAGTAAAAAGGTAAACCGTTTAATTTAAAAATAAAGACACCTTCAAAAGCAGGTTATGTTTAGTGTCTTCAATAAAATATTAAAATATGCTCATAAAATTAGATCAGATTCACATATAAAATAGCACAGGTAACATAAATATAAATGTCATTTCTTTTCTGCTATTTCTGTATTGTAAATTTGCAAGGACTAAAAAATCTTCTATTTAAAATGTCAAGTAGTGTGTTAAGTTTTTGATCACTGTTATTGTTTTACTGTTTGGTAATAATGGTTAATAACATTTTTTATTATATTTTACCACAGATTCAACTGCAGATCATTTCAAGATTTCACCATGCCAACAATAGAAAGACAGAGAAAGGCTGCAAAACGTCAAAGACAGCAGGTGAAAGAAAAGAAGCAGCAGTCCTCTAACAAAAAAATTTGTCAAGTCACGAAGAAAGCACCGGGTAAGAGCACAAAATATTTCATAAGAAATATGTGTAGTAAAAAAAATATTACTACAGAAAATGTTTCAGTCCATAAAACGAGAAGGAATTCAAATGGAAAGGAAAGGCCAATGAAAAATGTTACTGCTAGAGCAAGAGATAACTCTGTGCATGATAGTAGAAGGAAACAACAGTTTAGGGAGATTCGTAAACGAATGTTCCGCAACAGGATAATTGGCAATTTGTTAAAAAATATTAAGAAAGGTCAACAGAAACTGGTTTTTTATAAGAGAAAAAAAAAAGTTGAGAAAGTTATTGATCAGGCATTTGAAATTAAACGTAAGTTATTTATTTTGATAATCAATAGAATTAGGAAGCTAAACAAGGCAATTTATGATTTCAAAAGAAATAGTAGATGGAAGAGAATAGTTAATCGTAGTAATTTTTGTGAAGTTTTTTCTGGAGAATGGATGCATAGTTCAAGCTGTGAGGCATTTTTTAATGAGGAGAGTTATTTCCAGGATAATGATTTGGTGCATGCAGTTGACACCAGTGGTCGTGCTTATGAAGTGAAAGATGGTTGTCCAGTTGAAAAAGAAAAACTTGTGACAACAGAGGCAGAAGAGGTGTTAGGTAATGAGGTTTTAGGAAGACGTGCTAAGGGTCCTGTGTACACCTGGGAGTGTAGTAGTATTTGCAGTGTGCGACAGGATTCCATCAATTTGCTTTGTGATTTTGTACGGTCATTTAATAAGAAAAGTTTGAAGCAGAAAATAAGGTTGTTGCAAGAATTAGATCCTTGCAGAGTAAGAGAAGTGACAGGTTTGCATGGTCATTCACTGGCTTGTCTTTCCAGGAGAGTATGCCAGAGTGTTTTTCATCATTTCAGGATGCTAGCAGTGCATCATAATAAAGTGAGGAAATTAGTTAGAATGTTGTATTATGCTAAGAGTCCAGCAATTATGCTTAAACAATTATGCGCTGCTCTTTTGCATGGTTCTGAAATAGATGTGAAGAATATATGTGAAGAAATTGAGTTTTGTTACTTTGGAAGTAAAGAGGAGAATGTTGAAATTGAGCAAGAAGAAGAGGGTCATGTGGAAGATAGTGTACAGGTTTCCAGTACAGATAATTTCCAGAGGGAAATTGCGACGTTTGAGGTGAAATCAAGTGAGAGGCCTAATTTCACTTGTGTGTGGTGTTGTCGACGCACTTATTATAAGAATCAGACTAAGTTAGTGGATTTATATGCAAAAAGTGAAAGGGAAAATAATAGTGAATGGAAGGATTTCGCAACATACTTGATGGTAGAAAATTGTTTTGATTTGGGATTGGATCAACGTGTGTGTAGTTATTGTTGTTGCAAATTAAATCAAAACCAGATGCCTGCTAGAGCAGTTCATAATAATCTGGAATTGGTTGAGATTCCTTCTGAATTGAAGGATTTAAATACTTATGAATCTATTTTGATTCAAAGTATCCATCCCTTTCAGGCTATTGTAAGAATGGAGCCAAAGACAGGGAAATTGCCTCCATCAGATTTACAGAGAGGATTAAAGGGAAGAGTTGTTTATTTGCCTCTAGATTTGAAGAAAAACATTAACACAATTGGAGTAGAAAAAGTGGAAGAGGAACCTCTGGTTATCTTAGTTAATGGGGTTCCGACAAAGAATAAGAAAATATGGCAAGATTTAGTAGATGTTAGGAAAGTTAAAAAGGCAACATTGTATTTGAAAAAAAATAATAAATACTATAAGAATGTATATGTTGCAGAAGAGGAAGTAAGTGAGGAAGAGGATAGCGATTTGTGTGCTGGTCAAATTGAGAAAGTAGAACCCTCTACTAGTGAAGAAATATATGAACATTATAGTGTTCATCCTTTGCATTCCAAGGAAGTCATGGGGAATGCTATTGAGTTGTTTCAAATGAAACAAGCCAAAGGGAGTCCCATTAGTGTTTGGGAGGAAAGTTTGGAAGCTCGGTGTTTCCCACAGCTTTTTCCAACAGGTCAGGGAGGAAGATATGATGAGCGACCTCATCAAATTCCTGCTTCTGAATACCGGACTTTGCGATTGTATGCAGGAGATGCTAGGTTTCGACAATGCATTCCTTATTTGTTTCATCTCCTGTTTGAAAGCGATCTGTCTGGACTGTCATATGCAGTGAACCACATCTTGAAAAGTGGTATACACATGCAAAACATCTCGGCAAGTGACTTTATGGATAAAGTCAATGTCCAAGACAGTATTTTGGATTCTCACCTGATTAATCTCATGGCGTGTCAGCGTGGTACTAATGAGTACTGGTACCGTCGTCATGGTGATTTAAAATGTATGTTGAGGAACTTAGGTACTCCCACATGGTTCCTCACTCTGAGCTGTGCCGAGTATGGCTGGGAAGACTTACTTGAATTTCTACGAGAGGCAAATGCTAACGTAGATAACATCGAATTCAAGACACCCGGAGAACTGTGCTCTTTGGATCCAGTCAATGTATGTAGGTACTTCAATCATAGATTTGAAGCTATGATGTCTTTCATCATGAATAAGAAGAATCCACCTCTTGGAGAGGTGTTGGATTTCTTCTGGAGAAAGGAGTACCAAGCAAGAGGTGCTCCTCATATACATATGTTGCTGTGGATCAAGGATGCACCTAAATTTGGAACGGATCCAGAAGACTCAGTGATGAGTTTCATCCAACAGTATTCTACGTGTGCTGTTCCAAACGCAAAGGAGAAGAAAAGCCTAAGAGAAAAAGTTCTGCGTTTCCAAAGCCATCGATGTGGAAAGTACTGCCGTCGTAAATTCCGAAACAAGGACAAGTTCTAAACTAAATGTCGTTTCGGCTTTCCACGACCGGTGATTTCTAAAGGAAGAGTAAACAGTTTGATGTCTTCGCTGCGACACAATGTCATGAAGAAATCACCTAAAAACACTTACAATTTGAAGAGGAACGAAGAGTCCAAGTACATCAACGACTACAACCCGGTGATTTTGTCCATGTGGAATGCTAACATGGATATACAGTTTGTGGCTGATAACTGTATTGCTGTGGCTCCGTATGTGACGTCTTACATCACCAAAGAAGAGAAGACAGAATTGAAGGATATGTGGGAGGACATTTCCCATGAAAAGAGCCTCAGCAAGAAGTTGTACAGTTTCAGTCTGAAGATGTTGTCGCATCGAGAAATCGGAGCGTACGAATGTTCTGACCGGTTGTCTTCAGCAAGTCTCTATGCCAAGTCCAGGAGTATCGTTTGGGCGAGTCTTGGTCTTGCAGCAACGCGTAATCGAGTTCTCAAACCTGTGCGGGAAATTGAGTATTTGGCGGAAAAGGAGCCAAACAGTACCGACATTTTGAAGACAAACATGTTGGATACATATTATCCAAATCGAAGCAGTCACCTCGAGAATGTTTGTCTGTATGAGGTTCTGCAAAATTACATATTCAAGAGGAACATCAAAGAAGATACTGAGAAAGGAGTGTATGCTGTAATAGGAAGTGAGGGATGTCTGGTCAAGCAAAGAAAATGCCACTTGGTAAACCATCGAAAATTGAGTGGCGAATCTCCTGAAAAAAAGGAGTTTTTCTATTTAGCACTTTTGCAACTTTTCAAGCCTTGGCGTGCAGAAGAGGAACTGCTTGGAGATTTCCTCTGTTACGAAGACTCTTTCAATGTCGCCAAGGAGACCATAGAATGTCCTGCTTTTCCCAAATATGTAGAAATGTTGAATGCGGAAATTGAGCAGGAAGCAACGATTGCAGCCGAGATTGCCAGAGACAGTTCTCAGGACAGTCAGAGTTCTGCTTCATTGAGTCAGGATCCACTAGGAGGACCTGTTATCGAAAATGAAGCTGCCACTGCCATGAATGAAGTGGAAAGAGCCATGGCACATGCTCACGAGGATGCGTTTAACTTAGAAGAGTTGGAAAGACAACTCAACGTTGAGCAGAGGAAAATATATGACGAAGTTACCATGCAAATTGATCATGGATTAAGTCATGATAAGAAAGAGTGCTCATGTACGTCGTTGAAGCCTGTCCGACTGTACGTGAGTGGAGAAGCGGGAACTGGAAAAAGTTTCCTCATTAAAGCAATTTCATGCTATTTGCAGGAAAGGACAGAGTCATCGCTGTCTTGTGTTGTCACTGCTCCAACTGGACTGGCAGCACATAATATTAAAGGGATTACTTTACATCGTTTACTGATGCTGCCAGTGGAGCATGACAACAAATTACAATATCACAAGCTATCTGGAGATGCTTGTTTTGAAGTTTCAAGAATCTTGAGGAAAATGAAACTTCTTATCATTGACGAAGTAAGCATGGTTTCCAATGTCATGCTTGCCTTTGTGCATTTGAGGATGCAAGAAGTTCTCAAAACAGAGTATGATGTGTTATTTGGTGGCAAACACATCATTGTTTTCGGAGATCTTCTGCAGCTGACACCAGTGAAAGGGCAACCTGTGTTCAAAATGCTCACGCATGAAGATACCAGGAAGTGCCTAGGCAGCATTGGCAACGTCAATATATGGTTAAACTTCAATTATGCTGAACTGCATGAAAATATGCGTCAGGCGAAGGATGAAGTTTACAAGACTATTCTACAAGATGTTAGAATTGGAAAAGTGACCGAGCGTGGGAAAGAAGCTTTACATGCACGATTACTGTCAAATTTATATCCAGAACAAGATGTTGTGCCTGAGAATATTTTTCAGAAAATTACTGAGAAGAAATCTGGAATATGTTTGATGCCAACTCTTGCAGAATGTGCCAAATTTAACAACAAAATGTTGCATTTAGAAAAGCAAGAGATTGTGAAACTGGAAGCTATTGATAGAGTAGAGCATATGGGATCAACAATTATTTTGTCTGAGAATCTGAAAACAAAATTGGATTAATTAGAGAAGAGTATATCTAAAACTGCAGGTTTTGAAAAGACTCTGAATGTGTGCTTGAACTGCCGTATAATTTTAAGAAGGAATTTACATGTTGAAAGAGGTCTGGTAAATGGATCAATGGGTAATGTTGTTGATTTTGTGAAATACAGAAATAGAGATGGAATTGAATTTTTAAAAATTAAATTTGATGGCATTGAGGAAGTACAGCTAATTGCTCGTTGTTCTGCTAGATTTTTGCTTGATTGAGTGTGATGTCACAAACATTTGTGCGGATCTAGATTGTGTTAAGGAATACAATAGGTTAAGAAGAGAGTATGCGCCACATTTGCCTCAATATCCTTTGTTTGAGAAACGTGTGGTAGGCCGGAAACGAAGAAATGTGACCAATAGTAGAGAGGTTGTAGCAAAAAGACAAAAAGTCAATGAACCTAAAATTACAAGCAGGAACAAAAAGGATTCTGTTGAAGATGTTGTTGGTTTTCAGTTTGAAAACAGTTCTGGTGTCAACTGCTATGCTAATGTAGTGGTTAATGTTTTGTTTTCTCTAAAAAATGTAAAAGAAGAGATTGTGGTCAATTCTGATCAAAGATTTTGCAGTTTGTTAAATTCTGTGTTAGAGAAATGTAGCACTGATAGAAGAAACATAGAAAGTGTGTCTGAAATTCGAAATCTGTTAGACAGATGTTCAGGCCAAACACAATTCTCTCAAAATATTCAGCAAGATTGTCAGGAGTTTTTAATGTATATGCTTGATGTATTACATGCTGAAGGTGTAGATGTAGATCAGCTGTTTGGGCTTTCTTATCAATGGCAGCATGACTGCGAGAACTGTATGGTATCAAGTACTACTAGTGTAGACTCAGAAAGATTTATATATTTAACTTTGCCAGACAGTAAATCAGTCTCCTTTAATAAGCTAGTAAAAGCAGCTGATCACAACATGGAGTGTAGCCAATGTAAATCTGAAATGATGTCCACATTATTTATACGAACATATGGCCAGTATGTCATTTTAATGTTCCAACGATGTAGGCCTGATGGAACAAAATTGACAACTTTAATTAAAATTTTTGTAGCTTCGCAGTTGTCAATATCAGGAAGGACTTTTGTAACTGCAGCAATTATATATCATGACGGCCCTTCAATAACATCAGGACATTACACAGCTTATTTAAAGTCTAGAAATGGCTGGTCATTCTGCAATGATTCTGTTTTAATTTTCAAAAAAAAATTGCCGTATGACCTTAAAAACTCTTACCTGGTGTTTTTAAAACCAACATTTTAGGGAAATAATCTCGGGATGTGCTCTGTGGAATTTCAAGAAGTTCTAATGGCTCCTACACAATTTGGCCTTGAGGATAAGTGTAGTTCAGAGACATAACTTCTAACCATAGGACTGGACGTCATGGAGAAATACGTGCACTTTCAATGAGTTCAGAAAAACTGTTTCTTTTTATAAGCTAATTGAAGCAGCCAATCAAAACATGGAGTAGAGGGAATGTAAGTCTGCAATGCTGTCTACTGTTTTACATTGCTTTGTGATTAAAAGTGATGTAGAGAATTAAATAATTGTAGTAGTCATAGAGGTAGTGTAAGTCTGCTTCATAGTAAGCAGTATCAGTGTCATAGGAAATGTAGAACATGACTGAGCAAGAAGGGGAAGATATTACTATTCCAGGATTGTGAAAATGATCTTCAACATTTTAATTCTGAAAGTTGCGGAAATGCCAAATGACGGGATTGGCTTACAAGAAATCCAAGAGTTATAAATGGCTCTGACCAGATTTGGCCTTGTGGAAAATTGTGGTAGAGAGCAAGAAGTCATTTATTGCATGTAACGTGTTTTTAAAAACGATGGAGATTTTCTTTCAGAAAGTGGCGGGCTGAAAGTAATAACAGCACAAAAGAGTGTAAGCTGTTCATAGGACATCCTTGGACGTCATGGAAAGTAAGTTAACTTTAAGGAGTTCTGAATTTTGATTTCTGATGTTGTATGGGTTTTTTAAACACAATCATTTTGATTGTGTTTTTTTTCCCCCGCTGTTACATGATGAATACCTTCAAGTCACTGTTTTTAGTGAAATTTGATACATTCTGAGAACAGCAAAAATAAACCATTTAACATGTATAATTAATGTTCTACTTTTTGTACTTATGATATACATTTAGAAATGTGAGGTAGATATGGAGAAACTGAGGCTTCTGTAAGTGTCAAAGTTAATGCTTACAGTGCTGCACTTCTGGGTACTGTTTTTTTTTTTAAACTGAATAGGCCTCACCTTAAAGAAACCTCTTGGAAGGACACATCTTATTTGTATCCTGAAAGAATCATTTAAAATGTTAGACACAATTTTATGATGGCTTTACATCTTTTTTGCGCTGCTATTGCATCACTATTGTGAGACATCAGCAGTGCAAAAGATGCACCATGTTCCAAAATAGGCCTCACTTCATCAGCATCAAGATACTGTTTGTTTAAAATATATATCTTTAGGATTGTGTAGGGGACGTATAGCAGCAGAGGCTTCTGTAAATCTCAAAGTTTTTGAAAAACTGTTTCTTCTTGAACCTTTTCCCTTGTCTTTTCAAATTTTTAAATACATGTTTTAATATTTTTGAAATGTTTCTTCTCTCTTTTACAGATTGAAAGTATGAAAAAATATTTGAAAAAGTTAACAAGAATTATAAGGTAAATGTTTTCTACTCTTTTAACCCGCAATCCACTGCTGATGATGTCATTGACTATGTCATGAATGATGTAATAAGTGGACATGACTTACTTCATTGGTAGGCCTTCACATGTATTAATGCATACACTGCTGCACTTCTGCGTACTGTTTCATATGCTGAACTACATTTGCACTATGAGATACCTAAGCAAAGGCAACACAGGTGATGTGATTTTGAAATGAGCAAAAGAAACTCCACGTTTTTCAATTACATTACTTGTGTTTTCTAAGTTTACGGATGACATTGTGCAGATGAACTTTAGGTCTGTCTATGGACACAGAAGAGGTCTGGCCGTTGTTCAAGAGTGAAGTGGACATGTTTTACTTCAATGGTAGGCCTTCACATGTATTATCTCCTCTGTATTCTTCAACAAGCATAAATTTGATATGCAACCCTAAGTAGGCCTCATCTTAAACAAAATTTTGGAGAGGACACACCTTATCGTCATCCTGAATCAATCATTTAATCTATCACATTTAACATCTATTAGTTCTACTGCTTCATTTCTTTAATCCTTACTTTCCTGCGTTTGCTACTTCTCTCATTCCTTTCTCTATTACTTAATTATTCTACTCCTTCCAGTATTTTTCTCAGTCCCTCTCTTCTCATACTTCTTCATTATTATTCACTCATTCTGTCTCTATTAATGTTACTGTTTCTGAATGATCTCAAAATTTTTTTAAAACAAGAACAGTAAGTATAAGGATAGGAAACAGACATTTTATGTTACAAGAAAGACAGCTATAGGAAGTAAACAAAAGATACTGTTACTCGCAATCCACTGCTGATGATGTCACTGACCATGTCAAGAATGATATAATATGTGACATGATCAGAAGTGGATTGCGGGTAACAGTATGTTTTCTTTACTCCCTGTAGCTGTCTTTCTTTTAACATAACTGTCTGTTTCCTTCCCTTATACTTACTGTTCTTTTTAAAAAAAAATTTTTTGGGTTCGCTCCTGGTTCGCGTACCGGAGTGCGAACTGGAAGCGAACTAAAAGAAATAGAGATTGGCAGAGTTTCAAAAATTCTACCAATTTTTTTTATAATGGGGAGGTAGTTCTGAAAAGAACTTTTTTTTTGGTTTTTGTTGTTTTAAATTGTTTTTATTATTTTTATGAACATTTTTTATATTTTTTTTGTTTTTTCTGAACATTTTGTAATTTTTTTGTTTTTTGGGGGGGGAGGGGGGAAACAAAAATGATTCATTGAGAAGGGCTCAACAGGAGCAACGAAAAAAAGAAGAATTTATTTTTTGGGGCGTTTCGGGCAAACATGATTTTTGATAGCTCTCATTATAAGAGTAATGCTACTTTCTCGGTAGCAAAGTGTTTGGCTGCACCACACGCACACTTGCTTTACTTCCCCCATGTCCATTTGAATGTTCGGGATCACCTCCCTCGCCTCTGGTCCCGATACTTCTTTGACAGCAGATGTTCTCACCATTGCCAGGGGATTTTGCTGTTCATCACGAAGCTGGGCAGCACTATAATTATTTGGGTGCCACCTACTCATATGCCTGTGCATCGTATAATTGCCGAAGCTGTATTTCTTGTCAGTGCCCCTTGACAGTCGATCGTTGCAAATACGGCAAAACACATATCTGGCATTGACTTTTTTTTGCCCTGCTGGAAATTTAAAAAATTGCCAGATGTAGTTTTCTTTTCTATTGTACCTCCTGGGCTCCTCTGGCAAAAACTCAGGCTCTTCCTCCTCTTCTTGATCTTCCTCTTCTTCAAACATTGGTTGAGCAGGTGGTCCTTTCTTCCCTTGAGGAGGTGGGGGTGGTGGTGGGGGAACACTAGCTGAAGCAACAATGGAAGCCATTTCTCTATAAAGTAAAAGGGTCTTTCTCTCACCAAGATGAAAGTCAGAGTGAGGAAAGAAGGAGGGGTTTTCATCATTTGGGAAAAACAATACTTCTCAACCAATGAAAAGTGTTATTTTTAGGTCACCTGACCTAGCCTTACATCATTATGAAACCAAAATTGAAATGAACCAATGAAAAGTTTTATTAACAAGTCACATGACCTCTCACGCTCATGTTACGCGCTGCGGAACGCGCCCCGGTTAGCTTCCGGGTCGCTAAGCTTCGCGCCCCGGTCCGCGCCCCGGGACACTTCCGGGTGCGCTAACGCGGTACGTCACAAGACGCATTACGCGGCAACGCGATACGTCGCGCTTTCGCGACGCGCCCCGGTTAGCTTCCGGGTCGCTGAGCTTCGCGCCTTGGTCCGCGCCCCGGGGCACTTCCGGGTGCGCTAACGCAGTACGTCATAAGACGCATTACGCGGCAACGCGATACCGTCACTAAGTTGATTTTTTACCGGTTCGCGGACCGGGTCGCGGCATCAAATTGAGCTAACGGGAAGCTTCCCGGTTCGCGTACCGGGAGCGAAACAAAAAAAATATTTAAAAAAAATTATTAATAAACATATAAAATATATTTTTGGATTTAAATAAGAATACATTTTATAGCTATAGATATTTGCTATTAAAAAACCATTGAAATTCACTGAAAAAACCATAGGTTATAAACCATATATAGTTAGGAATTAGCATTTAAAAAACCTTGAAAATTCACTGAAAATACCATAGGTTATAGACCATATATAGTTAGGAATTAGCATTTAAAAAACCTTATTTTACTCACACAAAACCAATGAAATTCCATATATAGTTAGTTGTACTAACTATATATCACGCACCCGCAATCCACTGCTGATGATGTCACATATTACATCATTCATGACATGGTCAGTGACATCACTGATGACATCACTGATGACATCTCAAATGACATCACTGATGACATCACTGATGACATCTCAAATGACATCACTGATGACATCATTGATGACATCATACAGTGACTGTATTTTTCTGTAAAGTTAAAATATGTCTTACATATTTAAGAATGAGTGGATGTATAAGTGTCTGGATGAAGGATTTAGTAGGTGCATGACTGACTGTATGAGTGAGTGGTTAAATGTGTCTCACTGAGTGCATGGGTTAGTGACTAAACTGTCTTAATTTGTGCATCATTATGTCTGTTGTTCTGTAAACTGCTGCATGTGTTGATCAGTAGCTATATGAGTAACTATATGGGTTATTGATTGGTTGCCCAAGCATTTGTATGGGAGACTGAGTGTGTGTGTGGGTGGCTGGGAGGTGTATGACTCTGTGCATAGATGTATGGGTTCAAAAGTGCATGTGGAAACAGCTGTATGGGTGGTTGACTGTGTGCATGACTGTATTGGTGAGTGAATGGATATCTCAGTGCTACATGTCAAAGTAAGTACATATGTAAAATACAGTACATGTGAGAGTTGACATATATAAATAACTGTGCATAAGAGCCAGTGAATGTGTGAGTGGCTGTATGGATCATTGTGCTCTTGTATCCAGGATTGTATAAGTGAGTAAATATGTTTTAGTATATGTTTGAATAAGTAAGATGTGTATAACTGTATAGTTGTGAAAATGGAGGTGTGATTGATTCTTTGCATGACTGACTAGGTGTGTAAGTAACTCCATGGATGAGTGACAGTCTGTGAGTGTCTGTTTACACTGAGTGTATCTAAGGTTATATTAGAGTCTGAAGAGGTTCATCGTATTATCACATGAGTGATGTCATCAGTGATGTGATCAGTAATGTCAAATGAGATGTCATCAGTGATGTCATTTGAGATGTCATCAGTGATGTCATCAGTGATGTCATTTGAGATGTCATCAGTGATGTCATCAGTGATGTCATTTGAGATGTCATCAGTGATGTCATCAGTGATGTCATTTGAGATGTCATCAGTGATGTCATCAGTGATGTCACTGACCATGTCATGAATGATGTAATATGTGACATCATCAGCAGTGGATTGCGGGTGCGTGATATATAGTTAGTACAACTAACTATATATGGAATTTCATTGGTTTTGTGTGAGTAAAATTAGGTTTTTTAAATGCTAATTCCTAACTATATATGGTCTATAACCTATGGTTTTTTCAGTGAATATATATATATATGAACTCCAACGTATGCAAGGTACAGCACACACGGGCAATCCGGGAAAGTTTCAAAACACCTTTATTTCGCAGACGCGTTTCAGCAGTGGGCTTTCATCAGTGCTCAAGGTGTTCAAGGTATCGATCGTTCATACACAGTGCTCCGTTATTTTAAAGAGAAGGAAATCTCTCTTGATTGGTCAGTTCTCAATGTGTGGCAGTTGAAACAGGACTACGCCGTACTTGGAAGGTGATGTTTTCAAGTTTAAATAAAGTTCATTAATTTGCAGCACAATTCCATGATGTTTTTAATGCTGTTTGTGGCGTTTAGAATTATGTCCGCTACAATGTCAATTGCCCCAAACGCTGTGTACGCTTTTCCTCGCCAAGCCTCTTGTAACAGGTCGGAACCGCAGGCAACAATATATATATGTATATATACAACTTTCAGTGAAAATGACAGGAACAATGTAGCATTTTTAACTAAAAATAAATTCAACAATTATTATGAAATAGGTCGAAGTCAAGCTGGCTATAAAAACTAGCGCAGGGAGACGGGCACCTGGTCCAGATGGGGTGCCTGTCCATGTATCTAAATTTGCACCCGACCTTTCGGGCCTATCCTGGCCAGGGTCTTAAATGCAGCATCGACAGAGAACATCCCGCCTTCTTGGGTGACATTGACCATTATACCTATGTACAAAAAGGAGGAAAAGGTAGGCCCCAAAAACTATCGCCCAATTTCACTCCAAGACTCCTCATTAAAAGTCATGAGTAGAGTACTATTGGTAAGGCTGGAAAAATAGGTACAAGGAAATCTGATCCTGTCCCGGCTCAGTATGGCTTCAAAAAGGAAATTGGTACGGTCAAACAATGCACTAATCTGGAACTTTTAATTGGTAAATACACAAGGGCTAGGACAGGGAAATCTATATTAATGTTTTGCTGATTTTAGCAGTGCCTTTGATTTCGTCGCCCATAATCTATTGTGGATAATGTTGATTTCCCTAGGTGCACCAAGATCGATTGTGGGGTTTCTCTCATGTCTCTATGAAAAGCTAGGGAGTCAAGTAGGTTTTGGCCCCAAAGGAGAATATACACCACAATTCGAAGTAGGCCATGTCACCTATCAGGGATGTGTTGTGGCTCCATTACTTTGTTCACTTTTTATTAATGGGGTGGATAGTCATCTTAAGTCGTTGCAGACCGATGCCTCTAAGGCTGGAGGACTCTCAATACCAGTACTGCTTTATGCAGATGATGCTGTACTCCTAGCTAGAACACCAGTAGGACTACAGAAACTGATGAATGCATTTGGTGAATTCATGACTTCAAGGAAAATGGTTATTAATAAAACCACAACATTTACTATGGTGTGTGGTCATATACGTAAACCATGTAGATTTTTCTTTTTATTGATAGTACCCCAATTACTACAGTCAAATCATTCTGTTATCTGGGGATATTGTTTGGGGGTAACAGCTCGTAGACCCAACATGTATTAACCCCTTCGACGCTAATGACGAGCTCAGCTCGTCATGAGGTACGCCTCTCGTACGCTCATGAGGAGCTGAGCTCGTCATGAACCGCGGGTTTTTAAAAAAGTCAGCGCACAGCGGGAAAATGCGCCGCACGCATGGAGTTAAACACCAGAGCCAAAATTGGCATGGTCTTCCAGTGAATCTTCAAGTTTGCTTTGTATTGTTTATGATAAATGTATTCAGGAGATTTGGACTAATCTTGGTATTTCAGTATTTTTATATGATCATGTTGAGATTGCTCTATATTGATTTGTTTCTACATTTATATTTAAACCCTACTAAACTCCGATTAGGCTGTCGAGAGGGTTATTGTGTGACCACATTGGTTACACTGTAATGAGATGTTGACAAGTGATAATGTTCTCCCCTTGCCTCGCATGCAGCTGTAACGATTATCGATCTGGAGATGTTTGAGTAGGCCTGAGCTCCATCATCCTTGGTATTTGTATAGTGCTTACTTCCTCTGACGAGGTTCTCCCTTAAGCATTATTAATGCCAGCATATACCCCACATTGACTATAGCACAACACCTGGGGGCCAACCACATACAGTCTGATAACAACAATAAACACAAGATGTCTTCAATGGGAGAAGAAAAACCAAGGAGCATGAAGAAACACAGGACGAAAACAGCCTGGCCTGCAACCACTCTGAGAGAACAGGCCCTGTGTGACCTGTCGCCAGCGGAGGGAGATGATTTCAGAATGCCTGGCGAGCCCTGTTGGTTTTTAGAACCAGAAGGGGGGAATTAAAAAAAATAATATATCTGCATACACATGAGAACATTTTTCTGGGGCAAATGGGTTGCCTGTCTGAAGGGGGAAGATAAATCTCAGTGGTCAGACATTTCAAAACGATTTAGTGTGAGATGATCAGCAATTGTTTCATATTGTAATTACATTTTTTTACTGTGCTAAGACTAAACACGTATGAACACGAAAAGTGTTATGTTTCAAGGGTTGGATGCCACCTATTTTACAATGAGTATGTTTATTCCTGACAGACTGCAAATGTTTTCCCTATGCTTCCCATTTGAAAGTTGTTTTACCTACCCTTGTGCGGGGAGCGGGACGATGCCAGTTGACTAAATGTATAGTGCGAGGGGAGATATCCAGAGGTACTGACGCTGAGTATATGCAGGTAATATGTTAATATTAAGACACATACAAAGTAGTTTGGGGGTGTCAGAACGTAATTAGAAAATATGTGTACGTTTTGCACATATCATTACAGCATTACATTTTGTATGGTATGAATTACTTCTAATCATATATTATATGAATTTAGAAAATTACTTAGGAATTCCATGAATGTGTCGTATAGCGGCACAAGGCCACTGGGACCACTGCCGGCGCTTAAAAAATATTTTGCATGCATTTTCAAAGGGGAAGGTCTCTCCTGGGGTCCCCCTACTTGAAGAAGGTGGCAATTGCGATTGCGGTAGCAAAACATTAGTATATTGATTTGAGACTCGCTATTTGGAAGGGAACACCCCTTCCAAATAGCGATTCGCAAAACCTTGCAAAAAATTGCGACTCGCTAAATAGGCTATGTACATGGCCCAATATGTTTTTGCATGCACAAACGGGTTCCCAGACCCGTTTGCGCATGCAAAAACGGGTCGTATTTCTGGCCCCAAAACATTAGTCTATACATACACATCCTGTTTAATCAACTTCACAATGAGACACATCCAAATATTAACTTCTCCTAAAATATTAATATGTAAATATCACAAATACGTGTATTAGTCACGTTTCTATGCAGAGAGTTATAAGTCTAATTAATTTTCATGGGCGGTACTTTAAATATGCAGTACTCCATCTTTTCTTAGTAACATTAACCACACAGAATATATTTGAGTGCCTACAATGCATGATTATGATGTACTCTAGCAGTATCTCAGGATGGGATCAAAATGACACTGCTCCAAGATAGAGCCATCTTCAAAGGTTTCTGATACGCTTGTCACTGCCAAGGGGGATTTCCTTGGAGCATATGCCATTTAATGTGAAGCGACAAGGAATGCCGGCTTCAGCATTTGGGGCAATTGCCTGAATGGGTGGGATACAGAGCCAGCCCCATACAAAATGCCCTCCTCTAGAGATATCAGGTGGGACAAATCGGGAAATGCACACAAACATGATGGTTAGGCACTATGGTAGACTCTTTCCCTATGTCTGATATGGTGCAGGGAAATGGAATAGTCCACTTTGACGAAATATGGAGAATCAGACATTTCCTTTCCCCACCCACAGATGACAGCCCTCTAATCCTGTTACTCCATTCTGAACCAAGTACAAGGGGATGATCAATAGTGGTAGGAGGCAGGAACTAGGGCAAGGGTCTAAGAAAGTAGAATTACTGCTTCGGTCTCCTTTTCCCTCAGTCAGGTTGAAGAGCTGGGACTGGATGGAAGGGTTCTGACACCTCCCTCATAGATTCCCTCAGACAAGTTCAACGTCCAATTAGTGGGAGGTCTGTATTGGGGAGGAAAAACTTGGACTGACTTGAGTGAATCTGAAACCTCCCCATCTTTTTTCCTGAGGGCTACGGTAAAAAACAATGGCTTCATAGGGAAATCACCTGTTAAGGAGAGCCCTTATTTATCTCCCAGATTTGTTGGTTGTACATGGCCCATTAAAAGGAGAATATTTACTAAAGACAGAAAAAGGGGCAGGCAGCCCTGGACGGTTGAAAGATGAACAGATGGGCATACCCTGAAGATATTTTGAGTTATATCCTGAAAGACATGAAGGATTCCTGAAAGTTATCCTGAAAGTTATGAAGGCTTGTACCTATGTCTTTTTGGGTACCTTTGTAATAAAAAATGGAAGAACGACCTGTAAGATGTGAATGTTTCATCTCAACAACCAACATTCAGCATGTCTCATCAACAGGTGTAATGGATGAAGTTACAGGTCTATTTGTGTCCTCAAAAACACATCCTTAATTTTTACTACTTCATTGATAATTATATGTATATGTCTACTGTCATCCCCTCAATCTGCCTTTTCCCCATTGTAGCCATACAGTGTCCTTTGCCACACTACTGAACAATCTTTGATGTTATGTCAATGTCTGCCTCTGATACCATTTTCCAGTAGTATTCTTTCAGGACAAGACTATGGATAATTTAGGGAAGATTTATCAATCTTTCCCGCAGCAAAACGCAGCAAGCCTCCATGGGCTGTGTAAAAAGAAAAGGGCTGGAATGCACTGTACTAAATATTATTTGTTGAATTCCTATCCTTTCCCAGCGCTGGTACACTTTTGGCTGCTTAGTGCCAAAACTGTATCTTTGCATCATGGTGCAATGGTGCCTATGTTGTAGGCAGGACTGTTTATGTGCAGGAAGGAACTCCTTCTTGCACAAAAATCAATCTTTAGAGACATTTTAGCCTTTCTATGAGTATTGCAGAATGCAATCAATGTAGAAAGAGGAAAAAACGAGGAGGAATAAAGATATTTCTCCTCGTTACGCCTCATCTGGGGAGGCGTAGCATTTTTTCGCATTTCCAGATCTACCAGTAATTATAAATATGGCAACGGACACAAATCCATGGGTGAATACCTGAGAACACCCATGCTCCACCCACGGAATGCATCTCTGGGGCAGAGTAACACAACGCAGTCATTTGCGCTGCATTGTGTGACTCTACATTTATCAAGCCACGCAAGGCCACAAAATGTCTTTATTATAACCAAGTAGGCGCATTTCAGCAAGATTGCCTTTTTCAATACTAACCAGTAAGATTGATATTAGTTGCAAGCTTTTTTAATTGAGTCTATTCTCATTCCCATTGATTAATGCCTCGAGGCTCAAGACACATATCAGTCTTCGGCTGAACAGATATGTGCACCCTCCCTCGCCACAGTGCCTTGAGACCCTCACGGGTGAGTAGCGCGCTTACAATTTCCCTGATTGATTGATTGATGGCTAGCAAAAGTGGACTGACGTTTTTGAAGTTGATAATATTAACATCCGCCATCACAGTGTGTTTACTTTCATATTTGTTCATTCTATATATGTATTTGATAGGTGCACATACACACACACACACACACATATGTTTCTAATGATGGTCACCAGTAGGTAGTTATAGTTAGGTCCTAGTTTCCACAGGAAAAGCATTTTTAGATTTGCCTCTAACTTTGGCATCGTTTGACCAATCTTCATGACATTTTCTAAACAAAGTGGCTTTTTTACAATCCCCTTGCGCCACTGGTGCTTCACTTTTTGTGACACATCACTGGGGCAAACACCTACCCTATATTTACAAGGACATGTAAAGCCACCCTTGCATGGTTTTTCCTGTACTTTTAAATATGGCCCCTTCTTACACAACACTTTGCGTGAAAAGGGAGTGACATGGGTGTAGCTGTAGGTGTTCCCACGCAACACCCATGTATTCTGCTGCATTTCCAGATTTACAAGAATTACATTTCTCCTCGTTTA
Source organism: Lissotriton helveticus (assembly GCF_964261635.1). Classification (NCBI taxonomy): domain Eukaryota; kingdom Metazoa; phylum Chordata; class Amphibia; order Caudata; family Salamandridae; genus Lissotriton; species Lissotriton helveticus. The sequence continues at coordinate 572,599,179 of NC_136071.1, read as the reverse complement.
TTCCTCTTTCTAGGGGTGCTGCATTCTGCAGCACACATAAGAATAGGAAATCACCTCTTTTTATTTTTTATGTTATTGTTTTTGTGTAGGAAGGTACCCCTTCCTGCACAGAAACAATCTCCCCACAACGTAGGCACCCATGCACCATGGTGCAAGGATGCCTGCGTGTTGCACGGCAGCCGATTGTGCGCCAGCACAGGAGATCCCACATGGATGCGTCATATTGTTGTAAATATGACATATCCCTGTGTTTTGAAAGTGCTGCAGCATGGCGCAGGCAAGGGCTTGTGGTGCAACGCTGCGGCACTTTCTTGTAAATAAGCCCCAAAGTGTCAAAGTAGGTTCTGTGTGTCGTGGCAAGTTTGGGGGTGATCCGTGCACTGGGGACTAGGGGCGAAAAAAAAGTGTGCATTTGTAATGTTAATTTCCATCGGAACGTGCTGTTGAACCCACAGCCCGAACCGCTGGGTGAATTTACACCAAATTTGGCAGAAAGGTAGATGTTGCTGCGCAGATTTGGTGCAAATCCGTCCAGTAGTTTTTGAGAAATGTAAGCCAAAAATTACAGATATATCTCAGGCCGTGGACATTTCACAGTGGTTTCGTGATGAATCGTGAATGTGCACATAAGCGAGAATGCTCTGATTGGCTGGAAGCAACCTGAACAGAAAGCTGCCATTTTTTCATCCGAGAACAGTTTCCGGAGCTGAAAATTTGTGTGAAAGCTAACATAAGGGGTCAGGGTGGAGATACTCTGATCCCATGTTTGAGAAATTGGTATGTTAGTGACCCAAGTTATGTGTCCAAAATAGATTTTTTCAATCGTGCACATTATTCGCGATGATGCCATGAATACCAGAGTGGCCCCTGTGTACCATCGCCGGGACGTCGCAACTATCCCAAAGTCATCACGACTATTGGTGGAAATGTAAAAATGAATATCTATATATTTGTACACACTCGCTGGTCACTGTCACAGAATTATGTATCTACTCACATAACCATTCAGACACTTATACACCGACCCATACACTTATACATCCAGACACATACCCACTCAGATACTCATGCGCCCACTCAAATACCCATTCAGGTACTTATGCACCCACTTACAGACTCACTCAGTGAGTGCTGCACCCATGTACAAGCCCACTCAGACACTCATGCACCTATCTAGAGTCTCAGTCATAGACTCATGCGTACACTCTCATACCCACTTAGAGACTCTTACACCTACTAACCGACCCACCTGGGCACTCATACACCCACTCACAGACCCACTCAGATACTCATGCTCCCACTTACAGACTCACTCAGAGAGTCACACACCCATGTACAGACCCATTTAGAGACTCATGCACCCACTCACACACTCGTGTATGTACTCACAGACCCACTGAGACACTCATATACCCACTCACAGATCCACTGAGATACTTATCCACCCACTCACACACCCATACAGTCACAGATCCTCTCAGAAACTTATTAACTCAGTCAGACCCTCATATACTCAGACCCTCACCCCCCACTCGCAAACCCTCAGATATACACACACCCACTCACTCATCCAGTCAAAGCTCATGCATCTACTCCCAGACCCACCCAGACACTTGCCCTCCCAGTCACAGCCCCAATGATACACTTATGGATGCACCCATTCACTCACCGACTCAGAGACTTATGCTCTCACTCACAGACTCATTGAGATAATCATACACTCACTCACAGATCCACTCGGACATCCACTCCTGGACCCACTCAGATATTCACACACCCATACAGTCACTCACACATCTATTCATAGACCCACTCAGACACCTATGCTCCCAGTCAGTTATACAATCAGAGACTCCTGTACCCACTCACAGTCACACACATCAACCCATGCACCCACGGACAGAACCACTCAGGCACTCATGCTGCCAGTCATAGACCCACTGAGAGACTCACTCACAGATCCACTGGGATACTAATGCACCCATCCACTCACCAACTCAGACACCCACTTAGACACCCATATATCTACTCATAGATCCAGTCAGACAGTCATATACTTACTTACAAATGGACAAAGGCACTCATGCACCTACTCACAGATTCAGTGAGAGGCGTACGCAACTAATCACTGACCAATTGTGAAACTGATGCACCTACTGATAGATGTACTGAGGCATACGTGCATTTTGTTGAAGAAGTATTGATAGACTGATACACCGTCTAACAGATCCTCCCAAATACTTATACAGTGAATGAGATACTTAGTGATACAGTGATGCATGCAGTTATAGATGACACTGAAAAAGTTATGCACTGTGTTATAGAGATATTAAGGGAGTTGTACATGCTATTATACAGTCATTTAGATAGTAACGTGTTAGTTTTATAATCCATTTTGCAGTTATAAGTTTTAAATGTGGAAGTGACGATTGAATGTCTGCATTTGTTTTGTCATTTCTCAACGTATTCGTGGTGATCGCAGCTGTCAATATTATCATGACACCTGGCCTCACTGCAAAAAAAAAAAAATCTGTTTAAATGGTTGTTTTTTTAAAAACTCCCTACAAAAATGAGTTTCAAAAGTGCAGTAATAAACCCTAGTGTCTAAAATACTGTAAAATATGTGCAAATATGTGTTTTGCACCCCCTAAAAAAGGTGCAATCTTCTTGGTTACCGGAGTAATTGCAATTCTAGGTATAATTGCGAAAACGGGAAGTAGGGTTTAAACAGTCTCTTAAAAACCATACTTGAAAAATATGTGTACAAATATGTTTTTGAAGCAGTGATGTAGTTAGTAATATGTGTATTGTAATAGTTAGAAAGATTTTTTGAAGTAAAATTTTTGAATGTGGTTGTGGTCGTTGAATGTCTGTTTTTGTTTTGTGATTTTGCGACTACCGACATCGTCGCGATGCCCGGCGTCACTGCAAAAACTGAAAAAAGTCTTTGTAGGCGATTTTTCGGGAAACACACTACAAAAATATGAGTTTGAAAAATACACTAATAAAGTTCTACTATTAAATATACTGTAAAATGTGTCTATGTCTATGTTTTACACTTTATACAAACCATGCGTTCTTCGTGACTACTGACGGCACAGGCAATGACACTGGTGGTCTTGAATATAGCTTTTTTTTTGTAAATGGTGATATTCTCCTACATTGATCCCAGAAATAAAAGTTAAAACAATATCTTTTTTTGATTTTATTTATTTTATTGAGTTAAAAAAAACTGACAACAAGACTCCATGCTACATCATCACATTATACATTACATTCATATTCAGCATATAACCATCAGCATCATTCATTGAAGTTACCGAATGAACCACTTTAAACACATAGGACCCATTAGCTGGCATAATCATTTTAGGTGGCTGGACAATGACTCAGCACATTATGATAAGCAACCACTTAAAAACAAGAGCAGCCGTTTCAACGAAATAAGTGAGGGTGTCCATACAATCAAACCTCATGCTTGTGAGGATGAGCCATTAATGCCACCAGCAGATGTGTACTGGTAAATGTTGTACAATTCCCAGGCATTTTTGGGTCTGTTATGTGGAGGAAGTAGCTCGCTAAAGATCTATGTCTGCGTGGAGCAGTATGTCATGTCGTTCTTCCATTGTGCGAGTGTAGGGAGAGGGCCGCGAAACCAGTTAACAGCAACCCTACCCTTGGCCATCAGCATTCTCATGTCCACCAGCCTACGAACCCCCTTTGGGATTAGCTTGGAGTAACCCACCAGAGCCAGCACCGGGTCCGGATCAAGGGACAGCTTTGTGATCAGGTCCACTTCATTGAAGACTAACACGCAGAAGGCTGCGATTCCAGGACACGTCCAAGCCAGATGGAGGAAGTCCGCCAACCCGCTCTACAGCGATCGCAAGATGCACTCTCCCATCAACCGTAACTGTGTAGCCTCTCTGGTGTGTAGTATACCCTATTTAGGTATTTAAAGTGTACCAGGCGGTGTCTGCCATTAAGTGATATTCTCTTTGTGCTCGAGCAACGATAGGACCACATACTATCCGCTATCCCTTTGCCATTCTAAGCGTGCTTTGGTGTAATGATTAGCTCTATAGGACATGGATGAGTTGTAAATGGTCGTAACTATGCGCTTCAGGGATTTTTCCTTTACAGTGAGCGTCAAGGCTACTAGTTCAGGTGGTTCTAAGTAGTCGTCCCCTAATAGCTCTTTCAGTGTGTGTCGTGTCCTCCCATTTTTTAGCAACACTGCTGTCAAACAACTCCCCCACCTCCCGTATACCCAATGCATGAAGAGCTTGTGTAACCCCTTTCTCTTTGCAGGGGGCAACCATATACACCAGTCTAATAAAGCTGATGGAGAATATAGTATTGCGCCAGCTTGTAATTGCAATAAATGGTGCCAGGCATGCGTCGTGGCATTTACAGAATCTAAAATACAAATCTTAAGATCTGCAGCCTGGAACAACAGAGCAGGGAGTGGGAGCGGGTACGCCACCGCCGACTGTATGCGAAGGTGTGGTATATCTAGGGAGCCATGCATCCAATAGTATGCATGTGAACACTGTGCAACCGTGTAATATAAATCAAAATCCGGCGCGCCAAGAAGGGACAGCGGCAGCTTTATCTACTTCTCAACATCACCTTCCAGCTTACTGAAGGTTGTTCCATAATTTTCTTTAAATACCATGTCAAAGTCTGCATGTATTTTAATTCCCAAATATCTGACTGCGTCTGTAGTCCATTGCAGAGGATAGTCAGGCTCAAAATGAGGGGTATTTGGTGTGAGAGGAAAGATGATAGACTTTGACCAATTGATGTGCAATCCCGAAAGCCCACCAAATCACACCACCACCAGAAGAACAGCTGCTAGCTTAGATTACGGGTGCCTGATGTATAGGAGTGTATCATCAGCATACGTGGATACTAAAATTCTGTAGCGTGGGAAACTTATACCGCGATTTTGATGGTATTCCATCAACGCGCAGGCCAAGGGTTCTGCCACTAATGCATAAAGCAATGGGGATAATGGACAGCCCTGCCTCATCCCTCGGGTTATGCAAATGGAGTCCGCCACTATATTACCTATTTTTATGCGGGCAATGGGTTTGCTGTAAAGTGTACCGACCAGTTGTGAAAAGACTGGGCTCACACCCATCCTAGTTAAAACGTGCTTCATTAACGGCCACTCCACAGAATCAAATGCCTTCTCTATATCTAAGAAGACCGCCACAGCGGGCGTTTCCGGCTTGATATGTTGCAAGGCACCAAATACCGTGCGCAGGTTGTAAGTTAAATTTCTGCAAGGGACAAACCCCTCTTGTTCCGGTGCCACTAAGATTGGGACCAGGGGGGTCAGCCTGTTTGTAAGGATCTTTGCAAATATCTTCGTGTCCACATTAAGCAGAGACAAAGGATGAAACGATGCACAGTCCTCCGAGGATTTTCCTGGCTTAAGGGGTGCAACTATTACTGGCTCGGACATGGACGGTGGCATGTGTCCCGCAACGCACATATCATCATAGAGCGTGGTCAGCTGCTGGAGCAATAAATCTATGAACGCCCTGTAGAATGTGACCGTGAAGCCATCTGATCCTGGAGCGCTATCTGCCCTCATGTTAGATAATGTGAGAAGGATTTCATCCGTCTCTATGGGCCCCATAAGAAATTCCCTGTGTGTGTTAGTGAGCCATGGGAGTCGTATGTCTGACAGGTATTCAATGATCTCCTCGTCTGTCGCAGTGTTCCTAGAGGCATATAACTCTGAATAAGATTGCCGAAATCTATCAGCCACATCCGTGACTTTAGTTAAAAGCTCGCCCTCAGTGGACCTAACCCACACTGTATTTAACGTTTCTCTATGTTTCCTAAGTAGTTGCGCTAAAACCGACCCAGGTCACTCGCTCTCGCCATACGCCCTGGCAGTAGCATATTTACCCAGCTGCTTAATCTCATCGTCCGCAGCCGTGTTGTATTCACCTAATAACTCCGCCAGCTCCCCCCAACTGAGCCATCTACGTCAGCCTGCAACCGTCATTCAAGAACCTTAAGTTTCTTCTCCAAGTCAGTCAGGCAATTTCGTATGGAGCGGAAGACCCCCGAGTGTTTTGAGATACTGTTCCCCCTGATATAAACTTTGAATGACTCCCAGACAACTTGGTAATCACCCACAGAACCTACATTCTTTTCAAACTAGGTCTCAATAGCCACAGCTAGGTTCTCCTTAAAAACTGCGTCTAAAAGAGAATAGGGAGAAAAACGCCACATGAATGGGGGTATGCGTCTGCTAGTTGTGTTCAATACAAACAAAATCGGCGAATGATCAGAGAGTGTACGTGGAAGTACCTGGCAAGATCGGACCCTGTCACAAAGTGACCTGGCTGCGAGCCAATAGTCGATTCGGGTATGCAAGTTATGGTAAGCAGAATAGTGTTTATAGCCACCAGCGTTCGGGAACTTCAAACGCCATACGCCGGCCAAACCAAATCTAATCAGCACACCTTCAAGCTGGTTGGCTGCAGCAGTAATATTCCTCTCCGCCCCCCCTGACCTGACCAATGCAGGACTCCAAACTAGATTGAAATCACCCCCCACAGTTGGTGGCCCTCACCATAGCTGCCCACAGTGTCCGCTAGCGATGTAAAAAATTCTGGGTTATCAAAATTTGGGCCATATATATTAACAAGTAAATCCATACCCTTCCCACAGAACCTAGAGAGTACGTATCTACCATCTGTATCAGTAAACAAGGGGCTGATGGTGAGTGCAGACCTAGGGTTGATCCAAGTAATCACCCCACGCACATGTGTGGTGAAGCCAGTAGACATCGCGCTACCCACACAACTCGAGTAGTGTATCGAGGAAGACAAACAAAACCGGATTACCCATGTTTGGGCATAGCCTTACCTTCCGGTTCCAAACAGGCAATTAACTCCTAATTGATGCAATACAGCAGTATAAAAACGCGAACCCCGCCCAAGTCCTCAGTTCCAGCAGAGCCGCGTCGGGGGCAGCAAGGCAGAATTTCTTCCTCGTAATCGTGAGTAACAGACCAGGTAGCAAAGCAAAATAGACTCCAAACTTTGTAAGGAAGCATATCTGAGCCACACTTTATTTTACAGGATGCATATTGATTCAATTGGTCCCCCACGTTAGGAGGATCATGAGGTACATCGTACAATGAGAATGAGTATGTACCGAATAACAAACCTTAATGATCCACATTATCCTCCCATGAGTACCTGATCACCGGAACCACACAGGCTATAGTTAATAGAAGCGTGTGTTTTATGTTATGTGTTATGTATGTCATGTCTTTGTCCCCTTTCTTTACAGGGCGCACCATCACTGATAGCATGACAAGATTAGTAGCTGCTGCCCACACCTTTTTTTAGGTCACTCAACCTGGAGTAATATAGTTACCCATGACCATTGTGATTGAAATATATTGTTTCTTTCCGTGTTTCTTTCTAGGTTCGCTAATTGCAGAAACCTCCATAAAAGAAGGGAATTAGGTACAATATAGCCGTAATTTACAATTTTCTCTTTTCTGTAGAATACATATTTTTTGTAGTATACGTGAGTAAGGTGGGGATTTGCGCACCACGTCCTGAAGAAGGAGTTTCACTCCGAAACATGTTGACGCACACATGAGGTGATGTATATTGTAATTCATAAGAACCTCACAACACACAATTTTAACAGTGCCAGCCCGGGGGCAAATTAAAAGGTTTTTTGAGCATACCCCATGAGTCAGGTACTTTCTAAAAATCACTAAATAACACTTCCAACCCCACCACTCACTGATCATCACAAACCACCTAACACACACCACACATAGTCTGTGTATAAGTGCTCCCACGTAGACGTAGGTAGTAGCACGCCGCACCCCGTAGAAGGGTGCAAAGACCCCCATGATGAAGCATGACACCAAGGGTCCTTTTGGTGTGTGAGGGGTATTTTAAAAACACTTTGTGCTCCCCACCATTGTAGGGACCACACCCACCAACCTAACAGGCCTCTACACCGCAGCATAGGGGAATTAAGCGGGAGTTTAATTTCTTGTAGAAGTGCCACATCGATATTGTGTCTCGTCAGATACAAGAGAACTTTACAGACTTTTCTATGATCGAACGTTCCACGTGAGTGCTCTAAGTGTGTCTGCTGGGAGAACTCTACCATCCTCGCCACATATGTACTAAGGTCAATCATCGTAGCCATACTTGAGTAACGTGTGGTGCCACAATATAATGCAACAAGTGAATTTGTTTAATATCATGTGTACTGCAGCGCCAGAGTCTCAACAACCCTCCTCCCCCTTCCACATCAAGATCCCCCCAACCAGGACCTGACGAAACAATACCCTTAGTTAAGAAACAAAACATACATTGCAATGCTGTGGACCAAAAAGAAAGGGGAACTGTCCCACCCGCCAAGAAACAACAATGACAAAAAACCCAAGTGTGTGTAACCCGCGTAGGCGGAAGTTGCCAACTGTGTCTCGTCATCCAAAACGGGCAACAATCTCCGACCCTCCACATTCCCCAAAAAACATACTTTGAAGCATTAACCAAAGGCTCACACACCCCGCCTATGTAATATCCATGTAACACAGTGCACAGCACGCTGAGTCCCTCTATCAAATACTAAAAGGGCAGGCCGGAGCAAACGCAATACGTTAAAGGAAAAAAACATACTCATGCAACGTGAAGGAGTGCCACAAAAACAATCCTGCCCCACAATAAGGATGTTAACATCAATAGACTGATTGCGCAAGTTGCTTCCCCCATTGTGCAAATCGTATCTGTGCATCAAACGAAAAAAAACAGTCCTGTTCCTCCAATGAGCCGCCAACCGCTCCAGACAAGGCCTCCCTCTCAGGGGTACAACTCTGCTCCTTTGCTCAGTCCTTTATGGCTTTTTGCAGCATCTTAGGGTCCGTGAAGATATGTGACCTGCTCTGGCGAGTGATACGCAGGTGAGCCGGATACAGCATTCCGTAATCTATGTTTGGATCTCTTGCCTGTTTCATAAGTGACACAAACTGGCGACGTGCTTCCTGCACCTTCATGGTAAAGTTTGGAAAGATAGTAAGTGTAGATCCCTCGTAGTGTAAAGTCTGTTTCTCCCTTGCGATTCTTAATGCTGCGTCTCTATCTCGATTATTGAGTAGCTTTGCTATTATGGGCATCGGAGGAGCTCCAGGTGCTGGGCACGGGCCCAATGAGTGGTGTGCTTGTTCAACCACAAACATGGGCGAGAAGACGTCCGAGCCGAGCAGCGTGATCAGTAGTTTCTCGAGGAACTGCTCCATGTTGCCAGTTGAGGTCGATTCCGGCAGGCCAATGATTCGCAGGTTACTTCTCAGAGACCTCGCCTCCAAGTCCTCCGTCTTGTCCAGCAACACCTGTAGTGCTCGATCCATAAGTTTGTGGCCGGAGTCCATATCAGTCTGTGTCTCCTCAATCTCCATGATGCGCCATTCCGCCATGTCAAGGTGTTCAGCCTGCTTTTACATCCTTTCAGACATCCGGTCCATGCGGTAAGAAAGGGAGCCAATCTTCGTCCCCAATACCGTAAGCAAGTTTTGCAGTCCTTTTTCCATTGAGCCCAGTGTGGACTGAAGATCACCTTCATGTAACTCACATTCTCGCTCGTCTTCCCCGGTCATCCGGGAACGATGTCTGGGTTTGCGTTGTTCAAAAGACAGCTTCTGTTGTGTTTTGTCAGTCCTGCCCATTGCAGCACACCACAATAGGACCTTTCAGGACCGGAAGGAGCAGCACCTCAACAACTAGGAATTAAGCACTGCGGATCAGAGTTAGGCCAAGCAAAGTGGGGCAGCAAGTGATCACAGTTCATCGTGTCCCATGCCAGGGCAGCAGTCCAGCACACCAAACAGAGCAAAGGGCACACAGCTGTCAAGAGCAGGCGTCTCTGCAGCCCTAAGCTCTACCATTCACTCTGCAGAGGGGCTCGTGTAACTCGGCGTATCACCTGTAGATGAAAGGGGGAGCTCCCAGTCAACCAGGGCAGAGCGCACCTAACCCCAAAACCCCCAAAGTGTAGCATGTGTGCCAAATAAGCAATTGTGGCTTCCGCAGAAGAAGGGGGGAAGGGGCGGGGGCCCGTTGCGGCCGCAGGACCAGCGACCAGCGCTATCAGCAGTCAGCAGCAGGTGGTGATAAATCCAGGCTGCGCTGTGCAGGTCATGTCCCAGTGAGCAAGGTGGAGGGAAATATTAATGTTGAAGAGCTCCCCCCTGTCAGCAGTACTTTACAGGACACAGCAACAAAGATAAAGCAAACAGGTTCTCACCGCCGGAGCACCAAAGCCTTGGGTGCGCTCAAGGGCAGGCTCATCTCGTCGCGAGCGCCTCTCCTGCAGTCCGAATTCCCCCATGGGCCCCCACTGCAGAGTGCAAATCCTCAGCAGAGTTTAGCAGAACGAGCACTCCACCAGCCCTCCGATGCACACAGCAAGCTGGGGCTGGGTGTCCCACACTGCTGGTGTCCTCACTCGTGCAGCGGCAGCTTCTAATGGAGCAATTTGTGTTCAGGGGGCTCTGGTCGCGACGAGCAGGCACAGCTGCCCGGCTCGAAAGCGCTTTCGGTCAGCCTGCAGCTGATATTTAATCTGGGGATCAGCGGCCTAATGCGCTCACCACTCGAGCTCGCACAGCACTCCTCGGCCACCGTTTCTCTGCGCTGCCGGATTATACCATCGGAAAGAGGCGCCTCTCAAATGTGTAAGTATTCGGTTTGCTGGGACGTGGCCCCGGACAAATGAAAGGATTTTAGCCAGATAGCTTATTTGAAATGCAAAGCTACTTGATCAGGCAGCAATCTTCGGCGCCAGCAAGCTCCGCCCCCCAGGTAAAACAATATCTTACTAAATATTTAGACTTAAACTTTATTTAAAAAATGTCTTAACTGTATTTTTCAGTATGTGAAATACATTTACTGATCACAGATTCTGCACAGTAAATGCGACATTGTTGTGCCGACTCAAAAAATTATTAAAAATAAAAACAGTTATTAATGTACTTTCTGATAAACACATACCAAATAAAAAAATGAGTTGTATATAATATAAATATAATATACAATATACAATTCTATATAGAAAATACGAAAATCTTAGAGGCTCACTTCTAAAAAATGGACATTACAATTACGAAATAGAATTTTAATAAACCTTAGAAATTCACAGAAAAAAACAAAGGTTACAGAGACATTATAGTTAGGAATTAGCATTTAAAAAACCTTAGATATTCACTGAAAAAAACAAAGGTTACAGGGGCGTTATAGTTAGGAAATAGAATTAAAAAACCCCAGAAATTCACTGAAAAACAAAAGTTACAGGGACGTTATAGTTAGGCAGACATTTAAACTGTAGAAAACCAGAGAAATTCAGCAGTTAACTCATGCCCCCAAAATGCCCTGCTTATGACCTCACATATTACAGCACTCATGACATGGTCAGTGACATCACTGAAGACATCTCAAATGACATCTCTGATGACATCACCCACAAAATCTCTGACTCACCCACTCACACCCCAATATACCCCTTCATACACCCACTCCAACTTTCACACTAACATTCTCAAAAGCGTTGGCACACCCATGCCAGTACTTACACACCTGCTCACTGATTCATGGATCTACATACACATCAACTCAGTTACCCATACAGCCACTCATATACTAACTCATTCACTCATACAGCTACTGATATATCCACTCATATACCCCTACAGCCACTCTTACACTGTCAGTCCCTCATAGAGCTACTCACACACCTACTCACTCACCTTTAGAGTCAAACACACAGTGATTTACTCACCTATACAGTTATACACACACACACTCACTTATTCATACAGATACTAAGACATACTCACTCATCCATACAGCCCCTCACACACACACTCACTAACCCATACAACCACTCTCACAGTCCCTCACTCACACATACAGGCACTCATATAGTCCAACAGTTAGCTATACTGCCTTTCACATATCCAGTTACTCATCCATAGAACACTGAGACATCCATTCACTCACTGACATAGCCATACATATACTCAGTCACTTATACAACCCTTCACTTGCACACTCACTAACCCATGCAGCCACAGATTTACCACTCACTCATCTATGCAGGCAGTCACACCCTACTCACCCACCCACAGAGACAATCATTCACCCATACAGGTACTCAGACAACCAATCAATCACCCATACAGCCACTCATGTACTCACTCACTAACCCATACAGCCACTTAAACACTATCTGACAGACCGATACAGACATCCAGACAACCTAATCAGTGACTCATACATTCACTGAGACACCTAATCACTTACTTATGAAGTCAGTCACGCACCCACTGAATCATCGATACAGGCACTCATACACCCACTGATATATCAATACTCCTCTGTATATATATCTAACACTCATAAACTTTTTTAATACACTCTCAGTCACTGGATGATGTCATCAGTGATGTCACTGACCATGTCATGAGTGATGTAATATGTGAGATCATAACCAGTGCATTGTGGGGCATGAGTTATAGTTAGCTCAGCTTGGTTTTATACAAGTGAATTGTCAGCCTAACTATAATGTGCCTGTAATCTTTGTTTTTTTTCAGTGAATATACATATCTATATATTCAAACTAGTAGCGGTCACCACTAGCTAGTAGGTAGTTACAGTTAGGATTGCTTTTCCATAGATTTCTTTAGGATGAGCTGTAGCAAAAAACTGCTGAACGGAATTACACCATAGATAGTAGGAAGATAGATCGTGGTTCACAGATTGTGTTTTATGTAATTTGGTGTAAATCCTTTCAGTAGTTTTGAACTAATTAAAGGTAAAAAATAATTGTTTATCTGGACAGCTGAGTCCACAAGAGGTTTGAGAATCTCTAGCGGGAGCAGCAATTTCAATTTCACAGAACATTCTGATTGGCCCATGCAGCTTTATTTTAATAAGACCATCTCTTTGCCATGGGAGTCAGACTGCCGCGGGAGAGAGCACTCTGATTGGCTGCCAGCAACATGTGAACATTTTTGCTGTCAGCCTTTACATAACTCAAGGACTTAGTCCTCTGTCCTGAAGTAAAAAAAAAATTGTATAGGGGAGTAGGGTGGGGATTCACTGAGCCCCATGGGGGGAAGTACCCAGAGGGATCCCCTGGGCCAAATCCAAAAAATAAAAATATAAAATGTCACAATCCAGCAGGACTCCTGTGGGCTTGAGAAAACAAATGGTGGCCGGGATGCTTTTATTAAGGTTATGCCCCTGAGAGTGAAATTAAGTTATATGGGGTGGAAGGCAGCTTGGCCCACCTTCCTGAGCCGCCAAAGGCCCTGGGGTATCCCACACCAGGGGGGCAAAATTAGTTTGGACACTCTTCCTGCGGAAAAGGCCCTGTGGAGCCCAGTCCCGGGAGCTAAATCTAGCTTATATGGGGAGGATGGTCCTTCCTGAGCCTCTAAAGGCCTTGGGGAGCCTCACCCAGGGCCAATTACTTCAAGGGAGGGGGACACATGGCCCTCTTCTATGAACCATTAATGGCCGAAGGGACACCATCCTTCTGGGCTGGTTCACATGCAAAGTTCTGGGTACCCACTCCTGTGAAATATTGGTTTCCATGCATGCACCAGCACAGGCAGGGAAATCTGTGTTTGCTCCAGCTTGGCAGGAGCATTTTTTGAATCTCCCACCAAGCAAGAGCAAACACCAAGTCTGCTCCCGATCGATGGGAGCAGATTTTTGATCTGTTTCCAGCCTTCACTGGAGCTGGCATGGAAACAGATTAAAATATTGCTCCCACCCAGAAGGAAGCAGCATTAGTAGCTGCCACCTGTGGGTGGGAGCAATACCGACTCTGCTGCATGAGGGAAGCCAGCTGGGGCTGTGGGTGCCTTGGGACTCCCCACAGCCCCCAAGTAGTATTTTATTTATTTATTTATTTATTTATTAAGTTTATATAGCGCGACAGCTACCCGTAAGGGTTTCCCGGCGCTGAAAGACAAAAGGAAACGTGTGGTCCTAGAGGATTATTGGACAAAGAGCCAGGTCTTCACGGCTTTGCGGAAGCGAAAGTGACAAGACTCCATTCGCACTACCAAAGGAAGGGAATTCCAAAGTTTAGGTCCCAAAGTTGCAAAAGATCTACCGCCCATTCTCGAAAGTCTGAACTTGGGGATGCAGAACAAGTGTTGAGAGGAGGAACGAAGTGAACGGGCAGGAATACAGGGTGTGACAAGGGACTGAAGATAAGAAGGGGCCGCTCCAATCTTGATCTTGTGCATAATGCATAATGCCTTGAATTTTACCCGGCTGTTGAGATTGAGCCAGTGGAGTTCCCTCATGCGCTTGGTGATATGGTCCTTTTTTCGGCAACCACAGAGAAGCCGTGCAGCAGCATTTTGGACTAATTGGAGGCGGCGTATGACCGCCTTGGTAGACCCCAGATAGAGTACGTTACCGTAGTATATTGTGGGTACCCTGGGGGGAGCACCAGGGCACTCACCTTTTATAAATGCGGGCTTGGGGGGATGGGGTCCCCGGGCCGATAACAGCTCAGGGGCACTCGTGTGTGTCTCTCTCCACAATTGCAATGACAGCCCAGGTGTCCACAACATGGGCAGACTATAAGACCACATCTGAGGCACTTGAGCAATGGTGGTTCTATTGGACTCATCAGCAGTGTTCAATACTGTGTCTCACCCAATTTCGATACATAGATTGCGTGAGTTGGGAATTCAAGGACAGGCATTTGCTAGGTGAAATCGTACTTTGAGGACAGAACTCAGGCAGTTCACCTCCCTCCTTGTAGGTCAACTTCCAAAGTGCTCCTTTTAGGAGTTCCTCAAGGATCTGTATTGAGCCCCACATAATTTAACATCTATCTGAAACCATTGGTCAAACTGGTTGAGTCCTGAGGTTTGAAAGTGATCTTTTATGCATGTGATACCCAACTGTTTCTATCATTTTAGGAAGACCGTTTTAACAGCGTGACAATCTTTAAAGAGTGCCTAAGAGATGTATCTAAGTGGGTGGCCATGAATTGTCAAACTAAATTCAAACAAGAATGAAATTCTATTATTTGGAAAAAAAAGACATAATCTATCTACAAGAAACTTGGCAGTTGCCTGCCACAACTTGTCAGGACCACTTTGAATTTTCAACAGCACCTGAATCCTCGATTAAAGGGGGACAGTCTTCTGGTGGAGGCTCCATACTGATACACAAATACTTGGAGCTTGAGGCAAAAGTGCTCGCAAGTGAGATGGGGTGAATATCTTTGTGAAAGTAACAGCTACAAACAAAGTGCATGGTAGGAAGGCACTTCCAATCATCACTGGATGTATCTACATAAATCCTAAACTGCCCAAGAAGAAAATATTCACCAGAGCAATCTAAAAAAACATTAAAATGTTAATGCAACAATACCACACAGACATGTGGGTATCAGCGAGAGACTTCAACTTGTTATTGCTAGGAACAGCAGAGCCCTCCATATAGCAGGAAGAAGAAGATATTGCTTGGCATATTCCTGAAATAGTTTTGGGGAAAACAAAGAAGGACAAGGCTGCAGCATAATGTGTCCCCACTCTTTACTTACAGGGCATCAGAACACAAAATGGAAGAGGCATCTTGGATCAACCTCCATCCTACACATATACCACAAGCTTGAGCGCCTTATTAATTGATTACATCCGAGTATTCACACTGAACTTTCCACAGGCAAGTAACTTTCGTATCCAGCACAGACTGACCAGCGACCATGCACGGTTAATTTTTACTCTCTCTAGGGTAACTACCAGACTCCCCAAATCCAAACAATTGGCAGAAGGGAGGGTGTCAGTGGGCTTTGAAGCATAAAACAGTCGACAATATCTGCAGACGTAAAAATGGAAGAAATGATGGAAACCCTAAACTAGAGGCCAGGGAGCAATCATGGTAACCTGCAAATTGGAACCAGTTCTTGGGAAAGTTACTCAAAAAGTTCACCGACAGTGAGAGTGCTGCAGGTAGCAGGCAAACAAGTAACCACACTCAGGCGCTGAGAGATCTTAAACAAAAATTGAACGAGCTTCTGAGAACAGCTTGTAAGAACAGACCCTCCCCAAGAATGGATGAGACTCAGAATGTTAGGAAGACCTACAGAGAAAAAGCATGGGAAATTGCCCAGCACAGCGATGAAGATCTGTGGATTGAACTCCAGGAGATCTTGAAAACAAAAAACCCTGCAAATGTTTGGAGATTAGTCCAGATAAAACCAAATGAAAAGGTTACTCCCTCAATTTCTGCCTCCAGGTGGACGGAATATGTCTCCAATCTGTACAACACTGTGGACGAAGGGTCTGGCCTTGATCGCCCGCTGGCTGACAAGGTTGACCTTCTTCATGAAAACCATGAGAAATGGGGCAATCATACATATACTGGCTTCTTTTTGATCAGCAGAAGCCCCAGGACCAAACAGTCTTTCAACCAGACTATTCAAATCAGCGAAACAACCCTCTTTGCTAAGCCCTCTCTTCAAGAACTGCATTTTGTTGAATGGGGTGCTGGACAGTTGGAGAGGCCCTAAATTATTGCAAAGTCATTCAAAAAAAGGTGGAAGCGATCAACCATCCAATTTTAGGCTCATTACCCTCCTCGACATTGAGGGTAAATGTTTTGCAAAAGTCTTGAACAACAAGCTAGAGGAATTGCCTAACACAAAGGCTGTAATCCCCATTACTCAATCTGGCTTTAGGTGCAGCCACGACACTGAGGACAATCTGATCATTTGTTCCTCCCTGATCAAGGCCACCAGCATCAAAGATACCCCTCCTCCGTATGTAGCATCTATCGATTTTACCACTGCATTTGATAAAGTGGACAGATCAAGACTTTGGCAGAAGTTGTCCAACTGGGGCATTCCGGGAAACCTACTGAGAACTATCAGGAGTCTTTACAGCAGGACTTGCGTAAAAGTGAAAATATTGGCTGACAGAGTCACAACCCATAAGGTCAGGACCAATAATGGTGTATAACAAGGATGTATCTTAACCCCACTTTTGCTTAACCTTTATCTGGTGGACCTAAATGACATGCTAGCTTCAGTCTGTGCCTTCTCTCCCAAATTTGAGGGCACACACATTCATTGCCTCCATCATAAAGATTACACATTATTATTTGATCACTCTGCAGTAGGGCTTAAATGATCCTTGGAAGTGCAAGAAAAACAATTTAGCAGTGAATCGTTGAAAAACTTAAATCATGGTATGTGGAATTAGAAACAACAATACTGCCAGCAAATTCAAATTTTCCATGAATAATGTGGACTTGGAGCAAGTATCGACCTGAAATTATTTGGGCATTTACTTCAACCAGCATGGTTCCCTCTTAACACAGCTAACCAGCCTAAAAAAGACTGCTTTGTCCATGACTATGAGCTACAAAGAATTGCCAAAAAAGAAGATTGGACCTGACCATACTGCCATTTGCAAAGTAATTGTTGCAACGTTTATGCCAACTCTAACTTACAGCCTGTTGATATTTAAGGACAAAATCACCCCATAGCTGAACAAAGCCCAAACTCCATGCTACAAACATTCAATCTTCCTGAAGCCACTACGTCATCTCAAACACAGCTGGAATTTGGACTCTGCAAACAATCAGTTATGCTGAAAGCCCGGTTTTTGTGGTACAACGCGAAGCTCAAGGTGGCCCCCACAGGATCCCTCAAAGAACTGATACAGGAATGCATCGGGGATAACAAACTCCAATGGGAACCCAATGTGAGGAATTCAATAGAACCTTTGGGAGCCCAGACTATCCTTGATTAAATTCTCCACCCAAATTTAACCTCCAAACGCTAGCCAAAATCACAAAAATAAAACCCAGAGATGAAGACAGGCAAGAGCCAGTGCAAAAGGCCCATGCAGAACTTTGAGTGACTTTTTACCAAGACCAGGGAAAAGCCTTATACCTATTCAGCCCTATGAAACTTGCCTTCAAAAATAGAACTCATGAGGCTGAGATGCAGACTAATTCCTTTAAAAGTCTATACATTTGGGTGCTTAAGAGGCTCTTCCGACCATAACAGTCGATTGTGAAATATTAGGCTGGAATCATTGATGCATGTTGCCTGCATTTGCAACTGTTAAAAAAGTTTAACATGCTACTTGTTAAAGCCAATATTTCAACACTTGGGCATAACACAATGTAACAACGCCATTATTTCATGTCTGAGTGAAGCTGACACACAGCTTTCAGTTAGGTATGCGAAATTCCTCACGGAAGCGCTTAAGTTACTGAACTCAAGCCCCGCGGACAGTTAAAAAAAAGGTAGTCTGCCTGCTTTACCTTACGCCTAAATACTGCTGCCCAATGTGATCCCACTACACACTCCTACCCACGACATGCAGCCCTGCCGCTACAGCGAGCTAAGACCAGAGAGGACTAGGCACAGGTGGCCCATTGCATCATCATCATCATTAACAGTGTCTTCATTGTTGCAAGGAAAACTATAAAAGTCAAGTAAAAAAATTAAAGTACACTATCTGAGTACAGTGTAACTATTATAGGCCTGTAAATACATAGTTAAAATGCAAACTCTAAGTCAAGAACAAAGAGGTCCAAAATATAAAAAGACATCATCAAAGCACCATAAAATACAAAATTAGTAGCAAGGATTATATCAATGGCAATATAACCGTTCATCACAACCCCATAAAATGCAGAATTGTAAACATGGACCATGTTAAAGCTAAATTCATGTTAACGCAGTGACAGATAAATGACCATTAAGGTTAATCGCAGCAGGACCTAAGCCTAATAGCAGCCCTTCAAAAGCTGATAACGTACAATACTGAATGGCTTGAAAGCAGTTGCAAAAAGATACAAAAGCAGGTCTCATCTGCCTAAAACTTGCTTTTTAAGAATAGGGATGATAAAAGACTTTCTGGGTACCTCGTAAAAGCTACAGAACATTAAAAAGTGCATCATATCCAGTGGATACTTTCCATTGCAGCCACAGGTTGGGAGGCACTACCCTCTATATGCGCCACAAGGATGGGCCAGAAGATAAGGAAAGAGCTTCAATCGAAATCTGGTCTTTGAAAATGGTCATGGATACTTTTAAACCATAAAAGATAAGGTTCAGTGATGACACAGTTTTTAATAAGAGCTACCTAAGCACACTAGACCTCCTCAGCTCCACTTCTTCTCTAGCCAACGTACGCATATTAAAAAAGTTCTCCTTCACCCATGTCACCAAGTCATGTCCCTATTACAGATGTCCTCCGGGTTCACAAATAGATCTGTCCTTCCCAGACTGGTAAAGCATTCTCTAACATACTTAAGCCAGCAAACATTGTCAGTGTGGTCAAGGGAAAGACAGTACCTTAAAATGTCCTTGCTAAGAGCATTTTCCTTCTTATTCCAAATTTTCATCCACAAAGATAAAGGTCGAAAGGCCAACACATCTGAGAGGAAGGCCATTCCTAATTCTTCGTGCACTACAAAAGAAGGGATGCACTGTGGGAAGCTGAGTATCCATTTCAGAAAAGTGTTTGACAATTTGCAAGGCATCCAGCTCAGTATAATCCAAGATCTCACTTCCATGGGTGACCTTCGAGATACGTTTAGCTTTATAGACCTGCAGGAGTGACCCAATCAGTCTGCTTCCTAGTCTGGAAGCAAAGTTAAAAACAGCAGCAATTGCCCTGGCCAGATCCCCTTTCTTTCGGCTTATCAAGGGGCGCCAATTCAGGGCCTCATCAAACACTAACCCCTGGTAGAAAAATACATCAGTGTTGGGGATCGGCATATCCACTACCGTAAATGTATAGGACTTAGCTAGACGAAGACCCACCTGACTTATAAACGATTTGCTATGATTGACCATCAGGTCCAGGTCCTCCATGAATTGTACAAAGCAGTTCAACAAGAGTTGTGGACCCCTCGCTGTCCTCGCCATGGTGACATTATCATCAGCATATAGGATCACCAGCAAATTTCACTTGCCCACCTGAGGACAGTCAGTTTTAAGATTCAAGACCTGCTCCAAGTTGTTGATGTACGAATTAAAAAGAAAAGGGGACAAGATGAACCCTTGACGCACCCCTCCCAGGTTGGAAAACTCGCGGGTCACTTTGAGATTGTTAGAGTAGCGAACTATGGCTTTAGTATTTCTGTGGAGATCCCTTAGAAACAGGACAATGTCTTTGTCAATACCAATAGAAAGCATAATCGCCGGAGCTTGGATCTGTTGACGTGATCAAACACGGAAGACAGGTCCATAAAAGCTAAGATGGTGCCAGTGCGGGCAATGTATACTTGTTCAAGACCATGTATAAGTACAGACACTGGTTCACCTTTGAGCAACCAGGGCAAAAAGCATATTGGACCTCTGCCAGGATGTTGTTATCATCGGCCCAACTCACAAGCTCATCTAATACCATACGACCCACCACCATTACCACAGAATCTAAAAGGGAGATGGGCCTGTAGAAGTGAGTGCTGTCCCGAACTCCCTTTTTGAAAACAGGGACAATGGTCGATAGAGTCCAGGTGTCTGGGCGGCCAGTCTTTACCGCTGTGTTAACGATTGAGGTGAGTACAGGTACCCAGATGTCCAGGTTCAAAATGTAGCGGTCTGGAGGAATCCTGTCTGGTCCAGGTGCCTTGTGTTATATTTGCATATTACTCAGGTTGTGCCTTGCACTTTAATTGCTATGTTCCATATAGATTCTTTGTTGTGATAGTGTTCCACGTTTGTGTATTCTGGTGACAGTTACCTGCTAGTCTTTATGGGAACACCACCAATCTCTGTTGCTCGCAATAAATATTAATGATTGATTAACAAATCATTGCTAGCCATATTCTTCCCCTACAACAGATGGCGGCGATTGGCTAGCAGCGTGTTGAGGCACAGAGTGAGAAAGAAACTCGGTTGGTGGAAAAGAACCATGTGTGGATAGGAAAATATTTGAAAGAAGGAAGTGGATCGAACAAGCAAAAGTAAGGATTTTGGCATTGTTTGTTTGGAGTGCACAAAAGTAATTAAACAAAAGAAAGGAAGATTTGTCTTTTGGAGTGCATATATATATATATATAAGACCAGAAGAAAAGACGATAACGTTAATTGTAACGAGTGAGAGAAGCATCATTTTCGTTCAAAAGTATCGTAACTGGTCGGAAGTAGACTGTATGAAAATTTTACATTTGTTACAGTTTTGCTGTGGAGTAAAGCGGAAGCGTTATTATTTGAAAAGATTTGAAGAATGCTAACCGTGAATTCCAGTTGATGGAATCGACGTTTTTCTGCGCGCGTTGACACTCGAGTCGACGTGTGTGTTGGAGGATTAGCGGAGGCGTGTCAACAGTGACGTAAGAACGTGAGGAGCGCAGCGCAGCGTGCACAGTGACGGAGTACGTGGCGAGGTGTGCGCAGGGACGGCGTACGGAGCGGCCATTTTGAGAACAACAAAAGGTTGCTTAACAACGCGGAGGAGCATAACAGCAAGTAAAAGACGTGACAGAAGAAAGATCGAAAAACGGAACTGTGTTACACGAAGGAAAAGAGGTGAAGGAGTAACTTTTCGGTGTTTTCGAAAAAATAATAAATGGAGTGGAAGCGTGTTTAAAAGGAAGTTGGTCACAGCAGTGTACAGCAAGAAAGGATTGTGTATTACAAGGGTTACTTTTGAAGGAAAACTACACATTGTACATTGACTTTAAAAAAAATTCAAGATACAGAAAGATCACATTGTAATTGTTTGGTACAGGGTTTGTACATATTAATTAACACTATCATCGGTATGGAGAATCAAAATGTTATAACGCCTCCTTTATTTTTACAAGAGTGGGGATCCACCTATAGAATGGGATGAATGGATCGAAATTTTTGATAACTATATTGAGGCGTTGGATGGGAAAGACTTCAGTGCTGCGAGGAAGAAGGCATTATTGTTAAGTACATTAGGTAAAGAAGGACAGCATGCATTCAAATTTTTACCCACAGATACTAATGCGGAAGGTAGAGCAATTTCAAATGTGTATCTTGAGGCAAAAGCTAGGTTAAATAAACAATATTCAAAAGAAGTGAATATTGTTATGGCTAGACACAATTTTAGACGTAACCACAAAGACAGGACGAGAGTGTTGATCAATTCGTAACACGTTTACCTGAGTTGTCGATAAAATGTAATTTTGGGACAATTAGAGACGAGATGATAAGAGATCAGCTTATTGTCCAATGCAAGAATAAGAAAATGCAGGAGAAATTGTGGGCAGCGAAGAATCCTTTTCTACAAAATGCTATAGATATAGCGAAACTAGTTGAGGAGTCAAATGCATGTATGAGAGAAATGGAAAGAAAGGAAAATTTGAAGGAGAACGGAAGTGCAATGGGAGTATCTTGTGTAGAACAGGAAGAAGAGGTAGCAGCGATAACTGGTAGGAAGAGAAGTGAAAAAAGTGATAGAAGTATTAAGAAATATAATGGGAATGTTTCTAACAACTCAGATCAGTATAGGAATCAGGAAAAAATGTGTACAAGGTGTGGTAGCACATATCACACAGCAGAATATAAAAATTGTTTTGCACTGGATAAGGAGTGTAAATAATGTGGGAAGAAGGGAATAAGATGTGTAAGTCTAGTAATAGAGTGAAGGTATCTGTTGTACAAAAAGAGAGCGTGTGTGTCACCTCGGGAAGTAAGGTTGAAGGTGCAAACAAGATATTGTGCATAAGTGATGAGGAGTCAGATATGAAACCTGGGAGAAAGATGAGACCAAAGGCAATGTTTGTTATAGAGAGGAATTAAACAGAATTAATGGTGGACTCTGGTTCATTTTGGACTATTATTCCAGAATGTTTGTTTAAGCAAAATTGGCCTGATGTCATTTTGAAACCTAAGGATATAAATCCAAGTGGGTATCAGGGTGAAAGGATTGATATAATTGGGTACATGTTAACTGATATCATATTTCAAAGCAGAGGTGTGAAGGGTAAAGTATATATAGCTCAATCCGGACCGCCAATTTTGGGGTGGGGACACCAGTATGACCTACATATTATAATAAATACGAGAGCGACACATCATGTCATGGTTGTGAATGAAATTACAATGGAGTAAATTGTGGAAGGGATGTCTAACTTATTTAAAGAAGATATTGGTGTATTGAAGGATCATGCTCAAGCCTAATGCTGTTCCTATGCAGCATAAAGTCAGGAAAGTACCTATTATAGCTAGAGATGAAGTAAAGAAAATGTTGTGTGAGATGCTGGAGC
Organism: Lissotriton helveticus; assembly: GCF_964261635.1. Classification (NCBI taxonomy): domain Eukaryota; kingdom Metazoa; phylum Chordata; class Amphibia; order Caudata; family Salamandridae; genus Lissotriton; species Lissotriton helveticus. Next base: position 572,575,882 of record NC_136071.1, on the reverse strand, counting down.
AAGGAGTAATTGAGCAAATAGAAACGTCAAGTTGGATTTCGCCAGTGGTTATCTCGACCAAATCGGATGGAAAATACAGATTCTGTGTTGACTTACGCACTTTAAACCAAAATATAATTGTGGATAATTTTCCCTTACCAAACATCAATGAATTAATTTGTTATTGAAAGGGGGAAAAATGTTCACAAAATTGGATTTACGCAGTGCGTATCACCAAATTAAATTGCATGATGAATCAAAGCCATTAACAGCGTTTATCAATTCTGAGGGATTCTTCCAATTTACACGTATGACTTTTGGGCTGGTGTCTGCCACTGGAGTTTTTCAGCGAATGATGGGTTCAGTTTTGCAAGGGATAAAAAATGTTGTTTATTTTCAAGATGATGTTTTGTTATTTGGTGAAACAATAGAACAACACAATATGATCCTGAATGAGGTTTTAAACAAATTGGAGAGTGCAGGCTCAACTTTAAAGAAAGAAAAGTGCAAATTTGCTGTTGAGGAGGTTGAGTACTTGGGATATACTCTATCTGCTGAAGGTGTAAAACCGAAACGAGATCTACTAGAATCAATAGGAAAGGCGCCTGCACCTGTTGATAAAGACAAATTAAGATTGTTTTTAGGTCTTATAGAGTATTACGTAAAATTTGTACACAATTTTGCAGATAAAACAGAGAAAATAAGGGAGTTACTCGGGAAAGGATGTACATTTGTATGGGCTGATGAACAAGAGAAGGCTTTCATTAATATAAAAAGAGAAATTTGTGAGGCAAAAATCCTTACTCCTTTTGACACTAAATTGAAGTCTGTTTTAACGGTTGATGCGAGTGCTGTCGGTATAGGTGCAGTCCTAGCACAAGAACATTCGTCAGGTACTAAAACAGTAGCATTTGCTTCAAGATCCCTTACTAGTTCAGAGAGGAACTTTTCAATAATTGAGAGGGAAGCATTGGCTGCTGCATGGGGCTGTGAGTATTTTAGAATGTATTTATGGGGATTTCAATTTAGATTGCAGACGGATCACAAACCTTTGATAAGGATTTTGTCACCGGGTGGTGCAGGGAAGGGTTCGGCTTTGTTGGCGAGATTGGCAGCTCAAATGCAGGAATTATTGTACAAGATAGATTATATTCCTGGATGGAAGAACAATCAGGCGGATGGTTTGTCGAGACTTCCCTTACAATGGCATGAAGTAGATAAATCTGGTGTGGAATCATTTCAGTGTGAAGGTTCGGTAGCGGCTATAGATGAAATTGTGGGAATGTGTACTGGTGCTATTGGAAGAACACAGTGGAATGAAAGTATGGCTAAGGATGAGGTGTTGCGCAGTGTAAAAGATTTAATTGTTGAAGGCACAAGACGCGAAAGTACACTTGCTATTGCTGTTAGACCATATTTAAAAGTTTTGAATGAATTGTCTATTTATGATAAAGAAGAAAACATAGTGATGAAGGATGCTAAGTTTATTCCACCACATGAATTAAGATTTTTGTTGTTCAAGTTGGCGCATGAAGGACACCTGGGCCAGTCTCTTACCAAGAAAAGATTGAGAGAATATTTTTGGTGGCCCGCAATGGATCAGCAAATATCTGAATGGGTTGAGAGGTGTGCGGAATGTTTTGAGAGTGAAAAGAGACTGAAGGTGGGCAGTCAAGTGTATCATGGAAAAATCGAAGATCCAGAATCACCGTGGCATACGGTGTGTATGGATTTTATTGGGCCATTTAGTGGTTTTGGGTTGGATTTAAAATTTGCTCTGGTGATGATTGATGTCACATCAAAATGGTTGATTGTGAAGTTTTGTAGGGAAATAACCACAAAGAGTAACATTAGATTAATGTCGGAGATTTTCAGAGAAGAGGGCTTTCCAGTAAAATTAATTACTGATAACGGAACTCAATTGACTTCGGATGAAATGGTGACGTTTTTGAATTCTTGTGGAATCATACATAATAGAAATTTTTTATATAACCCACAAGGAAATGGTATTGTGGAGAGGGCGAATCGCATGGTGAAAGGTGCTATTCAAATGGCTGTATAAACTGGTGGTATTGTCAAAGATATGGTTGATGATCTGGTGTGGGCGTATCGTACCACTGAGAACAATATTTCAGGGAAAGTTCCTTTCAGCATGATAAGGGGGCGTTCAGCAGGTACAAAACTTATTCCAGCATGGAGGAAAGATTGCATTGGTTTGGCTAATTTGAGTAATGAAAAATCAAATAAAAATGATATTCTGGTAGAAAATACAAATATTTAGTGAAGGTTAAACCTGGATGTATTGGTAGCGGTTTAACAAAATTCAGAGGCCCATTTAAAGTAAAATCTGTTCATAACAGGTTTGTAACGTTGTATAATGGTGAACATTAGAACCTAAAAAGGGTGGCATTGTACAAGAAAAGTAAAAGAAATGAGAGTGGAGAAACATGTATGAGAGGTGAGGAAAATGTAAGTTCTGATTTTGAAAATAGTACTAATGACAGTACCATGGTGTCTTTAGAAAACAGACAGGAAAATGTAAATGGCAGAGTTTCAATTCAGAGATACAGACGTCCTCCTAGATATTTACAAGACTGTTTCTGTGATGATGCTTGAAGTTTAGTTGTATCATTCAGTTATTATCTTTAGTTTTTGTAGTATTGGTTATTTGTATGTTATTATGTTAGATTGTTGTTTTTATTTGAACAAAAAGGATATGTTGTATATGCATATTACTCAGGTTGTGCCTTGCACTTTAAATGCTATGTTCCATATAGATTATTTGTTGTGTTAGTGTTCCATGTTTGTGTATTTTGGTGACAGTTACCTGCTAGCCTTTATGGGAACACCAACTACTCTCTGTTGCTCGCAATAAATATTAATGATTGATTAACAAATCATTGCTAGCAGTATTCTTCCCCTACAACACCTTGTTTTTGGAAAACCCCGTAATGCCTGCTCTTACTTCCTGTGCTGTAAATATGACCTCAAATTTACTCACCACAGTTTCCTGGGCTTCCCTCGAGATAGAATCAGGCTGAAACATGACCTCATAGTGGCTTACCCAATCATCTTCATGATATGGGCATCCAGTAAGTTGGCACAGTCTCCTGCCAAGAAGGGGCTATTGAAGATGCTCCAGAACTTCTAACTGTTACCCAGGTTGCTGGCCTCAAACAACTCAGACCAGGCCTTCTCTTTCAAAGTGGACTTGCGCTTTGCCAGAGCAGCCTTGTATTGTCTTGACGGCCGAGGGGTCTCTTGGTGTAACACTCAAAACCTCCTTCAGTATCTTGGAGGCGCGGGAGCACTCGAAGTCAAACCATCTCAGGCCTATATGAAGTGAACGCTTACCCGGGCCCCCAATAGGTTAGCTATATCTCCAGACATGCTTCCAAAAGCCTCCAAGATGTCTGTTTGTTGTGCCGCACTGTCTAGGCAGGTGACAAACTCCCTGTTACACTGATTAAACAGGGACTCAGAATTGATCCGGAATAATCTGACCCCACTTAAGTCTCCTCCCCTTTCCACAGCTTTCAAGGACCCCCTTGCTCCGTCATTGATTGACTTTCGTACCCGGGGCCATTCGGCCAAAACACGCACCAAGTTATGATCACTATTCACACTCTCCTTAAGGCTGAAATCCAAAACGTAGGAGAAAAAAGGTGTAGAGACAAAAATAAAATCAATAAAGGACACACACCCTCTCCCAGTTAAGGTGGGAGAGACATCTGTCTTGCCCGTGGGCAACTTATTCATAGTAAACATTTGGTCAAACTCATACAGAATACCATTAAGTATGGGGCTGAGATGGGTGTGTTCCATTTGCAGGCCAGTATGATGTGCACATCCCATATCTGTAACCCCTCAAGCCTAGGGTCCCTGCACATATGGAAGTTAAAATCTCCTGCAATGAGGACATTAGAATAGTTATGCTTCCTCTGAGTCATATTTCTTAAAAAAGAGCACAACCATGTAATATTGGATACTTCCGGAGAGCAGGCTACCGCATTGAAAACATTTAAAAGCAAAAGCTTGCTCGTCCTACTGGATAATAGCAACACCTGTAAGATAGGAGAGTTATAGGGCAACATAACAGAGGTGCTTGGACTGCTTGAGAGAAAAAACTGACCAAAACCCCCTTGGATCTTCCTGTGATAGAGGGAGTAGCTGGCACAAAGAAGGTTTTATAGCCTTCCAAATGAAATCTATTTTCAATGGCCTAGGTCTCCTGGAGGCAGATCACGTCAAATCCTCTTAAAAAAGCACCCATTCTGGGTCATCAAACTTTATCGCCAGCCTTGCAATATTCCAAGAGATAAAATTAGACTCCTTGCAATCTGGATGACCAGGACCCGATGGCACTCCCGAACACTGTATTAAAGGGCCATCTGGCTCGAGGGGAACTACACTCAGTCAATCACAACATTCTAATGAATTCAGAGGTGGAAACCTGTTAGATGTAACTATGCCTGGGATTTCCTTCTGCTGGCTTCTCTGGCCCACATCTAACGACTGCCGCTGGATTCTTCCGAATGAGGACAATGGGTGGATCAAAGGCCTATACAAATAATAAAGTGGGAGAGCCACAATGGCCAAGTTATGACCCCTAGAGTTAAGTTGGGATGCCATGCTTAAGATGCTGTTTACTACATGGGTGTTTCAAGAACAGTGGTCACTAAGGAGGAAACAATTAACATAACACATTTTCATACAGAGATACAATGAAATCTATATCTATGTTTACTACATGGGGCTGTTAAAGTTAAAAATGATACAGTCCCCATTCCAGTTTTTCTTAACTCTGCCCACCCATGATGTTCTACGCAACATGATAATATGACTTTCTACCCGCCATCCAGAGACAATGTTAGAGTTTAACCAATATACAACTCTATGCTTCAGTTGGTCAAAGTCTTCTTTGCACCCGGAGCAAGTAGAGGGACATTAGCTAGAACCACTATGAGTGGAGTTGACTTTGGTGGCAGATGTAAGGTGCAGAGTCTCTGGTTAGAGTAACTGTGTGCCCCTGAATGGGCCCCACCAAACCTTCCATCAGGCATCATATTAGGCCCACCTGCAATGGTTCCTGGATTCTGGTGCTGCTTGGAGTTTAAAGGGGCCGCATCATTTGAAATAACTGCCAGTGATGACGTACTGTTCAATATTGGGACCCATGCTGAAGGCACTAGATGACACATGCTCTATATTGCACCCTCAGTCACTGGCTTAGATACCGTCTTTGAGACAGGCTCCTGCGCATTACAGCAATTACTGGAAGGTAGAACCATTTGAACCGGGGGACAAGTGGGCAGTACTGTGGAATCACCTTGCAGCAGCGAGGACAGCTTATTAAGATCGTACTAAATTGTTGATAAACAGTGCAGAATATGGGTATAATTTGAGATCCAAGACTGATAACAAAGATACCTTAAAAGCATCAAGCAAGATCATCATATCCCGGCTGGACGCTGCTATGGGATCTGAGGGGCTAGGGTGTGAACCGATGCTTAGCAGGACTTGTTAGTTCACTGGTCATTATCATCCGACTTTTCTTATCCGATAAGATTGCACTGTGCGCTTCACTCATTGGTCTGTGACTCTCAATGCCCCTGATGGAATCCCCCCTTGTCCCTGTCAGCTTAAGAATCTATAAGTAGCACGTCACCAACTGGTTACGCACAAGCTCCTTTAGCCTGAGAGACTGTACCATGCCGTTTAATAACTAGCCCTTAGCCTTTCTGCTGCACGTTGGCCCAGTCTTTTGGGGACTAGGTATGGCAGGACTCTTTTACCACCAATAAAGCACTTTAAGAACTTGAGGGAAATCATGTTGGCTCTGTAAGCCCAATTAAATTGCTGGCATAGGTCACTAATGAGTTTATGATTCCGTTCCCTAAGGCTGGCCAGGATTAGCACACTTCGATTTTACTGGTCATCTAACAGCGCAACACTCAACTCACAAAACCAGACTAGCACTACAAGCCTAAAGAAATTGCACAATGCACATTATTCCTCTGCTTCCCATCACCATTCTCCTTACGACCAATGAGATTGCTCGTTGTACTTTATTTACCAGCCTGCAGCCTATTACTACATCTGAGTTAGGTTTAGTGGGGACACCCTCCAGCCCTACATTCCTGGCTGTTGGGATTAACCGGTAGTAGTACTTGCAGGATTCGACATTTACAGAATAGCTTGCAATCTCGTCCTGAGTGACCACTTATGCGATTTCACAGCATAACCTACCATGATGGCATATCTTACTGCTAGTAACGTCAGCCCTTACTACAATGAGCCTACCAAAGGAACCCACGTACACACGGCTCCACGGTGCTACCTACTAAACCTCCCAAACGTCTAATGTAGCAATCCTGTGAAATGTGTACTGCTATTTTAAAGTATATGGAATGGGCTTAATAGAGCCCAATTTTATTGGTAGTCTACTTTATATATTAGAATTTTATAATTGACTTGAAAGATGTAAAGTATGTGCATTTTTACGATGTACTAAATTGATAGGTGTATGCACAAACTGATTAATTTAGACATTATCTGACTGTGCTTTGTCTGAACTGTCTTTATACGTTTTTGCTATATTGTTATGCTTTTAAATACCTAACAACAATAAAAACGTACCTACCTACCTATTATTCAGAACAAAGAGTTCTCCTGAAGCCACTAAATGGTGCCCTGATGAATTAGGGCCTGGACCAACACCCTGTTCTTTTGCAAGAAAATTGGGAATTAAAATTGATATTAATTTATCATTTGTACCCCAAATTCAAATGTTATCATTTGTCTGTTTTATGGAACTCAAATCACTATAGGATTCACCTAGTTCTGGATTATAGTCAGAAGGCAATTGTCCACTCTGTAGTCACACTGAGGTTAAGCTATGCCAGCATTCTTTATCTGGGACTTCCGGTTTACTAGATTTATAGGATCCAGATTACTCAAAATACTGCAGTTAGACTGATTTTTAGAAATCCTTTTCATCGATCAGATACTACTCACTTGAAACAGCTGTAATGGCTCCCGATATCTATAAGTATTGAATTCAAGGTATTAGTCACTGCTTACAGACCTTTTTATCAAATTGGTCATGTTCATATTAGGGATGAACTTAAGCCCTACCATCTGTCTAAATCGCTCAGATCTAATAATCATCTGCTCCTACAAGTCCCAAATAAACGTAAAGTCAGGAAGTGTGGAAGATCTTTTGCTTTTTTTAGCATCAAAACTGTGGCATTGCCTCCTTCTAACCTTGCAGGAGGCTCTTAGAACATGTGTTCAGAAATAAATGTAAAACCTTTCTTTTTCCTGCAGCTACTCACCAATCCTCTGCCCCCAAGTTATGAACTTGCTTAGCGCCAGGGCGCTTCTCGAAAGCAGTTGTGCGCTTTACAAGTGGTTCATAATTATTTGACATCGACACAAGTTGTCAGATGTATCATGGTCGTCCTCAGCCACACTGTCAGATTTGTGAAAATCTTCATTACTCTTTTATGCAACTGCTACATCAAAGGACATTTGTACACAGCCACCTTCAGGGATTGCTTGCAAACAGCTGCCATTAAAGAATCAAGCTACACAGTGAACATCTGTGGTACTGCCAGGTAAAACAATATTCTAGCTTATGTTTATGGGCACATACCAAGCATCAGATATGTTGCAGTGTTATGTCTCACCTATCTCTATTGAACAGTCACTTGTACCTTAAAATGCAGTACAGAGTTCTTGTAATTTGAGATAGTATGCCTCTAAACCCCCTCAATCGTCAAAGTTAAACTGCAATTATAAACTCATAATAAACTTATTTTAACACATAGCAAACTTCTTTTTAAAGTTATTGTATTTACATTAATTAAATACATCTTTTTAAAATAATTCTACTGAACATTTTACTAAATCATTTAATACACATTTATTTTGAAGAATTAATGTGCTGAGGTAAATTTAAATCACACTAGCCTAATGTAACGAGGCGCTTTATAAATTTAGTTATTATTAGTATTCTTCTTAGATTGAAATATGTTTAAATATTTTTTTTTAAAAATCATAATAAATGTTATTACATTTTCCTATACTTTCCCATTCGAAGCTCTCAACCCTGGTGGTGGAGGTCTCCATCAACAGGTGACAAGTTACTTGTAGTAATTTTACACTCATAAAATTTGATGTAGCAGGTCACACCTCCTGTTTAAGCCGGTAAACACAAGTTTACACCTACATGTAATACTCAATGGGAAATGGTCAATAGAAAAAAAGTGGAGCGTTAAACCAAACTGTAGGATTAGCTATAAACGAGGTGACTAAGGGCCTAATTACGAGTTTGGCGGATGGAATACTCCGTCACAAATGTGATGGATATCCCATCCACCGTATTACAAGTTCCATAGGATATAATGGAATTGTAATACGGCGGACGGGATATCTGTCATGTTTGTGATGGAGTAACCCGGTCCGCCAAACTCATAATCAGGCCCTATATGTACAAGTGTATTTGCCTTTGTGAATTGGGCCCATTATCCAGAGCTGTTGTGGCTGAGATTACATTAAAAATCATTCAATCGCTTTTTGTTCATCTCAGGGATTGCGTAATATGATTCCGGGATAGGAAACTTAGGGGCAGATTTACAAGCCCCTTGCGCCAGTTTTGCGTAATCTTTAACATGGGAAAAATGACGCAAAAGTGGGACAAGGGGCTTGTAAATCTGCCCCTAGTTTGCATTGCATGGGCAATTACTTTTCATCTACTCTTTATGCATCGAAGAATGGCTTGTACAAAGTCGGTGGTCCCTTCTCTAATACAAATGTGCCTAGAGAGCGCTCGAAATGAGTTCAAAGTAAGCTCCGGGGGCAGTCATCATCATGGGCTAGATTACTGTCTGGATCCCTTGTTTGCATCTTTGAGCACAGCTCTGATGACACCCAGTAAAAACCAAGTCCATGCTCTTCATCAACAAAGAATGAACATTGTCTTTATGATATTGTTATCTTAGAGAATGAATGCATGAGCTGCAGACAACACAACAAGGAAAAACAGAGCAGCAGTTCTTCTGGTCGTCTGTTTTTTTGTTCAGGTGGCCACTTCGACTGAGATCTGAATATCCTATAAGAGTTTATGCTTCTTTGTCAGACTGCAGGGTACCCCCACACAGTTACAGACAGGACATTCCCTGGCAAACTGTCAGTCTCTCTACAGGTCTAGCTTGTAGGGCGGACACAGTAAACACATCAATTCACAAGCTTTTGGGCATCCCTCTTTGTATTGTGACACAGACACACGTGAAACGTCACTCCCTCATTTGCATTTGGTCAGGCAATGTGCAAAAGAGATGAGAACTCCAACTTTTCATTGCACTGGTGGTCACTGAGCAATACATCCTGCAAAATGCGATGTACATATACCTGCCACCCCTTTTGTAATATCAAAGTGCAAATGTGAAGCTAAAATGGGGAATAATGCTTGTTGTGCTCTTGGGTAGTTCTTGATTTTATAGGCATCACACTGAACTTCGGACTTGTAGTTAGCAGTATACAAGTGTGAACATATAAGTGCTGAATGATATATCCACTTGTGTTTTAGGTGTGGTTGATAGTACACTAGTCGGCAGACTTTGTTTGATTAATATAAAAAGAGCTTTAAAAACCACTACTGAGAGAGAGGCTTCCTCTCAGCCAACTGTTAATTATCTTGAGTACAGGTTTGCATTGGGCAGATTGTGTGCTTCCACTGAAAAAGTGTAATTATATTTCACTTTTTAGTTTGTGGGAAACCCTATATTCAACACAGCAGGACTGATTTGGTTAACTTGGCAATCCATTGATCAAAGCAATAAGCTTGTTCTGTGTTTAAAAAAAGTTTCAACAAAGGCAGTAGGCCTGCGTTATTTATTGTAAAACACATATGTTAAAGCACATAGACCTTTAAGGGCAGATTATCAATACACTATTTTAAATCTAGCAGACCTGTATTTTGTTTCAGGAAATTTCATAGACCACACTAGTAAGCAAGGGTTTTGGTCTTGGGTAATCCTTGTGGCAATCCTTATGGGTAGAAGCTTTGCACTTTGACAATCCTTGTTTTATGAAGAGTTGTACATGGTTTATCAACTGTAATGTTGTACATAATTGTAAATGTATTACTGTATACTGATAGTTGCCTTGTGGAAAACTGTATGAGACTACAGTAGGCCTGGGTTGGTTATAGCGACAAGCCATCTACAAAGACTGTAGGCTTGATTGGTTCATTGGAAAATGTCATGTCAGAAGCCATGGGTGTAATTTGTTTATTATGAACTTTTCCTACTCATTTATTGTGAAAATAATTTGACAACGGCAATAGACCCTACAGGGTGGATTGACATTACATTGTGTTAAATCATTTAGACAGGTAATGTATTGCTTAGATTCTCACAGGTTTCTTTAGTAGGCAAGGGTGTTGGTTTCCTTCTCTGACTAACCCTCCTAGTAAAACATTTACACTATCATAATCCTTGTTGACTGTTAGACCTGGCACCATTGGCGTGGGTCTCCCTTCCATTTTTTGTTGTTGCCTCCTGTGTTTTTGCTATATGTTTTGCTGGTCTTGATGCTTTGGGCACTGTGTCACTGCTATTCACTAGAACAGTGCAAGTGCTCTCTATGTTAAATTGATGTAATGGATTTGTGACTCCATGATTGTCTTAGTTGGTTTACTTGTCAGACCCTAGTACAGTGCACTGTGTGTGCCCAGGGCTTGTAAATCAAATGCTGCTGGTGGGCTTGCAGCACGGATTGTGCCACCCACCAGAGCAGCTTGTAACCTATGGCTCAGGCCTGCCATTGCAGAGCCTGTGTACAGCCTGGGGCTGCCATGTTGACATGGTGAGTGCACCCACTTGCCAGTCCCCAAACCTTCCATTTTCTACATATTAGTCACCCCTGAGGTAGGTCCATGGGCAGGGCGCATTGTATGTAAAAGGTAGGACATGCCCTGATGTGTGTGGCATGTTCTGAAAGTGAATTACGCCAATTTCGTTTTTCACTACTGCAAGGCTACCTGTTCCCATAGCCAGAATGGGCAGTTTGATTATAACATCTTATAATCCTAACTGACTCAGGGAACTAGGTAGAAATTAGAGTTTAGTATGCCTGAACTCAGAATGATAAAATATATTTTTTAGTTAAGTTGGTTTTAACATTCTGTGTTTGAAAATATTACTTTTAGAAAGTAGGTATTTTCTTGCCTAACCATCCAAGCCTGTCTCTGCTAGATTGTGCATTCCATGTCTGGTTTGTGAGTGACAGGGGCTGGGGTGGCTCCAGGAGACAGGGTGAGTCAGCAAAAGGCTGAATAGACCTATCTGCATGGGGAGTGGTGGGAGAAGTAGCACCTGGGCCTGAATAGGGCTGTGCCTGCCTTCCACAATGCTGGCTCCACCTCCTGTGATGTGTCTGATGACCCTGGCCCACACTGACAAAGGAAGAAGTTGTGCACTGGCAGAATGCACCCAGAACTGGTTTGGACTAGGTACAGACACTCGCTGCCTTCAGAGACAAAGGATTCATGAGTATAAAAAGGCACCCCAGAACTTTAGATCCCTTCTGGGAATCAAGACACCACTTTCCTGAGGAGAAGAACCAGAGAAGCTGAAGGAGGAGACTACCCCTGTGCTGTGTGTTTGGGGGTTGGCCTGCAGTGGTTGCTTCATTGCCAAAGAAAGGGGAAAAAGGCTGAGTGTGCTTTCATCATCTTGAAGAAGAATCTCCAAAGGCTTGAACTCTGCTTGCCTCCTGCTTGAAGTCTCAGGGATACAAGATCCAATGCAACAAGTTTCAGCACTATGTACAATGATATTAGCATATCATATCAGAATTCAAGAACAGTAACGCATAACAAAAACGTCCAAATCCAAAATGTATGTTTTCTTGAAGAAGTTTTCCTCTTTATTTTTTACAAGCAGATTTTCTCTTTAACACTCCACATATCATAGCCTCATAGCCAACGCGTTACATCTCCAACGAGACTTATTCAGGGCTTCAACGTATGGCATACAATGTGTTCCTTAAATAATCGTGAGATTTCAGATCCAATGGTCATGGAATATCTATAAGTGTCAAAAAGCTCGACAGCGACATTGAGGAGTCGGTGTCATATGCCCACATGAAGGGAGCCCTAATGTACAGATATGGTTTGACCCCAGAGTTGAACAGACAAAGGTTTAGGAAGTGCAGGAAAGTGGAGTCTACCACATGGATGGAATATGTGTCTTTCTTTTGCAGAGCATTAGATGGTTGGGTGAAGGGTAGCAAAGAGGATAATTTTGAGGTGCTCTATGATTTGTTTGCATGGGAGCACTTGTCCAATAATTGTTTTCCAGAGCTTCGCCAGCACCTGGTTGATAGTAAGCTGAGTAACCCTAGGAAGCTTGCTGATAAGGCAGACCGCTGGGTGAGCACCCGGGTCCACAAAGGTCATGTGGGAGATTTTGCCAAAGGAGGGCAGGGTCCCCAGCAGAGGAATGGGAGGACAAGGGTAAACAGAGGGTGCTCCAGAAAGGGACCCAAAGTAATCCCCAAGGGAACCAAGGTAAGGGTTCCCAGCCTCCCCTGAGAAGAAGGCAGGGCCCGGCAGATAAGCCTGTTCACATGGGGCCCAAGACCTGTTTTAAGTGTGGTCAAGTGGGCCACTGTTCTTATGATGCTAGATGTCCCCCGTAAGGGAAAACTGCTCCCATGAGTTTTTTTTATTGAAAAATATCACTGACAAGCGCAGCGGAACCCTTACAACCCTGAGGCCGGCTGCTAGTATCCATTAAGCACAATTAACAACAACGCTGCCCACATCCCGGAGGCCGGGCAGCGCTGTACATAGGAGTTGATGTACCAGTCAATGTACAACGCATATCCGCTGTGTTACTGTTATGTTAGATGAATCTCAAAAATACTTTTTCCAACAAACAAACCAAAAAGAAGTCAGTACAGCCATCCTCCGTCAGAACACTAATCCTCGTATACCCACACTGCCCCCAGGCCCTGATATGGTCGCCTACCCTCCTCAACTCCCCCTGCTCTCGTCCTGTCCCTTCACTAATTCCCGCACTCTAGTCCAGCCCCTCCTTGCCCCCATCCATGTCCTCCCCAAGTTGTTGACGTAGTGCAACATGCACTCTGTGGAATTGGAAATGCAGCAAGAGAGTGGCTGCTTCTATCTTGGTCGTGACCTCGTCCCATGTTTTGGCAACATCATCCGAAAACAGGTCTCCCACTTTACGAATGCCCAGCGCTCGGAACACACTTACGACACCTTTATCATGGCAGGGCGTCAACCAGGCATTTTGAGTGAATATAACAGTGCCCCCGCCTGCTGATGTAGTAACCACTGCCAGGCATGCTGTGTCGAGTTCAGGGGATTGAGGATCCCAGTTCTGTGATCCATCATCTTGAAGATGACGGCCGGGAGGGGCATAGGGTCTCAAGTTTGAGATATGGGATATTATCTGCGCCATGAATCCAGCTATGCGCCTGCATACTCTGCGCTGCCCTATAATAGAGCTCTAGGTCAGAAGCACCCAGTCCCCCCTGGTGGTATGACAAAGTGAGGACCCGCCATTAAACTCTCACCTGCTTGCCCGCCCAAGCCAGCCTCACCAGTGACTTATTAAGTCTTTCGAAGAAGGAGCGAGGTAGCAATATCAGTATATTGGCAAACAGGAAGAGGAATCTGAGCAGCACCACCATCTTCATTATAGACACTCTCCCGATTAGAGATAGCGGTAGACCAATCCAGGTTTCGACATCGTCCTCTAGTTTATCTACAGCGGTTCCATAATTTTTGCGGAAAACTATTTTCGAATCAGTGTATAACCTAATGCCAAGATACCGAACCTCGGACCACAGTAATCGGTATTCCATATCAAACGGAGAAGTGGCCGGAGTCAGCGGAAAGGCTATGGATTTAGACCAGTTGACCTTTAACCCAGAGAGTGCTCCATAGTGTTCCACCTCTCGCAGAACCGGAGAAAGATTGTGTTCAGGGTCCCTAACGTAAAGCAGGGCATCATCTGCATACGTTGATACCACAATTTCGTAGGTGGGAAAACGGCCACTTCTATGGCCATGATATTCTCTAAGCGCACACGCCACGGGCTCTGCAATTAATGCATACAGTGTCGGCGACAAAGGGCAGCCCTGACAAGTTCCCCTGGCAATGGAGATGACACCTGTGACCAGGTTCCCCAGGCGTATGCGTGCTGTGGGAGCATTGTATAACACCCCAATCATTTGCAAAAAAACAGGGCAGAGTCCCATTCTAGTCAACACGTGTCTCATAAAGGGCCACTTCACCGAATCAAAAGCCTTCTCCATAGCCAAGAATACAGCAATAGGTGTCATGTCTTGTCGGACATGTTATATTGTCCCAAAGACAGTGCGAATATTATAAGTGAGATTTCTATCCAGGACTAACCCCGCCTGTTCCGGAGCGACCAGTTCCGGGGTCAAAAGGGCCAGTCGGTTAGCCAAGATTTTCGCAAATAACTTAGTGTCAACATTTAGCAAGGAAAGCGGTCGGTAGGACCCACATTCCTCCGAGGGTTTACCTGGTTTGGGGACGGCCACTAAAATGGCTCCCCTCATCGTTTGAGGCATCTGTCCAGATACACACATATCATCAAATAATTCTGCTATGTGCAGGAGTAGGAGATCTATGAAGGTCTTATAAAAGTTCACTGTGAGTCCATCTGTTCCCGGAGCACTATTCGTCCTCATTCCCGACAGGGCTTCAAGAATCTCATCTCTTTCCATGGGGAGAGATAGAAATGCTCTATGTGTGTTTGACAGGAAGGGTAACTGAATGTGGCCCAGATAATCTTGTATTTCCCCGTCCATGTCCGACAGGCGTGAAGGATAAAGGTCCGAATTGTACTGTTTAAATCTATTAGCAATATCCTCTTCCTCCTTTAGCTGGGCGCCCTCCTCCGATCGGATCATAGTGATCATAGTCCTACCCCGCCTTGCTTTCAGCATATTGGCCAACACTGATCCTGGCCTATCTCCCTCCCCGTCCGTACGAGCCATGGCATATTTCCCTAAATGTTGCACCTCACTGTCCGCGGTATCGTGGTACTCCTCTAGTAGTGCATACAATAATAATAACTGTGGGTCTCAGAAAACTCAAAGCTCTACATTCAAAGCATGTCCAGTCCACTACATGAAACGTTAGGACCCATCACTACGTGGTATGGATACCCATCAGTTACGTTTTCTGGATCGCCCTGTTGGTCATCATTTGGGCCAATCTCACCAAGTGGTACGTCCACAACGTGCCATCAGTGCACACAAAAACCAGTAACTGAGTAAGCAGTGCACAAAGAATAATACGTGATAGTGAGTAATAAAAATTGGATAGTGGGTGCAAAAATTACTTTAATCAGACGCAGTCCACTTCCAAGATTAAAAAGAACTAGAGTGCAAAATATCAGTAGTTTAAACAAATATCTACTGGATGTATAGTAAGGTCGACATGTTTCTGCAGTTACTGATACTATTTGTATCACCTGCTTCTTCAGGACCAAAGTTGTATTTTGCTACTGCTTAAAAAACGTGCGTGTGTGCATAATAAACATAATCATTCGATATCACCTGAAAAGGTATTCTCATTGCTCCTGATTAGTAGAAGCTGATGGATACAGGCAAGAAGAATCATATATAGACGAAACATGTAAAGAAAACAGAGAGCAGGGAAAACACATTAGTTAGGGTTACCCATCATGAGTTTCAACAATTGGTATCTTTCATGTACTTGTATGTTCCAAATACAGAGCCCAACCCCTTTTGATTTGAATAAGTCTCCCACTCACCTAGAGTGTGAGAAACCGGCGCCACACCTCGCCTGGCCACAGCTCAGGAAAAATGGGGGCACCGCTCTATTAGAAAAAAATATTAATGAATAAATAAACCACAAAGAACCAGTCGGATAAGCCGCAAAACGACCACCAAATCCCATTTAGTCGACCAAACAGATAATATAATGGTCAACAACAGTACCCATAGCATATTACTTCAATAGTTTGGCAAAAATGCTTAATGGGTGTTGTGCCTTCAAACGAAATTAACACGGAACAAAAAGCAGTCCATTCAAAAGGTATGCCTTATTGATGTCAGTCAGAACATCAACAATCGTTTTAGCGCGATCACTATATTACTAGTAGAGACAAACGAGTTCAGTTACATCACCATCTGAAGGTCAGTTAGAAAACATACTTCCTTCCGCGGTTAATACACAGCCTAATGTGCATAAAGAATGACTGGGAACCTACCTATCCGTCGATACCCCAAGTCTGGCATCTGCGCTGTACGGGGAGGCACCGCAACTTGTTTGTTAGTTCTATTTCAAGATGCGGAAGTGCCGTCTACCTGATCGCTGTGCCATTGCGCATGCGCCGTCACGCGATTCCCTCGAACTACAAGCTTCATGGGAATTGTAGTATTAAGGCTCGTGAGCGGTGAAATCAGTTTAGGCTTTTATTGAATATAGATTACACCCGCATATTGGTCAGGGTTGTTTTACAGGTGGTAATAACTCGAATTTATCCGTAATCGAGGCTATTTTAGATGTGAACAGAAAACTACCATTCCCTGTGTGAAACCGGGTCTTGGCCTCGATATAAATCAAAAACGACAAGCCTAACGTCACATACCATATCGTTCATGTCTGGGACCAATAATTGTTACGACGCTCAATTTCTAATAATTTCAACGTTCGAATTTCAATTAAGAGCTTACACGAAATCGGTGTAGTGCACAGTGAGGTGGCACTTTCTTATTCGAACTCTAGCCACTTACTATTCGGGGATAACATGCAGTATTACAGGCATAAGATGATCTGAAGAAGTTGTGTAATATTTGCCAGTATGGGATAAGGTGTATAGACAAATGTGACATTACGTGTAAGTGTCCAGATATTGCCTGGGTGTAAATTATGGGCAATACGTCTGGAACTAGTGTCTCAATCGATCTGAGATCGAGACACGGTTTGTACAGTCTGTGCTCTTTGTAAATATAGTCAGTGGTTACTTGCAACACGCAACGTGTTCTACAGCACTCGGACTAGCATGAATAAATCCAAAGACATTTGTCCCTGATTCACTGTTTAGCAAGTATTATACGAGCAGTCAGATGGTGTCTACAGACCCTGTACTTCTCAAGGCCCGCAAGCAATGTCTCATTACTCCTAGGGGTTGTGAGTAAGTTGGAGTACAAGTGCGGTCCACGGCACCAAGGATATTCACAAACTATCAGCTCAAAGTGAAGACGAGGTACTGGAGGTCAAATAGTGAACACACTACAGTGTCGTCCAGGGAATGTCCTCGTTGAGGCCATTTTTGTCTGTATTCAGACGATACACCCATTTTTGTTCCAGTTTGAAAAGGTGTTTCGTGATATCCGTGATATGCGGGGGAATCCATGGCTTTTCCAACACTGTCCAGGAAAAGTCCGTGGGTGCATGTCCTACCTCTAAGAAATGGTTTGTGAGGCAGGTGGATTGTTTTTTGCACCGGATCGTGCTTTTGTGCTCCGATATCCTGACTTTTATTTTTCTTGTCGTCATGCCAACATATTGTAAGGAACAAGGACATCTGATGAGGTAGATCAGATTGGAACTATTACAATTAGTAAACTGCTTCTGTTCCCAGCGTCTCGAAGTCCCTATGTCGATACTTGTGGAGTGGATTGTTTGAGTACAGGCAGCGCAATTCCCACAGGGGTGGTGACCCTCAACAGGTGGCAAATCCCATAAGGTACCCACTTGATGAGTTTTCTTCGGTCCTGGTCTAGTATGCAGTAGACGGTCTTTCAAGCTTGGTCCTCTCTTGTATGCAAACAATGGTATGGGAAGATTGTCCGGACCAGTGTTGAGGATCTTCCAGTGCTGTTTCACTATTTTCTTGATTGTGTTAGATCTTGTATTAAAGGTGTTTACAAACGCTATCCTCTCATTCTTTGGTTTAGGGCAGGCCACCTCTAATAGTGATTCGCGGTTGTTATTCGATGCTCTCTTTTTGGAGTCTCGAATCAGCTTTCTTGGATACTTCTTGTCACGAAGACACTGCTCAAGTTCTCTTGCATGTTTATGAAACCCCTCTTTGGTACTGCAGTTACGTTGAATACGCAAAAACTGACCAAAGGGCAAATTGTCCCGAAGCGCCTTTGGAAGGCAGCTGTCGTATCGGAGCAATGAATTCCGTGCCATCGGTTTTTTATACAGTTCGGACGCCAAACCCCCTGGTATGGCCGTGATCCGGAGATCCAGAAATGCCAAGGTCGTTTCTGAGAATTCAATAGTGAACCGTAGGAACCTATTCTGGTCATTCAGCCATAAGTGAAAGGCCTTCAATTCACTCTGTGTCCCTCGCCATACTACCAGAATGTCATCTATGTAGCGTTTCCAAGCCCTTATCGATGACAAATAGGGATTGGTAGGTGATAATACACACTCTTGTTCGAACCTGTGAACATAGAGATTAGCTAGGGACAGGGCAAAAACGCTGCCCATGCTGGTCCCTGAGGTCTGGAGGTAGACCGTCTCCTCAAACCGGAAGTAATTTTCTTTCATTGCCATGGTGGCAAGTTCCATTACAAAGGATACTGGAGTGATTGAGTCCCAACTCTGTTCCCGCAGTAATGTCTCAATAACCACAAGTGTCTCATTCTGTGGTATTGAGGTGTAGAGGGACTCTACATCAAAGGATACCAAACTATCCAGGTTAGTATCAAACTCAATACTCGGTAGAATTCTTAACAGATCCTTCGTGTCTTGGATGTAAGTTGGCATTAATTATACCAATGGTCGGAGAAAAATATCGACAAAAGTCGATAACGGTTCCAATAGGGAGCCAATACCGGAGATTATTGGACGTCCTGGTGGTGGGCGTTGTTGTTTGTGGATCTTTGGGAGCACATAAAAATATGGCATCACCGGATTTGAAGTGCAGAGGAAAGAGGCCTCATTCGCCGTGATCCACCCTTCTGACAGTGCCTCCTCTGTGAGATGTTTAATATTGAGTGAAAGTCTCTTAGTTGGATCTTCAGGTAAAGGACTATACGAGTTGGTGTCACCAAGTTGCCTAAGACATTCCTGCCTGTAGGTGCTCATATCCATGAGCACAGTGGCACCACCTTTGTCCGCAGGCTTGATGATAACTGTTTCGTCTTTTGCCAGTCCCGATAGGGCCTGCTGTTCTTGTTTTGATAGGTTCATAAATGGGTTATTGGGCCTTGCAAACATAGCCTGGACATCATGTCTCACTGCCTCCTCAAAGGTTAGGACTTTGGTTGGAATGGTGTGAGATAGAGGTGTAAAATTAGAGGCTTTTTTCAGACCTGTATTCGATTCAGTAGGTAAGTTCTCTGAATTCAGGAAGAAAAAATGTAACCTAACCTTCCTAAAAAGCTGAGCAATCTCTACGTTGGTTTGAAAAGGATCTCCAGTCGTTGTCTGGACGAAACCTAGTCCTCGATTCAGCACCTGAATTTCAGTAGAGGAGAGCTCTCTGGAACTTAAGTTGATGATCAAACTGTCTCTGCACTCATCCCCACTTGTTCTTGGGGTACCTGTTTGCCACTCCGTAGACCCATTGTTTGTGGGGGGACAGTCCACTGTACTGTTCCTCGTGAGGATCGTCTTCTGCCTCTGGCCCTTCCTTGGCCAAAACCTAAAAAAGGCTGCATATTCTGATTCTGAGGAAAAGGCATCGGACCAAACGGACCCATCTGTTGTGGTGGAAAGGGGCCGCCAGTCATCCATGGATTAGGTGACCACCACGGGTTAAATTGGTTGGGGCCATAGTTCTGGCCTCTCCAGTTTCTTCTGCTTCCTCTGCCTCGTTGTTGATTGGTAGAGTTCCCTTGGTTGCTTGAGTCTGAATCACTCGAGTTGTCACCAGATGATGAAGTGCCATAAGTTGATCCCCCCTTGCGTCCATTCCTGTTGTATGTAGGCGGTACGTAGGTGGCACTAGTATAAGGATAAACCTTATCCATAGCAAATTTTGCAAGATCTTTTTTGCATTTTTCAAGCTTTGCAAACAGGATAGAGTCTTTAAATTCTTTGGTAGTTTTGTTATTTTCATCTTGCTGTTTGCTAAATAGCTTCCCTGTGATTTTGGTCCTAATTTCACCCTCCAGTACCTGGATCTCCACAAGCATTTTGTCAGAAACTCGTTTTGCAGTTTTTATTATCAAGACGAGCCAGTCCCGTGTACATTTCCACGCTATTAGAGCCCAATCACGTAGGAAGTCTTTGTCTTCTAGAAAAAGTCTAGGTGCATTAGTGACAATCAGTCCAGAGGGCGCACCATTGCCCCTGAGATACTCGGCCATGGCTATCCCATGTACACAAGTGCGGGAATAGCTCTTCTTAGAGATAAGTATCTGTTGCCATCCATCTTCATTGCTTATTGGTGGAACTGGCATAGACTCCAACATACTAGGATTGTCATTTAGAATGGATTGAATTTCATCCTCATCAAAGGCCAGACCTAAACTGGTCGCCACTCCTCTAGTAGTGCCTTCATGATATTGGCAGAGTCCTTAGACGTACCAGACTGCTGGGTGTCCTCCAACTCCCCTAGTTTGCGCTTCAAAGTCGACAGCCTCTGCCTAATATCCCACAGCACCCCGAGTGCTTGGATATGGCCACCCCCTAATGGCCACTTTAAAAGATTCCCATACCATCTAGAAGCTGTCCACTGACCCTATATTGGTGGTAAAGAATGTTTCTATTGCCTCTGTCATAGCTTCTCTGAAAAGGGGGTCCAGCAGTGAGTAAGGTGGGAAGCGCCATGTAAATGGTGGAATTGTCTTCTTAGGGGTGGACATGACCAGCAAGATGGGAGAGTGGTCTGAGAGAGTACGCGGCAATACCTGGCAAGAGCGGATCCAGGATATGAGAGGGGCAGACACAAGCCACTAATCAATATGCGTGTGCAGATTATAATACGCCAAGTGGTGTGTGAAACCGCTGTCCGTTGGGTGAAGTTCTCTCCACACATCCATAAGATCCATGCTAATCATGGCCCTTTGTAAGGCTCTAGCCGCAGTCGCGGTCTCCTTAATGGGCCTCCTGATCTATCTAAGCTAGGGTTCCGCACCAGGTTGAAGTCTCCACCCCAGAGTATTTGTGTCGCCTCGTACCCACTCACAGTGTGTGCTAATGTGGCAAAAAACTCTGGACAGTCGTAATTAGGACCATATACATTCACAAGAAGCAGGTCCAGCCCCCTGCCCTGACATCTAGAGAGTACAAACCTGCCTCCCAGATCTGCCATGAGCCGACACAACTTATATTCTGATCTAGGGTTAACCCATGTCAACACACCCCTTGCGTGAGTAGTAAAGCCTGCAGCATTAACATTCCCCGCTAGTCCCCTGGAACGCATTATAGGGCTCTGCAGCGGGAGGTGCGTCTCCTGTAGGAGAGCGACATCTACATTGTGTCTAGAAAAATAGTTCAGCACCTTACGGAGTTTGCAATGGTCGTTGTGAGGGCATCTATAGGTCTCTGGCCAGTGGTCTCCCTAGTCATTACCATCTTGTCTCTTGTGGTAGTATAGTGTTCTGAGTCTGGTAGACCATACATGTAGCGCATAAAACAAAACAAATTGGCTTGTCTCTCTGACTTCCTTAACCAAAATAACACCCTCCCCCTCCCTCCCCTCCCCCCCACAGCTTACCTCCCACAACTCGGTCGCGCACCATTCCTAACAAGGACCTCCCACACCTCCCCCCTTCCACCCCCAACTCAATTAACAGTAGTGGTGTTTGTTACTCGCAGGCGGAGGTCGCTCTTATGCTACTACCCACTGATCTCTAGTTCTCTCCTGTCTCGACCTCCATCCACCGACTTCTAGTATCATACCCTCCACCAAACCACAGCCCGCTACAAAGCATTTAAGTATGACACCCCGCTATCTGATGTTGTGAACCAACTGACATTGGGATCCTATTAGTGAGCTTCTAAGACTAATGCTTAGGCCATGAGAAGACCTCCAGATTGCTTTTAAACTTCCTCATAACTGATCATAGCGGTTGTTCCTGGAGTAAATGTACGAAACAGGGTGTCAATTGATGTCTGCCCCAGCATTTCGATATGTTCATTCCTACTGCACTCCCCTCCCCCCGAAAGCCCCCAAACCACATAATACTTATTAAGTACTTGCAGCCAGTCGGATCTCAGTCCTGTTCTTCAAGTGATCAGCCAGCAGCCTCATCCAGGAGCTGTCGCTCTGGCCTCTGTCGATGGTCGCTTGTCCAGTCTTTGAGCACCTTCTGTAGAGCCTTCAGGTCCGTAAAGATGTGGGAGCGGCTTTTCTTGTTCACTCGCAGCTTGTCTGGGTACAGTATTGCATAGTCCAAACCCAGCTCCCGAAGTTGTTTCTTCATGGGGGCAAACTGCCGACATGCCTCCTGCACTCGAGCTGTAAAATTCGGGTAGAGCAAAATGTTTGACCCCTCATATGGAAGCGTCTGCTTGTCCCTTGCTTTGCACAGTGCAGCATCTCTGTCCCAATAGTTTAGCAGTAATTGGGTGTGGCGGGGCCCCCGGCTTGGGTCTGGGCCCCAGAGAGCGGTTCACCCTCTCCACCACGAACATGTTCGAAAATACATCTGCGCCTAGTAGGTCGATCAGCAGCTTCTCTATGAAACGCACCATGTTGCCAGTTTGCGTCGTTTCCGGCAGGCCCGTGATTCGTAAATTGCATCTTCTAGAGCGGGCTTCCAAGTCCTCTGTCTTGTCCTGCAGCACCTGCATGATTCTCCCTAGCTTTTTATGATCTGTATCCAGTGTTGTCTGTGCTTCTTTGACTTCTGTAAGCCGACGCTCGGACATTTCAAGTCTCTCCGCATGCTTGTCCAGCCGTTCCCCCATTCTGTTCATCCGGTAGGAGAGAGCGTCAATTTTTATGCCTAGAGAAGAGATGCCGTTCTGCATCCCCTTTTCCATTGATTACAGCAAACTTCGTATGTCCGGTTCATCTTCAGCAGGGGGAATGGGTCTATTCGCCTCCTCCGCCGCGGAGTCATGTGACTTAGAGCGTTTTTGCGCAAAGGACAGCTTGGACTGAGACTTGTCCGTTCTTCCCATCTCTTCTTCTTGAGTAGGGCAGGTATGCCAGTGCATTCATGTGGTAGCCCTCTATTAAGCAGCAGCTAGATGCCAGACCGTGTGGCCCCCGCGGACGGCAGCGCTACGAGTACCGGGTCAATAACCAATGTGGTGCAACTTCACCCTCAGCTGGCACCCTGAGCAAGGGGGCTATATCCACAGTCGCCGCTGAATTTCGCCGCGCCCGGTTCTTACTCCACCCCAAGAGTGTAGCCTGTTAGTGTTGCGCTTGCTGGGCATGTCGCTTTCCGTGGGCAATGACTGGGAGCCCCTCCTCGACCTTTGCTGTTGGTCAGCTCTCTCCGTACCTTCAGGCTCCTTCTACTAAGGGCCTTCGCCCCAAGGGGCACTCCTCTCCACGCAGTGCCCCCCAGTCCAGCAGCGTGAGCGCCAATTCACACCACACCCGACAGGATCGTCAGCTCCACAATTGATACCGCTCCTGGGCCCAGCCAGCGCCCTAATACTGACCGGGCAGGCACAGTGCAGTAGCCTCACCCGGCACAGATCTCCATGCTTATCTCCTGCGCAGCGGCACCCGCAGGGGCAGCCCTACAGCCGCAGGACCCCCCTTCCCACCGGGTACCACTGCCCCGCCGTGCACTCTATACCTGTCCACTCTGCCACTGGTCTATTATCTCAGGGTACACACCCCACACAGCAGCCCCTCCTGTGGCATCACTGCCAGAGTGGTCCAGCAAAAAGTTCAGCCGGCCTGCCAGCTGCGCACCCAGCAGCAGTTCCCTCCGGAGCCTGCACACCAATTCTTCCTGGCCACTTTTGTAAATTGGCGGCGGCACTCTGTCTCCAGATAAAATGTCCCACGTGGCTCAAGTATTGCTCAGCAGACCTTTTCCCTTCTAATTTTCTCTTGCTGGGATCTCAAGCATTATCCCTTCACTGCCGCACGCCTCTGAGTCTTCCGCAGCGGCAGCACTCCCACCAGGGAAAGTGGGAGGGAGGGGGGTCTCTCACCGCCAGCACTGTCAGTTCACACAACGGACGCACCCGCGGCACAGCCACAGGCGTGGGTGCCTCCCCCGCAGCAGCAGCTGCTCCGCACCTAGCCTCCGCAGCCCTCACCAGTAGTTGCTCGGTCCTGGCTCTCGAAGTACAGGGGGCCGGTCCGATTGAATAGCCTCACATCCAGTGACGCAGCTCCGCCTCGCACTCAACTCGAGCCAAGGGGTCAGCGGCCTCCAGTCTCGCCACACCTCCAGCGCTGAGTCTCCGGATCGGAAGGGTCCCGGAGGGTCGGGATTGGATCAGCGGTTTGCCTTTACATACCGATGTCCAGGCAGCAGTCCGCGGACAGCACTAAAGTGCCGGGTAAGCAGGACATTTTCAGGAAGGCTGGTCGGTGTTCCCGAGCTCAAGGCTCAGGCGGCCATTACCGTCCTGAGCCAAGCTCCGCACCCGTGAGTGCACCACCCAGGCAGATGGCTAGTGTTGCCCTGGGGGAGGAGATGAGTGCCCAAGGTGGGTGGGGTCCCGCAGAGATGTCCCTTGTCTCTTTAGGACACTGGGAGGTGGTCCACAGGACCCAGCTGCCTGATAACACAAAAAAATACAGGCAGTGGGTGACCATCAATGGCCATAGAGTGGAGGCTCTTACAGACACCGGAGCCAGTGTGACAGCTGTCAGTTGTTGGCTGGTGTCTGAAGGGCAGGTGGTCCCCGATGCATTTTACCCAGTTTTTGATGCTGACAACACAGGTAGCCACTGCAAGATGGCTCTGGCTCCCTTTGATTGGGGGTCTCTGGTACTCTTCAAGTAGCTGTGAGGCCTGCCATGCCTGTTGACTGTCTGTTGGGTAATGATTTGGAGAGCTCCCCTTGGGCAAAGGTGGAGCGAAGTGCTCATTTGGAGATGTTGGGCCTGCCTGTGTGGGCGTGTGTGACCACACGGTCCATGGCATCCAGTAAGGGTGATCAAGAGGACCTGGAGCCTGAAAGAGTGACCCAGGTACCTGCCTTGAAGAGAAGAGGTAGGGGGCAGGGGAAACCGGCCCCTGAAGTTCCCATGGTCCAGGAGGAGGCAGACCTTGAGGGGGATGCCCTGGGACCTACTGGGGAGCAGATTGCTGAACTGGGAGACCTGCCTGAGCTGACCCATTGGCAGCCAGAAGGAGGTCATTCCAGGGAAGAGTTCTGTGAGGAGCAGAGAAAGTGCCTTTCTCTTGTGGGTTTGCGGCAAAAGGCCACAAACCAGGCAGCAGGTGATCAGTCTGGATCACATTGGATCTACTGGGAGAATGGTCTCCTGTATAGTGAGCCTAAGGTTGCTGAGCCTGGGCCAGCCCATGTGCTGGTGGTACCCCAGCGCTTCAGAGCCTTCCGACAGGGGCTGGCTCATGATGTGCCTTTAGCAGGACATTTGGGGCAGGACAAGACCTTTGAAAGGCTTGTCACCCACTTTTGTTGGCCCCAAATGTGCAAGAGTTCAGACACGTATTGCAGGACCTGCCAGACTTGCCAGGCAAGTGGAAAGAGTGGGAGGAAGCACAATGCTCCTCTCCAGCCATTCCTTGTGGTCAGCACCCCCTTTGAAATGGTGGGCATTGACATTGTGGGGCCTCTGGATCCCAAGACAGCCATGGGCAACAGGTACATCCTGGTCTTGGTGGACCATGCCACCCGGTACCCGGATGCCATCCCTCTACGGTCAGTGATGGCCCCTGTGGTGGGTCGTGCGTTGATGGGGTTTTCTCCCGCATTGGGTTCCCCAGAGAGGTGGTGTCAGACAGTGATACAAACTTCATTTCCAAGTATATGAAGTCCCTGTGGCAGAAGTGTGGTGTAACATACAAGTTCACCATTCCTTACCACACCCAAGGTAATGGGCTGGTTGAGAGATTAAAGCCAGACCCTTAAAGGCATAATTATGTGTCTTGAGGAACCCATGAGGTGTAAGTGGGACGTCCTCTTACCATGCCTTCTCTTTGCTTACTGGGAGGTGCCACAGAAGTCCCTAGGGTTCAGCCCCTTTGAACTTTTCTATGGACACCCAGTGAGGGGACCTCTGAGTTTGGTAAAGGAAGACTGGGAGGAAGCTCCCAGGAAACCTCCCCAGGATGTATATATCTACGTGCTGGCTTTCAGAAACCAAACCCGGCGTTTCAGGCAACTCGCTCAGGCGAATCTGGAAGCTAGGTGGAGGAGATGAAGCGGTGGTACAATCAGAATGCCACTCTGATTGAGCTTCAGCCTGGTCAGAAAGTGTGGATCATGGCCCCAGTGGAGCCCTGTGCGCTCCAAGATAAGTGGACAGGACCCTTTGAGGTGGTGGAGCGCAAGAGTGTGGGTCATGGCCCCAGTGGAGCCCTGTGCGCTCCAAGATAAGTGAACAGGACCCTTTGAGGTGGTGGAGCGCAAGAGTGATGTCACCTACTTGGTGGACTTGCAGTCTCCCAGGAACCCTTTCCGGTACCTGCATGTCAACCGCCTGAAGCCCCACTTGGAGAGGTTGAATTGATTGAAGTGGGCATGCTCCTAGCTACAGATGCTGGGATGGAAAAGGAGACTGAGCTTCTTCCTCACCTCCTGTGTGTCAAGGAGCAAGATGGGTCAGTGGAGGGTGTAAACCTCTCTAACTCCCTGACCCCTGAGGAGCAGGAGGATTGTCGCCAACTGTTGGGACAATTGCCTAACCTGTTCTACCAGACCCCTAATGTCACTGACTGGTGTATCCATGATGTGAACACTGGGGACAGTCCTCCTGTTAAGAACAAAACTTACAGAGTGACTGAGAGCTTGCATCAAGGAGGAGGTCTCAAAGATGTTTGCATTGGGGGTGATTGAGTCCTCTAACAGTCCTTAGGCCAACTCAGTGGTCTTGGTTCCAAAGGCTGCTGTGCCTGGTGCCACGCCCGAACTCTAGTTCTTTGTGGACTACCGAGGACTCAATTCAGTCACCAGGACTGACGTGCACCCCATCTCCAGAGCTGATAAACTCATTGATTGGTTAGGGGCTGCCCGGTACGTCAGCACGTTTGGTTTGAAGTCTGGGTACTGGCAGATTGCCTTGACTAATGGAGCATAGGAAAGGTCAGCATTCTCCACACCAGATGCGCACTACCAATTCCGGGTTATCCCCTTTGGAATGAAGAATGCCCCTGCCACCTTTCAGACGTTGGTCAACCAGGTGTTGGCTGGACTGGAAGATTTCAGTGCCGCCTACCTGGATGACATTGCAGTGTTCAGCGCCAGTTGGGAAGAACATATGCACCACCTCTGGGAAGTGTTGATGGCACTGCGGAGAGCAGGCCTTACGATCAAGTAAGTGCCAGATTGGGCAGGGTTCCAGGGTGTAATTGGGACACCAGGTTGGGAATGGCCAGGTGGTGCCCCTACAGCCCAAGATTGAGAGCATTCTGGCTTGGGAACGCCCCAAGACCCATTCAGAAGAGAGAACCTTTTTAGGACTCACAGGGTACTACAGGAGGTTTTTCAAGGCGTTTGGCAGCATTGTTGCACCATTGACAGAGCTGACTTCCAGTAAGCAGCCCAAGAAAGTGAGCTGGACTGACAACCGTCAAAAAACTTTTGATGCCCTGAAGACTGCCATGTGCATTGCACTCCTGGCACCCAACTTCTCAAAAGAGTTTATTGTCCAAACGGATCCTTCAGAGCATGGTGTAGGGGCTGTTCTTTCACAGATAAATGAGGAGGGCCTATACCAACCTGTGGCCTTCATCAGTAGGAGGTTACTTCAACGGGAACAGAGGTGGAGTGCGATTGAGCGTGAGGTATTTGCTGTGGTCTGGGCATGAAGAAGTTGAGACCATACATGTTTGGGACTCACTTCTGGGTTCAGACAGACCACAGGCCCCTCAGATGGTTGATGCAGATGAGGGGTGAGAATCCAAAGCTGTTGAGGTGGGCCATTCTCTACAGGGGAAGCACTTCACGGTGGAACACTGCCCTGGTACAGAGCACTCCAATGCTGATGGTCTGTCCAGATTTTTCCGCCTTAGTGATGAGAACTCCCAAGAGGTAGAGTGGTACTCTCCACATTTCAGCTGGAGGGGACATGTGTTAGACCTAGCACCGTTGGCGTTGGTCTCCCTTACATTTTTTGCTGTTGCCTCCTGTGTTTTTGCTATATGTTTTGCTGGTCTAGATGCTATTCAGTGCCACAGTGCAAGTGCTCCCTAATTAATTTGATGTAATGAATTAGTGACTCCATGATTTATTTTATTTGTTTTACTTGTCAGACCCTAGTACAGTGCACTGTGTGTGCCCAGGGCTTGTAAATCAAATGCTGCTGGTAGGCTTACAGCACAGATTGTGCCACCCAACGGAGCAGATTGTAACCTATGGCTCAGGCCTGCCATTGCAGAGCCTTTGTGCAGCTTGGGGAAACCATGTTGACTTGGTGAGTGGCCCCACTTGCCAGTCCCCAATCCTTCCCTTTTCTACATATTAGTCACCCCTAAGGTAGGCCCAAGGGCAGGGTGCATTGTTTGTAAAAGGTAGGACATGCCCTAATGTGTGTGGCCTGTCCAGATAGTGAATTACAGTCAATTTAGTTTTTCACTATTGCAAGGCTGCCTGTTCCCATAGGCCAGAATGGGCAGTTTGATTCTGACATCTTATAATCCTAACGGACTCAGGGAAGTATTTAGAAATTTGTGTTTAGTATGCCTGAACTCAGAATGATAAAACACATCTTTTAGTGAAGTTGGTTTTAACATTCTGTGTTTGAAAATACCACTCTTACACAGTAGGTATTTTCTTGCCTAACCATCTAAGCCTGCCTCTGCCAGGGGCTGGGGTGGCTCCAGGAGACAGGGTGAGTCAGCACAAGGCTGAATAGACCTATCTGCACGAGGAGTGGTGGGAGGAGTAGCACCTGGGCCTGAATAGGGCTGTGTCTGCCTTCCACAATGCTGGCTCCACATTCTGTGGTGTGTCTGATGATCCTGGCCCACACTGACAAAGGAAGAAGTTGTGCACTGGCAGAATGCACCCAGAACTGGTTTGGACTAGGTACAGACACTCTCTGCCTTCAAAGACAAAGGATTTATGAGTATAAAAAGGGGGACCCAGACCCCAGAATGTTAAATCACTTCTGGGAATCAAGACAACACTTTGCTGAGGAGAAGAACCAAAGAAGCTGAAGGAGGAGACTACCCCTGTGCTGTGTGTTTGGGGGTTGGCCTGCAGTGGTTGCTTCATTGCCAAAGAAAGGAGAACAAAATGAGTGTGCTTTCATCATCTTGAAGAAGAATCTCCAAGGGCTTGAACTGTGCTTGCCTCCTGCTTGAAGTCTCAGGGATACAAGACTTCACCCCCAGCTCCCCCTGAATTCCCTTGCTGGGAATTGAAGTGCCTGCTGTCGTGCTGGGCCTTCTGAGAGACTGCGTGTCGCTGGGAGCTGGAAGGGCGACTCAATGACGAGAAGCGTGTCGCCGCCGCAGCAGTTGATATCGCAATGCCGAAGAAGCGTGCCGCTGCTGCCGCTGTCACCATCACATCACCAGAGCGTGTTTCATCACTGGAGAAGCATGCCGCCGCCACAGGGGTCGCCATCGCATATCCGGAGAAGCGTGTTGCAGGGCCTGTCGCGCCTCAGAAGTTCATTGAGTTGACGCACGGTGGTCGGGCGTGCATGCATCGCATCTACATTGTCGCACCGTAACCAAGATGCCATTTTGTCGCATCACACTGGAGCGTCATCACATTGGATCGCAGTAAAAAACCGATGCATCACCTCCCCAAACAGTAAGGAAGCAAGCATCAACTCCCCTGCGCAGAAATAAGGAACCAACGCATCCACTCCCCTGAGTGTAAGGAACCGACTCATCACCTTCCCTGTGACCCTTTTATTTGTTTTGCGTTACGCATCCCAGGTACTGTGAGAGTAAAGTGTCGCATTTACAATCTATTTTGTTTTTTTACATTTTTTTATTAGTTTTTTTTAGACAATTTTGTTCACCCTAAACCGGGGGTAAAGGAGCACAATATTACATACAACCAATCAGAATTTCTACAGAAAAGCAAGAGAAAAAATACAAAAAAAAAGATGGTAAAAGCGAGGGGTTAGGAAGACATCAGGAATAAAACAGACCTAAAGTATAAAAAAACCATATCACTAAACAATCCATCTCCCTATACAATCATATTATCCTAAATCTCCTCCTTCCAAATAGTTATTGGCTCCCATATTTTCAATCCCAACTTCCTCCCCCTCTTCTCTTTTCTGGCATAAATTGCTTTTTCCAAATTATATATATTAAGAATCCTGGCTAGCCACTGTTGATATGTCGGTGGTACTGGGTCGAGCCATGCTGAAGCGATACACAATCTAAATACAGCCATTGCTACAAAAATAAAATAGCATCCTTCCCCCTGAGTACCATTCACACCCAACAAAATTAACGAGAGGGTTAAGTTGACTGGTATTCTTAATGCTCTTTGTACAAAAATCTCAATTTCTTTCAATATTATGGATAAGTGTGGACAGGTTGCAAATACATGTACTATATTGGCATGTAAACTTCCACATCTTGGGCAGTTTATGCCCGTTACAGCCCCCCATTGCGCAAGTTTTGCCGGAGTATAGTATAGCTGGTAAAGTGTCTTACAGAACACAAAACATTCTGGCCCAGCTCTGATGATAATTTAAAACACTCCGCTTGTACCTCCAGCTTACTTGCCCAGCTGTCCCCCCACTTCTCCATATCATCCTGTTTTGTTTCTATTAATTCATAATAAAACCTCTTAATAGTGCAGCTAACTCCTTCCTGTACCACCTCCAATATAGCATTTTTTTCAAATCCAGCGGGCCCCCCCTTTTATTTGCCAGGAAACTTCTTACTTGAAGATACTTAAAAAAATCCCTTGTTTCTATGCCATACTTTGCCTGAATCTCAGAAAACTGCATCAAACCCTTGGAGCCCATCAGATCACCAACCCTCGTAATTCCCTTTCTCACCCATACCGTAAAAACTGCATCAGAGAAGATATCATAAGGGAAAGCTGGAATATTCCTCATTCTTGTATATCTATTGATTTTGCCCAAGCCGTATCTCTTACTAAAGGCCTTCCAAATATTGTATGCTGCCATGATAGTCTTAAATCGAGTCCTCTTAAAATAGGCTGAGTCAAAATGTCTAAGGAGAGCATTATTTGCCTCATCACCCAGCAAGAGACCATATATTGCTAAGGTTCCTAATTCGTCCTCCCCCTCCGCCTCCGCTCCAACTATTAAACCCACCATATATTGTAAGGCAGCAGCCCAATAATAGAGTTTCAAATCTGGTAATGCCCAGCCTCCTCATTCTCTTGGGAGTGCCATGAATCGTAGAGCTCTCCTGGTTTTTCCTTTGGACCAGATAAACTTATTAATCATAAGTTCTAACTTCTTAAACCAGGAGTTATCAAACATCAGCGAAATTGCCCTAAATATATATAGGAATTTTGGTAGGACAAGCATCTTGATGATATTTGTTCTACCAACTATCGACAAATGGAGATTGTGGAGCCTATCTAAATCCCTTCCAACCTTAGCTATAATAGGAGCTATATTTAATTCCACTACCTTATCTAGTTCTGAAGTAATTGTAATTCCAAGGTATACACCTGTCTGCACCACCCGCTGGTCCTGGTATACTACATTATCATTCTTAACTATTTGCGTCTTATTGGTATTTAAAGAATAACCTGATACCCTTCCAAAACTTTTTGCCTCCAGTTCCACATATCTAATGGCCTCCGTGGGTGTTGATGTAAGAACTGCCACATCATCAGCATATGCGAGTATCTTGCAGTCCCCCCTGTGCGTGGTCAGTGGAACAATATTCTCATTCGTTTCCATCTTCCGAATCAGGGGGTTCAAGTACATGGCAAACAACAGTGGGGAGCACGGGCACCCCTGCCTTGTTCCCCTCTTAATTTGAACCGGTCTAGTTAGTCCTGAATTTACCCTGACAGCTGCTACCGGGACCCTGTAAAGTGCTTTTATTGCCCTAACAAAACTCTCCCCAAATCCTGCCCTAATTAAAACACACCATAGATAGTCCCAGGAGACCCGATCGAATGCCTTCTCGGCGTCTAAAAACAATGCCGCCATCGGGCCCCCTGTGACTTCCATGGTGTCAAATAAAGTAATAAGTTTCCGGGTATGATGGGTAGTTCCACGCCCTGGTATGAATCCATGCTGGTTGCTAGTGACTAATGTTGTTATGACACTCGCAAATCTTATTGCTAATGCCTTTGAGTAGATCTTTGTGTCGGCATTCATAAGAGTTATTGGTCTATAAGAACCGGGTCCTTAGGTGATTTTCCTTTCTTTGATATAACAACAATTTCTGCACCAGACCATGAGCCTGGTACAGACGCGCCCATCCGCGCCTGTTGCATAGTCTTCACCATATCCTTCCCCAATACTTTCCAGAATACCTTAAAAAACTCTAATGGTATCTGATCTGGTCCTGATGCCTTTCCAGAAGAGAGACTCATGAGAGCCATTTCAATCTCTTGTAAATCTAATGGAGTATCCAGTCTCTGTCGTTCTTGGACTTCTAACTCCACCCTTGGAATATTCCTTAGGTAAAGTGCTATTTCCCCTAAATCCTTCCCTTACTGCTCTTCATATAGTTTCATATAAAACTGTCTAAAGACTTCTCTGATCTCCTGCGTGTCCGTCACCACTTTCCCAGAGCTGTCCTTAATCGCCCTTACCTCTCCTATCGCTGTTTTTTGCCTTGCCGGTTCTGCTAACGGTCACCCTACCGTTTCGCTAACCTCATGGCATTTCTCTCTATTTGCCACATACATTTTTGCTGCCCTGTTTGCTATATCTTCCTCTGCCTCCATTCTTATCTTTGCTAATTTAGTAAGTGCAGACTCCAATAGGCTACCAGTTGCTGCACATTCGCTCAACTCTTCCTCAGCTAGAAGTATCTCTCTTCTTAATGTTTGGTTTCTCTGTAGCTCCTGCTTTCGTTTATTTGCACTATAGCTCAAGGTCTCCCCCCGCACCCCGCCTTAAAACTATCCCAGACCATACCCTCTGTTGTACTGCCCCTATTTATTGCCAAGTATCCCTCAATCCAATGCGTCATATGTTGGATACATTTCTCGTCCTCCAGAAGCGCTCTTTCGAATGTCTACACTGTACCCCCCCTAGGAATCGATGATGCAGCTAGACTTAAAATTAGAGGATTGTGATCAGACAGTAGGCGTGGCAGCCTCTCAATCTGGAGATTAGATACACAAGTGCTAGGGGCCAGAACATAATCTAGCCTTACACTCACCCTGTGAGGTGCAGAGTAATACGAATATCCCTTCTCTTCTGGCTTTAAGGTATCCCAAAGATCTATTAAACCGTTATTCCTAGCCAAAGAGCAAACCACGAAATACTCTTCTCTTCCTCCCTTGATACAATACACGGGGTCCTACCCCTAATCCCAGCCCCCCTTGCTCCATTAATATTAACATCCCCTCCAAGAACAATACAGGGTGCCCAGGTAGCCAACTCCACATCTAAGAACTCAAAAATTTCCGGGTCGTCCCCTGTAGATCCATAGATAGAGCCCAAAGTTATCCATTCCTCCCCAACCAGGCACTCTACCAGAGTCCACCTCCCCCAAGCAACTTCCAGTTTCTTCCTAATGGTAATACCCCTCCGTCTTGATAATTTTGCCACCCCCCTATTCCTAGCACCCTGTCTTGAGAAAGCTAGAACTAAGAATCCCAGCTGCTCCAAAAGATGTACTTCAGATGCCATAATGTGTGTTTCTTGTAAGAGTAAAAAGTCAACTCTCATATTTTTTAGCAAGCTAGAAACCTTCTGCCTCTTCTGCCTATCATTCAGGCCACATACATTCCATGACATTATCCGTGTAGCCATTAAAAAACGTCAGGTAGCTGACCAAGCCATTTCATCCACTTCACCTCAGACATTCCATTCAACAAATATAAACTCCAAAGTTGCTTGTCGCTTATCGCCTTTTGGTTTCTTTGTGTTTTTCTGTAGTGATCCCTTATGTTGTGCCCCTTACCCCCCCACCGTCCCCACCCCCTCCCCTGAAAACCCACCCTGACGATCCCACCCCCCTACTGGCAAATAGGTCCATAAGACCTATATGTGGCAGCTGTGACCCCCTGGGATTGCCGCGCCCTCCCCCCTACCCCTATGCCTACCTTCAAACCAAACCCCCGAGTACAAACACACCACTCTCCCTTATTTTCTCTGTTTCCCCCCCTCACCTACTTCTTTCCCCCCTTAAATCCTTAGCTAAGGTATTTTTTTTTAGACATCTGTTACTATGTCTTACTATGTCTTTCGACTTCCATGTGAGACCAAAGCCACCGTGCCATCCTTAGCAGTCTGGGCTCTATTTTCTTTCAACCACACCAAATATTCTTGGGCCTTAATCTCAGAATAGAAAGGTTTGGCTGACATATTACCCTTACTCTGTGTAAACGGAAATCTATGCACACGCTGTATTTCAGCTTCCCAGTTCCAGCCTGTTATCTCTGGCAGTGCACCTCTGAGTAACTCGATTACATATGCCCACACATCCTCCCCCTCCTTCCCCTCTGCCACACCCAGAAGTCTTATATTGTTCCTTTGTTGTCTATTCTCAAAATCTTCAAGTTTCCATAAGACGTCTGATGTAGTCCTCTCTTGATCCTGCTTAAAGTCCTGCCATTTGCTGACTTCATCCTCCAGATTACCAGTTCTCTCCTCCACCTCTGTAACTCTTCCCACTAAGTCTGCATATAGCTTATTCACCTTCCGGAGAGACCCTTGTATCTTCTTACTTTCTTGGCTCGCTCTACGACTCTCCACTCTGGCTTCCACCTGAATATGCTTCAGCATTGAATACATCGTATCGAATCCCAGGGGCACCTGACCTTGACTCTGCCTCTGTGGCTGATCTTGCAACGGGGCGGCACCTGCCCCCTCTTGATACAGCTGCGAAGTCGCAGAATAGTCCCATTCCAGCCTTTTTACCACCTCTGTTTGTAGAGGGCTTGCGCCACTTTTTGATCTGTGCCGTCGCTTTTTCATTAAACTTTTTGATTTACGTCGAGAGGGCGGTTTCTGAACTGTATCCCACCCTACCTCTGAGGTGTCTGATGTGTCTGAGTCTAATCCAGAAGCGAGTAACTCACTTTCCACATCTGAGAGCCTTGAAGCTGATTCAGAGCCTGTTTCAGTCCCCCCCGTAGCCCCTTCATCCTCCTCCTCACCCTCATTAAGGGAATAAAAGCAGTCATCACTGGGTGAGCCAAGATTTAAGCAAGACAATAAGATGGAATCTCCAGGTTGCGGTTCAGATTCTAACACAGTCTCACTACTCTGAGGCACCATTAACAGGGGCAATGTGTTCCCACCTCCATCCTGATCCTCTATGCCCCCAAGCCTCCAGAGCATATACCGAATCATCCGCACTACCTTGCAACATCCGTCCTGACTCCTTCTGCTTATCAACTCTCATCTGTGGACATTCTTCACGTGGTTGCCTCACTGCGGTTATTTTCACTGCTGTATCGATCCGCTCTACAGCCTCACAGCTGAGCTGCTCCTGCCCCAGCTCCTGCATTACCTGTACTGTCTGTAGTGTCGCGGGAGTCTGTAGGGTCTGGGAATCCACAATATTAATGTCAGGGCCCTGAGTTTCTCCCCCTGGCTGTGTATGCACTCTACCTGCCGCTGTGAGCTCTATATCATTATGCTCGGGGTACATCGGATCCTGCCCTGGCCACTGTTCCATCTCTGATTCCGCCCCCTGTACACCCGCAGCTCTCGTACCTGAAAACGCAGCCGCCAAAGTTCCAAGTTTAATTCCTTCGTTCGTTCTCTGCAATTCCACTGGGGAGACAGACCCTGAAGCTGAGAGGAGCGGAGGCTGCACGATCGCCTTAGCAGTCACTTTAGCGCTCGCCATTGCTTTAGCGTTCGCCGCCATCGCAGGGGAAAACACCTCAAACACCGTAGACTGTCTTAGTCCTGCCTGGTCAGAAGTCTTAGCACCAATGTTATTCCTCCTGTTTGAATTGGTTTTTTCCTTTAATTTCTCTTTCTTTTCTCTTTGGTTTACTGCTCCAGCGCCATCAACGGCTTTACCCAGATCTGTATCTCGCCGAATCACTCGCTCCTCCAACTTGCGTAGAGCTGTTTTCGTCTGAAGATTTGCCGCTGGAGCATCAGGGTCGCTCCAGACTGCTTTCTCCTTATCTTCCTTTAGCTCCCTTGTATTTTTCTGTGGTTTCGGAGCCATTGCATACCACGACCTCCTCACCCTGCACCAGTAGTACCGGCTCCTGCCAGCAATTCCTGCTAGGAGCCGCAGAGAGCGAGTCAGACTCTGTTCGATGCTTTCTTTGATGGTGAGAGCCAGCCACGCTGTTACGGGAGGAAAGCCTTCATCAAAAACGAGAGGCGAGTTCGCTGTTAATTTAGTCACTCCAAATATGTAAGTCATACTTCTTCACGGAAGCAGGGGTTCTATGGGTTTTCGCCATCTAGAAGATTAGTGTGCCGCATCCAGTCCATTTTCCTCTTAGCAAGGGGAGAGGGGAGAGAGGAGAAAGCACGACCTCTCCCTACGGCCTGTCAGCGGCCATCTTGCCCCCTCAGGTACTGCCGCATTTACAATCTAAAGTGAACTAAGCTATTTCTACCATTTTAAAGACTTATTTGGATTACAGTATTGTGGGTTTTCGTCAATTGGTCTTGTGTTAAGTCTAGTAAAGAGTACCTATTTTTCTAAACCCCTGTGGTGTCCATCTGTAGTGTTCCCACTGTATTACTGTATGCGTTCACAAATTCTTTACACACTGCCTCTGAGATAAGCCTGTCTGCTCGTGTCAAGCTCCCAAGTGGGTGAGCAAGGGTTATTTTATGAGGGTAGCCTCTTACCCTGACTAGCAGCAAGGTTCCCTATTTGGTCAAAGGTACCTACCTCTGTCAACTAGAGACCCCCAATTCTAACATTTACCCTTTTAGGAGGGGCTGAGTATTGTTTTGCCAGCTATATTTTTGTGTATACTTATAATCTGCTGAATGTATGCTTGAGGGTTGCCTTGTGAGCAGGGCCAGACTGGGAACCGAAACCGGTGCCGGCAAACTGCTCAGCCGCCCGCAACCTGTTGGGCAGGGGGGTGAGGCCGAGCTGTTTGTTAGGGACGGTTTCGGTCAATTTTGTTACAGGGGGCCGATATTGCCAGCCCCCGGTAGGTAACAAAAATGTCCCCAAGGGGCCCAAAACCGGCCCCCACCCTGGTGGCCCACTGGGGAAACGCCCGGTGCCCGCTACGGCCTGTCCAGCCCTGCTTGTGAGAAAGCTTATAGAGTGTTCAGTAAGCCTTATTTGTTTATGGTAATAACCCAGTGATAAAGGCTGTAGACATAAATGTTTTTTTGGGGGTAATTATGTCATATGCCATGGGTCTGATATGTTTAGTATGACAAGTTATGAGAAAGGTAGTAAGCCTGACATATTTATTGTGGAATGCATATTTTGAAGCCAATAAGGGTTTATGGATTGATTAATATTATACCGTGTTGAAGACCGTAAACTCTGGTTTGCTAAATGGAATTGAACAGATTACTGTAGTAGGCAGAGATTTGGAGTTAGTTACCCCCTTGAAAAACATGTGGAGTTGATGATTTGCAGTGTGATAATCCTTGTTAGGTCCTTGTCAGAGGACATTATAATGTTTTGCCAAAGGTTGTTTTGAAAATATTTGTAATTTTATGACTGAGTGCCTTCTACTTGCTTGCTTGTGTGCCTCAGGAGGCCTCAGTTGATTATGCCGACATGCTGATGATTAAGGATATAGATCTGATTGGTTCACCGAGAAAAGTTATGTCAGATATCATAGATCTGATCTGTTTATTGTGAAAGGTTATGACAAAAACAGTAGGCCTAAACTACAATTGATGGACAGAATGCAGAACAATGTCATACATTCACCCCAGTACAGAGATCTGGGCCTAAATCCATCGTTTTTTTGCACTCCACACCACCCCAGTTCAGACATGGCCATATGCAAATCAGCCTTGACCCTGTGCCTCATGGGAACAGTCCAGCCTGAACTGCCAAGCCATGTCTTTCCTGGACCGGAATCAAGCATCCTAGGACCGGTTTCTGGCTATCAGCCGTCTTCAGCCAGGATAGCTTGACTCCAGTGGTGTGGAGAGCATGGGACAGTCACCCACGCTCTGGTCACGAGCCGACTGGACTACGGTAACACCCTCTACGCAGGTACCACCGCCAAACTCCAGAAGAAACTCCAACGAATCCAAAACGCCTCAGCCAGGCTCATATTAGACATTCCACGCAACGAACACATTTCTGGTCACCTTAAAGACCTCCACTGGCTACCCGTCAATAAAAGGATCACTTTCCGACTGCTTACCCACGCACACAAATCACTCTACGACATCGGACCAGATTGCCTCAACTCTCGACTATCCTTCTACACCCCCCCCGCCAACTACGCTCTTCCAGCCAAGCCCTCGCCACTGTACCTCGCATCAACAAGACCACCATGGGAGGCAGATCCTTTTCTTACCTGGCCGCTAAAACATGGAACTCACTCCCCGCTTACCTTCGCCTCACCCAGAACCACCTAGCGTTCAGAAAGCAGCTTAAAACATGGATATTTGACAAATAATCTTCCTCCCCTTCCTAAGCGCCTTGAAACCCTCTGGGTATGTAGTGCGCTATACAAATTTCATGACTTGACTTGACTTGACTTGGGACTCACGTCTGAGCATACCCATCCCACTCGGGGTGACAAATGCAAAAACAACAATTGATGGACAGAATGCAGAACAATGTCATACATTCACCCCAGTACAGAGATCTGGGCCTAAATCCATCGTTTTTTTGCACTCCACACCACCCCAGTTCAGACATGGCCATATGCAAATCAGCCTTGACCCTGTACCTCATGGGAACAGTCCAGCCTGAACTGCCAAGCCATGTCTTTCCAGGACCGGAATCAATCATCCTAGGACCAGTTTCTGGCTATGAGCCGTCTTCAGCCAGGATAGCTTGACTCCAGTGGTGTGGAGAGCATGGGACTCATGTCTGAGCATACCCGTCCCACTCGGGGTGACAAATGCAAAAACAATTGATGGACAGAATGCAGAACAATGTCATACATTCACCCCAGTACAGTGATCTGGGCCTAAATCCATCGTTTTTTTGCACTACACAACACCCCAGTTCAGACATGGCCATATGCAAATCAGGCTTGACCCTGTGCCTAATGGGAACAATCCAGCCCGAACTGCCAAGCCATGTCTTTCCTGGACCGGAATCAAGCATCCTAGGACCGGTTTCTGGCTATCACTACAAAACAGTAGGCCTGTCTTATTTATTGTGAAAATTATGTTTCAATGCAAATGTGCGTCGAAGGGTGGACTGGTATTACTCTGTGTTAAAGCATGCAGACAGGTATTGTGTTACATGATTTCTCTTATATTACTACATTAAGCATGGGTTCTGGTGCTCTTTGCCTCCGGAAAAAAGATGGGAGTATACACATTTGGATTGTGAGAATCATTATAAGGCTCTAATAGGAAGGGTTGTACACCATTTTGTCAACTCCTATTTTGAACATATTTATAATATTATGACTGTATACTTGATGGTTACCTGTGGGAAAGATTTGCTGAATGTAGTAGACCTGTGTTGGTTGTGGTGATGAGCCGATTATAACACACATAGCACTGATTTGTTCAGTAGGAAAAGTAATTTCAGATGCTGTAGCTCTACAACTTTTATTAAGAATGATTACAACAAAGGCAATAGGCTTGATTCATTTATCATGGAAATCATGCTCCACAATAAACCTTTAAGAACGGATCAATACCACTCTGTGTTCATGCATGTAAACAGCTTTTTAATACATAAAATCTGATAAATTACGATACTTGGCAATGATTTTTATATTCGTTTATTCTTTTGATAAATTCTGTGGTTAGCTCTGCACTGTGATAATCCTTGCTATACCTAAACAAAGTAGGCTGCCAAACCCTTATAATAAAAAAATTAAAAAGCTCCATGAGCATATAATATATAGAGGACCTTGGATTGGATAATCTTGTGTCTGTTTACATGTTATTCACATTCAGCTACTCTCCATTTCAGCATACTGTGGGAGGCACATGGTTAGCACAGTTTTGCCACTTTTTCTCTCTTAAAAACAAAAGACTTAATTATTTAAGCCCAAATTGGCTTTAGTTTAGCTGCCTACTACATAAAGTTGCCCCCAATTCAATATATGTCAATGGGGAAAATAAGTTCCTTTTTTTCAAAATCCCCTGCTTCCCTTTTCAAAATGTTGGCATGCATGCTCTATTGTGCTGTGAGTAATGTAAATTTTCCTGGTCATGTTCACATTCACCTTAAAATAAGCAGGACTCAATGTCTGTACTGGTTAAGGTTCCTTTGGTTTTCCATATTTTACTCTTGTAGGTCCTCTTGTTTCTTTCTATTCGCCATTTTTTACCATCTTTCTGCTCCCCAGACAGTCTTGCTGGCATTGTCTATAGTGTATCATTGTTTTACCATTCCAAGATGGCACCCATGTTTAGAAGCATTGTGTTGGCCATCTTGGAGCAGTGTCACATTATTCACTTTAGCATTCGCAGTTGAGAGCCCAGTGTGATATCTTTGTGTAATTGCTAGTTTTGTGCCCTCGGCAGTGCACTTGGGGCAACCCTTTCCCCAAAGTAAAATTATTACTTTTCAACCATTTCATAAAATACTTGTAGAATTTTTAACTTTTCCCAAAATATTACAGGAGTGGATTTACAATAGTGAATAAGCCTCTTGGACTATTTTGGGGAGAGCTGTACATTTCCTAAGTATTCGACGACTGGAATTAGAACAATACATTTAACCTTCCAGTGTCTGCCACACCCACTGCTGCCCAGAGAGTGCAATTCAAGGCAAGAAATACAAATGTGCTCTATTTATTGAGAGGCCATTTTGGCATGGTATTGTGCATATTGTATCATTATTTTTATCATTCCATGGTTACCCGAACAATGTTTCTAAATGCTGCAGCTATAATAGACCTTTAAAAAAATGATACACTATCTTCAAGAACATTGCAAGACGGGAGCCCGCTGCTATGTTACATTTTATATTGCAAGCATATGCAAGTATAGGGAGAAGTATGTGTTTTTTTCAACTTCTATTCTTTTATCTGTCATATGCTTATTGAGTTTGTGCGTCTATTTTTATTGAGGATGGGTAACTGAGAGAATGCAAGAATTAGTCAGTTGGTGGATAAATGCATGTACGAGCATAAGAATGAGTGAAAGAGAGCTTGTCTGAAGACATATTGAGTTCCTTAACTCATTAGTGATGGAACAAGCACTTCCAGTTAAAGCCTGACCTATTTGCATTTTCAAAGCTTGTTTGGTATTTGGTCTCAATTTCATTTTGGGTTTCTATTTGTACACTTTTCTTGCATTAGAGGTTATATTTCTTCATATTTTTTAATTTCTTTTTTAGGTATAAGCTTTTACTGAAGGAAAGCTGATACTGGTAGT
Organism: Lissotriton helveticus; assembly: GCF_964261635.1. Lineage (NCBI taxonomy): Eukaryota > Metazoa > Chordata > Amphibia > Caudata > Salamandridae > Lissotriton > Lissotriton helveticus. The sequence continues at coordinate 572,534,213 of NC_136071.1, read as the reverse complement.
TTATGTTTTTCGAGTTCACACAAGTGCGCATGAATGTGTCTATCAATGCTGCAGCTATCGTAGTGGCATTAGTGCTAAGGGGTGTGAGAGGCCGACTGCACCTCAATTAAAGTTATTTTTTTCCTACCAAACTAAGTAATGTGGGTCATTTTCCTTGCTATTTTAGGTTCCATGCACCCTTGCTATATTTCTGCACCTATGCAGCCCTGCCATGTACCTGCATCAGGAGTTAGATTAATGCACTTTAGTGGTGGTGTCTGCATTATTGCACTAAAATGCATTAAACACCCAGTACAAGGTGCTCAAGAAGGCTGGCTGTGTTTCACAAAAGCAGCAAGTGCACTTTTGGCTTGCTCTAGTGCATGCTGTGCTGTGCGACTTTGCAGGCGAGACTCTAACAAACTCTGACATAGATTTGAGCTGGCTCATCTTGGAGGGAGGGTGCCAGTGTAATTCATGTTTTGCTCTACAGTAAGGCCAAGGTAGTACCTGCTATCAATCAAGCCCACTGCCAGGCCATCTCACAGGCTTTCTAGACATAGCATTGCTACCCTTGCCCCTTTGAGGATGTGAGAGCCCTTGAAATCACAATACAATGCATGCAACAAAATAAATGACAATGGCACTCTTTGTGGATAAAATATGTTGCAGGTTCATTGATTACACAGGCTAGGTTATCTTACAGGTGATACAGGTGTAGACGGTGAGTCCTTGAACAGCCCACACCAATCCTGAGAAAACTAGAGCTGTCCTGTTGATGTTTTCAGCACCAGCAAACTTTAATTATTTACAGCTTGTTTATTTAAAGTCGGTTGCCACCCTACTCTTTACTTTTGTGTCATGTTCCTGACAAGCCAGAGCGACACCTTTGCCAGTCTCCACAGTTGCTCAGGATTTCAACTGTCCTTTGAGGGATTAAGGAGCGCCGTTGTGACATTCCAGGCCCTACAGTAATGACTCCCAGTGATCTGAGGAATTGCTCTTGGCTCCAATAGCCACTATCTGAAGGCCTTTGTAGTTGTTTAAAGCTTTAGGATTGCCCTGTAACTAAACTTTGCGATGATGAATGGAACTTCTAGAAAAACATTATATAAAGCACACACACACACACACACACACACACACACGTTAATGATTGATTTTTATTTTACTTTTTTTTGGGGTGGAAGTCACTGGAAGGGTGGGTGGTTAACGCTGATTGCCAAAGAGGCCCGGCCCTGGAAAATGACCCCTTATACGACCTCTTGGTCTTACTCGTCCTCTCCTGACGCCCAGGGCAATAAAACAGAGTGGTGACTGACACTCTCCATGAGCTCGGCTAGTATCCTTGCAGGGAAGCAACTGAAGGATCCGAAGTAAAAAAGGAAGATCATCCTGGAGTCATTTTGAAGTCATCCGATGGCTTCAGATGGGCTATTCCTGTAATTATCTGGGGAAGTCATCTCAAATCATCTTAAGTATGCCTATAACGCGAAATATTTAAAGGAGATGACTGCAGAGTCATCACAGTAACTACTTCATGATGGTATTGTGATTACTTCCTTGGAAAACGTGTGATTATCTTTGACTACTACAGGATGACTGTAAAGGAAGCTCTCCCGCCTAGGGAGAGAACAACCCAACGCACTACTTTCAGCAGACCAGCGGTCTGATTCACTACTCCAATTGTAAAACAACTTGTAGTCCAAATGAAAGCATATTCAAATGTATGGTTTATTCATATCCATATCCGGATTTTGATGTAGATAATACACATCAGTTTTAAGTACTCCACAAGTATGTTCAGGTGTGTTATCACATCAAACTACCCAATGCATTTCGGGCATGGCCCGTCGTCAGGGGTATTACTCTACAAATGAAAACACACAAGGACCAAATGTAATATACATGTAAAAATATCAGCAAAGACCAAACTTATATATAATCACAGTGAATGTATATTTAAAAACGAAAAAGTGCTCGACATAGTGAACGGGAAAAGGAACGAGTGTGTGTGACACTGTGAAGAAAGATACAGTCAGTAACCCAAAAGTCGCAACTCCCGGTGCCATAGAAACCAAACAATAAACGGTAGTCGGACCCGATCGTTCGTGACTAGTTTAATCAAACAGGTGCAATAAGTCGGGTAAATCCTCAGTAAGCCAGTATCCGCCACCAATCATGCAGTAATGAAACGAGTCCCCCGTCGTGGGTACTTACTAGTGTGGATGTAACAGCGGGACTCCGGAGAGTTCCATGAGGTGAACGCGCAGTGAAAGTACAGGAAGTCAAGATATACAAAAAGGTAAAGATAGTGATAGGACTGAAACACCGAGTGGTGAATGACATGTGAGCGCCATCTTGGAACGTGCAAACCAGTAAAACAAAACAAAAATGAAAAAAAGTAAAGTGAACAAATATATGGTTGTTCAACATGCAGGATTACAGATAAATCACAAATAGTACAAAAATTCAATGCGGTCATTAAGACCCAACGGGGCCATCGTGGAAAGGTAACGGATCCAAAGACACGACGGATTTTATCTTGAAACTGGAACCAGTCATGAATACCCTTAAAGATGACCATCTAATCATGTGCACTGTGGACGTCAGTTCCCTTTATACTTCAATCCCCCACGACGGGGGAATTGATGCCATTGAAAGTACTTTGGCCCAATCTGACATTGACCATGACTTGAAAATATTTCTCATGGAACTGACCTTGTTTACGCTATATCATAGCTACTTCACCGTCTCTGACAAATGGTTCTTACAGCTTAACGGTACGGCCATGGGAAATTCGGCTGCTCCTTGCTACGCCAATATCTTCATGCGAATCTTCGAAGAAAATCACATTCTCTCTCAAGATCTTTGGCAAGAAAATGGTCGATTATACCTGAGGTACATCGACGACATATTCTTACTTTGGGCAGGTTCCAATGAGACTCTTACTACCTTCCTTAACACCTGGAATCAAGTCACACAGCGAATTCAATTCACTTGGGAACACAGCACATCTTGCGTCCATTTTTTGGACGTAAAAATACTGAGAGAATTGGGAGACTGGTCCACTACTGTCTTCCGTAAGCCCACTGACAGAAACTCTACCCTACATTATCACAGCTTCCATCGGATGGGACTTAAAAACAACTTACCATACGCTCAGATATTGAGGGTGAAAAGAATCGTTTCCAGACCTGACGAGAGCAGAACACAGATCAAAACTGTTCTTGATCGTTTACGAGCACGAGGATACCCCACTCCTATTCTGGATTTGGCGATCCAGAGAAGTGAGAAACATAGTAGAGCTTCCTTGCTACAACCGAAACGCAAGACCCCCACCGAACGTTTGGTGGTAGTCTCCAAGTTTTCGAGAGCTTCTTCACAATTTCAAAGGATCATTCGTAAACACTGGTCTATCTTGAAACAGGAGTCTGATTTTAATGGTTTATTTTCAGAACCCCCCATCTTTGCCTTCACCAGGGGCAAAAATTTGAAAGAGATTCTGAGCAACACCAGCAGTGCCAAATCCGCACTAAAGTACAGTGGCTTCAAACCATGCTACAATTGCAGCAATTGCCATAACAGTATTCAAGGCAATACAATGAACCACCCGATGAAAGGTTTCCCTATCAAATTGAATGTAAACGCAACATGCAACAGCAAGAATGTGATCTACGTTTTAAAATGCCCATGTGGCAAATGCTATGTGGGCCACACTGAGAGAATGATTCGCACGAGAATCTTGGAACACAAGAGTAACATTCGCACTGAAAATCAGAAATCTAGTGTGGCTACCCACTTTTTGGAGAACAGACATACAGTGGCTCAGCTTAAATTCCAAATATTGGAACAAGTTCCCATTACAAACAATAATAAGAACCATTTACTGAAGAGAGAGAACTTTTGGATCCGTTACCTTTCCACGATGGCCCCGTTGGGTCTTAATGACCGCATTGAATTTTTGTGCTATTTGTGATTTATCTGTAATCCTGCATGTTGAACAACCATATATTTGTTCACTTTACTTTTTTTCATTTTTGTTTTGTTTTACTGGTTTGCACGTTCCAAGATGGCGCTCACATGTCATTCACCACTCGGTGTTTCAGTCCTATCACTATCTTTACCTTTTTGTATATCTTGACTTCCTGTACTTTCACTGCGCGTTCACCTCATGGAACTCTCCGGAGTCCCGCTGTTACATCCACACTAGTAAGTACCCACGACGGGGGACTCGTTTCATTACTGCATGATTGGTGGCGGATACTGGCTTACTGAGGATTTACCCGACTTATTGCACCTGTTTGATTAAACTAGTCACGAACGATCGGGTCCGACTACCGTTTATTGTTTGGTTTCTATGGCACCGGGAGTTGCGACTTTTGGGTTACTGACTGTATCTTTCTTCACAGTGTCACACACACTCGTTCCTTTTCCCGTTCACTATGTCGAGCACTTTTTGCGTTTTTAAATATACATTCACTGTGATTATATATAAGTTTGGTCTTTGCTGATATTTTTACATGTATATTACATTTGGTCCTTGTGTGTTTTCATTTGTAGAGTAATACCCCTGACGACGGGCCATGCCCGAAATGCATTGGGTAGTGTGATGTGATAACACACCTGAACATACTTGTGGAGTACTTAAAACTGATGTGTATTATCTACATCAAAATCCGGATATGGATATGAATAAACCATACATTTGAATATGCTTTCATTTGGACTACAAGTTGTTTTACAATTGGAGTAGTGAATCAGACCGCTGGTCTGCTGAAAGTAGTGCGTTGGGTTGTTCTCTCCCTAGGCGGGAGAGCTTCCTTTACAATGTTCATTGATACACTGCAAGGCTAGACAGTGTTTTCCACCCTTCTGCACACGAAAACCCGTTACAATTCTTTACTATTAGGATTACCCCAGCTGTGCGAGATCCACCCTCTTCTACTACAGGATGACTCCATGACAACTAGCGGATAAAAGCTGATTACTTCATGATGACTCCATGACAACTAGGTGATGAGAGCAGATTACTTCATGATGACTCCATGACAACTAGGGGCTGAAAGCAGACTACTTCATGATGACACCGTGACAACTAGGGGATGAGAGCAGATTACTTCATGATGACTCCATGACAACAAGCGGATAGGACTAGATTGCTCCATAAGGACTTCATGATTACTTCAGCGTGTGTTTGTATTACTTCACAATGACTTTATGACCACTTCTGGATGTTATCTTATTTATTTACTATAGCGCCGTGAGCGCTTCTCAATAGATTACTACAGCATGATTCCTTCACCGTTACTTTCTGTGATTGATAGGTCTCCCTCCCATGGTAGTTGCTTTAGACTTTAATAGCACTGGAGTGTACTATTAAGCAAAAAGAGGCCATCAATTAGTGTACATCAAGGTTCCTTTTAAGCTATTGCTTCTAACGGTATACATCCTTTACAACACAACTTTTACCACGCAGTGCCTTTACGACGCAACTTTTACAACGCAAACCATTACAACGCATTGCACTGGGGGGCGCTCTAGGATAGGGAATAGGTTTAATGTACTATCCAACACCTTCCCTACTATCCACGGGGACTGGAGTTGGAATAGTAAATTAAACTATTCACCAGCCAGCGCCCAAAATCACTATGCGTTGTAATGGTATGCGTTGTAAAACTTGCGATGTAAAGGTAGGCGATGTAAAAGTATGCGTTGTAACATCATACATCCCTTCTAACGCTAGCAATTCTTTAGATTTATGCAAGAAACATCCAGTGCTAATTTAAATTACAGCATAGACTGACATCTAGACTGCTGCTGTACGCAAATGAATAAGGCAGGTGAAAATATTGTAGTAATGTGTTCCCATGTAAAGAGTTTGTTAAAAATATTTTCTGTCGTTTTAAATTTGAAATAAGAAAACAGCATTATACACTGTTGAAATGTAATGTAAAATCACCCTGCTGAGTGGGCAGAATGCTAGGAAAATAAATCTGCACACAAATATATAAAAAAAAAAGGAGCGCAAGATTTAATAAACAAAAGATGAACCAGAAGCAGCACCTAGTTGATGGGGATGCAGGGCAGGCATTATTAGCAGCTACACAAAGGAACCATTTGGTTAATGCACCTGCAGCATAGATCTGTGTCTTCTTATATGCAGATGGCAGCTTCTAGTTGTGAAATAACTGGCTCAACCCTCGTCCTTTTCAGGTCAATAAAATACCAATCTTTGATTTGTGTACTACTCAAACCTGTGGCTACCAACAATACAACTGGCCAACACTGTGCTAATAAATACTTCATAGCACAGCCCTGGCAAGTTTCATAGGTCAATGTGTGACTGGCTGCTCCAGCCCAGGCTTTTGTTTCGCATTCTGGGACTTGTAGTCTTATTTGACCCAGTATGAAACCAAGACTGCAAGCTTCAGAATTCTAAGAAAAAGACAGGACTGGATTAACGTTCCATTCATGGGCCTGGTAAACTTGGCAGCTTTGGGTTACAGATCTCTACATTATACCCACCACTCACTGACGTTTTGTTAATGGAACTGAGTGTGAGCAGCATCATATGCACAGCTATTCTTATGAATTGAAACTGGTTGAATGGATGGACTGCAGCCAGATTTCATCATCAGACACATCAATTAATCAGGGTGTGTTGCCTAGACAGGAATATATGGTCTGCAACAGAGGCTCAACCAAATGAGATATTGTAACAACATTGAAACAAACCTGTTCCATTCAATTACCTCACTGCAATTTGCATTGACTCCTTTACCTGTAATTAGAACCTGCAACTTTCCAGGTTATTCACAAATTGCTAAATCAGTAACGTAACCCAATGAGCTGTTTAACTGGTATCTGAACATGACCAGGAGCTCACACACCATTGTATGCAACAGATGCAGTTACTCATTCATCAGTCTTTCAGCAAATGGAGTATGTGAATGCAGGCTACACATAGGTATGCATTTGGCTTTCAGCTTACTGAGCCATCTAGCAGGGAAAAATCTGTGAACTGCATGTTACATACAGTTGTCTGAAGATGATTGTCCTCTTCTCCCAACTAAACTATACTTTAAGATGAGAACCTGTGACATGCACGCTCACAGTGTTTTCTAATGCACATTTAATTTTTCTAAACAACACAAAAACTTACAAATATCAAAATGATGTTTATTGTGAAGTAATCAGCAGGGTATGCTAAAACCACCCAACACAATTTCTAGTTTGCGAAGAAAAGCTGAACCAAAATGGTGGCTGTGCTTCTGAAGTAATCGGTAACTAATTTTTTTCTAATCAGGTAACATTTTAACTGAAGACAAAATGTTAGGGCTTGTGAAGTAATCAGCAGCTCATTTTAAAGCATCCTCGAGTCATCAGAAACAATCATATTGTGTGGAGTCCTCAGATACTCATTTTTAAGTCATCCTCAAGTCATCAGGCTCTAGTTTTTAAACTCTGCTGATGACTACAGGAGCTTGATGATGTCTGATGATGTGAAAATCCAACTTCTAATGTAGTTGGATGATCATCGAATGAGTCTGGCATGACTTCTAAAGTCATCCTGTTTGACTAGGGATGCTGTCCCCTCTATGTTGCTCTGCGTGCGATATGTACAGCTGTGGACCACTTAGTCAGCTACATGTGGTCAGGTGAATGAGAAAAATACTGATGATCATTACGCGGATGGAGCACTGTCTGCAGCCCTCACATGGATATGGTTGAGGCCTGCCTTCTGTTGTTTTAAATTCAAGCAAGGCACCCAAAACAGTGGTTAGCAAGTAGAGCAGGGGGTCATTCCAGCAAGGCAGCTTTGTTTTTCTTTACTCAATTGCGGTGGTACCAGCCAGAGAACTTAAGTAATGCTGGCAGGATGTTGTTTCGCGGCTGCCTCACAATGCTGAAGTGCTATTCATCAGGCAGCAGAAGCCCCCAGACATACGTTCAGTCCCAGACAATGCTGGAATTATCAGCAACAGCATTTGAATAGTGAACAGGACTCAGAAAACAGACAATTGTGCACCGAGGTTAGTCTACTCTGCAGCAAAACCAGCAGGCCCGACAAAGTGGCCGTCAAGAAGTTAAAGTTCCCAATGAGTACTGAAGGATTTCTTGAAGAATGAGAGTAACCTCTGATGTAGCAAGGACTAATGAAAAAGAGACTCGCTTTGAAGCAATCTTCTCATGAACCTCCAACCCCGTATTAAGCTTGTATTGTGGAAATACCATGCATTACACAAAATGTATAAGTGAGAACGAAGCTTGCCTATGTATCTTATTAACCAGTAACTCAAGTGTGATTCTAAAATGGCCGCTAACTGAAATTCTTTAGTGTGCATGCATCTACAGCATCTACGTTGTATGAAGTATCTTTTGCTTGGAGGGAACTTTCTACACTTGCACAGTAGCTAACAAAATGGCCCCTTGAAACTCACATGCTTTCCACCTGCTAGCTGGAAAACTAAACTCAGCTATTTTACAAATGCTAACACGGGGAGAGTAATAATAAGTAAATGGGATTAGAGTAGAGATAGGTGGTATACAGTGAAACCATTTATTTTTTATTTTAACATTTGTCTTTTTGACTCTTTCAATAGTGCTTCTTATGGGCCCAAAATCGTGAGCCACAGTCTATTCCCTCTCGTTCTGCCGCACATGCGAAGTGCAACCTAGCTGGAAGATGCCATGTCAACTTGAACTTCGTCCAAGGCTTCCAGTGGATACTTTCCTGAGAACCGTAATGACAGTCCACCGAAATGCATGAGAACCTGCAGAATGTTTTATAATTTGTGACAATTACATTGTCAATGCGGGTGGAAAATAAAGTTTGAATAATGAATTAAGGGGATGGGTTTATTAACAAAGGGCTAACTGAAAAGAGTAATATGTAAGCGATTGTGTGATGAACACCTCCCCTGGCCAGTCCAATCAGAGTTAGTATTTCCATAAGTTTGAAATATTAATGGGTGATACCAGCATACAGAAAGGTATAATTGAGGTAGCATTAGTTAGTTAGTCTGCGCACGGAGAGGCTGAAGCATGAGACCGGGATGCTGTCGGAGTAACGAGTGATGCTGAAGAAGAATCTAATTGCTGAACCAATTATCTTAAGCAAATTAATTTAGAAGAAGATCGCGGAAGAATCTCGAGGAGGATGAGAGTGTCAGAGAGGGGTGCTACACAAGCGTCGGTGATAGAGAGGTCATCTGTCCTGTCCTAATTCCTGTCCTAATTCCTGTCCTAAAGCCTTTTGTTCACCAGATCTTTCCTGGGGAACCTTTACCAATTCCTAGGTCTGGGAGTTGGTTTTCACACCATTCTAGGTAATTATAAATATATGTAATGTAATGTGAAATACACTTATATAGCGCAAAACTATCACCCTACGGGTATCCTGGCGCTTTTAGAATTGGTGATGGTCAGCACGTTACCAGCCCATAATAGGCAGTGAAAGAACTAGTTTTCCATCCTAGGAAACAACCAGGTTTTCAGATTCTTTCTGAAACAGGCCCACGAATTGGCCTGTCTGATGGTCTGGGGCAGGTTATTCCATAGTCGTGCAGCAACCACCCCAAAGGCTCTGCCCCCCATTCGGTTTTCCTAAACCTAGAGATCTTGATCAGGTTTGCATTCGAGGAGCGAAGCTGTCTTTTTGGATTGTGCCATGTGAACCTCTCCTGCAGTGGAATAGGTCCCTCCTCATGTGCCACTTTATACACAATGCAGAGAGATTTGAAGCAAATTCTCTCATTAATGGGCAACCAGTGTAGGTCTCTTAAGGCTAGACTTGTAGAAGATCTTCGTTGCCTATTTAGCGCCAACTTAGCTGCAATAGACTGGACTCTCTGCAAGCTCTGTAAGATGTATTGTGGAGCTCCCAAGTACAGAGCTTTGCAGTAGTCCAGTCTGCTAAGTATTACGCTCCTCACTACAAGTGAACGGGTTTCTATAGGCAGGAAAGGAAGCAGACGCTGACAGTTTTATTGGCCTGAGATTCCATTTGGAGACTCCCATCCACTAATACCCCCAAGTTACGCACCGTTTTAGCGGGGACAAGGGGATCCTCTTCTGGAGTAAGCCTAAACTCTGGTATCAATCGTAGCTGTAGGCTAGAGGGAGTAGGACAGAATATCACCTCTGTCTTCCCCTCATTAAATTGTAGAGAGTTTTGTTTGAGCCAGCTTACTGTCTGGCACATGCACTCCTGGAACTTATCCATGGACACTGCCTGTTTCCCTTCTAGGGAAAACACCAATTGGGTGTCGTCCGCGTAATTGGTCAATTCAATTCCAAAGGACTTGACAAGGGTGAGCAGAGGGCGCAGGTAGATGTTGAACAAGATGGGGCTTATCGCAGATCCCTGCGGCACCCCATGGTGTACTGGGGACTTATTAGACTCAAACAGCGGCATTGTCACCTCCTGTTGTCTCCCTTATAGATAGGATTGCAGCCACTGCAGGGCTCGTCCTTTGACTCCTAGGCCATTCAGTCTTTCTACCAGTATGGCATGGTTCACCGTGTCAAATGCAGATGACACATCTAGTAGTACCAGCACTGACCGGTCTCCATTGTCAGTCCGTATCCTTAAATTGTCCATAACGGACATATCTGTGTATGCTCTTATGTGCTTTTCTCTCTATCCTCTCCCTTTCATGCAGTGTCATTGCAAATTATAAATAAATGCATTTTGATTGATTATTTGAAATCTTCCTTCCTGTGAGAAACTGAGTTTTGTACTGTGTAAGTGATTCACATGATTTAATCTGAAATTAAAATTTAAAATACATCCAGACTCTGTGATCATTTCCAAGGTGTAAGTATATTTGAAAACTTATGTCATTTCGTCATCAACTAGTTCAACTAATGGTCCATTGACCATAGGAAAGAACTCTTTGATCAGTGAAAGATTAGTTAGGGACTAGAAATAACTAATCTAGAAAATTATAAGAACATGACAGGAAAATTCGAGGTTTTGTGGGTTATTGTTTTATTTCATTGAGTATCCAAAATGCATGAAGGAGAAAAGTGTCATTTATAAAGAATTTTTTGTTGTCCTCATTCACCTCAGAAAAAGAGAAAAATGTCCATTTTTTTCTGCCCTTATCGTTTATGAGGGTATTCATAAAGAAGAGTAAAAACCTCTTCAAGAAGGTTAAACCCATTTTGACTAGAGACGGAATTCCTATTCCTCCACCCAAAACGCCTGCTTCATTTATGATGATGGAGAGAGGTTATCATACATGTGTATGAATGGAGAATTGATGGAATACACAAAGGATGATGGTGTTTTGGCTTTTCCAGAGCATGGTACCTTTATTGGAAGAAGTTTACAGAATTTGAGGATGTGAATGTATGAATTAGTACCAAAACCTAGATTAACTCAGTATGAGGCATTAGAAGAAAGGGAGACTGAATCATTTGAGAGAGAGAAGAGTCAAAGAGGAAACATTTTCAGGAATTTATACCAGAGGTATGAAAGAAACGCATGAAGAACAGATGAAACAGTCTAGAAGAGCAATGGTATCAGAAGGATTGTATCCCGTGTTAATGGCTGATGAACAAAAAGGGAGTAAGTGTAAAGAAAAATCAAAACACTTGAAAGCAACAGGGTATGGAGAATCAGATGATGAATTATTAGAAGACATTTTGAATAAAAACCCACCACCGTATCAAAAAGGCCCAAGTAAAGTTATCACAAGTGCTCAAATGTTAGGACCACCATTAATTCCACAGGTTATACATCAACAGACAGTTAATAGAGTACTATATGATAAAGAAATAGAAGCATTAAATAAAAATAGAGAATAACTGATACAGAAAATAACTCTGCTAATTGTAAATCCTGAAGCATTGACAATACCCGTAACTATAGGCCCTGTTGTTCCGTTGTATGGAGACAAGGTAATATGTCTTAAACCACAAACTGAAGCAATTCCTTTGAATTATCCCAGAAAAGAAATTATAATAACAGATGACCAAGCCAGTGAATGTGATTCAGTAATTTCATTAATGGATCTACCGATAAGAGACAATGTGAGCGAAACCCCAAAGAGAGTTATACCCAGTAGTTCAAAGGAAGGAAGGGCAGTAACATCCTCGGGGTTCAGGAGTACCACATCAATATCACCAGAAGATTTAGAGAGATGGGCACAAGGGATTGAAAAACAGAGTTCACCTAGGTGGGGGAGTGTGGCTCAATGATAAGAGCGGCAGACCCTGATGCAGAGTTCTGGCCAGGGACCAGGGTTCGATTCCTGCCTCGGCAGGGTCTCGGGCTCAATTTCCTCGGACCTGTTAATTCTCGCCTCGGTGCCTATTCTAATCACGGGCCCCACGCTGCAACTCTGGGCAATAGCTTGCTTAGCCTCCACACCGGCCCCAACAGCGCTAAGGATGCCTGGCTACACCCCGAGGGTGCCCAGGAGTGGACACTTCACAGGGAAAGCCAGGAGGGGTTCCACAGCGGTATGAGTATCAGCTCCAGGAAGCCGCATAGGCGACACCGCAAGGTGACCGCCTGGTGACAGTGCGCTCTATAAGTACCATGACATTTACATTTACATTTACCTCCTAAAATATTGATATTTACACATTGAAAGTAGAATTGAAAGAACTGATTGCTGGAAATGTGGGAATAGATAGATTGAACACTTATGATGAAGAAGAATTGTTATTTGTATGCAGGAGTATAACTAGAAATGCTAGACTGTTTCATGAAAAATTGACAGGATTATCCTCTGAGATGGGAATAGACATAGGGAGATCAAAGGAATCACAGAAACCTTACCGAGTGGATTTTACTGGCAAGGATTTGGAAAATATGAATGTGTCAGGAAGAAAATTGCAAATGAAAGAGTTACTGTGTATTTTGTAGAAAAGGGGAGATCTTGAGAAATGGAGAGTAAGGTGGCAAACAAAAGAGGAAGAAGCACAGGCTAAGGAAACGTCTAATGCATATTTGATGAAAGAAACAGGGAAAGTAGAAAGATAGTGTCCCATGAGGGAGGTACCTGGTGGTGGATACATGCATATTCCATGGAGTCGACAGGAGATTTTGTCTTTTACAAACGAGTTCCCAAAATTGAGAGAGAAGCCAGTTGTATGGGATAGGCAGGTTGAAAGGTTTGTGAAGGTAAGAAAGTTTTGTTGAATGATTTAGATGGTCAGTTTGATATAGTGGTGCCTGCAGACTTCTGGACGGAATGTAAAATCACAGTAGATTGGCCTAGTGAAGAATATCTGAGAGATTAAAAAACAGGAGCACTCTCAGATGACGTAATGAAGAAACACCACCAAGTAATTACGTTCTTGAAAGGATCGATACCTCCAAAAGAAACAGATTGGGTAAAAATAGATCGAACTACCCCAGAGCCAAATGAATCTGTTCATGCCTCCAATGAAAGGGTACTGCAAGTATTCAAGCAGTATAGTAGATTTGAAAGCATTGGAAATAAAGATATGGGACATTTTGTATATTGATTTGTTACTGGATTAAAACCTGAGATTAGTCAAATGATTCAATAACATAAGATTTGTTGGCAAAGTAAGACCATAGATGAGATATTAACCCGTTTCCTGCGGCCGCGATTTTCCCGCAGTGCGGCACTTCCACAAAACGGGCGCGGCCGCGTCGACGGCAGCACTGGGGAGGTAGTGCTGCCATCGGCCAATGGCCGACAGCAGCAAGGAAGGGGTTAAAGTATGCTAAATATTGTGGAGATGAAATTGAGGTAGGCATAAGAAATTAAAGGAAAAGATGATGTGCGCACAAGTGAAGTTGGCAAAACATCAGGTAATAAAATTAGATGGTCAAACAGATGGATAGACAAAAGAGCAGGGTCAGAGTGCTAATGTGGCCAATAGTGGTAAACAAAAGGGACGAATGAGGAGAGAGGATGCGAAGAAAAGGTTTCCTTGTCATGGATGCAGAAAGCTTAGACATTGGAAAAACAAGTGTAAAAATATTCAGAATTATAATGGCTCAAATCAAAACTTAAATCCATAGACGCAGAATGAGGGATTAACGAATCAGCCACAGCAGGTAGTTAATCAGAAGTATCAGTTGCCACCTGCTCCTATGCCAAATTTTGTGAATCAGGCACAGTACAGTGCGGACACCGGATTTCCAGGAAGCGGTAAGAAAAATTCTGTAGTTTCACAATATTTTTTGCAGAACAAAAATGAAGAGGATATGTTGTTGCAATGATGTTGCCTGAGGGGGGAGGAAGAGGAATGTGTACTTGGCGCATCCTTACAGGTAGATCAGTCAGGTCCGTTCTTTGGTGGGAAAGTGGAAGGTAATGACATCACTTTTCTATTGAACACTGGTGCTACCCGTTCTACTGTGAGAACAGCAGACATCCCAAACCTACCCCTCTCGGGAGACTCTATCCAAGTGGTTGGAGTAGCTAACCAGCAGATCAGAACCCCAATTACAGAATTTATGGAGGTACAAATCGGGACATTCAAAGATGTGCATACATTTGTAGTCTGTGATTCAAGTCCAGTGAATTTATCAGGCAGAGAACTTTTGTGTAAAATGAATTGTACAATCTATTGCACACCGGATGGTGTTGCTCTTCAAACCCCTGACAAAGACATGGGCTATAAAAAAATGCTAGCTAAGCAAGGTACCAAAGTAGAGGAAATTAATTCATTAATGACAGAGAATGATTTACGAGAAGAGCTAAAAACTACAGTAAATCCAGAAGTGTGGGATTTCACTGGAAAGGAAATTGGTCTAATGGCAAAGGTGGACCCAGTAAACTGACTGTGAAAGAAGGTGTAGTTTATCTGAACACCCAACAATACAAAATGAGTCCAGAAGTTAAAGCAGAAGCAGCTTCTGAAATTGATCGAATGATTAAACAAGGCATTCTAAAGGAAATAATGAGCAGTCCTTGTAACTCACCTATAATGGGTCTCAATAAGCCTAGTGGGAAGTACAGGATAGTGCAAGATTTAAGGAAAATCAATACAATTGTACCGTGTTGTCCAGTGGTGCCAAATCCAGCAGTGATTTTGTATCAGATACCCTGGAATGCTGTATGTTTTACTGTAATTGATTTGTGCCAAGCTTTTTTCTCGATTCCATTACACCCTGATAGCCAGTATATTTTTTCTTTTACATTTTAGGATCGTATTTTAACATGGAATCGAGTTCCTCAAGGGTATACAGAGAGTTTTGAAAAAGTGTCTAGAAAAGTTAATTAAGCCCCGAAAATCAGTCCTAGTGCAATATATTGATGATTTCTTGTGGCATCAAAGTGCAGAGATGATTGTGTCACTAATTCAATTGCACTATTATATCATTTGGCTGATGGAGGACGCAAGGCACCTCTAAAAAAAGTAAAATTTTACAAAACAGGAGTAAAATATTTGGGTTACCAGATAGAAAGAGGAGTGAGGAAAGTGACCACAGAAAGAATCAGAATAATAACACAAATGCAATTGCCCCAAACGCAGAGAGAAATCGGAATGTTTCTTGGAGTTGTGGGCTACTGCAGACAGTGGATTGTTGGATTCTCCTTATTGGCAAAGCCTTTAATCCAGATGCCACGAAAAAGAGCAAAAGATCCAATAGTTTGGGATGATAAAAGTGTAGAAGCCTTTGTGAAATTACGAAGCTGTTTATGTGAGGCCCCAGCCCTAGGAATGCCTGACTATACAAAAGAGTTTGCAATGTTCTGTTGTGAGCAGGAAGGTTGTGCACTCTCAGTTTTAACCCAGAGACATGGATTAAGCCGACATCCAGTAGCCTATTTTTCAGCTACTTTGGATCCTCTGGCTTCAGCATTACCTGGCTGCTTAAAAGCAGTTGCTGCTACTTGTCTGAGCATAGAACAAAGTGAATCAATTGTGATGGGACATCAAATGAAGGTATATGTTCCACATTCAGTCGAGATTTTATAAACAAGAAATCGAACACAGCATTTTACCCCTAGTCGGATGACTAAGTATGAAAGAGTAATTGTAGGAGCAAAAAATGTGACAGTAATCAGATGTACTATGATGAATCCAGCAACACTGATTGCCAGATCCAAAATGTGAAGAAGTGAAAGATGAGGCAGAACATGACTGTTTAGATGTTACAGAGATGTGCACTAAGCTACGCCCTGACATACAAGAGGAACCACTGAAAGAGCCAGAACATGAGTTATTCATTGACGGCTCTTGTTTAAGACTTGAGGAAGGCGGACTGAGTGCAGCTTATGCTGTATGCAAATTGACTGGGGTTGTTGAAGCTTCCTGTTTACCTGGAGTGAAATCTGCACAAGTAACCGAATTGATCAGGGAAGTAGGAAAGGTGAAAAGATAGAAGCCACATCTAAGGGTAAGAAAACGCCCCCTGAATCTAAAAAGACAAATATGATAGAAAAAGGAAAGAATGTGCACACCCTTGGACAGAAAACAAAGAGGTTAGAAGCTAAGGGTATCCCTAAGAATATTAAAACTAAATCTAGGGAATGCCGGGGCGAAGACAAACCGGGTGAAGCGGGAAGAATCCCAGGCATGCCTATAGGTATAGGACCTAGCAACTCCAACCCTAACCTTAATAAGAACCCTAGGAGGAGAGACAGCGAGGAGGAACTTAGTAGAAAAAATGAGTCTATATAAGATGAGGCCATACCAAGACTTCAACAAGATGGATATCAGGACCTATGGCTTTTCCTCCAGCCAACAGAACAGAGAAAAGGTGGGGAAAAAGCAAGGAAACTGAACCCCCTAAATCATTCCCAACTCCTCTATTTATTTAAAAAATGTGCAAGTCTAAGATATGTTAGATCAGAAGACCTCAAGGAAGAAGGGTTTATGCCAAATCATAAAGGGGGCGAAACAACCAAGGTCCTCCTTTATTCAGCATTAGTCAAAGCAGCACTGGAAAAAGCAGAACATGAGCTGCTAAATGAAGGCATTAGCCTAATAAAAAGAGACAAAATGATGTTCGAAAAGCAGGGGAAGACATTTCTTAGAAATAATGCTGGGTTGGGAACACGACAAATAATAGTGATTAACTCCTGCTGGGGTAAAAAGGAAGGGCTGGAAATCACAATTTCCCCTAAGTAAATAAGAAACGTTGATGTAGACGTGTTAGATGGGAATAGATATAGAGCTCTAGCATATGCGGAACACGAGGAAGAGGGGTGCCTGAGTGAAATCGATTAGAAATTTGGGATCTCGCACAGCCTAGCTTTACTAACCTGGAACATAAATGGATACAGAAAAATAATGTCCCAAGAGAGTTTTAATAATATCCTTAAGAGCACGGACATCGTATGTTTACAGGAAACTTGGCTGTGCGACAAAACCCTAGTCACAGAGGGGTTTGCCCACCACATGAAAACAGCAAGGAAAAACCAATTTGGTAGACCCTCGGGAGGTCAACTGATGCTGATATCCACAAAAATTGCTAGAAATATAGAATATCTTGAACTAAAATGCCAGTGGGCGTTAGGTAGTAGAGTGTTGTTACAGAACGTTGATCCTTGTTTTGAAGGAATATGTATTTTTAATGTATATAACCAGAAGGGAAAGGAAGAAGTTTTAAAGGTGGAGCTGGAAAATCTAAAACAGGACATGGGGATTATATGTGATACCTACCCAAAGGACGTGTTTCTGATGATGGGCGACTTTAATCATAGATTAGACCCCCGAAGATCTGATTTATGGTGTTGTGACTTATTAGGAGCCTATAATATAGAGACCGCAAAGTTCCCCCACAGTGACATTTCATCCCAAGACGTGGCTCTTGGTCATTTGCTGGGCTCCATGGGCTTGTTATGTGTGAATAGTAGAATGGAAGCCGACCGGCCGGCCAAGCGAACATTTATTTTAGGGCAGCAACTGTGCCCGATAGACTACGTGTTTACACACGCTTGGAGCTTTGAATTAATCTAGCATTTTGAAGTATTAAATGTGGACGGTAGTGATCAGTACCCCCTGTTGACTAAACTTAAAGTAAAAAAGGGAAGCCAGAGGGAGACAGTCCTTTAAGTACATGTAGACTACCCAAAGCGACTTACAACCCGTATTTCAGATGAGCATATTAAAAAATTAAGTGCTGTTCAGCAAAACCTCCCATTTGAAAAAACGACATCTGAGGATGATAACACATGGTATAAAAATATCATAAGTCAACTAGTAGAATCCCTATGGGTAAAAATTAGAGGTGGTAAACCCTGGGCAAAAATTAATAAAAGGTCGCACACCAAAAATAGACCATGGTTTGATGAGAAATGTCGCAAAGCAAAAGCTAACATCAGGCAAAAGGAAAGAAAACTTAAAGGTAGGTTTAATGGAGGACTATTTACAAACCTTGTGAAATTAAGGATAAAATATAAAACAATCATCAGGAATAAGAAAAGAACTTATAAAGACAGATGCTGGGTATCCTTACTAGAGGCCATTGAAGATAAAAATGTGAAAGGCTTCTGGCGCCTGGTACAAGAAAGCACGGGTATAGTGACAGGGTCTCTGCAGTGCTCGGTTCCCGAGGATAAATGGGCGGACTACCTGGAGGAAATTTATGGGAAGTGGCCAACAATAGATAAAGTAAGTCCAACGCCATGGCCAGGTGGGAGGGAAGAGCTAAAAGAACATTTTACCCCAAGCCATATTAGGAAGATAATTTCTAGATTAAACTTGACCCATGCAGCTGGCCCAGACAATTTACTTGCAGTTATTATAAAAACTAAGCGAGAATGGTGGTCAGAGTTCTTTGCGAATATGTTCCAGGGTATTCTGGAGACAGGAAATGTGTCAGATAGTTGGAAAGGAGCTATTGTTAGACCTATCCACAAAAAGGGAAATGTAAACGTCCCAAAAAATTACAGACTAATAAACCTACTAGATATAGGCGAAAAAGTATTTGCTAAAATAATCCTGGGATTACTCAAAGATTGGGTGGAAGAAAAACAGATTGTGCCCCCCGAACAGGGAGGGGTTAAAGAGGGACACTCAGCGGTAGACCATTGCTTCGCCCTCTGAGCAATTGCGCGGAAGTCACTCGAGCAGAGTGGCAGTTTGTTTTGCTTCTTCGTGGACTTCCGCGCAGCATTTGACCTGGTGGATAGGGAGCAGCTATGGTTGACCTTGATAGGGTACAATATCCCGGGGGATCTACTGAGTTTGATTCGAGCCCTGCATACGGAAAATTGGGCGCAAATTATTTTAGATGTAGAGAAGAGTTTAAGGCACAAAATCCAAATTAGTAATGGGTTAAGGCAGGGGTGGGTACTGGCCCCCCTGCTCTTTTCCCTGTTTATCGCGGACTTACCCCTAATCTTAGGAAATGCAAAAGGGGTCAGCCCAAAACAAGGTGGGAAACATATTTCGTGCTTACTCTATGCGGATGACCTGGTAATCATGGACCAGACGGAAATTGGTTTACAGAGGAAATTAAACATGTTTAAAGAATACTGCCAGGTCAAGAGACTAGTGGTTAATATGGAAAAGACTAAGATTTTATGCTTCGGTAGAAGGAAAACAAGGTTTTCTTGGTATTTGGGGACCGAAAAGTTGGAAAAAGTAACAGAATATAGATACCTGGGGATGTGGTTTGAAAGAAGCCTACAATGGTGTACCCATCTCGACGCACTAAAACTGAGAACAGCTACCTCAGTGAAGGGTTTAAAAAGATTTAACAGAGGAGGAGCTACGCGCGCATCCGAGATGGCCGCGTGAGCACAGGGCTCCCGAGTCCCTCGCTGCCCTCCGCATATATCCTGAAATATATCCTGACTTTGACCACGGGTTCTTGAAGATGAACCTCAGCTGACACCTTAGCTGTTTTCAAAATTTCATTTGGACTTCGGGAACCGCAGATACGCCAATCGGAGTTTTGGAGGCCCGCCCTACGGCGGCACCGGGAGCTGGCACACCAAGACGCCGGGGAGTAGTTGAACAACAACGGCCTGAGGGGCTAACCCTGTTGCCCTGAATAGACTTTCGGTTTCGTTTCTGGGCCTCTGCCTCCTCTGATTGCGTGATTGCCTCGCGCCCCCATCGGGGTCCAGCCTAACTCTGCTTCCTGATTATACGCCAACTGTTGTGAGGGTTTGGGTGTTGGGCTGAGCTGTTGCTTTTGCCCTTTCTGCCCACTTTCGTGATTTTCAGTGGTCTGGTGGTGAGCGGCCATTTTCACCAGGTCTCGCGGGCCCCTTCGGGGCTCACCATTCAAAATGACTACCAGGCCTGACAACGAGAAGCGGAAGACTAAAACGCCTCTACGTGGGGGACCGATTCAAACCAACGTCATGGATCGCTATACCCAACTCAAGGGGTCCCCCGGTGGCGCCAGTCGAGCTTTGGAGGGCCCCAATGACGACCCGACTGCGTTGACCGAATTGACTTTGCAGGATGTCATGGGCGCCATTGCCAAATGAAAGCTTCCATCGGTCAGCAATATGAGGCTCTCGCTCTCAAAATTTACACTGTAGCAGTTGATGTTACTTTGATCAGAGCTGATTTGTCAAAGACCAATGAAAGGGTCAAGTCTCTAGACCTGAAGACTTCTAGCCTCACGACCGATGTATCTGATCTGCAGACGGAAGTTGGACGCTTGCGCTCCTCCAATGATCTCATGGCCCATCGACTGGAGGATTTTGAAAACAGGGCCCGGCGCAACAACATACGCCTTATTGTGGTCGCTGAGACTTCTGGTGCTTTGGCAACTGATCTCCTTGTGGAAGACATCGTCTTGAATCACCTGGCCCCTACAGGCCTGAGTAAATTCTTTGCCGTGGAGCGTGCCCATCGAGTGCCGGGCGGAAAACCGAAGTCGGGCGCCTCACCGAGACCTATCATCGCCAGGATCTTCAATTTTAGGGACAGAGACACTATCCTACAGGCCTCGAGAGTGAGTGGCCCCGTAAAATTCGAGAACACGCCGGTGAGTTTCTACCCGGACTTCACGCAGCTTGTTCAGAGACAAAGGATGGGGTTTCAGGGAGTGAAGCGAAGGCTGAGAGACTTGGGCCTGAAATATGCAATGCTATTTCCAACCAGGCTGCGTGTCGAATACGAAGACCGGACTTTCTTCTTCGATCGTCCTGACCGAGTTAGTGACTGGCTGGATACCCTTCCCAAACAGACTGACTCAACCGGGCATCCGGGTGGAGCCGAGGGCGGCGTATCGGAACAAGAGTGACATTATGTTTCCTGATTTCTGAACATTCACATGTTATTCGGCTGGGTTCGATACTTCTTCTATTACTGTGTTCTATTGCTATATACCCGAGGGTGGTGGGGGGAGTGGAACTCTTTCCTCCTCAGGGGTTTCTTTTTGTAGACTAGTTTAATGATAGGGCGACAGGCACACTGCAAGTTGGGGTGGCTTTTGAGTCTAACGCAGGGGTGCAGGGTGGGGGGTGTTGTACGGGTTCTATTTGGGAGATGGTGGGGGGTTCTTGGGTGTTTGTGGGTTTCTTTCAAGGCAACGTATCGTATTTCTTCTTGATCAGGTCATTGTGTTCGTTATGGGGTGGATTCTGCACTTCTTTCTGGGATGGGGGTTAGTGGGTTGAAACTAATGTGTTGGAATGACAATGGGTTGGGGGATAGGATAAAACGGGGTGTGGTGTTACAGTTATTGCGGCGCCTCTCCCCCGATATTGTGTTGTTGCAGGAAACGGATCTGGTTGGGAACACGTGCCATGCCATGAATCGGCGAGGGTGTCGTCTTGTGGCACACTCTGGCTTCACCTCTGGTTCTAGGGGTGTGGGTATCCTCGTCAGGTCCTCCCTCCCTTTGGCAATCGATGATGTGATTCTTGACGACAGGGGGCGCTATGCTGCTCTCACTGGTAGATGGGAGGGGAGGACTTTCTCATTTGTTACTGTCTATATCCCGCCAGGTCTACAGACCTCGACTTTTGCGGATCTTGGGCGTGTAGTACTGGGGCTCCCCGAGGGCATCTTGGTGATGGGCGGGGACTTCAATTCGGTTGTCTCCGGTAACATAGATCGCTACCCCCCCAGGGATCTTCCCAAGTCGCAATCCTGGTTGAGTGGGTTCTTGGAGACACTGGGTCTGGTAGACTGTTGGAGGTTGCTGCACCCGGATCAGGTGCAATACACCTTTCACTCAGGAGCCCATGGCAGTCTGTCCAGACTAGACTATGTTCTGGTGCCGGCGGCGTTGTCCTCCTCCATTGGGGAGGCGAGGCACCTCGCCCGGGGCATATCCGACCACTCCCCAGTCTGGCTTAGCATGGATACTACTATGAGTATTGAGGGACGGGTCGCCCCTATAAACCCCTGGTTTCTTCGCAATCCCAAGACCCGTACCGAGTTGAGGAAATCCCTCGATCATTATTTTGTAGAAAATGTGGGGTCTCTGTGACATCTGCTGTATCTTTGTGGGAGGCGTTTAAGACTGTGATACGTGGGCAGGCTTTATCTCTGATCGCTAACGCCAAGAAAAGTAAGCATGAAGAGGTGTTCCGTCTGGAGGCGGAGATAGCCGCGCTGGAGAGTGACTTGGAGCGCGGAGTGTCCCGTGCCAAACTTCATTCCCTCAGCCTCAAATAATTAGATTATAGGACCCTGGTTACTGATGCTGCGAAGGTCATGAGCAGGGAACAGCAGGGCAAACTGTATGATGTTGGGGATAAAGCGGGTAAATTGATTGCGTGGCTGGACAAGAAAGAAAGGGCGAGTCGTGTAGTTCCTGTGATTGAGAACCTTGACGGAGTGTGCGTGACTGACCCGGCTGCAATTGTTGAATGCTTTGCGGAGCACTTCCGAATTGTGTATGCTCCGGTCTCTGACAGGCCGGAGGCCGACTCTCATTTGTTGCTCCACGATATTACTTTGCCCTGCCTGTCTGCGGCTGACAGAGACCTGATGGACGCGGTGCTGTCGGCTGATGAGGTGGCTACCGCCATTCGTTCAGTGCGCTCCGGCAAGGCCATGGGTCCTAATGGTCTGCCCATTGAACTGTATAAATTGTGTCCAGACAAACTGGCTCCATATCTTCGTGATATGTTTCTAGAGTCCCGCGACTCTGGCTCCCTTCCACGTGACCAGCGTCTTGCTAATATCGTAGTGATTTACAAGGAGGGGAAGCCACGGGATCGCTGTTCATCTTATAGACCAAGCTCGCTTCTAAACGCTGAACCGAAAATTCTGGCTAAGATATTAGCTAACCGCCTGACGAACGTTATCAGCGACCTGGTCCATCCGGATCAGTCCGGTTTTATCCCGCACCGTAACACGGCGCTCAACCTGCGGCGCTTGCACGGTGTTCTCGCGAGGGCGGCGTCTTTTCATGAGCCGGCCATCTTGGCTTCCTTGGATGCTACGATGGCCTTCGATACTCTTGAGTGGCCTTATCTCTGGGCCGCTCTTGTGAAATTCGGATTCGGCCCCGGGTTCATCGGCTGGGTGAAACTTTTGTATGCGGAGCCACTGGCGCAGGTGGTTGTGAATGGTCGAGTCTCTGCGTCTTTTGTCCTCGGGAGGGGCACGCGACAGGGCTGCCCGTTGTCCCCACTGCTTTTCGCGCTTGCCCTTGAGCCGCTGGCTGCCTGGTTGCGCTGGGAGCCCTCGCTTAAGGGGATCCAGTTGTCCCCGGACTTTGAGGATCGCGTCTCGCTCTATGCGGATGATATCCTATTGTACCTTACATCCCCTCGAAAATCTCTGAATGTTTTGTTCGATGTGTTTACTTTGTTTGGGAAGAATTCGGCCTTGTGATCAACTGGGCTAAATCCTGTGTATACGTGCTCTCTGGCGGTCCCCCTCCCTTGCCTCGCAGATGCCCCATTCGGGTCTCTCCGACGGGCTTCAGGTACTTGGGTATTTTTATATCTTTGGACCCTGTGGCTCGCTACGAACGTAATCTGCTCCCTCCCCTTCAAAGATTGAGACTTGATGTTGTGCGCTGGCGCGGGTTGCCTCTATCACCGCTCGGGCGCGCAGCCCTTTTTAAAATGATGGCCCTGCCGCGTTTTTTGTACGCGCTTCAGAATACGTTCGATATTATTCCGGTGAGCTACTTTCGAGAGGTTGAGAGCCTGCAGAGACGGTTAATCTGGGATGGATGTTCGCGTATTGCCCTCGCTAAACTCACTCTTCCCTGGTATGACGGGGGTATAGCGCTGCCGGATATTAGGCGTTACTATTGGGCCTCGCAGCTGAGTGCGATCAATCATGCGACATACGCTCCTGCTCCTAACCCGGCGTTCGAGATGGATAAATATTTGCTACCGGGCGGGGACTACAGAAGGGCGCTCTACTCCAAGGCGGCGGGCAATGATTTATCTGGACCTACCAAGATTGCTGTACGTGTGTGGCATGCTGCGAATGCGTCTGTGGGATGGAGAGATCGATTGACTCGTGCGACCCCGTTGTATGCTTCTGAAAGGTTGGGATGTCTCTGGAAAACGAAAGGGTTTGAAAAATGGGATATGATTGGTATTAGCTGCGTGGGCGATCTTTGGGTCAAGGGCAAAATCAAGACCTTTGCAGCACTAAAGACAGAATATGAATTGAGTGACAGGGAATTCTTCCGATATGCACAGATTCACCATGCCTTAAGTTCGGTTCTCCCTGTGGGTACTGTCATCCCCGAGTCCTCCCCCCTTGAAGATAGGGTCCTTGACGGCCACGTCCCCGACAGTACCATCTCCCTGATATATAAGAAGTTGATCAACACCCAGGTGGATCTGCTGGTGCGTCTTAGGGAGGTTTGGACCGGTGATGGTTTGGAGCTGGACGACGAGGATTGGCAAGCTGCATTATCCTCGCCTAAAGAAGTTGCGATTCCTGCCCGTCTCCGACTCGTTCAGCTCAAAATCTTACATCGTGTATATATCACTGGTCCGCAGTTGATTCGTATGGGTTATTCCTCAGACGGGTTATGTAAACGTGGTTGTGGGATGCTTGGAACTTTCCTCCATATACTTTGGGAGTGTCCGGAGCTGGTGCCGTTCTGGAATAATGTGCATGCCGTGATGGGTAGGGTCACGGGAGTGGTGTTGCTGCCCGAGGCCAGACGATGCCTGTTGAATGTGTGGGAGCCGAATGATTATAGTGTGGCCCAGACGCAGTGGGCGACCCTTGGGAACATGATTGCCAAAAGGGATGTTGCGCAGTTGTGGGGTTCCCAGAGGCCGCCCACGGTATCGGTATGGAAGGAGAATATGGACTGGTGTATGTTCAGAGAGAGGACTGTGTATGTGGCACGGGGCAAACCTAGAAAATGGAATAGCATCTGGAGCCAATGGAACGCATACCGTGGAATTATATGTTCGCCTCCTTTCGTGGAAAACCCCGAAGTCCCCCTGTCCCCCTGATCCGACATTCCATATATTGTGTGCTTTATGTTATTCTTATTCTGTTTCCCCGCTGGCCCCCTTCCCACAACATGTGCCATTGATCTATTGTATAACATCGTGCCTAAGTGTCCTCCTCTGTGAACACATGTCCATGTACACTGTTTCCTTTTTTGCCTTGCATGTTTTTTTTTCATCTTTTAATAAAAAATTTAATTAAAAAAAAAAAAAGATTTAACTATGTGTATGGTGAAATGTCTGACCGACCGGTCCTAAAAGCCTACTCTGCAATGGTTCCACCTCAATTCTTGTATAGGGCAGAAGTCCTTTACTTGAGTGGTAAAAATCAGTGGGACTTAGAAGAGGGAAATAGCTTGAAAAATCTATTCTCTCTGCCTAAATCATTAATGGTACAGGCAGCGAGGCTAGAACTGGGAATTACCTCATAGGGTTTAACAGCTTGCATGGCATTACTACGATATTGGCAACGTTTGGGTTTGGGTGAAGAACACAAAATCTCACAATGGTGTAGGAATGGAATTCTAAATAGTGAGCTAAAGTGGGCAAAAGAGACCAGAGATATTGTCAAGAAAGCATGTCATATTTTAAAGCTTAAGCTGTGCCCCCAGTCCCTTCAACTTAAGATAGATAAGAGGGAACTTAGGATCTTGGGCAAAGAAATATCTCGAGTACAGGACCAAGATTACCTCTTGAGGAAAAGCTCAGTCCTCCATATGGCCACAGCGTGGCAAAAGGAATTACACTACCCCTATATTGATAGGCTACCTAGTTGCCCATTAAGGAGAGAGGTGTTCAGGCAGAGAATTGGAGTAATTCCATGTCACGTGAACAAAGGGGTAAAAAGTTCCATGATAGATAAAAAAGGAAATTGTACTTGCACCTTAGGAACAAAATGTGATACTCTACATATTTTGTTAGATTGTCAGAAGTTTTTAGAAATTCGAAAAAAGTTTTTATGACCGATTTTTTTAAAAGTATGATATTAAAAATAGGATACATGCAGTAAACCTTTTAGTGGAAATGGTTAATTTAGACATAGCTTGTGCCATGGGAAAATATATACAAAAAGTTAAAGAGGTCCTTAAATGCACTGAGAATTGAGATGATCAGGTGTATAGGTACGAGGAGAATGAGTCACAAAAGGGTAAAAGCCATGTGAATAGAAACACACTACCTTGAGGAGATCAAAATGAATTTGTGAATTTTAGAAATTGATTTTAAAACTTTATATATCTATTTTATTGAAGGCATTGTTAACAATTGTATACTTTTATGGTTGTAAAAATCCGAATAAAGTTTTATTGAATTGAAATTGTGATGGGACATCCAATGAAGGTATATGTTCCACATTCAGTCGAGATTTTATAAACAAGAAATCGAACACAGCATCTTACCCCTAGTCGGATGACTAAGTATGATAGAGTAATTGTAGGAGCAGAAAATGTGACAGTAATCAGATGTACTATGATGAATCCAGCAACACTGATTGCCAGATCTAAAATGTGAAGAAGTGAAAGATGAGGCAGAACATGACTGTTTAGATGTTACAGAGATGTGCACTAAGCTACGTCCTGACATACAAGAGGAACCACTGAAAGAGCCAGAACATGAGTTATTCATTGATGGCTCTTGTTTAAGACTTGAGGAAGGCGGACTGAGTGCAGCTTATGCTGTATGCAAATTGACTGGGGTTGTTGAAGCTTCCTGTTTACCTGGAGTGAAATCTGCACAAGTTACCGAATTGATCGCCTTAATTAAAGCATGCAAAATTGGGATAAATTGGAGAGTGACCATATTTACTTATAGACAATATGGTTACGGGGTTGTTCATGATTTTGGCCAGTTGTGGTCACAAAGGGGATACATGACTTCTTCAGGAAGGAAAGGTAGCGAGGAACTCAGAAGACGAAGAAAATCAAGTTGTGCCACAACGTAACGAAAACAAAAGGGCTCTTGAAATGTGACAATTGGCCAGGTGGGGTCAAAAGGTTAAAATATCATTTACAAACATTAAACGAAGATCCAGAACAAGTAAATGAAGTTACAAGTCAAACTCAGGCTGCACAGGCAAATACTAAAAACATCAGTAGAAGTTCAAGATTAACGGTATTAAACAATAATTCAAAGGACCTGAATGGACCCATGTGATCCTTGAAGAATTTGAAAATCTAGATATAAATGAAGAATCTGAAGTAGAAGTAAACATAGAACAGATTGACGAGGGGAAAGTGAGACCTCCTGGAAAGCACTCAGAAAATCTGATTCCAAATTAAAAGAAAGAAGAGAAATCTTCTTGAATCGAAATGGCTGAGACTAGAGTTCCAGAAAGACCAAAAGGAAATTGTATAAAAAGATGTTGTAGAATTTGTATATGTAGTTCGTTATTAGTGATACTAATTTGGCTATTTTTAACGATAGCAGTTCCTTCTCATACAATAACAGATAAAAACAATGACACTAACATTAATGAAAAGACAGCTAACATGAAAGGAGATAGAGTAAAATTATAGGCATCAGATGAGATAGATTTACATCACACAGTAACTGACAACGATACCTCTTTAAACTTATTCACAAAGTTATTATTTCAGTATGTAGACACCATAGAGATTAGTGATTGTTATGTCTGTATGAAATTACCTACTTCAGTAGCTGAGGGAGTGACATGTCACCATTTACCTTTAACATGTGGTATTTCTTGTAGTGTACTTTCAAGTTTATTTTATAGAACAG
Source organism: Lissotriton helveticus (assembly GCF_964261635.1). Classification (NCBI taxonomy): domain Eukaryota; kingdom Metazoa; phylum Chordata; class Amphibia; order Caudata; family Salamandridae; genus Lissotriton; species Lissotriton helveticus. The sequence continues at coordinate 572,506,194 of NC_136071.1, read as the reverse complement.
GGAAATTACAAGATTATTATTCTAATATAGATGGAGTGTTTACAGAAATTCCTATTCAAAAGAATATGAATCCAGTAAGAAGTAGTTTAGATGCACAGTTTAGGGGCGAATTTTTATTAACAATGAAATCACTAGATATAGGAACACATGTTCATTGTGTGAAGAAGAGAAAGTGTTTTTGAATCTAGTTGAGGAAAGGGGGCAGGATTTCCAAAGAAAAACTGCTGAACAGAAACATCACATGTCATCATGGGCAGAAAAGAAGGAATTTATACAACTGGCAAAGAACATGCTGCGACGGTCTAGATTTTGTAAAGACAGGGAAAATATGCCTCCATAGAATAAAGACAGTTTATAATAACTAATGTATTGGTTCCAGTGAATGTGAAGATAACTTCCTAATTTTGGGAGGTTGGGGACTAAAAGGGGGAACTGATCAAGTATTTCTGGAGTTTACTACGTGTGTGGGAATAAAGCTTTTTTCTAAGCTGCCTGCCAGGTGGTAAGGGAGTTGCTATTTCGGAATAGCTTTTCTGAAGATATATCTTGTAAAAAGAATCACTGCAAGCAATGAAAAAGCTAATGAACTAAGACGTAGAAGGAGAGCTAGTTTTTCAGAAATAGTAGGTGACATAGTCAGTGCATTGATACCTTTAGTAGGAATCGTACTAAATTCACATAGAATATGTCAATTGTCAACAGTAGTTGATCGTCTTTCGACTGATACTGCTGGATGTTTCTTGATGATTAATACAGAAATGGTTGCAATTAGGTCTATGGTTTTGCAAAATCGACTTGCGCTTGACATACTATTAGCTAAAGAGGGTAAAGTCTGTAAAATGTTGAAGGGGCAACATTGTTGCACTTATATATCCGACAAAAGCACAGAAATTAAGGGATAAATAAAGAATATTACAAACATGCAAGACGAATTGAAACCACTTGAAGTTGATAATGTATGGGAAAGACTAACAAAAAGTATTTCTTCAGTAGGGAATTGGTTTTCCAATATAGGGAAAAGTTTCCTAGGACAAGTAGTTTTTCCTATATTAGGTGTAGCAATAATAGTGTTAGCAATAATAATATGGTGTAAGTGTTGCACTAATAAACTGAGAAGAAGGAGATATGAGTTAAATTGAAAGGGAAACAAAAGAAATTATGAAGAGATTCAGTTGGAAGAAATGAAAGGCAAGTTATATGAGCAAATGAAAGGATTAAAGAGCAAAGATGAGAACAAGAACAGAAAGGGGAAAGAAATTGAGAAATGCTAAAGTTCGCATCTGATGAGGGATGGGTAATTTTATAATGGCTTTAAATTGCCATCAGAGAGGGAATTGATGGAGCCAGGACTCGTGAAAAAGAGACTTGTTTGTTTGTTTTGAGATATTTATATAGCGCTGGCTAGAGAGCTTTACATAAGGTTCCACAGAAATTAAAAAATTACATAATTTACACGTTACATAAGTTACAAGAAAAACATTGTAAGAGAGTAGAAGACGAAATAAATGGAGCTTAGCAGAGTAAGGGGGTATAGAAAAATATATGCAACACATTAAAGAGCGAGCAGGGGGAGACAAATAGAGCGGATGGGGAGAGGGGGAGTTAGAAGGGAGAGGAAGTGGGGGTAGACGGTATGAGAGACGAAGAGAAAATCTGCCCAATGACCGACTGGGTAGGTGACGGCCGAGGAAGGAATACACAGCCAGTCTCCCCTTTAGCTCTCAAGGTAGCTCCATCGGGCAGCGGTCAGATAGCTAGGTCTCTAGGTTACATCAGTTACAGGTTACATTGGTTTCTCAAAACATTTAAATAGCTTATAAGACAAGATTAATGGCGCGAGGAAGGATAAGGGGGTATGGGTAAAAGAGAAACGAGGAGGGAGGTACGGCGGGGAGATGAAGGAAAATGTAGGCCCAATGTCTGGCTGGGTATGTGACGGCTGAGGGGGAAGTCCACAGCCCATCTCCTCTGTAGCTATCAAGGTAGCTCCACCGGGCATCAGACAAAGTGCTAGGTCTCCGCTGTCGGTGGAAAGTTCACAGATTCAATGTCCAGAAGGATGAGCTGGATAGAGGTGGAGGGTGGGGGAAATGCATGAGGTCTGGTTGATGAACACTCCATGTGCTGTCGTATTTATACCCTCTGTGTGGCATGGCCGTCGACCACCACTACTCATCTCTCCTGCTGACCTGAACCTGATGTCTCCCCCTTGGGGAACAGGCTCGTCGATTTTCTGGGGTTCAATTAATTCAGCATTAGGTGCCAGCTTAGGGTCAGGCAGGCTTGAGCACTCCCTACGGCCTAAACAGCAGTGAGAAGCCAGCTTCCAAAGGCTTGGCTCAAGTTCTGTGGTTCTTTTACACAGTTGTGATTTTGATCCGGGTAAAACATCGGTACCCTCTTGACTTATGGGACATCTTCACTCTCCAGTGGAATAACCTAGGCCGGCGCCATTTTGGGGTCAGGCTTGAGGGATCCAGAGAAGTATTGGCAAAGTTTATTGTAGGGATTTATTTGGGCGCTAGCAAGTCCTTTAAACCTCCATTGGGATCGCTGATGGATGTTTTCCGCTCCCACACTCATCGCCTCTGAAGAGCATCCGCTGTTTAACTCAGGGGGACGTTGCAGGTCGTGCTCGAGTGTCTCACCCTTTCCAGCCGCAGCCGCAACCACACCATAAATGAGCAGTGTGGCGAAAACACCCCTTTGGGGTCAGCCGGCTTAAAGAGGTGAGGGCCGAGGATTCGGGACGTTGGATTGCAGATTGGAACAGGACAGTGGATCACGGAGCATTACGTTCGGCATTACATTAGGCACCGGGAGCGTGTTCATAGCTCACCGGGCACCATCTTAAGGTGCTCCATGGATGGGACGTCACAGCGGATATTTCGGTAATGCTCCATCGTAGAAAGGCAAGATTGAAATCCAGGTGAGCCGCCTAGAATTCGGTTGCATGATCTTAGTTTAGAATGAAAAAGCAATGGGGAGAAAACGTCATTCTGGAGGCAGGCAAGAGGGTTCGCAACAGAGCATCAACTCCGAGCGGCCATAATGGGAGCTGGCTCCTCCTCCTCAAGCTTGCTTGGAAGCAATCTTCTCATGTAACCACTAACCCCGTACTAAACTTGAATTGCGGAAATAACATGCATTACACATTTATAAGTGACGACAAAGCTTGCCTATGTGTCTTATTAACCAGTAACTCGAGTGTGATTCTAAAATGGCCACTAACTGAAATTCTTTAGTGCGCATGCGTCTACTGCATTTACGTAGTATGACGTATCTTTTACTTGGAGGGAACTTTATGCACTTGCGCAGTAGCTAACAAAATAGCCACTTGAAACTCACATGCTTGCCACCTGCTAGCTGGAAAACTAAACTCAGCTATTTTACTAATGCTACTGCGGGAGAGTAGTAATAAGTACATGGGATTAGAGTAGAGATAGGTTTTATAGCGTGCAACCATTTATTTTTGATTTTAACATTTGTCTTTTTGAGTCTTTCAATAGTGCTTATTATGGGCCCAAAATCGTGAGCCAAAGTCTATTCCCTCTTGTTCTGCCGCACATCCGTAGTGCAACTTAACTGGAAGACGCCATGTCAACTTGAACTTCGTCCAAGGCTTCCAATCGATACTTTCCTGAGAACCGGAATGACAGTCCACCGAAATGCATGGGAACCTGAAGAATGTTTTATAATTTGTGACAATTACATTATGAATGCGGGTGGTAAATAAAGTTTGAATAATGAATTAAGGGGATGGGTTTATTAACAAAGGGCTAACTGAGAAGAGAAATATGTAAGCATGGTGTGATGATCACCTTCCCTGGCCTGTCCAATCAGAGTTAGTATTTCCATAAGTTTGAAACATTAGTGGGTGGTACCAGCATACAGCAAGGTATAATTGAGGTAGCATTAATTAGTTAGTTAGACTGCACACGGAGATGCTGAAGCATGAGACCGGTATGCTGTTGGAGTAACGAGTGATGCTGAAGAAGAATTGAATTGCTGAACCAATTATCCTAAACAAATTAATTTAGAAGAAGATCGCGGAAGAATCTCGAGGAGGAAGAGAGTGTCAGAGAGGGGTGCTACGCAAGCGTCGGTGATAGAGAGGTCGTCTGTCCTGTGCTAATTCCTGTCCTAATTCCTGTCCTGAAGCCTTTTGTTCACCAGATCTTTCCTGGGGAACCCTTACCAATTCCTATGCCTCAGAGTTGGTTTTCACTCCATTCTAGGTAATTATTAATATATCTGTGTATGCGCTTATGTGCTTTTCTCTCTATCCTCTCCCTTTCATGCAGTGTCATTGCAAAGAATATATGAATGCATTTTGATTGATTACTTGAAATCTTCCTTCCTGTGAGAAACAGAGTTTGTTCTGTATTGTGTAAGTGGTTCACATGAATTAATCTGAGAAAAAATTAAAAATTCATCCCGACTCTGTGATCATTTCCAAGGTGTAAGTATATTTGAAAATGTATGTCATTTCACCATCAACTAGTTCAACTAATGGTCCATTAACCAGAGGAAAGAACTCTTTGATCAGTGAAACATTAGTTAGGGACTAGAAATAACTAATCTAGAGAATTATAAAAACATGACCCCAGAGGTTATTGCCAGTGTGTTGTGAATGAACTTATGGGTCAACAATAGGCCTGATCACCAGACACAACACCCAACACTGTATATCCAGCAATAGAGGGGTCACCATAAATGTTATCACTTCCTCACGGACTTAACTAAGTCCCTAAGCTGTGGTGTGTCCAAGTTCTAAAATATTTATACCATCATGATCCACCCAATGTGCAGGAAAAAAGTGTGGAAAGGAAAGGAGTCACCTCACGGTCGTAACACCAAGGGGACTGCTAGCTGGTACTCGTCAGCAAGTCCACTTCTCATCATCGGTTACCACCTTTCCTGTTTAAAGAAACGTGTGTGTATGCGTTATTTAACAGAAACCTTAGGTCATGAAATCAGGAAAAACTCAAAACCGAAGTGTCATAACATTCTACTAACATGTTCGCCCAATGAACCCCATGAGGATATAGGCAGGGAATCCTCACAACTAAAACTTGGTGAAGCTACCTAGCTGAAACTACCTTTATTTGGTGCTGCTAGCTTCCCAAACTAAAAATGGTTCCAATCAAACCATAATCAATTGCACCGACATGTTTCGTTGCCCATGAAGAATTTCAGGCAACTTCTTCAGGGCTGCTTGGGTTCCAAATTAAAATCTCATGGTAGGCTCACATCTAACCTATGATGGTATAAAAACAAGAGGAGACGCCATCTGTGAACACGCTCTACTTAACACTGATCTAATGTGTTATCACTCTTAAAATCATCTATTACCCACCATACGGTTGGGTCCATCATATATACCTGCAACCATGCATGGCCGGGACAGGAAATCTGATATGCGTCAATAGATCGCGTTTCCCCATAGTGAATGCCCAAAGGTCCTATCACCTAAAAATAATTTTTGGAAAAAACAATCATATTGTTGCAGTCTATACAGCCAACTAACATTATGCAGTCAATGAAGTCCTCATCCCATGAATAGATGAAGGACACAATAGGAAAGTGGCCCCACTGTTATGATGTGCATATACATATTATTCCCCTATTTTCAATGGCAAATGTGCATTCTTTTGCGAGTTGTCAAGGCCCTGTCCTCACCCAGAGGCCAACATAATGTAAACGGCCCCTTTATATTTTTCAACCAAACAGCATCCCAAACTATTGCTGTCAGAACATCTCCTTACAACACACAGGCAAGTTATTTAGCCGGTAGTTCACAATGGGAGCATATCGCGTTTACAGTCAATTAACATGAGCGCAGCATGGGCAGAGTCCTGATTACTCATAACTCGTAGTACTCTCCTTAAAACCTACAGCCGAGTTATTTTAACCAATAGATCACACGGGGAGCATGACGCGTTTTAAGTTAATTCAACTGAACGCGGCGCAGGCTAAGTCCTGCTTTCTCACAGCTCGTAGCCCCCAAACAGTTCCTATTTACAGCGCACTTTCCGCTACCGGTTGTATCCGGGCCGTTATTCAGTGCCACACAGGGACGCCGTTCAGGCGTGTCTAAATCCCTGCTTCTTCGCCCTGCAAGTCACACCCAGCGCGTGATTTTCGCCACTATCCACCAATCTGGTGGCCATCTTAGAACAGCTTAAGGTGTTCTCATATGCCGTCGGCCATCTTAGTATGGTCAACTATTGCTATTTCCAAAGAAACTGTATATCACCCTCACTTTATGGTTCATATTTAGGCAATTCTTATAAAAACCTATTCACAGTGTGCACAAAGCATGAGGTTATTTATAGTTTGCCAGTCAGTAATTGAATTATAACCATGCTAGTAATTACATCACCCTCCACCATTATGTATATACAAGGGTATTTTGCAATAATCTTTATAGTGGCCAAAATCGCCGGCTGGCTCGTGTGGTGCTCAAAATACCAGGATTCTCGCCCCTGCGTGGCCTGCTGAATTCCAGTACATAGAAATGTATCAATCCGGGGTACATGAACTGCACTCACTTCTTCCCCCTCTAGCTCCTATTGTTTGGATGAATGAATTAATGGGCCCAGGTAAGTATGTGGTGTTAGATTATCTGTAGCTGCTAACCTGCTGGATCACCTCTCTAAAGGTAATTCATATCACCAATGCAGCCCCTGTTTACATTTCACGTGTTTTACTGCATTTTTCATTCCCAAAGACTATTTGCTTTTAACAAATGGTCTGTTTCTGTGTTTTTTTTAAGTTAAAAAAAGAATTTTATTTGATAAAAGGAGAAAAGAACAAGGTGTCAATATATGATTCAAAAAAGAGTATAAAATACGAATACATCAGTAAACAATGAGCATAATAAAAAGTGAAAACAAGAATAACATCCAATCATGAGCATCAAAAACTAAATACAGTGGAAACAGTAATTACAGTAATATGATTATACAAAAGGAAATCCACATAACTGTCGTGTATTTCTATAGGTTCTGAATCAGTCCCCCTATTCCTGACCCTATTCTGGTTAAACTAACTATCAAGTTAACTAACAGTCAGCCCATGAGGCAAGAAAACCCCCATGATGCAGATACCGTTATCTGACGCAGTCACACTACGGCACAGGAACGTGTTATCTGATTAGGTCATAACGTTTGAGATCTAATTAGACAAGCGACATTCCTCCAGCCCCTGATAAGGCATACGACGTTCTCATAACAAATCAAACCTTTGACAACCTGGATAATCCGTGCGGCCATTGTTTTGATTTCACAGAGAACTTTAGTAAAGAATGTGCTAACGAGCAAGTCGTATGACATCTTTATTGACGTACCTATGTCCATCCTTACGTCAATCTCGGCACCTTTAAGGTATAAATATTGCCGACCTTGCCCTATGCAAACACACGCGTGGTGACAAGACGGAGCAGCCATACTTGCCGAAGCCGAGAGCAGAAGCAGACCCCGCTGGCGCAGCCCCGCCTTCCTGACGCGCTGAGAGACGCGCTGCTATCTCAAGCCGAGAGACCCAGCACCGGCGCTTTCGGGCAGCCCTCGCAGGCAGCCTGGAATATCGAGAGCAGAGAAAGAGATACCATTCCTCATCCATCCTAAACTTCCAGGTACAGAACTGAATAACCCCTCACAGAGAATTCTTTAGTTATTCACTTGGCAAAAACAAACTTAACTTAAACTGTAACTTTCTATTCCCGCCCACGCATTAGACTTAGGTCAGGTACACGGGGTAGGCGTATTTAGAAACACCAGTTGAGTACGTTTAGTCAAATGTATATGTGTATGTAAATATATTTTAATCATTTTAAACATCATATGGCTCAGAAACCATATCAATGTGTTTACAGTATTATTTTATACTATTGCTTTTAATGTATGCACTTTACTTAACTATAAGTATTGCAATAATATCGATCCATTTCTCTTGTACGAGAAAAGAGACTGATCAATAAATAACATCTTTTATTGAACACGCCCGTCTCTTCCTTTTCTCTACAATCTGATGAGACTAAGAATGCACGTACTGACTGAGTAAAATAATTGCCTTGTGCTCACACGACTCTTGAGATTGACTCTTGATTAGGGGAGAGCAAAGTTGTCATGTTCTATGGTTGTCAGAAACTAAATCCCTTCTTGTCTAATCAGGGGAGTTAATTCCTTCCTTGAACATTCGAGAAAGTTTCTAGCGAACTCTGAGCTTAGCTGGCAAACCCAAAAATTAAGTCTAGTATCGACAGTAGTAGACCTAGTTAACGTCTGGCCTAGGCCTTTACTGCTGTAGGTACTATTCCAATGCGCAGAGCCTATTGGGAAAATAGGAACTACACTACATGGCGCCCAACGCGTTTGGAAAGGGCGACAAAACTAACGTAAGACATTTAGAGTAACTCAGTCGTGCTTTCTCACTCAGACCCCTTTTCCCAAATACTCCAAAGACGTCTGGAGTGGGTGAAAGGTTATATCCTCCAAAACCTCGCAGGAGGGATCTCCTATGTATGGTTCTTGGTCAAGTCAACGTTGAAGGATAAACAGTTCCAAAATATTGTGCATCTAATCTCTGTTTCCATAAAGAAACCTGATCTGCAAACAAACATAATACCATCCTGTCTGTAAAATGGCAGAGAGTGATGATGAAAGAGAGGCAGTTAGATTAGCAACTGAACTCGCAGATGCTGATGCTACCATGCAAGCAGCAGACGCGGAAATAATACTCATTCCGGTCATCAAAAGGAGATCTATAACTCTAAAACTTATAGAAAATGGACTGACACCTAGAGGTGGCACAGTCATATTCGTAATCGAGGCACACGAATATCGGCAGACAGAGGTATACTATTCATGGATACATTTTCCAGCAGCAAATGCTGTAACAAAGTACTTCCACTATTACAAAGTAGAGGAACCTCCTGAAACGTACACTCCTTTCGAGGAGGTGGAAGTACCACTCAAATTCCAAGAGCATTTGCTCTTATTTGATGGCGCCCTAAAACATAATAATCACATTACAAGGCTCGGTCCTTTAGGTAGACCAGGAGCAACGTGGCCGGTCTTAGCCGGATACACACCACATCCAGACATCGAAAGAATGCCTGCAGCAGAGCTGTTAATACAGCTAAAACAACTACTAAAAATTCATAGACAATTAGTTCAGTATGTAATGCGGACTTCAACAATTCAGCCAGCGATTAAACTTCCACAGCTGACCCCTCACCAGGGGAACACAAATAAAATTACACCACAGAACATCCAATCCTGCCTGGGTAAAGTTCCAGCTAAACGGGAACAAATACCATTCTGGTTGGCACAGAAAATCACCCAAATAGAGGCGGTGTTTCCTGACACCACCCCATTAGAAAAACACAGGATTCTGACTATATGTCTCCCAATGGGAATCGCACCACACATTGAGGACTGTGACACTTGGGGTACAGTCTTTGCCTCAATCTGCACAAAAACGCACGGTGTTCCATCCATTTCGGTAATACCAGATGTGCTAAAACAAATTCAAGATGAATACGGTCCAGAACCTGCTTTAACTCTTGGTATGAAATTACTAAAAGACTTCAAGCAGGTCTCGGCTATATTATTAGCCAACATAAAAGGTGAAGCAGCAAACGTGGCGATCCGCCAGAGGTTAAAAGAGACAGATATAGCAGACCAACCAGCTGAAATTGCCAGAATCATAGAAAAATCCTATGAAGAACTAGGCAGAGATAGTCTAGGTGGAATACCAGTAAAACCGCAACTGACTACAAGTCCAGAAAAAATATTTTTTAATAATAATAATTCACCAAAAAAGAACTGGGATGGAAACAAACAATCCAATCCTAAAGAAAAGAAATTCCAGTCCCGAGGAAGGTCTCCTAGGCGAAGAGAGAAATCTCCAAACCAAAGACAAAGGTCACCGCAGAGTGACCCCTCGGGGAATAGATATAACCTTAGAAATAGGGATAATATTAAAAAACCTGATAGATATCAAGACATTGATACACGTCCCTCTTAATCTTTTCAGACTTCCTCGCAGAAATCGGAAAGAAGAGGACGATCAGAAGAGCACGCCAAGTCCAAAGACAAGGAACCTGCTCAGCTAAAAAAGAAATTACAATTTCCAAAAAAGAAGGTAGCCAGTATCAAGGTAGTTAAAAATGCCGAGAATACTGAGGACACAACTGAAAAACGGAGAGTGGGCTCAGACAATGCTAGACAGCGCAGCAGAGGTGAGCATAGCTCGCAAAGTCCTTATGAATCATCTGGAGACAGTGGACACGAATGAATACCTTCAAGTGGAAACTGCAGACAACAGAGTTAGCAAGCCCCACAAGATATACGAGATAACATTACGTATAGAGGGAGATAAGACTAGGAAAATAAAGGGACTATTTTGGGATAACCTCTCCAAAGGCTATGACATCCTTCTAGCTGAAAAAGACTGGCCACCAGAGTTTGTCAGGGAGTGCCCTCATGGCGAAGAAGTAATTATGCCTGCCTTCTCGAATCAAATCCCGATTCATAAAAAATATACACTTGCTAGAAAGTGGGCAGTGGCCTTAGCACCTGCTTTATATAAAAATCATGTAGGATGGGATGAGGATTCTCCTCCTCACAAAATCCAGTTAAAATCACAACCTACTGCACAAAGGCAGTACCCAATTAAGCAAGAAGCTAAAAAACAAGTAAATGAAATACTAGATCAGCTAGAATACCAGGGGGTGATTGAAACTTGCACCTCACAAATGAACAATCCTTTGTTTCCGGTCGCCAAACCAGACAATTCATATCGTCTAGTTTTGGATTACCGACACCTTAACACATGTTGCAAAACCTTTGCAGTGCAAAACTCACACAGTGCTGCACTAATGAATAACATAGTGCGCAAAAAATACAAAACAACCTTGGACATCTCCAATGGATTCTTTTGTCAAAACATAGCACCAGAGAGCAGATATTTAACTGCATTCTCAGTAAATGGCACTCAAAAGCAATTCTGTCGGTTAGCCCAGGGGTACAAGAACAGCCCGGGGGTATTCTCAGCGAGAGTAACAGAATTACTACAACTATATGATGATGAAGCATTATCTTATGTAGATGACATTTACTTAACAGATGATGACTTGGAGACTCACTTGAAAAGAGTGAACACCATAATACTTGGGTTCGCTGCAGAGGGTTACAAATTCAACTTTAAAAAATCCAGAATTGCCCATTTAACGGTCTTATATGTAGGATATGAATTATCAAGTATAGCCTGGTTGACAATTTTCTAAAGAACTAGAAGAATTAAAAAATCTAAAATATGAAAAGACGTATCCTCTGCCAATCGACATTCTGCCTCTACGACATTACGCCTGTGTAATCTATACAGACGGACATGCTCAACCCTCCGTTTGGGGAGAACATGCATACAATCCCACATGTGAGATTACAAAAGAAGTGTGGCGCGGAGGTAAACTAAGACCTCTATTAACAAAATCACACTCAGTAGAAACTAATTCAGAACTACAAACTGAAATAATAGCTTTGAAAATGGCGCTAGATAATGCGGATCGCGAATTCCCGACACTTATAGTGTCAGATTCATATTACTGCGTCAAAGCATATAACAAGGATTTGCAGACATGGATTCAGAACGGTTACAAAGATGACACAGATGCACCAATAAAGCAGAAACTGCTCTGGGAACAAGTAGCTCTTTTGAAAAAAGAACTACCAAAGACTCACGTGACTCACTCACTGAGTCATCAACGTGATGGTGTTCATGTTGTGGGGAATTCATTGGCTGAAGCAGCCGCAGCGGCAGCCACTAAACCGGCTCCCGTAGATCGAAAAAAGCGTACATTAAAATACATTGACGGTGAAACATTGCTGGCGGTGAAAACGTCATCAAACGGCGACTGCTCAGCACTACCGATCAACTATCCACTCAATTATACATACATAATTGATGCAAACTCCGTCCCTTTTGCTCGAATCCCTGGAGTGGGGGATAGAGTGATTCCAAACATGGACAGGAGAAACTTGTTAATCGCAGACGCACACATGGGCGAGGGTCTCAGACACCTTAAATTAAAAGATTCTCTGGAAGAATTACAATCACGGTACTGGTGGCCAGGCATGAGCCTGCACTACACCATGTTTGTAAAAAACTGCCCAAACTGCAACAGAGATCGCAGTGGGGAGAGAAGCAGTTTAGTACCTCGTCGTATCAAGGCAGATAATATTACCAGCAAAAAGAATGGCTTGCGATTAACATATACAGGCTAGTTTCCACTTATAATGTAGATCACCAGCACTCGGCTGACGTCCGGACTATTATACAAGATTTGCGAGTCTAAATGGCATATACGCTAAGAGCATGCTACGTTCGACCATTGTTTTCACTCAGGCAATCCAGCCTGGGGGGGAAACATGGCCGAATGAGCACAGCCCAGCGGGAATCTTCTCACTTCCTTCCTGAGGGTACGGGATGGTGTAAAGAAAAAACCAAGGCAGAAAGCAATCTATAATAAAAAGGATATTAGGTTCGGGAGCTGGGTGGGTCAAACATCTAATAAGTGTCCAACGTAGTCTAAATAACTTGCCAAGAAATTCTCTGAAGGGATTCAGTCCGTACGAATTATTATTCGGAACTAGGATGTTGATCTCTGACCTTGATAGTCAGACTTCAGTGGTAATAGAAAAAACCTTTGATGTCAAAGACCGTTTGGCTATTTTGCAGGACTTAAACAAAACAAGAAAAGACCTGAGCAACATACAGTTGAAACAACAGCCAACAACCACTGAAGAATCACCACCTGTCCCAGCAAGACCTGTCTGGATTCCAAAAGTCGGGGATCTAGTCAGGGAGAAGATCGCGGTAAAGAAGGAATTTGGGCCTTCTTACAGAAAAGCAGTTCCTGTCTTGTCTGTCAACGGGACAAGATCAGTTGTACTACCGCCACTTGCTGGAAAAAAGGAGAACAGAGTTGTATCCATCGACCTGGTAAAACCACAACATGTGGCCGATAACAAACAGTAGGCCAAGTGGACTCCCAATAAGTAGCAGAACACCTAGGTTTGCTACCAGTACAGAGGTCCTATCAAAAAGGCTCATCACATTCGAAACGCCTACAGAAGAACAAGAAGGACTATGCAACAATGCAATAGAACTCAGACCTCTGAAAACCCAAATAAAGACATTTAGCAGAGACACACCAATCTATACTGAAGTACCAAGTGAAAATGCAAAAAACAGAAATCCTGAACCAATTGGAACAATTGACAGAACTGCATCCGGTTACTTCATCAACTTCGATGATTCCTCTGACGGCTTCAGTGAATCAAAGACACAGCCATCATCAAAATCCTTTAAAGACAAAGCGAAGGAACTTTTGAAACAACTGAAAGAAACATATCTGGTTTCTCCATGGATTGAATTTTGGGTGGGTTTTGGTGCATTTATCCTCATACTTTGGCTCATCATGGTATTTACTTTGGGACGCTTCATTGAGGGAAAATATGCTAAAATGGACACAGCAAGTCAGAACATCAACTTGATCCTCAAACCTCACACATCTTCACACGTCGAGAAAAGAGAACTCTCTTCAGAACTTTCTTCAGCCAACTTCACAGCCAATCCTATACCTGGTGGGGTAGCCTGGGACAACACTGACTATGAAATTTATGGTCCGGTCCAGATCCTGAAATATCCACACCAAATCAAGATCTCCTTGAGTGATTTTGCAAAACCAAACTCATTTGCTGATGATTGGGACTTCGAAAGCATCAACAATATGATGTCGGACTTAGTAATGTCTGCTAAATTTACAAAACATGATTATTTGCAAGGTTCTACAAATTATGATAGTATGTATTGCTATAACCATTATGGTAACCATTTTTTACATAAATCTGCACAACCTAGAAATGTTTTAAGTTATAATCAATGGGAACATTGTGCTACACCTCCAAAAGGAAGCTCTAGAACCGTGTATGACAAATATTCATATTTTTCAGGTTTTAACATAAGTAATGCTGAAACATTTTATTTTAAATTGTCAAACAAGACAGGGATGAAAACCATGATAACCAACACAAAATTGATATATTCAGATTCTTTCTTCGAAAAAATGAATACATTTGGATTTGATTATTGGGACAAAAATGTTGATTTGAAAAGTGTTTGGGGTACAAAAGAATGGCAAGTACAGGGTATAGAAGCTTTGTTTAAAGCCTGCATGATCCCAGAACAAATGATATTTTTAAATGACACTGTTCAACAAACCACCTGTCTTGGCTTAGCCAAAATCAAAGATTTAATTAAACCGTCTATTCCAAAGCCAACAATGTTCAGCAATAGCTCTGATACAGATGAAGAGATAGACGTAAACCATATATTAAACCAAAACAGAACACATCCTGATTGGAAACAAGGGTTGATCTGGCCCACAGATACAAATTACTGTCAAGATAGATTCCTGAATAAAACACAGGGTTTCAAAATGACCAGGCCAGACCCTAGATATCCCCAAAGACATCACCCAGGGATAATAACAACCTACAGTGTGGGCAAATTATGCCTTCAATGGCTACAGACTTCCACACTGCCTGAAATTAAGCAACACCTAACTTTACTTACTGATGGTGCTGACTTGCGTGATTTCATAATGGGACCACGCAAACAGCGTCAAAAGCGTTTCATAGCAGCCTCTGTATATGCAGCATACAATGAGGCCTGGAAGGTTACTCAAATTGAGACAGCAGAAAGAATACGGGAAATTGACCGTATTAATTTGGAAAAATCACTTTCTGTAGTGGACAATGGGTTAATGACTCTGTCCTCCAGAATTTTTTCATTGGACAGCATTGTGTCTTCAGCAATCGATATATTATCGCAAGACTTACTGTTATTACAACATGGTCAGTCACAATTGCGTTCCATTGTACAGCTTGGCTGGACGTTACAAAATCTGCGTTCAGGCTATGTGCCTTGGCGTTTAATCAACACAACGTCACTATTCCAAATCTTTAACCTTACTGATAGACAAATCGGTATGGCGCAAAAGGGTGCTGATTATACAATCTTGAGCATTGAAAAACTAGAAAGATTACCAATGACAATGTCAGAACGACCTGTCAGTGAATGGATAATACACGGAATCATAAATATTCCAATCTCAACCTTCAGGTTTCAATACTGCCAAAAATATATACAGGCTGGCATGTACGAGAAATTGGGAAAGAGGTACCTTAAAACAACTTGGAACCTGCCCTATTCACATGCATGTGTCAGTAATAAAGGACAGAAAGTGTTTCTTAGTGGCAACAATTGTGCTATGTCACTAAGCGGCACGCTTCTGTGTAACGGTATTAGTTTGCACGGAGCCTGTGAAGGGAATTCATACAACCTTTCATGTCACCAGCAAGGCGCACCTGCAACTGAAATAGAACCATTCTTTCAAAGACTCTATAATGGGAGTTACATTCTTATTGTAGACCGCAGATGTTGTAGTCTTATGCCCGGGACTCCTTATCTAGTCACTACAACGGCGAAGGTCAAGTGCTGTGGACGTTCTTTATTCCCCAGCTCCTTTTCAGACAGGGAGGCAAGGGCATGGCCCAGTTTGAAAATTACTTCTATTCGAATAGATACTTTAAGCAGAATGAAAACAGTGCTTCTTCAGACGCCTACAAGGCTCACGTCATCAAAAGAAACGTATGATCTACAAGTCGCAAGGACGACTGCAGAGATACATACATTATTATCAACTAATTCCCCCGTACATTTCGCGGAAATCCTAAGCGAAATCTTAAATATTTCTGATCCCACTGGGGTCTCAAAGGTATTTAAGACAGTATTTTCGATGGCATTAACACCATTCAAAGCCATACTGGGTATTTTTCCAGATTTCGTCCATTCGATTTTTGGCGGACTTCCCCTGATCCTGGGACTAATTGCAGGAATCCTATTCCTAGTCCTTATTTTTCGTTATGGCAACCCATGTCACAGATCAAACTCTCGCGACAATGGAAGACACGATCCTAGCCATTGGATACCGGGACCGGATATCAAAAATCCTGGGACTCTCCCGGCTTAGAGACCTAAACATGACTTGGTTTCTATCATTTCGACCAATGTGGCAAAGGTGTGTTTTACCTGTACTAAGGTGTCTGCTATGCGCAGAAGAATGCGTGTTAGACACCTGTCTGACGCTACAATCGGATGCGCCAGTGGATGCAGATACACTGTTGGTTCCTACCAAGGTTCACGCTTTGTGCTGCCCTCAAAGGCTGCCAATCCTGATGACGGCATTCCTGGAATCTTCACCACTACGATTGAAGAGTAGTGAAGTTCAAGATGAAAGCAACATCGAACAGGTACGACCTTCTGTCAGCAATACAAATCAGAATGTCAATGGAGACAATCATGCGCACGAATGCATGGTTACCCCTATTTCCGACTTAGTGGAACTTTCCCATGAAGCTGTTGACAGTTTTTTCGAAAGCCTGAATGATATGATGTTCTCTCCGGAACAGAAATAGAGACTTTTGAGTAAACTCGCACACGGCGTTCCCTGAATTCGGCCTTCAACTTAAAAAATAAAGTCACATGAACAATTTCACTCCAGTTCACGGACAGCAATTTTTTTCAGCAAGCCCCTTAAAATATTTTTCTACATATTTTTTCCCGGGACACTGATCTTCTGCTTAAAGTAAGAAACTATTCCTAGAGAACTAAAATTTCTATTTTTAGATACTTTATAGACTTTAGCTGCCCGCTGGGATGTTCACAAATATTTTATTATGTGATGAAATGGTCTCGAACTTCCTTTCTGTATAGCCATATTATTAAGAGCCATTTCATGTGTATTTCTCATATACCAATAAGCAATAATGCATAAAAATGTGTGTTTACTTTTGCATTTAATTCATAGCTTATGTGCATACAATATATATGACTGCAATTTTTCAGTATATTTGAAAATTTCGAAATGCATTTATGTATTTTGGGGTGGTAAGGTATACACTATACTCTATAGTATGTTGTACTATGTTATACTATGCATAGATTAGTAGATATGACCATAGTTAGCGTGGAGTGGGTGTCGTGTATTTCTATAGGTTCTGAATCAGTCCCCCTATTCCTGACCCTATTCTGGTTAAACTAACTATCAAGTTAACTAACAGTCAGCCCATGAGGCAAGAAAACCCCCATGATGCAGATACCGTTATCTGACGCAGTCACACTACGGCACAGGAACGTGTTATCTGATTAGGTCATAACGCTTGAGATCTAATTAGACAAGCGACATTCCTCCAGCCCCTGATAAGGCATACGACGTTCTCATAACAAATCAAACCTTTGACAACCTGGATAATCCGTGCGGCCATTGTTTTGATTTCACAGAGAACTTTAGTAAAGAATGTGCTAACGAGCAAGTCGTATGACATCTTTATTGACGTACCTATGTCCATCCTTACGTCAATCTCGGCACCTTTAAGGTATAAATATTGCCGACCTTGCCCTATGCAAACACACGCGTGGTGACAAGACGGAGCAGCCATACTTGCCGAAGCCGAGAGCAGAAGCAGACCCCGCTGGCGCAGCCCCGCCTTCCTGACGCGCTGAGAGACGCGCTGCTATCTCAAGCCGAGAGACCCAGCACCGGCGCTTTCGGGCAGCCCTCGCAGGCAGCCTGGAATATCGAGAGCAGAGAAAGAGATACCATTCCTCATCCATCCTAAACTTCCAGGTACAGAACTGAATAACCCCTCACAGAGAATTCTTTAGTTATTCACTTGGCAAAAACAAACTTAACTTAAACTGTAACTTTCTATTCCCGCCCACGCATTAGACTTAGGTCAGGTACACGGGGTAGGCGTATTTAGAAACACCAGTTGAGTACGTTTAGTCAAATGTATATGTGTATGTAAATATATTTTAATCATTTTAAACATCATATGGCTCAGAAACCATATCAATGTTTTTACAGTATTATTTTATACTATTGCTTTTAATGTATGCACTTTACTTAACTATAAGTATTGCAATAATATCGATCCATTTCTCTTGTACGAGAAAAGAGACTGATCAATAAATAACATCTTTTATTGAACACGCCCGTCTCTTCCTTTTCTCTACAATCTGATGAGACTAAGAATGCACGTACTGACTGAGTAAAATAATTGCCTTGTGCTCACACGACTCTTGAGATTGACTCTTGATTAGGGGAGAGCAAAGTTGTCATGTTCTATGGTTGTCAGAAACTAAATCCCTTCTTGTCTAATCAGGGGAGTTAATTCCTTCCTTGAACATTCGAGAAAGTTTCTAGCGAACTCTGAGCTTAGCTGGCAAACCCAAAAATTAAGTCTAGT
Source organism: Lissotriton helveticus (assembly GCF_964261635.1). Lineage (NCBI taxonomy): Eukaryota > Metazoa > Chordata > Amphibia > Caudata > Salamandridae > Lissotriton > Lissotriton helveticus. The sequence continues at coordinate 572,487,811 of NC_136071.1, read as the reverse complement.
ATCGACAGTAGTAGACCTAGTTAACGTCTGGCCTAGGCCTTTACTGCTGTAGGTACTATTCCAATGCGCAGAGCCTATTGGGAAAATAGGAACTACACTACACTGTCCTGTGCTAATTCCTGTCCTAATTCCTGTCCTGAAGCCTTTTGTTCACCAGATCTTTCCTGGGGAACCCTTACCAATTCCTATGCCTCAGAGTTGGTTTTCACTCCATTCTAGGTAATTATTAATATATCTGTGTATGCGCTTATGTGCTTTTCTCTCTATCCTCTCCCTTTCATGCAGTGTCATTGCAAATAATATATGAATGCATTTTGATTGATTACTTGAAATCTTCCTTCCTGTGAGAAACAGAGTTTGTTCTGTATTGTGTAAGTGGTTCACATGAATTAATCTGAGAAAAAATTAAAAATTCATCCCGACTCTGTGATCATTTCCAAGGTGTAAGTATATTTGAAAATGTATGTCATTTCACCATCAACTAGTTCAACTAATGGTCCATTAACCAGAGGAAAGAACTCTTTGATCAGTGAAACATTAGTTAGGGACTAGAAATAACTAATCTAGAGAATTATAAAAACATGACCCCAGAGGTTATTGCCAGTGTGTTGTGAATGAACTTATGGGTCAACAATAGGCCTGATCACCAGACACAACACCCAACACTGTATATCCAGCAATAGAGGGGTCACCATAAATGTTATTACTTCCTCACGGACTTAACTAAGTCCCTAAGCTGTGGTGTGTCCAAGTTCTAAAATATTTATACCATCATGATCCACCCAATGTGCAGGAAAAAAGTGTGGAAAGGAAAGGAGTCACCTCACGGTCGTAACACCAAGGGGACTGCTAGCTGGTACTCGTCAGCAAGTCCACTTCTCATCATCGGTTACCACCTTTCCTGTTTAAAGAAACGTGTGTGTATGCGTTATTTAACAGAAACCTTAGGTCATGAAATCAGGAAAAACTCAAAACCGAAGTGTCATAACATTCTACTAACATGTTCGCCCAATGAACCCCATGAGGATATAGGCAGAGAATCCTCACAACTAAAACTTGGTGAAGCTACCTAGCTGAAACTACCTTTATTTGGTGCTGCTAGCTTCCCAAACTAAAAATGGTTCCAATCAAACCATAATCAATTGCGCCGACATGTTTCGTTGCCCATGAAGAATTTCAGGCAACTTCTTCAGGGCTGCTTGGGTTCCAAATTAAAATCTCATGGTAGGCTCACATCTAACCTATGATGGTATAAAAACAAGAGGAGACGCCATCTGTGAACACGCTCTACTTAACACTGATCTAATGTGTTATCACTCTTAAAATCATCTATTACCCACCATACGGTTGGGTCCATCATATATACCTGCAACCATGCATGGCCGGGACAGGAAATCTGATATGCGTCAATAGATCGCGTTTCCCCATAGTGAATGCCCAAAGGTCCTATCACCTAAAAATAATTTTTGGAAAAAACAATCATATTGTTGCAGTCTATACAGCCAACTAACATTATGCAGTCAATGAAGTCCTCATCCCATGAATAGATGAAGGACACAATAGGAAAGTGGCCCCACTGTTATGATGTGCATATACATATTATTCCCCTATTTTCAATGGCAAATGTGCATTCTTTTGCGAGTTGTCAAGGCCCTGTCCTCACCCAGAGGCCAACATAATGTAAACGGCCCCTTTATATTTTTCAACCAAACAGCATCCCAAACTATTGCTGTCAGAACATCTCCTTACAACACACAGGCAAGTTATTTAGCCGGTAGTTCACAATGGGAGCATATCGCGTTTACAGTCAATTAACATGAGCGCAGCATGGGCAGAGTCCTGATTACTCATAACTCGTAGTACTCTCCTTAAAACCTACAGCCGAGTTATTTTAACCAATAGATCACACGGGGAGCATGACGCGTTTTAAGTTAATTCAACTGAACGCGGCGCAGGCTAAGTCCTGCTTTCTCACAGCTCGTAGCCCCCAAACAGTTCCTATTTACAGCGCACTTTCCGCTACCGGTTGTATCCGGGCCGTTATTCAGTGCCACACAGGGACGCCGTTCAGGCGTGTCTAAATCCCTGCTTCTTCGCCCTGCAAGTCACGCCCAGCGCGTGATTTTCGCCACTATCCACCAATCTGGTGGCCATCTTAGAACAGCTTAAGGTGTTCTCATATGCCGTCGGCCACCTTAGTATGGTCAACTATTGCTATTTCCAAAGAAACTGTATATCACCCTCACTTTATGGTTCATATTTAGGCAATTCTTATAAAAACCTATTCACAGTGTGCACAAAGCATGAGGTTATTTATAGTTTGCCAGTCAGTAATTGAATTATAACCATGCTAGTAATTACATCACCCTCCACCATTATGTATATACAAGGGTATTTTGCAATAATCTTTATAGTGGCCAAAATCGCCGGCTGGCTCGTGTGGTGCTCAAAATACCAGGATTCTCGCCCCTGCGTGGCCTGCTGAATTCCAGTACATAGAAATGTATCAATCAGGGGTACATGAACTGCACTCACTTCTTCCCCCTCTAGCTCCTATTGTTTGGATGAATGAATTAATGGGCCCAGGTAAGTATGTGGTGTTAGATTATCTGTAGCTGCTAACCTGCTGGATCACCTCTCTAAAGGTAATTCATATCACCAATGCAGCCCCTGTTTACATTTCACGTGTTTTACTGCATTTTGCATTCCCAAAGACTATTTGCTTTTAACAAATGGTCTGTTTCTGTGTTTTTTTTAAGTTAAAAAAAGAATTTTATTTGATAAAAGGAGAAAAGAACAAGGTGTCAATATATGATTCAAAAAAGAGTATAAAATACGAATACATCAGTAAACAATGAGCATAATAAAAAGTGAAAACAAGAATAACATCCAATCATGAGCATCAAAAACTAAATACAGTGGAAACAGTAATTACAGTAATATGATTATACAAAAGGAAATCCACATAACTGATAATGAAGAAAAAATGGAATGAGGAGGACATTTAAGGAGGTTTTAAGACTTCTTGCTGTGCGGGACACGGGTGAAATGAACGTTTAGCACATGCATTAAGATAAAATGTAATAGGAAGCCATAAATCCATATGTTTTGCTGCCATATGAGCAGGAAAAACAAAAGCAGTGTCCAATCTATGATTATGGCAAACATTATACCACCATGCTTTAAAGGAAATATTAAAAAAGTTCTTCCAGTTGACTGTAATCTGCTGAAAAGCAACGGCTAACAATAAATCAATAATCTTAGTATTAAGATCAATATTCTCCCAACAAGGAGATAGACTACCTAGAAAAATGTTAGTGTATGAAAAGAAAGTGTGTGTATGGAAAATAACATTAATTTGGGCCCAAACTTGCAACCAAAAGTCATGAACAGGTTTGCATAGGAACAGCATATGAAATAAAGTTGCTTGCGGGGAGGAGCACGACCAGCAGATGTGCGGAGTAGTTGGAAAGCGCTTATGGAGTTCAAATGGCGTAAAAAGAAGTCTGTTGTAAATGAAGAACAAGGATTGTGTCAAGGTCGCTGCTCTAGAAGATTTGCGGATTTTATTCCAAATCTTATCCCAAAAAGGAATGGGCCAGGAAGTAACAAAATCATGTTCCCAGCATTCTTCCACTTTAGATTTGGGTCTGAGGATATCTGTAATATGAAGATGTTTGTAAATGGAGGAGGCTTTAGGAGTATTGCGCAAAAAAGAATGAAGTAATGAAGTGGGAGTGGGTAAAGGAGGAGAAGAGAGAGGGGTCAGCAGGAGACGATTGTAGGTGGCCATTACTGCTGTTTTCAGAAGGAGGTATTTATGGACAAAAGAGGCAGGCATACCATAGTCAGTACGAAGTTAGAGAAGGGAATGAAAGAAGAATGTGAAAATAACTGGGAGACTCATATTAAACCTTTAGTCCGCCACGACTTCCAGTAAAAGGGTTTGTTGCGAATTAAAAGGGAGGTGTTATGCCAGATGGTAGAGGTGAGGAAGTCAGCAGTGGTTACAGGGGGGGGGGGGCAGGAGAAGAAGATAGAAGTAATTTAGCGGTGAATTTGTGAATGGGAGTGGGAATAGAAGAGGGTTTGCATGAGAATGAAAGATATTCAGTAAGGAAAAAGAGTGAAAGAAAGAGGCGTTCGAGCTTAGCCCAGAGGGGGCAGTGAGAGATCGAATCTTGCAACCAAAAGGAAGCCTGTCGCAACAAAAACGCCTTGTGGTATGCTGGGAAATCCGGGAAGTTAACTCCACCTTCTGACTAGGGGCGTATAAGCCTAGCTAAAGACATCCTGGTTTTTTTTTTACTCCAAAGAAAAGATATAAGAATTGAGTTGATCTTCCTGAAAAACTTAGAAGGAATTGAGACAGGAATGTTAGAGATAGTGTAAAGGACTATAGGAGATAACATCATTTTGATTGTATCTAGGCGACCCCACCATGACAGATAGAGAGGAGGCCACCTAGATGTTGAGTCCGTTAATTTTTTAATACATTTACTTAAACAGAGGGAGACCGTGCCTGAAATAGAGGGAGTAATGTGAAGGCCAAGGTATTTAATATGTGAAGAGCTCCATGTAAAATTGGAAGTGCTAAAATCGGGTTTAAAGGTGTACTTCGTCAAGGGTAAGATCTCACACTTATCATTATTGAGTTTATACCCAGAAATCTGGGAATAATCTTTGACTTCGGCAAGGAATGCAGGGATAGATTCAGCGGGGTTGGAAATAAAAAGTAAAATATCGTCAGCCTATGCGGCGAGCTTAATTTGAGAATCCAAAGCTTGAAAGCCATGAATATTGGGATTTTGGCTAAGTTTGGACAAGAAAGGTTCTAAAGCCAAATTGAAAAGAAAAGGGGACAAAGAACAACCCTGACGCACACCTCTCCCTAAGTCAAAGAAGGAAGAGACTAGGCCATTGGCGCAAACTGCCGCTCGGGGATTAGAGTACAGTAAGGAAATCAAAGAAATAAATTTGGGACCAAAACCGAACCATTTAAGGGTATAAAAAAGATAGGTCCACTCAACCCTGTCAAATGCTTTCTCAGCATCTAGAGCAATTGCTGCAAGGGGATAGGGCAGATGATGGGATTTTGATAGTACATTAAACAACAATCTTGTATTATCAGTGATAAATCGACCCTTGACGAAGCCTGATTGTTCCTGTCCTAAGAGATCTGGGAGTAAAAGGTCAAGATGCATTGCAAGTGACTTAGCAAATATCTTATAGTCAATGTTGACCAAAGAAATGGGTCTGTAGTTTTTACAATAATGAGCATCCTTTCCTTCCTTGGGTATAAGGCAGATGTGTGCATGGGAGAAAGAACCTGAGGAAGCGCCCAAGGTAACAAAAGTGTCTATGAGAGAATGCAATTTTGGGATGAGGAGCTTTGAGAAATGAAGGAAAAATTGAACAGTGAGGCAGTCTGGTCCAGGAGCTTTGTCTTTTTTGAGAGTTTGGAGTGCTGTAAGTAATTCCTGTTGAGAAATGTTAAGTTCTAGGTGAGAGAGATCGAGGGGGAAATGGTCAGGTTTATGTATGGCATAGAAGAAATGATCAAGAGATTGGGAGGAGGGTTGGGTTTCAGAGGAGTATAAAGTTTCATAGAAAGTGGAGAATTCAGTGAGAATATCAGCGTCTTTGTGCTTGAGGATAGACTGAGTGTCATAAATGGATTCAAAGTTCAATTTGTTATGCTTAACTTTCAAATAATTGGCTAAGATTTTGCCGGCTTTATTCCTACCTCCATAAAACTTTGCACTAGATTTCAATAAATATAAGGAAGCATCCTCTGTAGATTTTGTGTTAAATTTCATTTTGGCCTTGACCAGGGCTGTTAAACTGTCTTGTGAAAGGGATGTAAAGTAAGCGTGCTCCAATTTCTTGATATGGTGAAGAAGATCTGTAGTAAATTTGCGGGCAATTTTTCGTTTCTTTGCCACATACCCAATTATAAAATCTCTAGCCGCCGCTTTAAAAGCGTCCCATACGGTGTGTTTGGGAATGGATGGAGTATCGTTAAACAAACAAAATTCGTCAAAAGATGCAGTAAAGGAATCAGTGAATTTGGGATCCAACAAAGGGGTATTATTAAAGCGCCACCTTTTAGGGCCAACAGGCTTAGGGTAGGGAGTATATCAAGATACACTAAAGTTGGGGCATGATCTGAGAGAAGAATCTGGCCAATTTCGGCATTAATAAGAGTCTGGGCAATATTGTGGGTAACAAAAATATAATCAATACGAGATTGGGAATGATGGCAAGGGGAATAAAAAGTAAATTCTCTTGTCGATGGATTGCACAAGCGCCAGGTGTCAATAAGTTTGTGTTGAGAAATGGCTTGAGCAAAGAGTTTATGGGATTTATTTGGGAAATAGGGAGTTTTAGAGTTCCTGTCAAGGAAAGGATCAAGAGGTTGGTTACAATCACCTGCTAAGATGAAATTATCTTTCTTAATCAGAAGGGGGAAAGGATCACTTGTCCTGCTTAAACCTTGGGTTCACAGGTCGAGGAACTGGTATCTCCCAACAAATATGACCCTCATACACTTGTATGTTGGTAACTTCTCTTAAGCGGTATATACTGTGTCCTCATGGAAAGTGGGGGGTCTAGTGGTGGTGTCGTGTCCCCCTTCTGATTAAGAGAGTAAACTACGGAGACTGAAAGGATTCTCACTCTGCCTCCCCCATCCCTATGATTATACAAGATGAAATTATCATCAACAAATCTGGTGATATGGTGAGAAAAGTCATGCCAAAAAGCAGGGTCGCCACCAGTAGGGGCATATACGTTTAGAGGAGAAATGGGAACACCTTTAAGAGACAGTTTAACATGTATCCACCGGCCTTCATCATCTGATTCCTGAGAAATTAGGAGATGGGAGAGAGTTTTCCGACACAAAATAGCTACTCCGTTTCATTTGCCATCACCCTGGGAGTAGTAAACTTCACCCACCCAACCTCTTTTAAGTTTAACGGATTCAGCATCAGATAAATGAGTTTCTTGTAAAAATGCAATATCCACATTCAATCTAGCTAAATGAGATAAGATTCTTTGTCGTTTGATTGGAGAATTCATGCCCTTAACATTCCACGTAATAATTTTCAATGACATAACATACAAAATAAAAGAAAATGATAACGAGAAATAAATGCAAAAGAGAAGCTCATGAGAATAGCAGAGGGAAACAAAAAGAAATGATCATAAGTACTGTAAATGAAGGAGAGAAAGAAGAAGAGAGGAGAGAAAAGTGTAAGAGAAAAAATGAGGGAAGGAGAATAGAGAAAGGAAGGAAAGGTAGTAGAAAAAAGTAAGTAAAGGGATGTGCTAGGATAGTTTGAGCAAAGAGAAAATATAATTATGGACAATAAGAAAAGAGAAGAGGGAAAATATAGAAGTACGGGCAGAGAAAAATAGAGAGAAATAGGGAAAGTGAAAAAAAAAGAAAATGAGTGAAAGCAAGAGACAAAGATGAGGAAGACTATAATAAAATGTATCCAAATAGATAAACAAATAGAGAAAACCCAATCAGAGAATAAGGAAATGTACAAAGAGAGTGAGTAATAGAAATGGTGAAGAGAACAAAAGAAAGGTGACACCTGCGATCCGAAGGTAAGTAGGGAGAAAAACAAGGAGAGGGAGAGAAAGGGAAAGGCAAGCATGGTAGGTAAAGAGAAGAAAGTACTTACAAGGAAGGGAGGCGAGGGAGGACAATCAGAAGGGAATACGGACGAAAGGTTGGGGGTAGAGCCAACCGGAGAAGGCAGAACGTCCAATGTCAGCGGGCCGTCAAGCCGGGGGAACGTCACGGAACAAAAGACAAATTCTTCTGTGGAGACATGAGGAAAAACATTAGGAAACTACATAATAAGGAGTAATACATAATGAGAATGGTACATGAGAAAACATCATGCACAAATATAAGGAAGGGATAAACAAAGGGAATTACGAAAAAAACTGAACTGGTATGACAAAACTAGCATGAACCAACGGAACTGGAGGAGAATAACAGCAACTTAAGTAAGTCATGGAGGAAAAGCGGAGGAAGAGCCAGAGGTGTCCATGTCTGCTGCATTGCAGGAATTCGGGAAGCTCGGAAGTCGCACAGGATCTTCATAGGTCGTTGTCTTATTATTGTGAGTCACTCTGAAGAAACAGGGGTGAAAGAGACCATATCTGGCGCCGATGGAACGCAATTCTGGCCTCATATCCAAAAAAGCTTTGCGGCGGCTAGCTGTAGATTTAGCATAATCCTGCGCAAAAAATGAAGTGGATCCTGACCATGTAAGGCGAGGGGAAGATCTGGCAGCTGAAAGGACTTTAAGGAGGTCAGCATATTCAAGGAAATACATGATGACGCCTCTGGGTCTTGAAGACGTGGAAGTAGGTGAAGGAGCGCGGCCAAGCCTATGGGCACGCTGTTGTTGAGCGAAGTGTCCTCTGGTAAATGCAGAAGCTTAGGAAGAAAGGTCTTGAAGAAGGCAATAGGATCACTCCCCTCACAGCCCTCCGCCAGGCCGTAGATGCGTAGGTTATTACGCCTATTCCGGTTTTCAAGCTCCTCAACCTGTTTCTGGAGAAAGGAGATCTGCGAGTGCATATGAGCGACCTTGGAGGATGATTCCTGGAGAGAGGAGACACTGCGCTCCAGCATCGTAACTCTGGCGTCCATCTGCGACCAATTATCCATTAGAACTTGCAGCTTGGCGTTGGTTTCTTCTATAAAAGGACGAAGGGCTCGTATCTCCTCCAATAATAATTCCATGGATACGGTTGAGGAGGAATTAGACAGTGAAGGAGGGTCTTTTTTTAGCCTTTTTGTGGTGGCTTTCCCTGAGGGCTGCACAGGATGATCCGCCCTGGACTGGGACATGTTGAGAACAGATGCTTGAGAGGCTTCCAAATGAGCTAGTTCAGAAAATACTTTTGAGTTCTTGATAAAGGTACGTCGCGGAGTCTTGTTAGCACGACCCGTTGCACCTCTATCCATAAGTGAAAGATCCCCACAAGAGAGAAAAATTAGCAGTTGGAATTCTGGAATCGTGAGGATATCAGCAAGTAGCGAGAAAAGTCAATAAAGACTGCCCAAGTACTGAATATAGGAGAAAAAAAAAAGCATCATGCGGAGGAGCGCCAGAGGTAAATATGATGGTCATCCCAACTTGAGAAAAGCAAATCTGGCTGCAAAATATGGGCGTGAGGCGAAAGTCATAAAAAGCAAATGAGAGTCAGCTTTATGTGAAGACAGGGAGGCTCGGCAACAATTACAGCTGGTCACAACATTGATGCTTCCGAAGGCAAAATGAAATACAAAATGGCTCCTGAATCGAAAAACACCTCAAAACAGCGTGTTGGAGAAGTGGAGGTGGTAAAAGTACATTAGAGTTATTGCTGAAAGAAAAGAAGGCCAACCTTATTCGAGGCAAGAGGAGACATGCAGCCACAGTCGTTGTTATGAAGAAAGCGCCGCTCGCGAAACACTCCTCAGATGTCCAAAATGGCGGTCGCGGCCGTCATGACGCCGCGACCGAAAGTAATTGCCGAACAAAGAGAGGGATGTCAGCAAAGGCGACGAAATGGGCGTCAAGGCATTCCTGGAGTCCTCCGAAGGTTCTTTACGTCGTCTCCGGCAGGAATTAGGTCCGCGAAACGTTCGCTAGCCCCAGCGACCACGGAGCGCCTAAACAAACGCCGCCATCTCCGACGGGCGCTAAGCCACGCCCCCCCCCTGTTTCTGTGTTTTGTTAAAGCAGCAAACACTGCATTCTGTGAACTAAGTTGCCTCTGGGTGTTTGAGAGGGTTCAGTTTGAGGGTGGGTGTTAATGAAGCAGTATTTTTGTGAGCTATGGGCAGTACAAGTTTCTCACCTTGCTAACCCAAGGGCTATAATGGTGTTCAGCCAATTCTTTGTTTCACTGCGGACCGTACCAAGTGATTATCACAGATGGTAAGTGGAATTACCATTTTACAGTAGCGGCTCCTCGAGGGAGTGCTGCGGGCAGTGGGGGGAGGGGCAGGTTGGGGGGTAGAAACCTCCGGCATATGTACGAACCGAGGTAAGTAAAGAAATAAATAAAACAAATTACAATGCGCGCTGCATCGCCATTTGGTGAAGCAGCACGTGCAATGTAATTTGTCTTATTTATTTATTTCTTTACTTATCTCCATTCAGCCGTATGCCGGAGTTTACTACCCCCCACCCTGCCCCTCCCCTGCCCCGCAGCACTCCCTCGAGGAGCCGCTACTGCCATTTTATATGGAAGTGTTTGTTGGCAATAGTAAGTTGTTGAAATATTGACAGTTCCAAAGGAAAAGAAAATGTGTCTGAATTGGAGAACGTGATCAAGTCAAGCACTCTGGAGGCCAGTTCTCGTCAACAGACCTTAGTAACGTGTAAGTCGCAGGTCTGACTTGTTTTGGGGTTTGTTGATTATTGTGTTGTATGTCTGGATACAATAATAGAAAACTCACAGACACTCAAATACAAGTCATTGCTATGATGTACACATAAGGAAGTGTCACTCGAAGTGCACACATTTCGCAGTAGAAGGGGGGACCCAGGGGGAGCTGGGCGCGAGCCGGTCTCCCCCTGGGTTGATTCGCACAATGGAGAGGCCACCAGGTGCGAAGTGCAGTAATTAGGGAACCAGCAGGCGCGTGGGGGAGAGGTTATTCAGCAGGGCTGGCGGGACGGGAAAATCACTGTACCCTCGGGAGGTGGGATAAGAGGTTTTTCATTTTGTCCCACCCACCCTTCCCTCTTTTTTGCATTGGTTACAATTCATCCCGACTCTGTGATCATTTCCAAGGTGTAAGTATATTTGAAAATGTATGTCATTTCACCATCAACTAGTTCAACTAATGGTCCATTAACCAGAGGAAAGAACTCTTTGATCAGTGAAACATTAGTTAGGGACTAGAAATAACTAATCTAGAGAATTATAAAAACATGACCCCAGAGGTTATTGCCAGTGTGTTGTGAATGAACTTATGGGTCAACAATAGGCCTGATCACCAGACACAACACCCAACACTGTATATCCAGCAATAGAGGGGTCACCATAAATGTTATCACTTCCTCACGGACTTAACTAAGTCCCTAAGCTGTGGTGTGTCCAAGTTCTAAAATATTTATACCATCATGATCCACCCAATGTGCAGGAAAAAAGTGTGGAAAGGAAAGGAGTCACCTCACGGTCGTAACACCAAGGGGACTGCTAGCTGGTACTCGTCAGCAAGTCCACTTCTCATCATCGGTTACCACCTTTCCTGTTTAAAGAAACGTGTGTGTATGCGTTATTTAACAGAAACCTTAGGTCATGAAATCAGGAAAAACTCAAAACCGAAGTGTTATAACATTCTACTAACATGTTCGCCCAATGAACCCCATGAGGATATAGGCAGAGAATCCTCACAACTAAAACTTGGTGAAGCTACCTAGCTGAAACTACCTTTATTTGGTGCTGCTAGCTTCCCAAACTAAAAATGGTTCCAATCAAACCATAATCAATTGCGCCGACATGTTTCGTTGCCCATGAAGAATTTCAGGCAACTTCTTCAGGGCTGCTTGGGTTCCAAATTAAAATCTCATGGTAGGCTCACATCTAACCTATGATGGTATAAAAACAAGAGGAGACGCCATATGTGAACACGCTCTACTTAACACTGATCTAATGTGTTATCACTCTTAAAATCATCTATTACCCACCATACGGTTGGGTCCATCATATATACCTGCAACCATGCATGGCCGGGACAGGAAATCTGATATGCGTCAATAGATCGCGTTTCCCCATAGTGAATGCCCAAAGGTCCTATCACCTAAAAATAATTTTTGGAAAAAACAATCATATTGTTGCAGTCTATACAGCCAACTAACATTATGCAGTCAATGAAGTCCTCATCCCATGAATAGATGAAGGACACAATAGGAAAGTGGCCCCACTGTTATGATGTGCATATACATATTATTCCCCTATTTTCAATGGCAAATGTGCATTCTTTTGCGAGTTGTCAAGGCCCTGTCCTCACCCAGAGGCCAACATAATGTAAACGGCCCCTTTATATTTTTCAACCAAACAGCATCCCAAACTATTGCTGTCAGAACATCTCCTTACAACACACAGGCAAGTTATTTAGCCGGTAGTTCACAATGGGAGCATATCGCGTTTACAGTCAATTAACATGAGCGCAGCATGGGCAGAGTCCTGATTACTCATAACTCGTAGTACTCTCCTTAAAACCTACAGCCGAGTTATTTTAACCAATAGCTCACACGGGGAGCATGACGCGTTTTAAGTTAATTCAACTGAACGCGGCGCAAGCTAAGTCCTGCTTTCTCACAGCTCGTAGCCCCCAAACAGTTCCTATTTACAGCGCACTTTCCGCTACCGGTTGTATCCGGGCCGTTATTCAGTGCCACACAGGGACGCCGTTCAGGCGTGTCTAAATCCCTGCTTCTTCGCCCTGCAAGTCACGCCCAGCGCGTGATTTTCGCCACTATCCACCAATCTGGTGGCCATCTTAGAACAGCTTAAGGTGTTCTCATATGCCGTCGGCCATCTTAGTATGGTCAACTATTGCTATTTCCAAAGAAACTGTATATCACCCTCACTTTATGGTTCATATTTAGGCAATTCTTATAAAAACCTATTCACAGTGTGCACAAAGCATGAGGTTATTTATAGTTTGCCAGTCAGTAATTGAATTATAACCATGCTAGTAATTACATCACCCTCCACCATTATGTATATACAAGGGTATTTTGCAATAATCTTTATAGTGGCCAAAATCGCCGGCTGGCTCGTGTGGTGCTCAAAATACCAGGATTCTCGCCCCTGCGTGGCCTGCTGAATTCCAGTACATAGAAATGTATCAATCCGGGGTACATGAACTGCACTCACTTCTTCCCCCTCTAGCTCCTATTGTTTGGATGAATGAATTAATGGGCCCAGGTAAGTATGTGGTGTTAGATTATCTGTAGCTGCTAACCTGCTGGATCACCTCTCTAAAGGTAATTCATATCACCAATGCAGCCCCTGTTTACATTTCACGTGTTTTACTGCATTTTGCATTCCCAAAGACTATTTGCTTTTAACAAATGGTCTGTTTCTGTGTTTTTTTTAAGTTAAAAAAAGAATTTTATTTGATAAAAGGAGAAAAGAACAAGGTGTCAATATATGATTCAAAAAAGAGTATAAAATACGAATACATCAGTAAACAATGAGCATAATAAAAAGTGAAAACAAGAATAACATCCAATCATGAGCATCAAAAACTAAATACAGTGGAAACAGTAATTACAGTAATATGATTATACAAAAGGAAATCCACATAACTGATAATGAAGAAAAAATGGAATGAGGAGGACATTTAAGGAGGTTTTAAGACTTCTTGCTGTGCGGGACGCGGGTGAAATGAACGTTTAGCACATGCATTAAGATAAAGTGTAATAGGAAGCCATAAATCCATACGTTTTGCTGCCATATGAGCAGGAAAAACAAAAGCAGTGTCCAATCTATGATTATGGCAAACATTATACCACCATGCTTTAAAGGAAATATTAAAAAAGTTCTTCCAGTTGACTGTAATCTGCTGAAAAGCAACGGCTAACAATAAATCAATAATCTTAGTATTAAGATCAATATTCTCCCAACAAGGAGATAGACTACCTAGAAAAATGTTAGTGTATGAAAAGAAAGTGTGTGTATGGAAAATAACATTAATTTGGGCCCAAACTTGCAACCAAAAGTCATGAACAGGTTTGCATAGGAACAGCATATGAAATAAAGTTGCTTGCGGGGAGGAGCACGACCAGCAGATGTGCGGAGTAGTTGGAAAGCGCTTATGGAGTTCAAATGGCGTAAAAAGAAGTCTGTTGTAAATGAAGACCAAGGATTGTGTCAAGGTCGCTGCTCTAGAAGATTTGCGGATTTTATTCCAAATCTTATCCCAAAAAGGAATGGGCCAGGAAGTAACAAAATCATGTTCCCAGCATTCTTCCACTTTAGATTTGGGTCTGAGGATATCTGTAATATGAAGATGTTTGTAAATGGAGGAGGCTTTAGGAGTATTGCGCAAAAAGGAATGAAGTAATGAAGTGGGAGTGGGTAAAGGAGGAGAAGAGAGAGGGGTCAGCAGGAGACGATTGTAGGTGGCCATTACTGCTGTTTTCAGAAGGAGGTATTTATGGACAAAAGAGGCAGGCATACCATAGTCAGTACGAAGTTAGAGAAGGGAATGAAAGAAGAATGTGAAAATAACTGGGAGACTCATATTAATCCTTTAGTCCGCCACGACTTCCAGTAAAAGGGTTTGTTGCGAATTAAAAGGGAGGTGTTATGCCAGATGGTAGAGGTGAGGAAGTCAGCAGTGGTTACAGGGGGGGGGGGCAGGAGAAGAATATAGAAGTAATTTAGCGGTGAATTTGTGAATGGGAGTGGGAATGGAAGAGGGTTTGCGTGAGAATGAAAGATATTCAGTAAGGAAAAAGAGTGAAAGAAAGAGGCGTTCGAGCTTAGCCCAGAGGGGGCAGTGAGAGATCGAATCTTGCAACCAAAAGGAAGCCTGTCGCAACAAAAACGCCTTGTGGTATGCTGGGAAATCCGGGAAGTTAACTCCACCTTCTGACTAGGGGCGTATAAGCCTAGCTAAAGACATCCTGGTTTTTTTTTTACTCCAAAGAAAAGATATAAGAATTGAGTTGATCTTCCTGAAAAACTTAGAAGGAATTGAGACAGGAATGTTAGAGATAGTGTAAAGGACTATAGGAGATAACATCATTTTGATTGTATCTAGGCGACCCCACCATGACAGATAGAGAGGAGGCCACCTAGATGTTGAGTCCGTTAATTTTTTAATACATTTACTTAAACAGAGGGAGACCGTGCCTGAAATAGAGGGAGTAATGTGAAGGCCAAGGTATTTAATATGTGAAGAGCTCCATGTAAAATTGGAAGTGCTAAAATCGTGTTTAAAGGTGTACTTCGTCAAGGGTAAGATCTCACACTTATCATTATTGAGTTTATACCCAGAAATCTGGGAATAATCTTTGACTTCGGCAAGGAATGCAGGGATAGATTCAGCGGGGTTGGAAATAAAAAGTAAAATATCGTCAGCCTATGCGGCGAGCTTAATTTGAGAATCCAAAGCTTGAAAGCCATGAATATTGGGATTTTGGCTAAGTTTGGACAAGAAAGGTTCTAAAGCCAAATTGAAAAGAAAAGGGGACAAAGAACAACCCTGACGCACACCTCTCCCTAAGTCAAAGAAGGAAGAGACTAGGCCATTGGCGCAAACTGCCGCTCGGGGATTAGAGTACAGTAAGGAAATCAAAGAAATAAATTTGGGACCAAAACCAAACCATTTAAGGGTATAAAAAAGATAGGTCCACTCAACCCTGTCAAATGCTTTCTCAGCATCTAGAGCAATTGCTGCAAGGGGATAGGGCAGATGATGGGATTTTGATAGTACATTAAACAACAATCTTGTATTATCAGTGATAAATCGACCCTTGACGAAGCCTGATTGTTCCTGTCCTAAGAGATCTGGGAGTAAAAGGTCAAGATGCATTGCAAGTGACTTAGCAAATATCTTATAGTCAATGTTGACCAAAGAAATGGGTCTGTAGTTTTTACAATAATGAGCATCCTTTCCTTCCTTGGGTATAAGGCAGATGTGTGCATTGGAGAAAGAACCTGAGGAAGCGCCCAAGGTAACAAAAGTGTCTATGAGAGAATGTAATTTTGGGATGAGGAGCTTTGAGAAATGAAGGAAAAATTGAACAGTGAGGCAGTCTGGTCCAGGAGCTTTGTCTTTTTTGAGAGTTTGGAGTGCTGTAAGTAATTCCTGTTGAGAAATGTTAAGTTCTAGGTGAGAGAGATCGAGGGGGAAATGGTCAGGTTTATGTATGGCATAGAAGAAATGATCAAGAGATTGGGAGGAGGGTTGGGTTTCAGAGGAGTATAAAGTTTCATAGAAAGTGGAGAATTCAGTGAGAATATCAGCGTCTTTGTGCTTGAGGATAGACTGAGTGTCATAAATGGATTCAAAGTTCAATTTGTTATGCTTAACTTTCAAATAATTGGCTAAGATTTTGCCGGCTTTATTCCTACCTCCATAAAACTTTGCACTAGATTTCAATAAATATAAGGAAGCATCCTCTGTAGATTTTGTGTTAAATTTCATTTTGGCCTTGACCAGGGCTGTTAAACTGTCTTGTGAAAGGGATGTAAAGTAAGCGTGCTCCAATTTCTTGATATGGTGAAGAAGATCTGTAGTAAATTTGCGGGCAATTTTTCGTTTCTTTGCCACATACCCAATTATAAAATCTCTAGCCGCCGCTTTAAAAGCGTCCCATACGGTGTGTTTGGGAATGGATGGAGTATCGTTAAACAAACAAAATTCGTCAAAAGATGCAGTAAAGGAATCAGTGAATTTGGGATCTAACAAAGGGGTATTATTAAAGCGCCACCTTTTAGGGCCAACAGGCTTAGGGTAGGGAGTATATCAAGATACACTAAAGTTGGGGCATGATCTGAGAGAAGAATCTGGCCAATTTCGGCATTAGTAAGAGTCTGGGCAATATTGTGGGTAACAAAAATATAATCAATACGAGATTGGGAATGATGGCAAGGGGAATAAAAAGTAAATTCTCTTGTCGATGGATTGCACAAGCGCCAGGTGTCAATAAGTTTGTGTTGAGAAATGGCTTGAGCAAAGAGTTTATGGGATTTATTTGGGAAATAGGGAGTTTTAGAGTTCCTGTCAAGGAAAGGATCAAGAGGTTGGTTACAGTCACCTGCTAAGATGAAATTATCTTTCTTAATCAGAAGGGGGAAAGGATCACTTGTCCTGCTTAAACCTTGGGTTCACAGGTCGAGGAACTGGTATCTCCCAACAAATATGACCCTCATACACGTGTATGTTGGTAACTTCTCTTAAGCGGTATATACTGTGTCCTCATGGAAAGTGGGGGGTCTAGTGGTGGTGTCGTGTCCCCCTTCTGATTAAGAGAGTAAACTACGGAGACTGAAAGGATTCTCACTCTGCCTCCCCCATCCCTATGATTATACAAGATGAAATTATCATCAACAAATCTGGTGATATGGTGAGAAAAGGCATGCCAAAAAGCAGGGTCGCCACCAGTAGGGGCATATACGTTTAGAGGAGAAATGGGAACACCTTTAAGAGACAGTTTAACATAACCGGCCTTCATCATCTGATTCCTGAGAAATTAGGAGATGGGAGAGAGTTTTCCGACACAAAATAGCTACTCCGTTTCATTTGCCATCACCCTGGGAGTAGTAAACTTCACCCACCCAACCTCTTTTAAGTTTAACGGATTCAGCATCAGATAAATGAGTTTCTTGTAAAAATGCAATATCCACATTCAATCTAGCTAAATGAGATAAGATTCTTTGTCGTTTGATTGGAGAATTCATGCCCTTAACATTCCACGTAATAATTTTCAATGACATAACATACAAAATAAAAGAAAATGATAACGAGAAATAAATGCAAAAGAGAAGCTCATGAGAATAGCAGAGGGAAACAAAAAGAAATGATCATAAGTACTGTAAATGAAGGAGAGAAGGAAGAAGAGAGGAGAGAAAAGTGTAAGAGAAAAAATGAGGGAAGGAGAATAGAGAAAGGAAGGAAAGGTAGTAGAAAAAAGTAAGTAAAGGGATGTGCTAGGATAGTCTGAGCAAAGAGAAAATATAATTATGGACAATAAGAAAAGAGAAGAGGGAAAATATAGAAGTGCGGGCAGAGAAAAATAGAGAGAAATAGGGAAAGTGAAAAAAAAAGAAAATGAGTGAAAGCAAGAGACAAAGATGAGGAAGACTATAATAAAATGTATCCAAATAGATAAACAAATAGAGAAAACCCAATCAGAGAATAAGGAAATGTACAAAGAGAGTGAGTAATAGAAATGGTGAAGAGAACAAAAGAAAGGTGACACCTGCGATCCGAAGGTAAGTAGGGAGAAAAACAAGGAGAGGGAGAGAAAGGGAAAGGCAAGCATGGTAGGTAAAGAGAAGAAAGTACTTACAAGGGAGGGAGGCGAGGGAGGACAATCAGAAGGGAATACGGACGAAAGGTTGGGGGGTAGAGCCAACCGGAGAAGGCAGAACGTCCAATGTCAGCGGGCCGTCAAGCCGGGGGAACGTCACGGAACAAAAGACAAATTCTTCTGTGGAGACATGAGGAAAAACATTAGGAAACTACATAATAAGGAGTAATACATAATGAGAATGGTACATGAGAAAACATCATGCACAAATATAAGGAAGGGATAAACAAAGGGAATTACGGAAAAAACTGAACTGGTATGACAAAACTAGCATGAACCAACGGAACTGGAGGAGAATAACAGCAACTTAAGTAAGTCATGGAGGAAAAGCGGAGGAAGAGCCAGAGGTGTCCATGTCTGCTGCATTGCAGGAATTCAGGAAGCTCGGAAGTCGCACAGGATCTTCATAGGTTGTTGTCTTATTATTGTGAGTCACTCTGAAGAAACAGGGGTGAAAGAGACCATATCTGGCGCCGATGGAACGCAATTCTGGCCTCATATCCAAAAAAGCTTTGCGGCGGCTAGCTGTAGATTTAGCATAATCCTGCGCAAAAAATAAAGTGGATCCTGACCATGTAAGGCGAGGGGAAGCTCTGGCAGCTGAAAGGACTTTAAGGAGGTCAGCATATTCAAGGAAATACATGATGACGCCTCTGGATCTTGAAGACGTGGAAGTAGGTGAAGGAGCGCGGCCAAGCCTATGGGCACGCTGTTGTTGAGCGAAGTGTCCTCTGGTAAATGCAGAAGCTTAGGAAGAAAGGTCTTGAAGAAGGCAATAGGATCACTCCCCTCACAGCCCTCCGCCAGGCCGTAGATGCGTAGGTTATTACGCCTATTCCGGTTTTCAAGCTCCTCAACCTGTTTCTGGAGAAAGGAGATCTGCGAGTGCATATGAGCGACCTTGGAGGATGATTCCTGGAGAGAGGAGACACTGCGCTCCAGCATCGTAACTCTGGCGTCCATCTGCGACCAATTATCCATTAGAACTTGCAGCTTGGCGTTGGTTTCTTCCATAAAAGGACGAAGGGCTCGTATCTCCTCCAATAATAATTCCATGGATACGGTTGAGGAGGAATTAGACAGTGAAGGAGGGTCTTTTTTTAGCCTTTTTGTGGTGGCTTTCCCTGAGGGCTGCACAGGAAGATCCGCCCTGGACTGGGACATGTTGAGAACAGATGCTTGAGAGGCTTCCAAATGAGCTAGTTCAGAAAATACTTTTGAGTTCTTGATAAAGGTACGTCGCGGAGTCTTGTTAGCACGACCCGTTGCACCTCTATCCATAAGTGAAAGATCCCCACAAGAGAGAAAAATTAGCAGTTGGAATTCTGGAATCGTGAGGATATCAGCAAGTAGCGAGAAAAGTCAATAAAGACTGCCCAAGTACTGAATATAGGAGAAAAAAAAAAGCATCATGCGGAGGAGCGCCAGAGGTAAATATGATGGTCATCCCAACTTGAGAAAAGCAAATCTGGCTGCAAAATATGGGCGTGAGGCGAAAGTCATAAAAAACAAATGAGAGTCAGCTTTATGTGAAGACAGGGAGGCTCGGCAACAATTACAGCTGGTCACAACATTGATGCTTCCGAAGGCAAAATGCAATACAAAATGGCTCCTGAATCGAAAAACACCTCAAAACAGCGTGTTGGAGAAGTGGAGGTGGTAAAAGTACATTAGAGTTATTGCTGAAAGAAAAGAAGGCCAACCTTATTCGAGGCAAGAGGAGACATGCAGCCACAGTCGTTGTTATGAAGAAAGCGCCGCTCGCGAAACACTCCTCAGATGTCCAAAATGGCGGTCGCGGCCGTCATGACGCCGCGACCGAAAGTAACTGCCGAACAAAGAGAGGGAAGTCAGCAAAGGCGACGAAATGGGCGTCAAGGCATTCCTGGAGTCCTCCGAAGGTTCTTTACGTCGTCTCCGGCAGGAATTAGGTCCGCGAAACGTTCGCTAGCCCCAGCGACCACGGAGCGCCTAAACAAACGCCGCCATCTCCGACGGGCGCTAAGCCACGCCCCCCCCCTGTTTCTGTGTTTTGTTAAAGCAGCAAACACTGCATTCTGTGAACTAAGTTGCCTCTGGGTGTTTGAGAGGGTTCAGTTTGAGGGTGGGTGTTAATGAAGCAGTATTTTTGTGAGCTCTGGGCAGTACAAGTTTCTCACCTTGCTAACCCAAGGGCTATAATGGTGTTCAGCCAATTCTTTGTTTCACTGCGGACCGTACCAAGTGATTATCACAGATGGTAAGTGGAATTACCATTTTACAGTAGCGGCTCCTCGAGGGAGTGCTGCGGGCAGTGGGGGGAGGGGCAGGTTGGGGGGTAGAAACCTCCGGCATATGTACGAACCGAGGTAAGTAAAGAAATAAATAAAACAAATTACAATGCGCGCTGCATCGCCATTTGGTGAAGCAGCACGTGCAATGTAATTTGTCTTATTTATTTATTTCTTTACTTATCTCCGTTCAGCCGTATGCCGGAGTTTACTACCCCCCACCCTGCCCCTCCCCTGCCCCGCAGCACTCCCTCGAGGAGCCGCTACTGCCATTTTATATGGAAGTGTTTGTTGGCAATAGTAAGTTGTTGAAATATTGACAGTTCCAAAGGAAAAGAAAATGTGTCTGAATTGGAGAACGTGATCAAGTCAAGCACTCTGGAGGCCAGTTCTCGTCAACAGACCTTAGTAACGTGTAAGTCGCAGGTCTGACTTGTTTTGGGGTTTGTTGATTATTGTGTTGTATGTCTGGATACAATAATAGAAAACTCACAGACACTCAAATACAAGTCATTGCTATGATGTACACATAAGGAAGTGTCACTCGAAGTGCACACATTTCGCAGTAGAAGGGGGGACCCAGGGGGAGCTGGGCGCGAGCCGGTCTCCCCCTGGGTTGATTCGCACAATGGAGAGGCCACCAGGTGCGAAATGCAGTAATTAGGGAACCAGCAGGCGCGTGGGGGAGAGGTTATTCAGCAGGGCTGGCGGGACGGGAAAATCACTGTACCCTCGGGAGGTGGGATGAGAGGTTTTTCATTTTGTCCCACCCACCCTTCCCTCTTTTTTGCATGGGTTACATTTTAGTCCAGTGTTTCATTTTCCCCTCGCCTTGGCTACTGCCAGAGGTGTCAGACTTTTGGGCCACGATAAGACAGGTTTTCGTTTGCCATTTTTGTATTGGTAGACAGAATTTTTCTGTGGGGGTGGTCAGCCTTGAGTGGGTTTGTCCATCCTCAAAAGGCGGGAGGTGGGGTACACAGTCACGTGGAAGGGAAATGAGAATGAGGGGGATTTTTTCTCAACAGGAGTCAGTTCTTCTGGGTTTGCTGGGGGTCAACATTAGGGGTTAGGTTTTTATAGATAGGGTAAGATAAGGTTGGGGATTTGCTTATCATACAATGGCAAAATGTGTTTTGAGAAATGTACATGGCACCTGTCTTAATAAAGTGGCTTTTTTTGCTAAACTGAGAAGTTGTGGTCGTGAGTTATTGTGCGATGTCACTCATTCACATACTGAAAAAATGTCACACATTAGCAATCCAAAAACTTGACAGTGAACGAGCGCGCAAACTCGAGCGCGCACACACATCACACACATGAGCGCACACGCGGTCTTGGCGCGCTCAAGATTGGATTTCCTGCACATTTCATAGGCAGAGAGCGAATACGGTTCAGCAAAAGAAAGCCGGTTGGACTAGTGCAGATAACCTCTTGAGAATATTAGACGAGTTGCACAGTGGAATAAGACCTGCTTCAGAAACCAAATACTGACTCACGGCACCAACATGCCTCTCCTACCCCGTCACCTCAGGCATGAAGGAGGACAATCAAACCCTAATGACACTGAGAGAGTTGTTAAACATTTGCCATCGTCTTCCGTACTTTCCATATTTTGCGTTGCCTCTTGGAAAGTATTTCCTCGCTCTCAATCGGATTCCATTACCTTTGCTGACTTAAGCTGAAAACGCAAGTGGTGGGAGGCGGCTCCTGTTCGTCCGGCGCCTCGGATCGAACTCTCTAATGATGCCGAAAGTCTTGAAGGGAGATCAATGCGCGCCCTTGGTACAGTGGAATCTTTTCCCAAGGTGCTACTGGAACAATGTTAAGTAACAGCTTCAGATGACAATGTGTCTGGTGGAATTATCCGGCAGCGCACTAATTATTTCACGTGCGCGGTAACCCCAGCTCGAGACGCCCACAGCACGGTTTGCTGAGATTGGAAGCCACTGAAAATTGATCGAGGCCCTGAGCTCGGCTTAAGCGCCTCGTTGAAAGATATCGAAGAACAATCACAACAGAAATGAAACGAAGATTTAATTTAATGCGCGCCTCAAAGGTGACTACAGCAGCACACAATTAATTTGCCAATTACTTTCCTGGCTGTATACGAACTAAACGGAAAAATATATATATATATATTACGGTGAGGCGGGGGCTGAGGGGAATTGCTGATGTTTGTGGTACATCTACAGGCCTACATTCTCGTGGCTAATATTTAATGTTCCAGTCTTCATCATTATGTCATCTCGATGCAGCCTCCCTAATTAATTATCGTTCGTAGGAGGCAACTTCTAAACACTACAACATCTGGACTCGAATTAAAAATATATATATAGAGCTCTGCATGGAAATCTGCAGCACTGTATAGTGCAATTATGTTATTGTCTGTCTTAGTACAAATCCCCCCTCTTTTAGCGTAAAGCAAAGTGTTGCACGCACTATGATCCAAAAAGAGAGCGGGATGCCACGTTTGGATCAATAAAGCATCACAATGTATATGTCTCCCCCTTAACTATTCAACTATATATCCTAGCAGGGCCACATAATAATAAGGTGAGAGGTGGGTTATCCATAAGGCTTTCTGCTGCAGATGCCTAGTGCACTGCTTCCAAATTTCACGTCATTTCCTTTCTCTGACAAAGGAGTCAAGAATATTCTACAATCCTACACACTGAATAGCATATGTGTGCAGATTTGGAAAGCGCTACTTATCACCCCAGGAGAATCCAGGCGCTGGGGGTCGTTGGGGAGATTAAATGAGCTATTGCTCAAAGTCACATGATGCTGAGCTGACCTGCAGTCGGGGATTGAATTGAGAGCCCCGTGCTCCAGACTGCGCCTCTGGCTGCTGCGCCACACCTTTAACCCTGCACCAGGACATAATCCCCATTTTCAGTTTTTGGAGAAGGGCAGAGAAATTTTCCATGGCACACAGCTGCAGGTTGGGCATCAACTATGATTTCCAGGTAATGGACACCCACGGTGATGAAAATATGTGCATGTCTGTAAACGAGCAGCCACATTCTCACCACCGGAGTCAAGCTACTCAGGCACAGTTAACTGGATATTACAGATCGCCACTTCCTGCAATCTATCCAGTTTCATCACCAGTTCTCTCAAAGAGCAATCCAGTTCAACTGAGACAACCACGTCATTAACAAAGGCCGTACCTTGAAGGTTTCCTGGGTTATACCTGGTATTGCACCCATCGGTCGAAGTGCATTAGACAAAGTATGGGAAGTGTAATGTGGCACGCAATGGGGGTGGGGTGAGTGAGCATGGTGTTGGGTCAAAGGCGTGGCTAAAAAAACAAAATATTCTTGAATTTTTTCCAGTCCTGCCCCTTCCCGTAACTGCATATAAAATAACATAGCTTAAATGAAAAATAAATGCTTGTTAAGTTAATCAGTGGGGAATTAATCCTGGTTGTCCAGTGGAAAATAGTGGCTTGTGTATGTTTAGTGCTACCAGGTCCCAGTCTGTGACAGAAAGCACCATGAATATGTAAGTCATTATTTGAAACTTGCATTGCACACAGTATAAAGTAGGCTGCTACAAAAGGCACAACAAGATTTTTGTTAAACAAGTGCTTCCAAAATATAGATTTTAGTTACAACGTCATCCACTCATTGAAACAACTGAGCAACCACCTACGAAGCCCATCCACCGAGCCAATTCTGAGAGTCCTAAATGCAAAACTGTACTCAGCCATCAGCTACAGATATTTGGCCTTCCCAGGAGCACTAGATAGGTTCCAAATTACAAACCAGGTCGAGGCATATAAGTCAGTGCTGTCGTACCGAAGCACGCCAGAAAAGCAAGGCTGAGACTGGAGCTCGGCTTTCGGAGGCTGGACTTGGCTTTCCAGGGGAACCTAATAAAGCTTTACATCAGGATATTGAGAGCACCAGCAGATTCACTTAAACATCAATTGAGGTTTGTTTTTGAGGAGGAAGGCTGCGCCTGGCTTCGCTATCTCAGCCAGGCCATTGACACCCTGAGGATTGATGCAGATAGCCTACAACTACCTGACATTCCTCTTTCTGCCTGTTAAAATGCAGTGAACGAGCAGGTAGTGGTAACATCGTTTGAAAAAGACACTGCAACCCTTGGCCCAAGCTTCATCACAGAATCACTGGATAAAACAAACATTTTTCATTTCATTTTGGGCATTTGTAAAGCGCCTGAATGTACGCCCACCGGCGTGTCCCCGCGCTATGATAAGTGAGAGCTAACAGTCCACCCACCCTCCCAGACGCCTACCTGCTGAATAAAAGAGTTTTACGTTTTTTCCTAAAAATGGTTTCAGATGGTTCCAATCGCAAATATAGGGGTAAAGCGTTCCAGTACTTGGCAGCCAGGTATCTGAAAGACCTCCCTCCCATACGTGCTTTCCTTACTCTTGGCACCATCAGAAGACCCGTGCATGAGGAGCGAAGGTTACGCGTGAGCTCATACCAAGTCACCAAGCTCCTAAGCAAGGCAGGAGCTTTGCCATTCAGGATACGATGGCATGTGGAAAGGGTTTTAAATTCCACCCTGCTAGCAACAGGAAGCCAGTGAAGTGTCTGGAGCGCTGTTTTGGAAGGAGATCTCCTAGGGAGCCTCAATACCAAACGAGCGGCTGCTTTCTGCAGGACCTGGAGGCGTTTCATAACCTTTCCCGTGGCACCCAGATATAACAGATTTCCATAATCAAGGCGAGATGTCACCAGGGCATGCACCAACGTTCTGCGAGCTGTAAGAGGGAGAAGATCTAACACCTTTTTTAAAATTTTCAGAACGCCGAAGCATACCCCAGCCACTCGGCCGACCTGGGTGTCAAAGGTCAGGCCAGCATCCAGCCACACCCCAAGATTCCTAGCCTCCTGACAAGGAACTGGAGTCTCCCCCAAACAAGGAGGCCACCAAGCCGACGACCAAGCAGCCGGCGTCCCTCCCACAATCAACACCTCGGTCTTGCTACCGTTGAGTTTTAAGCAGTTGGCGGACATCCAGGTTGCCACATCTTTCATGCAATCTCTGAAATTGTCCGCCGCAAGACCTGGGGTACGTGAGAGGGAAATAGCCAGCTGTGTGTCGTCTGCATAGGACACTAAGCGCAAACCGTATTTCTCAACGATTGCTGCCAGAGGGGAGACATAGAGATTGAACAAGGTTGGGCTCAGGGACGAGCCCTGGGGCACGCCCTGGCCCAGCCCAATCTCCCTCGAATAGCAATCACCCAGACGAACCTGGAAGCGCCTGTCAGTTAGGAAAGATCTTATCCACCCAAGCGCTGCTCCCGAGACTCCTCCTTCATTCAGAAACTGTAGCAAGATGGAGTGTGCCACAGTGTCGAATGCTGCGCTAAGGTCCAAAAGGATCAAGGCCATAGTCTGGCCTTCATCCACACCCTGTCGCAGAGCCTCTACCGCCATAAGGAGAGCTGACTCCGTCGAATGCCGGGGGCGGAAGCCAAACTGAGAGTCGTGGAGCATAGAGGTATCATCCACGAATTTCATCAGCTGGAGATTCGCTATTTTTTCCGCTACCTTCGCCATATATGGGAGGAGGGAGATCGGGCGCAAGTTCTCAAGTTTATCAAAACTGACATTAGCTTTCTTTTGCAGCGGGAGAACAATGGCTTGTTTCCACGCAGCGGGAACAGTCTGTGTCTCGTAAGAGGTGTTAAGTAGATGGCGTATGTATGGTTCGAGAACGTCTAGACTTCCCATTAGTCGTCTGGGCGTAGTGGGGTCCCTAGGTGAGCCAGATTGTATAGATCCGCAGATGCGGATGAGGTCCTCAGTCGGGGGGGGTGGTAAAACTGGACAACCGCTGTTTCCCTATTACCTTAGTTGTTTCAAAAGGCTTAAAAATCTGATTTGGCTGCTGAGGAAAGGCGGCGTAGATTGTTGCTACCTTATTAGCAAAGAACTCTGCTATTCGGTCGCAACCCTCCACCGTGCAAAGTTCTTCAGGCACCACTGCAGGCTTCCCTACCGAGAGTGTTTTGTAGATTAGGAACAATTCTTTGGTGGAATTTTCAGCTTCCTTAATCCTAGTGCCAAAATATTAAGTTTTGGCTTTTCTAATCAGTCTATGATAATTGTGCCTTTTAGCTGTGTACTCTACTTTCGCATGTGCAGTGAGGGCTTTCCTCCATTGTCGTTCTGCGTGCTTACATACTACTTTAGCTGCTCGCACCTCATCATCATACCATGGTGCCGTGCTCTGCATCCGGCCACCCACTCTTGTTATACCAAGTGGAGCCACCTGGTCCAGGGCCTCCGTGATAAGCTGATCGAAGTTTGTGTTTATGGCTTCCACTCCCACTCCCCCTGGATGACCTTTCTCAGTGAGGACCTGATTAAATTTAGTTTGTGAGAAGTTCATCCATCTCCGTCTAGGATGTTTAGCGGCAGACGGTACCACCGGCCGAGCTCCCTGGGTGTGAATCAGAAAGGGTATCATGTGGTGATCCGTCCAGGGGATGGGAACAGGGTCAGAGACTTCTACCTGTTCCCAATTAGCGAAAAAGGGATCCAATATGTGACCCAGTTGGTGGGTGGGTTTTAGAACTTTCTGCTCAAAGTGAAGTGCTTTCATGTCTTGATGGAATTCCCTAGCTGCTTTATCTGCGGGATCGTCGAGGTGTAGATTAAGATCACCTAATACCAGATATTTATCAGCTCGCACTGCAGCCTCAGTAATTCCCTCAAGTAGGCTCTCACTGAATCTTGCTGCAGTGCCAGGTGGCCTGTAGATCAATAGGCCCTTCAGAGTGCAGTAGCCATTGACCGAAATGGAGAAGGCACCGACTTCACCACCCACGATCTTGGCCTGCTCCAGTTGACATTGGAGACCCTGTCTAGCTATAATAGCTATCCCGCCACCTCTTCCTATCTCCCTATCTAACTTAAATAGGGAGTAGCCCTCAGGAATAGCATCGATGACCTCAGGCGTGGAATCCTGGTCTAGCCACGTTTCCGTGATAAAGACCAGGTCCCATTGTTTTTTGCTGAGGAGATCGTGCATGTCAAGACAATGCCTGCGCAGGGAGCGGACATTCAATAGGCCGCAGACCAGAGCATGTTGGCCCTTGGTTG
The DNA here is from genome assembly GCF_964261635.1 of Lissotriton helveticus. NCBI lineage: Eukaryota > Metazoa > Chordata > Amphibia > Caudata > Salamandridae > Lissotriton > Lissotriton helveticus. The sequence goes on along the minus strand of NC_136071.1, from coordinate 572,460,370 downwards.
TCACGCATCCCCGATAGAAGGCAAAGTCGCAGTAGTTACAGGCCACAGTATCTTCAGCCTTCATATTATGCAGGCAAGGGCCGGAATGTGTGCCCCGAAGGGCCACTAAGTCCTCACGACTCCAGAACAAATGCCTAGGCGAAGAGACAGGGGGTGTGGCCCTGGCCCGCGCCCGGCCGCGGACGGGCGCAGATGGGCTTAACTTAGGCGCAACTTCGGCGCTCCTTCGTCGTGCCCGCTGCGCTCGTCCGCTGCGCTGCCTAGGGCACATCCGCCTTATATCCCCCCCAGCGTCCCAACAACTAGAGCGCTGCAGATGGATACAGGAAGTAGCTGGCTCGGACCCTCCACGCCTGGGAAAGGCTTAACCCTACTTATACGATGCTTTGACAACACTGGTCAAGAGGAAAATACTCTATTTGAAACTTACTATTCTATGTATTACAGTTTTTATTCCAGGCTGGGCACGCAAGGGGAAACACGCTTTTTGCAGGCTATGCTTCTACTTTAAAGAATCTTGGCTCCACCGTCTGTGCTGGGGAAACATCCATTACAACGCACTACCTTTACAACGCAGCTGTAACAATGCAACTGCCTTTACATAGCATGCCATTACAACGCATGCCATTACAACGCATCTCACTATAGCGCATGCCATTACAACTTATACCATTACAACGCATGCCATTACAATGCATTATAAGGTAATTAATGGGGATTTTTTAGTTTTAGGGTGGTTATGGGTTTTGGGGTACATGGGAATAGTCATTTGTACCCCTACACTATCCAATGCTTTCCTTACTGTTGCACTCACTGGAGTGGGAGTGGTAATTGTTACCCCTACACTATCCAGTACTTACCCTACTGTTGCACTCACTGGAGTGGGAATAGTATTTTTTACCCCTACACTAGTCAACACTTACCCTACTCTTGCCCTAAAAGTATTATGCATTGTAATGGTATGCGTTGTAATGGAATGCGTTGTAATGGTAGTTTAAAAAAATGTGTTGTAATGGCATGCTTTGTAAAATCATGCGATGTAATGGTAGTTTCGGTGTAAAAACTGCGTTGTAAAAGCATGCGTTGTAATTGTTCGCGTTGTAACGTCATATATTCTCTGTGCTGCTGCCCCAACCAGAACGACGAGCGTAGGTGCCTACTTCACCCAATACTCAACGCTAAGGAAACAAGGACTTGCAAGGGGGCTTTGGACATGTGTTTCACCAAATCCACAGCAAGCAATCTAGCCAGACTGGGGAAGTTTATGGATCAAATCAGTATTGCCATTAAAGAGGCACTGCAAACAGAAACTACTCCTCTGATAGGCTAACAATCATACATTTTTACTAGCACAGAGCACTTTACTCCCAGTACAGGAGGAACAGGGTGGGTCTCTGATAGGTTTTAAGGGGGAGCTGCTCCAAGGCCTCCATCTTCCTTTATCTATTATTCAACTTATTTAACTTGACTTTTATGTTTTTAGCACCCATCCGTCTGCCTTTTGAGAGATGGCACGGAACCCTCAACAGGCGACACAAAGGTAAAATACAGTTTTTCTTTTTAAACACCAGCACTATTTGCACTTTATACTCCCCCCAACAATCCTGCACAGTATATCTCTTTCTGGAGCAGATGTGATGATTAACAAGGTCCACCATGTTGCCCTCATTTTACTTCACATGGTTCGGGAACTATCAGCACCCCACAAATCACTAGAACGAGGAAAGCTCCATGCAGGGATGCGTGGTACAGGCCTAACCCGAGGAATATCCATTCTTACTAATTAATGCCACACTTAATTCTCCCTTTCCACAAGTAAGCACAATTAATTTAGAGTACTAGCACATGTGAGTCAGGGGACTATTGCTGTTCCAAGGACTAAGACATTGGTGAACCTGGGGATGGGGGTAGGGAGGAACTGTTTTGAACATTTTCTTACGATAATTATTTTAATTAATTGAACAGTCAGTATATATAATAATACCCAGACTGTAAGTAGTGCAATTGTTTTTATAACAGCTCAGCTAGTAACACCCTTGCAATACCACTGAAACATAATCTGGGTCATCAGGAAGCTTCAAGTGATTCCATCAATTAATGCCAATGCCGGATTCCAAGCACCTTTTACATTTGAAGATTGGGCACTTTTTCTGGTCTTCTTAACTTCTTCAATCTTGCGAGTTCTCTAAGTTCTGGTTCATTGCATTAGGTAACTGATTTGTTTATTTATACCCCAAATATTTTTTTTGCATTTATTGCAGTATGTTGAAAACATCTGCAGCCTTTGGTCTTTTTACTCTGCAGCATCTAGTATGTCTGGTGGAAACACTTCCCCTTCCTCTTCATTGTGCTAGTGGTTCACAACCTCCTCTCTGAGCATCACATAGTGACCTGCAAGGACTATTTATAAACTTTTTGTCTTTGTTGATGGCCAATGAAGAGGCACCATCAACTTTAAAAAAATGTTGGGGAACTGAAGGGAGTTCTGCAGCCCCCAAGCAACATAAAACATTATATAAAACAGCAAAGCCCAGATTACGAGTCGGACCACCAGACTGGCACCCGCAGTACGACCACCCCATTATGAGTTGGGCAGTTGGACCACCCTAGGACTGCCACCAAGGAACCACAGTTTCCAGGTGGTGGAGCAGTGGTCAGACGCTGCAATATGCTTGTCGGGACTGCCGCAGTCCCACCATATATATTACGACTTTACCCTCAGCTGGCGGTGTCATGAAGGTTTTCACTCCATGTACACCGTGGTGGAGGAAACAAAGGGACCCCTTGAGCCTCCTCCACATGTGGATGTACACAGGGGAGCATAACATGTGCCCCCCTGTGTGCATGCACACCTTTTCCTGCATGGCATAGACTTTCGAGTCAATGACGTGCAGGAACCTTGTTGTGCAGTCCCATTGCGCCTGTCTCCTCACCACCAAAAGTCGTATAAACAGCTAAACCTTTAAAACAGATCGTTTTAGCTTTAAGTGTCAGAATCTATTGCTCCGTTTTAAAGATTTTAATGAGATGTAATTTTAAATTATTTTGACATTTTACTGGTTTTGTTCTATGCATGCACGTAATCCATAAATGTATACTTTTATGCCATTTTTAAGTGTCAAATAAAGATTTTGGACATTTTAACCATTGTTTTTCCAATTAATATATATATATATATATATATATATATATTACCTACTGGCGGTTGCCAGTAGGTAGTTATAGCTAGGACCAAGTTTCCATAGGAAAAGCATTTTTGGAGATGTGCTTATAACTTTGGCGTTGTTTGACAAATCTTTACGAAATTTTCCAAAACGTTTCTCTTTGTAGACCAGCTCCTATCTTGAAAGTTTAGGGGTGATTCTTCAAGGGGGGCTGAGAAAAAAGGGGGTCCCAAAACGTGTTTTCTCCATGCAATTTCCATAGGAAACTTTAGACAGGGCTACAGGTCAAACTGTTGAATGGAATTACGCCAAATTTGGGAAGGAGAAAGGTCTTGGTCCAGAAAGCACGATTTTGTTTAAATGGGTAAATCCTTTCAACCGTTTTTGAGAAATATCACATATTGATATTTGAGAATTCTGACATCTGATTGGCTGAGGCGTAACAAACTCGAGCTTGCGGCTCCTTGGCTATGAGCGGTTGAAACTAAGGAGTGTTGGCAGTCATTTTGTGACTCAGTTGAAAGGAGTAGGGGAAAAAAAAGAGAAACATTGTATAAGAGTGCATAGTAGGAACACTGTGGACTTAGTTTAAGCAGTCTGTACGGTGCAGAGGCAGGGAGTTTGAATGTTGCGTGGCCCGTGGAAATCACGTCCCCAGAACAATGGTGCGCGGTATTGCGGCAAGATTGCGTAGGCTTTGGAAAGCCCGTCCGGGAAAACACTGCACCGTATTGCGACAAACAGTGTGTAGGGTGCACACACAGGTAGTGTGAATGTTGGGTAGGCCGTGGAAATTATGTCCACTAAAAAAACGATGAACCATGCGCCGTATTGCGACAAGCAGTGTGTAGGGTGCACACACAGGGAGTGTGAATGTTGTGTAGGCCGTGGAAATTACGTCTACAAAAGAACGATGCGCGGTATTGCGGCAATGTTTAGTAGGCTGTGGAAATCATATCGGGAAAACAACAATGCGCCGTATTGGGGCCTTCCTTTAATATAATGCAGAGTAATGTTTACTTATATTGCATTGTTCTCTTCTATCACGGATAGTGTCACTTTGTTAGAGGAAATTTAATATTATGTGGGAGGTCGAGTTCTCTCCCTGTGCAAGGAACAAAATTAACGTTTAATTAGCTGAGGTGTTCCAACAACGAGCCTAATGTTCATTGCCTGCGAACCATTGAAAGGAGAAGTGTTGCTAGCCATTTCCTTCCCCTTCGTGGAGTAGCAAGGACATCTGATTGGCTCACATGTTCCAAGCAGGACCTTCCAGAGCTTAATGTTCATTGGCTGCGAACCATTAAAAGTAGAAGTGTTGCCAGCCATTCCCTTCCCCTCGCGGAGTAGCAGGGACATCTGATTGGCTGACGTGTTCCAAGGAGGACCTTTCCAAGCTTAATGTTCATTGGCTGTAAACCATTGAAAGTAGAAGTGTTGTCAGCAATTCCCTCCCCCTCTGCGGAGTATAAGGGACATCTGATTGGGTAATGTGTTCCAAGCAGAACCTTCCCAAGCTTAATGTTCATTGGCTATGAAGCATTAAAAGTAGAAGTGTTGGCAGCCATTCCCTCCCCTTCTGCGGAACACCATGGACATTTTATTGACTAAAGTGTTCTGAGTACAAGTTTGCTCCTTATTGGGTGGGAACGGTCACTGTTGTCAGACATTTTGTGACGCACTTCAAAGGAGTACAGGAAAAAAAAGTAGTTGAGGGGAGGGTAGGAACACTATTAACTCTGTACAGTGGTCACAAGGTGGTGGACAGGGACTGTGCAGGTAAAAATAGTTTTGATATATTTTAAGGGACATTTATGTAATTTGCGTGGGGGCCTACAAATCACGACGGGAAAATACCAGACTGTGTTGCGGTCTTCTATTTATTAAGTCAGCATGTGGCATACTTCGCAGGAGCAGTATTTACTTATAATGTGGGGTTTACTTTTCTGACGGGGAGTGCTACATCTTTGGAGCAAATATAATATGGAGGAGCGGATTGCAAAAAGAAATCGCGCTGTTGCGCTCTTCATTTAAATAAGGTTCTGTGTAGGCTACGTTTCGGGAGCAATGTTTACTTATAATGTATAGTTACTGTGTGGTGCTTACTTCTGTCGGGGGTAGTGCTACTTCATTGCAGCAAAATAGTGTGAGAAGTTAGCCTGGCATATGTTGTCCACTATTCTAGTGGGCACCTTGCACCAGTCTAAACGATCCTTATGGTGATGGTTGTAAAGTCAACCTTATAGACCAGCTATCCTAGTGGTAGCATGGACAAGCAGTCTTAGGCTAAAACTTCAGAGAGCATGTGAAGCCAGCTGTTTTACCATATATAATCCCTTGAATACCAAATGAAAGGACACCACACAAGGTATATATCAAATATATATGTATTTATTACTAACACAACCCCTCTGCACTCTTTATGAGGTCAGAGTTTGAGATACTTTACAAGTTACACATTAAACATACTATAAGTTGCACAAATACAATTCTGCCCTAGGGGCCTCACGAACCATATACTAAGTAAGTGGTAGAAGGACCACTTCAGGAAAGGTGAATAGGCCTAGGGCCTAGGGAATCGCTGGGGCTACACTACAGGAACAAAGGTTTGGAAGTAGGAGACCCACGGGAGACGCGTGCAGTGTGGGAACACAGACGCAAGCTACCATTGACTTACAATGGAGAACGAAGAAGTCACAAAGTTACTGATTAGGGACACTTCTGGGTGGACTACGGTGAAACCCCTTTAAACTAGGACACTTGGATAGTCAATACCCATGGGAGCACCGGAGTACTCGAGTTACCTCACTCAGGGAAGCCGGGTGCATAGATGTCTTTTCATGTCGGGTTTCGTCGATGCTTTCAATGGAGACCTGCAAAAGAAGTGCTGCAGGCGGCCGAAGGAAGAGTGTCCGGGTGGATCCAAGGGTGGACCAAGGAGCTGAAGAACCTGAAAGCAGAGGGGACAGAGTCTGGGTCACTAGCCAGTGACCAGGATGGAACCAGGTGGTGTCGCGATGCAAACAGGTGAAGAGGTGAAGCTTGTCTCTGCAGCCACGAGGACCAGAAGGCGTCGACAACAACCAGGAGCTGGAGGCGAGCTGTCCCACGAAGGCTCTAGTTGACTGCAGTGTTGGTATCCGGATTGGACCCAACAAGCCTTGGTAACTGCAACCCATGCAGGAAGTGAAGATTCGCTTCAGTTCAGACCAGCAAGGTCTGAGGAGCTTCTCTTTTGGAAGGAAGCTGGAGCAAGCCCAGAGCAACCAGGCAAGCATTGAAAATTAAAATGATCATCTTCAGGGGGCTCACTAGCCAACGGGCTAGCAACTGGTAAGACGCGTCGGGCTGAAATGCAGGAGCGGGCCCCACACAGCACTCGTGGAGTGTGGAGGGATGAACTCTGGTGCAGAAGTTGCTCGGGTCTGGGGATTTTCATGCCCCAATGCACAACTGCGAGTTACCTCAGGAGTTGATGCAGTTAGCAATTTGCAGGATGTCCAGGGAGTCTGGTCCCACGTCTCTCGTGTCCGCCACCGGTCTCAGCTCTGCTGTGGATGTGGGTCGGAGTCCAAGAGGTCTGAAAGTCCAGTCCTGAGTGGCTGAGTCGTCGGGTTCCGTTGGGAGCGTCGACAAAGCAAACTGGCAAGTTACTGGTGGTGCCTGTTTGAACAGGGTGGTCACTCCTTGACCACAAGGGAGATCTTCAGTCTTTTACTCAGCATAGAATGTTGAAGTCCAAGAGTTTCATGTCGTAGTTTCTTTCCAGGGTAATCTGATGTCTCTAGATACAGCCCCTTACTGTATACCAAACTAAGGGGCTGGATTACCTGTGAGGTCCCTCCTATGAGTGGACCCTGAGAAGGGGGTGGTTACACCCCTTACTCTTTGTCCAGTTTCGTGCCAGAGCTGGGGCTGGAGTGCCCCAGCAACTGCTTTGAACCAAGCTATGCATGGAGCACCTTGTGTGCCCCAGGCAGTGTCTCATTTTGCAGCCCTCCCTGCCCCAATACACTAAAAGCCTGTCTGGGGAGGTGCTAACACATCCCAAGGCAGGAAACCTATTGTCCAGGCCTCCCCTGCCGGAGTTTGATCCAGCCGCAGGAGGTCAGACTCGTGTCTGTGGCAGCAGCATCCATTTTGTGATGCTGAGGCTCTGTTTAACTTTAACCGGGTAAAGCAGTAACCAACATGTCTTCACCCTCTAGAAGTGTAGAATGCTACCCCCGCCGCCAGAATTGGTGGGGGGGGATAGTATTCCAAAGTGTTTGACACCTTACACAACATGTTTTGATAAAGCCAAACCAAAGTTAGCATTTAACCGCGAGGTTTATAATGCACTTAAGAGTATATGGTATGGCTATATCACAGAACAGCTATAAGGACATGGTTCCGAAAGCTGCAGAGGGGCTCAGCTCATGCTAGGGCACCCTCTTACATAAAACCAAGCACTCTGCCTCCAGGATTGTTAAGGCCTGCCATAGGAGTGACGTATAGGTACATATGTGTCTATATATAAGGGTAGATATAGGTATACTATATCTAAGCAAGGGCTGATTACACCACCTTGCCCAAGCTGATTGATCAGCCTGTGGTGTCAGTTTGGATGGCCAGCCAGGGGTGGCATAATACATGCTGCAGCCCCTGGTAGGCCTTGGATGGACCTATACCCTGGACCCCTATGGTACACTATACAGGGGCCACAAAGGTGACCCAATACCCAATCAGGTATGTACCTAAAGTACATGGTATCAATTTAGAGAGAGAACAGCTGGGCTGTGGGTCTGATTAGCAGGCCCACAGCCACACTAAAGTCAAAAAATCAGAAAATCACAGCAAAAAGTGGGGGTGACCATAGGAAGCAGACCCTACTCTCCTACAAATAGTAGGTGTGGTTGCGCTGCAAAAATTTAAGTCTAGGTTTGAGTTTTTATTAGGCAATCACAAATATACTTTCTTAGGAAAGTGTAGCTGTATATATCAGAGGAGTGACAAATAAAAACGCAATTTATAAAATATCCCTTAAGCGTGGCCACATTCTCCTTTTTTTGTCACCTATAGTTTGTAAAAGTGTTGCTCCATATTCTTGTTAATATAAGAGGGCATCAGTTACTTTTAGATAAAGTAGAAAAGAAGTGATACAGGAAACACTCCCGCACTTCATCTCAGGCCACAACAACAATAACAAGTAAAAACAGTTAAACACAAATGATGTAATATTACCTAGAAATGTACGCTTCATCAAAACATTAAATGAAGCACTATGTATACAATTATTTTTTAGTGACTACTATTTTATGAAATATCAGCAGTGTTACAAACTGTGAGGTAGTAAGTTATCAATGGAAATAACTGTAGTTAATGTCTCGCACAGATAGATCTCCAACTCCTTTGAAGTACGATAAATTCACAGTATTAAAATGTACAGGGTGAGTTTATAGTATTCCACAGGAGGATAAGAATAAGGAGCACAACAAAAAAACTAAATGTTTAAAATGTCTATTCTGTAGAAGTCTGGAAAGTTTTGTTGTAGTGCTTAGAGGTCGCTCACTGCTCTACTAACAGATCACATACTCTTTTAAGAACATATAGGAAAGTAGTAATATATACACAACTATTCCTATATGTTCTATAGGGACAATGAGAATAGGAACCACAACAGAGAAAAAGAGAAAGACCAAAATATCAATTAAGAAATATAGGGTTTATCAAAGGCATTCAGTAAAAAAGTGTCTATACAAACAATCTTTTTTTAAACTGCAATTTCAAAAAATATTCTCACTGTAAAAATATCTGATCAAGTAAGTTATAAAGGTCAGTAAGCTGTATTTCAGATGGTTTACTCCTGGCGGCGACAAATCTCCAATTCCTCTTGTGTGAAAATATGACACTCTACTACAATATAGAGTGTCACTGATGCCACACAAAAAGGGAAAATAAAGTCATAAACACAAAACAAGATGAATAACGAAATATTTTCCAGCGGTGAATATGTTCAATGCTTTTTTTCTCCGGAAATTAGAAATCTTTCGTCTTCGCGCCGACGGCTCATAAACTCCTCTGACATCATAATGACTGTGAATATTATAATATACATATTCACAGTATATGATCAAAGGGGAAAACAGAGTAAGAAGCAAAAGCTGGTTGACGTTACATATAAATCTTTAGTCTTCAAGCTGACGGGTAACCAACACCTCTGAGGTCTAGTATAGTGTCAATATTATAATATACAAAATCACACTAGATGAGCTCACAGGAGCCAGAAAAGGAACAGTGTTTTATCTATTCTGTCTGTTTCTCACTACAAGCTGCTGATGTAACATATAAATTGCAAAACAACCAATAACGCTTTTTCTTAATACAAATCTTTAAATATTCACAAATAGCTATGTATTTTAAATATCTACTATGCCATATTCAAACAACTTACAACTCCGTAATATGTTTTGTTGTCGCAAAAGAAGAATCCAACGCTAGAAAAGGGGACCTGCATCATAGAATGGACATGCCTAAGTTACTCGCAAAAACGAAACTAATCGAAAAACGGGTGTGGTTTATATACTTTTTGGTTATTGAGTAGTCTATGGAAGGAAGATGCGGCTCCCCCCATTTAGTTGTCATGTTTTACAGTTGACACATGCTCCAGTTTTCACTGCTTCACTTGTGCACATGCTGGGAAAAGTTACAAAATGTAAAGAGGTAAAGGTTTCGATTTCGATCCTCACAAGTATAAGTTCCTTAAAATGTACATACATTGGAGAGCTTAAAAACTTACCCAGCAAACCGTGTCATTTCCTTCCTCATGACTAAAAACATCTATTAATTTCCGTAATTCTGGATAGAAGATATAAAAAAATACTGTTCAGAATAGAAGAAAAAAAAAGTATGTGCTAACATTTCTCATCACTATGGTTTTAAAACAAAAAAAATGCCAGCATTTGTAAAGCGTACAGCTACCTCCTGAGAGGTGTCCTGGCGCTCGGGGGCGTCAGAAAGATTAAGCAAGGTGTTGCCCACAGTGACATAGTGGTGGGCTAACTTGTAGCTGGAGCCGAGAATCGAACTGTGAACGCTGTTGTTCGAAGTCAGGTATCATAGCTGCTGCATCACACTTTTTCCACACTTATATGTTAATTAGTGTTAATTACTATTTAAACATTGTCAAATTCTAACTCATAACAGACTACTGTTACTGTTAGTTTTTCACTACACAAAGTATGCACGTCTTTTTAAAATGTACTTAAAACAATATAGGTTTCAGGAACATTGTAGTTAAAAATTAGCATTTTAAAAAACCTTTGAAATGCACTAAAAAAACATAAGTTTTACAGACGTTATAGTTACAAATTAGCATTTAAACAACCACAGAAATTCACTGAAAAAAACATAGGTTTAAAGAACGTTATAGTTGGACATTTCACTCGTACAAAACCATAGAAATTCCACTGTTATAGTTAGTTCAGCTAACTATAACCCGCTCCCCTGCAATGCACTGCTGATGATGTCACATTACATCGTTTATGACATAGTCAATGACATCACTGATGACATCTCAAATGACATCACTGATGACATCACAGACGACATCATCCACGTGAAAATCTGATGCACCTCCTCACACTCCAGTGGCAGCTGGTGACATTTGAAAGTAGTGAGACGTATAATTTTAGTGAAAGTGCACAGTGCGAGCGAGCGTAGCGAGGGAGCCCTAACAACCTAAGGGGGAGTTTGGGGGAGTTCTCCCTGAGAAATGTTTGAAAAAAGAGTGGGCAAATGGTGCATTTTCAAGCCAATTTTAGAAAGCAAAGTTATACTCTGTGCCCTTCCTGCCAGTATGAATGTCTATGCATTCGGGGCAAACATTGAAGTGAGCACAAATCGAGTTCTCCTACTTCCATTTTTATTGTTAATTTACTGCTCTTTCAGACCATTTTTACCACTCCTGTGTCCCCACTCACCCAATGTTTTATACACCCGAAGGACATATCTAGTCTAGTAAAACATATAAAGAGAAATAGCGGCCATTAGCATAGTTTTATGAAAACAAGTTCTGTTTCAAAAAGTTGCTCTTACGAAACATATAGCTTGTCCACTTTCACATAACCTCTTTAATACTGTCTCACAGAAAAAACTGAAAGGAACATGCATCAGAGTTGCTTTTCAGCAGTGATGACTGAAGACGAGGGCATTCCCTTTTCGTTAATGCCTTGGTGGCCGTTGGACCTGCCTGGGTATTAACAAATGATAAATTCCTGACCATGAGCACTGGTATTCATCCTGCACCCATATGAAAATGAGCATGATCAAAAGTGTTTTTCTGATACTTCATCTTTAAATGACCAAGTGACAGTGTAATTTTGTATTCAGAGCTATGGCTCAGAATAGGGTTGTTGCCATTAGCCCCAGTAAATGCCAATTCAAAAAACAAAATGCTGTACTGAAATGGAATGTATGAGTCAAATACTGTTTCATTTCAGAAGAAGCCACAGAATATCATTGCAAAGCTTCCTATAAGTGGTAGGGCAGAAACCTTTACGTTGAATATCAAGTGCAAGCAAAGCGAAAATGAATTATATATGGGTGGGCAGTGTAGGGAAGGTATTTCTTCCCCCACAAGAAAAGTTCAGAAAAAATGGGTGGGAATGATGCATTTTCAGCATATCTTTCAAGAAAATCTGCTACAATTTCTTTTTTTTAAAGATGCAAATGGGTTCACAAAGAGACATGTGTCTCCCTGCACTCACTCAGATACATCACTCAACCTGCACTCACACAAACTCGTTGTTCCTCTCACCTTGCACTCCCAGACTCACACTGCTTTACTCACCCAGAACTCACCAAGCATACCACTCATCCGCCACTCACAAGGGCACATCACTCATTCAGTGCATTCAAACCGTTCACGCCACACTCATGACAGCACATCACTCATCCAGTGTACTCATACAGTCACACAACTTCCTCTGGGCTCACACAGGCACACCATTCATAACCCTCACAAAGGCACACCCTTCACTCTACACTCAGTCTTACCATTACTCACCCTACATTAATACATGCACACCACTCACCTGCACTCACACAGTTAAACAACTGTCCGTACATTCATACAGGCACGTCACTCACTAGCCACCCTGTAACCCACATTCAGATCCCATGTTGCAGCAGTGCTAAGCTCTACCTGGCTCCCACCTATCGAGCAGAGTTCAGTACGTTGTGGAGGAGGTGTTGTCTCGACCAGTACAAAAGTTAGGAAAATTATCGAAAGCTGGCTTTTTTTCCTCCACTACAGGATCACAAACTTCAATTGAATGTATAATTCATTACATATGTAGGTCTTTCTGTGACCCCCATGCAACATTTTGAGATGTGAACTTTTACTCCGTAGCCCACATCACAAAAGCCACATGCTTTCATAATTCAGATGCGGCTGCTCACTGTGCCAGCATTGTGAGCATGTTTTATGTGAAGAGTTTAATGAAAGGGACATCAATAACCCCAGAAACACTCGTAAACACAAATGCAGTGACCAACTATGTCTAGCAGCAGTGAAGATTTAAAAAGCACACTTTTTTTTAATGCAATGAGCACAGCACATAAAATGGATAATAAAAATACAACATTGTTTCAAAATGAATTGAACATTTTAAATGTAAGGTCTTTTTGTCTGGATCGCACGGCTTTCCACAGCTGGGACTCAGCTGTTTCCCAGTAACAAATAGCAGGGTTGGTACCGCCATCTCTTGTTTACAGCAACATGAAGGGGTGATTACAGGGCACTGTATGAGTTTTGTTTTCATGCTGTACTGTAGTGTTTTACAGCTTTTTCACTTCAAAGTGTGAGCCCGTCCATGCTTCAATAATAGTGATATTGCAGGTGTTGTAAATGGTTGTATACGAAGTAACGTAAATTCATAAAGCATGCATGGTGGGTGCAAAGACTACATTTCTACTATAAAATAGCGAACTGCGGGTATTTTCAGGTTTTGTATTCAAGATAATGCAATATTAATTTGTACAGTTTAACTTACGCTTTTTAGGACTCTCCTTGACTAGGTCCTTGCTATACAACCACCACAAAGAAATAGGTAACAAAAACGCTAAGGGCCCCATTATGACTGCGGGTGGATCACCACCGCCCATATGGCGGTGGTGATCCACCCGCAGAAACCTCTGCCCCACTGTAATATCCCTCCGCCACATTACCATGGCGGGGGGGGGGAGGGGGAGCGGAGACCAGCAGACAGAAAGAGCGTCCGCCGTTTTTCCGCCCGGTCGGAGAGTCGACCATGCGGAAAAGCTGCTAACATGGTGGCGGTACCTCCCAGACAACGCCATCCATATTAGCATAATGGCGGGGAAAGGCAGGCGGAAATCACTTGCGGGGCCGGTTGCGGGCCCCCCAGGGATTCTGGGGGGGTGGGGGTGCACATGGGGCCCCTGCATTTCAAATTACAACGTGGCAGGCACCGCGCGGTGCCTGTCACGTTGGGCATTGAAATGCATGATGTGCATTTTTAGCATTGCGGGATGCGCCCACCAGTGTAGCGGGCGCATTCTAATGGCCCCCACGGGACCCCTGCCCTTATGGTGGGCGGTCCCGTATTGCATTGGGATGGCTGGCAATGTGCCCCTAAGTTATCAAAAAGATCAGTTATGTACGTTTGATAATGAAACAACAGGCTAACATACAACCTAACGAAGTCTGGAAAGCGTTCAAGACACCTTAACTTATAGGTTATTTATTTTTGCTGGTACATTTAGAACATACATTTTAAAACTTACACTGGAAAGCTTGTTGGCGGAGATTAACGTATGCAGAAACTACAACGTTTTTGTGTGTTTTACGAGGTCCAAAGAGGTGTACACTGGTTACTGAATGTGAAAGGTTCATACTACATGAAAAGGTGGCCTCTAGAAGTTTGACAACTTCAGGCCGGCCCAAACAACGCAAGCACAGGCGCCCATGTTTTAGTACGTACTTTCAAAGGCACAGACATTGAAGGAATGCACTGCTTTACACGCACCGACAATGTATTCCACTTCAGTGAAAAATAGATCAAAAAGTGATCAATTTATATGCATGCCTATCCCCTTTCCAGAACTGAGCCAGGACACTTTTTTCCAAGGAGGCTTCTGATCTCTGCAGGATTTGCTCTTCTAAGAATGAAGCAACCCTGCACACTGTGTGCACTTGTAAAGCCCTTCTAGAATTCTGGTTAGCCAGATTTTTCTGCAGCAAGCTTTTTTTCTCCTGTGATAATACTGGATATTTATGTAAAATTGTAATTTTTTTATTGTAACCCTTAGGAGGGTGCCAATAACAGTTTTATATTGCAGTAGGAATTTCTTCGAGCCTACGCTGACCGTTATGAATTTTATCTGTTTTATCTGCATATTGCATGTAATATGTAATGGATTTATTTTTGGAATTTTTATGTATTGTTTGATCTTTGATTAATTGCCATGGAATGAACTAACTAATGCACTGAAGGCATCGGTTTGATACCCGTTCGATGTATGCTAGAAAAACAGGGGAGAAAATATTTTTCACAAAATGTGTGTCTTAGGCTAGTGAATTTGCCCTGAAAGCATCCTTCGCAGGAAATGGTGGTCATCGCCAACAGCGTTGGGAGTGTCTCCAAGTCGTTATCGGATGTTGGCACCCGGCCTCCTTGGGTGTAAAAAGGGTTGGGTTTGATAGTGACGCTTCTGCCTTCCTTCCCTAAAAAGGAAGGGATTCAGTCCACAGGTGGAGACCGCCAGGGGCCCCGTGTCCAACACTATGGACTCCATTGCCATCATACTGGTGGGGTCCCAGGCGCAGGGTGAAACGCACCCTCTCGATCACTATGGCCTTAAGCTCCATGTAAAAGCTGTAAGTAGCCATCAAGAACAATGGGGCAAACTCTTACCCCATTTCTGGATGCACAGCGGTAATGGAAGCATATCAATTATGCAACATTTCAAACCAAGTTAGTTCCAAAGTTTATTCAAAAGGTTCATCCAAATTATTCACATTATGCAGGATTCCTCCAATGACACGTGCGAGGCATTTTACTAGCATAACTGTAACCTCATACGCTACAAACATGCCGCAGCCTTAATCGGTAGCTAGGAGTATATGCCGGTAGTCTTCATAGAAATGTGTTTTATAGAATTCAAATACATACCATTTTGGTACTGAAATGTTGTTCTTTAATTTTTAATTGTAGAAATACCTCTAACGAAGGGCCTTGGGCCCGAAATGCATTGGGTTATCGTGATGAAATCTATGAAGACTACCGGCATATGCTCCTTCGTGTCGTTGGAGGAATCCTGCATAATGTGAATAATTTGGATGAACTTTTTGAATAAACTTTGGAACTAACTTGGTTTGAAATGTTGCATAATTGATATGCTTCCATTACCGCTGTGCATCCAGAAATGGGGTAAGAGTTTGCCCCATTGTTCTTGATGGTTATTCATAATTTCGTGGCTTCGGGCAGACCACGACTCTGGGTCAGCACGCGAATAAACACAAAATGGACAAAACACGGAAAAAACAGGTGTGCACTTCGTCATTCTCTTTGAAAGCTGTAAGTAGAACATCAAAATGATAGAATTGGGCGCGTGTGCAGAAGAGGGTGAAAGTTGTGAGGTGCCTGTGACGTATACGTCGTTACAAGTATGTTATAGTTTACAGTCGTAAATTTCAGCATATGAGGCGCTAGGGACCAGAGCTGAAAATCAGAGCATCAGTGCAGGCATGAGGGCATGCGGGACCACTGACGTTTTGTGTAACTGTGGGTGTTTGGCATGGTGCACCGTGCACCGTGCCCATCGCTCGACGTGCCTGTTAGGTGTTGTCTGTTGGTTTTGATAGTTACTCCTGCTTCCCATCACTCACCGCCGCCCCACTCTTGCATTTTTATGGATTGCTCTCCCAGGGAGTATTATTCCTTCAGCCCTGATTTCTTTATTCTGTCCAATGTTGCTCTCTTCCCTGGCCTTTTTCTCTCCCGCTCTCCTCACTTATTTCTCTGATACAACGTACCTTCCTGATCCCGATCCCGGTCCCGCGCCACCTCTGCGTCCAGTTCCTGGGCCGGTCCGGACTCCGCAGCAGGAACAGGTTTGGGCCGGTCCGGAGCAAGAACACCTTCAGAGTGACTGGGGGCTGTGAAGGCCTCTCGAGTTCCCCCCTCCCTCGTTCTCCTGAAGCCGGTATAGTAGTGACTGACAGTGCGCATGTACAGGCTGGTCATAAAAATGACCAATCCAAACCCGAACATGCGCACTACGTGCCGCTGTCAGTGACAGTCTGACTGTCACTCAAACCATGTTGAGTGCTGCCGCAGCCCCACGCCCTTCAGCGGCCGATTGCCATGTGTGCGTGTCACAGCAGTGCAACAGCGGAGGAGTTGAGAGAATTGCTTCATTTGCGTTCTATAACAAATTTAGGCGTGATGTGGCTAGTGGGGCATCGCCCTAGCGCCCCCAATGGATGCACCGCCACTGTCATTTCTAATATAACCTTTGATACACCCACTGTACAATACTACCATTTTTTAAATCATTGACACACCAATACCAGTTACTACATACAAACTTACCGATTGCTAGGTCTACACACACATCCACTCATTCATCCATACAATCCCTCATAAATGCAGTCACCCATCAATACAACACTATCATATGCACTCATACACCTATACAGACAATCAAACACAGGCACTCATCCATGCAGTTACTCACACACCTTGTCAGTCATGCTAAGAATCAATCACACTCCCATTTACTCACCTATACAATTATACACACCCCACATTACTTATTCATACAGATACTAACACATACTTACTCAGTTATATAATCAGTGATACAAGTACACACTCATCCATACAGCCAGTATCACAATCACTGACTTTCATGGATAGTCATTTATATACTTCAACTCTCACATACACTAACTTTTACCTATGTAGTTACTTGGACATGTACCACTGAGACACCCATTCACTTACCAACACACCCATATACACACTCACGCACTCATACTATGGTTTCCACATGCACTCTTGAACCCATACACCCAGTGAATCAACCACTCACACAGCAATGCACAGTCACACACCTCCCACTCACCCACACACACATTCAGAGTCCCAAAAAAATACTCAGACAACCAATCAATAACCTACATAGACACTCATGTAGCTACTGACCAACCCATGCATCAGCTTGCACAACAACAAACAGACTGATACAGACATTCACACAGTTTAGTCACTAACGCATTCATTCAGTGAGACACATTTAATTACTCATATAGTCAGTCACGCACCTAGTAAATCCTTCATCCAGACACTTATACACCTACTCATTCTTAAATACACCTTGGAATATATATAGAACATATTTCAACTTTACAGAAACACACAGTCACTGGATGATGTAATCAGTGATGTCATCAGTGATGTCATTCGAGATGTCATTAGGGATGTCACTGACCATGTCATGAATGATGTAATGTGTGACGTCATCAGCAGTGCATTGCGGGGGCGGGAGTTATAGTTAGCTGAACTAACTATAGCGGTGGGATTTCTATGGTTTTGTACGAGTGAAATGCCCAACTAACTATAACGTTCCTGAAACCTATTGGTTTTTTCAGTGAATTTCTATGGTTTTTTAAATGCTAATTTCTAACTATAACTCTGTAAAACCTATGTTTGTTTCAGCCCTATGACAATTAAGAAATACTGGATGTTATGTCAAAGTTGAGATGAATGATATTGTCAAACTGCAGGAAGAGTGTCATACAAAAGTGCTGGGTTGGCAAGACACACACCTCTTAATGTGGGATGAATTACACTTTCTGAAGACCACCACTCTGACTGTACCCACCCTCTACCTGCTGCCTAAAGTTCATAAATGTCTAACCAATCCTCTGGGAAGACTTATTTCTCCTCAAAGAGCAGTTTATTTGAAAATTCCAACATTTTCTATTGACCACTTCCTCTTTCTCTTTCCATTTGTACAAAACCTCAATTCATATGTCAGAGACACCAAAGATTTTTTTACAAAAAGATCCAGAATGTATTCCGGTGCAAGGAATGCTGGCTAGTTCGACTGGATGTTGAAAGCAAATATATAAGCATTAGACATAATGATGATGGTTTAAGAGTATGTAAATACTACTAACGTACTAGGAACATCAGCATGTTAAAAACACACACAAACACATGCTATTACGAATGATTGATTTATGCCTACATGAAAATGTCTTTCTTTTCTAAAGAGTTTTGTACAAACAGACACAAGGGACTGCAATGGGCACCTGTTTCGCCCCCAGTTACGCTAACTTGGCGTTGGGCTGGTAGGAGGAACAGGTGCTCTAGGGCAGTGACCTGGCAGAATAGACTGGGAAGACTAATATATGACTACAGTATGTCAATGATGTTTTCTTTGTATGGGAGAAGAATGAAAGAGATGTATTTGTTTTTGTACAGATTTGAACATCGATGATGTAAACTTGAAGTTTACTAAGTATCACAGTCAGGAAACAATTTAATTTCTAGACACAAGAATAAGCATTACAGATGGCAACCTGCAAACTGAACTATTTAGAAAATCTACTGCAGGAAACTCTGTCCTGCACTATGCTAGCTGCCCCTACCCCCTTATTTTCGATGGAGTGTTCCATAGAGTGAGGTCCTGCGAGCCAGGAGAAATTGTAGCTCAAACCAGAGCTACATGTGAAGAATAACAGAGATGATCGAAACATTTTGAGCAAGGGACTATCCTCATAATGAACTTGATTTGGCTAAAAAGAAAGCTGATAACACCCCCAGAACGCATGCCTTATTTTGCACCACAACAGAAAGAGATTTAGAAAATAGTGAGGGAATACGTATTATTACACAATACACCAAACAAGCAGGCAAACTGAGAGGTATCCTCAAGAAAAGATGGGGCATTTTATCTCAGGACCCAGTGTTGAAGAACAAAATAGGGACAACACCGAATATAACATATGAAATAAATATGTCCTTTAGAGACATGTTAGTCCAAAGCCATTTGAGACCTAAAATACTAATTGGCTTGAGGGGATTAAAGGTTTAAAATGCTGTGGGACCTCCAAAGCATGCAGATTAAGCAGCAATACATCAGATATCAGACTCGAAAGAGTAGATTAGAACTGGAAAATCCCCAAACTGAACATATGTAAGACTGATTTTGGGGCCTATGTAATAACACTAAATTATTCCTCTACGCTATCCAACACTTTCCCTACTGTTTCACTTACTGGAGTCGGAATAGTAATTTTTATTCTCCCGCTATCCAACACTTTCCCTACTGTTCTACTCCTAGGAGTGGGAATAGTAATTTTTACCCACCCGCTATTCAACACTTTTCCTACTGTTTCACTCACTGGAGTGGAAATAGTAATTTGTATCTTCCCGCTATCCAACACTTTCCCTACTGTTCCACTCACTGGCGTGGGAATAGTAATTTTTACCCACCAGCTAGACAACACTTTCTCTAATGTTACATTCACTGGAGTGGGAATAGTAATTTCTATTTGTCCGATATCCAACACTTTCCCTACTGTTTCACTCACTGGACTGGGAATAGTAATTTGTACCCTCCCACTATCCAACACTTTCCCTACTGTTCCACTCATTGGAGTGGGAATAGTAATTTGTATCCACCGGCTATCCAAAATATTCTATACTTTTGCACTTGTTGTATTGTGAATACTATTTTTATTATTGTTCCATTTAATGTAGTGTAAAATATTAATTTGCATAAAAATATTAATATTATTTAAAATGGTGTATATTATTTATCTTTTAATTTATATAATATGTTTATTTATATATGTAATTATATTTTTAATAATGTTTTAAATATTTTATCATTAAGAATAATAATTATTTTTTAATAATATTAAGTTAATATATATATATGTTAAAACAATTAGTTTTTTTAACATTACATTTATTATTTTTAGATTTTAAGCTTTTTTATATTATTTTAACTTTGTTTTACCTAATTATGTTTACTATTTAATTACTTTCAGATTAGTTTTAATACATTTCAAATCAATATTTTAGTTATCTATATTTTTAACAATATTTTGTACTCGGTATTTTAGTACTTACCTGTTTGTAGATAGGGACTCGATATTATGTCCCTCAATATTTTGGCTTCAATATTATGGACACTCGATATTGTGTCCCTCGATATTTAGTCACTGATCTCTCCGTGTGTAACATAGTCATTTACGTGCTCCAGTGCTGGGATGAATGCTACAACTGGCGACGAGTAGGGGATATGTGCCCAGAAGAAACAAGTCTGCTCTCCCTGAGAGTTTGCCAAGGTTCAGCAAATTGCTCATGTGTGCCATGTATACCCCAAGAAGCAAGCTACAGTTGGCATATGTGAAGTCAAAGTACTGCTCTTGCTCATACAGGCCCTCGAAAGAGGTGAAGGCCCTACAGAGGAGCACTGTCAGGAAGCCCGCCAGAAGCCCACTGGCAAGGCTGAAATAAGAGAAACTGCACCACAAAGTAACACAGAGCCTTTATCAATTCAAAAGAAACACTTAAGGTTGGAAAATATCCTTTACCCCTCAGGTAGAACCATTACAATGACTTGCTTTAGGGGGCGCGTTGTTGGACTGATGTTGGATTTTAAGTCCAACACCTACCCTACTGATACACTGACTAGTGTTGGAATAGTAATTTATACTATTCCAAAGTCCAGCGCCACCTAACACAAGTAGTTGTAATGACTTGCGTGGTAAAGGAACGTGTGGTAATATCGGAGTCGGGGTAGTGACTGCAGAGTAAAGAAATGCATGGGAAATGCATGTGGGGTTCTGTCATATATCCCTAAAGGCAGGGACAGCCAGGTGCAAGGAAGCTCTGAAGGCTGCAACAGCCTGGTGCAAGGAAGCTCTGAAGGCAGTGAGAACCAGGTATGAAGAAGCGCTTAAGGCAGAAGCAACCAGGTATGAGAAAGCACTAAAGGCAATGACAACCTGGTACATAAAGTACAAACATACTTTTATTTATTTTGAAGGTTTTGTATAGCACGAACAAGACCCTTGCGGGTATCAGAGCGCTTTACAGGCAGATGTGAGTAATAAAAACACGCATAGAGGGGGAAAAAAATAATAATTTAGACTAATACAATAATAGTAGCTAAAATAGATTGGCATAAGCAAGGGAAGTGGCCCACAACTTCGAATCGAGCATGACGACCGAGCCTTTCTGGACCGCCGATGTGTGCAAAGTGGCAAGTAGCACATATTACACTGAAAGGTCTTCAGAATTGTGAAATATTTCAATGGCTGTTCAAAAGAGCACCAAATATGTTGCAGCTGCGTTCCTGAAACCAGCACCACCATTCGATACCGCTAAAAAGCTTGGATCGAAATGTTTGATGGCAAAAAGATCCTCAAATATCTAAAAAACCTTGCAGTTGATGGTGTTAAAATAGTGATAAAGAAGATGTTACAAGATGATGAAATATTTTACCGTAAATCAAAGAAACGTTGGAAGCCAAGTTCAATCCAATGCGAAATGTCGACTATGAAACATACATTTTAACCAGGCAAGACAGCAAGCGGGTGAAACAATGGATGAGTTCGTTGGGCGACTTGATACCCTCATAAACCATTGCAGATTCAAAGAATTCAATTACGAAGAAGCTATGCTTCTTAAAGTCATTTATGGGTGCCTCTCTGATTCATTCAGATGATGCATGCCAAGAGAGACTGCTGACATGAAAGCTGGAACGACCCAGAATGAATCAGCATTAATCAAGAAGAGTAAGTAGAAACACAAAGTGGAAGCCCAGAATATGATGTCTCCAAATTAAAATAAGTTGTGTTTCTGATAGGGATTCTTGTTTTCACATGAAGGTAAATACCCGGCCATTGGATAGATATGCGAAGGCTGTGAGAAATAAAACCTTTTTGTAAATGTCTGGAAAGCAAAGGAGAAACTTAGGGGGTCATTAGGATGGCAGGCGGACTTTGTCCGCCTGCCATCTTTTCGTGGAATGGGACCGCCCGCCATTGGTGCGGGGGTCCCGTTGGTGACATTAGGATGCCCCCACCACACTGGCGGGCGCATCCTGTATTCTTGACATTGCAGCGGGCGGTGCTCTCAGCACCGCTCGCTGCAATGCCGAGAAGGCATGTCGTGCACTTCCATGCGCAACGTGGAAGGCACCGCGCGATGCCTGCCACGTTGTGCATGGAACTGCAGGGGGGTACCATAGGTACCCACCATGTGCACCCCCCACTCCCAAGAATCCCTGGAGGCCAACTACGGGCCCCTAATTGCATGAACCTCCTGCCTTTTGGTTCTGCCACAGAAAGGCATGTCCCCGCAGACATGCTAATATGCATGGCATTGTCTCCCAGACACCGCCACCATGTTAGCAGCTTTTCCGCCCGGTCGACTCTTGGACCAGGCGGAAAACCGGCGGACGGTCTTTCCATCTGCCGGTGTCCCCCCCGCCATGATAATGTGGTGGGGGGAAATTTCAGTGCGGGCGGTAGTTTTTGGCAGGCGGATCGCCACCGCCATACGGGAGGTGGCGATCCACCCACCATCCTAATGACCCCCTAAGTGCGTCATGACGAGATGAGAAAATGGACACTAGAACGTTCCAGAATCATTCTATCCACGCCCACAAGACAAACAACAGCATCAATCGAGGCAAGTAGAGGCCAAACAAAGTCGATTGTCATTAAAGTCATCTTCTAAAAGTTCTTCCGCATCATCACATAGTGACAGTGAAGGCGATGAATGTGCAATGGTGTTGTTGACCACAGAAAAGCATGCGCATATAGTATTGGCTGCTTGCAAAGAACACAAGACAAAGAGAGATAACCACATGAAGCAACCTAATGCTTTTGGCCGATGCCCCAAGATCATGCTAAAGGTGAATGGCTGCCCTACTCCTTTCATTATTGACAGTGGTGCATTGATCAATATCATGTCGGTAGAAAAATATAACAAACTCTCTCCAATACCACGTTTGACACCATCGAAAACAAAGGTGTACAAGTGGGTTGCTTCTACGTCATTGAAAAATGATTTGTAACGACCATGAAGCATAAGAAAACAAAAACACAAGCACCAATTCATGTTCTCTAGGGTACTTCATCGATTGCATGTCCACTCAGTTTCATAACTGCTGCTGACATGGAACTTATATCCATCAACTACAACCTCAATGCACATTCTGAAATAGTAAGTCAATACCCTGTGTTATTTCATGGACTACGGAAACTCAAGACAAGAATGAATGACATTAATGAGGGCATTCAACCTGCTGCTCAGAAACACCATTGGAATGCTCTTCATTTACAGGAGGCTGTTTAGAGAGAACTGGAACCATTGTTAAAGCATGACATCATCAAACGCTCTACAGGTCTGACATTATGGGTTTCACCCCTAGTGGGACTGCCAAAAAAGGAGAGTGGAGGTGCAGTGTGTATTTGTGTTGATATGCGCCAGGCCAACAAGTCAAATCAGAGAGAAAGATTTCCTATTCTCAGCCAGAAGCAGAGAGTATGGCTGTAGTATGGAACTGTAAACATTTTCATGAGTTTTTGTACGAGAAGCATTTTACCCTTGTTGCTGACCACCAGACATTGCTCACCATTTTTGGAAATCAAAAAGCCAAGATGCCCCCTCACATCAAGAGGTGGGGGCTGAGATTGCAAGAGTTTGATCACACTATTGTACATAGGGCGGGGATGGATCAAAACCCCACAGATTATTTCTCACAAGTGCCATTGCCGTGTCACGGTGCAACGTCTAAAGTGGCTAAAGCATACATTAATTTCTTAGTAAATCCAGCACTCGTGCAGCTCTATCCATTGAGCAGATCCTTGCTACTACCAATATACCAATATAGACCAAGACATGCTCACACCCAAGGATAATATTGCAGCACAATCATGGAGAAAACATACTCGAACTTTCTGTCACTCAAGAAGGTATCATACTAAGTGGTTTGAGAATTATCATCCCTACAAGCTTGAGACAACAAGTTATTGAAATGGCACATGAGGGACACTGTAGCATTTTAGCCGCCAAGAGGGCCTTCAGGGACAAAGTGTGGTTTTCTTGCCTTGATGGATGAGTCGAGAAGGAACTGAAAGTATGTCACCTGTGTAACCTCTTG
This sequence comes from Lissotriton helveticus, assembly GCF_964261635.1. NCBI lineage: Eukaryota > Metazoa > Chordata > Amphibia > Caudata > Salamandridae > Lissotriton > Lissotriton helveticus. The sequence continues at coordinate 572,436,005 of NC_136071.1, read as the reverse complement.
TCTCCCATGACAACACATCATCTGCTAAATATGTTTGATCTTTCTAAATGCCAGAAAAGCCCCAGAAAAGCATGCCTTTCTGGCCACAGGCAAATGGCATTGGTGTATGATTTATGGACACCCTAAATAAAGTGGTTCAGCGTGCTGCGCTTGAAGGAATCAATCTCAAGATAGCATGATGTCCAGCCCTTTGAGCTTATCTGTTAACTCCCGATTCTACAACTGGTGAAAGCCCTGGCACCTTGCTGTCTAGGAAAGCCCTTGGGACAAAGTTACCACAATGGACCTCAAGCATAGTGATAGACACTAATGAGATCCGTCTCATGGATGCTTCTCGCAAACGAAAAATGAAGGCCTGTTCAGAAAAGTGCACATGTGCTAGTGACACAGTTTTCGAAGAACGAAACCGAGCCGTAATCAAGCAAAAATAGAAACACAAGACTGACACTCCATTTGATGCTGATCCATTGAGAGTCTAGACAAGTAAAGGACATATGGTGACAGGTCCATGTCTCCGAAAGTTCATTATATGAGAATTGTACCATTTCAAACAACTACCTCATTGTTCATTGGATCCAGACGCCACAAGTGAAACAAGTTCCCCTGAGTGCCCAAGTCAAACATCTGAATCTACAGCTACAATGCCAGATGACAGTGCAACTCCTTCACTTTCTACAACTCAATCTGGAAGATTGGTGCGAGCACCTCGACGACTCATTGAGGAAGTTTAACATATATATGTTGTTTGTATTATTTTTAACAAAGAAGGAGATGTAGTGTTGTGTGATCATGTGCAGTCAGACCCCTGGGGTCCTAGGTGGACTCCTTACAAAGTGACGTAATCAGTTGGGAGTTATTTGGGTGTGTCTGGGTGTGGTCTATAAAGTCTACGACGCAGTATGTTCAGTTAATGGTTGCATGCGGAAGAATAAAGATTTGCATTACAGAGCTCCTTGTGTGGCATAGTCATACACGTGCGCCAGAGATAGGGTGGATGCTACAGTAATACCTGATTTAGAGTTTCAAAACAAGGTACTCCACATAACAGGTGGCAGAGTACCATGCCCACCAAACTGGGTAGTCATGATTTAACTGTGGTGCCTCCTCCAGCTCCACAGTGGAACATTTTACATTGAAGCCTGATAGAGTTTCAGCAGTTGGAGTAGGTGCATCAGATTGACTGCCTTATTTACTGCGGATAGTTTGGTGCATTTATTTTCATTTTGGGACTGCCAGAGAAACTTGACCCCCACACACAGACAAAAATCCTAACCCAAATGTCAGGATTTCATAAGCAGCTGCCCGAAACATGGGGACTGTTCACCAAACTTTCAGTGTCTTCAGAGAAGCAGCTGTGTTGGCAGCTCCTCTGAAAGCACAGAGCTCTTGGCAAGGCCAGCTGGGACCTATTACTATGGTGGCCTGTTCTCCAGCTAGCGCGTGGGAGGATAGACCTCTGCCACTCTGACGGATGGCGATGTGCTGCGAAAGTATAAATCAGACCCGAAGTTTACACTGCACCCCTTTTGCCAGGGACTTTATGTGTGCTTGCTGGTTGAGATTTGTATGCAATGAAGAGCTATAGATATAGAGCACCCAATAATGAACAAATGGATTTCTGTCAGTCTTCCTCCAAGAGTGCATCAATGTGGAGAGTTTGGTGGGAGAAAGCAGCAGTAATTTTTTTTAGAGCGTTTAATGATGGTTACACATGTGTAATTTTGATTATAGTGTTTAACATTAGGAGGGGCCAACTTAGCCTTGCATCCTTTTTTAGGTAGATAAATTACCATTGGGTTAGGTAATAGTAACACATTTATTTACAGATATTAAAAATAGACAGGCCATAGTATGGGCAGGTGCCCTAGGCTGGGTGGCTGCTTGAATGCCCTTGCTCTGCCTAACATGCATTCTTTTAACCTGATATTTCTCCAAGTTAGTGCATGAGTTTAGACTGCAAAGCTTAGACACATAGAGAGGCATACCCTGATCATGGTTTCTGTGGCACATCTTCGTAAAATCATGCTCTAACCAAGGTCTATGCCAGTTTAAATAAATGTGCCTTAGACAGTGCAGGTGGATAAAAACAGGATTTCAACTTGGCCCTGATTCAGAAGCACAGTAACATTTATCTATTACTCCCTCACACTGAGGTTAAGGCCGCCCTAATAGTTTCAACCATATCAGGGTGGACGACTCGGCATATGATGAATCATGCCACAAAGGTATAAGTGTGGCTTTCTTGTTCATTATATATAATAGCATTAGTTTAATGACCCTATATTTCTAGAAAGGTCAGTTTATCAGCTACATTATCACATTCTTTGTAACTAGGACGTGTGATAGTGATAAAAAACCTTTGACCTCTCTAATTGAGGTACACTTTTTTTACAATGACGGCCTGGTATAAGTTAAATATTTATTACAAAGGAAGCCTGACACCAGCTCTCTCTTCTAAAGGATTTCGAGCCATTTGTCACAAAAAGCAACATCAGAACTGCTGTTAAATCCCTTGTGCTCTCGCAGTTGGGTAGTGGTAATGTTCATGGCCTCCCAGACGGTGGTTACACAAAATATTGAGTTTTAAATACTATGGGATATACATATCATTAAAAATATTGCTACTACCCAAATACTGTAAAATAGATTATCCTTGGCAATAATATTGTTTTTTTGGGATATGATATCGTTTTCAAGAATATTGTTATTTTCAATATCGTTTTCTTTAATATAGCTTAAAAATATCGTTTTTTAATTAATTAATTTTAGTTAATTTTAGTTGATATATTAATTGTAGGTGGTATAGTATAGTAGTAGGTTGTTGGGTTTGTAATAGAATATGGTGGGAAGTTAATTCAATCATACATATTTTACATGTATTAGTAATTCATTTGATTGCAAATTAATTGTTTAATTGATTATTAATTATATATATTGTTTAATTGTTATGTTGTATTTTTTATCATAGTTTACATGTAATGTATATTTTAATTTAATTATCATTTACAGTAAAAGTCAATGCTAACTCGTGTATTTTAATTACATATTATAACTGAATAATTATGTAAATGTAAACCAAACACTTTCAACCTTTTTTTTCTTTCAATGTGTATTTAAATTTTTGTATGTTTATTATGCATATATTTTTTCAATAGGGGAATAGAGTGGCACGAAATAAAGTTATAATATTATTTACATTATTTGTTATTTTTATGGAATTGATGAATGTATAATTAAGTATGTATAATTTTACAGTTGTTAAGTATTTGTTTTATTTGAATTCCTAATGAATTGCATGTTTGTAAAGCTTTGTCTGTTGAAATATTTTTCTTTCTAAATGCTGTTGAAAGTGGAAAGTGATGTCATCAATGCTGCTATTAGAGATGTCATTAGTGATGTCATAAATGATGCTATAAAGCATATCATGAGGGATGTAATATAAACATAAGCAGTGCATAGGTTCTGCTAACTATAACTAGTGAATGTCAGTTTTTTTTATCGTTCAAAACGTTAACGTTATTACTGACATACTCACCTAACTATAATGGGCCTCATTACGAAGCCGGTCGGACGAACGTCTCACTGGCATTGTGTCCGGAACAGGACCACCTGACAAGGAGCCAGCGGTCCCGCTTCCCAAATAATTATGTGACCACCTTCACAGAAAGGGTATATTGCCTATTGTGGCTTGTGCTGCGAGCTGTAGCACGAGCCACAATAGAAAATATACACTTTTTAAACATCCCTGCACCATGTGCCAGGCACCATTTCTAGGCGGCAGGGGGACGGGAGCCCTGCTAGGGGCTCCCAAAGTCCGTTTCTGACAGCCTTCCTATTTTGGTCAGACTGCCATAGAGAGGCTGTTGGAAATGTGCATCGTAATGCCCATTGTGGCACCTGAGCAGGCACCGCCTCCATTCTGGAGATTACGATCCGCCCGATGGGCCGATGGGATCTTTCAGCCTGTCGGAGGTGAAGCAGATTCCCCCTGCCGGCATCAGTTGGACCTCCCGCATTATAATTCGGCAATCGGACTGACGCCTCAGATGTCTAGCGGTATGCCACCAATGAGCTGTTGGTTGACCGCCTGTCCGACATCGTAATGGGGTCCAATGTTACTTTAACCTTTGTTTTTTTCAGTGGATATATATATCTATATGTATATATATATATATATATATTCACTGAAAAAACCATAGGTTATAGACCATATATAGTTAGGAATTAGCATTTACAAAACCTTATTTTACTCACACAAAACCATTGAAATTCCATATATAGTTAGTTGCACTAACTATATATCGCGCACCCGCAATCCACTGCTGATCATGTCACATATTACATCATTCATGACATGGTCAGTGACATCACTGATGACATCTCAAATGACATCACTGATGACATCACTGATGACATCTCAAATGACATCACTGATGACATCACTGATGACAACAACCAGTGACTGTGTATTTCTGTAAAGTTAAAATATGTCTTACATATTGAAGAATGAGTGGATGTATAAGTGTCTGGATGAAGGATTTAGTATGTGCATGACTGACTGTATGAGTGAGTGATTAAATGTGTCTCACTGAGTGCATGGGTGGAGTGACTAAAGTGTCTTAATTTGTGCATCATTATGTCTGTTGTTCTGTAAACTGCTGCATGTGTTGATCAGTAGCTATATGAGTAACTATATGGGTTATTGATTGGTTGCCCAAGTATTTGTATGGGAGACTGAGTGTGTGTGTAGGTGGCTGGGAGGTGTATGGCTCTGTGCATAGATGTGTGAGCAGTTGATTCACTAGATGTATGGGTTCAAAGGTGCATGTGGAAACAGCTGTATGGGCGGTTGACTGTGTGCATGAGTGTATTGGTGAGTGAATGGATATCTCAGTGCTACATGTCAAAGTAAGTACATATGTAAAACACAGTACATGTGAGAGTTGACATATATAAATAACTGTGCATAAGAGCTAGTGAATGTGTGAGTGGCTGTATGGATCATTGTGAACTTGTATCAGGGATTGTATAACAGAGTAAATATGTGTTAGTATATGTTTGAATAAGTAAGGTGTGTATAACTGTATAGTTGAGAAAATGGAGGTGTGATTGATTCTTTGCATGACTGAGTAGGTGTGTGAGTAACTCCATGGATGAGGGACAGTCTGTGAGTGTCTGTTTACACTGAGTTTATCTATGGTTATATTAGAGTCTGAAGAGGTTCATCGTATTATCACATGAATGATGTCATCAGTGATGTGATCAGTAATGTCAATTGAGATGTCATCAGTGATGTCATCAGTGATGTCATTTGAGATGTCATCAGTGATGTCATCAGTGATGTCATTTGAGATGTCATCAGTGATGTCATCAGTGATGTCACTGACCATGTCATGAATGATGTAATATGTGACATGATCAGCAGTGGATTGCGGGTGCGCGATATAGAGTTAGTGCAACTAACTATATATGGAATTTCAATGGTTTTGTGTGAGTAAAATAAGGTTTTGTAAATGCTAATTCCTAACTATATATGGTCTATAACCTATGTTTTTTCAGTGAATTTCAATGGTTTTGTAAATGCTAATTCCCAACTATATATGGTCTATAACCTATGGTTTTTTCAGTGAATTTTCAAGGTTTTGTAAATGCTAATTCCTAACTATATATGGTCTATAACCTATGGTTTTTTCAGTGAATTTCATAGGTTTTTTAATAGCAAATATCTATATGTATGAAAGTAATACTTTTTATTAGAAATTTAAAAATGTGTAAATATTTTTTTTTTTATTATGTGCCCCGGTACGCGCCCCGGGGCGCTCCCGGGGCATGTACCGGTGAACGTACCGGGGAGCGTTCCGTGAGCGCTGCTCCCGCGAACGAAAACAACATGATGACTTTTCGCGTAGTCGCGTGATGCGCCGCGTAAACATGACGCATCGCGTAACCGCGTGATGCATTTCTTCGGCGCGCTCCGTAAACGTACCCGGAAGCGCTCCGTGGCGCGACCTGGAGCGCGAAACGTAAGCGCGCCGGGGCGCGTAGCGTAAGCGCGTCGGGACATGTGACCTGAAACTTTTTTTTCTACAAATGATGAAAGCCCCCTGCTCTTTTCCTCATTCTTACTTTTTTCTTTGAGAAAGCAAGAGCTATCTGTGAGACATGGCTTCAATAGTAGCTGCAGCAAGTGCACCCCCACCACCACCACCACCACCCAGAAAGGAAGGCCCACCACCACAGATCCTTCCAGGAGTTGAAGAAGAGGAGGTAGAAGATGATGAGGACCAACAAACCATAACATACTTGCCTGAAGAACCAAGACAAAGCCATGTCAAAGTTCATTATATATGGCAGTATTTTTTCATTCCTGCTGGGCAAAAAAAGTGAATGCCCCGAAGGTGACATGCTTAATTTGCAAAGAGGTCATGTCCAGGGGCAACCCAAATAAAAAATATTCATTTGGGAACTACACAATGATCCGCCACATGCAGAGGTGGCACCCTAACAATCTGGCACAAGCTGAGGTACGGGATCTGGCTCAGAAAAAAAGAGACCATCAGGCCAGCACCTCATCAGGTGAATCTTCATTTGCAGCACCAGAAGGGCGCGAAACAGTACCAAATATACAAGAAAAATTTGGTGTAATAAAAATGGTCTGCATTTTTTGCGGAAAGACCCTCTGCTACGGGGAACTAAGCATTCACCTTATTAATGCTTCCATCGACAACCACAACTGCAGCAAGAGAAGAAAGCAGTAGTTTTTATTTTTTATTTTTTCTCCTCTCAAGCCACTGTTAATTCCCAGTTTTTTGTTTCTTGTTTTTTGTTGAGCCCTTTATAATGGCTGTTTTTCGTTGTTTCCCCCCAAAAAAACCCCAAAAAACATACAATTGTTCAAAAAATACAAAAAAAACAAAAAATGTTCAGAAAAATAAAAAAAATATATAAAACAACAAAAACATTAAAAAAAGTTCTTTTCAGAACTACCTCCCATTTTTAAAAAATTACTAAAATTTTAAGCACTCTTGACTTCATTTTTCTCATTGGTGCGCTTCCCGGTGCGCGCACCGGAGAGCGCCCCGTTAGCGCAATAAAAAATTAAAAAATAAAAAAAAACAAGAGAAGGAGATCAAAATAAGAAGAAAAATAGTAAAGGATGTGGAATGAGAGGTAGGGATAGAACCGGACTAAAAGAACAATCCCGAGGGAAAGTGTTAAGAAAACAGTGAGCAAAAGTAAATAGGAATAAAACAAGATGTATGATAGTGACTAAGGTTAAAACATGTGGAATAACAGAGAGAAAAAACAGAAAGCAGAAAAGAAGAAGTGACAGAAAAGGAATGATTGAAACAGCAAAGAAATGTAAATAACATAGGGGCATATTATCAACACAGACGATAAAATTTTCGCTGCTTTTATCGGCAGAAAACTGCCGCTAAAGCCGCTTTTGCGGCTGAAAACTGCCGCTAAAGCCGCTTTTGCAGTAGTTTTCTGCCAATAAAAGCAGCGACAATTTTATTGCCTGTGTTGATAATATGCCCCTTAGTGTGCTTGAACTACAGGGAGAAAGCATAATGAACAAGTAGTGAAAGAGTGATCAGTCAGAGACAGTGAGAGTAAGAGAACAGGAGTGAGGAACTATGAGAACAGAGGGACTGAGAAAAGGAGTAGAAGGAGTAGAGTAAGTAAGTAATAGAGAAAGGAATGAGGGAAATAGCAAAGGCAGGAAACTGAGGGTTAAAGAAATGAAGCAATGGAACTAATTGAAGTTAAATGTGATAGAAATGTAACGAAAAGAGTACAAAACATTTACCTTATAATTGTCGTTAACTTAGTCACTTGTTATTTTTATACTTTCAATCTGTGAAAGAAAGAACAAAAATTTGAAAAATATTAAAACATGTATTTAAAAATTAGAAAAGACAAGGGAAAAGATTGAAGGACAAACAGTTTTTCAACAACTTTGACACTTACAGAAGCCTCTGCTTCTCCATGCCCCCTACACAGTCCTAAATATATACATTTTAAACTAACAGTATCTTGTTGCAGATGAAGTGAGGCCTATCTTGCAACATGGTGCATCTTTTGCATCACTGCTGCATCACATAAGTGACGCAACAGCGGCACAAAAGAGGCGCACGGCCATCATAAATCTGCCCCTAACATTTTAAATGATTGATTCAGGATGCCGATAAGGTGTGGCCTATCCAGGGGTTTGTTCGAGGTGAGGCCTACTCAGGGTTACAGATGAAATTTAGGCTTGTTGAAGAGTACAGAGGAGATAATACATGTGCAGGCCTACCAATGAAGTGAGTCATGTCCACTGCACTCTTGAACAAAGGCCAGACCTCTTCTGTGTCCCTGGACAGGCCTAAACCTCATCTGCACAATGTGATTCATAATGTTAGGAAACACAGGTGATGTAATTGAAAAATGTGGAATTCTTTTCCTCATTTCACAATCACATCACCTGTGTTTCCTTTGCTTAGGTATCTCATTGTGCAGATGGAGTCTAGCATATCAAAGACTACACAGAAGGTGAGCACTGTATGGAACAATTTTGACATTTACAGAAGATTCAGCTTCTCCATGCCCCCTACACAGTCCTAAATGTTTACAGTTTAAACTGACGGTATCTTGTTGGAGATAAAGTGAGGCCTATCTTGCAACATGGTGCATCTTTTGCATCACTGCTGCATCACAAAAGTGACGCAACAGCGGCACAAAAGAGGCGCACGGCCATCATAAATCTGCCCCTAACATTTTAAATGATTGATTCAGGATGACGATAAGGTGTGGACTATCCAGAGGTTTGTTTGAGGTGAGGCCTACTCAGGGTTGCAGATGAAATTTAGGCTTGTTGAAGAGTACACAGGAGATAATACATGTGCTGGCCTACCAATGAAGTGAGTCATGTCCACTGCACTCTTGAACAAAGGCCAGACCTCTTCTGTGTCCCTGGACAAGCCTAAACCTCATCTGCACAATGTGATTCGTAATGTTAGGAAACACAGGTAATGTAATTGAAAAACGTGCAATTTTTTTTGCTCATTCCACAATCACATCATCTGTATTCCCTCAGCTTAGGTATCTCATTGTGCAGATGTAATCTAGCATATCCAAGAGTACGGAGAAGGTGAGGACTGTATGCAACAGAGCAATGTACATTACTCACCTCTCTTGACACTTACAGAAGCCTCAGTTTCTCCATGCCTCCTGCACAGTTCTCAATGTATATCACAAATACAAAAAGTACAGAATTAATTATACATGTTAAATGGTTTATTTTTGCTGTTCTCAGAATGTATCAAATTTCACTAAAAACAGTGAGTTGAAGGTATTCATCATATAACAGCGGGGAAAAAAACACAATCAAAATGATTGTGTTTAAAAAACCCATATAACATAATCAATCAGAAATCAGAACTCCTTAAAAGTAACTTACTTTCCATGACGTCAAAGGATGTCCTATGAACAGCTTATACTCTGTTGTGCTGCTATTATTTTCAGCCCGCCACTTTCTGAAAGAAAAGCTCCATCGTTTTGACAAATATGTTACATACAATAAATGAGTTCTCGCTCTCTACCGCACATTTCCTCAAGGCCAAATCGTGTAAGAGCCATTTATAACTCTTGGAATTCTTCTAAGCAAATCCCGTCATTTTCTTTTTCCGCAACTTTTAGAAAGAAAACGTTCAAGATCACTTTCATAATCCTGTACTAGTAATATCTCATCCTTCTTGCTCACTCATGTTCCACATTTCCACATTTAACTTTTTACTCTGTACTACACTTATCCTCAAGGCCAAATAGTGTAGGAGCCATTAGAACCTCTTGATATTCCTCAGAGCAGATCCCGAGATTCTTTCCCTAAAATTTTGGTTTTAAAAACACCAGGTAAGAATTTTTAAGGTCAAAAGGCAATTTTTTTTTTGAAAGTTAAAACAGAATCATTGCAGAATGACCAGCCGTTTCTAGACTTCAAATAAGCTGTGTAATGTCCTGATGTTGTTGAAGGACCGTCACGATATATAATTGCTGCAGTTACAAAAGTCCTTCCTGATATTGACAACTGCGAAGCCACAAAACTTTTAATTAAAGTTGTCAATTTTGTTCCATCAGGCCTACATCGTTGGAACATTAAAATGACATACTGGCCATATGATCGTATAAATAATGTGGACAACATTTCAGACTTACCTTGGCTACACTCCATGTTGTGATCAGCTGCTTTTACTAGCTTATTAAAGGACACTGATTTACTGTCTGGCAAAGTTAAATATATACATTTTTCTGAGTCTACACTAGTAGTACTTGATACCCTACAGTTCTCGCAGTCATGTTGCCATTGATAAGAAAGGCCAAACAGGTGATCTACATCTACACCTTCATCTTGCAATACATCAAGCATATACATTAAAAACTCCTGACAATCTTGCTGAATATTTTGAGAGAATTGCGTTTGACCTGAACATTTGTCTAATAGATTTCGAATTTCAGACACACTTTCTATTTTTGTTCTATCAGTGCTACATTTCTCTAACACAGAATTCAACAAACTGCAAAATCTTTGATCCGAATTGACCACAATCTCTTCTTTTAAATTTTCTAGAGAAAACAAAACATTAACCACTACATTAGCATAGCAGTTGACACCAGAACTGTTTTCAAATTGAAAACCAACAACATCTTCAACAAAATCCTTTTTCTTTCTGCTTATAATTTCTGGTTCATCGACTTTTCGTCTTTTTGCTACAACCTCTCTACTATTGGTCACATTTCTTTGTTTCCGGCCTACCACACGTTTCTCAAACAAAGGATATTGAGGCAAATGTGGCGCATACTCTCTTCTTAACCTATTGTATTCCTTAACACAATCTAGATCCGCACAAATGTTTGTGACATCACACTCAATCAAGTACAATCCCGATAAAGTTCTGACTCGTGACAATGCCACATATGCCATACCCTCCTTGAACACAGAACTGCCAATATTCACCAATGCACTGTCTACACTTAAACCTTGCGATTTATGGATTGTCACCGCATATGCCAAGCAAACAGGAAACTGCTTACGGCGAACATATAACTCTTTTACAAGCAAAAACCTAGCAGAGCAACGACCAATTAGCTGTACTTCCTCAATGCCATCAAATTAAATTTTTAAAAATTCAATTCCATCTCTATTTCTGTATTTCTCAAAATCAACAACATTACCCATTGATCCATTTACCAGACCTCTTTCAACATGTAAATTCCTTCTTAAAATTATACGGCAATTTAAGCACACATTCAGAGTCTTTTCAAAACCAGCAGTTTTAGATATAGTCTTCTCTAATGAATCCAATTTTGATTTCAAATTCTCAGACAAAATAATTGTTGCTCCCATATGCTCTACTCTGTCAATAGCTTCCAGTTTCACAATCTCTTGGTTTTCTAAATGCAACATTTTGTTGTTGAAGATGGCACATTCTGCAAGAGTTGGCATCAAACATATTCCAGATTTCTTCTCAGTAATTTTCTGAAAAATATTCTCAGGCACAACGTCTTCTTCTGGATACAAATTTGACAGTAATCGTGCATGTAAAGCTTCTTTCCCATGCTCGGTCACTTTTCCGATTCTAACATCTTGTAGAATATTCTTATAATCTTCATCCTTAGCTTGACGCATATTTTCACGCAATTCAGCATAATTGAAGTTTAACCATATATTGACGTTGCCAATACTCCCTAGGCACTTCCTGGTATCTTCATGCGTGAGCATTTTGAACACTGGTTGTCCTTTCACTGGTGTCAGCTGCAGAAGATCACCGAAAACAATGATGTGTTTGCCACCAAATAACACATCATACTCTGTTTTGAGAACTTCTTGCATTCTCAAATGCACAAAGGCAAGCATGACATTGGAAACCATGCTTACTTCGTCAATGATAAGAAGTTTCATTTTCCTCAAGACTCTTGAAACTTCACAACAAGCATCTCCAGATAACTTGTGGTATTGTAATTTGTTATCATGCTCCACTGGCAGCATCAGTAGGCGATGCAAAGTAATACCTTTAATGTTATGTGCTGCCAGTCCAGTTGGAGCGGTGACAACACAAGACAGCGATGACTCAGTCCTTTTCTGCAAATAACATGAAATTGCTTTAATGAGGAAACTTTTTCCAGTTCCCGCTTCTCCACTCACGTACAGTCGGACAGGCTTCAACGACGTACATGAGCACTCTTTCTTCTCATGACTTAATCCATGATCTATATGGTTGGTAACTTCGTCATATATTTTCCTCTGCTCAACGTTGAGTTGTCTTTCCAAGTCTTCTAAGTTAACTGCATCCTCCTGAGCATGTGCCATGGCTCTTTCCACTTCAATCATGGCAGTGGCAGCTTCATTTTCAATAACTGGTCCTCCTAGTGGATCCTGACTCAATTAAACAGAACTCTGACTGTCCTGAGAACTGTCTCTAGCAATCTCGGCTGCAATCGTTGCTTCCTGCTCGATTTCCGCATTCAACATTTCTAGATATTTGGGAAAAACAGGACATTCTATGGTCTCCTTGGCGGCATTGAAAGAGTCTTCGTAACAGAGGAAATCTCCAAGCAGTTCCTCTTCTGCACGCCAAGGCTTGAAAAGTTGCAAAAGTGCTAAATAGAAAAACTCTTTTCTTTCAGGAGATTCGCCACTCAATTTTCGATGGTTTACCAAGTGGCATTTTCTTTGCTTGACCAGACATCCCTCACTTCCAATTACAGCATACACTCCTTTATCAATATCTTCTTTGATGTTCCTCTTGAATATGTAATTTTGTAGAACCTCATACAGACAAACATTCTCGAGGTGACTGCTTCTATTTGGATAATATGTATCCAACATGTTGGTCTTCAAAATATCTGTACTGTTTGGCTCCTTTTCCGTCAAATACTCAATTTCCCGCACAGGTTTCAGAACTCGATTACGCGTTGCAGCAAGACCAAGACTCGCCCAAATGATACTCCTGGATTTGGCATAGAGACTTGCTGAAGACAACCGGTCAGAACATTCGTAAGCTCCGATTTCTCGATGCGACAACATCTTCAGACTGAAACTGTACAACTTCTTACTGAGGCTCTTTTCATGGGAAATGTCCTCCCACATATCCTTCAATTCTGTCTTTTCTTTTTTGGTGATGTAAGATGTCACATACCGAGCCACAGCCATACAGTTATCAGCCACAAACTGTATATCCATGTTAGCATTCCACATGGACAAAATCACTGGGTTGTAGTCGTTGATGTACTTGGACTCTTCGTTCCTTTTCAAATTGTACGTATTTTTGGGTGATTTCTTCATCACATTATGTCGCAGTGAAGACATCGAACTGTTCACTCTTCCTTTAGAAATCACCGGTCGTGGAAAGGCGAAACAACATTTTGTGTAGAACTTGTCCTTGTTTCTGAATTTACGACGACAGTACTTTCCACAACGATGGCTTTGGAAGCGTAAAACTTGTTCTCTTAGGCTTTTGTCTTCCTTTGCCTTTGGAACAGCACATGTAGAATACTGTTCTATGAAACTCATCACTAAGTCATCCGGATCTGTTCCAAAATTGGGTGCATCTTTGATCCACAGCAGCATATGTATATGAGGAGCACCTCTTGCTTGGTACTCCTTTCTCCAGAAGAAGTCCAACACCTCTCCAAGAGGTGGATTTTTCTTGTTCATGATGAAAGACATCATAGCTTCAAATCTATGATTGAAGTACCTGCATACATTCACTGGATCCAAGGAGCACAGTTCTCCGGGTGTCTTGAATTCGATATTTTCAATGTTTCCATTTGCCTCTCGTAGAAATTCAAGTAAATCTTCCCAGCCATACTCGGCACAACTGAGAGTGAGGAACCATGTGGGAGTTCCTAAGTTCCTCAGCATACATTTTAAATCACCATGACGACGGTACCAGTACTCATTAGTACCACGCTGACACGCCATGAGATTAATCAGGTGAGAATCCAAAATACTGTCTTGCACATTGACTTTATCCATAAAGTCACTTGCCGAGATATTTTGCATCTGTACACCACTTTTCAAGATGTGGTTCACTGCATATGACAGTCCAGACAGATCGCTTTCAAACAGTAGATGAAACAAATAGGGAATGCATTGACGAAACCTAGGATCTTCTGCATACAATCGTAAAGTCCGGTATTCAGAAGCAGGAATTTGATCAGGTCGCTCATCATATCTTCCTCCTTGACCTGTTGGAAATAGCTGTGGGAAACACCGAGCTTCCAAACTTTCCTCCCAAACACTAATGGGACTTCCTTTGGCTTGTTTCATTTGAAACAACTCAATAGCATTCCCCATCACTTCCTTGGAATGCAAAGGATGAACACTATAATGTTCATATATTTCTTCATTTTTAGAGGCTTCTACTTTCTCAATTTGACCAGCACACAAATCGCTATCCTCTTCTTCACTTACTTCCTCTTCTGCAACATATACATTCTTGTAGTACTTATTGTTTTTCTTCAAATACAATGTTGCCTTTTTGACTTTCCTAACATCCACTAAATCTTGCCCGATTTTCTTACTCTTTGTCGGAACCCCATTAACTAAGATAACCAGAGGTTCCTCTTCCACTTTCTCTACTCCAATTGTATTAATGTTTTTCTTCAAATCTAGAGGCAAATAAACAACTCTTCCCTTTAATCCTCTCTGTAAATCTGATGGAGGCAATTTCCCTGTCTTTGGCTCCTTTCGTACAATAGCCTGAAAGGGATGGATACTTTGAATCAAAATAGATTCATAAGTATTTAAATCCTTCAATTCAGAAGGAATCTCAACCAATTCCAGATTATTATGAACCGCTCTAGCAGGCATCTGGTTTTGATTTAATTTGTTACAACAATAAGTACACACACGTTGATCCAATCCCAAATCAAAACAATTTTCTACCATCAAGTATGTTGCAAAATCCTTCCATTCACTATTATTTTCACTTTCACTTTTCGCATATAAATCCACTAACTTAGTCTGATTCTTATAATAAGTGCGTCGACAACACACACAAGTAAAATTAGGCCTCTCACTTGATTTCACCTGAAACGTGGCAATTTCTTTCTGAAAATTATCTGTACTGGAAACCTGTACACTATCTTCCACATTACCTTCTTCTTCTGGGTCAATTTCAACATTCTCCTCTTTACTTGCAAAGTAACAAAACTCAATTTCTTCACAAATATTCTTCACATCTACTTCAGAACCATGCAAAAGAGCAGTGCATAATTGTTTAAGCATAATTGCTGGACTCTTAGCATAATACAACATTCTAACTAATTTCCTCACTTTATTATGATGCACTGCTTGCATCCTGAAATGATGAAAAACACTCTGGCATACTCTCCTGGAAAGACCAGCCAATGAATGACCATGCAAACCTGTCACTTCTCTCACTCTGCAAGGATCTAAGTCTTGCAACATTTTCATTTTCTGTTTTAAACTTTTCTTATTAAATGTCCGTACAAAATCACAAAGGAAATTGATGGAATCCTGTCGCACGCTGCAAATACTACTACACTTCCAGGTATACACTGGTCTCTTAGGACGTCTTCCTAAAACCTCATTACCTAACACCTCTTCTGCCTCTGTTGTCACAAGTTTTTCTTTTTCAACTGGACAACCATCTTTCACCTCATAAGCTCGACCACTGGTGTCAACTGCATGCACCAAATCATTATCCTGGAAATAACTCTCCTCATTAAAAAATGCCTCACAACTTGAACTATGCATCCATTCTCCTGAAAAAACTTCACAAAAATTACTACGATTAACTGTTCTCTTCCATCTACTATTTGTTTTGAAATCATAAATTGCCTTGTTTAGTTTCCTAATTCTATTGATTATCAAAATAAATAACTTTCGCTTAATTTCGAATGCCTCATCAATAATTTTCTCAACAATTTTTTTTCTCTTATAAAAAACTACTTTCTGTTGACCTTTCTTAATATTTTTTAACAAATTGCCAATTATCCTGTTGCGGAACATTCGTCTACGAATGTCCCTAAACTGATCTTTCCTTCTACTACCATGCACAGAGTTATCGCCTGCTCTAGCAGTAACATTTTTGATTGGCCTTTCCTTTCTGTTTAAATTGGCTCTCTTTTTCTGTACTAAAACATGTTCTGTACTAATACTTTTTTTTTACAAATGTTTCTTAGGAATGATTTTGTTCTCTTACCCGGAGCTTTCTTGGTGACTTGACGAGTTTTTATTGTAGATGACTGCTGCAAACATTTAGTAATCTGCTGTCTTTGACGTTTTGTAGCCTTTCTTGTTCTCTCTTTAGAAGGCATCTTCTACTTTTGAAATGATCTGCAGTTGAATCTGTGGTAAAATATAATTAAAAATGTTATTAACCACTATTACCAAACAGTAAATCAATAACAGTCGTCAAAAATTTAACACACTACTTGTCATTTTTACATACAATAATTTTTAGTGCATTGGCAAATTTAGTAGTCACAAATAGTAGCAAAGAAATGGAATGCTTCTACATTTGACCTGTGCTGTTTGATATGTGAATCTGAACTAATTTTATGAGCATATTTGACTATTTTATTAAAGACACTACACCCAACCTGTTTTTGAAGTTGTGTTTAATTTCAAATGAAACGGTTTACATGTTTACTTTTCATTTCCAGTAACTTTTAAAAATAAATGTTTATAGTTCCATAGGCTCAAGCAGGTCAGCTTCCCACCCTATGTCATACAATTCTGACAAATCGGCATCCTCATCATGTTCTTCATCATCCTCAGGATTTAAATCATCCAAGGGATCTACTTCCACTGATGTTTCAATCACAATTTCAATGATAATATCGAAATCAACAGATTGCTCATTATCACTCATGCTTGATGTTGTCGTTATCTTTAAAGAAAGAGAACAACAATGAGATGTTGCAGAGTAAGAGACAAATCTCAGAGACTATAATTGTAATTTTTTTTACCAAGAGTAACATTTTGCAGATATTATTTAACCATGTCCAGCAATGCTGTTTCAAACAGGCGTAAGAATTTGATTCAGCAATGCCATAAATGTGACTCAGTGAAATCTTCTTAATTTTACTGTGTTAGTTTTACAGGGCTTTCATGCAAATGACTGGCCACCCTACAACAAAACGCTAACATGAAATCTGACGCAGGTTTCATGTGGCACAGGACTTTACAGGATGACACATCTGCCTAGATGCATCAAGTTGTAAATATGTCGCAACATAGCAAATCTTTTGCACCGCCGCTGCGTCACAAAAGTGACGCACAGCGGCGCAAAAGAGGCACACAGCTATCATAAATCTGTCCCTAACATTTTAAGTGATTGATTCAGGATGACGATAAGGTGTGGCCTATCCAGAGGTTTGTTTGAGGTGAGGCCTACTCAGGGTTGCAGATGAAATTTAGGCTTGTTGAAGAGTACAGAGGAGATAATACATGTGCAGGCCTACCAATGAAGTGAGTCATGTCCACTTCACTCTTGAACAAAGGCCATACCTCTTCTGTGTCCGTGGACAGGCCTAAACCTCATCTGCACAATGTCATTCGTAAAGTTAGGAAACACAGGTGATGTAATTGAAAAATGTGGAATTTCTTTTCCTCGTTTCACAATCACATCACCTGTGTTTCCTTTGCTTAGGTATCTCATTGTGCAGATGGAGTCTAGCATATCAAAGAGTACACAGAAGTTGAGCACTGTATACAACAATTTTGACATTTACAGAAGATTCAGCTTCTCCATGCCCCCGACACAGTCCTAAATGTTTACATTTTAAACTGACGGTATCTTGTTGGAGATGAAGTGAGGCCTGTCTTGCAACATGGTGCATCTTTTGCATCACTGCTGCATTGGTTTCATGTGGCACAGGACTTTACAGCATGACACATCTGCCTAGATGCATCAAGTTGTAAATATGTCGCAACATAGCAAATGTTTTGCACCACCACTGCGTCACAAAAGTGACGCACAGCGGCGCAAAAGAGGCACACGGCTATCATAAATCTGTCCCTAACATTTTAAATGATTGATTCAGGATGACGATAAGGTGTGGCCTAACCAGAGGTTTGTTTGAGGTGAGGCCTACTCAGGGTTCCAGATGAAATTTAGGCTTGTTGAAGAGTACAGAGGAGATAATACATGTGCAGGCCTACCAATGAAGTGAGTCATGTCCACTTCACTCTTGAACAAAGGCCAGACCTCTTCTGTGTCCGTGGACAGGCCTAAACCTCATCTGCACAATGTGATTCGTAAAGTTAGGAAACACAGGTGATGTAATTGAAAAATGTGGAATTTCTTTTCCTGATTTCACAATCACATCACCTGTGTTTCCTTTGCTTAGGTATCTCATTGTGCAGATGGAGTCTAGCATATCAAAGAGTACACAGAAGTTGAGCACTGTATATAACAATTTTGACATTTACAGAAGATTCAGCTTCTCCATGCCCCCTACACAGTCCTAAATGTTTACAGTTTAAACTGGCGGTATCTTGTTGGAGATGAAGTGAGGCCTGTCTTGCAACGAGTTCGCATCTTTTGCATCACTGCTGCATCGGTTTCATGTGGCACAGGACTTTACAGCATGACACATCTGCCTAGATGCATCAAGTTGTAAATATGTCGCAACATAGCAAATCTTTTGCACTGCCACTGCGTCACAAAAGTGACGCACAGTGGCGCAAAAGAGGCACACGGCTATCATAAATCTGTCCCTAACATTTTAAATGATTGATTCAGGATGACGATAAGGTGTGGCCTATCCAGAGGTTTGTTTGAGGTGAGGCCTACTCAGGGTTGCAGATGAAATGTAGGCTTGTTGAAGAGTACAGAGGAGATAATACATGTGCAGGCCTACCAATGAAGTGAGTCATGTCCACTTCACTCTTGAACAAAGGCCAGACCTCTTCTGTGTCCGTGGACAGGCCTAAACCTCATCTGCACAATGTGATTCGTAAAGTTAGGAAACACAGGTGATGTAATTGAAAAATGTGGAATTTCTTTTCCTCATTTCACAATCACATCACCTGTGTTTCCATTGCTTAGGTATCTCATTGTGCAGATGGAGTCTAGCATATCAAAGAGTACACAGAAGTTGAGCACTGTATACAACAATTTTGACATTTACAGAAGATTCAGCTTCTCCATGCCCCCTACACAGTCCTAAATGTTTACAGTTTAAACTGACGGTATCTTGTTGGAGATGAAGTGAGGCCTGTCTTGTAACATGGTGCATCTTTTGCATCACTGCTGCATCACAAAAGTGACGCAACAGCGGCGCAAAAGAGGCGCACAGCCATCATAAATCTGCCCCTAACATCTTAAATGATTGATTCAGGATGACGATAAGGTGAGGCCTATCCAGAGATTTGTTTGAGGTGAGGCCCACTCAGGGTTGCAGATGAAATTTAGGCTTATTGAAGAGTACAGAGGAGATAATACATGTGCAGGCCTACCAATGAAGTGAGTCATGTCCACTGCACTCTTGAACAAAGGCCAGACCTCTTCTGTGTCCCTGGACAGGCCTAAACCTCATCTGCACAATGTGATTTGTAATGTTAGAAAACACAGGTGATGTAATTGAAAAATGTGGAATTTCTTTTGCTCATTTCACAATCACATCACCTGTGTTTCCTTTGCTTAGATATCTCATTGTGCAGATGGAGTCTAGCATATCAAAGACTACGCAGAAGGTGAGCACTGTATGGAACATGGCTATGTAACTCAAAGAATCAAAATCTAAATTTGCCAAGCACACATGGGGGCGTATTTACAAGGACCTTGCACCACGGAGAAATGTCTTAAACTAAAATGGGAAAAATAACATCAAAGGGACTCAAAGGCCTTGTAAATATGCCCCAAGCAACCTATGAAACTCTAGCAGTACATATCAAGAAACCTAATTGATTTCAAAAAACGTTTTTAAAAACATCATGTAAAGCAATTATATACCTACATTCATGGGGAAGTGACTTAAAATGCTCTAAGACACATGAAAGCGTTTTTTTAAGGCCCTTGCACCATTTTTGCGTCACTTTTAACATGGCTATGTAACTCAAAGAATCAAAATCTAAATTTGCCAAGCACACATGGGGGCGTATTTACAAGGACCTTGCACCACGGGGAAATGTCTTAAATTAAAATGGGAAAAATAACATCAGAGAGACTGAAAGGCCTTGTAAATATGCCCCAAGCAACCTATGAAACTCTAGCAGTACATATCAAGAAACCTAATTGATTTTAAAAAACGTTTTTAAACACATCATGTAAAGCAATTATATACCTACATTCATGGGGAAGTGACTTAAAATGCCCTAAGACAAATGAAAGCGTTTTTTTAAGGCCCTTGCACCATTTTTGCGTCACTTTTAACATGGCTATGTAACTCAAAGAATCAAAATCTAAATTTGCCAAGCACACATGGGGGCGTATTTACAAGGACCTTGCACCACAAGGAAATGTCTTAAATTAAAATGGGAAAAATAACATCAAAGGAACTCAAAGGCCTTGTAAATATGCCCCAAGCAACCTATGAAACTCTAGCAGTACATATCAAGAAACCTAATTGATTTCAAAAAACATTTTTAAACACATCATGTAAAGTAATTATATACCTACATTCATGGGGAAGTGACTTAAAATGCCCTAAGACACATGAAAGCATTTTTTTAAGGCCCTTGCACCATTTTGCGTCACTTTTAACATGCCTATGTAACATGGCTATGTAACTCAAAGAAACAAAATCTATTTGTAAAACACTTGACACAAAGCAACATTTTAAATACACAACTTTCTTCATAATTTTCTCCTTAAAGCATACTATTCTCTATTTAAATTAAATGAATCTTTTCTCACCTTAGCAAATACTTTTTGAGTTTCAAAACAGTCTCACACACACCAATTTTTCTTTAGCAGAGCAAAAGGTATGCACTCCAGAAGCTGCAACCAACAATGGCACAGAAATGCTGTAATTCATCACACATATCCCTCATGTCACCCAATCAAAACTCTTCCCTCACTTTTTTCAAATCAACACCCTTCCCCCCTCTGCCCTTTCTGCCTTTTTTCCATAGCAACCACCTCCTGAAAGACCTCTCATGTTTGCAAGTTCACACAACAATGTTTCAATTGAACTCTGAACTCTCAGTACACCTGCGTATCCAGTGCAATCTTTCATAAAATGATTTTTTCTTGACCATTCAAATTACATCTTTCAAAGAACTCTTCCATGCACCCTAACTTTCTGTTTTCAGCAATCAAAATCCACCAATCGCTGCTACTGAATCATTAGCACAGAAACTCCACAGTTTTTTTCATTATAAACTCTTAATTTTTCAACTGCCATTTCATACCCACACTTCATCTGACTGCAGCAGAACCTCCTCTCACCATGTTTTCTGTCTGGATTGTTGGACATAGTTACATCCACTGGGCTCAAAGGTATGCTGATAACAGAAATTTACACAACCTCAATTTACAAAATGTGGAAATCAAGTGGATTGGCCACAGAGGATTAAGATGTCACCAATTGATACCATTGGTGAAAACCTTTTTGCATTTGCCAAAACCTGACCTGTTAATTGTGCACTGTGGAGGAAATGACTTGGGCACTTTGACTGGGGTAGGTCTGGAAATGCTTTTAAAGGACACCTTTGAGCAATTGATGGCACTATTTCCTCAAACTGCCTTGGTATATTCAAATATATGCCAAAGACAGAAATGGAGGTGGTCAAACAATTTTGTCCACAAATTGAGAAATCGAGGAAGCATGTAAATAAGTCTGTTTCAGCTTACATGAGAGACCATGGAATGGGCTCCATCTACAACAATAACTTGCGTTCCTACATGCAAGATATCTACAGAGCAGATGGAGTTCACTTCTCAGATGAGGGGAACAGAATTTTCATCCTCAATTTAAGACTGTGCATTGGTACCTACTTGTAGGTACCTACATCAGCCACAGGACCCAAAAGCTCTTTTCAGAGCTACCCTACATCTGATCACTCACAATTATTATTTTACTCTAACTTTTTTCACTAATTTTCACCATAGTACGCTCCCCGGAGCGCTACCCGGTACGCGCACCGGACGCTAACCGCGCGAAAATTTGAAAAAAAAAGTTTTTTTCTCGCACATATGGGCCTCCTCAGCCACCCTCAGAAAACCTAGGGGGTCAGGATACGTCTACCGTGCCCCCTTCTACCCATTCTCAACATTATTTGCCCTCCATCTTGTATCTCAATTCTACCGAAACACAAAATGGAGGACTCCCGTAACGCTGCCGGTTCGCGTACCGGGGCGCGCACCGGGAAGCGCTCGCTCAAAAAATGTGGGAAAGTAATTCACAGAAAAACCACTGGAGACACTTTCACCAAATATAGATTAGCTCATACTACATACCAATCCCTACCATTTTCACAAATTTGATTGAAATTCCATTTAGCCATTTAGCCTGTAGACCTCTCTAAATACCCTGAGGTAAATTACTTCACAAAACACATCTGAAGTGTTGGAATTGACAACCAATTAAAATTTTACTTTCATTTTCTACTTTTTTTACATGACATTTGATTGGTTATGTACCTGAATATATATAAAGAAAGAGAGAGAAACACAGCCATTTTGACTACTACTTCCTGAACTACATTGCAAGATCATTTTCACTCACAACTTAAACTTGTTTTTAAAAGGTAAGATGTTATTTTATAAATTTGAAAACATTTTCAGATAGTTATATACTATCCCTCTGTAAGAGTTAGACATTGAGAAAGGCTTGTTTATTATAATTATGGATTGATTTAGGTTTCTGTGGTATAATTATGAATTTACTTAGGCTTTTTCACAGGCACTTTTTAATAGTACTACTTCACGCCTCAAAAGTACCTGTCTGAACTTAAACCCAACAGTGCCCTATCGCTACTGATATATTTATTTTTTATGCAAATTTCAGCACAAAAATGGAAGGAGAACAGAACGTTTCCTTTGAAATTGTCCTAGACATGAACAATGAGGAAATCATTGAACCCATTGACTTGGAATTCATGGATGAATCACGAGACCATGAACGTCTACAATGTGTAGAATCTGTGGATTTCTTACTTCAATATGAGGACGGTCAAATGTGGGAAGTTATGTTCAGTCAAAAAGAAGACATATCAGACATTCAAATGTTAGACGTTATATTAAATTTTGAAAAAGAATCAGAAAAATAAAATTATATTTAATAATAAAAAATTGTTTGAGTCTTTAATCATTTTTATATGTAATTCATAAACTAGTACCAAATTGATTATAATGTAAAGTCAGACTTATAGTATACTGTGCACAATCACAAAAATAAATTTATATTTAATAATCATAAATACTGCTACTTAAATAAAAAAAAACAAAAAAAAACAACAAAAAGAACAATCAATAAACATACAATATTTCAAAATATCATAGTCTATCATTCTTTTTTCCTTATAGTACGCTCCCCAGACCGCTTCCCGGTGCGCGTACCGGGCGCTCCCCACGCAAAAAAAAACAAATTTTATTTTTTATTTTTTTTGCCCCGCGGGGCCCTTTTAAAGCCTCCACATCAAACCTAGGGGGTCAGGGAGGATCTACTATGCCCCCTTATGGTCATTTCCCCCTTTGTTTTGGCCTCCTCTTGTCTCTCGATTCTACCGAGAGACAAGATGGCGGCCGCTCCGGACTGTTTAGAATGTTGACAGACACCGGAGAGCCAATCAGCTTCGCTTCGCGAAGTTCCGTTACGCGTCAGGTACGCGAACCGGGGCGCTGCCCGGAGCGCGCTTACAGGTATATATATTTTTTTGAACGTTAATTTCTCAAAATCCACTCGAGCACATATATTGAGACCTAGCAAAGGCACATCGGGCTACCAGTCCCTACAATTTTGCCAAGTTTCTTGAAAATCCATTCAGCCGTTCGAGCTAAAAGTGAGGCCAACCGCCCTATGGAAAATTGCATGGGAAAAACAAGTTTTGGGACCCCCCTTTTTTCTTGGCCCCCCCTTGACGAAACCCCCCCAAATTTTTAGGGGCTGCTCAGAAACAAAATGTGCCATTTTCCTGAAAATTTCAGCCAATTCCGTCCTCAAACGCCAAAGTTATTCGACATAGGATTTTTTCTCTATGGGATTTTTGAAAATTCTAACTATATGTACCTACTGGCGACCGCCAGTAGGTAATATATATATATATATATATATATATATATATATATATATATATTCACTGAAAAAACCATAGGTTATAGACCATATATAGTTAGGAATTAGCATTTACAAAACCTTGAAAATTCACTGAAAAAACCATAGGTTATAGACCATATATAGTTAGGAATTAGCATTTAAAAAACCTTATTTTACTCACACAAAACCATTGAAATTCCATATATAGTTAGTTGCACTAACTATATATCGCGCACCCGCAATCCACTGCTGATCATGTCACATATTACATCATTCATGACATGGTCAGTGACATCACTGATGACATCACTGATGACATCTCAAATGACATCACTGATGAGATCACTGATGACATCATCCAGTGACTGTGTGTTTCTGTAAAGTTTAAATATGTTTTACATATTGAAGAATGAGTAGATGTATAAGTGTCTGGACGAAGGATTTAGTAGGTGCATGACTGAATGTATGAGTGAGTGATTAAATGTGTCTCACTGAGTGCATGGGTTAGTGACTAAACTGTCTTAATTTGTGCATCATTATGTCTGTTGTTCTGTAAACTGCTGCATGTGTTGATCAGTAGCTATATGATTAACTATATGGGTTATTGATTGATTGTCCAAGTATTTGTATGGGAGACTGAGTGTGTGTGTGGCTGGCTGGGAGGTGTGTGACTCTGTGCAGATCAATGTGTACTTGTATCAATGATTGTATAAGAAAGTAAGTATGTGTTAGTATATGTTTGAAAATGTAAGGTGCTCTATGTTTAACTGTATAGACAAGAAAATGGAAGTGTGATTGATTCTTTACAGGACTGACTAGGTGTGTGAGTAACTCCATGGATGAGTGGCAGAGTGTGAGTGTCTGTATAGGTGTATGAGTGCATATGATAGTGTTGTAAAGATGAGTGATTGTATGTATGAATGATTGTATGGGTGAATGAGTGAATGTGTGTGTAGACGTAAGAATCAGTGAGTACGTATGTAGTAACTAGTATTGGTGTGTCAATGGTTTCAAAAATTATACTCTGTATTTAACACTGGGTGAAACAGAGGTTATATTAAAATGTGAGGAGATGCATTGTATTGTCACATGAATGATATCATCAGTGATGTGGTCATTGATGTCAAATGAGATGTCATCAGTGATCTCATCAGTGATGTCATTTGAGATGTCATCAGTGATGTCATCAGTGATGTCAC
The DNA here is from genome assembly GCF_964261635.1 of Lissotriton helveticus. Lineage (NCBI taxonomy): Eukaryota > Metazoa > Chordata > Amphibia > Caudata > Salamandridae > Lissotriton > Lissotriton helveticus. The sequence continues at coordinate 572,410,587 of NC_136071.1, read as the reverse complement.
TGACCATGTCATGAATGATGTAATATGTGACATGATCAGCAGTGGATTGCGGGTGCGCGATATATAGTTAGTGCAACTAACTATATATGGAATTTCAATGGTTTTATGTGAGTAAAATAAGGTTTTTTAAATGCTAATTCCTAACTATATATGGTCTATAACCTATGGTTTTTTCAGTGAATTTTCAAGGTTTTGTAAATGCTAATTCCTAACTATATATGGTCTATAACCTATGGTTTTTTCAGTGAATTTCATTGGTTTTTTAACAGCTAATATCTGTAGCTGTAAAATGTATTCTTCTTTAAATCCAAAAATATATTTTATATGTTTATGAATAATTTTTTTTTTTTATATATTTTTTTCTTCGTTCCCGCTTTGCGAATCGGGAACCTTCCCGTTAGCTGACCTTGATGCCGCGAAATAGACCGCGAGCCGGTAAACGTTTCTTTACCGCAAGTGCCGCGTTAGAAAACAACATCGTGACGCCTCCCGTCCGCATGACGTTTCACGTTGTCGCGTGATACGTCATATGACGTGCTACGTTAGCGAACTGGTACGCGAAGCGAGTCGCAAAGCGCAGGTTTCTGGAAGCAAACCGGGAGGCCCTGCAAAGCGCTTAACGTAAACACAGCAGGTCATGTGACTTGGTAATAACACTTTTCATTGGTTCATTTCACTTTTGGTTTCCTAATGATGTAAGACTAGGTCATATAATCTAAAATGAACACTTTTCATTGGTTGAGAACTCTTGTTTTTCCCAAATGATGAAAATCCCTCCTTCTTTCCTCACTCTGACTTTCATCATTGTGAGAGAAAGACCCTTTGTGATCACTGAGCAATGGCTTCTTTAGTAGCTTCAGCTGGTGCTTCCCCACCACCTCCACCACATCCAAGGAAGAGTGGACCACCTGCTCAAGTTATAATTCAGCAAGAAGAGGAAGAAGAGGAAGACGAGGAAGAGCAGGAAGAGAGGCAGTTTTTGCCTGAGGAACCCAGGACGTCTCACCGGAAAGAAAACTTCATTTGGCAATTTTTTAAAATTCCCAAAGGTCAGAAAAAAGTAAATGCAAGATACGTAACTTGCCTTATATGTCAAGATAGACTGTCCAGAGGAACCGAGAAAAAATACAGTTTCGGAAACTACACAATGCATCGCCATATGACTAGGTGGCATCCTAACAACTACAGTGCTGCACAGTTTCGGAACGACCTAGATAATCTCCCTATTATGGCCAGAAGATCTGTTGTACCGGAAGTAACGGGACCAGAGGGCAGGGAGATGGTGCCAAATATACAAATGAGATTTGGTGAAGTAAAACACATCTGCGTATTTTGCGATGGATTCATTTGCTACGGAGAAAGAAGCATCACTCTGATCAACAGAGCTATTGACTATCATATGCAAGTTTGTACGAAACGCCCAAAATAATAAATACTTTTTTTTTGTTTTGTTGCTCCTGTTGAGCCCTTTACAATGAATCGTTTTCATTGCCCCCTCCAAGAAAAACCCCAAAAAATATAAAACTGTTCAGAAAAATTCAAAAAAAGTAAAAAAATATTCCGAAAAATAATAAAAAAAATATAAAACAACAAAAACAATAAAAAAAAAAGTTCTTTTCAGAACTACCTCCCCGTTATTAAAAAATTGGTACAATATTTGGAACTGTGCCAACCTCTATTTCTCTTAGTTCGCTTCCCAGTTCGCTCGCCGGTACGCTAACCGGAAGCGAACTAAAAACAGTAAGTATAAGGGAAGGAAACAGAGACTTATGTTAAAAGAAAGACAGCTATAGGGGAGTAAACTAGAGATACTATTACCCGTAATCCACTGCTGATGATGTCACATATTACATCATTCATGACATGCTCAGTGACATCATCAGCAGAGGATTGCGGGTTTTTTGACAACGTGCCTTATCCACGGTTTAATAACGCTGCCTTTTGCTTTATATAAGTTTTCAAATTGTATGAAATATATACCAATAGGTCGTTATGAACCTTTAGGTAGTGCTTTTCTTCATGAGGTCTGGTCGCTTCCATACACATACAGATGTTTCAAAGATGATCAAGAAGTTTATCTGAATGGAGAGGAATGCACTGAGACGCCAGATCATTCACTAATGTGTAGGCACATACAGTTACACGGTTCATGCAACAAACACCGACCAAATATTGCTTGCGTGTTGCAAGGCACGCCAGTTCCTGCTATCATCCCCACGTTCAAGTTGTTGGAAAATGGTAGTTATTTGATGCTCAATAATGAAGATTGTTCTGGGTTAATTAAAAGTATTCCTTTTATCGTAACAGTAAGTGAACGGGTTATTTGCTGCAGAAATGTTCTATTTCCTCCCACACATGAACATAGGGAGTTTTCAATCTGGCCACAAATACCAACCTTGGGAGCAGATTTCAACGGCATGGCAAGAATAAGAGCTCTTTTGTCTCAGAGAGAGGTGGCCTTGAGTTCGGCCCGTGAAACTTTCGTGCTTCACATAGCGAACACCCGTACAGAGGTGCAGACCCTTTTCAATTCAGATTTGCCTTTCAATTTCAGCAAGATGGTTCGGACTATCTTTAACGCATCCTCCACAAAGGCCCTGGCGCACTTTTTTAAAGTTGTTACCAGTGGTCTCGTGACTTCATTTGAGAAAATCTTTGGATTCATCCCTGCTTTCTTTCATTCTATTTTCTCCACTCTGCTTCGTGGATTGCCATTTTTACTTGCATTACCAGCGGACGCTCTTGTGCTTTTTTACATTTTTAAATATGGATGTCCCTCCTATGCAACCTCCCGCCCTGCAGCTGCTGACACTGTTCCGCAATCGCATGCTAGAATATTATGGCACAATGCCGTTGGCGATATTAAGCACGGCATATGGATTATCTTTTCGATTCTCCTACTTCACCTGTGTCCAGCCTGTATTTCACTGCCTGACCTGTGATTTCGATTGGGCCATTGATTTGTGTCTCTGCGGACCGGTTTCTCCTGACGTCGACTTTAATCAGCTGATGACTCCTATCATTACTCACGAGTTGGTTTGTCCTGGCGAAAGGATTATGGCTGTGGCATTGATGCATGGACTAATTGGTCCCTGGAATTTACTGGCGGCAGCACAGTCTTTCTTGGAACAGAGCTTTCTTGAAAACCCACCGAGCTGTCCTCTGATGGTGATAGAGGATCCGGTGCTGGGAGAGCACGTATGTTCTTTTCCGCTTTTTAATTGGATGGCTGAACTGTTTTCGGATGAAGACGGTGACTTCCTATTGGAGGCTGTTGCAGCTTATTTTGCATACACAGTTATGTCATAGACCTTTTTCATGTTTGATATGCTGAGTACTAGCATTTCATTGACAATTCATTGACTTATTTGTCAAGTTTTTATTATTTACCTTGCCTATTGGCTTAAGACTCGATAAAGTACTTGGCTGTTTTATTTTTCTTTAGCATTAAATTTTCCTAGTTTTTAATGCTTTACCTTGCGGACCGTCCACATATAAACTTGCAATCTGCTCTCATGAGATGGCACTTCTATTATCTTATTCAGTTCGTTTCCGGATCATGGGGAGGTGTCATCTAGGTCCTGGATATCTTTACACCGTGTTAAGTTAGCATGGGCTCATTACCGGTTTAAACGCCATTTTTCCTTTTTTGCAACTTCTGCACACGACACTTAGTTGTTGCTTTAGCTTTCAACCTAGTAGTTCATCGTGGTTTACATGAGAATAATATGTTATTGCTCTACTATCTGCTTTGCTTGTTAAACTATATCTGTACAGCGAGTGCTAAAGTTTCAAGAACAACACGATACAGAATTGTTATGAGGTCTGATCTCCACGACTTCATACTCATAACATAAGTGCAACTTCTGGCAATTCTGGGCATGAGGCGGGTTTTATATTGCTTTGCCGAACACACATACACAACACTTGATGCGGTTCACATGAAGAGAGAGCTGGTGTATGCTGATGTGATTCCTTCAAATCTAAGACACTAAAGTATGGGCACGCCCTAAACCAACACAAAGAGACCTTCTTAGCAAATAATATAATATGTGTATTAGGGAGGGTGAGATATAAGCAGCCGCGGGCCGTGGAGGGAGTTACGGTGAGGCAGGGAGGCGGGGAGGGGGAGAAGCAGGGTGGAGCCCTCTCCACCCTGCCCCTCCCCTTCCCCGCCTCCCTGCCCCACCGTATCTCCCTCCACGGCCCGCGGCTGCTTATAAGTGTTGCTAACTCTTATTCATTTACAGCATGTTAACATACTATCACCATTCGCTTTTTATGTACTAGTAACTATGCTGGTAATTTTGCTACTGATAATATGTGTACTTGTATTCTCCACCCTGCTTCTCCCCCTCCCCGCCTCCCTGCCTCACCGTAACTCCCTCCACGGCCCGCGGCTGCTTATAAGTGTTGCTAACTCTTATTCATTTACAGCATGTTAACATACTATCACCATTCGCTTTTTATGTACTAGTAACTATGCTGGTAATTTTGCTACTGATAATATGTGTACTTGTATTATCTAAGATACTACGCCTGAGAAGACGGCATTAGTAAATAAACATTTCAAATACACATGTGTTCTTCTTAACTCCATGTTCTGGTTTCTAAGAAATATATAACGACCGACTGTTCATGAGTTCCACGTATCCTGAGGTACTATAAGTTCATATTCTGGATTGTCTAAACATTGAGAGTTTGTTATATCCAATGTGACACTGTACCTAGCTTGCTAAGGGGTTTTTGATTACTAACGTGAGTTTTGGGACACCCTAATTCGCCGAGGTTCCAATCCTCTGTCCACAGTTCTGTGTGAGAACAGAAACCCTGCGACAGGGGCACCCCCGACCCTTGCTGGAGCTTCATCACACTTGCGATACAACTCCAGCAATGCGCCACCTTTACGGCACAGATACATCACGCATCTGTGCTGTTTTTGCCCCATGATGCGCCGCATTGTAAATGCAGCACACCATAGGTGACGGAACAGCGGCACAGAATGACTAACACATCCCTGGTGATGCGCCAGTCATCATAAATCTATCCCTATGCTTCTTATCTTGTTAGAGATGAACCGCCATATGTATCATCAAAGTTTTTTGCATTTCCTAAATAGCGAACTTTAAGGAATAAATAGCGATTCTTTACCATTCCTAGTTTGCGATTAGCTATTTGCTAATTACAAATTACCCATTCATTTCCTTCATTTCCATAGGGCGGTTGGACTCACTTTTAGCTCGAACGGCTGAATGGATTTCCACGAAACTTGGCAAAATTGTAGGGACTGGTAGCCCGATGTGCCTTTGCTATGTCTCAAGATATATGCTCCAGTGGTTTTTACGAAAATTAACTTTGAAAAATATATATTGGGCTACATTGGCCTATATATATGTTGGAGCCCAAATGTAGCCCAATGTAGCCCAATGAAGCCCAATGTAGCCCAATGTAGCCCAAAGATGGCCGCCAGACACAAAAAACAAATGTAGCCCAAATATCAGCCAGATGTAGCCCAACTATAGCCCAGTGACAGAATGACCAATCAGCTTCGCAAACCTCCGTTACGCGAAGCGGAGCGCTGTTACAGATATATATCTTTTTTTGAACGTTAATTTCTCAAAATCCACTGGAGCACATATATTGAGACCTAGCAAAGGCACATCGGGCTACCAGTCCCTAATATTTTGCCAAGTTTCGTGCAAATCCATTCAGCCGTTCGATTATTATTATTATTATTTTTTTTTGCCCCGCGGGGCCCTTTTAAAACCTCCACATCAAACCTAGGGGGTCAGCGAGGATCTACTATGCCCCCTTATGGTTATTTCCTCCTTTGTTTTGGCCTCCTCTTGTCTCTCGATCCTACCGAGAGACAAGATGGCGGCCGCTACGGACTTTTTGGAATGTTGACAGACGCCAGAGAACCAATCAGCTTCGCTTCACAAAGCTCCGTTGCGCGAAAAGTACGCGTCCTGGGACGCTGCCCGGTCCGCTGTTACAGATATATATCTTTTTTTAAACGTTAATTTCTCAAAATCCACTGAAGCACATATATTGAGACCTACAAAAGGCACATCGGGCTACCAGTCCCTACAATTTTGCCAAGTTTCGTGCAAATCCATTCAGCCGTTCGGGCTAAAAGTGAGGCCAACCGCCCTATGGAAAACTCAATGTTAAAAACACGTTTTGGGACCCCCCTTTTTTCTCGGCCCCCCTTGACGAACCCCCCCAAATTTTCAAGGGCTGCTCAGAAACAAAATGTGCCATTTTCCTGAAAATTTCAGCCAATTCCGTCCACAAACGCCAAAGTTATTAGACATAGAATTTTCAAAAATCCCATAGAGAAAAAATCCTAACTATATATACCTACTGGCGACCGTCAGTAGGTAATATATATTACCTACTGGCAGTCGCCAGTAGGTAGTTATAGTTAGGACCTACTTTCCATGGGAAATCCACAACATTCTATTTGGAATAACTTTGGCGCCGGTGGACGAATCTTTGCAAATTTCTCCAAGAAAATGGCCTGCACGGTTCCGGTCCTTGGGGGTGATTCGTCAAGTGAGGGACGAGAAAAAAGGGGGGTCCCAAAACGTGTTTTCCCCATGCAATTTTCCATAGGGACCTTTAGCCAGGGCTACAGCCTGAACGGCTGAACGGAATTACACCAAATTTGGCAGAGAGGTAGAGTTCGGTTCGCAGATTGTGCTTTTTGTTAAATGGTGTATATCCGTTCAGTAGTTTCTGAGAAAATCACAAGTAAAATCACAGCGATATCTACAGACAGAGTTCTACATGCTGACAGAGATCCATTCAATTACGAGCGCGAGCTGCATGCTGATTGGCTGTCAACAGTCTGTCAACACTCAAAACCGAGTCACAAGAAAACAGTTAAGCAAAGAGAAATAAGGAAAGGGGGCAGGATAGAAACATTTTGACCCTATAGGCTTGCTCAGGGGGTTGTACATGGAATTTTAGTGTCAATTTTTATTTTTTTTAAATAAAAAATCGCGGCGTACGCGTATGGTACGCGTACGCGGTGGAAAAGGGAAAAAAAACTAGAAGTCCATTTTATTCATTAGGTCTCGGGGGGCAAATTCCGGGGGCAATTTTGAGAGCTATATTACTATGACAGTATGTAAAACTTTCCGTTTTTTTTCCTGCATCAGTTGTACTCTCTACGCATGCGCAGCCTTGTTTGCAAGTGCACTTTTTTTTCTTTTTCTTCAAGTTCGCCAAGCAAATCTCTCCTGATTTTAGGTATTAAATTTGCCGCTTTTTTTCCTGGGTCGTGTGTGTCATCCGTTCCTATACTTTTGTAATATATTAATAAACATATTGTATGTATATTTATTTGAAATGTAGTGTTGAGGCGCCAAACGTTGATTGCATACTCCGTTCAACCGCCATTTTAGTAGTTTTCCTCCATTATTTTTATTATACCTGTTATTTTCATTTTACCCTGCACATATTTTCTCTGTGATCGATGAGCCACAGACACCACGGTGTTTGTCCTTGGCCTCCGATCTTATTAGACTTGGTGACAAGTATACCTAGAAACTAATTTGAAGGACGTAAGCCACAGCCATTAGAACGCGTGTTCGTCAAGAAAAAAATATTATTAAGATTCTGCGTTTAATATGTGTGGTAAATGCATAGTAGTTGTAAAAGCATGTGTGGTAAAGCGATATGCGTGCTAATGGTTTTGTGGTGACGATCACGCGTGCTTATGAATCGGGTCTGGGCGTGGTGGAGTCCAGGGCAGCAGGCGGAGGGCCACACAGCTCAACTCATACAATATAGAAGTAATAGAGGATTTTTTAAAGTTTTAAAAAAATGATTTCATAATTATGCTAGATTAAGTCTTTTGTTAGTATGTTCATTAAAAACATGAATATATGTTTTTAAACAATTAAATCATTTGCATGTTTCGCGTACGGGGCGCCGTACATGATGTCACACGGAAGCATTGATGCAACGCGTAACGTCAAAGCGTATTCGTAGAGTATTTAGATACTGTTTTCTATCAAAGAGCGAATAACTTCTTTTGGGAAATGTGAACTTGACTCTGCTTTTTAGGCTTGGACTGTGCGTTCCTAATTCGCCCACGTTTATATCACGTGCTTCGATCAAGGAAGGGTGCCGTGGGGCTGAGCCTTGCAGTCACACCCTGTTAAGTTAGCATGTGTTTATTAGAAGCTTAAATGCTATTTTTGCTTTCCTGCTCTGCTTTGCACTGTAGTGTAGTTTCTATATTCCCAATAGGCTGTGCGCATTGAAATAACACAAACAATAGTTTAGACGTAGGACTGAGGTCATCTAGGTCTCTACTGAATATGTTAGACTTAATTAGGTATGCCAGCTAGCTCAGAGGTCACTAGAAACTTTCTCGAATGAACAGGAAGGAGTTAACTTTCCTGATTAGACAAGAAGGGATTAGTTTCTGACAACCGCATAAACATGACAACTTTGCTCCCTCCAGAACAAGAAGTATATCTCCAGAGTCGTGTGAAAACAATAGACAGTTATTTCACTCAGTCAATCGTGCAGGAGTGCAGAGAAATAGAGAGACGGGCGTTTTCAATAAAAGTTGTTATTAATTGAGCAGTCCTCTTTCTCATGCAAGAGAAGTGAATTGCCACAATTGCAATACTTATCATGAAGTAAAGTGCGTACAATAAAAGTAGTATTATGAAATAATACTGTAAAAGCATTGATGTGGTTTCTGTGCCATATGATACTTAAAATGGATAAAATATATACATACATAAAGTCATTGACTAAACGTACTCAACTGGTGCTTCCAAGATACGCCTACCCCAGTGTACCTGACCTAAGCCTAATACGTGGGAAGGAGTAAGTAAGTTGCAGTTAAAGTTAAGTTAGGTTTTTGCCAAGAATCTGCATCAAGAATTCTCTAAGGATCTAATCAGCTCCGTACCTTGGTTATAGAATGAAGGAGGTCTTGTATCTCTTTCTCAGGACTCGATTTCCCAGCAACCCGCAAGGGTGACTGGAAACACCGGAGCTGGATTTCTCGGCAGGAGAAAAGACAGTGTCTCTCTCAGTGCGTCAACTGGGAGGGTCGGCTTCCTTCGGCACTCGAATCAGCTGGGCGTCGGGCAAGTAGATACCCGCTCTGCTCCAAACCACCGTGTGTTTGCTTAAGGCAACATTGGTATATTTATACCTGGAAGGTGCCGGGTTTGACGTAAGGTTGGACATAAGACGTCACTAAGAACTTACAGTTCTTTCTGGTCTCCAGGAGTTCTTGTGCAAATCAAAACAAAAGCAGGGGGAATTCCGGGGCTGCTGGAGGCTTGGTTTGTTTAAAGAACGCGTTGTACTTTCTAGGAGTCTATGGGAGTAGCCTTGCCGTATTTAGACTGCATTGGCTATGACTAAATATGGACATGATTCTTATGCCTTTATAAGGATATGTTTTGTTATAACCACATACGGGCATGAATCGGGAATATTTAATTAGGGTCCTAGATACATTCACAACACCCACTCCACGTATAATGTCCATCATTACTAATACTAAGCAATACTAAACATATAACGATGCATGTGTTTTCCAACCCACCCCAAAATACATAAATTGCATTTGAAATGGTATATGGTATATACACGAAAATGAGTATTTATACTGTACGTTTTTCAAGCAGTGGTATTGTTCAGAAAATGCATATATGAATATTGGCTGAATGAATTGCGAAAATTACATTTATGAAATGGCTCTTAATACAGAAAAGAAGGTCGAAACCATTTCATCACATATTTATACAATACTGTACATGGCCTATAGGCTGAGGTAAAATATTGTCTCTAGTGTCTTCTAAAAATAGAAGGTCTGTTCTCTTAGAATAGTTCTACTTTAAGCAGAGTACCATGTGCCAAAAAAAAAGGTAAATATTTTGGAAGTGGAAAAAATAATTTTGCTTTCAGGGGAAAAAATAGTTCCGATTGTTTTCAGTAGTGTTGTTTATCAAAAACTGAAGGCCGAATTCAGAGTTCAGGGAACGCTGTGTGCTCATTGTTTTAAAAGTTATTCTCATTGTTAGGAGAGAACATCATATCAGACAGGCTTGAGAAAAATTGGTCTACAACAGTAGGTGAAAGTTCGACCAAGTTCGAAAAAGCTGCAATAGTGCATATGTGAGAATCATTGCCATTATCGATGTCGGAATCAGCAATGCTCACAGAAGGTTGTACCTGTGTGGTGCTGCTTTCATCTCGTACTTCACCGCCACCTAATCGTAATGGTGAAGTCTCAATGAATGCCGTCATCAGAATAGGTAGCCGCTGGGGACAACACGTTGCATGAGCCGTTACCGAATCAAGCAAAGTATCGATATCCGTTGGTACTGCTGATGGTAGTGTAAGACAGACGTCCAACACACATTCTTCTCCGCATAGCAGACATCGAAGCACAGGTAAGATGCAATCTTGCCACATTGGTCTGAATGAAAGAAACCAAGTTGTATTCAGATCTCTTAGCCGGGCTAATCCGAGGACTCTAGTGATTCGGTCTCGGTAGCGTATTGCTAGGATCGTTTCTTCCATCATAGCTGGAGTTTTGTTTGTGGCTTGGCTTGCCATATCGGAGCAGAAGGATCAAAAATAAAATTCCTGCTACGAGTCCCAAAAGAAGAGGCAGGCCGCCGAATAAAGAATGCACAAAATTTGGGAAAATGCCCAGAACTGTTTCAAAGGGTGCTACCAGTCCAGAAAAAAGTGTCTTAAATACATGTGTGATGCCACTGGTATCAGATATGTTTATCCATTGAATGACAGGTCTCTCTGACATTGTCAATGGTAATCTCTTACGTTTTTCAATGCTCAGAATCGTATAGTCTCCTCCTTTTTGTGCCAAACTGATTTGTTTATCAGTAAGGTTAAAATTAGAAAATAATGACGTTGTGTTGATTAGACGCCATGGCACGTAGCCTGAACGCAGGTTTTGCAACATCCAGCCAAGTTGTACAATAGAACGCAATTGGGACTGACCATGTTGTAACATTAGCAAGTCCTGCTCTAATATATCAATAGCAGATGATACAATGCTGTCTAGTGAATAAATTCTGGAGGACAGAGTCGTTAACCCATTGTCCACTACAGAAAGTGATTTTTCCAAATTTATATGATCAATTTCTCGTATTTTTTCAGCAGTTTCAATTTGCATTACTTTCCAAGCCTCGTTGTAAGCAGTGTATATGAAACATTTTTGACGCTGTTTGCGAGGTCCCAGTATGAAATCTCGCAAGTCAGCACCGTCTTTAAGTAAAGTCAAGTGTTGCTTTATTTCAGCCAGTGTGGATTTTTGTAGCCACTCAAGGCATAGTTTCCCTACACTGTATGTTGTAACTATCCCTGGATGTTGTCTCTGGGAATATCTTGGGTCTGGCCTAGTATGTCTGAACCCCTGTGTTTTGTTCAGTAATGTATCTTGACAGTTATTTGTGTCTGGGGGCCAGATCAACCATTTTTTCCAATCAGGATTTGTTCTGTTTTGGTGTAAAATATGGGATACGTCTATCTCCACATCTGTAGTGCTATAACTATCAGGTATGGGCTTTGGAATAGACAGTTTGTTCAAGTCTTTTATCTTGGCTAAACCAAGACAGGTTGTTTGTTGAATGGTGTCATTCAGGATATTATCTGTTCTGGGATCATGCAGGCTCTAAATAATGATTCTAAACCTTGTACCTGCCAGTCTTTTGTACCCCAGATGGTTTTTGTTTCAATGTTGTTTTTCCAGAATTCAAAACCAAATGTAGACATTTTATCATAACATTTTTCAGAATAAATCAATTTAGTATTTGTCAACATTGTTTTCATTCCTATCTTATTTAACATTTTAAAATAAAACGTTTCTGGATCACTGTTGTTAAACCCTGAGAAGTATGGGAATTTCTCATAAAATGTTTTCGAGCTGCCTTTTGGCGGTGTTGGACAATGTTCCCATTGGTTATAAGTAAAAACATTTCTAGGTTGAGCAGATTTATGCAAATAGTGATGACCAGAATGATTATAACAGTACATTTCTTCATAGTTTGATGAACCCTGCAAATAATCATGTTCTGTGAATTTTGCTGACATTACTAATTCTGACATCATAATATTAATATTTTCAAAGTCCCAATCATCAGAGAAAGTACTTGGTGTCATAAAGTCACTTAAGGAAACCTTGAATTGATGTGGATATTTCAAGAACTCAATCGGGCCATAGATTTCATAATCCGTTTTGTCCCATGCTACCCCACCGGGTATAGGAATGGCTTTGATGTTCTCTTTTCTCGATGTGAGATGATTTGTGTGGCTTTAGGACCAAGTTGATGTTCTGACTTGCTGTGTCCATTGTACTATATTTTCTATCAATAAATCTACCCAAACATAAAGTCATGATTAGCCAAAGCAGGAGGAAAAGTACACCTAACACAATCCATAATTCAATCCATGGTGAAATCAGATAGGTTTCTTTGAGTTGATGAAAGAGTACAGTTACTTTTTCTTTGAAAGTTTTTGTTGCTGGCGTTTCTTCATGTTCACTTGGATCATCAGAAAAGTCATCGAAATTGATGAAGTAGCTAGATGCAGTTCTGTCAATTGTTGGAATTGCTTCCGTATTTTCTTTAGTCTTTGGATCTTTCTTTGGTACATTAGCATAGTCCGATGCTACATCATTGTAGACAGGTGTTTCTTGACGAACTGTTGCAATTTGGGTTTCAAGAGGCACAAGTTCCATGGCTTTGTTGCATAGTCCTTTTTTATTTACTGTAGGTTTATCAAAAGTGATTAGTCTCTCAGTTTGAACCTCTTGGATTGTAGCAAGGTTTGGTCTTCTGCTACTTCTTGGGAGTCCACAGGGCCTACTACTTATTATTGGCCACATGATTGTGGTTTTACCAGGTCGATTGATACAACTCTGTTCTCCTTTTTACCAGCAAGGGGCGGTAGTACTACTGATCTTGTGCCGCTGATAGCTAAGACAGGTACTGCTTTTCTGTACGAAGGCCCAAATTCCTTCTTCACCGCGATCTTCTCTCTGACTAGATCCCCAGTCTTTGGAATCCAGACAGGTCTTGCTGGGACAGGTGGTTTTTCTTCAGTGGCCGTTGGCTTTAGCTTTTTGTTACTTAGACTTCTTGTTTCATTTAAGTCCTGTAAAACAGCCAAAGATCTTTGATATCAAAGGATTTTTCTTTCACCACTGAAGTCTGACAATCTAAGTCCTGGATTATCATTCTAGTACCGAACAATAGTTCGTATGGAGTGATACCTCTTAGAGAATTTCTTGGCAGATTGTTAAGACTACGTTGGACACTTGTTAGATGTTTGACCCACCCATCACCCGAACCTAATACCCTCACCGTTACAGATTGCTTTATGTCACGTTTTTTTCTTTCCACTACCGCATTACCCTCAGGATGGAAGGGGAAAGAGTACCGCAATGCAATGCCCATGCTGGCCATGGCCTCCTTGTAAGCTCGAGAGCTAAACGCAGGACCCTGGTCAGAATGTAGCATGCCAATTGCGTATGTGCCGATAAAGACTCGCAAACCTTTTATACCAGTTCTGGCGTCAGCCGAGCGCTGGGGCCACATCCAAATGAATCTCGTGCAGGAATCCACTGCGACCATGATATATTTATAGTTGCCATCCCTTTGTAAGGGACCACAGTGGTCCAGGTAAATATATGCTAATGGTTTATCTGAGATTAGAAGGGGCGTCTGTGCTGGTCGTTTCACTGTTGATACTTTCATTCTTTGGCATATTTCACATTCTAGAACATAGTTTTTAGTCTGTTTTCTCATGCGTGGCCACCAATATCTCTGTTTCAATAATGATACTGTGGCGGAAACACCAGCATGTGCAGAAGCGAGCCCTTCATGTGCCGCCAAAATTAGTCCTAACCTGTGTTCCATGTTTGGAATTGCTATATCCCCCACTCCAGGGATTACAGCAAAAGGAACATTATTCGCATCAGTTTTGTATGAGTACTTTACTAAAAAGCCTTTCAGAGTGTCTTCCCACTGTCTTTTACTGAAGCACTGACAGCCTGCATTATATCGCTGTCTATTTTTGTTTTTGACCGGGTGATGGCAGCTACGGAAGCCGTTTGTACAGCTGCCTTTGCGGCCTCATCAGCCAATGAATTGCCTGCAACGTGAACGCCATCACGTTGATGACTCAGTGTATGTATCACGTGAGTCTTTTGTAGTTCTTTCTGTAAAATAACTACTTGTTCCCAGAGCATTTTATGCTTGATTGTGCCACCTTTTGCATCTTTGAAGCCGTTTTGAACCCAGTTCTGCAAGTATTCATTGTAAGACTGAACGCAGTAATATGAACGCACATTATTAGTGTGGGGAATTCGCGATCAGTATTTTCAAGCGCCATCTTAAAAGCCAGTAGTTCAGCTCGCTGAGCTGTACAATCTCCTAGAGATTGAGTTTTAGTGACTAGTGGTCTAAATTTTCCTTCGTGCCAACGACCTTTAACAATCGGGCACGCAGCACTATATGCTTGTTTACCCCCAACTGCGGGCTGTGCTGAACCGTCTGTATATATTATACAGCCGTAATGTTTCAGAGGCAGGATTTCGGTCGGCAGAGGACATTCATATTCATATTGGAGAAATTCTTGTGTTTTTTAATTAGGATCAAATTTGTATATTACGTCTGATGCAGCAAGAGAATTAACCCATTGTATCCATCTCGGATGTAGAGCTTTAGCATTTGGAATGCTTGCTCTTGTTACTGCTTCTAGGGCAGGTACCGGTGTAATGATTATTATTCGTTTACCTTGTGCGAGGGCTCTTTCTTTTGCTACAGCAGTTTGAACCGCAGTTAGAATTTTTTCAATAGAACTGAATTTCATTTCAGCTTGTGTGTACAAGTGTGATTTAAAAGCTATTGGTACCGTTTCTCCCTCATTAGAGGTCAGGTAATTGCATCCGCATCTTCCTGGGATGATTCGGATTACAAGGTTACGTACGTTTACGCGTGTTTACAGTTTTGTTTTAGTTAACATGTCTGTTTGTAACGATCTTAAAATTTTTGTGTGTTTCTGAGTCCAATTAGTTGGTTTGAAATCAGGTTTTATTAATTCATATAGAGGTTTAACCCTCTCTGCATAATTTAGAATGTATGTTCTTCCGAAATTCAGGAAGCCTAGTATTGATTGTAAGTTCTTCAGCGTTTTTGGTGCTTGGAGTACTGCACACTTCTCTAAGAAGTTGTCTGCTAGGCTTTTGCCTTCACTTGATAATTCATATCCTAAAAACAGGACAGTTAGATGGGCAATTCGTGACTTTTTAAAGTTGAATTTGTACCCTTCAGCTGCGTACCGAAGTATTATGGTGTTCACTCTTTTCAAGTGTGTCTCCAGGTCGTCGTCTGTAAGATAGATGTCATCGAGATAAGATATTGCCTCATCATCATACATTTGTAGTAACTCTGTTACCCTTGCTGAGAATAATCTTGGGCTATTCTTGAATCCCTGTGGGAGACGACAGAATTGTTTTTGCGCTCCCATTGTTGAGAAAGCGGTCAAATACCTGCTTTCGGGTGCAATGTTTTGACAAAAGAAACCATTTGAGATATCTAATGTTGTTTTATATTTTTTGCGCACAATGTTATTCATTAGTGCTGCACTGTGTGAGTTTTGTACTGCAAATATTTTGCAGCAGGAGTTTAGGTGTCTGTAGTCCAAAACTAGACGATATGAATCGTCTGGCTTGGAGACAGGAAACAAAGGATTGTTCATTTGTGAGGTGCATGTTTCAATCACCCCCTGATATTCAAGTTGATCTAAGATCCCCCTGACTTGTTTTTTAGCTTCTTGCTTCACAGGATACTGCCTTTGTGCAGTTGGTTAATTTTTTAACTGAATTTTGTGGTGAGGAGAATCCTCATCCCATCATACATGATTTTTATATAATGCAGGGGCTTGGGTCACTGCCCATTTTCTGGCAAATGTGTATTTTTTATGAATTAGAATGCGATTTGAGAAGGTAGGCATAATCATTTCTTCGCCATGAGGGCACTCCCTGACAAACTCTGGTGGCCAGTCTTTCTCAGCTAGAAGGATATTATAGCCTTTCGAAAGGTTATCCCAAAAGAGACCCTTTATTTTCCTAGTTTTGTCCCCCTCTAAACGTAATGTTATTCCATATAATTTATGGGGTTTGCTAACTCTGGTGTCTGCAGTTTCCACTTGAATGTATTCATTCGTGTCCACTGTCTCCAGAAGATTCATCAGGATCTTGTGAGCTATGGTCACTTCTGCTGCGCTGTCTAGCATTGTCTGGGCCCACTCTCCATTTTTCAGTTGTGTCCTCAGAATCCTCGGCATGTTTTATTTTAATACTAGCTACCTTCTTTTTTGTAAATTGTAATTTTTTACTTTGATGAGCAGGTTCCTTGTCTTTGGACTTGACGTGCTCTTCATTGTGTTCTGACCGTCCTCTTCTTTCCGATTTCTGTGAGGAAGTCTGAAAAGATCGAGAGGGACGTGTATCAATATCTTGATATCTGTCAGGTTTTCTCATTTTTATCCCTATCTCTAAGGTTGTATCTTTTCTCAGAGGGCTCCCTCTGGGGAGACTTGCCTCCTCTTTCTGGAGATCTATCTCTCCTTTGAGGAGACCTTCCTCTGGACTGAACCAGTTTTTCTCTGGGAGTGGATTGTTTATTACCCTCCCAACTCTTTTTTGGAGTGTTGAGATTATTCTTAAAAAAAGTTTTTTCATGATTTTCAGTTAGTTGTGGTTTTAGTGGTTTCCCACCCAAACTATCTCTACCTAGTTCTTCATAGGATTTTTCTATGATTCCGGCAAGTTCAAAAGGTTGTTCTGCTATATCTGTTTCTTTCAATTTCTGGCGGATCGGCACAGATGCTGCTTCTCCTTTTATGTTGGCTAGTAATATAGCTGAGACTTGCTTAAAGTCTTTTAGTAATTTCATACCTAGAGTTAAAGCAGGTTCTGGACCGTATTCATTTTGAATCTGTCTTTGTACGTCTGGTATAACCGCCATGGACGGAACACCATGTGTTTTTGTGTATATTGAAGCAAAGACTGTGCCCCAAGTGTCACAGTCCTCCACATGTGGTGCGATCCCCATTGGAAGGCAGATGGTCAGAATTCTGTGTTTCTCATGAGGTGTAGTATCAGGAAATACTGCCTCTATTTGAGTGATTTTTTGAGCTAACCAGAATGGAATTTGTTCCTGTTTTGCGGGTATTTTGCCAATGGCTGATTGTATATTCTGTGGTGTTATTTTATTTGTGTTCCCCTGGTGAGGGGTGTGCTGTGTAATATTTATAGCTGGTTGGACTGTTGAAGTCCGCATGACATATTGGACCAATTGTCTATGTATTTTAATTAGTTGTTTTAGCTGAGCTAAAAGTTCCCGGTCTGACATTTTTTCAATGTCTGGATGTGGTGTGTAGCTGGCTAGAACCGGCCATGTGGCTCCTGGTCTACCTAGTGGACCGAGCCTGGTGATATGATTTTTATGTTTTAGGGCACCATTAAACCAGAGCAGGTGCTCTTGGTATGTTAGTGGAATTTCAACGTCCTCGAAAGGGGCGTATTCATCCGGAGGTTCCTCTATTTTGTAATAGTGGAAATCTTGTGTTACAGCGTGTGCTGCTGGAAAATGTATCCATGAATAGAATACCTCTGTCTGCCGATATTCATGGGCCTCTACCACAAATATGACTGTACCAACTCTCGATGATAGTCCATTTTCTATAGGTTTAAGAGTTATAGTTCTTCTTACATTTACCGGAATGATTATAACATTCGGGTTTTCATCTTGGAGACTTGTGTCATCCGCTATAAGTTGAGCTGCCAAAGCATCTCTTTCTTCATCACCTTCCGGCATTTTACTGACAGAAAGTTTTTTTGTTGCAGATCAAGTTTCAAGGAAACAAAGATGAGGTGCACAATATTTTGGAACACTGTATCTTTCAACGTTGACTAAACCAAAAACTAATACATAGGAATCTCTTCCTACTAAGTTCTGGTGGATATTAACCTGTTACCCACTCCAGACGTCTATTGGAGTTTTTACGGGAAAAAGGGTCTGTGTGAAAAGCACGACTGAGTTACTCTAGCATCTAGCGTTAGATTATCGCCTTACCAAACGTTGGGCGCCATGTAGTGTAGTTCCTATATTCCCAATAGGCTCTGCGCATTGGAATAACACAAACAATAGTTTAGACGTAGGACTGAGGTCATCTAGGTCTCTACTGAATATGTTAGACTTAATTAGGTATGCCAGCTAGCTCAGAGGTCACTAGAAACTTTCTCGAATGAACAGGAAGGAGTTAACTTTCCTGATTAGACAAGAAGGGATTAGTTTCTGACAACCGCATAAACATGACAACTTTGCCCCCTCCAGAACAAGGAGTATATCTCCAGAGTCGTGTGAAAACAATAGACAGTTATTTCACTCAGTCAATCGTGCATACTTAGTTTCACCAGGAGTGGCGAGAAATAGAGAGACGGGCGTTTTCAATAAAAGTTGTTATTTATTGAGCAGTCCCCTTTCTCATGCAAGAGTAGTGAATTGCCACAATTGCAATACTTATCATGAAGTAAAGTGCGTACAGTAAAAGTAGTATTATGAAATAATACTGTAAAAGCATTGATATGGTTTCTGAGCCATATGATACTTAAAATGGATAAAATATATACATACATAAAATCATTGACTAAACGTACTCAACTGGTGCTTCTAAGATACGCCTACCCCGGTGTACCTGACCTAAGCCTAATACGTGGGAAGGGGTAAGTAAGTTTTAGTTTAAGTTAAGTTAGGTTTTTGCCAAGAATCTGCATCAAGAATTCTCTAAGGATCTAACAAGCTCCGTACCTTGGTTATAGAATGAAAGAGGTCTTGTATCTCTTTCTCAGGACTCGATTTCCCAGCAACCCGCAAGGGTGACTGGAAACACTGGAGCTGGATTTCTCGGCAGGAGAAAAGACAGCGTCTCTCTCAGTGCGTCAAATGGGAGTGTCGGCTTCCTTCGGCACTCGCATCAGCTGGGCGTCGGGCAAGTAGATAGCCACTCTGCTCCAAACCACCGTGTGTTTGCTTAAGGCAACGTTGGTATATTTATACCTGGAAGGTGCCGGGTTTGACGTAAGGTTGGACATAAGACGTCACTAAGAACTTACAGTTCTTTCTGGACTCCAGGAGTTCTTGTGCAAATCAAAACAAAAGCAGGGGGAATTCCCGGGCTGCTGGAGGCTTGGTTTGTTTAAAAAACGCGTTGTACTTTCTAGGAGTCTATGGGAGTAGCCTTGCCGTATTTGGACTGCATTGGCTATGACTAAATATGGACATGATTCTTAAGCCTTTATAAGGATATGTTTTGTTATAACCACATAAGGGCATGAATCGGGAATATTTAATTAGGGTCCTAGATACATTCACAACAGCACACGACACGTACTTGTGATATTGTTTAGAGAACGCTAAGTATTTTGGTTTATATGAGAATAATTTGGTATGCTAGATTTGTAAACTGCCTCGCTAGTTTTGTGTGTATAGTGAGAGCATGGAACATCAAGGTTATCTTGAATACTGTGTCTTTTACTCAGAATGATCTTCGCACGTTCGAGCCATACCACGTTTGCAGCTGTGGCCACCTCTGATACTTGCGCATTTCATAATGCATTGTGGAGGCAAAGTTACACACAGTTGGAGATCATTGGTATCTTGACAGTTTGTGGAGCACTGAATGTGATGCACTACTGCTGACTACCAGAGGTATGGGTCTGCCCATGTAATCCTACGAGACTTTGTGTAGTTATAAACTAATTTGTTAGGTAGGAAGGGTAAAATGTAGGTATATTTTACATTTGTTTACCTTTAAGATTATAGGATGCTTTTCCCGTTTGAATTTGATAGAATAGTAACAATGCTTACAACCTTGTTTCTGATAATATGTTTGGTTGTATTATGTAAGGTAGAAATAAACATTTCAAAGTTGCACGTGTCTTTATTTACATCTTGTTTTGGACTGGTGTAAGAGTATAATGAAAGAGTGCTCTTGTTATCCAGTTTACTTCATGTAATTTAAGTCGCATGTTCTGGGTTGACTAGTCATTGGTGTTTCTGCTCTATCGTGAAGAACCAATGAGTGATTGATTGCTAGTCTGGTAGGGGGTTTGTGTACTAAGGTGAGTTTTGATACACCGTAATTCACTGAGGTCCTAAGTCTTTATGCATAGTTCTGTGTATGAGCAGAATTCCTGGAACAGTAGTTACAACAAAAAGGCTCAATAAAGGGCTTGCACTTTGAATATGAATATAAAATAGAAGAATAGTTGATAATCACAGCTAAGGATTGCAGCAATTAGATGTGTGCATGTGTGGATGATGTGTAGATTGAGTGGGAGATGAAAAACGTGAAAAATAAGAAAGGCTGGAGAGATGCAAACTACCTACTGCATTGTCAGTGAAGTGGATCTTTGAATTTGCAGGTCATTACACAGGTAGGGTGTTGGATTCTGCAGTGGGAGCGAGAGAGACTAGTACTACATCTAAGGAAGAAAGCTAGTGTATAAAGTACACACAGTTCGCAGATTTACAAGCTCGTGGGAAAAATGATGCAAAAGTGGCGCAATGGGCTTGTAATCCTGCCCCAGTGTGGTAGAACAGACACAAGAAAGGACGGAAGTGTGAAATTATCCACTGCTATTCATGGGTAGTAGTTACCAAGAAGGCTGAATAAAGGGCCTGCACTTTGAATTTGAATTAAAGAAGAATATTTGATAAGCTCAGTCAAGAACGGTAGCAAGTAGGTGTGTGTATTTGTGGTTGTTGTGTTGATTGAGTGGAAGATGACTAAGGTGAAAAATTAGAGAGGTTGCAGAGATGCAAATTTTCCATTTCTTTGTAAAGGAAGTGGGTGTTTAGTTTTCCAGTGCATATATATATTCACTGAAAAAAACATAGATTACAGCCATGTTATAGTTAGGAATTAGCATCTAATATACCTTGCAAATTCACTGAAAAAACCATAGGTTTGACACACGTTATAGTTAGGAATTAGCATTTAAAAAAACCTTAGAAATTCACTGAAAAAAATATAGGTTTCACACATGTTATAGTTAGCTGGACATTTCAGTTATACAAAACCATTGAAATTTCCCTGTTATAGTTAGTTCAGCTAACTATAACTTGCACGCCCGCAATGCACTGCTGATGACGTCACATATGACATGGTCAGTGACATCACTCATGACATCACTGATGACATCTCAAATGACATCACTGATGACATCATCCTTGTGATAGAGTGGCAGGCCTCCGCTCACCCTAATATAACCTTTGATATACACACTCAAAAATAGAAACTAACATTTTAAAAAGAATGGAGATACCAATACCAGTTACAACACACCTATTCAGTAATTCCAAGATCTACACACATACACTCATTCACCAACATATCTATACAGTCACTAATACATGTACTCACTCATCATATGTACTCATACACCTACACATCCTGTTACACACTGACACTCATCCATAGAGTTACTCAAACATATAGTCACACAGGCAAACAAAGTATCAAACATCCATTTACATATATACAGTTATACACACACCACCACACTTACTTCTGCAGACACTTACACATACTTACTTACTTAAAGAATCTCTTATAGAAACACATACTTATTTATCCAGGAACTCTTCCAATCTCTCACTCTCACATACACCAATACTCACATATACTAGTTTAAAACATATGTAGTCACTCATAAATACACTATTGAGACAGTCAATCACTCTCTAACACACCCATACAAACACTCATCCACCCATACAGTCCTGCATACATGCTGTCTTCAACACATACAAATAGTGAGTCACTCATTCATGCATATATGCACTAAGTAATACTGCCCACCGTACCATACAGACACTCAGACACTCATACTGATACTAAAAAAAAAAAAACTAATAACCCATATAGACACTCATGTAGCTACTCACCAACGCATGCAGCCACTTATACACAAAGTGAGAGACTGATACAGATATTTACATATTTAAACATTACTCACTAACCCATGTATTCACTAAGGTACACTTAATCAGTGAGTTATACAAAAAAATCATCCATTTAGACACTTATATACTCATTTATTCTCCCATCAACCTTGAGATGTACATGTATAAAACATATTTATTTTTCAGAAAAACACACATTCACTGGATGATGTCATCAGTGATGTCATTTGAGATGTCATCAGTGATGTCATGAGTGATGTCACTGACCATGTCATGAGTGATGTAATATGTGACGTCATCAGCAGTGCATTGCGGACACGCAAGTTATAGTTAGCTGAACTAACTATAACAGGGGAATTTCAATGGTTTTGTATGACTGAAATGTCCAGCTAACTATAACATGTGTGAAACCTATGGTTTTTTCAGTGAATTTCTAAGGTTTTTTAAATGCAAATTCCTAACTATAACGTATGTCAAACCTATGGTTTTTTCAGTGAATATTTATATATATATCGCCAGTAGGTAGTTATAGTTAGGACCTAGTTTCCATTGGAAATCTGCAACATTCTATTGGGAATAACTTGGATGCCGGTTGATGAATCTTCGCGAATTTCCTCAAAGAAGATGGCCCGCTCCGCTCTGCTCTTCCCTGAAAGTTTTGGGGGGATTTGTCAAGTGGGGGCTGAGAAAAAAGTGATGTCATTTGAGATGTCATCAGTGATGTCATCAGTGATGTCACTGACCATGTCATGAATGATGTAATATGTGACATCATCAGCAGTGGATTGCGGGTGCGCGAGTTATAGTGAGTACAACTAACTATAATGGGGGAATTTCAATGGTTTTGTATGAGTAAAATGTTCAGCTAACTAAAACTGGTGTGAAACCTATGGTTTTTTCACTGAATATATATATATATATATATATATATATATATATTTACATACACATCTATACATATACATACATATATCTACATACACAGCTATACATATACATACATATATATATTTATACCTATACATTTTATTTTATTTTTAATTTGTATCTTTCATTTAAAATTTTAAATAACACTTTTATATGTTTATGTAAAAACTAACTTTTGACAATATTTTTTGTTAGTTGTATGTATGGTTATTTTTTTTTAACACATAATATTTTTAATTGTATTAATTTGAAACATTGTATAGTATCTGTTCTTTTGTTTTTTAAACTATGTTAAAGTTTTGCATGGATTTATTTATTATATGTTTATGTGTCTGTGTGTGTACATATATATATATATATAGTAAAAAATCTATTTGACATTATATACATTTTATTATTTTATATTTTTTTAAATGTGTTACTTTAAAGAGTATATCTATAAAAAACAATATTTTTAACTGCTTTAGGAACATGATAGTGTGGTAAGCAATATTTTTGACACAATATTTTTTTCAATTATATTTATGTCCAAGATACTGTGCCAGGGAATCCTCCCAGTTGCCACACTGACAACCCACTGGGGTTTCCTCCCCGCAACAGCACATCTCATCCAGGGCCTTAAATATATGATCACATTACGCCCGTTCTAAAGGAACTCCATTGGCTTCCCTTGCCAGACTGCACCATCTTCAAAACCAGCTGCATGATTTACAAAGCCATCATGGACAGCAGCCCGCTTATGCAGACAAGCTCAACATCTCTGGGATTTCTCATCACAATCTCAGCCAGGACACCATCAGATTGCAGACGAAGAAGTTTAAAAAAGAAAGAAACACCAGACATCAGGCCTTTTACATCTATGCACTTGGAATCTGGACTGCACCAATGCTTCTACCTTTTAGGAAAGATTTGAAGACTCACCTCTTTAAAGAACCCTTTATCACACTGCATTAACTGTCCACAGCCTAGCTTCCTCTCCTATTATCATTGACTTTGACCATGCACAGCGCTCGGCTACCCTTTGACTAGGTTGTCCCTATAGAAATACCATTTAAATACATACATACAAAAAACATACATACAGTGGATGTGCTAACTGAAGTAAACGTGTTAGTTTCTACTGGTCATGAATGATTTAAGCAGAAAGATAAGCAGAACAGAGCATTTTGATGCCAAACCACTCAGGTACCTTAGCATGGGTTCAAATGGAGACTTGCCTGAAATAAACTTGAATTCAGAACATGAAGCAAGTGCACCAATCCTTGTAAATCCGTATTTGTAATGCGCAAAATACTAACCTGTTAAGAAGGACGTTGCAAAATATAAAGTTCAGTTGAGCTTTATTCAATACATTCCTCTGGAGTACCAGCCTGGCGCTCCTCAGCTGATCCCTCAGCTTCAATCCGTCAACATTCTAAGGTGCACTCCTAGAGTGCTAAAGGGCCATACCATTGTAAGGGGTGGGGCGGAAGATACCAAAGAGGGAAATACAAGAAGATTATAACACACCTCCTGCCCTCAGGGTGAAAGGAAAAAAACAAAAAGGGGGGGGGAGAAAAGGAAAAAGGCAGTGGGAGAGGTAACAATGGAAGGTGACCCCTAGGACAAACGTATACATCAAAATATATATATATATGGTTGATGATAAAAGTTACACAACAATATATATCCTGACAGTGAAAAAAAGGAAGAAAAAAAAAATTCCTCCTGGAATGATACAGTAAAAACATAGGATAAGGGAGGAACCCTATTTCATGACATAGTCTTTGTGCCACCTGGGTGGTCTCAGCACTCTATCATTCCGTTTGGGCAGAGAAGAGATGCTCTGATTTTCAGACTTGTTCTCTGCTCCATTGTCACCTTTTGGTTCTGTATAGGGAGTTAATCTATCCATACTCCACATCCTGCCATCTGATATTATCACTACATTTTTCCTGACTTCCCTTATTCTAAATGGGCCACTGAATTTGTCAAAACAGTTCATGCTACTTTGTGGTCTTTTGATAAGAACCTTCTGGCCTACTTCCCAAAGGTGATTTTTGGTTCCCCATCTGCGGTCATACGCTTGTTTGTATTTATTCTGGTGATTCTCGATCTTCCATTTTATTATGGTGTCATTTCTTCCAACTGAGTTGTCTTTAAATAACCAATTCAGTGTAAGTTTGGTACCTGGTTTCCGTACTCTAAGATGAGCGAAAGGAGACATGCCTGTCACACTGTTGGGTGTGGTGTGATATGACCAGATGGTGTCCCTGATTGCTTGGATTAAGGGTTTGCCCGCACTGATGGCTAACTGCAAAGACTCTTTGATCATGCGATTGCAACGTTCTACTAATCCATTTGCACATGGACAATAGAGGGGGGTGCAAATGTGCTTTATGGCCAGACTGTTTAGAAATTCCTTCATATCCTCAGAAACTAACTGTACAGCATTATCGGTAATGAGTGTGTGTGGGATGCCTTCACTCATGAAAACCTCTGTCAAAAAACAAACTATAGCCTTTGTGTCAACTTTATTGACAAATTTGACATTGATCCACTTGGAGAAATAGTCCACCAACACAATGATGAACTTTTCATGTAATCCACATATTTGGAGGGGACCGATAATATCCATGCCTATTTTCTCCCAGGCCTTTATGGGTACTTGAACTGGTTCTAATGGCACCTTCCTGGTATGTTTGGTTTTGTCGTTGAGACTACATGCATGGCAGTTCTTGACCAGTTCTTCTATAGCATTGTCCATACCAGGGAACCAATATCCTGATCTGAGTTTGCTTTTGGTTAGGCTTCTGCCTAAATGACCTTCCTGGGCCATTTCACATATGCGGATCCTCAGATTTTCTGGAGGGATTATTTTTCCTGCTTTGGTTATAATGTTACCTTCCAGGGATATTTCTTCCCTTACATTCCAGAATGGTTGGATTTCTACGGGAAGCTCATTACATCTCTTGGGCCATCCTTTACTTACATAGTCTTTAACCTTTTCTATGGTATGATCGCTACTCATCAAAGAGTACCATTCTTCTTCCAAGATAGCTTGGATTCTCACATGTAGAACTTCCAAATCTTCCACTTGTTCCTCCATATGTTTGTTCAATGGTAGCCATGAAAGGCAATCCGCAATACAATTTCTGTTGCCTGGTACATGTTCTAGGTTGAAATTGAAATTTTGCAGAGACATGATCCATTTTCCGATGCGTGGCGTGGCTTTCTCTATGTCTTTGGAGGTGAATAGGGATACCAAAGGCTTGGGATCCATCTTTAGTATGAATGGTATACCCCATACATTTTTTTTAAAATGGTTCGTAGCCCAGAAACACGATAACGCTTCCTTCTCTTTGGTGGAATAGTTTATTTACGTATTTTTTTGCGTTCTTGAAGCAAAAGCTATGATTTATTATTTCCCTTCATGTATCTGTGATAGGGTGGCACCAATTCCCTTGTTGCTAGCATCTGTTGTCAATATGGTGTCTTTATAACTGTCAAAATTCCCAATACAGGGCGCTTCGGCCATCGCCTCTTTGAGTTTCTTGAATGCTCTGTCTTGGTTGAGACCCCATTCAAATCTTACTTCCTTTTTTAGTAAGTCTCTTATAGGCTGGACACATTGGGCAAAGTTTTTTATGAATTTTGACATATACTCGGCCAGACCTAAGAATGATTTTATTTCTTCTTTATTGTTAGGAACAGGAGCATCTAAAACCGCCTCCAGAAGGTCTACTTTGGGTTTCATGCCTTCACAGGATAGAGTGTGCTCCAGGAACTCCTCCGATGCTATACCAATTTTACATTTTTCTCTCTTAATGGTAAACCCTGCTTCCTTGAGTTTGCAACAGACTTCTTTTAAGTTGTGGTTGTGTTCTTCTTCATTTGATCCATACACCAGTATATCATCTTGGAAACATATGGATTTGTTGGTACCTTCCAGTATATGCCGCATTATCCTTTGGAATGCCGCAGCCGCGGACGCTAATATAAAGGGCATCCTTAGGAATTTGTAGGTTCCGAATGGTGAAGTAAATGCAGTGAGAATTTGTGATTCTGGATGTAGTGTCACTTGATGGTATGCCGAAGCAAGATCAAGTACAGAGAAATACTTTGCGTTGTTCATTACTGACAAAATCTCGTTAATATTCGGTAGTGGGTATCTATCTATGCAGATGTTGGCGTTTAGACTCCTGAGGTCCACACACAATCTTGTGGCATTAGTTTCCTTTTTTGACGTGACAACAATGGGAGGCAACCATTCAGAGGTCTCTACAGCTTGTATTATGCCTAACTTTTCTAACTTTTCTAGTTCTTTTTTTAATGGTTCCTGCATTACCAGAGTTATGGACCTTGTCTTATGAGAAACTGGCATAGCATCCTTTTTTAATTTGATCTTATGCACATAGCCTTTCAACAATCCTAAATCTTCAGAGAAGACTTCCGAAAACTCATTGCAAATCTCTTTTCCCGTTAGGTACCTGTCAACCAGCAATACTTGTTCTGCATTGCTAGGATCCAGCCGAATACCTAATTCTTTCTGGTGTTTCCATCCTAAAAGATTGCTCCCCTTTTTAGTAATGTAGACTTTACCGTAGGTATCTCTGTCCTTGAATGTGATCCTCATTTTCACCATTCCTACTAGAGGGATGGGGTCTTTGTGGTACCCCCCCGGGTGTACATCCGGGTTTTCTATAACATACTCCCCTTCTCTGAATAGTCTGGTGAAAGATTCCTCTTCTATGAGAGTCTATGGGGAACAAGAATCAGCAAATGCTTTGACATTTTTCCCATTTAATTTGATTTCACATTCTGGGTCATTGATTATATCCTCTCTGTTATGTACTTGAAAAACAAATATATTATCTTCAACCTCTGTGGTTTGTTCATGTACAACATGTACTTTTTTACCCTCCATTTTAGTATTACAAATCTTCGAAAAGTGACCAATTCTGCAACACTTCCTGCATTGGACACCTCTGGCTGGACATCTGGGAGAATTTGCCAGGTGATTGGCATTGGCACATCTATAACATCTAAAACTCTCTTTTTTTTCCTTAGGTTTAACTCCCACTGACTTCTGTTCTAGTTTTAATACGTTATCATCCTCTTTGATTTCGTGGATGTGTTTCTCATCAAAAGTTGTTTTTTGCTATTCTTCATTTCTTTTACGCAAAAAGCTGTGTGCTCAATACTTTTGGCTATAGCTATTGCCTCATCTAGTTCTGGGCTGAGGGTTAGTAATCTTTCTTGGACTATGTGGTTGTTGGTACAATCTAATTAGGGAATCCGTAAGAGCACCAAACTCACAAGTGGCAGAGAGTCCCCTCAAAGTGGCTATGTAGGATGTTACTTTTTCATTTTTCCCTTGCACCCTTTGAAAGAATTTGTGACATTCCAACACTACATTCACCTTATCTTTGAAGTGGCTTCCAAGTTTCCTTAATGTAGTGGTGAACACATTGGGTTGGGTTGGGGGACGGGAGGGGGACGGAGTGTTCATTTATTCATGGTTGTCGTTTTGATGTGTATAATCTGTAAGCTGATAGATACCGATTTCTACACTGGGCTCAGAAATGGGGACAACACGCAGAGAGAAAGTACTCATGTTCAATTGGTATTAACTGACAAATATCCACTACTGTTAATCTACTGTATTGTGTGCTACACCATGTTATGTGATGGGGACTGATAGAGACCGAGTACTATCTGTCTTATCCTGGAACGTAACCGGGATGGACAATAAATTATTATTGTTTTTTTAAATAAAAAAAATATATATCAAGTCTGGAGGCCAATAGACAGTAAGACTTGCAAGGGTCGGGCGGTGGCTGTCCACCATATTATAAGTTTGGCGGATGGACCATCATTTGGCCACTGCAACAGCCAGGGAACCGCGTTCCCTGGTGGTGGTGCAGCGGTCAGGGACTCAGAATATGCTGGTGGTACTGCTGCGGCACCGGCATGCATATTTTGAGTTTCCTGGCTGCCAGCCATCCATGGCAGGCAGCACCACCATGTAAAAGCTGGTGGTGCGAAAACAAAAGGGGCCCTACAGAGCCCCTTTTGTCCCAAGAAGGTAGGTGCATACAGGGGGGCACATGTTGTGCCACCCTGTGTGCAACGATCCCCCCAGTTCCAGCACGGCATGGACTTTACAGTCATTGTCATGCTAGAATGCTCTGTGGCGGGACAGTATTGAAGGCTCATTTAGCCTTTTTACCGCACCGCCGCAGGACCGCCATGCTGCCTATCCGACAGACAACGATTTGTATCGTAATCTGGCAGGCGGGTACCATTCGGGTTAGGCGGTATGCAATATGCCAAGAAATATGATCTACACTATTATGGCATATACTAAAACAAATTATATAGTGCCCAATTTGTATTCCAGAACTGATTTTTGCATAGTTTTAAAAAATGCTCACTGGGGCTTTATTCCAAAATTATATGTTTTATTATGATAATAGGAAATGTCTATTATGCTTCAATAATTCATTTATACTAGTAGCAAATATGATGTGTAAATATTTAGGATGGGCACATTATTACAAATATGTAATATGTGCATGTGTATACATATGTGTTGCTACAGTGAAAAGTGTCAAGAGACACGTGATCAGGTAGACAAAAATGGAACTACCATTAATTTATATGTTTTAAAATGAACTATAATGTACATGAAAATAATGTGGAATGTTACCACAAGTGTTTTGAAAAATAAAATATTGAAACATTTAAATTTAAAAAATATCAGAAGTGAGAGGACCGACAAGTGTCATTGATGCAAATGATTTTTGCTATGGTGATATTGTTGATTCAAACATTCCAAAATGGCCACCCGCTTTTCTTTAAAATACACTTAGGTTGAATGAAATGTATAAAAATATTAGATCCAATATGGCACATTATTGTGACCAAGTTTGATTTTCCTTCTTTCTGAATAAACTTGTGAATTCTTAAAAAGCTGCCGGGAGTACCATGTCTGTGTTTCTGCAACAAACTGTGCCACACTTTACTGTGTCATACAGACATGTACCAAGGCAATGTATTTGTAGTACCAGCCTTCCCATTTAGTAATGTCCTTTGTCGGCGAATATGCGCTACTTCTACGGTTGCGGCGGTTCTTGCAGTCACAATTTACACAGTCCCAAATGCCACATCAACTGCCGAACACTTTAAACGGGTGCCTCCGTATGTGCTTGTGGCCACATGTCAATAATTTGCCACCAAAGTTCCAAGAAGGAAAAGGGAGCATTCTGTGGGTACCACTTCATTCAATTTATTCACCAAAGTAGCAAATGCGTTTCCGCAACAAATTTTGCCTTTCTCAATGCTGGTTTCTGATCTTGCGCATAACATCACATGATTGATTTAAATACATTTTGGAACACTCCCTTTCGGTAATCTGTCATAGTAAAAAAAAAAACAGAATGTCACTCCCTGTAATGCTGCATAGCCTGCATGCAACCATCATAAAGTATGTATTTCATGAATCCCAATGACAGTATCAATGTGCTAACTTGAGTAGTTGCATTCACTCAGTGGACTGTTTAACCCCTTTGCCGCGTGGCAAATTCTGCCGCGGTGCGATGGGGCGGGGCTGGGCGTGGCACTCAGGTACCCAGGACGGCTCCCGGCCATCATAAATCACGTTGGGCATGTGCTCATGATGGGCGGGAGCCATCCAAACTCCGCCCACCAATTAATTTGCCCGCACAGGCGGGGAATTAACCGCGCGTGGGCAGAGCAGCAATGGACGGATGGCTCCCAGCCGCCATGAGCACACGTCTACTGTGACTCATAACGGCCGGGAGCCGTCCTGAGCATCGATGAGCCTAACGCTCATCACACTTTATTTTTGTTTTTGTCATGTTGGCATGGCTATATTCCCAAGGGAGTGAACTTACTTCCAGAATTCCATGGGTGTAGAGCCCTTAGTTACAGTACTTTACTGTGCCATACAGGCATGCACGAAGACAAGGTCTTTGCAGTACCAGCATTCCCATTTAGTAATGTCCCTTGTCAACGAACACACCATACTTCTACCGTTGCGGCGGTTCTGACACTTACAGTTACAATTTACACATTCCCAAATCCCACATCAACTGATGAACACTTTAAACGGGTGCCTCCGTACATGCTTGTGTCCACACGTCAATAATTCTCCACCAAAGGTCTAAGAAGGAAAACTGAGCATTCTGCAGTTACTATTTCATTCAATGTATTCACCAAAGTAGCAGACGCGTTTTGGCAACAAACTTTGCCTTTCTCAATGCTGGTTTTTGGTTTTATGCATTGCATCACATGATTGATATATATACATTTCGGAACACTCCCATTGGGTAATCAGTCATAGGTAGAGAAACAAACGGTTCACTCTATACTGCTGCTTAACCTGCACGCTGCTATCATAAAGTATGTCTTCAATTAATCCCAATGAGAGCAACAATGTGCTAACTTGAGTAGTTGTATTCACTCAGTGGATTGTTTAATGCACAGCACACTTTATTTTTGTTTTTGACATGTTGGCTCGGCTATAATCCCCAAGGAAGTGAACTTCCAGAATTCCATGAATGTAGAGCCCCTCGTTGCCGCACTTTACCGTGTCATACAAACATGCATGAAGGTGAGGTCTTTGTAGTACTCACCTTTCCATTTAGTAATGTCCCTTGTTGGTACACATGACACATTTACTGTTGTGGCGGTTCTGGCAGTTACCATTTACACAGTGCCAAATGCCACATCAACTGCTGGACACCTTAAACGGGTGCCTCCGTATATGCTTGTGGCCTCATGTCAATATTTCTCTACCAAAGTTCCAAGAAGGAAAACTGACCACACTGTGAGTACCATTTCATTCAATGTATTCACCAAAGTGGCAGACTCGTTTCTGCAAACGTTGCCTT
The DNA here is from genome assembly GCF_964261635.1 of Lissotriton helveticus. Lineage (NCBI taxonomy): Eukaryota > Metazoa > Chordata > Amphibia > Caudata > Salamandridae > Lissotriton > Lissotriton helveticus. The sequence continues at coordinate 572,378,717 of NC_136071.1, read as the reverse complement.
TCTCAATGCTGGTTTCTGGTCTTACGCATAACATTATATGATTGATTTAAATACGTTTCGGAACACTCCCATTGGGTAATCAGTCATAGATAGAAAAAACAGAATGTTCACTCTCTATATGGTCGGGTACTCCCTATGACCCCTCCACAGCTCAACAACCCCCTGGTGCCTAGTAGCTCCCGTCCCGGTCTCCCCCTGCCCCAGGGATTTGGACAACCAGACTGGGTGTTTTGGTAAGATATTTGGATTAGGGGGGAGTGACCCCCCCCGGCCGTATTTATTAATATTATAAACAATATTCAACATTTCAAATTACAGAAAAACTTTAAACGCAGAAAGTACAGTTTACATTGATCGACACATGTTGTTGCGAGGTCTAACCTTAACACATTCTAATACAGAAGGCACTCCTACCGTAAATCTAACAATGCACGATACGACTTTCTGCGTGTCCCTTTTTGAGCCTGACGGCAAAGTCAACGTCTGGCAGGCTTCTCTCCCCTCCCTCTTCTAGTCCCAGGATACTGCCACTATTACTCCTGGAGCAAGATTGCGCAGGGGGTCCAGCTTATCGGACGGATCTTTTTCCCCCGGGCCCCCCCTACGCCCAGGTCTTGATCTCCATAACAGGGGGCCGCAGACTGCTGCGCACGCGCGTACAGGGGTGGCCCCAGGCCAACTGGGAAGGATGCCTCCCCGGTCCCCATACCCCAACAGCCTACTTACCGGCTGTCACTACCCCCGGAGTTACATGGTGCTGACCGCTAAGACCGCAGACTATGCTTACCAGTGTTGACCTTACCGCCTGACAAAGGACACCTAAATACGACACTAGTGAAAAACATGCAAAATACCATTCACTTTTATTTACATTAAATCACGTCTGTGGAAAATGAAAATGGTCACTCAAATCAACATTAAATGACACCTGTGGAAAATGAAAATGGTCACTCAAGTTACAACACAAATATCCAATATCTGGAAAAACCTAAAAATTCTGCTTTAGGGGATGGTGGGTGGGCAAAAGATTAAAGGGACGGGTGGAGGGGCCAGCCGGCCCGTGTGTGGTTGCGATATGGAGGCAACCACGGGAACCAAGAGGCTGCCTCACCTGCGGGCTCCCCCTTTTAAGGGTTGCCGAGCCCAGGCGAGACTTCTGGGATGTTTCTGAACCGGAAGCGCTGAAGCGCTTCAAGTTCACTGCTCTAAAATGCGGCGCCCATTGGCTGCCACTCACTAAGGGGGTGGTCCGCGTCACTGGTGACCCGTCCTCCCCCCTCCTCCCCTCTTATGATTTTCGGGGCTAGGGAGACCGCCATAATGGCGGCCCGTCCCAAGCTGGTTCCTGGCTCTGACAATATGGTCGGGTACTCCCTATGACCCCTCCACAGCTCAACAACCCCCTGGTGCCTAGTAGCTCCCGTCCCGGTCTCCACCTGCCCCAGGGATTTGGACAACCAGACTGGGTGTTTTGGTAAGATATTTGGATTAGGGGGAGTAACCCCCCCGGCCGTATTAATTAATATTATAAACAATATTCAACATTTCAAATTACAGAAAAACTTTAAACGCAGAAAGTACAGTTTACATTGATAGACACATGTTGTTGCGAGGTCTAACCTTAACACATTCTAATACAGAAGGCACTCCTACCGTAAATCTAACAATGCACAATACGACTTTCTGCGTGTCCCTTTTTGAGCCTGACGGCAAAGTCAACGTCTGGCAGGCTTCTCTCCCCTCCCTCTTCTAGTCCCAGGGTACTGCCACTATTACTCCTGGAGCAAGATTGCGCAGGGGGTCCAGCTTATCGGACGGATCTTTTTCCCCCGGGCCCCCCCTACGCCCAGGTCTTGATCTCCAGAACAGGGGCCGCAGACTGCTGCCCACGCGCGTACAGGGGTGGCCTAGGCCAACTGGGAAGGATGACTCCCCGGCCCCCATACCCCGACAGCCTACTTACCGGCTGTCACTACCCCCGGAGTTACATGGTGCTGACCGCTAAGACCGCAGACTATGCTTACCAGTGTTGACCTTACCGCCACAGGGCAGCATAGTTGACCGACTACCTGCCCCCCCCTCCTGCCCTAGAAAGGTCATGAACTCTGTTTCAAATCCCTGAGCCAGGCTATGATATCATCCATAAAAGCATGATTACCTTTATATGAAAGGTGCACCCCATCCTGAAGACAAAACTGCTCTCCTCTGATGTACCTGTGTGTTATCGTCCTTAACCTAGGGGTCCTAAACAATTTGTCGAATTTGTTGTTGAGCTGCTTTACCGCGTGATTCAATGCCCTGACTGATTCGCCCCCTCCACTGAAACCTCGGTATCATATGGGACCATGCTATTATGGACTGTGGACACTGCTTCGCAGCCACCCTACCTCTTTGAGTAATTCTTCGGTCAAGGTCCTCCTACCCAGTTTTGCCAAATCATTACCCCCCAAGTGCAGGATCCAGATTGCAGGTGGTCCCGAGCTAGTGCATAAAGCGTGGTTCACCAGCTCTCTGAATTGTCCCATGCACAGTCCCCCCCTTCCAAAAAATAACATTTTTGACCCTAAACTTGTCACCCTGTCTTTGATGGCTCCTGTAAAGAAAGCATTCAAACGGCGAACGTATGAGTGTCCTACCACCCAAATTTCTTGGTTCTTCTGGTGCGAAGAGTAAACTTGCATCACCTCTTTAAATGTTTTGCTGCGAACAGCCGCCTGTTGATCCGACGCATGTTTCTCCCCTGAGTCACAGGATGAAGAAACTGCAAGTAACATAGAAAAGAGAAAAGGGGGTCAGTGCACTGCCACACCGGCATGTCATCCAAATATACAACGAAACATCTCGTCCACAACCAACCTCCCTACTTCTTGAGTCACAAGAATAGAGTATGGGGCAACCGTTTTGAAACGAAAATTGATACTACAGTAAGTGCAGCCGCACAAATCATTTATAGCAATTGGAAGACCACCTGCCAATCTTTTTAACACGTTCCTGCCCTAGGCCTTTTGCCGCCGCTTCCGAGGCTGCGCCTATCCTAAAAGAGTGGGTCCCAAAATTGGTTGGATCCAAACGAGCCTCCTCGAGTGCCTTGATCATCACCCTCCTAAACTGGAACACTGTGAGGGGTGTTCCATCGGTGTGTATAAACAGAGGACCTCCTAATATCAGAGCCCTCTGAGCCATGAAAGCCTTTAACCTGGCGACCGGGCAGCATGCCACATTCCCTGCCCTGTTCAGGACAACGGACTCTCCCTTACCCTCCTGATCAGTCTTAGATTGAGGAATGGTAATCATCACCGAGCCTTCGCCCAGTTTTACGTGCCCTGCTTGGATCCCTCCCAGCCTATCCTGCTTATTCCTTGCGACAAGCTCACCTACCCTTAAAGCACCATAAAACGCTAAGCAGAATGCAGCTTGAAAAAGGACGGTCTCGCTAAGTGAGGTACAGACCCGTGGTAAGACCACCACCAGCTTCCCCGTTATCTCTAGGCTAACAGGCCTCCGCACATCGGGTTCCGCCTTTCTCAAGCGCTGCCACTCCTTCAAAACCTGTTGTACCACAAAGCGTTTAGTGGGATCACCTTTCCCGTGTAACTTCGCAAAATAAGAAATTGCTGCGATGTGTCTCCTCGCGGCTGCCACCGTGCGACCCTGTTCCCACATGAACGCAAGGTAAGCTACTACTGACTCATGCTCTAGCCATCTGCCACCCCACTGGTCCCCTAGGAAAAGACAAAATTCACCAAACGCCCCTTCATAAGCACTCCTTGTCCTAGGCGCTAGGCTCGCAGCCACGAGGTGCGGTACTCTGGGGCACCAAGTTGCCATAAACGTTCTGGGAAAGGTGTCGGGTGGGGCGCTGCCTCTGGGATGTGTGTCCTGAACTCCTGCATTTTAAAACGAGACAATGCGCCAGCTGCGTGTTTCAACACTCCTGGAACATGCTTTGCTCGAAAAAGAACATTTAACCTCATGCACTGTAACAGTATTTCTTTTAACAGGCGTAGCAGCATTCCACATTTTGTCGACTGATTGTTTATGCATTCCACCACTCCCATGTTGTCAGACAAAAATATCACCGACTGGTCTCTCAATGCATCTGCCCAAACGACTAAAGCTACCAGAACCGGGAAGAGCTCTAGGAAAGTGATGTTGCTGGTGAGCCCTGAACGCTTCCACCATACCGGTCAATGTTCTGCCACCCAAACGTGCCCCAGAATTGCTCCAAACCCCTCGCTGCCTGCCGCGTCGGTCATTAAACCTAGTTCGGGGCTGGACATGGGTGGGATAGGCCACACCACCTTGCCATTAAAATCCTGCAGGAAAGTCTTCCATATCTGTATGTCCTGCCTGACTTCTTTGGACAATCTGGTGTGGTGGTGCTTCTCCTTGAGACCAGACATGGCGTGAGCAATAGTGCGAGAGAAAGGACGCGCCTTAGGAATGATGCGCAATGCAAAATTTAGCTGGCCCACCACCTGCTGTAGCTGGTGTAGCGTAACCTTCTCTCTGCTAATGCAGCATTCCAACGCGCGCCCAAACTCCCTAACCTTGTCACGTGGCAATCTGGACACCCCCTGGACAGAATCTAACTCAATCCCTAGAAATTCAAGGAGAGTTGTTGGGCCCACTGTTTTATCGGGTGCCAGTGGCACACCGAACTCCTGCATGAGGTCGCAAAATTGCTGAAGGCTGCCCTGCATTCCCCAGAGCCTGGGGCCCCTAGAAAAAGAAAATCATCCAGTTAATGGAGGACCCCCTGATGCCCGGATTTTTCCCTGAATGACCATCCTAAGAAGGAGCTGAATTTCTCAAAATAAGCGCAGGAGACTGAGCATCCCATTGGCATGCACTTGTCCACATAGTACTTGCCTTCAAACTGAAACCCTAGAAGATGACAATCAGCGGGGTGAACAGGTAGCAAGCGGAAAGCCGATTCAATGTCGGATTTCGCTAGCAGGGCCCCCTGACCTAAGGTTCTCAACATGGCCACCGCCTGATCAAAAGATGTGTACTTGACACTACATAGCACATCCGCAATGGCATCATTCACTGAGCTCCCCCTAGGTGCGGATAGGTTGTGGATTAATCTGAATTCGCCCCGTGTCTTCTTCGGTACCACCCCTAGGGGTGAGCACGTAAAATCCGCCATCGGGACGTCCTCAAATGGTCCAGCCACCCTCCCTAGGTTCAACTCCTTGTACATTTTTGCCCTTGCTATGCTCATGTTGGATCGTACCGACACCTGGTTCTTACAGTATGTCACCCCGCTGTGGCCCTGCGCAGGTATCCTGAAACCCTCGACAAAACCTTCCCTGATGACCCTCGCTGAGTCAGTGCAAGAGTACCGTTCCAACCTAAGGTATCATAGCGCCAATGTTCACTGGAGATCTGGCCTTTCCTAACAAGATATCATTATTCTTGCTTTTTGCCCCCTTTTTCTCTAGCTTTTTTGTTGCACTTGGACTCAGGGTGGGAGGTGTTACCACAGTATCCGCAGGCGTGCCTGAATTTACACGTGCCTGCGACCCTGGAACAGGTACGCTTTTTAAAGTCAAAGCAAACCCCTCTTTTTCTATTGCCCCCTGATCTGGCTGCACTACCCCCCGCGTTCCCAGCGGGGCTTGCCCTAAAGGGCGGGAAACGGCCCGTGTCTGGGACTGGGGTCCGTGCGGCCTCCTGTGACGCCACCACCAAGTATTTCAGGTGGAGGAACATATCGGTGTGATCCCACCTCAGGGAGGAGTCCTCGGCCTTCGCCCGCCTAAACGCCTTGTCATAATCTTTCCACCCAGCACCACCCTTTTCTGCGTGAGCGAGGGTGATCCTATTCTGGCAGATTGCCATTTCTGACCCCACCTCCGGGAAGCGTTCAAGCATTACAGACATGTACATGGAGAAACCCTGTATCCAGTTTGCCAAATTCTCCTCCCCACTGTACTTTAGTAAGATGGTAGACCATTCACTAGGATGAGTCCATTCCTTATTTTTCCTAGCCTCTTCCCTCTCCGCTTCATCAATTAAAAGGAAAAACATATTCACGTATTCCCCCCTCCAAATCCTTTCTTTCATGTCTTTGGACAGATGCCGACCCAAACGCTCCCTCTCATAACGCATTTCCCCCACTCCCAGAGGCGCGAAATGCTATGTACCTGCTGATGCTGCTACATCAGCCTTCTTTGCTGGCTCCGCCTTCTTCCCGCCGTTGTTTGTTCCCGGCAGACTGCTGCTACTGGTGCCTGACACCTGTTCCCGTGACCCCACGGTTGCCTCATTGGGGATTGGGCCAGCAGTTACCTGCTGTGGGCTCCCTGCCGATAATGTCGGCCCCTCCTTTGTTTTGCCAACTCCGAGTTCCGAGAGCAACTTTTTTGCACGCTCCATCGCGTCGCCCCCGCCAGTTGATGCCCCTGCAGCATGTGACCAGTTGCCTATGGAATCCAGCCATGGCAGCACCGCCGCTAAACTGGCCGTCATGTCGGGCTGGCCAGGTACTTCTAAGACACCCCCTAAAGTATTCTGAGCTCCTGGCGTGGCCAACTGTACTTCTGGCTGCCCCGTACCCCCACCTCCCACAGGGGGGTCGGGCTCTGTGACTGCCACCGGACCCACGGGATCAATTGAGCCCTCCCCTCTCCTTTTCCCACTTTGTTTTGTCTTATTCCGCTTCGGTGGAGGGGGGGTGTAATTTCTTGGGGGCACAATAGGCCGTCTAGGCCTTGTTATGTTATGTTATGTTATTTTTGTGCTTCTATAGCGCACGGCCACTCCACGGAGTATCCCGGCGCTTTATCGAAGGTGCCCATCAAAAGAAGGGGGAACATAACACTGAAGGGACATGCAAAAAGCAGGAGCGCAACATCAATTTAAGGAAAAATCCATGTTTTAAGGGCCTTTCGGAAGGACAGAAGGCTGGAAGCCTGCCTTAGAGAGATTGGGAGGTCATTCCAAACATGGGGAGCTAAATAGCAAAAAGACCGTCCTCCTGCTCTCGCGCGCTTAATGATGGGGACATTCATTTTGGAAAGGGACGAAGATCTAAGAGATCTAGAGGGCTGATACCAGGACAGTCGTTTAGAAATATATTTAGGGCCTATACCATGTAAGGCCTTAAAGGTCGTGGTCAGCGTTTTAAAAAGAATCCTTTTGGCAATAGGTAGCCAATGTAAGGTTGACAGAAGATCAGTGGCTCTGGCTCTTCTTGGAAGGCCAAAAATGGCTCGGGCCGCAGAATTCTGGGCGATTTGTAAACGCCTAACCAGATATTTAGGATGACCCAGAAACAGAATGTTCGCATAGTCCAGCCTAGAGCCGACCAGTGCCTGGACAATGATTTTCCTGTGCTGGATGGACACCAAAGGGAGAAACTCCCACTACTGCTTCCGGGCCTTCCACCTTGTCCTGCAGCCTATTGAGGGTCTGACCCATGGCCTGTACCTGCTGTACCAACGCTTCTAGCATGACCTCCGTGTGAGAACGCTTCTCGGGCCTCCGTGCCTTAGGGACCATAGCGATCGGGCGCCCTTCCTACTTATGACCACCCGGGGGATTCTCTAACACGTGACAGGTCCCCACCCAGAGATAATGTCCCCTCTCACCAGTTTGTTGTAGCGACACCGACCAACCTGCGCAGTCACGCAACCAGAGCCAAGACTTACTGGCTAACCCAGTAAGCTCAGGCGAGCCGCCCGCTCAAGCCCTCTATGGCTCCCAGCGATGTACTGCTGGTTAGCCGAATGCCGCCTCCGCTGCTTCCCCTGCTCGCCAACCGACTGCTGCCCCGCAGGTGAGTGCTTGTCCACTCCGCGATGATAGCCGGTGCTGCTGAGAAAAAAATGGACAAATTGCGTTTTACGCTGCGCTGCGCCTGAGAAGGCTGTCCCAATGAGCACCCCTAGCTGCAGCTGTGCAATGAGGAAAAAAGGACAATCCCGCAAAAAGCGCCTCACATTGGTCCCAGTTTTGCCGCCGCTGACCAAACAACCCCTGAACCCTGTCGTGTTCCTGAGCTAAGGGGCCAAAGACACTACTCTCGCCCTAGGACAGAAGAGACGCCGTACAAAAATTCAGCCCTGGCATCAGAGCACTCTACACCTCAGCCCTAGCTCAATTGGCAAAATGTGTTAGTCCTTATGAGCGCGGCACCCGCTAAAGATGCCCCCAGCACCCCAGTACCAGACACTGCCTTGTGACCTGTTGTCCCTGTGCTGTACCGGCCAGATTGCCCCCACAACCTAGTCGCTCCTAGAACGTGCGCAGGTACTGGTACCGATTTGCCCCAATCACAGGAAGTTTAGGACATTACTGAGACTCAAACTGGGTTTCCCAGGTCCGAGGTTGAGCGCTCTAGCCATTACCCCACCGGGCTCTCCGTCTAACTAAAGGAGTTGCCCGGAAAATACCAAGCGCCGCTGATCCTGAGATGCTCTCGGCTGCACGGACGCCTCCGATGACGATCTCCATCCGCAGTCCGTAGTCGCCGATCACCCGATGCTGCTCCTACGCCAAAACCACGACGGAACCTGAAAAATAAACAAAAGATTAAAGGGACGGGTGGAGGGGCCAGCCGGCCCGTGTGTGGTTGCGATATGGAGGCAGCCGCGGGAACCAAGAGGCTGCCTCACCTGCGGGCTCCCCCTTTTAAGGGTTGCCAAGCCCAGGCGAGACTTCCGGGATGTTTCTGAACTGGAAGCACTGAAGCGCTTCCGGTTCACTGCTCTAAAATGCGGCGCCCATTGGCTGCCGCTCACTAAGGGGGGGGTCCGCGTCACTGGTGACCCGCCCCCCCCTCCTCCCCTCCTATGATTTTCGGGGCTAGGGAGACCGCTATAATGGCGGCCCGTCCCATGCTGGTTACTGGCTCTGACAATATTGCTGCATAGCCTGCACACCGCCATCATAAAATATGTCTTTAATTATTCGCATTGACAGTATCAATGTGCTAACTTGAGTAGTTGCATTCACTCAGTGGATTGTTTAAAGCACAGCACACTTTATTTTTGTTTTTGACATGTATGTTCGGCTATAATCCCCAAGGGAGTTAACTTGCTTCCAGAATTCCATGAATGTAGAGCCCCTCGTTGTCATACTTTTCCGTGTCATACAGACATGCACAAAGACGAGGTCTTTGTAGTACTCACCTTTCCATTTAGTAATGTCCCTTGTCGGCAAGCATGCCATACTTCTAAGGTTGTGGCGGTTCTTGAAGTTACAATTTAGACAGTCCCAAATACCACATAAACTGCTGAACACTTTAAACGGGTGTCTCCCTATGTGCTCGTGACCACTTGTCAATATATATATTTGACCGTGTGCAAGATCTCAGTGGGAGATCGAAACGCGTAGGTGTTTGGATGTTTGGAATCCTGTGCGAATAAAATATTTGCTATCCTGAAAACGTTTGCTGGAGTGCGACCCAAATTCTTTCTGCCGAAGAAAGGGAGTGTGTTATATAGATATGTATATATATATATATATATATATATATATATATATATATATATATATATATATATACATATATATATATATTTATGTTTGTTTCTGTTTACATAAGTGGTCAATCAGGGCCTTCTTAAAACTCATAAAGCCCTTATTTTTGTTCTGATTCTCCTTGCACGTAGGGAGCTGTGTGTAAAGTGGATCCTCCCTTGTCCCCCCACTGAGACCGAATGGATTCACTCTATTGAAAAAAATCATATCTTGACCAGACAAATAAACTCGTCAAGAGAACAAAATTCTGGAAACTCTGGGACGATCGGTTTTAGCTTTATGTTTCCAGTCTATCACATTGAGCACTGTCTTTTTTTAAAATCTTTTATCTATCTTTCAGCATCTTCCACTCTCTTTGGTTCCCTTTTGTCTTCCTTTTTCCCCCAAATTTTGTCTAGCTCCCTTTTTTGGTCTTAGCACAAAGCATGTTTACATTTATTCTGAAACTTCATGGTCCAATGATTAACTATATGCTACACAGGCTGCTTTGGTGCTGGAGGTCACCTTTTCTTTTCAGCACCTGTTTCAGAGAAGCCAGCGGTATTTACCAGCCAAGAGGTATCTGTGCAAACCCGGGATGCTTCCATCCTTCCTCCCTACTGGAGAGACCAGGCGCCTCTTTACCTCCTTCTGGTATGGCCAGGTTTGGTTTTCCTAAATTTAGAGCATATTTAATAAATGAGGAGAAAAAAAGTATATATATTTATATAGTAATAAATATTGGTAGTATATATTATTGAAATTAAGTTATATTAAATTTATATAGTAAAATATTTAACATTTGCTACTTTAAATCATGTTGAAAAATCAATATTTGTAACTTTTTGTGGACAAAAATAGTGTAGATGGATTTTTTCCCTGCTATTGTAGTACTTCCATCATAAGTATATAAACACAATATTTTGGTAAATTATATTTTTCCCACAATTTTATTTCAACATTTTTTTTACCTCAATATTGTGTCGGTGAAATGTCCCTTTCTATTCCATTTATCTATTCACCCATCAATATCTCCCTTCCTTTGCTTTTTTCTCTCTGAATTAAGCCCTCTCCTGTCTATTCTTCCTCTTGAGGGTGTGCATGGAAGTGGATGTCAGTCTTCCTCTGATGGATCCTTTTAGCTGCCTGAGAGGGAAAGGGAGTTAGCATGAGAGAGAATCATGATATATAAGTTCTGTACATACATAGCTGTGTTTCAGATTCTAAATAAGTTACAGTGTCATGCATAGTGAAGGATATGGATATAGCCGTTAGCATTGCTAAATGAAACCAGTGTCTGCAAGAACAGTCTTACTTAATATAGAATAATAACATTAATCTCCTCCCGGTCCTCCCCTCCCCTCCAGCGGTAGCACCTATTACTGCCCATCGAGTGAAAGAGTGGTCCTGTTGGTGCTTGCTCTTATTGTATGATGGATGTACTTTCTGCCAATCCCCACTTTTCCACTTCTTGTCTTCAGGCCAATAGGGTAGGTGGGGTTGCCACCTCCCACCTCCTAGTAATGAGGCGTTTCGCGAATATGAGCGCTAAGTATGCAAATTTCCCCTGTACTTTGTAACCTTTTGGGCGAGGGTACATACAGAGGAGACAGCTCTCCCCCATATTCCATGTGTGTCCACCCACCACCTCCTGTAATACGGAGAGGGCGGGGCAGGCCCACAACATATGCAATAGGTCAGCGTCCTGCTCGGGGCTTTATGGCATGTTGCTACTGTTGCAGGAAATATAGCACATAGCCTTTGTGGTGTGAGATACGCCCATTGTATTATCATGCACTGAACAAATTTGAGTTGTGAGTTACGTGGAAGAAGTTTTGGGTATGTGAAGGGCACCAAAATGGGGAGCGAAGTCCAGAAGGTAATGTGGGATCATAAAGAGTTAATTGCCCGCTTGAGGTTTCCGCCCAGGAGATCCCACTGGGTTCTGTACACTTGAATTTCAAGATACCTAAATGTGTCAGAGGCTACAGGCATCTCAGCCGTCCAAAAGGGGATCATGAGCTGATGAATTCCCTCCCTGAAGGAGAAGGCATGTGATTTATTAAAGTTGATGGCAAGGCCTGAAAGAGACTCGAATTGTGAGAAGATATGTGCAGCGGCTAATAAGTTCTTCTGGAGATCCTTTGTGTACAGTATAATATCATCCGCATTCAGCAAAAGCCCTTGAATCGAATGTCCTACCGGAACCCCGCAGGGTATCCCTGTGGGGTTCGGCTCCCCGAGGAGTATCCCTTGTCAAAACCACTGGAACAGAACCCCTTTGCACCGTGTCAACTTGCTGATGCAAAGGCTTGTTGACTGTCTCTTCCAGAGATCTTCGGGCTCCAAGAAGCTCCAACCTCAAGCAACTCCTGCAGCCAAGATCTTTGCCCTCACCTCTTCCTCTGCACCGTGGGCCTTCTACATTTGTGAGCTGCTTGAGGTCATCTTGCGACTCCTGTATCTTCCTCAGCGTCTTCTGGACTGTGCAGCTACAACTTGAAGGGCACCATCAAACTCTCATGCGTCTCCAACATCGGTGGGCATTCGTCTTCTATGTCTTCTGGTCACTCCTGACTAGCATAGACTCTGTCTCCTCTGTTTGCAGGTTCTTCGCACCTTGATTCCACCTTTGGGTTCCACCGGACTCCTTCGTCTTCTTCTCCACTAGCACCTTTCCTGAAGTCCTCTAATGTGGTCTACGGCGGTTTTAGACATCATTTGACACCTATGCACCCAGCTTCTTCTGGTGTAGGTATCCTGGTTCCTGGGGTATCCACGGGTGGAGTGACTCTTCAACCTTCCATCTTCCACAGGGTATCTTTAGGGTCCGCTGGAAAAGGTCCTTTAAAAAAAAAAATGCAACTGTGGCTTACCCAATGACTAACATTGAGTACGCTTAAAGTATGTTCTCACACTGCACACGACCTCCGTGGGGTTCATAGGTACTCACATTGGGTGGTTCCTTTTGTCCCTGGCTCTTCTACTCCTTCTGGGTCCACTCCCATCCAGAGTCGTGGTCGCATTCCACTATTTTAATATATGGTTTAGTCTCCCCCATGAGACCATTGTGTATTTGTGTTACCTAAGTGCTCTCTTTAATAAGTATTGTGTGTATAGTGTTTATATTTCCGGGAAGGAGATAATACATTGTGTTAGTGAGTGTTTGTAATAAAATAACTATTTTTATAACTATGCTGTGTGATTCTTTTTCACTTAACTTGTAACATAAGATTAGGTACTAGTAAAACAAGCTGCTTTGCACTTCTTCTGGACTAAGCCTGAAGGCTGCTCTCCACAGCGACCACTTAGAGAGCTTCCCAAGGTTGTCTAAGACCACTAAAATCACCATGAGGGTTATCTGGATTAGTGCAGAGTTCTACACTTAAACAAGTGAGCACCATATACTAAGCCAGCCTCTCACACTGATGCACTTACAACCCAGGAAAATGGACTACAAAGGTTGTAGGGGTGCCCCGCTTATTAGAATCGAGCACCCTGCCTTCAGGATTGAAAGGCCTGCCTTAGGGGTGTCTTATACATTTTAAGAATAGTGATATCAGATATAAGGAAAGCTTTATAGGTTGTAAGTGGTGCTAGCACCAGCTTACACAAGCTGCAATGGCAGACCTGGAGTCACAATTTGAGTGTTGTCTCGTGGGTGGCATAATACTTCCTTCAGTCCATGGGAGACCCCTGGTGTACCTATGCCCTGGGTACCTTAGTACCATATACTAGGGACTTATCAGAGTACACCAGTAGCCATTCTGGAGTGCACCTAAGTACTCACCATGTCCCATTTAGAGGAGAAGCACAGAGACTGGGGTCCTGATTAGCAGAATCTCAGTCAGACTAGTCAGACAAACATAATAACACCAGAAAAAGTGGGGGTGAACATGAAAAGAGAATCCTACTTTCCTACACTCTGTACACAATGTACATTTTATATTTGTAATTTCATGAGCCCTTGTCCTGTTTCTTATGTTGAACGATTTCTGTAGGCCTGAATTGTATATTTCCTCTGGAAACTCTAGCATTAGATTTGCTAGTGAATTTCATGTGCATGTTGGATTTGTTCTTTCTCACATTTCTGTTGCAGGTGGAGAATTCATCCTTGTTAGTTAGAATCAATCAATCAATCATGAACATTTGTATAGCGCGCTACTTACCCGGAAGGGTCTCAAGGCGCTGGGGGAGAGGGGTACATTACTGCACAAACAGCCAGGTCTTGAGTTGCTTCCTGAAGGAAAGATGGTCCTGGGTCAGCCGAAGGTGGATGGGGAGGGAGTTCCAAGTCTTGGCTGCCAGGTAGTAGAAGGATCTTCCTTCGGCGGTGGCTCTGCGGATGCGTGGTACGGCGGCGAGGGCAAGGCCGGTCGACCGTAGCTGGCAGATGGGCGTGTAGAAGGTTAGGCGGTCGTTGAGGTACTTGGGGCCCAGGTCGTGGAGCCTGAACGTGATCCTCTTGCTGACGGGGAGCCAGTGCAGGTCTCTCAGGTGGCCGGAGATGTGGCTGTGTCGGGGGATGTCCAGGACGAGTCGTGCGGAGGCGTTCTGGATGTGTTGGAGTCTTTTCTGCAGTTTGGCTGTGGTTCTGGCGTAGATGGTGTTCCTGTAGTCCAGTCGGCTGGTGACGAGTGCCTGGGTGATGGTCTTCCGGGTCTCGGTGGGGATCCATCGGAAGACCTTACGGAGCATACGCAGGGTGTTGAAGCACGATGAGAAGACGGCGTTGACTTATCTGGTCATTGAGAGGGAGGAGTCCAGGATGAAGCCCAGGTTGCGTGCATGGTCCGTTGGCTTGGGAGTGGTGCCCAGGGCAGGGGGCCACCAGGAGTCGTCCCAGGCGGAGGGCGATGATCCCAGGATGAGGACTTCCGTCTTGTCTGAGTTCAGTTTCAGGCGGCTGTTCTTCATCCACTCGGCGATGTCTTTCATCCCTTCGTGTAGGCTGGTTCTGGCGGTGGCGGGGTCGTTGGTGAGGTAGAGGATCAGCTGGGTATCGTCGGCATAGGAGATGATGTTGAGGTTGTGTTGGCGTGCAATGGTTGCGAGGGGGCTCATGTAGACGTTGAAGAGGGCTGGGCTGAGTGATGATCCTTGTGGTACGCCGCAAATGACCTCGGTGGCCTCGGATCTGAACGGGGGGAGGCGGACCCTCTGCGTTCTTCCGGCGAGGAACGAGATGATCCACTCCAGTGCCTTCTCTTGGATTCCGATGTTGCTGAGGCGCTGTGCTAGGGTCCGGTGGCAGACAGTGTCGAACGCTGTGGAAAGGTCCAGGAGGATGAGGGCTGCTGTTTCCCCGTTGTCGAGCAGGGATCTGATGTCATCGGTGGCTGCGATCAGGGCGGTCTCGGTGCTGTGGTTGGCTCAGAAACCGGACTGCGAGGGGTCGAGGGATACATTCGTCTCGAGGACGGCGGCGAGCTATCTGTTGACGGTCTTCTCGATGACTTTGGCGGGAAAAGGGAGGAGCGAGATGGGGGGGAAGTCCTTGAGGTCGGTGGGGTCCGCTGTTGGTTTCTTCAAGAGGGCGCTGATCTCGGCGTGCTTCCAGCTCTCCGGAAAGGTGGCGGTGTGGAAGGAGGTGTTGATGATGTCCCGCAGTTGGGGTGCGATGATGGAGTCGGCCTTGTTGAAGACGTGGTGGGGGCAGGGGTCGGTTGGTGATCCGGAGTGGATGGTGTTCATCGTGTGGGTGGTGTCTTCGTTGCTGACCGGGGTCCAGTTGCAGAGGGTGGTGGTAGGGGGCGTTGGTTCGGCGGTTGGGTGCGCGGTTGGTGCGCCGAAGCTGTTGTGTATGTCGGCGATCTTGCGGTGGAAGAACGAGGCGAGTGAATCGCAAAGGTCTTGCGAGGGTGTGATGTCGTTGTTTCCGGCGCTGGGGTTGGAGAGCTCTTTGACGATGCTGAAGAGTTCCTCGCTGTCGTGGGCGTTGTTGTCCAGTCGTTCTTTGAATGCTGTCTTCTTGGTGGTGCGGATCAGCTGGTGGTGCTTGCGGGTGGCGTGCTTGAGGGCGATCATGTTGTCTGAGGTCTGGTCGTGGCACCAGGCTTTCTCGAGGGTACGGCAGTTCTTCTTGGAGTCCTTGAGTTCGTTGGTGAACCAGGGGGCTTTCTTGCTTCTGGGCCTGCTGGGAGGGTTCTTTAGTGGTGCAAGGTCATCGGGGCAGGCGGTGAGCCACTGTGTGAGGTTGCTGGCTGCTTCGTTGGGGTCCATAGTGCTGGCGGGAGGGTTCTGTCGGAGGGAGGCGGTGAGCTGCTCTGCGGTGATCTTGCTCCAGCTCCGGCGAGGAACCAGTTGTGGGTGGTGGTGGGTCGTGTTTCTCCTGAAGCTGAAGTGGACGCAGCTGTGATCAGTCCAGTGAAGTCCGGTGGAGTGGCTGAAGGAGATGTGCTTGCTGGAGGAGAAGACGGGGTCAAGCGTGTGGCCGGCGTAGTGGGTGGGGGTGTTCATCAGTTGCTTGAGTCCGAGGCTGGCGAGGTTGTCCAGCAGGGTGGTGGTGTTGCTGTCCTAGTTGTTCTCCAGGTGGAAATTGAGGTCCCCTGGGAGGATGTAGTCAGAGGAGGCGAGGGCGTGCGGGCTGATGAAGTCTGCGATGTCTTCGCTGAATTGTGTGCGTGCTCCCGGGGGTCTGTAGATGAGGGTGCCTCTGAGGGTCGTCTTGGGGTCGGTGTGTATCTGGAAGTGGAGGTGTTCGGCGGCGGTGAAGGTGTCGTCGGAGTTGGTCGAGATGCAGATGCTTTTCTTGTGTACGATGGCGATGCCTCCTCCAGTCTGGTTGACGCGGTCCCTCCGGGTGATATTGTATCCGTCCGGGATGGCTATGGCGATGTCGGGGGCTGAGGAGGCGTTCATCCAGGTTTCCGTGAGGAAGGCGATGTCTGGTGATGTTGTGTCGAGCAGGTTCCAGAGTTCCACGGCATGTCTGTGGATTGAACGGGTGTTGAGCAGGATGCACTTGAGGTGTTTGCTGCTGGTGCTCGGCTTGGCGGGTGCGGTGCAGGTCCCGAGGCAGGTGAACTTGCAGGTTTGGCAGGTGAAGGGTCCGTGGGTGCGTTTCGGGGTGGCTCGGTAGCAGGCGGGGTTCCGTCCAGCGTTGAGTGCGTTGAGGGTGGCGGCGTCGTAGGTTTGTCGTGTGGGCTGGTATCTTCGGGGGCCAGGGGTCCTAGCACTGGGCGCGGTCCAGGCGCGGACGGGCGCAGACGGGCTTGCCTTTGGCGCGCCTTTGGTGCACAATCGGTGCGCCCGCTGCATGTGAACGCTGCACATACGCGTGAGCTCCATATGAGGCGAAGTGGGAGGGAGGAGCAGCTGGGAGGCGGTAGCGGGGTGGCCAATGGGGATATACAGAAAAAAGGGGGCGGGGCAGCGAGGGAGCGGCAGCGGGAAGTGGGGGCGCAGCAGGGGGTACAATACCAGCGGGCAGAGAACTGACACCGGACCTGGAGGTACAGTGAGAATTTACAGAAAGGAGGGCAGCGGAGTCACGAAGAGCGGTGGGAAATCACAGGAGGGCAGGAACAGACACAGAGGGCAGGGATCGCAGGAAGGGCATCACCGAAAAGCAGGAAAACACAAGGCGGGCAGGCAACACAAGAAGGGCAGGAATCACAAGGAGGGCAACAGCGAGACAAGAGAACGAGCAGCAGTGAGGGCGCCGAGGTCAGGGGCGAGCCAGAGGCGCTGGGGCAGAGACGCGGTACAGCTGAGGAGCCGTGCGGCATAGGGGGTGTCCTGGGACAGGTCAGAATAATGTCTTTGTTTTAGGAGTTAGGCTTTGGGAGGAGAAGATACATTGAACGTTGATACCGATAATGAGGAACAGTTGTACTCTCTCTTCGGAGCAAGCCTGGGAATCAAGGTCATCTCACCAAGGCCTGGGAGCATCGCTGCCTAGTGGAAAATCGCCTATGAGGAGGTGGCTTGACTGAATGGTGTGATGCTGAAATGCATCTTGGGGTACTACCTGTGAGTTTGATCTATCGAGGTTAGGGATAGTGTCCGAGGACTTCTGGCTTGCCTTGAACGAGTGAGCATCTTAGAATGAGCTCTGTAGCTTTATACTACTTGACCCATCTAACGTGAAAAGACTTCTTAGGAATACTTCACGCGCTGACACTTTAATAGATCTTGCCTTGGGAAATGCTAGGTAGGGATGTCACGCTAGTCATAGTGTGGGGACAGACTAATGCTTTATATCCACAAACTTCCAATGAAGAGGAATCTCGAAGTCAGTGATGTCAGCTTCTGTGTCCTGGTCCTCGTACTGATTATTCTGTGCATGCTGCACCACCTTAACTTCACCCATAGGTTTGGCTTTGTATACGTTCCAATGTAATTCTATGCTCTCATCTTGAGGTGCATGTATGTCCAATGGTTTTTGGCTTTGTAATAAATTAACAAAACTTAATTTGGAGTCTGTGATTCTTCTGAGTCATAGTTAATTGGAAATGCAATGATCGATTGGCTACCGATTTCTCTACCCTTCACACTTTCATGCTGATAAAAAGAGTCATCAATCTGGGGGTCCAGAGTAGATCTAGAACTTGGAACCCTGCTGCTTCACTATGTAGAAGCGTTCCCCCAGGGTGCGAGACTCCTATTCCCCCGCCAATAACAGGATGAGCATACATTAATGAAGGAGGTCTGCCCAAGGTGTCCGTTAGCATAGAAATTAAAAGGCATAGCAATATAGTGACACATTGACCCCAGGATAACAAAGGTGAACAGCAAAACATCAACAGCATCTGATATGTTCCATGCAGTATCATTAGTGAGGTCAGGAAAGGTATTAGCCATTACTGCACAGCCTCCATAACAGTCTGCAGCCCAACAGTCTTCAGCCTAGTAGCTCATTAACTGCTTGCAGCATTATGATCGGGAAGAGTGCTAGGCTGCCCTCAGAGACCCTGTGAGTCATGCTGTCCAATGATGCTTCATCCTCTGGTGGCGTCCCTGTCTCCCTTAACGTGGCCATAGACCGAAGTACATCTGGCGACCCTCCAAACTCTGCTCCTGAGTAGGTAACAAATCATCATTTCAGCAGTTCTGTGATGTAAGTGCTGTTTAGTACACCTTCGCCGCATGGTATGTGGGGTGGGCATCTGTGCTAATCAGGAATGAACAGATCCGGAAAGGTTCCCTCGATCCATGACCACACAGTCTCTGGGTCATCAAAGAATTGGCTGGTATGTTGGTGAATGATTTTGAGATGGGCAGGGTATAATAGGACTTACTTAAGATCCAGGTGTTGAAGGTGTTTTTAAGGCCTTGATAGAATGCTTGTTGGTACTGGACATTTCTAGTATAATCTGGGAATAAAGAGATTTGCCTTTTCGTGTTGGATCGGTGATGCTTCCTGTACTTTACAAAGTAGTTTGCTGCTGCCTTTATAATTTAGGATGCGGGCCACTATCGACCAAGACGGTGCAACCAGCGTCTGGCCCCTGACTGGAACTCTGTGTGCTCTTTCCTTCTAAACATCTCAGTGAGGCCTTTGAGGTCTACCACCGTCCGCAGCCAGTGCTCTATAAATTGAGTAGAATTATTGCCTTCACTATTTTTGGGCAGGCCAATTATTTTTACATTGTTTCTGCGGGATCGCTGTTCCACGTCTTCAACCCATTCCTGGATCTCTGTGACCTGATGTTGAAGCCAGGCCACATCCTCTGCTGGCTCTTTTCGCCATGGAGCAATACCAGGAGGGTAGCTGTATTTGGTTTTGTCCTTATCTGCTAATTTCTCATTGGCCACCCTGAGCAGCTCCACATCTGTTGTCAGGGTTCCCAGTTGGTGCTCCAGGGCTGCCTGAGATTCTCTGATCTCCTTGAGGATGAGGTCTAGTTTGTCATGGGAGAGGTGCTCTATGCTAAGGGGCACAATTTCTTCTGCTGCTGAAAGCAGGGAATCCCTGTTAACTTTGGCAGCGTTCCCTCAGAAGGATGTGGTCTGCCGGCTTTCCCTTGGTGCGCCCATCTTACGGAGGTCTCAAGGCTTCGCCGACCTCTGTCCAGCAATATGTAGAAGACACCTTCCCATGCAGGGGGGTCCTGTATATCTCCCACGCTCTCTGCTTCCACTGACCTAGCACTCAGCCCATAAGCTCTGTGATGTGAGCCAGGGTTTGGTTCCTGAAGTAGCCTTATGTGGAAAGATTCAGATCACAAAGCCGTCACAGGCTCTGAGTGAGTGGTTAGACACCCTCCGTTCTATCTGGAAAGCTCAGATCAATTCGGCAACATGGCTTCTTATTTGCAACTCGTGAACGGATTACCTTCTCTGGAGCGCGTCTAGTCAGAGTACAGTGCCCTCACCTTTTTGGCCCTCCAGGTAGGCGAGCAGCCACCGCCATCTAGAGCCCCAGACAGATATTCAGGGAGCTTCTCACAGCCGCGTAAGGCACAGAGCAGGTGATCCCAGGCTGCAATTTCATGTGGCACACTAGTTTCATGCAGCCGGCAACCTAATTCTTTAGCCCCAGTGGGAGGGAGATGCAGTGGCCCCTAATACCCTGGCAGGTCCGCAAGCAGGGTCCCCCCACTCTCTGTAGTGCTAAGAGGCAATCGCTCAGGGCCACATGGATCTCCCGCTCAACGAGGCCTGACACAGAATGGGGGCCCCGTCTCCCAGTGCCAGAGCACTGTTCGTTCTGGGCAGGGGGGAAGAGGAGAGAGAGAGCCAGACACGCACAGCACTGGCAGGCCTCAACAGTTGTTTGCGTGGCGCTGATTTGTAGATCGATCTATCTATCTATCTATCTATCTATCTATCTATCTATCTATCTATTTATCTATCTATCTATCTATCTATAGATAGATAGAATTTAGAGAACATGACCTAATCCCCATGACTGTAGGCAATGAATTGAGCAGACGATATTAAAATGTGTACATGAATTACACACATTCAGCGAGACCAGTGTTGACAGTATTCATAGCTGACCTTCAACGAGCATGGCCCAGCACTGAAAAGCTTCATTGGGTTAATTCTACCTATATAACTTGATGATCTTCCCGGATTCTACGTCCTGGGAGATGTCCGAAGTGGAATTTTAAAAAGGTCACCCTGCCAGCAGGCAGCTAATTTGTAGGCCTTTCATCTTGACCTTCTGTGCACTATCTTTGCCTCAAGGGACTCCCCTGAAGCTCTCTCATAATATCTTGTAACTAGTTCCTGAGGACTTTCAGCGAGGCCTTAAGCTATGTTATGGTAAGCGGCGGAATAGAAAATATAAGTAAAATGGAGCACGTTCCGTTGCCTCACTGGCATTTGACATAGGCAGACATGAGCATCGTCTCATGTAACAGATCTGAGATGAGCTGTTTGAATAAAAATGCGCATCAAGTCAATCTCCGAGAGTTGACAAAGCTCACCAAATATTTTTTTCTGACGAATGTATCCAGGCGAACAGTTTTGTGGTACACGTGCCTTATTTTCTTCATTCGTGAATCCCTACACGATGAAACAATTCAACCTGGAAGATGAACCCGCAACCTCCTAGTCAAGTCTGGGCCGGTATCTGAGCACCCTGTCTACATCACTGATGCACCCATTAACAACTGGTGCGAACCCGATGCGAACATTAACAGCATGCAAGCCTGAATGATTTACTGGAGTGAACCTTGGGGCCCATAGCGATTTTCCTAGATTTTGGTGCGGGGGTACTCGCTGGCCAGAATTAACATTACGTCCAGTATCTCAGCACCTAAATGCGGGTACTTCGAGTTATTCCCCCTGGTGTGGAGAGTTAACATTTGGACCTAGTTTCCGTGGGTCAAATAAAATAAGTGCGGATCCATATTCCAAGCTGTAAAACTGGCATTTTGTGTCCCTCCTTACCAACAGTTTTGAGCACATCGGCGCAGGGAGTTTGCTATAGAGCAAAGGTAGCAGGTTTGGGGTGGGGAGGGCATCCAGGACCAAGGGGGGGGGTCTTGGTAAGCAGGGGCACATTCTATGCTCGTTCCATTGTGTAGTAGGCGTTGTAAGGGGGCCAGGCTGTGCTTTTGCTTGAATCATCTGCCTGCACCCGCACCCAGTTTCATCTGGGGCCGTCGTATGAAGGGACTGCTCAATGGAGAACCGAGCGCCTGCTTTATGTGCCTGAAGTGCGTGAAGTTAATTAATTTAACTCAATATTTCTCTGAGTTAGTGATTTATTTTCAGATAGCAAAGCTTGTTAACAGTGGGCAAGGTTTACCTCTTTCTGTTTCTGAGCTGTGATGTTTGAAAATAAAGCACTAGCTAAGACAAATATTGGGTTAAATGAATTCAATGTATGTACTGCACTTGCACAAAACACCAGCTGGGCTCTGTGCCAGCAAAGCCCATTATGATATGGGCGGTTTGTGTTGTGTCCTGCTGGACACTGTCTAGTGTTTCTGCCAGCCACTCCCCCGAGGGCTGGCCCACGCACACACCCTCTCACCCATACAACACGGGTGTCACCAGTCAGGTGACCACTCAAATAAAAGAGCCCGAGTGCACGTGCTCTGGGCTAGTTTCACAGTCCCATAATCCTGTGTCCATGTGGTCCTTTCTACACTATGCGGGCCTAGGGCCCAGAACATAACACTGGCAACGAGGGTGGGGTTTGCCCGCGTGTGCAGCCGCCGCTTGTGAAGGGAATGTGCTGCCCATGTCTAGGGCACCCCCTGCTGCTGGTATCTTAGCGGAAGGCCCGCAGGGCGTGCGAAGAGCCCCGGAGTGTAAGTGTGGTGATTGGGAGCCCACCCCGCTCCTGAGGTGCCCGCCAATGCATGGTCACCCAACCAAAGAATTGCTGAGGCACTGCCAGTCATCACCACCTGTTTTACAAGTCGTCTCATGGCATCCACTCCATCATCTGTCATGTGCATCACTACCATCCTTGGAGCATCAAGTAAAAAAACTGGAGTCCCACACCACTTGCCAGAACAAGCGGCGATCTGAAGATACAGTGACCATCTGTTTTAACCAGCATATATCCTGATCTTGGTAGCGATAGCATGTTTCTGACCAAGACACATCCACCCCTGAAGTTTGCACGAGTGACGAGGCGGTGGCTCCAGAGTCAGAGCCCATATGCAGTCCCGGGGCAACTCATCCAAGGGGCCTCCCAGAGCGTGAGAGATGGATGTTACTTTGCCCCACCCCACCAATGGATTCCAGGAAGCAGCCAGGCCCTGCAACAGAGAATCAACAGATCACACAATGCCAAAACTGTCATCAAAGGATCAAGCGACACAATCGTGTTACAGTGGACTCATCTATATGCTCCTGATGCACCCATGTAGAAGAATAAGACACTAATTGCCTCACAGCAAGAGTACGCTGGATCGATGAACATCACGTAGGTGGACCATCCTTCAACTGAAGCGAAGCTGAAAGGTCTGGATATCATCAGCACTGTGTTCGTCCCCAGATATACCTGATTAAAGTATGGACATGTGCCAAGACGTCCGGGTGCTCCCAGCTGCACCTGTCCACCACTGTCCTGTGTGCTACATCTCTGAACTGTGAGACTTCTTTTATTTCAGTCTGTTTTTCTCATTCCTTCCCATAGGTTGGACTCTTGTTTGTTGTTTTTCATTTTATAAATTTGGGAGGAATGTTGTGTCCTGCTGGACACAGTCTAGTGTTTCTGCCAGCCACTCCCCCCGTGGGCTGGCCCACGCACACACCCCCTCTCCCATCCAACACGGGCGTCACCAGTCAGGTGACCCCTCAAATAAAAGAGCCCGAGTGCACGTGCTCTGGGCTAGTTTCACAGTCCCATAATCCTGTGTCCATGTGGTCCTTTCTACACTATGCGGGCCTAGGGCCCAGAACATAACAGTTTGTTTCTGCCTGACATAATCTGCCCCAGTGTTCTTGCACCCAGTATTCCTGGGTTCTGGATCACTAGGTCCCTTCTGTTTGGGTGGAGTGGTGTATCCCCCATTGGGATACTGCTCTGCGTGGCTTGTAAGCAGGCCCTGTGAGTCTGAAGGACCACTGTCCATTGCTTGAGAGTTGTTGGCAGACAGGGGCCAATGGGCCCCAACCATGATGGTCGAAGTTTTATGCCTCTGGTGTCCTGGAGTCCATCCTACAATGGTTCTGCAAGTTGGCCAACTACAACCCTTACTGAACTTCATTCAGGGTAGTGAAGGTGAGCAGTCACCATCTTCTCAGGGAGGTAGTGTGTGGTGAATGAGCCTAAAACTCAATAATCAACCAACAGACACAATAACTTCAATGTCCAGCCCAGCGCTTGTCTTTTTAGAATAGAACATACTTTTTCATCTCATAGTAATACTAAATACTACACAGTACAATCAAGGGATGATCCAGGTCATGGGTCTCCATTATGGTGCCGCACCTGCTGATTCCCACTTATGTTATCTTCCTCATGGGTGGCCATTGATAAGTGTGCCCCTCCAGCAATCAGTTTGTGTGTGTCGCTTGTTCTAACTGCCAATGGTGAGGTGGATAGTAATTTATTTCTGAGTCTCTCATGCTTGACTAGCGTGGATCCGGTGGGTTGGTCTTCCTCCCTTGAGTGGATGCCTGTGGTTATTGGAGGCAGTCCCCAGAAGCCACCTCTGAAGTTCGGCGCGGTCTTCGTCTCTTCTCATGGGGATCCCTGCGTTTAGTCCACTGTCGATTGGCTGCCCTCGCCTCTGTGCAGGTGCAGGCCCAGCTGCTATGGCTCCCTCTGGCACGTGAGATGGATAAACCCCGCTTCGGCTGTTGGCTGATGCTGAAGAAGGCCAGGACCCTGATTGGCCCAATACAATAACCAGGGCAGATGCAGCCTCGACTGGGCTGATATGTTCACAAAGGCAGTTGCCGCCCTGGCCGTGCTACCCCAGCTACTATGACAGTTGTAGCCTTTACTGAGAGGACACAATCACTCAGGCAGTTGCAGCCTTGACCTGACTGACACACTCCGTTCGGCAGTTGCAGCCCCGACTGGGTTGGCTCAGATCAGGCCGGCAACGCCCATCAGGCTCAAAGGGCTTCAGCCCCCCCCCCCCTGTGTGTGTCAGCCTGTGATGAAGAAAGCTTCCCGGGAACACCTACAGCCGCACCGAGTACTTCAGAGGTCTTTAAAAGACCATTTACTTGTTAACTAGGCGTTGTTTTTGTTGTTCACCCCTTCTAAGAGCCCCTGCTTCTCCACTCTGCATACTGCTGAAAGTGTCAGACCCCCGGAAATGTTTATGAGCCCCCACCCCAGAAATCCCGACATTTAGCTCTAGTGTGCGCCTCTGGCTCAGATACCAAGACAACTGAGCCCCAGACAGAGCCGACACGTTCACCAAGGCAGTCGCAGTCCAACTGGACCATTATCAGGATTCCCAGGTCTTGATCGACCGAGTCTGAAAGAGAATCTGCCCTACTCACCAGAACGTACCTCTGCCCTTGTGTGAGCAAGTGCAAACAGCAGAACTAAAGCCTGGAGGGGAAGGGGCTTGGAAGGGGCTTGGAAGTTAAATTAAAGAGCTGCAATAGCTCGGTCACATCAACCACACATCTCTTGTGCTTCAGTAAATTCACAATAGCTTTTTGAAAGGTCAATACCAAGTATATATTGAAGGAAAAAAAATATGCTGCCTAAATATTGAAATACTCTAAGAGATACTGGTGAATATGCTTACTGCCTTTGTAATGCTGGGCTGCAGGAGCCTCAGCCCCAAATTAAGGTAGCCGTTAAGTACAACAGTGGAATTCCTTGTTAATAGTGATGCTGGAATTCAGAAAGCAAGAGGGAGAGCAAGCACAGCAAACAATACAAATAAATATCCCAGGGACAAGTCAGAGTCCAGGCAGCCATTGAGTAAACAGTATGACATGGTAATCCCTAGAGCAGGTAAGATTTCAGGCAAAATGGTCAGTGAACCAAGGGAATCTAGAATTTAACTAAATAAAGGTGGGGGGTGCATCATCAATGAACAAACTGAGTGAAAGTGAAGGAGCTGACACCGTATGGAAACGTTGCCAGGTGCCTTCCCAAGGGAAGTGGGCAGTTTATAAAGCCCTGCTACCTCTCATAACCAGGCAGTCCCCCCCATGACCAACACCAATGATGATCCTAATACCCCAACTACCACAGACCAATCCTTCATGACCTTCTTGGCTTTCTCAACTATATTCTTTGCAAACCAGTACCAGAAGTGAATCACCAAGTCTGCATTACTCCCTTGCTCCTGACAGCTGTTGTGTTCATATAGCACTTTTGGTTTCATTCTAGAACCATCTGAGAGCCTGGGGGGCTCTCTGCATTAAGGGTTATCCTGACTTCGCTTTCAAGAAGTCAGCTTTCTCTGGGTGTCCCTTTGTCTATGGACATGCTGGCTTTCACCTCCTGGATAGCCGATCCTTCTACAGGGCCTGCCATCCACCTCCTTCCCTTCATCTTGATCCAATAAATAAAAGACCCCACTTGTGCTGTTAGTTTTATCTGGCAGTACGATCCTTTTAATCAGATCCAGTCTAGGGCAGTTGCTTGTATGCCGGCGTGGTGTAGTCTGGCGACGAGTGTGCGTTGGGAGACGGTGTCGAAGGTTGCTGATAGGTCGAGTAGGATCAGGGCTGCGGAGTGGCCTTGGTCGAGTAGGTGAGGATGTCGTCTGTGGCGGTGAGTAGGGCGGTCTCGGTGCTGTGATTGCTTCGAAATCTGGATTGGGACGGGTTGGGGACAGCGTTGTCTTCAATGAATCTTGTCAATTCCCTGTTGACTGTTGGACATGGTAGAACATTTTACGGTCTTCTGAATATGAAACAATACAATGAAAATTTGCATGCCCATCTCGGATGATTAGATCATGATTTTTACATATATGGTGAGGTATATGCCAAAACTCTGATTATAGCAACATGAGAAAGTAAGTTTTGTTTCCATATGGAATATTTGTGAACTTTTAGACTGTAACACTCCAAGAGGGCTTGTCCATGGTACAAAAAGTAGGTCAATATTAATGAACCCACTTTGAGACTATGTCATTTATCACTAGCTTTCCAGGTAGTTCATCCACGCTTGGTGATTGCAGTATTTGAGGGCAGAGTGGGATAGGCCACATTTAGGGTGTTGCTGCATGCAAAGTGGAGTCTGACAGAATATAAAACTCTAATTGTTTTGGTTATAGTAGCCTTAACAAAATTGGATGAGAAATATGTGGGTAAAGATCCTGAGAAGCAGATTCAGTATATGACTGCTGGGTATCCATACTAATATTATAAAGAGAGAGCCCAAACCTTTGAGGCGGGTAATCTCAGTAACCACAGCACCAATCACAACACCCAATACAGTGTTGGAAAGGGCAGTTGCAGCAGAAGGACATAGGCTATGCAGACGGCCACCATATATATATATTTTTTTTGCAGAGTTTTATATAGCGCGAACTTGACCCGAACTGAATCAGGTATCAGAGCGCTTTACATAGCACCAGTTACGTTACATGAGGACACACATTCATTTTTGTTAGGCACGGGGAGATTAAGTGATTTGCCCAGAATCACAGGATGTTTGGTGTTGTTACCAAGACTCGAACCCAGATCCCCAGGTCCGAGGTCGAGCGCCTTAGCCGTTAGGCCAACTCCTCTATAAATTTAAAAGATAAAAGAAGCGTGCCAGCAAAGTAGTTTCTTGTGGGCCTGTCTGCATTGTGCTGTGAGCGTGGGCTGGGGGCGTGACTAACGCTGGGGGCGTGTGGTACGGCCATCACATCGTGGGCTGTGGGCGTGTGCTGGGGGCGTGACAAATGCTGGGGGCGTGACAAACGCTGGTGGCGTGTGTCCGCCCTTCATGCCATGTGAGTCGTACAAACAAGCGCCAATTACGTTGCTGGGCAGCATCAAGGGGCACGCTGGGGGCGTGAGAAATGCTGGGGGCGTGTGTCCGGCCTTCATTCCATGTGAACGCAATTGCGCCGCATCAAGGGGCACGCTGGGGGCGTGAGAAACGCTGGGCGCATGTGCTACGTTCCGCCTTTCATGCCATGTGGGTCGTACATTAATCAGAAGATTGTCTGCTGTGGCCGTGTGCTGGGGGCGTGACAAACGCGTTCACCTGGAGGCCTGGTAAGTAACGTTACTGCAGCCTCTCCTGCGCGCTGTTACTGAACTCTCTCATTCAACGAAATTACACGCGCCTGCTACCATCAACCAGGGCTCTAGCCGGGCTCAGGCGGCGGATCAGTACACTAATTACACGCGCCTGATAACATCAACCAGGGCTGCAGCTGGGCCTCAAGCGGGGAAACACGCGCCTGCTAACATCAAACAGGCCTGCATCTGGGCCTCAAGCGGGGGAACACACAAATGAGCGTGTCTGCAGGGACAATTACTTCAGCCTCTCCTACTCACTGTCACTCAACTCTCTCATTAAACGGATTTACCCGCGGCTGATACCTCTCTCATTCATCAACTTTACACGCGCCTGCTACCATCAACCAGGGCTCTAGCCGGGCTCAGGCGGCGGATCAGTACACTAATTACACGCGCCTGCTAACATCAACCAGGGCTGCAGCTAGGCCTTCCCGTCCCTATTCTAATGAAACAAAAAATTTTGTCTACCGCAAGATTTTAAAATAAATTGCCCTTGCCAAATACACACATTACACACATTCTATTTCATACCCGGACAACGTCGGGACGGGCTGCTAGTTAGTCAATAAAGAAAGAAAATGTACTTGTAAGATTTCACATTGGGTGTAAATGTTGTGCACCAGTACGACTTCAACATTTTTTGACAGCATACTGAGGTACATAGTCACCCATACTGCAACCTTAGCAAGTGAAATTCACTTAGGAATAAAAAAGCATTTATTTGGAAATTCACATTTAGTTATAAAAATCACATTTAAGTGCAAATTCTCTTGTAGGTGCACAATCACCCTTGGTGAAAAGTGATCTGTTGAGTGGTTACACATTTATGAGTAAAATCACATATAGATACAAAAACACATATAGAGATAAAATCACCTTTCGAGCAACATCATTAGGAGTATAGAACATTTTTAGGAGGACAAATAACATTTAGGAGAAAAAAAGAAATTAAGCTGTAAAATAACATTTATGTACAATATCACTCTTGGTGCAGCATCAAAAGGAATGTGAAACAGTTTGAGTGACACAAGCACATTTTTGAGCAACAGTCCCTATAGGTGTGCAATGACCCATAGTGCAGTATCAATAGAGAAGTATGACTACACTTGTAATAACAAGAATCAAATCTAGGCGCAAAACTACTTATCAGTGCAAAATTACATTATGCTGCAACTTCACTCATAGTTTGACATTAACACCAGTGTGATCAGGCCTATGGGTGCAAAAACACTCACGAAAAAACACATTTAGAAGAGAATCACCTTTGTTGCATCAGTACAAAGTACACTTAGAAGCAAAAATCACATTACGGTGGACAAAACACATTTGTGTGCATGTGTATCCATGATGTTGTCCACAGAAGTGTGGAATTGCATTTAGAGGCAAAACCACCTTGTACAGAGAGAAAATGTGAAATAAAGAAGCCATATTGGGTGGAAAAGGTGAGCCTCACCATGGTGGACAGCACATCGAGATGAAAATTAACCTTTGGTACAGCAGCAGTAAGAGGGTGGAGTATTTTTAGGAAAACAAATCGCATTCAGTTCTGAAATTACTTTTGGATGAAAAATCACATTTATGTGAAAAATTAGCATTGATGCAACATTAACAGGAGTGCAGAAACACTTTCAGAGCACATATGTGCCTACATTGCTGTACATGGAAGTTTGACTTCCATGTGCATTACCTGCAAAGGGAAGCACTTTATAGATCAGAGGTTCTGTTACCCATTCACTAATGGCGAGACTGGCATACTCCTCTGACCTGATTCAAAACCTGAATGACACCTTCTTCAAGCAATGACCGAAGGAGCCTGATGCATATCAACCAACTGCTAAAGAGGTCTGATCTGAAACCTCACTGTGCATGTTTTTGGTTTGGATCATGTGAGATTTGACTAACAGCCAAACCTACTGAACCTACTGATGGCAGTGAGCAAATCTGCACAGATTATTATTGTTATATTGTTATTATTAGGTAGATTGTTGTTAAGAACATTCACACACGCACAAAAGAAACTATTGTCACTCTCGAGTCCATACAATCAAAATAGAAAATAAGCAAAGGCAATTATGAAAAATATTAGTCTCCAAAAATGTGTTACAAGAGAAAAAGCAAGATTTTCATCTTCATTCAACATTTAGGATGAATTGCCTCGTTTCTGATGTCAAGTAGAATTAAATTCAATACTCCTGAGACACTAAAAGGTCTAACGTTTTATTCCTCAATGTTAGGACGTCCATGACAGCGTGAGCTGTAGTTCTCACCGCATGTGTTTGGAACAGGGGCGGTGGGTGACATTTGAAAGTGGTGAGGCGCAAAGTGATTTGCATACAGCACCGTAGCGAGCGTGCGCAGCGAGCGAGCCCGAACCCCAAAAGGGGGGTTTGGGGGGATAACCCCCCCCAAGAAAATGTTGAAAAAAAAGAAGAAAAATCGTGCATTTTCAAGCAAATTTGAGAAAGCAGGAAGGTTAATAAAGCAATTGTGAAAGTGCAGTTATTACATTAATAGATGGCATAACATAGGTAGCTGCTTATTCAGTATAACCACAGAGCTTCATACATTCCGTCCTATTATGCTCAGACTGAATCCGGTCACCAGGCCAACTGGCTCACTTTCAAGAACAGGACCGTATTCAAACCACTTACATGGACATACAAATCAGCAAATGACATGGCATTCAACCTACTCTCTGACACCCTACCATGCTACACACCAACTCGGAACTTTAGATTCACCAATCACAACTTTCAAATCAGCAAATGACACGGCTCCCAACACCCTCTCTGACACTCTACCATACTACACACCAGATCAGAACCTTAGATCCACCAATCACAACCTTCAAACAACACCAAAGCCACCATGTTTGCCTCCTAGTTCTGGGACTTTTACATCTCTGTCCTTCTACACTGAAACTCCACATCACCCAATATGTGGTCCATCCAATCTCTGCAGGAATTTCAGATGGCATTGAAAAGACATGTGCTTCAAGGAAAAAGCACAGCGGCATGGCGGATGTCGACAATGGCATTTAAAGAACGTGCAATACAAAATAACGTTATATGGGCAAAAATTTTTGTTGTTTTCCCCAAACATTTTTTATTAAGTAAATAGAACACTATGAGCGATCCGTACAGGAGAGCTGCATAATTGTGACTAATTGACTACAATCAACAATCAAGGGGAGAGGATGTAGCCTTATGGCTAGAGCGGTCGGCTTTGAAGCTGGGTAACCTGGTTAGACTCTCAGCAACAACACTCTACATCCTGTGATTCAGGGCAAATCACTTAATCTCCCCGTGCCTACCAATAAAAAAATGAAGGTGTTCATCTATAACGAAACTGGTGCTCATGTAAAGCGCTCTGATACCCGATGTCTCAGGTCTAGTTCACGCTATATAAAACTCAAAAAAGAAAAAATCTGAACTTCAAGGTCTGCTTAGCCATACAATATGACTATTCAATGATCAAATTATACAGGTCCTTCACACGGTCACTGCGAGGAACCTATGAAGCAATGACTGATGACTCATATGCCTTCCCCATAGGCCTATACACCCAGGAAGCAGCACGTGACTCTTCTGTAGCAACTCTGCGAGTCACTCTTGTGGAATGCTCAAGAGGAACTGACCCTTTTCTTAGCGGAACAGCTTTGAAAAACCGGAAAGAGAATGAGCTTTACTCTGTAATGCTAGGAGTGTTGTCTTTATATCTTTGGCACCTCACCTGTTCTAGGGCCCTCCGGTACGCATGCTTGAGCCTGGAACTTCCCATTATCAGAATAAGTGAGTGGATGTGGTTGTCTGCTTGTTGGTCTCTGGTGTTTGTGGCTGTGTGCATGTGTGAGTATGGTTGAGTTTACATGTGCTGGTGTTTGTGGCTGTTTGCATGTGTGAGTATGTTTGCGTTTACATGTGTTTGGGAAAAGAATTACAATCAATGCAATGAACTCCCCACTGTATTTATGTCCTGAGTAATTTGCCACAGACTCCTGTGCACTGAGATATCTACACAACAATATTAACCTCCTCCCTGCAGCTAGGCAACATGCAGAAATGCAATTTCATAAAAACTCATACTTACAGGCCTTGGAGATAGCATTTATACCAGATAAAAGCCAGCCACTCTGTTTCTATTAATGTCAGATTTCTGCATCCGTTATCTCTCTAGAGGAACCATGACCAAGGCTGAGAGGTAAAGTGGGCGTAAAATTAGACTTTAAATTTGCTTTTGAAGTGAGATGAAATCCAAATATTGGAAAAGCGAATGTGTTTGACTTTTATAGTAAATACAGATACACACCATCCAAGCACATGTTGACTCGACATAGATGATACATGCATGTAAACATCCATGCACTCTCAGACTAACACACCTACAGTACCACATGCATACATACCACTGGGCAGACCCCCATGCCGACAGAACAACAGACCCCAGGCAAACAGAACAAGAGACCCCCCCCACACACAGAACAACAGACCCCCATGCACACAGAACAACAGACCCCCAGGCACACAGAACAACAGACCCCCATGCACACAGAACAACAGACCCCCAGGGACACAGAACAACCGCCCCCCTGGCACAGAGAACAACCGGCCCCCTGGTACACAGAGAACAACCAGCCCCTTGGTACACAGAACAACAGACCACCCCAGGCACACAGACCAACCGGCCCCCAGGCACACAGAACAACAGACCGCCCAGGCACACAGAACAAGAGACCCCCAGGAACACAGAATAAGAGACCCCCAGGAACACAGAACAGATCCCCCACACACAGAACAACAGACCCCCCACACACACAGAACAACACACCCCCATACACACATAACACACCCCCATACACACAGAACAACAGACCCCCATACACACAGAACAACAGACCCCCATACACACAGAACAACAGACCCCCAGGCACACAGAAAAACAGACCCCCAGGCACACAGACCAACAGACCCCCAGGCACCAAGTTCCCTATTTCTATTGAGCAGCAGTTCATGTTAGTAAACGGAACGCGTGTCACGTCGAATCGGACAGCTGGAGAAAAACAGATCGGGTGTGCCCTCAGTCCTGGTGACAAGGCCACACATTAGTGTTTCTGTGTTATTCATCAGGACAGCGACATGTGGCACACATGACATATCACACCCAGTGTCTACATACTGCTAGCACTGGAACGTGTCTATAGATTAAGGTTGTACAATAAAGCTTTTGTTCTAAAAACAAACAAAAAACGGGCAAGACAGATTACTTTTGCAGTTTTGTACAAAGCGAACTCTTCCCGAAGGTATTGGAGAGTTTTACATTACAGACAAACAAATTCATTTTTGATAGGCGCGGAGAGATTTATTAAGTGGTGTACCCAGAATGGCATGAGGTTGAGCCAAGGTCGAGAATCGAACCTTGGTTCGGTGCCTGGACAGCTTCCAGCAGCTCATGAGGCACTCGGTGAAGAGGCCTGCCCTACCTCATCACCCATCCTTCCTCCTCGCACTCCACCACATCCACCCCATCCCCGCAGCACCACCCCCAACACACCCAACTGCTCTCTGCTCTGCAGCTGAACCTTCAGTGCACAATGGAAATCTAATAACATTCTTGGCGCCTTCGACCCCCAACCGAAAACTGATGGAATAAAGCAGCCTCACCGCTAACCCCTCATTGCAATTATGGCATTAAACAAGTTCAGCCTGAAAAGATGAGGCTGACGAATACTTCTGCAAACAGGCTGAAACCTTAGCCCAAGCAATGCTCATTAATAATGCATCCCATTTCATACACACACAAGGCACTTAAAATTACCTTTATATCCGTCTTCAATCATGCAAATGGCCTCGGATTCACTGCCCCCACCTTGTTTATTAAAGCAAACCAATATGCAATATGAAAAGCTCAAATCTTTTAAAGCAATAACGTAAAAACACTCACAAGTTAAAACAAGTTCATGTTCTGTATTCCCACGAGTGAAATACAGCTCTTTATTGTTCTATCAGGATTCCTTCTTCAAAAACATTGCCTTCATTTTTGAAATGCAAACAATATTGTTTGAAGACAAACTGCAGTGGTCCGTTTGTTTCAGCAACATTCCCACACAAAAGAACTGCGTCCTGGGCCTCAAGAGGATTTTACGAGCATGGAAAACACAAGGCGAGTAGAAGGAACATGACAACGGCGCGCTAATGATGGCATTTCCAAAGGTTTGTGTCGTTTTATTCCATGCTCCCACAGTAGAATCGGGCTCAGCTCCCATAAACGGGTTTACTGGGAATCCTTTTCCACAAAGCATTTGGCAAGGGAAATCTAGATCAGACAATCACTGCAAAGGGTGACGACAACATTCGAGCTAGAGGAGGCGTCACTTCCTCCTCCTTGCTGGAAACTAAAACTGACTTCAATACAAACATTTGAGATAGTTAATACAGGCCCCTTTTCACCTGTTTAAAAGAATTATTCACCTCAACAAAGAAATACAAAGCAGAAATCGTGAAGTTTTAAAAAGCTTAATTCTACAAAGTGCATTTTGTACCTTCGAAAAGTTTAGACGATATATTTTGTAAAGATCAAGCGTACCTTTTTTATTCCACCTGTTAATATACTTAATTTTCTTTGTTGTGAGTCTTAATTGATGTTTGCTGCGCAGACACAGGTGTGGGTCTTGTAGCATAAAAAGCAAGCATTCCGATAAAATGAGTAGAGAAGAGAAAATGAACTTACGGGCCAAAGCAGATTAAGCGTGGCGCTTACAAAAGGTGGGCCGTCTTCCCTCGCGCAGCTCAGCGCTCACCTGTCCAGCCCCAAGTGAAACCACAGGGCCAGCTCGGAGATGCCAATGAGGCTTTAATTATTGATGTCTTGGGGGGAAACTCTATCCGCCTCATTCACACAGTAGGAAACAAGGGCGGAAGGGACACGAAAACAAATACCCCCATTTCTTTCTGGTTAACGTGCTGTTCATCAACAGATTCTGCTATCCTTGGGGACATCCCACCTTCATCCTTCATGGCATGAGAAGGTTCCATTCGACCATGTGGCACGTGGGTCCCCACAGAAAAGCGCCCTGCATTGGCACAGATAAACCTGTAAAAGTCAGGCGTTCGTGCGCATTGTGAAACGCAAACAGGGAGGCAGGGGCAGCCTCGGTGCGCCGGAGCCTGCAGCCAGCGGCGATGAGCCTCGCTTTACCATCGACACTAATCCGAGCCAGGTGCTACAATTTAAGTCATATCTTTGAGATGTGAATATTCTTTCCTCGCATTAACTGCTCTCAAGGTGCTGGCGCGAGCACGTTCACTGACGCGGGTCGATGCCAGGGCCGGGCTAAATGCCCGCCTTTACTCCTGTGACACCTTCCGAGCGGTGGTGGACTAGCCAATCCTGGCGCTGAGGGGGCACATTTACTACTCGCCCTTTTTTAACGTGTTTTCAGCGGCGGCGCCTGTAAGAAGCAGCACCCCTCTCTATGGGGAAAGTCTAGCGCGCATGCTCGGGCAAGGTGGCACCTCACCTTGTCATGCGCAGTACTGCTGCAGCTGAGTGTGGACTGTCACTCAAGCTGCAGCAGCCCAGCCAGCCCCACCCCCTGCGCACTCCCGATTGAGTCGGG
Source organism: Lissotriton helveticus (assembly GCF_964261635.1). NCBI lineage: Eukaryota > Metazoa > Chordata > Amphibia > Caudata > Salamandridae > Lissotriton > Lissotriton helveticus. Next base: position 572,343,553 of record NC_136071.1, on the reverse strand, counting down.
TGTTTCCCATTCCCGGCCGGTAGCGCTGATAACACAGTCACACAGAGGTAATTATTGCCGAAAATACCACGGTGCGTCCATGTGGCTTAGTGGGGCTACGCCCCTACGCCCCAATGGACGCACCGCTGCTGGTTTGGAATGCACTTTGTAAATTATTTATAGGAAGCACAGTCCCTGGTCGTAGAAATAAAATGCATCAGACAGAGTGATTAAACACACTCCTCATTAGGAAGGGACAGACAATCAATGGAGCTTGAGTAAATGAACAGACATATGGAGACGCTATGTTAAGCCTAGGAGCAATTTAACAATAGTTTTCGTATGCGATAAAGGTGCCAGAGAGGAAGCTTCCAAAATCTAACCGTATGAAGCGAGAACATTGATTGCTCTTATTCTGTGAGAAAAAATAAGAACATCGAAATGTCTGTATAATATCCTCAAATGATGTGAAATATCATGGTGGTAGCAGGCGAGTGTTATTCCAGTGGCAGTTCTGGGTCAAACAAGATAAGGTGACGTGGAGCTAAATTAATTACTAGAGGTCACGACCCCTATTCAATGTTCCAAAAAAGCTGCTGAAAGTCAAAGCAAAACGGTCTGAGTGAGATAACTGGAGTCCTATCTGTCAGGAAAGATTTTATCTGCTGAAGAGAAATGGCATAAACGGGCAGTCTCCAGGCACTATAGAATCAGGGAATGGCCTATGATTTTGAACGCAAAACAATACTCAAAGGGATCACTGTATCAACACTGATCCCAAGACTTTAAAATTTTTATTTTTTTATTTTTGCCTTGGGGGTCCTTGTGGGACCCCCTGAGCAGGCCTAGTGGGTCAGGGTGCTTCTACTCTGGCCCCTTTGAGAGTTTCACACCTTTGTTTCACTGCCTTCTTGTGCCTTGGTTCTAACACAGCACAAGATGGCTACCAACACTTCCTGGTTTGGAGTGTTGACAGACAGTGGCAGCCAATCAGCATGCCTTCCCGAGAAAGCTGCATGGTCATTGGCTGTCAACACTTCTAACCAGGAAGTGTTGGCATCCATCTTGTGCTAGTGTTGACAGACAGTGACAGCCAACCAGCATGCCTTCCCGAGAAAGCTGCATGCTCATTGGCTGTCAACACTTCTAACCAGGAAGTGTTGGCATCCATCTTGGGTCTTAGTAGACAGAGGCACAAGAAAGCAGAAAAACAAACGTGTAGAACACAAAAAGGGGGCAGCGTAGAAACACCCTGACCCCCTAGGGCTGCTCAGGTGGTCCCACTAGGATATTAATATATTTAAACGTTATCCGCTAATAGAACTAGCATTTAAAAAACCTTTGAAATTCACTGAAAAAACATAGGTTTCAGGCCTTATATAGTTAGGAATTAGCATTAAAAAACGTTTGAATATATAAAAACGTTATCTGCTAATAGAATTAGAATTTAAAAAACCTTGCGAATTCAATGAAAAAAACATAGGTTTCAGGCCTTATATAGTTAGGAATTAGCATTTAAAAAACCTTTGAAATTCACTGAAAAAACCATAGGTTTCAGGCCTTATATAGTTAGGAAGTAGCATTAAAAAAACCTTGCAAATTCACTGAAAAAAACATAGGTTTCAGGCCTTATATAGTTAGGATTTAGCATATAAAAAACCTTTGAAATTCAATGAAAAAAAACTTAGGTTTCAGGCCTTATATAGTTAGGAATTAGCATTTAAAAAACCTTTGAAATTCACTCAATAAACTATAAGTTTTAGGGGTGTTATAGCTAGCTGGACATTTCACTCATACAAAACTATTGAAATTGCTCCTATATAGTTAGTTGGACTAACTATATTTCGCACACCCGCAATCCACTGCTGATGATGTCACATATTACATCATTCATGACATGGTCAGTGACATCACTGATGACATCTCAAATGACATCACTGATGACATCACTGATGACATCATCCACATGACAATCACATACACCTTTTCATACACTAGTAAAATCTTTCATCACTCTTTGTAAAATACAGAGTATCATATTTGAATCCATTGACACAGCAATACAAGTATCTAAAAACCCACTCAGTGATTCTTAGATGTATACACACATCTAATCACTTACCTGTAGATTCAATCATACATGCTGTCAATGAAAAATAGAACAATATCAAAAATACTTAAACACCTATATCGTCATTACACACCAGCACACAACCTATTAAAATATGAAGTTATCCTACTCACTTATGCAAACAATGGATCATACTTACATACTTACTTAGCTACACACTTATACAAACACCACTTCATCTATTCATTGACATAGTAAGTCATACTTACTGTATTATAAAATAATTATTACAAGTATACAGTCATCCATATAGTCACTTACATAATCATTGAGTCTTATGAATACTTATTTATATACAAAAACTGACATATAAACTGACATATACACTGCCTTTTATTTTTCTACTTTGTTGGACATGCACCAAAGAGAAATATATTTGCTCATCACCACTCCTATAAAGATATTCACTCACCCAAACAACTATTATAACATGTAGTTTTAACTTCATATATCTACTGAATCAACTATTCACACATATTTGGGCACTCACACCCCCTCACCGAACCACACACACATTCACTCTCCAATACAAATACTCAGTTAACTAATTAATAAGTAATATAGACTTTCACATAGCTAGTAACCAACTGGAGAACCAGTTTACACAACAACTGACAAAGTGATACAGATATTCACACAGTTTAGTCACTATCCACTATATTTAGTGAGACACTATACATTGTTAAAGTAAACAGTCAATTACATTGCTACTAAATCCTCCATCCACATATTTATTTTTATATATCCACTCATTCTTCAATGCAAATTGCTCTATGTAATGCATATTTAAATAATGAAGCAAACCACATTCACTGGATGATGTCATCAGTGATGTCATCAGTGATGTAATTTGAGATGTCATCAGTGATGTCACTGACCATGTCATGAATGATGTAATATGTGACATCATCAGCAGTGGATTGCGGGTGTGCGAAATATAGTTAGTCCAACTAACTATATAGGAGCAATTTCAATGGTTTTGTATGAGTGAAATGTCCAGCTAACTAGAACACCCCTAAAACGTATAGTTTATTGAGTGAATTTCAAAGGTTTTTTAAATGCTAATTCCTAACTATATAAGGCCTGAAACCTATGGTTTTTTCATTGAATATATATATATATATATAATATCACTTCACAGGTTCTGCCGATACTCCTGGGCTGGAGTCTCTATTCGCAAAAGTGGGCTTTCACTAATATCTGTGACTTTCCAAAGAAAAATTACAGGCACTCACGGCACAAGAATTCATTTGCTTAGCTGTTAAGCAAACAAACGTGTTTCGGCTACACACCTTTCTCAATGTTGCAATCAAAGTAAGGCAGTCATGATTTAAATAAATTAAACACATTCTCATAGGAAGGTTTCGTGAAGACATAAACAGAGGACTATTATATTCAGATGCCGTCAACATGATTTTAGCCGCCATCTTTGAGTGTAATGCTTTTTGTCATAATGCATTAGTATTCAATGTGAGCAAACTGTTTTCTATCAATCAAGATTGCGACATATTCAGCCATTGGACACAATTTCTCAAAATATGCTTGCCAATGAGGCTGTTGATGCATGTTCTCTATTATAAAGGCAGGTAATGTCTATCGAGCATAAACAACACAGAGGAAAACTGAACGACTTGATCTACAGACCCCCAGATATGTCAACCATCTTACAGGCATCGTTAAATGGTGATTTTATTCACTCCTTGAATAGGCTATGTTACTGTTTTCAAAGTAACTATATACATGACTATATACATAGAAAAAAAAATCTAATTTTCAAGCATAATATTCAAAGTATAAATATATACACAATTGTGCCCTGTATAGGTTATCTATAATCCTCTGTGGGTAAATAAAGAAATATTTGATGCAGAATGTTCACAACACTGAGACCTAATTGTTATAATTCAATCATCTTGGTGGGTTGCTAGTTCCTTGTCACCGTTAAGGCCTGTTGGTGTCTTTATTTGTAGATATATACATATATATATATCTTGATTCCAATCTTCCTAATTCAAGGATTCTTTTACATTCTCTTTCTTCCCACAAGTGCCCAATCTATACAGAAATATCTGATCAAATCTCTGTTACTGATATAGTGCAGCTCAAAGTGTCTCGCTACTGGGTACATCATATCTTTATTATTAACTGCATGCATGTGCTCCAAGTTTGGATACTTTGTGGGGTGTATGGTACTGTCCATGTAATGACTCCCACATGGGCAAGTGAGGCAGTAAATGGTGCAGTTGGCATTACAGGTCATAGAGTGTTTATATATATATGTATGTAAATATATATATATATATATATATATATATAAATATATTTATTACCTACTGGTGGTCGCCAGTAGGTAGTTATAGTTAGGACCTAGTTTCCATAGGAAATCCACAACATTCTATTTGGAAAAACCTTGGCACCGGTGGACGAATCTTCGTGAATTTCTCCAAGAAAATGGCCTGCTTGGTTCTGCTCCTTCCCTGAAAGTTTGGGGCTGATTCGTCAAGTGGGGGCCGAGAAAAAAGGGGATCCCAAGACGTGTTTTCCCCATGCAATTTTCCATAGGGACCTTTAGCCAGGGCTACAGCCCGAACGGCTGAATGGAATTACACGAAATTTGGCACAGAGGTAGAGTTCTGTTCGCAGATTGTGCTTTTTGTTAAATGGTGTAAATCCGTTCAGTAGTTTCTGAGAAAATTGCAAGTAAAATCATAGCGATATCTAGAGACGGAGTTCAGCATGCGTACTGAAATTTGTTCAATTACGAGCGCGAGCTGCATGCTGATTGGCTGTGAACTGTCTGTCAACACTCGAAACCAGGAAGTGTTGGCGGCCATGTTGTGCCTCGCCAGAACCGAGTCACAAGAAAACAGTAAAACAAAGTTCAGAAATAAGGGAGGGGGTAGGGTAGAGACATTCTGACCCTCTAGGCTTGCTCAGGGGGTCGTACATGGATGTTTAGGATCTTTTTTTTGTTTTAAAGAAAAATCACGGCGTATGCGTATGGAAATATGTACAATTACGAGCAGGAGCTGCATGCTGATTGGCTGTCAATACTCCAAACCAGGAAGTGCTGGCAGCCATGTTGTTTGTCGGGAGAGCAGAGTCACAAGAAAACAGCAAAACAAAGTTGAGAAATAAGGAAACGGGGCAGGGTAGAAACATTTTGAGCCTATAGTCTTGGTCAAGGGGTGGTATATGGATCTTTATGCAAATTTTTTTTTTTTTTTTATAAAAAATGGGTGGGTACTCGTGCAGTACTTGTACGTGGTGGAAAAGGTAAAAAAAAAAGTAGAAGTCCGTTTTATTCATTAGGTCCTGGGGGGGAAAATTACGGGGGCAATTGTCCTGCATAATGTGGGCTTGTAAGGTGCCCCGAGCACTGGGGAACGGCACTCCTCTGGTTTTATTTTGAAGTATGTGGGGGGGGGTTACGGCCCTACTCCCCACAGTCTCGGTGAGCGGCACCCCTCAGGTCTTTTTAAAAAAAATATATGTTTTGAGCTCTCTCTCTCTCTCTCTCCCCCCGTACAGGTCGTGGGGAGCGCCACATTTCTGGGGCAGTGATATGTAAAATGACCTTCCAGCTCCGGGTACCTGCATTGTCTGGAGTTTTTTATTAATGTTGGGAGGGTGGGCTTGATAATACGTCCTTGTTAATTGTCATAGAAGCCTATGTTCTGGTGTTAACATGGGCTTCTATGGGAAATAACAAGGCTGTATTATCATGGTCATTATCGCTGTTTTATCCGCAGTTTCTTGCCAATAAAACAGCGATAATTGTAACACCGGTCCTTGATAATATGCACTTAAGTTTACTGGTCAAAAAAAGAGCAATGAGCCATATTACCAACAAAAGGCAATACATTATCGTCGCTTTTATCGGCAGGAAACTGCTGATAAAGCGGCGATAATGGGCTTGATAATATGCCCTTGTGAAGAACCATAGGAGTCCAGGTTAACACCAGAACCTGGGCTGCCATAGGAAGTTACAAGGGCCTATTATCAAGCACATTAAAGCCGCTTTATCGGCAGTTTCCTGTCGATAAAAGCGGCCATAATGTATCGCCTTTTGTTGATAATATGCTCCTTGATTTCTATGATAGTATGTAAAGCTTTCCTTTTTTTTTGGTGTAGCAGTTGTACTCTCTTCGCATGCTCAGCGTCGTTTCGAAGCCCACGTTTTCTTTTTCTTCAAGTTCAACAAGCAAACCTTTCTTTATATCAGTTAGTAAATCTGTCGCTTTCTTTTCCCGGTTCGTGTGTGTCATCCGCTGCTGTACTCTTGTACAGTATTAATAGTCATATTTTTTATATATTAATTTGAAAGGTAGTGCCGAGGCGCCAAACGTTGATTCCGTACTCCGTCCACCGCCATTTTAGTAGTTTCTCACCGTTGTTTTTATTATATCTGTTAGTTAGAACTCAGTAGTTTTCAATCCTAGTCCTGAATATCTTACTATAGTATTTCAACGTTATTTTTATTGTGGGCCGTCATACCCCTCCCCCACAAAATAAAAGAAGTATGTAGTTTTTTTTTATTAACTTTTATTAAACAATAAATATAAACGAAACTCAATTATAACTATATTAGAACTGGAAAAATAACTTAAACAATGTTATAAACAAATTGTGAAATGGATTCCAAAAGGTGTCCGATTGGTAATCTTCAAAAGAAAATTAGAGTTTAGAATTTGTAAATGTGAGTAAATGAGCTGAAGCCTTACGGGGCATATTATCAAGAATGGCGATAAAATTATTGCCGTTTCAGCAGCAGGAAACTGCAGCTAAAGCGGCCATAATGGGCTTGATAATATGCTGTTGTGAATTCCCATAGCAGTCCAGGTTCTGGTGTTAACCTGGGCTACTATGGGAATTCACAAGGGCATATTATCAAGCCCATTATCGCCGCTTTATCGGCAGTTTCCTGTCGATAAAAGCGGCGATAATGTATCGCCTTTTGTTGATAATATGCTCCTTGATTTCTATGATAGTATGTAAAGCTTTCCTTTTTTTTTGGTGTAGCAGTTGTACTCTCTTCGCATGCTCAGCGTCGTTTCGAAGCCCACGTTTTCTTTTTCTTCAAGTTCAACAAGCAAACCTTTCTTTATATCAGTTAGTAAATCTGTCGCTTTCTTTTCCCGGTTCGTGTGTGTCATCCACTGCTGTACTCTTGTACAGTATTAATAGTCGTATTTTTTATATATTTATTTGAAAGGTAGTGCCGAGGCGCCAAACGTTGATTCCGTACTCCGTCCACCGCCATTTTAGTAGTTTCTCACCGTTGTTTTTATTATATCTGTTAGTTAGAACTCAGTAGTTTTCAATCCTAGTCCTGAATATCTTACTATAGTATTTCAACGTTATTTTTATTGTGGGCCGTCATACCCCTCCCCCACAAAATAAAAGAAGTATGTAGTTTTTTTTAATTAACTTTTATTAAACAATAAATATAAACGAAACTCAATTATAACTATATTAGAACTGGAAAAATAACTTAAACAATGTTATAAACAAATTGTGAAATGGATTCCAAAAGGTGTCCGATTGGTAATCTTCAAAAGAAAATTAGAGTTTAGAATTTGTAAATGTGAGTAAATGAGCTGAAGCCTTACGGGGCATATTATCAAGAATGGCGATAAAATTATTGCCGTTTCAGCAGCAGGAAACTGCAGCTAAAGCGGCCATAATGGGCTTGATAATATGCTGTTGTGAATTCCCATAGCAGTCCAGGTTCTGGTGTTAACCTGGGCTACTATGGGAATTCACAAGGGCATATTATCAAGCCCATTATCGCCGCTTTATCGGCAGTTTCCTGTCGATAAAAGCGGCGATAATGTATCGCCTTTTGTTGATAATATGCTCCTTGATTTCTATGATAGTATGTAAAGCTTTCCTTTTTTTTTGGTGTAGCAGTTGTACTCTCTTCGCATGCTCAGCGTCGTTTCGAAGCCCACGTTTTCTTTTTCTTCAAGTTCAACAAGCAAACCTTTCTTTATATCAGTTAGTAAATCTGTCGCTTTCTTTTCCCGGTTCGTGTGTGTCATCCACTGCTGTACTCTTGTACAGTATTAATAGTCGTATTTTTTATATATTTATTTGAAAGGTAGTGCCGAGGCGCCAAACGTTGATTCCGTACTCCGTCCACCGCCATTTTAGTAGTTTCTCACCGTTGTTTTTATTATATCTGTTAGTTAGAACTCAGTAGTTTTCAATCCTAGTCCTGAATATCTTACTATAGTATTTCAACGTTATTTTTATTGTGGGCCGTCATACCCCTCCCCCACAAAATAAAAGAAGTATGTCGTTTTTTTTAATTAACTTTTATTAAACAATAAATATAAACGAAACTAAATTATAACTATATTAGAACTGGAAAAATAACTTAAACAATGTTATAAACAAATTGTGAAATGGATTCCAAAAGGTGTCCGATTGGTAATCTTCAAAAGAAAATTAGAGTTTAGAATTTGTAAATGTGAGTAAATGAGCTGAAGCCTTACGGGGCATATTATCAAGAATGGCGATAAAATTATTGCCGTTTCAGCAGCAGGAAACTGCATCTAAAGCGGCCATAATGGGCTTGATAATATGCTGTTGTGAATTCCCATAGCAGTCCAGGTTCTGGTGTTAACCTGGGCTACTATGGGAATTCACAAGGGCATATTATCAAGCCCATTATCGCCGCTTTAGCGGCAGGAAAGTGTCTCTAAAGTGGCGATAATGTGTTTGATAATATGCTCTATGGAATTCCAATCGAAGCTCATCTTAGATGCCCTTCACATCTAACATGAGCTTCGATTGGAATTCATAGAGCATATTATCAAACCTATTATGGCTACATTAGCGGCAGTTTGCTGCCGATAAAGTGGCGATAATTTTATTGCCAAGGTTTGATAATATGTTCCTCTCTACTTTTTATTTCTAATGCATTCCTATGAAGGATTTGAAGATCTAGGCCTCTGTGCATACCGTTGTATAAACCTTGCGGCCAAACACATAAGGAAGTAAACTTCACAACTGCACGGGGCTGTTCTTCTACACGTCCAAGCAGACATCAGTGTCTAAGTTTAAGAGAGAAAGAGAAATGATGTCACAGAGAGTGAGAGAGAGAAAGAGAGAAAACAACATTAAAACTGTGTCGCAGAGTCTGGAGTGGAGATTTTTACTAGAAAAGTTAGATGTATATTTACTAGCTCCTTGCGTCACTTTACCCATGTTAAAAGTGACTCAAAAGTGGCGTAATAAGGTTGTGGATCTGTTTGACAGACTGTTGTAACGTATCTGTTGTCACTGCTCGGAGGTAATTATAGATTTTACAGAGAAGCTGCTGTACACTACGCACTCTGGGCCATAATATCAAGCCTGGGGGACAAAATGATCGCCACTTTATCGGCAGGAAAGTGTCGCTAAAGTGGCGATAATGGGTTTGATAATATGCTCTGTGGAATTCCAATAGAAGCTCATGTTAGATGTCCTTCCTGTCCTTAGATGTTTTTCCGTTTTCCGTTCCCAGCGGCAGCGTTCCCAGCAGTGCTACATTGCCAGCGAGGAAGCTAGGAGGCTCCCTTCAGACTCTTACAGCCTGCTGCAGAGCCCCTCGCATCTTTCTAGCTCCCAGCGGGGGCAGCGAAGGCAAAGGCTGTCAGCGCCGCGGGCCGATAGCGGCGAGTGCCGAGCTTCGGGAACGATTTGCAGATTTGCAGTTTGTACACTGTCTAACTGGATGACTGTCGGTCGCTTCTAATTAGTTACCCCCACGAGTCCGCGACAAGAGCAGTGAGTGAAGAGAGGAGAGGAGTGTGCGCCGCCACCGCTGCCGAGGTACTAAAGCTACGAACCTCGGGAGGGGGGGGCCGCAGTGAACAAAGCCCACATTATATCCCCCTTCACAGCGGCAAAGGGCAAAGGGAAAACAGTAACGGCAAGCGGCGGCAGGCGGCAGTCGGCAAGAGGTGGCGGCGGTGGCAGTGGAGCAAACTGAGGGCTGCGAGGAGCCGTTAGGAGGAAGAAGGCAAACGGTAAGCGGCGGCGGCGGAGCAGTGAGGCAAGCCACAAAAAGCCGTGAGGAGGCAGTGGAGCTGCAAGGTGGGAGCAGCTGTGCCGTGGGAGTGGTGAGGGGGGCCGTGAGAGGGCAGCCTGAGCCGCAAGCTGCGAGTGTTGAAAAAGTGGGGAACCCGACCTCTACTCCCTCTATTCCCTCTATTCCCACTGCACTCACTGTACTCACGAGAAATGTGTAGATTTTGATGCAGACAGAGGCTTGTGACTACAGCTACAGTAGATGGATTGAACTGCCACGTTTTTATTGAGACTTTAGATATGAGACCTGGCGGTATCTGTGTGGGTAATATTGGAAGTGTCATTGGCGGAGTTACTGGGGTTGCTTGTTGAGCGTGAGCACCCGCCTCCCGCCCCTCCGCTCCTCCGTGAAGCTTGGAGCAACGAGCCCGGAGCGTGGAGCAGGAGTTTGAGAGTTTTGGAGATGTGGAGCCTGGCATGGACAGGAGTGCGCTACTGAGAGCCCACACCGGGGATTAGAGTTGGTGGCGACTTATGGTTCATGGTTAGCCATCTGCTGGCCAACTGACTGTACGGTTAGTGGAGCCCTCTCTCTAACTGAGCTACTGGGTCAGCTAGAGAAAAACGGGGGGCCTGCATGGTTCAAATAATATAATGGAGGGGTCTGTTGCAGACCCTAGCCCTGGGACCACTACCTCCCAGGGGCTAAATAAAACAAAGGAGGGGGCCATGCAGTCCCCTCCTTGAGCCAAAGACGGCCCTGGGGACGACCACCACCCATGGCTGGCTCCTGCTTTGTCCCAGGATGCCTACACCCGGGACATAGCCGTTTGCTATGGCTTGGAGAGAGCTTTACCGCTACTGTCAAGCCATAGCAAACTGTTCTTGTTTTCAGCAAGCGAGAGCATTGAAAATGCTCTTGCTTCCTGAAAATTAGCACAATTGCTTTGACAGAAAGGGTGCTACATGTAATCAGCTAGCTCTCTGTCAAAGCAATGCCAGCTTCTGCAGGAGGCAGGGAGGCGGCAGGGACCATGGGGGCCTTGAGACTCCCCTCGGAGTCCCCAAAGCATCTAAGTGGGTCCCCTGGGTGGGATGAGGGCACCCACACTAGAAGCTGTGCACCAGGAGATGGGATCCTCGGGGCAACATCTGCCTGGGAGGTGGGCCAGGATGTAGTCCTCTTGGATGCTGAGGGCCCTAGGGGGCAAGCAAGCAAGTCCTCCTGTTATCGCCAGTAAGTCCCACACAGCCTGATGGCTGAGAGGACTTCAGAGACCATGCCCCTTTTCGTCATCACTCTGCAAACGCGCCTTTGGGTGCAATACTTGTTGGGGGATGAAGTCCCCTTGGCTCCAGAGGGACCTTGGGGGCCAACAAGCCCTCCTTGCACATCCAGTAAATCCCACAGAGCTCGATTCCTGTCCTGTAAGGACTTCAGAGGCCACACTCCCTTTCTCCACCACTCTGCAAGCGCCTTCTGGTGCACTACTGATTGGGGGACGTCACTGACCATGTCATGGGTGATGTAATATGTGAGGTCATAAGCAATGCATAGCGAGGCGTAACTTATAGTTTGCTCAGGTAATTAGAACTGCAGAACTTTAATGGATTTGTTCGAGTGAAATCTGATCCTAACTATAACATCCCTGTAATTTTAATTTTTTTCAGTACATTTTGTGTGTATATATATATTTATATATGTCCAAAACACCAGGTTGCCCTGCTCAGGTTGCCCTGCAAGGAAACGCCAACACAGATGGAAAATCTCCTTCATTTATTATGGGCAGCAAGTACAGCGTATTTACTCCTCCAACAGAAGCGCCATACCGGTTTCGGGCTCCATGCCCTTGATCACTGGCTCTGTGCTCAAAGTCCCGACAGCTGAGTGGACTTATTACCATTCTGCCCCGCCCTTGTGGGATTTCCTGCAAATTTGCCTTCTGGGACAGGTAGTCCGTAACTTTACCAAAGTGGTTGCTTCAGGGGCTTTGTGCTCAAAAACTGTATTCCCCAAGTGGGTACTGTGGAGGGGAAACACCAAGGTACCTGCCAATGTTCATTTCCCAAAATACCGGCTTTCCATCTCCTCATAGCGTCCGTCTTTTTCTGGGCGCTGCGGCCTGCAGAGTATGCAGCGGGGCGTTTCCGCGGCGAGGCGCGCCGCTATTTAATGTCCAAAACACCAGGTTGCCCTGCTCAGGTTGCCCTGCAAGGAAACGCCAACACAGATGGAAAATCTCCTTCATTTATTATGGGCAGCAAGTACAGCGTATTTACTCCTCCAACAGAAGCGCCATACCGGTTTCGGGCTCCATGCCCTTGATCACTGGCTCTGTGCTCAAAGTCCCGACAGCTGAGTGGACTTATTACCATTCTGCCCCGCCCTTGTGGGATTTCCTGCAAATTTGCCTTCTGGGACAGGTAGTCCGTAACTTTACCAAAGTGGTTGCTTCAGGGGCTTTGATAACAACACGATAAATGTGTTGTTTTTCACTGCTGAAGTGACTTGAATAAACCAATTTGTGGGACTCAAAGGGAGTGCGCCCATTACTTTCGTCCAGGCGAAGGAGTGTTTGATATATATATATATATATATATATATATATATTCACTGAAAAAACCATAGGTTATAGACCATATATAGTTAGGAATTAGCATTTACAAAACCTTATTTTACTCACACAAAACCATTGAAATTCCATATATAGTTAGTTGCACTAACTATATATCGCGCACCCGCAATCCACTGCTGATGATGTCACATATTACATCATTCATGACATGGTCAGTGACATCACTGATGACATCACTGATGACATCTCAAATGACATCACTGATGACATCATCTAGTGTCTGTGTGTTTTTGTAAAGTTTAAATACGTTTTACATATTGAAGAATGACTGGATGTATGGAAGACTGAGTGTGTGTGTGGCTGGCTGGGAGGTGTGTGACTCTGTGCATATCAATGTGTACTTGTATCAGTGATTGTATAAGAGAGTAAGTATGTGTTAGTATATGTGTGAAAAGTATGGTGTTCTGTGTTTAACTATAGATGAGGAAATCGAAGTGTGATTGATTCTTCACAGGACTGACTAGGTGTATGAGTGCATATGATAGTGTTCTAATAATAACTGACTGTATGTATGAGTAATTGTATGGGTGAATGAGTGAATGTGTGTGTAGACGTACAAATCAGTGAGTGCGTATGTAGTAACTGGTATTGGTGTGTCATGATGTCATCAGTGATGTCATTTGAGATGTCATCAGTGATGTCATTTCAGATGTCATTAGTGATGTCATCAGTGATGTCACTGAAGTATGGTGTTCTGTGTTTAACTGTATAGATGAAGAAATGGAAGTGTGATTGATTCTTTACAGGACTGACTTGGTGTGTGAGTAACTCCATGGATGAGTGGCAGTGTGTGACTGTCTGCATAGGTGTATGAGTGCATATGATAGTGTTGTAATAATAAGTGACTGTATGTATGAGTCATTGTATGGGTGAATGAGTGAATGTGTGTGTAGACGTAGGAATCAGTGAGTGCGTATGTAGTAACTGGTATTGGTGTGTCATGATGTCATCAGTGATGTCATTTGAGATGTCATCAGTGATGTCATCAGTGATGTCATTTGAGATGTCATCAGTCATGTCATCAGTGATGTCACTGACCATGTCATGAATGATGTAATATGTGACATCATCAGCAGTGGATTGCGGGTGCGCGATATATAGTTAGTGCAACTAACTATATATGGAATTTCAATGGTTTTGTGTGAGTAAAATAAGGTTTTGTAAATGCTAATTCCTAACTATATATGGTCTATAACCTATGGTTTTTTCAGTGAATTTTCAAGGTTTTGTAAATGCTAATTCCTAACTATATATGGTCTATAACCTATGGTTTTTTCAGTGAATTTCATTGGTTTTTTAACAGCTAATATCTGTAGCTGTAAAATGTATTCTTCTTTAAATCCAAAAATATATTTTATATGTTTATGAATAATTTTTTTTTTAAATATTTTTTTTTCTTCGTTCCCGCTTCGCGAATCGGGAAGCTTCCCGTTAGCTGACCTTGATGCCGCGAAATAGACCGCGAGCCGGTAAACGTTTCTTTACCGCAAGTGCCGCGTTAGAAAACAACATCGTGACGCCTCCCGTCCGCATGACGTTTCACGTTGTCGCGTGATACGTCATATGACGTGCTACGTTAGCGAACTGGTACGCGAAGCGAGTCGCAAAGCGCAGGTTTCTGGAAGCAAACCGGGAGGCCCTGCAAAGCGCTTAACGTAAACACAGCAAGTCATGTGACTTGGTAATAATACTTTTCATTGGTTCATTTCATTTTTGGTTTCCTAATGATGTAAGACTAGGTCATATAATCTAAAATGAACACTTTTGATTAGTTGAGAACTCTTGTTTTTCCCAAATGATGAAAATCCCTCCTTCTTTCCTCACTCTGACTTTCATCATTGTGAGAGAAAGACCCTTTGTGATCACTGAGCAATGGCTTCTTTAGGAGCTTCAGCTGGTGCTTCCCCACCACCTCCACCACATCCAAGGAAGAGTGGACCACCTGCTCAAGTTATAATTCAGCAAGAAGAGGAAGAAGAGGAACAGGAGGAAGAGCACGAAGAGAGGCAGTTTTTGCCTGAGGAACCCAGGACGTCTCACCGGAAAGAAAACTTCATTTGGCAATTTTTTAAAATTCCCAAAGGTCAGAAAAAAGTAAATGCAAGATACGTAACTTGCCTTATATGTCAAGATAGACTGTCCAGAGGAACCGAGAAAAAATACAGTTTCGGAAACTACACAATGCATCGCCATATGACTAGGTGGCATCCTAACAACTACAGTGCTGCACAGTTTCGGAACGACCTAGATAATCTCCCTATTATGGCCAGAAGATCTGTTGTACCGGAAGTAACGGGACCAGAGGGCAGGGAGATGGTGCCAAATATACAAATGAGATTTGGTGAAGTAAAACACATCTGCGTATTTTGCGATGGATTCATTTGCTACGGAGAAAGAAGCATCACTCTGATCAACAGAGCTATTGACTATCATATGCAAGTTTGTACGAAACGCCCAAAATAATAAATACTTTTTTTTTGTTTTGTTGCTCCTGTTGAGCCCTTTACAATGAATCGTTTTCATTGCCCCCTCCAAGAAAAACCCCAAAAAATATAAAACTGTTCAGAAAAATTCAAAAAAAGTAAAAAAATGTTCTGAAAAATAATAAAAAAAATATAAAACAACAAAAACAATAAAAAAAAAGTTCTTTTCAGAACTACCTCCCCGTTATTAAAAAATTGGTACAATATTTGGAACTGTGCCAACCTCTATTTCTCTTAGTTCGCTTCCCAGTTCGCTCGCCGGTACGCGAACCGGAAGCGAACCAAAAACAGTAAGTATAAGGGAAGGAAACAGAGACTTATGTTAAAAGAAAGACAGCTATAGGGGAGTAAACTAGAGATACTATTACCCGTAATCCACTGCTGATGATGTCACATATTACATCATTCATGACATGCTCAGTGACATCATCAGCAGAGGATTGCGGGTTTTTTGACAACGTGCCTTATCCACGGTTTAATAACGCTGCCTTTTGCTTTATATAAGTTTTCAAATTGTATGAAATATATACCAATAGGTCGTTATGAACCTTTAGGTAGTGCTTTTCTTCATGAGGTCTGGTCGCTTCCATACACATACAGATGTTTCAAAGATGATCAAGAAGTTTATCTGAATGGAGAGGAATGCACTGAGACGCCAGATCATTCACTAATGTGTAGGCACATACAGTTACACGGTTCATGCAACAAACACCGACCAAATATGGCTTGCGTGTTGCAAGGCACGCCAGTTCCTGCTATCATCCCCACGTTCAAGTTGTTGGAAAATGGTAGTTATTTGATGCTCAATAATGAAGATTGTTCTGAGTTAATTAAAAGTATTCCTTTTATGGTAACAGTAAGTGAACGGGTTATTTGCTGCAGAAATGTTCTATTTCCTCCCACACATGAACATAGGGAGTTTTCAATCTGGCCACAAATACCAACCTTGGGAGAGATTTCAACGGCATGGCAAGAATAAGAGCTCTTTTGTCTCAGAGAGAGGTGGCCTTGAGTTCGGCCCGTGAAACTTTCGTGCTTCACATAGCGAACACCCGTACAGAGGTGCAGACCCTTCTCAATTCAGATTTGCCTTTCAATTTCAGCAAGATGGTTCGGACTATCTTTAACGCATCCTCCACAAAGGCCCTGGCGCACTTTTTTAAAGTTGTTACCAGTGGTCTCGTGACTTCATTTGAGAAAATCTTTGGAGTCATCCCTGCCTGCTTTCTTTCATTCTATTTTCTCCACTCTGCTTCGTGGATTGGCATTTTTACTTGCATTACCAGCGGACGCTCTTGTGCTTTTTTACATTTTTAAATATGGATGTCCCTCCTATGCAACCTCCCACCCTGCAGCTGCTGACACTGTTCCGCAATCGCATGCTAGAATATTATGGCACAATGCCGTTGGCGATATTAAGCACGGCATATGGATTATCTTTTCGATTCTCCTACTTCACCTGTGTCCAGCCTGTATTTCACTGCCTGACCTGTGATTTCGATTGGGCCATTGATTTGTGTCTCTGCGGACCGGTTTCTCCTGACGTCGACTTTAATCAGCTGATGACTCCTATCATTACTCACGAGTTGGTTTGTCCTGGCGAAAGGATTATGGCTGTGGCATTGATGCATGGACTACTTGGTCCCTGGAATTTACTGGCGGCAGCACAGTATTGGAACAGAGCTTTCTTGAAAACCCACCGAGCTGTCCTCTGATGGTGATAGAGGATCCGGTGCTGGGAGAGCACGTATGTTCTTTTCCGCTTTTAAATTGGATGGCTGAACTGTTTTCGGATGAAGACGGTGACTTCCTATTGGAGGCTGTTGCAGCTTATTTTGCATACACAGTTATGTCATAGACCTTTTTCATGTTTGATATGCTGAGTACTAGCATTTCATTGACAATTCATTGACTTATTTGTCAAGTTTTTATTATTTACCTTGCCTATTGGCTTAAGACTCGATAAAGTACTTGGCTGTTTTATTTTTCTTTAGCATTAAATTTTCCTAGTTTTTAATGCTTTACCTTGCGGACCGTCCACATATAAACTTGCAATCTGCTCTCATGAGATGGCACTTCTATTATCTTATTCAGTTCGTTTCCGGATCATGGGGAGGTGTCATCTAGGTCCTGGATATCTTTACACCGTGTTAAGTTAGCATGGGCTCATTACCGGTTTAAACGCCATTTTTCCTTTTTTGCAACTTCTGCACACGACACTTAGTTGTTGCTTTAGCTTTCCACCTAGTAGTTCATCGTGGTTTACATGAGAATAATATGTTATTGCTCTACTATCTGCTTTGCTTGTTAAACTATATCTGTACAGCGAGTGCTAAAGTTTCAAGAACAACACGATACAGAATTGTTATGAGGTCTGATCTCCACGACTTCATACTCATAACATAAGTGCAACTTCTGCCAATTCTGGGCATGAGGCGGGTTTTATATTGCTTTGCCGAACACACATACACAACAGTTGATGCGGTTCACATGAAGAGAGAGCTGGTGTATGCTGATGTGATTCCTTCAAATCTAAGACACTAAAGTATGGGCACGCCCTAAACCAACACAAAGAGACCTTCTTAGCAAATAATATAATATGTGTATTAGGGAGGGTGAGATATAAGCAGCCGCGGGCCGTGGACGGAGTTACGGTGAGGCAGGGAGGCGGGGAGGGGGAGAAGCAGGGTGGAGCCCTCTCTACCCTGCCCCTCCCCCTCCCCGCCTCCCTGCCCCACCGTAACTCCCTCCACGGCCCGCGGCTGCTTATAAGTGTTGCTAACTCTTATTCATTTACAGCATGTTAACATACTGTCACCATTCGCTTTTTATGTACTAGTAACTATGCTGGTAATTTTGCTACTGATAATATGTGTACTTGTATTCTCCACCCTGCTTCTCCCCCTCCCCGCCTCCCTGCCTCACCGTAACTCCCTCCACGGCCCGCGGCTGCTTATAAGTGTTGCTAACTCTTATTCATTTACAGCATGTTAACATACTATCACCATTCGCTTTTTATGTACTAGTAACTATGCTGGTAATTTTGCTACTGATAATATGTGTACTTGTATTATCTAAGATACTACGCCTGAGAAGACGGCATTAGTAAATAAACATTTCAAATACACATGTGTTCTTCTTAACTCCATGTTCTGGTTTCTAAGAAATATATAACGACCGACTGTTCATGAGTTCCACGTATCCTGAGGTACTATAAGTTCATATTCTGGATTGTCTAAACATTGAGAGTTTGTTATATCCAATGCGACACTGTACCTAGCTTGCTAAGGGGTTTTTGATTACTAACGTGAGTTTTGGGACACCCTAATTCGCCGAGGTTCCAATCCTCTGTCCACAGTTCTGTGTGAGAACAGAAACCCTGCGACAGGGGCACCCCCGACCCTTGCTGGAGCTTCATCACACTTGCGATACAACTCCAGCAATGCGCCACCTTTACGGCACAGATACATCACGCATCTGTGCTGTTTTTGCCCCATGATGCGCCGCATTGTAAATGCAGCACACCATAGATGACGGAACAGCGGCACAGAATGACTAACACATCCCTGGTGATGCACCAGTCATCATAAATGTATCCCTATGCTTCTTATCTTGTTAGAGATGAACCGCCATATGTATCATCAAAGTTTTTTGCATTTCCTAAATAGCGAACTTTAAGGAATAAATAGCGATTCTTTACCATTCCTAGTTTGCGATTAGCTATTTGCTAATTACAAATTACCCATTCATTTCCTTCATTTCCATAGGGCGGTTGGACTCACTTTTAGCTCGAACGGCTGAATGGATTTCCACGAAACTTGGCAAAATTGTAGGGACTGGTAGCCCGATGTGCCTTTGCTATGTCTCAAGATATATGCTCCAGTGGTTTTTACGAAAATTAACTTTGAAAAATATATATTGGGCTACATTGGCCTATATATATGTTGGAGCCCAAATGTAGCCCAATGTAGCCCAATGAAGCCCAATGTAGCCCAATGTAGCCCAAAGATGGCCGCCAGACACACAAAAAAACAAATGTAGCCCAAATATCAGCCAGATGTAGCCCAACTATAGCCCAGTGACAGAATGACCAATCAGCTTCGCAAACCTCCGTTACGCGAAGCGGAGCGCTGTTACAGATATATATCTTTTTTTGAACGTTAATTTCTCAAAATCCACTGGAGCACATATATTGAGACCTAGCAAAGGCACATCGGGCTACCAGTCCCTAATATTTTGCCAAGTTTCGTGCAAATCCATTCAGCCGTTCGATTATTATTATTATTATTTTTTTTGCCCCGCGGGGCCCTTTTAAAACCTCCACATCAAACCTAGGGGGTCAGCGAGGATCTACTATGCCCCCTTATGGTCATTTCCCCCTTCGTTTTGGCCTCCTCTTGTCTCTCGATCCTACCGAGAGACAAGATGGCGGCCGCTACGGACTTTTTGGAATGTTGACAGACGCCAGAGAACCAATCAGCTTCGCTTCACAAAGCTCCGTTGCGCGCAAAGTACGCGTCCTGGGACGCTGCCCGGTCCGCTGTTACAGATATATATCTTTTTTTAAACGTTAATTTCTCAAAATCCACTGGAGCACATATATTGAGACCTACAAAAGGCACATCGGGCTACCAGTCCCTACAATTTTGCCAAGTTTCGTGCAAATCCATTCAGCCGTTCGGGCTAAAAGTGAGGCCAACCGCCCTATGGAAAACTCAATGTTAAAAACACGTTTTGGGACCCCCCTTTTTTCTCGGCCCCCCCCTTGACGAACCCCCCCCAAATTTTCAAGGGCTGCTCAGAAACAAAATGTGCCATTTTCCTGAAACTTTCAGCCAATTCCGTCCACAAACGCCAAAGTTATTAGACATAGAATTTTCAAAAATCCCATAGAGAAAAAATCCTAACTATATATACCTACTGGCGACCGCCAGTAGGTAATATATATATATATATATATATGCTGGGAGACTGACCCGCTCCGCATCCAGGACTTCCTATTTTTACTCGATAGTAAGGAGAGGAGCAAGGGAGCCAAGACGGATATTTCATCGTGTCTTGCAGTTTCAAGAGAGACATTTGCTACGGTAATGTGGTGACACAAAAACAGCATCCTTTATTTTAATTCTGCACCAGGAAAGACTGTAACACTGAGCCTGGATTTGTACTTACCACGAGGTGCATTATGGAACTGAGATGCCAGTAATTCCTCTATGACTAAGGCAAAGATGCTGAAACGCGTCAGAGATGACTAATTGGTGATGATTAACTATGTGTTCCCGCCCAAAGGCATAATAAATGCTCTCTGTAACTCTACCAGTGCCTCAGCCATTCTGTTCTGATGCTGGTCGCATATTCAAGGGCTGCTTCGATCCTTTGTTCTGCTGAGGCTGCCCTGCAGGGTCATGGGCTCCCACCCACGAAGCGATTTGTTTGTTGAGATATATCTATATATATATTCACTGAAAAAACCATAGGTTATAGACCATATATAGTTAGGAATTAGCATTTAAAAAACCTTATTTTACTCACACAAAACCATTGAAATTCCATATATAGTTAGTTGCACTAACTATATATCGCGCACCCGCAATCCACTGCTGATCATGTCACATATTACATCATTCATGACATGGTCAGTGACATCACTGATGACATCACTGATGACATCACTGATGACAACATCCAGTGACTGTATTTTTCTGTAAAGTTAAAATATGTCTTGAGTGGATGTATAAGTGTCTGGATGAAGGATTTAGTAGGTGCATGACTGACTGTATGAGTGAGTGATTAAATGTGTCTCACTGAATGCATGGGTTAGTGACTAAACTGTCTTAATTTGTGCATCATTATGTCTGTTGTTCTGTAAACTGCTGCATGTGTTGATCGTTAGCTATACGAGAGGCTATATGTGTTATTAATTGGTTGCCCAAGTATTTCTATGGGAGATTGAGTTTGTGTGGGGGTGGCTGGAAGGTGTGAGACTCTATGCATAGATGTGTGAGCAGTTTATTCACTAGGTGTATGAGTTCAAGAGTGCATGTGGAAACAGCTACATGGGCAGTTGACTGTGTGCATGAGTGTATTGATGAGTGAATGGATATCTCAATGCTACATGTCATAGTAAGTACATATGTAAAACACAGTACATGTGAGAGTTGGCATATATAAATAACTGTGCATGAGAGCCACTGAATGAGTGAGTGGTTGTATCGATCATTGTGAACTTGTATCAGGGATTGTATAAGAGAGTAAATATGTGTTAGTATATGTTTCAATAAGTAAGGTGTGTTTAACTGTATAGTTGAAGAAATGGAGGTGAGATTGTTTCTTTGCATGACTGACTGGGTGTGTGAGTAACTCCATGGATGAGTGGCAGTGTGTGAGTGTCTGTATACACTGAGTGTATCTAAGGTTATATTAGAGTCTGAAGAGGTTTATCGTATTAGCACAAGAATGATGTCAAATGAGATGTCATCAGTGATGTCATCAGTGATGTCATTTGAGATGTCATCAGTGATGTCATCAGTGATGTCACTGACCATGTCATGAATGATGTAATATGTGACATGATCAGCAGTGGATTGCGGGTGCGCGATATATAGTTAGTGCAACTAACTATATATGGAATTTCAATGGTTTTGTGTGAGTAAAATAAGGTTTTTTAAATGCTAATTCCTAACTATATATGGTCTATAACCTATGGTTTTTTCAGTGAATTTTCAAGGTTTTGTAAATGCTAATTCCTAACTATATATGGTCTATAACCTATGGTTTTTTCAGTGAATTTTCAAGGTTTTGTAAATGCTAATTCCTAACTATATATGGTCCATAACCTATGGTTTTTTCTGTGAATTTCATTGGTTTTTTAACAGCTAATATCTGTAGCTGTAAAATGTATTCTTCTTTAAATCCAAAAATATATTTTATATGTTTATGAATAATTTTTTTTTTAAATATTTTTTTTTCTTCGTTCCCGCTTCGCAAATCGGGAAGCTTCCCGTTAGCTGACCTTGATGCCGCGAAATAGACAGCGAGCCGGTAAACGTTTCTTTACCGCAAGTGCCGCGTTACAAAACAACATCGTGACGCCTCCCGTCCGCATGACGTTTCACGTTGTCGCGTGATACGTCATATGACGTACTACGTTAGCGAACTGGTACGCGAAGCGAGTCGCAAAGCGCAGGTTTCTGGAAGCAAACCGGGAGGCCCTGCAAAGCGCTTAACGTAAACACAGCAAGTCATGTGACTTGGTAATAACACTTTTCATTGGTTCATTTCACTTTTGGTTTCCTAATGATGTAAGACTAGGTCATATAATCTAAAATGAACACTTTTGATTGGTTGAGAACTCTTGTTTTTCCCAAATGATGAAAATCCCTCCTTCTTTCCTCACTCTGACTTTCATCATTGTGAGAGAAAGACCCTTTGTGATCACTGAGCAATGGCTTCTTTAGTAGCTTCAGCTGGTGCTTCCCCACCACCTCCACCACATCCAAGGAAGAGTGGACCACCTGCTCAAGTTATAATTCAACAAGAAGAAGAAGAAGAGGAACAGGAGGACGAGCACGAAGAGAGGCAGTTTTTGCCTGAGCAGCCCAGGACGTCTCACCGGAAAGAAAACTTCATTTGGCAATTTTTTAAAATTCCCAAAGGTCAGAAAAAAGTAAATGCAAGATACGTAACTTGCCTTATATGTCAAGATAGACTGTCCAGAGGGACCGACAAAAAATACAGTTTCGGAAACTACACAATGCATCGCCATATGACTAGGTGGCATCCTAACAACTACAGTGCTGCACAGTTTCGGAACGACCTAGATAATCTCCCTATTATGGCCAGAAGATCTGTTGTACCGGAAGTAACGGGACCAGAGGGCAGGGAGATGGTGCCAAATATACAAATGAGATTTGGTGAAGTAAAACACACCTGCGTATTTTGCGATGGATTCATTTCCTACGGAGAAAGAAGCATCACTCTGATCAACAGAGCTATTGACTATCATATGCAAGTTTGTCCGAAACGCCCAAAATAATAAATACTTCTTTTTTTTGTTTTGTTGCTCCTGTTGAGCCCTTTACAATGAATCGTTTTCATTGCCCCCTCCAAGAAAAACCCAAAAAAATATAAAACTGTTCCGAAAAATTCAAAAACAGTAAAAAAATGTTCAGAAAAATAAAAAAAAAAGTTCTTTTCAGAACTACCTCCCCGTTATTAAAAAATTGGTACAATATTTGGAACTGTGCCAACCTCTATTTCTCTTAGTTCGCTTCCTAGTTCGCTCGCCGGTACGCGAACTGGAAGCGAACCAAAAACAGTAAGTATAAGGGAGGGAAACACACACTTATGTTAAAATAAAGACAGCTATAGGGGAGTAAACTAGAGATACTATTACCCGTAATCCACTGCTGATGATGTCACATATTACATCATTCATGACATGCTCAGTGACATCATCAGCAGAGGATTGCGGGTTTTTTGACAACATGCCTTATCCACGGTTTAATAACGCTGCCTTTTGCTTTATATAAGTTTTCAAATTGTATGAAAAATATACCAATAGGTCGTTATGAACCTTTAGGTAGTGCTTTTCTTCATGAGGTCTGGTCGCTTCCATACACATACAGATGTTTCAAAGATGATCAAGAAGTTTATCTGAATGGAGAGGAATGCACTGAGACGCCAGATCATTCACTAATGTGTAGGCACATACAGTTACACGGTTCATGCAACAAACACCGACCAAATATGGCTTGCGTGTTGCAAGGCACGCCAGTTCCTGCTATCATCCCCACGTTCAAGTTGTTGGAAAATGGTAGTTATTTGATGCTCAATAATGAAGATTGTTCTGAGGGAATTAAAAGTATTCCTTTTATCGTAACAGTAAGTGAACGGGTTATTTGCTGCAGAAATGTTCTATTTCCTCCCACACATGAACATAGGGAGTTTTCAATCTGGCCACAAATACCAACCTTGGGACACGTTTCAACGGCATGGCAAGAATAAGAGCTCTTTTGTCTCAGAGAGAGGTGGCCTTGAGTTCGGCCCGTGAAACTTTCGTACTTCACATAGCGAACACCCGTACAGAGGTGCACACCCTTTTCAATTAAGATTTGCCTTTCAATTTCAGCAACATGTTTCCGACTATCTTTAACGCATCCTCCACAAAGTCCCTGACACACTTTTTTAAAGTTGTTACCAGTGGTCTCGTGACTTCATTTGAGAAAATCTTTGGAGTCATCCCTGCTTCCTTTCATTGTATTTTCTGCACTCTGGTTCGTGGATTGGCATTTTTACTTGCATTACCAGCGGACGCTCTTGTGCTTTTTTACATTTTTAAATATGGATGTCCCTCCTATGCAACCTCCGACCCTGCAGCTGCTGACACTGTTCCGCAATCGCATGCTAGAATATTATGGCACAATGCCGTTGGCTATATTAAGCACGGCATATGGATTATCTTTTCGGTTCTCCTACTTCACCTGTGTCCAGCCTGTATTTCACTGCCTGACCTGTGATTTCGATTGGGCCATTGATTTGTGTCTCTGCGGACCGGTTTCTCCTGACGTCGACTTTAATCAGCTGATGACTCCTATCATTACTCACGAGTTGGTTTGTCCTGGCGAAAGGATTATGGCTGTGGCATTGATGCATGGACTACTTGGTCCCTGGAATTTACTGGCGGCAGCACAGTCTTTCTTGGAAGAGAGCTTTCTTGAAAACCCACCGAGCTGTCCTCTGATGGTGATAGAGGATCCGGTGCTGGGAGAGCACGTATGTTCTTTTCCGCTTTTAAATTGGATGGCTGAACTGTTTTCGGATGAAGACGGTGACTTCCTATTGGAGGCTGTTGCAGCTTATTTTGCATACACAGTTATGTCATAGACCTTTTTCATGTTTGATATGCTGAGTACTAGCATTTCATTGACAATTCATTGACTTATTTGTCAAGTTTTTATTATTTACCTTGCCTATTGGCTTAAGACTCGATAAAGTACTTGGCTGTTTTATTTTTCTTTAGCATTAAATTTTCCTAGTTTTTAATGCTTTACCTTGCGGACCGTCCACATATAAACTTGCAATCTGCTCTCATGAGATGGCACTTCTATTATCTTATTCAGTTCGTTTCCGGATCATGAGGAGGTGTCATCTAGGTCCTGGATATCTTTACACCGTGTTAAGTTAGCATGGGCTCATTACCGGTTTAAACGCCATTTTTCCTTTTTTGCAACTTCTGCACACGACACTTAGTTGTTGCTTTAGCTTTCCACCTAGTAGTTCATCGTGGTTTACATGAGAATAATATGTTATTGGTCTACTATCTGCTTTACTTGTTAAACTATATCTGTACAGCGAGTGCTAAAGTTTCAAGAACAACACGATACAGAATTGTTATGAGGTCTGATCTCCACGACTTCATACTCATAACATAAGTGCAACTTCTGCCAATTCTGGGCATGAGGCGGGTTTTATATTGCTTTGCCGAACACACATACACAACAGTTGATGCGGTTCACATGAAGAGAGAGCTGGTGTATGGTGATGTGATTCCTTCAAATCTAAGACACTAAAGTATGGGCACGCCCTAAACCAACACAAAGAGACCTTCTTAGCAAATAATATAATATGTGTATTAGGGAGGGTGAGATATAAGCAGCCGCGGGCCGTGGAGGGAGTTACGATGGGGCAGGGAGGCGGGGAGGGGGAGAAGCAGGGTGGAGCCCTCTCTACCTTGCCCCTCCCCCTCCCCGCCTCCCTGCCCCACCGTAACTCCCTCCACGGCCCGCGGCTGCTTATAAGTGTTGCTAACTCTTATTCATTTACAGCATGTTAACATACTGTCACCATTCGCTTTTTATGTACTAGTAACTATGCTGGTAATTTTGCTACTGATAATATGTGTACTTGTATTCTCCACCCTGCTTCTCCCCCTCCCCGCCTCCCTGCCTCACCGTAACTCCCTCCACGGCCCGCGGCTGCTTATAAGTGTTGCTAACTCTTATTCATTTACAGCATGTTAACATACTATCACCATTCACTTTTTATGTACTAGTAACTATGCTGGTAATTTTGCTACTGATAATATGTGTACTTTTATTATCTAAGGTACTACGCCTGAGAAGACGGCATTAGTAAATAAACATTTCAAATACACATCTGTTCTTCTTAACTCCATGTTCTGGTTTCTAAGAAATCTATAACGACCGACTGTTCATGAGTTCCACGTATCCTGAGGTACTATAAGTTCATATTCTGGATTGTCTAAACATTGAGAGTTTGTTATATCCAATGTGACACTGTACCTAGCTTGCTAAGGAGTTTTTGATTACTAACGTGAGTTTTGGGACACCCTAATTCGCCGAGGTTCCAATCCTCTGTCCACAGTTCTGTGTGACAACAGAAACCCTGCGACAGGGGCACCCCCGACCCTTGCTGGAGCTTCATCACACTTGCGATACAACTCCAGCAATGCATTCGCCGAGGTTCCAATCCTCTGTCCACAGTTCTGTGTGAGAACAGAAACCCTGCGACAGGGGCACCCCCGACCCTTGCTGGAGCTTCATCACACTTGCGATACAACTCCAGCAATGCACCACCTTTACGGCACAGATACATCACGCATCTGTGCTGTTTTTGCCCCATGATGCGCCGCATTGTAAATGCAGCACACCATAGGTGACGGAACAGCGGCACAGAATGACTAACACATCCCTGGTGATGCGCCAGTCATCATAAATGTATCCCTATGCTTCTTATCTTGTTAGAGATGAACCGCCATATATATCATCAAAGTTTTTTGCATTTCCTAAATAGCGAACTTTAAGGAATAAATAGCGATTCTTTACCATTCCTAGTTTGCGATGAGCTATTTGCTAATTAGCCGAATGTAGCCCAATGAAGCCCAATGTAGCCCAATGTAGCCCAAAGATGGCCGCCAGACACACAAAAAAACAAATGTAGCCCAAATATCAGCCAGATGTAGCCCAACTATAGCCCAGTGACAGAATGACCAATCAGCTTCGCAAACCTCCGTTACGCGAAGCGGAGCGCTGTTACAGATATATATCTTTTTTTGAACGTTAATTTCTCAAAATCCACTGGAGCACATATATTGAGACCTAGCAAAGGCACATCGGGCTACCAGTCCCTAATATTTTGCCAAGTTTCGTGCAAATCCATTCAGCCGTTCAATTATTATTATTATTATTTTTTTTTGCCCCGCGGGGCCCTTTTAAAACCTCCACATCAAACCTAGGGGGTCAGCGAGGATCTACTATGCCCCCTTATAGTTATTTCCCCCTTTGTTTTGACCTCCTCTTGTCTCTCGATCCTACCGAGAGACAAGATGGCGGCCGCTACGGACTGTTTGGAATGTTGACAGACGCCGGAGAACCAATCAGCTTCGCTTCACAAAGCTCCGTTGCGCGAAAAGTCCGCGAACCAGAGCGCTGCCTGTTACAGATATATATCTTTTTTTGAACGTTAATTTCTCAAAATCCACTGGAGCACATATATTGAGACCTAGCAAAGGCACATCGGGCTACCAGTCCCTAATATTTTGCCAAGTTTCGTGCAAATCCATTCAGCCGTTCAATTATTATTATTATTAGTTTTTTTTGCCCCGCGGGGCCCTTTTAAAACCTCCACATCAAACCTAGGGGGTCAGCGAGGATCTACTATGCCCCCTTATAGTTATTTCCCCCTTTGTTTTGACCTCCTCTTGTCTCTCGATCCTACCGAGAGACAAGATGGCGGCCGCTACGGACTGTTTGGAATGTTGACAGACGCCGGAGAACCAATCAGCTTCGCTTCACAAAGCTCCGTTGCGCGAAAAGTCCGCGAACCAGAGCGCTGCCCGGTCCGCTGTTACAGATATATATCTTTTTTTAAATGTTAATTTCTCAAAATCCACTGGAGCACATATATTGAGACCTACAAAAGGCACATCGGGCTACCAGTCCCTACAATTTTGCCAAGTTTCGTGCAAATCCATTCAGCCGTTCGGGCTAAAAGTGAGGCCAACCGCCCTATGGAAAACTCAATGTTAAAAACACGTTTTGGGACCCCCCTTTTTTTTCGGCCCCCACTGGACGAACCCCCCCCAAATTTTCAAGGGCTGCTCAGAAACAAAATGTGCCATTTTCCTGAAAATTTCAGCCAATTCCGTCCACAAACGCCAAAGTTATTAGACATAGAATTTTCAAAAAACCCATAGAGAAAAAATCCTAACTATATATACCTACTGGCGACCGCCAGTAGGTAATATACATATATATATATATATACAAAATGTCCAAAATGTCAAAATGTTGCCTCCGTGAAGAAACAACGAGGGACTCAGTGGGCAGTGCTTCAGGTAAGTTTATTGCAGCAATTCTTGCATGGCATGATGCATTCACTCTCTGTACAGGTGCTACATGCAGTCCCATTTTTAAAGTCCAATACTTCCTTTCCATTGGAGGACACCATCGAACTGCATGTCCCAGCATCCCTCTGGTTGGATGCCTGTAAACGCTGCCTGTAATTCGGAAAATTTTCTCCGGGGCTGTTACTACCTTCTTCCGCCACCCAACGCCTTCTGCAGCCTCCAGTGTGTGCATAATCTGCGGGGTGCCGTGGCAATACTCCGGGCCTCACCGTGAAGTCACGGTCCCTTTCAGGTCAGATGTTCGATCACCCGTGGCATGCAGCAACCCAAGCCCATATATATCTCCAAAGACAGGTTTGCAGAGCCTCTCCTTCCTCTTTCCCTCGAAAAGAAACGGCACAAACTCCTCCTGAAGGTACAGCAAAATCTTTTATTTGCGAGTTAGTTGCAGTCACTACGCATTTCGGTAACAGCCGTTACCTTGATCACATGGATACCATTAATTTCCGCATCACATAAATACCTCCTCCTACTGGTGACATCATACTATAGTCATAGCCAACAGACTCAACTTCACTTATGTCTATGTTTACTATGTGTGTAAATCCGAAAATCAGGACTTTACTCTGCATAAATCCATAAGTACCCCAGACCATTTGAATATATTGGTAATCATCCTGGCTGAGCAATGGTATGCATATAAGAATTATAGTACAAACATACAAAACCGATCTTATATTGATGCAGTATGTAGTTTCAATACAATAAATCACATTTGTCACTCGCCTTATCTAAGCTGCATTAGGAAACTGCTATGTTTGCCTGTATTTAACCCACTTCTACCTGCCTAAATGCTCATAATAAATAAATATGGTTGATTTAAAACTTATAAATATATAAATAATATCCGTATAAATACATCATATTAAATTGATAGTAGGCAGATAAAAAGATCAAGATATGATCTGGTCTTACTAAAATAAATTGAGCACATGAATAAATATCTGTATAAATGCATAATAATCTAGTGTTAGAAGGCAGATTAAAAATATAAAAAACTGATAGCAGCGAAGTTGAAAGTCCATAAGTTGGTAATGGCTATTAAAGTGCTAGTGTGCTTAAACTTAACTTAATAAGGTGCTAGTATTAAAGTGCAAATGTGCCGGGTACTATAGTAAGTATCAGGGTAAGGAGAAAAGATAATATTATAAGTAGGCTTATAGCAAGAGAACAAACCTCTTAATTCCTATTAAAAATATTTTTTGTATTTTATTAGATAAGTTAAAATCTATGGCGGACTCGGAAATAGGCTAATTATCAATAGAACCTCAGTTGTAAAGTGAAGGGCTTCTCAGAACTATACATTTTATAGATAATTATGCGTGTCTTCATTATTGTTCAATCCATTTGGGGTCTTACTGTCCAGCTCCAGTATGTAACGTGTTTCAAGCTGGAGCAACATCTTTTCTCTATTACCCCCTCTTCTTTGGCTGGGTACTGAATCTACTCCAAAATATTTTAGACATTCAAGCTTATTATTATGCATAGTTTTAAAATGTCTGGCCACTGGATATGTGGTGTTGCTGTTCACAATGGCCCTCAGATGTTGCAAAATTCTCATGTGCAACTGTAGCTTGGTACTGCCAACATATTTCAAACCACAGGTGCACATGAGAATATAAACTGCAAAATCAGTTCTACAACTATAATTTACTTTTATCTCTTTCCTCATCATGTCAAAAGCTGTTTCATAGTGGGTGCTGTTAATCCCAAAGGTACATGCTCTACAGGATGAGCATTTGAAAAAGCCTTTTCGAGGTTTAAGCCATGAGGTTAGGGGATTTAATTCAAGGCTCGTTTAAACCAAATGGGTTTTCAGAGATGGCGCCCTTTTGAAGGTAATGGAGGGTGTTGTAGGTCATCTGGGGGCTAGCACCGTGTCAGTCATCACAATTGGCCAGTTTTTCTTGATAATAGCTTTAATCTGTCTTTGTTGGCTACTGAATCTATTTATAAGCCTGGCAGTCTCTGTTTGTTCCTTACTTTCAGAGGGAGATGTAGAAGCACCTCTAGTTAAATCTTCTTCCTGATATTGTGACAGGGGGGATTCCCTTGTTCTCATATCAGCTGTCTTGGTTGCCTCTGTTAGGATTTTGTTACTGTATCCTCTGGCTTTGAATCTAAGTATTGAATTCTTCAAGTTGTTATCTGTCAGGGACTCTCCGAGACTATGTGGGGAACACAGTCAGGGACTTGGACAAGGACTGGGAACTGGGTAGAAGACGTACACAGAAAGGAGGAGTACAGTGCTGCCCAGGATCATACAGGGAGTCAGAGGAGAAAGAGGGATCCAAAGGGGAAGCCTGTACAAGTGAACACGATGGGTAAGACTCAGAAAGGAAGGGCACTCACAAGGCAATTTAGCATTCAGACTAACTACACCCAGGACGGAAGTGCAAGACATATATATACTACAACATTAACAATAAAGGGGGGTGTGGGGTAAAGCACTCAGGAGCTCCACATGGTAAGACTGAAGCTCAGTACGTTTTTTACACGCAATTGCTGTTACAGATACTGACTGCAAATACCCACATGTAGGATATGCATGCAAAGGCAGGGTCTGTGGAGCTTATACCTATAGTGATGTTATAAATGTAACTCAAAGACAAAACTCACAGAGGACAAGAAACACCACCTAGGTAGTCAGCTGAGCCCACGGATCCTGGCGATCAAACAGGAATGCGCAAGGCAGTAACAGCAAAGGGGTAGAACTAAACACAAGCACAAGAGACAAGGAGCTAGCAAGGAGGAGTGCTTAACAGGAAAGGAAGGAAATGACAGGGCACATTTGGCAGAAAGCAGGTAACAAACATACAAGGTAACAGAAGTAAGACAGCAGAATGGGAAGGCAGCAAACTAGAACTGGAACCAAGGAAATGGGAAGCAAGGCAGGGACTGGAAACGGATATACAGAAGGAGAGGCTACAAGGGTATACTAGAATAGTGCAGGTTAAGGAATCAAGAAAACAAAGTAGCATAGAAGGCAGTGCTGGAGCAGGAACAAGAAGTGAGCTAAGGCTCAGGAGTCAAGGCAGCACTGCAGACAGTGCTAGTTCAGGAACAGGGAAATTACTAGAGCTCAGGAGTCAAGGTAGCACTGCAGGCAATACTGGTTCAAGGAAACAGGACATAGCTACAGCTCAGGAAACAAGAAGTCAAGAGAGCACTGCAAGCAGTGCAAATCAGGAACAAGAAATAGCTAAGCCCAGGAACAAAGAATAACTATAGCTCAGGAACTCAGGAAACAAGGTAGCACTGCAGGCAGTGCTAATTCAGGTACAGGGAATAGCTATAGCTCAGGAACTCCGGAAACAAGGTAGCACTGCAAGCAGTGCTAATTCAGGAGCAGGGAAACTGCTGCAGTTCAGGAACAAGGAATACTAAGGCTATGGAGTCAGGGTAGCACTGCAGGCAGTGCTAATTCAGGAACAGGGAAAACAGCAGCAGGTCAGGAACAAGGCATAATTAAAGCTCAGGAAACACTGGAAACAAGAATAGCAAAAGCTCAGGGAACTCTGGAAACAAGGATTGGTCTCACCGGTAAACAGCTACAATGACCAACCTTTGCCTGAAGGGAGCTGGGGCTTAAAAGAGCTCACAGTAATCACATGCAGCTGGTGGGAGTAGGCTAGCAGCAGCCAGCCACAGGTGAGCTGAATTCCTCCACCCATCCTTGGCCTGCAGGGGTGGAGACAAAGCAGTGAGCAGGGAATTCTGGGTAATGGAGTTTCAGGCATGAGTAGGCTGGCTTTAAGTCTAAGCAGGCTGGCTTTCACAAAACCCGGCATGGATTGGGAATGGATGTCAATTCAAAAAACACAAAATTATACACCTACAGTCCCATACATGTGTACCCTACTTTTATGTATTACCCAAAATACATAAACCCACTAGACCTCCACCAGGTAGACCGATTATTTCGGGGATCGGCTCCTTACTAGAGCCCCTATCAAGCTTTGTGGCTGTTTTTCTTCGCCCAATGGTGTCGTAGATGCCGACTTTTATCCAAGATACCAAGCATCTTCTAACGGACATTCAACAACTACCGTTTGACATAGAAAAGGATTGGCTGGTATCCTTCGACGTGGAATCCTTTTACACGTGCATTCCACAAGAAGAGACATTAGCCACTATTAGAGGAATGCTGGAAAACCTAACCTGGGAGAGTGTCACACCCATTGACTTTGTGATGTTTTGCGCAAGGATGGTACTCAAAGAAAACTTCTTCAGATTTGAGGACCAATTGTACCTCCAGATATCAGGAACTTGTATGGGCAGCATTTGTGCCCCAGCTTGGCTAATTTGTATGTCCATAAAGTAGAACAAGAGACAATATTGACATCTGGCAACCCGTTCTTTAATCATCTACGTACCTGGAAAAGGTACATAGATGACATTTTTGTCATCTGGCGAGGAGATGAAAAAACTTTGAAAATGTTCCATGAATGGCTAAACAATCAAGATGACTTCTTACGTTTCACCTTAGAATTCTCCAGAACCAAGCTTCCATTCTTGGACCTGTTGATTCAACCGAGGAATGGAGAATTGATAACCGAATTATACAGAAAGCCAACCTCGTGCAATTCCCTATTGTCATTTCAGAGTTATCACCGACGAGCTCTTTGTGAAAGCTTACCTTTTGGTCAGTTTTTACGTATAAGACGTAATTGCACAGAATTGGAACAATACAAAGAACATGTGAAGGAATTATCAAGAGACCTAAAGGTGAAGAAATACCCAGACCATATAATTCGTAATTCAAAGAAAAGAGCGGCCAATAATAACAGAGAATCACTATTAGAACAAAAAATAAATAAAGAAGTAAACCAAAGAATAACGTTTGTGAACACCTTTTCCAGCTTCTCAAACTCTGTCAAAAAAAACATTAACAAGCATTGGCCCATCTTGACTTTAGCGAATAATGAACTTTCTCGACCCTTGTTCGCATATAAACGGAGTGCCAATCTGCGAGACAAATTAGTCCATACCCGCCCTCAAAGAAAGAAAAACATTGGCGCTCAGAGCACATTATGGAACATGCCTCCAGTGGTAGGCCATTTCACTTGTGGGACCTGTACAGTTTGCCCACAAACAGAAAAAACTTTAGAGATTGACATCGGTACTTCCCGCCCTTGGAAGATCGAGAAACATACTAATTGTAATAGCGAATGTCTGATCTATCTGATCTGGTGCCCATGTCAGCTTCGCTATGTGGGTATGACCACCAGAAAAATTAAAATGCACATCCGAGAACACAAGAGCACGATTATGTGTGGGAAACGGTCTACAAAATGGACCAAGCACTTTCTGGATACAGGCCACACTGAAACTGATTTTAAGTGGGTGGTTTTAGAAAAACCTTGGATCCCACCACACCTGACAGACCCTTCAAAGTTTCTATTCCGCAAAGAACAACAGTGGGTATACAAATTGAGAACAGATACAAGGGGTTTGAATGATGAAATACCCTGGATCTTAATCTAGTACATTATTCTTATATGTCCAAAATAAAAAACAAAAAATGATATTTGGACAGCAATATCATTATGGACAAACAAGGAAATAATGTAGCCGCTGAGTGGGGCAGAATGAGGAGAATGTCTGTACCCTTTCACCCAGAAGAACAAATGATATGACCTTGCTATTGGGCCCAGTGATTTTTCATGAACACCTATACACACTGATTACTAACATTCCTAAGGATATGTATCTACAATTAATATCCTTGTAGTTTATGACTCATTTTTTTACCTCTGACCAGGAAGAACGAATGGTATGACTAGAGGTCTAGTGACCTGGTATTATCACTCTTATACACTTATAATAAAATTCTTTGAGGAAACGCATCTACACTTTAACATCAGTGCAGTTTATGATTTCTCGATATCATCCTCGTAATATTGACAAAGTGGACATGGGAATTTAAGAATAAGAGAATCACATGCTCCAATGCGATGTGTCTAAACCTCTAAAAGAGGCCCAATAACACTTTCTTGTTAGTAAGACATGCGCGTTTATACAATACTTATCGACGTATTTGAACTCATAGCCTTATTAACAACGAAGGAATGATAGTGCTTGGGCGCACATGCGCGCAATGTAGTGTCTCCTTCATACTATGCGCAGGCGCAGGCGTGGGATTGTAATGCTGATTGCCGACGCATGCGCAAGAACTATAGAATCGCAGGCGATCGAACGGACCGCTAAATTGTAAGGACCCCCCTCCTTGCATAGCGGTGAACAATTAAACCGCCAGCATATATACACGAACAGACGTCCGTTCGGAACCTCCCGAGGCGAGCTCATTATCGCGATGAGGTACCGACCGACAGGTAAGCTACTAGCTAGGGAACCTTTGTTTATCAAAGGATGACCTTGACTTTACAAAGCTTATGTTGTTGAAACTCTAGCTCAGTTAACAATGTGTGTTTTTTGTTTTTTGACTGCCCTTGATTTTGCAGTTAAGGGAATAGTATTTACACCTAAACTTTTTAAGAATGCTAGTCCTAATCTAACCCCATTTTTGAATATCTGCCTGAATGTACTAGAGGTCTTTGATTTCTGCTACACCTAGTCGTGCCTCTTGGCCCCCTGTTTAACAGAGAAATTAGGTTTTAGACATAAACGGTGTAGTAAGCATCAATAATTTCTGCACCTTTTGTGTTTTCTTCCTGCAGTGCGGGGCCTCCCTCCTGAGCAGCCTGTCAGGTAGAGGTGAGGCTGGGCTATCCTACAATTGAGGGTAAGTCCGTTTCGCTTATGAATAATAATAAGCAAAATTACATTTGTGATATAGTGACAATGTACAATGCACAATGTTTTCATGTGATTAATCTATTGGTTGGTTGCCTCTCCCTTCTCTTTCTCTCTTCTATATCTATCCCTGCGTCCTGTTTCTTGTGTTTTACCCATAGATACCCTGGGTATGACCTGACAAACAAAAGAAAAAGCAGGAATACTGGTGGTGTATTAAAATTTATTAATTATCACATATTTGCAGCAGCAATGTTCATATCTGGTCCTGAAGAAAGCCGCTGATACACAAGCTGATCAACAGGCTGAAACATGTTGACCCCTAAGTAACAGTGGTTCTATATCCATACCACTGTGCTGTTACATTTCAATCCTGTCAGGTAGAACACATTAATAAAGCTAATTGGTGATTCTATTTAGGCAGTTTTAATTCACATTTTTCTTTCATTTTCATACAGCGCTGCAAACCTCACTATAACCCATCATCACACATATGGGATTACTATCCTACTCCCTACCAATTCAAAACATCTCTGAGCTACTTCCTTAAATCTTGAAGTAGTAGCTCCCAGTGGTGACTAGGTTTTCCACACTGGTAAGGAGGACCCATATGATGAAGCATGTCACCCTCGGGTGAGTGAGGGGTCTTATCCTTAAGGGATGCCTTTCCCTGTGTATAACATACTTTTTTAGTTGAGAGAGAGATAGGGCAATTCTACATATATGCGTACACATGTATGAGACTGTAGGTGTATAATTTTGTGTTTTTTGAGTCTTCATGAGGGAACATACACCTACAGGTCTATAAACATTCCCTCCTGACCCCCAATCCACAGTAGTGTTATAAAATGGATGTCAATTCCCAAATAGTGTCCAAATGGCTGGAAGTCAAGATATGCATGCAGGGGAGTGTCAGGAAGCATATTAGAACACTGGAGAGTCCCACAGTTCAGCCCCCTGGTGGTGGACACGAGAACATAGGGAGCGAATCATGACATTATCTAGTTCCTCTTTAGTGCTGCGGATTCTTTTCAGTCATAAGAACTCACCAAATGGCATACTGGCTATAAGATGCTTGGGATGCGAACTTTGGGCATGTAGTGTATTGTTACCCGCTGTGTTTTTATTATGTAACATTGTTTCAAATTTTATATCAGAGATATATACTTGCACATCAAGGAATTCAACTAACTTGTCAATAATCTTAGATGTAATTTTAAGATTAAGATTATTGGCATTGATATCAATGAATCTAAACCAGTTAGTCACATGGGCATTGTATAGTTCGGCATGGGTGATTTTGAGTACCTGCTCCTCCCACCAGCCTACATGTAAACATGCATAGCTGGGGGAGAAGCAGGCTCCCATTGCTACACCACGTTTCTGTCTATATAACTCCTTCCCGAAAAGGAAGAAGTTATTGAATAAACACCATCTTATCATATCTATCAACATAGTGTTATGGTTATAACACATCAAAGGGCTTGTATCAAGAAAGTGTTTAGTTGCTACTAGTCCCATCTCATGATCTTTACTAGTATAAAGGGACTCTATGTCCAATGTTAGCAACATTCCTTCAGTCCATGTGACAGATTTCATTTTGGACAAGACGTCCCCTGTATCCATTGTTGTAACTAGGAAGACCTCTGACATGATCTAGTAAAAAATAGTCAACGTATTTCGCAATATTTTCCTCCATTTGCTGATATTATTGGTCGCCCCGGTACAGGCATTCTTTCCTTATGTATTTTAGAAATAAAATACAATGCTGGCAAAACCGGAAATTCTTTATGTAAAAAATTGAACTCTTCCTTCGAAATGAAACCATTTCTTTTCCATTGTAAGAGGTCTTTCTTTAGTCCTTCTATCGCTTTCTTATATTGTTTGGTTTCAGATTTTTCATAAAAATATGTGAATATATATGATAAAAGTTTTTTTCCCAATGCGCTTGCTCACAAATACCGGACACAGACTCCAAGATATGTTCTCTTTAAGAATTTCCTTCTTTCCGACATGACGAGATTACGTGTTTCACCAACCAGAATGGGCTTGATCACATACTCCAGAACAAAATGTTACTGTTTTAAAATCCAGATGGGTAGGCTGAGTAAACAGATGTGGATAGGGGATGCTGTTCGTGTGCAAACTTCTCTCTCTTTATCTATTGTTGGGCCACTTGAAAACATATTATGCCTCAAATTCTAAAACCCTACACCTCCCCTGACATTTTTAACCCAGTGGTTTCATGCCTGCATTAGCATCTCAGTTCTTATTCACTTCAGCCTGCTCTTCAGAAAAGGCTTCAAATTCAACAGCTCCTATTCCAACAAAATAGCATTCAGAAGTGCCTCACATTTGTCTTGGACACAAAATGTTAGCATTCTAGTTGTTTATTAGTGATTCTGAGTTGATTACTAGAGAGTCAACTGACAAACTGCTGCTAATATTAGAAGTACATGTTAGACTATTAATGACAGAACATTTAATTGAAATAGATGAAGATATTTTAGAATTCATAGAAATTGTGACCTCAAGTGAGACTTCTAGAAAAGTAAATACAATTTCTGTAACAACAAGAAGTCCATCATTTTGTCATTATTGTACTATTGTCAGTTGGAAAATTGTTCAGTTTTGCAGCTTTGAGTCTATGAAGGTATCATTCAGGAGTGCCACACATTTTTAATAAATACAGAATGTTAGCACTGTATCTGCCCATTAAATCTTCATAGTAAAATTGCAGTTGATAGCTAGGAAGTTAACTGATAAGCTGTTGCTAAGGGTGGAAAAAAGTGGTTTTCATCTGCATGTCAGACTGTTCTACTGAAATTGATGAGGAAAATATTTTAGAGTTCAGACAAAATGTGCCTACATTTTTGCTTTCAAGAGCCCTTTCAAGAGCCTTAATCATAAAGCATATGACAAAAAAGACCCCCTAATTATGTTTATTTGCAAAGGAAATGCTTTCAGCTTAATAGATTTGATTCCCTCAAGGTGGCGTTCACCGCATTTTGTCACAGCCCTTCAGTTGTTTATTAAATCTTTGGGGAGAACTGCAGTTGATTACTGGGGAGTTAAGTGATAGACTGCTGCTGGTTTTGGAAATACATGTTTCACTCAGTATTCAGACAAAATATAGAAAATAAAATATTGTGATGCAGAAATATTGTGTGCAAAAATATTGTTGACAAGAAAATCACTTTTAATGTAAGTAATATCAATGTAAAAACTATCTATGTTGTTAATAACGATGTGAAAAATATCTATGTTGTTAATATTGTTACAAAAATATTGTTGTCAATAATATCCTTTTTTAACTATTTATATGTATTTTAGTATACATTTTAGTTCTATATATGTTATAATTTGTATAATTATTATCAATATGTTTTAATATAGTTTATACATTTTTAGTTGTTTTAAAAATGTAATTTAACAGTTTATTGTTATTTTTAGTACCTTGGAGGGTTGTGGGGTTTAGAGGGGTACAAGGTGGGAAGTAAACTAATTATAATGAATTGATGATTATTTTTTAATTCATATTATTATATAACTAATTATGTTAATTGTGTAATTTGTTTTATTACGTGAAGTTTTAGGTGCGGATTGTGGGATCTGTAAGCGTATAGGGTGGGAAGTCATTAAAGTATAATGAATTAATAATTGATTTTTAATAATTGTTAATTATTTAAATGATAATCATGTAAATTGTGTAATTAATGTACTTTTTTATTTATATTTTTGATGTGGGTTGTGTTTATGTAGGTGTAAAGAGTGTGAAGGAAATTAATTATAACAATTAATAATTCATGTTAATTATGAATAATGATGTGATTGCTAATTAATTATGTACATTGTGTAATTAAGATATGTTTTAATTTATATATCGGGTGGGGGTTGTTGAGTTTTTAGGGATTAAATGTGGGAAGTTAATTTAGAATAATTATTGTATTTTTAATTTATTGTTATTAATTGTTTAATTGATAATTAATTATGTAGATAAGGTATTTTGTATTTATTTATTTTGTGTGCATTGTAGTATTTGAAGGGATTAAATGTGGGAAGTTAGTTGATTGTAATTATTTTATTAGTGAATTACTATTAATTGTTTAGTTGATATTTAATTTTGCTAAATGTGTAATTATTATAAGTTTTAAGATACCTTTTAGGCATGCGTTGTTTATCTTGTAGAGGTATAGGGTAGGGAGTCATTTAAGTTATACTAAAAGTAAAAAGTTATTTATTTTTTCAAAGTACGTTATTTGTTATGTTATGTGTTAATTGTAAATAACATTATATTTGGTGGTTGTTATGATTGTGAGAATATAGTGTGTTATTTTATTTATATGAATAATGTTTGTTTTGAATTAAAATATGTATTAAACATTGTAATACATATGTTTTCTTATTTTAACATATATTTTATATTTACATATTTATTGTTTTTTGTTATTTAATGTAGTTCTGAAAATATTTTATTTGTTTGGAACAAACTACTGTCTCTCTACTGTTGTATAGACTGGAGTGGGAATAATATCTTTCATACCTCCACAATCCAATGCTTTCTTTATTGTTGCACAGACTGGAGTGAGAATAGTAAATTGTACTGCTCTGCAATCCAATGCTTTCTCTACTGTTACATTGACTGGAGTGGGAATAGTAAATTGTTACTCTTCCTGAGTACAAACCTTTCCCTACTTTTGCACCAACTGGAGTGGGAATGGTACATTTTACCCTTCTGCAGTCCAGCACTTGTCCTACATTTACATAGACTGGAGTGGGAATAGTAAATTCTTACCTCTCCTGAGTTCAAACCTTTTCCTACTCTTGGACTGAATGGAGTAGGAATAGTAAAGTTTACCCCTCTGCAAGCCAACACTTTCCCTACTGTTGGAACAACTAGAGTGGGAATAGAATATGCATTATTCTTACAATGTTGTAGTTGTGTTTAGATTATTCAAATTTATATTATCATGATGTTTATGTGTCTTTAAAATTATATTATTTTTAATTAGTAATGTTTGTAATATGTAACATATTTGTAATGAAATGTAATTTTTTATATTGTTTACTTTTTATATTTAGATAAAGTGGTATGTTTTAAAAATGGTATCTCGTTTGTTATGATATTTAATTTATTGTGTGTGTGTGTATATATATATATTTATATACATATATTATATGTTATATTACTAAACTTGGAAAAAGTTGTAAATTATATTATAAATTAAAATCCTTTTTAATATTAGTTTTCATATATTTATGTTTAAATAGGCATACACATATACATATATATGTGTTTTTGTAATTATTTTTAAAAGTAACAGCATTAATGTAAAATAAATATATTTAAATAATATATTTATTTTACATTATTCTACTGTTACTTTTTAATATATTTGATGTTTGCCATATTTATTTACATATATATATATATATATATATATATTAAAAACAATATTTTCTAATTCGATATTAATTTACAATGATACTTTATGTTCAATAATATAGTCATTCACATTATAAGTATAGGATAACAAAATTTTTGTGTTCAATATTTCTGACTCAATATTTATATACCACAATATTTGTGGTTTTGATATTTTGTCAGTGAACCGTTTCACTCTGTTTTTCTGAAGGATTTGCTACAATGAATACGGAAGATATTTGAGAACTCATAGAAAATGTGCCCTCATTCTAAATTTCTAGATCACTGTTCATGATTTCTATGCCAAAAAGGACCACCTCATTTTGATTATTTCTAAGGAAAATGTTTTATTTTTTATAGCTCTGATTTCATCTAGATAGCTTTAGAGGTGCCACATTTTTATTATAAATACCTAATGTTATTGTCTGATTGTTTATTACTAAACTGTGGCAAGCTGCAGTAGAATACTCTGGAGTTAACTGAGAGACTGCTGCTAGTGCTGGAAATACATGTTTCATTATTAATGTCAGAATGTTTATTGATACAGATGAATAAGATGTTTGAGAACTCATTGAGAATATGTCTGCATTTTAACTTTCTAGAGCACTAAACATAGTTTCTATGCCAAAAAAACCTTATTTTGTTCATTTCTAAAGGAAATGCTTCAGGTTTTACAACGTTGAATACATCAGAATGACTTCTGGTGTGATACAGTTTTGTCAAGAATACAGAATATGAGCCCTCTAGTTGTTCATTATATCACGCTGGGAAACTGTAGTTAAACATTGGGAAATAAACTGCCAGGCTGCTACTTTTTGAAGTACATGTTTTAGTCACAATATCAGACTTTATTCTCACATGGCTGAGGAACACAGTGCAAACTTACAGAAAAAAATGTGCTCTCATTTAACCTCTGGAGCGTGTTCCACAACCTCTGTGAGAACATAATGAGAGAAATTACTTTTCTTTCAAACATGATTCATAAACTCCCAGCAGAGGATCAACATTCTTCACAGGATAAAATCACCTTTAAATGCACACCAATTCCTAAAATTAGTATGACACCACCAGCAAATGATCTATATTGTGACTAAAATCTCTTATCTCTGTTTATAAGTGTTTCTTTTTGTGCCCCTCATAACATGACATTCAGGGTCTTTTTCTAGCTTCCTGCTTGATGGGTCTTCACAAATCTTTGTAGTAAAGAGCTGAGATGAATTATTTTCTTTGGAAAGTTTTGTGAAGATTCGTCAACCTGTGCCAAAGGTATTAATGAAATAAAAATTGCTTTTCCCCTGGAAATCTGATCTAACTATAACTACACAGTATCCACCGTGCCTCATGTGGTGGACTGTTGGC
Organism: Lissotriton helveticus; assembly: GCF_964261635.1. Lineage (NCBI taxonomy): Eukaryota > Metazoa > Chordata > Amphibia > Caudata > Salamandridae > Lissotriton > Lissotriton helveticus. Next base: position 572,301,336 of record NC_136071.1, on the reverse strand, counting down.
CACCGGCGTAGAATTGGGCTTGCTGCCAGGCCCTGCACACATACTGTCTGTGCATGGCAATAACAGCTGTGGACACCCAACCCCCTGCAAGTGGCCAGCCCTCCACTTCACACGGCTTTCAGTCTGTACCCAAACCCTTGAAGACATCCAACCCCTTCGGGTGGACAAACTAGAACTGTGTATAGCCTTTGCCATGTGCCAAAAAGCCCTGGGACCAGCTAAGCACATGTGGGTGTCTAAACTCTCATGACTGGTGAACCCTCTCCCGTTCACAGCATTCACCTTGTGCACAAACCATCAAGGACAGCCACCCACTTGCCACTTTGTGTCTCTGCGGAATCCTTTGCCCTTTCTCAAACCCTTTGCTGACAGGCAAGCTCCTGGTGCACACGGTCATTGGCCTGTGCACATCCCCTACCGGACAGCCAATTCCCTGCTGACACCCCATTCCATATAGGTGAATAAACCGGCACTGAACACAATGGTTGGCCTTTATCCATCCACCTGCGGTGACCCAACCACTTGTGAGTGGCAAACATTTCAATGGTGTTGAACCTTGCAGAGAGCTTCTCTTTTATGAGCCACAAACTTCACAGGCAGCCGCAAACTGTGCATGTCCTTCTCTCTTAGCACAACCCTCGTGGGTGGATAACCCACGACCTCTAGCCACCAAACAGCCTTGAGGTGGCCAACTCCCCCATGCACTGCCATCACTCTGCACTGAACCTGAGTCATAGTTAGTTGTGTCTGTGTGGGTGGCCAATGCCATACAAGCATACCACCTCACTGCACATGGTGTTTGCCCTGTTCCACATTGTCTGCACACAGCCAAGTACCAGTGGGCGGCAAACCCCAATGAGTTGGCAACCCCCTGCTGTGTACAGTCTTTGTCCAAGTCTGTGCAGACAGCAAACCTCTGTGCTTGACCAAAGGAATGTAGTTGCTATTAAAGTCCCCTTCACTTATTATAAGGGCTCAATTTTAGCCCTGGGCAATTACTCTGGAGCGGGCCTTTTATAGCCAGCATAGTCTGCTGTCATGGGCTATAATAGTATATTAGAACATTCTATCATCTTACAGCAGAGTGCTCTTATACCTTCATAGCTTGCTGTAGCATGCTACCTTAGGCATTGAAACCCCAGGGCCTCGTTTATGAGGTTTTGCTGTCGGGCAGCACCGCAGGCCTTCCACAATATCAGGAATCTTTTTTTGATTTTTATAACAGTTTTCGATTTGGTTAGTTTTTTAAATGTTTTTTAGGATTGACCTAATAGGGGAGAAACTTGGGTTAAAAAAAGTTTAAAACGTACTTGTTACAAATCTTGTCTTTAAGTTAATATCGTGTTCCTGCCTTCTTTACTCTGCTCTCCTGCAGAAACAAATTGTCCACATTTATTTATTTAATTTGAAAGTTTAGTGCGAATGTGACCCAGGCGGGTATCAGAGCGCTTTACAATTTGGATAGGTATTACATGAATATGCATAAAACAACAAGATAGTTGTGCAACACACTTAAGGTAGCACGGATACAGACCATGGAGAAGAATATTCGATAATATTCGCTACATAAATGAGCATGGCGGGTGAATGCTGGGATTCAAAGGTGTCCAACAATCTAACAGTCAATCAGGGGAAATTCAATGAGCAGTGGGGCCAGAGCTGTTTTATGCCAAAAACTCAGCCATTAGGATTTTCTTTACTTCCTTTTTAAAGGTAGTACTAGAAGAAATTTGTCGGACTACCGGTGGAAGAGAGTTCCAAATCTTTGGGACAGCGCCTGAGAAAGCTCTGTGACTCGTTCTCATTTTGTGGAAGATATGTGGTTTTAAGATCTTTATGTAAAAAATTGAACTCTTCCTTCGAAATGAAACCATTTCTTTTCCATTGTAAGAGGTCTTTCTTTAGTCCTTCTATCGCTTTCTTATATTGTTTGGTTTCAGATTTTTCATAAAAATATGTGAATATATATGATAAAAGTTTTTTTCCCAATGCGCTTGCTCACAAATACCGGACATAGACTCCAAGATATGTTCTCTTTAAGAATTTCCTTCTTTCCGACATGACGAGATTACGTGTTTCACCAACCAGAATGGGCTTGATCACATACTCCAGAACAAAATGTTACTGTTTTAAAATCCAGATGGGTAGGCTGAGTAAACAGATGTGGATAGGGGATGCTGTTCGTGTGCAAACTTCTCTCTCTTTATCTATTGTTGGGCCACTTGAAAACATATTATGCCTCAAATTCTAAAACCCTACACCTCCCCTGACATTTTTAACCCAGTGGTTTCATGCCTGCATTAGCATCTCAGTTCTTATTCACTTCAGCCTGCTCTTCAGAAAAGGCTTCAAATTCAACAGCTCCTATTCCAACAAAATAGCATTCAGAAGTGCCTCACATTTGTCTTGGACACAAAATGTTAGCATTCTAGTTGTTTATTAGTGATTCTGAGTTGATTACTAGAGAGTCAACTGACAAACTGCTGCTAATATTAGAAGTACATGTTAGACTATTAATGACAGAACATTTAATTGAAATAGATGAAGATATTTTAGAATTCATAGAAATTGTGACCTCAAGTGAGACTTCTAGAAAAGTAAATACAATTTCTGTAACAACAAGAAGTCCATCATTTTGTCATTATTGTACTATTGTCAGTTGGAAAATTGTTCAGTTTTGCAGCTTTGAGTCTATGAAGGTATCATTCAGGAGTGCCACACATTTGTAATAAATACAGAATGTTAGCACTGTATCTGCCCATTAAATCTTCATAGTAAAATTGCAGTTGATAGCTAGGAAGTTAACTGATAAGCTGTTGCTAAGGGTGGAAAAAAGTGGTTTTCATCTGCATGTCAGACTGTTCTACTGAAATTGATGAGGAAAATATTTTAGAGTTCAGACAAAATGTGCCTACATTTTTGCTTTCAAGAGCCCTTTCAAGAGCCTTAATCATAAAGCATATGACAAAAAAGACCCCCTAATTATGTTTATTTGCAAAGGAAATGCTTTCAGCTTAATAGATTTGATTCCCTCAAGGTGGCGTTCACCGCATTTTGTCACAGCCCTTCAGTTGTTTATTAAATCTTTGGGGAGAACTGCAGTTGATTACTGGGGAGTTAAGTGATAGACTGCTGCTGGTTTTGGAAATACATGTTTCACTCAGTATTCAGACAAAATATAGAAAATAAAATATTGTGATGCAGAAATATTGTGTGCAAAAATATTGTTGACAAGAAAATCACTTTTAATGTAAGTAATATCAATGTAAAAACTATCTATGTTGTTAATAACGATGTGAAAAATATCTATGTTGTTAATATTGTTACAAAAATATTGTTGTCAATAATATCCTTTTTTAACTATTTATATGTATTTTAGTATACATTTTAGTTCTATATATGTTATAATTTGTATAATTATTATCAATATGTTTTAATATAGTTTATACATTTTTAGTTGTTTTAAAAATGTAATTTAACAGTTTATTGTTATTTTTAGTACCTTGGAGGGTTGTGGGGTTTAGAGGGGTACAAGGTGGGAAGTATAGGGTGGGAAGTCATTAAAGTATAATGAATTAATAATTTATTTTTAATAATTGTTAATTATTTAAATGATAATCATGTAAATTGTGTAATTAATGTACTTTTTTATTTATATTTTTGATGTGGGTTGTGTTTATGTAGGTGTAAAGAGTGTGAAGGAAATTAATTATAACAATTAATAATTCATGTTAATTATGAATAATGATGTGATTGCTAATTAATTATGTACATTGTGTAATTAAGATATGTTTTAATTTATATATCGGGTGGGGGTTGTTGAGTTTTTAGGGATTAAATGTGGGAAGTTAATTTAGAATAATTATTGTATTTTTAATTTATTGTTATTAATTGTTTAATTGATAATTAATTATGTAGATAAGGTATTTTGTATTTATTTATTTTGTGTGCATTGTAGTATTTGAAGGGATTAAATGTGGGAAGTTAGTTGATTGTAATTATTTTATTAGTGAATTACTATTAATTGTTTAGTTGATATTTAATTTTGTTAAATGTGTAATTATTATAAGTTTTAAGATACCTTTTAGGCATGCGTTGTTTATCTTGTAGAGGTATAGGGTAGGGAGTCATTTAAGTTATACTAAAAGTAAAAAGTTATTTATTTTTTCAAAGTACGTTATTTGTTATGTTATGTGTTAATTGTAAATAACATTATATTTGGTGGTTGTTATGATTGTGAGAATATAGTGTGTTATTTTATTTATATGAATAATGTTTGTTTTGAATTAAAATATGTATTAAACATTGTAATACATATGTTTTCTTATTTTAACATATATTTTATATTTACATATTTATTGTTTTTTGTTATTTAATGTAGTTCTGAAAATATTTTATTTGTTTGGAACAAACTACTGTCTCTCTACTGTTGTATAGACTGGAGTGGGAATAATATCTTTCATACCTCCACAATCCAATGCTTTCTTTATTGTTGCACAGACTGGAGTGAGAATAGTAAATTGTACTGCTCTGCAATCCAATGCTTTCTCTACTGTTACATTGACTGGAGTGGGAATAGTAAATTGTTACCCTTCCTGAGTACAAACCTTTCCCTACTTTTGCACCAACTGGAGTGGGAATGGTACATTTTACCCTTCTGCAGTCCAGCACTTGTCCTACATTTACATAGACTGGAGTGGGAATAGTAAATTCTTACCTCTCCTGAGTTCAAACCTTTTCCTACTCTTGGACTGAATGGAGTAGGAATAGTAACGTTTACCCCTCTGCAAGCCAACACTTTCCCTACTGTTGGAACAACTAGAGTGGGAATAGAATATGCATTATTCTTACAATGTTGTAGTTGTGTTTAGATTATTCAAATTTATATTATCATGATGTTTATGTGTCTTTAAAATTATATTATTTTTAATTAGTAATGTTTGTAATATGTAACATATTTGTAATGAAATGTAATTTTTTATATTGTTTACTTTTTATATTTAGATAAAGTGGTATGTTTTAAAAATGGTATCTCGTTTGTTATGATGTTTAATTTATTGTGTGTGTGTGTATATATATATATTTATATACATATATTATATGTTATATTACTAAACTTGGAAAAAGTTGTAAATTATATTATAAATTAAAATCCTTTTTAATATTAGTTTTCATATATTTATGTTTAAATAGGCATACACATATACATATATATGTGTTTTTGTAATTATTTTTAAAAGTAACAGCATTAATGTAAAATAAATATATTTAAATAATATATTTATTTTACATTATTCTACTGTTACTTTTTAATATATTTGATGTTTGCCATATTTATTTACATATATATATATATATATATATATATATATATTAAAAACAATATTTTCTAATTCGATATTAATTTACAATGATACTTTATGTTCAATAATATAGTCATTCACATTATAAGTATAGGATAACAACATTTTTGTGTTCAATATTTCTGACTCAATATTTATATACCACAATATTTGTGGTTTTGATATTTTGTCAGTGAACCGTTTCACTCTGTTTTTCTGAAGGATTTGCTACAATGAATACGGAAGATATTTGAGAACTCATAGAAAATGTGCCCTCATTCTAAATTTCTAGATCACTGTTCATGATTTCTATGCCAAAAAGGACCACCTCATTTTGATTATTTCTAAGGAAAATGTTTTATTTTTTATAGCTCTGATTTCATCTAGATAGCTTTAGAGGTGCCACATTTTTATTATAAATACCTAATGTTATTGTCTGATTGTTTATTACTAAACTGTGGCAAGCTGCAGTAGAATACTCTGGAGTTAACTGAGAGACTGCTGCTAGTGCTGGAAATACATGTTTCATTATTAATGTCAGAATGTTTATTGATACAGATGAATAAGATGTTTGAGAACTCATTGAGAATATGTCTGCATTTTAACTTTCTAGAGCACTAAACATAGTTTCTATGCCAAAAAAACCTTATTTTGTTCATTTCTAAAGGAAATGCTTCAGGTTTTACAACGTTGAATACATCAGAATGACTTCTGGTGTGACACAGTTTTGTCAAGAATACAGAATATGAGCCCTCTAGTTGTTCATTATATCACGCTGGGAAACTGTAGTTAAACATTGGGAAATAAACTGCCAGGCTGCTACTTTTTGAAGTACATGTTTTAGTCACAATATCAGACTTTATTCTCACATGGCTGAGGAACACAGTGCAAACTTACAGAAAAAAATGTGCTCTCATTTAACCTCTGGAGCGTGTTCCACAACCTCTGTGAGAACATAATGAGAGAAATTACTTTTCTTTCAAACATGATTCATAAACTCCCAGCAGAGGATCAACATTCTTCACAGGATAAAATCACCTTTAAATGCACACCAATTCCTAAAATTAGTATGACACCACCAGCAAATGATCTATATTGTGACTAAAATCTCTTATCTCTGTTTATAAGTGTTTCTTTTTGTGCCCCTCATAACATGACATTCAGGGTCTTTTTCTAGCTTCCTGCTTGATGGGTCTTCACAAATCTTTGTAGTAAAGAGCTGAGATGAATTATTTTCTTTGGAAAGTTTTGTGAAGATTCGTCAACCTGTGCCAAAGGTATTAATGAAATAAAAATTGCTTTTCCCCTGGAAATCTGATCTAACTATAACTACACAGTATCCACCGTGCCTCATGTGGTGGACTGTTGGCCACCGGCGTAGAATTGGGCTTGCTGCCAGGCCCTGCACACATACTGTCTGTGCATGGCAATAACAGCTGTGGACACCCAACCCCCTGCAAGTGGCCAGCCCTCCACTTCCCACGGCTTTCAGTCTGTACCCAAACCCTTGAAGACATCCAACCCCTTCGGGTGGACAAACTAGAACTGTGTATAGCCTTTGCCATGTGCCAAAAAGCCCTGGGACCAGCTAAGCACATGTGGGTGTCTAAACTCTCATGACTGGTGAACCCTCTCCCGTTCACAGCATTCACCTTGTGCACAAACCATCAAGGACAGCCACCCACTTGCCACTTTGTGTCTCTGCGGAATCCTTTGCCCTTTCTCAAACCCTTTGTTGACAGGCAAGCTCCTGGTGCACACGGTCATTGGCCTGTGCACATCCCCTACCGGACAGCCAATTCCCTGCTGACACCCCATTCCATATAGGTGAATAAACCGGCACTGAACACAATGGTTGGCCTTTATCCATCCACCTGCGGTGACCCAACCACTTGTGAGTGGCAAACATTTCAATGGTGTTGAACCTTGCAGAGAGCTTCTCTTTTATGAGCCACAAACTTCACAGGCAGCCACAAACTGTGCATGTCCTTCTCTCTTAGCACAACCCTCGTGGGTGGATAACCCACGACCTCTAGCCACCAAACAGCCTTGAGGTGGCCAACTCCCCCATGCACTGCCATCACTCTGCACTGAACCTGAGTCATAGTTAGTTGTGTCTGTGTGGGTGGCCAATGCCATACAAGCATACCACCTCACTGCACATGGTGTTTGCCCTGTTCCACATTGTCTGCACACAGCCAAGTACCAGTGGGCGGCAAACCCCAATGAGTTGGCAACCCCCTGCTGTGTACAGTCTTTGTCCAAGTCTGTGCAGACAGCAAACCTCTGTGCTTGACCAAAGGAATGTAGTTGCTATTAAAGTCCCCTTCACTTATTATAAGGGCTCAATTTTAGCCCTGGGCAATTACTCTGGAGCGGGCCTTTTATAGCCAGCATAGTCTGCTGTCATGGGCTATAATAGTATATTAGAACATTCTATCATCTTACAGCAGAGTGCTCTTATACCTTCATAGCTTGCTGTAGCATGCTACCTTAGGCATTGAAACCCCAGGGCCTCGTTTATGAGGTTTTGCTGTCGGGCAGCACCGCAGGCCTTCCACAATATCAGGAATCTTTTTTTGATTTTTATAACAGTTTTCGATTTGGTTAGTTTTTTAAATGTTTTTTAGGATTGACCTAATAAGGGAGAAACTTGGGTTAAAAAAAGTTTAAAACGTACTTGTTACAAATCTTGTCTTTAAGTTAATATCGTGTTCCTGCCTTCTTTACTCTGCTCTCCTGCAGAAACAAATTGTCCACATTTATTTATTTAATTTGAAAGTTTAGTGCGAATGTGACCCAGGCGGGTATCAGAGCACTTTACAATTTGGATAGGTATTACATGAATATGCATAAAACAACAAGATAGTTGTGCAACACACTTAAGGTAGCACGGATACAGACCATGGAGAAGAATATTCGATAATATTCGCTACATAAATGAGCATGGCGGGTGAATGCTGGGATTCAAAGGTGTCCAACAATGTAACAGTCAATCAGGGGAAATTCAATGAGCAGTGGGGCCAGAGCTGTTTTATGCCAAAAACTCAGCCATTAGGATTTTCTTTACTTCCTTTTTAAAGGTAGTACTAGAAGAAATTGGTCGGACTACCGGTGGAAGAGAGTTCCAAATCTTTGGGACAGCGCCTGAGAAAGCTCTGTGACTCGTTCTCATTTTGTGGAAGATATGTGGTTTTAAGATCCATGAACTTGGACTTCTTGACTGTCTGCAACCTCCAGGTAGTTCTAGTTTTTGGGCCAGATACGTGGGAGTCTTGATATGTAGAGCTTTGTGAGTCATGCAAGCTATCTTTAGCTGTATTCTAGCATCATATGGCAGCCAGTTTAGGGATTTGTGGGCTGGGTAAATGTGCTTATTTCTTTTTGAACCGGTGATCAGTCTAGCTGCTGCATTAATGGACGCTTTTAGTGGGGCCAAGTTATATTTGGGAAGCCCACAGAGCGTGGAGCTACCATAGTCTAGACTAGGCAATACCAGAGCTTGCACCGCCATCTTGAAGTTCTCTTGTGGAAGGAAAGGTTTTAGGTTTCTGGAAGTGTTCATCTGGTGTTTATCCCCCTTGCTTAAATTGCTAATATGATTCTGAATGTTCAAGTGCTTATCAAGTGTGATTCCGAGGGATTTCGCAGAGCGATGAGAATGAATTCTGTTTGGGAGGCATTGAGCATGAGGTGGCTGTCAGTTAGCCAGTTTTGAGTATCCAAAAGGGTAGAGTTGAGTGAGATGAAGTATACAGGGGAAGTGATTTTCAGATAATGTTAAGTGTCATCCGCATACATATGGAAGAGGATGTTTGCGGAGTTCAGAGCATTTGCCAAAGGTTCTGGAAATAAATTGAAGAGTAGCAGTGATAGTGCTGACCCCTGCGGAACCCCCGTAGAAACTGAGCAGGGCTGGGAAATGGATTGCTTTAACTTGACTTGTTGTGATCTAGTATGGAGGAGGTAAGTAAACCGTCACAATACCGGACCTGAAAAGCCCATCCTGTGTTCAAGGATGGATAAGAGATTGTTGGTTAACAGTGTCAACAGCTGAAGAAAGGTCAAGGAGGATCAGGAGGTATGCTTCGTTGTGGTCTAGCATTATCAAGATGTCATCCATAATATGAGTGAGAGCAGATTCCTCTTCGAAGGTGAGTATCCTTTACAACGAATTTGTCATTATGAATACTTTTACCCAGCATACCATTTAAACACATGGTGTTTTACAACACTGTCTTTTACCCCGCATACCACTACAATGAATATACCATTAACATGCATCATTTACTGTGCATATTTGTTGTAATGGCATGCTGATGCACTAGAGGTAGAGATTAAATTGGTCACTTACCTGAAGTCCAGAACTGCCTCTGCGGACGTGGCTGTGGGAAAATTCTTGCAGCCCCCCCACTCACTCATGAATACTGGCATGCAGTAACAGTATGCGGAGGTAGGACTCACCGGCAATATGTCCTTTTTAAAAGAATATGTCTTGGTTGGGTGATGCAGAGTGTGGGGAAGGGTGACACTGAGGGTGCAGTGGTAGGTGGCCCTGGGTGTACGGTGTATGTTGTCACAGAGAAAAAGAAGGAGTGTGCGGTGGCGGGTGCTGATTGGTGGAGGAAGTTGCCTCATTCTACCTTTGAAGAGGACCCATGCTGATGCATTTTAATTCTCTTCAGGAGCTCTCGGGAAGAAGGATCGACGAGTTGGGCCTTTATGGAGGACTCTGCCAGCCACTCTGCTGCGTGATGACCCTGTATGGATGCCTCTTCCTGATACTCTGCACCCCCAGTCACTTAAGAATACTGGCATGCAGGAACTGTAATGTAACTGTATGCATAGGCAATGCTCAGGGGCACTATGTCCTTTTTTTATGGTAATGCCTGAAAATGACGAAAGTGCTAAAACTTAAAATACTTTTCATTACAGAGCGTCTTGATCAAGAACGGCTGCAAAAGAGATCTGCTTACAGGTAAGAAAAACATTTTTGGGAAAGTTATAGAGTAAAATAATAATGCAAAACTGAAACAAAATAAAGTATATTCATTTATACCGTCATTTTTAAATTACTTACCCACCCAAAATCCCTGTTTCCCTGGCATCCCGTGCCGTTAGGTAAGTGGCTAATTTATAAAATTAAACAAATTGACACATTTTTTTTAGATTGTACTGGCATGCGTTGTTTAAAAATACATTGTTAATGTACTTTTAATAGTTTTAATACAAAATTAGTTATATTTGCTTTGTTATAAAAACTTGCAGGGTCATGGCATTTATGTTGGGAAAAATGTGTGGTAATGGTATGCAGGGTGTTTGTATGCGGAGATACGTTGTATATTTCTCTTCGAAATCTGGATTGATGTTGGTCCAGAAGTTGGAAATACTCCATGTGTGCACAAAGTTGCATCATGTTAGAATAGAAAAATATGCTTTCACGTTATTTCATGTAAGTTAGCATTCACAGCACCATTTTGTATATGGGTGCCATTTTGAATTGTAATCAAATCTAATTCTTTGCTATTTCGGAGAAAATAGCATCTCTTAGGGTTTTGTTTCTTCGAGGTTAAGTTCTGCTTTTGCTAATGAATACACTGTTCTTATTAGCGCATACCTTTCCTTTTAGATATAGGCCTTCTCCCACTTGTCTCGTGGTGGGCACAAGCAGAATGACCTTGAATAGTAGATAATGTGTGCCTGACCTCAGAATAAAAATGTACTCCTTTATAATTTACTGTCCAGCTGCATCCGCTTGAAAAATTCCATGGTGGGCCTGCTTTTATTGGTTTCGAAGTGTACATAATGTATTGTTCTGCTTGCTGAAGTCAGTCCCTCTGCAGCACTCCTAAGCGACTGGGCAGACTGGGCTCCACTCTGAGTGTACCTGAATAAATAAACATTGGTTTGTATTCTCTACTATCTGACCAGCTCTTCATTCGGTATGGAAGGTGGTCCTGAATTACCCGAGTGACCCTATTTGGGCCGTTTCCTTTAGTTGGCGCCCGAACAGGGACTCCTGCAGGTGAGTGACCCATCCCCTTCCGCGGACGGAGGGAGGTCGAGGCCATGGTCGGGTCTGACGGACGGATCAGGGATCTCTGCACAAAGAGCTCCTGGTACTCGCAGCTGCCCCTTCTGTCCTGCCAGACGGTGCCTCGCCCAGTGGTCATCCTGACTGGAGTCCTGAACGGCCCTATTATGTTTAGTACATTATGGCACAAAATACGAGGGACAATGCCAAGTTGCAGTGGCCATTGACCGGCACTTTCGATGAACAAAAGATTGAGTATATACAAGAACAGTTGTTTAAGAGACGAAGTAGGCGGTCTATGTTTGATTCCCTCCAAACATGGCATGTAGCAGCTAGACAGAGGCGGTTGAAAGCAGAGAAAGAGATCCGGAAAGGGAAAATGGAGTTATTGACTCGGAAAGCTGTAGCATATGAAGTGTAAAAACAGGAGAAGGTAGCTGCATGTGAAGATAGGAGGTTTCGATTACACATTGATATATCGTATTTGGTCCAGGAAGAAGATGATACTTTTGTGTAAGAATTGGTAGACACCCGACCCCCGCCTCCATATGCCCCGTAAAGGATATATCCTCCTGTCTCTGTGTCCTCGCAGCTGACCGTTACCATTGCCTCCACTGTCTCTGTACCTGTATCTACCGCTGTCATTTCAACGGCTGTGGCTTCGGCTCCTCCTTCTCTTTCTGTGTCTTTGCCGTCTGTGGCAACTGTGACTGTCAGTACCCCTGCCACACCTATTGTCTCAGCGTCCCTCTCACCAACTTTTTCTCCTGCGACACACTATCAACGACAATAGTGCCTGTTACTTCTGTTGCTTCTCACACTATGGTTTTTCATCCTCCAACATTAGTAAGAGGTGTGGCGCAGCGGTCAGGGTGCCTGACTCCGGACCAGAGGGTTCACAGTTCGATCTGCGGCTCCGTCGGCAGGTTAGCCCAGCACCATGTGACTCTGGGCAATAGCTTGCTTAATCTTCCCAACGGCCCCCAGCGCCGGGACACCTCTCCGGAGGTAGCTGTGCACTTTACAAATGTTGCCATTCTGGCATTTAAGTAGTGGGACACTGGTACGCGGATTTGAGGATAGGGACTGGACAAAATGTAAGGAGTGCATGGGACCATTAGTGCGATCTAATCAGGCTGCATAGTAGGCTCGTAATCCTATTTATAGTGTAGAGGAAGTCTGGGTGACTATGCAAGATTTTGAGCCTTTTATACAGCAGCATGCCCTTAAAAACATGTCCGCTACTTTGATTGGTCTTTAACAACAGTACTTTGAAGCGGAAGCGCCTCAAATTTTATATAATATTAGAGATTGGGTGTTTATTAGTAAATTGGGGCCAGAACAAGTTTTTGCTAATGTCACAACAATAATAGCTTATAGGGGAAGACTACATGAGAAAAGTTCCAGGTCGATGTCTCGGTTTCCGATGCAGGAGGTTCATCCTATATATAATTCAGAATTACCAAAATTAACGGATCGCCATGGTAATATTACTAGGTAGAGGGAGGTGGCCTGTTTTCAGGAACAGGAACAATGGGTTTATACTCCGTGGAAAAGAAGTGAAGTTTTATCTCTTAAAACTCATTTGCCTGACCCTGGGAAAAATTCTACTGCATATTATAGAGAATTGACTGAAGCTGCCTCTTCCACTGTAATGACACTTACTGATATTGAAATGTTTTTTGGTCTGCTTGTGCAAGGACTCGTAGAAAAGAGACTTGCTCAGAGACAATCCTCTCATTTAACTTCTAATATTGTATTAACCACATATTGTGTAAATTAATATGCACAACATTATACATATAAGAAAGAGAAGCTTGCCTACGTGTATTACTAATAAGTAACTCAAGTGAAATTCTAAAATGGCCGCTAACGGGAAAAATGTACTGAGCATGCATCAGCTGCATCTACGCAGTATGACGAGCTGTCGTTTGGAGGGAATATCTCGCGCTTACGCAAATGCTATTAATGTGGCTGCCTAAAAGCTCACATGCTCAGCATCTGCTTGCCGAAACTAAAACACGCTATTTTACTAATGCTAATGCAGGGAAAGCATAAATAAATAAATAAATAGGATTAGAGTAGAGATAGGTTGTATGCAGTGAAACCATTTTTGTTCAAAATTAACATATGTCTTTTTGACTCTTATTAGTGCGTGTCTTGGGCCTTTCATATGAGTCTAAGGTCTGTTTTGCCACCTGATTTTCACGCATGCGTGATATGAACGAGCCAGAAGAAATGATGTGACTCTAGAACGCAGCTCAAGGTCAAAACGGATACATACCATGGGAAACCAGCTTGAGAACCTCTAAGATGAATGGGAACTGATGAAGTTTATACTTTTGTTTCTAATGTGATGTGAATACGAATGGGAATTACATTTTGTGGATAAAAAATGAAGGGGTGGGATTTTTAAGCAATGGTCTGAAAGACTAAATTGGAAAATTAACATGGTGTGATGATCATCCCCTCTTGCCTTTCCAATCAGAGTTAAGAGTTTCATGATATTGAAACATTATTGGGAGGTACATGAGGTTTGTAGGGTATAATTGAGGTAGTCTTAGCTAGTTAGTGAGCGTGAGACAGGGATGCTGTCCGAGTGAGACGTCGATGCTAAATGCTGCAGAGCTCAGGATGCTGTGGGAGTGACAAGAGAAGCTGAAGAAGAATCGAATGCAGAGCCACTTTATCTTAAATTAAATTACTTAGAAGAAGATCGTGGAAGAATCTCGAGGAGGAAGAGAGTGTCAGAGAGGGGTGCTACGCACGTGTCAGTGGTAGAGAGGTCATCTATCCTGTCCTGATTCCTGTCCTGAAGCCTTTGTCGCCTGATCTTTCCCGGGGACCCTTCCCAGCTCCTTGGCCAGGAGGCTGGTTTTCACACCATCCCAGATAATATAATTTCTGCATATGTGCTAATGTTCTTTACTGTCTATCCTCTCCTTTCTGAGCATAAGTCATTGCGTGATATAAAAGTATGTGTTTTGATGATTGATTAATTGAATCTTCCTTTCTATGAGTGACAGAGACTGCACTGTACTTTGTAAGTGGTTTACATGAAATTAATATAGCTAAGATTCAAAATACCTCCAGTCTGTGGTCATTTCATCAAATGTAAGAAGATTATATTTTATGTCATTTCACCATCAACTAGTTCAACTAATTTGGTCCCTTGACCAGATCAAACAACTTTTTGATCAGTGAAAGGTTAGTTGAGGATAAGAAGTGACTAATCTTGAATGATTAAAGAATCACAAACAGTTGACCCCAGCAGATATTACCAGGTAGTGTGAATGTGTGTTTATGGGCCCAGGTGAGTATAAGGTATTAGAGTACCTGTTGCTGGTAACTCGCTGGATCAGTTTTCTTGTAGCAGAGCTTTGATTGTTATTGACTAGTTTGGTGATAAGTATTGATTTTTGATTATTGATTTATGTTTAACAAAAAGAGTTAGCGTCTTGTTTTATATTGTCTGGAAAAATTCCCTGGGGAATGAATAGCGTGTGGAGATAGAAGCCATACTGCAGTGAGGTTACTCGTCTGTTGGAATAGCATTGAGAAGCTATGCAGGGCTGGCAGCGCTAAATTAGGGACTATTTCATATGAAGATTGAGTGTCAGTGAAAGCAAAGGGGTTCGCTGGTGAAACCTTGGTCTTATATCACCTAGAAAGGTTAACACTTTAAGAGTAACAGGTTCTCTTGAACTTGATTGAAGGGTAAACGGATGGTTTTATTCGCAGTGTAAAAGGAGCAATTCTGAGTCTCCTGAATAAATTGGAATCTATCCTTTGTTTAGCGAAACAGACATAGTAGCGAATGTTTTAACATTGTTATTAACAGAATTTAGTTAAGGGAAAAGTAAAAGAAATACATTCTTGTATTATCTTGTGATGCCGGAGTTGCACTGACGTCACAGAGTGCCGTGCTGGGATAGGTTGAAACAGCGGGTGCGTGACTGACGCGAATTGTAAAAGAGGTGTCAGTAGTAAGGAGCAGAACTGAAGAGATCAGAAAGGCCACTGTGGCATTGGTCAGATCACAAGCGTGAGCCGCAATCTGATTGGATAATTAAATGAAAGCTTTTTTTGGATTGGTAGACGAAAAATGTTGGATGCTTGATTCTCCTTTGCCTTTTTATGTAAGTCGCCCTGACAGAAAAGCTTGAGGGTTTGCAGATCATTGTTTTATGTATCGAGTATCCCGTGTGTATGGAGAAAAGAGGAAAATCTCATTTATAAAGAAAATTAAGAATTTCTTTAAGTAAGATAAGCCTGTTATGACTAGAGAGGGAATTCCACGCCTGCTTGGTTTATGATGATGGAGAGAGGTTATCCTACTTGTGTATGGATGGAGAATTGGAAGGAATATTCAAAAGATGATGGTGTTTTAGCATTTCCAGAGCATGGTACCTTTAATGGACGAATTTTGCCGAATTTTAGGATGAGAATGAATGAGTTGGAACCCAGACCTAGATTAACTCAGTATGAAGCATTAGAAGAATGGGGGACTGAATCATATGAGAGAGAGAATTGCAGAAAAGGGAGAATGACAGGATTTTATCCAAGATATATGAATGGATCATGTGAAGGACAAATGAAACAATGCAGAAGAGCAATGGTATCAGAAGGTTTATACCCAGTATTAGTGGCTGACGAACAATCAGGGAGTAAATGTGAAGAAAAATCATCACATCTAAATACGACATGATATGGAGAATCAGAGGATGAGTTATTAGAGGATATTTTAACAAAAAATCCACCACGTATCAAGAAGGGCTACGTAGAATCACTCCAAGTGCACCAGTATTAGGAACACCCCTGATTCCACAAATTGTACATGATCCAAATGTTAATAGAGTACTTCAAAATAGAGAAAAAGAAGCATTGAATAAAAACAGATAAGAATTAATACAAAAGATAGGTCAATTAAACTTGAATACTGAAGCATTGAAATACCAGTAACTATTGGTCCTGTTGTTCCATTATATGGAGACAAAGTTATTTGCCTTAAACCAACAGTTGTAACAGCTCCCTTAAGCAGCCCCAGAAAAGAAACTATGATAATAGATGATCAAGCCAGTGAGTGTGATTCAGTAATTTCATTAATGGATTTACTGATAAGAGACTCAGGGCCAGATGTAGGTAATTTTTATTTACCGACCTCTTAAATACCGAGTCACACCGACTCGGTATTTAAGAGGTCGGAAAATAAAAATACCGAGATGTAGGTAATTGCAGATGTGCAATTACCGAATCGGAAACAGTCGGTAATTTCCGATGTGGTAAATCCCGACCAGTTAATGCCCATGCATTCCTATGGGCTTTGAAGCCCATAGGATTGATTGGTCATATACCGGTCGGTATTTACCACATCGGAAAATACCGACTGTCACAAGGGTGCAGGGGGTGTCACTTTGACACCCTCTGGCACCCCCAAAAGAGGCTCGGGTGCCATGTGGCAGGCATACCTGCCCTAAGGGCAGGTCTGCCTGTCATATGGCATAGGTGTGCATGCACACATGTGCATGCACACCAGAAACGGTATTTTACCATCAAGTAGTATTTGATGGTAAAATACCGATGTGGTACTGCTTGTGGGACTCAGAAGAGTCCCACCTACATACCAATTGTCCGGAATCAGTAATGATACCGACTCGGTATTTTACATACTCGGTAAATTTACCTACCGGTAAATTTACCGAGTCTGTAAATTACAGGGACCTACATGTCAAATTGCTTTTACCGGGTGGTAACGGCCGAATTCGGCCGTTACCACCCGGTAAAAGCCTACCTACATCTGGCCCTCAGTAAGGAAAACCCCAAAAAGAGCTACACCTAGTAGTTCAAAAGAAGGAAGATCAGTGGCATCCTCTGGAGCCAAAAGTGCAACTGCAGTAACTCCAGAGGATCTGTAGAGATGGGCACAGAGAATAGAAAAACAGAGTACACCCCCTAAAATATTGGATATCTACAAAATGAAGGTAGATTTGGAAGAGATGATAGCTGGAAATAAGGGAATAGAAAGATTTACTACTTACAATGAGGAAGAGTTGTTATTCACTTGTAGAAGTATAGCCAGGAACGCAAGATTATTTCACAAGAAATTGACAGAACTTGCCTCAGAAATGGGAATTGAGATAGGGAGATCAAAAGTACTTCAGAAACCATATCGAGTGGATTTTACTGACATGAATGTGTCTGGAAAGAAGTTGCAGGTAAAAGAGTTGTTGAATATTTTGCAAAAGTGGGGAGACATTGACAGGTGGAGAACGAGGTGGACAAAAAAGAAGGAGGAAGCACAGGCAAAGGAAGCATCTACTGCATACATGTTAAGAGAGTCAGGAAAAATAGAAAGATTGTATCTATGAGAGAGGTACCTGGTGGTGGTGAGGTTCATGTTCCATGGAGTCGACAAGATATTTTGTCATTTAAAAATGATTTCCCTAAACTGAGAGAGAAACCAGTTGAATCAATCAATCAATCAATCAGGGAATTTGTTAAGCGCACTACATACCCGTGAGGGTCTCAAGGCGCTGGGGGAAGGGGGGGACGCCGCTACTGATCGAAGAGACAGGTCTCGAGAAGTTTTCTGAAGGTCAGCAGGTCTTGGGTTTGCCGAAGGTTGGTGGGGAGGGTGTTCCAGGTCTTGGCGGCGAGGTGGGAGAAGGATCTGCCGCCGGCGGTCGTTTTCCGGATGCGTGGGACCGTGGCGAGGGCGAGGCTGGCTGAGCGGATGGTGCAGGTGGGGGTGTAGAAGCTGAGTCGTACGTTGAGGTATGCTGGTCGGGCGTTGTGTAGGGCTTTGTGTGCTGGATGAGGAGTTTGAAGGTAATCCTCTTGTTGATGGGGAGCCAGTGTAGGTCTCTTAGGTGGGGGGTGATGTGGCTGCGTCGGGGGATGTCGAGGACCAGTCATGCTGAGGCGTTCTTGATGCGTTGCAGCCGTCTCAGGAGCTTGGTTGTTGTTCCTGCGTAGAGGGCGTTTCCATAGTCCAGTCTGCAGATGACGAGGGCTTTGGTGACGGTTTTTCTCATTTCGGAGCGGATCCACTTGAAGATCCTGCGGAGCATTCGGAGGGTGTTGAAGCAGGATGTGGAGACGGCGTTGACCTGCTTGGTCATGGAGAGGTTGGAGTCGAGGATGACCCCCAGGTTGCGTGAGTGGTTGGTGGGTGCTGGGGCTGTACCCAGAGAGGTAGGCCACCAGGAGTCATCCCAGGCTGAGGGGGTGGAGCTGAGGATGAGGACCTCCGTCTTGTCAGAATTCAGCTTCAGCCTGCTGTCCTTCATCCATTCGGCGATGGCCTTCATTCCCCTGTGGAGGTTGGCTTTGGCGGCGAGAGGGTCTTCAGTGAGGGAGATGATCAGCTGAGTGTCGTCGGCGTAGGAGATGATGTTACGGCTGTGCTGGCGGGCGACATGGGCGAGTGGAGCCATGTAGATATTGAACAGCGTTGGGCTGAGAGAGGATCCTTGCAGATCCCCGCAGATGACCTTGGTGGTCTTGGAGCGGAAGGGTGGGAGGCGGATGCTCTGGGTTCTGCCGGAGAGGAAGGATGTGGTCCAGGCCAGGGCGTCCTCTTGGATTCCAGCGATGTGGAGGTGCGCTGTTAGGGTGCGGTGGCAGACCGTGTCAAAGGTGGCTGAGAGGGCTAGGAGGATGAGGGCAGTTGTTTCTCCTTTGTCCATTAGGGTCCTGATGTCGTCGGTGGCGGCGATGAGGGTGGTTTTGGTGCTGTGGTTGCTGCATAAGCCGGACTGGGATGGGTCCAGGATGGTACAAACAGGTTGAAAGGTTTGTGAAAGTTTTGAACGTTTTGTTGAAAGACTTGGATGGTCTGTTTGATATAGTGGCAACTGCTGATTTATGGACAGAATGTAAGATCACAATTGATTGGCCTAGTGAAGAGTACCCAAGAGATGCAAAAACAGGAGCACCTTCAGAGGATGTGATGAAGAACTATCACCAAGTAATTACTTTCTTGAAAGGGAAAATTCCTCCAAAAGAAACAGATTGGGTAAAAATAGACAGAACAACCCAAGAATCGAATGAGTCTGTCCTTGCATATTATGAATGGCTGTTACAAGTATTCAAACAATACAGTGGCTTTGAGAACATTGGAGATAAGGATATGGGTTACTTTGTGTATCGGTTTGTGTATGGTTTGAAACCAGAAATTAGTCAGATAATTCCTCAGCACATGTTGTGCTGGCAGAGCAAGATGATAGATGAGATTTTGAAGTATACAAAGTAATCTGGGGATGATATTGAGGCAAGGCATAAGAAGCTAAAAGAGAACATGTTGTGGGCACAAGTGAAACTAGCAGAACAACAGGAACTTAAATTATACAGTCAGACTGATGGTCAGATGAAATAACAGAATCAGAGTGATAATGTGACAAGTAGTGATAAATCCAAAGGACGAATGAGTAAAGAGGATGCAAAGAAGACATTTCCTTGTCATGGGTGCGGAAAGCTTGGACATTGGAAAAGCGAGTGTAAGAATATTCAGAATAATAATGGCTCAACCCAAAATTTAAATCTGCAGACGCAGAATGGGGTGCTTATAAATCAGCCACTGAAACCAAAACAGGATTTGGGGTCAATGGCAATAAGGACAAGCCTCACTATACTAAGTAACAAAAAGATAACCAATACTGCCACACTATTCTACCTTATTTCTTCGGGGGGAAGGAAACGTATTCAGTTAAACAATATGTTCCGTAGACCTCTTTTTCCGTCTCGAATAAATCAATTATTTTAATTTTTCAAATATCAAGATACATTTTTACAATTTTCAGCAAAATTACCATTTTTCACATATATTGCTTACACATATCAAAAATACAAAAAATGAAATCACATATTCTTACTTCCATTCATCACATTCATTCCATCATCCATACATCCACTATACAATTCAAAAATTAATCACAAAACAATTCTGTACAAATATTTACAAACAACAGTACTGGGAACAAATTTAGTCTTTCCACTAAATTCACTTTATCATTAATATATTCCTAAGCTGTACGAAGAGTTGGTCTACGCGATTCAAACTTCCTAAGTAGGGGGAGTTCTCATCAGGACCTCGTATCTTCTAATGTTTCTACTTCTTGTATTGCCTCCAAATGGCCGTTTGTCCTCAATGTGCCTTGAACTGAAATCTGAAGGGTGTGAATCTCTTCCCTCGTCTTGATTGTTTGTTTGTATTTTCAGCCTCGATTTTTATGGCGGATTTTCGTCATATGTGGGATTCTTCGGCGTTTCAAGACAAAAATTGTACTCTCAATCCATATGGTGATTCAGCAGCCGGTATCAGTCTCAGCATTTGCTGCGTGAATCAGCCACAGCAGGTAGTTAATCAGCAGTGTCAGGTGCCACCTGCCCCATAGCCAAATTTTGTGAATCAGCCAAAATAAGGTGCGGACGCCGGATTTCAAGGAGGAAGTGATAAGAAAAATTCTGTGATTCCACAATATCTTTTTTGAACAATACTGATAGCGAAAGCGAGCAATGATGGTGCCTGAGGGGGAGGAAGAGGAATGCGTACTTGGCGCATCCTTGCCGGTAGATCAGTCAGGTCTATTTATTGATGGGAATGTGGAAGGCAATGATATCACTTTTCTGTTGGATACTGTTGCTACCCATTCCACTGTAAGAACAGCAGACATCTCAAACCTACCCTTCTCAGGAGAAGTATTCCAAGAAGTTGGAGTTTCAAATTAGCACATTAGAACCCCAGTTACAGAACCCATAGAGGTTCACATTGGAAATTTTAAAGACATTCACAGATTTGTGGTCTGTGATTCTAGTCCAGTGAATTTGCTAGGAAGAAATCTGTTGTGCAAAATGAACTGCACAATTTATTGCACACCGGATGGTGTTGCTCTTCAGACCCCTGATGAAGATATGATATGCAAAATAATGTTAGCTAAACAAGGCACAGAAGTAGATGAAATGTATTCTTTGATGACAAAAGATGATTTACCTGAAGAACTCAAAATAACTGTGAACCCAGAAGTATGGAATTTCACAGTAAAAGAGATAGGGCTAATGGCAAATGTAGACCCAGTGAAAGTAACAGTAAAAGAAGGTGCAGTTTACCCCAACACCAGACAATGCAAAATGAGCCCAGTAGTAAAAGCAGGAGTGGCTTCAGAAAGTGATTGTATGATTAAGCAAGGCATTTTAAAAGAAATAATGAGTAGTCCTTGTAATTCGCCAATAATAGGACTTAAAAAACCTAGTGGAAAGTACAGAATAGTGCAGGATTTACGAAAAAGTATTAAAATTGTAGTGCCTTGTTGTCCAGTGATGCCAAATCTAGCAGTGATTTTTTATCAGATCCCTTGGAACGCAGGCTGGTTTACTGTAATTCATCTGTGCCAAGCCTTTTTCTCAATTCCTTTACATCCAGATAGCCAGTATCTTTTCTCTTTTAAGTTTGAAGATCGTATCTTGGCATGGAACTGCTTTCCTCAAGGGTATATGGAAAGTCCCTCAATTTTTAATCAAATACTGAAAAAGTGCTTCGAAAAGTTAGTTATGCCCAGAGATTCAGTTTTAGTGCAGTAGATCGAAGACTTACTTGTAGCATCGATGATGAAAAAGGGTTCAGGCAGATTTAGGTCGATTCCCCTCTTTCAAGGTTTGCCCGGCGTTTAGCCGCTTCTCACCCAACTACGATTACCAAATAAAGAGGCAGGCGCTGGAGACTGGAAGGCAGGAAACAGGAGTTTATTTCCGACGGAGCAGAACACATCAGATCAGACAACGAGGTATCGTTTCGAGGTGCTCTCTCAAGTTTCTCTACGGCTCCGTCTTTTATACACAGGTTTATGATGTACAAACATTCCTTATTGCAATAAAGACACTTTGAAGTACAAAAAGGGCATGTTTGGGACCCCAGCTCCAGGCCCATTCCCATACTGGCCGCTCTGATGTTGTCTTCCCCTCCCAAATGTGACATGTGATTGTAATCTGCAGCCGGACATTCCAACAGGGCACGAGGGCAGGAGGGGGTGGTCAGAACTAAGGTTGGGCGGGCGATAAGATCATGTTTCGCTATGCGGGGCCGGAGGGGTACATCCACGAGACCTAGTTTTATGATGTGGGACTGGGTCGAGAGGCCAGGTGTAGCCGGGGGGGGGCCATCAGAAGAGAGGAAGGGTGTTCCTGGGAGGGATGCGGGGGTGTCGGTCAGGTCTAGGGGTGTGAAGGCCTTGATTAATCACCGCTCCTCTGATGTGAGGCGAGGTCCTACTGTAGGAAGCAATAAACTGCATCTGTTGGGCTAGGTGATGGCCTGGGATCAGGCCGGGCAATCGGGCAGGGAGGAAGAGGTTACCAAAAGGGCCCGTTCTATGAGTAGAATGAAAGAGCGAGGGGCAGGGGTCCAGAGTGGTGACAAGGTCATGTTTAGCGGTGCGTTTATGGCCCGAACAGGAGAGACCGGGGGCTGTCGGGGCGCGGGGTGCTTGCGGGGCTGGAGAGAGAGAGAGAGAGAGCGAGAGAGAGAGATGGCTATCGGCAATGGGCAGAGAGGTCATGACACAAAGATGGCTACTATCTATGTTCGTGATGGAGCCTAAAAGGGAACAAGATGGCGGGGCCACTGTTTCGTGACTTTCTTTACCTTCAACAGTGGCGAGGGTGAACACAAATGAACGCCGCTTATGTACATATACATTTTGTCATTTTCCACATCGAAATCCAGAGAAGACTGTGTTACCAATTCCATTGCATTACTAAATCATTTGGCTGAGGGAGGACACAAAGTGTCCCCAGAAAAATTGCAATTTTGCTGAACAAGGAGTCTAATATTTGGGTCACCAAATAGAAAGAGGAGTGAGATAAATGTCCACTGAAAGAATTAAAATAATCAAGCAAATGCAATTACCACAGACACAAAGAGAGATCAGAATGTTTCTAGGAGTGGTGGGGTATTGTCGACAGTGGATTGTAGGCTTTTCCCTATTAGCTAAGCCATTAATTCAGATGACATGAAAAAGAGTAAAAGATCCAATAGTTTGGGATGATGAAAGTGTGGAAGCATTTGTAAAATTTCGAAATTGTCTATGTGAAGCCCCAGCTTTAGGTATGCCTGACTGTTTGAAATAATTTGCACTGTTCTGTTGTGAGAGAGAAGTCCTGACTCAAAGACATGGATTAAGCAGACGTCCAGTTGCATATTTTTCTGCTACTTTAGACCCTGTGGCTTCAGCATTACCTGGCTGCTTAAAAGCACTAGCTGCTACTTGTATAAGCCTCGAACAAAGTGAGTCAATGGTGATGGGACATCCAGTGAAAGTTTATGTTCAACATTCAGTCCAAATTCTATTAACAGGAACTCAAACACAGTATCTTACTCCTAGTCGGATGACTGAGTATGAAAGAATAATTTTGGGAGCAGAAAATGTGACAGTGATCAGATGTACCATGGTGAATCCAGCTACTTTATTGCCAGATTCACGTTGTGAGGAAGTAAAAGATGAAGCGGAACATGATTGCTTAGACATAACTGAATTGTGCACCAAGCTCCGCCCGACACACAGGAGGAGCCTTTAAAAGAGCCAGACCATGAACTATTTGTTGATGGTTCTTGCTTAAGACTTGAAAGTGGAAGACTAAATGCAGCTTATGTTGTTTGCAAAATCACTGGAATCATTGAAGCATCCTGTTTACCAGGAGTCAAGTCTGCACAAGTAGCCAAATTTATAGCTTTAATTAAAGCATTCTAAATTGGGAAAAATTGGAAAGTAACCATATTTACTGATGGTCAATATGGTTACGGGGTTGTGCATGACTTTGGCCAACTTTGGATACAGAGGAGATTTCTGACTTCTTCAGGGTCCCCTATTCAAAATGGGAAATTTGTGAAAGAATTATTAGAAGCAATACAATTGCCAAAAGAAATAGATGTGGTTAAGTGTGCAGCTCACCAGTCAGGAAATGACTATGTGGCGGTTGGTAATCGATACACTGACCAGGTGGCTCAATACTGTGCCAGAAATAACATGTCATTGAATAAGAAAATTGAAATACGTGGAACCAGCTGCCAGCTTATGCTATTCTCAGCTTTCGAAACATGGGATGAGGTGAGACAATTGCAAGATGAGGTAGAGGAAAGTGAAAGGGGAAAATAAGATAAAGTCAGGTTATGGCAGGAGGGCAGAAGTCGATGTATGGGTGTACCCCAATGGAATACCAGTCATGCCACATTGTTTGCTTTCTCAATTTGTAAGAATGTATCATGGAGACACTAATGTGGGCAGAGACGATATGATCAGGGTATTTAGACAACATTGGTATTACCCAAGGTTCAGGGTAGTTGCAGAAAGTCTTTGCCAGAGATGTTGAACATGTCAACAAATAAACCCAGGCAGGAAGGAAGACAGTTGTCAGTTAAGGAAAGATTGGAAAGGCAGAAGGACCATTTATCAGATTACAACTCGATTTCATAGAGTTACCACCATGCAGGGGAATGAAGTACGTCCTTGTCATATTGTGTTCATTTTCACAATGGGTGGAAGCATACTCCACTATGAGAAATTATAGCATAACAGTTGCCAAGTTATTGTTGAGGGAGTTAATTCCGCGGTTTGGTTTTCCAGTAACTTTGGAATCAGATAGAGGACCTCATTTTAATAATGAAATAATTCAATTAATCTGTGAAGCATTTAAAATTGAAGAAAAACTGCACTGTGCATACCGCCCAGAGGCTTCTGGTGTGGTAGAACAATTGAATGACACGATCAAGTCAAGGTTGGCAAAAGTGTGTGAATCCACTTCCATGGATTGGCCCAATGCATTGCCTCTTGTCTTGATGGGACTCAAAGTATTCTTGACAGAAACACGGGATTGAGTCCCCATGAAATTCTCATGGGAAAGGCAATGAGATAATCATTTATACCAGGACATAAATTGCTGAATATATCTGATGATCTGGTATTGGATTATTGCAAAGGATTGGCTGACCTAGTGTGGTTTGTCTCTCACCAGGTAAAAGAAAATGCAGGTGCCAGGCAGCCGGATCAGGCGAATGATTTGAATCCTGGAGACTGGATTGTAGTGAAGAAGCACACCAGAAAGTCATGCCTAGTACCTAAGAGGGATGATCCACGGCAAGTCATACTGGTCACTAGCACAGCAGTGAATTGTGCAGGTTTGCCCAATTGGATCCATGCCAGCCACACAAAAAGGGTCCCAGCTCCTGCTGAAAAGAGACCACAACTGACTAGAACAGTTGAGACTGCTGAAGGTTGTACAGTTGAAGGATCAAGAGGAATAGATTCTGAAGGGACTGAAAAAAGAACAACCAAGCACACGTCAAGAGGACTAGATACCAGTGGTTAATATACATGAGGTGGTCATTAAAACAAGAAGTAGAACAAGATTAGAAAGACAAGAAACGAGTGTGGACCAGATAGGTGTAGAAGAACACACTCAGAAAATAGAGAACAAAGCTACTGGAGACCCTGAGCAGGACCAAACAGGAAGTGAAGAACATATTCGGGAAAACAAAGCAATAGAAAACACTGAGCAGGGACAGACAGGTGAAGAAGAACATGTTCAGGTGCCAGAAGAACAAATTGTAGTAAGACCTAAACATAACCAGTTAGGAGAAGAAGAACAGGTTTGGGCTGAAGAAGAACAGTCTGAAAAGAGAACCAAACAGGAACAGATAGAAGAAGAAGAAGAAAAAGGTGGTCAGGTAGAAGAAACAACAATATCAAGGCCTGAACAAAGAATGATAGAGAGCAATACTGAGAAAAGGAAAGATCAAATTGTGCCAGAACTTAACGAGAATAAAAGAGCTCTTGAGAGAGACAAAGAGGGTGAAAGTGCAGTGCAAGTTAAAAGGATTAGAAAAGGTGATAATTGGCCAAGGAGGGGTCAAAAGGGTAAAATATCGGTTGAGAAAACTGAATGAAATCCCAGAACAAGTAAACTAAGTTACTAGTCAATCTCACTCAGGACAATCAGTTGCTAAAAACATTAGGAGAAGTCCAGGATTGCAGGTCTTGAACAATAAATTCAAAGGACCTGAATGAACCTATATAATACTAGAAGATTTTGAAAACCTAGATTTGAATGAAGATAAAGATGAAGAAATAATTGTAGAGCAGATTGAAGAAGGGGAAGTGAGGCCTCCTTGAAGTCCTAAAGATCCTGATTCATAGCAAGCGAAATGAAGAGAAATCTTCTTAAGTCAAAATGGCTGCAGACAGGGTTGCTGAAAGACCAAAACAAAATTGTATAAAGAAATGCTGTAGGATTTGCATATGTAGTATTTTATTAGTGATCATAGTATGGCTATTTCTAACAATAGCAGTACCTTACCTTATGATAACAGACAAGAAGAGTGACACAGACACTAATGAAAAGACAGCTAATATGTAAGGAGAAGAATTAGAAGCAACAAATGAAGTAGATTTACATCACACAGTAACAGATAATGACACGTCTTTGAATGTATTAACAGAATTATTGTTTCACTGCATAGATACAATGGAAATTAGTGAGTGTTATGTTTGTATGAAATTACCAGCTTCAGTAGCATAAGGAGTCACATACCATCATTTGCCTTTAACATATGGTATTTCATGTAGCATATTGTCAAGCTTATTTAATAAAACAGGGAAACTTCAATATTATTTTTCAAATATAGATGCAGTATTTACAGAAATACCTATTCAAAAGAATATGAATCCAGTGCTTAGTAGTCTAGATGCACAGTTTATGAGTGAATTGTTCTTAACAATGAAGTCATTAGATATAGTAAAGGCACACAAGAATAACCATTACACGTTCATCACGTGAAGAGGAGAACGTGTTTTTGAATTTAGTTGAAGAAAGGAGACAGGATTTCCAACGAAAAGCTGCTGAACAGAAAACCTATATACCACCCTGGGCTGAGAAAGAGGGAACTTATACAGCTGGCAAAACTCACGCTGCGATGTCCCTGGACTTTGTAAAGACAGGGACAACCTGCCTCCATAGATTAAAGACAGGCTATAACAATGTATTTATTGGTTCCAGTGAATGTGAACATAATTTCTTAATTTTGGGAGGTTGGGGACTAAAAGGGGGAACAGATCCAGTGTTTCCTGGAGTTTACCACGTGTGTGAAAATAAAGCTTATTATAAACTGTCTGCACAGTGGTATGGGAGTTGCTACTTTGGAATAGTATTTTCAAAAATTTACCACATAAAAAGAACACTGGAAGCAATGAAATAATCAATGAACTAACACGAAGAAAGCGAGCTAGTTTTTCTGAAATAATAGGTGACATATTTAGTGCATTGATACCTTCAGTGGGAGTTGTTCTAAATTCACAGAGAATCTGTTGGTTATCAACAGTAGTTGATCGTCTTTTACAGATACTACTGGAAGTTTCCTAATGATTAATACAGAAATGGTTGCAATCAGATCTATGGTTTTGCTAAATCGGCTTGCGCTTCATATATTATTGGCAAAAGAAGGAGGAGTCTGTGAAATGTTGAAAGTGCAAGATTGTTGTACTTACATACCAGATACAAGTAAAGAAACTAGAGGATATATTAAGAATATTACAAAACGTCATGAAAAATTGAAACCACTGGAGGATGATAAAGTATGGGAAAGACTAGCAAAGAGTATTTCCTCAATAGGGACTTGGTTTATTAATTTTGGGAAAAGTTTCTTAGGTCAAGAAGTTCTACCATTAGTTTGTATAACTATAATAGTCTAAACAATAGTAATATGGTGTAAGTGTTGCACTAATAAACTGAGAAGACAAAGATATGAAATAAATGGAAAAGGGACAAAAAGAAAGTATGAAGAGCTACAGTTCAAAATGAAACAAAATGAAAGATTTTAAGAACAAAGATAAGAACAAGAATGAAAAAGGGAAAGAAAATGAGATGTGCTAAAGTTGGCATCTGGTTGGGATGGGCGATTTGTGAAGGCTCAAAAATGCCATCAGAGAGGGCATTGATGGAGCAAGGACTCGTAGAAAAGAGACTTGCTCGGAGTTAATCCTATCATTTAACTTCTAATATTATATTAACTACATATTGTGTAAATGAATATGCACAACATTATACATATAAGAAAGAGAAGCTTGCCTAAGTGTATTGCTAATAAGTAACTCAAGTGAAATTCTAAAATGGTGGCTAAGTGGAAAACTGTACTGCGTATGCGTCAGCTACATCTACACAGTATGATGAGCTGTCAATTGGAGGGAATTTCTTGCGCTTGCGCAAATGCTATTTATATGGCTGCCTAAAAGCTCACATGCTCAGCATCTGCTTGGCTGAAACTAAAACACGCTATTTTACTAATGCTAATACGAAGAAAGCATAAATAAATAAATGGATTAGAGTAGAGATAGGTGGATTACAGTAAAACCATTTATGTTCAAAATTAACATATGTCTTTTTGACTCTTTTATTAGTGCGTGTCTTGGGCCTTTTGTATGAGTCTGAGGTATGTTTGCCACCCGATTTTCACGCATGCGTGATATGAACAAGCCAGAAGAAATGATGTGACTCTTGAACGTAGCTCAAGGTCAAAATGGATACATACCCTGGGAGATCAGCTTGAGGACCTCTAAGATGAATGGGAACGGATGAAGTTTATACTTTTGTTTCTAATCTGATGTGAATACGGATATGAATTACATTTTGTGAATAAAAAATTAAAGGGTGGGATTTTAAAACAATGGACTGAAAGACTAAATTGGAAAATAAGCATGGTTTGATGATCATCCCCCCTTGCCTGTCCAATCAGAGTTAGGAGTTTCATGATATTGAAACATTATTGGGAGGTACATGAATATTGTAGGTTATAATTGAGGTAGTCTTAGCTAGTTAGTAAGCATGAGACCGGGATGCTGCCCGAGTAAGACGTAGATGCTGAATGCTGCAGAGCTCGGGATGCTGTTGGAGTGATAAGAGAAGCTGCAGAAGAATCGAATGCAGAGACACTTTATCATAAATTAAATTACTTAGAAGAAGATTGAGGAAGAATCTTGAGGAGAGTATCAGGGAGGGGTGCTACACAAGCGTCAGTGGTAGAGAGGCCATCTATCCTGTCCTGATTCCTGTCCTGAAGCCTTTGTCGCTTGATCTTTCCCGGGGGACCCTTCCCAGCTCCTTGGCCAGGGGCTGGTTTTCACACCATCCTAGGTAATATAATTTCTGCGTATGTGCTAATGTTCTTTTCTGTCTATCCTCTCCTTTCTGAGCATAAGTCATTGCTTGATATAAAAGTATTTGTTTTTATGATTGATTAATTGAATCTTTCTTTCTATGAGTGACGGGGACTGCACTGTACTTTGTAAGTGGTTTACATGAAATTAATCTAGATACATATTCAAAATACCTCCTGGGTCTGTGGTCATTTCATCAAATGTAAGAAGATGCGGTCCCGGGGAGGCTGCTATTAGGAATAACAAGCGCTTTCACCACCCCGGAACAGTGAGTCCAATAGGTGAAATTGATCGCCCTGAGAGACCATGAAGTACTATTTAGCACAATACTAACATCGAAATTCGGTACAAATGTATGTATTTCCATTGTGAACGCATGCCTTTAATTAGTGTATTGTCTTAATCTATCACTCCCTAACTAGGGACATAGGAGTGGCATATGCAGGGCTGGTCCCGGCATGGTCCTGAAGAAATGCTAGGGGTAGCATGAAACATGTTGACCTTTGTACTTTCACTGAACCAATCCACATTACAGGTTGGTCTACAGTGATATTCACCCCGCTTTTAACGTACCTGCCTAGGAGCATAATACATTTTTTGAGGCCCACTAAGCATGGTATTTTTAATTCACTCACACCCACTCCACCACCTTTTTGCACCACACATAGTCTTTCATTTATAAGTGCTCCTGCGTAGTTCGTGAGTCGTAGCACGCCCCTTATCGTAGAGAACTGGGATGGCCCCAATGATGAAGCATGTCACCGTGGGGCAACCCCGGTGAGTGAGGGGACACTAGAAAGACATTTTTCTTTTTTGTAAGGTTACACTGATCAACTAGTTCAGTTTCCTGTACTTGAGCTAGGTCTCGGGACCCAGTAATTTGGATTCCAACTTATGTATGTAAGAAGATTATATTTATGTCATTTCACCATCAACAAGTTCAACTAATTTGGTCCATTGACCTTAGGAAAAACTTTTTGATCAGTGAAACATTAATTGAGGATAAGAAGGGACTAATCTTGAATGATTAAAGAATCACAAACAATTGACCCCAGCGGATTTTACCAGGTAGTGTGAATGTGTGTTTATGGGCCCAGGTGAGTATATGGTATTAGAGTACCTGTTGCTGGTAACTCGCTGGATCATGCTGGTTCCGGTTGATATTTGGAGGCAGGTGCACAGACAAGATCATGTTGCGGAGTTTGGAGGTACATGGGATGTGATTAAAGGATGGGATCACAAAAGGAAGCCAGGTGATAAACCCTGAGCTTAGATACTTGCTTTGCTGGGCGCATTATTACATATATGCATTCTCTTATGCCACTGAGAAAATTTGCATAAATTACCGGCTTGTCGACAAAAGAAAGATGAGAGTGTGTCTCTTTTTTTCACCCGGTTTGAAGACACGTTTTTGGATTACAGTGGGCAGGATTTTTCTATTGAGGGAGGTGTTTGGTTGTTTGTTAATAGACTTGTTTCCATTTTGCTTCCTGAAATTGCGACTCGATTGTAGGTTTCTGAAAGTACTTGGTCCACCTCTTCCCCTTCTGGTATTTTGAATATGGCACAATATTATGGGCATAGGGATAGTGAGGAAAAGGAGAGGACAGAGAAAATGCATAAGGATTTAAAGACGAAGGTGTTGTTGCAGCAGGCTTTTAGAGGGAATAACAGAGGACGTTGTGGTCCTACCCGACAGCTTCCACGCACTAGTAGGCAGCTGAATACTATGCCTTTGGGGCCGAATCAGTGTGTGTATTGTAAGGAGAAGGGCCTCTGGCATAGTGAGTGTCCTGTGCTCTTGCAGAAGGTAGCAATTCCTAGAGGAAGTGGTGCTCGTGGACGGGGTCATGGAGCCGGTGGGGATGATAGGGCTCAGAATGCCTCACCCTAAAATGGTCATTCTTGTAATAACTACTTTGATGACCCTTGGGATGTCCAATACTACCATGGTGACTGTGATATGGAGGAAGTGACAGGAATGTCTTACAGCTAGGACAGCCAGGTACAGAGTGGGGAACCAGTTCCAATACCTGTAGACCAGCGTTGTCCTTATGTAACCGCGGAACTGCAAGGTTTCACTAAGGAATCTTTGTTGGATACAGGTGCGACAAAAAGTTCTGTTTTCGAAATATGGTCCCTGGGGCGGCTCTGTCTGGCTATAATAATGTTTCGGTAGGATTTTCTGGTGTACCGGTTGTAAGCTCCATTTCAAGTCCCCTTGCATTGACTATTGGTGCTTTCTCTGTGGATTCGCCATTTTTTTTTTTTTTTTTTTTTACTTTTCTTTTTTTGGTTTATTTTTATGTAAAGCTTCGATATGACATGTGTTATATTCCGTGCACAGGTTTTGCAGATGTAATGGCAGACGAGAGACTGTGCATGTAGCAGCAGGCTGAATACAACACCTGCGTAAACTTGGTTTGAGGTTAATCCTGCACGGAACCACAGAAGTCACTGTTTGCACAATTCTTGCTGGATCTCATCGTGATACGAGCCCGGAGTTTCTTTCAACTACACAGCGCAGTATATTGTCTTTAAAGCTTGTATTTTTGTTTGTTTTTTAAATGGTGTAGATCTTGATCTTTTGACGCTATGTTCCCCTGATGTTTCTGTTCATCTTGCTGACTGCCTGCGTAGCCTGCTCGGGCATACTTGAAGGATCGGACAAAATAGAAGTTGTTGTACTCAGTTGTAAAAGTCTGCTGGAAGCCATTGGACGCAAAATTAGAAGAGAGCAGTGCTGATCCAGCCAAGACAGTGTAGTCTGATACAGTTCATTTAAACTTGCTGTAGACACCATTCCATTGAAGGATTCAAACAATGGCTTGATGATAATACTAAAAACCCAGAACTTCCAATTTTGAAGGGTTCTGCTTTTCACGTACTCATCAAAAAGCAATCTCATACGATCAAATCGTTGTCGTGTCACGGGTACTCCAGTAGCAGGAAGCTGTTGCTGGCAGGATCTAATCGCTACATTAAGTTCTTCAACTTCTTCCCTGAGTCGTTTTGTTTCCTCCTGCAGCTGGCTCCTCTCCTGTTGCAGTTTAGAAATGTATTCAAATGTTTTCTGAAGTGTTATTGCATGACTCACTGGTTTTGTACTGGGAGATACAAAACTGTGTAGCGTGCTAAAGCCAATTCTGATATTGAACCTTCTTTTCTGTTCAGCCGAAATATGCTTCATTCTTCGATTCTTAAATGCCACATTCTGCGGCTCATTCGTGGTTTTTCTGGAGCTGTCAGTTTTAGAGGACTGGGTACCAGGACCTTGATCATTTACACATTGTGATCTCTTTACCAAATGCTGTCGTTCTTGGTTTGGCAAATCAGAGGGAAGTTGGTTCTTATATTTTTGTGGCGAGATGTGCTCACTTTTTACATCTGGAACAGTAACAGAGGAGAAGAGATGGGATACTGGGGACTGAATGGGATGAGTTGCTCCAGCATAGAAACTTCTATGGATTTCTGTCACACTGGAATTCCTTCTAGTTCCAGCAAGAGCGATTGCAACATTAGATTTGGCAATATTTTGAGTTAAAATACCATCTTTTTGTACATGCGCTGGGGATACAATCAGAGCACCTGGTTGTCCCTGACAGGCAGCTGTCGCTACGAAGGCTTTTTTTACCACTAAAGACACAGTTTCAGGATGAGGAGCAGGCACAATTTTTTGCTGTTTGAGCCTTGTTCCAGAATTTGCATTTGACAGGGAAGACGAAGAACTTCTTTGTGATGGCGGTCCTGGTGGCTGTTTTATCACAGTAGCTTGCAATGAAATGTTGCATGGCACTTGTGCTTGCGAGGTAAGCAGCA
Organism: Lissotriton helveticus; assembly: GCF_964261635.1. Taxonomy (NCBI): domain Eukaryota; kingdom Metazoa; phylum Chordata; class Amphibia; order Caudata; family Salamandridae; genus Lissotriton; species Lissotriton helveticus. Next base: position 572,267,944 of record NC_136071.1, on the reverse strand, counting down.
GGTCTTTGTTCGGAGTAAAAGTAGCAGCAGCATTGTGGGTGAGAGTCGCAGAGGCGGTGTGTGCTATGACAGAAAAATCCCCTGAGGCAAGGTTTTCACTTGCTGGAGAAACAAATGAAATGTGACAGCTCAAGCTAGAGTTTTGAAGTGATGTGGGCGAAGCAGTTCTGTTTTGTAACAGAGAAGCAGTCTGAAGTTGTGGCAATGACGAATGTAATGCTGGCAGTACTTTTTCTCGCGAGTTTAAAGAGGATTGGGCTACAGATTTGGCACAGCCAACACTAGAACTTCTCTCTCTTTTTACATCAGCGATACTGCAAACAGGGCCTGGCGAGGTAATTAATCCATCATCAAAATTTACCAATGAGAGATTGCTGGAAGCAGAGCTGCTTGATATAATCGGAGACTGAAAGGACTGGTTGCAAGTTTGCAATGGCGTGGCTGATGATGTTGCAGTAGAACCAGAACTGGCAGGCACAGAAATGGAACTAACATAATTTCCGGACTGGAAGCGATTGAAAGAGAATAAATCCTGAAATGGTTCAAATGTATCCATCAGGTCCAAATTTGGCTGGAGAGGAATAAGTCCTGGTTGAATCATGTCTGCATTTCCAGCATGTGCTATGTCTCTTGGATTTGGCCAGGGAGTTGGTTGATGTGAAGCAAGCGTTGAAAACAGGGTATCACTAAACTCTGCCATTAGCATCTCCATATCGAGAAGAGGCTCTTCCTCCATGGGTATTGGTGTATCTCTGCCATCAGCTCTTCGCTGCCAGAAAACCAAGTCATCATCTCTGACCAAGCTAGATAGGTCTTCATCTTTGTGTTTTTGCAACCTTTTCTTGAAATATGTTCTCCATTTGTGATATTCCCTGATGACTATTTCAATTCTTCTTTTCCAATATTTCCCTTTATTAGACCCCGTTCAGTTAAAGAAAGGGAAAAGTTCTTGCTTTTAAACTGGTTCCCTTGAGGCGAGGTGCGGGCTCAGCATGTTGGCCCGAGGGGGCCCCGTACCACAAGCCCACTGCGGGCAGCTGCCGCTGCACCGCCGTGTGCCCGTTATAGTCAAGCAAGAGCCAGACGACGACTCTGACACGGACGAGCCTGCGTTGCTGCTAAGGAAGCCTGACAGCTCCGAGGCGCAGATCATCCACAGCGGACACTTCATGGTGTCGTCTCCGCACAGCGAACATCCGCCCAAGAAGGGCTACGACTTCGACACAGTCAACAAGCAGACCTGCCAGACGTACAGCTTTGGCAAGGCCAGCACCTGCCGCCTGTCCATCGACGCGTCCCCACCAAGCTCTTCGAGTGCATGACGCTGGCCTACAGTGGAAAACTGGTATCCCCAAAATGTAAGAATTTCAAAGGCTTAAAACTTCAGTGGCGAGACAAGATCCGTTTGAATAATGCTATCTGGAGGGCTTGGTATATGCAGTATCTTGAAAAAAGAAAGAACCCGGTGTGCCATTTTGTAACTCCCTTGGATGGATCTGTTGATGAAGAAGAGCGCCGACCTGAAGCCATTGCAACAGGATTCGCCATTTTTGTTGGCATCTAACTGTGGCGAGAATTTGATGGGTTTGAATTTGCTGAAGAAATTGCATGCTAGGATTTTTTGTTCTCCGCCATGTGTCTATATGACAATGGGTCCAAATGTAGTACGTGATAAACAGTGTTTGTCCAAAGATGTGTCTCTTCCTTTTGAATTTGCTGATGTGCCATCCACTTTGTGGGCAACAGGTGATACAGATAAGGGACTACTGCAGATACCACGGGTTTCAATTCAAGTTAAAGACAATGCTATTTTGCCTTGTATCCCTCAGTATAAAATACCACAGACAGGAGAGTGAGCCTTATTTCAAATTATTCAGGATTTGATCAAGAAGGGAGTGGTTGAGGAGACGACTGCCAACATTTGTAATACCCCTATTCATCCCATTTTTAAACAGACACCCTTAGGTTTCTCTGATGATCATAAAGATGTTTATCGTTTTGTGATTGATTTGCTCAAAGTTAATAAAATAGTAGTTCCTCAGTTTCCAGTGGTTCCTGAAATTACTACACTTTTGACAATGATTGTTTCCACTGCTAAATTCTTCTCTGTCATCGACTTGAAAAATGCACTCTTCAATATTCCTATTCATTCAGATAGCAAGTACTTGTTTGGGATTACACTAGCTGGCAGAAACTTTAGGTTCTGTCGAGCTCCTCAGGGCTATACTGAGAGTTCAAGTATTTATCGTCAGGCCTTACATTTTCAATTCGATCCCCTTTCGCTTCCCACAGGTAATGTATTGTGCAGTACGTTGACAATCTCCTTATTGTTTCTGATACTGAGCAGGGTTGTAGAGATAGCACAGTTAAATTGTTGTTACATTTGGCCCAACATGGCCATAAAGTTTCTCTTTCTAAATTCCAGTATTGTCAAAAGGAGGTCACCTATTTAGGTCACCTACTGTTGAAGGAGAGTAGGAGATTGACCCCTGAGCGCATCAGTACCATTGTTAAAATGCCTATTCCAGAAACTCAAAAGGATGTACGTACCTTTATATGTATCACTTCCTACTGTTGGCAGTGGATACCCAATTATTCTCTACTAATCAAACCCTTGCATGCACTAACCACTAAAGAAGTGCATGAGCCCCTGCCTTGGATGCCTGAATGTCAGCAGTCTTTTGGGCAATTGCAAACTGAGCTTTGTTCAGCTCCAGTACTTGGCACCCCTGACTATATTAAATCGTTTGTGTTGTTCGTCCATGAGATGGCTGGTTGCGCGCTTTCGACCGTGTGTTTATTTCTCTGCTGTTCTTGATCCTGTTGCAAGAGCCCTTTCAGCTGTCTGAGAGAGGTCACAGCTGTGGCTGACTCGATAAGACCATCGACTGGACTAGTACTTCATACTGATCTCACAGTCATGGTACCCCATGCTGTGGATACACTTCTGAAAAAGAGAAAGACACAGCACCTCACCAGTGCACGTCTGACTGGCTATGAATTAACACTGTTTGCTAAACACATCATAACCAAAAGATGTGCCACTCTTAATCCAGCCATGCTACTGCCCCTCCCTTCTGAGAGTGATGAGATCGATAAACATGACTGTATCTTCCAGACGGAAGAAGAGATGAAAGGACAGGTAGACTTGACTGATGTTCCCTTATCTGACCCACAAGGGCAATTATATGTCCATGGCTCTTGTTTTAAATTACCAAATGGCACTACAACTGCTGTGCATGCTATTACCACGCTACGTACAGTAGTTGAGACATCACAAGTCCCTTATCAGTCATCCGAAGCCTCTGAGCTTGTTGCCTTAATAAGAGCTTGCGAATTGAGCGAGGGGCTTGTTATCAATATTTATACTGACAGCCAGTATGCCGTCGGGGTTGGCACAATTTTGTCCGACTGGGCTTAGAGAGGGGTTCTTACGTCGCACTGCACTAAAATTCAGCATGGGCACCTTATACTGAGGCTTTTGACTGCTTTGACACTCCCTAAGAAATTGGCCATAGTAAAGTGTAGTGCCCACCGGAAAGTTACTGATGATGTGGGTAGGGGCAATGCATTTGCAGATCAGACAGCTAAAGAAACTGCCCGGACTAAAATGAAAAGAATGTTTGTGGCAGGTCCCGCTAGGTGGTTGCCTGAGGTTACCCTGTTTGAAGATACACTTGAGAATGTGAAAGAGATACAAAGAGAGACCACAATAGAGGAGTTAGCATTATAGCAAGACAGTACAGCACAATTGAATGATGAGGGATGTTGGAATAATAAGTCAGGGAAGCAGAGATGGATGTTGCCCGATGCATATGTTCTTCCTGTAGTCACGATGGCCCATGGCCCAGCGCATTTTTGTGCTAAGGGTATTTGCAAGTTGTTAGATCCTATATGGCAGAATTACAACATTTGGAAGACAGCTGCACATTTAGTGAACTACTGCATGGTGTGCATGATGCACAGTCCTGGAAAAGGTACCCCTATACCACCCAGTAATTTTGCACCACCCCCTTTTCCTTTTGAGGTTCTTCAGATGGATTATAAAGAATTAGACAGATTCAATCATATGAGGTATGTTTTGGTGGTTGTCTGTGCATTCAGTAACTGGGTTGAGGCTTATCCTACTAAAAGACAAAACAGCCATTACGACTGCAAAGGTACTCCTGAAGGATTTCTTTCCACGTTTCGATCTGCCCCGTGTGATCTGGAGTGATAACGGAAGTCATTTTAATACCAAAGTCATTCAATTGATTTGTGATGTTTTGAGGATCAAGCAGAAGTTCCATGCTGCCAATCATCCACAGTCAGCAGGTTTGGTTGAGAAGTACAATGGTACTCTCAAGCTCAAACTGGCAAAAATTCAGGAGACCACAGGGTTACAGTGGCCAGATGCTTTACCGCGTTTTTGTCAACAAGAACAATAGCACATTCTAGGACAGAAATGTCTGGGGTGTCCCGAGCCCTCAGCAGTTTTCTGCTATTGAGTACCCGTTGTTGATTGACTATCTTGCGCAGTTAACTGAAAGTTTGCATTCTATTCAGCAATAGGTCCGGGATGCCCTGCCAGCTACACCAGAGCGGCCCGGACACGATATCCAGCCTGCGGATTGTATTCTTGTAAGAAATTTTCAGCAGAAGAAGAGTTTGGAGAAGCAGTGGAAGGGACCAGAGCAGGTCCTCCTATCTACACGCCCAGCAGTCAAGGTCGCTGGCCGTAAGAACTGGGTGCATGCAACTCATTGTTGCAGAATACCCCTACCTTTGCCCTATGATCAATGGGTAAAGGATGGATGAGGGGACTCCGAGTGTGAGATGGTGCCTCGGTGTGTCCCCTTAAGCGATGCCAGGCTAACCTGGGCAAAAACAGATGAGGAAAATGATGAAGTGCTGAATGCAGCAGTTCCTCCGGCAATACGAGCTATCCAAGAACACCTTTTTGTGGATCCTTCTGTGCCTGGAGTCACTAGGTACAATCTGCACCCTCGGCTGAGGGAAGGAGCACTCAAGGAGAAGAAAGATTAGTTAGGGATGGAATGTGTAAGTCAGGGTGTACTTTGCTATAGTACCTACGGAGTTAGCTTAGGGTGATGTGAGATTTGTGCTCTGTTTGAATATTGTTTACAACAAGGGGTGGTGATGGACAGAGTCTCTGAATTAAGCAGAGTACTCTCACCCAGTCAAGAGATCAGGGCTAGATCCAACACCGTTTTTTAGCTCATTGCACCATCCCAGTTTCAGAACCTGGCTGTATGCAAATTAGTCTGTCCCTGGCCCAGTGCATCATGGGAACAGGGCAGACCAGACTACAAAAGCCAATTCTTACACTGGGAAGGAAACAAGCTTCCGGGGACCGGTTTCTGGCATTACAGCCGTCTTCGGCCCGGCTTGCTTGAATCCTGATGGTGCAATGAGCAAGGGACTCACATCTGAGTATACCCTTCCACGCTTAGGGTGGACAAAATTATTTACAACAAGGCGTGGTGATGTTCCCATGATGCACTGGGCCAGGGACAGACTAATTTGCATATAGCCAGGTTCTGAGCTGGGATGGGGCAGTGAGCTAAATAACGGTGATGGATCAAGCCCTGATCTTTGGACTGGGTAAGAGTGGTCTGCTCAATTCAGACACTCTGTTCATCACCACCCCCTTTTCTGAATCTGTTTGAATATTGGACACAATAGATCAAATTATTCCTCTGGGGTTACATTATCCTGGTCGACGTGGGAACATGATCTTAGGACAGAGCAAGCTCCACCACCAGTGCTCAAGAGCACCAACGTTTATGATGGACAATAGAAGCCTGTACCAGTGAGGCTCTGACGGACACTCGGATCTTGAATGTTCTTCTTGCTGGCATTTTTCCCCCTTGTTTTATCATTTGCTATGCATCCCTTTGGCAGAATGGTTGCAGACGAAGAGCAGCCAGTGATCTCCTCTGTTTACACACGTATATTCTAGTCTACAAAGAAAAAGATATTGTGTGCTATTTTTGTGATTTTACAGCTAATAATTCTGGGTGGGGTGTTCTGGGTTTTGGAACGTGATCAGGATGCACCGTCGTGTACTAAGAATTAGGTTGCTTCTCAGGTCCGCAAAAAAGGACAACCCCAAGTAATGTATTTCTAGACACACATAAAAGTTTTTGGGGAGAAGGTACTGCTCGTTACCCTACTGAGTCTGTTACCAGTTTATGGACAGCATATCCATTGTCAATTGTTAATTACACTTATACTCGACCCCCTGGTTTAGTAGAAGTGCATGGAGTATTTGGGTTTGGTTATCCAGGCCCTTGTCTATATCACAGAAAGCTACAGGGCACTGGGTTTCCAGGGTGTAACAACAACACTTATTGTGACAATTTCTATATGGAAAAGCAGAATGTAACATTGGTGGGTTGGCATTACAAGGAGTTGACAGTTCCTGAGAAGCTGATCATTACTCTGCATGTTGTCCGATTGTCAATTTTACTGACCTGATTTTGTATGTCATTTTGTAAGGTCTCCCTTCCTGCACTTAAACAATCATTCATGGCATTTTGAAACTTCTACGTGTGCTGCTTAAATGGCTTAACGCTGCCTTGTAAATAAGGCGAAGCCCCTATCGCCAACACAACGTCACTAAATGTGACGTTGTGGTGGCTATAGGGGCTTGTAAATATGCCCCAATATTTCTTGTGTTTGTGTTTTGTGTTAGCAAGCCCCATCTAAATCCCCTCATATTTACTACCAAAGTGTATATCCGCATGTAAGGAGATCTCTGCCATCATAGCATAGATCTCAATCAAGGAAAGATGGCAAATGGGCAGATTTATGGCTGTAGGTTTGTGAATTGCATTTTGTAGCACAATAGAATACTACTTTATGTACTTCAAAATGCCTTTTATCAATCAGGCCATTTCTGTTTATGATAAAAGATTCTGTTACTTTAGTGCCAAAAATAAAAGTTGTTCATATCATATCATATTATATCATATCTTATCGTATCACATCACATCACATCCTATAATATCACATTATATCATGTCCTGCATGTTGTATCACATTATATCATAGAATATCATATTATTTATATAGCAAACAACATTTTCCTTTATGCATAGCTTATTTACTGCAATTTGAATGCAGTGTATGAAAAATCTGAATATTTTTATGTCTATCTTTTAGTATGGTTCTGATACTGTGAGTAATGTCATAAGATGTAGATCTGTAGAACTTCTAAGCATCACACAAGACTGTCCCAACCCATGATTTGTTTTGTCTTTGTGCAACAGAGTGACCCACCATATTTCCCTGCGTTTTGTCTTCCAAATTAGAGGCATTTATTTTTCAAAATAAAGGGGCAATGTTTCATTAATACATTGGTCCGTCTCACATAAAATAAGCAATGCAAGAGGGTGTAGCTAGCCACAAGCCAAGATGGCTGCGCACTAGCAAAGCTCTGTGGGCCGTCACTGACTCCCTGGTGGTATCTGGGCCTTGGGAGCGTTGGAACCAGACCCCCCCTCCCCGGGGCTTGCTGCATAGACAAACGGGGGAGGTGGATAAAAGGCGAGTTTACTCGCCGAGCCCAGTGTGTTGGATAGACAAAGCAGGGCTGCGCTATTCCAGAGTGACTCCCAAGATGGCAACCAGCAAGGAGAGACAGTGGTGAGCCGCCCGACAGGCTCAGACCTGGGGCAGATGGACCCGGTGGTGTGGTGACCTCTTCTATGTTCCCTGATCGGGGACCCTGCTGGGGCGGCGGTGAGTCTCTGCAGAGGCCGCAGAGGTGCTGGTTGTGCTTGTGCCCCTTGGGAGGGGTTCTCTGGCTTGGCAGAATGGCTTCACCACCCTATACGACCAAGACTATGTGGTGGTAGGGTAGGCAGGGTGTCTGGCTGGGCTGAGGAGTCCAGCCTAGGCGAAGGTGGCACCAGTGTGACCTGTAGCCGGGGCACTGAGTGGAGATCAGGGGTGCCTGGCACCAAATATTTTGATGCCCCCCTTCTACTCTTTCTATGCTGGAGCGAAATGAGCTGACTCTACTGAGGAGCATGAGGACCCTAGAGGGAGAGGTGGTGGGGGATGCCCTCTGCACAGTGGGGCACAGCACGAGGGGCAGCTTGTTACTGCTTGGGGACAGATCCCTGCGCTTCACTGTCTGGATGCCTGGAACCGCCTGCGAAGCCCCTAATTCCTTGGGACATTGACCTCAAATCTCTGACGTCTGTGAATACAGGCAGGGGGGCTGTGCCTGATCAACATGTGCCACACTAGGGGAACCAGGGAGATGGTGCAAGGATTAGAGTACAACCCCGTTGTGGCCACAAAAGTGGTGGTTTCACCTACATCTGCTGATAAACTCGATTTGATACTAAATGTGGTGGCTGCAACACATGTGATGCTAAAAGCAAAATTAATAAGGTCTCCGTGGACTTGGGAATCCTCCAGGATGACCACCGCAAACTTGCTGACATGGTGGAACGAAACTCTGAGGCTCTTGGAGATGTGGAGCCGATGGTCCCGGATCTGCAGAATAAAGTGGCGGCTGTCATCTGGCGCATAGGCTTGTTGGATAAACGAGCAGAGGATGCTGGGAGGCGTAGCCGGTGGAACAACACTTGGATGGCTGCCCAAGAATAGGGAGGGTTCCAACATGGTGCCCTTCCTTGAGACCTGGCTCTCCACTTTAGGGACCCCTAGGGGCCTCTCTCTGTTCTATGCCCTGAAGCGGATGTATATGGTGCCCGCGATGCTGCCATGGTCTGAGGCACCCCCCTTCACCTGGTGGTTGCCCACTTGCTGCATTTCCAGGACAAGGGCTTCATTCTGTAGAAAGTCCAATAAGTGTAGTTTTACAGGCTGGAAAACACTGACGTTGCCATCTTCCCAGACTACATAATGAGGGTTCAGCAACAAAGGGCATCCTTACTAGATGCCAAGAGAGAACTGAGAGAGGTGAGTGAACCCTACATGCTGTTGTTCCCTGCACATCTCAAAATCATAGCAGGTGATGGCACTCTGTTCTACAATGACCCATGTTCGGTCTGGCACTAGTAGGAGAGTTATAAGAGAGACAGGGTCCAGGGCTCGAACTCTGGATCCTTGAAACCGAAGCTCTGCCACTGGGGACACCAGGAGGGAGCTCCTGGTACCAGTGGTGGTTGGTGACCCACAAAAATGGTAGGTCGACATAAATACAATTCAAAAACATAAAGAAAAAAACATTCAAATATGGAAATAAAGTTTCACTCACTTGAGCCTGCAGCACGCCCCCGATGTTCTCCAGTACCCGGCTCCAGACTCCTCCGAGCGCGAGGTCCCACAGTTCCCACTGGTCCTGCTCCAATCCAGACACTGCTCTCATGCTGCATGAGAGAAGTGTCTGGATTTGTTGGAACAGACTGCCTCAGCGCTCCAAAGAGTACTGAAAGCCTGTGCCTGCTCTCCAACCCTGGCCCTGCCATGTCCTCTCCATTTGGCAGAAAGGCAAAAAAATAAAACGTTAATAAACCGTTTTATTTCATTTTATTTTTCCAGGTTTCTGGCCAGCATTTGGTGGGTGGGGTCACATCGCCGCTCCCATGAAGGAACCGCTGGTGTCTGGTATGCATCCCATGGAACATCAAGTTGCACAGGACAGAGCTGCATCACTAAATGTGGTATCTTCTTTGAGGGCGTCCCTGGTGTGACAATCTGAGGATCAATGCTCTACTACGTCTTCTGTGGTTGCGGACTCTGAGTCTCTCCCTGAGTAACTCACCTCTGGACATTTGATCACGCCCAGGCTCGTGAACAATTTCTGACTCTGCTCCACAGGGTTGGAGGGTCCTGGCGCAGCATGTTTGCTCTTTTACGGCACACCTGTTGCCCACACTGTCCTATTAAGGCAAACATCTCACTGAGGTGTAGGCAAGTCAGACCAGATACGTTGAGATCCTTCCTCATCCTCTTCTGATGGAGTCTGTGGGAAGCGGCCTTCATGGGGAATACAGTGACAGCCACATCCTCATGTGAAAACCCTTGTACGATAGTGTAGTACTGAGTGTTATACCATCACACCATATTTTGTTATGGACAGATAATGGTTGCTATCCTGATTCGTGGGAAAAATTGAGAGGGGGGATGGAGATGGGGGGGGGGGAGGGGGCAGACTTACTGTACAAGGAATATGTTTATGTAAATGTAAATGTGTGGTGTACTTGTAAAGCGCACTGCGACTCCAAGGAGTATCCTGGCGCTGAAGACCGCTGGGGAACCCGTCCTGGTTTTCCCTGTGAGATGGTCCCTTTCTGGGTATCTCCAAGGTGAAACCAGGCATCCCCGGCGTCTGTGGGGGGCCGTTGTAGAGATGAGACAAGCTTAATGCCCAGAGTTGCCGAGTGTGTTCCCTGGTTAGAGTAGGCACCGAGGCGAGAATTATCGAGTCCGATTTGACCCTGGTCCACCACCCTGCCGCGCCGGGAATTGAACCCTGGTCCCGGGCCGTTCTCTGCTTACGGGTCTGCCGCCTCTAACCAGTGAGCCACACCACTCCACTGTTTATATGGTGAGGTTGATACAATTCGCTTTCCTATGCGGAGCATAGACTCCACGACTAAGCAGTATAAGGTCCTGGCATATTTGAAGCACAGGCATGTGGATGTTGCTTTACTCCAGGAAACCCACCTGATGAGGACGGAACCCAGAGATGCTGGAGGGCTAAGGTTTATGCAACCAGCTACTCTGCCTTTTACCGGCTGGACATGGAAAAAAACATATATAGATGAGGGCGGTTGCTATGCTATTTTGGTGGTTAAGCAGAATGGTATTTGAGTGCTCATAGGCAGTGTATATGCTCCTAATGTGGACTAGTGTCATTCCTGACTGACTTAACCAGGGTTCTCCCTAGCACGCCTAATCTTCCGAGGCATCTCAGGGGCTACTACAACTGTATAGAAGACGTTGCCTTGGATAGATCTATCCCCACTCTCTGATTTGCCAGTGGTGACAGAAGCTCAGAGCTTTAGTGACTTAATGCATCACTGGTTTCTAAGGGACTTTTGATGGTGCAGGAACCCAGTCGCAGTGAGTACTCGTTTTCCTCACTGTTACATGAGCTGCAAGTTCAACTTGATAAGGTGCTGGGCTCAGTATACCTGCAAAAAACACAGTTGATGGACAGAATGTAGAACAATGTCATACATTCACCCCAGTACAAGGATCTGGGCCTAAATCCATCGTTTTTTTGCACTCCACACCACCCTGGGTTAGACACTGGTTCAGTATACCTGGCTTCCCGGGTGTCCCGGGCGGGGTACTTGAGACGCACCCAGTCAGATCATAATCCCCTACAAGTGGCAATCCTGTGTCGGGTGGAGGGAGGGCACCTAAATCCATCTGGAGACTCATGCCGTGCTTCTTCTATGAACCCATCTTTTGGGAGCTACTCCAGGAATGGACAGCCCTTTACTTTGGGGTGATCGCACGTAAGGCTTTACAAACCAATGTCAAGTGGGATGTCTTTAAGGCTGTCATATGGGGACACTGCCTGGGTCCGTCTGTGGGAGTTGCCCATTCATGGCTGCAGAGTTGTCTAACATTAAGTTGACTATCCGGCACCTAGAGAACAACACCCAGGCACAGCGGGAGCCCCGGGAAGCCTTTAAGGAAAAATGGAATTTTTGGGGGGAGTGTTGGAAAAGTTCCACTCCATTCACATAAGTGAATTCCTTATTTCTGTGCACGAGGAACGGTGAAGAGTGGGATGGCTGCTAAACTGGTTGATCCGCTCATAGGAGAGGGGTATGCTAAAGAAGCACATAGTAGGACCGACGGGGGAGATGTTCCACTCCCAGGTGGAGACTCACAAAGTATTCATGCCCTACTACCGGGCATTGTATGAGTCAGTTGCCCCACTGCCGAGAGGAGCCTTAGACCGCTTCTTGGATGGGGTGTCCCTGCCGCTAAACCCAGATGATACTCGGGATGAACTGGGTGCCCCATCTCTGAGTCTGCAAAGGTATGATCAAATTCAGCTGGGAGGGCATCTGTCCCAGGCGTTTTCCTGTGGGCCATACTCTTTATGGCTCTGATTGTATCCATCCCCAAACCCTCAAGTGACACCACGGATGTGTCATATTATCACCCCCTATCCATGTTAAACTTGGATTACAAAATACTCAGTAAGGCACTAGCCAACCAGCTTCAATCCCATCTACATGTGCTAACACATGAGGATCAAAATGTGTAAAACCTTGGGATGCAATTCCCTGAAGCTCTGGTATTCTCTATAAATATACGCAAAGCTTGGTTGGGCCTGTTTGCGAGAGGTCAAGGCCAGGATGGTCCTGGGTGATAGGTGGGACAAATAGGTTTCTCTTCTAAACTTAGGGGCTCGGCGCGAGTGCATACTGAAATGTATATTTCTCAGCATTCCCCCCTCCTCTGCACTGGCGATTGAGCCTTTTGCCTGTGCGATGCAGTGGTAGGGCTTAGGTTTTCCTCACTCTAAGCAGACAATATGCCTATTGACTTGCAGGATTGCAGTTTAGAATTTAGTGGAGTGCTACGGGAAACATCCATTACAATGCAGTCATTACAACGACCTACCTTTACAACGCAACTGTTACAACGCAACTGCCCTTACATTGCATACCATTACAATGCATGCCATTACAATGTATGTCACTACAATGCATGTCATTACAACACATACCATTACAACGCCTGCCATTACAATGCATTATAAGGTAAGTAATGGAGATTTCTTTTGTATTAGGGTGGGTATGGGTATTGGGGTACATGGGAATAGTAATATCTAACCCTACACTATCCAACACTTTCCCTACTGTTGCACTCACTGGAGTGGAAATAGAAATGTTTACCCCTACACTATCCAACACTTAGTAATTTTTACCCCAACACTATCCAACACTTATTATACTGTTGCACTCACTGGAGTGGGAATAGTAATTTTTACCCCTACAGTATCCAACACTTACCCTACTGTTGCCCTAAAAGTGATATGCGTTGTAATGGTATGCGTTGTAATGGTATGCGTTGTAATGGCATGCATTTTAAAATCATGCAATGTAATGGTAGTTGCGATGTAAAGACTGCGTTGTAAAATCATAGTTGTAATTGCATGTGTTGTAACATCATATATTCAGTGCTACCCATTTAGACACATTTGGCTAGCCTATGTGTGAACTATAGGAAGTCTTGCACCTTTCTGGTCTTGGCTGGGCTTGAACAGCCACCTGTGGCAGGGCTGGGACGCCAGTGGGAACCTATGGTCTTCAAGTATTTGGGGATCAAGGTATACTATAATGATGCTGCTTTTAGGGAGGGCAATTTGGGGGGAGTGCTGTGCAGATTGCACATTAGTGTAGCTTTCTGGCGTATGTTGTAAGTGCCTACTATGGCTCACATAACTCTGACTAAAATGGTAATGCTCTCTTGAGTCCTTTACTTCTTTGCAAAACTTTCGATCTGGTTACCCTAGGCTTGTTTTTGATCTCTAGATGCCTTGATTAGGGAACTGATCTGGGACGGCATGTGCCCCAGGGTGTCTCTGTGCAGTGCCAGCTGAATGGTGGTGTGACTGGTGCAGCTGCACCGGGCACTGACTTTGGTGGGGGGCGCAGTGTTTAAAAATACCGTACCGGTTTAAAAGTACGGAAACTTCCTTGAGCCTCCAGAAATTTTGAGGCAGCAATACAAATAATAGGCTAACTCAGATGATTAATGTTCCTCCTGGTGAGACATTGAAATTTTGTCTTGTGGCAGTTTTGACTCATCATAAAGTAGTGCAGAGGTTTAATGTTCCTGCTGCAAAGATTGTGTACCATGCAGATTACAGAACTATGTGAGAGTGAACTATGAGCAGCACTTTAAAAAATGAAATGGTTGCCTGAAAGGCGCTATGGAGAGATGAGGAGCACTACTGGTGAGACAGCGAGGAAATTTGTGGAGAGAGACGTCATGAGGGGGCACCATATAAGAATGTTGCACCGGGAGGCCCTGTCTCTGCGTATGCTCCAGAGGCCCTTGGTGGTGGGTGGGTCTGGGGGTTCAGAATTACGAATTGTATGCTCAGCTGCAGCGGTTTTCCCGGTGGCTGGTGGGGTTCAGTTTGGTGGAGTTGGAGGAATTCGGTGATGCTAATAGGAATAAGGCATTGATAGCTCTACTGTTGGGAGTTCGGCTTCTCCTGGTCCATAAGCTGTGCCTCCTCTGCATTGTCCTTAGATACTAGGGAGGAATGCACCGTTGCATTGGACCTACAGTCCTTTTGGGGCTACTGGAGGCTCTTGCGACAGTTGGTGGGGGTACGCACTTTGTCTCTTGGTTGTACAAGTCGGCTGTGAGCATGAGGACGAATGACCTGCCGGCCCTGAAGGCTAAATGGGAAACTCATATTGGCTGATCTTTCTACAGCAAGGAATGGCCCCGAATTCTAGATCACACTTAATGCTTTGCTCGTAATACTAGATTCAAGTACACATAATTCAACTATTTACACTGCACCTAGCTCACTCCCCTATAGGCTTATTATCATGTTGCAAACCACAGACCTAATGTATCCTAGATGCAATCAGGCTGACGCGTACTTTTTACCCATGGTTTGGGGCTGTCCAATTGTAATGCACTTCTGGTCACAATCATGACAGACCTGGAGCGCACATTAAATTGCAGGCAGCTGCATATGGTTGACACTTACCTCTTGGGGCTATATAGAAGAAATCCTGCAAGGAAAGTGGGTGACCAATTTTTTGATCAGCCCTAGGGGTGGCAAACAGGGGCATTGCCCATCACTGGCAGCCCCCCCATGGCCCTCCTCATAGCAGATGGCTGGCTGATCCTGGGCTGTGGCTGAGGGGCAAGCACTCGTGCTGAAGATTAAAGTAGGATACGCTGGTGGCCACTGGCAGATCTGTGGGAGGAGGAGATTGCAAGCTTGCAGGAGTTGGACCTGGCCCCCCTGGGTTGGGTGGTTTGGTATGAGGTTGCTCTGTAAATGGTTGTGATGCCCCAATGAAGGGAGTGTGTGGTAGGGGGTGCAAGGATGTGTACATGGGCCCCCTTTCCGCTGGAGGGGTGTTGGCATGGCGTGATGACTAGTATGGCCTATACTAACTGGGTGCTAATTGCACCCAAACCCCTCTGTGTGGAGTTTTCTTTGTGTCACAAGTATAGAAATGGTCAATGATGGGGGATTTTAATGGTGCTAGGTAAGCTTTTTTTTCCTTGTCATACACTGTTGTAAGGCTTCTGTTGATGGTGGTTAGCGAGACATGCTAATCCTAGCATGGTTAGCTGACAGATGGGTTGTCTCACGCCTGCGTGCTCGTCTTTACCTGAAATGATTGTATCTCTGTGGTCCTATGATGGATTGCTGTGTTGTCATACTGTTGGATTAGGATTAAAATCAATAAAGCTAACTAAATAGTAAGATGGAGATGCACCTGTGAGCCAGTGAGAAGTACTGGCACATGAGAGGACTTTGGTAGCATTCCCAGCAACCCCTGACACAATTCATTTTTTTGACCTCTACTGATGAAGGATAAAATCCAGAAACGCTTGTGTCTAGAGATGAACAGCACTATCTGCACCAACTTTGGTGAAAATCTACAGCTAATACTCAGTAAGCACAAACCTTTTACTGCAGTAACCATAATGCTAAGGGGCGAACTGTGCTCTGATGTGAGGCTGTGTGATCCCATGACCCTTCTGTTTAAAAAGGCTCCCCCGAATCAGCAAGCTGGTGAGGTTTTGGAGATACACCTGTGCGCCAGTGAGAGGTACTGAGACCTGAGAGGACTGAGGCAGCATTCTCAGCAACCCCTGTTGTAATTCTTTTTTTGAGCTCTACTGACGAAAGACGTGTCTAGAGATGAACAGCACTATTTGCACCAACTCTGGTGAAAAACTACAGCTAATGCTCAAATTAGCACAAACTTTGCACTGCATTTATCATAATGCTAGGTGCGAACTGTGCTGTAAGGCAGTGTGCTCCCATCACTCTGCTGTTTTAAAAAAAAGTAAGCATTGCAAATTTAATACAGATCTGTACCACAGTTTTAGACTGACTAACGTCTTAAATAGTTGATGAGCTAGCGTTGCACTTTACCACTTTAGACACAGATAAATGGTTGATTGTTACTTGAATTTAAAAGGTATGTGCTGTGTTCTGCTGGAAATATAGCAGCATGTGTTGACATATCTAAAATAAACAATGGAGCATAAAACTATAGCATACACAAAACAGGATAAAACTATTAAAATATAACAGGGCACAACAAAACAGTCAAACCAGGACACAAAACAACAGTCACAGTACAAAACAACGAAATCCCATTTTAATAATGCAGCAAAAAACACATCAGCAAGAAAAATACAACAAAACAAGACCACCACAAGAATATGCTACAAATCCACAAGAATATGCTACAAATCAAATATGCACAAACATTCTCTCCAGAACCTTGCATTTATAATACGAAGGTAAAACGTGCTTGCCTCAAGCACTACTTTAGCTTACCACCAAGGACACCAAACAGCGTCAGTCAAAAGTGTTTTATTTTTGTTTATCTGGCGAATGGATGTAGTTCGTAAAATACGTTTCAAGATATACGTAAATTGGAAAATAGACCTGTGCTGTTGAAAGTTCTCTTTTTAAATACATCTTTATTATCTTCTTTTAACTGGAACTGCTGCTCTAACGGTAACTGCTGTTACATCTACCAACAGGAATTAATCTTCTTTAGTGTTCAGATAATCAATTCGGCAAAACCAGCAGGCGGTGCAATGCTTTGCCCTATTGACTGGTCTATACTGTCGCATTGCTTCCTACTGAACTAAAGCACCAGTGCTTAGAGGCACTACGTGTGAGTGTTTTGCTCCAGGGAGCAGTAATCCTTTACTTACCAGAAATGCATTTGCAATTTAATTGCCTGAGGAAGGATTATAGAAAATGGCGTTGAAGGTTTCCGTTGATAAATATTCCGTGTACAAATGTTTGGTTTTCTCAAGTTTAGAATGAGTTTGCAGATGAAGTGAATCAAAAGGGAAGAAGTCACAAAAGGACACAAATGACTACAAATAGAAAGAGCAACAAAGCATGCACACAGAAAACCCATGCACACATTGAAAGGGATCACACATGCATGTTCAAATGCAAATAAAGGGACACATTTAGAGTTGGAAAAACAAACATAAACAAACATAAAAAACAAAATCCTTGGTTGGCATCTTCTTGGAGAAACCATTTCCACTGGGAGATAGATCATTAGATGGACATGGATACCAAAATATTCTCAGTGTAGGAAAAAAGAAAACCAGTGGAACTGAGATCAGTGAAGAATCAAAGGGTGTTTCGGGGTAAACTACCCTACAGTTACTTGCTCTGTAATCCAGCCAATGTTAGGGGAAGATTTACAAGCCCCTTGCGCCACTTTCGCGTCATTTTTCCCAGGTTAAAAATGTGGCGCAAGGGATTTGTGTATCTGCCCCTTAGTGTTTAGTCACACGGGACTCACTTTTTTCTAGAGCTATTAGTAGACAATAAACAGCAAACTGGAGCATGTCTTGAGGAAATGCCTTTCTTGAGGACATGCTTAGTGCCTGTCCAGAGTACGCACCGAGCATGCCCTAAAAGCAAATCTGAACGTACAATGAGATAAATAAATAGGAACACGAAATGGCACTTTCTTTCTGTGTACTCAGAATGCAAAGCACTGCTAGCTGTACAGTCAGAACTATCCGTAGGAGTTGTGCATGGCACAGCCACTTTGAAAGTATGCAAATGAAAGGAAAACACAGAAACAGACGTTTCCTTTTTACGATGTTACAATTTTGTTCTGATGGATACTTCTAACCATGGATTCCTTACCTTAGGACACTCCCCAGGTTATAAACTGAATCTCACAAATATCACACAGCAGTGTCCCCACCCCATATAAACGCCACCCCTGTATGTTGGCATCAGCTCCTTTCTTTCTGTGCCTTCAAACGTGGATCCAGAGGTTCGCTCCAACCATTGTGAGTTTTTCTATGACCTCTAAATGATTTCAAACCAATGTCCTAGGGAACAGTGTCCCCATACAAAACTACAGGTGTTAACCCATGCCGTGACTGCCGGAAGCAAATGCCGGTCATGAACCCTTCAGGAGGAGTGTCTTTTGTGTCTGGTCTCGGCCACAACTCTAAATCTTGTAATAAGTGAGTCTCATGCACTTGAAAGTGATCTGAGACTGTGAGGTGAAGCTGTTTGCTGCAGAAGACAAAAAAAAGTTGAAGCCTTCTCATAAGTCCCGCTTCTGATTCAAGTCACAGAGGCAGACCTGGCCCCAAGGCTGTTCCCATTCCCGCCACTGCTCAACCTTGTGCTTTAAGTCCTCCAATAAGTTTAAATTGAAGTACAAGAAAGTGAAAGAGGACTCAACACTATCCCACCACTGTGACTCCAAACAGAATGCGTGAGGGCATTACTATGTTAGTCACGGCCAATTGAGGTCTACTGCCATGAAATGATTCCTCAGCTGATCCTGACATGCCCTGAATTATCCAGGTTGTCATCGACACCACAGCAGATTGAGGTCATCTAGGAGGCCATGCTGCAGGTTTTTCGGTGCAGTTCAGGCTTCCACTACTGCACCTTTAGTCCCCTCAGATTGGCTGGGGCATACAGTTGGGTTCCTGGTGTTTGTCCCGTGGGACCCATTACACAGGCCCGTACTGACTTCTACTCTGACTATGAGATCCATGCCGGTACCCGCTATACCAATGCTGGCACCATATCCACTGGTGCGGGAAGATGGCCAGATGCTGATGACACTATGAGACCCCAAACCAACTATGGGGTCCATTAGGATATAGGGTGGATCGCCACCGCCCGCATGGCGGTGGTGATCCGCCCTACATCCTTCCCCGCCCGTCACCCATTTACCACGCGCCATATTAGTATGGCGGGGTACCGCGGCGAACGGGAAGACCGACTGCCTCTTTTCCGCCCGGTTGACAAGTCGACCGGATGGAAAAGAGTTTAATATGGTGGAAGTGTCTGCTAGACACAGTCATCCATATTAGCATGGGGGCGGAAACTCGCCTTTCCGTGGCGGCAAGCATGCAAATTTTGTTTTTGGGGGCCCGTTGCAGGCTCCCAGGGTATTGGGGGGTGGGGGGTGCACATGGGGGTACCTATGGTACTTACTGCATTGTCATGGACATGGTGGCAGGCACCTCGCGGTGCCTGTCACCTTCTGCATGAGAATTCATGCAGTGCATTCCCAGCATTCTGCCACAATGCTGGGAATGGAGGATGCCACCGCCACGGTGGCGGTGGCATCCTAATCGCCGGTGCAGGACCCCACACCACTGGTGGCTGGTCACAGCACCGCTAGGGTGGCGGGCGGACGGAAGTCCACCCGCCATCCTAATGGACCCCCTAGTCTCTAACGGAATTGATGTAGAGCTATAAAATTACTAAAGTACAACCGATCATCTTAGAACCTATCTATAACCCAGCACCCCCATGTTGAATGTACCAGCAAAAGCTCTATTATAATTTTGGTTCTGTAAGAAATTGGGTTATTGGTTTAGGAGGGGTGGAAGCCCCACTCAGGCAACAACCACTTTCCTTGTTGGGGCGATTCACAATAGCCACTTCTTGAACCTGTGCTTAGCCCTCTGGTAGCTTGGCACAAAGCAGTCAGGCTTGACATAGAGACAAAGGTGTCGATTCCGATCCAGTAAAATGCGCTCCGAATGGTCGTACGGAGAGTTTTTTCCCCGTACGAATCGTATCCGTAGACGTCCCGTACGTACGATGAAGTACGATCCGTACTAGGTGCCGAACTCCGTACGAGTCGTACAGGACTCCGTACGACTCAAATCTCCATACGAATCTCACTCGGAACCCGCTGTACGCGACATCGCGGCACGTTTTTACGACCCAGCAAGTACGATTCGTGTCGGGTACGCGCCGTACGACCCTTTTCCTACGGGAGCCGAAAACAGTCGTAAACGCAGAGTTCGCGCCGAAACAGGTACGGAACGCCCCCCCGGGTACGGCACGTACCCCCCATGATCGCAGGGGTACGCGGCGTACCCCTCTGGTCATGCGGGGTACGTGCCGTACACCCAGCGTACATGGGGTACGCACCGTACCCCATGTACAGTGGGTGTACGGCACGTACCCCATGTACGCTGGGTGTATGGCACGTACCCCGCATGACCAGAGGGGTACGCCGCGTACCCCTGCGATCATGGGGGGTACGCGCCGTACGGTGTGTAGGTGATCGTGCGCTTTTCCGTACGAATCGACGTGTACCGTACGAATCGCGTACGGGTCGGCCGATCGGGATCGGAATCGTCCGGTCGTACGGCGTCTGTACGAGTCATACGGAAACGGCTCCGGATACGATTCGTACGCCGGATTATTTTACCGGATCGGAATCGACCCCAAAGTGTATAGTATTTATGCAGCACACAAACAGTAGTAAAACGAAAACACCACACAAGAAAAATCCCAAACCAATTTAAAGTAAATCTCAATTAATAAAATTATACCGGAACAACAAAAGTCCAATCATTAGAACTGGAGTTATGCAATTTAAAGGTTTTATGCAGCTTTCGCACCTGAAAGCACAAAGCAGATGCTAGACTGGAGGAAAGACACATGTTCAGGCTGAACATTATAGAGCACAGGCCAGATGTCAGGCTAGTTTACTGAAAAAGTTACCTACCTTCTCCAGCTCTGGCACTAAGAGTCCTGTTCGCTGTGGAGGAGGCCGTAAGGAGCAGGGAGAGCTTTGTGAGTGGTTATCACTGTAGCACAAAGAGCAGGCAAGGTGGCCTGGACTGTCATCACTGTAACGCGAAGAACAGTCAGGTATCACAGACGGTCGTTGATGAAGCTTCGCGCTGGCGGTCACTGTGGGGTGTCATGGCTGTAGCACGAAGTGCAGATCTTACATTGCTGGTCATTGTTGGCAATCGCTGTAGTGTGAATAGTCATGTTCATCAGACCCTCACTTTGGCGGTCTTTGCAAGCGGCAGTGTTTCAGCATGGACGGGCCACTTTGCCGTCGCGTAAAGGCCAAAACTTCAGAATTTCACCTTTCTTCTCCGAAGGAGCTCAGCTGATGCCAGCCAAGGGTCGAGTACCTGGGTAGGCACCTCTTAGCGATCACGGACTCACTCCAGCAGAGACCCACTGGGCTTAGGCAGGTTCAGTTGCAAGTTCAGGCAGATCCAGTGTAGCAAGTCAAGTGGGCAGTTGCAGGGAGGCCTCTGGAGCTTGTTGTGTCCCTGTAGCTTAGAGTGGAGGTCAGCCGACTGACCCTTGGAGTCACTCAGGTTATCCTGGGATAATGGGAACATGCCCAATCTTCCTTATGAGAGAACAAGGCAGTCCTCAAGCAGCAGGGCAGTCCTCTGGGGAACTAGCCTAACCTCAAGCAATGGGACAGCCTTCGGGTAGCAGAAGAGCAGCCTGTGAGAAACAAGGCAGGCCTCAAACAGCAGGGCAGTCATCACGGGAACAAGGTAGTCCTTCTATAATGTCCACAGGTCCAGGAGTTTACTAATGAGTGGCTCTGAAGGTCTAATATTTATACTTGATGCCAATGGGGGATTCTCTATATCACCCCCACATCTGGTTCTGGAAACTAATGTCCTTCCCCTGTCACGGCTATGAGAAGTTGGGGTGATAAAAGATTAGTGCCAGGTTTTTTAATATGTCTTGGAGGCAAGTCCTTTGAAGTGTAAATTAGACAAGGCTGTAGCCCTCACGAGGTATTCATTGACACGCAGGGGAAAGAAATCGTGCTTTCTTTCATCAAGTGGGGTCATAGCCGCAAACATCCACTGGAGGGAGCCTGGTGTCCGTGGACTACGTTTCCCAGAGGCTTCGTGGGTGTCTGCCAGAAGTTCCACTGCCTACAAAGCCCTTCCGAGGTCACGGAACGGGGCTTGTCAATCTTGAATCCTGAGATCATTCAGCGAGAGCCATCGTGAGTCCCCCCAAATCCTACAGGTATTTTCCTTGGTGGAGAACGGAGTACAGTGCGGACGCGCTGTCGGAACTCTCCGTCTTTGTAACTGCTTCTTTGGCGGCACTTGAGAAGCCACATCTGGAGGGTTCTATGACCTCCCTTTGTTTATCCTTCGTTTCCCTGCATTTTTGTAAGGCGGGTTGCCTCGAGACTCAGTGACGTTGAGAACCGCGCAGGAGCGAGTTTGCAGTTCTCCATCACGCGAGGGATTACTTCTATCCATCGTTCCTGCTGACATCTCTCAGAGGTTAGTGGTTCTAAGTATGTGGGCATTGCCATCGTGACAGATTGACAAGCCCACGAATTTAGTCAGCCTGAGCGATGGATACAAATACGATGTTGGCTTCGCTGCTTGAGAGCCTATCAGCACTCCAGCAGGAGGTACATACCGCCCATCAGGAAAACCATGATCTCAGAAACGAGATAGGATCCTTGCGAAGAGAGGTAGCGGGCATTGCAAGAAAAGGGAAGAGTTACATAAGAGAGGGGACACTTTCCTCTCCTTTGTTATCTCAGGATGGGGCATCTCAAGGGGGAGGTTTCTTTACTCCCCAAACTACCACTCCTCCCTCCCCTGGTCATATTCCCACTGCTCACGTAATACAAAATCCTGGGATCCCTCTGGCCCCTCCTGAACATTTCTATGGGGAGTCCCAAAAATGTGAAACCTTCCTAAACCAGTGTAGACTCCATTTCCTTTGCAAACCCGCCGTATTCTTGGATGATGCATCAAAAACCTCATTTATGATGTCGTATATGGGGGGGCAATGCGGCCAGTTGGACGATTCCACTGATGGAACGTAACGATCTTGTACTACACAACTTCCAGGACTTCTGTATTGAGATGAGGAAGTTGTTTGACCGGAAGACACACATGTTGTCATTGGACCGTGAACTTATCACTCTACGTCAAGGGTCGCAAGACTTATTGACGTACATCACCACCTTCAATCGCCTGGTTGTGGAGACGGAATGGCCTCAAGAAAAACGTACTACCCTCTTCTATCAAGGTCTGCGTGGGGAGTTGAAGGATGTCCTCTCTCAAGTGGTTCAACTCCCTCAGACGTGTGAGGAACTGATTGACCTTGCTGTCCAACTTGATCATAGGGTGCAGGAAAGAAAAGGAGACAAGAATCGAGGAGAAATGCGTTCCTACGTCCCAAGGCCTCGTCCACCTCCCGAGGAGTCTTCCAAGACGGGGAATGGGTCTGAGCCAATGCAAATTGGTGGAGTTCAGGGTCCTCTTACCCCTGAAGAAAGAGAGAAAAGACGCCAACAAAAGCTATGTCATTACTGCGGGAAAAGCGGCCACCTCATCAGGGAACGTCGAGCCAGGGGCAAGATGACTAACCCCAGTATGGGCCCCAGAAGACAAGTCGCAGTAACACAAGAGACGGAAAACTAAAGGGCCCAAGTACAGACGGGGTCTCCACCTTGGGTTCAGAAGAAGGAAGAATCCCTTTTTACCTAGCAAACACACTTAAATCTTCAGTGGCTCATATGAATATCAACGTCTTTCTGTGGATTACTACAGTTACTTCCCTCACCATGTCTGCCTTGCTGGATTCCGGCACCACGGGGAATTTGATAGATCAACAGTATGCTTGGAATATCGGTGTTCCCTATGAGAGAAAAAAGATTCCAGAAATGGTGAAAGCAGTGGACGGAAAGGCATTGACGTCCGGTCCTGTTAGGTTTCACACAGTACCTCTAACCATGCAGATAGGCGAGAATCATTGTGAGACTATTCAATTTGATATTATTGATGCTCCCCAGTTTCGCCTCATCCTTGGTATGCCGTGCTTAACCTTGCATGATCCTGTTATCAAATGGACAGAACGTACTGTGTCTCTAACGTCAGCCTTTTGTAAAGAACATTGCACCAATATATCCTCGAGTGAGGAAACAACCCTTGAAACACAGGCAGCTCTTCTAGCCCATGGAAGCACCGAAGGAGGATACTGCTGTGCCACCGCTCTTCCTGGCGTTTACTCTGAATATCTGAATGTCTCTGACAAACAAAAAGCAACTCAGCTTCCACCGCATCGATCCTACGATTGCCGTATCGATCTTGTTCCAGGGGTGGATATCCCATGCAGCCGAGTGTATGCCCTCACAGAGCCAGAAACACGATACCTGAAAACGTACTTGGAGGAAAATCTTGCCTCAGGGTTTATTCGTCATTCCACATCCCCTGCTTCCTCTCCACTCTACTTTATATCAAAGAAGGATAATATGAACTCCGGGCGTGTATAGGTTACCGCTCTATAAACAAGGTGACCATAAAAAACAGATACCCCTTGCCCCTCATACCAGTGCTATTGGATCAGCTACGTGGGGCTAGTATCTTCACCAAATTGGACCTCCGTGGAGCCTATCACCTGGTACGGGTGAAACCAGGT
Source organism: Lissotriton helveticus (assembly GCF_964261635.1). Taxonomy (NCBI): domain Eukaryota; kingdom Metazoa; phylum Chordata; class Amphibia; order Caudata; family Salamandridae; genus Lissotriton; species Lissotriton helveticus. The sequence continues at coordinate 572,243,520 of NC_136071.1, read as the reverse complement.
GATGAGTGGAAAACCGCCTTCCGAACAAAGTTCGGTTTGTACGAATACCAGGTGATGCCTTTTGGGCTATGCAACCCTCCTGCAGCTTTCCAATACTTTATGGATGAAGTACTGAGAGGTCTTCTAGAAACCATCTGTATTGCATACATCGATGACATTCCGGTATATTCCAGCAACCCCCAAGAACACATTTGCCATGTCAAGACTGTCCTAGATCGACTCCGTGTACATTCTCTCTTTGCGAAACTGGACAAATGCCTGTTTCATGTTGAGGAAGTATCCTTCCTAGGATACGTCATTAATGCCCAAGGATTCCAAATGGACATGAGTAAAGTAGAGGCCATAACTCAGTGGAAAGCACCCTGCCATGTAAAATCCGTGCAGAGTTTTTTGGGGTTTACTAATTATTACAGGCGCTTCATTAAAGACTTTTCTCGCATCATCATCCCCATTTCCAGGCTACTGAGAAAAAACGTACCGTTTGAATGGACTCAGGAAGCTAACCAAGCCTTTGAGACGTTAAAAACTCATTTCACCCAAGCTCCCATCTTACGCCATCCTGATCTCTGTTTACCTTTCGTGGTGGTAACATACGCCTCACAGTTTGTGTTGCGCTGGGTGGGGTGTTGTCGCAACGTCATCCGGACACTGGACAACTACATCCTGTAATATTCTATTCTAGGAAGCTCACGCCTTGTGAGGTAAACTATTCAATCACATATAAAGAACTGCTGGCCATAAAACGAGCATGCGAAGAATGGAGGCATCATCTTTTGGGGGCTCTCCACACTGTGGAGATGTACACAGATCATAGAAATCTCTTATTTCTAAAGACAGCAAGGGTATTGACTCCGAGGCAACTAAGAGGGTCGCTCTTTTTCTCAGAATATGACTTCATCATAAAGTACAGACCAGGACCCCAGAACGGCAAAGCTGATGCCTTATCCAGCAGGGTCGACCTCGCTGAACATTCCCTGGAAACCAAAACAGACCCTCCAGCCAACCTTCCTCCCTCTGCATTTCCAGAAACGACACTCGCATTTGTGGTGACACAGGACTTAATTGAGAATGTGCAGGTAGCCGTGTCTGATATTGATAGCCACTCTTGGATACAAGAAGATCCCGACCATAGAAGTGTCAAGGAAGAACTGCTGTAACATTTTCAGGCCCTAGACATTCCTCTGAGTGCACTCCAGGAGCAAGTCATGACCTGGGCTCATGATTCAACGTTGGGGGGACATCTAGGAGAATATAAAACAATTGCCAACATTGAAAGTTCCCTTTGGTGGCCCACTTTACGAAAATACGTCAAAGAATATGGGAAGAAATGTGCCATCTGTGCTCAAAGTAAAGCTAGCCATTCCAAACCTGTGGGTTTGCTACATCCAATACCAATTCCTCCTTCTCCATGGCACACTGTTTCGATGGATTTTATTGTAGAAATGCCCCCATGTGAAGGCATTACCACAATTCTAGTGCTAATCGATCATTTGACAAAAATGGGACATTTCATTCCTCTGAAAAAACTGCCCACCTCCTCTGAATTAGCCATGGTATTTCTTCAACATGTGGTGAGAGCACATGGAATACCCAGGGTCCTTATTACTGACCGGGGACCCCAGTTTACTTCCCACTTTTGGAAAGCTCTGTGTCAGGCACTGCATATGGAAGCTCGGTTGTCCACCAGTTTCCATCCCCAGACCGATGGGAAAACGGAACTGCTCAACCAGACTTTAGAACAATACCTTCGATGCTTTGCTCTACAGAATTCAGCAGACTGGTACCCTCTTGTATGGATGGCGTAATTCGCCTTCAACAATGCTGAACACTCCACGCTAGGGTGTTCACCCTTCTTTTGTCTGTATGGCTTTCATCCTGAAATGCTCCCTTTTGAGTGGCCTATCACCTCCTTACACCCTTCTATACAGGAACATCATGCTCACCTGCGAGCCATTTTGCTAGATGCTAAACACCAGCTAGCTCTATCCCAAGCAGTTCAGAAAAAGTGTGCTGATAGAAAGCGGGTGCCTGTACCTGAGTATAAGGTGGGGGACAAAGTGTGGTTGTCCACAAAAAATCTGCGATTAAGAGGGGTGGGTAAATTAGCTCCCAAATACATATGGCCTTATGGGATTGAGGGGATTGTGAACCCAGTGGCTGTCCGTCTGTCCCTCCCCCTCTCTTGGCATGTCCACCCCGTGTTTCATGTGTCTCTGCTTCGACCCTGTCCAGTGGGTATGAGGCTCCCCTCCAGACCTGGTCCCATTGAGGTTGATGGTCAGGATGAGTATGAGGTGGAAGAGATCCTGGACTCCTGTATGGTTAGAGGCAGGCTGCAATACCTGGTGGCTTGGAAAGGGTTTGGGGTGGAGGATAGGACATGGGAACCCTTTGCCAACCTGCATTGTCCTCTGTTGTTGGACCTCTTTCATGCTGCACATCCTGGTAAACCTGGACGACCGCCGGGACGTCGGTCCTCGAGAGGGGGTTCTGTAGGGCTCACGAGGTATTCATGGACAGGCAGGGGAAAGAAATCCTGCTTTCTTTCATCAAGTGGGGTCATAGCCGCAAACATCCACCGGAGGGAGCCTGGTGTCCGCGGACTACGTTTCCCAGAGGTTTCGTGGGTGTCTGCCAGAAGATCCACTGCCTACAAAGCCCTTCCGAGGTCACGGAACGGGGCTTTTCAATCTTGAATCCTGAGATCATTCAGCGAGAGCCATCGTGAGTCCCCGCCAAATCCTACAGGTATTTTCCTTGGTGGAGAACGCAGTACAGCGTGGACGCACTGTCGGAATTCTCCTTCTTTGTAACTGCTTCTTTGGCGGTGCTTGAGAAGCCGCATCTGGAGGGTTTTATGACCTCCCTTTGTTTATCCTTCGTTTCCCCGCATTTTGTAAGGCGGGTTGCCTCGAGACTCAGTGACGTTGAGAACCGCGCAGGAGCGCGTTTGCAGTTCTCCATCACGCGAGTCTTATTTGGGGCTGTATTATTTTTTACTAAATACATTATATTTAAACTGGATACTCTTCATGAGGATACAAGTACCGGTGCACTTTACAGAGTTTCTTCAGATTCCTTGGAGCTCAGCAAACACGGTTCTATGTGTTCTTTACCGCATGGTTTGCCTTGCTGATTTTGCTTTCCCGTTTTTCCTTGATGATTTTGCTTTCTACATTTTGATGCCTTGCTGATTTTGCCTACCTTGTTTTACCTTGCGGATTTTGCTTTACAAGTGCGCTGGGCACTGGATATATATGGCATATTTCCCTGACTGGATGCTGGGAAAACTAGAGCAAGGTTTATTCTAGTCTGAGTGTCTTCAACAAGAGAACCTTTTCCTACTTTCATGAAGCTGCCAAACATGTTAGTATGTACTGAATGAATGTTTGTTTTTGCCTACAAGTGTTTGCTTATGGTTTTCTAACCAACGGCTTCTTGTCATTCTTACCTGCAGCTCCCCCCGGGGTTAGGCGACTCTTAGCGTTCTGTGAGGGTCCATGCTGCTGACAAACAGAACCCATCAACAGGAGAAGACTCCCTTTGGCAAAGTTTATTATCTTATCCACTTCCCTTTTCCCTGGGGGGCATAGAGACATAGCGGTGTTTACTTCACCCTATGTGCTGTGCATCCTGGAGAAGAAGGGGGGATTACTTCTATCCATCGTTCCTGCTGACATCTCTCAGAGGTTAGTGGTTCTAAGTATGTGGCCATTGACATTGTGACACTGGCAGGCTGTCCCATCCTACCCACACCTAGTACCTTTTGTGTTAGGGAGGAATACACAAGCCTCTACTGCAGATCCATTCACAGTCAAGTGACCTAGGACACTGGCCGAAGGCACACATGGTTAGGAGAAGAAAAGGCCAACTTTCTAAAAGTGGCAATTTCAGAATTGTGACTTAAAATCCGACTTCACCATTAAAGATGATTTTAAATTACAATTAATTTGAGTGTAAACACCATATCTCCACCTGCTCCCAATCAAAGGTTATCACTTCTTTAATGTAATAAGGTAAGTAATTCAATGGGAGCAATAGGCCTTACAACAGTGAAAAAGAATTTAAGGAGCTTTTTACTGCTAGGACATATTAAACTTAGACCCTCCTGTCCTACTTTGTAAATACAATGGACCCTGCCCACTGAGCCTTTAGGCCACTTGGGCCACCAATGGAAGAGAGTGCTTTATTTTCGCCAGTGCCCCAAAGGGCAGTTGAGGCACTGGAATTGCAACTACCCTCAGTTGAGAACAAAATAAATGTCCTAACAAAGACCTTACAACCTAGGCCAGCCATTTCTGAACCATTTTTGCCCTCATTGATACATTGAAGGCTGATTGGTCCACACCTTGTTCTTGCTCATCTGTGAATGGGCAAGTGGCCAAATGAGCTGAAGGGGTGGTGAGATGCACACCTTGTAATCCCATTTAGTCCATACTTAAACCAATTCAGAATTTTATCAGCGTGCATGCTTGCTCCGCGCTTCGCCCCATTACGCTGCATTTTTACAAACAATGAAAGGATCCTGCTTTGGTTCCACCAAGCTGCACAGCCTCATGACTGAATGAATCAAATTAATTAAATTCAAATAGTTTAATCTTCTGTTTTATCCATTTTTTCTCAGATACATTTCTTCCTTTTTCTGGGCTGTGCATTCAATTTGTTCTATTCATATCAACACTTTATGCAGATGTTCACACAAGCTCAGGAGCAGAGGTAGGTTCCACATGTCATGATTTAATTGAAAAAAAGGGCCCAAAGCATTTCGGGATGAATCCCTTCGTCAGGGGCATCTCAAGTACAAAACATCTCTTTATCCATCGCTCGCAGCCTTATACTTATACTCACACTTAAATTGGCAAACAGAATACATTTATTTTACCCAAAAAATATTTAAGCATTAAATACAGCACTGCAAGTTAATGTGGCCAACTCCGTAAGAATTACACTGAATGATGCAAAATTACAACACCGGTCCCTCCAAAAACCACACATGCTGTGGTCAGCTATTTCATGTAACAGGTAAACCCTATGGTAAATCCAACCCCCTTTTTAGGTCTCGTGACCTACAATGCGCACAAGCGCATTGAGGAGCGAGAATTCAAGTGCTCGAAATCCTCGTCAAACCAAGGGCTTCGTTCCTTGCGGTTTTCTTGAAGTTCACGTGGCCACAGGCACGCGCTTTTGGGCCATAAACTCTGTTCCCCACAGCCTTACATTCATTTCTCCTCCCCCTCCCCAGCCAGCTTCCCCCAGGCCGTAGCAGCACTCCTCCCACACCAGCACCTCCCCTCTCTCTCCCCGCAAACACAGCCTTTACTTTAATTTCTCCTCCCCCTCCCCAGCCATGCCGAATTCTCCTCCCACCTCCCACGGCCGTCCTTTCTGCCCGCACGAGCCTTCTCTTCTCTCTGCTCTCCCCTCAGGCGCCGTGACATACTTCAAAGGCTTATCACTTCACACGGCCGCAGGCCGTGCAACCAGAGCACTTCAGTTGGTGCGCAGCCCCCCTCCCAGCACTGCCTTGTTACTCTCGGCAGCCAACTTTCGTTTCATGGTGGAACAAACCTCACTGATAACTATCGTCTATTGTAGCGAACAACACCAGGTTCAACTTGTGACTTCAGGCGCTACACGCATCTTTGCAGGGTGTGTGCACAACCTAACGCCATTTTTTGTAGCTACCTTTACGAGTATCATTGGGTATTACGACCCTGTCTACGTGCCTTGAAGTAACATACTGATGGCTTAAGGCGCTTGCTCACAAGTCCGCACTGGATGCACTCTCTTATCTTCTTCCTGCTACCCAGGCTCCGCATTTCACCCATTGAAATAACTTTAGAGCAGCATAAAAGGGTATACAAACAAAGTAATGTAACTAAACAGAACATATATTCTTAACTAAATGTGGCATATACATGGATAATATATGGAACGTATGTATGTAAGCATAACATACCATATGTAGAGTGCAGAGTGCAGATTCAGAGTGCTGAGTGCAGATTCAGAGTGCAGTGTGCAGATTGTGAGCGCAGATTGTGAGTGCAGATTGTGAGTGCAGATTGTGAGTGCAGATTGTGAGTGCAGATTCAGAGTGCAGATTCAGAGTGCAGAGTGCAGATTCAGAGTGCAGAGTGCAGATTTAGAGTGCAGATTGTGAGTGCAGAGTGCAGATTGTGAGTGCAGAGTGCAGATTGTGAGTGCAGATTGTGAGTGCATAGTGCAGATTGTGAGTGCAGAGTGCAGATTGTGAGTGCAGAGTGCAGATTGTGAGTGCAGAGTGCAGATTGTGAGTGCAGAGTGCAGATTCAGAGTGCAGAGTGCAGATTCAGAGTTCAGAGTGCAGATTCAGAGTTCAGAGTGCAGATTCAGAGTGTAGATTCAGAGTGTAGATTCAGAGTGTAGATTCAGAGTGCAGATTCAGAGTGCAGATTCAGAGTGCAGATTCAGAGTGCAGATTCAGAGTGCAGAGTGCAGATTCAGAGTGCAGAGTGCAGATTCAGAGTGCAGAGTGCAGATTCAGAGTGCAGATTCAGAGTGCAGATTCAGAGTGCAGATTCAGAGTGCAGAGTGCAGATTCAGAGTGCAGATTCAGAGTGCAGATTCATAGTGCAGATTCAGAGTGCAGAGTCAGAGTGCAGAGTCAGAGTGCAGAGTCAGAGTGCAGATTCAGAGTCAGAGTGCAGATTCAGAGTGCAGATTCAGAGTGCAGAGTGCAGATTCAGAGTGCAGAGTGCAGATTCAGAGTGTAGATTCAGAGTGCAGAGTGCAGATTCAGAGTGCAGAGTGCAGATTCAGAGTGCAGAGTGCAGATTCAGAGTGCAGATTCAGAGTGCTGAGTGCAGATTCAGAGTGCAGATTCACAGTGCAGATTCAGAGTGCAGATTCAGAGTGCAGATACATAGTGCAGAGTGCAGATTCAGAGTGCAGAGTGCCGATTCAGAGTGCAGATTCAGAGTGCAGATTCAGAGTGCAGATTCAGAGTGCAGAGTGCAGATTCAGAGTGCAGAGTGCAGATTCAGAGTGCAGAGTGTAGATTGTGAGTGCAGAGTGCAGATTCAGAGTGCAGATTCAGAGTGCAGATTCAGAGAGCAGAGTGCAGAGTGCAGATTCAGAGTGCAGATTGTGAGTGCAGAGTGTAGATTGTGAGTGCAGAGTGCAGATTTAGAGTGCAGATTCAGAGTGCAGAGTGCACATTCAGAGTGCAGATTCAGAGTGCAGAGTGCACATTTAGAGTGCAGAGTGCACATTTAGAGTGCAGAGTGCAGATTCAGAGTGCAGAATCAGAGTGCAGAGTGCAGAGTGCAGAGTGCAGAGTGCAGATTCAGAGTGCAGAGTGCAGATTCAGAGTGCAGATTCAGAGTGCAGAGTGCAGATTCGGAGTGCAGATTCAGAGTGCAGATTCAGAGTGCAGATTCAGAGTGCAGATTCAGAGTGCAGATTCAGAGTGCAAAGTGCAGATTCAGAGTGCAGATTCAGAGTGCAGATTCAGAGTGCAGATTCAGAGTGCAGATTCAGAGTGCAGAGTGCAGATTCAGAGTGCAGATTCAGAGTGCAGAGTGCAGATTCAATGTGCAGATTCAGAGTGCAGATTCAGAGTGCAGATTCAGAGTGCAGAGTCCAGATTCAGAGTGCAGATTCAGAGTGCAGAGTGCAGATTCAGAGTGCAGATTCAGAGTGCAGATTCAGAGTGCAGATTCATAGTGCAGATTCAGAGTGCAGAGTCAGAGTGCAGAGTCAGAGTGCAGAGTCAGAGTGCAGATTCAGAGTCAGAGTGCAGATTCAGAGTGCAGATTCAGAGTGCAAAGTGCAGATTCAGAGTGCAGATTCAGAGTGCAGAGTGCAGATTCAGAGTGCAGATTCAGAGTTCAGAGTGCAGATTCAGAGTGCAGAGTGCAGATTCAGAGTGCAGATTCAGAGTGCAGATTCAGAGTGCAGAGTGCAGATTCAGAGTGCAGATTCAGAGTGCAGAGTGCACATTCAGAGTGCAGATTCAGAGTGCAGAGTGCACATTTAGAGTGCAGAGTGCACATTTAGAGTGCAGAGTGCAGATTCAGAGTGCAGATTCAGAGTGCAGATTCAGAGTGCAGATTCAGAGTGCAGAGTGCAGAGTGCAGAGTGCAGAGTGCAGATTCAGAGTGCAAAGTGCAGATTCAGAGTGCAGATTCAGAGTGCAGAGTGCAGATTCGGAGTGCAGATTCAGAGTGCAGAGTGCAGATTCAGAGTGCAGATTCAGAGTGCAGATTCAGAGTGCAAAGTGCAGATTCAGAGTGCAGATTCAGAGTGCAGATTCAGAGTGCAGATTCAGAGTACAGATTCAGAGTGCAGAGTGCAGATTCAGAGTGCAGAGTGCAGATTCAGAGTGCAGATTCAGAGTGCAGAGTGCAGATTCAGAGTGCAGATTCAGAGTGCAGATTCAGAGTGCAGATTCAGAGTGCAGATTCAGAGTGCAGAGTCCAGATTCAGAGTGCAGATTCAGAGTGCAGAGTGCAGATTCAGAGTGCAGATTCAGAGTGCAGATTCAGAGTGCAGATTCAGAGTGCAGATTCATAGTGCAGATTCAGAGTGCAGAGTCAGAGTGCAGAGTCAGAGTGCAGAGTCAGAGTGCAGATTCAGAGTCAGAGTGCAGATTCAGAGTGCAGATTCAGAGTGCAGAGTGCAGATTCAGAGTGCAGATTCAGAGTGCAGAGTGCAGATTCAGAGTGCAGATTCAGAGTTCAGAGTGCAGATTCAGAGTGCAGAGTGCAGATTCAGAGTGCATATTCAGAGTGCATATTCAGAGTGCAGATTCAGAGTGCAGATTCAGAGTGCAGAGTGCAGATTCAGAGTGCAGATTCAGAGTGCAGATTCACAGTGCAGATTCAGAGTGCAGATTCAGAGTGCAGATACATAGTGCAGAGTGCAGATTCAGAGTGCAGAGTGCCGATTCAGAGTGCAGATTCAGAGTGCAGATTCAGAGTGCAGATTCAGAGTGCAGATTCAGAGTGCAGATTCAGAGTGCAGAGTGCAGAGTGCAGAGTGCAGAGTGCAGATTCAGAGTGCAAAGTGCAGATTCAGAGTGCAGATTCAGAGTGCAGAGTGCAGATTCGGAGTGCAGATTCAGAGTGCAGAGTGCAGATTCAGAGTGCAGATTCAGAGTGCAGATTCAGAGTGCAAAGTGCAGATTCAGAGTGCAGATTCAGAGTGCAGATTCAGAGTGCAGATTCAGAGTACAGATTCAGAGTGCAGAGTGCAGATTCAGAGTGCAGAGTGCAGATTCAGAGTGCAGATTCAGAGTGCAGAGTGCAGATTCAGAGTGCAGATTCAGAGTGCAGATTCAGAGTGCAGATTCAGAGTGCAGATTCAGAGTGCAGAGTCCAGATTCAGAGTGCAGATTCAGAGTGCAGAGTGCAGATTCAGAGTGCAGATTCAGAGTGCAGATTCAGAGTGCAGATTCAGAGTGCAGATTCATAGTGCAGATTCAGAGTGCAGAGTCAGAGTGCAGAGTCAGAGTGCAGAGTCAGAGTGCAGATTCAGAGTCAGAGTGCAGATTCAGAGTGCAGATTCAGAGTGCAGAGTGCAGATTCAGAGTTCAGATTCAGAGTGCAGAGTGCAGATTCAGAGTGCAGATTCAGAGTTCAGAGTGCAGATTCAGAGTGCAGAGTGCAGATTCAGAGTGCATATTCAGAGTGCATATTCAGAGTGCAGATTCAGAGTGCAGATTCAGAGTGCAGAGTGCAGATTCAGAGTGCAGATTCAGAGTGCAGATTCACAGTGCAGATTCAGAGTGCAGATTCAGAGTGCAGATACATAGTGCAGAGTGCAGATTCAGAGTGCAGAGTGCCGATTCAGAGTGCAGATTCAGAGTGCAGATTCAGAGTGCAGATTCAGAGTGCAGAGTGCAGATTCAGAGTGCAGAGTGCAGATTCAGAGTGCAGAGTGTAGATTGTGAGTGCAGAGTGCACATTCAGAGTGCAGATTCAGAGTGCAGAGTGCACATTCAGAGTGCAGATTCAGAGTGCAGAGTGCAGATTCAGAGTGCAGATTCAGAGTGCAGATTCAAAGTGCCGATTCAGAGTGCCGATTCAGAGTGCAGATTCCCGGTGCAGATTCAGAGTGCAGATTCAGAGTGCAGAGTGCAGATTCAGAGTGCAGAGTGCAGATTCAGAGTGCAGCGTGCAGATTGTGAGTGCGGAGTGCAGATTCAGAGTGCAGATTCAGAGTGCAGAGTGCAGAGTGCAGATTCAGAGTGCAGATTGTGAGTGCAGAGTGTAGATTGTGAGTGCAGAGTGCAGATTTAGAGTGCAGATTCAGAGTGCAGAGTGCACATTCAGAGTGCGGATTCAGAGTGCAGAGTGCACATTTAGAGTGCAGAGTGCACATTTAGAGTGCAGAGTGCAGATTCAGAGTGCAGATTCAGAGTGCAGATTCAGAGTGCAGATTCAGAGTGCAGAGTGCAGAGTGCAGAGTGCAGATTCAGAGTGCAGAGTGCAGATTCAGAGTGCAGATTCAGAGTGCAGAGTGCAGATTCAGAGTGCAGAGTGCAGATTCAGAGTGCAGATTCAGAGTGCAGAGTGCAGATTCAGAGTGCAGATTCAGAGTGCAGATTCAGAGTGCAGAGTGCAGATTCAGAGTGCAGAGTGCAGATTCAGAGTGCAGATTGTGAGTGCAGAGTGTAGATTGTGAGTGCAGAGTGCAGATTCAGAGTGCAGAGTGCAGATTCAGAGTGCAGAGTGCAGATTCAGAGTGCAGATTCAGAGTGCAGATTCAGAGTGCAGAGTGCAGATTCAGAGTGCAGAGTGCAGATTCAGAGTGCAGAGTGCAGACTCAGAGTGCAGAGTGCAGATTCAGAGTGCAGATTCAGAGTGCAGAGTGCAGAGTGCAGATTCAGAGTGCAGAGTGCAGATTCAGAGTGCAGAGTGCAGATTAAGAGTGCAGAGTGCAGATTCAGAGTGCAGAGTGCATATTCAGAGTGCAGAGTGCAGATTCAGAGTGCAGATTCAGAGTGCAGAGTGCAGATTCAGAGTGCAGAGTGCAGATTCAGAGTGCAGATTCAGAGTGCAGAGTGCAGAGTGCAGATTCAGAGTGCAGAGTGCAGATTCAGAGTGCAGAGTGCAGATTCAGAGTGCAGAGTGCAGATTCAGAGTGCAGAGTGCAGATTCAGAGTGCAGATTCAGAGTGCAGAGTGCAGATTCAGAGTGCAGAGTGCAGTTGCAGAGTGCAGTTGCAGAGTACAGAGTGCAGATTCAGAGCGCAGAGTGCAGATTCAGAGTGCAGATTGTGAGTGCAGAGTGTAGATTGTGAGTGCAGAGTGCAGATTCAGAGTGCAGAGTGCAGATTCAGAGTGCAGAGTGCATATTCAGAGTGCAGAGTGCATATTCAGAGTGCAGAGTGCAGATTCAGAGTGCAGATTCAGAGTGCAGAGTGCAGATTCAGAGTGCAGATTCAGAGTGCAGAGTGCAGAGTGCAGATTCAGAGTGCAGAGTGCAGATTCAGAGTGCAGAGTGCAGATTCAGAGTGCAGAGTGCAGATTCAGAGTGCAGAGTGCATATTCAGAGTGCGGAGTGCATATTCAGAGTGCAGAGTGCAGATTCAGAGTGCAGATTCAGAGTGCAGAGTGCAGATTCAGAGTGCAGAGTGCAGAGTGCAGATTCAGAGTGCAGAGTGCAGATTCAGAGTGCAGAGTGCAGATTCAGAGTGCAGAGTGCAGATTCAGAGTGCAGATTCAGAGTGCAGAGTGCAGATTCAGAGTGCAGAGTGCAGATTCAGAGTGCAGATTCAGAGTGCAGAGTGCAGTTGCAGAGTGCAGTTGCAGAGTGCAGAGTGCAGAGTGCAGATTCAGAGTGCAGAGTGCAGATTCAGAGTGCAGATTGTGAGTGCAGAGTGTAGATTGTGAGTGCAGAGTGCAGATTCAGAGTGCAGAGTGCAGATTCAGAGTGCAGAGTGCATATTCAGAGTGCAGAGTGCAGATTCAGAGTGCAGAGTGCAGATTCAGAGTGCAGATTCAGAGTGCAGAGTGCAGATTCAGAGTGCAGATTCAGAGTGCAGAGTGCAGATTCAGAGTGCAGAGTGCAGATTCAGAGTGCAGAGTGCATATTCAGAGTGCAGAGTGCATATTCAGAGTGCAGAGTGCAGATTCAGAGTGCAGAGTGCAGATTCAGAGTGCAGAGTGCATATTCAGAGTGCAGAGTGCATATTCAGAGTGCAGAGTGCAGATTCAGAGTGCAGATTCAGAGTGCAGAGTGCAGATTCAGAGTGCAGAGTGCAGAGTGCAGAGTGCAGAGTGCAGATTCAGAGTGCAGAGTGCAGATTCAGAGTGCAGAGTGCAGATTCAGAGTGCAGATTCAGAGTGCAGAGTGCAGATTCAGAGTGCAGAGTGCAGATTCAGAGTGCAGAGTGCAGATTCAGAGTGCAGAGTGCAGTTGCAGAGTGCAGTTGCAGAGTGCAGTTGCAGAGTGCAGTTGCAGAGAGAACTCAGCAGCACCACCACAGCATCACTCAGCAGCACCACAGCATCACTCAGCACCACCACAGCATCACTCAGCACCACCACAGCATCACTCAGCATCACCACAGCATCACTCAGCACCACCACAGCACCACTCAGCACCACCACAGCACCACTCAGCACAATCCCAGCATCACTCAGCACCACCACAGCATCACTCAGCACCACCACAGCATCACTCCGCGACATCACAGCATCAATCTGTGCAACCATTCAACAACAACTGGTTCAATTATGTTCTCTCAATGTTTCAAGCTTTATTACAAATGTCACAAAAATATGTTATTTCACTTCTGTTCTTGGATTTTCATCACAATAAAATACACTGAACATAATCTTCACAAACGTTATTTACAAAAGTTTAAGCTATTGCCAATATAAATTACAATCACTTTTATTTAAGTATTAATTATTTTAAAAAATTAAAAGCCGTTGCTATTTGTAATATCAATACATCTAAGTCACGTAAATACAAAACATGTTGCATTACAAATGCTATAGTTGTCACATGTGCGAAAGTTATAACTATTGGCATTGAAAATGACAAAGCTATTAATTTAGCTATTTTCAAAATCAACACATAAATAAAAAAATTGTCATTTACAAGACCAATAGCTCAAACTTTCATAATGCGAGACCTATTGCATTGCAAATGCTTGTTTATGTTGAATCATATCATCTAAAGGTTAGCACTGGTACTGCTATGATTGTTTGTACGCTTACCATGACATGTGATAAACAACGTTCCTCCTTCTTAAAACAGTTTTCGGATATGCCAATTTCTTTTAAAACAACATGCCAAGTTATATCACATTGCGTTCCTGTTTCATAGTGTGCCGAAGCGTGCGTGTCCCTTTCAGTACAAACAGAATCAATAAATTATATCTTGTTCGATGTTTATCACCCTTCATTAACTACCCCCAGGTGGTTGATCACGTGTGCCTGTGCCCAAACTCTAAACCAAACTAAACGACGGACTGTGTATACAGCACACTCATATTCCTTCCCCCTTGTTTGTATCTATGCAACTACACGTCCCAGAATCCATTATAGCACACCCCTTTCAGTGTGGTGTTTTCCATAACCCCCAATGCCTAATCCGATATTTAAATGGCACACAGTGATGCTGCAGTAAAAACAAAGCAACCAAAATCTCCCACATCAACGTTCATAATTGCCTTATACTTGATTTAAACAGTCCATATTCATAACAAGGGAAATTCTTTATCCTTATTTGAAATGCCTGTGAACTTCATATCTAATCGTGATCTGTCATGACCGGAAACCAAACTTCTGTGCCAGTGAAAAACAATTTTAGGAGCTTTTTACTGACCAAGACAACCTTTCAAACCAGAACAGCAGGCACCACAGTCCTTTCGGTTCTGTGCACCGGAGTGTGGAAGGTAGCATGCAGGCCAGCAGAGGCTTCAGTCCTCCAATTCCTGCGTCTCTTCTTCGATGGAAACTAAATCACTTTGTTTTGTCCTTAGTGGTGCACGACCGACTGGTTGGTGGCAGGATTTAACCATTTCTCCATGGCAGAAGGGTCTTGCAAATCATTCAAACTGGCTATGCTCTACGTTTTCTTTCTGGCCGACCCTCTATTCATCACACACCAGAGCACATATCTGATGAGTACCTTTCCATTTTGTTATGAAAGGTACGGCTGTTGCTCTTCAAAGGTGCCATTGAAAGGGTTCCGGAACTCGGAAAGTGGTGAGTGTTATTACTCTCGCTATTTCCTCATTCCCAAGAATGATGATAAGGACCACAGGCCTATTTTGGATGACTGGCCTCTGGATGCCTTCCTGTGGAGGAACACATTCAAAATGCTCATGCTAGCCAGATCCTTTTTACTCTAGGCCCTGATGACTTTATTGTGTTCTTTGACTTGTAGAACAAGTATTTCCATATACCCGTCCTGCAGTCCCATAGATGTGATATGCGGTTCAAGGTAGGTCAATAGCAATTTCAGTTTTCCATACTACCTTTCCGAATCACCAGCCCCTCTTTGGTGTTCATGAAAGGGATGGCAGTACTCATGGCCGATTATCGGGGATCCGTAAAACCTAAAGTCCTCTATCTTGATGAATTTCTGTGAAAAGGCGGCTTGCCACAGTCAGTTGTGGACCCCACATCGGATGATGGCAAACCTTTTAACATTGTAGGGGTTCACTATCAGTGAGCCAAAGTTCCACCTGATCTTTGGCAGAGGTTTCCATTCATTGGAGCAGTCCAGGACACAATGGAGGTTCTGGGTCCTGTGTGAGGAAGCTGTGCAATTTGGAGGTGAGTGAAACATCAGGACATTTTTCTGATCACAAACCACCTGAAAGGGTCCCTGAATGCCAGAAAGGGCAAACTGAACAAGTGGTGTCTGGAGTTTCATGAGTCGTGTTAACATCCTGAGGTGGCACAGGACACCTCTTCCAACAATTGGGAGAACTCTGGCTAGAGCTGCAACTTCATCGGAATTTGCTATTTGGGCAAAGGAACTGGGTCTTATAACCCAATATGTGCAATATACCCCTCTATGCACAAAAAAAACCGGTTTTATTTAAAAAGCAGTCACAGACATGGTGGTCTGCTGACCCCAATAGTCCACCATCCCAGTGAGTGCTGGCCATTCCCAATGGGATCGCAAATTGTGACCTGCCTCATGAATATGAATGGGGCACGCAATTTGCGACCCCTTTGGAAATTCCAAACAATGTCTGAGACACTGTTGTACATTCCATTTTGCGAGTCGCAAAACAACGCAATTTGTGACTCACAAAATGGAATGGTCGACTCACAAAATTGAATGGTCGTAAATCTGGTCCCCATTCAATAGCTTGTTTTGAAAAAGAATTTGGCACTGGCTCAGTGCTGATGAACAATGGAACTAGTGCGCGAACTCTAGACTCACAACAGCAACATGACACAAACTGAACCATACAGTTTAGAA
The DNA here is from genome assembly GCF_964261635.1 of Lissotriton helveticus. Lineage (NCBI taxonomy): Eukaryota > Metazoa > Chordata > Amphibia > Caudata > Salamandridae > Lissotriton > Lissotriton helveticus. The sequence goes on along the minus strand of NC_136071.1, from coordinate 572,228,086 downwards.
AAATATTTTTAATTTTATTTATCTTTTGAAAAAAATTATAGATAGAAAAAATATATATAAATAGATTCAATTAATACATTAAATGCTTCAAGATACAAGTGGATGTACTTTACAACATATATTGCACTGGTTACAACTCTATGTTATCTGAACACAAGTTATAAAGAGCTTAAGATTGTTTCGGCATGACACTGGTAGTGATTTGAGGAATACCACCAATGCGTTTCGGCAAATGCCTTCTTCAGGATTTTCTGTACCAGTGAATACTGTGCTGAATTCTTGGAAGATATTGACAGTCACCGTTCCTCGTTATATATTGGATTATGGATGAAAATGGCAACTCTGAGTGGCACTTTATCCCACATGCAAAGCATCTTCTTTAAAATGTCGTGGTCGGAATAGCGGGATGAATTCAACGAGTTCAACTTGTTTTATGTTATCTATATTGGCTCTGTTCTCAGTCCTTGATTCGATATCTTGCTTAATCCTAATGGTCGGCGGTCTCTTGAATATTTCTGTATTCCTATCTAACATATACTGGGGTTTACCCAAGACGATATATTCCTTATTTTCCTTTTTGTGCTTCGTTGATGAGTGAATTCATATAATGCGACTCAAGGGACCTGTAGTTTCTTGAGTCACCGTTTTCTACTTCTTTGGCTCCATGACTGTTATGTGAATTATTTCTGACCTTCCAAGGTCACCCGTTTAAAATATCAAGACCTCGATGAATTCACGTTCTTTATGTTTGCCTCCGACCAATATTTCCGTCTGCCATTCAATAACTGCCTCTCCTCAAGAAAAGACATGATCTATACAAATGAGGCAATTAACGGGTAATCCGCAGCTCAATAAGGAATTTACAAAATGGCGTAGCCATTCCAAATACTATCAGCACTTACCCCTATTTTTTAAGCTACTATTTTAAATGCAGATGAAATCTGTGCTTTTGATTCTGTTGCCCTGTACAGCCCAAAAAAGGAGAAGATAAATGAGGGTAAGCTTTTTTCAAATCTCTTCACCTAACGGTGTCGGGTAATTGGAATTAAAGTTTCCTCATGTCTTTTCATTTAGTAATGTTTCTTTCCATAGGGATACATTGTATTGTATTGTAATTGCATTTATATAGTATTTACTACCCCATACGAGGCGTCAAAGCAATTTTTTAGTGAGTAGCACGTTACTCCGGAACCCATAAATGATTAGTGTTGAATTAGAATAGTGGACTATGAAAGTAATTTTAGTGGTGGATAGGTTAGCCAGTTATTTGGATTCAGAAGGATAGCGGAGGGATAGAAGAGGGAAAAAGTTTATATTTATATAGCGCTTGTTACCCCTGATGGGGTGTTGAAGCGCTTTTTTCGGCGAGTAGCACGCTACTCCGGAACCCATAAAGGATTAGTGGTGAATTAATATAGTGAAATATGAAAGTAATTTGAATGGTGGATATTAGTCAGTTATTTGGATTGAGAAGGATAGCGGAGGGATAGAAGAGGGAAAAAAGGTTTGCATTTATATAGCGCTTGTTACTCCTAATGGGGTGTTGAAGCACTTTCTTGGCGAGTAGCACACTACACAGGAACCCCTAAGCATTGGTGGAGAATTAGTATAGTGAAATATGAAAGTAATTTGATTGGTGGATATTAATCAGTTATTTGGATTGAGAAGGAGAGCGAAGGGATAGAAGAGGGTAAAAAGTTTACCTTTATATAGTGCTTGTCACCCCAGATGGGGTGTTGAAGCACTTTTTTGTCGAGTAGTGCACTACTCTGGAACCCATTAAAGGATTAGTGTTGAATAAGTATAGTGAAACATGAAAGTAATTTTAGTGGTCGATATGTTAATCAGTTATTTGGATTGAGAAGGGTAGCAGAGGGATAGAAGAAGGACAAAGGTTTTCTTATGTATATATATATATATGTATATATATATTTTTTTTTAACAAAGTCCATTACAATCAGAAACATTTACAGTAGCGGATGCAGCAAGCTTAGAAACTGCATATCAACTTGTACACCAGATAGATGAGACAACTTTGAGCAACACTCAAATAATAACAGACATGGGAAACCCCATAGCCTCACATTCGAAAACCAACTTCAAAAGAAAATCCAAGTTCTGCCCAATAATACATCCGGGCAATCGCATAGATGTATATCATGACCTAGTAGTAGCAGAACTGGAAACGATGATTAATGTGAATACTAGCAAAGAAAATATGAGTGAACAAGAACGAGCAGCCCTTAAATCTCTCCAGCTAAACCCCTTAATCGAAATTAAACCGGCGGATAAGGGAGGAAACATAGTAATTCAGAACAAAACAGACTATATAAAGGAAGCGAATCGACAACTGAATGATGAGGCCAATTACAAATTACTGCAAACTAATCCCAGTGCCAAAATGATGCTAACGTTACACAAAAAAATCAGTGAATGGTATGAAAGGGGATTAATCAACAAAGAAGAGAAAGACTACCTGACAGTACTACACCCAATAACACCTACAATGTATTTCTTACCCAAGATTCACAAGACTCTACACAATCCACCAGCTCGACCAATAATCTCTAGTTGTGGGTCACTATGTGAAAACGTGGCATCCTATGTTGACTACTTCCTGGCACCTATTGTCCCGTCTCTCAGCTCATTCATAAAAGACACTGGAGATTTCCTCAGAAATTTAATGAACACTAATTGGCATCCGGAATATTGGTTGGCAACAATAGATGTTGTATCTTTATACACGTCGATACAACATGATATTGGGCTAAAAGCAATTAAATATTTTTTACAACAACGCCCAATTTCAGAAATCAGACACATGAACATGTTGATCGACATGATAACATTTTGCCTGACTAATAACATTTTCTTATTCAATAAGAACATATACGCCTAAACATGTGGCTGTGCAATGGGCGTGTCCTTCTCCCCAAGCTATGCGAATCTCACCATGGGTTGGTGGGAGAGAAACATAGCTTGGGGAGAGGAAAATGTACATTATACCACGGATGTGGTGTTATGGTTGAGAGTTATTGATGATCTCTTCGTCCTCTGGAAAGGTCCAAAGAACAAATTAATTGAATACATCGAAGCTCTAAACAAAAATCAGGTAGGATTGAAATTTACCTACGACATTCAAAAGCAAGAAATAGACTTTCTAGACACCAAGGTCTATGTTAAAAATAACAAACTTGAAACAACAGTTGAAAGAAAAAAAACCTCCACAAACAGTGTCCTGTTGGGTACTAGTTTCCATCCTACCTTCCTGAAGCGAAGCATCCCATATGGAGAATTTCTCCGCAGACGAGAGACGAAATTGTTCTGAAGAGGAAGAAATGGAGAAAAAGTTCAAGGAAACAAAAGAACGGTTCACTATCCGTGGCTACAAACACTCAGACATTACTCATGGAGAACAAAGAGCTAGAAACAAAACAAGAAGGGAAACACTGATACCAAAAAACAAGGAACCCAAAACGGATAAAGACAAACCGCGAATGATTCTGACATACTCGAAAAAGAGTTTCAAGAGAAGACAAATCCTGACCAAATATTGGAATGTGCTAAAAAAAGATACAGAAATTGGATCTCTAATAGGAGAAAGACCTTTGATAACATTTCGCAAAGCACCTTCAATACAAGATACTGTGGTCAACAGTCATTTCCAAATAATAAAGCCTTTGACATGGCTAGAAAAAAGAGAACATGGATTTACAAAATGCCAAGTATGCAAGGCATGCTCAATTGGTCAAAATCTAAAAAGTTTGGTAGACCCTAAAGGACGGAAATTTGAAATTAGAAACCGAATCACGTGTGAGTCACAATTCGTCGTCTATCAACTTCAATGTTTCTGTGGCAAAAAGTACATTGGCTCAACAACTTGTGCTCTGAAAAAGAGAATACTCGAACATATTCGATCAATCATAAACGATGATTACAGCTACGCGATAGCTAAACACTTAAAAACACATCCCGGGAAAACCTGGAAGGATATCAGATATGCAGGCATAGCGATGATAAATGAGAATGAATGAGGTGGTGATCGAACCACGAAACTACGACGCCTTGAATCAAAGCTAATAATTAGATTTAAAACTAGTACCCCCACAGGCCTGAATGGGGACGATGAAATGTATGTACATTTATAAATATGAACTATATAACATAGAGGATACAATCATGAAATCTATGTCAAATTGGACAATGTAAAAATCTGTTACAATATAGAAAAAATCTAAAAAAATCCTAAAAAATCAAAAAGAGCGAAAAGATGTAATATTCCTAGCAATTGTTCAAATCATGCATTAGAAAGACGTGTAATTAAAGCAGAATAATTTAAGACCTCTTCCTTATCAAAGTGTTATTGGCTTGCGAACATCAAACCTATGTATGAGGTAAATACGGCACTCAGCCATCACTGACCCCCTGACTAACAGTCATCAATATGAAGGCAGATCATCAATTCCGGTCCTAAATTGCGAATTGAAAACTAATAACCTCTTGCACATACTAAATGTGTAAACCATGCCTCATATATACTTGGCAACAAATCACCCAACTCTATTACAAATGTAATGCAGGGTGAGATGCTTGTAATCCAGTAACACAGCGATAAAGCTGAAATACAGCATGAAACTGCAATTGCCTACTGTTCCCACAATGCACCGTTACTTGCCATGTGAAGGTTTCAGTATAAATATGCAAAAGAAAGAAAGGACCACTGTTTGTAAACCGTGACCAGAGACTTGTATAGTCCGAAACGCGTAGGTGGGACACAAACCTACAGGAAAAATAAACTGAACTTACCAACATTGAAGTGGTGTGCGGCGTCTTCCTTGCTGAAGAGAACTTGTAGTAACAATATATATATCTATATATATATATCTATATATATATATATATATATATATATATATATATATATATATATATATTACCTACTGGCGGTCGCCAGTAGGTATATATAGTTAGGATTTTTTCTCTATGGGTTTTTTGAAAATTCTATGTCTAATAACTTTGGCGTTTGTGGACGGAATTGGCTGAAATTTTCAGGAAAATGGCACATTTTGTTTCTGAGCAGCCCTTGAAAATTTGGGGGGGGTTCGTCCAGTGGGGGCCGAGAAAAAAGGGGGGTCCCAAAACGTGTTTTTAACATTGAGTTTTCCATAGGGCGGTTGGCCTCACTTTTAGCCCGAACGGCTGAATGGATTTGCACGAAACTTGGCAAAATTGTAGGGACTGGTAGCCCGATGTGCCTTTTGTAGGTCTCAATATATGTGCTCCAGTGGATTTTGAGAAATTAACGTTTAAAAAAAGATATATATCTGTAACAGCGGACCGGGCAGCGCTCTGGTTCGCGGACTTTTCGCGCAACGGAGCTTTGTGAAGCGAAGCTGATTGGTTCTCCGGCGTCTGTCAACATTCCAAACAGTCCGTAGCGGCCGCCATCTTGTCTCTCGGTAGGATCGAGAGACAAGAGGAGGTCAAAACAAAGGGGGAAATAACTATAAGGGGGCATAGTAGATCCTCGCTGACCCCCTAGGTTTGATGTGGAGGTTTTAAAAGGGCCCCGCGGGGCAAAAAAAAATAATAATAATAATAATCGAACGGCTGAATGGATTTGCACGAAACTTGGCAAAATTGTAGGGACTGGTAGCCCGATGTGCCTTTGCTAGGTCTCAATATATGTGCTTCAGTGGATTTTGAGAAATTAACGTTCAAAAAAAGATATATATCTGTAACAGCGCACCGCTTCGCGTACTTTTCGCGTTACGGAGCTTTGCGAAGCGAAGCTGATTGGCTCTCCGGTGTCTGTAAACATTCCAAACAGTACGTAGCGGCCGCCATCTTGTCTCTCGGTAGGATCGAGAGACAAGAGGAGGCCAAAGCGAAGGGGCAAATTACCATAAGGGGGCATAGTAGATCCTCGCTGACCCCCTAGGTTTGATGTGGAGGTTTTAAAAGGGCCCCGCGGGGCAAAAAAAAAAAATAATAATAATAATCGAACGGCTGAATGGATTTGCACGAAACTTGGTAAAATATTAGGGACTGGTAGCCCGATGTGCCTTTGCTATGTCTCAATATATGTGCTTCAGTGCATTTTGAGAAATTAACGTTCAAAAACAAGATATATATCTGTAACAGCGCTCCGCTTCGCGGAGATAAAATTATATCTGTATTACCTAGCTGTTGCTAACACCAGTTAGCGACGGCTAGTAGGAGATAGCGACCATCTTGGGTCCCACTTTGCATGTGAGTGATATTTATCACTAATGACATGCAAAGTGGGCATGCCAAGATGTTAGCGACTGGAAACAGTCGCTCACATCGCTATCTCCTATTATCAACTTTTGGAAATATTCGAGATAAGCGTGAATATCTCCAAAAAGTAACAGCTGCCCTGAGCAGTTCTTAGCCATGTTATCCAATGGGAGGTGGATAACATGGCTAAGAGCATTAGCTCGGTAATGCATGAATATCGCGGAGTTTTCAGCGATATTAATGCATTGCGCTCGTTTTTTATCGTATTTGCGATAAACCTTGATAATAGCAAGGTTTATCTGCGATAATTTCTGACGGTAAAAAAATCTTTGCAATGCATCGTTAGGGATAAATATCGTTTAACTTTGGTAATATGCCCCAACGTCTGTTAACGTTCGATTCGAAGGAAATCAGGAATTGTTGAAAAACATTGTGTGCGCCATCTTGTCTTTTTTCAAATGCCACACTTTTGTCGTGCACGGCAGCCATTTTAGATGCCTTGACCAGACCCACTCTGTGCACGCTGTCGATCCTTAGCATGGCTCCCCACCCTCGCAAGCATCTCACCCAGGCAGTGGTCACCCCCGCTCTCTGTCTTATGCATGGGTAATAAACCTCCCCCATCTGCGCTGCTCTTCCCTGAGAATCACACCCTGTGCCCGCCCGACACCTCCCTTTCGCCCTATTCACTACCGCACCCTCTGACACTCCTTTTCCTCTGTGTCCGATTGTCCAGGCCGGTCCTAGGCTATCAGCTAGCCCTGCAGATGTAGTTTATGGCCACAGCTGTAAAGAATCACCCCTCTTCAAAGGAGTTATAGTAGATCAAGGCCCACACTCGATGAGATCCGTCACAGCAGAAGCGTTGCTATTATCTGAAAACCATCCTGTATTGTGATTGGGGAGGGGACCGAGCGTGAAGCGGAAGATTCCAGGGATGACTCTTTGTACATCAAAGTTTTTACAATTATGTGTCACATTAAAAATATATAGCACTCCGACAAAGTAGTAAGATTATAAAACTTTAATAATTTATAAATATATACAAGAAAACAAAAATAGTAATAACATATAAACATTTTTAGGGAAAAACAACGAAGTAGCGGTCGGCTGTGCGAATAGTCCCAACGCAGCACAACGTCCAGATTTCCGGCGTGGGGCGTCGCGGGGGGTGGGTCATCAGTAGCAAACTGTTGTGCGAATAGTTCCAAGGCAGCAGAACGCGCCGAAATCTAGATGACACGAAAGTGATGTCTAGTAAGTTGCCACCCAGCAAATAACGGCGTGGGGCGTCGCGGGGGGTGGGTCATCAGTAGCAAACTGTTGTGCGAATAGTTCCAAGGCAGCAGAACGATGGCACCAAGGTGATGTCCAGTAAGTTGCCGCACTGGTTTTGGTATCCTACAATGCTGCTCCGAATAACGGCGTGGAGCGCCCCGGGGGAGGCGGCGTGAACGGGCCTCTCCAGGTGGAGTCTCATCTGTTTTAGTGGGGCGCCCCTTTACCGTTTCAGTTGCCATTCCGTCCGCTTTTGGTCCACTGTGTCAAAATCCGCCATTCAGCTGAGTTGCGCCCACTCTTGCGGTGCAGCGATAGGCGGCTGCCACAGGACTCTCAAAATGGCGGCAGGCTCTTTCCTTTTTGGGCGTGGTCCACTGAAATGGCCCTGGGACACCTTGGAAATCGGACGCTTGTCTGCTAGGTCTTGGACCCCATTCTCGAAAGCGTCCCCTCCGCCTTGAGAATTCATCAAAAGTTTTGGGGGCCCCGACTCCTGCAGGCTTCTGGTGGGGAGCGGCTGCCATGATTGCTCGCGGAATGACCACGACGGAGCTACGAGATGGTGGTGCTCTCATGCTGACGCCAGTTTAGTCTGAAACATCCAGAAACAAGGTGGGGCTTTCATCGTTTGGGGGAAAAAAAAAGTTTTCATCCAATGAAAAGTGTTGTTTTTAGGTCATATGATCAAGCCTTCCATCATTCGGAAACCAAAAGTAAAATGAACCAATGAAAAGTTTTATAAACAAGTCACATGACCTGTTATGCGGCATAGGGTATAAAATGCGGAGAAAATACGTTGGCACGTGAGGCGGCGTCAGTAGCGGACCGATGTGCGAATAGGCCGAAGGCAATACAACGCGCCAAGATCCGGATGGCACCGAGATGGTGTCCAGCAAGTTGCAGCACTGGTGTGGCCATCCTACAATGCTGAAAGTCGGCGTGGGGCGCCCCGTTGGCCTGTGAGTTTGCGTCAGTAGCGGACCGATGTGCGAATAGGCCGAAGGCAGCACAACGCGCCAAGATCCGGATGGCACCGAGGTGGTGTCTAGTAAGTTGTCGCACTTCTGTGGCCATCCTACAATGTTGAAAGTCGGCGTGGGGCGCCCCGTTGGCCTGTGAGATGGCGTCAGTAGCGGACCGATGTGCGAATGGGGCCAAAGGCAGCGCAACAATATTTTCTGACTGACACCACAAGGCGCTGAGATGCCAAGATCCGGATGGCACCGAGGTGATGTCTAAGTTGCGGACTGATGTCCGAATGGGGCCAAAGGCAGCGTAACAATATTTTTTGTATGGAAGATACCACTAGGCGTTGAGATGCCAAGATTCGGATGGCACTGAGGTGATGTCTAGCAAGTTGGTGTGGTCATCCTACAATGCTGAAACTCGGCGTGGGTCGCCCCATTAGCCTGTGAGATGGCGTCAGTAGCGGACCGATGTGCGAATAGGCCGAAGGCAGCACAACGCGCCAAGATCCGGATGTCACCGTGGTGGTTTCATAGTTGAGAGGCACTTCATCTGCAGTGGGGCGCCGAGATCCGGATGGCACCGAGGTGATGTCTAGCAAGTTGCTGTACTGGTGTGGTCATCCTACAATGCTGAAACTCGGCGTGGGTCGCCCCATTAGCCTGTGAGATGGCGTCAGTAGCGGACCGATGTGCGAATAGGCCGAAGGCAGCACAACGCGCCAAGATCCGGATGGCACCGTGGTGGTTTCATAGTTGAGAGGCACTTCATCTGCAGTGGGGCGCCGAGATCCGGATGGCACCGAGGTGATGTCTAGCAAGTTGCTGTACTTGTGTGGTCATCCTACAATGCTGAAACTCGGCGTGGGTCGCCCCATTAGCCTGTGAGATGGCTGTTCTTTGGATTTGGGCCTGGTCCACCAAAATGGCCCAGGGACACCTTAGAACTCGGACGCTCGATTTTTTTTTCCTTTCCTGTACATGCAAAAAAAGGTAAATGCCCGGTACGTTACACGCTTCATCTGCCACGATGAACTCTCCAGAGGAACCGAAAAAAAATATAGTTGTGGTAACTATACCATGCATCGTCATATGGAGAGGTGGCACCAATTAATTATAGTGCTGCATAAAAGAGAGATTTGGAGGAGAACCCCTGACCTGCTAGTACATTCATCAAAGAAGTGGCACTGAGAGCTTCAGAGGCAAGGGAAACGGTCCCAAATATTTAGAAGAACTTTGGAAAGATTAAAATGACATGTTTAGATTGTGGCAAATTAATTTCATGTGGACAGATGAGTGTTACTCTAATAAATACAGCATATGAACATCATCATAGTCGATGGTTGGTAGAGACATTTTGACTATATCCTGGACCTGCCCGTCCTCGCCCAAAATGGCGCCGGAATAAATGGGACTCGTAACTCCTTGTTGTGTACTGGTTGCAGAACCTTGAAATCACGAGATACGTATGCAGTTGTGAAGCACATGGCGGGCGGGGACGAGAATTGATTGAATATTTCGACATCCCTATTGATATTAAGTTCTGATGTGTTATTGATTACTGTACTGTTGAAAGTTCGAATTAACGTCACCCATGGTACTTGCCCGCAAATGTATATCTAGATAATTTTATTGTAACTGGCCCTGTCGTATTTTAATTATAAAATGTACGTCCACCGATTCCGTAACTGTTAGACACCTTAGTTCTTGCAACCTAATGGCCCGCCCGTTACGTTCCTCTACAGTGTAAATGTCTATTCATCATATACGATTACAGTTTGCTCTGTGGCAGGCCCACGTGGTTATAGGCTCGTATTTGTATAATGAAATTTTCACAATAAAGGTTTTTAAAAGAAAACATGGTAGTAGTATATACATTGGTAAAGTTTTTAATAATAGTGACTGTTTTAGAATCATTAAAAGGCAAGTGAAATAAAGCAGACCAATTACATGAAGGGTAAAAGGTATAATACGAAGGAACGCAGTAAAGATAAATGGTCAAGGGCTGTTGTGTTTTCTATTCCTGCAACATAAAGTGATCGATAAGAATCTCATATTCAGGCGTATCGGCGACTAAGACAGCAGGTCGACCCTCTTTTGCTCAACGGCTCCGTCATGGGACGAAGAAACGCTCTTTTTCTCGAAAAAAGAATATATTTTACTTGCAGGACAGTTGTAAAATTTCCGGGAAAGTACATTAGCCTGGAACATTATAACATATATTTAAGAAAAAATAATGTTCGGAAGTAATGAAAAGCGTAATTTTTAGGTCATATGACCAAGCCTTTCATCATTACAATAAGAAAAGTAAAATGAACCAATGAAAAGTTTTATTAACAAGTCACATGACTTGTTATGCTTACGTTACTGCGCTGCGCGCCCCGGATGACTTCCGGATGCGCTAACGCGGCGCGTCATATGACGCATTACGCGACAACGCAGGTACAGAATATAGTCAAAATGTCTCCACCAACCAGCGGTCGGAACACAACCCCTTTCAGCAGGCTAAATAGTTCTGTTAAATGACAACAGAAGGGACAGGCAACAAGAACCATCAGTCAAAGAGGGGAGAGCTAGTTCTTCTCTACCGGGTTACATTGGGGCGCTACCGGAACTGATCGAATTGGTAGTCTACAGTGTTTCTGGATGTTTCAGACTGAAGCTGGGGTTAGCATGAGAGCAGCACCATTTCGTAGCTCCGTCGTGGTCATTCCGCAACCAATCATGGCAGCCGTTCTTTATCGTTATTTTGGGCGGGGTGGGTGGCGGAGCCGAGCTGTTTTGCAGCCATCATTGTGTGGAGTTCAGTTCATCTCACTAGTTTTGTATTTGTCATGAGGGGTTGTTCCTAATGTTTCTATTTTAGCGAGGTCAAAAAGAGATCCCATTAGTGGCCTACTGATTTTGCTCGATTCCTTTTCTTTTTTTTTTACACGATTTTTCGTTATCTGCAAAGACTAAACAGAGTATTGCGACTCTGTGTTTGTTTGTAAATAGAGAATGAACCAAAGAGAACTAATTCTAAAACAGTAAATACTTGGATAACAATCAATCAAATGGAGAGAGAAGCAGGCACGACGGATTACAATGGGGGCAAAGACCTGCGTTAACTACCTTTCACTATCTGCAAAGAGAGAGTACTCCTAATAGAAATGAGGGGGGGGGGGCACCATTCAAAGCAGATCAGTGTGCATAAACACGAAAATGTTTTCACTTACCACGTACTTGACATTCGACAGCTTATGATATTTGCTATTAAAAAACCATTGAAATTCACTGAAAAAACCATAGGTTATAGACCATATATAGTTAGGAATTAGCATTTACAAAACCTTGAAAATTCACTGAAAAAACCATAGGTTATAGACCATATATAGTTAGGAATTAGCATTTAAAAAACCTTATTTTACTCACACAAAACCATTGAAATTTTATATAAATAGTTAGTTGCACTAACTATATATCGCGCACCTGCAATCCACTGCTGATCATGTCACATATTACATCATTCATGACATGGTCAGTGACATCACTGATGACATCACTGATGACATCTCAAATGACATCACTGATGACATCACTGATGACATCTCATTTGACATCATTCTTGTGCTAATACGATAAACCTCTTCAGACTCTAATATAACCTTAGATACACTCAGTGTATACAGACACTCACACACTGCCACTCATCCATGGAGTTACTCACACACCCAGTCAGTCATGCAAAGAAACAATCTCATCTCCATTTCTTCAACTATACAGTTAAACACACCTTACTTATTGAAACATATACTAACACATATTTACTCTCTTATACAATCCCTGATACAAGTTCACAATGATCGATACAACCACTCACTCATTCGGTGGCTCTCATGCACAGTTATTTATATATGCCAACTCTCACATGTACTGTGTTTTACATATGTACTTACTATGACATGTAGCATTGAGATATCCATTCACTCATCAATACACTCATGCACACAGTCAACTGCCCATGTAGCTGTTTCCACATGCACTCTTGAACTCATACACCTAGTGAATAAACTGTTCACACATCTATGCATAGAGTCACACACCTTCCAGCCACCCCCACACAAACTCAATCTCCCATAGAAATACTTGGGCAACCAATTAATAACACATATAGCCTCTCGTATAGCTAATGATCAACACATGCAGCAGTTTACAGAACAACAGACATAATGATGCACAAATTAAGACAGTTTAGTCACTAACCCATGCATTCAGTGAGACACATTTAATCACTCACTCATACAGTCAGTCACGCACCTACTAAATCCTTCATCCAGACACTTATACATCCACTCATTCTTCAATATGTAAGACATATTTTAACTTTACAGAAACATACAGTCACTGGATGTTGTCATCAGTGATGTCATCAGTGATGTCATTTGAGATATCATCAGTGATGTCATCAGTGATGTCACTGACCATGTCATGAATGATGTAATATGTGACATGATCAGCAGTGGATTGCAGGTGCGCGATATATAGTTAGTGCAACTAACTATTTATATAAAATTTCAATGGTTTTGTGTGAGTAAAATAAGGTTTTTTAAATGCTAATTCCTAACTATATATGGTCTATAACCTATGGTTTTTTCAGTGAATATATATATATATATATATATATAATTCAAAGTTGCCCCAGAGCAAGGGAAACGCTACTCCACGAAGGTGGGAAAACATTCCTTTTTATTGCAACACAATCATGCTGGCAGCCCCAGTCTTATTCAGTTCCTTTTCCTTGACGCGTTTCGCTGCACCTGCAGCTTATTCATAAAGGGAAGGGGGACACAGGCAAGATCCGGTTTGTATTTAAAAGTTTGTCATTTTACCCATATTGCATCTGCTTCCAATATGGATGTATCCTGGGATTTCAAGTCCAAATAATCCCTTTCAATAGGGTCCGTTGTTTTTGCCCAACTTTTATCAGCCCCATTGTTTCTCACAAATGTTAGTAGCCCTCCAGTGGGCTCCAAGGCTGCCTTTGTGATTGCAATTAGGCAAGTCTTCGCGCTGACAGGCTGTGGTGAAACACAGCCTCACTGACCTGATTTCCAGTTTTCAGACGGTGCTTCTCCCGCGGCACGGAGCCTGCCGCATTAAATCATTCAAAGTTGCCCCAGAGCAAGGGAAACGCTACTCCACGAAGGTGGGAAAACATTCCTTTTTATTGCAACACAATCACGCTGGCAGCCCCAGTCTTATTCAGTTCCTTTTCCTTGACGCGTTTCGCTGCACCTGCAGCTTATTCATAAGGGAAGGGGGACACAGGCAAGATCCGGTTTGTATTTAAAAGTTTGTCATTTTACCCATATTGCATCTGCTTCCAATATGGATGTATCCTGGGATTTCAAGTCCAAATAATCCCTTTCAATAGGGTCCGTTGTTTTTGCCCAAATTTTATCAGCCCCATTGTTTCTCACAAATGTTAGTAGCCCTCCAGTGGGCTCCAAGGCTGCCTTCGTGATTGCAATTAGGCAAGTCTTCGCGCTGACAGGCTGTGGTGAAACACAGCCTCACGGACCTAGTTTTCAGACGGTGCTTCTCCCGCGGCACGGAGCCTGCCGCATTAAATCATTCAAAGTTGCCCCAGAGCAAGGGAAACGCTACTCCACGAAGTTGGGAAAACATTCCTTTATATTGCAACACAATCACGCTGGCAGCCCCAGTCTTATTCAGTTCCTTTTCCTTGAGGCGTTTCGCTGCACCTGCAGCTTATTCATAAGGGAAGGGGGACACAGGCAAGATCCGGTTTGTATTTAAAAGTTTGTCATTTTACCCATATTGCATCTGCTTCCAATATAGATGTATCCTGGGATTTCAAGTCCAAATAATCCCTTTCAATAGGGTCCGTTGTTTTTGCCCAACTTTTATCAGCCCCATTGTTTCTCACAAATGTTAGTAGCCCTCCAGTGGGCTCCAAGGCTGCCTTCGTGATTGCAATTAGGCAAGTCTTCGCGCTGACAGGCTGTGGTGAAACACAGCCTCACAGACCTGATTTCCAGTTTTCAGACGGTGCTTCTCCCGCGGCACGGAGCCTGCCACATTAAATCATTCAAAGTTGCCCCAGAGCAAGGGAAACGCTACTCCACGAAGGTGGGAAAACATTCCTTTTTATTGCAACACAATCACGCTGGCAGCCCCAGTCTTATTCAGTTCCTTTTCCTTGACGCGTTTCGCTGCACCTGCAGCTTATTCATAAGGGAAGGGGGACACAGGCAAGATCCGGTTTGTATTTAAAAGTTTGTCATTTTACCCATATTGCATCTGCTTCCAATATAGATGTATCCTGGGATTTCAAGTCCAAATAATCCCTTTCAATAGGGTCCGTTGTTTTTGCCCAACTTTTATCATCCCCATTGTTTCTCACAAATGTTAGTAGCCCTCCAGTGGGCTCCAAGGCTGCCTTCGTGATTGCAATTAGGCAAGTCTTTGCGCTGACAGGCTGTGGTGAAACACAGCCTCACAGACCTGATTTCCAGTTTTCAGACGGTGCTTTTCCCGCGGCACGGAGCCTGCCGCATTAAATCATTCAAAGTTGCCCCAGAGCAAGGGAAACGCTACTCCACGAAGGTGGGAAAACATTCCTTTTTATTGCAACACAATCACGCTGGCAGCCCCAGTCTTATTCAGTTCCTTTTCCTTGACGCGTTTCGCTGCACCTGCAGCTTATTCATAAGGGAAGGGGGACACAGGCAAGATCCGGTTTGTATTTAAAAGTTTGTCATTTTACCCATATTGCATCTGCTTCCAATATAGATGTATCCTGGGATTTCAAGTCCAAATAATCCCTTTCAATAGGGTCCGTTGTTTTTGCCCAACTTTTATCAGCCCCATTGTTTCTCACAAATGTTAGTAGCCCTCCAGTGATGGACAGAGCATCTGAATTAAGCAGAACACTCCTACCCAGTCAAAAGATCAGGGCTTGATCCATCACCGTTTTTTAGCTCACTGCACCATCCCAGTTCAGAACCTGGCTACCTGCAAATTAGTATGTCCCTGGCCCAGTGCATCATGGGAACAGGGCAGACCAAACTACCAAGCCAATTCTTTACTGGAAAGGAAACAAGCTTCCGGGGACCAGTTTCTGGCATTGCAGCCGTCTTCGGCCCGGCTTGCTTGAATCCTGATGGTGCAGTGAGCAAGGGACTCATGTCTGAGCATACCCTTCCACACTTGTAGTGGCCAAAACGATTCATAAAAGGGGGTGGTGATGGACAGAGCATCTGAATTAAGCAGAACACTCCTACCCAGTCAAAATATCAGGGCTTGATCCATCACCGTTTTTTAGCTCACTGCACCATCCCAGTTCAGAACCTGGCTACATGCAAATTAGTCTGTCCCTGGCACAGTGCATCATGGGAACAGGGCAGACCAAACTACCAAGCCAATTCTTTACTGGAAAGGAAACAAGCTTCCGGGGACCGGTTTCTGGCATTGCAGCCGTCTTCGGCCCGGCTTGCTTGAATCCTGATGGTGCAGTGAGCAAGGGACTCATGTCTGAGCATACCCTTCCACACTTGTAGTGGCCAAAACGATTCATAAAAGGGGGTGGTGATGGACAGAGCATCTGAATTAAGCAGAACACTCCTACCCAGTCAAAAGATCAGGGCTTGATCCATCACCGTTTTTTAGCTCACTGCACCATCCCAGTTCAGAACCTGGCTACATGCAAATTAGTCTGTCCCTGGCCCAGTGCATCATGGGAACAGGGCAGACCAAACTACCAAGCCAATCCTTTACTGGAAAGGAAACAAGCTTCCGGGGACCGGTTTATGGCATTGCAGCCGACTTCGGCCCGGCTTGCTTGAATCCTGATGGTGCAGTGAGCAAGGGACTCATGTCTGAGCATACCCTTCCACACTTGTAGTGGCCAAAACGATTCATAAAAGGGGGTGGTGATGGACAGAGCATCTGAATTAAGCAGAACACTCCTACCCAGTCAAAAGATCAGGGCTTGATCCATCACCGTTTTTTAGCTCACTGCACCATCCCAGTTCAGAACCTGGCTACATGCAAATTAGTCTGTCCCTGGCCCAGTGCATCATGGGAACAGGGCAGACCAAACTACCAAGCCAATTCCTTACTGGAAAGGAAACAAGCTTCCGGGGACCGGTTTCTGGCATTGCAGCCGTCAGCTAGGATGACATCCACCATCTCAGGTGGTAGACTGAACACAGTCAATTGCTTCTGCTCAATCTCCACGCATGGAGGTGTAGATTGTGCAGGTTCAGGTGCAAACCTTGTCCTGCTGCTGCGACAGAAGATGCCCCCAAAGTGGTAAACTGATCAAGGGACAGACACTCATGCACAGAGGGTCTGGGTAGCACATTCTCCTTGTCTAATCTAAACTACTAGGATGATTTAGGACTAATTTCCCCTAATCATCCTCAGAACTGTGGGCAGGAGTGGCAGAGGCAGGAATGCGTACAGGTATCCTGTGGAATGTATCACCTAGCTAGAGTTTTCCCAGGAACTCCAATGCATGACAATTTTGAAACTGTGTGCTCTCAACAGTGGCGTAAAGATCAAGCTAGTTTTTTCTTCACTGTTGGAAGATGCCCTCTGCTACACTGGGAGGCAGACGCCATTCATGATAAACCAGGGGCTGCGCTCATTGGCACCAGCATTCAATGATCCAGCCAGGTGGTTTTCAATCAGGGAGATGCCATGAAGCTCCAGCCAACACCAGAGATGCAGAGCCTCTTCGCACACGTCCCAAATCCTCACCCTGCCCAGATTGTTGCAGTACCACATGGTGGTAGTGTTGTCGGTGAGAACCTGCACCAGCCTCCCCTTGAGGGATGGCAAGAAGTCCTTAGTGCCTGAACGAACATCCCACAACTCCCACAAATTGATATAGAGCCAGGTTTCTACCGGAGACCAGAGCCCTCTGATCTCCACTTCCCCCAGATAACCTCCTCAAACCAGCAGTAAGACACACGTCAACACTGCAGTTTCCTCCAAAATCTGAATGGCATACAACAGGTTTCCTTGTGCTTGGCCAGCTTAGAGTTTAAATCCCACTGCATAGCACAGATATGCCATCTTACATAGTGGACAAGCAGAATGCATGAGGCTAAAAGGCCAAAAAGCCTCAGTACTGCTTTTATCAGCTGAGTGGATTTCAGGCTTGGGACAAAATTGGAATATTCAAACTAGCTGATCTTTGGTCGCTGAATCGTATGTTATCTTATGGGCAAGCAACAGAAGAGCTTTGGCTCCATGAGTCACACTTTTTCCTATATTTGCAGCACTGGAAGTTTTTGTAGAGAGGTTGTACCTCATTCCAGACTTTAATATGTTACATCCCAAAGGCACTATGCAGAAGATAACTGACAAGGGGGTCTCTCGGGTCTATAAAGCCCTAGTGATAAATGTACCAGACCCATATGCGACCCTGCGAGAGAGGTGGGAGCAAGACACGGGGGAAATGGTAGAGGAAGAAAGTGTAGTATTTAAAATGGCTGCTAGACAGCTGGTGATCAATTCTTGACTAACACACATCAAGTTTAAAAACATTCAGAGAGTTGTTGCACACCTGACAGACTGTGGACAATGGATATTGACTCAGATCTCAATTGTCAGAGATGCAAGTCAGAAAGAGGCTTCCTAATGTACATGGCTTGTGAATGCTCAGTAATTCAGAGGTACTGGTCCCAAATTCCAAGGTGGATGTCAGGGCAAGTCAAAGTAGTCGTATTATTTCAAACACATTCCAATAAGCTGGATTCATTGTGATAGTTATTTTTATAGGTTGCAATGCAATTTTCCGAATTAGTCAAACCAGTAGGCATTACGTCGAGATTTCTCAAGATCGACCAAGGACCATACTTTCTTCAATATGACACAAGTCTCTTAGATACTTCACCACGCCCTGAGGAAGCACCAGACCGGATGGCCATCTAATGGGGTGAAACACGTATTGGCTGGCTGTCACTTCTTTGCACACCCACTCAAATTTCCTTTAATGAGTGACAACACCTATAAAAATAACTATCACAATGAATCCGGCTTATTGGAATTTATTCTGAAATAATATGACTACTTTGACTTGCCCTGACACCCACCTTGGAACTCGCTCATGTTTAGGGGGTTAGGGGTTTCCCCCTGTCAAGGACAAGTATCGCAACAAGATTTACCTAATATCTAACAGTTAGTAAGGGATCGGGACCCGTCATCCCTTTTCTCACAGTACTGGTCCCAAATGTTTGATGCGCTGGAGGCTGTGATTGACTTCCCATTAGATAGAGACCAGAAGATGGCAATGCTGGGAGTGTTTCCAGGCTGGGACGGGCAGGGAGGGCACAAGCTGCTGGTTGGAATAGTTTGTACTATAGCAAAGAGGGATATAACCAATCACTGGCACTCTGAGCAAGACCTCCACTTATTGTGAGGGACTGAGGGGATGGATTACTGTGCACTCGCAGAACAATCTGTTTATAAGGCAAGGGGTTGCCCAAAAAAGCACACTAAGGTCTGACTTTGATGTGAACTGCAAGGTTCTGACTACGAAGTAGGACTTGGAATAAAGGAAGCTACAACAAGATTACATTACAGACTAACCTATGGTTCTAGTTTCTGATCACTGTGAAACTGCAGCTGGGCATGGTGATGAAGTTGGAGTAAACAGCTTTCTCCATAATCCTGGGCCTAGCCCAAATGTCCTGGACTTGTCATATATGGTTCGATACAGAAGTTCTTTAATTTCGTGAACCCTACATAAAACCATGTGGGTATGTACCTAGACCTCAGGTCTCATAACTTGTTTTACTTCACTCTCTTCAAGTCATACTTATTGCCTCTTCATGTTCTTGATCACTCAGTGTCCAATACCAAGTTTGCTAACGCCCTTATGATGACCTCATACTAATAAGCCCCATTGTGAAGGAGGTTGATACATGTCGGTGGTAAAAGGGGGCACATTGGAATTATTGATCAATCAGTTTTGTAGAGATCCACCGGTGTCTGTATGTTCACACACATCTGTGTGAAATCTTTAATGATTTTGGTGGTGGTATCATCAGTCTGGGTGTGACATCATTTGTTTTTAAATATATAAATAAATATATATATATATATATATTCACTGAAAAAACCATAGGTTATAGACCATATATAGTTAGGAATTTGCATTTACAAAACCTTGAAAATTCACTGAAAAAACCATAGGTTAGAGACCATATATAGTTAGCTGGACATTTTATTGACATAAAACCAATGAAATTCCATATATAGTTAGTTGCACTAACTATATATCGCGCACCCGCAATCCACTGCTGATGATGTCACATATTACATCATTCATGACATGGTCAGTGACATCACTGATGACATCACTGATGACATCTCAAATGACATCACTGATGACATCACTGATGACATCTCAAATGACATCACTGATGACATCATCTAGTGTCTGTGTGTTTTTGTAAAGTTTAAATATGTTTTACATATTGAAGAATGAGTGGATGTATGGAAGACTGAGTGTGTGTGTGGCTGGCTGGGAGGTGTGTGACTCTGTGCATATCAATGTGTACTTGTATCAGTGATTGTATAAGAGAGTAAGTATGTGTTAGTATATGTGTGAAAAGTATGGTGTTCTGTGTTTAACTGTATAGATGAGGAAATCGAAGTGTGATTGATTCTTCACAGGACTGACTAGGTGTATGAGTGCATATGATAGTGTTGTAATAATGAGTGACTGTATGTATGAGTGATTGTATGGGTGAATGAGTGAATGTGTGTGTAGACGTAGGAATCAGTGAGTGCGTATGTAGTAACTGGTATTGGTGTGTCATGATGTCATCAGTGATGTCATTTGAGATGTCATCAGTGATGTCATTTGAGATGTCATCAGTGATGTCATCAGTGATGTCACTGAAGTATGGTGTTCTGTGTTTAACTGTATAGATGAGGAAATGGAAGTGTGATTGATTCTTTACAGGACTGACTAGGTGTGTGAGTAACTCCATGGATGAGTGGCAGTGTGGGAGTGTCTGCATAGGTGTATGAGTGCATATGATAGTGTTGTAATAATGAGTGACTGTATGTATGAGTGATTGTATGGGTGAATGAGTGAATGTGTGTGTAGACGTAGGAATCAGTGAGTGCGTATGTAGTAACTGGTATTGGTGTGTCATGATGTCATCAGTGATGTCATTTGAGATGTCATTTGAGATGTCATCAGTGATGTCATCAGTGATGTCACTGACCATGTCATGAATGATGTAATATGTGACATCATCAGCAGTGGATTGCGGGTGCGCGATATATAGTTAGTGCAACTAACTATATATGGAATTTCATTGGTTTTATGTCAATAAAATGTCCAGCTAACTATATATGGTCTCTAACCTATGGTTTTTTCAGTGAATTTTCAAGGTTTTGTAAATGCAAATTCCTAACTATATATGGTCTATAACCTATGGTTTTTTCAGTGAATTTCATAGGTTTTTTAAAAGCTAATATCTATAGCTGTAAAATATATTCTTTATTACGTGACGTATCACGTAGCCACGTGAGACGCCTCATGACGCGTCGCATAACCGTGACGTATCGGCTCTGCAGCGCAAACAAAACCCGTAACGTAAGCGTGCCAGAGCACGCTTACAGATATATATATTTTTTTTAACCTTAATTAGACAAAATCCACACGTGCACATATCTTGAGGCCTTGCAAAGGCACATCAAACAAACAGTCCCTACAATTTTGCCAAGTTTGCTGGAAATCTATTCCCTTAATTTTTTTTTTACTGTTTCTCTTGGTTTTCCCCTTGTTACGCTTACCGGGACGGTACCCGGTACGCGACCCGGACACTCCAAAAACACGAGATGGCGGACTCCCGCTACGCTGCCGGTTAGCTGCCCGGTTCGCGTACCGGGAAGCGCCTCTACCGCGAAAAATCGCGGGGGACTTTAATATCCCCCTCATCAATCCTAGGGGGTCAGGAGGGGTTTACCTTGCCCCCTTTCCTTCATTTCCCCCTTCTTTTTTCACCACATCTTGTCTCTCGAACCTACCGAGAGACAAGATGGCGGCCGCTCCGGACTGTTTACAATGTTGACAGCTACGCTGCCGGTTAGCTGCCCGGTTAGCTGCCCGGTGAGCTGCCCGGTTCGCGTACCGGGACGCGCCTCTACGGCGTAAAATCGCAAAAAAAAATGTTTTTTTATTTTTTGCCCCGCGGGGCACTTTAATATCCCCCTCATCAATCCTAGGGGGTCAGGAGTGGTCTACCTTGCCCCCTTTCCTTCATTTCCCCCTTCGTTTTTCACCACATCTTGTCTCTCGATCGTACCGAGAGACAAGATGGCGGCCGCTCTGGACTGTTTAGAATGTTGACAGACACCGGAGAGCCAATCAGCTTCGCTTCGCGAAGTTCCGTTACGCGTCAGGTACGCGAACCGGGGTGCTAACCGGAGCGCTGTCACAGATATATATATTTTTTTAAACGTTAATTTCTCAAAATCCACTGGAGCACATATATTGAGACATAGCAAAGGCACGTCGGGCAAACCATATCTACAATTTTGCCAAGTTTCATGTAAATCTATTCAGCCGTTCGAGCTAAAAGTGAGTCCAACCGCCCTATGGAAAAATGAATGGGAAAAATGCGTTTTGGGACCCCCCTTTTTTCTCGGCCCCCCCTTGACGAAACCCCCCCAAATTTTCAGGGGCTGCTCGGAAACAAAATGTGCCATTTTCCTGAACATTTCAGCCAATTCCGTCCACAAACGCCAAAGTTATTAGACATAGAATTTTCAGAAATCCCATAGAGAAAAAATCCTAACTATATATACCCACTGGCTATCGCCAGTAGGTAATATACATATATAAACATATATAATCTGCATATCTATATAAATATAAATGCATGCATACATATACATATATGCATACATATGCATGTTATTTACATGAAAGTTTTAAAAACACTAATAAAAGCAAAGCTAAAAAGCCACCTCATTACAAACAGAATGGCTTTAACTTAAACGAGGGCGAGATCTATTGCATTTTCAATGCTTGTTTACTTTGCTTCTATCAAGAAGGCATTCAGATGTGTCACACATTTGCCATAAATTCTGAATGTTAGCACTCTAGTTGCTCATTAGATCACTGTAGTAAAGCTAGTGCTCACCAGGGAAGTCTGCTGCTAATCATGGTTTGCAGCCATTTTCCCGCATTTTTTATCCCGCAGACTTTCAGTCCGCATACCATTATCCCGCAAGGTCATTGACCTCGCATACCATTATCCCGCATTTTTTCAAAACGCATGTGCATTTATCGCGCATGCCTTTACAAAGAATTACGTTTTAAAGGCATGTATGGTAAATGCATTTGCGTTGTGAAAACCACGATGACGAGAGAGGTAAGTGGGTTTGTGTTAATTTTTTCGTGGGTTAGTGATTGTGTAGTGTAGTGTAGTGTTGTGTAGTGTAGTGTTGTGTTAGTGTAGTGTAGAGTTGTGGTGGTTGTTTAGTGTAGGGTCAGGCTGGGGGTAGTGTTTTAGGGTTTAGGGTTGTGTTGTAGTGTTTGCGTAGTGTAGGGTCATGCTGGGGGTAGTGTTTTAGGGTTTAGGGTAGTGTTGTAGTGTTTGCGTAGTGTAGGGTCATGCTGGGGGTAGTGTTTTAGGGTTTAGGGTTGTGTTGTAGTGTTTGCGTAGTGTAGGGTCATGCTGGGCGTAGTGTTTTAGGGTTTAGGATAGTGTTGTAGTGTTTGCGTAGTGTAGGGTCATGCTGGGGGTAGTGTTTTAGGGTTTTGGGTAGTGTTGTAGTGTTTGCGTAGTGTAGGGTCATGCTGGGGTGTAGTATTTTAGGGTTTAGGGTAGTGTTGTAGTGTTTGCGTAGTGTAGGGTCATGCTGTGGGTAGTGTTTTAGGGTTTTGGGTAGTGTTGTAGTGTTTGCGTAGTGTAGGGTCATGCTGGGGTGTAGTGTTTTAGGGTTTTGGGTAGTGTTGTAGTGTTTGCGTAGTGTAGGGTCATGCTGGGGGTAGTGTTTTAGGGTTTTGGGTAGTGTTGTAGTGTTTGCGTAGTGTAGGTTCATGCTGGGGGGTAGTGTTTTAGGGTTTTGGGTAGTGTTGTAGTGTTTGCGTAGTGTAGGGTCATGCTGGGGTAGTGTTTTAGGGTTTAGGGTAGTGTTGTAGTGTTTGCGTAGTGTAGGGTCATGCTGGGGGTAGTGTTTTAGGGTTTAGGGTAGTGTTGTAGTGTTTGCGTAGTGTAGGGTCATGCTGGGGGTAGTGTTTTAGGGTTTAGGGTAGTGTTGTAGTGTTTGCGTAGGGTAGGGTCATGCTGGGGGTAGTGTTTTAGGGTTTAGGGTAGTGTTGTAGTGTTTGCGTAGTGTAGGGTCATGCTGGGGGTAGTGTTTTAGGGTTTAGGGTTGTGTTGTAGTGTTTGCGTAGTGTAGGGTCATGCTGGGGCTAGTGTTTTAGGGTTTAGGGTAGTGTTGTAGTGTTTGCGTAGTGTTGGGTCATGCTGGGCGTAGTGTTTTAGGGTTTAGGATAGTGTTGTAGTGTTTGCGTAGTGTAGGGTCATGCTGGGGGTAGTGTTTTAGGGTTTTGGGTAGTGTTGTAGTGTTTGCGTAGTGTAGGGTCATGCTGGGGGTAGTGTTTTAGGGTTTAGGGTAGTGTTGTAGTGTTTGCGTAGTGTAGGGTCATGCTGGGGGTAGTGTTTTAGGGTTTAGGGTAGTGTTGTAGTGTTTGCGTAGTGTAGGGTCATGCTGGGGGTAGTGTTTTAGGGTTTAGGGTAGTGTTGTATTGTTTGCGTAGTGTAGGGTCATGCTGGGGGTAGTGTTTTAAGGTTTAGGGTAGTGTTGTAGTGTTTGCGTAGTGTAGGGTCATGCTGGGGGTAGTGTTTTAGGGTTTAGGGTAGTGTTGTAGTGTTTTGCGTAGTGTAGGGTCATGCTGGGGTGTAGTGTTTTAGGGTTTTGGGTAGTGTTGTAGTGTTTGCGTAGTGTAGGGTCATGCTGGGGGTAGTGTTTTAGGGTTTAGGGTAGTGTTGTAGTGTTTGCGTAGTGTAGGGTCATGCTGGGGTGTAGTGTTTTAGGGTTTTGGGTAGTGTTGTAGTGTTTGCGTAGTGTAGGGTCATGCTGGGGGTAGTGTTTTAGGGTTTAGGGTAGTGTTGTAGTGTTTGCGTAGTGTAGGGTCATGCTGGGGGTAGTGTTTTAGGGTTTAGGGTTGTGTTGTAGTGTTTGCGTAGTGTAGGGTCATGCTGGGGGTAGTGTTTTAGGGTTTAGGGTTGTGTTGTAGTGTTTGTGTAGTGTAGGGTCATGCTGGGGGTAGTGTTTTAGGGTTTAGGGTAGTGTTGTAGTGTTTGCGTAGTGTAGGGTCATGCTGGGGTGTAGTGTTTTAGGGTTTTGGGTAGTGTTGTAGTGTTTGCGTAGTGTAGGGTCATGCTGGGGGTAGTGTTTTAGGGTAGTGTTGTAGTGTTTGCGTAGTGTAGGGTCATGCTGGGGTAGTGTTTTAGGGTTTAGGGTAGTGTTATACTGTTTGTGTAGTGTAGGGTCATGCTGGGGGTAGTGTTTTAGGGTTTAGGGTAGTTTAGTTGTTTAGTGTATGCTAAAGGCATATTCGTTCTAAAAGTTTTCGTTATTTTAATTTGCGACCTAATAGTACATGCGGGATTTTTTTTGCGGACTGATGGTATGTGGGATTTCGTCATATATTCGCTAATCATACTTTCTATGGCAAAATGAACCCCCTCATTTTGTTCATTTTTAAATTAAATGTTTTAAGAGTTACCACTTTATTCCAATCAAGATGGCTTCAGGTGTGCCATACCTTTGTAATAAGTAGGACTGTTAGCACTCTAGTTGTTCTTTAGAACCCTCTGGGACATTCTGTCATTGGGCTATAGTTGGGCTACATCTGGCTGATATTTGGGCTACATTTGTTTTTTTTGTCTCTGGTGGCCATCTTTGGGCTACATTGGGCTACATTGGGCTACATTTGGGCTCCAACATATATATAGCCCAATGTAGCCCAATATATATTTTTCAAAGTTAATTTTCGTAAAAACCACTGGAGCCTATATCTTGAGACATAGCAAAGGCACATCGGGCTACCAGTCCCTACAATTTTGCCAAGTTTGGTGTAAATCCATTCAGCCGTTCAGGCTAAAAGTGAGGCCAACCGCCCTATGGAAAATTGCATGGGAAAAACACGTTTTGGGACCCCCCTTTTTTCTCGGCCCCCCCTTGACGAAACCCCCCCCAAATTATCAGGGGCTGCTCAGAAACAAAATGTTCCATTTTCCTGAAAATTTCAGCCAATTCTGTCCTCAAACGCCAAAGTTATTCGACATAGAATTTTCAAAAATCCCATAGGAAAAAAATCCTAACTATATATACCTACTGGCTATCGCCAGTAGGTAATATATATATATATATGAAGCTATGGTTATACAAACTACAACCTTGTTTTGTAAAGGTAGTGGATATGCTGATAGGAAAGATGTAAGGCTGCTGTGACATTATCAGTTATTAATATTGACATTCAGGTACTTTAATGTATGATGTATGTAATGTTTACTTATTTTATTGGATTTTATTAATTGAATTTCCATAATCTAAGTAGCAAGTGTATTTTGCACAGTAACATTACCTACCTATCTTTCGCCATTACCAATATAAATGATTTATGGATTGCTTTTTTTAAGATCAAACAGGATTATCCTATAATACATATATACCTGAGTCTGTTTTTTTATTAATTAATCACATGTTTATGCACTTGTCCCTTTAAATGTGGGAACTCCTACCGCATACGCGCCATGTGATCAAGGCATGTTCAGTCAGACACACATCACGGCGGAGTAACTGTCAATAAACAAATAAGCACCAGTTAGTAGGTGTCCGTTCTTCCGCAGAAGGAACACCAAAGAGCGAGGTTTCAAGAAATATATATCAATTAATCAATCATTTGTAAAGCGCACTAAATACCCACGAGGGTCTCAAGGCACTGAGGGGGCGCTACTGATCGAACAGCTAGGTCTTGAGTATCCTCCTGAAGGTCAGCAGGTCTTGGGTCTTTCGTAGGCTCAGTGGGAGGGTGTTCCATGTTTTGGCGGCGAGGTGGGAGAAGGATCTCCCACCGGTGGTTGTTCTACGGATGCGCGGGACGGTGGCGAGTGAGAGGTCGGCGGAGCGTAGCCGACAGTTGGGGATGAAGAAGGAGAGCCGTCTGTTGAGGTAGGCTGGGCCGGTCTTGTGGAGTGCCTTGTGTGCGTGGGTGAGGAGCTTGAAGGATATCCTCTTGTTGACAGGGAGCCAGTGCAGGCTTCTCAAGTGGGGGGTCATGTGGCCATGGTATGGTATGTCGAGGATCAGTCATGCCGAGGTGTTTTGGATGTGTTGTAGACGTTTGATGAGCTTGTTCGGGGCTCCCGCGTAGAGGGCGTTTCCGTAGTCAAGTCTGCTGCTGTCGAGGGCCTGGGTGAATGTCTTTCTTGTATCTGTCGGGATCCATCTGTAGATCTTGCGGAGCATGCAGAGGGTGTTGAAGCACGAGGAGACGGTGTTGACTTGCTTGGTCATTGAGAGCGTTGAGTCGAGGATGATTCCAAGGTTGCATGCGTGGTCGGTGGGTGTCGGGGCTGCCACCAGTGCCGTCGGCCACCAGGAGTTGTCCCAGGCTGAAGGGTTGGAGCCGAGGATGAGGTCCTCCGTCTTGTCTGAGTTCAGCTTCAGATGGCTGGTCTTCATCCAGTCGGCGACGGCCTTCTTTCCTTTGTGGAGGTTGGCTTTGGCGGTGATGGGGTCTTTGGTGAGGGAGAGGATCAGCCGAGTGTCGTCAGCGTAGGAGATTATGTTGAGGTCATGCTGTCGGGCTACGTGTGTGAGCAGGTCCATGTAAATGTTGAACAGCGTCGGGCTGAGGGAGGATCCCTGGGGTACGCCATAGATGATCTTGGAGGCTTTGGAACGGAATGGGGAGAGGCGGGCGCTCTGGGTTCTGCCGGAGAGGAAGGAGGTGGTCTAATCCAGAGCCTTGTCTCGGATCCCTGCAGCGTGGAGGCATGCGCGTAGTGTGCGGTGGCAGACATTGTTGAAGGCGGTGGAGAGGTCTAGGAGGATGAGTGCTGCAGTCTCGTCGTTGTCTAGCAGGATCCTGATTTCGTCGGTGGCGGCGATGAGGGCAGTCTCGGTGCTGTGGTTGCTACTGAACCCTGACTGGGAAGGGTCCAGGATTCTGTTTTCTTCGAGGTATCGGGTTAGCTGTCTGTTGTTGGTTTTCTCGATGACCTTGGCTGGGAAGGGGAGCAGAGAGATGGGCCGAAAGTTCTTGTGGTCTCTTGGGTCTGCCTTAGGTTTCTTGAGTAGGGTGTTGATCTCGACGTCTTTCCAGATCTCTGGGAAGGTCGCGGCCTCGAGGGAAAGATTGATGACGTTGCGCAGGTGGGGTGCGATGGAGCTGCTTGCTCTGTTGAAGACATGGTGCGGGAATGGGTCTGGCGGAGAGCCGGAGTGGATTGTGTGCATGGTCTTGATGGTGTCATTGATGCTCACGCTGGCCCAGGCTAGCAGGGGATCGTGGTCAATGGTTTGCGGAGGGTCTGTTGTGTTGCTGTCTGTTGGGGCTGTCTGGGTGTTGAAGCTGTTGTGGATGTCTGCTATCTTGTGGGGGAAGAAGGTGGCGAGGGAGTCGCACAGGGCTTGCGACGGCGGGATGTCGTTGGTGTTGGAGCTGGGGTTGGAGAGTTCCTTCAGGATATTGAAGAGCTCCTTGCTACTGTGTGCATTGTTGTTATGGCGGTCTTTGAAGGAGGTTCTCTTGGCCGCCCTGATGAGGTGGTGGTGGTTGCGGATGGCGTCCTTGGGTGCTCCGTGGCTGTCCGGAGTTTGTTCACTGTGCCATTTCTTCTCTAGTTTCTGGCAGGCTTGCTTGGAGGCTAGGAGTTCTGGGATGAAACAGATGGCCCTCTTGCTGGTGTCTCTGTATGGGGGTGTCTTCAGAGGGGCGAGGGTGTTGGCGCAGTCCTCGATCCATCATCTGAGGCTGTGGGCAGCGTCGTCAGTGTTGGAGGGTTCGGTGGGTGGGCATGAGAGCGAGGTTTGCGTGTAGTTGGTCTTCGGTGATTTTGCTCCAGCAGCACTGGGGGATCTGTTGGGTGCAGTGGTGTGTGGTGGGTTTCTGGAAGGAGAAGTGGATGCAGCGGTGGTCGGTCCAGAGGAGTTTGGTGGTGTGGTTGACGGAGACGTACAGGCTTGAGGAGAACTCGGGGTCGAGCGTGTAGCCGTTGGAGTGGGTATGCGTTGTGACGAGTTGCTTCAGTCCAAGGTTGGCGAGGTTATTGATCAGGATTGTGGAGTTGTTTTCATTGTTGTTCTCAAGGTGAAAGTTCAGGTCTCCGAGGAGGTCAGGGCGTGCGTGCTGATCAAGTCGGCAATAGAGTCGCTGAACTGGGGTCGGGTTCTGGGGGGTCAGTAGACGAGGGTGCCTCTGAGGGTGGAGTTAGGGTCTGTGTAGATCTGGAATTGCATGTGTTCAGCAGTGCTGAGCGCATCGTCAGTGCTAGTCGAGACCCTGATGCTGTTCTTGTGGACGATGGCGATTCTTCCTCTGACTCCATTGGTGCAGTCTCTGCGGGCGATCGTGTAGCCGTCTGGGATGGCTATGGTGATGTCGGGTGTGGAGGAGTCATTAAACCAGGTCTCTGTCAAGAAGGCGACATCCGGGGATGTTGTGTCGAGCAGATCCCAGAGCTCGACGGCATGCTTGCGTGAGGAGCGGGTGTTCAGTAGTATACATCGGAGGTGGTTGGGGTATTTCTTGGCGGGTGGTTCGTTGGCTTGAGGCTGGTGTAGCTGCAGTTCCGGCAGGTGAAGGGGCTGTGTGTGCGTTTCAGGGTGCCCTTGAAGCAGGTGTGGCTCTGTCTGGAGTTGAGAGCGTGCAGATTGCTGGCATCGTAGTGGCGGCGGTCATCGTGGCGGGTACGGGGGCTAGGGTTCTGGCGCTGGGCGTGGCCCAGGCGCATACAGGCTTGCCTTAGGTGCCCCTTCGGCGTGCCAGCGGTGCTCCCGCTGCGTGTGGCTGGCATATATGGGGAGGTGGGCGGGAGGAGCAGCTGAGAGGCGGGGGCAGCAAACAATAATGAAGGGAAAATGAGTGGCACTAAGGGCTGAAGGGCACAAAAAAACAGGTGGAACAGAGGGCAGTAGGGCACAAAAAACGAGTGGAACAGAAGGCAGAAGAGCACAAAAAACGAGGGAAAACTGAGTGGAACAGAGGGCAAAGGGCACAAAAAAGGAGTGGACAGAAGGCAAAAGGGGCACAAAAACAAGAGAAAACGAGTGGCACAGAGGGCAGAAGGGCACAAAAAAAACGAGAGGAACAGAGGGCAGAAGGGCACGAGAAACGAGTGAAACAGAATGCAGAAGGACACAAAAAACTAGGGAAAACAAGTGGCACAAAGGGCAGAAGGGCACAAAAAACGAGTGGAACAGAGGGCAGAAGGGCACAAAAAACAAGTGGAACAGAAGGCAAAAGAGGCACAAAAACGCGGGAAAAATGTGTGGCACAGAAGGCAAAACGGGCACAGAAATACCAGAAAAACGAGTGGCACAGAGGCAAAATACAGAATACAGAAATACAGGGGCAGCTAAGAACAGAAGGCAGAACGGGCAGAGAGGCACGGGGGCAGCAAGGGGAACAGAAGGGAAAACCGGGCAGGGACAAGGGGGCAGCGAGGGGTACAGAAGGAAAGACTGGGCAGAGAGAGCATGGGGACAGCGAGGAGAAGAGAGGGAAGAAAAAGGGGCACGGACCACGTACAGGCAGTGGGGGAAGACAGACAACAGCAGTCACAGACACAACAATGAAAATACAGGCAATACAATAAAAGCAATAAAGCGGAGGATGAACAAACCTACCTATGGCCTACCACTGGCTACCAGGGATGAGGCGCAGGTGGTAGTCTGCGGGTGGTGGAGGGCCTCTTCCTACCTCAGCAGCGGCAGTGGCAGCTGGGGCTGGGACACACAGGCGGTGCTGTGTGGAGGGGGAGTGACCTACCTGGTAGGGTCAAGGGTCGCTCTCCTTACTGCGCATTGGCCGGCCTATAGGGGAGGTGGGAGGGAGGAGCAGCTGGGAGGCGGGAGGCGCGGGCAGCAAATGGGCAGTGGGCAGTCAGGGGGGTGGGGCCGCACGGGCAAGGGCGGTGAGGGACAGCAAAGGTAACAGAAGGCAAAAGGAGCACAGAAACGAGGGAAAAATGAGTAGCACAGAGGGCAGAAGGGCACAAAAGATGAGTGGGACAGAAGGCAGAAGGGCACAAAAAACGAGAGAAAAACGAATGGCACAGATGTCACAAAAAAGGAGTGGAACAAAGGGCAGAGGGCATAAAAAAGGAGTGGAACAGAAGGCAAAAGGGGCACAAAACAAGGAAAAAACGAGTGGCACAGAGGGCAGAAGGGCACAAAAGAACGAGTGGAACAGAGGGCAGAAGGGCACAAAAAATGAGTGGAACAGAAGGCAAAAGAGGCACAAAAACAAGGGAAAACAAGTGGCACAGAGGGCAGAAGGGCACAAAAAAATGATTGGAACAGAGGGCAGAAGGGCAAAAAAATGAGTGGAACAGAAGGCAGAAGGGTGCAAAAATCAAGTGAAAAATTAGTGGCACGGAGGGCAGAAGGCACAAAAAAACGAGTGGAACAGAGGGCAGAGGGCACGAAAAAGGAGTGGAACAGAAGGCAAAAGGGGCACAAAACAAGGGAAAAAACAAGTGGCACCGAGAACAGAAGGGCACCAAAAAACGAGTGGAACAGAGGGCCGAAGGGCACAAGAAACGAGTGGAACAGAAGGCAGAAGGGCACAAAAAACGAGGGAAAAACAAGTGGCACAGAGGGCAGAAGGGCACAAAAACGAGTGGAACATAGGGCAGAAGGGCACAAAAAACGAGTGGAACAGAAGGCAAAAGAGGCACAAAAACGAGGGAAAAACGTGTGGCACAGAAGGCAAAACGGCACAGAAATACCAGAAAAACGAGTGGCACAGAGGCAAAATACAGAATACAGAAATACAGGGGCAGCTAAGAACAGAAGGCAGAACGGGCAGAGAGGCACGGGGGCAGCAAGGGGAACAGGGAGGATGAACAAACCTACCTACGGCCTACCACTGGCTACCAGGGATGAGGCGCAGCTGGTAGCCTGCGGGTGGTGGAGGGCCTCTTCCTACCTCAGCAGCGGCAGTGGCAGCTGGGGCTGGGACACACAGGCGGTGCTGTGTGGAGGGGGAGTGACCTACCTGGTAGGGTCAAGGGTCGCTCTCCTTACTGCGCATTGGCCGGCCTATAGGGGAGGTGGGAGGGAGGAGCAGCTGGGAGGCGGGAGGCGCGGGCAGCAAATGGGCAGTGGGCAGTCAGGGGGTGGGGCCGCACGGGCAAGGGCGGTCAGGGACAGCAAAGGTAACAGAAGGCAAAAGGAGCACAGAAACGAGGGAAAAATGAGTAGCACAGAGGGCAGAAGGGCACAAAAGATGAGTGGGACAGAAGGCAGAAGGGCACAAAAAACGAGAGAAAAACGAATGGCACAGATGTCACAAAAAAGGAGTGGAACAAAGGGCAGAGGGCATAAAAAGGAGTGGAACAGAAGGCAAAAGGGGCACAAAACAAGGAAAAAACGAGTGGCACAGAGGGCAGAAGGGCACAAAAGAACGAGTGGAACAGAGGGCAGAAGGGCACAAAAAATGAGTGGAACAGAAGGCAAAAGAGGCACAAAAACGAGGGAAAACAAGTGGCACAGAGGGCAGAAGGGCACAAAAAAATGATTGGAACAGAGGGCAGAAGGGCAAAAAAATGAGTGGAACAGAAGGCAGAAGGGCGCAAAAATCAAGTGAAAAATTAGTGGCACGGAGGGCAGAAGGCACAAAAAAAGAGTGGAACAGAGGGCAGAGGGCACGAAAAAGGAGTGGAACAGAAGGCAAAAGGGGCACAAAACAAGGGAAAAAACAAGTGGCACCGAGAACAGAAGGGCACCAAAAAACGAGTGGAACAGAGGGCCGAAGGGCACAAGAAACGAGTGAAACAGAAGGCAGAAGGGCACAAAAAACGAGGGAAAAACAAGTGGCACAGAGGGCAGAAGGGCACAAAAACGAGTGGAACAGAGGGCAGAAGGGCACAAAAAACGAGTGGAACAGAAGGCAAAAGAGGCACAAAAACGAGGGAAAAACGTGTGGCACAGAAGGCAAAACGGCACAGAAATACCAGAAAAACGAGTGGCACAGAGGCAAAATACAGAATACAGAAATACAGGGGCAGCTAAGAACAGAAGGCAGAACGGGCAGAGAGGCACGGGGGCAGCGAGGGGAACAGAAGGGAAAACCGGGCAGGGACAAGGGGGCAGCGAGGGGTACAGAAGGAAAGACCGGGCAGAGAGAGCATGGGGACAGCGAGGGGAAGAGAGGGAAGAAAAAGGGGCACGGACCACGTACAGGCAGTGGGGGAAGACAGACAACAGCAGTCACAGACACAACAATGAAAATACAGGCAATACAATAAAAGCAATAAAGCGGAGGATGAACAAACCTACCTACTGCCTACCACTGGCTACCAGGGATGAGGCGCAGGTGGTAGCCTGCGGGTGGTGGAGGGCCTCTTCCTACCTCAGCAGCGGCAGTGGCAGCTGGGGCTGGGACACACAGGCGGTGCTGTGTGGAGGGGGAGCGACCTACCTGGTAGGGTCAAGGGTCGCTCTCCTTACTGCGCATTGGCCGGCCTATAGGGGAGGTGGGAGGGAGGAGCAGCTGGGAGGCGGGAGGCGTGGGCAGCAAATGGGCAGTGGGCAGTCAGGGGGGTGGGGCCGCACGGGCAAGGGCGGTGAGGGACAGCAAAGGTAACAGAAGGCAAAAGGAGCACAGAAACGAGGGAAAAATGAGTAGCACAGAGGGCAGAAGGGCACAAAAGATGAGTGGGACAGAAGGCAGAAGGGCACAAAAAACGAGAGAAAAACGAATGGCACAGATGTCACAAAAAAGGAGTGGAACAAAGGGCAGAGGGCATAAAAAAGGAGTGGAACAGAAGGCAAAAGGGGCACAAAACAAGGAAAAAACGAGTGGCACAGAGGGCAGAAGGGCACAAAAGAACGAGTGGAACAGAGGGCAGAAGGGCACAAAAAATGAGTGGAACAGAAGGCAAAAGAGGCACAA
Source organism: Lissotriton helveticus (assembly GCF_964261635.1). Classification (NCBI taxonomy): domain Eukaryota; kingdom Metazoa; phylum Chordata; class Amphibia; order Caudata; family Salamandridae; genus Lissotriton; species Lissotriton helveticus. The sequence continues at coordinate 572,194,402 of NC_136071.1, read as the reverse complement.
AAACGAGGGAAAACAAGTGGCGCAGAGGGCAGAAGGGCACAAAAAAACGATTGGAACAGAGGGCAGAAGGGCAAAAAAAATGAGTGGAACAGAAGGCAGAAGGGCGCAAAAATCAAGTGAAAAATGAGTGGCACGGAGGGCAGAAGGCACAAAAAAAGAGTGGAACAGAGGGCAGAGGGCACGAAAAAGGAGTGGAACAGAAGGCAAAAGGGGCACAAAACAAGGGAAAAAACAAGTGGCACAGAGAACAGAAGGGCACCAAAAAACGAGTGGAACAGAGGGCTGAAGGGCACAAGAAACGAGTGGAACAGAAGGCAGAAGGGCACAAAAAACGAGGGAAAAACAAGTGGCACAGAGGGCAGAAGGGCACAAAAAGAGTGGTGGAACATAGGGCAGAAGGGCACAAAAAACGAGTGGAACAGAAGGCAAAAGAGGCACAAAAACGAGGGAAAAACGTGTGGCACAGAAGGCAAAACGGCACAGAAATACCAGAAAAACGAGTGGCACAGAGGCAAAATACAGAATACAGAAATACAGGGGCAGCTAAGAACAGAAGGCAGAACGGGCAGAGAGGCACGGGGGCAGCGAGGGGAACAGAAGGGAAAACCGGGCAGGGACAAGGGGGCAGCAAGGGGTACAGAAGGAAAGACCGGGCAGAGAGAGCATGGGGACAGCAAGGGGAACAGAGGGAAGAAAAAGGGGCACAGACCACGTACAGGCAGTGGGGGAAGACAGACAACAGCAATCACAGACACAACAATGAAAATACAGGCAATACAATAAAAGCAATAAAGCGGAGGATGAACAAACCTACCTACGGCCTACCACTGGCCACCAGGGATGAGGCGCAGGTGGTAGCCTGTGGGTGATGGAGGGCCTCTTCCTTCCTCAGCAGCGGCGGTGGCAGCTGGGGCTGGGACACACAGGCGGTGCTGTGTGGAGGGGGAGCGACCTACCTGGTAGGGTTAAGGGTCGCTCTCCTCACTGCGCATCGACCGGCCTATAGGGGAGGTGGGAGGGAGGATCAGCTGGGAGGCGGGAGGCGCAGGCAGCAAATGGGCAGTGGGCAGTCAGGGGGGTGGGGCCGCAGGGGCAAGGGCGGTGAGGGACAGCAAAGGTACCAGAAGGCAAAAGGAGCACAGAAACGAGGGAAAAATGAGTGGCAGAGAGGGCAGAAGGGCACAAAATATGAGTGGGACAGAAGGCAGAAGGGCACAAAAAACGAGATAAAAACGAATGGCACAGAGGGCACAAAAAACGAGTGGAACAAAGGGCAGAGGGCATAAAAAAGGAGTGGAACAGAAGGCAAAAGGGGCACAAAACAAGGAAAAAACGAGTGGCACAGAGGGCAGAAGGGCACAAAAGAACGAGTAGAACAGAGGGCAGAAGGGCACAAAAAATGAGTGGAACAGAGGGCAAAAGAGGCACGCAAACGAGGGAAAACAAGTGGCACAGAGGGCAGAAGGGCACAAAAAACGAATGGAACAGAGGGCAGAAGGGCACAAAAATGAGTGGAACAGAAGGCAGAAGGGCACAAAAATCAAGTGAAAAATGAGTGGCATGGAGGGCAGAAGGGACAAAAAAACGAGTGGAACAGAGGGCAGAGGGCACGAAAAAGGAGTGGAACAGAAGGCAAAAGGGGCACAAAACAAGGAAAAAAACAAGTGGCACAGAGAACAGAAGGGCACCAAAAAACGAATGGAACAGAGGGCCGAAGGGCACAAGAAACGAGTGGAACAGAAGGCAGAAGGGCACAAAAAACGAGGGAAAAACAAGTGGCACAGAGGGCAGAAGGGTACAAAAACGAGTGGAACAGAGGGCAGAAGGGCACAAAAAACGAGTGGAACAGAAGGCAAAAGAGGCACAAAAACGAGGGAAAAACAAGTGGCACAGAGGGCAGAAGGGCACAAAAAAACGAGTGGAACAGAGGGCAGAAGGTCACAAAAACGAGTGGAACAGAAGGCAAAAGGGGCACAAAACAAGGGAAAAACTAATGGCACAGAGGGCAGAAGGGCACAAAAAAACGAGTGGGACAGAGGGCAGAAGGGCACAAAAAACGAGTGGAACAGAAGGCAGAAGGGCCCAAAACCAAGGGAAAAACAAGTGGCACTGAGGGCAGAAGGGCACAAAAAAACGAGTGGAACAGAGGGCAGAGGGCACAAAAAAGCAGTGGAACCGAAGGCAAAAGAGGCACAAATACGAGGGAAAAACAAGTGGCGCAGAGGGCAGAAGGGCACAAAAAACAAGTGGGACAGAGGGCAGATGGACACAAAAATGAGTGGAACAGAAGGCAAAAGAGGCACAAAACAAGGGGAAAACGAATGGCACAGAGGGCAGAAGGGCACAAAAAACGAGTGGAACAGAGGGCAGAAGGGCACAATTAACAAGTGGAACAGAAGGCAGAAGGGCACAAAAAACAAGGGAAAAACGAGTGGCACAGAGGGCAGAAGGGCACAAAAAACGAGTGGAACAGAGGGCAGAAGGGCACAAAAAACGAGTAGCACAGAAGGCAAAAAGGGCAAAATACAGAATACAGAAATACAGGGGCAGCTAAGAACAGAAGGCAGAACGGGCAGAGAGGCAGGGAGGCAGCGAGGGGAACAGAAGGGAAAACCGGGCAGGGACATGGGGGCAGCGAGGGGTACAGAAGGAAAGACCAGGCAGAGAGAGCACGAGGACAGCGAGGGGTACAGAGGGAAAAAAAGGGGCATGGACCACGTACAGGCAGCGGGGGAAGACAGACAACAGCAGTCACAGACACAACAATGAAAATACAGGCAATACAATAAAAGCAATAAAGCGGAGGATGAACAGCAGCTGCCCCGGCAGCTGGGGCAGGGACACACAGGCGGTGCTGTGCGGAGGGGGAGCGACCTACCTGGTAGGGTATATAAATATATATATATATATACCGAGGAAGGCGTATGCCGAAACGCGTCTGGTGCGTTTGAAGAGTCAAAATAAAATCTATGACTCTCCCCCGCGAGTGCTGTGTCTTTTTGAGGAATAGAGAAAGACGTGGAGCGTGAGGTTACCGGGAGCACCCCCCGCATGCAGCACCCGTATGAGAGTGCAGAAGTAGGGGCAAAAGGAGCGAAGATATATATATATATATATATATATATATGTATAAATATATATGTTTCTATGCAACAAAAAAAACTTACATTGTCGGTTCTTGTTCTGTTGAACACAGCCGAAGTGCTGTAAACATGGACACTGTAGTAGAAACTTTCATGTGATAAGTTTATCCTTGAAATGTGTTTATTTATTAGTATACTTTTTTGTATATGGTAATGTCTTCGTCAAAATCAAATAATTTTATTTTATTTAATTCAGACCTCATTTGAGGTCAACAAATACAAATAGATAATAAAAAAATATTGGATTTATACTTTTGAACTTTCTGTAAAAACACGTTGTAGATTTGGTCATTTAAATGTAATGAGTACAAATACAAAATCTGTGGTTATTAAAATTGTAGCCTTTTTTTACAACTTTAAAAACTTCTTTAAGAACTTGTACAAGTTTGAGTTTGAGTTTGAGTTTGAGTTTAAGGGTTTTGTAGAGCGCGCGTTCACCAACCGGTTTCATGGCGCTAAGTAAATACTGCTACTCAGGGGGCAGACAGAGTAAAGAATGCAATAATTTAAGAGGGAAAGGCTTGGGAGAACAGGAAGGTTTTGAGACCTTTACGGAACAGGGGGTACTGGGAGCAAGATCTCAAGTGGGGTGGGAGAGAGTTCCAAAAGGCAGGAGCCGTGGTGGAAAATTTGGAACCTCCCCACTTTTTACATTTAAAACGAGGGACCACAAGGAGATGATGGGTAGCAGAACGCAGTTCTCTGGAAGGGATGTAGTCTTGAATGGCTGTATTGATGAAGGACGGGGCAGAGCCAGTCCGCGCTCTGAAAGTAGTACAGGCAAGCTTGAATAAGGCACGCTGCCGGACAGGGAGCCAGTGGAGGGATACGAGCAGGGGAGTGACATGTTGGGATTTGGGAAGATTAAACACCAGTCGAGCGTCCTGGTTTTGGACCAGTTGGAGACGCCTCACGAGGTACGCAGGCATGCCATGGTAGAGGGCATTGCCATAGTCCAAGCGAGACGTCACCATGGCCAGAAGTATTAGCTTAAGGGCGGCTGAGGAAAAGAATCGTGAAACTCTACGTATTGTCCGGAGGGAAAGAAAAGCGGAGGAAACGGCGGCACTGACTTGAGTGTGAAGGGAAAGTTGATTATTGATTTTGAAACCAAGAGTCTTGACAGAGGAAGCTGGAGTGGGTGGGGAACCTAAAGAGGGGGGCCAAAAGGAAGGAGACCAGGGACTGAAGCAACCACCCGTCAACACCAATTCCGTTTTATCGGGATTGAGTTTCAGGTGGTTGAAGTTCATCTAGTCCTGGATAAAAGTCATGATGAACTGAAAATTAGATATTGAACCGGGGGAGGAAGAGAGAGAAAAGATAAGCTGGAGGTCATCTGCATAATTGTACACAGAGACCTCCATCTGCTGTAAAGAAAAAATAAGAGGGGCAATATAGAGGTTGAATAACAGGGGGGACAGAGAGGATCCTTGGGGGACCCCGCACTGGACAGGATAAGGGTCAGCTGAGTACTCACCCAGGCGGACCGCCTGGGTGCGGCCAGTTAAGAAGGAAGATAGCCATAACAGGGCCGTCCCTCCGATTCCCGCCGCCTCGACACGTGAAAGTAAGATGGCATGGTCCACCGTGTCGAATGCGGCGGAAAGATCGAGGAGGACCAGGGCCTGGGGCTGACTGGTGTCCAAACCCTCTCGGAGGTTGTCCATCACGGAAATAATTACAGATTCCGTTGAATGTGCGGGGCGAAATCCGGCCTGCCTAGGGGCCAGGACACTGCTTCTTTCCACAAATTGGCCCAAGGTTCTGACGACATGACGTTCCAATACCTTTGCCAGGAAAGGCAAGAGGGAGATGGGGCGGTAGTTTGCTGGATCCGAGGGATCCGCCCCGGGTTTTTTTAAAATAGGAACGATCACTGCCGATTTGAGTGATGGAGTAACAGTGCCCTGGGATAATGAGCTGTTAAGAAAAGTTAGGGGCGGTGAGGGGCAGTGGGAGTAGATCTGCTACAATATATAGGCAGGGCAGGGGTCCAGGGGGGAGCCGGATTTGACCAGCGGAAGGATAGAGGAAAGAGAGTCAATCGTGAGGGGGGGGGGGTGGAATTAAGGTGTGCTGTAGCTGGGGGACAGCACGGGTCAGTGAAGGAGGGGGATGGGGATGGGATATTAGCCTTGATCGTGCTAATTTTATTGAGAAAAAATAAATTAAGAGAATCGCAGAGTGGTTGTGATGGAGGAGGTTTGAGTGAGGTTCTATCGGAGTAGGCCAGATCTTGGACGATGGAGAATATTTCTCTGGGCCTGTTCTCCGCGAACTGAATTTTTGCTGAAAAGTAAGTCTTCTTAGTTTCCAGGATGGATTTCTTGTATTGTGATAGGAGAGTGGTATATCGAATTCTAGAAACAGGGCAGTAATCCCGCCGCCAAAGGCGTTCTGCTTGGCGGAGATTAAGTTTTAGGGTCTTCAGGTCGTTGGAGAACCATCGGTTAGCATCTTTGGGGCGTTTGGACAAGACGCGCTTCAGAGGGGCAATGGAGTCGCAGCCGGCCCGTAGCCAGCTGTTGATAGATTCAGCTTGCTCCAAAGATGGCAACCCTGAGAGATCAGGGCTGGATGAGGAGAGTGTGGCAGATAGGGCCTCTACATCAACGCGGTTCCATGATTGTGCCCAGACGTCTTTGGTGGAGATGAGCTTGGGGGGTAAGAGAAGGGATAAAGAAAAAGTGATCAGCGAATGATCTGACCATACACAGGGAGCGATCGAGAGTGAGGTAATCGGACAGTTTCGGTGCCAAATTTGATCGAGGATGTGTCCCAACCTATGCGTAGGGACGTGCACAACAGGGGTGAAGTTGAGCGACTGGAGGGAGTCTGAAAACTCTTTGGAGGTTGCACATTCTGCAGGGTCAGAGGGCCAAAAGTTGAAGTCTCCCAGGACAACGATGGAGGAGTGATTGACTACCAGAGTAGCCATCAGGTCTTGGAAGCTTGGGAGAAACGTAAGAGGGGAGGACGGGGGTCGGTAGATAAGGACACAGGTAAATGGGGGAGTCAGGGAGAGTGAACGAGCAACTAGACAGTCAGAAGAGCCCAGAGAAGAGAAAGCTAAGGGTTGGAAAGTAATTTCCTTAAGGGCAATCAGGGCAACCCCTCCGCCTGACTTTCCGGATGAACGATCAACTCGGATAGCGTAATAAGATGGGGGGAGTATTGCCAATAGGGAGGGGAGAGAGCTATCTGAGAACCAAGTCTCGGTAAGGAATAGCACATCAGGTTTTTGAGAATCCAAAAGCGTGAAAAGATCGAGCTGATGTTTAACTGCCGAGCTGGTATTGAGGTACATTGCAGAAATTACTGTAGGCGAGGGGGCAGTGGGAGTCGGAATGGAAGGTCAACTAGTCGGAGGCAAGGACGAGGGACTAGTGTAAAGTGGGGTTTGCGGAGACAGGAGGCCAAGATTAGCGACACGGGATGAAACAGTAGTAGGTAGTGGCCACTTACCTCGAAGATCAGTCAGTTGCGAGCGGGAATATTGAGTAAAAGAGGCAGAGTGACTAGCCTCTAGCCTCGGTCGGCCGCAGACGGCCGCAGACGGGCTTTCCTTAGGCGCGCCTTTGGCCCGCAAACGGTGCGCCTTTGGCGCGCAAACGGTGCGCCCGCTGCGCTCGCCCGCTGCGCTTCCAGGGGAAGCACATTTTTATGGGAGAGTTAGTAGTTGGGCGGTGGGCGTGGCCTCCGAAGGGGGCGTGGCCTTCGCTTGGATCGTGGCGCTGGAAACAGCGTTCTAAGCCTTCCACTGACAGCGGTAGGCCCGCTTTCCGAGCAAAGTGACTGGGGGTAAGTGAATTAAAATGAAAATAAACAGCAGCAAACAGTTTTTAAAAAGTTACAAACTCCCGGCTTTCCGCCTCAGGAGTAGAGCATTTACACGTGGTGACGCTCGTGGTCAGCGTCCCTTAAGAGCAGTGGGCGTGGCCTCCAAAGGGGGCGTGGCCTGCGCTTGGATCGTGGCGCTGGAAACAGCGTTCTAAGCCTTCCACTGACAGTGGTAGGCCCGCTTTCCGAGCAAAGTGACTGGGGGTAAGTGAATTAAAATGAAAATAAACAGCAGCAAACAGTTTTTAAAAAGTTACAAACTCCCGGCTTTCCGCCTCAGGAGTAGAGCATTTACACAAATAAATTAGTTTAGAGGAGACTTGCACAATGATATTAAATCTTGAGATAAAATAGCATTATATCTAAAGCGAATGGGTTTTATGAAGCGTTGCCGAGCTTCTACCAGGGTCAAATCTTGGCAAATTAAAAGTGCATGGCAAAGGTCTTGCACTCCATCATTACACAAGTCACAGATACCTGATGAACATTCAGAGGTATTCCATCTGGAAGAGTAAACTTTTAACTGAGGAATTCCTAGTGGCAGGAGAAGGATACACCGCCTTACTCTATGTTCAAGCTGAAACTTTAAGTAATGTCTTTGTAACCAACCGTGTTATGTAATGTAATTATATTGAACGTTTTTTCTGGTTAAATGTCAAATGCAACAAGAGTACTTACACCTCTTTAAAACTGAAAAAAGAAATAAAGAAAATAATAAATATCTGGGCACTTGATTAAACAGTTTCTTGTTCTGATTTAACATTAATATTTTGAATTTATGGTAGCTGGGGTTTTTCTGTTCATATTGTAATATATTGATCCCTTCCCCTTGAATTTATGACGTTACAAGGCAAACAGTTACAACGCATGCTTTTACAACACTTTTTTACATCCCAACTACCATTACATCGTATGATTTTACAACACATGCCATTATATCGCAATTTTTAAAACTGCCATTACATTTCATTACAACACATACCATTACAAGGCATACCATTACAATGCATAATACTTTTAGAGCAACAGTAGGGTAAGTGTTGGATAAGGTAGGGGTAAAAATTACTATTCCCACTCCAGTGAGTGCAACAGTAGGGTAAGTGTTGGATGGTGTAGGGGTCAAAATTACTATTACAACTCCAGTGAGTGCAACAGTAGGAAATGTGTTGGATAGTGTAGGGGTAAAAATGACTATTCCCATCTACCCCAAAACCCATACCCACCCTAAAACAAATAATCTCCATTACTTACCTTATAATGCTTTGTAATAACATGCATTGTAATGGTATGCGTTGTAATGGCTTGCATTGTAGTGACATGCGTTGTAATGGCATGTGTTATAATGGCATGCGATGTAAAGGCAGTTGCATTGTAACAGTTGCGTTGTAAAAGCAGTGCGATGACTGAGTTATAATGGATGTTTCCCTTCCCCTTAAGCCTTACAGGGTCAACCCCCATCTTTGTATAGGCTACTGAGTGGCACCTTTGGCAACATTCATTTGTAATCAGTGAATAAACAATTTGGCCTGTCCTCTCTGGGCCACGTGGATCTGATATTGCAGTGCGTTGGTGAAAACCATATTAAACAATGTGTTTTTTTCTTGTCCGGCAAGCGGTGCTTTTATTCTATTTTGGAGCATTCCTATGCTTCGTGCAGCACTAGTCTGCAGGTGGTTCCACTCGCTGCCTGGGCAGCTGGCAAAAGATGATTTTGCCATTGTTTTTTTTTCACTTTTTTTATCACTCTTTTTATTGAACACAGAGAGAATGGCATTTATCACAGGACAAATATCATGTCAGACATGTATCAACAGCATTATTTTGGCAAATCAAAATGACAGGTCATGGAGGTCGGGACTCATGGTGTGAAAGGTTCTTCCACACCATGGGCAACCCCGTGCTACATACACAGTTTTTTGCCTCAGCATACATCAGTCCATGTCCGTCTTCCACGAAGCCGATGTAGGTGCCACTCCAGGCCCCCACAGTCTGGTGATATTCCTCTTAGCCACCATCAAACCCAATGTGACCCAGGTTTTCCCTTTACTATTCACGTCTGTAGGTTCACAGACGTTTAAAAACCTACCTTGCACTCTGCTGATTATTCTGCAGTTGCTAACTCCCTTTCCCCGCATTTGGCGTTGCTCAGCCGAGTCACGGGCTGAGATACACGGACCTCGGGCGGTGGAAATTAGCAGCGGCCATCTTTGGTGGGAGGCTACACCTGCAGCGTTCTAGTCGGCAGCCTATAAGGAGCTTCCCTGGCAGACGTGAGTCCTTGCTGTTTGTTGTTCCCTCCTGATGCGGAAAGCCGGGAGGTGTGCTATGTGACTTGCGTGTGTGGACCTCTCTGGTGTGCCATTACTTTTAAAATGGTCGTGTTTTTAAGATTCACTTTAAAAACGTACCTTGCACTCTGCTGATTATTCTGCAGTTGCTAACTCCCTTTCCCCGCATCTGGCGTTGCTCAGCCCAGTCACGGGCTGAGCTACATGGACCTCGGGCGGTGGAAATTAGCAGCGGCCATCTTGGGTGGGAGGCTACACCTGCAGCGTTCTAGTCGCCAGCATATAAGGAGACGGACATGCCTCCGCGCAGCGGACGCGATCAGCGGACGCACCGTATCAGCGCCGGAGTCACGCCTGAGTCCAGCCCGTCTGCGCCCGTCAGCGCTAAGGAAGCGCCAGGGGCCAGGAAGGCTGGCTTTTCAGATATTTATGTCCCAGTCAGCCCCCTATACTCTCTAAATGCATTACAAACACGTAAACCCCCGTGGAAGCCCTGTCATCATATGCTTACACCTGAGGGGCTACTAGATGCTCCTAAGTGCCAATGCACTGGGAGAGGAACTGGCTCTATTTCCCCTATCCCTTCCCACAAGCTGGCAGGTTCCAGGAACCTAGATTCTCCTCCTCTGACTAGGGAAACGGGGCTCCTTATCAATGCATGGTCGCTAGTTAAGAACAACATCACCTTTAGGGATTTCATTTCAAACAGAAAACCATCGTGGGCATTTATTACTGAGACTTGGGTCTCTGAGTCCACAGGGCCTGAGCTCTTAAATGCAATTCCCGAAGGGTATGCCCTGTCAAGAATGGACAGAGTGGGGCGCAGGGGGCTGGGAATTTTACAGAAAACTACTATAAGATGCCGGACTGAGCTTCTCCCATCGCCTTTAGATTCCTTTCAGGCCATGTACTTTACTCTCCTTTCCTCCCCTATGGTCTCTTTTTCTGGTATCCTGATTTATAGGCCCCCGGGACCCAGGGCTGCTTTTAGTTATGATTTACTGAAAGCTCTGGATCCATACATTGATAGACCCAACATGACTGTCCTTGGAGACTTTAATTTCCATTTGGAAAGTAATAACTCTGTGGATACCGTCCTTTTGCTCGATTCCCTGGCCTCTTGTGGGCTGCTACAAGGAGTAGGAAGTTCCACCCATTCTGCTGGACATACTTTGGACGGGGTCTTTACCAACGACCCCAGGTTAGGCATAAGTCTCCCCCTCCCCTTGTCCTGGTCAGATCACATGGCCGTTCCACTTGAATTCACACCCCCTCATTCTTTTGTTCCCACAGTAGATTCCAGCAAGTGGGAACTGAAAAGGAGCTTCAGAGGTGTAAATAACGAGTCTCTAGCCTCGCTGATGTCCAGTCTTATGCCCGCCGCAGCGAAGAATACGGACACAGCTGCCCTTGACCTTTTTAACACCATCACAAGGGCTGTAGACATCCTGGCCCCGATCAAACAGCACTATTCCACAAGGAAGCGACCCTCAGCACCCTGGTACTCAGATACCCTTAGGTTGCTAAGGCAGGGTTGCAGGAAGCAAGAGAGACTCTGGAGATCGCATTCTGACCCTAATGAAAAACATAAACATAAAAGCCTGCTCAAGGAGTATAAAGCTGCGGTGTTGGAGGAAAAGAAAGCACATTTCACCAAACTGACTGCCTCCCTCAGCTCCCCTAGGGAACTGTTTAAAATTGTTGATTCCCTGTCTGTCCTCCAGTCACACGATCCCATAGTAGCAACCCAAGAATTGTGTGATCAGATTTCAACCTTTTTCCACGCTAAGATAACGGACATTCACTCTGGCTTAGAAGCCCTTAATTCAGACTTAGAGGCCTCTCCTGCCTCTGTGGTACTCTTTTCTGAAGAACCGGTAAGGGCCCCGGGTAGCAACCTCACTAACTTCCCCCCTCTCACACTGGAGCAATTGAGTCTGCTATTGGATAAACTTAAATCCGGATCTCCCCTTGATCCCTGTCCTTTGAAGACTCTCAAAGAGTGCAGGGAGGTATTGCTCCCTCCACTTTTGGAAGTGATCAACCTGGCAATTCACGAAGGTGTCTTTCCGACCTCATGGAAAATGCCCATAGTTAAGCCCCTCCTAAAGAAGGCCACCTTAGATCCCGGGACATTGAAGAACTTTTGTCCAATCTCCCTACTTCCGGCCCCCTCGAAAATGCTTGAGGCCCATCTAAACTGCCACCTGAGTGCCTTTTTGGATAACTCCAGCCTGTTGGATCCCTCTCAGCACGGTTTCCGGAGGGCACATAGCACTGAGTCCGCCCTAACAGTAGTTACCAACAACATCTGCGCTAAGGTCGACAGTGGCCAGACTACCCTTCTGGTCCTGCTCGACCTTACAGCTGCATTTGATACCCCTCTATTCTGGCTATCCGCCTTAGGGAGATAGGAGTAGATGGACCAGCACTCAGCCTCCTAACATCATTTCTTGTCCACCGTAAACAGAGGGTCAAGCTGGGTGACTTCCTCTCCCCTATCAAGCCTGTGCTGTGTGGGGTCCCTCAGGGTTCGTCCCTGAGCCCCACGCTTTTTAATATCTATGTGGCCACGCTTGCCAGACTTGTAAGATCGTTTGGACTGGGAGTCTTATCCTATGCCGATGACACCCAGATTATGGTCTCCCTTTCACAAACTGTAAACATCACGGCTCGAAATTTCAGGAATTGCATGGAAGCAGTGGCGGGTTGGATGATAAAGAACTTCCTCAAATTAAACGGGGAGAAAACAGAAGTTCTTATCTTTGGAGGCAAGCAGGAGATTTGGTCGATTGAGTGGTTGACACCACGCTCTCCTTCGACAAACATGTCAACAGGACGGTTTCAACCTGTTGTGGGATCCTAAGAATCTTGAGAAAGATCGAACACTACCTTTCCTCTGAGGCTCGAAAACAAGTCACTGTGGCCCTCATATGTTCTAGGTTAGACTACTGCAATGCACTATATTTAGGAATTAACAAAAGATTGGTCCAACGCCTTCAAATAGTGCAGAATGCAGCTGCCAGGTTCGTTGTTGACGCCCCTAGGCTATCATCAGGTTCCTCTATTAGGAAAAATCTACATTGGTTCCCCATGCAGGCTAGGATAAAGTTCAAGGTCCTATGTCTCACCCATGGCGCTGTGCATGGGTCCGGTGCTGAAGACATTAGATCCCTTGTGTCCCTCTATGCTCCCGGTAGGGCACTTCGCTCGGCCAATAAAAACCTTCTTTCTGTCCCTCGAGTCTCCAAAGCCAGATGGGGCGGGAGGGCTTTTTTCTCCCTCGCCCCTAAAATGTGGAACACACTTCCGGCTGAGCTTAAAGTCCAAAATTCTTATCTTCATTTTTGAAAGGCACTGAAGACCTGACTTTTTACAGAAGCCTACCCTTAGCCGGCGCTCTTCTCCTTCTCTTTCAAACAGCCATACCATCTCTATGCGCCTTGATGCCCTTGGGCTACGTTGCGCTATATAAATCGTCCCTCACTCACTCACTCACTCACGTTTAACTGTTATCGTTTGGCTTCAGACTGGAGTCTCACCTCAAGCACCTAACTTATAAGCTCATGTATTCCCTTCCAATATCGCTGGATAATGACACATTCCCATAATATGTGTAAGAAAATACCCTCTTGAACACAATGCCTCCTGCACATCCCATCAGACGCACTCTCCGTGCTAACAAGTCTGGCCCCTACATATAAACCCTATGGAGGATCTTCAATTGAACCAAGCGGAGTCTGGAGGAGATTGCAACTTCTCTCGGGGACGACAACGCCTCCTGCCATTCTTCATCATCACGTTCTAACCCGTCTCTCCCCCACTGCCCCCTGATCTGGACAAGTGGATCAGAAATATTGTATTTTAGTTTCTTGTATGTGAAGGAGATTGCTTTTGTGGGCATGTAATCATCTAACAGCCTGTCTTCCAACTGTGATTACTCCGGAGGAGACTCTCCGCTGGGCAAGGTTGACATTAGTGCATGCCGCACCTGCAAATAGCGGAAATATTCTGAATCAGCTAATTCATATTCTTTTTGCAGATCAGCAAACAACAGCACTGCCCCCTTCTGCCACAGGTCCCCAATCCTTGAGATCCCAATCATAGCCTCCCTGAGAGGGGAGATACCATCGAAAAAGGGACACTAATGGACAGTCCGTGCTGCGGCCAGGTGCCCCAGCGGAAAGATCTCCCCCCTACAATACCCCCAACCATAATACACAGACAATTAGCTTGAATAATTCCGAAAGGAGACCCCCACCTGTAAGGGCGCAGGTGCATGAGCCCTGTGCCCCCACAGTACCCAGGGCCATTCCTGGGCACTGTAAGTGCAGTGATGCCATTAAGAGTATATGGTCCTGGGAGGTCATCATTACGAACTCCACAGCACCATAATGGCTACACTGAAGACTGACAAGTTTGATATCAAACTTCTCAGCATATTAAACCCACACTGATGACAGTGTGGGATTTAATGTAAAATGCACCAGGGCGCATCTTAGAGATGCCCCCTGAAAACCTAATCTACAATCCACATCTGGACTGAGAGGCTGCCTAGGCTGCCACACTGCAGACATGGTGTTGGACCCCTGGGTGGAGAGCCCCCGCTCACCTGGGCCTGCAACAATGCACATCCTGGGCGAGGTGCTAGGTCTCCTCCCCAGGATGGGCAGGGGGAAGCTTCAAAGGCCTGCCACCCTTGTGAGCTTCTCCAGGCCACTTGCTGTACTCAGCAACTGGCCTCCACCAGTTCTGACCCCCACTTTGGCAGGAAAACTGGCGGGAAACCCTATGTCAGGAAGGGGATGTGCCAGCCTGTGCCAACCCCACCACTCAGGTGGGAGAGGCGAGGTGAAGCACGACCCCGGGCTCCGGCCATCTTGAAGATGGGGAGCCCTGCCAATTCACAGCTAGGCTCCTGCCCCCCTCCCACAGGAGAGGAGCAGGCTAGGGGGTGTACCCACCCCAGGACAGGGACCTATTGGTCCCTTCCCTTGCCCTACCTATAACGCCCCTAAATTCAGTATTTAGGGGCACCCTGAACCATCCTTCCTCACATCCCGATAAGAAAACCAGAAAGATGATCAAGAAGAAGAAGACCCGCCGTGCAGCTGCTAACAACAGGACGACAATATGTAGGCATCATCCTAGACAGTATACAATACAATCAACAATAGCATAATAGAAAAATTGCAAACTAACAAACACATGTACAGGAAAATATATTTTTATTCTATTTGTTGACATAGATATCTTATAAAAAATACATATAAAAATCGATCATGAATCACAATAATGCATAAGTCATACAGTAAATTAAAATAATCATCAGATAAAAAAACACATATGAATTTAATCGATCCAATAAACAGGTTGTGGCTGAACAAATGTCTATTTCTTCGACGCGCGTTTTGGCGTATGAAGACGCCTTCGTCAGGAAAGTGTTTATGTAGGCCACAGTATTCCTAAAATTTATAAAAAACATGATCTTTTTCAAAATTCCAGTACATGTGTACTCAGTCTATACAATAAACATATATATTGTCATGTTCATTGTCTTTAATAACATACATCTTATGATAACAAATAATAATGACAAGTATATTACCTTCACAGAATTATCAAGATCATGGAAGAATAAAGTATGAGAAATTTAAATAGAAAGATAGATCATGAAGATTTGGAAGAAAGGAAAGAGGGACTAAATATTCATGAAATTGGATAACAATGAGAATATTAGATAGTCAAGGGGGATGGTGTGTAAATTCAGGGTAGTCTAGTGCAAACCGTGTGTATTAAAGGGCTAACAGGGTAAAAGTGATTAACATGAGTGATGAACAGCAAGAAAAAGATGTAGAAGAGTATAGATGGAAAATAGTGCGACATGCCCCAAAAGACCTTAGTTAGAGGTAGTAGATGGAAGATGAACACTATTCAGTTATGAAAATACCTAGGTATGCAGGGAGCTGTATAGTTAATCAACACGATAGAAAATGCTGGTAGGTATAATCATGATGCTCGAAGCTGTGATGAGAAGAAATGAATGGCGAGGTATTAAAAAGATGGCAAGGTATTAAATAAATATGTCGACACCACAAGATATTTGTGGTAGCCTGATCAGCAGAAAGGCAGATGATGACTTACTTAGGGTGGATCAATGTGCTGCTAGGCCGATATGGATAGGACGGCTTCAGAGCGAGAGCTGCACTTAGTGAGTTCAAATGGCTAAAGGAACAGCCAGGACACGAAAGGTAATGATCTATAAAATATGTATAAAATAAAACCTTTTAGAACTATGAGGGACATAGAAAATGTAGTGGTACATGTCGCACAGATAAACATGATGGTCAAAATTGATGTATAGTACCTTCAATTTAATATTTGTGGGGCTGCCAATAATGAACAATATCATGTAATCTAGTTGAGGATATTCAAAACGGCGCAGCAATATTTCTAGCAGACAAGGATGATTGTCCTGTAGTGCCGTGAAAATAGAAGCGGAAGGTAAAGCGTGTGACGTAATAATGGGGAAGTCTGTATGCACCCAGAGCACGTGATCGGCGTGGACGATGCGCCCATATCACGTGACCGGGGTGGAGAGGGGGAAGTCTATGTGTATCCTGAACACGTACTCGGCGCGAGCAATGCGCCCATATCACGTGACAGGGGAGAAGTTGAATATCTGGATGTCCCGATAGTGACGTTACAATGTGAATACTTATGATGATGAATTGTAACACGAACCAATAAGGGTGTAACATAACTGGTATTGTATAGTGTGTAAAAGTAGGGGAGAACACCATAAGATAATTTGAATAATGCAGTCACATGATTGAAAATAGCCAAAAGTGCACATAGATGTATAAAGGGCTATGATAGTGGTCAATTATGTAACAGAAGTATGAGGTGAGCTAACAACAGGGTGTGGCTTGGGGGTATAGGGATATGGTGCTGAAAATCTGTTAAATGATGGCGTTTTCCCATGGCAGCTCTTTGTTCAGGCCATTTTTGTGGGTATCTAGTGTGAAGATCCAAAATACTTCAGTTTTTTTTTTATTTTGGTGCCATTATTTAGGTCAGGTGTTTTAATTTTTTCCAAGATCCTCCATCGTAGATCTTCCAGCTTATGATTTTTTTCAAGGAAATGTTTAGTCAGTGGGGCTATCATTTTGGAGGTCTTAATTGATGATCTATGTTCTGCTAAGCGAACAGGACGACACCCAGTGACTTGGCCCCAGCCCTACCGGCCTGTCGACCCTAGAACCTGCCCCTGCTAAATCCCGGCAACTCCTGTGGACAGCAACCTTGGAAACCCGGAGGACCTGGCTGCCTTGACCCTCTCAAAGATTGGGACTCCCCTGAGCAGAGGCTGTGCTCCAACAACTATACCCCTGGTGCCAGCCAGGAACTGCAAATCCAGTCCTCTCTGCACCCGCTGAGCCCGGCCCGTGTCCGAGTGATCCAAGACCACGAGGACGCCCCCCCTGTGACTGGGTCCTGAAGTCCAGTGTCCAAAGACCCTCCTCGATTGCCCGTCTGCAAAGTAATTACTCAAAGTCTCTCATATTGAGAAAATATATTTTGATACTTGTTGGTTCTAAAATAAAACAACTATATCTTTTGATAGAAAAATATTTGGCATAGAGTTCAGTTCTTCAGTGTGTGAAAGCGTTTGCTGACTGAGTGTGTACAATAAATGCTTTACACTGTCCTCTGATACTGCCTTACTGCTCAACCAAGCTATCACATTAGAGAGTAAGGTCAGATCTGACTTTAACCTCTGTTATACGTCTGGGGATTGGGGAAAGAATTGTAGAAAAAAATGTCTTGGAACTGTTAGATCAGAAAAACTGGACTCAATTTAATTTGGACAAAGATGAGAAAAATGCTCTAAAACACCTAGAAAATTGCCAGACACTTACTATCAAGCCTGCAGATAAGGGCGGTAGCATTGTAATTATGAACACCTCCCAATACAATGCTAAGATGACCAAAATGCTAGAGAACAAGGAACACTATCAAAAAGTTTCTAGGAATGATTGGACTGAATTAAAAAATGTAATTAAAAGAACATTAGATCTGGCAAAGGAAGACTGCGCAATCTGTGAAGAAGAGTATAGATTTCTGTGGAATAACAATCCAACTATACCTGCTCTCTATGGTCTCCCAAAAGTCCACAAAGATATTCATGATCCACCTATGAGGCCTATAGTAGCGAGTATTGGCTCACTAACTGAGCCTCTCAGTAAATATGCTGACATTTTTTTACAACCCTATGTCATAAAACAACCAGCCTATGTTAAGGATACAGGAGCAATAATTCAGAAAATAGAATCCCTACCTTTCAATCCTGAAACTCAGTATCTAGTGACCCTCGATATCGAGGCATTATATACAAACATACCACAGGACAGCACCATCAACATGATTAAAGAGTTACTCTGCCCGGTAGATAGAGATTTTAACCAGCAAGAAACATTTGTCATAGACTGTGTTAGTCTTGTTCTTAAAAATAATATTTTCATCTTCAATAAAGAATATTATAAACAAACAAAGGGGACCAGCATGGGAGCTACCTGTGCTCCCAGCTTGGCCTGCCTTTATGTAGCCCAATTTGAAAATATTCACATTTTTAACCCATTGGCTCCTTTTTTTGAGAATATATCGTTATGGTCCCGATATATTGATGATGTTTTTTTTATTTGGTCAGGACCTTTGGATATTTTAAAAGAATTTATCTCATGGCTGAACCTTGGAGACAATAACTTGAGATTCACAGCACAATATGATACTAATCAATGTGAATTTCTGGACTTTTTGATCAAACATGATGACAACAAACTTCAGGTAGAGCTCTTCACTAAAAAGACGGATAGGAACACCATGCTCCATTACTCCAGCTACCATCCGCCGTGCCAGAAGGACAACATACCTTTCGGCCAATTTTTAAGGTTGAAACGCAACTGCACCAAAATGCGTGACTTTGAGAAACATGCTTTGGTGCTTACTAACAAATTCACAGAAAGAGGCTACCCAAAACGCATGATTAGACACGCATATAAAAGAGCCAAATATTTTAACAGAGACAATCTTTTCTCAAAAAAGGAGAATGTAGAGAAGGAAAAACGTGTAATATTTGTTACCAATTACAGCTGCATCAGTAATAAAATTAAAAATATAATAAATCGCAATTGGAATTTAGTAACCAAACCAAACAAAGAGAAAGTGTCCAAACCGATGTTTGCGTTTAGACGCAACCATACATTGAAAAGTAGCCTTGTACATACGTATAGAGAAATCCCCTGTATCACACAACCAAGTATCAATAACGCCCCCCTTCCCACTGGTACTTTTCCATGTGGAAATTGTTGCAATTGTGATAACATCATTAAAGGTGACCACATTGAACAAGACAAGGTGAAACATAAAATTAAATCCTTTATTAATTGTCGTTCCAAGAATTTGATATATTTGATAAGATGCCCATGCAATTTAACCTATATAGGAGAGACAGGTCGAGAAATTCGCCTTAGAATTACAGAACACAAATCTGCAATCAGGACAAAAAAAAGAGGTGCCCCATTGACTGATCATTGGCAAGAGGCCAACCACACGGTGAAAGATCTATCATGGTGTGGAGTGGAAAGTATCCAAACAAACCTAAGAGGAGGAGACATCGATCTCAAAAGGAAAAAACGAGAGCAGTTTTTCATGTCCCGCTTTAATACCGTTAGAAATGGGCTGAATAATAAAGAAGACTGGGAACGTATACTGTAAATAAATTGTATTATTGAAATACCCAGATAGAGAATACTCTTCCCTACAAACTCCTGTTCCTCATGGCCCCTTACAATATGGATAAGATGAACAATAACATAATCAGCATTAATACCGGTTTTATACAAACGTAACTCGGTATTTTATAGATGCGCGATTCATTAGCGCTTACACAAAAAAAAAAAAAAAAAAAAAAAAAAAACACAATATCGAGCGTGTTTTTCTTTTAAATTAATCATGAATAAAACCTGAAGTCTCCCGTGAATTCCAAGAAAAACACAATATCGAGCGTGTTTTTCTTTTAAATTAATCATGATTATAACCTGAAGTCTCCCGTGAATTCCAAGAAAATTATATGTAAACTACGGCAGTAGTTCCCTTTGTGGGTCGCATAAAGAAATACGTAAGCGTAGTCTCGCGATGTTTCATTGGAAACGCGCGAACCAGAAATGTTTAAATACCATCAAAACACAAGATGGGCGTATCGACAAAACGGACGAATACGAGTGAAAAAGGAGCAGGGAGGCCGAATACTAAATAGAAGGTAAGCGTTTTCACACCGAAAGTAATGGGGTAATTTCGACCCTTTGCGCTCTAGTTAACTTTGCCAGCTAGAGGTTAAGCCAAGGAGCTCTAGTTTTAATATCGTAGAATAACCTTAATAAACAGCTCGGTCTCGACGGTATCATGGAAAAAGACGAGCAAAGTTATTAGATTTCCCTTAGTAACGAAGGGTAGATTAATAGTGAAACGTCACCTAGAGATGCGGAGAGGGCGCGTGGTGACACACAGGCCCCTCGCTTATACACTATACTATTGAAACTACAAATATTGTTAAAAGCTTATAGCTACTTTATAACAAACGGCTAATATTTCGTACACATCAATTTTTATCACATCTGGCTGTGTCGGATAAATAGACCTGTAAGCAGAAAATAAAAGCTTTGTTATACAAGGGTATTGGCTTAGTTTTGCAAAAGAGGTAAAATATATGTGCTAATAAATTAGGAATCAACCAAAAACCGCTACTGATATATATACATATATGTTTTCCTTAAGGTGGTAATATAAAAAAACCCCCGCCAAGCAGAGTGAAGAAAAGTAATCTGCAACTTGGTTTTAATTACATAACAAAACCGGAAGGCATCCAGCCACGGCTCATACTCCGGACTGATCCCTAAAAACACAGGGTAAGCATTATATAATGGTAAAGGTTAATGAGTAAACTCCGACTCTCCCAATTGTAATCCAAATTGATATGGTCCTTATTCTATATTTTTTAAGGAATCCTATACAAAGGTCCCTCATATCGGTGGCTCCTTTTTCCTCAACGACCAGGAATATCCAGTGTATAGCAAAGGTAATTGACTGACCCTGGAGCACTAGTTTTTTTAAAAAGAATTATTATTTTTTAGACTCTCACATTTACTACAGTATGAGCATATAGGATGGTGTTTATTGTTTCAGACACTAAAAGACACTTTACCCGTCCATCACTATTTGTGTACCTGAAGTCCTATGATGTACTAAGGACTGCTACCTCAAATTAATAAAAGAGGAAGACGTCTCTCATTTCAAAAGAGTACGCCCTGTTAGAGTAAGTATAAAAGTGTCTATATTTAGAAATATTATAAACTCGAATAGTCTTGGACTATCCCTGGGTGTATTGTTAACTTAGAAACATGTCACCTGGAAGCATATAATGCTTTTTGTTCTTCTTAGTTCAAGAGATCACGCTGCCACTTTCCCATGTACCCTGTTACCCCATGCAAAATAATTTTCCCCATGACACAATGCCTTCCTGTAATACGTTAAGCAATTGTCAAATGTGTGTAAAAAAACTGAAAAATTTTTTTCAAAAAGAGATGGAGATAAGGTTGTGTTTTTAAGAAAATTATTGTTGTTAATATTGTGTTTCTTTACTGTATAGAACCCTGTCCTGATGAAGGTGTCATCATAGAAACCGAAACGCTGCGTCGACAACTTGTTTTTAATAGCGATTTGCTTTTTTAATTGTTTGTTCATGTATGAATTGTGTGTGCACCATTGACCTATTGGTAGGGTGCAGACAAAAACCGTAAACATTCTGTTTTTTACACTTTTTGCACTGTGGTACTGTATTTGACATTTGTCTTTGTATATTTTAAAATAAATTGTGTATAACTCTGATTTTATTGTTGGCTTATTATATATTAATGTCTGGAGTGGATATAAATGCAAAGATCTCTTGAGCTATGGTAGTATAGTTGCGGATAATTGTATCCTTGTCTTATAGGCAATAGTAGGGACTGTTCTGATTTCCTGATTGGGGACTCTATACACACTGTTCCTTACTTTGGTCGAGTATATATAGAGCCACTTTCTTACACCACCTCTCAAAGATGGACAGGTGATAAACATAGTCCCGGACACCGCTCATCCCACATTATGTTCCTGTGCACCTCGCCAGCCCCCCCCAGTCTGCCGCATCTTCAGGACGTTCAAAAACCCTTGCTGTCCCCTCCACCTCCACTCTCAACCTGGCAGGGAAAAGAATGGTGTATTTTACCCCTCTGTCGCATTGCTCTTTCGTCACCTCGCACCTGATCTTCGCTGTTTTTGAACTCTTAGGGTAAAATCAGTAAAGAGGGAAATTTCTGCATTCTGATAGAGGAGAGGTGGAGCCACCCTGGCTGTTTGAAGTATGACTTCCCTGTCCCTAAAGGTAAGCAATCTGGCCAGGATGGGATGCGGCGGTGCTCCCGGCCGCGGTCGACCTCTTTGCACTCTTTCCACCACAAAGAAATTTGATAGGCCCTTGGGCTGCAAGTGGTTGAGAATGAGGTCCTCTATGAAGAGGTCTGCCGACGGCCCCTCCGCCTTCTCGGGTACTCCAATTATGCGGACATTATTTCTCCTGGAGCAACCTTCATAGTCATCAAGCTTATCCTTGTCATACTTACAGAATCAATCAATCAATCAATCAATGCATTTATATAGCGCACTACTCACCCGGAGGGTCTCAAGGCGCTGGGGGGAGGGGGTCCGCTACTGCTCGAACAGCCAGGTCTTGAGCTGCTTCCTGAAGGCGAGGTGGTCCTGGGTCAGGCGGAGGTGGGTAGGAAGGGAGTTCCAAGTCTTGGCGGCCAGGTAGGAGAAGGACCTTCCTCCTGTGGTGGCTCTTCGGATGCGGGGGACGGCGGCGAGGGCGTGGCTGGTCGATCGAAGCTAGCGTTTGGGAGCGTAGAAGTTGAGGCGGCTGTTGAGGTATCCTGGTCCTTGGTTGTGTAGGGCTTTGTGTGCGTGGGTGAGGAGCCGGAAGGTGATTCTCTTGTTGACCGGGAGCCAGTGCAGGTCTCTCAGGTGTCCGGAGATGTGGCTGCGGCGGGGGATGTCCAGGATGAGTCGTGCTGAGGTGTTCTGGATCCGCTGGAGTCTCTTCTGGAGTTTGGCGGTGGTTCCGGCGTAGAGGGAGTTGCCATAGTCCAGACGGCTGGTGACGAGGGCCTGGGTGACCGTCTTCCTGGTCTCGGTGGGGATCCATCGGAAGATCTTACGTAGCATGCGCAGGATGTTGAAGCACGACGAGGAGACGGCGTTGACTTGTCTGGTCATGGAGAGGGAGGAGTCCAGGATGAAGCCCAGGTTGCGTGCGTGGTCTGTTGGTTTGGGTGCGCTGCCCAGGGCGGGGGGCCACCAGGAGTCATCCCAGGCGGAGGGTGAGGATCCCAGGATGAGGACTTCCGTCTTGTCCGAGTTCAGTTTCAGGCGGCTGTTCGACATCCATGTGGCTACGTCTGTCATCCCTTCGTGCAGGTTGGCTCTGGCGGTGGCGGGGTCGTTAGTGAGGGAGAGGATCAGCTGGGTGTCGTCGGCGTAGGAGATGATGTTCAGGTTGTGCTGGCATGCGATGGCTGCGAGGGGGCTCATGTATACGTTGAAGAGTGTTGGGCTGAGGGAGGAGCCTTGAGGAACGCCGCAGATGACTTCGGTGGCCTCCGATCTGAACGGGGGGAGGCGGACTCTCTGTGTCCTTCCGGCGAGGAAGGAGGTGATCCACTCCAGTGCCTTCTCCTGGATTCCGTCGTTGCTGAGGCGCTGTACTAGGGTACGGTGGCAGACAGTGTCGAAGGCCGCGGAGAGGTCCAGGAGGATGAGGGCCGCTGTTTCTCCGTTGTCAAGCAGGGCTCGGATGTCATCGGTAGCTGCGATCAGGGAGGTCTCGGTGCTGTGGTTGGCCCGGAAGCCAGACTCCGAGAGGTCGAGGGAGCCGTTCGTCTCGAGGAAGGCGGCCAGTTGCTTGTTGACGGTCTTCTCGATGACTTTTGCCGGAAACGGGAGCAGCGAGATGGGGCGGTAGTTCTTGAGGTCGGTTGGGTCTGCTGATGGTTTCTTGAGTAGAGCGCTGAGTTCGGCGTGCTTCCAGCTCTCCGGGAAGGTGGCGATGTCGAAGGAGGTGTTGATGATGTCCCGCAGGTGGGGTGCGATGACAGCGTCGGCCTTGTTGAAGACGTGGTGAGGGCAGGGGTCTGTCGGAGATCCGGAGTGGATGGAGTTCATCGTGCGGATGGTGTCTTCGGTGCTGATCGGGGTCCAGGCGCGGAGGGTGGTGGTGGGGGGCGGTGGTTCGGTCGTGGCGTGCGTCGGTTGAGTGCTGAAGCTGTTGTGTATGTCCGCGATCTTGTTGTGGAAGTAGGAGGAGAGGGAGTTGCAGAGGTCTTGCGAAGGGGTGATGTCGTTGTTTCCGGCGTTGGGGTTGGAGAGCTCTTTCACGATGTTGAAGAGTTCCTTGCTGTTGTGTGCGTTGTTGTCCAGTCGTTCCTTGAATGCGGTTTTCTTGGTGGCGTGGATCAGCTGGTGGTGTTTTCGGGTGGCGAGCTTGAGGGCAGTCATGTTGTCCAGTGTTGGGTCTCTGCGCCAGGTTTTCTCAAGTGCTCTGCAGTTCTTCTTGGAGCTCTTGAGTTCGTCGTTAAACCATGGGGCTTTCTTGCTGCCGGGTCTGCTCGGCGGGGTCTTCAGCGGGGCGAGGTCGTCTGCGCAGTCGCTGATCCATTTCGTGAGGTTGGTGGCTGCTTGGCTGGGGTTGGTTGTGCTGGTGGGAGGGTTCTTGCTCAGGGAAGTAGCGAGCTGGTCTGTAGTGATCTTGTTCCAGCTTCTGCGGGGAGCCTGTTGCTGGTGATGGTGGAGCGTGGTCCCTCTGAAGCTGAAGTGGACGCAGCTGTGGTCCGTCCAGTGGAGTCCCGTGGCGTGGCTGAAGGCGATGTCCTTGCTGGAAGAGAAGATCGGGTCGAGTGTGTGTCCGGCGTAGTGGGTGGGGGTGGTCACCAGTTGCTTGAGTCCGAGGTTGGCGAGGTTGTCCAGCAGGGTGGTGGTGTTGCGGTCGTTGTTGTTCTCCAGGTGGAAGTTGAGGTCCCCGAGGAGGATGTAGTCGGCGGAGGGGAGGGCGTGTGGGCTGATGAAGTCGGCGATGTCCTCGCTGAATTGTGTGCGTGGTCCCGGGGGTCTGTAGATGAGGGTGCCTCTGAGGGTGGTCTTGGGGTTGGCGTGGATCTGGAAGTGCAGGTGTTCGGCGGGTGCGAGGGTGTCGTCGGTGTTGGTCGTGATGCGGATGGTGTTCCTGTGGATGATGGCGATGCCTCCTCCTGTCTGGTTGACGCGGTCTCTCCGGATGATCTTGTAGCCTTCTGGGATGGCGATGGCGATGTTGGGCGCTGAGGAGGCGTTCATCCAGGTTTCCGTGATGAAGGCGACGTCTGGGTCTGTGGTGTCGAGCAGGTTCCATAGCTCGACGGCGTGTCTGTGGACGGAGCGGGTGTTGAGCAGGATGCACTTCAGGTGGGTGCTGCTGGTGTTTGGCTTGGTGGGTGCTGGTGTGGCGTGGGTCCGGTTGCAGGTGAACTTGCAGGAGTGGCAGCTGAAGGGTCCGTGGGTGCGTCTCGGTGTGGCTCGGTAGCAGCCCGGTGTTAGGCCAGTGTTGAGTGCGTTGAGGTTGGTGGCGTCGTAGGTCCGTCGGGACGGCTTCCGGCGGTGGGGACCAGGGGTCCTGGCAATGGGCGCGGTCCAGGCGCGGACGGGCGCAGACGGGCTTACCTTTGGCGCACCTTCGGCGCTCATTCGGTGCTCCCGCTGCGCGCGTCCACTGCGCGGTCGCTCTGGGGGCGTCATAAGAAGGGAGCCGGGAGGGAGGGTCAGCTGGGAGGCGGGGAGCGCGTGGGCCAATCGGCAAGTGGGGGTGCGGGGTCGCGGCAGGAACGGCGGGAAAAAACGGCGGGCTTGGTGGGCGGCCCTGCGGCGGCTGGGGCGCCGGATCGGCGTCTGCCAGGCAGCAGGTAGAGGTAGGCAGGCAGAGCAGGCGGGGAGCGTGGGGGCGACCAGGCCGTGGAGGGCGCAGTGGTCGCTCCTGAATCGTGGTCTGGGTCCCCTTAAGAAGGGAGCCGGGAGGGAGGGTCAGCTGGGAGGCGGGGAGCGCGTGGGCCAATCGTCAAGCGGGGGGGCGGGGTCGCGGCAGGAACGCCGGAAAAAACGGCGGGCTTGGTGGGCGGCCCTGCGGCGGCTGGGGCGCCGGATCGGCGTCTGGCAGGCAGCAGGTAGAGGTAGGCAGGCAGAGCAGGCGGGGAGCGTGGGGGCGACCAGGCCGTGGAGGGCGCAGTGGTCGCTCCTGGAGTTCCTTGACGTCCTGCTTCAGTTGCACGGTGCGCGGTGTTGCCCTGGAGGCCGGACGTGACAATCTCCATTTGTTTTAACTTTTCACTAATTTTTGCCATGTCCGCCCTGATAAGAATGACGTCAGTGGAGATTGTATCCATGCATTGTTCAAGAGATGTATGCACACCTGATATCGCTTCCACCACATCCTGCAGGGTCAGTTTGCCATGCTCAGCATCAGGTCCGGGGACCGTACCGCTTCTCGGGTGGGACTCAGTACCCACAGGTTTACGCATGGTGAATTTGTCAAGTCGGGTTTGTTGGGTCACTTTTGCGCCTTTGGGGCCCAACATTGCTACCGCTCATCGTCTTTGGCTGGTACGTACCCCATGTTGGGTGTCTCTGGCAGTGAAGCCACGGAGTCAGGGTACCTCCCCAGGGGCCAGGGTACATGACCCAACAACGTCCAGGTACTCCCCACCTCTCTGCTGAGGCCCAACGCAGTCTCCAGCCGGGGGCACAGCATATCATCCGTTCTTCAAGCCCCCCAATCACCATGCAGCTCGACCATGTGGGTGGGTCGTCTGCCTAGGTTAGCAGGCTCTAGCAGGCAGAACAGGAGTCTGGACGGCGGCCTACATATTGCCGGATGTGGCAATATGACCCCTATGCCACTTGTGGTCCAATCGTCGTCCCGTGCCCCGAACCTCAGGAAGCAGCCAGGCCCCACTCCCAGGCACTGCTGCTATCTGTCAGATCTGTGTTGCACCGCCAGGCTCCAGGGATGATGAGCAGGCACAGAACACTCAATCTTGTCTACCGCTCCAACCGG
Source organism: Lissotriton helveticus (assembly GCF_964261635.1). Lineage (NCBI taxonomy): Eukaryota > Metazoa > Chordata > Amphibia > Caudata > Salamandridae > Lissotriton > Lissotriton helveticus. The sequence continues at coordinate 572,167,895 of NC_136071.1, read as the reverse complement.
GGGGGGGGGGGGGGGGGGGTTGGACTCCTCAGGACAGTCCCAGGCCAGGCCCCTAGTCTTCCACCCAACTCTGTACGCGGCAAATGCCCAATCCAGCTGTTCTCTGTGTGGGCGGGATGCTGGGGTCGCGGTGGTGTGGCCCACCAGCTGTCGCCTCATCCACAGTTACAGAGGGCCCCATAGTGGGTTGGCTTAGGCAGAACTGCAGCATAGGCGCTGCACCTGAAAGGGCGAGATTTTGATCGATACCTTATATCTATTGATCCAAACCTCGATCTGGTCGACTGAACCTTTATTGCCTGTCTGTAAGGAAAGAAAGTGCACCTATTTCCAAGTTAGTTCACCCAAGAAAGGACTCTACTCTCAAAGATCACGGACAACTTCTAGTTTTCAAAAGTTTATTGTAAAGATATAATGAGCTGCAAATACAGGCATCTCAGAATGAGATTCACGAGATACACAGGTCCAATTACATACATGTGCTCTCGAAAAGCCCTCAGACGAGCAACAGAAATCACTAACACAAGTTCTAAGAATAGTAAAGCTATCAGCATAGACGCATATCTCTCCTTCATTTAGGTTGGAGGAAAACAAACACAGGTTAGGCGTCCCTACCCTGTTCTAGATGGTATCCCTACTTAACCAAATCCCAACCTAACAAAGGTGTCAGCAATGAATGACCCCCAAGGGAAGTCACCCACTCTAAGTCTCTTGGTGAAAACCTATAGTTCTCCAGTCATGACCCCTCACTGCCTACCCATCCGCTCTCTAAAGGGTCCTCAGGTCTCTGCTCTAACTCCACCCAGGGGTGCTGTCCCTAATACAAAACAGTCAACAACATTTGAGACGCCCCTTGCGAAACGCCTCTCACGTGGTGTAACTTCAGGCTTTTTCCATGATGCTTTGTATTGGGCCTCAGACGTTAGAGTTGACCTTGCTTCTCAGACTCTTCTCCGGCCCGCTGATACCCCTTAAACATTCCAGAACCCTCCTCCATGTCTGGGCCGTCCACTGAACAGACCTCTATTCATTCATTTATAATTGGATCCCCCCTTTCCTGTTGCAGACAGATATCTGCCGCCAAGAACCCAACTCTCATATACTTCTAAAAGAAAAAGGCTTGCAACATTTCTCAGCCCAGACATGTACGTGTAAATCAATGCTAAAACATTTCAGGCCTACAATATTTCTCATTATGATTATAACATTCAACTTCTTCATTAATTAAAGCATGTTAATACTCTTATTCTATTATTAAGTAAACATTTCTATAAATCGTGGTCTATTAATGCAATGACCAAAAACGTTAATATAATCTGTGTCGTGAAAAGAACCATCTTCCCTTTCAGCTCCAGCTCTGGCTCTGAGGCCTACCACGTTCCGCTTTTAACCACATACCATCTTATGCTTTAGCAGCTTCACGACATGGATTCAAAAATAATCACGTCTAATAAAGTCATATAATGTCACACATTTCTGTATTAGTTCCACTTCTATTAAATCTCTACATTAGCTATACATTTTTTGATATATTCGCAGATACTATTAGCACTCATGGCATTTCTCTTCATGATTTGTGCTTACTACAGGTAAGTGTGATGTACTCATACATTTAAATCAGTTTGCGCTCTCTCAGTTCCCCCCTTTGATGACCTCTCGGGGTCATCACTAACATTTAAACTGCAGTTATTGCTGGCATTCTCTGCGCTTCCAGAGCTCTCAGGCTCCTGTACTGATTATCTTGTATGGCAGCCAATCTCTGCAGCTGCTCTCTTTGGGCCCTTTCTGACCTTCTTGCTCTGTACCATTTGAATACCCTCACCAATCCCCACAATATTATCCCACAGATCAATATTATGATGATAGGCTTTAGGATATACCATACAAAGCTTTTGCCTAAGGCGGAAAACCACCCTCCAACTGTACTCATTCCATGGCCCACCTTTTCCCAGACATTTTCTCTACTCAAGTCTTCGATCTCCTTGTGAATACTAGTTATGTTCTTAATAACTTTCTCAAGGGGCTTCGAATTGTCTGGAATGTATGTGCAACATTCCTGGACCTTCAAAGCCTTACAGACTCCGCCCTCTTTTGCTAGTAGGACATCTAATGCAAGACGATTTTGAAGAACCATAGCCCTTATCGATTGCATCTCTCCTTCTACCAGCATTAAGGACTGAGCAGTGCTGGCAGACAACCTGTCGACAACTGTTGCCAGTCGTCTAATTTTAACATCATTAAGGATTATTCCCAAAAGAGGAAACATAGCTCCAAAGACATCTCCAACCATTTCGGCATCACCTACATCTCTCCTTCCCCTCGATGATGTCTGACCCTCAATGATCACTAAATCTTGTGCATGATATATTTTGGGGAAGACAATTGCCAAGTAACATGATCCATACCAGTTGTCAGGTAGTCTCACGTAAGCATTTCTTCCACATACAAAATACACATTTGGAATCACTTGCATTCCCTTCAGGAAATCCTTAGTGTAGTACTCTAAATTAAAAGCATGCTCACAGTCAACTTCACCCACGTATACATTTTCATAATACGTTTTGGCTCGGTGAAGACATAACTTTCCTCTCTGTGCTTTATCTAAAGCTATTGGACCACTACTACCCTTTCTCTTGTGTGACTTCTCTTCCTCGGTCCAATCTATTTTCCCTTGTCCTGATTTCTTCAAAATCTTTTGTCTCCTGTAACGATCATCCACCTGCCCTATGAACTTCTTCTCGACTTCTGACACCTTGCATGTCAGGTTATTTCTACGGGCATGTGAAGTATCTAAGGTAATCCAAGGAATGAAGAATTTGGCCAATCTGTCTTCACTCTTCCAGTAATCCCATTTATTCATCTGCTTATAATTCGGGACTTCTGGCAACACTGAATCATAATTAGAGAAATAGTATTCAAAACTATCTCTCTCATAAAATATACTAAGCAATAAGCTACATGTAATGCCATATGTCAGAGGGAGGTGATGATAACGAATTCCTTCATCTACAGACGCAGGCAACTGCATGCAGACGTAGCAATCCTTAACCTCCATGGCATCCACGTATTCATACAAGAGTTTAGCATAAGCATTTGACCTAAAGTCTCCTTGGGACTCGTCTACATGTAACCTGCGGGCTTCTGCAGCCAATAACGCTTTCTCTTGAGTGTTTTCCCTTTTCTCACCAGCAACAATAGGTGTAAGCGTTACTACAGAATTCACATCAGTTACCTTTACCTCTTCTTCATTTCCCTTTACATAAGAAATTGTTACCACTAAAGCTATCAATATTATCACTCCTACTATTAGTGTACCTATTATACATTTAGCTCTGCGGTTCGGGGTGCCGGCCTCCATTTCGTCAGACCTTCTAGCTCTCTCTTTATCTTTGCAAAAAGTTCTTTTCCTCTCGTTCCTTTACAGTCTCTTTTCAATCCTTTTGTCTTTAGAATCCACACAACTGGAGGCTGACAACCTTCTTCGCAAAAGTCCTTTAACAGTTCAAAAAGACAACCCTAGCCCTTCTCCATCAACTCAAGGGAAGTTCCCTATAATTCTCTGCTTCCTGGGCTCTAGGTAATCTTCTTTTTCTGCTTGCTTTATTTACAAAAGTCCTTTAACAGTCTACTATCAGATTTGTGGTTGCAGCTTCAATAGCATAGTTCAGTATTTCAAAACGAAGATTGTGCTCTTCATGTGCTGTTATCGTTGTACCAAAGTCGGGGAATTGCAATTCTGTAAGAAACATGTGTTTTAACTTGCTGAGGCGGGGAGGTCTGGGGAGCACGAATGTTAGTGACCCTTCTTGTTCGACACCGGGTACCAACAGTCGTATTTCCACGGTGATAATGGGCTCAGAACTGGACACCACCACCGCTCGGATCCTCCCTGTCTCCGGTTTCACAGACATTTGTCGCCAGATATGTCCACTCAGGTGTGGAGTATCTTCTGTTAGGCACTCGCACTCTTCTTGACCTTCTTCGGTCCGGTGCTTCAGCGCCCTGAGCACCTTCTTCTGGATCTGAGTCTTCTGATATCGGAGGAAGGGTTAACTCTGGAGTTGACCTCAGGCTAGAGCTCCTTCTTTGCGGCCAATTAGCTTCTCCACGTGCCCTTCTACTCCTTCTCCTTCTGGTCTGTTCTCGCTCTCTTTCAGACCTGTCAGTGTCTGACTCGTACTCCCAACTGCTTTCTCCTTCTGTAGCGTCTTCTGTTTCGCTGTTGTACTGACCGTCCTCAGCTTGGTCAGACTCGTTCCCTGCTTCCGCTGGCACCTCTACAGCTTGGCTAGCCCCCTCTATGGCTTCTCGGTCCTCAGCTGGACGTCTATCCGAGAGAGGAGCTGTTTCCAGAGGTGCTGGAACCCTTTTCGTATGTGACGCGTGGATCCAATTGGGCAGGCCTCCCACCTTTACAGCTGTGTTTGTGATCAGGATGACCTGGAAGGGCCCACGCCAACGAATATCCAGACAGCTTCTTCTCACGTGTTTTCTTACCAGGACCCAGTCCCCAGGGTTCAGGTCATGGCACGGGCCCTGGCACGCTGGAACCTCTGCAGCCTGCACCTGAAGGGACACAGAACGCATGGCGTCAGACAGCCCCTTACAATAGTCCAGGATCATATCATCTGTGATATTTAACAGTGCAGTAGCTGGAATAGATGGCAGCCTCATTGCTCTCCCCATTAGCACCTCATGTGGTGACAACCCTGTTCTTCTGTCTGGGGTACTACGAAGGCTCATGAGGACTAATGGCAGGGCATCAGGCCAACTCAGGGTCGTTGAGGAACAGACTTTAGCTATTCTGGACTTGATCGTTCCATTGATCTGTTCCACAATTCCTGAGGCTTCTGGTCGGTAACTGCAGTGCAGCTTTTGATCAATATTTAGCGCAACACAAATCATCTTCACAAGCTCGCTGTTAAAATGTGTTCCCCTATCTGATTCCAAAAAGGCCGGCACCCCGAAGCGAGGAATGAGTTCTCTGAGCAGTAACTTGGCCACTGTGAGGGTGTCGCACCTACGTGTAGGGTATGCCTCAACCCATCTGGAGAACACACAAACAACCACCAGGACATAGCGGAGGCGGTTGCACCTTGGCATTTCAATGAAATCTATCTGCATTCTATTGAATGGACCTCCAGACCTTCCTATGTGACTTAGTGCAACTGGTGTTCTTTTCCCTACATTCAGCTGCTGGCAGGTCACACAACGCTGGCACACTGCTTCTGCTGCTATTCTAAACTTAGGATTGTACCAAGTCTGTCTAAACACTCTCAGCATAGCATCTCTCCCTAAGTGTACGGGACCATGTATGAGTCTAGCCATTGGACTCACCATCTCATTGGGCAACACTGCTCTGCCGTCTGCTGAGACCCAAAAATGGGTCTCACCCATTACACATCCTGCCTTTTCCCATGTTTCTTTTTCAGAATCAGGAGCATTTTCTTGCATGGTTGACAGTTCATCCCAAGTATCAACAGTTTCCAATATCATGGCTAATTCAGTTCTTACATTTATTCCACCCACATCCACCTCTGTGAAAGAGTAACCTTGTTCCGCGCAATACCGCGCAACTTCATCAGCATATCTATTGCCTTTCGAAACAAAGTCCTCATTTCTGGTATGTGCGATACACTTTACAACTGCGATACTTGCTGGGCATTGCAATGCTTCTAACAACAGGCGCACAAACTCTCCATTGCGAATGGGAGAGCCTGAAGAAGTCATGAACCCTCTTTGAGACCATAACTGCCCGTAATCATGAACTACCCCATACCCATACTGGCTGTCGGTGTAGATGGTGACTCGAATTTGATTGCCTGCTAAGCAAGCACGTGTCAGGGCAATAATCTCGGCTACCTGAGCGGAGTGTACTCCTTCCAGGCACCCTGCTTCCACAACTCCTTCAATTGTGCAAACAGCATAAGCTGCTCTCAACTGCCCAACTTCGTCTCTTACACATGAGCCATCGACAAAGAAAACTTCGTCTGGGTCGGTCAGTGGCTCATCTACGATGTCGGGTCTGGGTTTGGTGCATAGTTCAGTCACATCGAGACAGTCATGGTCTGTACATTCATCATCATCATCGATATCATTTGGAAGTGGCATCAAGGTAGCAGGGTTCAAAACAGAGCATCTCTTGAGGGTCACGTTCTCTGCAGCAAGAATAACTTGCTCATAGCGTGTGAGCCTGCTGTTGGTCAGATGCTGTGTTTTGGTCCTGGTCATTAACAGTTCAACAGAATGTGGCACGCACACCTCTAACGGGTGCCCCATAACGATATTTTCACATCTTTCAATGCTGACACCCGTTGCAGCAACGGACTTGAGACATCCGGGCAACGCTGCGGCTACTGGGTCTAAAGTAGCCGAGAAATAAGCAACTGGTCTACGGGCATTCCCATGGATTTGGACCAACACAGACAACGCACAACCTTCTCTCTCACAACAGTAAAGAAAAAATTGTTTAGTGTAATCAGGCATTCCCAATGCCGGAGCACGACACAGGTCCTCTCGCAACTGTAGGAACGCCATCAAACAGTCTTTGTCCCATGGTACCGGATCACTCACCTCTTTGTGCGTCAGTTTTTGCAAAGGTTTTGCTTTCAGTGAAAAGTTCACGATCCACTGTCGGCAATAACCCACCATCCCTAGAAACATCCTGACCTCTCTCTGTGTCTTAGGCGCATTCATTTTCATGATCGCCTCTATCCTGTCTGGTGACACTTTTCGTTTGCCTTTCTCAATTCTGTGTCCTAAGTACTGCACTTCTGTCAGGCAGTACTGCAATTTTCCCGGGGACACCTTATGCCCATTGGCAGCTAGGTGATTTAACAAAGCAATGGAGTCTTCTCTGCAAGCTTCTTCTGTTTCTGACGCCACAAGGAGGTCGTCTATGTACTGGACCAGAACTGACTTCTGGGGCAGCACTAGACTTTCAAGATTTTTCTTCAAAAGCTGGTTAAAGATCGATGGACTCTCTGTATACCCCTGAGGGATACGACACCATGTTAGGACGCGATTTTCCAGCTTAAATGCGAAAAGAAAATGGCTATCTTCGTCCAAAGGGATCGAAAAGAAAGCCTGACAAAGATCGATCACTGTGAACCACTCTGCTTGGAATGGAATCTGAAACAGTATCACTGATGGATTCGGTACCACTGGACAACATGAAACGACTATGTTATTAATCTTTCGCAGGTCCTGTACTATCCGAAATTTCCCATTGGGTTTCTGCAGACCCATAATCGGGGAGTTGCATGGACTACCCACGATTTCTTTCAGTATTCCCTGTTTAATCATGGACTCGATCACGGGTTTTATGCCTGCAATCGTTTCTGGAGTCAATTTGTATTGGGGTGTTCTTGGGAACTCAGCATGCGGTTTCACTACTATTTTCACTGGGTCCACCCCTTTGACCAATCCAATCTCTTCCCCAGTGAAATCCCATACTTCTGATGCCACTGTCTCTCTCAAGTCCCAGGGAAGCTCATCTACTGTCAAAGTAGGGTACAATTCCACGCATATTCTAGAGTTTGCAACTTTGAAATCTGCGTCATCATCATTGGTCAATACCTCCACCCCTTGAGGTGTACAATATATAGTACAATTCAATTTACACAACAGGTCTCTTCCTAGCAAACACACAGGGCTTGAATCGCAAACCACAAACTGGTGCTCATCACTGTACTTCCCTATTTTCACCTGCACCGGTTCTGTCAATTGGCTGGTTATTCTCCTGTTTGCGACCCCTACCACCTGTATGGTCTCTCCAGACATGGGCAGGTCTGGAACTGCAGCTGATCTGATCGTGGATCTAGTGGCTCCTGTGTCCACCAGAAATGTCGTAGGGCACCCTGCTACTTCTGCTTCCACATAGGGTCCCCTCTGATCTACCTCTAAGGCTGCCCCAAGGGTGCAGTCTTCTCTTTCCACTCTCTGTCCGGTTAATGGGTCCACATAATAGCACTCTTCCCCTTCCACAAACAGGGGCATTTGTCTATAGGTCTTACCCATACTCCCTACCCGAGGAGGTTGCGGGAACTGGCCTCGGGGAGGAGCCCCCCCCCCTTTGAGCACCTTTCCTTGGTATGGCGTTACCCCTCTTGTAGGCGCGCTTTGGACCTCTTCCTCCTCTTCCTCTTGCTCTCCTGTCTCTACATTGTAAGGGCACTCGCGTTTCCAATGCCCCAACTCGTTGCACTGGTGGCACCTAGTCGTTTTCTTCAAGGTAGCTATGTCTATTCTAGGTCTAAAGGTGGAACTCTCCTCATTACCCTTATTCTGACTGTACTGCTTCTTTCCTCCTGTACCTGTCCCTTGCTGCTGTTGCTGTTGTCCCCCTTTCCCTGCTGTCTGCATCTGTACCACCATCAACTTTTCCTTTAGTTTCTTAGCCTTGGAATCTATCTCATCACAGCAGTACCTTGCATATCTCAGTATTTCATCTAGGGGTTTAGTTTGCCAACAAATCGAGTGTTGCTGAATCATTAAACTAATATCCGGTCTCAGTCCCAGAACGAACTTGGACACGAATTGTCCTATGTCTTTTGGGTCCATTACATCCAAGCCGCTATACTGTTTAAACGCCTTCAGCAATCTCTCGTAATATTCGTGAACTGTCTCTTTGGGTTCCTGTCTTGTTCGGTCTATTCTGACCCAATCTATGTCTTGCATTGGCACCTTCTCTTTCAGCCAAGTCATCACTCTCTCGAATTTTGCCATCACAATCTCGGACGGCCCATTAGTCTTGGCATCTCTCTCTGGCTCCGTTGTGGGCCACTCAGCGCTAACCTTGCATGCTGTCCACAGATCGCCTGGTACTACAATGTCAAACAACGTGTTCAGATCTATCCAAAGGACCTTAGAGATTTTTACAAACCTCTCCACTTGCTTATACCACTCCACTGGGCTCTCACGTAATTTGGGGAAAGAGGTGGTAAAAGCAGCTAAATCTCCCCTACTCCAAGGGACATGTACATAGTTCCCGTTTGCAACTTCACGCAAAGGGTAAGCTTCTATTCCCTGCTGTCCTGGTGTCATACCAATCATGCTTCTCCTGCCGGTCCCTTTCTTGGACCACCTCTCTTCCCACTTATCTAGTGCTCTCCATGTCCTTATTCCAGTAATCAGTTCCCTTATGTGTGTTTTCAGCCCAATCGTTCTCCTCTCATCTAGGTCTCGATCTGAGTAATGTAGCCTGTGGTTACCCTGTAATGCTTTGGTTCTTGACAAGTCCACCATATATTTGCCTGCTAGTTCGACTAACTTCTCATGGACTGCTCTCGCCTTTCGAGTGATGTCCTTTGCCATATACAGTATTTCATCCTGTTCATACATTTCCATTCTTTCTAAAGGCAGGGTACCATCTACCATGTCATCCAGATCTGACCTTAAGCTGGAGACATCAAGTCTCTTGGCTTTTATCTCAGCTCTCAATATGTCTTTCGAAGGGGGCTCGCTGGTCTCCCTACCATCCCAACTTCGAGCTCTGCGTTTGGGCTCAGGAGAGTTAATGGGCGGCCTCCCTTGCTCCCATCTCTCCAGGTCCCATGCTCGGCCATCCGATCTTGGAAGGTGATGGAACACGGGCCTGTTACCCCTATTCTGGCTCTGCCCATTCTCTTCTTCTTCTCTCCTCTCACTGCACACCTCTCTGTTATTTTCCCTCTGGTCGCTACCCTCCCTTTGCCTCGTATCGCTCAGTATCCGATACGATCCTTCCTGGTTCCCCATATTCCCTGGGCTGCGCTCATTTCTGTCATCACAGGGACTATGGTGCGTCCTCTCACAACTCCCATTCAGTTCTCTGGTACCAGGTACACAGTGTGGACACTTAAAGCTGTTTCTGTACTCTTGTGCTCTTCTCTCCCCTTCACTGAGTATTGGGCGCGCCACCCCTTCACTCCCGGGGCCCCCGTTTTCCAGGTCTGTTCTACCTCCACTCCGGGCCCAATGGGTGACTCCCCTACTCCCTCTACAGTCCCACTCCGGGCTACTCTCCCCAGCCCCGCAGTGAGTCCGTGCTCTGCTGTCCTGACTTTCTCTTTCAGCTTCCGCAGCATTGATGCACTTTTGAGCCTTCACTGCCTCATCCCACTGCTTCATGTACTCATTTAGCTCTTGAAAGGATTTTCGTCCCGATCCCCTCAGATCCATTGGCCATCTAGGGCCCCCAGGATCTCCTCCTGGGTCCCCTGCTGTGTGCATCGGGGTGCTCCACTCTCTGGGTATCGGCATCTGACTTGGGGAATTAGTGGTATCGTTCCTCCTTGCCTCCTCTGCTCTTTCTCTGTCTTTCCGTTTCCGTTCTTCCCCTTTTGCTCTCTCTTGGTCATATATCGATATTATAGGACCTATGGTAACAGGTACCTGTAGTGCATCTGGTAATGGGTAGGATGTGGCGCTTTCCGTTTCCGGCGCTCTTTGTACCACAAACCTACCGACTACCTGTTGCACCTGACTAGGCTGGAACAACTCTTTCTTTGGCTCAGGATCCCACTCTGAACTGGGAAGTGGTCTATGCTCTCCTGCATTGCCCCCCTTTGCTCCTTCAGTATTCTCGACCTCTCCCCCTGCTCTATTATACGGGGGTGGCCTGTCTGTCAGTAATCTGTTTATCAGGCTGTCCTCTGTTTCGCTCTCATCATCTTCTTCCAGGGGACTTTTATTTACTGGCGCCTCTAACACTGGGTACAGTTTATTTATTTCCAAATTATGCACTCTCCATCTTTTAGCATCCGCATCCCACCTGGCATCCTGCACTGCCCTTACCGAGCGTTTCACCCTTTCTTGTCGTCTGTTCATATTCTTTTCATGCGCTGCCCTAATCCATGCTTCAAGAGCTTCAAACTGGGTTGGTCTAGGCAAGGGTCTCTTTGAGGTCATGACTGATTTCAATCGATGTAACACCTCTAATCTGAACGTCCCGTACTTCGGGAACGTCAGTTCCTCATTTCCTTCAGTAATCTTACTCCACTCTGATATCCAAAGGATCGTATGCAACCCAACATTTACTGCCATATAACGAGCTGGCGTACCCTCCGGCGGGGCTTCTTCCCCTTCATACGATCCCCGCTTCTCTTTTTTAAACAGCGCTTTCAACCATTTAAAACACTTCATAATTATGCGCACAAAATCCAGCCTCGCTACTCTGTTTACTTCCTGATGACAATCCACCAATCCTGTCGCGGCTTTGCTAGCTTGGCCTATCACAGCGCGGTCTTTCTCCTGTCGGCCAATCACGTCGCGACCCTGTCTGACGTGTTCGCTAGCTGGCCTATCACAGCGCGGTCTTTCTCCGGTCAGCCAATCACTGCGCGACACCACCTGACGTCACTTTTCTCCGCTTCGCAGCAGCACCCCTCCTTTCTCAACTCGTCTCCCGGTTATGCATGCGTCCCATTCATACACCGAAAAGTGACTACTTCCGACCAAGCGGTCACTTCTCTCGACTGTACGTCCACAGTCTATCTGTAATTGTCAACACAACTGACGAGATGTCTATCGTCTCTCTGATAGGTTGCTTACACACACAGTAACTTCCGACCAGCGTCCGTTACTCACGCACTCACTCTTACGTTCCCCCTATCTCGGTCTCTCGGGTGATCAATGGTACCTCATGACCCCCTTCACACTAGTTGACAATTACTCTGGGTGTCCGATACACCCGAACCACTTAAGCTCTCCTTGAACTTAAGATTTCCACCGGTTGCGCGCGCTCACAACCTGTTCCACAGTCACTCTACAGACATTCAACTCCGCCAGACATTACAACATAGATACAATACAAAACACCGCAATCTAACACGCATAACCCTTTATACTCACTCTCGACCGATACTGCTGCTTTTTCTGTCTCACGTCATCCGGATCTTCATCTGCGGGCTGTTCTTCCGATCATCGATTTCTAGGGGCCTTGGGGTAAGCTAACCTGGCCTAGGTCACCGTCCTCAAGAAGGCAACCATCCTCTATAGCTACCAACTGAAAGGGCGAGATTTTGATCGATACCTTATATCTATTGATCCAAACCTCGATCTGGTCGACTGAACCTTTATTGCCTGTCTGTAAGGAAAGAAAGTGCACCTATTTCCAAGTTAGTTCACCCAAGAAAGGACTCTACTCTCAAAGATCACGGACAACTTCTAGTTTTCAAAAGTTTATTGTAAAGATATAATGAGCTGCAAATACAGGCATCTCAGAATGAGATTCACGAGATACACAGGTCCAATTACATACATGTGCTCTCGAAAAGCCCTCAGACGAGCAACAGAAATCACTAACACAAGTTCTAAGAATAGTAAAGCTATCAGCATAGACGCATATCTCTCCTTCATTTAGGTTGGAGGAAAACAAACACAGGTTAGGCGTCCCTACCCTGTTCTAGATGGTATCCCTACTTAACCAAATCCCAACCTAACAAAGGTGTCAGCAATGAATGACCCCCAAGGGAAGTCACCCACTCTAAGTCTCTTGGTGAAAACCTATAGTTCTCCAGTCATGACCCCTCACTGCCTACCCATCCGCTCTCTAAAGGGTCCTCAGGTCTCTGCTCTAACTCCACCCAGGGGTGCTGTCCCTAATACAAAACAGTCAACAACATTTGAGACGCCCCTTGCGAAACGCCTCTCACGTGGTGTAACTTCAGGCTTTTTCCATGATGCTTTGTATTGGGCCTCAGACGTTAGAGTTGACCTTGCTTCTCAGACTCTTCTCCGGCCCGCTGATACCCCTTAAACATTCCAGAACCCTCCTCCATGTCTGGGCCGTCCACTGAACAGACCTCTATTCATTCATTTATAATTGGATCCCCCCTTTCCTGTTGCAGACAGATATCTGCCGCCAAGAACCCAACTCTCATATACTTCTAAAAGAAAAAGGCTTGCAACATTTCTCAGCCCAGACATGTACGTGTAAATCAATGCTAAAACATTTCAGGCCTACAATATTTCTCATTATGATTATAACATTCAACTTCTTCATTAATTAAAGCATGTTAATACTCTTATTCTATTATTAAGTAAACATTTCTATAAATCGTGGTCTATTAATGCAATGACCAAAAACGTTAATATAATCTGTGTCGTGAAAAGAACCATCTTCCCTTTCAGCTCCAGCTCTGGCTCTGAGGCCTACCACGTTCCGCTTTTAACCACATACCATCTTATGCTTTAGCAGCTTCACGACATGGATTCAAAAATAATCACGTCTAATAAAGTCATATAATGTCACACATTTCTGTATTAGTTCCACTTCTATTAAATCTCTACATTAGCTATACATTTTTTGATATATTCGCAGATACTATTAGCACTCATGGCATTTCTCTTCATGATTTGTGCTTACTACAGGTAAGTGTGATGTACTCATACATTTAAATCAGTTTGCGCTCTCTCACACCTCTGCGCAGTCCGCAGGCCCCCCCAGATTGTTGACTTCAAGGCCCAGAACCCCCTGAGGGCAGCTGCTCTCACTTTCAGAAATGGAACCTGTTAGGGAGTCTGAGACAAACCGTTGACAATCCGTACAGCGGGGGCAGCGCTACGCCCCGCTTGTCGAGGCGCCAGACGAGCCAGGCCCCCACAGCGGCACGTTGCTGACTCAGAGGCAGTCAGTTGGCACAGGCCTCCAGCCATGGTCTTGCTGGTTTCAGAGCCAGCGGTTAAGGCGCTGCTGCCCCGCACCCTTCACCACGGCAGATCCCAGCTTAGTGCGTCTCTCAGGCCCCGTGGCGATGCAGCCTGCGCCACTCTACAGGGACTTGTCGATTTCAGATTCCGCCGCCACCGGCCTGCTGATGACTGCCAACGCACCCCCAGCACACGGGAGCAGGATAGATTTGGCGGATTTACGGGAGAAACCGAAGGTTTAGCGGAGCTCCCTCAAAATGCAGCCATCACGCTCCATGGCGTAGCCACGCCCACTATTTTGCCATTATTAAAGCCAGACAAGATCATCGTGTCGGAAGTGGCCTCCTGGCAGGTGCCCCAGCATGCAGTGAGCCTGGCACTAGTCAGTCGGCATCTGGTGACCCCAGAATGGCCTCAGTTTGAAGCCCGTCCTGGCAGTCGTGTTGGTTGGTATAGGTGAGTCCGGCAGCAGGGGCAGTGTGCATGTAGTGTGGGTAGTGTCAGAGTCAGAGGGCGAGCAGGGGGCACTTAAAGACCTGGCTAAAAAGGTCCAAATAATTCTGTCACTATTTTTGTTGGTCTTTCTAATTCAATTTCTGCATATAAAAAAGGTAGCAGCTATTTGCCCAGCTGATGTGCGAACGTTGAATTTTCTCAGCTATTTACTAGGCCATTGGTTAAATTATAGAAATTATTTATTATTTGGCCAGCTGCCTCAACAATAGCAAAGGAAGTTCACTATTTACCCAGCCGCTGGTTAAATCAATGAGAATTTGCACTGTCTGGCCGGCTGCCATGCATTTTGCAGACAAACTTCCCTAGTCACCTGGTCGTTGGCTAATTGTAGAGATTTTTTACTGTTGGCCGGCAGTCGTGCAAATTAAAGAAAATTATCACTATTTATCCAACCGCTTGCTAAATAGTAGGGATTCTACACTGTTTGAACAGTGGCCATGAAAGTAGCATAAAACCTTCACTATTTGCCTCGCTACTGGCTAGATAGTAGAGATTTAACTCTGCTTGGCTGGCAGCCGTGCAAATAGCAGTAAAACCTAATTATTTACCCAGCTGCTGGCTAACTGGCAGAGAGCGATTCTACACTGTTGCGCCGACACCCATGCAGATAGTAGAAAAACATCACTCTTTACCCAGCTGCTAGCTAACAGGCAGTCACACCAGGTAAACTGGAAACAAGGGGTGAACACAATTGGCATCTGTCTCCTTATGAAAGTTAGGGACCTGCCAACATAATATTCAATATGCAATTGCCAATTTGTGATCCTGTGTAATTGGCTACGATCACAGGGATGGTTGCCTGCAAGGGACAGCACACCATCTATGACAGCATTCTAAAACTGAAAACATTGTATGTTCTATTAGCCCAGGCTGAAAATAATGTAAGCACATTTTTTGGGTGATTAGGATTTTACTAGGATTGGAGGATACAAGATAAAGCAAAGTAGAACAGAACTGTTGCATTTTAACCATCTGCCAAAATGGTTTCCAGAGGTAAAGGCATACTAAGAGGCCCTCTTGCCCTTTGCAAATTATTTACCACACTAGTTCGGGTGGTCGTTAGCTCATCAATGGTTTGCAACAGCAATTGTAGTTGCAAACAATCAATAAATTCCTTTCCTAACTGGAAAGAGAAGGGAGGAGACCTCTATCATGAACCCTTGTATTTGCAATTTGGAAACAATTACAAGACCCCTATTACCAGTCGAAAGATATTTCCAACTTATAAAAAGGGTTTCTTTAAATAAAGATAAGTACTTTTGTGTTCACAAACCCTGTGATTTTGCAACATGAGGCCCTTAGTACTGGCGTAGATGCAGGCACTAACAAATAGGCAGGAGCAGTTTGTATCAGGGAAAAGGGGTGGGGGACAAGGGAGACAAATATAAAGAATAAAAAGGAACTTACCTGCTGCCCTCCACCATCACCTCATACTCTTCTGCTGGTCTCCTCTTTATTGCAGGAAGGCACAGGCTCCCAGCCTGCCTTGCGACCAATCCTGAAGTTGTTCTTATGCTTGTGAGCAGCTTCAGCATTGGCCTCAGTGCCGATTATTTTCACTCCAGGACAGACTGGGAGCCTGTGCCTGCTCTCTCCAACCCCAGCAATGCAGCTTCACTGCGCATATAGGTTTGGCTGACATGAGACGGCTGTCTAAACTCACATGCGCAGTGAAGGCAGTGCACCTACCACTCCCCTCAGTGCATGTCTTCACTGTGGCCCATCCCCCAAGACGTGGCACAAGGAAAATAAAACGATAATAAAACGGGTTTTAAACCCGTTTTATTTTTCATGTTTTGGAGAGTGAGTTGGGGGGAGGGGTGGGGGTGACGCCAAAGAGGAGGAGCGACCTGCATATAGGTCTAAAGGTCCCAAATGTTTGAATACTTCCAAGTTATTTTGATAGACATGGCACAGAATAGCATTCTATTTCACCATGGGCGAAGCCATGGTGATTTGGGAGACCTTTTATGGAGCTGCCTCATGCTCCATTTATGCCCATTCTCCTTTACATTTACCTGCAGAGGTGGCTAATGATAAAGATGAATAGAACCTTTTGAAGACTAGCTATAGCTCTTTATTCTTCTGAAGCTACATACTTGATCTTACTGGCAAAGACATGGGAATGTATCAGGGCCATATATAGATTTACCAAAATGCTCCATGTTATGAGAACACCTCTTTTTCTGCAAAAAATCTGTGTATTCTGGAATTATTCATTCTGGTTCAGTTTAATTAAAAAATCAGACTAAAAAGACCTGAAAACAATGATTTGTAAAAGCAAAAATCAGAACTGGAAATGTTGGGTCCCAGTGACATTGAGCCATCTAATATTTAGGGTGATTGTATCAAGATAGAACCAATTGCATAGGGCCCCTAATGAAGTGGCCGATACATTATAAATTGAGATACTTCAGTCCAATCTCATGTTGGGTCAACAGAAGAAGTATTCTACCAAGGAGCCTCAAACAAAGGAATGAGGCTATAGTTAATTGAACTGAATATCATTGGAATATGAATGTATTTTCCCAGTTAATCAGAGAAAGACACATAGGTAACAAAGACACAGAAGGAAAGAAGCTCACAGACTCATTGACATTATTACAAATATTGGAAGAAATCAGGCGCTGAATAAACAGATACATTTTGTTCCCTTCATTCTTACTTGTTATTTTCATTCCTACTGATTGAACATTTCTCAGTTCCACTTAAATGATAATTTTCCAGACTGAGATGTGGATCCACTATTGAAGGTTTTAGAACTGATTTGGGGTGCTTCTCTTTCATATATAATTTTCTGGCTGTAGCTTAGACACAACCTTTGTACTTAGTGATGGCTCTCACTGCAGTAGTAATAGTGCTGGCTCCCAGCAGAAGTAACTAAAACAAGGACACAACGAAGATCTCAGCATATGCTGTCATCAGACTTTCTGAGTATTAATCAGGCACGGACAAAAGGGCAACGCTGCTTAGAAACTTTTACACCTTTAACAAAAGAAACTAATGGCCTACTTCTTACTCCTCAGAATAATTAAACAGAGTCTGTTTATATGCCAGGGTGCACTGTTCACAAGCCCAATCTGGTGCTGTAAGTGTAGCGTTTATAAAATGATTATTTCACATCACACAATGCATTAAACCAATGTTATTCATCAGTAAGAAATGAATCTAGAGTATTTCATCATTTGTGCATCTGCCACAATGTGTCGTTAAACATAAGTTGTCAAAACCAAACTGTACTATATGTATGTACAATAATAGAAACAACAAAAAAAGAGAAACAATAAAGAATCCTCTTAACAGTGTGGTTGAATCAACACTATATATGCAGTTTATATTTGACAGTATCCAATGTTCCAATTATCAATTCTTCAACAAAGCATCCAATATTTCCCAATGCATTTCGGTGCGGGCACCTTCATCAGAGGGACACTGCAAAAACATATGTGTACATACTATGTATTGCATTTCGATTAAATTTTCAAGAAGTATCAAAGTAAATTAAAGAAGCGTTAACAAATTAAAGTCTGTTCACACTCAATTGTGTGAGAGCATCATCAGCCAAAATCATGTGTAATCTCCAATCTGCTGTCAATTGTCTCAAAGTGGTATTTTTGCCAGTTGTGCACATAACCAGAACAAAAAAGTTACTTTTCAAGGAAAAATTGCTATTTTCAAAAAGTGCAGTTTTCAAAAAGACACGCAAAGTGCAGTGAGTTTAAAAAGAGTAACCCAAGTTGTGTTGAATAATAATGTCCAAGGGTGAACTAAGGATACACATGCAATAGCACATGCCTATGATATACCCTATCTCGTCACTCAGGAAGAAGTAATCAGCAGCCCTTTGCTAAGAGGACCTTACAGAAGAATTTGTTTAGGTAGTCTGTTCTCCATTTTTCCTCACTTTATTTCTGGGTCTCCGCCCTGTATCCACACGGATGCAATCAATACATGCCCACAGTGTAGGGAAGCTGAATCAATTCTCCATCACATCATGCAAAATGCATCCTACTGGTCCATGCACTTAGACTTTCCTTACACAAGGAGTCTTACTACTTTGCCATTGCTACATACCCAGCTCACATACACACACATGGAATGTCAGCACAATGATTTAGAGGGTCACACAGAATCATTCTTTCAGCCATCTGAGATGATCTATTTGGAGCCTCCATCCCCCCTCCTTTGCTCATCAGAGCCTTCATATCGTACTGAGCTTTCCTTTGCTGATGGCAATAGGCCTTTAATCCCCTTTGCTAACCATTAACCAATTTTTGTTTACTTCAGTCATTTGAGATTCTCAAACACTTTCCGTCATCCTTCCCATCTCATTTTTACCCATTCACCTATAAACTCCTCTGGCAAGTTTCAGTCTCTGTGCTCTCATACACACCCCAGACTATTGTGCCAGTCTGAGGCCATGTCTTCTATCACTCAGGGGTCACATTGTAATATCCCAGCTTTTTAGTCACTTTACAGAAAGTACTTACCAGGTTTATATGTGGGCTGAAGACCTGGGGGGTTGGCAGCATGAGAAGCATGAATAAGAACCATTTACAAAAGGAATATCCTAATACATGTGGCCTTGAATCACACAGGTGTCCTCTCTTCTTCTCTCACTTCCAGGTCCTTTTGGGCCTGTAGGCGTTGGTCCTACTCCAAGATCTATTCTCCTTTTCTGGAATGTGTTGGGCTTCCTGATCCTCACCCTGGCCCTGGTCTAACTAGTTCTGTTCACCATAGTACCAGTTTCTTGAATCTGGTGGCCCTGGTTGTAGTCCTTCCTGACCCTGGACTTCCTGGCCCTGCTCCTGGCTCATCCTTCTATTAGTCCTTCCTGGGCCTCCTGACCCTTGTACAAATGATCCACACCGGGACCCTCCTGGTCTGATGGGTCCTTATACACCTAGCCCTCATGTCCTGGTTTTTATAGGCTGGCACTCCACGTTTTCCTGGTCATCCTGATTCTCCTTGCCATGGTCATTGTGGTCCACCTGGTGCTTCTTCCATTGATCCTGATCCTCCTTATCAGTTCCTCTTAGGCCAGTCCTCGTCATTTTGGTCCTGGTCTGGCCCCATTGGTCCTCAAGGCTCTTGTTGTACCGATTTTCCTGATCCTTGCAAGCCTTGTCTTAATACACCAGTACCTAAATCTCCTGCTCCACTTAGAATTTCAGGTTCTGGTCCCTTGGTTCTGACCTCTCTGATCCTCTGAGCCCTGTTCCTGCTTATTTTTTTTCCTTCTCCTCCACCTAACCCTCCCCTGTCTGGTCAGTGGTTTTAATAGCCCTAGTCTTGACCTGACTATCTCTCCGAATCTTCCTACAACATGTCATGATACACTTGGGCCTGGTCCTCCTGCTTTTGGTCTTCTTGGACTAACCAGCTTTTATCCTGCTGGAAGTGGTTTCCTGGCCAACTACTCTTGATTCTTCAGGTCGTGTTCTTTCAGTCTTCCTGGCTCTCAGTCTGGTTTGCCTAGCAATGGTCTACTTAATCCTGGTCCTTCCAGTCTGTGTTCTCCTCCTGGTTTTGTGCCCACTTAACTTGATGCTTTTGTTTCGGATCCCACTTGTTTGGGTCTTTGTTTGCCTAATCCTATTGGTTCCTCCCCTCTGGCCATCCTGATTCCTTTCAGGCCCCCTTTCTGCTAGCTCTTCCTTTTCTTTTCTGATTCTCTCGACCCTTAGCCATTCAATCTGGTTCTTTCAGATCACTCTCACACTGCTCATCTGATTCCCAGGACATCAATTTCTGTTCCTGCTGGTTCCCCTGTCTAAAAGACCCCTTGTGTCCTAGCCCTCTAAGGCCTTTCCCTCTTAGCTCTTTCTTTCCCGGATTAGATCATCCTTCTCCTCCTGGACCTTTGCCAAATGGTCTGGGCCCTCTTGTTTGATTCGCTTTGTTTGGGTCCTTCTGAGCCTCTGCATTTTGGTTCTGGTCTTCCTGGGCATCCAGATACAGTCTCCTTAGTCTTCCTGGCTCTGGATGTTCTGGTCCCCCTGATCTTCCATACCATGGTCTTGCTACACCCAGGTCCTGGTCTTTCTTCTCCACTTGGTACATTGGACGCTAGCTCTATGGTCATGGTCCCTATGGCACTCCTAGGCCTGTTCCTGGTCTGCTTGGCGCTGATCCCTCTAATACTCCTACTATGACCTGGTCCTCCTGGTATTCTTGGTACAGACCCCTCATCTTCCTCACTTATTCTGGCCCCTGGTCCTATTGGCTTGGATCTTGTCTTCCTGGATCTGGTCCTGATCCTCTTGGCATTGGTCTTCCTGCTGCTTGTCTTCATGCTTCAACACAAATTCATCATGGTCCTCGTTATCTGGTCCTCCTGGGCCTGGTCATCCTGTTGCCCATCTTCCTGGTCATTCTGTTTCTAGCCGCTGTGGCCTGGACCTGCAGGCTGTGATCATCCTGGTCCGCCTCGTTTTGGTACTCAAGATCCTGATCCTCTTTGCCCTGATCTTCCTAGTCCCCCTACTCCTTTGTTTTTAAGTTCTCTTATAACTTTTCCTCCTGGCCACCACAGTAAATTCCACTTGTCTCCCAGATTCTGGTTGGCCCTCCTTTTTTTTAGTTTAGAAAGATTTATTGAATATTATATGCATAGTAAAACATCAGTACAGAAAAATGTGGCATTGAAAAGAGAATGGCATAATAATAAAAGGAAACATGTATACAAATCAATCCCAAACAGGGATGTAAAACTTTACCAATGGAAAAAAAGGCTTTTACATTTGTTTTCCTTTTTGGAAGAGAGGGGAGAAAAAGAGAGACAGAGAAAGAAGGGGGGGAGAGAAAGGGCAACATACAATACAGAATCAATAATAAATATTTCACAAATCATTACAAGTGAAAATAATCATTAATACAAACATTGTGATATTGAAAGGAGAAAAAGGGAAATTCAAGAAACGTGTCTAGAAAGAAAATCCGTTAGAGGTAACCATAACAAGTCCTTTTTGATTAATAGAAGTACTGAGGTGGCAAAAGCACAGTCTAGTCCATGATGGTGACATAACAGGTTCCACCAGGCATTGTATGAAATTTTTGAATTATCCTTCCAATTGGTTGTGATGATCTGAAAAGAGATAGCTATATATAGATTCATAAACTTGCGTACATTACATTGAATATTCCATAAAGGTGAGGAACCACCTAAAAAGATATGCACAAGCTCAAAAGGAAATCTATGGCTAAAACATCATTTAGTTTTGACCATAAATGGGACCAAAGGGATTTGACCAGCGGGCAATGAAAAAACATGTGAAAGAAATGGGATGTCTGATATTAAGGAGATCAAAAATTCCCAGGGAACCAAGGTCAAGGATGCAGAGCAGATCAGAGAGGTTTTTAAACAATTTTACATGGAGCTTTATACTTCAGAGGGTCACGAAAGAGAGGAGGATATAAGGGCATATTTGAGCGAGATAGAGTCCTCGGGATTAGCAGAGGCTGATAGAAAAGGGCTGGAGGAATTATTCCAGGTGGAGGAACTGATTGAGGCTCTGAGGGATTTACCGTCTGGGAAGGCTGCAGGTCCGGACCAGATTCCGATAGAATTTTACAAGGTTTTTCAATCCTCTATCCTAAAAGAAATGTATGAAGTGATGTTGCTAGCACAAATGGGTGAGTCTGTTCCAGAATCTTGGGGGGGCGCTGATATTATTATTATACCAAAAAAGGGCAAACCCATCGACGCCCCGGGCTCTTACCGCCCCATTACTTTAATGAACGCGGATATCAAGGTGTTCTCCAAAATTTTGGCAAAAAGGTTATCTAGGGTAATTGAATCACTCGTTATTCCCTCTCAGCATGGATTTATTCCAGGGAAGGGAACAACTCAGCACACCAGACAAGTGATTACGGCATTTGATGTAGCAAATACCCTAGAAGTCCCAATGGCAGCGGTGTTTCTTGACGCCGAAAAAACTTTCGATAGGGTTTCTTGGAGGTACTTGTGGGATGTTTTGAGTTGGCATGGTATAGGACCAGGCTTTATAAAGGCCCTGCAGACTTTATACATAAACCCGAGTGCCAAGATAAGAGTCAATAGAGGCTATTCAACAGCAGTTAATATCCAGAGAGGTACAAGGCAAGGATGCCCTTCTTCTCCTTTGCTTTTCGTTCTATATCTTGATCCTTATGTACGCAAGTTGGAATGTAATGAGCAGATTCCACCTTTAGTTCTCAATGGTTGTCGATTTAAGTCATTAGCTTACGCGGATGATGTCGCCATCCTGACTGCAGCACCTACGCTTGCCATTAGGGCAATCGAAGATGAAGCTGAGGCATTTGGTCAGTTCTCAGGGTACAGCTTGAACAGCACTAAAACGCAGATCGTCAAAAACCAGTGGGTAATATGTAATGATGACAGAGTGACGGGTATGGCAACTTACTTGGGGGTACAAATCACAGCGGAAATAGATAAGATTGTTAAAAAGAATTTGGATCCTTTGATAGCTCAAGCCAAAAGAGATCTGGAAAGAATGAACAATTTACACCTCTCTTTGGTAGGCTGTACAAATATTATCAAAATGATGTTGCTACCTAAATTCTTGTATATATTCAGGGCTGTACCCTTGTTGATTGAATCTAGCTGGTTTAATAGTATCGAGGCTATTTGTAATAGGTTTATCTGGGCACACGGTAAGACCCGGAGGGCCTACAGGTATATGACACTTCCTAGGGAAAAAGGGGGCTGGGGTGCACCAGATTTCCGTTTATATTAAATGGCTACGGTGCTGCAATATATACAGGGACTTATTGGAGGCAATGTTGATGATGTAAGAATGCATAATATGTCTACGGAGGTCTATGCTGTTGCACTGGGGGTAAATGTTCATAATTGCTTCTTAAAATGTACAGATTATAGCTACTTTAAGAGAACCAGATTTAAAACGGTCAAGGCGGCAATCACGGTATGGAATGCTTTCTTAAAGAAAGCCAAGATGGGGAGGTATAATAGGTATGTTTTCTTGGTCAACAACAGATCACTCCCAGAGGAAATATTTGCCGATCACACAATGGCAGAGTGGGCTTCAAGGGGGGTTACGCAAATAGGCGATCTATTTTCACAGGAGGGTTTTAAGCAATTTTCGGATTTAAGAGACACGTATGGCATACACAACAGGGGTTTCTTTAAGTACCTGCAGATCAGAAGTTTTTTGAAAAATAAAGTGGGAGGCCCAGTAGGCTTTAATAAAATAGAAATATTGGAGAAAATAAAGTTGATGGGGGATTGCACAATTAAGTCTTTTTACGCAATTCTGCTGAAAGAAAAGCAAGATGACTTAGGCAAATTCAGTAAGAAATGGGCAGATAAACTAGGAGTTGAAAGTAACTTGTTTTTTGATTCGCTGGACCTAGGCTGTACAATATTATGTGCAGCCCCGTTACAGTCCCAGCATTACAAAACACTATATTTTTTGTATTTCACGCCTGCAAGGATTGCAAAATGGGGGGGGAATACAGGAATTAACTGCCCCCGCTGTAATGCGTTGGAAGCAGATAGCATACATATCTTTGCAACATGTCCCCAAATACAAACACTGATTAATGAGATTGAGGGGTTTTTGGCAAGGTCTTTGGGCATTGTGATTTCTCTTACTCCAGCTTGGATTATGTTAGGTGTGGCTGATCGGGAGCAGGATCTGCACACTGAATTTCTGTTTGTGATAATGGCTGTCTACAGACTGACAATAGCCAGGGCTTGGCTAGATAAAATCCTCCGAAACTGCAAAGTTGGTTGGCAAATATTCTGTATGCATACAATATAGAGGAAAAAATGTATGCTCAAAAAGGGAGGAGAGGAAGATGTCTGGGGAGAAGAATTTGGGAGCCAATACGTAAATGGAAAGAGCGGCAAAGAGAGGACAATTAAGGAGTTAAATTTTCAAGTTGGTTGAAGTTATAATGGGTTTAGCATTAGTCAAGGGTGGAATCTATACATTAGACTTCATGGATTGGAATATTTACAGAATTGTAATGTACTTTTCTCTGTTTTCCATTTTGCTTCTGTGTTTCTTTTTGATTATGCTTGTGTAATATGTATCTGATTTGCTTGCAAGGAAAAAATAAAAATATATTTAAAAAAAAAACAAGTGAAAATAATCATTAATACAAACATTGTGATATTGAAAGGAGAAAAAGGGAAATTCAAGAAACGTGTCTAGAAAGAAAATCCGTTAGAGGTAACCATAACAAGTCCTTTTTGATTAATAGAAGTACTGAGGTGGCAAAAGCACAGTCTAGTCCATGATGGTGACATAACAGGTTCCACCAGGCATTGTATGAAATTTTTGAATTATCCTTCCAATTGGTTGTGATGATCTGAAAAGAGATAGCTATATATAGATTCATAAACTTGCGTACATTACATTGAATATTCCATAAAGGTGAGGAACCACCTAAAAAGATATGCACAAGCTCAAAAGGAAATCTATGGCTAAAACATCATTTAGTTTTGACCATAAATGGGACCAAAGGGATTTGACCAGCGGGCAATGAAAAAACATGTGAAAGAAATCACTATCATCATAGGAGCAGGACCGGGGGCGTGGCTAAGCAAGCCACGATGGCGGCTGTGTGTTGCTGAGGCTCCGCGATCGGGCTTGCATCCTGCCCGTTCCTGGGAATCGCTGGGAGCCTCAGCCAACACAGAAACCCACCGGCAGCTGCAGGCACATCGGGGGCAGCTTTCCCAGACCCGATAACAGCCACTACAGCGCGGCACCGAAGAGCGACACTGACTCTGCCGGGGCGACGGACAGCCCGCAAGATGGCGGCCGCGTCTCCAGCCTCCTGAGCCCGGTGCTAATACATCCCTGAGCCAGAAGCGGACATCCGCGATCCATCCACACAGCCCGGAGGGGCGGCGCACCTATCCGGGTGGCACGGCTCACGCCCGGAGATCTACTGTCCACTGGGCTCACCTCCGCGAGCACGGCTTGCTCCATAAGATGGCGGCCGCCGATCAGAAGCCTCACCACACCGGTGCTCCCACCCGGCCGGACGCCTACCGGACTGCAGCGGACTGAGGACCGTCAGCCACCACACCGCCAGTGCAGCGACCGTACTTCCCGACGCCAGTGGGGCTCTCCGCGGCGGTGAGTGCCAGCTGTCTTTCGGACCCCCCCCCTCCTGGGGATCTCTGACACCGCCGCCCCGGCGGCCCCGGTGCCCCCCTGAGAGGCCCCCTCGAGGATAGCCCAACACCCCTCCCCCCTGACTGTGAGAGCGGAGGGGCCTGGGCGCTCCCGGCGCGGACTGCCTGACCCTAAGATGGCGCCCGGACCTGGCGCGGACCTCCTCATAATGCCGACGGTGGCGGGACCTCCCGGAGAGCAGCGGTGATGCTCCGCAACCTAGACTCATCGTCCCTGCCACGGCCTCGTGGGCGCCCGACACCCGCAAACCCTGCCGAACGCTGTTATCTACCTAGTGAAGGGCGAAGTGCGACCGGCCTCTCGCCTTGTCACCGGCCAGCCGCTGTACGTCTGCGGGCACCACTGGGAGGAGCCCCCTCATCACCTCGTCGCTACCACAATCCCAGGGGATCCCGGGACGAGCCAGGCGGTACCTGGATACAACCTGGGGTCCTTCAGCACACCGAAAGCCTCCCTGAACCCTCCAGCATATCCCCTGAGCCGGCATTACCTCACCGCTCACCCTGCGGAGAGATCGGGACTCTGCAACACAGAGGGGACCCCTCCGTTTGAGCCATCAGTCACCACAGGCCGCCGACCAGCTCCGGACCCTCCTGGTCTCCATTCCCCGAGCACCATCTGCTGTGCATGCGCAGTCGCTGGCCTACGCCGAAGGGCACCCGCTGCCCCCGCTACTACCGTGAACGCAGTACTAAAGAGGTATCTACCTCACCCCCGCACCAGTGCAGATCGTGTGCCTGGCCCCTGCCGGCCAGCTATCGCCCGGGCCGCCCGCTCTCTGGCTCCTGCTCTCCTCTCCAACTGGACGACGTTACAAAGCCCACCCCATCGATCCCTTGGGGAAACCGAGGGGCCAGCAGGCGACCGCCGTCCCGGAAATGGCCCCCGAGAACATGCCACAAACAAGGGCCTGGACACAGAGCAATACCCCACCCACCGATCCCACGCTGTCGGCGAAGCTGGATCAGGTGTTGGCAGCCATTGAACTATCCAGACTTTCGATGGAAGAACGGTTGGGGGTCCTGACGACTGACATCACCCTGATCCGCGACGATCACCGTAAACTGGTGGACAGAGTGAAGGAAGGTGAGCGGGTTGCCTCCGAGATACTGCCCAAGGTGAAGACCCAAGCGACGGACATACAGGACATCCTACGCCGGGTGGCGACTCTCGAGGAACGTACAGTGGACTTGGAGGGGCGCTCGAGGAGATGCAACATTCGCGTCCTGGGGCTGCCGGAAGGAATCGAGAACTCGGATCCTCTGACCTACATGGAGTCCTGGACAAGATCCTTCACCCCAGAATCGGAACGGTCGGCGTTCTTCTCCATCGAAAGGGCACATAGGGTCCCCGCCCGGGCGCCTAAACCGGGCCTCCCTCCGCGCCCCATGCTGGCCAAGTTCCTACACTTCCGAGACCGAGATGCGGTGCTCCGAGCGGCCCGGGCGGTGGGCCCCTTGCAGGTGGAAGACCAGCGAGTCATGGTGTTTCCGGACTATGCCCGAGAGGTCCAACAACAGAGATCCACCTTTCTGGACGTTAAAAGGCGCCTCCATGCGAACGCTGTGCAATACTCGTTGCTATTTCCGGCGCGCCTCAAGGTGCTGCACAATGGAAAGGCACTTTTCTTCACCGACGTGGACGAGGCACAGGACTGGGCTGAACGCCACTGCCCGCTGATCCCCAACGCCAGGCCCCCAAGAGGACAAACCGTTGATCATCGTCGACCCAGAAAACGAGGTACGAAGCGCACCCAAACGGGCTCATCCAAAAGTCAAGCCTCCTCTCCATCGGGCTCTCCCGACCTCACGCAGATCATGAAGGAGCGACGAGACGCACTGAAGGCGGTAACGGATCTGCACCTCTCCCCCCTGGCTCCGGACCTTGAACGCCAGCCACACCTATTCACCCCTGAGAAGGACCGAGACAGCGACGGAACTATGTCGGGATTCGGCCCGATCTCTTCCCCTCTTCTTGTTCCGCATGAGATGGACGCTATCCTGATTACGCAACCTGGAACCGCTTCCTGAGCAGAGACATACGCACTACTGTATCCTCTTATAATGGCTGCTCTTTGTGTTGTATGTGAACCGTTGGTTACATGATGGATTGAATGTGTGTGCACACGTGCGATCGATACTTCTCCTACAGAAGCCCGATCGACGCACAGCCCAGCGACGACACACGCCGCCACCCCCGCTAACTTTTGCTTAATTTCCTCCCTAGTGGGACTTTTGGTTTGGATATGCCACCCCCGGTGATATATCCCTTGTATTGGGACTGTTTCCCACCTTTGGTTTTTACCTGTTTCTTCCCGACAGTTCCCCCATCGTTCCTATGGAAGCACGGCACGCAGGAGCTTACACAACGCTCACAATCACGCTCCCTCGGGGGTTACAAGGGGGCTAGACTCACACACACGATTCCATGGTCATGACGACCTCACGCCCGGATGTTAGCATCCTCACACTCAATGTACGAGGCCTTCACACGCCCAGCAAACGATATTCTGTCTACTCCTACATAAAGCGCATGTCGTCTAATATTGCTCTCTTACAAGAGACGCACATCAATGCTACTGAATTACGCCGGCTACAGTCCAAGTGGCGGGGGACCCTCTGCGCCACGACATATTCAGCATTTGCGCGCGGCGCCTTGGTCTGGGTTCGACCGGGGACCCCTTTCCGAGAACTTAGGCGGGTGGTGGACAAAGACGGCAGATATGCGCTACTGGAGGGTCTACTAGACGGTCAGGGGATCCTTATAGGAAGCATTTATGCCCCCAATACAGAACAAGATAAATTTTGGGATCACCTCACGGGAGTGTTAGCCCAGTTCACCGACGTCCCCTGGGTCTTAGGGGGTGACTACAACTGCACGTTGGATCCTTTACTAGACCGCTCACACCCCCCCCCTGCGCGCTCTCCAATCCCCCGGCAGGCGGAACTTTTCAGGGCTTGGACGGCACACTGGGCACTCACCGATGCATGGCGACACCTCTACCCCCAGGCTCGCATTTATTCCTTCCACTCCATACCCCACAACCTCCGAGTCCGGCTGGACAGATTCTTGTGCTCTGCCCCGATCCTCCCTACACTGGTCTTCTCGGACTACTTGGGCCGAGTTGTCTCAGACCATGACGCCCATGTACTGCGCCTGTCCTGGCGTCCCCCACACCCACCTGTTCCCTCTTGGCGGCTCCCTAAGGACTGCCTGACGGATCAGGTGTTCAGGGACTCACACCAAAACAGTATACGGGAATATTTTACACACAATACAAACACAGCGACATCGGCACTAGTGGAGTGGGATGCTTTCAAGGTGGTGGCGCGGGGAGAATGCATCAAACAGATCGCAGGGGTCCGCCGCACGTTGGAACAGACATTCACGGCCACGGAACAACGCCTAGCTGTTCTCACTAAACAATCGGACGATTCAATAGACCATGCCACACAAATAGCTGAGGCAAAGTCCACCTACCAGGAGGCCTGTGCCGGCCTTAGGAAATACAATTTCAAAGCCTATGCCACTAGAGTCCACAAAGACAGGGACAAAACGGGTGCGTTACTGGCCTGGATGGTGAGGCAAGACACCGAGAACAAACCAATCACAGACATTATCAACCTGGAGGGAACATTGGTCCAGTCCCAAGCTGATATCCTCTCGGCATTCCACTGCTATTATGCACGGGTGTACGGCGCCCCGACGCACTCCTCTCTGTCGTTCGTGGACCATTTCCTTGACCCGCTGCCATTGCCCGCGATCTCGGATGCCGACAAACGCACGCTCGACGCCAAAATAACACCCTCAGATGTCGCACAGGCGTTACGAGCCTTATCTAGTAACAAGGCGCCGGGCTTGGACGGCTTCCCACTGGAATACTACCAGACGTTTTCCCCCCTGGTGGTCCCTCGCCTGACCCAGGTGTTTACAGCGGCACTCGATGCAGGAGTGCTCCCCCGTTCATTGCGTGAGTCGGTGATTGTCACCTTCCCAAAGCCCCACAGAGACCCGCGTCTCATGGGCTCATATCGCCCCATCACGCTTCTATCTGCGGATTGTAAGATCCTGGGGAAAATCCTAGCGGACAGATACGCCCGGATCATTTGCCCACTGGTCCATCCTGACCAATGTGGATTCGTTCCAGGGAGGAATACCTCACAGAAAATCCGCCGGGTCTTTCATATCCAGGACCAGGTGCAAGACAGGTTCCCTCGCGCCGCCTGCTTCATACTGGATCTAGAGAAGGCGTTCGACACCCTCACCTGGCCATATCTTTTCTCGGTCCTACGCCGACTCAACTTGGGCCCTAGCCTTACAGCATATACACGCCTCTTATACACCGATTTGACGTCGCGTGTGAGAATTGGGAAATACATCTCACCCGCATTCGAGATCCATCGGGGCACTAGGCAAGGATGCCCCCTGTCGCCTCTTCTCTTCGCCCTAGCCGTCGAGCCACTGGCAGTCAGATTGCAGCAGGAGGGAGCAATCTGGGGCATTCCACTTGCGGACACCACGCACTGCGTTTCAATGTACGCGGATGACCTTCTCATCTACGTCCGAGACATTGAGACAGATCTTGCTCCCATAGCAATGACGCTTGCCGAATTTGCGGACGCCTCGGGGCTTCGAGTGAATTGGGACAAATCCACGATCTACCCCTTTCACCCCGAGTTGCCACCCCGAGACATTCAATTAGGGACCCACAGACTCGCATGGTCCGCTGAGGCCCCCCGCTACCTCGGCGTCCGTCTGTACCACTCCCCGACCGACATCTTTGATGGGAATCACCGCAGGATGCTGGCTAGCCTCCGTCAGACGGTCACCTTCTGGACCAAGCTCCCACTTGCCCCGATAGGACGGATAGCGCTAGCAAAAATGGTGATGCTTCCCCGGCTCCTCTACCATTTCACCAACCTACCGGTGATACCGCCGAAGTCCTTCTTCCGAGACCTCAACTCTCTCCTGAGTAGCCTGGTCTGGGGCGCGGGCCGGCACAGAGTGGCCTTGAAAACCATCCAACTCCCCACATCACAAGGGGGGCTGGGGGCTCCCTCCTTCGAATCATATTTCTTGGCGGCGCAGCTCCAGTGGTTATCATATTGGACTGCGGACCGATACACCCAGGAAACCAGTACTCCGACTGGTAGAATTACAAACCCGGAGCTTCTCCGCCTTCTTCTTCCGGGCACCAAACCGCGGCGTACATATCCCCTCCAGGTTACGATAGCGCGTCAATGCATGATGCGGGTACATCGGATCTCCCCCGGGAGAGTCCCGTACTCCCCGTCGCTGCCTCTGGTTGGCTGCCCCAGACGGGAACTCTATTTCTCGGCTCCCATGTTGGCCGAGTGGACTCGCTGCGGCATCACGGACATGGAGTCGCTTTTTGAGGACGGCCAGTTGAAATCGTTCGACCGGCTGACCGCCGAGTACGCACTCCCCCCAGGTCAATTCCTCAAACACCGACAGTTGCTTGAGGGCTTTCGTCCCTACCACAATCTTCAGTCCGGCGAACCGGACACGCATCCAGTCATACACACTGCCCTACTCATGGGTGTGGGGCGCCACTTAGTCACTTGGCTCTATAAGTCGGTTCGAGAACTATCACAAGCCTCACTGGCGACCCTACGAGCCAAATGGGAGGAAGATTTCGGACGTGCTTTGCATGACTCGGAGTGGACCAAGGCTCTCGAGGCCCCGAAACGAGTCTCTAGGAACGCCCGCTTCAAAAACATTCAATATTTCATACTACACAGGGCATACCTTACCCCAGCGCGACTGCAACGGTTCTACCCCACGACAACTTTCCTGTGCCCTAGATGTCGTTCCTCAGCTGCGGACTTCCGACACATGTTCTGGAGCTGCCCCACCCTCCACTCTCTGTGGCAGACGGTACATGACACACTGACGGAACTCACAGGCCTCACGACCCTGGCCTCATGGGAGGCTAGCGCGCTAGGCATCTTTCACGTTACCAAACGGGCCCCAGCACACAGGCGCTTTGTATCCCTAGCACTGCTACTGGCGAACCGCTGCATAGCCATGCACTGGCGATCCCCGGAGGGCCCCCCCATAGCGGCATGGTCAGGGGCGGTTTGTAAGTGGGCGGCAGCCGAGGAGGATGCCCTTCGAGAGGAAGAAGCTAAGGGCACACGTAAACATCCCATTTCGATAGACTGGGCCATGCTCCTCCACAGCTTCCGGCAATCCCTGCGTGCTAGTGCCCCACCCACACCTACCCCCATTCCCCCCCCCCGTCCGCCCGTCCGGGCGCACCTACGACTCCTAGCTGACTCCCGTACTGCCTGTGCCAGGTCCCGCCACCACGCGCCCTATTAGGGACATCATGACCCCCCCCTCACACCGACTGCCCGGCTGCCCCACACATAGGTTGACCTAGCCTACTGACGGCGCGGCCACAACGTGCATGGATATTGTGGACCCCTCTTGTAGCCCATCGCCCGACTCCTATCCCTTCTGGCGACACTCCTGCTATTGCCACCGTGCTCCCCCCCACAGTTTTGTCCCCAGAGTTGCACAACACCACCATTCTACGACCTGCACTGGCCCTATCCCAACGACCTCCACGGCAGGGACTACTACAACCACTGTTCCTCTTTGTCCCCCCAGGTGGGGTTCCCTGCCTGTACCCCTGCTTACTTACCTGTTTGTGAAGCCTGTGTTATTTTTATGGAAGAAATGCCACATTGCCCAGTTTTATGTGTAGAAAAGTTGCGTAATTGGCTGACCGCGGCTGAATGTTGACGCCGCGCCGGCAGATGAATCCTTTAACCTTATGTTGGCTAATGCAACAATAAAAACAAGTTACAAAAAAAATCATAGGAGCAGGACCAACATTTCTTGGTGTCAAGTAATCTGAACTTTAGACCATATAGAGTCCCAAACCTGGAAGGAAAATTCCAGAGCTAAATTCTTTTCCCATAGGAGTTCTAATTTAGACTTGGACCTATCAACAGATGGATGGGAAAGTAATTTATAAATGGCAGCAGCCTTGAGAGGAATAGAATAGTCTGGAGAAGGAGAGAGGAAGGGAGCAGTGGTAGGCAAAGGGCTATTGTGAGAGAGAGTAGAGGTTAGGGCTTTTTTTTCAGATGAGGGTATTGGGAAGAATATGCGTTGGAGATATCAAATGAGTCACGAATGTCTGAGAAATCCCTCTGGGAGTTCTCTTTAAGTAAATGGTCATAGGTAATGATGCCTTTATCAATCCATTCCTTCCAAAATAGTGTTATTTTATTGATCTTTAAGAATTTTTATACCAAATCGGAGTTTGGGTTTGAGAATCAGCATGCAAGAGAAAGGAACGAGACAGTGAAAGAGCAAGGGCTTTGGAGTGTTTAAAGATGGGGGTAGTAAAACGCATTCGAGGTTGAGAGAAGCGAGTAGCTGTAAGGAACGAAAAGGGTGAGATATGTGTGAGCTCAATTGATCTCCAAGCTGTTAAAGGAGGACAAGAGGAATCTGTTAGAAAAGGCCAAATTTGTTTTTAATGCGAAAGCGGAGTGATAATGATTGATGTTAGGATAATTGACTCCACCCAAATCTTTAGGTTGTTGAAGACGGGAGAGAGAAATCCTAGCTTTGCCATTATTCCATAAGAATTTAGTAAGGGTGCAATTTATAGATCTGAAGAAAAAGAGCGGGAGAGAAATAGGGAGCATCGAGAAATTAAAATTAACAATGGGGAGGAGCATCATTTTAATGGTTGCTAGCCTCCCCCACCAGGATAGGAAAAGAGGGGACTAACCTTCAATGAGAACAGAGAGCTTTTTAAGTATGTCCGCGTGATTGATTTTAATAGTTTCTCTAGTAGTGTTAGCATGAAGAACGCCTAAACACTTGATTTTCCTGGGGTTCCATTTGAAGCCAGAACCATGAAACATACGGGAAAGGCAAAATTTGTTTAGAGGTAAAACTTCAGATTTGTCAATATTTAATTCATAGCTAGAGACTAAGGAATATTCTTGTAATAAAGAGAAAAGAGAAGGTAGAGAGGTGGACGGGTTAGAGATGTAAAGTAGGATATCGTCAGCGTAAGCAGTAAATTTAATATCAATATTCTGAAATTGGAAGCCTGTATAAGAAGATGAGCACCTAATTTTTTCTAGGAAAGGTTCCAAAGCTAAAATAAAAAGGAGAGGGGAGAGGGGACAACCTTGTCTGGTGCCTCTACGAAGAGAAAAGTATTTAGATTGGAAGCCATTAACCCAAATGGAAGTAGAGGGGGCAGAATATAACAATTGAATATATTGAATAATAGGGGGGCTAAAACCATTCAATCTCAATGCTCCCTGGTTGGCCTTCTTAAACCATGTTCTTATACTTGTATTGATTGCAGTGCCCAACTTGGTTATCCGAGCCTTGACCCCCTAGGTTCTGATCTTCATTACACTCTTAGCCCTGTAACGGTACTCCTGGTCATGATCCTCTTAGTTTACCTAGTCCTCTTGCACTGGTGTTCTGGGTGGCCTTGATATTGCCACCCTCAGTCTTCCTAGTCCCTGTCATACTTATCTTAGTGTCCTGGACATACTGGCCATTGCTCTTCAAATTTTGGATCTTTGCAGTCATGTTAAATCTGGTCCTGATCCTCCTGGCCCTCGTGCTCCTGCTCCTGACCTGAATGTTTTTTTGCAATAACGTGTCCTATGACAGATCATCCTAGGCTTTCCTAGTTCTGATCTTTCTTGACCTCTGGTTTATGCTAGTCTAAAAAAAATCTGGGCCTGTACTTCCTGGTCCTGGTTTGACTGGTTGTCATTCACATGTACTTCTGCCCCATGTCCATTGGATCCTGGGTGTCATGTTTCCCAGGGTCCTGGACCTGGACCTTTTCATTCTCCTCACCCTAATTCTCATCCATCAGTCCTCAGGTCCTGTTCCCCTGGTCTCTAGTCCCCTTGTTTGCCTGTTTCTAAATCTTCTAATGTAGCTCTGGTACTCCTTTGTCTGGTCCTCATGTATCAGGTCTTCTAGTGCTAGTTCCACTGGCCTTGGTTTCCCTAGCCATCCCAGTCCCTGGTCCTCCTGTCCCATCCTGCTCCTACTAGTCCTCCTGGTTTGCATATTCTACTTTGTTCTTAACCATCTGACCATGGCCCCTCTATCATGATCCTCCTAGTAATGGTCCTCTTGGGTCTGGCATGCTTCATACCTCTGGCACTGGTCCACCTAGTTCCCATGTTGTGGGTCTGCCAGGTTCATGTAGTTTTTATCACGCTGGTTTAGGATCCCTCTGAGTCTGACACTTATGAACCTTCTGATCCTGGTACCACTGGGCCAAGACCTCCTCGTCCTTTATAAACCCCCCTGGTCATTCTAATCTAGGTTTTCTATCTCCTGCTAGCCCTGGTCCTTTCTCGTTGTGGTCTTCCCAGACCTGGATTTTTTACTTCTGGCCACTTTGTCCTACTTGATCTGATCGCTGAGGTCTTGACCCTGCTGTCTCTGGTTCTTCTTTCCACTGGTCTCTTGGTACTAGTCCTCTTCAGTCATTTACTTGGGTCTGCTACTCCTGTCCCTGGTCGTCTACATCCCTCTGGTCCTGATCGGTACACATGCCCTCATAGCACTCCTTCTCATTATGTTCCACTGCCTCTGGGCCTTCTATTGCTTCAGGCCCTTATCCACTGAGCCCAGATCCTCCTGTTCCACATCCTCCTGCCCCCCCCGATCTTTCTCACCTGGGCCCGGTACACCCTGTGCTGTTTTTCATTGTCCTGTTCCTCATTCTTTATTTGTTCCTGGTCCCCTCTGGCATTGGTAACTCTGGACCTTGTAGATTAGGTCTC
This sequence comes from Lissotriton helveticus, assembly GCF_964261635.1. Taxonomy (NCBI): domain Eukaryota; kingdom Metazoa; phylum Chordata; class Amphibia; order Caudata; family Salamandridae; genus Lissotriton; species Lissotriton helveticus. The sequence continues at coordinate 572,132,752 of NC_136071.1, read as the reverse complement.
CCTGGGCCTGGTTCTTCTTGTCTTAGTCCTCCTGGCCCTGATCATCCTATCCCTCCTGGTGGTTCACCTCCTGGCCATTATTCTCCTACTTGTCATCCTCCTCTTCCTACTGCTTCCTGCTACACCCCCTCCCCACAATTGCTTTAGTCAGGTATGGCCTCCAAACATGTCACACTAATTTTTATCTTTTGGATTTCAGATTTCTTTTGCTGAAACATTACTGTCAAGGTCAGAAATGAGGGCCCAGTGGAGACACAACCATACCCACTTAAAACACTGCTTAAAATGTTAAGAATCGCATCCACCATTCCCAGAATGCATTGTGCAGGTGATTAAAATGTCAGCTACTCATGACATGGGACCAAAATGCATAAATGCCCTAAACCTACTCTGCTGGCTGAATAGTATGAAAAAGCTTGTTTATTGATAGGCAGCAAAGTGAACTCCTTCTGTGAGTTACCCAGATTCATTACTTAGTTGTCTCCTGCTTTCACTTCCCAATTCCATAGAAGCCCCCTTACAGGGTTACACTCAAATTCACTCCTGCAAGTGCCCCAAAGCACGGTGCCCTTAAGCACCAAGGACATACTGTATCTGCCGCTCCCTCAGAGGCACATATACCACCTACCTGTCTGCATTCCCTGTTTACTGCAGCTTGTCGATTGCTACTGTGTTGCCAGGTTTGAAACACTAAGTACTACATACAAGAAGTCTTAAAATGAAGCCTCAAGCTAGCAGAAAGCCTTCCCGACGATGCCCAAAATGAGCCCAGCCCGGTGGTGCTGGTATAAAACTGGCCAAGTGGCAACCCTAGCCATATCCTGAAGTTTTGTTTGGATTTCAACATGTGTTATATGAATATTAAAATAACATAAATGTTTTTATTCAAAATTGATTTAATTATCTTTTCAAACTTAAAGAGCTGACCTTTTTGCAAACTATTGTGCATTATATATGCAGTTACTTTCAAATGCTCTGAACGTGTTGCATCACCATTACAAGAAGGCCACCACACTACCATTGCCCGGAGTACCTTGTTTCTTTATAGCCAGCTACTTAAAGACCTCCTTCACACTATTTATCTGGTCACTGGTCAAAATATACATCATCCCTACTATTTGGTCTATGGCCAGCTAAACAGCAGAGATTATGTGCTATTTTGCTGGCCACTTGATAAATAGCAGAGATTTTGTACTATTTGACTGGCAGCTGGTAAATAAACACTTCCATAAAATAGCAGTGCATACACACTTTAGGATGATAAATAAATGCAATTTCAGAAATCAGTATGATATGCACTCTTTTACATAAGCCTTGTCCTTTTCCATTTTGAACTATTGTTTTCATCATATTCACCATACTACATAAAAGGATTAGAAGTAAAGTAAAGTGATCATCAGTTTTATGTTTTGTGTGACATATGGAATGTTATGTCATTAGGAATTTTGTGCAGTGTTATGTGATCTACAGTCAAAGGGGGAATAGTGGCAGAGCTGTTCTGTTTTGTTTTAATAAGACTAATGTGGAGGCTAGTATTGTTGAGACTGAAATAAGAGACTTACTAGGTATTAAAAAGTAGCCCGGGCAGAGCAGGCTCACAGCGCACGCCACTACAACCCCAGCGTGTGTTAACATTTATTGCACACTGCTCTGTTACACCTGTAACACATTTTCAGACATTACACTTGTACATTTATCAGTTCACCATCATTTTCATTTGTAAGAAGCCTTAATTTAGGACCTTTAGCCATGTTATGGTGCTGTTGAGTTACTTCAACGTGCAAAACCACTGTCTTAATGCCTCACTGTGAAAGCAAGGACACTGTTTCCTGATTTCTTTTCATTCCCATGGTTAATACAATCACTGCATATGTCTGTGTGAACCTAGTCAGAGAGAAAAATAATTCAATTCAGGTTGGCACAGTGGCAAATACTAACTTTTGTATTGATAGTGCTGCACAGTCCCAGCCTGCGACTGAAAGCACTGCAAATATGAAATCATTATTTCTAACTATATTACACACAGTATAAGATAGGCTGCAAAGAGAATTAGGGGGTCATTAGCATGGGGGGTGGACTTTGTCCACCCACTATACCCCCGGGAAAAGGGACCGCCCGCAATGCCTGCGGCGGTCCCGCACATCCCTTAAAGCACCGCCCGCCGCAAAGCCAGAAATGCAAGTTGAGCATTTTACAGTACAACGCGACAGGCACTGCGCAGTGCTGCCACGTTGCACTGCCAAATGCAGGGGGGTACCATAGGTACCCCCCATGTGCAACCCACTGACCAGAATCCATGAGGGCCCGCTACGGGCCCCCAATGCTGAGAAACGCATGCCTTTCCATGGCGGTGTTGCCGTCACGGAAAGGCATGTCCTCGCATGTTTGCTAATATGGATGGCGGTGTCTACCACACACGCCACCATATTAACAGCTTTTCCGCCCGGTTGACTCTATGACTGGGCGGAAAACCGGCTGCCGGTCTTTCCGTCCACCGAGGTCCTTCCTGCCATGGTAATGTGGTGGGGGGGAATTACATGCGGGCGGGGGAAAATGCCGGGCAGATCTCCACCGCCATGCGGGCGATGGCGATCCGCCCGACATACTAATGGGCCCCTTAGTATTTAATGTAATGCTTTCCAGAAATACATAATATGCAAAGGATATTGCATATTGCATATTAAATAACATCGGTGAAAAATGCACTCTTTTATGTTATAGCACCTGAATTAGTTAATGCAATTACTTCAGGGGTGTTTGGATTTGAGTGTATGTATGTGGAATCAGAGAGAAACAGAATTGAATCCTGGTTGGTGCAGTGCGGAATGCGATTTGTGTATTTTTAGTGTTACGAGGTCCTTGCCTGCAACCAAAAGCACTATGAATTTACAAGTCATTATTTTAGAATAGGAGCAGTAAGGTAGTGAACTTGCATTTCAGGAATTTCCCAGCAGTTTCCAGAGCTTTTTAAAGCTTCTCGCTGGTCAAAAGCATGTAATTTTTTTGATTTCTCTCGTTCCATGGACATTTTGCTAGGCTTTACTAATGGTAAACTGCCATTCTATGTGGCACACATTTGGCAGTGGAATGTCTCTCATAAGCCTCAGCCAGCAAGGAGATTAGTAGTTAAAGGCACAATTGTGAATATAGTCAACTATAATAATGCCCTTCTCCTGAAGGCCCAGAGTACCTCATCAAGAGACTGTATAGGGTCCAGACAACTGCAGCAAAACTGGTAATGAATACATCGAGATATGACTCCTCCACAGGTATATGAGAGAGCTACATTGGCTACTAGTGAAAGAGAGGCTTATCTTCAAACCAACATGTGTAGTATATAAGACACTAAAGGGAATGGGTCCAGTGCTGCTACGAGGAAATTCCACTGGCTCCCCGTCAACAAAAGAATAACATTCCGTCTCCTCACCCACGCACACAAAGCCCTTTATGACCTAGGACCCGAATACCTCAACACGCGCCTAACCTTTTACATTCCACCCGCCAACTACGATCGTCCAATCAAGCCCTCGCCGTGATTCCACGCATCCAAAGATCTACCATGGGGGGAAGATCCTTCTCCTACTTAGCGACCAAGACCTGGAATTCTCTCCCCACCCACCTCCGCCTTCCACAGAACCACCTCTCCTTCAGAAAACAACTAAAAACTTGGATATTCGATAGATAGCGTACCCCCCTCCCTCAAGCGCCTTGAGACCCTCTGGGTGAGTAGTGCGCTATACAAATTCTAACTTGACTTGACTTACTATAGGCCACTGAAGAACCTAAAGTCAGTTACGGACAATTTGGTCTGTGTACAAAAATATAGGAAAGTCAGGGCAGGTGGAAGGACATTCCACATCAAGGCTGCCCAGTTGTGGAATACGCTCTCAGCGTCCATCAGGACTAGTGAGAAAAAAACAATTTGGCTCTTTCCCAGAACTTAGCCCTTGACCTTCAAGAACTGGCTTAGAGCTCTTGTTTCAGGGCTGTATAGTAAAAGTGGGATAGGGCAAGACACCATTGCACCAAGATGAATGTTTGCTCTCTATAAATGTCTGTTACTTATTTACTTACTTACTATAAGTATATTGAAAACATGGACATGCCACACAGATGCAATTTAAAACTTGCCAGCTACTCTGATGCCAGTCATCGTGCATAAAGAAGAAACCTAGGATGAATAAATAAAAGCTTATACAAAGATAGATAAGAAAAAGTAAAAGCCCAGGTGTTATGTTGAAAGAAATGGTATTGGATGAAAGGTTTATGTGACTCACTAATTGCTGTAATGTAGTTCAAGTTTATTTTACGTTTATTCGGACCGTTGGTCCACAAACAATACATGTCGATAAAAGGTTCATCCAACAAGTTAAACAAAGCATTTCATTAGCACACATAAAACCTCCTAAAACATATTTAGTCTAAAAACCTACAATTATCTGATCTGAGAATATTGATTTATTGAGACTCGTTAAAAAGATATATAACTGCCTTCACTTTTTACATATATTTCCCCATAGCTACAGCAATATCTAAGTGGGCCATTTCTGTCATCAGTGTCACAGCCTGGGTCCTAGTTTTAATATCATATTTCATAAAAATTGGTTTTAAAAATGTAATACGTCAGTCCAAAGATTTCAGGCAATCGAATAAGATGTGCAGCATATCACATTTGGACCCCAAAGAGCAAAAGCAGATTCTCTCCTCATTGATCATAGCCCGCTTTACAGAATTGTTCATGTAACAAGGGTTTACCCCAATTCTTACTCTCCGAACCTAATTCTGTAATTTGCGGTCCGGTAACTTATCAGTGTAGGGGAAACATTTAGCTTATTCCATGCGTCAATCATAAAACAGATCGAAGTTTTACTAGCGAGATAGTTTTTGTCCTGTGCATGCGATAATTCCTTCCCCGCCGACCTGAGTAACTTTTTATCAATATTAGCCACGGAGACAGTAGGGCCTACATTAACGCTCATCTTCTTACATAACTTTGTCAATTTCCCCCTGATCTCTCTTGCCCACTTTAGTTCACTGTGCTGTAATGTAGTAATGAGAGTTTTGAAAGAACATTCATTAACTACGGGACAGCAATAAAACGAGACAAAACCAGAATGTAGTAAGTCACTTTCTTGTTTACCTATATTTTTGACTTATACATCAAACTTCCTTAACCACTGCGATCTTGACTTGCATTTCAATAGTAATTTCAGGGTGAGATTATGGTCTTTTCGAACATAATTGACAAGGGCCCATTATGTGTGTATTGAAGGATCTTCCTCCTTTATCCAACAGCACATAATTGACTTAGATGTTACCAGAAGTAATAAGTCAATGAAAGATATGTCTTCAGAGTTTAATTGTAAATCAGTTATACCAGTTTATGTGCCAATGCAAGACAATATTGGTTTAAACTCTACGAGAACATCAAAAATCTCAAGAATATTTCCAAATTCGGATGAATCGTTCCAAAAGTGATGTATACCCACCCAACATGCAACCATCACGAAATATTAATCAATCAATCACTCAATCATGACATTTGTATTGCGCGCTACTCACCCGGAAGGGTCTCAAGGCGCTGGGGGAGAGGGGTCCGCTACTGCTCGAAAAGCCAGGTCTTGAGTAGCTTCTTGAAGGTTAAGTGGTCCTGGGTTCGCCGAAGGTGGATGGGGAGGGAGTTCCATGTCTTTGCTGCCAGGTGTGAGAAGGATCTTCCTCCGGCGGTGGCTCTGCGGATGCGTGGAACGGCGGCGAGGGCGAGGCTGGTCGACCGTAGCTGGCGGGTGGGCGTGTAGAAGGTCAGGCGGTTGTTGAGGTACTTGGGGCCTTGGTCGTGGAGAGCCTTGTGTGCATGGGTGAGGAGTCTGAACGTGATCCTCTTGCTGACGGGGAGCCAGTGCAGGTCTCTCAGGTGGCCGGAGATGTGGCTGTGACGGGGAATGTCCAGGATGAGTCGTGCGGAGGCGTTCTGGATGCGTTGGAGTCTTTTCTGAAGTTTGGCTGTGGTTCCGGCGTAGAGGGTGTTTCCGTAGTCCAGTCGGCTGTTGACGAGTGCCTGGGTGACCGTCTTCCTGGTTTCGGTGGGGATCCATCGGAAGATCTTTCGGAGCATGCGCAGGGTGTTGAAGCACGATGATGAGACGGCGTTGACTTGTCTGTTCATCGAGAGGGAGGAGTCCAGGATGAAGCCCAGGTTGCGTGCATGTTCCGTTGGCTTGGGAGTGGTGCCCAGGGCAGGGGGTCACCAGGAGTCATCCCAGGCGGAGGGTGATGACCCCAGGATGAGGACTTCCGTCTTGTCTGAGTTCAGTTTCAGGCAGCTGTTCTTCATTCACTCGGGGACGTCTTTCATCCCTTCATGTAGGCTGGCTCTGGCGGTGGCTGGGTAATTGGTGAGGGAGAGGATCACCTGGGTGTCGTTGGCGTAGGAGATGATGTTGAGGTTGTGTTGGTGTGCGATGGCTGCGAGGGGGCTCATGTAGACATTGAATAGGGTGGGCCTGAGTGATGATCCCTGTGGTACGCCGCAGATGACTTCTGTGGCCTCGGATCTGACCGGGGGGAGGCGGACTCTCTGGGTTCTTCCGGCGAGGAACGAGATGATCATCTCCAGTGCCTTCTCTTGGATTCCGACGTTGCTGAGGCGTTGCACTAGGGTGCGGTGGCAGACAGTGTCGAACCCTGCGGAGAGGTCTAGGAGGATGAGGGCAGCTGTTTCCCCGTTGTCGAGCAGGGATCTGATGTCGTCGGTGGCTGCGATGACGGCGGTCTCAGTGCTGTGGTTGGCTCGGAAGCCGGACTGCGAGTGGTCGAGGGATCCGTTCGTCTCGGGGAAGGCGGCAAGCTGTCTGTTGACGGTCTTCTCAATGACTTTGGCAGGAAAAGGGAGGAGCGAGATGAGGCGGAAGTTCTTGAGGTCGGTGGGGTCCGCTGTTGGTTTCTTCAGGAGAGCGATGAGTTCGGTGTGCTTCCAGCTTTCTGGGTAGGTGGCGGTGTTGAAGGAGGCGTTGATGATGTCCCGGAGATGGGGTGCGATGGTGGAGTTGACCTTGTTGAAGACGTGGTGGGGGCAGGGGTCGGTAGGGGATCCGCATTTAAAGCCCCTCTCGTTCTGTAAATGCGAGCATAGCCCAGACTCCGTCAGTAATGCTCTTACTAACTTGGGGGGAGCCCTAAATAGATCATGAATCAGTAAATATTTGGTCTGCAGGAGGGCGGAAAGTAACGTAACTACAAATGTCACCTTAAGATCATTACTACAGGGAGAATGTTGAAACCATTTGCCTTAAAGACTTTTTCAAAATAGAGTAAGGTTGTCAGGTTATCAGCCTTATTTGGAGGTTAAGTGCATCTTTCCCACTAGTTTTGATAATTTGTGCATACAATTTCGGCCTGTTTCTAACAATGCCCTTTCAGCTTTAGATAAGTGTAGAAGTGTAAAACTGGAGGCCCATATTGACTTTGCAGGTGTGTGTCGGTCACAGTGCCTTGGATATTCATAGTCTTTCACTAGCATTATTCCTTTTTGCGTTCGCAAAGAAAAATACAGATTCAATGTCTTCTACCTTTAACAACCCTGATTTCCCTAGTGAGGGAATATTGTATTCTTAAATGCAATTTTATTGGTCCTGTCAAGTGCTCTAAATAATAAAGCAGAATCAACCATTGTTTTCTATTTAATTTTAGCTAGCATATTTCCAGCATCAAATAATGATAAAAATGAACCAAAACCTATTAAATTTCTTTCTATAAAGAGCTAGGATGGACCTTTATCTGGGCAAAATTCTATTCTGAACTGCTTTGTTACCTTTGTTAGGAGAGATGATATGTTAAAATTAGCTAAGAATATTTTTTATTTTTATTTATTCTGATTTTTTTTATAGACAATCTTGTGTTTTTTGATGGACTAGAAAGTATCTAGTTCCTTTAACAATACTGCTGAGAATCTCTAAGGCAGCACATTTGTTGAATACGTTATTTTTGGAGTTATATGGGTTCATGCCATTTTGACAGACTCTACTTGATCTAACCAAGTCAGATAAAAGGGAAACTATTTGTTAGTCACACACATCATGTACTGAGTCGCAACTCCTTCATTCAGTGTCAGAATTCTATCTGTGTCACTCATGAACAAGAAACCTAAATATTTAATCTAACCTTCATTTCAATTTAATCCATTTTACAATGCCATCTACTTTGTCAAAGTATATTCAGTGGCTTGTACTCTAACTTATTTTTATTCAACTTGTACCCTGAAACTTCAGAGTATTTTTCAATAACTTCTTGGATGGCTGGTCTTGAGTCCTGCAAATGTAAATTTGGTAGGAACAAAATAAAGTTCACCACATATGTGGCTGGTTTGTATATACACTGCTACTGATTTCTATGCCCACAAGCCTTAAATTGGCCATGATAGTACAGAGTATGGTTTTGATTCTTGTCTAAATCAGAATTCTTGGTATATATCATTATAAAGGTTTTTTAATAACCACATAATGAAGATATTAGAAACAAAATGAAAAGTCCCATAATGTAATGGGCAGTCTGCGAAAATGTTCGGAATAGATGAGTGCACCTGATTCCAAGAATCCACTTTGCAGATATATAAACATTAGGCTTATAGCTCACAGTCCCTGTGCAATCGAGGTGGTATACATGAGTGAAAAGAAAAGGCAGATGCCAGAGCTGTTTTCCTTATTATGTACATTATAATTTAAAATTTGTTTACTGAGTTTAAAAGACTCTACTCAACAAAGTATTGCAAACATAGCCCTCAGTAAAGCAATGCACATTTGATATCCTCTCCTATTTTTGAAGTTTGCTTTCTTTACAACATATCTCTACCTCCCATCCCTTTTTCCAGCATGGGTTTGATGACTTCAGCAGTCTGCCTTCTATGCTGAGAAAGCTCGGGACCACTTTAATATCCCTACTCAACCAGATGGTCTTTGTAGCTGCTTGAGAGGTAAGAGGGAGAAAACAATCACAATTGGATCTCATTACAGTGTAACCGATTCCGCTACACAATAACTACTCGACAACTAAAATTGAGTTTAGTAAAGTTTAATTATAAATTCAGAAATAGATTGATGCAAATTAGTCTCAGCATCACAGTATAGAAATAAAGGACAAACAGAATGAGTCCAAATCTCCTAAAGACATTTACCCTATATAACAAAAAGCATACAACTAATTATTTTATAACAATGCAAGTAATAAGGAAAAATAATTGAACGTTAAATTGCATCTCGATTATCAAAGGTAAGCATTAGCACACTGTTTGTCCCTACACTACCTCAAAAGGAGTCAACCCTAGGTTAAGAATCTTTGAGTAAGAATCGATAACAGAAAGGTGTCGGCCGCCAGAGTCTTCAGTAGAAGAAACTCCAACTAAGAGTCATGTAGCATAAAGCCACACAAAGCAGAAGAAGAGGTCTGTACCTCATGAAGTCCTGAGATGTCTCTCTGTCCCTTGCTAAATTACAGCATAAGATATTAGTTGCATTCAAGGTAAATCATGTGATCAGCTCCGGTAACTTTCCACAGGCACAAATTGGCTACTGGCACCACCTTTCGCACATCAATAAGTTCCAACTTCATTCGTCCTTAACCATTCTTCTCCTTCTCCATGGGAACTCACCTTCTTGCCTGTTACCGCATTTCTCCTTGCCAAACTCCATCTTCACATACCTCGTAACATTACTGAAGCACAAACCCTCCTTTACTAAATAATGAAGCTTCATCCTCGCCTGCAGTAGAAACAAAAAAATGTAAGCAAACCCATTCTATATTAAAGGTTAAATACGAATTAGATGTTAGAGTTAAACATGAGCTTGTGCTGAGACTATATTTAAGGCCGCAAAATCATCTCAAGTTAATGGTGCACAGGGTTACAAATACGTGCACATTATTAAACACATAGTAAATATAGTTTCCTAAAGAATGGATAAATTACAAATGATTATGAAAAATACGTTATTTCAAAATACACCAATATGAGTATAATTTCTTGCTACATGCATAAATGCCTAAACATTGGTCTACAAATACACCTTATTTCATTAGCTTCACTTGAAACACATTATAAGCTTTGAATTTGTTTGGGAATATTAATATAGAAGTATTGCAGAAACATTTAGTAGTCAAATTTCTAGGCACGCAATTTATGAGTCCCAATATTTTTCACGTGTAGCACTTTAAATATACAGTATCCCATCTTTTCTTAGTAACAGTAATCATACAGAATATATCTAGGTGTAGACTACATTTTATTATAATGCATTTCTAAAGTATCTTAGGGTGGAATCAAAATTACCCAGCTCCAATGCCAATGTAACGAAACTGTGAGACACTGTCACTCTTTTTTATTTTGCTTAACAATTATACTAATGCCCATTATGTGCTCACATCAAACATGTTATTTCCATGTTAGGTTTGACCGTAGTTAGTGATTTTCATGTTGTACTCAACCATAGCTAAAGTGTGTTCATGTTAAGTTAGCCATAGTTAATGTAGGCCTCAGTTAAACAATTCCTGCTAACATCAAAATTGTGCTTATGGCTGCTGTCAGCTATCTCACGTTTTCCTCTCTTTTCAGGAGAGGAGCCAAGCTAACAGCAATAGTTTGCACTAATGAATAGTCATTGTTTAGTTTCATGTGAAAATGTTTTTTTTTTTTTTTTTTGGCACCTGTGTTGAGGACCGTCTGACTGTGATGCACCATCCTGTAAGCAATATCTTCTGAAGGCCTTGCAGCTGTAATCTTCCTTTGTGCAATGCCTGAAAAAGAGGGGAATGGCACCCTATTGAAGGAATGCTTAGTTTTGATTGGTTCCTACATCTTGGGAAGCATGGGCAGTGTAGCCATTTGTTGAATCTAATGTTTTAATGGTGTATTACTGATATAGATAGTTTCAGATGCACCTATCTACTCTTTCGAGAGCAGATGCACATTACCTCTTTCTCGAGACCCTATGCTTACTTTCACCACTCATAGAGTTCATTCTCAAGCTATTCCGTTCTTCAATGCCTGATAAAACCTTGCTTAACTACCTCAAATCTCATCTGAAACTTTAGCTTAGCCTTAGGGAATTTCCCTCCACTGGAATCGTATTTGATTTGCAAATGACAATCCTTAAATAACTTGTCTTTGTATTTTCTGTTTTGATTCATGCCTCAGATTATACCAAAGGACGCTTTCACAAGGTGATTATTAATTTATGAGTAATCCGAATGATTTGAGTTTGTAACTTTGCTATCTGATTATAAACCTTCAGAGTTTGGAAGTCTACTACTCTTTGCAGTGCTTGTGGGGTAAAATGTGCTTCACTGACATTGAGATGTTGTTGAACTGTTGATACATGGCCTCAGGTTGAGACAAAGGTCCATCCACTCAGGTGCAGTTTGTACTTGATAGGCACCACAGATTTGCATGGTGAAAAACCCATCCCGCACTGCTTCAAAAATAAGCCCCCTGAGCATTATCACCTTTTTAGGTAATCTACATGATGCACCCAGAAGCCTTTCCTCAGGGCAAGCTTTAGCGCTTGTTGCGCCTGGTGTGACAATCTTTATTGGTGCCCTCACCACATGACCAACTCTTCATATTCCCTCATTACGACCCAGAAAACGAGCTCCTCGTCACTCTATTGCCCCTCTCTCACATACATGTAATTTGTTTTAAAGAGCTGGTAAAGGCTGGCTTAACTAATCCCATCACCTATCCTCATGAAATACAGATCTGTTCTTTGCAGTAGACATATCAACCCTCTGTGCTACTTTATGGTGAGTCAAAACTACCATTAGACAAAACTCTGATTTCTCTCTCTAGTAGGAATGTTATTCACGAGAGCTATCTTGACATTTGTAACGCTGCCTGAAAGCTGGATGCACAAGGAACTCTGCATCAGGTGCTTTTAAATTGTAAGTTATTGCTAAACCCAGTGCCCCATCCAGGTCAGCACCCAGTGCGGTCACACACCCCTGAAGCCAGCCCCGGCTGTCACCGTGCTGTTTTGTAAACAATAGAGCTCCAGAACTTTGCCTACATCCGCTGGGCCATTGCTGACAACAGCACTGGAAGCGGACATGGGGCTGAGCTGCATGGAAGCCAATGGTAATTGTGAATTGCAACTCATCAATTTCTGTTTACAGCCACTTCAACCAGTCACTTGAATGGCTTTAATGTGTAAACAAAGAGAATGTGCAAAAGTTTTCCAGAATGTCCTTATTTACAAGGACTGGTGCATTGCCCTTCCCCCAGTCCCTCCACTGAACTTATGGCGCATGGGAACAATCCAGCCCGAACTGCCAAGCCATGCCTTCCCTCGACCGCAAACAAGCTTCCTAGGACCGGTTTCTGGACTGTTCCCATGAGGCACAGGGTCAGACTGATTTGCATATGGCCATGTCTGAACTGGGTTGGCAGAGTGGGCTAAAGAACGGTGATGGATTAAACCCAGATCTGTTGACTGGGTGTGAGTGTTTGATTGGTTCAGATGCTCCGTCCATCACCACCCCCTTTTGTACCGCTTTGTTTGCCATAAGTTGGCAGGGTATGCTCAGACATGAGTCCCTTGCTCACTTTGCCACTGGATTCAAGCAAGCCTGGCTGAAGACGGCTGTAATGCCAGAAACCGGTTCTAGGAAGCTTGTTTCCGGTCCAGGGAAGGCATGGCTTGGCAGTTCGTGCTGGACTGTTTACATGAGGCACGGGGTCAGACTGATTTGCATATGGCCATGTCTGAACTGGGGTGGCAGAGTGGGCTAAAGAACGGTGATGGCTTAAACCCACATCTGTTGACTGGGTGTGAGTGTTTGATTGGTTCAGATGCTCCGTCCATCACCACCCCCTTTTATATCGCTTTGTTCACCATAAGTTGGCAGGGTATGCTCAGACGTGAGTCCCTTGCTTACTTTGCCACTGGATTCAAGCAAGCCTGGCTGAAGACGGCTTTAATGCCAGAAACCGGTCCTAGGAAGCTTATTTCCGGTCCAGGGAAGGCATGGCTTGGCAGTTCAGGCTGCACTGTTCCCATGAGGCACAGGGTCAGACTGATTTGCATATGGCCATGTCTGAACTGGGGTGGCAGAGTGGGCTAAAGAACGTGATGGATTAAACCCAGATCTGTTGACTGGGTGTGAGTGTTTGATTGGTTCAGATGCTCCGTCCTTCACCACCCCCTTTTGTACTGCTTTGTTCGCCATAAGTTGGCAGGGTATGCTCAGACGTGAGTCCCTTGCTCACTTTGCCACTGGATTCAAGCAAGCCTGGCTGAAGACGGCTGTAATGCCAGAAACCGGTCCTAGGAAGCTTGTTTCCGGTCCAGGGAAGGCATGGCTTGGCAGTTCTGGCTGGACTGTTCTCATGAGGCACAGGGTCAGACTGATTTGGATATGACCATGTCTGAACTGGGGTGGCAGAGTGGGCTAAAGAACGGTGATGAATTAAACTCAGATCTGTTGACTGGGTGTGAGTGTTTGATTGGTTCAGATGCTCCGTCCATCACCACCCCCTTTTGTACCGCTTTGTTCACCATAAGTTGGCAGGGTATGCTCAGACGTGAGTCCCTTGCTCACTTTGCCACTGGATTCAAGCAAGCCGGGCTGAAGACGGCTGTAATGCCAGAAACCGGTCCTAGGAAGCTTGTTTCCGGTCCAGGGAAGGCATGGCTTGGCAGTTCGGGCTGGACTGTTCCCATGAGGCACAGGGTCAGACTGATTTGCATATGGCCATGTCTGAACTGGGGTGGCAGAGTGGGCTAAAGAACGGTGATGGATTAAACCCAGATCTGTTGACTGGGTGTGAGTGTTTGATTGGTTCAGATGCTCCGTCCATCACCACCCCTTTTGTACTACTTTGATGTGGTGGTGTTTTTTTGTGGTTAATTGAAATTTTGTTTTTAAAACTTTTTAATCATTAACAAACTTTATATTTTATACCAACTATGGACAGGCGTAAGGGTGTGCCTGTCACTGCTAACACGGCAAAGGGGAAGTCGGGCATGCCTACAACTGTCTCTACCATGGATTCCTTTCTGCAAAGGGTCGCCTCCGTGTTGGATATGGAAATTTAGCTGGTAAATAGGTGCCTTTCAAGGTCCCCAAATAATATCCAGCACCTATGTGTTACAGAGACTCAACTAACTGAACTGCCTGTTTGTCCTGCTATTCGGGGTCACTGCCCTGTGTTAACTGTGAGCCTACACGAAGACACAAGCGTGTATTCTGAGTATGCTGCTGGGACTTCCATTTCAATGCCTACCTGTGCGATGCGCCTATCTTGGTGGCTCCCTTATCTCCTGTTATTGTAATTAGTAATAAAATAGGGGGGAGGGACTGTATAGGAGCTGATGCAAGCTCTTCGAGTATTACAGAGAAACTACCCCCTGCCATACCGAGAGAAAAGGTAGCCCAGACATTGAAAGGGACCATGCAGTTGGGGGGTGGTACCAAAAGAAAAATGTAATCTATTGGTGGACACCCAAAAAAAATGAAATCTGCCTTGGGTGTTAAACCTCCTGGACTTATTGGAGCCCCCCTGATTATTCCCCCAACCTTGGATCTCTCTGGGGTGCTAGCGACACTTCATGTTTCTAGATGAAAAATTGGCCCCTATTATTGAGAGGCTGACCCGGATTGAGGAGTACATATCCTTGCACACCTGTGGTTCATCCCTCAATTTTATATGCTGGACAGCAAGGTGTGGGTCCCATGATAAATCTGCATAACAGATTGTCATCATTAACAGGGATGGAGGGCTGTGATTGACTAGGAAATGTCAAAAGTAATGATTCAAGAGAGGGTCCCGATCCTGATTTAAATACTCTGTAACCACAAGAGACAGAGAATGATATTTTAGGTGTAACTGTAGGAAAATAAAAATAAAATGTATCCGGGAACATTGCAGGGCTAGCGAGCAAATTCAAGGATCCGCTATGGGTCAAATTTTTGAGGCAATTCCTAGTTATAACCTCCAGGAACCTGGTCGGTAGAATGTGATTCCCGTAGGAATATAGGGCTTTTTTTGTGCCTGACACTCCCTATGTAGGGGTAGACCTATGCGGGGAGTAGTAACTTAAATCTCCCTGACAGTCGTTTGCCAGATGCAGGTTATCCCTTCCCCAAGCCCAGGTATATTGCCATTGATAGTAAAAAAGGGAGATAAAAGCTGGGGATTAATCAATTTTTATAACTCGGTGACTTGCCCATTTGGTGTGAATAATTTTGCCACCTAGAGCACCCTTATTTATCAATCTTTTGGCTCCATTCTACACAACTCAATGATTTCCGGGGACTTCAATAGCCACCCGTACGGAAACCCCATGCTCACTAGAGTCTCAGAGTTGGGATGTCCTCGCTAATTGGGGTTCCACTTTGAACATATCACACAAGGGAAGGCACTAAATAACTTATTGAGTGACCTGGACATGATGTGCACCATGTTCATTTCAGATCCAGTTCGTACTTTCCCTGTACCCACTTTTAATGGAAGACGGAGGGGGTCAATTATCGACTATATCTTAACTTTCTCGTCCTTACACGCATTATTTAGCGGTTTTCATATTGAGGACAGTGTATATAGTGATCACAGTCCTCTATATGTGTATTTGCCGGGACCATGCCAGCTCGGATTTGAGGAGCAACATTGTCAGGAATGCTTAAAGCAACTGACAACTTACGTCGTCTAAAATGGTCCCAGATTACCCCAGATAACTTTCATCGGAAGGTCAGAGAACTGTGCACTACTGAGGTAGGGCTGTGTCTGGATGAAGGCTCTTTGCCAAGTGTGGTTATTAAAGCTTATGCATCTATTGTAAAAAAAAAGTGGGAAAGATCTTGAGTGTCCCGGGTGGTAGACCGGTGCAGCATGGACCGAGCTGGTTTGATTCTGCCTGCTCTAAGGCTGCTAAAAAATTAAGGGAATCTTTGTCAGCAAACCCTCGAAACATTGCACTGATTCGAGCCTGCCGGAAGGAATATAAGGATTTCTTGGCAAATATAGTGAGGGCCCATGATTCCCATATAACGGAGGAGGAATGGGTGCTCCATTTTAAAATAATGTTCGAGAGCCCTATGGAGCCCCTCCCACAGGTTGGCCGTGATAAAGCTCCAAGTCCGGACGGCATCCCTCCGGACCTATTTAAGTTGGACCCTTCATTCTTGGCACCTATACTTGTGGCAGTGTTTAATGCAGCCGCAAAATATGGGAGCCCTGAGTCCTGGGCGACCTCTACCATTGTCCCTGTTTTCAAGAAGGGGGACCGGAGTAGCACTCATTGCTATCGGCCTATCTCCCTTCTTGATTCAGTGGTCAAGGTCGTGGGTCGTATACTGTTGGACAGATTGACTAGCTGGGTAGAGGAGCATAAAGTCCTTTCAGATGTCCAGTTTGGTTTCTGTCCTGGGTGTTCTACAGTGGCTCAATGCCTCAATCTCTCCCTGATACTGAGTAAATATACAGTTGCTCGCCCAGGTACTGTATGCCTTGCCTTTTTGGACCTGTACTCAGCTTTTGACAGTGTCAACAGGGTCAAGCTGTGGCAGGCCAGGAGGGCAATGGGGGTAGAGAATAGTTTAGTCGACTTCTTGGAAGATCTGCATAGGTCATCCAAGGCCAATGTAAGGTTCTCTCAGGACCTGGACATTAAAAGGGGAGTAAGACAGGGATGCATAATGGCTCCATTCGTATTTAATCTTTATATAACTTGGAGGTAGATTTCCCATACGTAGGGCGTCGTGGACTTCCTGTCCTACTGTATGCGGACAATGCCGTCCTCCTAGCGAGGACGGCATTAGGCCTCCAATCTTAATTGGAGGCTTTCTCTAGCTTTATGTCTGACCGGGATTTGGCCATTAACCACACAAAATCGTATGTTATGC
This sequence comes from Lissotriton helveticus, assembly GCF_964261635.1. Taxonomy (NCBI): domain Eukaryota; kingdom Metazoa; phylum Chordata; class Amphibia; order Caudata; family Salamandridae; genus Lissotriton; species Lissotriton helveticus. Next base: position 572,115,868 of record NC_136071.1, on the reverse strand, counting down.
AAATGGGATTGCGACCAAAAAAAAGCTTCCAATTTAGGGCTGGCTCTTCCCCCATCCCCCGTGTGAATGTTTTCTCATACCTAGGGGTTCTCCTGGATGACCAGTTACAATGGGGGCCCCAAATTATCAAGAACAGATGGGCATTGGTTAGGGCTAATGCGGCAATTTTTAATTTTGCCACACAGATAGGGAGGAAACCAATAGGTGCCATGTTAAAGGTGTATCAGGCTAAAAGCCTGGCTATAGCCAGTTACGAGAGTGAAATTTGGGGTCATACTATGATGAACCCCTTACAGGTGGCAGAGAACAAATTATTAAAGCTCCTGATGTGCGCCTCTCAAAGTCTTTCTAACTTGATGGCCCACAAAGAGTTAGGGGTTCCGTTTCTGTGTGATACCCTGGCCTCGTGCCCTATTGTATTTTAGTTAAAATGCTGGCTAAACCCTGAGGTAAATCTGACCCATGCCATAATGAGAGAGTGCGTGACTTTGGATAAAGCACTCCAAATTCCATGGCTTAATTATATTAAAAGAAGTCTAGAAGAGATAGGACGTGTAGAGCTATTTCATAAGCCTGAAACAATCACCAAGAAGGATGTGGAGTCAGTAAAGTTAGCCTATCTGTCTTTAAAGAAACTGGATAGGGACGAGCAGGAACTCAAGAAAGTAAGTGTCCGCAGGTTTATAATGCTTAAAACAACCCCACTTACGGAGCTCTACCTCCTGGGGTCCTTGTCCATATACAAGAAGTTTCTCCTAACCAGGTTTCAGATGAATCTGTTCCATCTTTTGCTGGCTAGTCCCTAGGGCTGTCACATAGGACAAGTGTTAGCACCCTGTGACTGCGACAGTTTGTCTCCACAGGATCTGCTGCACTTCATGTTCTTCTGCAAATTTTACTATGTTCCACGGAAACATTTCCTGGTCCCTATCTTAAAAAAGTTGAATTTTAGACAAGCTCGCCCAGCCCTCTTGTATTTACAACTATTGAATGATGATTGTATATTTTTTGTTGTGGGGTGTTTAAAATCTATAATAAAATCAAGGGCCTGTATGGATGTATAACGTGGGGGTTGTTGTTCTCCAGACAATGATAGCATGTTGACCTAGCTTTCTTTAGGGTGTAAAAGGAAAGCAGGCCTGTTTCTAATTTTTATGATGTTTTATGGGTCGCCTGTTCCTTATGACTTAGCAGCTTTGCACATTTTGGTATTTCTGGCCCCTCGCTTTTAATATCGAGTAATACTCTGGAGTGGGCTTGTTTTTTACTGTGTTTTTTTAATATGCCCAACATTTTTATGTATTGTAAATTTGTAACTTTTATGGTTGTCTTTGTGTAACCGAATTAGGTTTACTTGACTTGAATTACTTCCCACCCTTTACCCCTATAAACGCCACAACCCACACCTAAAATGAAATACATTTACATATTTAATTTTCAATTAATTAATTAATAATTACTAACAACTGATTATTAATCAATTATGCATAAATTACTTCTACCCCTTTATCCCTATCAACCCCACAACCCGCACCTACAATTATTTACACAATTTCCATAATTAATTTACAATCAATTAATTAATATAAATGAACAACTAATTAATAATTAATGAAACATACATTACTTTCCACCCTTTACCCCTATAAATCTGACAACCTGCCCCTAAAATTCATTATACAATTTCTATAATTAATTTTCAATCAATTAATATTAATTAACAAATAATGATTAATTCATCAAAAATGATTACTTCCCACCCTTTACCCCTATAAACCCCACAAGCCGCGCACACAATAAAAATTACACAATTACCATAATTAATTACCAATGAAATAATTTATATTAATTAAAAACCAATTAATAATTAATCACAAATAAATTACTTTCCACAAGTAACACTATAAAATATCGTATACATATTAATAAATAAAAAATAATCATTAATTTATTATAATTAAATTACTCTTCACCCTTTTCCCCTATAAACCCACAACCCGCTACGGAACAAAAACATGCAAAATGTGATGAAAATAAAATTGATGACTACTAAAAATTTAACACATATATTAAAAAACTTAAACAATACTTATACAAAAAAAATGTCACATACATTTAAAATATAAACTAAAATACATAACACTAATAAAAAATCGATATTTTAAACAACTATATTATTACAAACGATATTAATGACTTCTATATTTTTGAAAATTCGATATTCTTGACCACGATATTCTTGCTATCAATATTTCTGTGTCACAATATTTCCAAATCGATATTTGTGTGAGTCGACATTTGCAACTCGATATTCTGTCTGCATACCAACCTCAGTCACCGCGGTTGTAACTAATATTAGAACATTGGAATGTGGAGCACTCAATTGAATACAATGGAGTGTCCGTGTTTCTACGAGAGGCCTTTGTTTTATTTGTTAAAACATTTTGCCATCTAGTGGCATAATGTTCTAAATGCCTTATAGCCCTCCGTAGCTGGGCTATACCACCCATTAAAGTCCTGCTCCCTTGTTAAAGGCCAACGCCTTCGGCTTGGGCCTTAAATGCGGAGCGGGCCTTTAATGGCCGGTATAGGCACGCTGTAAGGCTATAGAATTTAGACCTCAGATTTAGAGTTTGCTATAATTCAGGTGTGATTATCAAAACATCGGCATCACCAGACTTTCTCATGTCTCATTTAGAAGTGGGATAACTGCTCGATGTCAGAAGGTGGAACCATTGAAATCGCCAACCTGGGTGCCCTCTGGCAACCAGAGCCCGCCGTACATATTTTTCCATCAAAGGACATCATGTAAGGCATACCAGAGCTGGCAAGAAAAAAAATAACCTATGTCCCACACATTCCATAAGAAAACACCATCATGTCAGGGCCATGGTTTTTTTGAATTCCAGAAATAAATCCCAACTAGGGAGGGTTGTTTCTGCCAAACCAAAAATAATGCAAACTTGCTGCTATGTCCTGACGGCAGGCTGGCATTTTCAGTTTTGTTGAAAGTGCTTTTTGATTCAGTGGCGGAAACACTTTTGGCAAAATTCTGCTTTCCAGCACGACAAGGATTCCTAATCATGTCAGGCGGTCCTCTAGTTGAAGCAATAATTTGAATGAGTACCTTAAAACTGCCTTAAACATTAATATACAGAGATCATTAATAGACTGCCTTGTTTCTATAGCAAACTGACAGTCGAAGTTTGATCAATAAGAAAGACAACTGGCAGGTGGAGGTAACAAAAGCCAAACTCAACTTACTCAGTACAACTAGAAATGTTTTAAAGAGAGATCTATAGAAGTGATGTGGTTCCTCCTCCAAAATTAAAAAAGGTTTTAATGAATTGATGGCGAGCAGTGACTCACAGTATTAGTCCCATGAGCAGTGCAGTGACCTGCAACATTGGTGTCCATAAGAGTGGTCCATAATAGTTGTCACAGTACAAACTCCTCTAAGTCCCTATATCTTCTTCTTACTTTATGTGTCACAAAGAGCTAGGATTGCCTTATATAGTTGCTCTTATCAAAGTCTGGTCCTCTTCTTTATGACTTTCCATTTAAAAAAATGAGGAGGCTTCTTTGTCAAGAGATATTATAACTGATTGTCTCTTGTGTGACTGAGGCCTTCAAATTCCTTGGCTGGCCTATGTTAAATCTGACTATTGTAAAATTGGTGTACGACTAGCCTTTACGGCCCCAAAAACTTGCAATAATCTAAACAAAAATCGCGTTCAACAAGCTTTGCTCAACTATGAGCATTTAAAGTGAATTAGGGAAGCCAATGGGAAAATTAATATTTCCATTTACCTCAGTCACTTTCCACCAGATTGCCCCACTAACTCTCTTTGTCGTGCACGGGAATGCTGGGAACACTCCCTACCTTTCCGTTTTCGAACTGACACAACAAGATATCTATTATGCTTTCCATTGGATTTTGAGAGGGACCTTTATACCAGTGCAAACACAAGGAAATGATGAACGGATCACTGACATTTTTCAGACACTCACCCCCATTCACAGATCTGGGTTGAATCCATCATTGTTCTTTAGCTCACTTCGCCACCTCAGTTCAGACCCAGCTATATGCAAATCAGTCTTGACCCTGTGCCTCATGGGATCAGTCCAGCCTGAACTGCCAACACAGGTCTTCCCTGAACCGGAAACAAGCATCCTGGGACTGGTTTCTGGGTAACACTCTTCATCAGTCAGGCTAGCTTGAATCCAGTGGCAAAGTGAGCAAGGGACCCACGTCTGGGCATATCCTGTGCCAGCTTTATTCACATAAATGGCGTGGGTGATTTACAGAAAAATATCTAGCTTCAGTTTTCCACAACTGTAATCTTGTTAGGAATACTCAGCTACTGTCAGAACAACAACATACATCCGTACTATTGTAGTGCACACAGTAACTCCTTACTTGGCAACCTCAGGAAAATAAATGGTACTGTGGAAACTTGTAATCACAATTTGCGGCCACCCATGGTGCCACAGAGCTAATGAGCAAAAGCTTTTTGTTGACAAAAGAATCAAGAGCTAGCCACTGATAGGGATAGGTACTTCTAGGGCTTATAACCAGCCCAGTCAATCTAGCTTGAACAGAGGATCTCTGGTGGTGTAAATTCACCAAACGCTTTAGGTAGAAGAAGTAACTGAATGCTCTTTGACCCATGATGACGTCAGAGGGTTAAATCCTTGTCCCATCCTCTTCTATTGAGGAACCAGGGAAATATCAAGGGGGATGTACAGAAAGTAGGCTGCTCCTGCTATTGCCTCCATGGCCCCTGAAATGAAAGACGGAAAGAGCAGTGTCAGAAGAACTAAAGACAGAGAAGGGCAGGGGCGGCTCCTCCGTAATGGCGGAGGAGCGTCAGCCCCCCTGCTGAAAGTCTGCAGAGGCAAAGGACAAAAAATAAAATGATAATAAAACATTTATCATTTTATGTTATATCCCGCAGGCTGCGAGCCAAGGGAGCGTTGTGGCCTCCCATCCTGACACTGCAGCTGCAGCACCAGGGGAGAGTGGTGAGCACTGCCAAATGCCCATGACGGTTTGGCCGGCCCTCTGCTGCCCGCAAAACCATCATGCACACTTAGCCTTTCTCCATCAAGCTGTGTTGTACACCTGGGTTGAGAAACCAACACAGGCTTCCAAGTCTAGGTCTGAGCATCAAAGAGAAAGGCGGGGGCGACATCGGCCCGCCGCTGGTATGGCGGGGCACCAACCCCACTCCCCCTTGCCAGCTATCCATGGTGGGGCGCGCCCCCGCCGCGTCATCATGACGGGGCGCGCGTGCCTCTCCATCGATTGGTCAAGGGGCTTCCAAGTGACCCGAAAGCGATTGGATCGCTTCGGGTCAAGGGGGAGCAGGGGTCAGGCCGGCTAGAACCGGCCTGACCAAGCGGGGGGTTTAAAAGGCCGGGGAGCGCGGGAGGAGTTCTCTCGTTCCCGCACTCCCAGGCTTGCCTTCTCAGCCTTTTAGGTGGCTGTAATCTTTTCCTTTTTTTGTTTCTACAGGTTGGCGGGAGACGCGGGCGATCGATTCCTTTTGAGTCCAGGGACTGCACGGCTTGTTATTTATTTTTTCCCCTCTATAGATCGTGATTTGGCAGAGAACAGAAGCAGGAGCCGGCTTGGGGGTGCGGGTACGGAGCCGGCAGATTCGGCAGCGAGGTTGCAGCCTGACGGCGAGAGCGGAAAACCTTGAAGCAGCGGAAGCGGGTTCTAGCCTCAACTGAAACGCTCAACATTGTGTAGGGCAAATGTCTCGGAATAGCGGCGCATCTGGGAGCCAAGTAAGGCGCACGTGCCTTGAAGGTACCGCCAAGGTCAGGGAAAACGGGCATTTTGCTCAAAGGCGGCGCATTTGTACGGGGTACGGCATTAGCTCAGTGACTAAGGCAGCATGCAGTGGGGCTCTGTTGGGACGCAGGTTCAAATCCCGGCGGTTGTTCCCAAGTCGGTAGTTATGTATATACCTTGAAAAGGGGTAAGAGAAAACGGCTCGTTGGTCTAAGGATAAAAAAGCAGACTCTGGGTAAATACTTAAATAACCTCTGTTGCTCTGTTGGTCATATCATTGCGTAAAAAACGGGTCGAATTTTGCCAAAAGAAGGCTAGCTTTTTTTGTGGCTTGGGAGTTCGGGCTGGACTGTTCCCATGAGGCACAGGGTCAGACTGATTTGCATATGGCCATGTAGGAAATGGGGTGGCTGAGTGGGCTAAAGAATGGTGATGGATTAAACCCAGATCAGTTGACTGGGGGTGAGTGTTTGATTTGCTCAAACGCTCCATCCATCATCCCCTTTTGTATCGCTTTGTTCGCCCTAAGTGTGGCAGGGTATGCTCAGACGTGAGTCCCTTTCTCACTTGGCCACTGGATTCAAGATAGCCTGGCTGATGAGGATTATGAATCCGAAACCGGTCCCAGGATGCTTGTTTCCGGTCCATGGAAGACATGGCTTGGCAGTTCGGGCTGGACTGTTCCCATGAGGCACAGGGTCAGACTGATTTGCATATGGCCATGTCTGAAATGGGGTGGCTGAGTGGGCTAAAGAATGGTGATGGATTAAACCCAGATCAGTTGACTGGGGGTGAGTGTTTGATTTGCTCAAACGCTCCGTCCATCATCCCCTTTTGTATCGCTTTGTTCGCCCTAAGTGTGGCAGGGTATGCTCAGACGTGAGTCCCTTGCTCACTTGGCCACTGGATTCAAGATAGCCTGGCTGATGAGGATTATGAATCCGAAACCGGTCCCAGGATGCTTGTTTCCGGTCCATGGAAGACATGGCTTGGCAGGTCGGGCTGGATTGTTCCCATGAGGCACAGGGTCAGACTGATTTGCATATGGCCATGTCTGAAATGGGGTGGCTGAGTGGGCTAAAGAATGGTGATGGATTAAACCCAGATCAGTTGACTGGGGGTGAGTGTTTGATTTGCTCAAACGCTCCGTCCATCATCCCCTTTTGTATCGCTTTGTTCGCCCTAAGTGTGGCAGGGTATGCTCAGACGTGAGTCCCTTGCTCACTTGGCCACTGGATTCAAGATAGCCTAGCTGATGAGGATTATGAATCCGAAACCGGTCCCAGGATGCTTGTTTCCGGTCCGAGGAAGACATGGCTTGGCAGGTCGGGCTGGACTGTTCCCATGAGGCACAGGGTCAGACTGATTTGCATATGGCCATGTCTGAAATGGGGTGGCTGATTGGGCTAAAGAATGGTGATGGATTAAACCCAGATCAGTTGACTGGGGGTGAGTGTTTGATTTGCTCAAACGCTCCGTCCATCATCCCCTTTTGTATCGCTTTGTTCACCCTAAGTGTGGCAGGGTATGCTCAGAAGTGAGGTCCTTGCTCACTTGGCCACTGGATTCAAGATAGCCTGGCTGATGAGGATTATGAATCCGAAACCGGTCCCAGGATGCTTGTTTCCGGTCCATGGAAGACATGGCTTGGCAGTTCGGGCTGGACTGTTCCCATGAGGCACAGGGTCAGACTGATTTGCATATGGCCATGTCTGAAATGGGGTGGCTGAGTGGGCTAAAGAATGGTGATGGATTAAACCCAGATCAGTTGACTGGGGGTGAGTGTTTGATTTGCTCAAACGCTCCGTCCATCATCCCCTTTTGTATAGCTTTTTTTGTGATTCTGGGCAAATTGCCCCATCAACCTATTGATACAATAACTTATAAGGAGGCAAAATAACTGGGGCAATTTTCGTGATTCTGGGGAAATTATTGCAACTGTGTGTGGCATGTAGGAATTAATCCGGGGAATATAAAGACTGTTTGCTGTGGATCTAAGTTCTATTGTTTGTGTGTCAATCACATACGCTAACCTGTTTTTCTCATCGTAGGAGTGCATAGAGGGTGCTCTTCTTACTAGACCAGCAAGAGGCAAGGACATCGCTGTAAGGGGACACAGACAGGCCTGCACTTTACTGCTTCTGTGGGCCGCCGGGCTAGAGAGCGCTCGCCCAACACCCAGGCTAGCTGGTGTGGCGTGGCCCCAGTTGTGTGGTGCTTACGGCCAGTTTGTGTACCTCCAACGTGCGCAGGTAAGGACCGGTAGAGGTCCCATTTAGGTAACAAATAACATTGTGCTCACGGTGTTATTGCTGATCAGTGCGTAAAATACCTTGCAATCGTTGGCTTAAGAAATATGGCTAGTAAACGTGGTGCAAAGCGTTCCCGCATTGAACATAAGTTGGAATCTATGATGCGCAGAATGGCGATAATGGATAGGGGATGGGGAAAGGTAGAGCAAATGGGGCATAGCCTGGCAGAGCTCAGACAGAAGGTAGATGGCCAGAGTGGCCCAGCAGGCAGGCCCAAGCGAACAATAGTGCCCCCAAAACCCAGAGGGGAATTGGACCCACTCCCAAAGTGGGCTAGAAACAGGAAGGGGAAGAATCAGGATCCCACACCAAGGCAGCATTTGGGTCAGATCCCTTCAGGGGAGGGTCCCTCAGGAGTTCCGGTGACACCAGTGAGCCCTATACCTGAGATAATGCCAAGTGTCCCATTGACCCCTGTGCCTTCCCCGCCTGTGCTTACATCAAGTTAGGGGCCTTCAGTATCAATCCCGGTGGTACCAATGATAAGCCCTGTGGTGCCCACGCCTAGCCTCACACCATCCCCGGGGGTTCCTGTCCTGAATCCAGTGGTCCCCACCCCGGTCTTAGCACCAGCAGAGGTTAGTCAGGCACCGCCGGAGTTAGCGGCTCAGATAGCGGCAGTTCTCCCTTGGTTAGGAAAGGAGGGAATGTTACCGTCTTCTGTGGGTGCAAAAGGGGTAGGGGAGGACCCATTAGCGGAGGCGCAGAGGATGGTGGCAAAGATTATGGCTGCCCCAAGTGGGGTGCCAAGCCCAGGGCCAAGTACTTCCAGTTTACCCCAATCAGTGCAACAAGAGAGCGGCATTGGAAAGGATGGGATGGCGGAGCCAGCGGGAGCCGGGGCAATAGGTAAGGAGGTGGCATTGCCATTGCTAGGCGCGGGTGTACCACCCTCTAGGAGGGAGCATTTGGCAAGGCATGTAACACGGGAGGTGAAGGAATTGATATGGTCTGGTGCTTATGTCAATATGTTTTCTTTACTTGTGGATAACAGGGAAATGGAGTATGCCAGGAAGCAGAACAATTGGATGCTTCCCAGTGAATGGTGGTTAGAAATGTTGAAATTCAGGGTGGAGGAGACCCTGAACAGTTGGATTAGGGCTTTCTCAGTATTTATGGCCATAATAGCCAAACGTTCGCCTAATCTGCAAGCAGAAATGGCGTGTTCCCAGAGCAGGGGTACTATGACTCATGATAAAGATGGGGGGGTAGGTTGGAAAGAATATGACATGAATTTCAGGAAGGCTAAAGAATTTGACCCATCACTTACCTTGGACCGGGTTGACTCAATCTCGTGGTTTGATCAGTTTAGCCCAGAGCAGCCAAAATGCAGTGCAAAATTGGAACAAGGGTCACACTTCCCAAGCACCTCAGCCCTTTCGGCCACCACAAACCGGGGGCACGGCCCCTGGTTCAGGGAACGGGGGGGGTTGAAAAGGAGTATGCTGGGATTTTAATAGAAAGATATGCACCAGGGCCCAAGACACTTGTAAATTCAGACATGCATGCTCCATATGTAATCACCCCTCTCACCCAGAATCAAAGTGTCTCAAGAAAGGGAATTCATTCTCAGGGAATAGAGGGAAGAAGAAACAGGAATAAGGAAAAGGTACAAAGGGTGACACATTCACCCATTGACGTTCTGGCTATGACTCCTTGGTTAAATAGGTACCCAGACCATGCCACAGCTAGGATGCTACAGGAAGGTTTTTTGTATGGCTTTAGGATTCCGGCTGTTGACTACACAGGGACAACATAATGTTAAAATCAGCTGTCAGTAAGGTCCATCCCAGGGGTAGCATCAGTTAAAATTGCAAAAGAATTGCGCCTGGGTAGAATAGAGGGTCCTTTTGATCACATCCCCGTGCCCAACTTTGTCTGCTCGTCCCTGGGGTGGTCCCAAAGAAAGAGGAAGGGGAGTTCAGGTTGATTCATAATCTGTCAGCCCCTAGAGGCAATTCATTAAATGACGCCATAAATGAATAAATCTGTAGCATGAAGTATGCCTCTTTTGACCAGGCAGTTGATATGCTAACAAATCAGATGTTGAATCCGCCTTCTGGCTGAAGCCTGTCCATTCTTTAGATCACCACCTTTTAGGCTTATTATTTTAAGGGTAAATTCTACATGGATATGTGCATGCCCATGGGTTGTTCTGTTTCCTGCGCTGTTACAGTTCATTTTTGGAATGGGTTTTGAGACAGGCAACGGGGCACCAATATGTCATGCATTATCTGGAGGACTTTCTCTTTCTGGGGTCGGCGGGCTCCCGGGAATGCGCTTGGGCACTGCAGGAATTTTGCATGCTCATGCATGCTTTTGGGGTCCCTCTGGCGCCGGGGAAGACGGTTGGTCCAGCAACCACAATAGAATTTTTAGGCATTGAGTTTGATTCGGTACAGGGATCTTTTAGGTTACCAGAGGAAAAAATATTGAAATTTAGAGCAGCACTCCAGCAATGTTTGGCAAAAGATAAAGTAACCTTACATCAGCTACAACAGACAGTGGGCCAGTTGAACTTTGCACTAAGGGTAATACCTATGGCACGACCATTCTCCCGTTCCATCTCACAGGCCATGACAGGCCCCCAGGAGAAACACCATCACACAAGACTGTTGTCTGAGGTTCGCCAGGACATGTGGATCTGGATCGCATTTCTGGAGGGTTTCAACAGCAGGGTAGTGTGGCCCAGTCCCCCTACTACTTCAGCGGAGTTAGGTTTATGAACTGACGCTGCGGGCAGTGTGGGATTTGGTGCCATACTCGGGAACAAAAGGGTGGCTCAGCATTGGCCGGCTTGGTGGGGTGAGAGTGGTCTGACAGCCAATATAGGTTTCCTGGAACTCTTTCCCATCTGGGTGGCACTGACTGTTTGGCCTCATCATTTGCGTAACCAATCTGTCATTTTCTGGTCAGACAACATGACAGTGGTGGAATGCATTATTCAACAGGCCGCCCGGTGTAAAATGATCCTCCACCTGTTGAAAGAGATAGTGCTGAACATACAGTTTAAGGCTAAACATGTTCCAGGCGTGCTAAATAATGCAGCTGACACACTATCTCGCTTCAAGATGCAGGTTTTCAGGGAACACCTACCATCTGCAGCGGTGATGCCAACACACTTCCCGGAAGCACTCTGGCAGATTGGTTTCTTTCTTTGCACAGATCAGGGACACCAGGGACCCCATGAATAGTTTCATTGTAAGGAAGGGTCTAAAAGGATGGCGGCACCTCCAGAGGTCGCCCCAGACACAAGGCAACCAATAGGTTTAGAGCTGCTGGCATCACTGTTAACTGCCCTGGGTGGCAATTGCAGTTCAACAGGAGAGGCATTACTGTTTAGAGCTGCCTTTGCACTAGCTTTCTATGGGGCATTTAGAGTGGGGGAACTGGTGGCACGCAACAAACAGGATGTGCTAGGTGGGCTCCAGCTGGAGCAAGCAAGGATACAGGGCTGCACACTGCTAATAACCATTAAAAAATCTAAAACTGATCAGGAAGCCCATGGTGAAGGGTTGGTAATTCATCGGGCACAAGGCAATCCTTGCTGTCCAGTGAGGCTTCTAGTGAGGCATCTACAAGCCTTCCTCCAGCAGAGGAATAGTACAGTGGGGGGACACTATTAATGCAACCTGACGGTACCCCACTTACAAGGTTCCAATTTAAAAGGGTTTTAGCCATGGCGATTGACAGGACTGGTTTGGATCCAAAAGACTTTGGAACACATTCATTCTGATTAGGGGCTGCCACAGAGGCAACGGCTAGAGGGTTGCACAGCAACAGTGTGAAAAGAATTGGAAGATGGTCTTCTAATTGTTACAAGCGCTATGTGCGGTATGTGACCTTTTCTACGCGGCCACTACTTCGGATTGCCTTTACTTCGCATCGTTAGTACGCAGAAACCATTACTACCCATGGTTTTACTGCGCATGGCCGTTACTTCGCAGGATATCCACATCGTTGTTTTTATTTAGGCGTTTCCGTTTCTAAATAACGTAGTACGACTCTGAAGACACAGGAAGCTGGACCAGTGCAAGGTGATCCACGAGGAGAGAGAGGTAAGTGGGGCTGTGTGTATGTTTGTGTAGGTGTAGTGTAGAGTAGTGTATTTGGGTGTAGGGTAGTGTAGGGGGTCATGAAGGGTAGTGTTTGTGTGTAAGGAATGGACTGGGGGTAGGGGCAGGGTTGTGCAGGGGGTAGTGTTTTGGGGTTTAGGGTAGTGTTTTAGGGTTTAGGGTAGTGTTGGGGTGTTGTGCAGGATAGTGTTTGGGTGTAGGGACAGGACTAGGGGTCGGGGAGGATTGTGCAGGGGGTAGTGCTTTAGGGTTTAGTGTAGTGTTTTGGGGTTTATGTAGTGTAAGATAGTGTTTTAGGGTTTAGGGTAGTGTTTGGGTGTCGTACATGGTAGTGTTGTAGTGTAGGGAGCGGATTGGGGGAAGAGTAAGGGTCGTGCAGGGGATAGTGTTTTAGGCTTTAGGGTAGTGGTGTGGTGTTTGTGTAGTGTAGGGTAGTGTTTTATGGTTTAGGGTAGTGTCTGGGGTTGTGAAGTGTAGTGTTAGAGTGTAGGGTCAAGGCAAGGGGAAGGTCGTGTATGGGGTAGTGTACTATGGTTTAGGGTAGTATAGTGGTATTTAAGTAGTGTAAGGTAGTGTAAGCATGATTTTAGTGCGATGTTTTAAATTAGCATAAACCATAGTACATTTATAACCATTTGCGTTATAAATGCATGCGCAGTTAAAACATGCGAAGTAATGGTTTATGCTAAGTAAAAATATTGCACTAAATCATGGGAAGTAATGGTATGCGAAGTATCGACATACATCCCTATGTGCGGCTGCACATGTTGTGAGGGTGGCAAGATAATAGTGGACTGATGCCTGTCCTGTTTGTTTGCTTATATTTCAGTTTCTTGAGCCTGTCACGCAAGGGGGAAATTGTCGTGAGCGCATCACCAGCAAGATTCCACACAACAGCGGCCACATCCACAGGACAAGGGAGCTCATGTAGTATGGGTCATTGGTCATTCTTATGTATGGCGTATGAAATCTGTTTTTTAAGGTAATTACAGGCAGAGCTGAGCAGGATGGTTTCAAGGTATCATTCCATGGTAAAGGGAGTATCTGCCTCAGTCATTTTAGGGGTTTTGCTACAGATCTGTTGGATAGACACAGTCCGCCACCCACAATAGTTATCTTGCATTTGGGCGGGAACGATCTGGTAAACCTGGGGAGAAGGGCCTTGATAGAGGATATAATCGCTGAAGTAAGCTGGTTAGCTAAGACATGCCGGGGCTGCACCATAGTTTAGTCCCAGATGATACCCAAATTCAAATGAAGAGGGGGAGATTCTGTGGAAACGTTGAATCACTCGGTAAAGAGGATCAACAATAAAATAGAAAAATTGTTCAGGTCCCCTCAGTTGCAAAACATATGGCATGGGTGTGTCAGGGGGGAATGGTGCTTCTTAAAAGACGGATAGGAAATACTTTGTATTAGAAGTATGTTAAGGTTAGCCACCTGATATCTGTACATATGAATTGTAATCAAATGTCAAGTATGTTATCTGCGTAAAAATTGTGTAAATATTGTTTATTTCAATTTTATATTGATTTTATGTTTTAACAAATACGGCCGGGGGTTGTACAACCCCCCGCCTCCAAAGAAATCCTCTTACATGTCTAATTTTAATAAATGTTGGTTAAATACAAGGCGGGGGAGGGGGATGTTTGGTAGTCCCTGGCCATAGAGAAAGGCGGGGGCCGTCATGAGCCCCACCGCGGGTATGGCGGGGCACCGGCCCCCCTCCCCCTCACCAGCTATCTATGGTGGGGCGCGCCATCATGATGCGGCGGGCTCACCTCTCCATCGATTGGTCAAGGGGCTCCCAAGTGACCCGGAAGTGATTGGATCGCTTCTGGGTCAAGGGAGAGCAGAGGTCAGGCCGGCTAGAACTGGGGGGTTTAAAAGGCCGGGGAGCGCGGGAGGCGTTCTCTTGTTCCCGCGCTCCCAGGCCTGCCCTCTCAGCCTGTTAGGAGGCTGTACTCTTTTTCCCCACCCACCATCCCCTAAAAGCAGATATTGGTTATTGTAATATAAGGTTGTTAATATGGTTTATCCCAGTGTGACAGGTGTGTCGTACGATTATTTTTTGTTCCTTAGAACTTTTTCCTGTTTGTAGGTCATCAATTGTCGTATTTATTGCTATTACTTGGTCAGGCGGAAAGGTCATGATTGGTGAGTAGTCAATTTAATGTCCTTAGGGGGCGGCGCCATTTTTGAATGGGGTCGCCCAGGGGTAGGGACAAGTGGTCTCTCCTAGAACTCCAGGGGCGGTACATCCGGTTGGCTGGATGGGTGCGAGGGAGGGGGGAGTCACGCTTTCTTTAGGCTGGTTGGCCACCCCACACGGGCACAATGATGTCACTAAACGGCGCAGAGTGCAAGGGCCCCTCTTTTAATGGAATTCATGGAGCGTACGGGGGTAATCGGGGGGGGGGGAATACCCTCTCGGTAAACGGGCCCTCTGCGCATGAGCACTCCTACAGGAGGGCATGGTTAATTGATAAGGATCTGACACCAGTTAGCAACCTTGCCGTAGGCCCAAATAGTATTCGCAGAAAAGTCATTAATGTATGATTATGATTCATATATTAGACTAGGATAGGAAATACTTTATATTAGAAGTATGTTAAGGTTAGCCATCTGATATCTGTACATATGAATTGTAATCAAATGTCAAGTATGTTTTCTGCATAAAAATTTGGAAATATTGTTTATTTCAATTTTATATTGATTTTATGTTCTAATAAATACGGCCAGGGGGTTGTACGACCCCCCACCTCCAAAGAAATCCTCTTTCATGTCTAATTTTAATAAATGTTGGTTAAATACAAGACGGGGACGGGGATGTTCGGTAGTCCCTGGCCATACCAAGGCGCTCAGACCAATCCCAATGCTGCTCACATGCTGGGAATGCTATTCCCAGCATGAGAGCAGCACTGGGGTTGGGAGCTGGAATCCTGTGCATTGTGCAGCAGTTACTGACGTCTGGGCGAGGATCAGGAGCAAGGCAGTGGCCATTGGAGCAGGTAAGAGCTTATAATTCTGTGCTGTTTCTTTTTTTTATTTTTGTGTGTTCCCCCTTCCCTCTGCTCCACCAACTTCGCAATAAGAGTGGCTCCTACGGTAGAAGGGGCATAGCTGGACAGACCTTTAATTCACGGGCATTTCCAAGGTCGGCTGGAGCCCTTAAGGCAGGTTTTGAAAGCAAAGGGCTGATCCTTCCTCCAGCACCTCAAAATAAATTGCAGCAAGCACAGGGGCTTCAAGAGTGACAGAGAAGAAGGGACGGGAAGGGTAGAGAGAAAGCGCTCAAAGAGGGACACATGGAAAGGGGAGAGAGTGAATGGATGGAAAGAGCGCAATATCGTGACACGCCGAAGGGAGCGGGGCTAGTTTGAGCACTTTTCCCAGGTTCTCTTTTTGGTTCCCCCGTTGTCCGCTAAACTTACCTGGACAACGCCGCATCACGCCACAGCTTGACAGGCTTCCCAGCCCACGCCTCCACCGCCGAGAGTCATCTTTCCTGCACTTGGGACGCGCCGCCGCTCCGGGACTACGAATCCCGGCAGCCTACGCGGCGGCGCGCGCTGTGACACCGCGAGGGCGCCAGGGGAGGCGCACAAAAGCGGGCAGGACCGGCGGAGCACTTGGGAAACGCTAAACTTACCTGGACAACGCCGCATCACGCCACAGCTTGACAGGCTTCCCAGCCCATGCCGCCACCGCCGAGAGTCATCTTTCCTGCACTTGGGACGCGCCGCCGCTCCGGGACTACGAATCCCGGCAGCCTACGCGGCGGCGCGCGCTGTGACACCGCGAGGGCGCCAGGGGAGGCGCACAAAAGCGGGCAGGACCGGCGGAGCACTTGGGAAACGCTAAACTTACCTGGACAACGCCGCATCACGCCACAGCTTGACAGGCTTCCCAGCCCACGCCGCCACCGCCGAGAGTCATCTTTACTGCACTTGGGACGCGCCGCCGCTCCGGGACTACGAATCCCGGCAGCCTACGCGGCGGCGCGCGCTGTGACACCACGAGGGCGCCAGGGGAGGCGCACAAAAGCGGGCAGGACCGGCGGAGCACTTGGGAAACGCTAAACTTACCTGGACAACGCCGCATCACGCCATAGCTTGACAGGCTTTTCCAGCCCACGCCGCCACCGCCGAGAGTCATCTTTCCTGCACTTGTGACGCGCCGCCGCTCCGGGACTATGAATCCCGGCAGCCTACGATGCGGCGCGCGCTGTGACACCGCGAGGGCGCCAGGGGAGGCGCACAAAAGCGGGCAGGACCGGCTTCGCGGGACGCGACCGAAAAGCCCGGGGCTAAGCCCGGGCAAAGGGCGGGCCCTCTACGGCCCTCATCGGCACGAGGAGGCAGGGCAGGGCCAGAAACTCTACAGGACTGATATGCAAGTAAGCAATCTTGTTGATTTTTACATATTTTAAGTACCTACAATTTTCTAACAACATTGGCTGTGAGTACTTTGTAAAGTATGCCTGCGAAAACGAAGGAAGCCCCACAGAATACCCTTGATAATTATCTCGTCCAGACAGTTAGGAAAATCAATACGCAAAGGAGAGACTCTCTTGGTTTAAGTCAATCTCCAGACCTTCGCTGTTTGTCACCTACTGCTTCCACGATGATTGATGACACTATTTTGCAGGAAACCTGCCAGGAGAATGCAATTGGCGGCCCCATTCTCCTAGATTTAAGCAGTGCACCGGATAATGCAGTTATGGCCATTGAGACTTTTAACATACAGGCTGAGGAAGGAACTGATATTGAAATTGACTCTGATCAAGAGAGACATGCACAAGCTGCACCCGAGGAGAGGACACCAAAAGGGCCTGCAACAAGGCCAAGACGTCTATGTGCTAAGAATCCTCCAAAGCTGAGTGGCCCGCGTATAGGGGCAAGAAAGAAAAGGGTCACCACCCCAAAGATTAAACAAGTAAACGTCTTAGAGGATAACCAGAGTCATATCTCCGAGGATGCTTTTTTCGTAAGGATCTCGGACTTTCTTGAACAAAAAATCAATGCCATTGTAAAACCCTTAATATCCAAATTGGACAAATTGCATGCAGAGGTTAAGAGGTTGGGTGGCTTAAGTACCAAGGTTGCAGATGGGGTGGAAAATATCACCAAGATAGTCACTAATCTGCCCAATCATATAGGGGGAGACGTGATTAATGAAGTCTTTTGTGACAATGAAGGGATCCAGTTACCTGTTGATAATTTATTGCCCCAGCCATTGATACCTTTGTCCACCACCACTGAGGGCCCTCTTTTAGTTACCATCCCAACAGATGATCTCCCTTCCGCTAGACCACCCCCAGCAACTACCCATACTACGGCCCCCCTCCAATTTTTAGTTGAGGCCACTCCAGTGGTCCTGGTGCTTGCAAGCGTACCTCCATTGGAAGGGGGAATAGTCGAAAGCCCTACCTCTCTTACAAGCAAGGCTCTGCATTGGCTAACCAACAATATGCGGTTAGCCCCAGGGGGGAAACATCATCTGGCAAATGTCATTAAGTCTGCGACCAGGGTCCCTTGGTTGGGAAACCGCCCGAAAAAGTTTAAGGGGGACTGTGTGGCAGTGACCCTTTCGAATCAAGATGTTCTTCCTAACATACTGGCCAATCTTTTCCCCCCCCAGCGCAGGCAAGGCACTGTTGTTCCTCTAACTTTGAAGTTTTTTTATGGGGAACAACAAAACGTTACGTATCCAAGAACTCCAGCGTTGGGGTGGGACAGACCCTGGGATTTTAATCCCAGACGGGGGCAGGATATAAGGCACAACTCTGTAGCCCAATATCCCCTTTTACCACAACATAACTCCTTTGTTGAACCTCTTCAGTTATTTAATCGCTATGCCCCACTGTCCTTCATGGATCAGAATGACTGACTCGCTCCTACAGAAGATACTAACAGTGAGGGTTTTTTACCTGTTTTTTTACTCTGTCCCTGTACTTTCAGACTTAAAAATTAAAAGTAACAGGGTTTGTAGTATCTTGAGTTGGAATGTAGCTGGTATTAGCTCTAAAATTAGTAATAAGAACTGGCTGGAAATGGTTAGATCATATGACATCCTTGTATTCCAGGAGACCTGGGAGACGTCCGACGGATTTGCTCTAGACGGCTTTTCCCAGTTCTCTGTACCTGCTGTTTCTAGCACATTTGGAAGGGCAAAGGGAGGCTTGGCCATATATATTTCCTTGAACATTCAGGGAAAGCCAAGACAAATTAAATCTAATTCAACAAACATATTAGCGGTTGAATTAACTACATTTAACTCACAGCCTATTTTACTAGTTAATTTTTATAATTCTCCTGTCAGTCAATTGTTTAACGACCATTTGGTAACCTTAGAGGATTTCTTGTCTACCCACAGCGAGAATAGTGTCCACGGCTTTGATGTGATTCTTATGTGAGATTATAATATCCACCCATGTAATATGGACTGCCGTGAGGAATATGAAGATTTTCCCCCTTACCTTTGTATTCCACACTTTGAACATTCATCGCGAGGGGAGGCATTGGAATCTCTCTTAGCAACTTTTAACCTTTACGAATTTTCTAGCAGCAACACAGACTTGAGGTTACCGACATTTGTGGGTAACAACTCTGGCACAATAGTAGATTATATCTTTTTGTTGCCTAGTATTCTGTCTGAGGTTTCAACCTATAAGGTAGTAACCTCAGTCTTTAGTGATCACAACCCAGTAATTTTAGAGATTTTATCCCAGGGAGTTTTTGGAAAAAGAGAGGCTGCATTCTTATGTGCAACCAATTTAGTCTTGGGAGATCAGAACCGTAGGCTGAAGTGGGATCAAGTTACCCCGATCACTTTCATACAGGACACTTTGTCCAAAGTTGAGGGTGAGGTTGCAATCTGCCTGGATAATAATAATCCGTCTTCTATCTTGATAGAGGCCTTTAACATTATCTGTATTCAGGTTGACCTGGATCTGACTGTAAGGAATAAGGCCCGGACATGCAGGGGCAAAAAATGGTTTAACACAGACTGTTCAAAGGCCCACTCAACTCTTCTAAAGGCTTTAAAAGTTGAGCCAAGAGATAAAATACAGATAGCGTTGCTAAGGAAAAACTATAATGACGCTATCAGAAAGAGAAAATCAGAGATTAAACTTGAGGCCTGGAACGACTTGCTGTCGCCCGACACACAGAGAGATAGCTCAAAATTTTGGGCGATAATAAACCATCCCTTTTTTGTCGATCTAGATAAGCAGAGAGCAGATTGCACCATACCGGACGACCAGTGGGTCACACACTTCAGCAATATCTACAGTTGTTCTGATAATATCTCAGGCTGTGGATTACAATCCACACATGCAGCCCCTCCCATCTCCCCTTTTAGTATAGAAGAGGTAAAAAAAAGCTATCAGCGACACACATTCCAAAAAGGCTCCGGGCCCCGACAGGGTTCCCGCTGACTTTTTTAAAAGTGCCCCTGAATTAAGCGCCAAAATTCTTACCAACATTTTTAATGCCACAAGAGATTTAGTTTTTCCTATTAGCTGGTCGAAGTCTACCATCATACCTATTTTTAAAAAGGGACAAAGATCAGACCCAGCCTGTTATAGGCCAATCTCCCTAATCGATTCAAGTGTCAAGATTTTGGGAAGAGTCCTTTTAGGAAGACTGACTCAGCTTCTAGAAGGAAAGGGCATTTTATCGAATGCACAATACGGATTTAGAGCTAAAAGGGGAACTTTAGATCAGTGTTTAAATTTAGAACTGATCATAAGTAAATATGTGGCTGCCAAGGGGGGCTCTCTGTACATGGCCTTTATAGACCTCTCCTCAGCTTTTGACCTGGTCAATAGGGCTAAGCTGTGGGGGGTCCTTCTGGCCATGGGCTTTGATGCCCCACTGGTGGGATACTTGGCAGAGTTACATAGAGACCTCAAGACGTCGGTGAGAGTGACCAGGGAAGGTAGATGTACCTGCCACTTCGAATCAGGGAGAGGGGTTAGGCAGGGATGTATCCTTGCACCCCTTCTCTTCACACTTTATATAAATGGTCTTGAGGCAGTTCTGGCTGCGTCCCACACCGATACTCCGCGTGCAGGAGAAATAAAGATACCTGTCCTCCTGTATGCGGACGACGCCGTCCTTTTAGCTCGTTCTGGAGTGGCATTGAATAAACTACTCTCAGCTTTTGGGGATTTCATGTCCTCATTGGACATGAAAACTAATGTAGAAAAATCCCACGTAATGATAGCAGGAGCCGCAGGCAGGAAAAGAAAGACTAAAACTTTCTTTTGTTCAGGGAAGGAGGTCAGGAGGGTTCCATCTTTTCCCTACTTAGGCGTGATCTTTGATGAAAAAGGCAAGTGGGGTCCCCAGCTTTTGGCCAAAAGCAACGCAGTAGCAAGAGCGGCTGCTGGGCTGCTTGGCTTTGCGAAAAAGCTTGGTGCTCGCCCCATGGAAAGCATTATAAAGGTCTATAAATCTAAATGCTTATCGGTTGCCCAATACGGCTCTGTTATCTGGGGGTACACTAATCACGAGTATGATAAAATTCAGAAAGTAGAAAAGAAATTTTTGAGAACCCTGCTTTCTGTCCCCCAGTCAACTTCTACATACATAATACATACAGAGCTCGGCTTGGGCTACATTACCGATATCTTGAAGGCAGCCCCAGTCATTGGTTGGTTGAAAGTGTGGCTCAATCAGGAGCTCACTCTAAACCATCATATTTTTAATGATTGTTTAACCCTGGATAATGTTCACAACATCCCCTGGTTAAA
The DNA here is from genome assembly GCF_964261635.1 of Lissotriton helveticus. Lineage (NCBI taxonomy): Eukaryota > Metazoa > Chordata > Amphibia > Caudata > Salamandridae > Lissotriton > Lissotriton helveticus. The sequence goes on along the minus strand of NC_136071.1, from coordinate 572,094,916 downwards.
ATATGTCAAGACGCAGTTAACTCTAGTTGGCCGACCTGAACTCTTTTCCTCTCCACATTTGATAAATTTAGAAGACGTAAAGACAGTCAAAAATCTTTTGATCGAGCGTTATGTCTTGGAGAGGGAAGCCACAGAGTTGAACAAACACACGGTTAGGAAACATTGTACGATAACAACTGTTCCAGGCATGGAGCCATATCTTTTTTCGGTACACAAACCATACCATCGTTTCCTCCTAACAAGATTTCGTCTTGATTTAATTCCTTTTATTTTGGGTAATTTTAAAAAGTGGTCTAGACCTGAAAATGCTGATCCCTGTGATTGTGACCATTTTTCTATTCAAGACACGACGCATTTTATCCTGTTCTGTGGTCATTACAAAGAGAGTAGGAAAAAATTCTTGCTGCCTATACTGTGCAATATGGGTTTTATACAGGTAAAACCAGCTATGCTATTTCTGCAACTTTTACCCAATTTAAAAGTGGCACTCCATGTTGCTAGTTTTTTGGTTGCTGGTGCTCTTATAAATAAGTATCGTTTTAGCACTAGGCACTTTGTCCCTGTTTAATGATTAATGATTACCTTCTATATCCTATTGACTTTTACACTTTTTAAGATTATGTGCATAATTTTATCCTTGTATAATGTGTTTTTAGGGTTTTTTATAAATTTTTCGATATGTATTACTATGTGTCATAATGAAATGTTACCGTGTATTGCTCGTTCTTCTTTTATGATTTTAATTAATCGAATAAAGAAATTTTGACTGACTGGTTCCCCCGTCCGGCCCTGAGCAGGGGACCGCAGCTGCTATCCCTGTCTGGCCCTAATTGACATCTACGAGAAACGCAAACCCTTTGGCTTCAGCCATTCAAAGCCGAAGGCGGGACCAGTGTCTGATTCAAATGAGTTCCACGTTAACAATAACAGTGTACTCGACTATCTTATGCACAATTTTTCTTCACTGGAACTCTTAGTAGAGCTTTTAGTGTGGTGCTAAACAATGGTTAAAGAATGTGATCTGTGTAAAGCCTGCAAGGAGCATTACAGAAGAAAACTACTGCAAGGAGATATACATTCCTGGTAGGTTTATTTCTGCTGTCAAAGCATAACGTTTGTAAAACGTTCTGCTCTTAAACTAGAAGTCTGGGATGCACTTTTCATTTCATGGTCTCTACTTGACATTTAAACCAAATATATAATCTCATTTTCTGTGCTGGCTCATGTGGCCATGCTAAATCCACACACCATGTCTCATGTTATTTATAAAGGATTAAAACTGCTGCGGGTTTGACTCTGTTTTCAGGTTAAAGCCTGAGAGTTCTCGGGAAGGCAGAATTTTCAGCGAACATGGGCATGAATAATCGGTAGTCATTGAACGGTATTTCTCCAGGTTGCTCTTGCAACCTCTCACACTCAGAGATTTAAAATACAAAGTGTGTATGCTTCTATTCAAGCTGAAAAAGTCTAGACTCTAGGCATGTGATGGAGATGTAGCAAGTCTCAGATCCATCACAGAAATTTAGACCAGTAGAAGCGACGACTTTACCTAATCCTAGAATGTCCAATGGAGGTTGAGGAAATAAACTGTATGCCAAATTTTAGTACAACCTATGGCAATGTATGCCAGTGACTTTGAAATTCATTATTTGTGCATTTAAATTACCTGGATAGCATAAAAATCTGGTAAAGATCCAACCCTCCTGGGGGTTCTCGGACAAACGTGCTCTGATCACTGTTAATCCCTCCAAATCAGCAGCATCTTCTTTGCAACTCACAACTTAATTGTCAATTGGATAAGCAGCGTTTTTATAAGATTGAAACATAGATTGACTAAACAGCACAGAGATTTTCACAGGTGTATTTCTTTAGTAAGACTGCTTTACATCACATCCCCTAGCATTGTGGTAGATGTAGTCCTTGCATCTTTCATTTCCTTTTTCACTTGAGGCGTTCCTCCCTTGCTGGTAGTGTTGAACTGGCCTGACAGGCACTTTGGCACTGCCAGATGAGTCTGCTTGAAAGCAAGCGGCGGCCAGTCCTTTAGGGCAGAGGAGCATCGCCCCCGCCACCCCCGCCCCCTGCTGCCAGCGTTGAAAAGGTGAAAAATAAAATGGTAATAAATTGAATTTTTTACCATTTTATTTTTCCCGTCCCCCACCCGAGACGGTGTTTGGGGGTGGGGCAGCTGCTGCTGACTGACAGTTTACTCTGAGCATGTAAATTTGGCTGGGTGTCTAGTGACAGCCAGCCTGACCTGCGCAGTGTAAATCTCTCCACCCAACTGTCTCAGGCAACTTGGTGGAGAGCAGGCATAGTCACACAGTGCCTGCAGGAGCATGAAGGCAGCCCTCTCGAGCCAATCCTGGCACTGCTTTCATACTGCTGAACATTATCAGCAGCATGGGAGCAGCTTCTGAATTGGGGTGGAGAATTCAACTGCTTCAAGCTTCCAGAGGACAGGAGGAGGCGAGCCAGCAGAGTGGGTAAGTACTCTCTCTGCTCGTTCGTCCTGTTATTTTACCTCTTTCTGCTTGTTTCTAACCTTTAATTTGCCTCTTTCTTCTCGTTTATGACCCTATTTTGCCTTTTTTCTCGCTTCAGACCTTTATTTTTCCTCTTTCTGTTAGTTTGTGCCTTTTTTGTGCCCTCTCTCTGCTCGTTTCTGACTTTTATTTTTTCTCTTTCTGCTCGCCTCAGACATTCATTTTTTCTTTCTGCTAGTTTCTGACCTTCATTTTCCCTCTTTCTGCTTCCTCCTTCTGCTAGTTTCTGTCCTGACACCTAGACAGAGATGTTGCATCCACAGCAACCCAATACCCAGTGTTAAAAATAGCAATATGTATGTACATAAGCGGCGTTCATTTGTGTTCTCAGTGCCCCTTGATGTAAACAGAACGAATATCGCTAAAACTCTGACTATGTTATCTCCCTAGCATAGACCCATGCACACACGTACGCGACAGACATTTTAGGTACCATGGTCTCCCTGTTCACGATCGCTCATCAGCGCCCTTCCCTGACCCTGCGAGCACCCCCCCGTGTACCCTGACTGCCCCCGCTCTCTCATGACCAAGTCATGAGCCCTCCCCTCCCGCATGACTCTGTCCCTAAAGAATCGCACCCCGCGCCTGACCAACACCTCCTTCCCGCCCTTGAATACCCCTCTTGTGATCAACCCTTCCACAGCACTCGATTGTCCACACTGACCCTCCCTTTCATGAATATCTCTCCTTTGATGACCTCTTCCTCTGAGCCTGAATGTTTGTACGGACCACTGGTCATCCCTTAGCCTGAGGATACAGTTTATTGCCTTTATGCACTCGTCTCTCTTGGAAGAAGCTCCTATTGATCATGACCACCCCACCCCATGAGACTCGATCAGACACACACATTCCAATGGAATCAGCAGAACGCTCAGTTGCGTGACAGCCCCTCCTCTTGCATGGAGGATAAGGACCCGTACTGTAGCCACGTGTTGAAATACCTTCATACTATACAATGTATTGATTGTAATATAGGATGCCTGTGTGTCACAAACCTGTGTATAAAAGGCGAAACCTCAGAGAACTTGTTAGAGCACCTCCCGAAGACACTATGCGAGTGTCCCAAAGGACAGGCTCTCCTCATGAGTAATAAACTCTGTTCTTGTTTTCCTACTTCCAGTGCCCGTCTCTTTATTTGGTAGTTATTCAAGATGAGAAAGAAGAGTCGCCCTGCGCCAGCAGCCTGGGCATCCGGGGCGTTATGGGCTGACTTTTCGACAATTGGCGCCCAAAACGCGGGGCCCATCAGCGACATCAGGTCCGGTAAGAGAGGTCCAGACGATGGGGTGAACATCTAAATGATTGGAGTATACCTGCCTTGAGAGGGCCCTCGTCCGGCTGCCGATTGAATGAACTTCACCGATTCCGAACGGATCTCTCTCTCAAGTGACCTGTTGTCGTGACTGGAAGCCCACAGGAATGCCGGAAGTAAAAAAATGGAGAAAGAGAACGAGTGGGCGCTGGAAAAAGGAAGGCGAAGAACTGTCCACATGGTCCGGTCCGGGTAAGGTCGTGACACACGACAAATTGCGACATTGATTGATTGATTGATTGTTTGATAATACTAGTATTTCCTATTGATTGCTTCTGGGAGATTCTCTATTTGCAAACAAACACAGAATCACCATTCTCTGTTTAGTCTTTGCAGATAGTGAAGGGTAGGCAACGCAAAACTTTAACACGTCGTGCCTATTCTTTTTCTCCCCATTGATTGATTGATTGATTGAATCGAGCATTGAATTGTTCGGAGTTGGTTCTCTTAGGAATCTTCTCTGCCTGCAAACGGGGAAGAATAGCAACATTCTCTCTCCCTTTTGCAGAGAGTGAAGGGTAGGCAACGCAAACCTTTAACACGTCGTACCTCTTTAGTTCCTCATTGATTGATTGTTTGCCCGAACATTGACTGTTTGGGAATAAGTTCTTTTTGGAGGTATTCTCTATTCTGCAAACGAGCACGGAAGTCGCCATACTCTAGTCTTTGCAAGTAGTGAAGGGTAGGTAATGCGGACTTTTGTCCCCGTTGTAATCTGTCATACCTATCTACTCCCCACTGGCTGATACGCCAGTTTCACCTGGACCATTTACTAGAGGAACGTCATCTGGCCCGACCAGAGAACACCCCTAGTGAAAAGGGACACATACACTAATAACTAAGTGATCACTGTAACCTGTTAACAGAAGCTTTAGCATGAAACAACCTGGAAAGAAAGGAATAGGAAAACGAAATCAGTAGGCCACTGATGAGCATGAACTTTTATTTAAAAATAACGAACAAGAAACGATAACAATACGTAATAATAAAACCTATTAAATGCTCTAGAAACAATAAAACGTTAGAAATAAGAACGGTAAACTGTAGAAAATGCAAGTCAGCAGAACATCCGCCCCCACTCTGGAAACTTCCAAAGCGGGGCAGGGTTGCGGCCACGCCCAGCCAAAGGCAACCCATATAAGGCGGGTCCTGCTGCCAACAGTCGGCCAGAAAATCGTAACATAGGGTGGAGCCGGAGGAGAGACAGGGGCCAGCGGGACCCAGCCAGGGGATCGCCTTGATCACAATGGAGAGTTGTAGGGGGGGGGGAATGTCTCCTCGACCCTCCTCTCTCTCCCCCAGTCCGGCCACAGCGGCCCTTGAGAGTTGCAGGTAGTCCCGCCACATGCTCCCCCGGTCCGGCCACCAACGGGCTGGGGCCGACGAGATCCGGCAGCGGCCGATAAGCCAAGGAACCCGTTCATGGGGCCAGAGCAAAGGGCGTCCGGCCGACATCCACCGGAAGCCCGGCCCAAAGACGGACGGGACATTTTTCCTTTTCTCCTTCGTAATAGCAGCGACAACACGCCAGGCGCCACTTCTTTCTTTTCTCCTCCGTAATAGCAGCGACCACACGCCAGGCACCACTTCTTTCTTGAAAAATGGCTTTGACAACACTGGAGGGGATGTCTTGCATATGCCTCCGACCCCCCCGTCCTCATCGCCTGGTCCGGCCATAACAAATGTCAAGCGAGACGCCGTGGGGTGCCCTGGGAGGGAGAGACGGTGCGAACAGGCCTCTCCCGCCTCCTCAGGTGGAGGCTTCCCAATTGCACCCTCAACGCTCCAGGCGCCCGGAAAAGGGTTCGTCCACTATGGCGATGCCGCGACGCCTCATCCAGCAGGTTGGAGCCCATCCGCTCATTTGACCCCGCGATTGCTGGCGGCTGCCGAACTCCCAAGATGGCGGTCGACCCGGCAAGAGTGGGCCCAGCATGCAGGTATGGCCTGGTCACTTGTTGATTCCACCATCATAGTTCTCCACAACCTTGAAGATTCTAGAGGAGCCGCGGGAGTCCCCGACTCCCGCAAATACCCCCGATGGGGAATAACTGCCATGATTGCCCACGGAACGATGGAAATGTAGCCGCAGGACGTCGGCGCTTCCATACTGGCGCCAGCCTCAGTTTGAATGACTAGAATCTTGCCGACCACAGTTCGGATCAGTTCCGGTGAAAGCACAGTATGACCCGGTAGGAACGTTGTTGCCTCCCCCCCCTTTTTGACTGATGGTTCAAACCACCGATCCTTTCTTTTGCCCTTTAACGGAACTTTGGACTACCAAAGGAAGCTCTGGGCCCAACCACGAGTTTGCAGACATTTAGACTATGCCTGGTTCTGCCTGACTACACCCAAGATGGCGCCGAAGCAAATGAAACCCTCAACTCTTTATTGTACCCCGATTGCTCAGCCTTGGTGTCATAGAATATGTATGAAGTTTTTAAACTTTTAGATTGATATAGGATGTGTACTGATTGTGAGTTCGAAACAATGGATTGATATAGGATGTATACTGTCAGCTCGAACAATGAATTGGTATGAGATGGGTACCGATTAGGTGTTCGGACAACGAAGGACCATGAATTTGCGTAAGATGGGTACCGATTGAACATTCGGACAATGAATTGTTGTTGAGTTTGGCGCATCATGATTATTGAAAGTTCGAAATTTTGATGTTTATGATATTCGCTTGTGCTAAAAGATTCAATATGATTTCATTGCGCTTTTCGCACTTTATGTAAGAAATAAACGACCACCGACTCCATTAAAGTTTTTCTAATAAAGTATCCTCACATCTACAGTTTCGGCCTGCTCCGTGGCTGGTCCACAGGAGAGTAGTCCTGTATTTATGCACCGACATTCTTATTAAAGAGTTTTGAGAAAGCAACTATAGTTGTCCGTGTAATTTGATAAAGTTTTGAATGAATGATCCCTATTTTTTCCGATATAACTAGAATGAAGACGGAATGACTAAGCTCGATTAGATAAAAGATTGAAAAGTATAGTACGTAGAAATATTGCAAATAGGAAGGGTCAAATTTTAGTTGTGTATTTCTTCCTTTTTATACAGCCATAGGCAACAGCTAAAGATCCTGGTATTTCGCCTATACTTTATATGCTACCTGTATAAGAAAAGTCACGCTAAGGGTCCACCTGGGCTTAAACGCCCCAGTGGGCAGTGACTGCATCCTGTGGAAATAGACCGAGTACGCAGTAAGTAAAAGCCTTTCTGGGTTTATGCGCGCTAGTGTGTCTATCAATATAGCCTCCTGCTCTCCCCTCCCTTCTTTTCCCTCCTCTCTGCAGGTCACCTCGGAATGCCGACTAATGTATGAAGATGGTGATCCAGCGGACGACGAGACAGGAAAAAGGGTCTAATTATAGTATCTAACCGCGGCAAACCCCGAATAAAGCAAAAAGGAATAATGTACACACTTGATCAAGCATTCTTACGTTTAACTAAGTAGGAAAGGGTCTAGGGTATTTCGAGGTAAGGGTTACACAAGTATCCTCCGCCGAGAGGGCTAGGGATATTACCAATATTTGAAAACCTACTACCTCCTTTTTTCGCATCCTCATAGACATATAACTGAAAGCTGCCCCATTGCTCTCCAATTGACACCAACGGTTGTCTCAGCCTGGAAACGCACTTGCTAAAATGACTCGAATAAACCTCCGTGAGCATTAGCCCGACCTGGTTAGTTTATGGCCAGTTGCCAAAGACGTAAGTGTGTACAATGAAAATCATCAGTAAAAGGCAGCCAACGGATAAAGGATAAGAAACAGGTAAAAAGAGCTCAGGACAATAAGTATGCGCAACATGCAGAAAAAGATAATTGTGGCCAATAACTGTTTTATGTTTTGTCTTGGATCTTTGTATGTAATATTTGTACTGTCTTCCCCGTCCGAGTTTGTGTGTACATGATGTATGGATCTACATCGTCTCTCCGCTTGTGTTTACGCATTATTTAACCCCTGCTGTTCTATGTTGTGTGCGCACTGAATGAACCATTATTGTACACGTCTCTCTCTCTCTCCGCGACATACGTGCACCAAATGGTTCGTTTAGAAGTGCGACTCTCTCTCTCTCTCTCTCTCTCTCTCTCTCTCTCTCTCTCACTCTCTCTCTCTCTCTCTCTCTCTCTCTCTCTCTCCAAACCCCCCCCCCTGTTTTCCTCTTCTTGTATAGTGACGTTGTGCCCCTCCGGCGCAAAACATAATTGGATTTCCTCCTCGAACGCAAAGGTGTTCAACAAAATTGACCAAACCCAAAACGATTGTGACTTGCCATATTACTACCTCTCCTTTCTGCAAACGATAGAACCCAAGTTGGTAATAAAGGAAAGGACAGGTAAGACGACAGATGTCCCCTAATCTGGCCTGTTATAAAGGGAACTCTAACGTCAATGGTCTTCTGTTTTAGAAATGCGATCCCCAATGCCACGATTGCCCCACCCCCTCGCACCTAAGTGCGGACGTCCAGAGTACCCCACTTCTCCCAATCAACCCCAGCTCCCTGTCCAAAGCACCCACGCACCCCCGATCAAACCCCAGACCCATGCAGCTACCCACGAAATGTAATTTGAGGACCTCGATTAACGGTCATCCCCCAGGAAAGCCATGTTTTACATCCACCACTCCCCCTTCTTCATGATGATAATACCCCTGCTTGCAAGAATTAGCCGACCCCGAAGGAAGATGTAGTATTGTCGATACCTGGGTTAAAGGGAGGAACGAGTCTCTACATAAGGACTCGATTTTTTTTGTAATGTAATACATTGTGTACAAAAGCCAAATTTCTCTTATCTTGTGTCGCGAATGAATACCACGCCAGCCTATAAATCCAATATACAATGCCCTTCTCCAGACTCCATAAGTGACGACCTCTGACTGTGACCGATGAACTTATCCCCCACCTACTCAGGAATGGGGAAGGAATTGAGATGTATATCTGTTCTCTCGACCAGTTTTCTAAAACTTGTTTTTCCCCCATTCAAAGATACAATCACCGGAGGAGAGGAGCTGGACGTGACGCACAGCCTGGCCACAGATCATGGAGCACGTGTGACGACCAAAGGTAGAGCCGCAGAGCAACGTGACGTGGGACGAGGCATAACTTTCAAACTCAGCAGATGGAGGAATGAAGGGCTGCCTTGAAGCCCTCGACTCGCTGACCCTCTTGTGCCTGAAGTCCCCGTTCCCTTTTTAGTCTGATTGTTGGGCTTGCCTGCTCATCATCCTTTGCTCCCTTGGTCCCTTGGTGTGTTCAAAGATCTGGCCCCACTCCGCCCTCTCTTCCCTCGATTATTCAACAACCTCTTTCATATAAACTTTGACTATGGACTGGGATTTTGCCACGAAAGACAAGAAAGACACGCAGGTGCCCAGCATAAGGCACCCCTAAGAAAAATGAGTTAGGAAACAGGACTGTGATCTAACAGCAAAGGACTGATCGCACCCTGCAACATGTAAGGACGATTCCGAGCTGGACTTATAGCTCCACCGCCGGTGCTCAGCAGCGCCAACAAGAGAAGACGGACTCTGTTAAAAGACATTGCGACAAAGACCCTCCCCCTTTCCAGAACTTTCTATTCGCCCCTTGACTAAATTACTTGTATCGAATTGAATACCTCCCTCAACCATTTTGTATTGCCTTTTAAGAAATGTTTCATCGGTCACTCATGTGGTTAGGTTTTCCGAAAATTCCCTATAATACTGACAAGCCGGAAGGTATCTGAAGGTTCTTTCTGTACGTGATGCCACTGGAGAGAAAAATGTGAACTTGATTTGTATGTATCGGAACATTTTTCCTTGATTCTACACCGACTAAATATTATGCCGATTTCTAGGCTTGTATAAAGGAGCCCAACAGACGTAGATTGACACGCATTGTATTCTGCCTATCACATCGACTGTGTAGAAATTGAACGTGCTTATGTAAAAAGTGGGGACTGTTAAAAATAGCAATATGTATGTACATAAGCGGCGTTCATTTGTGTTCTCAGTGCCCCTTGATGTAAACAGAACGAATATCGCTAAAACTCTGACTATGTTGTCTCCCTAGCATAGACCCATGCACACACGTACGCGACAGACATTTTAGGTACCATGGTCTCCCTGTTCACGATCGCTCATCAGCGCCCTTCCCTGACCCTGCGAGCACCCCCCCGTGTACCCTGACTGCCCCCGCTCTCTCATGACCAAGTCATGAGCCCTCCCCTCCCGCATGACTCTGTCCCTAAAGAATCGCACCCCGCGCCTGACCAACACCTCCTTCCCGCCCTTGAATACCCCTCTTGTGATCAACCCTTCCACAGCACTCGATTGTCCACACTGACCCTCCCTTTCATGAATATCTCTCCTTTGATGACCTCTTCCTCTGAGCCTGAATGTTTGCACGGACCACTGGTCATCCCTTAGCCTGAGGATACAGTTTATTGCCCACTACTTTATGCACTCGTCTCTCTTGGAAGAAGCTCCTATTGATCATGACCACCCCACCCCATGAGACTCGATCAGACACACACATTCCAATGGAATCAGCAGAACGCTCAGTTGCGTGACAGCCCCTCCTCTTGCATGGAGGATAAGGACCCGTACTGTAGCCACGTGTTGAAATACCTTCATACTATACAATGTATTGATTGTAATATAGGATGCCTGTGTGTCACGAACCTGTGTATAAAAGGCGAAACCTCAGAGAACTTGTTAGAGCACCTCCCGAAGACACTATGCGAGTGTCCCAAAGGACAGGCTCTCCTCATGAGTAATAAACTCTGTTCTTGTTTTCCTACTTCCAGTGCCCGTCTCTTTATTTGGTAGTTATTCAAGATGAGAAAGAAGAATCGCCCTGCGCCAGCAGCCTGGGCATCCGGGGCGTTATGGGCTGACTTTTCGACACCCAGAGGAGTGACAGTGCTGCACCGTACAAATGCTCATTTATTGATTGACCGCAGGTGATTGCACTCACCACCCATTTGGCTGCCCCACCACTCTCGGTGGTTCCCAGCCACTGCTGCTTGAAAGCGCTAGTGTGTGGGCTAGTTTTTCTGATTCTGTGGGCTGAGACAGGACAAAAAAAAGTGCCCACAATGGCGATTTCAAATCAGTCTATCTGGCAGAGGCAGAGTGCTCGAGGGCCTAACAGGCCAGTCCAAAACAGCATGTTGGAAGAAGTACATGTTGTTTTACCTTCTTTAATTACCTTGCATTTTTCAAAATCACCACCACCTGGCAACTTCGAGTTGCCTGTCTATTACATCAGTAAAATCTTAACTGTACTGTTTAAATGAAAGGTGGTTATCCTATTTGCAAGTGATCAGCATTTTATTATTAAATGGAGGCTGAAAAGGGAAATGGAAAGTGCTACATGGTTTACAATGCAATGGGGCCTTACTGAAAGCAGACTTGCTTGAGTCACAGACCTGTTAACAGTTTTGAGCATCTTTCTCCAAGGGCTACCACAATCTGTTTTTAAGGTCATTCCAAGATTCCATTCATGTCCTCCTTACTACATCACTGGCGTGGAGGACATGAATGGAGAAATCCCTCCTGTACTCACACCAGAAGGTTTTTCTTTTTGTAAAATATTCTTGAGCTGCAAGGAAAGAAATTCCCTTGCACCCCAAGATTTATTTTCTTCTACTGTCACAGGGTGCTAATCTTACAGAGTGAAACTGGAAGCAGTCACACTTTTAGATGCTGGCTCCTTTCAGTTTGATTGTTGCCTGGGGAGCATACGTCAGCCCCGTGCAATGATCAAGATTGGAGAGGTATCAATGGAAAGGGGACAAGGCCCACATTCCAATGGTACCTCTTCCTAGGGGATCACTTCTTGGGGATCACTGTAGGAGAGTGATCCTCAAGCATGGGTCTACCAACAATCCACCTGGGGTGGCTCTTAAAGGAGAAAGAAGCTGCCCCTGACAAAGCAAAGTGCTCCCCACTAAAAACAAGTAAATCATTTTTTCTGTCTCCCCTGGTAGATTGGGTTGGGGCAGCTTACTTTGTACCCTGTTCCTCAATGATACCAACAGTGGGGTGGATTAGGAGGTCACCCTTAATCTGACACTCACAGAATGTCGGAAAACCCACTTGAAATCAAAGATTTCTTTTACATTAAAAAGAAATGGGCCTGGGAGCTGGCCTTCCCATGCGTTTACCCGTACCTCATCCCTAAAGCCCAAGCAGTCTTTCTGCCCTCTCTGGGGTGTGGATTAGGTTGTTTACCCCAATCTGCCCTTCCTGGGGGAAAAGAGAAACAACTAGACACCAAATGTTTTTAGATGTAAAAAAAGAATGGAGCGGGGGCATTCTGCCATACCTCCACCCCTAATGCTACCAACAGTCTTTCGGGCACCGATTAGGGTGCAGGTCGGGGACTTACCCCCAGTGTGCCCACTGGAGAGGGTTGAGTAGAAAGGCCACAAGATGCCAGCAACTTGTTTATAAATATATAAAATAGAAACGGGTGGGATAAAACCTGCCAAAGCATTGTGCGGTACCAATAGCACTAAAGGCCCCAATACTCTTTCTGTCCAACCTTGGGGGTAGATTGGGTGATATACCCCAATTTGTCAGGTGGTGGGCAGAAAACACATTGACTGCCTTGGACAGATTAATAAATAAAAAAAAAAATATATATAAATATATATATATATATTCCAACAATACTCCACGCCTCCACACGGTAAGAATTCCACAGAACCACGGAGCAAAGAATCCGCAGGTAATTGACAAAAAGGTGCTTTATTAGTACACCATTGTGCAAAGCATGGACAGTCAACATGTTTCGGCTCCTGCCTTCAACTGGATCATAGAGTCCTGCTATCTAGAACGTCTATTCAAAGTGAACATGTGCATTTAGATGCCTTGTCTGTTTCAATTATTTACAACACTCTTATACAGAATGTGGCAACTGGCGCCTGCCATTTTTACTCAGTAAAGTACCTTTGTTGCAAGGCAGTAAGAAACAAAATTACATACATTCATAGTCGCTCTTAGGAGGAGAAAAAAACATTTGAATATTTTTGTGCAAAATTACGCAATCGTTTTTTCTATCAAGAGGGGTTTAAGTAGAAAGGTGCAATTCTTAAGAAGACATTAAAAATGAACATTCATATTGTATGAGTTCAACAACTTAAAAATCTGTAAAGTACTCAATGATCAATCAAGTTATTGTTCTTAATAGCTTTGTTTTCTAAAGTGCAATGTGAAATAAAACTCAAAGCTATGTGCTAATCAGGAGTTCATATTAATTAGTCCGTAATATATTGTCTTATTCTTTACTGTTCATGTTTTCTCCAAATGACATTAATCCAAGAAGGGTTGATGATATATAAGTTCTACAAAAGAAAGTGCTTAGTGCTTTGTGCAATCTATTTCACAGTTTTTTCTTTTTTTCTTCTTAATGTGAACTCATGAGTAAACATTTGTCTCAAATTGGGATTCAGTACAATGATGGAGAAATTCACTTGTCATATTATTGCACAGAAATTCTATTTTTCTTCACTTTTCCTCCTTTTCATGAAGTGGCAAAAATGAGAGTTTTTTTCACTTCCTTCTCCTTTATTCTTATTGGATTTTATCACGGTCACATCCTTTTCTCTTGGAAGTCCCATCTTTATTGCAGATGTACATACAGCTCTGCATCCAGATTATGACCATTCGGGTTTTCAGTCCTAATGGCTAAGATGTATCGAGACTCTGTCTTTCTCATGTCCAGGGTTCTGTTCCCTCCTCGTTGTTTTTGTTTTACTATTTTCAAGCCGAAGTATGTCAATAGTTGGCTGTCACCTGAGTAATGTTCCGCAAAGTGTTTCGCCATGGGATTAGAAAGATCTTTGTTTTTCATGGCTCTGAGATGATGGAGTACTCGGAGTTTTCATTTATTGATGGTACTCCCTATGTATTGTTTTTTACAGGGGCATTCCAATATGTATATCACGTTTTCAGATTCACATCTGATGTGATCGATGATTTGCTCTGTTTTCCTATTTTGGAGTTGGTATGAGTGGGTGTTTCGACCATGTTTGCAGGCCCTGCATTTTGAACACTTCCAAATTCTAGGTGTGTTTAGTCATGTTGTTATCTCCGATTCTTTAATCTCCAGGTGGCTATGTGTTAGGAGGTTGTCTAAAGAAGCTGTTTTCCTATATGTGATGTTGGGACTAGATGGTAATTTCCACTTCAATGTTTCATCGAGCATTATGATGCTCCAATTTTTCTTTATGACATTTTTCAAGGTCTTATTTTCGACATTGAAGTCCATGATGAAGCGTGTTATTTCATCCTCTTCTTGATCCTCCTTTGTTTCTAGTAATTCTGATCTTGGTTTAAGTTTTACTTTGGCTCTGGCATTTTTGATCACTTCTAATAGGTAGCCCCTCTCCAGGAATCGTGTACTCATCTCATAAAGATTTTGTTCAATATCTGATGGTTCTGAACAATTTCTCTTGGCACGGAGCATCTCGTTGTACGGTATACTCCACTTTAGATGGCTTGGATGCCCACTGTTGGCGTGGAGTATACTATTGCAAGCAGTTGGTTTCCGATGCATTTTCGTGCATATTTTGTAATCCTTGATGAACACTTCCACATCTAAGAATGTTACTTGATGCTTGCTGTATGTTGATGTGAAAGAGAGTGTCAGGTCTGACGTTGGTTCTCTTCGGGGCTGTGTTGATTGTCCTATAACCTCCCCCACACGACTCTCCTAGAGTCTGAAACAAGCAACACAGACTACCAAGATCGTCCCGTGAGGGCGGGAAAGGAAAGGGACAGCGGGGAGGGAGATCTGAAACGACAAGGACAATGAGTTAGAAAACACCCCCCTAGAACCCCACAAGGAATATCCTACAATCCTTTCTATTATCCACAACCTTGTACTATGCCCCTACCTGTGCAGGAAATATAAGGATCTTTGTATTTGGGGAGGAATGATGAGGGCCTTGATTGGGAAAGGAAGCCAACTGCAACAATAAACATATAGGAACACAATGAACATCTGAATACATACGAAACTATGTTACTTCCTCATTTCAATCTATCTACCACTCGTATACAGTGTTCTTCTTTAGGCTAGATCTATTCCCATGGTCAAGAACCCGTTTAGCGTCTCCCCTGTATAGTCAAAATACAAAGTGCAGGATAATGATGAAACGAAAGAAGAATCATAAATGAAAATAAGACAGTATAGGTTGAATTCACCCTTATCTCTGTTTCCTGTTAGAGAACTGAGTTTTCTCCTTTTGGGGAAGGATTCCAATTCTTGACACCCTTGTGTTTACCACAACACTAAATCTCCTTCCACACACATAGATTGAATAGCCAGTTCTATTCACAGTATCTATCTCAATAACGTGCAAGAAGGTAGTGGTACTGAAAGCAATACTCTATCTTGAATTGAACTTACTCCAAAACCTATCCCAGCAATGAGAACGCAGAACAGCGTCTCGTCCAACGGGAATAGGAGCAAAAACTTTGTTAAATCACAAAGTCAAACACAAGAGTTTTTGTTAGTGCATACGTCCGTAATGCACTCCTGCTCCATTTCCAAAGTTTCTCACCCGACCCAGCACGGGGTGAGAACAAACAGAAACAAATTCGGCGAATGTTTCTCCAATACGGAGCTTACCGCTACCTCTCCTCACCGGCACGCCAAGGCAATAATTATCGGCACCACGAGTGAGTGCCAACAGTGTTTATTTCCGGGAAGGTGCGTAACCGATGTCTTGGAGCGTGACGTCGATTCCCGGCTTTTTGGGAACTAGAGTTTGTTCCGTGCGTCCGCCATTTCTCCCGCATTAGGCGGACGGCGTCCATACACGGTGGAGACCTGACAGTACATTCCCCTCACAAGGGACGCCTTCCAGCAGCGGGTTTCCCGGGAAACCGCCGATGGAACTTTGCAACCAACCGAAGAGCATGAACCAAACGCTCCGGTTCCCAAGAGTTCTCTTCCTGGCCATAACCCTTCCAGGAAATCAGGTATTGAAGACGTCCCCTCACCCATCTTGAATCAAAAACCCCCCGAACCTCATATTCACGGTCCTGCTGAACCCAGATCGGTGATGGAGCCCGTCGGACAGGACAAAAAGAGGGCTTCAACAAGGACACGTGAAAGACAGGGTGGATCCGCAGATGGGCAGGCAATCTCAACCTAACTGACAGGATTCATGTGTTTCTCTACCCGAAACGGCCCAATGAACCTAGGATTGAACACACTGTGTTTCCTGAACTTGATGTTCCGTGTAGACAACCACACCTGGTGCCCCTTCTTGTACACAGGGCAAGGCTTACGATGTTTATCAGCCTGCAGCTTGTACGTTGTCTTAGCCTGGACAAGATTCCTGCGCGTCTCCGAAAGTACTCGGCGTATGCGCAGCAATCTGGCCCTGACGTCTGGCAGCTTGACATTGTCATTCGGGAGCAACAGGGGACTGACTCTAGGGTGGTGACCATACATGCAAAAAAAAGGAGAATAAAGCATGGAGGAATGTTGAGAGCTGTTATATGCCACCTCAGCCACCCACAACCAATCCACCCACGCGTCGGTATTAGTCTGGACATAGCATTGCAGATACTGCTTCAGGGTCTGATTAAGTCTTTCGGTCTGGCCATCAGTCTGGGGATGAAAGCTGGTAGACAAGGAAGGGGACACCTGTAAGGCAGAACACCACGTCTTCCAGAATCGGGCAGTGAATTGAGCCCCCCTGTCCGACACTATCACTCTGGGTAGACCATGTATTCTGACGACATTCTCCAAAAGGAGATGTGCCAAACGACCAGCCGTAGGGACCTGATTACATACTATAAAATGCCCCATCTTGGTCAGATAGTCCACCACAACCAGTATAGCTGTCTTTCCCTGATCCTTAGGGAGTCTGACAATAAAGTCGACTGAAAACCTCTCCCATGGTGTTTCGGGGGTAGGCAAAGGATGTAACAGTCCCTGTGGTCGTTGATGGTCAGATTTCATTTGGGTGCAGGTCGTGCACTTTTTTCCCCATTGCATTAAGTCACACCTTATCGAAGACCACCAGAACTGCCTCAAGGCTTTTTCAAGGGTTTTCACCGATCCCAGATGACCGGCACAAGGCGCTTCATGACACCATGCAAATACAGTTCTTTGCAGAGTCCTTGTAGGAACAAGCACTTGAGATCCCCTCATAGGCACTCCGTGTCTCAACCTCCACTCCGGATGATGTCGAAGCCACGTTCTCCACACACAGGTTTGTATTCCTTTACGTACATCTTTCAGAAAATCCCCCGTCTGAGTCACACCCACAACGTTGGCAGGATCAATGATGGACCTGCTAGGTGTTATAGCATGCATCGCTGGATTCTCTTGTCTCGTTAAGGCATCCGCCTTTTTATTCTCACTGCCGGGTCTAAACGTGACGATGAATTGATATTCTTCGAAGAATAACATCCAGCGCAGTTGTCTTGGCGTAAGGTGACGGGCCGCACGTAAAAACTGAAGGTTCCTGTGGTCCGTATGGACCGTCACCCTATGAGTAGCACCCAGCAGCCAGTGTCTCCATTCCACAAACGCATCACGGATGGCCAGCAATTCTTTTTCCGCGCTGGTATAATTCTTCTCTGCGGGACTGAATTTCCTCGACATAAAGGCAATGGGGTGTAACACTCCGTTGGATTCCTCTCTTTGTGACAATACCGCTCCTACTGCAACTTCAGATGCATCAGCCTCCACCACAAAAGGTAGGTCAGGATCGGCATGGGTCAAAACAGGCACCGTGGAGAAAGCTTTCTTCAACCCGTCAAACGCTCTTTGTGCTTTTGAATTCCAAACAAACAGAACGTTTTTTTCTTGTAAGACGGGTCAAAGGTGTTAACAGAGCCGAAAATCCACTAATGAATCGCCGGTAAAAATTGGCGAATCCCAATAAACACTGGATGTCTTTTACTGTGTTCGGACGAGGCCACTCCTGTATAGCCTTTACCTTTCTCTCAGCCATGACTTGACCCGAGGGAGTGAGCATTACCCCTAAGAACTCCACCGTAGTCACATGAAATTCACATTTCGTAATTTTACAATACAACTGGTGCCGTCGCAAGGCTTGAAGTACTTGGCTCACTTGTTTTACATGTTCTTTGGTGGTGTTGGAATATACCAAGATGTCGTCTATATATACGACAACAAAGCGGTCAAGGTATTCCCTCAGAACCTCATTGAGAAAAAACTGGAAGGCGGCCGGGGCGTTACAAAGCCCAAAGGGCATTACCAGATATTCAAAGAGCCTGTACCGCGTCTTGAAGGCCGTCTTCCATTCATCGCCCTGTCGAATATGTACAAGATGATATGCACCACGCATATCGAGTTTTGTGTATATGGTGGCGGAACGGACTTGTTCTAGCAAAACCGGAATCAAAGGCAGTGGGTATTGATTCTCAATCGAAATGGTATTCAAGGCTCGATAGTCAATACAGCACCTCTTTTCTCCATTAGCCTTAGGTATGAAAAACAACGGCGAGGCTGCAGGTGATCTCGACGGACGTATATACCCTATGGCCAGGTATTTATCCAAGTATTCCCGTAAGTATTCATTTTCTGGCACAGTTAGTGCATAGAGACATCCATTCGGCACCACCGATCCTGGGAGAAGGTCTATTCAGCAGTCGTAGGCTCGGTGCGGTGGGAGCTCTGCGGCCTGAACTTCACTGAATACGTCTTCAAATGCTGCATAACAGTATGGCAAAGTTACCTCTTTTTCGGCTGCAGTGGCTATTCCCTGGATTGAAGCCAAGGCTTTTGAGGGGCCCTCAGACTCGAGCACGCAACGTGACTGACAATCCTCAGATGCAAACCGTATCGTCTTGGTGGACCAGTGTATGGTTGGTTCATGTTTTTGTAACCAGGGGAGCCCCAGGATAATGCCATATTGGGGTGCCTGAATTATATTGAAGGACAACTGTTCATGATGGTTTCCCTTATAGATGAGATCGTATTCAGGGGTATGAAACTTAATGGGACCGGCTATTAATTCACTACCGTCCACAGCGTACACCATTTCTGGCTGTTGTTTCTCAATTGGCCTTACCCCCAATCTTTTTGCTTCTGCAAAATCCATAAAACATCCTGTTGCACCAGAATCCACCATGGCCTTAACGTTTTTTACGTCAGAACCAATAACCAACGACATGGCCAAGAACAAATGGTTACTCTCCTGGTCCCGGCCAGGTAATACTGAAGGGATAACATTCCGGCTTGATAGGTCCCCTTCAATCGCCTTCAAGCACTGGAGTTTTCCGACTTCTTCTCACTGCTTACTGCTACGATTTGTCCTGCTCTGCTTTTTCCTGGCTTAGGCTTCACCGGACAGTCCCTCAAATAGTGCCCTTTTTTGCCACAGTATAAACAAAGACCGAACTTTCTACGATGTTCTTTTTCATGCAGCGTCAAAGCAGCTCTCACAGCTCCAATTTCCATAGTTTCCAAGGACTTCTCTACTTGTCCCCCTTTATCATAGGACAAAACAGGCTGTTCTTTTTTCTTAGTGTCGCCTTTTCTTTCGCGCATTCTGTGATCTAACCGCAAGGTCAGTTCGATCAGCGCCGAGCAAGACCGAGGCTGTGGATCTATCTGTGCCAATATGTCCTTCATCTCATCGTTTAGTCCTTGATAAAACAAGGCAGATTGCTTGATTTCAGGCCAGTCCGTTTCTGCTACCAGACGACGAAAGTTGTTCAAGTAGGTTACCAAATCGGAGGTGCCTTGCTTCAAGACTAGCAGCTCCCTGTCTGCGGTGAATGTTTCAGCTCTACGATCAAAAGTTTTTTCAAATTCTGCTCTGAACTCGTCCCAATCGTAGAGGAGGGGATCGTCTCGCCGAACCACAGGGACTGCCCACTGTGCCGCCTCCCCCCCTAAGTAGGAAATGAGGAAAGCAAACCTAGCCTGGTTAGTGGCGAACATCTTGGGTTTGCACATAAAGTGTAAAAGCACTTGTGTCATAAACACCTGCACCTTTTTGTTGTCCTCATTAAAACGCTCCGGAGGCGCCAAAGGAATCTGCGTAGGCATTTCTACCACTACCGAAGTGGTAGGAGCAGAGCTAGTCCCGGCATCAAATGGGTTCCCCTGCATTCGGTCCAGTCTGGCCCTCAACTGTGCTGTTTCGGCTCTAGAGACCGTCACCTCCCTGTTGGAGGCCGCTAGCTCCGTCTGCACTAAAACCAATGCTGCCAAGACGTCATCTATGGAGGCCATGATATCGCCAACACAGCCAAGAAGAGAAGAACAATCGTGGGCCGATAATACTGTCAGGTCTGACGTTGGTTCTCTTCGGGGGTGTGTTGATTGTCCTATAAACTCCCCCACACGACTCTCCTAGAGTCTGAAACAAGCAACACAGACTACCAAGATCGTCCCGTGAGGGCGGGAAAGGAAAGGCACAGCGGGGAGGGAGATCTGAAACGACAAGGACAATGAGTTAGAAAACACCCCCCTAGAACCCCACAAGGAATATCCTACAATCCTTTCTATTATCCACAACCTTGTTTTATGCCCCTACCTGTGCAGGAAATATAAGGATCTTTGTATTTGGGGAGGAATGATGAGGGCCTTGATTGGGAAAGGAAGCCAACTGCAACAATAAACATATAGGAACACAATGAACATCTGAAAACATAAGAAACTATGTTACTTCCTCATTTCAATCTATCTACCACTCGTATACAGTGTTCTTCTTTAGGCTAGATCTATTCCCATGGTCAAGAACCCGTTTAGCGTCTCCCCTGTATAGCCAAAATACAAAGTGCAGGATAATGATGAAACGAAAGAAGAATCATAAATGAAAATAAGACAGTATAGGTTGAATTCACCCTTATCTCTGTTTCCTGTTAGAGAACTGAGTTTTCTCCTTTTGGGGAAGGATTCCAATTCTTGACACCCTTATGTTTACCACAACACTAACAGCCTGATTCATGTAGCTAAAAGCGCTCGCAAAAGGGCCAGATTCTGAGAATCTGGCCCTTTGCGAGTGCGATTTTTGCATTTGGTATTCATCATCCCAAATGCAAAAATCGCTATTTAAGAATTCGCATATTTGCGAGGAATGGCATTTAAGGAATCTCTAATAGAGATTCCTCAAATGCTATTCATGACACAATAAAAAATTGCGATTTAGCACTTTTGGGCCGCTATTTACCGAGAGGTCAGACCTCTCGGTAAATAGCAAAAACTCAGAAAAATGCTTTTAAAAGCATTTTTCTAAGTTGCATGTTGCACACACACTTGTCCTTTGGACATGTGTGTGCGCAACACCTGTTCAATTGTGCATTTTAGGGGTGCTACAGGGTGTCTTTTGGACACCCCTGGCACCCTTAAAATCGCTATCTGATTTGCGAGTAGCAAATTGCTACTCGCAAATGAGGGATACTCCCCATTCATTCCTATGGGCCTTTTGGCCCATAGGAATGAATGGGGAGTTATTCCTTTTTTTGCGAGTAGCAAATTGCTACTCGCAAATAGAGAACATGTAGGAATCGCTATTGATTTAGCAATTCCTACATGAATGCCGTTTTGCGTGTCCTCAATAGCGAGTCGCTATGATTCGCTATTAGGGCCACGCAAAACGGCCCGTACATGAATCAGGCTGTAAATCTCCTTCCACACACATAGATTGAATAGCCAGTTCTATTCACAGTATCTATCTCAATAACGTGCAAGAAGGTAGTGGTACTGAAAGCAATACTCTATCTTGAATTGAACTTACTCCAAAACCTATCCCAGCAATGAGAACGCGGAACAGCGTCTCGTCCAACGGGAATAGGAGCAAAAACTTTGTTAAATCACAAAGTCAAACACAAGAGTTTTTGTTAGTGCATACGTCCGTAATGCACTCCTGCTCCATTTCCAAAGTTTCTCACCCGACCCAGCACGGGGGGAGAACAAACAGAAACAAATTCGGCGAATGTTTCTCTAATACGGAGCTTACCGCTACCTCTCCTCACCGGCACGTCAAGGCAATAATTATCGGCATCACGAGTGAGTGCCAACAGTGTTTATTTCCGGGAAGGTGCGTAACCGATGTCTTGGAGCGTGACGTCGATTCCCGGCTTTTTGGGAACTAGAGTTTGTTCCGTGCGTCCGCCATTTCTCCAGCATTAGGCGGACGGCGTCCATACACGGTGGAGACCTGACAGTACATTCCCCCTCACAAGGGACGCCGTCCAGCAGCGGGTTTCCCGGGAAACCGCCGATGGAACTTCGCAACCAACCGAAGAGCATGAACCAAACGCTCCGGTTCCCAAGAGTTCTCTTCCTGGCCATAACCCTTCCAGGAAATCAGGTATTGAAGACGTCCCCTCACCCATCTTGAATCAAAACCCCCCCGAACCTCATACTCACGGTCCTGCTGAACCCAGATCGGTGATGGAGCGCGTCGGAGAGGACAAAAAGAGGGCTTTAACAAGGACACGTGAAAGACAGGGTGGATCCGCAGATGGGCAGGCAATCTCAACCTAACTGACAGGATTCATGTGTTTCTTTACCCGAAACGGCCCAATGAACCTAGGATTGAACACACTGTGTTTCCTGAACTTGATGTTCCGTGTAGACAACCACACCTGGTCCCCCTTCTTGTACACAGGGCAAGGCCTACGATGTTTATCAGCCTGCAGCTTGTACGTTGTCTTAGCCTGGACAAGATTCCTGCGCGTCTCCGAAAGTACTCGGCGTATGCGCAGCAATCTGGCCCTGACGTCTGGCAGCTTGACATTGTCATTCGGGAGCAACAGGGGACTGACTCTAGGGTGGTGACCATACATGCAAAAAAAAGGAGAATAAAGCGTGGAGGAATGTTGAGAGCTGTTATATGCCACCTCAGCCACCCACAACCAATCCACCCACGCGTCGGTATTAGTCTGGACATAGCATTGCAGATACTGCTTCAGGGTCTGATTAAGTCTTTCGGTCTGGCCATCAGTCTGGGGATGAAAGCTGGTAGACAAGGAAGGGGACACCTGTAAGGCAGAACACCACGTCTTCCAGAATCGGGCAGTGAATTGAGCCCCCCTGTCCGACACTATCACTCTGGGTAGACCATGTATTCTGACGACATTCTCCAAAAGGAGATGTGCCAAACGACCAGCCGTAGGGACCTGATTACATACTATAAAATGCCCCATCTTGGTCAGATAGTCCACCACAACCAGTATAGCTGTCTTTCCCTGATCCTTAGGGAGTCTGACAATAAAGTCGACTGAAAACCTCTCCCATGGTGTTTCGGGGGTAGGCAAAGGATGTAACAGTCCCTGTGGTCGTTGATGGTCAGATTTCATTTGGGTGCAGGTCGTGCACTTTTTTCCCCATTGCATTAAGTCACACCTTATCGAAGACCACCAGAACTGCCTCAAGGCTTTTTCAAGGGTTTTCACCGATCCCAGATGACCGGCACAAGGCACTTCATGACACCATGCAAATACAGTTCTTTGCAGAGTCCTTGTAGGAACAAGCACTTGAAATCCCCTCATAGGCACTCCGTGTCTCAACCTCCACTCCGGATGATGTCGAAGCCACGTTCTCCACACACAGGTTTGTATTCCTTTACGTACATCTTGCAGAAAATCCCCCGTCTGAGTCACACCCACAACGTTGGCAGGATCAATGATGGACCTGCTAGGTGTTATAGCATGCATCGCTGGATTCTCTTGTCTCGTTAAGGCATCCGCCTTTTTATTCTCACTGCCGGGTCTAAACGTGACGATGAATTGATATTCTTCGAATAATAACATCCAGCGCAGTTGTCTTGGCGTAAGGTGACGGGCCGCACGTAAAAACTGAAGGTTCCTGTGGTCCGTATGGACCGTCACCCTATGAGTAGCAGCCAGTGTCTCCATTCCACAAACGCATCACGGATGGCCAGCAATTCTTTTTCCGCGCTGGTATAATTCTTCTCTGCGGGACTGAGTTTCCTCGACATAAAGGCAATGGGGTGTAACACTCCGTTGGATTCCTCTCTTTGTGACAATACCGCTCCTACTGCAACTTCAGATGCATCAGCCTCCACCACAAAAGGTAGGTCAGGATCGGCATGGGTCAAAACATGTACCGTGGATAAAGCTTTCTTCAACCCGTCAAATGCTCTTTGTGCTTTTGAATTCCAAACAAACAGAACGTTTTTTTCTTGTAATACGGGTCAAAGGTGTTAACAGAGCCGAAAATCCACTAATGAATCGCCGGTAAAAATTGGCGAATCCCAATAAACACTGGATGTCTTTTACTGTGTTCGGACGAGGCCACTCCTGTATAGCCTTTACCTTTCTCTCAGCCATGACTTGACCCGAGGGAGTGAGCATTACCCCTACGAACTCCACCGTAGTCACATGAAATTCACATTTTGTAATTTTACACTACAACTGGTGCCGTCGCAAGGCTTGAAGTACTTGGCTCACTTGTTTTACATGTTCTTTGGTGGTGTTGGAATATACCAAGATGTCGTCTATATATACGACAACAAAGCGGTCAAGGTATTCCCTCAGAACCTCATTGAGAAAAAACTGGAAGGCGGCCGGGGCGTTACAAAGCCCAAAGGGCATTACCAGATATTCAAAGAGCCTGTACCGCATCTTGAAGGCCGTCTTCCATTCATCGCCCTGTCGAATATGTACAAGATGATATGCACCACGCATATCGAGTTTTGTGTATATGGTGGCGGAACAGACTTGTTCTAGCAAAACCGGAATCAAAGGCAGTGGGTATTGATTCTCAATCGAAATGGTATTGAAGGCTCTATAGTCAATACAGCACCTCTTTTCTCCATTAGCCTTAGGTATGAAAAACAACGGCGAGGCTGCAGGTGATCTCGACGGACGTATATACCCTATGGCCAGGTATTTATCCAAGTATTCCCGTAAGTATTCATTTTCTGGCACAGTTAGTGCATAGAGACATCCATTCGGCACCACCGATCCTGGGAGAAGGTCTATTCAGCAGTCGTAGCCTCGGTGTGGTGGGAGCTCTGCGGCCTGAACTTCACTGAATACGTCTTCAAATGCTGCATAACAGTATGGCAAAGTTACCTCTTTTTCGGCTGCAGTGGCTATTCCCTGGATTGAAGCCAAGGCTTTTGAGGGGCCCTCAGACTCGAGCACGCAACGTGACTGACAATCCTCAGATGCAAACCGTATCGTCTTGGTGGACCAGTGTATAGTTGGTTCATGTTTTTGTAACCAGGGGAGCAGCAGGATAATGCCATATTGGGGTGCCTGAATTATATTGAAGGACAACTGTTCATGATGGTTTCCCTTATAGATGAGATCGTATTCAGGGGTATGAAACTTAATGGGACCGGCTATTAATTCACTACCGTCCACAGCGTACACCATTTCTGGCTGTTGTTTCTCAATTGGCCTTACCCCCAATCTTTTTGCTTCTGCAAAATCCATAAAACATCCTGTTGCACCAGAATCCACCATGGCCTTAACGTTTTTTACGTCAGAACCAATAACCAACGACATGGCCAAGAACAAATGGTTACTCTCCTGGTCCCGGCCAGGTAATACTGAAGGGATAACATTCCGGCTTGATAGGTCCCCTTCAATCGCCTTCAAGCACTGGAGTTTTCCGACTTCTTCTCACTGCTTACTGCTACGATTTGTCCTGCTCTGCTTTTTCCTGGCTTAGGCTTCACCGGACAGTCCCTCAAATAGTGCCCTTTTTTGCCACAGTATAAACAAAGACCGAACTTTCTACGATGTTCTTTTTCATGCAGCGTCAAAGCAGCTCTCACAGCTCCAATTTCCATAGTTTCCAAGGACTTCTCTACTTGTCCCCCTTTATCATAGGACAAAACAGGCTGTTCTTTTTTCTTAGTGTCGCCTTTTCTTTCGCGCATTCTGTGATCTAACCGCAAGGTCAGTTCGATCAGCGCCGAGCAAGACCGAGGCTGTGGATCTATCTGTGCCAATATGTCCTTCATCTCATCGTTTAGTCCTTGATAAAACAAGGCAGATTGCTTGATTTCAGGCCAGTCCGTTTCTGCTACCAGACGACGAAAGTTGTTCAAGTAGGTTACCAAATCGGAGGTGCCTTGCTTCAAGACTAGCAGCTCCCTGTCTGCGGTGAATGTTTCAGCTCTACGATCAAAAGTTTTTTCAAATTCTGCTCTGAACTCGTCCCAATCGTAGAGGAGGGGATCGTCTCGCCGAACCACAGGGACTGCCCACTGTGCCGCCTCCCCCCCTAAGTAGGAAATGAGGAAAGCAAACCTAGCCTGGTTAGTGGCGAACATCTTGGGTTTGCACATAAAGTGTAAAAGCACTTGTGTCATAAACACCTGCACCTTTTTGTTGTCCCCATTAAAACGCTCCGGAGGCGCCAAAGGAATCTGCGTAGGCATTTCTACCACTACCGAAGTGGTAGGAGCAGAGCTAGTCCCGGCATCAAATGGGTTCCCCTGCATTCGGTCCAGTCTGGCCCTCAACTGTGCTGTTTCGGCTCTAGAGACCGCCACCTCCCTGTTGGAGGCCGCTAGCTCCGTCTGCACTAAAACCAATGCTGCCAAGACGTCATCTATGGAGGCCATGATATCGTCAACACTGCCAAGAAGAGAAGAACAATCGTGGGCCGATAATACTGTCAGGTCTGACGTTGGTTCTCTTCGGGGGTGTGTTGATTGTCCTATAAACTCCCCCACACGACTCTCCTAGAGTCTGAAACAAGCAACACAGACTACCAAGATCGTCCCGTGAGGGCGGGAAAGGAAAGGCACAGCGGGGAGGGAGATCTGAAACGACAAGGACAATGAGTTAGAAAACACCCCCCTAGAACTCCACAAGGAATATCCTACAATCCTTTCTATTATCCACAACCTTGTTCTATGCCCCTACCTGTGCAGGAAATATAAGGATCTTTGTATTTGGGGAGGAATGATGAGGGCCTTGATTGGGAAAGGAAGCCAACTGCAACAATAAACATATAGGAACACAATGAACATCTGAAAACATAAGAAACTATGTTACTTCCTCATTTCAATCTACCTACCACTCGTATACAGTGTTCTTCTTTAGGCTAGATCTATTCCCATGATCAAGAACCCATTTAGCGTCTCCCCTGTATAGTCAAAATACAAAGTGCAGGATAATGATGAAACGAAAGAAGAATCATAAATGAAAATACGACAGTATAGGTTGAATTCACCCTTATCTCTGTTTCCTGTTAGAGAACTGAGTTTTCTCCTTTTGGGGAAGGATTCCAATTCTTGACACCCTTGTGTTTACCACAACACTAAATCTCCTTCCACACACATAGATTGAATAACCAGTTCTATTCACAGTATCTATCTCAATAACGTGCAAGAAGGTAGTGGTACTGAAAGCAATACTCTATCTTGAATTGAACTTACTCCAAAACCTATCCCCGCAATGAGAACGCGGAACAGCGTCTCGTCCAACGGGATTAGGAGCAAAAACTTTGTTAAATCACAAAGTCAAACACAAGAGTTTTTGTTAGTGCATACGTCTGTAATGCACTCCTGCTCCATTTCCAAAGTTTCTCACCCGACCCAGCACGGGGTGAGAACAAACAGAAACAAATTCGGCGAATGTTTCTCCAATACGGAGCTTACCGCTACCTCTCCTCACCGGCACGTCAAGGCAATAATTATCAGCACCGCGAGTGAGTGCCAACAGTGTTTATTTCCGGGAAGGTGCGTAACCGACGTCTTGGAGCGTGACGTCGATTCCCGGCTTTCTGGGAACTAGAGTTTGTTCCGTGCGGGCGCCATTTCTCCCGCATTAGGCGGACGGCATCCATACACGGTGGAGACCTGACAGAGAGATTGTAGTTGTTATTGTTCAATGTTTGAATGAGGGTTTCAAGATCTGATGACTCTCTTTCTCATACCACAAAAAAGATGGTCTATAAACCTTGTCCAGATTTTGATGGTATATCTGTATTCACTGTTTAGTATGTATTTTTCCCAAACCGCCATGAATAGATTCACATCTGTGGGGGTGAATGAGATTCCCATCGCTGAACCTTGCTTTTGGAAAAATAATTCTCCCTTGAAGAGGAAGGTGTTGTGTGTCAGGCAATAATTCAACATTTTGATGAGCATCTCAGAATGTTCCAGAAAGCTCAATGATCTAGTTTTCAAAAATTGTCTGACCCCCTGCTAATCCATCCGAATGGAGGATCGATGTGTACAAGGATGTCACATCTATGGTAGCTATGGTTAGTTGATCATTCCATTGTATGTCCTGGATCTTTTTTAGGAAGTCTGTTGTATCTTTCAGATACGAAGAAAGAGATGTTACGTAGTCCATTAGAAATATATCTATGTAGCAGGATTTTTACTCGAGAAGGGATCCTATTGAGCTCACTATGGGTCTTCCTGGTGGGTTGGGGATTGACTTATGTACTTTCGGCAGAAAGTATATGGTTACTGTTACAGGATGGTCAACCTTAAGGTACAGGTACTCTTCAAAGTCAATCAGTCCCCTGTCCTTCCATGTTTGTATTTTTGTGTGGTATTCTTTAGTCCAGAGGTCCATTGGATCTATCTCCAGCGTTTCATAATGTTCTTTGTTTTCTAGCTGTCTTTTGGCCTCTTTGATATATTGTTCCAGATCTTGCACAACAATGTTACCGCCCTCGTCAGAGGCTTTTATGATGATTTTTGGGTTGTCTCTTAGTTCTTTTAGGGCTTTTTGTTCTCCTGGTGTTCGATTCCAAGATCTGTTTTTGTTCCTTATGGATCTTGATAATTTATTGACCTCTTCCACCACAATTTCATGAAAACGGTCTACTTTATTCCCAGGAGGGAGTTGCAAACAGAATTTCGATTGGGTTTTCCATCCACTTTCTCCACCCTTCTATGTTGCAATGCCCTCATCCTGACATAGTTGTATATCATCATCTATTTGAGAATCCATTGTTGTGTTTGTGTACTTGGCGGTGTCCCCTAGTGTTCTCAAAGTTCTCAGAGTTGCAAGATCTCCCTGATTAAGTGACGATATGGCAATGGATGTTTGATTAGGATTTTGTGGGTTTGATGGCTTGTCCTCATAGTATTTTTTGAGTTTTACTTTGCGACAGAATTTATACAAATCAATCCGGAAGTTTGGAATATCCATGTTGGAGTTTGCACAGAAGGTTAATCCTTTGTTTAGTAAGCTTTTTTGATCAGAGCTCAGGATTTTATTGGAAATGTTAATTACCAGATCTTTTTGGTTAGATTTCTTCATTACTTTTGCCTTTTCTTTTCTCCTCCTTTTTTGGGCTTTGCTCCGCCTTCTGCTTCTTCGGGTTTGCTTTGTCCCCTTCCCCACGTTGTTTCTCTTCGTCTTCCTTGTTGTCACATCGCCATTTGTGCAAGCCTCATCTCCCCGCAAAAATCCAATTTAGATATGCTTGCTTCTTCTTCTGCTGAGCTGAGATCCGATCTGTCGATTGTGCTAGTGGTCTCATAGCCCATGCATTTGTCCATTGCAGCTCTATTTCTCAATGAATCATAATACCTTGCAAATGTGTAAATTCGGCCATTTTCGTAATTAATTAGATCACAATTGAATTTATTTGCCTTCCTCTTTTCCACGTCGGCTTCATGTTTGTTAATTTGTTCTCCAGTGTTTCAAGTAACTCTTTCTTTTCTTCATTGTTCTGAAATGTATCAAGTTTTTCTTCCAGCTGTTTGATCTTAGAAAGTGTAACCTCTAGTTTCCCTTCTGCACTAATGATCAGGGTTCTCATTAATTTAAAAGAACATTTGTGTGTGTCTGATTGCCACTGTTTGATTAAGTCCAAATCCAGATCGTTTAATGTTGGCATTATTAGAATTCTCAAGCCTCTCGGCACTGTCTTGAATTCTATATATTTTTCCAAGGCTGTTTTCTCCCACCATTTATTGACCTCAACGATTCTGGTTTGTTTTAGTGCTCTGACAACATTCTGAATTGCTATTCTTTTCCCTTCCATTTGAATGTTCTTGGGATTAGAGCTTTCACTGTTTGCCATGCTATCATCCAATAATTCATTGGCTCTTTGAGCTCTGTTTTTGCTTCTTTCTGCCATGATTAGATTTGTCTTCTAGTTTGGTGAGGAGTCAATATAGTAATTCTTCAGCTTGCACCGGTTGTACTATTTATTTAAATATTTTCTTTTTCTTTTTCTAGCGAAGTTATTTTGCTCCTTGTTATACTTGTTTTTGTGTAAACATGCATATTTTTCCAGACAAATGCCACGTAAATAAAGAAGGACTTTCTGTTTTACTTTACGACGGTGAGGACAATCAGGGAGCAATGTCAACTAAGACTGCTACTGTTTCCCCAATATATCTATATGAACACAAACAGCCAGCTCCCAAAGAGTTCTCAATGGAAGAAGGCACAGACTCGAGGCAGTCAGGATACAGCATATGTTTTATTTACTCAGGTCATCCTCAATTCCAAAGATAAAAGCGAGACGAGTTCCGGCTTACTAGAAGCCTTTGTCAATCTGGTTGGCACCATTGCAGCTGCAGTATATATAGCCAATCCCACTTAAGGCATTCATAGAAATAAAGAGCATACTATCTAACATGAAATAACAATGTAACTGTGATGAGTATACACAATTTTTGTGCGTGGATATCAACGAGGTAGCAGGTAAAACATTTGATGATATCTGAATAGCGTAGTACAAATATTCAACCAACATGATATACCGTTATCTTGGTTGCATGCATGTATCGGTATATGATATACAAGCCATCCACCCTGGTCGGAAAAGTGATTACCCAAGGAAATTCCAGTTTGTGAATGGGTGCACTGTATGGGTTCATACACAGCCAGCAACCAGGGAACTTTGCCATATATATGCATTTCTGAAACCTTGAGATCCTGTGGAATCCAGGATAAAGAGGCTTGCAAGGGTCTCTGTATCTTTTCTTACCCTTAACGCCATGTGAACATCCAAGTTTGGGTCTAAAAATTCCAACTGCCCCAAATTTATGTGACAGAACAGTCAGCCACGTCAAGCCAATTGACAAAGTCTTCCCGCCCTGCATTCCTACACTTCTTTCAATTGAAATGCTTCCTCCCACGGAGGGTGGACCTAACATATGTCATTGGAATCAATCAAATCTTTAATTCTGTCAAGATCCCTTTGACCTTGAAACCAAGGAGAGGGACTCATAGAATCCGAAAGGGACAGAGCACCAGTAATTACCCTTTGGACTACAAGACAAAATGATCAATCTGATCCATACACACCCCAATCATACATTTGGAACAACTCCAAAGGCGATGCTCCATTCGTATTGCAATACGAATAGTGCAAAAGTATGATTAGCCCCAAATTTAGAGTTGTACAAATAATCTCTGTTCCTAAATGTAGAATCCTGGGCACATTTAAAAAATGCCAAGATTTTGTTTATATCTTTTATATCTTTGTTTCATTCATTAGATTTCACTGAGTGATAAACTGATGCAAGGTCACAATAAATAATAATAATTCGCTGAAGTGCAGTTGTTGACTATAAGTATCACATGTTTTCGGACAACCAAAAACACTTTACATTCCTATGAGCAAAACAGTCTGGCGGATGTATATTACTTTTGGAAATCTGCCATTAGAGCAAAAAAACACAGATCGAAACATACTCATCTAGTTCTTTTTTTCCTACTTATTTTTATTTTTGTAGTTCAATTATTACTTTCTGTGGTAAAATTACGAGTAAACTACACAAATCACTCACTGGTGAATTCGAAATTGTCTCTAATTTTCTGAAATGTATAACGTTCCAGGTTCACCCATACCGTGCGCACCTTTTTCCAACACAAATGTAAAGTAGGTAGAAACCATAAAAAAGGAACTGTGGTAAAAGATGATTTTTTAAATCTCTGTCTGTACTCCAAAGCTGCCAAGAGGGTGATCTTAGAACAGCAAACTTGTGTTAACCCTCTTTTTAGAAAAAACATAAACTTTCTTGCACAGCCTTTTTTCACATTTTATCAAAATAACCCCCAAACATTTTCGAGTAGTTTGACTATTTTCTTTGTCCCTCCAAGGGATTCTATAAAGACTGGGTAACTTTAGAATCACTAGCATTGGGGGGGGGGGGGGGGGGGTTAACGCCAATCTAGCCTGGATATCTATTGTGGGAAAAAGTTATGAAGACTTAAGCATGAACTGTCCCAAATGTTAAAAAAAAGGTCTCAGCACTTGGGAGTGGGAGGGGACAGAGGGGGAGAGGGGAAGCTTCCTCACTTAAGGGGTTAAGGGTGACACATGCATTTATGGGTTTGAAAGCTGTGCAGATTGTTTTGAAAATTTTCAATAAAACCAATTAACCCTTATTCATCAAATAAATGTGTTTTTCCATGCATTGTTGGTTTGAAGCAAAATACTCAGGCAGAGGATTGGAGCAATGAGCGAGCTAGCATTTGTTTCACAGAGGTTTGCAAGTTACAGCCCAATAACCTATGGCTCACAATCTATAGCTAGTGCAGATCAAAGCTGTTAGAAATGGGGGTCTCTAGTTGGCAGAGGTAGGCACCTTTGTCCAGGTAAGGATCCTTACTTCCAGTCAAGGTAAGGGGGATACACACTCTAGATAACCCCTGCTCATCCCTTGGGTAGCTTGGCATGAGCAGACAGGCTTATTCCAAAGGCAATCTGTAAAGTATTTGTACTTTAAACAAATAGTACTACAGTGATAACACCACAAATGGACACCTCACCAGTTTACAAAAATAAAGTATCAACAAAACAACAAGACAAAAACAACAAAAATCCAACATACATGTAATAAGAATATTATTTTTAAAAGGTTTCAAGCAACTTTGTCCATAGGAAACTATGGATGCGTAATTATACACAAAGTACCTGTAGATGCGTTAACATTAGCAAGACCAATCAGTGCAAAGAAGGGAAGCGTTGAGAAACAAAGGGATGAGTCTTTTCCAGAATCCTTGGGGACACTGCTGCAACAGTTCTGTTGCAACCAGGAGAAGTGATGCGTCGAATCCGGACTGTAGGGGGAAGTGATGGGTCGACTTCAAGACGGTTCTGGTCTGCTGGTGATGCGTCAGGAAAACTTGCCGCACAGGTGCGATACATGTAAATCCAGGATGCGCTGGCAATCACTGCGGCGGTGGCAAGCAATGCGGCGTTGGTTTCTTTAACGACGATCCCAATGGGCATCAGTTCTTGCAGTTGCAGGTGCTGCGTCATCTCTGCAGTGGCACAGTGGTGGTGCGTGGAGATTCTTTCTTTACGGCGGTGCTGCATCAGAAAAACAGCTGCAAGAAGGGCGATGCATCCATTTATTTAGTTTCTTCAGGTTCTTCCAGCTCCCAACAGCAGTAACAACTTCCAGAGGGCTAAAACTGGAACTGGCACCTCCTGTCAGGTAATAACTCCCATAACTCCCAGCAGAAGAGTTCAGGGGAGCTGGTGTCGTGTAGTTCCTAGGACTCCCCAGGACCTGCGTGTTTCGGATGACCTAAACTTAGTGCTTGGTGTGCAGATATCTTCTGGACACCCCCACATAATGAGCCAGCCATTAGACCAGCTAGCTATATGGTGCCACTACCATCCCCCTGTATTCTACAGTTGTGTAGGTAGTTTCTGTCAACCACTGAACATGACAACCCTGATTCCTCAGGTATGGTGGAAAACAATACAGTATCTTTCACCCAATCACTCGTGCTTACTTTTCTCAGAATACACATAGAATGACGATTGGAATGGTTTCAATAGTTATTTATTGGTCAAGCATCAGTCTAGTGAGAAACATATTAGCTGCGACAATCAAAAGACAGGAGCAGACAAATGTACTCGTTAGCACCAATATCATAAATAGTATATACATTTCTACCATAGTGCTAATAAGATGGATAAAAGCAGATTGTATAAAACAATAGCATTGGCGTACTCCAATGATGCGTAGCCTACCTAAATGTATCTAGCCTAGATACGTAGGTGAAGCATGTGTATGTAAGTGCTAGGATATATCCTAATGGAGCCGAAAATCCCCCGGGGAAGTGCTAACCCCTCACCTGATGGATCTAAACTGTCTCTGCGTCGAGGATGGCTGTCGCGATTAGTGTCAGGGTGCAAGGGTGTGACGCGTACAAAGCCGCCCGATTCGCTGCTACAAAGCCCCTCCCTTCCTAGGGATCTGGGCTTGACAATCCTTCCCGTTTTGCAGACTTGGACTTGAACATGGTATTCCCTGCGGGATTCAGCACAGCCGGTCCGTTCCTGGTGGGCTCCTAAGGACTCAAAACCCATTGTGGTGGGCTTGGAACCGAGCGGTTCACTGCCCACTCCTGCACTGATTTGTATAGTCGACCGCCTTAGGACAACGAAGACTCCAGGCGCCTGGCGACACCTGACGAGCAGGGACCTTTCCATGCTAGCTAGAGAGGAGCGCAGGAGCGCTCTTCCAGGTACCCTGTTTTCTACCTCGACTTTCTTTTTTGCTTTACTATTGCTTGATCGTTCACTGAGAGTCCCGCTGCTGTGAGGCAACAGCATATTAAATTTTGATGCAGTGATTCTTTGCCTGTGGGATCTCTTCTGTGCAAGACATTTCTGAACTCCCAGGAAAGATCTTACCTAAGGCTAACAACCCAAAGTGGGTAGGCTCAAGCCCATATCCTTATCCTGCGCATACTGCTAGATTCTCATGTGAGTAGAAGGGCACTGTATTTCCCCAATGATTGTTTCGAATGTCTGATCAGGGCCAGCACTTTACTAAACACTATGTGTTATCTTTTTGTTTCTGTTACATAGTTTATGCCCGGGGGGTTCCTTCTGCGTCGGTGCTGAACACTAAAAACAGAAGCATTACTAGGAGACACCCGGCTGGCTAGCAGTGTTTTCTTATTTTCTCCACTTCCCTTTTCAGCGAAGGCTATCACACATAGTAGTGTTTCAGCACTCTGCGTGGGTGCGCCTCAGGGAATAGGGGGGGGGTATTCTGCACCTCATCATTACCGCTGGTGATCTTCTGAGGTTAGTGGCAATTTAATCATCTAGTGCTACTGACGTTGCGACAGTGGCACCCTGCAAGGGATGTCAGGTCTCTGTTTTTCGAAGGATCAGCCTGCAGAGTTTCGGTCCAGCCTGGAAGGAATTCTCCTCTGTTCTGTATGGTGGAGGGAGGGTATTTTTATACTAAAGTGGTCACTCCAAGTGTTCTTCATAAATCGATATGTTTTGAAAACATTCAATAATCATTTGCTTATCCTTTTCTAAACAAAAATGCACAGCTGGCTGTTGGCCATGGATGCAAAAAAGTGGTGACCCTTATTCAGAATAAATCTGCTGTGCCTGAGGACATATTTATGTACGTCAGGTACAGGGATTAAGATAGGGTACCAAGATCCTGGTTCAGAAGAGACAGAAGTAAGCTACTAGGTAAAAGCTCACCTGTGTAGAACCGTTATGTTTTGTGGATGGGACAAAATGTATGAAATTGGTATGTACATGATGGGACTATCCTAAAGAACACAACACTGGGGGTGAAGTCTTTGCGTCCCTGAGACTTCAGAACAGGAGGCCAGCACACACATGCCCTTGGAGATTCTACTTCAAGCAGGTTCTCAGCAAAGTTCCAGTTTTTGTCCTTTCCTTGGTAGAAACAACAACTGCAGGCCAACCCCACACAGTACACAGCACAGGGGTAGTGCTCCTCCTCGCAGCCCTCCAGCTCTTCTCCCTGGCAAAGGTTCCTCTTGAGTCCAGAAGTGATCTAAATTTCTGGGGTTTAAGGTCCACTACTTCTACCCCATTTTGTCTTTGTTCTTTTTTGTGTAAGGGACTCTGAGCCCAGTTCAGACCAGTTCTGACCACATGGGGTGGAGACAGCATTGTGCAAGGGAGGCACGCCCTATTCAGGTGCAAGGAAAACTCCTCCCACTACTATAAATGCAGCCAAGGTCTATTCCACTCCGCTCTGAGTGATCCAGGAAGGGCTAGGCACACCTCAACCCCCCTCCCCCTCCGTGGCGGTCTACAGTGAATGCGCATCCCCAGCCCCTGTCACTCCAAAATCAGAGTCAATCCACAAACAGGCAGAGGCACACAAAATGGTTAAACAAGATAATGCCTACTTTCTAAAAGTTATATAAATAGAAAACCTGGATGTTCAATTTTCATGGCTGCTTCTTTATTTAGGCGGTCAAAAAATGTAAGACATTAAGTTCATACATTTGTGGGTGTCTTAATCACAATTATTTTACATGCGAGTCATCCTACTAAACAATGTGCTTATGTTGAACGCAAATGTGCAAAAAACATTGTAAGCAAAAATATGTTCAATTACACCACCAACTAGTTTTCATAATGTATACAACACAGTTCCTAGAGTTGCAAGTATTGAAAAACTTATTTTGAAAGGAGCTGCTGCCACTAGGGAACAATTCTGTATATATTGCAATACTGTGGGGTATATTTAAACAAAAAACCTCCTCAGAATGCATTAATGCCCTTTATGGCGTTTGTTTCCAATCCTGATTTTGCTTTACAGGATTTCCGACAGGGCTAAAGGCACGTTGTAACCTGAAGTTTTTTTGGATGCACTTTAAAGCTTTTCACATGTGTTTTATTGGGGACTAGTTTTATCTCTGTTGAGCTCAGGGAGAATGCCTCACTTCAGTTGGCCGCTTATGCATACAGCATGTCACTAGTTATTTAAGCCGCCGCTTTTGTATCACGCTGCGTTTGAGTGCTCTCTGTCGGTTTATTTATTTGATCATCGCCCCCTGTTAATTAAGCTGCAGTTTTCACTCATGCAGTGTTCCTTTCTTCGCGATCTGCTGTTTTTTTCTAGCAATTCAAATATGTCTTTGGCTAAACTTTAACTTCTCCTTATTAGAGCTTCCACAGGACCATCCCTCGAATCTAGAATACCGTTACTTGAGCAAGTTCCACAAACGTAGATGTAAATTGCCACACACAAAATAAATAGATCAATGAACATTGACAATAGTACCTAAGGGTAAATGATAACTATAGAGGATATATCATGTCTACCCCTTTTATAAGGAAATACATTAAATATTCAAATAAGACTAAATCTTTGAAAATATTTTGTAAATTTGATTGCCTACCAGTTCTTGTAACGGTAGTAAACCCCTCAGGCTGTCTATTAAAAATAGTGTTGATTGGTTATTCACAAAAAGAAATATTGTGAAGATTGAAGAATCACCCTCTACACTTTCTTCACCTTACACATCACCTTTAACACCCGTTTCACCACCCACATTTCACTCCTTAAGAGCTGTGCATCCCTATTAGGTTTTTTGGAGAACTGTAATCTTGATCCCATCTGCGATACCATAGGAGTGCATCATAGTCATGAGTAGTCAGCACTGGAATATATTCTGTGTGATTAATGTTACTAAAGAGAATGGAATATTGCATATTGTATATTGAAAGTAAGCCACATGAACAATGTGTGTATAGAATATGATTAATTAAGGTATATGTAACATTTATACATCCTAATGTGGTGGGAGAAGTTAACATTAACTGTGTCCCATTGTAAGTTAATACATTAGAAGGTGTATTTGTAAAGTTATGTTTAAACATTTATAAGAGAATTCTATGGACTTAGTACTGCCAAGAAAAATTATACTGAAAAAAATCGGAACCTTTAAATCCCCCTGGTTCACCCCTGAACTTCGTGACATGAAAAAACACTGCAAAAAACTTGAAAGAGTTTGGAGAAAAGACTTTGCTAGCACAAAAAAACCTGAATACAGATTAGCCATTACATCCTATAAAGCCGGCCTAAAAAAACCTCAGGCGGCCTCCTATAAAGAAAAAATTCTATACGCAGCTAACTCCTCCAGGAAACATTCCGCATCATTAAAGAACTCTTAAAAAACCCCGACTCAACCCAGTTCCTGATCCCTCTGGTCACCGATGCAACAAACTGGCAGAATTCTTTGCCATAAAAATAACGCCCTCTGTCTAGCTTCATTTTCACCCATCACAGTGGAGCTGCCCCTCCCAATTCTAGAATCAATCAAGAGCGGTTCGCCTCTGGGCCCGGCACCTTTCAACATCTTGAAGCCAGTGGCATCCACCATCAAACTTCCCATTTCCAACCTAATTAATGCCTCCCTAGAACAGGGTACGGTACCACCTAATTGGAAAAAAGCAATAGGTAAGGCACTGTTAAAAAAAAACACCTCGATCCCACTGAGATGGGCAATTATAAACCCATCTCTCTACTACCAGGAATCAGCAAGGTGGCTCCCAATTCAGGAGAGAATTAACTTCAAATCCCTCTGTATCACACAAAATCCTTCAGGGCAGGGGTCCCCCCATTCTTCGAGCTCTGATTAAACCTTACAAACCCAACAGAAAGCTCCGCGCCGACTCTCTCCACTTAGCCGACACCCCCAGAATTAAGAAGGTGCGATCGGGAGGGCGCCTCTTCTCCTATAACGCCACCAGGCTCTGGAACTCCCTCCCGCTTACCATCCGGAGGGAAACTAACCTATTAAAATTCCGCAAGCTCCTGAAAACCTGGATCTTCCCGTAAACTCAGTTGTTCTCTGGCTAAATCCGCAGTGCTGGGACGCCCCTGGGTAGCCACGCGCTCTACAAATCCATTTCCATTCCATTCCATAAGTGTAAAAAAACTATTTTCATGAAGGCGCATTAAGAATGACATCTTTGTAATTAATTCTTTACCATTTATACTTGTATTAAGAAGCTACATTTATTGTGTGTATATAAATGTGCACATATTCTGTAACTCTGTGCACTGTTAAAGTTGATTAGAGTGGGCATCCAGTAACTAGTTCAGTTCATGCTCTTGTAATTTGTATTTAAACTTCTTTTTTGTTTCTTTATTGCAAGGAAAAACAGCAGACATCAGTCATATATTACAACACAAAAAATGGATGACGTTACATGAGTCCGAGAAGGTGAAGCATTTACATATATTAATCATAATAATATTATTTCCTATATCCATTCCGTGATGGGGGCCCATATCTTTGCTCCCATAGCCCTCCTCTTTAATCCTTTAGTTTTGTAAA
This sequence comes from Lissotriton helveticus, assembly GCF_964261635.1. Classification (NCBI taxonomy): domain Eukaryota; kingdom Metazoa; phylum Chordata; class Amphibia; order Caudata; family Salamandridae; genus Lissotriton; species Lissotriton helveticus. The sequence goes on along the minus strand of NC_136071.1, from coordinate 572,056,048 downwards.
CAGCAAGTTCAAAATTATACATCATCAATAATTTTTCTCTCCAACTAAAAACAGAAGGTGGGTCAGAATTGATCCACTCTCTTGTGATACAGGCCCGTATTACAGCCATGCAAATAAAGAGAAAACATATTATGGCTTTCGGTCTTGGCTGCAATACAATACCCAAACCACAGCCTGTTAAAACCATCTCGCTGGTTATAATAATCGTCTATCCCAAAATTTCTGCCAAAAATAGTTCAATACAGAAAAAGAATTCATGCAATTTAGGGCACAGAAAAAACATATGAACCGTATCGGCAGCATATTGGCCACATCTATTACATTTGGTTCCAGTGGTTGAGCTCCATTTTGAGACTTTCTTGGGGGTGAAATAGAAGTCATGTATAACCATGTAATGCTGAGATTTCATTATCCCTGTAATAAGGACTCGGTTTGCCAACATAAAGGATTCGTGAATAAGCACACCAGACATTCCAAGCTGAGTTTCCCATTTTGTTTGACATAATACCACATCATCAGGAAATTCCTGAATCAGACACATATAGAAGTTACCTATTAATGTCTTTTTCATCATGTTTTCAATTAGGGGGATTTTAATCATTTGATCTTGTGCTACTTGTCCTGACGTCTGTAGGAAACTGCGGATTTGTAGATATTTAAAAAATGTGTTTTTTGGTATGCCAGAAGCAGTTTGTACATCGGTAAAGGACATTAGGTTTCCTTCTGTATAAAGATCCCCTATATAGTTTATTCCTTTAAAGCTCCATCTAATAGCAATTGGATCCCTAAATATATAAGGAAGTAAATCAGAAGGGGTGAATGGTGTATATGCATTATATTTTGGGATTCCCAGATGTCTCCTAACCATTTTCCACACCTTATAAGCTGCTATAAGGATCCTAAAGTTCGTTTTCTTAAAATAACTAGGCTCCACCCCCTAAGTAGTCAGCCCTTTATCTCCTCACCCATGACCAGTTCATATATCGATGGAGCATTACAAAAAGGAATTGGAGCTTTATCACCAACCACAAGTGGACTAACATATTGTAGAGAGGCAGCTATATAATAGAAAAGAAAATAAGGAATACTCCAGCCCCCACGCTCTTTAGGGAGAATCATTTTTTTATAAGCTCTACGTTGACGTTTATAACCCCACACAAATCTAGTGGTTACTCTCTCTAATTTTTTTAAGCATTCAGAAGGAAATTCAATGGGCATTGTACGGAACATATATATACATTTGGGCAATATCAGGATTTTAAGCACATTGGTTCTGCCATATAAAGATAGGTGAAGATGATTAAGTCTTTCTAAAGTCCAATTAACCTTAGTTACTGAAAGATTCATATTAAGTTCAGGAATTTTAGAGACTGGGAGTGAGATCTTGATCCCCAAATATGTAACTTCAGAAACTGTAGCTATAGTCGATGGTGGATAGTCTCCCACATACAAAATCTGAGTTTTGGACAGATTTAACTTATATCCTGGAAAGGATCCAAATTGTGTCGCTAAGTTATCTATGACAGGTAGCGTGGTTCCTATATCAGTTGTAACCACCACGATATCATCTGCATAAGCTAATGCGCGATAATCTGTGTGATCTAAATGGATTGGTTTAATATTTATGTCAGAATTTAGACGATTTAAAAAAAGATCTATATAAACAGCAAAAAGAAGAGGTGAGCACGGGCACCCTTGCCGTGTGCCATGAGTGATAGAAAACGGGGAGGGTGTTTGACCATCTAGGCGTATTGAAGCATAAGGAGATTGATACATAGCTTTTAAGGCAATTAAGATACCGGGGCCAAACCCCTTTCTACTTAAGGAGTCCCACATGTATGCCCAATTGACCCTGTTGAATGCTTTCTCAGCATCCAACAGGGTCACTCCAATGGTGATTTTAGTAGACTGGGCCCAGTCAAAAACTGTAATTAAGCGACGTATATGATCTGCAGTATCCCGTGATGGGATGAACCCATGCTGAAATCTCGAGACGATCGGTGAGATGATACAAGAAAGACGTGAGGCTAAACTTTTGGAATATACTTTACTATCTGAGTTGATTAGCGAAATGGGTCGGTACGATGAAGCCACCAAGGGGGGTTTATCTTTTTTAAGAAAAACAATAATTACTGATTCCTTTCAGGAAGACGAAATTTTCCCTTTTTGAGCCTCCAAAAAAGTAAAGTCATTTCTTTTTTAAGAACATGTCGGAAAGTCCTATAAATTTCCAGAGGAATGGCATCAGGTCCAACAGCTTTACCTAAAGCTAGGGACAATACGGATGATTCAATTTCTTCCCAGCAAATTGGGGTATCCAATTGCTCAGATTCCTCTAGTGATAGAATGGTGCTGGGTAAGAGATGACTGAAATCTGTTACCCTTCCTTCGATGTCCCCAGTAATATCCTCTGAATACAATTTACAGTAAAATTCACGAAAAAATCCCTAATATTTCCGATGGAATATTATGAAGCTGCCCTGAGTCATCCAAAATGTTATCTATTCTTGCAGAGACCTCCTTCTGTCTAAGCCTCTTGGCTAAGTGTCTCCCTGAGTTTTCTCCCAGCTCATACATTTCAGATCTAAAGACAGCAATTTGTTGCGCTAATATTGTAGCAAGGCTTTGATAAATTCTTGCTTTTTGTATAGCTAAATTTTTCAGAATTTGATCAATATTTATCCCTCGGCTACAAGCTGTCATCAGCTCTATTTCAATATCTCGCAATTTGTTCATCTCAGTGTCTTCTATCTTTCTGATTTCCTGTTGTTTATTGATTGAGAAGCTTAATGTTTCTCCCCGCACCCCAGATTTAGGAGCATCCCAGACTATCTCTATTGATGCCGAACCATGATTAATTAAAAAAACTCAGGAATCCACCTCTCCATATGCAAAGAGAATCGAATAATAACTTACGCTCAAAGGTCCAGGGCCTAAGAGGAGGTCGAAAATCAATATCCAAATCAAGGCTAATTGGATTATGGTCTGATATTATCTTGGCCAGAATTTCAAACTTGATATTTTTAACAGTGTTAACATATCTAGTAGTTACAAAAAAGTAGTCTAACCAAAAATGTTTCTGATGTGGAGCAGAGCAAAATGTACAGCCTGAGATACCCTCTCCCTTCAAGAAACCTATATCTGATAAACCAAATTCATCTATAATCCCTTTAGTTGATTTGAATACATTTTTTTTCCTACCAGAATAAACAGAGTTACTAGAGATATCACATTTTTCATCCATATGCAGATTAAAGTCCCCACATAGTAGTAGGGGAGATGTCCATGACGCAAGTTTGACACTTAGCTGATCCAGCATATTCGAGTCATCTGTATTTGGGCCATAGATAGTACAAATGTTTAATATTGCAGCCTCAAAACATAGCTCGCTTATCACCCATCGACCCATAGGATCTTCTTTAACACGTCTACATTTTCCAAGCCCAAATCTTTTAAGTATAGCAACACCTCTTATGGTTGTACAATGCCTGGTGCAGTCTACTAATTCAAAACCAAGATCTTTAAACCAGTTCCTATTGTTCCAGGGTATGTGAGTTTCTTATAAGCACAAAATATCAATTTTCATATTTTTCAGAATTTGGGCCGTAATACCCCATTTTCTTTTGTCATTTAGACCACATATATTCCAAGAGCATATCTTGATTCTACCCATCTTCAAAATACAATGTACCAAAAAAAATCATCCACATAATATTCGTTTTAATTGATACAACAAAAAAATAGTATATATTGACAACGCCTGAAGATTCTCGCATTGAATTGATTGAAAATGCTCCTTTGCTGTTTTTCCGTGCCCCACACACCCCACCACCCCTCCCACCCTTCCACCCCAAGACACCAACCCCACCCACCCAGTGACCCACCCATACAGGGCATAGGGACTGACAAGTCCCCATAAGTGATGGAGAGAAAGGCTATCTGCCCCGCCAACGGCCCACCACCCCGAGAAAACTCAAAATTTGGAAAAAGGAGAAGAAAGAAAGAAAACATTCCTGTAACGTAGCCTATGTATATAAATGTAGGTATAAGCAACAGGTAGCATATGAGTTACATAATTAAGATTCATTACATATTACTCAGGTAAGCTATATCACAATCATTAGGCTATTTTACTCAAAAAATCTTTTGCCACAATCTCTGACGTAAAATAAGACATCTTCTCCTTATAAACTACCTTTAACTTAGAAGGGTTTAAAAGAAATGCTAGAGCTCCCGTAGCTTGAAATTGAGGTATTAGCTGCCTAACATACCGTCTCTGTTGTACTGTAGCCTGGCAGTAATCAGGGCAAACAAAGAACACTATGCCCTTCCCCCTCCTTTTATGGTCCGGCGTTGCTAAGACATACAATGTTTCTCTGCAATAGAAAGTTGTTAAGGCAAATCAAGATTGCTCTCGGTTTCGTATCGGGGGAGCTGTTACTAGGATGCTTATGAAAAGGAAATCGATGAGCTCTTTGCAGTTCATGGTCCCACCTCCATTGGGTCAATTCGGGAAAGGCTTCTGTAAATAGTTCCTGAACAAATTTTTGGATATTACTCCCTTCAAGACCTTCAGGAACTCCAAGAACACGAAGATTATTTCTTCTTGCCCTATTTTCCAAATCAATCAGCTTCCAATCGACATCATCTCTAAGAACAGCTAAAGCAGTAACCTCAGTCTTTTGTTGCACCATCTCATCCTCGACTGTAGAAATTCTTGCTTCAGTCTCTGCGACACGTGTAGTGAGTTCATTAGTGGTCTTGATAACCCGCCGTACAGTATTCTGAAGCTTCCGGACTGCCCCTTATGTTCGCAGTGCTTCTGCCCTTGTCTCCTCCCGATGCAGTGTGATGGCTAGAAGGATTGTGGCCAGCGTAAGTTCAGATTCTATGTCAGACACACCTTTATTCCTCTGGGTTAAGTCATCAAGGGACCTCCCGGGAGCAGCAGAAAAAGATGTTACATCGCTTAAGTGTGGTAGTGCTGACTCCGTATGAGTAAACAAGGGGGACCCATCATTCTGGAGAAGCTTAGAGGAAAGTGGCTGTGCCTCCAATGAATCTGTTGTGGGAGATGCCCTGCGAACTGTGTTACCTTCCGTAAAGCTTCCTTCATCCTCATCCAGTGGTAGAGAGCTTGTCAGGCTCCTATCATCAGCCCAAACAATTTCGTTGCTCTCAGTGCCAGATAAATTAGATAAATTAGATAAATCCGATAGTGAATAGAATTTGCCAGCAGAATCACCAGAATCAGCATCCGATATAATTTGTTGTATGGCCCCAGATCCAGAAATAAGCGGATCTGCTTGAACAGGTATTTTTGTCCCCTTACTGGTACCCAGAATTTTGGAATGTGCGCTCGCAGACCGTTGAAGTTGATGCTATTGAACAGAGTTCATACCTTCTACAGTCACTGGTATAGGGGTTTTACCTTGAGGCAGATTTCTCTTTTAAAACATAGCAGGAATTTTAGGATTCGTGGACCTCCCCTTGCCGGAAAGTCCTGCAGGGCTACTCAAGTCCAAAGAGGAGGATCTACCTCTTCGAGTTGATCTATTAATCCCTAGATCTCCAGCCGTCGCACAAGCACTTACTTCACCCTCTGGAGTATCGAAATTGCTTCCTCCAACTGCGGGACCAAATTCCTCAGGCAATGCTACCACCGTCGCCGCTGCCGTTGTCGTTGCTGATGCCGTGGCCGCTGTAGCTGCAGTAGCACGAGTGCAGGGACCTTTTCCCTTCCCTGCTGCGCCAGTAGCGGTAGAATTTTTGGGAGCCATTGCACCTTTGCGTGTTAATCTAGATAGTGAAGACACGGTCCACGCCGGGTTTTCCAAGGTCCCAGATGATGCCTCTCTGAAGTATAGCAAAGTGCTTTCAGAAAGTAGGGGGCCAAGACCAATACACCGTGTCCCAATAAGCAGACGATAAACAGGATAGTCTGCGGAGCGAGCCAGGACGCAGCAATACACCAAACGGGGATAGGAACATCGGAGTTCTTGACCTCTAAACAGATCGCACAGCATGGTTCGGCATTATCCAGCACTCCGCACAAATCTCTGCAGAAAAACACAACATAGCCGGCATACAGGTAATCCGATAATCCATTAAACCATAACACCTTTTCCTTTTCAAAAATCCACTTTTCTTCGAAGCAAAGGAAAACTACGGGGAGGGAGGTCAGCCGGAGAGAAGCAGTAAAAAGCCTGTCTCACTCGGACAGCAAAGCATCCGCCATCTTGCCCCCTGTATTTAACCTTCAATGTAAACTGCAATTGCTTGTAATTTTTTTCCACTTTTCCATAACCTTATTAGTTAGCATAGAAGGGTTTTGTTTTCATTAGATAGCAAGATCTGCAACACTACATTTTTCTTTCTGTATTTTAGGCACTTTGACCTTGCTCTACCATTTAGCCCTCTTCAACATTACTAAACGTTTAAATACATATAGCATCACCTCTGGACCCTCAAAATTGAACCGTCCTATGGCTCTTCTATCAGGTTTTGCATCAGAATCTAATCACCTTCTCTGAATACAATTTATTTTGCACCATATGCACTGTGAAAATGTTGTCATATTTTAGTCTAACTCAATGGTGCTTTCATTTTGACAAGAGCTGAATCGTATTGGCATTGTTGGACCCCTGTTGAGTAAAATAGCCAAACTGGCACCCATTTCCCATCAGTGTCTCTGTTTCTTAACATACTAAATGGGCTGACAGTAGTGAGTGAATGTTGTGGATTACGATAAATCTAGATTTTTTTCCCAAAACAAATGTCACATTCAAACTTTTCATGACAGCAGTTTGATAGCCGTCTCTCATCTTGTTCACTTACTGAACAAGACATTTCACCTGTGGACTGTACAGTGTCACAGCGTAATGCTCAATACCTTTGGCCTAAAAAATATTTTCCATATATCCTGAAACAAACTGAACTCTATTGAGTGGCACTAACAAAGGGCCTTCGGTGGTGGGTGTGGACACAAATGCATAATGTATACACTTGGAAAACTGCACTGCAACCACCACCAAATACTGTAAGTGCTCTGGCATGTGTGAATCGGTCCCACAAAAACGATAGATACGTTCTCACATTGTAAAACTGGAATGGAAACTGTGTTTAAAAATGTATTGCAAATATTCCAATGCATGTTATAGAATATGTTTACATGTATTATCAAAGCATTCCATGTGATAATCCAATCCAGCCCACCAAAGATACATTCTTAGGCTCCTTTTAGTAGATGCCCTTCATGTGCCAATTAAATAAGTGTTTCTTTAACTCCACAGGGTTCTACAAATGTATTATTTTCTTGCAACAACATACATTCTTATGTTGGTCCGTAACCTCATAACTTTGCAATTCAATATCTTTTGCCCACTTTCCATCCATTATGATTATTAATACCCCCCTTACTTAACTCTACCACATCAATCAATGCCAAAATACATTTAATTTCAGAATCATTGTTAGAAATTGAGGTTTCTGTATGGCAGAATATACACAATGTCCAAGCAGGGGCCACAGTCCTAGTCAGGGTAAGTCAGAAACACAACATAAATTAATCTGGGCTCACCCTCTGGTAGCTTGGCACAGAACACTCAGGCTTAACTTAAGGGGCAACGTGTTAAGTATTTATGCACACTTTAATTACTGTAACAATGAAGATACCACAAAAAGACTATACACCAGTTTAGAAAAATAGAGAATAGTTAAATGACTAAATGACTAAAATGAGACAAAAAACAACAAAACTCCAAAAAGAACGCGAGATATTAATTTTTAATGATAACATCCCAAAACAGTGCTTAGAAGTCAATAGAGATAAAAGGTTACTTAAGGTTGTGGTAGACCAGTGTGACTCCATAGTTGATGCTGACTGCAATGGAGGGCACATGTGCTACAGGACCTACACAGGGCCTGCTGAAAAAGTGCCTTTGTATGGAGCAAGCTTCGATGACGAAGACTTGATGCGTCGGTTTTGATTGATGCAGTTGGGTCGATGCATCTGAGTCGAGCATCGGAGTTGGTGTCAAAGAATCAGTGTTGCCTCCAAGTTGAGCCTCTCAGTGGCACCTATGGATCGGCGCTGTGTCGTTATCAAACCTCGCAGTAGGGACTTGTGTTGTCGTCAAACTGGCACTGCCTCAGCGCCAAAGGGTACTGAGCCGGTTCTGCTCGGTGAAAAGGGGTCACTGTGTCCATTGTTCCAGAAAACTGATACAGACCCAGTTCTGAGGCGCAGGACTGGAGGGGCACATCAGGTAAGGGTAGGACTCACAGATGAGAGAGTCCAGCAACACCAGCAGAGTTGCAAGAAGTCTTTTGTGACTCAGAGACTTCAGAGAACAGGAGGCACGCCAACAGCCCTTGGAGAAATTTGGGTTCAAGGTTGTAGAGAACAGGTCCACTTCTTCTCACTCCCAGGCATGAAGCAGCAGACCAGCATAGCAGAGCAGGTAGCAAAGTGGCAGTCCCTCCTACAGCACCGCAATCAGCAAGTGGCAGGTCAACACAGCAATACAGGTAGCAAAGTTGCTGTACCTCATACAGTACAGCATCTCTTCATCCAAGCAGGATGTCTTTGGTTCCAGTAAAGTTCTGATTTGGTGGTCTCAGGGGTCCAGTACTTATATGAAAATGTGCCTTTGAAATGGGGGTAAATTCAAAGGGGCCTCTGAAGATCACAAGGTCCCTGCCTTTCCTGCCCTTGTTCCAGACTCAGTACAGGGGGTATGCAGCTATTTGAGTGGGGACAGGAATAGCTCTATTCTGGTACACGTGTGCACTCCTCTCTTTCAATCAACCTGAGGAAGGCCCACCAGCCTGGTGATGGGCCATCAGGATGCAAAGTCACACCCAGCTCCCTTTTTTTGACTGTCTAGAGGGAATGCACAATGTTCAGCTGTCACTCAACCCAGATGTGCATTCAGAGACAGGAAGAGGCACGAATGGTTGAAGAGAGAAAATGGCAACTTTCTAAAAGTGGCCTTTTCAGACTTACAATTTAAAATCCAACTTCACCATAAGTTGTGTTTTTAAATTGTGAGTGCAGAGACATCAAACTCGAAATCTCTATTTCTTCCCAATTGGAAATTATACTTAATAGATGTAGTAAAACAATCCCAATGTTCACATATGGAAGAGATAGGCCTTGCAGTAGTGAATCATGGATTTAGCAGTTTTGCACTACCAAAACATGTAAAACTCAAAAGTATATGTCCAACCTTTTAAATACACTGCACCCTGCCCATAGGGCTGCCTAGGGCCTTAGGAGTGACTTATATGTAATAAAAGGGAATACTTGGGTGTGGCAAGTAGGTTAACGTATAAGAAAAAGAGGGAGATGAGATGCACACCAGCGTACTCAGTGTTTAGCTTGCTTAACGTCATCACTATGCTGTAGGCGTGCAAATTTGCTCCGCGCTCAGCCCTTTTGCACTGCAGTATAACTGAAACACAAATGAACCGGGTTAGGTTCAAATCAAACTGCACAGCCAAACTCAAATGAATCCAATCAATCAAATCGTCAAATTTCATCATAGTTTTCCTCTAACTTTTACTCCATTGTTCATGTTTTCTTTTTCTGCGTTTATTTCAATTCATTTTATTCATCCAAGCGTACTAGGCATAAGTAAAAACCAGGAGCCATTAAATCCTTGCCATATGTCACGATTTATTAAAATGTGTCCCAATGCATTTTGGGAAACTTCCCTTCATCAGGGGACTCTAAAAAATACAAAATACAAAGATAAAAGACACCACCAACATCGTTGTCACACGTTTCACTGCTTAATTCACACAGAAAATGCATCTCATGCTATATTCCTTATTTTTATCGTGTATCAAATATCTGAGAAACAACCTTACTTGATGACCAACTCTGCAGTATTATATCATGCTGGTAATCACACTCTGAACCCTGCCCCAACCATTTCCTTCTATCCCCGAGAAACTGCCATGCCTCCATTGCACTCTCCTCCCATCTATTCAAAACGCTGCTGCATCTAACTGAACATTAATCTGCTTTGGACTTACCATGACATTTCTCTGTTTACTATGGCGGTCCAAACTTCATTTTCACCCACTCTACTTCTCTTTAGCTTGAAGTCATCGTGCGTTCAAATTTTGTAAAGTGCCCCTGCACGTCTTTTCTACCTATTCCAATTAAGCTTAATTTGTGATTGCTGTGCCCCACAGCTGTTCACTACCCACGTGACTCCTTAGACTGCAACGTTAAACAACGGACTCCTGGAAAGGAGAGCTAGTTTTTGTATTACTCTAATTGGCCTTTGACTACGTTTCCCACAATACCTCTCTCCTGCCTTCCTAACATTTTAATGCCCGAACACAGTTGCCCATACAACCTGTTTTCACAGCATAAGTAACAGAAATATACAAATATAGTATAAATTACATGTACATAGAACAGTATTAGTAGCTGCGTCCTCGGTGCTTTAAACATGAAAATATGCTCACAAGTACACTCCCAACATTACAGTCAATCTTGCAAACAGTTTAATACGAATAATAGTGAAATGTTGATGGTGGATGAGTTCTCCCGGACTCCTGTGCCAATCTTACGCATATTTTTGTAGTGTCATAGCTGACACTGTTAAGGGTTAACAATGTAAGCCTACACTAAACACCCACCCACCACTGATGTCACGAGGCACGTGACATCAGTCAATAAAAGGAGCCGAGCGCACGTGCTCGAGGCTCACTAACCCACTGTATATCTGGTGTCTGTGTCACCCTTATTGTTAGCATGTGGGCCTAGGGCCCACGACCACTACAATGGCAACGAGGCGGAGCCGGTGCCCATGCGTGCACCAGCATTAACGTTGGGGGGGAAAAAGAAGGGGAATGCTGCTCGTGCCATGAGCAAACCCCCCCCCACCAGCAAGTGACCTTCGGCGAGAGGCCCGTGGGGCGTGTGCCGTGCCCCGGGCCAAGTCATCGGAGAAGAAGCGGACCGGGCAGTGCCCACCTGCAACGGCCGCAACTGTGCCCCAAGCGGACTGACCGGAGCCCACCCGAGCCGGCCGCAGCAGCAGTGATCCCCACCGGAGCGGAGTGCTGACCGGGCGGAGCCCACTCGCCACGGCCGCAGGAGGAGACAGGCCCGTAGGCCGGAGGTGAGCCCGGGGACTGTGAATGCCCCTGGGGGGTCGCGTATGCCAGGAGCGATCCCCCCTGTGATCGAACATAAGCGGTGCCCACCCGCATGGTCAGGCGCCCCGCCGGGCGTGAAGCAGCCGCATACAAACTTTAAAAACAAAGCAGCGCCGGCGGAGCCCACCCGCGGCCTGCCTGAGGCGACCCCCGTATGAACAAACTGACGCGGTGCCCACCCGCATAGACATTGCCGCGACAATTAGTGATATATACAGCAGCGCCGGCGGAGCCCACCCGCGGCCTACCGGCAGCGTTTCCCCGCCGCGCAGCGTGTGGAGAGAGTGGCTGCGGCGGTGGGAATTAACCTGAAGGAGAGCTGCGAGGCACCCCCTCTGAAGCGGAGCCTACCCGCATTAGGGAGAATCCTGCCCCACCGGTGCAAGAGAAGCACCAGGCTCACGGTGACAGCGCCGACTCCCCCGCTGCACCGCAAGTGAGGCTGCGGTAGGGAGACAAGAGGTAGCGCGCGGCCGGCTATTTTTCCCCTCCGTCCCGTGCTGTGTGAGGAAACGAGGCCGGGCGGAGGAGAGGCAGAGAGAGAGAAAAGACCACGAGCATGGCAGCATTTGTAGAAGGGGCTCGCCGGCTTTAAGGCGGAGCGGTGCCTGACTACGTGTGCCCCCAAACAAGCAGCAGAAAGGCTGCGAAAGTGAAGAGACATCCCAGGGAGGCCCGCAGCAGAAGAGGAGCTACTCCAGCCGACTGGAACCTCCGAAGTACATGGTGAGGGGCAACAGAGTGAAACACGCCCTAATCTTCTCCCCCACAGGCAGCCCAAACAATCTGCAGGCTGAGGAGAGAATTACCGGCAACCCCCCTCTTTGTTCAACCCGCAGCAAGGAAAGCCCGCATGCACTGCAGCCCCACTGCCTCCCAGAACAAAAGTGAAAAGTGATGGGACTTACCTCTGCCCAGCAGTGACTCCAGCCCCCTCTCCTGCACACTTCATGGACAGCTGGCCCTACAAGCTAAAAGAAAGTCACCAAGAGGAGGCTGCTACTGAAAGAAGACCAACAGCCTGCGCTGCCATCTAGTGGACACTGGGGAGTATTGCACAAAAGCACCAATGCAGGAAACAAGACAACACAAGGGAAAGCCTACAGGGAAAGCAAGCCTGCAGCGACGCGGATCAAGACGGAGACCCAACACCGCGGCAGAAGTGACGCCTGTGGCCACAGGTGATCACCGCAATCGCAGATGAAGACAACCTCACGCTGGACGGAGAGGAAGAGTCAAGACGTCTACCGCAAGCAGCAAGATCCAAAGGCAACCGACTGGAAGAGCACAAGTATACCCCGGACGCAGACAGTACAGGACAGCGCCTGAAAGTAAGGAAGCCACACCCAAAGCACCAGAAGACGGGCGAGGCAAGTACCCAAGTGTGAAGAAGAAAAGTGCGACACGCAAGTGGAAAAGCGACAACGCCAAAGAATCTAATGAACCGCAAGGAACAAAGCTACACTGAAGATGTATCACGACGGTACCAAGTGAAGCAAGAACTTGCCACTACACTGCACACTGACGTGCACCGGAAGAGTAACGCAAAGTTACCCCGCAGCCAAAAGGAGGCGAAACAACCAAGCAAGGTGAACGCCCCAAGAAGCTAAAGAGCCTCACCGGAAGCGAGCACGAGAAGTGCATCCACCGGAGAAGGTCCAAGGAGAGGTGAAGCCAACCCTCCGGAAAAGCAGAGCACACGAAGAGCGCAGGAGAAACTGCGCCGACGCAAAAGCACTGCAGCAGAACCAATAGCGATCCTAACGGTCGCGGATAGCAAGAAGACTCACGAAGAGCAAGCTGTCCACCCCATCTGGTAGCAAAGAAGATCGCCCAGGAAAAAGGATGATCCGACAAGCCAGAGGGACGCCCAAACAAAAGCCGATCACCCAAAATGATCGCTAGAAATGAAAGAAGAAATTCTGCCAAGTCAGGATGAATATGTCCTGCCAGAAGACGTCCATAAACCGAGAGATCAGAAGACCCGGAGAGACAGACGCAACACCAAGAGTAACTGGAAGTAAAAGGAGGCAAGAGAGAAGATCGTAATGACCGGTCCAGTCACCGAAGAGTGGAGAGAAGACAGTGTCCTAAAGACAGGACAAGACCAGAAGGAAACAGGCGGAGTGCACGCTGCTTGAAGAAGCCTGGTCAGCAAGACAAAGGAAGAAAGGTGACCGCACTGTGTCGTGAAAAGGAGAAGAGTGGCACGATGCCATGAAGAAGAGAACTGAAGAAGTCATGTGGCACGACGCCATCATCAACAACTTCTGGAAAAGGTGAAGAGAGGTGTAACAAGTCCACACACCTACAAGAAGAAGAAGTGACACACTACAACATCGTGTACAGTGACCCGCACGTCCTGGAGAACACTGATAGCACCAAGAACAGAACAGGCACCTATTCACAAGACCCCGACGACCCGTGGACGGTAGGAGAGCACAGGCCGGACCATTGGCAACACCCACCTTTGGGATTGAGCGGAAGTCTGGAAGCTGAGGGAGCTCAGATGTCCTGAACAAGGAGAACTGACCAATCCACACCAGCCCGTGGAGATCCAAGGGGCAAAGGCCTCAGGGACACCGGTGGCAGAGGGTCCCAACACGAGAGATGAGTCCATCGCCGTCTAACCTGCATGTCCCGGGAAGATGAGGAACTTGTGCGCAAAGGCAAGAGGCAACAACTACCCTTCAGGTGGAGCTACGGACTTTGTGAGGTAGTACCCCATCGACTCCTCCATTCACACGCAGACTGTGGAGTTGGAGCAACGCTGTGGAATAATACCCGGCCCAGTGGAAACCTGGTAAAAGGGCCTCCGGTGATATCTCGTGGCAGGAGAACACCCGCGAGAGGGGCGTCCTAGTGAGAAGAATGTCCTTCGAACACTCCACCCTTTGAAAAGTGAAGCCAAGCTGCCTACAGTGAAGAAACCGACGGACCAGCTGAAGACAAACCCATCCAAGTCTAACTTCTGGTCATCCTGTTTGACGTCATCCTCAAAAGCAAGATCTCCGTGGACTGACCACCACACGTCCACGACGCAAGCAAAGAAGAACACGCCCACCGAGAACCAGGACGTCGAGCCAAGAAGAAATAGTCTCAGCAGCAATTTCCATCACCGTCATCAAGCAAGCAGCTGAAGAGACTCACTGTAAATTTGTAATTACTGTATATTTATGTACTTCCTCCCACAGGCTCGGACTTTTTGCCTTTCCTTAATTTTTATTAAAGTTTGGGAGGAATGTAGTGTCATAGCTGACACTGTTAAGGGTTAACAATGTAAGCCTACACTAAACACCCACCCACCACTGATGTCACGAGGCACGTGACATCAGTCAATAAAAGGAGCCGAGCGCACGTGCTCGAGGCTCACTAACCCACTGTATATCTGGTGTCTGTGTCACCCTTATTGTTAGCATGTGGGCCTAGGGCCCACGACCACTACAATTTTCTCAATCTTCATATTCCATTGCGTTCTATATCCTCTCATTAATCCAATGTTCATCAATGTCTTTGTTTATCATGGGTGCCATCTCGTCGATAGGCGGACATTTGTTAATGTATAAGAAAAAGAGGAGATGAGATGCACACCAGTTTACTCAGTGTTTAGCTTGCTTAACGTCATCACTATGCTGTAGGCGTGCAAATTTGCTCCGCGCTCTGCCCTTTTGCACTGCAGTATAACTGAAACACAAATGAACCGGGTTAGGTTCAAATCAAACTGCATCAAACTCTCATATCCCTCTTTTTCTTAGACATTAACAAATGTCCGCCTATCGACGAGATGGCACCCATGATAAACATAGACATTTCTCGCCTATTTGATACACGATAAAAATAAGGAATATAGCATGAGATGCATTTTCTGTGTATATTAAGCAGACATCAAAACATCAAACGATGTTGATGGTGGTGTCTTTTATCTTTGTATTTTGTATTTTTTAGAGTCCCCTGACGAAGGGAAGTTTCCCGAAATGCATTGGGACACATTTTAATAAATCGTGACATATGGCAAGGATTTAATGGCTCCTGGTTTTTACTTATGCCTAGTACACTTGGATGAATAAAATGAATTGAAATAAACGAAGAAAAAGAAAATATGAACAATGGAGTAAAAGTTAGAGTAAAACTATGATGAAATTCGACGATTTGATTGATTGGATTCATTTGAGTTTGGCTGTGCAGTTTGATTTGAACCTAACCCGCTTCATTTGTGTTTCATGTAGGTTAACGTGCCAGGTTTAAAACTGCACCCAAACAGGCTCCGCAGTGGCAGACCTGCAGCATGTTTGTTTTAAAGGGCCACTAAAGTGGATGCACAAGCAGTGCTGCTGACCCACTAGCAGCATCTAATTTACAGGTCCTGGTCACACACAGTGCACTTTTCTAGGAACTTGTAAGTAAAATAAATATGCCAATTGTGGATAATCTAGTTTAACCATGTTTTGAGAACAGAGCATATGTACTTTAGCAGTGGTAAAGTGCCCAGAATCCTATAGCCAGCACAATCTCAAATATTTAAATTCTCCAAATGAAGTGATACAAGTTATTAAAACCTGTAATTCAGGTACTAAGGTCACTTTGATGGTGTACTGTTTTATGGTCAATTGTTGTGAACATGTTTGCTTCACCCAACACAGCTAACCATTCCTTCATTTTTGGCAATGAAAGGCAATCAACTACAATATCCCCATTTAGTGAGGAAATATTCTCACTCAAGCAAATCTATGCACTCTTTTTCTGCAATAACATCCACAGAAGTCTACTCTGATGAGTCAACAGACTCAATAATACCGCAACTGCCCATTCTGTGTAACAACTCTCTCAACTCATTCCTCTCACATGATGGGGCATCCCTGACTCAATAAGCAAAATGGAGTACTCCTTAAACAATATTATTTTCAAATCCATTCTTGCTTCCTATTGTATCATCAAATAGCGCAGTGACTCGCTTGAACACGAGCCACATTGTATGACCATACTCCGCTAGCATTGTATGAATAGCTGTGTCAGGTTTCAACACAATAAATAACAAAAGAAAGCAGGCCCCTGTAAGACCAATAACCAGCAGGGAAGCAGGGGAAAAAAACACAAAAAAGCAAAACAGTACCAATATGGTATAAATATATTCAGTTCAGAGGTTTACTATTGATACATCCTAGCTTGTTTCTTTCATAGAAGCTAGAATTGATATCTTGAGAACTTTAATACTGAACGAGGCTACGTTGTGGAATGACGAACATTTTGGCTCTGACACTCAGGGCGCTATCTTCTCTACCAGGTGTTCTATAGAATGTTTCTTGTGATCCTCACATAATTTCTGGATACAATGTTTGATGCATGATTTGAATAACCAGAGATGTAACTTCCCATTAATCTTTGCTTGCTGAATCATCTCTGTGGGCAAACCCATCCAGGTTACTTCGGTACCTCTAGACTGCTTATTCATTCTGTGAATTGACCTGTTAAATTGTCTAATCAGCGTCCCCCTTGTGGCTTCTCCAGGTTTCTCTCCCGCTACTTTTATGAATACCTTTACATTGCGCCCAGAAGAAGGTTTGACCATTTATTGAGGTCTATACCGAAGCACGTGTCGGAGCTTACTTTGGATCTGGAACCTCAAGACTAGGAATTCAAATCAATTCTAGCTCCTATGAATGAAAAAAACTTTAGAAAGTTGCCACTCTGTTGCCCTGTTTATACGATGGCCTTTTGCAGTTGTTGGCCACCAGACAGCCTTCTGAACTCCTCGGGAGTTGTGTGAATGATTCCCCGGCTTGGGAACAATGGAGACCTGTCACAGATGGAGGTGTTACCTCCCCTTGCAGGAAGTAACACAGGGTGTTGACCCAAAAAGGTAAGCTTCACAGGAGAAGCGACCTTTGGTGGGCAAATGGTGACCCTCTCGTGAAGGGCTTCCCCTCTGCTCAGGTAGACAGCTGGTGGTGGGAACAGAGAGGTGAAACCAGTTGCTAAACCATTTCTTCTGTGGGTGTGTAACCCACAGGTAGCTACACCACTAGGATGAGCTGTCTGGCTCCTAACAACAAAGGAATGGTTCAGACATGTTGAGTGTGTGCAGACTAGTGCACTTTGGGATTGCTAGATGCCACGCATAGTTGTACGTCATCACAGGGCGGGAGGGATCCTGGTAACCAATTGGCCTGTGACTGTCTCATGCCCCAGGGCACTTTCTGGGCATAAACATGGCATCCGTGGCACCTGAACCTCAGATCACAACTGTACAGGAGAAAGGACTGCCCTGCTGACTCCTGGACCTGGCAAGAGAGGTTGCGCCAACCACTGGTCTGCACCTGCTGCTCCTTGTGCTAGTGAAGATAGGACTGTGCTTGTGAGGCCTGGCTCCTGGGAAAGTCGCTCCAGAGCCCTTGACCAACTGGGTGAAGTACAAGTGTCAGACAACTGACCCCCTGTTGCATCACCAGGGCCTTACAAGCTGAAGTAGCCTGTTCTGGCTAGTCAGTAGCAATCTGTAAGGAATCACTGATAACCGCTGAAATGCAGCCTAGAAAACCCACATCTGCCAGACTCTGGAGAGTCATCATAGAGCAGATTGGTCACCCAAGATGGATGCTAGCCCTCACCAAAGGAAACTGCTGGGACTGCATTGACTATAGATCGGTAGGCCAGTTGCTGCAGGGCTCCTACTGACTTAATGAAGACTTTGAGGGACTACAACTTTGGGGGACAAAGTTTCCCCACCTTACCCGTGGACCAAGGAATAACCACAGGAAGACCCCCTTGACTGCACAGCACCCAGAGCATCTTTCAGCATCCTCAGCTTCCTGTATCCTCAACATCAGGACCATTCCTTTGAAGTCTATGGAAGTTTTGATGTAAAGTGTGGAACTAGAAGACAGCTTTGGGTGATCAGGGAACTGTCCAACGGTTTCTTACTGGCAAACCTGACCTTCTGCTTGTTAGAATTGGTCACAGAGGCTGGGCAAGAGTAGCCGAACATAACTCTTTCAGACTTTACAAATGTTCATAAACATTACAGTTACCAATGCTTGTTGGTGCGTTGGACTAAAAAGCTGAGATTTGTATTTTACTTAAACATCTATATCTCAGGAACCCTCCAGTAGTGTCTAAAAATTCTAAAAAATATTATCTATTTTTATAAGTTGGTGTAGGATTTCCATCGTTGTTGGTAATTTTAAATGCTTTTCACTAGTTCCTTTGTTTAGGAATGGGTAGTCAAAGCCACAGCTACCCAGAGTTGAGCAAGAGGGTTTCCAAACAAGCCTGACTGGACCTAAGACAGTTTCGTCTATTACACAGTGAGGTCTCACAGCCACACCATAAAATAGACCACAATCTTCACAATATATCTGATGTATGGAGCTTTGGTGTGGAAGTTAATAGGGCAAAGGATTTGATTGTGTGAAAAGGCAGGATGCATTTTCCTCTCTGCTCCGTTGGAATTAAGGTGCAGTGAATGTAGAACTGTGGTCTACACATCCCGTCTCTCCTTCTGCCTTGACAAACAAATTGAAACACTTTGGCAGAGTCAAGGGTGAGTCACAGGCTGAAAAGGATTCCCTGGTAATTTCATCATAGTTTCTGCTGTCCCTTCATGACCATGTGCAGTAAGTGTTGTGAATGGACAGCAGAAGATGAGGAAAAAGCATAGAGATGTTCAGAATTTAAAACCTTCAAGATCTCCTGGGAAGCTTTAATTTTAAGGAGTACATTCCCTGTTGAATTTTCTATTAGCCCTATATCCTGCTTCAGCCAAATGCACTGACTGTTAAAGTGGATAGCTTGAATTTGACAGGAGGAGACAGTAGCATAAATGTCACCTTTATTTGACATGAAGCAACCACAAAGTGTTTTTTTTTGGAATGCCATTTTTATGTGTGCATGTTAATGTAATGAAATCACATGATATATTTTTTATTAAAAGACCCATATTGCATTCTGTTGGTCATAGTTCAACATTTAGTATATAAAACACCAATGATGTTCCAGAGCGGGGGGGGGGGGGAAACCTTCAGATTAGAGATACCATCACCCGTCAGCAGTTGCCAGTAGTTAGTTATAGGTAGGACCTAGTTTCTATTAAAATGGTGATTTTCCGTTGCCTATATCTTCGTCGCTGGTTGATGCGGGCTGATCGTTTAATGGGGAGAGGAGGGGGCTCTTCTGTGGTGTTCAGGGACACTTGGGCCTTTTCTTATGAGGCATCAGATGAACTGGGCGAAGGGGAGGTTCTTCACTTCTCCCTTGTTCTTACCCCTCATTTCACGCTGGGAGGCACGTTGGTTTATCGTCCCCCTGGGCCACCAGGGCCTTTTCCTAATGTTTTGGAGGATGTGATTGTGCCACGAGCATTAAGGTTTCCTAAGTTTCTTCTTTTGGGGGACTGCCATATTCATGTAGATGTCTCTGATATTCCTGATTCAAGAAGTCTGCTTGACTCCTTGAATTTAGCCCAGCTTACACAGTGGGTTAAGTTGCCTGCGCATGATGAGGGTCATCTACTGGTTTTAATCTGTTCTAACTTTGACCTATTCCTATCGGAACCTGAATATGTTACTTGGTCCGATCATCATCTGATCAGGTTCACCTGGTCTTCAGAGAAGCCGTCTTGTATTTCTGCCCCCTCTCCTAGTGTATGCCCCCAGAATATTAACCTCCCTGCTCTGTCTGACCCTCTACCTCAGGGCCACCCAATTTTGGGTTCTGAGCTATCTGAAGCGGTGCAGCGTTTTAACTCCTGGATTGGCTGGGGGGCTGAGTCCTCTGCGGACCCGGGTACCAGCTGCAAAAATCGCAGTTCTCCTTCTAAGCCGTGGTTTTCACACGCTCTGAGAGAAATGAAGTTGGGCTGTAAAAAACTGGAACGTTGTTGGAGACGAGTCTACTGTCCAACTGCCAAGATGGCTCTCCGCGCAGCCCAGAGAAAATACTATGCTGCCATTAGGACGGCTAAAGGCAATTACTACACAGGCAGGATTTCTAAGGCCAATAACAATGGCAATTAAATCTTTGTTATCATTAAGAGCTTTCTCTCCCCCTGCGCTGAACAACCAACGCTGCCATCCTCTGAACAGTGGTGCGAGGACCTGTCCTCCTTTGTTGATAAAATAGCGAGGATTCAGGATAACCTGCACACAGCCTGTCTCAATAAGAGGAATACCTCCTTGCCAACACTGCCTCCCCCTAGGCCCCTCACCTATCAGTGTAGGGAAGTTTTACCTCCAGATGAAGTGGATATCCTGGCTGTCCTGAAATCCATGAAGTCTGGGTCTCCCACCGATCCCTGTCCTGCTTGTGTGTTAGGAGGGGTGGCGGAGGTGGTTTGTTCCGAGGTTACTGAGATTATTAATCTCTACTTCATGACAGCCTCAGTTCCCATCTGCTGGAAGCAGGCCAAACTTATGCTGCTTCTAAAAAAATCAGGATTGGATCCCTCGGTTCCATCTAACTACCGGCCCATTTCCTTGCTGCCAGCGTTGGCCAAAGTCTGAGAAAAGATGGCATTTCGCCAGTTGGACGCCTTTGTGCTGTGCACCCGGCTCAATCTGGATGTTGTGCTGCTTATAGTACCGAAGCAACTCTGGTTGAAATGTCAGAAGCCATCAGGGAGTGCCTGGACGGAGCCGGCAGAGTGGCTCTGATTTTGTTGGACCTCTCTGCTGCCTTCGACACGGTACCCCATCAGCTCCTTCTCACCCAGCTGTCTTCCATTGGCATTACCGGCTCTGCTCTGGAGTGGCTGACATCTTTCCTGGATAATCAGACCCAGCAGGTGTGAATGCCTCCCTATTCGTCCTCGGCCAGGCTACTAACCACTGGGGTACCTCAGGGGTCTACCTAAGCCCCCTGTTGTTTAACATTTAGCTGACCCCTCTGATCTTTTTGGCTGAAGAACTGGGCGCAAAAATTATAGCCTATGCTGATAACACCCAGCTACTATTTACCTGGCCGGGCGATGACCTGGATACTTCATCTGTCCAGTTTTGCCTTTCGTCGGTCTTCCGCTGGCTTACACTTGCACAACTGAAGTGCAACGAGGAAAAATCAGAAATTCTCCTCTATGGACAGTTCCCTACCAAATTTAGATAACTACTGTGGCCATCTGATGTTCCCTGCCCCCATTTGACGAGAAACCCAGCAAAAAATCTGGCAGTGTGGTTTGGGGAAAATCTTAAATTTGAGGATCACATCAAGAAATTAACCAGTGTATGCTTTGGTACCTCAAAGCCCTGAGTAGATATTTTACCTTGCTCCCGAGGGAGGCTAAAGAAACAGTGGCACGTGCCCTTATTCTTTCTCGCCTAGATTACACCAACGCCCTGTTTATTGGCATTCCTGCCTACCTGACCAACCGCCTTCAGATTATACAGAACGACGTAGCTAGACTTCTCTTTAACATCTCGAAGAGGTCTGCAGCATCTGCGTAGTCTGCAATGGATGCCTGTGGCCCAGCGGGTATTGTTCAAGACCCTTGTTTTTTCTTACAGAGTCATTCATGGTCAAGGGCCTCTCTACCTGAGGCGACGCTTCACTATGTGTGTACCTAACCGCCCTCTCCGGTCGGCTAACCAATGCCGGCTGGTTATGCCACAATTTCAGCGGGCACGGTTAGGGGGGCAGTCTATCTCTGTGAAAGCAGCTGTTGCATGGAATGCCCTCCCCGCGAAGCTCCGTGCCACTCAGGACCTCAATCTTTTTTAAAATCATTAAAAACTCATCTTTTTAAGATGACGCTGTAATTACCACTACCTACTGCCTTTCTGCATGAGCCCGCGCCAGGACACTCTTGAGTATTTGAGCGCGCTACAAAACTACCTATAACATAACATATAACATAACATGAATCTTCAAAAAAGTTTCCCAAAAATGTGTCAGCTACGTCACATTGGGTCTGGACAGTTTCGGGGTGTTTCATGTAGCGGGGTTGAAAAAAAGGGGGGCCCAAAACACATTTTTCCCATATTAATTCTCATAGGACCTTTAGATGTGACTACAGCCTGAACTGCTGGATGGAATTACACCAAATTTGGAAGGAAGCTAGATCTTGGTACGCAGATTGTGCTTTTTGTAATTTGGTTTAAATATGTTCAGAATTTTGGGAGATATTAGCCTGAAAACAAATTTGTATATTTTGATTACCCATGGATCCCGCAGTCTCTATGCTCTAATCTGATTGGCTGCCAACACTTTAAATCAGTGAGCGTGAGCGTTGGCAGTCAGCTTGGTACTCACTGAGTCCCAGAAAAAAACATTAAAAAAAAGAAAGGGGGCAGGGCAGAAATATCCTGCCCCCCCCTAGGCCTCTTGGGATGTGTCCCACAGTAACCAAGCAGGGCCAAAAAAGGAATTTTAAAAATCAAAATTTTGGCAGGATTCAGCCGATCCCTCTGAAACTGTTAAAGAAAATGAAGCAGGCTCCAGCGCTTTGATGGTACTAAGCCCTCCAGGTGGGCCATTTTGGGAATAAATGAAGGTGGCAAATGCCCCCCCTCCAGGAGCATATTAATGCCCCAGGGACCACCACCTCCCCGGGGCTTTTTAGTATCAATACAGGGAGGACCATGCAGCCTCCTCCACCACCCATGGTCCCACCACCTCCCTGGGGCCACATGCGAAAAAGAAATCGGGCCTCCTAGACCCCCCATACCCCAAGGACCACCACCTCCCAGGGCTAATTCACTGTTATGGGGTGCCTCTTTAACCCCCCCCGGCCCCAGGGGCCATCTTCTTTGTAAAAAAATGTAAAGGGTGTTGTATGGCCCCCCTACTGGGCCTTTCTCACCCAGGGGACTGCCACCTCCCCAGGGCAGGCCCTACAGATAAGAAATGAAGGGGGCCTCGCAGATCCCCTCCTGGAGCTATAGATGGCTGTGGGGACTGCCACCCCTCAGGGACAGATCCTACTATGTCCCGGGGTGGCTAACCCTGGGCCATACATAGCGGTTTGCTGTGGCTTGGCTAGAGCTTTATCACTCCTGCGAAGCCACAGCAAGAGCTCCACTTCCAACAAGCGAGAGCCTTGAAAATGCTCTTGCTTGCTGGAAGTGGAGCAGAATTGCTTTCACAGAGAGGGAGCTACAAGTTTAGCAGCTGCCTGTCTGTGACAGCAGTGCCTGCCCCGTTGGAGGTGGGGAGCTGGCAGGGACTGATGGGACCTTCAGGCTACCCCTGCGGTCTCAAACAAGAGTGGGTGCCTTGGAGGCACCCATTTTAAATAGGCCAAGCCCTGGGGGATGGGGTCCCCAGGACTAAAATCGGCCCTGAAAGGGGCGCATGCACCCCCTCCCGCATTCCATAAAGGCATAGCCTTGGGGAAAGGGGTCTTCATGGCCGAAAGTAGCCCTGGGAAGGGGGCACACTGCCCCATCCCCTAATAACACAATGACCGTCAAGTCACGGAGGCCCCACCTTCCTTTTAGCACCACTCTGCAAATGCACCTCCTGGTGCACTACTAGTTTCCCCCTCTGGCGCGTTTGCAGAGGGGGAAATAATTCCCCTTGAATACTGGGGGTCACTGGGGGCCAAGTAGCCCACCAGGAACCTCCAGTATGTGCTAGGGGGCTGCCTTGGCAAGACGTGTAAAGAGGCCACGCCCCTTCTCTGCAACGCAGCCCCCAGGCGCATACTGGAGGTTCCTGGTGGGATAGTTAGCCCCAAGGGACCCCCAGTATTCAAGGGGAATTAGTTCCCCCTCTGCAAACGCGCCAGGGGGCTGCCTTGCAGAGACGTGTAAAGAGGCCATGCCCCTTTTTACACTTCTCTGCAAGGCAGCCCCCTGGCGCATACTGGAGGTTCCTGGTGGGCTAGTTGGCCCCCAGGGACCCCCAGTATTCAAGGGGAATTAGTTCCCCCTCTGCCAACGCACCAGGGGGCTGCCTTGCAGAGACGTGTAAAGAGGCCACGCCCCTTTTTTCACCTCTCTGCAAGGCAGCCCCCTGGCGCATACTGGAGGTCCCTGACCCCCTAGGCCTGCTCAGGGAGTCCCACAAGGACCCCCAAAGCCCAAAACCTTTTTATTTTTTGGGGAAAAAATCCCGGGATACGTGCAGGGTACGCCCACCCTGCCGATTCCCCAAAAAAACATTAAGGCACCACTCTGCAAATGTGCCCCCTGGCGCGTTTGCAGAGGGGTAAATAAGTACCTTTGAATACTGGGGGTACCTGGGGGCCAAGTAGCCCACCAGGAACCTCCAGTATGCGCTAGGGGGTTGCCTTGCAGAGACGTGTAAAGAGGCCATGCCCCTTTTTACACCTCTCCGCAACGCAGCACCCTGGTGCATACTGGAGGTTCCTGGTGGGCTAGTTGGCCCCCAGGGACCCCCAATATGCAAGGAGAATTAGTTGCCCCTCTGTAAATGCGCCAGGGGGCTGCATTGCAGAGAGGTGTAAAAAGGCGGCCTCATTACACCTCTGTGCAACGCAGCCCCCTGGCGCATACTGGAGGTTCCTGGTGGGCTAGTTGGCCCCCAGGGACCCCCAGTATGCAAGGGGAATTAGTTCTCCCTCTGCAAACGTGCCAGGGGGCTGTGTTGCAGAGAGGTGTAATGAGGCCACGCCCCTTTTTACACCTCTTTGCAACGCAGCCCCCTGGCACCTCCTGGAGGTTCCTGGTGGGCTACTTGGCCTCCAGGGACCCCCAGTATGCAAGGGGACTTAATCCCCCCAGCTACGGGGCACGTTTGCACAGTGGTGAAGGTAGGGTGCGGGGCTTGAGGTGATATGTGCGCAAACATGCCCTGTGGCGCGTTTTAAGTTGGGGAATTAATTCCTCTTCAATCCAGAGGTTCCCTAGGGGCCAACTAGTCCAACAGGTACCTCCATTAAGCGCCACTGAGCTGCGTTGCTGCGTGTTGTAAAAAGGGGATGTGCCTTCTGAACACCTCTCTGCAACACAGCTCCGAAGCGCATACTGGAGGTACCTGGTGGGCTAGTTGGCTCACAGGGGACCTCAGGATTGAAGAGGAATTAATTCCCCAACCTAAAACGCGTCACAGGGCGTGTTTGCACACATGTCACCTCAGGCCCCGCCCCCTTCCTTCACTATTGAGCACAATATTCCTCTAAAATCAACGGAACTACAAATTCCGATTTACTCACCTGTTATCACGAGAGACGTCAATGCTGCATCTTTGAGCCCAGTACGGACCCTGAAAAGTAAATCTAAGCGTACTTACCAGTAACTTGTATTTCCTTCCATAGGAATCTATTGTGTGGTTTTCACCAGAAAAGTTTCTGTCTATTTTTGAAACGTACAAATATTCCTCTAAAATAAGCCGAACTACGAATTCCGATTTACTGACCTGTTATCTGGATAGACCTCAGTGCTGCATCTTTCAGCCCACTACTGATCCTGAAAAGTAATTCTAACCATACTTACAGTAACTTGAATTTCCTTCCATAGGCTAACATTGACTGATTTCACATGGAAATTTTTCAGTGTGCAGTTTTGGAACTTTAAAAAATTCCTCAAAAATCAGCCGAACTACGAATTCCGATTTACTCACCTGTTATCAGGAGAGACCTCAGTGCTGCATCTTTCAGCCCACTACTGATCCTGAAAAGTAATTCTAACCATACTTACAGTAACTTGAATTTCCTTCCATAGGCTAACATTGACTGGTTTCACTTTTAAATGTTTTTTAAGTGTGGAGTTTTGGTAATTTAAAAATTTCCTCAAAAATCAGCCGAACTACGAATTCTGATTTACTCACCTGTTATCAGGAGAGACCTCAGTGCTGCATCTTTCAGCCCACTACTGATCATAAAAAGTAATTCTAATCGTAGTTACAGTAACTTGAATTTCCTTCTATAGGCTAACATTGACTGGTTTCACTTTGAATTTTTTTTAAGTGTGGAGTTTTGGAACTTAAAAAAATCCCTCAAAAATCAGTCGAACTAGGAATTCCAATTTACTCACCTGTTATCAGGAGATACCTCAGTGCTGCATCTTTCAGCTCACTACTATTCCTGAAAAGTAAATTTAACTGTACTTACCAGTAACTTGAATTTGCTTCCATAGCATATCATTGCCTGCTATATAAAATATATATAAATGAAAACAATATTAAATAAAAAAAATATATTACAATTTCAATATTTTTAAAAACATTTTTTTTCAATTTATATTAAAAATATGTAATGTAATATAAAAAATAAAATATCTAAAAATAATACTTTAAAACAATGTAGTAAATTAGTATAAAAAATATAATAATTAATACATTTAAAAATTATCATTTACAAAACCTTTGAAATTCACTGAAAAAACCATAGGTTTCAGCCACGTTATAGTTATGAATTAGCATTTAAAAAACCTTTGAAATTCACTGAAAAAAAACATAGGTTTCAGCCACGTTATAGTTAGGAATTAGCATTTAAAAAACCTTAGAAATTCACTGAAACAACCATAGGTTTCACACATGTTATAGTTAGCTGGGCATTTCACTCATACAAAACCATTGAAAATCCCCCATTATAGTTAGTTCAGCTAACTAGAACTTGCGCGCCCGCGATGCACTACTGATGACGTTACAAATTACATCACTCATGACATGGTCAGTGACATCACTCATGACATCACTGATGACATCTCAAATGACATCACTGATGACATCACTGATGACATCATCCTTGTGAAAGAGTGGCAGACCCCCTCTCACCCTAATATAACCTTTGATACACACATTCAAAAATAGAACCTAAAATTTTCAAAAAAATGGAGATACCAATACCAGTTAGAACAACCTATTCAGTAATTCCAAAATCTACATACACATCTACTCATTCACAAATAGTTCTATATAGTCACTCATACAGCTACTCACTCATCATATGTACTCATACACCTATACATCCTGTTACACACCTACACTTATACATAGAGTTATTCACACATATACTCACACATGCAAATAAAAACCCATTTACTTGCATATACAGCTCTACCCACACCACTACACTTACTTCTACAAAAACGTACACATACTTACTCTCTTAAACAATTTGTCACAGAAACATATACTTATTTATACAGGAACTCTTCCAATCTGTCACTGTCATATATCCTTACTTATATACATCAATACTCACATATACTAGTTTAAAACATATGTACTTACTCATAAAGACACTATTGAGGCAGTCATTCACTCACTAACACACCCATACACACACTCATCCACCCATACAGTCCTGCACACATGCTGTCTTCAAAACACATACGAACAGTGAGTCAGTCATTCATGCATCTGTGCGCTAAGTAATACCCAATCAAACCATACAGACACTCATTCTGATACTCAAAAAAACAACTAATAACCCATATAGACACTCATGTAGCTACTCACAAACCCATGCAGCCACTTATACACAAATTGAGACACTGATACAGATATTTACATATTTAAACATTACTCGCTAATACAATCAGTTTTACATAAAAAAACATTTAGACACTTATTTACCCATTTATTCTTCCATCAACCTTTAGATATACATATATAAAAAATATGTATTTTTCAGAAAGACACACATTCACTGGATGATGTCATCAGTGATGTCATCAGTGATGTCATTTGAGATGTCATCAGTGATGTCATCAGTGATGTCACTGACCATGTCCTCTCTGTTTGCTTTCCCCTTTGTAATCAAGAGGCCCCTGAGGAAATATGACGGCTTCCCTACAGTCAGCACCTCTGAAAAGCTAGAAGAGCTGGTAAAGAGTCAGCCAGGGTATTACACCTCCCGTCATACAACTCAGTACTGAAAAAGGCATAAAGTGGAAACAACAATATATGCAGAATTTAGGGTCGGACTGGGACAGAAAATAGTAAAAAGTTGCCTGTGATAGCAAATACTTGTTCGACTACTTGAAGCGAGAGGAGGAAAACTCGTATTGCTGTAATTGAGGGGATGTGGATAGTAAAAATGGAGAGGAAAAAAAAGCGGGGTCTCACCCGTTGTTTTAAATGAGGCCTCTGGTGGGTAATGTTCCATGGCCAATCCAATTATTGTATTGCGGGGTCTCTGTAGGATTGGTGATCTTAATGTCACACGTGAAGTGGGCGCGGAAGGGCACAGAGACGTTTTATAGTCTAGGAGAGGGCCACCTTCCCGTGTATTGTTTACTAATTGTTCGGGGGGTTCGAGGCAAAGTTAAGTCCGGGGATCGCCATACTCCGGGTCTTTATTTAAATATGCAGGGTGCGCCTTGGCAGTCCCTGAAGCCTCGGTGGTCCTAGGCAGTGCCTTATTTGTTCTGTAATCACACGGGCAGTACTTATGCTGTTATAAAGTGATACACTGATAGAACTTTTACAGTTCCACAATTACCCAGGCTTCATTCGTCTAACAGTTAGTTAGATTATGTTTTGTAGGTGCTCGCTAATAATAAATAATGTTGTGCTTAAAATCTCCTATAAACAGATGATTATCACAATAAATAATAGACAAGTGTTGTCAGAAAAAGAAGACCTGTATACTCAGTTATTTATTTAAAAGTAACTTTTATTAAAACAGAAATAAATAGAAATGTAACTTTAGCAGACCAGTATAATAAAAAAAAAAGTGGGTTGGACTTCAGTGGAAGCAGCGAAGGAAACCTGCAAGACAAGAATAAAATATAAGTATGTGGGCTATGTGGAAGAGGTAAAGAAAGCTAGTTTGAATGAAAGGACCATAGCAAAAACTGGAGGGGAGGGGGAGTGGGTGAAAGTGAGAAGGGGAGGGAGAGTTAAAAAAAGAGAGGGAGGAGGAGACAGAGCGTCGGCCTATTGCACTCAGCCCTTAGTGTTTACCCTCCGTCACCCGTTTGTCTAGGACACTGGAGTCTGCAAAAAATAAGTGGTTTAAGAAGTCCTTAAAATTAAATACATGAAGCCAGAGATTATGGGCCACATCATGAAGGAAGGGAGATAACATTATCGCCACTTTAGCGGCAGAAAACTGCTGCTAAAGTGGCAATAAGGGGTTCATAATATGCCCTTGTGAATTCCCTTAGAAGCTCAGGTTTTGGTGTGAACCTGGGATTCAATGGGAATTCACAAGGGCATATTATCAACCCCTTATCGTCGCTTTAGCGGCAGTTTCTTGTTGCTAAATTAATGATAATGTTATCGCCGTTCTTTGATAATATAGCCCTACATTATTAGCTACGGGAAAATCGCCTGCATGTACCTGTGCACCCAGGGAGCTGCACCCCAACCCCTTCCCTTGCACAGTGCTCAATTGTAGGTCTTGCACACTGATGCTTCACTGCTCACCTGTCACCACTGGTGTGTCCCACGACGTGTTGGTGCAAGCTCCAAGTCCGGGGTACGTTTCTATGGTAGACCAGGTCTCCAAAATGGAACGGTGTCTTGTTATTGCCATGGAAGGTGTTAGAATGCTCAGGGCATCATTGCGGGGAGAGCCCCCACTCAGCCCGTTTTGAGCCAATCAATGGAATTACTGTAAAGGGAGAAATAATTTCATGGTGGAAACGTCTGGAGGTAAATGAAGGTTTATTTCAAGCTTGGTAGAAAATAAGAGTTGAGTGCATCCTTTGTTTTTGAAGTACGATCAACCAACTGTCAGTGGTAATCGTGGTTCAAAGAGGAGTTGGAATGCACGAGAATACACAAGATTAAATATTAATGTTATGGCAAGGTTTACATAGAACGGAATAGAGCGCATGTTAGAAGCATAATGTTCATGTGTAGTGCAGTGGCGGGAGCCTGTGTGCATGTACACTCAGTAAGGAGGTCACTACAGCTGGTCTTTAAAATGAGACAGAGACGTGACAGAATGAGATGAAAATAACATCATAACACATGGCAATATGGCTTATTCGCACATGCATAGTCTGGCTGATGCATCCCACCCCTCTCGCTGAAGAGGTGTCTGTAGGGCAGTGCTGCCTGCTGGCTCAGGCCTACAATACGGTTCAGCAGGTCTTTAAAATGAAACAGAGATGAGACTGAATGAGGTCAGAGATCACATCATTACGCACAGAAATATCGTTTGTTCACACATGCGCAGCGAGGCTGATGCACCCTTCCCCTCTCGATGCACCGCGCTCAATTGGAGGCCCTGTGCACCTAGGCCGCTCTGCTTACCTGCTGTCAGTGTTGATTGTGGGCAAGTGTACACCTTATGGATCCCTTTTGAACACAACTGAGAGTTGGTTTGCACAACTTGGAGCCTGTGTTGTCGCTCTTCTTGATAATATGGCCTTATAAGTTAAGAATGAGAGAGAGGAAGAGTCAGAGAGAGAGAAAGTGTGGGAGAGAGTTTTTACACTGGCGAAAATCTTCGCAGCTCACCTTTCTGCCACCGGTGTGTGTCCAACAAAATGCCGGGCCATAGTGCACCCTCAGGTTTAGTGATCTGAAAGATAGTATACAATTAGTAATTGCAGAGTACATACAACTGCACATGCATAATTCTCCGTTTTGCTTCTATGCACCTAGGCTGCTGCACCCCATCAACTCCCACTGCAAGGAGGTGTCTGTGTGCTCTTTTGCTTCCAGGGTGCTGTACCCCATCCACTCCTACTGCCCAGCGGTGACTTCCCATTCCTGCGCACCCAGACTGCTGCACCCCATCCATTCCCACTGCCCGGAGGTGAGTGCCCGTTCCTGCTCACACAGACTGCTGCACCCCATCCATTTCTACTGCCCGGAGGTGATTGTCCATTCCTGCAAACCCAGACTGTTGCACCCCATCCACTCCCACTGCCCGGAGATGACCGTCCCATCCTGTGTACCCAGACTGCTGCACCCTATCTACTCCCACTTCTCTGAGGTGACTGCCCGTTCCTGTGCACCCAGACTGCTGTACCCCATCCACTCCCACTGCCTAGAGGTGTTTGCCCGCTCCAGTGCACTCAGGCTGCTGCACACTATCCACTTCCACTGCCCAGAGGTGACTTCTCGCTGTTGCGGAAAGAAGCTTCTTTGCTCACTGGTGTGTGTGAAAGAGGGTCCACCATGTGCCAAAGCAACCTTCTCAGACATTGTCAGGATGTCCACGCATCATCGCAGGTTCTACAGGCGTTGAACTCTGGTGGTGTTGGGGGGGGCGCCAATTTGTGAAACACAGCCTGTTAGATAAAAACCAAGATAAGATTGTGTGTCATGCGTTCATCAAAGGAGAGAGGAAGAGAGAGAGAGAGAGAAAGAGTGAGAGAGTGACACTGAAGAGAATCTTCGCAGCTCACCTTTCTGTCACCGGTGTATCTCCTACCACGTGCCGGGACATAGTGCACCCTGAAGCTCCACATTTGAAAGATAGTAGGGAATTAGTAATTGTAGGAAAGTCCAGTACGCAGGAATGAGAAGACAGAGACAGTAATTCTCTTGATGTGGATTGATCCTCAGAACACGTCTTGTATGCAGCAAGTATAAAGCAAAAATGACTCAACTCCCGTTAATTTCTACATCCCACCCTTCTCACATTTAAAACTGCAATATGCTCTTTTGTTGGGGGCCAGCCTTGGAAAAGGGTACCCTACACAGAAGAGGAGATCCCTCCTGCGCTATCAAGAAGGTTTGGGTGTGGGAGGCGGTATGGGGGCCACTCTGACCCACGTCATCACCCTCAACAGTATGGAAATGCTTGCACTGTTCATAAGGCCACCTCACGCCTCACCCGAGGGCTGGGCGTTCCTCACCTGTGTCCCCGACAATAATATACTTCAAATGGTACGCGTAAGACATAGTAGGGACACCCACTGGCTGGTGTTGCTGGGGCTGCAGTACGCTTTCCTTGTGTCTGCCTCAGGGCAGTGGGGTCGCGATCTTTACTTCAATCTCTACGCGGAGATACGGGTGAGGGGCCAGGCCAGTCCCGTGCAGTGGGGGAACCAGTGGTGCGTGCACACCAAAGAGGAGCAAGGGGAGGGAGCGCAGCAGCGGCAGCGAGGCGAATGCATGCTGCTGCGCGTGCTAGCCACCGTCGGGAATGGGCAATACAAAGGCGGGACATGTGCCCGCCTTTGCCCAATCGTGTGACTTTTTTTTTTTTTAAACACGCGAAAGCCAATGCCTGATGGCAAAAGCTGATCACACGCATGAGCGTGTTGTCAGCTTCAAAAACCCCATACAAAAGGCCTCTCGCTGTGCGAGCTGTGCTGTGCACTGCAATGCAGGCACGAGCCCTAAAACAACAGAGAAAGGAAAGGTTTTCAAAATAAAATGGTAAATTCAAGGGTACAGACTATGAAAAAATAAATACTCCACTACTTTGCTCCAGATGTGGGAGCGACGGACATTTGGCCGACTTTAAAAACTGTCCTGCTTTTTATACGACTGCGTATGCTTAAATCGCTGTGACCCCTTTCTGTATCCAGGCTGTTACACCCCATCCACTCCCGCTGCTCAGAGGTGTCTGCCTGCCCCTGCGCAACCAGGCCTCGCTGCACACCTTTTCGCGAACAGGGCACCCTCCACATCATGCAGCCCCGCTCTGCAACCAAGAGGTCTCACAGTTGGTGCTGAGTCTTGATATCGTCATGGCAAAGGACATACTTGTGCACCCATCATCATCGCAGGTTGTTCACCCGCTCAGTCCTTCCGGTGCCACTAACTCAGTGACCAGTGAGGCCACGCACGTGGCAGTAGGCCCCCCTGTTGCATGGCTCAGGCCTACACTGCGGTCGAGCAAGGCTCACAATACGCGAGGTGTCCGGACCACCGGGATGGGCCATAACCGCAGGCTGCATACCCGCTCAGCTCTTACAATGCCCCTACCTCAGTGGACCGAAATTCACCATTTCGTGACTGTGTGCCTGTGCCGACCGCAGTGCAGCCGCTGCGAGCAACTCTAAAATGGTGTTGAGCACTTGTGCCTGGTCTTTTTTATTCGGATGGTCACATGTCCTGTGACGCCAGTGCTGGATGGGTGTTATGTGAGTGTATAGCAGCCGTGAGGGAGTGGCTATGGTGTACTGACAACTAGATCTGTGAGCAGCAGATCACTACAATGAAAATCTGGGCCATGCAGCGTTGTTGTCCTTTCCTGTAAGTGTAAGCCGAGTGGGCTGGTGTGGCGTATGCTAGTACTGCATGAGACTGTGAAGAATGACTCCGGAGCTATGGGCGTTGCTCCGTCGTGAGGTATATGAGGAATTGACTGATGCGGGTGTCCCTGTTGTAGTGCTGCCGACACCCAGGTTGCAAGCACAAATGTGTCTTCCTGACCCTACATTCATCCATAGTTCCACACATGAAAGATGGTGGACATGACGCATTTCTGTGGATATGAATGTTTATTGCACATTCACTAGAATGTTGTAGCTGTAGCAATACATGGCAATGGAAAGTTCAGGATGCAGTTTTTGGCACATGGAGGGCAGCTAATTAGAGTGAAGCTCGGGGTCGGAGTTAGGCTGTGCCAACATATGTACTTATGTTGTCCGTCGGCTAACTGCCGAACTTGGTGCTGGCAAACCAGGGTTCGAGCCTCGGGGTCACGTCCACATCCTGTGATTATGTAATCTCCGCATGCCTGAATGTGTAATATAAATACGGTGCTCATCTAAAGCGCTGAAATACTTTTGGGTCAATTTCGCGCTATATAAATATGCAACAAAAAAAACATGGCAATCCCCACTCACTTATAAATTTACTATACACTTTGCTTGCAGTACTCTAATGATCCAGTCTCTACGTTTGTACTGTAGAATGAGCGAGAGAAAGTTACATGACCAAAGCTTTCCTACTGCCAGAGGTAACATGGTTGCATACGCTGTCTACAGCACAATGTAATGTGGTAGGACCCAGGGGCAGCATCTTGCAAACATAATGAACACAGGGACACGTGCAATTGACTCCTTTTTATTACCAGTGTCACATGTCCAGTGATGTCTGTGCTGGGTGCATGTGGGGTGAGTGTAAGCCAGCCCTCCGGGAATGATTGGTGCTGGTAACAAGTACAACAGCAATGATCGGATCATACACAGCGATTCTATCATAAAGGGTCTATGACTTGTGCTGCAGTAAGATAGGAGCATTACATGTGAAATAATGCACAAAAGATTCTATCGTAAAGGGTCCATGACTTGTGTTACACTGAGGTAGGGGCAGCAGATCTCAAATCATACACAAAACATTCTATCATAAAGGGTCTATGAGTTGTGGTACACTGAGGTACGGGCATCAAAAGCATTCAGCATGTGCGCAGCCTGCGATGATGCGTGGTCAAGGCGGGCCACAATGGAAGCAATGTCTGTTGCCTACTTGACTGCGTCATCTGCAATTGCGACTCGATGTGAATTGTGAGCCCTGCTATCCTCAGTGTAGATCGAAGGCAGTAGTCAGCACAGACATCGAGGAATGCTTTTTGTCATATTCTTTTAACAAAATCTGAGGACATAGAGTACAATTCTCTCTGCAATTAATAAAACAAGACAGAATTCATATTGTGAGCTCGGCTGACCGCAGTGTAGGCGTATGGAAGAAAACATGGAATATCTATGGAATACATTGTCGAAACATGTAGGTTTCAGGAACGTCATAGTTCAAATTGTGAGCTCAGCTGTCCGCAGTGTAGACTGCCATTCAGTGTTTGTTTGGAGTTGTAAGACGAATTTGGTCATTGTAGTAAAGCTATAACTGATATAAAACAAGTTCTTGAAGCAAGGATACTAAAAGGATATTGTGTAGGTTTGAGGGATGTTATTCTTAGTTGCCTACTGCACTCTGCAATTAATGAATGAAGACTCAATTTTAATTGTGAGCTCTGATGACCGCAGTGTAGGCAGGAGGCAGTGGTCAGCAAGGGCCCACCGCCATGTTGCGTTGAGTTGAGCTGCACAGTTATTGGCAATTCAGCGTGTGTGCTGCCAGCCATGATAAGTGGTGCACTGAATTAGTGACACCTGAAGCAACCAACTCCTGTGGAGCCTGCAATGATACGTGGTCTGGGCAGGCCGCACTGGTAGCAATGTCTTTTGTCTACTGAATTTTGCCTTAATAAGGCCACGTGGTGAGGACTTATGGTGCACTGAGTTAGTGGTACCTCTGGCGCTCAGCATGTGCGCAACCTGCGATGATGCGTGGTCCGGGCGGGCCGCACTCGGAGCAATGTCTTTTGTCTAATGAATTCTGCCTTAATAAGACCATGTGGCGATGACTTATGGTGCACTGAGTAAGTGGTACCTGAAGGACTCAGCGTGTGCACAGCCGGCGATGATGCGTGGTTCTGGTGGGCCGCACTGGTACAATGTGTCTTGCCTACTGGACTGCGTCTTCTGTCATTTTGTCACTTCTTCATCACAAAATTCGAGGACATAGAGTACAGTTCTCTGTACAATTAATAAATCAAGGCTGAATTCAAGCTGTGAACCCTGCTGTCCGTAGTGTAGATTGAAGGCAGTAGTCTGTACAGACATAAGTCTGCGTTGCTGTGCCGCTGAGTTCGCAGGGGGCCTGTGTCGAAGTGGCTTGTGGTCATGGCAGCAGCCACGTGGCAGAGTGAGGGCCACCACTCTGGCAGACGCTTTGGATTTCCCACAAGTGAACCACACCAAGAGCCCCAGCCTATTTATTCATACTCCTACGCTGGAGTGGTGTATGTTGGACCAGCCTACTCCGCTTCCACTTCAAGGGGGGACAACACAGCTACATGACTGAGATCTTCCCCACTGCCTGAGGTAACATGGTTGCATCCACTATGCATTTAAAAGTAATATAAGTTTATTACAAGTAAAAATATATATTTTTATGAATAGCTTAGATAATGCCTTGCCCTAATATGTATATTGAAGACCAATATATATATGTATCGTTTTAGACAATAACATTTTTTGCGGGAGTCGCACACCCACCGCGTCCAACATGTCACGTGGAACTCGTCACCAAGCAAGCATCGCGTACAGTAATGCTCATGTGTTGCGAATGCGCAGGAGCAGGAGTCGCGTACCGGTCGCATAGCAATCGCGCATGAAAATATGCACCTGTCGCACACCCTTCGCTGATCCTTCACAACATTTCTAAAATGGCAGCTAGGTTCCACGCAGTGATCGAAAATGGTACACTTTGGGTGTGCGACTCCCCCAAAAATTAAAAAAATAAAGAAAGAAAGAAAAAATATAAATATATTAAAATGAAAATATAAAAAAAAACAATATTTCAGTTTCAATATTTAAAAAAACGTTTTTATCCATTCATATTAAAAATATATAATGTAATTTAAAAAATAAAATATGTAAAAATAAATAGTTACAAAAATTTAGAAAATCAGTATCAAAAAAATAAATATAACTATTATTACACTTAAAAATTGTATTTTAAAAATCCTTTGAAATTCACTGAAAAAAACATAGGTTTCAGGGGTGTTATAGTTAAGAATTAGCATTTAAAAAAGCTTCAAATTCACAGAAAAAACCATAGGTTTCAGGGGTGTTATAGTTAGCTGGACATTTCACTCGTACAAAACCATTGAAATTCCTCCGTTATAGTTAGTTCTACTAACTATAATTCGCGCGCCCGCAATCCACTGCTGATGATGTCACATATTACATCATTCATGACATGGTCAGTGACATCTCTGATGACATCACTGATGACATCTCAAACGACATCACTGATGACATCATCCACGTGACAATCTGATACACCTTATGACACAGTAATATAACCTTTAATCACTTAGTATAAAATACAAAGTACCATTTTTTAAACCATTGACACACCAATACAAGTTTCTAAAAACCCACTCAGTGATTCTAGGTCTATTCACACATATAAACACTCATCTCTAAATTAACTCATACAAGATGTTACAAATCAATAGAACACTATCAAATGCACTTATACATCTATATCAACATTGACACACCAGCACACATCCAACAGTCATCCCACTCACTTATGTAAACTATTGATCACACTTACATTTACTCAGCTACACACTTATACAAACACTACTTCATTTATTTATACAGACAGTAACTCGTACTTAGTGTCTTATAAAATCGTTATTACAGGTATACAGTCATCCATACACTCATTTGCACAATCACTAACTCTTATGTATAGTTTTTTATACACAACAACTGTCACATACACTGCCTTTTATTTTTTCTACTTCGTTGCACATGTATCACTAAGAGATATATTTGCTCATCAACACACTCATAAACATACTCACTCACCCAACTGCTTCCACATGCACTCTTAACCTCATATACCTATTTAATCAACTATTCACACATATTTACACAGTCACACCCCCCACCCAAACACACACACATTCACTGTCCCATACAAATACTCACCTAACTAATCAATATCTAAAATATACTTTCATGTAGCTAGTAACCAACACTATACATTAGTCACTCAAACAGTCAATCACACTGCTACTAAATCCTCTATCTAGATATTTATATATCCACTCATTCTTCAATGCAGATTGCTATATATATGTATATATTACCTACTGGCGGTCGCCAGTAGGTAGTTATAGTTAGGACCTAGTTTCCATAGGAAATCCGCAACATTCTATTGAGAATAACTTTGGCGCCGGTGGACGAATCTTTGCAAATTTCTCAAAGAAGATGGCCTACTCCGCTCCTTCCCTGAAAGTTTGGGGGGGATTCGTCAAGTGGGGGCTGAGATAAAAGGAGGGTCCCAAAACGTGTTTTCCCCATGTTATTTTCCATAGGACGTTTAGACACGGCTACAGCTCGAACGGCTGAATGGATTTATAAGAAATTTGGTAGAAAGGTAGAGTCCGGCTCGCAGATTACGCTTTTCTTTGAATGGTGTAAATCTGTTCAGTAGTTGCTGAGAAAATTAACTTTGAAAAAATATATATTGGGCTACATTGGGCTATATATATGTTAGAGCCCAAATGTAGCCCAATGTAGCCAAATGTAGCCCAATGTAGCCCAAAGATGGCCACCAGAGAAAAAAAAAACCAAATGTAGCCCAAATATAAGCCAGATGTAGCTCAACTATAGCCCAATGACAGAATGTCCCAGAGTGTTCTAAAGAACAACTAGAGAGCTAACAGTCTTACTTATGACAAAAGTATGGCACACCTGAAGTCATCTTGATTGGAATAAAGTGTTAACACTTAAAACATTTAATTTGCAAAGGAACAAAATGAGGGGGTTCATTTTGCCCTAGAAATTATGATTAGTGCTGAAGAAAGAAAAATTAGGGCACATTTTGAGTGACTTCTCAAATCCTCTTATATTTCATTAAAAAAAATCTGATATGCAGTCTCCCAAGATGGCCACCAGAGACAAAAGAGCCCAAATGTAGCCCAAATATCAGCCAGATATTGCCCAACTATAGCCCAATGACAGAATGTCCCAGAGTGTTCTAAAGAACAACTAGAACGCTAACAGTCTTACTTATGACAAAAGTATGGCACACCTGAAGTCATCTTGATTGGAATAAAGTGGTAACAATTAATACATCTTAATTTGAAAAGGAACAAAATGAGGGGTTTCATTTTGCCATAGAAATGTTAACGTTATAGTTAGGAAGTAGCATTTATAAAACCTATGAAATTCACTGAAAAAACCATAGGTTTTACACACGTTATAGTTAGGAAATAGCATTTACAAAACCTATGAAATTCACTGAAAAAACCATAGGTTTGACACCAGTTATAGTTAGCTGGAAATTTTACTCGCATAAAACCAATGAAATTCCCACGTTATAGTTAGTTGGACTCACTATAACTTGCGCGTGCAATGCACTGCTGATGACGTCACATATTACATCACTCATGACATGGTCAGTGACATCAGTCATGATATCACTGATGACACCATCCTTGTGACAGAGTGACAGACCTCTTTTCACTGTAATGTAACCCTTGAAACACATATTCAAAAATAGAAACTAAAATTTTCAAAACAATTGAGATACCCATACCATTTACAACAACCAATTCAATAATTCCACCATCTATATACACATCCACTCATTGATCAACAGTTCTATATAGTCACTCGTACATATACTCACTCATGATATGTAGTGATACACCTATACATCCTGTTACACACCGACAGTCATCCAAAAGATACTCTCACACATATTCACACATGCAAATAAACTATTGAACATCCATTTATTTGCATATACAGCTATACACACACAACCACCTTACTTCTATGGAAACTTACACATACTTACTCTCTTAAACAATCACTTATAGAAACACATACTTATCTAAACAGGAATTCTTACAATCTCTTTCTCTCACATATACTCACTTATATACTTCAATATTTACATATATTAGATTAAAACATATGTAGTTACTGATAAAGACACTAGTGAGACAGTCATTCACTCACTAACACACACATATACACACTCTTCCACCCATACAGTCCTGCACATATGCTGTCTTCAAAACACATACAAAGAGAGAGTTTTCATGCATCTATGTGTTAAGTAATACCCCCACCAAACCATACAAACACTCATACTGATACTAACAAAAACATCTAATAACCCATATACATACACATGTAGCTACTCACCAACCCATGCAACCACTTATACACAAAGTGAAACACTAATACATATATTTAAATATTTAAACATTACTCTCTAATATATGTATTCACTAAGATACACTTAATAAACCAGTTAACCAATCAATTTTTTTTTAAAACATCCAAGTAATCAGTTATTTAAACATTTATTCTTCCATCAACTTTTACATATACATATATAACACATATTTATTTTTTTAAAAGACACACATTCACTGGATAGTGTCATTAGTGATGTCATGACTGATGTCACTGACCATGTCATGAGTGATGTAATATGTGACGTCATCAGCAGTGCATTGCACGCGCAAGTTATAGTGAGTCCAACTAACTATAACGTGGGAATTTCATTGGTTTTATGCGAGTAAAATTTCCAGCTAACTATAACTGGTGTCAAACCTATGGTTTTTTCAGTGAATATATAAATATATAATACATATTTAAATATCGCACCACACCACATTCACTGGATGATGTCATCAGTGATGTCATTTGAGATGTCATCAGTGATGTCATCAGTGATGTCTCTGACCTTGTCATGAATTATGTAATATGTGATATCATCAGCAGTGGATTGCGGGCGCGCAAGTTATAGTTAGTAGAACTAACTATGACAGCGGGATTTCAATGGTTTTGTACGAGTGAAATGTCCAGCTAACTATAGCACTCCTGAAACGTATGGTTTTTTCAGTGAATATATATATTTATGTTGAAATTTGTAAGAGAGAAAAAATGGCAATAGTTAAAAGCTAATGTGAATACTTACAAATGTGGGTTAACAGTCTAGTCTATTTTTAAAAGAAATAAACAAGGGATTCATGCACTATGTCACTTTAAATAGGTAGTTTAGACGGCAGGACTCTGTGGTCCAGTTGAAGGCATTTGCCGAAACGCGTTGACCGCCCTTTCATGTTTGCACTAATTTTTTTATTTTTTTGTTTGTTTTTGGAAGACCTTTATTGTGCACAACAATGTAGTCATACAGTGTACATTTCGTGGCATGCAAGGGCCGGTCAGGCCAGATATAGTCAAGTGGATCCTTAATTGAATGACACAGCCATTTAGCCGGTAACCCGGGGGTCCGGCGGCGATATCCATTAACATGTATGTACAACATTCTGGCAGTCAGTTGTATAAATGATAGGTCTGCATTTTATCTTTTATTAGTAACATAAACATTGCAGGTTTAGGCAAGCATTAGTATTCTTGTGTTCAGCGCTCAAGTCCCCACTGAGGATCTGGGAATCCGCTGTGATCA
This sequence comes from Lissotriton helveticus, assembly GCF_964261635.1. Lineage (NCBI taxonomy): Eukaryota > Metazoa > Chordata > Amphibia > Caudata > Salamandridae > Lissotriton > Lissotriton helveticus. The sequence goes on along the minus strand of NC_136071.1, from coordinate 572,015,104 downwards.
AGCAATAGTGGGGGAGCTGTCGATAGGTGGTGGTTCAGACGTGTGTGCATAACGCCGACGCGGGTGTGGCAAAATGTGTAGTGGTATAGCTCACTGAGGTATAGGAGCAAACGGTTAAGCTTGGCGTGGTTTGCGTGCGGCCATTGTGTATGGAGACCAGGATATCCGGCAGTGTGATGTACATGCGTCTCGCCGGTGTTGTGAGTAGGAGGTCGCAAAATAACAGACGAGGGGTGATAGTAAGTGTGCGGCACATCCTGGTCGTGGCTTAATGTGGGTGGGGTTTCGGTGCGAGCCCGCATCTTACTGCAGTCCTTGGGCGCTGTCGCAGCTCAGCAGTCGGCAGGCGTCATGGGCGCTGTAAGGGGGTCATTCCTTGCTAGCTGTACGATGCATTGGTTATCTTCATCTGCAATAAGGGAGGGGGTCTGGTCGGGAAACATGACCAGTGAGCTAACTGTCCCCTATGTCTATACAACGGTGGGAAAGAAAAAACCTCTGTAAGTGGGGAGGCAAGTGGGGTCAGGGGAGGGGGGGGACGGAGATCAGTATGGGTTCCAGTGGGGGGTCAGCTGGTGTGAGGCGGGGCACAGCAGAGTGTTCCGTGTTGTGAAGCAATGAACTCGGGGGGGAGGGGACATAGAGCCGTGGTCACTGCAGTCGTTGGTTAGCATCGCAGTGGTGACGGCGCTCGGTGCGTCAAGTTATCCCTTGCTCCTGGCAGGTGCGCTGGAATGTCTTAAGGAGGTCGTCCCAGAGCTGAGCGATGGGAAATTTTCGAAGTCCTGCGGTTTGCTCCCAGAGGAGGACCGTGCTTTCCGCCCGCGCCCAGTTGGTAAAGGAGGTGTACCAGTGTCGAATGTGTGGGGGGGCCGTGGCTTTCCAGTGTTTAGTAAGTAGGCATTTCGCCGTTATGAGACCCATGTCCCAGAAGCGCGCCTGTACTTTGTTAAGTTTCGTGCATTTGTACAATCCCAGGATGCACGCCTCCCATGTGTGGGGCATCTGCCCGTCAGTGTTGTGTGTGAGTAGCGCTGTGACTTCGTCCCAGTACGTTCGTATGTCAGGGCAGTGCCATAGCATGTGCAAGAGGTCTGCCCCATACAGAGAGCAGCGTTGACAAGCAGCGGTCGTGGTTGTGAAGTACCTGTTGGTTTTGTCTGGCGTGAGATAAGCTCGGTGCAAAATGTAGAATTGAATGATTTTAAAGCGGGGGTTGCGTGGAATGTTTGTCGGTCCGGCTAAGATCATCTCCCATTCCTTTTCAGTCCAGTCCCATCCCCTGTCCGCTGCCCATTTTTCCCATAGCGGCATCGTTGATGGTTGCGAGTGTGCCTGCAGGGCTTGCGCTAGCCAGTGAATGATGTGTGAGCCGTGGCCCATAACATGTAAATATTGCATAACGTTGTGCATCGGTGGTTCCACTTGCATGTCGCCCCAGGGGGTGGTAAGCGTAAGCAAGAGGGACGCATGTAACAGGAACTGGCCAGCTGGAAGGCCTGTGTCAGCCGCTAGATGCGCAAAAGGGAGCAGCTCCCCATCCGCATACAGATCACCGAGCGTGTCCACGCCTGCCTGCGTCCAGGCGGTCAGGCGTGTCTCAGTCAGCGCACCTGTCGGGCCGGGAGTGCCCAGTAGGGGCAATACCGGGGCATATGGTGTCGTTGCCCGGGTGAGTCGCAGACATCTCAGGAAGCACTTGCGCGCTGTCTCGAGGTGTAATTGGGAGGGGCAGAGGGCCCTGGTTAGCGGATGGAACAGCGGCCAAATTTGGGTTTGTGTCCAGGCAGCGGTGTCCGAGGTAGTGTCCTCCAGATGGTTGCCGCTTAGCCACCCCGTCACCCATTGCAGTTGTGCCGAGAGGTAGTACAGCTCCATGTTGGGAACCGCTAGGCCACCCGAATCAGTGGGCATATACAGTTTGGTCAACGCCACTCGGGGGCGGCCCATATTCCAGATGAGGCTGCGCAGCAGGACCTCCAGGTCTCGAAATATTCTGGTAGGCACATACGTGGGAATATTGGTGAAATAGTACAGCAACCTAGGCAGCACAATCATTTTGGTTAGTGCTATTCGGCTAGGAACATTGAGGGGCAAGGTGTTCCAGAAGCTGATTTGTGCCCTAATTGAGGTGATCGTCCGCAAGAGATTCCCCTCCAGGGCGTCCATTGGGTACCGATAAATTCATATCCCTAGATACCGAAAGGTGGTAGGGTACCATTGTAATCTCCCTCCGCCCAGGCGGATGTCGCACTCAGGTGTGTCCGGGCTGAAGGGATAGGCCCCCGATTTAGCCCAGTTGACTCGCAGACCCGACATTTCCTCAAATGTCCGGAAGACTTCAGTTAGGGAGGCAGGGACATCAGTAATATCTCTGACGTACAGTAGTAAGTCATCTGCATAGAGTGACACTGCATGTAGGCCGTCCGCCAGTGGTATCCCCCATTCAAGTCCCTGGGTCCTGAGAGTTGTGGCCAGGGGTTCCATTGCCAGTGAAAACAGTATGGGCGATAAGGGGCAGCCTTGTCTAGTGCCTCTCCGCACTCGGATTACGTCCGAGAGCAGTGCTCCCGTGCGGACCCGAACTGTTGGTTTGTCATATAGGAGGTCCACCATAGCTGTGTAGTCATCCCCCAGCTCGCACTTCTCAGTAACCGCTCTTAGGTACGGCCACTCAACCGAGTCAAAGGCCTTTTCCAGGTCTAATATCAGGCATCCTGCGCTGGGCCATTGCTGGACAGCATACTTTTGAATCCGGAAGAGGCGGCGGATATTGTGGGAGGTGTGTCGCGTCGGGACAAAGCCGTTCTGGTCCTGGTGTACCAGTCGGGGTATGTGAGGGGCCAGTCTGCAGGCTAATGTGGAGGCCAGTATTTTGTAGTCCGTGTTTAGTAGCACCAGGGGACGGTAAGAGCCCACCCGTGTGCCGTCTTTGTCAGGTTTAAGGATGGAGATCAGAGTGGCTTCATTTAACGTCGGGGGTAAGGCCGCGTCTTCCGCAGCAGCGGTGTACATTTTCAGGAGTTCCGAGACGAGAATATCAGAGCTAGCCTTGTAGAATTCGGCTGGGAGCCCGTCCGGTCCCGGGGATTTGCCGTTGGACAAGTTAAATATAGCGTCTCGGATCTCGTCTGGGTCAAGCGTGGCTCCCAATTCGTTCTGCTGGGCAGTCGTGAGTTGTGGCATCTGCAGGGGGGAAAGGTAGTCAGCAATATCAGGGCAGGGGCTTGGTAGTCGGGAGCGATATAGTGTTTCATAGTGGGTGGTGAACGCTTCGTGTATGTGGCGCTGAGTGTATAGTAAGCCCTTTCCTTCCACATGAATAGCCGTTACTGGGGTCGAGCGATTTTCCTGCGATATCAGCCAGGCCAGGAGGTCGCTCAGGTGGTGTGTTCTCGCCGAGTGCGCTGCGTAATTGATGTTGTGCAGTCGTTCCAGTAGTCGCGCATATTCTGCTTGCGCCCCCTGTAACGAGTCAACATCTCCCCCAATAGCCTCCTCCTCCCTGTCGAGCAAGTCAGATTCTAGTCTAGTTAGGTCGCCTTCCAATTGGTGCCTTATGTGCCCCTGTGTTCTCAAGCAGTGGCCGCGGACTACTACTTTGAAAGCGTCCCATTCTATCTGGGGGGAGGACGCCGTGTCTGTGTTTTCCTGGAAGTATTGGGCAATGCGTCCGATGAGGGAGTCGCGGAAGGCCGCATCAAGCAGTAGCGCAGGTTGTAGTCGCCAGGTGGGTACAGGGGGGCGCGGGCATTCCCAGGATATAGATAGAAAGTGTTGGTTATGGTCCGAGTGCGTGCGGCCCATGTATCGCGCATCTGTTACTAGAGGCAGGAGTTCGATGGATGCCATGAACCTGTCTAGGCGGACATGCAGATCGTGGGCGCCAGAGTAATAGGAGTAGACCCGCGCTCCGGGGTTGCGCGATCTCCAGACATCATGGAGGTCCCACTGCGCAGCCCACCCAAGTAATGCTCTTGTGGCGCCCCGTGTGGGCGCATTGAGTGCGGGTGGGGAGGAGCGGTCCAGTGTTGTGTCAAGTGTGCAGTTGTAGTCCCCACCCAGTATCCATGGAGCCGCGTGCCAGGTCGCCATTACAGTGGAGAGGCGCGTCAGGAAGATTCCCTGATCTATGTTAGGTGAGTATAGGGACACCAGAACCACCTGCCGCCCATCCAGCCTGCCTTGCGCGGCAACGAATCTACCCTCCTGGTCAATGGTGGTATCAGTGGCTGTCCAGGGGGTTCCAGGACGAACCCATATAAGTGTGCCGCGAGCAAATGAGGAGTATTCTGTGGCATAGAGTTGGCCACGCCATCTGCGGCGTAGTGCGTGTACCTCTGTCTTGTTCAGGTGTGATTCCTGGAGCAGTGCTATGTTTATCTTGTGCCTTTTCAGGTATGAATAGATTTGGTAGCGCCTGGCCGGTGTGTGCATTCCCCTGACATTCCAGGTGCATATTCGTATTTCAGCCATATCTATCAGCCGTGTAATATCTCCCATCCTCCCCGCATCTCAAAGCCCCGCTTGCAGCACCTCGCCAAGTCCAGTGCCCCATCCTCAACGCAAAAAGGTTGCCAGTCATAAACACAGTGTGGAATGATCTCCAGTGGTACAGAGGGGTAAGGAAGAGAGGGAGAACATGTAGCCTCAACATGGCAAAATATCGAAAATACCAAAAGGTCGGCTGCACAACATGTCGCCGTCCAAACGCTCTAATGAACTCGTAAACTATACAGTTCTAGGGGGTATCGTGTGACTTATTCGTGTGAGAGTAGTAGTTACAGTGTGGTTCATGGAGAGCGTAGCATCCCTCCCGGGTGGGTGAAGAGGCCGTTGCTGTTCGGCGGGTGCCCAGGCCCCGCTGTTCGGTATAGTGTCAGTGGTTTTCCCCAAGTGTCAGTGGTGGGGGTAAGGCCCCCAGGGGAGATCACTCTCCTCGAGCAGCTAGGGCAGCGGCGGCAAGTATATGCGACACTGCAGGCTTGTCACCAGTTCCTTGTCAGGAAGTGGTCGGGTCGAGTGTAAAAAGCAAAAGGTTACTCACAGTGTCTGGTTTGTTCCTGATCCCTCAGGCCGGGGAGTCTGCGTCCATAGATAGGCGCACAGGTTACCTGTGAAGGGCGGGCAGCTATGCAGGTGCCCAGCTGCGTCCGCACTGCATTCCGAAGGCGTGGTGATTTTTGGCCCCTGGTTAGCCGAAGAGGTCTGCTGTCTGAGGCGTGACTTCAGGAAGCTCCTCGGAGCGCTGGGTGTCTGGTAGGCCGTATACCGCCTCATCATCCGTTAGGGATGCGGCCGGGCTGGCGTTCGGGTGTGGCGATTAGGGTGGAGAACTGCTGATTTCCACCACCTTGCGTAGGGCATCCCGTTGGTCCTGCAGAATTTGATCCATGGACAGAGAGTGTGTTGCCGTTTCCCGATTCTGTGGGGATGAGGGTGTCCTGCGGCGGCGCCGTCTTCTCGGTCCTCGAGTCCGTTCCGTGGTGGTGGTTCCTCGTGCTTTCCTAGGTGCGTCCGGCATCCCTTCATCTAGCCAGGCCTCTGCTTCCTCCGGGCTTGTGAAGAAGTGCGTCTTATCGTGTGCAAGCACTCTAAGTTTGGCTGGGAAGAGCAGTGAGTACTTGAGATCCGCTTGGCGTAGGCGCCTCTTCACCGCCAAGAACGAGTGTCTCTGCCTTTGTACTTGCACGGTGTAGTCGGGAAAGAACATCACTGTAGCATTGTCTATGGTGACTTCTCCCAGATTCCTGAACTCGCGTAATATCGCATCACGGTCTCTGTAGTTAAGTACCCGGAGAAGGAATGGTCTAGGGTTCGAGCCAGGTGGTAGCGGTTTCGTGGGCACGCGGTGGGCCCGTTCCACCACGAAATAGGGTGAGAGCGTGTCTTCCGGTAGCAGGTCACGCAGCCAGTCCTCTACGCGTCGAGCAGGGTCCGTCCCTTCCCATTTCTGCGGAATGCCCACTAAGCGGATATTGTTCCTTCGCGCCCGTCCTTCTGCATCCTCAGGGCGGTCTTCTAGAAACTCCACTCTGTTTAGGAGATCTTGTATGTGTTTATCCGCCTGGGTTATCTTCGGTTCGATGGCTGTCACCGTGCTCTCCAGCGTCGTGGTGCGTTCTTGGAGTTTTTTGTGGTCTGCCCTAAGGTGGGTCAGGTCAATGGCCACTCCATCAATCCTGGTCTCTAGGGAAGTGCGCGTCTGTTGGAGGGATTCTTCCATTCTTTCCATGGCCGCCAGTACACTGTCTAGTTTCGACGCCACGTGCTCCGCGTCCATCTTGGGCGTCGTTTTCGTTTGCTTCCCCTTCGTCGACGCAGTTCCTGATCCAGTGCATGTCATCACCCCTCCCTACATGGGCCAGGCAGGGCGTGCAAGCGATCCCCGCTATCAGGAGGAGGAGAGGCTGCGGTGTGTAGCGCGCAGCCGTTGAGGATGGATAAGCCCTGCAGGTCTCAAGCTGCTTCTGTGATGAGGGGCGCAGTCCGTGCAGTTGTCCAAGGGTCTGGGTCGCGGGCCCCCGGGTGGTGTGCAGTAGGCGTCTGCCGTTGTAGTGGCAGCTGCTCCAGGCCTCAGGGGGCGAGTGTCATGGAGGCGGGTCGTGGGGCCTGCCTGCAGCTCCGCAAGGGCGCCCGGTCCGCGCCCGCTAGGTTTGTGAGGTCTGTGGTGCCCAGGTGGGCAGGTTCAGCTCAGCAGTGGGCAGCGGAAGTGGGTCGGCGGCTCGCCTCAGAGTGGGCGAAAGGGCTCCTCAGTTCGTCCTCTGCGCCTCGTGGAATTCGCGCTTTTTTATGTTGTTGTTTTTTGGCACCAGCGTGGGGGGGAGCGCGCGGGCGTCTCCAGCAATCGCAGCGCCTTTCCAGCGTCCCCGCCCACGTCCGGGCGTCTCCTGTGGCAGTCTGTGGCCCCCCAGTAGATATTGTTCGCAGGGGGGGGCTCCTAGGTCCAGAGGGGCCGGGGGGGGCTATGTAGTTGGCCCCAGGCGTCCCTCGGTTGTTGCGCCTCCTAGTGCGGGTCCCTTCTCCTGGGTGTGCGTGGTGGGGGCAGCGCACGGCAGGGGCTGCGAAGGACGTCGTCCTCTCCCCGGCGCCGCACCTCCGGTTCCAAGCCCCCGCTCCCCTCTGCGTCCGTGGAGCTCCTCAGGTCCACTGCCAGGTAGAGCCACCGCCATCCACGGCTCCTCGCCGCCCCGTCCGCGCCCACGGGGGTCACAGGTGTCGCTGCTGCGGGTGGGGTAGGGCGCGGGGTCGAGCCTGGCACCGACAGGGGTCGCCCAGTTTTCCCCGCAGGTCCGCGCCAGCTCCGATGGTGCCCGCCGCAGGCCGCACACCAGGGCCCAGCAGCCCGCCAAAAGCCTCGGTCTTGCGCAGTGAGGCCTCCCAGCCGGGTCACAGGCAGGCCGGCGTCAGCGCCCCCAGCGTCCTCGGAGTGGGGTCTCGTTGCCGATGTCCACCAAATTCAAGCAGCAGGTGGAGAATGGGTGCGGGTGGGTCCGCCAGCAGTTTCGGGCCAAAAGGATAACTATTAACGGAGAAAGGACCCGGGGTAGGGGAACTTAAGCTGGAGCTCTACCCGGGTGCGTCCGTCTCCATTGCGTGCTAAGCCACGCCCCTTCATGTTTGCACTAATGGTGTTGAAAAGAAGAAAAAAATAAAGTACCTCTAAGAAAATTGATCGCGGACTCCCTCTGTGCCGTGGAGACTCTGGTTCCTCTGTTTTGGGACCGTGTTGGGTTCTGTTGATAATATTGGTGCAGCGGCTGATCTGCACACCACGAGCACTCCACCATCCGTGCCGTTGACTCAGCCCCTCTCTTGAGTGACGGAGTACCTGGACCAACGCCTCTGCCACAGTAAAGAAGGAAGACAGTCACAACGTGGGACAAAGCGGAAGCTGTAAGCTACTGCGGTGAGAGCTGGGCGGTGAGTTTGGGGGACTGGGGGAGGCATTGCCAGACTGCCAACCATGCTGCCGGTGCGGCGGGGAAGGTGTGTCCCACAGCTGATGCCGTCCTTTCCGAAAAGCTGTCTCAGCCAGTAGCCACTCCGGGAGCTCTTTGCGGTTTGAAGACAAAACAGCTTCCTCTTACACAATATAAAAACATAGCAGTAGCTCAAAATAGTGACATTTTTGGTGGACCGGTATACTCCCAAACAAACAAATATACTAAGGGGAGGGAATTTGTTTAAGAGGCTGACATTTATTCCTGAAAGAAAGGAAATAAAGCATTAATAAAAACACACCGAGTCCAAACTAAAAATAGAAGAAACTAACCCCAGTAACTGAAGAACACGTAAATAGATATGGCTGAAAGAAGTTCTAACGGGGCACAGAGAGCCAATGAACTACTTGACAATAATATGGTGACTAAGGATCCACAGTTCTCTGGGAGCATGCATTCAGAAAGAAGGGGAAAAACGATCCAGAGTCTTATTAAAGAATTACAACAAGCCAAAATTGTAGAGATTAATAAATAGTGGGAGAAGACTACGCTAGAAAAATATATTGAATTCAAGAGGGTGAAAGGGGCCTGCGAATTTTAATCATGCCCACATTGAACGACCTGGATCTGGATCTGATTAAGCAGTGGCAAATGGACACAAACAAATGCTCATTGAAACTTATAAGAACATTAATTATACATGCAGAACGGAAACTTGAAGGAATATTGGAAAGAATTAAAGATCTGGCTGGAGAACTGGAGAAGTTCCCAAACAATGATGAGAAAAAAGAACTGTTGAAGATGATGGAAAAGAAGATCCTCAAACATGAGACCGATGTGGAGAAGAGGAAGGCCAGTAAATTCAATTGTGATCGTATTGACTATGCTAATGGTCGGATATGTACTTTCGCGAGGAAATATGATTCGCTGAGGAATAGAGCAGCAATGGACAGATGCATCAGTTATGATACTCAGGGCACATATGACAGCTCTGACTTAAGCTCTGCAGATGAAGACACCAACATCTCTAAATTGGATTTTTGTGGGGAAATGAGATTGGCCCAAATGGAGACGCGACAGCGAGGACGAGCCAGAGGAACGATGTGGGGGAGGGGAAGAGGGCAAAACCCACCCCAACCAGACAAAGCAAGAGAATGAGCAAGGCCCAAAAGAGGAGAAGACCAGAAAAAGCAAAAATAAAAAAGATCTGGTAATAAACATCTCCAGGATGATTTTAAATGCTGACCATATAAGCCTCCTGAACAAGGGACTGACCTTTTGTCCTAACTCCACCATGGACATTCCAAACTTTCGCATCGACTTACACAAATTCTGTCGCAAAGCCAAATTAAAGAAATATTTTGAGGAAAAACCAGCCAAAATAGGAGGCACAAATCTAGCACCTATGGAAATCTCCCCACTGAACCAAAATGATTTACCAACTTTAAGAGCCCTGTCAAATCTGGGGTCAACTACTTCAGACGCTGACTCATCCTCTACTGCAACACTCGAAAATGATATAGCGGTTTGTCAGAGAGAAGGCATTATTACACATGAAGGTGGAGAAAGTGGACTAAGATCCAAGTCGAAATTTTGCCCACAATTACCTCCAGGCAATAAAATTGACCTGTTCCAGGATATTGTCGTGGAAGAGATAAATCAATTATCCATGAAAGAAAGAAACAATAAAAGGTCATGGAACTTGACACTAAAAGAAAAAAAGGCGTTGAAAGATTTAGGGAAAATCAGGAAGTCGATATAAAAGCCGCCGACAAGGCAAGAATATTGTTATTCAAAATCGTGAACAATATATCTCTGAGTCATACAGGCAATTGAGTAAACAAGAAGACTATCAAAGACTGGACATGAATCCAATGGAGCAATGGACTAAAGAATACCATGCACAATTGTTAACCTGGAAAGAAAGGGGATTAATAGACTTTGAAGAGTACATGTTTCTTAAGGTGGAAAATCCAGTAACAGCAACCATATATTTTCTGCCTAAAGTGCACAAGTCACTTATTAATCCCCCGGGCAGGCCCATAGTGAGTTCTATGGGTTCTCTACTGGAGAAGACCTCACACTACATAGATGTGTTTTTAATGGAATTTGTGACGGCTTTTTTAAATAGAACACGAGACATCAATTGGAATACCCATCATACTATGGTTACAATAGATGTAACCTTGTTAAATAAATCAGTTCTCCATAAAGATGGCCTAACAGCGGTCAGAAGGTTCTTGAAGACAAGATCATTGAGTTTCTTAGACACTCTGAAATGATTATGGAAATGCTGAATCGCTGAGTAACGCACAATGTTTTTCTTTTCAATGGGGAGATATTTCTCCAAAGACAAGGCACAGCAATGGGGACATCATTCGCCCCAACCTATGTAAATATATTTATGGCGGTATGGGAGGAAGACATACTACAGAGCAGGCACAAGTCGAATATCAAGGCCTGGATGAGATATATCGATGATTTATTCATTATATGGGAAGGAGATTCGTCAGGTCTTGATGAATTCATTCAAAGTTTGGACCAAAATGATTATAATCTATCATTTACATCCATGTGCAGCAAAACACAAGTGACATATTTGGATGTGAAAGTATTTGTACAAAAACAGAAGCTCTGTACAAAGATTCATAGGAAACCAACCGCCACCAACAGCATCATCCACGTGAATAGTGGACATCCTCAACACCTGAAGTGGAGCATTTCACATGGAGAGATGCTCCGCGTAAAGAGGAATTTGTCTGAAGTCACCAATATCTAGCAACACCTTGATGAAACCAGCACTAGATTCCTGGTGAGGAATTATCCATTGGGTGTTATTGAAAGTGCCAAGGTTAAAGTAACAGGAAGAATGAGATCTGAACTACTGGAAAAACATGAGCGATCAGAAGAAGATGTGGCTCGCTTAATCCTAGACTTCAATGGGGAAAATAAGAGCCTAAGAAACATCATAAAAAAGCATTGGAGCATTTTAATGCTTGATGAATTATTGAAGAGGACACTACCAACAACTCCAAAGATCAGGTACCGAAAGACAGCCTCATTGGGCGATCTTTTGACACATAGTCACCTGGAAGCATAGGAAAAGGAAAAAGGAAAAATAACTTGGCTAACAACACCCGGCTTTTGGAAATGTTCCAAATGTAAGGCCTGTGAACATGGATATAACACACAATCGTATCAACTGCAAAATGGAAAGAGGGAGAGAATCACTGAACATATCACATGCGAATCTAAGTATGTGGTATACGTTTTAGAATGTCCATGTAAAAAACTCTATGTAGGGAGTACCGTTAATAAATTAAAACTACGCATATTACAGCATCTGAGGGCGATAAAAACCAAAGATCTTTCATACCCAATGGCAAAGCACTTCTCAGAAAAACATTCAGGAAACAATCAAGAACTAAAATATTTTAGCGTTAAAATGGTAAAACAAAATGAAAGAGGAGGGGACAGAACCCTGGACCTAAGAAGAGCAGAATCAAGGTTCATTTTAGCACTTGGAACAGAGAATCCATTTGGGCATAAACTGTATGCTGAGTTGCAAGTTCACCTGTAAGAACATGAGATCAATCTACAGTGCAACTTTTTGATCATGAAATAATGAAGGAAGAATATTATGTTAATGGACCCTTGGAGAATCAAGGGACAACGTATTATCCAGTAAAGAGATTTATTATAATAAGAATACAAATAAAGGATTGTGAGATGGTGCATTTGGGAGGCAGATGGAACCTGAGGGTTTCAGGAAGAAGCAATAAAAGAGACAGAAAAAGAAATGGGACACATATAGCACATGTGGTAGTACGGAACAGCTATGAATTCAGTGAGAGTAACTGAAGCACCTTTTTTAGACCCCAAAAGGATATGAAATCAGTGGACAAGATGGCGGCCGCTTAGGAGGCCGACAGCAGTACTAGCTGTCTGTGGTGAGGTGTTTGTTTGGTATGAGACCCATTTAAAGGTGAAATAACCACTCAACTTCTCTCTGGATCCCCCCGCTCCCGATGCGATACTCGGGCAAACAAATCTGAACAAATTGGCCCGGAGCTGAACTACAAATAATCAGGTGGTTTGTTGAGGAATACCTGGCGTGGCTGCAACGGCGGATTTTCCGAGGCTGTCTGTTGATGGCTTCCAAAGTGCTGACGAATCCCGCAGTAACTAAGGCCGCAGCAGCGGCGGGCGCTCGTAAGGCTTGAGGTGAGACCCTGATGGACCCGGGTGCACCGGAAAGTTCTCCTGGCCTCCCGCAACAGATCCTCTCGCCGGACCCACAGGCACTCAGGAGAGGAAGAGGCGGGGTAACCGCCAAGAACCGCCCAGCTGGTCCTTCAGTAGCGGTGCTTCTTTTGCGGACAAAGGAACCGCTTGTCGTGACAGAGCCCAGAGCAGTGATTATAAGCGCCGAGAGCAGTACCGGGAAAAGCGAGGTTCTAGGCCGCAACAAGGAGGTGAGTCCTGCAGATACCCGCGAAGATTCCCAGGGTGCCCTAGAGGGAGGGAGCGCAGAGGGCAGTTACCCGACTTGTGCGCTGATACATGATAGCGCGTTAGAACCCCCCCACGCCGGTCAGATGACATGCGTGAAAAAGGAGTAAAGGGAAATGAAATCGACATTGTTGTTCTCTCGGAGGAAAGTAATCCAGCTGTAGTAGGCAATGTTTCAGTAGCCCCCACTGAGCACTTGGATACCATAGAGGTAACAGAGAAAGGTAAAACTGGCAATAAGGGCAACATTGGCAGCAAAGGGAGAGGGATTAATAATAATCAAACAGGCGAATCAGTATTGGTTCAAGAAGAGGAGAATCAAAGAAGAAGGCAGCCCATGATCTCTGTCCCGGAAGCTAATAAAGTGATTGTATCAAATGACCTGTCATTGGACAAAAATAGGGGTGAAGTAGATAAAGAGCCCTGTGACTGTTTCTTTTCAGTTTCAGAGGGAGCGGAGTGGTCGGATGACGTCCTGAGCATGTCACCGGGAGCCAGTAGCTTAGAATCGGATCCCGAAGATAATAATTAAGATGGCCCCTCAACAGCCAAAAGACTTCAGTGCAAAGTGGTACGCAGACCAGGGGGAGGAAAGACTTGAAATGGGATTATACATCGGCCACTCCGCTTTCAGGTTCACTATTAAGCAAATCACCGATGGTAGTTGATGGGACCCCCCCACCCCCCACGCTGGATATAATACACCAAGCTATCCTTGCGCACAGGGAGGAAACACGTCAAGATAGCCGAAAAGCCCAGGCAGGGATGAGAAAAATGCAGGGTGTTGTCAGGAAGCTCTCTAAAGCTTGCTCAAATATGGGAGAGAGAGTGACGAATCTTGAAGAGAGAATCGTGGCAACTGAAACTAGAAGCATTTGAAAATAGACAAAGGAGGAATAACCTCAGGTTGCTCAGGGTCCAGGAGGGTCTGGAGGGGTCAGACACCAGGAGTTATATAATTGATCTCTTTATGCCGGCTTTTCCTGAACTGTCGGAGTGAAACTGGGCAGTAGAAATTCAAAGAGCGCAACGCACCCAGTTTAAACTACGAGCACCAGTAAAAGAGGGTGATAGACCACGGGCTATATTAGTATTTTTTGGGAATTTCCTCCTGCGGCAAACAATCTCAGATAAAGCAAGGCCAGACGCCAAAAGATCAAGCGGAGGGGTCTAATTTTTTGTACGGCCCGATTTCTGCCACTCAATGGTAGTAAGGCGCTGGAGGCTGAGGTAGCTTATAAAACCTTTCCAGGACAAAAGTATCCAGGCCTACCTTATAAATCCAGCACAACTTAAGGTTATCAACCAGGGGGATATGATTCTTCTCATTGGAGATAAAAGCAAAAGAGTACCTGTACTCTCTGGACAAATAAAGATGCTATTGCTTCTCCTACCTCGCCGCCAAGACCTGAAACGCTCTCCCTACAAGCCTACGACAGACCCAGGACCTGCCAACCTTCAGAAGACTTCTCAAGACCTGGCTCTTCGATCAGTAGCGGCCTTCCCCCCCTTCAGCGCCTTCAGACCCTCACGGGTATGTAGCGCGCTTTACAAATACATTGATTGATTGATTGATTGATTGATTGATTGATTTCTAACAGTGGGGAACAAGAGTTGGAATGTACTTACTGTTGGATTTAAAAGGTTTCAGGAGCAGAGGGTGAGGGGTGGGGGAAGTCAGGGATGGAGCTTTGGATGGGAAAAGGGTGGGTAGTGGTAGTTGGGTGGTTCAAGATTTTTGATGTGTTATGGTAGTTACAAGGGTTTATTATAACCTAGCATTTGTTGTGTTTGAAAGGACCCACAGGCCACTAGTGCCACGCACATCACATGCACAAACTAAGGTCTGAGCGTTACAATGAGGTCGAGGGGCGAGTTGAGCTAGAGGAGGGTGGGGTGGGTGAGGTTCACAGGGGGTTCTGGGTCGAGGGGGAAGGGGGAGTGGTGGGTTCCACTTCACAAGGAAGGTAGGAAAAACAAAAAAGGAAAATGCCTGGTGCTATAATGTTTCTGTATGGCTTAAAGCGTCTTGTGTAAAGCAGTGGTATTGGCTGAGACGAAGGGCATTGGAAAATTCAGTAGAGAATAATGGGGACGCTTAAGATCTGTTCAGTCAATATTGAGGGCTTGATTAATTGGAGCAAGAGACAGAGGCTGGGGCAATTTGTTAGATCAAATCAGATAGATATGATTTACCAACAGGAGACTCATTTACCCTGGGTGAAAAAACACCTGTTAAGTATTAAAGGTTTTGATTTGCTGGCTTGTTCCTCACAGACATCTATGGTAAGAGGGGTGGCAATACTGGCTAAATCCAGCTTGGGAGGAGCTAGACATAATTTGGCAGACACCTTAGGTAGGTGGGTACTCGTGGAACTGGAGGTGGGATTTACACTTTGCACAATCTATGGTTCCAACCAGGATGAACCCGAGGTTTTTGATCAATTGGAGGTGGAACTATCGAACTGGCCATGCCCCCTCTTAGTGTCTGGGGACTTCAATATTTCTGCAGACCTTACAGATTTCGGTAATAGTGCAAAGTATGCTGGCCATAAGCCTAAGGTATTTAGAGCACTGAGCTCATTAATTAAATCACAGGGTATGATGGATGTCTGGGGGGATAAAGAACCTAATAATCCAGGGTTCACGTATGTTTCATGTCCTTTTAAGAAATACACTAAGCTGGACTTATCTCTTATCTCTTCTACTGAGACGCAGAGAGTCGGCATTAAAAAACTACCAAAAGTGATCTCCGACCACAGTCCACTAATTTTACAATATGAAGTAGATACGCTAAATAGGCCCCGTACTAGATGGACTTTTGAGAGGAGATTGCTAATGGATCCCAATTTTGTAGAACATTTAAGGAACTGGGCCCAAAATATTTTTTATATAAATCTCTATAGTGCATCCCGAAACATTGTGTGGGACTCATTTAAAGTGATCAGCTTCTACGCCAGGCTGGAGAAAGAGGCTCGGGAGGAGAATGAGAGGTTAGTGGGCCACCTGGCAGTGGCAGAAGAGCTCCATATGAGGGATATAGTACAGGGAAGTGAGGCCGATGGAATTCAGCAGAAGATTTTAGTTATCAAAGCGGAATTATACAAGAGGATAGCTTAGAAAAATGCCGATGAGTACCAGATGCACAGTGGTAAGATGTATGAGACAGGAGAGCAGGCGGGTAAACTCCTAGCACTAAGGCTTAGGCAGGGATGCAGTAGGAATATAATAACAAATATACAAGAAGGAAACCAGGAGTATTCAGAGCCAGATGATATCCATAAGGTTTTTAAGAATTTTTACCAAAAATTATATATGGAGGAGAATAGGGCAGCCTTTACTAGTTTGACGTTTGAAGATCCAGGCCCTCCACTGGCCGAGCAGGATAGAGCTGTGTTGGATAATGATTTGGTATTAGGGGAAGTGGTGGAAGCACTGCAGAATTTATCAGCAGGGAACTCCGCGGGCCAGATAGTATCCCGCTTGAATTATACAAATGCTTACAGTATGTGATAGCTCCCCTGCTGTTGGATCTATTCAACGGTATAATCTGCTCTGGGGAAATCCCAGATTCCTGGAAAGAAACAAATATTATTGTATTTCATAAAAAAGGTAAGCCTAAGGAAAATGCTGGCTCGTATCGTCCAATATCCCTCATAAATACCGACACCAAGATCTATGTGAAGGTTTTGGCTAAAAGGCTGGGAGGGGTCATTGGTGGTCTGGTTTCCCTGTGGCAGCATGGGTTTAACCCAGGTCGAGGGACAACAGACCATATTAGGCGGGCCATCACGCTGTTTGATGTACAGGCTTTCACGGGGGGACAGATGGCCATTATCCTTCCGGACGCAGAAAAGGCCTTTGATCGCGTCACGTGGAAGTATTTGTGGGGGATATTGGAACAAAGGGGCTTTGGCCCTAAAATAATGAGTGCTATTAAGGCTATGTATGCTGATCCTAAGGCCAGAATCCATCTGATGGGAGGTAGCTCAGAAAAAGTTTATATTTCACAGGGGACACGACAGGGGTGCACCTGCTCACCAATCCTGTTTGCCCTGTATATTGATCCGCTGGTACGGAGGATACTAGGGTGTGAGGATATTAAGCTGGTAGTTTGTAAATTGTTTGAAACCAAGTTGTTGGCCTACGCCAATGACCTGGACATAATCACCATAGAACCAGATACGGCTCTTACAGCCCTTACAGTGATAGATACGGCATTTGGGCACTGCTCGGGGTACCTCCTCAATGAAAGTAAGACCCAGATAATATGTACCAACAATATTACAAGGCAGGATGGAAGTTATATGGATTCAACTGTCTATCTTGGGGTCAGGATAAGCCCTGTCATGGATCATTGAGGAGAATCATTGAGGAGAATTTTACCCGCTTGTTACCTAAATTGCGGCAGAGTTAAAAAGAATAGACGCCATACATTTGTCTATAATAGGGAGAGCCAACGTGCTCAAGATGCCTATGCTCCCTAAAATACTGTATCTCTTCCGCTCTATCCCGCTTATGTTGGGGGAGGGTGTGATAAAATCTTTAGAGGCAGTATTAGTGAATTTTATTTGATAGTATGGGAAAACTAGACGATCTATGAAATATTTGTCTCTGGCACAAGATAAGGTAGGGCTGGCAGTCCCTAATATTAGATGTTATCATTTGGCCTGTCTATTTAGTCAGATGGCGATATTATTAGACTCTGCCACAAATTTGTCTGACACCCTTTTTGGGAATTTAAATCCCCCATCCATCTTTGAATTGCTTTTAGGCAGAGAAGCCTTAGGGTTCCTGCTGCGCAAGACTGATAGACGTTATTATAATAAAATGCAATATAAGCAGTGCTTAATTTGTAAAATATGAAGTCCAGGTGCTCAAAGGTTTTTGGGAGGCCACACCCACTTTTCCCGGCTCCACCCACTTCCTCCACTGGCTCCTCCCACATCCTCAACTGGTACTGCTGAAAGTCAGATATAAAGCCTGATCTGAATGTCAGAAAAGGAGCCTTCCTCCAAGTAAGTTTTTGATAGTTGATTCCCTTGCCCTTTAAATTTTTGAAAAATAGTAAATCAAAAGGGCATTAGCTAAAATGACTAATGCATTGAATAGAGACGTAAAATATTCCAGTGCTCTATGTGCCAATTTGTGGAAACAACAATACTGGGTTAGGCCATTTTTAAGAGAGTCTAATTGTGTGTCATGAGTTCAAAGCTGCAACTTTTACATATCACGGAAGTCAGAGGATTTTGAAAAATCCAAACATCACACCTAAGAACAAGAACAACCCATCTATGGCCAAAAGGCATGTCCACAATGCAAGGATCACAATGGACGGACCACCAGACACAATTTATTTAACAAGTACTTTACAGAAAATATCGTGGTCTGTGATGTTTGTTGAGTTGGCTGAATAAAGCAGAGACACGCAAACAAAGACACACACAAGGACAACTATACATATGCATGCACATGCGCATATACAGATATATTGTTATTAAAAATGTTAACTGAAAGTATAGAGAAACACCAATGAGAACTGGACACTCTGCAGCCAGCCAGCACTTGACTGTAGCTCCTGCAACACTACACAACATTCAGAATGACATAAGCAGATGTAAAACAAAATAGATAACAAAAGATAATGCAAATTTTCTTTTAACTATTCTATGTAGTATGATAGATGTGATGGAAATATTTCGTAATGGAATAGGTCAGAAGTTCATAATGTAAAAAATTGAATCCTACTGATAATTTAAGTTTTACTTGTCTTTCATTTTAAAGTGTGTGCGCTATTATTTTATATGCAGTTTAAAGTGAACTGTGCCTGTACCTTACATTTTGGCACTGCGAACACCGATGCTGACCAGACATGACAGCCAGAATGGGTTGACCCAGGCGATAGCTGTAACTATTTTCAAACTGGGGCCATACTGCGTGATCACAGGGGTGCAGACTGAGGAAGGTCTGCTCTTAGGCTTAGACGGACGGTGTTCAGACACATGGCTTTGCCCAGGATCACGACCACTTACAGGCCCCAAAGACCACAAAGCATAGGGTTGCTCTGTGTCACCTTCTCTGGGAGTGTTATTGTCAGGCACCTCAGCACACAGCAGAACATGTCCCAACGTTACCTAGGATCACAGTTCTACCTGATGATGAGGACCCCCATGTAAACAGGGATATTTGAGGGCATCAAATGTGTCTTACAAATGAGAATTGGCTTGTCACTTATGATTTTCGAGCGTGTGCAGTGTGGTGCTGCTGCCCCAGCGCCAAATCCGGCGAGATACCAGCCACAGCTTGAGTATAATCAGCCCAATATGGTCACTGTTACAGTGGAGCTACAAGCTTTGAGGCCCCAGGTTCAGTTGCTTCAACTTTAGTTTGCTCAGTATCAGACGTGCTAAAAATAATTGGAGAAGAATTGGAGATGAGCTTGTGACACCAACACTTACTAGTACTCTGTGGCAGGCAGCGCCATCAGCAGAAGGGGCCAGCCCGCTGCAATGATTTTCTGCAGCCCCTATGCTCCTGGCAGCGGCGGTGGTGGGTGCATGACTCGCTCCTGCCCCGTCATTCACATGGCTGGCTGCTAGACTGTAGTGCAGCACCGCTCCGGTCACCGTGTGTCCACAGTCACGGCATTGTTCTCGCAAAATTAAGCCGCGCGGCTGGCCCTCTCAATGCGGAATGTGAGGCAGGCGGCAACTAACATCACTCTGTGCCATCCGCCCCGGCCCGCACTAATATGGCCTTGCGGCTCGTCTATTAAACTTGTTCAAGTCAAGTCCTGACGTCAGTGAATGCTGCGGCGTGCGAGAATATACCTTGGCGCCCCTGGTGAGTGCCTAGCTGTGTCAGCCAGCATCGTGCTGAGAGGGCGGCCCACCCCCCCATATTAATTGCAACTGTGTCCCTTGTCAAACTTAAGCTGTGGCGCAACAGGAAATTACAGCTCCAGCCTGGAGCCAGCATTGCTTCATTGTAGCTCCAGAGCACTGCCGTGCTTTCACTCAGCCCACTAGCTGATAGCAGTCATTACAATATATACGATTTACCATTTATGAACTAGAGCAGCTGCTGGCACTGCCTGCAGCACGTCTCTCGGAGCAGCAGGAGCCGTGCACAGGCGCCCCCGGTGGCCAGTGATGCAGTCTTGATGTTGATGCATGTGAGTTGGCAGTGGGAGTATAGACCCGGCCCTGGTAAATAAGTACAGGTGCTAAGCACCGGAAAGCACCGGCACAAATTAAGCACTGAATATAAGGTGTTAGATGGCGTCTGGGGAGTCTGGAAAGTAATACAGAAAACAATGGCAATCCCGAAAATTAATTATTACACACCCCTCTGGAACTCCAGTATCCTTCCACAATTTAGCAATGATAGGCTGGGGAGACTGTGGGAGCAGCAAGGAGTCAGAAGAATAGGGGATAACCTGGTGAGTTTTGATGATATTCAACGGAAATTTGAAGTCCCAGTCAATCAAGGCTTTAAGTTTCTTCAAATGTATCGAACTTTGACGGGTATCAAACCACGGATCCCTCCAGGTGGCAGAATCAATATGTTTGAGTATTTACTAGGAGGGGGAATTAAAATTAAAATGGTTTACAGGTCACTAATGTGAAAGATAGAAGATGACCTGGATAAGGTTGAGGCCTCCTGGATGACGAAATTAGGGGATTCAGATGTCGACTTAAATTAAGCACTGCAATTGGCTGTGAAATTGTTCTGCTCCACAAATTTGAGAGCCCAACACTACAAAACTTTGTTTAATTTATATTTTACACCAGCCAAGCTATTTGATAGGGGTAAAAGGGACGACGATAAATGCCCAAGGTGTTGCGAAGAGCCTGGTAATCTGGTGTATGTGTTTTTTCATTGTGAAAAGCTATGTGGAATTTGTACTGAGATGGAGAAGTTTGGGGAGGGGCTGTTAGGTGTTAAGATCAATCTATCCCCTACCCTAATGATAATAGGAACTGATTGTAACTTGGGTCTTAATAAGGAGGATGAAGCCTTTGTTTTTATATGTGTGGCGGTTCTCCGGATATTGCTAGCGGCAGGATGGAAGGATACTACAGCACCCTCCTTCCAGATGTGGCTAGCTAGACTCTTGGGGATTCATAACATCAAATCATCACTATATAACCGGAGAGGCAGGAGGATGAGGGAGTTGGGGCTGAAGATCTGGGCTCCCCTCAAGGGTTGGAGGGATTCTCGCCTATAAACTAGCCAAATGCTAATTATATTTTGGAGGGTAATTAACTCAAGAGGCCTGTTGCTTCTAGGAGGTCTGAAGGCTGGAGGTATTTTATCTTCTGCTCCCTGAACATGATATTTATGTTGTAATGCTGTGTATATACAGGAACTTCTCTGTAATTTTAATACTGAAAGTCAGATTTTAGCATATATTTTGTTTGATTCTATACTGTTTAAATATTTATATAATGACTTTTAAACTGAATCAATTATAAAATATATGGATTATTGATTGTACCAGGTATTTAAATAAAAATATTTAAATAAAAAAGGGATATGAAATCAGCAGCGATAGAACTAATACAATCTACTTACCAAGGTCACTGGAGAGAGATGCCTGGAAAATGACTTTTGCACAATATATTTGCACAAATACACTAGTCACTTTATCTCTTTAATCTGAAATCCACCTCAGAAGAATTAACACTCTTGGAGAAAAATGTTAGGAAATATATTTCCACTACAACGTTTCAGCTTCCGCCTTCCTCCTTCCTCAGGTAGTACAAGATGGTTTGCTCAGTGGCTGCACAGATGACGCATCGTAATTTTCAAAAAGCATCATGAGTGAAGATTCCATTTGGAATGTGGAATCAATGCAGTCCTGAGAGCTCTTGAAATATGCAGTAATAAGGTTGTATTGTCAGTAAAGTTCAGTTCATCTGGATGCAGTGATTTTAAACGGTACATCCAGAAGTTTTCTCTGGAGTCCCGTAGTTCTTCCTTTGAGACATGTTCCACGGGGAAAATCTTAAAATCTGATAGTAAATAATCCACAAAGGTAAAATGATTGACTACAGGCTGGTCAATTTTCTTATTAATGAGTGCCAATTTGTGGTTCCTGAATTGTGCACGGAGGTCATTCACTGTTTGGCCTGCATATTGTTTTTTACAGCTTTGCCGTTGGCACTGAATCACA
Organism: Lissotriton helveticus; assembly: GCF_964261635.1. Taxonomy (NCBI): domain Eukaryota; kingdom Metazoa; phylum Chordata; class Amphibia; order Caudata; family Salamandridae; genus Lissotriton; species Lissotriton helveticus. The sequence continues at coordinate 571,993,471 of NC_136071.1, read as the reverse complement.
AAAATAATGCATGTTGAGCAACATGTAAGATGCTGTCTTACTGATGATGTTTGCAAAAGGTATTCACATGTGATGCACCTTTTAGAGTCACAGCAATGAACCTCTGCATTTGTTACAACTTGCATGAGTTCAGCTCTCACAATAAGAGATCGTAAAATTGGAGCTCTGCGGTAAGCAATGACTGGCGGTTTTGGAAAAACCTTTTGCAATTTTTCACAAGTGGACAGTAAGGGAAATGTTTTTTGCATTTTTATTTTGGTAGTTGGGAGCTGATGGAACAATGTACAGCTTATATCTACAACATTCATCCTACCATCAAATTTACCAGCAGCAATACTAAACAGAAGCATCATATCCATTTTCTGGATTTGCTACTCACCATTCATGAACAAAAAACTTGCAACTGATCTGTACCACAAGCCTACAGATGCTCATTTATATCTAAACTGGACTTCATGTGACCCACACCACACTAAACTGAGTATCATCTACAGCCAGGCACTCAAAATAAGACGCATCTGCAGCAATAAGGAAACCTGTAAAGACCATCTACAGGAGCTTGCTACATTATTTAAAAGGCGAGGCTATCCTCTGCATATCATACATCAACAGATTGACAAGTCTTTGCAGTTACCCAGAGAAGCACTTATTTGGAATACCAACTGCAGAAACAAAAGTGACAGAACTTCATTTGTGGTTGACTATCATCCATCAGCTCGCAACTCATCATTGCTGAGCAAGGCTGGGAGCAGCCGAAACGCGTCCGATGGCAGTTTGACGAGTAAACACCTTAAATTGCACATGGCGTTGTCTTCCTTGTTCAAAGGGCTGTTCTAAATAAATTGGATTCTACTGCAAGAATCCCCCTGACGACGCGCCCTTCGTTCTGGTGACAGCGTGCAAGTGCAGAAATGTACTGGTAAATATATGTATATTTTTTTTATATATATATATATATATATAAAATAATAGAGTGATCCCCAGCGAAATGGATGCAAATTTTAAAACCAAGTGGAATGAAGGCACATCTCATTTGTTTGCCTGCCTTGCTTTCACGCCATTGATGGAGTGTTCACAGGGGATACCTCTGCAGTACCCCTAGAAACGTTCGTGTCCACTTTTCCCTCCGTGGTACAGAGGGCTGGCTCTGTCGCAACAGCGGGCTGCAATCCACGACCGGGCGGCCGTTTTTAATCCAACAAACTGCAGAGACCCATTTGGATGCAGCCACACACGAACTCCATTCCAAACTCCTTTATTTCAACAGCCTGCCAGCAGGGTTACAAAGGTGACGCTCTTCAAGTAATCAGCTGCCAAATGCATTTCGAGAGTCACAACTCTCTTCGTCAGTGGCAAGTTCATCATATGCTGGCGCACTCACTCTTTCTTTATATTGAGTCCCCGCCCACTGGGCGTTAGCAGTCAGAGGCGTTTATGGGATCCGTAGTCTTTGTATCAAATAGAGTGATCCCCAGCGAAATGGATGCAAATTTTAAAACCAAGTGGAATGAAGGCACATCTCATTTGTTTGCCTGCCTTGCTTTCACGCCATTGATGGAGTGTTCACAGGGGATACCTCTGCAGTACCCCTAGAAACGTTCGTGTCCACTTTTCCCTCCGTGGTACAGAGGGCTGGCTCTGTCGCAACAGCGGGCTGCAATCCACGACCGGGCGGCCGTTTTTAATCCAACAAACTGCAGAGACCCATTTGGATGCAGCCACACACGAACTCCATTCCGAACTCCTTTATTTCAACAGCCTGCCAGCAGGGTTACAAAGGTGACGCTCTTCAAGTAATCAGCTGCCAAATGCATTTCGAGAGTCACAACTCTCTTCGTCAGTGGCAAGTTCATCATATGCTGGCGCACTCACTCTTTCTTTATATTGAGTCCCCGCCCACTGGGCGTTAGCAGTCAGAGGCGTTTATGGGATCCGTAGTCTTTGTATCAAATAGAGTGATCCCCAGCGAAATGGATGCAAATTTTAAAACCAAGTGGAATGAAGGCACATCTCATTTGTTTGCCTGCCTTGCTTTCACGCCATTGATGGAGTGTTCACAGGGGATACCTCTGCAGTAACCCTAGAAACATTCGTGTCCACTTTTCCCTCCGTGGTACAGAGGGCTGGCTCTGTCGCAACAGCGGGCTGCAATCCACGACCGGGCGGCCGTTTTTAATCCAACAAACTGCAGAGACCCATTTGGATGCAGCCACACACGAACTCCATTCCAAACTCCTTTATTTCAACAGCCTGCCAGCAGGGTTACAAAGGTGACGCTCTTCAAGTAATCAGCTGCCAAATGCATTTCGAGAGTCACAACTCTCTTCGTCAGTGGCAAGTTCATCATATGCTGGCGCACTCACTCTTTCTTTATATTGAGTCCCCGCCCACTGAATTTAACCCAGATCTCTTGACTGTGGGGAATGTTTGATTCATTCAGCATTCCGTCCATCATTTGTTGCTGTCGCACTATTTATATCAGAACATCACATAGCAGAGTGCACAAGTTTGGTATATAAAAATAGCAGGTTTTTCTCAACAATTTGAGAGAAAAAGTAAAGCTTCTCTACTCAATAAATTACATACCTATATATTTCTGTCATCATAGTGATGTGATAGAGTACTCAGGTATTGCTTTGCACAGATGAAATAGACAGAACAGTTTTGTTGTAAAATGCAGATATTTCTGAACAGAATTTCTGAGAAAAATATGGGACATTAAACATTGTTCAAAAATATAAAATGAGTGATTAATTTACTTACAAACACAAGAAGTCACACTGTGATTTTAAACATTGTTTGTTGCTATATTCCATTCTTATCATATCAGCACTACTCCTAGCAAACACCCAACCTCTATTATAATGCCAATCTCCTATCATGCACAACCTTTGCCCAATACCTAACCCTTTAAGGACAGCTGACCTATTGTGGACCATCAACTACACACAGGTGCATAAGTATCAGGTGCAAACGGTCTTCGCTCTTATGCACAACTTCTCTTGGAGAACCCCATCCCTCCAGACATGGATCCTCCCTTAGGTGGCCAAGCACCTAAAATGTACAACCTTCACACTGTAGCAAACCTATTTTGGGATAGCTGACCTCTTGTGGACAATAGGTTAGAGAGGTTGGGCAGTCTCTGCTGGGCATGATCTTCGCCCTGTTTACAACCTTTCATGGAATCTGTGGTGCTGCTGGTCGAATGTGGAGAAGTTTGATGTTATATAGATTGTTGAGTGTGAGCACGAGCTAGATGCCACGAGCAATCAGCTGGCGGTAGTTGCTGCTTGTGCCTCTGGCTCTCCCGGTCAGGACGGCTCTCTGTACTCCCATAATAAATACTTTATTTTAAACCTCACCCCTCTGTCGAACCATCTTTACTTCAATGGTGACAGAAGACAGGTTTGGACTTCGGACACATTGGGGGAGCGTGCGCTCGTCATTGTAGCAGCACCGTCAGTACGTTTTTTTTCTCAATCCGCTTTGAGGCACAGATGTGTGGGGAGGTACAGAGAGCGTCTTTCAGTTAAGAAATTGCCTATACTCTGCTTTTGGTGGCCGAACTGCAGAGTTGTTCAAATGTACCCAGCTCCATACTTAGCGGCTGAACCTCTGAACTGTGAACTGTTCTGTGACGCACCTTTCACGGTACTGGAGTCTAATGGGGGATCTCCACTGGAGAGATCTTCTTGCCTAGTACACTTTCCATTCACTCCCTGTCTCGCTTGGCTGCCGGCACATTTTCCCCGATTGCAGGGTGTGCCAGAGTGCTGTTATACTAACTGCTGCAGCACTTCTGACTCCGTGATTACCAAGTGGGTCAAAGTGCTGTTTTTCATTTGTGAAACCTTGGCTCAATCGTTTCTTACCTGAAGACGTTTTCCTGTCTCCCGGCAATGTGAGTCCATCCTGCTTCGTGCATCCTGCCCAGAGTGTGTTCCAAGCTTTTTTTGTATTCTCTGCCACCATGGATCAGCCTTGTGTCATGCAGCCCTTTTGAGCAACAAAAGCATTTCCTGTGCACAGGGGGTTGGATCACAGTTTTTTTTTGACAAAGGACAAAACTATCAGCCCAGCTCATTTCTTTGGAAAAAAGGAAAAAGAAAAGAATATTCTGTTTTTTGAAAGTGATTACACTGTTCTTTTAATCTTTCTATTCTGCATTTATCTATGCATTTTCTGTTTTTTTCTTTCTTCTTTTTCCATTACTTCTTTTTTTCTTTTCTCTTTCTTCCTGGTTCTCTTTTTCTTTGTTGTTAACCAAAGTTGCTTTACAGGTACTTGGCCAATATGCAGAGTGTAACAGCTCCTGCTCCTTTTCATTACAAGAACCAGGAGATCCTCCAGTAGGATGGAAATTGTAGCTTAGGTCTTTTAAAGCTTATTTAGGGTGCCATTGATAGACAAAGATTTGGACCTGAAAGAAAGAATAATTTTATGTACTATCATTAAGGGGTTGAGGTCAAAATATCTTTCATCACCTGCCACTGTATGATCCACCAGGAGGTGAAGATCCCGATGAGTTTGAAGTAGCAGTTTCTCAGCTAGATACATACTTTACCAAAACTAAAAACATTGTTGTGCACTGGTACAAATTCTTTACTAAAGTGCAATAACCCACAGAAAGTATAGACACTTTCATTACTGCATTGAAAGTACTGGCTGCCAAATGTGAATTTGAGAACTTTACTTTGCAATTAATAAGAGATCACCTTATAGCTAGATGCCATTGCAAAATAATTCAAGAACGGTTGTTAACCTGTAAAGATCCATCATTAGACAAAGCAGTGGATATTGCAAAGAGTATCAAAAGTTCTCTAGGGGATGCAAAACAATTGGAAACTGATTTATCTAACACTACAGTTTCAGGTATTGTATCTAATAAAACTCCAGTTAACAAAAGTGAGGATAGCAGGAAACAAAACATGATCAGTGGAGGGAGAAATGTTGTACAGAACAGAGCTTATAGCCAGAAGATTTGTTGTTACGATGTGGCTCACCTTTGCATGTGTTGTCCTTTAAGAATTGTCCAGCTGTTAGTCAACAATGCGGACAGTGTGGAAAAATGGTCCATTTTGCAAGAGTCTGTAGAGGTGCCAAAAGAAAGAACATCCGATGTGTGTTGAAATAATCTGAAGATCTTGATAATGAAGACATTATCAATCAAGAATATGTTGTAGTAGTGAGAGACAATGAGAAGAAAATTCATCACTTATTGTTGATCCTGATGTTATTGTCATAATTGACGGGATTCAAATTCAACTCAACAAGTATCACCATTGTGTCGCAAGAAAAGTATTTTAGGTTTTGGAAAAAAATGTGCCCCAGATGTACTTACTGTAGCATTTGAAGGTAGCAAAATTGAGTTGCTAAGGTATTTCTGGGCCACTATCATTTTTTTTTGGGAGAGGTTATTAAAGGCAAAGTCCATGTGGCAAAGAAGGGGATCAATGTTCTTGGTTTGATACACCAGGCTGAATTTGGCTTTACAATAGTGGGATTTTGTAAACCTCTACATTTGTACCATTTATCATTCAATACAAACTGTAACAGCCCTGCACAACACTTAGAGGTAAATGAAACACTGGCAATGTATATGTCTCATCTCTGCTGAAGAAACAGCTGTCAGGACTTAGTAGACAGGCTGTCTAGCAATGTGTAAGTGCCTTCAAATGTTATGCTGAAACGACAAGCAACACATGAACATGTCCTGGTGCAGATTCATGGAATATATGTATGGAGTGCATAAGAGATTGTTTCATTGTATCAACATCAAAATCAATAAAACAGATTTGAACTGCATTTGGCTTAACAATAAAACCTGGTTTGGATAAACCTGTTTTCATAGATAAAACGGATATCAGTTCATTGACCAGCATCGACATAGCAAATAAGTGGGATGTGACGGGGCAGGTGCGGACGATGTTCGGGACTGGTGGTCTGCTGTCCCCTTGTCACCAGTTTGTCTCTCCTCTCAGCAGCAGGGCTCCCCGTACCTACGGAAAGAGTGGAAAACTGAAGCGGACGAATGCCTTTGGGATTGCATTGCCGAAGGACGCGGCTCCTTTAAGTCTTTCTCCCAACACGACGAGACTCCTCCCCTCTACCACGTCACCGAAGCAGCCGGCCCAAAAGAACCCGGAACCTGGAACAGAGCGAACAGCGTTTCCCTGGAGGACGGAGGTGGTGGCGAAGAGAGAAGGTGTGTGCAGTCGCAGTCGGACGAAGTAGGAGAGGACGCGGAGACGAGCCCAGGCGATTACAACAAGCCAGGAGGCCAACGGTCCCACGAGTCACCCCGCCACGCTCCCGCAGGAAGAGCGTGGCTAACACAGGTACGGGGCAAGGTAGCGGGTTGGGTGGGCTGGCGTGTCTAACCTACGGACTAGAAAAGCTCTTTGTAAATACCTGTATAGTCTCCATACCTCCTCCCAGCACGAGCACTAGAGCACACCACTGATAGTGTAAAATACACAAGAGCACGTGGTTTCCCTCACTCCTGGTCCCGTAATACGAGCCCCGGACACACAACTTAATCCTGATTTTGTTCTTTTCTTTCATTTCTCCCGGAGCGGACCTGTTTCCCTTTCTCACTCTGGAGTCCCTTGGCAGTCGGAAGACGGACCCGGCAGAGTTCACAAGAGAGAGACTTACAAGCAGGAGGAGGAGAGCATTTATGAAATTAAAGCCCTCTTTGAAATCACTTATCAAAGTCTCTGACTCCGTTCCTCGCACTCCAGTAGCCCCTTCACATGGGAGCATAAGTGTGAAAAAGTATTTCAAGACAAACTGGACAAGGTAACTGATTTCCAGCATACCATTAAAGTGAAAGAAAATGCCAGTCCAGTTAAGCACAAGCTGTGCAATGTTCCACTTAGTATTAGAGCTGATTTGTCTAAACACTTAAAAGGTCTTTGTGATCAAGGTGTCATCGCCTGTGGCTCTCACCTATTCTTGCAAAGAAAAGGTTTGGGGAATTGAAGAATGTGTGTTGATATAAGAAGCATTAAAGATGCCATCTGGGTTGACAATTTTCCCCTACCAAGAATTGAGCATCTGGCCGGAAGACCCGGGCTCGTATCGCCCCATTTCCCTGTTGAACTTTTTCCGAAGTTGTTGGGGAAGTTGTTGGCTGATCGCCTTCGCACTTGCATCCTGGATCTTGTCCACCCGGACCCGTCTGGCTTCATGCCGCATTGCTCCCTTGCTCACTTTGCCACTGGATTCAAGCAAGCCGGGCTGAAGATGGCTGTAATGCCAGAAGCCGGTCCTCGGAAGCGTGTTTCCGGTCCAGGGAAGGCATGGCTTGGCAGTTCGGGCTGGACTGTTCCCATGAGGCACAGGGTCAGACTGATTTGCATATATTCATGTCTGAACTGGGGTGGCAGAGTGGGCTAAAGAACGGTGATGGATTCAACCCAGATCTTTTGACTGGGTGTGAGTGTTTGATTGGTTCAGATGCTCCGTCCATCACCACCCCCTTTTGTACCGCTTTTGGCCGCCATAAGTGTGGCAGGGTATGCTCAGACGTGAGTCCCTTGCTCACTTTGCCACTGGATTCAAGCAAGCCGGGCTGAAAACGGCTGTAATGCCAGAAACCGGTCCTCGGAAGCTTGTTTCCGGTCCAGGGAAGGCATGGCTTGGCAGTTCGGGCTGGACTGTTCCCATGAGGCACAGGGTCAGACTGATTTGCATATATTCATGTCTGAACTGGGGTGGCAGAGTGGGCTAAAGAACGGTGATGGATTCAACCCAGATCTTTTGACTGGGTGTGAGTGTTTGATTGGTTCAGATGCTCCGTCCATCACCACCCCCTTTTGTACCGCTTTTGGCCGCCATAAGTGTGGCAGGGTATGCTCAGACGTGAGTCCCTTGCTCGCTTTGCCACTGGAGTCAAGCAAGCCGGGCTAAAGACGGCTGTAATGCCAGAAACCGGTCCTCGGAAGCTTGTTTCCGGTCCAGGGAAGGCATGGCTTGGCAGTTCGGGCTGGACTGTTCCCATGAGGCACAGGGTCAGACTGATTTGCATATATTCATGTCTGAACTGGGGTGGCAGAGTGGGCTAAAGAACGGTGATGGATTCAACCCAGATCTTTTGACTGGGTGTGAGTGTTTGATTGGTTCAGATGCTCCGTCCATCACCACCCCCTTTTGTACCGCTTTTGGCCGCCATAAGTGTGGCAGGGTATGCTCAGGCGTGAGTCCCTTGCTCACTTTGCCACTGTATTCAAGCAAGCCGGGCTGAAGACGGCTGTAATGCCAGACACCGGTCCTCGGAAGCTTGTTTTCGGTCCAGGGAAGGCATGGCTTGGCAGTTCAGGCTGGACTGTTCCCATGAGGCACAGGGTCAGACTGATTTGCATATATTCATGTCTGAACTGGGGTGGCAGAGTGGGCTAAAGAACGGTGATGGATTCAACCCAGATCTTTTGACTGAGTGTGAGTGTTTGATTGGTTCAGATGCTCCGTCCATCACCACCCCCTTTCGTACCGCTTTTGGCCGCCATAAGTGTGGCAGGGTATGCTCAGACGTGAGTCCCTTGCTCACTTTGCCACTGGATTCAAGCAAGTCGGGCTGAAGACGGCTGTAATGCCAGAAACCGGTCCTCGGAAGCTTGTTTCCGGTCCAGGGAAGGCATGGCTTGGCAGTTCGGGCTGGACTGTTCCCATGAGGCACAGGGTCAGACTGATTTGCATATATTCATGTCTGAAATGGGGTGGCAGAGTGGGCTAAAGAACGGTGATGGATTCAACCCAGATCTTTTGACTGGGTGTGAGTGTTTGATTGGTTCAGATGCTCCGTCTATCACCACCCCCTTTTGTACCGCATTGTTCCACCCGGCATTACATACGTCGCGTGCACAACGCCGTGGCTGAGGCCCACCGACTTGGACGTGCCGCAGCGGTCCTATTGGCCGATATCGACAAGTCCTTCGACTCCTTGGGCTGGTCTTACCTTTTTAAGTTACTAGAGGCTGTTAATCTAGGTCCACGCTTTCGAGCTTATGTTAAACTCCTCTACACCGAGCTGACGGCCCCAGTGAGGGTGGCTGGGTATCGTTAGGACCCTTTTCATATCCGGAGGGGGACAAGGCAGGGATGCCCTCTGTCCACGCTTCTTTTTGCTTGCCCATCGAGCCATTGGCGGCATGGGTACGCCTGGGTTTGGTCCCCAGAATACACATATAAAATCGCACTTTACGCGGACGATGCGTTATTCTTCAGTTCTGACCTTGGGGTCACGGGTCTGAGGGCATTAGAGATACTACGGGCGTTTGGTGAGACGACGGGGCTCCGCGCTAATCTGTCTAAATCAACGCTTTTTTCGATATGTGGGGAGCAGGGGTTTCAGGACTGGGCTTCACAGCTAGTCATGGTAAAGTACGGGTTTAAATACCTTGGTGTCTATATCACCAGGGATCCCACCTCGGCATGGTTGCTTAACATGGCCCCTCTGCTACCTGTGGTCCGAGAGGAGACAACAGTATGGTCTTATCTTCCCCTGTCTCTTTACGGCAGGTCCGCGATTTTTAAAATGGTATCTTTGCCGCGCTTATTATACAAATTGCAAAACTACCCTTATCCCATCCCTCCGTCCTGGTTTCGTCAAGTAAATGCTCTCCTAAACAGCTTCCTGTGGGACGGTGGGGCGGTCCGGGTGGCTCTGGTGACCTGCATCCAATCTACTTACTGTGTGGGTATTGCGACCGCTGATGTACAATCTTACTACTAGGCGTCCCAACTTCTGGTCATCAATGAATGGTGGTATAATCCGCAGGACAATCCGGCTTATGCGGTAGAACGGCTCTTCCTAGAGGTTTATCCACTGCTAGATCTCCTATATAGTGCCTCTGCCCTGGATGCCCTCCCCCGGCCTGTTGTACTGTGATCCAGATTTGGAGAAGTGTTACGAAGTCTATGGGTTGGTGGGGTATGCTGACATGTGAGACGCCCCTTGGGCGAGGCACGTGCCTCCGATTGGTCGCGGCGCTACCTGGGTTCCGCCGGTGGGAACAATTGGGATCTCGACACTGGGTGACGTGATGCGTGGTCCCACACTCAAATCCTTTCAAAGGCTGCAGGAGGAGTCCGACCTACACAAATCCCAATTCCATAAGTATCTCCAGCTTCGGCCCGCCCCCTCTCCCCTGATCAAAGACCTTACGACTTTGCCAGAATACCATCCCCTGGAGGGTAGACTGTTGATGGGGGATCTGGGGGACCACAAATTCCGTCAGCTTTATCAAACGTTGACCACACATACCAAGCCGAACCTGCATCGTACGCGGGCAGCATGGGAAGCCGACATACCAACCCTTTCTGATGATGATTGGACCGAGGCTCTTGCTAGTCCCAGGGGCTCACCAGTGTCATCTAGATATAGACTGATACAGTTCAAATACCTGCATCGGGTGTACTATACCCGCTTCCGCCTCTGAAAGATGGGAGCTATTTCGTCACTCGCATGCCTCAGATGCCTGTCAGATGACAGATCCTTTTTGCAAACGGTCTGGGGTTGCACAGTGTTACGTCATTTTTGGTCGGGGGTACTGTCCTGCCTGGGGCGGGTACTTGGGTGGGAACTCCCAGAAGATCCACGCCTGACCCTCCTTCACAGTACTGATGATATTGGAGGAAACATCTATAAGAGACACCTTGATTTCCTGGGGCTCACACTGGCTAAGCGCGACATAGCCCAGCAATGGAAGTCTTCTTCTACCCCTGGGGTGGCGGACTGGAAATCCGCATTAGATAAGTGCATGTCTGCCGAGGTGGCGGTGTTTCAGGCCAGGCGTTGCCCGCAGAACCATGGTAAAATCTGGGCTGCATGGGCCAAGTATCGGGGTATTGATCTTTCCATATTTCACACGTCCACGAATCAAGATCTCATAGTCAGACTCACCATCACATGACTCTCCACTCCTACTCGTGGATTAGCCGGCGCGGAAATGTGATCATATGTATTTATGCCTGTTTAGTCTTTCAAGCGGGTTGGGCGGTGCAGGGAGGGGGGGAGGTGAGTGACAGGGGCTGTTGGGTTGGGTGTTTTATAGATTCTCGAAGGATACCCTCGGCAACAACTAGCGTACTTATGATCATTGCGATGTATGAATATGACTTGTTGGGGGCTCCCCCCTTTGGGGGGAAAAATCCAATAAAATTTGTTGTAAAAAAAAAAGAATTGAGGATCTGATTGCCAAAGTTGGGTCTTCCTGTTGGTACACAAGTAGAATCTTAAAGCTGCATATCATCAAGTGGAGTTGGATCCTCAATCCTGCCATCTTGCGGCTTTTGTAACTCCTGATGGTGTTTTTCAATTTTGCCTTCTACCCTTTGGTTTAGCTTCGGCAGCCGCCATTTTTCAGCGACTCCTGACTGAAATGTTAGTAGTATTTCAAGATGACACTAATTTTTTTGAAAGAAGTAGAACATGACATTGTTATTGATGAGGTGTTCAGCATTCTAGAAAAAAGAGGTGTAATCTTACAAAATAATAATAATAATAATAAAGGGGTTTATAAAGCGCCTGGTGACGCCATCCCGGCGTATCCCCGCGCTGTGGAGAGAGAGTCAAGAGAGCAGAAACAGCCATCCCTAGAGGGCAAACAAATGTGTTTTTAAAAGCTTCCTGAACATAGTTTCAGTTTTGGCTAGTCTGATCTCAGTAGGAAGGATGTTCCATTGGGTGGCAGCCAACACCCGAAAGGAGCGACCTCCCATCCTGGCCCTTCTTACACGAGGAACTGTAAGGAGACCCATACCCATTGAGCGAAGTGCTCTTTGGGGCAGATAGGGGATAGCTAGATCCTTCAAATATTCCGGCGCTTTTGCAGAAAGTATCCTATGACAGAAAAGGAGAGCTTTAAAGAGGATCCTTTTCTTTATAGGAAGCCAGTGAAGGGCAACCAAAGTAGGCTTGGATGCCGTTCTTTTGGGGAGTCTGAGGACTAATCGGGCCGCCGTATTTTGCAGCACTTGCAATCTTCTTAAGTTCTTCTCCGTAGTTCCTAATAGCAACACATTAGCGTAGTCAACGCGGGACGTGACCAACGCTTGGGTCATAATGCGTCTGGCCTCAAGTGGCAGTAGGTCCAGAGTGCGGTTTAGGGTCTTCATAACCCCAAAGCATTTCCCCACGAGTTTGTCAACATGACTCTCAAAAGAGAGTTTAGGATCAACCCAGACCCCCAAGTTCTTAGCCTCACTGCACGGGATGGGCAGAGAGCCAAGACAAGGCGGCCACCATTCCTGAGTCCAGCTCGCCCCATCTCCCCCTATCACTAAAACCTCCGTTTTAGCACCATTGAGCTTCAGGCAGTGTTGATTCATCCAGCCAGCAAGCTCCTGCATGCAGGTTTTAAAATTGGCCGCTGCTAACGTGGGTGACTGTGACAGGGAGATGAGCAGCTGCGTGTCATCGGCATAAGATACTATATCTATGCCGTATGACTGAACTACAGCTGCCAATGGAGCCATGTACAGGTTGAACAGGGTGGGACTCAGGGCCGAGCCCTGAGGCACCCCCTGTTCTAAGGCTACGCTGTTGGAGAGGAACATACCTCTCTGAACCTGAAAACTGCGGTCCGAGAGGAAGTCTTTAAGCCATCCCAATGCTGCCTTAGTAACCCCAGCACTGCTCAGACACTGTAGCAAGGTGGAATGTGCCACAGTGTCAAACGCAGCGCTGAGGTCTAGCATAATGAGTGCCATTATATTACCCTCATCAGCTCCAATCCGCAGAGTTTCGGTCGCTCTCAGCAGGGCAGTCTCAGTGGAATAGTTCTTTCGAAAGCCGGACTGAGAGCTATGAAACATATTGTTCGACTCTAAGTGATCCATAAGTTGAGTGTTTACAAGTTTTTCCGTCACTTTCGCCAAGTAAGGTAAAAGGGAGATTGGACGGAGATTTTCCAGTATATCCTGGCTTATATTAGATTTCTTTTTTATCGGCAGAACTATCGCTTTCTTCCAGTCTCCCGGGAGGGCGGCCGAGGAGAAGGACAGTTGGATAATGTGTCTGAACAGAGGCTCTAACACTTCTAGGCTGGCATTGAGAATTTTGGGAGGGGCCGGATCACGGGGGGAGCCTGATTTGACACTTTTGCATACAGTAACCAGTGTTTCCGCAGAGGGAACCTGAAAACTGGGCAGATCTGAAACTAACAGACCCACCTCCCTACTATTGCTAAGATCAGGGTCAGCAGTCAGATTACCCGTAAAATTGGCATAGATGTCCGAAATTTTACCTGCGAAATACTTAGCAATGTTGTTGCAGGTTTCCACTGAATCATCAGAGGGCACATTGTTATTTGAAAGTACAGATATCTCTTTAAAGATTTTAAAGAGTTCCTTAGAAGAGTTTTCTGCCTCAGCAATACGATTTTTATAGTGTGCGGCTTTGGAAACCCTTATTGCCTTATAGTACTCTTTTTGCATTTTTTTATAGTGTGTTTTAATCACCGGGCAAAAGCTGACACGCCATTCGCGTTCCAACTTCTTGCAGGCGGATTTGGCTAGTTGGAGTTCAGGAGTATACCAAGGGGTAGTTTTCCTCACATTCTTAGTGCTTCTCTCACTACGCATGGGGGCCGTTTTATCAAGTGCACCTAGAATGCGGTTATGTAGCTCATAATAGGCCATTTCACAGTCACATCCACCTAATGGTCCTCCTACTGTAAGTAGTTCACTAAAGGTAGACTGTGAGAAGCCTTTCCATTTCCGCCGCTGATACCTCTGCTCAGAGTCTCTCTTCGACTCCGCCTCTGGTATCTGAATCAGGAGCGGAATCACAAAGTGATCGGACCAGGGAACGGGATCGGAGTGAGAGGTTGTACCCCAGAGCGGTTTCCAAAAATAGGGTCTAAGAGGTGCCCTAGTCTGTGCGTAGGGTCCTGATTGATAAGATCAAGTTGTAGGGAGCGGAGATTGGAACTAATATCCTTCGCTTCCATATCCAGCGGGTCATTGAAATGAGCATTCATGTCACCAAGCACAAAAAAATCGCTTTTTCCTAATAGCTTGGTGAGCAGTGACCTCCGTCAGGCTGGAAATGAAATCAAACATCCTGCCAGGTGGTCTATATACCAGGATGCCTGAGAGAGAGGTTTGAGGTCCTATGTTAATGGTAAAGGCACCAGCTTCAGAGTGGTCGATGGTAAGGGGCACTAAGGAACATTGTAGGGGTATTCTGGTGGCGATAGCAATCCCCCCTCCCCTGCCTTCCTTTCTGTCCAGTCTGGCCAAGGAATATCCAGGGGGCATAGACTCTACAATATCAGGATCAGACGAGCCCCCTAGCCACGTCTCAGTAAAAAACATAATATCATACTCCTCGTCCTCAAGTAGATGGTAAATTTGTGTGCTATGTTTGCTGAGCAAGCGGCAGTTTACCAACCCCGCCTTAATCTGCCTATTAACAGGAGCCTTCCTAGCGGGAATGGAGGGCTTAAATGAGCACCACGGGCAGTCACGTAAGAATAGCGCTTCCAAAGTGTGCATACAGTTTGGGAAGACCTCGGGGCGGAGAGCTAACAGCTCCCTTCTATCATACCGTAGCATAGGAGGTGAAGTGCGACCAGAGTCCTTAGCCCCGCGCCCCGTCCTGTCGCGGATGGGCGCAGACGGGCTGGACTTTGGCTCGACTTCGGCTCGCTTCCGGCGCGCCCGCTGCACGCGTCCGCTGCGCGGTCGCGGTCCTCTACACATTTATGGGAGAGGTAGGGGCGACTAGAGCGCAGATCTTACAGCCCTGAGCCCGGAAGTGTTGGGCTCCTCCTCCACCCTCCGCAACAAACGCCCAAGATGGACGCGGCGGACCGGGGCGGGAGTTAAACAGTCACAGTACCCACAAACAGCTAATATCAGCCAACAGGTGAGGCACAGTTTTTAAAATAACACAGCAATACACTCAAAGTTTAAAATTAGCTTCAGTCGCCAAGATTAAAAAGACGCTATTAAATTCAGCGCTACAGTGCAAGCTATGTACACAGAGCGTCAGCGGAATAGGGTCAGCCACTGCCACCGGCTGAACTCAACTCCACAGCGCGAGTGCACTAAAGGGGATCTTTTATGCAAGTCAGGTACAGCGCGACTAGAGCGCAGATCTTACAGCCCTGAGCCCGGAAGTGTTGGGCTCCTCCTCCACCCTCCGCAACAAACGCCCAAGATGGACGCGGCGGACCGGGGCGGGAGTTAAACAGTCACAGTACCCACAAACAGCTAATATCAGCCAACAGGTGAGGCACAGTTTTAAAAATAACACAGCAATACACTCAAAGTTTAAAATTAGCTTCAGTCGCCAAGATTAAAAAGACGCTATTAAATTCAGCGCTACAGTGCAAGCTATGTACACAGAGCGTCAGCGGAATAGGGTCAGCCACTGCCACCGGCTGAACTCAACTCCACAGCGCGAGTGCACTAAAGGGGATCTTTTATGCAAGTCAGGTACAGCGCGACTAGAGCGCAGATCTTACAGCCCTGAGCCCGGAAGTGTTGGGCTCCTCCTCCACCCTCCGCAACAAACGCCCAAGATGGACGCGGCGGACCGGGGCGGGAGTTAAACAGTCACAGTACCCACAAACAGCTAATATCAGCCAACAGGTGAGGCACAGTTTTTAAAATACCACAGCAATACACTCAAAGTTTAAAATTAGCTTCAGTCGCCAAGATTAAAAAGACGCTATTAAATTCAGCGCTACAGTGCAAGCTATGTACACAGAGCGTCAGCGGAATAGGGTCAGCCACTGCCACCGGCTGAACTCAACTCCACAAAAGAACAAGTGTACCTTCAAAGTAAAAGAAATAGAGTAATTAGGTCATATTATCTCTGAACATTGCATTAAACCAAGACCGGGTTTAGTCAAAGGTATTGTTGCAGCCCCAGCGCCACAAAATAGAGAACACCTTATGTAATTTCTAGGTTTGTGCGAATTGTATGCCAAGTTTATGAAAGACTTTGCGAACACAACTGAATGCTTCAGGGCGTTATTGAATAAGGGAGCAACATTTTTGTGGCCAAAGGAATGTGAAAGAGGTTTTCAGGCAATTAAAGATCACATTGAAAAAAGCCCCAGCTTTGTAACCCTTTGTGGAAGGGAAACAAACTGTTGTTAATGTTGATGCATGCAAATATGGTCTGGGGCAGTACTTTCACAATGTGAAGTAGATAAAGAGCACACAGTAGGATTTGCGTCGAGAATGCTACGTCCTGTAGTACGAAAGTATTCTGTTATAGAGAAAGAACTATTAGCATGAGTATGGAGTGTAGAGAAATGTAAACAATATTTGTGGGGCAGGTCTTTTGTTTTGAAGACGGATCACCAACCTTTACTCGATATTTTGTCTGGCAGAAAAGTGAAACGCACCACTGATCGTTTGGAAAGATTGTCAGCTAAGCTTTAGGAATATACCTTTACAGTAGAATATATTCCAGGTGGAATTAACTGTAGGGAAGATTGTCTGTCCAGATTACCAATTGTAGATACAGAGGAACAAGATTGGCAAATAGAAATTGAGGAATGTTTTGTGGCCTGCATTAATCAAAGCAGCCTGTCTCTTGCTGAAAATGATTGGATAGCTGCGGTGAACAACGATGTTACCCTGAAAGAAGTTAAGTCCTTGATTAGAAAGGTTTGGCCCAAAGAGAAGAATCTTTCACCAGACTTAGAAATGTATTGGAAAATGTGTGATGAATTATCAGTTGAGGGTAGCAAAGTAGTAAGAGGAGATAAACTAGTACCACCTGAATGTTTTCGGCAAAAGATAATTTCTGAAGCTCAACTGGGTCATTTAGGATCTACCATTACAAAAAAGATCAGAACTGATTTTTTTTTTTAAGAACCTTTATTCGTTTCAGCATAGAAATACAACCATAGGCCTACAACCAATCCGGCCGGCCGCTACGCAAATCAGGAGAAAAGGCAATAGAACATACAAGATACAGCGGTCCGGGGGTCGAAGGCCGATTAACATCCAGGATATGTCATGCATTTAAATCACCACGCAATAATAAGGATCGGAGACGGTTCATTTTGCAATAACAAAAAATAAAATAGAATCAATGTCGCACAGTCATACACACCCCCAGCACAGCTAATTAATAACAAAAAAGTACGCCAGCGATATATATAGATTGAGAATGACGGGGAAGGGGCATCAGGGTAAGGAGAGACGCAATAAGCACTAAGCAATCATGGCGAACTAGTCCCACCCCTCAAGGCAAAACACACTATGGGAGACATGAAAGATGACGACATCGAAAAAGAAAAGGGCAAAAGGCCATAGAGACAAAAAAAGGAGAACAAAACAACACACCCATCCCCCAACCCCCAACCCTGCACCCCTGCAGAAGGCTACGGCCTACCCCCCCCCAGCAGCGTGCCTGTCGCCCTAAATAAGAGACCCGAAATACAGAGAAGAAAAAGAGAAAAAGATAGAGAAAAAATGCGGGAGGGGGGCCCTCAATCTAGTGTCCCGGCCCCACCTACCTCCGCATGCAAAAAACGCCGAAACAGCAGCAGTTGAAAAAGACAAATAACAGCAGTCATGTATAACGCAATCAAGTACAGCTCCACGAAGCGCCCCTTAAATCACCATAAGCCATCCATGAGTCTCTCCATGTCCCAAACAAAGTCACCCCTGGCCTCTCCTGTCGATAGTACCAACGTTGAACCAGTCCTCAGACAGGATACAAAGTAATACAAAAGGTCCGATTGCACCGGGAGGACCTGGCAGTGCCGTCGTTTCATAGGATACAAGCCACCGGAGTCTCGCCAATGATGTATGGCGGGAGACGGACCGCGACAATATCAACATCGCCAACAGTCTCAAGTCAGGATACAGTCCCGCCATCCTTGAAAAGGGAATCACACGAAGCGGGAAGCGCTGAAACCACGCCGGGCCGTCCAAACCATGGACCGACGCTGTTCCCCCATTTGCAGTTTAGAGATAGGCCCCAAGGAGACAATCACATATGTAACCGGTGTATCCACAGCCAGCACATGAACCAAAGCCATCCTCATCTCCACGAGAGCAGAGACATCCGGGGAACACGTCAATGTATCAAAGGCAGACACAGCGGCGCCTCCATGAGAGCGATCCGTGCCGTCACTAAATGGCGGAACAACAATGGCGGCCATCCTTTTCCCCAAGTCTCAGGCCTCCCAGATCAGGGTAGTCTGCAGAGTTGTTAATGCAGCCAGGACATCTCTGAGAGTGGGTGTTTTCTCATGTTGCCAAACCCCGGGATTCTCTCGTGCACTGGCTTATCTGCCCGGGTGAGCGGCACGCAGGAGGGCATCATCCGCCATCTCAGCCGTACCGGTTTCTCTCCCCCCCACCTCCCCGCGGGATCGGGCCCAACACCCGGACAGTGCAGGATTCACAGCGGGATCCCAATAGTCGGGGAAGGCGACAGAAAGGAGAGGCACCGAAAGGCTAAACCAGCCCCCGTAGCTCCTCGGGAGCCACCCATGGGCTCCCGGGGTGGGCCATGGACCTGACCGGGTATCTCACCGAAGGGGAGCTGGGCATCACAAGTTTCTCTCTGGCCCAGCCATATCACACCTTCCGCCGGGCAACCCACTATGGGGAGTGGGTTGATCTCATCTCTTTCGGCTCGCGGATCCCAGGTTCTCTCCGACCGGCTTCCCAGCGGAACAGAGGCCGTTGGCGGTTCGTTTCCGGCCGGACTCTCTCCTCACTCGAGATCCCGGTCTCAACACCTCAAAGGCCGCTAAACAGTCGGGGACAGTTCTTTAGGTCTACTGCACGCAGGAGCCTCAGAAGCAGACGGTAAGTGAATGCTTCCCTTCACCTGCTCAAATTAGCAGACGCTGCTCAGGAGAAGCACCAGTATATACGTGCGGGGCGGGAGGGTGCACGGAGCCGAGCGTTTATGCAACCATCCCGATCGCCATCTTGGCTCCTCCCCCCCAGAACTGATTTTTGGTGGCCAAAAATGGACACTCAGATTGATGAGTCAGTATGACAGTGTGTGCGATGCAATGCCAGTGATAAAACTTTGGGTTTGGAGTGGGTGGTTGAGTCTCCTGTTTTTCCACCTAAAAGGGCTTGGCAAAGATTAGGGAGAGACTTCCTAGGACCGTTCCATATGCTACCTTCTAAAATGAGATATTTCCTGGTTCTAGTAAACCATCTGTCTAGGTGGGTTGAAGTTGAGCTGATCAGCATCCCTACTTCAAAGAGTGTCATTAATTGCTTAAACAAAATTTTCCTTAGAGAAGGTTATCCAGAGGAGATTTTAACAGACAATAGGGTGCAGTTTGTCTTGCAAGAAATGAACCTGTTTTTACTCACGTGAGGCATTAACCATAATAGAACTTCCCTCTACCACCCGCAAAGTAATGGCAAGGTGGAGCAATTTAACAGAGTAGTTGTGGAATGTGTACAAGCAGTCTCCAGGACCAAAGCATACCTTTTCCATGCTTTAAAAGACTTGGGGCCAGATGTAGGTAAATACCATTTACCTATTCTTAAATACCGAATTATACCGATTCGGTATTTAAGAATAGGTAAATAGTATGTAGGTAATTTTTCGGTAAATTTTACCAAATCTGTAAAATTCGGTATTTACAGAATCGGTATTTATCGATTCAGTAATTGCCATTCATTCCTATGGGCCTGGAGGCCCATAGGAACGGATGTCAATTACCGAATCAGTAAATACCGTTTCGGTAAAAGGGGGAAAACATTGAAGGATGACAGGGTGTCAGTTTGACACCCTGTTGCACCCCTCAATTGTGTATGGGTGCACATGTTGCAGACATACATGCCCTAAGGGCATGTATGTCTGCAACATGGCACTGAAGCAATTTGCATAAAATTGCCTTTTGTTTTTTTTCGTTATTTACCACCAACTTGTAGTTGGTGGTAAATAACGAATTCAACATGGGATTAGCACTCATTTAAGTGTTCCCTATATTAGGAATTCGGTAATTTACCAAATCAGTATTTAAGAAATCGGTAATTTACCGATTCCTTAAATTACCGATTCGGTAAATGACCAAATCCTTATTTTCGGCCCCTACATCAGAAAAGCCTATTACCGGTCGGTAACTGCCGAAATTCGTTAATTTCTGCCATTACCGACCGGTAATAGCCTTCCTACATCTGGCCCTTGCTTTGGTCATACCACACTACACCACATGTTGCTACAAATATCAGCCCATTTGAACTTATGAGGGGAAGAAGGGCTTCTACACAGGTGTATCCATTTTGGATGGTTAAGGCAGTAATATGAAACAGGTATGGGAGTTAGCAAACAGGAAGTCAACTGATGTTAGTATACAGAATGATGAATCCACAGCTAGTAGACAGGTACATAGAAGAATATTAGGGATTGGATCAGAGTCAAAACCCCGATCTTGGTGAGAAAAGGTCTTTCTAAATTTATGGAGCCTCAACAGGTTATTGAAGTACATAGGAATGCTGTGAAATTGTCTAATGGTAACTGGTAGAGTACGTCTCGTGTAGCAATGGATCCCTGCATACATCACAAGATGATTGATACGTCTTGGGGTGATTACCAGTACAATAATGCCTCCACAAGTGTTCGTGGTGCAGAGAGAAAAGCACTAGCGTTCATGTTAGATCCAGCACATTATGTGATTACATGTAATTGATCTTTCAAAGTTTCTTTGATATTAGGGTGGCATGTTTAAAGATTTAAAGTTTTGTATTCATGTCCTTCACTGTGTATTTTTCTCTCGCGTTTCTTTCTATTGTTTTCCCCATTCAATGGGAGTATGTATATCTGAAACTATTTTGTCAAAAGGGAGGAGCTGTGGTGCTGCTGGTAGAATGTGGAGAAGTTTGGTGTCATATAGATTGTTGGGTGTGAGCCCGAGCTAGAAGCCACGAGTGATCCGCTGGCAGCAGTTGCAGCTTGTACCTCTGACTCTACCGGTCAGGGCGGCTCTATGTACTCCCATAATAAATACTTTAATGCAAACCTCACCCCTTTGTCGAACCATCGTTACTTCAGAATGCTTACTCCCTTCAGGCACCATTGACTCATTAGGAGGCCAAGCATGTTATGAGAGCTTATCAACATTAGTAGTACAGTGGCTATACAAAATTGAGTCTGAATGTATCTCACTGAATACTTCCCAGTATGATAAGTGTATAAAACCACTGAATATCACCAATTATAGTTATCTCAAGTATAAATCATGCCCTAAGGTACCTATAACTCGCACCCTTACTATGCACACACTTGTCATCAATTATGTATTTTCAAATGTTGAAGAGATCTTATCAATGGTGTCATGGAACATCTCATGAGTGATGTCATATGTGGGGTTATTAGCAGTGCTAGACGAAGACGTGCATAATAGCTACCTTTGGGCATGAGCTAGAGTTAACACCTTGGCTGCTATTGTTATTCCTCCCCTGTACTGGACCTCAATGTAAATGGGTGTGGTCATGACGAGCTCAGCTCGTCATGAGCACACTAGAGGTATACCTCATGAAGAGCTGAGCTCGTCACGATCACCAAAGGGGTTAAAGTAATATTTTATTACCATAAATAAAGCCAGCCCCCTACCTCCAGCCAGGCCTTGCATTCAACCTTTGTGGGCAGCCAAGCCTATGCCATGCACAGCAGGGGATTGGCTTTATGTAGGGTAATAAAATATTACTTTCTGTTCCATTAACCCTAGAAATTCACTGAAAAAAGTAAAAGCATAGGGTTGGCCATAGGGCCTGTTTTGTGGACAGGCCCTGTGTCTAATCCATTGGTGCAGCTCTCCTCCCCAAGCCACTTCAGGCCTTGGTCACCCCATCCCTTGGGGACTCTGATATTTTATTCAGGGAAGGGGGTGCACAGCCCCCTCCATGAGTTACTAAGGTCCAAGGGAATTCCATCCCCAGGACCTTATTTTTAATAAGGGTAGATAGGCATGCAGCCCCCTCCCTGAGCCAATGAAGGTCTGGTGCTCCTTATTCCTGAGCCTTTATTTCAAATAAGGGGAGTGGGGCCTTCAGTAACCCCGCTGCCCCTGCCGACTTGCCGCAGGCTCCCATCCTGGGTCCCACATGGGCCGTCAATGCTCCTGCCTAGTAGCAGCTGTTTTGTGTGCTTCTACTGGGTTGGAGCACTCAGAATTTGTCTGCCCGCAGGTAAACAAAAGTCTGTTCCCACCCGGCAGGAGAATTTTTAAAGCTCCCCTGAGGTCTGTAAGTGGAGGGGAGCATGCAGCCCTCCTACACAAGCCAATAATGACCCCAGGGGGTGGGACAAATATTTTAATGTGAGGAGGTACACGGTTCCCATCCTCGAGCCAATAGTGGACCTAGGGACCTCATCCCCCAGGGCCAAAACATGTATTTTAAGGGGAGGGGCACGTAGCCACTCTTCCTGAGCCATTATGGGCCCCTGTGACACCATCCTTCGGGCCTCAGGTGCTTCTGGGTATATACTGGGGGCTGTGAGGGAGCTTCAGTAACCCCGCTTCACCAGCCGACTTGTCGGAGGCTCCCATCCTGGGTGCTGCAGGAGCCGCCAATGTTCCTGCCAGGCAGGAGCCTCAGTTTTGTTTGCTTCTACCGGGTTGAAGCAATCAGAGTTTGCCTGCCCGCAGGGAAACAAAATTCTGTTCCCACCCGGCGGGAGCATTTTTAAAAGTCCTACTGGGTAGGAGCAGACATGCCTTCCATGCCAGCATTCCTGATATGTATGTATATATATATGTATTGTGCCAGTGTTGTCAAGAATTATGCCATGTCAGTTGCAGTAATGTTAACAACTGTGTCATAGAACATGTCATGAGTGATGTAATATGTAGGCAATTAGCAGCGGCTGGCGAGGGCGCGAGTTAAAGGCATCAAGAGCATTAAGGGCATTAGAGCAGGCGGCAAATGTCCCCTGTAATTGGTGGGTTGGATACCACTCTGCCTGACTCGTCATCGGTGCACATGTAATAAAAACGCAGCAGAATACACTGAAGGTTTTGAAACCAAATCAAATACACCATTTTTAAAGTTGACCAGTCGTAAACGCTTACACCGAGGGATGGTTGAAAAAGAAGCATCCCTGTCTGCTTGATATTGGAGTTACCATTATAAATTTCACGTTTCTTATTACTGACCTACCTGTGGACGTCCCGGGCACTAAAATGGCATGGTCTATCGATCTAGGTGCAAGGCTTTAAATGATCTTTCAGCTGCGATAGTTAATCTTGATAACAGACCAGGAATATGACCCAATTTATCATCATAAACGTGTGCGTCTGAGGAGCCGGATAACATCTGCAGTATCTGCAAAAAAGGTAAAGTTAATTTAGAAGGATGTACTCCTTGTGTGGCCAGCAGGCTGAGACTGCTGAGTTGCAGTTCCTATGAAATCGAAGATCTGTGCTGCTGGGCAGGCTTCCACACACCTCGCATGCTGTACATTTAGCCGCCTGCCTCTAACCAAAAGGGACACAAGAGGGGTGAATTTTTCAATGTTCCCATCTTTGGAGTATGGGTTATTTTTAGATGATCCATTTAGCTCTGTTCCTAAATATTGCCATAGAACTCATTTACTGTTTCCATACTGATTTTGTGTGCTGAACTTAAAGTCTATGTGGTATTTCCTTTACCTCTTTTGAAGCAGAACCTTGGAGTTTTTTAAGGTACAGGAAGGCCTACGTTAGCGACGTCACCGAGGAGGGTTGCTCCTTATTTAAGTACCGGCGCGGTTTGAGTGGTAGCTTGAAAAAGCTTTCCTCTGGCACGTGGAAACACTTTGCCATCTTACCTCCCTCCAGATGGCAGGAATAGTTTCTGTTACTGCGGAGCATAGAATTACACCATGTGATAGCACTGGTTTTGTCTTTTTTTATTGTCCATGATCCCAGGTAAATTTAGTTCCCTAATCTACGCAGAACAGAATTCATTAGGCCGTCCCCTCTTCTCTTTTTATTTGAGTCCAGTTGTTTACGGAGTGCCTAATGTGTTAAAAAATAAGCACAAGTACCAAAGTTTTTTCGAAGGAGTGTGCCCCAAGCCTGAAAATGCTGTGGTTGAGGGACAGCAACCCTGACTTATCTTATTTCCAACTCTTGCACACCGTTTCCCAATTTCTTCACTAAACGTCCCACTTCTCAATTAAAACCGGGGTCTCAATTGGCTACTGCTTCTCAACCCCTTTACCATTAAAATATTTGCACATATGTCTAAAAGCTTGGTCCAGCTTGATATTTCCTATTCTTGGTGAGCTAGCTCAAAATAGCCAGTAATTGGTGCAGAGATATTAGATTTCACACTTTGGTTTTGTATTTTTCATCTGAGCTTCATTTTTTCAATTTTTCATGTTCTCTGCTGTTCCTCGTTGGGCCTCCTCAATGGCCAAACTCTTCACTTGAATTCCTCTCCTTTCAAAAAGTCTTCAATCTTGAACAGTAAACTAACTTTGCAACGTCTGCATTTAAGATGAGACACGGCATAAAAATAAGAATGCTCTGTCACCTTCTGAGGCCCAGACTGGAGCCCAATTTAATAATGCTTACTCACTAAGGCTCTGTAGAGCTATACCCACAATAACATCCGTCTTTGTTATCCTGTGCTCAGAGATTGGGTGGTAGTTTTTAACTATGTCCAATGTTTCTCAGTGACTGTCGTTCGGGGGCGTAGTAAACCCCCAGCATAAGTGGGAGTGCAACCAGGACACATGGTCTGGTAAACTCACTTCCTTTAAAACATTAATCATTTATGGTCCTCATGTGTCTGTAGGTTTGCAGACAAATGCTCATAAATAACCATCTTATGCAATATTATGTCAAAGGGCAGTGCCCTGGAGCTGACATGACAGTAAAGAAAACAAAAAAGAGAAATGATAAAAATAGAGAGTGGAAAATGGGAAGAGAAAGTGAGAGATATAAAATAAATGCAAAAGTAAGAATGGAAGAAAAAGGAGGAGTAGATGCAAAGGGGAAATACATAAAGGGATGAAGGGTGAAAGAAAGGAAGAACACATGAAAAGAGAGAAAAAAAAGGTGAAAGGTAGGGTAGAAGCATGAAACAAAAGTAAGAAGGGTGAATGAATTGATAGCAGGGTGAAAGGATGGAGAGAATACAAAGGTAAAAAGATATATGGTGCGAAAGGAAGAATAGAGGAAAGGTGAAAGGATAGATACATGGATATATTGGTAGGTGAAAGATTGAATATATATGTGAAAGGATGGATGGATTGATGAAAATATAGCTGGATGTGTGAGTGAAAGAAAAGATGAAAGGAAGAACAGATTGATGGATGGATAGATGGAAGGGTGAGAGCATGAATAGATGGCTGGAAGGAGGAAGAAAGTGTGAATGAAACTATTCTAAAGACGAGTGGGTTTGCTGACTTTGTATGCTCTGTTTCACCAGAGGTGTTTCAAAGTGGTGGTTATTTAAGTTTTCAGACGAATCCCTTGCCTGTAGTCGCCAGGCGGAAATGTTACACATGCAACGAGGGTGCTACAGTATATCTGCTTGCCCTCCCATGTTTATCAGCAGTTCGGAATTGAAGGAACAATATGCAAGTGATTTGACATATGTTTCATTGTCAAATTTTTAGAATCTTTGTTTTGGATGAGTTGAGTTTCTTTTAAATCATTAGGGGCCAGATGTAGGTAAATATATTTTACCGACTCATAAATACCGAATTTTACCGATTCGGTATTTATGAATCGGTAAAATATAAGGAGGGAGATGTAGGTAAATCCAGATGTGTATTTACCGAATCTGTAAAAGTCGGTATTTACCGATTCGGTAAATACCGACCGGTAATGCCCATTCATTCCTATGGGCTTTGAAGCCCATAGGAATGAATGGGCATTACCGATTCGGTATTTACCGAATCGGTAAATACCGAATTTCACAAGGGTGCAGGGGGTGTCACTTTGACACCCTCTAGCACCCCCAAAACAGGTTCGGGTGCCATGTGGCAGGCATACCTGCCCTAAGGGCAGGTCTGCCTGTCATATGGCACAGGTGTGCATGCACACATGTGCATGCACACCAGAATCGGTATTTTACCATCAAATTGAATTTGATGGTAAAATACCGATTCGGTAAGGCTTGTGGGACTCAGAAGAGTCCCACCTACATATCAAATTTACCGAATCGGTAAAAATACCGATTCTGTATTTTACAGAATCGGTAAATTTACCGATCGGTAAATTTACCGATTCTGTAAAAATATGCCCCCTACATCTCAAATTCCATTTACCGGTCGGTAACGGCCGACCGGTAAATGCCTACCTACATCTGGCCCTTATTGTTCTCAATAATGTATGCATTCCATTGGACTATACTTCTATTTTTCATTCCATACGTTTTAGCATGGAACCAAGCTTTTCCTGCACTCACTCGTGCATCCAACTGCTACTTCATCAATACTTTTTTTAACACTGCCTTTTGCTTCTGTTTCACATTGTTCATACCCTGTATATACAATTCCTTGTCAAAGATCAAATTCCCATGAGACAACCTTCTTAAGCTTATTCTGGTTTTCACTTCTAGTTTAAGTAGTTTATCCACTCTATATTTTCCTCCATGTTTCAAGATCTGGTTAATTCCATAACACCTCAATTATTTGTAATTACCGGAATTAACTTTTTCATAAAGTTTTGACAAGGCATATGCTTCTGGATTTCAAACTCTATACAATGCACACCAATGTTATGTCTCCAGCACAAGCGCTCTGACTCCTGAAACATCACCAACTTGGCTAACTCCTAATTGGAATAATTAACTGCCCAGTAAAGCCATAATGTACGGAGGAGGAAATACACCAATGGCATGGAAGTTAAATGTCAGCTGTGGAATGTAGCATGTATAAGGCCAGCCACCAGGCTGACCAGTAAAACATGGCTTCAGCCTGACTAAATCTGCTGGCAGACCTATCAAAATAACCCTTTTGACAGAAGGGAAACCTACTTTCAAATATTACGTAGGTCAAGGTCTTGAAACCTACAAGGCAGTGTGTACAGTATTTAAAAGTGAAACATGTAAGAATTCTAGTTGGCATGATCTTATAGTGTCTGGTCCACAAAAACAATTTTCAGTGTATAGGTACTGTGGCTTTTTCTAAAAGAAAAATGAAAGTAGACTTAAGTGTAATTTTGTAACTTTGGATTAGAAACAGATATGGACTGTATTCAACCATTGTTTTTTATATTTATTAAAAACCCAGTTCAGTAGCAAAGCTGGATGTTTTCTTTTAGAAAGGTTGAGGAAAAATTACTTTCATAAAGTTATATTTTTCCTGACTGAGGATCCAGTAGGTAAATTAGAGTCATCCTGACAGAACATTTTTGCCATGTTGGATTTTCCTTGGAATGGTGCACTGTGGTATAGTTTACATTGTGCAAAACAGTGGGAGAGTTTTTTTATTTTTTTTTATTTTGTGCGTTTTATATATACCGCAGACTTTACCCGAAGGTGTCAGAGCGCTTCACAATAGGAACAGTAATGATACATGAGAACAAATTACACAAAAGCAAACGTTAAGTTACATGAGGCAAAAGTGACAATTGTGAGCAAACAAAATACAAGAGGTAGCAAACGGTACATTACAGGGGGAAAAAGTGGCATGTGGGCAAGTTACAAAAGCGTACCCCCTGGGGCCTTTGCATCCATAGGGTTTGAAGTGTCCTGGAATACCCCCAACCACTGGTTGGGGAAGTGTACAAAAGTGGTACCTCATCCACAGCTCCTCAGAATACATCTGGGAAAGTGGATGGAAAGAATAGGAAGAAACCTACTGTTTGCGACCTGCCTTGAGACCAGAAGGTCTGGACCTGCTCCCACCTTTACCCAGGACTGGGAAGGGGACCCTAAGGGTCAGTTAGCTGTCCTCCTCTGAGATTTCAGATACATCATAAGCTGCAAGAGGTCTTTTTTTGAAGAGACATGTTTACCGGTGACAAATGGACCCTGACTGGACAGTGTTGGTGATATCTGCTGGAACGGGTCCTAGACTGTAAGGGCTGTCCATGAGGTTCTAGGCCCCTTAGAAGTGACCAAGAGGAACTGCTCCAAAAAGAAGAAAAAGATAGGACTAAGAAATTGTTCAGTGTACTGGGACTTACTGCCCAAGACTATCAGCCCATGGTATGAACTTGATCGACAAAAAAATCAGGTTGCTCACAATTTGAGCTTTTTGCTGCCCAAAAGTAGGTATCAGCGGATCCTCATTGCTAAGGTACCTGGCTTAAGTGTGATCTGCTAGGCTACAGTTTCTAAGCATGTCCCACTGGAGATTTTCAAGCTCCCAAAAAGACACTAAGTGCCAATGAAGAAATCTTGATTGAGCGAAAGCACAAAAAGTATGTGGCAGATGAGAGGACTTCAGCGGCCATGAAATTTGGACCATTTGTCACCAAAACCAATGGGTGTCAGTCTTTGTGAGGACTTCGTTGGATACAGCCTTCAAACCTACCTCACTAGAGGAGTGCAATTTCCAGAAAAAAAGTCTATAGGCCCAATTTGAATTAGGTTGAAATTGTACTTTGCCGTAAACAGGATTGAGTACCTTGTCTGTGAAAACTTTGGGCTGGTTAGTTTATTATGAGTTGGGCAGAGCATTAGGTTTCCAAAGGTGGTGCCCCCAATTGCTCAACCACCAAAAAAGTACAACTGACAGAATAAGGTCCGTCACTGTTAGAACATTAGATCACCTACCATATTTAGAGCAGATAGTCTGGTGTTCTTTTTTCTGTTTTTGGCTCTGAGGGAAAACCTGGTGCTCCTAAAGAGGAACCAATACTAATGACCCCATACCCTTGGAGAAAACTCCCAGGGTCATTAGTAATTTGTTTTTCAAAAACAAGCTGTTCCTTTGGGAGTTAATTTTTGAAAAGCAAAAACGTTTGGTGAGCAGCTGCCTGAAACATTGCAATCAATCACCAAACTTTCAGTGCCTTGCAGGAGCCACAGTGGTGGTGATTCCTTAAATGCACAGAGATCACCACTGGACCTGCGGTGATCTCTGAATATGGTGGATCTCTGCTCCTCAGGGTGGCAAAGGTAATGTCCTCAACCACCCTCAGTGACAGAGTAAACACTTCCAGTGTCTAACTCATGCCATTAAGTCAGAAAGTAATTTATTTGACCAAGCTCTTGTATTATGCTTTGCGAACCATGGGTGCATCACAGTTGACCTCAGCTTGTGCCTAGGTCTACTGCACCCATAGATGCATAGACACCATGGACCTGGTGTACTAAAGGGTTTTACCTATTCTGTATCTATCAGAAAATACAATTGATACATAATGCCCTTTGTTCCTTTTTGGCATCTTCTAACCTAAAAACATTATTAATTCATATCTCTGATAGCAGGGTGAAAGCATGGAGCATATACAAAGGTAAAATGATATATGGAAGTGTGAAAGGAAGAATAGAGGAAAGGTGAAAGGATTGATTGAAAAGTGAAACAAACGATAAGTGAAAGTCTGACTGACTAGAAGAATCGACAGATATGTGAAAAGATGGAAATAGGAAGAGTAACAGATCATGAGCTTGTTCCTTCTCTTTGGTTACCACTTCAGTTCCCACCTGATGGAACACAGAAGTCACCACGTCAGAAAGGTTCCTACAGTACTCCAATATGACACTATCATTAATGCTCATAAGTTTACCAACTGGTACAAATGCTTGTCTCATGACCCTGCCCATGAGTATCTTGTGGGGGCTTAAACCTGTCTTTTTATCTGGAGTACTTCTTAAGGACATCAAAACAAGTGGAAGTGCATCAGGCCACTTCATTCCTGTAGCTAAACACATTTTGGCTATTCTATTTTTGATAGTGCCATTCACTTGCTCAACAACACCTGATGCCTCTGGTCTGTAAGCACAGTGCAGCTTTTGCTTTATGTTCAGTGCTTTACAAATCAATTTTAGCAATCTGTTTTCAAAATGTGTTCCACGATCAGTCTCGACCGTCACCGGAAATCCATATCTAGGTATGAATTCTCTCAAAAGCAATTTTGCCACAGTAACTGAATCATTGTGACGTGTTGGGAACGCTTCCACCCATCTTGAAAACAGAGAGATTATCACCAGAACGTATCTTAATTTGTTATGGGGTGGCATGTCAATGAAATCCATTTGCAATCTTGTAAAAGGATCACCCTCCCGTCCTATGGTTCCCAAGCTCACAACTGTTTTCTTGTTTGGGTTGATCTGCTGACAGATAGGCATCTCTGACAAAAAGATTCTGCAATTAATCTGAACTTTGGATTGTACCATGTTTGCCTAAACAATCTAATCATTGAATCTCTTCCAATATGACCTGGACCATGATACTTTCGAGCCATGTCAGCAATCATGCAATCTGGCATAACTGGTCTGTCATCTTTGTAAACCCAAATCTCATCTTCTTCTCGCTGTCTGCAACCTGCTTTTAACCATGTTTCTTTTTCCTCATCATCTGCCTCATCTTGTAAATCTTTTACTCCTTGCCATGTCTAACTACAGATGTTAGCATAAGTGAGTTCAAAACATATTCATTGTCTTTTTCCCGATTGATTGACATATTGTACTTTGCGCAGAATTTTGCGATTTCATCAGCATATGCATTTCCTTTTGTCATGTAATCGTCACCCTTTTTATGCGCTGTACATTTCACGACAGCAATTTTCTCTGGTAGCTGTATGCCATCGATCAACCTTTTGATCAATTTTACGTTTCTGATAGGAGTTCCCGCAGAAGTTAAATAACCTCTTTGAGACCAGAGCTGGCCATAGTCATGGACTACACCATATCCATACTGACTATCAGTCACTATGGTAACCTTTAACTCTTTTGCTCTTTCACATGCACAAATCAAAGCAATCAATTCCGCTACTTGAGCTGAACGAAATTCCTTTGAGACAAGAGGCTTCAACTACATCTGCAACTGTGCAGACAGAATATGCTGCACTCGGGACACCTTCATCTGTTCTTAAGCATGAACCATCAACAAAATAAAAAAAAATTGATTCAGGTAATGGGACATCTTTAATGTCCTGCCTAGGTTTAGTACAATATTCTAAAACATCCAAGCATTCATGATCAATATCATTTTAATTTCTGATTTCTGTTACAGTACCATCAGGCAATAATGTGGAAGGATTTAAATTCACACATCTTGCAATCGAAACGTTATCTGATCCCAGAATAACTTTTTTATATTTAGTTAACCTGTTACTTGTCAAATGTTGTGTTTTGCTTCTGGTAAGAAGAATTTCAACTGAATGGGGTACATATACTTTTAAGGAAATCCCATTATTATTCCCTCACTTTGTTCAAGGCTTACACTTGTTGCAGCTACTGCTTTTAAGCAGCCTGGTAATGCTTTTGCAACAGGATCTAAAACTGCTGAGAAATAAGCTATTGGCTTTCTCAGTCTTCCATGTCTTTCAATCAGAACTGACAATGCACATCCTTCCCTCTCACTGCAATACAGCTCAAATTACTTCTCGTAGTCTGGCATACCTAAAGCAGGTGCTTCACATAAATTTCTTTTTAACTGTTCAAAAGCTTCTAACTCTGTTTTTGTTAGGGTAATCAGGTCTTTTATGTCTGCTTTTGTCAGTCTCTGCAGTGGTTTTGCAATTACTGAAAATCCACTAATCCATTGGCGACAATAACCTACCATTCCTAGAAACATTCTGACCTGTCTCTGTGTTTTTGGAGGTTGCATTCCCTGAATCATTTTAATTCTCTCAATTGTCACTTGCCTGATTCCTTTTGCAATTCTGTGACCAAGATATTTCACTTCTTGTTTGCAAAACTGTAATTTTGCAGGAAACACTTTATGTCCCTCATCTGCCAGATGATTTAAGAGAGTAATAGTATCTGTTACACAGTTATCTCGTGTTTTTGCAGCCACAAGGAGATCATAAATATACTGCACTAACGTTGATTTTCCAGGTAAATCTAGATTTTCCAAGGATTTCTTTAGCAACTGATTAAAAATAGATGGACTTTCTGTATACCCTTGAGGGATATGACACCATGCTAGGATACGGTCCTGGAACCTGAACGCAAACATTTGTTGGCTTTCTGGATGCAATGGAACAGTAAAGAATGCGTTACAAAGATCTATAACTGTATACCATTCTGCATCATGTGGAATCTGATAAAGAATTACCGCTGGGTTTGGTACAACTGGGCAACATGGAACAACTATTTGATTAACCTTCCTCAGGTTTTGAACAATCCTGAAAGTTCCGTTTGGCTTTTTAATTCCCATAATCGGTGAATTACATGGACTACTCTCAATTTCTTTTAGAACACCTTGTTTTATGAATTTTTCAATTACAGGTATAACACCTTCAATAGTTTCTTCTTTCATTTTATACTGAGGAATGTTTGGATAATCTACTCCTTGCTTCACTGTTATTTTTACTGGGTCTACATTTTTCATCAAACCCATTTCGCCACCAGTTAAATCCCAAATTTTAGCATTGACTGTCTCTTTTAATTCATCAGGTAGATTATTTTTATCAAATGTAGGAAATAATTTACTTTCCTCTGCTTCAACCATTAACATCGTTAATCTATAAAGCCCATCTTCTTCTTGAGTTTGGAGCTCAATACCATCCGGTGAGCAATATATTTTACAATTCATCTTACAAAGTATGTCTCTTCCTAACAAGTTTACAGGACTGCTGTTACCAACTACAAATCTATGCTTGTCTTTAAATTTGCCAATTTCAACTTTAACTGGTTCTGGTAAATCTGTTTTAATTTGTTGATTAGCTACACAAACTACTTGAATTTTCTCACCCGAGAGAGGCAGGTTTTCTATTTCCACTGATCTAACAGTAGAATGGGTAGCACCAGTGTCCACTAGAAAAGTGATTTCTACATCATTTACAAATGGACCAGACTGATCTACCTCAAGAGTGGCTTCAAGCACACACTCTTCCTCCTCTCTCAGGCACCGTCATAAGTAATCCTCAGAATCACTCCCTACATTTTCATTCAACAAATACTGTTGAGAAACATTTGACACATTCACTCTTGGTGATCTGTTTACCTGTTCACCTCCGCAGAATCCTGTTTCTGTATTGTACCTCTGCACATTTACACAGTTTGGAAGTGGTGGTTGTGGAATCTGACTCTGCTGATTCACTACCTGTCGCTGTAGCTGTTGCTGCAGATTTATCTCATTCTGCATCTGTGGATTTAATGATGCATTTTTAAAATTTCTGGGCGGATTCTTACATTCGCGCTTCCAGTGTCCAATTTCGCCGCAATTAAAACATTGGAGTTTCTGCTTTAACTCTTCAATATTTCCCATCAATTTTGGTTTCTTAAAATTACCTTTAAATTTCCCTTGACTCTGATTAACATTTTTGTTTTCTAAAGTTGCTATTTGTTGTTCTGCCACTTTTACCTGTGCCCACATAGCTTTTTCTTTTAACTTCTTCTATTTTGCATCTATTTCATTACTGCAATATTTTGCTTTTCTCAAAATGTCATCAACAGAACGTGATTGCCAGCCAACTATTCCAGACCTTATCATTTCACCAATTTCAGGTCTTAAGCCATAAATAAATCTGTAAATGAAGAGGTTCATATCTTTCTCACTCAATTTTTCATAACCACTGTATTGTTTAAATACTAGCAGTAATCTTTCATAGAATGAATGTACTGATTCTTTTGGCTCTTGATTTGTTCTGTCTATTTTAACCCAATCAACTTCTTTTGGGGGAATCTTATTTTTCAACCATACAATTACCTTATCGTACAGATTCATAACATCTGCTGAAGGAGCTCCTGTTACTCTATCTCGGGTAGGTTCTTCTTTGGGCCAATCTATAGAAATTTTACATTCTGTCCAAAGATCTGATGGGACAACTATGTCAAAGAATCCATCAAGATCAATCCACAGAACTTTTGAAACTTTAACGAATCTATCTACCTGTCGATACCATTCCACTGGTTTTTCTCTCAGCCGAGGAAAATCATTTGTAAACAGTAATATGTCCTGTCTTGACCAAGGAACATGCACATATCCACCTCCAGCAATTTCTCTCATTGGAAACTCATTTGCTACTTCTCCTCTTTCTCGTCTGTCTTCCTCTCTTTTCTTTGTCAATTTTACTCTCCATTTACTTAATTCACCTAATCTTTTCAGAAACACAATTAATTCTTTTATATGAATAATTCTTCCTGTGGTATTCATGTTCTCAATGTCTTTTTCAGAGAAATCCACTCTATAATGTTTCTGCACATTTTTCTGTCTTCTTAAATCTATGTCTAATTCAGCAGCCATTTCTTCTAATTGATCATACTTGGTTTTCGTTTTCTATTGTATGCTTTTGCAAATGAACAATAATTCATCATCCTGATATAACTTCAAACTGTCAGGTCCAATTGTGCCAATAATCAATTCCTCCAAATCTGCTTTCAGTTTTGCAACATCAAGTAATTTAAATTCTGAGCTTTGTGGGGTATGCGTTAAATCTATTTTATTTATGCTCTTTTCCGGAGTTCCAGAATCAGATTCTGTACCAGATGGAGTTTTATTCGAAAAACTTTGATTAAAAGTTAAGTCAGGCATCATTGCTTTCTCTCGGTGAATTTCTGATAAATCTGAATAAAATATTTCAGCCACTTTCTGAATTTCTGCATTTAATGGAACAGTTAAAGCTGAATGTCTAGCTTCCCTATGATCAAATACTGGAAGAACAGGTCCATTCGTTACTGGTACCGTTACTGCTTCCATACTTTTAGTTAACCGCTGTATTAATTCATCTTTTGATCGGAAATATTCTGAAGTATTTGGCATTTTCTCACATCTTTCTGTTCTCATTACATTTCTTGGGGTATCATTTCTCTGAACTGGAGTATTAGCGTAATTTCTGTTTTCACCAGATAAACTAGAATTAGATCTTGTTTCTATTTTTTCAGGAGTTTTTACACTATTTGGATTTAATCTGGGTGATGTCTCATCAATAATGTCTCTAGGAGGAGCACTTGGGGAGGTTCCTGGAGGAACTCTCGAGGAAGACCATGAACAAACTGGTTGATAACGAGGAGGCGGTTTCGGTTTTGTAATATAAATCTCTTCTAAACTGCATCTTCTAAATCACTTTCTTCAACATTATATATTTTTCTTTTGGGCATTCTTGTGATCAGTTGCCTCACCAAATCTCGCTGGATACAGACCATCACATGCATTACGTCTCCATCGACGCATTCTATCCTCATGAGTTTCCCTATTTATATCCAGTCTAGTACCTCTTGTTATACCTCTATTCTCTCGTTCCAATTCAAACATCTCATCCTCCCATTCAGCTAAAGCCCCAAATTGTGTAGGTCTAGGCTTTGGTTCAAGAGTCATCATTTCTTCTCTTAAGTTTTTCATAACCTTAATGTTAAATGATCCATCTTCCGGCCATGCTAATACACCATCATTTTTGGTATACTCCATCCAATTCTCAATCCAGAGACAAGTGTGATAACCATATTCACCTAACATATAAGCTGCAGGTGTTTTGTACTTATGAAGTAATCTTCCACCTCGCGTTTCAATCTTCTTGTCAGGTTTCAATTTATTTTTCAATTTCTGAAACCAAGAAAGCTTCTTTTTCTCTTTTATGTAATAATAATCCATGTTTTAACCAATCTGCTTACTTCGGAGTGGATCGTAATTATTTTCAACAAGGAAATAGTTATTCCGCAAATCCAACCAATCCGTGCGCGAAACTCACTAACAAGCCAATCAGGTTGAGCTACGTCACTACTTTGTTCAACCAATAGAATTACTGCTTTTCAGGATAAGCCAATCAGCTGCAAGCCTGCTTAGTCACATGAGCCAATCAGTGCGCGAATACTGTGACGTATGCTAGCCAATCACAGCGCGACACTAGTGACATATACTGCCGCTGCAGCTTCTCTGTCCTTGCTCCGCTGTGACACTAACCCCTCCTTTACAAAATATTTTCACAGCGCCATTTTTAACAAAACTTTTCAATAGAATTCAGTTAGTAACTCCAGAAAAACAAACCATTTGTCTGTTTTGCTAAAATAAAGTGATAGCTTTTCCAATCATTCAGATATTCTTTTGCGTGAAATAGACTACGCTATTCTCACAGAATATTTAAATTCGTTGATAAAGTATGGCTACTCTACCCTTCTAGCAGGTAATAACAAACTCGTCTCTCTCTGAATGTACATATAATAACAATTCAAAGTTTCACTCGATCGTATATTACAAAATCATTTACACACATTCAAACAGAAAGAATCCCTAACCATACATACATGAATCTTGGTAGGACTTTAACCCACACTAGAAAACCCCTTACGCCAGTAAGATAGATGACGCTTCCTTACCCTTCACTCGAGCTTGGATAAATTCTACTACTTTTTTCACAGTGAGGTTTAAAACAGGCTCCAAGTCCCTATACTCGAAAGCTACAATTTCATAGATAATCCTCACTATACATTTTACCTTATACACCTAGAATCCCTAATCTTGTGCTGTACGACCACAACACTAGTGATATATGACAATACCACTATTTTGAAACAGAACAAATGCACTGTGCAACTTCACCTGTTATACTACTCTTGCCGGCACAACTAGGAATTTTCACACTGCTGGAAAAAACCTTTCGACTACATATAACAACTGAACAGACTCATCATATGTTAAACACCAATCCTATGTAATTACCATGTAGCATGACAGTTACCATAGCAACCGTAACTCTGCTACCAAGGAAATGATCCAGCGCCCCTAAGGAAAAACTGTCTCACCAACGCTACCCAACTCCACAATACTCACCATTAATCATAAATCACTCATAAGGCCCATAAACCAACGAGACAATTTTTGGGCAACTGAATCATGTGACCTAATTAAACAGAACTATTCAAAAAACTATTTACACATTTATACACAACTGCAGTTTATCATTTCTTACCATGGTTATAATCATGTATCATTTTAATTAAGTCACTTAGGTAAATGGATCAGCTGATGATATAGACCAAGAATAAACAAGACCAGCTTGTCGTTTCAAAATCTAATTTTATTAACTTTATTATTCAAAGAAAGAGCATTTTCAATTAGAAGTCTTTATTTTATTAGCAATAATGAAAGCAGCGTTTATTAAGGGGAAATCATATTAGACTGACGCTTCAAAGGCAAATCAGTTAGCATGAATTAAAGAAAATAACAGCTTCCATTCCCTAAATTCTATTTCCCTGTCTAAAACTCACTTCACCTAAAAAGAATAATCATTAAAGTCTGCTATCCTTACGTGCGCCAAAGAGTCCAACAGCACGACACGCCCTTCAGGAATCGGAAAGCGAGAAGCGCCCTCCTGCCCATGAGGCCAAGTTTTATACCTTTCTAACTAGCTAATCTTCTCTAAAATGTACACATTTCTTTGCCATCCAGTGTCCTCATTGGCTGACTTTTGTCAGCTCATATTGTGTCATCACCTTTCTCCAAGCCTAGATCGGGCTTTTCTTAGAGTCCATTGTCTCTTATTTTCAAGTCACGCAGCTTCCTTAAAAATGTTACTTTCACTTGAGCTACAGTACATGACTTCCTTGCTTGGCAAACTTGCCGCTTCCTGTCCTTGAATCTTTCTCTTCCAAGAGCACGTTTAAGACAGTTTATTTGAATTTGCAAAAACTTGTCGACGTGGTAAAAGTTTCCACTTCCATGCAAAGCTCTTTCTGACAGGATTCGAAAACGCCATCTTTTCAATGTACCTTTAGGCCTCACTCGAAAACTATTATTTAAACAAACACAAGACATCAATTAATTAGAGAATTGAGACCCATTCTGTTACCCACCCCCTTTGCTAAATATTAACCCAT
The DNA here is from genome assembly GCF_964261635.1 of Lissotriton helveticus. Lineage (NCBI taxonomy): Eukaryota > Metazoa > Chordata > Amphibia > Caudata > Salamandridae > Lissotriton > Lissotriton helveticus. The sequence goes on along the minus strand of NC_136071.1, from coordinate 571,955,647 downwards.
TAACTTATGTTACCTAGCTGTGCACACAAAGCAGCATTTTTATCTACCTTCTTCTTATAGGCCGCAGGGATTCTCCACGAGCTTTTGCCACAGAAAAGACGTAAAGACATAACATAAGCACACATAATATGCACATGCCATTAGTTAAACAGCCGCATTTAAAACTGACAAAGACAATAGACAAGATTAGATTATTATTTTCCACGCACTTGAATTTGCAACATAGAGCACATAGGTTAGTCCCTCATGTTTCTTGTGAATATACATTTTTAAAACTATGTTGGTTAATACTTTTTGTCACAAACTAATTAATATGGTTACAGTTTTATGGAAGATTAATTTTGCGAGTTTGAACAAAATATTATTCTGCAACTCGCTCCATCAGCATGAATAGATGGCTGGAAGGAGAAAGAAAGTGTGAATGGAACTCTTCTAAAGACGAGTGGGTTTGCTGACTTTGTATGCTCTGTTTCACCAGAGGTGTTTCAAAGTGGTGGTTATTTAACTTTTCAGACTAATCCCTTGCCTGTAGTTGCCAGGCAGAAATGTTACACATTCAACGAGGGTGCTACAGTATATCTGCTTGCCCTCCCATGTTTATCAGCAGTTCGGAATTGAAGGAACATTATGCAAGTGACTTGACATATGTTTCATTGTCACATTTTTAGAATCTCTGTTTTGGATTAGTTGAGTTTCTTTTAAATCATTTATTGTTCTCAATAATGTATGCATTCCATTGGACTATACTTCTATTTTTCATTCCATACGTTTTAGCATGGAACAAGCTTTTCCTGCACTCACTCGTGCATCCAACTGCTACTTCATCAATACTTTTTTTAACACTGCCTTTTGCTTCTGTTTCACATTGTTAATACCCTGTATATACAATTCCTTGTCAAAGTACAAATTCCCATGAGACAACCTTCTTAAGCTTATTCTGTTTTTCACTTCTAGTATAAGTAGTTTATCCACTCTATATTTTCTTCCATGTTTCAGGATCTGGTTAATTCCATAACATCTCAATTATTTGTAATTACCGGAATTAACTTTTTCATAAAGTTTTGACAAGGAATATGTTTGGTCTTTAATATTTGTTGTCTTTACTTGTTCCTTGAATCTTTTTTTTATACCTCTTGAACTGGCAACATACTTCAATTTGAAAGAACATTCCAGGGTGTAAAGTACATACTTGCTATTTCAGGTTATCCTCAGCACTTATACTTAATAATTAATAAGTAACTCCATGTTTCAGCACATAAGCTGTAGACAGCCTAGCCCAAAGTGTTAGTGCATGCGTTCCAGACTACACAACTCAGAAAGATAAAGAGGTGTAAGAAACTGGCTGTTTTTACGTGATCACTGCTATCTTTCGGGGGCTGATGCTTCTGGATTTTAAACTCTATACAATGCACACCAATGTTAACTCTCCAGCACAAGCGCTCTGACTCCTGAAACATCACCAACTTGGCTAACTCCTAATTGGAATAATTAACTGCCCAGTAAAGCCATAATGTACGGAGGAGGAAATACACCAATGGCATGGAAGTTAAATGTCAGCTGTGGAATGTAGCATGTTTAAGGCCATCCACCAGGCTGACCAGTAAAACATGTCTTCAGCCTGACTAAATCTGCTGGCAGACCTATCAAAATAACCCTTTTGACAGAAGGGAAACCTACTTTTAAATATTACGTAGGTCAAGGTCTTGAAACCTAAAAGGCAGTGTGTACAGTATTTAAAAGTGAAACATGTAAGAATTCTAGTTGGCATGTTCTTACAGTGTCTGGACCACAAAAACAATTTTCAGTGTATAGGTACTGTGGCTTTTTCTAAAAGAAAAATGAAAGTAGACAAGTGTCATTTTGTAACTTTGGATTTGAAACAGATATGGACTGTATTCAACTACTGTTTTTGATATTTATTAAAAACCCAGTTCAGTGGCAAAGCTGGATGTTTTTTTAGAAAGGTTGAGGAAAAATTACTTTCATAAAGTTATATTTTTCCTGACTGAGGATCCAGTAGGTAAATTAGAGTCATCATGACAACAGGTGCAGTGCTTAGTCCTTACTGAAGTGTGAAAACTGCTCCCTGATCAGAGACTATGGCTTGGGCCTTTAGGGAGGAAGTCCTGGGTATGAGGTATGTTATTTATCCTCCCAGTATTGTCAGTTTGTGACAGTTCGGGAATGTCATTAACTTGAAAAAAACACATTGAAACTTCTCCATTCATAGGTCAGTGTAAAGTGAGACCTTTTGATCGTATGGCACCCAGTAGCCCTCTTGGTATCAACCCAATGGAAAGAGGAGCTGGCCCGGTACCAGTTTGGTGTTGTTAAGAGGCGGGGGCGGTCTGCTCAGTTCCCAAGAAACACACCTAGTTGGTCCACCAGACCCTTCCTGAGTAGAACATTTTTGCCATGTTGGATTTCCCTTGAATGGTGCACAGTGGTACAGTTTACATTGTGGAAAACAGTGGGAGAGTTTTATTTTATTTTTTATTATTTATTTTGTGCGTTTTTATATATACGGCAGACTTTACCCGAAGGTGTCAGAGCCCTTCACAATAGGAACAGTAATGATACATGAGAACAAATTACACAAAAGCAAACGTTAAGTTATATGAGGCAAAAGTGACAATTGTGAGCAAACAAAATACAAGAGGTAGCAAACGGGACATTACAGGAGGAAAAAGTGGCATGTGTGTACTTTACAAAAGCATACCCCCTGGGACCTCTGCGTCCATAGGGTTTGAAATGTCCATGAGTACCCCCAACCACTGTTTGGGGAAGTGTACAAAAGTGGTACCTCATCCACAGCTCCTCAGAATACATCTGGGCCTGTGGATGGATGGAAAGAATAGGAAGAAACCTACTGTTTGCAACCTGCCTTGAGACCAGAAGGTCTGGACCTGCTCCCACCTTTACCCAGGACTGGGAAGTGGACACTAAGGGTCAGTTAGCTGTCCTCCTCTGAGATTTCAGATACATCATAAGCTGCAAGAGGTCTTTTCTTGAAGTGACATGTTGACTGGTGACAAATGGACCCTGACTGGACAGTGTTGGTGATATCTGCTGGAAAGGGTCCTAGACTGTAAGGGCTGTCCATGAGGTTCTAGGCCCCTTAGATGTGACCAAGAGGAACTGCTCCAAAAAGAAGAAAAAGATAGGACTAAGAAAGTGTTCAGTGGCATGGGACTTACTGCCCAAGACTATCAGCCCAAGGTATGAACTCGATTGATAAAAAAATCAGGTTGCTCACAATCTGAGCTTTTTGCTGCCCAAAAGTAGGCATCAGCAGATCCTCATTGCTAAGGTATCTGGCTTAAGTGTGATCTGCTAGGCTACAGCTTCTAAGCATGTCCCACTGGAGATTTTCAAGCTCCCAAAAAGACACTAAGTGCCAATGAAGAAATCTTGTTTGGGTGAAAGCACAAAAAGTATGTGGCAGATGAGAGGACTTCAGCGGCCATGAAATTTGAATTTTCCTGCTTGGACCATTTTTCACCAAAACCAATGGGTGTCAGTCTTTGTGAGGACTTTGTTGGACACAACCTTCAACCCTAGCTCACTAGAGGAGTTCGATTTCCAGAAAAAAAGTCTATAGGCCCAATTTAAATTAGGTTGAAATTGTACTTTGCCATAAAGAGATTGGAGTACCTTGTCTGTGATACCTTTGGGCTGGTTAGTTTATTATGAGTTGAGCAGAGCATTACGTTTCCAAAGGTGGTGCCCCCAATGGCTCAACCACCAAATACTTACAACTGACAGAATAAGGGCCGTCACTGTTAGAACATTAGATCACCTACCATATTTAGAGCGGATAGTCTGGTGTTCTTTCTTCTGTTTTGGGCTCTGAGGGAAAACCTGGTGCTCCTAAAGAGGAACCAATACTAATGACCCCATACCCTTGGAGAAAACTCCCAGGGTCATTAGTAATTTGTTTTTCAAAAACAAGCTGCTCCTTTGGGAGTTAATGTTTGAAAAGCAAAAAAGTTTGGCGAGCAGCTGCCTGAAACATTGCAATAAATCACCAAACTTTCAGTGCCTTGCAGGAGCCACAGTAGTGGTGATTCCTTAAATGCACAGAGATCACCACTGGACCTGCGGTGATCTCTAAATATGGTGGTTCTCTGCTCCTCAGGGTGGCAAAGGTGATGTCCTCTACCACCCTCAGTGACAGAGTAAACACTTCCAGTGTCTAACTCATAAAAGACCTTTATTGTACAAAATTACTCATACACAGCGTGTAGCTTACAACCCCTGAGGGCCAGCCGCGTGGATCAATCACCATATAGAACATTGTCAAGCGAACACAGCAGTATGGCCGACAACCCTGGGGTCCAGTGGCGTAATGTTGTAGTAGCACGTACATTCATTAAATCACATATCTCAATAAGTAAACAGGCCTGTAAGGTTTTGACTATTCATAGAACAACAGTAATGTTTTGTCATCTTCCTCATATGGATAACAGCCCGCTCCTATAAGTGAGTATTGTAAGTGAGTGTGTCAATAAGTTTTTCCCCCATGGGGACGTGGGGCATTGTGGCTTGAAAGCAGTCCTATGTGGTATCGCGAGTGTGTTAGCGAACATGCGTCTATGCAGCTCACTATATCTAGAATGGGAGGCTCGTGTTGGCGGCAGCGTCCGGCAGGGAGCGCCATGGCTATGGCTGTTCCTTTTAGTGGCCCTGTATATGTAGCGTCTCTCAGTAGCGGTGGTGCGAGCACGATAGCCGGTAGTGTGAAAACACAGCCCGGATCTATCCGGCCGTCCTCAATTGGTGTGTGCAGCAGTCATACCCCGTAGGTCGTGTTCTTATGTTGTCGTGTTACACTGGCTCTGAGAAGGAGGGGGCTTGACATGTCGGCCAGGATATGGTGTCTAAGGTCACTTGCGCAACGCGTACAATGTCTTCGTGAACAAAATCCAAAGGGCTTAGTCAGCGAACAGGACCAGCGTATCAATAAACATGTAAACCATAACATGGGGGTATGTGCAAAGAGGGACAACGTGTGGGTAAGTGTATCTGTGCGTTTGAAGGAAAGGGAGGCAGTGTTGCAGCGTCAGTGTAGGTCCGGTGGTCGGGCAATGGGCTGTATCATGTAAGTAACACGTTTGCGTAGGGGGGTTCCATCGCAGGGGCGCATCGATGACGTTCTCAAAGATTCCAGTGTCTAACTCATGCCATTAAGTCAGAAAGTAATTTCTTTGACCAAGCTCTTGTATTATGCTTTGCCAACCATGGGTGCATCACGGTTGACCTCAGCTTGTGCCTAAGTCTACTGCACCCATAGATGCATAGACACCATGGGCCTGGTGCACTAAAGGGTTTTGCCTATTCTGTATCTATGGGAAAATACAATTGATACATTAGGTCCTTTGTTCCTTTTTGGCAACTTCTAACCTAAAAACATTATTAATTCATATCTCAGGTGCTCCATATTGTATTTTCACAATTTTTTGTAACTTTTCTTCTTAATATTTTCCTCATTTCTAGCAGTTGCATGTGGGATTTTTATTGTGTTGTGTTTTGACTTTTGAATTATTATTGAGACTTAACACAATTTCCTCTGCCCAGTGCCATAGCAACAGGGTTTGATTCGAAGTTTATTTTATTGGGCTTATGTGATGAGCCTGATAACATTTTGGTCTTACCTCTTGGCAAGGACTCCCAACCTCCCAACTGATAACCAGTTTTCTTTCATGTAACTCCATGTTTCCGAACAGTGCTGCCTTAATTAGTGCAAGCTCAGTAGTTAGCACAAATTGTTGAAAACATGAGCGTAGCTTCATTCTTTGCTTCTACATGGATACCGAAAAACACCATGATGCAGTCCCTGGTCTTGACTTTCCAATGATCTTTCCAAAGTATTTTGCATTGTTGCTTCCCAAAGATACTCTTTCTGTGTTACACTGGTAAATGCAACTTTCTCATCTCCTTGGGAACCTTAACTCTCCTTAATCATATTGAGCAACTTTTTTCAATATTAACTTTAATCGGACAAATAGATTTCTTAAATTCGTCAAACGGGGTAGAGGTCTTAAGCAATCCACAAACAACCTTTACCTGCGGTTAATGGTCGGAACTTTTTACTACAGAGACACTATCACTGACTTTAATATGCATATTGTTGAATGACTCCAGTTTAAATTAGTGTAAGCATTTATTTTTCAGAATCTGCGATTTAAACTATTTTTGGTCACAGAACCTAGTTGGCTGTCGCTAGAAAACAGGATGCGTACCTAATTCAGATGCAATTATATGTTTACATTATAGCTTACATCGAAAGTTGAATCAATAAAGAAAAATACAAAAAGCAAGAATTGCAATTGCCCAGACACTTAATGAGAAGTGGCAGATCGTCATGTACCCAGTAAAATGTTAATTCAGCGACAAAATATCTGTGGACATGCACAAGCCAGCACCGGTTCATTTTTAGAAAGTAATTCATTTTGTATGAATAAACATCAGGCATATCTGATAGGTAAATGTATTAATGGACATTTTGAAGTTCCAACAAGCACAGTGTTCAGAGAAAATGCGCCTGATTGTGTACATTCCTTCCCCTCAATAATCCTTTAATTCATTAACGTTTATCGGCGTTTTTAATGTAACCATCCATTGAGATCCAACGTTTAACCAACAACCTTGCAGTTTGCAAAGCCAAAAGTGTTCTGACATGTCTAGCCGTGTCAGACGGGCATTTTAGAAAGTGGGGGTTGGAAACATGCACCGCATGTGAATAGACCTATAACTCCCAGAAGAAGCAACAAGCATTGGTCAAGCCCATGTGATGTCTCTTGCCTTTGCCAATGTTTTTTTTTGCTAAGTTGTACAGCAGGGTTGAAAGCACAAAAAAATAGGGCTGTGAGGCACTCAATGCTGGCTGCGTCTTTTTTTCTTTTACTTTCAACCATGCTGCACAACAGCCGCACAGCTCTACAATAATGATGAAGAAAATATTCACAAAGACAATAGACCTTGCATTAATGAGAGACGTGTTGCCTTTGTCAGTGCTTTACTTTGTTATGTAGCAAGGGAGGGGCAATGCGGCGGGCAACAGGAGGTAGAGTGACTATCATAGGGCTAAAACATTGAACAATGGGAGGGAGGGAGGCAACATACGGACAACGAGAGAGCGGGGGCAACACCTTAGACAACAGGAGAGTGGGACAACATGGTAGACAATGGAAGGAATGGTGGATTCTCGGCAACACAGCATATTACTGGAGGAAGGGTGGGTCAGAGATTTTAGGGCCTAGGGTTGGGGTAGTGGTAATCTTTACAGCGCATATCCCTTTACCAATCATGCCTTCACCATGAAATGGGGTGGTAAAGGCAGGCGTGGTAAAGGCATGCATGGTAAAGAAATGCATGGTTTAGCCGCATTTGGGGTTAGAACGGCGTTGTAGAGGTACATGTGGTTCAACCATGCGTGCCTCTGTCATACAACCTTCAGCCATGCCAGATGCAAACCTGGCACTTGCTACTGACTACGACATGACTCCAAAAAAGATGTGGTGTACCAAGAAGAGAGAGTGTAGTGTAGTTCCTATATTCCCAATAGGCTCTGCGCATTGGAATAACATAAACAATAGTTTAGACGTAGGACTGAGGTCATCTAGGTCTCTACTGAATATGTTAGACTTAATTAGGTATGCCAACTAGCTCAGAGGTCACTAGAAACTTTCTCGAGTGAACAGGAAGGAGTTAACTTTCCTGAATAGACAAGAAGGGATTAGTTTCTGACAACCGCATAAACATGACAACTTTGCTCCCCCCAGAATAAGGAGTATATCTCCAGAGTCGCGGAAACAATAGATAACTATTTTACTCAGTCAATCGTGCATGCTTAGTTTCACCAGGAGTGCAGAGAAATAGAGAGACGGGGGTTTCCAATAAAAGTTGTTATTTATTGAGCAGTCCTCTTTCTCGTGCAAGAGAAGCGAATTGCCACAATTGCAATACTTGTCATGAAGTAAAGTGCGTACAGTAAAAGGAGTATTATGAAATAATACTGTAAAAGGGTGGTACAGTTTCTAAGCCATACCGTGTTTAAAATAGGTAAAATAGATACATACATAAAATCATTGACTAAACGTACTCAACTGGTGCTTCTAAGATACGCCTACCCCGGTGTACCTAACCTAAGCCTAGTACGTGGGAAGGAGTAAGTGAGCTGCAGTTTTAAATTAAGTTAGTTTTTGCCAAGAATCTGAATCAAGAATTCTCTAAGGATCTAATCAGCTCCGTACCTTGGTTATAGAATGAAGGAGGTCTTGTATCTCGTTCTCAGGACTCGATCTCCCAGAAACCCGCAAGGGTGACTGGAAACACTGGGGCTGGATTTCTCGGCAGGAGAAAAGACAGCGTCTCTCTCAGTGCGTCAATGGGAGGGTCGGCTTCCTTCGGCTCTCATTACAGCTGGGCTTTGGGTAAGTAGATAGCCGATCTGCTCCAAACCACTGTGTGTTTGCTTAAGGCAAACGCTGGTATATTTATACCTGGAAGGTGCCGAGTTTGACGTACGGTTGGACATAAGACGTCACTAAGAACTTACAGTTCTTTCAGGACTCCAGGAGTTCTTGGACAAATCAAATCAAAAGCAGGGGGGATTTCCCGGGCTGCTGGAGGCTTGGTTTGTTTAAAGAACGCGTTGTACTTTCTAGGAGTCCATAGGAGTAGCCTTGCCGTATTTGGACTGCATTGGCTATGACTAAATATGGATATGATTCTTATGCCTTTATAAGGATATGATTTGTTATAACCACAGAAGGGCATGAATCGGGAATATTTCAATAGGGTCCTAGATACGTTCACAACACCCACTCCACGTATTAATGTCCATCATTACTAAATACTAAGCAATACTAAACATATAACGATGCATGTGTTTTCCAACCCACCCCAAAATACATAACTTGCATTTGAAATGGTATATGGTGTATACACGAAAAAATGAGTATTTGTACTGTACGTTTTTCAAGCAGTAGTATCATTCAGATAATGCATACATAAATATTGGCTGAATGAATTGCGAAAATTACATTTATGAAATGGCTCTTAATACAGAAGAGAAGGTCGAGACCATTTCATCACATATTTATACAAGACTGTACATGTGCTAGACGCTGAATCATAATATTGTCTCTAGAGTTTCAAAATAGAAATCTTGTTCTCTAAGAATAGTTCTACTTTAAGCAGAGTACCATGTGCCAAAAAAAAAGGTAAATATTTTGGAAATGGAAAAATAATTTTGCTTTCAGGGGAAAAAAATAGTTCCAATTGTTTTCATGTAGTGTTGTTTATCAAAAACTGAAGGACGAATTCAGAGTTCAGGAAACGCTGTGTGCTTGTTATTTCAAAAGTTATTCTAGTTGTTAGGAGAGAACATCAAATCAGACAGGCTGGCGAAATATTGGTCTACAACAGTAGGTGAAAGTTCGACTAAGTTCGAAAAAGCTGAAATAGTGCATATGTGACAATCATTGCCATCATCGATGTCTGGATCAGCAATGCTCACAGAAGGTTGTACCTGTGTGCCGCTTTCATCACGTACCTCACCGCCACCTAATCGTAATGGTGAGGTCTCAACGAATGCCGTCATCAGAATAGGTAGCCGCTGGGGACAACACGTTGCATGAGCCGTTACCGAACCAAGCAAAGTATCGATATCCATAGGTACTGCTGATGGTAGTGTAAGACAGACGTCCAACACGCATTCTTCTCCGCATAGCAGGCATCGTAGAACAGGTAAGATGCAATCTTGCCAGATTGGTCTGAATGAAAGAAACTAGGTAGTATTCAGATCTCTTAGCTTCGCCAAGCCGAGGACCTTAGTAATACTTTCTCGGTATCTCATCGCTAGGATCGTTTCTTCCATTGTTGCCTGGGTTTTGTCTGTGATTTGACTTGCCATATCGGAGCAGAAGGAACAAAAATTAAATTCCTGCTACGAGTCCCAAAAGAAGAGGCAGGCCGCCGAACACAGAGTGCACGAAATTCAGGAAGATGTTCAGGACTGCTTCAAAGGGTGCTAATAGTCCCGAGAAAATTGTCTTAAATACATGTGCGATGCCACTGGTATCAGACATGTTTAAGATTTGACCTAACATTTCTACGAAATGCACGGGGCAATTTGTCGATAATAGTGTATGCATCTCTGCCGCTGTCCTTGCAACTTGCAGATCATACGTCTCTTTAGACGAGGTTAAAGGCACAGTTGTCTGTAAAAGAATAGACTTCATTCTGCTTAAAGTATCAATTCGAATGGAAGAGATATTCAGAGAAGGCCATATTGCTACCTCCATGTCTGGTTTGCTGTTTGGATACAATACTTGCATACAGCAAATGACCCTGGAAGTAACGCTCACGAGATAGGCTATTCCTGGCACCATGCCACAACAGCTGTGGTCACTTATTAGAACGTAGCTGCCGTTGGAAAGCTGTCTGAAAAAAGGCTCTATCTATGTTGCAGGGGTGCCGTGCAGGTGACATGAAAGGTTGTTTGACGAACCTTCGCAGGCTCCATGCAAGTTAATACCTTGACACAGAAGTGTACCGCTTAGTGAATTTTTACAGTTGTTACCACTAAGGAATACTTCTTTTTTCCCTTCACTATACCATCTATGTGTATAAGGTAAATTCCAGGTCGACTTGATCTAACCTTTACCCAACCTTTCATACAGGCCTGCTGGTATATATTTTTGGCAATATTGAAACTGAAAAGTCGTTATCGGAATTGTGATTGTACCATGTATTATCCATTCAATGACAGGTCGTTCTGACATTGTCAATGGTAACTTTTTGAGTTTTTCAATGCTCAGTATCGTATAGTCTGCTCCTTTTTGTGCCAAAGAGATTTGTTTATCTGTAAGGTTAAAGATAGAAAATAATGACGTTTTGTTGATTAGACGCCATGGCACGTAGCCTGAACGCAGATTTTGTAACGTCCAGCCTAGCTGTACAATAGAACGTAATTGGGACTGGCCATGTTTTCAGCAGTTTCAATTTGCATAACTTTCCAAGCTTCGTTGTAAGCTGCGTATATACCGGCGTATATGAAACGTTTTTGTCGCCGTTTGCGAGGTCCCAGTATGAAATCTCGCAAGTCAGCACCTTCTTTAAGTAAAGTCAAGTGTTGCTTAATTTCAAGCAATGCGGATCTCTGTAGCCAATTGAGGCATAGTTTCCCTACACTGTATGTTGTAATTATCCCTGGATGTTGTCTCTGGGAATATCTTGGGTCTGGCCTGTTCTGTGTGAACCCCTGTCTTTTATTCAGGAATTTATCTTGACAGTTATTAGTGTCTGTGGGCCAGATCAACCATTATTTCCAATCAGGATTTGTTCTGTTTTGGTGTAAAATATGGGATACGTCTATCTCCACATCTGTAGTGCTATTACTATCAGGTATGGGCTTTGGAATAGACGGTTTGTTTAAGTCTTTTATCTTGGCTAGGCCAAGACAGGTTGTTTGTTGAATGGTGTCATTCAGGAACATTATTTGTTCTGGGATCATGCAGGCTCTAACCAATGATTCTAGACCTTGTACCTGCCAATCTTTTGTACCCCAGATGGTTTTTGTCTCAATGTTGTTTTTCCAAAATGCAAAACCAAATTTAGACATTTTTTCATAAAATGTTTCTGAATCAATCAATTTAGTATTTGTCAACATGTTTTTCATTCCTGTCTTATTTAACATTTTAACCACATTGGTGCTAAGGCAATTCCCGCTGGGAAACCCATTGTTCATGACAAGGGCAGCGCGTCATTAGCACAGCTCCAGTGTGCCTCATGACGAGCTGACCTTGTCATGAGCATGGAAGGGGTTAAAATAAAACGTTTCTGGATCTGTGTTGTTAAACCCTGAGAAGTATGGGACTTTCTCATAAAATGTTTTCGAACTGCCTTTTGGCGGTGTTGGACAATGTGCCCATTGATTATAACTAAAAACATTTCTAGGATTAGCAGATTTATGCAAATAGTGATGACCATAATGATTATAGCAATACATTTCTTCATAATTTGATGAGCCTTCTAAATAATCATGCTCTGTGAATTTTGCTGACATTTTTAAATCTGACATCATATTATTAATATCTTCAAAATCCCTATCATCAGAGAAAGTACTTGGTGTTACAAAGTAACTTAATGAAACCTTGAACTGGTGTGGATATTTCAAGAGTTCGACCGGGCCATAGATGTGGTAATCAGTAGCGTCCCATGCTACACCACCAGGTATAGGAATGGCTGTGATGTTCACTGACGATAGTTCTCTTTTTTCAATGTGAGAGGATCTGTGAGGCTTTAGGACCAAGTTGATGTTCTGACTTGCTGTGTCCATTGTACTATATTTTCCATCAATGAATTTTCCCAAAATTAAAACCAAAATGAGCCAGAGTAGGAGGAAAAGTACACCTAACACAATCCATAATTCAATCCATGGTGAAATCAAGTATGTTTCTTTGAGTTGATGAGAGAGTTCAGCCATTTTGTCTTTGAAAGTTTTAGTTGCTGGTGTTTCTTCATGTTCACTTGGATCATCAGAAGAGTAATCGAAATTGATGAAGTAGCCAGATGCAGTTCTGTCAATTGTTGGAATTGCTTCCGGATTTTCATTTATCTTTGATTCTGTATGTTCAGAGGCTACATCATTGTAGATTGGTGTTTCTTGACGAACTGTTGCAATTTGGGTTTCAAGAGGCACAAGTTCCATGACTTTGTTGCATAGTCATTGTTTATTCACTGCAGGTTCATCAAATGTGATTAGTCTTTCAGTTTGAACCTCTTGTATTGTAGCAAGGTTTGATCTTCTGCTACTTCTCGGGAGTCCACTGGGCCTACTACTTATTATTGGCCACATGATTGTGGTTTTACCAGGTCGATTGATACAACTCCGTTCTCCTTTTTACCAGCAAGGGGCGGTAGTACTACTGATCATGTTCCGCTGACAGCTAAGACGGTACTGCTTTACTGTAAGAGGGCCCAAATTTCTTCTTCACCGCGATCTTTTCTCTGACCAGATCCCCAATATTTGGAATCCAGACAGGTCTTGCTGGGACAGGTGGTTTTTCTTCAGTGGCCGCTGGCTTTATCGTAATGTTACTTAGACTTCTTCTTGTTTCATTTAATTCCTGTAAATCAGCCAAACGATCTTTGATATCAAAGGTTTTTTGTTTCACCACTGAAGTCTGACGATCAAGGTCACTGATGATCATTCTGGTACCAAACAAAAGTTCGTATGGAGTGATACCTCCTAGAGAATTTCTTGGCAGATTATTAAGACTACGTTGGACACTTGTTAGATGTTTGACCCACCCGTCACCGGAACCTAATACCCTCGCTGTTGTAGATTGCTTTATGTCACGGTTTTTTCTCTCCACTACCGCATTTCCCTCGGGATGGAATGGACTAGAGTACCGCAATGCAATGCCCATGCTGGCCATGGCCTCCTTGTAAGCTCGAGAGCTAAACGCAGGACCCTGGTCAGAATGTAGCATGCCAATTGCGTATGTGCCGATAAAGACTCGCAAATCTTTTATAACAGTTTTGGCGTCAGCCGAGCGCTGGGGCCACATCTAAATGAATCTCGTCTTAATAATTATGGGATCGCCTTTTTCCATCTGGATTTTTGAGTATAGATAGCCTAATGCTTTCTAATAGAGGTGTCCGAGCTGGTGTCTGGTCCGGTTCACAACTGCGATCTCTATTGCAGTCCTGACAATTCATTGCAAAGTTGTAAATTTGCACGTTCATCCCGGCCACCAGTATTGTGATTGTAATTCTATTAGAGATTTCAAGATCTCTTGGTGCCTCAGACCCATTCCCATGTGTGCTTCTTGAATCAAGTAAGCTCTCCGGTTCGTGTTTGGAATTACTCTATCCCCCACTCCAGGGATTCGAGCAAACGGAACGGAGTTCGCATCAATTATGTATATATTTCCGAGTGGATAATTTAGAGGTAACGCCGCATAGTTGCCTTCCATTGAGGCTTTTACTGCTAGTAGTGTTTCACCGTCTATTTGTTTTTAGAATGCTTTTTTGTGGCTACGGAAGCTGGTTTGACAGCTGCCGCTGTGGCTCTGTTAGCCAATAAATTCCCTGGAACATGAACGCCATCACGTTGATGACTCAGTGTATGTATTACGTGAGTCTTTCGTAGTTCTTTCTGCAAAAGATCTACTTGTTCCCAAAGCTTTTTATGCTTTATTGTGGCACCTGTCTCATCTTTGTAACCATTTTTGATCCAAGTCTGCATGTCATTATTGTAAGACTGGACGCAGTAATGCGAATCGCACACTATTAGTGTGGGGAATTCGCGATCGGCATTTTCAAGCGCCATCTTTAAAGATCTTATTTCAGCTCGCTGGGCTGTACAGTTTCTGATTGATTCAGTTTTATTGACCATCGGTCTAAATTTACCTAAGCGCCAGCGACCTTTAACAATCGCGCATGCTGCATTATAAACTTGTTTTTTCACAACGTAGTGTTGTGCACATCTGTCCGTGTAGATTACACAGGTGTATTGTTCGAGAGGCAGAATTTCGATTGACAGACGGTATTCATGTTCGTATTCCAGATCTTCTAGTTTTTTCATTTTTGGATCAAATGCGTGTTTCACGTCTGTTGCAGCAAGAGAATTTTCCCACTGTATCCATTTTGGATCTGAAGCTTTAGCATTTGCTTGGTCTTGTTACTGCCTCAAGGGCTGATACCGCTGTTAAAACCGATATGCTCTTGCCTTGGGCTAGGGCTCTTTCTTTTGCTACAGCAGTTTGAACAGCAGTCAGAATTTTTAAGTAGAACTGGATTTCATTTCAGCTTGTGTGTACAAGTGTGATTTAAAAGCTATTGGTACCGTTTCTCCCTCATTAGAGGTCAGGTACGTGAATCCGCATCTTCCTGGGATGACTCGGATTACAAGGTTGAGTTTGTTTGCGCGTCTTTGCAGTTTTGTTTTAATTAACATGTCTATTTGTAATGTTCTTAAAATTTCTGTATGTTTCTGTGTCCAATTAATTGGTTTGAAATCAGGGTTTATTAATTCATAGAGAGGTTTAACCCTCTCTGCATAATTTAGAATGTATGTTCTTCCGAAATTCAGGAAACCTAGAATTGATTGTAAGTTTTTCAGCGTTTTTGGAGCTTGGAGTACTGCACACTTCTCTAAGAAGTTGTCTGCTAGGCTTTTGCCTTCACTTGATAATTCGTATCCCAAAAATAGGACAGTGAGGTGGGCAATTCGTGACTTTTTAAAGTTGGTAATGGTGTTCACTCTTTTCAAGTGTGTCTCCAGGTCATCGTCTGTAAGATAGATGTCATTGACATAAGATAATGCCTCATCATCATACATTTGTAGTAATTCTGTTACCCTTGCTGAGAATAATCCTGGGCTGTTCTTGAATCCCTGTGGGAGACGACAGAATTGTTTTTATGCCCCCATTATTGAGAAAGCGGTCAAATACCTATTTTCAGGTGCAATATTTTGACAAAAGCAACCATTTGAGATATCTAATGTCGTTTTATATTTTTTGCGCATGATGTTATTCATTAGTGCTGCACTGTGTGAGTTTTGTACTGCAAATGATTTGCAGCATGAGTTTAGGTGTCTGTAGTCCAAAACTAGACGATATGAATCGTCTGGCTTGGAGATAGGAAACAAAGGATTGTTCATTTGTAAGGTGCATGTTTCAATCACCCCCTGATACTCAAGTTGATCTAAGATCTCCCTGACTTGTTTTTTAGCTTCTTGCTTAACAGGATACTGCCTTTGTGCAGTCGGTTGATATTTTAACTGAATTTTATGGTGAGGAGAATCCTCATCCCATCCTACATGATTTTTATATAATGCAGGGGCTTGGGCTACTACCCATTTTCTAGCATATGTGTATTTTTTATGAATTGGAATTTGATTTGTGAAGGCAGGCATAATAATTTCTTCGCCATGTGGGCACTCCCTGACAAACTCTGGTGGCCAGTCTTTCTCTGCTAGAAGGATATCATAGCCTTTTGATAGGTTCTCCCAAAAGAGACCTATTATTTTCCTAGTTTTGTCCCCTTCTATACGTAATGTTATTTCTTATATTTTATGAGGCACGCTAACTCTGGTGTCTGCAGATTCCACCTGAATGTATTAATTCGTGTTCACTGTCTCCAGAAGATTCATCAGGATCTTGCGAGCTATGGTCACTTCTGCTGCACTGTCTAGCATTGTCTCGGCGCATTCTCTGTTTTTCAGTTGTGTCCTCAGAATCCTCGGCATGTTTTATTTTAATACTAGCTACCTTCTTCTTTGGAAATTGTAATTTTTTACTTTGATGAGCAGGTTCCTTGTCTTTGGACTTGAGATGCTCTTCTTTGTGTTCTGACCGTCCTCTTCTTTCCGATTTCTGTGAGGAAGTCTGAAAAGATCGAGAGGGACGGTTATCATAATCTTGATATCTGTCAGGTTTTCTTAATTTATCCCTATCTCTAAGGTTGTATCTTTTCTCAGAGGGCTCCTTGTGGGGAGACTTGCCTCCTCGTTCTGGAGATCTATCTCTCCATTGAGGAGACCTTCCTCTGGACTGGAACTGTTTTTCTCTGGGAGTGGTTTGTTTGTTACCCTCCCACTTCTTTTTCAAAGTAATGAGATTATTTTTAATAAATATTTTTTCAGGATTTTCAGTTAGTTGGGGTTTTAGTGGTTTCCCACCCAAACTATCTCTACCTACTTCTTCATAGGATTTTTCTATGATTCTGGCAAGTTCAAAAGGTTGTTCCGCTATATCTGTTTCTTTCAATTTCTGGCGGATCGCCACAGATGCTGCTTCTCCTTTTATTTTGGCTAGTAATATAGCTGAGACCTGCTTAAAGTCTTTCAATAATTTCATACCTAGAGTTAAAGCAGGTTCTGGACCGTATTCATTTTGAATCTGTCTTAGTACGTCTGGTATAACCGCCATGGACGGAACACCATGTATTTTTGTGTAAATCGAAGCAAAGACTGTGCCCCAAGTGTCACAGTCCTCCACATGTGGTGCGATCCCCATTGGAAGACAGATAGTCAGAATTCTGTGTTTCTCATTAGGAGCAGTATCAGGAAATACTGCCTCTATTTGAGTGATTTTTTGAGCTAACCAGAATGGAATTTGTTCCCGTTTTGCGGGTATTTTGCAATGACTGATTGTATAGTCTGTGGTGTGATTTTATTTGTATTCCCCTGGTGAGGGGTGTTGTGGAATTCTTATTGCTGGTTGGAATGTTGAAGTCCGCATGACATATTGGACCAATGGTCTATGTATTTTAATTAGTAGTTTTAGCTGAATTAAAAGTTCTCGATCTGACATTTTTTCAATGTCGGGAAGTGGTGTGTAGCTGGCTAGAACCGGCCATGTGGCTCCTGGTCTACCTAGTGGACCGAGCCTGGTAATGTGATTTTGATGTTTTAGGGCGCCATTAAACCAGAGCAGGTGCTCTTGGTATGTTAGTGGAATTTCAACGTCCTCGAAAGGGGCGTATTCCGTTGGAGATTCCTCTATTTTGTAATAGTGGAGATCGTGTGTTATTGGATTTGCTTCAGGAAAATGTATCCATGAATAGAATACCTCTGTCTGCCGATATTCATGGGCCTCTACCACAAATATGACTGTACCACCTCTTGATGATAGTCCATTTTCTATAAGTTTAATAGTTACAGTTTTTCTTACGTTTACCGGAATGATTATAACATTCGGGTCTTTATTTTGGAGACTTGTGTCATCCGCTAGAAGTTTTTTTTTTTTTTTTTGATAAATACCTTTATTATAAGATGGTAGTTATACACAGCCATGTGCCTACAACCCTGGGGCCGGCTGCTAGAACATCATATTCACGTTATTGAAGTATTAAACATACATTTCCAGTCTTGTGTATACAAACCACTGATTCAGTTTTGCAAGTATTGAGGTCTTAAGTTTTCGGTTCAAACAGTAACATAACAGTTGTGGACTCAGAACTTACCACAGTATTAACAAATCAAATTTGAGACTTCTACATTCCCTCTAAGTCAATAATAATGTGCATTCAAGTGTTGATGGACTGGTCCCCACGGGACCCAATGCAGTATCAATTCCCACAATTAAAACCATCTCTTGGTTAACCTTCTTCGTCTGTGTTCCGTGACATCAGATAGTCCGTGAGATAGCACCAGAAATCTTTGGGCCTAGATCTGGCAGGTAACTCTTCCTCATAAGTCTGTAGTTTATCTCTGCAACTGGTCATATCTAGTAGCCACCTACTCGTTTTGGGTGTTTGTCTGCTGTGCCAGCATTGTGCAATCTGTCTCTTGGCCAGTAACAGCGCTATCGCACAAAATTTACGTATTGTAGCCCTCAGTTGTGGAATCACTCCCAGTAGGCAAACGCGAATTGTACATTCTATCTCAACTTGCAACATGGTAGACAGTGCAGTAGTTACCTCCTTCCAGTAGGATTGTACCTCTGTGCAACACCAAGCCAGATGTGTGAACCCTGCCCCCCCCACATTACATCATTTACACCTGTCGTTATCCTGAAGGCCAAACTTATACATACGCGCCGGTGTGTAATATGCTTGATGTATAAACTTGTAGTGAATAATACGTAGATTACCGTTTGGTGTGAGGATTTGTGTTAGTGCACATGATTGTTGCCATTCTTCTTCCGTTAGTGAGGTCTCTAGTACCTCATCCCATCTTTCCTTAGCCCTGGCACCAGCCCCTGGCATCTCAGCTTGTGCCGTGGTGTACAGTCTAGACACTAGGTGTGAGGTATCTTGCGAGGTGATGATCATTTGTAGTGAGTGCAGGCTTTCTGGTTCCTCTGGAAATGTCGGGAAAAAGGCTTGCATAGCGCGTTGCAACCGGTAGTGTGTAAATAGGAACAGCAGTGTTTTATTCTGAATATACCTCAAGTCTACTGCGTTCACAAATTTGCCCTCATGGAACATGTCTCCCATTTTCCCGATGCCTACCTGTTGCAATAGTGACATTCCTACTTTCTCCCCCGTGACAGAGAGCGCCTGATGATAAGGTAGAGGCATCGCTGGTGCGTATAATGGCTCTTTGTGTGCTAATCTTGCCAATTTTCCCCAAGCCTTAACGGTGGTGTCAATTGTATTGATGTCTTGATTATGCAGAGGCTGGCGAGTGTGTGAAAGCATTGACGATAGTGGTATGGGTGCAGCATCCCCTTCTTCAATGGCAGTATGCGTTAAATATGGTATTTCGTGGAACCAGTATGCCGCGTATTGTGCTTGAGCGCATAAATAATACAGCAGAAAATCTGGCACCCCGAATCCCCCTCTGTTATATGGTAGTGTGAGTGTTTGTAAGGGCACTCGTGCTTGTTTTCCCGCCCAGATCAGTTTTAAAACCAGGGACTTAATGCTGCAAAATACTGCAGCTGGTGGTTCAATAGGGATATTATTAAAGAGGTACAGCAGTTTAGGTAGGACATTCATCTTTACGATCGCAATTCGATCCGCTAATGACAATGGCAGTTGTATCCAGCGCGTTACTTTATCTTCCAATCTGGATACAGCCGTACCATAGTTCGATCTAATCACTACTTCAGGATCTCTGTGGTACAACACCCCCAGATACCGCACCGGGTCTGACTGCCACTCCAACGGGTAGTCTGTATCTTGCGAGGTCGTCGTATCCGTTAAAGGTATAATGGAGGACTTGGACCAGTTTATAGTCAAACCGGAGTGTCCTCCGAATTTTATATACTCTCGCATTATTGGGTTTAAATGGGTGTTAGGGTCGCGTATATATAGAAGCATGTCGTCCGCATATAATGATATATGCAATGGTCTGGATGGGAATTGCAAGGCCGAGGCCTTGTAATTTTGCCGTATTACACAAGCTAGAGGTTCTAGTGCTAGCGCAAATAGCAGCGGTGAGAGTGGGCATCCCTGCCTAGTGCCACGCTGAATATTAAATGCTTCCGATACATACCCATTAATGCGTACCCTTGCACATGGATTACTGTATATGAGTGTGACCCATTGCACAAATCGCTTGGGGAACCCCATTCTAAGCAAAATAGTGAATAAATAGTCCCATTCGATGGAATCGAAGGCCTTAGCAGCATCCAACATGACCGCCACAGCTTTGGTTGATGGCTGGAGATAGTGGGATAATGCAAACAACGATCTAGTATTGTGGGCAGTAGAGCGTGTAGGTATGAATGAATCCCGCCTGGTCCGGCAAAACCTAACGTGTCATAAGTGGTTTCAGACGTATGGCCAATAACTTCGCCAGTATTTTTGAGTCAGTATTGATAAGTGAAAGTGGTCTAAGACTCACAGATCTCCGAGTCCTTACCAGGTTTGAGGAGCGCTATTATAGCCGCCTCACCCAATGTTGGAGGGAGTTCTGAGTGTTCGAACGCTGCACCAAACATGCCTACCATGTGTGGAGCAATGATGTCAACATATTCTTTGTAGAATTCATTAGTGAACCCGTCAGGGCCCGGCGCCTTTCCGTTTGGAAGTGATTTTATTATGTCTGTTACTTCCTCAACCGTTATGGGTGGTGCCAACATTTCCCTCTGGCCATCCGAGAACCATCCTATTGCCACATTTTCTAAATAGGTAAATGTGTCCTCTCTTGATGCTATCGGCCTCGATTTGTACAGTTCCTCGTATTCTGCAGCGAAGCAGTTTAAGATGTCTGTAGCCTGCGTGTGCATCGTGCCATCCTTCGCCTTAACACGTAGAACAGGTTTGTGTCCCTTACCTTCACAAATTTTGGCCGCCAACCTATTGCCAGGTCTGCCACCCTCCCCATACGATCTGGCTGATATTCTCCTATCTAGGTACTTGATCTCATCCTCAACAAACGACTGATGTTCGGAGTGCAGGGTTCTCAACTCGCCCAGATGTGTAACGTCGCGGGTGGTGTCATAAGCCTGCTCTAGTTCCCTCATTCGTGTTTCACAGCGTGTAATTTGCCGTCGGATATCTTTTAAGATGCCGATCGTGGTGCTCATGCATACACCACGTATTGTGGCCTTGAATGCCTCCCACAAAAGACCCTGGTCTTCCACCGTAGGTTCATTTATTAGGAAGTACTCCTTGATCGCCTTGTGAATAGTGTCTGCATAGATCGTGTCTGTGAGTGCGTGTGAGTTGAATCTCCAATGAAAGGGTGGAGTAGTGTAGTTCGGTAGCACCAGTGTCAGCATCACAGGGTTATGATCCGATAGTGTCCTTGGCAAGACCTTAACATCTCGTGTCCACAGTGCAATGGCATCCGAGCCCAGCCAGTAGTCCAAACGTGACCAGCTGTTATGAGCTGCAGAAATGTGTGTTGCGCCCGGAACATCCGGGAATTTGTGCCTCCAGATGTCTGTCAGCGACAGGTCTGAAATCATGTGTAAAAGTTTGGCCCTGGCCTGTTTATGTGGTTCTAGTGAATTCGAGGAGCGACAACCCCCTCCACCATTGTCACATTCCAGTCCCCTCCGCAGATTATGTGAGTATTCGGTAGTGTTTGAAGATGTGTCCACAATTCCTGGTAAAAGACCGGGGTGTCCGTGTTGGGGCCATATACATTGAGTAATGTTATTTTTTGACCACAGAGTGTGCCTGATAGAATAACATACCTGCCACATGAGTCACAAATCACCTTATTAACCTCGAAGTTCACTCCTTTTCGTATCAGCGTGATCACTCCCCTTGAGTAGGAGGAGTAGTGAGCCATGTATGAGGATTCCGCCCACCTACCACCAATCTGAGTACGTGTGTGAGGTGCAATATGAGTTTCCTGTATTACCGCTATATCTACCTCCCATCTCTTCAAGTAAGCGAACACCTGTCTAATTTTTTTCGGTTGAGTTAGCCCCCGTACGTTCCATGTTAAGAGGTTAATGTGAACCCTACTGGGGCCTCCTGTTACCTGTGCCATGTATCAATGCGAACTTTCAATCATGTTAACGGGAGTTTATCTCGCACAATATAGCATCTCAATACCCACGTGTAAGCCAATTGAGTCACCTCAGACCCCCTCCCACCAACTCTCCATAGATGCACTTGTAGAATCCGTCTCAGTCTCAAAACCTCAACAACACCCCCCTGCCCTCCTCCCCCACCCACTCCAGCAACCCAATTCTGCCGAAGCCATTGACCCATTTTTAACTTATACAATTAACCGTACTATATGAACAACTTTGGTGGGGTTTACCCTTTTGGAGGTCCGCCTGGGGCACAACTCTACACCCATAGGCATGGGTGCAGACGACTCACAGTGTTATTATACTTCCATGCGAATTATTTGTGTCCCTCTCACTTCCCCCCGCTGACCCCGGACAACATCCCACAAGACATGTCAGCAGTCGACCTTATTCTCGTTACCCTCCCTCGATGCATGTCCCCAGTTGAGTGGCCGGGTCTGCAATCTCCATTCAGCAAAGTCACGCTGTGATTGTCCGTGTGCCATCCTTGCATCTCTATGCAATGAGGCTCCTCAAGGAGAGCCGCAATGTCCCTTGCCAAACCTTGCATGTATCTCGCATACATATATCTGTAAATCTTAACTACTAGGGCCTGGAGAGGGTAGAACGCCCACGTGCATGCAATGGCTGTCGTGCCGTTCCCAAGTTCTGACTAGATCACCTGTACGCGCACCATTAGTTCACAAGTCTGCATCTTGCATGTGCTATGCAGGTGGCACCCCTGGGATACGAAGAGAAAGAAAGGAACGTCTTACCACAAGTCTGGTCCATTCCCCTTCCAACCTTACTCCGCTACATCAGAGTCTGTGTGTTGCTCATCTCGTGCGCGTTGTTTGTTTTGCTGTATCATTTTTTTGACGAAATCCTGAGCTGCTTTTGGGGACTGTAATATCACTACCTTGTCCTTCCATGTCACCCGTAGTCTCGCCGGATACAGCATGGAGTATCCCACGTTCAATTCCCTGAGTTTGGTTTTTACAGACGCAAATTCTTTCCTTGCCTGTTGGACCGCCATGGTGTGATCTGGGTAGAACTCCAGGGTGTTTCCTTGGTGTGTGATCTTGCCCTTCTCGCGCGCCAGACGCAGTATTGTGTCCCTATCGCGGTAGTTGAGTATTCTCACCACAATTGGTCTTGGCGTCGCTCCAGATTTGGGTTTGGGCGCCAATGATCTGTGGGCCCTTTCAACTATAAAAATGTGGGATAGGGCCTCTGTTCCGAAAATGTCTCTGCACAGCTGCTCTACATAGATCTCCATTTTGCCTGTGTTGGTGGACTCCGGCAGGCCAGCTATGCGTACATTATTACGTCTGGAGCGGGCTTCCAAATCCTCCTCCCGTGCCTTGATCACCTCCAGGACACGTTCCATACCGGTACATTTGCTAGTCGTGGCATGTGATTCGTCCTCCACTGCTGATATTCTTGATTCGGCGTTATCTAGTCTTTCGTCGTGTTTCTCGAGTTTGCCCGACATCCCGTCCATCCTACAAGTAAGATTGTCCAATTTCCCGTTAATATCTTGTACATTAGCTTGTATGGACAGTAATATCTTTTCCATGGTGGACGTAGAGTCCGCAATCACCGACCCCTCCCCTTCTGACGCCTGGTCCGTACCTTTCGGTGTTTTCTTGTTCTCAAAAGAGATTTTCGGTTGTTGTTTATCCGGTTTCCCCATTTCGAGCGTTTCAGGAGGACTCGTAAGCTTCAGCTGCGTTGTCCGCCTGACGTTCCTGTTTGACGCCGCTGTGGTGGCACTCCTAGTAGTTATCCCTGTGAAGAGTCTCGTGGGTCCGTGGGCTTCCAGCTTCCTTCTATCTCTCACCTCTGATCCCAGTCCTGTAGCCTCGTGTGTGTAGTTTTCCCGCTCGAGGGCTGTTGCTCAGTCCCGTGCGGTAACTGCAAACATTACCATCACAGTCCGACGCGGGGTAATGATACACACTCGCCCCTGTCTATTAATTCGTGTGGCAAGATCGCTCCTTCGTTCAGTGCTGATAGCGTTGTTCTATTTGTTACCATTCACCCCTCATGGCAAAGAGATTGCGCCTTGTTTTGAACAGTAGCTATATGGTGCGAGGACTCGGTGCACCACGTGGTTCTGTCTCAAGACTGCGTTCAAGCCCCTCTATGTTGTTTTCGACGGATGCAGCGTGTCAATCGTCCTTTAGGTCACACCATCATCCCTCCTCTGTCTCGGTGGTGGACCTGGAGGTATGTTTGATTCTCGCACTGACCTGACTTTCTCGCTTTCCGTCTCCTCCCGCTATGGCTGCAGATCTGTTTAGGCCTCGAAACGTAGACGATCCGCAGCGCATCTAAATCAGGACTACAGGAACCCTCATTGCGCAAGTAGGGGGATGGTGCGCAGAGGTCATGCTTCAGGGTCTTTCGTTTGTGTTTTAGCCTGGTCGGCGTATTTCGCGTCTCCCCAGTCTCCTACCGCAGTTTCCTGCAGTCCTTATAAATACGCGGCAGTTTTCCTCACCCGCAGATAGTCACGAGCTCGCTCCTCTCCTGTTTACTCCGGCGCTCTCCTCGTCTTGTACATGGGCGCCGCCATTTTGATTGCCACCGTCCGGTACTAATTAAAGGGGCCGTGTTGGAATGCGCTTCAGTGGGGTTCGGTTATTTCTTCCATGCACATCTGGGTCGCACCCCCCTGTCCATACCTCACTGGAAGATTATTGCGGTTGTAGTTGTCGGGGTCGCAGGGGTCTCATCTGTGCGTTGGGCACTCAACGCTCTCGGTGCTTGCCGCCATTTTGCGAGCGCTCGCCTGGGGTTTCCGCGATCTTCTCCTCCCCAAGGTCGATTTAGCGCCGTTCCTCAGCCGGTGATCGCGTCATTCGGGGCTTGATGTCTTCACATCCCTGATGATGTTTTTGCTGGTGTTAGCGATCGTCAAAACGGACACATAATGCTCATTTTCGTGAGCCGTCTGGCGGAGCTGTGTAGCTACCCAGCCATTCCGCTTTGCGCCCCCTAGCGCCTCCTCGTCATCCGCTAGAAGTTGAGCTGCTAATCTAGCTCTCTCCCTTTCATCGTCACTTTCCACCATTTTACTGACAGAAAGTTTTATGTTGCAGAGCAAGTTTCAAGGAAACAAAGATTAGGGGCCCGATGTAGGTAAATCTAATTTACCGATTCATAAATCCCGAATTTTACCGATTCGGTATTTATGAATCGGTAAATTAGATGTAGATAAAAAATCGGTAATTTTTACCGATTCGGTAGGATTCGGTATTTACCGATTCGGTAAATACCGAATCGGTATTCGCCATTGATTCCTATGGGCCTTGAAGCCCATTCCTGGAAGGTGCCGAGTTTGACGTAAGGTTGGACATAAGACGTCACTAAGAACTTACAGTTTTTTCAGGACTCCGGGAGTTCTTGGACAAATCAAAACAAAAGCAGGGGGGATTTCCCGGGCTGCTGGAGGCTTGGTTTGTTTAAAGAACGCCTGTACTTTCTAGGAGTCTATGGGAGTAGCCTTGCCGTATTTGGACTGCATTGGCTATGACTAAATATGGATATGGTTCGTATGCCTTTGTAAGGATATGATTTGTTATAACCACATAAGGGCATGAATCAGGAATATTTAAACAGGGTCCTAGATACGTTCACAACAAGAGGACTAGAAGGAGAAAGACGTTGTAGCCACCACTGCGCTCAATGAATGTGCACAAGCAGCATGGCAGCATAGGAGCACAGTGTTGAGAAATGCATACTGCACCAGCAAGATGCCTGGGTGACAGGCAGGTATAGTAAGCTGACCACAGAGGAAAGGCCTGCATGGGCAGGGACAGCACAACAGACCAGGGAGGGCAGGAGGGAGATGGCATGGGCAGTGCAGAGAGAACAAAGGGCAGGGATGAGGGGGGAGGAACAAGGCAGCAAGTTGACCATGTAGGGCAGACATGCATGGACAGCGGCCTTAAGCTCCAGAGAGGTCTGACAGGATGGGAAAGAAGCATGCAGATAGTGAACTAAGGGCAGGCAGAAGGGGGCAGCAATCTGACCATGGCGAGCAGACCTGAATGTGCGCAAGACAAAGGACCATGGAGGGCAGGAGGAAGGGGCAGGGGCATGCACCTGGAGCATGGAGAAAAGGAAGTGGAGGGCAGAGTCAGGGGTAGCATGATGACCACAGATGGAAGGATAGCATGAGCAGGGAAGCACAATGTACCACAGTGGGCAGTCGAGAGGGGCAGGAGCACACAAGGAGAATAGAGGCCAGTGGGAAAAGGGGTGGGGTGCAACCACCTGACAATGGAGGGCAGGCAGGAGGGGCAAGGGCCTGCAGCCGGAGAGAATAAGGCAGGCAGGATGAGGGCAGCGGCACCAAGCTGACCACAGGGGGAGGAGGAGAGGACAGGGGCATGCAGATAGAGATTGGAGGGCAAGCAGGAGGGAGCAGGGGTAGTAAGCTGACCATGCTGGGCAGGCTGTGGGGGGTTGACCACTAGCAGGGTTTTGCCCTGTGCCAACCCCCTATTGTGAATGTTCGAAGGCTGTGTGCACTGGAGGTGTTGGCTGGATATGTAAAAAAAAACACAGAGACACAGAGACATTCACTGAAAAAAACCAAAGGTTAAATAGACGGTATAGTCAGGTATGGTACAATGATATTCCCTAATATTATAAAAAAACAGAAATTCACTGAATAAAAACAACGTTTGAAGGGATGTCAGAGTTAAGTACGGTAAGAAAATCTTAGCTTCTGTTAAAAAAAAAACCTAGATATTTACAGAAAAAAATCATCGTATACTTCACTGATGGCATCACTGACGACATCAACTAAGTTGCTGCTCCTCAAATTACTCTATAAACTGCTGGATCGTTTTAGAAAATAATGTGATAGATAAAGACCCTAAAAACATTTCCAGTATACATTGACTGTATGTACATGTGTACATCTATGAAATAGAAATAGTGTAGTCCTGGGGGGGGATTTAGTATTAGAAAATATATATGGTACCCAGTTTAACTACTAGCAACATTTTAAGTGGAAACAGTACTTCATTTAGACGCAGAGCACGCCTGCGTCCAGGTCCTGCTCCCACCCGCGTGGGTGACCAAACCATGAAAAAGCCATTTTGCCAAAACGCATAGGGTGTAAGATGTTCTTTGCTACATGATTGTAACTTTTATCAGCAATTTGGGAGTGCACTGCCTTTTTGACATCTGTTGGAGTACCTATAGTTTATGT
This sequence comes from Lissotriton helveticus, assembly GCF_964261635.1. Classification (NCBI taxonomy): domain Eukaryota; kingdom Metazoa; phylum Chordata; class Amphibia; order Caudata; family Salamandridae; genus Lissotriton; species Lissotriton helveticus. The sequence goes on along the minus strand of NC_136071.1, from coordinate 571,928,479 downwards.
AGTGGCTCCTCTGACTCAATGCAGCATCAGCTTCGCTATAAGGGTCAAAACTGTTGTAAACTCGAGAGGAGGAAAGGACGTATTTCTCTTTCAGGCTTTATGACCATATCATTTTAACTTTGAATGGGGGATGGAGGGACAAAGCTACAAGCTCTGGAAGATGGCAGCTTCGCTGTGAAGCTCCGCTGAGCCCAGCACCCCAAGTCGGCCTCGACATGTCAGGATGTACTGGACATCGTTTACACCCCATGATTCCTTTTCAGCATGAGCAGCGGCACCCGGAAGAGGTAACCTCAAATCTGTTGGAAGTTGGACGGTTCTGCCACACTTGAACTTGAGGCAGAAAGTGGCAATGAGCGGGGTCTGCTTGGGCTTACATGTGTCTCTTTGGAATGACCGAGGGGAAGAGGGTTTGGCTGCTGTCCACACCATCTCAATGACACTCCTTTGTTTGCCTGGAAGCCCGTCTGCATACCGCCTTCGTCGGGCCCAGGCGAGAACAGCCACTTTCAGCCACTGTGGGCAACTCTTCCAGAGTCTGACGTAGTTATAGAAAGAGGTACAGAAACCATCTTCCGCTGCTGACTCCTTTGACTACTTTAGCTTGACCACTTTATCAGGCTTTACATTTCCCACAGGAGTGACTATGAGGCCTTCTCTGGAGCTAGGCCCGGGCAATGATTCTCCAGGTGGCCCAATTTACCAACTTTGTGGGCAGTAGATCATTAGGCACTTTGTAAGGCTACATACACCTGAGCAGTACTCTGGCTTGTTCCTACTCAGGTCCGTGCTTTCCACACAACCCCCCACATCGCCTTTTGAGATTCCTGACTGGCATCTATCTACGGACTATTCTGGGGTGAAGAGGCAGTTACAGCCCTTCCACCTTGCGGTGGCCTGTGAAACCTGACAATAGCACCTTACAGGGGAAGCTAACAGCCACAATAGGGCACAACAGCTTCATGTTTTGAACTATCTGAAACTCTGCACCAGGGTGCCTGATGGTGACTCATTTTTATCGTTGTTGGACCAGTATGGTCTCCACCCACCCACTGACCATAGGACACATCATGCCTTGCATCCTCAACTACCTGCAGATGAGTAAAGCTGACACTTAGTAACAGTTCACCGGACATTGCGCAACAGCAACCTTGCTCTGCCAGACTCACATTGGGCCATGTCTAAGCCAGCCAGACATTTGCTTATTAAGGAAGCCGTGGCCAGGAAACCATCCAAGCCAACAGACCAGCCCCCACCTCCCATGGACTCCACCCTGGAGGCCATTCTGAAAGAACTTTCTTCCCTGAGACCATGTCCATGGAAGAAGAGAACACCACAAAAACTGCTTGGGATATCCTCTCCGTCCACTCGGACATTGCCTCCTTCAACCCCAGTCTACAACAAATGAAGGATATGAGCCAAATGATGGAGCAAAAGGCATGATCATCTATAGACTGGGAAAAAATCCTTTGGTTTCTACAATGCAACATTACTGAACTGGAGAACAGAAGCCACCAAGATAATATCTGGTTTTCTGACATAAAAGAAAACATGGAAAGTATGAATGTCATGGCATTGTTGGCCTACTTTTACCGGAAGCTTACTGCCCTGACATTTACTCCCCCTCTGGAGTTCCACAAGAGGCATAAACTGAGAGCCAGAAGAACAGCTAGCTTGGAAGGCCCCAGTCAAATCCTTGTCTGCTTTCTTTGTAATCAACAGGCACAACAAATCATCCTAGTGGTGAAGAAACACTGACCCTACTTATACCAGGCAATGCGCATCACAATTTTTCAGGACTCTTTGCACAACACTGCTCGATGCAGAAAGAGGTTTCTCAATCAATCAATCAATCAGTCAATCAATCAATCAATCAATCAAGGGTTGGTAAAGTGCAACTACTCACCTGTGAGGTTCTCAAGGTGCTGGGGGGAGGTGAGGAGCACATCCATCCAAGTGCTGGAGTCATTGGAAGAGCCATGTCTTGAGGTCCTTCCTGAACTGGGGAAGCGAATGAGGTAGTCTGAGGTGGAGGGGTATGGTGTTCCAGGTCTTGGCAGCAAGGAAGGCGAAGGACTTTCTTAAGGTTCTGGTCTTGCAGATGTGTGGGCTGGTGGCCAGGGTGAGCTGGGCAGAGCAGAGGTGTATTTTGGGTGTGTGGATCAGGTATGCTAGTCCGGCATTGTGGAGGGCCTCATAAGCATGGGTGAGGAGTTTGAAGGTTTTTCTTCTGTCTGCTGAGAGCCAGTGGAGTTTAGGTTGCAGAGGTGTTGAGTGATGTGGTTGTGCTAGGGGAGGTCAAGGACCAGTCTGGCTGAAGCATTCTAGAAATTCTGGAGCTTTTGGACGTTTTTCCGGGTAACGTCAGCGTAGAGTGCGTTGCTGTAGTCGAGTCTGCTGCTGATGAGCGCATGAATGACGGTCTTTCTGGATTCGGTAGGGATCCTTCTGAAGGTCTCTTGCAACAGGTGGAGGGTATTGAAACAGGCCAAGGATACTGAGTTGATCTGGCCTCCATAGTGAGCAATGCATCTAGAATAATGCTGAGGTTTCGTACGTGGCTTTTTAGGGAGAGGGAGTTCCCAGCGCAGAGTGACACCAGGTATCGGTACATGCAGAGGGGGTGGATCCAGGATGAGGACTTCTGTCTTGTCTGAGTTGAGCTTAAGGCAGCTGTTATTCATCCAGGTGGTGACGGCTTTCATCTCTTCTTGGAAGTTGTGCCTGGGGACGTTGGGTTAATTGGTAGGTTTTTGGCCCTCCGTTCGAGCCTTAAAAAGCTAGACTCAGGGTATGAAAATCTTGATGCAGCCATCATGGTGATTACGCATAACAACAGAACCTCAGAATATGATGAGGGCTTTCTGGACCCCATGGAAGACTTTAAATGCACACTGCTACCAACTTGAAACAACATTTGCAGTCACCTTTGTCACAAAGTTTGCGGGAAGGAGAAACCAATGCCTCTCATCCAACAGAAAGAGACAGACTGGAAGAAGTCAATTGACAATGATCAGTGGAGCTAAAATCTAAATCCCCGAAATGACAACATCCACCATGGAACAAATCTAAGTCTCTGCCAGAACCGCCACTTTAAAGTATGACGGCGCGAGATTACCAGCTCAGGTTACTCATTAACACACCATACTCACCTGTGCCCATAAACATACACACGATAATCCGGTAATCTATTTGCTGCCGATCAGGAATTATTTACCTTATAAGGACTTGTACCTGTACACCACAACGTACCAATTTCTTGTCACTTTGATTCTTATTTTACTTAGATTAATGGATCAGGCAGTATATAGTAGGTATAAGAATTTTCATTTACCTTATTTCATAAAATGATCACAGAGTCTGGAGAGTTTTAAAAGTTTCATCTATGCAATATTTTCTGAGTCAAATACCAATACAGGTCAGTTACCCGTTTCTCAAGAATAAAAATAATGATCATAGCAAAAACCTTTAGAGATTTAGTAAAATTTCTAGACATTGGTACCATGGAAGGGAGAAAAAGGGAAAACAGTACAAGGACATACCACACAGATTTATATTTACCTAGAATGATGCGAGTACCAATCCCTCGTCAAGGGCTTGGAAAGAAAGGGGATCCCGACTAATCAGGTGCCAATAGGTCAGGACAGGTGCAGGACAGGACAGGTAACCTCCTCTAAGTGCAACGCCAGCGTCACACCCCTCTCTGGTGCTACTCTCGGACTCCTCTAGTTGGATCGATTCTTCTCCTTCAGCAATCTCCTGAGTCTTCTGTCAGAGTGCTCGACCAGCCCTCTGCTCTCGATAACATCCACGATCTCCTTCAGGATATGTCGGGTCAGTGACAGGTCTGTGACAAGTCGGACAATCTAACTGACTAAGCCTACCTTAGTTATACCATTTTCCAGGGTATGTACCACCCCCCAATGTTTCAATATTCATGTATTCTCTTCATTTGATTGGTCAGTGGGACGGGGAGAGGTCATCACACCATACCAGTATGAAGTCATTTTCGTTGACTTAATTGTTCTATGTTCGCTCCCCTTACTTGGGTTCACATGCTTTAATATTCCCACCCGTATTTCATTGAAATAACAACAACAATGTATTCAAATTGACACTTCTTCTTATCAAAAGGTGCAGTTCTCAAGTGTATCTTTAGTTAGACAGTCCTTTGGTTGCAGTTCTATGACATCTGCAAGAAGTTCACAGTGTTCAATGCGCCTACGTCCTCAATGACAAAATGGCGCTTTCAGTCACCCTCCAGGCCCAAATATGAACTAATAAGAAAGTAAAGGAAGAACATGTTCGAATACGAAAATAAATGAATGTACTGTATACCACTTATTTCTACTCTATTCCCATTACTTTATTTTAACTATGGCATTAGCAGATTAGCAAAACACTCAAGGTTTAGTTTTAGCAGAGCCATATGCATTATCATGTGAGGATCAAAGCGGCCATTTTCGGCACTACTGCGCAACTGGAAAGAATTCCCACCAAAAAGCAAAGGACTTCATCCTACGTAGATGCAGTAGACGCATGGGCAGAAGAGTTTCCGCGTTTTCGGAAGTCATATTAAGACACTCGGTTTACTTGATAGTAAAGCACATTGGAAAGCTTCCCCTACATAAAATAAATGTTGTGTGGTGCAAGTATTAGTAATCACAAAACATGTAGGGTAATTTATTACATGTTATTTCGAAAGGACTGAATCTGAGCAAGTTTCTTGATGTATGAATCCTTGCTTCATCAAAAGGACTAACAGTTGAGGACTTTTCCATGCCAACCACCTACTTCAGCAAAGTATCCTTTTCAGTTCTATATGTTCCTTGTGGTTTTATTGTTGCCCTTTGAGCTAATATTAATTGATGGTGCTTCACTAGCATACTGTTCTATGTGATTTATTGCCTCATGCCTCTTCCTGGTGAGGATTTACATAGCAGATTCCTGTCATATCTACTAATAATCAGATAATATACCGACTATATGGGTACAGCTCTCATTTCTGGCACAATTCCCTGTAGGCTTGAATTATTCTCACACCTCCAGGGCAGACTTGGGAGACCCTGCACACTAGGCAGCCCTTAACCACCCTTATGCAACCTTACCACCTATGCATACTCAATGACACACTGATGGCTGCTAGGAACCACCAGCTTCCCACGAGGCCTAGTTTTCACTCGCTCAAAGTATAGAGAGAATGCAGATGTCACATAGCCACCGGAACAGCCGCTTAATAACATGTACACTAAACACAATATCCCTCTCAAATGACCCATTGGCCCACAGGCTTTCATTCTGAGTCACACTTTCCTCGGCTTTGAATGCACAGGACCACCTTCAATGTTGTACTGCTCAATCTTAATGGCTCATATCATTTTATAAAAAAGAAAGAAAATACTGTCTTACCATAACATTCTGCGATCAGATATAGTGCTATTACAGGAAATACACCGATCTGCAGTGGAAAGTTCGAAGCTACGTCGTGACTGGGTCGGGAGGGTATACCATGCTCATAAACGCTATGCTCTCTGTTTCACACTACCCCCACACCTAGACACACTGTTGTACATAACGAAGTCCAAGAGCCAGGTATATATCAACCGCTGGTTTTAATGAAGCTTAGTTCCAGGTTCAGTTTCAAGTAAATAAGTTAAGATGATAACAAATACCCCACCAGGAGCAGCCTCCCTGCCACCCAGCCTGCCTGCCATCAACTGCCACTCCACATAAGCCAGGCACCCAGGATTCTATTATGTCATCAGGCATTCCAAGAGCCACACCAACTGAGTAGCAGGGAAGTCACCCAAGCTAAGTATAACACACACCGTAAGGGAGGAGTGGCAAATTAGCTGAAACAGGGCCTGCCATTAAAAATGCATAAGAACTGACAAGACCCTCCAGGAAACGAGATAGTTATTAAAGTAACCATAAAACCCCAAATCCTACTTGTGGGCTTTACCTATGCTCCGGTCACAACTAAGGGGACGGGGGGGGGCACCTTCCAGAGTATCTCAAGGAATCTGCTCCAATGCACCCATACTAAAACCCTGTTTGATGGAGACTAGAACATAGTCCCTGGTTCATACATGGACAAATCACAACATTTCCACGCAGGCAACAGTACTGACAGGGGACTACTGCGCAACCTCTTGTCTAACTTCGCACTTCAGAATCTCTACTGACTCTTCAATCCTGATGAACAGGCTTATAGCACACACATTGACTATTCCTGAAATCCACTTACCTCCCTGACAGAATTATTGAAGCAGTCATTCAACCCAATGGAGTGTTAGACCATGCCATTATTAAAATTTAGTTGGACCTGGGTTTGGTGAAGCCATCAGACAGACAGCGGTGGCTCAATCTGTCTTACTATTGACTGCCGAAGACTGATCGCAATGTTGACTACTTTTCTAAATGAGAATGAACATTCTGCTGCCTCTGCACCAGTGGTATGGGTGGTGGCCAAAGCAGGAGTTAGGGGGAACTTGTGAGGGACTCAGCCATATGTCAACACGGGGCACAATAACAATGGCAGGCACTAGACGAGCAGGTAACAACACTTACAAATGCATATAGAACTACACAGACACTTTTTGATGAGCATACTTTATTGCAGGCCATGGGGGAGCTAAAGAAACTTTACTCACCACATGCTGAAAAAGCATTATTCACCTGAAACCAAGGACATATGACACAGGAGGAAAGGCAGGCAGGCTATTAGCCCTACAACTTAAACAATAGGAGACCAAGCACACATTCCAGCAATCAGGGACAAACACGGTACGTTAAAGACCCACCCAACTGACATTACTGCCACTTAAGCCCTATGGCAGAAGACATTCACTCATGAGTCACCTGGCCCACACTTCCAACAGAGTAGTTAGATACTTTGAATCAAGCTATCGCTGCATCTGAGATCACACAAGTTGTTGATGAATTGCCATATAATAAAGCATCAGGCCTGAATGGATATCCGGCAGAATATTGCAGGCTTAACAAACACAAACTAGTCCCTCTACTATGCAAAGTATTTAACAGCATATTTGAAGGCACACCACCACTTCCAGAAATGAATAGGGCGAAAATCACCTTCCTCTTAAAACCTAGTAAGGATCTGTTGGATTACGCCAGTAACCGATTGATCTCAATACTCATTAAAGGCACAAAAATATTGGCAAAGATTTGATCAAACTACCTAAATTTGGTAATCCTATTATTAATCCATCAAGACCAGGTGGGGCTCATTCCACACCACTCGCTGCATCCCACTTGTGGGCACTGGCACATATTTTGTGGCAGGTAAAGGATGATTGGGATGAGACAGTGGACTACCTTATCTCCTAGATAGAGAGAAAGTGCTTCATATGGCGGAGTGGTCAAATCTCTTTCACCTCTTCAATTTGACTGGCCTAGGAAGCAAGTTCAGTACCACTGTGAAATGGCTCTATACTAACACTCTCGCGGTCATCAGGTGGCATGAACACTTGTTGACAACCTTTGAAATCTCATGGAGAACACAGCAGGGCTGTCCACTCTCCCCGTTGCTGTTTGTTTTCGCGCTAGAGTCCTTGGCACAAAGTAATCGGAACCACATGGCTATAAAAGGGATAGTGACATATGCTATGGAACAAACATTTTCCTACATGCAAATGATATCCTACTTATATTCTCTAACCCACGGAGGTCCATCCCTCTTTTTGATTCAGAGAATATTTTATCTTACCCTGTTTCCTGGGTATAGAATCAGCTGGGATAAATGTGAGGCTCTCACCTCAAACACCATACCACTATGACAACGGTCTCTGACCACCCCTTCAAATGGAAGACTTAAATACCTGGGTATTTATGTCAGCACAGAGCTTGTTGATATGATGGAAGACATCTTAAATCCTTTGATAGCTAACATACAATCAGAACTTGCCCGATGGACGTCACTTATCATCTCTATGTGGGGTAGAGTGCAAACTCTCAAAATAAACATTATGCCCCGATTGAACTGCGTGTTATTTATGGTTCGTCTCCGCATACAGAAGCATACATTGCATGATCTCAACATGTTGCTCAAAACGTACATCTGGGCAGGAGGGAAACCCAGAGTGAAGCTAAATAAACTGTGGGGCTAATTTACTAGCCCTGTGCGCCACCAAAGGTCACATTTTTGTGACTTTCCGGTGGCGCACAGGACTTCACCATATCTACAAGGCTATGTACAGCCACCCTGCATGGCTTTTTATGGCCTTGTATCTGGAGTGAGGCAACACAGTGCAAGTTGCTGCGTTGTCTCACACTGTGATGGGGTGGCGTGCCATGGGTGTTACAGTTGGTGTTCCCACGTAACACCCATGGCATATGACACATACCCAGATTTACAAGAATCTGTAAACCTGGGAATGCATCAAAACCTTATGCCTCCCCAGGGGAGGTGCCCTGAGGAGAAATTCCTTTATTTCTCCTCGTTTATTCCGCTTTCTGTATGTGCAGCATTCTTTACAAGAAGAAAAAGCCTCCATGGATTCTTTTTGTGCAGGAAGGTGTCCCCTCCTGCACAGAAACAATGATATCTGGGACGCAAGGGCACTTAGATACAGCACATTTCTGCCCTCCTCCTTTAGAATGTGGATGAGGACTGGGAGGAGCTCTTGGCAGGACACCACAAGGCACTCAGAAAATTGTGCCTACAATTGTGTTACTACAAAATTATGTTATTCAACAAGAGATTGAACACACAAAGCGGGTGAACACAAAATTCAATATGGTTTGAGTAACCGTTCCATTATAGGCACATTTCCCACTCGCCTACCACTTTGCTTGTGAGCGACGACGATCTTTTTACCTTTACATCATTGCCGCCACTGTTACTACCCATGTCACGTGACCTTCACGGAAGGGCGGAACCGGCTAGGACCCCATGATGCCGGTCACAATAAATAACAAACAGCGCCGTACCTACCCATCTATCCGAGTTCGGCGGAGATGGGTAGGTGTTTCCACGCAGTCACGGGCTGAGTAAGGTAAGACGGGACTTCCTTAGGAGACTCGGTTATACCCAGTCATCTGTGCCTTTTCCTAAGCCTTTTTGCAATGTATTCGCCCTGTAGCTACACCTGAAAGCTTAACCCCGATGTACTGCCCCGCCGACTACTCATGTGGCTCTTAGACCCTGACCACTAGGTGAGTCGACACCCGTTAACTTCTACACCTTGTTTGACAATCCACCTTGTGATGTAGATGGTGTCACTTACATAATCTTGGTTCAACTTGCCACTTTGTGACATAATGGTGTTTTTTGACTAGTCTGCTGTTTTAATCACTGTTTTAAAATCAATTTTAAAACCACTGTTTGTTATCTTCCCCACCAACATAGCGTTAGTGTGTGTGTGTCACACTGCACGCTGAAACCACTCGGCATGTACAGGTTGTGTTTATTCCTTGACACCACCCCCAGCATGCCACACTATGTCCACACTCTGGCGCTGACCTTCCTTGCTGTCGATGAGAAATGTACTATTAATGTTTATCTCCTCTCTTTCTCATTGTCTAGGCATAGGACTTTCCACAGAGGTAAAATATACCTACACCATATACATGACACTGGCATGTTATTGAGTTCTTTTATTATTTTTTCACTCCGATAAGGTCCTGATGAATCGCAGGTGATTTACCCAATTGCGAGAAACATGTTGACCATTTGTTCTTCGAGACTCGTCTAGGGTCACTCTACCTAACGAGGTGACACCGAGCGAGCTTTTTTCACGGTTTTAATTGTAGTAGGGGGACCTCCAGAATAAAGTAGTTTCCGGCACCCCTTGCTGCATTTTAATCATCACACCAGGCTTACCTGCTATCCTGCCCACACACCCGCACTTCACCACAGGGCAGTTGGATACAAAAGATCTCCGCCAAAGTGCCCCTCTTTGAGGTGAGCCCGTCGGGGATTGCACCGCCCCCCCGACGAGGAGCAACCGCCGATGATGAAGCATGACATCCTTCTGGGTGTGTGAGGCAAATACATCCAACAAAATGGATGCCCAAAGGTGTAATACTCACACCTTCGGTCACGCCAGCTTTACCTAATTTTCCCCTTCTCTCAGGAACAGTTCAGCAATTCTCTTGTTGAATTACTTGTACTAGATACGGGCACTTGCTGTAACTGGACCTTCCACCCTCTTAAGTGGTAATCAGTGTCCGTTGATCTATTGATCACTCTCCCCTTTTTTTTATAAATACTTTTGCACGGTGCAAACCGTGGAAGTCTCATTCCGGTGGGTTAGTTTTGACATATCCCCCATTCTAGCGACCTTATACCTATTAGGTGTGTTGCTCACCACTCATACCCTCAATTGGGTTTTGAGTCTCTTCCCTTTGTTCTTTCCTTCACATTCATTTTAAGGACCCTCTTTCGACACGGAACACGGACCTTGACCTTTCCGCTATGGAGGGACAGGGCCTGAGCTTCGGCGAAGAGGATGCAGCAGCTATCATGAGAACACCATCGCTTTTTGGCATTGACGTAGAGCCGGCCTCAGGGAGCAATACAACCAAGTGGCAATCATTGTCAGATCTTAAACGAGAGTGGATAAGAATAACAATACATGGGACCATGATGGCGGAATACTTTAAAGCCAAAATTGCTCCCAATGGCTTGATCGTAAAAAAAATTCCTAGAATTTTCTGGGAAGATGGACAATTTAAGATCGAATGGTCGCAGGTCTCGTGGAAGTGCACCCATGACCTCCTGATCCTAATCGTAAACACGGCAAAATGATTAGCAGATGCTCTGCTGGTTCGCATTCAAGCAGCTGAGGCTGCATTAAAGACTGCGGTTCTCAACCCGGGTTTTAAAACTAAATTGGCTGAGTTAAACAAAGAAATGGCGGAACATAGAGAGTATCTCATGAATCAAAAAGTAGCAAAACTGCAAAAAGATATCAAGAGATTCTCTAAAGAAAAAGTTTATCCTTATTTGAAGGATGACTATGTCCCCCCTGGAACGAGCTATAACTCTGACTCGAGCGCAACCTCTTCAAGAAGAGGGTCGAATAGTGGCTCTGACAGTAGTGAGAACAATGACCCCCCACAGATGCCACCAAGGGCTAAAAGGGGAAGAGGCCGTGGACAACATAACTTTCAAAACTTCCCGTACCAAGGGCAACAAATGGGCCCCCCCTTCTGGCAGTTCCCACAATTCCCCCATTTCCAACCATCTATGGCTCCACATTATCCTCCGTTTTATGCCCCTCAAAACCCTACACACCCCCCTTTTTTAGGCAGAGGCTGGGGCAGAGGGCGAGGGCAAAAAAGAGGGAACACGCAAGAAAAGAAAGTACAATGGGAGGATGCACGCCCCCAAGGGATGGACACGAGGACAACGACCCGCTCAGGACCAAAATGAGTCTAGTGGTCAACTTGTCAGATCGTGTCCTTACTGAGAGAGAGGAACATGCCCTCCAAAAAGGGTTAGGCTTTGTCCCCACTCCGAGGACCGACCTATTCCAACAAACTAGGGAAATCAAATCGTTTTTCAGGAAAATAAGACTTAAGGCCTTCTTTGAAGGCAAACCCTGTGAACCAACTGAAGACTCTGGTCTACATAACCCTTCAACCTTTACACCTCACAATGGGATGGTCCCAAACGAGGTCTTGACGTTTGAACAAGCAGTCCTTAAAGAGGTAAACCAACTGGACAGACAGACACATTTTTCCAACATCACCAGTAATGAAATGTTGGTCTTGAAATCACTGGCAGAAGACCCTCTCATTACCATTAAACAGGCGGACAAGGGCGGGGCCACAGTACTGATGAACACTGCGGATTATGATCTGGAATGTACCAGACAACTCAATGATCGCAGATACTACACACCCATTCCTGGTGACCCAACCAGACGCTTACAGACCATAATAACAGGTTTGGTGGTGAGTGCAGAGAGTGAGGAATGGATCACTAAAAAAGAGGCAGAGTTTTTGACGAAAAAGGACCCTCGGGTACCATATTTCTACGTACTGCCTAAGATCCACAAAGGGACCAGACCAGTACCAGGGAGACCAATTGTGTCAGGGATCAATTCCGTCCTGGAGCCACTCTCACAATTTTGTGACCATTTTTTACAACCACCGGTAAAATGCATCCCCTCCTATATCCAAGACACTACAGATGTCTTACGCATTTTGAACTCCATCCAGGATACAACACAAATTGACCTTTTGATTACTCTAGATGTGGAGGACCTCTATACAAATATCCCTCAGAGGGCCACCCTAGAATTAATAGAGGAAAGACTGGGCCTAGAAACCTGGAACTCAAATACTCCACAAACCTTCATCATGGAGTGCGCCACCCTAGCACTTACCGAGAATTATTTCGAGTACAAGGGACAATACTACCACCAGACCCAGGGGACATCTATGGGCAGCACCTTCGCCCCTTCGGTGGCTTGTCTTTATATGGCGGAGTTCGAAGACAAACATATACACCACCCGTCTAACCCGTTTTGAGATAACATTAAAATATGGAGACGTTTCATAGATGATATCCTAATACTCTGGACAGGCCCCTTGACAGCCCATGAGGACTTCTTTGCATGGGTTAATACACTGAACCCTTTCTTGCATTTCACCATGTCCTCTTCACCGAGGGAAATTGCCTTTCTTGACCTCACTATCAAACTGGGGGTAGGGGGGACCCTTAAAACCACTATGTACAGAAAACCTACAGACCGCAATAGTCTACTCCATTATAAGAGCCATCACCCCAAGGCCTTACGCTCAAACCTACCATTCGGACAATTTCTCCGGATAAGACGCAATTGCAGCGAAGTGTCGGATTATAAGAAGGAATCTACAATCCTTTCTAGGAATCTCCTTGACAGAGGTTATCCAAAAAGCGATGTCTCCAAAGCTATGAAACGGGCTCGAAATAATAACCGAGAAGCTCTACTAGAGAGACAGGAGAATACACAGGTCGAGAACCAACCGATCACGTGTGTCACCACTTTTACCCCCCTGTCCAACAAAATCAAAAATACCATCAAACGCCACTGGGGTATCCTCAATACAGGTGATCTGGATCTGGAACAACCGAGGTTTGCCTTCAAGAGATCACAGAACCTGAAGGATATCCTGATCAGCACCAGGCCAAAAAAAGCTGCGAAAGAGACTCAACAAACCCTTTGGCATCTACCCCCTGTCATGGGCCACTACCCTTGTGGCTCCTGTGGTGTCTGTAGGTATACCTTAACACTGAAAACCATCAAACTTACTGAGACTTTCAATTGGGAACTCAGGCATCACACTAATTGCAACACGTCGCATTGCATTTATCTGTTGATTTGCCCATGCAATTTGCAGTATATTGGGATGACCACTCGCCCAATAAAAACCCGTATTATTGAACACCGCAGCAATTTCCGCTGTAAGAAAACCCATACAAAAATGTGTAAACACTATGTGGAATCCAATCATAACGCAGATTCTTTGAAATGGGTCATTTTGGAATCTAGTCCCAACTGCCCAAAAAATGCACTCTTCAGGAAGGAGCAGAGATGGGTCCATTGACTATCCTCTGATAGCCGTGGGCTTAATGAAGATATCCCTTGGCACTCACTGAAAGCCAACCGTCAGTCTATTCCCGTCACTTGATTTGGCTTCTTTAAGTTTTATTGGGCACGGATTAAAGACTATGGCCACACTTACTTGTTTTGTGATGTAATCCAGGTTCCTTTACTAGGCCCCCGGCCCCTCACATCGTGGCCGACATTGCTAAATATTATAACACATAACTAGCAAGTGGGTAACTTGTTACACCGTATTTGTCGCTATGTCGTGTCTATATGACTAGACTTGTATTGGCTTGTGATACAGTCTAGGTTCAGAAATAATAATTTCTGCCCCTCACATCATGGCCGACTCGGTCACTCAATACACCACGTGACCTACTCGGCTCTAAAACTAAATTGCCTCTACAACTATAATGCCACTACAACGTTTGATTGAACACACAAAGCGGGTGAACACAAAATTCAATATGGTTTGAGTAACCGTTCCATTATAGGCACATTTCCCACTCGCCTACCACTTTGCTTGTGAGCGACGACGATCTTTTTACCTTTACATCATGGCCGCCACTGTTACTACCCATGTCACGTGACCTTCACGGAAGGGCGGAACCGGCTAGGACCCCATGATGCCGGTCACAATAAATAACAAACAGCGTCGTACCTACCCATCTATCCGAGTTCGGCGGAGATGGGTAGGTGTTTCCACGCGGTCACGGGCTGAGTAAGGTAAGACGGGATTTCCTTAGGAGACTCGGTTATACCCAGTCATCTGTGCCTTTTCCTAAGCCTTTTTGCAATGTATTCGCCCTGTAGCTACACCTGAAAGCTTAACCCCGATGTACTGCCCCGCCGACTACTCATGTGGCTCTTAGACCCTGACCACTAGGTGAGTCGACACCCGTTAACTTCTACACCTTGTTTGACAATCCACCTTGTGATGTAGATGGTGTCACTTACATAATCTTGGTTCAACTTGCCACTTTGTGACATAATGGTGTTTTTTGACTAGTCTGCTGTTTTAATCACTGTTTTAAAATCAATTTTAAAACCACTGTTTGTTATCTTCCCCACCAACATAGTGTTAGTGTGTGTGTGTCACACTGCACGCTGAAACCACTCGGCATGTACAGGTTGTGTTTATTCCTTGACACCACCCCCAGCATGCCACACTATGTCCACACTCTGGCGCTGACCTTCCTTGCTGTCGATGAGAAATGTACTATTAATGTTTATCTCCTCTCTTTCTCATTGTCTAGGCATAGGACTTTCCACAGAGGTAAAATATACCTACACCATATACATGACACTGGCATGTTATTGAGTTCTTTTATTATTTTTTTAACTCCGATAAGGTCCTGATGAATCGCAGGTGATTTACCCAATTGCGAGAAACATGTTGACCATTTGTTCTTCGAGACTCGTCTAGGGTCACTCTACCTAACGAGGTGACACCGAGCGAGCTTTTTTCACGGTTTTAATTGTAGTAGGGGGACCTCCGGAATAAAGTAGTTTCCGGCACCCCTTGCTGCATTTTAATCATCACACCAGGCTTACCTGCTATCCTGCCCACACACCCGCACTTCACCACAGGGCAGTTGGATACAAAAGATCTCCGCCAAAGTGCCCCTCTTTGAGGTGAGCCCGTCGGGGATTGCACCGCCCCCCCGACGAGGAGCAACCGCCGATGATGAAGCATGACACCCTTCTGGGTGTGTGAGGCAAATACATCCAACAAAATGGATGCCCAAAGGTGTAATACTCACACCTTCGGTCACGCCAGCTTTACCTAATTTTCCCCTTCTCTCAGGAACAGTTCAGCATTTCTCTTGTTGAATTACTTGTACTAGATACGGGCACTTGCTGTAACTGGACCTTCCACCCTCTTAAGTGGTAATCAGTGTCCGTTGATCTATTGATCACTCTCCCCTTTTTTTGATAAATACTACAAAATTATGCACAAGTGGCACTGGTCCTTAAAATGGTTGTACTATATGGGTCTCCTACAGGGTGCAAGAACTGGAAGTGTACCGCTCCTAAATGCGATATAGTTCATATTCTATGGGAATGTCCCTATATTACCTCATATTGGATGGACGTCTGGGCAGTCATTTACAATAATCTGGGGATACAAATGCAGCTGATGGGTCAGATGGTCCTCCCACACTAAGACGCTCCCTATCCTGAGGTCACCTACCAATATTGGCATTGGTTGCCACAGCCTTAGCAGTGGCTAAATTGCGCATTCTATGACTGTGGAGGTCCCCTCTTGCCCTAAGTACCAGATAATGCATGATACGGTAGCTTATGAGTAGGTCGGACATCCAATAAATAATCAAATGGAGACATTTGAGAAGGTATCTCGATTGTCCACTGGAAACATTTCTGCCTCCAACTAGGTGCTTCCCTCTCTGCCACCTGATTATGGGTCCACTGTGCATGATCCTGATCTTTATCTTACTGTGCTTCGGCTTCCACTCCATGCATACATCCCAGCTTCCTATAGAGTAGGTGAAAATGCTGACCGGAGGTGCATTACCAACTCGATGTCGCGATGATACACCAGGCAACAATAAACCTGTGATATTGCTTTTCCTGGCCGATAGAGCTGCAACTGGCAGGAGGCAGCCCTCACTCTAGGCTGGGTTGTATTACTCGAGAAAATTCAGTGATGAGGGCATTGACTAATGGTGCTGTTGTGTAATCCAATTATGGTTACTCTTGTTCCAGTCATAGTGATGGAGCAAGGACTCGTGGAAAAAGACACTTGCTTGGATGCAATCTTCTCATGTAACCTCTAACCCCGTACTAAACTTGGATTGTGGAAATAACATGCATTGCACAACATTTATAAATAAGAACGAAGTTTGCCTATGTGTTTTATTAACCAGTAACTCGAGAGTGATGCTAAGATGGCCCCTAGCTGAAATTCTTTAGTGCATATGCGTCAACTGCATCTATGTAGTAAGACGTATCTTTCGCTTGGAGGGAACTTTCTGCACTTGCGCAGTAGGTAACAAAATGGCAGCTTGAAACTCAAATGCTTGCCACCTGCGTGCTGGAAAATTAAACTCAGCTATTTTACTAATGCTAATGCGGGGAGAGTAATAATAAGTACATGGGATTAGAGTAGAGATAGGTGGAATACAATAAATCCATTTATTTTTGATTTTAACATTAGTCTTTTTGACTGTTTCACTAGTGCTTATCATGGGCCTCGAGTCGTGAGCCGCAGTCTATTCCCTCTCGTTCTGCCGCACATGCGTAATGCAACCTGGCTGAAATGCGCCATGTCAATTTGAACTTCGTCCAAGGCTTCCAGTAGATACTTTCATGAGAACCAGAATGACAGTCCACCAAAATGCATGGGAACTTGCAGAATGTTTTATAATTTGTGACAATTACATTGTGAATGCGGGTGGGAAATAAAGTTTGAAGAAAGAATTAAGGGGATGGGTTTATTAACAAAGGGCTAACTGAAAAGAGTAATATGTAAGCATGGTGTGATGATCACCACCCTTGGCCTGTGTAATCAGAGTTAGTATTTTTGTAAGTTTGAAACATTAATGGGTTTTACCAGCATACAGAAAGGTATAATTGAGGTAGGTAGTTAGTCTGGAGATGGAGATGCTGAAGCATGAGACTGGGATGCTGTTGGAGTGACAAGTGATGCTGAAGAAGAATCGAATTACTGAACCAATTATATAGGCAAATTAAGTTAGAAGAAGATCGCGGAAGAATCTCGAGGTGAAAGCGTCGGTGATAGAGAGATCATCTATCCTGTCCTGATACCTGTCCTAATTCCTGTTCTGAAGCCTTTGTTTGGCAGATCTTTCCTGGGGGACCCTTACCAATTCCTAGGCCAGGGAGTTAGTTTTCACACCATTCTTGTTAAATATAAAATATCTGTGTATGCGCGTATGTGCTTTTCTCTCTATCCTCTCCTTTTCATGCAGTGTCATTGCAAATTATAAATAAATGAATTTTGATTGATTATTTTAAATCTTCCTTTCTGTGAGAGACAGAGTTTGTTCTGTACTGTGTAAGTGGTTCACGTGAATTAATCTGAGATAAAACTTTAAAAGTCATCCCGACTCTGTGATCATTTGAAAAAAAGTAATTCACGACTGTGTGATCATTTCCAATGTGTAAGTATATTGAAATCATATGACATTTCACCATCAACTAGTACAACAAATGGTCCATTGACCAGAGGAAAGAACTTTTTGATCAGTGAAAAGATTAGTTAGGGAATAGAAATAACTAATCTAGAGAATTATAAAAACACGACCCCAGCGGTTATTGCCAGTTTGTTATGAATTGAATTTATGGGCCCAGGTGAGTATGTGGTGTTAGATTACCTGTTGCTGGTAACCTGCTGGATAAGTTTTCTGGTAGCAGAGCTATGGTTATTATTGACTAGTTTGGTGATAAGTATTGATTATTGATTATTGTTGTGGTATGTTTTGTTTTATGTTGTCCAGAATTTCCCGGGGAAAAAGTGAATAGCGGGTGGCAATATAAATCACACTGCAATGAGGTTACTCGTCTGTTGGAATAACACTGAGAAGCTAAGTAGGGCTGGCAGTGTTGAACTAGGGACTATTTTATGTAAAAGTGAGAGTGATTAACAGCAGGAATTTTGCTGGTCAAAACTTGTGTTATATCACCTAGTAAGGGTAGCACTGAAGGAGTATCAGGTTCCTCCGACCTTGATTGAAGGGTAAACGGAAAGTATTACTCGTAGTGTATGAAAAGTAAACGGAAGGTCTTAATCAAAAAAGAGTTAGCGGAAGGTTTTACTTGCAGTAGAAATAAATGTACTATCCTTTTATTTAGTGGAACAGACAGAGAAGCAAATGTCTAGATGTCGTTGTTAATAGATTTTATTTGAAAGAAAATTGAGGAAAAGAAGTTTACAAATCACCTTGTAAAGGGAGGGTCAGTTGCCGGAGTTGCACCGACGTCACTGTGAGCCACACTGAGATTGGTGGAAACAGCGGGTGTGTGACAAACCCAGATTGTAAAGGAGGGGTCAGTAGTAAGGAGCAAAACTGACATCATTTGAAAGGCATGTAGAAACAACAAGAGAGGAAGGGTTCAGGGACACTCCTATACCCCAGTCAAAATATCATTTAAACAACAAAGGAGTGACTCAAACAGTGAAAAATAACAAAATGAGACACAGAAAAAACACGTGGGTGTGTAATAGAAAAAGAATCACAATGATTTTTATAAAACCCTCACTCACCCATCTATTGGGTGACATGCTTCATCATTGGGTTGTTCACCGGGTATGCCAAGTGCATGCCCGGTGTGCTACTACACCTGCAACTGCAGTGGAGCTGGTTACTAGAATAAAAGCAGTGCAAAAAAGTGATAGTGAATTTAAAGTGTAAGAATAAAAAAGTGCGCGTTCCAACCTAGACTTAGTTTTAATAAAGGTTGAAGCAGGCACGATGTTAAAAGGATTGACGGACAGGCTTGACTATAAATTTGAGTCAAACAGTCCTGCTTAAAGATTCAAATGGTCGACATGTTTCTGCTCATAGCGGCCCCTTTAGCCGAGCTTTCTTCAGGACCAAACTGCGACACTGGGCGGTATACACACGCTAAGGCGTACCCTAACCTCAGTGTACTAGAAAGAGAAAGGACTCACGGTTTTTTTTACCGGATCACCCTGGTATTTCTAGGATATTGTAATCTGTGGAATAAATACCACTTTGGAGGGCGCCAAAAAATGCGCCTACAACTGTGTTTATACAATTAGTTAAACACGGTGTGATTTTATAAAGTATCACGATCACCACATTTGGTTTTCAAGGAGTTCACCGTGTTTAACTAATTGTATAAACACAGTTGTAGGCGCATTTTTTGGCGCCCTCCAAAGTGGTTTGTTTGTGAGAGTGAAGAGGGAACTCCCTTCTGTAACCCGATCAAAAACAAACAAATTAACCCCATTTAAAATAAAAAAAGAGGAGAAGTAAACTCTTGAAGAGCACATAAATCGGTGGTGTATTATAAAATAATTTGTGGTGGATAAAGGAACCCATGCATTTTTTCATGTCCATGATTATATGTTTGGTTCTGTTTCTCTGTCTTTATTCCACAGATTACAATATCCTGGAAATACCAGGGTGATCCGGTAAAAAAAAACGTGAGTCCTTTCTCTTTCTAGTACACTGAGGTTAGGGTACGCCTTAGCGTGTGTATACCGCCCAGTGTCGCAGTTTGGTCCTGAAGAAAGCTCGGCTAAAGGGGCCGCTATGAGCAGAAACATGTCGACCATTTGAATCTTTAAGCAGGACTGTTTGACTCAAATTTATAGTCAAGCCTGTCCGTCAATCCTTTTAACATCGTGCCTGCTTCAACCTTTATTAAAATTAAGTCTAGGTTGGAACGCGCACTTTTTTATTCTTACACTTTAAATTCACTATCACTTTTTTGCACTGCTTTTATTCTAGTAACCAGCTCCACTGCAGTTGCAGGTGTAGTAGCACACCGGGCATGCACTTGGCATAACCGGTGAACAACCCAATGATGAAGCATGTCACCCAATAGATGGGTGAGTGAGGGTTTTATAAAAATCATTGTGATTCTTTTTCTATTACACACCCACGTGTTTTTTCTGTGTCTCATTTTGTTATTTTTCACTGTTTGAGTCACTCCTTTGTTGTTTAAATGATCATTTGAAAGGCTGCACTGGTATTGGTCAGATTACCAGCGTGACCTAAAGCCTGATTGAAAGCCTGAATAAGAACTACATTTTGATTAGCTAGTGAAATTTTGTATGCTCAATTCTCATTTGTCTTTTGGTGCGAGACGCCTTGACAGGTAAATTCAAAGTTTTGCAGATTATTGTTTTATACATTGAGTATCTAAAATGCATAAAGAAAGGAGGAAAGTGTCATTTACAAAGAAAATCAAAAATCTCTTCAAGAAAGATAAACCTGTTTTGACTAGAGAGGGAATTCCTATTCCGCCACCTAAAACGCCTACTTCATTCATGATGATGGAGAGAGGTTATCATACATGTGCATGGATGGAGAATTGGATGCAATATATAAAGGATGATGGTATTTTGGCTTTCCCAGAGCATTGTACCTTTAATGGAAGAATTTTACAGAATTTGAGGATGCGGATGTATGAATTAGAATCAAGACCTAGATTAACTCAGTATGAGGCATTAGAAGGATGGGAGACTCAGTCATTTGAGAGAAAACAGTGAAACAGGAACATTTTCAGGATTTTATACCAGAGGTATGAAAGGAACGCGTGTAGAACAGATTAAACAGTAGGGAAGAACAATGGTATCAAAAGGATTGTATCCCATATTAATGGCTGATGAACAAACAGGGAGTAAGTGTAAAGAAAAATCGAAACACTTGAAATCAGCAGGGTATGGAGAATCAGATGATGAATTATTAGAAGACATTTTGAGTAAAATCCCTCCACCGTATTAAGAAGGTCCAAGTAAAGTTATCCCAAGTGCTCCAATGTTAGGACCACCATTAGTTCCACATGATATACATGAAGGGCCGATTCACAGAAGTAATCTGAGACAAAATCCTAAATGTACTACTTTTGGTATTCACAGAAGGCATTTAGTAGTAGTAAAGTTAGGATTTTGTCATAAGTCTGTCTTAAGTCAAACTAGGTCAAACTTAAGTCAAACTTAAGACAAAACCCTAACTTTACTACTACTAAATGCCTTCTATGAATACCAAAAGTAGCAAGTTTAGGAATTTGTCTCAGATTAGTTCTGTGAATTGGCCCCATTCAGACAATTAATAGAGTACTATATGATAAAGAAAAAGAAGCATTAAATAACAATAGAGAAGAACTAATACAGAACATAACTCAGCTAAATGTAAATCCTGAAGCATTGACAATACCCGTAACTATAGGCCCTGTTGTTCCCTTGTATGGAGACAAGGTAAATTGTCCTAAAACATAAACTGCAGCAATTCCTTTGAATAATCCCAGAAAAGAAATTATAATAACAGATGATCAAGCTAGTGAGTGTGATTCAGTAATTTCATTAATGGATGGACCAATAAGAGATAATGTGAGCGAAACCCCAAAAAGAGTTATACCTAGTAGTTCAAAGGAAGGAAGGACAGTAACATCTTTAGGGGTCAGGAGTGCCACATCAGTATCACCAGAAGATTTAGGGAGAGGGGCACAAGGGATTAAAAAACAGAGTTTACCTCCTAAAATATTAGCTATTTACAAGTTGAAAGTAGAATTGGAAGAACTGATTGCTGGAAATGTAGGAAGAGATAGATTGAATACTTATGATGATGAAGGATGTTGTTTGTATGCAGGAGTATAACCAGAAATGCAAGATTGTCTCATGAGATATTGACAGAACTATCCTCTGAAATGGGAATAGACATAGGGAGACCAAAAGTATTACAGAAGCCTTACCGAGTGGATTTTACTGACAAGGATTTGGAAAATATGAATGTGTCAGGAAGAAAATTGCAAATGAAATAGTTACTGAGTATTTTGCAGAAACGTCTAATGCATATTTGATGAAATAAACAGGGAAAGTAGAAAGATTGTGTCCCATGAGGGAGGTACCTGGTGGTGGATAAGTGGACGTTCCATGGAATCAACAGGATATTTTGTCTTTTACAAATGAGTTCCCAAAATTGAGAGAGAAGCCAGTTGAATGGTACAGACAATTGAAAGGTTTTGTTGAAAGATTTAGATGGCCTGTTTGATATAGTGGCGCCTGCAGATGTATGGACAGAATGTAAGATCACAGTTGATTGGGCTAGTGAAGAATATCCAAGAGATCCTAAAATAGGAGAACCTTCAGATGACGTAATGAAGAAATACCACCAAGTAATTACGTTCCTAAAAGGAAAGATACCTCCAAAAGAAACAGATTGGATAAAAATAGATCGTACTACTCAAGAGCCAGATAAATCTGTTCATGCCTATTGTGAAAGGTTACTGCAGGTATTCAAGCAGTATAGTGGATTTAAAAGCTTTGGCGATAAAGATATGGGACATTTGGTATATCGATTTGTTACTGAATCAAAACCTGAGATTAGTCAAATGATTCAACAACATAAGATTTGTTGGCAAAGCAAGACCAATAATGAAATATTAAAATATGCTAAATATTGTGGGGACGATATTGAAGATAGGCATAAGAAACTAAATGAAAGGAGTACTTGGGCACAAGTGAAATTGGCAGAACAACAAGGGCTAACATTAGATGGTCAAACAGATGGACAGACAAAAGAGCAGGGTCAGAGTGATAATGTGGCCAATAGTGGTAAAAAAAAGGGACGAATGAGCAGAGAGGATGTGAAAAAAAGGTTTCCATGTTATGGATGCGGAAAGCTTGGACATTGGAAAAACAAGTGTAAATGTATTCAGAATAATAATGGCCCAAATCAAAACTTAAATCCACAGACGCATAATGAGGGATTTACGAATCAACAACAGCAGGTAGTTAATCAGAAGTATCAGTTGCCACCTGCCCCTATGCCAAATGTTGTGAATTAAGCACAGTACAATGCGGACACCGGATTTCCAGCAAGTGGTAAGAAAAATTCTGTAGTTTCACAATATTTTTTGCAGAACAAAAATAAAAAAGATATGTTGATGCGATGACGGTGCCTGAGGGGGGAGGAAGAGGAATGCGTACTTGGCGCATCCTAACCGGTAGATCAGTCAGGTCCATTTGTTGATGGGAAGGTAATGACATCACTTTTCTATTGGATACTAGTGCTACCAGTTCTGCTGTGAGAACAGCAGACATCCCAAATCTACCCCTCTCGGGAGACTCAATCCAAGTAGTTGGAGTAGCTAATCAGCAGATCAGAACCCCAATTACAGAACGTATGGAGGTACGAATCGGAACATTCAAAGATATGCATACATTTGTAGTCTGTGATTCAAGTCCAGTGAATTTGTTGGGCAGAGACCTTTTGTGTGAAATGAACTGTACGATTTATTGTACACCGGATGGTGTTGTTCTTCAGACCCCTGACGAAGACATGGTTTATAAAACAATGCTAGCTAAGCAAGGTACCGAAGTAGATGAATTGTTTTCATTAATAATAGAGAATGACTTACCAGAAGAGCTAAAAACTACAGTAAATCCAGAAGTGGGGAATTTCACTGGAAAGGAAATAGCTCTAATGGCAAATGTGCACCCAGTAAAAGTGACTGTGAAAGAAGGTGCAGTTTACCCGAACACCCGACAATACAAAATGAGTCCATAAGTTAAAGCAGGAGTAGCTTCTGAAATTGATCGAATGATTAAACAAGGCATTTTAAAAGAAATAATGGGCAGTCCTTGTAACTCGCCGATAATGGGTCTCAAAAAGCCTAGTGGGAAGTACAGGATAGTGCAAGATCTCAAGAAAATCAATGAAATTGTAGTGCCATGTTGTCCAGTGGTGCCAAATCCAGCAGTGATTTTGTATCAGATACCCTGGAATGCTGGGTGGTTTACTGTAATTGATTCGTGTCAAACCTTTTTCTCGATTCCAGTATACCCTGATAGCCAGTATCTATTTTCTTTTAAATTTGAGGATCATATTTTAACATGGAGTCAAGTTCCTCAAGGGTATACAGAGAGTCCATCAATGTTTAATCAAATTTTGAGAATGTGCCTAGAAAAGTTAATTATGCCTCGAAAATCAGCCCTAGTGCAATATATTGATGACCTGCATGTGGCATCAAAATGCAGAGATGATTGTGTCACTGATTCAATTGCACTATTAAATCATTTGGCTGATAGAGGACACAAAGTATCTCCATAAAAATTACAATTTTGCAAAACAGGAGTACATTATTTGGGTCACCAGATAGAAAGAGGAGTGAGGAAAGTGACCACAGACAGAATCAGAACAATAAGACAAATGAAATTGCCCCAAACGCAGAGAGAAATCAGAATGTTTTTTGAAACTGTGGGCTACTGCAGACAGTAGATTGTTGGATTCTCCTTACTGGCGAAGCCTCTAATCCAGATGACATGAAAGAGAGCAAAAGATCCAGTAGTTTGGGATGATGAAAGTGTAGAAGCATTTGTGAAATTATGAAGCTGTTTATGTGAGGCCCCAGCCCTAGAATGTCTGACTATACAAAAGAGTTTGCACTGTTCTGTTGTGAGAGGGAAGGCTGTGCACTCTCAGTCTTAACACAGAGACGTGGATTAAGCCAACGTCCAGTGGCTCATTTTTTCAGCTACTTTGAATCTTGTGGCTTCAGCATTACCTGGCTCCTTAAAAGCAGTTGCTGCTACTTGTATGAGCATAGAACAAAGTGAATCAATTGTGATGGGACATCCTGTGAAAGTATATGTCCCACATTCAGTCGAGATTTTGTTACCAAGAAATCGAACACAGCATCTTACCCCTAGTCGGATGACTAAGTATGAAAGAGTAATTCTAGGAGCAGGAAATGTGACAGTAATCAGATGTACTTTGATGAATCCAGCCACACTATTGCCAGATCCGAAATGTGAAGAAGTGAAAGATAATACAGCACATGACTGCATAGATGTTACAGAGATGTGCACTAAGCCATGTCCTGACATACAAGAGGAACCACTGAAAGAGCCAGAACACAAGTTATTCCTTGATGACTCTTGTCTAAGACTTGAGGAAGGTGGACTGAGTGCAGCTTATGCTGTATGCAAATTGACTGGGGTTGGTGAAGCTTCCTGTTTACCAGGGGGTTAAATCTGCACAAGTAGCCACATTTATTGCTTTAATTAAAGCATGCAAAATTGGAAAAAATTGGAGAGTGACCATATTTACTGATAGCCAATATGGTTACTGGGTTGTGCATGATTATGGCCAGTTATGGTCAAAAAGGGGGATACAAGACGTCTTCAGGATCCCCTATTAGAAATGGAAAATTTGCGAAAGAATTATTGGAAGCGACACAATTGCCAAAGAAATAGCAGTGGTCAAGTGCGGTGCTCACCAGTCAGGAAACAACAAAGTGACAGCTAGTAACCGTTACGCTGACCAGTTGCTCAGTATTGTGCTAGAAATAAAATGTCAATACACAGAAAAATGGAAACAGATGGAATCAGCTGCAAACTTATGTCATTATCAGTTTTTGAAACATGGGAAGAGATGAGACAGTTGCAGGAGGAAGTGGAAGAAAGTGAAAAGGAAAATTGGATAAAGCAGGGTTGTGAACGAAGGGAAGCAGATGACGTCTGGGTGTACCATGATGGAAGACCAGCTATGCCAGATTGTTTGCTCTCACAAATGGCAAGAATGTACCATGGAGACACACATATAGGCAGGGATGCTATGATATGACAATTCATACAGGATTGGTACAATCCAAGATTTAGGCAGTCACAGAAAGTCTTTGCCAGAGATGTTTAACTTGTCAACCAGTAAATCCAGGAAGAAAAACAGTGGTTAGTTGGAGATAGATTGGGAAAGCAGATGGGACCACTTGTGAAGCTACAGCTAGATTTCATAGCACTACCACCATGCAGGGGATTGAAGTACGTCCTTGGGATTGTTTGTTTGTTTTCACGGTGGGTGGAGGCATACCCCACAAAAAGAAATGACAGCATAACTGTTGCTAGACTATTGTTGAGGGAACTCATTCCAAGATTTGGTTTTCCAGTAACTTTGGAATCAGATAGAGGAATTCACTTTAACAATGAAATAATTTGAATAATCTGTGAAGCATTCACAATCAAACAGAAACTGCACGGTGCATACCGTCCAGAGGCTTCTGGAGTGGTTGAACAACTGAATGGCACAATAAAGTCAAAACTGGCAAAGGTGTGTGCATCAACTTCAATGAGATGGTCAGATGCGTTTCCTTTTGTTCTGCTGGGACTCAGGAGTATTCCTGACAGGAACACAGGTCTGAGTCCCCATGAGATTATCATGGGAAGAGCAATGAGACAGGTAGTTATACCAGGACATAGATTGCTGAATATAACTGATGATCTGGTATTCGATTATTGCAAAGGATTGGCTGATTTAGTGCGTTCTATCTCTCACCAGGTTGGAGAGGATACAGTGACCAGGCAGCTGGATTAAGCTCATGATTTGAGTCCTGGAGATTGGGTGGTGGTAAAAAAACACACCAGAGAGTGTGCCTAGCACCAAGGTGGGATGAGCCATAACCGGTCATATTGGTCACTACCACAGCAGTGAAGTGTGCAGGACTGCCAAACTGGGTGCATGCCAGCCATGTAAAAAGGATGCCAGCCCCTGATGAAGAAAGACCACATCTGACACAACCAGTTGAAGTTGCTGAAGGTTGTACAGTCGAAGATCCTGGAGCATGGGACTATAGAGAGTTTGACAACGAAAAACCGAGCACAAGTCAGGAGGATTGGATACCAATAGTTGACATACCTGAAGTCTTCATCAAAACACGGTGTAGGGCAAAATTAGAAGAACAGTTGACTAGTGAGGACCAGACAGGTATAGAAGAACATGCCCAGGAAGAATTGAGCAAAGAAACTGGAGATTCTGAGCAGGATCAGATAGGGACAGAAGAACATACTCAGGCAAACAGACCAATTGAAGGACCTGAGCAGGGACAGATAGGTATAGAAGAATACGTTCAGGTGGCAGAAGACAAAATTGTAGTAAGACCTGAACAGGACCAGTTAGGAGAAGAAGAACAAGTTCGGGAAGAAGAAAGGAAAGAGCTATATGAAAGAGTACCCAAACAGGAACAGGTAGAAACAGAAGAACGAGTTCAGGCAGAAAAAGCTATACAGACAAGTCCTGAACATGGAAAGGTAGAAAGGAACTCAGAAAAAGGAAAAAATCAAGTTGTGCCACAAAGTAACAAAAACAAAAGGGCTCTTGAAAGAGACCAAGAAGGTGAAAGTGCAGTGCAAATTAAAAGGGTCAGAAAGGGTGACAATTTGGCCAACAGGGGTCAAAAGGTTAAAATATCGTTTACAAACAAGGAATGAAGATACCAAACAAGTAAATGAAGTTACAAGTCAAACTAAGGCAGAACAGTCAATTACTAAAAACATTTGTAGAAGTTCAAGATTGAAGGTATTAAACAACAAATTCAAAGGACCTGAATGGATGTATGCGATTCTTGGAGAGTTTGAGAATCTAGATATTAATAAAGAATCTGATGAAGAAGTAAACGTAGAACAGATTGACGAAGGTGAAGTGAGACCTCCTTGAAAGCACTCAAAAATTCTGATTCTAAATCAAAAGAAAGAAGAAAAATCTTCATGAGTCAAAATGACTGAGACCAGAGTTACAGATAGACCAAAACGAAATTGTATAAAAATATGTTGTAGGGTTAGTATATGTAGTTTGTTGTTAGTGATACTAGTTTGGCTATTCTTAACGATCGCAGTTCCTTATCTCATGATAACAGATAAAAAGAATGACACTAACATTAATGAAAAGACAGCTAACATGAAAGGAGATAGAGTAGAATTAGAAACATCAGATGAGATAGATTTACATCACACAGTAACTGACAACGATAACTCTAAATGTATTTACAAAGTTATTACTTCAATATGTAGACACTATGGAGTTAGTGATTGTTATGTTTGTATGAAATTACCTACTTCAGTAGCTTATGGAGTGACATATCACCATTTACCTTTAACATATGGTATTTCTTGTAGTGTCCTTTCAAGTTTTTTTATAGAACAGGGAAATTACAATATTATTATTCTAATATAGATGTAGTGTTTACAGAAATTCCTATTCGAAAGAATATGAATCCAGTAAAAAGTAGTTTAGACACACAGTTTATTGGTGATTTTTTCTTAACAATGAAATCATTAGATATAGAAAAAGCACATAAAAATAATCTAACATGCTCATTATGTGAAGAAGAGAAAGTATTTTTGAATTTAGTTGAGAAAAGGAGGCAAGATTTCCAAAGAAAAGCGCCGGAACAGAAACATCACATTCCATCCTGGGCAGAGAAAGAAGGAATTTATACAGCTGGCAAAGAACATGCTGCGATGGCCATAGATTTTGTAAAGACAGGAACAATATGCCTCCATAGATTAAAGGCAGATTATAATAATTAATTTATTGGTTCCAGTGTATGTGAACATAACTTTCTAATTTTAGGAGGATGGGGACTAAAATGGGGAACTGATCCAGTATTTCCTGGAATTGACTATGTGTATAGGAATAAAGCTTATTATAAGCTGCCTGCCAGGTGGTATGGGAGTTGCTAATTCGGAATAGTTTTTCCGAAAATATACCATGTCAAAAGAACCACTAGAAACAATGAAAAAATTAATGAACTAACACGTAGAAAGAGAGCAATTTTTCAGAAATAATAGGTGACACATTTAGTGCATTGATACCTTCAGTGGGAGTCATACTAAATTCACATAGAATCTGTCAATTGTCAACAGTGGTTGATTGTCTTTCGACTGACACTGCTGGAGGCTTCTTGATGATTAATGCAGAAATGGTTGCAATTAGGTCTATGGTTTAGCAAAATCGACTTGCACTTGATATATTATTAGCTAAAGAGGGCGGAGTCTGTAAAATGCTGAAAGTGCATCATTGTTGTACTTATATATCAGACAAAAGCACAGAAATTAAGGGCTATATACAGAGTATTACAAAAATGCAAGAAGAATTGAAATCACTGGATGTGAATAATGTATGGGAAAGATTAACAAAAAGCATTTCTTCGGTAGGGAATTGGTTTTCCAATATAGAGAAAACTTTCCTAGGACAAGTAGTTTTTCCTATAATAGGTATCGCAATAATGGTATTAGCAATAATAATATGGTGTAAGTGTTGCACTAATAAACTGAGAAGAAGGAGATATGAGATAAACAGAAATGGAAATATAAGAAATTATGAAGAGATTCAGTTGGAAGAAATGAAAGGCAAGTTATATTAGCAAATGAAAGGATTAAAGAACCAAGATGAGAAAAAGAACAGAAAGGAGAATGAAATATAAAATTGCTAAAGTTGACGTCTGATGAGGGATGGGTATTTTTGCGATGGCTTTAAAATGCCAACAGAGAGGGGATTGATGGAGCAACTGACTAGGCTATGATAGGCACACACACTGATCACTGTATGTATGCAGAAGGCACTACAACTCCCACAACGCTTGGGAAGGCGGGCTACGCCTCTGACTGTAATTACTTAAGCCCCGCCTAAGCTGTGTTCGGGGCTTGTCACTCTGGTGCTACCATAGTGAAGGTCCGTGAGGCAGCGGTATAGTGGAGTTGCTGCACTCTTTTGAACTGAGGAATACCCGCGGCAGCCTGCTACCAGCAGCCTGCCTTCTTCCCCTTCCTGGAAATTATTCCATGAGAACTGCTAATGTTTGGGGCTTCTAGAGTCCCGTGGCAGCAAAAACTGTGGTCACTTGTGACGCCGGCCGCGTCCTGGTGGGTGTGTCTGTGACGCGCTCGAAGACATCGAGTAAACGGAACAAACCCTCACAGCGTAATTCGCTTCTTGGGTTTGGTACAAAAAACTTTGTGAACCTGGTGTATTTTTGCCGCATTAGGACTAACACGGCTACTATTTCCATTTTGAAGCCGTTTGGAGGAAAGTGGCACACATGCTGATTCAGCACTCCTGTCTGTTACCGATTCCCTGCTGAATCCGCTAAGCAGAGCACGAAGAGCAGGTCATTCACTGCTTTTGTTTATTATTTTATGATTTTGGGGCACTTCCGCTCAGGAGAGCAAAAGACGACCTAGACATTCCCCGGATTGGAGAATCCGGACCTACTTCCAGTTCAGGAGCAGTCAAATAAGAAACACTTATTACTGCTAGAGGATTATCTGCGTTAAGATAAGTACCTCTTTTCCTTGCTTTTGTTTTGTGTGGCCTCCTTGATACAGCACACATCCAACAACTCCTTCTAGCACCAGAAGGGTATTGCTTTTTCTATTCCTTTATTTTTTACTTTTGTGCCTTTTTCAGTAGGGAGATGTGCAGCTGCTATAAAAGTAAGTACATGACACATAGAGGAATATTGTGGTGAAACATGTAGGGGGGAGTCTACTTACGTGTGTGTTCGGTCTTATTTACAGGGCAGACGGGGTGGAGCGGAGGAGAGAGAGAGAGAGAGAGGTCTACAGCTCCTGAAGACATCCCTATTCTGTGTTACGCAGAGGCAATGTTTTTGTTGCATTTGTCCCTTTTTTCCCTTTCCCATATGGTGGTAATATCTGTGGAGTGTGATACATATATACACATGGGTATCTCCATATAAGGGAAGGGATTAACTAGCATCATCCATCGTTCCTGTTGTATCTGGCTGTAAGGTTAGTGGTTAACCTAACTCTCTCTGACAGAGTGACAAGCCCACGGTTACTTACAGCCTGAAGGATGAACACCAACACTGTTCTTACCTTGGTGTTGGAAACGTTGACCGCCCTAAGGATGGAGGTAGACGCCTTTAGGGGTGAGAATCTAGAATTACGAAACAAAACGAGTACCATGAGACTTGAAGTTGCGGGGTTGTCTTGCTCTAGTCCTGCGGGTTCTCGGGGGCTCAGTACATTAGGAACCGGACATTACCCCCGCCCGCATCTCATGATGCAGACACTGGACAGTCAACTCATACCTTGGGAGGGGGAACAGGACCTTCTGCAATACAGGCAATACAGCCCACACAGTTGCCCTTAGCTCCTCCTGAAAGATTCTTTGGGGACCCAAAAAAGTTTGGTATATTCCTGGGGCAGTGTAAGTTGCACTTTATGTGCAAACCAGCAGTGTTTCCCACTGACCAAGCTAAGACAGCTTTTGTGATGTCTTACCTTGGAGGTAATGCCGCTAGTTGGTCTTTTCCTCTCATAGAAAGGGATTACCCAGTGTTGCGTAACTTTGACACCTTTTTTGAGGAAATGTGCAAATTGTTTGATAGGAAGGCACACCAGCTCTCACTAGATAGAAAATTGTTCACACTAAAACAAGGCACCCAAGATCTATTATCTTACATTACCACCTTCAATAGGCTCATCGCTAAAACAGACTGGCCTATGGAGAAAAGGACATCTTTGTATTATCAAGGATAAGGAAGTGAGCTAAAAGACGTCTTGGCTCAGGTGGTGCACATGCCAGCCACCTGTGATGAGCTTATTGATCTCACGGTTCAATTGGACCATAGAGTCCAAGAAAGAAAAGGAGACAAGCAGCGTCCTGAGTCTAGATATATACCATTACGCCTAAGAGCTGTAGCTGAAGGACACCCTCCCACTTCTGAGGGAACTGAACCCATGCAAATCAGTGGCATAAGAGGACCAAAAAGTTCAGTTGAAAGAGAGCAAAGGCGGAAACAACGCTTATGTATCATCTGTGGTAAACCTGGGCACTTTATCAAAGACTGCAAGGCGAAAACCAAGACCAGCTACAAAGAGCCTAAAGGAAACCAGAATGTGTCAGTAGTAGACTACCTGCGTGAGGACTCGTAAAACAAAAATGCCCAAACAAGTCTCAGATCCCTTGTTTGAGGCCCAGAGAGGAAGAGGTCTGTCCAGCTGTGGTCAACACAGTCCAAAACACCGTGGCACATATGAACGTTTGTGTCACATTAGATATACCTGGGGCCAGACTTGTACTAGTGCATGCCCTGTTAGACTCCGGGGCTACTGGTAATTTTATCGATCAAAGCTATGCACAAGAAATAGGTGTGCCCTGTGTAAAGAAGAAAGTCCCAGAATTAGTAAAGGCGTAGACGGTACAGGACTGACATCTGGCCCTGTAAGATACAACACCCAGCAAATCCCAATGCAGACGGGCCTGAATCATCATGAGTTCATACAATCAATTTAATAGTTGTCCTCATTTCACTCTCATACTTGGTATGCCATGGCTTCCTCTGCATGATCCTTTCGTGCAATGGGCAGCTCGGACAGTCACATTGAATTCCTTATATTGCATGGAAAATTATACTAAAGAAAGCGTACAAGAAACTCCTCAGAAAGCGAATCCTGCCGAATTGCTCACCAGCAGTTGTCTCACACACAGTGTGGGATGTGTCACCACCTTACCTGAAGTCTACCAGAAATATCAAGCGGTGTTCAGTGAGCAAGAAGCTAGCAAACTCCCTCCTCACAGGGCGTATGATTGTGTGATTGATCTGGAACCAGGAGCTAGCATTCCATGCAGCCGCATCTACGCCCTCACCGAAGCCGAAACCCTCTACCTACAACACTACTTGGAGAAACCACTGGCAAATGGCTTTATTCGTCCTTCATCTTCACCAGCGTCCTCACCTCTTTTTTTATTCCGAAGCGAGAAGGGGGCCTCAGGACCTGTATCGATTACAGGGTGAATAATCGAGTAACTAAGAAAAACAGATATCCCCTGCCATTAATACCTGTCCTGCTGGACCAACTGAAAGGAGCCACTATTTTTACCAAGCTAGACCTCCGTGGAGTGTATCATTTGGTAAGAGTGCGGTGGGGGGATGAATGGAAAATGGCCTTCAGAACCAAATTTGGCCTGTACGAATATCAGGTCATGCCCTTTGGGCTATGTAACACCCCTGCTGCATTTCAATACTTCATGGATGAAGTGTTGAGAGGATTGTTGGATGTGTCGTGTATAGTATATATTGACGACATCCTAGTGTACTCAACTTCCTTGGAGGAACATATCCCTCTGTATCTGCAGGGCTTGGAAGGCTCCAGCAGTACTTATTATATGCAAAACTAGAGAAGTGCCTTTTTCATACTCCTGAAGTAGAGTTCTTGAGTTATGTTATCGGCCCCAATGGACTTTGCATGGATCATAAGAAAACACAAGCCATCATCAAGTGGGAATCCCCATCATGTGTGAAGCCCTACAGAGCTTCTTTGGGTTTGCAAACTTCTACAGAAGATTCATTAAGAACTTCTCCTACATCATTTAACCCTTGACACTCTTGCTCCGGAAAGGTGCTACCTTCCAGTGGACTGCTTTAGCTGAAAAGGCGTTCCAGACCTTAAAGCTTTGTTTCACCAGCGCTCCGGTGTTGAGACATCCTGACCACTCAAAAACATTTGTACTCGAAACAGATGCCTCTTAGTACGCCATAGGAGGAATCATTCCCAGCGACACCCAGACAAAGGCCAACTTCACCCTATCGCCTTCTTCTCGAAGAATTGACCAAATGTGAAGTTAATTACAGCATTACAGATAAAGAACTGTTAGCCGTCAAGTGAGCCTGCGAGGAGTGGAGACATCATCTATTGGGGGCCAGAAACACAGTGGAAATATATACAGATCACAGAAATCTGCTGTTTTTGAAGAGCCCAAGAGCCCTAACTCCTCGACAACTAAGGTGGTCATTTTTCTTTGCAGACTTTGACTTTGTGATAAAGTATCGACCCGGGCCACAAAATGGAAAGGCTGATGCGCTTTCAAGACCCTGGCCTACTCCTGCGGTCTGTCCCAATTCTGAAGACGAATCTCCTATCATACTGCAGAAGGCCTCCTTCCCTGTGGAGACCTTCGCTCTTCTCACCACCAAGAATTTTCTGGATGAAGTGAAGAACCAACTTAGGAGCCTCGACAAAGATGCATGGGCCATGGAAGAGCCACAACACCGTTCTATCAAAGAGGAGATGTTATTCTGTGGTGAAAGATTATATGTACCTGAAGGACCACTACAGCAACAGGCCTTACAATGGATCCATGATGCGTCTTTAGGTGGACACATGGGGATACAGAAAATGCTCTCTACTATGTCTCGATATTTCTGGTGGGAGACACTTCAGAGAGACACTGAGAAATACGTTTCTGAATGTGCTATTTGCACACAAGCCAAAGCTCAACATCAACAACCCAGCGGTTTACTTCCACCTATACCCACACCATCGGCTCCCTGGCACAAAGTGTCCAAGGACTTTATCGTGGAAATGCCTCCTAGTTCTGGACACAACACCATACTAGTGGTCATTGATCATCTAACCAAGATGGGTCATTTAATCGATCTTACCAAATTGCCAACCTCAGCAGAATTGGCCACAGTCTTTTTGCAACACATAGTTCGGCAAATCGGAATCCCTTCAGTTATCATCACAGACAGAGGGACCCAGTTTACCTCTAAATTTGGAAGGCACTGTGTAAGGTCATGCAAATCGATGCCCGTCTATCTACAAGTTACCATCCGCAAACAGACGGCAAGACAGAAAGGTTAAACTAAACCTTAGAACAATACCTAAGATGTTTTACATTGTTACAAGAAAACGACTGGAGCACACTCTTGTGGACAGCAGAGTTGGCATACAACAATGCTGATCATTCTTCTTTAGGATGTTCTCCTTTCTTTTGTCTTAATGGATTCCATCCCAATGTGTTACCTTTCGAACGCCTTGTGACCACTAATCTTCCTTCTATTCAGGAACATCATGCACACCTTATACTAGTGTTAAATTATGCCAAAACACATTTAGAAAAGGCACAACAAATGGCCAAACAACAGGCAGACAAAAAGAGAACACCAGAACCTTCTTATAAGGTAGGACATAGAGTGCGGCTTAACACAAAACACCTGAAACTTAAAGGGAGCAACAGGTTGCAGCCTAAATTTGTAGGCCCCTATTCTATAGAAAACATTGTTAATCCTGTTGCTATGAAACTGTCTCTTCCCCAGGCCTGGAAAATACACCCAGTATTCCATGTATCCCTTTTGAAGCCCTATATTCAGGGCACCCATTTACCAGTGAGACCACAAGCTGTGGAAATAGAAGGGGAGGAGTATGAGGTGCAGAGTATTTTAGATTCCAAATACCTCCGAGGGCGAGTGCACTATCTCATTGACTGGAAAAGTTATGGTCAAGAGGACTGTTTGTGGGAACCAATGGCTAATCTGCATTGCCCTGGACTCCTGCGGCGTTTCCATTTGCGTTTCCCCGCCAAACCTGGTGGTCCGCCGAGACGTCGGTCAATGAGAGGGGGTACTGTCATGGCTAGGCTACGATGGGCACACACACTGATCACTGTATGTATGCAGAGGGCACTACAACTCCCACAACGCTCGGGAAGGTTGGCTATGCCTCTGACTGTAATTACTTATGCCCAGCCTATGCTGTGTTTGAGGCTTGTCACTCTGGTGCTTCCGTAGTGAAGGTCCGTGAGGCAGCAGCATAGTGGAGTTGCTGCACTCTTTTGAACTGAAGACTACCCGCAACAGCCTGCTACTGGCAGCCTGCCTTCTTCCCCTTTCTAGACATTATTCCATGAGAACCGCTAATGTTTAGGGCTTCTGGAGTCTTGTGGCAGCAAAAACCGTGATCTCTTGTGACGCCGGCCGCGTCCTGGTCGGTGTGTCCGTGACGCGCTCAAAGACATCGAGTTAACGGAACAAACCCTCACAACGTACCGAGCTTCTCACGTTTGGTTCAAAAAACTTTTTGAACCTGGTGTATTTCCGTCGCATTATGACAAGCGTGGCTACTATTTCCATTTTGAAGCCGTTTGGAGGAAAGCGGCACACACGCTGATTCAGCGCCCCTGTCTGTTACCGATTCCCTGCTGATTCCGCTCAGGAGAGCACGAAGAGCAGGTCATTCACTGCTTTTGTTTATTATTTTATGGTTTTGGGGCACTTCCGCTCAGGAGAGCAAAAGACGACCTAGACATTACCCAGATTGGAGAATCCGGACCTACTTCCAGTTCAGGAGCAGTCAAATAAGAAACACTCATTACTGCTAGAGGATTATCTGCGTTAAGATAAGTTCCTCTTTTTTTGACTTTGTTTTGTGTGGCCTCCTTGATACAGCACACATCCAACAACTCCTTCTAGCACCAGAAGGGTATTGCTTTTTCTATTCCATGATTTTTTACTTTTGTGCCTTTTTCAGTTGGGAGATGTGCAGCTGCTATAATAATCTCACTTACAGGGCAGACAGGGTGGAGCGTAGGAGAGAGAGAGAGGTCTGCATCTCCTGAAGACATTCCTATTCTGTGTTACGCAGTGGCAACGTTTTTGTTTCATTTGTCCTTTTTTTCCCTTTCCCCTATGGTGGTAATATCTGTGGAGTGTGATACATATATACTCATGGGTATCTCTATATAGGGGAAGGGATTAACTAGCATCATCCATCGTTCCTGCTGTATCCGGCTGTAAGGTTAGTGGTTAACCTAACTCTGTCTGACAAAAAGGGACTTGCTTGGATGCAATTTTTTCATGTAACCTATACTAAACTTGTATTGTGAAAATGACATGCATTACACGACATTTATAAATAAGAACAAAGCTTGTCTATGTGTTTTATTACCCAGTAACTCGAGAGTGATTCTAAGATGGCCGCTAACTGAAATTCTTTAATGTGCATGCGTCTACTGCATCTATGTAGTATGACATATCTTTCGCTGGGAGGGAACTTTCTGCACTTGCACAGTAGGCAACAAAATGGCTACTTGAAACTCACATGCTTGCCACCTGCTTGCTGGAAAACTAAACTCAGCTATTTTACTAATGCTAATGCGGGGAGAGTAATAATTAGTAAATGAGATTAGAGTAGAGATAGGTGGTATACAGTGAAACCATTTATTCAGCGATTTTACTAATGCTAATGCGGGGAGAGTAATAATTAGTAAATGGGATTAGAGTATAGATAGGTGGAATACAGTGAAACCATTTATTTTTGATTTTAACATTTGTCTTTTTGACTCTTTTTATAGTGCTTATTATGGGCCTAGAGTTGTGAGCCACAGTCTATTCCCTCTCATTCTGCCACACATGCATAGTGCAACCTAGCTGGAAGACGCCATGTCAACTTGATCTTCATCCAAGGCTTCCAGTGGATACTTTCCGGAGAACCAGAATGACAGTCCACCGAAGTGCATGGGAACCTGCAGAATGTTTCATAATTTGTGACAATTACATTGTGAATGCGGGTGGGAAATAAAGTTTGAATAAAGAATTAGGGGATGGGTTTATTAACAAAGGGCTAACTGAAAAGAGTAATATGCAAGCATGGTGTGATTATCACCTCCACTGGCCTGTCCAATCAGAGTTCGTATTTTCGTACGTTTGAAACATTAATGGGTGGTACCAGCATACAGAAAGGTATAATTAAGGTAGCATTAGTTAGTTGGTTAGTTTGAAGACAGAGATGCTGAAGCATGAGACTGGGATGCTGTTGGAGTGATGAGTGATGCTGAAGAAGAATCGAATTGCTTAACCAATTATCTAAGCAAATTAATTTAGAAGATGAGCACAGAAGAATCTCGAGGAGGAACAGAGTGTCAGACAGGGGTGCTACGCAAGTGTTGGTAATAGAGAGATCATCTATCCTGCCTGATTCCTGATTCCTGTCCTAATTCCTGTCCTGCAGCCTTTGTTCACCAGATCTTTCCTGGGGGACCCTTACCAATTCCTAGGCCTGAGAGTTGGTTTTCACACCATTCTCGGTAAATATGAAATATCTGTTTATGCGCTTATGTGCTTTTCTCTTTATCCTCTCCTTTTCATGCAGGGTCATTGCAAAGTATAAATGAATGCATTTGGATTGATTATTTGAAATCTTCCTTCCTGTGAGAGACAACGTTTGTTTTGTACTGTGTAAGTGGTTCATGTGAATTAATCTGAGATAAAACGTTAAAAGTAATCCCGACTCTGTGATCATTTTTTTAAAAGTCATTCCCGACTCTGTGATCATTTCCAATGTGTAAGTATATTGAAATCATATGTCATTTCACCATCAACTAGTTCAACTAATGGTCCATTGACCAGATGAAAGAACTTTTTGATCAGTGAAAAGATTAGTTAGGGAATAGAAATAACTAATCTAGAGAATTATAAAAAGATGACCCCAGAGTTATTTGCCAGTGTGTTGTGAATTGAAGTTGTGAGCCCAGGTGAGTATGTGGTGTTAGATTACCTGTTGCTGGTAACCTGCTGGATCAATAGCAACATTCTAATCTAAGATGGTGTCTTTGTAGGCTCGCTGTACTGTACGGCCCACATGTGGATAGTTGTATACTGGATATTGTGCATACTACATTGTCCATGGTATATGAGATTTTCTATACTGAACTGGGGGGTGGTAGATGTCTGACCCAATGGAACCGGACACGTTTTTTTACTTTCTGGACAGATTATTTAAACTTGTTTCATCTTCATTCTAGTTATACTGTATTTGTCATTGTTCTGGGCGATGGGTGTTCCTTGAGTAGCTTCCCCTGCTTGTTCTGGCGAGACTATGTGACACTGGATATGAGCAACAGTGTAAGTTTAGATGACTTCTTTAATGATCTAACAAATGAAAAGAAAACGTGATAGAGTGGAGATAATATTTCATTAGCAGGGGTTCATCATATTCACACGTAGAGCGCCTCCACATGTAATCATTTGTTGGATTAATGTGAAGTGCTAGAATTTTCAAATGTATTAACATGGAAATGTGACTTATTTTAAGCTATTGAAAAGTAGCACAGAGAACCAACATAGAAATCGAATGTAACTAGCAGAAAATATTAACATAAGGAACGCGTGTTGTGCAACTGACAATTATTCATGTACTAAATGTGCTTATTAATCATGTCATTTCATGCATAGGTAAAGGCATTATTTGAAATTGCATTAATAATATTTGAATTCACAAAGCTTATATGGTGTTTTTCTTATGTTAGCTGAATTTCGTAGACCTCAGATGCAAGTCCCTGAAAACTCTCGCTTTAGAATTAACAGTTTAAATTTCATGTGCGCGATGAAATCTGCTCTTTCTCACGTTTTGTATTGCAGGTGAAAAAAGCGCTCTCGTTAGATAGAATAATGCCTTTGTTTTATTAGTAAGGCAAGGAGAGAAGAATTTTCAATCATGTGGCTTGAGTTGATAAAGGAAGGTCGTTGTGCTGCACACAGGAGTAGGCCTGGGAACAAAGGACAATTGTGGTAAGGAAGATACACTATCGACATCGTGGAAAAATATCTTCAGAACTGTACCCAGGGTGGATGTCGTGATTCGAAGTGCACCATGGAAGTGCTACCTGCGGATAACTGGTTGTTGGAATTAGGGAGAGTGCACCACTTTTTTCTTCCCTTCAGAGAGAGAGAGCATCCTAGAACGCGCTCTGTCTTTGGTAGATTTATGTTACTTGATCCATAGATCATGGAGAGACTTCTTAGGAAGACTCCACATACTGACACCTTTTATCCTTCCTTTTGTAAATGCTTATGTAGGGATGTCACCCTAGTGCTAGAGTAGGGATAGATGTAATGCTTTCCACTCGCCAACCCTTGATGCAGGGTAATTTGGACTCATGCTTCTTGATTTTCTGCATCTTACTTCTTGAACTAATTGTGCTGCTTATGCTGCACCATCTAAACTGAAGGCACAGATTTGGCTTCATGCTAATTCCTTTGCATTTATATACCCTCGTGTTGAGGTGTCTCTATGTTCATCTATTTTTGTGGGTTATTATGTAACCAAGAGACTTATTGGTAAATTGATTGTTTACCTAATGACTTTTCTCTCCTTTAGACTTTCATGCTGATAAAAAGAACCATTGGAGTGTGATTCTAGATGTCTAGAACTTATGGGCCCAGCCCTTTTACATGTTTTAAAAAACAACCCAAGGCACTGGTAGAGGATTGAGGTGTATGGTACTATTTTGCCATCCTGTTGCATGCTAGATTTTTCAATGGGTGTTTTCGTCTTCACTATTTCTATTCATAATTTGTTTGTGTGTGAGATTGCAGTCTCACTGAGTTTTAGTCCTCGATCAGCATGTAGTACTTTGTAATAATTACAAATATTCTATGACTCTGCATTTCTACGCACTATTTATGTCTCCTTGAGGCAGTGTTTAATTTGTGCGGGTGCTTTCCGGTGCCTAGCACCAGCACTTATTTGTCAGGTCTGGATCTATACACAATATTAGCTGCTGCCTGCTCACTGAGTTCACTCCGGTCTCCCCCGTGGCAGCGAGAGCTGATATCGCTTGTTACTGTGCTTAAACTACTTCAAATTGGATCCTGCGGACGCCCGCCCTATAATGAGACACACACTGCCAGAAACCACATGGGTCCTAGACCCTGCCTCAGCTTACACCAATAAATCCAGTAGTGCTACCAATGACCGATTGGAAAATATGTTAGTAGTTCGGCCCCGTCCCTGATTGGCAAATCCTGAAGTATGGGTCCCGACATGGACAAATGATCACTATTTACGCCCGCGGCCCGCCCCAGCATCATGCGCAGCCTCAACACTAATCGGCTGCTGAAAGCAGAAGAAACAATCAGCGTGTTGCGCAGCAGGCCTCAGGTAAATTAAAACTCTGCCCGCAGCTGTAAATTTAAATCAATGATGACCCCCCCTACGGACTGCTGGGGCCCCAGAAGCCAACTGCACAGCTCTGCTCAGAGCTGCGCCTGCTGTGAATCTGAGGGGCATCAGGGGTCATGCGCATATTTGCCATTCCACATGAAAACGAGTGAGAGAAGTTGCGACCAGACTCTGGGAAGGCGGGCAGTCGGTCTGTAAACCGGAATTCCGTGCTCTCCTCGCAAGTAAGTGTGAAATCATCCGAGTGTCAAATTTTGTTTTTAACACTTGTCTGGGAACATATGTACAGTAAATGGAGCATTTCCTCTGCACGTTCTTGCGTCTTGACAGTTTATGAATGCAAGAAACTAATTGCTGAAGTTTCCGGAGCACATTTTAACTGCCTGCACTGAGAGAGAGCTGTTATTATTTGTTAAAATTATGTAGCTTAATGGGGTCAGTCCGCTGCTCCATGTATGCAGCTGCTGGTTTCCCAATTGCTGCACTCTGCAGAGGCTAATATTTCACGCTGGTTTCCATCTTCGGCTGAAGCTTTCAGTGCTAAATGTTAAAATAAAATAACATTACTAAGTATAATGCAAACCATGGGGCCTTTTTTTGTGTAAGGGCCGTTAGAGTCAATTTTGTTGTGCCAACTCACCTGCTGCCTTCCATGCCGGTAGCGCTGCTCCACAACCACGGTTCTCTCAAAAGGCACAGGCCAGCTGACAAGACTTGCAGTCACGGTCTCAGATGAAGAGCTTGGGTCAGTGGTGCTCATTTTATTGACTTCAAAATTAAGTTATAGAATGAAAGAATCTCATGTTGTATTCAAATCTTTGCTACTAGGCACTAACTTACTGAGCTATATTACTGACATTCTAGACTGAAATTGAATGCAGTGTAGAAGTGCAAGAGTCTTAATTATTTCTTGTAGCAGCATTTTCCTGTTGTCGTTTTTATACTGTGAGTCAGCCCTCCGGTAGATAGCATTGTCACAGGCACTATTATGTGAGAATCTGCTTGGAATGTAATTTATTTTCAAAATAGGGAGAGGAGAGGACTGTGTTTGAAAAAGCATGTTTAATGAAA
The DNA here is from genome assembly GCF_964261635.1 of Lissotriton helveticus. Classification (NCBI taxonomy): domain Eukaryota; kingdom Metazoa; phylum Chordata; class Amphibia; order Caudata; family Salamandridae; genus Lissotriton; species Lissotriton helveticus. The sequence goes on along the minus strand of NC_136071.1, from coordinate 571,886,629 downwards.
GAAATGATTCCTCTTGAAATGGGAGGAACAGGCTGGTGTTGTGGATGGAAGTTCACGGGCACTCCAGAGGAATGGAGAGACATTCCAGTCATGGGAATGTTATTGAAAGGAATATTATTAATGTAATGTAACAACATACCTATTTCTTGTACTGGATCAGCAGGCTAGCAGTACGTACGAGTATTCACGCTTTTAGAATGTCCCTGTTAGAGGCACCTGTTTAAGCAACACAGGTTCACTGGCCAGGGCGTGGGAGTGTACAAAGCATAATATAAAGGTTGATAGTACCTGAGATCTTTTACTCAATCACTACACTTGGTGCATTTCTTGCTTCTCCCTCCTTTCGTTCCTTAATTTTTTTTCCTGCTCCTTTCACACTTTCTTTCATTTCTTTCTTTCTTATCCTTAACACTTCCTTCTGCTTTTCTTCCATTTTCCTTTCTTCTTTCTAGCCACCATCACACATCGTTTGCTTCCTTTTTCCCTCTATCTTTCATTTCTTCCACATTCTCTTTTTTTTCCTCCTTTCATCCATTACTCATTTATTTCCTCACTCCAGACCAGTACTCCCCTTCCTGCCTGCATTAATTGTTGCCTTCCTTAATGTATTTTTACCTTCATCCCTTTCTTTCTTTCAAGCAGCACAGTACAAGCACATTCTCTTTAAGTTGGGAAGCTGTCTCACGTCCTTATATTACCTTTCCTAAAGCTGCATTTTGACCTTTACTCACATTCTGTAATTCAAGTTGACTTATAAGTTGTTCCATATTTTATATTATATTATATTGATGTGCATAGCGCACTAAGCACCCAAGAGGGTATCCAGGTGCTTGGGCAATGGGCAGGTGTGTAGGTGGGAGGTACTTGAGGTGTTTATGTGAAGAGCTGGGTCTTCAGCTTCCTGCTAAACTCTAGAAGTGAGGAGGTGTCTCTGATATTTTGAGGTTTGATTTCTCATGCTGGAAAATCAATTACCCAGCATGAGCAAAGTGTCGGGATTGGCCTGAGCAAGCTGGATTTGCACTCCCACTGGGACAGGGAGCCTGTGCCTGCTCATGTTCTCCACCCAGCAACGTAGCTCAGTTGGTGATATCTCAGTACACATGTTGCTTTGGCCATCGTAAGTCCTTGGGACCACTGCCTGCCCTTAAAAAATGAAAAGAAAACTTAATTATTTCTTTTACACACATCCCGTTTTTCTTTAAGGAAAACTGGCTGCATTTGAAGAAAAAAAAAGTTGTGTTGTTCCTACTAATCCATAGGATCTGCACATTGTTTGGACAACATAAACTAGGGGCTTGGTGCCAAGACTGGTTCCCGGCACCCTCGCAAGAAATGTTGGCCTATAGACCAGCTAGCTCACAGTGCCACTGTAAGACCTCCTAACCTACCAGGGAGCGAATGGTTTCTGACCACCACTAAACATGACAACCCTGTCCCCTCAGGGATCGTGGAAATAGTACAGAACTTTTTGCTCAGTCACTGATGCTCAGTAATTCTCATAGAAATATGCAGAGAATACACTGTGGGACTTTTTCAATAACATTTTATTGAACCAACGTTATTCTTGTATAAAATATATGTGCTGCAATGATTAGTAGAAACAAGCAAATAAATGTAATCACCAGCACTAAAAGCGTAAATAATAGATGTAGTTCTACCATGGTGCTAAAAGAATTAATATATGTAGGCATATAACACAAGGTGGTAATCGAGCATACTCCCGCAATGCAACCCTACTCTAAGTGTACCTAGAGTGTGTGTAGTTGTAAAGCCAAGAATCCCCCCAAGGGATGATCCAACCCTATTACCTGATGTGATAGAGTGAAGGACCCCGTCTTGGTCACAAACTTGACACCCCTCACCTGATTTCTCGGCATGCCACTACCTTGGTGTCAGCGGAAGTGCCTCCTCTACGAATCTATTGGGATGCTCATCTTTTACAATAGACAGGACCCTTGCGATTTGCGTATAGATTAGCAATGTTATGGATATATAGATAGCCCTGTCACCCCATGGATGAAGACAGTGATAACATTTATACATAGTGCGAAAATAAGACCTTGTACATGATGTTCAGGGCATTTTGATAATGTTGTGCGAAGCTAGATGTGTAAACAAGTTTAGTTTCTGAGAAACTGATCCAACATTGTCATGCACGCAAATATGTGCAAAAGGTCACAACTGAAAATTGTATTTGCGAGGACAATGTAAGAAACAAGCTGCTTCGCTACATGGACCTAACTCTGGAACATAACAGTTGCTTTATTTAAAAAGCAAACACAGACATGGTGGTCTGCTGTCCTCGGCAGGCCACAAACCCCATTCCCTATGGTTTGCAAATTGCGACCTGCCTCATGAATAGTGATGAGGTAGGTCATTTGCAACCCTATTGGGAATCGCTAAATGTGTCTGAGACTAATTGCGAGTCGCAAAAAATCGCAATATCAGACATGCAAAACAGAATGGTCGTACATCTGGTCCCAAATGCTGAAACTAGTATTAACTGCTACTTTGGTATTAAAAAAAACTGAAAATTAAGCAGCGTTAGCACGACTTTCATGTGACCTGTGCCTATATTTCGATTGCACAAGCATGTTAGAGGATCAAGACAGGAGAGCAAAGAAATAATTGAAAAAGGCCACATATGATAGCTTACTGACCAAATTGGTGCAGGGGCTCCCAGAGCACAAGATTGGAGTTTTTGATGAGAAGCCTCAGGGTTCCAGCACGGCTGAGGGAAACATTAGTGTTTAAAGCAATCGGAATCTGAGCTTCAGCAGAACAGGAGTATTGCAGGTGTAGGACATGCTTTGTTGGTCAATGATGTATGGAGTGCATCATGTAAGTTTAAAAATATGTTAGTTTAAATTGCTATTGCCCTCTTTAATGCACTGAAAATCAAATGCAATTATTAAATGCAATTATAGCTTTAGGGCAGTTCATGTGCTCAAAACATATAGGAAGGATTACAGTGTTTAGAGAAGTGTGAAAGTTGCATTCTACAATAAATCGCTCCAGCCAGCACAAAACACATTAAAATTGGTTTCAGCCGTAAAGATTCCATTATACCTGCTTCCGTCCAAATGCTGATGTAAAGGGTATATGTGATGCTTTCTATTTAACAGAGCAAGTTAGCCGATAGTCTTCCATTTTTAGGTACGGCGTTTGCCCAGACCTTTTGACTTTACTAAGAGAATGTGTTAACGACATACCTGAAAATCGAACACTTATAGGGGCTTTAAGCAAGCCCTGTTTGTCCAGTGATCCCTTATTGGGCCAACCCACTTCAGCCATTGGCTAACTTATGCCAATGTACTGGCATTCTGCCATTGCACAAAGAGCACTTTCATAAAAAAATCTTTTGAGACCAAAATACATTTATACTTTTAACCATTCATTTTTTTATTTTGATGAGAGGCTAACAGCTACAATAACAATAACGTTTTGCAAAAAAGCATTACAAAAACACAAAGCAAGCATTGATAAAACCAAAAGGCTGGCAGACTGGGTCAAACCTATTTGATTTGTCCGTGCTCGTTTGGGTTGGTTTTGTGGATTTTTTATTATTAAAACAATTTACTTTATTCTATCTCTCTAAATGTTTTCAGGTACAGGTGCCCTGAAAATACTAGGAATTCTTAAACATAAAACAATTAAAATATACATAATATCCGTTGTCAGTGAGTACATTTCTCCTAAATTTCTGTTTTTCATACACGTTCAGCTAGTTTGATCAAAATGTAAATTGAGCCACTGGGTGCCACATCACCTCATAAATTGTAGACATGAGTATACCAGGGTTCACCACTAACATTTTTCGGTAGGAGCCCATGATAGAAATAGTAAACTATTTTCATTTGGACATGTCTAAGAAGCAATTTCATCTTTCAAGCAATCCACTTTTTCATCTGAATAAAACAATTTCTTTTCTGTGTTTCTATTCTTACCTATGCACAATGAGCCCTTTCAACTTCTTACAACCAGTGTAGCTTCTCATCACTTCAAGGTTTGTTTCACCCAAAGTCCAGACAACAAAGCATCATAAGGCTGTAGTGATGTTTTTATTTTGGTATAAATGCTAACTGGTTAGTTATTTGGTGCAGCATCAACCCAATGTAGAATGACCAATCACAAACTCAAGCTTAGAAGAGTAGTGACATCTGGCTCCTGGTAGGTCTAGCATGAACAAAGCGTTCCTGTTGGACCTGGCCCTTTTAGCAGGTTTAACCCCAAACTTTTTGCCTTTTGTCTCCTGTTCTTTCTGACCTGTTTTTGTTGGCTTTTGGACTGTGTGTACTTTACCACTGCTAATCAGTGATAACGTGAATATGCTGTCTGTTTAAATTGTGATTATGATTGGTTATCCGTGATTAGCATACTTAAGTCCATAGTAAAGTGCACTGTGTGTGCCCAGGGTTTGTAACGCAAATGGTACTAGTAGACTTCCAGCGCTGATTGTGCCACCCAGACAGGTAGCTTTTCAAATGTGTCTCAGACCTGCCACTGCAGTATCTGCACATTCAATTTTTAACTGCCATGTCGACCAGGCAAGTGCACCCATTGGCCAGGCTCTAACCTTCCTTTTTCTTACTTGTAAGGCACCCCTAAGGTAGGCCAAAGGTACTCACATGGGCAGGGTGCAGTGTATGTGAAAGGTAGGACATGTACTGGAGTGTTTTACATGTCGTGGTAGCTTTTCACTATTGCAAGGACTATCTATCCCATAGGCTATCATTGGAGCTGCTTTGTAACATTTTACAAGTGTAACTTTTAATTAGGAACAGCTAGAAATTTGGAGTTTGGGCTCCCTGACCTCAGAGGTTAATAGCACATCTTTTAGTGAACATGGTTTTTAAATTGCATATTGAAAAACGCCACTTCTAGAAAGTGTGCATTTTCTTTCTTTATCATTCTGTGTGCCTCTGCCTGCTTGTGGAATCAACGTCTGGTTTTAGACTGACAGGGGCTCTTTTTGCATTTACTCCATACACTCACACAAATGCAGTGAGGTGTGCCGTGCATATGCTGATGAGTAATACAAACACTCCGGTTTTGGCCTAGACTACACCTGCACACAGTTTATCCCTGTTGTTACAAAATGTACTCATCTCTTCGGGTCAACCGAAAAAAACAAGACTTTAGATATAAAAATGCAAATGTTTGAGGAGCACAATAAAATTCAGCAACATTTGAAGAATTCCACTTATAATTTACAACGTCTAATGTTCAGGTCAAATGACAGTAGAAGACACCATATACCACGAAAGTCAATCTCTAAAACACTTTCTTTTTCATCTTCTTTTACTGTTTAATTTCATAGCATTACAGGTGGACAAATCCAAAATGTGCAACAGCCAAATGTGCAACAGCCTACGTGTTTAGTCCCTTTATTTTTGTATGGGACTTCTTCAGGGCAACATTTGCTTCTTGTGGGAGTTTATCCCTTCAATAGCACTTCAAGTGGCTCTTCGTGGCCCTTTTGGAGAGTCTTGACATCATTTCTTCCATCAGGTGATTCTAGCTTACTCCTGCAATGTAGTTTCCTGCTCCTTTTCTTGCTCTCCCCACAATCTATGACTACGCAGTCCCAAACTTGGGATAATAACGTCAGTGTTCTCTCCAAACTTCTTTCATCGTCATGCACCACTTTTTAACGGTCTCAGGTCTGCTCGTGGAATCGGGCGACAGCGCACTGTGCCGGTAACCAGGGGGCATTACATGCCTCGGTGGTTCGAAAAGGACATGTGAAAGAGACTGTTAAAAACTGGTGCACTTTACTATGGACTTAAGTATGCTATGAAATTAAAAATTTAAAGAGGATGAAAAAGAATGTGTTTTAGAGATTGACTTTCATGATATATGGTGTCTTCTACTGTCATTTGACCTGAACATTAGAAGTTGTAAATTATAAGAGGAATTCTTCAAATGTTGTAGAATTTTATTGGGCTCCTCAAGCATTTGCATTTCCATATGCTGATGAGTCTTCGTGGGCTAGAGTGGTGGGAGGAGTTGTCACTAACATTTGAATAGGCTGTGGTTGCCTTGCACAATGCTGTCTCTACCCCCTGTAGCGTGGTTGGACCAGGGAGGACAGAACTGGTTTTACTGAGCAAGAGAAATGTTCTGGCAAAGACTTCAAAGGGAAAAAGGCTATATGTATAAGACCTAAAACCCCAGAACTTTAGATTGCTTCTGGAGTAAGAGGACCCTGCCAAGAAGAAGAGCTGCCAGGAGGAGTACTGCCCCTTTGCTGTGTGTTGATTTGTTGGGTTGGTCTCTAGTTGCTGCTTCTGTCTGTGAGCAGTGGAAAGGACTGGACTTTTGCCTTGCTGTGGTATTCTGTTTAAGAAGATTCTCTGAGGGCTTGATGTAGAGTTTGCCTCCTATTAAGAAGTGTCATTGACACAAAGACTTCACCTGCAGCATCCTTGAACTCCGCTGCTGGGAGTACTGACTTGCCTTGTGGTGTCAAATCCACCTCTGGGCTCTTGGAGGTTGTTCCTGGTGCAAAGAACTACAAAGACCTGACAAAACCTGCAAAATAGATGCTTCGCTCTTCTTGTGGCTGTATGTTCTGATGCAGCACCGCCATGCAGGAGAACATCTTGATGCACCACCCTTTGTGGCCAGAGAAACCTATGCAGCACCTGTCAGTGGCCCAAAGAACTACTGCACGCTGAACTCAAGGCACCACTCTCGGAAGGCTAAGACCCCTGCACAGACTCCGGCGCAGGCCCTGCTGTGCTGCTATAAGAAACAGCACATTGCGGCTGAAGTAATTGATCCAGAGCACCGCATCAACCTCCAGTGTTTCCCAGATTTCTGTGCATTTTGCCTGTGGACCACGCATTGCAGACACAGCACACGTAGAACAGAACAATCTTGGAATTAATGCATCACTTCCCCCTACAGTCTGGAATTGACGCATCACTTCTCCTGCGTGCAGCAGAACTGCCTCCTCATGGACACAGGAACTGAAGCATCACTGTGTTTTCTGATGCTTTCCTCCACTGTGCCTGTTTTGCCTTGTTGATTGTTACACCTTTGAGGTACTTTGTGTAAAAATAATGCATCCATAGATTTCTATGGACAGAATTGCTTGAAACCATTTAAAAGTCATATTTTGAGTTGTGTATGTTGGATGTTTGTCATTATGGTCTTGTTTCGTTTAGATAAAGACACTTTATTTTTTTCTAAACTGGTGTGGTGTCCATTTGTAGTGTTTTCACTGTGTTGCTGTGAGTGTGTTATGAACAAATACTTCACACATTGCCTCCGAGATAAGCCTGTCTGCTCGTATCAAGCTATCAAGGGGGTGAGCAGGGGTTATCAAGGTGTGTAGCTCCCTTATCCTGACTAGAAGGAAGGGCCTCTACTTGGAAACAGGTGCATACCTATGCCAACTAGAGACCCCCATTTCTAACAGCTCCGTTCATAGCAAAAGCTCAACTTGGCCAAACCTATGTCTACCCTCAACCCTACATTTGGCTACCATCCACTCACTAACACTTTTTCACTTGCACAAAGAGAAACTCAAGCAATGGGCACTGCATATGAAAGAAAGCATACATAAGTGATTATGCTCCTCAGCATTGGGCACTAGCAGAGAGGAACTGCCTCCCTCCTTACCTGGCCTGGCACCAGTCCTCATCACAGCCAGTTTCCTTGGGCTGACTCCTCTTCAGCCCTTTCTGCGTCTACTATTGATGCTGAGCCCATGCACCACAGCAAATATCAGGCCAGGTGTGTCTTTCAGGGTAAGCACATGACTTTTGATTCTATAGCTCCTCCTACCTTTCCCAAGTTTAACGCAAGGGTCTCAGCTGTAGGTAATGACCAGGGAAGTAGTGCTCTTGCTTCTATCCCCCCTAAAGAACCCAACAATCTCCATTGCCATCCCCATCGGCTAGATGAGTGGTACTGTACTTATAAAAAGCCTCAGCCATCCTCTGCATCAATAGTCATGCTGCCGTATGAAATAGATAGTGTATAAGGTACAAGTTGATTACATGGTATTTTGGCATCATGCCTCCCCTCCCCCAACTACTGATTAGCATTTATTTCCTCCATGCAGCTGCCCAGTGGCATTTCCCTATTGGTACCCCAGCCTATTACCCCTGTCCTCTCCAGTGTTATCTGTCCCTAAATGCCCTTCCAGTAAAAAAAAGTTTATCCTGGAAACAATGCAAACAAACACTGTCTGTAAATCCTGGTATATGTTTTGCACTATCCTTTTTGTACATTAGCTATCTATATTGCTGTATATAGGGCAAAACCTGGCATTTCATACATTATTTACAATGAGGATTAATGTGAATGTTAGGCTGGACAGGGTGACATTCTCTGGAATGGTGTTGTGATAGTGAAGAAGCCACATTTACTTAAAAAAAATATGAATGAGGCATGTGCTTTTGGAAGATGACCTCCCAATGTGCTGCCCTGACCCTAGCCCATCCACCATGCATGCATGGATGTGGTGTGCTGTGGTGGGGTGGCTACTGCTGCGGATGTTAAGGTCATACAGGAGTAGAGTGAGACAACCCTGTCAAAGTGAGTCTTGCAGAGTCCTGGAATACTCACTGGTGGGCTCAGAAATGTTTTGTGTGAATGCACAAATATGCAATGGTTGTCTTCCAAGGGTTGGTGGATTCATCAAGTGTGTCCTTTGCTGCCTGCGGTAGAAGATGTGCGAGGGGTTAAAGCAGATGTGGAAAGAGTTTCTGATATGGAAGGGGTACGTGCAGTGAATGTCTAACTTGTGTCGCCTGATGATGGCATCTTGACTGTAATGCAGGGCTGAGTAAGAGTAAAACTGCCTCTCCTCATCACCATGCCACTGTCTTCTTCTGAATGCATTGATCCTCTCCCTGAATTACCATATGACACAGACGTAGCAGGGCCTTGGGGGTCTGGAGATGTTCCAATGAAGCAGCAAATAAATTACACGAGTCCATCATGTTAAATACATTTTGATTTATTCAGAGACCATAGAAAAGCAAAGGGATATCATAGTGGTTTACAGCGATAGAGCAGGACAGAAGGAGATAGACAAAAAAGAAGGAATAGGATGTGAATGGAGGGGACCAGTTTAGGAGATGCAGGTTTCAAATGTGTTCATGAAGAACTGGGAAGACAGGAGCACAGTGCAGGGTCTGTAGCAGTAGTAGGAATTTCCTGGAGGGATAGTGCTTTCCAATAACGTCAGTCCATACAGCATATGGGAATGAATGAGGGTTAAAGATTTACGTCCCATGGTTGTGGGTAAAATATATTCTCCATGTGTGCCACTGCAATGGAACTGCCACGTGGTGACATTCACCAGAAGAGACAGAAGCTTCCATGTTGCCTGCGTACAGCATCACTGAGGTTGTGTGGAGGTCTATACTGTTTTGGGATTTTATATTGGCACTAGTTACTCACCTCCCTCCTCCCATTAGCCCTGGGATGTTTTCTTGCAGACGTCCATGTGTTGTAGGAAAATAGCCTCCTCAGCACTGTCTTCAGGAGCTGTAGGATGCACAGGAGTGACATGCTTTTCAATGGGGGCCCACCTCCTGGCAGCATTACCTCCCTGATGATTTTCCTATCGTGCTCAGGAGATGGGAGATGCCAGGTGAAGGGAAGGGTTTTGGGAAAGGGAATGCTGGGAGAGAGACCTGGAATGAGAAAAGAAAAAGTCTTAATGAATTTGCCAACTTCAATGTTTCCGTAACACACCTCTCAGTTATTTGCACAAATACCTTTTCTCTGCAGATACATCTACTCCCTTTGAACCAGCTTTAGGAAGGACTTGTCAATCCGAGATTTCTTACTGCTCTATTCAAAATCAAATAAACAACCTGTTCGCATGCACAATATTACAAGTTCTCATCCCTTTTTAGGGCTCGGACTCCTCCCCACTGTAAGTGGGGGAGGAGTTTCGAGATCCTAATGTTAGAAGAAAAAAAAGAAGTATCTCCTAGGGCCTTGGCGAGAGGAATTCCACACATTCCTTAGCGTTTTCTGTCATCTGGCCAGTGATTCGTCTTCCTTGTGTTTTCGTTTTAATAGGCTTGAAGTGATAGGGTAAATGTAGTTTTGTTCCGCCATTTTGGGCATATTTCGTTCGTGCTCGCGCAAAGAAGTACATAAATTATAATTAGGAGCTGTCAGGGTGCCTCCGTTAGTGAATCCAGATGGCCGGGCGCGTTCACAATTCTGCAGCGCTCAGCGCGCAGCTTCCTTGTTCTTGTTTTTTTTACAATTGGATCGCTTTCGCGATCTGTGGTCCGGCGTTGTGAAGCTTGTTTGTTCGGGGATTCTACGCGCGTTCAGTTTTTCATCGGAGGTACATGCCGAGTTGTTATGAAGTACATGGGAGCAGTTTAACAGGATGTGAGCACTCGGATAACTCTATTGTGCGGACCAGGCATGTGAGTGAGCACGAGCTTATTGCCAGCGCGCCGGAGATGCACCTTAACCCTGCGTGTAAAGAAGCGTCGCTGTGTCAGGTACCGAGAACTCCGACTGCTCTTCCGTGGGCTTCTATCCTGACCCCCCGCATCCTTATCATTGTACAGGGGCGCCATAGCTCAGGCATTGGGCCTCAATTCTGATTCCAGGGAAGCCACTCCCTCTGCTCTTTCATTACTAGGCGCGCACACCACAGCTGTCGGTGCACCTCAATCCCGACCTGCCACATCGTCTGCTATTTCAGTTCCGGAGCGAGCTTAGCTCCGGCAGTGTACCTCAATCCCGACCTGCCGCATCCTCTGCTATTTCAGTACCAGGCGTGCACAGCTCTGTCAGTGCACCTCAATCCCGACCTGCCGCATCCTCTGCTATTTCAGTACCAGGCGTGCACAGCTCTGTCAGTGCACCTCAATCCCGACCTGCCGCATCCTCTGCTATTTCAGTTGCGGAGCGAGCATAGCTCCGGCAGTGTACCTCAATTCTCACATGCCATGCACACTGCTCTTTCAGTACAGGGGTGCACAGCGCCATTTTCTCCTGTTTTTAGGTCCGGGGCGCACACAACTCGGTCAGTGTACCTCAGTCCTGAACTGTTGACCCTCTGCTATTTTTGTACTGAGGCGCATCCTACCCACCTCAATCCAGACCGACCGCACCCTGGGCTCCAGCAGTCCCGGAACGCCGCAGCTCTGCCAATGTGTCTTAATGCAGAGCTGCCGCCCCCCCTGCTGTGCAATACAGGGCGCACTCACTTCAGCCAACGTATCTCAGTCGGGACTAGCACAGCATCTGTTACAGCACCACCACACTGTGCCAAAGTACCTCGACCCAGACCTTGGCAGCCTCTGCTGTTACACGACTGACGCACACTCTGCTCTTCCGATGCACACCAATCCTGACCCGCCGCAGCGTCAGGTATTACAGTACTGGGACATACTTAGTTCTGGCAGTGCCCTCTGTACAGACCCGTCGGACCCTCGGCTCTCACAAGCACACACTATCTCTTCCCTGTGGCTCCCCATCTTTTTCAGGGAGACACCCACACACTGCAGAGTGTGAGTGCAGAGTGTGAGTGCAGAGTGTGAGTGCAGAGTGAGAGTGCCGAGTGAGTGTGAGTGCAGAGTGAGTGTGAGTGCAGTGTGAGTGCAGAGTGAGTGTAGAGTGAGTGTGAGTGCAGAGTGAGTGTGAGTGCAGAGTGAGTGCAGAATGCAGAGTGAGTGAGTGCAGAGTGCAGAGTGAGTGCAGAGTGCAGAGTGAGTGCAGACTGCAGAGTGAGTGCAGAGTGAGTGCAGAGTGAGTGCAGAGTGAGTGCAGAGTGAGTGCAGGGGCAGAGTTAGTGCAGAGTGAGAGCAGGGGTAGAGTGAGTGCAGAGTGAGTGCAGGGGCAGAGTGAGTGCAGAGTGAGTGCAGGGGCAGAGTGAGTGCAGAGTGAGTGTAGAGTGCAGAGTGAGTGTAGAGTGCAGAGTGAGTGTAGAGTGAGTGTAGAGTGAGTGCAGAGTGAGTGCAGAGTGAGTGCAGAGTGTAGAGTGAGTGCAGGTGCAGAGTGAGTGCAGAGTGAGTGCAGAGTGAGTGCAGAGTGAGTGCGAGTGTAGAGTGAGTGCAGAGTGTAGAGTGAGTGCAGGTGCAGAGTGAGTGCAGAGTGAGTGCAGGTGCAGAGTGAGTGCAGAGTGAGTGCAGAGTGAGTGCGACTGCAGAGTGACTGCAGAGTGAGTGTGACTGCAGAGTGATTGCAGAGTGAGTGTCACTGCAGAGTGACTGCAGAGTGACTGCAGAGTGACAGTGACTGCAGAGTGACTGCAGGGTGACTTCAGAGTGACAGTGACTGCAGAGTGACTGCAGAGTGACAGTGACCGCAGTGTGTGTGTGCAGGGTGAACAGTGTGTGAGAGTGCAGGGTGAACAGTGTGCAGAGTGAGTGTGAGTGCAGAGTGAGAGTGAGTGTGAGTGCAGAGTGCAGAATGAGTGCAGAGTGCAGAGTGAGTGCAGAGTGCAGAGTGACTGCAGAGTGACAGTGACTGCAGAGTGACTTCAGAGTGACAGTGACTGCAGAGTGACTGCAGAGTGACAGTGACTGCAGTGTGTGTGTGCAGGGTGAACAGTGTGTGAGAGTGCAGGGTGAACAGTGTGCAGAGTGAGTGTGAGTGCAGAGTGAGAGTGAGTGTGAGTGCAGAGTGCAGAGTGAGTGAGTGCAGAGTGCATAGTGAGTGCAGAGTGCAGAGTGAGTGCAGAGTGAGTGCAGGTGCAGAGTGAGTGCAGGTGCAGAGTGAGTGCAGGTGCAGAGTAAGTGCAAAGTGAGTGCGAGTGCAGAGTGAGTGCAGAGTGAGTGTAGAGTGAGTGCAGAGTGAGTGCGACTGCACAGTGACTGCAGAGTGAGTGTGACTGCAGAGTGACTGCAGAGTGAGTGTGACTGCAGAGTGAGTGTGACTGCAGAGTGACTGCAGAGTGACTGCAGAGTGAGTGTGACTGCAGAGTGACTGACTGCAGAGTGACTGCAGAGTGACTGCAGAGTGACAGTGACTGCAGAGTGACAGTGACTGCAGTGTGTGAGTGTGCAGGGTGAACAGTGTGTGAGTGTGCAGGGTGAACAGTGTGTGAGTGTGCAGGGTGAACAGTGTGTGAGTGTGCAGGGTGAGCAGTGTGTGAGTGTGTAGGGGCAGTGTGTGAGTGTGCAGGGTACGAACACTTGAACTAAGTCCACCACACACACATACATAAGACCACACACACATCACACACACACCACATACACACACACACACCACACACACACCACATACACACCACATACACACCACACACACACACACACCACACACACACACCACACACACCACACACACACACACCACTCTCTCACCACCACACACTCACCACCACACACTCACCACCACACACGCAACCACACACACACACCACCAGCCGTCAGTGCACGCTTTCACCAGGCACAAACACCACCAGCCATCAGTGCACGCTTTCACCGGGCACAAACACCACCAGCCGTCAGTGCTTGCTTTCACCAGGCGCACTCACCACCAGCCGTCAGTGCACGCTTTCCCCAGGCACACACACCACCAGCCGTCTGTGCACGCTTTTACCAGGCACACACACCAACAGCCGGCAGTGCACGCTTCCACCAGGCACACACACCTCCAGCCGGCAGTGCACGCTTCCACCAAGCACACACACCACCAGCCATCAGTGAACAATTTCTACAGGCACACACACCACCAGCCATCAGTGCACACATCAATTGTTAACGCATCCACAATAAACTATTGTAGCAATCGCAGTATGGTGCACTTTACTTTTAAACATATTCATCTAAAGCGCAGCATGTCACCATTGCTACAATTCCAATCCAACCCACATAATTCCACTACACACCACATGCATACACTCCATAACACATGGCTAAAAGACATTGCCATTGACAATGCCATTAGCTCTAACTCAAATAAATCCGAGACCTATTGCATTTCCAATGCTTGTTGGAATGGTTATTAAAAATCTCTAAATTCAGCATTATCTCTTGACAAGTCTGCTGGTATGTTGCACTATGGATGCACCTCTGTTTTTACAAGATTTCCACATCTTGTTGTTCAGACCACCTTTTAGTTCATTATTTCAAAAGGATTTTTAATGTTTTTTAATGTCTCTGCTAACTTTAATCATAGGCTGAATGATTAATTCCTCTGAGAACCATTCAGGCTATGGTTCAGATCGACTACGAGCATGAGACTACAAGGAGGTGCCCCCTCCCCATGTCCAGGTCACAAAGTTAACCCAAATGAAGGGTAACATTCAACTAGAACCTAGAATAGTAATGAGCTCCTTACACCTCATTATGTTCAATCAATCAATCATACAAGACTTGTAAAGCATGGCTATTCACCCATGAGTGTCTCGAGGCGCTGAGGAAACTTGCTGCGGAGGCTCAGTCGAACAGTCAGGTTTTAAGCCATTTCCTGAATTCCAGCAGCGAAAGTGAGGTCTGCAGATGAAGAGGGAGGTTCCAGGCCCTGGGCTCAAGGTAGGGGAAGGAGTGACTTTTGCTGTGGCTTCGGCGTATGCAATGGGTGTGAGCAAGGTGAAGGTGGGGGAGTGCATGTGTCTGGAGGGTTGGTGGAAGCTCAGGCGGTGGTTGATGTATGTTGGTCCTTGGTTCTGCCGGGCTTTGTAGGTGTGGATCATCATCTTGAAGTGGCATCTCTCCCAAATGGGGAACATTGTATGGACTGAATGCAAACTAGGTGGGGATTAGTAGAACTCTGATGAAGGCTGTTGACCCTGTTGGGCAATTCAAAAGGCTGAAACATGTAGTTTTAATTGTTTGACTGGATGATGCATATTCTTCAACTATCATCCACGTATGAAAAGTTTTTAACCATATCTTGGGTATCCAAGTATTAAAAGGGAAACTGGTGGATACACTCTAAGATATTTTTAGCTAAAGATCTGGATCCCTGTTGTTATCCTGCAACATTTATAAAGATCTTCTGATTAGCAATTGAGTCCACCGAGGTGATATCTACCTATCTTGGTGTGGACAGGTCACTAATGATGGGGAAATTGTGGAGGGAGGTGACCTATACAAATTTCCTTGGATACCTGCAGTGTATCTGAAGTGAGTAGGGTTTTTTACACTTCCATTCGACCGTAGCGCTTTGTTGTGCTATACATCCTTGGACTCCTTATCTCCACTCCCATTGCCAGCCCCTCCATTCGCATGCTGCAACTTTCACCTTCAAAAGTAACAGATAGCACAGGTGTGCACGTAAGCAAAATGACTTTGTTGGGAGACAAATGTCCCTCACATGGTGACGGTTGTGTACTCCTGGCCTGAGTGCCCCAACTGTAAGTATGTTTGGATCCTTGTTACAGATGATTGGGCCATGAGCAAACACAGATCATTCATGTGCACTACGATCTAGCGCTGTCTCTTGGACGGGGGACTGCTTAGACTGGGAGGGGCACCCAAAGCATTACCTTCAGGAAGTGTGAGGCTACTGCCTTCACCTGAAGTTAAGTAGCACCATTACAGTGGTGGCGCCATACAGTGTTTTTAGTAATCAGTAGCGTGAACAAGCCTGATGTACCTGTGTCACTAGAGTGGTGCCTCTTGGCCCAATCTCGTAAAATTCCACTCCTGTGTCCTTACCTTGACCCTGTCCTGCATAGAGTGTTGTGTGTGCAGTGCAAGGATCTGCGAGTGTCTGAAACATGGTACAGTGCAGGAAAAATAGTGCAAGGAGTTGTGTGTGTGCGTGAGGTTGTATGAGATCCTGATAGATGGTACATTGCAGGAGAAATAGCGTAAGCTATTGTGTGTGTGTGTGTGTGTGGGGATGAGCGTGTGCCTGAGCGATAGTAAAGTTCAGGAGAAATAACCTGTGCAGTTGTGTGTGTGTGCGAGGATGTACGTGTGCCTGAAGGATAGTACAGTGCCTAAAAAATGATGTGACCAGCTCTGTGTGGGCTTTAGGATTTTCTGGTGCCTGCAAGAAGGTACATCACATGGGAGATAGTGCATGATCTGGGATGAGCACACTAGTATGTATGAGCATCTGGATGGAAGTACAGTACATTGGAGACTTCATATGTCTTAATGCATGTGTGCATTTGTGAAGGAGCACAATAAACTTAAATTACTTGGTTTCAATGTTAGAGAATCTGGACTGGCTGTAGGAGCAGGGAAAGGTGGAGGTTTCCCCCAGACAAATTTGTGGATGGCTGCTCTTCTAGAGCTGGGTGGGACACAAATTGTAGGAAGGAATAACCAGGCTCTTCGCTGCACTCCAATAGGAGATTTTTGATTCTGAAAGGAGGTGACGGGTCAAAGTGGCCTGTGATGGAGCAAGGTTTCGCTCATAAAGAGACTTGCTCGGATTCAATCCTCTCGAAATAAAACGTAACGCATTAATAAACATGTTTCTACAACTAATAATGCACCACAAGACATTTCTAGTATCTAAGTGAAGCTTTCCTATGTGCCTTTACTAACCGTAGCTCGAGTGTCCTAAAATGGCCGTCGCAATGTGGGAACTTTTCTGCGCATGCGTCTGTCACACTCACGTGACATGACATACTCTCTGCTTTGGTGGGAAATTTTTGCTTCTGCGCACTAGAACTAAAGATGGCTGCTCTATGTTTTCACATGCTAACGCTTGCATTGCTGCTTTTACTAAATTGTTCGTTCTGCTTAATTCCTAACGCTGTAGTTAAAATAAAGTAATGGTAATAGAGTCGAGATAAGTGGTATACAGTGCATTCATTTATTCTTTGTTCTAAAACTGTTCTTCTTTGACTTTGCTATTAGCTCGTGTTTGGACCAATCAAGTACAATGTTGCTCCATCTTGGGTCCCACGACTGCGCATGTGCTGAATTCTCCCGAGTCCACAAGCCATGGCATTGAATTCCTGCCAGCGACAGTCTTGCCTGCAATGCGCCTGGGAAAATGAAGTTTTACCCTCAAAAAGGACGACAACTTACCAATCTTCGTATACATTGTATTTGTTATTGAAACATCCATTGTCGGGTTGAATAAAAGTGCATGGGAAAGTAAAATGATGGGAGGGAACATTAATTTGAATATTTGAATGAAATGATCTCATTACTGGTATGGTGTGATGACCTCTCCTCTCTTTTTAACCAATCAAATTGAGGGAATACACGCACTCCACGGAGTCTGTGGTGCTATCGGTCCTCGACAACCTCAGAGAGGGCATGGACACTAACCACCCCCAGGCCCTGGTCCTCCTAAACCTCTCCCCTGCTTTTGACACGGTTGACTATTCCATATTATTGTCTCCTGTCAGAGCGGCGGGGATTGGAGGGTCGGCCTTAGTCTGGCTGTCCTCCTTCCTGAGGGACCGCACCCAGGCAGTACGCCTTGGCGGACTTCCGAAAAGTACAATGCGGGGTCCCTCAGGGCTCCTCCCTTTCCCCTCTTTTATTTAATGTATACATTGCCCCTCTTATTTTCGCCCTTCAACAAATGGAGGTCTCAGTTTACAACTATGCGGACGACCTTCAGCTCATCTTCACTCTGTCCCCTTCCCCTGAATCTATGGTGAATTTCCAGTCTGTTATGATCTTTATCCAGGACTGGATGAATCACAACCACCTGAAGTTAAACCCAGACAAAACTGAACTGGTCTTGACAGGTGGTTGCTCCATTCCCTGGACCTCTCTCTTCTGGGCCCCTTCTCTAGGTCCCCCCCCTTCTCCATCTTCCTCTGTGAAAACACTCGGGATTAAGTTGAACGACCAACTCACTCTGCACTCCCATGTCAGTCTAGTGGTGTCCTCTTCTTTTCTTTCACTCCGCACTATTCATAAAGTTTCCCGCTTCTTCACTTTCTCTGCCCTGAAACTTATTGTCGTGGCAATGGTAATCTCTCGCCTAGACTATGGTAATGCCCTATACTGCGGTATGCCCGCGTACTGTATGCGGCGATTACAGCTAGTCCAAAATCAGGCGGCCCGCCTGGTCTACAACTTGGCCAAATCCCACCACGTCACTCCGCTCCTCAAGTCCCCGCACTGGCTCCCCATCCGAGAACGAGCTCTGTTCAAGATGGGCTGTATCACTTTTCAGGCCCGGGTTGACGCAGCCCCCGCCTTCATCTCCTCGGAAATCAAAGCCTACGCCCCCGTCAGGGAACTACGCTCATCTTCCCAACAATTGCTGGCAGTCCCCCGCTTTAGGCGGAAGAAGTGGGGGGGCACAAAATTTTCCACACTTATCCCTGCCTTTTGGAATTCTCTCCCCGGCTACCTCAGATCCTCCACTCAATATTCACACTTCCGAAAGGCGTTAAAAACCTTCCTTTTTTCACAAGTCTTCCCACTATAATCTGTCTTACTCTGCCTCCTTCCTGATCTTCCTACCCTCCTGGACTCAGTACACTTCAGCGCCATGAAACCGCCAGGTGAACGTGCGCTCTATAAATGCTTTAAACTCAAACTCACACACGTACTTGCAACATTGCGGGTGGTACACTGCCCTGGAAAATGGTGTATCTAAGGTTGGCCTAGCTAGTTAGATTGTCTGACTTGTCCGAATAGCTGACCTGTCACTGACCCAACGCACTCAATAGGCGATCGAGAGCAGAGGTGCTGGCGCAGCACCCTGTCAGAAGATTCGATAACCCAATCGGGGTTCTGGGAAGGAGTTTGAGAACCCAATCGGAGTCCGACTGATAGCTGCAGAGAGGGTTGCGACGCTGGCGTTGCACTTTAACTGTGGGTGCCAAAGGTACAAAGGTACAAAGGTACAAAGGTAGTTTACTGTGGGTGCCGGTTCTGACCTGCGGTGGTCCTGTCCTGATCCAATTTGGTCCGTACTTGTCCTGATTCTGGTCTGCACCTGTCCTATCCCGTTGGCACCTGAACTATCAGAGTTCTGTCCTTTATCCCAGCCGTGGCCAGGGTTGGTCTTCATACCATTCTACGTATTTATAAACCAGTGTGGGTATTCCATTGTATTGTTTCCCTTTTCTTACCCTTCCTATGTTCCAATGCTTAATGAAAGTCTCATAATATTTTCACATCATCTTGCTTTGAGTATTTTCTTCCTAATTGAACGAGCCTTGATTGAAATGGTATGGACGCTGACATTTAAGAATTTACCTAGATAAAGTGTTTGCACCTTTCCCGAGTCTGTGGTTATTTATGAATGAAATGTTTATTACTGCCTATTATTCTAACACCCTTGATCCCTTAGGACTCTAGGTATCGGTGACAAGGATTGGTTAGTTAAATGGTATAGGTCCTAAATGGTTAATTACAATTCTGATTAAGCGTAGGTTTACCTGTTCAAAGTGTGTATGTTTTTATGGGCCTAAGGAAGGAGATGGGTCTGATAAGAGAATCATAACAAGTAGTGCTGAGGCCCTTCAGTAACATTTTGAAGCACATATCACTGAGGCTGACAACCAGGTGTGAACCTCTAGTCACACTCTTGGCCTGTGTTTGGGCCTATCTAGATTGGAGATTGTCCTTCTTGTGGTAGACTGTTCTCTGGAGAAAGAGCATGGCAAAACAGAGGGCACTTCAAAAAGAGCAACCCCCAGAACACAAATTTCAAATACAGAGATACTAAATCACAAGTGTGTTTTGAAATTGATTATAAAAAGAGTAGCTTAATACTCCCAAATTGTCAAACTGAAGCTGCACATTTACCTCAAGGAGCTCAACACGAGTTCTACCTGTTGTGACCAGGACTGGGGACTTAGGGTCTGCCAGTCTCCCTTGTTGGGTGTGGGGGACATCATCTAGGGGGATCAAGAACATTTGCTTGGAGCCTGTAGCCTCAGATTCTGCCTGACCCAAGAGCAGTGTACCCTGTGAGGTGAAGGAGATCGCTTGGAGGGAGCGAAGTCAATGGAGATCGAGTTGTGTGGATCCCGGGCAGAGAGTATAAGATTCTGTTCCATCAGGATTGCCACATGGATCAGGCTGCCAGCCTGTGTGCTAAAGTCCGCAAACATTTTGCCAGGTGGGGATTCTGATGAAGAATAAGGATTACTCCCCTTGGTCATGCACTGTAAGAGATGGAGTACTGTTGCCTGATACTGCGCTGTGACCTGGAGAGGGCTGTCACCTTGCTCGTGCCATCTGCGATGGCCATAAGCCAGGTAGGGTTGCAGTTAAGATTGAAGGCTGTCACTCTGTATTGTGCTGCTGTGACCCTACCGTGTATCAGGAGGAAGGGCTGAGAAGAAAGAAGAGGACAGTCACCCTTACCACCCGTGCAGCTGAGAAGACACCACGGGCCATCACCCATTAAGATTGAGACCAATAACTTTAACTCCCCATCAGGGAGCATCAGAAACCTGCCCCTGGATACTAGGAGACATACTGCATTGAAGGAGCCATGAGGATGATGTCCGCCACAGCTGCAGCTTCCCACGTCTGGGTACAGTGCGTATGTTGAGGGATTCCCGGGGCTCTGAAACACCACTCCACTAGGGTGAGTCAGACTGATCAAAGGACTGCCGGGCTCCAGGGGACTTGCTTTGAATTGAGGCTCTCCAGGGCATGCACTCAATGATCTTACTAAAGAGCCCACATAGAATTTCCGAGACTTGAACACCTTAGTGGGGCCAGATTGGATGTCACCACATATGAGCGGGGAATAACCTACAGCAATAAACTGGGTAGTAGGACTGGAAAGCTGATCCAGGTAACAGTAGTGGGCTTGCCTCAAGAAGACTGTGTAGATTGTTTGCAGTGTGTTGTATTGTACTTTGTTTAAGTATATGAATACTCCTTTTTACATAAAAGCAACTTTTTGACTGTACAATCATTTCTTGGGGTTGCTGGATGCATTTTGAGTTGGGAGTCTGTGCTAGTTCTACTCCTACCTCCTCCTGAGAAGCCTTGAACTGCTCGACCTGTGCTACCACTGAGAGTCAAGTGCTGAAGGGGTACTAGGCCCATTGCTCAGAGCCCAGTGTAGGCCAGGCCCCGTTACATCAGGTGTGAAAGGCCTAAATCAAAAACAGAAATGTAACCACTTGCAATGCTCGTCTTTCCTTGTTCACCTGATGTATAAAGGGCACACCTACCAGCTTTGCAGACCAGAGCACAGTACAACAAACACTTGCATTGAATTGGTGTTATATGCTCTCTCCTAATTAAATATGTCCTCTCTCTTCCTTGGTATCAGAGCTTCAAGTATGTTCAGCCCTGGAGTCTGGCTGTTGACAACCCATTAAATCAGAAGATTGTTTGGTAGGAAGGTTTGAAAAATTACAAGTTCTTTGCCACATACTTTCTCACGAGAGGAGAACAGGGGCCATCTCTCTTAAAAAGGAAAAGGAAGTCATTTTCTTTTAAACTAAAGACATATTCCTTGTGACTGACAGAGGGGGAGCCCCCCCAATGGCCATCTCCATTGGTGTTGGGATTGTGGTTCTGAAAGTTAAAGGTCCCAATGGCTGGGGGTCACAGCGAAAAGGAGGCCACAATGTATTGCCAGCATTCTGACAGAAGGAAGTCTAAATGGTTCACCACAGTATTTTACCACATGGCAAACTATGTGTCACCCGCTTCCTTAGTACAATTTCTCCTTTACTTGGTGGCTTTTGATTCCATGATGGGGGTTCCCTGTAGCATTAGACTGCTACAGAACTGGAAGAGGCTCAAGGAATGGGAGCATATGACATTTATAGAATTGGCTGTTTGTCGAAAAAGCTTCTGGTGTTTTCTAATGACCGAGGCCACTTTACACACATAGAATTGCAGCACATCCTTTTTCAAAAGCAAGACATAGGGCATGTGACACACATTTCAATCCAACAGTATATATAACCATACGTCCGCAGACTCGTACCTGAGCGTGAACACATCTGTGCATTTGTTCACTTATGTGCGTAGTAAAACTCCAGGCTTAGTTTGAGGTTGTAAATTCTCAGTGGGCCTTCACGTCTCTACGAGAATACTTTGACGAACTGACTATTTGTGAATCCCGTGAATTTAAAATACAACTATTCACAATCAAAGATGTAATACACAATTGCAAACGATTCCGATCTCAGTTTTTCTTGTTTTAATCAGTTTTTGTTCTTCAGATATAGGATCTTGAACCTACAGAGCTTTCTCAGTAAGACACTATCATTTGTGCGCACCACCGTACACCAATGTGCTAATTGTTAGTGAGGGCTGGCTTAATTACTTTTGTCATTACACAGGAAAAGAGAACTGGAGTGGAGTTAACTGGAATTTTATGACTACTGGAAAAGTTATTTGTATTCTTTTCAAAGCTTCTTTTGTTCTGCTACATCTTAGGAAAAACTTTTAATTAAATTGTGCCTTTGCCCCCTTCTAAACTGCGTTGCCTGAAGTTACAGCCTTATCAAACAAATGCATTCTATGCAGGCTGCATTTATCTCGACTTTCATGCCATTGTTGGAATTGCTATTTTAATCAAACCTCATTCCATTCATTATAGCTTCACGCAGAAAGCAGATAACAAGGTGTGTTTGTACAATTCAGTTCTTTTGAGAGTAAGAATGCGCTACTTTTATTATACAGAAAGCAGGATCATTCCTAAATATATGCATTGCCAGGCTCTTGCGCATATTATGGGACTCAAAATAACATATTTTCAAGCATTTTAAAATAAACTCATCGGTACATCCACCACCACTGAGACAATTCCCCTGCATTAGTTGTAAAAATATCTCACTAGGCGACCGATCCCAATTGTAGAAATTGCAGATAACTCCGCACCTGTAATTACCTTACTAGATGGTGACACCCCGCCACTAACGTGCCACTATTAGACCACGACCCAGTAACGGGGATTTACATGCAGGGGTGGACTTACCGCTCCTGTTTACGCATTTCTTCCCCACTACAGAGCTATTTTTCACCTCCCAGTTCCACTTGCTTTCAGCGGGTGTAACTCAGCATGGTTTCACCGGACCATGCCTATTTATTTATTTATTTATTTATTTATTTAAAGAGTCTTATATAGTGCTGGCTAGACCCGGAGGTATCAGAGCGCACATAGTTGCAAAAATTACAACCGTTACAAATTACATAATAAACCAATGAAAACAATTAAGTAGCATAGAGGACGAGGTTCATGGAGTGAAGAAAGGTAAGGGGGTAGGGAAAAGGAGTAGGGGGAGATATGTCAGAGAGAGGAAGGGAACGTCTGTCCAAGGACCGGCTAGGTAGGTGAGGGCCGAGGGGGTAAGTCCATAGCCCATTTCCTCAATAGCTATCAGGTAGCTCCACCGAGCATCAGCCAAATAGCTAAGTCTCCACGGAAAAACATTAAAGAAGACAAAAAGAAAGGAGCATAGAGGGAGAAGAGGGAGGGGTGTAGGGGGGGAGGAGGGGACGAAGGAGAGACTCAGGAAAGTCTGCCCAAAGTCCGCCTGGGAGGGTGAAGGCAAAGGGGGAGTCCGCAGCCCATCTCCTCTTTAGCTATCAGGTAGCTCCACCGGGCATTGGTCAAATAGCTAAGACTCCATGGTCACGGGAAAGATCCCAAAGTAAAAGTCCAAAAGGGTGAGTCAATGGATCTGCAGCCAGGCATACAAACTACTTCATAGTCTGGAGCCTCCTCTGACAAATATTTTCACGATGAAGCCTAGATTTACAATCATTCTGCATCAGGTTTGCATTACTTTAAAAACGTAAACCCTACAAAAAGTGTTGAGGTAGGATTTTCATTCCAACGCCAATCACGATTTACATTGGATTATAACCCAAAATAACTCAGAGCTGCGCAATGCACTGCCTTGCATTACTTTGCGTGATGGGGACATTCCATGGGTGGTGCATGGGCGTTCCTGTGCAACAACCCATGGGTTTTCACCAGCTGCAGCCCGTGCAGGTAAGAGCGGAGGAATGGTGGGACCGGGTGGGGGGGAGGATTTCGATAGACTACGAAAAGGGATAATGTAATAATTAATTTCATTACAAGACCCGAGGCTACCATTATGCAAAGGCTTTTATTGCCGCTTCCAACCTGCAGCCCCTTTAAAGAATGTTTAATACATCATAAAGATAAGAATGTTCATAACAGTGTACAAGTATCTGGTGCACATAGTCATCTTCCTCTTTTAATAGCAGCTTCCACCAAGATAAGTATACTCTCTACCACTTAAGACAAACTTCGACTTAGACCTTGTCTTTTTACAGCTCTTTCATGTTAAGTTATTCCTAACACTGTTACACTGTACTAGACTTCTACTACCTTTAGGTCTGTTGTATTCATATTGATAGTATTTTCAATTTACTTTAACATCTACTGTGTATTTTGGTGTTTTACTCTAAACATGGAATTGTGGATTTTAATGTTATTTTGTACCTTTTTTCTTGTTAGCCATGTTCTTTCACACAGCCAATTTACGGTTGGGTTAGATTAGTGTAAGCACGTTTTATGTAAGCGTGAATTAGTGCTGAGGTAATTAAAATTGTACCGCTCTTCCTTCGCTAGTGCCTTTTCTCTGAGGCGTAATAGTAGAGTTCTCCGCTTCTAAGCCATTTTGGAGAAAGGATTGAGCCTCCCCGAAGCGTGCCATTCAAACCCTGGCGTGCTCAAGCCAAGGTGAGGAGCAACGCATCTCCTTCATCTTGCGCATTGTGACGCTCACCCTGGACGTCAATACGGCAAGGAGAGACTTTAGTCCTCCCTTCCTGTTGGTGCCTATGCTCCTATAAGCATTGCTAGGCAGCAGCTAAAACAAACTGCCATGGCCACCTGATACACTCGAGGGAGCAGTTTCTGTGTTGGGAAAGACATTTTATTATTTAAAAAAACAGCACTAGCGCCACCTAAAGATCACTTTTGATAAAGAATAAAAGGGAAGAGTTCCCCTTTTTAGGTCGAGCTCTCTCGACCTATTGTGGTTGAGAATGCTCTCAACGGAGACAGGCCGGGGCACGAGCAGATTGTGGACGCGCACACACCACACACAGCATTACTGCGGCCGGCGAAGGCACGCGCATACACACACAGACTCACACACACATGTGTGCACACACACACACACAGCCGCCGCCCCTCCCCCAAGCGCACACACACACACACACACACCGCCGCCGCCCCCCCTCCCTACCATCAGAATGATATGTGTATTCTGTTGCTCCGCGGCTTCATGTGCAGTCTCCGTGACATCCAGGCCTCTCTGCGCATGCGCGCCCGAGATTACAGGCAGACATCCGACGAGACTGTTGGGTGGGGGCGAGCGAGGAAAGTCCACCAATGGGAGCTTCGGAAATTAGATCGCAGTTGTAGACTGAACATCTGCCCAGGCCTGTGTAGTGTTCTGGTCACACAGGTTAGAATCTCAGGCAGAAGCTAGTCGCTCTTTCAATGGCGATACATTTGGTTTTATTTGTAAAGAAATCGTGCATGCTAAAAAGCATTTAAAATAATTCTCGTGCGTGTGCGTAGTTTTTTTTCCAAAATGCCACGCCCGGCCCACCCGCACGCACCACGCACCTCGCATCATCAGTGGTTCAGGCAGACGACTTTGAGTGCAGGCAGCAGCAGGCCTAGGCCACCCGGCCTATCGAATAAAGGCAGGCAGTACTAGTACTGCTCCCGGCTGCCTACCACCACCACCAACCGTAAGTACTGTAACAGCAGCCATTACCAACGCTGCTTTTTTTTTTCTTGAGAGTGGTGGCTAGCGTGACACAGCGTTATGGTCACCGGCGGTAGATTAGCTCCGGCTGGGAAAGAATATCATTAAAGTCCGGGCCTCCGGGGTTAAGTTAAAGGCCCTGCACCGGCCCCTGCCTTTCTTGCAGCCTTCTTCTATCCGGGGCCGCGCAGTGGCATTGTACTTACTTGCACGCAGTCAGATGCCCTGTGCCCGAGCCGGAGGCTAAGTTTGCTCAGGGCAGGCCATGGACTCGCATGAAGTAAACAGTAAAGTGCGAGTGTGATGTGAACCAGGAGTGATGACTCCGAGTCCAAGGCCTGCCTTGAGCCATCATGCCTCTGTCTGCACGCACATTGCGTTCTGAATATCTCCTAACCCTCCCTAGCCCGTAGATCGCTACTGTCTATGTTAACTGCTCCCTACATTCAATAGCATGAGGAGCAAGACAGCAAGATGTCCTCGAGAGCCGCAGTCTGTAATAAATGAAGGATGCCAAGTCCACTTAGTAGTTATGATCCTTTATTCAGGTTCCTTCCAGGTTAGACAGACAGGTTACTTTATAATGTAAATAGATAGGAAACCCCACCAGGAGCTCGCTGTTGTTCGCTCAGCCTCAGGTGACCAACTGCCACAACAGGGAATAGAGAGGTACAATCAGCTAGAGAGACACCCTGGCATTCTATGATGTCATAAGTATAGTAGTATTGTCTAGCCAGAGAGGAACAGTGAAGATAGTATTTACCACACATCCTCTCTCTTTATGGAGTAATATCAGAACAAAGGAATAATCAGCAACAATACCTCATATGTCTCAAACAGCAAGGAAGTACACATTTTAGAATTATTAAAAGTAGTAGTGTACAACAAAAGATGACTTTAACATGAGGTATTACTATTTGAGAAAAGAGCAAAGATTCAGCATTATGACATCAGAATTATGACATAATATACCACATCCCCTCTCCTTAATAAAAGAGTGAGGTTTTGAAACAAACCAAGACTACCCTCAACACAACCCTTGATGAAGAAATGTCGACACTTAATGTATGACAAGAATGTAACTCGAAATCTCACCTAAATGAATCCCTGGCCAGTAGCCACAAGAAGGTATACTCAGATAAAACACAGTGTACACACAATCTTTACCAATAACAGGAGACGTTGAACCTCTCCTGAGAAGAGTACGTTGCAGGACAGCATGGGCGTTGACTACCCAAAAAAACAAAGTTTCCCCTGAATAGGGTACACCGCAGAGCAGACTAAATATCTCTGGGAACAAAGGCATGGAGTAGCCATTAAAACTTAAAAACATACTATGGGCGTTGACTACCCAAAGTGAACACATAACCTCCCCTGAAAAGGGTACACCGCAGAGCAGACTAAATATCTCTGGGAACAAAGTCATGGAGTAGCCATTAATACTTAAAAACCTAATATGGGCGTTGACTACCAAAAAAGAACACATAACCTCCCCTGAAAAAGGGTACACCGCAGAGTAAACAAAATATCTCTGGGAAAAGGGGCATGGACTAGCTATAAATACTTATGGAACATACTATGGGTGTTGACTACCCATCAACATCCCCTAACAACCACCCATGGCATAGACTACCATAGACACCAACGTCCCTATGAGAGGGTACAGCATAGAGTAAAGACTATAACCCTGGGACAAGAGGTGGAGTAAATACTACCCTTAAACATGGTATGGACTACTCACACCAAAAACACCACCCTTATGTAGGGTCTGACTTCATGGATGAACATGGGCATGGACTACCCACACAAAAATACCTCAGGGTATTAATTCAGATAACATGGATGGGCATTGACTGCCCATAAACACCAAATTACATCCCTAACTTAGAATACAGACAACTCATAGCATTTACTACCTAAAGACACCATACTATATCCCTAACGTAGAATACAGAGTTTTCATATGAGCACAACAGATTTGCTATATTAAAAACACACCACATTCCTGAAAAAAAACAGTGTTAACTCAAATGCATTCATGAAATATCTGTAACACAAATACATAAATAAATAATGATATTATCTCCGGTGAGCGACCTCTCACCCGGGATCCAAACGCACAGACCATTTACTAAACAGGATATACATGAAGTCAACTTGCTGTGTCCCATTAGAAGGCTTACTGGTCGATGCAACGTTGAAAACGCTGTCCATGTAGTCATCACACCTCCAGGAGCAAAGTCCTTGCCAGTGCTTAGATAGGGAACTATACGTGAACTCAGTCAGGAGCATGGTGAAAAGCAGCAAGTAAGACCTGGAAGACCGGACTAAGCACCTCCGTGAAAATGAAGACATGCTGCTAGTACAGTTCGAAGGCGTTACTCCGTGTGGTTATTTGCGACACTAATCAGGCAAAATCTCGGCAGTTTGCGCGATGCGCGTTTACTACAGCCAACCTTCAAAATGATATGCTAATGCCCAGCACAGATGACGGCACGCTGCCTCACGCCGCGCTGAGTGGTTCACGGCACGTCTGTGCGAAAGGACAACAGCACACAGAGGAGACGGAGGAACGTCACCGTGGCACCATGGAAACTGCACAGGGAGTAGAGGTAGGAGCGTGCGCTGAGAACACGCGCTGAGAACACTTTTAAAAAAGGGCAGCTCGCGCGTGGTTGAGAAACTAAACTGCCTAACAGCTGCACAGAAACGAGGCTCTCTGTGACCAAGGCAAACTGCGCAAACGCACAACAAGGCCACAACAATCCAATTACCTCACATGACGCTGCAATACACCAACTAGGAAAAGTCTCTTCTTGTCTTGTAAGTGGTTCCTCCCAAAGCACTCTGTCAAGCACAGACCCAAGAAGTGCTGGCAGGGACGATACACCTCCGCAGGTTTTTGTTAACGAGTGTAACAAAGCGCCCAGACAGTTCCTCTGAGAAAGGTTAGAAAAGTTCTCTACATATGTCATTGAAGTTGCCAATAAACTGCCTCACATACGCACTTGCATAGTGCAGCTGTGAAGAAAGTGCCAAGTTGTAAGTTGAAAACGCACTGCCATCGTCTTTAGATGTATTTTGCCAAAGTATAATTTGCCAGTTTCTGCCAACTTCTGACGCTTCCCAAACTGGATGAAGGCCAATTGAATTAAAAAACACACACACCGCAGGCCTCAGGGAAGAGTGTTGCTGGAGAAACTTTTCCAGGCAGGAGCAGCGTGAAAGCAGGCAAATTAATAACAAACGCCCAGATTTGTAGGCTGTCCAGGTGTGATAGGACACTGGTGGGGTCAGCAGGGCGTTACCTTCTTTTTTTTTCTTGATTCCTTGAGTTCCTTCCTTTTACTAGAATAGTCCTTTAAGTAGTCTTTATCACGCGTAGGTTCCTCCTTTTAAAATCGTCGCCAAGCTGTAATAAATGAAGGATGCCAAGTCCACTTAGTAGTTATGATCCTTTATTCAGGTTCCTTCCAGGTTAGACAGACAGGTTACTTTATAATGTAAATAGATAGGAAACCCCACCAGGAGCTCGCTGTTGTTCGCTCAGCCTCAGGTGACCAACTGCCACAACAGGGAATAGAGAGGTACAATCAGCTAGAGAGACACCCTGGCATTCTATGATGTCATAAGTATAGTAGTATTGTCTAGCCAGAGAGGAACAGTGAAGATAGTATTTACCACACAGTCTCTGACAAAGTCATCACTGCAGTAGCACGTCTATAGATTGTGCTCTCCGGACTGTTCGGTAGATCTGTGGCTGACGGCCGACTCTGCAGTGATGTATTATATTCATATCAGCGCCTAAAGGATTCAGAGCGCTATATAACTGAGAAGGGCATTTGCGCTCGGTTTAATGGGACTTTCTTATTTTTAAACAATGCTGTCAGTATCTGTCTACATTAAGTTTAATGCACATCTTTTTAGTTTTCAGTATTATTTATTTTGTATTCGGTGAAATCATTAAGTTTCAACTAGAATATTTCGATTCCTATTTAGTGTTAAATGTGCACCCACTTATGATTCCTGACAGTTTTCATCACAATAACAAGCTGTTTTTCCCACAGGACTGCACTGTGTGAAAACATTAGATCATTGCGCAAAGACAAGTGCTCAGTTCTAGTTACGTAAGCAGCACGCCTTTATGTGACTATTCCCCCTCTCCGCCCCCCCTCCCCGTTGCTGCCTGTGTGAACAGACCCTGGCCTGGCTGCAGGACAGAGGCCTGGGGAGACACTCGGAAAATTAACTGTATCTTCCATTAAAAAAAAAACGAGTCTGGTGCAAACAAAATTTAACATCTGCGTTCATGTATAATAGTACGTTTAATTGAAAAGTATGAGTCAAATCAACATTAATTGTTATGGATGTTTCTTTAGATTCAGTGAACCACCTTTGCAGGGACACTTCCAGAGGGTACAGGTCAGGACGCTTCAAAACTGTGCTCCCTTCCTTAATTTCCGTCAGATTTCTTTTGAATTGCACATCTCATATTTGTAAAAGTACATTACTATATCGTAATTGATTTGGGGTTATGTACATTAGGCCTCTTCCTGGTACCATGTGAACGCACTTAAATTGAATTTAGATGCACAGCTGCTCTTCGTACAAGTATAAAATGTATTTTGTTATTTAAAAGATGTGACTTTACACAGACAAATGGATTTACTCACTAGTACACTTATGAGAGCATGCTGTCATTTGAAGTGTGTGAATATCTACACACAGTGGAAAGGAGTAGGTGATGTGATGCCTTGAAAGTAGGCAAACGCCCATACGTTGCTGGTTTCTTGTGTGTGTTCTTCTACAAACGATTGTGAATTCCAGCCTTGGGTAATGTCAAATATTTACTTCTGTGTAGGTAAGAGTGGGAAGAGAACAGAAAGGGCTTCCTACATGAAAAGAAGAGTCGTGTCTATAGATTGTATAGTTGTGTAAAGCTGTAGATACAAGTCAATAAAATATGCACAGCGCTACAAAGTGAGACCGCAATTGCATTAAGCGCTATATGAAAAGAGCATGTTACATTGATAGGCTGATGGTCTGACTCTGACGGAAGGAAACGGTGCTCCCAATCTGCTACTGAAATGAACGCAGCCTCTGCCAACTTTGGGGGGGGGGATGGACCGAGGTCGGTGCGACCAAAGCTTATTAGCTGCAGTCACACCTGATCCCGTGCAGAGAGAGGCCCGTCGGAGCTCCGAGCGCAAACAGAGGCCGAGACTGCGCCTGAGCCCGCCCGCGAGGCAGGCACCAATTTCGTGGGCGAATATTCTCATAAAAAATAATAAGATGACATTTTATTCAACACTAGCGACGGGCAGGCTGCGTATAAATCTCTGAAGGGATTACTTGCACGGCAAGGAATCCAGTGTACATTCAGCCCTTGGTCTCTTTAGCTGCATCGCAAACAGCCCGGTGGCAGAGGGCTTGTGCGCGACTGTGGGAGCGCTGCTGCAATTTATTTTTAACTTTTGTCTTATCCTGCTGATTGCGAGCAGTGAAACCTATTTTCTTGACTCTTGTCCTGCTGACTATGAGCAGCGACATTCATTTTAAAATCACCTTCACTTTTGTCCTGCTGACCACTAGCAGTGACACTCACCTCTCAACTTGCTCGTCACCCTCCTAGAAGCCAAGCCACCCGCTGTGGGCTGACCGCTTAACGGTGCTACCCAGCGGCCGCGGCCGCCATCTTGGGTTGGGTTGGTCGGCGAGATCGATCTTCGCCACACCCCCCTCGTCATCATCCTATTTAAACACCCACTATGTGTCAGCGCAGCGGACAAGCGCAGCGGGCGCGTCGTAGGCGCGCCGGAGTTGCGCCTGAGTTAAGCCCGTCTGCGCCCGTCCGCGGCCGGCCGGGGCCAGGGGCATGTCACTCTGCCTCCTTCCTCACATACTCCCGTTCCTCCCTCATTATGTGTCACGATCCCGCATTCCCTCCACCTGAGTCATCCCCCAGGCTCGCATTATTTGGCCTATTCACGGCCCGGAAATCTTTTCCTGAGATTACCTACCCCCCACCCATCGCCAGGTCTCCAGTCTTGGGGCCCAGGTCCTGTACCTCTCCACCGGCAAGAGTTTTAAAATCTTCTCTGTTAATGACCTACCTCAACACCCGGTCCCTGGTCAGCCACCAGATATTTTTTATCTCCTGGGGTCGGAACAGCCGGACATCTTGTTCCTGACCGAGACCTGGCTAACAGACGATTCTTCCCCTGATATCCTGGCGGCCATTCCCCCTGGATACTATATATTACAAGCCAACCGTGCCTCTGGCAAAGCTGGAGGGGGGGTTGCGGCCATCATTAAGCACCCGATTCGTTTTTCCATTGTGCCCACCACTAGTATCCCCATGACTGACTGCCTGGTACTCAGACTAGAACAGCCTGGGTCATCCCTCGTATGTGCCCTGGTCTATCGCCCCCCCCGATCTATGCCCAATTGTCCGGCCCAATTTGGCGATCTTATCTCCCAGCTCACTATTAATAACGCCAACGTCTTGGTCCTGGGAGACTTCAATTACTGGCCGTCGGACGCCCATGAAACCCTAGGCTCTCTAGCTTTCTCAGACCTTATGTTAGGCCTAAACTGTACCCAACACATTTACTCACCCATGCACATCAAGGGTCACACCCTAGACCAGGTTTGGACATCCTGCCTAGACATCTCTGCTCCCCTTGTCCTCCCCTGCCTTTGGTCAGACCACTCTTTAATTACTTTTACCCTAGCAATGCCTTCCCCTGCCACTAAGACCCGAGATACCAACTTCCTGGCCCGCAATTGGAACAGGGCAGACTTAAATGAATTTACATCTCTTCTTAGCTCATCTGTCCCACCCACCACCGGTCCATCTGTCTCCATCGATTCTCAGACATTGAGCCTCACCCATTGGCTCACCTCTGCTGCTGATGTGGTAGCACCCTTAAAACTAGTCAGAGCGAGACGATGCCACGACGCCCAGAGGTGGTTTACCGAGGACCTGAGAGCCCAAAAACTTGGTCTCCGCCAGGCAGAACGACGCTGGCACCGGGGGTATTCCCCCGAGACCAAGGAGATATTCTCTTCCCTGCTCAAAAAGTACAAATCAGCTATAGCGGGAGGGATTTGGCATCGGCCAAATCCCTCTATTTCTCCAACAGAATCTTAGGCTCCTCCAACAAATCTAAGGAGATATTTTCAATTGTGGAGGAACTCTCTAACCCGGCGAGAGTAACCATTGCGCCCTCCCCCTCCCAATCCCTGTGTGACTCTTTGAATCAATTTTTTGTTGATAAAATTACTAAAATTAAAACCAGTATCTCTGTCCAAGCCCCGTCAGCCCCTTCTCCGCTCACCGTCCCTATCAACTTTTTCAATCCTCACATCTTAACCCAGATCCCCCCTATTTCGACAATCAACTTTCTTTCCCTTTTGCACAAAGTCTCTTCCGGCTCTCCACGCGATTGTTGCCCTCCCTCAACCCTTCGGGAAGCTTTCACTTCCTGCCCTGAACCCCCCTTGGCCCTCTTAAACAACTCTTTGGCCACCGGGGAGGTCCCCTGTTCTTTTAAACAGGCCGAGGTGGTCACTATCTTGAAAAAACCTTTGGCAGACCCCTCCATCATGAGCAACTATCGCCCTATATCTCTTCTCCCTTTCCTCAGCAAAGTCTTGGAGTCGCATGTCACCCACACACTCAGCACCTTTGTCGAAGATTCATGTGTCTTGGACCCCCAGCAGGCCGGATTCAGACCTGCGCACTCCACGGAGGCAGTCATCCTCTCCGTGATGGATGAACTGCGCAGAGGGGCCGACGCCAACATCCGTCAGGCCCTGGTCCTCTTGGATTTATCGGCCGCTTTTGACACGGTCGACCATGGTATTTTGGTCGGCCGTGTCAGAGAGGCCGGTATCCAGGGCACCGCCCTGGCCTGGGTTCAGTCCTTCTTGACTGAACGCCAACAAGCTGTCAGATTGTCCCAGTTCTCTGCCACCCAGGTCGCGCTGACCTGTGGTGTCCCGCAGGGCTCTTCTCTGTCCCCTCTTCTTTTTAATTTGTACCTGGCTCCTCTACTTCGCTCCCTCCGTGGGTTTAATGTCACCGCGTTTAATTACGCAGACAACATACAACTGGTTTTCACCATAGACTCTTCTGATGATTCCATCACTACCTTCCAAAACACGCTTGGCTTCATTAGTAATTGGATGAGCTCAAACCATCTGAAGCTCAACCCCGACAAGACCGAACTGATTCTTGTCGGGGGACCCTCCAATCCTTGGCAGCCTTCCTTTTGGCCTGCTAGTCTGGGTAGCCCTCCCTCCCCAGTTAACTGTGCCAAAAGCCTGGGTGTTGTCATTAGCAACGATCTTTCTATGACACCCCAGATCAGCGCAGTAGTGACCGCTAGCCATTTTCAACTCAGGAAAATCCGAAAAATTTCTCGCCTACTTACCACCGAAGCCCTTACTCTGGCTCTGCTTGCGTTAGTCATCTCGCGGCTTGACTACGCAAACGCACTGTACGTAGGCATTCCTGATTATCAACTGAAGAGACTCCAGTTGATCCAAAATCAGGCTGCTCGCCTGATCCACCACCAACCTAGAGATCAACATGTTCGTCCTCTCCTAAAAAGTCTCCACTAGCTTCCGGTATCTGCTCGCTGCAAGTTCAAGCTCGGCTGCATTATTTCCAAATCACTTGCAGGCCAAGGCCCTCTCTTTATCTCTTCCCTCCTCCACCCGTATGTCCCTTCTCGCAATCTCCGGTCATCTCAGATGGCCTTGTTATCAGTTCCCAGATTCAAGAGGAAGAAACATGGTGGCCTTAGTTTTTCATTTCTGGCTCCATCTTTCTGGAACTCCCTTCCCTTTTCTCTTAGGCTGTCACCCTCATATTCCGGGTTCAGATCACTTCTTAAAACCCTCCTTTTCACTGAGTCCTATATTTAGATTCTGTCTCACGTTCCCTTCACCGCTCCCTCAGCACAAGCGCCAAGAAACCTAATGGTGTTAGTTGCGCTCAATAAATTCTTTTAACATAACATAACATAACATAACAAGGATGGAGTCGTGTCCATTCAGTGGGTGGCCTCTCTGCTGGAAAGATGAGGCCACCCTTGCTCCATGCACAATCCGTTACTAGCCTCTGCATACAGTGTGCAAGGCCTTTAAGTCCTTGGCCTTTGTTGAATATGATGCCCTATGCAGGCGAAAGGAGTTCAGTCTGCTTGTTTTTTTTTTATTCTTTGAGTCCGTTGTCCACTTCTGCCGCAAACTATGCTTCTGCATCCTCTGTTGTTCTCGTGTCTGTTTCCGCGCGCGCACACACGCGCATCTGTCTGTATGTGTACGCTTGGTTGCACGTGTATTTTATTTGTTCTTTCACAACCCAGTGTTCAAATCATCCCTTCACACGTTCGCTCCAATTAAGAGTGCACGATTCAACCCCCATTCACACGCAATCGCATTCGTACGTTTATCACTTGATCTATGAATGTGATAGTCTGCGGAAGCTACCGTTTAAGCGGCCAGGTGCAGGCAGAACAGGATCATAATAGGTTCCCAGTCCCATTTCCGACTGCTGTGACAAGTCACACTTTTAGTCAAAATGTAGGGAAACCACAGAACGGGGCTTCAGCTAGTCAGGCATCCTTATATGTTTGAGAATCATTTCAGTCAGCCCAGTTCTGGGGGAATATTGTCCTGAATATTACTTTCATAATGGGGACATCCTAAAGACATGAGTGTATTGTCCACGGTAACCGCAGGAGGGTTCCATAGTGCCTTGATATTAAGAACCTTCATTGAACCCACTCTGCCATTTGGGAATGAATGTACCTGTGCTACGCCAGGGTTGCACCAGAAATTGCTTGAATCATCCAGGTGGTTGTTCACGTCTGAGACATAAGGGATGAGAACCTCCCCTGATGCTGTCCACCCTCACACACCGCACCCTCATACACCGCACCCTAACACACACTGCACCCTCACACACCGCACCCTCACACACCGCACCCTCACACACCGCACCCTCACACACCGCACCTTCACACACCGCACCCTCACACACCGCAACCTCAAACACACTGCACCCTCACACACCGCACCCTCACACACACCGCACCCTCACACACACCGCACCCTCACACACACCGCACCCTCACACACACCGCACACTCACACACCGCACACTCACACACACCGCACCCTCGCACACACACCGCACCCTCACACACTGAATCCTCACACACCGCACCCTCACACACTGAACCCTCACACACCTCACCCACACACACCCACACACACCCACACCCATACACTGTACCCACACACACACCGCACCCACACACACACCGCACCCACACACACACCGCACCCACACACACACACACACCACACACACACCACACACACACTCTGCACCCTCACACACACACTCTGCACCCTCACACACACACTCTGCACCCTCACACACACACTCTGCACCCTCACACACTCTGCACCCTCACACACTCTGCACCCTCACACACTCTGCACCCTCACACACTCTGCACCCTCACACACTCTGCACCCTCACACACAGCTTATCTGTTATTTTCTTCATTCATTGGAAAGTTTACTCCCTTTAAGATCTGAACACAGCTGCCTGGTCCTGTTTATGGCTAATAGATCATGTCTGTAGCCACACTGCACCCTCACACACCGCAACCTTACACACACTGCACCCTCACACACACTGCACCCTCACAGACACTGCACCCTTACACACCGCACCCTCACACACACTGTTCCCTCACGCACACACTGCACCCTCACACACACACTGCACCTTCACACACCGCACCCTCACATACCGCACCCTCACACACCGCACCCTCACACACACTGAACCCTCACACACTGCACACTCACACACCACACACACACACACACCACACCCCCACACACACACACACACCGCACCCACACACACACCGCACCCACACACACACCGCACCAACACACACCGCACCCACACACAAACACTCTGCACCCTCACACACTCTGCACCCTCACACACACTGCACCCTCACACACACTGCACCCTCACACACAGCTTATTTGTTATTTTCTTCATTCATTGGAAAGTTTGCTCCCTTTAAGATCTGAGCACAGCTGCCTGGTCCTGTTTATGGCTGATAGATCATGTCTGTTGCCACACTGCACCCTCACACCACACCCTCACACACCACACCCTCACACCGCACCCTCACACACCGCACCCTCACACACCGCACCCTCACACACCGCACCCTCACACACCGCACCCTCACACACCGCACCCACACACACCGCCCCCTCACACACCGCACCCTCACACACCGCCCCCCACACACACCGCCCCCTCACACACCGCACCCTCACACACCGCACCCTCACACACCGCACCCACACACACCCACACACACCGCACCCACACACACACACCGCACCCTCACACACTGCACCCATACACACACACTGCACCCTCACACACACTGCACCCTCACACACACTGCACCCTCACACACACTACCCCCTCACACGCCACACCCTCACACCCCACCCTCACACACCGCACCCTCACACACCGCACCCTCACACACCGCACCCTCACACACCGCACCCGCACACACACTGCACCCGCACACACACACTGCACCCACACACACACTGCACCCGCACATACACCGCACCTGCGCACACACTGCACCCTCACACACACTGCACCCTCACACAAACTGCACGCACACTGCACCCTCACACACACTGCACCCTCACACTGCACCCTCACACACACCGCACCCTCACACACACTGCACCCTCACACACGCTGCACCCTCACACACTGCACCCTCACACACACTGCACCCTCACACACACTGCACCCTCACACACACTGCACCCTCACACACTCTGCACCCTCACACACTCTGCACCCTCACACACGCCGCACCCTCACACGCCGCACCCTCACACACCGCACCCTCACACACTGCACCCTCACACACCGCACACTTACACACCGCACACTCACACACCGCACACTCACACACTCACACACCGCACACTCACACACTGCACCCGCACACACACTGCACCCGCACACACACTGCACCGGCACACACACTGCACCCGCACACACACTGCACCCTCACACACACTGCACCCTCACACACACTGCACACTCTGCACCCTCACACACTCTGCACCCTCACACACTCTGCAATGGAACATACACTCCAAATACCACTCAGTGCCACATAATTATATGCAACATAATTGCACACCTCATACTTACACTCTACTCAATGCAACATAAATACACTTTATCTATCTGTCTATCTATCTATCGCCCTCACTCTATCTATCTGTCTATCTATCGCACTCACTCTATCGCCCTCATCTATCGCACTTACTCTATCTATCGCACTCACTCTATCTAGCTATCGCATCACTACAGCATCACTCAGCACCACCACAGCATCACTCAGGTGCACCACAACATCACTATGCGCTACTACAGCATCATTGAATGCCACAGCATCACTCGTCACCACCACAACATCACTCAGCGCCACTACAGCATCAATATGTGCAACCATTCAACAACAACTGGTTCAAATATGTTCTCTCAATGTTTCAAGCTTTATTACAAATGTCACAAAAAGATGTTAATATTTCACTTCTGTTCTTGGATTTCCGTCACAATAAAATACAATGAACATAATCTTTAAATATTTACAAAAGCTATTGCCATTATAAATTACAATAACTTTTATTTAAGTATTAATTCTTAAAAAAATTAAAAGCCATTTTTATTTGTAATATCAATACATCTAGGTCACGTAAATACAACACATATTGCATTACAAATGCTATAGGTGTCACATTTGCGAAAGTTAAAACTATTGGCATTGTAAATGACAAAGCTATTAATTTCGCTATTTTCAAAACCAACACATAAATAAAAAATTTGTCATTTACAGTACCAATAGCTCAAACTTTCCTAATGCGAGACCTATTGCATTGCAAATGCTTGTTCTGGATTATCTTGTATAATTAAAAGCAAACTAAAGAGTGACTCGTCCAGCACTCTTTGATATTGTGAAAAAGAATCAACAACTGTGAGTAAAATACCAATATTTGTATCCATTAAATATATATATATATTTGGATATTATGGCTCAAAGAAACAACATTAATAACAATTCCCATGACCTAATGGGTGATAACATTAAGAAATTTCTTGAAGAGAAGCTCAGATCCTATGTTAGAGAGGGGATGAACGCCGCATTGGCCAAGAGGAAGAGGGATTCCCCTGTAGAAGACATGTATTTCTCTCTTTCACATGGTGAATCGCCTTCTACCTCTGAACCCCAAAGAGGGAGAATGGTTTCTCACAAGAAGAAACACCCTGATGAGGCTTTTTTCGATGCCTTCAGAGATGGCAGCCATCGCACTGCAATAGAGATTGGTGCTTGTAGCAGCACAAGAGAGACTGGCCACCTGAACGGGGCACAAGAGAGAGTTGCCCTTAGCGGAATATAAGAAAGACACAAAAGACACTTGGCACAAAAGACCATAGAGACAGCTTTATGTCAAGTGACAATTTTTCTTATGATGAAGAGGTGGACAAATTCATTTTCGATTCCTAAGACAATTATGACACCCTGGAAAGCTTTGATGAACATGTAGAACAACCCTCTACATCACTGGAAATCAAAGACCCTTTGGGGGTGAAATGTTTAACCCTACATAAGACACCCACAAATCGTCGAGTGGTGGCCATTGGACCACAGTTCAAAAAACCTGTGACACTGGGTTAAGAAACCCCTAGACCAGGAAACCCGTACCCTCCTGAGAAATGAGTGTCCAAGACCCTCAATGCTGGGCAAGGTTAGCAACACCCCTGATTCAGATCCAGATTTAATAACCTTTCTGTTCAAATATGGAATGGACCCTAGGAAGGGAATTCAGAAATGCCTGAAGCAATTTCAGGACAAACTCCTGGACATCCTAGGTCCTTTGACCCGCATTCCTGATATGGCTGAAGACGCTAGAGGTAATAAGACACCTATTACTATGTGAACCACTTAAGAGGGTAGGTCCAAAGAGCCATATGCATTTTAGGTCATGCTAACGCAAATCTGATTTCAGAAAGAAACAAAGCTGTCTTAATAAGAATTAATCCGAAACTTGCCGACCTCTCAACTAAATAGCATATGAGCGACACAAAGGGTCTCCTTTCCGGAGATGACTTTGTCAAGACCTTGGGGAAATACGTTTCTACCTTTACGTCCCTTAGTAAAGCGCAAAACAACATGTGCAGCGTGTTTGGTTCAAGACACCCTTTTGGAAGAGCTGACAGGAGGGGACTGGCTGCCAGCCGAGGAACATTCAGGTCCCAGTTCTACCCTCAGGAGCAACAAGCCTTCACCAATTACAGAGGAAGCTACAGTCAAAGCGAACATTTCTACCCTCAAAGAGGGAGGAACCAGAGAACCCGGGCGGAAGTACCAGAGGAGCCTCAAGCTAAGGTTACCAAGGTAAACAATACCACTTCTTCTACCAAGAAAGTAAGGGCAGGCTAAGATTATTCATTCAAAATTGGGAAAAGATAACAAAGGACCCATGGGTACTGCAAACCATGGCAGATTTCAAGATAGATTTCCGAAAATACCCTGTAAAATCGGTGAGAGCCAGAGAGCTATCCTTATACAAGGAAAACATGAGTCTAATAGCCAAGGAGGTGACCGAGATGTTAGAAAAAGGCGCTTTATATTCGAGTGACATCAGATCAGGAAAAAATAGTTTTGTGAGTACAATTTGTGTGGTAAAAAAGAAAGACAAGGGTTGGCGGCCTGTCATAAACTTAAAAAACGAAACAAGTTCCTAATACACAGACATTTAAAAATGGAGGGAATTCACCTCTTGAGAGACATTTTACAAGCCAACGACTGGCTGGTAAAACTGGATCTCAAGGATGCTTATTTTACTATTCCCATGGATAGGGACAGCCAAAATTTCTACTGTTTTCTTGGAGGGGCGTGACTTATCAGTTCCGCTGCCTACCCTTTAGCCTTCAGGTGTTTCACCAAGGTCCTTCGTCCAGTGGTCAGTCATCGCAGAGAAAGGGGAGTTCGCCTTATCATATATCTAGATGACATTCTCATCATGTCACAAAGCAGGTCAGAACTGCTAAAACACCTATCCTGGGCAATAGAACTCTTAGAGAACCTAGGCTTCATTGTGAATTCAGAGAAGTGTATCATGATCTCCACTCAGGAAATAGAGTTTCTGTGGTTTCAATTGAACTCAATTCTATCCCAATTAATCCTACCTCACAAAAAAGTATTAAAGATAAAAAAAGTAGTGCGATCAGTACTTTCAAGAGAGTCGGTAATTCTGAGGGCAGAATTCATTCCAGGGCTTCAGAACACAAGGGCAGATTGGAACTCCACAAATCTCAAGGATTCCAGCGATTGGAAGTTACATCTGGATGTCTTCTCATGAATACAAGAATTATGGGGTCCATTCCAGGTAGATTTATTTGCGAGCAGACTAATCTTACAAATCCCAAAATACTTCAGTTGGAGACCAGACCCAAAAGCAACAGTTGTAGATGCCTTTCTTCAATCATGGGGCAAGAACAAAGGCTATGCCTTTACCCCCTTCTCCACGATTCAAATGGTCCTATGGAAAGTGAGACTAGAATGCAGCATTATTATCCTAGTGACCCCAGTCTGGAAGTCCCAAGTCTGGTTTCCCGGAATGATGGAACTAGCCATGGAACTCCCATGCCTGGGCCCGGCGTCCTTGGGCCTCCTACAAGGCCCAGACGGAGACGAACATCCTTTGGTAGCAGAGGGCAAGATGAACCTTCTGGTTTGGAAGATTTCAGGAGCTCAAATAGATACCCAAAACTTTCATCAGAAGCTAAAAGCCTTTTGGACAAATCTTGGGCCCCAGAGACAAAAAAACATATAAAGGGATGTGGAGCCAGTGGTGCAGTTGGTGCCTGGAAAGGAATTTGGATCTTGTGGAACCCCCTGTTCAATTCATAGCAAACTTTTTAGCAAGTCTTTTTGAATCCGGACTTTCTTATAGAAC
The DNA here is from genome assembly GCF_964261635.1 of Lissotriton helveticus. Classification (NCBI taxonomy): domain Eukaryota; kingdom Metazoa; phylum Chordata; class Amphibia; order Caudata; family Salamandridae; genus Lissotriton; species Lissotriton helveticus. The sequence goes on along the minus strand of NC_136071.1, from coordinate 571,844,946 downwards.
TATCAACTGCTATGGATCAGCTATCTCCTCTGGTCTAAGGCATGACCAGAGATAATTTGTTGATCAGGAGTGATGCCTTGATCAAAAGAGTTATGAAAGGTGTGAGACTTAAGAGACCTCCTAAGACTCGTAACGAATCCATGTGGGACGTCAATTTGATTTTTAATTTTTTTAGTTCTTGGTGAAATAACACATATCTCTGCATTAAACAAATTTCTATGAAACTTGCTACTCTACTTTGTTTGATATCATTTAAAAGAATATCTGACATCAAAGCATTGGAGATATCCACCAGATTCTATTCTAGTGAGGGTGTTCACTTAGATGTCTGGAAAAGAACCAAGGCCATGTCTGATTTCATTTTTTACCCTTTCTTTCATGATTGTGAATAATTATGTGTGGTAAGATTCATGAAAGAAGATGAGAGTAAGATTTCGGAGTTCAGAGCACATGGGGTTGACCAACTTCTTTTATCTTATGTGAAACCTCATAAACCGGTTTAAACTGTGAGTCTCGTAAGGTGGATACGTAAGGTTATAAGTGAAGCAGATTTGGATCTTTCAAGGTTTGGTATTCATTCTTCTAGAGGAGCAATGTCTAGTAAGGTTTTTTTGGTCAGGGGGTTCCTTACCAGAGATTCTCAAAACAGCTGACTGGTCAAGCGCAAGCACATTTCTAGAATTCTATCTAAAACCAATAGAGCATGATAATAATGTAGCCTTAAGGGGCTTTGAACATGCATAATGGTAGCCTCCAGTCTTGTAATGAAATGTCAATTCTCCAATTAATATGCAGACATAATCTTGATTTCATTAAAGACAATGGAGGCTAACATCCCACCTTCCTCTCCCTTGAGGAGTGGTATTTGTATATATTTATTTTATTTGGTTTATCTTGGTTAACCTGTATAGAATGTCTTAACAAAATGTTTAAGATTTCCTTTTACTTGGGACTCTCTTTCTCTTTATTTCTTTCTTCTAGAAAACACCTTGTAGGATGGTGTGGAAGGGAATGGGCAGAAATAGAAACTAGGAGGCTTGAGTGGCTTATCAATGGCTGTTTTTTATTGAGAGTTTTGGTGAACAGTATACCCTCTGTGCATAGTTTTGTTAGTTGGCAATCGTCCCTTGGCTCGTCTCCTTCGTGGTTTTGACAGGGGTTGTTCACTCTGTCCGTCGACCCCCAGGAAGCTCGAGGAAAGAGACAAGAGAGGACGGAAGTACTCTCCACTACTCGGATTGTAAGGTATAGAAAGCCACACCGGAGACCGCCACCACAACCGGTGTATAGGAACTATGGTCAGGAAATGTCAGAGAGAATACTCAGTACACCGTCTCCTCAGATCCAAGCGGATTCTTCTGTTTCTTAATCCTTTAGACCACAAGGATTATGTGTCACAGGGAGGGGAAGTGATGAAGCAGGAATAAATGAGGGGGGGGGAGAACAAAATGGGATAGTGCCCAAAAAACCCACACAACTGTTCCTTTGAATAGTGCCCACTTTCCTTTGGTGGCCCGTACTTTCCCGCCCGTCCTCCCCACTCCCTCGAACTCCCACCCGATTCCCATCTCTTTGAGTCCTAGGCTCGTGTATGGTGTCACTCACTGTCCAGGCCATAACTCTCCTGAGTTATGGCGGCGTTCATGTCCTCCCTGGGGGGTATCCACCACTCCGCGCACCACTCTTGTTCTTCTGCGGCTCCTTCCGTGGTTCTCTCCTGACTCCTCACCTTGTCTCAGCGTCTTCTCCAGCTCCTTATTGTCGGCTCCTCGCGACTTCTCTCTCTTCTGCCTTCCAGGTTCCTCGATGTCAACACGCTCTTCTTCCGGCTCCGCCTTTTCTTCTCGCTGCTCCCTGCCTGATTGGTTTCTGTTGTCTGGCATGCCTCCATGTTCCTGTAGGGAAGAGGTCCGAGACCAAGAGTCATCCGGGTTGCTGAGTGATCGGTCTCTGTTCCAGGTGATATCAGCTTCAGTTCGAGGTATGGGGGAGGCTCCAGAATGCCCAGGGTCAAGTCCCTTCCTACAGATGGTACCAAAGTTTCCAAGTTGGATCGTTGTGTTCTTGTGTCAGCAGCTAAAAGAGGACTGCTGACATGCATGTGCACCAGATGATGTGCATCAGATACTTGTACAGTTATCACTGTTATGAACATTCTTTTCTTTAGGATGTGTTAAACGTTCTTTAAAGAGGCTGCAGGTTGGAAGCAGCAATAAAAGCCTTTGCATAATATTAGCCTCCATTGTCTTTAATGAAATCAAGATTCTCTCTGCATATGAATTGGAGAATCAATATTTTCCCTCGTCGTCATCTGTCAAACCCCACCTCCCCCTTACCCGGCCCCACCGTTCTTACCTGCACAGGCCGTGGCTGGTTTTCACTCAAATCCCTATCTACATAGAATTGTAAACTGGGATCTGCACCAAAATCCTGGACTCCTCAAGGCAGACGTAGCAAGAATAATTATTTTCACCTCTCCTCTTTTTTCCCACTTTGCATGTGTGCTGCAATGTACAACACACACACCTTCCAGCACAAAACCTATGCTTCCCACAAGGCAGCAACCCTTGCGCTATGGTGCAAGGGTGTCTGAGTTGGCACATAACACCCAAAGATGCGCCAGGGCAGTGAGAGAGCAGAATAGCTCCAAATCCTAGTAGATATGGTGCTGCTCTGCTCACTCCTGTTCACACAATGCAGTGCAGCAAATTTTCTTTCTGCAGTATGTTGCATTATCTCTGTATATTTGACGCCCAATATAACTAGGTGTGATGAAACCAAGAAATTCGGAACCAGGTGAAAGGGAGTCTCCGACGGATATACCACTCTGCCCTCCTTGTAATGATCTGGCCCTCAGTAATTCAAATAAAATAGACTTTAATCATACAAGCAACAATGCTTTTGTTGAAGTATTTAGGTTAAGTAAGGATTGTTTACAAGAAAACTCTTAAAATGAAGTGATCAAGGAAAGGTCCTATTGAAAGCAAAAAGCTTCATGGAGAATAAATCCATCTGTCTGCCACTGACCTATTCAGGCTTTTGCCTATTTTATGTATGAATCTATTTTCATAGGCCCTTTTGATATTTTCTGAAATGTATTCTGTGAGTGTTAATTAATTATGGTTCAATAATACTGCAACTCTGTAATATATTCACGGCTGAAACTTCTGTAGGTGCATAAAAAAGAAACCGCGCAGGAAGCTCGACTGATTCTGGGATGTTTGGACAAAACATCACGTTTTTTACATCAGGAGATAAAAATATTGTATAAATATATCATGATACCAAAATATTGTGATGCAGAAATATTTTTGTCAAGAATATCATTATTACGAACATTGTTGTTGATAATATTTTCGATAACATAATTGTAAAACATTGTTTTTTAAACATTTGAATGTGTTTAGTTCATATATTAATTTTATATGTCAATATTGTTTGTATAATTGTTAATCTTTTTAAATATATTTTGTAATTGTAATGGATTTATAATTTTTAATTTAATTGCTAATAGTAATTTATAGTGTCGTAGTTATATGCTAGGTTTGTTGAGGTACAGGGTGGGAAGTCAATTAGGCAATACTTAATTAACAATTACTCATGTATTATTAATTACTGAATTTATTATTAATCATTAATTATGTAAATTGTGTAATAATAATATTTTAGTTATATTTTTGGTGCAAGCTGCTGGGTTTGTAGGGTTACTAGGAAGTTAAGTCAGTAATAATTAATTAACAATGAATGATTAATTTATGATTAATTAAGATTGTTTAATAACTTTACATACTAGTTCGATGTTTGTTGTGGGCTGTTGAGTTTGTCGCGCTATAGGGTGGGAAGTTAATTAAGTAATATTTAGTTATCATTTATTTATTTGTTTAATATTAACTATTTAATTGATCATTAATTATGTACATTATGCAACATTGATCTATTTCAGTTATATTTTATTTGCAGGTTGCTAGGTTTGTACGATGGGAGGATAATTAAGTAAAAATTCATTAAGAAATAATTATTAATTGGAAATAAAATAGTTGATTACTAATTATGTAAATGTCATATTTATTTCAGTTACATTTTAAATGTGAGTTGCTATGTTTGTAGTCCTGGAAGGTAATTAAGTAAATAATACGTAACATTTTTAATTGATAAATAATTATTACATACATATTTATAATTTATTTTGGTAATTAAGCATGAACAAATTCAGAGTGTTATATTTGTTATAAATTTATAGGGTTATTTGAAAATGTAAAATGCTTCAAGTGAAGTACTTTCCCTACTGTTGCACAGACTGCAGGGGAAAGAGTATATTTAACCTCTCAGAAGTTTAACACTTTCCCTAACGTTGTACAGACTGGAGTGTGAGTAGTGAATTTAATTCCTCAGAAGGCCAACCATTTCCCTACTGTTGCACAGACTAGAGTTGGACTAATAAATCTTACCCCTCCGAAGTCCAATGCTTTCCCAACTGTTGAACAGACCGGAGTGAGAATAGTAAATCTTACCCATCCGAAGACCAGCACTTTATCTAGTGTTGCACAGACTGGAGTGGGAATAGTAAATCTTACCCCTCTGAAGTCCAATGCTTTCCCTACTGTTGCACAGACTGGAGTGGAAATAGTAAATTAAACCCTTTCGAAGTCCAACACTTTCACTACTGTTGGACAGACTGGAGGGGGACTAGTAAATCTTAACCCCCCCCACACAAGTCGAATACTTTCCCTACTGTTGGTTATAGTAATTTATATTATTTGTTTTATAAATGCCTTTTTTTGTAATTTTATAGTTTTTTATTTTTAAATAATTTGGTAATTTATTTAATGTTTTGTAGTTGATTTGTTAATATGGTTTAAGTTTTATAGTTATATAAAAACACATATATATATATATATATATATATATATATATATATATATATATATATATATATATATATATATATATATATTCACTGAAAAAACCATAGGTTATAGACCATATATAGTTAGGAATTAGCATTTACAAAACCTTGAAAATTCACTGAAAAAACCATAGGTTATAGACCATATATAGTTAGGAACTAGCATTTAAAAAACCTTATTTTACTCACACAAAACCATTGAAATTCCATATATAGTTAGTTGCACTAACTATATATCGCGCACCCGCAATCCACTGCTGATCATGTCACATATTACATCATTCATGACATGGTCAGTGACATCACTGATGACATCACTGATGACATCTCAAATGACATCACTGATGAGATCACTGATGACATCATCCAGTGACTGTGTGTTTCTGTAAAGTTTAAATATGTTTTACATATTGAAGAATGAGTAGATGTATAAGTGTCTGGACGAAGGATTTAGTAGGTGCATGACTGAATGTATGAGTGAGTGATTAAATGTGTCTCACTGAGTGCATGGGTTAGTGACTAAACTGTCTTAATTTGTGCATCATTATGTCTGTTGTTCTGTAAACTGCTGCATGTGTTGATCAGTAGCTATATGATTAACTATATGGGTTATTGATTGATTGTCCAAGTATTTGTATAGGAGACTGAGTGTGTGTGTGGCTGGCTGGGAGGTGTGTGACTCTGTGCAGATCAATGTGTACTTGTATCAATGATTGTATAAGAAAGTAAGTATGTGTTAGTATATGTTTGAAAATGTAAGGTGCTCTATGTTTAACTGTATAGACAAGAAAATGGAAGTGTGATTGATTCTTTACAGGACTGACTAGGTGTGTGAGTAACTCCATGGATGAGTGGCAGAGTGTAAGTGTCTGTATAGGTGTATGAGTGCATATGATAGTGTTGTAAAGATGAGTGATTGTATGTATGAATGATTGTATGGGTGAATGAGTGAATGTGTGTGTAGACGTAGGAATCAGTGAGTACGTATGTAGTAACTAGTATTGGTGTGTCAATGGTTTCAAAAATTATACTCTGTATTTAACACTGGGTGAAACAGAGGTTATATTAAAACGTGAGGAGATGCATTGTATTGTCACATGAATGATATCATCAGTGATGTGGTCATTGATGTCAAATGAGATGTCATCAGTGATGTCATCAGTGATGTCACTGACCATGTCATGAATGATGTAATATGTGACATGATCAGCAGTGGATTGCGGGTGCGCGATATATAGTTAGTGCAACTAACTATATATGGAATTTCAATGGTTTTGTGTGAGTAAAATAAGGTTTTTTAAATGCTAGTTCCTAACTATATATGGTCTATAACCTATGGTTTTTTCAGTGAATTTTCAAGGTTTTGTAAATGCTAATTCCTAACTATATATGGTCTATAACCTATGGTTTTTTCAGTGAATTTCATTGGTTTTTTAACAGCTAATATCTGTAGCTGTAAAATGTATTCTTCTTTAAATCCAAAAATATATTTTATATGTTTATGAATAATTTTTTTTTTAAATATTTTTTTTTCTTCGTTCCCGCTTCGCGAATCGGGAAGCTTCCCGTTAGCTGACCTTGATGCCGCGAAATAGACCGCGAGCCGGTAAACGTTTCTTTACCGCAACTGCCGCGTTAGAAAACAACATCGTGACGCCTCCCGTCCGCATGACGTTTCGCGTTGTCGCGTGATACGTCATATGACGTGCTACGTTAGCGAACTCGTACGCTTACCGAGTCGCAAAGCACAGGTTTCTGGAAGCAAACCGGGAGGCCCTGCAAAGCGCGTAACGTAAACACAGCAGGTCATGTGACTTGGTAATAACACTTTTCATTGGTTCATTTCACTTTCGGTTTCCTAATGATGTAAGACTAGGTCATATGATCTAAAATGAACACTTTTCATTGGTTGAGAACTATTTTTTTTCCCAAATGGTGAAAATCCCTCCTTCTTTCCTCACTCTGACTTTCATCATTGTGAGAGAAAGACCCTTTGTTACCAGTGAGCAATGGCTTCTTTACTAGCTTCAGCTGGTGCTTCCCCACCACCTCCACCACATCCAAGGAAGAGTGGACCACCTGCTAAAGTTATAATTCAGCAAGAAGAGGAAGAAGAGGAACAGGACGACCTAGATAATCTCCCTATTATGGCCAGAAGATCTGTTGTACCGGAAGTAACGGGACCAGAGGGCAGGGAGATGGTGCCAAATATACAAACGAGATTTCGTGAAGTAAAACAAGTCTGCGTACATTGCAGTGGAATCATTTGCTACGCAGAAAGTAGCATCACTCTGATCAACAGAGCTATTAACAATCATGCTCATGTTTGTCCGAAACTCCCCAAACAATAAATTCTTTTTTTTGTTTTCTTCCTCCTGTTGAGCCCTTTACAATGAATCGTTTTCGTTGCCCCCTCCGAAAAAAAAACAAAAAAAATATAAAACTGTTCAGAAAAATTCAAAAAAAGTAAAAAAATGTTCAGAAAAATAATAAAAAAAATATAAAACAACAAAAACAATTTAAAAAAAAGTTCTTTTCAGAACTACCTCCCCGTTATAAAAAAATTGGTACAATATTTGCAACTGTGCCAACCTCTATTTCTCTTAGTTCGCTTCCCAGTTCGCTCCCCGGTACGCGAACCGGAAGCGAACCAAAAAATTTTTTTTTTTAAAAAGAACAGTAAGTATAAGGGAAGGAAACAGACAGTTATGTTAAAAGAAAGACAGCTATAGGGGAGTAAACTAGAGATACTATTACCCGTAATCCACTGCTGATGATGTCACATATTACATCATTCATGACATGCTCAGTGACATCATCAGCAGAGGATTGCGGGTAACAGTATCCCTAGTTTATTCCCTATAGCTGTGTTTCTTTTAACATAACTGTCTGTTTCCTTCCCTTATACTTACTGTTCTTTTAAAAAAAATTTTTTTAGATCTGTCAGAAACAGTGAAAGTAATGAAATATAAAAGACTACGTAGAATATGAGCACTGTATGCAACAACTTTGACACTGACAGAAGCCTCACCTTCTCCATGCCTCCTACACAGTTCTACATGTACATCATAAATGCAAACAGAACAGAATTAATTATACATGTTAAATGGTTTATTTTTGCTGTTCTCAGAATGTATCAAATTTCACTAAAACAGTGACTTGAAGGTATTCATCATATAACAGCGGGGAAAAAAAAACACAATCAAAATGATTGTGTTTAAAAAACCCATACATTACAAATCAGAATTCAGAACTCCTTAAAGTTAACTTACTTTCCATGACGGCCAAGGATGTCCTATGAACAGCTTACACTCTGTTGTGCTGTTATTACTTTCAACCCGCCACTTTCTGAAAGAAAACCTCCATCGTTTTCAAAAACATGTTACATACAATAAATGACTTCTCGCTCTCTACCACACGATTCCACAAGGCCAAATCGTGTCAGAGCCATGTATAACTCTTGGATTTCTTGTAAGCCAATCCCGTCTTTTCGCAATTCCGCAACTTTCAGAATTAAAATGTTGAAGATCATTTACACAATCCTGGACTAGTAATATCTTCCCCTTCTTGCTCAATCATGTTCTACATTTCCTATCACACTGATACTGCTTACTATGAAGCAGACTTACACTACCTTTATGACTAGTACAATTATTTAATTCTCTACATCACTTTTAATCACAAAGCAATGTAAAACAGTAGACAGCATTGCAGACTTACATTCCCTCTACTCCATGTTTTGATTCGCTGCTTCAATTAGCTTATAAAAAGAAATAGTTTTTCTGAACTCATTCAAAGTGCACGTATTTCTCAATAACGTCCAGTGTTATGGTAAAAAGTTATGTCTCTGTACTACACTTATCGTCAAGGCCAAATAGTGTAGGAGCCATGAGAACTTCTTGAAATTCCTCAGAGCACATCCCGAGATTCTTTCCCTAAAATTTTGGTTTTAAAAACACCAGGTAAGAGTTTTTAAGGTCATATGGCAATTTTTTTTTGAAAATTAAAACAGAATCATTGCAGAATGACCAGCCATTTCTACACTTTAAATAAGCTGTATAATGTCCTGATGTTATTGAAGGACCATCATGATATATAATTGCTACAGTTACAAAAGTCCTTCCTGATATTGACAACTGTGAAGCCACAAACTTTTTAATTAAAGTTGTCAATTTTGTTCCATCAGGCCTACATCGTTGGAACATTAAAATGACATACTGGCCATATGTTCGTATAAATAATGTGGACATCATTTCAGATTTACATTGGCTACACTCCATGTTGTGATCAGCTGCTTTTACTAGCTTATTAAAAGAGACTGATTTACTGTCTGGCAAAGTTAAATATATAAATCTTTCTGAGTCTACACTAGTAGTAGCTGATACCCTACAGTTCTCGCAGTCATGCTGCCATTGATAAGAAAGCCCAAACAGGTGATCTACATCTACACCTTCATCATGCAATACATCAAGCATATACATTAAAAACTCCTGACAATCTTGCTGACTATTTTGAGAGAATTGTGTTTGGCCTGAACATCTGTCTAACAGATTTCGAATTTCAGACACACTTTCTATGTTTGTTCTATCAGTGCTACATTTCTCTAACACAGAATTTAACAAACTGCAAAATCTTTGATCCGAATTGACCACAATCTGTTCTTTTAAAGTTTCTAGAGAAAAGACAACATTAACCACTACATTAGCATAGCAGTTGACACCAGAACTGTTTTCAAATTGAAAACCAACAACATCTTCAACAGAATCCTTTTTGTTTCTGCTTATAATTTCAGGTTCATCAACTTTTCGTCTTTTTGCTACAACCTCCCCAGTATTGGTCACATTTCTTCGTTTCCGGCCTACCACACGTTTCTCAAACAAAGGATACTGAGGCAAATGTGGCGCATACTCTCTTCTCAACCTATTGTATTCCTTAACACAATCTAGATCCGCACAAATGTTTGTGACATCACACTCAATCAAGTACAATCCCGATAAAGTCCTAACTCGTGACAATGCCACATATGCCATACCCTCCTTGAACACAGAACTGCCAATATTCACCAATGCACAGTCTACACTTAAACCTTGCGATTTATGGATTGTCACCGCATATGCCAAGCAAACAGGAAACTGCTTACGACGAACATATAAGTCTTTTACAAGCAAAAATCTAGCAGAACAACGAGCAATTAGCTGTACTTCCTCAATGCCATCAAATTTAATTTTTAAAAATTCAATTCCATCTCTATTTCTGTATTTCACAAAATCAACAACATTACCCATTGATCCATTTACCAGACCTCTTTCAACATGTAAATTCCTTCTTAAAATTATACGGCAGTTCAAGCACACATTCAGAGTCTTTTCAAAACCCGCAGTTTTAGATATACTCTTCTCTAATGAATCCAATTTTGTTTTCAGATTCTCAGACAAAATAATTGTTGATCCCATATGCTCTACTCTGTCAATAGCTTCCAATTTCACAATCTCTTGCTTTTCTAAATGCAACATTTTGTTGTTGAATTTGGCACATTCTGCAAGAGTTGGCATCAAACATATTCCAGATTTTTTCTCAGTAACTTTCTGAAAAATATTCTCAGGCACAACATCTTCGTCTGGATATAAATTTGTCAGTAATCGTGCATGTAAAGCTTCTTTCCCATGCTCGGTCACTTTTCCAATTCTAACATCTTGTAGAATAGTCTTGTAAACTTCATCCTTTGCCTGACGCATATTTTCATGCAGTTCAGCATAATTGAAGTTTAACCATATATTGACGTTGCCAATACTCCCTAAGCACTTCCTGGTATCTTCATGCGTGAGCATTTTGAACACAGGTTGCCCTTTCACTGGTGTCAGCTGCAGAAGATCTCCAAAAACAATGATGTGTTTGCCACCAAATAACACATCATACTCTGTTTTGAGAACTTCTTGCATTCTCAAATGCACAAAGGCAAGCATGACATTGGAAACCATGCTTACTTCGTCAATGATAAGAAGTTTCATTTTCCTCAAGACTCTTGAAACTTCAAAACAAGCATCTCCAGATAGCTTGTGATATTCTAATTTGTTGTCATGCTCCACTGGCAGCATCAGTAAACGATGTAAAGTAATCCCTTTAATGTTATGTGCTGCCAGTCCAGTTGGAGCGGTGACAACACAAGACAGCGATGACTCTGTCCTTTCCTGCAAATAACATGAAATTGCTTTAATAAGGAAACTTTTTCCAGTTCCCGCTTCTCCACTCACGTACAGTCGGACAGGCTTCAACGACGTACATGAGCACTCTTTCTTGTCATGACTTAATCCATGATCAATTTGCATGGTAAGTTCGTCATATATTTTCCTCTGCTCAACGTTGAGTTGTCTTTCCAACTCTTCTAAGTTAACCGCATCCTCCTGAGCATGTGCCATGGCTCTTTCCACTTCATTCATAGCAGTGGCAGCTTCATTTTCGATAAGAGGTCCTCCTAGTGGATCCTGACTCAATGAAGCAGAACTCTGACTGTCCTGAGAACTGTCTCTGGCAATCTCGGCTGCAATCGTTGCTTCCTGCTCAATTTCCACATTCAACATTTCTACATATTTGGGAAAAGCAGGACATTCTATGGTCTCCTTGGCAGCATTGAAAGAGTCTTCATAACAGAGGAAATCTCCAAGCAGTTCCTCTTCTGCACGCCAAGGCTTAAAAAGTTGCAAAAGTGCTAAATAGAAAAACTCCTTTTTTTCAGGAGATTCGCCACTCAATTTTCGATGGTTTATCAAGTGGCATTTTCTTTGCTTGACCAGACATCCCTCACTTCCTATTACAGCATACACTCCTTTCTCAGTATCTTCTTTGATGTTCCTCTTGAATATGTAATTTTGCAGAACCTCATACAGACAAACATTCTCGAGGTGACTGCTTCGATTTGGATAATATGTATCCAACATGTTGCTCTTCAAAATGTCGGTACTGTTTGGCTCCTTTTCCGCCAAATACTCAATTTCCCGCACAGGTTTCAGAACTCGATTACGCGTTGCAGCAAGACCAACACTCGCCCAAACGATACTCCTGGACTTGGCATAGAGACTTGCTGAAGACAACCGGTCAGAACATTCGTAAGCTCCGATTTCTCGATGCGACAACATCTTCAGACTGAAACTGTACAACTTCTTGCTGAGGCTCTTTTCATGGGAAATGTCCTCCCACATATCCTTCAATTCTGTCTTCTCTTTTTTGGTGATGTAAGATGTCACATACCTAGCCACAGCCATACAGTTATCAGCCACAAACTGTATATCCATGTTAGCATTCCACATGGACAAAATCACCGGGTTGTAGTCGTTGATGTACTTAGACTCTTCGTTCCTCTTCAAATTGTATGTGTTTTTAGGTGATTTCTTCATCACATTATGTCGCAGCGAAGACATCAAACTGTTCACTCTTCCTTTAGAAATCACCGATCGTGGAAAGCCGAAACGACATTTGGTGTAGAACTTGTCTTTGTTCCGGAATTTACGACGACAGTACTTTCCACATCGATGGCTTTGGAAACGTAGAACTTTTTCTCTTAGGCTTTTTTTCTCCTTTGCGTTTGGAACAGCACACGTAGAATACTGTTCTATGAAACTCATCACTGAGTCGTCTGCATCCGTTCCAAATTTAGGTGCATCCTTGATCCACAGCAACATATGTATATGAGGAGCACCTCTTGCTTGGTACTCCTTCCTCCAGAAGAAATCCAACACCTCTCCAAGAGGTGGATTCTTCTTATTCATGATGAAAGACATCATACCTTCAAATCTATGATTGAAGTACCTACATACATTGACTGGATCCAAAGAGCACAGTTCTCCGGGTGTCTTGAATTCGATGTTTTCTACGTTAGCATTTGCCTCTCGTAGAAATTCAAGTAAGTCTACCCAGCCATACTCAGCACAGCTCAAAGTGAGGAACCATGTGGGAGTTCCTAAGTTCCTCAGCATACATTTTAAATCACCATGACGACGGTACCAGTACTCATTAGTACCACGCTGACACGCCATGAGATTAATCAGGTGAGAATCCAAAATACTGTCTTGGACATTGACTTTATCCATAAAGTCACTTGCCGAGATGTTTTGCATGTGTATACCACTTTTCAAGATGTGGTTCACTGCATATGACAGTCCAGACAGATCGCTTTCAAACAGGAGATGAAACAAATAAGGAATGCATTGTCGAAACCTAGGATCTCCTGCATACAATCGCAAAGTCCGGTATTCAGAAGCAGGAATTTGATGAGGTCGCTCATCATATCTTCCTCCCTGACCTGTTGGAAAAAGCTGTGGGAAACACCGAGCTTCCAAACTTTCCTCCCAAACACTAATGGGACTCCCTTTCGCTTGTTTCATTTGAAACAACTCAATAGCATTCCCCATGACTTCCTTGGAATGCAAAGGATGAACACTATAATGTTCATATATTTCTTCACTAGTAGAGGGTTCTACTTTCTCAATTTGACCACCACACAAATCGCTATCCTCTTCCTCACTTACTTCCTCTTCTGCAACATATACATTTTTATAGTATTTATTATATTTTTTCAAATACAATGTTGCCCTTTTGACTTTCCTAACATCTACTAAATCTTGCCATATTTTCTTATTCTTTGTCGGAACCCCATTAACTAAGATAACCAGAGGTTCCTCTTCCACTTTTTCTACTCCAATTGTGTTAATGTTTTTCTTCAAATCTAGAGGCAAATAAACAACTCTTCCCTTTAATCCTCTCTGTAAATCTGATGGAGGCAATTTCCCTGTCTTTGGCTCCATTCTTACAATAGCCTGAAAGGGATGGATACTTTGAATCAAAATAGATTCATAAGTATTTAAATCCTTCAATTCAGAAGGAATTTCAACCAATTCCAGATTATTATGAACTGCTCTAGCAGGCATCTGGTTTTGATTTAATTTGTTACAACAATAAGTACACACACGTTGATCCAATCCCAAATCAAAACAATTTTCTACCATCAAGTATGTTGTAAAATCCTTCCATTCACTATTATTTTCCCTTTCACTTTTTCCATATAAATCCACTAACTTAGTCTGATTCTTATAATAAGTGCGTCGACAACACACACAAGTGAAATTTGGCCTCTCACTTGATTTCACCTCAAACGTCGCAATTTCCCTCTGGAAATTATCTGTACTGGAAACCTGTACACTATCTTCCACATTACTCTCTTCTTCTTGGTCAATTTCAACATTCTCCTCTTTACTTCCAAAGTAACAAAACTCAATTTCTTCACATATATTCTTCACATCTATTTCAGAACCATGCAAAAGAGCAGCGAATAATTGTTTAAGCATAATTGCTGGACTCTTAGCATAATACAACATTCTAACTAATTTCCTCACTTTATTATGATGCACTGCTAGCATCCTGAAATGATGAAAAACACTCTGGCATACTCTCCTGGAAAGACAAGCCAGTGAATGACCATGCAAACCTATCACTTCTCTCACTCTGCAAGGATCTAATTCTTGCAACAACTTCATTTTCTGCTTCAAACTTTTCTTACTAAATGACCGTATAAAATCACAAAGCAAATTGATGGAATCCTGTCGTACACTGCAAATACTACTACACTTCCAGGTGTACACAGGACCCTTAGGACGTCTCCCTAAAACCTCATTACCTAACACCTCTTCTATCTCTGTTCTCACAAGTTTTTCTTTTTCAACTGGACAACCATCTTTCACTTCATAAGCTCGACCACTGGTGTCAACTGCATGCACCAAATCATTATCCTGGAAATAACTCTCCTCATTAAAAAATGCCTCAGAGCTTGAACTATGCATCCATTCTCCAGAAAAAACTTCACAAAAATTACTACGATTAACTATTCTCTTCCATCTACTATTTCTTTTGAAATCATAAATTACCTTGTTTAGCTTCCTAATTCTATTGATTGTCAAAATAAATAACTTACGTTTAATTTCAAATGCCTGATCAATAACTTTCTCAACTATTTTTTTTCTCTTATAAAAAACCACTTTCTGCTGACCTTTCTTAATATTTTTTAACAAATTCCCAATTATCCTGTTGCGGAACATTCGTTTACGAATATCCCTAAACTGTTGTTTCCTTCTACTTTCATGCATAGAGTTATCTCTTACTCTAGCAGTAACATTTCTCATTGGCCTTTCCTTACCATTTGAATTCATTCTCCTTTTCTGGAGTGAAACATTTTCTGTAGTAATATTTTTTTTACTACACATATTTCTTATGACTGTTTTTCGACTCTTACCCGGTGCTTTCTTGGTGACTTGACAAATCTTTTTGTTAGAGGACTGCTGCAATATTCCATGCTCCTGCTGTCTTTGACGTTTTCCAGCCTTTCTTACTCTTTCTTTGCTAGGCATCCTAAAATCTTGAAATAATCTGCAGTTGAATCTGTGGTAAAATATAATAAAAAATGTTATTAACCACTATTACCCAACAGTAAATTAATAACAGTCATCAAAAACTTAACACACTACTTAAGTATATAATATACTGAAGCCTATCTCCAATTTTTCACTGAACAGGACTCATCTCTTCTTAACCTTGGATAAACCTCACCTACTCTGTGTCCCCTGCACATAATTAAATGTAAAGGGGCAGATTTATATTAACTAGCACATCCCCAGGGATGCACCAGTTAACGTGCACCGCTGCTCTGCCACCCACGGTGTGCCGCATTTACAATCAGATAGGACAAAGCTACATCAAAACCCTGCGCCTGCTTGAAGCAGGCATAGATCTTGACGCAGGTAGGCTGAAAGCTAAAGCAACAACTAAGTGTCGTGTGCAGAAGTTACAAAAAAGGAAAAATGGCGTTTAAACCAGTAATGAGACCATGCTAACGTAATACAGAGTAAAAATATCCAGGATCTACATCAGTTTGGGGTTCACGAACCTGGCAGGTACAAGGCACTGAGGCTTTCCACCGTGCATATCTCATCCCAAAACATATGTTGTTTGTGAATGAAACAATTTCCCAGACCAAATGCTTTGGATTGGCTACTTCTAAAAAATTAAACACCCCTACTATCCCGGAGTTAGAGGAATACGATGGTTGGAGTAATTTTACTCGTTGTATATTAAAGATTTACAGGCCCTACTCCGTAATTTTTCCTTTAACATTTCCAGTATAAATCCAAAAGGTTGACTGCTTTGGCAACGTGCCTTATCCACGGTTTAATAACGCTGCCTTTTGCTTTATATAAGTTTTCAAATTGTATGAAATATATACCAATAGGTCGTTATTAACCTTTAGGTAGTGGTTTTCTTCATCAAGTCTGGTCGCTTCCATACACATACAGATTTTCAAAGATGATCAAGAACTTTATCTGAATGGAGAGGAATGCACTGAGACGCCAGATCATTCACTAATGTGTAGGCACATACAGTTACACGGTTCATGCAACAAACACCGACCAAATATGGCTTGCGTGTTGCAAGGCACACCAGTTCCTGCTATCATCCCCACATTCAAGTTCTTGGAAAATGGTAGTTATTTGATGCTCAATAATGAAGATTGTTCTGGGTTAATTAAAAGTATTCATTTTATCGTAACAGTAAATGAACGGGTTATTTGCTGCAGAAATGTTCTATTTCCTCCCACACATGAACATAGGGAGTTTTCAATCTGGCCACAAATACCAACCTTGGCAGCACATTTCAACGGCATGGCAAGAATAAGAGCTATTTTGTCTCAGAGAGAGGTGGCCTTGAGTTCGGCCCGTGAAACTTTCGTCCTTCACACAGCGAACACCCGTACAGAGCTGCAGACCCTTTTAAATACAGATTCGCCTTTCCATTTCAGCAAGATGGTTCGGACTATCTCTAACGCATCCTCCACAAAGAGCCTGGCGCACTTTTTTAAAGTTGTTACCAGTGGTCTCGTGACTTCATTTGAGAAAATCTTTGGAGTCATCCCTGCTTTCTTACATTCTATTTTTTCCACTCTGCTTCGTGGATTCCCATTTTTACTTGCATTACCAGCGGACGCTCTTGTGCTTTTTTACATTTTTAAATATGGATGTCCCTCCCGTGCAAGCTCCCGCCCTGCAGCTGCTGACACTGTTCCGCAATCGCATGCTAGAATATTATGGCACAATGCCGTTGGCGATATTAAGCACGGCATATGGATTATCTTTTCTATGCTGATGTGATTCCTTCAAATCTAAGACACTAAAGTATCGGCACGCCCTAAACCAACACAAAGAGACCTTCTTAGCAAATAATATATTATGTGTATTAGGGAGGGTGAGATATAAGCAGCCGCGGGCCGTGGAGGGAGTTACGGTGGGGCAGGGAGGCGGGGAGGGGGAGGGGCAGGGTGAAGCCCTCTCCACCCTGCCCCTCCCCCTCCCCGCCTCCCTGCCCACCGTAACTCCCTCCACGGCCCGCGGCTGCTTATAAGTGTTGCTAACTCTTATTCATTTACAGCATGTTAACATACTGTCACCATTCGCTTTTTATGTACTATTAACTATGCTGGTAATTTTGCTACTGATAATATGTGTACTTGTATAATCTAAGATACTACGCCTGAGAAGACGGCATTAGTAAATAAACATTTCAAATACACATGTGTTCTTCTTAACTCCATGTTCTTGTTTCTAAGAAATATATAACGACCGACTGTTCATGAGTTCCACGTATCCTGAGGTACTATAAGTTCATATTCTGGATTGTCTAAACATTGAGAGTTTGTTATATCCAATGTGTCACTGTACCTAGCTTGCTAAGGGGTTTTGATTACTAAGGTGAGTTTTGGGACACCCTAATTCGCCGAGGTTCCAATCCTCTGTCCACAGTTCTGTGTCAGAACAGAAACCCTGCGACAGGGGCACCCCTCAACCTTACTGGAGCTTCATCACACTTGCGATACAACTCCAGCAATGCGCCAACTTTACGGCACAAATACGTCACGCATCTGTGCTGTTTTTGCCCCATGATGCGCCGCATTGTAAATGCAGCACACCATAGGTGACGGAACAGCGGCACAGAATGACTAACACATCCCTAATGATGCGCCAGTCATCATAAATCTATCCCTATGCTTCTTATCTTGTTAGAGATAAACCGCCATATGTATCATCAAAGTTTTTTGCATTTCCTAAATAGCGAACTTTAAGAAATAAATAGCGATTCTTTACCATTCCTAGTTTGCGATGACCTATTTGCTAATTACAAATTACCCATTCATTTCCATGCAGCAGGAGGCCCATAGGAATGAAGGTACAATTTGCGATTAGCAATTACCTCATCGCAAATTACGAATTTTTCCGACGGTGCAGGGGTGTCTCAAGAACACCCTGCTGCACCCCTGAAAAAGAAATTTGGGGTCATATGGCGCACATAAATTTTGAAAACATTCCTTTACCTCAAAAACGATTTTCAACTCATAATTTGAAAACACTGCACATGGGGAAATGACTTAAAATGTCCTTAAGACACATAAAAGCATTTTTTGATTGCCTTTGCAGCATTTTCCGTCACCTTTAACATGCCTATGTAACGGAAACATTCAAAATCTAAATTTGCCATGCACAGGTGGGAGCATATTTACAAGCAATTTGCTCCACAGACAAACTTCTTACATTGAAATGGGAAAAATAACATCACAGACTCTCAATTACCTTATAAAGAAGCAGACACCATTATGTCCTTCTCATCAATATTAAAACCATTGCTTTTTCTCAAAAACGATTTACAAGTCATAATTTGAAAACACTCCACAGCTCCTATGCACATAAAAGCCCTGTCAGTACTAATACTTCACATTTTCTCCAATTACAATTTCTCAAAGAAACAAAATCTATTTGTGAAACACTTGAGACAAAGCAACATTTGAAAAACACAACTTTCTTCATAATTTTCTCCTTAAAGCACACTATTTTCTATTTAATTAAAGAAATCTTTTCTCACCTTAGCAAATACTTTGAGTTTCAAAACAGTCTCAGAAACACACCAATTTGTCTTCAGCAGAGCAAAAGGTATTCACTCCAGAGTCTGCAGCTATCAAAAGCACAGAAATGCTGTAATTCCTCACACATATCTCTCATGTCACCCAATCAAAACTCTTCCCTCACTTTTTTTCAAAGCAAAACCCTTCCCCCCTCTGCCCCCTCTCTGCTTTTTCTGCATAGCAACCACCTCTTGCAAGACCTCTCACACAACAATGTTGCAATTGAACTCTGAACTCTCAGTGCACCTGCATATCCAGAGCATTCTTTCATTTAATGATTTTTTCTTCGCCACTCAAAATACATCTTTCAACGAACTCATCCATTCACACTAACTTTCTGTTTTCAGCAATCAAAATCCACCAATCACTCTTACTGCTTCATTAACACAGAAACTCCTCAGTTTTTTTCATTTTACACTCTCATTTTTTCAACTGCCATTTCATTGCCACACTTCATCTGACTGCAGCAGAACCTTCTCTCGCCATGTTTTCTGTCTGGATTGTTGGACATAGTTACATATATTGGGCTCAAAGGTACGCTGAAAACAGGAATTTACCTAACCTCAATTTACAAGATGTGGAAATTAAGTGGTTTGGCCACAGAGGATTAAAATGTCACCAATTGATACCATTGGTGAAAACCTTTATGCATTTGCCCAAACCTGACCTGTTAATTGTGCACTGTGGAGGTAATGATTTGGGCACTTTGACTGGGGTAGGTCTGGAAATGATTTTAAAGGACACCTTTGAGCAATTGATGGCACTTTTTCCTCAGACTGCCTTGGTATATTCAAATATATGCCAAAGACAGAAATGGAGGTGGTCAAACCAATTTTGTCCACAAATTGAGAAGTCGAGGAAGCATGTAAACAAATCTGTTTCAGCTTACATGAGAGACCATGGAATGGGCTCCCTCTACAACAATAACTTGCGTTACTACATGCAAGATATCTACAGAGGAGATGGAGTTCACTTCTCAGATGAGGGCAACAGAGTTTTCACTCTGAATTTAAGAATGTGCATTGGTACCTACTTATAAGTACCTAAATGTACCATAAACCCAAAAGCTCTTCTCAGAGCTACCCTATATCTGATCACTCACAATTATTATTGTACTCTAACTTTTTTCACTAATTTTCAAGAAAGTACGCTCCCCAGAACGCTTCCCGGTTCGCGAACCGAGCGCACTCCATGCAAAAAAACTAAAAAAACGGTATATATTTTTTTGCCCTGCGAGAACCTTTCAAAGCCTCCACATCAAACCTAGGGGGTCAGGGACGATCTACTATGCCCCCTTATGGTCATTTGCCCCTTCGCTTTGGCCTCCTCTTGTCTCTCGATCCTACCGAGAGACAAGATGGCGGCCGCTACGGACTGTTTGGAATGTTTACAGACGCCGAAAAACCAATCAGCTTCGCAAACCTCCGTAACGCGAAAAGTACGCGAAGCGGAGCGCTGTTACAGATATATATCTTTTTTTGAACGTTAATTTCTCAAAATCCACTGGAGCACATATATTGAGACCTAGCAAAGGCACATCGGGCTACCAGTCCCTACAATTTTGCCAAGTTTCGTGCAAATCCATTCAGCCGTTCGATTATTATTATTTTTTTTTTTTTTGCCCCGTGGGGCCCTTTTAAAACCTCCACATCAAACCTAGGGGGTCAGCGAGGATCTACTATTCCCCCTTATGGTCATTTGCCCCTTCGCTTTCGCCTCCTCTTGTCTCTCGATCCTACCGAGAGACAAGATGGCGGCCGCTACGGACTGTTTGGAATGTTGACAGACGCCGGAGAACCAATCAGCTTCGCTTCACAAAGCTCCGTTGCGCGAAAAGTACGCGTCCTGGGCCGCTGCCCGGTCCGCTGTTACAGATATATATCTTTTTTTAAACGTTAATTTCTCAAAATCCACTGGAGCACATATATTGAGACCTACAAAAGGCACATCGGGCTACCAGTCCCTACAATTTTGCCAAGTTTCGTGCAAATCCATTCAGCCGTTCGGGCTAAAAGTGAGGCCAACCGCCCTATGGAAATTAACATGGGAAAAACGCGTTTTGGGACCCCCTTTTTTCTCGGCCCCCCCTTGACGAACCCCCCCCAAATTTTCAAAGGCTGCTCAGAAACAAAATGTGCCATTTTCCTGAAAATTTCAGCCAATTCCGTCCACAAACGGCAAAGTTATTAGACATAGAATTTTCAAAAAACCCATAGAGAAAAAATCCTAACTATATATACCTACTGGCGACCGCCAGTAGGTAATATATATATATATATATATATATATATATATATATATATATATATATATATTCACGCTCCAAGGTTGTCCACCTTATGAGTAGCACGCGAGCAGCAGCTTTATTTATGTGTAGGTGAGGACGGGGATCCGCTCGTAGACGCCGCTTCCGTTAAAGCCCCTGAAGAGAAGCAGATGGAGCTTCGAAACGCGTCGGGCAGATCCATTACGGAGCGGCGTCTACAAGCGGATCCCCGTCCTCACCTACACATAAATAAAGCTGCTGCTCGCGTGCTACTCACATGGTGGACAACCTTGGAGCGTGAATCTATATGCGGCAGTCCAGCCGCAGAGTATGCACCACCCCGTTAACGTGGGGGTCACGGCAGTGAAGTAGCAGCCGTACATGGAATCGAGGACGTGCCCACTTGTGGAGTCCATACAGGACTTGATTGTGTGCTTTCCGTACTACACTTCCCAGAAGTCTCACTGGAGCCTCCCATCGACGGGCGAGTTATATAATTGGAGAAGTGTAGCGGGTGCGCACACCGCTTCCGTTAAAGCCCCTGAAGAGAAGCAGATGGAGCTTCGAAACGCGTCGGGCAGATCCATTACGGAGCGGCGTCTACAAGCGGATCCCCGTCCTCACCTACACATAAATAAAGCTGCTGCTCGCGTGCTACTCACATGGTGGACAACCTTGGAGCGTGAATATATATATATATATATATATTCACTGAAAAAACCATAGGTTATAGACCATATATAGTTAGGGATTAGCATTTAAAAAACCTTATTTTACTCACACAAAACCATTGAAATTCCATATATAGTTAGTTGCACTAACTATATATCGCGCACCCGCAATCCACTGCTGATGATGTCACATATTACATCATTCATGACATGGTCAGTGACATCACTGATGACATCACTGATGACATCTCAAATGACATCACTGATGACATCATCCAGTGACTGTGTGTTTCTGTAAAGTTTAAATATGTTTTACATATTGAAGAATGAGTAGATGTAGAAGTGTCTGGATGAAGGATTTAGTAGGTGCGTGACTGACTGTATGAGTGAGTGATTAAATGTGTCTCACTGAGTGCATGGGTTAGTGACTGAACTGTCTTAATTTGTGCATCATTATGTTTGTTGTTCTGTAAACTGCTGCATGTGTTGATCAGTAGCTATATGAGTAACTATATGGGTTATTGATTGATTGCCCAAGTATTTGTATGGGAGACTGAGTGTGTGTGTGGCTGGCTGGGAGGTGTGTGACTCTGTGCAGATCAATGTGTACTTGTATCAATGATTGTATAAGAGAGTAAGTATGTGTTAGTATATGTTTCAAAATGTAAGGTGCTCTATGTTTAACTGTATAGATTAGAAAATGGAAGTGTGATTGATTCTTTACAGGACTGACTAGGTGTGTGAGTAACTCCATGGATGAGTGACAGAGTGTGAGAGTCTGTATAGGTGTATGAGTGCATATGATAGTGTTGTAAAGATGAGTGATTGTATGGGTAAATGAGTGAATGTGTGTGTAAACATAGGAATTACTGAGTGCGTATGTAGTAACTAGTATTGGTGTGTCAATGGTTTCAAAAATTATACTCTGTATTTAACACTGGGTGTAACAGAGGTTATATTAAAGTGTGAGGAGATGCATTGTATTGTCACATGAATGATATCATCAGTGATGTGGTCATTGATGTCAAATGAGATGTCATCAGTGATGTCATCAGTGATGTCATTTGAGATGTAATCAGTGATGTCATTTGAGATGTTATCAGTGATGTCATTTGAGATGTCATCAGTGATGTCATCAGTGATGTCATTTGAGATGTCATCAGTGATGTCATTTGAGATGTCATCAGTGATGTCATCAGTGATGTCACTGACCATGTCATGAATGATGTAATATGTGACATCATCAGCAGTGGATTGCGGGTGCGCGATATATAGTTAGTGCAACTAACTATATATGGAATTTCAATGGTTTTGTGTGAGTAAAATAAGGTTTTTTAAATGCTAATCCCTAACTATATATGGTCTATAACCTATGGTTTTTTCAGTGAATTTTCAAGGTTTTTTAAATGCTAATTCCTAACTATATATGGTCTCTAACCTATGGTTTTTTCAGTGAATTTCAATGGTTTTTTAATAGCAAATATCATAAGCTGTCGAATGTCAAGTACGTGGTAAGTAAAAACATTTTTGTGTTTATGCCCACTGATCTGCTTTGAATGCTGCCCCCCCTCCCCCTCATTTCTATTAGGAGTACTCTCTCTTTGCAGATAGTGAAGGGTAGTTAACGCAGGCCTTTGCCCCCGTTGTAATCCGTTGTGCCTGCTTCTCTCTCCATTTGATTGATTGTTATCCAAGCATTTACTGTTTTAGAATTGGTTCTCTTTGGTTCATTCTCTATTTACAAACAAGCACAGAGTCGCAATACTCTGTTTAGTCTTTGCAGATAGTGAAAAATTGTGTAAAAAAACAAAAGGAATCGAGCAAAATCAGTAGGCCACTAATGGGATCTCTTTTTGACCTCGCTAAAATAGAAACATTAGGAACAACCCCTCATGAGAAATACGAAACTAGTGAGATGAACTGAGCTCCACACCATGATGGCTGCAAGACAACTCGGCTCCGCCACCCACCCCGCCCAAAATAACGATAAACTCTATGCAAATATTACAAATATATACAACACACCAGCAAAGTAACAGGGTAAAACATTTTATTAAATAACTATTTACATAACTATTTTATACTTTTTGTTGCCCGATCCGGCTAGCTCAATCGATCGAGCATGAAACTCATGCACTCTGATAGTTCAAAGTTTTGAGGAGTGCTTGTAACACTGTCTGAAGCCTATTTGTAATTGCTACAGCTTCACTATTCTCAATGTAAGTGGGGGCTGTTTGAGGACGTGACTGCATTTGAAAACAATGTGATGCGGTGCCATCCTGAACCGCTTGACGGAGGCCCCCGAGGGACGGTGTCATGGCGCGGACTCGGAGGGGGCGCTTGGCTCCGGCCCCCTCCGCAAGTCGTGTTGCCCTGGTGTAGCCTGAGATCGCCCCCGACATAGGTGGCCGGCTCCCGGGGTCAAGCGGAACTTTTTGCCTTTTGGTGACTCTTCCATTCTTGACCTTGTCCCACAATCCGTTTCACCTAAAGACACGCTGTAGTGGGGCGCCCCTTTACCGTTTCAGTTGCCATTCAGCCCGCTTTTGCTACACTGTGCCTCTTCCGCTATTCAGCTGTTTACCGCCCGCTCTTTCGACTACAGCGTCTCGCTCACCATGTACTTGAGTGGCTCCCGCTCTTGCGGTGCAGCGATAGGCGGCTGCCACAGGACTCTCAAAATGGCGGCCGGCTCTTCAGATTTGGGCGTGGTCCACTAAAATGGGCCTGCGACACCTTGGAACTCGGACGCTTGTCTGCTAGAGCTTGGGCTCCATTCTCGAAAGCGTCCCCTCAGCCTTGAAGATTCTACAAAAGTCTTGGGGGCCCCCGACTCCCGCAGGCTTCTGGTGGGGAGCGGCTAGCATGATTGCTCGTGGAATGGCCACGACGGAGCTACGAAATGGTGGTGCTCTCATGCTAACGCCAGCTTCAGTCTGAAACATCCAGAAACACTTTAGACTACCAATTCGATCAGTTCCGGTAGCGCCCCAACGTGACCCGGTAGAGAAGAACTTGCCCTCCCCTCTTTGACTGATGGTTCTTGTTGCCTGTCCCTTCTGTTGTCATTTAACAGAACTATTTAGCCTGCTGAAAGGGGTTGTGTTCCGACCGCTGGTTGGTGGAGACATTTTGACTATATTCTGGACCTGCGTTGTCGCGTAATGCGTCATATGACGCGCCGCGTTAGCGCATCCGGAAGTGCTCCGGTGCGCGAAGCGCAGCTTCCCGGAAGCGATCTGGGGCGCGGCGCGCAGCGCGTACGTAAGCATAACGTAAGCATAACAGGTCATGTGACTTGTTAATAAAACTTCTCATTGGTTCATTTTACTTTTCTTATTCTAATGATGAAAGGCTTGGTCATATGACCTAAAAATTACGCTTTTTATTACTTTCGAACATTATTTTTTCTTAAACATATGTTATAATGTTCCAGGCTAATGTACTTTCCCGGAAAATTTACAACTGTCCTGCAAGTAAAATATATTCCTTTTTCGAGAAAAAGGACGTTTCTTCGTCCCATGACGGAGCCGTTGAGCAAAAGAGGCTCGGCCTGCTGTCTTAGTCGCCGATACGCCTGAATATCAGATTCTTATCGATCACTTTATGTTGCAGAAGTAGAAACACAACAGCCCTTGACCATTTATCTTTACTGCGTTCCTGCGTATTATACCTTTTACCCTTCATGAAATTGGACTGCTTTATTTCACTTGCCTTTTACTGATTCTAAAACAGTGACTATTATTAAAAACTTTACCAATGTAAATACTACTACCATGTTTTCTTTTAAAAACCTTTATTGTGAAAATGTCAGTATACAAATACGGGCCTATAACCACGTGGGCCGGCCACGGAGCAAACTGTAATCGTATATGATGAGTAGACATTTACACTGTAGAGGAACGTAACGGGCGGGCCATTAGGTTGCAAGAACTAAGGTGTCTAACAGTTGCGGAATCGGTGGACGTACATTTTATAATTAAAATACGACAGAGCCAGTTACAATAAAATTATCTAGATATACATTTGCGGGCAAGTACCATGGGTGACGTTAATTCGAACTTTTAATAGTACAGTAATCAATAACACATCAGAACTTAATATCAATAGGGATGTCGAAATATTCAATCAATTCTCGTCCCCGCCCGCCATGTGCTTCAAAACTGCATACGTATCTCGTGATTTCAAGGTTCAGCAACCAGTACACAACAAGGAGTTACGAGTCCCATTTATTCCGGCGCCATTTTGGGCGAGGACGGGCAGGTCCAGGATATAGTCAAAATGTCTCTACCAACCATCGACTATGATGATGTTAATTTGCTGTATTTATTAGAGTAACACTCATCTGTCCACATGAAATTAATTTGCCACAATCTAAACATGTCATTTTAATCTTTCCAAAGTTCTTCTAAATATTTGGGACCGTTTCCCTTGCCTCTGATGCTGTCAGTGCCACTTCTTTGGTGAATGTACTGGCAGGTCGGGGGTTCTCCTCCAAATCTCTCTTTTGTGCAGCACTATAATTAATCGGTGCCACCTCTCCATATGACGATGCATGGTATAGTTACCATAACTATATTTTTTTTCGGTTCCTCTGGAGAGTACATCGTGGCAGATGAGGCAGGTAACGTACCGGGCATTTACCTTTTTTGCATGTAGAGGAAAGGAAAAAAAATTCGAGCGTCCGAGTTCTAAGGTGTCCCAGGGCCATTTTAGTGGACCAGGCCCAAATCCAAAGAACAGGCCGCCATTTTGAGAGTCCTGTTGCAGCCGCCTGTCGCTGTAGCATCAAGAGCGGCCGAAACTCAGCTGAATGGCAACTGAAACGTTAAAGGGGCGCCCCACTACAGCAGACGAGCCTCCACCTGGGAAGGCCCGTTCACGCCGCCTCCCCCCCCCTTCGGGCACCCCACGCCGTTATTCGGAGCAGCATTGTAGGATGGCCACACCAGTGCGGCAACTTGCTAGACACCACCTCGGTGCCAACCGAATCTCAGCGCCTTGTGGTGTCTTCCATTCCGAAAACATTGTTGTGCTGCCTTCGGCCTATTCGCCGCAAGTGCGCACGCAACTCAGCTGCATAGCGAGTGAAACACCAAGGGGCGCCCCACTGCAGCCGAGGAACCTTCATCTTGGGGGCGACGCACAGCATCACATTGCTTTCCAATGCAGTCAGATCCTCAAACAACCCCCACTGACTGACGAGAACTCACAGGCCAACGGAGCGCCCCACGCCGACTTTCGGCGCAGCATTGTAGGATGGCCACACCAGTGCGGCAACTTGCTAGACACCACCTCGTTGCCATCCGGATCTTGGCGCGTTGCGCTGCCTTTGGCCCTATTCGCACATCGGTCCGCTACTGACGCCATCTCACAGGCCAACGGGGTGCCCCACGCCGACTTTCAGCATTGTAGGATGGCCACACCAGTGCGGCAACTTGCTAGACACCACCTCGGTGCCATCCGGATCTTGGCGCGTTGTGCTGCCTTCGGCCTATTCGCACATCGGTCCGCTACTGACGCCATCTCACAGGCCAACGGGGCGCCCCACGCCGACTTTCAGCATTGTAGGATGGCCACACCAGTGCGGCAACTTGCTAGACATCACCTCGGTGCCATCCGGATCTTGGCGCGTTGTGCTGCCTTCGGCCTATTCGCACATCGGTCCGCTACTGATGCGAACTCACAGGCCAACGGGGCGCCCCACGCAGACTTTCAGCATTGTAGGATGGCCACACCAGTGCGGCAACTTGCTAGACACCACCTCGGTGCCATCCGGATCTTGGCGCGTTGTGCTGCCTTCGGCCTATTCGCACATCGGTCCGCTACTGACGCCGCCTCACGTGCCAACGGATTTTCTACGCTTTTTATACCCTATGCCGCATAACAGGTCATGTGACTTGTTTATAAAACTTTTCATTGGTTCATTTTACTTTTGGTTTCCTAATGATGGAAGGCTTGATCATATGACCTAAAAATAACACTTTTCATTGGATGAAAACTTTTTTTTTTCCCAAACGATGAAAGCCCCACCTTGTTTCTGGATGTTTCAGACTGAAGCTGGCGTCAGCATGAGAGCACCACCATCTCGTGGCTCCGTCGTGGTCATTCCGCGATTAATCATGGCAGCCGCTCCCCACCGGAAGCCTGCAGGAGTCGGGGGCCCCCAAGACTTTTGTAGAATCCTCAAGGCTGAGGGGACGCTTTCGAGAATGGGGTCCAAGACCTAGTAGACAAGCGTCCGAGTTCCAAAGTGTCCCAGGGCCATTTCAGTGGACCAGGCCCAAAAAGGAAAGAGCCTGCCGCCATTTTGAGAGTCCTGTGGCAGCCGCCTATCGCTGCACCGCAAGAGTGGGCGCAACTCAGCTGAATGGCGGATTTTGGCACAGTGTACCAAAAGCGGGCGGAATGGCAACTGAAACGGTAAAGGGGCGCCCCACTACAGCAGACGAGCCTCCACCTGGGGAGGCCCGTTCACGCCGCCTCACCCCCCCCCCCCCCGGGGCGCCCCATGCCATTATTCGGAGCAGCATTGTAGGATACCAAAACCAGTGCGGCAACTTACTGGACATCACCTGGGTGCCATCCACATCTCAGCGCGTTCTGCTGCCTTGGGACTATTCGCACAACAGACCGCTACTGACGAGGCCTCCCCCCGCACCCCCCGGGACGCCCCACGGAATGGCAACTGAAACGGTAAAGGGGCGCCCCACTACAGCAGACGAGCCTCCACCTGGGGAGGCCCGTTCACGCCGCCTCACCCCCCCCCCCGGGGCACCCCACGCCGTTATTCGGAGCAGCATTGTGGGATACCAAAACCAGTGCGGCAACTTACTTGACATCACCTGGGTGCCATCCACATCTCAGCGCGTTCTGCTGCCTTGGGACTATTCGCACAACAGACCGCTACTGACGAGCCACCCCCCGGGACGCCCCACGCCGTTATTCGGAGCAGCATTGTAGGATACCCAAAACCAGTGCGGCACCCAGGCAACATCACCTGGGTGCCGTCCAGAACTCAGGACGTTGTGCTGCCTTAGGACTATTCGCACAACCGACCGCTACTGACCATTGTTCCTTCTTTTTTCCTAAAAATGTTTAAATGTTTTTACTGTTTTTGTTGCGTTGTTTATATTTATAAGTTATTAAAGTTTTATAATCCTACTACTTTGTTGGAGTGCTATATATTTTTAATGTGACACATAATTGTAAAAACTTTGATGTACAAAGAGGCATCCCTGGAATCTTCCGCTTCAGGCTCGGTCCCCTCCCCAATCACAATAAGGATGGTTTTCAGATAGTAGGAACGCGTGTGGTGTGACGGATCTCATCGGGTGGGGGCCTTGATCTACTGTAACTCCTTTGAAGAGGGGTGATTCTTTACAGCTGGGGCCATAAAGTACATCTGCAGAGCTACCTGATAGCCTGGGACCGGCCTGGACAATCGGACACAGAGGAAGAGGAGTGTCAGAGGGTGCGGTAGTGAATAGTGCTAAAGGGAGGTGTCGGGCGGGCACAGAGTGTGATTCTCAGGGAAGAGCAGCGCAGATGGGGGGAGGTTTATTGCCCATGCATAAGACAGAGAGCGGGGGTGACCAGTGCCTGGGGGAGATGCTTGCGAGGGTCGGGAGCCATGCTAAGGATCGACAGCGTGCAGAGAGTGGGTCTGGTCAAGGCATCTAAAATGGCTGCCGTGCACGACAAAAGTGTGGCATTTGAAAAAAGGCAAGATGGCGCAGACAATGTTTTTCAACACTTCCTGATTTCCTTCGAATCGAACGTTAACAGACGTTATCTCTCCCACACTACCGGTCCCCCTGGGCTTAAACGCCGAGATGGTAGGGACTGCATCCCGTGGAGATAGGCCGAGACGTCACTCGGCAGAAAAAAAAGTAAAAAAAGTCTATAAACATACAATAAGTTAAAAGTCAATCATTCTTGTTTCCTTGTAGTACGCTCCCCAGTCCGCTTCCCGTTACGCTAACCAGGCGCACCCCACCAAAAAAAACGCCCTTTTAAAGCCTCCACATCAAACCTATGGGGTCAGGGAGGATCTACTATGCCCCCTTATGGTCATTTGCCCCTTCGCTTTGGCCTCCTCTTGTCTCTCGATCCTACCGAGAGACAAGATGGCGGCCGCTCCGTACTGTTTGGAATGTTTACAGACACCGGAGAGCCAATCAGCTTCGCTTCGCAAAGCTCCGTAACGCGAAAAGTACGCGAAACAGAGCGCTACCCGGGATGCTGTCACAGATATATATCTTTTTTTGAACGTTAATTTCTCAAAATCCACTGCAGCACATATATTGAGACCCAGCAAAGGCACATCGGGCTACCGGTCCCTACAATTTTGCCAAGTTTCATGCAAATCCATTCACCCGTTCGATTTTTTTTTTTGATTTTTTTTTGCCCCGCGGGGCCCTTTTAAAACCTCCACATCAAACCTAGGGGGTCAGGGAGGATCTACTATGCCCCCTTATGGTCATTTGCCCCTTCGCTTTGGCCTCCTCTTGTCTCTCGATCCTACCGAGAGACAAGATGGCGGCCGCTACGGACTGTTTGGAATGTTTACAGACGCCGGAGAACCAATCAGCTTCGCTTCGCAAAGCTCCGTAACGCGAAAAGTACGCGAAGCGGAGCGCTGCCCGGAGCGCTGTCACAGATATATATCTTTTTTTGAACGTTAATTTCTCAAAATCCACTGGAGCACATATATTGAGACCTAGCAAAGGCACATCGGGCTACCAGTCCCTACAATTTTGCCAAGTTTCGTGCAAATCCATTCAGCCGTTCGAGCTAAAAGTGAGTCCAACCGCCCTATGGAAATTAACATGGGAAAACGCGTTTTGGGACCCCCCTTTTTTCTCGGCCCCCCCTTGACAAACCCCCCCCAAATTTTCAGGGGCTGCTCAGAAACAGAATGTTCCATTTTCCTGAAAATTTCAGCCAATTCCGTCCACAAACGCCAAAGTTATTAGACATAGAATTTTCAAAAATCCCATAGAGAAAAAATCCTAACTATATATACCTACTGGCGACCGCCAGTAGGTAATATATATATATATATATATATATATGTTCCCACAAGAGAAATCCGTCGACAAAGGATATCACACGAGCCCACAAGGTTGATTTTCAGCAGGTGAAGTTTATTTCTGGAAGCTTGGACATATATATATATATATATATATATCACCTCCACGTTGGTTCACAATTCCGGACTCTGCAGCGCTCACGTATGTGCGTTATCCTGCGGCTGAACCCACGCCGCTTAACATTCACCAACTTCCCCCGCAAGGGGAAAAACGGGTCGCACAACCAGTTGCAGTGTTTGCAATCTTCTTTATTTCTCTTAGTTACAGGGCATACAGCGCATTAGATCGCAATGTGCTGTATGCCCTGTGACCCGTTTTTCCCCTTGCGGGGGAAGTTGGTGAATATATATATATATATATATTACCTACTGGCGGTCGCCAGTAGGTATATATAGTTAGGATTTTTTCTCTATGGGTTTTTTGAAAATTCTATGTCTAATAACTTTGGCGTTTGTGGACGGAATCGGCTGAAATTTTCAGGAAAATGGCACATTTTGTTTCTGAGCAGCCCTTGAAAATTTGGGGGGGGTTCGTCCAGTGGGGGCCGAGAAAAAAGGGGGGTCCCAAAACGTGTTTTTAACATTGAGTTTTCCATAGGGCGGTTGGCCTCACTTTTAGCCCGAACGGCTGAATGGATTTGCACGAAACTTGGCAAAATTGTAGGGACTGGTAGCCCGATGTGCCTTTTGTAGGTCTCAATATATGTGCTCCAGTGGATTTTGAGAAATTAACGTTTAAAAAAAGATATATATCTGTAACAGCGGACCGGTTAGCGCTCTGGTTCGCGGACTTTTCGCGCAACGGAGCTTTGTGAAGCGAAGCTGATTGGTTCTCCGGCGTCTGTCAACATTCCAAACAGTCCGTAGCGGCCGCCATCTTGTCTCTCGGTAGGATCGAGAGACAAGAGGAGGTCAAAACAAAGGGGGAAATAACTATAAGGGGGCATAGTAGATCCTCGCTGACCCCCTAGGTTTGATGTGGAGGTTTTAAAAGGGCCCCGCGGGGCAAAAAAAAATAATAAAAATAATAATTGAACGGCTGAATGGATTTGCACGAAACTTGGCAAAATATTAGGGACTGGTAGCCCGATGTGCCTTTGCTAGGTCTCAATATATGTGCTCCAGTGGATTTTGAGAAATTAACGTTCAAAAAAAGATATATATCTGTAACAGCGCTCCGCTTCGCGTAACGGAGGTTTGCGAAGCTGATTGGTCATTCTGTCACTGGGCTATAGTTGGGCTACATCTGGCTGATATTTGGGCTACATTTGTTTTTTTGTGTGTCTGGCGGCCATCTTTGGGCTACATTGGGCTACATTGGGCTTCATTGGGCTACATTCGGCTAATTAGCAAATAGCTCATCGCAAACTAGGAATGGTAAAGAATCGCTATTTATTCCTTAAAGTTCGCTATTTAGGAAATGCAAATAACTTTTATGATACATATGGCGGTTCATCTCTAACAAGATAAGAAGCATAGGGATAGATTTATGATGACTGGCGCATCACCAGGGATGTGTTAGTCATTCTGTGCCGCTGTTCCGTCACCTATGGTGTGCTGCATTTACAATGCGGCGCATCATGGGGCAAAAACAGCACAGATGCGTGATGTATCTGTGCCGTAAAGGTGGCGCATTGCTGGAGTTGTATCGCAAGTGTGATGAAGCTCCAGCAAGGGTCGGGGGTGCCCCTGTCGCAGGGTTTCTGTTCTCACACAGAACTGTGGACAGAGGATTGGAACCTCGGCGAATTAGGGTGTCCCAAAACTCACGTTAGTAATCAAAAACTATTTAGCAAGCTAGGTACAGTGTCACATTGGATATAACAAACTCTCAATGTTTAGACAATCCAGAATATGAACTTATAGTACCTCAGGATACGTGGAACTCATGAACAGTCGGTCGTTATATATTTCTTAGAAACCAGAACATGGAGTTAAGAAGAACACATGTGTATTTGAAATGTTTATTTACTAATGCCGTCTTCTCAGGCGTAGTACCTTAGATAATAAAAGTACACATATTATCAGTAGCAAAATTACCAGCATAGTTACTAGTACATAAAAAGTGAATGGTGATAGTATGTTAACATGCTGTAAATGAATAAGAGTTAGCAACACTTATAAGCAGCCGCGGGCCGTGGAGGGAGTTACGGTGAGGCAGGGAGGCGGGGAGGGGGAGAAGCAGGGTGGAGAATACAAGTACACATATTATCAGTAGCAAAATTACCAGCATAGTTACTAGTACATAAAAAGCGAATGGTGACAGTATGTTAACATGCTGTAAATGAATAAGAGTTAGCGACACTTATAAGCAGCCGCGGGCCGTGGAGGGTGTTACGGTGGGGCAGGGAGGCGGGGAGGGGGAGGGGCAAGGTAGAGAGGGCTCCACCCTGCTTCTCCCCCTCCCCGCCTCCCTGCCCCATCGTAACTCCCTCCACGGCCCGCGGCTGCTTATATCTCACCCTCCCTAATACACATATTATATTATTTGCTAAGAAGGTCTCTTTGTGTTGGTTTAGGGCGTGTCCATACTTTAGTGTCTTAGATTTGAAGGAATCACATCAGCATACACCAGCTCTCTCTTCATGTGAACCGCATCAACTGTTGTGTATGTGTGTTCGGCAAAGCAATATAAAACCCGCCTCATGCCCAGAATTGGCAGAAGTTGCACTTATGTTATGAGTATGAAGTCGTGGAGATCAGACCTCATAACAATTCTGTATCGTGTTGTTCTTGAAACTTTAGCACTCGCTGTACAGATATAGTTTAACAAGTAAAGCAGATAGTAGACCAATAACATATTATTCTCATGTAAACCACGATGAACTACTAGGTGGAAAGCTAAAGCAACAACTAAGTGTCGTGTGCAGAAGTTGCAAAAAAGGAAAAATGGCGTTTAAACCGGTAATGAGCCCATGCTAACTTAACACGGTGTAAAGATATCCAGGACCTAGATGACACCTCCTCATGATCCGGAAACGAACTGAATAAGATAATAGAAGTGCCATCTCATGAGAGCAGATTGCAAGTTTATATGTGGACGGTCCGCAAGGTAAAGCATTAAAAACTAGGAAAATTCAATGCTAAAGAAAAATAAAACAGCCAAGTACTTTATCGAGTCTTAAGCCAATAGGCAAGGTAAATAATAAAAACTTGACAAATAAGTCAATGAATTGTCAATGAAATGCTAGTACTCAGCATATCAAACATGAAAAAGGTCTATGACATAACTGTGTATGCAAAATAAGCTGCAACAGCCTCCAATAGGAAGTCACCGTCTTCATCCGAAAACAGTTCAGCCATCCAATTTAAAAGCGGAAAAGAACATACGTGCTCTCCCAGCACCGGATCCTCTATCACCATCAGAGGACAGCTCGGTGGGTTTTCAAGAAAGCTGTGTTCCAAGAAAGACTGTGCTGCCGCCAGTAAATTCCAGGGACCAAGTAGTCCATGCATCAATGCCACAGCCATAATCCTTTCGCCAGGACAAATCAACTCGTGAGTAATGATAGGAGTCATCAGCTGATTAAAGTCGACGTCAGGAGAAACCGGTCCGCAGAGACACAAATCAATGGCCCAATCGAAATCACAGGTCAGGCAGTGAAATACAGGCTGGACACAGGTGAAGTAGGAGAACCGAAAAGATAATCCATATGCCGTGCTTAATATCGCCAACGGCATTGTGCCATAATATTCTAGCATGCGATTGCGGAACAGTGTCAGCAGCTGCAGGGTCGGAGGTTGCATAGGAGGGACATCCATATTTAAAAATGTAAAAAAGCACAAGAGCGTCCGCTGGTAATGCAAGTAAAAATGCAATCCACGAACCAGAGTGGAGAAAATGGAATGAAAGGGAGCAGGGATGACTCCAAAGATTTTCTCAAATGAAGTCACGAGACCACTGGTAACAACTTTAAAAAAGTGTGCCAGGGATTTTGTGGAGGATGCGTTAAAGATAGTCGGAAACATGTTGCTGAAATTGAAAGGCAAACCTGTGTACGGGTGTTCGCTATGTGAAGTACGAAAGTTTCACGGGCCGAACTCAAGGCCACCTCTCTCTGAGACAAAAGAGCTCTTATTCTTGTCATGCCGTTGAAACGTGTCCCAAGGTTGGTATTTGTGGCCAGATTGAAAACTCCCTATGTTCATGTGTGGGAGGAAATAGAACATTTCTGCAGCAAATAACCCGTTCACTTACTGTTACGATAAAAGGAATACTTTTTAATTAACTCAGAACAATCTTCATTATTGAGCATCAAATAACTACCATTTTCCAACAACTTGAACGTGGGGATGATAGCAGGAACTGGCGTGCCTTGCAACACGCAAGCCATATTTGGTCGGTGTTTGTTGCATGAATCGTGTAACTGTATGTGCCTACACATTAGTGAATGATCTGGCGTCTCAGTGCATTCCTCTCCATTCAGATAAACTTCTTGATCATCTTTGAAACATCTGTATGTGTATGGAAGCGACCAGACCTCATGAACAAAAGCACTACCTAAAGGTTCATAAAGACCTATTGGTATATATTTCATACAATTTGAAAACTTATATAAAGCAAAAGGCAGCGTTATTAAACCGTGGATAAGGCATGTTGCCAAAAAACCCGCAATCCTCTGCTGATGATGTCACTGAGCATGTCATGAATGATGTAATATGTGACATCATCAGTAGTGGATTATGGGTAATAGTATCTCTAGTTTACTCCCCTATAGCTGTCTTTCTTTTAACATAAGTGTGTGTTTCCTTCCCTTATACTTACTGTTTTTGGTTCGCTTCCAGTTCGCGTACCAGCGAGCGAACTAGGAAGCGAACTAAGAGAAATAGAGGTTGGCACAGTTCCAAATATTGTACCAATTTTTTAATAACGGGGAGGTAGTTCTGAAAAGAACTTTTTTTTTTATTTTTCTGAACATTTTTTTACTGTTTTTGAATTTTTCGGAACAGTTTTATATTTTTTTGGGTTTTTCTTGGAGGGGGCAATGAAAACGATTCATTGTAAAGGGCTCAACAGGAGCAACAAAACAAAAAAAAGAAGTATTTATTATTTTGGGCGTTTCGGACAAACTTGCATATGATAGTCAATAGCTCTGTTGATCAGAGTGATGCTTCTTTCTCCGTAGGAAATGAATCCATCGCAAAATACGCAGGTGTGTTTTACTTCACCAAATCTCATTTGTATATTTGGCACCATCTCCCTGCCCTCTGGTCCCGTTACTTCCGGTACAACAGATCTTCTGGCCATAATAGGGAGATTATCTAGGTCGTTCCGAAACTGTGCAGCACTGTAGTTGTTAGGATGCCACCTAGTCATATGGCGATGCATTGTGTAGTTTCCGAAACTGTATTTTTTGTCGGTCCCTCTGGACAGTCTATCTTGACATATAAGGCAAGTTACGTATCTTGCATTTACTTTTTTCTGACCTTTGGGAATTTTAAAAAATTGCCAAATGAAGTTTTCTTTCCGGTGAGACGTCTTGGGCTGCTCAGGCAAAAACTGCCTCTCTTCGTGCTCGTCCTCCTGTTCCTCTTCTTCTTCTTCTTGTTGAATTACAACTTGAGCAGGTGGTCCACTCTTCCTTGGATGTGGTGGAGGTGGTGGGGAAGCACCAGCTGAAGCTACTAAAGAAGCCATTGCTCAGTGATCACAAAGGGTCTTTCTCTCACAATGATGAAAGTCAGAGTGAGGAAAGAAGGAGGGATTTTCATCATTTGGGAAAAACAAGAGTTCTCAACCAATCAAAAGTGTTCATTTTAGATTATATGACCTAGTCTTACATCATTAGGAAACCAAAAGTGAAATGAACCAATGAAAAGTGTTATTACCAAGTCACATGACTTGCTGTGTTTACGTTAAGCGCTTTGCAGGGCCTCCCGGTTTGCTTCCAGAAACCTGCGCTTTGGCACTCGCTTCGCGTACCAGTTTGCTAACGTAGCACGTCATATGACGTATCAAGCGACAACGTGGAACGTCATGCGGACGGGAGGCGTCACGATGTTGTTTTCTAACGCGGCACTTGCGGTAAAGAAACGTTTACCGGCTCGCGGTCTATTTCGCGGCATCAAGGTCAGCTAACGGGAAGCTTCCCGATTCGCGAAGCGGGAACGAAGAAAAAAAAATATTTTTAAAAAAAATTATTCATAAACATATAAAATATATTTTTGGATTTAAAGAAGAATACATTTTACAGCTACAGATATTAGCTGTTAAAAAACCAATGAAATTCACAGAAAAAACCATAGGTTATAGACCATATATAGTTAGGAATTAGCATTTACAAAACCTTGAAAATTCACTGAAAAAACCATAG
Source organism: Lissotriton helveticus (assembly GCF_964261635.1). NCBI lineage: Eukaryota > Metazoa > Chordata > Amphibia > Caudata > Salamandridae > Lissotriton > Lissotriton helveticus. The sequence goes on along the minus strand of NC_136071.1, from coordinate 571,807,705 downwards.
GTTATAGACCATATATAGTTAGGAAATAGCATTTAGAAAACCTTATTTTACTCACACAAAACCATTGAAATTCCATATATAGTTAGTTGCACTAACTATATATCGCGCACCTGCAATCCACTGCTGATGATGTCACATATTACATCATTCATGACATGGTCAGTGACATCACTGATGACATCACTGATGACATCTCAAATGACATCACTGATGACATCACTGATGACAACATCCAGTGACTGTATGCTTCTGTAAAGTTAAAATATGTCTTACATATTGAAGAATGAGTGGATGTATAAGTGTCTGGATGAAGGATTTAGTAGGTGCATGACTGACTGTATAAGTGAGTGATTAAATGTGTCTCACTGAGTGCATGGGTTAGTGACTAAACTGTTTTAAATTGTGCATCATTGTGTCTGTTGTTTTGTAATCTGATGCATGTGTTGATCATTAGCTATATGACTAACTATATGGGTTATTGATTAGTTGCCCAAGTATTTGTATGGGAGACTGAGTGTGTGTGTGGGTGTCTGGGAGGTGTATGACTCTGTGCATAGATGTGTGAGCAGTTGATTCACTAGATGTATGGGTTCAAAAGTGCATGTGGAAACATCTGTATGGGCGGTTGACTGTGTGCATGAGTGTATTGGTGAGTGAATGGATATCTCAGTGCTACATGTCAAAGTAAGTACATATGTAAAACACAGTACATGTGATAGTTGACATATATAAATAACTGTGCATAAGAGCCAGTGAATGTGTGAGTGGCTGTATGGATTATTGTGAACTTGTATCAGGGATTGTATAACAGAGTAAATATGTGTTATTATATGTTCCAATAAGTAAGGTGTGTATAACTATATAGTTGAGGAAATCGAGGTGTGATTGATTCTTTGCAAGACTGACTAGGTGTGTGAGTAACTCCATGGATGAGTGACAGTCTGTGAGTGTCTGTTTACACTGAGTGTATCTAAGGTTATATTAGAGTCTGAAGAGGTTCATTGTATCATCACATGAATGATGTCATCAGTGATGTGATCAGTAATGTCAAATGAGATGTCATCAGTGATGTCATCAGTGATGTCATTTGAGATGTCATCAGTGATGTCATCAGTGATGTCACTGACCATGTCATGAATGATGTAATATGTGACATCATCAGCAGTGGATTGCAGGTGCGCGATATATAGTTAGTGCAACTAACTATATATGGAATTTCAATGGTTTTGTGTGAGTAAAATAAGGTTTTCTAAATGCTATTTCCTAACTATATATGGTCTATAACCTATGGTTTTTTCAGTGAATATATATATATATATATATATATATATATATATATATATATATATATATTATTTTTTAATATTAGTGTTACATTACCTACTGGCGGTCGCCAGTAGGTATATATAGTTAGGATTTTTTCTCTATGGGTTTTTTGAAAATTCTATGTCTAATAACTTTGGCGTTTGTGGACGGAATTGGCTGAAATTTTCAGGAAAATGGCACATTTTGTTTCTGAGCAGCCCCTGAAAATTGGGGGGGGGTTCGTCCAGGGGGGGTCGAGAAAAAAGGGGGGTCCCAAAACGTGTTTTTAACATTGAGTTTTCCATAGGGCGGTTGGCCTCACTTTTAGCCCGAACGGCTGAATGGATTTGCACGAAACTTGGCAAAATTGTAGGGACTGGTAGCCCGATGTGCCTTTTGTAGGTCTCAATATATGTGCTCCAGTGGATTTTGAGAAATTAACGTTTAAAAAAAGATATATATCTGTAACAGCGGACCGGGCAGCGCTCCAGGACGCGTACTTTTCGCGCAACGGAGCTTTGTGAAGCGAAGCTGATTGGTTCTCCAGCGTCTGTCAACATTCCAAACAGTCCGTAGCGGCCGCCATCTTGTCTCTCGGTAGGATCGAGAGACAAGAGGAGGCCAAAGCGAAGGGGCAAATGACCATAAGGGGGAATAGTAGATCCTCGCTGACCCCCTAGGTTTGATGTGGAGGTTTTAAAAGGGCCCCGCGGGGCAAAAAATAATAATAATAATAATAATCGAACGGCTGAATGGATTTGCACGAAACTTGGCAAAATTGTAGGGACTGGTAGCCCGATGTGCCTTTGCTAGGTCTCAATATATGTGCTTCAGTGGATTTTGAGAAATTAACGTTCAAAAAAAGATATATATCTGTAACAGCGCACCGCTTCGCGTACTTTTCGCGTTACGGAGCTTTGCGAAGCGAAGCTGATTGGCTCTCCGGTGTCTGTAAACATTCCAAACAGTACGTAGCGGCCGCCATCTTGTCTCTCGGTAGGATCGAGAGACAAGAGGAGGCCAAAGCGAAGGGGCAAATAACCATAAGGGGGCATAGTAGATCCTCGCTGACCCCCTAGGTTTGATGTGGAGGTTTTAAAAGGGCCCCGCGGGGCAAAAAAAATTATAATAATAATAATCGAACGGCTGAATGGATTTGCACGAAACTTGGTAAAATATTAGGGACTGGTAGCCCGATGTGCCTTTGCTAGGTCTCAATATATGTGCTTCAGTGCATTTTGAGAAATTAACGTTCAAAAACAAGATATATATCTGTAACAGCGCTCCGCTTCGCGGAGATAAAATTATATCTGTATTACCTAGCTGTTGCTAACACCAGTTAGCGACGGCTAGTAGGAGATAGCGACCATCTTGGGCCCCACTTTGCATGTGAGTGATATCTATCACTAATGACATGCAAAGTGGGCATGCCAAGATGTTAGCGACTGGAAACAGTCGCTAACATCGCTATCTCCTATTATCAACTTTTGGAAATATTCGAGATAAGCGCGAATATCTCCAAAAAGTAACAGCTGCCCTGAGCAGTTCTTAGCCATGTTATCCAATGGGAGGTGTATAACATGGCTAAGAGCATTAGCTCGGTAATGCATGAATATCGCTGAGTTTTCAGCGATATTAATGCATTGCGGTCGTTTTTTATCGTATTTGCGATAAATCTTGATAATAGCAAGGTTTATCTGCGATAATTTCTGACGGTAAAAAAATCTTTGCAATGCATCGTTAGGGATAAATATCGCTTAACTTTGGTAATATGCCCCAACGTCTGTTAACGTTCGATTCGAAGGAAATCAGGAAGTGTTGAAAAACATTGTCTGCGCCATCTTGTCTTTTTTTAAATGCCACACTTTTGTCGTGCACGGCAGCCATTTTAGATGCCTTGACCAGACCCACTCTGTGCACGCTGTCGATCCTTAGCATGGCTCCCCACCCTCGCAAGCATCTCACCCAGGCAGTGGTCACCCCCGCTCTCTGTCTTATGCATGGGTAATAAACCTCTCCCCATCTGCGCTGCTCTTCCCTGAGAATCACACCCTGTGCCCGCCCGACACCTCCCTTTCGCCCTATTCACTACCGCACCCTCTGACACTCCTTTTCCTCTGTGTCCGATTGTCTAGGCCGGTCCTAGGCTATCAGCTAGCCCTGCAGATGTAGTTTATGGCCACAGCTGTAAAGAATCACCCCTCTTCAAAGGAGTTATAGTAGATCAAGGCCCACACTCGATGAGATCCGTCACAGCAGAAGCGTTGCTATTATCTGAAAACCATCCTGTATTGTGATTGGGGAGGGGACCGAGCGTGAAGCGGAAGATTCCAGGGATGACTCTTTGTACATCAAAGTTTTTACAATTATGTGTCACATTAAAAATATATAGCACTCCGACAAAGTAGTAAGATTATAAAACTTTAATAATTTATAAATATATACAAGAAAACAAAAATAGTAATAACATATAAACATTTTTAGGGAAAAACAACGAAGTAGCGGTCGGCTGTGCGAATAGTCCCAACGCAGCACAACGTCCAGATTTCCGGCGTGGGGCGTCGCGGGGGGTGGGTCATCAGTAGCAAACTGTTGTGCGAATAGTTCCAAGGCAGCAGAACGCGCCGAAATCTAGATGACACGAAAGTGATGTCTAGTAAGTTGCCACCCAGCAAATAACGGCGTGGGGCGTCGCGGGGGGTGGGTCATCAGTAGCAAACTGTTGTGCGAATAGTTCCAAGGCAGCAGAACGATGGCACCAAGGTGATGTTTAGTAAGTTGCCGCACTGGTTTTGGTATCCTACAATGCTGCTCCGAATAACGGCGTGGGGCGCCCCGGGGGAGGCGGCGTGAACGGGCCTCTCCAGGTGGAGTGTCATCTGTTGTAGTGGGGCGCCCCTTTACCGTTTCAGTTGCCATTCCGTCCATTTTTGGTCCACTGTGTCAAAAGCCGCAATTCAGCTGAGTTGCGCCCACTCTTGCGGTGCAGCGATAGGCGGCTGTCACAGGACTCTCAAAATGGCGGCAGGCTCTTTCCTTTTTGGGCCTGGTCCACTGAAATGGCCCTGGGACACCTTGGAAATCGGACGCTTGTCTGCTAGGTCTTGGACCCCATTCTCGAAAGCGTCCCCTCCGCCTTGAGAATTCATCAAAAGTTTTGGGGGCCCCGACTCCTGCAGGCTTCTGGTGGGGAGCGGCTGCCATGATTGCTCGCGGAATGACCACGACGGAGCTACGAGATGGTGGTGCTCTCATGCTGACGCCAGTTTAGTCTGAAACATCCAGAAACAAGGTGGGGCTTTCATCGTTTGGGAAAAAAAAAAAGTTTTCATCCAATGAAAAGTGTTGTTTTTAGGTCATATGATCAAGCCTTCCATCATTAGGAAACCAAAAGTAAAATGAACCAATGAAAAGTTTTATAAACAAGTCACATGACCTGTTATGCGGCATAGGGTATAAAATGCGGAGAAAATACGTTGGCACGTGAGGCGGCGTCAGTAGCGGACCGATGTGCGAATAGGCCGAAGGCAATACAACGCGCCAAGATCCGGATGGCACCGAGGTGGTGTCCAGCAAGTTGCAGCACTGGTGTGGCCATCCTACAATGCTGAAAGTCGGCGTGGGGCGCCCCGTTGGCCTGTGAGTTTGCGTCAGTAGCGGACCGATGTGCGAATAGGCCGAAGGCAGCACAACGCGCCAAGATCCGGATGGCACCGAGGTGGTGTCTAGTAAGTTGCCGCACTGGTGTGGCCATCCAACAATGCTGAAAGTCGGCGTGGGGCGCCCCGTTGGCCTGTGAGATGGCGTCAGTAGCGGACCGATGTGTGAATAGGCCGAAGGCAGCACAACGCGCCAAGATCCGGATGGCACCGAGGTGGTGTCTAGTAAGTTGTCGCACTTCTGTGGCCATCCTACAATGTTGAAAGTCGGCGTGGGGCGCCCCGTTGGCCTGTGAGATGGCGTCAGTAGCGGACCGATGTGCGAATGGGGCCAAAGGCAGCGCAACAATATTTTCTGACTGACACCACAAGGCGCTGAGATGCCAAGATCCGGATGGCACCGAGGTGATGTCTAAGTTGCGGACTGATGTGCGAATGGGGCCAAAGGCAGCGTAACAATATTTTTTGTATGGAAGATACCACTAGGCGTTGAGATGCCAAGATTCGGATGGCACCGAGGTGATGTCTAGCAAGTTGCTGTACTGGTGTGGTCATCCTACAATGCTGAAACTCGGCGTGGGTCGCCCCATTAGCCTGTGAGATGGCGTCAGTAGCGGACCGATGTGCGAATAGGCCGAAGGCAGCACAACGCGCCAAGATCCGGATGTCACCGTGGTGGTTTCATAGTTGAGAGGCACTTCATCTGCAGTGGGGCGCCGAGATCCGGATGGCACCGAGGTGATGTCTAGCAAGTTGCTGTACTGGTGTGGTCATTCTACAATGCTGAAAGTCGGCGTGGGGCGCCCCATTAGCCTGTGAGATGGCGTCAGTAGCGGACTGATGTGCGAATGGGGCCAAAGGCAGCGCAACAATATTTTCTGAAGAGAAGACACCAAAAGGTGCTGACATTCCAAGATCCGGATGGCACCGAGGTGGTGTCTAGCAAGCTATGCAGTTGAGTTGTGTGCGCACTTGCGGCGAATAGGTCGAAGGCAGCATAACAATGTTTTTTGAATAGAAGACACCACAAGGCGTTGAGATTCGGTTACCACCGAGGTGATGTCTAGCAAGTTGCCGCACTGGTGTGGCCATCCTACAATACTGCTCCGAATAACGGCGTGGGGTGCCCGAAGGGGGGGGGAGCCGGCGTGAATGGGCCTTCCTAGGTGGAGGCTCGTCTGCTGTAGTGGGGCGCCCCTTTACCGTTTCAGTTGCCATTCAGCTGAGTTTCGGCTGCTCTTGATGCTACAGCGACAAGCGGCTGCAAGAGGACTCTCAAAATGGCGGCCTGTTCTTTGGATTTGGGCCTGGTCCACTAAAATGGCCCTGGGACACCTTAGAACTCGGACGCTCGATTTTTTTTTCCTTTCCTGTACATGCAAAAAAAGGTAAATGCCCGGTACGTTACACGCTTCATCTGCCACGATGAACTCTCCAGAGGAACCGAAAAAAAATATAGTTGTGGTAACTATACCATGCATCGTCATATGGAGAGGTGGCACCAATTAATTATAGTGCTGCATAAAAGAGAGATTTGGAGGAGAACCCCTGACCTGCTAGTACATTCATCAAAGAAGTGGCACTGAGAGCTTCAGAGGCAAGGGAAAAGGTCCCAAATATTTAGAAGAACTTTGGAAAGATTAAAATGACATGTTTAGATTGTGGCAAATTAATTTCATGTGGACAGATGAGTGTTACTCTAATAAATACAGCATATGAACATCATCATAGTCGATGGTTGGTAGAGACATTTTGACTATATCCTGGACCTGCCCGTCCTCGCCCAAAATGGCGCCGGAATAAATGGGACTCGTAACTCCTTGTTGTGTACTGGTTGCAGAACCTTGAAATCACGAGATACGTATGCAGTTTTGAAGCACATGGCGGGAGGGGACGAGAATTGATTGACTATTTCGACATCCCTATTGATATTAAGTTCTGATGTGTTATTGATTACTGTACTGTTGAAAGTTCGAATTAACGTCACCCATGGTACTTGCCCGCAAATGTATATCTAGATAATTTTATTGTAACTGGCCCTGTCGTATTTTAATTATAAAATGTACGTCCACCGATTCCGTAACTGTTAGACACCTTAGTTCTTGCAACCTAATGGCCCGCCCGTTACGTTCCTCTACAGTGTAAATGTCTATTCATCATATACGATTACAGTTTGCTCTGTGGCAGGCCCACGTGGTTATAGGCTCGTATTTGTATAATGAAATTTTCACAATAAAGGTTTTTAAAATAAAACATGGTAGTAGTATATACATTGGTAAAGTTTTTAATAATAGTGACTGTTTTAGAATCATTAAAAGGCAAGTGAAATAAAGCAGACCAATTACATGAAGGGTAAAAGGTATAATACGAAGGAACGCAGTAAAGATAAATGGTCAAGGGCTGTTGTGTTTTCTATTCCTGCAACATAAAGTGATCGATAAGAATCTCATATTCAGGCGTATCGGCGACTAAGACAGCAGGTCGACCCTCTTTTGCTCAACGGCTCCGTCATGGGACGAAGAAACGCTCTTTTTCTCGAAAAAAGAATATATTTTACTTGCAGGACAGTTGTAAAATTTCCGGGAAAGTACATTAGCCTGGAACATTATAACATATATTTAAGAAAAAATAATGTTCGGAAGTAATGAAAAGCGTAATTTTTAGGTCATATGACCAAGCCTTTCATCATTACAATAAGAAAAGTAAAATGAACCAATGAAAAGTTTTATTAACAAGTCACATGACTTGTTATGCTTACGTTACGCGCTGCGCGCCCCGGATGACTTCCGGATGCGCTAACGCGGCGCGTCATATGACGCATTACGCGACAACGCAGGTACAGAATATAGTCAAAATGTCTCCACCAACCAGCGGTCGGAACACAACCCCTTTCAGCAGGCTAAATAGTTCTGTTAAATGACAACAGAAGGGACAGGCAACAAGAACCATCAGTCAAAGAGGGGAGGGCTAGTTCTTCTCTACCGGGTTACATTGGGGCTCTACCGGAACTGATCGAATTGGTAGTCTACAGTGTTTCTGGATGTTTCAGACTGAAGCTTGGGTTAGCATGAGAGCAGCACCATTTCGTAGCTCCGTCGTGGTCATTCCGCAACCAATCATGGCAGCCGTTCTTTATCGTTATTTTGGGCGGGGTGGGTGGCGGAGCCGAGCTGTTTTGCAGCCATCATTGTGTGGAGTTCAGTTCATCTCACTAGTTTTGTATTTGTCATGAGGGGTTGTTCCTAATGCGTCTATTTTAGCGAGGTCAAAAAGAGATCCCATTAGTGGCCTACTGATTTTGCTCGATTCCTTTTCTTTTTTTTTACACGATTTTTCGTTATCTGCAAAGACTAAACAGAGTATTGCGACTCTGTGTTTGTTTGTAAATAGAGAATGAACCAAAGAGAACTAATTCTAAAACAGTAAATACTTGGATAACAATCAATCAAATGGAGAGAGAAGCAGGCACGACGGATTACAACGGGGGCAAAGGCCTGCGTTAACTACCTTTCACTATCTGCAAAGAGAGAGTACTCCTAATAGAAATGAGGGGGGGGGGCACCATTCAAAGCAGATCAGTGTGCATAAACACGAAAATGTTTTCACTTACCACGTACTTGACATTCGACAGCTTATGATATTTGCTATTAAAAAACCATTGAAATTCACTGAAAAAACCATAGGTTATAGACCATATATAGTTAGGAATTAGCATTTACAAAACCTTGAAAATTCACTGAAAAAACCATAGGTTATAGACCATATATAGTTAGGAATTAGCATTTAAAAAACCTTATTTTACTCACACAAAACCATTGAAATTCCATATATAGTTAGTTGCACTAACTATATATCGCGCACCCGCAATCCACTGCTGATCATGTCACATATTACATCATTCATGACATGGTCAGTGACATCACTGATGACATCACTGATGACATCTCAAATGACATCACTGATGACATCACTGATGACATCTCATTTGACATCATTCTTGTGCTAATACGATAAACCTCTACAGACTCTAATATAACCTTAGATACACTCAGTGTATACAGACACTCACACACTGCCACTCATCCATGGAGTTACTCACACACCCAGTCAGTCATGCAAAGAAACAATCTCACCTCCATTTCTTCAACTATACAGTTAAACACACCTTACTTATTGAAACATATACTAACACATATTTACTCTCTTATACAATCCCTGATACAAGTTCACAATGATCGATACAACCACTCACTCATTCAGTGGCTCTCATGCACAGTTATTTATATATGCCAACTCTCACATGTACTGTGTTTTACATATGTACTTACTATGACATGTAGCATTGAGATATCCATTCACTCATCAATACACTCATGCACACAGTCAACTGCCCATGTAGCTGTTTCCACATGCACTCTTGAACTCATACACCTAGTGAATAAACTGCTCACACATCTATGCATAGAGTCACACACCTTCCAGCCACCCCCACACAAACTCAATCTCCCATAGAAATACTTGGGCAACCAATTAATAACACATATAGCCTCTCGTCTAGCTAATGATCAACACATGCAGCAGTTTACAGAACAACAGACATAATGATGCACAAATTAAGACAGTTTAGTCACTAACCCATGCATTCAGTGAGACACATTTAATCACTCACTCATACAGTCAGTCACGCACCTACTAAATCCTTCATCTAGACACTTATACATCCACTCATTCTTCAATATGTAAGACATATTTTAACTTTACAGAAACATACAGTCACTGGATGTTGTCATCAGTGATGTCATCAGTGATGTCATTTGAGATGTCATCAGTGATGTCACTGACCATGTCATGAATGATGTAATATGTGACATGATCAGCAGTGGATTGCGGGTGCGCGATATATAGTTAGTGCAACTAACTATATATGGAATTTCAATGGTTTTGTGTGAGTAAAATAAGGTTTTTTAAATGCTAATTCCTAACTATATATGGTCTATAACCTATGGTTTTTTCAGTGAATTATATATATGTATATATAAACATACACACACATGTGTGTGTGTGTGCATATCTAACTATAAAATTATATACATATATATATTATTCAATATTATTTAAATGTATTTAAATCACTTTATAGTAATGTTACTTATTAAAATATTTAAGATTTCCTATAAAAAAAAGAATTAAAAAAAAATATATATATATAGTATTTTGTATGTTTTTAACAATATTAGTGTGAAAGGATTTTTTTTCTCGATATTTTTGTATTTACCAATATAAGTATAGGGACACAATATATTTGTAATCGATATTTTTGACACAATATTTTTGTACCATGATATAGTTGTTTTTGATATAGTGTTAGTGATCTGATCCTGGTCTTGCTGTTGCTAGTAAAATTGGAGAGGATAAAGTAAGATTCAGGACACCCAAAACTTGAGACTCATCAGCTTCTTGGGCCTTATCATGATGCTATTCAGTGGGAAGGACAGACTCATAGTGAGCCTACAGTAGCTATAACTCGTGCCTCCGCCATGCACAGTGTTGTCGTCAACAATGTTATCAAGTGATGTAATATGTGAGTCATAAATAGTGCAGTGCAAGGGCATGATTTGTAGTTACTTTAAGGCATGAGTTATAATTACTTCAGATAACTATATCTGGTGAATTTCAGTGGTTTTGTTAGATAACAATGGTATGTGTTAACCCGGAATTTCACCTAACTATAATACCCTTTTACTATTTGTGTTTTGTCAGTGAATTTCTAGTTTTTTATTTATTGTAAAGTAATATTTTATGACCATATGTAAAGCCATCCCTTCACCACAAACAGCCTTTGGCCGTGTGTGGCATGGGGTGGGATGTAGGGCATGATGTGGCAAGGCCCTGCGCCAAGCCCTCTGCAGACAGCCAACCCCCCGTTGTCCAAGGCCTTTGGTGGCTGTGAGGGGTTGGCTGCCAGAAGCCACCACAGTCACTTAGGCCCAGACCCCTTTTGTTTGTTTTTTTATCCCTCAGGTGTACCGCAAGAGTCAGTGAGGCTCCCTGCCCACCAGTGAGACTCTCCTGTGTGTTCAGATGGCATAGCTGGCTGCTACCTGATACCCATGGGATCACAGAAACAGAAATTTGTTTTATTTAATTTTGGGCCCAGGGAGGTCCACATGGTCCAGGGCATCACGCTGACGTCTCGGCTCTTACAAATAAGACTGATTGTCCGGAGTTTTTCAAAGCTGCACACCGGATAACGCAACATTAACAGGTACGTGCGGATCCTATTTCTACATGATTTGTTAGCATTAGCCCCTTTTAATACAAGGATTAATCCTGTAAATATATATTTTGCAGAACCAATTGATTCAGCATTTTGATTAATACGCTATCAGGCATTGAAATTAGTATCTACCCTTGGACCCCTTCCCTTTTGCGGGGGCAAGTACGTTTATATTCAAAGAAGTATAGCCTTGGGCATATTTTCTTGCACCAGCCTATATAATAATTAACACAAGGGTATTGTTTAATTTCAGCAACACTCCAGACATATGATCTGATTCATTCTGACTTTTGCACTATAATGCATTAAGGGTAATTTGGATACCAGCCAGCATCCGATAGAGGTGAGTTCCCTCACCCTGCGTTTCTACAGTATTTCGTACATCAGTGCGGTGGGCTCATTGACATGCCTTATTTTTCCAGCATGTACCATGGCTGGAACCCTGTGCACTTTGGTTTTGGCAATACTGATTTATTGGCCCTTCAGGAGCTGGTGGCCCTGTGCACAAGGCCCATCACCAGTTTTTGACTGGTGTTCTTTAGGTGAGTCACTCCACCCCTTATAGCTCTCTGCACAGACACTTGTAAGATCAAAGAATTGATTTGATCACCCCTGTTTCATTTCATTACACAGGTTGTTCTTCACTCTGTCCTGATGAAGACCCCCTACTAAGGAGTTAATTGGCCTACATTTTCGCTTGAGGTAGAAATGTCGACACATATCCTTTGCTTATAGCAGAAATATGATTCTTGTCTTATTTCTATGTCAATGACATACTTTGTCAAAGGCGATGTTGTAAATCAGTATTACAAAGCAGTTCCGGATAGGCCTTCTTCATATGAATTTTTATATATGGATTTTATGTATAATCTTTGTCCTTTACTTGATCTTTTTCACGAGCACTTCCTTCAATCACTTTCCTATTCACTTTTAAGCAACTCACTGTAACGGCTAAAGAAAAATATATATATGATCAAATGTATGATAAACGTCTGCAAAAGAAAAATATATTTATGATCAAACGTGTGATAAAACCCAACAGGTTTTGCAATTTTCTGAGTGTCTGTTCTCTATGTTTTGGGTGCTACTAATGTTAAAATAATCCTTTTGGGACCAATTGTTTTTGTACCACTACATACCCAGGTCCTGTGGGGTTTGTCTGGGTTTCCCCATTGTTTACTAATGGTGTTTTGGAAAGTTGGCATTTTGTTGCCCAAAGTTTCTGAGGCCTTTCTGTTTTTTCTCTAGCTGCCTAGGCTGGTTAATAGTTCCCCCACCAAGAATGTATGTTAGGCCCAGACAGAGAACAATGGAACCTGGGTGTGGTTGAGAGAGGACCTACTTGGCAGGAAGGCTGAGGAGGAGGTGTACTCTTCCCAAATTATATTTAAAGGGACCTTGCAAGCACGCACAAAGGAACCTGATTCTAGGCCTGCCCTGCCTTTGGTCACCCTAGACAGTTTGGAGCCAAATCCACGGGAATGGGAACCCTACTTTTGGGGGCAGTTCAAGAAATTCCCCCACACAAAGGCTGCCACCAGGTATAAAAAGAGGACCTTCAGAAGCACTCACGAGAACACTCCTGAGCCTGTGGAAGATTCATAATAAGGACTGCCCAGCTGCCAGAAGGACTTTCCTGCTCCTGGGGGACTGCCTTGCTGTCTGAAGAAAGGAAATTGGGTCTGCTAGCGTTCATCGTGGGATACCCAGAGTGACTCCAAGGGCCAGTTGGCTGACTTCCTGTGTCAGCTACAGCGACACAACAAGCTTCCAGAGGTCTCCCTGCAACTGCCCAGCAGATCAGCATCAATTGGACCTGCCTGGATCTTCTGGAGCCTTGCTGCTGGATTCTGTTGGCATGAGTCCTGATCCCCAAGAGGTACCCCCCATGTCATGGACGCTTTACAAGCATCAATGAGAGCTACTTTACAAGAAAAAGGTGAAAATACTGAAGTTTGTACTACTTGTGACCGTGAACAGGCCCATTCGCACCAAGACTCCGTCGCCTGCAAAGACCGTCATCAAGAAGTTCACTCGAAATCTGCTCTTTGCACCAACAGCAACCCATCTGCAAAGTCCTGCAATGCAAGACTTTCACTTCACGCCAACAGCGACTATCCGTGGTGATCCACCAACGTGAAGCTCCAGCAACAACAGATCATCGGTTCCACTGATTGAATTCTTGTACTTCTATTATAATTGTATTTATTAAAATGTACTCTATTTTTCTAAATTGTTTGGGGATTTTTCTTATCTTGTGTTTGTTTCTACTTTATTACTGTTTCTGTACTGCAAAAATACTTTACACATTGCCTTTAGGTTAAGCCTGTTTCTGTCATTCTACCAGAGGATTAATTACAAGTTAATTTAGTGACTTTTGTGGTTCACCCTGACAAAGACTGTGGTTGTTGCTTGAGTGGGGCTTCCATCCCTCTCAACCAGTAGCACAATTTCTTACACTGCGCTTGACCAATGGGCATATGTGAGCATGAGTCACTTACAGCAGAGCTTGGCAGAAAGATAAGTGCAGTGGGAGTTGGCTGCCCACAGAGTGTTGGGTGTAGTCTATTTTACAGCCCTAAACGTTATTATTAATTCAATTAATTCATGATGGACCACACTATTTTTTGCAATTTCTAAGGCTTATTAGAAGCCACAGCATGTAATTGCTGTACGAGAACCCCAAAACCGACTTTTCATGAGGTTAACTGAAAACTAAACTGTTCAGCCAATCAGATGAATGAGAGCTGACACCCTACATACAGCACTGATTACTACTGGGGTCCAGATTGTAAGCAAACCATACAATTAAAAAAACCCTCACTCCTACCAAACCTCCCTGTGCTAATGGCCAGCAGTTGAGTACCCTGCTACAAAGCCTGCCGATCTTACGGCTCATCACCTACAACAGCAAAGCATATAATCTGGGTGGATCACTGACATAATATCGACGTCACAAATATCGAGATACACAAATATCGAGTGAAAAATATCGAGTGACAAAATATCGACTACCTATCTACAAACAGGTAAGTACCAAAATATCGACTCCAAAATATCGACTTACAAAAATATAGACTGTCAAAATATCGATTTTTTTTAAATGTCTTAAAATTAAGTTAAAACTAATATAGTAATAAATATATTTAATATAAACTTAGAAATAATTATTTTAAAAATTTAATTTTAATAAATAATTTCTATAATTAAAAAAATTATATCACCAAAAATAATACATATATATATATATATATATATATATATATATATATATATATATATATATATATATATATATATACATATATATATATATATATATAAACATATTATTAAATAAACATATATAACATTTTTAGCGTAGCATAGAAAATGGTTAAAATTTATTGTAACAACTATAGTGAGTTCAACATTAGCAAAAGTGTTGGATAGCGTAGAGGTAGAATTTACTATTCCCACTCCAGTGGGTGCAACAGTAGGGAAAGCGCTGGATAGCGTAGTGGTTAAAATTACTATTCCCACTCCAGGGATGTATGACGTTACAACGCATACTTTTACAACACCTACCACTACATCAAAACTTTTACAACACAAAAACTTTTACAACTCATACATTTACAACGCAAGATTTTACAACGCATATACCTTTACAACGCATACCATTACAACGTAAGTATTGGTAAGTATATAATATTTTTTTTAATATAAATTAATTTAAAATATTATAATATAATTTAATTGTATTTAATTGTATTTAATTAATGTAATTTAAATGTAATTTTACTTTATTTTTACAAAGTACCCCTGTACCCCAAAAACCCTAAACTGACCCTGAACCCTAAAAATACCCCTTTACCCAAAAACTGAAAACTGACCCTGAACCCTAAAAATACCCCTTTACCCAAAAACTGAAAACTGACCCTGAACCCTAAAAATACCCCTTTACCCCAGAAACTGAAAACTGACCCTGAACCCTAAAAATACCCCTTTACCCAAAAACTGAAAACTGACCCTGAACCCTAAATATACCCCTTTACCCCAAAAACTGAAAACTGACCCTGAACCCTAAAAATACCCCTTTACCCAAAAACTGAAAACTGACCCTGAACCCTACAAATACCCCTTTACCCAAAAACTGAAAACTGACCCTGAACCCTAAAAATACCCCTTTACCCCAGAAACTGAAAACTGACCCTGAACCCTAAAAATACCCCTTAACCCAAAAACTGAAAACTGACCCTGAACCCTAAAAATACCCCTTCACCCAAAAACTGAAAACTGACCCTGAACCCTAAAAATACCCCTTTACCCCAGAAACTGGAAACTGACCCTGAACCCTAAAAATACCCCTTTACCCAAAAACTGAAAACTGACCATGAACCCTAAAAATACCCCTTTACCCAAAAACTGAAAACTGACCCTGAACCCTAAAAATACCCCTTTACCCAAAAACTGAAAACTGACCCTGAACCCTAAAAATAGCCCTTTACCCAAAAACCCAAACATATAACATTTTAAAAATAATTATATACTTAGCAATACTTACGTTGTAATGGTATGCGTTGTAAAGGTATCTGCGTTGTAAAAACATGCTTTGTAAATGTATGCGTTGTAAAAGTTTTTGCGTTGTAAAAGTTTCGTTGTAATGGTAGTGCATAGTAAAAGTTGCGTTGTAAACGTTGCATACCCACTCCAGTGGGTGCAACAGTAGGGAAAGTGTTGTATAGCGTAGGGGTTAAAATTACTATTCCAACTTCAGAGAGTGCAATAATAGGGAAAGTAAATACTTCACAAATAGATATAAATAACATAAATAGTAATACCAATTACAAATAAATAAAATATTTTACTTGTGTATAAAAAATATTAAATATTTATTTATAAATACAAAATAAAATTATTTAATTATAAAAATTGCCTACTCATACTAATTAATTACCTATTAACAATAAATTAATTTACAATTTCAAAATTAATAAATTTATTTTAATTACCAATTATATTTTAATTAATTACCTATTAAAAATAATTAACAATTAATTCAAAATAAATACCAATAATTTAAATGACATATTTAATTAATGAGAATTAAATTATTTCCCACCCTATTCCCCTATAAACCCACAACCCGCTACAGAAAATAAATGAATGAAATTAACATATTTATCAATTAATCAATTAAAATTATTTACCAATCATATTTTTATTAATTACCAAGTATTATTTAATTAACAATGTATTCCAAATAATTAAGAATAAATAAATAAATTAACATTTTTAATTAATTATAATTAAATTACTTCCCACCCTATTCCCCTATAAACCCACAACCCGCTACAGAAAATAAATTACTAAAATTAAAATATTTATCAATTAATCAATTATAATTAATTACCAATTATATTTTAATTAATTACCAATTAATAAATAATTCACAATTAATTATAAATAAATATCAATATATAATTTAAAAAATGTAATTAATTTTAATTAAATTACTTCCCACCCTATTCCCCTATAAACCCACAACCCGCTACAGAAAATAAATTACTAAAATTAAAATATTTATCAATTAATCAATTATAATTAATTACCAATTATATTTTAATTAATTACAAATTAATAATTAATTAACAATTAATTCTAAATAAATATCAATAAATAAATTAACATATTTAATTAATTATAATTAAATTACTTCCCACCCTATTCCCCTATAAACCCACAACCCGCTACAGAAAATAAATTACTAAAATTAAAATATTTATCAATTAATCAATTATGATTAATTACCAATTATATTTTAATTAATTACCAATTAATAAGTAATTAACAATTAATTCTAAATAAATATCAATAAATAAATTAACATATTTAATTAATTAGAATTAAATTACTTCCCACCCTATTCCCCTATAAACCCACAACCCGCTACAGACTTATATTACACAAAAAATAAAAATTATTATTAACTTACCTTAAATTCGATATTTTTGTTGGCTATATTATGTCTAGTCGATATTATGTCCATTCTATATTTTTGATTCGATATTATGTCCATTCTATTCGATATTAATTTTCTCTAGTCGATATTTTTGTTGTCTATATTATGTCTAGTCGATATTATGTCCATTCTATATTTTTTACTCGATATTCTGTCCAGTCGAAATAAAAGACTCGATATTATGACTGCACACCAATCTGGGTATATGAGCTTGCACGTACATCCACCAATAGCTGAGTCTGAAAAGTGGCAAGTAGGCGCTAAATACAATAGTAAAATAAATAGAACAAATTGCCAATTTTCTTCATCCATTTTGTTGTAGTGTATAGTTGACACGTGAATCTGTGCTAACACCTACTTCCACAGAGAAAAAATATCTAACTGTTCTTGCACGAGCTGCTGCCTTCTTTTTCATTACGTCTAACGATCTCTTGGCTAATCCTTTGCTCCTGTAATGCCTTACTCCCTAACAGACGAGATACAGTTATCTCACTCTATTGGATTCAGTATTGCGAAGCTGTTTTCTGGTGTGAGGGTAGACTGTGGTGTTCATGGAAAGGCAATAAGACCTTTATAAGCTAGACAATCTAGCTAGTGTCATTTAAAGATAATAGACGTGGGCAAATCAAAAACTTTCCCTCCATGAAGTAAAGTTAATGATATATTGAATTCATTGATTTCAGATTGTCGAGAAAGTTGCTTAGGGCCTTTGAGAGTGCAATATTTTTTTAAATAAATCATATCGAAACTCGTAACCTTTGAAACAAGTTACTGGTGTGCTTATATATTTAATTGTTTCAGCTTACTATATACAGAACATGACCTGAGGACATTAGAGAGTTCCGCCATTCAAATCGCATGTTGCACGAGGGCAATAAATTGAAAATATCCAAAATAGGTAGGGGGAAAAGTAAAAATACAAATTCCAAGTCACAAAAATAACAAATCGAACACCTATCAACAAAAATCCCTTTAAGTTTACAAATAAAACAAAACATATTACGGAAATGTTAGAGCTAAGAAAGAGGAAAGGGAAAGGATATATTTTTTAAAAGCCCTTAGTGAGCCATTACACCATTAGAAGAGATGTGAGAAATGGTAGGAAGGAGGCTTTTGTGAAGAAGTAAAACCGAATAAAGTCTTGCCAGAGGTGGAAAGTGATCGAGGGTGTGTATGGAAAGCTAAGGGGGAGCCGTTGTGGGGAGAAAGTGAATGGGGTATTGAAACGGAGAGAGTATACAGAGAATAGGTAACAGTAGGGAGCATTGGAGAAAACTAATGTTCCTAGGAGCTGTGCTTAATTTGTAAAGGAATGAGTGGTGGGGGACCAAAGTTTTGCCCAGAAGCCTGCGGCCCAATCTATTGAATTTCAGCGACCTGAACACTATGACTACATAGTCTAGATTCCACCTCATGCCTCCTTAATCCACCCCTGGACACTCCCTCTCTATCTCACTATTTCCGTTTCTTTTTCATCCCTGCTTTCTCCCGTTGTTTTCCATTCTTCTCTTCTCATTTCCCCCGTGGGTGTTTTCCCTCTCTTGCTGGTCTTCAAAAATGAGTGCGGTGGGCCACACCTGTAATCACAGGCTCAAATTATGTCGCAGTGAAGCGGATATACAAGTTGCAAATTCACTCAAGATTTCATTTTAATGAAAGTTGAAGCGGTTAAGGTTGGACAAATATAAAATACATATTACATAACATGATCTTCTCGCCATTGTTTGGGTTCTTGCTTTCAACCAGGCCTCACGGGTGGTGATCTTGGACCTTGAGGGATCTCAGAGCTGGTGATGTCCACAGCGCTCCTCAAGCAGCAGGCGAGGTCCATAGCAGAGCTCCACTTTGCTATATTGTTTACAGGGACAGGCAGACTCCCGTCACCAGAGAGCGCAGTTCCCCCACGCTGTGGGCGCCTAGTGTGCCCATACAGCACCTACCAGCAGCAGATGAAGTCTGCAGCAGGGCTCCTCCCCACCTCGGTAAACCGGTACAGGCAGTCCCTGGCCACAGGACAGGGCAAGGCATCTTCCAGGAGTCCCAGGTATAAAATGGCGCCTGGCTTCTCCTCAAGCAGAGTGCATGTGTCTTCTTGTCCCCAGGTAGATCTTCCCCGGTGACGGGGAAGGGAAAGGTCCAGCGGGTGGAATGACTAGCTTGGTCGCTCTGTCAAAGAGAGTCTCCCCCTTGCGGCCTACCTGATGACCGCCAGGCCGCTTCAGATTTCCCAGCCTTCCGCCACATCTTGAAGCCTCTACTGTGGACCAGGGAAGGTAGGTGAGGGTACCCTCAATGGCTGGCATGTGCCTCCAGAGGTGAGATGCGAGGGGCCCTGTTCACTCCTTGGGAGGGCGGCAACTGCCATTGATGTAGAGATTGCACCGCAGCCAGGGCTTTAAGTGGGTCCGACTCTCACCGGTGGTGAGCACTGGCAGTTTTTTAAAGGAGTCCTCAAAATGGGTCTCTATTGGGCTCTGTTTTATGCCCTGGCACAGGCGGTAATTTTTTTACGGACTGCAGTGACAGCAGGCTACTCACTTCTCACTAGTGGAGAAGTTACGGCATGACGTCATGCCAGGTGAGCGTTGTAGGGGAAGGGAAATCCTTTGAAGAGAGTTGTTTTCTCTCTGGATTTCCCTTCTCTTTTTGAAACTCAGGAGAAGCAACATTGTTGTGGTGTCACCAGGGCTTTAAGTGGAAGCTTTTTCAATATTACATACAAGCCATAGTTGCTGCTTATTTATCTTATACAACTAACAACCCTTGACAAAGCCAATAGTCCTGACCTGTTGTAGGTATGATGTTACTTGTTGTATCATATATCTAGATGCAATGACAGAAACAACAAAATACAAGCACAGATTTTTAGCTTAAGTGTTTTTAAGCCATGCCCTTAATTACATTTGCCACGCCCCTTTGAGAGACTCTCCAGTTTTTTCTTCCCTCTTAAAGCCCTTCCCGCAGGGTAAGCTGTAGCTGCACGGCCTAGCCCTAGAATGCAAGGTGCCTATCATGGGAGTGCATGGTGTGGAGCAGGGCTTTAAGTGGGCTGGGTGCTGTCTGTGCTCAGCACCGGCAGTTCTAAAAAACAGGTGCTGAGACGGGCCCCTATATGGCTCTCCATTTTTGCCCTCAGCCTCAGGGTGGAAAAAAAGCCTTTAATCTACAGCACTGCCAGCCTTCACTGCCTTTGATGTAAGGTCAAAGAGGCTCGTTATAGCTCTTTCACTATCTCATAATTTTACTACTGAAACATTTTCAATATTATATACAAGTTGTTGCTTATTTAGGTTATGCAACTAACAACCATTGGCAAAGCCAATAGGCCTGGTTTACTGTAAGTGCAATGTTTTTTGCTGTATTATATATCTAGTTGCACCGACAGAAGCAGCAAAATACCAGTTGGGCGGCACACTATGCCAAGCACATATTTTCAGATTATGTTTTTTTAAGCCACGCTCTTAATTATATCTGCCACGCCCCTTAGAGAGACCCCCACGTTTTTTCATCCCACTTAAAGCCCTGGTGTGGAGAACAGGAAGGAGTGAGTTCCAAATTCCAAATTCAGGTAGCACGAACCGAAAACAATGCATTTTGTCTAAAGGAAGAATCGAAGATTGTATATTATTGGGCGCTACAGTTTTAATTAAATGATTGCTTTCGATCATTTAATCCAGCGCTGCAACCAAACAATGGTCACTTCGTGGGACAAATTTGTTGGACGCAGGAAAGACCCTACTACGGCATATAGACATATCCTTTGCTAAACAGTACGGACTTCAGAGCTCTAGACAAGAGTATTAATATTAACTATGGTTAAATGGGATTTGCCTGCCTCTGTAGAACCTTTTGCTAAGTATAACAATAAAAGAAAAACATTTTGCTTATGCCAGCTGTGATTTAACCGCATTTTAAGAGCGTTTAATAAAAAAGCTCGTCTAGGCAGTGCCATTCTTAACGGCTGAGACGTGACAATGTTATGTGACTGTACCAGAAGCAATTGAATTTCACCGTGCTGTTTTTGAAAAATAACATAAAAAATGAAGAGTACATGCTGTAGCTTTTATCGCAGCGCGAGCACTTTTTTTAGAATTATGCCATTTTCTCTGTTGTCTAAACAGTCACGGAGGATCATATTTAGCACAAAGGTCGCACACAACGCTGAAATACATCTTGAAAAATATCGCTTAATACACATTATTAGCATTAAAAATAAAAATGAAAACTGTATTCTTTAATCTGCTCATTTCTTTACCCGTCTGGGTCCTACCTATCTGGCTATCATTTTAACGATCTCTTTCCAAGATAAGAAACTGTTTGCAAAGGCAGTGCTTAATGTGTGCCTGTTGTTGCTGGTGCTGGGCGCATAGTTTTAAACACAAGGGCTTATTTATGACAGTTCTCCACATGGTGGCACTATGGGCCAGATGTACGACGGGATTTTGCATGCGCAAACGGGTTTGTGACCCTTTTTGCATGCAGAATCCCTGTGGGCCATGTACTAACACTATTTTGCTAGTCGCAAAAAATTGTGACTTGCAAAATAGTGTTTTGTGACTCTCAATTAGGAAGGGGTGTTCCAAGGGCTTCTCTTCCTAATTGCGACTCGCAGCCCTATGTATGAATTTTTTGCAACCGCAATTATGGTTGAAAAACACTCGCAATTTACCGCCCTCTTCAAGAATGTGGTAATGCAGTTGCAAATGGGAAGGGGTCCCCAGAGGACCCCTTCCCCTTTGCAAATGCAGGGTAAAATATTGTTTAGGGGCAGGCAAACTGCCTATCCTTAAAAAATTAAACAAAAACGTTTCATTGGAAAAAAAAAAAAATGTATTCCGTTTTCCTTAAAGGAAAACGGGCTGCGCTAAAAAAAAAAAATTGCTTTATTTAAAAAGAGTCGCAGACATGGAGGTCTGCTGAGCCCAGCAGGCCACCATACCTGGTAGGACAAGCCATTCCAAATGGGGT
Organism: Lissotriton helveticus; assembly: GCF_964261635.1. NCBI lineage: Eukaryota > Metazoa > Chordata > Amphibia > Caudata > Salamandridae > Lissotriton > Lissotriton helveticus. The sequence goes on along the minus strand of NC_136071.1, from coordinate 571,785,492 downwards.
TGCAAATTGCGAGTGCCTCGTGATTATTGACGAGGCATGCAATTTACGACCCCAATGAGAATCACAAACAGTGTCTCAGACACTGTTGAGCATTGGAATTTGCGACACAATTTGCGACTCGCAACCGAGCACAAATTGCGAGTCACAATTGTCAATGGTCGTAAAACAAAATAGATAACAAAAGATAATGCTAATTTTCTTTTAACTCTTCTATGTAGTATGATAGATGTGATGAAAACATTTCGTAATGGAAAAGGTCGGAAGTTCGTAATGTGGAAAAATAATCCTACTGATTATTTAAGTTTTACTTGTCTTTCATTTTAAAGTGTGTGCGTTATTATTTTATATGTAGTTTAAAGTGAACTGTGCCTGTACCTTACATTCTGGCACTGCGAAAACCGATGCTGGCCAGACATGACAGCCAGAATGGGTTGACCCAGGCGATAGCTGTAATCATTTTCAAACTGGGGCCTTACTGCATGATCACAGGGATGCAGACTGATGAAGGTCTGCTCTTAGGCTTGGACGGACGGTGTTCAGACACATGGCTTCGCCCAGGAGCACGACCACTTACAGGCCCCAAAGACCACAAAGCATAGGGTTGCTCTGTGTCACCTTCTCTGGGTGTGGCATTGTCAGGCATGTCAGCACACAGCAGAACATGTCCCAACGTTACCTAGGACCACAGTTTTGCCTGATGATGAGGACCCCTCATGTAAACGGGGATATTTGAGGGCATCAAATGTGTCTTACAAATGAGAATTGGCTTGTCACTCACTAGAGAGTGTTGTGCTGCTGCCCCAGCCCCACAGCCGGTGAGCTACCAGCCACAGCTTGAGTATAATCAGCACATTATGGTCACTGTTACAGTGGAGCTACAAGCTTTGAGGCCTCAGGTTCAGTTGCTTCAACTTTAGTTTGCCCAGTATCAGACGTGCTAAAAATAATTGGAAAAGAATTGGAGATGAGCTTGTGACACCAGCACTTACTAGTACTCTGTAGCAGGCAGCGCCATCAGCAGAAGGGGCCAGCTGATGTGCTGATGGCGCTGCTTGCTACAGAAGGGGCCAGCCCGCTGTAATGACTTTCTGCAGCCCCTATGCTCCTGGCAGCGGCGGCGGTGGGTGCATGACTCGCTCCTGCCCCGTCATTCACCTGGCTGGCTGCTAGACTGTAGTGCAGCACCCCTCCGGCCACCGTGTGTTTCCACTCACGGCACTGTTCTCGCAAAATTAGGCCGCGCGGCCGGCCCTCTCAATGCAGAATGTGAGGCAGGCGGCAGCTAACATCACTCTGTGCCATCCGCCCCGGCCCGCACTAATGTGGCCTTGCGGCTCGTCTATTAAACTTGTCCGAGTCAAGTCCTGACGTCAGTGAATGCCGTGGCGTTCGAGAATATACCATGGCGCCCCTGGTGAGTGCCTAGCTGAGTCAGCCAGCATCGTGCTGAGAGGGCGGCCCGCCCCCCCCTAATTAATTGCAACTGTGTCCCGTGTCAAACTTAAGCCGTGGCGCGACAGGAAATTACAGCACCAGCCTGGAGCCAGCATTGTTACATTGTAGCTCCAGAGCACTGCCGCACTCTCTCTCAGCCCACAAGCTGATAGCAGCCATTACAATATTTACGATTTACTATTTATGAACTAGAGCAGCTGCTGGTACTGCCTGCAGCACGTCTCTCGGACTCGGAGCAGCAGGAGCCGTGCACAGGCGCCCCCGGTGGTTATTGATGCAGTCTTGATGTTGATGCAAGTGAGTTGGCAGTGGGAGTGTAGATATGGCCCTGGTAAATAAGTACCAGTGCTAAGCACCGGAAAGCACTGGCACAAATTAAGCACTGCCCAACTGTGCCCTATTTCATGGGTATGGTTAACATTTCCTCCTGCACATATCATTTTTAACAGTAAAGATATTTTAAAGGGCTTACTTTATGGAATCATAATCATACACAAAAGAAACAAAAACTCATCTGATTTCTCAGCATACAAGGAATGCTATTCATGAAAAAGTAGCAAATCTGCACTTGTAGATGTATGCCTATGTACATGTGCAGATTTCTTACTTTTGGGATTTCACAAATATCCCAGCAGTACAACGGGAAAGCAGTGCCATCTCCAACAGGGACAGCTTTAGTGCAGTGTGACCGGTGCAGCTGCAGCTGCACCTTGCGCTGACTTTGGTGAGGGGCCCTATGTTTAAAAATACCTTATGGGTTTTAAAGCAGGTGAACTTCCTTGTACACCCAGCAGATTTTAGGCAACAATAAAAATGTCAAGATACATCTTATGATTAAGATGGAAATTGTTTCTAATGGTAGTTTTGACTCATCATATAGTACCTCAGATGATTATTGTGCCTGCTGCAAAGAATGTGTACCATGCAGATCACAGAACTACGAGTAGTGCTATAAACAAATGTAATATATGTCAGAGTGGGGGAGAGTTGAGGGGAACTGTTGGAGAGTGGTAGTGAGTGAATTAATGAAGAATAAGGTCGTGAGGGGGGCGCCAAAAAAATAATGCGCACTGGTCACCATCAGCGCTAAAGCCAGCCCTGATCTCCAACTTGCTCCTATTCCGCCTGTGGTAAATTTATAGAGAGAATATTTAAGATTTAAGCATATGGAGAAAGGATCCCATTTGAAAAAGCACCTTTAGTGTTTCTTTTCAAAATTTTCCAGTGGAGAAAGTCCTTTTTCTGCAAAGCTGGGGCAGTTTTTGAATTAGACTGGAAGATTTTGTGAGGGGGAGGGGGGGGGGATTCGAGAGGGTTGAAGAACCGGAGTTTAACCCAGCGGCGTATGGGGCACGCCTAAGATCTTTGAGTTCCCCTGTCTTGGTATTCAAAGACACAGAATACTTCTGGATGGCGTCAGAGACCAAGTTTATTAGCTGCAGCCAGGGCCGGACTGAGAACAAAAACCGGCCCTGGCAAAGTGCTCGGCCGGCCCCCTGGGGGTGCGATGGAACTCTTTGCAGGGCCGGTTTTCGGACGATTTTGTTACATGGCCGATTTTGCAGCTATGCTGCAAAAACGGACCTGTAACAAAAACGGCCCTCAGGGCCCAAAACCGGCCCCCACCCTTGTGGCGCACCGGGGGGTTTGCCCGGTGCCCGCAACGGCACGTCCGGGCCTTCCTGCAGCTAGTAACAGTGATCTTGGAAATACATCACGGTGTAAATTCTCAGGAGACTGCTCATTTTACTAAGGCGAGTCGTCTCCTTTTATACCCAATATTTACATTATAAATGTACACCCATTGCACAAAATTCTAGCCAATAAGATACATTTTCAAACAAAGTATCACATAGCAAAAACTCGAATTACAGTATCCCAACCCAAAAGTTAATTATTAGGAATGTACCAAATTCGATCTCCACAATCCGGACAAACCTATAATTGCAAGCATAACCCATGTAATGAAGAAACATAAAAAAAGAAACAGTAACAGATGCTGAACAAGATAAGCACGTGCAACGAAACTAAAAAGTTAACAATGTCCTGAACATTGATTGGCAATCTCAGATAAAGATCGATCAGGGAAATTGGCTTTGCGAGGTCAGTTTCAGGTGAAGAGGTCAGTTTCTTACAGTTCATTTCAGAGTCAAAAAGAAACCTAGTTAATGTATACATGAACTAAGAAGGCCAGGCCACTTCGTTCGCCAGGTTATCTTTCCAGGCCTGCGTGAGGGCAACACAAAATGGTGGCACAGAACAAAATGGAGTCAGACTCGAGAATTACAAAACCTCAGACCCTCCTTTTGCCATTACGTAGGCAATAACCTAAGACTCATGTTAATCTGAATCTAGGTCTATATCAATATTCATTAGGTAATCAAAGTGTTGCTGTAGCATCATTTTATTATTCTCTCCTTCTCTCGGGACAGATCTCCGAACACACATAGTAGCACAAAGACTACAAATGGCGGGACCACACTGGATGCAAAGACAACAAGAGAAAAGGATGGCTAAAACCATACCAAGGAATGTCAGAATCTTCCATTCCCACTTAGACAGCAGTCCCCAAAACCATCCCGTCAATGACCAGTCTCCTTCGTCTACATGGATAGACTCAGAGATCTTATGCAACCTAGAGATGGCTTGGTATACTGTAGGGGCATTATCTGGTATGTAAACACAGCAACTGGATCCAATCAATTTACATACTCCTCCTCGATCTGCAGGTATGATGTCTAATACCATACGATTCTGCAAAGTCATAAGGCGGTCCGCTTGAAGCTCAGCTGTAACATTACTAAGAGCACCTGTTGTCTCATTAATAGTAGCTTCAACAACGCGGACGAGCTGTCGAATATGCCTACTATTGATCATAGGACCCCAAAAGGGCAGGAAGCCCTTGAAGAAATCTCCTACTTCATGTGCTGCAGTATCTTCCTGATTGAAGACACCTCTACCATATCTCATTCTATGATAGTCTGAAGCAGTAGTGTATGTATGGGGAAGCAAAAACGCCACAAAGCATGTTCCTGAAAAATCAGGTGGCAACCATGTGTAGGCTCTGTCATGGCAAACAAAATATGTGCCTTTAGCTGGCACAAATGGTGGAGAAGTCCGGGATGTATAGACATAGGTTTGAGCACACACACTCTTACCTAGCTGAGCTTTCGGATTCCGACCAGTACCTTGCAAACAAAAATGGCCTCGGTGGGGTACAATCCAAAGAGGGGGAGACCTTTTTCATCTCTCCTTCTCTGTCAAGCTGGAACAAAATCCAGTCACGTTCCAACCAACATAAGCCTGCACCTCATCCTTAGGGAAAGCATTATATGCATCAATAGCTTGGATCATAGCTACTATTCCCCTTATCAAGGCATTATTGCTGGAGTTATCTTTAAGGGAACGTTAGGGGCGTACCTCATTTGCATAGATAAACATGGTCTGTAAAGCCCACACAGACCCATTAAAAGAAAAAGGCAAAACCAAATATGGCATACCTTTATCTTTCATATGAGGCATAAGACCACAAACCCAACAATTAGTGGTATTTACTACTAACTGATGCAACAACTGTATGAACGAGTTGTTGACAAATTCTGATCTCCTTGTTTGCTTATGTTCAGGCAACGTATAAAACTGATGCAAAGAAACAGTAGTGACAGAAAGCATAGGTTGGGAGGTGGGTGCAGAGGTCTGTTGTGTAACATAGACAATCCAACCCACACAAGCTAATGTGATACTTAAAAACATCAAAAAGCACAATATTATAAAACATTTGCTACATATCAATGTACAAAATCTTGTTTTAAGATCTATTCTCTCAACATCTCTTTCAGTTACAATAGACTCCATCCTCTAACGTGCTGCTCGCGGCAATTTTCCTTCTTCACTCAAGTGTGCGTCCAGGCGTCCTAGACGTCCCTAGAACCGCAGACCTTTCATCAATACGCGGGCCACGCCTTAAGTCTTATACCGCGACCCTGCAGCTGAACCCGGATGGTGGCTCAAAAAAGAAAAAGAAAAATAGTCTCTTGTCTGAAAGAGTGTAATTCACAAAAAAATTCTAATTTTATTTGTCCTTTTTAGACCTTAAGTTGTATCGTTCTTTACCAGGCACAGTTTGATCCTGAAAGAGTGTCTCTGGATGCGTAGTATCAAATCTCAAACACGGCGGCACAGCTTCTTGCAAGACTTCATTATCCGCACGTTCTGACTGAGTCCAGTCCAGATGTGCATGGCTAAAAGGTACAAATCTTGGAACCCTTTCACTCTCGGAATCGGCAACACCTTCCCGGACCCACTTATCTTGCAATGGGTACCATGTACCCAGTTTTTCTTGCTGAACACCTTAATAGCAGTCTGAGTTGATAACAGGACTTGGTATGGACCGGTCGATCTTGGTTCCAAGTTCTTTGACCGCTGGAAATTCCTGGTTAGAATGCAGTCGCCAGGTTGAATCGTGTGGCCTGCGTCTACAGAAACTGAAGGCAAAGTGCCATGGACCTGTTGGTGAAATACACGCAATTTAGCAGTCAAATCATGTAAGTAGTTAACCAACATAGGGTACTCGATATCCCTGTACTTCTTAGGCCTCGGCACACCCCAGACATTCGCCGGGCGTTCAAAAACAATCTCGTATGGGCTAAGTCCCACGCGAGAATGTACTGTCGTTCTCGTGGACAAAAGTGCCAATGGTAAGGCATCGGGCCATGTAAGACCAGAGCTCGCTTGCACCTTGGCCAACTTCAGCTTCAGAGTGCCATTATAGCACTCGACCAGGCCTGCTGACTGGGGGTGATTCGCAGCGTGAAATGTCTGTTTAATACCCAGACCCACACATACTTTCTTCATAATCTGACCCACAAACTCACTTCCATTATCACTCCATACCATCCTTGGCAAGCCATATCTGGGAAAAAATTCTTTGAGCAAAACCTTGGCTGTAGACAAGGCAGTATTATCCTGTAGGGGGTAGGCCTCTATCCATCTGGAAAAGGCACAAACAACCACAAGGACATACTTCAAGTTATTGCATCTTTCCATATGAATGTAGTCTATCTGCAGCACCTCGAACGGATACGTTGGAGGAGCAAAATGACCCGCTGAAGTTGGGGTTCCCTTTCCAGGATTATGCATCAAGCAAATCATGCAGTGTTTAACCAAATTCTCAGCACACTTAGGAATTCCACCATTCTGCCATACCAGAGCCAACAACTTACATATCCCTTTTGAACTAATGTGAGCCAGCCCATGAGCCATAGTAACCACCGGGAGCACATATGCATCCGGCAACAACCATTGCCGGTGCTATGACAACTCAACCCAACAGCCTGTTGAATCCAACATTCCCGTACTCTCTCTCCACATACTCAATTCTTTCTCAGTAGCTCCGCCTGAATCATCTTCACACTTTCTGTTGTATCTTCACACATTCCTCCTTCCACAACCCATCTGGCAGGACCTGCAAAACATACATCCGACTCGTCACATCTTTCGCTGTTTCTCTCGCTACTTCATCTGCAAACGCATTCCCTCGACCCACATCATCCGTAACCTTCTTATGCGCACTACACTTTACTATCGCAATTTGGGTTGGCAAAGTAAGTGATTCAAGAAGTTCACTCACTAATTGTCCATGCTGAATTTTCGTACCATGGGAAGTAAGAAATCCTCTCTCTTTCCACAAACGACCAACACTGTGAGCCACGCCAAATGCATATTGGCTATCAGTAAAAACATTCACTCTCTTTCCTTTTGACAACACACACGCTCTAGTCAATGCTATCAACTCCGCTGCCTGTGCTGAATTCTGTGCAATACGTGCTGTTTCAAAAATCGTGTGCAAAGTTGTGCCAGCATATGCTGCAGTCATCTCTCCATTCGGAAGCTTAAAGCACGAACCATCCACCCATAGGGTACCATCAGGATTTGAAAGAGGAGTATCTTTCAGATCAACTCTACCCTTTGTTTCCTCCTCTGTCCAGAGCAAACAGTCATGCTGTTCCTGAACATCTGATACACTACAAAAAGTGGCAACAATGTAGCTGGATTCAATGTGTTGCACCGCTTGATGTGCACATGACTAGCCAAAAGCGTCAACTCATAACATGACAAATGTGCACTGGTAAGCTGTTGAGTCTTTGTTCTGTTCAATAGGGTAGCCACTGCATGTGGAACCATCACATTCAATGTATTATCCAATACCAAACCAGCAGACTGTCGAATAGAAACAGCCGCTGCCGCTGTAGCTCTTAGACAACTAGGAAATGCCCTAGCTACCGGATCTAAAGCGGCTGAAAAATACGCACATGGGCGCTGCTTGTCTCCAAATTGTTGCGTCAACACTGACAACGCACAACCTTCTCTCTCGTGTACATAAAGTGTAAAAGGTTTACTATAGTCGGGGGTACCCAACACCGGAGCAGAACACAATGCATCACGCAATTTAGAAAAACTCTTCTGACATTCGTCAGACCAAGGAGGAGGGTGTGGTGTGTCCTTAAGAGTAAGTGCCCACAAAGGTTTCGCTAACAAAGAAAAATTCGGAATCCACTGTCTACAATACGAGGTGATACCTAAGAAGGCACGCACCTCTTTCGGTGTGCATGGCACAGTCATTTGGGCAATCGCTTGAATACGCTCTGGGGTCAATCTTCTTCCCTCCTTCGACAAGAGATGACCTAAGTAGGTCACTTCTTGTCGGCAATAGTGCAACTTCGAAGGTGAGACTTTATGATGAAGGTCAGACAGGTGTCGCAACAAAGAAAGAGTAATCTATTTACAAATCTCTTCATCATCAGCAGCAACCAACAGATCATCAACATACTGGATAAGAGTAGCACCAGAAGGCAATGCAAAAGTATCAAGCTGAGTTTTCAAAGCCTGACTATAAATGGAGGGACTCTCACAATTACCTTGAGGAGCGCGTTTAAACCGGAAACTGCAACCTCCTAAAGAGAAGCCAAAAATATCCCTACTTTCCTCAGCAATCGGAATACTGAAGAAAGCGTTCTTCAGATCAATAACAGAAAACCAAGCAGCTGAGGCAGGGATCATAGTCAATAAAGCAGTAATGTCTGGAACAACAGGAAACTGTGGCACAACAATCTTTTTGACCTCTCGAAGGTCAACCACAAACTGATACACAGGTGGCTGAGAAGAGTCAGTACGCTTAAGGACAGGCAGAACAGGACTATTACACACATTGCCTCTAGTTTCTTCAACCACACCTTGCTCAACCAAATCATAGATAATCGCTAAAAGAGCTCTTTCGCCATCACTGGAAATTTTGTACTGAGGAATGCGAGGTAATTTAGCATTCGACTTAAGGGTAACAACGTAAGGTGGAATCTGCAAGAGACCAACATAATTAGGACCTGTAGCCCAAAGTGTATCAGGGAGAGAACGCAGTTCCAGTGGAAGGTGATCCTTAGACAGATACATCGGGGAAATCACTTTTTTACCCATTGTAAGATGTACTCCCAAAGGAGAACAATGTAATGTCGCAGCAATCTTTTCAATAAGTCCAAACCCAACAAATTCTCGCCACAGCCAGTCGTTAGAATAAGGGGAGCCTCCAATTCATAAGGACCAATAGAAAGGGGCAAAGGACAAGAAACCGGGTTACAAACTGGGGCGCCAGAAAATCCTACCGAAACATTAGTCAAGCCAGACAAGGGTGCGCCCGGGAGTTTAGAGTGCATGATAGAACTCTTTGCTGCACCAGTATCCAAAAGAAAAGGTTCTGCCACACCTGATGTAATCACTTCAACATAAGGTCCACTCTGGTCTACTGGAACTGACACTACTCCCTCCCTTTGTCCATGGCTGTCCTAACTATCATTAAAACCAGCACTCTCACTTCCAACATAGTAATCATCAGTGCAGTACTGAGCGGAATGGACGGTCGGAACATTCTGTTGGTCAAAATAATTTATAGAATTCTGAGGGGAAATGGAACGTTCATTCTGGGGAAACGTACTACGTCCCCTACCCCTAGGAACTTGTTGGTAACCACCACGACCTCTCAGACCAGACATACCATTCGCACGCTGTAGCAAGATCGGGCAACTATTCTTGAATTGACCTTCCTCTTTACAATAAGCACACTGATTAGGGCCTAGCGGGAGTCGCGAATTAAAAGACTCAGGCTTCTGCAACAGTTACTGAAACTGTGGGGGTTGCTGAAACTGACGCTGATTAGGGCAAGGCGGATAAGCCTGCTGCAGAAGAACTTTCGTTTTAAATTCTCTAGTCTTCTCTACTTTATCCTTCTCATCTTTATCTCTATTCTCATAGTATTGTGCAGTAGCCAATATCTGGGCTGAAGAAGAAACAGCCCATGAACTCTCAGAATCTTTTAACTTAGTAGAAAGTTCAGGAAGTAAATTAAAAACAAACTTATCTACAAACAACCTCTGACCACCTTCTGTACTCATGTCCTGACCACTATGATCAATGAATGTTTCCTCGAACCTAGTGAAGAAATCAGACACACTCTCATCTTTCTTTTGTTTGCATGCAGCTAACTTGTCCCAATTCACCCGCAAAGGAGGCATCATAGTTTTCATTAAATTAATAATCCTACCAGGTAGTTCTGCAACTAAGGGTTCAGGTTTGGCACCTCCTACCTGCCGACCATCTGCAGCAGTAATATTAACCCATGTATCTCCTAACTCTGGCGCGTGATGCTCATGACGAATCTCCGCCCACAAGGGTTGAGGAACTACATTACCCATCAACATATCTATGACAGCTAAATTCATAACACATGCATCAACTGTCTGAGACAACTCCTTGTAATAACCAGCAGGATTTTTACGGGGGTCAGGCAAGGTCTGCTTAAGAGCCAGGAACTCAGCTCTCTTCCAAGGGACATGCACCCACACTCGCTGAAAATGAGCCGGTGCAGCCACAATACCATGAGCGGCATCAGCCTCAACTGCCTCTCTCCATACAGGGGGACCTCTCTCATAGGATACTGCTTCACTTTTCTCCTAACAGAAGGGTCAGGTTCGAACAATAACTGAGGTGGAAGTCTAGACCTAAAAGTGAGTAGTGTCTCTACCGCTTCTTCAACATCGGAACCCACTATCGTTCCTTTAGCAAATTCAGACTGAACATTAATCAATTCCAATGGAAATGAACCCAACTCATTATCTTCCCACTCCTGACGAAGGAAGGTACACATGACATCAAAAACATACCTTTGTTTTGGTGCCTCCCACTGTAGGAAGATATCCATAACCACTTGTGGACCGTACTTGGAGGCATTCAAAACCCATCTACGAGCAAGGAGATCTAACACTGCCTGCTCTTCGGTACCAGGAAGCTGACTACGTCTCTGCTTACGTTCAGAAACAGGGATCCTATTTAGTGACCCAAAGAGAGGAGACAAAAGACTAGTAACAGTCTCAGTCATTCGTTGCCGAGCAGAAGGAGAAGAAGTTGACATGAGGACAGGAGACAAAGTGTTTTGAGGCAAAAGAGACGTAGGGACAGAAATAAGAGAATTCGAAGATAAAGGAGTGTAAGGCAAAGGAGTTTGAGGCAAGGCTGGTGACAAAGCTGGTGGCCCTGGAGGGGGCTGCGCCGCGGAAGGAAGAACCACCTGTGAAGCAACAGGTGGCGGAACAACAACAGGGGGTTGAACGACAACAAGGGGTGCAACAACTGGAGGTAACGGAGGTGCAGTAGCACCCTGCACATAAGGGGTGGTAATCCCAGTAAATGTGACATCAAAGGATCCTTTTCAGGGTCTTCAGTCACATTTGAAAAGGGAGGTAGCAAAGCCGGGTAACATTTGTCAATGGCCATGCAATGTTGTCTATCTGACACTTTAATCGCACGATCTTCTTCATCTTCCTTAAACTGCCTAGCAGCTTGCATTACCAACATATTCCTTTCCTAATCCTCTCTTAGCCTGCTTAATTTCTCGCTGTTTGGCTTCCTTACGCCAAAAGCGGAAAGAGTCAAACATCGCCTGCCGGGGTTTCTTCTTAAATAGCGCAACTTCTAGGTTATCTAAAACATCTGATTCACAACTACCATGTGGGGGCCATCGTAAAACACCATCTTTCCTTGTATAATGGACCCATACTTCATTAAAGGTAATGGGACCCACACCATGCTTTGAATAGAGCTCATAGGTTGAAGTTCCAACCGGAGGTATCGGACACGAGTCCTCCAATCGGGAATCCTTATTACAACTACAACAAAACCATTTCCTAATTTTGCCAAAACCAGACATCTTTAGCTCGCTAGTCTTGCTTCAAACTTCAAGGGGTTATCAAAAATGATACACTCGTAAATATACGAACCCCTCGGCTTCGACTATTGCAATGGCCGAATCAAAACCAAGAAACAAAACAAAGTCGTGGGAGCGACCCACTTATACTTAACCAAAATGTCTGTCACGCCACCAGAAGACCGTCTAACGTCTCGCCTTACAAATCATCACAAGAGGGTCCAAGACAGGGGGACAGTCAGGGCAGCAGTCCTTCGCAGCCGTCGGAAAGGGGAAGTCTCGCAGAAAAAACCTTAGATCCACGTCGACATGCAGGGGTCAATGAAGTGGCAGCCGTCCTCCAGAATTTCCTCACGGGACTCCTCACAATCTTCGGGCTTGGACCAGTACCGCTGAAGTCGCCCCACGTTAGGCGCCAGTTGAAGAACCGGGGTTTAACCCAGCGGCGTCAGGGGCACGCCTAAGATCTTCGAGTTCACCTATCTTGGTATTCAAAGACACGGAATACTTCTGGATGGCGTCAGAGTCCAAGTTTATTAACTGCAGCTAGTAACAGTGATCCTAGAAATACATCACGGTGTAAATTCTCAGGAGACTGCTCATTTTACTAAGGCGAGGCGTCTCCTTTTATACTCAATATTCACATTATAAATGTACACCCACTGCACAAACTTCTAGCCAATAAGATACATTTTCAAACAAAGTATCACATAGCAAAAACTCAATTTACAGTATCCCAACCCAAAAGTTAATTATTAGGAATGTCCCAAATTCGATCTCCACAAGCCGGACAAACCTATAATTGCAAGCATAACCCATGTAATGAAGAAACATAAAAAAAGAAACAGTAACAGATGCTGAACAAGATAAGCACGTGCAAGGAAACTAAAAAGTTAACGATGTCCTGAACATTGATTGGCAATCTCAGATAAAGATCGATCAGGGAAATTGGCTTTGCGAGGTCAGTTTCAGGTGAATAGGTCAGTTTCTTACAGTTCATTTCAGAGTCAAAAAGAAACCTAGTTAATGTATACATGAACTAAGAAGGCCAGGCCACTTCGTTCGCCAGGTTATCTTTACAGGCCTACGTGAGGGCAACACAAAATGGTGGCACAGAACAAAATGGAGTCAGACTCGAGAATTACATAACCTCAGGGTGTGCAATGTAAAATAAAAAATAATTAAATTATAATTATATTCTTACCTTGCCATTGGGTCATGCGTCTCTGCTCCTTTCTCCTGCTCTCCTCGTGGGACAGGAAGCCAGGAAGTGCAACAAGGCTCCCCTGACCAATCACAACACTGCTTTGAGCATCCTGGTTCGATGCTCAACCAGGGAATGGGGGCCTGTGCTTGTTCTCCACGCAATCGGTTATGTATCCTGTATGTAGAATGGGGTAAGCAGTGGGGCAGTGCATTTTAGCCAACATGATGGCATTTCAAACCCCATAAGGAAAATGTTAAATATAAAACTACAAGCCCCACAATATAATATTGTGTTGACTGAAAAAACAGGAATGGCTGATGGTATCAAATACATAGGTGTATTTGGCAGACCTATAACATGCCTAATGCAATTCAGTTCCTATCTTCCTATGCTTTTTGTGGAGCAGTCAAAATCTAAACAGCCCAGTGGGCGAGAAGGCGGGGACAAACTTTTAATGCAAATGCAAGCATTTTTCTGCTTATGTTCTAGAATTAACACTCCAAGTGCCGAAAGGGGACATATTGCATTGTGGGGCTCGGGGGCTTTTGTAACACCACTGGCAGCTAGGCAAGGTCCCCCAGTGGGGCAGACCTCACTTTGTAGTACCTACTTCCCAATCGTTGTGAGGGATTTTCTATTGCAGATTTCTCTTTACTCACTGCAGAAAAAAACACAATGGTAAATTCATTTATTCCTGCCAAGAGTCCTTATGTGAGTTCCAAGCAGATATAAAATGAAGATTTTTTTTGTCCATTTAATGGCTTTATCAGCTGTCCCTAAATTCTTTAACATTATAAACATAAAGCCAGGCCTTTGGCAATGTTGTTGCTGATTTTTGTTTTCATTTGTCATTTATCTGGTTAAATTTGCTAGGTTGACACTTCTTGCTTCACAGCTCCATACATGAGAATGCGATTTCTGTCCATTTCTTTAAAGGACACAATGACACAATTCAATTGCATCCTAAACTGAAATCTGCTACGTAGCTGGATAAACACCATGTGCAGTTTATTATTTGTATAACTATAAATACTACAATAGGCAGACCTTATTCTAAAACTGAGATCCCTATACAAAACAACCACACAGGCTATAACTTAGGGGCCGAATACGATGCCAGTTGGAAACCCTTTGAACGTATCGGTTTCAGAATTGTTTCTGACGGAATCAGGTTCTGCGAGTCCAACCAACTGATTACGTTGCTTCCGAACATCTTTAGGACGGACTCGCATTGACTTCAATGGGAGCTTGTGTTCCGAATGAGAACACAGGACCTTATTGATAAAAGGGGTGGTGGGGAAAATTTGCACCTTGTGACGGGCATCCCATGGTGCCTGCCACACTGTATGTGGTTGTAAAGAGGGGTCCCATGGGTATCCCACGGGCCCCCACCAGAGGCCTATGGGTGAAGGGGGGCCTGCTATAGGCCTCCAAAGTCAGATTAGGACAGCTGTTTCCTGTGGGACAAACCTATTCGGAACGGCAGTCAGAATCGAATATCATAATCACTCTGTCAGAAACAGTGTTCAAAGAGCTGTATGATTCCGCTCCGAACAACTCAGGCTGTGTGAATGCCGATCGGAACCGATTCGGACAGCCCAAAGTTTCCTTGCATCATAATCAGTCAGTCGGAATGTATGCAATTTGGTCAGAAACATGGGTTCCGAATCAGATTCTCCGAATTCGAATACCGTTCGGAGCTATTCCAAATGCCATCGTAATCGGCCCCTATGTGTTAGAAATTGCCATATTTTGTGTGGCATTGCCCCAGATTTTAACCTTCTTTTACTCAACCCGTTTTTGATGGCCTTAGGACTGTGCACCTTTTACTCCTGCTAACCAGTAGTGAAGTATTTATACTCTACATTTAAACATGGTAAAATTGACATATTCCCAATTGGCACATTTCATTTACTTATAAATCCCTAGTATATGGTAATACATGCACCCATGTCCCGTAACCTGAATGATACAAGTGGGCTGCAGCACTCATTGTGCCATCCACTAAAGTAGCACAATCAAACATGTCTCCATGCCTGCCCCAACACAATGGGTATGCGTATTTAAACTGTCATTTTGACCTGAAAAAATACAACTTTTGCCATGCCTAAACCTTCCTTTTGAATACTTAAAAGACACCTCTAAACCAGTCCTAAACCCCTGAAGTCTTTTTTCATTGTAGGTAGCAAGGTTGGCTCTCCCATAGGAAAACAGTGTGTGATATTATAACAACTTATAAAGCTTCATTTCAGTTTGTCAGTAGCTCAAAAAATGACTCATTTTAATAGTAATTTAATATCTCACTTAATTGTCAAGTCAGATTTTATATTGCTATTTTAGAAATTATACTTTATAAAGTTGTCACTTCTCTGCGTAAGTCAAAAGTGCCTTTCTGCCAGTGTCATCTCCCCTATGGTGAGATGTGAATTGCTACCAGACAGTGGACAAAAGGCTTTGGTGTTGAGACATGTTTTTCTTCTTTAAGCAGGATTACCTGGGTGCTGGGCCAGCTCCTTCCTGGGCTTCAAATGGTTCCTACCCTGTCAATGGCAAATGTAGCTCATGCCTAGGCCTGTCTTTCTTTGTTTTATGGCCACTAGGGAGGCATTCCCCATTATCAAATCCACACCTCTGGTGGGAACACAGAGCTCTGATCAGTCAAAGAAGTGTTAGAGTTAGGTAGAGTGATTCACTGTGAGATAGTTTGCAATACATACACACTGGAAGGGCTGCAAAAGAGGGTAGTGTCACCCCTGGAAAGGTTTACACTATTGGTTAGGGAGTGACCAGGAGTTTCCCCCACCCTCAGGCTGCAACTTAAATAAATGTGAGACTCCCAGTACCATCTGCAGAACACTCTTGGACCTATGAATATCAGGAGTGCCCTTCTGTCTAAATCCCGAGGCAACAATGGAACCTGCTTGCCTTGAACCCAGGACCCCAAAAATGTCTTAGGTTTCATTGGTTGACCCCTGTTTGAGCTATAGGGACACAATAACCTTCCAGAGGTTTCCTTTGCTGCACTTGTCCAGCTGACTAGTCCCAACTAAACCTGTCCTGGACCCTGCTGCTACCCTCCGATGGAGTGAGTCCTAACCCCAGATGATGCCCTATGTCCTGGATCCTTGGCTGTTACAGTGTGCTTCTCCTGTCCAAACTACAAATGCTGGGATTTAGAAACTGTTGTCATACTGTTCCTCCAGAGAACCAGCAGGAGACTGGAATTGTTGTTGAGCTGAAGCTGTCAACATCAAATCGCCGGTCAGATTCAACTTGCTGCTTTGCCTGGCTGAAAGAGATCTGACTTCCCAAAAAGATTCTGTTGCTGAATAGTAAAGAGATTCATTGGGGCAGGCACAGAGCGGCAACCCTTCAATGTTGAGATCACCTAGGCACAGACTTCAGGCTATGCCGCTTGAAGCTTTACAGCCTTTATTGTCAACAGCACCGGGATCCCGTTCCTCAGCAAGCCACAATAGTTGAGCCGAGCTTTGGCTCCTGCCTGCTTCTCCCCCTGCCGACGACTCGTCCACTACCATTTTTTTCCAGAAAACATTTTAAGTCAAAAAGGTGAATTTTCCACTGGGACAAACCTGGTCTCTGTATCTGACCCATGCTCATGGATGGCCTTAACTTTGGACTTTGAGCCTATCTAGCACAACCAGATAACTGTGGTTGATGCTTTTTGACACTATTTTTAATTCAAACTTTAAAATTCAGATTTCTGTTTGTTGGATGTTTGTCATTTTGGTGTAATTTTATTTATTAAAATATTTTCTCTTTTTATAAAATTGTTTGGGATTGTGTTGTGTTTTTATTTTATTACTGTTTGAGAAATACATACATACTTTACACATTTCCTCCAAGTGAAGCCAGACTGCTTTGTGCCAAGCTACTTTAGGGTAAAGGACAGGTTTATAAAGTGACTTTAGTGGTTCCTCCCTTACAGGGATTGTGAATATTATTTGATATGGAGTCAAATCCTCCTCAACTAATACTCCAATTTCTTAAATATAAAATTTATAATTTCTTTCTAATTGGTAGAAAACGGGGATGTATGTTAGGAGTGCAATTATTAGCTGTATTTATTTTTAAATATTAATTAAATGAATCCTCCCTCTTGTCCGCCCCCACACCCACCCCCACCCTGTACTTTCTGTACTCTTTTGCTTGTCATATAGTTTGAATATTTCCTATTATTAATTTCAAATTGTTCATCAAATGTTAGGTATCCAGGTTCATTATAAAAGGAACAAACTCAAGAAGTATTCAGGCTAACTGGGAATTGTCGCTCTTTCTGGATGAATTTCGTAATTATACATTCTCTACACATGATGAACTGTCTTTGCAATTATGAAAATAAATGAAAAGAATAAACTTGCAATCAGTCGTATTTTACCTTCCGGCACATCATTTTTTTTCACCATACAGCATTGTCGGAAATATACCACTGTCTCCTTTACAACTGAATGGGCAGACACGTGAAGGAAATGGTAAACGAACCGAGGTAGCCAAGTGGGCCAACCCTCGGCCATGTGACGTGATATTTCAGAAGTCTGTTTCTCCCTCTCAGTTCGTTTAGTTTGTTGTGCATTGCAGCAGCCAATTAACACATTTAATCGTGCTCCACCAAATCTTTGCTAGCACACGAGAACTGTTGTAAATGATAGAAGGCACTATGAGGCTGAAATAAGCGTAGGCAAGACAACACATCAGAGACTAGCAGACAGAGAAGGTTCATTTTACGGAAAATGAGAATGAAGAATAACCTATTGTGTAAACATATGCAAGGAAATTTGAAATATGCCACCGCAGCATGCTGCCTAGTGGTAGTGTCAGATTACCACTAAACTGGATTTTTTTGTTTAAGATGAATGCTGCAAAATAATGTTTAACCTGGAGAGCAGTAGCGGCTGCTACCGGTCGAAAGTGGCTGCGGGACGACAAAGGAAAATGAAAAAAAAAAAAAACGTACCTGTGCCGGCCGGCCGCCGTCTCCTAACACCGTCCTCTTTTTCCTGTCTCCGCCAGCAACAGGAAGTACCCAGGCTTTCCATAGTCAAATACAACGCTGCAATGCAGCATTGTGATTGGTCTTAGCGCCGAAGATTGTTGATCAGATGGGGAATGGGAGGCTTTGCATGTTCCTCACCAGGCTGTGTAAAGCAAGTCTGGTGGAGAAGATGCAAAGTGTGCAGGACTGTTTGGCCGGCCCGAGAGTGCCGGCCAAGCAGTCATGCACACTTAAAGAGTGTAAACCACTCCTCTCCCTGACCTGGCCAGCCCCACCCCTCCCCGCGAGCCACTGACTCAGTAGAGAAAATAAAATGTTAATAACGATCTGTTATTATCATTTTATTGTTCCTTTTCAGCAGTAGGGCGTTGCTCCAAGGTCTTAGCGGAGGAGTCGCCACTGCTGGAGAGCTGAGAATCTCCACACCATGCCTGATCAGAACACATTGTTATGTTATGTTATGTTAATTGGCGATTTATATAGCGAGCGGCTACTCGGGCAGAGTGTCCCATTGTATACCTGTGACGCATACACCGTGTAATCAGAAGGTTGACCACATATCATCTCCACAAATCATCTTAGTATAGGTATCTCCCTGTTGGAAATAGAGGAGGTAACAGGATTAGCTGTGGCTGAGCCAGAACCAGCAGAAACGATGGTGTCAAGCAACCAAGCACAATCATAAGAGTACACCCTGGGCCATATCACACATATGCCCTGGGATGTAAAGGTCTTTTGCACCCACTTGAGCACCCACTTGATAGCACTAGCGCATATGTTAGTGTTCACGTTAATGTTAGTAAAACTTATAAAGAGCACTGCAACCTTACGGGTATCCTGGTGCTGAGATATATGTAGTCTATTGAGCCCAAGTGCAGTGAAAAAAAGATGGTATTCCGTTTCAGATAAAAAACTAAAGTTGTGCTCTGGGAAAGAGCCAAGTCCTAAGTTTCTTCCTGAACTGCATCAGAACTTCCATCTGTCTGAGATCATTTGGGAGTTGATTCCAAATCTGTGCCGCTGCAACACTAAAAGCCTTTCCTCCAGATCTTACTTTTTTTTATCTGATCTGGGCACTCTCACCAATTTAGCTGAGGAGGAGCGTAGATTACAAGAGGGCACGTACCATTCAAACTTATGTTGCACTGGCAAGGGCCCAGATCCATGCAGAGCCTTAAAGACAAAACAGAGAGACTTAAAATGTATCTGTGAGACAGGGAGCCAATGGAGCTCCGACAGAGCCTGAGAGGCTGAAGAACATCTTGGTTTCATTAAGGCTAGCTTGACAACTATTATCTGGATCCTCTGGAGTCTCTCAACCAGATATCCCAAGGGCTCTAGCAGCATTGAGTGATAGTAATCCAGTCGGCTCAAGATGAGACTCCTGACTATCAATGCTCTTGCTTGTATAGGTAACAGTGGTAGAACCTTCCAAAGCATTCTGATCAAGGTGAAACAAATCCCAACTGTTTTGTTCACATGAGTTTCTAAACTTAGTTTATTGTCCAAACTAAATCCCAGGTTTTGCACCATCTCGGAACGTATAGGTGGTGCATCCGTGGCGATAGGCCAGAACCTAGTAGGAAGTGAGAGAGGGGCTTTTCCACCTGGAACGCATAAGATTTCCATCTTGTCGCTGTTAAATTGTAGGTAGTTGTCTTTCAGCCATTGTGCAAGGCCCTGCATACATGCATGGAAGTCTTCCAAAGATAAAGACTGATTACCTTCCAGCGACAGGATGAGTTGAGTGTCATCCGCATAATTTACCAGGTTAACATTATGTGACTTGATGACAGCCATCAGTGGGCTCATATAGACAAAATTGGGCTAATCTCGGACCCTTGTGGAACACCATGCTGAACTTTGGTGAATTCTGACCGATAGGGAGGGAGGGCTACTGCCTGTCGTCTGTTTGCTAAGTAGGATTGAAACCATTTCAGTGCCAGGCCCCCTACACCGACTCTAGCGAGACTAGCCAGTAGTACCTCATGATTGACTGTATCGAATGCGGCGGTCAGGACCAGCAAAATGAGTATAGCTGATTGCCCCCTGTCCGCTCGTATTCAGAGGTTATCTGGAACAGTCACCAGGGCAGTCTCTGTCCTGTGTCCTAGACGGAATCCAAATTGCACATCCTCTAATTTGTTATTGGATTCTAGAAACTGTGAGAGTGTCTTACTGACTAATCACTCTATGAACTTCACTGGGTAGGGAAAAAGGGATATAGGCCGGTAATTTTTTGGGCAAGCTGGATCAAGTAAGGCTTTTTTCAAAAGTGGAGTTACTATTGCTTGATTCCAGCAGCTAAGCACTGTCCCGCTGTTAAAAGATTGATTACAATCAGTCTAAGCACAGGGAAAAGTTCAGAGCCCAGTGCTTTCCATATTCTGTGAGGTAAGGGATCCAAAGGGAATCCGAGGAGACACTAAGGGCTGCTTTATTAAAATTCTCCTCCGATAGAGCTTCAAAACAATTCAGAGTGCCGGGGTAACCATCCCAATCAATCCACTCCTCCTTCTGATCAAATACCAGCTTCCTATTCGTTATTTTTTTTTATGATGGTGTAGCACCTGCACCATCATAAGAGAGTGTTCCCTCATTTGCATGGGAGAGTGACTCCATGCAAATGCGGGAACTCTTTGATTCTGTGCCAGGGCGGTATTACAGATGCGGGAGCAGATGCAAACAGGTGCCACAAAAAGAAGGCGCACTGTCAGTGAACCTCCTGAAAGTAGCCCTCTGGGGACGGGAAAGGAGGTGTAATGACCCCCCAGAAACCCTCCTGCAGGCAGGTGCAGACACTCACTGCAGCTGTCTGCAGGGGGATCTCTGTATCTTTTTTACAGTGTAGGTGCCTTGCGGCCTGCACTGTGAAACACTGAGGGTCTTTGAATCAGCCACTCCTTGTGATTGAATGCACTGCACTGGGAGCAGCATGAGTTTGCAGCTGACCAAGCGGCAGCACATTCAATCTAAATAGGGTGCAATGTCCTTGTTGACCCATGGCGCACCTATTAGAGGTGTGCTATGGTGTAAATAGGGACAGTGCGCCCTTTCCATAATATGGTCTCAGCTATATAACAGCACAATTGTAGTGTCCATAATTGATAACATTATGAACTTGCCACACACTGCTCTCACCCATGCCGTGACCATACCCTTGGGACTTCTGTCGTATGAAAGATAAAACAAGGTGCTGGGCCTTCCTACTTGTGACGGCATCCCCCCACAGATAGGCTACCACAGCACCCAATTACAGTTCAATGGTTTGAAGTCGTCACGTCTATTCATTAACCCATGCCACAGCAGGGACAGAAGTAATTGTACCTTCTGCATGCCATAAATTGCTATAACAATTGGGGAAGTTATGTGCTTGTGGCACCTGTTAGCAGGGCAGACAAGGGAGCGGAGAGCTTACTGTTGGTATGGGCTGTGACTTTGAGGTAGCTTCTACTGGTCTTATTGGTTCTCCCCTGGATTCTTTGATTGCTTTGTGTGCATTTGTCATCCAAGGGATCTTCAGAGGGAGCAGGTGGTTCTCTTTATGGAGTACAGGACAGGATACTGATGTGGTCCTGTTTTGCAGAGATAGCCAACACTGGCTGTTGCATCCACTGGATGATGTGGAGAATGAGAGTGAGAGTCCATGTGGAAAGCAAGGCAGCAAGTGAATTCGCGAAGAAGCAGGGGGCAAGGAGACAGCAACACAAGGCCATGAAGAGGTGGTAGGTGATCACTTCAATTATAGGTCATTGGGACAGCAGTTATCAAGGCTTATCATATTATTCTGCAACTTCGGTATCACTTTTATTTTATCAATATTAAACGGTTTCGATGCTGCACCTAGCTTCTCCTCTGGTCCTATGTAAGATGAACTCATGCTGGGCATGTACGCTGCCCTGACTTTAGCATGTGAAATATTTTGTATGTGTTAAAGGTCTCTACTCGCTTCTATACCCATTTCTATGTCTCATCTACAGATAGCTATAGCTGCGTGTAGGTGGATCTATTGTTTACAATACATATTATATACTTAGGGGCAGATTTATCAAGGTTTTGCGTGTGAAGTCATAAAACGTGACACAAACCAGTGGAAAGTCTTGATCAACTATTTACTTTCCAGTGCAGATTTCTTTTTCGACTGGAAAATTATCAAAGTGTCTATTAACGCTTTGTACTATTTTATGTTACTTTCTGAACGAAGCATTCCTTGTTAGGTACATGTGCATGCCTAAGCTACCACTTATGGTTTTTGATGCAAAGCTCTAGTTATTAAAATTTGTAGAGAGGGTTTTGTAGCAAAAATATAAGTTTTGGGGCAAGCGCAAAGTAGGAGAAATGTTTTTCTCCAAACTTTGCATTTGTGCTGCACTGAACTTCACACATACAAAGTGGGAAAAGTTTTTAACAATATCTGACTGGGCGGTGATGGAGCGAGATAGAAAACAAAATTTTGTTTAAACTCGCAAAGTCACATTTCTATAACATGAATAAAATTATTAATGATTTGTGATATGTTGTGCTAATACAACTTAGATTAAACTTTACACGTGGGGGGACTAACATGTGTGCTCATAAACGTGCATAAATGTTGCATCTTTTTGTTCGTGCAAAATAATAAAATAATTTATTGTTTTCGTTTTTGTCATTACTAATTGCTGCAAACTTAAAAGAAGCATGTGCTTGTTTTGCTTTTCCTTGTCTGTGTGATGTCATTTCTACTATTCTAGGTGCATATGGATCTCTTGGAAAAACGGAAACTGGTAGATATAAACGCTGCTTTATTTGTTTGCAATGGCTAGGTAACATTTTGATTAATCGGGTGGGTTAATTAATTAGTAAACCATGGGGTGGATACAGAATATACTTTATTTCTTACATTAATACTTTTCTTGTGTTTGTTTTATACTAGAAATCATAAGTTGCCTGCTTTTGAGGCCTAGCTATTTGAGCCGCAAAATAAAAGCTGATCTGTAATTCTGCAGAAAGTCACGAGACGCCCATTCTGAATTAAAACGTTTATTGAGGCTGCATTCACAAAGCAAAAACTGATGAGCTGACATCATTCTGTCGGACATGGCCAAGGTCGAAAGTGAACTTTTTGTCAGTCCTTAACTTGGCATCCGCGGAAGTTGCACCGTAAGACTATGGAAGCTGCGAGGATGACTTAAAACAAAGTTGCAATCGCAGGAAGCCTCTGGCTTCACGTGGAAGAGACAATGGTCTTTGTAAGACATGATTTTGTGGAACTTTTTAAGAATCGGGTGACATGTCACTTGTCACTCTCAGCCAATGGGACGTCGAGTATTTCTGAAAACTTTCCTTTGCTAGTTTAGTTAGCGTAGAAAGGTATAAAAAGTCATGCCCTTAGGGTTGGGCTGGCTGCTGCTTTCTGACTTTCCGATGAGGGTGATGTGCTGCTGGACTTTGCGTGGAGCACGTAAGAATCCTCAAAGAACTTTACTTTAATTTCTGTCTATTTAGCTCAGTTAGGGAAATAGGTTTTAGAAATGCTAAACTTTATATAATTTCTTTAAATTGATTCAATTGCTTAAATTGTAATTTTCTTATTTCTTACCATCATGCTTGCTTTAATGCTAATAAAATTCAATTATAAAACTTACAACATATATACCATAATTTAGAAAATAAAATCTTACTTTTGACAAACAAGCTGGTCTTGGTTATTTAGAAGTATAGGTTACCTTTAGCTAGATCACGTCGCCTATAGTGGTCATCTAAATGATTGGGTTTTATTCTAATGACAATATTCTTTCTGCTAATGTATAAAATGTTTATAGTTTGTAAATAATGTGTATATAGATTTATTTGACCACCTGATTCAGTAGGCCCAAAAATATATCAGGTTCATAAATGGGTCCATGTATAGTTTAGAATTTTGTTTATAGGTTATGAAATTGGGTAGCGTAGTTTATGATATATTTTCTTTAGCCCGCTGGATCAATTATCTGGTAGCAGAAATTGATGGTTGCTAAGCGGTAACCAAGGTAACATGTTGGTTGCTAAGGATTGCGTCATGGTATGAAAATAGGATCAATGTTTTAACACTTGTTAAGTTCGTTTTTCGTGCCTATCTGTAAGCTATACCGGTATAGATTGTGTGGCGAGAAATTAGTCACGCAAGCCATCTGTTCGTTTGTAGTGATATCGCCGAGTATCACAAGAGGTATCGCCGTGTACCATAGTGTTGTCGCCGAGCAGCACAGTTTTAGGGCTAGGTCTGATTCTTGTATAGTGAGGATTTTCTAAGAAATCAAAGCAGCATGAGAATAGGGACAAAGCGCCTTCCATAAAACTCACTGTGATGAGAGTATTAGTTATATCCGAGCTTGAGTGAAGGGTAAATTAGCGTCGGTGCATGATTATCTATAAACAGGTTAGAGTCCTGTACGGGTACATGTTTCATATCTATAAACAGGTGAGAGCCCTGTACGGATAACGTCGTTATTTTGCTAACGGTGCATGATTTCTATAAACAGGTGAGAGTCCTGTACGGATTTCGTGTGTGTTTGAATTTAGGGAATTTTCCGTGTAAAAGTGCGAGTTTGAGTTGTATTTTATGTTCAAGTGGAACTCTTAGAACTTTCACTTCGCGGTGGGTTCAGAGCAAAGCGAGTTCATAATTATACTTGCTTGAAGGGTGGGGTAAGGTTACTCTACTGACAATTGAATATTATCCTTAGTGTGAATAGCGCCGTCTATTCCGAAGTGTGGATACTTGAATGTATGTAAACTATCCTAATTAGTGAAACGAACAGATGTTGTCTTTATGAGTCATTGTTAAAAATTAATTTACACTGAAAAGTGTTCTTAAAATGGCGCTGTGAAAAGATTTTGTGAAGGAGGGGTAAGCGCCAGGAGTGAGAAGCGAGAAACCGCAGCTGCTGTGTACGTCACAGAGCCGCGCTGGGATTGGGTGACCTACGTCACAAACTGTATTCTGATTGGCTCCTGAGTCTCTGACGGCCTGTGAGCTGATTGGTCCTTAGGAAAATCTCCAAAATTATTGGTCGAGCTGAAAAGTGACGCAGCTCAACTGCCATTGGCTTGTTGGTGTGTTTCGCGCACGGATTGGTTGTTTTGCGGAACATCCCGGAAATATTTTACGAACGATTTTGTGAAATAAATTTTACTTTTGAAAATGAGTTATCATTTTAAACATGTTGAGAAAAAGACGACATTATTTCAGAAATTTAAGAATTTATTTTCACCTGACAAGAAAATCGAAACGCGAGGTGGTAAATTACTTCATAAGTATAAAACACCTGCAGCGTACATGGAAGGTGAATACGGATATCATACTGTCTTATGGTTCGACAGTTGGAAACGCTATACTAAAAACGATGGTGTTTTGGCTTGGCCTGATGATGGTTCATTTAATGTAAGGGTTTTAAGAAACTTACGAGAGAAAATGAATGCTCTTGTTCCAAAACCGAGACCAACTCAATTTGAAGCTTTAGTTGAGTGGGAAGATGAAATGTATCAGTTACAAAGAGAAGCTAGTGGAATTAAAAGACCTTCTAAAAATCCATCATGGAAAAGAGAAACTCATGAAGATAGATTACGAATGTGGAGACAGGGAAACATGAGTGAAGGATTGTATTTAATTCATGAAATGGTAATGGGTTCTCCTACAGGGAAATCTATGGAAAGTGAATCTGAGGATGCAGTTATGGAAGAAATATATACAACTGCTAGAAAGAAACAGCCTAATCAGCCTTTGAGACCTCCTAGATCATGGTCTACTCCGGTGGTTTCTACTGAAACTTCACCGAGTGCACCTCCAATTAGCGAAGCTCCTAAACTTTATCCAAATAATTGTGAAATCACTGAAACTCCTAGAAGACCAGAATTTGAGAATGCTCGAAATGAGGGTAGACATTTTTCAATGACTCCAAGAGCAAGGGAACCTCCAAAGGATTATACAAGAGAGACAAGAAATGTTGAAGATGATGATTATAATGAATACTTAAGGTCTAAAGAAGAATTAATCAAAAGAATGACAAAAGGCATGGAAACTGTCACAGTTCCAGTAACAATAGGTCCTGTTCAGCCTGTATTTGAACAAAGAAATACAAACAAAACTGGATTAACTATTCCTTTAAATACAGAAATTCAAAAGCCTGCTGAAAAATTTTATTCAGATTTGACTGAATTAAACACTTCTAGATCAAGAATGCCTGATTTAACCTTTAATGAGGATTTATCTCCAAAAACACCAATGGGTGCTATGTCAGATGTAGGAAGTCCTGAAGTCAGAGTAACTACACCAAAGCTTGATGTGGCCAAATTAAAAGCAAATATTGAAGAATTAATAATTGGAACAATTGGCCCAGATAGTTTAAATTACTATCGGGATGATGAACTATTATTCATTTGCAAAAGTATTCAATGGAAAACGAAAAATAAATATGATCAATTAGAGGATCTAGCTGCAGAACTTGAAATCGATGTGAGTAAACAAAAGAATTTTGCAAAACATTACAGATTAGATTTCTCAGAAAGTGACATTGAGAGTTTGAACTCAATGGGAAGAATAGTTCACATTAAAGATTTAATTGTCTATATCAAAAAGCTAGGAGAACTGAACAAATGGAGAGTGAAATGGACTAAAAGGAAGGAAGATGAAAGATTAGAAAAATTGTCAAAACAATTTCCAATGAGAGAAGTTGCAGGTGGAGGATATGTTCATGTCCCATGGTCGAGACAAGACATTCTATTATTCACAAATGACTTTCCAAAATTAAGAGAGAAACCTGTTGAGTGGTACAGGCAAGTCGATAGATTTATCAAAGTGTCAAAAGTTCTGTGGATTGATTTGGATGGATTTTTTGACATTGTTGTTCCATCTGATCTTTGGACAGAATGTAAAATATCTATTAGTTGGCCAAAAACAGAACCTGAGCGAATCAAAGAAACAGGTGCCCCAAATCCACTTGTAATGGATTTTTATGAGAAAGTAATTGTTTGGATGAAAAACAAAATTCCACCCAAAGAAGTTGATTGGGTTAAAATAGAAAGAACAGAGCAGGAAACAAAAGAATCAGTTCATTCTTTTTATGAAAGACTACTGTTAATCTTTAAACAATACAGTGGTTATGAAAAATTAGATGAGAAAGACATGAGTCATTTTATCTATAGATTTGTTTATGGACTAAAACCTGAAATTGGAGAAATGATCAGAACTAGTATTGTCGGATGGCAAGCACTATCTATTGATGATATTCTGAGAAAGGCAAAATATTGTAGCGATGAATTAGAAGTAAAACAGAAGAAGCTGAAGGAGAAAGCCATGTGGGCACAGGTAAAAGTGGCTGAGCAACAGATTGCCAGCATGGGAAATAAGAACACTAATTTTGTTCAAACTGGAAATACGAACCAGATACAGGGAAAATTTAAAAGTAATAATTTCCAAAAGAAATTTAGCCCAAAGATAGAAGAGCTGAAACAAAGATTACCTTGTTTTAATTGTGGCGAAATTGGACATTGGAGGGACGAGTGTCCTCATCCTCCTAGAAACTTAAAGAATCCCTTATTGAATCCACAGATGCAGAATGGTGTTAACGTGCAGCAACAGCTACAGATGCAACAGGGGTTAAATGAATTTAATATTCAGCGACAATTACAACAACAGCAACAACAACAGGTGAATAATCGACAGGACCAGTTGCCACAACCACCTTTTCCGAATTGTGGGGGAGTTCAAAAATATAATCCAAACGTGGGATTTCAGGGATGTGAACAGGTAATAAAACCACAAAAACAGCAAAAGCAGCAAAGGGTTCAAATGCAAAATGCTTCACAACAATTTTTATTAACAGAAAGCCAAGACAGTGATTCTGATGATTATTGCTGACGGTGCCCGAGAGAGGAGGAAGAGTGTGTTGTTGGAGCCACTCTTGAGGTTGACCAGTCTGGTCCTTATGTAAACGGGAAAGTTAATGATGTAGACATCACTTTTCTAGTGGACACTGGTGCTACCCGTTCTACTGTTAGATCAGTGGAAATTGAAAACCTACCTCTCTCTGGGGATACCATCCAAGTTGTCGGAGTAAGTAATCAGCAAATTAAAACAGATTTAACTGATCCAGTACCAGTTGAAATTGGAAATTACAGAGACAAACACAGATTTGTGGTTTGTAATAGTAGTCCAGTAAATCTATTAGGTAGGGACATCCTATGTAAAATGAATTGCAGAATATATTGTTCTCCTGAAGGAGTTGAATTACAAACAATGGAGGAAGATGGTTTGTACAGAATGACAATGATGATGATGGAAGCAGAAGAAACAAAATTGTTTCCTACATTTGAAGAAAAAGATTTACCTGAAGAGCTAAAAGAAACAGTGAAATCTGAGATATGGGATTTTACTGGGAATGAGATGGGTCTGATGAAAAACGTAGATCCTGTTAAAATTGCATTGAAACAGGGAATAGAATTTCCAAACACTCCACAATATAAAATGAAAACAGAGACAATTGAAGGTATTACACCTGTAATTAAAAAATTAATCAAGCAAGGTGTATTGGAAGAAATGAAGAGTAGCTCTTGTAATTCACCAATTATGGGAGTTAAAAAGGCTAACGGAACATTTAGGATCGTACAAGATTTGAGAAAGGTTAATCAAATTGTTATTCCATGTTGTCCTGTGGTTCCAAATCCAGCAGTAATTCTATTTCAGATTCCATATGATGCTGAATGGTACACAGTCATTGACCTTTGCAATGCATTCTTTACTGTTCCTCTACACCCAGACAGTTATGAAATCTTTGCTTTCAGATTCCAAGGTAAGACCCTTGGATGGACAAGAATCCCTCAGGGCTATACAGAAAGTCCTTCAATCTTTAACGAACTGTTAAAAAGATCATTAGAAGATTTAGACTTACCAGGTAGGTCTACGTTGGTGCAGTATATTGATGATTTGTTAATAGCTGCTAAGACAAGAGAAAATTGTGTAACAGACACAATAATTCTGTTAAATCGCCTTGCAGAAGAAGGACATAAAGTGTCTCCAGCAAAACTACAGTTTTGCAAACAGGAAGTGAAATATCTTGGTCACAGAATTGCAAAGGGAAAAAGACAAGTAACAATCGAGAGAATAAAAATGATTCAAGCAATGTTACCGCCAAGAACACAAAGACAGGTCAGAATGTTCCTGGGAATGGTAGGTTACTGTCGACAATGGATAAGTGGATTTTCAGTAATTGCGAAACCACTACAAAGACTGACCAAATCAGATATAAAAGATCCAATTATTCTCAATGATGTTGAGATGGAATCTTTTGAAAACTTGAAAAAGAGCTTATGTCAAGCTCCTGCTTTGGGTATGCCAAATTATGAGAAAGATTTTGAACTGTATTGCAGTGAGAGAGAAGGATGTGCATTATCTGTGTTAATTCAGAGACATGGAAACCTAAAGAAACCTATTGCATATTTCTCTGCAGTTCTTGATCCAATTGCAAAAGCATTACCAGGTTGTTTGAAAGCAGTTGCAGCTACAAGTATCAGCCTCGAACAGAGTGAAGGAATCATTATGGGTTTTCCTGTAAAAGTTTTTGTGCCTCATTCAGTTGAAATATTACTAACAAGAGGTAAGACTCAACATTTAACAAGTAGCAGATTGACAAAGTATGAGAAAATCATACTAGGAGCAGATAATGTTTCGATTTCAAGATGTTTGAATCTGAATCCTTCTACATTACTGCCTGATTCAGAAATCGTTAATGACATTGAGACAGAACATGAATGTTTAGATGTCATGGAATTCTGCACTAAACCCAGAAAAGACATCAAAGACAGACCTTTGCCTGAATCGGATTTTGTCTACTTTGTAGATGGCTCATGCTTAAGATCCGAAGGTGGTGTCTTGAAAGCTTCATACTCAGTTTGTACAGTCGAAAACATTAAAGAAGCATCATGTCTTGAAGGAGTTCGTTCAGCACAAGTGGCTGAATTGATTGCTTTAATTCGTGCATGTGAAATATCAAAAGATATAAGAGTTACCATCATTACTGATAGTCAGTATGGGTACGGAGTTGTGCATGATTATGGACAACTCTGGTCACAGAGAGGATACATGACATCAACAGGATCACCAATTAAAAATGCAGTTTTCATTAGAAGATTAATTGAAGCAATACAATTGCCAAAAGAAATTGCCATAGTCAAGTGTGCAGCACACACTAGAGGAACTGATTATATTTCCAAAGGAAATGCCTTCGCAGATGAAACAGCAAAGTACTGCGCAAGGAAAAATTATTCTTACAATCGGAATAGAAGTACAGAAACTGATTCAAATTCATTAATGCTAACAACTATTGTAGAAACATGGAATGAGATTAGAGATTTACAAAACGAAGCAGATGATGAAGAAAAAGACCAGTGGTTAAGATCAGATTGTAGACAACGTGATGAAGATGGAGTGTGGGTTTACAAAGATGGGAGAGTAGTTTTACCAAATTGCATGATTTCTGACATGGCCAGATTGTATCATGGTCCTGCACATTTAGGAAGAGATTCTATGGTCAGACTGTTTAAAGAAACATGGTTCAATACCAAATTTAGAACCATTGCAGAATCTTTTTGTCAAAGGTGTTTGTCATGCCAACAAATGAATCCAAACAGAAAATCAGTGGTGGGGACAGGAATAATTGGTCGAGAGGGTGGTCCCTTCACCAGGTTACAAATAGATTTCATTGAAATGCCCTTACACAACTGTTTGAAATATGTACTTGTAATTGTATGCTTGTTCTCAAGGTGGGTAGAGGCTTTTCCTACACGACATTGTGATTCAATTACAGTAGCAAAACTAATGCTCAGAGAAATCATCCCAAGGTACGGTTTTCCAGTCACTATTGAGAGTGATGGAGGAAGTCATTTTGATAACAAACTGTTGAAATTAATTTGCGAAGCTATGAGTATTGAGCAGAAAATACACTGTGCATACAGACCAGAGGCATCAGGTGTAGTTGAACAAATAAATGGAACTATCAAAAACAGAATTGGAAAAATGTGTCTAGAGACAGGAGTGAAGTGGACTGATGCTCTTCCACTTGTTTTGATGTCAATAAGAAGTACACCAGATAAAAAGACAGGTTTGAGTCCTCATGAAATTTTGATGGGAAGAGTTATGAGGCAAGCTTTTGTACCTGTAGGTAAACTGTTGAGCATAAATGACAGTGCAATTTTGGATTACTGTAAAAGGTTATCTGATATGGTAACTTCTGTGTCTAATCAGGTGGGAACTGAAGCACAATCAAATGACAAAGTTTTGACACATGATCTGAGACCTGGAGACTGGGTCAGAACGAAAGTACATCGGAGGAGGAATTGTCTATCTCCTAGATGGCAGAAACCTAGGCAGGTAATCTTGATCACTACTAATGCTGTAAAGTGCAGAGGATTGAAGCGTTGGATTCATCCAAGTCATACTATTCCAATACCAACTCCTGAGAATTCTGATGTTGAAAGTGATACCACAGATGACTCTGATTCTGAAGCAGAAGACAGAACAGAAGGTGAAGTAATTCCAGATTCTAAAGATCGACAAGAAAGTCGACATCTGGAAACTGTGCCAGTGAATGGAAATCTGACAAGAAAAGACTTAGAAATAATTGAAATAGATTCTGAAGGTGAAGAGAATCTGCTAAAAGGAAAGATAACTGAGGATTCGGTTGTCTATGTTGAAGACAGAGAAGCTGAACCAAAAGAAGTTTCAGACCAGGAGAGTATCGAAAGGCAGAGAACAAGCTCTGAAGTAAGGAACAAAAATCCGAAATCTGGGAAGCTAGAGGTAATTGAGGAAGAGGAGGAGAACGAATTACCGAGTACCAGTGATGGAAGACAAAGTGAAGTTCCTGAAGGAGTGAAATTGCCGAATAGAGAAGTTCCTGAGTCAATTGAAATTTCAGACTACGAAACTGAAGAAAGTGACGTGGAAGGTGGAAGTGAAAGCAGAAAGAAAAGGACTTGGAAGTCAGAATCGAATAATTCTGAACCAAAGAAGAAGTACGTGAGAAAAGCAGACTACTGGCCTGGTGGAAGATTGAGAGTCAGATTGATTAAAAAGCCAATAGAACAAGTTGAAGAAATCAGTAGTCAAAAGAGTCCTGGAAAAGAGGTTGGAGTTGGAAGGAAAATAGAAGTGATATCAAGAAAAGGGAAGAGAATAATTAGACCAAACCAAAAATACAAGTCTCCTGAGTGGACTTACTTAGTAATTCCACCTGTTATAGACATATATGATAGTAGTGAAGAAGAAAACGAAATCCAAGAAATTAGTGACAATGATTGAAGTACAAATTTATTAAATTGGCATAAGGCTGAAGAAATCCTGTTAGTTGACACAAGGTCGAAGAAAAACTGTCTAGTAGAAGAAAAACTTATGTATGACATAAGGTCGAAGAAATCTTGTTTAGGGTTATAAAAAGAAAAATATTTTAAAAGGGGGGTGTATATAAATTTTAAAATTTATTTTTATTTTAATTTTATTTTTGAGGCTAAAACTAACCTAAAAATGCCTTACATTAAGGAGAGCACTTCAAAATGCTCTGTTTTTAAAAGATGCTGTAAGATGACTCTGGTATGTCTGCTCATTTTAGTTCTGCTCTGGTTGATACTAGCTGTGATTATACCTTTAGAAATGAATAGAGAATTACACAAAGTTAACATAACAAGCAAAGCTCTGGTTAGCCAAACTAAACATAGTGCATCTGCAAAAGTAATTGATCATCAGCCTAACATTCATCAAGATAAATCAATAGGTGATTTTTCAAGCAATACTTTCACAAAGCTTTTGAGTGAATATGTAAAGGTAATGGATGCAAAGGATTGTTATGTATGCGTTAAGTTACCCGCTTCTGTTTCTGAGGGAGTAACATATAATATGCTTCCTCTCACTTATGCTGTTACATGTAGTGTATTAACTAGTTTATTTTATCAAACTGGTCGTTTAGAATATTACTATTCAAATTATGATGAGATTTTTGCTAATATCAAGATTGATAATGCTTTAAATAAGCATAAGAAAGCTAAACAATTGAGAGAATATTTCCTTGTTACTAACGAACTCACTTATGAATATGCTTACAAGAATAATCTAACATGTAAATTAAGTGCTGAAGGGAAGAAATTTCTGAATATGGTTGAGGAGAGAAGAGCAATTTATAAGAGAAATGAATTAGTCAAGCAGACTAAGTCATCATTCTGGCAAAAAGAGGATGAGAAACTAAATGGCAAAATGCTTGAAAATATTGCAATTCACATAGACAAACCTGTTAGTGGAAAGCTTTGCATTAGAAGAGATAACACACTTTTTGATAATTATTTTGTAGGTGCAAGCAACTGTGAAGATACTTATCAGATTATGGGAGGTTGGGGATTTAAAGGTGGAAAAGATCCTATCTTTCCTGGAATTTATTTTGTTTGTGGTGACAAAGCCTACTACAACCTTCCAGACCATTGGTATGGAACTTGTTATGTGGGAATTGTTTTTCCTAAAGTGTTTCATGTTGACAGAGATTCAGAAGGATTATTTAAAATCCATAATTATGTAAATAGAGCTAAAAGAGAAACTTTTACTGAAGTTCTGGGAGATATTTTCCAAGCTGTGATACCTTTTGTTGGTATAACCCTAAATGCAGGGAGAATCAGAAAATTGTCCACTATAGTTGATAGATTATCAACTGACACTGCTGATGGGTTTCAATTAGTGAATGTTGAAGTTATTGCAATTAGATCCATGGTAATTCAAGACCGTCTTGCTTTAGACATACTCCTAGCAAAAGAGGGAGGAGTCTGTGGCATTTTACATGTCCAACATTGCTGTACATATATACCGGATGAAAGTAAAAATATTGAAATGTATATTAAGAATATTACACAAATGCATTCTGAAATAATTCCTTTAGAAGAAGAAGATTTTACAGGGAAGCTTTCGAAAAGGTTTCAAGCAATTAAAAACTGGTTTCATAATATCGGAAGTTCAATTCTTGGCAAGATTCTGGCACCTTTGATTATAATTATATTCATTTTTATTTTGACTAAAGTAGGTTGTCTGTTGCATAAAAGAAAGAAGCATTTAAGAGAAAAGAAGAGAATTTATAAACTCAGAAAAGAAGAGGAAAGGGAGATTGAGTTGCAGGAGTTACATAGAGAGCGTCATGTTAATTGTAAAGATTATGCTGAAACAGACTTTTAAGTTTACTAATACAATGAATTTGAATCGATTTCTTATAAATTAAATTTACCAAAATTTTGAGTGCTGGTGTGGTGATTTGTTAATCACCAGATGAGGGAGTTGATGGAGCGAGATAGAAAACAAAATTTTGTTTAAACTCGCAAAGTCACATTTCTATAACATGAATAAAATTATTAATGATTTGTGATATGTTGTGCTAATACAACTTAGATTAAACTTTACACGTGGGGGGACTAACATGTGTGCTCATAAACGTGCATAAATGTTGCATCTTTTTGTTCGTGCAAAATAATAAAATAATTTATTGTTTTCGTTTTTGTCATTACTAATTGCTGCAAACTTAAAAGAAGCATGTGCTTGTTTTGCTTTTCCTTGTCTGTGTGATGTCATTTCTACTATTCTAGGTGCATATGGATCTCTTGGAAAAACGGAAACTGGTAGATATAAACGCTGCTTTATTTGTTTGCAATGGCTAGGTAACATTTTGATTAATCGGGTGGGTTAATTAATTAGTAAACCATGGGGTGGATACAGAATATACTTTATTTCTTACATTAATACTTTTCTTGTGTTTGTTTTATACTAGAAATCATAAGTTGCCTGCTTTTGAGGCCTAGCTATTTGAGCCGCAAAATAAAAGCTGATCTGTAATTCTGCAGAAAGTCACGAGACGCCCATTCTGAATTAAAACGTTTATTGAGGCTGCATTCACAAAGCAAAAACTGATGAGCTGACATCATTCTGTCGGACATGGCCAAGGTCGAAAGTGAACTTTTTGTCAGTCCTTAACTTGGCATCCGCGGAAGTTGCACCGTAAGACTATGGAAGCTGCGAGGATGACTTAAAACAAAGTTGCAATCGCAGGAAGCCTCTGGCTTCACGTGGAAGAGACAATGGTCTTTGTAAGACATGATTTTGTGGAACTTTTTAAGAATCGGGTGACATGTCACTTGTCACTCTCAGCCAATGGGACGTCGAGTATTTCTGAAAACTTTCCTTTGCTAGTTTAGTTAGCGTAGAAAGGTATAAAAAGTCATGCCCTTAGGGTTGGGCTGGCTGCTGCTTTCTGACTTTCCGATGAGGGTGATGTGCTGCTGGACTTTGCGTGGAGCACGTAAGAATCCTCAAAGAACTTTACTTTAATTTCTGTCTATTTAGCTCAGTTAGGGAAATAGGTTTTAGAAATGCTAAACTTTATATAATTTCTTTAAATTGATTCAATTGCTTAAATTGTAATTTTCTTATTTCTTACCATCATGCTTGCTTTAATGCTAATAAAATTCAATTATAAAACTTACAACATATATACCATAATTTAGAAAATAAAATCTTACTTTTGACAAACAAGCTGGTCTTGGTTATTTAGAAGTATAGGTTACCTTTAGCTAGATCACGTCGCCTATAGTGGTCATCTAAATGATTGGGTTTTATTCTAATGACAATATTCTTTCTGCTAATGTATAAAATGTTTATAGTTTGTAAATAATGTGTATATAGATTTATTTGACCACCTGATTCAGTAGGCCCAAAAATATATCAGGTTCATAAATGGGTCCATGTATAGTTTAGAATTTTG
This sequence comes from Lissotriton helveticus, assembly GCF_964261635.1. Classification (NCBI taxonomy): domain Eukaryota; kingdom Metazoa; phylum Chordata; class Amphibia; order Caudata; family Salamandridae; genus Lissotriton; species Lissotriton helveticus. Next base: position 571,749,772 of record NC_136071.1, on the reverse strand, counting down.
TTTATAGGTTATGAAATTGGGTAGCGTAGTTTATGATATATTTTCTTTAGCCCGCTGGATCAGCGGGGGCAGATTTACAAAGAGCTTGGGTTGCCCTACCATCACGCAAAGTGATGTAAGGCAATGCAAGCTCTTAAGCTCCCTTGTGTGGCTCTGCGCGGTTTAGTAAATCCAAGGTACTGCAAGGCAGTGCATTTTGCTGTCTCGCATTACCTTGCTGCAGCGAGGCGTTCAATGTGTGAAGTGTGGCCGTTCCCACACATCCATGTATGGATTTTGGTGCATTCCCAGATTTACAAAGAGTTGTAAACCTGGGAAGGCATTGATGGAGCGAGATTCAGAAATGAATTACATTTCAGCTCGTGAAGTTACACTTCCATAATTAATTAATAATATTAATGATCTGTGCTGTATGTGTATTAATTCAACCTAGTTTTAAGTTACATACATGAGAAATTACATAAAGGGCTACTAACATGTGTGCTCATAAATGTGCATTATGTTGCATTTCCTTGTTTGTGAAAATAATAAATTAATCGTGTCTATTTGTCATGTCAAAAATTAACTGCAGCTGTTTAGAATAAATGGCATGTGCTTATTTTGCTTCCCTGTCTATGTGGTGTCACTCTATTCTCTATAGGTGTATAAAGAACCTTGCTGGATAATAAGAAGAATGGTAGATATAAAATGCTGCTTTATTTGTACATTATAGCTAGGTAACTTAGACTAATAGGCTAATCATTAGCAATGGAGGGTGACAACAGAACAAACTGTATTTCTTTCATTAATTTCTCTTTTATGTTTGTTTATATAATAGTTATACTAATGAAGCTTAGAGATGGCTGCAGAAAAATAGTGCACTTTTAAAAAAGTGACGCAAGCAAAGGTGGCGCAGAAAAATGACGCTTTTGAAAAGAGGCCTATTGATGAAAAGCCACAAGAGAAAATAATTCTGAAAAGGATGAAAAACCTATGAGCTTTTATTTTGAAAGGTTTTGGAAAGAACTGCTAAAAGATGACTCTGTGGAGAAATTTGCTAACGTGCCACGGAGCTCAGAACGGACAGGCTCAAGGTTGGAAGGAAGAGACGTGATAGATTTGCATTACATGAACTCTTTTCGCTACAAATTGTAGCAGCCTGAGGAAATGCTGCCAAGACTTCTGCATGAACAATGAACTAGTGGATTTGCCCGGACATGTGAGAAGGAGATGTCACAATTTACTGTGGCACGAGGTGGCTCAGCCAATGGAGAGCTAGTATTCATCTGCTGGAATGTGAAAAATAGTTAGCTCAGCTTATTTTAGAGTATAAGAATCAGACCAAACAGCAGACATTTGGCTTGCGCTCGAGATTCCTGAGGGACATGATCTGCTGATGGACTACAATCGTAAGGAAAGGAGTCTTTATTATATGCTTTATTTCTAGGTGATGAGGGTAGAAACAGAGAGATAGTTAGGGTTTGGAAATGCTTAATTTTACTTATTTCTGCTAATGAATAATATTTCTTGTATTTTTGCTGTCTTTATTAATTCTGAATAAACCTTTCTTTATGACTTTTTCTAATGCTTGATAATAAAATTCCAAAACCTAAGTTTTTCTAGATATGTTTAAATAAACTTTCTAAATGACAAGCTGGTCTTGTTTATTGTGGGTAGTTTAAAACAACATATATAGATCTTATTGCCTCATGATTCAGTCGCTCTGTTGTTGATATGGGCCTAGTGTTGTATGATATATTTAGTGGTAGTAGGTAGAAACATTTATGCATAATTTTGGTGAGAGCGCTGGATCAATTTTTCTGGTAGCAATCGGACGGTTATATGTTGTTTTTGACATACATGTTACATGCATGACACATATATGTTGGTATATTCATAGGATAAATGATTAACATATGTTGAGTTTGTTCAATTGTGTTATGTGTAGTCGAAAGGGTTTTTCCGACGTGGAAAATCCTGGTTGTACCGGTACAGAGTAGTGTGGCCAGAGTGTAAAGTCACAAGTCACACAGTACATTTGATCTGTTTGTTGTGATATCGTCGTGTATCACAAGTGTTGTCGTCGTGCAGCACGTGTTAGGGAAATAGGTGTGTAAGATAGAATGAATGCATAGTGAGGATTGTCTAAGAAATCGAAACTTTGAGTATAAGGACATTGTGTCCATTGTAAACCTCTCTGTGGGGAAAGTAATAGAATTTATTCAATTTGAGTGAAGGGTAAGATAACCTCGCTTATCTTATTAACGATTGATGTTATCATTGGGGGGTTAGAGTCCCGCCAGGATTTCATGTAAGTGTGTGGTTAGAGATACTTTCTGTTTGAAAGTGCGTGAATGTTCTGTAATGTCAATTGGGTTAAAATTGAATTGCTAAATATACCTGCATTCAACTGAAACACTTTTGATTATTACCTGTTAGAAGGGTAGGGTAAGAATTGCTCTATTGGCGAATGTATATTCTGTGAGAATAGCGTCATCTATTCCACGCAAAGAATTTCTTGAATGACTGTAAAACTGTCCTATTTAGAGAAGCAGACAAATTGGTTTGTTTTATGTAGTTATTAAATTGTACCAAAAGTAAATTTAAGGTACTTAGGAACGTTCAAAATAAAGTCTATACTATTCTGAGACTTTATAAAGTGTTGCGCGCTGTTTAAATACACTAAAAAGCATTGCGCGCTATTTAAATCAATTGAAAAGTAACACGATCGAAAATTGTGAAGGAGGGGCTGTTTTAGAGAGCGAGAGCGTGTGGGGAGAGCCTGAAAACGCAGCAGCTGTCTGCATCAAAACCGCCGCGCTCGGATTGGCTAGAGCGTCGGGTTTGTCATAGCTAAGCTGCCCCCTGATTGGCTGAGGCTTCGTTATGCAGTAACTAGCTAAGCCTCCACTTTTGTTCCCTTCATTTCAATTTTACTGTTAAATCAAAAACTGATGCGTGTGACAAACGCGTTGCATAAAGAATAAAAACAGCTGTCAAACACCCAACGCGTAACAATAAAGTCGCACTCCGATTAATTAAAGTGTCTGGAGTATCTCGGCAAAGGCTCGCTCTGATTGGCTGAAATGTTATGAAGGGTGCGTTATGATTAGTTAGCAACAGTTCTGTGTTTAGAGTGATTGCGTGTAATTGGCTGCATCACTGCCTGCCGAGAATTTTGGTCTTAGCAAGCGTCCTTGAAATAAATGCCCGTCTTAGTTTTAAAATCCTTCTTTGCAAACGCTATTATTTAAAAGGAAGAGCATAGCGCGCTCTGTTAAAATCAAATTTTGTGAGGGAGGGGCCGTTTATCGAGTGAGGAGCGAAGGGGAGAGCTGCCAGCTGCAGCGGCTGTCTACGTCACAGCCGCCGCGCTCTCATTGGTCGGGGTGTCTATAGAGTAAAAGAAAGGCCGCGCCCTGATTGGCTGAAATATCGTAATGTCAGAGCAGAGCTATACTGTGATTGGTTAGCGGACATTTCTATATTTAAAGTGGTTGCGCTTGAGTTGAATATTGCGCGTCATTACCTATCGAAATTTTATTATTATTTAGCAAGTGTCCCCAAAGTTAATTTCATATAAAAGAGTAGGTCTTAGTGGATCGGCTGTCTGTATGGACTGATCCCCTGTATATAACAAGAACACACTTGAACTTCAAGTTAAGCCCCCTTTTTGATTTTTCTTGCTATAGCTGTACTGTTTTTGAAATAGAGCTGTGTCACAGCTGATTTATGTGACTAACGTTGCGCGCTGTATTGTAATAGAAAAGAGACTGTTTAGAGCGCGAAGGAGAGAGATTACAAAATGCAGTGTGTATGTTCATGTTATAGCCACACTGTGATTGGTTGAGCGTCTTGAAAGTCACGCTTTGATAAGCTGGGGGGGTTGTGAAAGCTGTAGTGTGATTGGTCAAGGCATATATTGTGCAGTGATTGGCAGAATGCACGTTGTTATTGCCTGCTAAATTTGTTTACATTTGTTTACGATCTGGTTTCTTTCCTCGCTACACGCGTGTCATAGTTGATGTGTGAAATGATGGTCGGTTGTGCACTTTGTTGTGAGTCTGTTTAATATAGGAGGAGCAATTTAGAAATAAGAGCTTGAAAGGAGAAGCTGTAGACTGTGTCGGATGTGTATGTCATCGGGTAATGTGCATGGACATTGCTTGCCGAGTGGCTTTTAATAATTGAGCATTATTGATTTGAAGTTTCCTTTCTGTATGGTGGCGACCAGCGAACATTGTGTATTTGGCTTTCTTTGCAAGGGAAGGACTGTTTTGTGAAGAGAGAAAGAGAGAGGATGAACTAGTAGCAGCATTCATTACAGTTACAGCAGTGCTAAATTTAACTAGGTATCGCAAAAGCAGCGCTCTGATTGGCAGAGACATTTTTGTGATGCTATAAATGAGCAGAAGAGTTGTTTACTTCTGCTGAGAGTGTTAGGGCTTTGATTTTGCTAATACTAATGTCCAGAGCTTCATTTTAAATTGAAATTTGAAAGAATACAATACCAAGAATTAAGGTAAAATTGCCTTCATCTTTAAAATTGACTAGTGTTGTAGCAGCCAGCAAGTATAGTGACATAAATGGAATTAGTGATTTATGAGGTTTAGATTTAAGTTCAAGGGACAGTAATTTGATACTAGTTGATAGAGAAAAAAGAAAACGGAAGATCTTGCAGCAGTGTGTTTAAATAAAAATATTACAATTATTTCTCCAAAAGTGGTGGTGCACGAATGTGTGCAAACAAGCATTCCTAAATACATAATCAATTTTAATTGTTGTTGCTTTTGTTAAAATAAGATATTTTATTATTGCCTTTTGCCAAATAATTTTCTGTTTCAAATAAAAGTGAATACACAGGTAAATTAGAAGATATATTAAATTGACCAAGTTATAAGGTTTTCCTACATCTGATAGTGTTAAATTAATTAATTAATTAATCAGCATACGCTGTAAGGCAAAATTAGAGAGTGCATTTACCAAATTATCTAAAGAAAAAGAAAATGACTTCCTGGTATAAGAAAATGAAAAAGGTTGTGGCTAAATGCGAGAGCAAATTAATGATTCCCAAATTAAAAACATGACAGAATAGAAAATATTAATCAGTCTAAAATTGATGTTGTAAATATTGATCAGAACAGGAATTCAAGAAGATCCCCAGAACAGATTAATGTAACGCCAAAAGTCCCAAATCAGATTGATAAAGTGCCAGCTCAGACTTCCACTAAAATTGATGCAATAGAAAAGCATGATGAAATGCCTAGTACTTCTAGAATTAACATTCCTGATCATGTGAATTCATCAAATGATTTAAAACAGTCCATGAATTATATGGAAGAAGAAATGACAATCCCTGTGCTTGGAGAAGATGAAATTAGTTCCACAGATTTATCAGTACCATTAAATTCTGAAATTAAAAATTTTACTGAAAAACGTAATTCTATTGTACTTAAAATTGCACTGGTAATGATTACAAATCAGCAAGAAAGAGTGATGACTCCAGTTCTAGCAAGTGAGAAGTCTGACATTGATCTGATTGATTTGACACAGCATAATGAGTCAATAGATGAAATTGATCCACAGATTGAAACAAACTTGACAAATAATGATGAATGTCAGGATGTATTAGAATTTGACAAAAAGCCCAGACAGGACATTAAAAATGTTCATCTGCTAGAGTCAGGTTATGTCTACTTCACTGATGGCTCTTGTTTAAAAACAGAGAAAGGCTTTATGAGAGCAGCATATTTTGTCTGCACAGTTGCAGATGTTGATGACAGCGAATACGATTATGGAGTTGAGCATGATTATGAACAGCTCTGGTCCCAAAGAGGTTATTTGACCTCTGCAAGTTCACCTATCAGAAATGCAAATTTAATTAAAGGATTGACTGATAGCATTCAATTGGCAGAAAGGATTGCTGACGTGAAATGTGCAGCATACAAAAAGAATGATGAACATGCTTTGAGTTCACTAATACTAACATCTGTAGTTGAAACATGGCAGGGAGTCAAAGATTTACAAGATGAAGGAACTCATGAGGAGGAAAACACATGGTTGAGAACAGAATGTAGACAGCGAGATGAGGATGGAATTTGGACACACAGAGATGACAGAATAGTTTTACCAAACAGCATGATTGCTGACATGGACAGAATGTACCATAGTTTGGAACATATTGGAAAAGATTTAATGGTCAAGCTGTGTTGCCAGCAAGTGAACAAAGTTAAGAAAACAGTTGTGGGAATGGAAACAGAAGGACAGGAGAGTGATTCATTCACCAGATTACAAATGGATTTCATTGAGATGGCACTGCATAACAAACTGTGCTACGTTTTTGTGATTTTCTGTTTGATTTCAAGATGGGTTGAAGCATTTCTTATGCTACATAATGATGCAATTACTGTTACAAAGTTACCAGATGGTAAAAGAATTGAACAAGAGCTCCAATGTACACATAGACTAGAAATTTCAGGTGTTGCGGAGCAAGAGAATGGTACTATAAACAGAGATGCAAAAATGTGTCTAGCTACAGGTATAAAATGGACAGATGTCACACCAGATAAAAAGACAGATTTAAGACCACGTGATAATATGATGGGCAAGGTCATGAGACAGGCATTCATACCAGTGAAAAGAATGATGACTATTAATGATAGCATCAATTTGGAGTACTGCAGGAATTTATCAGATGTAGTAACTTCTGTGTCTAATGAAGATGGAACTGAAGTGCAAACAAGAGAAAAAGAGCAAGCACATGATCTGTTACCAGGTGAAAAGGTCAGGAAAAAGGTTCGTCTAAAAAGAAATTGTCTAGTGCCAAGGTGGCAGAAAGAGAAGGGAGTTAGTCTTGTCACAACAAATGCAGTGAAGTGCAAAAGACTGAAGAGGTGGATTGACACTGGCCATACTTTTCGTGTATCTACACCTGAAAATCCTGATGAGGATAGTGTCACAACTGCTGATTCAGATTCTGAAGAAGAGCCTGAAAAGAATCCAGATCTTGAAGATCGACAGGTTGGTCGACATCTGGAGAGTTTGATTGAAAAACAAGCCTTGAATGAAGAAGACTTGAAAGTTGTAACTGAAGACTCAGAAAATGATGAAGATCTGCTAGAAAAAGAAGCAGAAGAAGAATGTGATCAGATTGTGATTGAAGACCAGAAGAGTATTGAAAAGCAGAAAAGTAGCTCTGAAAGCAGGAACAGGAATTCTGAAACTGGGAAGTTGAAGGTAATTGAAGAAAAAGAAGAAGATGAATTGCCAAGTACCAGTTACAAAGATGAAGTTCCTAACGGAGTGAAGCTGCCGAGTAAAGAAGTACCGGAGTCTAAAGTTTAAATTTCTGACACTGAAACTAATGAAAATGATGAAGATTATCAAGTAAGAAAATTGAGAAAAAGAGCTTGGAGAACAGAATATAATGTGATCAAGTCAAAGAAGAAATTACCAAGAAAGGGTGATGATTGGCCAGAAGAAAATGAAGGCCTAAAATTCAAATTGGTACACAGATCAAAGAAACAGATCAATGAAATATCAAAATAATGTCAAAGAGATCCAGGAAAGAAAAGTGAGGCAGGAAAGAAATTAGAAGTGGTACCTGTAGTGGAAGTAAATAGTAGCAGTCAGGAAAAGATTGAAGAGAATAGTGAAAATGATTGAAGTACTTACCTGTTAAATTTTTAAGTTTTCTGTTTTTGGAATAAGGCTGAAGAAAAAGTGTTAAGTGACACAAGGTCGAAGAAATTGTGTTAGCTGGAAAATAACTTGTGACGCAAGGTCGAAGAAAAAGTGTTAGAAGGTTTAAGGGTATATATATATATATAAAAAAAAAAATTGAAAAAGGGGGGTGTTAGAAAATTTTAGAAAATGTAGACAACATTTTTAAAAAATTTTGTTTTATTTTTTCCTTTCAAGCTTAGTGAAAATACTTTCATGTTTTTGTGAATAACAGTTCAAGATGCTCAATCTTTAAGGGATGTTGTAAGATGTCTCTGATATGTGTGCTCCTAATAATTCTGCTTTAGTTAGTTTTAGTTGTCATTTCCTTTTTTGGAATTAACAAGGAGAAGTTTAAGGTCATTATGACAAGCAAAGCTTCAGCTAGTCAAAACAATTATAGTGTAATACTGACACCTTTATTAGTTATAGTTTTTGTGACACTTTTGTTGAAGATCAGTTGCATGTTACACAAGAGAAAGAAATACTTGAGGAAAAGAAGAAACATTTATAAAATCAGAAAGGCACAAGAGAAAGAAATAGATCTGGAGGGATTTTGTAAAACTGAATATGAGAGTTGTAGGCAAACTGATGAGACAAGTCTTTAGAAATACTAACACAGGTGAAATTGAATCATGTTCATCTTAGATAAAATTTTTGCTAACATTTTTGGTGGTGTGTGGTGATTGGTTAATCACCAGATGAGGGAGTTGATGGAGCGAGATTCAGAAATGAATTACATTTCAGCTCATGAAGTTACACTTCCATAATTAATTAATAATATTAATGATCTGTGCTGTATGTGTATTAATTCAACCTAGTTTTAAGTTACATACATGAGAAATTACATAAAGGGCTACTAACATGTGTGCTCATAAATGTGCATTATGTTGCATTTCCTTGTTTGTGAAAATAATAAATTAATCGTGTCTATTTGTCATGTCAAAAATTAACTGCAGCTGTTTAGAATAAATGGCATGTGCTTATTTTGCTTCCCTGTCTATGTGGTGTCACTCTATTCTCTATAGGTGCATAAAGAACCTTGGTGGATAATAAGAAGAATGGTAGATATAAAATGCTCCTTTATTTGTGCATTATAGCTAGGTAACTTAGACTAATAGGCTAATCATTAGCAATGGAGGGTGACAACAGAACAAACTGTATTTCTTTCATTAATTTCTCTTTTATGTTTGTTTATATAATAGTTATACTAATGAAGCTTAGAGATGGCTGCAGAAAAATAGTGCACTTTTAAAAAAGTGACGCAAGCAAAGGTGGGGCAGAAAAAGAGGCCTATTGATGAAAAGCCACAAGAGAAAATAATTCTGAAAAGGATGAAAAACCTATGAGCTTTTATTTTGAAAGGTTTTGGAAAGAACTGCTAAAAGATGACTCTGTGGAGAAATTTGCTAATGTGCCACGGAGCTCAGAACGGACAGGCTCAAGGTTGGAAGGAAGAGACGTGATAGATTTGCATTACATGAACTCTTTTCGCTACAAATTGTAGCAGCCTGAGGAAATGCTGCCAAGACTTCTGCATGAACAATGAACTAGTGGATTTGCCCGGACATGTGAGAAGGAGATGTCACAATTTACTGTGGCACGAGGTGGCTCAGCCAATGGAGAGCTAGTATTCATCTGCTGGAATGTGAAAAATAGTTAGCTCAGCTTATTTTAGAGTATAAGAATCAGACCAAACAGCAGACATTTGGCTTGCGCTCGAGATTCCTGAGGGACGTGATATGCTGATGGACTACAATCGTAAGGAAAGGAGTCTTTATTATATGCTTTATTTCTAGGTGATGAGGGTAGAAACAGAGAGATAGTTAGGGTTTGGAAATGCTTAATTTTACTTATTTCTGCTAATGAATAATATTTCTTGTATTTTTGCTGTCTTTATTAATTCTGAATAAACCTTTCTTTATGACTTTTTCTAATGCTTGATAATAAAATTCCAAAACCTAAGTTTTTCTAGATACCCTTCCTGTACAAAGCCTATACTATACATCATGCACAGACACCATTGTCCTGTGGTGCAAAGGTGTGTGCTTGATGTTAGGCAGCCTAATTGTATGCCAAGACTTGGGAAGAAAGCAGAACACAAATCTTAGTAAGTATGACACTGTCCTGCTCTATACCTCTCACACAATGCAAGGCAGCAGACTTTGGTAGGTGCCCTGCATTCATGAAATATTGTTCATGATTGGATGGCTTTGTTGCCTATTTTTTGTTAGTTCCACTCATCAGTGTTAGAGATTCACAGTGGTCGATTGTATGACTTCTATTATTCCACTGCATATTTGAAGGGACTCTTCTGTTTATTTACTACTGAACACTCAAATCAAACCAATTTTAATTGAAAGCTAATTATAACAATTTCAAAATGTTAAAAATGCATCAAAATTGTTAGAATGCAATAGAACTACCTTAGCATATAAATTGATTAATTAATCGAACAACTCCCAATAAAAAGAGAAAACAACATTACGTATTCTGCAAAAATGAGTTACCTAATCTATTACAATAAGCTATTAAGCTATCTAATACAAAATGAAATTGTTTCTCATGTTTGATAACTATTGAGCACTCCAGGGAAGTGCATCATTTCCTTATGGATTCCTCTTTTGACTCTACCCCAGATGCTCCCTTCTCCACTCCCCATCCTGTTCAATGTATTAATTTTAAAGGTAATTACTCACAAGCTGCAAGGTGCTTTTTTATCACGGTTTGCTTGCAACCATTTTGTTTTTTCTAAACATTTTATATACTCCTTTACCACAGCTGCCAACCATGTTATATCAACAAATACAAAATCGTCATCTGCATCACAATCCATGTACATGCATGCACCCCGATGTACTTGTGCGCATGCCTCGCACTGTTGCATCACACTGTAGACATGGCCATGCAGCATTATACATGAATGTACATCGGCAGTTATCACTTAGAGGGATTTTCTTCCGCAGTGAACCTATCATAAAATTGCCAGAAGTGTGCGGCATCTTGATTCACGCATATGCATGCCACTGGGAAAAAACACATTACCAAAACCAATAGCTTGGACTTTTATAATCCAGACCTATGAGCTTTTCTAGTGCTTGTTATCTATTGAGTTCAATTGACGTTGACTTATTGATCTGTTTCTTGTTTGTTGAGATGAATTTCTCTGGTTCTGGTAGCACAAACTTTCCTCATTGATAGCAGAGATAGGAGTGCTTTTTTTTGTTTTTAATATATCATGCGGACCCAAGAATAAATACCTTTGAGGGTACCAGCACCATGCTTTTAAACCCACTCCACAAATCCCCACACACCGCACTCACCACTGCGGCGTTCCTCTAAAAAGATCTCCGCCAAAGAGACCTCTCGCGGGGCCCGTGGGGAACTGCAACACCAACCCCACGAGGAGCAAAACGCCCAATGGCGAAGCATGACACCCTGATGGGTGTTTGAGGGCAACTCTCCAATTAGGAGGAATTCCTCTCTATCCAACCTTCAGACACAAAAGAAGATAGGCACTTCTCTACCTATACTTCATGCTGCCGAACTATCATTGGTAGGAACAGTTACCCTCCAGTGATTGACACGTCTTACCTTGGGAGCACGGGTACTGGACCTTTTTCCCTTAGCTCCCCGTCCCTCTCTTTGTGCATCAGTTACTTAATGAAAAGCCCCTAAGATCCAGGCCACCAGATACAAGGGTAACTAGACATAATATCGACTCCACAATATCGAATGGAGAAAATATCGAGTTAAAAATATCGACAATACAAAAATATCGATAACAAAAATATCGTTGGTAAAAATATCGTTGAAAATAATGATAAAAAATATCGAGTACAAAAATATCGACTCAAAAAAATCGACAAGACAAAATATCGATATATAGTGGAAGTAAAAAATATCGATAATATGTAGAAAAAAAGTAAAAAATAGTAATATAAATTGTAGTTTATGTTTAGGAGCGGGATGTTGGGTTAATAGGGGATAAGGGTGGGGAGTAATTTAAAATAATTAATTAATTAATATATGTTTGTAAATTTATTTTATTATTAATTAATTGGTAAATAATTATCATTAATTAGTTAATTAATTAACCTATTAATTAGGTAATTAATAAATATAATTTTGTACATATTTTTAATTAGTAATTAATTGTTAATTAATTAATATTAATTAGTTATTTAATTAACTAATTAATATTAATTAGTTAATTAATTATTATAATGTTGGACATCTTTTTTATTAGTAAGTGATTGGGAAATAACTAATATTAATAAGTTAATTAATTAAATAATTAATACTAATTAGTTAATTAATTTAGATAATTTTGTACATATTTTTTATTAGTAAGTAATTGGTAATTAATTAATATTAATAAGTTAATTTAATTAATTAGAGTTTTTTTATAAATGTTATATTTTGTTATTGTACATTAATTATTTTGGAAAAATACTAATAATTATAACATTAAATTAATGACAGGTATTGTGCTAATAGATTAATTTTATTTTTAATGTTATAAATTGTAGTTAATGTTTAGGAGCGGGATGTTGGGTTAATAGGGGATAAGGGTGGGGAGTAATTTAAAATAAATATTTAAATAATATATGTTTGTAAATTTAATTTTTTATTAATTGGTAAATAATTAATATAAATTAGTTAATTAATTAATATAATTTTGTACATATGTTTTATTAGTAAATAATTGGTAATTAATTAATATTAATTTGTTATTTATATTAATGAGAGTCTTTTTTCTATTTGTTATTTTTAGTTATAGTTAATTAATTAATTAGGAAAAATTCATATTAATTATTACAATAAATTAATTACAGCTAATGTGCTAATATATTAACTTCTTTGTTATTGTAAAATAATAATTAATTGGTAATTAAATAATATTAATATTTTATTGGTAAAGGAGTATTTGTAGGGTTCAGGGTCAGTATTGGGTTTTTGGATAAAGGGGTATTTTTAAAGGGTTCAGGGTCAGTTTTAAGGTCTTGGGTTAAGGGTTTTTTTTAGGGTTCAGGGTCAGTTTTCAGTTCTTGGGTAAAGGGGTATTTTTAGGGTTCAGGGTCAGTTTTCAGTTCTTGGGTAAAGGGATATTTTTTGGGTTCAGGGTCAGTTTTCAGTTTTTGGTTAAAGGGTTATTTTTAGGGTTCAGGGTCAGTTTTGGGTTTTTGGATGAAGGGGTATTTTGAAAGGGTTCAGGGTCAGTTTTAAGTTCTTGGGTTAAGGGTTTTTTTTAGGGTTCAGGGTCAGTTTTCAGTTCTTGGGTAAAGGGGTATTTTTTGGGTTCAGGGTCAGTTTTTAGTTTTGGTTAAAGGGGTATTTTTAGGGTTCAGGGTCAGTTTTGGGTTTTTGGGTCAAGGGGTATTTTTTAGGGTTCAGGGTCAGTTTTAAGTTCTTGGGTTAAGGGTTTTTTTTAGGGTTCAGGGTCAGTTTTCAGTTCTTGGGTAAAGGGGTATTTTTTGGGTTCAGGGTCAGTTTTTAGTTTTTGGTTAAAGGGGTATTTTTAGGGTTCAGGGTCAGTTTTGGGGTTTTGGGTCAAGGGGTATTTTTTAGGGTTCTGGGTCAGTTTTCAGTTCTTCGGTTAAGGGTTCTTTTTAGGGTTCAGGGTCAGTTTTCAGTTCTTGGGTAAAGGGGTATTTTTAGGGTTCAGGGTTACTTTTGTGTATATAAAGTGTGCCAAAAAATATTAAAAATATTAAAAATATTTGAAAAAAATGTAGTGACAAAAAGTTAAACATTTTTATGCTAATACAATATTTTTGTACTACTCAGCTAAAAATATAATAACAATATATGTAAATAAAATTATTAAAAACGTCTACATTTTTTTAAAAATTTGTTAAACAGTAACATTAGACTAAAGTAGCTATTCTAATTTATACATGGTCAGTGTCCAGCACCTTCCCTGATATTAGCTACACTGGAGTTGGAATAGTAATATAATTTTTTTCTGAATCCAGCACCTTCCATGATATTAGCTTGACTGGAGTAGGAATAGTAAATAATTATTGGTCAATGTCCAGCACCATACATTATATTAGCTTGACTGGAGTATTAATAGTAAATATTAATTGATCAGTGTCCAGCACATTTGCATATAATTGTACATTACCATGTTATTATATTACAAAACAATGCAAAATGGATGTTTTCACAAAACTTTATTACAATTTTTAAATTTTTTAATGTGAACTACAATACAATCACAATCACAAAGAACATAACATTTTTGGGAAATGTAGTATTTGCAGATTAACACATTAACATTTAGGTACATGTTGTAATTTTTCACAAACATATATTTAACAACTTTTTTTCTGTAAATAAAAATACTTATCATCATTAACTTTGAGTAACAAGTATTTATATTGAAATAAATAAACAACCAGTTTTTTTCTGCTTCTTCCTTTTATATTTAATAATGTTAATATTATATATTAATATTATTAAATATTTAATTTAAACACTTACATGTTTATTAAGTCACATGACAATTATGAGATTTGCTCAAGATATGGAAATACAAATTAAGACATTTTTTGGCACATATTTCAGACAATGTTGTTTTTAAATCAAAAATATAAATATATTATGTTGTTAACTTTGTAACTGTAAAGGGGAATAATATGTTTAATAATAATATCTGGTATTGGCAAAAGATTATTTATGCAATTATATACTTTTATAATACTTAGAAATTATTATAAAACATTTTTTAATAATTAATAAAAATAATAACAAATATATTTATTATTATTATTATTAATTATTAAACTTAAACATTTATCCCTTCTTTTCAGAAAAACATACATTCAGAGAAATAAAAATACATTATTTCAGGGTATTATTTATATACTAAATGGTTATAATTCTTTTACTAATAACAATAAATAAGTTATATTATTTATTATTATTAATTATTAACATAAACAATTATAATGTTTAGTTATAAACAAACACAAACTTATTCCTATAAATGTACACAATAAGAAATTATTTACATATATCATTTCAAGTGTTACATTATTTTTTAATATTATTAATATATAATAATTACTATATATTATTTAATATTAAATAAATTTATAGTTTTTAAACTGTTTAAATTTTAATGAGTCTAGTGTATTAATTTGTTAAAATAACAATGTGTATGTATGATATTTGTATACTATAACATTGTATTTTCTATAATACCTTTTCAAAAATGGTTTAAGGGGACTACTTTTTTACCGCGTAAGGTTATTGCGCTTCATTCAGGACTGGAGAAGCTCGCGGTTGGGAGTTCCTTCGTGTGGAGAGAGGTAAGGTTAATTTTACATACAATTTATAACTGAGTGGTAATGTTTGAGGGTATATTCGAACTGTGTAGTGTTTTTGTGTGTATGTATGAATTGTTTATGTAGCTTTTAGGTGAAATGTCGTCGTTATAGATGCGTCGTGTATGTTTTAGTTCTAGTGTTATTTTAAGTGTTAGGAAATGTCTTCTTACATGGTTAATGTTAATTGTGAGTGTATTTACAAATGTTATGGGCTATTTGTGGGTGGGTTTCGTTATGTATGTTTTTTTACAGGTTCCGGTTCCTCGCATGAAAACTACATGGAAGGAAGCGTGTTTTTTTCCTGAGAAACTAATGTAAGACTTATTATGGTTATATTTTGACGTGTATCTCCTATATTTCGTGTTTGCCAGGAGCGGATTTTAAATTTTTAACCTTTTTTCGGGATTTTGGAGGGTTTCGTATTGGATTGATACATTGATATGCGTGACCGTTTTTTAAAAGTTGTGTGTATATCACTTTAAATACTAAAGTGTCCACACTACTGTTTTCGGGATTTCCTGGAGCGTTTATTTCATTTTTACATAATTTTCGGGTTTTTGATGGTTTCCCATATTGGAATTATCGTACATTGCAATGGATTGTATGGATTGTATTTTGCTTCATTACATCTTTTTCATCGACAAAAATTGTAAGTATTTAAAGTACTTTTTTTATTGGGTGGGAAATGTTGTAATGTGTATGTGTGATGTAATTATAAATATTGCATATTTGTTCAGAAATAATGTCCACATTTTTGATAAGTTTGTTAAACAAATAAGTATTATTTATAATTAATAAAAAAAATTATGATTTTTTATGTACCATTATTGTAAGAAGACATTAGTATCTTTTGTACACATTTTTATAGTAGGCTTTTAGCTATTATTGACAGGTATTCTAATCCTCTAGTTGTAGGATATAGTGTGACTTGACTTTGCAGTAGTCGGAACATTTGTTTAGTTTGTTTTGTTAGTTTTGGACCAATTTGGGTCACAGATTGTTCCATTCTAAGTTCTTGATAGCTTTGTTCTTTTTTCAAAGCTTCTAGTAGGTTATGGAATGTGGGTCTGGCTTTGCTTGTGGTAGCTTGGAAAGCATTATTCCACCCTTCTACACTGTTGTTTGTTTTAGCCTCTTAGTTTAAAGTACTAAGATAGACATTCCACCAAGGGATTTGGAATTTGGGTTGGCGTCGATGTCCAGATCTGTGCAACCTTCCCACCCAAGTATCTTCGAAATAGTCCAGTAATGGGGTTAGTTTTTCTTCATTCCTCTTGTAATATGTGCAGTCAATTAATAAATTGTAGTGTTCCGCTACATCGGTAACAGGAACGTAGGCCAGTGCTATCAATTTTTTTAATTTGATAGGCAAAGGTGCTATCTGTTGAGTATAGAATACTTAAAGTTGATTTCTGGAGATGTCTCCATATGCTCTGATTGAAATGATAGTAGCAACCCTGGATTGCTGTGTGGGGAAATGTTCTCAAAATGCTATTAATCATAGCTAATTCGAAATCAATAATTATTTTTTCTGGAAAATAATTATTGATTTCGTTTTTGAGAACATTTAATATTTCTGTGTAAGTGTTTTGCTGTTTGTTTGGTAGCAAACAGTAAATGAAAGGGATGTTATAGTTATGGTATAAACCGTGGATGGAATATAGTTGATAAAAAGGTTTTGGACATGGTTTAAATGTTCCATCCATCATCCATTGGGGACACTGCTGGAGTTTTCTTAAATTACTTGCAGTTGCAAACATTATGATTCTGTTTGTACTGCTTTCATTGTCAAAAAGGATACATTTGTCTTTATTGTGTGTGATGGACATTTCTGGTGAAATAATAATTTCCTCAAAAGTAGTAGGGTTGGGTGGGGTTGTGGAAGTGTGTCTTTTAGTGTATGCAATTGTGCGTTTTAGGGAGTCAATAGAGGGTAGTTGACCGGAAGCATGGGCTGGGACTTTTAACAGTTCTTCCTTAAGGATTTGTGTTGTTGGTTTATCACTTTGTGTGCTAGCAGTTTTTATACTTTCTAAAGCATCTCTTATTTCAATTTCTGTGACATTGGGGGGATGATTGTGTTCCCTGGTAAATAACACATTAGTTTCCTCAGTAGTAGCCCTTCCATAACATTTGTTTGAGTAATATTTTGTACATTTCCAGAAAACTTTTCTACCACTTTGTCTTTCCTGATTATAAACATAACCCATATAACATAACAGTAATTTATTTTTTTGTGACATAACAAATTCTGCACCTTCTGTCATTTTGTTTTACTTGTTCTAGGAAAGAGTAGAAAGAAACAAAATCAAAAAACATATATTTCACTTTGTGGTGCTAACATAATTAATGATGTATTTATACTTACAGTTACTAAAAGTAGTAATCACAAATGCAGAACTGTATTTTGAAGGATTTTCTTGTATGTATTTCTTTATTTACTGTTGGTATGAAAATATAGAAATGCTAAGTTAATGTTTACACATAACAAACGTTTTTCCTAGGAAAAAGCAGTTTTTAATTTTGCTTAGTACAACATTTGATGTGAACATTACATATACTTACTTGTTTAAATAGTTGACTTGTAGTATTTGGTGGAGTAGATCAAGGTAGTAAAGTTCAGATCTGTAGAGAAGATAGAATAAATAAATGTAAAATATTAGTAAAAATTTATGGAACTGTTGGGAAATTGGAAATATTTAAAAGTATACTAACTTCTAAATAAGTAGTTTTGTTTGCTGTAGGTAGAATAGATGTATGATGTATTCAGAATATCTGTAGAGAAAATATAAAATACATAACATGGTGTTAAGAACATAGTTTTCGTTTTTTTAGGAAGTTTTAGACCAATTACAAGTATACTTACATTTTTTACAAGGGTAGTCTTGTCTTTTGGTATAGTTGATGTTGGATGTTATTATTGGATCTGAAGGGAAGATGTAATATGCAAGATATGTTGTTTAGAAAATAGCATTTGTAATATTGGGGATTTACTAACAAAAACATATATACTTACATGTTTAATTAGTCTAGTTTTATACATTTGTAGCGTTGAACTAGGAAATTCTCTGAATATCTGTGAATAAAATGTTTAAAATAAAGAATGAATCTTGTGAAATAGTGTTTAAAAACAGCAGTTGTTGTATAACAGAGCATTAATATATACTTACTATCTGATTTTCCAGGTGAAGAAATAGGAGCATGTATTATGAATTTATTTGTAGTAGTTTCTATCTGAAATGTAGGAGGAGATAAAAATAAAATAAGTGCAAGAGTTAGGAGATATAAGTAAATTAGTACACTACTAATTTAGATTTCTACATAATGCACTGTAACTTACTTGATTAATTAGCTAGTGAGCTGGATCTTTAAAGATGTTTGTTCAGGAACAAAATCTTCAGAGTGTTGGCATCTTCTTTCTATAGAGTTAGCAGCAGCAAATGGTATAATGCATGTATCCCTTTTATAGTATGTGTATTTTGTGTGCTTTGATTTGATTGGTTGTAGGATGAAAGGAAGGATTTTATAGGCTAGTTTGAAATTTTTTTTGTTAATTGGTATGTTTGTTGATGTGAGAATGGTGGTATGTGGTCATTTCCGCATTAAAGCAAGTTAGTTGTTAAATAAAATAGATGTGTAAGTGGTAAAAAATAAGGAAAATGTTAGTTAAATGTAAAGAATATTTTCCATAAGATAGAACACATTTAATAGAATGTATAGTAAATGTAGATAAATAGTAATGTTATAAAAGTAACAGGTATTATATGTTAAATGTTTTTTGTATAGAGCAATGACTTTTATAGACGATTAATATGGTATTTTAGACATGAAAGGGTACAAAAAAGAACTCGATATTTTTTTTGTAACGATATTTTAGTACTCTATATTTTAGTAGTCGATATTTTTGTAGTGTTAGGGGTAATTTCATGAACAACGATATATTTGTAGTCGATATTTATTAAGGCGATATTTATGTACTCGATATTGTAAATACTCGATATTTTTGAGTCGATATTTTAATAGTTTGTGTAATAAGTATACAAAGTCGATATTTTTGTAGTCGATAATTTTTCAACTATATATTTGGTAGTCGATAATGTGACCGTCGATAATATTTCAGTGATCCACAAGGGACAAGTGATGTTTCACCTGGGACAGTGTTGAGGTTTTTAGCCAATCAAGGCACAACTTTCCAACTCTGTAAGTTGTCACCACCCGAGTGTTCAGACTGCACATACCACAAGTCAGGTCCTATTGTTTTGAATCCCTCAATGTTATCTAGGAATCATGCCTGGCATCAGTTCGTGTCTAATGGACACTCTAACCATCTCTTCCAATTGGGGTGTGATGAATTGCATGTACCCCATTACATAGCATGGTATCCGATGTATCCTCACTGTATTTTGTAAACTGTTGTGAGTTTTCAAAATGTGCAAATGTAGGAATTTGTGGTGTGCTCAAGTATTTCATCTTGGCTAATCCAAGACATGTCGTTTGTTGCACAATGTTGTTCAGGAATATAATTTGTTGTGGTATTAGGCATGCTCTAAACAAGGCCTCAGTTCCTAGATCCTGCTAGTCTTTTGTCCACCAAATAGATTTTAAATCTATCATGCCCCCCCAAAAGTCGAAACCCTGTACAGACAGCTGGGAAAGAAAAGAAGCAGAGTATATCAGCTTAATGTCAGGTAGCATATTTTTCTTTGCAGGTGAAAGTGCACCCCTATAATAATATGAGGTAGTGTCAGATGTATTGGAATCAGAAAAATAAGCAAACTTCTGTGCAAATGTTTCTGAACTACCCTGTGGTGGTGTAGGGCGTAATGTTACCATTGAGTATAATTGTTAACAGCTTGTGGAATACATGCGTGATGCAGAAAATGATGACTGTAACATTGAAAGCAAAACATTTTGTCATAAGTAGATGTACCATCATAAAGTTCATCAGAAGAAAACTCAGTAGAATGTTCTAGAGCTTCTGGCATTTCATGCACTGCATCAATGTCCCAATCATCAGAAACAGTACTAGGGGTAATTATATAATTCAAAGATATTTTGAACAGATATAGAATTTGTAAAAGTTCAGTGGGACCATACACATCATGCAATACCCTATCGCAGACAATGCCAAAGGGAACTGGAATACCTGAAATGTTCACCAGGGAAAGGTCTCTTTGTTCAAGGTATGATGACGCTTGTGGTTTGAGAACCAAGTTCACAAGTTTTACTGCAGAGCATTCTGGGAGATAGTGGTTGGGGTGATGACAAGTTGACTGTACAGTTGTAGCAGTTGCAACCAGTACAAGATATACTTTGTTGTTGTTAATTGTTATCTCTCGCTAGAGAGAGGATGCTTCATTACTTCTTAAAGCTTCTATCTGAACTTCCTGCATGGTAAAGAGGCAGGTAGCTACCTAGGGTCCCACGTGGCTTACTATTGAGAATTGGCCACATAGTGTGGTATGATCAGATCAATGGAGACAAATCTTTTGTCTTTGCAGCCAGCAAGGGGCGGAAGAAGCACAGTTCTGGTACTTTTAACAGCAGAGACAGGAACAGGTCTGTAAGATGGCCCAAATTCTTTCTTGCCCACAATTTTCTCCCTGATTAGGTCCCCAACCTTTGGGGCCTAGGCAGGTTTTGGCAACACTACCTTCACTTCCCCAGTGGCGGTGCATTTCACATTGCTTTGTTCGTCCTGGAAGTTCTTCAGTTCTTATAAAACAGCCAAACTTTCATTGAAGTCAAATGGTGTTTCTCCTGCCACTGTGCTGGTATTGTCGAGGTCTGGGACCCACATCTTTACCCCAAAGAGGATTTCGTAGGGAATTTGACCACCCAGGGATTTTCTAGGCAGGTTGTTGAGTGCCCTCTGGCACAGAGGAAGGACCCAACTGTGGCCTGAACCTAGTACCCTTGCTGTAAAAAAAACTGCTTAAAGTCACGCTTTTTTACTCTCCACATCCGCATTTCCCTCAGGATGGTATGGAGATGAGAAACTTATAGACACGTCCAAATTTCCCATGGCCTCTTTGTAAGCCCTAGAGCTAAATGTCGGACCCCCGGTTGTAATGTAATGTGCCAACTGCATATGTCCAGATGAAGACTTGCAGATCCTTTATAACAGTTCAGGCATCAGCTGACCACTGTGACCATACCCATAGGGATTGAGATCAGGAATCCAATGCTACCAAGATGTACTTGTAAGCCCCATCTGATGTCAGAAGGCCACAGTGGTCCAAGTAAACACAAGCCAGAGGCCTATTTGAAATCAGTATAGGTGTCTGTGGAGGACGTGTCACGGTGGACCCCTTCATCTGGTCACAGAGGTTGCATTTAAAGACAAAGTCCGTTGCCTGTTTGTAAAGAACAGACCATCAGTAATGTTGCTGCAATAATGAAATTGTAGCAGCCACCCCTGTGTGTGCAGATGCCAGACTCTTGTATGCAGCTAGAATTAAACCCATCCTGCAATCTGTGTTTGGTATTACTCTGCCTCCACTCAGGAATGTGAGCATATGGAATGTTTTGTGCATCAAACTTGTAGGAGAACTTAAGTGGAAAACCTTTCATCACATGGGTGTTGTTGCAAGCAGCATTGACAGTCACCATAATGTCTCTGTCTATTCTCATACTGGAAGGAGTATTGCAGCAATCGCAGCAGTGTGAACTGTTGCTTTTGTTGCTTCATCAGTCATGGAATTCCCTACAACTTGCACACCAGCACGTTAGTGATTCAATGTGTGTGTTACATGAGTACGCTGCAAGCAATCTTCCAGCTTTGCCAAACGTTCCCAACACAGCTTGTGCTTGATTGTGCAAGCCTTTGAGTCTCTGAATCCATTCTGGCTCCAATAATGTAGAAATTTAGTATAAGACTGGACACAGTAAAACGAATCACACACAATAAGTGTGGCGAATCCAGGATCTGTATTTTAAGGCCTCCATATGAAAGCCCTATGTTCTGCCAGCTGCACTGTGCTGGCAGCAAGTGACTGCGTGTGGGTTTTCTCAGAGTGGAATTCTCCACCATGCATGCATCCTTTCACAGTAGCACATGCCACTGAGTATTCATGCTTTGCCCCTATGACAAGCTCGGCAAAACCATCAGTACAAATGATGTATTCATGGCATTCTAGAGGCATTATTTAATTAGACAGAGTATGTTCTTATTCGTACTGCAAAAAGGCCTGTGTTTGTAGTGTAGAGTCAAACTTGTAGGCTATATCTGTTGTGATGAGTGAGTTAGCCCATTGTATCCACGAGGATGTCATTATTTAGCGTTTGGGATGCTTGCTCTGGTGATGGTGTCTAAGATCAGCACTGGGGTAACGACAATGATGCGTTTTCCCTGACCCAGGGCTCGCACCCTCACCATGTCAGATTGTACCATTGTCTGTATCTTTTCTGTAGGTGCAAAATGCAATTCAGCATTGGTGTAGAAATGCGATTTATATGCAATCTGAACTGTGTCACCTTCATTAAATGTAACATAGGTATACCTGGATGTTTCTACAATGACGTAGATCACCAGGTTTGGCGTGTTTACCGTTTGTGTGTAAGTGTTTTGAAGATATCATTCAGCTTGTAGTGAACATATTATATTTATATGTTCCTGAGTCCAATGTGTACTGGAAAACTCTGGACGTATTAGGTTGTAGAACGGTTTAGCCCGTTCTGTGTATTCTGGAATGTAGGTTCTGCCAAAATGTGGAAATTCCAATATGAATTGCAATCTCTTCAACGTAGTTGGAGGTTGAAGTAGCGCAGACTTCTCTAACAAGTGTGTCGCAAGGCTTTTACCTTCATCTGACAGCTCCTATCCCAGAAAAAGGACACTGAGATGGGCAGTTTTTGATTTTAAATCAAATTTGTAGCCTATGTGAGCAAACCTCAAAACTATGCAGTCCACGCTTGTCGAGTGCTCTGAAAGGTCATCATCCATTAAATAAATGTCATCAACATAGGAAAATGCCTGGTCATCAAACTTTTGCAGTAGCTCTGTTACTCTGGCTGAGGACAGCCAGGGTTATTCTTATACCCCTGGGGTAATCAACAGAATTGCCGCTGAGTGCCAAGTGCACCGAATGCAGTCAGATATCTGCTTCCAGGCACTATATTTTTTCAGAAAAATCCATTCGAGATAGGAAGTATTGTTTTGTATTTTTTCCGCTCTATGCTATTCTTTGGCACAACACTGTGTATTTTGTACTGCAAATGTGTGAGTAGCTGTATTGAAATGTTTGTAGTCTAATACTAGACGGTTTGAATGATCAGGTGTCATTATGGGAAACAAGGGATTATTCATTGATGAGGAGCAACTTTCTATTACACCTTGGTATTCAGTTGTTGAAATATTTCCCTAACTTGTTTTTTAGCTTCATGCTTTATTGGGTATTGTCTTTGACGTTGCAGGGTTGTCAGTGGCATTTCATGGTAAGGGGAACCGTCATCCCACCCCACATGGTTGTTGTACAAAGCAGGAGCCAGTGCTAACACCCTCTCCTTGGTGTAGCAATGTTTTACTGATTCTGGAACGAGGTCGGAGAAAGCGGGTAAAATTACCATTTCCCCATTTGGGCACTTCATTACAAAATCAGGTGGCCAATCCTTTTCAGCCAAAGAATATCATAATCTTGCGTTAAGTCATCCCAAAAGAGAAC
The DNA here is from genome assembly GCF_964261635.1 of Lissotriton helveticus. Classification (NCBI taxonomy): domain Eukaryota; kingdom Metazoa; phylum Chordata; class Amphibia; order Caudata; family Salamandridae; genus Lissotriton; species Lissotriton helveticus. The sequence goes on along the minus strand of NC_136071.1, from coordinate 571,726,071 downwards.
ATTGCTGTTTCTGGGTATGTCCCCTCCAATTTGAGTTGTTTTCCATATAGACAATGTGGGACACTCACCCTGGTATCAGATGTTTCCACCGTGATATACTCACTCAGCACTACTTACAGCAGACAATGAATCAGGGTCTTGTGAACTATTGTGACTTCTGCCACGCTGTCCAGCATTGTTACTGCCCAGTCCCTGCTCAGAAGCAGAGTCCGCAATATCCGGGGCATGCCAGACATTAGGTCTGGCTACCTTCTTCTTTTTGAATTGAGGCTTGGAACACTTTAGTTTTTCTTCCTGTTTAATTATGTAGCCTGATGAGCCCTTCTTCTGTTTCATGTGTGTTTCTGATCAGCTCTCTGACCGTTCACCTCTTTCTGAACCTTTATCGGATGAATCCTGAAAGAAATGAGACAAACATGTATCAGTATCCTGCTGTTTTATTATCACGGTTTCACAGGTTATAGCATTTTTCAGTGACTTCCTGGTGATGAGATCCACCCCGTGACTTCGTTTTGTCTTTGTTTTTCTTATTGTCCCACTTCTTTGTTGAAAAGCTGGGTGCTTGTTTAGAGTTATCTTTTTTCCTGGCCTAGCTCCCAAATTATCTGTAATCAGCGTAGAATAGGTTTCTTCGATAATTTTAGGTAATTCTCATTCCTGCGGTGCAGGAGCCAAATCCTGCACATGCTGGCTTATAACCACGCTGTTGCTTCCCCATTTATGTTTCTTAACTTAATGGCGGATACTGCAGCAAAATTACCCATCAGTTCCATTCCCAAGTCCAGGGCAGGTGCTGCCTCATACACATTCTGGATCTGTTTTAGCTCTTCAGGCAAAACAGCCAATGAAGGGCTACCATGTGTTCTGGTATATATGGCAACAAAAACGGTACCACAAACTGTACTGTCTTCCATAGGGGAACCATCCCCGTTGGTAAGCAAATAGTCAGTATTGTATGTTTTTCCTGTGGACCTCTATGGGGAAATACTGCATCAAGTGGACCTGTTTTTTTGTGCAATCCAGAATAGAACGTCCTCCCATTTCACAGGAACTTTTTCCATGCCTGCATTTAGCGTTTGTGGGCAGATGCCTGGTGTAGTTCATTATGGTTGGGTAGATTGAGCACTCCGCACAGGGTTAAGTGTTAATGTTCACATAATGAACTGTGTAAGACATCTGAATATTGTTACTAAATCTTTGTATAGTGTTTGCACCTTGGCTGCTGATAAAATATCAACATTAGGATGCAGTGTGTAGCCAGCTAAGACTGGCCGTGTTGCTCCCTCATTGCTGAGAGGACTACGTTTAGCGTTTGTTGTTGTGTGTGAAGGGCGCCATTAAACCAATTTATGTGCTCTTGGTACATGAGAGGTATCTCTATTTATTCGTTCAGTGTATAATTGTCTGGTACTGTATCCTGTTTGTAAGTGTGAAATAACCGTATGGTGCTGTTTGCAGCCGGGAATGTAACCCAGGAATAGAACACCTCTGTCCTAAATGCTTTGTGAGTCTCAACCATGAAGTCAACATCTCTGCCCACAGCTGAAAGACCATCTTATAGTAGGTTCTGAGTAACCGCATGTCTGCAGTTCTAAGCAATGTTAAGTGCTGCTTCATCAGCCATTTTTGCAAATGTATAGCATGAATTACAGAGAGGGTAATACAATGGGAGCAGATCCTTTAATAGGTTCAAGCTTGAATGACCTGCAGCCAATACCTACTCAGCTAAGGAGGACTGTCCCTGCCACCATGGACATCTCCAGTTAGCAGGTAAGGAGGGGGTCTCTGAGAAAGCACAATAGAACTACTCAGGTGATCCATTAAATTGGTACTAACTTTGGCGGCGCCATGTCGTGTAATCTTCCCTTCCCTGTAGAGACTGTGCATTTGTTAGTCAGTATAAATGTAGAGATGGTGCAGGACTGATTCAGTGCACCTCCGCAGGATATGTCGTCCCACAGACCAACTAGGCCACAGTGCCACCATTAGCCCCCCTAAACATAGGTGGGTGGTAAACAGTTTTGGCAACCACAGAACATGATGAGCCTGAGCTCTTCCAGGAATCGTGGTAACAGAGCTAGAACCCTTTTGCTCAGTCACTTGTTCTCTCTCTCGGTGGAAATATACAAGGAATACATAGTGTGTTTTCAATATTTATTTAACCAAAGTGATTTTTGAATAAAACATATGTACTGCAATTATAAATAAACAGAAGCAGGTGAAAATAATTCGCAATATCAGGACAATGAACAGAACAAAAAAGTATCACCATCTTTCCAAACGATGTACATGTAAGCATATAAAACAATCTCTAGATAGCATACTCCTACTATGTGCTTGCTAACCTAAGTGTCATGGGTGCAGGTGTGTGTTCTGCCAAGAATCCCCCATCACATGATCCAACACTGTTACCAGAAGCGAAAGTATGTATGTCCCCATTGTGGTCACGAATTGAACATCCCTCTTCGGCGAGAGAGATCAGAAAGCAGATGGGCTGAGGGTTCAGCGTATAGTGACCTTGCAAATGACAACAAGTGGTCTTCTGCCTCAAGCCTGAAATGCTTATTTATATTGGAAAGCATCCTTGCCTTGAGCCAAGATTCTAGTCAGACTGACATTGTTTATATTCTATAGATAGCTATGTTGTCACATGGACAAACAACAAACAACCACATTTGTACAATATATATTCAGATCTTGTACAGAATGTTCCAGGTATTGTGATAGTGTTCGTGCGAAGATGAATGTGTAAGCAATTTTAGTTTCATGGAAATTAATCCACACTGTCACGCAAGCAAATGTGTGTCAAGAATCATTGTGTGGAAGAGAAGGCAACTCAGGAAAAAGTGTGAATGTAAAATGGGAGTGTCTGCCATCATTTTGGAACCATTTTCCACGTCATATTCAAGTCATGATAGGTATTTGTATAGCTCAAGACTAGCAGGGCTAATTGAAAATCGGGCTTTACATAAATAATATAGCCTCCTTTTAGACATGGAAGCAGATACATAAAAAATGGGTTTTAGACAGGCCCAGGGGTTTCTATTCATCGTTTCATGAGAGTAAGACATAATGTCCTATGATGTAGATGGGATACTTCCAATAGATTTACTTTGTCGAAATCAGTCAGTGACGCTAAGCTGTTTAGAAATAAGAGTACGGAAAATGTAGAAGAATTATATAGTGGAATTATGTCCTATTACTTTTCTCTGTCAAGCTAGAATTTGACTGGTATAGTCAAGCCTTACTCTCTCCGTTCAGTGGTATCAACTTAGTAAAAATGTCTACAATCGTCGAGTTGCTTGTCCTTTTTCAGACCACCATACTCACATTTTTAAAGGGGGGTCTCAAAATATTAAAAGGATTATATCATTATTTTTATAGGTGGAAAAATCTTCACAAGTAGCCTTTTAAAAAACACTGTGCCAAATTAGAAGCAGGCTAGGCTCCACCTAATTTGGAGGATAATTATTTAGCTTCTGTATCCGAGATTATAACTCAGGCAGTTATCCTTCAATGATTACCAGCTTTTAGAGTTAGTTTTATTAGTTGTCACTGGTGGATTTGGTATATATTGTTTTGCCATTAAGTTTCATGATATCTGAAGCCATAGACAGAATAAGAGCCAGATGGAATATAACAGTGGTCCCAAAAACTAGTCCTAAATTTGTGACCAGTATTTTTGGGACCAGAGCTGGATTTTATGTCCCAACCAATGTATCAATTTGTCAGCTCACAAAATTCCACATCCAGGTCCGGACAGGCAGTAGCGGGCACTGGGCGTTACCCCTGTGGGCTGCTAGGGTGGGGCCGGTTTTGGGCCCCTCGGGAGCCGTTTTTGTTACCAGGGGCCTGCAATATCTGCCCTCAGTAACAAAAGAGGCCGAAACCGGCCCTTGCAAACAGCTCGGCCGCACCCCCCAGCCGCTGGGGGGGCGGCATAGCAGTTTGCCAGGGCTGATTTTAGTTCCCAGTCCGGCCCTGTCCACATCTGAGTGGGTGCAATCTGACCTACCTCATTAATATTCATAAGACATGTTGCAAATTGTCGCTCATTCTGATTAACCACAATCACAAGGATGATGCCCTGCAAGGATCAGCAAACCATTATGTCCGTAATTGTGTTTAAATCAAAAAAACATTTTTTTTAAATTTTGCCTATTTTTTTTTAAAGAAAGGGGACTGCATTTGAATTGTTTTTTCCCTTTTTTTAAAAGTAAAAATTCAATGAGAATTCGCAGTTGTCCGTGGGCTACGCTCTACTCTGCCTGAAACATGTGTATACATTCACAGTAGGAAAAAGCATCTAGAGAGAACCCATTCCTTTCTGTGAATGAGTTCCCACTCATCTTGGTGGTTAGTGACTTCGCTATGGTTTGCACACGGAATTATGGACTCAAGCTATTGATACATTGTATACCAATTTGGTATTTTGGAATCGATGAGCACAGCATGCCCCTTATAAAAAAGGAATTGTATCTAGTCACAATCTCGCTTTAGAAGTTAGTACATTTTTACTGACTTCAAAATTGGGATGCTTATAGTGCAAAAAACATTTTTGCGGTTTCAAACTCTGTTTCGGAATATTTGCAAACAAAAACATTGTTTGCACATCTTGCCCTTAAGACTTAATGCCACACGTTCTATGTTAGTAATATGACCTCGGCTGAAGAGGCTTCTTCCTTTTGGGGAACCAGTTTGTTTTCCACCATGGTGGAATTGACACCCCACTCAGTGATATCTTAACTAACACTCAAGGGATTAGAGAAATCTTGCGATAATGATGACCTTTCCGGAAGTGAACCAGCAAAGGGCACATTGCACAGATCTATGTGCTGTTGAAAACATGTACTAAAATTAGGCATGAGAATGCTTTACAAAATGTGCAAAGGACATTGTCGGGGAAACCACAGAATCTCAATTGGGTCACATGAATACTGAAGTACATGTGCTATCTGCTAATTCTAACCTTAGGTGTTATGTTATGTTATGATTTTGGTAAAGCGCAACAGCTGCCCCAGCAAAGAGGCGTCCCGGCGCTGAGGAACCACCAGCACTACACTGAGAAAAAAAGGGGATGAAAGCAGGTGGCCTAGGGAGAGGGGAAAAGGAAGGTCTTGATTGCCTTCCGAAAAGCAGATAGATTTTCCAAAGAACGAATGTTCACTGGCAGAGCGTTCCAGAGCTTGGGTCCTAGAACCCTAAAGGAGCGGCCACCGGTGTGGCAGAGCTTTGTGCAAGGTACGTTCAATAGGCGTTGGCCAGATGAACGCAGATTGCGTTGCGGCACGTATGGTGTGAGGAGAGGGCGTATTAGTTCAGGGGATCTGAGCTTAAATATTTTAAATGTCAAAATGAGGGTTTTGAACTGGATTCTCGATTCGATGGGCAGCCAGTGCAGCTTGCGAATGGTGGCTCTGGCCGAGGATCTGCGGGGAAGACCAAACAGAGGTTCTTGCCGCAGAGTTCTGCACGCGTTGTAGTCACGCTATTTCTCCTTTATTGGCGCCAAGAAGTAGAACATTGGCGTAATCCAAATCGGGAGAGGATTGTAGCTTGGACGATGAGTTGACGAACCTTGGCGTCGAAGAAGCCGAGTATTGGGCTGAGACTTCTCAACAGGCCAACGCAGGTAGCTGCCACTTTTTTTGTGTGGTTCTGGAAGCATAGTGAGGAGTCCATCCAGACCCCTAGGTTTTTGACCAGAGACTTGGAGGGAGGGATGGTGCCTAGTGCTGAGGGCCACCAGTGCTCGGTCCAGTAACTGGTGTTCTTTCCGAGGAGCAGCACCTCTGTTTTTCCTGCATTAAGCTGCAGGCAGTTGTCCGTCATCCATTGGGCTACTGCAGCAAGACCATCCCTGAATCTTGAGGCCGAGATGGAGGGGCCTTCAGTGAGAGTGATGGCCAGCTGCGTATCGTCGGCGTAAGATACCAGCGTAAGGTCCCACTCTTTAGCTACTACCGTGAGTGGCTGCACGTAAAGATTAAAAAGGGATGGGCTCAAAGCAGATCCCTGCGGAATGCCCTGTTCAATGGGATAGGGTCTAGACAGAAACGGGGGGGCTGATACCCGGAAGGTTCTGTCCTTCAGAAAGGAACGGAACCACTCCAGGGCTGTACCTGAGATCCCTACTGCCACCAGACGGTTAAGCAGAATGTCATGGGATACCGTGTCAAAGGCTGCACTGAGGTCTAGTAAAATCAGCGCAGCACTCTGACCGGCAACGAGGATGGCTCGGAGGTGTTCAGTCGTAGCCAATAGAGCAGACTCAGTGCTGTGGCCTGGCCTAAACCCATTCTGGGATGGATCCAGGATACTGTTTTGGTCCATATGTAGTGACAGGGCTTTGTTGGCATGGGCCTCTGCAAGTTTGGATAGCCAAGGGAGCAGCGAAATGGGTCTGTAGTTTTCCAGCTTGGAGGGATCTAGGGTAGGTTTCTTGAGAATAGGGGAGACCCATGCTTGTTTCCAGGCTGTTGGAACCGTAGCCGATGAAAAGGAAAGGTTCAATATGTCGGCCAGGGAGGGCAGAAAAAATTCGAGCGATTCCAGAAATTGGGTGGGTCTCATGGGGTCTGCTGGGGACCCAGACTTAACTTTCCTACAGAGTTTGGTAAGGTTTTCATATGAGAATTCTGGGAAGAGCGTCAGAGTGGTACCATTAAAAATGGAATTGGTGGAATTATTCAGATTGGAGGGGTGCTGTGAAAAAGATTTGTAGATTCTTTGTACTTTCCCTACAAAGAACGCAGCAAGATCTTCACATTGCTGCACAGAGGAGATGCTGGAAGAAGGGGACCTGCTGCTCTGCAGTTCTTGTACCAGTTTGAAAACAACTTTAGCGGGATTCAAGCTCGAGTTAATTTCTTCTGCATAGAAGGAGGCACGAGCAGCGCATATAGCTTTGTGGTAGAGTTTTTGTTTGCATAGGTAGAGGGCTTTGTCTCCATTGTTGTATTCCCTTCTCCAGATACGTTCGGCTTTTTTGCAGTCTTTACGCAAAGATTTTAGGGTGTCATTTTACCATGGATTGGAGGGAGAGCTGCGTCCTTTAGACCATTTTGCTGGGGTAAGAGTATCTAATCCTCTAGTGATCCAGCCATGAAAGGCATCATAGGTCATATTGATATCCAAGTGAGCCTCTCAATGGAATTCTCCTAGGGTGGCATGTAAGTCACTGATAGAGAGTTTGTGCCAAGGTCTCTTTAGGGGGCGGGATGTCTCCGTTTTGGTCGATGTTACCTCAGTTAGCATAATCATTTTTATGAGATAATGGTCTGACCAGCCATAGGTTTCGGCACCTCTGTTTTAGCCTCCGGAATGTTGGAGAAGATCGGGTCAAGAGTATGCCGGCTGAGTGTGTGGGGGCTTGGATTAGAGAATTCAATTGAAGGCCAGCGAGATCTGCCAGAAAAATTTTGATAGTAGGATATTGAGACAGATCAATGTGGAGATTGAGGTCGCCAAGTATAGTGAAGTTGGCTGACCTCACCACTAACGAGTTTGCCACCTCCAGGAGAGCTTCGGTGAATTTAGAGGCAGGTCCAGGGGGGCGGTAGATGTAGAGACCTGACAAGGAAAAATGATGGTTAGTTGTGATTTTGAAGCGAGCACTTTCACAGCCCGGAATATGTTCCCTGGTGAACGAGCAAGTAAATTGTTTCTATATATGACCGCGATACCTCCACCTCTCGCGTCTCTATTTAGGGTCGTCATTAAGTAATTGTCAGGTAGCGTGAGGTTAGGTATAGTAGTCATATCGTCGCGTAACCAGGTTTCACACAAAAAGAAGATGTCAGGGTTCTCCTCAAGAAGGAGGGTGTTTACCTCTGGATGGTGTTTAGCGAGGGACCTGACGTTGAGTTGGAGGACGGTAAGAGGGGTGAGTTTGGGGGAGCCTTCGCATCTGTCCGAGATAGCAAGGGCTGGGTGTGAAAAAATGGCACGACTTACATTGAAGGCAGGTGTAGCCGAGGTGGCCCGATATCTCCTTGCAGTTACGTCCAGGATTCAGGGCGATAAGGAGTTCTCTGTCATACTGATGGAGTTCTCGTGGCACTCGGCCAGGGGGACAGGCGAGAGGCGATGTCTTGGCGATGACGGGCGCAGACGGGCTTGCCTTAGGCGCGCCTATGGCGCGCAAACGGCGCGTCCACTGCGCTCGTCCGCTGCGCGTCCGGTAAATACACATATTAATAAGAGGGAGATGGGGGGCGTGGCTTAAAAGTGGGCGTGGCCACGTGGGTCACCAGCAATGGCGTCACGAAGTGTTTGTTTTGGCCGGGTCCGCGGCAGCGCTGAGTCCGCTGCGCGGTGAGATAGGACCAGGCTTAGAGACCTAAGCAGTGCCAAGGGCGCATAGTGAGTTAGAAACCACCAGTATTGTGACTCTCAAAAGTTTAAAAACTCCCGCTGTGCCTCAGGAGAAGAAAGTGAGTCGGACAGAGGTCGCTTGTTGTCAGCGACTTTGTACAAGAAATAGTGACTCTCAAAAGTTAAAAAGTGGGGTGCTCCCGGCTGTGCCTCAGGAGAGGAAAGTGGATCGACAGAGCTCGCTCGTATTCAGCGACTTTATGCTGTCAAGGAGGGGGCGTGGCTTAACAGTGGGCGTGGCCACGTGGGTCGCCGGCAATGGCGTCACGAAGTGTTTGTTTTGGCCGGGTCCGCGGCAGCGCTGAGTCCGCTGCGCGGTGAGATAGGACCAGGCTTAGAGACCTAAGCAGTGCCAAGGGCGCAAGGTGAGTTAGAAACAACCAGTATTGTGACTCTCAAAAGTTTAAAAACTCCCGGCTGTGCCTCAGGAGAAGAAAGTGAATCGGACAGAGGTCGCTTGTTGGCAGCGACTTTGTACAAGTAATAGTGACTCTCAAAACTTAAAAAGTGGGCTGCTCCCGGCTGTGCCTTAGGAGAGGAAAGTGGATCGACCCTTTCACTATTTCTCGATGTTCAGCCTTGCTATACCCCTTTGTACCTTCTTAAGCTTTCAACAAGAACTCATATAGGTGCACTCTTTGTCAGACTGTTCTAGGCAAGTGAACACATGTCCTGTGGTTGTGCCAACATTTTAAGAGCAGTTGATATTTGAGCTTCCTTAAAATGAGCTACATTTCGAGGATCAATATTCTGCCTGATCTGCGTGGCATCTTATTTTGCCTCATTGGGTTATTTCATCTTGCTCAAGTGCTAATAATATTGTAGTTGTTTATTGGGTCACAAAATCTGAGACTACAATGTGCACGTAAAAGGCGACCAATAGAGATTCTTACAATCACAGCCTGAGTTGGCAGTTAGAAATTGGGCATGTGTACTATGGCAGTCTATTAGAAACACAGAGGCCAGATGGGTACATTTGAGACTAAATGCAGTCTACTATCATGGGGTGAAGGGGGATGCTTGCTCAATAAATTGAAACCTAGAGAATGATTTCTATATGTGAAGCTATTGGATACATAGTTCCTCCATTTTCCTGCTAGTTATCCTCAATAGCATGTGATGTATTAGAATATTACACTGCTAATAACCTCACATAACACACTATTCATGACAAGTTTGAATGACATCATTGATGACATCACTGATGACATCTCAAATTCCATCAATGATGACTTAACTAGTATGTTGGAACTACTTTTGTGGGTTTGGTTCCTGTGAACACACCCTCCTCCGAATACTTTATACAAGAGGGGTGAGGTCACTGGGATCTACCTCAAAACCTCCCTTAAGACTTCTGGAAAACTCCTTCTTAATCTACTCTATTTGTTTGACCTTTTAAACTGTCTTTGGCGTGACATTTTGTCTGTGAGGGGCGCCAACTGGTATGATGTGGGAGAACCTGTCTGATAAAGGCACGGCTTTGTTGGATTGTCACCCATCTTGCCCTGCATGGAGCTGCTTGCAAGCAACAAAAGGTATTTACTGAGGTCCTTTGCAGATTAAATCTAGCCTGTTGAAGTAAAAAGACTGGGATGCTTAACTACACCATCCCAGAGAACCAAGAAAATAAAGTGATACCAAACACAGAAGACGACGATCTATTGTATTTTTGCTTATGACGTCTGCGTGTGCATGGGTTTCTAGGTGTAACCTGGTCGTGGTCATTTGACCACATTTTAGGGAATTGTGTGGTCTTTCCCTGCCCCATTGCACCGCACCCTGATTTCATCTGACCGTAAAAAAATATAGGCGGACCTCCTTGAGCTTCCTTCACCTATAACTCACCGCGTAACGTATAGTAAACTAGCCTGTTGAAGTAGATGCTGCATTTGTCAGTTAACTCAGAAATGCTCAGAGTTAGTGTCTCAGCTGCAGACGGCACAGTTCAGAATCATGAATGAGGGGCGGTGGCGGCTGGTGTAAAGGGGTGAGGGGCGTGGCCCTACTAGCAGCGGGAGGATACAAAAGAGAGAGAGTGAACACTATGAAGCAGGTCCATAAAAGTACTTACTGCTTTGTGTTCCTGTATAAAGCAATTTCGTTTCTTTGGAGGATGCTTGTGATGTCAGAGTCCTCCTGCGCTGACCTGGCGCGGACTATGTCATGTTCTCGAGGCCCAAGCAAGGAGAGGGATGTCAATTAGAGGTGGGTGTGCCACACAATGCGGCAGAGGCTAGACTTTAATGGGGCATTTATGCTATGGTCCAGGGCGGGGTCAGCAGAGTACTATTCGTGTACAGGCTAAGGGGCAGTGCAGCTGTGGCACCAATTAAACCACCCCCCCCGCATCCATAGTACTGTTTATGCTTCCTAATTAGATAATAGAAGCTGGGCGTGTGCTGTGAAAGAGATCGGCTGTGCAACTCCAATTTCGGGGATAATCAGCGTGCTGCAGGTGTGCTGTTGTCCATGTGTTGTCTGTTTAGAACAGAATGGTGGCAGTGATGCCTGCTTTAGCTCCGCTTCCTGCCTCCCAACAATCGAGGGAGAGGGAGACAGGAGCCTTCTGGAGGTGCTTGTGTCAAGGTGAGGTGGTAAGCATTAGGCTGCCGTCTCCTTGCGTAGCGTCGAGACGCCCGGCGTTAGGCCAGTGCAGCTTGTGCTCGTTTGAGGATCCTGCGCGATGCCCGCACCAACATCAACATCAGTGCCAGTGCCTTTCTTCCTTCCTGTTGGTCTCTTTGACCCCCTTTAAGCAGAGGGCCGCTGCCTGATAACTTGTTTGTCTGCCCGCCGCACCGGATGATATGGCGCTCTTTCTACTTATCTCTTTTACCCAGCTGCTCCATTGCAATGCCAAGATGCGCTCCTGGGAAGCCACATTTTTTGGCCAGCTCCCTATCTGGAGGTTGGTTGGTTGTAACAAACCACATCCCACTATACACTTTTACGCCTGACCACTTTGAAAAGTCACTGGCCACCACAGATGAGGGGTTGCTTCTGTTTATGTGAGCTGCACTGCCTTTAGCTCAAGTTAAGTGTATGCTTTTAGATAGTGAATATTTTAAAAACAGATGCATAGCTCTTCAAGTTGTCCTTACAAACATGAGCAGCAGTAGACCAAACGTCCTCCATGCACAGAAGTTACAACAGTGCTATATTTCTATGAAGATAATTGAGAAACCACTAGGGTAACCAGGGGATTGACCAAGGAAAACAGGATCCTCGAACCAATTGTGGGGTGCTGTTAGAGTTATTTACATGTCATATTATTTAAAGTTTGTACCCATTCCTCCTTTGGAAAAAGAATAAAAAAAAAATATATATATATATATATATATATATATATATATATATATATATATATATATTACGCTGAAATGCATCATGCCGATCGATTTTGTGCACTGAAATAAAAGGACGTATCTAACCTTACCTGCGTGGGCTGATATCCTTTCTGGCAAAGGGAAGGTTTTCGTTTCATTTGCAGAGCTGGCACAAGCTCTTTACATTACAGCCCCCTTCCAAAAGAGTTCGGCGGTGAGTGGCAAATGTGTGTGGACTCTCAAAGCTCTTGGGAAAATGCCGAAACACCACACTCCACAGCGAGATTACTAGCTGCAATGTGCGGGACTGTGATTTCATGGTGGTACTCACACTCACAGTAGTGGTGAGTGCCTTTGCTCGCTGTGGTGACTTGCGGTTGGGAGAAAGGAGGTTTGATGCTGTTCCTGCCACTACAAGATCCAGGATTCAGTGGGGCAGCTGCAGACACCGCCCACTTGGACAGGTACTTACGATGGTGTTTCTGCAGCATAGAAGGTTCAGATATTACTGAGCGCCCGCACCCCAATCATGTGGGAGTGTCTCCAGCAATAAAGTGAGGCGCTTTTAAAAGTGGACAGTGAATTTCTCTTTCGATACAGACGGCATCTGAGGAAGGCTATTACGCTGAAATGCATCATGCCGATCGATTTTGTGCACTGAAATAAAAGGACGTATCTAACCTTACCTGCGTGGGCTGATATCCTTTCTGGCAAAGGGAAGGTTTTAAGGTTTTTGTTTCATTTGCAGAGCTGGCCACAAGCTCTTTACAGCCCCCTTCCAAAAGAGTTCGGCGGTGAGTGGCAAACGTGTGTGGACTCTCAAAGCTCTTGGGAAAACGCCGAAACACCACACTCCACAGCGAGCTTACTAGCTGCAATGTGCGGGACTTTGATTTTATGGTGGTACTCACACTCACTGTAGTGTTGAGTGCCTTTGCTCGCTGTGGTGACTTGCGGTTGGGAGAAAGGAGGTTTGATGCTGTTCCTGCCACTACAAGATCCAGGATTCAGTGGGGCAGCTGCAGACACCGCCCACTTGGACAGGTACTTACGATGGTGTTTCTGCAGCATAGAAAGTTCAGATGTTAATGAGAGCCCGCCCCCCAATCATGTGGGAGTGTCTCCAGCAATGAAGTGAGGCGCTTTTAAAAGTGGACAGTGAATTTCTCTTTCGATACAGACGGCATCTGAGGAAGGCTATTACGCTGAAATGCATCATGCCGATCGATTTTGTGCACTGAAATAAAAGGACGTATCTAACCTTACCTGCGTGGGCTGATATCCTTTCTGGCAAAGGGAAGGTTTTCGTTTCATTTGCAGAGCTGGCCACAAGCTCTTTACAGCCCCCTTCCAAAAGAGTTCGGCGTTGAGTGGCAAACGTGTTTGGACTCTCAAAGCTCTTGGGAAAACGCCGAAACAATACACTCCACAGCGAGCTTACTAGCTGCAATGTGTGGGACTGTGATTTCATGGTGGTACTCACACTCACTGTAGTGGTGAGTGCCTTTGCTTGCTTTGGTGACTTGCGGTTGGGAGAAAGGAGGTTTGATGCTGTTCCTGCCACTACAAGATCCAGGATTCAGTGGGCCAGCTGCAGACACCGCCCACTTGGACAGGTACTTACGATGGGGTTTCTGCAGCATAGAAGGTTCAGATGTTACTGAGCGCCCGCCCCCCAATCATGTGGGAGTGTCTCCAGCATTTAAGTGAGGCACTTTTAAAAGTGGACAGTGAATTTCTCTTTCAATACAGACGGCATCTGAGGAAGGCTATTACGCTGAAATGCATCATGCCGATCGATTTTGTGCACTGAAATAAAAGTACGTATCTAACCTTACCTGCGTGGGCTGATATCCTTTCTGGCAAAGGGAAGGTTTTCGTTTCATTTGCAGAGCTGGCCACAAGCTCTTTACAGCCCCCTTCCAAAAGAGTTTGGCGGTGAGTGGCAAACGTGTGTGGACTCTCAAAGCTCTTGGGAAAACGCCGAAACACCACACTCCACAGCGAGCTTACTAGCTGCAATGTGCGGGACTGTGATTTCATGGTGGTACTCACACTCACTGTAGTGGTGAGTGCCTTTGCTCGCTGTGGTGACTTGTGGTTGGGAGAAAGGAGGTTTGATGCTGTTCCTGCCACTACAAGATCCAGGATTCAGTGAGGCAGCTGCAGACACCACCCACTTGGACAGGTACTTACGATGGTGTTTCTGTAGCATAGAAGGTTCAGTTGTTACTGAGCGCCCGCCCCCAATCATGTGGGAGTGTCTCCAGCAATTAAGTGAGGCGCTTTTAAAAGTGGACAGTGAATTTCTCTTTCGATACAGACGGCATCTGATGAAGGCTATTACGCTGAAATGCATCATGCCGATCGATTTTGTGCACTGAAATAAAAGGACGTATCTAACCTTACCTGCGTGGGCTGATATCCTTTCTGGCAAAGGGAAGGTTTTCGTTTCATTTGCAGAGCTGGCCACAAGCTCTTTACAGCCCCCTTCCAAAAGAGTTCGGTGGTGAGTGGCAAACGTGTGTGGACTCTCAAAGCTCTTGGGAAAACGCCAAAACACCACACTCCACAGCGAGCTTACTAGCTGCAATGTGCGGGACTGTGATTTCATGGTGGTACTCACACTCACTGTAGTGGTGAGTGACTTTGCTCGCTGTGGTGACTTGCGGTTGGGAGAAAGGAGGTTTGATGCTGTTCCTGCCACTACAAGATCCAGGATTCAGTGGGGCAGCAGCAGACACCGCCCACTTGGACAGGTACTTACAATGGTGTTTCTGCAGCATAGAAGGTTCAGATGTTACTGAGCGCCCGCCCCCCAATCATGTGGGAGTCTCTCCAGCAATTAAGTGAGGCGCTTTTAAAAGTGGACAGTGAATTTCTCTTTCGATACAGACAGCATCTGAGGAAGGCTATTACGCTGAAATGCATCATGCCGATCGATTTTGTGCACTGAAATAAAAGGACGTATCTAACCTTACCTGCGTGGGCTGATATCCTTTCTGGCAAAGGGAAGGCTTTCGTTTCATTTGCAGAGCAGGCCATAAGCTCTTTACAGCCCCCTTCCAAAAGAGTTCGGCGTTGAGTTGCAAACGTGTGTGGACTCTCAAAGCTCTTGGGAAAACGCCGAAACACCACACTCCACAGCGAGCTTACTAGCTGCAATGTGCGAGACTGTGATTTCATGGTGGTACTCACACTCACTGTAGTGGTGAGTGCCTTTGCTCACTTTGGTGACTTGTGATTGGGAGAACGGAGGTTTGATGCTGTTCCTGCCACTACAAGATCCAGGATTCAGTGGGGCAGCTGCAGACACCGCCCACTTGGACAGGTACTTACGATGGTGTTTCTGCAGCATAGAAGGTTCAGATGTTACTGAGCGCCCGCCCCCCAATCATGTGGGAGTGTCTCCAGCAATTAAGTGAGGCACTTTTAAAAGTGGACAGTGAATTTCTCTTTCGATACAGACGGCATCTGAGGAAGGCTATTACGCTGAAATACATCATGCCGATCGATTTTGTGCACTGAAATAAAAGGATGTATCTAACCTTACCTGCGTGGGCTGATATCCTTTCTGGCAAAGGGAAGGTTTTCGTTTCATTTGCAGAGCTGGCCACAAGCTCTTTACAGCCCCCTTCCAAAAGAGTTCGGCGGTGAGTGGCAAACGTGTGTGGGCTCTCAAAGCTCTTGGGAAAACGCAGAAACACCACACTCCACAGCGAGCTTACTAGCTGCAATGTGCGGGACTGTGATTTCATGGTGGTACTCATACTCACTGTAGTGGTGAGTGCCTTTGCTCGCTGTGGTGACTTGCGGTTGGGAGAAAGGAGGTTTGATGCTGTTCCTGCCACTACAAGATCCAGGATTCAGTGGGGCAGCTGCAGACACCGCCCACTTGGACAGGTACTTACGATGGTGTTTCTGCAGCATAGAAGGTTCAGATGTTACTGAGCGCCCGCCCCCCAATCATGTGGGAGTGTCTCCAGCAATTAAGTGAGGCGCTTTTAAAAGTGGACAGGGAATTTCTCTTTCGATACAGACGGCATCTGAGGAAGGCTATTACGCTGAAATGCATCATGCCGATCGATTTTGTGCACTGAAATAAAAGTACGTATCTAACCTTACCTGCGTGGGCTGATATCCTTTCTGTCAAAGGGAAGGTTTTCGTTTCATTTGCAGAGCTGGCCACAAGCTCTTTACAGCCCCCTTCCAAAAGAGTTCGGCGTTGAGTGGCAAACGTGTTTGGACTCTCAAAGCTCTTGGGAAAACGCCGAAACAATACACTCCACAGCGAGCTTACTAGCTGCAATGTGTGGGACTGTGATTTCATGGTGGTACTCACACTCACTGTAGTGGTGAGTGCCTTTGCTTGCTTTGGTGACTTGCGGTTGGGAGAAAGGAGGTTTGATGCTGTTCCTGCCACTACAAGATCCAGGATTCAGTGGGCCAGCTGCAGACACCGCCCACTTGGACAGGTACTTACGATGGGGTTTCTGCAGCATAGAAGGTTCAGATGTTACTGAGCGCCCGCCCCCCAATCATGTGGGAGTGTCTCCAGCATTTAAGTGAGGCACTTTTAAAAGTGGACAGTGACTTTCTCTTTCAATACAGACGGCATCTGAGGAAGGCTATTACGCTGAAATGCATCATGCCGATCGATTTTGTGCACTGAAATAAAAGTACGTATCTAACCTTACCTGCGTGGGCTGATATCCTTTCTGGCAAAGGGAAGGTTTTCGTTTCATTTGCAGAGCTGGCCACAAGCTCTTTACAGCCCCCTTCCAAAAGAGTTTGGCGGTGAGTGGCAAACGTGTGTGGACTCTCAAAGCTCTTGGGAAAACGCCGAAACACCACACTCCACAGCGAGCTTACTAGCTGCAATGTGCGGGACTGTGATTTCATGGTGGTACTCACACTCACTGTAGTGGTGAGTGCCTTTGCTCGCTGTGGTGACTTGCGGTTGGGAGAAAGGAGGTTTGATGCTGTTCCTGCCACTACAAGATCCAGGATTCAGTGAGGCAGCTGCAGACACCGCCCACTTGGACAGGTACTTACGATGGTGTTTCTGTAGCATAGAAGGTTCAGTTGTTACTGAGCGCCCGCCCCCAATCATGTGGGAGTGTCTCCAGCAATTAAGTGAGGCGCTTTTAAAAGTGGACAGTGAATTTCTCTTTCGATACAGACGGCATCTGATGAAGGCTATTACGCTGAAATGCATCATGCCGATCGATTTTGTGCACTGAAATAAAAGGACGTATCTAACCTTACCTGCGTGGGCTGATATCCTTTCTGGCAAAGGGAAGGTTTTCGTTTCATTTGCAGAGCTGGCCACAAGCTCTTTACAGCCCCCTTCCAAAAGAGTTCGGTGGTGAGTGGCAAACGTGTGTGGACTCTCAAAGCTCTTGGGAAAACGCCAAAACACCACACTCCACAGCGAGCTTACTAGCTGCAATGTGCGGGACTGTGATTTCATGGTGGTACTCACACTCACTGTAGTGGTGAGTGACTTTGCTCGCTGTGGTGACTTGCGGTTGGGAGAAAGGAGGTTTGATGCTGTTCCTGCCACTACAAGATCCAGGATTCAGTGGGGCAGCAGCAGACACCGCCCACTTGGACAGGTACTTACGATGGTGTTTCTGCAGCATAGAAGGTTCAGATGTTACTGAGCGCCCGCCCCCCAATCATGTGGGAGTCTCTCCAGCAATTAAGTGAGGCGCTTTTAAAAGTGGACAGTGAATTTCTCTTTCGATACAGACAGCATCTGAGGAAGGCTATTACGCTGAAATGCATCATGCCGATCGATTTTGTGCACTGAAATAAAAGGACGTATCTAACCTTACCTGCGTGGGCTGATATCCTTTCTGGCAAAGGGAAGGCTTTCGTTTCATTTGCAGAGCAGGCCACAAGCTCTTTACAGCCCCCTTCCAAAAGAGTTCGGCGTTGAGTTGCAAACGTGTGTGGACTCTCAAAGCTCTTGGGAAAACGCCGAAACACCACACTCCACAGCGAGCTTACTAGCTGCAGTGTGCGAGACTGTGATTTCATGGTGGTACTCACACTCACTGTAGTGGTGAGTGCCTTTGCTCGCTTTGGTGACTTGCGATTGGGAGAACGGAGGTTTGATGCTGTTCCTGCCACTACAAGATCCAGGATTCAGTGGGGCAGCTGCAGACACCGCCCACTTGGACAGGTACTTACGATGGTGTTTCTGCAGCATAGAAGGTTCAGATGTTACTGAGCGCCCGCCCCCCAATCATGTGGGAGTGTCTCCAGCAATTAAGTGAGGCACTTTTAAAAGTGGACAGTGAATTTCTCTTTCGATACAGACGGCATCTGAGGAAGGCTATTACGCTGAAATACATCATGCCGATCGATTTTGTGCACTGAAATAAAAGGATGTATCTAACCTTACCTGCGTGGGCTGATATCCTTTCTGGCAAAGGGAAGGTTTTCGTTTCATTTGCAGAGCTGGCCACAAGCTCTTTACAGCCCCCTTCCAAAAGAGTTCGGCGGTGAGTGGCAAACGTGTGTGGGCTCTCAAAGCTCTTGGGAAAACGCAGAAACACCACACTCCACAGCGAGCTTACTAGCTGCAATGTGCAGGACTGTGATTTCATGGTGGTACTCATACTCACTGTAGTGGTGAGTGCCTTTGCTCGCTGTGGTGACTTGCGGTTGGGAGAAAGGAGGTTTGATGCTGTTCCTGCCACTACAAGATCCAGGATTCAGTGGGGCAGCTGCAGACACCGCCCACTTGGACAGGTACTTACGATGGTGTTTCTGCAGCATAGAAGGTTCAGATGTTACTGAGCGCCCGCCCCCCAATCATGTGGGAGTGTCTCCAGCAATTAAGTGAGGCGCTTTTAAAAGTGGACAGGGAATTTCTCTTTCGATACAGACGGCATCTGAGGAAGGCTATTACGCTGAAATGCATCATGCCGATCGATTTTGTGCACTGAAATAAAAGTACGTATCTAACCTTACCTGCGTGGGCTGATATCCTTTCTGTCAAAGGGAAGGTTTTCGTTTCATTTGCAGAGCTGGCCACAAGCTCTTTACAGCCCCCTTCCAAAAGAGTTCGGCGGTGAGTGGCAAACGTGTGTGGACGGAAAACGCTGAAACACCACACTCCACAGCGAGCTTACTAGCTGCAATGTGCGGGACTGTGATTTCATGGTGGTACTCACACTCACTGTAGTGGTGAGTGCCTTTGCTCGCTGTGGTGACTTGCGGTTGGGAGAAATGAGGTTTGATGCTGTTCCTGCCACTACAAGATCCAGGATTCAGTGGGGCAGCTGCAGACACCGCCCACTTGGACAGGTACTTACGATGGTGTTTCTGCAGCATAGAAGGTTCAGATGATACTGAGCGCCCGCCCCCCAATCATGTGGGAGTGTCTCCAGCAATTAAGTGAGGCGCTTTTAAAAGGCGACAGTGAATTTCTCTTTCGATACAGACGGCATCTGAGGAAGGCTATTATGCTGAAATGCATCATGCCGATCGATTTTGTGCACTGAAATAAAAGGACGTATCTAACCTTACCTGCGTGGGCTGATATCCTTTCTGGCAAAGGGAAGGTTTTCGTTTCCTTTGCAGAGCTGGCCACAAGCTCTTTACAGCCCCCTTCCAAAAGAGTTCGGCGGTGAGTGGCAAACGTGTGTGGACTCTCAAAGCTCTTGGGAAAACGCCAAAACACCACACTCCACAGCGAGCTTACTAGCTGCAATGTGCGGGACTGTGATTTCATGGTGGTACTCACACTCACTGTAGTGGTGAGTGCCTTTGCTCGCCGTGGTGACTTGCGGTTGGGAGAAAGGAGGTTTGATGCTGTTCCTGCCACTACAAGATCCAGGATTCAGTGGGGCAGCTGGAGACACCGCCCCCTTGGACAGGTACTTACGATGGTGTTTCTGCAGCATAGAAGGTTCAGATGTTATTGAACGCCCGCCCCCCAATCATGTGGGAGTGTCTCCAGCAATTAAGTGAGGAGCTTTTAAAAGTGGACAGTGAATTTCTCTTTCGATACAGACGGCATCTGAGGAAGGCTGTTACGCTGAAATGCATCATGCCGATTGATTTTGTGCACTGAAATAAAAGGACGTATCTAACCTTACCTGCGTGGGCTGATATCCTTTCTGGCAAAGGGAAGGTTTTCGTTTCATTTGCAGAGCTGGCCACAAGCCCTTTACAGCCCCCTTCCAAAAGAGTTCGGCGGTGAGTGGCAAACGTGTGTGGACTCTCAAACCTCTTGGGAAAACGCCGAAACACCACACTCCACAGCGAGCTTACTAGCTGCAATGTGCGGGACTGTGATTTCATGGTGGTACTCACACTCACTGTAGGGGTGAGTGCCTTTGCTCGCTGTGGTGACTTGCGGTTGGGAGAAAGGAGGTTTGATGCTGTTCCTGCCACTACAAGATCCAGGATTCAGTGGGGCAGCTGCAGACACCGCCCACTTGGACAGGTACTTACGATGGTGTTTCTGCAGCATAGAAGGTTCAGATGTTACTGAGCGCCCGCCCCCCAATCATGTGGGAGTGTCTCCAGCAATTAAGTGAGGCGCTTTTAAAAGTGGACAGTGAATTTCTCTTTCGATACAGACGGCATCTGAGGAAGGCTATTACGCTGAAATGCATCATGCCGATCGATTTTGTGCACTGAAATAAAAGGATGTATCTAACCTTACCTGCGTGGGCTGATATCCTTTCTGGCAAAGGGAAGGTTTTCGTTTCATTTGCAGAGCTGGCCACAAGCTCTTTACAGCCCCCTTCCAAAAGAGTTCGGCGGTGAGTGGCAAACGTGTGTGGGCTCTCAAAGCTCTTGGGAAAACGCAGAAACACCACACTCCACAGCGAGCTTACTAGCGGCAATGTGCGGGACTGTGATTTCATGGTGGTACTCATACTCACTGTAGTGGTGAGTGCCTTTGCTCGCTGTGGTGACTTGCGGTTGGGAGAAAGGAGGTTTGATGCTGTTCCTGCCACTACAAGATCCAGGATTCAGTGGGGCAGCTGCAGACACCGCCCACTTGGACAGGTACTTACGATGGTGTTTCTGCAGCATAGAAGGTTCAGATGTTACTGAGCGCCCGCCCCCCAATCATGTGGGAGTGTCTCCAGCAATTAAGTGAGGCGCTTTTAAAAGTGGACAGGGAATTTCTCTTTCGATACAGACGGCATCTGAGGAAGGCTATTACGCTGAAATGCATCATGCCGATCGATTTTGTGCACTGAAATAAAAGTACGTATCTAACCTTACCTGCGTGGGCTGATATCCTTTCTGTCAAAGGGAAGGTTTTCGTTTCATTTGCAGAGCTGGCCACAAACTCTTTACAGCCCCCTTCCAAAAGAGTTCGGCGGTGAGTGGCAAACGTGTGTGGACGGAAAACGCCGAAACACCACACTCCACAGCGAGCTTACTAGCTGCAATGTGCGGGACTGTGATTTCATGGTGGTACTCACACTCACTGTAGTGGTGAGTGCCTTTGCTCGCTGTGGTGACTTGCGGTTGGGAGAAATGAGGTTTGATGCTGTTCCTGCCACTACAAGATCCAGGATTCAGTGGGGCAGCTGCAGACACCGCCCACTTGGACAGGTACTTACGATGGTGTTTCTGCAGCATAGAAGGTTCAGATGATACTGAGCGCCCACCCCCAATCATGTGGGAGTGTCTCCAGCAATTAAGTGAGGCGCTTTTAAAAGTGGACAGTGAATTTCTCTTTCGATACAGACGGCATCTGAGGAAGGCTATTATGCTGAAATGCATCATGCCGATCGATTTTGTGCACTGAAATAAAAGGACGTATCTAACCTTACCTGCGTGGGCTGATATCCTTTCTGGCAAAGGGAAGGTTTTCGTTTCATTTGCAGAGCTGGCCACAAGCTCTTTACAGCCCCCTTCCAAAAGAGTTCGGCGGTGAGTGGCAAACGTGTGTGGACTCTCAAAGCTCTTGGGAAAACGCCAAAACACCACACTCCACAGCGAGCTTACTAGCTGCAATGTGCGGGACTGTGATTTCATGGTGGTACTCACACTCACTGTAGTGGTGAGTGCCTTTGCTCGCCGTGGTGACTTGCGGTTGGGAGAAAGGAGGTTTGATGCTGTTCCTGCCACTACAAGATCCAGGATTCAGTGGGGCAGCTGCAGACACCGCCCCCTTGGACAGGTACTTACGATGGTGTTTCTGCAGCATAGAAGGTTCAGATGTTATTGAACGCCCGCCCCCCAATCATGTGGGAGTGTCTCCAGCAATTAAGTGAGGAGCTTTTAAAAGTGGACAGTGAATTTCTCTTTCGATACAGACGGCATCTGAGGAAGGCTGTTACGCTGAAATGCATCATGCCGATCGATTTTGTGCACTGAAATAAAAGGACGTATCTAACCTTACCTGTGTGGGCTGATATCCTTTCTGGCAAAGGGAAGGTTTTCGTTTCATTTGCAGAGCTGGCCACAAGCCCTTTACAGCCCCCTTCCAAAAGAGTTCGGCGGTGAGTGGCAAACGTGTGTGGACTCTCAAAGCTCTTGGGAAAACGCCGAAACACCACACTCCACAGCGAGCTTACTAGCTGCAATGTGCGGGACTGTGATTTCATGGTGGTACTCACACTCACTGTAGGGGTGAGTGCCTTTGCTCGCTGTGGTGACTTGCGGTTGGGAGAAAGGAGGTTTGATGCTGTTCCTGCCACTACAAGATCCAGGATTCAGTGGGGCAGCTGCAGACACCGCCCACTTGGACAGGTACTTACGATGGTGTTTCTGCAGCATAGAAGGTTCAGATGTTACTGAGCGCCCGCCCCCCAATCATGTGGGAGTGTCTCCAGCAATTAAGTGAGGCGCTTTTAAAAGTGGACAGTGAATTTCTCTTTCGATACAGACGGCATCTGAGGAAGGCTATTTACGCTGAAATGCATCATGCCGATCGATTTTGTGCACTGAAATAAAAGGACGTATCTAACCTTACCTGCGTGGGCTGATATCCTTTCTGGCAAAGGGAAGGTTTTCGTTTCATTTGCAGAGCTGGCCACAAGCTCTTTACAGCCCCCTTCCAAAAGAGTTCGGCGATGAGTGGCAAACGTGTGTGGATTCTCAAAGCTCTTGGGAAAACGCCGAAACACCACACTCCACAGCGAGCTTACTAGCTGCAATGTGCGGGACTGTGATTTCATGGTGGTACTCACACTCACTGTAGTGGTGAGTGCCTTTGCTCGCTGTGGTGACTTGCGGTTGGGAGAAAGGAGGTTTGATGCTGTTCCTGCCACTACAAGATCCAGGATTCAGTGGGGCAGCTGCAGACACCGCCCCCTTGGACGGGTACTTACGATGGTGTTTCTGCAGCATAGAAGGTTCAGATGTTACTGAGCGCCCGCCCCCCAATCATGTGGGAGTGTCTCCAGCAATTAAGTGAGGTACTTTTAAAAGTGGACAGTGACTTTCTCTTTCGATACAGACGGCATCTGAGGAAGGCTATTACGCTGAAATGCATCATGCCGATCGATTTTGTGCACTGAAATAAAAGGATGTATCTAACCTTACCTGCGTGGGCTGATATCCTTTCTGGCAAAGGGAAGGTTTTCGTTTCATTTGCAGAGCTGGCCACAAGCTCTTTACAGCCCCCTTCCAAAAGAGTTCGGCGGTGAGTGGCAAACGTGTGTGGGCTCTCAAAGCTCTTGGGAAAACGCAGAAACACCACACTCCACAGCGAGCTTACTAGCTGCAATGTGCGGGACTGTGATTTCATGGTGGTACTCATACTCACTGTAGTGGTGAGTGCCTTTGCTCGCTGTGGTGACTTGCGGTTGGGAGAAAGGAGGTTTGATGCTGTTCCTGCCACTACAAGATCCAGGATTCAGTGGGGCAGCTGCAGACACCGCCCACTTGGACAGGTACTTACGATGGTGTTTCTGCAGCATAGAAGGTTCAGATGTTACTGAGCGCCCGCCCCCCAATCATGTGGGAGTGTCTCCAGCAATTAAGTGAGGCGCTTTTAAAAGTGGACAGGGAATTTCTCTTTCGATACAGACGGCATCTGAGGAAGGCTATTACGCTGAAATGCATCATGCCGATCGATTTTGTGCACTGAAATAAAAGTACGTATCTAACCTTACCTGCGTGGGCTGATATCCTTTCTGTCAAAGGGAAGGTTTTCGTTTCATTTGCAGAGCTGGCCACAAGCTCTTTACAGCCCCCTTCCAAAAGAGTTCGGCGGTGAGTGGCAAACGTGTGTGGACGGAAAACGCTGAAACACCACACTCCACAGCGAGCTTACTAGCTGCAATGTGCGGGACTGTGATTTCATGGTGGTACTCACACTCACTGTAGTGGTGAGTGCCTTTGCTCGCTGTGGTGACTTGCGGTTGGGAGAAATGAGGTTTGATGCTGTTCCTGCCACTACAAGATCCAGGATTCAGTGGGGCAGCTGCAGACACCGCCCACTTGGACAGGTACTTACGATGGTGTTTCTGCAGCATAGAAGGTTCAGATGATACTGAGCGCCCGCCCCCCAATCATGTGGGAGTGTCTCCAGCAATTAAGTGAGGCGCTTTTAAAAGTGGACAGTGAATTTCTCTTTCGATACAGACGGCATCTGAGGAAGGCTATTATGCTGAAATGCATCATGCCGATCGATTTTGTGCACTGAAATAAAAGGACGTATCTAACCTTACCTGCGTGGGCTGATATCCTTTCTGGCAAAGGGAAGGTTTTCGTTTCATTTGCAGAGCTGGCCACAAGCTCTTTACAGCCCCCTTCCAAAAGAGTTCGGCGGTGAGTGGCAAACGTGTGTGGACTCTCAAAGCTCTTGGGAAAACGCCAAAACACCACACTCCACAGCGAGCTTACTAGCTGCAATGTGCGGGACTGTGATTTCATGGTGGTACTCACACTCACTGTAGTGGTGAGTGCCTTTGCTCGCCGTGGTGACTTGCGGTTGGGAGAAAGGAGGTTTGATGCTGTTCCTGCCACTACAAGATCCAGGATTCAGTGGGGCAGCTGCAGACACCGCCCCCTTGGACAGGTACTTACGATGGTGTTTCTGCAGCATAGAAGGTTCAGATGTTATTGAACGCCCGCCCCCCAATCATGTGGGAGTGTCTCCAGCAATTAAGTGAGGAGCTTTTAAAAGTGGACAGTGAATTTCTCTTTCGATACAGACGGCATCTGAGGAAGGCTGTTACGCTGAAATGCATCATGCCGATCGATTTTGTGCACTGAAATAAAAGGACATATCTAACCTTACCTGTGTGGGCTGATATCCTTTCTGGCAAAGGGAAGGTTTTCGTTTCATTTGCAGAGCTGGCCACAAGCCCTTTACAGCCCCCTTCCAAAAGAGTTCGGCGGTGAGTGGCAAACGTGTGTGGACTCTCAAAGCTCTTGGGAAAACGCCGAAACACCACACTCCACAGCGAGCTTACTAGCTGCAATGTGCGGGACTGTGATTTCATGGTGGTACTCACACTCACTGTAGGGGTGAGTGCCTTTGCTCGCTGTGGTGACTTGCGGTTGGGAGAAAGGAGGTTTGATGCTGTTCCTGCCACTACAAGATCCAGGATTCAGTGGGGCAGCTGCAGACACCGCCCACTTGGACAGGTACTTACGATGGTGTTTCTGCAGCATAGAAGGTTCAGATGTTACTGAGCGCCCGCCCCCCAATCATGTGGGAGTGTCTCCAGCAATTAAGTGAGGCGCTTTTAAAAGTGGACAGTGAATTTCTCTTTCGATACAGACGGCATCTGAGGAAGGCTATTTACGCTGAAATGCATCATGCCGATCGATTTTGTGCACTGAAATAAAAGGACGTATCTAACCTTACCTGCGTGGGCTGATATCCTTTCTGGCAAAGGGAAGGTTTTCGTTTCATTTGCAGAGCTGGCCACAAGCTCTTTACAGCCCCCTTCCAAAAGAGTTCGGCAGTGAGTGGCAAACGTGTGTGGATTCTCAAAGCTCTTGGGAAAACGCCGAAACACCACACTCCACAGCGAGCTTACTAGCTGCAATGTGCGGGACTGTGATTTCATGGTGGTACTCACACTCACTGTAGTGGTGAGTGCCTTTGCTCGCTGTGGTGACTTGCGGTTGGGAGAAAGGAGGTTTGATGCTGTTCCTGCCACTACAAGATCCAGGATTCAGTGGGGCAGCTGCAGACACCGCCCCCTTGGACAGGTACTTACGATGGTGTTTCTGCAGCATAGAAGGTTCAGATGTTATTGAACGCCCGCCCCCCAATAATGTGGGAGTGTCTCCAGCAATTAAGTGAGGAGCTTTTAAAAGTGGACAGTGAATTTCTCTTTCGATACAGACGGCATCTGAGGAAGGCTGTTACGCTGAAATGCATCATGCCGATCGATTTTGTGCACTGAAATAAAAGGACGTATCTAACCTTACCTGCGTGGGCTGATATCCTTTCTGGCAAAGGGAAGGTTTTCGTTTCATTTGCAGAGCTGGCCACAAGCCCTTTACAGCCCCCTTCCAAAAGAGTTCGGCGGTGAGTGGCAAACGTGTGTGGACTCTCAAAGCTCTTGGGAAAACGCCGAAACACCACACTCCACAGCGAGCTTACTAGCTGCAATGTGCGGGACTGTGATTTCATGGTGGTACTCACACTCACTGTAGGGGTGAGTGCCTTTGCTCGCTGTGGTGACTTGCGGTTGGGAGAAAAGAGGTTTGATGCTGTTCCTGCCACTACAAGATCCAGGATTCAGTGGGGCAGCTGCAGACACCGCCCACTTGGACAGGTACTTACGATGGTGTTTCTGCAGCATAGAAGGTTCAGATGTTACTGAACGCCCGCCCCAATCATGTGGGAGTGTCTCCAGCAATTAAGTGAGGCGCTTTTAAAAGTGGACAGTGAATTTCTCTTTCGATACAGACGGCATCTGAGGAAGGCTATTTACGCTGAAATGCATCATGCCGATCGATTTTGTGCACTGAAATAAAAGGACGTATCTAACCTTACCTGCGTGGGCTGATATCCTTTCTGGCAAAGGGAAGGTTTTCGTTTCATTTGCAGAGCTGGCCACAAGCTCTTTACAGCCCCCTTCCAAAAGAGTTCGGCGGTGAGTGGCAAACGTGTGTGGATTCTCAAAGCTCTTGGGAAAACGCCGAAACACCACACTCCACAGTGAGCTTACTAGCTGCAATGTGCGGGACTGTGATTTCATGGTGGTACTCACACTCACTGTAGTGGTGAGTGCCTTTGCTCGCTGTGGTGACTTGCGGTTGGGAGAAAGGAGGTTTGATGCTGTTCCTGCCACTACAAGATCCAGGATTCAGTGGGGCAGCTGCAGACACCGCCCACTTGGACAGGTTCTTACGATGGTGTTTCTGCAGCATAGAAGGTTCAGAAGTTACTGAGCGCCCGCCCCCCAATCATGTGGGAGTGTCTCCAGCAATTAAGTGAGGCGCTTTTAAAAGTGGACAGTGAATTTCTCTTTCGATACAGACGACATCTGAGGAAGGCTATTACGCTAAAATGCATCATGCCGATCGATTTTGTGCACTGAAATAAAAGGACGTATCTAACCTTACCTGCGTGGGCTGATATCCTTTCTGGCAAAGGGAAGGTTTTCGTTTCATTTGCAGAGCTGGCCACAAGCTCTTTACAGCCCCCTTCCAAAAGAGTTTGGCGGTGAGTGGCAAACGTGTGTGGACTCTCAAAGCTCTTGGGAAAACGCCGAAACACCACACTCCACAGCGAGCTTACTAGCTGCAATGTGCGGGACTGTGATTTCATGGTGGTACTCACACTCGCTGTTGTTGTGGTGAGTGCCTTTGCTCGCTGTGGTGACTTGCGGTTGGGAGAAATGAGGTTTGATGCTGTTCCTGCCACTACAAGATCCAGGATTCAGTGGGGCAGCTGCAGACACCGCCCACTTGGACAGGTACTTACGATGGTGTTTCTGCAGCATAGAAGGTTCAGATGTTACTGAGCGCCCGCCCCCCAATCATGTGGGAGTGTCTCCAGCAATTAAGTGAGGCGCTTTTAAAAGTGGACAGTGAATTTCTCTTTCGATACAGACGGCATCTGAGGAAGGCTGTTACGCTGAAATGCATCATGCCGATCGATTTTGTGCACTGAAATAAAAGGACGTATCTAACCTTACCTGCGTGGGCTGATATCCTTTCTGGCAAAGGGAAGCTTTTCGTTTCATATATATATATATATATATATATATGAGGTACGTGGTACTCCCAAGTCGAAGTATTCAGCAACAGCAGTCACTGTCGAACAGAAAACAGGAGCAGCGAGACCCAGGAAAAGTGCAAATATTTTTATTGAGTGCTAGCCCAGCACCAGTCCGCCATGACGCGTTTCGGCTAGAGATAGCCTTGATCACATGACAAGCGTCAAGAGGGCTGATCACCTATTTAAAGTGCAAAGTGCCATCACGTGTTATGGAAACAAAGAAAATACTGTCATGGTTTCCAATGCGATTGGAGTATTGCATAACGACATAAATGTCCAAATTAACACATGTATATGTACCCAAATAGTTTTTGCAGGTAATAAGCAATATCTGGTATGCATGGTTATCATTCATCTACAAAACCATCTATATACTTCTGGCATCTATTTACAAGAGTCAACATGGCAACGGCTATATCTAACTTTTAAAATGATATAAAAGCTAAAAGCCAATAAATAGTCATATATGTATTTAAAATATAACCATTAAAATCACCAAAACTCTGTATAAAACAAAATAGAAATTAAGGTTCCGTTTGTCATGAACTCCTAATTTAATGCAATAGTGCCCCAGTGGGCTAGTGATCCTGCAGGCCTATATTGAGTATTGTACATGTGCAAAATACGCAATTTACTTAAAACACAGTGATGGTATAAAGTGCTCCCACTGTTAGTGCTATGATTGAATGGTGAATTAAAAATAATGGTCATGGAGATGAACAGGGAAATAGTTAATACTCATCAGAACAGTTTCATATATTGAGTCACATCGCAGTTGTAAAGGTTAAAACTTCATATACACAAACGCTCTAAGTGGACATAAAATAGATGCACATAATGGACATTAAGATCTAGAGATAGGTGTGGCAATCCTCCCCAGTGTTAAGACCCTGTGGTGCCTTGGTGTCTAATAGGATTATGTACCGGGTCTCCAATTTCCGCAAAAGAGACTCCCGATCACCACCTCTCCGTTGGGGAGGAACACAATCTATCGCAAAGTATTTCAGTAGGGAAGCGTCCTTTCCATGTTTACTTTCAAAATGCCTGGCTACCGGGTACGTAGCATCTGCATGAGTAATTGCTCGCAGATGTTGTAGTATCCGCTTGTGTACCTGCGGTCGGGTACTTCCCACATACCTCAGCCCGCAAGGGCATTCCAGGACGTAAACAACATACTCTGATTTACAGTTTAGTTTCTGTTTGATTTTGATTGGAAAGGGAGAAAGAGGAGTCATCACCTCTGTTTTACTAATGCCATGTTTGCATGCTTTGCAACTCGAGCATCTCAGAAAACCTTTACTGCCACTGAGCCATGAGGCTGGAGCTACCTCGGGGCTGCTGGACACAAGACTGTCCTGCATAGCCCGGGCCTTGCGGTAAGTTATGCTAGGCTGAGGGCACAATTGAGAACCTATAATTGGGTCACTGGAGACCAGGAACCAATTGTCCTTGACTATTTTAAAAATGCTTTTATGTTGACTGTTGTAAGTCATTATTAGTCTTGTCTCCTCACCAGCCCTATCAGTTGGAATTTTGGGTCGGACACTTCCTGAGCCCAGGAGTGTGGTTCTATCTATCTTGTTGGCCCTGACCATTGCACTATCAATAGTTGCTAGTTTGTAGCCTCGTTGCAAAAACCGTCCTTTACAGAGGGATTGTGCCATCCAGCAGTCCTGTTCATTGCTGCAGATTCTCCGAATTCGCAGCATCTCCCCAAAAGGGATGCTACGGATCAGATGTGCAGGATGTTGGCTCTCTGCGTGCAGCAATGTATTCCCTGCTGTAGGTTTACGATGTAGTTTGGTATGAAGTTTTCCTGCCTGTACATACACCTCAACATCTAAGAAGACAATAGATGACTTGCTAAGGGTACTGGTGAAGTGAATGTTAAGGTTGTTGGTATTCAATAACTCTATGAAGTGAACAGCCTCATCTTCAGTACCGTCCCATACTATAAGTAGGTCATCTATGTACCTTAACCAAAGCTTGACCTTAGTGTTCATGATAGCAGCATGTTGTTTCATCAGGACCTGCTCCTCCCAGTACCCCATGTGAAGACAGGCGTAACTGGGAGAGAAGCAGGCCCCCATTGCCACTCCCCGGGTCTGCAAAAAAAGTTGATTAGCGAATAAAAATATGTTATTCTCAAGACAAATTGTGATCATATCATAGACCATTTTAGAATGTTCATGGAAACCAATGTCTCTCTTGTCGAGAAAATGCTGTGTGGCCTTTAAACCGTCAGTGTGGACGATACTGGTGTATAACGAGGTCACGTCCATGGATACCATAACATAATTAGGGCTCCATGTAAAGTCTTGTAGTTTTCTCAACAGATCACTGGTATCTAAGATGAAAGAAGGTAGGCCTCTCACAAAGTCCTGTAGGAAAAAGTCGATGTACCTACTCATATTCTCTAACAGGCTATTGCGAGCAGATATAATAGGCCTGCCAGGGGGTTGATGCAAGTTTTTGTGTACCTTGGGGATAAAATAGATGACTGGCATCACCGGATAATCCTTTTTGAGGAATTTATATTCGTCCATCGAGATCAAGCCCTTGCTTCTCCAAGCAGATAACTTCAAATAGATTGCATTTCTTGTTTGCATAGCGTCCTGCACAGAGATACGTCTATAGCAATCCCTGTCGTTCAGTTGTTTGTAGGCTTCCTCAAGGTACATTTTACGTGGCCACAATACCACGTTACCCCCTTTATCTGATTGTCGGATCACTAAATTCTTGTTGTCTCTCAACTTTTTGATTAAAGTGTGATATTCTCTGTCTCTATAAGTGTGGCGTTTAATAGAGTTGGCTGTTTTGATTTGTAGCTCTTTCAGTTGTGAGGTGACACGGTCATGAAAAATATCAACATTGTCTTTCAGCATCAGCGGACAGAATTTGGATTTTGTTCTGAAATTAGTAGGGCAGGCGATAGGTAGAGGCTCGCCCCCTAAAGCAGATTGACTTTCCGAATTTGGACACATTTCCTCCTGCTGTAGCTCAAACAATTCCTGGGTGAGAGCTACTCCTGTTACCATCATGTCACCAATATCATCAGATGCATTAGATGAAAGAGCATTTAATGGTGTTGGCTGTGAGGAATTAGAGTTGGGTCTACCCCGGGCAGCAAAATATTTGCGCAATTTAAGTTTACGAACAAACTTAAAAATGTCAACCTTGGCTGTTGCGTAGTCAAAGTTGCCCTTAGGACTGTAAGACAAACCCAACGATAGAAGGGAAGTTTCCTTAGTGGTAAGAACTGTATCGGATAAGTTAATGACTGCTTTGGTGTTGGTACCACTCTGTTCTGCCATTGGCGCTGAAGAGACCATATTGAACGCAGTTAATTCCACTGCTTCCTGAAGCGCTGTTTCTTGAGCTTGGCGGCTGGTTTTGCGACGCTTGCAGCATTTGCGCCTCTCTGCGCGTTGCCTGTTGTTGCGCTGCCGGCGGTAGCCTGCGCCGCAGATCTTAGGCTGGCTTTGCGATCTTGCTGCACAATTGCCATCTCCTGTGCCGGAGTGAGTTTGCGAAACCCCGCCAATTGTTGTCGCCTAGTCTCAGTCTCTGATTCGCATTCATATTGTGAGCTCTCTTCAGAAGCTGAAGCTGACGATTCCTCAACTGATCGTGTGTTAGAAGTTGATGCAGTATTAACATTGCTGTTGGTCGTGGTGGGCGTATTAGAATTGTTAATGGGTTGCCGTTGTTTGATTTTATCGTATTTTTTGGCAAACGTGAAAATCTTCCCGTTTTCGTAGTCCAGCCTGTCACGCTGGAACTTGTATGCTTTGCGTTTCATAATGCTATCTTCCTCACGTTTGAGCCTTTTGTTCATGTCGTCTCTCAATTTCGTTATTTCAACAGAGGAAGGTAACTTCTCAATTTCCGCATTAATTGCCTCGATTTTATCAAGCAGTTTTGCTCTGTCGCTTTGAGCGTACTGAACGAGAATACCCATTAGGCGCTTTGAGTTTTCCAAATTGCACTGCGCCCAGTCAGCAAGCATCTGGGGGTCGGGATCCTCATAAGAAGGGGCCAACAACGTGCGCAAACCCCTTGGCACCCGCCCCACTTCCAGATAACCCGACAGTGATGTAAACTCCCACCACTTGGCTTGTTCGCCCTTACTGCATTTTTCTAAGCGCTTGAACAGCTCCTTAATTTCTGACCGTTGTTCTGGTACAGTAACTGCAATGTGACTTGCTGTGGACTCCCCGGCCGGGGGGTCCGAAAACATCCCCTTGGACATCTCCATGCGCCCTCTCAACGTGTCTGCGGACATGGTGCAAGCAATGGGCAAAATGACAGTCAGGCACACGCAGAGTGGTTCCTACCGGTAATGCAGCACGGAACAACTTCTGTACTCCACACAGGGGGATATCCCGGTCCGTAACAGCTGCCGTCCTCGGTACTCGATCGATGAGCCTCGGAAACGGCGACCGACGCCCGCCAGTCAGCAGTCCCGGAACTACTTCCGGTCTTTCCACGAAAACGCCCAGCACACAGATCCGTTGGTCCCTGGGGCGTGGCGGCATCTCCCAACGCGGAGATTTTTCAAAATTTCCAAAAGGAAATGTAGCTTCTTGCCGCTTTAAGCCCAGAACGTGGAGGGGTCTCGCACAAGCCAGGGAAGCTCTCCCAGCTGAGATACGAGGTACGTGGTACTCCCAAGTCGAAGTATTCAGCAACAGCAGTCACTGTCGAACAGAAAACAGGAGCAGCGAGACCCAGGAAAAGTGCAAATATTTTTATTGAGTGCTAGCCCAGCACCAGTCCGCCATGACGCGTTTCGGCTAGAGATAGCCTTGATCACATGACAAGCGTCAAGAGGGCTGATCACCTATTTAAAGTGCAAAGTGCCATCACGTGTTATGGAAACAAAGAAAATACTGTCATGGTTTCCAATGCGATTGGAGTATTGCATAATATATATATATATATATATATACATATATTCACTGAAAAAAAGATAGGTTATAGACCATATATAGTTAGGAATTAGCATTTACAAAACCTTGCAAATTCACTGAAAAAACCATAGGTTATAGACCATATATAGTTAGGAATTAGCATTTAAAAAACCTTTTTTTACTCACACAAAACCATTGAAATTCCATATATAGTTAGGTGTACTAACTATATATCGCGCACCCGCAATCCACTGCTGATCATGTCACATATTACATCATTCATGACATGGTCAGTGACATCACTGATGACATCACTGATGACATCTCAAATGACATCACTGATGACATCACTGATGACATCTCAAATGACATCACTGACACGTTCCGTTTGCGCAACTGCCGCGTTAGAAAACAACATCGTGACGCGTCGCGTCAGCGTGACGTATCGCGTTGTCGCGTGATACGTCATATGACGCGCCACGTTAGCGTACCCGGAAGCGAACCGGTACGCGAAGCGAGGCGCGAAGCGCAGCGTCCCGGAAGCGATCCGGGACGCGGCGCAAAGCGCGTAACGTAAACACAAGAGGTCATGTGACTTGGTAATAACACTTTTCATTGGTTCATTTCACTTTTGGTTTCCTAATGATGTAAGACTAGGTCCCAAATGATGAAAACCCCTCCTTCTTTCCTCACTCTGACTTTCATCTTTGTGAGAGAAAGACCCTTTGTGATCAGTGAGCAATGGCTTCATTATTAGCTTCAGCTGGTTCTTCCCCACCACCTCCACCACATCCAAGGAAGAGAGGACCACCTGCTGAAGTTATCATTCAGCAAGAAGAGGAAGAAGAGGAAGAGCAGGAAGAGAGGCATTTTTTGCGTGAGGAGCCCAGGAGGTCTCATGTCAAAGAAAATTATATTTGGCAATTTTTTACATATCCCCGGGGCCAAAAAAAAGTCAATGCACGGTACGTAACTTGCCTTATATGTAAAGATAGACTGTCCAGAGGGACCGAGAAGAAGTACAGTTACCGCAACTACACAATGCATCGGCACATGAGTAGGTGGCATCCTATCAACTACAGTGCTGCGCAGTTACGTGACGAGCAAGATAATCCCCCTTCTATGGCCAGAAGATCAGTTGTACAGGAAGTGACGGGACCAGAGGCGAGGGAGATGGTCCCAAATATACAAATGAGGTTTGGGGAAATCAAACAAGTGTGCGTGCGTTGCAGTCAGTTGATTTGCTACAGAGAAAGTAGCGTCACTCTAATCAACAGAGCTATCGACAATCATGATTGCCCCAGAGAATAAATTCTTTTTTTTTGTTGCTCCTGTTGAGCCCTTTACAATGAATCGTGTTCGTTTCCCCCCCCCCAAAAAAAACCCAAAAATATAAAAACGTTCAGAAAATACAAAAAAAGTAAAAAAATGTTCAGAAAAATAATAAAAAAATATAAAACAACAAAAACAATAAAAAAAAAGTTCTTTTCAGAACTACCTCCCCGTTATAAAAAAATTGGTAGAATATTTGGAACTCTGCCAACCTCTATTTCTCTTAGTTCGCTTCCGGGTTCGCTCTCCGGTACGCGAACCGGGAGCGAACCCAACATTTAAAAAAAAAAAAAAAGAAGAGTAAGTATAAGGGAAGGAAACAGACAGTTATGTTAAAAGAAAGACAGCTATAGGGAGTAAACTAGAGATACTGTTTAATAGATCTATTTACTGAAGAAAAGATTTAAGAGGGTATAATTGTGAAAAACAAAATAGATAAAGAAGTGAGGAAAAAAAAGGAGAGTAGAAGAATAACAAAGAAGAGTTTCTTAGAGAATATGAGTGAATGTTCAAAATAAGATTAAGACATGTGGAATAACAGAGAGAAAAAACAGAATGCCGAAAAGAAGAAGTAACAGAAAAAGAATGATTGAAACAGCAAAGAAATCTAAATAACATAGGGGCATATTATCAACATAGGCGATAAAAGTTTTGCTGCTTTTATTGGCAGAAATCTGCCGCTAAAGCCGCTTTTGCAGCACTTTTCTGCCGATAAAAGCAGTGGTAATTTAATTGGCTGTGTTGATAATATGCCCCTTACTGTGCTTCAACTACACAGAGAAAACATAATGAACAAGTAGTGAAAGAGTGATCAGTCAGAGACAGTGAGAGTAATAGAGACGGAGTTAGTGAACAAGAGTGAGGAACTATGAGAAAAAAGGGACTGAGAAAAAGAGTGGAAGGAGTAGAGTAAGTAAGTAATAGAGAAAGGAATGAGGGAAGTAGCAAAGGCAGGAAAGTGAGGGTTAAAGAAATGAAGCAGTGGAACTAATAGTAGTGAAATGAGATAGAAATGAAACGAAAAGAGTACAAAACATTTACCTTATAATTGTCGTTAACTTAGTCACTTGTTATTTTTATACTTTCAATCTGTGAAAGAGATAACAAACATTTGGAAAATATTAAAACATATATTTAAAAATTAGAAAAGACAAGGGAAAAGATTGAAAGACAAACAGTTTTTCAACAACTTTGACACTTACAGAAGCTTCTGCTTCTCCAGGCCCCCTACACAGT
Organism: Lissotriton helveticus; assembly: GCF_964261635.1. Classification (NCBI taxonomy): domain Eukaryota; kingdom Metazoa; phylum Chordata; class Amphibia; order Caudata; family Salamandridae; genus Lissotriton; species Lissotriton helveticus. The sequence goes on along the minus strand of NC_136071.1, from coordinate 571,690,708 downwards.
CCTAAAGATATACATTTTAAACTAACAGTATCTTGATGCAGATGAAGTAAGGCCTATCTTGGAACATGGTGCATCTTTTGCACTGCTGTTGTCTCACAAAAGTGACGCAATGGCAGCGCAAAAGAGGTGCACAATCATCATAAAACTGTTCCTAACATTTTAAATGATTGTTTCAGGATGGCAATAAGGTGTGTCGTATCCAGACGTTTGTTTCAGGTGAGGCCTACTCAGGGTTGCAGATCAAATTTAGGCTTGTTCAAGAGTACAGAGGAGATAATACATGTGCAGACCAACCAATAAAATTCAGACTTCCTCTGTTTCCCTGGACAGGCCTAAACTTCATCTGCACAATGTGATTCGTAATGTTAGGAAACACAGGTAATGTATTTCAAAAACGTGCAATTTCTTTTGCTCATTTCACAATCACATCACTTGTGTTTCCTTTGGTTAGGTATCTCATTGTGCAGATGTAGTCCAGCATATGAAAGAGTACGCACTGCATGCAACAACTTTGACACTTACTGAAGCCTCAGCTTCTCCATACCCCCTACACAGTCCTAATTATATACATTTTAAACTGACGGTATCTTGCTGGAAATGAACTGAGGCCTATCTTGCAACATGGTGCATCTTTTACACAAAAGTGACGGAACAGCGGCGTCAAAGAGGCACACAGCCTTCATAAAACTGCCCTTAACATTTTAAATAATTGTTTCTAGATGCTGATAAGGTGTAACCTATCCACAGATTTGTTTCAGGTAAGTCCTACTCAGGGTTGCAGATGAAATTTAGGTATGTTGAAGAGTATAGAGGAGATAATACATGTGCAGGCCTACTAACGAAGTGAGTCATGTCCACTGCACTCTTGAACAAATGTCAGACCTCCTCTGTCTCCTGGAACAGGCCTAAACCTCATCTACACAATGTGATGTGTAATGTTAGAAAACACAGGTAATATATTTGAAAAACGTGCAATTTTTTTTGCTCATTCCACAATCACATCACCTGTGTTTCCTTTGCTTAGGTATCTCATTGTGGAAATGTAGTCTATCATATGAAAGACTACGTAGAATGTGAGCACTGTATGCAACAACTTTGACACTTACAGAAGCCTCACCTTCTCCATGCCTCCTACACAGTTCTAAATGTACATCATAAATACAAACAGTACAGAATTAATTATCAAGTTAAATGGTTTATTTTTGCTGTTCTCAGAATGTATCAAATTTCACTTTCAACAGTGACTTGAAGGTATTCATCATATAACAGCGGGGAAAAAAAAACACAATCAAAATGATTGTGTTTAAAAAACCCATATAACATAACCAATCAGAAATCAGAACTCCTCAAAAGTAACTTACTTTCCATGACGTCGAAGGATGTCCTATGAACAGCTTACACTCGGTTGTGCTGTTTTTATTTTCAGCCCGCCACTTTCTGAAAGAAAACCTCCATCGTTTCGAGAAATATGTTACATACAATAAATGACTTCTCGCTCTCTACCACACGTTTCCACAAGGCCAAATCATGTAAGAGCCATTTATACCTCTTGGAATTCTTGTAAGCAAATCCCGTCAATTTCTATTTCCGCAACTTTCAGAAAGAAAACGTTCAAGATCACTTTCACAATCCTGGACTAGTAATATCTTACCCTTCTTGCTCACTCATGTTCTACATTTCCTATGACACTGATACTGTTTACTATGAAGCAGACTTACACTATCTCTATGACTACTACAATTATTTAATTCTCTACATCACTTTTAATCACAAGGCAATATAAAACAGTAGATAAAACTGCATCAACCCCTAGAATCATTATACGCCAGTTACCTACCCTAAATTCTCTTTTCTGAAAACAGAAAGTAAGAATATTTTTAAGTAAAAAGGCAACATTGTATCGTAGTCAAATGTCAATAATTTCCGAAACAGCAATTTTTTTTACATTTTCAATAAGCTGTGTGATAAGCGGATCTTGTCAAATGACCATCATGCCATATAATAGCTGCAGTTACAAATGTTCTTCCTAAAATCAACGACTGTGTAGCCACAACATTTGTAATTAAAGTTGAAGACTTACTTTCATCAGGTTTATATAGTTGGATTTTTAAAATGACATTATAATCAAAAGTTTGGACAAATAATCTAGACAGCATTGCAGACTTACATTCCCTCTACTCCATGTCTTGATTGGCTGCTTGAATTAGCTTATAAAAAGAAACAGTTTTTCTGAACTCATTCAAAGTGCAGTTATTTTTCCATGACGTCAAGTGTTATGGTAAGAACACCGTTTGCTTTGGGAAATACTCTGTTGTCCTTCAACTAATCTCTGCCCAACACTTTCTGTAAGAAAATCTTCTTTTTTTCCAGGAACTATTTAAAACTCAAAATTAACTTATGTCTCTGTACTACACTTATCCTCAAGGCCAAATCGTGTAGGAGCCATTAGAACCTCTTGAAATTCCTCAGAGCAAATCCCGAGATTCCTTCTCTAAAATTTTGGTTTTAAAAACACCAGGTAAGAATTTTTAAGGTCAAAAGGTAATTTTTTTTTGAAAATTAAAACAGAATCGTTGCAGAATGACCAGCCGTTTCTAGACTTTAAATAAGCTGTGTAATGTCCTGATGTTATTGAAGGACCGTCATGATATATAATTGCTGCAGTTACAAAAGTCCTTCCTGATATTGACAACTGCGAAGCAACAACATTTTTAATTAAAGTTGTCAATTTTGTTCCATCAGGCCTACATCGTTGGAACATTAAAATGACATACTGGCCATATGTTCGTATAAATAATGTTGACATCATTTCAGATTTACATTGGCTACACTCCATGTTGTGATCAGCTGCTTTTACTAGCTTATTAAAGGAGACTGATTTACTGTCTGGCAAAGTTAAATATATAAATCTTTCTGAGTCTACACCTTCAGCATGCAATACATCAAGCATATACATTAAAAACTCCTGACAATCTTGCTGAATATTTTGAGAGAATTGTGTTTGACCTGAACATCTGTCTAACAGATTTCGAATTTCAGACACACTACATTTCTCTAACACAGAATTTAACAAACTGCAAAATCTTTGATCCGAATTGACCACAATCTCTTCTTTTACATTTTCTAGAGAAAACAAAACATTAACCACTACATTAGCATAGCAGTTGACACCAGAACTGTTTTCAAATTGAAAACCAACAACATCTTCAACAGAATCCTTTTTGTTTCTGCTTATAATTTCAGGTTCATCGACTTTTCGTCTTTTTGCTACAACCTCCCTAGTATTGGTCACATTTCTTCGTTTCCGGCCTACCACACGTTTCTCAAACAAAGGATATTGAGGCAAATTTGGCGCATACTCTCTTCTTAACCTATTGTATTCCTTAACACAATCTAGATCCGCACAAATGTTTGTGACATCACACTCAATCAAGTACAATCCCGATAAAGTTCTAACTCGTGACAATGCCACATATGCCATACCCTCCTTGAACACAGAACTGCCAATATTCACCAATGCACTATCTACACTTAAACCTTGCGATTTATGGATTGTCACCGCATATGCCAAGCAAACAGGAAACTGCTTACGGCGAACATATAAGTCTTTTACAAGCAAAAATCTAGCAGAACAACGACCAATTAGCTGTACTTCCTCAATGCCATCAAATTTAATTTTTAAAAATTCAATTCCATCTCTATTTCACAAAATCAACAACATTACCCATTGATCCATTTACCAGACCTCTTTCAACATGTAAATTCCTTCTTAAAATTATACGGCAGTTTAAGCACACATTCAGAGTCTTTTCAAAATCTGCAGTTTTAGATATAGTCTTCTCTAATGAATCCAATTTTGTTTTCAAATTCTCAGACAAAATAATTGTTGATCACATATGCTCTACTCTGTCAATAGCTTCCAGTTTTACAATCTCTTGGTTTTCTAAATGCAACATTTTGTTGTTGAAGATGGCACATTCTGCAAGAGTTGGCATCAAACATATTCCAGATTTCTTCTCAGTAATTTTCTGAAAAATATTCTCAGGCACAACGTCTTGTTCTGGATATAAATTTGACAGTAATCGTGCATGTAAAGCTTCTTTCCCATGCTCGGTCACTTTTCCAATTCTAACATCTTGTAGAATATTCTTGTAATCTTCATCCTTCGCCTGACGCATATTTTCATGCAGTTCAGCATAATTGAAGTTTAACCATATATTGACGTTGCCAATGCTCCCTAGGCACTTCCTGGTATCTTCATGCGTGAGCATTTTGAACACAGGTTGTCCTTTCACTGGTGTCAGCTGCAGAAGATCTCCGAAAACAATGATGTGTTTGCCACCAAATAACACATCATACTCTGTTTTGAGAACTTCTTGCATTCTCAAATGCACAAAGGCAAGCATGACATTGGAAACCATGCTTACTTCGTCAATGATAAGAAGTTTCATTTTCCTCAAGACTCTTGAAACTTCACAACAAGCATCTCCAGATAACTTGTGGTATTGTAATTTGTTGTCATGCTCCACTGGCAGCATCAGTAGACGATGCAAAGTAATACCTTTAATGTTATGTGCTGCCAGTCCAGTTGGAGCGGTGACAACACAAGACAGCGATGACTCAGTCCTTTCCTGCAAATAACATGAAATTGCTTTAATGAGGAAACTTTTTCCAGTTCCCGCTTCTCCACTCACGTACAGTCGGACAGGCTTCAACGACGTACATGAGCACTCTTTCTTCTCATGACTTAATCCATGATCAATTTGCTTGGTAACTTCGTCATATATTTTCCTCTGCTCAACGTTGAGTTGTCTTTCCAAGTCTTCTAAGTTAACCGCATCCTCCTGAGCATGTGCCATGGCTCTTTCCACTTCATTCATGGCAGTGGCAGCTTCATTTTCGATAACAGGTCCTCCTAGTGGATCCTGACTCAATGAAACAGAACACTGACTGTCCTGAGAACTGTCTCTGGCAATCTCGGCTGCAATCGTTGCTTCCTGCTCGATTTCCGCATTCAACATTTCTAGATATTTGGGAAAAGCAGGACATTCTATGGTCTCCTTGGCGGCAGTGAAAGAGTCTTCGTAACAGAGGAAATCTCCAAGCAGTTCCTCTTCTGCACGCCAAGGCTTGAAAAGTTGCAAAAGTGCTAAATAGAAAAACTCCTTTTTTCAGGAGATTCGCCACTCAATTTTCGATGGTTTACCAAGTGGCATTTTCTTTGCTTGACCAGACATCCCTCACTTCCAATTACAGCATACACTCCTTTCTCAATATCTTCTTTGATGTTCCTCTTGAATATGTAATTTTGTAGAACCTCATACAGACAAACATTCTCGAGGTGACTGCTTCGATTTGGATAATAAGTATCCAACATGTTGGTCTTCAAAATATCGGTACTGTCCTGCTCCTTTTCCGCCAAATACTCAATTTCCCGCACAGGTTTCAGAACTCGATTACGCGTTGCACCAAGACCAAGACTCGCCCAAACGATACTCCTGGATTTGGCATAGAGACTTGCTGAAGACAACCGGTCAGAACATTCGTAAGCTCCGATTTCTCGATGTGACAACATCTTCAGACTGAAACTGTACAACTTCTTACTGAGGCTCTTTTCATGGGAAATGTCCTCCCACATATCCTTCAATTCTGTCTTTTCTTTTTTGGTGATGTAAGATGTCACATACCGAGCCACAGCCATACAGTTATCAGCCATAAACTTTATATCCATGTTAGCATTCCACATGGACAAAATCACTGGGTTGTAGTCGTTGATGTACTTGGACTCTTCGTTCCTCTTCAAATTGTATGTGTTTTTAGGTGATTTCTTCATCACATTATGTCGCAGCGAAGACATCAAACTGTTTACTCTTCCTTTAGAAATCACCGGTCGTGGAAAGCCGAAACGACATTTGGTGTAGAACTTGTCCTTGTTTCTGAATTTACGACGACAGTACTTTCCGCAACGATGGCTTTGGAAACGTAGAACTTTTTCTCTTAGGCTTTTCTTCTCCTTTGCGTTTGGAACAGCACACGTAGAATACTGTTGTATGAAACTCATCACTAAGTCTTCTGGATCCGTTCCAAATTTAGGTGCATCCTTGATCCACAGCAGCATATGTATATGAGGAGCACCTCTTGCTTGGCACTCCTTTCTCCAGAAGAAATCCAACACCTCTCCAAGAGGTGGATTTCTGTTGTTCATCATGAAAGACATCATAGCTTCAAATCTATGATTGAAGTACCTGCATACATTGACTGGATCCAAAGAGCACAGTTCTCCGGGTGTCTTGAATTCGATGTTTTCAATGTTTCCATTTGCCTCTCGTAGAAATTCAAGTAAGTCTTCCCACCCATACTCGGCACAGCTCAGAGTGAGGAACCATGTGGGAGTTCCTAAGTTCCTCAGCATACATTTTAAATCACCATGACGACGGTACCAGTACTCATTAGTACCACGCTGACACGCCATGAGATTAATCAGGTGACAATCCAAAATACTGTCTTGGACATTGACTTTATCCATAAAGTCACTTGCCGAGATGTTTTGCATGTGTATACCACTTTTCAAGATGTGGTTTACTGCATATGACAGTCCAGACAGATCGCTTTCAAACAGGAGATGAAACAAATAAGTAATGCATTGTCGAAACCTAGCATCTCCTGCATACAATCGTAAAGTCCGGTATTCAGAAGCAGGAATTTGATGAGGTCGCTCATCATATCTTCCTCCCTGACCTGTTGGAAATAGCTGTGGGAAACACCGAGCTTCCAAACTTTCCTCCCAAACACTAATGGGACTCCCTTTGGCTTGTTTCATTTGAAACAACTCAATAGCATTCCCCATGACTTCCTTGGAATGCAAAGGATGAACACTATAATGTTCATATATTTCTTCACTTTTGGAGGGTTCTACTTTCTCAATTTGACCAGCACACAAATCGCTATCCTCTTCCTCACTTTCTTCCTCTTCTGCAACATATACATTCTTATAGTACTTATTATTTTTTTTCAAATACAATGTTGCCTTTTTGACTTTCCTAACATCCACTAAATCTTGCCATATTTGCTTATTCTTTGTCGGAACCCCATTAACTAAGATAACCAGAGGTTCCTCTTCCACTTTTTCTACTCCAATTGTATTAATGTTTTTCTTCAAATCTAGAGGCAAATAAACAACTCTTCCCTTTAATCCTTTCTGTAAATCTGATGGAGGCAATTTCCCTGTCTTTGGCTCCATTCTTACAATAGCCTGAAAGGGATGGATACTTTGAATCAAAATAGATTCATAAGTATTTAAATCCTTCAATTCAGAAGGAATCTCAACCAATTCCAGATTATTATGAACCGCACTAGCAGGCATCTGGTTTTGATTTAATTTGTTACAACAATAAGTACACACACGTTGATCCGATCCCAAATCAAAACAATTTTCTACCATCAAGTATGTTGCGAAATCCTTCCATTCACTATTATTTTCCCTTTCACTTTTTGCATATAAATCCACTAACTTAGTCTGATTCTTATAATAAGTGCGTCGACAACACACACAAGTGAAACTAGGCCTCTCACTTGATTTCACCTGAAACGTGGCAATTTCCTTCTGAAAATTATCTGTACTGGAAACCTGTACACTATCTTCCACATTACCCTCTTCTTCTGGGTCAATTTCAACATTCTCCTCTTTACTTCCAAAGTAACAAAACTCAATTTCTTCACAAATATTCTTCACATCTATTTCAGAACCATGCAAAAGAGCAGCACATAATTGTTTAAGCATAATTGCTGGACTCTTAGCATAATACAACATTCTAACTAATTTCCTCACTTTATTATGATGCACTGCTAGCATCCTGAAATGATGAAAAACACTCTGGCATACTCTCCTGGAAAGACAAGCCAGTGAATGACCATGCAAACCTGTCACTTCTCTCACTCTGCAAGGATCTAGGGCCGGATGTAGGTCGGTCGGTAACGGCCGAAAATCGGTATTTTCGGCCGTTACCGACCGGTATTTACAAAATGGTATGTAGGGCCACATATTTTACAGAATCGGTAAATTTACCGATCGGTAAATTTACCTAATCTGTAAAATACCGAATCGGTATTTTTATCTATTCGATAATTTTGATATGTAGGTGGGACTCTTCTGAGTCCCACAACCCTTACCGAATCTGTATTTTACCATCAAATATATTTGATGGTAAAATACCGATTCCGGTGTGCATGCACATGTGTGCATGCACACCTGTGCCATATGACAGGCAGACCTGCCCTTAGGGCAGGTATGCCTGCCACATGGCCCCCAAATCTTTTTTGGGGGTGCTAGAGGGTGTCAAAGTGACACCCCCTGCACCCTTGTCAAAATCGGTATTTACCGATTCGGTAAAAACCGACCGGTAATGCCCCATTCATTCCTATGGGCTTCAAAGCCCATAGGAATGAATGGGGCAGTACCGGTCGGTATTTACCGAATCGGTAAATACAGATATTTACCGATTCGGTAAAAGGAACATCTGGATGTTCCTACATATCCACCCCTTAGATTCACCGATTTTTAATTACCGAATCGGTAAAATTCGGTAATTAAAAATCGGTAAATCTATTTTACCTACATCGGGGCCTTAATTCTTGCAACAACATCCTTTTCTGCTTCAAACTTTTCTTATTAAATGTCCGTACAAAATCACAAAGCAAATTGATGGAATCCTGTCGTACACTGCAAATACTACTACACTTCCAGGTGTACACAGGACCCTTAGGACGTCTTCCTAAAACCTCATTACCTAACACCTCTTCTGTCTCTGTTGTCACAAGTTTTTCTTTTTCAACTGGACAACCATCTTTCACCTCATAAGCTCGACCACTGTCGTCAACTGCATGCACCAAATCATTATCCTGGAAATAACTCTCCTCATTGAAAAATGCCTCACAACTTGAACTATGCATCCATTCTCCAGAAAAAACTTCACAAAAATTACTACGATTAACTATTCTCTTCCATCTACTATTTCTTTTGAAATCATAAATTGCCTTGTTTAGCTTCCTAATTCTATTGATTATCAAAATAAATAACTTTCGCTTTATTTCAAATGCCTGATCAATAACTTTCTCAACTTTTTTTTTTCTCTTATAAAAAACCACTTTCTGTTGACCTTTCTTAATATTTTTTAACAAATTGCCAATTATCCTGTTGCGGAACATTCGTCTACGAATGTCCCTAAACTGTTGTTTCCTTCTACTATCATGCACAGAGTTATCTCTTGCTCTAGCAGTAACATTTTTGATTGGCCTTTCCTTTCCGTTTAAATTGCTTCTCTTTTTCTGGACTAAAACATTTTCTGTACTACTACTTTTTTTTCTACAAATGTTTCTTATGAATGTTTTCGTGGTCTTACCCGGTGCTTTCTTGGTGACTTGACAAGTTTTTTTTGTAGAGGACTGCTGCATTATTTCATGGACCTGCTGTCTTTGACGTTTTGCAGCCTTTCTAATTCTATCTTTGGTTGGCATTCTCAAATTTTGAAATGATCTGCAGTTGAATCTGTGGTAAAATATAATAAAAAATGTTATTAACCACTATTACCAAACAGTAAATCAATAACAGTCATCAAAAACTTAACACACTACTTGACATTTTTACATAGAATATTTTTTAGTGCTTTGGCAAATTTAGAATACACAAATAGCAGAAAAGAAATGGAATTCTTCTTCATTTTACCTGTGCTGTTTTATATGTGAATCTGATCTAATTTTATGAGCATATTTTAATATTTTATTGAAGACACTACACAACACCTGTTTTTGAAGGTGTGTTTAATTTTAAATGAAACGGTTTACATTTCTACTTTTCATTTATTATAAATTTTAAAAATAAATGTTTATAGTTCCATAGGCTCAAGCACGTCAGCTTCCCACCCTATGTCATACAATTCTGACAAATCGGCATCCTCATCATGTTCTTCATCATCCTCAGGATTTAAATCATCCAAGGGATCTACTTCCACTGACGTTTCAATTACAAGTTCAATGATAAGGTCAAAATCAACTGATTGCTGATTGTCACTCATGGTTGATGTTGTCGTTATCTTTAAAGAAAGAGAACAACAATGAGATGTTGCAGAGTAAGAGACAAATCTCAGAGATTATAATAGTAAAATTGTTTAACAAGAGTAACATTTTGCAGCTATTATTTAGCCATGTCCATCAATGCTGAGGAGGTGAGGCCTATGTCCAAGTGTTCAGTGAACAGGACTCATCTCTTCTTAACCTTGGATAAGCCTCACCGACTCTGTGTCCCCTGCTCATACTTAAATGTACAGGGGCAGATTTATGCTAAGTGGCGCATCCCCACGGATGCACCAGTTAATGTGCACCGCTGCTCTGCCACCCATAGTGTGCCGCATTTACAATGTGGAGCACCATTGAGCAAAAACAGCACAGATGCGTCACGCATCTGTGCCGCAAAAGCAGCACATTGCAGGAATCACGTCATAAGCGCGACATGTCTACTGCAATGCACAGGAGGAACCCTCACATTGCATGGTGCATCACTTCTTATGCCTGTTTCAAACAGGCGTAAGGATTTGATTCAGCAATGCTATAAAGCTGACTCAGTGAAATCTTCTAAATTTCACTGTGTTAGTTTTACAGGGCTTTCATGCAAATTAATGCATACCTTGCAACAAAACACCTATATGAAAACTGACGCAGGTTTCATGTGGCACAGGACTTTACAGCATGACACATCTGCCTAGATGCATCAAGTTGTAAATATGTCGCCACATAGCAAATCTTTTGCACCACCGCTGCGTCACAAAAGTGACGCACAGTGGCGCAAAAGAGGCACACACCTATCATAAATCTGACCCTAACATGTTAAATGATTGATTCAGGATGACGATAAGGTGTGGCCTATCAAGAGGTTTGTTTAAGGTGAGGCCTACTCAGGGTTGCAGATTAAATTTACGCTTGTTGAAGAGTATAGAGGAGATAATACATGTGAAGACCTACCAATGAAGTAAGTCATATCCACTTCACTCTTGAACAAAGGCCAGACCTCTTCTGTGTCCGTGGACAGACCTAAGCCTCATCTGCACAATGTCATTCGTAAACTTAGGAAACACAGGTGATGTAATTGAAAAATGTGGAGTTTCTTTTCCTCATTTCACAATCACATCACCTGTGTTTCCTTTGCTTAGGTATCTCATAGTGCAGATGGACTCTAGCATATCAAAGAGTACACAGAAGTTGAGCAGTGTATACAACAATTTTGACATTTACAGAAGATTCAGCTTCTTATCTTGTTGGAGATGAAATAAGGCCTGTCTTGCAACATGGTGCATGTTTTGCATCACTGCTGCATCGGTTTCATGTGGCACGGGACTTTACAGCATGACACATCTGCCTAGATGCATCAAGTTGTAAATATGTCGCCACATAGCAAATCTTTTGCACCGCCGCTGCATCACAAAAGTGACGCACAGTGATGCAAAAGAGGCATACATGGCTATGTAAGTTAAATAATCAAAATCTAAATTTGCCAAGCACACATGGGTGTGTATTTACAAGGACCTTCCACCACGAAGAAATGTCTTTAATTAAAATGAGAGAAATAACATCAAAGGGACTCAAATGCCTTTTAAATGTACCCCAAGCAACCTATGAAACTCTAGCAGTACATATCAAGAAACCTAATTGATTTCAGAAATCGTTTTTAAACACATCATCTAAATCAATGATATACCTACATTCAAGGGGAAATGACTTAAAATGGCCTAAGACACATGAAAGCGTTTTTTTAAGGTCCTTGCACCATTTTTGGGTCACTTTTAACATGGCTATGTTAGTCAAAGAATTAAAATCTAAATTTGCCAAGCACAGATGGGGGCGTATTTACAAGGACCTTGCACCACGGGGAAAGGTCTTTAATTAAAATGAGAAAAATAACATCAGAGAGACTCAAATGCCTTTTAAATATACCCCAAGCAACCTATGAAACTCTAGCACTACATATCAAGTAAACTAATTGATTTCCAAAATCGTTTTTAAACACATCATCTAAATCAATGATATACCTACATTCAAGGGGAAATGACTTAAAATGGCCTAAGACACATGAAAGCGTTTTTTTAAGGCCCTTGCACCATTTCTGGGTCACTTTTAACATGGCTATGTTAGTCAAAGAATTAAAATCTAAATTTGCCAAGCACAGATGGGGGCATATTTACAAGGACCTTGCTCCACGGGGAAAGGCCTTAAATTAAAATGGGAAAAATAACATCAGAGAGACTCAAATGCCTTATAAATATGCCCCAAGCAACCTATGAAGCTCTAGCACTACATATCAAGAAACCTAATATTTTTCAAAAATCGTTTTTAAACACATCATCTAAATCAATTATATACCTACATTCAAGGGGAAATGACTTAAAATGGCCTAAGACACATGAAAGCGTTTTTTTAAGGCCCTTGCACCATTTCTGGGTCACTTTTAACATGGCTATGTTAGTCAAAGAATTAAAATCTAAATTTGCCAAGCACAGATGGGGGCATATTTACAAGGACCTTGCTCCACGGGGAAAGGTCTTAAATTAAAATGGGAAAAATAACATCAGAGAGACTCAAATGCCTTATAAATATGCCCCAAGCAACCTATGAAGCTCTAGCAGTACATATCAAGAAACCTAATATTTTTCAAAAAACGATTTTAAACACATCATATAAATCAATTATATACCTACATTCATCGGGAAATGACTTACAATGCCCTAAGACACATGAAAGCGTTTTTTAAGGGTCACTTTTAACATGGCTATGTAACTCAAAGAAACAAAATCTATTTGTAAAACACTTGACACAAAGCAACATTTTAAATACAGAACTTCCTTCATAATTTTCTCCCTAAAGCATACTATTGTCTATCTAAATTAAATGAATCTTTTCTCACCTTAGCAAATACTTTATGAGTTTCAAAACAGTCTCAGAAACACACCAATTTGTCTTCAGCAGAGCAAAAGGTATGAACTCCAGAGTCTGCAGCCATGAAAAGCACAGAAATGATGTAATTCATCACACATATCTCTCATGTCACCCAATCAAAACTCTTCCCTCACTTTTTTCAAATCAACACCCTTCCCCCCTCTGCCCTCTCTGCCTTTTTTGCATAGCAACCACCTCATGAAAGACGTCTGATGTTTGCAAGTTCACACAACAATGTTTCAATTGAACTCTGAACTCTCAGTGCACCTGCATATCCAGTGCAATCTTTCATTAAATGATTTTTTCTTGACCATTCAAATTACATCTTTCAAAGAACTCATCCATGCACCCTAACTTTCTGTTTTCAGCAATCAAAATCCACCAATCACTGCTACTGCTTCCTTAACACAGAAACTCCACAGTTTTTTTCATTTTAAACTCTTATTTTTCCAACTGCCATTTCATTGCCACACTTCATCTGACTGCAGCAGAACCTCCTTTCACCATGTTTTCTGTCTGGATTGTTGGACATAGTTACATCTACTGGGCTCAGAGGTATGCTGAGAACAGAAATTTACCTAACCTCAATTTACAAGATGTGGAAATTAAGTTGTTTGGCCACAGAGGATTAAAATGTCACCAATTGATACCATTGGTGAAAACCTTTATGCATTTGCCTAAACCTGACCTGTTAATTTTGCACTGTGGAGGTAATGACTTGGGCACTTTGACTGGTGTAGGTCTGGAAATGCTTTTAAAGGACACCTTTGAGCAATTGATGGCACTTTTTCCTCAAACTGCCTTGGTATACTCAAATATATGCCAAAGACAGAAATGGAGGTGGTCGAACCAATTTTGTCCACAAATTGAGAAATCGAGGAAGCATGTAAACAAATCTGTTTCAGCTTACATGAGAGACCATGGAATGGGCTCCATGTACAACAATAACTTGCGTTACTACATGCAAGATATCTACAGAGGAGATGGAGTTCACTTCTCAGATGAAGGGAACAGAGTTTTCATTCTAAATTTAAGACTGTGCACTGGTACCTACTTATAAGTACCTAAATGTACCATAAACCCAAAAGCTCTTCTCAGAGCTACCCTACATCTGATCGCTCTCAATTATTATTTTACTCTAACTTTTTTCACTAATTTTCAACAAAGTACGCTCCCCGGGGCGCTACCCGGTACGCGAACCGGAAGCTAACAGCGCGAATTTTTTTAAAAAAATGTTTTTTTTCGCACATATGGGCCTCCTCAGCCATCCTCAGAAAACCTAGGGGGTCAAAATACGTCTACTGTGCCCCCTTCTACCCATTCTGAACATTATGTGCCCTCCATCTTGTATCTTAATTCGACCGAAACACAAAATGGTGGACTCCCGTAACGCTTAAGGTTCGCGTACCGGGGCGCTCCCCGGGAAGCGCTCCATTAAAAAAGGTGGGAAAGTAATTTACAGAAGAAACCCTGGAGACACTTTCACCAAATATAGATTTGCTCATACTACATACCAATCCCTACCATTTTCACAAATTTGGTTGGAATTCCATTTAGCCATTTAGCCTGTAGACCTCTCTAAATACCCTGAGGTAAATTACTTCACAAAACACATCTGAAGTGTTGGAATTGACAACCAATTAAAATGTTACTTTCATTTTCTACGTTTTTTTACCTGACATTTGATTGGTTATGTACCTGAATATATATAAAGGAAGAGAATGAAACACAGCCATTTTGACTACTACTTCCTGGTGTACATTTCAATAGGATTTTCACTAATAACTTCAACTTCTTTTTAAAGGTAAGTTGTTATTTTAAAAAACTGAAGTATATTGTGCACTTTAAGTTAATATGGTAAACTTTTTCTGATAGTTATATACTTTCCCTCTGTAGTAGTTATAGATTTAGATAGACTTCTCTGTTATAGTTATGGATGGAGTTAGGCTTCTCTTGTATAATTATGAATTTACTTACGTTAAATCACATACACTTTTTTATATTCCTACTTCCACTCTGATACTATACACTGCCCAAAGATAAATTCACTGTTAAAAACTGCCTATCTAAAATTAATCCCAACAGTGCCCTATCTCTACTAATATATATATTTTTTATGCAAATTTCAGGTAAAATGGAAGGCGAACAGAAAGTTTCATTTGAAATTGTCCTTGCAGAGACCAACCAAGAAATCATTGATCCAAATGACATTGAATTTATGGATGAAACTTGGGACCAAGAACTACTGCAATGTGTGCAATCAGTAGATGTCCTCCTTGAAAATGAGGACATTTTACACACTCAAACATTACAAGCTATGTTCAATGAAAATAACGACATTTCAGACAGTGAAATGGTAGACATTTTATTAAATTTTGAAACACAATCACAATAATAAATAATTGTTTAAAAAATAAATAAATTAAAAAAAATCAACAAAACAAACAATCAATTAACATACAATATTTGAAAAGTCTATCATTCTTTTTTCCTTATAGTACGCTCCCCGGGCCGCTTCCCGGTTCGCGAACCAGGCGCTCCCCACGCAAAAAAAACAAAAAAAAATGTATTTCTTTTTTTGCCCCGCGGGGCCCTTTTAAAGCCTCCACATCAAACCTAGGGGGTCAGGGAGGATCTACTATGCCCCCTTATGGTCATTTCCCCCTTTGTTTTGGCCTCCTCTTGTCTCTCGATCCTACCGAGAAACAAGATGGCGGCCGCTCCGGACTGTTTAGAATGTTGACAGGCACCGGAGAGCCAATCAGCTTCGCTTCGCGAAGTTCCGTTACGCGTCAAGTACGCGAACCGGGGCGCTGCCCGGAGCGCGCTTACAGATATATATATTTTTTTAAACGTTAATTTCTCAAAATCCACTGGAGCACATATATTGAGACCTAGCAAAGGCACATCGGGCTAACAGTCCCTACAATTTTGCCAAGTTTCGTGCAAATCCATTCAGCCGTTCGGGCTAAAAGTGAGGCCAACCGCCCTATGGAAAATTGCATGGGAAAAACGTGTTTTGGGACCCCCCTTTTTTCTCGGCCCCCCCTTGACGAACCCCCCCCAAATTTTCAGGGGCTGCTCAGAAACAAAATGTTCCATTTTCCTGACAATTTCAGCCAATTCCGTCCACAAACGCCAAAGTTATTAGACATAGAATTTTCAAAAATCCCATAGAGAAAAAATCCTAACTATATATACCTACTGGCGACCGCCAGTAGGTAATATATATATATATATATATATATATATATATATATATATATATATATATATATATATATATATATATATATATAATGATTCTTTGCATGGTCACACTGATTGACCCAAACTCTTGGGCTACACCACTTTCACATAGTAACAACCATCAGTGGCAAACCATCAGTTTATATTTTTTATTTTAAGGCATTGATACCTATAAACACCATATTTGAAGGCACTTTACAAAACACAGGAATTTTTAAGGGACCACATATCTTGTGTGCCATCATCAGTTCATTCATACTTTTTACAAACTGTAGCTTCCATTCTGGGAATTTAAGCAAAACCTTTCAATTCCCAGCATGAAACTCTAAATCCCAGTATTCAACATGCATTTGGCTAAAATCCTAGCAATACTCAATGCAGTTACATCAAGGCACACGTTGGGGTACACATGGGTGGACAGAGTCCATCCACTATTTGCACAGAGTGGAAGCGGTCCCCGCGCCAAGAAGTTGGGCTCCAGTAAAATAAGCTGAAAATGTCCCAGTGTCATTTTCTGACACTGGTACACATTAGGCTGTGTCTGCACATTGTCTGCTTTCCTTCTGAGAGGCAACGTGCAGGCGCGAGGGATCTTATTTTCACGTCCAGCTTGGCCCAAGACAAAGGTCTGATTTAAAGGGCCACCAGCTCTCTCTTTTTGGTCAAGTAGCACCTGGCTGGGAGCTATCTGAGGCCTCACACCTAGATGCCAGAGTAATGGAGGGAAAAAAAACACACCTTGTTATCACTTTACGAATACTTAAGAGACACTACGAATTGGAAGAAAGCTAATCACTTCGTTCACGTCCCATAAAAAAGAGATATGCATGCACTGTAAAAATATCAGATGTATCGATGTGCACAAGTATTTACACGAATAACAATTTAAATACCACAACTTTTCTAATGCTTTTATAGCACTGTCTATCCCAATTTCGGGTGGCGGAGCGCTTTACATCAGTGGCTCTTAACCCCTTAACATCTGAGGTCCCCCCAAACTTACTAATGCAAGCCAGGGCACCCCAATAAATTTGCACCAATTGAAATTCAAAATAGTAATGTTACTGAGGTGGAAGGATTGGTGTTCTTTAGAGGTGGTTATCATACAGGTATCCCATTCGCAATACTTTTCTCTGCAGCCTGCTTGTGAGGCACTTGAGTCATTTCTCCCCACATCATTCTCAAATTGCCCATTTGCATATTTCACACCTCATCAATTCTTTCTTCTTCACCCTCTTTTTACCCTCCCATTCTTCATACGATTCCTTGTATCTCATTCACTTCACAAACTATCCACACAAAAAACAGAACACACCATTCAACTGTAAATATTTTAGCCCTGTCAGTATTTCAGCAGCTTTGTACCTCCTTCACAGACTTTCAGATATAATCGCAATTGCAAGTGGCACATGCCACCACTGCTCTGTACACTCTGCAGAGAGTCCAAGGATTTGATGTTCAAGTAGTTTGAACACCGAAATGTCTCACTCATGGGCATTGAGAGACATTTTCACTGCCTTCAGTTTCGTCTCCAAACCTCTCAATTATGGCCAGTTTGAAACTCGCACCCACAATATGAACTCAAAGAGACACCTACCACAGTCCATTCCACAGCACACACAATGCAAAATTAATATAAGTATGAGAAAAACCAAAAAAAAATTGCTAGAAAAGGCAATTACATTAAGTAAAATAAGGGAAATGTAAACATGAACTTTCTTGTTGTGATGGATTATCATTGCCTCATTTTGATTAAATACTGCTGGCCGTTGGCCCTACTTCAGCCAGATATAACAAACTCTTAGGGGCCTATTTATAACCTGGTTTGCATCAGCAACACAAACCTTACATGTGATTAATAAACCCACACACGGCCCTGAGTGGCTCGATAAATCTGGAATACGGCAATGTGGAGCAAATCACTGCATTGTAGTCCTCTGCCCTGGGAAGGAGTTCCATGGGCGTGCGTGGGTGTTCCCACGCAATGCCAATGATTTTTGATGCATTCCCAGAGGATGTATGACGTTACAACGCATGCTATTACAACGCATGCCTTTACGACGCAAGTTTTACAACGCAAGTCGTTACAACGACTTGCGTTGGGGGGGCGCTGGATAGTGAATAGTTTAATTTACTATTCCAACTCCAGTCCCCGTGGATAGTAGGGAAGGTGTTGGAAACTATTCCCTATCCTAGAGCGCCCCCCAGCGCAAGTTGTTGTAAAAGTTGCGTTGTAATGGTTGCGTCGTAAAGGCACTTTGTTGTAAAAGTTGCGTTGTAAAGGATGTTCCCCATTCCCAGATTTACCAGACCTGGTAGACTAGGTAATGCACCAAAAAGATATGCCTTCTCAGGTGAGGCATTACGAGGAGAAATATCTTTATTTCTGCTTGTTACTTCCTCTTTCTATCTGTACTACATTCTGTGGCACACATAGAAAGAGAAATATGCATTTCAGGATTGTTTTTGTGCAGAAAGGTGTCCCTTCCTGCACAAAAACAATCATGCATGCAATGTAGGCACCCTTGCAGTCTATCAGCTAGATTAATCAAAGACCCGTTTTGCGAGTCTTTAATAGCGATTCATAAGGAATCGCTATTAAGGACTTGCAAAATGGGATTCAAGTAGGAATTGCAAAATAAATTGCGATTCCTACATACGATTTCAAGGGTGCAGGGGTGTCCAAAGGACACCCTGTAGCACCCCTGAAATGTGACTTTACACTGATGTTGTGCACACACATGTCCAAAGGACATGTGTGTGTGTAACATGCAACTTAGAAAAATGCATTAAAATGCATTTTTCTAAGTTTTCGCTATTTACCACGAGGTTTGACTTCGTGGTAAATAGCGGTCCTAAATTGTGAATTCGCTATTTTTAAATGTTTCATGAATGGCATTTAAGGAATCTCTAATAGGGATTCCTTAAATGCTATTCCTTGCAAATTTGCGAATTCTTTATTAGCGATTTTTGCATTTGGGATGATGAATCCCAAATGCAAAAATTGCACTTGCAAAGGGCCAGATTCTCAGAATCTGGCCCTTTGCGAGCGCAATTTCCTTTCATGAATCTAGCTGTTAGTGTATTAAACAAAGTGCCTGCTGACCAAGGCCCTTAGCAACCGGTGCTGGTGTAAGTGTGCAAGCAAGGCATGGCTGGTACTAGGAAAGAGGACAAGTAGTTCTCTGCCTTCCTGCCTAAAATACAGCAGCACAATCTACGACCAGAGGAACCAGCTTTACAGGTCGCCTTGGACTACCCTTTCAGCACAGCAAAATATGGCCGATAATCCTGCAGTTTACATAAAGCTGCGTGATTATTGGCTTGGTTTTTTTCACCTCCACCTCCCCTGTCACTGCCCTTGTGCAATGTGAATGTGCACAGGGGGGCTATTGACAGTCAATGCCTCTGATGGCTGAAGCCTAGCCTGCAGACCCCCTAAAATACCCTTGCGGACCTTGAGGGTCTGTAGCCCAGAGGTTGAACTACTGCTTTACATCAGACACACGTTATAGACAGACAATAGCTCTTACAAGTGTGTAAATCAATGTACAGGATGCCTTACATAAGACAATGAGGGTTACAAGTAGTGGGAGTCACACATCGCTCCTCATAGTTCACTGTTGCAATTTATGAAATGCAAGTAACAAAAGGACTTCTGTGTTAAAAGCAGTAACACACTTACCTAACTACATAAAATACAATTCTGTCATCTGCGTTTTACACAGTTCACTTCCAAGCAGGCACATTAACCTTCAATGCTACTTTGTGAAACCTGTGACTAGATAAAACACAGATCCCTCAAGCAAATGCACCAATCACTATAGTTATTTTACCATTGTTATTATTCCTTGAGCTTTATTGGGCACACAAAGATCTCTTTAGCAGGTGTCTTAGCCCCACAAGATATGGTGTCTTAGACCCACAAGATATTTTAAATGCAGCCTTTGTAACCAAGTAAGCCACAACAGATTTACTATCATGTTTCACTTTGTTGCCAATCTCTTTGTGGCCGCACCTTGACCCACATGTATCGGTTCCTAAAGTAAAGCTTTTTTCAATTTCATTATTGCAGTAAGGATTTCTCACAGGGCACTAGCAAGGCTGGCAAATTGTTTCAAGCCTGCCTCTAGTCAGCTCTGAGATTTTTCCTAGCATTCCAAGCACCAGAAGCCTGGAAGAAATCAGCAGGAAGAACGTAGCAAAATGTCCACCCTGTGATTCTCCCAGAATGCAGTGCTCCAGGAAATCGGAGAAACCAGGTTGTTGGTCTTTTTATTCCTGAGCTCCTACACCTGCCTTAGCCCCCCTGTGCATTTCCTTCTATTGGAGCTGGAGCACACGCTGCACATGGACCGAAATATGAAGGAAATAGCCTGACAGAGATTGCTGGCCTGTATCCAGGCATTCATTCCAGTTTTTGGCAGGTACTACTATTCCAGCCACAATTCACCGCATCCAACTGCAAGAGAAATACTGCTTTTTTTTTGGACAAAATGCTGCCTCTGTGATGCAGCACCATCATTGCATGCAGCCCAATACCAAGGAAATATTTCTGACTCCAAAGGCTTGACCTAGGGTAACGTTACAATCATGCAGGCCCTGTCCTTGCTTTCAAATGCTAGCTTTCTTAGAAATGGGCGAGCTAAGATATTAACAAAGAGAGCCAGTGCTGAACCATAAAACTGGCAAATACTTCATGCATCAAAATATGCAAAGTCGCTCCACAATTTAGAAAAGTGTATTTCATTAAAATGCTGAAATATTTCACCATAATATTTCAGAGTGTATCACTATACTGCCAAGCATTTACTAGAAGTGATTACTAAATTTTGTGTAAACTTAGAAACAATGCTTTCCCCCAGATGCATCAGGCATCCATTTTGCGATTCCTTATTAGCGAAAAATAAGGAATCGCTAATAAGGAATAGCAAAATGGTATGCGAGAAGAAATCACTTTAAAAATAGCGATTTCTTAATATTCCTTGATTGCGATTTGCAAATTGCGAGTCGCAATTAAGGAATACCTCCCCATTCATTCCTATGGGCCTAGAGGCCCATAGGAATGAATGGGAAGAATTTTCACTTTGCGAATCGCAATTAGCGAATCGCAAAATGAGAATGCGATTTCAAGGGTGCAGGGGTGTCCAAAGGACACCCTGTTGCACCCCCTGAAATTGATCTATGCACATATGTTGCGCACACACATGCCCTTAGGGCATGTGTGTGCGCCACATGAAACTTTGAAAAATTCACTTTAGTGCATTTTTCAAAGTTTTTGCAAATTACCATGAAGTTGTACTTTATGGTAATTTGCGAGCCCTATTAGTGAAATCACTATTTTTTAAACTATAATGCATTGCATTTAAGGAATCTCAATTTGAGATTCCTTAAATGCAAGTAATCGCAATTTAGCGAATTCTCAATTTGCGATTTTTGCATTTGGGATGATGCATCCCAAATGCAAAAATACCGGTCGCAAAGGGGCAGATTCTGAGAATCTGCCCCTTTGTGAGCGGTTTTTAGCTTCATGCATCTGGGCCTTTGTCTTTAATTTTTAGCGCATGTGATAGGAGCACGGGCAGCCAGCAGAAGCCTCACGCCAGTCAATTGTCATGTTCACCATTATATATGGCCTAGAATCTTATTGTACGTGTAACAACATTAGAGTTGATTAAACCATTCAAGAGTTTTCATCCTACCAATCAAAGCTAAACCCTAGTTAAGATTCCACTTGTTGCCATATGTTTTTGAAAGCGCGTAGACAGATATTTCTATATTACACTTGTCAACTTGAACCAATCTTTTCACATTTGGCCAGTACCACAGATTGATGTGTACTTATTTACCAACTTGTAGAAATTGTATATTTGTTTCTTCTGTGCTGCAACTGTGCACTTTTCCCTTCAAATGAGTGCTGTCTTCCATAATCCTGCTTGCTCCTCCATTGACCAAATATTTCAATTCTGTGCAGAAGAATCTAAATTCGTTACACCACAACACAAATGATTACCAAACATGTGAAAGTATGTTTTTTTGTAACAGAAAGACAAGATGTTTATAGCTATAGAAATTTGAGAGTGTTGGATATGGCCATAATAATGGTTACAAAGTTGTTATCGCGCCTGGGTACCGCTGGACCTGTTCTTTTCCATTCTCTTCCCCTACCTACTACAGTAATGCTGCAGAGTTTGTGATGTACTGTAATATAACAATAACACAAGGTTGCTTTCCTGTTACAATGCTCTTAGGTCTGGCAGGCTTATGTAATTCAGAATTATTCTATGTATGAGATGAACGATCAGGTGTGCTTACATAGGGCATCCTTTAGGATGAGGTTATGGTGAAAATGCAAGCCCTCGGGTTAGGGTTAATGGAAACAACTAGGCTTCTCTAGTGCACCATGTTGCCAGTTAATATGTCTAGTATTTTGTTACCCACATAATAGGGATTCCATGATGTAAAAGGTCTCCCAAATTATTAATGTATTATTTTTGTAATTCTTAACCAGGCACTGAGCTCTCCTGCTACTCTGTGCCTAGTCAAGTTCCCTGAGACTTGGACACAGCCCTTGTGAGCCAGAGTCGAGCCCGCTGCTGATAACAACTGTGCACTTGATGTGCCTCAGTGTGTTTTTCTACTTGTCGTGACTGCTTGTCCTTTACATTTCCTGCCATTTGTTTGATTTAATTTAATTTTGTTTAATTTTGCTTAAGATTGTCTGTTTTGTAATGCGCCGTTTCATGCCACTGTTTCTGTTGATCGCTGTTTTTCCCATTCCCTGCCCTCCCGTCTCCCTCCCATCTCCCTCCACGATTATATATGGCGGCCACACCAAATGCAAGCCTGCCTATGCCTGTCTGTGCATGGACCGCACCCTGGGTCTCCCACCCCTAAGGGATATACTGCCACCAACCTCCATGCCTTGGACCCAAGATGCATCAACAACCACTACTGCCACACATCCCCACACAGCAGAAGAAGACTAGACTGTTCTCCTGCTGACACTGCCAATTCGCATGCAGCACCGAAGAAACCAACGATGCAAGAGACACCACCAATGCAACCACATCCACCACACCAACTGAAACTGCCATGACGAAACTCCAGTGCATGCTGCTCAACACTCGATAACTCAGCAAGCACACCATGGAGATCTGGGACATGATCTCATCCCTCGCACCCAATGCCATCTTACTCACAGAGACCTGCCTGATCCCTGCCTCCGCACCAGACATCACCATTGCCACCCTTGAGGGCTACAAGATCACGCACTGAAACACATACAACAAGCAAAAAGGTGAAATTGCCATAATCTACAACAACAACATCTACTGAACAACCTCCCAACCCTCCTAATGGAACACTTCAACATCCAACTTATAGCCCTATCAGAGGCACCCTCGCATACAGGCCACCAGGTCCATGCCCCAGATCTGCAGTGCATTCCCAGACCTCATTGCCAGATCACCATCGACTCCGAACACTACATCTTCCTAGGAGATGTCAACTTCCACCTCGATGACCGCAGCAAAATCAACACAACTGAGCTCCTGGAAAGCATGAACAACATTGGCCAAAAGCAGCTAGTCACAAACCGCACCCACATCACATGCTTGACCCTATTTTTACCTCCAGCAACAGAATCAAGTACACCCTTGTCACTCAGCTCACCTGTACCGACCACTTCAGCATCCATTTCATCATCTTAGGACCCACCAACTCCAGCACAGCGCCCCCCAGCTCCAAACACAGAAACTGGTAGGAGATAGCAGAAGACCATTGGAACAATGCTCTCAAATCCCATCACCCAGACGCAACACCCAACCCAGAGTGGGCACAAAAAACCTCTCCCAATGGATAACAAAATGCACCAACAGAATCGTCCCCGCCCAGCAAGAAAATTCCAAAAGACCCAACAAATGAGCCAGCTGGTACTCCAAGGAGCTGAAATTAACCAAGTGCAATTGCCTGCAACTCAAGAGGAAGAAGAGGAAGTGGAGCACCAGCAAGAAGACAGAAGACCGCACCACCTTCAAAACAACACTCAACAAATACCATTTCCTCCAGAAGGAAACATAGAATAGCGCCATAGCACCCGCACAAGAACAATGCAACCCCCTAGCACACTTTTTCCACAACAAGATCACAACCCAACAGCCCACTGCTGACAGCATCAACCTGCTCACAACCACAAACCCAAACACTGAACACCAACTCACCCACTGGGACCCTCTCACCACCTAGGACACAATCGCCACTTAGTACACTCAGGACCATCCAGGGACCCCTGTCCCCACCAGCTGTTTTTGTGCCTATGGCTGGCATGATGACATAGGTGGCTCTGCGTGTTCACAGAGAAGGGAAATCCCGAGAGAAAGTTTCTCTCTTCAAAGGATTTCCCTTCCTGCTACAATGACGTCACGCCTTAAGCAGTGCATGCGCATGCTCACCCGCAACACCAAGTAAAACCGGGACGTCTGGTCACCCTACCTTTGACCTTTGAGGCCCGAAAATAGAGCCCCCAAGAGACCCCTTTTTAGGCCCCCCAAAAAAACTGGGGGTGCTCAGACCCCCACAGCACCCCCCCCCCCCCCCCACTTAAAGCCCTGCCCTCTAGGTTTTGTTTCAAGAAAAACTAACACAGTGGATTGTTCATTCCATGCTCTGGGTGCCAAAAGTGAATATAGAATGCGATTAGACACCTAGAGGATAAGATCGAAATTGAGCTCCAGTGGTATCAAAATGATAATTACAAAGTACACACTTTATTAATTAAGTGTTGATTGTGAGCTGTCCCCACACCATGTTTAACCTAATAACCTACCCAGCTTGATTGGAATTGAGCCGAAGACATCATTATAACTTCTTATACGCTGATTTGAAGGTCTATTAAGCGAGCCTCACGGAGCAAACAATTTTAATTATTAGACGCCAATTGAATAACCAGTTGGCAGCCGAACGTGAGCCCTTGCAGAAAATCTGCCGCTATTGATTTTACGAAATTGCTTTTAATCTTCCGTTCGTGCATAAACTGTTTGATTGTCTTTTGGGCCATAATTCGAGTTATTTTCCAACTGGAAATGAACTTGGCGGACATGCAGGGTGTCTCACTTTTCATATTTCTGCGAGCACGGAGGAGGCGGGGGATATCTATTTCTGTAAATTCTAAACTAGACACTGTCATCATTCATCCATTTGTATTTTTATGTGCGCGTCAGCTCCAATTCCTTTGGCCGAGCTTGCTTTCCGAGCGAGCCGCTTCATAGGAATATTAATAAAGTAAGGGAAAGCAAGTCATTTTCTTCACACCACGAGAATGTTGTGAAGAGCTTTGAGAAATCACGATCTTCGACTATTGCCCTTGGGCCTGCATGCATCATGCAAATGTCGGGCCAATTTCTACACTAATCCATTTAGTAAACTCGGATTCGTTTTTTCCCGATATTCACAGCTCCATACGGTCCGTGATGTATCCAGTGCTTTAAATGGAAACAAATAAGTGCAGGTACTCACCAAAAGGAACAGTGGGCGGAGTTTTGGGCGAGCACAAGGGTGGAGCTAGGGCGGAACAAGGGGCGGGGTTAGCTTTTTGACCATACCAAGGTTGGATGCACAACATCTGCATGCATTGTTAGCATTTGGGATGTATCTGTCCATTAGTTATCTCACAAATAACTATATATATGGCACATACTAGTAAGTGTTTATTACTATCCAAAGTAACTTTTTTTTTAGCAACTTTAAAATAAGTAAAGATTGAGGGAAAAACAGCAAGTTCTAAATATATGCCTTCTTGTTTGTAGTCAGGTCCTTACTGCAGGTTCAAAACTCAGTAAGCTATAATACAGAGATGTTAACTTTTGACCGGCTGGTAACACAAGGCTTTACTCAACAAAAACAGTAATCACCTAAACTATCTACATCAAACAACTAATCTGTGATTTACATGTTGCATGATGTGCTTTCCACCAGACACATTGATCTTCTATGTAATATTATGGTGAGTTGAACCTTTGATTAGAATGTACACAGATCTCTCAAGCAAGTGCATTAACCTCCCGAGTTATCCACCTTATTGTTACTTATGATGCCCCAAGCTCACTTACTTATGCTTTCTGGTTCTCATGATTGATGAAGGTGCAACTGCAAAAAGCGAGGAATTCATCGGGCAGTCTTTTCATTAACACCACTAGTGGGTGTTTCTGTCAAACCTGGAAACCAGAGTTGTTTTCAAAGAGACATAGGGGCAGATTTATGTTAACTGGCGCATCCCCAGGGATGCGCCAGTTAATGTGCGCCCCAGCTCCGCCACCCATGGTGCGCCGCATTTACAATGCGGCGCACCATGGGGCAAAAACGGCACAGATGCGTGACGCATCTGTGCCGTAAAGGTGGCGCATTGCTGGAGTTGCGTCGCAAGCGCGACGCAGCTCCAGCAAGGCTTGGGTGTGCCCCATCTTCACAATGCTGCGTCAAGACCTACGCCTGCTTCAAGCAGGCGCAGGGTTTTGACGCAGCATTGGCCTGAAAGTGACTGAGTGAAATCTTATAGATTTCACTCAGCCACTTTCAGGAGGCGTTCCTGCGCAGGAATGCCCCCCCCTGCGCAGGAACGCCTCCTTATGGCGCAGGGCTTTACAACGTGACGCATCTCCTAGATGCGTCACGTTGTAAATAGGGCGCATTGTTTGCGCCACCGTTGCGTCAAATAAAGTGACGCAATTGCGGCGCAAAGAGGCGCAAGGGCCTCATAAATCTGCCCCATAGTTTGTATAACTTTAGTGAGCAGCATATTCTCTCTCTGCCACTGGATGAGAAATGGAGACACAGACAAAAGCGATATTGCTGTTGGTGGCTCAGCCTTTCAACATTCTCTTTTATGTGGTTGAAAGGAGTGGTGGAAGGAGTAAACACGCTGCAGATGTGATACCAGAAAGAATAAAGTATCAACTAGGCTGATCTGGCCTCACTATGTGTAATATAAATACACACCATGATCCCACAAGAGTTAATTCAGCCAATAATTGATATTATATGCCTTATATGCTTACTATAATAAATGTCAAATGCATTCTTGCATTTGCAATTGTCGATGAAATAAACATTAAAAAGAAAAGGAACAGGCTTTCAAGACACATTATAAATGGCAAGATGGTCTTTCTGAATCAAAATATGAACAATGACATGAAGTGCTGGTTAGGAGATGGGCTTATTACAAATGAAATTTGTTTCTGTGCTTGCACCACGTAACTTGTACAGACGACCACCGGGGAGCGCTAAATAAATGAAAAATTTATATTTTCCTGCTTTTGGTATTTGATCACAGTGTGCAATAAATTGCCACCACGAGTGTGAATAACATGCACATACCAAGCCATATAACACAGCTACTGGCTTTTGAGAAAAATACAGCCCTGTACAGCCACGTGGCATGTAGGTCCAGGGGGTTTAACACTAGCAGGGAATATCTCTGTTCAAAGATCATTTCACATTTTTCCCTGGACTTACCGTCTGTCCAAGGTCGATAAAATAGTGATCAGCGAGTTTGATAAGATTCCCTTTAATATACACATGCAAGAAGGCAATTCAGATGTGAGGTGATGGTGAAAGCATTAGCAAACATTCTTTTGTTCTGTCCATGAAATATTCTATCCTGAACAGTGCCTCCCACCGCCACCCATTAGATATTACAGCCCCCTCTCAGCCCCACTGTGAAAGATCAATGGATATGCTAATCACTCTGCAGACACACCCCTGCTCTGATGACTTACAAAGTAGCTCATGCTGTGTCCTGGTGACGAGCTCCTGTGATTGATTCAATGCAGTGCTTGATAAAGGTGCTGCCGTGGTATCAGTTGAGGGATGAAGGGAGCGCTGCCTGGGTTAAAGTCAGGTCCCCATGAGTACGAGGAACTCTCTTCATTCTAGAAAAAGTGCTAGTACTCAAGAGGAGGAAATTAAAGATTGCGAGTACTCAGTACCGGTGAGTACTGGCCCATTTAAAGCACTGTTTTAGCTAGATTCATTGTTCTTCCTCATCGTTTCTGGCAACCCCTCAACCATTCTAGTCTTAGAAATCCATACTGAATTATCTTTACTAAGAGGCGTCCTACTTCTCATCAAGGTTAATGGGGTCCATTCTGTACTTTCATACGGTGTGATTCAATAGGCCCTAATCCTTTGTACGTCTCGTCTGCACGAGCACGCGCTCGCACTCCCGCTTGTGAGACCCTTGTGCTTTATAATGGGCCCGGAACCCACCTGTTGCTTCCCATTAGTTTGCAGCCTTGTCACTCTTCTTAGCTGCCTTCTAAATGGGGAGCATTTTCCATTCATCACTTCCTTTTCTTCTAGTAGCAGATGGAGCAAACACAGATGAACTTTAAATAGTGTTCATCTGCTGCTCGCGCTATGATTCAGGTGCTATTTCTTTTCAGTTTTTTTAATGATATGACGCTGTGAACGCTTGACACGTCACAACGCTTTTTTAACCTTTCTCTACCCTCCATCATCTTGTTTCTACTCCCATCTACCTCTCCCCATCCAGTTTCTTCTACCCCCTCCCACTGCCATTCCTTCCATGTTTCTTCTGGCTTCAATTCAGTTTATTTGTTTTTTTTGCCAACTCAATAACCCCTTTATCTTTGCTGTTAAGCCGTTGCACTCCAATTTCTTTCAGGGTGGTAGGCAGATTTACCCACTCCTGCTCATGCACTGTTAGAAGGTTTCAGCTTTAAATTGCCTCCACTGTCACTTATTATGACTTTCAGTAAACCTTCCTTTCTGAATACAGCATCCACAAAGTTCACCTCAGCAAATATTATTTGCTTCGATATTGTAATCTGTACATAAAAGCAGTACTTTTTTAATGGAACCACTCGCGCTTGCAAACAGTTTGAAATAAAGTTTGTAATGTGAAGCTTTCCAAAGAAATTAGGACAGTTTATGTATCAAACCTCAAGGTCTGAATACTAATGAGAATATTACATATCCGATTTTTCGATAATCTAACTAAAACGCATTCATTTTATCAACCGCCTAAGGATGACATGCTGCTTCAGCTTGCCTTAAATTGAACCGGTGGCCTACAGCCCACTGAGCCATCTGTCTAGTACACGAGTCTCTCCTGGAATATTTGCAAACCTGAGTAAGGGCCAGAGCTGACAACGTCTGTACTGGGGAACCAGGAGCCAATCTCCACATTTTTCATTGGAATTACAGTCTATCTAAGGTTTATAAAATAGGGATCAGTGAGTTTGGTAACAACATCCCTTCTTATTTACACATTTTAGATACGTGGCGGCGGTAAATGCATTAGCAAACGTTCTTTTGTTATGTCCTGAACAGCACCTCCCACAACCACCCATTAGATTTTCCAGCTCCTTCTCAGCCCCACTGTGAATGATCAATGGATATGCTAATCACTCTGCAGACACACCCCTGCTCTGATGACTTACAAAGCAGCTCATGCTGTGTCCTGGTGACGAGCTCCTGTGATTGCTTCCATGAAGTGCTTGATAAAGGTGCTGCTGTGGTATCAGTTGAGGGATGAAGGGAGCGCTGCCTGGGTTAAAATCAGGTCCCCATGAATACCGGTACTCTCTTCGTTCTAGAAAAAGTGCTGGTACTCAAGTGGAGGAAATTAAAAAGTGCCGCTACTCGGTACCGGTGAGTAACGGCCCATTTAAAGCACTGGATGTATCAAGATCGCCGAAGGCTCTGAAACACGGAAGTGAGATGGGCTCCTCTTACTTCTAGTTTCACACTGAAAGACAACTATTATCGAGGTGCAGAAATTTCCTCCCCCCTAGTACTTTTAATATTTGCGCTGCAGTATAAAATATAGACCTAGCACTGTTAAAAAATTGCCCTCTGCAAGGTCACCCCCAAACTTTTTAACAGAAAAACAGCCCAGCACACTTTTAAGTATCAAATGTGTAAAATACACAATAAAGTCGGTTTAAGACAAAACTGTTTTACCAAAACAGAGTCGATGTGATCTTGCAATATTGAACTGCATCCTTTATTCATTTTTCTTTAAAAAGCGTTTTTTGCAACCGCCAAGGTGCTTCGTCCACAATCAGACTTCTTCTGGGCTCACAATATATGCTTTGTGCTTTTTAACATGACCATTGCCAATGTTTTAGATCAGTTGATTTGAAAACACATAAATCCAGATAGTGAAATTGTGTCACTTCAGAAATTTCAATGATAAACATGTGTCAGTCAATAAATGCACCCATTTCAACACGATTGTCTGGCTCGAAAAAGTGTTCTCACCTCAAAACGTTTTGCCTTCCACTTTTTGTGACCTCGTGTTTGTTGGCTTTAGGACTCTGAGCACCTTACCACTGCTAGCCAGTGCCAAAGTGCATGTGATCTCTCCCTAAAACCTGGTAATATTTGACTCATACCCAATTGGCATATTTCAATTTCTTATAAGTCCCTAGTAGAGTGTAGTTGTGCTAAGGGACTGTAAAATGCTACTAGTGTGCCTGCAGCACTTCTTGTGCCACCCACCTCAGTAGCCCCTTAACCATGTCTCAGGCCAGCCATTGCAGAGCCTGTGTGTGCTTTTACTCTGCCATTTCAACCTGGCAAAATAAACCTCTTGCCAGGCCCAAATCGTCCCTTTTTTTAAC
Organism: Lissotriton helveticus; assembly: GCF_964261635.1. Lineage (NCBI taxonomy): Eukaryota > Metazoa > Chordata > Amphibia > Caudata > Salamandridae > Lissotriton > Lissotriton helveticus. The sequence goes on along the minus strand of NC_136071.1, from coordinate 571,659,833 downwards.
ATATGAGTCACCCCTAAGGTAGGCCCTGGACAACCCAGTAGGCAGGGTGCCATTTATTTAAAAGGCAGGACATATACATTTAAGTTTTACATGTCCTGGTAGTGAAAAACCCTCAAAATTATTTTTCACTATGGCAAAGCCTTTCTTTTTCCTAGGATAACACTGGGATTAACTCTTTAACATTTTGTAAGCATAATTCCCAATTGTAAAGAGATAGACTTCTCAAGTTTGGTGTCTCTGGAATCACAATTTAAAATCCAAAGTTATGGTCAAGTCAGATTTTAAATTGCATTTCTGAAAATGCCTCTTTTAGAAAGTTAGGGGCCCATTATGATGGCAGGAGGATTGCCCCGCCAGGCTGGCGGTGGCCACCGCCAGCCTGGTGGGGGCAATCCGCCCGCCATCAACTCTTCTTTCCCCCCCGCCATATTATTATATTATTAGTATGAAAGACCGTCCGCCGCTTTTCCGCCCGGTCACCTTGCGGCCGGGCGGAAAAGGAATAATATGGTGGCGGTGTCTATCAGACACCGCCAGCCATATTATGATAGGAATTTCACAATGCCACAGAAAGGCATGCGGACTTCACTCTGGAGGCCTCCTGCAGCCCCCCAGAGACTGCTGTGTGGCAAAAACGCTGCCACTCTGCTGGACTGGTGTTTTTCTGGTCTTACTTCCTGTTGTGCTGCCTTGCTGGCTGGTTTTCCCCTGTCTGGGTGAGAAGGACTGGACCTGCATCACTTGAACCCAGAGTGACTCCAAGGTCTAGCTGGCTGACCTCCGGACCTGAAGTCTCAGGGACATAAAACACTTCCAACTTTCCTTCTTCTGCAGCTGGATTCTGCCAGTTGTGAGTCTGCCCTGCCAAGTGGTGCCACACCAGTCCTGGACCATTGCAATTGAGAGGGAATGTGCTTGCTTCAGCAAAACCCATACATCCTGTGTTGGACCAGCGCATCAGCAGCATTACATGGATCCGAACTGGAGCATCATCCCTGTTGCATAGATCAAAACTGCTGCATCGTTCCTGTTGTGTTTGTATTGGATTCAGCGCATCGCCACATCTCCGACGACAACATCCTTTACGCAGTTCCTGAATCTCCGCCTAGCAGCTCTGCGCTCATCGGAGCCAATGCATTGTTGCTGCTGCATGGATCAGGACTGGTGCATCACCCCTGTTGTAAGGATCAACACTGGAGCATCACTTTGGCTGCACCCCGTATTTTCAACATTAACACAGCCAGGATCAAGTTACTTTTTTCAGTGGGCCTTACTAGGTCCCTGTATCCGGCCTATGCTCCTTTGCGGTCGTCCTGAACTTTTGACTTTTTCCTGGTCTGGCACAATCTGATGTCCCAAGTAAGCGCTTATTGGTTCTAAGTGCTATTTTATAATATGTTCTTTAAAAATTCATGTCTGAAGATCTACGTATTGGATCTTTGTTATTTTGGTCTTCTTTTATTTATTAAATCAATGTAAATTTTATTAACATGGTGTGGAGTCCTTTTGTGTGGTGTTTTTCACTGTTTTACTGTTTGAAGTGTTGCACACATACTTTACACATTACCTCAAAGTTAAACCTGACCGCTCTGTGCCAAGCTAACAGAGGGCGAGCACAGGTTAATTTAGCGCTTGCCTGCTTCTTATCCTAACTGAGATTGTGGGCGCTGCCTGCAGCCACGGCCGGCAGTGGGAGTAAATGCAGGGCGGTGACGTGGGGATGGGAGGGGCAGGGTGGGGGGTAGTAATGTATGGATTACGGAGTTTTAGTGCGCGCAATGAAATTTGTTTGATTTATTTAAAGTTTACTTACCTGTAAAACTCCGTAATCCATACATTACTACCCCCCCCACTCTGCCCCTCCCCTTCTCCACGTCACCGCCCTGCATTTACTCCGACTGCCAGCCGTGGCTGGCTGCCTGACTTGGGGCTCATACCCTAGTCAACCAACAACCCAATCGCTAACATTGGTAATCAGTGGTGTGGATATGACTTGTGTTAGTGCAGTACCATACAGTAACTTGGTGTACACTACAATCCACATCCAAGATCAATTCGAATTTTAAATCCTCCCTAATGGGCTTTTTTGATTTTATTCCAAAATCATGTCTGTAGCTGCTGGTTCTACATCTGGAAATGTGGCCAACATGTTAACCTATACAGTGGTCCAGCTCAGAGACGTTTGCAAAGAGATTGGGCTTCCTGCCAAGAGTGCCACCAAGAAGGTGGAATTACAAAAGGTGCTGAAGGCATCGTCAGAATCACGCTCTGAGGAGGAGGCCCACATAGCTGAGGATGATGGATTGGGAAGCCTAGGAATGGCTCTTCTGAGGAACCACCTGCAGTGGCTGAGAGGGAAAACCCTGCATTTGAGCTCAGTGTCAGAGCAGGAAGCAGTGTCTCTTCCTGTGGCCTATCCCCAGAAGAACTGAAGGAGAGGAGGGAGGAGATAGAGTTGAAGCTACAGATAGCTACATTAAAGATGGAGGCAGAGGAGAAAAAGATTGAAAGGGAGCAAAAGTAGGCTGAGGCAGAGAGAGAATTAGCAGAGAGGAAAATATTACTGGCTCATGAACTGAGTCTGAAGGAGCTGGATATCAAGGCCATGCAGGCAGATTTCAGCCCTGATGGTGCCAGTATACATGCAGTACCTGAAGGAGAAAAAAGGGTTTGCATACCCAAGGATGTGGTGCAAGGTTATATGGTGGGAGATGACATTGATAAATGTTTTTCTGCTTATGAAGTTGCACTGAAGGTTCACAGGGTTCCTGAGGAGCACTAGGGAGGTAGTCTGTGGAAACACATGCCGACTGTGGGGAGGGACACACTTCTTACACTAGAGGTTGGGGACCAAAACAAGATTACCCCTATGAAGGCCATTTTCATTGCTAAATTTGGTCTGGCCCCTGAGAAGTATTGTCAAAGATTTAGGGACAGCTAGAAGCTCATCAACCATTCCTGGGTAGATTTTGTGGACTACTATAGTAAGGCACTGAATGGTTGGGTGGAGGCAGAAAAGTTAATGATTATGTTGAATTGTACAATTTAATCATGAGAGAGCACATACTCAGTATCTGTTTTCTTGCATTGCACCAGTAGCTAGTTGACAGTAGGCAGACTGACACCAGGAAGCTAGCTGAGGAGGCCGAGCTCTGGGCAAGCACCAGAGTGTCCAAGAAGGTACCTGGGAATGACCCACAAGGAGGGTGGTTCAGGTTCCGCCCAACTGAGAGAGTGGGAGACTAATGATGACCCAGAAAGATCCCCGAGTAAGGGGGGAGGAAAGGGTTCCCAATCCCCGTCTGAGAAACAGGGGGTGGTTCTGGTGGGCGGTGGCCCAGGGTGTCCCATTGCCAACCCTATTGCTTTGAGTGTTCCCAGGTAGGACACAAGCATGGGGACCCTGTCTGTCCAACAAAATCACTCACTGGTGGGACCTCTACAGGGTCAGCCAAAGTGTCCTTCGGGGTAAGTAGTCCTCAGAGGCAGGTCATAGACCATGCCATGATTTCCCTTAGTTGGGAGATAGACTCAGAGGGTGATATGGTGACCTCTGAGGGTAGAAGTCATCACTTCCACCAGGTGGAAATGAATGGGGTCCCAGTCACTATTTTGGGGACACTGGTGCTAGCCAGACCATGGTAGTGGAAAGGCTAGGTACCCCAGAGCAGTACATCGGCCAGATGTGCAGGGTAACTGAAGTCCATGGCCCTGGCACCCCTGGAGTGGGGTGAGGAGGTGACCCAGAGGTCGGTCATAGTTAGTCCCCAGATGTCCATAGACTGCATTCTGGGGAATGGATTTCCCCCAGTGTCAGGGGAACTGAGAGGGGCAGCCACCAAGGGTACCACTCCCAAGCGAAGGGTATGGGGTCCCAGATGAATGAGCAGGCTAAGGGAAGACTCATCGCTGTCCACTGTTTAGCCTCAGGGTACAGACCTGTAGTATCTAGTACCTAGCTGTCAGTGACATGTGTTGTAAGTCACTGACTCCTTAACCGAATGTTAATGTTGAGGGTGGAGGTTCCATGATGAGAACTGTGAGGGAGCCTGGAGGTGGTTAGACGTGTGTGGCTGGAGTGTTTACTATCTACTTGAATAAGCCTCTTTAACTTCAACTGCAGCCTCGCCTGCTACTTAATTCTTTTTGTGACGACTTGGAGTGGACCCGATCCTACCCCTGGATGAACTTTGGACACTCCAAAAGTATCCTTTTAGTTTACCTCAGCCTTTCGCCAACTGACGGCTTATTGTCAGCTAACGACCCTGGTGAGTGATCATAGATGGACTTATGTCACTGTGTCTTGAAATACCCCAGTATCAAACCCTATTTTACACTTGCTTCATGACTTTCGAATGCCCATCTCAAAAGCAAGTGCTTGTGGTTTGAATCCTCACCATTATTGTGAGCGTGCTCACTCCCCGTTGAGCCTGCCGTAACGCGCTCACTCTTCCTTAAGCCCGCAGTAACCCATCTTTATCTCCTGCTCGAGCCTCCTCACAAGACTTCTCCTCTCTCGAGCATCCTCACTCCCACTACGTCAGTGACGTGCGGTTAAAGAAAAACAAGCCTACATACTCATGAAATCAACCTCTTGGTTGACTTCGTCATCCACAGCAGCCATATTTTCTCATCTTGCGAAAACAAGCCCACCGACTTTAGAGAACAACCTGACTCATGACGTCTCTTCGCACGGGGGCCATTTTACATGGTCGGGATCGGGAAGCTCGCACTCTGGAGATACCCTTGTCAGTTACACACTCGGTGACTGGTACACCTTCTATTCAAGGCAACAGTTTCTCCTTTGTAGCGCTGAGTGGCAACAAATCAATGCACTTCAGGATACAGTGAATTGCTCCTGTAGACGTTACCTTATTCTACACGGTGACAGGCACAGCGGTCATCGGTTTCACAACATGTTTCTGTGGATTTTGTTATGTTACCTCTTGGCCATTACTGTTCCTTTGAACTAGTGCTTGGTGATGGGCACACCCATCTCCACTGGCACTTCAATATTATCAACACCATATTGTTGGATCCATGTGTTTTCAGCTTGGTGATGAGCACACCACTTAATCTCAACCAAGTGCTTGGTGATGGACACATCTTTCACTTCAATTTTTGGTGGGCATTTCTAGTTCAGTGTTGACAGTGCCTTTTCCTCCAGTTTGAGCTCGGTGACAAGCACACCACACCTTTCACTTCGATTTTTGGTGGGCATTTTTAGTTCAGTGTTGACAGTGCCTTTTCCTCCAGTTTGAGGTCTGTGACGAGCACACCACACCTTTCACTTACATTTTGGAGGTCATTACTAGTTCAGTGTTGACAGTGCCCTTTCCTCCAGTTTGAGATTGGTGACGGACACACCATTTCAACTTCTTAATCCATTGTTCGGTGGAGGTGCCTTATCCAACAATTTACCCTTCACGCTAGTTCCTCTTTCCACAACACCTGTAATTATTCTGTGTCTTGCTACTGTGCAGAATGTTCCTGCTCCGCCTTTCTCCCTCATGAACCCTGGTGATCCTCAAATTCCACGGAAGAAATTAAAAAAAGGGTTTGCGAACTATGCCAGGGTGTGTGGTACTTCTTTAAGTGCAGAACGCAAAATGTCTTTGCTCTTACATTGCCTGGGCTCTGAGGGCCAGGAGGTATTCGAACACTTACCCGGTTTGTCTGCAAAAGTAAGCAAAATTCTTAACAAATACAAAATATGTATAAAGAAGTTTGATTTACACTATTTACCAAAGGTTTCAAGGGTCATAGAATGGTATCAATTTGGTGTGCGGATGCAAAGGTCTAGTGAATCTGTTGAGGAATATGTTGCTGTAATGAAAAATGGTAAAACACACAGACTATGCAAAACCATATTTCACACTGTTCTCATGCACCTATCTTCAATGGCTAGGCCCAAATGAGATAACTCAAAGGTAGGTACTATTTTTTTATTTTCAAATTTGGATAAAACAGGTGTTTTAGTGATGGGATGCATAAATATAAAATGTGAGGTGTGCTGTGCAATGATAAGTCAGAGTTAGAGGTGAACTGTCGATGGAGGCGGTGATTGCTGTCCAAGCCCATGTAGGATGGTGATCTTTCCCCAAACATTATGCCTTCTCCCCTCCTGTTTTGATGAATGTGTTTTGTTGGCCTTAAGTCTCTCATACCTTAACACTGCTAACCAGTGCTAAAGTGCTTGTGCTCACTCCTTAAAACATGGTAAAATTGGCTTACCCCTGATCTGCATATTTAGTTTACTTGTAAGACCCTACTAAAGTGGTATACCATATACCCAAGGCTTTTAAATTAAATGCTACTAGTGGGCCTTCAGCACTTATTGGGCCACCGACTTAAGTACCCAGTGGAAACATGTACCAGGACTGCCATTACAGGTTGTGAGCAGTTTTAAACTGCCTCTTCGACGTGTCAAAATAAACCTTTTGATACATGTATGTAAGTCTTACTGTAGGCCCTACACATCCCACAGTGCTGGGAGCAGTGTATCCAAAACATAGGGCATGTACATTTATGTTTTACATGTTCTAGTAGTGAAAACTTCAAAATTAGTTTTTTACTGCTGTGAAGCCTACCCCTTTCATAGGATAACATAGGGTTACCTTATTACATTTAATAAGTGACAACTTTTGTCTGGGAACAAAGAGAAATTTCGTTTTTGGTGTCTAAGAAATTGCAATTTAAAATTCTCTTTAACGGTAAAGTTGAATTTTAAGTCACAATTCTGAAAATTCTACGGTTAGAATGTTGCCATGTTCTTGTCCTAACTATTTGGTGCCTTAAGCCTGTTTCTGGGTCACATGACTAGGTATAGTTAGCAGTTGGCCTTTGTGTATTCCTCCCAGACAGGCACACAATAGATGAATTAGGTGTTAGAACAATGAGTCATCTTGGAAAGATGTGGGGGCGGTGCTGTGCACAACCCCACTTGCACTTCAAAGACACTGCCTCAGCACACATGCAAAGAACTTTACAATAGCCTATTGTGACTGCAGACAAGCTGGGACCAGGATTGGGAGGCAGGAACTTCCTGATACGTATGTGGAAGGAAAACTCCAAACGTTTCTCCCACTTCAAAGCTGGCATCAGGTATAAAACTACGATCCTCCAACTCACTCTTCAGTTCACTTCTGGACATTTGAAGGACTCTCAGAGGACTGCCCTGCTGTGTACTTCAGAGGACTGCCCTGCTGCTTGAGAACTGTTTTTCTGCTTAACCCAGGAATACGATAGTGACTCCAAGGGCTATTTGACTGGCTTCCTGTTCAGAGCCTCATGGACAGAAAAGGCTCCAACCATCTTGAACTTGTACCTGGACCCAGTCTGAGTGAGTCCTGACCCTCCAAGTGGCACACACCCAATCCTGGAACCATAAAAGTGGTGGTAAAGGTGCCCAGATAGACCAAACCCAAAACTTGGGACCAAATAGTGTCCTGCGAACTGAGAGGAGACCGGTACACATCTGCTCGCTGATCCATCCAAGTTGCATCGCAAGTCAGCCTGACCTCACAGTATCTCCTGCTATGTTCTTCTTAAATCCTGTCAGTGTCTTCTGGTAGAAGGGGCATCCGGCCTTGTGGAGCCTTCGTCAACTACAGACTGAGGCTTTGTCCAGCAGGAGATTTTCGACATCATAAAAATAAACTAAGTGTCTTCACTGCGACTTCATCCAGATGCTCCCTGATGACAATGCCTCCTCCTCAGACACCACTGGCTGCCTTAGCCCACTGAACTTTACCCTCTCAGACATTTTCTTTCAAACTTTTTTCCAAGTTCGAAGATAAGCATAGACCGTGCTCAAACCACTTTGTTTATCCGAACCACGCTCCATCACGGTTTACATAATTTTTTTTTTGCACAAATCTCGAGCGACTAGATGGCTGTGGCTGGCACTATGATCTTTTAGGTGATATTTTTCACTTTAAACTTTAAAAATTGATAACTCCAGTCCTACTGGTTGGATTCTATCATTTTGGTGTTGAATACTATTAAATTGTATTCTATTTTTCAAAATTAGTATGGTAATTTTCTTGTGTAGGGTTTTCACTTTATTACTGTTCAAGTGCTGCATAAACATAAATACTTTATACATTGCCTATAAATTAAGCCTGACTGCTTGTGGGCCAAGCCAATCACAGGTTAAGTTAGTGACTTTTAGTAGTTCACCCTGACAAGGATTGTGGCTGTTGCTTCTGAAGGGCTCACACCCTCCCCAACCAGCAACCCAATTTCTTACACTTATTATGGGACTTTTTATTTTCTTTAGAACGTTTAATGCCTAAATCCAATTTTCTTCTCATTTGTCACATTTTTTTGTTTGATTTTTCTTCATTGAACTGACGCCATTTGGACCTTTTAGGTTATTATGTCTAGTATTTTTTGTGTGAATATTCTAATAAATCATGTCCAGGAAGGCCTTGTTGCTTGTTGGAAGCTACCAAGCACAAGGTAGTCATTATTTACAACAAAATGTTACTATCTTGGATTTAAACATTTATGCCTTGTAGGGTCCCAGACATCGCTCACATCAAGTATGAGTCTGCTTTTAAGGTGAGCCTAACACGTAAACTATGCACAGTAACTTTAAAAAAAAGTGATGGTGTGGTACATTACAAAAGAAGTACATAAAGGCTGACCAGAAGCAAAAAGAGAAAATTACACTAGGCAGATAGGATCCCTTCCTTATGACGCTGGGGCTGGTGGCTTAGTGGACCAATGTGCCCATTATACGGGCCTGTGTTTAGTCACCGGTTCAAATCCCGGTGGGTTCATTACCCCTTATGAGATTGATAAAATGAGTACCATTGAGCTGCGTAACAATAAACATCTGTTATTCAGTGCCAAGATACCTTTGAGTGAATGTGTGCTTTACCAATACATTTGTTTTGTATTAGGTGTATTTTCCTGCAGGGGTTTTCCTCGAGTTCCTCCATGAAAACTCAAAACTTGTGAGAGCAGGCTAATACTGCGCTCAAGGTTTTCAAAGATGCATGCAAATCAGCACAGAAATTTGCAGAGTACTGTTGAGAAAATTGTATATTGATACTTGTATAGCGCACTACTCACCCGCAAGGGTCTCAAGGCACTTGTACGAATACCGCTGTTGAACCCATCCTGGCTTTCCCTGTGAGGTGTCCACTCCTGGGCACCCCCAAGGTGGAGGCCAGGCATCCTTAGCGTTGTGGGGGCCGTTGTGGAGATTAAGCAAGCTATTGCCCAGAGTTGCAGAGTGGGACTCCATGATTGGAATAGGCACCGAGGTGAGAATTATCAGGTCCATGGAATTTTGAGCCCAAGACACGGGAATTGAACCCTGGTCCCGGGCTGGACCTCTGCATCAGGGTCTGCCGCTCTAACCATTGAGCCACACTTCTCCATACTCACTATGCACTGTGCCCCAATGATGCCATTGATCATACTTGTTCTAAAAATATCTAGTTTGCCCAATGGTCAACATGGTTTAATATTGCGCCATGGTGCAAATACAAGCAAGTGTTGTCTTGCATGAATTTGAGCGCAAACCCTTGAATACAAAACATAGGCAACCTCCCAAAGTTAAAGCCTCTGAAATGTGTCATTTTGGGTATATTATACATATCAAAAATGGAAAAATCATGTGATGTGTATCATGACCATTGCTTGCTCCTCTTTCATTTGGCACATGATTTTTCGAAAAAGCAGGGTCGAGCTAATTTGAGTTACACTAGCTAATCTAGCTTGCTTTTGAATTCTAGCCCTGTTAAACACGCTTTGCATATGTTGTCAGGAGATTCCCGGGCATGATGCAATGTTCTAGCAATGAACTGGCGTGAAACTTTGGTGCAAAAAATATTTGTCAAACGATGGTCCGGACTGCTGTTTGTGCCTCTTCTTGTCACTTCGCACCACTTAGCATCACGCAAGCACCAATGATAAAGTTTGGTAAGTCCAGTCCTATGTGAGCCCTGTTGACATGGCTGGGGTACTTTTCACACAATGGGAACACTGGGACATATTACCAAGCTATAGCGATAATTATCGCTAAACTTGGTTAGCGGCCAAAATTATATCGCCGAGCTTCGCCTATTTTTATCGCTTAGGAGCCTTGATATTATCAAGGTTTATCTCCTAAGCGATAAAAATCGGCCGAAATGCATGAATATCGCTGTAAAGTCAGTGATATTCATGCATTACCGAGCAAATGCTCTTAGCCATGTTATCCACCTACCATTGGATAACATGGCTAAGAACTGCTCTGGGCAGGCGTTAGCTTTTGGAGATAATCGCGCTTAGCGCGATTCTTTCCAAAAGTTGGTGATAGGGGATAGCGATGTTAGCGACTGTTTCCAGTCGCTAACATCTTGGCACGCCCACTTTGCATGTCATTAGCGATAATTATCGCTGACATGCAAAGTGGGCCCCTAAATGCCCGCTATCGCCTATTAGCTGTCGCTAACTGGTGTTAGCGACAGCTAGGTAATAGTGCGATTAACTTATCGCTGCTTTAGCGGGAAAAATTCCCTCTAAAGCGGCGATAAGGCCCTTAGTAATATGCCCCACTGTTTATGCAAAAACGCACCAAAGACTCGGGGGCAAATGTATGATAACTGACATAATGCTCCGTTTTGGCAGCATTGCATCAATAAAACATGCTCTGCAGTGAGTTACTTCTGTGCAACATGGCTGCATCGTATTTATGGTTTGGCACACCATATCGCAAGCACTGAAGTCACGTTAGAAATTCTGACGCTTCAGAGAGTAAAACGACACAAGGTGTCATTAGGCAACTGTGACCTACATGATGCAAAACTGATTCGCATGTCTTAAAGTGCCGCAAATCAGCTTTGCATCACGTAGGAGTGAGTTGTGGGAAGTTTGAAAAAGCAATGCATTTGCAGAAAAAAATGTCAAATTTAAATCTACTGCACTTCTGGACCACAAACAACACTTCTAAATCGAGCCCAGCAACACCAACACCAGCCAAGATGACCAGACAGCATGACATGGTAAGAGAAAGAGGAAGACCGATTTCAGTGAGGAGGAGAACCAGATATTAATAGCTGAGGTGACAAAAAATGAACACCTTCTCTTTGTCACCGCTAAATTGCCATTAGGGAAGAAGTAAGCCATTTGGCAGTCCATAGTGGATAAGATTAACAGTGTAGGGCACACAAAAAGGATAGTGCTGGAGTGGAAGAAGCACTGGCATGCGTGTAAGCCCAGGTCCAAAGAGAAACCTGAGGGTAGCAATGAAGACAGGAGGAGCACCAGATCTCCCGGAGGAGTTGGACCCATTGGAGGAGCAGGTGGTGTCACTCAGCCCAACGGAGTTGGTGGCAGGAGTGGAAGGACAGGACAGGGCTGTGGTTGAGGACCTGGAAGAACTACAGAGTCAACAGTCTCCCCCAGCGTGGGATGCCTTTGCCTCAGACCCGATACCTGCCTGCTGTGCTGGGGTGGGACTCAGTCCTCCAGCAGACACTGCTGAACTGGAGGGAGGAGCCTCCTGTCAGCACAAAGGCACCAACAATCTCCCGCAGTGCAGGCCTTGCCCGGGTCGCATCCGAGCCGAACTGCGGGCCAATCTGCGCCTGTCCACGGCTGGACAAGGCTGGGCTGGGCCCCCCTCTTTTAGTTCTCCACTTCTCGGTCTTCAATTGAACCCTGGGCCTGACCGAGATGGAAGATGCAAGACACGAGAATGGGAAGGTCTATGTTTTCTTCCCCTTTCTTTTTCTACTATCTAAAAACTACTAAAACAGTAAACAGCGAGGCATAGACCATGGGCAAACATAAATTAGCCCAGGCAACTGGGAAGGGGGCTCTAAAACTAACAACCTCTACCAAAGCAATTACTAACCATCTATCTAATGCTATGGGTCTATTGAACAATGAAATTACTAATGTAGAGGAAAGACTGGCAGGGACTAAGTCTGCCCTACATAACGCTATGGATAAAGCCACTGAGTAAGATACCTTAACAGAGCCAGTGATTAGCCCCAAAAAGAAAATACTTACGGCACCATGTGTTTTTAATGATTCTCTTTTGATCAGTGAAGACTCCCCGATAGGTGAGTTATTCCCCCCCGCAAAGAAAACCTGTAATTTGGCAGATTCACCAACCACAAACTTAAAAAAGGGAAGGGCAAGGAGGAAATGGAAAATCTGCAACTATAAAGACATCTAGGCCCACTAATAAAGACAAAATACCAAAATCCACTACTATAACAGACTGGACTGGCCACTAAAGAAATTACAGAATAGATTGACATCATTGGAGGATTCATGTAAGAAGGAATTGGAGGTTATAAAATCCAAGATTTCCAAACTTGAGATACCGTAAAGGAAATACTAGCCGAGGTAAAGATACAATCCGGGAACATTACTATAAGGGAAGTTCCACAATCCAACATACCGGCAACTATGATACCAGACATTGCTCCTACCAACAAACCCTCAGCCCGGGTGTAAGCGGCAACCCCCTCATGCACCAAGAAACATATACACACACGATTCTACATCTTCTACTGGAAGCAACGCCATATGTCATTATATTGAGAAGCGTACCCAAATGGAGGCCAAATGTGATAGATACCTGAACGGAGCTCAAAAACTAGGTGATACACTGGATGTCTAAACAATCCTGGAGCACAAACTGTCTTGCCTAAAAAATAATAATGGTTAGAAGAGTCAGCTGGATGGGCCCCTCAAAGAAAACCAGCAAAGGGGACCGCGTCATTGTAAATTTCCGTTCCCCCCAGCTGGTCAGAACTTTACTCTTTGGTCTGGGATGCAGACAATGCCCCAAGACAGTTAGAGGCAACATTTTAGCCGATCCTTTGGGCTTTTTTTATAGGCCAGAAATGTTTTAGGTAGGCCTGACACTCCTGCACAAACAGAGCTATTAGTTGATCAGAATATACCCGACGCCAAACAAAATCAACTAACAGACCATGGATACCAATCCCCACTACAAACAGGTTTCTCCCCCTCTCGTACTACGATGCTCAGGATTCACAACTGGGTGGAAAAGGGAGGAAGGGTAGTAACCCCACTGATGTACATCATGTAGATTGTGAAATACGGAATCCTGATCGGGGTACCCTGACTTGTCCAAAATATAGGAAACACAAACCTTGTAATTAAGATATGGAATGTTGCAGGAGTAAAAAATAAATTAGCAAACCCAGAATGGATGGAGGCTAGCCAAACTCAATTAGTCTACCTGCAAGAGACGTGGGCAACAGTTGATTTTTATGTGGAGGGTTTTACTTCATTTCTAACCACAGCAACCCTCTCAGAGGGCGGGCAGGCTAAGGGAGGCCTGGCAGTTTTAATACCTACAACCACACCATTGAAACTATTTAGGTCCTATATGTCCTCCCCCTACTTCCAATGCCTGCACCAAAAACAGAAGAAAAGCTAAATCTGATTGTAATTAACTTCTATAATAATGTTTTTGATAAAACCAAAGTAAATGTTATCATGGACCTGAGCAAGGAGCTTGAATCCTTTTTCTCTCACATCAAGGACGAATATATATTAATATGATTAGGAGATTTTAATCCGAGTTTATGTGGTAGGAGGGGATCTAAAGGCTGTGACTATGTAAAAACAAATGGGGAAGGAATGACACATTTTTTACATAACCCATATGGAGAAGCCCTAAATGAAATAATTTTTTAATTTAGTTTGGATCTTTTAGAATATTGCAAAGGAGAAAAACGACCATCAGTACCTACACATCATGGGAATGGTAGCAGTTCTGTTATTGACCATATTTTGGTGACCGAAAATAGGCAACACTAATAGAATCATTTGATATCACCTCAAGGGTCCTCAGTGACCATGCTATTTTGTTGGAGGTCCTCAATATAACTATTTTAAGGTATAACGGTTCACAAATTATGAATCAAATCGAAACATAGGGCAGAAATGTAATTAGCTTAAAATGGGCAAATATAGATAGCATGCCATTACAGGGAAAATCATGGCAGAAAATCCTAGAAATTTTAATATATGCACGATCTGGACTCCACACTACTGTGTATTATGGTAGCCTTTTGTAAAATCCTGATAGAGATCCTGGAGAAATTAAGATACTCCTCCAGAAGCAAAAGAAATAGAAAGAGGGGATGGTTTGATGAGGACTGCTCCACGATAAACAGAAAATTAAGGAAAGCCTTAAGAGACACACCGAGAGACAGGGAAGAAATCTGTATAAAACTGCCCTAGACAAAAGAAAATGAGAGAAGTAAGATAAGATCTAGCATGACTTAGTGCAGGCTGCCAAGTTTAAGGATAATTCCCTTTTCTGGAAAATAATAAACCAACCCTTCCTGAAAGATAGCGGAGAACCAGGGTTGGAGGTGTCCGTACAACAGGGGGACTGGTTAGAACATTTTGGTACTATTTTTAACCTGGATAATTGCCCCCTAGAGTTGTGAACCCCAACCTTATATTATATTCATGCAGTTGATGTCCCTGTCATAAGTTTAGAAGAGTTCACTAATGCCCTAAATAAAGCTGTTAATGGAAAGGCTGCAGACCTGAACGGGGTCCAATAGATACCTTTAAGGCACATGCCACTTTATGGGCTCTTGTGCTTACACAAGTATGCAACTCCACAGTCAAGGATTTTCTCCCTGCTTCTTGGACAGAAAGCACAATTGTACCGATTTTAAAAAGGACTTAGAGGTGGGACCCGAGATGTTATCACCCAATATCTCTCCTGGACTCTAGTGCTAAATTAATGGGTAGAATGCTCTTGGGTAGGTTGGAACAATGGGTAGAGGAGAAACATATTCTTACTGACACACAGTACAGGTTCAGGAGTGATATTGGTACAATAGAACAATGTGTTAATTTACATCTGCTTATTAAAAAATATATGGTTGCAAAAGAGGAACATGTGCTCCTATGCTTCGCAGACCTGAGTAGTGCGCTTGATTTGCTAAATCATAATAAGTTATGGAAAACCCTTTTGGACATGGATGCTCCATTCGGTATTGGTAATTACTTGTCCCAATCGTACTCTCATTTGACCACATGGGTGCCCTATTCTCCGAAGGGGGAAAGTACCGAAAGATTTAAGGTTGTCTGAGGGATCAGACAGGGATGTGTCCTTGCCCCCCTGCTATATCCAGTCTATATAAATGGGGTGCATGAGTGTCTACAGAAAGTTAAGTTTGATGCTCCCATGATTGGCTCTCCCCCTGCCCCAATGTTATTACATGCAGATGATGCTATCTTCTTATCGTTAAATCACAGAAAGGTGTCAAGGAAGGTTTAATTTAAATATTTGCGATAAACCTGAGACCACTAATTCTGAGGTTTTTGAGCATTTATTCTGCTTAGTTTTGATACTTCAAAAAGACATTCATAAATCATTTGAACATGTTTTAAAAAAGGAATCACCACATTAGAAAATCAGACAATTGCAACACATTTGTATGGGTGATTTAGAACCATTTCTTTTGTGAGACAATATATACATCACATATATAATACAAAAACGTTATTTGTGACAAAAATATATACAGCAAACCAATGATCACAAGACAAATATCGATACATGATGTGTGCCAGCCTGAAATTAAACCAGTCCTGCACTTGCACTGAAAACACAAGGCTGTCAATTTCTCATTCAAAGACACATGTCTACTGTCCTGCCTGTGGGAGGGTGGGGATGCATATCCTACTTAAGCGTGCTGATAACCGAGAAAAAGGGTGGAAATCATTTCTATTCAGTCCCCTCGTGGCACACCCTATTCTATCTTCCCCTACACTCAACAGCCAATGCGTTTCGATTCCCCAACAGATCTGTGATTCTCTTCAGGACTCGGACTTGGTTTTGTTTGGGCTCTCATTTGTGCTGCTGTTTAATTTCAGGCTGGCACACATAATTTATCGATGTTTGTCTTGTGATTATTGGTTTGCTGTATATATTTTTGTCACAAATAACGTTTTCGTATTATGTATGTGTTGTATATATTGTCTCACAAAAGAAATGGTTCTAAATCCCGCATACAAATGTGTTGCAATTGTGTGATTTACTAATGTGGTGTTTCCTTTTGAAAGACATATTCAATTGATTTATGAATGTCTTTTTTAAGTATCAAAACTAAGCAGACTAAATGCTCAAAAACCTCAGAATTAGGGGTCTCAGGTTTATCACGAATATTTCAAATAAACCTCCCTTGACACCTTTCTGTGATTTTAATATTTGGGTGGTCCAGTCTGGGGAGTACAGGACCCAACCCTTCCCTGTTTTCACTAGTCTTCTTATCTAGAACATCAAACGGACTTCAACTTTTGATTGATAACTTTGTTACCTTTATGGAAAACAAAGGTATGAAAGTAAATCTAAAGAAAACTGTTACCATGGTGAGCCTTGGCAAGAAGGAAAAACCTTGCTCATTTGGAAGCCTTAACCTATAAGACTACTTTTTAAATCCATTTCCCATGAACTGTTTTGATTATAATGACACTTGATGGATTGATTAAATTGAACTGAATGAGGGACGGGAGGCCCTGGCGACTGTGACTATTAATATAACCGGATTATTATATAGGACCTGGCCTGCCTACAAGAGATGGATCCCATGATGCTATATTGTAAATGTTACAGGCTACTGACTTTGGGAACGGGCATTCAGACATGAGTTTTTATCCATTTCAATTATTTATAAATCGTATTGTTTTTATTGTGTACTTTTATGGTTTTATTTCTATAAACTGAATACAGATTTTGATTGATTGATTGAACCACAGAGTAAGTAAAAACAAGGGACAATTTTCTTTAATTTGTCATTCAGCGCATCACAGCAACACACTTTGCTGGGCTGCACTGTTCTGTGTGCAAGGGAAATGGCAGGAATGTCTCACATGTAAAATCATCCTTCACATACATGTAATTATCCTCTGCAGTGACTATTCATTCAGCCTAGTGCAGCCCTGCTAAGTTTCTTAGATTCATGTGTGATATGCTTCCCTAGTCCAGGTTGTTCTTTTAACACTGGGACTTGTAGTGGAATGTACAACATGATTGACCAGGACTACAAGTCCCGCAATACCAAGTAAACCTTCTGGCCTGTATCAGCACATCAATCATGGACCTTTGAAACTCCACAGATATGTCAGTGAGGATGTAGGCCCCCTCGCACTATGAAGCAAGTATGCTTGTCTTGGGGCTAGCAGCCAAAGTGGAGTGTCAAGAAATGGAATGGGTTGGCAGAGAATCAACTTCGCACCAGAGAGGGGGAGCCAGGTGCTGAGTATGGGAAGGCTCTCGATAGGATAATGTTAAGAGCCAGGTGTTCAATCACGAGCAGTAAACCATAATGCATGCAGTTATCCTGATGTGATGTGTGAGGTTATTACAGGTGTTGCCTGCCATGTTAGAGGACACCCTATTTTCTGTATTGCTCAAATTTTAAATTGGGGGGTGGGGGCTGGGGGTGAATGTGAGTGATGCCCAGCAGAGGCACATGAGTGTTTGTTGGAAGCATAAATAGTGTGTGAGCAAGTCGGATCCTGGTAGTGTAGTGCCTTGTAGGTGTGGCTGAGCACATTGAACTGGTGGTGTGTCTGGATGGGGAGCCATTGTATCAAAAGTAGGTGAGGTGTGAAGTGTGTGCCGCAAGGTAGGCTGAGTGATAGTCAGGCAGTGCTGTGTTTGATAGTTTTCCCCATAGTAGCAGCTGAGGAGAGGATGTAGCCTTATGGCTAGAGCCGCCGACTTTGGAGATGGGGAACCAGATTTGAGTCTCGGCATCAGCTCAGCATCCTGTGATTCTGGGCAAATCACTTAATCTCCCCGTGCCTACCAAAAATTAATGAGTCCATGTGTAATGTAAATGGTGCTCATGTAAAGCACTAAAATACATTTGGGTCGTGTTCACGCTATATAAATCTAAAAAAAAAGCTGTGCAGGGATGCCATAGTAAAGCCCATTGGCGTACTACATTCTACATATGATGTGGGCCTGGGTGATAGTGTAGCAGTTGTCAGGAGGGAGCCATAAGAAGAGAAGTTGGACTATGCTACACCCCAGAATGCAGGTGGAGGTGAAACAGGGAATAGTGAAGTGACAGGGTGAGGTAGGAGTCCAGGATGTAGGGAAGGTTTCTGAGAGGGTTGGAAATTGAGGTGTTTGGGTACAGTTGTGTGGGCAACCAGGGTAGGTACATGTTGCAGAATATCCTCACTACTATCTTGCGAGGTTCAATATGAGCCATAGCTCTCACATACAGGTAGGTATGTTGGTCAATTGCATAATGTATCAAATGTTTTGGAGTCTCTTGAGAGTTAATGTATGATCTGGGTGTCATCACTGTGTGAGATGAAGTAGGGTCTGAATGATGATTGCCAGAGGAGTAATGTAAAAGTACAAGTGAGTGGGGCTGAGTGGAGACATGTATACTACTCTACAGTTGATATATAAAGAAGTGGTTCTGTCGGGAAAGAGTCACTTGCTTTGTTCAATGAAATCAATGCATCCACAACATTCAATTTTTTGTGGAGAACATTTACAATTTTAAATTCAAGAAAAAGGTCCAACGTCACTTTTAGAGAACCAAACCATAATGCTTGAACACACCACAAGGGCAATTATTTTTTAGTAAAAAATGGCACTTTGTATTATATGAATATTATGTACACAAATTAATGAACGTGACTGTCCCTAAAACAAGACAATGCAGGGTAATAAAGTGATTAAAGTGCAAAAGTGACTTCGTGGTGATAAGTGAAAAAATGTTTATACATATATTATACAAAAAGGTAACCCGTAAGAGCAACAGTAGTATAGTTGTACTGTCCAGTATTCTCAATGCATGAATACACGGCCC
Organism: Lissotriton helveticus; assembly: GCF_964261635.1. Classification (NCBI taxonomy): domain Eukaryota; kingdom Metazoa; phylum Chordata; class Amphibia; order Caudata; family Salamandridae; genus Lissotriton; species Lissotriton helveticus. Next base: position 571,640,988 of record NC_136071.1, on the reverse strand, counting down.
AAGAATAGCTTTGTGTTGGGGCCTGATAAGCTGCGTGGACTAGTGTGATTGCAACGTCGACATTTCGACCCTGGGAAATAGAGCAGGTTATTATGCGTCAGGGGCGGATCTTCATCAGGACAGGGGGTAGGAAAGCAATAGTTGACAGCCACAATTAATGATTGATGTGGATCCTATGAAGTGAATGGTGTAGGATCCGAATTAATTCCGCACAGGTAGACCCACACCAGGAAGTTGTGGTCTGAGAAAAGGATGAAAAATCATTCAGTCTCCACCAGCTGGTTGGAGACGAAATAGCGAGTATTTCAGGACTGTGATTTAATTAACGCCGCCAGCAAGCGATTGTTACGACAGAGAGAGAGAGACGTAACCTGTTCTGTCTGCTTCCACTTAGCTACTCTGCAGTTGAGTATCTTAGGTAATGAGGAAATGGAGTGAGCATTAGTGGTTGCATATTTCCAAGTGTGATGGTGCCTATCCCCATCAGAGTTGGGTCCCAGTTTCTATTGTTCTGGACTCTGGAGATTTTTGTGTGTGCAAGAAAACTACTGGATTCCACACAAAGTAATAAAGCATGGTAAATACATGTCCTTGCCCATTCCTGCTGTAAGCAAGGTAGCTTCCGGTGTAGAGTTTTGTGGATGTGTGTCAAATGTGAACCCTTGCCCAAATGATTGCACAAATTGTATGCAAGACAGCACAGCAAGGCGGAGTGCTGGATTAAATGTTATAGATGATAATCACATTGCTGTGTCAGAACTGTGGGCTAACTGATGGCTAGAGGGAAGTCAGCCACCCTGGTGACATGGTTTAATGTGCTTAACAGTGATGTCAATAAGTGAATGCTACATCAATGTTGCCATTCAAAAGCTAATCAATATGTTCAATGGAGCCCTTACCTGCACTCACTCTTTCAGGCAGGGCAGGCCAGCAAGCCGCCTAGCTGAGTTGCATTGTGTGGTATCAGACAAATAGGCCCCTTGTCACACAGTGGTTAAGTGAGCAATGTCAAGATATTGACATGTAAAAGGCAAAAACGGTGTAACATTGCCTCATATGCTTGTAAAAAGATATGGTCTATACATCTGTGTGTAATAGTAAGTGCATAAAAATAAATTCTGATTGTCCCCTAAATTGTTTACGTCAACATTTATCTCAGATCATCATTGATATATTTCTATTTAATTGCAGAGGGACAAACAACACCTCCTGTACAGCAGCCTGTTCTTGACGACCAACCTGTTGGTGATGCCATCCTGCACCCTATTGTTGATGACACCTTCCAACAACTACTGGAGTCCTTTGAATCTTCTCCTCGTATCATGGCAAGAGATGACAGCATCGCAAGGTCTCCAGAGGAACCCCCAACCACAGGAGATGCCCCATCTGCCCGTCCAAGTCTAGCTGCAGAATCCGAAGACCCCCAAGCTGACTTCCAATGGCGAGTGGTAGGAATCGAGCAGCAAATGGCTGATGATGTGCGAACGGGACTGGATATTCTAGTGGACACCCTAGAAGGAGTCTGTAGGTGTCTCAGTCCTACTAAAGATAAAAGTGAGGCAATTAGAAACACCTACCCGTGGCTCCATAGTTTGGATGAGTCCCTAGCCAACACTGCTGCTGTCATGAGAGAGCTGCAAGAACAACAGCCTTCCAAATGACACCAGTGAGGTTGCCACCCAGCTGGGGGCAATCCGTGCCATCTTAGAATCTATGGAATATACGTTGGACAATATATAACAACCAACCCCTTACACAATTATGAACAGCCCACATGATTTGATACAAAACGTGTCCCACAGTCCCACAGAGTAACAATTATTTCTGTATCCCACGGAGGAGAGTCTATGGTTGTATCACAGATTATAGTTTACCTGTAGGATCCTACTAAGAACCAGTATTCAGATATGTGTTCCATGCAACTGTTCCCAAATCTGTAAGTTGGAGTGTATTTAGGATCCCTAGGACTTGATAATTTCGAGTATCTGCTGGGTTGAGTGACTTATTTTTATTTTGTCTCTACTCAGCCAATATTAAAGATTGAGATCTTGCATCTGTAAAACCGCCTTTGGATATACTTTGAGAGCAGGTTTCTGAATTTGCAAGTATGTATAGATATTGACCATTTTATACAAGTATGTATAGTTATGAATCATTTTATTCTATACTATCTAGATCTACTAGGAGGGCAGTAGACAGTGATTCTTTTTCTATTTCCTTTGTATTTCAGTTTGTATAACGCTTTTTATCTGAGGATCGCAACCTGGGTCCGGTTAACATAGGGGATCTATTGTGATTGTTTAGAAGAAGTAGGCATGGCATTTGCATTTTTGTTCATCTTGAAATACATTTTACAGCAGAGGCTATAAAAAGTCTCTGACTATTTCGTTAGATTTTATCCTGAGTCGTGGAATAGACAGTTCTAAAGACTTAAGGCACCCGAATAGACCCTCTGATATTTATCATCACCTGGGAATCAGTACTTATCTAAAAGTATGTAGAGTAGTCTTCAGGGTCTACTGCTTAAGTTGCTCTGTCCTTAAGTCTTTTTGAGCATATTCATTTTTCTATCTTTTTCCGATGTAGGGTATTTAAACTTTATGAGTATACCCACCTTTCTATGTTTTTCTGCCACAGGGTATCTATACTATTTGGTCACTTGGTATTTTCTTTCCTTTTACACCGGGTTATTTTTTAATTGTGTGTAGTGTGGTGATGGACAATGTTTGTTTCATGGCACTTATCTTGTTCTTTGGGAATCACAGTTGATATTATTTTGCTCCTTTGTGAACCTATGTAATAGTGATATGAGTAAAGTATGTATTGGATTATTTATGATGCTTTGTTTGTTCCCACAGAGTTGTTTGCATATATCATATGGAGCCCTCAAATGTATCGACATGCACACATCTATGATATGTTAGACAGAGTGTGTGTCAAGCAACATATAAAGTCAGCGCCCTGATGAAGAATGGTACATGGTTTTTCCGAAACACCCGTCGGCGCAATTGTGTTGGTATATTATTGATTTGAAATATGTTGTGTGATCTGTAATTTTGTCCTTAGTTGGAGTGTATTGTAATTCTGTGAGTATTTTGTAATATTGTTAGTTTTATTACATGTGTTTCTTTTTCGTTTTTTGTTAATGTTTTCTTTGGAGACATGCACCAAAATGTGTTGTTTTTCTCCCTATTAGATTGGGGCTCCTTTGTCTGAGATGAATTTCAAACAATACTTTATAAGTTTAATTTAATGTTTGTGATTTATAATTTATAATATATCTATATTAAAAATAGGAATAAGAGATATAATAGATTTTTACTATTTAATAATAAAAAATAAAAAATAATAATTGTTACTCTGTGGGACACATTTTCTATCTGATCATGTAGGATGTTCATAATTATGTAAGGGGTTGGTTGTTGTATATTGTGTTGTTTTTTCCCTGGTTTTCCCCTTATTCGCTTTACAGGGACCCTCTTTTGTATATTGGGCATATGTTGGATTCCTACATGATAACAATGGGTGCCCTCCATTGCAACGTTTTTGACTTGTTGAGAAGCCATCAGATCCTTCTCAGCAATGTGCTGCCTTCCTTGCTGGCATAGATAAATGCTGATGAGGACAGGGGATCCACATCTTCTGCCCCTGATGTGTGTGTGCCTCAGATGCCTCCCACACAAACACCACCATTGCAGGGGAGGCACAACACCTACCAGGGAAGGAAGATGTGGAGTTCCCTAGTTTTCTTCGACGAACTGCCAGGTATCATTTGTCTGTGCCTCCTCCCCAGTTCTGAATTGGTCCTGTGTCTGTCATCACGCCACCTCCTTTGTCACCTGGTACTGTACTTTTTTGTTTGTGCATCTATTGATCTTATCTACTTGTGGACTTTCAAAGAAGCCTCCCTTCCCTAATGGCAATTTATCCCTCCCCACAGAAATTCTCCTTACCTCTTCATGTTGCATGATATGTCTCCCAAATGTACTCTGTCCCATCATCCTTTGCTCACAAACAATGTTGGTGTTGTTGCCCAAAAAACTGCAAAAATGCTAGTGTTGACCGACCCATAGTGTCATATGTTTGTAGCGGAAAGGACTACACATACCATGTTGGGTGTGCATTATCATAATCCACATCTTAACAGCTCCAGGAGGGACAGCTAAAGTCACTAGCATAGGCTGTCATTGGAAATCACTAACAACAAGTACATTAACTGCAATGGCATAATGAGGATTGCGTTGTCTCCCAATGGACCGTCAGGGTGTGACACTAAGTTGCAGACTGAGAAACTAATTCTATACACACAAATGCTTACCTGCTATAAATGTGATCTGTGATGCATGTGAGCTCATAACTCTATTACTCTCATCCACATATATCTATATCAGTGAACATGACAACATGATCATCCTAATAGGATAGCCTCAATGCTCACATTGAAGACACAAATTAGCATTGATCCACATTCTGTCCATCATTGTTGTGTTCGCAATTACCGCTCTAAGTGTACTGGGGATGCTCAGACGTGAGTCCCAGGCACTCCACACCACTGGAATCAAGCTAGCCGGGCTGATGAGAGGTGTTACCTCGAAACCGGGCCGGTCCTCGGATGCTTGTTTCCGTTCTGGGAAGGACATGGCTTTTGTAGTTCGGACTGGACTGTTCCCATGGGGCACAGGGTCAGCGCTGATTTGCATATCGCCATTGTCTAACCCAGGGTGGTGTGGAGTGGAAAAACGATGGATTTGGGCCCAGATCTTTGGACTGGGGTGAATGTGTGACATTGATCCACATTCTGTCCATCATTGTTGTGTTTGCAATTACCGCTCTAAGTGTACTGGGGATGCTCAGACGTGAGTCCCAGGCACTCCACACCACTGGAATCAAGCTAGCCGGGCTGATGAGAGGTGTTACCTCGAAACCGGGCCGGTCCTCGGATGCTTGTTTCCGTTCTGGGAAGGACATGGCTTTTGTAGTTCGGACTGGACTGTTCCCATGGGGCACAGGGTCAGCGCTGATTTGCATATCCCCATTGTCTAACCCAGGGTGGTGTGGAGTGGAAAAACGATGGATTTGGGCCCAGATCTTTGGACTGGGGTGAATGTGTGACATTGATCCACATTCTGTCCATCATTATTGTGTTTGCAATTACCGCTCTAAGTGTACTGGGGATGCTCAGATGTGAGTCCCAGGCACTCCACACCACTGGAATCAAGCTAGCCGGGCTGATGAGAGGTGTTACCTCGAAACCGGGCCGGTCCTCGGATGATTGTTTCCGTTCTGGGAAGGACATGGCTTTTGTAGTTCGGACTGGACTGTTCCCATGGGGCACAGGGTCTGCACTGATTTGCATATCGCCATTGTCTAACCCAGGGTGGTGTGGAGTGGAAAAACGATGGATTTGGGCCCAGATCTTTGGACTGGGGTGAATGTGTGACATTGATCCACATTCTGTCCATCATTGTTGTGTTTGCAATTACCGCTCTAAGTGTACTGGGGATGCTCAGACGTGAGTCCCAGGCACTCCACACCACTGGAATCAAGCTAGCCGGGCTGATGAGAGGTGTTACCTCGAAACCGGGCCGGTCCTCTGATGCTTGTTTCCGTTCTGGGAAGGACATGGCTTTTGTAGTTCGGACTGGACTGTTCCCATGGGGCACAGGGTCAGCGCTGATTTGCATATCGCCATTGTCTAACCCAGGGTGGTGTGGAGTGGAAAAACGATGGATTTGGGCCCAGATCTTTGGACTGGGATGAATGTGTGACATTGATCCACATTCTGTCCATCATTGTTGTGTTTGCAATTACCGCTCTAAGTGTACTGGGGATGCTCAGACGTGAGTCCCAGGCACTCCACACCACTGGAATCAAGCTAGCCGGGCTGATGAGAGGTGTTACCTCGAAACTGGGCCGGTCCTCGGATGCTTGTTTCCGTTCTGGGAAGGACATGGCTTTTGTAGTTCGGACTGGACTGTTCCCATGGGGCACAGGGTCAGCGCTGATTTGCATATCGCCATTGTCTAACCCAGGGTGGTGTGGAGTGGAAAAACGATGGATTTGGGCCCAGATCTTTGGACTGGGGTGAATGTGTGACATTGATCCACATTCTGTCCATCATTGTTGTGTTTGCAATTACCGCTCTAAGTGTACTGGGGATGCTCAGACGTGAGTCCCAGGCACTCCACACCACTGGAATCAAGCTAGCCGGGCTGATGAGAGGTGTTACCTCGAAACCGGGCCGGTCCTCGGATGCTTGTTTCCGTTCTGGGAAGGACATGGCTTTTGTAGTTCGGACTGGACTGTTCCCATGGGGCACAGGGTCAGCGCTGATTTGCATATGGCCATTGTCTAACCCAGGGTGGTGTGGAGTGGAAAAACGATGGATTTGGGCCCAGATCTTTAGACTGGGGTGAATGTGTGACATTGATCCACATTCTGTCCATCATTGTTGTGTTTGCAATTACCGCTCTAAGTGTACTGGGGATGCTCAGACGTGAGTCCCAGGCACTCCACACCACTGGAATCAAGCTAGCCAGGCTGATGAGAGGTGTTACCTCGAAACCGGGCCGGTCCTCGGATGCTTGTTTCCGTTCTGGGAAGGACATGGCTTTTGTAGTTCGGACTGGACTGTTCCCATGGGGCACAGGGTCAGCGCTGATTTGCATATCCCCATTGTCTAACCCAGGGTGGTGTGGAGTGGAAAAACGATGGATTTGGGCCCAGATCTTTGGACTGGGGTGAATGTGTGACATTGATCCACATTCTGTCCATCATTGTTGTGTTTGCAATTACCGCTCTAAGTGTACTGGGGATGCTCAGACGTGAGTCCCAGGCACTCCACACCACTGGAATCAAGCTAGCCGGGCTGATGAGAGGTGTTACCTCGAAACCGGGCCGGTCCTCGGATGCTTGTTTCCGTTCTGGGAAGGACATGGCTTTTGTAGTTCGGACTGGACTGTTCCCATGGGGCACAGGGTCAGCGCTGATTTGCATATCGCCATTGTCTAACCCAGGGTGGTGTGGAGTGGAAAAACGATGGATTTGGGCCCAGATCTTTGGACTGGGGTGAATGTGTGACATTGATCCACATTCTGTCCATCATTGTTGTGTTTGCAATTACCGCTCTAAGTGTACTGGGGATGCTCAGACGTGAGTCCCAGGCACTCCACACCACTGAAATCAAGCTAGCCGGGCTGATGAGAGGTGTTACCTCGAAACCGGGCCTGTCCTCTGATGCTTGTTTCCGTTCTGGGAAGGACATGGCTTTTGTAGTTCGGACTGGACTGTTCCCATGGGGCACAGGGTCAGCGCTGATTTGCATATGGCCATTGTCCAACCCAGGGTGGTGTGGAGTGGAAAAACGATGGATTTGGGCCCAGATCTTGGGACTGGGGTGAATGTGTGACATTGATCCACATTCTGTCCATCATTGTTGTGTTTGCAATTACCGCTCTAAGTGTACTGGGGATGCTCAGACGTGAGTCCCAGGCACTCCACACCACTGGAATCAAGGTAGCCGGGCTGAGAGGTGTTACCTCGAAACCGGGCCGGTCCTCGGATGCTTGTTTCCGTTCTGGGAAGGACATGGCTTTTGTAGTTCGGACTGGACTGTTCCCATGGGGCACAGGGTCAGCGCTGATTTGCATATCGCCATTGTCTAACCCAGGGTGGTGTGGAGTGGAAAAACGACGGATTTGGGTCCAGATCTTTGGACTGGGGTGAATGTGTGACATTGATCCACATTCTGTCCATCATTGTTGTGTTTGCAATTACCGCTCTAAGTGTACTGGGGATGCTCAGACGTGAGTCCCAGGCACTCCACACCACTGGAATCAAGCTAGCCGGGCTGATGAGAGGTGTTACCTCAAAACCGGGCCGGTCCTCGGATGCTTTTTTCCGTTCTGGGAAGGACATGGCTTTTGTAGTTCGGACTGGACTGTTCCCATGGGGCACAGGGTCAGCGCTGATTTGCATATCGCCATTGTCTAACCCAGGGTGGTGTGGAGTGGAAAAACGATGGATTTGGGCCCAGATCTTTGGACTGGGGTGAATGTGTGACATTGATCCACATTCTGTCCATCATTGTTGTGTTTACAAATTAGCATGGTAGCACTAATATTAGGCTGACACGATTGCTCATACTCCTTATGAATTAGCATCATACCTGTGCCACATAAGAATGCACAAGACGAATCCAACACCGTTAACAGGAAAGAAATGTAAGGGGTTGTTGTTGGTGCCCAGTGTAAATTGGTAAAGGTGAATAATGCTACACTAGGATACGTAGGGTAACTGTGTCACTCTGCCCCTGAGAGACCTCATATGTTTTGAGTGGGAGTATAACCACACATTACATCTATGGTGCATTGTACACACATATTGCTGCATGGGAGGCAGAGCACAGACGCAGTTACAAAGCAGCACCTCCCCAGGGGAAGATGACATGGGCGATGTACGGGCATGAATCAATGATAACAGTTACCCAAAGGGTGCTGCATGTTGTGCAGCAATTATCAAGTAGTAAACGGCAATGATAATGGAGGTTCTTCAGGCAGCCGTGCATTCATGATTTGTAACCATCCAACAACAATGATCCACTTGCACAATGATGCAAGAGTGTATGCGGTACTGGAAGGCACCACTGCGTCCCACCACAGCTTGGATTATGTAACCTTCTGTGACACACCTATACCAACTATACTTGCCCTATCGCTTTCATGCTGATTGCAGCAGTAGTTTGCTGCCCGTGCTGTGCTGTGAGTAGAATTTCCAAAAAAGGCCCACTTACAGTGGATAAAGTTTGAAAAGGCTTCATACTTGACTTAACTGTCAGGTAGACTATCAATTTTCCACAGGCTTTTGTCTTAGAAACATTTACCTACAAACACTGCAGGTCAATAGCTACATCATGTACTCAGCCCAACTAACGCCAATGCTAGCAACTCAAAAATATAAAATGTTGACAAAATAGTGAAAGTAGAAAAATATATAATCTATAAAAACTACCTAACACACTATCCTAAACTACATACACCTACCAAGCCTATTCTAACTAACCTTAACTCTAGCCTATACTGCAGGAAGCTGACTCTCTATATAGTGTACCAAAATGAGATACGCTGTGCAGAGAGTCCAGGCAACCCTTATTGGTTTATAGAGGCACAAATGATAACACTACATGCCTCTTTTGTGGTAGTGTGGGCTAGCAGTTTGGGCTTATCAGAGGGTAGTGCTAAGCATTGGTTGTACTCACAGAGGCAATAGATGAGGCACACATTCAAGAATAAATCCAAGACCAATTTAGAAAAAGAAGTCGTATTTCTATGTAAATTTTGATACCATAAACTCTGTTATCAGGTAATTACTTTTTTTGAATATCGATTTTTACAGGTAAGAAAAATGTTCACTTAAATGCATCTTTAAGCAGCAATACTTTCCCATGGGAAAATGGCACATGTTGCATGCAGTTATTTACAGTTGGTTGCTGGGGGTCTCCTTCTGGAATTAGGTTTGTAGGGTGCCAAGGTCCAAAGTACCACCAGCAGTTACTGGTCACCTGCCCTTGGGCATCCAGGTGCAGCAGTGCTGGTCGGATTGATAGCTTTGCGTGCTACACCAGCAGAAAGAAGGGGGCCACCTAAAAACATGCTGCAGAGCAGGACTTGGCGACCAGTCCAGGAGTTCCCACTGGGGGGCTCGGGCCACAAGGGTCCTGGGAGCAAGGGGGCGCAGCTGGTTTTTGAGTACCCAGCTGGGACACTCAGATGAGTAATAGATAGGTCAGCTGGGCTCTGTGCATCCAAGGCCTTTGCATTTGTCTGTCTCGCCGGTTGAGGGTGCAGAAATCAGGACAGCTGGGCCCATCTAGAAGTGGATCTCTGCGGTGCTGAAATTCCTCGATGGCTCCTCTGTCTCCTCTGTGGTGTTAGAGTCCCGACTGGACTTAAACAGGCCTTGGTTGCTGCAAGAGTTATGGTACTCCAGGTATTGGTACTGTGCGGCTCCGGTCGGTCCTGGTGTCCTCTCAGTCTGTGGGGAGTGACAGATCTGACCTTCGGGAACACAAGTCTCTTTTCTTGGAGCGCTGCTGCAGCGGGTTGGCCGGGGAGTGGCAACATGGTAAACCGGATTCTGCTTATTGGGTGCCTGTAGACTGCTGGTGAGTAGCTCCTCTAGTTCAAGGGAGATTGCTGGCAACATGTGAAGGGCTGGCAGTCTACCAGGGTTCTTGGCAGATGCTCAGCTGCAGGGCTTCCTGTGGGAAATGGGCATAACCCTGACCCAGTTAGCTTTTGGACCAGCTAATTTCCCTACCTGTCCTGGTGCCAAATGGGACTCAGTATGTTGTAGTTCTATCTAGGACCCTAAATTCGATAGTCCTGATGTATGCCCTTATGTGGTTATAATCAATAATATCCTTATAAAGGCATAAGAATCATATCCATATTTAGTCATAGCCTATGCTGTCCAAAGTAAGCAAGGCTACTTCCCCAGGCTCCTAGCAAGTACAACGAGTTATGTAAACAAACCAAACCTCCAGCAACCTGGGAATTCCCCATTGCTTTTGTTTTGATTTCGTCCTAGAACTCCTGTGAGCACTCTAAGAACGGCCAGTTCTTAGTGACATCTTTATTGACGTCTTATGTCCAACCTTACGTCAAACCCGGCACCTTTCAGGTATAAATATACCAACGTTGCCGTAAGCAAACACACGGTGGTGGTTTTGGAGCAGAGCAGCTATCTACTTGCCCGAGAGCCCAGCTGATGCGAGAGCCCACGGACGCTGCCCCTCCTCTTTGACGCACTGAGAGAAACGCTGTCTTTTCTCCTGCCGAGAAATCCAGCTCCGGTGTTTCCAGATACCTTCGCGGGTTACTGCGATATCGAGTCCTGAGAGAGAGTTACAAGACCTCCTGCTGTCTATTAACCCATGTACGGAGCTGACTAAACCCTTAAAGAGAATTCTTGAGTCAGATTCTTGGCAAAACCAACTTAACTTAAACTGCTACTTATTTACTCCTTCCCACGTATTAGGCTTAGGTCAGGTAGGCGTATTTAGAAGCACCAGTTGAGTACGTTAGTCAATGTATATAAGTATGTATATATTTTACCTATTTTAAAGTATCTTATGGCTAAGAAACCATATCAATGCTTTTACAGTATTATTTCTTAATCCTCCTTTTACTGTACGCACTTTACTTTACTATGAGTATTGCAATTGTGGCAATTCATTTCTCTTGCATGAGAAAGAAGACTGCTCAATAAATAACAACCTTTTATTGAAAAGGCCCGTCTCTCTTTTCTCTGTACTCTGGTGAAACTAAGTATGCACAATTGACTGAGTGAAATAGCTGTCTATTGTTTTCACACGACTCTAGAGATACACTCTTATTCTGAGGGAGCAAAGTTGTCATGTTATATGGTTGTCAGAAGCTAATCCCTTCTTGTCTATCCAGGGAGGTTAAACTCCTCCTCGTTTATTCGAGAACGTTTCTAGTGACCTCTGAGCTAGCTGGCAAAAACTTAAGTCTAATATAGTCAGTAGAGACCTAGTCAACCTCAGTCCTACGTCTACACTGCTGAATTAGCGCAGAGCCTATTGGGAATACAGGAACTACACTACATGGCGCCCAACGATTGGACGTTAGAGTAACTCAGTCGTGCTTTTTTACACAGACCCTTTTTCCCGTAAATACTCCAAAAGACTTCTGGAGTGGGTAAAAGGTTAAAATCCGCCGGAACTCAGTAGGAAGAGATTCCTATGTATAGTTTTTGGTTTAGTCAACGTTGAAGGATACAGTGTTCCAAAATATTGTGCACCTAATCTTTGTTTCCTTGAAACTTGATCTGCAACAAAAACCTTTCTGTCAGTAAAAATGTCAGAAAGTGAAGACGAAAGGGAGGCAGCTAGAATAGCAGCTCATCTCCTAGCGGATGACACAAGTCTCCAAGAAAATGACCCGAATATTATACTCATTCCGGTCAACATAAGACAAACTATAACTCTTAAACTTATAGAAAACGGACTGACATCACGAGGTGGTATAATCATATTCGTGATAGAGGCCCATGAATATCGGCAGACAGAGGTATTCTATTCATGGATAAACTTTCCAGCAGCAAACGCTGTCACACACGACTTCCACTATTACAAAATAGAGGAACCTCCGGAAGAGTACACCCCTTTCGAGGAGGAGGAAATCCCACTAAATTACAAAGAGCACCTGCTCTGGTTTATTGGCGTCCTAAAACATAACAATCACATCACCAGGCTCGGTCCACTAGGTAGACCAGGAGCAACGTAGCCGGTTCTAGCCAGCTACACACCACATCCAGACATCGAAAAAATGTCAGTACCAGAACTTTTAGCACAGCTAAAACAACTGATTAAAATACATAGACAATTAGTCCAATATGTAATGCGGACTACAACAGTCCAACCGGAAATTAACATTCCACAGCTGACTCCTCATCAGGGGAACAGAAACAAAATTACACCACACAACATACAATCACGTCTTGGTAAAACACCCGCAAAACGGGAACAAATTCCATTCTGGTTAGCACAAAAAATCACTCAAATAGAGGCAGTATTTCCTGATACTACACCTCATGAGAAACACAGAATTCTGACTATCTGTCTTCCAATGGGGATCGCACCGCATGTGGAGGACTGTGACACTTGGGGCACAGTCTTTGCTTCCGTTTACACAAAAACACATGGTGTTCCGTCCATGGCGGTTATACCGGATGTGCTAAGACAGATTCAAAATGAATACGGTCCAGATCCTGCTTTAACTCTGGGTATGAAACTAATGTAAGACTTCAAGCAGGTCTCGGCTATATTATTAGCCAACATAAAAGGAGAAGCAGTATCTGTAGCGATCCGCCAGAAATTGAGAGAGACAGATATAGCAGAACAACCATTTGAACTTGCCAGAATCATAGAAAAATCCTATGAAGAACTAGGAAGAGATAGTTTGGGTGGAAAACCAGTAAAACCCCAACTAACTGAAAATCCTGAAAAGATATTTATTAAAAATAATATAAACATTCCAAAAAAGAGCTGGGATGGAAATAAACAATCCACTCCCAAAGAAAAAAGATTCCAGTCCAGAGGAAGGTCTCCTCGGCGGAGAGAAAGATCTCCGGACCAAGGAAACAAGTCTCCCCAGAGGGAGCCCTCTGAGAAAAGATACAACCTTAGAAATAGGGATAATCTGAAAAAACCTGATAGATATCAAGATATTGATACACGTCCCTCTCGATCTTTTCAGACTTCCTCACAGAAATCGGAAAGAAGAGGACGGTCAGAACACAGGGAAGAGCACATCAAGTCCGAAGACAAGGAACCTGCTCCTCAAAGTTAAAAATTACAATTTCCAAAAAAGAAGGTAGCCAGTATTAAAATAATTAAACATGCCGAGGATACTGAGGACACAACTGAAAAACGGAGAGTGGGCCCAGACAATGCGAGACAGCGCAGCAGAAGTGACTATAGCTCGCAAGATCCTGATGAATCTTCTGGAGACAGTGGACACGAATGAATACATTCAAGTGGAAACTGCAGATACCAGAGTTAGCAAACCTCATAAAATATACGAGATAACTTTACGTATAGAGGGAGATAAGACCAGGAAAGTAAGAGGTCTCTTTTGGGATAATCTTTCAAAAGGCTATGACATCCTTTTAGCTGAGAAAGACTGGCCACCAGAGTTTGTCAGGGAGTGCCCTCATGGCGAAGAAATGATTATGCCTGCCTTCTCAAATCATATTCCAATTCATAGAAAATATACATATGCAAGAAAATGGGCAGTAGCCCATGCTCCTGCATTATATAAAAATCATGTAGGATGGGATGAGAACTCTCCTCCTCACAAAATCCAGTTAAAATGTCAACCAACTGCACAAAGACAGTACCCAATTAAGCAAGAAGCTAAAAAACAAGTCAGGGAGATCTTAGATCAACTTGAATACCAGGGGGTGATTGACACATGCACCTCGCAAATGAACAATCCTTTGTTTCCTGTCTCCAAACCAGACGATTCATATCGTCTAGTTTTGGACTACAGACATCTTAACTCATGTTGCAAAACATTTGCAGTACAAAACTCACACAGTGCAGCACTAATGAATAACATCGTGCGCAAAAAATACAAAACGACATTAGACATCTCTTATGGATTCTTTTGTCAAAACATTGCACCTGAGAGTAAGGTATTTGACCGCTTTCTCAATAATGGGGTCGCAGAAAAATTTCTGTCGACTCCCACAGGGATTCAAGAATAGCCCAGGATTATTCTCAGCAAGAGTAACAGAGTCACTACAAATATATGATGATGAGGCATTATCATATGTCGATGACATCTATCTCACAGATGATGACTTGGACACTCACTTGAAAAGAGTGAACACCATAATACTTGTGTTCGCAGCTGAGGGTTACAAATTCAACTTTAAAAAGTCACGAATTGCCCATCTTACAGTCCTGTTTTTAGGATATGAATTATCAAGTGAAGGCAAAAGCCTAGCAGACAATTTCATAGAGAAATGCGCTGTACTCCGAGCACCAAAAACGCTGAAGAACTTACAATCAATACTAGGTTTCCTGAATTTCGGAAGAACTTACATTCTAAATTATGCAGAGAGGGTTAAACCTCTCTATGAATTAATAAAACCTGATTTTAAACCAATCAATTGGACTCAAAAACACACAGAAATTTTGAGATCATTGCAAACAGACATGTTAGCTAAAACTAAATTACAAACACGCGAAAACATACGCAACCTTGTAATCAGAGTCATCCAAGGAAGATGTGGATTCACGTACCTGACCTCTAATGAGGGAGAAACGGTACCAATAGCTTACAAATCACACTTGTACACACAAGCTGAAAAAACATTCAGTCTTATGGAAAACATTGTAAATGCGGTTCAAACTGCTGTAGCAAAAGAAAGAGCCCAAGCCCAAGGGAGAAGGATAACTGTTTTAACAGCAGAATCAGCCTTTGAGGCATTAACATGCCCACGCAATATGACTAAGGTGGCATTAGATCCAAAATGGATCGAATGGGAAAATTCTCTTGCTGCAGAAGACGTGAAATACTATTTTGACCCGGAAATGAAAAAATTAAAAGATCTAAAATATGAATTAGAATATCCTCTGCCAATCGAGATTCTGCCTCTACAACTTTACGCCTGTGTAATATATACAGACGGATTAGCACAATCCGCAGTTGGTGGTAAGCAAGCTTACAGTGCTGTGTGCGCGGTTGCTAAATGCCGGTGGCACGGAGGTAAATTGAGACCACTGGTAACTATGTCTCAATCTGTAAAAGACAGTTCAGCTCAACGAACTGAACTACTAGCTTTAAAAATGGCGCTCGATATTGCCGATCGCGAATTCCAGACACTAATAGTGTGCGATTCGCATTACTGCGTCAAAACTTACAATAATGACTTGCAGAACTGGGTTCAAAACGATTACAAAGATGACACAGGTGCCACAATAAAGCATTCAAACAATTAATGCCTCACCCATCTATACACATCCATGTATAACGTAGACCGGGTAGATACAAAATTTCAATACTACCAGAAATATGTTAAATAACATAAATTCCAAGGTCTGGATGTGTTCTTGAATAAAAATACACTCACACAGGACCAGAACATTCACCTAGAAAAGTGTGAAGAATAGAGAGAGTACCTCACGGTAGAACAACTCGAGGGGGTTCCCGGTTGATAATTCCCGGTATACCCACTTCTCATCATTGGCAACTCTCTCTATTGTGAAAAGACAAACGTGCACTCAACAGAAGAGTAGTGCGGACGTGAGAATAGTGAAGGAAAAACACAAATAGTGACCAACGTATCAAACCACTGATACCTGTTGAAAGTGTCAAAGTACACACAACAGAACCCCAAACAAACCACACCACAAAAATAAATGAATTGTGTAGTGGTGCTTTGCTTGCTGATGCCGTTTTATTCTGATGCAGCGAAGCACTACTAGTTAAAAAGGGTTGCTTTATATACCATAAAAGTTCATTTCCTCAAGCCGACATGTTTCATCGCTCCTTCTGTGGCGATTTCATCAGGGCATATGAGGGGTTTGCTATTCTCAATCTTTTCAACCTGTAATGGACCTGTGTGATAAATAAAAACAAAGAGACGCTCAAGGCGTCATTCAGATACCTCAGTCCTGAGGCATTACCCACGCAGTGTGTATTCGCACACAGTTGCAAAATGATTTACCTGGAGTGCGCTACGTCAGCACATACCAGCGTCACTCCTCAGGACACCGTGTCCACTGTTCACGTGTCCGAAACCGTGACCGGAACCAATCACAGTCACCTATTTCAAGTTAAAATAGCAGTTCTCATACACCAGTTTATGTACATCACCTAATTAATGGGACGTGAGGCACATACACATACTTTGGTTTTAAGCAGCCCACTTATTTGCAGCGCAAGAGTAGCATTTTTAGTGTGGCGACTATCGACCCTTAGTATCCATAGCGGCTAATTACATATGGGCCCGTACCTGTGCTTACAGTTGGTTCCATTTAAAATGATAAAACTAGGCTGATGAAAACCTATGCCTTGTTATCAAGAAAAGCGAGCGCTGTAGCCAGAGGTCAGGTCGTGATCCCGATCTAAGATGGCCGCCACACGCAGCGTGAGGGGCGGGGCTCCGCCCCCCGTGCTACTTCCTGCCCAGCACACAGCCTGTGTGTGTGGATCGTCGGAAGCGCCGGAGGGACGCGGCATCAGTAAGAGCGTGGCTGTGTTGAGTGAATGTATTCGGATGGAAACGCCCGAGTGTATTGTGGTAACGCCGCGCGTTTAGAAATTGGAGCGCAGTTGGGCTGATATTTACAGAACTTGAAACAATATGTGCAGTAAGGGTGTCTTCGCAAACGCTGGTTTGGAACGCTGGTTTGGTGTGTTGTTATGAGGAACGAACAATGGTGGGCACTATTGGCGCGCTATTGAGTTATTGGGGCCAAACATCACCGACACACCATCGAAAGTGGGGAGTGTTGTGCAGCGCCGTAGTAGACATCTCGGGCGTGCATAATGTATTGACCATACCCGTTATCATTGTGTTGTTCTGAAACTGCTATTTTAACTTGAAATAGGTGACTGTGATTGGTTCCGGTCACGGTTTCGGACACGTGAACAGTGGACACGGTGTCCTGAGGAGTGACGCTGGTATGTGCTGACGTAGCGCACTCCAGGTAAATCATTTTGCAACTGTGTGCGAATACACGCTGCGTGGGTAATGCCTCAGGACTGAGGTATCTGAATGACGCCTTGAGCGTCTCTTTGTTTTTATTTATCACACAGGTCTATTACAGGTTGAAAAGATTGAGAATAGCAAACCCCTCATATACCCTGATGAAATCGCCACAGAAGGAGCGATGAAACATGTCGGCTTGAGGAAATGAACTTTTATGGTATATAAAGCAACCATTTTTAACTAGTAGTGCTTCGCTGCATCAGAATAAAACGGCATCAGCAAGCAAAGCACCACTACACAATTCATTTATTTTTGTGGTGTGGTTTGTTTGGGGTTCTGTTGTGTGTACTTTGACACTTTCAACAGGTATCAGTGGTTTGATACGTTGGTCACTATTTGTGTTTTTCCTTCACTATTCTCACGTCCGCACTACTCTTCTGTTGAGTGCACGTTTGTCTTTTCACAATAGAGAGAGTTGCCAATGATGAGAAGTGGGTATACCGGGAATTATCAACCGGGAACCCCCTCGGGTTGTTCTACCGTGAGGTACTCTCTCTATTCTTCACACTTTTCTAGGTGAATGTTCCGGTCCTGTGTGAGTGTATTTTTATTCAAGAGTATATTTGTATTTTTATTCAAGAACACATCCAGACCTTGGAATTTATGTTATTTAACATATTTCTGGTAGTATTGAAATTTTGTATCTACCCGGTCTACGTTATACATGGATGTGTATAGATGGGTGAGGCATTAATTGTTTGAATACTGTTTGAGTGGGGGCCTGCCTCGCCTATTCCCTTCCCCTGTACCCCTTCAGATTTTGCCACAATAAAGCATAAAAAGCTTTGGGAGCAAGTAGTTCTTTTGCAGAAAGAACTACAAAAGACTCACGTGATCCATACACTGAGTCATCAGCGTGGTGGCGTTCGCGCTGCAGGGAATTCATTGGCTGAAACAGCCACAGCAGAAGCAACTAAACAGGCTTTCGTAGCCACAAAAAAGCGTTCAGAAAAATACATAGACGGGGAAACCATGCTGGCGGTAAAAACGTCGTCAAAAGGCGACTGTGCAGCATTACCGGTGAACTATCCACTCAATTATACATACATAATTGATGCAAACTCCGTTCCTTTTGCTCGAATACCTGGAGTGGGGGATAGAGTGATTCCAAACACGAACAGGAGAATCATCTTTATTCAAGAAGCACATATGGGATTTGGGTCTAAGGCACCAAAAGATTAATGAATCTCTGAAAGAATTACAATCAGAATATTGGTGGCCGGGAATGAGCCTGCAACAACACAAATTTGCAATAAACTGTCCAAACTGCCACAGAGATCGCAGTGGCGAACCAGCCGGAGTATTGCCATGGCTCTTCGTATAGATAGCATAAGGCAATCTATACGCAAAATCCAGCAGGAAAAATGCGTCCCATTTATGTTTAAGACTAGATTCACTTAAAATGTAGACACCAGCGCTCAGCTGACGCCAGAACTGTTATAAAAGATTTGCGAGTCCATATCGGCATATACGCAATTGGCATGCTACATTCTGACCAGGGTCCTGCTTTTAGCTCTCGAGCTTATAAGGAGGTCATGACCAGCATGGGCATTGCATTGCGGTAATCTTGTCCCTTCCATCCTGAGGGAAATGGGATTGTGGAAAGAAAAAACCGGGACATAAAGCAATCTATAACGGC
The DNA here is from genome assembly GCF_964261635.1 of Lissotriton helveticus. Lineage (NCBI taxonomy): Eukaryota > Metazoa > Chordata > Amphibia > Caudata > Salamandridae > Lissotriton > Lissotriton helveticus. The sequence continues at coordinate 571,622,042 of NC_136071.1, read as the reverse complement.
GAGGGTATTAGGTTCGGGTGATGGGTGGGTCCAACATTTAACAAGTGTCCAACGTAGTCTTAATAATCTGCCAAGAAATTCTCTGAAAGGTTTCAGTCCGTATGAACTATTGTTCGGGACTAGAATGCATATTCAGGACCTCGATAGTCAGACTTCAGTGGTAGAAGAAAAATGCTTTGATATCAAAGATCGTTTGGCTATTTTACAGGACTTAAATGAAACAAGAAAAGACCTGAGCAACGTAAAGTTAAAACAGCAGCCAACAGCCACTGAAGATAAACCACCTGTCCCAGCAGGGCCTGTCTGGATTCCAAAGATTGGGGATCTGGTCAGAGAGAAGATCGCGGTGAAGAAGGAATTTGGGCCTTCTTACAGAAAAGCAGTACCTGTCTTAGCTATCAGCGGAACAAGATCAGTTGTACTACCGCCCCTTGCTGGTAAAAAGGAGAACCGAGTTGTATCCATCGACCTGGTAAAACCGCAATCATGTGGTCAATAATAAGTAGTAGGCCCATTGGACTCCCAAGAAGTAGCAGAGTACCAAAACCTGCTACAATACAAGAGGTTCAAACTGAGAGACTGATCACATTTGATAAACCTGCAGTGAATAAAAAAGGACTATGCAACAATGCCATGGAACTTGTGCCTCTTGAAACCCAAATTACAACAGTTCGTCAAGAAACACCAGTCTACAACGATGTAGCCTCAGACTATGCTAATGAAACAAAGAAAAATCCAAAAGCAAATGAAAATTCGGAAGCGAATTCAACAATTGACAGAACTGCATCTGGCTACTTCATCAATTTCAATGACTTTTCTGAGGATCCAAGCGAGCCTGAAGAACAGCCAACAACAAAAACTTTTAAACACAAAGTAACAGAACTCTTTCATCAACTCGAAGAAACATATCTGGTTTCTCCATGGATTGAATTTTGGATTGTGTTAGGTGTACTTTTCCTCCTGCTTTGGCTCATCATGTTTCTTTGTTTAGGAAAATGTATTGAGGGAAAATACAGTACAATGGACACAGCAAGTCAGAACATCAACTTGGTCCTAAAGCCACACAAGTCATCTCACATCGAGAAAAGAGAACTATCATCAGTGAATGTCACAGCCAATCCAATACCCGGTGGGGTAGCATGGGACAAAACGGATTACGAAATCTATGGCCCGGTCGAGCTCTTGAAATATCTACACCAGTTCAAGGTTTCATTAAGTGACTTTGTAAAACCGAGTACATTCTCTGATGATTGGGACTTTGAAAGTATTAATGATATGATGTCAGATTTAGTAATATTTAAATAGAGTCTCCGTGCACACTTTTTGATTATGATTTGTCTTTAATTCGTTGTGGCGCTGTCCTTGTCGCACTGTGTCACTCAGTGCCTTCTTGAAGTGGGTAATGGTGTGAAAATCATTTCACAAAAGGGCGCGCTTCTTTAACATGAAACAAAACGTTTCTTCCGCTTATTTCAACATGTATTGATTGATTCTAATCAGACCGTTGTTGTTGATGACATTCACTTTATTCAAATGTTCAGTGTTCATCAAGTTCATAGGTTTTCAAAACAATTTTCATACATCCATTTTAATCATGGGTTGTCTGATACATTTCATTATACCCAATGCATTTCGGGTTATCGAGCTAACCCTTCATCAGGGGTCTGTAAAGAAGAGACATACAGGACCTTAGTGATCAGCACATGACATAAGCATTCATAAGCATTTATATTCAATAACTGTGTCTTCTCTATGGTTCCTATGTAACGTACATGTAGTCATTTAATGCTAAATAATAACCACAAATTAATTTGAAGTAACAACCAAAACATGTGCAATACAAATTCAAGAATAAGAGACTAAATGTATTCTACTGTTGGGCAACGCTCGTGTGGAGCAATATAAACAAATGAGGTCATTTCTACATTTACTAAATCATCACAAAAGGTCGTGAAATACTATCGCGTACGGATTCGATTGCTATACAGCGTGGTGGGATTTCAAAAAACGGTTTAATGTTCGCCGCGGCAAACATACTGCTGCACTCTATGTCGAACAACAAACTGCCCGTCGTGATATCGGCAAATTAATCTCGGAGTAAACAAGTTTACTAAATGTTGGTAAAAGACCAACTGTTAGGACGTGAGTAAACTTACTTCTAGAAACGCGTGGGTTGTGGAGTCAGTATCGGCTGGTTCTAACAGGAGCCTATCGCTGTGTTTGTTTTAAAAAAGGTATAGCAAGTCACGTGACTCGATATCGTAAATAAAATATGCGTCGGAAAAGAATATTGTAAATGTGTCTCGACAACTCTATTAGAAAACCTCATTGGTGGCAAAAATACAACTTGCGCGATTATATTCATTTCATTAGAAATGCTGTGTTATGCTTCAAGCTGAAAGACGCTCCGTGATTGGAAAAAGTTCCGATCACGTGATATCGCGTGTGGACAATTTGTGGAATAATAAAGTTAGAAATGGTGATATAGTCACTGGTAAATTATTATATAGCGAGTGATGGCTCGTGTGTGAAATCGAGGAACATAAAATACAAGGCTTAATAATGCATAATAAATGTAAACCAAAATGAAATGTATATACAAAATAGTCTAAACAAATGTATAAACAACCATAGTCTAGATACATATAATTATTGATAGGTATTGCTCTCAATGTCTCTTAAAGTATTTTAGAGTATTTCAAGGGTTCTGTAGTTGATTCTAGAATTAGTCCGTTGGGTTGAGAATAATTAAAACCTGGGCTGTGAATATTTCTCAGATAGCAAGGATATCATAGAAAGCACGAAAATTCAATGCGGTCATTCATCCCTATGGGTTGTAGGGAATTTAATTTTTTGATCCAGAAGAATTCAGATTTAAGACGTTGTTTAACAGGATCCATATCACAGCTGTGAGGGAGTATCTCCAGTATTGTAAATCTCAATTGCGCATTTTTATGATGAGCTTCAAGCCAATGCATGGCTATAGTGGATTTGTTATTCATTGTTCGTATGTTGCTTTTGTGCTCTGATATTCTTACTTTAATTTTACGTTCCGTCTGTCCCACATAAATTTTTCCACATGGACATTTTATTGCATAAATGACGTTTGTAGAGTCACATGTCCCTGAGTATTGCAGATCAATTTTATGACCTTTTGTGGGATGCATAAAAATATTACCTGTCATTACGTTATTGCAATGGATGCAATTAAGACATTTAGCCATTCCTTTGAAGGGTAATTTTACTTCTTTTTTGGTAGATAACATTTCTTTCAAGTTTTTGGATCTTTGGAATGCAAAGGTCACATGATCATCATACAAATTTTGTAGATCTGGTTCTGTTTTGATCAAATCCCAATGTCGATTGATTGCTTTTTTAATCCTTTGTGATGATGTTGAGCATTTCAGTATACACACTGTTTTTTGTGTGGCCATATGGCTCGATGGTTTTAGTAGTAGGTCTCTGGATAATTTTTCTGTTTTTTCAAAGATTCCTCTAGTATTTCTTTAGGATATCCTCTCTGTGTGTATTGTTTATGTTGGTCCATCAGAGATGATTTTAAAATGTTCTCATCAGAAGTGATCCTTTTTATCCGGATGAACTGGGATGTAGGTAAATGTTTTTTCAGAGAATCTGGATGAAAACTCTGGAAGAGAAGGCTAGAGTTTCGATCAGTTGGTTTCTTGAATACCTTAGTGTGCAATTTGTGATTGGCAATGGTAATGTGTATATCTAAAAAAGATATTGCTTTTTTCTCAATGGTATGAGTAAATTTGATTTGTGGATTCAAATCATTCAATATGGCTATGTTGGTAATGAGTTGATCATTTTTGCCTTTCCATATCAGGAATAATACATCTATGAATCTTTTGAACGTAACCAAGTTGGTTGTTCAATCCGCGTTGTGTAGAATGTTTTCGGTCTCGAATTTGGACATATACAAATTTGCATATGAGGGGGCCACCCCAAAACCCACTGAGGTTCCATTGCATTGGTTGTAGTAGTTCTGTTTCCATTGAAAATAACTATGGTACAGTGAAATTTGCATTAGCTCAATTAAGAATATTTTGTTCGCCTCACAATCATTTGCTTTTAATAAGTTCCATTCTAGGGCTTCTAGTCCTTCATTATGTGGAATTGAGGTGTATGACGCCACAACATCTATTGTGCAAAGCCAGTATTCTTCATCTTCATTGAGTTGAATGTTATTAAGTAGGTTGAGAAATTCAGTAGTGTCTTTGATATATGTTGCACATTTTTGAACTATGGGTTGAAGGTACCAGTCAACATATTTTCCAATACTTTCAGATATTGACCCACAAGCTGATACAATGGGTCTGAATGGTGGTTTGGATGCGTCTTTGTGAATCTTTGGCAGCATATATAGCTTGGGTCTCCGTGGGAATTTAGTTTCCAAAAAGTTTTTTGTTTTTTCATTGATCCATTTCATCTCTAATGCATGTTCTATGATTTGAGATAATGTTTTTTGGTATTCATTAGTTGGGTCCGATTCAAGAAGTAGATAGATGTCTTTGTTGTTCACGTGTTCATTAACACTAGTTTCATAAAATGTAGTGTCCATAATGATTAATGCTCCTCCTTTATCCGCTCTTTGGAAAGTTAGATCATGGTCATTTGCAAGGTTTTTCAGTGTACTCCATTCATTCTTAGACAAATTTGTTCGTTTAGATTTAGAGAAATGTATCTTTTGTACTTCTCTAGTAACCGATCTGTCAAAAGCTTCAATGGTTTTGTGAGAATATGGTGCACAAAAAGTGCTTTTGGGTTTAAACTCTTTAGTGTTGATGGTGGTACTTTCTTGCATGTCTTTAAAGAAATATCTCAATTTCAATGTTCTAAAGAATTTAAATAAAGCAATTTCTGTTTCTGCAAGATTTGTGTTATAGGTGGGGACAAAAGAGGTTCCTTTGTTGAGTACCGCTGTTTGAGCCTTCGTCAATTGTTTAGATGATATGTTAATGACTAGGTCACTTTCGATGTTTTCTGGCTTCGTGTTCTCTTTGCTATTTCTGCCTCCGTGTCTTCTGCCCCTCCTGTTTTTTCCGTGGGTGGTGCATTGGCTGCTGGGCTTATCCCTAAAAAATCCTTCCTTTGTGATGTGCTTGGTTGCAATTGTTTGGAAATCGGTTGTCTAGATTGAGAAACATCTGTGTCAGAGACAATACTTTCTTGAGATGAAGTCGTGGTTGACTTTGGTTTTGGTTGTTGCCATTTTTTCTGATTATAAATTTCTGCCCACGTGTAAACTTCATCATATTTATAATCGATTGTATCTCTTTTATATTTTCTGACCTTGCGATCATTGACTTCTTTTGCGTATTTATCCAATTTCGTGTTGACATCTTCTAAGATCGTTTGTAGATCTGGAAGTTTGTTCATCTCTTTCTTCATGTTTTCTAGATATGTTTCTGTCTCTTTCAGAACTTTTGATAATTCCTGGATAATTAATAAAATTAGATCAAGAGAGCATTTATTCAATATTTGGTACCACTTTTCCTAAAATTGTTCTCCCTTCCGCTGACTGCTATACATTTGCTGCGGGATCTGAACAGGGGTTATCTGTTGGTATAAATGCTGACAAAGCCACCCTTGGTGAACTACTATCTCCAGTTTTGCTTGTGTGTTCCCAACCTTCTTGCGTTGATGTAAGCCCTACTCTCTGTCCACCATGCCCAGCCATATCTGGCTCGGCAGGAGTGGGGAAGGGGGTAACCGACCTGTGTATGCCGAAGTTACGGATATGCTCTTGGAACATTGCTGGACACGAATCAAAGCTTGATCTGCCGGATTGGGGGACCTTCATAGACCACTCTGACATTTGGACATTCCAGGAAACCTGGGCCACTGGGCCTTTTTTTCGCGCTGGGTTTCTGAATTATTCTAGACCAGCTGTGAAGGGTGCAAGGGGCAGACCAGTGGGTGGTCTAGCTATTTGGGTACGCCAACATGCAGGAGTAACAGTGGAGGAGTTCCCATTGGACAACCCCGATATGTTGGCCATACGGGTAATCTCGTCTTCTGGACTGAATATGGTGATTGTAAATACCTATATGCGGGGTATCCAAGGGGGAAAATGTTCTCCTGTTGCATTGGTGTTGGACGGATTCCTAAGCTCACTTCCGGTGAATACAAATAGGGTGGTACTGGGGGATTTTAATACCTGCTTCGAACCTATGGGGTTGGACGATGGTTTGCTTACCGAAGATGAGGATTCTTTGTGGGGCATCCCGGGTTTGGAACTACAACCCATCAAGAAATGGTCTCAATCAGCCATATTTTTGAAGGGTCTTTGTTTGAACCAGGGAATGCGTGCAGTAAATGGGCGTTTGAAGTCCGATAGGATGGGGGCAATGACCTTTGATAATGGTAGATCTGGCTCCCGCATAGACTATATCCTGGTGAATGTGGAAATGTGGCCTAGTTTGCTGGATATGGTAAATAGAGCCGAGAGTGACCATAATCCCTTGGTTCTAACGATTAAAGATGGTGCCTTTGCAGAGCCCACAGTGGCAGAGGCGTCCCTGCCACAGGTCTTATTAACCAACAACGAAAGAAGGGTTAGTTGGCCCAAAATAGCCCTGGAGGAGGAGGTTCTGTCAAGGATAAGAACCATGTTGAGGGATACAATGACCCAAATCAGCGGGTTTAGCCAGGAGTCGGCCCTCTTGGATAAAATTACTACACTACATAGGGATATCTTCCTAAATCTTAAAACTTTCTTTATTAAATCTATTGGCCCGAGTAGGAACAAGCCGAAGCCCCTAACTTGGTATGACAGCTCTTGCAGGGAGTCACAAAAGGCGCTACACGCGGCTTTAAGGTTAAGAGACCAGACCTTAATCCGCAGTTGCAGGGCCACTTATAAAGCTGTGCAGGCCACTGCTAAGAAGAATTGGGACGAGACCCGTTGGAAGGATCTGTTGGAGGCGTGCCAGAGTAATAATATGACTAAATTCTGGCGGCAGCTCAAATGGGGCAATCGCCCACAGGATCAAACCCCCTCAAATAGTGTTGAGCCAAGGGAATGGGTTGAGTACTATGGGAATCAATTCAAAGAGAATGTCCCCAGTCCTGCAAACCTGATGCACATTACATCTAACGAAGCCTTGGTCTTTACGTCTACTGAAGTGAGGGCAGTGTTGAGGGTTATCCCGGGGGGTAAAGCACCAGGTCCTGACTGCATACCAGCTGATATGTTTAAGCAGGAACAGGACCTTTGGGTCCCATATATTGTTCTCTTAGCCAATGCTCTGGCAAGGGGTGCGAAAGTCCCTGAATCATGGCTTGGGGCGGAGATCCTCCCCATTCATAAGAAGGGCGACCGCTCAGTAACGGCTAATTATCGACCCATAAGCCTTATCGATGCTATACAAAAGATTGTGGCTCGCCTTCTTTTGGGTAGGATCCAGACCTGGATTTCTGACTATGATGTTTTAAGTCCTCTTCAGGCGGGCTTTCGGCAACATATGGGGACCTTAGAGCAAGTTTTTAGATTTATGCTTTTATATTGGAAGGTGGTCCATCTTGGGGGAGGTCTGTTGTTTGCGGCATTCGTGGATCTCAGGTCAGCGTTCGACCTTGTACCCAGGATTAAGCTCTGGGAAGTTTTGCTGGATTTAGGCATGCCCAAAGAGCTGGTGGCGCTGCTGATTAATCTGCATTCAAATACTTACGCCAAAGTAAGATGGGGCGGCCCAGGGGAAGTCACAGACAGTTTCATAGTTGCTAAGGGGGTTAGACAAGGGTGTGTGTTGGCCCCCACCCTTTTTTCTTTGTTTATTAATGGGGTGACCAAGTATTTTTCTAACTATCCAACGGACGCGCCCACCCTTGCTGGAAGGAAAATTCCCCTCCTCATGTTCGCGGACGACACTCTTATTATTTCTAAAACAAGACAGGGACTACAGTCTGCCCTGGCCCGTTTTGAGTGTTTTTGCAGCGAGCATGAGTTAGTGGTGAATGTTAATAAGACCAAATTTATGGTTCCTCGAGGCCCCAAGGCTGTGAAGGCCAAGGTGACGATGAGCGGAGCCATTTTGGACCAAACGGAGGTTTTCACATACCTGGGTGTCACATTAAGTGAGAATTTGAGCTGGAAACCTCAATTGGATCTTATGACCCTGAAACATGCGCAACTTGGGGGAGCCTTACTGAAGGAGTATGCAAAATCTCTTACCAAACCCATGGCACCGTTGGTTAAAATCTATGGTTCCAAGGTAATTCCTGCAACTATCTACGGTGCGGAACTGTGGGGGTTTAGTGATTTATCTTCCTTGAGGGTTGCTCAGAATAGGTTCCTGAGAATGGCAACTGGCCTCCCACAATCAACACCCTGCTTACCCCTGCAGCTTGATCTAGGTGTCAAATCTATAGAGGATGAGGTACGGTATAGACCACTGGCGTTCTGGTGTCGTCTGTGGACTACACCGGAATTATCCCTGTTCGCTGAGGCCATCGATGATGTGAGGGGTCTTGAAGGGTCCCATAGGGTACCCTGGTTCTCTCACCTCAGGATGCTCCTGAAAAATTTGAACCTGGAGGCACTATGGGTTGATCCAGCACGCGCGACCTTTCCTTCGAAAAAGGCGCTTAAAGATATTTATTGGCACTGGATCACTGAGAGGCGATCCGCTATGGTTGATGGTCCTACTATGTCACTGGCATTTTTGGTCGTAAAAGATGCCCCTAAATACGAAGCCTATTGGGACTTAATCACCAACTCAAACGATCGCAAATTGTACCATCAATTACGAGTAGGCTCGTTACCTGTGCGGGGGCTCACGCACTCCTGGACAACTGGAGGTAGTGATAAGTGCCCCTTCTGTGTAACAGCAGTAGAGAACATTGAACATCTTTTTTTCTGCTGCCCCAAGTATTTGTTACCCAGGAAAGTTTGGCTCTTACCAGTTTGTCGGTTACTAGGACCCCGATCTGCTGTTGAAGCGTTTAGGATTCTTAAAACTGATACTTCCCCACCAATTGCTATTGGTGTAGCAAAATTTGTGAGCTGGGCGTGGTCAATCCGTACTCGTAACCTTGGCAAATGAAACTCCCATTGTACAGTTTTTATGATTATTAGCTCTAAAGTAGCACTGTTTTTACGTAGCAAGGGGTCTTCTCGTTCATCATTGTCTAAAAATGTAATACTTTTTTAACTTGGTTTTAAAATGTAATGTATTTATTATCTTATATGTAAAAGTGTATGAATTGTTCTTTTTTATATATGTATTTGTCTTTTATGATGCAAATCGAATAAAGACCTCTTGACTGACCGACTGAACGATTTGAATCCACAAATCAAATTTACTCATACCATTGAGAAAGAAGCAATATCTTTTTTAGATGTACACATTACCATTGCCAATCACAAATTGCACACTAAGGTATTCAAGAAACCAACTGATCTAAACTCTAGCCTTCTCTTCCAGAGTTTTCATCCAGATTCTCTGGAAAAACATTTACCTACATCCCAGTTCATCCGGATAAAAAGGATCACTTCTGATGAGAACATTTTAAAATCATCTCTGATGGACCAACATAAACAATACACACAAAGAGGATATCCTAAAGAAATACTAGAGGAATCTGTGAAAAAAACAGAAAAATTATCCAGAGACCTACTACTAAAACCATCGAGCCATATGGCCACACAAAAAACAGTGTGTATACTGAATTACTCAACATCATCACAAAGGATTAAAAAAGCAATCAATCGACATAGGATTTGATCAAAACAGAACCAGATCTACAAAATTTATATGATGATCATGTGACCTTTGCATTCCAAAGATCCAAAAACTTGAAAGAAATGTTATCTACCAAAAAAAAGAAGTAAAATTACCCTTCAAAGGATTGGCTAAATGTCTTAATTGCATCCATTGCAATAACGTAATGACAGGTAATATTTTTATGCATCCCACAAAAGGTCATGAAATGGATCTGCAATACTCAGGGATATGTGACTCTACAAATGTCATTTATGCAATCAAATGTCCATGTGGAAAAATTTATGTGGGACAGACGGAAAGTAAAATTAAAGTAAGAATATCAGAGCACAAAAGCAACATACGAACAATGAATAACAAATCCACTATAGCCATGCATTGGCTTGAAGCTCATCATAAAAAAGCGCAATTGAGATTTACAATACTGGAGATACTCCCTCACAGCTGTGATATGGATCCTGTTAAACAACGTCTTAAATCTGAATTCTTCTGGGTCAAAAAATTAAATTCCCCACAACCCATAGGGATGAATGACCGCATTGAATTTTCGTGCTTTCTATGATGTCCTTGCTATCTGAGAAATATTCACAGCCCAGGTTTTAATTATTCTCAACCCAACGGACTAATTCTAGAATCAACTACAGAACCCTTGAAATACTCTAAAATACTTTAAGAGACATTAAGAGCAATACCTATCAATAATTATATGTATCTAGACTATGGTTGTTTATACATTTGTTCAGACTATTTTGTTTATACATTTCATTTTGGTTTACATTTATTATGCATTATTAAGCCTTGTATTTTATGTTCCTCGATTTCACACACGAGCCATCACTCGCTATATAATAATTTACCAGTGACTATATCACCATTTCTAACTTTATTATTCCACAAATTGTCCACACGCGATATCACGTGATCGGAACTTTTTCCAATCACGGAGCGTCTTTCAGCTTGAAGCATAACACAGCATTCCGCGCATTTCTAATGAAATGAATATAATCGCGCAAGTTGTATTTTTGCCACCAATGAGGTTTTCTAATAGAGTTGTCGAGACACATTTACAATATTCTTTTCCGACGCATATTTTATTTACGATATCGAGTCACGTGACTTGCTACACCTTTTTAAAAACAAACACAGCGATAGGCTCCTGTTAGAACCAGCCGATACTGACTCCACAACCCACGCGTTTCTAGAAGTAAGTTTACTCACGTCCTAACAGTTGGTCTTTTACCAACATTTAGTAAACTTGTTTACTCCGAGATTAATTTGCCGATATCACGACGGGCAGTTTGTTGTTCGACATAGAGTGCAGCAGTATGTTTGCCGTGGCGAACATTAAACCGTTTTGTGAAATCCCGCCACGCTGTATAGCAATAGAATCCGTACGCGATAGTATTTCACGACCTTTTGTGATGATTTAGTAAAAGTAGAAATGACCTAATTTGTTTATATTGCTCCACACGAGCGTTGCTCAACAGTAGAATACATTTAGTATCTTATTCTTGAATTTGTATTGCACACGTTTTGGTTGTTACTTCAAATTAATTTGTGGTTATTATTTAGCATTAAATGAATACATGTACGTTACATAGGAACCATAGAGAAGACACAGTTATTGAATATAAATGCTTATGAATGCTTATGTCATGTGCTGAACACTAAGGTCCTGTATGTCTCTTCTTTACAGACCCCTGATGAAGGGTTAGCTCGATAACCCGAAATGCATTTGGTATAATGAAATGTATCAGACAACCCATGATTAAAATGGATGTATGAAAATTGTTTTGAAAACCTATGAACTTAATGAACACTGAACATTTGAATAAAGTGAATGTCATCAACACCAACGGTCTGATTAGAATCAATCAATACATGTTGAAATAAGCTGAAGAAACGTTTTGTTTCATGTTAAAGGAGCGCGCCCTTTTGTCAGATTTAGTAATGTCAGCAAAATTTACAGAACATGATTATTTACAGGGTTCATCAAATTATGAAGAAATGTATTGCTACAACCACTTTGCACATCACTATTTGCATAAATCTGCTCAACCTAGAAATGTTTTTAATTATAATCAATGGGAACATTGTGCAACTGCACCTAAAAGCAGTTCGAAAACATTTTACGAGAAATTCCCATACTTCTCAGGGTTTAACACAAGTGATGCAGAAACGTTTTATTTCAAAATGTTAAATAAGAGAGGAATTAAAACAATGCTGACAAATAATAAATTGATTTATTCAGAAACATTTTATGAAAAAATGATTACATTTGGTTTTGATTTCTGGAAAAACAACATTGAAACAAAAACAATCTAGGGTACCAAAGATTGGCAGGTCCAAGGTTTAGAAGCATTATTTAGAGCCTGCATGATCCCAGAACAAATTATATTCTTGAATGACACCATTCAACAGACAACCTGTCTTGGCCTAGCCAAAATAAAAGATTTAAACAAACCGTCTATTCCAAAGCCAACACCTGACAGTAAAAGCACTGCAGATGTTGAGATAGACGTATCCCATATTTGTAACCAAAACAGAACACACCCTGATTGGAAAAAATGGTTGATCTGGCCCACAGACACAAATAACTGTCAAGATAGATTCCTGAACAAAACACAGGGGTTAAAAATGACCAGGCCAGACCCAAGATACTCCCAGAGACAACATCCAGGGATAGTCACAACATACAGTGTAGGGAAACTCTGCCTCGAATGGCTACAGACATCCACACTGTCTGAAATTAAGCAACACTTGACATTACTTAAAGACGGTGCTGACTTGCGTGATTTCATAATAGGACCACGCAAACGGCGTCAAAAACGCTTCATAGCGGCCGGTATATACGCTACTTACAACGAAGCTTGGAAAGTGATGAAAATTAAAACAGCAGAAAAATACGAGAAATTGATCGTATTAATTTGGTAAAATCATTTTCTGTTGTGGACAATGGGTTAATGACTCTGTCCTCCAGAATATATTCACTGGACAGTATTGTATCCTCTGCTATTGATATCATAGAGCAGGACTTACTAATGTTACAACACGGTCAGTCCCAATTACGTTCTATTGTACAGCTTGGCTGGACGTTGCAAAATCTGCGTTCAGGCTACATGCCCTGGCGTTTAATCAGCACAACGTCATTATTCTCTATCTTTAACCTTACTGATACACAAATCAGCTTGGCACAAAAAGGAGCGGAATATACAATTCTGAGCATTGAAAAACTTGAGAGATTACCATTGACAATGTCAGAACGACCTGTCATTGAATGGATAATACACGGAATCATAACTATTCCAATAACAACTTTCCAATTTAAATACTGCCAAGAGTATATACGAGCAGGCCAGTATGAAAGGTTGGGTAAAGACTACATTAAGTCATCATGGAAATTACCTTACACACACACATGTTATAGTGAAAAAGGACAGAATGTATTTCTTAGTGGTAATAATTGTAAAAGGTCACTAAGTGGTATACTTCTGTGTCAGGGTATAAACCTACCTGGGGCCTGTGAGGGGACTTCAAATAACCTTTCATGTCACCAGCACGGCACACCTGCAACACAAATAGAGCCATTCTTTAGACGACTTTCTAACGGGAGTTACATTCTAATAGTGGACCACAGCTGTTGTGGCATGGTGCCAGGAAAAGCCTATCTCGTGAGCGTAAGTTCCATGGTCACTTGCTGTATGCAAGTATTGTATCCAAACAGCACTCCAGATACGGAGGCAACAATTTGGCCTTCTTTGAATATCTCTTCTATTCGAATTGATACTTTAAGTAGAATAAAGTCTGTACTTTTACAGACAACTGTGCCCTTAACGTCATCAAAAGAAACGTATGATCTGCAAGTCGCAAGGACAACGGCAGAGATACATACCCTTTTATCAACAAATTGCCCCGTGCATTTCGTAGAAATGCTAAGCCAAATTCTAAATATGTCAGATACCAGTGGTATCCCACATATATTTAAGACAATTTTTTCGGGACTGTTAACACCCTTCGAAACAGTTCTGGGCATTTTTCCTAATTTTGTCCATTCTGTCTTTGGCGGCCTACCACTTCTCTTGGGACTCGTAGCAGGCCTTTTATTTTTGATCCTTCTGATCCGATATGGCAAGCCAAGTCACAGGCAGGACTCCAGCAACAATGGAAGAAACGATCCTAGCTATACGCTATCGGGACCGCATAACTAAAGTCCTTGGATTAGCCCGGCTAAGAGATCTGAATATGACCTGGTTTCTTTCATTCAGACCCATCTGGCAGAATTGCATCTTACCTGTGCTTCGATGTATGCTATGCGGAGAAGAATGTGTGTTGGACGTCTGTCTTACACTACCATCAGCAGTACCAATGGATACAGATACTTTGCTAAGTCTGGTAACGGCTCATGCATCGTGTTGTCCCCAGCGGCTACCCATTCTGATGACGGCATTCGTTGAGACTTCACCACTACGATTAGGGGGTAGTGAAGTACGAGATGAGAGCAACATCACCCAGGTACGACCTTCTGTGAGCATTGCTGATCCTGACATCGATGATAGCAATCATTCTCACAACTGCACTGTTGCGGCATTTTCAAACTTGGTCGAACTTTCACCTGAAGCCGTAGACCAATTTTTTGAGAGTCTGTCTGAAATGATGTTCTCCCCTGAACAGAAAGAATAACTTTTTAAGCAACGAGCACACAGCGTTCCCTGAACTCTGAATTCGGCCTTCAGCTTTGATAAACAAAAGCTACAGAAAATATTTGGAACTATTTTTTCCCCTGAAGCGAAATTATTTTTTTTCCACTTCCAAAATATTTACCTTTTTCTGGCACATGTACTCTGCTTAAAGTAGAACTATTCTTAGAGAACAGAGCTTCTATTTTTAGGAACTCTAGAGACAATATTTTACCTCAGCCTCTAGCATATGTACAGAATGTGTATTATTATGTGATGGAATGGTCTCGACCTTCTTTTCTGTATTAAGAGCCATTTCATGTGTAAATTTTCGCAATTCATTCAGCTGATATATATATATGCATTTTTTAACTGAATGATACCACTGCTTGAAAAAAGTACAGTACCATTACTCATTTTCGTGTATTACCATATACCATTTCAATATGCAAATTTATGTATTTTGGGGTGGGTTGGAAAACACATACATCATTATATGTTTCATACTGCTTAGTTTTAAGTAATGAGGGACATTAGATCGTGGAGTGGGTGTTGTAGTTCTATCTAGGACCCTAAATTCGATAGTCCTGATTTATGCCCTTATGTGGTTATAATCAATAATATCCTTATAAAGGCATAAGAATCATATCCATATTTAGTCATAGCCCATGTTGTCCAAATTAAGCAAGGCTACTTCCCCAGGATCCTAGCAAGTACAACGAGTTCTGTAAACAAACCAAACCTCCAGCAACCTGGGAATTTCCCATTGCTTTTGTTTTGATTTCGTCCTAGAACTCCTGTGAGCACTCTAAGAACAGCCAGTTCTTAGTGACATCTTTATTGACGTCTTATGTCCAACCTTACGTCAAACCCGGCACCTTTCAGGTATAAATATACCAACGTTGCCTTAAGCAAGCACACGGTGGTGGTTCTGGCGCAGAGCAGCTATCTACTTGCCCGAGAGCCCAGCTGATGCGAGAGCCCACGGACGCTGCCCCTCCTCTTTGACACACTGAGAGAAACGCTGTCTTTTCTCCTGCCGAGAAATCCAGCTCCGGTGTTTCCAGATACCTTCGCGGGTTACTGGGATATCGAGTCCTGAGAGAGAGATACAAGACCTCCTGCTTTCTATTAACCCAGGTACGGAGCTGACTAAACCCTTAAAGAGAATTCTTGAGTCAGATTCTTGGCAAAACCAACTTAACTTAAACTGCTACTTATTTACTCCTTCCTACGTATTAGGCTTAGGTTAGGTACACCGGGGTAGGCGTATTTAGAAGCACCAGTTGAGTACGTTAGTCAATGTATATAAGTATGTATATATTTTACCTATTTTAAAGTATCTTATGGCTAAGAAACCATATCAATGCTTTTACAGTATTATTTCTTAATCCTCATATTACTGAACGCACTTTACTTTACTATGAGTATTGCAATTGTGGCAATTCATTTCTCTTGCATGAGAAAGAAGACTGCTCAATAAATAACAACCTTTTATTGAAAACGCCTGTCTCTGTTTTCTCTGCACTCTGGTGAAAATAAGTATGCACACTTGACTGAGTGAAATAGCTGTCTATTGTTTTCACACGACTCTAGAGATACACTCTTATTCTGAGGGAGCAAAGTTGTCATGTTATATGGTTGTCCGAAGCTAATCCCTTCTTGTCTATCCAGGGAGGTTAAACTCCTCCTCGTTTATACGAGAAAGTTTCTAGTGACCTCTGAGCTAGCTGGCAAAAACGTAAGTCTAATATAGTCAGTAGAGACCTAGTCGACCTCAGTCCTACGTCTACACTGCTGAATATATTATTCCAATGCGCAGAGCCTATTGGGAATATAGGAACTACACTACAAGTACAGAGGTTGGCATCTACCAAGTCTGGGGGAAGCTGGTCTTGCATATCAAAGGTAGCAGAGGCCTTTGAAGCCTCCTGCCTTGATATGCTAATTTCTAAACCATCCTGCTGGGAGGAGAGGACAACACCTCTGTCCGGTGCAGGCATTGTTTCTGCTCTCAAAGAGCGTAGGCTCTCACATGCAGGAGGTCAGAAACCTCTCTGTGGTGGCAGGCTGGCTAGTCTATACCAGTCAGCCAATACACAAGAGGTTGGTAGGTGTTCAGGGGGCATCTCTAAGGTGGCCTCCGGGAGCATACATTAATAAATCCATCACTGGAATCAGTGTGGGTGTATTAAAACAAGATGTTTGATGCCAACATCTTTAGTTTCAGTGAAGCCATCATGTGGCTGGGGAACTCGTAATCACCAGTGCCATGTACATATACTCAAGATGGCTTCTCTGTTCACTGGCAATGTCCAAGAATTGGCATGGACATCACAAGGGCATATGTGCTCATGCAGATATGTCCTCACAGGTAATATAATGCACCCTGCCTTGGGGCTGTAAGGCCTGCTGTAGGAGTGACTTACTTACAATTTGTGCAGTGTCTGCAGGTATGGCACAGGCACACAAGAGGTGTACCATATTGTGCCATCGCTTTTCTCTGCACCACGTCGCCCAGCCTGTGATGACAGTTTACATGAGTGTGGTGAGGGGTACCTTAGGGTGGCACAAAACATGCTAGCCACCATTTATGAGGGACTTACAGGGGGTGCTAAAGATATTGCCGAGTGAGGGAATAATTGCTCAGTTTTAGTGAAAGAGATCTGGCACTGGGGACCTGGAATGCAGGTACCCAGTGCACTTTTGTCAAAATTGCATCAAATTCCAGGCAAAAAGTGGGGGTGACCATCTCAAAAAGGGGCACTTTCCTACACACACTATTTTACCTACAATACACACATGACAAGTTAAACATCAACCCCCATCTCTCCTTAATACGCGTAGATCAGCACAATACAAAACACAATCATATCCTAAACATTACCTATACATGTCATTCTAAACAAATATATATATGTTTTGTTTTCTATTTTAAATTGTTTTATATAACACACACTAAACATCAACCCCCTCACCCACTTAAAAACTTACAAGTCTAAAAACACACTTAAAAACTACTACCTAACTAAACATGTAAAAAACTGACACTAATCTACACTATACCTATACTAAATCCTAACGAACACTAAGCCTAAATTACTTAACCTATAAAAAGAACATGTTAAATAAAGGGAAAGGGAATTGTCCAAAGGAGAGTATAAATGTGTGCACTGGTGTGCTCCATGACCTTCTGCAAAGTGAGCATAATGGCACAGATGCTTGCCAGCTCATACTCTATGCCATGCATCCTTATTTTGAGTTCTTCAAATCTTTCATAGCCTGGGCCTCAAACAATGATCCTGTGGCAGTGGTTGGAACCATGACCTGTGTGGTTGGCAGCTGATAAGCAGTAGATAGCCCTGCAATGACCTGTGTATAATCCAGCTGCTGGTGGGCATCCTACTGTTTCTTTCCATTGAATTGTCATTCGCATGCCCTCTTACTGGCATTCCAGGTTCCCACAGACTTGGTCTTTTCTTAAACCACACCCATATTTTTGTCGCCATGGCTACACGCCAGGTGCAGTGGCTGTGCTCCAAATGCAGAGTGTGGTTTTGTCTCTCCATCTGTCATGTTATCTAGGGAGGTAAAGGAAAAACGTATCAGCTCAAGTTGGAAATGTACATGATGTCAGCAAGAATAGGCTTACATTGTCATACAATTATATGTGGCAGGGCAGCCCAACACCAAATATTGAGAAAGACACGTGGACAATATAGCTTCTGTACAAATACATCTCCTAATTAAACAAGGCAAACGGACACAAGTGCTGGCAGTGAAGGTATACGACATGGAAATGTAGTCCCAACATTTATTACAGCCATATCATTCCTGGCACTGAGTCACAATCATGATCAAGAGTCCACAGAGAAAAGGACACATGGTTCAGACATGGGCACTTTGCTGTTGGTGTTGCATCATGCAAGTGGGTTTGTGATTAGGTCATTAACATATGTGAAATGAGATAAGGTAAGCAAGCCCAAGTAGTGTGCCTTTGCAATGCATTATTCATTTGGAGTTACACAACGAAACACACATTGCTGTCTTCGCTTACTCAGTGCCAGGTAGCCAAAATGTAGATACAAAGATGGCTACCTCTTGCAAGACATAACTGTTGTACACTTCACAAATTTAGACTCAGAAAAATACCAGGAAATCTAACATATAGCTTCTGGTATACAATTATAGAAATACCATGATGACCTTAACATAATCAAATGTCTGTACACAAATTCTATCAAGGTTGCTTTCCTCACCACACATTTTAAATTAGGCAAAGAATCTCAGAAGTGTGTTCATGCCTGCTGGAGTACTCATCTGTACAAGTTCTTTGTGGTGTATAATTCAGGGAAACTTACACCATGAGGCAAGGTTGACTGCGTTGGTGCTAGCCAGTATAAGTTACCTCACCAGTATGTGGGCAGTGTAATGGGCTGTATGCTGCTGACACAGTGCAGCCCTGCATTTAGGATTTTTACACAGTGCAGCAACATTACTACATACCTTACATTATATGAATGCCTCCCAGAAATGGACCATAAGCTATATGAGGCCATAAGTTTGAATGTCAGTGCAACTTCATCTGAAAACTAGTGACATTTGCCCAATGTGCTCCGAATTCTTCTGTTTGCACTGAGATGAATCCTGACATTGTGCCACGACCTGACAAACCATGTGTCTATCATCTGCACTCACAATGTGCATCATTCAGGCAATCTGGTAATGTTTTGTCCAACCCCATGGTTAAATTAAGTTGCAGGCCTTCCTCCTGACAGCCTCCAGGGCATCTGTGTAATTGGTCCTCTATCACTCCATTTCACATATGTTTGACATATGTATGACATGAGCTACTCTAAGGGTGCTCAAGCATCCCAGAGACCGGATTACAGTATCTATACCTCAGGTGAAGGGAAGCAAACGAAGAAACAAAAATGATACTGATAATGTACTGACACCCTTACAGAAACACATGTTGAGCTGTCATATGTCCTCTGTCATGACTCAAACCAATGATTAGGGAAAACCTTGGCCTATCCAAACAATATGTGCAGCATCTAGCATAATAACAATGGTTTGTTTGTGATGGCTAGACTGCTGACACAGTCATACAAGATTTGACATTTTGGATGATGAATTCACACACAGCTAAAGGAACAGGTATGGGTCACCAAACATTTTAAGTGTTATCTCCATGAATGTCTGACCACACCCATAGTCATTTACACTGAATATATGTTGCAGGATAGGTTACAAATATGCAGTATGAGGGAGGGAGGTGTGGGGCTTCCGGACATCCAATTATATTATAAGGCAGCACAACTCCGAGTGTTAGTGGAATGGTCACAACAGGAGTCAGAAAAACACTGGCTACATATGGACCGGAGCATTGCAGGGAGAATGATCCGGGATTTGGTATGGAGGCCCAAGAATGCTAGGCCAAAAAATGTCTATCTCAGCACCCCCACCCGCACTACTTTGAAAATTTGGGACTCGGTCTCCCGTGATGAAAGGTGGACTACTTTTCCCTCCCCCTTTACACCAATACATTTCAATCCCGCCTTTCCCCGAGCACTAGAAGAGGGTCCTTTTGAGGCTTGGAAGGAAGGAGGGTGCCTTGCACTAACACACCTTTTTCACAACTTTGATCCACTCACTTTTGATAACTGCAGGAGGGATTACGGGGTTCAGGACCATGAGCGGTACCGGCATGCATAATTACTTCACTGGGCGCTGTCCCCTCAAGTACGAGATGCTGCTACTCAGCCCCTTACGAAGTTTGAGGCCTTCCTGACCAAGACATCCTCTGTGAAGGGGGCCATCACCTTAATATACAGGTTCTTACTCTCCACTTTGATTTCCCCTAGACCCCGATACATGTACATGTGGGAGGGAATCCTTCAACAAGACATCTCAGACGCTGAGTGGACGCACTTATGGTCAGATATAGCAAAGTTCAACCACTCTCTGGAACTTAGGGAGGCAGACATGAAAACTATGATGGATTGGTATTTATACCCAGCCAAGCTACGACAGATATTTCTTGGTTCCTCTGATAGATGTTGAAGGGGATGTGGGCTCCTAGGGGACTTCCAGCATATCTGGTGGGACTGCCCCGGGATAAGACCGTTCTGGGAGGAAATTCTAGCCCAAATTAAAGACATATTGGGTTACCCCATTCCCACCTCAATTGCCACTACTCTATTGGGTCTCCGTGATCCTAGTCTAGAACACCAGACTAAGGTAGACAAAAAGATTATGTGACTGTGCACTGGGGCGGCCAAGCTCACCCTAGCGGCGGCGTGGAAACGGAGGGAGGCACCGACCGTCTCTCTGTGGCATGTGCGTCTATGGAAATTACTGAGCTT
Organism: Lissotriton helveticus; assembly: GCF_964261635.1. NCBI lineage: Eukaryota > Metazoa > Chordata > Amphibia > Caudata > Salamandridae > Lissotriton > Lissotriton helveticus. Next base: position 571,601,252 of record NC_136071.1, on the reverse strand, counting down.
AGAGCGGATGGCAGACATCTTCTTGGATGATTTTAAGAACTTTGAATTCTGCTGGGGACCATTGGTCGCTTTCCTCTCCAGGGGTCTCCCATCTGCAGTGTGCCCGGCTAGCGTTAGAGCCGTTCACCTCTTCCAACTGTGAGTCCCTGTCTCCTAGCGTCCCTGACCTCAGTCCTATGCAATTTGCTACCACCACTGGGGTGGTGAGAGGATTCTGGGGAGGGTGGGGTTTTGTATTTCGTTGTTATTTGTGTGTTTCAGCTTTCTTTTCATTCCCGCCATGACAATGCCTGCGGGGGAACTGACGTGGGGCGCTATCCAACTGCCATAACACACTGTGTCAGCTATTAATAGGGACCTTGGGATGGTAGACCGCTGTCTATGCCTATGAGAGGGCGACCGCCCTGAACTTTCGCACTGTCTCCACCTCACTTGACAAGCCGTTATTACTCCCTATATATGACAGAAACTGTATCCTCCAGTAAGCTACCTGGTGTGATAGGGATCCGGCTTCCTTGTGGTTCCAGCAAGCCCTGACATGTTACCCTGGGGCTTTGAATTCTATTATACACCCTGCGTGGAATGATGTGCAGGTTTGTCGCATGTTTTTTACTTGAAATGCTAATAAACATACCTTTGACAAAAAAAAATATGCAGTATGTATGAGCATGGTATAATGTGAAATGAAGCAATATATGTGGCATTCAGTTTACATGAGACCTTAATGTTGACACTTGGTAACACTGTCTGGGTAATGTGTTCCACTTCATCAGCACCAGTTCCATACTCAAATGTGGATATTGGCAACCAAACATTGTCCAGACAAGCTCAGCCTAGCTCATTCCACTATAAAGCAACATCCGTTGAATCATTGGTTGTAATAGCTGTGCCATGTGTTGGATGTCAAATTTAGAATGTGTTGACCATCTGTAGATTTAGTGCCAGATGATGGTACATCTGCCATTAGCATCAAAATAGTAGATGAGTATACATCACCACAGCTAGTAAAGATGCATGATTCTGTGCGCATGCAGACATTGCCCCTACATGCACATTGTCCTTGTCCATTTAACAATATTCTGTGTACAAGTTCAGTTGTGTTTGTACACTGAGTAAAAATTGGTTGCAGGTGATTGTTATATCCCCATACACATCACAATGTTACAACACCATGGATCACACACCAACCTTACAAAGCTACAACCATGTCCTTCTTACACTTACTGATAGTGTTTGGATCCCGAAAAGTCTCAACGTTGCCTCTGGTATATGGGGCAATTCCTCCTACAAGACACAAACTGGAATATGCCAAAACTAAGGGTCACTGTTCCTAGTTAAGTGAGAGAGACCGGAGAGAGTTGTATCGAGGTTGGACGTACTAATGGAACGACAGTCAACAGGACTGTTTTATGTTCCCCTCACACAATCCAAGGGATGTCATGTTTCATCATAGGGCGATTGCTCCTCGTCGGGCCTGAGCTGCAATGCCCTACGTGCCCCCCGAAGAGTCACTTTGGCAGAGATCTTTTGTTTTTGTTGCCGTATGATGATTGCAAGTAAGGTCTGGGTGGGGTGGTGAAGGGTGTGTAGTATTGATGAAAAAGTTTAGGCTGATTAGGGGTATCGCTGACATTTTTAATATCTGGTTTCCCTGTCAGAGTAAAAATCCTAATTATAAGGTCGGTGCTAATAGTGGGATGATAAGGTACCCTAGTAGCTGATTGTTTGTACAGGAACAAAAACAAAAGATCCCAGCCAAAGTGACCCTTCGGGGGACCCGTAGGGCACTGCAGCACCAGCCGGGCGAGGAGCAATCGCCCTATGATGAAGCATGACATCCCTCGGGATGTGTGAGGACAGCATGGAACAGTCCTGTTGACTGTCATTCCATGAGTATGTCTAACCTCAATACAACTATCTCCAGTCTCTCCCCTTACTAGATGCAGTGACCCTTCGTTTTTGCATTTACTTTACTCCAGGAGCACAGCCACTGGACCTCCATTCAGCTCTTGGTTTCCCCAACAAACAAACTGGAATATGCCATTGTAAATGGTTATAATACACACAGTCTGAATTCAATGACCAGTACTCTGATGTCCCAGGAATTTGGGATACTCAATATGCTTGACACACATATGTGTACATTGTTTGTATATATGAAATGCAGACAGTCACCTTATATGTCAGAGGTGGCTGGATGTTGACACTCATCATATGCCTAAATCATGCCTCAGCCATATGATATTTTGTGCACTGCTGGCCAGCATAATCTCAGGTCCCCTTGCACATTACACAAGGGGGAAACCATTGGCCCTAGTCAGACCAAAGTAGTGCTGCAATGAAAAACGACAGGTATACTCCATATGTCACATTGTAAATACCATATCAGACAATTCATGGCACTGGTGCACAGAGTGCTAACTAGTGGCAAAGCATGCAATATTGCCAAATGGTGCAACGTTGCATGTCTTTGAAGAAGGTTTGCATTTTCTATCCTGAAAAGGGGCCACCTTCCTGAACAAATACAATTGCCAGAGTCACTTCAATCTATCTGTGTGTGCTGAACAATGCAGCACACATAACAAGGTTAACATTATAGGAGACTGCACATTACATTCTTCCGTACACATCAGCTGTGCAGGGTTTAAAAATGTTTGTATCGCACCCTGCACAAGCATGTATGTGAAATCGGGTAATGTTTCCAAATACATGCATGTAAAGTCAAACAAAGCATCCACAAAACATTGTACACCCCCCTGGGGCAGAGAATAGCAATTGTGTAGAATTACAATGTTTTTGTAACCATCACATTAAATGATCTGCCCCTTATATTGTTTATACTTTTTGCACATGTGATAATAATATAACTACATGCAGATGGTACATACGTAGATACCTAAGGGCCAGCAATCTCCAAACCCAGGTGGTGTACTAGATCGGACTTTCTGGACACCACACCAGGCCAGCGCTGGTTCAGTTGGTGGACGGTGGGCTCTACTTCAAACACCTTGGACACGTGCCTACACACTCTCTCCCAGAGCTCCTTACACTCCTTGGTGGGGTATCCCTGACTGACCCAACCCCCTGATGTCAGCATGTTAGGCAAGTAATGGGCCAGCAGCCATAGCAGGCCCCCAAACTCTCCCACTGTTAACTTCTTAGCCCTGCCCTTTCCTGACATGGCCAAAACAACAGTACGCCCACGAACCCCCCAAAAAACACCCCTTAACCTAAACCCTACCCCAAAAATATTAAACCACTAAATTGACAAACACCCGACAAAACAATGACAATGCAAAAAAATGTACAACAAAAAGACACAGAAGGCACACAATTAGCACAAGACAGGGACAAGCCAGGTACCCGCAAGACCAAATTTCACACCAATCCACCAGCCACTCTCCAAAACACCTCCAACACCCAGCACAACCTAACTGTAAGAGAAAGCAAAGCTAACTATCACCCTTCCTAGTATGAAGCCTGCCACATGCGCTGCATCATTTCCTGGGTGTATCTTGCCCATTTCCAACTTTTATGTCATATTTTTATGACGCATGACCACTCAATTGGCCGATGTGTGATGCCTGCCCTGCACAGTAGCACTTCTGCAGTCAGATCCATGCATTGGGTCAAATGTGTGGCTTCTGACCAACGCAAGTGGTGCAATGCACTGCTCAACAGGGGTGATGTGCAGGATGTGACACATGCAACTGGCCTAATGTGTAGGTTCAACTGTAGAGATCAGTATAATGCTGGATCACACACCTTGAGCCCACTTACATTGGCAACAAACAGAATAGACCTTATTGTAAAGGACATAGTCTAATTCCTTTTGTAGAGCTGGTGGTGGGGGGCTATTTCCTCAACCCAACCGCTGGTTACAAACAATTACCAGTCTTATCCAATCCCAAATGTCCAAAGAATTATTTTTATACATATAATTATAAACACATGTTTATCAGTAACCTCCATATAAATATACCCCCCAATGAAAGGTGTATACAAACAAAAAATTGTGTGAAGGTGAAAAAGTTCCTCACTTAAGCTTCACCAGGGGAGCTGCTGGTGCGTTCTCGCCAGTTTGCCCACGCTTCTCATCATCGGTAACTTTCTCACCCGTGAAAAAAGAAAGAAGACAAGTGTCCAGTATGAGAGGTAGAGGTGAATACAATAATGTGTATTTGTCAAAGAAGACCCCGTAATGTGAAAAAGAATAAAGTATTTCTCCAACTAAAATTGAGTTAAGACTCACATGTGCAAGGTTCCGGTTTTATTCAAAGTTGTGAGCCTACTCAAGGTTTAAAAACAAACTACCTGTTGCAGACCACTTTAAGATGGGCCAACATGTTTCATTGCCTGTCCTCTGTTGCAGCAATTTCTTCAGGGCTCGAGGTTCACCTCACTGGACTTCAAACTTTACACAAAGGGTGACTGATAAACACAAACAAAACACTGATTAAAACTCCCAACCAGTGGTGGAGGAGCCACGCGCGGAACCAAGATGGCCACGTGAGCGCTCGTCTCCCGAGACCCCGGCCGCCTACTAAACTATCCTGTCGCTAATCCTGTGCCCTGAGCCTAATTTCCGGCAACGGAAGGGTAGCGATGCCAGGAGCTGTGATTCTAGGCTTGCTCCGGTGTCGGAGCACGGAGCAGCACCTCCTGGAAGTTTGCGGCCCTCAGCCCTTTGAGCCGGGGGCTAGAGTCATCGCTAAGCCCGGCAGCAAGTTGAATAACAGTGGGCTGGAAACCGGAAGTTGCCGGTCCGGCCCCGTACACTCATTGCCGCAGAAGTGCTTCCGGCAAGTCGTCCGTATTTGCGGGGATCCTGATTCCGGACGCTCACCATACCTACTGTGGCGATTGGTGACTGTCGTGGGTGTGTTGCCACCCGGAAAATTTGCGGAATAGACACGCCACCCCGCAGAGGTTCTCTTTTGGGGAGAGACTGCGGTGCTTCTCTGTGCCCGCTGGGGAGGGCATAAAGCAGCTGGGGCCCCTGGGGCCGAAGGACGTGGTGTGTGGCCCCCGGGGCGGAGAGGCGACTTTCGAAGGATGCGACGAGCCGGAGGGCCCCTGGCATGGCCTGTGTGATGCCGGGGTCCCATATATGGTGCCAAAGGTGTAGTGACTGTGGGGTGCGGCCACGGAGATACCTGGAGCCAGAGAAAGGGCAGAGAGAGGTGCTTTGTAGTGACTGAATGAGGGGGCTGGCTTGGTGCGCCCGGTGGTGGATGGGGCACTGACGGTCCTGAACTGTTTGCCAGCAGAGGCGGATACCTAGAGACCGGAGTGGTAACTACAGACCATAAACACCACCCTTATACTGGAAGCGGTAGGTGCCACCTGGTACTGTCCTGGTGCTTTTTACCGAAGTTGAGGCCCGGTTGAGGCATATTCGGTGCCTCCCACTTCGTGGCGTACTGCTGCTTGCACCTGAAGTGAGGTACGGTCGCTGAGACAATCAGCACTTGGTAGTGCACCCAGAAGGGGACCTTAAAAATATACGCATACCAAGGGGAAGGCACACTGATTGTGGCACTGTACAGGGCAAAGGTCTCCCGTGTGTCCTGGGCCGCAGCGGACCATTTGCGATCTCAGTTCTGAGGTGACCAGTTGAGACCCCCACGGAGGGGTGGCGACCGCTGTGATGGCGACGAAGCCGGATTCGGATAAGACCCTGCCCAGGTCCTCGAAAGAGGCAAAACAAGTGCAATCCAATAAGCTTGACCGCTACACGTTGCCCAAGGGGTCACCAGTGGAGTCTGGGAGGTCCCTGTTGTCGGGGGGGAACGAACATGGCGCCCTCTCGGAACCAACGCTGACAGATGTTATGGAAGCGATAAACGGGGTCCAGTCTTCGCAGGGGGGAAAAATGGAATCTCTGGAAAATAAACTAGACTCGGTCACGATTGAGGTCAACCTGATAGTGCGGATTTCACAAAGGCAAGCGAGAAGGTGAAGTCATTCGGCATCAAGACAGCTAGTTTGTTCGACGATGTGTCGGAGCTGCAATGGGAGGTGCGTGACCTTAGAACATCTTGGGATGCCACAGACCGGAAGCTTGATGAGTATGAAGGGAGAGCCAGGCGCAACAACATACGTATTCTTGGAGTGCCCGAGAGGTCAGAAGGACTGGCGCCGGATTTGTTTGTAGAAGACATTGTCCTTAAATATCTCAAGCCGAAGGGTCTTAGTAACTTCTTCACAATTGAGAGGGCCCACAGAGTGCCGGAAGGTAGACCAAGACCTGGGGCGCCCGCTCCCCCGATGATCGCCAGAGTGCTTTATTTCCGAGACCGCGATGCCATCCTGCAGGCGGCACGGATGGGCGCTACCCTGCAGTACAAGAACACGCCACTTTCCTTCTTCCCGGACATCACCCAAGCAGTACAGAAGCTAAGGCAAAGTTTCCTCCCAGTGAAGAAGAAACTCATGGACAAGGGACTGCGATATGCGATGATGTATCCGGCTCGGCTGCGAGTAGAAATTGAGGGGAAAGCCTGGTTTTTTGACAACCCGGAAGTGGCCTTGGATTGGATTGACAGCAGGCCCCCGGTTGGGGTGGCGGAGAATGAACCCAGTGACTTGAACAGGACTGTTGGCAGCCATGGAACTGTTAGCTTTGCTGGAGAGACTTAGATGCGGGGGCGACACAGTGGTTGTTTTCTCTTGATCCTCATAGACTGCACTACGGCTGCGAACTGATTCAGGGCACGAAAGGTTCCTTTGGGGGCTGGGGGGGTGGGGTGGGGCAATGGTTACCTCCTCGTTACTAACTTTAGTTAGCTATTGGGTGGGTATTGGGCGACAGGCACACTGCGAGTTGGGGATGGGCGTTAGCCATATGCAGGGGTGCAGGGAGGGGGGGTGGAACGCGGGGTGGACAAAGAGGTTTGGATTGGAGATCCTATTGTACACAGTAATGTTTGCATTGTTGGTTTAAAAAAAAATCCTTTATGCATCGGGTGGTAATGTTGCAGTTCGACAATACACATATTGGTAAGATGTCATGTGTTAGCCAGGGATCGGGGATAAAGGTGCTGAGTTGGAATGTGAATGGCCTGGGGAACAGGATAAAAGAAGGGAATGGTTAATCAATTAGTGGGAAGGCACTCTCCAGATGTAGTGTTATTGCAAGAGACGCATCTTGCCGGCAACCGCTGCATGGCTCTCCATAAAGGGGGATATAAATTGGTGGCTCATGCCGGGTTTACCACGGGGTCCAGGGGGGTTGGGATTTTGATGAAAAACTCCTTTCCCTTAACAATCCAAGCTACGTGGTCCGCCCATTGGGGCTGGAATTTCGGAGTTTCTGGGCAGTGGGAAGGGAGGACAGTTACCTTTTTGTCGATATATGTCCCGCCTGGCCTCCAATTCGATACCTTTGGTGACCTTGGGACTGTCTTTCTCACCTTGCCCCTGGGCCTCCTGGTGTTGGGAGGCGACTTTAATGCAGTGCTCGATTGGGAGATAGACAGACTCCCTGCGAGAGTACTCAGACCGGCTCATAGATGGCTCTCTGACTTTCTGGAAATGGTGGGGCTTGTAGATAGCTGGCGGATACGTAATCTGACTCAGACACACTTCACACATGTTTCCGCCGCACACCGCAGCATGTCCAGACTAGATTACGTGCTGATACTGGCGGCACAGGCAGCCACGGTCAGAGAGGCCTGATACCTTGGTAGGGGCATTTCCGACCATTCTCCCATGTGGTTACGTGTGGAGCTTGGGCAGCCTGCTGTAGGTAGAGTAGCCCAAATCAGTGCGAGGCACTTAAAAGACCCCGAAACTAAGACAGAGGTTACTACGATTTCGGACCGTTGTTTCCAGGAAAACGTAGGCACTGTTGAATCTGCGCAGCCCCTGTGGGAAGCGTATAAGACGGTGATATGCGGAGAGGTCCTGTCCTTGGTGGTGGGGAAGAAAAACAAGCTTCTGGCAGAGGTTGAGAGGGCAAAAGCAGAAGTGATAAGGTTGGAAGAGAGGGTGGCTAGGACGGCAGCTCCGACGGACCTACACCTTTTAAAATTACAACAGGATGAATACAAAGGCCTAGCCAGAGATAGGGCGATAGCTCAGAATAATGCCACTCAAAGTCGCATCTATGAACATGGGGACAAGGCTGGTAAACTGATTGCATGGCTTGAACACGGGGAGTGGGCATCGCGGCTGGTAACTGAGTTACAGGGGAAGGACACTGTCATGGTTATAGATCCGCAGGCAGTGGCAGACTCCGACTATTATAGAGAAGTATATACCTTGTTTGAGGGGAAATACAGAGGCTGAGAACAGCGACATGATTAGGGACATCCGTATGCCCGAGCTGTCAAAGGATGATAAGAGATATCTAGACTCCCCTTTTACCGATGTCGAGGTGCACAGGCCATCAGAGGGGTAAAATCCGGAAAGGCGACCGGCCCAAATGGAATCCCTATAGAACTATATAAATTGAATGCATATAAACTTGCCCCGTATATTTGTTCCATGTTCGCAGAAAGTAGAGAGAAAGGTTGACTCCCATACGATCAGCGGGTAGCAAATATTGCAGTTATCTATAAGGCAGGCAAGCCTAAGACTCATTGCTCCTCATACAGACCCTTTATCACTGCTTAACGCCGAGCCTAAAATACTGGCGATGCTACGCGCAACTAGATTGGTTAAGGTAATCACTACTTTGGTGCATCCGGATCAGTTGGGCTTTATGCCACGCCGGAATACAGCTCTCAATCTGCAGAGGTTACATGGGATTCTGGGTAGTTCCCCAAAGATTCATGAGCTGGTAGTGCTAGTGCCCTTGGATTCCACTATGGCGTTTGATAGGGTCGAGTGGTCCTACCTGTTTGTGCTACTGACGAAGATGGGTTTTGGACCGGAGTTTGTCGGTTGGATACGTTTACTGTCTGTTGATCCCTTGGCCAGAGTTGTTGTGAATAACTGCAGGTCGGCAGACTTTCCCCTCCATAAGGTCACGAGGCAGGGTTGCCCTTTGTCCCCACTTCTCTCCGCTCTTGCATTGTAGCCTCTGGCAGCATGGGACAGATGGGACCGGACAATACAAGGCCTGCGGTGGACGCCGGAGTGGGAGGATAAAATTTCACTATATGCTGATGATATTCTGCTTTATCTCACCAACCCTAGGGAATCTCTGATCGGATTTCTGGATGTGCTGGCCATATACGGGAGGCATTCCAGATTTGAGATCAATTGGTCGAAATCGGTGCTCTTTGTCCTCAGGGGCGATCCACCAGTGATCCCGCAGTCATGCCCTATACAAATTGAGCCAGTAGGGTTTAAATACCTAGGTATTTATGTTACACTTGACACGAAGTTGGGATACACCAATAGCCTGGGACTCCCCTTGAACCGGTTTAAAAGGGACATGGAGCACTGGAAGGCCCTTCCGCTCTCCCTGTTGGGTAGGGCAGTCTTGTTTAAGATGATGGCTCTTCCCCGATTTTTGTATGTACTCCAGAATACAATGGACCCGGTGCCGTCGTCCTACTTTAAAGAAATAGAGGCCCTCCAGAGGAAACTTCTTTGGGACGGAAGACCCTGTATAGCATTCTCTAAACTCACTCTCCCCTGGTACAGCGGGGGGATTGGCCAGACTTGCGGAAATATCATTGGGCTTTACAACTTGCGGCGGTGAACCATGTAGTGTATGGACCACCAGGGGATCCAGGGTATGCCATGGATCGCGGCCAGGCACCAGGTGGCGATTTCACCAGGGCGCTGTATGCCAGGACTCTGCAGTACTCCCTAACGGGTTCCATGGCGCATCCAGTCCATGTGTGGCATGTAGCCAGTAGATGTCTTTCCTGGGAGGGGAAGCTAACTTTGGCCACCCCCCTATGGAATTCGGAGAGGCTTGGGAGCTTGTGGAAATCTAAGGGAATTGACAAGTGGAATCTCATCGGGATCACACAGATCAAAGACGTGTAGAGAGGGGACACGATACTTACATTCGACTCTCTCAAACAGCAATACAGCCTACACGATAGTGAGTATTATTATTATCTCCAGATTAGACACGCTCTCCTCACACACATACCTGTAGACTCTATACTTCCAGAGGCCTCTCCCCTGGAGGATCGAGTGCTGGACGGACACCTCCCCGAGAAGACTATCTCTTTAATATACAAAAAGCTAATTAATAATATGGAGGACCCGCTGGGGCTTATTAGAACACAGTGGAGTGCAGATGGCATGGAGCTGGATGATGAAGATTGGATGAAGGCTTTCTCCTCCCCGAGGGTAGTTGCGATTCAGATGAGACTTAGACTGGTGCAACTAAAGATCTTACATAGGTCGTACATTACAGGGCCTCGTCTGGTACGAATGGGTCGAATGGAGAGTGGAGAGTGCCGTAGGGGACGTGGAGAACTAGGCACCTCTATGCATATTTTGTGGCACTGCGGGTAAATACAGGAATATTGGAAGAAGGTTCATGAGAAGTTACGGGTCGCTTTGGGGGTGGAGATACAACCGCAGTCCCGGAGGTGTATACTGAATGTGTGGGAACCCACAGATTTGAACACGTATGGGAGACAATGGGTGACACTTGCGTGCATGGTGGCAAAGAGAAATAATGCGCAGTTGTGGGGAGCCAGCCATCCCGGGTTTCCAAATGGGTGGAAGACTTGGATTGGTGTATGTTCAGGTAGAAATCAGTGTATTTTTTTTTTTGGGGCAGAGTTTTATATAGCGCGAACTAGACCCGAACCGAATCGGGTATCAGAGTGCTTTACATAGCACCAGTTACGTTACATGAGGACACACATTCATTTTTAGGCACGGGGAGATTAAGTGATTTGCCCAGAATCACAGGAGGTTTTGGCGTCGTTACCGAAACTCGAACCCAGTTCCTCCAGGTCCGAGGTCGAGCGCCCTAGCCGTTAAGCCAACTCCTCTCCCTGTATGTGGCCAGGGGTTGTCCTGAGAAATGGGGTAAGGTCTGGGGAGCCTGGAATAGTTACCGCGTAGAGATTTGTGTGCCTCCGACAAGACGAGCAGAGGTGGAAGCGCAAGAATCCCTGTGATCCATAACTCACATATTGGCTTTATAGTTCTGTATAAACAACATTGTATTTTTGACCAAAGATGTAACTGTTAACTCACCCGATGTCTTTCCCTTTTCTTTGACAATTTTGTTAATAAAAAGATTTCCCAAAAAAAATCTCCCAACCAGTCAGGACATCCTTCATAACATCTACTGAACGATAAGTCAAAAAATGACTTTGATGGCACAAATTTTAGCAGGTGGCAGCCCACGGCAATCATACCAGCTTCCTACCATGTCAGGGGGTGTTTCCTTCAACCGTAAGTCCCCCACCGGCACCGGCCGTTAGTATACCTATGAACATATGGAACCAGTATTCATTCCGTTCCCAAGGGTAAACAATGTCTCCCCAACTCAAATCACTTCAGTGCACGTCAAAGCGCAGTGATCCCCACGGGTTTGAGTTCAGCACAGTGAAAAGATGCAAACTTTAAATCTTACTAACTTGCCAACCAGTCCGTAATGAAATCTATATAACACTCCAAAAATTTTGTTTGTAATAACCACAAAAGCGCGTCACTCCTCTTTGGCAAATTCCATGAAGGAGTCATACCTCAAGGCTCTCTCACCGCCCATAAGGGTAGCAAGCACACTCTTACCTCGTACAGCCATCTACTGAGCACTGTCTCGTCCCAGCGTGTTACTGCTCTCATCGCGCTTTACTTTCAAGTGCGCATCCCGGAAGGGCATCGTCATGTGACTTTGCCTCTAGTCACATCACGTCATAGCCCCGACATGAGCGCCATCTTTTAGTGGTGTTTTTTTCTTTTTGGAACACCTAGGAGCTGCAGCTATATGCAGTTTCATTACTCGGAGGATATCAAATCATATCACAAGGCACAAAATTACAGAGGTATTAACTCATTTAAAGATTGTCACTACCTCTATTCCACGGGCACCTCCAACAGTTAACGCCTACGTTACATCCATACGTAAATGTCTTCATGATCAAATTGCACAACCACATAAAGGATTCCGGCCCCTTCTGTTAAAATAGATCGAATGTCATCGCCATCAAAGAACAATGTACAAAAGGATAGAATGGGCTCACCCCATCCACTCAATTGTATAACGGACCCATTTTAAACCTCCAGACCCTGGACTAGAATTAACCAATATAGCCCTGTTTCCTATTAGCTATGGGAAGACTATATGTACATTGGGGATCCTTTTCCTGTTATAGATTCTGAGTCTTAACCCAATTTTAGTTGGAGAAATACTTTATTCTTTTTCACATTACAGGGTCTTCTTTTTTATATACACATTATTGTCTTCACCTCTACCTCTCATACTGGACAATTGTCTTCTTTCTTTTGTCACGGGTGAGAAAGTTACCTATGATGAGAAACGTGGGCAAACTGGTGAGACCTACCAGCAGCTCCCCTGGTAAAGCTTACGTGAGGAACATTCTTGCCTTCACAGAATTTTTTGTTTGTATACACCTTTCATTAGGGGGTACATTTATATGGAGTTGACTGATAAATGTGTGTTTATAATTGTTATTATAAAAATAATTCTTTGGACATTTGGGACTGGATAAGACTGGTAATTGTTTGAAACCAGCAGTTGGGTTGAGGTAGTAGCCCCCCACCACCAGCTCTACAAAAGGAATTTGACAATGTCTTTTACAATCAGGTCAATTTTCTTTGTTGTCGCTTGTGAGTGGAGGGCGACCTGATTGGTATTTTCCCCCTTGAGCTACTTATTGTGGCCTACTTCTATTGGGCAGGGACTGTGGTAGCACCATTTGGCAGGTCAGTGTGACAGAGGGCAGTGTCCAGGTGGGTGGATGGGAGTCTTTTATATGCCTGCAACTTCATGACTGGCTGTCAGGTTCCCTCCAGTCTTCGCAGAAGCAGAATGGACGCTAATCCCTATGCCCGCCCGCCGGTAGCGCCGCTAAAATAAGCAACGTCACCAACTGGGGGGAAAAGGGGAAGTGGACAGAGAGAGACACTCTGACTACAGCTGACACTCCTGCAAACCTTTCTAGAATCTTCTAATGAGTCACTGGGTCGCTGTCTGGTACCTAATGCACAGAGGGGAAGAGAACATAAACACTTCCTTCTACACAACTCTATTACCTTCAATTACAGTTAATAACGATTCCTACCAGCTGTCTTCGGAGTATTGCCCCTCTCCTATATGTAGTTACTGTGCAATATTGTACTAATTGGAGGAATTCGGTTCTAGAAGAAAGGGAACAAGGTTAGGGTCGATAATGGCAAGTTATACTACTCTATAAGTACATTAATAAGAATCTCTACCTCCTCCAATTGTGCTTCCTTCAGGAATAATATAACTGTCAAGTAAATTGTTAGCAGACGCTGCACTATCGATTCACAGATGATCCAAAGTGGTGCGCGAAAATAGGAACTAGGGAGGGAAAATAGGTAAGGCAAGAATTGGGTTAAGCGCAAGGGGATTTTAAATCCTTATGTTGAAGGGAAAAGCTGCAGCGCTAGTGACGGTCTAGATTGGTTGGTTCTTACTTGAGAGACGCGCTGTCAATAGTCCTGCCGCCTGCCGCCTTCTCTGCTCCGCCACTACCCTTCGACCTTGGAAGGAGGGGAGAGGAGTGAAAGCTGCTTCCTGCTTGGTAGTTGCTTCCAGAGATAGAACTAAGTTCGTGATGAGAGAAAAATCATTTTAAACCAAACGGACCCAAAGACGAAATTCTGCAACCTCGAATTCCTTCTACAAACTCTATAGTCTCTGTGTACTCAGAAGCGGTACACACACGAAACACTCCAAAAGCTCTCAGACTTCTTTAGACTCCGTTTTCCATTGAAACACGGAGAACGACTCTTCAAATGCTCTTCATAACGAATCCTTGTTGAAGTGCGCAGGTGAGAACGCGCGCACTTCCCACAATGCCTACAACTTCAGAATGTGCGGATAGACGGAATACCACTGCTAGAGCGGCGGCCATCTTATAGTGTCCAAAGCTAATGAAGAACAAGCCAGAAGTTCACCAAGTTGGGCTTTACAATAACTCGGTGTCTCTTGCCAGCATGACAGGGCTTAGCCCACATTACAGCGCTAACAGAATGGTTCCTGACAATACCCCCTCTCAAAGACCGATTTATTGGTCTCGGCTTGGATGGATATTGAGAATGACATCGTTTTACTAACTGAGAGGCATGAACGTCTTCTGCTAATTCCCAGGATCTGTCTTCTGGACCGTAGCCTTTCCTGTCAATCAAGTAAAACATTTTTTTCAATCGAACCTTGGAGTCCAAAATTTCCTTAACCCTTATACTCTGAATCACCATGGACCTTGAGTGGTTTGGGGGGCCTAGATATTCGAACATGTGGAGAAGACTTCTTCTGAAGAGAGACATGGAATACTGGATGAACTCCTAATTTAGGGGGTAGTTTCAATCTCACTGTGATATGCCCCAAAAAGTTTTCAATGGAATAAGGACCCACAAAGCGAGGCTGAAACTTCCGATTCCCTTTCAGATGCAAATGCTTGGTGGACAACCACACTTGATCTCCCACCTGGTACTTAGGAGCTGGTTTTTGGTATATATCTGCACTCTCTTTGTATTTTTCCTTAGCCTTGATTAAATTGGCCTCAGCTGACTTATGAAGAAGATTGATGTCATTCAGTAATGCCCCTACTGTTGGAACTCCTAACTTTTCTTGAGTGAGAAAAGGATTGGGATGTCGACCATAATTTAGATAGAAGGGAGAGTAACCAGTAGAGGTGCTCTTCGCATTATTATATGCGAACTCAGCCATCCATAACATGTCAGACCAATCCCCACCCCGGTCCATAAGAAACAACCTAAGGTATTGTTCTTATTCTTGGTTTTGTCTTTCAGTCTGACCGTCAGTCTTGGGATGATAACTAGTGGAGTATCTAGCTTCCACCCCAAACCCATGCAAAAATGCCTTCCGGAAATGGGACGCAAACTGAGAACCCCTATCGGAGATTACTACCTTTGGTACCCCATGCAGCTTCGCTATGTGCTCACCAAATAACCTTGCTAATTCCTTCGCTGTTGGAATCCCAGTTAACGGAATAAAATGGCTCATCTTCGTGAAAGTATCCACAAAGACTAATATGGGATTATGACCCTGACTCTTAGGTAATTCTACAATAAGATCCATCAAAATTGTGTGCCATGGATAAGTTGGGGTAGGTAAGGGTTGCAACATTCTCTGAGGAGCCTGACGAGTAGGTTTACTTCGGGCACATAATTCACAAGACAAGACATATTGTTTAACAGAAGAGGACAACCCAGGCCACCAAAAATAACGCTGAACCAAATCTAAGGTCTTCGTAATTCCTTTATGTCCCACTAAAGGCTGATCATGACACATTTTGAGGGCCTTTTCTTGTAAGGCGGGGGTAGGAAGGTACAAGGCTTCTTTGTGGTAAGGCAATTGCTGATGACACTTTCGCACCGAATCCTGAGCTACCCAATTGTTCACTTCTTCTGAAGTCAAACATTTTCGAACTTCATCTTGAAAATTGTCCAAAGAGATGGTGCAGATGACCTTAGCTACTGGAATGATTGGCTGTGACTCCACTGGATGCTGAGTCTCCACATTGTGTAATCAGGACAAGGCATCTGCTTTCCCATTCTTGCTGCCAGGACGGTTAGTGATTACGAAATTTAAGTCAGCGAAATATAAAGACTAACGTAGTTGTCGTGGGGTCAAGGTTTTTGCAGTCTTCAAAAATTGCAAGTTTTTATGATCCGTGAATACTGTAACCGTATGCTGAGCTCCCAATAAATAATGTTTCAAGTCTTTGAATGCATCCTTCACAGCCAGGAGCTCTTTCTCTGCGATAGTGTAGTTGATTTCGGCAGGATTCAATTTACGTGAACGATAGGCTACAGGATGCAATTGCCCAGTCTCATGATGTCTCTGTGAGAGGACCCCTCTATAGCTTGATCTGAAGCATCCGCTTCTAAGAAAAAAGGTTCAGAGGGGTCGGCGTGAAGTAGAATAGGTGCAGACGTGAAACTTTTCTTTAAGGTCGGAAAGGCACCTTCCGCCTCTGGTGTCCATTGGAATTTCACCCCTTTTTTCAGTAATCTAGTGATTGGAACAATCAATTGGGAGAATCCTGAGATAAAGCGTCGATAAAAATGAGCAAATCCCAAGAATATCTGGATTTCTTTGACATCTTTTGGAGATTTCCAAATCTCAACTGCTTGTACCTTTCCAGGATCCATCATGATACCTTGAGGAGACAACACAAAGCCCAAAAATTCCACTCTATCTGAGCTGAAAATACATTTTTCCAATTTCACGTAAAGACGATGAGCGCGGAGTCGTTCCAAAACAGTCCTGACATGTTGTGGATGATCTTGTGGGTCTTTAGAATAAATCAAGATGTCATCCAAATATATGACTGCAATTTTGTCAATTAAATCTCCCATGACATCGTTGATAAAATGTTGGAACACTGCAGGAGCGTTACACAGCCCAAAGGGCATTACTCTGTATTCAAATAAACCAAACTTGGTCCTGAACGCAGTCTTCCATTCGTGGCCTTCTTTCATTCTAACCAAATGATACGCGCCACGAAGATCCAATTTAGTAAAAACTTGTGCGTCTTTAATTTGATCTAAAAGAACAGAAATCAAAGGAAGCGGGTAACGAATTTTTACAGTAGCTCTGTTTAAAGCTCGATAGTCGATGCATGTCCTCAAGGTTCCTTCCTTTTAAGGTATGAAAAACAAGGGGGACGAAACTGGAGATTGAAAAGGTCTTATAAACCCGTTGGCCAGATAACGATCTAAATATTCCTTGAGATGTTGATTCTCAGTTTCAGTTAGGGCGTAAATTCGACTACATGGAAGGATGGTTCCAGGTTCTAGGTCAATGGCACAATCGTAAGAACGATGTGGGGGTAATTGCTCGGCTTCCTGATCACTGAAAACTTCTTTAAACTCTTGATACTCTTTTGGTATTTCGGTAGAATCTACTACTCCAGTGGACTGTCCTCCAAAAGAGAACAATTGGGCTTGTGAAGGTTCCATGACCACAGGAGCACATTGATAGCAATGTTCTTGACAAGATGCCGTGATTAGCATTGCATCTTGACAGTCCGATTTTCCCAATGAATAGTAGGATTATGAATCGCTAATCACGGCAATCCAAGAATCATTTGGAACTGAGGGCCATCAATTAAATTAAATTGTAACATTTCACGATGTCCATCTGGCTGGATTAACTCCAACGGTTCCGTGTGACTGGTGATGGGACCAGATGATAAATTTGTCCCATCGACAGCTCGCACTGGTTCACTCTTTGCCTTGCGAATTGCTTGAATGCCCATTTGATGAGCATATTTGATGTCACAAAAATTTCCAGTGGCTCCAGAATCCAACATTATAGCCACTCCCTTAATTTCTTGATTCCGAAACTTCAAGGTCAAATGAAGAATCACATGAGGGATCTAGGTCTGTAATGTATTCAAAATCGAATGGGAATCTGGGATCGTTTTCTCATCTTTCGCCATCAGAGCGAACCCTCTTCTGATGGTTCAAGGCGTTTCCCTTCTCTGGGATCTTGGGTCGCTTAGGACACTCTTTTACAAAATTCCCCGGCATACCACAATATAAGCACAATTTCTTTAATCGCCGCTGATCCTTTTCTTCTTTGCTCGAAGGACCTCGAACTGCTCCAATCTGCATTGGTTCCACCTCAGAATTGACTCCTGAGCCTTTTCCTCCATCAGTTCTTACCCTGTCAAAATGTGGGAAATTAATCCGAAATTCATTCTTCTTCTCTCCTTTCCTCTCAACACTACGAAAATCCAATTCGAAAACTAAATCCACTAACGAAGAGAGTTCCATAGGTCTATTGGGTATTTGTGCTAAGGAATCTTTAATGTCGTCTCATAATCCTCGATAAAAGAGAGCTGCTCTCTTTTCTTCTGGCCAATTAGATTCTACAATCAATTTGTTGAATTGTGTCAAATAAGTAATCAAATCTCCTGACCCCTGGCGGAGTTCTAATAATTTGTTATCTGTGGCCTGGGAGATTCTCCTCCTGTCAAAGATGCGAAGGAACTCTGTCTTGAACCGATCAAAATCATGCAACAAAGGGTCATCTCTGGATATCAAAGGCATTGCCCAATTAGCAGCATCCCCTCCCAGGTAAGACAAAACAAAAGCCACACAGGACTGGGCATCAGGAAACAAGGTGGGACAATACATGAAATGTAAAGAACATTGAGTCGAAAACAACTGAGCCTTTTGGGGGTCTCCCTGAAATCTTTCTGGGGCTGCTAACGGAATCAATAGGGAAACTGAATGGATGACCTGTGCTACAGTCCTGGGATCAGTGTCTGGTGTTACTTTAATTGAGCTAGAAGATGAACCCACTGTATCACTCATGGCGAGTCCGTCTACCTTTTGGGAAAATAACATGGTTTCCTGACGAGAGGCTATCAATTCCTGTTTTAAAGTCTAGTTCTCCTCTCTAACTACCCCAATTTCCCGCTGGATTCCTACAAGCATTTCTTCTAACACCTTTAAATTAAACCCTTCTACCATTCTGCTTGGGCGAGTAAACTATGTGGGCACTTCAAACTGTGAGGTTCCCTCCAGTCTTTGCAGAAGCAGAATGGACGCTAATCCCTATGCCCGCCCGCCGGTAGCGCCGCTAAAATAAGCAACGTCACCAACTGGGGGGAAAAGGGGAAGTGGACAGAGAGAGACACTCTGACTGCAGCTGACACTCCTGCGAACCTTTCTAGAATCTTCTAATGAGTCACTGGGCCGCTGTCTGGTACCTAATGCACTGAGGGGAAGAGAACATAAACACTTCCTTCTACACAACTCTATTACCTTCAATTACAGTTAATAACGATTCCTACCAGCTGTCTTCGGAGTATTGCCCCTCTCCTATATGTAGTTACTGCGCAATATTGTACTAATTGGAGGAATTCTGTTCTAGAAGAAAGGGAACAAGGTTAGGGTCGGTAATGGCAAGTTGTATTACTCTATAAGTACATTAATAAGAATCTCTACCTCCTCCAATTGCGCTTCCTTCAGGAATAATATAACTGTCAAGTAAATTGTTAGCAGACGCTGCACTGTCGATTCACAGATGATCCAAAGTGGTGCGCGCAAATAGGAACTGGGGAGGGAAAATAGGGAAGGCAAGAATTGGGTTAAGTGCAAGGGGATTTTAAATCCTTATGTTGAAGGGAAAAGCTGCAGCGCTAGTGACGGTCTAGATTGGTTGGTTCTTACTTGAGAGACGCGCTGTCAATAGTCCTGCCGCCTGCCGCCTTCTCTGCTCTGCCACTACCCTTCGACCTTGGAAGGAGGGGAGAGGAGCGAAAGCTGCTTCCTGCTTGGTAGTTGCTCCCAGAGATAGAACTAAGTTTGTGACGGTAGGAAAATCCTTTAAAACCAAACGGACCCAAAGACGAAATTCTGCAACCTCGAATTCCTTCTACAAACTCTATATTCTCTGTGTACTCAGAAACGATACACACACGAAACACTCCAAAAGCTCTCAGACTTCTTTAGACTCCGTTTTCCATTGAAACACGGAGAACGACTCTTTAACTGCTCTTCATAACGAATCCTTGTTGAAGTGCGCAGGTGAGAACGCGCGCATTTCTCACAATGCCTACAACTTCAGAATGTGCGGATGAATGGAATACCGCTGCTAGAGCGGCGGCCATCTTATAGTGTCCAAAACTAATGAAGATCAAGTCAGAAGTTTACCAAGTTGGGCTTTACAATAACTCGATGTCTCTTGCCAGCATGACAGGACTTAGCCCACTTTACAGCGCTAACAGAATGGTTCCTGACACTGGCGGTCTATTAGATTGCCTGTGGAGTCAGGCTGGGTCCTAGGAATGCATGTGCAGTCCTTATCAAGCAACCAGGGGAACAGCAGGTGTCAGGCAGCACAACTGCAGGAATAATGAGCTGGACGATCACACATCAATTGTCACAGCCATTTCCAGGGTACACACCTGGATGTCCCCTACAGTCATATGTGCATGTAAAGATGATTCCTGGGGATTATGGCTCACTCTATCATTTTCCATATGCTGCCTAGGCTCTCTGTTCCTGCAATGTGTGAGTAATCCTTCCTTATGGTGTGTCCCAGATGCAACTCACACTTAGGGAGGGACAGAGACAGGCTGGCTCCCCCAGACTCCAGTGTATGTCCCACTCAGCTTGCACGTTTACTGAATGTTAAAACTCCATCTGGTGTAAGTCCAAATTGCAACTCGTTTTTGCCAGACAGCCATGTCTTACTCTCAAAGCTAGGCAAGGTCCTCCATATAATGTGGTGGCACAGACACTTCTGGACTCAGGGTATATGTATGAACTGAGTTTTGTGGCTCTTGCTCAACGCAGCATGGAACATGTGCTATGCATATCTATTATGTTACTTGCGCACCCTGTGTACCCCTGTGAGTGTTCATTCACCTTGAGTTACCCAATGCATAAAAAATCACTGCAGTGGCTTCCTCTGCACCAGAGAGAGGTTCCACTCCCCTGGTTTAAGACACATTACTAGACTTACATAACCAGGTAATCCTGGGAATGCGTCAGAAGGTGCACCCTTCCCAGAGAGACATAACAAGGAGGTATGCCTTTAATTTAACTTGTTACTTCATCTATCAATGTGTGCTGCGTTCTGTAGCATAAGTACATGAGGGAATATGCTTCACAGGATAATTTGCTTTGCAGGAATGCGCGCCATCATGAACAACTACATTCCTGCATGCAGCACACGCACCCTTGCAGCATGGTGCAAGGGGCAGCCAAAATGGAACCGGTACAGGGGAAAGGGTCAGTAATGCTTTCTATTCTATTAGATACCGCACATTTCTGACCTTTGGCTTTCACACATAGCAGTACCGTAGGGTGACTTTCTGTGCTGCACTGTTTTGTCATGCTCAAAGTATGCCCCTCTGTTTATAGTCATAGGACTTTTGGGGAGCAATAGTGTGACCAAATGTATCTGTCTACCACAGCATTATGACATGAAGCACCCACACTCAGTCACCGCATGCTGTATGGTTGTACACTCCCTTTGGACTGTACTAGAGTGTGTGAAGTTGAACACACACAACCAGCACACACACAATCACCATGTGCTCAAGGTTCCACATTTGAACCTATGCGCTGTGTATGTCTTGCACAGGCACATGCATTGTGTTCATGTTTTTATCATGTACACTTTTTATGATGAACATGATGTTGGGGAGGGGTGAGTGCAACACACAGCTCCAGACCTTTTGAGTAGGTGTATGTTCCAGTAGACCTCAGCGAAGTGGCCCAGGAATAAATGCTAATTTTAACTACTACTATTCACTACACAACATGCTGTCAACCCCCTATCCAAACAGAAATTCAAAATGTGCCTTCTAAAAAAAGAAATAGAAAAAGATCTAACGTGCCGCCCTCAATTTCACTAGACAACTACATCATCCACAATCCCTTGTGCCCATTGTTCCATCTTACCGAAAAGTAACATTCTACGTGAGAGCCCAATATTATTATACAAACATTTGTAATTCATGTAATATTAACACATGTATTTAGTTGACCATTTAGTTGACTATAACACAGAGAGTCTTTCACGTGACAACGTTGTTTTTAGTGTTCCATATTCACTTTGTATGGGGTGCTGCCAGGGTTGGAACGGCAGTAATTCATTAATTTTCAAGTAGGTCTGACGCACACCCTGTTTTGTCCAAAAGTTTCTATTGATCATATTTTTTCCGGGTTGACGTGCATGCACTCTTTTAGCGCTCCGTTCCTTTAGCGCAATATGGAAACATCACAAGAAAGTAACACGCAACTTTGCCTGTCACAGAAGAGTTGCACAGCCCGATACACTTTTGTGAACGAAATAACCACGTACTCAACGGTATTCTCAAAGTTTCATCCATTTTATTCTCATTGTTTTATCCATGTTTGTCCGTCACGTCAAAGAAATAAAGTTTTATCTTTTCCGCATTTTACTTTGCACTGGAATTGCCCATCCAGGCCTATTCACAGGCACGTATAAACTTCATTGCTCCGTTTTAAACAGTTCACCCAATGCATTTCGGTTATTTTAAAACCTTCTTCAGGGGTATCTACAATGGTTTAAACAAAGCATGCGTTAATCACATATGATTGACATACCAGCTTCAAAGCATGTATTTATACCTCTTGGCACATGATATCCCTTGGTCCCCCCCTCTAAACCAAAATGCATAAATAAATAAATAAATAATATAATTGAATAAATAATACCAGCACAATATCTCATCACCCATGTCCCCCGCAAAAACAAAGTTGCAACCTCATAAACTCCGTTATTCTGAACCCCACCGTAGTGAACCTAATTATCTCCCTTGAGCCACCTGATGATTAAACCTTCCCATGCAACAAGTATATGTCACGTACATGTCCTGGATTGGCACTGAGGCCTCACCTCAATGATGCCATGCATCAATATAGACTTCCTTTCCAAGGGACTGTTTGTCTTGGGGTTCGTATGACTCCGTGCCCGATGCTGTGCTCCTCGTGTTCGGTGCCATACTTTGGACTTACTGCTGTCACAACATCAAAATAGCCCCAAGTGGAGCTATTTTTTTCTACAAGCTTTATTTTGGAAATAACTGTTTTTTAATGCTATTTTGCTAAATGTATGTTGGAATTTCGTCATTTTGGTCGTGTTTAGTTTAGATACAGATACTTTATTTTTCTAAAGTGTTGTGGTTAAGCATGGGCGGATCTAGCGGATCTCGCGTACGCGAAATTGCGGATTTACGGATTCGCAATCCGCGAAGATACGCGAACTCTTGCGGATTTGCGGATTTTCCCGTTTTTTGTGTTGGCGAGCGTTCGCGCCGATTTTGGGACAATTTCGCAATTGCGAACTTACTTTTCGGCACGCAACGGCCGCGACTATGTTGTTTCTACGTCTGGTTTATCTCACAGGTTCACAGCACCCTCTGTTTCACCACTGCCACCCTCTGGGACACCCATGCCACCCTCTGGTACATCCTCACTGCCACCCATTAGGTTTGTTTATCACTGTAGTTTATGGGGGGTGAAAAAAGCAAGCACACCTCCCCTACTTCAACTGCCATGAATTAATTTGGGGTTGATTAATGTGTCAGTTATTTAGAAAGTTCCAGTCTGGCTGGCACCTGCTTCCTTCCTTATCTCTAAATTGCTTTCTGTTGCAGTGAAATTTTTTTTCACAGGACCTTTATGGTCTACTTGTAGCTATTCTATGAGCCTGCTGTTTGGGTCATAGCAGGGTCATAGAATAGTTGCAAACTCTGGAGGGGCCCCTCAGGAAGCACTACAGTGAATGTTACAAATGTTAAGTTTGAACTTTTGCACCTGCTCATTGCTTTCAGTTTAGCAAAAATCGTTTTTTCTGCAATTTCGCGCGTTTTTTAGGGCGCAAATCCGTGCGAGATCGATTTCGGAAGCCGCGAATGCTTGCCAATACACAAATTTTTTTTTTGCGACGTGTATGTTCGCGTGCTTTTGTGCGTGTTCGCGAGGCGCTTGTAGCTATACGTTTGCCAAGTTACCCTAGCGGTCGTACACGGGCGCGGCCATCTTGTTTGCGTGACGTAATTCCGTTTCCGGCCGCTATGTGTAATCTCGCAAACTGTGCTGCTCGCTAGTACAATTTCGCGCGTGCTCGCGAGGAAAATCTCGTGCGAACGTACCCACGCGGTCGTGAACGGGCGCGGCCATCTTGTTTCTCATTCATTGCTATGGTTCTGGGCATGCTTTCTGTATCCTCTCTGAATCTCTGCCATCCTTTGCTTGTTTGAAGTTTATTTAATCTATTTTACTTATTATCTATCCCTCTATTTTTCTAGCTGTATATTTTTGTGTTTTCTGCTACTTTTAGTTACTTTTAAACTACTTTTTTAAACTATTTCTTTTCTTCTTCACTATTCTATTTCTTCTTTATCATTTAAGTTTATTTCTGCCCAGACCATGGTAAAGGGAGCCGGGAAGCACCCTGAGAAGGGGAAGGGTCCCGCACCTCGTGCCCGGCTCCCGTGCGGGCGTTTGAGGGGGGAGCAAGTGGTGCCACGGGAGATCTTCAGCGCGGAGGAGGTGGCCGCGCTCATCTTCCACGTCCAGCGCCGCCTCCCCAAGACGATCCTGGGAGGCGGCAAGATCGCAACTGGCTATGGCATCCGGGAGCGCCGGAAGCGGTGGGAGAAGGTGTGCCGGGCCATGTATAAGCTCTCTGGGGTCCGGCGCACATATAACCAGGCCACCCACCGCTGGACCGATGTCATGGACCGGGAACGGGACTTGCTCGGCGTAGAGGTCCCGGGCTTGGTGAGTAGTAGTAGCTATTCATCACTACTCTGTTTTATACGGCTCTGTTATTTGCAAATCTTTGTTCTTTACCAAGAGCAATAATGCTGCCGATTACATTGCAGGTAAATTATATTTCAAAATCTTCTATGCATTTCAGGTGCACTGCTCTCCTTCTCAGTAGCCTTGCTTGCTACTATGCTTATTTGTTTTGTAAATTGTGTTCATTTCATTGGCCTGAGAAATTATGTATGAGTGTAGTGTAAAGATAAGAACTGCGTAATGCTAGACACTAAGGGTCATATTTTCAATTACCGGCGCATCCCTGCAAAGTAGCAGGGATGCGGCAGTAATTGTGTGCCATGCCACCACCACCCATTGGCCCAAAACGTCACAGAAGCCTTACGCATCTGTGCCGTAAAGGCGGCGCATTGATGGAGTTGCGTGCCAACGATGGCGCAGCTCCAGCAATGCTCTGGGGTACCCTATCTCCCCAATGCTGCATCAAGCCGTACGTCGGCTTCAAGCGCGCAGGGTTTGACTCATGCATCATTGTCTTAAAAGTGACTGATTGACATCTTGTAGATTTCCCTCAGCCACTTTTAGGATTCGTCCCTGCGCAGGTACGCCCTCCCTTGCGCCGGAACGCCCCCTGATGGCGCAGGGCTTTACAACGTGATGCATCGCCCATATTTTTTTTTTTAATATATACGCCGCACCAACACCATGGCGAGTCTTTTGTTCTGCCGCTGCGTCACAAAAGTCACGCAACAATGGAGGAAAATGAGCCGCAAGGGACTTCTAAATCAGCCCCAACAGACTGAAGTCCAGTCCTTCCTTTAGACACATGCCTATAAGAAGAAATAGTGGTGGTGGTGGGTGGATTGATAGTTTGAGTATTCACTGATCTGCAAGCAGGATGGACTTTGTCTGTCACTTCGCGTGCTGCGGACTGCTGCCTGCAGTGCCAGGCCTAGGCAAACCTCTTTAGTAGTCTGTTTATTGAGTTACATAGAAACTTTCTAAGTCAACGGTCCGCAAATCAGGCAATACGAATAACGTAGTATACCACATGAGATAGATCCCGTGGAATAGTTGTCTATCTATTTGCTATTTCTCCAAAAAATGTTGTTATTGTTCTTTTGAAATGGTTGATTTGGTTGACAAATCTCATCCATGTTTTCTGGTCTTTCTTTCTTTCATGTTGTACATCAGCTCCCCCCAAGGGCAAGAGGACACAGGAGGAGGAGGGTGCTGTTCAGGATGCAGGCCAGGATCGGGCAGGCGAGGGCTCCTTTGCTGGCCCCAGTAAGTTTTAATTGTAATAAAGAGTACCTATTTTTTCCTAGCGTTCCTCATTCGATTTTTTCTAAATCGTCTTTGATCTTCTTGTAGACTGGATATAAATTCTTATCCTGGCTCGAATATGACTCCCTGTGGTATTAGTAGATTATTCTTATTAGTCTGTCTGTGTAGCTAACTAAGATTGGACATTTGGCAATTCCATTGGACTCCCATTCTATTCAGCAATAGCTCTATGCACTGTCTCCTTACTGACTAGATAGTGTGGCAGAGTCATTCAGCTCCCGAAGTCACCGATGATTGATCCCCAATGATCTCTAGATTATCGTACGCAGGACAAGAGAGTACGGAGTCACAGCACAGTCAAGAAGTGTCAGAGGCACTCATGCTTGCAAAAATTCCAAAACCTTTAGCTCATCCACTCTAGTCTGGAGGACCAAAAACCACAGAGTCTAATTAAGTTTAAAAGCTTTATTAAAAGTAAACACATTTATTAAAATCTACTTTGTCATAAAACTATTTAACTGAAAACGGAAAAGTGCTTAGTGCTGACGATTAATTGGACACATTTCTTGTGGTCGAGCCGAGCTCTCACCTGGTTTGAACTTGATCCTGGTCGTGTTCTTAGGAGTCAAGCTTCTGTCTGTTAGGAGAAAAAGTGGTGCGTGTTAAAAATAAAAAGCAAGCATTCATCAGTTGTGCATAAAAGTGCAGCAAGACAACAGCCTTCCCTGGAAAAAGGGACATTTTTACTTTAGAGTAGACAGTCACAAATTATTACATTGTATTCTGTTTTTTTAACATTTCTCCTAGACCAAATATTATATAGTAGTGAGTGGTGTAATCTAACATTCTTAAATGTACTTTGTAGGTGTAACATCTGGTGACGGGGCCAGCGCGGAGGTGGCGGTGTTGGGCGAGGACTCGGAGGACTCTGGGGAGGAGGCGGTGCAAGAGCCGGCGGACGGTCCTGTGGGGGTTCGCACGGTGGTGGCGGGAACAGGTAAGCTATATATTCCTTACTTATTGAGATTGAAGACTGCCTAGTGTGCTTTCTGCACGGGTGTATTACAAATCAACGGGGTAGTAGCCTCCTCGAAATGTACTTCTACTTAGCTGTGAAGTTTTTGGTGAGAAGAATCCCAATAAGTTCTTAGACGAACGTGATGGATGAGATGAACGAAAAGCGAAAGAAGGGTGTAAGTAAGTGGGACGCGAAATTGTACGATGGCTGGCAAAGAAGAACGATATGTGTTTGCTTGGCCCCCGAGGTGGCTGGGAAGGAAAGAATATGGTATGGTGCATGGCTGGGTCAATGATGAAGCAAGGATGGGTGGAAGGACATCAGCCTGGGTGGGTGAAACAGAAACTGTATGTGTGCGTATACTTTGAATGAATGGATGACTGGAGCATGGTATTATCTGACTCTTAGATAGCACATGTGTATCTATAGAGAGTAGATGGTCGCTGGATGAACTAAGTGTTACCTTGAAGAGCATGTACCACCGCACCCGCACGTCCGTTCCAGTGTAGGGAAGGCAAGGAAAAGAAATTGTAAATGTGTCCAATACTACCATGAATAGTAGCAGTACTTTGTATTGCAACTGCAAGCACAGCATATATCTGGTTATTACGGTGGACACTCCGTACCTCTCTTAATAACTTTAGTTTAGTTGTAGTGCGTCATTCATGTGTGGGTGTATCACTGTTCACTCAATATTAAGCAAAGCACCTAAAGTCATCCCATATGTCATCAAATACGTCCCATGTGAAGTGATAGATAATCAAATTATTTAGCTTCATTTTCCTTTTCTAGTACTCATTTGCACTGTAGGGTGAAAGGTAAATTAATTAAGCAGTAGCCCTTGTAACAGAGTATTCTCAGTGCCACCCGTAATAGAAAAGTAATAGCTTCACCACCCGCATGTACTGGACGGGTACAGTAACGCAAGTCTGTCTCACTCATCATGGTGTGCAACTGTTTTTCTCGGGTGCAAGTTCACTGTGCTGCCATTCTGCCGGCTTGCATAAGATAACGTACCAATTTTCCTAAACAAGAGAGAAGAAGAAGAATAAGACTGGTGTACTGTTATAGTCGACTGTAATGGAAGTCCATAGTGGTCGTAGAATTTGTTCATTAAACTACCACTAATGTTAGAGCAAGGATGCAGAAGTGGGAGGTTACATAGATACTGTCCTCAATAGTTATGTACTGTGCTTTCAATTTGCTACTTGTACTGTGACCCAACTTTCGGCTCAATCACTTTGTGTTATTAATGCTAAGGAGCATTGGTTACAGACTATGTCTTTCTTTCTTCATATAGTTGCTCCTTCCAAATCAACATCACGGAGGGAGCAGGCGCGAATGGCCCGGCAACGGAGGCTGGATGCCACTGTCGCCGAATATCGGCGGCTGGTGGCCCTGGAGGAGGAGGAGGACACGCAGTCGACCGGTGCAACAACAACATCCTCGACTGGGACCGCTGCATCCTCCTCCGTGACCCCACGGGACGCCAGCATGCGCAGTGCTCCAGCGGGACCGAGCCGGGCTAACAAAGACAACCGCCACTGCCAAGCAACAGAAAGACCAGCTGCCCCCCACAGGAGCTGCAAGGCACGCCAACGCCGCCTAGGAGTCCGAATGTCCTACCTGGAGCAGGAGGTCCTGAACTATAAGAACTTGGTAGAGGGCCTCCGCTTCGAGCTTGCCACCCTCCGCAAGGAGTATGATGCCCATGCCGCAAAATGCACCAGGTCCAGCACCCTCCAGTAGTGGAGTGTCCCTTGCCCTTTTTTTATAGACTTTTGGGGGGTGGGATTTGGGAGTTGGGATCGTTTTGGGACTTTTCAAAGACAATCGTTGGGGTTAGGGTGGGTCTTGAGGGAGATTATTTTGTTAGGGCTACATAAATATACATTTTTAAACTTTATCTGACCATACCTGTTTTTTACTGCTTTTCAGTCTGGTGGGTGGGGGACGGGGGTGTAACAGTAAGTTTGTTTTCCTGAACAGTCGTAGGACTTTAGTAGTACTACCGTCAATCTCTCGTCTAGTCCTAAATAATACTCCATTATACTACCTCCCACCAAACGCTTATCTTACCTGTAATTTGTGTTAGAAATTAGGGCTAGGCCCAGGGCTGGCTCCACGTGAAATGGGGATTAACGTTGGCAATCCTGGGCGGGTGAAATTTCCTCATTGCGGTGGTACTAGTGGTGTGACACAGTGGCAGTTGCATGCCTATGGAAAAAAAGAAAACGAAACCTGGTTTGTCCTTACTGTAGCATTACAACGGTTACGGTACCATCGAGAATATAGCAGGTGACAGTACACTAGAACAGTGCCATAATGTAGCCTAACAAATGGTAAAGTATTTGCTTGCAAATATAACTAGTACTTGCGTTGAATTTATTTGACATTGGCTCCTACTACTAGAAGATATAGTACTGAAGCTGAGTAAGTCTAGAAGATATCCTCGTATTCCTTCACCAGCCTGTTGCTATGACCTTATCCTCCCCAGCAGGTGTGTGGAATTATTGATGTCATTTTAGTCAGACATCAAGCAAAACAACACAGCCCGGGGGAAGAGGGTTAGGGTTTGGAAAATGGATGGGAATGGGGGTTTCTTTTTGGGTAGGTTTTGTTGAGAGAAGAAAAAAAAAGCACAGCATGGACAAACAATAATTGAAGATAAAGAGAATCTTTGGGTACAAACTAAAGCTAAGCACATGCAGTCACACTCATAGAATAAAACAATGGATACTGTATCTGTATTGCGTATGTTGTTGGAGTTGTCCTGTTGAATTTGGTAAGTAAGTTGCATGCAGCAAACCATTCCTCTTATTGGCGGCACTCCTCCATTCCAGCTGACGCTTCGTCCATCAATGTTGGTGACCACTGACAGAAGACACCCTGTCCACTGCCTGCCTGGCGGATGTTGACTGAAACCCGGCCTGTAATTATTGAACGGAAAACAGGAAGTGCTATTACAATACCACTGATAAATAAATGAAAGGTATGTACGCTGTGTGGTGCAAAAAGTGGCACTTTGATTTCCCTAATAGACAGTACAATATTTTTGAAATTGCGTGCTCTGTCTGAGTCACCTTTTTAAGGATAAATAAGTATGGCCAAAATATTATAGCGGATCTTTCCCCTCAAGGTAGGTGTACTGTAAACTGTGTTTTAGAACAAAATTTGACCTTCCCAGCAATGCTCCCACCAAGACCCTTACTAAAGCCAGTCGCAAAAATGTAGAAGACCCCCAATCAGATCTCCAAAAACGATGCCTAGCAGAAAAATGGTGACAAAACGTACTTTGAAAGTAACAGTAGGCCCAAATACAGACCGTGGATTGTATTCAAACCACTTGCAAGCAAGCAAAAGTATCCATAGCCAGCATCGCTCCAACAGTGCTCTAAAACCCCAGAACTGCGTTGCAATAGAACCCCCCGAAACACATGCAATCCTGCTGCTAGGGCGAACCCTAACGAACCCTAACTTACAAAAAGTGCCAAAACTGGTGTTTCCTTATGGATTTTGTCCAAAACACTTCTATCCGGTATTAGGCCTTCCCAGGAATGCCCCAGGCAAGACCCGCCAACCCACCTGCAAAAAAACACCCGACAACACCCCCAAACAGCGAAAAAGCTAAATCTCATACTTACAATATCTCTCGGCCTTCGGTCCAAACGCGGCGCTGTGCAGCTAGGTCATCATCAATCATCATAACTCCTGTTTTCCACCACGGATTTCCTGAAAAGCAAATGCAATCAAGATTAGACTGTCGCAGCAGTGCTTCGACAGAGACCCCGGCCGCAACCCACCCACGAACAGCAGGAAGCCCCCCAAAACGCTACATTGAGCAAGATGTCAGAAGAAATAGCAAAAAAAAGGCTGTTCCTTAAGGATTTTGTCCAAAACACTTCTATCCGGTATTAGGCCTTCCCAGGAATGCCCCAGGCAAGAACCGCCAACCCACCTGCAAAAAACCACCCAACAACACCCCCAAACAGCGAAAATGTTAAATCTCATGCTTACAATATCTCTCCGCCTTCGGTCCAAACGCGCCGCTGTGCAGCTAGGTCATCATCATCAATCATCATAACTCCTGTTTTCCACCACGGATTTCCTGAAAAGAAAATGCAATCAAGATTAGACTGTCGCAGCAGTGCTCCCAGACACCAAAAATCACCCACAAACACCCGGAACCCCGCCAAAGAGCACCTCAAAGGCAAGCAAGTCAGCAAAAACGGCAAGAAATTTCCACCTCATATTTGGTCCAAAACACTTTTGTCCATTATTAGAGCTTCACAGCAATGGGCCCAAATCCGTCAACTCACCCGCAAAGAAGTACAACACCCCCACAAGTGCTGAGTCTTTCTTCATTGGGCGTAATCCAGCACTCTGCTTTGAGGGAAATCGCAGTCTGGAGGAGGAGGATAGAGGAGCATGTTCTTCAGAACTTGTGAACCTGAGGAATGTAGACTGCGGCACCTTCAAATCAATAAGCAAACAAGTGAAGACAGTTCTGCTGATGGTCTTGTTTTTGGGATTAGGTGATTAAAGTTTGAATTAAATTAACTGTGAAAGAGAGACACACAGGAATAAAAGTGAATAAGGACGAAAAAGAAAGTTCTTTATTCATTGTCTCATTTTCAGGGCTCGGTGTCAGGGAATAAGAAGAAGATTTCGTCATCATACTCTGCGAATTCAGGCAGGATGAGGTCAGTGCCACCGAACAGAGAACAAATCCCCTCATCTACGTTGCCGTCCTCCTCGTTGTCATGCGGCATGCTTTCTCGTACTTTGTAATCTGGTGGTATGAGGTGCTGATTCATCTTGATCATTGTCAGCCGCTCCACATTTTTGGGCGAGAGGCGGCTCCGTTTGGGAGTTACAATGCCACCAGCAGCACTGAAAACACGTTCAGAAGACACACTTGCGAGTGGGCAAGACAAATAGTTTATAGCCAGGTTGGAGAGCTGTGGCCACAATTGTTTTTTGCCATGCCAATACAGCAATGGCTCATCATTAAGAAAGACCTCTGTTGAGTCATTCATATAGTCCTGCACCATCGACTCAAGGTCATCAACGGTTCCTCCACTTTGCTTACTTTTTGCTGTGCCTTTGACATTTTTTCGAGAACCATACCCAAGCAAACTTAGCCAATCCTCCTCAGCAGCCACTGTTAGTGTTGTGTGTGGTGCAGATGATCCAGTTGCCGGTGTCTTTAACGGCTGAGAGGTCACTTGTGCCCCAGCCACAGGTGCAGAAGTGGATTCTTGTGACTGGGGATAGCCTGCTGATGCTGATGTACTGTCTTCTCCTTCAATAACCTGCCGTTCTTTTTCAAACCTCTTGGCTGACCAGGCTAACCAATGTTTGTACTTTTGAACATCTGCATCAGCAAAAGGAAAGAATGCTTCGCCTGCCAGCGCCTTTTTGTAGCGTGGATCCAGAATAGTAGCACAAATGTAATGCTGATCTGACTTGATCTTTTGAAGACGTTCATCACCACGTAGGCACTCTAATAATTTCTCAGACAAAATAAAATGGTCTTTTTTTTGTACATCTTTTTGAAACTCAGAAGACACCGCCATCAGTTGGTGCTCCAGCATGCACAACAATGGGATAGCTTTTCCCAAATTACAGTCCTCCTGGCTGACTGCACGCGTGAAGAACTCAAAAGGACGAAGCATGTCTGTCAGGCTTTTAACTATGTCCCATTGCGCCGCAGCCATCCGCAGGTCCTCCTTCTGAGTTGTACCCTCTGTTAAGAAATAGTGATCGAGTACCGTATACTGCTCATACAGACGCTCAAGCATGTAGAAGGTTGAGTTCCAACGTGTTGCCACCTCCTGGATGAGTGCTTTCACTGGTATTCGACTTTGAAGTAGCAGCCTCCTCAGATGCTTCCGGGCCTTAAAGGAATGGCTGAAATGGTTGCACATTTTGCGGCAGGTGGCCATTACTGCGAACGCTGCACTGTCTCTATCACTCAAGAATTTTTGAACGACCAGGTTGATACAGTGCGCCAAACACGGCACTCTAACATAGTTACCCAGCGACATGGCCTTAACTACATTGGCGCCATTATCCGTGGAAACATAACCAATCTTGCGTTTTATTGGAGATAGCATTTTCAAGACCTTTTTGTCAAACTCTTCCAAAATGTTTTCTGCTGTGTGACTTTTCTCCAAGCCAAACATGGCTAGTGTTGCATGTTTCCGAGCAGCTTTGAAAACTTTGTCCGGGTCAACACCTGCGTTTAGCTTTGCTTTAACACCTGAAAAAGAGACCCAGTGTGCAGTGATGCACATGTAATCAGCGCCTGCGCCACTGGTCCACATGTCTGTTGTCAGATGTATTGTGTGAACAGCACTCTTCTGCAAAGCTGCCCCAATCGCCTCCAGCACATCTTCATGTAGTGCTGGAACCGCAACTCTGGCAAAATAGAACCGGCTAGGAACCTTCCATTTAGGGCAGAGCGTTGCCACTAATTCTAGAAAACCTACCGCTTCTACAAAAGAAAAAGGGAGAAGGTCCACAGCTAGCATTTTAGCCAGCTTAGTGTTATACAGACGCGTCAGTGGGTGGTTGCGTTCATATGGCACATCTGAAGTAAGCATTGTTCTAATGTTGCCCTGGACCAAGCATTTACGGGCTGATAATGACTTCGTTGACCCAATTTTGCTCGCTGGTGAACTTTTGTGCGTTGGTGTCTCACTCGCTCCAACACTCTTAGTGTGCCTCACATTGGGTGTGCTGCTGACAGGGGTACTGGGTGTAAGGGAAGTGTTTGACACGTCTTCTTCCTCCTCGTCATCATCAGATGCAACATCAACGTTTCCTTGAATTCGGCCTTTCTTGATCGCATCTAGGTGCGCAAACCATTGGACAGTGTGCTGTCTCCTAAGATGACCTCTCTGGCCTCCGGTACCATAGTTGGTACCTGGCTTACCACGACTAACTGCAACCTTACAAAGGGTACAAATGGCAAACTTTGGATTTTTTTGACAAACTGTAAAGAAGTCCCAAACTGGGGACTTGAAGTGTCTGTGGGACCTGGAGGAGGCGGCGATACTGGTGGTGGTGGTGGTCATGAAGCTAATGCCAGATGAAGTGGAGGATCTGGATTGCCCAACTTTTGTACGTTGTGCACTTTCACAGCCACTAATTAAGGTCGAGGTGGATGGAGGTCTCTTCTTGCCAGAAAGAAATATGGAAGCGGGACGAGTTGGTGTACTACTTAACTCCAATGATTGTGTTGTTTCCACTGCCTCCTCATCGACAACATCATCATCATCACGCTCAGCAGCTCTTCGGGCTAGGGTCAAAATGTCTGTTTGCTGCATGCCCGCTGGGGCTGCAGTGACCTTTATGATGACTGGCTCGTCGTTGGCAGAGTCTTCATCAGCAGCAGTATCCGCCACTTCTTGTTGAGCCTCATCACACTCCATAACTCTGAGACTTTGGACGAGCTTCCTTTTACGCTTAACTACCTTTGTCGGATCATGGAGGTGTGCCTCACTCTCAGACGGCAGTGGTGCTGGTTCCCAAGTTTGATCCGTATCATCAGAAGGAGGTGTGCTTGAAGAAGATGTAGACACCACCCTTGATCTCTTCCTTGCTAGGGGTGTGGAAGACAATGAAGGATCATCAGGAGGAGTGGCTTCCTCAAATGATACCTCGCCTTGATTGTCGATTTCCTGATGTGCCCCTACTTCGGGAGGAACAACTATTGTGGGCACTTGTGACCCTCCATGCACCTCTGCTTGCGCATCTCATTGCGCTGCCTCTCCTTCCACATGTACTTGGGCTTGTACTTGCACATGTGTTTGTTGTTGCGGCTGTGGTTGTTCAACACTCGTCAGATGAGCTACAACAACCTGTGTTGATTGAGGGACATTGCTGCTGCTTTCTTGCGATGAGCCAACATCACTGGTCGATGGTGATTGAAGAACTATACTGGCTGCCTCTGCAGCACTCAAGGGCTTGGACTTAAGTTGGTGTGGTGGTGGTGGTGGCACTGAGCCCAATGGAGCGGGGGTGCTGCTGCCAGCTTGGTCCCCAGTAGATCCCGCTGCTGCCGCAGGCATACTTTTTTTTTTACTCCCAAAAAAAGGGGCGGGTGGCACACCAGTCTCCTTGGTAACTTGCTTCTTCTGCTCCTTACTGGCACCTTTCTTGCTAGAGGAGCTACGGGTTACTTTTTTTGGGGCCATCTTCTTCAGAGCAGGTCAGAACAGCAGGCAGCAGTTGCACGAGTTGCAGAGTTGTCTGTGTCCAGACGTGACGTCGCGTGACGTTATACTGCACACACACAGCGCTGCAGGACTTCTTCCTGCCACTGGTGGTTCTCTTGAGTCTTGTGCACCTAAAAGAAATGGAAGACAGAGGAACATCAGTTCAGTTATACACCCCAAAAAATCGACAAAACACAGAAAAATCAGCACAATCCCATGCCAACCATGATGTTTATATTGAAGACACCCCACAGAAAGACTAGGGCCATGCAAGTATGCATCACTCACTACCCCTGGGCATAATGGATGAAAAGTAGGCAAAATAAGTGCAGGCCTCAGACACTGCCTCTCTTCAAAATGGCCCCTTACACCCCAAGCACATGTTGCCTGTACCAGCCAGGACTCAAGATGGCCACCACCACCACCCACATGGCCACAGTCCACATCAACAGTACACCCCCAAAAAACAGAAAACCAGCCAGAAATCACCACAATCCAATGCCATCCATGATGTTTACATTAAAGAGAGTGAGACCACACTACAGGCACACTCAGTCCATGCACCACTACCCCTTGGCAAAAGGCCCCACCAGCAGCCCCAAAAAAACGACAAAAAACAATAAAATCAGCACAATCCCAGCCCATCCATGGCCTCAATGGTGTTTAAATTCAAGAAGACACCCCTCAGAAACACTAGGCCCATGCAACACTCACTACCCCTGGGCATAATGGATGAAAAGTAGGCAAAATAAGTGCAGGCCTCAGACACTGCCTCTCTTCAAAATGGCCCCTTACACCCCAAGCACATGTTGCCTGTACCAGCCAGGACTCAAGATGGCCACCACCACCACCCACATGGCCACAGTCCACATCAACAGTACACCCCCAAAAAACAGAACACCAGCCAGAAATCACCACAATCCAATGCCATCCATGATGTTTACATTAAAGAGAGTGAGACCACACTACAGGCACACTCAGTCCATGCACCACTACCCCTTGGCAAAAGGCCCCACCAGCAGCCCCACAAAAACGACAAAAAACAATAAAATCAGCACAATCCCAGCCCATCCATGGCCTCAATGGTGTTTAAATTCAAGAAGACACCCCTCAGAAACACTAGGCCCATGCAACACTCACTACCCCTGGGCATAATGGATGAAAAGTAGGCAAAATAAGTGCAGGCCTCAGACACTGCCTCTCCTCAAAATGGCCCCTTACACCCCAAGCACATGTTGCCTGTACCAGCCAGCACTCAAGATGGCCACCACCACCACCCACATTGCCACAGTCCACATCAACAGTACACCCCCAAAAAACAGAAAACCAGCCAGAAATCACCACAATCCAATGCCATCCATGATGTTTACATTAAAGAGAGTGAGACCACACTACAGGCACACTCAGTCCATGCACCACTACCCCTTGGCAAAAGGCCCCACCAGCAGCCCCAAAACAACGACAAAAAACAATAAAATCAGCACAATCCCAGCCCATCCATGGCCTCAATGGTGTTTAAATTCAAGAAGACACCCCTCAGAAACACTAGGCCCATGCAACACTCACTACCCCTGGGCATAATGGATGAAAAGTAGGCAAAATAAGTGCAGGCCTCAGACACTGCCTCTCCTCAAAATGGCCCCTTACACCCCAAGCACATGTTGCCTGTACCAGCCAGCACTCAAGATGGCCACCACCACCACCCACATGGCCAGTCCACATCAACAGTACACCCCCAAAAAACAGAAAAACAGCCAGAAATCACCACAATCCAATGCCATCCATGATGTTTACATTAAAGAGAGTGAGACCACACTACAGGCACACTCAGTCCATGCACCACTACCCCTGGGCAAAGGGCCCCACCAGCAGCCCCAAAAAAACGACAAAAAACAATAAAATCAGCACAATCCCAGCCCATCCATGGCCTCAATGGTGTTTAAATTCAAGAAGACACCCCACAGAAACACTAGGCCCATGCAACACTCACTACCCCTGGGCATAATGGATGAAAAGTAGGCAAAATAAGTGCAGGCATCAGACACTGCCTCTCCTCAAAATGGCCCCTTACACCCCAAGCACATGTTGCCTGTACCAGCCAGCACTCAAGATGGCCACCACCACCACCCACATGGCCAGTCCACATCAACAGTACACCCCCAAAAAACAGAAAAACAGCCAGAAATCACCACAATCCAATGCCATCCATGATGTTTACATTAAAGAGAGTGAGACCACACTACAGGCACACTCAGTCCATGCACCACTACCCCTGGGCAAAGGGCCCCACCAGCAGCCCCCAAAAAACGACAAAAAACAATAAAATCAGCACAATCCCAGCCCATCCATGGCCTCAATGGTGTTTAAATTCAAGAAGACACCCCTCAGAAACACTAGGCCCATGCAACACTCACTACCCCTGGGCATAATGGATGAAAAGTAGGCAAAATAAGTGCAGGCCTCAGACACTGCCTCTCCTCAAAATGGCCCCTTACACCCCAAGCACATGTTGCCTGTACCAGCCAGCACTCAAGATGGCCACCACCACCACCCACATGGCCAGTCCACATCAACAGTACACCCCCAAAAAACAGAAAAACAGCCAGAAATCACCACAATCCAATGCCATCCATGATGTTTACATTAAAGAGAGTGAGACCACACCACAGGCACACTCAGTCCATGCACCACCACCCCTGGGCAAAAGGCCACACCAGCAGCCCCCAAAAAACGACAAAAAACAATAAAATAAGCACAATCCCAGCCCATCCATGGCCTCAATGATGTTTAAATTCAAGAAGACACCCCACAGAAAGACTAGGCCCATGCAACACTCACCACCCCTGGGCAAAGGGCCACACCAGCAGGCCCAAAAAAACGACAAAAATCAGCACAATCCCAGCCCATCCATGGCTTCAATGGTGTTTAAATTCAACAAAACAGTTGTATCATGCACCCCTAACCAACCCTGGTCCTACTGGATACTGTGGCTACCCACAATATAATTTATTTAATGTTCTGAAAAAGTTCAAAAATTGTACTTGCAGCAACTGTAATGCCCCAAACAAACTTACTTCTGAAAGTTGATTTCTAATCCAAAAGTGATCCAAAGACAGTCAAAAAGGCCTCAAATCCAAATATCCAGCAGCACCCACAAAAAGTAATCCTTCCAGCTCCAGATCCAAATGAAAGTGACCAGGAGATGGACAAAGCACTGGGAGGAGCCTGCTGGACAGGAACAGGAAGTTGGAGACTGTGGGGCACTCCCTTCCTCCCCCCCCCCAAAAATGGACTCCTTGCAAAAAAAAAGGCCATGCAAATGTCAACCAGAGGAGTGATTCTGATAAAAATCATAATTTTCTGAAGGTTTATCCTGTTCGCTGGTGATTTTCTTGTGCAGAATTGCAAAATCTCTATTTCGCGAGTGCGAGATTGTTCCTTTCCGCCGCAACTACGTGTTCGCAATTGCGAACTCTCGCGAGGTGTGCTGTGCAAGGTGGCAAGCCGCGATTACGTATTCGCGGGCGCCAAACTCCCGCGGGATCACGCAGCAAGATCCAAAATGGCGCGGCACTCGCAAAGAAAAACAACTCGGCAAACGCTAAATGACGGAAAGTGAACGCCGTGCACCACGCCGCGCGCCGCAACCAAGCAAAAATTCCGCCGCGAGCGGATTCACGGATTTTCGACAAATTCGCGAGAGTTCGCGGATTGCGAATTTGCCGAAAATCCGAAAAATCCGCGATCGGAGCGGATTTTACGCCCATGCTTAGTTGTGGTGTCCATTTGTGGTGTTATCACTGTATCACTGTGTGTTTTGAGTACACATACTTTACACATTCCTTTGGGATAAGCCTGTGTGCTTGTGCCAAGCTACCAAAGGGGTGAGCAGGGGTTATCTAAAATGTGTATCCCCTTTACCCTGACTAGAAGAAAGGGCCCCTATGTGGACAAAGGTGCATTCCTCTGCCAACTAGAGACACCCATTTTTAACATTGGTGGTCAGCAGTGAGGATGTGTACAGGTGTTTATACCCACAGTGATTGATATACATCACTAGTTTAGTGCAGACCATTACACAACCACATACTGAGTTTTATTTTTTGGTTCTATTTTTGATCTGACCCTTGAAGTATCCACACACCATATCTCTAAATGGTAAACCAGCAAGTGAGGCTGCAGAATTGGAGTTTGGCATTGCAATGTTAAGTAGATACAAAGAAGATCAAACAATCAGATCTGCAAGAGCTTCGGATGTCCCATGAGGGGCAACTATAGGAATGAGGAGCTACAGAAGGCCTTAGGGACCTGGTGGGAGGCCAGAGAAGCTGGGGAGACAGATAATGCAGATGTGGATGGAGGTGTGCCAGAGGGCGGATTCAGATCCCAGGATTTGCCTGTTGGGAGAGGAGCCTCTGTGGTAGGAAGCAATCATTCTTCTAGGAATTTGCCTCCAGAATAAAAGGAGGAAAGGCAAATGGCCAGTCAGCATG
This sequence comes from Lissotriton helveticus, assembly GCF_964261635.1. Lineage (NCBI taxonomy): Eukaryota > Metazoa > Chordata > Amphibia > Caudata > Salamandridae > Lissotriton > Lissotriton helveticus. The sequence goes on along the minus strand of NC_136071.1, from coordinate 571,561,845 downwards.
AGCTGAAGGTCACGAGGCTCGAGGCAAAGGCTAAGGAGAGCAAGAATACTCATGCCTTGGAGGAAAAGAAATTGCTTTTGGCACATGAATTGAGCATGAGAGAGCTGGACATCAAGGCCAAGCGGGTGGAGTCCACTACAAATAGTGGCACCGTACAGCCAGTGCAAGGGGGTCAGGTATACCTCCCCAAAGACCTAGTGTAGAATTTACAGAAGGGGGATGATATTTATTCTTGTTTTTCATCTCATGTGGCTGCACTGCATATGGTTGAGGTCCATGAGAAGAACTGGGGGGCGGGCCTGTGAGACACTTTGAGGCAAATGGGAGGAACACCTGACACCTTTGGAGGAGGCGGGTACTCTGACTAATCACAAAATGAAGGAGGCTTTATGCCTCAGGTATGACCGGAGCAGTAAAGGGAAAAGTTTAGGTCTTTTAAAAAGCTTAAATCCAATACGTGGGTTGAATGTGTGAATCTTTATTGCAGAGCTCTGGATGGTTGGATAAAGGGCAGCAAGGTAACTGATTACCAGGGGGTGTACAATCTGATTGGTTGGGAGCACTTGACTAGTCTTTGTATTCCAGACCTGTGCTAAAATCTGATGGATAGTAATCTGACTGACCCCAGGAAGCTTGCTCAGGAGGCAGACCACTGGACAAGTACCAGGATCCAGAAGAGGTATGTGGGAAACCTATCCAAAGGTGGGCAGGGTCTCCAGAAGAGTGGGGGGGACAAGGGTAACCAAAAGGAGTTCTCTAAAGGGCCCCAAAATAGTTCCCAGGGTAAAGATTTCCAGTCCCCCAGTTCTAGAAAACCATGCCCCCTAAGGGTAGGCCAGACAACCAGTATCCCCACAAGTGTTATGCATAAGGTCAGGGGGGTCATATGCAAAATGCTTCAAAGTGCCCCAAGCCACCAACAGCAGCCACTGGTGCCCTGTCACCGGGGTTAGTTAGTGTAGTGCTGGGGGGGAGTTGGTTCCTAGTGATGGTGGGAAGCCTCCTGTGATGACCCTTATCTCATTAGGAGATAGAAAGATGGTCTAGGAAACCTGCCTGCCAGATAACACTAACAAGTACCTACAGTGCGCAACCATGGATGGGAGGTGGGTGGAAGCTCTGAGAGACACAGGAGCCAGTGTGACATCTGTCAGGTATCAATGAGTGTCTGAGGAACAGGTCATCCCCAATGTTCTTCACCCTGTAGTTGCTGCAGACAACTCTGAATGCCTGTGTAAGGGGGGGCTGGTTCCCTTTGAGTGGGGGTGGTCTCAGGTCCTTCGAAGGGCATTGAGTCCATCCATGCCTGTTGACTCTCTGCTTGGCAATGACCTGGAGAGTTCCCCTTGGAAGGAGATGGAACGCCAGGCTCATTTAAAGATGTTGGGTTTGCCTGAGTGGTCCTGTGTGATCACTCAGTCAATGGCAGTCAGTATGGGTACTCAAGAGGACCTGGATCCTGAAACAATGGCCCAGGTACCTGCCAGAGAGAGAAGGGGCAAGGGGGTACAGGTGCGGAAAACTCACCTCAGAAGTTCCCACGGTCCAGGAGAAGGCAGTCCCTGAGCGGGAACCCTTGGAACCTACAGTGGAACAAGTTGCTGAACTGGGAGATCTGCCTGAACTGACCCATAGGCTGCAGGAAGGAGGTTCTTCCAGGGAGGAGTTCTCCATGGTGCAGATGGATTGCCCTACTTATGTTGGTTTGTGGCAACAGGTTATAGACCAGGCAGCAGGTAGTCCACCTGGATCACATTTGATTTATTGGGAGAATGATCTCCTATATAGTGAGCCTAAGGTGCAAGGCCCGGGGCAGCCCATGTGCTGGTGGTATCTGAGTGGTACAGGACCTTCCCACTGGGTCTAGCTCATGATGTGCCTTTGGCAGGACATTTGGGGTGCAACAATACCTATCACAGGCTTGCCACCCACTTCTACTGGCCCCAAATGCAAAGGCATGTTGGCACACATTGTAGGTCTGGTCAGACTTGCCAGGCAAGTGGCAAGAGCAGAGGAAAGTATAAGGCTCCCCTCCAAAACGGTTCTGTGGTGAGCACCCCTTTCAAGCAGGTGGGCATTGCCATTGTGTGGCCCCTGGAACCCAAGACAGACTTAGGCAACAAGTTTATCTTAGTCTTTGTGGACCATGCCACCCGGTACCCAGAAGCTGTCCCTCTCAGGACAATCATGGGCCCTGTGGTGAGACGTGTATTGATGGGGATCTTTTCCCATGTGGGGTACCCCAGAGAGGTGGTCTCTGACTGTAGTACAAATTTCATATCTTGGTATATGAAGTTATTGTGGGAGGAGTGCTGTGTAATGTACAATTTCATCACTTTGTACCACCCCAAAGGAAATGGGTTGGCTAAGAGATACAACCGCACCCTGAAAGCCATGATAAAGGGTCTTTCAGAACCCATTAGACATAAGTGGGACGTCTTTCTACCATGCCTGTTGATTGCCTACAGGGAGGTATCACAGAAATCCTTAGGATTCAGTCACTTTGAATCACTGTATGGGCACCCTATGAGAGGGCCTCTGAGTCTGGTGAAGGGGGGCTGGAAGAAAACTCCTGGTTAGACACCCCAAGATGTGCTCAGCTATATGCTGGCCTTCAGGAACCAGACTCAACGCTTCAGGAACATGGCTCAGGTGAACCTGGAAGCCAGCCAGGAGGAGATAAAATGATTCCAGCCTGGAACCAGGAAGACAGCCAGGAGGAGATGATATGATGGTACTACCAGAATACCACTATGATTGAGTTTCAACCTAGCTGAAAAGTGTGTGGGATGGCACCAGTGCAGCCTTGTGCACTCCAATACGAGTTGATTGGTCCAATTGAGGTGGAGGAGTGAAATGACCTACTTAGTTAACTTGCAGACTCACAGGAATCATTTGAGGGTCCTGCATGTAAACCTCCTCAAACCTCACTTTGAAAGGTCTGAAGTGACAATTCTCCTGGCTACAGATGATGGAATGATGGAAGAAGAGAGTGAGCCTCTTCCGGACCTCTTATCTGCCAGGGAACATGATGGGTCAGTGGATGGAGTGAACCTCTCTGCCACCCTGACCCCAGAGCAGCAGAGGGGCTGTCACCAGGTGCTTAGGACAGCTTGCCTCCCTGCTCTCATTGTCTCCCTGACTCCAGGAATCACTAGTTGGTGTGTCCATGATGTATACACTGGGGACAACTTACCTGTAAAATACAAAATGTACTAGGTGGCTGACAAAGTCATGACCAGCATTTATGAGGAGGTTTCTAAGATGTTGGCATAATGGGTGATTGAGCCCTCCAGCAGCCCCTTGGCTAGCCCAGTGGTCTTGGTTCTGAAAGCTGCTGCACCCGGTACCACTCCTAAACTCCAGCTCTATGTGGACTACTGTGGGCTCAATGCCGTCACCAGGGCTGACACGCACCCCATCCCCAGAGCTGATTAGCTCATTATTCGGTTAGGAGCTGCCTGGTACCTCAGTACATTTGTTCTAACGTCTGGGCACTGGCAGATTGCCTTGACTGATGGGACAAGAGAGAGGTCTGCATTTTCAATGCCTGAGGGGCACTACCCTTCCGTGTCATACCCTTTGGGTTGAAAAACTTCCCTGCCACTTTCTAGAGGCTGGCCAGCCAGGTACTGTCCAGGGTGGAGGAATTCAGCACCGCTTACCTGGATGACATTGCTGTGTTCAGCTCCAGCTGGGAGTAACACTTGCAACACATCTGCGAAGTGTTGAATGTTCCGCAGAAGGCAGATCTTACAATCAAGGCCACTAAGTGCCAGATAGGGCAGGGATTTGTGGTATACTTAGGACACCAGGAAGGAAGCGGCCAGGTGGCACCCCTACAGCCTAAGATCAACAGCATTCTGGCTTGGGAGCCCCACAAGACCCAGACAGAGGTGAGAGCTTTATTAGGTCTCACTGGGTTCTACAGACTGTTTGTCAAGGGGTTCTGCACCATTATTGTCCCCTTGACAGAGCTGACTTCAAGGAAGCAGCCAAGGAGAGTGAATTGGACCGATGCCTGCCAGACTGCTTTTGATGCCCTGAAATCTGCCATGTGTATGGCGTCCGTGCTCAAGGCACCCAACATCTCCCAAGAATTTGTTGTGTGGACAGATGCTTCAGAGCATGGCGTGGGAGCAGTACTCTCACAGTTGAAGAGGGCTTGGTCCAACCCGTAGCTTTCATTAGTAGGAGTCTACTTTCCAGGGAACAGAGGTAGCGTGCAATTGAAAGAGAAGCTTTTGCTGTGGTCTAGGTGCTAAAGAAGCTAAGACCCAACTTGTTTGAGACTTACTTATGTGTTTAGAGAAACTACAGGCCCCTCCCATGGTTGATGCAAATGAGGGGTGAGAATCCAAAATTGATGAGGTTCCCTACAGGGAATGGATTTTGCAGTGGAACACCGCCCTGGTACAGAACACGCCAATGTTAATGGTCTGTCCAGATTCTTTTGCCTTAGTGTTGGAAACTCCCAAGAGGGTGGTTAGTTCTCCCCACTTTTCAGCTGCAGAGGACACCTGTTAAACTTGGCAATTTTGGCGTGGTTTTCCCTGACTTTTTGCCTCTACCACCTGTATTTTTGACGATGTGCTGGATTTTGTTTTTGCTGGCGTAGATGCTTCGGGTACGTTACTACTGCTGATAAGTGTACAAGTGCAAGTGCTTCCTGTGTAAATTGTTATTACAAATGGTTCTCCCTGATTGTCATATTTGTCATATTACTGGTAACTCCCTAGTAAAGTGCACTGGGTGTGCTAGGGCTTGGAAATCAAATCCTACAAGTGGTCCTGCAGCATGGATTGTGCCACCCACATGAGTAGCTCTGAAAAGGTATCTCAGACTTGCCACTGCAGTATCTGTGCAGTTTTAAACTGCCATGTTGATCCGGCATGTGCACCCACTTGTCATGTCCTAACCTTCCCGTTTATTACATATAAGGCACCCCGGTGGTAGGCCCAAGGTACCCCTGTGGGCAGGGCGCAGTGTATGTGAAAGGTAGGACATGTACTGGTGTATGTGACATGTCCAGATAGTGAAATACTGCTAATTACATTTTTCACTATTTAAAGGCTATCTGTACCATTGGATAGAATGGGAGATATTTTGTAACACCTTACAAGTATAACTTCCCATTGGGACAATATAGAAGAATAACATTTAGACTGTCAGAACTCATAATTTAATAACACATCTTTTAGTAAAGATGGTTTTTAAATTATGTGTTTGAAAATGCCAGATTTAGAAAGTAGGCATTTTCTTGTTTAACCACTCTCTGTGCCTCTGCCTGTTTGTGGATTGACTGCCTGGTTTTGGAGTGACAGGTGCTGGGGATGTGTATTCACTGTAGACAGCCACGCGGGGGGGGGGGTGTTGAGGTGTGCCTGGCTCATCCTGATGACTCAGAGCTGAGCTGAATGGGGAATGGCTGCATTTAGAGTAGTGGGAGGAGTTTTCCTTGCACCTGAATAGGGCCATGGCTCCCTTGCACAAATCTGTCTTCACCCCTTGTGGTCATACTGCACCAGTAAAGGCAGAACTGGTTTGGACTGGTCTCAGAGACTGTTGCACAAAGAAGAACAAAGACAAAATGGGGTATAAGTAGTGGACCTTAAACCCCAGAACTTTAGATCACTACTGGACTCAAGACTCCACTGGTGAGAGTTGTGACCTGCCAAGAGGTACCTATTCCAGTTTTGGGCCTCTAGAGGTTGTTCCTGCTGTTGAGAGCTGGAAGCAACTTTGAAGAAGCAAGAGAACCTGTCTCTGACATGGTCAGGGACATTGCTGTGACGTCGCGACCTACACTGAGGTCAGGGGCACTGCTTGTGAAGTGCACGGGACACTGCCCGGCCTGCACCGCAGCTCCGACGTCCTTCGATGCCTGAAGTTATTGGCATTTCCCGATGCCAGCGCTCGCACCGACTCCGTCATCGCCAGAGCCTGTATCCTGTTATAGTGGCACCAATAACTGCCATGGGTGACTCCACAAACTCGCAAACTTCGCACCGTCACCGGAACCAATGCCTCACCTCCGATGCAGGTGAATTCCCCTGTCCTAGACTGGACACATCGCTTACTCATGGACATGACGCCTTGCTCCTCCATGGCAGCCAGGGAGTTGGCCTCGACCTTCTTACCGACGCCTCACCTCACGACACCGTGCATTGTCATAGACTTTGTTTCCAAGGTACTGTTTGTTCCTGTTCAATGTATCATTGCAAATGTTGCCCATGTCCTGACACTTTGCACAGCTCCTCATGCTGACTTTAATGTCTAGACGGTATTTGCCTATAAAAGGTGTTCTGAAATGTTCCTGACCTCTCTATGTTATGTGCATTCACTATTTGTGCAAAGTGACAAACTTATGATTGGACGTTATAGCATATATTTAGGTTGTGATAGTGGCAACATGTTTGACACTCACACATAAGTCACACATATGTCCTTTTGAAACCTCTGATGTTGTTGCTTACCTACATTACATTGGCACAGCCTTCAATATGTTCACTTAATTTAGCATGGGAATTTGCTTTGTATGTTTAGTGCATTTCCAACACGTGACTTCGCTAGTCATATATTTTGTGGTCAGCCTACAGCTAATGCTTTTTGTTGGACAAGGTGTCATGCTGAACTTCGATTGACACGTAGGTATGGCAATGTGGGCTGTTTTGATGTAGGACAAACTGATGTAGATACAAGTAACTTTCTACTACAGATTTGGACACGAGGCTTTAGGTTTTCACATATAAGTAGGTGATTTTTACTTGTAGGTGAATCTATACCCATTTGCCTTGATTCAGTCATCACTGATGTAGCAAGAGTATGCTCAGATTGGGATCCTGAGGGCACAGTGATACCTTGTTGTTAGTTACTGGTGTATGACGTGTTTGACAGCATGTTGTGTGACTTTGTGAGTTTTAGATTGATGGACTCAGATGCTGGAAATGTAGACAACTTCACCACAGAACAGGTGATCTGTCACATTGGTTAAATATGTCAATGTGGCTTGATACCAATGTGTAAGTTTGCACTTAGGCTATAAGTGTGGCAGAGACATATGTGTGCTTTGTAGCATTGATATCACATTGGTACAAGAAATGGAAATTTACACATAAATTGGGCCTCCGCTTACATTGCATGACACAAATGGTATTTACAACTACTTCTTTCAGTATTGCTCCAATAACTTTGGTCAACGCACAAGTATACTTCTATGTGCAACACATTTACTTATGAATACTTGAGTTGTCCACACACCAATATTTTGGAGGAACTTTAACTGGTATCAAAACTGAATATGCCATTGAAGAAACACTCATCTCACACTTAGCCTTCTATGTACGCTTTGTACTCACATTGGCTTGATTTGTGTTCCATATGATTTTTGTGTTGATTAGTTGGCTAGTGCAGATGATGTTGTTCTGTCCATTTAGACAGTGTGAGATGACACAGTACTACGCACAGTTGTTATGTTGCTGCTAACATTGCAGGTTTAGAGAGGGAATGATACAATGGAACAATATTGTGAACATGTTCAGTAAATACTTCAGACTATGCTCACATGACACTAGGGGATGGGTTTATGGCAATGTGGCGCCGTGCAGCACACCAAATCACCTTGCTGCACTGCGTCACTTGGAAAGGTCAGAAATGGTTGGTATTGAAGGGATACCATTTATTCCTGTCCTTTCAGCCAGCTCTGGGCCACAATGGACTTCCTAGCCCCAACGCAGTCACCTTTGCAGCATGGTGCAAGGCTGCCAGTGTTGCATGCAGGATTGTTTTTGAGTAGTTAGGGGCACCACTCTGCACAAAAACAGTCCTTAGAGGCATATGCCTCTATCTGTGTGTGCTGCAGAGTGCAGTACACACAGAAAGATGAAGTCACAAGAAGGCATTCATTTTTTGCCCATTCCCTAGTTTATCGGGTTTAGAAAATCTCGAAATGCATCATAAACCTTGAACGTTGCATGGAAACACATATGCAACGCCCATCGAATAAGGCCCTTGCACTAGAAAGTGGTACACAACCATTTGCGATGCGTTGCATTACTTGTAATTTGTGAAGCCATTCTAAGCCAATGAGGAAATTGGCTTTGCGTGGCTTCAAAAATCAGACCTAGAAGTTAGCGTCACACATGTACCACAATGCGTGGTGCAAGCATGATGTAACATCTCTTTAATATGACCCTGGCTCCATTGACATAGACAGAGATGACTATTATGCCATCCGTGTCTAAATTGTAGTTGGTATGATGTATACTTCATATTTCCTTATCAATCAGTAGGCCATTCCCATATTGGCCATTCTGGAACCGCTTGTTTTTGATGCTATGCCGAAAGATGCAGGCATCATGTGCACTCCCTGGATTTTGCCAGCACATTGATGAACATCCCCAGATGGTCCACTCTGGCGTAGACGTTGATTGAATAAGTGTGCTTCTGCTTCCTGAAGAGGTGGGATATTTCAGCAGAGGGCACCAATTGCACAGGTGTGCAATCACTTGCACCCAGGACATGCGAGAATCACGCAATGGCATAGAAGCCTTGCTTGGTGTCCAGTTGTTGTTGTTGGGTCTTGCAGAAGAGGAGGGGATGAGTCTGATTATGGCATCCAGGACAGAGAGGAGGAATGCAGAAAATGCTCCCTGTGATATTCCTGCCAGTCTGCCAATGGGGGACTGTTATTGGTCCTTGCAGTTGGTGGCTGGAGACTTGGCTTAGTCTAATGGAGCAATTGAATGATGGACTCCCTCCTGAGTATGAAGAATCTCATGACCTCATCTCCCTGAGGTTAATGAGGGATATGTGTTGCCAGAACATGGTGGTGGTGGTCTCCTTGTGACATCTAGGTGTAGGATAACGACCTCCATGGCGTAGTACAGGTTGCCAATATGTTTTGTGGGCTTGCTCTTTTTGAGCCACTGCGTCATTTCCATTGCCTGGGTTGCCAATGTGCTGCAATTCTGGAGCATTTCATGTTTTGTGATACACTTCCCAATGATTCAAGTTTCAAGTTTACTTTATTTGCATAGTTAATTAAAACCATTGCAATACAAAAAATATACTCATTTAAAAACTATCATGTACATAATTAAAACTCTTGTCTCTAAAAAGCCATATTGTCTGGATTCTTGAATCATATACTCAGAGTGTTCACAGACCCCTTGCGTTTATGCAAGTGCTATTTCTGGTTCGGTTCCTGTTGTCAGTAATTCTGGCATCTTGCTGCCGCACAGTATCAGATATTTTACTGTTCTACAGTTCAATTGTGGGTTGCTCGGTTCAAAACATGCTAGCAAAGCTTGCCTCCTGGTGCGGATCCCTCGTTGATTTAAGGGATGTTTGAGAAATTTAACTCGTTCCTTTGTAAGTTCTTTACAGGAGCATAGTAGGTGCAGCATGTCTTCCTGAGCCAATCCACATAGGCGGCACGCAGAGCCAGCTTGGATCCGAAGCCAGGGAGGGAGATGCTTGGCACGGGAGCAGTCCGAGCCTATATCGCATAAAAGCAATTTTTAAGTTTTTATCATAAACCAAGTTGAAATAGGTTTGTATGCCGGGCTTTGTGTATGTGTTCAGGGTCATCCAGCCGTGGGATCTCTTTGATAGTGCATCCTTGTCCTCCAGCCATGAGAGGAGTTTCACGGTTTTCCATACTAATTTTTTAAAAGTATGGCTGGTTGTCGGTATCTCCCAGAGCTGGTTTAGCCTCAAATTATGAAGGCTACTATATAGATATTCCGCGGCTGGTAATGCGGGGTGCGATTGTAGCTCCTTCCACAACTGTTCATTTAGTGTGCCACGTTCTGCTCTTCGCACTTTGTCCCAAGTGATGATGAAGGCCCCTTGTCTAGCAAGTGATTGTTTCAGAATGCCAAATTCGAGTCTAATTTGGGCCAGTGAGGTGTATTTCGGCAGCCCGAAGATGACCCTATATGCCGTTGTTACTGTGGCATCCAGTATTTTTGCATCCTTCCCTTTCTGTACCTCACTGCCATAGGTGATTGTTGGCAGGAGTTTTGCCCGAGCAACCTCAACAAGTGGTAGGATCGATGGGCCTGTTAATTTAGAGTTTAATGTTTTTAGGGTAATTGCCAGAGCTAGACCTTTGTGTCTTATGCTGGTCTTCTGTGCCACAAACCGACCTCCTGTATCCAACTTCACGCCTAGATATTTATATTCCATTGTATCCTCTATTCTGGTCTCGCCCCAGAACCAGGCAGCAGTTTGACGTCTTTTCCTCCTGACTATCATTGTTCTCGTTTTGCCAAGGTTAATGGTCAGGTCATTTGCTGGGGAAAACTCCCGCGTTTTGTTTAAAAGATGTTGTAGCCCTACTTTTGTTTTGCTGATCAGGACTATGTCATCTGCGTAGAGGAGACAAGGTAATAAAATATCTCCTAATTTCGGGGCATGGAAGTTGCAGCTGGTTAGTAGCGGGACTAAATCGGCAATGTACAGATTAAAAAGTGTGGGTGCTAAGACGCAACCATGCTTTAGCCCTTTTTCCGTCGATATGCGCCTTGATAGATGCGTTCCGTTTCCCAGCTTCACCTGTAGCCACGTATTCGTGTGTAAGTTCATTATTAGTTTGAGTAAAGGCTGTGGCAGCCCCCAGCTGTGTAGTTTGGACCACAGTCTGGTGCGGTTGACGTGGTCGAAGGCAGCTTTATAATCAATGAAACATAAAAATAGAGACGACCGTGTTGCCTCAGCCTTGTCCATAAGCATGGCCATGCTTAGTATGTTTGTCATTGTCCTAACCGATTTTATAAAGCCAGTCTGCTGTAGGGGAATTATGGATTTTTCTTCTGCCCAAGCCTGGAGATCCTCCAATAGAAAGCCAGCAAAAAATGTGGCTTTGTTGTCTAATAATGCCACTAATCTGTAGTTTTGTGGATCCGACTTCTCGCTGGATTTATAGATGGGGGAGATGATTGAGCCTCTCCATGAGCTAGGCAGGGTATTCAGTGATCTAATTTCTCTGAAAAGTGGATCCAGAGCTTCTGCCCAGAAGGTTGCCTCCTGTTTGTACAATGCTGGTGGCAGCCCCTTTGGCCCAGGGGCGCCTTCTCTTCTCCCTTTTCCTATCTGCCGAAGATGTAACTGTTCCTGAGTTCTCAGAGTCGGCGAGATTGTTTTCCGCCCAGGACTTGTGTGTCTTTTGGTAATCTACTTCGTTTCGCTCTGCTTGATCATGGTCTCTCTGGTCACTGCCTTGATGGAAATGGGACCTGAGGTAGTTTGCCCAGATTTCCTCAGAGATGTAGGAGCAGATTCCATCATGATTGTTATTGATGAATTGATTTATGGTCCTCCCAAATCTGGAGCTGTTGTTGTGTTTGACGTCGGCGTGTAATTTGGCCCAGAGATCTTCCTCCTTAGCTCTGTTCGCGTCTCTTTTCAGTTTTTTGAGGGCTGCCCTTTGATTCTGTAATGCTTTCAGTCGAGTTTTATCACTGGGTCTGTCCCGAAGGTATCTCAAAAGTTGGTTAATCCTTTTTTTGCATATTTAATTTCTTTTTTTGCCATGTGTAACATGGGCATTGTGCCACTGAATCTTTGCTGGTTTGGTGGTTTAACCTTGGTAGCGTATGATTCCATCCCAGATAAGAAGTTTTTCCATTTCTCGACTTCTCCGTTTCCGACCCTTTAAAAAAAAAGTTGTTTTGAATTTTCCTGCATCTCGCCGCTTGCTGCTAATTTGAATTTAATTCGTCTTAGGTCGATGGTAGTTGTAGTTCCTTGAGGCTCCCGGCAGCATTCGAATGTTGAGGTCACTATTCTCAGAGCTATTACTTGGGGCCGGTGATCGCTGTCGCCTTTATCGCCCATCTGAAAAGATGTGATTTGGTGGAAGAGGCCTAAAGAAACAAAGGTGTAGTCCAGAAATGAGCTGTTTTTTGTAGAATTGTGTGTGGCTACAGGAGGATTATCTTCTGGCAGTCTGCCATTTAGAGCCCTCAGGTTGAGATGTTCTAAATCCTCCAAGATCGTTTTTCCCATCTTGGTTTGCTTACACATTTCAGGTTTCCCTTGCAGCGGGATATTCCAGTTTGCGTTATGCAACAGCACTACTTCTTCCGACGAAGATCCCATTAAATATTAATTTAAATCCCCGGTTAAAATAAGATCGGTTGTGGGGCCCTCTCTTAGGCATGTTTCAGCAAACTTGTACATTTCCTTAATAAGTTTGGTTTTTAATTTCGGTTGAATGTACACGTTTATTATCATGATGCTCATGTCCCTTTGGTTTGTTGATGTTTGCAAGAAAGTTACAGTAACTGCTAATGATGATTGCAGTGGAGGGCCAAAAATGCGAACAGAACAAGCAATTGTGTTCGCCACATATATGACCAACCCTCCTTGCAGGTGGCCATATTTTGCCCCCCTGATGGCATTTGTGTGCAACTGCAAGAATCCTTGAAGATGGGGCGGATCTTCTGCCCATGTTTCTTGCAGTGCCACAATATCGAAGGCCCTGACGTAGGTGACAAAGTCGACATCCGTTACTTTATTGGCGAGGCCGTTTATATTCCATGAACAGATCCGTACAGTGTCCAATTTTTCTTTTCCCATATAGAGTGAGCGAGGCTTGCGTCAATCTTTTGTATTGTTGATTGTTCTTGCGAACCATCGAGTGTCTCCTTCCCGAGCTTGCAGAATAAGGGGATCGATGTGGCCCCTTAGTTGCTCTGTTTGATGCCTCATGTCCATGTTGCAGTACCCTGAGGCTCCTCTCAGCACTGATGTAGTTGGTCTAGTGGATGCTGTCACTACACCTCTCGGTGGGGCTGGGATTAGCAGATCCGGGTAACCTGGTTTATAATACGGGGCGATGGTTATCCCCCAGGATTTTAGGATGTCCCTTTTTGAGAGTATTTTATGTGCTATTGTTGCAGTGGTCCATGTAGCTCTTGTTTTTTCGCCTACCTTTACATCACCGCAATTAATAAATTCTACTGACTCCAAGTCTGTTGTTTTTACATCTGCTAGTTGCGGAATGTGGGAAAGTAACCGCAGTATGTTACCTCGGTTCAGGATGTTGTGCCTCCCTTTAGAGGCGTATTCAGGTATGAACCATATTACATTAGTTTCCCTTCCCCCTGCCCAGTTAGAGACACCAAATTGGTTTTGGGGAATTGGCCTATTGGCCTCGTGCAATGCGCTGTTCGATGTCATTTGGATTCCTTCTATGTGGCATGAATTTCTTTGCCAGTTTGGACTCTGGCTGGTTTGGATTGATTCTTGGGGTATCAGGAGATTTAATTTTTGAGGTGTCTGGTGCTTATTAGCCACTTGTTGTGTGGCTGCTGCGTCAATGGGCAGAATCTGACTGTTCTGAGTTTTCTCATTTTCCCCTTTGGCTGTTTGTTCGCTATGTTGGCTGTTCAGACTCCAATGGTTTGTGAACCCCGCCGCGGCGAAGTTATTGTTTGAAAATGTAACTGTGGCGTTGTCAGTGTGTCCAGAGTCCTGGTTTATCATTTTAATGTGGGTTCTCGTCCCTTTGTCTTCTTCCGTTCTAATATTAGTTTGGTTAGTGGTGGGGTTTCCAACTCGAGGGGACTGGGAAGAGTTAGCTCCCGCCTCCCCGTGGGCATCCTCGAGTATGCTGTTTTCTCTCTTTCTACTGAAGAAGTCTTGAACGCCGCTAGTCATGTTTGCAGATTTCTTAGTGGCGGTTATTTCAGATGTGGTAATGTTCTGTTGCAATGTCCCTTCGAGAGCTGATGATGACCCAGTGCAGTGTAGCTTTGTCCCTCCTTGCAGTGAAGACGCCCCAAAGAGTCTTTGGAAGCCATTCCTAGTGGGGCTTTGCTTTTGTTTCCGACCTTTTCATTGTTGTGCGCGTCTTTATTTTGCATTTAATTTCAGATCAAAGTTTTGTGCCTCTGCCTGTGGTAGCGAATGGCTGTGGCTAGGAGAGAGTACTGTAGGTTGTGGGTAGTTATTATTTTTGATAGTTGTTCCCAATATGTTGGATGTAATCGGTGCGTGATCCTTGCCGCCCTCCCCCGGCTGGTCGCTTGTTGTAGCTTCCCATTGACTAGGCCTGGCCTGCTCTTCAGTTGGCCGGGAGTGGGCTTTGTTTGATGCCTTTTTGATTTGTGAGCATAAGTCCGTCAGCATGGCGGGGAGAGTTACTAATTTGTCCACAATTGGGCTGCACCCACAGGTTCGATGCTCTACTGACGTATGATCAAGAGTACTCTCCAGCATTTTATTCAAATTCCCCAGCTTGCCGTCAATTGCCACAACATAGACGGCCAGCGTGTTCAGGAGGGTTAGCTGCAAGTCCATTTTATCGGTCTGATATTGCAGGGCCTCCACTAAGAGTTTCACAGTTTTAAGTAAACTTGCCCAAGCATTGCCGTGATCGGTGCCTTGCGTATCCACTTTAGGGCTTCCAGCCTAGTTGCTGATTTTGCCACTTGTGTCTATTGTTGGTAACTCTCCTTGGTTTGCAAGCAGTGCCTCCCACTCGTCCTTGTCTGGGTAAGCTTGTTGATCAGGTTCTTCTTGGTCATTCGGCATGTTGGTTTGGGGCATGTTGGTTTGGGGCGTCGCCGGGTCGCATTGTTGTTGTATTGAGACGTATCGTGCTCAGTCTTCTGAGCCTTGTTTGTCCCTTGAGCTCACAGAAGGTCCCCTTTCGGCCTTTAGGTCGTCCGTATTTGCTTCCAGGGTTACCTCCTCAGGATCTGGTTTGAGTCCCGACCGTAAGATTACAGTTGGGTTGTCTAGTTCACAGATGACTAATGGCTCTAGTGATGCGCAATTTCCGCCATTATTTTTATATTGGTTGGTGGGCCTGGGTGTTGAGGCCATTGTGTTGTTGTTGACTTTCGCAGGGTTGCAGTTGTTATTACTTGATACTTCAGTGTTATTTACTTGTTCTTTCCTTACTCCATAGATCTCAATCCTATTACCCCTCTCAATGATTCGTAATGCATTGGCAGGTCCATAAATATGACTGTGTTACATTTACGATTCTTGCGGAGGAACGCCTATATTGCATATAATATATTACGTCTGGCGCAGCCAGTTTGATGCTTTTGACCCACGCAAGCCTTATAAAATGCCGCATTTAGGCATATGTATCATTTTATAAGTATGACTTACTGCTTGCACAGCTGTTGCATCACAGTTTGTAACACAGCGCCAGTGCAAGCCTCTCATAAATATGCCCCTCAGCGTTTATTATCAAGCCAGGATCAGACTGGGACAGAAAATTGGCCCGGGTTCCAAATAAAAAATTCACAACCAAGTCCTGGGTACACGTATAGGGATACAGTTATTACAATTGTGGTGTTTAATTAATTCAGAAAGCAAAAGAGGTCGACATTGGTAGTTCCATGTATTGAATGATGTTTATGCAAGTTTAGATTTTGTCAAAAACAAAACGCCAGCCGACACGTGTTTCGTCAACAGGTTGGTACCTGTGACTCTTCAGGGCTGTTTGGTGCGCTATGGTTACGTGATCGAAAGACCGGTAACAATTCCAACCCGGTCGTCGGGTATTAATGCGAGCAAAGGATGGGGCGATTGATAAAATGAGTCATGGGAGCGGGTGCGTCCGTGTTCAGTGGGGCCTGTGAGAAGCTGGGTCCAGTCTGTGTTCGTTTCACCTCCGAAATGCGGGAGAATTAAAAATGGTTCTCACTGAATCAGACAGCTAAAAAAGTGGCCCACATTTGCACATCGGGACAGTTTTGAACTTGTAAAGACACTTTATAGGTAGGTGTTTTGCAAGGTATCGGAGACTTCATGCATTTGTATTTGCTGCAGGCAACGTATGCGTTAATTTCAAGGAACTCAACAGTAAAAATCGGTCCACCAGACCATAAAACAGGCCCACAAACAGCCAATAAAACAGCACACACTCTAACCGACAGACAGGCCCTCTAGCATTGCCAGATTGTCCTGTAGGCCAGTCCGACCAGGTATTAAGATGCTTGATCCAGATTATGTAAATCAGCAATGCAGGATTTGTGAAATGAAAAATCGCACCACTTTGCAGGCTTTCCTGTAGAAACGCCGAGTTTATTTTTTAAATGCGCATTGTAATCCAAGCTAGTCTTGTCTACCTTAATTGATGTTAGGTAAATCCAGCGTGTGTGGGGAGACAAATGAGTTAATTAAATGTACTAATGCGAAAAACCTGTCAAGGGGAAATAGCTTTAAAATTGAGAGAGATTAGGATCTGCCTGATGTGCTTCTCCTGCTTCTGAAGCATCTTAAATATGTGGGTCTGAAAAGACATAACAGCACGTTATTCCCACAGAAGTAAAAAAAAATCTAAAGCTTCTAAACAATGCTGTTGGAGGAACAGAAATCAAATGAACTTCCGAGGCAATGTTGGCATCTTAAGTATTGTATAAATTCTGAACAGTGCAGGCAAAGACAAGCAATTAGAAGTGGACAGATTCGATGGGAGATAAGAGCGGGAAGCAAGCTACAGAAGAAAATCATAACTAATATGCCAACCGAGGAAAGAAACCTTTTGATAGAGACACATATTGTAGAGGTAGTCTTCCAACATTCACAGAGATGGTAGTAGGAGTTATCAAGCACTGGCAAAGCCAATACTTCTCGCCTATGCAAGAGCTATTGGCTTTGCCAATGTGTTTTAGCCATGTGGTACACTAGCGTGACTGCTGTTCGGTATGGCTAAATGTTAGTGGTATAGAGAAGAGTGGCGTAGAGTGGAGTATCTTAGGGCAGAGTAGCGTGGCAAAGAGTGGAGTAGAGTAGCAAAGAGTGGAGTATAGTGGATTTGAGTGGAGTAGACTGTCATGGAGCGGAGTGTCCTGGAGCGGAGTGTCAAGGAGGGACGCAGAGTAGAGGGGCATAGGTTGGAGGGTGTAGAGAGGTGTAGAGTGTAGTGCAGTAGAGTGGAGAAGAGAAGAGTAAAGTTTCTTAGAGTGTAGTAGAAAGTCATAGAGTGGAGTGGTGTAGAGTGTCGTAGAGTGGAGTAAAGCATAAAGTGGAGGCAGACAGTACATTTTCAATTGAATTATACACCTGGACGGAGATTTAAATATTCTCTTCACCATTTAGTGTTATTTAAGTATCTGTCCCTTTTGTTGACAGTCTTTTCACTTCTATCATCCCACGTTCACCAGTCACTAATTAATCACTTATTCTTTTACTGTATGAAAGTCTGTTTTCAACAAAAAGAAATATACAAAAGACAATGTTTATCTGAAAAGCTGTAGTGTGTGTTTGTTTTTAAAGAATTAATTTCTATAGTTAAATCACTGTATAACTGTTGTATGATTCACAGAGTGGGCAGCAAAATATGGGGAATCACCCTGCTGTTTGGACAAAGCAGCAAGGTGATTGTCCTTTATGTCAGTCCCGCATTGCCATTACCACTGTACATATGTGTTTTCAGTTCAACTGCCAGCCAGTAACCATGCCACTGTTAACAATGGAGAGCATTATGGGAATGGCTAGTTGGTCTTTGGGTAAGGCAGCAGGAGCCCTGCCAGCTTCAAAATAAACTATTACTATGCGGATGGGGCATTGCCTCAGGGGGGACGATCTTTGAAGCTGAGAACTACCTGAGAAGCACCTCTACGCACTGCCACTGCCCCATGCCTCCTCCCCCTATGACATCATGCCGTTCAAAAGAATGGAAAAAACCCACCAAAGCTTGCTGAGACTGTCACCAATATTCTGTGATGTTTTCATAATCCTTCGTGGACATCGGCTGGTCAGAGCCTCCATTGATGAGCTGAAAAATCAATTAGTGCAGGGGTTTCCACTCACCCGCATGCCACTCTTGTTATTCGTTTTTCATTGGGTGACTGTGTGACGGGCCCAATATCGCGTGACACCCAGTGGCACCATGGGAATTATTAGGTCTGTGGTAGTTTGTTCCAATAGACCTAAGGTGCGCAGTCTGTCACCAGCTTGCTGATGTAGCACCAGGGCTTTAAGTGGGTCGGGTCTTGCAGGTGCTGAGCACTGGCAGTTCTAAAAATCAGGTGCCGAGACGGGTCCCTATCCGGCTTTCTAGTTTTGCTCTCATCCTCAGAATGAAAAAATCTTAACTCTGCAGCACTACCACCCTTCACTGCCTTTGATGCAACCTCAAGGAGACTTGTTATAGTTCTTTCACAGTCTCATCATTTTAGCCCTGAAGCCTTTTCAATATTAAATACAACAAAGCCATAGTTGTTGCTTATTTATCTTATGCAAGTAACAAGCCATGACCAAGGCAATAGTACTGGCTTCAATCAATCAGGGAATTATGAAGCGCGCTACTCACCCTTGAGGGTCTCAAGGCGCTGGGAGAGGGGAAGTGCAGCTCCCAGTCAGCCGAAGAGCCAGGTCTTTAGGCTCTTCCTGAAGATTTGCAGAGAGGGGGAGTGTCTGATGTTGATTGGGAGCTCGTCTAAGGTCTTTGCTGCAATGTGGGAGAAAGCTTTTCCACCCGCCCTGGCTATGCGGATGCGCAGGGTTTCGGCGAGGGCGAGATTGGCGGATTGGAGGTTTCTCTTTGGTACGTGGAAGGAGACTCTTTTGTTGAGGTTTTGGGTACTTGTAGACGTAGGTGAGTATTTTGAGGGTTACTTTCTTCTCGACGGGGAGCCAGTAGAGGTCACGCAGGTGTTGGGTGATGTGTTCATGTCGTGGGATGCAGAGGACAAATCTGTCTGCGGTGTTCCATTTGGTCTGGAGCTTGCAGAGCAGGGATTTGTTGATTCCGGCGTAGAGAGCATTTCCAAAGTCCAGTCTGCTTGTTATGAGTGCGTGGGTGATGGTCTTTCTGGATTCAGGGGGGTTCCATTTGAAGGTCTTGATTGCAGAAGGTGTTGAATCAGGTGGAGGTGACGGCGTTGATCTGTTGGGTCATGGTGCGGGAGGAGCCGAGAATGATGCCGAGGTTTTGGGCATGGTCTGTGGGAGTTGGGGGGTTGCCTAGGGCGGTGGGCTACCAGGTGTTGTCCCACATCGAGGGGGAGGGTCCAAGGATGAGGACTTTAGTCTTCTCTGAGTTAAGCCTCATGCAGCTGCTACTCATCCAGGATGCGAAATCTTGTATTCCTTCCTAGAAGCTGAGTCTGGTGATGTGGGGGTCCTTAGTGAGGGAGAGTATGAGTTTGGTGTCGTTGTAGGATGTTTTTCTGAGTCCATGCTGTCTGACGATGGTGGCGAGGGGGGCCATGTAGATGTTGAAGAGTGTGGGGCTGAGCGATGATCCTTGGCTACTCCGCAGTTGATTTTTGTGGGTTCGGAGAGGAAGGGCGGGAGTCTGATTCTTTGCGTTCTGCCAGTGAGGAAGGAGCGGAACCATTCGAGGGCGGTTCCCTGTATGCCGGCGTCATGGATTCTGGTGGTGAGAGTGCGGTGGGAGGTGGTGTTGAAGGCTGCAGAGATATACAGTTGGATGAGGGCCACGGTATAGCCTTGGTCGATGACAGTACGGATGTCGTCTGTGAGTGCGAGGAGGACGGTCTCGGTGCTGTGGTTGCTGTGGATTGGGAAGGGTTGAGGATGGAGTTCTCTTCGATGAAGTTTGTTAGCTGGACATTGACGATCTTCTCTGTGACTTTGGCCACGAAAGGAAGGAGAGCGATGGGTCTGTAGTTTTTTAGGTCCGTCAGGTTGGCAGAAGGCTTCTTGAAGAGGGGCTTGACTCCTGTGCATTTCCAGTCATCGGAAAAAGTGCCGGATTCAAAGGTGGCATTGATTGTGCATCCTAGCTTGGGTGCTATGGTGGCTTTGGGTCTGTGGAAGATGTGCAGAGGGCAGGGATCCGTGGCTTGCTGTAGGTGTAATGTTGCTTGTTGTATTATATATCTGGATGCAATGATAGAAGTAGCAAAATGCGTCAGGCGGCAAACTAAGCTAAGCACAGGTTTTCAGCTAAGGTGTTTAAGCCATGCCCTTAATTACATCGACCACGCCCCTTTGAGAGACCCCACAGTTTTTTCATCCCACTTAAAGCCCTGTGTAGCACGGTCCTGCCTCTTATCTAATTTGGACTATAATGCCATAGGTTGATTGTACCCATAGGTATTTTGTCCAACGTTTATTTACGAAACAGCTAATCAGAACCTTATCCAAGTTAGGCACCACTGGGAAAAGGCATACATTCTATTTTATGTTTTTATTCACTTCACCACCCCGCTGCAAAGTTTGCATAACGTCTAAACGATTTCTTTCGTCAAGTATCAATTTATTATCCAAAATTACTGACTTTAAGAACGTTTGTGGGGCTGTTTATTTTATTCGCAGCTAAACATTTCATAACGTAAATAAACCAAGTCACTATTCAGTCCTAAACTTAACAATGGGGTTATCTTACAATGGGAACAAATCAAAGCCACAAATATTGCCATCATACTAATTAATGTCAGACCTGGGGCGTCACAATACACCAGGTTTTCCTGGTAATTCCTCATTAGTCTGCAAGGCCACGTTAATGACCCGGGATTTTGAAAAACTAATGTGATGTAGAATTTCCGCATGTGAACCTCGTGTTTTCCTCATTTTCGGGCTCTTGATGGACATGAATTCCTCTTGCTTTTGGCTTGTGAAACAGTCCTGTTTTTACTGCACCCAGTAATAATTATAAACGCGGTAAAACCTACAATTCTGTCAACCTTTTTCGCTTGAAACTGTTTACCACTGGATTGTGATTATCTTTACACTCGTGATCAAGCCCTATGCGTATAAATTACAGGATGGACCAGTTCATATTTTTCATATCTACTTTGCAGATGAAAGTTTGAAGATACGAAATCGCCCCCGGTACGGACATACATTCTACTTATATGACGTCGATGTTGCACACCTGTACACAATACTTGTCATGCCGCTCCGGCGGCACCGCCGTGCAAGAATTGGTTAAGGTAATTTAAGAAGGACGCTGCATCTGCCCTGCAACATACATCATCACTAACAGCCAGATAATAGGAATGTTCTGGAATGGCTACCGCTGGCGGTGATGTATGAAGGAAGATAAAGGCGCTGCAGCCGGGTGCACAGAAAATAGATTGACTCTGCAGAATAAAATGCAGGAAATAAAGTTGTTTCAGTCACTAAGCTGATTAAATGTGAAGTGAGAATTTTACAGGGTATTTGCTTATGTAGCATGAAATGATATATTTCTCTGAAAATGGTTCCATTTGCGAATACTCTCTCTTTACAAAGCCCCAGTCAAAAAATAGCCACATGGTATGCTTCTCTAATCTGAACAGTGGAAATTTGGAATTTATGTTATTTTTTTTCTTTTTATTAGAGGTCCTTAAGCCGAGCAGAGCTTATCTCTGGGTGTAGTGAAGTGCTTTATATTGGTGAGGAAGTCACCTGACATGCACTTAAGGGAAACGAGGAGGCAGTATAACAAAATACACCCCCGCAATAAAACAAGGGCAAATAGGTCGCACACAAAAGTACAAGTTATTTTTTCATTATCAGTGACTAAAAGAGGGAGAGGATAAAGCTGATTAGAAGAGGGTGAAGGTAAAAATGAATGTCTTAAAGCAGTGCCTCCTAAACGATTTAGACCCACTATGCAAACTTTCTCGATCCACCTAGCTTTAACAGACATGAGGCGGGGGGCTTTTTAAAGTAACAGTAGACATGTTTTTAAAATGCGGTGTATTGCCAGAATAACATATGCAATACCATTTTTTCATTCCTCTCTAACATCAAATGTTTGAAAATGTCATGGCCTTGACCAGAGCCTTCAATATGTCTTATATGACTGTAGCCCAGATGTTGATCTGCCCATAAAAGTGGCAGATGATGAACTGCACTGGAGCTGAAAGACTTTCCAGAGTGGGGTGCATGGCTCACATGTTTGCATAAAATGAAGTGAAATTTCAAAGTTGATGTTTAGTTTTTAATTCAAGTTTAACTTCTAACTTTATGTAATTTTGAAAAAATATGTGTATATTTCTGTCTGATGTATCTTTTTGTTTTATGCATATTTTGATATAGATTTATAAAATAACATTATTTTTAAAGCCCAATGTTATAAAAGAAATGTAATTTCTAAATCTTGAATACATTTAAAATTATTTTAGTTAAACTAATAATTAAAGGAGTTATATATATATATATAAACTTCTTTATTCGGCTTTTCACAAAAAAACCATAAAAGAAACAATAAAAAGTACAAATTACATCATTACACAAGTATATAGATAAATTCTGAGAAAAACAGTATTAAAAAAAGAAAGTTTTTTTTGGAACTATTTAATTTCATCAGAGGTAAAATTACAAGGTACTTATTATAGATTTTGCCTGTGCTTCATAGTACATTTTAGAAAATTAAGAACAAAGTATCAAACAGTTTCAGATTCAAGCATTTGAAGTCTAAAAAATGCCGGCCTACATTGTCTAAGGCCCCAGCTCCTCAATGTAGGGAGTAACCAAATTTTCCTATGTGAGTGGTGGAATTTGCAAAACATGATCACATGTAAGTTAGACTGGTTTGATATTCCATCACAAGGGCATGGGGGAAAACTTGAATCCCATCCATTCTTCAGAGGGAACGTGACCAATCTAAAAAATTTGTCCAGCCTAAATCTTGTCATCAGCATTCTCTCATAAGTTGTTACCTGCAGTGTTAAATAGGGGTGAATGCCATACGTTATTTGGACCATATTCGCATAAATGACCGAAGATTTTGACGATTCGGATGTCAGTCTCAGAGTCTCTAGATGACAAAGTGCTTGTTGTTTTAGTGCTCTCTTCGGAAGGTCAATTATGGACTCTGGTTGGAGGTAGCATTTCTCAAGGCCAAGATCTTTAAAAAAAATTCTAATATAGGAGAGCCATCTTACTTTTGAAGACTTGTCAAGAGCCATTGTATCAACTACAATGGACTGGGTCAGCGCATTTTTGACGGATGTCCAAATGCGCCGCCACAGCATCAATGGTTGAATCTTGAGCAAGTCCTCTAGGTAAGGGATTCCTAATTCCAGGTGAGAGGCATAGATTGAAGTGCCTTTTGGGGTGGCTAAAAGAAATCTTAGGAAGGCGTTTTCTGCTACCTGCATGGAGCTGGTATCCGTGTGTCCCCAGACTCCTGCTCCATACAACGCGATGGCCTGACATTTGGCACTGTAAATTTTCAATAACTCCACTGGAGCCCTTCTCCCCAATCTCTGAGAGAAGCTCGTTAAGGCCGCTATTGATCTTTTAAATAGATGGCACCTTGTCTCTACTACTGGCTTCCATGTCAATCGTTCGTCTATCATGATACCAAGGTACTGATACTGGGCAGTGACCTCGAGTTTTTGATTATCGGGGTAGATCTCTTTTACTCCTTTTTTCCTGGTGCCCGATATCATGACAAACGTTTTCTTGACATTTACCTGTAGGTCCAGACCACCCATGAAAGTCGTTTATCTATTCAGGGAATTCTGAAACTCGCGCGGAGTACGCGCGAGAATGATAGCGTCATCCGCGTAAAGCAGGGCGGGAATCAGGCGCTGTTTTATACGTGGGAGGTCCTGACCCCCCCCAACATCCCTTTTTCCAAGCCTTTGGTGTTAAGTGAGAAAAGGAAGGGGGCCAGGACGCATCCTTGCCTGACTCCACGCTCTACTCCAAACGGTGCTGTCAGCTCGCCATTCAGACCAAAGCGTACTCTCGCCGTGGCTCCTGAATAGAGCTCCCTCAAGAAATCTAAGAGGGGGGGTTCCACTCCAATGTGGCTTAGGACCGTCCACAGTTTTGAGTGCGAAACGCAGTCAAAAGCTGCGGACAGGTCTACATAGACCATATATATCATGTTCTCCTTAGCCTGCGTGTATTTACCCAATATCAAACTGAGATTGAGGGCCTGTTCTACCGTTCCGAACCCCTCTCGAAAACCGAATTGGAGGTCGGAAATAATGCCTCGCTCCTCACCCCACTGCTGGAGTCGCTCTAGGATTACTCTCCCCACAACTTTACCGAGCGAGTCCAGCAATGCAATGGGGCGATAGCATTTCGCGTCTTGGCGGTCCCCTTTTTTAAATATGGGGACCATTATAGACTTGGTCCAAGAATTCAGAACACCCTCGTTTACGGCGGCTGTGCATACTCTTGTAATAATGGGTGCCCAAAGGTCCAGATTTTATTTGAAGAAGTCCACTGGGACCCCGTCAGGCCCTGGGGCTTTCCCCGTTTTGCTTGTTTCCAAAGCCACTAGCAGGTCGGGAATATCAAAAAGGAGCGGGATTGGATATTGTACTTTTGGAAGCATATTATCGGGGCCATCTATATTTGATTTATTTTTAAAAATCTTAGAAAAACGAGCCACCCATGTGTCTTCATCTATGGCTACTTCAATCTTGGGGGTATTATTGTCAGTAAGATAAGGAGCTCTAACCGTTCGCCAGAAGGCCTCACTATTTTTTGAAACAGCACTCTTGTGTAAATCTTCCCAGAGTTTCTGTTTCAATTCTTTGGTTCTTTGCTTACGTTCCCCAATGTATGGGCGTCTGAGAAGTTGTATCTGTCCCATGACCCTAGGTTTATTGTGCAGGGCAAGTTTTAGTTTAGTAAGGGCTGTAGTACAATTTTGATTGAACCACCCTTTCTTGCCGGAATGTTTGGACATTGATTTGGGTGAAAGTAGTTCCTTAGTTTTTTCTAGAATTTGTTTAAAATTATTTAGGACTTCTTCGTGACTTACCGAGAGGTCCAGGCATTTTATTATGTTTGGATAAGCCAGCTCGACCAATTTTTTTGTGATTTCGCTAGGGTTAATTTTTTCCCATTTAATTGTGTAGCCATTCTGTTTACCTACCTCTAAGTTATTCTGGGCAAGAGTATTAGCTATTAGTGTATTTTGGGGCTTATACTCGGGTAAGTAAGGGTGCATTCTCAACGCAGAGTGGTCACTCAATGAGTTGTCAATGACCTGGAAATCCTTGGCTATGTTTAACAAACCGGGAGACAGGAAAATAAAATCAACTGTCGTTTGGTGACCTCTGCCCACATAGGTCGGATTAAGGGAATTTAGATCCGCACTTGGACGGTTAGCAATTTGCAGATCCAAATCGGAGAGCACATTGTTTAAGGCATTCCCCGCTTTGCTATGCGTAAAATGCACTAATGGGGCCTCAAATTCATCCACAATCCCACAACAGTGTAGATTCGCCAGTGGACATGGATGAAGGTTGAAGTCCCCTCCCCATAGTAAATGAGTTGCCCCGTATCTACCTTTCCAATGATGGAGTTGACTCAATCTCTCCTGTACATTTCTAAGAAGGATCATGAATTGATCTTCCTCTAGATTATTATAAAGGTTAGTCAAAAGAATGTTCTCCTTATTCGCAAAGGAAAGTAAAAGAATTTGGTAGTTAGGATCAGAATGGACAATGGACACTTTTAGATGGTGCAGGGTATTCGTTATATACGTTATTAGCCCATCTTTGGGCCTACCAGTTGTGCTGCTCACAGCTGGAATAAAAAATTTTTTGTATCCTAATAAATGGAGCTCTGTTGTGGACCATGACTCCTGGAGACAGAATATTTTGTAACATTCTAAAAAGTTTTGAGCCGTTCCATCCTCAATCTTGGAGCGCAGGCCCGCTACGTTCCAAAAGAGGATGGGTATGAGGTGTGTATCATCTTTTGGAGCTACTACTTCTGTGGGTGCCAGAGGAGTGCTTATTTTCGGAGGGGGGGGTAAATTAAAAATGATAGGTTCAGTTTCAGTTGATGGTCAATCGACCATTTCAAGTCCACTGAATCTATTAGTCAGCGGAATATTATACCACGGTTCCCAACGGGGCGGCTCTCTATGTGTCGTCCTCTGTATATGAGGCCTCCAGTCTTCCCAAGCTCCACCCTGGTAGCGTGATCCCACTGTGTTGGACTTGGGCCTTAGGGCAGGTTCACCCCTAATCTTTTTGCTTTTATTTGTGACCCAGTGTTAGTGATTTTTGGGTCTTGGCGCACTTTTTCCCTGTGTCCCAGAGTAAAGTGCGTGCGTGTAGTATGGCTGGCCTGCCCTCCCATAGGAATGCATGGGGAATGTGTGTGTCCATGTTAGTTCCTGATGCGTGGGGAGTGCAGGCTCGAGTTTGGTATGTGTGTACTCGTGAGAATGAATGCTGCGCGATGGTATGCGCGGCTTGTATGTGTCTAGAAGGGAAGTGCTACTTCTGGACATTGATGTATGTGTGCAGTGAGGGTGCTGGAGCGTGATTGGCTGGAGCTGGCTGGCATGCCAGGCTCCAGGAAGTCTGGATGGGTCTGCCCGGTGGTGAGTGTGAGATCAGCATGAGTGATGTGTGGGAGGAGTATACCTGTGTCCTGGATGGGCTGGGGTTTTCCCCACACAATGCTGGCTCCGCCCCCTGTGGTTTGTCTAACGACCCAAGCCTCCCCAGTGAATGAAAGGGGTGGTTGGGCCATCAAGGGTACTCCCAAGCCAGCTGCAACTGGTTTCCCCCCACCCTGCACCCTGAAGACAAAGGAATTTACAGTATAAGAGGGGGCTGTGTCCCCTTACAATTTGTTCTACTTTTGGATCCTGCCAGAGGGGGCTGTTGCTGCTGCTAGGGCCAGGAGGACCGCCACTTGGCTTGTCTCCCTGCCTGGAGACCCAGTGTGCTGGCTCTGGCCCTGCCTTGCCCCCCCTGCCTGCCTAAAAGGACTTTGCTTGTGGCCAGAGCGCCTGGAAGCGCTTTATTTTCCCCCTTAGCGCTGAGCGCGCTTCTCTGTGCCTTGGGAGCGCTTTATCGACATTGCCGGTGCCCACCCGGCATCAGGGCCGACTTTTGCGCAGAACGAGTGCCCACCTCGCTTTATATTTTAATTTGAGGCCGGTGCCCACCCGGCATTGCCCCGTTTCTATGTAATTTGAGCGGCTGCCCATGCCGCATTTGCCCGTGGAATCACCGCCGCAGCCCAGGGACATTGAAGCCGTTGCCGGGCCGCTGCCTAGTGCGACCCGGAAGTCCCGCCTCCTGACCCCCAGGGCCGCGCTGCCATTGGCGGCCCCAGAGGAAGTCAGGCGGATTGCAGCGCGACGAAGAAGCAGGAAGCGGCCGGCGCGTCTCCCCGAGGCTCCCGAGTGAGAGGGAGCCCCGGAGTAGCAGAGGAGCCGCGAGATCGTCCCGCCAGCGTCCCTGAGCAGCCGGTGAGTGTGGGTGGGCCTTGTTGGTGCTCCTGGGCGGCCCCCATTGTTTCTTTAAGCCCCGAGAGGCTCCAGGCATCCCGGGGGTGATAGAGCGGCCCCGGTTGGCAGCGGGCCGCTCCGACGGACATTCCGAGTCCACGAAGGACTCCAACAGCCCCGCATTTTTAATTAGGAGCCCCGAGGCTCCTGGGGGCAATTTGAGTATTTCTAGCCCCACGAGGGCTCCAGAGGTCTCGTCAGTGTTTGCGAGCCCCGAGAGGCTCGAGGGGCATCAATTATTGCAGAGCCCCGAGGCTCTGAGGGGCCATTTGTCTACAGAGCCTGAGAAGGCTCACAACGCCCACATTTGGTTTTAGAGCCCCAGAGAAGGCTCTTGGGCGCCATTCCTTGTTCTTGAGCCCACAAGGCTCCAACGTTGCTCAGCTGTTATTTACAACTGTCCAGCACTTAGTGGACAGTTGCTACGTTTAGGCTTTGTGTGCTGTGCTGCCTGCGCAGCATCCCCTGACATTGAGACTCAGGGCATTTCAGCCCCTTTCGAGGCCAGTTGGCCTGAGGGACAGTTCTAGTGTGGTGCTACGTGCACACTGCGCAATTTGTGATTTACTGATTTATGTGATTTCTGCGCAAATGTTCTACCTGCACCTCTGAATGTGTTTAATGTTTCATGTGCAATTGTCTTTGTTATTACCTTTGCTAAAAGTGACCTGCTTAGGTGATTCTTTATGTTTTATTCCCCTTTGCTAAAAGTGACCTGCTTAGAGGAATGTTTGTTGTTACCTTTGCTAAAAGTGACCTGCTTAGGTAATTGTTTATGTTTTATTCCCCTTTGCTAAAAGTGACCTGCTTAGAGGAATGTTTGTTGTTACCTTTGCTAAAAGTGACCTGCTTAGGTAATTGTTTATGTTTTATTCCCCTTTGCTAAAAGTGACCTGCTTAGAGGAATGTTTGTTGTTACCTTTGCTAAAAGTGACCTGCTTAGGTAATTGTTTATGTTTTATCCCCTTTGCTAAAAGTGACCTGCTTAGAGGATTGTTTATGTTATTACCTTCGCTAAAAGTGACCTGCTTAGGTGATTCTTTATGTTTTTATTCCCCTTTGCTAAAAGTGACCTGCTTAGAGGAATGTTAGTTGTTACCTTTGCTAAAAGTGACCTGCTTAGGTAATTGTTGATGTTTTATCCCCTTTGCTAAAAGTGACCTGCTTAGAGGATTGTTGATGGTTTATTGCCTTTGCTAAATGTGACTTGCTTAGGTGATTATTTTAGGTTTCCTTCCCTAGGTCCTGATGATAAGGTCCTAGTTCCCTGCGTGATTTCCCTACAGTGTTTAGGGTGGCGTAGGAGGTATTTTCCCTTTACCAGTAGTTACTGGTTGTATGCTACATTTACTATTTCTGTGTTACAGTCATTATATGTTGATGTGCTAAAGTGTTATACCTACAAGTATTATTTCTAACAAGTGCATACCCCTGACAGTGGTCCAGGTGGCCCTGTCCTGTACATAATCCCTTGTAAATCTTGCCCGTGCCTGTTGGCACATTGTAAAGTGTGTGTCTTATCTAATGTGTTTTTATTATAATACAAAGGCTATTTTTGATATAACCTTGTGTGGAGTTTCCTTTGTGGTGGGCCTAGGGTGTTGCTGCTGGGGTGCGCGCGCAAACGCTTTACACATCGCCTCCGAGATTAGCCTTGCTGCTCGCGCCACGTTACCTAGAGGGTGAGCGGGGGTTATCTTGGTGTGTGACTCCCTTGCCCTGACTTGGAAGTGGTGGTCTCTGACTGACCTTGGCGCAAGCCTTGGCCAGCCAGAGATCCCGTTTCTAACATTGGTGGCTAGCGGTGCGGATTGGACTTGCGTTTGCGCTGTACCACAGTGGCGACAGGCCACATTACAAAGCTCTGCAATTTTAGATAAACACATTTTGGGGATTATTGTTTTTTAGGGAAGTTCAGTTTTGCTTCTCCTGAAAGGTGTCATTTTGTAATTTCTGTTCAGTACATTTGTTCCCCGCCCTGCTTCCAGAGTTTGGTACCTGTGTCACTTGTGGTCAGGTTGAGAAAATCAGGGGTGGTAGAAACTGCCTTACCAGTCCGAGGGGAGGGTGTGTGTGAATGAGTGATGTGTTACACTGGACAGTGGAGTGCAAGTTCTCTGAGATAGGAATCTTGCTGAATTTTTGTAATTGTGTACTCCTGTTAAGCTCAGACCCCCAGGTTCTCTGTGTCAAACTCTTCTTGAGAACGTCCGCCAAAATGGAGCCTGTTTTTGATCTCTGTTGTCTTTTTAGGTACAGTAGGTCAGAGCTGGTCAGATTCTGTGAAGAGGGAGGCATGGAGGTGAGTGAGTCGGATACTCAGTCCCAGCTTAGGGACAGCCTGATCCAATGGCAGAAGGGTCAGTGGGATCTTGAGCACAGTGAGAGAGAGAGGGCCCGGGCCGCACGCCATGAGGGTGGTGAGTCTGTGGGGAGCCCTGAAGATTCTGATGAAGAATGTGAGTTGTATGATGATGACAGTGGATGGATATCAGCAGATAGTGAGGACCCCATAGATAGGGAGTCCCTTGCTGGGTCCAGTGTCAGTACCAGCGCCCCGTCCCTTGTCCTGTCCCCAGAGGAGTGGTTGGATAGGAGGGAAGAGCGGGAGCATCAGCTAGCGATGGAACAGCTCAGGTTGGAGCACGCCAAGCTAGAGGCTGAAAGGGCCTTGTTCAGGGAGAAGGTAACCCTAGAGGGTAGGTTATCCCCTGAGTGCAGTTGTGGTTTTCTGGATTCCCCAGGGAGGGTTGAATCCAGTGGTGGCAGCTATTTGAGTATTAGTGTAGACAGTCCCACTCCCAGTTCCCCGAGTATGGTACCTGTTTCCCTAGAAGAGGAGTATAGGTTGCAGTTCAGGGACAGTAGGAAACTGTCTCACCAGTCTTGGGAGGAGTTTACAGAGGACTGTCAGTGTGCACTGATTGAGTGGTTAGAGGTTCCCACGGAACATGATTTTGACAAACTGTTTTGTCTTATTCTCAAGGAAAAGGTGCTCAGTCATTGTCGGCCGGAGTTGCGGCAACACCTGTTGAGGTTGACCTTTGATCCTTGGGAGCTTGCAAAGGAAGCAGACCGATGGGAAAGTGCGAGAGGTTCTTTAGAGTCACTAGTGGGTGATTCCAACAATAGTGGGTCAGGTGTCCTCCAGCCCAGCGTGGTGGAGGAGGGTGAGAGTAGCCCAGCTAGGTCCCAGGTTAGTGAGGAGGGTGTAGGGGCTGACTGCCTGTCTCAGTGGAGCGGGAGTGAGTGTGTGACCGAGAGTCCCCAGATGCCCGAAGCCCTGTCACAGAGCCTGGATGGTTTCTTTAGGGAACACCAGGATGGGACCCTAAGCTTGCCTGTTAGTTCACTTGAGGGAGATCTCCTAGTGTGTAGAGGACCTGGAGCATCTGTAAGCGGAGCTTCTATGGTTCTAGAGTCTGGCAGTACCGCTCCAGTGGGGAGGGTACAGGAGTCCAGCGAAAGGAGTGATTGGGGGATAGTATGTGAGTCCCCAGAAGTCCTGGAGTGCCAGGCATTGGCTCCACCAAAGGTTGTAGACCAGAGGTTGGAAGGCCAGGTTCAGGATCCGCCTGACCTGAAGGGTGGGACTACTGTAATCAGTGTCCCGACCAGTTCTTTTTCCAGAGGTACCGCCCCGGTTGGGAGGGAGCAGGACTCTGGAAGGGGGTGCAGAGGATGGGAGAGCCCACCTCTGACCCCGGTGCAACCTGAGGGGTTAAACCCTAGGTTGGGAGAATGTTGTTTAGAGGGAACCCCTCGCAGGAGGAGGAGGAACCCTAGAAGAAGAGGTAAGGGGAGGAGAGCCTTCCCTGAGACTCCTGGTCCGCCTGAGGTTGTAGACCCTAGGCTGGAGAACCAGTGGCAGTCTAGCCCTGTCTTGCAGACAGGAAGGGTGGAGAGTGGCTATTATGTGCCAGGGGTTACTACCCCCCACTTTGTGAGTAGGCAGGATCCAGTGGTACCTGGATGGCCTAGGGCCTGGCCCCGGCCGAGGGCAGCTGGAGAGTATCAGTGGGGTACCCCAGTTAGTCCCTACAGTAGTTTTAGAAGGAACCCTAGGGGTTCACCGTGGCGTAAAACAGGAGGGTGTCCCTGCAGTTGTGGGCCCGCGTCCGTGTTTTATCGCCCCAAGCAGGGAAGTCCATCACGGTGGTGATTGGTCTGCCCTGCGTTTTGGCTGGAAGGGGGTCGTGTTGGACTTGGGCCTTAGGGCAGGTTCACCCCTAATCTTTTTGCTTTTATTTGTGACCCAATGTTAGTGATTTTTGGGTCTTGGCGCACTTTTTCCCTGTGTCCCAGAGTAAAGTGCGTGCGTGTAGTATGGCTGGCCTGCCCTCCCATAGGAATGCATGGGGAATGTGTGTGTCCATGTTAGTTCCTGATGCGTGGGGAGTGCAGGCTCGAGTTTGGTATGTGTGAACTCGTGAGAATGAATGCTGCGCGATGGTATGTGCGGCTTGTATGTGTCTAGAAGGGAAGTGCTACTTCTGGACATTGATGTATGTGTGCAGTGAGGGTGCTGGAGCGTGATTGGCTGGAGCTGGCTGGCATGCCAGGCTCCAGGAAGTCTGGATGGGTCTGCCCGGTGGTGAGTGTGAGATCAGCATGAGTGATGTGTGGGAGGAGTATACCTGTGTCCTGGATGGGCTGGGGTTTTCCCCACACAATGCTGGCTCCGCCCCCCTGTGGTTTGTCTAACGACCCAAGCCTCCCCAGTGAATGAAAGGGGTGGTTGGGCCATCAAGGGTACTCCCAAGCCAGCTGCAACTGGTTTCCCCCCACCCTGCACCCTGAAGTCAAAGGAATTTACAGTATAAGAAGGGGCTGTGTCCCCTTACAATTTGTTCTACTTTTGGATCCTGCCAGAGGGGGCTGTTGCTGCTGCTAGGGCCAAGAGGACCGCCACTTGGCTTGTCTCCCTGCCTGGAGACCCAGTGTGCTGGCTCTGGCCCTGCCTTGCCCCCCCTGCCTGCATAAAAGGACTTTGCCTGTTGCCAGAGCGCCTGGAAGCGCTTTATTTTCCCCCTTAGCGCTGAGCGCGCTTCTCTGTGCCTTGGGAGCGCTTTATCGACATTGCCGGTGCCCACCCGGCATCAGGGCCGATTTTTGCGCAGAACGAGTGCCCACCTCGCTTTATATTTTAATTTGAGGCCGGTGCCCACCCGGCATTGCCCCGTTTCTATGTAATTTGAGCGGCTGCCCACGCCGCATTTGCCCGTGGAATCACCGCCGCAGCCCAGGGACATTGAAGCCGTTGCCGGGCCGCTGCCTAGTGCGACCCGGAAGTCCCGCCTCCTGACCCCCAGGGCCGCGCTGCCATTGGCGGCCCCAGAGGAAGTCAGGCGGATTGCAGCGCGACGAAGAAGCAGGAAGCGGCTGGCACGTCTCCCCGAGGCTCCCGAGTGAGAGGGAGCCCCGGAGTAGCAGAGGAGCCGCGAGATCGTCCGGCCAGCGTCCCTGAGCAGCCGGTGAGTGTGGGTGGGCCTCGTTGGTGCTCCTGGGCGGCCCCCATTGTTTCTTTAAGCCCCGAGAGGCTCCAGGCATCCCGGGGGTGATAGAGCGGCCCCGGTTGGCAGCGGGCCGCTCCGACGGACATTCCGAGTCCACGAAGGACTCCAACAGCCCCGCATTTTTAATTAGGAGCCCCGAGGCTCCTGGGGGCAATTTGAGTATTTCTAGCCCCACGAGGGCTCCAGAGGTCTCGTCAGTGTTTGCGAGCCCCGAGAGGCTCGAGGAGCATTAATTATTGCAGAGCCCCGAGGCTCTGAGGGGCCATTTGTCTACAGAGCCTGAGAAGGCTCACAACGCCCACATTTGATTTTAGAGCCCCAGAGAAGGCTCTTGGGCGCCATTCCTTGTTCTTGAGCCCACAAGGCTCCAACGTTGCTCAGCTGTTATTTACAACTGTCCAGCACTTAGTGGACAGTTGCTACGTTTAGGCTTTGTGTGCTGTGCTGCCTGCGCAGCATCCCCTGACATTGAGACTCAGGGCATTTCAGCCCCTTTCGAGGCCAGTTGGCCTGAGGGACAGTTCTAGTGTGGTGCTACGTGCACACTGCGCAATTTGTGATTTACTGATTTATGTGATTTCTGCGCAAATGTTCTACCTGCACCTCTGAATGTGTTTAATGTTTCGTGTGCAATTGTCTTTGTTATTACCTTTGCTAAAAGTGACCTGCTTAGGTGATTTTTTATGTTTTATTCCCCTTTGCTAAAAGTGACCTGCTTAGAGGAATGTTTGTTGTTACCTTTGCTAAAAGTGACCTGCTTAGGTAATTGTTTATGTTTTATTTCCCTTTGCTAAAAGTGACCTGCTTAGAGGAATGTTTGTTGTTACCTTTGCTAAAAGTGACCTGCTTAGGTAATTGTTTATGTTTTATTCCCCTTTGCTAAAAGTGACCTGCTTAGAGGAATGTTTGTTGTTACCTTTGCTAAAAGTGACCTGCTTAGGTAATTGTTTATGTTTTATCCCCTTTGCTAAAAGTGACCTGCTTAGAGGATTGTTTATGTTATTACCTTCGCTAAAAGTGACCTGCTTAGGTGATTCTTTATGTTTTTATTCCCCTTTGCAAAAAGTGACCTGCTTAGAGGAATGTTTGTTGTTACCTTTGCTAAAAGTGACCTGCTTAGGTAATTGTTGATGTTTTATCCCCTTTGCTAAAAGTGACCTGCTTAGAGGATTGTTGATGGTTTATTGCCTTTGCTAAATGTGACTTGCTTAGGTGATTATTTTAGGTTTCCTTCCCTAGGTCCTGATGATAAGGTCCTAGTTCCCTGCGTGATTTCCCTACAGTGTTTAGGGTGGCGTAGGAGGTATTTTCCCTTTACCAGTAGTTACTGGTTGTATGCTACATTTACTATTTCTGTGTTACAGTCATTATATGTTGATGTGCTAAAGTGTTATACCTACAAGTATTATTTCTAACAAGTGCATACCCCTGACAGTGGTCCAGGTGGCCCTGTCCTGTACATAATCCCTTGTAAATCTTGCCCGTGCCTGTTGGCACATTGTAAAGTGTGTGTCTTATCTAATGTGTTTTTATTATAATACAAAGGCTATTTTTGATATAACCTTGTGTGGAGTTTCCTTTGTGGTGGGCCTAGGGTGTTGCTGCTGGGGTGCGCGCGCAAACGCTTTACACATCGCCTCCGAGATTAGCCTTGCTGCTCGCGCCACGTTACCTAGAGGGTGAGCGGGGGTTATCTTGGTGTGTGACTCCCTTGCCCTGACTTGGAAGTGGTGGTCTCTGACTGACCTTGGCGCAAGCCTTGGCCAGCCAGAGATCCCGTTTCTAACATTGGTGGCTAGCGGTGCGGATTGGACTTGCGTTTGCGCTGTACCACAGTGGCGACAGGCCACATTACAAAGCTCTGCAATTTTAGATAAACACATTTTGGGGATTATTGTTTTTTAGGGAAGTTCAGTTTTGCTTCTCCTGAAAGGTGTCATTTTGTAATTTCTGTTCAGTACATTTGTTCCCCGCCCTGCTTCCAGAGTTTGGTACCTGTGTCACTTGTGGTCAGGTTGAGAAAATCAGGGGTGGTAGAAACTGCCTTACCAGTCCGAGGGGAGGGTGTGTGTGAATGAGTGATGTGTTACACTGGACAGTGGAGTGCAAGTTCTCTGAGATAGGAATCTTGCTGAATTTTTGTAATTGTGTACTCCTGTTAAGCTCAGACCCCCAGGTTCTCTGTGTCAAACTCTTCTTGAGAACGTCCGCCAAAATGGAGCCTGTTTTTGATCTCTGTTGTCTTTTTAGGTACAGTAGGTCAGAGCTGGTCAGATTCTGTGAAGAGGGAGGCATGGAGGTGAGTGAGTCGGATACTCAGTCCCAGCTTAGGGACAGCCTGATCCAATGGCAGAAGGGTCAGTGGGATCTTGAGCACAGTGAGAGAGAGAGGGCCCGGGCCGCACGCCATGAGGGTGGTGAGTCTGTGGGGAGCCCTGAAGATTCTGATGAAGAATGTGAGTTGTATGATGATGACAGTGGATGGATATCAGCAGATAGTGAGGACCCCATAGATAGGGAGTCCCTTGCTGGGTCCAGTGTCAGTACCAGCGCCCCGTCCCTTGTCCTGTCCCCAGAGGAGTGGTTGGATAGGAGGGAAGAGCGGGAGCATCAGCTAGCGATGGAACAGCTCAGGTTGGAGCACGCCAAGCTAGAGGCTGAAAGGGCCTTGTTCAGGGAGAAGGTAACCCTAGAGGGTAGGTTATCCCCTGAGTGCAGTTGTGGTTTTCTGGATTCCCCAGGGAGGGTTGAATCCAGTGGTGGCAGCTATTTGAGTATTAGTGTAGACAGTCCCACTCCCAGTTCCCCGAGTATGGTACCTGTTTCCCTAGAAGAGGAGTATAGGTTGCAGTTCAGGGACAGTAGGAAACTGTCTCACCAGTCTTGGGAGGAGTTTACAGAGGACTGTCAGTGTGCACTGATTGAGTGGTTAGAGGTTCCCACGGAACATGATTTTGACAAACTGTTTTGTCTTATTCTCAAGGAAAAGGTGCTCAGTCATTGTCGGCCGGAGTTGCGGCAACACCTGTTGAGGTTGACCTTTGATCCTTGGGAGCTTGCAAAGGAAGCAGACCGATGGGAAAGTGCGAGAGGTTCTTTAGAGTCACTAGTGGGTGATTCCAACAATAGTGGGTCAGGTGTCCTCCAGCCCAGCGTGGTGGAGGAGGGTGAGAGTAGCCCAGCTAGGTCCCAGGTTAGTGAGGAGGGTGTAGGGGCTGACTGCCTGTCTCAGTGGAGCGGGAGTGAGTGTGTGACCGAGAGTCCCCAGATGCCCGAAGCCCTGTCACAGAGCCTGGATGGTTTCTTTAGGGAACACCAGGATGGGACCCTAAGCTTGCCTGTTAGTTCACTTGAGGGAGATCTCCTAGTGTGTAGAGGACCTGGAGCATCTGTAAGCGGAGCTTCTATGGTTCTAGAGTCTGGCAGTACCGCTCCAGTGGGGAGGGTACAGGAGTCCAGCGAAAGGAGTGATTGGGGGATAGTATGTGAGTCCCCAGAAGTCCTGGAGTGCCAGGCATTGGCTCCACCAAAGGTTGTAGACCAGAGGTTGGAAGGCCAGGTTCAGGATCCGCCTGACCTGAAGGGTGGGACTACTGTAATCAGTGTCCCGACCAGTTCTTTTTCCAGAGGTACCGCCCCGGTTGGGAGGGAGCAGGACTCTGGAAGGGGGTGCAGAGGATGGGAGAGCCCACCTCTGACCCCGGTGCAACCTGAGGGGTTAAACCCTAGGTTGGGAGAATGTTGTTTAGAGGGAACCCCTCGCAGGAGGAGGAGGAACCCTAGAAAAAGAGGTAAGGGGAGGAGAGCCTTCCCTGAGACTCCTGGTCCGCCTGAGGTTGTAGACCCTAGGCTGGAGAACCAGTGGCAGTCTAGCCCTGTCTTGCAGACAGGAAGGGTGGAGAGTGGCTATTATGTGCCAGGGGTTACTACCCCCCACTTTGTGAGTAGGCAGGATCCAGTGGTACCTGGATGGCCTAGGGCCTGGTCCCGGCCGAGGGCAGCTGGAGAGTATCAGTGGGGTACCCCAGTTAGTCCCTACAGTAGTTTTAGAAGGAACCCTAGGGGTTCACCGTGGCGTAAAACAGGAGGGTGTCCCTGCAGTTGTGGGCCCGTGTCCGTGTTTTATCGCCCCAAGCAGGGAAGTCCATCACGGTGGTGATGGGTCTGCCCTGCGTTTTGGCTGGAAGGGGGTCGTGTTGGACTTGGGCCTTAGGGCAGGTTCACCCCTAATCTTTTTGCTTTTATTTGTGACCCAGTGTTAGTGATTTTTGGGTCTTGGCGCACTTTTTCCCTGTGTCCCAGAGTAAAGTGCGTGCGTGTAGTATGGCTGGCCTGCCCTCCCATAGGAATGCATGGGGAATGTGTGTGTCCATGTTAGTTCCTGATGCGTGGGGAGTGCAGGCTCGAGTTTGGTATGTGTGAACTCGTGAGAATGAATGCTGCGCGATGGTATGTGCGGCTTGTATGTGTCTAGAAGGGAAGTGCTACTTCTGGACATTGATGTATGTGTGCAGTGAGGGTGCTGGAGCGTGATTGGCTGGAGCTGGCTGGCATGCCAGGCTCCAGGAAGTCTGGATGGGTCTGCCCGGTGGTGAGTGTGAGATCAGCATGAGTGATGTGTGGGAGGAGTATACCTGTGTCCTGGATGGGCTGGGGTTTTCCCCACACAATGCTGGCTCCGCCCCCCTGTGGTTTGTCTAACGACCCAAGCCTCCCCAGTGAATGAAAGGGGTGGTTGGGCCATCAAGGGTACTCCCAAGCCAGCTGCAACTGGTTTCCCCCCACCCTGCACCCTGAAGTCAAAGGAATTTACAGTATAAGAAGGGGCTGTGTCCCCTTACAATTTGTTCTACTTTTGGATCCTGCCAGAGGGGGCTGTTGCTGCTGCTAGGGCCAGGAGGACCGCCACTTGGCTTGTCTCCCTGCCTGGAGACCCAGTGTGCTGGCTCTGGCCCTGCCTTGCCCCCCCTGCCTGCCTAAAAGGACTTTGCTTGTTGCCAGAGCGCCTGGAAGCGCTTTATTTTCCCCCTTAGCGCTGAGCGCGCTTCTCTGTGCCTTGGGAGCGCTTTATCGACATTGTCGGTGCCCACCCGGCATCAGGGCCGATTTTTGCGCAGAACGAGTGCCCACCTCGCTTTATATTTTAATTTGAGGCCGGTGCCCACCCGGCATTGCCCCGTTTCTATGTAATTTGAGCGGCTGCCCACGCCGCATTTGCCTGTGGAATCACCGCCGCAGCCCAGGGACATTGAAGCCGTTGCCGGGCCGCTGCCTAGTGCGACCCGGAAGTCCCGCCTCCTGACCCCCAGGGCCGCGCTGCCATTGGCCGCCCCAGAGGAAGTCAGGCGGATTGCAGTGCGACAAAGAAGCAGGAAGCGGCTGGCACGTCTCCCCGAGGCTCCCGAGTGAGAGGGAGCCCCGGAGTAGCAGAGGAGCCGCGAGATCGTCCGGCCAGCGTCCCTGAGCAGCCGGTGAGTGTGGGTGGGCCTCGTTGGTGCTCCTGGGCGGCCCCCATTGTTTCTTTAAGCCCCGAGAGGCTCCAGGCATCCCGGGGGTGATAGAGCGGCCCCGGTTGGCAGCGGGCCGCTCCGACGGACATTCCGAGTCCACGAAGGACTCCAACAGCCCCGCATTTTTAATTAGGAGCCCCGAGGCTCCTGGGGGCAATTTGAGTATTTCTAGCCCCACGAGGGCTCCAGAGGTCTCGTCAGTGTTTGCGAGCCCCGAGAGGCTCGAGGAGCATTAATTATTGCAGAGCCCCGAGGCTCTGAGGGGCCATTTGTCTACAGAGCCTGAGAAGGCTCACAACGCCCACATTTGATTTTAGAGCCCCAGAGAAGGCTCTTGGGCGCCATTCCTTGTTCTTGAGCCCACAAGGCTCCAACGTTGCTCAGCTGTTATTTACAACTGTCCAGCACTTAGTGGACAGTTGCTACGTTTAGGCTTTGTGTGCTGTGCTGCCTGCGCAGCATCCCCTGACATTGAGACTCAGGGCATTTCAGCCCCTTTCGAGGCCAGTTGGCCTGAGGGACAGTTCTAGTGTGGTGCTACGTGCACACTGCGCAATTTGTGATTTACTGATTCATGTGATTTCTGCGCAAATGTTCTACCTGCACCTCTGAATGTGTTTAATGTTTCGTGTGCAATTGTCTTTGTTATTACCTTTGCTAAAAGTGACCTGCTTAGGTGATTCTTTATGTTTTATTCCCCTTTGCTAAAAGTGACCTGCTTAGAGGAATGTTTGTTGTTACCTTTGCTAAAAGTGACCTGCTTAGGTAATTGTTTATGCTTTATTTCCCTTTGCTAAAAGTGACCTGCTTAGAGGAATGTTTGTTGTTACCTTTGCTAAAAGTGACCTGCTTAGGTAATTGTTTATGTTTTATTCCCCTTTGCTAAAAGTGACCTGCTTAGAGGAATGTTTGTTGTTACCTTTGCTAAAAGTGACCTGCTTAGGTAATTGTTTATGTTTTATCCCCTTTGCTAAAAGTGACCTGCTTAGAGGATTGTTTATGTTATTACCTTCGCTAAAAGTGACCTGCTTAGGTGATTCTTTATGTTTTTATTCTCCTTTGCAAAAAGTGACCTGCTTAGAGGAATGTTTGTAGTTACCTTTGCTAAAAGTGACCTGCTTAGGTAATTGTTGATGTTTTATCCCCTTTGCTAAAAGTGACCTGCTTAGAGGATTGTTGATGGTTTATTGCCTTTGCTAAATGTGACTTGCTTAGGTGATTATTTTAGGTTTCCTTCCCTAGGTCCTGATGATAAGGTCCTAGTTCCCTGCGTGATTTCCCTACAGTGTTTAGGGTGGCGTAGGAGGTATTTTCCCTTTACCAGTAGTTACTGGTTGTATGCTACATTTACTATTTCTGT
Organism: Lissotriton helveticus; assembly: GCF_964261635.1. Lineage (NCBI taxonomy): Eukaryota > Metazoa > Chordata > Amphibia > Caudata > Salamandridae > Lissotriton > Lissotriton helveticus. The sequence continues at coordinate 571,522,305 of NC_136071.1, read as the reverse complement.
GTTACAGTTATTATATGTTGATGTGCTAAAGTGTTATACCTACAAGTATTATTTCTAACAAGTGCATACCCCTGACAGTGGTCCAGGTGGCCCTGTCCTGTACATAATCCCTTGTAAATCTTGCCCGTGCCTGTTGGCACATTGTAAAGTGTGTGTCTTATCTAATGTGTTTTTATTATAATACAAAGGCTATTTTTGATATAACCTTGTGTGGAGTTTCCTTTGTGGTGGGCCTAGGGTGTTGCTGCTGGGGTGCGCGCGCAAACGCTTTACACATCGCCTCCGAGATTAGCCTTGCTGCTCGCGCCACGTTACCTAGAGGGTGAGCGGGGGTTATCTTGGTGTGTGACTCCCTTGCCCTGACTTGGAAGTGGTGGTCTCTGACTGACCTTGGCGCAAGCCTTGGCCAGCCAGAGATCCCGTTTCTAACACACTGGATGCCAAAAATTATCTTGCTCATAATGTCTGGGGCCCCCATAAAATCTGGTGTTTGAAAAATCAACTTGTCGGGGAGGTGGTGCAGCCCATGGAGGGTCATAATCCTGGGAAAAGCCATTTCATTGTCTAAAAGGATAACAAAGAGAAAGTGGTTTGAGACTGATACCTCCGTTTGCATTCGTGTCTTCCCTGGAGCAGATATAATCTGCTGTACGGGGGTCTTCGAGGGTAATCACGATGCAATCCCCTGAGATTGTTTTTCTGGTTTTACCCACCCATGTTGTTCTGCATACTGACCGGATCCTTCCATGCCAAGTTGAAGGCATTGGACGATTGGTCTGTAGCCAATGTTGTGCCTTATTTTTCAGAGACCACCCGGGTTCCGCTTTGTGGTCCGCTAGCTCTGGGACGCCAGTCATGACCACTACGTAGGGGGAAGCCTCGGGTGGCAAATCAACTGGAAATCTGGCCTCCCCGGAAGTCCTAGAACTATTTCCATTGGCTTTTGAAGCCGGGGGATTAGGGGCCGAGGATTGAGGCACCGGTGTTTTAGATGTTGCTTTGTTCGTAGTCTTGTTAGCTGCCACTAAGTTTGGCGCAGGTGTGGTTGGTGGCTGTAGGTTTCCCTGTGGCCGGGTAGTAGGTGCCTTGATAATTGAATTCGGTGTACTCTTGGTAGTCGGCAGGGTAGGAGCTACAACCTGGGGTACGTTCTTTTGAGCAATTATTGATTTCGAATGTGCATTTGCAGACTTTGTGAGATATTGTTTTTTGTTATTATTACCCCCTGTCTTTTGGGCCCTTGCTATTTGGTTATATTGTTGGGGTTTAACGAGCTTTGATATCTGTATCTCCAACTGTGCTAATCTTTGTTCTACTGGTAGTAGGGATAGTTTAAATAGATCGGCAATCTTATTTAACAAATGTAAATTATCATCATCGTCACATAGTCCCTTGTTGGTCAGTAAAGGTGTCGGGGAATCCAGATTCACGGGGGTGGGGGGTTTCATGCTCAATATGATGGATTAGCGCAGAAGCTACTGAGTGGTCTGCTCTAGGGGGTAAGTCCTGTGGGTCGCTAGGAATATAGTCCGTCATGTTAGAGGTAGGGTTTTTTGATCGTTCTTTCTCTTACTTATCGCGCCCTCCCTCTTTCCCCTTGCTTGGATTCTTTCCAGAGAAGTCGTTGTGAGGGGGTTTGAGGTACTAATTCGGGAGTTCTTTCTAAATCAGTGCTTAACTGTGAGTCTGCAAGCTGGGACACAGATAAATCCACAATATTAGGCAAACTACGTCTCTCACGGCTCGCCCTCACCCCTTCATTGATGTTCCCTACAACTGGTGTTCTAGCATCAGCCAAGTTACCCAGGGAAGATCTTTTGGCAAATGCTAGATCTAGGGATACCCTTTCTTCTATCAATGAAATGCTTTGGTCTATGAATGTGTTCGCCTTAGTTATGAAATCATCCATAGGACCAAGCAATTTGCCCACGCTACCCGGGGCCTTAGTTTTATTTCCTCTAGTCACCACCATTTTACCTAGAGAGTAGAAAGGGAAACAGAAGTAATACTAAAATAGAAAGGGGATGGCCCAGTCTAGTCTCGCCAGTCCTCGAACGGCCTCAAACGGCCCGCCCTTTGCCCAGGCTTAGCCCCGGGCTTGGTCCCGCGCGCGTCCCGCGAGCGCGGGATTTGAAAGGTTTAAAATATAGGAGCTAGGGGCGGGGAAGAGACACCAGGTGCGCTGGATGTTGATGCGCAAAGCACCCTGGGTCTCGCAGTCCCTGCCCCGACAGTTACAACAATGTCAGGCTCAGGCTCCTCTCAAATCAGGCTCCAAGTAGGACAGGGCAAACAGCAAATCTCCAGGTACGGCGAAAATGCCAGCAGGGATGAAATCCTCAATTCTCGGCTGCGAGCGGCTCCCGCGAAGCGGGGGCCGCGAGCCATTTATGGACGCAGGGGAGCTGGGGGCGGGGAAGAGACACCAGGTGCACTGTATGTTGATGCGCCAAGCACCCTGGGTCTCGCAGTCCCTGCCCCGGCAGTTACAACGATGTCAGGCTCAGGCTCCTCTCAAATCAGGCTCCAAGTAGGACAGGGCAAACAGCAAATCTCCAGGTACGGCGAAAATGCCAGCAGGGATGAAATCCTCATTCTCGGCCGCGAGCCGTTTATGGACGCAGGGGAGCTGGGGGCGGGGAAGAGACACCAGGTGCGCTGGATGTTGATGCGCAAAGCACCCTGGGTCTCGCAGTCCCTGCCCCGGCAGTTACAACGATGTCAGGCTCAGGCTCCTCTCAAATCAGGCTCCAAGTAGGACAGGGCAAACAGCAAATCTCCAGGTACGGCGAAAATGCCAGCAGGGATGAAATCCTCAATTCTCGGCTGCCATTTGCAAACCGCTTCCAAGGAGTTACATTTGTGCTGAACGTCCACAGTTGCAATGATTTAGATGTTAACTCTTATCAAATGGAGTGGGTTTGAGCTGTGTGAGGAATAATGGGAGATGGTTGCATATGTATTGGAAAGGCGTTGGGCAAATCTGAGTTATGGAAACCTGAGGAGGGTCTTTTAGGACTAGTGATCGGTGCAAGAAAAAAAGTTTGTTGTACAGATTTTTGGGTCTGGTGATAGTACTTGCCAAAAGATCCATAGTAAGAGGATGGAAATCAACTAAGGATCAGTGGTATAAATAATCGATGGTGCAGGCCTTGTACTGGGCTAATATATTTTGGAGGAAGGTATTTGACGGGAAGGGCATAAAGGGAGAGGTGTCAAAGACTCCAGCTTAGATAGGAAAGAAATTGTCATATAATTTAAAGGACATACACTCGATGATAAACCTCCTATAACAAGATTGGGTCAAAAGAGCAAAAATGAGAATTCCCCCTGTCAGCCCAGAATGAGGCAGACACAGGGTGAAGCCTGTTTAGATCATAAATGTACATAGTCAAACTCTCAACCCAGATGGACACTCATCTGCTCATCCGTGTTGAAACTCATAGGTACTTTTGCGTTCAGCTCAACAATGTATCTTGACTCCAATCTCCTCAAAGCCATTTCCCTGTCCCCTCCTCTGATTGTAGGTTCAATTCTGCCTATGGCACAGAATCTAAGAAGACTACTTTATTTTTTGTGAACGGGTGCAAAGTGTCTTGCGACAGGGTCGTGTCTGTCCTCCTGTGTGATAACCCTCATGTGTTCTCATGTTCATTTCTTGACTGGATGTATCATACTACCAATGTACCACAGATTGCATGGTCATATGAGGATGTACACAGTGAAATCTGAATTACAGGGTGTCAATGCTGTTATTACATGTCTTGCACTTCCTGAAAGTGAGGAAACTCTTCCTTGTGTTCACTCTAAAACTCAAAAATGCCCTTACTACCCACAGGGCAGGGTAAGGGTACTTTTAGGGTTCAGGGGTGGATAAGGGTATTGGGTTGTAAGGGTGTTTTAGGGTTTAATGGTGGGTAAGGGTATTGGGTGCAAAGAGTATTTTTAGGGTTTGAGGGGAGGGTAAGGATAATGGGTTATAAGGGTATTTTTTTGAGTTTAGGGGTGGGTAAGGGTGTAGTGTGGTAAAGTAATTTTAGGGTTTGAGGGTGGGTGGGGGCATAGGGCGGTAAGGGCATTTTTAGAGTTTTGGGGTGTTTAGGATTATTGGGTGATAAGCATATTTTGGAGTTTTTATGTGGATAGGGGTATAGGGTGGTAAAGGTATTTCAAGGTTTCAGAGTGAGTTGGGACATAGGGTGGTATGGGTATCTAATAAAGAGGGGCTTGGGGGGTTCCCCCAGGAAATCAAGAAATATAAAATGTATTTAGTTAAAAAAAATAGGCGGTTTGGCGGGTCCCCTCCCCAAATATACAAAAATGTGTGTATATATCTCCTCGGAACCCAAAAAGGCACAAACTCCAATTGATCAGTGCAATTCTTAGTTTATTTTTTCAGTGCATGGCCGCCATGACGCGTTTCAAACCTCCAAGGGTTCTTGACCACATAACCCACCACGTCATTTCTCCACATTTTTAAAGTGACAAGTGCATTTTTTGCTGCTCTATTTCTCTCTCAGTGAAACTAGAAAACAGACTGCCCATTTGTTTTCTACATCCGCCTTAACAATTTCACCTATATTTTCAATGAATCATTGTGCTTACAATTTATGAATTTGCATAAATGCAACATGTTGTATAAACAGAAATATTGTTTGTTTAGGTACTAATTATTAATATTGTCTGTTACTTAGTACCTCTTCAAGCTTTGTGCATTGTTACCACATAGAGCTTATTCGCATACGTGCACAATGCATACAAATCATGTTAAAAGATCAAACCATCATGAACCTTGTATAAAATAAACAATTAGTTGTTAAACTAGCATAAATACCTATTTTAAAACAATGACATGCTTCTAATATATCTATAATTCAGGATTTCATTAGAAATGTGCAAAATATAAACATTTCCATTTTATGTAAACGATCGATTTCATTTATTAGATGAATATCATATCTGTGCAAGATGTATAAAAAAGTGCTAGTGCAATTATCTCCACCCTTAACTTGTCTAAAAGTGTGTTGTTCACAAGAGCCCATGTTTTTTCAACTACACTTAAAAAAGGGAAAAACGAATCAGGGGGATTTTTTGAGGTTCAGCTAATTAAAATCATAATGATTGACAGAGGTGTTCGTATTTGTTTCATTCATGTACCTATGTAGATTTCAAATTACCAACAACTACCAATCATGTATTTAAAGCCACGTATGTAGATCCTCCGTCGTATTTAGACCACGAGGGCTCCTACTGTCCAGTTCTAAAATGTATTTTGTTTCAAGTCACCTTAACATGGCCTCCCTGTTGCCTCCTCTTATTGGGTGTAGCACACTGTCTATTGCATAATACTTTAAGTCGTCCAAACTACTACAATGGACCTCCTCAAAGTGGCGGGCCACCTGATAGGTGATATCTTTATTTGTGATGGCCCGCATGTGCTGTAGTATTCTCTTGTGGACCTGCAATTTTGTGCTTCCCACATATGGCAGTCCACAAGAGCACTCCAGCACATACACAACAAACTTTGATGTGCAAGTTAAAAATGTATTTAGGACAGTAGGCTTATCTTTAAAAGCTGTTAAAAACGTCGTTCTACTTTCCCCATATTTGCATGCCCTACATGTTACACAGCGGACAAACCCTTTGCGATTAGCCAGCCAATTGGTACTTATAGTAACCTCTGAACTGCTGCTGACTAAATAGTCTCCTGTGCTTTGTGCCTTCCTGTGGGTTATCAGGGGGTAGCTGGCATTTGATCCCCTATAATTGGATCATTCTGCACTAAATGCCAGTTGTCCTTGACTATTTTTCTCAGGCTGTACTTCTGTTTATTGTATGTAAGTATTAAACAAGGGCTGCTTTCTGTGACAGAGCTTTTCATTTGTTTGAACTTGCTGGCTGATGGCTTGAAGAGTAAATCTTCCCGTGTCTTGGCCCTGGTTTGTCTCAGAGCATCATCAACCACCTTCTCTTTATACCCACTTGCTAGGAAACAGGTTTTACACTCATTCTGCGCCTTGATTTAATCAACCTTGTTACTGCATATTCTGCGAATTCTTAGCATCTCCCCTTAAGGAATGCTAAGAATTGTGTGCTTTGGGTGAAAACTGCTTGAGTGCAATACGGTATTTCCTGATGTTTGGTTTTCGATGTAGGCGAGTTTCCAGAATTTTATTGGAAATATATACTTCTACATCTAAAAAGCAAATTGTACTCTCACTGATGGTATGAGTGAACTGGATGTTAACATTGTTGGTATTTAAACACCTTATAAATCCCTCAGCACTTTGTTTGTCACCCTGCCAGATCAGGAACAGATCGTCTATGAACCTAATCCACTTGATTATATATTTTTTGACCATATCTCTGCATATTCTTTCTTCACTACCACTTCCTCCCACCAATAAATATATCTATCTATATATATATATATCTATCTATCTATCTATCTATCTATCTATATATATATATATATATATATATACATATATATATATATATATATATATATATATATTTATCCTTATTTACTTAACTGTGTCGTAAAGGTATGCATGGTAAAGGCAGATACATGGTAAAAGCATGTCTTGTAAAAAATGCGTGGTAAAGGCATTCATGGTAAATGCTTGCATTGTAACATTGTTCTTCAATTCTGTACTTTACCTCTCCTAGCCTTTGACAACCTCAAAGTAATAAGAGAGATTGGATATTGGTTAGAATAGTAAATATTTTTCCCCAAGACATGTACTTTGCTAAAATGTGAGATTAGAGTTAGAATAATATATTTGACCCCCACCAATACATGCACTTTCCACAATGATTGTGAGAAATGAGTTAGACATTTATATCTAAGCCCCAGGAACATTATTTTCTCAAGGTTTGTGGGATTGACATTAGAATAGGACCTATGGTCCCTCAAATTAATGCACTATCCCTAATATTGGGGGTTTAAAGTTGGAGTAGTAAATGTGTTACCTTCCAATATATGTACTTTAACTAATGTTTGTGGGACTAAAGTTAGAGTAATACATTTGAACCCCTAAAAGTAACCTGCTTTCCTTAATGTGTCTGGATTTGGAATTAAACAAGTAAGTCGGACCTTCACCAATATATGGACTTTCACCAATGTTTGTCTCATTAGATTTAAAATAGTAAATCTGATTCCCTGTATAAATGCAACTTCACAATGTTTGTAGGTTTAGAGTTCCTATAGTAAATGTACTGACTTTAAAAAAAATGGAAATTGAAATAAAAACACTTAGGCATTGCAAAGAGGTACAACCATAAATTATTTTAACATAAAAACCTTTTTAAACACCACACAAATAAACATTATTAATGGCATGATTATGATTGTGGAATAGTGCCTTCTCATTCACAAATCTCAAGGATATTCTGCTACCCTTATTGTAAGTATTTTTAATTATATAACATTTTATGCCTTATACGCAGTGTTATATTTCCATATTCCCGAGTGACACATTCAAATTGCCAATAAGTCCCTAGGATATGGTTCTGAAAATGCACCCAGGAAAAATGCTGACATTCCTTCAAAGTCCCTTTCTGCATTAGGACTTACATTTTTTTGTGCCTTTTCAACTTCCAGGCTTCAATGGGACCAAACTACTGGTTGTATACAGCTGAACTCCATTGAGGTTACCTAGAAATTGCATGTTAGTCCTGATCTACTGTGACCATTGGCAGCTATATTTATCTTGCCGCTATTTTATTTCAATCTTTAAACATTCATGTCTTTGATTCCTCTTTTGGATTGTTTTCCCTTTTCTGTTTAACTCAGACAATTGTTTTAATATAATAAAAGAAATTGCGGAGTTTTGATGTAAGTTGTTGTGGGAAATCTTTTACAGTTTATGCACTGCTTTAAGAGGTATACTTTGGCAATGATTGAAGCCTGACTGCTTTGTGTCACATTACCAGGGAATGAGCACAAGTTATTTTTTTTTCTTTTTGTTACATCAAGCATGTGGTTGTTTTACCCTTTGTGGTAGGCACTTGTCCATGCCTAATAATAATAATCTTTCTGTATTCATTAAATATGGGAGTGTGTGCTGTATGCTCAATAAAGGATGTGACACCTGTTTGGATTGTTTTTTGTTATGAGCTACATTAAAGAACAGGGTGTAGCAGAGTGATGAAATGGTAGATAGTGACTAGTTCAGTTAATGCATGTACATAGTAGTTGTTGGAAAGTGGATTATTAGTAGTGGCAGATATGTATTTAACACTGGCAATAATACAACAGACACAATAGCGGGCTCAGGATAGGTCTTAGAAAATTATTTCCATGCTCAACCCTTGGTAGCTTGGCTGCGAACAGGTAGGCTTAACTTCAAAGACAGGTATGTGAGGCATTTAAAAACACCAATTCAGTAAATAATTAAGACACAACGCACAATAAAATTCCAACAGAAATTTACAAAAATAGGAAATATGCTTATCTTTTAAATGACACCAAATGAAAAGAATCCACTGTAGGGAACCAGAGATAGTCATTTTTTTTTAATCAGTCGCTTTCTAGTGCTGATCTTCAATTCCCACAATCCACTTGGACAAAACCCTAACAAATCCAGTGGTAATACTCCAAGCCCGGGATTCTTTGTGGGGATGGTCCAGGTGAGCTCTGTTAACCTGTAGCTTGCAGCGAATCCACTATTTAGTCCTTTTACAGCAAGGTAGTCCACAGAACTATAGTTCTAGATGGTGCAGAAGTTGCAATCTTCAGAGTGCAGGCCTTAGGAAATGCACATCAAACTTCTCAGGATGGCCTAAGCAGCAGATCTGAGAGGCTCTGCCCCTCACAGATACTTATTCCCAGGTGTCTGGGTCAAGCAGGAGGTCACTCCTGTCCAATGGGGTGTAGGGTACTGCCCCAAGGTATGACCATTTCCTGCAGAGTGTGGCACTATTTTATCCCAGATTGCACCAATTCTTCCAAATTCATAATGACTGATTTTCCATCAGGGAGAGAAGAGCTGGCTAAACTCACCCCTAGGATGGCTAATCTCCATAGTCTCTCCCCCTTGCATCTGCTCATTCCTTCCGTAAGCCTAGCATCTGGCTGGGTTCAAAAGAGTAGAGTTGTAAATTACACAGGTGTCTTCTCCTTCCCTTGAAGTCCATTGTTTACGACTCCTCCCCCTGCTCTGGCATTCCTGTGTAACAGAACACTGCCCTACCAGCAGAGCTGATTAACCCCTGGGCTCTTTATCACCTCTTCAAAGGAACCTGGCTAATCCACTTAACTCTGACCAATGACGACAGACCACTGGAAGGCTGAATATGAGCTTACAAACAAGAAAGTCTTATAACTTGTCTGTACATTTTAGGAGAAATTCAGCAATATCATATTGTTGAGTTTATTAATATCATTCTGGGAAATCTTTGAATGGTATTTTTAGCCTTCTCCTATCAAGAGTTAGTAGTTAATAACTTCTTGCCATGTTAACCTATTTGGCATTGGGATTTGCAATGGGAAAAATGACTTGGGTCATTTTCCCAGCACCAGGGCTCATAAAAACATATTTTATAAGTACTCTGCCTATGTCTACAGAAGCCCCACCCCTGGAACCCCCAGGGGAGTCTTTAGGTGTTCTGAATATGTAAAAATATTGCAGATGATCCCACCACAGTGCTCCTAGCACCAAAGCCGGTTTAGGGCAGTGCTTTATCACAATGTGCGGAGTGAAATGTGCAATTTCACTTAACCCAGAGCATATAAAACTCATTTTATAAGGATCCTCCTTTTAAATACCTTACCCTCTACTAATGGGACACCTAGGGGGGGCCTGAGGGTACCTAATATGCCCAAACATTGTAGGTGATCATCCATTTGTAGGTGCCCCAAACACCAAAGTCGAGTTTGGGCACAATTTACTTAAAAGCAGTCTTGCAGCACAAGGCTACTTTTAAACTGACCCCAGGCTCAGCAGTGCACACATTCAAGTGCAGAAAGGGCTGCTGGCCTCTAAACCGCCATGCCCTGTTATATACTAGGGACTGAGAGGTAGTTTCAACTCCCCTGTCCTATTTTGTACTAGGGCCTTATAGGGTAGGCCAGGCCAATCACAGGGATACCCCAACCCATAGTGTAGCCTTGTGTATGTAGGTGTTTTCACTGTATTCTACGTGTTTCTCTTTCAGCATAGCACTGGCCCTGGGCCTTGTTAGGCAGAGCCTAGGTTCAGTCAGAGTCAGTTACCACCAGTACCAGTCAGCAAAAAGTTGGGGGTGCCCAGGTCACAGGATGACTTTCCAACAGTAGTGACAGGACATGCATCATGTTTCAAGGTTGTGTTAATGGGTTGCCTTAAATGAGAGGCTTGGGCTAGAGAATAGGGATGCCAGAGTGCAGAGAGGATGCAATGGTTAGTGTTAGAGAAGTATTAGTTGAACTGCAGGGCCAATGAACCAGAAGCATTTAACTTTTATTTTCTCCATTTTAAGTTCCAGGATAAGCTGGAGGTAAAAGTCAAGCCTAGGCACTGGTGCTCCATAACCACCTTAACATTTGCTTCCCACTAGCCATCATAGGTGAACAGTATTTTTTATGGCAAAGTCTTTTTTCTTTTCTTGGGGTTTATTCTCAGTTGGTTGATGTCAGAATACGCTTTGTAGAGCTTCAGATTTGTTTTGTAGTCCTAATGAGGTTTGATAATTTATGGCGAGATCATTAGCAAAGATTAGAGATTCAATAAGAAAGCTTTCAATCATGGGGGAAAATGAAAGTATATTCAACCCTAGGCTGGGAGATGGGTCAACAATAGAAAAAAAAATGGAACCAACAGGCAGCCTTGTTTCAAGTCTTTTCTGAGAGGTATTTCGTCTGTTAACCTCACAACAAGCAAAACTTTCGCTCTGGTCTAATTATATTAATTGAACACCTATATACATATAACAATGTCAATATACTTCAATAACTTACCTCAAACCTTAAGGGGTTACTTAGAGGTTGCCACCAACCTTGTACTTCCCTTGACTGATTTAGGGGTGAAAGCACTGCTGGGTTTCTCAGAGTAGAGCAGGCTCCATTGTTGGGAACAACCCCCCAGAAGTCCACTCCAGGGCACCAAAAGGCTCACCCTATAAAAGGTGGGCCATTTGACTTTGATTAACCCTATTCATGATTGCAGTGACAGTCATATTGGTCGCAAATAGGAACAGAGCAATGTTCTCCGTACTCAAGGAAAAAACTTTCATCAGGGACATTGCCTTTTGAGTTACATAAACAAATCCCAACTTTGTAAGTTTGTTTCTGTAAAATGAAAATAGTGCTGACGAGGCCACTTGACATGGAAGTCATTCCAGTTTTAAATACTGTTTTTGCAGAATTTTACAGAAAAATGCCCTGTCAGATCACAATGGAACACTAGATTTACCCAGTGTGAATGCAGGGCTTTAGCCACCCTAATGGCGACCTGTCCATCAAATCTTAAATGAGCCCCTCAAACTGGATCCTCGCTTGGAATTGTATAAAATACCACCTCTTCACTGATCTGCAAAAGAAAAATACCGGAAACTACTCATACTAATACACTTCTCAAACAATATGATTAATAAAACCTTCATTTATACCCACCACTTACTCCAGCATATTAAGCCATGGAAATAAGAAATAATGAAAAATACCACCTGCAAGATTTTTTTATCAACTCTTCTAAAAATATAAACTGAATGAGTGATCTGAGCCTCCATATATTTCAAAATAAAAACTGACCAAAGTAAAAACATTACATCAGTTTGCTTATTCAGAAATTCATGCTCTTTAGTGGATGCATAGTTTTTGTTTAGTGTTGGCAAAACTCATAAATCAATGAAAGGTCATTTAACACTATCCTTAAAGCAAAACCATAGGATACCATAGCACCTCTAAGGAATGTGCTCCACAAATTCATTATCCAGTCCAACATCTTTCATGACCCAGTGAACCCACACGATAATTGTGGGAGTGATGCCCTCCATCTGAAGGATGTAGAGGTTTATTACATTTCGACTTTGGGACGTCATTTCTACTGATTCTCCTGGCCTTAATCGGGGAAGGACAGGTTTTGTGTTCCCTCAACAGTATTGCAAAGGGTTCGATGGAATATAACAACAACAAAAAAGAGGGGAAGCTAAAAGCTGCCCCTTATTTTCTGGACCACCATCCATGACCAAGGACGGCCTCAGAACCCCTCAACAGTAATATAGGTCCATATTACATAGTTGCCAATTGTGTATATACAGAGAGAGTGGTGGCCATTGCACACACATTGCAGCTCTTGCCTTAGAACCTTTCTCAATACAAAAAAGATTTATCACACATGCATACGAATTTACACCATGTTTTTAGCTTCTTTCATTGACATAGACGCCAGCACCTATAATGGGAAGTTCAAATACCCAACTAGGTAGATTCTTAACTTCAAAATGAACACACTTTTTCATCCATTTTTTCATTTTGTGAAAATGTATCTCATAACACTTCTTTTTACTTAACATTTGTGCGAACATTTGAGTTTTTTATGTCTTAACTCTACAGCTTGTTAAACGTAACCCCTTTCAATTTCTCTAAGCGTTGCCCTCCTACACAGTACAAGCTCCTAAAAGTGAAATAAGGGTACCTTTATAGAAACCTGTGTGGCTTTGTGTGTACGTCTGTTCTGGCAGCATAAGAGATAGGCCACATATCACATTAAGGCTGTGATGTCCCTCCACATTGCTTAGTAGTTCAACTCCCATCACAAAAAGATGAAAACTTAACTGGAATGCTATTTTCTGGTCTCACCAATTGGGCTTTCACCAATGTCGGATATGCAGCGTGAGTCTAGGTGCAGCTAATTAAAGGTCAGTGACAAGGGCCTGTTACAGACACCAGTGGGTGTTAGCTAGGACCTAGATAAGATCAACACCTTCTACCCCACAGTTGGATACTGTGGGTCTGTTTCTACTGATCATTAGGCTCTCTAGTAGCCAAAGTAAGCCACATTATTCCTAGGAGGCTGCCCTTTACACACTGAATTACCCATTTTGTTGGTTTGATCTAAACACTGGCCTCTAAAAAACAAAATGACTTTTCCTCTGACGATTTCCTTTGCTCATTCCTTTTACTTGTACAGTTTCCACTTTCCTCAATTGTTCTCAAATTCTGGGCACCAGTGCCAGTATATCTATAAACTACCTGTGTAATCTATTATCTATTCAGCTTAATATGGAGCAGCAAATGCATTACTACAGAGTGATGTCTCTGAGGCTTGTCAGGGTCTTTCTGCACCTCCTCAATACATATTGCGTCTTGTGTGTGCAAACTCTAGCCTCATTTTTGGACTTAAATCTAAGATGTAATCTGTACATTGAGTGGCTAATCTTCCCATCAATTCTCAGCCAAAATATTTCCGCATTTCTCAACCTGGTGAAAACCCAAGGTAGGCAATCCTTGAAAGAACACCATCTGGTCTCTTCCCATTAGTAGAACCTACCAATAATACTAAGCATTATATAAGTAACTCTGTCTCAGCCTAGGCAAATTATCTGTGCTATATGTCAATCACAATGGGTAACTCTACCACAATAGTACTTGTATTCCAATCCATGCTTGCATATGGTATAATCACACAAGCGGATCCTCCATTAGGTCCTATTAAAGAGAACCTAGTTTACATAGTCAAGGCTTCTCCTTAAGTGATCGATCCAAACAATGATGTATGGACTTGCAGGGTACATGAAAGGGGCACGCCAGCTGAATCAATGGAAATCCCTTCAATGCTAGCAAAAGAAAATGATCTGCCTTTAACCGAGACCTATCTCGCCTCAGTTTCTATTAGAGGAGAACCTCAGGCTCCATTAATGGGGACCCGGTGCTAATACCTTTGGATATTATCAGGGACAGTTTTTCACCCACCTATGGAAACAAATATAAAAGTACCACTCCTGCCACTGAGTTTCAGCTACTTGGAAGCCTGGGTTAGCCATGTTACACCTGAGCACCATGCATTACAGGTTGCATGGACCAAAGATGTTAACACTGCATTGATGTCTGAACAATAGGAGGTTATTCCCATTAGATTTTGTCTGATTGTTTGTTTCATCACCAACCAACTGCTGTATATTCGGTTGGCCTTCCTTAGAAATGGATTCTTCTTGATCTCACTAGGTCTTGAACCATGTATGTTTGGGAGCTAGCTTTTCTTTATTTCTTTACTTTTGTACAGACATGCTTATTGCTGGCTCTGGGAGCTCTCTTTGATTTGTCAACATGGTGATGACAAGGCGCTAATGTAAATTAGCAAGGACATTTTTGAGAACGGATTTGATATCAGCCAAGTTAAACATGGCCACATGCATACAATTCAACTATCCAGATGTTTACATGTAGTATTCGCCAATTGCTTCCAGATTTACAGTGATTTAGCAAATTAGGTCACATAAAGTTCTAGCTTCTTATGAAACCCTCCTTATGAGAGCATGAACTACTCTTTAAACTGAGTTTAAATCTAAGGTTGTATCCGGTACGTGAGTAGGCTAACCCACCATTACGAGTGTGACCATAGTTCCAAAAATACATGCCTATATTTATCACACCCTATAATGATTGTACATGCCTAGGAAACAATATCTTATACCACTGTTTAGGTCCTTGAATATTAGAATGTGTATACCAGCCCTGTATTATTTCCAATGATCACAATCTGAACATATCTGTATGATGTTCAATGTGTTTATGTTGGCTGCAGTAAAGACTGAGGAATATGGTAGGGACTCGTCACTTTGCTAAACCAGGTGAATGGAATCCCAACATGTGCTATTTTTATATGTTCTGTTTCATTGTTTTAATGGCTGTAACATATTTATTGCATATTGATGAATTGTATGTACTGTGTTCGTTTATAGTTTTATATTAGCCGAATAAATATTTTTGATGATGATTGTTCATGCTTACCTGGCTCATCCTCAAATATTTGAAGTAAAAGAAACTGATAATAGCTCTATGCAGTTCATACGTCACTTTCTCACTGTTTGGGTTTATCGTCTGCTATTGTCCCTGCGTGTCAGTGTGAAGTCAGTCTGAATGATCAACGAACAACTAAAATTCTCACTCTCTCTCCTTAATGTTACTGTCTTGTGATTCAGCACTGAACAGAATTTCAGTCACCAAGTTCATAACACACTTGCCTTTTCTTCCCACATAATTTAGTCAAACCTTCCGCATAATTTGATACTCCCAGTCATATAATTCCAGTGGCCTTGGACTATATTAAGGTCGCACATTTTAAAAGGTAATTTGAATTCAATAGTGACATCTGTGTTCGTCCCAGAGTGCCACAAACACAGAGGGATTTACTACTCGCTGTTGGAATCAGAAATAGGTGTACAAGTGCAGAGGAGAGAGTGGGGACAGGGTAGGAGGAAGGGGGCAAGAACTGTAACCAATATAAGAACCACCAGAATAAACCATAGAGCTCTGACTTAGCATTAAGTCACCAAAATACTCTCAATATCTATGATGGTCACAGCACCATGAAACCTCAGATGAACAGACCACCCTGTCCAGCAGCGTCTCCTCTGCTCAGACGAGTAAGGGCAGACGATGGCCTTCAAGCCCTGTCCCCCCAAATCCACCGTACATTTATTTAGAACCCATCCTATACTGATTTCGACTCCCAACTGCAATCTGGAGCAATACTGTATCTCAGTTATTACATGTAGGTAAGCCAACTTCATTTGGAATCACATACTCCTAGTTATTGAAGTTTTTTTGTACCCCATATATTTATTTAAAAAAATAGACCGAATAATAAACGAATACATCTGTTAGCATTCCCACACATATGCATACCTTTCCTGAAAAAAATGGTGCCGCACCTTTTTGAATGAAATATGTCACCTGATAGACTTTTCATCATATGTGCTTTTAATATTATCCTTATGGCTTGTCGTACACTGAGAGCTAAGATTCGTGTAGCGCATAGCATCTAGCAGTGTTTATAGGAGGCTCTTCTTTGACAAAAAACATAATGACATCTTTTTAGGTGGTATTCTAGCTCTACTGAAGCCTTCAGGGGACGACCGGGGACATTAGATTTAAAACTCATTCTCGCAGGCTCTGCATTCGGCGTATGGCGTGATTGTATATTAGCAAAGGACAACAATTAAATGGGCCAGGAATAATGCAATCTGTATCTGTTTTCATTCTATCACAGCTCCTCTTATTTTTCAGCTCGATGGCTTCCAGGGACAGGAACGCTGCTCATTATTTCTGAGTAATGTGACCGCTTTAAACAGTAGCAACAAACAGTCTCGTTCTCCGGGGAGCCCTTGCTCAGCTTCTGAAAGAAAGCTTTACTGGAGGAGCAAAGCAAAGGGAAGCTTGGCACAAACACATATTTCAACCAAGACATATTGTCTAACTAAAGTAGCTTCTTTTGTGAAGAATATACTCGGAATGTGTCGAAAGGTGGTTACAATGTAGACGCTGCTGTCGCCAAATGTGCTAGCATTAAAAAAGTGCCGAAATCAAAGATGCCAACTAAATCTATACATTGAGAATTTAAAGGATCTCATCTATAGATGGTCTAGACCTTCACAGAAAATAAACATGATTCTCGTAATTGCGTTACAGCAGCAGGTAATCATGAAACGTTTTGTGTTGGGCAATATAGCAGTTCGGGCTGGACTGTTCCCATGAGGCACAGGGTCAGACTGATTTGCATATAGCCATGTCAGAACTGGGGTGGCAGAGTGGGCTAAAGAACGGTGATGGATTAAACCCAGATCTTTTGACTGGGTGTGAGTGTTTGATTGATTTAGATGCTCCGTCCATCACCACCCCCTTTTGTACCGCTTTTGGCCGCCATAAGTGTGGCAGGATATGCTCAGACGTGAGTCCCTTGCTCACTTTGCCACTGGATTCAAGCAAGCTGGGCTGAAGACGGCTGGAATGCCAGAAACCGGTCCTCTGAAGCTGGTCCAGGGAAGACATGGCTTGGCAGTTCGGGCTGGACTGTTCCCATGAGGCACAGGGTCAGACTGATTTGCATATAGCCATGTCAGAACTGGGGTGGCAGAGTGGGCTAAAGAATGGTAATGGATTAAACCCAGATCTTTTCACTGGGTGTGAGTGATTGATTTAGATGCTCCGTCCATCACCACTCTCTTTTGTACCGCTTTTGGGCAATATAGCATGTCATTAATATTTTTCAGTTATGGCCTAGAGACAGCCTTTCTGTCTCTTTTCTTCATGTCATAAAGAAACATAACAAGTACTTTAGAAAAGGGCCAATGACATACCCAAGCACTGGCAATGCCAATTGGTCTTGCTTACCTTTACATTAGAGAGGGCCACGGCGTTGTTCGTATAGTTGTAAATTTGCTGCTTTTGCAACAAAATCCATCATCTGCTGCATAATCTGCAGATTTCAACACCAAAAAATTGTTTCTAGCTCAGATGGTTCCAAAGTTACTAAAAGCACAGCGACACGTTGCTGCGCAGTGGAAGGCGCTTTGCAAAAGTTGACTGGTCACCTTTCTGTTGCTTATTGCTATATTTGGATGTTAAACTGGTACTAATGAGGTGCAACCAATCCCCAGTGTAAAAATGACAATATAATGATGCAATACTATCACAAAATGTGCTGCATTATGCCTCAAAATTTGCATTTTCTTGCCGCATAATTTACTCAATCCTGCCGTATATTTGGCTCTCCCTTGTTGCATAATTCCAGTGACCCTGCATGTAAATGAAACAGATAGGCATTGCCGATGCTTAGTTAAAGTAGTCTGTCAAAATCAATGATGCTTCTTCCACATTTCTGCTTTTTTTTCTCGTGACCACAAGGTTGCACTGAAAGGCAGAAAACCACTGTTTAAAGGTGGCCCTGTTTGTAATGCTGTGTTTGAACCAGGAAGAATGAGACATCTAATAGCAAAACAGAAAAAAAGCTAATGAGGGTAGGTCAAGGACACAAAGGGAAGAAAGCAACAAACAGAAGCAAGGTATTTGAGATCGATCAGAAAGCCATCCAATCATGAGCAGGGAAAGGCTTTGTGGAGTGTGGTAGTATACAAAGCTGTCCCCTGTCGTTAGCCAGACTGCAATGATTGCGCTGTGGATAATATTTCTAAGTATATTGTTCTGTTACAGTGTCATTCCCACAGGGCACTATACATACAGTGGCCCACAGGTCAACCCTATTTAGCCATTAGCTTTGTTGCAATGTCCTTCAATAATTAGGTCAGCTCACAGGACAGCATTTGATGTTTGGGATTTCAGGCAGTGTGAGTGACTGCATGCTATTTATTTAGTGTATGTTTTTGCACAAGGGAGTGCTGTCTGGAAATGAGTCCCTCCCAGACATGCCTCGACCCCCACACATAAAGAGTCCGTTGTCTATGTGCTTCATGGCCCCTGCACATCAACCATCCATTGAATTGTGATGTTGGTGATAGCCCAAGGTAGTGATGCTGAAAGATCCTACAGCTGATCACTTTCTTGTGTATGAGGGCATGTGGGCAAATGTTACCTTATGTAAATTAATTGGCTTAAAACCGACAAAAAATGACTGCCTAAATCTTTCAAAAATTCCCACTTAGGAGCACACTCCTATATGCAACCTATCATTAGTATATATCAATATGATTAAGCCCAAGCTAACATTGCCGCAGCAATCTCATTATAAACCAGTGGGCTTAAATCCAAGCTAACATGGCTGCTTCAATCTTGACCAAGCTTCATGATTCCCTGCTGATCCCCTGAAAACATGGAGTTGCCTACGCTTATAAGGGGGGTGTTGTACCCCTATTGTCCTTGGTCCAGCCCGTTTTCACACCCATACACCCTACCTAGAAGCATCTTATTATGCACTTGGAAATGGACTGAACTATAGCAGCTTGCTGTAGGTGTCCAGAGCGGAAGCTGAATGTTTCTCAGTATTGGGATATGCTCTTTAGGGATGCTGCTAGCCAGACTTGTGAGTGTCAAACCTCTGTTGGTATAGTGTCCTCATTTCAAGAATGATGTTTCCATCCTCCAACAAGGATCGTGACCTACAAATATTGCCTTCCACTGGCATAATAGATTACTTGGACTGGCTCCCAGTGTAGCAGGTTAGCGGTCCTGTTACCCGAGGCCTCCCCCTCCCACCGGATGTAATAGCACCACATCCTCAGGCCAGGCGTGGCGAGAGGGGAACAAATAAAAGGGAGTGGACCGCTCGGAGCCACACTTGGACACAGTAACCAGTGCACACGCCTCACTGTGTCCTGCACAGGAATTTGTAGGTCGGCGCAGCACCCAGTGCTTAACTCTCTATAAAGTTTACAAGAGTATTATGGGGAGACCTAGGGGCTTATTTATGAGACTTTTGCGCCGCTTGAGCATCACTTTTTATGACGCTCCGGCAGAGCAAACCTGTCAACTATATCTGTGAGGCCACATAAAGCCACTATGCATTGCTTTGCTTGGCCTCATAGATATGGAGTAAGACAAAGCAGCGCAAGTCACTGCATTGCCTTACTCTGTTCCAGGGAGGCGTTCCATGGACATTGTGGTGGCCTTTCCCATACAACACCCATGGATTTTGACGCTTTCCCAGATTTACTTAATCACACAAACCTGGAGCAGTGTCAAAACCTTCCACATCCCCAGAGCTGGCATGCCGTGGAGAAATATTTTCATATCTCCTTGTTTTTTCCTCTTTCCATGTGTGCTACATTCTGCACCTCACACAGATAGAGGAAAAAGCCTCTCAGGGTTGTTTTTGTGCTGAAAAGTGTACATTCCTGTACAAAACAATCATCACGCAAAGCAGACAATTGGCGCTAGGCAGCAAATTGTGTGCCAGCACAAGGAAAAATGACACTAATGCACCGTATTTTAAAATACGGTACATTCCTGCCCTTTCACATTGCTGTAGGGCAGTGCAGCAAGAAGACTTGCGGCGCTGCCCTAAGCCACTTCCCCATAAATGGGGCCCAAGACTTTTTTACATATCTACATCATGAATATGTGACTTTACAAAGCATACCTTTACAATGCATACTTATACAAAAAGGATTTTACAATGCTACAATCATTACAATACATAATTTTACAACACAAGCCATTACAACGCATGTTGATGGATATACATATAAAGTGTCATTTCACCGCCAACCATTTCAACGCATGTTGATGGATATACATATAAAGTGTCATTTCACCGCCAACCATTTCAACGCTTAGCAATACAACGAATACCATTGTAATGCAAATTAATTATACCATCTTAAGCGTGCACTTATAATTTGTGCGAAAACAGTAAAACAAATATTTAAACAATAATACTTTCCTAATATATTTTTTTTTAATTAAAATATTTCAACATTTTTTTGCAGGTTCAAAACACCAAACAATATTAAATTGCAAAAGCACATATGAACAGCAGTACTTTGTAAAAATGTTTTCCCTGAAATGTCACTAATCAAACATGTTTAACAAAAGAGATTTTCTTTCCAGATTAAACGTTCCAAGAAAAACGTAAAACAAAAAAAATCTCCCTTTCTTTTTACAGACATTTCAAAAATGGCATCAACAAGGAAAGCTACTTATGTGAAATCCCAAAGAGGAAACTAACTCCTGAAACATGGTTGCTTCCTTTATTGTAAGGAGAGATTAACTGAGCCCATTAGTCATTGGAGGTGTGAGCAATATTACTACTCCCATTGCACAGGCAGAGCGGTTACTCTCGGGGACACCGTTGAAAGGACCACATAGCATAACCACTCTGCCTCTGTAATGGAGATCACGGATAGAGAAAACATGAATCAAGTTAAAGAACTTGCATCCACCTCTAATGAACGCAGTGGCACAGTTTTGAGGGAGGTATTCCAAAACATTCCTATGCATGTAGCAAGTTATATACCGACAATCCCAAACTTTCGCAGAATTATACAGTGAAAAAAACAGGCAAGTAACCCCCAACGTGTAACAACCCATATATACTCTGATATTATTATTCCTCCTGAACTAATTATCAATGTTACTAATGAAACTTTTCTTTTGCATGACAACAAAAACCCACAAAAAAGAATGCTAATCTTTAGCACAGCCATAACCTTATAAAATTGGAGACTAGTGATATTTGGATAATGGATGGGACATTTAAATCCACACCCCATCCTTTCACCCAAATATACACTATTCACGCCTACATTAATAACACTGTAGTTCCCTTAGTGTACATTTTACTCCTTGATAAGCAACCCTCAAGTTACGCTGAATTTTTAACAGTGCTAAATTCTAAACCACAATATAAAACTCCTAGAAAAGTGATAATTGATTTTGAATTATCAATGATTAACACCATAACCAAAATGTATTCCAGAACCCAAATTCAAGGATTTTTTTTTCACTTCTCACAGGCGTATTGGCCAAAAAATCAAAAAACATCCTTAGTTGAAGATTACATATCAGACAGTAAACTGCAGTTTGAATTTAAAAAAAAACTAACTGCCTTGTGCTTTGTTACTCCTGACTGTGTGGATAAATACTACAATTCAATTACTGAATCTGACTAATAGTACTAAATAACTTTGAGAACAGATGGATTGGCCATCTAAGCAGGTCTGGTCGCAGGAGGAATCCTAGGTTTCCTGTAAAGTGGTGGAACTGTTACACAACCTGCTTAGAGGGAGGAGCAAAGATCAATCATGCCATAAAGGGTTGGCAAAACTCCTTCAATAAATCAATCAAAAAACCTCACCCAAACTTTTATCATTTCTTGGACATTTTGAAGAAAAAGCATATTTTCCAAGAAATGAGAATTGCACAATCATTGACTGGCAGTCTGAACCCACGAATTTCCAAAAGAACAAAATAAATGTCTGAGAGACTATTGGGACAAATTCAAACATTTTCGTTGATCGTGACTTCAGACTACCTAGACAATAATGCACATTACTACATTTATAATTATCATTAACACCTATTCTACCTTACTTGCCTGTTTTGTGTTTTTTTGATTAAATAAAATTGCCATTTTTCCATACATTTTTCCAAAACCAGAAAAAAGGGCTTCCTACTTTCAGTTGTCTTCCTTCTTCAACTCTTGTTCTTCTGTAAAATTCAAAATTTCAGCAAGTCTACAGCTCACCAAATATCCAAAGTCTTAAACCATAATCCACTATCCAATCCAAAGCACATGCATAACTATCAAAAAAGACACAGATTGGCACAGCCATATTTTACAGCAAACCAACTGCTGCAAAATATACTGTGTAAACTACAAAAAATGCAGCCCAAAATAAAATCATGAAAAATTTAAATAGTTTGGCAAAAAACACAACAAGAAATCCATGGTTGCAATCCTCTTTCTATCAATTTTCTGTCCAAGTTGTGACAAAAGTCAAAAATGCAAATTTAAAAATGCTGAAAAAATCATGCATTAACTTAAAATCCATTAACAAAAAAATTCCAAATTGCCCAAAACATCCAATCGGCCATCCATGCCAACTGTGTTCTCCAAAATTCCATGTGCTCAAACATCCATGAATACGCTGTAAAAAATGCGATGTACCAAAAAGTAGAAAAATTATTCCTTCCTTTAGACATTGGTTTAAATGAAATATTAATAATTCTATCCACATACTTTTTTTTTTATAAACCAAGAGTTTAAAACAGCAATCACCTGACGTGGGCCTACAACTGCTACCTATAAAGAAATAAAATTGTGGTTAAAAACGTAGAAACATGCTTCCAAATACTATCATCTATCTAACTACCTCCCTCCTCTCTCCTTACAATAATGTATGCCACCCACAATCTCTATTAAATAAATAAAGTTTGTCTTCCCGGACCGCAGCTCTTCCTTGCTTCCGATCTTGACCGCGATGCTCAAATGACTGTAGAAACTAACGCTCAACCATGTACGTCATCTGTGAAAGTAAAAAGAAAAAAAGGACAATGTCACCCTCTGACTTAATGGAAAAAAAGTGGGAAATATTAAAAAAATATGTTTAAGAAATGTTAATGTGCTCCATTATTAAACTTAAATGAAAAAAAAATAATATCATTGTATGTTTATATTTATGTAAAACAAAATCTAAATCACAGTTATATATATTTTTCAAATAAAAACAATTTGTAATAAATACTTTTAGGTGTCGTATTTATTTATTTTATTTAAAAAAGAGAAATGTCTTTTTAAAATTATTTTGTTTACTGTTTAAAAAAATAAAAATTTGGAGTGTACATATAAGCTTTTTTACCTATGTTTAAAAGTTATATTAATTTAATAACTATCAACTATTCTTTCATTCGTTCCGATTGCCGACCGGCGGAAATGCGGCAAACGCCCCCACCATTGTAATATGACGGGGGTATTACACGTTACAATGGCGTAACGGTTGCCACCACAGGCTTGGTGGTGGCGATTGTTAAGCCATCATAATAAGCCCCCAGGTATCCATTAATGTACTAAAACTGCTAGAACAGTAATACATTATAATGAAATAAAGTGTGAAGAAAAAAGAAAATAATTATATTTTCTTGACTGTGAGCAGCATGAAAAGAGGATTGGTTCCTCGCAGTCAAGACAGTTACCAAGCCTAAAGTCTCCTTCTTGGTTTTTCCTTTATGACGTCATTTATTGGTTTCTTCTTTCCCATGGGCTCATGGGAAAAGTAGTTCTGTTGTTATATCTTGCCTGCTATTAAAATTCCAGCAAAAAAAGGAAGCATAAGACGCAATCCAAGTTCTTGATAAAATATAGACTTTCCCTCACTAAAGCTAGTAAACTCTGCACTTTCCTTGAATTTCTGTGATGTAAACTACAGGAATGTGTACTGATCCACAAAGGACCTGCCATCCAGCTTTTATCAACTTGTCCCGATAAAAGCACTACCCACATATGTGCCTCAGCCTAGTGCCTGCGATAGGAATGGATTGCATGAGGGGCAACAGTAGTCATTGCATTAGGACTACTGTTGATCCGAGGGTGAGCCATTCCTGGGAGAACGCTGGGTGGAAGGAATTTTGTGGATCCCTGCACATTCCTGTGGTTCAAGTCACGGAAATGAACTGAAGATTAATGTCTTTATTCAACGTTACATCTTTTCAGGGTATTATGGGTAACAACATGATGGTGGATCCATGCAACCACACTGCCCTGAACGACCCCAGGTGTTTAATGCTCAGGAATGTCTGAGTTTGGGCGGTTTTGCTAGATGTCCGCTGAGACTACATAAAAACCTAGGTGTTTCCCATGAAAAACCAGGTCGTATTGTAATAGATAATTTGAATGTTTCCACAATACGTTTTGGACCCTTCCCTGTTGCCGGCATATTGCCAACGCACAAAAGGGAGGTAGACTTTTTATTGGGAGACCTGGTGGAAGGCTGGGTGGAAAGAAATTGGCCTGGTGATCCCACAACTTTCCCACACAGAAATGTGTGGAAAATTTGACTTTTTAGCTAAATTTGAGGTTTGCATGGGATTCTAGGTAAGGAAACATTGGGGATCCATGTCAGCCATGCCTCCCTGTACTTCACCGGTTGTCTAGTTTTCAGAAATGTCTGGGTTTGGTAGGTATCCCTAGATGGCAGTTGAACCCCGGACCAAAAGTGCAGATGCCCCACTTGTCAAACCATGTAATTTTGTGATAGATAGTTTTGATGTCTCAACAAAACATTTTGGGCCCTCCCCTGTTGGGCACTTGGCCCACCAACAGAAGTTAGGTAGCATTTTTATTGGGAGACCTGGGGGAAAGCTGGGTGGTAGGGAATGTGTGCCGGCCCACAACTGACCAACACAGAAACATGAGGAAGCAATTATGTTTTTGTCAATGAATCAAATTTACAAGGGCTTCTGCGTACGTAAAACCTCTGGGATCCACACAAAAAATACCACACATTACTCCCTTAATGACCAGTGTTAAAAAGATGCAAGGGCAGAATGTGTTCACTACAGAGAGAGTATGCACTGATAGTAAAAAGCAAAAAAACACCAAAACATTGTTGCACATTCATCAACTAGTCAATCACAGGCATACTGATTGAATTTGGCACGAGGGTAAGTAAATTGTTCATAAAAACTTTATTCACCAATGGCTTTATGAAATAAAATCGGAAAAAGTAATTGTTTTTTTTTTTTTGTTTTTTGTTTCTTTTGGTAATCCTCATATACCATTATTGGAAGTCTTGATGGGAAACTGGTAACCTTGGCGCTATTTGGTCGCCCTGATCCGGCCCTTGTTGTTATGATTGACCAATAGCGGGATAGGTAAGCCTGATCCCTCAAGTAGCCACTGCTTTCCCATCCATACTCCGTTTCGCAGCTCTACTGGTGCCCCGTGCTAATTTGGAGTCAAGGGAACCGACAAGGCCCCAGATAAATCATTGAAAAACCAATCATCCGCATTGCCATGCCTCAAGGGCCGCCCAAACTTTAGCCAAACTTGTGGGATCACATGCCAAGTCAGACTTGCTGGTGTGAATGATTTGTCGTAAGCAGCATGGGAAAGTGGGGGGATTGGGTCCTTCCAAGCTCTACATATTTCTCGCCTTGCAAGAAGGATAACATAAAAGACGAATTTTGTAGAGGGGTCATTTACATTGTAGCCCATACTTAGCCTCGTCAGGATGGTGGTTGTGGTTATTACAGTGGGGACGGAAAGAACCTCTCCCAAGAAGTCGCTGATCTTCCCCCAATAGCCTTTCAGTTCGGGGCAGTCCACGAACATGTGGACATTGTCAGCTTCAGGATGGCTACATCTCGGGCTACAATGTTCTAAATTGGTGATCTTCGCTAATTTCTTTGGGGTTATATAAACCCAGTACATAGTATACAGGTGATTTCTTTTTAGCGTCGCAGGTTTAACTACTGATTGTAAAATAGCAAAGGAGTCAAGCCACCAGTCTCTGAGATGAATGATATCTGTGGTTAACTTGTTATTCCAAAGTTTTTTTAGCTCAGATTCGGTTACATCATCTTCCTCGAGCAGCGATGTATACCAGTATGCGATTTGACTCTTCCACCTTCCTCTTCTAGTTACTGCGTCAAATTTGGGGTTTGGAATTTTATTGCCCTCGCTTCTAGTTGACCACCAACCAGATAGCTGGTAGTATTTAAACCTGGTGAGTGATCCCCCTGTCAGGTTAAAGAGCGCATCCCATGTTAAACGATGTGTTCCTTCCTGTAGGTCCCCCCAGCATTCCAGTCCTGCCACCTTCAATGGTCGAGACAGCTGGTCCTCAAGACAAGCTGGTGTCCCAGGAGTGTCCCATATCGGGGCCTGTGCTGCGTAGTAGGGGATGTTAAGCTTCTTCCTGACAAATGCCCAGTTTCTGACAGCAGTACCCAGAATCTTGAGCCTGACCTTCTTGAAGAACTTTGGGTCCCTGAACTTAAACAAGAAAGAGTCCTGTCCCTGGGGGATATCCTGCAATAGTGCTAGAAATAATACACCCATGGATGATTGGTCAATTTTACCAGCCATTAGTCTGAAATGTTTAAAGTGGAAGGCGTGGCAATAGACAAATAGGTCTGGGAAGGCTAGCCCTCCAGTCTTTCAACTTCTTCTAAGCTTTTTCCAAGTTATTCATGGGGCTTTTGTGTTCCAGATGAAGGATCCCAGTTTCCCTTGTAGCTTCTTAATTGCTGTCAATGGAAAGGATAAGGGTATTGAATCAAATAAAAAGGTAATCTTAGGGAGGATAATCATCTTAAGTAGGTTCACCCGCCCAAAGATGTTTAAGGGGAGAGATGACCAGCGATGGAGTAGGGCCGTGATATCTTTTATAACCCTATCTAGATTAGTTTTTGGAATGTCCTCTATCTTTTTAACTAAATGTAGTCCCAGATATCTCATTTTTGTTCTGCAACCTGCCGTCCCGACCCCCTGGTTCCATTCCATAATCTCTGTTTTATCCTTATTGATTGTATACCCAGAGATCTCACCAAAACTTTCTGCTAGGTGTATTAGTCTAGGTAGGGCTACTCCCGGGTTTGAGGTGTACATCAACAGGTCGTCCGCGTATAGGGCTAATTTTAATTCTAGGTCAGCAATCTTAAATGGTTTAATAAGGGGGTCTGACCTGAGTAAGCAAACAAAAGGCTCGATATACAAATCAAATAAAAGGGGTGATAGAGGGCAGCCCTGTCTGGTTCCTCGGGCTATAGATATCTGATCTGTGAGAGAGCCGTTGACTAGGATTTTAGCTAGCGGTGCACCATATAAGGATTTAACCGCGGTTATGAAGTTAATAGGGAGGCCAAATTTTACCAAGGCCAACCATAGATATTCCCATTCCACCTGGTTGAATGCATTAGCAGCATCGACTGCTACAATAGTCAGGGGCAGCTTTTTCTCAATAGCGACATCTATTGCAGCAATAACTTGGAAAGTTAATTCGTTAAGTTGCCGCTCGGGGATAAAACCCCTTTGATCACAATGGACAATGGATTTAATTGCCTTGGCCAGTCTTGTCGCTAATACTCCCGCAAAGATCTTGTAATTTACGTTCAGTAGAGAGATCGGTCTATACGACTCTACATTACGCGGATCTTTGTTCTGTTTCAATATTAGTGTGACTGTGGCCTCTGCCCATGACTTTGGAGCCTGCTCCCCCCGTAGCAGGATTTCATTAAATAATATTGTTAAAATGATAACAACTTGGTCCATAACAACCCTATATAGCTCCAACGGGAGCCCGTCGGGGCCTGCCGCTTTGCCATTAACCATCTTTGAGATCTGAACCCTCACCTCTCCTTCCCTTATCTCAGAGCTGAGGAAAGATCTTTCTACCTCTGATAATTCGGGGAGCTGCACTTTACTTAGCCAGTTTCCAGCCTGCTGTCCACTCTGGGGCAGAGTAGTTCTGTACAGGGATTGCATATGGGTTTTAACTTCTTCTCTAATGAGATCGTTATCGTATGTAATTTCCCCTGTACTAGCCAGGGATAGACTGTCAATCTGGTTCCTAGTTTTGTCTGCTCGGGCTTTCCACGCCAGGAGGCGACCACATTTCTCCCCGTATGAGAAGGATTGAAGTTTGCTCGCATCCCACCTGTCTTTCAGGACTTTGTCGAGCGCTGCTTGGTATTCTGCCCGCAGGATATCGAGTTCCTTTTGTAAAGTAGGTCTAGTCTCTAGCTGGTCTAAAGAAGCCTTCTGGAGTTCCTGTTCCTTTAATTTAAGTCTCAGGAGTCGGTCTTCCTTCTTCTCCCTTGACAGCTTATTCCTCCTTATCGTCAGGGTGCTCAGCCAGCCTCTTATAAAGACTTTGTATGTTTCCCATACTATCTGTTTGCTTGCTGACCCAATATTGATCCTAAAGAACTCTTCTGACTGAGTTGCTAAGTCCTGCCTGACACCCTCTTCCAGAAGGAGTGTTCTGTCCAAAGTCCACCTCCTCTGCTGAATCTGTTGTTTAAGATGGATTACCATCTCGACAACAGAATGATCGGACAGGATAGCCGGAGTGTAGGATATGGTGTCTACTGCTGAAAAAAGGGTTTTATCGAGTAAAAAGAAGTCTATTCTTGAATGGTGTCCGTGTCTTCTACTATAGAAGGAATATTCCCTTTTCCCTGTATTTTTGAGTCTCCAGATAGCTATAAGATTGAAATCCCTCATAATGTTCTTGAGTTCCAATCTGGACTTTTGGGGAGGAGTGAATCTCACTTTAGAGGTATGGTCTAGATCTTTATCAAATATCAAATTAAAATCGCCCCCCAAAATTACAGGTCCGTTGGTCTCTACTAGGCTAGTTTTGAGTTTCGTAAGGGCCCCTGGCGCATCCTGATTGGGACCATAATAGACTGCACAAGTGAGGGGAGTTTGCCCAGATATTAAGGAAACCATCAGCCATCTCCCAGAATGGTCTGTTTCGCACTTCAAAAGCCTAATCCCTGCATTAGCTTTAATTAATATGGCCACCCCTCTCGTACTGCCGCTTTGTTCAGAGCAGAGAATATCCTGAATCCACCTACATCCTTTAAACACAGCCTTACATTCCGCTTTCTCTAGGTGTGTCTCCTCCAACAGACAAATGTGCTCTCCTGAGTTATATAGATAATCTATTACCCTGTGTACCTTTCTCCTATCCCTTAATCCATTCACGTTCCAACACATACATTTTATCTTATGTGTCATATTGGCCATATAGACCGATTTCTAGGTAAAAAAAGGCTCGTTACCCAGCACCCAATGAAAGTATGGTGTATCTTTTTGTGTACATGAGGATTATTTTTTCCATTTTTTAACCTTACCACCCACCAGCCGCCCCCCCCCTGAGGAACCCCCCCATACCTGTTTTGGCGATCATGTCGCCAGATGAGAGCTCTCCAGATCCAATCGGGTACTCCCTCCAATAAAACGAGAGGTAGGCACCAGGACGTGAGTTCTAATTTATGTATATGTGTATATATATATATATAAGTTAGGCTTACCCTTTTTGTGCGTATTTTTTTTTTAACCTACTCCTAATGTGTATGAGGTTTTAAGTATATGTGTATTATTTATTATTTTTTTTTGTTCACAGGGATTCACAGGGGGACTTAAACTATTCCAGAAAGGATAATAAAGGCAAAGCCATAATTATATGAGCTATTATAGCATTCGATCCACACCCTCTGTTTCCTTATGCTTATATCTTTTTTTTTTTGTGTGCGTACTCTAAAGTTGTGAGAGCGTATTACATTCATACCAGCTTTAGACAGCCCTCGGGTGACCCTGGTATACCTAATGAGAGCTATCTCGCATTAAAGTTAGGAAGGTGTCAACTTCTTGGGGTGAGGTGAAGTTGTGCGTTTTATTTCTCCATACCACCCACAAGAAGGCTGGGAATTTAATTTGCACCTGCGCGCCCATACTTCTTAAGTCTGGCATCCGGTTGCCCAGTTCCCATTGTCGTTGGGCCGTAACCCTCCCAACATCAGAGCGAATAAGGTAGTGGGCTGAGCCTATTGGGAGGGTTTTATCTGACAATGCCTTACTCAGGATCAGCTCTTTTACAGTAAATGTGTGGAAGTTGACCAAGATTTTCCTCGGGGCGGCCCTGTCAGCGTGGCGCCTAAAGGGATCTCTATGCGCCCTCTGTATCTCTGCCTCTAGGTCTATCTCAGGGCCATCTTTGAGAACTCCCTCCCTGAGAAGCTTACACACAAAACCCTTTACCTCGCCATTCTCCACGCCTTCCGGGATCTTTAAAAACTTCAGATTGTTTCTCCTGGAGTGGATTTCTAGCCTTTCATCGTCCATCTGGAGTGCCCTATTCTGTGTTCTAAGAGTCTCGATATCC
This sequence comes from Lissotriton helveticus, assembly GCF_964261635.1. NCBI lineage: Eukaryota > Metazoa > Chordata > Amphibia > Caudata > Salamandridae > Lissotriton > Lissotriton helveticus. The sequence continues at coordinate 571,492,035 of NC_136071.1, read as the reverse complement.
CTTTCGTGCCTTTTTTTTTTTGTAAACCTTTATTTGTACAGAAAGGATATACAAATCTGGGCCTACAACCAGACCGGCCGACCACGACACAATAGAGCAGTCAAGAAATACAGAAGAAAAACATACATAAACAATCATGATGGTGTGCAATCAATACAGTTAAAAAAATTAAAAAAAGGAGGGGGGGGGAGGATCTGGACGGCCCACAAACAGGAATAAAGAAGGTTAATTTTATAATATTACAATAAGGAGTATAACAGGCTCGGATACAGCATAAATGAATCCGGGTTCCCAGAGCAAACCATTGGCTATAAGAAAACTAAAGGGCAGCAATGTGGAGAATTGTCACTACAGCATACATCAGTACGAAAACAGAGGCGGTCAACCCAAATCAACATACAATTAGACTCATCTTACGCACATCTACCACCCAGTAGTACATCGGAAACAGAACGAAGGAACCGGAATATTAACATCACTAGAACTAACCCGTCATACTAACCTTTGGGAGAGAAAGAAGGAGAAGGGGAGGGGAAGGAAGAAGGGAAAAAGAAAGATACAGACTGAAAGAGAAGAGCGCCGCGCCGAAACAAGCATCCCGTAGCAAGGACACAGAAAATAGCAGGAGTATTAGCAACAAGGAGGGGATGGAAGTCGTCATTCATAGGCAGTATAGCCACAAGAAGGAGAGCAGCGACGATACAGACCCCATCCCAATCATACCACGGGAGGCAGGGACAGTCGCGGCGCCCCTATAAAGAGACACAAAAGGGCCATAGAACTAAGGAAAATAAACCAGCAAATAAGACCCATCCCACCCATCCCACCCAGCACCCCTGCAGAAGGCTACGGCCTACCCCCCCAGCAGCGTGCCTGTCGCCCTAATCCCGAACCCGAAATGTAGTAGAGATAAGAAAGAGAAGAGGAATAAAGAGACAAAAAGAAGGGCATGAAGACAAAAGAAGTAGGAGGGAGGAGTAAAGGAGCAAAGACAAAACGGTCGGCCTCAGCCCTCCGCCCAACCATTCAATCGTAATACGTTTAAACGAAAACAACACAATCTCGAGCGTCACAAAACTTACAAGGGGGTCACCCACAGCACTATGCATACGGGAAATTTTGCCACGGATATGTATACCAGCAATCCACCGGGAGCAATGTATCTCACCCCAGGCCTTTCTTAGCCACAATTAACTCCCACCACATGACAGCGAGAAGTGAGCAACTCGGTGCGGGGCAATCACACGAATGAAAAGTAGTCCGATAAAGACGTAGGCCAGGGAGGTCAATCCATAAGCAAGAGAACAAAAGTCCGGGTATGCAGTTCAAGTGTCCCAACAATGTTAACAATGACAGGAAATGACAGGAGTTCAGTCTCGCCGTTCGGGAAAGCGGGGGTTCCCCTGCAGTACAGAAACACGACCTCATCAAGGCAAAGATATGTAGCAAGCCACCATGCTTCTCGGACACTCGAGTAGGATCGGACCCCAGCACGATATCCAGGCCCCCAAAATCCAAACATTGAAGCGCAGGAGGTTCCAAAGTCACTTGTTTGCATACCTGTCGACGGACAGCGGTAGCAGCCCTCATCGCGGCCGGTGGGGGCGAGGCAGTGGCATCACTGAGACGAGAGGAGATCGTGAGGAACCGGCCATCTAAGATGGCGGCGGACCGCACCGATCCCCCAGGGACATCGGGGGTCAAGGCCGCATGCAGGGACCGTAGTGCGTCTAGAACGGTGCCAATTGTAGGCTCACGCACACATGTCCAGGCCCCCGTGCAGTCCAGCAATCCAGGTCCGCCGTCTGGAGGATATCCACGGCCTAGCTCGACGGCCGCCATTTTGTAGATTCAGCCTCGTCACCACCCTCCGCGACTCTCGGAGCAGGCTCACAGATGCGGACCCCCGCAGGTACCAAGGGGGTCTCACTAATGCAGCCTTGGTGCAGAAAGGAGAGCCGCCAAAGTCGGGGTTCAGCCTGCAATATCGCTGGCGTGTCCGATGAACGGAGCCCGGGCGCGATGCTCCAGGGTGGATGGACGGAGCAGCGGCGGGGGGACCCCTTCACACGATCAGCCCTCGGAGCACCGCGCCCCACACCAGCTCCACGGCCGCCAAGGCAAGCCCGGACCAGGACCACCGGGATGTTCGCACAATGGTCTCTCGCCAGTGGCTCACTCTCTCGGCTGGGGCCGACGTTTACATCAACGCCAGGCTGGGTCCAATAGGCGAGGCCCCGGTTTCATCACCGCGGAGGCACCGGTCCCTCAGGGGGCACAACTTCGGAACCGCGGCACGCAGGAGCCTCCAGGTCAGACGGTGAGCAAGAGCAACACGTTGCGTTTCAATTTCTGCTCGAGTGTGTCGTCTCGGGGCAGGATATGCGGCAGGATATGCGAGTCAGGCCGGAAGGCTGACGGAGACGAGCTACAGAGCGACCATTACGATCGCGAGCTTGGCTCCTCCCCCCCTTTCGTGCCTTTTTGAGGCCCCTGTGAGCAGAGTGACTTCCTCCTCCAGGATATCGGTCCGTTTACAGACATCATCTAGCTTGGCCTCCAAATTAGAACACTGATCTTGTATGATTTTTTGATTTGCTTCTGAGATGTCAAACTTGGACAGTAGGTCACCTCTAAGATTGAAAAGGAGCGACTCTACCTGTGAGAGGCCGCCATCTGAGATCTTAACCCCAGTTGTCCCTTCTACTGAACCCTGGGCTTTCACCGCTTCCACCGCTGGCACCGCAGGCGTCCCCCCTTGGATGGTCTCTGAGACCGGCACCGCTTTAGTTACTTGAGTTGCTTGTGTATTTTGCGGAGAAATTGGGTCCAGAGAAACTTCTTCGGTTTCCGTCTGATCCACTATATCCTCTATGTCCGCTAATACGGTGTACCTATTTCCTGACTGAGACCCATTAGACTGGGTAGCGGGTTTGATGTTTGAGGTACTGACCATATTGTCGGGTATGGAGGCGGAAGATGATAGAAGAGATTTTTTCCCCTTGAGGTCTACAACTTGCTCCATAATTTTGAAGTAGGACTTGAGAGAGGGTGTGGGTTTCAGCAAGGACGTACCAGGCAGTTTTGTTTTCTTGGGCTCGCCTGCTCTCCCGGGTCTGTCTCTTTTCTCTTTCTTTCCTTTTTTTGGGGTGAGTGGTGTTACCCCCGCCTTTGACGCACTCAGGTACCCTCCCCCGGATTTTTGTTGCTCTAGATAGGACCTAAGCTGGTATCTATTCCTGGCAGGTACCACCTGGGCTGCCAATGCAGGGGATGTATGTGATTGAGCGTTACTCTTTTCTCCCACTATATTGCCTGCTGTTTCTACTTCAGCTTGCGGGTGAGGGCAAGGGGGGTATGATTGTGTTAAGATAGAAATTGCACCCAGGTCCAATCCCTCGTGCTGCGCCGAGTACAAAATGGCAATGATAGTATCTGCACTATCCGCAAGATTAACACCCCCGGGCACCCCTGATATCTCCCAAGGGGAATTGACCTTTACCGGGTTAGCACCACCTCCTACAGCTAAGAGTTCAGACCCCAACTTATACCCCTGTGTCCCCCTCACTGACCGTTTGTAGTTGTTAGAATCCCGACAGAGGGGAGCACTAAGGCTGACTCGGGCCAAATACCGCCTCGACTTGTGCCAGATACACGTCCGGTCTCCTCGGTCTCTTTGAATTCCAGGCAGTTGCTCTCGCTCACCACCGGCTCTGCAAGCCTCTCCCCGTTCGGCCTCCGGCCCATCCACAGCTAGAATCCGAGTCGGGAGAACGAGAACGACGGCTCCAATCGAGCAAGCGGGTCTTGCTTGCTCGCGATTCCAGACCATAGCCAGCGGTGTCCGCAGGGTCCTAGTGCGGGTTAGAAACGGGTACACCCGCCTCAGCAAACACGGCACATCTCCTTGGGGAAAAACGAAGAAGGGCAAAGGAAATATGCGTTAGCGCTAGACCGCTGGAAAGAGCGCAATCTCATATTCCTCCTCACCGTCTTGGCACCATCATTTCAGCCTGACACACGGTAGAAATCCTCCTGGACTCGGAGCTTTCGCAACAGGCGTCAGCCTGCCGCCATGTTCCTCTGCAGGAAAAAGTAATTGTTAATAATTTCATCAGATCAAAGAACCACTGACTTACAGCTCATGAGCTGTAAAGCCATGTCAAGACACCAACCGCTTTACAGTCCATTCACACACCTTTCATGCAATACACACAGAAAGCCATTCATGCTGCCAGTTGTGGAAACTGCACAGTACTACAGCACTATTCAAGGACCCATCACTGTCATACACCAACAGGACTAACATGCCAATCACAACACCAAGAACCTAAACATCAGATAACTAACAATCACACCTCAAGCAAGTTAATATACATACTGGCTCCCAGCCGCCAGCACACCGCCAGTCGACGCACACCACCAGCCAAGCACCAGCCCATGCACACTGCCATTAAAGTGCTGGTCTACACACACTGTCAGCCAATTGCTAGTTCACACACAACACCCCCAGTCAAACACCAGTCCAGGCACACCGTCGGGCAAGCACCAGTCCAGGCACACCGTCAGGCAAGCACCAGTCTACGCACACTGCCAGGCAAGCACCAGTCCCCACACATTGTGAGGCAAGGGCCAGTCCACACACACCACCAGCCAAGTCAAGGCTTTGGAGGGCCCAGCAGCCCTTCTATGAATCAATTTTGAAAAATCATTTGATACGGTCAACTAGTCCTACCTAGAGGCAACCCTGAGCGGAATGGGATTTGGATCTTAATTCCATTCATACGTTAAGGTCTATAAGCTGGTCCAATAGCTCTGGTGTGCATCAATTGGGCGCTGTCTCACCAGTTTCCCATAAGTCATAGCACCTGGCAGGTTTGTCCCCTCTCCCCGCTCTTATTCGCCCTGGCTAAATAACCCCTAGCGGTTTGGGTACAATGTGATTCTCAAGTGTGGGGCTTTGATTGGGGCCTTGTAATGGAGGATCGCATTGTTCTTTAGGTGGACAATGTTCTTCTGTTTATGTACCGGCCATCTGAGACGGGACCCAGGGTTCTCCACATAGTGGGGCTCTTTGGAGAATCATCAGGGGTGAGTGTCAAATGCCACAAATTCTTGTTAATCCCTCTAATAGGCAATCAATGCAATGAAGCCTGGAAATCTCTGATCCCGATACGTAAGATTAGCTTCTAATGCCTTGGGGTATAGATCTCCTGGGAGCTGGGCTCGACATGGAGTCTTAATCTGTGATCCGTGACACACAATGTTTGCAAAGATGTACTGCGCTGGACTAGCCTCCCCCTTAACATTATGGGTTGAGACCTGCTTTTAAAGATAATGGTCCTCCCAAAATGACTGTATGTATTGCACAATTATCCCCTGCATATCCCACAGGCATGGGTTGAGGCCATCGGGTGCAAATTAATATGGGCCAGTCGAGCTCCCAAGGTGGCCATGGGGAAATGCACTTGTGCGACATACAATGGCAGACTGGCAAATGTGGACATAATGTTATACTATTGGGTGACACAGCTCCTACAGGGGAGTAACATTTCTAACCAGGATTAGATAGAGTGATGAGCATCCTATATGGCACCCCATCCCCTTTCAACTTCCAGAGATTTTCCAAGTGGTGTTTAGAACGTGTCGACTTGCACTCCGCTGGACAGGTTGGAATCTCAAACTTACCCTAGAAAAGCAGCTCTGGGAGGGAAGATGGTTGGCGCACATTTCCAATCTGGAGCAGTTTAGAGGTTGTGGCTGTATAGGACTCTCAAAGATTGGCGATGTCTGGAAAGGAGGCCACATGAAGTCTTTTCAGACCTCATAACGGAATTTAACATGCTATCTACCCAGTTCTTCCGTTAACTGCAACTCCACCCCACCCTCACTACTTACCAAAAAGAGTTTGAAACATCCCTGAATACTGCCCACTGTAGTGCAGGCTGCTCATGAATCATCTGGGCAAGAGAAGGGTGTCTCAGATTTACAAGTCACTTGTAGTGCATGCTCCCACATCACTAAACACTTTGAAGGAGAGATGGGAAAGTTGGGTGGGTGCTTTAGATGAAACAGAATAGAAGGATGCCTGTATGGCCCCATGGATACCAGTGATGTCTGCTAGTGCAGTTTAAGTACCTACAGCAGGTGTATATGACACCCTATTGTGATTCCCCGGCATGTTATAGATGTCAAGACCCCACTGGGGACTCTCTTCATGTAGTATGGCAATGTCCGGGAATACATTCCTACTGGGCCACCCTCGTCAGTGTTCTGGCCACATCAAACTAAACTCTTGAATTACACTACTGGGATTATGGAGGACAAACAGAGGTCCAGGGGGGACACAACACGGGTTGGCATGGGCAGGCTAATAGCTAAAAGGGACTTAGCCTGGCACTGGACATCACCCACAGCCCCATCAATAGAGGCATGGACGAGGGGCATAAACTGGTGTGGCAAGCAAAAAGAAACGATTTACCCTGCAAGAGGCTGTTCCAAAAAATGTCATAAGGTGTGGAGGAAAGGATGGGACTATCACGATCTGGCAGGTCAATAGGATACCAAGGCCACTCCCGCTGTATTTGGGGGGGGACGTTGATCCGAATTGGATTTTGGAATGTTTTGTCATGATTGATTCTTATGTACGTGGAATTGGGTTCTTCAGAGCAAATGTTTTATCTGTCTGTTGTAAAAAAGCAATAAAGTGTTTCTATAAAAGAAAACCAAAAATAATACGGATCAGTCTGTTCACTTTTACTCTCACAGTTGCTCGCAAAACTTGACTTGCATGTGGTATGGTTTAAAACATGCGGGCACACATATGATTAGAAGGACACTCGGGCAGTACATACGACCCTCCTATTCTCACGCCTCTTTGGACACAGACTTTACATCGCCTACAGGGAAAGTTTTGTTTGGGTTTGGGAGAAATGCAATCAGAAAAGTGGTGATCTTTCAATCTAGCCACATCCTCCATCACTCCGACTCTAGGAGCACTTGCCTGCTCCACTACAACAAGGCTGCCTATCAGAGGCTGCTGAACAAAAGTAATTTTTTAATCTGGAGAACAATACTTAAATACAACAAAAGCATTAAAGGTTGCCAAATGAAACAAATGGACAGCCAATTTCTTATATCAAATATATGACTTACATACAGCCCTGTAAGACTCCAACCTTTGATCTACTCTATCTACACCACCTATGTGCTTATTGTAGTCTAAAATGCACACAGGTTTGCGCACTTCAGCAACCGGAACCGCAAACAGTCAGGTGAAGTACTTTCATCATGAATGGTTGTCAGCATGTGAGCATCTCTCCTGTCTGAAAATTTCACTGCTAGAAGTTCATCATTACACAAGGCACAGCACTGCCTATTCTGAAGCTTTTTTTTGCATACAGGCTCTTTTGGGTAATGTTTACGGTTAGAGTGGACCATGTCACATGCAACAGTGTCCACTTTGAACAATTACTTGATCAATTGCACACCAGTGTAGAAGTTAGCTTCTAATAAATATTGTCCTTTGTTAAATGTTCTCTAACCAAGTTCCCACACGATTTTCTCACTGACTCCCAAAGTGAACGGACAACAAGGGGGGGCAATGGAATCCCTACCAGTGTACAACCTAAAGTTATAGACTTATCCCGTACTGCTCTAAGAGAGCATATACATCTTATTTCCATAATGTGCCCTCTTTAAAAATCAAATGGCCCTTGAACAGGATCAAAGTCTCATCCGCAGCTATTTCCATCCTCGGAACATGGATCTCTGTAACTCGAGCTACAAAATTATCAATTACATGCCAAATCTTGAAGAGATGGTCACAATTGGGGTGATCCTGTGGCAATGCTGAAGCATTATCAACAAAATGCAGCATCCAAAGCAGAAATAAATATCGATCAAGACTCATGGTTGCAGGAAATATAGCAGTTGTCATTACAGAACTGGAAGACCAATATGAAGTCAGCGACGGCTTCCATATCAATCCCATCAACAAAGTTAAACCCCAGAACCTCTTCAACTCATCCAGGTTTATGGGAGTCAACTGGGTAGCACCAGGGCGGGGCTTACGTCTGGTACGGATGTCCCTCAAATACTGTTTAGCATTCAAGTTAGTCTGGTCAATAATCTCAACCAAAAAACATAGACCATAAACAACGGAAGAAGATTTCTATGCAAAACGTTTTCAGTATTTACCCGGCGACACCACTAAAGAGAGGCAACACCGGCTGCACCATGTTTGGGGAAACACAGAGTCCAGCACTCCCACTGGGAATCCTTCCAGCCCCAGGCTGCAATCCAGATTCCTCTTGCTGCACTATTGGAATTTCTGTGTCCTTCTGTAAAAGAGCTTTCTCTGCACTGATAGTGGCTTTAGCAGCAGATGATTATCCACTGCCAGAATCTTGGGCTTCCTCCTCTGCCTCAGATGCAGAGTCAGTCTCAGAAGCATGGTCAGAGGAAGATTCAAAAAGCAAATCAACAACATGCTGAGCTGTCAACCTGTGGTTAGCCATAATCCTTATTATAAAAGTAACACAACAAATAAGACAACAATAACCAACTATGTGTAAAATAAGTAATAAAGAAAGTGAGTCTTTATCAAACAGAAAGCAAAACTACAGGCATATAGTAATCAGGAAAGAAAGGTCAATCAATACAAAGCACACAAAGACCTATATACTCAAAAAAGATACCACTCACTTGCCAGACACAGCTAGACTCATGATCACCTGCACCTACTCTGCACGGACACAGTAAGCACCAACACGAGAAAGGAAAACAAAAGAGAATTACACACAAGACAACACAATACACATCTTGCACAAATCCGAGGAGAATATAACACACAATAAAACAGAAGCTAAACATGCTGCTGTTATTACACCATAAAAAGGGACACATTAATGCATTGCACAAGGGGTCATTCTGCAGAATTATTACAAAAAACATCCTTGATGATCTAGTGGGTTTCAACTTCCCCCTGCCCCCAGCAGCAGATCAGCTGGGAAAAATGTCTGAACTACCCCACGGGGGTCAAAGCATGGATACTTTATTTTGCTACAATGGGGAGAGACCCTGTCCCAAGTGGTTGGTCCCCCAACACAAAACAAATCCCTGGTGTTCTGGGGGTAGGATTCCCGCTCCACAATCAAGGACCTCAGGAATCCACTCCAAACAGGCACAGGGGGAAAGGAAAAACTCTCCCCTGTGTCTGTTTTCTAAAAACAAAACCCAGCGGAGAAGGACTCACCGTTGGGAAGTCTTGTCTCCTAACAGACTGGAAGCAAATGCTTCCACCGCATCCCTGGCTGCATTTGATGACGGTGGCACACAGTGTGCGCACCAACATCATTAGATTTCTGAGTAGGGTTGGGGGTGGTAGCAGAAGGGCTTCCGCTGCCATCCTTGGTGGGAGCATATAGAGGGGTGGCCCATGGGGGAGTGCAAGAGCTTCCCGCGTGAGTGGGTGCAAAGGATGACTTAAAGCATATGCGAACCGTGCCTGCCGTCAGCTCCAAGCCATCCTTAGCATGGAATGGGTTAATGAATCTGACCTTTTGTAATGTTCTCTTTTAAAGGAGTAAGGGATCACCCTGCTTCACTTCCCAGCGCTCAGTTTGCTCAGATGCATTATGGTAAATGCAGTACATGGTTGCACTTGCTTCAGTAAAAGTCTTTAGTTTTTTTCACCATTGTGGGTTCAGTCCCTCTGTGTACCTCTAAACAGGTGTTTTAGGATCATGGTCCTTCTGTAGTAGAGTGTAACAAGTTGTTTAATAGATGCTGGAAATGCTGCTCACAGTTTTCACAGGTCCTGTACCACTCACTGAGCACAGGTGCACGAACTAGAAGTTGTCAGCCCCTCAGGTCAAGGAAGACTTATGAAATGATGGAGGATGGGAGCACACTGACTCACGTCCCAGGACTCAGTTTGCCCAGGTGCTTAGGGTAAATGCAGTGCATGGCAACACCTACTTCAGTAAAAGTCTATAATGGTCACCATTGTTGGTGCAGCCAGATCTGTGTATCACTAGACATGTTTCAGATTGTGTCCTTCTGTAAAGAGTAACCAATAGTTTTAGAGATGCTGGAAATGTAACTGACAGTCTTCCGAGGTATCTGAACCACTCACTGAGTGCAGCTGAATCAACCAGAGCTCATCAGCTCAAGGGAGCTTCATCAAACAGAGGAGGACAGGAGCATACTGCCTCACATCCCAGCACTCATTTTGCTGAGATGCAATATGTAAATGCATTCCTGAAATAGGTGTCAAGAGAGATACAGCAGTAGCTGCACCAGCAATGGTGAATACTAAAGACTTTCAACTAAAGTGAGTGTTACAATGCACGGCATTTACCACAATGAATCTGGGCGAATTGTGTGCTGGAATGCCAGGCAGTGTGCTAATTACTCCTTTTGTGTATTTGTATTTGTGGTGGTATTTATAGAGCGCAACGTTCGCTCCGAAAGGAGCATCTTGGCGCTGAGTTTCCTGGTAGAAGGTCATTTCCAGTGGAGGGGGGAAGAAATTAAATGGCAGCTTTGATGAATTCCTCCTTGAGGCCGAAAATCCAAGTTTTGAGCATTTTTTTGAAGAGTTTTTCATGGGTTATAAATCTCAGGTTTTTGGGCAGGAGGTTCCAGGCCTTGGAAGCCAAGTGGTGTGAGGTTTTGCCACCTTTTGTCTTCAGATTGAATTTGGCAGGGAGGATGAGGTTGTCGTGGGAAGAGCGTAGAGATCTAGACGGGTTGTAATGGGGGAAACGTTTGGCGAGGTATCGTGGGCCAGAGCGATTGAAAGCCCGGAAGGCGATCAGCAGCATTTTGAAAAAGATTCTTTTAGGAAGGGGAAGCCAGTGCAGGGATTTTAAAGCGGCGGAGTTGGACGATTTTCTGGGCAGTTTTAAGACGAGTCGGGCTGCGGTATGGAGGATACTTTGGAGTTTGTTGAGTGTAGACTTTTTAGCTCCTGCGAGGAGACCGTTACAGTAATCCAGGCGGGAGATTATTAGGGCTACCGTGACCGTTTTTCTGGCGTCGAGAGGCAGAAAGTCGAAGAATTTCTTCAGGGATTTGATGACACCAAAACAACGGATCTATGATGTTACAACGCGTTATTTTACAACGCAGACCGTTACATCGCAATTTTTACAACGCAGGAACCATTACAATGCAAACCTTTACAACGCATGTCATTACATAGCAGATGCTATTACAACGCATGGCATTACATCGTAAGTATAGGTAAGTATACCTTTTTAAAAAAAATGTAATTAAGTTAATTTAATTAAATTAATTTAATTAAAATACATTTTAAAATAGTAATTATTTTTATTAAATAAATTTAAATTTATTTATTTAAATTAATTTTAATAAAAATTGTAATTAATTTTATTTAATTAATATAATTAAATTAATTTACTTTAAATATTTTTTTGGTTGTAATTAAATTAAATTATTTAAAATAATGTATTTAATTTAATTATTTTAATTAAGAAATGTAATTAATATAATATAATTAATTTAATTTAACCTAAAAACACCCCTGTACCCCAAAACCCAAACCCTGCCCTGAAACCTAAAAACACCCCTGTACCCCAAAACTCAAACCCTACCTTGAAACCTAAAAACACCCCTGTACCCCAAAACCCAAACCCTACCCTGAAACCTAAAAACACCCCTGTATCCCAAAACCCAAACCCTACCCTGAAACCTAAAAACACCCCTGTATCCCAAAACCCAAACCCTACCCTGAAACCTAAAAACACCCCTGTACCCCAAAACCCAAACCTTGCCCTAAAACCTAAAAACACCCCTGTACCCCAAAACCCAAACCCTACCCTGAAACCTAAAAACACCCCTGTACCCCAAAACCCAAACCCTACCCTGAAACCTAAAAACACCCCTGTATCCCAAAACCCAAACCCTACCCTGAAACCTAAAAACACCCCTGTACCCCAAAACCCAAACCCTACCCTGAAACCTAAAAACACCCCTGTACCCCAAAACCCAAACCCTACCCTGAAACCTAAAAACACCCCTATACCCCAAAACCCAAACCCTGCCCTAAAACCTAAAAACACCCATGTACCCCAAAACCCAAACCCTGCCCTAAAACCTAAAAACACCCCTATACCCCAAAACCCAAACCCTGCCCTAAAACCTAAAAACACCCCTGTACCCCAAAACCTGCCCTAAAACCTAAAAACACCCCTGTACCCCAAAACCCAAACCATGCCCTAAAACCTAAAAATACCCAAACACCCCAAAACATATACCTCAGTACCCCAAAACATATACTCCTATACTCATACTTATTTTAAAAATTACTTAAATTAATAAAATTAATTTATAATATTTATATACATTAATAAATCTTTTTATTTATTTTTATTTATAATTAATAATAATTAAATCAATTATATAATATTAAATAAAATAAAAAAAATTATATACTTACCAATATTTACGATGTAATGGTATGCGTTGTAATACCATCTGCTATGTAATGCCATGCGTTGTAATGGCATCCGATGTAATGGATCCTGCGTTGTAATAGCTGCGTTGTAACAGCATTACGACGTAAAAGTTGCGTTGTAAGTGATACACACCCAAAACAACGGCCCGCTACTGTCCTGACATGGAGGTCAAAGGAGAGATCACTGTCAAATAGGATACCGAGGTTTTTTGCAGTGGTTACGGTCTTGGGAGGGGCAACGGAGTTGTCTGGCCACCAGAGGGCCGGGCAGAATGTGGTGTTTTTTCCCATGGGAAGGATCTCCGTTTTACTGGAGTTACATTTAAGGTGATTAACATCCATCCATTGGAAGACAGCTGTTAAGCAGTTTTTAAGATTTAGCTCTGCATTCGTGGAGTTCTTCTCTAAGGGTACAATAAGTTGGGTGTCATCGGCATATGATGTTACAGGTATGCCGAATGACTCGATAAGGGATATGAGAGGGATGAGGTATACATTGAAGAGGAGGGGGCTCAAAATTGAGCCCTGGGGGACCCCCGAGGAGACTTTCTTTTCGTGGGAGTGGAAAGGACCGAGAGCGATGGTTTGGGATCTGTCGGTTAAGTAAGATTTTATCCAGGCCAAGGCCACATCAGAAATCCCTATGTCAGCCAGTCTGTTGAGCAGGATGGTATGGGAGATGGCGTCGAACGCCGCAGTAAGATCTAAGAGTATGAGGACGACGTTCATTTTCTGATCTTGAAGCATTTTAACCGAGTCGGTGAGTTCGATCAAGGCCGTTTCGGTGGAGTGGTTGGGGCGAAAGCCAGATTGTTGCGGGTGTAGTATATCGTGAGTCTCAAGATATTGTTTAAGTTCCCTGTAGACCATATGCTCTGTAATTTTACCCAGGGCCGGAAGAAGTGAGATTGGCCAGAGGTTGGTTAGATCTGTGGGGGGTTTGTTAGCTTTCTCCGTCAGGGGTTTAACTATGCCTTGTTTCCATAAGCGAGGGACGCAGCCCGTACTTAAGGAGAAGTTGACTATTTCATTGATTATTGGGTTTACCACATCAATGAGTTGGTGCAGGATTTTTGGGGGGCAGGGGTCAGAGGGCGACCCAGATTTGCAGGCCAAGATAACTTCTCTGGTTAGGTCGAGGGAGACCGGCGAGAATTTTTTTAGGGTAAACTCGGGTGGTGCCATCGGAGGATGAGTATGTGAAAAAATTCCTAGGCAATCATAAACAAGGAAACTAATGCAAGGAGGGACGGACGACTAAATAAATGCATATACATACAAGTACTATTTATTTATCAAAAAAACCATATATTGTACACAGAGTTGTTTAAAAAAACAGTTCATAAATCACAATAGACACAATAAACAATTCATAAATCACAATAAACACAATAAATTATTAAAAACAATAATAAGACATCAATATCAAAATAGAACAACAATTAATAATAAAACCAGGGGTGGCAAATTTATTTCGACGCGCGTTTCGGCGTGCAAGACAACGCCTTCTTCAGGAGCCACACAATTTTCTGCAATGTAACAGAAAAATACATATTATAACAACCCTATTTTTTGATTAAAATCATTAGTTAATGCATTACTACTTTAGTCAAAAATGTTTGTCCTCCACTCCTTAGCTATTTGACACTATTTGTGTAACACAAGGTTATATTCAACACAGCACAATAAAAAACAGCATGATTAACATAAGGTTAACATAATAAAAACCATCTGTTAATACATAACTATTATTTGCAAAGAAATTATTCTAAACCATACATTTATACAAAAAGAACATGGGTTCATGCAATCATCATATTTGATCTACCGAAAATACAAAAACGTCTATGTCCTGTTATATTTAGCAAAGACATTCCTTATTGTATCAAAAACCCAATACATAGAGTACATGTAATTGGACTTACTAAAATCAAGGATGGGGAATGATTATCTTCGTGCCCTTTCCTAATATGGCTACAATTCCTAACGTGCACCGCAGAGAGTCCACAGGGAATAGGGTATTTCTTACATCAGTGGTAAGTTTACCTATTTATTCAAGGATGGGAAATACCAATGAGAAAATTGCAAGGCATATTCCGTTAGAGCTAACTAACCAAAGAGTGCCTAAATTATCTCACCTTTTTAATCATATCCAAAGTTCTTTGATTAAGGACATCTGACTTGCAATATAAGGTGCAGCGCGATAAGTAGAAGAATAAAAAATGGTTTTATCTGTGTTAAAAAAAGGGGAAAAACACGATAGTGCTAATTAACATATTTTTTATATATATGTAAGTGCATGATGCAAGCACATGTCTTGTTATTCAGTGAATCCTCTATATACACTTTCAAACTCACCAAAGAATTAGTTTTTCACGGTGCAATCTTTAAAGCCTTTCCAAATCGGCTGTAAGTTGCTTCCTTATTTGTAGTTGCTCGTGGCTCAAAACAGGGTAATGTCGAGCTAGTCTCTGCAGGGAAAAGTAAATAAACCAAGCAGCCCTGAGTTAAATAGGGCAGTAGTTCTACCATCATTCTCACTTAACTGAGCCGTTTACGATGGCTTTGCAACGTTTATAAAATAAACGGAGAAACATAGGTGCTAGTTTAAATACAACCGCTTACCGTAAAACTTTTTTTAAAAAACAGATTATAGTTCTATCCAGCGTCTGGTGTCTGTTATGTGTAAATTCACAGCTTTATGGAAGCGTCCCGTAGAAAACGATTAGCACTTCTACTTCTTTTCTCTCTGTTTACATAAACACTCGTTGCTCAAGACAGGATAATGTCGAGCTTGGAGTCTATGAAGAAAAGGAATACAAATCGAGCCGCCCCAAAGATTAATAAGATCAATAGTGATAAGGGCGCTATCGTTCAGCTCTAGTTGCACAGCGAGGGAAAATAAACCCACAGTGCAGATCTGCCACGTTGTAAGGCTTACCAGTGGAGTTTCACGTGCGTGACGACTACTCCCATCTAGCTTCGGCGTCCGGCGTCCGGTGAAAAAATGATGACTAACCCTGCCAAGATCCGGAAAGGCTGAAATACCTTCCGGCACTGACCACGTGTTTGCCCAGGTGGAAATTTTAAAGGGATAATGCACATTTAAGGCTGAATACGGAGACCGATCGTTTTGGAACAAAAGCCTAAGCTAGGCATTTCAACTCCAGAACAAAGGTTTACATATAGCATAAAATATATGCGTTATATTGCCAACACGATCCTAGCATTGCCAATACAATCCTAGCATATATAAAAATCGATTCCTGACCATATTAAATAAGTTCCTAGCCTATTATTTAATTTAATAGCGTAATGGCATTAAATGTGAGCAATAAATACAGATATTAATGTGCGACCATATTAAGTGAGGTCCTAGCCTATTAATTAGGGTAGTAGCGCTATGCTACTAAGCATGGACAAGGAACCAGGTATGTAGAGGAAATGGTTTTGTTTAAATAAACAAACCATAAAAGCATAACAGTTTAAAAGGAACAAGTAACTAAAGATCAATGAATTTATTAAAAAATCGCGTTTTCCCATGGCATTTCAGAATTTAATCCCTTTGCAAAGGTATTAAAAACAAAAATCCAATAGACCTCGCGCTTTTTGCGAATAGCGCAACCACCTTTATCATTTGAAACTCTAATTTTCTCTAGGATGCGCCACTGGAATTCGTCAGGCTTGTGATTGTGTTCCAGGTAGTGCTTCACTAGAGGCGCCAAAACCTTGCCGGTTTTAATCGCGGATCTGTGCTCTGTCAGTCGGACTTGAACCGATCTCGAAGTTTCGCCAACATAGCCTAACCCACAGGGGCATAGAATAAAATATATGACATTTGTGGTTTTGCAATTCCACATGTCACAGGCTTTTGTTGAGAAACCATTATGAACATAGTTCTCACCTCTCAAAATGTTGGTACATGACTTACAAGAGGAGCAAGGTACTGTCCCACGAACAGGCAGGTTATTTAACAAAGACCGCTGTCCAAGGGCAACATTATTTGTACTATTGTTAAATCTTGAATGGACGATTCGGTCCTTGATGTTCTTATTTCTTTTATGAGCGAACAGCGGTTTGGCCAAGGTGTCTTTGGATGTAGGGTTGCAGTTTAAAATGTGCCAATTGCTGTTAATAATTTGTTTTACACGGTCATTAAGAGTAGAATGTTTGATGACACAGACAAGCTGGTCAGTTTTTTTCTTTTCCTTATTTTCAAGTAGAGCATTACGGTCATAAAACCTAGCTCGTTTGTAGGAGCTTCTTACCAATCTATGGGGATATCCTCGCTCTAGGAACTTCTTCCTCATTTCTGATGCTTGGATATCAAAATCATAAAGATTGGTACAATTCCTGCGTACACGCAGGAATTGGGAGAACGGAATACTATCGCGTTGACTCTTAGGATGAAAACTAGTGAAGTCAAGCAATGTATTACGGGCAGTCGGTTTGACAAACAGATCTACTATTAATTTGTTGTCCTCATTTTTTATCAATAGATCCAAAAATTCCACTTGGTCATTATCATACTTGGCAGTAAACTTAAGATTAATATCTGCCATGTTAATCCATTCTAAAAATTCTAAAAGTGTGTCCTTCCCATTGGTCCAGATAAAAAAGATGTCGTCAATATATCTGGACCAATGGGAAATGGACTCAAAGAATGGTGCTATCTCATTGTCAATGAATTTGTCTTCAAATGCCGACATGTAAATGTTAGCAATTGATGGTGCGACAGAAGCACCCATACTTACTCCTCGGGTCTGACGATAGACAGAGTCCCCAAACTCAAAAATATTTTCAGTAAGTACGATGTACAGACAATCAATGAGAAATTTTTTTGGGCAGCTTATATGATGTTTATCAATAAACCAATCTGTTGCTATTATTGCCTCTTTGAGAGGGATGTTACTATATAGGGACTCAATGTCCATGGTAACTAAAAAATCTCTACCGTGCATAAAGTCCAAATGTTCAACTCTAGAGATCATGTGGCCAGTATCTTTAATGTACGACTTGATCTTAGGTATATAGGGTCTTAAGACATGATCTACAAACTTAGAGAGGGGCTCTGTCGGTGTTCCTATCGTAGACACAATAGGTCTATATGGGGGGTCCAGGACGTTCTTATGTACCTTGGGTAACCCATAGATACATGCCGTTTTCCCTTTGTTGTAGTTAAGGAAATCATGTTCTTTTAAGGTGATATCTCCATTAGAAAGAGCCTCACTAGTGAGATGTCGAATTTTCTTGTTGATCATGTTTAAAGGGTTGAAGGATATTTCCTGATAGGTGGTATTATCGTTTAACATGGACTTCATTTTTAGTTTATAATTGTCAGAATCAATAACGACGATTCCTCCTCCTTTATCACAAGCTTTTATAACCAATTCAGTATTGCTAGCTAGTGAATTTAAGGCGAGAGATTCTTCCTTATTGAGATTATAGATCGGTTTAGGTACATATTTTAAGGTCCTGTCTAATTTTTGGAGTACCACCAACTCAAATGCAGCGACTTCAGGACCGACCTGCTCTAAGGAAGGACTGAATGTGGAGGGCAATGATACTGTTTTGTTAATGTCAGGATCATTATTATTACTGACATTTATTTGGAAAAACTTCCTGAGTCGAATTTTCCTGAAAAAGGAGATTACATCTTGATATAATTCAAAAATGTTTACATGCGCATGAGGCACGAACGATAGTCCCTTTGAAAGTACAGATTCACTAAAAGTGTCTAGGGTAGTTGTAGATAGATTAAATATAGGAATTATGTTCCTTGTCCCCAGTATTGGCGACTTCGACTGGGGACAAGGAACATGAATTATATCAAGATGTAATCTCCTTTTTCAGGAAAATTCGACTCAGGAAGTTTTTCCAAATAAATGTCAGTAATAATAATGATCCTGACATTAACAAAACAGTATCATTGCCCTCCACATTCAGTCCTTCCTTAGAGCAGGTCGGTCCTGAAGTCGCTGCATTTGAGTTGGTGGTACTCCAAAAATTAGACAGGACCTTAAAATATGTACCTAAACCGATCTATAATCTCAATAAGGAAGAATCTCTCGCCTTAAATTCACTAGCTAGCAATACTGAATTGGTTATAAAAGCTTGTGATAAAGGAGGAGGAATCGTCGTTATTGATTCTGACAATTATAAACTAAAAATGAAGTCCATGTTAAACGATAATACCACCTATCAGGAAATATCCTTCAACCCTTCAAACATGATCAACAAGAAAATTCGACATCTCACTAGTGAGGCTCTTTCTAATGGAGATATCACCTTAAAAGAACATGATTTCCTTAACTACAACAAAGGGAAAACGGCATGTATCTATGGGTTACCCAAGGTACATAAGAACGTCCTGGACCCCCCATATAGACCTATTGTGTCTACGATAGGAACACCGACAGAGCCCCTCTCTAAGTTTGTAGATCATGTCTTAAGACCCTATATACCTAAGATCAAGTCGTACATTAAAGATACTGGCCACATGATCTCTAGAGTTGAACATTTGGACTTTATGCACGGTAGAGATTTTTTAGTTACCATGGACATTGAGTCCCTATATAGTAACATCCCTCTCAAAGAGGCAATAATAGCAACAGATTGGTTTATTGATAAACATCATATAAGCTGCCCAAAAAAATTTCTCATTGATTGTCTGTACATCGTACTTACTGAAAATATTTTTGAGTTTGGGGACTCTGTCTATCGTCAGACCCGAGGAGTAAGTATGGGTGCTTCTGTCGCACCATCAATTGCTAACATTTACATGTCGGCATTTGAAGACAAATTCATTGACAATGAGATAGCACCATTCTTTGAGTCCATTTCCCATTGGTCCAGATATATTGACGACATCTTTTTTATCTGGACCAATGGGAAGGACACACTTTTAGAATTTTTAGAATGGATTAACATGGCAGATATTAATCTTAAGTTTACTGCCAAGTATGATAATGACCAAGTGGAATTTTTGGATCTATTGATAAAAAATGAGGACAACAAATTAATAGTAGATCTGTTTGTCAAACCGACTGCCCGTAATACATTGCTTGACTTCACTAGTTTTCATCCTAAGAGTCAACGCGATAGTATTCCGTTCTCCCAATTCCTGCGTGTACGCAGGAATTGTACCAATCTTTATGATTTTGATATCCAAGCATCAGAAATGAGGAAGAAGTTCCTAGAGCGAGGATATCCCCATAGATTGGTAAGAAGCTCCTACAAACGAGCTAGGTTTTATGACCGTAATGCTCTACTTGAAAATAAGGAAAAGAAAAAAACTGACCAGCTTGTCTGTGTCATCAAACATTCTACTCTTAATGACCGTGTAAAACAAATTATTAACAGCAATTGGCACATTTTAAACTGCAACCCTACATCCAAAGACACCTTGGCCAAACCGCTGTTCGCTCATAAAAGAAATAAGAACATCAAGGACCGAATCGTCCATTCAAGATTTAACAATAGTACAAATAATGTTGCCCTTGGACAGCGGTCTTTGTTAAATAACCTGCCTGTTCGTGGGACAGTACCTTGCTCCTCTTGTAAGTCATGTACCAACATTTTGAGAGGTGAGAACTATGTTCATAATGGTTTCTCAACAAAAGCCTGTGACATGTGGAATTGCAAAACCACAAATGTCATATATTTTATTCTATGCCCCTGTGGGTTAGGCTATGTTGGCGAAACTTCGAGATCGGTTCAAGTCCGACTGACAGAGCACAGATCCGCGATTAAAACCGGCAAGGTTTTGGCGCCTCTAGTGAAGCACTACCTGGAACACAATCACAAGCCTGACGAATTCCAGTGGCGCATCCTAGAGAAAATTAGAGTTTCAAATGATAAAGGTGGTTGCGCTATTCGCAAAAAGCGCGAGGTCTATTGGATTTTTGTTTTTAATACCTTTGCAAAGGGATTAAATTCTGAAATGCCATGGGAAAACGCGATTTTTTAATAAATTCATTGATCTTTAGTTACTTGTTCCTTTTAAACTGTTATGCTTTTATGGTTTGTTTATTTAAACAAAACCATTTCCTCTACATACCTGGTTCCTTGTCCATGCTTAGTAGCATAGCGCTACTACCCTAATTAATAGGCTAGGACCTCACTTAATATGGTCGCACATTAATATCTGTATTTATTGCTCACATTTAATGCCATTACGCTATTAAATTAAATAATAGGCTAGGAACTTATTTAATATGGTCAGGAATCGATTTTTATATATGCTAGGATTGTATTGGCAATGCTAGGATCGTGTTGGCAATATAACGCATATATTTTATGCTATATGTAAACCTTTGTTCTGGAGTTGAAATGCCTAGCTTAGGCTTTTGTTCCAAAACGATCGGTCTCCGTATTCAGCCTTAAATGTGCATTATCCCTTTAAAATTTCCACCTGGGCAAACACGTGGTCAGTGCCGGAAGGTATTTCAGCCTTTCCGGATCTTGGCAGGGTTAGTCATCATTTTTTCACCGGACGCCGGACGCCGAAGCTAGATGGGAGTAGTCGTCACGCACGTGAAACTCCACTGGTAAGCCTTACAACGTGGCAGATCTGCACTGTGGGTTTATTTTCCCTCGCTGTGCAACTAGAGCTGAACGATAGCGCCCTTATCACTATTGATCTTATTAATCTTTGGGGCGGCTCGATTTGTATTCCTTTTCTTCATAGACTCCAAGCTCGACATTATCCTGTCTTGAGCAACGAGTGTTTATGTAAACAGAGAGAAAAGAAGTAGAAGTGCTAATCGTTTTCTACGGGACGCTTCCATAAAGCTGTGAATTTACACATAACAGACACCAGACGCTGGATAGAACTATAATCTGTTTTTTAAAAAAAGTTTTACGGTAAGCGGTTGTATTTAAACTAGCACCTATGTTTCTCCGTTTATTTTATAAACGTTGCAAAGCCATCGTAAACGGCTCAGTTAAGTGAGAATGATGGTAGAACTACTGCCCTATTTAACTCAGGGCTGCTTGGTTTATTTACTTTTCCCTGCAGAGACTAGCTCGACATTACCCTGTTTTGAGCCACGAGCAACTACAAATAAGGAAGCAACTTACAGCCGATTTGGAAAGGCTTTAAAGATTGCACCGTGAAAAACTAATTCTTTGGTGAGTTTGAAAGTGTATATAGAGGATTCACTGAATAACAAGACATGTGCTTGCATCATGCACTTACATATATATAAAAAATATGTTAATTAGCACTATCGTGTTTTTCCCCTTTTTTTAACACAGATAAAACCATTTTTTATTCTTCTACTTATCGCGCTGCACCTTATATTGCAAGTCAGATGTCCTTAATCAAAGAACTTTGGATATGATTAAAAAGGTGAGATAATTTAGGCACTCTTTGGTTAGTTAGCTCTAACGGAATATGCCTTGCAATTTTCTCATTGGTATTTCCCATCCTTGAATAAATAGGTAAACTTACCACTGATGTAAGAAATACCCTATTCCCTGTGGACTCTCTGCGGTGCACGTTAGGAATTGTAGCCATATTAGGAAAGGGCACGAAGATAATCATTCCCCATCCTTGATTTTAGTAAGTCCAATTACATGTACTCTATGTATTGGGTTTTTGATACAATAAGGAATGTCTTTGCTAAATATAACAGGACATAGACGTTTTTGTATTTTCGGTAGATCAAATATGATGATTGCATGAACCCATGTTCTTTTTGTATAAATGTATGGTTTAGAATAATTTCTTTGCAAATAATAGTTATGTATTAACAGATGGTTTTTATTATGTTAACCTTATGTTAATCATGCTGTTTTTTATTGTGCTGTGTTGAATATAACCTTGTGTTACACAAATAGTGTCAAATAGCTAAGGAGTGGAGGACAAACATTTTTGACTAAAGTAGTAATGCATTAACTAATGATTTTAATCAAAAAATAGGGTTGTTATAATATGTATTTTTCTGTTACATTGCAGAAAATTGTGTGGCTCCTGAAGAAGGCGTTGTCTTGCACGCCGAAACGCGCGTCGAAATAAATTTGCCACCCCTGGTTTTATTATTAATTGTTGTTCTATTTTGATATTGATGTCTTATTATTGTTTTTAATAATTTATTGTGTTTATTGTGATTTATGAATTGTTTATTGTGTCTATTGTGATTTATGAACTGTTTTTTTAAACAACTCTGTGTACAATATATGGTTTTTTTGATAAATAAATAGTACTTGTATGTATATGCATTTATTTAGTCGTCCGTCCCTCCTTGCATTAGTTTCCTTGTTTATGATTGCCTAGGAATTTTTTCACATACCTGTTTATTTCCCTGTCCTAGGAATCATTATTTCTATTCAGGGGGCCCTTGTTTTTCACATATGCCATCGGAGGATGACCCAGTGAGAATTGGCTGGCTTGGGTGGGCAAAAAATCCTTTTGAATAGCTTCAATTTTTTCTTCAAAGTAATCAGCTATTTGGTTGCATAGCTCTTGGGATGGGGGTATTTCAATTTGGAGGGCTTTGGGTTTGGTAAATGATTTTACAATGGAAAAAAGTGTTTTTTGCTTTTGATTGGAGTCGTTGATGGCTTTGATATAGAAGGACTTTTTGGCGGATTTAATGACTGAGTGGTAGTCTTTTCTTAGTAGAGTGTATGATAGACGATCAGTAGTGTCATACGCTCTGCGCCACTTGCGTTCAGCTTTTCTGCAGGAGAGGCGTGACGTGGCCACCTCAGGAGTAAACCGGGGGCATTAGATTTGAGTTTTTTGTCTGATCTACGGGGAGGATTGGAGGGGGTCCGAGCACTGATTTCGTGGGAGAGCCATCCGTGAAGGAGGTTGGCGTTGGCTTCGATGTCGCCGGTGAGGGTGGGGGCATGAGATTGAGGGATAGGGTCGAGTTCAAAGGATTCTTGTATTTTTTTCCAGTTTACAAAGTTGTCAGGGAGCGAGTTGGATTTACTGGACGAAGGTGGGCGGGAAGTTTTAATGTGGAAAGGGATCAAGCAGTGATCCGTCCAAATTTGAGGTACCGGGGGAAGGGTAGTGAGGGAGGGAAGGTTGGAACACACGCCAGTGTATGTCCAAGGATGTGAGTGGGCAGAGACACGTTTTGCCGAAGGTTAAAGATGGCTAGTGTCTGTAGAAGGTTTGTGGTCTGTTGGTCCAAGTTGGATTCAAGGTGAAGGTTAAAATCTCCAAGCAGCGCGAAATGGGGGTATCTGAGCAGAAGATGACCCAGAGTATCGGTAAGTGTGTCAAGTAAATTGGAGGGATTGCCAGGTGGGCGGTAGATGAGGTCGCCTGTGAAGGATGAGGAATTGTTAAGTTTGATTGAAAAACCGAGTCCTTCAGTGTCTTTCAGGGTATTTAGGTTGAAGGTGTGACAGGGAAAACTGTTTTTTAATACTAAGGCAACTCCGCCACCTCTTCCTTTCGGTCTGTCCTGTCTGAAGATGGAGAAGCCTTGTGGGAGGGCGATAGCTAAGTCCGGATTGCTATTTTCAGTGAGCCAAGTTTCCGTTATCAGGAGGCAGTCGAGATCTAAGTCGAGGATAAGGTCTCTTATGTCTTGACTGTGTTTGCACATGGAACGTGCGTTTATAAGTCCACCTTTGAAGTCCGGAGAGTTATTCATGTTGGGGGGGGTGGGGGATGGTGAGAGAACTGGGGTGACAGAGAGAGACCATTTGCAAGTGTTACAGTGAAAAGTGCTCGTAAGGTCAGCCAGGTTCAGCAGGCAGGGGCAACGGTTCTTACCGCGAAGACGATGGAGGTCGCTGGATGGATAAGTGCAACGGGTTGTAATTTGGGCAGGATTTCCTGCGCTAGTCGCGTTCTTGGCGCGGACGGGCCCAGACGGGCTTGCCTTAGGCGCGCCTTCGGCGCGCAACCGGCGCTCCCGCTGCGCTCGTCCGCTGCGCTCGTCCGCTGCGCTTCCTGTGCATGCACATTTTTGCCCCAGAGGGGGGTGTGGCCAAAAGGGGGCTTGGTCAGCGTGCACGCCTGGACTGATGGCGGCCGCTGAAACTGAATGGAAAAACGCTACAGCGTTCAGGTCGGCTGTACGCTAGAGATGGGAGCGGTTCCTGGCAATGGCGCTTAGAGTTAAAAGCTAACACAGTAAGTGACACCACACAGAATGATAAAAACAGTTGTTAGGCTTTAGAGTATTTCAATTAAAATTTTCAATTTCCGAAATGCACTCGTACCGCCAGACCCGGCTTTACGCCTCAGGTCTGGGTGAGGAAATGTGATTTGACTCTTGTTGAGTTGTTAGGCTGATGACCTCTGGGATGCACCTGCGCTCTAGGTGTGCGTATAGAAACCTGAGAAGACTCTGAGCTGCATTGCTAGCACTCCCAATCTTCTCTTGTTGCTTGCTATTGAAGAAGCAAAACAATCCTGAAACACTTGTCCAGAGATACACAGCACTGGCTGCATCAACAGTAGTGAATAATAAATACTTTCAACTAAAGTTAATGTTATCATGCACAGCGTTTACCACAATGCATCTGGGTTAATTGTTTGCTGGTATGCCAGGCAGTGTGTTAATACCTCTTGTGTAATATAATCTGGTGCTCGAGTAAAGCACTCCAATACCCTTGGGTCATGTTTGTGCCATATAAAACTGCAAAAATGTATAAATATTGAGTCCAAAATGCACCACTGGGCCTCATTTTAACACAAAAACGAAATGAATATGAGGCCTTACGCTATAATTTGATGCCGGAGGTTTTTTTTTTTACATTTTCTGAAAACACTGGTATCAATACCAAGATTATTCAGATGCCTCATTATTTTAGTGAATGAATGCCACAGGCCAGCATTTCAGTATGGCAAGTTTTCCAGGTTTAGACTCCAATTTTAAGGGCAGATCAATATCTTGGCCGCAGCGATACAGCCTTAATCCTACTTACAATTTCCAGTTAGAGAGAAGTACTCCTATTTACAGGTGCAGATTTAATGGTGGTCAAACGCCTTCACCTCCACAAAAAGTTTGAGGTGTTCTGTTACCCTTCCCATCATGTAAGGGGATTTACTCCGGTGTTTTGCTGATGCAAATATCCAAGAATTTCCACCATGGAAAGGGGCCAGAGAGGAGTTTAACAATAAACTCACAAGTTTGGCAGGCATTCACAAACTGTTTAGGCAAATCAAATCAAAAGCAGTCCTGGAATTCTTTGAATTTCCAGCCTGTTATTGCACCAAGTGCTTGCAGCAAGAGAGTTCACCTGCAAGAAATTGGGTGATTGGTTGATGGTGGTGGAAACCCCACTCAGGCAGCAACTACAATCCTTGTCAGGGTGAACCACAGAAACTCACTAAATTAACATGAGATTTACCCTCTGGTAGCTTGGCACAAATCAGTCAGGCTTAACGTAGAGACAATGTGTGAAGTATTTAAGTAGCACACAAACAGTAATAAAGTGAAACACAGCAATCACAAACCAATTTAGAAACAAAGAGTACATTTTAATACAGATAAATGACACCAGAACAACAAAGATTCAGACAACCAGAAATATACAATTTTAGGTTTTTTGTGAAAATAGCACCTATAAGCACAAAGCTCAATTTCCAGTCATCTGGTTGCGCTAGACCAAGGGAAAGTCAGAAATTGAGACCAACTGCGATGGAGCGCATGTCGGATGCAGGGACCAGGTCAGCACACTGAAAAGTTACCTTCTAAGTCCAGTGTGATGAGTTCTGCTCACTTTGGAGGAGTCTACGTGGACATCACAAATGGTTGTCGCTGTAGTGTGAAGAGCAGGTTGGGCATTGCAGACAATCGTCGCTGTCGCTGAAAGAGCTAGACGGGAGTCACAGACTGTCGTCACTGTAGCTTCACGCTGGCGGTTGTCTTGGGTTGATGTTGCTGTAGTTTGCAGTACAGGTATCGTGTTGGCAGTCACCATGGACAGTTGTTGTAGGCATGACAAGCAAGTTTCACCGGAGTTTGGCGTTGGCAATCATCACAGGTGGCAGAGTTTCGGCATGAATTGGCCGTTCACAGTTGCAAGGAGCCCAAACTTCTGTATTTTAACCTTCACTTCAGGAGGAGTATGCTCTTATGCCAGCCAAGGGTCCAAGACCTGGATGGCACCTCTTGAGGATCAGGACTCATTCCAACAGAGGCCAGCACAGCTCAGGCAGGTCCATTTGAAGGTCAGGCAGGTCCAGTTGCAGCAGGTCAGCTGAGCTGTTACAGGGAGGCATTTGAGCTAGTCTTTGTCTTGTGTCTCACACAGGATGTCAGCCAACTGACATTTGGAGTCTCTCTGGTCAGCCTGGGTGAATACAAGCAGGTCTAGTCTCTCTTCTCAGATAGCAAGTCAGTATTTTGAGCAGCAGAGCCGTCCTCTGGCGGCAGGGCAGTCCTATGTCTGTAACTTCCAAAGGTCTATGATTCTTCTGATGAGTGGCTCTAGAGGTCCAATGTTTATATCTGGTGCCAGCTTTTGTGTGGGGGAATTAATCTCCTTCCCCAATACAGGTTTTGGAACCTCCCTACCCGTCCCCTGGTCAAGGTTCCAAACTGTCTTTGATGACAAAAGTCAGAGTATGTCACTTTCCTTTGTGTGTGTGTGCTAGGAAAAGGCCCTTGGAAGTGTAAGTAGGGCTGAGCACAGCCCTCCCCACCCATCCTTTCAGGATTGCACAACATGTCTTCACCTAAGCCCTCTTTAACTCACTGTCTGGAAGCAATACACAAACCTCAACAGCAGAGCCATCCATAGTCATGTGACCTAGGAGACTGGCAGAAAAGCACAATTGGTTGGGACAAGCAAATGCCAACTTTCTAAATGTGGTACAAAAGGGGGTGGTGATGGACGGAGCATCAAGCAAGCCGGGCTGAAGACGACTGTAATGCCAGAAACCGGTCCTCGGAAGCTTGTTTCCGGTCCAGGGAAGGCATGGCTTGGCAGTTCGGGCTGGACTGTTCCCATGAGGCACAGGGTCAGACTGATTTGCATATAGCCATGTCTGAACTGGGGTGGCAGAGTGGGCTAAAGAACGGTGATGGATTAAACCCAGATCTTTTGACTGGGTGTGAGTGTTTGATTGGTTCAGATGCTCCGTCCATTACCACCCCCTTTTGTACCGCTTTTGGCCGCCATAAGTGTGGCAGGGTATGCTCAGATGTGAGTCCCTTGCTCACTTTGCCACTGGAGTCAAGCAAGCCAGGCTGAAGACGGCTGTAATGCCAGAAACCGGTCCTCGGAAGCTTGTTTCCGGTCCAGGGAAGGCATGGCTTGGCAGTTCGGGCTGGACTGTTCCCATGAGGCACAGGGTCAGACTGATTTGCATATAGCCATGTCTGAACTGGGGTGGCAGAGTGGGCTAAAGAACGGTGATGGATTAAACCCAGGTCTTTTGACTGGGTGTGAGTGTTTGATTGGTTCAGATGCTCCGTCCATTACCACCCCCTATTGTACCGCTTTTGGCCGCCATAAGTGTGGCAGGGTATGCTCAGACGTGAGTCCCTTGCTCACTTTGCCACTGGATTCAAGCAAGCCTGGCTGAAGACGGCTGTAATGCCAGAAACTGGTCCTCAGAAGCTTGTTTCCGGTCCAGGGAAGGCATGGCTTGGCAGTTCAGGCTGGACTGTTCCCATGAGGCACAGGGTCAGACTGATTTGCATATAGCCATGTCTGAACTGAGGTGGCAGAGTGGGCTAAAGAACGGTGATGGATTAAACCCAGATATTTTGACTGGGTGTGAGTGTTTGATTGGTTCAGATGCTCCGTCCATTACCACCCCCTTTTGTACCGCTTTTGGCCGCCATAAGTGTGGCAGGATATGCTCAGACTTGAGTCCCTTGCTCACTTTGCCACTCCGTCCATTACCACCCCCTATTGTACCGCTTTTGGCCGCCATAAGTATGCTCAGACGTGAGTCCCTTGCTCACTTTGCCACTGGATTCAAGCAAGCCAGGCTGAAGACGGCTGTAATGCCAGAAACCGGTCTTCGGAAGCTTGTTTCCGGTCCAGGGAAGGCATGGCTTGGCAGTTCGGGCTGGACTGTTCCCATGAGGCACAGGGTCAGACTGATTTGCATATAGCCATGTCTGAACTGGGGTGGCAGAGTGGGCTAAAGAACGGGGATGGATTAAACCCAGATCTTTTGACTGGGTGTGAGTGTTTGATTGGTTCAGATGCTCCGTCCATTACCACCCCCTTTTGTACAACTTTCTAAATGTGACATTTTCAGAATTGTGACTTAAAATCCAACTTTACCATTAAAGAGGATTTTAAATTAAAATTAATTTGAGTAGAAGCAGCATATCTCTACCTGCTCCTGATCTAAGGTTAGCGCTTATTAAATGTAATAAGGTAACACTGTGTTAGTGATTGGGAGAGATAGGCCTTGCAACAGTGAAAAAGGGCTTTAGGAGTTTTCCACTGTTAGGACATGTAAATCTTAAGTACACATTTCATACTTATTAAATTCAATAAAGTCCTGCCCCATGAGGCTTTGGGGCCTACCTTAGGGTGACTTATAAATATTACAAAGAAAAGTTTAGGCCTGGTAAAAAGTTTATTTTGCCAGGTCAAAATGTCACTTTGATACTGCACTACTTGGTGCAGTGGCAGGCCTGAGACATGTTTTGAAGTGCTACTTTGGTGGATGACGCAATGAGTGCTGCAAGCCTACTAGTACTATTTAACCCTCGGTATATGTAGTACCATGTACTAGGGACTTTGAAATAAATCAAATATTCCAATTAGGTAGATGTCAATTGTACCATGTTTTAGGGAAAGAGCATAAACACTTTACCCCCAGTTAACAGGGAAAACGTGCACAGAGTCCTGATGTCAACAAAAACTGGTTCAGCAACGGAAGGAAACAATGCTGTGGGTCACCCAGAAAAAAGTCAGGTCCAACATCACCCCTCTTCAGGAAGATTTGGGTTATCTCTCCAACAAAATCTGAAATTTGTGTCCTAAGTGTTCATTTGACATTATAATTTTACAAACAAATGTCTTGCATAAAAAGCCATGTGCCTACTTAAAATAAAAAAGTAAGAAGGATTCTGACCCTTCTTGCGTGCAGTATCCTTTTTTCATTTCATTTAATCTCATCCCTCCACCCTGCCACCCTGCAATCCACCACTTTGTTAGGTGGGGAATTTGAGTGTAACACCACCCCAAATCTCACTAAGAAATGGCCTGTTGATGGCAATGCACACCTTATATTTCAATCAAACAAGTTCACATCCGAGTGATAGATAATCACCTCAAGTAGCAAATTGGAGTAGATTCCTTTTTTTAGTCCTCCTCTCACCTTGAGTAAATAAGCACCCTCCTTATCTGTCTACCCCTCGTATTTATATTGGGGTCTATTTTCAGTCAATGTGTCAGCCAGGTATTGCCCAGCATCACTCATGAAAAGAAATGACCAAGACGTATAACCATTGGACATCATGGCTTTGCGTCAATTCCAACAGATATCAAAATGACCAAGGTTTTGCATTACTCATATTCTTTTAAACCCAAACATCTACTTCCCTAAAATATCTGACAGAGCTCCACCATTCCTGCCAAGTTGGGGGTGTGGGTTTGACACCATGCTTTACATATCTCCCTCCTCCCCAAAAGGATTACATAGAAAATCAATGTTCTTTGAAGTTTTGAGGGGGCCCTGGAGGCAGCTTCTTGCTGCATCATACCTTACATAATAAGGGCCTTGCCTACACTTCAGATCCCAGAATGTCAGATATTGTCTCACTTGTCGAAAAAAGATTGCCAACCTCACATTTCTTTTCTCCTCACAATTGAGGAAAACAAACCGCAATTACTCTGTGATCTGTTTGGTATATCTACTTGATACCTTTTTACTTTTTATTTCAATATTTTTAGATATTTGTTGTTTAAAAAAACACATAAACACATTTAACACTTTAAACATAAATTCACTATACGGACAGTTAGATTCCACATTACATATATATACATTGGGTATTTCATATCCAGTGTTATCAACAGTACATTCGTATTCACACAATGGTCTCTAATTTTAATCTAAAACCAAAGGACAAACTAGACATTTAGGTACTTATTGTTCAGTATAAAGCAATTCCAATTTCAAGTATCTTTTAATATACTGCGTAATTTTAAAACTGTTGTGAGATTACTTTACTTCTGTATATTTTAAAAAGCACACTCTTCCTACCTTGCCTCGTGGTCTCCTGGGCACCTATTCATCTTTGAGACCCCCGCGCAGCCGAGATTATCGCTGCCGCGGGATAGAGAATTCACTACTCGGCGCAATCACCACGCCTGACCTCAGGCCATGCCCCCTCACAGTAGGCCACGCCCCCCGCCCTTAAAGCCGAGCTGACTGAGAGCTCGCTTCCAAGACCGCTGACACTCCTGAGGCACAGCCGGGAGCTTTGTTTGTTCGTAATTTTAAAACTGTTGTGAGATTACTTTACTTCTGTTTATTTTAAAAAGCACACTCTTCCTACCTTGCCTCGTGGTCTCCTGGGCACCTATTCATCTTTGAGACCCCCGCGCAGCCGAGATTATCGCTGCCGCGGGATAGGGAATTCACTACTTGGCGAGATCACCACGCCTGACCTCAGGCCACGCCCCCTCACAGTAGGCCACGCCCCCTTCTCCCCTATTAAAAATGTGCTTTCCACGGATGCGCAGCGGACGGGCGCAGCGGGCGCGCCGGTTGCGCGCCAAAGGCGCGCCTAAGGCAAGCCCGTCTGGGCCCGGCCGGGCCCGGCCGCCCCCTGGCCCAGTAACTATGCCCAATTTCCCGAAGAGCCGACTTACTTACACCCAAGGTAAGCTCCTCGCACTGAAACCACCAAAAAACATCGACTGTACTAACACTATATAGGAGAAAAACCCTTCTCTAACTGCGACCTTTGTAACCCGGCCTATACCGACGCAGAATGCCACGGACTGCAATTCGGCCTCCTCAATTGTAGGACTCTCCCTAAACACTCCCTTGAGATAAACCTTCTCATACAAGATCTAGCCTTAGACATTCTGTTCCTTACGGAAACGTGGTTCACCCCCTGCACCGACTCCGACATTGTCAATGCCCTTCCTTCCGGCTACCAAATCCACTCTCAAAACACACCCCTCGGAAGAGGAGGTGGCCTGGCAATAATATACAGAGAGCACTTTGCCTGCAGAACAAATAACGGCAATATCGATGACTGCGAAAGCTGCCATTTTGCCCTACAGATCTCACCTGCAACCTCCCTCTCAGGTCTACTGATATATCGACCACCAGGAGCCCCTTCTAAGTTCCCTAGCTCTCTCGCCGAGACCGTTACCCTTTTGGCAACGACATTCGCCAACTTTGTTATCTTGGGTGACCTCAATCTCCACTTTCAAGACCCCAAGGACCGTACTGCCTCTGATCTTCTCACGGATCTCACCTCTTATGACCTACGTTTGGTGAACTCTGAGGCGACCCATGTCAAAGGGCACCTCCTGGACCCCGTCTTTACAAACATCCTTGATCTCAAGACCCGTACCCCCCACCAGCTCCCATGGACAGATCATTGTTTGATTCCGATTGACTGGCATCTTCAGGTCCCGCCACTCCAACTGCTTACTACCAGGGTCACAGATAGACGCTGGCACAAACTCTCACTCGAAGAATGGACCTCCAGGCTCACGGAAGCCCTTCCCCCCCCGGCCCTAGATCCAGTCACCGCCGATACGCAGTTTAACTCCTGGCTCACTCAATCACTGGACTGCATACTCCCTAAAACTAGTACCGGGAAACGAGCCAAAAGAGTGAACCCGGCCCCCTGGTACACCCCCGAGCTTAACGTACTACGTAAAGACTGCAAAAGGACAGAGCGTACCTGGAGGAAGGACAAATCCACAGCCAAAAAGGACGCATTTTGTGCCGCCATAAGAACCTACAAACTCGCTCTACGTAACACCAAAAGCCACTTCTTTGATGAAAGAATAAAAAACTCTTCCTGTTCAGCCAGAGAAACTTTTATCATTTTAAAAGAACTTCTCAAAATCCCGGATCCTCGGCCGAATAGTCCCTCTGATCGCAAATCCTCCGAGGAGAAATGCCACAAACTGTCTAATTACTTTGATGAAAAAATACAGAAGATTCTCGCCACTCTTCCCCCAGTCGACTACAGTACCAACGACGAGGGTCGCCCCAAACCTGACCCTATTCCCAGCCCTCACTCGGGCCACCTTACCATCAACCTAGACACTCTCGGTCCCGTAACCACTGAAGAAGTCCTGACCACGCTCGCCACAATCAAAAGTGGCTCGCCTAGTGATCCGGTGCCCATGCGCATCCTTAAAAAAGTGGCCCCCACCATTGCCCCCCCCCTCACAGACCTCATTAACTCCTCATTATTGCAGGGAAAAGTCCCCCCCCAGCTGGAAGGCGGCCGTCGTTAAGGCACTTCTTAAAAAACCCTCACTAGACCCACTGGACCTGGCCAATTACAGGCCAATATCCCTTCTCCCCGGTATCAGTAAAATCACTGAAAAGATAGTGAATAAAAAGCTCTCCCAGTATCTGGAGTTCAACAACTTGCTCAGGAGCTCGCAGACGGGGTTTCGCCCTGGTCAGGGCACGGACACCGCCCTTCTGGCCACAGTGGAAGAGACCAGATGCATTCTGGACGAAGGAGGATCAGTGGCAGTGATCCTCCTGGACCTCAGCGCGGCATTCGACACTGTCAACCACCGGGTTTTAATCCAGCGACTCAGAGACATCGGGGTTGAGGGCATGGCCCTAGCCTGGTTTTCGTCATTTTTAAACCATCGCTCCTTTCAAGTCTGGGAAAATGATACCTCCTCCCCAGTAGTCCCCCTCCAGTGCGGAGTGCCGCAGGGCTCGTCACTTAGCCCGACATTATTTAATGTCTACATGTCCCCACTGGAGGAGGTAGTCACCCCGTTTGGAGTGAGAATCATTAGCTACGCTGACGACACCTAGCTTGTGGTGTCCCTATCACATCCCAAACAAGAACCATCTAATCTCCACAGCTGTCTCTCCAAAATTCAGGGGTGGATGAACAACTCAAGGGGTCCAATCCTGCTTTTTGGTCAAAGAGGGCGCTCCCTTCCCCCCAATGTCTGGCCTTCCTGTCTGGGGGAACCTCCTGCCCCCTAGACCGAGATTAAGAGCCTGGGAATCTGGCTGGAGGAAGACCTGTCTTTCAAAACCCAAGCAAAAAAAAACGCTGGCATTTGTTTTGGGCTACTCAGATCAGTCAGAAAAATCCTTCCTTTGCTCCCCACCATCTCTCGCAAACTGCTGATCCAAGGCCTTATTCTGTCTAGGCTGGATTACCGCAATGCCATCTACCTGGGAGCCCCTGAATCCACCTTCAACAACTTGCAAAGAATTCAAAACTCCGCGGCCCGGCTTCTCACCAACACCCCGGCCAGATCCTCAGCAAAACCAGCTCTGAAGCTCCTTCATTGGC
This sequence comes from Lissotriton helveticus, assembly GCF_964261635.1. NCBI lineage: Eukaryota > Metazoa > Chordata > Amphibia > Caudata > Salamandridae > Lissotriton > Lissotriton helveticus. The sequence continues at coordinate 571,458,129 of NC_136071.1, read as the reverse complement.
TCCCAGTAAGAGAAAGAGTCAAGTTCAAAGCTCTCTGCCTGGCTCACAAACTCTTACAGGACAAGGGCCCCCCCTTCTCAAAAACTTCATCACGCCCTACAAAGCCTCAAGATCCCTTCGTTCAGATCACGAACACCTCATCACAGTTCACAGAGTGAAAAAGGCCCGCACAGGCGGCCGTCGATTCTCTGTGAACACGGCCTTTGGAACGCCCTCCCCCGCAAACTAAGGACGGAATCAGATCACCTCCGTTTTAGGAAAATGCTGAAAACGCACCTTTTCCCTTAAATTTCCCTTTTTCCCTTTGGCTCACCCCTCTCTCGACTGTCGTGGTTCAGCGCTGGGATGCTCACGGGTTACTATGCGCTCTACAAAACCCAATTAATAATAATAATAATAATAATTTGATGCATTCTTGTTTTAATGCCGACGCGTTTCAAACCCAATTCATTGCTTTGTGGGTTCTCATCAGGGCTCTGTCTCTTTTGTGTATCTACAATGTATATGTAAAACAAAAAAAGAAATTCTATTTTAGTTATATTTGTCTACTGTTTTCTCTATTTGCTTCTCCATTCGCATGTGGCACTACTTGTACCTGAATTCCAGAGTACAGCCGGTCGTCTGCTCTATATTTCACTTGCTACCTCGTCTGTTTCTTTATCTACAATATAAGTTGTATATTTTAAGGACTTTTATTTGCATGTTCTTACCTTTAAAGATATCACTATCATAAGTAAAACTGCACAATACGAGAGAGACTCTAAGTTGTTTTCTCTCGAGAGGGCATACCCTTTTTTGAAGGAGGAATTTTATACACAAGCTGATTCACGAGGCGCTCTATACAACTACCAAGGTAGATCCCGAAATAGATTCAAGACATTTTCCGAGACCTCGTCGTCTGATTCATCAGGATCAGGATCAGACACACGGGGAAATTCCAATAAAAAACAGGTCTCTTTTTTAGAGAAAGGACAGCAACCAAAGCAAGGTTCAAGGTACCTTGGGAGATGCGAACAAGGAAAAACTTTTACAAATCGTGAGAACTCCCTCGACCATAGTTAACCTTTCATCTAGAAAACTTACAAGAGAGGAGGAGTCTGTCCTAAATCTTGGATTCAAATTTGTTCCAAGCCAACAAACAGATTTTGCCAAAATAAAATTAGAAACCATAGAGTTTTGTCGCAAGATAAGACTGAAGGTCTTTTTTGCCAATCAACCACCAAGTTTAGAGACTGAAACAACCGGTCTAAGGAACCGGTCAGCCTTTGTACCGAACCTAAATATACCAAAGCAGGTTTTTGCCTTTGAGCAAACTATGCTGTCTTCGATAAATAAACTTGAAAAAAGCAAAAAATATGTCCAACAAAACATCACTAAAGGCCAAAGAGATGCATTAAAAAATCTTAAAGAGGATTCCTCTATAGTGCTCAAACAGGTAGATAAAGGTGGAGCAGTTGTCATTTGGCCTAGAGACAAATATTTAGCTGAAGCATTAACACAAGTCAATAACCAAATCTGGTACAGACAGCTACAAGAAGATCCCACAAAGGAGATACAAGGCATCATAGCTTCAATCATCGAACAAGGCAGAGAAAGCGGGTTTGTAGGACCTAAGGAGGGTGAGTTCTTGGTGAAGAAATTCCCGAGGACCCCCTCCTCTATTTCCTCCTTAAAATCCACAAAAATCTGAACGAGCCCCCGGGACGACCAATCGTCTCCGGGTGTGACTCTTGTTTAGAACCAATAGTGAAATACGTTGACTTCTTTTTAAAACCCTTTGTGAGCAAAGTGAAGTCATATTTGAGAGATACTGTTGATTTTTTAAATAAGGTGGAGGGAACCGAGTTTGATCCTTTAAATCAGTTGATGGTAACTATGGACGTTACGTCCTTATATACCCAGATTCCCCAGGAAGAGGCATTGGAAATAATGGAACTCTACCTTGAAGCTCGAGAAAGACCGCATAGAGTCCCCACTCAGTTCATCCTCACATTAGCAGAAGTTGCTTTGAGAAAGAACTATTTCAGATTTAACGACCAGTTCTTTATGCAGACAAAGGGGACAGCCATGTGATTTCCTTATGCCCCAGAGATGGCCGTACTGTTTATGGCCGAATATGAGAAAAAATTAGTGGACAATAATAACCCACATAAGAGGCACATAATTCAGCGGCTACGCTACATCGACGACATGTGGCTCCTGTGGCAGGGGAGCCGCGCGGAGTTGATGCAGTTCCATGAGTGGCTCAACTTAAAACATCCAGACATAAAATTTTCCATTGAGTCAAGCGATACGAGAATGACATTCCTAGATGTACAAATCACGTGTGTCGAGGGTTGCTTGCAATCATCATTATATAAAAAGAAAACCGACAAAAACACAATATTACACCATCGTAGTGCACACCCCAGGAGCCTAAAGGCCAATTTGCCATATGGCCAGCTACTCCGAATTAGGAGGAATTGTACGCAGATAAGAGACTATGACCATTATGCAGGAACATTCTGTGAGGAAATGAAGGAGAGAGGTTATCCCCGTAAAATGCTGAAGCATTCATACAAGAGGGCCCGCTTCACTCCCCGGGAGTGTTTATTGGAAGTAAAAGAGAAACAAGAACTAGACAGATTAGTTTGTGTGACTACATATGGTCCTGACACTCATAAGATCAGGCAAATGGTCTTAAAAAATTGGCACCTTCTTGAGAATTTAGAATGCCCATTCCCTCGCCCACTGTTTGCCTACAAGAAGAACAGAAGCATTGGCCAAAGCATAGTACGCGCAGAAATAGCTCTGCCCAAACCAAAGAGCGATTTATTATCGCAATGGGGTATGGAGCCCATTGAAGGACACCACAAGTGTGGCAATTGTGTGTCCTGTGTCAACACCATTGAGGGAAAAGAATTCCAACATGCCAACATTAGATGGAAACATGTGGGATTCTCAAATTGTCGGACACGGAATGTTGTATATGTTGTAATGTGCCCGTGCCAAAAAATTTACATTGGCAAAACCAACCACCAAGTTAATGTACGAATAACACAGCACAGGTCTCGGATCAAAAATAAAGTGATATCAGCCCCTATGGTTGAACACTTTGTCGATAAGCAACATGGGGAAATTGATTTTACATGGTCCGTCCTGTATAATGCCAACCAGCTAAAATGCTCCATTGACACAGAGAGGTTGCTCCTGCACAAAGAAGCATATTTGATCCTAAAATTTAACAGTGCTCTAACAGGATTAAATACATTGTCTGAAGTTTCGCGACTTTAAGTAGAACAATGTTCAGCTCTAACTAGGAACGCAGTGATGACACGCAAATAAAAAATGCAGCCATAACATTTAAAACATAAAAGAGTGTTTTCTAATTGTAAAGTTGTCAAAATAGAAAATACAAACATAAGCAGACTGGTACATTTAAATATGGCCGCCTGGCTAGTTGACTTCCAAGCTTGAGAACAAACACAAAAATTGCACGTTAAAAGATGGCCGCCGTCTACCAAACAAATGCCAAACACAGAAATAACACACTGAAAGATGGCCGCGGGGTCTAAGGATTAATCGGATCAAGAATTGGCACACAGGAGAAACAGGTATGCACACGTTAGTAGTAGGCAACTGGCGATAAATCTAAGTGATTAGTATAACTAAACTTGGCTTCTGTGTATACACAGGAGACTGCTAGTGACGATGAATGGAAAGTGAGGAAACAAAACAAGCTTTTCACAGACGAGCAAAGCGCTCAGCGCGGGACCGCGCAAATGGAAAAAAGCAGGTATGCCCTTTCGTAAGTTAACGGATATGAGTAAGAAAACAAGGATATTAACATTTGGGTTACAAAAAAGTATTTTCTTAATTTACAAATAAAAAACAGATAAAACTCCTACAAGCCGAGATGTGCAGCACCCCTCGCATGAGAGCGCTGAGTTGAGAGCAGGTACGTTTCTGAAATAACTGCTAGAAGAAGATTATAATGAAATCCATAAAAGGGAGAAAAGTAATTATTAAAACATTGCATTTTACATTAATTACAGCCATCGAACATACCGTGGAAGAGGTTAAAAAGTGATAAGGGTGCCTACACGAGGATATATATCCATGAAGGTAGGCTTTTGTAATGCTTTTGCAATCGATTATCTGAGCTTACAAAGAACATGCAAATAAAAGTCCTTAAAATATACAACTTATATTGTAGATAAAGAAACAGACGAGGTAGCAAGTGAAATATAGAGCAGACGACCGGCTGTACTCTGGAATTCAGGTACAAGTAGTGCCACATGCGAATGGAGAAGCAAATAGAGAAAACAGTACACAAATATAACTAAAATAGAATTTCTTTTTTTGTTTTACATACACATTGTAGATACACAAAAGAGACAGAGCCCTGATGAGAACCCACAAAGCAATGAATTGGGTTTGAAACGCGTCGGCATTAAAACAAGAATGCATCAAATTGCAGTATATTAAACGATACTTGAAATTGGAATTGCTATATACTGAACAATAAGTACCTAAAGTCTACTTTGTCCTTTGGTTTTAAATTAAAATTAGAGACCATTGTGTGAATACGAATGTACTGTTGATAAAACTGGATATGAAGTACCCAAAGTATATATATGTAATGTGGAATCTAATTGTCCGTATAGTGAATTTATGTTTAAAGTGTTAAAGGTGTTTATGTGTTTTTTTCAAACAACAAATATCTAAATATATTGAAATAAAAAGTAAAAAGGTATCAAGTAGACATACCAAACAGATCACAGAGTAATTGCGGTTTGTTTTCCTCAATTGTGAGGAGAAAAGAAATGTGAGGTTGGCAATCTTTTTTCGACAAGTATTGATGGTCCAGCCAACTTCACGCCCCAGGACCTAACTCCTTATTGTAAGAAAGATATTGTCTCACAACATTCCTCCATAAACATCCAGGGCATGGCAGGTAGCAAACATGTAGATATCGTCTGCATCTGAAGACCCACATGACTTACATTTACCTTCCTATCTCCTCTTACCTTGGCAAGCTTCCACGGGGTGCAGGACAATCTATGTAAAGTAAAGAAGTGATTTCTTCTTAATGCAGCAGATTCAACTACAGAATAAAGCATGCTTAAAGGTACTTGCCATAACTCTGCCACCTCTGTGCTTGGCAAGTACCCTTGTCCCAAGAGAGGTCCTTACCCCCTTCTACTATCTGCCCCAATACAATATTCTAGACTCCCTCAAAGGTCTTGCCAAACTGTCAACAAGCATTTCAGAGTCCCCTGTGAACCCATACTGGAGACCACTTACTATAGTATGGAATCCCCAGAAGAGACTGAACCCTATACCATGTTTTGGCCGCTGCCTTCAAACATTTTAGTCACACTTTCTTAAAAGATTTGGGAGCCCCGAATTTATATATAAAGCCAACCTCAGATATGTCATTCAGCGTGGCGATGTACATGATACACACTAACGAACTGTCAGGATGGTGCAATAACATCCTGCTATTATTTAGCTGATACACCCAACAGTACAGTTGAAAATCTGGCAGCCCTAGGGGTCCACTTACTATCCTCCTCCTCAATTTCTTCCAATAGAGTCTGACCCCCTTGTTAGCCCAAATAAACAATGTCATTCCCCTCTCTATTTTGAACACATTTTTTTAATCAAACTCCAATGGGATATTATCAACCAAATATGAGAGCTTAGGTAGAATAGACATCTTTAACATGTTCACTTGACCATACAGAGTAAGTGGCAGACTCTGCCAGCTTTATGGGGTTATATCTACCTCCTTGAACATTTCTCCAAATTTACCATAGTTATCTTTTCTAGCTCATGTGAGATTATTATTCCCAGATACCTTAATTCCTTTGAGGTCTGAATACTCTGATGTTCCTGTTTCCATATCATTATCTCAGTTTTACTGTAATTTATTTAGTAACTGGATAAATTCCTGAAAGACCTCACATCTGCCATTAAACATGGTAATGCGCTATCAATATATGAGGTCTACAGCATCAGATCATCAGCATATAAGGTGATTTTTAGTGAGAATGCTTCTACCATAAATGGCCTTATTGCACTATTTAACCTTAAGCTCTGTGCCAGCGGTCCGATATACAAATCAAAAAGGAAAGAACAAAGAGGACATCCCTGTCTAGTCCCTTTGCTTATTTTTATTGGAGAAGTAAGACTGCTATTAACTAGAACCTGAGCAGATGGTGTACTATAGATCCTGGTTAGCAGATGCCGAAACTCTTCCCCAATACCAAACATAGTTAGTTTACCCGCCAAAAACTTCCAATTAACAGGGTCGAAGGCCTTGGCCGCATCCAGAGTTACTACTGCCAAGGGGGTTCCATTAGTTGTAGCAAGATCTATTGAGCCCATTAGGTAGTGTGTAAGATCTCTCATCTGCATCCCTCGTCGGTAAACTCAAGCCAAATAGGCATTACTACTACTAGCAACAAGATATAAAATGTGTTTGGGATCCCATCTGGGCATGCTGCTTTCCCTCTTTTCAGTCTTTTAAACTGCCATCAAAATTTCACTCCCCATAATTTAACTGCTCAGACACTGCTGCTGCTCAGAAGTATGTACCAGTAGCTGCTTACCCGAGAGCCAGTTACCCAACTCCTCGTTATCCACCTCAAGTGTTTCTGTATATAAATCTTGGAAAAACTTGTGGAATACCCCTTCGGCATCCTCTATCTCCTTATTCCTCTCTTCATCCCTGATCTTCTCGATATTATTCCTCATTCTATCCATCCTAGCCTTCCATGCCAGCAGTTTCTCACAGCTTTCACCCTGCTCATATTCTCTCAGCGTACTTACTTCCCACCACTGTTGTGCTTTCTCATCCAACTTAAGTTCAACCTTCAGCTGCAGGTCCTCCAGCTTACTTTCTAAACTCCTCCTGCTTTGCCCCTGTGCTTGAGATGTCTTAAAATCCTTTTCTGCTAAGGCGATCTCCTCTTCCAACTGCAACAACTGCCTCTTTTCTCTCCTAAGCCAAGTGACCGAGTTCTTCAAGACCCCCTTAACCAGGCCTTAAAAGCATCCCAGACCACATATTTGGGTGCCAAACCAATATTCCATTAAAAGAAATCAACGGAACCTTCCACTATTTTCTTCATAATTTCCAACTGGAGGAACAGCCTTCTGTTTATAGTCCACCTTCTCAAGGTCTGACTAGTTGGCATTCGGATTTTGATTGATAGTGATGCATGGTTGGCAATGTGAATAGAAAGATACTCTATATCTATGATTCTTTCAGCTTCTCCCTCATCTAAAAATAGGTAGTCAATCTCGGAGTAATTTGTGTACCCAAGGAAAATTAACCCGATTTAAATACTATCAACTTTCAGCATGGTGGGCCAGACAGCACTGGGTAGAAAATGAGGCTGATACTTGGCTAATCCAGACTATGAAGACGGGAAAAATCAATAAAGAGGTAGCTTTGTGGTATCCATTGTTAATTGAAGCAGAGGATAACATAAATAAAGATATCCAAAAGTTATGGCAAAATGTTCTAGAGAATATTAATTTGAGTAAGGTTTGGCTGGCTTCCTTTTCACTGCTGCGTGAGATAGTTAAACCTGCCTATTTCAAGCGTAATCATCTTTTTACTCTTTATCGGGTCTATTGGACCCCCGCGAAGTTGACAAGATTCTTTGGATCTCAGTATGCATGCTCGAGGTGTAAAGATCCCCTGGCAAATGATTGCCATATGTTTTTAACTTGCCCAGTGATTTCTAAATTCTGGATTGATGTTGTTGAATTTTTGAAGGATGTCACAGGAATTCAGTTAGAAATGTCACCTTTACTTATCTTTTTTGGTATCTGCCAAGATAATATATTGGCTTTGGATAAAAAGGCCGCTCGATTAATTTTTTATGTTATATTATTGGGAAGGCGAGAAATATGCAAAGCGTGGAAATTGGCTGTCCCACCCCTTTTCTCTGAGTGTAAAAACAGTATCATACGAACCAGCCAATCAGATATAGCTTGTGATCCTAAAAGTCAGGAAAAGGTTTGGGTTTTGTTGGTTGACTGGTGTCAGAGGAACGGGGTCCAATGATTAAGTCAATTATAGTTGTCGGTCCTGATCCCCCTCATACGTGTTGTGTGAGGGGTAGGAGCGGAAGCAGCTATTTCTTGTCTTGAAAGACTCGATTTCTACCCCGGCCCATAGATACGGAAATGGAGTATCGCCTACAAGTTAATTGACAGGATTTCACAATGGTAACAGTTGATATGAGCGCTCAGCACAGTAAAGGTACAGGTAAAGTTTAGAATCAAAGTAAGTGTGGTGCTCAAAAGGATGAAGAGGCTGGTTACCACAACCCCAAAGATAACCACAAGGGTACAGACTGTAAATTGTCCATCCGAGCACTCGTTCAGTATCAAAAAAAGTCTTTCATGGTTTTCACCAGTCCATTTAATATCTGATTTCTTCAGTTGTATCCCAAATCATAAATTCCAATCGAATTCCAAATCAAAATCCAACAAATAAAACGATGCAGCCAACACGTGTTTCGTCTGGTCAGTAGGACCTTTGACTTCCTCAGGGCTCCAAATTCAGGTATCCAGCACCGTATTCCACACTGATACTGAACGAGTGCTCGGATGGACAATTTACAATTTAAAGTTAATTGACAGGATGAGGACCACAAAAAAAAAAATCCTGGAGTAATGGCCATTCTTCTTGCTGTAAAGGGAGTAGGTCTTACTTTACCTCATTGCCCTGCGCCAGCTCTCACAAAGGTTCAAAATTCCCAGCATTGAAAGAAGGTGAGCCTTCATCTTTGGTGTGCTGATCTGTGTGTGAACCAAGGGTCTATTTAAGTTATTATTCAATAAGACATTAAAATCCCCACCCACAGTAAATTCCTATCGCAACCTGCGGCAGGCCTATGGTAGGATCAACAACATCCATTCCACAATCCCCCAGAGAGGTAATGTCACGTCGCAGACTCATTCTGTGATGTCTGCCACTTTGTTGTAAAGATCATCTGTCACTAGATAAGATCCATCATTGTAGTCTTTGACGCCTATGCGCTTAAACATCTTACGGTGGTCATCATTGAAGTGGCCCAGTTCTAACCCTGGGCGTAGTTCGCGTAGCCGCACTCCGCGACGCTACGCGAAGACGCACTTGCACTCCGCGAGCTACGCGTAGCTCCGCGGACATGCGTAGTTGCTTGCTAGACCCGTTCGCGCGCCGTTTTTCGTCTTCGGGAGCGCGGTGCGCGTGTTCGGGGCACTGCCTGCATGCTCGAGATAGCTAGCGCGCTAAGTTACTCAAGAGGTTTGTCCCGCCCGCTTGCGTTCCCTTATTTCCTGTTCCGGTTCACAAGTAACGTGTTCGCGTTGTGTTAGACATGTTCGGGAACTCATCTTCTCGTTCGCACTGCCAAAGTGCGTGATCGCGTCAAATATCGCGCGAACTTACCCCGGCGGTCGCGACGGGCGGAGCCATCTTGGATTTCACACTCTGGCTATGGTTTTGGGCCTACTTTAGCATCTAACTCCTATCTCTTCCATCCTGGTCTTTTCACTCACTTTTTCAAACTTTCTTTACTTATTACCTATCTCTCTCTGTGCCTAGGTTTATATTTTTCATTTTATTTTTACTTTTACAACTTTTTTGCAACTTTTCTCTTGTTTTATATTACTTCCTTCTTTTACCTTGCTTCTTCCTTCCCCTACCTTTTTGTCTTCAACTTTTCTTCTCCCCTCCACCCAGAACCATGGTGAAGGGTGCCAGCAGCATCGGCGGCTCAAAGGGCAAGGCGGCTGTGCCGAAAAAAACGCGGCTGCCTTGCGGCAGAATGCGCCCCGCAGGAGTGACGCCCCGCCAACTTTTTGGGGAGGAGGAGGTGGCTGCCCTGGTCTTTTTTATCCAGCGCCACCTCCCCTTGACTTTGGCAGCAGGCGGCAGGCCTGGCTCCGGCTACCAGCGCATTGAAGAGCGTCTCCGGCGGTGGGCGAAGGTGCGCCGGGCAGTCTTCCGCTGCTCCGGTATCCGGCGTACCCACCATCAGCTGTCCCACCGCTGGGCCGACATTTTGGACCGGGAGCAGGACCTGTTGGACCTGCTTGGTGTCGAGGTTGTGGGTCTTGGTGAGTGGCTACCCCAAAAATAAAGTGTGTGTGTATATATAGATATATATATATATATATATATATATATATAGTAGTATAAATATTGTTATTGTATCTTTGTAAATATTGGCTGAATAAGTAACGCGATGACTGTTGCTCCTAGTTACATTTCCGATGTATTCCGGTATATCTACTGTAATTGTATGACAGTGTTCTTCTTCACTGACTCTTGCGTGTTGTTTCAACTTGGCGCTAGCTGTTGCTGTTTATTGATGTGAGATTTTCTTTATTGTAGAGAACTGAAGTTAGTTAATGCTATTAATAGAGTCTTGTCCTTCCTTTGTCCGTCAGTGAAATAGCGGTGAATGGATAATTGTACGTAGTTTGCATATTGTAGCATTTTTTTCACGGCCTTCTCTTCTGCATGAATCGAATCCTCCTCTGGCAATGAATGCTAAAGTTACTTTGTTCTTCTTACCTCAGCCAGGGCCGGCTCTAGGCATGTGCAAGCTGTGGAACGGCACAGGGCCACCAAACTTCAGGGGCCACCGCACCAATATATATCCTTAATTTAATAATCCTCTGAGGATGGATACATATTTGCGTTGCGGCCCCTGGCATGGATTTGTTGCCTCCGGCTCTGTTCCACTTCCAAACACCCTGACTGACTCCCCCTCTTCACTGTCCTCCGTCCTCCGCCCGACCTCCTCTTCTGGGGCCCCCTACCTACGCTCCCTGCCCAGGAGGACCACCATGAGCCTAGAGCCACCCCTGCCTCAGCCCTCCATAGAACTGATGTAGTTTGTTTAATGAGTGGTAGGCTTGGCAGCAGTAGCATTCAGTCAGTAGCAGAACAAAATATGATGCAACGAACGTACAATTTCGTGTATGCACAAAATTTCTGCATGTCTCCTCCTTGTGATCTATGGCATTTTGCTGGCAAAAATGAAAAAGAAATGACTACTCACAGATAATTGATTACCCCATTCTTGAATCTCTTGAATCGGTGGTGTTGTTCAGGTGTTACTGCCTCTGTGTTACTTATTAATCTGCAATCAGAATGTTTATGGAACATGTGATTTGTTTTCTACAAGTATACAGTCAGTGAATCCTGCAAGGCAGTAGTCATTTGTTAGATCAATGTTTGTTTCTTTTAATGTTCTAGCAGTGTTTTTTTAAATGATGTCTATGTTTCACAGCACTCAATGTTTTTCTCTTTGTTTATTATTTTTTACATGAACCACAGAACCCAGGGGCAAGCAGAATGCAGGGACCGAGTCGGCGGGTGAACTACCACGGACACAGAGCTCCTCTACTGAGGATCCTGCTGCTGTCCCCAGTAAGTCCAACAGTGCTTGTTTTTTCCTCTGTAATGTGTCTGCTTTGGCAATTGACACCAACCAAGTATGCATCCAGAATGATGTTTGTCTAGTATTTTGTAAACGTTAGTATACCACTACTAGTCTTGTGGGTATTCTATCTTCTATGGAGTCATATACATATTACATAACTATGTATGCACCAGAAAATTTGATGTTGGTGCTGATAGGCAGGTTGGACCTTACTTACACCTCAGTCACAGAACTCTGAGGAACGCACAATTCACTGAACGACAACCTATATGGGCTCAGTCATTGGTCAATTATTCAATTATCACACTCCTGAACCCCAATACCAAGATGCCCAATGCTTTTATTACACAAACCATTACCTAAGAAACCCCCTTTTGCTCACTCACTCGTGTGAGTCTACAAGACAACAGACACTGAAAATAAACTTCAGAGTCAAAGTGGTACTTCAAAAGCTTTATTTTGTTAGAAGTAAGTAAGTAACATCAATGTTTTTAAGTTGTTCCGTGAAATACGTCGAAGGGCCCACCAGAAAAAATCCAGAGTTAAAAAAGGCAGAATAAAGTAATCAACATTTGTACAGCTACTAGTGCACAATAGGGAAATGTGGGAAATATCGGAGACCCCTCACCATTTAACGTATACTGGTTACATATGCCTCTTTTTTTGTAAGCTCTGGAAATGTCCGCTTCGTAGAAGGAAATCTTCTCATCTGCCGAAAATTAATGACAAAAGTGGTGCACGTTAGACAGTATGAAATACATTTAGGCCAGTTTTATGCAGCCATGCTAAAAAGAAGTTGTAACCTGTAAGCAAACTCTATTCCACAATCCACATAGAAAACTTAAATACGGGCCCTTTTATTTTCCAACCTCTTCAGGTGTATGCATTGAACAATGATGTGTTGCCTCAAAGGCGTCTTCTCGTACTGCGCAACAAGCTGCGAGTTAGCATGCGCAAAACTGGATACATTGATGTACAATACTACAAAGGTTACATAGTTCACTTCCAATTTCCAAGGACTAGAGTAGCAGGACAGATGAGATGAGCTTGGGTACCATACCATAACAATGAATGCTAATATGTGTAGTGACTCTGCTGTACTATGCAATGTGGACTCCTACTGATTACGTACGTTGTACTTAACTGTTTTGAAGAACTCCATTCTTGGTGAACAAGTACAAAGGGGGCTGTGCATCCATCTAAAAAGGTGTACTTATTTTTATAGGTGCAGAACCCTTACCATCCACCAGTGCCGACGGGGACAGCGGCGCAGCTTCAGCGATCCCGGCGGGGACAGGAGGACCAGAGGCACCTACACCTACACCAGCAGCAGTGGGGGGGGAGCCAACAGGGGCGGGCGATGGTAAGTTACATTCAATAGTGATCCGCATTACTTGGTGGGAGGGGAAAACTTCCTCACTGTACTCTACTGGACAATATATGATGTTACCTTTACTTGTCATTACCATGCTTAGCATTACCACTACAGTAATTTTGGGGCTCGGCTTTGCTGGTCCTCTTTTCCCTTTGCAACAGCAACGGACTTACCCATCCCTTTCTGTAGAAAAAAAGCAGTTATGCTTTTGGTTGGGTCTGCTGAATCAGATCGTGTAGGTGCTGCTTTTGGTACTGTTGGTGCCTGCTGGAAAGCAGACGCACTGCTCTCATGCTGTGAAGAACTTGCGTCAGGAGTACTTGGACTGGCCTGGGCTGGCAGTGGCAGGCCTTTAAGTAACAGCCGTTCAGTTTCTAAATCATTAGCTTCCGCAGCTATGGAAGTTTTGTACTTGTCAACATCCTCATCTGAAAAAGGAATTACTGTGCTACTGCTGAGAAATAATTTGTACCGTGGATCCAAGATTGTTGCAGTTATGTAATGTTCACCTGACACAATATTGTTGAGCCTTGCGTTTGTACACAAGCGGTTGGTTAAGCCCTTGGCCAAGGTATATGCATCAACTTTTTGTTTGTCACCTTCGTATGTTTGACAGACCTCCTTCACCTGTTGCTCAAGCATGTACAACAATGGGATGGCTTGGCCCATAGTACAGTCCTCCCTGCTAACTGCACGTGTGAAGACCTCAAAGGGTAGTAGCATCTCTGTGATGCATTTAATGAGGTACCACTGCCACATCTCAATGGTCAGGGCTTTAAGATTAACAGTAGGATCCCCTAATCTTCTTGACATGACATAAGAATTCAGTGGGATGTACTGCTCAAAGAGACGCTCAAGCATGAAATAAGTTGAGTTCCAACGTGTTGGGACCTCCTGGATCAGTGCTTTGACTGGCAAGTTATGCTCACGCTGAATGACCCGTAGCAGCTTCCGTCCTTTAAAAGAATGGTTAAAGTGCGTGCATATTCTTCTGCAGATGATCAGTATGTTGCTGACTTTGGCTTCAGTTTTCAGAAAGTCTTGCACGACTAAGTTAATGCAGTGTGCCAAACAGGGTACCCTGAAATAATGTCCTTCTCTCATTGCCTTCACTACATTACTGCCATTGTCGGTGGCAACAAAACCAATCTTGGTTTCAGCCATTCAAAGACCTTGGTGTTAAAGTCAGACAAAATGTTTTCAGCAGTATGACTTTTGTCCATACCAAACATGACTATAGTTGCATGTCTGCGCGTATCATTAAAAATTCCAGCAACGTCACGGAGGCCTGAAGTTAACTTGTCTTTAACACCTGCAAAAGAGATCCAGTGTGCGGTGATGCACATGAAATATGTAGCATCGCAACTGCTCCACATGTCTGTTGTCAGGTGGATACAATGGACAACACTCTGTTGTAAGGCTTTCCCAATCAATTCCAGCACGTCGTGGTGTAGTGCTGGAACAGCAACTCGGGCAAAATAGTAGCGACTGGGAACGTTCCATTTTGGGCAGAGGGTTGCCACTAATTCCAGAAATCCAACAGCCTCAACAAATGAAAATGGGAGAAGGTCCAGTGCTAACATTTTCACAAGTTTGGCATTGTACAAACGTGCTACTGGGTGGTTCCGCTCGTACTTTCCCTCCTGCCTAAACATGCTAGGAATGGTACGCTGCTTTGCATTTCTTTGAGTTATGCTAGACGGACCACCTTGCATCGCAGACTTTGCACTCCTTGGTGTTTCCAGCTGACTCTGGTGCCACTGAGAAGTTGCTGATGCGGAGGATGTGGACTTTACCACTCCAGTGCTGGCGACAGGGCTCCTTTGTGTACCACTCCTAGATAGAAGGTCATCGTCTCCCTCTTCTTCTACCTCCTGGTCAACCATGAGTGGACCTTGTACCACTGTATCCCCACCAACACCAGTGCTAACATTTTTTAAGCTTGCAAGGTGGTTCTCCCACCTGATCAAGTGTGTTTTTTTCAAATGGGTCGTTTGGCCTCCAGTACCATAGTTTGTACCAAGCTTACCACGACTAACATTGACATGACAAATGGTGCATACAGCAATGTTCTCCTGAACTGGGTGAACCGTAAAGAAGTCCCACACTGGGGAGGTAAACTTTTGTCTCCTGCCATAGGAAGAGGAGGACCCACTGCCAATGCCGGATGGACTGGAGGATTGTTGAATTTCACTATGTGACAGCTCAGTCCTAGTACTGCCACTACCTCCTTCTGTTGAAGTGGCGCTTCTGCTGGATGTCGGATGCTGCCGGGCCTTCGCTGATGAAAAATTGGGAGCTGGTGTTACTTTGGGTGTTGAGTGTGTAGGAGTTATGCGTGCTACCTGCTCATCACTAATTGCAGCATTTCTGGATAGGGTGAAAATGTTGGTCTCTACATCCTCTGCACCAGGAATAACGCTTGTGATGATGACAGTGTCAGACCCGTCTTTATCACCAGCAGTATCCTGCTCACCTACATCAGCCTCCATAAGTTCAAGCCTGCCTGGAAACTTCCTTTTTCCTAGCCTGGTCTTCTTGGGATGTCTCTCCTTTGAATGCGCAGATAGTTGTGGCTGCCAATCCGTATCAAGGTCATCGGAAGGGATGCTTGGCGAAGAACTCGATGCACTAACCCTCCTTTCCCTTGGTGAATTCAAAGGAAATAGATCACCTCCAGAAGTGGCTTCCTCTTCTTCTTGCTCGGAATGAGGCTCTACTTCCTGAACTGCCCCGACTTCGGGAGGAACAACTACTACTATTGCGTGCGGAGATGGTGGTTGTTGTTCTTGAGGAAGTACTATTGCGGGCTGTGGTTCTTCAACAACAAATGTTGCGGCCGGTGGTTGTGGTTGTTCAACAACTGTTGCGGGCGGTGCTTGTGGTTGTTCAACAACTGTTGCGGGAAGTGGTTGTGGGTGAACAACTCCTATTGCGGGCGGTGGTTGTGGTTGTTGAACATCTACTGCTGGCGGTGGTTGTTGAGCACTTCCATCTTGCGTGGATTGTGTACTACTTTGAGACAGCGATACGTTTAGTTCAGGCTCAGTATCACTGCTCGCAAACAGAAGGCTGGCTACCTCTTTGACCCTCATCATGTGCTTGGCCCTGGGATGCTGGCTTGCCCCCACTAATGCGGATGTGCTGGTCCCAGCTTGCACCCCAGACACCGCTGCTGCAGGCGTACCTTTTGGGGTCCCAAAAAAGGTTTTGGGGTCCATACCAGACTTAAGTGACACTTCCTTCTTCTGTTCCTTCTTCTCAGCAACTTTCTTCGTGGTGGAGGACCTGGTAGCTTTCTTAGGGCCCATCTTCTTCTGATGTCAGTCAGCTCACAGCAGCACAAATTGCAGAGATGTCTGGTCAGATGAGTCACACACCACACGTGGCGTACAACTGAAGGACGTCCGTCTGGCAGTAGAACGAGCGATGGATGAAAAAACAACCAGCACCTCCTCAGTCTTTTTTTGTGCACCTACAAGTAAAGAAGGCAGAACAACATCAGTCAAACAAGCAGTAAGGCAACATGAACAATTGAAAGACACACAGGCCAATGTATAAAAGACAAAACAGAAGACTAATAATACCAGTCCAGCACCACAGCTCAAAGCCACATGAAGTCCAGAAAGAACCAATAAAGTCAAGCAGGCCTATATATACCAATATGGACAGAAAAAGGAGGATGCCTGCTGCACATGACAGGTTAATGCAAGGAATAAAATACCCCATGGCTAAGACAGAGGTTGTAAACCTAACACCGCAAAAACACATACAAACAAACCCCTGCCCAGACAACACATTTTGGAATGCAATGCCATACACACATGCCCTAATGATGTTAATTGCATACACCGAATTAAAACAGCTACATAAAGGCAGCACCCCCGCTAACTACTACCTCTGGGACTCTGGCCTACTGTCAGATCAGACCAAAAACTCGGAGACCAATGACAAATGCACAAAGGAAGTACCTACAAAATGGCCGCCACCACATGGCCTAGCCACCCCCAGCAACATGAAAAGAAAGAGAAAAAAGAAGACAGACAATAAATGCCTATGGGAAAGGGACAATGCTTTGTTTTGCTTCACAAAGTAGCCGCACCGCTGCCCACGTGGTCAGCCCACCCACAAACAAGAAGACAGACACAGGAATTGTTCCAGGCTCCAAAAACTACAACCAAATGACAACTTCTGTTTTTTTGGGTGCACAAGAAACACATGCAACATTTTCGAGAAACTTTTATGCAACTCGGGACATATTGTCCGCGAGAATGCAAAATCGGCGTGTTCGGCAGCGCGAATAGAAGAAAACGTCGTTTTCGCGTTCCCGAGCAAGTACATTGAGCGCGCGAACAAGACAAAAAATGTAATGTCGCGTGTCAAGAGTTGATTAACTTTAATGCACCTATGGCTATGAGTAGTAGTAACTCTGCCCTACTGCCAGAATAGTCAAAAACCTTGGATGCCTATGGCAAAAGCACAAAGGAAGGACACACAAAATGGCCGCCACCATAGGGCCTGGCCACCAACAACAACATGGGAAATTCACAAAGGATGTATACACAAAATGGCCTCCACCACATGGCCTGGCCACCAACAACAACATGGCAAAATCACAAAGGAAGCATACACAAAATGGCCGCCACCATAGGGCCTGGCCACCAACAACAACATGGAAAATTCACAAAGGATGTATACACAAAATGGCCTCCACCACATGGCCTGGCCACCAACAACAACATGGCAAAATCACAAAGGATGTATACACAAAATGGCCTCCACCACATGGCCTGGCCGCCAACAACAACATGGCAAAATCACAAAGGAAGCATACACAAAATGGCCGCCACCATAGGGCCTGGACACCAACAACAACATGGACAACTTTAATGTGTACACAAAATGGCCTCCACCACATGGCCTGGCCACCAACAACAACATGGCAAAATCACAAAGGAAGCATACACAAAATGGCCGCCACGACATGGCCTGGCCACCAACAACAACATGACAAGAAAGAGAAGACAGACAATAATGCCTATGGCAAAGGGACAATGCTTTGCTTCACAAAATGGACACAGCACCACCGCCCAAATTGGTCACCCCACCCATAAACAAGAAATCATTACATAGAGGACAGAAAATGGAAGTGGTCCATGCTCCAAAAAGAGAAAACTACAACCAAATGACAACATAAATGAGGACTTTTTATAGCACAAGAAACACATTAAACATTTTCGGCGTGTTCGGCAGCGCGAATGGAAGAAAACGTCGTTTTCGCGTTCCCGAGCAAGTATATTGAGTGCGCGAACAAGACAAAAAATGTAAGGTCACGTTCTCACACTGTGCGAAGTTACCAAAACTACCCAAGCTGTATTCCTAGGGTTACCTAATGTCAGAAATTGACAGAGTATTTAAACACACCCAAAACCTGAAATACCCCACACATAAAAATAAGATTTTCTACATCAATCCAAGCCATCCATGATTTTCAAAATAAGGGTACACCACAAAAACAGTTGATTAACTTTCATGACCCTATGAGTAGTACCTCTGGCCTACTGGCAGAGTAGGCCACAAGGTTGGAGGCCTATGGCAAGAGCAAAGTGGCTGGAAAGTGGAAACATAAAATGGCCGCCAACACATGGCCAGGCCAACCACAGAAAGTTAATACAATGAACTCAAGCATGCCTACACACTAACTACATCGAGTACTAGGGTCAGCTATTGGCTTAAAAAATAAAAACATTTCAAATTCCACAAACAGAAATTCCACAACAGACATTGCTATTGCATAATGAACATAATCCAATGCCATCCATAATGTTTGTTTACAAACTGGAATAAAAATTTAAACACACACTACAGAAACATGATTGGACCCATGGGTACCTCTCTATGTAGCCTGGATGAAATTTAAAAAAAAAATACAAGTTGGGACCTCATAAAAGTACAGGCCTCCATCAATAATTTAATTCCAGGATTGAATACTGTAGTTAAAAAAAACTCAAATCAAACAAACACAAGTCTACATCATACTCACTCATACATTACACAAACTTACTTGAAAAAGAGAATTCCAAATCCAAAAGTCCTCAATAAATCCAAGAAAAATCAGTAATGCAGCCAACACACACAGAAAGTGATCCTTCCAGCTCAAAATCCAAAGGAAAGTGAGCACCACATGGATAAAGCACTGGGAGGAGCCTGGTGGACAGGAACAGGAAGTTGTAAACTCAAAGGCCCTTCCTCCTTCCTCCTTACTCTTCAAAACAAGAGTAGAAACAAAAAGAGGGCTCCTTCCCCCCAAAAAATACAGCCAAAGGTACAACTTTAAGGTTTTTACTTTTTTTGCTTTTCTTTCCTAACCAAAATGGTAATTTATTATGGTTTTAACATGCTCGCGAGTTATTCTGTGCAAGAATGCAGTTTCTGCGTGTTCGGCAACTTGATCTTACCAACAAGCATCCTCGCGCATCCTTATGACGCTATCGCGCATCCAAATGACGTTATCGCGTTCGCACAGTCGCACAGGATTGTGCGAGAGTGTTTCCAAACATGGTGGCACACGCGACCAGGAAAAAGCGAACGTAGAACCAAGGTAAGCCATTGCCGCGTACGCGATAATGTTATTCAGCGCGCGAGAACTACGCTACGCACCGGATCGCGGAGTAATCGACAGCTTCGCGTTCTCCGTGGAACGCGGAGTTGCCAAAACTCCGCAAGCTCCGCGAACGGAGCGTAGTTCTTCGCCCAGGGTTACCCAGTTCCACCACCACCATATTGATCGTGCACTCCAGTTCTTCTTTGGTGGCTGTCTGGCTGCAAGACCACAGTCCAGCTTATCCATTTTTCTGTTGAACATAGCAGACTCCTGCAAAGCGCCAGGTGTGTCAGTTTTTGTTTGGGACACTTGCTGCTCTGTTGTAAGTGTGTACACCGTCTCTGGCTCTGTTGTACTTCCTCACCTTGCTGAGGGTGTGCAGCCACCAGGCATTTTAAACTTGGTGAACCATTGCTCCATCTGGTGCACCGAAGCATGGCATTCCACATGCATTTTTTGCACATGCAAATTGGGCTCCACCGGGCACTCTACTGTCAGCCTTCGCTCCTGAGCCATACACACTGGGTCTCTGCAGCGCTTTGCTACCACAATGTTTCCATCTACACCACATCCAGCTGACAGCGCCAATGCAATCCACTGGCCCCAGCAGTATGCTCACCACAGGGAGGAGGGCAGCACCAAAGCATTCCTCTGGTGGCATTCCTCACTGCTGTTCCATCAGAGGGAGCAGGTATATCTGGACCTCTTGCTGCAGTTTCATGACATGTGAGGAGCTCTCATGGGCCATCTTGTGCAGTACCACCACTAAGCAGGGCCGGACTGAGAACCAAAACCAGCCCAGGCAAAGTGCTCGGCTGCCTCCCCCTGGGGGTACTGCCGAGCTCTTTGGCAGGGCCGGTTTTCGATTGATTTTGTTACAGGGCCGATATGCTGCAAAAACGGCCCTGTAATAAAAACGGCCCCCAGGGGCACAAAACCGGCCCCCTCCCGTGGGGCGCACCGGGGGATTGCCCGGTGCGAGCTACCGCCAGTCTGGGCCTGCCACTATGGTTCCTCTCTTTAGAGTCGGCCAACACCACAAGTTGCCCAAACTTTTCAAGCTCTTGCGGTCCTTGAGCAAGTTGGGAGATCACTCCCAGTCTCTACTGTGCCCCCAAAATGCCTGGGCCATCCAAGCCCCATTTGACTAAATCTGCCACATAATAAATCCTGCTTGAAAAGGCTAGAGGAGAGAACCATGGAAAACAGTGCTGCTACATTGACCTCAAGTCACAGCCCCCGAAAGGATTTAAGACTTAAGTTCCCTAAAACCACGTTTAGTACAGATGGAAGTATAATTGAAGAAAGTATTGTTTTTTCACATTGCATCAAGTGGTTTTCGGAGAAACCTGATTTATAGTAATATGTTACATATATCTCTATAGGGAAATGTGTTTAGAAAATAGGATAACAACTGCCAAGTATCTTTGCTTGAAATCCGCTGGGTACAACGCCAAATGTTTCAGGCAGGATATGTTTATAGTTTCATTTAAAAGCCAAAGACAAAAATGCATTTTCCTTTAACAATTTCCCAGAACACTGGACGTTTCGCTTTTCAGGAGAAGAAGCAATTACGCAGGATATCAAAGCCATCTTTTCCCCCGGGGACAAGGAGAAAGCAGTAAAACGTGGATAGGACATTTCTTGTACATTTTAGATTACGTTTTGTGTGCTTTACTACAAAGTCGCCCTTGTTGCCAAGGACCCAATGACATGTTATCAGTATTTGTCTAGCAACTCCTACCAGTCTGGATTTTTTTATGTTTTCGTTTTTATTCTTTACAGCCAACAGGACATTGGGCCTCCTGATTTCGGGTTTGACGGATGGAGTATTGTCAGTGATTAATTTGTAAAAGAAAGTGTGCGTGTGCCCAAAGCTCTGCTCAGAAGCCCACACCCAGTAAAGGCCAGTGCGCAGAAATGTATTCTTTGCAGTCTTGAATCCACCTCAAGCTTCTTTGATACACTTCCAGACCATGTCTGCCCCTTTATCTTACTCGCGCATGTTCCTGCTTTTTAGGTCGAGCTGACGTTAGCATTCATGCGAAGCATGAATGCTGTCAGCTCGACAACTAATGTGATCCGTTTTCAGGAGAGTGGACACCAAAGTGTTACGAGCGTCGGATTTGACCTCGGGAGCGAGCGTCTGGTAGCTGCGCATGCGCAAAGCCGCTGCGCATGCGCAAAGCCCTTGCTCACACACAGGCAGTCCCCACCTCTCTGCATGCACGCACGCACACACACACAGGCGCGCGCATGCACACGCAGGCATACAGCACCCATACAGGCACACATACAGGCACACTATCCCCTACCTCGCATTCTCTCTCAATCACACACAGTCACGCATGTGCACACACGTTCCCTCGCGCACACACTCCCCCCCCCACGCATACAAACAGGCACGCACGCACTTTACATCAGCCCTGGGCCCCACTCACCAACTGCGCTCTTCCGGCGGGGCTCCTCACGGCGCGTCTCCATCTAAATCGGGGCTCCCTCAGGTCAGAGGAGCCCCGCAACAGGCGCCACACATCTCCTTCTCCCCGGCCCCCTCCTGGGGACCAGGGCTACACCGGACGGCAGGGCGCTCCATGCGCCGGCAGCTCGCGGACCTGGGGAGGCGGGACTTCCGGTCGGCCGCGAGCGGATTGGCCGGCCGGCCAAGAGCTTCCGGGTCCGTCTGCAATGGCGGTCACGAGGCATCAAGACTACTGAAGTGCTATTCGCACATGCTGGGTAAACAAATGTATTGCACGTAGAGACTATGTTGTGTTTTTTTTTTGCTTTAGGCGCTTTGGCGGTCTCCTCCCTGGGCAGCACCAGCCGAGCAACACTTAGTCAGGCGCTGCCACGGTCATGAGCTGCAGGTCACACCGATGTGCACGCTCACGCCGTGCCTACAACGCGCGGATGCTCTTTCACTTTCCCTTGTTCTGTGCAGTTTTTGACTCCAGGAGTGTGATTGGACATTAGCCTTTCTATGTGCGATGTATGTTATATATATATAGCGAGGTGGTGAGTACGTTCTCTCGGGCAGCATGGGTTTATTTATGTTAGATGAGAATACCAGCAGCATGTTGTGTAGGGCAATGACATACGCTCTTGCAAGCAGCACGTGCACAGCAGTGAGGATGTATGTTTCTTTTGGCAGCACGAGCCGTGCATCAGCTGTGATGTAATCTGTCTGCCAGCATAGCGGCGCGCGCTTCTGATATGTATTACCATTGACTGTTTGCACTGATGTGTATCGTGCACATACATTGTGGATGTAGGCTCTGAATATCGACCTGCGTTTTGTGTCAGTGTTGTTTGTGAAGCCTTCTGATGTGTGCACATTTTCTGTCAGTTACTGCAAGTGTCTGTATGTTCTCTCTAGCAGCCTGGGTGTTGGTGCATCAGTAATGTGTGTCGTTTATGACCCCTCGCTGTGCGCGTCAGTGATGCACATTATGTGGGACGTCGTAGGCCCTGCAATGTCAATGCGTGTCCCGCCTGCCTGAATTGCAGTGCCTTGGAGATGTGTATTTTCCTCAGCCGGTTGAGGGTGGGTAGTGTAGAAATGTGTTATTTATGGCAGCGTGACCTTTGACGTGTGCGATCATTGGACGCCGGTTACATCGCAGACAGTATATCGGAGACGTTAGATCTCTGGGCAGCGCGGAATTGCACCGGAGATGGGTGCGCTGTAACAACAAATGGTGTGCACTGTTTTGATTGTATTCTCTCTAGCATGCACAGATGACGCGTGTGCTCTCTACCAGCATCGTGCACGTTTTCTTCTGTCACAGTGGCCGTGTGGTGAATTCTCTGTCCATAATGTCCCAACTCTTTGCGAGGTCTGGGCGGTGGTCGGGAGATGACGTCACTTTTGATTTGGACCCTGCCATGCCAGAATATTGTTGTGTACACAAGCAGCGACCCATCGACTCTTTTTGACCGTGCCGCCCCTGGTGCAGAATGCAGCTCTGTGGCCGTGGACGCCTTTGTCTTGCTGTGCCCGGGGACCAGGAGCAAGGTTAAGAGTTCCCTGACACCGCTCACAATGCCTCCCTGTCTTACTGCGTGCCCATGTTACGCCACCCCACATCAATCCCAGAGCCGAAACAGAGGGTGGGAAGCTGTTTCTGCGGTGTCGCACAAAGCTCTTTGTCTTGCTGAGCTAGGGATCATCTAAAATGAGTTGTGTGTGTATATTGGTACGCAGCTCAGATATGAGAGGAGATGCAGTGTGGTAGTAGAGTGCATTTTTTCCTGTAGCACATGGCTTAATTCCCATTTGGCAGCGCACTCTTTGCACGCGCATTCTTTATAACATAAGACCTGCCTTCACTGCTTCCTGCAAAGGGGTGTCTGTCCACATGTAGCTAATTTGTTGTTCTTTTGAATACTTGATGGCTTTGGTGCATAACACATTTACTGTTCGCAAACTCTATGATTTTGTAAATTGCACGGTTTGCTACCTATAAATGTGTTTTTGGTATATAGTAAACCGCTCAATGGCTTTAAAAAAACCATACCCATACCGAATCGGTTTTTGGAAGGAAAGGCACGTGTTTAGGGCAGTGCTTGAAATGGAAATACAGCCGCCCACACACACACCTGAAAATGTGCATCCCTCCGATACATTTTCGTTTCACATGAACTGTGTCCTCAAACAGCCTGCATGCAGCTCACTTCAGCGGTGAGTGGTCTCTGGACGCCTGGATTGTGCGTAGGTGGTGCGTGTGATCTGCTTTGAAGTGTGCGGTGTGCAGTCTGGCAGCTTTAACTAGGCAGCAGCTGACAGTGGCACCCACGTGCAGACCTTTTTGCGGCATAGCGTTGTGTGTTTATTGTGGGCGGTCGTATCGATTCGTGTCCGGTCAGTTCATCACTGTGAGCACGTATGCCACCATCCATAGAATCTACATCCTGTTCTGAGGTCATATAAAGAAAACTTCTTATGTAACTGGTTGCTGGTACACATTTTATTGTTGAAATGCTATGAGCAGATACAATAAACACTTTTTGGTTACCCATGATACCCTGCATCTTTGTGCTGAGACTCTTTCCTAGTTCTGCTAATGTGGTGGTAGTCTGCTGGTATGCAGAGCGGCCTTTCTTCTGGCAGGCGCTGCCATTTTGTTTGTTTTGTGTGCTCTGTGGTGGGTGTGTACCAGTATACAACACACCCATTCCCTCTGTTGGTGCGGTCAGTATTTTTGTGCGCTGTGGTGGTAGTGTGGGTGCATAGGTATTGCTGTGGTTGTAAAACTGCTGTTAGTCCTGCTGGGTTGGACACCACTACCCCACTTTGGCTGGTTTAGCAGAACTACTGACTGTTGTCACTGCCCTCCGTTGGTAGGATGATGTATAAAAGCAGAAACACCTAACCATGTCAGCTGTCTCTGTGCTGCCGATGAGGGTCCTGGGCTGCTAGGTGTCGCTGCTGTGTGCAAACACAGAGGCGTGATTGGCGATGAAGTCCTAGTTGTTTCATCAACTAAGGTGACCCCGGCAAGCTCCTCAGGCTTTCGTGGGTGGGGGGTCGGGTCAGAGCACACGCTCTTTGCTCTCGAAAGCAGCATGTGCCACTTATATAAGGAGCTACAGAACACAGTATGCAGCGCCTGTGCGATTCACAAATCCAACTGATTTAATTCTGAAAGCTGGTCGTCAGCATTTTTTGTTGGGGAACTATTTTCAGCATCAGTTGGCAATCATGGTATGGGTTCTGCAACAGAAAACACACTTGGCAAAACATCATATTAATCCATGGCTATAGGGAGTGGCAGTTGTTGATAGCGTCTTATCCCACATGCATGGACTGTATTTCCTATAACACAATTGCCCCACTACCACATACTAACATTATAATTAACGTTGTATATATTTATTGATTTTAAAACAAAATAGATAAAAAGCAATGCCATTTACAATACCAACAACTTTAAACTTTGCTACTGCGAGACCTATTGCATTGCAAATGCTTGTTCTCTTTGTGACAATTTTTACTGCATTTCTCATCCTCCTTTTTTCCTGTTATTGTGGTTTTTCATTCACCTGCTCTCTGGAAATGTTCGAACAGGTAAAATAAGTGCTGGTCCTGAAAAATGAGGGTTGGTGGCCCCCAACCGCAACCACTGGCTCAAATTAAGCACTGAGGGGCAGATTTATGAAGGCCTTGCGCCGCCGGTGCGTCACTTTTTCCCATGTTAAAAATGACGCACCGGCGGCGCAAGGCCTTCATAAATCTGCCCCTGAGTATTGTCTGTCAGGATGGCGGTGGACATTACCTTCAACATCCCAACTGTTCTCCGTCCTCCAAATTTAGGCCGAGATTTACTAAGATTTTGTGTTGGGTTGTGTCCCTTTTATGGGGCAGACCCAAGGCAAAATCAATTTTGGCATTTACAAAGCCACACAAAGACAGTTTGCCTGGCTTTGCATGGTATAGTAAATACAAAGTAACCCACTCCAGTGCTGAGAAGGGTAGGCATCACATGGGTGAAGCATAGGAGTTCCTGTGTATCCACCAATGTATTTTGACACCATCCCAGATTTACAAATGCTTGTAAACCTGGCTTTGCACCAAAATTGTTTGCTTACCTTCTAGAGGCGTAACAAGGAGACATCTCTTCTTTTCTTCTTGTTACTTCCTCTTACCATGTGTGCTGCATTTTGCAGCTTACAAAGAGAGAAGCTATGCTTCTAAGGATTGTTTTTGTGCAGGAAGGTGTCCTTCATACACCAAAACATCCTACCCATCAACCAGACAGCCTATGCTGCTGGGAGTATGCCGCCTCGGCTCGCGCGGCGGTAGGGCACTGGGGCCCCATGGACGGGATCAGGGCACAAGGCTCACATGAACAGACAAGATGACTGACTATTCCCTCCCACTAAGGAGATGATGGAGCTCTACCCCATAGGGACCCATGCTGCCTGGTAGTGTTGAGCAACCTGAGTTCTCCCACTTGGCATGGCGATTGGTGGTGAGGACCAGGGTGGCACATGAGATTTGCTGGACTTCGCCTGTGACCAGCACCAGACATGGTGGACATCCTCAAAAGCTGGTGCACCTGGACTTTCAGGAGGAAGATTTTGACTCCCTCTCTGGTGGTGGCAGGTGAGGGTGACTCCATTCGTCAAGGTGTGCCCATCTCGCATATCCCAGTTGTGAACTCTCTCTGCCTAGAGGTGGGATTGGGAGCTTCCTTCTCCAGGGTCTCAGGTCGGCGTTCCCTTCTCTCCCCCTATCATTGCATATTCGTCACCCCATGGCCCTATAACTTTATTACCATGACTCCTGCTGCAAAAAATCAAGGGGAAATCGAGATAGTGAAGGGGACAGGTGCGACATCCCAGCGGCATATCCACCGCTTTACAAGGCCAAGTGGGGATTCAGATGACAGTCCAAGCCAGCTTTTCTAGTCCAGACCCCGGTGCCTCCAAGGGTAGACCGCCACACAATTGAAATCCTGAAGGCTATCAGTGACTCCAGGGCAGAACATGAGGAGAGGATAGATGGAATAAGTACAGAGATATATCTCCAGTGGTAGAACCTTTGGAGCATGGCATAGTGAACAACGGTGTTGCAGTTTTACGTTTCTTCTACGGACGATTTGCACTTAACCAGGATTTGATTAAGCTATACAATCTGGCACTCCTTTGGAAAAGAGAGCTACAGATGCAGCTGGATGGTACAGGTGCAATATTCTGCACTGGGTAGGGGTACTGGAGGACAAGGAAGGATTGAGAGCAGAACACTTCTACACTGAATGGTTTAAATCATTGTGTCTCACAGGAAGACCTCTCATAATGCTTTGTAATTGACAGGGCACACAGACCCCTCACTTTGAAACCACCACTGGTGGTCCCACCCTGCCCATTCAATCTGAGACTTCTAAACTACCTAACTTGGGATGCTATACTCCAAGTGGCCTGATCTCCATTGAGTGCCCTCCTCAAAGTGACGAAGGTTATGATGTTGCCCGATTATATGGTGTGGGACCAACAACGGAGAACATTCACATAAGTCAAGGCCAAGATGTGAGTGATGCAAATTAGATACATGCTCCTGTACACAGCAAACCTCAAAGCCATCCACCAAGGCAAGATGTACTTCTTTGATAAAGCTGTTGAAGCATGGGCCTAGATGGAGGAACGGCTGCTTCTGACCTCAAGACTCACATGTCGCCCCAGGGCCTGACACTTAAGAGGTAGCGTCCATCTCTAAACCCAAGAGATGAAGATGATGCGGATGGGCTAAATCCGCCCCAAATAGAAGACCAGGGTTGGACAGTGGGGGACACCTCTGGCTAGGAGAGCCAAGATTTAGGATTCCGGAGGCTACCCCAACCTGGTGAACTGGCCTCATGAACATTGCCAGGGGGCTCATCCTCCCATATGGGCCCATGAGCTGGTATGACTGACTCTCCCGCAGTGGTCAGTTTACTTCCCTACAGAATACCACACTAGCACCGCTGATGGATCAGAGTCCAACAGTGGTCTCCGAATACATGCCCCACTGTTTCACAGTCCTACATACAGAAATTCTGCGCTTGGCATTCTCATAAAGGGGGCACGGTGGAGTGACAGAAGGTGAGGGCAATTGGTTTGTTCAATCAGTAGGACAGGGCTTCCCTACTTTTGTCCCCACCCCTCATTTGGAGTCACTGTTTATTGTTCTCTTGAACTTTTTTGTTGGATCTGTTTAAAAGGAGGGCCTTAGTTACTGTAGTTATGTTTATGGGCGACAAAGTACTTCAACCATTGAAATGTAGGGAAGGGGTTTGTTAAGCTGGGTTTTCTGGTTGCAACCTATGCTGGGGGCTATGATTTATATTTTTGTCTGCACTACACAACAGCCCACACAAAGACCATCCACATCACACCTACTCTCACAATGGCTCACACCCCACTAGAGAAACATTGTAGGTTCCTTTCCTGTAACGTTAATGGGCTCAATTACCAAATTAAGAGGGATGTGGTCCCCTTTATGCAAAACAATTAGCTCCCAAATCCTCCTGTTTCAGGAGACCCATTTCATGGGTAATAACTGTTCCTTAACAGACACGGTTATACACAGATCTATCATGCTGGGTATAATAAAGGGGGCATGGGGTATGGTTATCCTCCTTTGGAGGTCTTTTCACTTGACTGTGTCCAGGGTCCATGCTGATCGTATTGGGCACTTTGTGATACTTTCAGGCGCAATAGGCAGCCTTACCTTGTCATTTTGTAAGCTCCTACATTCCCCTAGATTTGGTGTACTAATTCCTGACCAAACACTCCAACCAACTAACATTGATTTGGCTAGGCAGACTAGTGGTGGCTGGGGATTTCAACAATATCATGGACCCGGTTCTCAACACTCTTAGTGGTTGATGGACATCTATGTTGTCCCCCCTTGCAGCATGGGCTCACTCCCTGGGTTTGCGATTTCTGGAGGTGAAGGCATTTAGCCAAGAGGCAATACACTTTTCTTTTCACACTCACACTCCTACTTCACCCATCTAGACTTTTATTTTAATCTTGCTTCTGTTGTGATGGGATTTTGGGGGGGGCACATTTTCTCTCACAAGCAGCTATCCTACAGAGCTGTCCCATTGATAGAATCAGGTGGATGGAGTCTTAACATGACGTTGCTGATTAATTGAGGGTTTGTGATTCCGAGAAGTAGTGTCACTCTACTTTGATACAAATGTCGGGTTGGTAGATTCAAAGGATACCATTTGGGAAGCCATCAAGATGGTGGCTAGGGCCCACATTAAGGTCTTAATAAATTGGGCCAAGGGGCAAAAGAATAATACTGATCAGGGGATATAGAAAAAAAATTAAGAACTGGAGACAGAGATCCCTAGTTCAAGCGGGAAGCATGCTCTTAGGCCACTGAACACCTTATTGGAAGAACTGAAACAATGGAGGCTGGGGTTGGACATATTTTCTTGGCTGGCTACCAGGCACAAGATGTATGATTGGGCTGATAAATCAGGCAAGTTACAATTGTGGCTAGTGATGCTTCACTTAGAACTCCATATATCCCAGAAATACGTTGAAACAGCGGCACATCTGTCTCCAATATTTTCGCTGAGTAATACTCCACTCTATATGCCACATGTCTTCCCCCAAGCTGAATAGCTCCACCTGATAGCTCTTGACCTTCCAATGTAGTTGCTAGATTCCCTACAGAGGGGCGAGCTTGATGGCACTCTGATCCTTGAAGAAGTTTGAGGACTGCTCACTGCTTTGAACAGTGGTAGAACTCCGGGTCCAAATGGAGTTCTGGCTGAGTTCCTTAAGAAATATTCCTTTGGTCAGGGTTAATGGCGTATCATCCCCTCCATTCTTCATCCAGTGGGATATGCGCCAGGGGTGTCCCTTGTCCCCACTTTTGTGTGCTCTATACATAGAGCTCATGGCGCAAAAGGTTGAGGGACAACCCGACCATCACAGGGATTTGGCTTGGTGACAACCTGCATCTGTTTAGCTTATATGCTGATGAAGTAATTTTAGCCATCAAAGAGCCCATGGCGTTGCTTCTGGCCCTAGTCACTAAATTTCAGGGCTTCAGAAAGGTCTTGGGATTTAAGGCAAACACGCAAAAGTCCCAGATCCTCAACCTCTCTTTTACGGCTGCACATGAGACCGCTTCCTTTTGAATGGACAGCCAAAGCCATTCAATATCTAGGTATTTCATTGACCTCGACTATCCCTAATACATTAGCCACTAACTATGTGCCCCTTGCCACTCAATGCGTAAAGATCTGTTGACTTGGGGCCATCTTTGCCTCTTATGGTTCGGAAGCATCGCAGAGGTTAAGATATTTATTCTTCCACTCATCTTATATCTAACTCACACGGTACCCCGGTCCCCACCGCCAAATGCTATCCGCTCCCTTCAATTGGATATCAATACATTGATCTGGGATTGGAAGAAACCCCACCTTCATAAACACCTTATCTATTGCTTTAAATGAGACAGAGGTCTGGCGGTACCCCATCTACTCCGCTGTTACCAAGCTGCCCAACTTAGATTCTTGGTAGAACGGAACTGCCAGCTCTGGTCCTTTATGGATCAGAACATTGTGGGTACTAATATATGGAAGGAGGTTTGGCTTCCCCATAAACACAGACCCTGGGGCCTCTACTCATCCCCGGTAACAAGTGCCACACTCAAAGTCTGGGACTCTGTGGCGGTAAAAGTAGGCCTGACCACCTTTCCTTCTCCGATGACCCCAATCTTCGCTAATCCTGATTTTACTCCTGGAATGCGTCCAGAGCAGTACTGATGCCAGTTTAAAGGGGGCTGTAAACATGTGGGAAGCATTTTTGACACACACAGGCTCATCCCTTTTGATCAACTCCAATCTGATTACTCCTTAACTGATTCAGACCGCATCTAATACCTTCAACTGTGACATTGGGTAACAGCTTCTGAGATGTGACAGGGTGCGGAGTTGACCGATGACCTCCTTTGAGTAGTGGCTGCTTCTTAAGGTGGACAACAAACATCTTATAACAGAACTTTACACCATATTGGGAGGTGGGACGCCCCATAATAAATCCAGGGGTCAGCTTATATTGGATACCGCATTGGGCAGATCTCTCTCTACTAAGGAATGTGAAGACATATTCTATAGAGTACATAACTCAGCACATACCATGATCAGTACT
This sequence comes from Lissotriton helveticus, assembly GCF_964261635.1. Classification (NCBI taxonomy): domain Eukaryota; kingdom Metazoa; phylum Chordata; class Amphibia; order Caudata; family Salamandridae; genus Lissotriton; species Lissotriton helveticus. The sequence continues at coordinate 571,427,051 of NC_136071.1, read as the reverse complement.
GAACCTGCATATAAAATGGCTTCCTATTGGTATCTCAATCCGATGAGACTCTAGAAGTGGAATGCTGGGTACTCAGTGAATTGTTGGCAGGGTTGTGGAGGTACAGGGACTCTACTCCATCTCCTATGGCACTGTCCAAAGCTCACTCAATACTGGAACCAGGTTTTAGAATATATATTGATTCTGCTTTCAACACTTTCCATTCTGGGTCTTTTAAACCCCCTGACTTATGCATTGCACTCTAACAGGGGGAGGCAAATGGCCCTCGCTTTAAGAGCAGACCAACAGGTTACACTCTCTCTCTCCCTGAGCACAGACAGGACTCCAGACCAGATCTCCTGGTTGCATAAATTGTGGTTTCTCCTGGGGATGTAGAACTTTTTCTTAGCAACACTCCCAGGTCACACCTCCTACTCAGGCCTGTGGGCCACCTTTATCCAGATTATTTCTTCTGAAGTCTGGGATTTAGCCTGCCCGGTCTATTTACAGCTATTACAACTGATCCAAGATGTGGCCCCACCCAAGGCCTAGACAAACCCTTGCAGTTCCTACAGCTGTTATAACCACATCTGCCCGGTGTTGGGCCCCTATAATTGATCGTTCCGGAATTTCTGCAAGTGTGTAATTTGGGAAGGCAGATACACATTTTAGTTACTTGGGTAACCACATAACTACTGACTCAGAACAAAATGGGTCCTTAGTGTTGTCCCGCTAATGCTGCAAACTAATCAGGACTTGTCTACTAGGAACCAACTTCCCCTTTTGATTGTGGGCAGCAGAGTCCCCTAAAGATGGCAATATTGCCTAGGTTCCTTTTGTACTTTAGAGCTATCCATTCATACTGCCAGACACGCCATTCAATGATATTAATGCTAGGTTCCGTAGGTTTCCATAGGCAGGGTCCTAACCACGGATATACCTTGTTAAGTGTTTTTAAGCTTTATACTATGGTGGACTAAGGATACCTGATCTACTATTGTACTATTGGACATCACAACTGGTGGTCATAAATGCTTGGATATATGGGGACTCTCACGATCCGAAATACAAACCAGGTAAAAGAACTCTCTTCACACCAAGCACCTGGACACAATTCTATATGGTACCTCTGTCCCCAAAGGGTTTCCGGAGCCCACCAGAGCTCCCTTAATCTGTTGGTAGCAAGTCCTGTAACAGATTAAATGGTTTAAAAAGGCCACTTGGCTGCCCCAAATCTGAGGCATTACTGGGATTGTGCCATGCGATTTGATCAGCATCTTGTAGGTAAAAAATGTTTGGTAAAGGGGGGTGCTTGTTAAATTTCCTCACCTTACGGAAGAACATCAACTGCACCCCTCACTTCATTACGCACTTCATTATATCAGCAGCACCTGATGCAGGACAGCCCAGAAATCAACCTACTTTAACACAAATTAATCACGGGACCAAAAAGCACTCTTGGGCACAATCGTTCCCTAGACCGGCATGTGCTCCCTCTTCAATCAATACCAATTTGCACAACTGATATCAATGTCCAAACAATCTAAGTGAACACACAAGGGGCACTATTCATAGTTGAAGCTCATTTATTTAATCCACAATCGTAGTTTGAACAGGCCATCATTGCTTCATCAGGGTCATAGGGTACAAATCATCATTAGCTATATGTCTTTCAGAGTTCAGTGTGTCACCTGATCTGTCATGTGGCAATCTGCCTGTCGGCTTCCTTAAATTAACCGGCATAATGCCGCTTAAACCTTTGTGTGGCAATCATGGCACCACTAGGACAAAAGGGGATATTGTGCATATATAAATTCCTAGTGATAAACCCACCAGACTCCCTGTTGCATCTGAGAGAGATATGAGAAATGGATGCTGATTGCATGGAGGATGACAAATGGTTCGAGGCTAAGATGGCAGACAGGTGTCTGGGGATATCTGTGAAACTACAGCTCATGCAATTTAAATACTTGCACCACACTTTTTATGAACCATCCTGTCTCAGGTAGGATGGGATAGATGATGCAGGTGTTCGCTGCCTTGTGACTAAGGGCCTGTTGCTGGTCAAACGTGAAGTTACCAGACACTTTATTGCATCTAACTCCCCCCCCCACCCCCCACTAATAAGGAGTGGATGCAAGGAATGTACAGGTGTGTTGCACCTGAGCAAATGGTTTTTACTGCACGTAGCTTGCCACACAAATACGATACAATGTGTCATGCTTGGTGAAATCACTGTAAATGAAAACCGGGAGGGACCTTGATGCTGGGCAAATCGACACAACTCTGGATTGATGTATCTATATGGTGACTTCTGTTTTAACATCAATGGCTGTACTGTGGTGGCATTGTTTTAAAATGTGTTTTATTTTTCTTTCTTGTTGACAACAATAAAAGCATTTTTTAAAAGTTCAAATTGACAATGGTAGTCAGTCAGAATAACTTTATTATGCCATCACAATGAAGGCATAAAAAGTATACTACACATAAAACATTTCAATATTGCAATAGGCTTAACATACAAAAATTACAGATTTCCACCATAAAATGCATGATAAAATACAATGGTCTCAATAAATATATATATTATATATATAGATAAGCCAGCATACAACAACACTCAGGATCGCAGTGGCAATGGTAACCTGGAAGGGAGTGCATCTGAGGAAAGCGAAAGCTGAAACGCGTCATGCTGATCCCTTCAACAATAAAAAGAATCCTGGTTTTAATCCGTTGTGCCCCCTAGTCTACTTTGTTGGAAGGAAGACTAACTGTGGCATATTAGCGCGGAGCCATACCACGCAAGGGTGGCCCTTTCTGAAGCATCTTGGGAAATTGGCACGTACCTGGACCGCCTTGCATCACAGAGGCACAGTATCTCCGCTATCACTGATAGTCCTTGACTACATGGAGAGACACTGCTACTTCAGCGATGTCCAGGACCTGCGAACTGCTGTGATGTTAAGGCTGAAAGCGCGGAATTTAAAGCTTCATGGATGCCCAGAAATACACTTCGATCCTTTTACCTGACTTCGTTCCCAGCCAGCCTCTACCAGAGGCATCAAGAAAACCTGGCTGACTGGATCACCTATCGCAACACGCTGAGGAAAACAAACTGCACTCTGGGAGTTGCAGTTTTCACGTGCTGGACTACCGAAGCGACCCCTCCCAAACTAAGCCCAGGTGTGCAACATTCTACTTTAGATAAGCCAGCATACTACAACACTCAGAATCGCAGTGGTAACCTGGAAGGGAGTGCATCTGAGGAAAGCGAAAGCTGAAACGCGTCATGCTGATCCCTTCAACAATAAAAAGAATCCTGGTTTTCATGCATTGTGCCCCCTAGTCTACTTTGTTGGAAGGAAGACGGATTGTGGCATATTAGCGTGGAGCCATACCGCGCAAGGGTGGCCCTTTCTGAAGCGTCTGGGGAAATTGGCACGTACCTGGACGGCCTTGCATCACAGAGGCACAGTATCTCCGCTATCACACTTGTCCATGACTACATGGAGAGACACTGCTACTTCAGCGAAATATATATATTTCATAACACATGCAGTTATTGTGACAAATCAATAAATCCGTTTTTATATTGAGTGAAGAGTTCATCGAATTAAACTACTCTTTTTTAAAGCTGATAAAAAGAAATACGCTACTGAAAAACATGAAAAGGGGTCAGATAATGACTGTAAAAACAAAAGGGCCACACAACAATGTTTAAAATTCATTTTATGCAACAGAGGGATTATAAACCTCCTTCTTTCATCGCAGTAGTATTTGCAGAAAAACAGAAAGTGCAAATCATTTTGTATAGATCGATCATCCGATGTAAAAAATGGGAGATCGGAGGCTGCATAGATGTTTTGTGGAAGCCCCAACATCAAAGGGATGTAATTTAGCCGAAATCTCACCAATATATACCTGTGTTGTAAATTAGTGATGAACGATAAATTCGCTGAATTCATATCTATTTGCAAGATAATCGGGCAGTCAGGAATGCTCTAACTGTAGATAACTTACTATTTGTAAAATTCCTTCTTGCTTGCAAACTAGACAACAAGTGAGTTTTTAGACCTTTTTTAGAAATAGACCGGCACGATATAGGGTCAACAAAGATATAGTGTTACCCTGATGCTTTTAATGTAGATTCAACATAACGAAGCCAACTAATATTACCCACACCATCTAGTTTCAGAACATTATTTATAATATCTCTTGTGAGAGAGTCTCCTTCCGCCATGCCAAGTGGCACATTAAGATTGGCACCATATGTTGTCAGTTATATACAGAACATTTAATTCCATATGACAATTAAAATTGGAGCATGACTTTGGTAATGAGACTAACTTTTTTTAGAAAGTTATATTCTGTACATTGCAGTTGAGAGCAGTCTCTAATGCCCCAGACAGCCGCTCCATAAGTTGCAGCAGATACCGTTTTTGCCGCATAGACTGTCTTTCTTGCTTCAATGGGTTTTAAGGCAGTTTTTTTTACATTTAAAAAGTGCCCCAATATTCTTTTCCATCTGAACCTCCCAGTTTATGACCATACTTAGCCAATTGTTTTGGCGACCGAATATAATCCCTAAAAAATTAAAAGAGTTCACAACTCCCAGAGTGCTTCCTTCAACAGTGATTTGGGGTTGATGCCTCTGCTTCGTGCCTGCCACTAGGACAAATTACTTTAAGTAGTTAATTTTCATGTCCAGTTTGTTCATAAATTGGGTATATTCCATCACTAGGCGGCGCAGAGCATTGCTGGTATGGGCTAGAATCCCTGCGACAATGGTAGTCAATAGTCACGATAGACTGGGACATAAGCATGATTTCAGGCTGACTGCAATGGAGCATGGGCCGGATACACCAACCAGGTTGCATCTGGTTGGAGGTTTTACCTTGGGACTTAGCCTTTATTCTGGAAGTCAAAATTCTTTAGAAGGACAAGGCAGCAGGTGGTATTTGAGGAGGGCTCATCGATGTCAGGTAGTTGTAGAACGAGGTCCTGGTGAAGCTATTGGTTTTGGCAGGAAAACCTCAGATCAAGAGAAATTCAAATTCCATACCCCGGAAAGTTCTCTCAACATCAAAATACTTTTGCGCTTTCACCCAGTCAAGAGTTCTACCTTAAAACTGAGGTAATGCACTGGAACATACTGACTCCTCGAATTGACTCCAAAAGAAAAATAAAATATCTTGGGATCCAAGTCCTAAAGAATATTGATGACATAGCCCAGGCAAACTTGGAAATAAAAGCCAAAGAGATGAGGAAATTATTGAAGTCATGGAGTTGTTTGTCTCTTACTTTTATGGGGAGAGCTAATGTAATTAAAATGGCTATCCTTCCGAAATTCACTTTTGTTTTTAATACAATTCCCTTGGAGTTTGATTCACGATGTTTGAAAACAATACAAGGCAAAATAAATTCTTTCATTTGGGCTTCTAAAAGTGTTAGGATAGCATGGAAAAAACTGACCCAGAAGAAAAACCAAGGCGGCTTAGTTAGCCCGGACATCTTGTCTTACTATAAAGCTTTTCATTTTAAAAACATTAGACATCTCTTCGGAGACTATGAATCATACCCTCCCTACTGGAAAGCAGTGACAAAACATGGTCATTGCTTATATAAGTTCGGCCATCAAAAGTTCTTTAAAAAAATCAGATTCAAGATCCCAGGAGCAGCATTTAAATTATGTTCAGATATAAGGAAACTTTGGCAGTATCCATATCATAGTCCCCAAGCACTGGTATGGAACTCTCCAGAAACACCTGAATGTCTGAAAGACTTGTTAGCACTTCCACTGAAAAGGGATGGAATCATCAAGTAGTGGGAGTTGCTGGAAAATGGCGACTTAAAATCATGGGACGTATTAGTTGAGAAGATGAAGGACGAGATATCCAGGTTTAAATTTTACCAGCTGGCCAGCTGGGTTAAAGATCAAGCGACTTGGCCAGACTATATTGGGATTCTAGATGGCTAACTTCATAAGGTTCCAAGGAAGAAAGAAGTTTCAAAGTGGTATTGGCACTTGGTGGAGAAGAAGGAAGTCGAAAATTATACTCTAGATCTTAAATGGAAAAAGATTTTTCCTGCCCAAGATTTGCAACAAGCATGGCAAGTATCCTGCATTTTCTTATGGCATATTATAATTTCTACGCCTCTTAGGAAAAATCATTTGTTTACTTTGCACAGATCTTACTGGACCCCCGGAAAGTTATCAAAAATGAACTCCCAGGCGATTAAGAAATGTCCAAAATGTGGCGACAAAGTGGTATTGGCACTTGGTGGAGAAGAAGGAAGTCGAAAATTATACTCTAGATCTTAAATGGAAAAAGATTTTTCCTGCCCAAGATTTGCAACAAGCATGGCAAGTATCCTGCATTTTCTTATGGCATATTATAATTTCTACGCCTCTTAGGAAAAATCATTTGTTTACTTTTCACAGATCTTACTGGACCCCCGAAAAGTTATCAAAAATGAACTCCCAGGCGATTAAGAATTGTCCAAAATGTGGCGACAAAGTGGTATTGGCACTTGGTGGAGAAGAAGGAAGTCGAAAATTATACTCTAGATCTTAAATGGAAAAAGATTTTTCCTGCCCAAGATTTGCAACAAGCATGGCAAGTATCCTGCATTTTCTTATGGCATATTATAATTTCTACGCCTCTTAGGAAAAATCATTTGTTTACTTTTCACAGATCTTACTGGACCCCCGAAAAGTTATCAAAGATGAACTCCCAGGCGATTAAGAATTGTCCAAAATGTGGCGACAAAGTGGTATTGGCACTTGGTGGAGAAGAAGGAAGTCGAAAATTATACTCTAGATCTTAAATGGAAAAAGATTTTTCCTGCCCAAGATTTGCAACAAGCATGGCAAGTATCCTGCATTTTCTTATGGTATATTATAATTTCTACGCCTCTTAGGAAAAATCATTTGTTTACTTTGCACAGATCTTACTGGACCCCCGAAAAGTTATCAAAAATGAACTCCCAGGCGATTACGAAATGTCCAAAATGTGGCGACAGGGAAGCAAATGATATCCACATGTTTCATTTATGCCATTACCTAGACATACTTTGGAGTGAAATTGGTAAGAATATTGATGAAAGTCTAAACACGACTATCAAGGTGAGAACCTTTAATGGTATTTTTGGTATATGGGATACTGATGAAACCAATATTATTTTACCAAAGAGTCAGAAATATCTTTTGTTTGCACTTATGTTAATTGCTAGTCGCGAGATTTGTATAAATTGGATTCTTCCCTCTCCCCCGAAGGTAGAAGATTGGGTTTGATCAGTAGATAAATTTAGGATCTTGGACAGAGTTAGAGGGGAAGGTAAACGCACAAAGTACTGGGGTCTGTGGGACACATATAGACGGTAGGATAGGAAGGGATGTCCAATGATTCAAACTAACACGATCATGAACCTCATGAGTTTTATAGGGGCTGGAACAGCGAAATATTAACTCATGTAGAATGGTAACTGTTGGTATCAAGGCATGGCTCCCACCTCATCTCTGAGAGCATCTACTAAGAGGTGACCCTGTTGCTTTCAAACAAGATCACATAAATGAGGACAAAAAAAAAAGAGTTCTACCTTCGGACTTTGGCCAAGATTTACCAAACAGTTTATATGACATCAGTGTAAGACTACAGGGCTATGCCTACGTGCCTTCCCTGGTTTGAGAAAGCCTATGGTGATGACTGTGTAGGACATTTGACATAAACTGATATAAGTAAACCCATGATCACCATGTGTTTTTCACTTTGTGCACTGTGTATCTGTGTACAGTGCTTTATGCTTTACAAAAAAAGTTTTTACACCTAAATTGTTTAGTAATTGGCTATATGTGTAGCCTAAATATTATGTAATGTTGCTTTTAAAGTTACCTTCTTAATGATTATGTTCTTTATTCACTTGATTCCTCAACTCCAGTGTCTAATAACTGCTAGTATAGAAAAAATATGTTTGTGTTGACAAGGTGTGAAAACAAATAGAAAGACATACTCCATAGTCCAAAAACAGTAGGGATTAGTAGATCCTGATGAAGGCTGTCAATCTTTTTGGCCATTGAAAGACCGGCTGAAACATGTTTACCAAGATACTGTACGATGATGAAGGCCCAGAGACAATCCATGCTTTTCTATTTGCTCTTTTAACCCTGTTAAAGGGAACCCCAAAATAAAATTGAGTAAAACGGATATCACTTCAGACAGCTTTACTCTCTGTTCATTATTCTATCCCTAAGTTTATATACAGCCGATATCAAAAGGAGCTCCATCACTGTATGCACAGCAGTACACGTGGTATTGTAGCATGCCCTATGATGAAGCATGCCACAAAAGTAGGTGAGGGCATGGTGTACAAACAGATGGAATCCCATCAGATGGTTATAATGATGTGCATAACCTTCGTCGATATCTGAGAGTGATATATGACAGTTGTGAGGCCAATTGATGATTCTTATCTCTTCCCACCTCGTGTTGTGTTCACAATTAACTTTCCATGCTATGGGTGTTCTTTGGAAGACATATACTATGAACTTAAAGGGGGGTGAAATATGCCAATTAGGGGTTAGCCAATTTCACCAGTTTTACTGGTCAGAGCACGTGCACTGGGGCCAGGTTAGCAGTGTTCCAGTGCCCACAATGAAAACATCAGTAACCAACTTCTGCAGAAGATGGGGGTGACAAAGTCAAAAGCGGTATTTCCTCACAATTCCCCCTCTAGCTAAAAGGCAAGGTGCAGCAGGCATTCCTTTGTCAGTGTTTCTTGATTTCAGAGGAAAGGATGTGGAAAAGCCCACTCTGTTGGCGGGGTCAGTTCCAGCTTATTTATTAAGCTGTGCATAAACAAAGCCACTGCTGTCATGATCTTTCAGGAGACACTCCATAAGACACCAGTGGAATGTTCCTCACGAGATACACAGCTGTAGAACATTATGACTAAACATTCAACATAGATTAAGAGCTACATAATTGAAGCACAAAATATATCCTTTTTATAAAAAAACATGAAGACAAAATAAATAAATAAACTAAACAAAAAACACATCCACTTTAGCCAATAAAAAATAGAATTGTACTGAATATAGGGCTAAGCAACCATCCACCATTCCTTATCTCAACTTCCATGGCATGAATCTTTTCCCAGGACAACGTCTGCAGGACATCCCTAGCCAGAATTCTTTGTATACCTTTGTCTCACAAAAGTCTCTGGAGACAAATCCAAACCTGGAATTGATGTCTGCCCTGGAAATACTTTAACAATTTATCCAACATTCTACCAATGTCTGACCTCCACTTGAACAACACCTTTTCAGCCGTCATTGGTTCACCATTACTATCATCTCCTTTCTTTGCAAAATTTGTTTTTTTTCACTTTCACCAGATTACCCACCTGAAACACTTGGGGGGTCATTAGGATGACGGGCGGACTTAGTCCGCCCGCCATCCTACCGGATTTTGGGACCGCCCGCCATAAGGGGGAGGGGGTCCCGTGGGGGGTATTAGGATGCGCCCGCCACAGTAGGGGGCGCATCCTGCATTTTTAACATTGTGGTGGGCGGTGTTCTCAGCACCGCCCACCATAATGCTAAAAATGCATGTATGCATTTGTATACACAAAGTGGCAGGCACTGGCGGTGCCTGCCTCTTTGTGTATGTAAATGCTGGGGGGTACCACAGGTACCCCCCATGGGCACACCCCACCTCGCCTTCACTCCAGGGGGCCCGCAGGGTGCCCCCGAAGTGAAGACTGCCTGCCTTTCCGTGTCGGCATTGCCGCCACGGAAAGACATCTCTCAAAGCCCATACTAATATGGCTGGCAGTGTCTGATAGACACCGCCACCATATTAAACCTTTTCCGCCCCGGTCGCAAGGCGACCGGGGTGAAAAAGCGGCGGACGGTCTGTCCCCTCACCATACTAATATGGCGGGGGAAATGGTTGGCAGGCGGGTGGCGGGCGGACAAGGATGTCGGGCGGATCGCCACCACCTGCATGGCGGCGGCGATCCGCCCGACATCCTAATGGGCCCCTTGGTGTCTGGCACATTTTCTGACATCATACATTTCTTTTTGTTTCCTTTTTCTTGTACTCTATGAAGCATGGCATCATGATCATCCCCCTTTTCCCTAATGAATCTAACTAACCAGGCAGGATATAGCACTGGCATAGGTTGTCATTCCCTGAGTAACATGAACAGAGTCACATGGGTCACAGAACGTGGCGCTTTGTGGTAAAACCACAGCATGGATATTATGGTTTATGGTTTTGGGCACCAAAACAGCAAAAATGTCTACAACATGCTACGGCATCATGAGGACGCTTTGGAAAGTTCTCCCTCTCCTCCCATTCCTGGCACAAAGGATTATGGTCCAGGCATTTATTCTCTCACCCATGGACTAAAAAAATGCACTCTATCTAGGAGCACCTAAAACCACTACAGCCAAACTTCAGATTATTCAGAATTGTGCAGCCTGTCTACTCCTAGACGTCCCTTATTGGCAATCAGCCAAACCTGCTCTGAAAACCCTACACTGGCTTCCAATATTGGAAAGAGTCAAATTTAAGGCACTCTGTATTACCCGTAAGTCTTTCTGGGGAAAAGGATTGGCGGTAAATCATTCTCTGATCATCCCTTACCACTCAAATAGAAGCCTCCGCTTGGCGAACATGTTGCTCCCACAGTGCCAAAAATAAAGAGGGCAAGAAGCGGTGGCCGCTCTTTCTCTTATAATGCGGCTAGGCTGTGGCATGCCCTTCCACCCATATACATCAAGAATCTCATCATCTGTCTTTCCGGGAATTACTTAAACCGAGGGTCTTAAAAGTCACTGTTCAGTAAAGGTGTTCACTTGGTTTGCATCTGCAAACAGCGCTGGAATGCCTTAGAGTAGCTATGTGCTCTATAAATGTATATTTCATTTCATTTCATTTCATTTATTTCATGGTTTCTTCAAAGTTGTAACCTTACCCTTTGGCTACTTGATGCAATCAGCTACCACCCTGTTCATTTTCACTACCAACCCATTGATTTGGTATGATAGAGGCCCTCGGACTTGGGATCACTTCACAGTATAAATCCATGCAGAAGCCAGTCTCTGATGCCTCGTACACTTACCACTGCATTCTCTTGAGCAGCCTGGGGTTCAAGCAGTGCACATTTTCATGCTACCAGACTGAATTCCTTCTCAACACTAGTCTTGTCTCTGATCTAAGCCGAGCACGAGGTGAGAGCTCAAAGAGGGTCATGATAGCGGCTGATGGGTCTCACCCTCTTTTGCCATTTCTGTGGCCGACAGTTTGAGGGGTCGACTGCTGGGTCACTGTTGCTGCATCCCTCTGCTTGTCCGAGTCTGGTTCTGATCTGGACTGGGGGAAGAGCCTTCCATCATGTAAGAAGTGGGTGACTGGTTCTATCCATCCCGCTCCCCACACTGGATCATTCCTAATCCAATGAGCTGAAATGCAGACATCTACGAAGCCTGCAGTGCCACCGATCTCCCTCTTCACCGCTGGCTCTGGTCCATACGTTTGCCTTGCCCCTGCCCAGCTCACAAGAGAAGGAAGGAGTCCTCCATCTCTGTCATGATTGGATTGGGTGCAGGGTCCCATTCACCTCTCACCTGATTCATTCACTGACTCTCAGCCCAGCCTACCTGGTTCTGCCCAATGATGCGTAGCCGCCATAATGCCACCTCAACTCCCTTGGCATGCTGTATGCACCACTCGAGTCAAGCTATCCTGGCTGAAGACGGCTGATAGCCAGAAACGGTCCTAGGATGCTGGATTCCGGTCCAGAAAAGATATGGCTTGGCAGTTTGGGCTGGACTGTTTCCATGAGGCACAGGGTCAAGGCTGATTTGCATATGGCCATGTCTGAACTGGGGTGGTGTGGAGTGCAAAAAAAGATGGATTTAGGCCCAGATCTCTGTACTGGGGTGAATGTATGACATTGTTCTGCATTCTGTCCATCAACTGTTGTTTTTGCATTTGTCACCCCGAGTGGGATGGGTATGGTCAGACGTGAGTCCCATGCTCTCCACACCACTGGAGTCAAGCTATCCTGGCTGAAGACAGCTGATAGCCAGAAACCGGTCCTAGGATGCTTGATTCCGGTCCAGGAAAGACATGGCTTGGCAGTTCGGGCTGGACTGTTCGCATGAGGCACAGGGTCAAGGCTGATTTGCATATGGCCATGTCTGAACTGGGGTGGTGTGGAGTGCAAAAAAAGATGGATTTAGGCCCAGATCTCTGTACTGGGGTGAATGTATGACATTGTTCTGCATTCTGTCCATCAACTGTTGTTTTTGCATTTGTCACCCCTAGTGGGATGGGTATGGTCAGACGTGAGTCCCATGCTCTCCACACCACTGGAGTCAAGCTATCCTGGCTGAAGACAGCTGATAGCCAGAAACCGGTCCTAGGATGCGTGATTCCGGTCCAGGAAACACATGGCTTGGCAGTTCTGGCTGGACTGTTCCCATGAGGCACAGGGTCAAGGCTGATTTGCATATGGCCATGTCTGAACTGGGGTGGTGTGGTGTGCAAAAAAAGATAGATTTAGGCCCAGATCTCTGTACTGGGGTGAATGTTTGACATTGTTCTGTATTCTATCCATCAACTGTTGATTTTGCGTATGCAAGCATAGGCATGTAAAAACTGCTTGATTGTAATGGCCCTTCATTCACATCAATTAAGTAAATGAATTAAACCCAGATTTGTGACTGGGGGTGAATGTTCTGCCAATGTGCAACATTCCGTCCATCACCTTGTTTGTTTTGCTGTTCGGCCTATGTGGGAAGGGTTTGCCCAGACGTGGGTCCCGTGCTCACCACGCCACTGGAGTCAAGCTATCCTGGCTGATGATGGCTGATAGCCAGAAACCGGTCCTAGGATGTTTGATTCCGGTCCAGGGAAGACATGGCTTGGCAGTTCGGGCTGGACTGTTCCCATAAGGCACAGGGTCATGACTGATTTGCATATGAACATGTCTGAACTGGGGTGGCGTGGTGAGTAAAATAACGATGGATTAAACCCAGATCTGTGACTGAGGGTGAATGTTCTGCCAATGTGCACCATTCCGTCCATCACCTTGTTTGTTTTGCTGCTTGCCCTAAGTGGAAAGGGTATGCCCAGAAGTGGGTCCCGTGCTCACTACGCCACTGGAGTCAAGCTATCCTGGCTGATGACGGCTGATAGCCAGAAACCGGTCCTAGGATGCTTGATTCCGGTCTAGGGAAGACATGGCTTGGCAGTTCGGGCTGGACTGTTCCCATGAGGCACAGGGTCAAGACTGATTTGCAAATGGCCATGTCTGAACTGGGGTGGTGTGGTGAGCAAAATAACGATGGATTAAACCCAGATCTGTGACTGGGGGTGAATGTTCTGCCAATGTGCAACAATCCCTCTATCACCTTGTTTGTTTTGCTGTTCGCTCTATGTGGGAAGGGTATGCCCCGACGTGGGTCCCGTGCTCACTACGCAACTGGAGTCAAGCTACCCTGACGGATGACGGCTGATAGCCAGAAACCAGTCCTAGGATGCTCGATTCCGGTCCAGGGAAGACATGGCTTTGCAGTTCGGGCTGGACTGTTCCCATGAGGCACAGGGACAAGACTAATTTGCATATGGCCATGTCTGAATTGGGGTGGCATGGTGAGCAAAATAACGATGGATTAAACCCAGATCTGTGACTGGGGGTGAATGTTCTGCCAGTGTGCAACATTCCGTCCATCACCTTGTTTGTTTTGCTGTTCGCCTCATGTGGGAAGGGTATGCCCAGACGTGGGTCCCGTGCTCACTACGCCACTGGAGTCAAGCTATCCTGGCTGATGACGGCTGATAGCCAGAAACCGGTCCTAGGATGCTTGATTTCGGTCCAGGGATGACATGGCTTGGCAGTTCAGGCTGGACTGTTCCCATGAGGCACTGGGTCAAGACTGATTTGCATATGACCATGTCTGAACTGGGGTGGCGTGGTGAGCAAAATAACGATGGATTATACCCAGATCTGTGACTGGGGGTGAATGTTCTGCCAATGTGCAATATTCCATCCATCACCTTGTTTGTTTTGCGGTTACACAATATCAGCCAGGTGAGTCTACCTTATTGGAAGGAAGGAGCCCACCATCTTGGATTATGTGGGTGAGGGGGTCCAACCCTCCCTCACCAAGTAATGGAACCGCCTATCACCCCATCTCATTACTGCCTTTATTTCTATCTCCCCTTAATCCCTCCAGGGCTACCACCGCCTTTCCAACAGGGCACTGCTACCGCTCTCATCCACCCCCTTGAGCGCCCAAGTTCTGGGCTGGCCTTACTCTCCAAGAGGGGATCCCGCCATTTTGTTTTGCTTGAGGTACTGATTGACTACTCCCGAGCTCCGCCGTATTGCAGATATCCTGCAACACTTCTGCAACACTTCTAATGACATTTTCTCCTCATTCTTGCACTGACTAATTGGTGGTGGAGGAAGCAGCCGATCGTCACTGCCTCTCAGCCCAGCTCGCCAGGTTCTGCATTTCACGCAGCGAGATGTGAATCCCACACCAAATGCTACCTTTTTTAGCAAAACCACCCCTAAATCCATCTAATGTTACCTGAGGAGCTGAACACAGTGCTCAATCTGTATTTATATGTTTAAAGTACCATTGACATCCTTAGATAATTTAAAAAAAAAAGCTAGCTTCAAATACCAGCCAAGATGGCATCAGACAGTCTACCTTGCAGAAAAATCACAATCAATCTGAACTTGATCTGCTAAAAGTGACAGGAAAAAGTTATGCACCCCTTCAATTCTTTACTCAGCTCTACTGCAACTTTCACATCAGGCTTTACTTAGCCTTTTCTGATTAATGACGGCCATAACAAGATTAATATTGGCCCTTCATCAACCCCAGGGAAGCTGAAAAATACACCACAACATCCAGATGAGCCAACAACACTGCTGTTGCCAGTTTCCCTATCATCTTGTCCTCTACCACGTGTTGCTTAACTTTGACCTGTAACAGTTTACCAGTCAGCCTCTCTAAGGAGCAGTCTCCGGCCTGCACTCAGTGAGAGGTGAACGACCACTTTACTTTTGCGTCCTCCCACCCACTCAACCGTGCCCGCCCCGATGCCCCCTCCTCTTTGTGACTTTCCCACACTGTGCCAATCGGGCTGGTCTACATGGGGTCTGGCTTCTTGTTTAGCTGAGGCCCGTCAGCTTCTCCCTATCCTCTGCAATCCCTACCCCAAACATTTGCTGTTGTTCTCATTGCAAGGAGTATCTTGCTGTGATCATACTATACTTCTTTATTGTGTCCCATCTTTCATTCCTTTCTGCTACAATTGCTCTGCAACTTCTACCTGAGCTAGGAACAGAAAACGAACTGCAAGGCCACAGCAAATGAGGTCCAGTTGCTAGATAAGTAAAAGTTCCTCCTTTCCTCTCATTTGGAGTGGCATTTCACTCCTGTTCCCTCAAGGGCATAAACCTTAATGAGTCCTCATCTTCTCTTCACAGCCTTCTTCTGTTTGTGTCACCCAGCATGGATCCTCCCCATGCCAGCATTGTACTATCACCTGCAGTTCATAACTCTCACCTAATAAACTACCCTCCCAATCTAACTAAAAATGTAATGGGAAAACTCAAACACAAAATCCTCAACCTTAAAAAAGAAACTCATCACCAACTCATACGTCTGCCTAAACAAGGGTACTCTACTGAATTACCTCATCTTCTCTACAAAAAGACATACTCTATGACAAAAAGTTCAATCTTCCTCACTCAACCCCATCATCACCAAAAAATTCCACATGGTCATAAACTTCCTATAGCGCCCTCCATATTGTACAATGCAGCTGCCATGATCTCCATCTATAACACGTCACTGTGCTTATCCTATTTGGAACTCTTTGTCGATCTCTTCTCCTACCACAAGACCAAATTAGACACGGCCACTCCCCTGCCTGCCCCCTAGCATCTCCCACCTGACTCCTCACCTGTTGACAACCCTTTATCTTCAACCCCACCTTAACCCTCTTCCCAACTTTCCCACCTGCCGGACACCTACCTATCAACTGGCACCCTTGCAACCCAACACACCCCCTCATTCAGCAACAATGTGGGCACTACTAAAGCAATTCCACATCTGTTCTTCCCACCATGCTACAGTCCCCTACACCTACTCTCCCAGGTATAGGATCATTACATCCACTGCCCACTCTCAACAAACTATAACCAAAACTCTGACTGCAGACCCTAACAATGCTAGTTTCACCATCTGCAAAGATGTATCCAGCTTGCTACTCCACTATACCTTCACTAGCCAGGAACCCCTGAAGGGTCCCCCCACTTACTCCAGGTACAACACAATAAAAACGTGAACTGCGGCTGATTAGGGGTGACATCCGGAAACTAGCTCACATCACATCCAACCTTGATCACAAGCTATCAGCACACACGACTCACATCCAAACTAACAACACTCTAACTCCTGGTTGTCAACCAGCTTCTATCCAATCTATACCTGCCTACAGCTGGGTCACTCAACCTTGCTGGAGAGCTACACCTAATCTCAACCAATCATCTTATCTCAATTGGCTACTCAGACAGTTGTTGAATCACGATATACTCTCCCTCCTAGACACATATACACATGCTCTGGTCAACCAAGCTATACCTACTACAAAAATTAAGACTATTATCACTCACCCTTTCAAGACATCCCACCCCAGCATTAGGTCTTTAAATAAAGCAAACCTCAAACAAGTTCCAATCTTACATATGTCTATGAATACTCCCATAACATACCTTAAATGCTCCTTACTCAACTGTCATTCTACTGTGAAACAAGCCACTGGGCACAGCCTATCTCATACTTAACCTTGACATCCTTATATTTACTGAAATCGGATTGAACAAATCATTATACACAATTCTTGACCTATTAGTCCCTCTCAGTCACGACATTATCAGACTAGATCGTTCAGCCTGCTCAGGGGTGGACTAACCTGCATAAATAGGTCCATACTTTCTTTGAAACAATAAAACACTCTGTAACTAACCTCCTTTGAATATCTAAAGATCAATAACACCACCAATGACAACTCTACGTTCTCTCTTCACACTTTCAACCACCCTCCAGGAGATAACTACATGTTCATTGAATAGAACATGGAGAGTATCTCCTCTAACAATGCAGAATATAACAACCAGATTTACCTTAGAGATTTCAACATTCATTGGAAGAATTCCAGTGACCCTCTTGTGAACAGTTTTAAAGCCTTCCTCCAATACCTCAACCGTATCCAGGCTTGCATCAGTCTAACCAATAATAAAGGGGCCATCCTAGTTTTAATCACTGCGAGAGTAAACACGATACACATTGAATCTGCCCCAACTTGTGACTGTACCAACCTCCATTGCATCACTTTCCTAATCTCAGAAAGGGCAACTATCATTCAGGGCCAAACAGTGAAAGCCAAACATTGGGTTTGAGACAATCACAATATTAATGCACATGGCTTTTAGTAACACCAGCTTACTCCAGCCCTCCTCCATTCATGGTTCACTGATAGAATATTGATTTCCAACATATCCCCATACACAAATATCGACACAAAAATATTGATATAAAAAATATAGATGTACAAAATATCGATTTCTTTATTTAAATAAAAATTAATGTTAAATATATCAAATAATAAAATTAACTTAAAAAAATATTTAGATTTAATATACATTTTAAAAATATTAAAAAAGATTTAAACATACATAAATACCATGTAATATAAATATATATATATAACTATTTCCTTTAAAACAATTAATAAACCCTAATTTTAATTTATTTTATAATTTTATAAATATATAACAATTTTCAAATAAATATATATAAATTTACTTACACTTATAACATAAAATCTAATAAAAAACATGATATTATAAATTAAAACATTAATATATTTAATAGCCTTTAAATTTTAAGTTTGCACTTCATTGAGTGCAACAGTAGGGAAAGTTATGGATAGCAGAGAGGTAAAAATGACTATTCCCACTCCAGTGAGTGCAACAGTACGGAAAGAGTTGGATAGCGGAGGGGTAAAAGTTACTATTTCTACTCCAGTGGGTGCAACAGGAGGGAAAGTGTTGGATTGCGGCAGTGTAAAAATTACTACTCCCACTCTAGTGACTGCAACAGTAGGGAAAGTGTTGGATAGCAGAGGGGTAACAATTAATATTTTCACTGCCATTGGTCTCAGTTCAGAATTAAAAATATACAAATTAACAACAAAACAAAACATTTTAAAAAACAAAAAAATAAAACATCTATAAAAGTTTTAAATATTTCAAAAGATAGAAACAGATTAGAATGTTCAAAAGATCTAACAAATACCTAAAAAGATTATTTTAAAAAAATCTAAAATAATTTTAAAACCAAAAGCGCTTTTTTAAATAAAATGTTATAAACAAAAACATTATTTATTGCATAAATGTAATATTTTTTATTTACTACCCTTAACACCACATAATTCACAACCCACAATTACATTTTATAAAAAACAAATATTATTAATGTAATTTTTTTTTAAGACATATAAATTAATTTGCTCCCCAAATGTTACCCCTATAAGAACAAAACACACACACAAAATAAACACTTACCATAAATATTTATCAATTGATAAATTAATATTAATAATCAACTAATTATTAATTAATTAAACATAAATTACTTTCCACCCTATAACCCAATAAACACCACAACCCACACCTAAAAATCATTACACAATTTCCATAACTAAATTTACATTATTAAATTAATATCAGTTAACAACAACTTATTAATTAATTTAAAATAATTTACTTCCCACCCTTTAACACCATAAGCCCTACAACTTACATAAAAAATGACGTACACAATTGCCATGTTTTAATTTTAAATAATTAATTAGCATTAATTAGCAAACAATTTTAATTAATTATGAAAAAATTACTTCCCACCCTATTCTCCTATAAACCCCACCACCCACTCCTACCCTACAAAATTAACATAATTAATTACACATGAATTAATTAATAATAATGAATAACCAAATAATATATATATAATAAAATTACTCCGACACTTAACACAATAAACTATTTAAATACATATTAATAAATTAAAATTATTAAAAGATTTATTATAATTACATTACTTCCCCTATTTCCTTATAAACCCACAACCCGCTCCTAAATAAATGACATACCTAACATAATTGCCAATTAATTAATTAAAAATAATTAACAACTAATTAATAAATAATTAATGATACATTAATTCCCACAATTAACACTATAAAATCTAAATAAAATAAATACTAATGCATAAAAACGTATCATAATTAAAATACTTCCCACCCTATTCCCCTATAAACCCACAACCTGCTGCAGAACTTAAAAACGCAAATTTTAATTAAGATAAAATGAATAACTTCTAAAAATATAACACATACTAAAAAGCAAAACAAATTCTTATTCAAAAAATAGATCACATACTTTTAAAATACATACTAAAGTTCATAACACTAATTAAAACATCAATATTTTAAACAACTATGGGGCACTTTAGGATGGCGGGCGGACATAGTCCACCCGCCATCCCGACGCAAAACGGGACCACCCGCCATAAGAGCGGGAGTCCCGTGGGGGCCATTTCAATGCGTCTGCCACACTGGTGGGCGCAACCCGCATTTTTAGCATTGTGGCGGGCGGTGCTGAAAGCACCGCCCGCTGCAATGCTAAAAATGCACATCATGCATTTCAATGCACAACATGACAGGCACCGCGCGGTGCCTGCCACGTTGTATTTTGAAGGTACCCCTCCATGTGCACCCCCCACCCCCCCCCAATCCCTGGGGGCCCGCAAGTGATTTCCGCCTGCCTTTCCGTGGCGGCAACAAGGCATTTCCCCGCCATTATGCTAATATTTTTGGCAGAGTCTGGGAGACACCGCCACCATGTTAGCAGCTTTTCTGCCCGGTCGACTCTCTGACCGGGCGGAAAACAGGTGGACGGTCTTTCCGTCCGCCGGGCTCCCCCCCGCCATGGTAGTGTGGCGGGGAGAGATTACAGTGCGGGCCGAGGTTTCGTGCGGGTGGATCACCACCGCCATACGGGCGGTGGCGATCCGCCCGCAATCATAATAGGGCCCTATGTTTTTGCAAACGATATTAACAACTTCGTTATTTCCAAAAATGATATTTCTTACCTGCAAGTCGATATTCTTGATCACGATATTCTTCCTGTCGATATTTCTGTATCACGACATTTTAAACTCAATATTCTGTTTGTGCACTTCCATTCATGGCACTCACAACCTCATTGATCACTACATCAATTCCATGTGAAAAAATCATAAACAAAGCGGTACAAAAGGGGGTAGTGATGGATGGAGCATCTGAACCAATCAAACACTCACACCCAGTGAACAGATCTGGGTTTAATCCATCACCGTTCTTTAGCCCACTCTGCCACCCCAGTTCAGACATGGCCATATGCAAATCAGTCTGACCCTGTGCCTCATGGGAACAGTCGAGCCCGATCTGCCAAGCCATGCCTTCCCTGGACCGGAATCAAGCTTCCTAGGACCGGTTTCTGGCATTTCAGCCGTGTTCAGCCAGGCTTGCTCGAATCCAGTGGCAAAGTGAGCAAGGGACTCAACGTCTGAGCATACCCTGCCAACTTATGGCGACAAAGCGGTACAAAAGGGGGTGGTGATGGATGGAGCATCTGAACCAATCAAACACTCACACCCAGTCAACAGATCTGGGTTTAATCCATCACCGTTCTTTAGCCCACTCTGCCACCCCAGTTCAGACATGGCCATATGCAAATCAGTCTGACCCTGTGCCTCATGGGAACAGTCTAGCCCGATCTGCCAAGCCATGCCTTCCCTGGACCGGAATCAAGCTTCCTACAACCGGTTTCTGCCATTTCAGCCGTCTTCAGCCAGGCCTGCTTGAATCCTGTGGCAAAGTGAGCAAGGGACTCAACGTCTGAGCATACCCTGCCAATTTATGGCGACAAAGTGGTACAAAAGGGGGTGGTGATGGACAGAGCATCTGAACAAATCAAACACTCACACCCAGTCAACAGATCTGGGTTTAATCCATCACCGTTCTTTAGCCCACTCTGCCACCCCAGTTCAGACATGGCCATATACAAATCAGTCTGACCCTGTGCCTCATGGGAACAGTCCAGCCCGAACTGCCAAGCTATGCCTTCCCTGGATTGGAATCAAGCTTCCTAGGACCGGTTTCTGGCATTTCATGGACACCCTTGCCCCCAAACAAGTAAAGATAATCCCAATTAAAAGTGCCGCTTGCAAGCCATAGACACTTGTGGACTCTTTTGCCCTGCTCTCCCTGGAGCCCTGTTTGCCGCCTGAAGGAGCCTACTGCTCAGCGCTTCACCGAGGCTGAGAATGTCCAAAGACATCGCGGGTACAGTTGGTCAGCGAGGTCGGGGCCGGGACTGCGAGGCCCAGCATTCCGAACGACTAGGCATGCGCCGCAGCTGGAGCCTCTTACCCGCCCCGCCTCTCAGCAGTTCCAGAAAACAGCTTGCGGCCCCTGCTTCGCGGGAGCCGCTCGCAAGCCGTAGACACTTGTGGACTCTCTTGCCCTGCTCTCCCTGGAGCCCTGTTTGCCCCCTGAAGGAGCATACTGCTCAGTGCTTCACCGAGGCTGAGAAAGTCCAAGGACATCGCGGGTACAGTTGGTCAGCGAGGTCGGGGCCGGGACTGCGAGGCCCAGCATTCCGAGCAGCTAGGCACACGCCGCAGCTGGAGCCTCTTCCCCGCCCCGCCTCTCAGCAGTTCCAGAAAACGGCTCGCGGGCCCCGTTTCTCGGGAGCCGCTCGCAAGCAGTAGACACTTGTGGACTCTTTTACCCTGCTCTCCCTGGAACCCTGTTTGCCGCCTGAAGGAGCCTACTGCTCAGCGCTTCACCGAGGCTGAGAATGTCCAAGGACATCGCGGGTACAGTTTGGTCAGCGAAGTCGGGCCGGGACTGCAAGGCCCAGCATTCCGAGCAGCTAGGCACGCGCCGCAGCTGGAGCCTCTTCCCCGACCCGCCTCTCAGCAGTTCTAGAAAACGGCTCGCGGCCCCCGCTTCGCGGGAGCTGCTCGCAAGCCGTAGAAACTTGTGGACTCTTTTGCCCTGCTCTCCCTGGAGCCCTGTTTGCCGCCTGAAGGAGCCTACTGCTCAGCGCTTCACCGAGGCTGAGAAAGACCAAGGACATCGCAGGTACAGTTGGTCAGCGAGGTCGGGGCCGGGACTGGGAGGCCCAGCATTCCGAGCGGCTAGGCACGTGCCGCAGTTGGAGCCTCTTCCCCGCACCGCCTCTTCCTCTCCCTACTTGATTCCTTCCATCCCCGCGAACGCGGGACGCGCGGGGGACGAAGACCGGGGCGAAGCCCGGGCAAAGGGCGGGCCGTTGGAGGCCGTTAGAGACCGTGTAAGGCCGGGCCGGGCCACCCCTCTAACTTCTGTCCCTAAGTTTGGTTTAAGCCTACGTTCACATTATTATATCCTAATTATTGCAAAATTTTAAATTTTGTAGCCTGTTACTTGGGTGTTTTTATTAGAGATTATTGTTATCTATTGTCATTTATTAATTATGTGCACAAGACGTGGGTCCCGTGCTCACTATACCACTGGAGTCAAGCAATCCTGGCTGAAGACGGCTGATAGCCAGAAACCGGTCCTAGGATGCTGAACCAATCAAACACTCACACCCAGTCAACAGATCTGAGTTAAATCCATCACCGTTCTTTAGCCCACTCTGCCACCCCAGTTCAGACATGGCCAAATGTAAATCAGTCTGACCCTGTGCCTCATGGGAACAGTCCAGCCCGATCTGCCAAGCCATGCCTTCCCTGGACCGGAATCAAGCTTCCTAGGACAGGTGTCTGCATTTCAGCCGTCTTCAGCCAGGCTTGCTTGAATCCAGTGGCAAAGTGAGCAAGGGACTCACCGTCTGAGCATACCCTGCCAACTTATGGCGACAAAGCAGTACAAAAGGGGGTGGTGATGGACGGAGCATCTGAACCAATCAAACACTCACACCCAGTCAACAGATCTGGGTTTAATCCATCACCGTTCTTTAGCCCACTCTGCCACCCCAGTTCAGACATGGCCATATGCAAATCAGTCTGACCCTGTGCCTCATGGGAACAATCCAACCCGAACTGCCAAGCCATGCCTTCCCTGGACCGGAATCAAGCTTCCTAGGACCGGTTTCTGGCATTTCAGCCGTCTTCAGCCAGGCTTGCTTGAATCCAGTGGCAAAGTGAGCAAGGGACTCAACGTCTGAGCATACCCTGCCTACTTATGGCGACAAAGCGGTACAAAAGGGGGTGGTGATGGACGGAGCATCTGAACCAATCAAACACTCACACCCAGTCAACAGATCTGGGTTTAATCCATCACCGTTCTTTAGCCCACTCTGCCACCCTAGTTCAGACATGGCCATATGCAAATCAGTCTGACCCTGTGCCTCATGGGAACAGTCCAGCCCGAACTGCCAAGCTATGCCTTTCCTGGATCGGAATCAAGCTTCCTAGGACCGATTTCTGGGATTTCATGGACACCCTTGCCCCCAAACAAGTAAAGATAATCCCAATTAAAAGTGCCGCTCGCAAGCCGTAGACACTTGTGGACTCTTTTGCCCTGCTCTCCCTGGAGCCCTGTTTGCCGCCTGAAGGAGCCTACTGCTCAGCGCTTCACCGAGGCTGAGAAAGTCCAAGGACATCGCGGGTACAGTTGGTCAGCGAGGTCGGGGCCGGGACTGCGAGGCCCAGTATTCCGAGCGGCTAGGCAAGTGCCGCAGCTGGAGCCTCTTCCCCGCCCCGCCTCTCAGCAGTTCCAGAAAACAGCTTGCGGCCCCCGCTTCGCGGGAGCCGCTCGCAAGCCGTAGACACTTGAGGACTCTCTTGCCCTGCTCTCCCTGGAGCCCTGTTTGCTGCCTGAAGGAGCCTACTGCTCAGCGCTTCACCGAGGCTGAGAAAGTCCAAGGACATCGCGGGTACAGTTGGTCACCGAGATCGGGGCCGGGACTGCGAGGCCCAGCATTCCGAGTGGCTAGGCACGCGCCGCAGCTGGAGCCTCTTCCCCGCCCTGCCTCTCAGCAGTTCCAGAAAACGGCTCGCGGCCCCCGCTTTGCGGGAGCCGCTTGCAAGCCATAGACACTTGTGGACTCGTTTGCCCTGCTCTCCCTGGAGCCCTGTTTGCCGCCTGAAGGAGCCTACTGCTCAGCGCTTCACCGAGGATGAGAAAGTCCAAAGACATCGCGGGTACAGTTGGTCAGCGAGGTCGGGGCCGGGACTGCGAGGCCCAGCATTCCGAGCGGCTAGGCACGCGCCGCTGCTGGAGCCTCTTCCCTGCCCCGCCTCTCAGCAGTTTCAGAAAACGGCTTGCGGCCCCCGCTTCGCGGGAGCTGCTCGCAAGCCGTAGACACTTGTGGACTCTCTTGCCCTGCTCTCCCTGGAGCCCTGTTTGCCACCTGAAGGAGCCTACTGCTCAGTGCTTCACCGAGGCTGAGAATGTCCAAGGACATCGCGGGTACAGTTGGTCAGCGAGGTCGGGCCGGGACTGCAAGGCCCAGCATTCCGAGCGGCTAGGCACGCGCCGCAGCAGGAGCCTCTTCCCCGCCCCGCCTCTCAGCAGTTCCAGAAAACGGCTCGCGGGCCCCGTTTCGCGGGAGCCGCTCGCAATCCGTAGACACTTGTGGACTCTTTTACCCTGCTCTCCCTGGAGCCCTGTTTGCCGCCTGAAGGAGCCTACTGCTCAGCGCTTCACCGAGGCTGAGAATGTCCAAGGACATCGCGGGTACAGTTGGTCAGCGAAGTCGGGCCGGGACTGCAAGGCCCAGCATTCCGAGCGGCTAGACACGCGCTGCAGCTGGAGCCTCTTCCCCGACCCGCCTCTCAGCAGTTCCAGAAAACGGCTCGCGGCCCCCGCTTCGCGGGAGCCGTTTGCAAGCCGTAGACACTTGTGGACTCTTTTGCCCTGCTCTCCCTGGAGCCCTGTTTGCCGCCTGAAGGAGCCTACTGCTCAGCGCTTCACCGATGCTGAGAAAGTCCAAGGACATCGCGGGTACAGTTGGTCAGCGAGGTCGGGGCCGGGACTGCGAGGCCCAGCATTTCGAGCGGCTAGGCACGCGCCGCAGCTGGAGCCTCTTCCCCGCCCCGCCTCTCAGCAGTTCCAGAAAATGGCTCGCGGCCCCCGCTTCGCGGGAGCTGCTCGCAAGCCGTAGAAACTTGTGGACTCTTTTGTCCTGCTCTCCCTGGAGCCCTGTTTGCAGCCTGAAGGAGCCAACTGCTCAGCGCTTCACCGAGGCTGAGAATGTCCAAGGACATCGCGGGTACAGTTGGTCAGCGAGGTCGGGGCCGGGACTGCGAGGCCCAGCATTCCGAGCGGCTAGGCACGCGCCGCACCTGGAGCCTCTTCCCCGCCCCGCCTCTCAGCAGTTCCAGAAAACGGCTCGCGGCACCCGCTTCGCGGGAGCTGCTCGCAAGCCATAGAAACTTGTGGACTCTTTTGCCCTGCTCTCCCTGGAGCCCTGTTTGCCGCCTGAAGGAGCCTGCTGCTCAGCGCTTCACCGAGGCTGAGAAATTCCAAGGACATCGCGGGTACAGTTGGTCAGCGAGGTCGGGGCCGGGACTGCGAGGCCCAGCATTCCGAGCGGCTAGGCACGCTTCGCAGTTGGAGCCTCTTCCCCGCACCGCCTCTTCCTCTCCCTACTTGATTCCTTCCATCCCCGCGAACGCGGGACGCGCGGGGGACGAAGACCGGGGCGAAGCCTGGGCAAAGGGCGGGCCGTTGGAGGCCGTTAGAGACAGTGTAAGGCCGGGCCGGGCCACCCCCCTAACTTCTGGCCTTAAGTTTGTTTTAAGCCTAGGTGCACATTATTATATCCTAATTATTGCTAAATTTTAAATTTTGTAGCCTGTTACTTGGGTGTTTTTATTAGAGATTATTGTTATCTATTGTCATTTATTAATTACGTGCACAAGACGTGGGTCCTGTGCTCACTAAACCACTGGAGTCAAGCTATCCTGGCTGAAGACGGCTGATATACTTCAAATAAAGACCCAGTCCAATAGCGTGCATATGTAGCAGTGACAACCAGGGGTTTGTTTTTTTGAAAAATCCTACTCCCCACTACACTCTTATACACATTATGAGGAGGTAGTGCACTGTGCTCCGCTCACAATAAAAGACCTGTTCTCTCTGGTAACACCACAGAACACCCACTCAAAGTGAGCCAACCCGGGATTGGTCACACAAGTCCGCCACAAACATTAAACATACCTCTTCATAGAGGAAAAAAAGTGAGAAGCAAATGACCCCTCACGGAAACACCACCATCGGGGTAACTGGTATACAATTTCCAGACAGGCCCCTGTCTCATCATCGGTGGTCACTTGCTTCTCAAAGAAAAGTGAGAGAAAAGAAAAAGATGTGTCCAAAAACAAACAACATTTAAAGTGACAAATAGTGAAGTGCAGAAAAATCTGCTAGTGACAAACAAACACAAGTATAACTGAGTGCTTAAAACCACACACAACACACCCGTCCCTTAACCAATTTTATTCATAGGGCGGTGATCGTGTGCTGTTGAAAACTAAAAAGGCTGGTAGCTAATCATGCCCACCATTACCTACTGCCAGTGCCGAAATGTTTCACTGCTATGTTTCATTCAGCAGTTTCATCAAGGCTGCACTCAAATGCTGCCACTTCACTCTTTTGGACACTAGTTCTGTAAAATGCAAGAGACAGTGAAGTTACTCATATCGGCCGCTCCGGTTTCAACAAGGTCGCCGGGTACTGCTAAAATGAGGATATCCCTTGATCCTTGGAAGATTTCATGAATGTCACGGGCTTGGAAGACTCCTTTCCTCAGCCGTCTGATAGCCAGAAACCGGTCCTAGGATGCTGAACCAATCAAACACTCACACCCAGTCAACAGATCTGAGTTAAATCCATCACCGTTCTTTAGCCCACTCTGCCACCCCAGTTCAGACATGGCCATATGCAAATCAGTCTGACCCTGTGCCTCATGGGAACAGTCCAGCCCGATCTGCCAAGCCATGCCTTCCCTGGAGCGGAATCAAGCTTCCTAGGACAGGTGTCTGGCATTTCAGCCGTCTTCAGCCAGGCTTGCTTGAATCCAGTGGCAAAGTGAGCAAGGGACTCAAGGTCTGAGCATACCCTGCCAACTTATGGCGACAAAGCGGTACAAAAGGGGGTGGTGATGGACGGAGCATCTGAACCAATCAAACACTCACACCCAGTCAACAGATCTGGGTTTAATCCATCACCGTTCTTTAGCCCACTCTGCCACCCCAGTTTAGACATGGCCATATGCAAATCAGCCTGACCCTGTGCCTCATGGGAACAGTCCAGCCCGAACTGCCAAGCTAAGCCTTTCCTGGATCGGAATCAAGCTTCCTAGGACCGATTTCTGGGATTTCATGGACACCCTTGCCCCCAAACAAGTAAAGATAATCCCAATTAAAAGTGCCGCTCGCAAGCCGTAGACACTTGTGGACTCTTTTGCCCTGCTCTCCCTGGAGCCCTGTTTGCCGCCTGAAGGAGCCTACTGCTCAGCGCTTCACCGAGGCTGAGAAAGTCCAAGGACATCGCGGGTACAGTTGGTCAGCGAGGTCGGGGCCGGGACTGAGAGGCCCAGCATTCCGAGCGGCTAGGCAAGTGCCGCAGCTGGAGCCTCTTCCCCGCCCCGCCTCTCAGCAGTTCCAGAAAACGGATTGCGGCGCCCGCTTCGCGGGAGCCGCTCGCAAGCCGTAGACACTTGTGGACTCTCTTGCCCTGCTCTCCCTGGAGCCCTGTTAGCCGCCTGAAGGAGCCTACTGCTCAGTGCTTCACCGAGGCTGAGAAAGTCCAAGGACATCGCGGGTACAGTTGGTCACCGAGGTCGGGCCGGGACTGCGAGGCCCAGCATTCCAAGTGGCTAGGCACGCGCCGCAGCTGGAGCCTCTTCCCCGCCCCGCCTCTCAGCAGTTCCAGAAAATGGCTTGCGGCCCCCGCTTCGCGGGAGCTGCTCGCAAGCCGTAGACACTTGTGGACTCTCTTGCCCTGCTCTCCCTGGAGCCCTGTTTGCCGCCTGAAGGAGCCTACTGCTCAGCGCTTCACCGAGGCTGAGAAAGTCCAAGTACATCGCGGGTACAGTTGGTCAGCGAGGTCGGGCCGGGACTGCGAGGCCCAGCATTCTGAGCGGCTAGGCACTCGCCGCAGCTCGAGCCTCTTCCCCGCCCCGCATCTCAGCAGTTCCAGAAAACGGCTTGCGGCCCCCGCTTCGCGGGATCCGCTCGCAAGCCGTAGAGCCCTGGAGAGCCCTAGAGCCCTGGAGCCCTGTGTGCCGCCTGAAGGAGCCTACTGCTCAGCGCTTCACCGAGGATGAGAAAGTCCAAAGACATCGCGGGTACAGTTGGTCAGCGAGGTCGGGGCCGGGACTGCGAGGCCCAGCATTCCGAGCGGCTAGGCACGCACCGCAGCTGGAGCCTCTTCCCCGCCCCGCCTCTTCCTCTCCCTACTTGATTCCTTCCATCCCCGCGAACGCGGGACGCGCGCGGGACGAAGACCGGGGCGAAGCCCGGGCAAAGGGCGGGCCGTTTGAGGCCGTTGGAGACGGTGTAAGGTCGGGCCGGGCCACCCCCCCTAACTTCTGTCCCTAAGTTTGGTTTAAGCCTCGGTGCACATTATTATATCCTAATTATTGCAAAATTTTTAATTTTGTAGCCTGTTACTTGGGTGTTTTTATTAGAGATTATTGTTATCTATTGTCATTTATTTATTATGTGCACAAGACGTGGGTCCCGTGCTCACTAAGCCACTGGAGTCAAGCTATCATGGCTGAAGATGGCTGATAGCCATAAATCGGTCATAGGATGCTTGATTCCGGTCCAGGGAAGACATGGCTTGGCAGTTCGGCCTGGACTGTTCCCATGAGGCACAGGGTAAAGACTGATTTGCATATGGCCATGTCTGAACTGGGGTGGCTTGGTGATCAAAATAACGATGGATTAAACCCAGATCTGTGACTGGGGGTGAATGTTTTGCCATTGTGCAACATTCCGTCCATCATCTTGTTTGTTTTGCTGTTCACCCTATGTGGGAAGGGTATGCCCAGACGTGGGTCCCGTGCTCACTAAGCCACTGGAGTCAAGCTATCCTGGCTGAAAACGGCTGATAGCCAGAAACCGATCTTAGGATGCTTGATTCGGGTCCAGGGAAGACATGGCTTGGCAGTTCGGGCTGGACTGTTCCCATGAGGCACAGGGTCAAGACTGATTTGCATATGGCCATGTCTGAACTGGGGTGGCTTGGTGAGCAAAATAACGATGGATTAAACCCAGATCTGTGACTGGGGTGAATGTTTTGCCATTGTGCAACATTCCGTCCATCATCTTGTGTGTTTCACTAATCAAAGTGGGCACCTTGCACCAGTCCAAACAACCCTTATGGTGATTTAAGAGGTCAAAGATAACCTTAGAAAGCTATTCAAGTGGTAGCTGTGGAGAGCAGCCTTTAGGCTTAGTCTTGAAGGAATGTTAAGCAGCTTGTATTACCAGAATGCAACCTTTATGTATTGGTTACATGAAAGGAAAACCACATTGTAGTTATAAAAATATGTAGCTGTTACCATAACACACCTTAAATACCTCACAGTATCTGCTACACACATAAACACAAAGCACAGAAACAGACGTAAGTAACACTAATATACAGTGGGCTCCAGGGGGAGACCAAAACATATACTAAAATAGTGCTATAAGAACTACGACTTGAGTCGCGAACACTTTACTACATTGACCAGAGTCCTTAGGGGCGACACCGCCGGTGTGTGAGTAGTGTGCGACCCCACCCCCATTTGTAACTTTAAAGCTCCCTTGAGCAGCGGGCTGACGAGCCTGGGATCCCGCACCTACGCGCCTGAGTGGTACTATACCTGGCAGATATTGGCAGCCATCGGCAACCCCAGTACACGGCCTATCCCTGCTGATGAGGGGTAATACCCCGAAAAACGTGTCCAGGGATGGCGAAGACAGCGAAGATAGCAGAAGATCGAAAGATGATGCATCGCAAACACTTTACTACATTGACCAGAGTCCTTAGGGGCGACACCGCCGGTGTGTGAGTAGTGTGAGACCCCACCCCCATTTGTAACTTTAAAGCTCCCTTGAGCAGCGGGCTGACGAGCCTGGGATCCCGCACCTACGCGCCTGAGTGGTACTATACCTGGCAGATATTGGCAGCCATCGGCAACCCCAGTACACGGCCTATCCCTGCTGATGAGGGGTAATACCCCGAAACACGTGTCCAGGGATGGCGAAGACAGCGAAGATAGCAGAAGATCGAAAGATGATGCATCGCGAACACTTTACTACATTGACCAGAGTCCTTAGGGGCGACACCGCCGGTGTGTGAGTAGTGTGCGACCCCACCCCCATTTGTAACTTTAAAGCTCCCTTGAGCAGTGGGCTGACGAGCCTGGGATCCCGCACCTACGCGCCTGAGTGGTACTATACCTGGCAGATATTGGCAGCCATCGGCAGCCCCAGTACACGGCCTATCCCTGCTGATGAGGGGTAATACCCCGAAACACGTGTCCAGGGATGGCAAAGACAGCGAAGATAGCAGAAGATCGAAAGATGATGCATCGCGAACACTTTACTACATTGACCAGAGTCCTTAGGGGCGACACCACTGGTGTGTGAGTAGTGTGCGACCCCACCCCCATTTGTAACTTTAAAGCTCCCTTGAGCAGCGGGCTGACGAGCCTGGGATCCCGCACCTACGCGCCTGAGTGGTACTATACCTGCCAGATATTGGCAGCCATCTGCAACCCCAGTACACGGCCTATCCCTGCTGATGAGGGGTAATACCCCGAAACACGTGTCCAGGCATGGCGAAGACAGCGAAGATAGCAGAAGATCGAAAGATGATGCATCGCGAACACTTTACTACATTGACCAGAGTCCTTAGGGGCGACACCGCCGGTGTGTGAGTAGTGTGCGACCCCACCCCCATTTGTAACTTTAAAGCTCCCTTGAGCAGCGGGCTGACGAGCCTGGGATCCCGCACCTACGTGCCTGAGTGGTACTATACCTGCCAGATATTGGCAGCCATCGGCAACCCCAGTACACGGCCTATCCCTGCTGATGAGGGGTAATACCCCGAAACACGTGTCCAGGGATGGCGAAAACAGCGAAGATAGCAGAAGATCGAAAGATGATGCATCGCAAACACTTTACTACATTGACCAGAGTCCTTAGGGGCGACACCACTGGTGTGTGAGTAGTGTGCGACCCCACCCCCATTTGTAACTTTAAAGCTCCCTTGAGCAGCGGGCTGACGAGCCTGGGATCCCGCACCTACGTGCCTGAGTGGTACTATACCTGGCAGATATTGGCAGCCATCGGCAACCCCAGTACACGGCCTATCCCTGCTGATGAGGGGTAATACCCCGAAACAGGTGTCCAGGGATGGCGAAGACAGCGAAGATAGCAGAAGATCGAAAGATGATGCATCGCGAACACTTTACTACATTGACCAGAGTCCTTAGGGGCGACACCGCCGGTGTGTGAGTAGTGTGCGACCCCACCCCCATTTGTAACTTTAAAGCTCCCTTGAGCAGCGGGCTGACGAGCCTGGGATCCCGCACCTACGTGCCTGAGTGGTACTATACCTGGCAGATATTGGCAGCCATCGGCAACCCCAGTACACGGCCTATCCCTGCTGATGAGGGGTAATACCCCGAAACACGTGTCCAGGGATGGCGAAGACAGCGAAGATAGCAGAAGATCGAAAGATGATGCATCGCGAACACTTTACTACATTGACCAGAGTCCTTAGGGGCGACACCACTGGTGTGTGAGTAGTGTGCGACCCCACCCCCATTTGTAACTTTAAAGCTCCCTTGAGCAGCGGGCTGATGAGCCTGGGATCCCGCACCTACGCGCCTGAGTGGTACTATACCTGCCAGATATTGGCAGCCATCTGCAACCCCAGTACACGGCCTATCCCTGCTGATGAGGGGTAATACCCCGAAACACGTGTCCAGGGATGGCGAAGACAGCGAAGATAGCAGAAGATCGAAAGATGATGCATCGCGAACACTTTACTACATTGACCAGAGTCCTTAGGGGCGACACCGCCGGTGTGTGAGTAGTGTGCGACCCCACCCCCATTTGTAACTTTAAAGCTCCCTTGAGCAGCGGGCTGACGAGCCTGGGATCCCGCACCTACGTGCCTGAGTGGTACTATACCTGGCAGATATTGGCAGCCATCGGCAACCCCAGTACACGGCCTATCCCTGCTGATGAGGGGTAATACCCCGAAACACGTGTCCAGGGATGGCGAAGACAGCGAAGATAGCAGAAGATCGAAAGATGATGCATCGCGAACACTTTACTACATTGACCAGAGTCCTTAGGGGCGACACCGCCGGTGTGTGAGTAGTGTGCGACCCCACCCCCATTTGTAACTTTAAAGCTCCCTTGAGCAGCGGGCTGACGAGCCTGGGATCCCGCACCTACGTGCCTGAGTGGTACTATACCTGGCAGATATTGGCAGCCATCGGCAACCCCAGTACACGGCCTATCCCTGCTGATGAGGGGTAATACCCCGAAACACGTGTCCAGGGATGGCGAAGACAGCGAAGATAGCAGAAGATCGAAAGATGATGCATCGCGAACACTTTACTACATTGACCAGAGTCCTTAGGGGCGACACCACTGGTGTGTGAGTAGTGTGCGACCCCACCCCCATTTGTAACTTTAAAGCTCCCTTGAGCAGCGGGCTGATGAGCCTGGGATCCCGCACCTACGCGCCTGAGTGGTACTATACCTGCCAGATATTGGCAGCCATCTGCAACCCCAGTACACGGCCTATCCCTGCTGATGAGGGGTAATACCCCGAAACACGTGTCCAGGGATGGCGAAGACAGCGAAGATAGCAGAAGATCGAAAGATGATGCATCGCGAACACTTTACTACATTGACTAGAGTCCTTAGGCGCGACACCGCCGGTGTGTGAGTAGTGTGCGACCCCACCCCCATTTGTAACTTTAAAGCTCCCTTGAGCAGCGGGCTGACGAGCCTGGGATCCCGCACCTACGCGCCTGAGTGGTACTATACCTGGCAGATATTGGCAGCCATCGGCAACCCCAGTACACGGCCTATCCCTGCTGATGAGGGCTAATACCCCGAAACACGTGTCCAGGGATGGCGAAGACAGCGAAGATAGCAGAAGATCGAAAGATGATGCATCGCGAACACTTTACTACATTGACCAGAGTCCTTAGGGGCGACACCGCCGGTGTGTGAGCAGTGTGCGACCCCACCCCCATTTGTAACTTTAAAGCTCCCTTGAGCAGCGGGCTGACGAGCCTGGGATCCCGCACCTACGCGCCTGAGTGGTACTATACCTGGCAGATATTGGCAGCCATCGGCAACCCCAGTACACGGCCTATCCCTGCTGATGAGGGGTAATACCCCGAAACACGTGTCCAGGGATGGCGAAGACAGCGAAGATAGCAGAAGATCGAAAGATGATGCATCGCGAACACTTTACTACATTGACCAGAGTCCTTAGGGGCGACACCGCCGGTGTGTGAGTAGTGTGCGACCCCACCCCCATTTGTAACTTTAAAGCTCCCTTGAGCAGCGGGCTGACGAGCCTGGGATCCCGCACCTACGCGCCTGAGTGGTACTATACCTGGCAGATATTGGCAGCCATCGGCAACCCCAGTACACGGCCTATCCCTGCTGATGAGGGGTAATACCCCGAAACACGTGTCCAGGGATGGCGAAGACAGCGAAGATAGCAGAAGATCGAAAGATGATGCATCGCGAACACTTTACTACATTGACCAGAGTCCTTAGGGGCGACACCGCCGGTGTGTGAGTAGTGTGCGACCCCACCCCCATTTACGACTTGAGTCTAGACAGTGTCTAGAGGTTGTAGAATTGCTGGGACCCCAAGGAACCACCCAAGGTGAGTAAGTAGGGACCCCACGGAGGATGGGTGCAGTGTGAGAAAACGACTGCATGCTACATACAATTCAATGAGAGAGTCATGGTTGCAGTTTTAGTGTTTAAGGACCCTACCCAGTGGCTTACGAAGAAAATCTTTAGAACATAGAAGGTTGGAGAGCCACCACACCCCTGGATACTGAAGTATCAGAGTTACCTATCCCAGGGAAGCCGGGTACATAGGATTGAAGTGGTGTTGGAAACCACCGTGGTTCTCAATGGGAGTCTTCAAAGAAATGCCACTGCTGGAAAGAAGAAAAGTGTCCAGTGGAACCCACTGGTGGATTCTTGAAGAAAGGAACCTGAAAGCAGAGGGGGAAGAGTCTGGGTCACTCAAGAGTGACCAGGGGCTCAGTAGACGAATGCCCACCGATGTCAAGTGCCTCAGGTATGAGGATGGAGACCTTGACTCTGCAGCCGTGGGGACCAGGAGATGTTGAGGATGACCAGGAGCCAGATATGAGCTGTCCCATGAAGGATGTTGAGTGCTGAGAGGTTGGTGTTCAGCTGGAGCACCAACAAGCCTTGGCAGCGGCAGCCCATGAAGAAGGTCAAAGAAGGTCGTTGTCTGCCCAGCAAGTACCAGGAGACTCACCACAGCAAGGGGAGTCAAGGCAGGCCTGGAGCAAACAGGGGAGCCCAAGAAAACCAGTGTTGTCCTTCAAATGGACCCACAGGCCGAAGGCACAGGAGTTTTGAGGGGACCTCTAGCAGTTTCACATAGTCACAGCTTGCAGATCACAGAGTGCGAGGAGGCAACACTATCTTTGTACGAAATGTGCACAGAGGTTGGGGCTATCAATAGCCCAATACACATAGTTGCAAGCATTTGAAATTGCAAAAGAAAAGTACATGGTGCACAGGGGTTGGGGTAATGCAGTCCCCAAGAGGGATACTGGCCTCAAACTCAGTGAGAGGGCAGCTCAACCTCAAGGAAAGTAGGAACCCACCTCCTGTGTTGTGGAACCTTTGGAGTACGCAGGAGCTTAGGATCAAAAGACCAGTCAGTTGCATTATGGTAACTGCTAATGCAGTGGAGTGACTCCTTCACCCCAAGGGAGATACTTTGGATGTCCCTGATGCTCCACAGGTCTTGCACTGAGTCTGTATGGTGCATGGGCACAGACGATGCTTTGGATGGAGAGGGAGACAAAGTTGGGCCCAGTAGAAGTCTAGCAAAGTCCAGAGTGTCCAGACGGTTGAAGTTCAGTATTTTTTTATCAGAATGTTGTCCACGTCGAATCTAGGGACCTACAGCCAGGTAAGCTCTTTTGTACCCACGGGAGAGGGTTGGACAAATTATGGGGGCATTCCCAGGGAAGGGTCAAGACAGTGGGGAGGATACTTCCCTGTCCTTTGTCCATTTTCACAGCAGAGCAGGAGCCAACGGCTCCCAGGACTGTTTTGAACTGGACTATGCACAGGGACACCAAGTGTGCCCCAGATTCAGACTTTCAGGCACTTTGGAAGTGCACCCACCCAGCCCCAATACACTAAATACTGTCTGGGAAGTTGTCACACCGCCCTGTGACAAGATTCCTATTGTCCTGCCTTCCCCTGCTTGAGCTTAGTTCAGCATCAGGAGGGCAGAAATGTGGCTCTGCTCGGCAGCAACGATTTTGTGCTCCCAGGTGGAGAAGGCTGGTGCCAGAAAGACCAGTGACCCCACAAAGCTTGCTTCAGAAGGGTAGAGTCATACCTCCCACACCAGTTACCGGTGTGGATGTATGATTCCAAGGTGTTTGATGCCAAACACAACATGTTTTGCTGCAGCCATTTTCGAGATAGCCTTTTAAGCGAGCATATCATGCACCTCTACCTATATGTCTGGCTGCATCTTTGACAACCCAGGAGAATGGTCTGCAAAGGCTGTATAGGGGCTTTCCTAATTGCAGGGGCACCCTCTCATGCAAAACCCAACACTCTGCCTTCAGGATTGTCAAGGCCGGCTACAAGGGGTGACTTATAGGTTTTAAGTGTAGTGACCTATAGATATGGTAAACCTATATATAACTTAAGTGGTGCAAGCACCAGCTTACACAGGCTACAGTGGCAGGCCTGTAGTTCCATTTTTGCATGGGCTTCCATGAGTGGCATAATACATGCTTCAGCCCATGGAAGGCCTCTGGGATACGTATGCCCTGGGTACATGTGTACCAAATACTAGGTACTGACAAGGGTACCCCAGTATCCAATCTGGAGTGTGCCTAAGTACATGCCTATCATTTTAAGGAGAAAGCAGATACGCTGGGGTCCTGATTAGCAGGATCTCAGTCAGACTAGTCAAAAACAGTGTAACATCATGCAAAAAGTGGGGGTAACCATAAGAAGCAGATCCTACTTTCCTACACATACCCGCTATTTTCCAACCTCAAACTGCAACGACTAAGACGGAGCACCTATAATAAACACCTATAATAAACACCTCAGGATCTCCAAAGGATCATTGTTCCAAAATCAACTCGGCACAGCAACCAACCTACCAAATAAATTGTTGGAAATTGTTCAAAACTAGATGATCCGCAAAAGCGATCCCCCATCCTCAGACAACACTACCTTTTCTGAGAAAACCATGCTCATTCCCACCAAGATACAGAATGCCTTGAAACTCCTTCCTTGCAGACCCCCTCCTCCATCACCCCTCCACACTAGATCAGGAAATTGCCAGAGAAACACTCTGCTCACTACTAAAAGCAACACCACCAGGTCTAGTTTTAATACCTTCAATGAAAATGACATCTTAAAATTATGGACCTCCCAACCACTTTAACGATCCTCTCCCCTCTAAACTCCTCAGTGAGGCCATTCCCCTCATACTCCCATTATGGACTATGATAATCAATACTTCACTCACCCAACGGCCCATTCCCGATTGCCTCAAAAGTGGTCAGTTTACTCCTATCATAAGAAACCCCAACTCTGACCAGTCAGACCCCAATAACTATAGCCCTATCTCCAACATTCCAACCTTATCCAAATTCTTAGAAAAGTGTGTGGACTCACAGCTTCGCGATCACATTGAGCACTTCCAACTCCTCAACCAATATTAATTAGGTTTCTGACCGGGTCATAGCACAGAAACTGCACTAGTTCACATAGTTAACAATGCCCTACATTTCCAAATGTATCTTACTTTTTAATCCTACTTGACCTGTCAGCGGCATTTAACATGGTCAATATGATATACTTTGAACCTACTAGAACATAGGATGGGTCTTTTTGGTACCTTGCTCAAATAGTCCTTCTCTTTCCTTCACAACAGATCTCACCGCATACTAATCAGCCATGCCTTCTCTGATCAGTTTCCAGTGTCCCTTGGCATACTTCAAGGCTCTACTCTCTCACCGACACTATTCAACCTATACATGGAACCCTTAACTGAAATCCTTAAACTCGCTCACATCTCCTACAACACGTGTGTAGATGGCACTCAACTTTACATAAAATCTTTCTCCTGAGGACAGCTACATCCTCAATAACCTTGACTAAAAGGCATCATTAGCTGACTTTTAATCACCTCAATTTAATGCCCTCAAAACACAAGCATCAAAGACTGGCTCCCACATCTTACTGCCTTGAACTGTACCTCACACTTCATTGACTCTGCGAAATCCCTAGGTATAATCTTGGACAATACCCTCTCCATGAAAAGCACCTCAGTTCTGCCATCAGAGGAGTCAACATTCAATTGCACGTACTAAGGGAACTAAAACCTTTCCTCCCTTTGACAGACCATAAAAAAGTGATTCAAGCTTAAATTAGATTATGGTAGCGCTACCCTAGTGGGTCTCCCAAAAAGCACACTGTCACCACTGAACGTTATGCTGAATGTAGCTGCTAGGCTCATCACCGGATCTAAAAAAAGTGATCATATCGCCCGACCTCCTTGTTTTGAAATGGACCCTAGCCGCCTAGGGTCCCCTTGAAAATTGCATATATGACCAATTAAGCACTGCACCGTAATACCCCCTCTTACTAGACCATGGAAATTGACCCTCTCAGGTGGAAACAGATCTTCTAGAAGCACAAGTACCCTAGTACTTAAACCACAAAAGATCAACAGAAAGAAAACATTCTCTGGAATTGCTCTCAAAATCTGGAATTCTCACCAGCTGAAGATCAGATGCAACCCATCCACAACCATTTTCAGGAAAGAAGTAAAAAATGTACTAATCAACTAATTCTTCTGTCCTTGAGGTCATACATAGGGGTGGGTGGAATTTTACTCTGTGGAATTCCGTGGAGTTACATAAAAACTCTGTGAAATGCTGTGGAATTCAACCCACTCCTAACTTAGCTGATAACACTTGTGACCTGGTACTACGTGCTAATGTGAATTGTTGGAGCCTAGTAGGAAATGTGCAAAGCAATCTCAAGCAATGCCAAATTACCAATACAGAGTAATAGTGCAGTGAAAGAAAACATTCTCCGGAATTGCTCCCAAAAACTTGAATTCTCACCAGCCGAAGATCAGATGCAACCCATCCACACCATCTTCAGGAAAGAGGTAAAAAATCTACTATCCAGAAATTCCTCTCACATTGAGGTCATACACAGGGGTGGGTGGAAATTGCGGAATTTTACTCTGTGAAATTCCGTAGACTTACATAAAAACTCTGTAAAATTCTGTGGAGTTCCGCCAACCCCTAACTTAGCTGATACCACTTATAACCTGGCACTACACGCTAATGTAATATGTTGGAGCCTAGTAGGAAGTGTGCAAAGCATTCCAAGCAACGCCAAGTTACCAATGCAGAATTATAGTGCAGTGTGGGCACTGTAGCATTTTACTTTTTAAAGTCATGTGCTCAGCTGTTACTCTCTCACCACAAGTAGAGAGCTGCAATCGAACATAAGCAGGGAGTCAGAGGATGCCACATAAGGGTTTTTGGAGAGAACTGATTCCATTTTCTCATTTTCCAATGGTAACGGAGAAAGGAGTGAGCAGCATTAGGTGACCCATAAGGGACACACATTGGTGTATGTGTGACTACAGGGTTTCCTTAGCCCTTACTTCAGGGGGCACAAATGACCCACAGTTAGGGAGTCTAGGGACCAAAGAAAGTGTGGGAGCCCAACTTAAATGTGGCACTAACAGAGATGCATGCTACAATGATCCTGTGTTCTGTCCTGATGAATGCCACAGAGTCCTGTGAGCCAATAGGCAGAAACATGTTGACAGTCTAACATATGGATGGCACCATTAAACTCTGCTCCATGGCGGTTGGAGGAGTTTTTGCCAAACTCCAAACTCTGCATGCGGAGCCGAGTTTACTGCCCACCCCTAATCATACCCCCCTCTCCTCATGAGCAACTACTTGCTGCTGGATTGTTGTTACTTTCCGTTTTCACCCATTTCCCCAACAACCATGATGCGCTCCTGCTTTTCCGACCATCTTCGCACCATTCTAACACCCATCAGGCTCTGCTCATGCTAGTATATTTGATTGTCCATGTGTTCCTATCCTCCCTCTTACAATTTGTTCATGTAAGCTCTTGACTCTTGACCTACACTATGTTTTTGTTCAATGCTTATCGTTTTGCATCACATCTTCACACCTCTTTTTCACCAATTTGACCCTGTTCTTGGTAGCACTGATGATTGATATGTGTTCTTATTTTGCTTGCTCTTGTAAATTCCCCTCTCAGGACCTATGCCATGTTTTTGTTTATTTCCAACCGTTGCTGTAAAATGCTCTCTTTGTTTCCTGTAAAGTGCTCTGCCACCTGTTAGGGTCTTGTTCACGCTATATAAAAGACTGATATGTTAAAAAAAATAGAGAGAACTCTTAAGATGTTTGACACTTGACTCATGTAGGCATTCCTCCATCTCTGCATTCACAAATTGAACCCCATTATCTAAAATGAGATGTTCTGGGAATCCTTCTCTCGAGAAAATATCCCTCAGAAATAACACAGCATTGTCAGCTGTCAGTGTGGAAACAAAACACACTTCTGGCCACTTACTGTGTTAATCCATCAACACAAATGTTTAGCGTTGGTGTTGAGGTAAAAAAATTTGAACAGCCCACAATATCATTACCTACTTTGGCCCAGGGTCTGCCCGGGAACTGAATGGGTTCTAATGGTGGAGTTACCACCCTAAAGCCTTTCTCTGCCTTACTGCACAATCACACACTCCTTCACAACAGCATGAATGTATGTGTCCATTGAAGGCCACCAATAATAGGCTCTAGCTCTCCTTTTTGTCATGGTGGAACTCAAGTGCCCCTCATACGCCATCTTAAAGAGCTTCAGAAGTACAGTTCCAGGAAGAACACAATTATCACCCCTTACAATAACTCCATCTTCTTTAGAAAATTCTTCAGCAATTTTACAAAAAAGTTGAATTTCTGGGCACACTTACCTTTCTCTGAGCCACCCATTTACTATGTATTCCTGCACCAGCCCATCGCCATCTTCACATGCACTTTTCCACTCGGCTTCTGAACAAGCCTCATTAACTGACACATCCACCAGGGCAACAAAGCAACTATCATTGTTGTCTTCAGGCTCTTCCTCTTCTTGGTGACACACCAGCAGGCTGGACAATAAGTCAGACATAACATAGTCTTTACCTGGTATAAGTTTAATATTGAAATCACACTCTAACAGTTTTCTAGTATGACAAGCTATATGTGGTGTAATGTATTTGACCCTTTTACCACTCAGAATGTAAACAAGGCACTGTGATCAGTCTGGAGGTCAAACTTCCTACCCCAAGCATACAATCTGAATTTTTCATTGGCCGAGTAACAAGCTAATAAATACCTCCTTTTCTAATTCATAGTAGTTTAGCTACGGTTCACAGAGTATCCTAGTAGGCATAGCTTATAGTATCTACACCATTCACAGTGCTCTGAGTCAACATTGCCCTTATTCCATATTTACTAGGTTCTACTGTAATAGTACAAGGAAAGTCAGGATCATAAGAGTGCAATGCCCTAGCAATCGTCATCTCTAATTTTACCACTTCAAAAGTCTCTCAACAATATTCATCCCAGGCAAAGAGCACGTTTGTTTTAGCATATTCATGAGGCTTTTTATATTAGTTGTTTATTGAGGGATGAGCCTGGAATATAACACACATTCAGCCTTATTCATCAACGGGCCGTTTTGCGAGCCCCTAATAGCGATTCATAGCGAATCGCTATTAAGGACTCGCAAAACGGTATTCATGTAGGAATTGCTAAATAAATAGCGATTCCTACACATTCCTTATTTGCGAGTAGCAAATTGCTAATTGCAAATAAGGAATAACTCCCCATGGCCCATAGGAATGAATGGGGAGTATTCCTTATTTGCGATTAGCAATTTGCTACTCGCAAATAAGATAGCGATTTAAAGGGTGCCAGGGGTGTCCAAAGGACACCCTGTAGCACCCCTTAAATGCAAATTGAAACAGGTGTTGCGCACACACATGTCCAAAGGACATGTGTGTGTGCAACATGCAACTTAGAAAAATGCTTTTAAAAGCATTTTTCTAAGTTTTTGCTATTTACCACGAGGTCTGGCCTCTCGGTAAATAGCGGCCCAAAATTGCATTTTCGCAATTTTAAAATGCTTCATGAATTGCATTCAAGGAATCTCAAATAGAGATTCCTTTAATTCAATTCTTCGCAAATGTGCGAATTCTTAAATAGCGAATTTTGCATTTGGGATGATGAATCCCAAATGCAAAAATTGCACTCGCAAAAGGCAAGATTCTGAGAATCTTGCCCTTGGTGAGTGCAATTTAGCTTGATGAATCAGGCGGATAGTCCAATAAAAGAGAGTAGCTCATCTTTATTTTGAGGTTTTGGGCTTTCCACCACCGCTTTGACCAAGCCAGGCCCTGGTTAAATGTCCTCATCAGAAATTCTGTGACCCTGAAACTCCACTTTTTTCTTTTAAAACTAACACTTTCATTTCTTTACAACTACAACATTCCCTGCAGAAATCTAGAGAACCACCCTTAATATCTTGTTGTGATCCTCTAATTGCTTGGCATATATCAGAACATCATCTTGAAACACCGTGACCCTGTGAATGTGTCTCAACAACTGATGCATGATGCACTGAGGCAGCAAATGCCTAACCAAATGGCATGCAACAGACCTGGTACATGCTGAAAGGTGAATAGAACACCGTGTAATGCCTGAAGGATTCTTTGAATACCACCTGATGATAAGCTGAGGCTAAATCGATTTTTGAATACTATTCAGCTCCACCCAGTTCTTCTAATAAATCATTGATTTTTGGTGATGGGTGTGAGTATACTCTTATTTCTTTGTTAGGACCCCTTAAATCTACACAAAGTCACGTATCCACATTGCGTTTTTGGGACACCACCAATGGAGATAACCGCAAACTTGATTGAACAGGTTTGATCACCCCTCTGTTTGGCAAACTAGTCAACTCTTTTTCTAGATCATTCCTTAGACTGAATGGTACTGATCTGATCTTATGTTTGATAGTGATAGCACCCTGTTTTACATTTATCTTATGCATGAATCCTTCTATTCTTCCCACCTCTGATGAAAAGACAGAGGGAAACTCTTGTTCAATGGAATCAGTGGTAGTTCTTTATTTAAAAACAAATACTACTTCACTAGTGCCAGGTTTAAGCCCCAAACCAAAAAGACTCTTATGGTACCACCCCAAAATATTGAGACCTTTTGTGACAACATACACCTTTCTTTGGATTCTGTGACCTTTGAACTCCAAAAATGTTCAATAAAACCTTCCAAGACAATCTTCTGACTTTCATATGACACAGGTGACCTAACTAGAGTAAACAACTTCCAATCACCGCATATTTTGTGGAACAATTCGGAGATAATCATCACAATTCTTGCACCTGAGATTTTTGTATGGACCTACAAAAATATTGGGATCCCTACTTACCACATTATCCTCCTTGACAACCAATATCATATCCTGGAATTATATTTTATGATCTGTTGATATGCCTCCACTTGGAACTCCTGCTCTACACTGCTCACTTTGGTGACATTGGGCTGATTACTTTGGCACACTTTAGCAAATTGCCCAACTTTTGAACATCTGCAGCAACTAACATTTCTTGCTGGACATCATCTTCCTCCTGTACCATGTGGGCTACTCCCACATCTAAAACACATGTTAGAATGCTTGAAAGAATTCCTTTTACTGTTTTTCACCTCTTTTTGTAGTGGTAGTCTGCCTTGGACCTTGTTCACTCTTTCTTTCAATGCTGTTTGTGCATTCAGTTATTTAAGTGATATTTACACCAGTTCTCCACTCTTGACTACCTTAATCACCTCTTCCAAAGTTGGATTACCCATAGTGAGTAATTTTTGATGAATGTGTTTGTCTGAGCAATTGCCAATGGACTGATCCCTAATTAAATGGTCTGTGATTTCCCCAAATTGACGTGAGCACAACTTTCTCAGCATGCTTATGTATGCATCCACATTTTCAGACTGTGTTTGTACTCTTAAAAAAACTTGTGTCTGAGTTCAACCAAATCAGGTTGAATGTCAAACCCTTTCAACTTCCTGGTATTTGTCTAACTCCTCCCACTCAACTACTGCCAGCTCAGGAAGATGTTTTAAGACCTCCCTTCCTTTAAACCCATGGGAATGCAGTAATAGGAATTTCTTCCTTTCAGTCCTGAAGTGTGATGCCCCAGCAGCTCAGAGAAACATCTCAGAAGCATCAAACTACTGCTTCCATGGGATGGCCAAGAGGCCTAGCGATTCCAGAAATGGTAGCGGTGAGTTTGCTGAATGCATGTCTAATATACTGTTAAAATCTATGTTCATGGACAATACTGTTGGATAATCACTTGACTAGTCAGGTGTGCATATCACCTATGTTGGGTATGTGTGTCACCAATGTTCCACCGATTCAGGACACTCTCCTTCCTTCATGCAGTGCACGCCAATTGAAGCAGTCATACATTCATTATACATTCAATGAACTTCCCAGGTGGCACTCATAGTTAATTGGCAGCTTGAATTGCTTTGATGAACATGCTCTTGTTTTTTTCTTTGTTAGGATTTAAAAAAAAACATTACACAGCCTTGTTTCCATATAGGCTGCTCATGCACTGATTTCTATGTGTTGCTAATATTAGCACCTTCAAAAATGGCGATTCCGATGTGTTGACAACTGACGGTTCCAAAATGGTAAAAGAAACACATGATGGACTGAATGCTGAACAATGCTAACATTCAACCCCAGTGACAAAGCTCAGGGTTTCACCCATTGTTCTTTTGCTCACCATGCCATCCCAGTTTGGACTCAACCATATGCAAATCAGTCTTAACCCTGTTGCTCGTCGGAACAGTCTAGCCCAAACTGCCAAGCCAGGTCCTCCCTAGACCGTAAAGAAGCATCCTGGGACAGGGTTCGGGCATCACCTCTCATCAGCCAGGCTAGTCTGAATCCAGTGGCGCAGTGAACACGGGACCCATGTCTGGGCATACCCTTCCCACTTAGGGTGACAAAAGCAAAAGCAACACATGATGGACGGAATGCTGAAAAATGCAAACATTTGCCCTGAAACTGGTCCTAGGATGCTTATTTCTAGTTCAGGGAGGACCCGGCCTGGGGAAGAGGGCCAAAACTGATTTGCACATGGCGGGTCTAAACTGGAATGGCATGGGGAGCAAAACAAATGATGGATTTAGGCCCAAATCTCAGTACGTGGGTGAATGTATGACATTGTTCAGCATACTGTCCATTAATTATGCTTTTTGCACTTACAAAATGGTGGCAGAGTACAGGGGTCTGTGCTCCAAAATGGTGGCGCTGAATTCAGCGGTCCAGATCAGCGCATTAAAATGGTATATCTATGAGTTTCTGTGTTGCTTGGGGCGGGCAGCAGCACTGATACAAACAAG
This sequence comes from Lissotriton helveticus, assembly GCF_964261635.1. Taxonomy (NCBI): domain Eukaryota; kingdom Metazoa; phylum Chordata; class Amphibia; order Caudata; family Salamandridae; genus Lissotriton; species Lissotriton helveticus. The sequence goes on along the minus strand of NC_136071.1, from coordinate 571,382,105 downwards.
CATTTCCCCCTCACTGCTCTGACACTTTCAGTACTTGGCTGCGCAATGAATTAAAGGGAGACAGTTTCAAAAAATATCTGTGCTGGCCAGAATACGCCTTTACCACTGTTATTGCTGTGAGGCTGATTGTAGCTTTATGCACACAGAGAGCCTGATTGAAAACTTCAAGCTAATCCCTCTAACTTTGCGCAAAAATGATAGACAGTCTAGTCTCACCTTCAATGAAAAATCACCAGGATCTGACCTTACGTGGTGTGACCTTCGCTGTTTCTTACTATTATCCTATTCACAGGTACACTGACATTTTAGGTAGGTTCCAGCCTGGGTTTCGGCTTGTCACCAAAATATGTCTGTAGTAATCCAGAACTCAGGTAAGTATCACAACAGTTTATCTGTTAATCTGTACATTAACAAAGCCATCGCTGCCGCGCTCTCTCAGGCGACATTCCAACTGGCACCAGTGGAATGTTCCTCACGAGAAACACAGCTATGGAACACCATGACTGAACATTCTACATATATTAACCTCTACATAGTTGAAATATAGTACAGTCGTTCTGATCATATTCTCTCAAACTGGCTCCATATATCATTGGGTCTAGAAGTTATTGGTTGTAGAATAGCATATCCTTCTATGTGGATGTTACACCCAACCATATCTCCTAGCCATTTAGTTACTGTGTGGATTCTGCATTTACCCCAATTCGTAGACACTCTACTTTGAGTCTTCATGAGCGCCATCACAATCTGCTGCCTAACTCTGGACGTGGATTTTTTTAAACATATAACAAAGGGGCTAGCATAGGTTGTAGGTAAAGCTGATGGCCTGTCACATCTGTACCTGCCCTTATAATATCTTGTCAGTAGCTAAATATGAGGGGGCAAGTGCGCATAAAATGAAGGAATGCAGCAAACTCTTTGTTGCAAGAGTAACCAATTGTGTGGTTTGGTCTGGTCTATCATGTGTTGTCTGGCTGGGGATATATATAGCCGGCGCAAGAACTTCCCAGTTTGGGTGCAGCAGTATGTTCATTGCTTGTCCATCCCCAAATCTGTTTCCCAGGCCTGTCTAGATTGTTTAGTACTAGTCTAGAATGCCGACATGTTAACTATAGCCAGGACACCCAAATCCTGTAACTTAATCAGTTGTGTCAGTGGTGTAAAATTAGGAGGCCAGTATGTTGCATTCTAGTATATGAAAGTGTCTAGTTCTCTTTTATCACTCTTTATATGGAACTGATCCAATGTGATAAACTGTCTGTCTATATATAAATGGCCAGGCTCAGACTTGTTGTCTTCACCAGCGTTTTGTGCCCTGTATGTTCTGCTGTCAGCGATAGGAGTGGATTGTGTATAAGTCACTGGAATCTCTAAGCCCAATATGTACCTGCTAATGTTTTATTCTCTTCTCATGGTCGAGGCAGGTCACACAGGAGTACAGAGTCCAGTGGGGTTCCTTCAGTCTGCTCCTTTTTGGAAGAAACAGGAGGCGAGAGTGCTGGAAGTACCTGTAGTTGTCAAATGGCACTGCGCCAATAGAGAATATATCCACCCATAATGCACTTTCAAATTTGCCTAGTTCATGAGGAAGTTAACTTGTCCCAGCTTACTCTGGCTTGCTCGTTCTCCCAAAGCAATTTAAGCAATAAAGGAGAGGAAGAGCTTTTAATGAAATGATATTGGGATGTTTAAAAAAGATATATTAATTTCGGTAGTATTATCATTTTAAATTATTGCAAAACGACCTGCCAGAGAGAGCAAGAGTTTAATTAAAGTCCCGATTTGCCATGATAGTTTGTCAATGACACAGCCATAGTTAAGTCTTATAATGGATTCAGCCTCTATATGGAGAACAATGACCAAGTATTTAGCTAAATAATCAAAACATCTGATAGATCGCATCTACGCCTGTTTTCAGTGACTGGGAACAAGACTCTCTTTTCCCAATTACTCATTATTCTGGAATATTGGCTAAACCTAACAATTTTTCTTATTAATGGAGAACATTTTCTTCAGGGCTTTTTGATCAATGGCATGATATTGTCTTTGTACATACCAGCGTCCTGCTGCCAAGGAAGGTCAGTACCCTGTGTATGTGTATGTGACGCTCGTGAAGTTGTTGTGGCATCATGCCATGCAGGTTGTCATACTGTGTCCTTTTATAACTTGCATTATCTATAGTTGTAGAGATATATATTGCAATATATAAAACACAATATTAATAGTAGCTTCTCCAAAAAAGTCCCCCTCCACCACACTGATCACCCCAACTCTCAGTGTGATAACCCCAGGTCAAAATACCCTCTCAAACTGTCTCAAATAGAATGAAAACATAACTGGGGCTTTACACTGTGGGGTATGGCAGTGTCCTGCAGCATATTACAGTGAAATATTATCCTCTAGGTTTGCTAGGCTTATAACTTGCCCCGGCTACTTGCTTTGCTGTTCATAGCGGTCTAGAATCGTTGGGCCATTCAGCATTTATTTCAAAGCGGGGGGCTGTAGTGTCCATTAATCCAAAATGACTGCTTGAACCTTAAGAATGTGAATCCACATTGTAGCCTTTTCACTCTCCCCTCCTGAGTCATGTTTAGAGGCATATGTTACCTTTCCAGCTGGGGAGTCTGTCGCTTGTTTCCATTAAGTTTTATGATTTGCATGTATTTTACAGAATTTATGGTCAAATTTTAATTTTTTACAGATGGAGTATTCTCCCTCAGTCTAGCAGAGGACTTAACATGCACCAGGTGGAGACTGCTCTGCCCACCAAATTTAGAAACTATCACCAAGATGTTCACAGCAGTTCCTGTCAAAGCTTATTTAAGATTGACAGACAGAATGATGGAGCTGTCCGTAAAACGTAATTTTATTTATTTCCGAAAAGAAAATCCCATAATGGAATTTTCCTTTTGAAAGTATAGAAAAGTACTCAACTCAACATTGGAGTTCAACTGACCTGTGTGTCTACAAATCTAAATTTGGTGGGCGGACATAGAGGTCAGCCTCGGACAGCACTTAATTTGTCAAGCCGTTGGATGGGGTGCAACCACAATGGAGAAGGTGTAGTCTCTGCCATGGTTACACTAATAGTCATTGGTGGTTTCTTCAGGAGGGCGAGTCAGAGTTTCCCCGGCCCACTGTGAGCTGTGCAGGAAAACGTAAAATGTCAAGGAAAAGTTTTGACATGCTGGGCGTGTCCTTTGCTGCCGATTGGCAGCAGAGGACAGGAGCAGTGGCTTGCCGGATGCTCCAAAGAGCGCATGTCACTTTGAAAGCTGTTTTGTGCTGGCCAAAGTGACATGCACACTTTGAAGCTCTTCACTCAGCTGTCTTAGACAGCTGGGTGGAGATCAAGCACAGTCCTACAGGGCTTGAAGGAGCATCCAAAAGCGGTACAAAAGGGGGTGGTGATGGACGGAGCATAGGAACCAATCAAACACTCACAAGCCAGCCCACTCCATCCAAGCCAGGCCCTTCTCTCATGCTGATTGACAGCATGAGAGCAGAGTCTGGATTGGTTAGGGGAGCTCAACTTCCACAGAAGATTCAGAAGTGGAAGTGGAACAGTGAGGAGGACCTGCAGCCAGTGGTGGACAGCATCACTCGTGGGTGGGCGCTAGAGTCACAGGGTGTCACACTGGAGGTGTGTGGGGGCCCGCGATTGCAGGAAGAAGCTTCAGAAGAAAAATAAAATAACTTACATTTCCGCTGGCCCAGGGTCCCGCGTCTCTGGTCCTGCTTCTGACTTCAGGAACAGGAAGCAGGCAGCCAGGCTCCCAACCCTAAGCCAATCACAACACTGCAGTGCAGCATTGTGATTGGCCTGAGCGCCGTGACACGGGGCCTAGCCAGGGGCTGCAGAGGTGGGCATGTTCTCCACGCAGGCTGTAATGCAGCCTGCATGGAGTAGAGGAAAGTGCGCATGACTGTTTTGGGCTGCCTGAGCGGGCCGACCAAACAGTCATTTCGCACTTAGGAGTGGGCAAACTACTTCTCCCCTGCCCTGCTCCGTGATCCCTGCTCCGTCAGCAGAGCATCCCCGCCCGCCCACAAAGGAAACATAAAATGATAATAACATAAATGTATTATAATTCTATATTTCCTTTCCCTTTCACCTCTTGAAAGCAGTGTGACGACTCTCCTCCACCATGGTGGAGGAGCTACGGTAAGTACCTTTTATTATTTTTTATTTATTTATAGAGTTTTTCTGCTGGTGTTTTGTCGACTTTTGGAGGGAGGGTTTGTTTTATTTTGGGCTTTTGGAGGGAGGGGTTATTTTACTTTTGAGCGTTTGGAGGGGAGGTGTTTTACTTTGGCTTTTTGAAGGGAGGGCGTGTTTATTTTGTTTTTCGGGAAATGGTGGGGTCTTTCACTCACCACACCACTTATAAAGGGTACCAGCTGCCCCTGCTAATGGTGTGCCCGAATATAAATCTGGTGGTTGGACCATTATCTTGGCTGTAAGGATACTCTGCTGCGTTGTAACAGAGTATCATTACTACCAAGATAAAAATCTGGCTCTTAGTTGCGTCAGTAGGTTTCAGGAAAACATATGTCTTGGCATCGAAGTCCACTTTCAGTTTTGATGGCTACAGTATTGCATATTTCAAATTTTTCTCACAATGTGTGCATTTTAAATGTATGAATTTTCCGCATGCTTCTTGTATAGGAATCGTGAATTTTGGGTAGATGGATATAGCCAATCCATGGTGGTGCACTAGGTCCTTCTCCCAGGTCAGGCGAAGAATTGTATCTTGATCCCGGAAGTTAGGTAGTCAAGCTACAATTGCCGGGCAGGTGAGCACAGACAGTGGTCAGGGCCCTAGCAATCTATGCCCTTGTTCCACCAAAAATATCTTGGTAAAAGAGTTGTGGTGAATGGTGTCTGTAGCTATTCTGGAAACAAAAAAGTATCCCTTCCGGAACCAGACTGGTTCCTTCAAGAAAATCAAAATTGCAGGGGGCACCAAGGAAGTTTACGCCAGATTTTTTCCAACCTGCTTTGATGGGTGGGATCGGAAATGGGCCCTTTCCTTAGTATAGCCCTCACTTACTCTAATAGTGACATGCTTCATCATATGGCTCACCCCAACTCCTAAAGGTCGGGGTGGGCTCAACCATATTTCAGGGAGCACTTATGACGACTTGGTGTATTGGGGCGTAATTTTAAAGATAAAATTCCTCATCCACTCTTAAAGTATCCTTTATTGATGGAGTGGGAGGGAAGGTTAAAAACAAAATTGTAGGGCTAAAGGATGTAATGGTTATATGACACCACCATGTTTCAGCCCTTCTTAATGGCCTAACAAAGGTCCGGGGGCTTTCCTCAGGGTGGGATGCGATGAAGTCACTTCCTCCAAAGACAAGAGTGTAACATGAGAGAGAGTGTGCATGCAACTTGCATGTGTGATTTTTAGAACAACAAAAATATTTTGGAACAAGCCTAATACTTGCCGCTGCTTCTAAGAGGAATTACCCCACATAAACAGGGCTTGGGGCATGAGAGGGCTGCCTTGTAGTCACACATTTGTCAATGTTCAGTCCCTGTCTGCAACCTACTGTCTGATCTGCTCCTGCTGCTAAAACGTGCTGCTCATAGATGAGGTGAAATTCTGTGCATCGTGAGTGAGAGAAAAGATTGATTATTCTCATGTGCTTGTGGAGTGCAACAACATGAGTTGATATGCTCTGCTGCCGTTTACCTACCAGATGTAGGCACTGATAAGTACGAACCAAAATGGGCTTCCTGCCTCAGAAGTGGCGTGTCTGTAATCAACAAAAACTAAACGTAAGTTCTGATATAACGCTACTGGGTGCCTCAAACATGTGTGAATAAACAAAAACTTACCCTACTAAAGCAATTGAACTCGCGATGTCTAAAAGAAGAAGCGAAATCTCTATATTACCAACCACTAATAGTTTGGTTAACACATTCTTTTGAATCAGAAAATATTCAATGAAATAATTTTTTCAAATCATACATGTATATTTTGTTTAATGATTGATGTAATGATTTAAATATTTGTTTATAATTCAATTTGAAACCTTAGGGACACATTGCTGTGCGCTGTGCGTAGGAACAATGTTTCTACGTTTCCTTATACTATAGTGTTGCTGCACTGTGACCTGCCAGCACCGCATCGAGCACTGCCTCACCCTGCAACTCAAGCCTTGGTCTCACCGATTCTGTCAACGAACCATTGCCTGCACCAAGCCATGATGACCCGAACGCTGCAACGCTTCCATCCCACATCGCAACCGCAACGGTTGCCCCTGACCGGATTGTACCATTGCGTCAACAAGAAAGGTACTGTCTCTAAGTCTGTTGACGCATTAGGTAACCCATGTGTTGAATTCTTCTTCTTAAATTGTTCTTCCACATCAGGGTTAATCGGGTAGAATGTTGGTGCGCTGCCTGGTTACCCTGTTGCTGGGTGCTTGTATTCAAAGGTGTAGAGAGCAGTTGGAGTGAGATGTGTTTCTTCCTCGCTGCTACTGTCTGCTGTGTAGTTATCTTGGAATAAACTCCTGTTAAACTCTATCTATGACTACGAGTTATCTACCACAATTTATGGCGACGATTCTCAACTACACAGCCACACATCGGGTCCTGCGTGCAACTCTACTCACCTTTGGTGCTGATCCTGCTGAAGACGTCCTCATCGGGTGGTGAGACTGTTTCTATTTCTTCACCCCACAGACATCTTCACTCAGCGCTGATCACACCACGCTTCCTGCATCTCCAGCACGCTTTTCAATCTTCAGCATCATTTTGACCATGAACTCTCTGTGAACTAGCTTCGCATGCACCACGCAGTGCCCTGCCTTTGTTTGCTGACTCTTGTTGTGGTTTCCGCTGATGTACACACTATATTGTGGCCCTCATTGTGTATTCGCAGACACAGACATTTAAAACTGTCTCGCGCATGCTCGCGCATGTGCAGTACCAGGCCTCAACCTGCCTGGCTTGCCTGACTTTGTACGTTACCCCTTCACGTTCCATTCTTTACTCACGCAGCTAGCTGGTGTTTCGAAGCTGCTGCTTAGCAACGAGACGACGTTGTGTTCCCCTGACAACCTCCTCGGTGTCTTGTAGCAACGCCTTGCTCTGCTCCTGCGATGACCAGCACATCTTTTCTTCATTGCCGATCTACGACCGACACATCTTCTCTCCATTACTGATCGATTTTCAAGTCACGCTGCTTAGATACAGCTACAGTGGGTCACATTGAGGTGATCCACACACTTTTTTTATTACGGTATACATCAGGAATATCGACGGGGAAATATCGACAAACAGAAATACCGAGGTAAGAATATCGTCTTAGTTAAATATCGAAGTATGAAATATCGATGTAGTAAATATCGTTTTTTTAGTACAGCATAAATATCGACATTGTTAAATATTGTTGTAGTAAATATAGTTGAAATAAATATCGATGTTAATAATATCGATATTATGTTTTCAATGGTATAATTTGTTTACTTGTTTAATAGTTCTGTTATATTTTTGATATTTGTAATGTTTTATGTGAATAATAAATGTAACTGTATTAAATGTTTTAATTTTTTTACTAAATATTTTAGGAGCGAGTTGTTGGGTTTATTGGGGATAAGGGTGGGTAGTAATTAAAAAAAAATTGTGAAATATTTTTTTAAAAGGCAAAATTTGAATGAATTAAATTCACAAATTCGAAATTAGAATTTTTTTTAAGAGGTAAAATTTTAATGAAATACATTTTAAGACACGAAATGTTAAATTTGGAATTAGAATTTTTTTATTATATTTTTAATTTTTATTTATTATAAAATGTGTAAATGTTTTAGGAGCGGGTTGTTGGGTTTATAGGGGATAAGGGTGGGTAGTAATTTAAAAAAAATTAGTGAATTTTTTTTAGAGGTAAAAAATGAATGAAATAAATTTTATAAATGCGAAATTAGATTTTTGAAATGATAAATTATTTATTATATTTCAAATTTTTATATATTACAGATTGTGTACATTTTTTAGGAGTGGGTTGTTGTGTTTATAGTGGATAAGGGTGGGTAGTAAATTTTAAAAGTTGTGTCAATATTTTACAACAATTAAAATTTAATAGGAAATACATTTCAGAATTTGAAATTCGAAAACTAAAATTTTCTAAAATTTGATTTGCATATTTTATTTAATATTATAAAATTAGTAAATAGTTTTTAATTGCTTATTTGTGTTTATAGTGGGTAATTGTGTGTAACAATTTACAAATGCTATATATTATTAAGTATTGTATATATATTTAGGGAGTGGATTATTGTATTTATAGGGGATTAGGGTGGGTAATAATTTTAAAAAGTAGATAATAATGTTATATTAAATTTAAAAAATATATCTTAATCAAATTTATATATCAAAATTTGAAATTTGTATTTTAAAAATTTAAATTTTTAAATTTAAATATTTTTAATGTCCAGCATTTTCCATGAATTATGTTGGATTTGGATTTACAATAGTAAATTATTATGGTTTACTGTCCAGCACTTTTCCAGAGTTATGTTCGACTTGGATTTAGAATAGTACATTATTATGGTTTACTGTCCAGCACTTTCCCTGAGTTATGTTACATTTGGAGTTAGAATAGTTAATTATTATGGTTTACTGTCCAGCACTTTCCCTGAGTGATGTTGGATTTGGAGTTAGAATAGTAATTCATTATGGTTTACTGTCCAGCACTTTCCCTGAGTTATGTTAAATTTGGAGTTAGAGTAGTAAATTATTATGTTTACTGTCCAGCACTTTCCCTGAGTTATGTTAGATTTGGAGTTAGAATAGTAAATTATTATGGTTTACTGTCCAGCACTTTCCCTGAGTTATGTTGGATTTGGAGTTAGAATAGTACATTATTATGGTTTACTGTCCAGCACTTTCCCTGAGTTATGTTAGATTTGGAGTTAGAATAGTAAATTATTATGGTTTACTGTCCAGCACTTTCCCTGAGTTATGTTGGATTAGGAGTTAGAATAGTAAATTATTATGGTTTACTGTCCAGCACTTTCCCTGAGTTATGTTACATTTGGAGTTAGAATAGTAAATTATTATGGTTTACTGTCAAGCATTTCCCCTGAAATATGTTGCACTTGGAGTTAGAATAGTAAATTATTATGGTTTACTGTCCTGCACTTTCCCTGAGTTATGTTAAATTTGGAGTTAGAATAGTAAATTATTATGGTTTACTGTCCAGCACTTTCCCTGAGTTATGTTAGATTTGGAGTTAGAATAGTAAATTATTATGGTTTAATGTTTAGCATTGTCAGTGATTTATTTAGAGTTTGGAATTAGAATAGTATTTTTTTTGAGTTACTATATAGTGTTTTATTTTACTTTAATGGTATTTTGAATTATAATACTGATTTAAATGTTGTGAATATTTTAAATTACAATATTATAAATAGCTAGAAATTATTATTGTTTTAATTCTTTTCTTTCAATATTCTGAAATGTATTTTGAAGTATTTAATAGATTATATTTAATAACATATGCATAAAAAAGAATTACACATTTTTGTAACATTTTATTATTTATTTCACATGAATGTATCATTATAAAGTAACATAGTAACATTTTTTCAAGAATAAACAGTATTTATTGTGTTGTTTATGTTTGTAAATGAAAACATTTATACATGTAAAAAAAATAACATTTGGATTTCATGATGTATAACATTGCAGTATTTGTTATATATATACATTGTACATTTTTAAATATGATGTTTTATTAATTAGCATATTACATTTTATTTTATTTAAATACATTTTAATATGTTAAATAATTTATAAACAATTTGCAATTACAAAAGTAGATACATAATTTTTTACAATATGTTTATTATAAGTAAATAAAGAGTTAATGTTATAAACATTTTTAATATACATTACTTTTTAAAATATATTTATTTTTATATAAAGTAATGTATATTTTACAATATTAATATGTTTATTTTACACATTTCAAAAATAATAACAATTTTTTAACAACATTTTAAACAATTTTTATTTTGTTTCTATTAATTTATATGGGGATGTAGTCCTATTTTTGTTTTAATTATGCCTCCATTTTGTTTTTCTTAGTTCACTTTTTACACTATCTACATCGTTGTTTGGGTCATTTGTGAAGACGGAACCTCGCGGTTGGGAGCTGCTTCGTGTTTCTTAATGTAAGTTTGATTTTAATTAGTTTTAAATTACTTTTAAGGTATTTTTTAGTTAGTAGTAGTCTATATGTGTTGCTATGTGTGTTATTTAACTGATTATGTAAAATGTACGTGTTGTTTAAGTACGTTAGTGATAGCGTAGTTTGTTTAGTAGCTAATATGAATGTAATATTAATGTTTTGATTTAAATCATTATTTTATGTATATTCATACGTTTTATATGTTGTTTATTCGATTTGTGGGTTTATTATTTGTTATGGGTGGGTTTTGTATGTACTTTATTTACAGGTCACCGTTTTGTTGAACGGACGAAATTGCTCTCGCTTTTTTTTTTTAAAATACAGGAAATTGTTGTTACTAGTGTTTTTTACTAGTTTACATACATTTCTTTATTTTTCGGGATTTTGCTGCATTTTTTATAGTGATTTAGTTACGGGTTTTTATGGTTTCGTTATCGAGAGGATTGCTACGTTGGAATCTTTTTAAACAGTTGTATTTTTAAATTTTTTGGGGTTTGTCATCACTATGTGGATTGTTTTTTGTTTGGATTACTTTTTAAAGGATCTATTTCGGACATATTCTACAGCTACAGAACCGTAAGTTATTATTTATTCTTTTTTTGGGGTGGGTCATGTTTATTTGTGGATTTGTTTTTTTATTATTTATATTATGTCTTGTGATATTAATTTATATTTTACTTCAAATTACATAATTTAACTAATATTAAAAAAAAAAAACATTGATATGTGTTAGATATGTTCTTATGGTTTGCTATTTGTATTTTATTAAAGGATGGATTTTGCAATTAGGTCTATGTATTCTAGACCTTGAATAGTTGGGTACATTCGGGTTTTTTTGTTGGAGATATTCGTACATATTTATTGTTTGTTTGCTTAGTTTTGGTCCTATTTTTGATAAAGATTGTTCTATTCTTAGCTCTTGGTAGCTTTGTTCTTTTTTGATGCATTGGATGAGTTTGTGAAGTGTTGGTTGTCCTCTCCCTATTGTGGCTTGAAAGGCATTATGCCATCCTTCTACCGCGTTATTGGTTTTGGATTTTTGTGCTATTGTGCTAGCGTAGACATTCCACCAGGGAATTTGGAATTTAGGTTGTCTGCGGTGACCTGAACGATGTAATCTTCCTACCCAGGTGTCTTCGAAATAGTCTAAGAAGGAAGTTATTTTTTTTTCATTAGTGCGGTATAAAGGACTGTCAATTAATACATTGTAGTAATTTGCCACTTCTGTTGTTGGGACGTATGCTAGTGCTATTAATTTTTTGATCTGGTAAGCAAAGTTACTGTTTGTAGAGTACTCTATACTTAAGGTAGATTTTTGTAAGTGTCTCCATATACTTTGATTGTAATGATAATAACACCCTTGTATGGCAGTGTGTGGATATATTTTTAGTATAGCTTGTATCATAGCTATTTCAAAGTCTATTATGATTCTTTGTGGATAGTAATTATCTGTTAATTCTTTGATTGTTGTTAATATTTCTATGTAGGTTGCGTTTGTTTTATTTGGCAGCATTGTATAAATTAAGGGGATATTAGTTTCCTGGTATTCACCATGGATGGTATAAAGTTGATAAAAATGTTTTGGACACACTTCAAAAGTTCCGTTATCATACATCAAGAATTTGTCTTCTTTATGGGTAATAGTATATTCAGGATATATTTTAATTTCTTGAAACCTTTGGGGTGGAGGTGGAGTTGGATCAGATGCTCTTTTAGTTTTAGCTATCAATCGTTGCAAATTTGGGATTGAGGGTAATTGTCCTGTTACGTGTTCTGGTATTTTGGTTAGTACATTTTTCAAAATTACAGTGCTTGTTTGTTGGGAGCCTGTACTTGCTTCTTTCAGTGTTTCTAATGCTTCCCTTACTTCTACTTCAGTCACATTGGGTGGGTGGTTATGCTCTCGTACATTTACAACATTGTTATATACAGTTGTCGCTCTACCATAGCATGCAGTTGAATAGTATTTGCTACATTTCCAATTTGTTTTGTTATCTTTTACTTTTTCTTGGGTGTAGGTATAACCCATGTAGCTGAGCATTATTTTTCCTTTTTGAGATGTTATAAAAATAGCTCCTTCTGCCATTTCTAGGATATATCTGTGAAGACATATATATGTGTTTTTAGTAAATATGCAATACATTTATTCTAATTTGTAGGTTTTAATTAGTAATTTTAAAATTATACTTACAATGTTGTTCTTTCTGTTTTCCTGATGTCTTTATTTCTTTTTATTGGAGTTTCACTGTTGTAATTCCTGTAGTTGTGGTAGAAAATAGTTGTAATTAATGATATTGTTTGATATTTAGTTATTTCTCTTTTGTTAATATTTATTTAAACTGTGAGTATACTTACTTGATTTGGTAGAAGCTTTTGTTTTTGTAGATGTAGTTTGGTAGATGAAGTTTGTTAAAGCTGAAAAAATAAGTATTTGTATTAGTTGTGTATTATATTTGTATTTATTTACAGCTTAGACAATTTCATTTTAACCTTTAGTTTGGTAAAGCTTTTTTTTTGTTACATTTCTATGTAGGTATTGATAAGGTTGGACATTTTTTTTGTACATTTCTTCATTTTTGATGTTGTTGATAGGAAGTTTTGTTTTAAAAAAAACAAGAATTTATATATTTTAGGGAGTTTAGCTAAGGTTCTTGAGTTTTTAATAGTACAAAAAATGAGAATTTACTTACTTGTGTTGTTGTATAATATGTTGTAGTAGTTGGTCTAGGTAAGTTTTCTTTTCTCTTCAGAAAAGTAACCGTTTTTCTTCGTGTTTGTTCCAAAAATGGTAATTTGTAGTTAATTATGTAATTGTTTTTATAGTAGCTACTTAAGTACTTCTGAATTTTGATTGGTTGATGGATTTTTGTTTTAAATGTATTGGTTGAGAAGTTTACTTTGAATTTGGTATCCGTTATTTTTAATTGAGGGTGTTTTATGTATTATTTAGTAGTATATAATGAAATATGTTTTGTTTGTGTTTTATAATACAATGTGTACGTTAGCTTTATAATTTAAATACTGTTTATATATGTAATGTGTGTTAATTCAAATATACTCAATAACATTTTTTGTATTATTAAGTATGTTTATATTTATTGGTGTATTAATAATTACTTTATACGTATTTTAAATATATACTATATTTATATATGTTTATTTAGTATTAATTTAACAGGTATTAAGAATTATATTGTTATGTTGTTGAGAGGAGTGTGTATTTAATGTTAAATAAACTTGTCGATATTTTTTGCATTCGTTAATAGGCTGTGTGTTAGTCGATAATAGTGGTGTCGATATTTTTGTAGTGTTTCATATTAATTTATGTTTTTTCGATATTTTTGTAGTCGATATGTTTGTTGTCGATATAATTTAAAACAATATTTTTTTAGTCGATAATAAAATATCGATATTTGTGTAAATTCTTGTTTAAGTATATGGTGACGATATTTTAGTATACGATATTTTTGCGGCGATGTTTTTGTAGGTCGGTGTTTTTGTTATCGATATTTGATCAGGGATCCTTTTATTACCATTTTATGAGCTTTCGGTGGGAATCTTTTCTAACGACGGTGATTCGCACACCTACTCACATCAGTTACATAACTGCGAACATGTTATACCACGGTGATTCACACACCATCCTACACCAGTTAAACACTTCTCATGCGGATAACGACGCGGTGATTCGCACACCCAACGTTGTGTTCTATTCCGCTTTCTGTTTAGTCATGCAATCTGTAGCTCCTTCACCTTCCTTTGTAGAATCCCCAGGGGAACCTCCTGTTTGAGGGGAGATCTGGTTTGATGCCTTCCAGACGTATTTGGGAGCCATTGGTGCCTGTAAGCATAAGAAATACCTTCTCCTCCATTCTCTCGTATTTGAAGTTCGTTCAATCTTTAAGCATCTTCCTGGGATTAATCATCTTCCATACGATGTTATTGATGACTACCAAGACTCTATACTCAAACTTAAGACTAGGGGGCTCATTAGGATGGCGGACGGAAGGACGACCGCCGTCCTGGAGTAGGCGGAAAAAGCCTTTTTTCTGTCCGCCTGCCGCGGACACTCCGTCCGCCATATTAGGATGGGAAACACTGTCAAATTTCCGTATGCGGCAGAAGAGCACGCACCGCCGCGGAAGTACACCCGACGCCGCGGCGGACGCACCCAATCCAGATACACCGCCGTACGGAATGACGTCTCCTAGCGTCCTCCAAATCACGATGACGGTAAACACACATAATATCGCTGCGGAAAAACAACCTGCCTGAACACGGCGGAATCACCACAGCGGAGATACACATCACAAGAAGATCGCTGTCATGGATCCAGCGCTACACGCATTTCCGATACTCTTCGTGCTCCACCACCAGCAAGTCATGGACCATCATCGCCGACGACGCAGGTACGCCGACACACCAATTGCAGTCGGAAGGGGAGTAACTGTCATGGCTGTGACGTTGGAAGGGGGAGTGTCATGTCTGAGAAACTACATTGACGATCGCACAAATATATCCACAATTGAAGTACACAACCAGGAATGACAACGACAAATCAGAAATTATGATTTACTAGCTTTATTTAACATAATAGGTGTATAATCTCAGAGTATTCAAGAGCATGGGCACTGGGTACAACAGAGCAGGTACATCACTGGCAGCACATGAGAGGGGCTAAGTGCATCAACAGTCCATTGCACTGAACAGGTACATCAGAGGCAGCACATGAGAGGGGCTAAGTGCATCAACAGTCCATTGCACAGAACAGTCACATCACTGTCAGCACATGAAAGGGCAGAATGCAGTATCAGAACAGCAACAGGGCATTGTGGCCAACAGAGCAGGTACATCAGAGGCAGCACATGAGAGGGGCTAAGTGCATCAACAGTCCATTGCACTGAACAGGTACATCAGAGGCAGCACATTAGAGGGCACAATGCAGTATCAGAACAGCAACAGGGCATTGTGGCCAACAGAGCAGGTACATCAGAGGCAGTACATGAGAGGGGCTAAGTGCATCAACAGTCCATTGCACTGAACAGGTACATCAGAGGCAGCACATGAGAGGGCACAATGCAGTATCAGAACAGCAACAGGGCATTGTGGCCAACAGAGCAGGTACATCAGAGGCAGCACGTGAGAGGGCAGAATGCAGTATCAGAACAGCAACAGGGCATTGTGGCCAACAGAGCAGGTACATCAGAGGCAGTAAATGAGAGGGGCTAAGTGCATCAACAGTCCATTGCACTGAACAGGTACATCAGAGGCAGCACATGAGAGGGGCTAAGTGCATCAACAGTCCATTGCACAGAACAGTCACATCACTGGCAGCACATGAGAGGGCAGAATGCAGTATCAGAACAGCAACAGGGCATTGTGGCCAACAGAGCAGGTACATCAGAGGCTGCACGTGAGAGGGGCTAAGTGCACCAACAGTCCATTGCACTGAACAGGTACATCAGAGGCAGCACATGAGAGGGCACAATGCAGTATCAGAACAGCAACAGGGCATTGTGGCCAACAGAGCAGGTACATCAGAGGCAGCACGTGAGAGGGCAGAATGCAGTATCAGAACAGCAACAGGGCATTGTGGCCAACAGAGCAGGTACATCAGAGGCAGTAAATGAGAGGGGCTAAGTGCATCAACAGTCCATTGCACAGAACAGTCACATCACTGGCAGCACATGAGAGGGCAGAATGCAGTATCAGAACAGCAACAGGGCATTGTGGCCAACAGAGCAGGTACATCAGAGGCAGCACGTGAGAGGGCAGAATGCAGTATCAGAACAGCAACAGGGCATTGTGGCCAACAGAGCAGGTACATCAGAGGCAGTAAATGAGAGGGGCTAAGTGCATCAACAGTCCATTGCACTGAACAGGTACATCAGAGGCAGCACATGAGAGGGGCTAAGTGCATCAACAGTCCATTGCACAGAACAGTCACATCACTGGCAGCACATGAGAGGGCAGAATGCAGTATCATAACAGCAACAGGGCATTGTGGCCAACAGAGCAGGTACATCAGAGGCAGCACGTGAGAGGGGCTAAGTGAATCAACAGTCCATTGCACTGAACAGGTACATCAGAGGCAGCACATGAGAGGGCACAATGCAGTATTAGAACAGCAACAGGGCATTGTGGCCAACAGAGCATGTACATCACAGGCAGCACGTGAGAGGGCAGAATGCAGTTTCAGAACAGCAACAGGGCATTGTGGCCAACAGAGCAGGTACATCAGAGGCAGTAAATGAGATGGGCTAAGTGTATCAACAGTCCATTGCACTGAACAGGTACATCAGAGGCAGTAAATGAGAGGGGCTAAGTGCATCAACAGTCCATTGCACAGAACAGTCACATCACTGGCAGCACATGAGAGGGCAGAATGCAGTATCAGAACAGCAACAGGGCATTGTGGCCAACAGAGCAGGTACATCAGAGGCAGCACGTGAGAGGGCAGAATGCAGTATCAGAACAGCAACAGGGCATTGTGGCCAACAGAGCAGGTACATCAGAGGCAGTAAATGAGAGGGGCTAATTGCATCAACAGTCCATTGCACAGAACAGTCACATCACTGGCAGCACATGAGAGGGCAGAATGCAGTATCAGAACAGCAACAGGGCATTGTGGCCAACAGAGCAGGTACATCAGAGGCAGCACGTGAGAGGGCAGAATGCAGTATCAGAACAGCAACAGGGCATTGTGGCCAACAGAGCAGGTACATCAGAGGCAGTAAATGAGAGGGGCTAAGTGCATCAACAGTCCATTGCACTGAACAGGTACATCAGAGGCAGCACATGAGAGGGGCTAAGTGCATCAACAGTCCATTGCACAGAACAGTCACATCACTGGCAGCACATGAGAGGGCAGAATGCAGTATCATAACAGCAACAGGGCATTGTGGCCAACAGAGCAGGTACATCAGAGGCAGCACGTGAGAGGGGCTAAGTGCATCAACAGTCCATTGCACTGAACAGGTACATCAGAGGCAGCACATGAGAGGGCACAATGCAGTATTAGAACAGCAACAGGGCATTGTGGCCAACAGAGCATGTACATCACAGGCAGCACATGAGAGGGCAGAATGCAGTTTCAGAACAGCAACTGGGCATTGTGGCCAACAGAGCAGGTACATCAGAGGCAGTAAATGAGAGGGGCTAAGTGTATCAACAGTCCATTGCACTGAACAGGTACATCAGAGGCAGTAAATGAGAGGGGCTAAGTGCATCAACAGTCCATTGCACAGAACAGTTACATCACTGGCAGCACATAAGAGGTCAGAATGCAGTATCAGAACAGCAACAGGGCATTGTGGCCAACAGAGCAGGTACATCAGAGGCAGCATGTGAGAGGGGATAAGTGCAAAAACAGTCCATTGCACTGAACAGGTACATCAGAGGCAGCACATGAGAGGGCACAATGCAGTATCAGAACAGCAACAGGGCATTGTGGCCAACTGAGCAGGTACATCACAGGCAGCACGTGAGAGGGCAGAATTCAGTTTCAGAACAGCAACAGGGCATTGTGGCCAACAGAGCAGGTACATCACTGGCTACCCAAGTACATGTGTCAAGCGACCCGGCACAAGGACAATAATAATGTCAGGGTGGTTACATTCGTCAATCTACACACAAAGTAAAATTACATGTGGGTGATGGCAACTAAACCTCACAACACAGAATCTGGGGGAGTGCCTGAACTACTCGCCTCGGACACACTTCCAGCACCAGAAACTGGAGTGTGAGACACAGCCACCGATCTACTGACTGACACATGAGCTATAGACCCAGACACACCGCCAGCACCAGCAACAGGAGTGTGAGACACAGCCACCGATCTATTGACTGACACATGAGCCATAGACCCAGACACACTGCCAGCACCAGCAACAGGAGTGTGAGACACAGCCACTGATCTACTGACTGACACATGAGCCATAGACCCAGACACACTGCCAGCACCAGCACCAGGAGTCTGAGACACAGCCACCGATCTACTGACTGACACATGAGCCATAGACCAAGACACACCGCCAGCACCAGAAGCAGGAGTGTGAGACAGAGCCACCGATCTACTGACTGACACATGAGCCATAGACCCAGACACACCGCCAGCACCAGCAACAGGAGTGTGAGACACAGCCACAGCTGTTGTGACTGACACAGGAGCCATAGACCCAGACACACCGCCAGCACCAGAAACAGGAGTGTGAGACACAGCCACCGATCTACTGACTGACACATGAGCCATAGAACCAGACACACTGCCAGGACATGTCCCTGTACACTGACCGATAAATACCATGCCTGCATCTGACACATGAGAGTGGCGGACACACACAGTGCCAGTACCTGCAACAGGAGAGGGCACAACTGGCACAGTGCTACTACATGATGCATGACAGCGTACAATAGACACAGTGCCACTATCTGACACATGAGAGTGAACTGCAGCTGACCCACTAGGACCACTGAAATGATGAGCCACAGGGCTGTATGGGCCAGGAGGCAGGGTGGCTCTGGGAGCTGGGGACAGCTGTAGTGGAGCGACATTGGGGTGGTCAGGTCTCACTGTTGTGTGTCTCCGTTTCTTTGTGAAATGTATGGGCTGCCCAGACATGACTGGACTGGTAAGTGTAGTGGCATCATCAGACATCAAAGGTGCATCATGTGCTTGTGGTGGTCTGCTCTCTGGGGATGTGCTGGACCCTGCCTGCCGTTTGCGGTGGGCCTGCCTTCTGCCCTCTGCATCATGTGTAATGGGGGATGCAACAACCGTGTACTCCTTCCTCTGCTTCTGTGGGGCCTGGATGGGAGTAGAGGTATGGGGGGACTCCACCGCTGACACATGTGTTGTACGTTCCTTAAACATCAGCCTCAGTGCAGCCAGGGTGATATATGCCTGTCCTTGATGGTGCTCGTGTCCATGGGAGAACCCTTGGCCATGGGATGTGCCTTTGACGTAGGAGGTGTCCTGTCTCTGGATTGTCCATGATCCCTGGGCGGTGCCCTGTCCCTGGGTGCAGACCTGTCCATTGTAGTGTCCCTCTCCTTTGAAGCTACCTTGCCCTTGGGAGTGTCCCTGCTCTTGGGAGGTGCCCTTTCCTTGGTAGTGTCCTTGTCCTTGGGAGTGTCCCTGCTCTTGGGAGGTGCCCTTTCCTTGGTAGTGTCCTTGACCTTGGGAGTGTCCCTGCTCTTGGGAGGTGCCCTTTCCTTGGTAGTGTCCTGGTCCTTGGGAGTGTCCCTGCTCTTGGGAGGTGCCCTTTCCTTGGTAGTGTCCTTGGGAGTGTCCCTGGACTTGGGCTGTGCCCTTGCCTTGGGAGTTACTTTTGTGGGGGATGCCTGTGTAGTATGTGAATCCATTTCCCCCAACACCCCGTGATGATCCTGTGTGTCAACTCCAGTGTAGCTCACGTTGTCTTCGGAGAAAGATATCCCAGTCCTAGGGGATGGTGTCTGTGCCCTCCGTGCCCTGCCTTGCTGCCTGTGGCTGCTCCTAGTGTAATAACCTGAATGAGAGGCCTGGTCTGATAAGTCACTCTCCACTGAAACATCAAGTGGTGTGGATGGTGGTACTGAAGTAGCACAGTCTATACGACTGTACAATGGCTGTAGACACAGTGTTTGCCAATGACTGAACTGTTCTGTGGAGACCAGAAACATCGCCATGCATCCCCTCCATGAATGCCACCACCTGCCCCAACTTCCTATCGTGGTCTTGGAATGCATTGACCATGTTGGTCTGCCCTACACACAGCTGTCGCAGCAGATCTACTGCCTCCGCACAAAGTGCACTTTGTGTCACAGGGGCAGGCTCTGCGGTGCCTGCACCGAAGGCAACTCTGCTCCCGCTCCTCTGGCGAGCACGAGCAGTACATGTTGCAGTGGGTGGCAGTGTGGGCCCTGTGTGCTGTGTCCCGACTGAAGGTGTTGATTGCCCAATCCCTGTCTGTGACAACAGTGCTGATTCCGGTCCAGGGAAGACATGCCTTGGCAGTTCGGGCTGGACTGTTCCCATGAGGCACAGGGTCAAGGCTGATTTGCATATGGCCATGTCTGAACTGGGGTGGTGTGGAGTGCAAAAAACGATGGATTTAGGCCCATATCTCTGTACTGGGGTGAATATATGACATTGTTCTGCATTCAGTCCATCAATTGTTGTTTTTGCATTTGTCACCCCGAGTGGGACGGGTATGCTCAGACGGGAGTCCAGTGCTCTCCACACCACTGGAGTCAAACTATCCTGGCTGAAGACGGCTGATAGCCAGAAACCGGTCCTAGGATGCTTGATTCCGGTCCAGGGAAGACATGGCTTGGCAGTTCGGGCTAGACTGTTCCCATGAGGCACAGGGTCAAGGCTGATTTGCATATGGCCATGTCTGAACTGGGGTGGTGTGGAGTGCAAAAAAACGATGGATTTAGGCCCAGATCTCTGTACTGGGGTGAATGTATGACATTGTTCTGCATTCTGTCCATCAATTGTTGTTTTTGCAACAGTGCTGACTCACCAACACTTTCTGAGGATGAGGACGATGGTGTCTCCACATGTGAGTCCTCAGGGACGGTTTTGTCCCCCTCTCCGTGGCTGCCCTCTTCAGTGTCAGTGTGCGTGTGTGTCATCTCGGATCCGGATGCATTGCCACCACTATTCTCCGTCGTCTGTGTATCAGTGCCCTCGGCCAAAGCTGGAAGAGAGAGGGAAGAGATGTTAACCTAAGTGCCACACTCACGTTTTGAAGGTTACAAAGTCACACCGTTCCTTACAGTCGATTGACATGTAGCACCCATCCTGTACACGAACCACCCCTACCACACATCCTCACATCATAGATCTGTGGGTGTCTGTGAAACATGTACATCATACAAACAGGGCAAGTGCATGCAGACCACCACACATGTCATGCCATGGGACACCACACCTCAACGGCATGTCCTGGAACCCTCAAATACGTAGCAAGTGGTATGTCCACCTGGCGGACATGGGTGCTACCGCTCACTCCGCTAATGACACCAACATGCAATATATGCAAAAGATACGCACCACGGATGTCACTACTGTGCCTGAGCACGAATACATGCATGCACTCACAAGTTACAGACACATACAGTCTGCTTACCGCTAGTTTACTGTTGATCCCCTCTCAGCCGGGCGGACAGGTCAGGATGCGTCACAGCAATTATGCGGTGCATTAGATGTGTCATGGTGCGTCGGGCAAGGCGGACTGTTCTTGGAATGATCCCCAGTGTCATCTCCGCAACATTCTTGCTGAGCCTGGATATGTCGTCCCAGCGCTTGTGGCAGTGTGTGTGTCGTCTATTGCACACCCCCACTGCCCGTACATCACGTGCTATGGTCCTCCAGACGGTCTTGCGAAGGTGCAGCTTCACCTACCAGGATGGGAGACAAGAGGGGAACGTCAGTGGACTGTTTCACATTCATAAACATTGCAGAAACACGTATCTACATGCAGCCATACACAGTACAACACGTGTGAAGGTCCCACAGCACACCGCCAAGCTTGCAGAGGCAAGGAGTCAGTGACCACCTCATGCCCACCAACATGTTACCCACTTCACTTACCACCTGTCCGGGGGCACCGTAGAGCCGTTCATAGTGGCTGAGCACACCGTCCACAAGGACATCCAGCTCCACTGCGGTGAAGGGACGAGACCGGATCTCTCGCACTCTCGACATGACAAGGTCCAGGACTGTGGCACTACAGCAGCAGTTGTTGGATGGCTCTGGAGCAGCAGGTGGAGGTGACGGTCACAGGCAGCAGTTGTTGGATAGCTCTGGAGCAGCAGGTGGAGGTGACGGTCGCAGGCAGCAGTTGTTGGATAGCTCTGGAGCAGCAGGTGGAGGTGACGGTCGCAGGCAGCAGTTGTTGGATAGCTCTGAAGCAGCAGGTGGAGGTGATGGTTCGCAGGCAGCAGTGGCTGGAAGCAGTGAATGCGTTCTGAAAATCTTGACACAAATATAGGGCCCAAAGCTCATATCAGTGGCACACGTCTGCAGCAATTGGTTTTCCCTGGATGCATCATTCAAAAAGAGCCAATGACTCGCATTGGTGTGGCGGTGCACGTCTTCCGCAATTTTTGAATGCGCTTACGCGCAACGCGTAACCTGTTCCCATTGGCTATATGTGCACGGACCGTCACTTACACACATCGGCAAGCGCATGTGCGCGCTACCACGACGGCGCATCATTTGAAAATAATCACTCACTGGCGCCGCTATGGCGGTGAACGCATTCCGCGGGGGCGGTGCAGGCCAACACATACATTTGATGATGCAATCTGGAATGGCAGTTGAGAAAACCCCTTACAGTGTTATTGTGTCGACCACTGCCAGTCCCGTCCGGGCACCAACCGCCAGTCCAGGCTGGGCACCCACCGCCAGTCCAGGCCGGTCACCCACCACCAGTCCCATCCGGTCACCCACCGCCAGTCCAGGCCGGTCACCCGCCAGTCCCGTCCGTGGGGAAAACACGGTCGCTTTTGCTTCCAGGGTTTCGAGAAATGGTGAACTTCAGTATTATGTTATAGAGAAGGAGCTGTTGTCTTGTTTGTGGTCCATCAAAAAGTTTCAACCTTATATCTGGGGTAGGCGTTTCTTGTAGAGAACAGATCATAAACCTCTCATTAATATCCTTGGGGCTGGAACGGGAAGTGTTGCTCCCCTAGGATCCTTCGAATGGTATCTCGGTTAACACAGTACCAGTTTGACGCTGTTCATGTCTTTGGAGGCAGGAATCTTAGAGCAGATTACCTGTTGCGATTTCCTGTAGAGAATAACAAGGAGTTGTTAGTTCCTGCTGATGTTAGGGAGGAAGATTCAGATGATTGCCTTATAGCATCACTTGACTTACAGGAGCATGGTCTTGACACTGCTGATGGTAGGATCTCGGTGACGATGAGGTTTTGCAACGTGTGTGTGGTTTCGTCAAGTCAGGTTGGCCCGGTGAGCGCACCCTTCCTCAATGTATTCAACCTTACTGGAAGGTCGAATCGGAAATGTCTTTAGAGGATGGTGTGTTATCACGAGGGGATAAACTTATTGCCCGTCAGATCCCCAGGAAAGACATTGTTGTCAAAGCTCATGAGGGACACTTAGGATCCACGCTCACAAAGCATCGCGTCCACAGGTTCTTCTGGTGGCCCTCGATGTCAATGATCTGGTTGGGGCTTGTTTCATCCGCAGCTCAGCTGATAAAGGGCTAAAAGTTGGCAACCCCCCCTTCTCCCTGTTGAATGTCTTTCTGGACCATGGTCAAAAGTAGGTGTGGATGTCATGGGACCTTTTGAAATTTAACCTGGAGGGTGTCGTTTTATTTTAGTATTAATCAATTATGCTTCAAAATGGCCTGAAATAAGACTTGTTAAGGAGGCTTCCACCAGCAATATCATTCTTTTTCTCAAAAATGTTTTTCTAAGGGAGGGGTTTCCTGACACCATGGTGATGGATAATGGTACACAATTTACTAGTGCTGAGTTTGGATCATTTTTGAAATCATGCAACATTCAACATGTTAAAAGCTCGCTCTATCACCCCCAATCCAATGGACTTGTTGGGCGCATGAACAGGGTGGTGGGGGACTGCATTAAGTGGGCTAGATCCTGTAATTGTGACATCCTAAATTCACTTAACAGTATGCTGTGGTTCCACAACCAGTTTCTCCTTTTGATCTCTTGAGGGGAAGAAAGGCGAACACCAGTTTCAAGCCTGAATGGATGAACAGATGGATTAAATCTGTTCCTGACATTAACAACCTCATTAAGTTAGTTAGAGAGAATGTTTCTAACTCCCAAGCTAAACAAAAATCATGGTGTGACAACAAGAAAGGTGTTAAAACTGTGCCTGTTAGAGTTGGGGATTTTGTTCAGGTTAAGTCCCCTGTACATGTTAAGAAGGGTGAGAGTAAGTTTAGTTCTCCCATTTCTGTTACCAAGGTAGGTAGAAACGCTGTACAAGATGAAGGTGGAAAGTGGTGAAATACTAGCAAAATTGTAAAAGTCAGGAATGTCTTTCAATCCTCCATTACTTTTACCCATTGTCCTGATGTTGCTGGAGAATATGTGATGTTATTCCGCACACAAATACCCCGCATACCATCAATCCACAAAAAAAATACCGCAAGTACTATTACTCCGCAAATTAAGACAACGAAAACTTTTACAACGAATATGCCTTTACCACGCATGCCTTTACAACGCAAATACATGCATGTTAAAGGTATACTCGTTTTAAAAGTTGTAAAGATAAGTAAGAGTACCCTACCCTACCCTACCCTACCCTACACTCTAATGTAGTACCGCTGCACCACCCAACCTTGACACACAGTCCTTTTCCTACATTTACACTACCCAGCACGACCCCCCAACACTACCATAAAGCACTTTACTTCCCTACACAAACACTACAACACTACCTTAATACACTACCCCCAGCATGACCCTACACAAACACTACAACACTACCCTAAACCCTAAAACACTTTACCCAGCATGACCCTACACTACACAAACACTACAACACTACCCTAAACCCTAAAACACTACACCCCAGCATGACCCTACACTACACAAACACTACAACACTACCCTAAACCCTAAAACACTTCACCCATCATGACCCTACACTACACAAACACTACAACACTACCCTAAACTCTAAAACACTACAACTGAATGACCCTACTCTACACAAACCCTACAACACTACCCTAAACCCTAAAACACCGCCCCCAGCATGACCCTACACTACACAAACACTACAACACTACCCTAAACCCTTAAACAGTACACCCCAGCATGACCCTACACTACACAAACACTACAACACTACCCTAAACCCTAAAACACTACCCCTGCATGACCCTACACTACAACACTACCCTAAACCCTATAACACTTCCCCCAGCATGACCCTACACTACAACACTACCCTAAACCCTAAAACACTACCCCCAGCATGACCCTACACTACACAAACACTACAACACTACCCTAAACCCTAATACACTACCCCCAGCATGACCCGACACTACAAAAACACTACAACACTACCCTAAACCCTAATACACTACCCCCAGCATGACCCTACACTACACAAACATTACAATACTACCCTAAACCCTAAATAACTACCCCCAGCATGACCCTACACTACACAAACACTACAACACTACCCAAAACCCTAATACACTACCCCCAGCATGACCCGACACAACACAAACACTACAACACTACCCTAAACCCTAATACACTACCCCCAGCATGACCCTACACTACACAAACATTACAACACTACCCTAAACCCTAAATAACTACCCATAGCATGACCCTACACTACACAAACACTACAACACTACCCAAACCCTAATACACTACCCCCAGCATGACCCTACACTACACAAACACTACAACACTACCCAAAACCGTAATACACTACCCCCAGCATGACCCTACACTACACAAACACTACAACACTACCCTAAACTCTATAACACTTCCCCCAGCACGACCCTACACTACACAACCACCACAACTCTACACTACACTAACACTACACTACACTACACTACACAATCACTACCCCAGCACGACCCCCACCCCTAAAAAATTAACCCAAACCCCCTCACCTCTCTCGTCGTCGTGGTTCCACACACCTCCTGGTTCCATCTTCATGAAGTCTGGTTTTTTTCACAACGCAAGTGCATTTACCATACATGCCTTTACAACGTAATTCTTTGTAAAGGCATGCGAGGTAAATTTACATGCGTTGTGAAAAAATGCAGAGTGATGGTATGCGAGGCCAATGACCTTGCGGAGTAATGGTATGCGGACTGAAAGTCCGCGGAAAAAAAGATGCGGAGTAAAGGGTGATTATCGTTGCTGGACCCTCTGATATGTCTCTTAGAAGGAGCACTAGATCTAGAAGTGTTCCTCTGAGGTATCGCATTTGAGTTGTTTTAGAATGTTGTTCACATGCTTTTCTGTCATTATGTTTTTGCAGTTTGAATTTTGATCATATGCTCTTTTGTCATATTGTATTTGAAGTTTTTCAAGTGTGTTCTTGCTTCTCTTATTTTATGTTTTTTTGTTTTCCTCTTTCTTTTGTTTTCTTTTTGTTTATTACGGAAGGAGGATATGTTGTATTCTTCTTAAGTTCTTCTTCCACATCTGGGTTAATCAGGTAGAATGTTGGTGCGCTGCCTGGTTACCCTGTTGCTGAGGGCTTGTATTCAAAGGCGTAGAGAGCAGTTGGAGTGAGATGTGTTTCTTCCTTGATGCTCCTGTCTTCTGTGTAGTTATCTTGGAATAAACTCCTGTTAACTCTATCTACGACTATGAGTTATCTATCACACAGTGCAGACGTGGTTGGCTGGAATAGTTAGACTCTGTCACTTTCAGTATCGCGGTAGCCCCAAAAGGGGCTAACAAGTCGGAAGAACTGTGTTTCAACGTTATACTTGCAATTTAAAGGTTATTTTGCACAGTAACTATTTTTAAGAGTATTGTATGTTGGATTTTTGTCAATTTTGGTCTTGTTGGTTTAGATACATTTTTGCTTATTTTTCTAAACTGATGTGCTGTCCATTTGTAGTGTTTTCACTGGGTTACTGTATGCATGCACGAATGCTTTACATACTGCCTCTGAGATAAGCCTGACTGCTCATGCCAAGCTACCAAGGCGGTGAGCTGGGGTTATCTTAGGAGTGTATCCCCCTTACCCTGACTAGGAAGAGGGGTCCCTATTTGGACAAAGGTACCTACCTCTGCTAACTAGAGACCCCCATTTCTAACAATGTGGAATTATCGAAGCAGGACGCAGGGCCATGGAACTGCTTGAGGGTTGAGGTAACATATAATAAAACAAATGTGCATGACCTTTGGGCCTCTAGCGGCATAATGGCTCTAAATTCCAAACTTTTGGAGATCATTAATGGTACAGTGGAGTTAGCACGTAGGGATCCAATAACTCTATATTAAATGCATATGAAATATTTCCTTATTTTGGGGAGTAAATGTAAAAGCTCTGTGTCAAATAAAAATGATACTCAACATTTAAAGGTAGTGAATCAGGAGATAAATCAGCTGGTAAGGAAACAATTTTTTTTCTCATTCCCCAGACAAGGTGAAATGTATCAACTCAAATTGAAGAGAATTAGATGGAAGGCTCTAGATTGGAGAAGGAAATTTGATGATAAATGGATTGAATTGAGAGAAGCTGCAGTTTCAAACTATCTTAGAAAATATTGGGGTTTAGTTGCACAGTACTGCAATGCCAGAGTGAATGCACAAACAATCCCCATATGTGATACAGACTGGACTAATTATATTTCCAATATTTATGCCAGTAATCCCAGAGCTAGTGGTCCTTTGGACCTTATAGTAGATGCAGAAATATATGGGCCCCTCTTCATATCAGGAGATTGTAGGTTTCATCAAGTGTGCTAGAGCGTTGGGAGCAATGAGACTCGATGGAATCCCGATCTCGAAAATTAAACAGTAGCATACGCTATGGCCAGCCATTTTATATCCATTATTTGAATATTATTACATCTCAGAAAATACCACCCACCTTCTTGGAAAGGTAGTGTCATCGTTCCATTATGCAAAAGGGTCCAAAGTTCTGTCCAGCAAGTTACAGGCAAATAGCATTATCAGATGTAGTAGACAACCTATTTGCTCAAAGTATATTAATCCACCTTCAACAATGGACAACTATAAATATCATTATTCCCCCAGAACAGGCTTGATTCAGGAGGGACTGTAGTACATTAGATAACATAGCAGTACTACAGCACTTATAGAAAAGTACCCTCAATCACGGGGAATGTTGGTGTATATAGCCTTCATCGACTTCTACATGGCTTTCGATAGAGTCGACTGTTGGACGCTGTGGACAAAGTTATTTCAACTGGAAATACCATCACATCTGTTGAGGCTAGTTATAGCACTTCATTCATCAACTTGTAGTCAAGTTCTGATGGGTGGGAATCAAGTATTATCCCAAAAGGTTCTGGCGTATAATGGCCGGTAGCAAGGCTGCCTGTTGGCGCCATCATTGTTTTCCTTATATTTTAGGATCTCCTGCGTATGATAAAAAAGGCAAAGATGGATGCTCCGAAAGTTGGCAATATGGATGGATATAGTTCTCCTTTATGCAGACGACATTGCCTTGATGGATTTAACCCCTGTTGGTCTTCAGAGGCACCTTGGTGCATTGGAACAGCATGGGGATGAACATTACTTACAAGTAAACGTCTTGAAAAGTAAGATCTTGATTTTCCGGAAAAAGGACTCTGGACAGGGGGTGAGTTTTAATTTTTACTGGGGCACGAAAAAATGGAGAGAGTTCAATGATATCCCTTATAGGTAAAATCTGCTCTAGAAAGGGGCAGTGAATTCGATCATGTAAAACACTGTTCGTCTAAGGCTATGTCGCAAGCTATTGCTATTAACAGATTATACAAAATGTGTGGGAAAAGGCATTTTGCTCATGTGTTATCAGTCTTTAGGGTAAAAAGTCATTCTTTATATAGTTATGCATATGAGGTGATGGATATAAAGCATTGGAGCTTCTCTTATGTAATCGAAGGCAGCATATTGTATCAGATTTGAAATTTGAATTCCATGACAGTGTTGCACATTCTACGTCTGGGGTTTGGACTATTGTCAGCTTTTGTTACAGCACTAGCTGCGGCTGTGAGGTGCAGAACTGCCTGTTTGGTGGAGAAGTGGGGTCAGTATGCACTGCTTTCAGGGACGAAACTTTCACTTTAAGAAAAGGAAAAAGTATATTCTTCTGTTCCTTCTTAAAAGCTAGGGACATTTTTGGAATAGATAATTTTAGCGGGTTTTCCTGTGTCTAAATCCCTTTAAAAAAGTGATGCAATTTTTTCCCTACAAAGGGGCCTATTACGATTGCGGTTTTTCCGCATCCTCCAGGCCGGCGGAAGCCACCGCCGGCCCAGAGAATGCGGAAAAACCGCAGCTGACCCACCAAAGACCCACCGCCACATTAGGATGGCTGGTGGGTCCTGGTTTCCGTCCGCAGCTTTTCCGCCTCGGTTGGCTTACAACCGCGGCGGAAAAGCTCTAATATGGTGGCGGTGTCTCTCAGACACCGCCAGCCATATAAGGATGTGCTTTAAAAAATGCTTTTCCGGGGAGGGTTTTCCGCCGTGGAAAAGCATGTGGAACTTCACTGCGGGGGCCAGTTGCGTGCCCCCTGGGTGAAGGGGGGGTGGGGGGTGCACATGGGGGGTACCATTTGTATGCAGAAATCGGCAGGCACTGCACAGTGCCTGCCGCTTTCTGCATACAAATGCAATGTATGCATTTTTACCATTGCGGCGGGTGCAGCTTGAAGCCGCACCCGCCGCAATGGTAAAAATAGAGGATATGACCGCCAGGGTGGCGGTCACATCCTAATTGGACAGGAGGGAACTCCGCAGGCCATGCGGAGGTTCCCTCCTCCTCTATGGTCGCGGATGGACTCAAGTCCGTCCGCGATCATAATGGGCCCCTAAGTTTGCCTGGACATATCATGACAGAAACGTGGTTATATAACAAAGCTAAGTATACAAACACAACCTTATCTTCATTGGAATCTCCCATATGGGGTTTGGAGAACGATTTTACTGCTGAGACTGCAAATAGTATCAGGCATTTGGGAAACTGTCTATAAGCAAGAGGGATTTTGTGATTTGTGTAATCTCCATGTACAAGATCTAAACATGTAATTTTTGCATGCCCCTCCTTGCACTTTGCATATTGCCACTTTTTAAGACCGATGTTTTTAAAATATAATGTTCAATTAGGGATTGAGGCTCATCAATGTAATTTGTCTCCTAATAAAATGGTATGTGCTAAAAAAAATACTTTTTAAAATGTTTTTTTAAATTTGTATTGATGATTTGCTTGGTAGTGTTCCTTTGAAATCATGTATGTTGGAATATATTATTGTATTCTATATTGTTCTTTTGTGGACCTCCATTGGAGTTACGAATCATAAAATAAATAAAATGGTAAAAATTAGTATAAAATGTTTCTCTGCCAGGTATTTTCTATGCACACCAGTCTCCGCTGGTAATTGCATAACGCGAAATTTCACAAAATCTGACCAATTTAGCATAACGTGAGATTTAGGCATTTCACCAATATCAACTGCGTAGTTAAAATGTTGTCCTGGCCCTGCCTAGGAGGGTTGGGCATGGCATGAAAGCTCTAATGAACAATCGAGATTTTCTGAATAGTTAAAACTGTTTTTATTATTAAAAATATGAAGACTTACAGGCGGGTTTGCAGCTTCATGACTTCAAGACCAATACAAACAAACCTGCGTGAAGGGAAATGTTCTATCAAGAGAAGTTAAGAAAATCGTTTCTTTGTTAGGAGAGTTCCACGTGAGAGCAACTTTATTTTTGACGCACAAGTAAGGTATGTAGATCAATACCAGAACTAGGCCTCTAAACTTTGATAAAACTTCCGTTGGCCTGGCAAGATATGTTAAATGTTCTTGAAGTCTGGAAAAGTAAATGTTAATGTTACATTTCAGTCATCCTCTTAGAAATCCCTGAACTATTTTTACTAATATCTCAAATGTAGATTGAGTTGGATGTAAACCCTCTTGATTTCAAACAGTACTAAAGTTATCGAAGGTACATCAATGCATAAAAGCAGCATCAATAGAGGCTCCTGTAATCACAAACCCACACCATGCAACTGTGCACAGTTTCTCCGCAGGCACCAATTAGAACTCACTGGTAATGGAAAGGAGTGCTAACAATGTGCTATCACCAGGGCCACTGGAATGATGTGATTGTGCAGCTGAGGCGATTTTTGCATAATTATAGATTTGCCGATTTGCCACATAATCTATTATCTGCTGCATAATCTGCAGATTTTAGCAATCAAATAATTTTGGGGCATATTATCAAGGGGGTTTATCTCCGCTTTTTTGGCTTCAAAAGCCAAGAAAGCAGAGATAAAATTATCTCCCTATTACCTAGCTGTCGCTAACACCAGTTAGCGACAGCTAGTAGGAGATAGCGACCATCTTGGGCCCCACTTTGCATGTCAGTGATATTTATCACTAATGACATGCAAAGTGGGCGTGCCAAGATGTTAGCGACTGGAAACAGTCGCTAACATCGCTATCTCCTATTACCAACTTTTGGAGATATTCGCGCTAAGCGCGAATATCTCCAAAAACTAACACCTGCCCTGAGCAGTTCTTAGCCATGTTATCCAATGGGAGGTGGATAACATGGCTAAGAGCATTAGCTCGGTAATGCATGAATATCGCGGACTTTTCAGCGATATTCATGCATTGCGGCCGTTTTTTATCGCATTTGCGATAAACCTTGATAATAGCAAGGTTTATCTGCGATAATTTTTGACGATGCTTAGCGTTAAAAAATTTGTTGCTAAGCATCGTTAGCGATAAATATTGCTTAACGTTGGTAATATGCCCCTTTGTTTCTAGCTCAAACGGTTCAAAAGTTACTTAACACCTTCAGCGCGGCACGAATTTTCACGCTGTGCTGAAGGTTCTAAAAACCGGGTGTGGTCATGACGGAACGGTTCCGTCATCAGCACAACTCAACCGACGCTGATAACGGAACCGTTCCGTCATAAGCATCGAAGGGGTTAAAAGGCAGCAACTAGCGTTGCCGTGCTCTGTAAGGCCCTTTATAAAACTGGATTGGTCACCTTTCTGTTGCTTACTGCTATATTTGGGTGTTAAACTGGTACTAATGTGGTGCAACCAATGCCCAGATAGTGTTACCAAGTTTAGAAATGACTAAATAATGAAGTAATAGTATTACAAAATGTGTCACATAGTGCTTCATAATTTGCCTTTTTTTGCTGCATAATTTACTTAAATCTTCCATAAAATTTGTCCCTCTACTGTCACATAATTCCAGTGGCCCTGGTTATCACTAGTCTAATGGACATTGGCACAATCATCTATAATACAGCAAGCAAAAATCAAGGCAATAGGCAAGCTAGACAGCTCTGAAGAAGTCACAGGGTAATCCCCTATTGACGAAACATGTGTTGGCTGGGCGTAGAGAATTAAAAGACAAAGAACGGAGAATCACAATATATTCTTCTTTTTTTATGCACCTACTGAAATTTTAATGCAATGTGATTATATGCGTGTGCATAGAATTGTGAATTAGCTTGGGAAACGACCCTAGGGTCGAGTTTTGGAGGATTCAGGGTGATTCCCCTCCCCTAGAGCACCGCAGGTGAGCAGAGCTTGTGGCTTAATAGCTAGACATACATTTATGAGTGCCAAGAAGATCGTAGTTCTAATCCACCCCAACAAGACAATAATTGCAGTTCGTGTAAGGTTGATGACATGTTTACAAGTAACAAATTTGCCACTGGTTAATCTAAAACAATTTATGGGCATCGTCTAAAGTTGATAGCAGTGGTAACTAGAATTACTATTATCCTAACTCAACCATAACTGCGGTCATTACGGGGAGGTTCCTATGTCCCCTGTCACAATACAGGCATAAAATTGTTTGTTTGTGAATCGATCGGATTTCCAAATAATGCAGAGTTGTACCACACCCAATATTACCAGGTGCTGTAAACCTGGAACTCGCAAAAAGTTTCCCTCCTCAATTTTGGAAGTTAAACCTGCTCACTTTGACTGGGGGAAAGTATCCTGTAAATACCATTCATGTGGAATTTGGATGGGTAGGCATTGAACTCAGCATGTTATGTCAATTTCTGAGTTTGAACATGGAACAAAACGCATTTAACGGACCTGGAAAATATTTGGCCCCAGTAAAATTTGGTACAATAGTGTAATCTTGCATCTTTTCTGTAATTTTTGTTTACACTTGTTACAATAAATTCGCAAAATTAAGCTATTAAAGCGCTTTGCATAATTATGCACCATTCATAGCATACATTTAGTATGAGTGCAAGTGAATAATGCAAACAACTAGAAGATGAGCAGCTCTTGTTTGTTGCACTTGTGTTTCTTGCACAATTTTTTGAGCATGAAAAGTATCCTTGCGTCCAACGAAGACACGAGGACTCATTTCCTGCTAAAATACAGACCCAAATGCCAGTTTTTTGTTGTTGTAATTTTTCAGAAATTGTGCGTAATTTTGTAAAAGCAACTTATGCAAATTTCAGACCCCCCTTTGTGCAAACCTCACATAGTTTGGATTTTACATTTCTTTTCCACTTGCGATCAGGGCTCAAGTTCATCATCATCAGACTTTATTTCGCATTAAAAATGCATAAAAAGTACATAAAATTCCATTTTAAACAATTATACTGTGGTAAATAAATAATTAATTACCGGTACTATTTTTGAATACATTAATAATAACAGATAGCTCAATAAATAAGAGGCAAGATCCGAGGAATCTGAGTCTAACAGGCTTTAATCAGGCATAAGGGAAGGGACAGGATCGGAACAGCCTGAAATAGAATGGCATAGAAGGCAGCTGCAACGTCTCATTAACAGTACAAGGTATATATAGTAAAACATCACAATTACATTACATACAGTAGGCGTAACAAGTGACAAGCGTAAGATAAGAACACATGGGCGTGAAAAGAAGGCGTGCACAGGGCGTGTACGTAGACATGAGATGAGAACGTCACAGAAGTGTCATAAAGTTGGTGGATACATGGAGGGGGCTACCTGAGCAGCTGGTACCTTTAACCTAGTGGTGCGCGCAAACGGACAATGACGTGTTACCGGGGAGAACTGGGGGCTATGACTTCTGCACTAGAAGAGGAGACTAAAGTCTGCGGTGTCAGGACGACATGTACCTATAGCATATCTGGTATCTGGTGTTTGGAGTACATGTTGATAGAATCTAAAAGTTATCAGAATCAATGGCTGTCAATAGGGAAGAAATATCTGGAACCACTGGGTACTGGGGTATGATACATTTATTAAGTTCTCGAAGGTCAATCACTAATCGATAAACTGGAGGTGCATTTGGATCAGTACGTTTCAGAATCGGAATGATAGGAGAATTACATACATTGGAGTCAGTTTCTACAACTACTCCTTGAACAATAAGCTCGTCAATAATTTTCGATAAGGCTGCTACAGCCTCAGGTGGCAATTTGTACTGTCTGATTCGTGGTAATACAACACCTTTCTTCAGAGTGACACGATGGGGTGTGATGTGCATACAACCTACATCAGTTGGACCTTGCGCCCATAAATGCTGAGGTACATTCAATAATCTTGGATCAAAATCACGTAACACATAATGACCTTTAAAGTCTCTCAAAAACAATCGCACCCCTTCTGGGGAACAGCATATAACTGCTCCTAATTCTTTCAGGGTCTTAATGCCTAGTAAATTTTCTGGACATGATTTCGTGAGTAACAAGTCTGTAGTTCGGGACAATGGACCAACTTCTAGAGTAACTGGTTTCGATATTTCATTAACAATAGGCTTTCCTGAAAATCCAAGGGAAACATTTCTAGAGCCTGAGAGTGGAGCCCCTGGAACCTCGTCATGACTGATGGTAGTCCTACTTGCCCCTGTATCAATCAGAAACTTTCTGTCTTTCCCTAATACTTGACTGTGTACATAGGGACCCTCTTGATCTACAGGAATCTCGATGAGAGGCAAGCCAACCTCCCTCTCTAGGCTGTTTCATGAATACGGCTGATAATCTGGATACTCTGACTGTGCGTACTGGTACATCTGCTGTGTAACGTGCTGTGTGGCAGCTATAGGCTGCGGTACTGTAACTGTCTGTGGTGCATTCTGCGGAGGCTGGGAAGTCTGTGAAACTTGCTCTTGTCTAGGCGGACGTGGTCTCTCTTTCGTTTTACCAGTAGCTATGTTGTGTTTCAGAACTGCACATTCGTTTATATAATGACCTGGCTGTTTACAGTAATTGCAGGTCCCTTTAACGGGAGCTGCAGGATGACTAGTTTGATTCGGACCCTCTTCTGACTGTCTTGCGGAACAGACTGTGCAACTAGTACTTTCATTTTCGTGTCTTTCATACGTCTCCTTTCGTGTTCCTGCTCCTCCCTGATTCTGTTCTGGTGGTACTGTAGCATCTGGAGCATTTGTGACGGAGTATTAGCTTGCCAGGTACTTTCGACTTTCAATACTCGATTTTTAACTTGTGGACTTGAATTCTCAACTAGTTTGGTAACAAAACGATGTGGATACGATTCACTACTTGTTTTCAGACCACTATTAATAATGAAACATTTCTCAAATCTAGAATAAAAATCACTAGTATCTTCGTCTTGTTTCTGTTTACAGGCTGAGATGGCATCCCAGTCTTCCTTTTTCGTAGCTAGTAATCTTGGCAAGACTTGGATTAATAACTCGGGCAATGCTTTAGCTTTATCCCCAAGACCGGTACCTGGAACTCGTGTGTTATCTTCAGTTTCTAATGCGGTCCAATCTATCTTTTTCTCTCCCACCTCCCATTCTTTTTCTTTGAGTTTTTCATATGTGCCCGCAGGCAACAGGACCTTTAACATTTTAATGATATCAGGATACGTGTATTCTCCCATACGGAGCATGTCCTTTAATTCACGATGGAACCCTGCTGGATCTTTATCATGACAGGGTATTAACTTTTTCATTTCAAGAAGTTCTATTTTCGTGATAGGGGTGTAAACAAATACTCGTTCTAGATCACCCCCCTCTCCCTTAACTGGATGTACTTCTCGCAACGGATTCTGTCTGTCTATGTAGAATGATTTTCTTTCTGGGGTTGGAACAGGAACAAAATGTGGATTCAGGAACGTTCTGTATTTGTGGCGCTGTTCTAATATGACACTAATTAAATCGGTACCTAGACCTTTCCATCTGTTTAGGAGTAACTCGTTCAATACATCATGTAAAGGACCTGGATCAGAATGCTGATCCTCATACAGTGTAATGAGGTGCTGGATCATATACGTACCCACCAGACGCTGCTCGGCTGGGGGCAGTTTCAGAAACGTTTGGGCCACTATTTCATCTGGAAAAGTGGTAGAATCACTAGTCCATCGGACTGCTGATCGGGCTAGTTCTTGTTCATGCATTGTACTAAGCTCGCTATAACCTATTCGTGATTTCAGAATTTGATCGGTGGCCTGGAATACTTGTTCTAGAGAACACTGTTCTGGTACTGGAGGAGGAAAAACTTTCTTGTAATCTAGGCGTGAATGTCTGTCGGAAAATCTAGTTCTACCTACATACGCTATTCTGGAGGGATTCTCGCTGTCTACCTCTTCACTAGAAGAGTCATTCTCTTTCTCTGTTCCTCTTTTTGCTTCCTCCTTCTGGTGTATACTTATAATTTCCTTACGAATTTTCTTGTACATACTTTCTACACTACCTTGTGTCTTGTGTTTTCCCTCGGCTATATTGTCACTCCACCTGATCAGGCCTTTCATCTCGTCTTTGTCTTTATCAGGATAATCTTGCTCTCTTATTAAACAGTTAATCAAGAACTGTAAAATCATATGTTGAATCTCAGCTTTCCTGTGTGCCATAGCTTCGTGAATACTTCCTGGATTCTCCCCTGTACGGACAAAACGATATATTCTGTCTAGATGTTCCTTCATGTCGGGCAGGGTGACCAAAAAGTTGGCAACCCTTCTTAAACGTACTGAATATAATACCATGTGATCTTCGCCTGGAACTGGATCATATATACAGTCAGTAAGAAGTCGCTTGAGGTCTGTGTATGTAGCCACTTTTGGCGTACGCTGTAACGCTGCTTCTCGCGGCGTCAGTCGTCTTACTTGAGGCGGGGTGATAGGAGCACCTCCCCCCGCTGCTCCTGAACTAGAATCGTCAGTTAATACTGTACGTGCTGGTAAAGTGACTGGCAAAGCGGGTACATTTAATGTGGGCTGGTCCGGGGGTACTGGCACATTAACTTGATTCCCGGGACCAGTGGCTGGAGGAACGGGAATTACATTATTTACAGGATGCTGAGGGTGAGCGGGCGGAATACGATTTGCATATGCCGGGACTGTGTCGTCCAAGTAGGACGAAAGAAAAATTTCAGCTGCGGTCGGTTTATGACGTAGCTTAATCGGGACCAATGGTGGCGGTAAATTACAGGGTGCTTCCGGGGTTGCCTGTGGCAAGCCCTCGGCAAGAAGAGGATACATACCTTTAATAAGGGCATTTCTCTGTCTGTCTGACTGTTCTGCTCTAACTCGTTCACCTTCTTCGATTAATTCCCTTTCTTGGGCTTTTTCTGAGGATTCCCTACTTAATTCTGTTTTTCTGAATTCTTTTTGGTTCTTCTATGAGATTCTTTGCGCCATAACTCAATGGCATCTTTCTGGGATTGTCTGGCTTTCTTTTTCCATAATGCTTCTTCTACTCGCATGATGCACTCGGCATCCCATGTACCTGATACAGGCCATCTACATTTCTCTTCAAGATCCTTCGTGTAATCCACCCATAAGTCTAGATATAATATGGCATCTAAGCCATGCTTGTGATACATAAAATGTCCAGGACTGTCCCTAGGAGGGACAGGAACTGCTTCTTCGAGTAACCCTTTTCTGGTCTTTATCTGACGTAACTTCGAAAACAGAGGCATGTCTGAGTTGTACTTGCGAACACAATACACAATAATCACAGTAATGAAATGGCAAACAAATCACTCATACCACGACATAGAAATACATTAATAACAGTTCGAACAGAATACTACCTGATACACTGAAAACATAACACTTGAATTTCTCGAGAACGGACTTACTAGAATTACTGGATGCACTGCTAAAACAGTACAGAACATACCGGTCTCGTAAAGAGACACGTCATACCGTATCCACCTAGATGGACACGTCGGACTGGATCTGCGTACCCAAACCCATCGGACCAGGAACAAACTAATGAACCTGTCTAGATACTTCCCCCGCAACGGTACTCACCGGGAAGCAGAAACTGAAGGCCTCGGACTGGACTGGACTGCTACGACGTCGGACTACGAACTTCGGACTTCAGAAACAGGTGGGCCTCCGGATACCTCGGACCTTGCTCTCTCGGCTTGGGCTCTGGTCGGGACGAACCGCATTCCTCACCGCCTCGTCTGGATGCCGGACCGCAGTTTCCGTCTCCTCCGTGGGCCTGAGGGAGACTTGAAGCAGAAATATCTGCACGTGCACGATAGAGTTCCGTCACGGCTGTAGAAGGGTCAGGGGGCCTGCGTTCCATCGCCGGCGCGTGGGGAAGGGGCTCGTCCCTGTTTGGGCGCCATTTATGTGGTAAATAAATAATAAATTACCGGTACTATTTTTGAATACATTAATAATAACAGATAGCTCAATAAATAAGAGGCAAGATCCGAGGAATCTGAGTCTAACAGGCTTTAATCAGGCATAAGGGAAGGGACAGGATCGGAACAGCCTGAAATAGAATGGCATAGAAGGCAGCTGCAACGTCTCATTAACAGTACAAGGTATATATAGTAAAACATCACAATTACATTACATACAGTAGGCGTAACAAGTGACAAGCGTAAGATAAGAACACATGGGCGTGAAAAGAAGGCGTGCACAGGGCGTGTACGTAGACATGAGATGAGAACGTCACAGAAGTGTCATAAAGTGGGTGGATACATGGAGGGGGCTACCTGAGCAGCTGGTACCTTTAACCTAGTGGTGCGCGCAAACGGACAATGACGTGTTACCGGGGAGAACTGGGGGCTATGACTTCTGCACTAGAAGAGGAGACTAAAGTCTGCGGTGTCAGGACGACATGTACCTATAGCATATCTGGTATCTGGTGTTTGGAGTACATGTTGATAGAATCTAAAAGTTATCAGGGCAAAGGCTACTTCACACTAAGGCTGGTGCATGCATATATTCTACATGTATTGCGTGTGCTATGAATCTTCCATGAATATTAATACAGTAATTCACTTGCATGGAGACAGAAAGACTAGACTATAGCTGAAGCTGTTTATGCGGTTCGCTAGCTTAGGAATGTGAAGACGGAGAGCTGAACTGATAACTAGAGGCATAACATATTCTTGGCAGACAGGCAGGCAGAGCCAGGCCGGGCACCGCGCTGCGCGGCAGGAAGTAAGTGAAGGGTCAGGGATGCAGGTGGGGGCTGCATCGCTCCTCGGAGTGGGTTCAGGAGACTGGAGCTTGAATCTGGTGTCCGGGCCCTTTTGAGGCCTAGAAACGGGGACAATGCGGGGAATATAACGTGCACACTGTAAAACGTGGCAACATAGGCCTAGTACTCGTTGCTTTCACGAGAACTGGAAACTGGCATACTAGAGTTGGACACAACTATAATTGCGTCTTTAATCGATCATAGGGGGATATATGCATATCGATCATGCACATATAACATAGGATGGGGAACACGTAGGCACACATGACAAGGCAAAATTCAATTTTCCTCAATACCTACACGATTCCTCCATTAAAATAATTTATAGCCAAAAATAAAACCCTTTAGAATATCTATAAAATATAAAATATAGCAAATCCCCGTTAGGCTAATATCAATTGCTCTGGAAGATAAATAGCATATATTCTACAATAAATATTAAAATATATATTTCATTAGTGCACAATAAAAGTAGCCACTGCCTGACTTTTATACCACACGTTAGTCCCTAACCTATCTGTTTCTCCTTCTGCTAGTCAGACTTGTAGACACCTTGATAGGCTTGATTATTATGTAGAAGCCCTTCTAGTTTTTATGGCTACTTGCAGAAAAGCCACCATCGCAAAACTCACGAATGGCTTTTCCAATTGTTGGAGAACTAAAATTGCTGAGGTGTGATTAGATAAACTAAACGTTCGCAATAATGTTACAATACCCTTTTTCCTCTGTTTTACATTGAAAGGACAAAATATAGGATATGTGAGATTGTTTGATTATATGATTATATGATGCATCACATGGACACACGGGAAGATGGTTTAATGAATGTATATTTGCCGGATAACCTAACATTAAAGGGATGTAGTGTAGACAAAATCTTGTCAATAGGTATTGATGGTGGGACTTCACAACTAAAGAATGATAAGAAGAAGACCCAGGCATCACAGAAGGAAAGGCCTGATATAAAATTACTGTACGTTTTGCTATATTCCTTTCCCATCTATCATGATGCCTTTTAGCTAAAAAGACGTCTTTTGGTCTTCATTTAGGATAGGTTACACAACGCATCGGAATTTCTTGAAGCTGTTCCAGGCCCATGGAGACAAAAGTCTCTCTCACATATGTTAGCCAGGTAATAGTTACAGCGTGATCAAGGTTCATAACATCCCTTATAATGTGCTGGTTAAGTTGAACCTCTGTTCTTTTCCATATCGATAGCCACAACAATAGCGGGGCCATTTTAATACTATCGCTAATGCATGGCAAACCTAGTTATTTATGTGCGAAAAAGTTGGGGCACAAAACCAGAATGGACAACAGTCTTTTGGCAAACTTGTCTTCTATAGTTTGTAGGCCTTCAACTTGTGAAGTGCCCCATACTGCTACCCGTTATGTGGCTATGGATAAGATTTTTGGAGGGTAGATTTTAATCATTTCCTGGATTGGTTTATTACCTAGGTTTTTCGCAAATTTAAATAGGGGGCTATACTTTTCAACATGTGGTTTGCTCTATTTGTTACCATTTCTTTCCATGTTAGCTTAGAGTCAAACAGAATGCCTA
The DNA here is from genome assembly GCF_964261635.1 of Lissotriton helveticus. Classification (NCBI taxonomy): domain Eukaryota; kingdom Metazoa; phylum Chordata; class Amphibia; order Caudata; family Salamandridae; genus Lissotriton; species Lissotriton helveticus. Next base: position 571,341,222 of record NC_136071.1, on the reverse strand, counting down.
AATAAGCAAATTTATAAAAAATACGTTCTATACTATTACCCTCTATATGGAACTTCACCACCCAAATAAAAGACTTTGTTTTGTTTACATGCAGATCCAAGGCCACCATTTAGGCAGAATAAGGCTCTATGGAGTTTTGTGGGGCCATCAGAGTTCTGGCCAAAAAAACTGCATCATCTGCATATGGCAGAATTGGGAGAGGAATAGAGACGGTGTAAGGAACATCCTTGCTTTTATCAATCAGAACCTTATTTAGACTATTAGCGTATAATGAAAATAGCACTGGGCAAGGAGCCCTACCTTACGCCATTCTCCATTTTGAATGGCTTAGTACGCTCCCCTTGCCTCCCAGAACGGACTACCACTTTTGCTTCCACATACATTTGTCTTATAAATATAAGTATCCCTGCTTCAATGCCCATGGCCTCCATAATGGACCACAATTACTGTGGGCCACGCAATCAAATACCGCTGATAGATCAATGAAGGCCATATAGAGTTGACCTTTTTTTGCTATGTCATATTTAGAAGCTAATAACAATGAATTGAGACTCTGATCAAGTGTCCCCCTGCCCTTCCTAAAGCCATATTTTACCTCAGCTAGAATAATTTTTTCCTCTGCCCATTCTTCCAGCCTATAAAGCAAGAGTCTGCCTATTAATATTGCTGAGCTGTCAATTAGTGAGCTAGGGCAGTAATTTGCTGGATTTGAACCATCCCCCTTCTATTACACCGGAATAATCACTGATTGCTTCCAGGAGTTCAGTGGGCCTGTTTTAGTCATTGCATTGAATACAATGGTCAGCAGGGATACCCAAAAAGGTTTATTTGCAAGAAATAGTTCCACTGGGACCCCATCCGGGTCAGCCGCTTTCAGGGCGGAAGATTGAGACAGAGCAAGCTCAATTTATTTAAATTCAATCTTTAGCATGGAAGAATTGTTTTGGCCTATATCATGGCCCCCCCACATTAATGTCACCCCTCTTTTGAAAGATGATCTTGAAGTAGGATACCCAGATCTCCTCATCAATATCCAAGTCCAATGATTGCCCACCGATCTCCTGCAGGAAGAGGAGGTTAACCACTTCCCAGAATAGTTTACTATTCCTAGAGATGAACGCTTGCCGTAATTTCTCCCAAGCTTCATCTTTAAGCTGATTCTTTCTCTTTTCCCTCGCTAACTTATATACGGCCCTACATTTGCTTATTAGATCTTTATTTCTTGGTTTAAACATAAGCACTTCCTTAAGCTTAGCTGCTGCCTGAAAACAATTCTTATCAAAACACCAAATTATAGGGCAGGTCTTTTTAGGAGTTGAGCAGGGTAGTTGGAGTCTCGTGCAGTCAATTTTTTTTAATGGGTCAGTTAGCTGTTGTTCATTAACTTGAGGGTCTAAGCATAAGGAAACCTCATTTATGTTATTAGTTATAATCTCGGCAATTAGGGTGTTTGCATCCACTTTATCCCATTTTAGAGTATAACTGTTCTTTCTTTGAAGAGTTGGTTTATAGACAAATACATAACTCCTTGCCTTATGCTCACCCCATGGATAACTATATATGATTGAGGTGTGATCACTAAACCCTGTCACCTTGAACTTTGGTTTATTTAAGTGCCTGCCATAGCTATCAGGTAAAATTACATAATTGATAGCTGAACAGGACCCTGCCCTATAAAAGGTAGGGCCCAGATTACCTTTACTTAAATTTAACTCATTTCTGATTTTGAGTTGCCAGGAAACTAGTAAGTTGTTTAGGGCATTACCATAGCTTACGTGATTAAAATGAATAATTGCCTCCAATCTAGGGCACCTATTTACATTAAAATCACCCACCCATATAATTTGTAAGGATTTAGGGTGGTGCTAAAGCAGATCCTCCATGATTATTCCTAGGTCCTCTGCCACTGAGGCTGGGTTCATAAAATTAATATTGTAGTAATTTATTAATGACAGGTCACTACTTTTGTGTCTTTTCACGACTAGTACATGGAAATAGGGTAAATTTAATTGCATTCACAACTAATGTTGAGATTCAACCCTGTGCTCATCTTCTTATAGATGGAAGGGCCGGGGTTTGAAATGACCAATAACCATTTAAATTTATAGGGTATTACTCCCATGTTTCTTGAAGGCAAATGATATTTGAATTTTACAATTCCTTATGCCATTTGCTATTATCCTTTTTGTTGTTTTACCCAGCTATATTCCACATGAGGATTATGAGGTTGTTTCCTCCTGCTCTAACCATGATTTCCTTTGCATGTGTGTCTCCTTCCTTGCTGATTGCTAACTCAGGCCTCTGCATTGCTAGTTCTACAACATTTTGTTCTAATAATTGCTTTGTTGAGTAGCCCCCTTTGGCAGCTCCCTTATTTCTAAATTGAACCACCTTGTTAAGAGATGTAAGTCAGTCGCAGCTGTCTAGGTTCTCCAGTACGGCATATCTATTACTGATATGTATATCTAACATTTCCTTCTGTGGGGGCCAGGATAGGCTGCCGATTTCACTAATTGGTTGCTTATGAGTCATCTAAGCATAAGAACAAGGTGGTTTATAGAAGAAACCCAATGGAACAGTTTAAATCTGGGAAGACAATGCGGGCACAGAGGGGCGTTGGCTTAATAGGTCACCTACCATTCGTAAGTTGTCACAGTTAAGTACTATGCAATCATCCTCTATTGTTTTTGACGTGGGGCTCACCCATGGTATTCTTCTGGCCATAATCAAATGATCCTGCATGAAATGGCAAGCTCTGGCAAACCTGGTTAGCCAGTGCTGTGCTTTATCCATAAGTTGGACAGTAGTTTCTTGGTGATTTTATCTTAGGATCGGAACATTTACCATTATAAGGGCAAATGGGCATGCAGCTTGAGGTAGGTTTAAATAATGGGGATTATTTTCCCTCCCAATCATACCCACATGTGGACTCTGCATTGAAGCCATTTAGGCCACTAACAGGTAAACCAGTTCTAACCCCAGTCCCACAATTAATACCATGCCGTTTGCGGGTGTTAGCACTTTATTTAATTGTCCCTCTTTTTTTTATGCTCAGTGTTAGAGTCGGTCTGTGATTTAAATTTATATTGGCTGAACTGATTAGATCAGACCTTCCTTGTTCTCTAGGAAACTGTGGTGCCTTTACTGGTTTATTCACCTCAGCCATCCACAGCTGCTCAGTAACTGACAACTTCAGAATCATTATACAGAGGAATTTCACATAGAACTCATGGTGAGATTCTACACAAAACCAAGCATGACATCACAAATCTTCACTCTTTACAACAAAGAATGCTTAACATAACCTAAGTGAAGGAAACAAAATGCAACAGTAAACTTGTAAAGAAAGTAAATAAAATCACCTTCAAGAAAAAGAACAATACAAATAGAGAAAATTAACAAACTAACAGGCACATGCATCAAAAGAAAAACTGGTTGCAAACGGGCAGATTCTCAGAATGTGTCCCTTTGCGACCTGTATTTTTGCATTTGGGATGCATCATCTCTAAATTGCGATTACTTAAATTGCGATTGCATTTAAGGAATCGCAAATTGAGATTCCTTAAATGCAATGCATTAAAGTAAAAAAAATTGCAATTTCGCTAATAGGGGGCGCAAATTACCATGAAGTTGAACTTCACAGTATTTTGCAAAAACTTTGTAAAATGTACTAAAGCTCATTTTTCAAAGTTTCATGTGCACAGATCTATTTCAAGGGTACAACAGGGTGTCTTTTTGACACCCTTGCACCCTGAAATTGCAAGCACAATTTCCCATTCATTCCTATGGGCCTCTAGGCCCATAGGAATGAATGGGAATCCATTCCTTATTTGTGACTCACAATTTGCGAGTCGCAAATAAGGAATGTGTTAGGAATCGCTATTGTTACAGCAATTCCTACATGCATAGGCTTTTGCGAGTCCTTAATTGCGATTCCTTAATTATCACAATTAGACTCGCAAAATCCGACCTTAATGCATGTGCCTGATAGTCCTTTATATACAAAGGTAATCTACAGAGCCTCTGACTCCTCTCTCTGACATTAATGGGCAAGGAATGTGAACTCATCAGAGAGGAATCAGAATTAGTTTAGGAGGAAAACGATCCAGCGAGACCCCTAGGACTAGGATTAAGATTAGAATTGACCAACACCACCCTGCTCTTATTCCAAATTCTGCCATCATCGGCCTTCACTGCATTCTTGAAAATCTTGACAACATTTTTAACTTTGGTTTACTTTGACCAGGGTTGACAACCTACAGGTGCATTAATCTTCACCAGGTCACCCACATTCACATGATTGGTTTTAGCACATTTCTTATCATCAAAATACAGTTTCCTTGTCGCCTGCTTATAAAGCTCCCTTCTTCTCCAATCACCTCTCTGATTATCCTTAAACCCTTTGTTCAAACTCATCCATCCTGGACACAACTTAGAGTTTGAGGCTCTACACTTGAAGAACTCAAAGGGAGATTGTCCCATGGTCAAGCGAGGAGACTTGCGATAAGCTGTGATCCTGTCTTGCAGAACAGCTTTCCAGTTCAAATTGTTCGCCCGAGCCAATTATATGCTTTCTTTGAGAGTCTTGTTAACCCTTTCCACAGCCCCATTAGTTTCTGGATGGTAAACAGAACTTCTCTTATGGTGAATGCCACAATCTTTCAGATAGGACTGGAATTCAGAAGAACAAAACTGTGTCCCATTATCAGAGAGAATGCAATTGGGAAAGCTTTCCCTCTTGAATATTTCCTCCAAGAACTTTATGACAGTCGCTGACGAAATATCCCTGACAGAAGTCACTTCAATCCACCTGGATCCAGGACGACTATCAAATAGGGAGTATCACTAACACCATGCAAAGATCCAACAATATCAATGGCTATCTCATCCCAGGGATGTTCAGGTAACCTCCTACAGACCATGGGCATCTGTTTGGTTTTCAATATTTTATCACTGGTACAACACTCCAGGCAATCACAAACCATCCTCTCAATCTCCTTATCCATCCGTTGCCACCAGAACTGCATTCTCAAGTATTCCTTTGTTTTCACAATGTCAAGATGACCAACATGCGCAAGACTAAGAAGCCCACTCTGCACACCCAATGGTGGAACAAGCTTGGTACCCCAAACAAGCACACCATCCACAACAGACAATTCCTCACCAGCTAAAGACCAGGGTTTCTCAAGATGCCTGTTCTTTCCCAACAGAAGCAACTCAGTAACTTTTTCTAAATTCATGATCATTTCCAATTTCATTTTCCCACTCATAATCGTCTATCGCACCCAATGTGATTTCACAGACATTTATCACATCATCCACCAGACTCACCTCATCCAAATCAATTGCCTTTACATCAACTAACCGAGATAGGCAATCAGCATATTTTTTGAGAACTCCTGGAGTATAATCCACATCAAAATCAAACTCTTCAAGTGAAATGATTCACTTCTTAATTCTTGAAGAAATAAAATCTAGCCCTTTTTTTGAAAACACATCTTTTAAGGGTCTATAGTCTGACAGAACTTTCACCTTGGTACCCCAAATCAAATTTCTAAACTTCCTCAATGCCCAAATGATGGTCAAGGCTTCCTTCTCGATTACAGAATAATTAAGCTCCGAGCCCCTCAAACACCTCGAAGCACAAGCAATCAAACGTACAACTCCACTGTTCTTTTGAAGTAACACTACTTCCAATCCCTTGGCACTAGTATCAGTCAAAATGAAAGTCTCTTCACCTGGCACAAAAGCTTGTAAGGAGGGAGCTTTCTTCAAATCTTCCTTGATGGAGACAAACTCACTGGTACACTCAGTACTCCAATCAAAAACCACACTCTTATCGGTAAACCTCCTAAGATTTTGTGCCTTATCCGCATACCCTGGAATGAATTTACAATAAAATTCTACCATTCCTAAAAAAGACAACAACTCCTCCTTGTTAGAAGGCTCACAAATGTTCACAATGAAGTCTACCAGTTCTTTCTTTGGAAAAACACCTTGCCAGGAGATGCAATGCCCCAGATAGTTTACTTCTTCCACAGCAAACTTGCATTTCTCCTTTCTCCTTTTTTTTTTTACATCAAACCAACCTTTCTCAGGCATTCAAAAACTGCACAACCCCTTGAGAAATGCTCTGCCTTAGTGCTACCATAAATCAACAAATCATCTTGAAATTTACTCCTGAAAGGCCCTTAAGTACATTAGACATCATCCGTTGAAAAACAGAAGCAGCCGAAACAAGCCCAAATGGCATCCGTGGAAATTTAAAGGTTCCCATGGGCATCACAAAAGCCGTCAAATCCTGAGAAGGCTTGTTTAACTCCACCTGATGGTAGGCTGAGGCAAGATGTAGGGCGGTGAAGTACTTTGCCCCTACCAAAGTTGCAACCAACTTATTGATGTTAGGCAGTGGAAATCTATCCACAACTACCTTTCTATTGAGTGAGTGTAAGTCAATGCAGAGTCATATCTCACCACTGGCCTTCTTGGCAACAACTATTGGCGCCAACCAGTCTGTTGCCTCAACTGGCATAATGACTCCCAAGTTGACCAAACGTTCAATCTCCTTCTGCAAACCAGCTTGCTCTTTCAAAGGCACTCTCCTTACCTTTGCAAAACAGGGACAGCACCCTCTCTCAATTTTATATGATGTTTATACCCCTTCAGACATCCTAATTGTCTCCAAAAACATCAGCGAAGCATTCTGCTAGAATAGCAACATAATCATCCACCACCTGAACTTGGACTCCGCATTGGGGTTGAGAAGACCACCCAGCAAATGTTGATGAGGCCACCCTAAAAGTGCGTCCCCTCTCTTTGCTACATATATTTTGCTGGCAGTCATGCGTCCACTCACTTCGATACACACTAAGAAATAACCTAGAATGTTTATCACTAAACCGCCATAACCAACAGGAGAAACGTCATTTTTTAGAAGTTTGACTTTGTCTCTAAAATGCACATAAAATATGTCTTTGAAAATCATGGTGAGATGCGAGCAGGAATCAAACTTCATCTCAAGCTCAACACCTTCAATAGTGACAACATGGGAGGGATGTTTTGCTTTTTCATCATCTACCTGATACATGATCTCTTTTACCTGTGGTTGTTCTTTCATTTGAGACTGTTCCCTCTTTTTATCTTGCTTTTACAACACTTGGCAAAATGACTCTTCCTCCCACACGCATTGCAACTGAAATGTAGAGGCAGACAGAATACGCCATTCGCTCTGTGTCCTGTTCTCCCACATCTGAAACAGACGGACCTGTTATCCAGTGAAGAGACACCTTCAGCAACTCGAGAAGATTTGTCCTTGTCACTCTCAACAGAAGTTTTACTTTTACTTGACATACAACCTCTTCAACATTATTGCTCTAAGCATTTCACTTGTTTTTAACAGAACTTAACTCATCAACACACTACATTATGTGTTCCACTCTTTTTGCAATTGCCAAAACCTCATCCAAGGTGGGCTAATCTTTCAACCACAACTCTTCTCTAATTTTATCATGAGCACATTTTAAGAAAAACTGATCCCTAATTCTATCCTCCACTGCACCCGCAAACTTGCAGGAAGCAGCAAGCTTTCTTAACCCTGTGACAAATTCCTCTACAGACTCATCTTTCTTCTGTTCTTGTAAACCAAAATTATATCTCTCCATTATTGTACTTAAATGAGGGATGTAGTGCCGATCCAATTGAAGAATGCAAATCTCATACTCATTCAATGTCCTCTGATCAGCAGCGCTAAGCTCTGGCAAATGCTCAAGAACTTCCCGACCTTCACCTCCAAGACAGTGAAGAAGTAAGGAATGTTTTCGCTCTGCTCTTAAGTTTGTCCCACAAACCCTTGCATAGTTCACAAATATCTTCTTCCACCTTTGCGACTTTATAGTTGGTTCTCCTGGACTTGTCAAGAAAAAAGGCGGTTGTGTCACGTTCTGCATATTGACTTGGTAAAACAACAAGGTAAACAAAATTAAACAAATTAAAATTTAAGGTAACAAATTAAACGGCTAAACTACCTTGTTGTACATTTTGTGTACTTTTTTAAATGAGTCACCGACAAACTTTTTTAAGTTCACCACGGATGAACAGTGAAATCACTTTGACCAACAAGACAATATCTCTACAAATTATTCTTGCACTACTCACATAAACATAAAGGTGTGACAATCACCGCTGCTCTTCTCATCAGCACAAATAAACTGACCAATGAAATTTAAGGTGTGCCAATCAATGCTGCTCTTCTAATCAGCACAAATAAACTTACAAAGAAAATTGAAGGTGTGCCAATCACTGTTGAAGACTATGACTCGTTAAATTGTCACACCCACACTATTTGAGAAAATATGCTGAAATTCTCAATACTGGCACTCTAACCCTGATGCCTCAATCTCCAACGATAATCTTGATGAGGTGTCAAACTGAAGAAAAGAAAACGCTCTACCAAATGGTAGCAAAAATCTCCTCAATTAACAGGTTGTCTGTCGAAAGTGCTCCCAACTGCGCAAGATGTCGCTCGTGCGTGACGACGAACATCAGGACGTTCTACCATTCTTTGTTAAGCTTCCCAAAGCTTAAAGATGGCGCCAATGCATGACCACGCACGTTGACACTAAGAAAATTATTTGTCAGCTGAAACAATTGTGCGTTCCAGCACACGTTGTGCAGTTGAATCAAGGCCTTAACACGCCCATCTGGTGAAACGCATAAGCGTTCCACTTCACATCCTTACCGCTCACCTCCTCACCAGTTTAAAGTTCCTCGGCAATGAGCTGAAGAACACGTACAGCAACTGGAGAAGAGAAATGAAATCTTCTCATCTATTCATTGATCTGCCGCTGGAGGAGGGAGAGGCTGCGCTTCTCAGCTTGAAAAATGGTGAAGACAGAGAGACAATCTCTGCTGGATGTAGAGGTGATATCAAGCTCATCGCCAAATTAATGTGGTGTCTTTCACACAAGTAAATAAGGATCGTACACCAAGCTGAAGTCTGATCCGGTTTATTCACCTCAGCCATCCACAGCTGCTCAGTAACTGACAACTTCAGAATCATTATACAGAGGAATTCCAAATAGAACTCATGCTAAGATTCTGCAAAGAACAAAGCATGACGTCACCGAAACACATGTTGTGAACCTACGTTGGGTGAGGGGTTCGGATTCGGTTTTGTGAGAACCTTCATAGATTATATAATAGGGCCCTCTCCTTTCGAAGCAGGTGACTTAACAGAAAGGAACTCCTACAATGTCCGGTCCATACTAGCCAAGTGCAAAATAATGGGTTGTAATAGCTGAGCAAAGTTGTCACAAATGTCACATATTTCAGCCCAATTCAAGCTCGAGAGTGATGAACCATTGTGTTGATCTTGAGGTTGCTCTTGAGAGTTGGAACTCAAAAGTGTTGATTGAGTCTTTTGAGCTCTTCTTGAAGGGATCGGAGGGGGGTTTTAGTGGGCTCTCTTTTACGTTTATTGGTTAGAGTCAGTGGCTGCAGAGATTGTGGGACCAGCGCTAGGCTGTTTTGAAGTGGATGGCTCGAGAGTTTGAAGTTTTAAAACCACCTCTGATATAAACGCTGCCTTAGGCTCAGTATCAGATATTACTAGGGGCTCATTCTCGCCAGACCTGCCTTCCAATGAGAGTCTTTTTTCAGTCAGAGCAATTTCCTTTGCAATGGCTGTTGTCGCTTTTACTAAGAATGAGTCTAAGGCTGTTATAGTTACCCCCTCCGAGGCTGGCTGGTATGTCTTCTTCTTTCCCATCTTCAGGGCAGAGTTGGATTACAAGTGAAAGTCCAGGCGTTAGAGGGGGGCTCCTACCGGCATGGACGGGCCCACAGGGGGTGATGGGAGATGTAGTTCCTCCCCAGCGGTGCAAGTCAATAATGCACGGCTCTCCTTCCCACAATGCTACTGGCAAGTACAGTCTCTTGGGGATTGCGGCGCGCTTTTATGCGCAAATATGGCAGCAGGATGTAATGGGAGATGTAGTTCCTCCCCAGTGGTGCGACAAGGCATGACTCTACTCCCCGCGATGCTTCAGGCTCAAGTTTAGTCCATAAGATTTTTTCACTTTTTATAGACTAAATCCATTCCGTCTTCCTTCAGTGAGGGTGTTTTTTGGTCTAAGAAAAAACATCATGGAAAATGGCGGTAATTTAGGCATATCGTTAGGTCTGAAATACAGTAGCATCACAAGACCTTCCGATTTGAAATGATAATGCAACTTGCCTGAAAGAAACGCTTTTTTTGTTTGGCCTATTTATTGTTTACATTTTTTGTGGCTTGTCCTCTGAAGAGAAGGCCAATTAAAATGCAAATCAGGCCTGAAATGTACGCAGAGTTGATAAAAGCAAATTAGGCCATTAGAGACAAATGGATCATATGAATCCGAAGAGCTGGAGAACTTAATGAAGTCTGTTCTAATTTTTTGGCTGGCCAACTCCAGTTGCCAATAACATTTTCCAGCTCGAGAATAGCGCAAAATTACGATCTGATATGACTATTTATCAGCAAAACCAGGCTTTAACTTGCTAAATGACGGGATGTTTAAATGCCTGCAAGCAGCTGCATCCGACATGGTGCTTGGATTTTAGTGTGGCATCTTTGTTTTGGCTTTAGTTTTTTCATCTGTGACATATTTCTAAACCATCCGTGATTTGATGCCTCTACTTTGTCTGTCCTCTCATTTGTTCTGGAATCTATCACAACATATGAAACACACGTTTTGCTTTTGGAGACAGAAGTATTAAAAACATAAATTATTACATTGTATGCCTACTGTTGGTATGGCGCCTCTGCAGAATTACAAAGCAGTTCCACAGTAGAAAGACTTTATGGGTCTATCCTAATACAAGCTCTGCAGTAGGTGGCCAAGGGAGAACAACCATTGACAAAGACAATAGGTTTAGATATGCTACAGAGAGGTACAAACATGAGTCGCAGGCACAGGTACAGACATCCATACACCTATAAGCTTATATTAAAACTAATTTTAGCAGACACCCAGAAGAACACGGTCATGAAGGTGTATACAGGAAAACATGCACACACAGACAGGCAACAGCACATGAATGCCTTTGCATTTACACACAGCATACACACAGAATAACCATGTAATCAATCAGTTTTATTGGTTAGATTATTACAAACCATTGAAAACAATAATTTAATTCACAAGATACATGTACTATCAACTCATACTTCCATAGATAAAAGCCAGACCATGGTCCCTTTCGTTACTATGCAAATCTAACTAAATACAAACGACATTAAAACTCATTGCAAATTCCGTAAAGCAACTAAATTGCAAATCAGAATGGGACATCTAAAGCAGTCCTAGTATTCTCAAGCATGCATCATTAAAATACCAAGCCGCCAGGAGCATGTGTTCATTTTTTAGTTCCTTTAGTGCAAGGTCCAAATATTTTACTATTCTGCAGCTGCTTACCCAGTAAACATGAAGTACTGGCCTCGTTGATTGAGGGCAGCCCCAAGATAATGAAACAAGGCCTAAGAATGCTTTTGCTGAACCTTAGTAGATAGGGACATATGCAATAATGTGAACCAAAGTTTCAAATCAATATCCACACCTTCTACAACACGTGTGGAAAAGTCAAAATGTAAAATCAAAGCATTTATTGATAAATCTGATAGTTTGCCCCAGGCATTAAAATAAAATCATATTGTAGAACCGCACACAGAAAAATATGCTAAATGCACCAGCAGCCATATTCACTGGTAGGCCGCTGTTAACGTTCCCTTTTACAAATAGAAGCTTTAGAAATTGCTGAACCATGCGCAAATTAAACTGATAGCTTGACCTTAAAGCAACACGCTTAGTATTTTCATCATAATTGTAGAATGTTCTGATTTTATATTAAATTATCTTTCTTACGCAACATGTTCTTAATTTTATCTTCTATTAAAAAACGGTGGCAAAGATCTGTTGCCTAGAAGAAGAATTTTGCTTGGAGTTGGAGCCCATTCTTGCAAGTTCAGGTTGAACCGATAGTGGTAATTAAAATTTGGGGCCATATTATCAAGAAAGGGCGATACATTATCGCCGCTTTTATCGGCAGGAAACTGATAATGGGCTTAATAATATGCCCTTGTGAATTCCCATAAAAGCCCAGGTTAACACCAGAACCTTTATCAAGCCCATTATCGCCGCTTTAGCGGCAGTTTCCTGCCGATAAAAGCGTCGATAATGTATCGCCCTTTCTTGATAATATGGCCCTTGGACTCTTTCCATGCTATCACACACATGGCATAAGGCTTTGCGATTTCCAGCTGGCTCTTAACTCAACAATGGTAAGAGTTGAAACCTAAGTCTCATAAATGTGGTTCTGGTGGTCACTTTCAGGTTAGTTTTCAGGTAGTTCTGAGCTGAGGAAGAAGTAAATAATGGTAATAGGAGTTTCCCTCTTTTAAGCTTTGCTAGTTCCTCATGAAGCTCGCTGAAAGACAGCCCTAGTGTAGCTCTCTGGCTATTATCTTGAATTAGCTACACTTCATGTTATTGTTCCATTCATTATTTGTCTTCAGCCTGTTAATTCTATTAAGATTCAGGGTATGATTAGTAATTAGGATTTTTGAGTTATCACAGAGTTCATTCTAAATCAGGTTTTTTTAAAGTGCCTTCCTCAGAATTTTTCAGCCTTGAGCAGCATTTAACAAACAGAATGTCAGCTATCCTGCAGTGATTTGCCAGATCGAAAAACATGTATTCATGATTTTAGGTAGATACAAGGATAGATGGATTTTTGTGGTTGTATGCATGGATAAAATATTCGATGGATGGATGAAAGAATGGATATATGGATGGATAAAAAGAAAACAAGCATGCATTTGTATAATGTGAACAATTTGATGTTCTTTCATGCTGCTCAGGATATTGGCATATTGGTAATGTTTTATTGTACCCATTGTTATGAACTACAGGTACATTTCCCTCCATATTTTATATAGATTAATCTCAATGTTAAATGTTCAATTTGAGTGATACAAGACACAGCCTATAAAATTCTGAATCCGTGCCCCCTGCCAATATTCAAACCCTTGCTGATGGCTTACCCCCTTCTCTTATAACAATAAAGTTGTGCTACACATGTGGAGCCAAAAATGTTTTTTCATTGTTAGTGGTGAGTAAAATATTCAAATTTAACTGATATACATCATAATGAAAAGGTTCAAATACGAAAGCACCAAAAAGAAAAAGATAAAAATTATATTCTCAGCATTCTAAAATATATCTATAACATACGTATGGCCAAATCATGCAGTGCAGGACAGCAAGTCACCTTACTGTGAAGCATGAAAAGGGCAGGAATCTGCCGTGTTTTAGTCAATGTGGCACATTCATGCCATTTTCCCTGCGCTGGCATCTTTTTGGCTGGCTAGTTCCAGTGCAGGCACTCTTGCACCATGGTGCAGGTGCCTGCATTTATGAAGGATTGTTTGTGTACAAGAAGGGACACCTTCCTGCACAAAAACAATCTCCCGAAGCTTTTTCCTCTTTCTACGTGTGCTTCATTCTGCAGCACACATAGAAAGAGGAAACAACAAGAAGAAATAAACATATTTCTCCTTGTTACACCTCACCCACGAAGCTGTCAGTTTTTTGTGCATTCCTATGTCTACCACTTCTGGTAAATCTGGGACTGTGTCAAAATCCATAGATGTTGCATGGGAACACCCACATAACGCCCATGGAAACGCCTCTCTGGGCAGAGTAATGCAAGCAGCAATTTGCACTGTGTTGCATAATTCAAGATTTATGAAGCCACTCCGGCCATGCAAGGTGTCTTTGCATGGCTTCATAAATCTCATGTTTAATTTGCGTCTGTCTTGCACCACATTGGGTGGTGCAAGAGAGACATAGAAGAGAGTTTGCAACAGTCTTTATGTGAAAAAGAGGGAGAAGGTGGATGATCATGTTGGTGAATTGATGGATTGTGAAGCAAGAGAAGAGAAAATTAAATTGAAGTCCAACGTGTTGTATGACAAAAGGAAGGCTGTTAAAGAAACAAAAGTGCAAGTGGGTGATTGGATAAAAGTTAGAACTCCATGGAAGAGTGGGGAAAGTTCCAAGTACAGTAAGCCTTGTAGAGTGAGAAAACTTTTCAAGAATGCAGTGAAAACTGATGACAATAAGATTTGGAATCTCAATAGGGCAGTGGTGTCAAACACAAGGCCCGCGGGCCGAATCCGGCCCGCCAGACCTCGTCCTGTGGCCCGTGTAGCCGCCGCCGGCCGCCAGCCTTCACCTTTTATTCTCGCTTTTATTCTCGCTTTTTTTTATTGAGACAAGAAAGCTGCCTCTTCAGCGCATGCGCGGCAGCCTACAAGCCAGAGAACGTCTGCCCTCTAGCGTTATTGACACAAGAAAGCCGCCTCTTCAGCGCATGCGCGGCAGCCTACAAGCCAGAGAACGTCTGCCCTCTAGCAGCGCCGGCTTTAGCAGCGCCGGCCGTTCTACACAGGAAGCCTCCACTTTCCATGCATTCAGGAAACCTGCACTTGTTGAGCGCATGCCATCCGGTGATCTGTGACAGATCCAACGGCTGCCTGAACCCTTCTCTCCTGTACTGTAAGTACACAGTCATATGATGTATGTGGGGGGGGGAGGGGGGTTCTGCTTATTATTCTGCTTCAGCTTAAAAGTCGAGCGGTAGACTTTGGATATACTGACCACTTCCATGTCACTTTACAGTGGTATAGGGACCATAAACTACAATCAAATAACCGAAAAATGTCCAAGAAAAGAAAAGTTGATGCAGAGGGAAGGCAATTTCAGGAGAGATGGGAAAGTGAATACATGTTTGTGATTAATGGAGACAAGCCGGTATGTCTTATTTGCTATGAGGCAGTGGCAGTGATGAAGGAATACAATTTACGCCGGCACTTTGAGACCAAACATGGAGCCAAATTTGCTAACCTTAGCCACCAGGAAAAGCAACAAAAGGCCCAAGAATTAAAAGGTAGCCTGCATTCTCAACGGAATATTTTTGCAAAAATGACAGCAAAAAATGATGCAGCAGTGAAAGCCAGCTATCTTGTGGCTGAAGAAATTGCGCGAGCTTCAAAGTGCTTTTCAGAAGGTGCATTTGTGAAGCAGTGTATGCTGAAGGTATGTGAACAGGTGTGCCCTGAGCAGAGACAGGCTTTTAACAATGTCAGCTTGTCAAGAAACACCATCACAGACCGAGTCAGGGACCTAGCCTGTAATCTTAAAACAAAGTTGGCTGAAGAGGCATGCAGTTATCTGGCATTTTCATTAGCTGTTGATGAAAGCACTGACAATACTAATACAGCTCATCTAGCTATTTTTGTAAGAGGTGTGAAGGAAGACTTGTCTGTCAGTGAGGAGCTCTTGGATGTGGTCGCCATGTATGGGACAACAACTGGGAGGGACATCTTCAACGCAGTGGAGGAATCCGTAAATAAAATGAAATTACCTTTGGAAAAGTTGGTGGGACTTACTACTGATGGCGCTCCAGCAATGTGTGGAGAGAGAAATGGCTTGGTTGGACTGTTAAAAGAGAAAATGAAAAACAGTAATTGCCACACGCCGCTGATAACTTATCACTGCATTATCCACCAAGAAGCTCTGTGTGGCAAGGTTCTGCAACTGGATAACATAATGTCCACAGTCAACAGTGAATTTTCTGCGTGCACGGGGTCTGAATCATCGTCAGTTCCAACAATTTTTGAAGGAGGTGGGCATGGAACATACAGATGTGCCATACCATACAGAAGTAAGGTGGCTGAGTAGGAGCACCGTTCTCAAGAGATTTTTTGAGCTTTTGGAAGAAATTACTCTTTTTATGCAAAGTAAAGGAAAGCCCTTGTCAGAACTGTCAGATCCAAACTGGCTGTGCGATTTTGCCATGTTGTGTGACATAACAGAGCATCTCGCCCATCTGAATCTGAGGCTGCAGGGCCGCAAACAAGTCATAACCTCAATGTATGAGGCAATAACAGCTTTCCAGGAGAAACTGCGCCTATGGAAGTCACAGCTTGAAAAAGACAGTCTTGCCCACTTTCCTGTCTGCCAGAGCATCTCAACTTCATTCCCAGGTACTTTTTCATGTGCTCGATTGGGTACCAAAGTGAATCGGCTGATTGATGAATTCAATCGACGCTTTTCTGACTTTAAACAACAACACTTAACCTTTACCAGCTTTGCCAATCCCTTCAACATCGATGTTGACAGTGCACCACATCACCTTCAAATGGAATTAATTGAACTTCAGTGCAACAGCAGCCTGAAAGCGAAGTTCCAGGATGCGACAGTCGACGACTTTTACCGTCTCCTCCCCCCTGCTTTGATGCCACAGCTCCGACTTCAAGCTGCACGTGTTCTGTCCATGTTTGGGAGCACCTATCTATGTGAACAGATGTTTTCAATCATGAATCTGAACAAGACCAAGCACAGATCACGCATCACTGATGATAACCTCCATGCTGTTTTGCGGATTGCTACAGCACAAGACCTAACGCCAGACATCGATGGACTGACCTCAGGAAAACGATGTCAGCCATCTACTCAGAAAAGTTAAAAAAAAGTTAATGCCTTGTGTTTGCCATATGTGTAATAAACAGTGTTTGGCAATATTTGTATGTTTAAAAAAAAAATTACTGTCTGTTACCAAAAATCATTTTTCAATAAATTGTACAATAATTGTACATTTGAATATCTACTTGCCATTATTCTGACTATGTTTCTGCTTTAAGAGCTAGTTATTATTACAAAAAACAGTAATAATTGAATGCAGTGACAATAATTTATGATAATAAAGAGTGGACACATAGTCCACAGATACAACCGGCCCTTTGAGGGTGACCAAACTGCTGATGCGGCCCCCGATGAATTTGAGTTTGACACCCCTGCAATAGGGTATCCAAATGCAGTTCTGAACTGTGTTCAGAAGTTATCTCTTTGGAGAAGAGGTTACCAAAGGAATTTGATATGCGAACTAAACGAGTAATTATGTTTGTTTTGTTTTTGCATACTCCTATGTTTTTTAGTTTGATAAGTGTGTAAGGGGGTCACAAGTTCAATGTGAATTTATTATATATTTATATTTATTAAAAATGGGGAGGTGATGTTGTATTCTAGGTTATAGAACCTAGGATACCACACCCTCCTGGTGCAGAGTAATGCAAGGCATCAATTTGCACTGCATTGCATAACTCAAGATTTATGAAGCCACTCAGGGCCATGCTAGGTGGCTTAGCATGGCTTCATAAATCTCATGTTTAATTTGCGTCACTCTTGCACCACATTGGGTGGTGCAAGAGTGACACAGAGGGGCTCGTGAATATGCCCCATATTTTTTAATTAATCCATTTTATCTGAGTATAGAAGACATGGTTTATGACTCATCGACAATGTAAATAATGCAGAATGCAGCATACATCATAAAAAAAGAACAACGAAGACAGATGAAGGTATTTCTCCTGGTTGCATCTCCCTTACGCTTCCCCTAGGGAGGTGTACATTTTTGGCCCTGCCTTAGAGTTACGATTCTTTATAAACCTGGGGCAGTGTTAAAAAGCCATGTTTGTTGCTGGGAACGCCCCCAGCTACACCCATTTAATATCTCTTTAACACAAAAAAATGGCGTTAAAGGCATCAATATTTCCAAGGCCACATTAAGCCCTGCAAAGTGGCTTAGTGCTGCCTGGTGAACATGGAGCAGGCCCCTGCACCACCGGAGTGTCACCAAAAGTGATGCTCCGGTTGTGCAGCCTCATTGTAAATGAGGCCCTTTGAGTACTAGTCTTTAAGTGGTGTTTTGGATGGCTTGTGTTAGAAATGGGGCGTCTGGTTGGCAGAGGAATGCCCCTTGTCCAAGCAGGAACCACCACTCTAGTCAGAGAAAGCTCGATAAACACTAAAAGATAACCTGTGCTCACCCTCTGGTAGCTTGCACAGAGCAGTCAGGCTTATCTAAAGAGACAATGTGTAAAGTATTTGTGCAACACACATACATAATAAGTAACACAATGAAAACACCACAAAAATTCTCAACACAGGGTTAGGAAAGTGGATTATATTTTTATGAGTAAAACAAGTCCATAGCAACAAAAATCCAATGAGTAGAACAGAGTTATGAATTTTTTAAGATAAAATCAAAATATAGTGCTTAGAGTCATAAAGCACCAATAGTGGTCATCTGGTGCACCAGACCAGGGTAAATCCAAAGTTCAGGCCAACCATGATGGAGGGCAGGCCCATTTCAGGACTCTCTCAGATTCTGCGGAAAAAGTACCTTGGGTGGAGGACCCAAAGTGAGGAGCAGAGGAGGCGATGCATTGTTGTCAATTCTGTGGATGTAGGCGATGCGTCAGTTCCGATCTTCGTGGTGAGTTAAGCCCTCTTGATGAACCTCTTTGCATTTCAGGGGATGCGTCATCATCGAGCCACGCAGTCTGTTGAAGCTACGTCGTTGGCCAGCAGCTGCATCAGTGTTGAAGGGCAATGCGCCAGTTCAGATTGGCGCAGTCATTGATGTGCAGATTCTGCTGCATCAGCACAAAAGCAGGCACTTCCAAGTGGCCAGGACTGGACTGGCACCACATGGCAGGGCATGACTCACAATTGGCAGAGTCCAGGTGCTGTTGCAGGATTAGATTAAGTCTCTGATTGCCTTGAGACTTCAGAACAGGTGTCAATCCAGCAAGCACTTGGAGTCACTTTGGGTTCAAGTGAGATGAGTCTGGTCCTTTCCTCAACAGGACAGGCCAGATGATAGCAAGCAGCTTGCAACAGGCAGCACATCAGAGCAGAAAATAAGTTCGTCCAGAGCAGCAGTACAGCAGAGTGGCAGTCCTTGTAGCAGCACAGCAGTCCTTCTTCATGACTTAATTCTTAACAGGTCCAATGGTGTACCCTGTACTTTATACCCAGTTGTGCCTTTGAAGTGGGAGCAATTTCAAATAAGGTACTTTCAAGTACACGCAGGTCCTTTCTTCCCATCCCTGGCCCCAGACTATCAGTAGGAATAATCTTCCCTTTGTGTGTCCAACAGGACACTGCCTATTCAGGTGTGTAAGCTCCCCCTTCTTTCCTGCACAGGAAGAGCCATCAGAATGTAGATAAGCATGCATACACCTAACCTTCCTGTGTTTGTGGCTACCTAGAGGGAATGCACAAAGGGTATCTGTCACCCATCCCAGACATGTATTTGAGACAGACTGCAGGCACATAAAGCAGTAAGAACAGAGAAATGCCCACTTTATAAAAGTGGATTTTCTAAAATAGTAATGTTGAATCCAATGTTACTAGTGAAGAGGATTTATCAATACAATTTCAAAGCTATAAAACTTGATGCCGCTACTCCTTTCTAATCAAGAATTACAGCTTAAAGGTGTTTTAAGGCACTCTCACTGGTAATCTATGAGATGACTAGGCCGCACAGTAGTGAAAATGAATTTGGGTGTTGGTCACTACCAGGACATGCACAACTTAACAGTATATGTCCTACCTTTTACTTACACAGCACCCTGCCCTACGGGCTACCAAGGGCCTACCTTAGGGGTGACATGTGTAATAAAAGGGGGGTTTAAGGCTTGGCAAGTAGTTTTAAATGACAGGTCGGAGAGGCAGTAAACTACACACATAGGTCCTGCAATGGCAGGCCTGAGACAGGTTTGAAAGGTTACTTTTGTGTATGGCACAATCAGAACTGCAGGCCGACTAGTAGCATTTAGGTTACAAGCCCTGGGCATAAGGTATACTACTTTACAATGGACTAAAATATACCAATTGTGTATAAACCAATGCTACAATGCTTAGGGGAGAAGCAGATGCACGTTAGGACTGGTCAGCAGTGCTAAAGAGCTCAGAGTCCTGATGACAACAAAGAGAGGAGGTAAAGAGGCTAAATATTTGGGGGACTACCACAGTAAGAAGGACCTGTCTAACAGTTTGCATCTTGTGTAGCGGGTGTCCAAAGATGTTGTAGTAGAGGACATTGCTGTAGTCCAGTCTCCATGTGATGAGGGCCTGGCTAATGATCTAAGAAGTGTCAGGAGGGAGCCACATGAAGAAATTCCTGAGCATGCAAAATATATGAAAGCAGGTGGAGTTGACGGTGGTGACAGTGAGATTGATATCCAGGATGATGGTTTCTGGGGTGTTGGAGGTTGAGGGGGTCATGCATAGCTATTTGGGCTACCATGTGGTGTTCCAGGGTGAGTTAACCTCGCAAAATATCTCACTTCAGTCATATGATGTTGAGTATGAGGTAGTTTTCTCACACTGAGTTTGCCATGTTTGTCAATAACATATTGTACTATCTTTTGGTGGTGTTGGTTTTTCTTGCGAGGGATCGGATGAACTGGGTGTCATCGGTGTAAGAGATAATGTAGAGTCCATGGCTCTGAATGATGCCTGCTAGAGGAGTCATGGATAAGCTGAAGAGAGTGGGGCTGAGTGATGAGGCTTGTCAGACTCCACAGATGAGGTCATTGGATTCAGAGGCAGTGGCAGCTCGTGGCATGTGAAAGAGGTGTGGCGTAAAAGTTCGGGATGAATGGCTGGTGGCAAGTGAGTGTAGTGAGCGAGCACAACTGTCATAAGGGAGGTTTGGGGGGGTTCCATGCCCAGTGAACATTTTGAAAAGAAGACTGGGCAAAGGGTGCATTTTCGAGCACATTTGACACAGCAAGTAGGTTAATAAAACGCTATATTAAACTGCAATGTAAACCTGTTATTGCAATATGTAAAGCCTATGTCTTTAGATATATTGCTGTAAGTACTAAATAACACATGATTACATGCAACACATCCACTGCCATTCATTCCTGTCCAACAAAAAGAACATTTTAAGCTATTTTTTTGGAAGATAATCTATAACGTCTTGTAAGTAAAAGCCACTTCAGTTCTGCATCTTATATTGGTAATGTATAGATGATAGTATACAGAAAAGATGAAAACTGCAAACTCACTGGCCTGACAAACTCTAAGTGTACTGGGGATGCTCAGACGTGAGTCCCAGGCACTCCACACCACTGGAGTCAAGCTAGCCGGGCTGATGAGAGGTGTTACCTCGAAACCGGGCCGGTCCTCGGATGCTTGATTCCGTTCTGGGAAGGACATGGCTTTTGTAGTTCGGACTGGACTGTTCCCATGGGGCACAGGGTCAGCGCTGATTTGCATATCGCCATTGTCTAACCCAGGGTGGTGTGGAGTGGAAAAACGATGGATTTGGGCCCAGATCTTTGGACTGGGGTGAATGTGTGACATTGATCCACATTCTGTCCATCACTGTTGTGTTTGCAGTTACCGCTCTAAGTGTACTGGGGATGCTCAGACGTGAGTCCCAGGCACTCCACACCACTGGAGTCAAGCTAGCCGGGCTAATGAGAGGTGTTACCTCGAAACCGGGCCGGTCCTCGGATGCTTGATTCCGTTCTGGGAAGGACATGGCTTTTGTAGTTCGGACTGGACTGTTCCCATGGGGCACAGGGTCAGCGCTGATTTGCATATCGCCATTGTCTAACCCAGGGTGGTGTGGAGTGGAAAAACGATGGATTTGGGACCAGATCTTTGGACTGGGGTGAATGTGTGACATTGATCCACATTCTGTCCATCACTGTTGTGTTTGCAGTTACCGCTCTAAGTGTACTGGGGATGCTCAGACGTGAGTCCCAGGCACTCCACACCACTGGAGTCAAGCTAGCCGGGCTGATGAGAGGTGTTACCTCGAAACCGGGCCGGTCCTCAGATGCTTGATTCCGTTCTGGGAAGGACATGGCTTTTGTAGTTCGGACTGGACTGTTCCCATGGGGCACAGGGTCAGCGCTGATTTGCATATCGCCATTGTCTAACCCAGGGTGCTGTGGAGTGGAAAAACGATGGATTTGGGCCCAGATCTTTGGACTGGGGTGAATGTGTGACATTGATCCACATTCTGTCCATCACTGTTGTGTTTGCAGTTACCGCTCTAAGTGTACTGGGGATGCTCAGACGTGAGTCCCAGGCACTCCACACCACTGGAGTCAAGCTAGCCGGGCTAATGAGAGGTGTTACCTCGAAACCGGGCCGGTCCTTGGATGCTTGATTCCTTTCTGGGAAGGACATGGCTTTTGTAGTTCGGACTGGACTGTTCCCATGGGGCACAGGGTCAGCGCTGATTTGCATATCGCCATTGTCTAACCCAGGGTGGTGTGGAGTGGAAAAACGATGGATTTGGGCCCAGATCTTTGGACTGGGGTGAATGTGTGACATTGATCCACATTCTGTCCATCACTGTTGTGTTTGCAGTTACCGCTCTAAGTGTACTGGGGATGCTCAGACGTGAGTCCCAGGCACTCCACACCACTGGAGTCAAGCTAGCCGGGCTGATGAGAGGTGTTACCTCGAAACCGGGCCGGTCCTCGGATGCTTCATTCCGTTCTGGGAAGGACATGGCTTTTGTAGTTCGGACTGGACTGTTCCCATGGGGCACAGGGTCAGCGCTGATTTGCATATCGCCATTGTCTAACCCAGGGTGCTGTGGAGTGGAAAAACGATGGATTTGGGCCCAGATCTTTGGACTGGGGTGAATGTGTGACATTGATCCACATTCTGTCCATCACTGTTGTGTTTGCAGTTACCGCTCTAAGTGTACTGGGGATGCTCAGACGTGAGTCCCAGGCACTCCACACCACTGGAGTCAAGCTAGCCGGGCTAATGAGAGGTGTTACCTCGAAACCGGGCCGGTCCTTGGATGCTTGATTCCTTTCTGGGAAGGACATGGCTTTTGTAGTTCGGACTGGACTGTTCCCATGGGGCACAGGGTCAGCGCTGATTTGCATATCGCCATTGTCTAACCCAGGGTGGTGTGGAGTGGAAAAACGATGGATTTGGGCCCAGATCTTTGGACTGGGGTGAATGTGTGACATTGATCCACATTCTGTCCATCACTGTTGTGTTTGCAGTTACCGCTCTAAGTGTACTGGGGATGCTCAGACGTGAGTCCCAGGCACTCCACACCACTGGAGTCAAGCTAGCCGGGCTGATGAGAGGTGTTACCTCGAAACCGGGCCGGTCCTCGGATGCTTGATTCCGTTCTGGGAAGGACATGGCTTTTGTAGTTCGGACTGGACTGTTCCCATGGGGCACAGGGTCAGCGCTGATTTGCATATCGCCATTGTCTACCCAGGGTGGTGTGGAGTGGAAAAATGATGGATTTGGGCCCAGATCTTTGGACTGGGGTGAATGTGTGACATTGATCCACATTCTGTCCATCACTGTTGTGTTTGCAGTTACCACTCTAAGTGTACTGGGGATGCTCAGACGTGAGTCCCAGGCACTCCACACCACTGGAGTCAAGCTAGCCGGGCTGATGAGAGGTGTTACCTCGAAACCGGGCCGGTCCTCGGATGCTTGATTCCGTTCTGGGAAGGACATGGCTTTTGTAGTTCGGACTGGACTGTTCCCATGGGGCACAGGGTCAGCGCTGATTTGCATATCGCCATTGTTTAACCCAGGGTGGTGTGGAGTGGAAAAACGATGGATTTGGGCCCAGATCTTTGGACTGGGGTGAATGTGTGACATTGATCCACATTCTGTCCATCACTGTTGTGTTTGCAGTTACCGCTCTAAGTGTACTGGGGATGCTCAGACGTGAGTCCCAGGCACTCCCCACCACTGGAGTCAAGCTAGCCGGGCTGATGAGAGGTGTTACCTCGAAACCGGGCCGGTCCTCGGATGCTTGATTCCGTTCTGGGAAGGACATGGCTTTTGTAGTTCGGACTGGACTGTTCCCATGGGGCACAGGGTCAGCGCTGATTTGCATATCGCCATTGTCTAACCCAGGGTGGTGTGGAGTGGAAAAACGATGGATTTGGGCCCAGATCTTTGGACTGGGGTGAATGTGTGACATTGATCCACATTCTGTCCATCACTGTTGTGTTTGCAGTTACCGCTCTAAGTGTACTGGGGATGCTCAGACGTGAGTCCCAGGCACTCCACACCACTGGAGTCAAGCTAGCCGGGCTGATGAGAGGTGTTACCTCGAAACCGGGCCGGTCCTCGGATGCTTGATTCCGTTCTGGGAAGGACATGGCTTTTGTAGTTCGGACTGGACTGTTCCCATGGGACACAGGGTCAGCGCTGATTTGCATATCGCCATTGTCTAACCCAGGGTGGTGTGGAGTGGAAAAACGATGGATTTGGGCCCAGATCTTTGGACTGGGGTGAATGTGTGACATTGATCCACATTCTGTCCATCACTGTTGTGTTTGCAGTTACCGCTCTAAGTGTACTGGGGATGCTCAGACGTGAGTCCCAGGCACTCCACACCACTGGAGTCAAGCTAGCCGGGCTGATGAGAGGTGTTACCTCGAAACCGGGCCGGTCCTCGGATGCTTGATTCCGTTCTGGGAAGGACATGGCTTTTGTAGTTCGGACTGGACTGTTCCAATGGGGCACAGGGTCAGCGCTGATTTGCATATCGCCATTGTCTAACCCAGGGTGGTGTGGAGTGGAAAAACGATGGATTTAGGCCCAGATCTTTGGACTGGGGTGAATGTGTGACATTGATCCACATTCTGTCCATCACTGTTGTGTTTGCAGTTACCGCTCTAAGTGTACTGGGGATGCTCAGACGTGAGTCCCAGGCACTCCACACCACTGGAGTCAAGCTAGCCGGGCTGATGAGAGGTGTTACCTCGAAACCGGGCCGGTCCTCGGATGCTTGATTCCGTTCTGGGAAGGACATGGCTTTTGTAGTTCGGACTGGACTGTTCCCATGGGGCACAGGGTCAGCGCTGATTTGCATATCGCCATTGTCTAACCCAGGGTGGTGTGGAGTGGAAAAACGATGGATTTGGGCCCAGATCTTTGGACTGGGGTGAATGTGTGACATTGATCCACATTCTGTCCATCACTGTTGTGTTTGCAGTTACTGGTCACAAGGCTAGCATCAAAGGCAAGGCTGGGGCCTCCAGGGATTTTCTGTTTCCGAAAGTTTACACTACCCAGACTGCAGCCTGAGGTCATACATGCTTCTTTTAATTGCCAATCTGCTCTGTTGTGCTTGGTTCCAGGCCCTTTGTTCATGCCTCAGAAGTTACTTCAATGTATTGCTTGCATTTGGGAGGGGCTGAAAAGGCTGCTTTCCTCAAAGCCATTTGCCAGGCAATAAACACTAGGCTCAGGATGGACATGGGCTGTAAACTGATTTTTAAATTTGTGGAATGCATAGAGGCAGATATCGAAATTGAAAACCTTTCTTGTAAACAACTCAGCTTTCATTGCACAAATTGCCCCTCCATCATGCTGCACATCGAAAAACCATGCAAATACCCCTGCATGATGCTCCAGCATCAGGACTCATTGCAAGAAACCAACACATTGCCGCATCATTCTGTCCACTACTTTGTGCCCTTTCACTATAACCAATGCACAAAACTCCTGGACGATGCAGCTGTCTATTGCCCATACAAAAAGTATTTTGTACATTACTCCTTCATTATACTTACCCATGCATAATAGCCCTGTGCACAATAGCCCTGTAAATTACCCTCGGACGTCAAACTCGTACAGTGCTACTCTACATAATACGCAACTGCACGGTGCCCTGTACATTAATCCTCAGCACAATGGTTTTACACAATCGGTATGAACAAAAAGCATGTTACAATGCCTCAGCAATATGCCCCAGTGCAGAGCCAGTGCAACATGCCCTCTCACAAAGTGATTTCACACAACCCCCTGCAGGGTATCACTTCCCACCGCCCCTGCAGTGATGCTCCTGCATGGATCGCCAGTTCAGAAACACTTACTTAGGGTTTCTGCCTGTGGCCCCCACTGAAAGCTGCACAGAAGGAGGCTGGCAGCAATGGAGGATGGCAGGGGTTTGCGCGGTGACACTATGTTATTGGCTACAGTGCCAGACCTCTCTGAGGTGTCCCGGGGTCCCTTGGCAGCTGTGTGTAAGGCATTCTTTTTCTTTGAGAAGCACCCTGGCTGCACACCCTCCTGCCTGTGATCGGTGTGCAATGCACATAACAACAATGGCCAGGTACCAGGGCATATCTGGGTGCCATCGGTGCTAGCAGCAGAAAGAGGCAGTGCACCCCTCACACATTACATGCACAACACTCAAGGGAGATATGTGGCCTGGTTCTGGTGAAAGTGCCCACAGACGAGAAAGTAGACCTTGATGCTAATCCTGGCTTCCTCTCTTGATCAAGATATGTGATCCTGGGCAAATAGTTGTATCTCTATGTTGCTCAGCACTCTTAGCTGTCACAATTAGATGATTGAAAGCAGGCTAATCACAAGTCTTGTTGTGTAAATAAATGAACATATCTAGAATTAACTCACATTTGCCATACCACATAACATTACATTCAGACGTTGACATAGTTGTTTGTACCCATTACAGACAGATGCTCGGGTGAAGACCATGGTGCACTGTTTGGCACGCACAGAGAAACACACAAGCACATGTTCTCACACCCGCCTCTAAAGTCCCCATACAGCTGCATCACCGTGAGGCAGCCAGTCCTTGCCCTCACCTTCTGCTGGATCTCCCCCTCCTCTCCGTCCTGCTGACCTTGAAGGGTGGGGGATGACTTGGTAGAAAGCTCAGTCGCACGTAAAAAATAAATTAAAAAAAGTCATAGTGAAGCTGCGCCAGACACATGGGACGGATCATGCTGCATCCATCCAAATGGGATAGCTATTATGCACTTTATTTGACAACTAAACCAGACACAAATTGCATTGTGCGCACACAGACACAGCTCAATCCAAATCCGTTTTTAAATAGGCGTTTCCAGAATTTTGGCGCCGAAAGGCCTCGCTGTGTTATCCCTGCGTATAATTTCACTTGGGGGTTTCCTTGGCTCGAGTTTTAGAGACACTGTGGTTGCAGTAGGGAGGTTCTTACACAGAGGCTGTGCAGAGGTTTTGGCACCTCTCTGCAAACTGCCCCCTGGACCTACTCTGGGAAAGAGTCTTACCCAGTTGTCAGGGCCGGACTGGGAGCTGAAAGCAGACCTGGCAAATTTCTGCAGACCAGCCCGTCTGGCCCGAGCGAGCCCGACTGCTATTCGGGGGGTGGGGGGGGGGGGGGGGGGGAAGAGAGGGGGGGGGAGAGGGGAGGGGAATTTGGAAATACGACAGACCAAAATGGTGAATTTTACAGCACATTTGTCATCACATATTCAATTGTATCAACTTGTATGATGGCCTTAAAGAGCGCCAGGTTACCCACCCAGTCATACGTACCCATAGACATCTTTTCAGAGAGCACCGAAATAGACACAAGTAATGAATCAGAGAGAACAAAGTAAAAGTGGGACAAGCCCCTCACATGGAGTGTAGCGAGCAAGCGCAGTGAGCAACCACTACTAGGGGGAGTTTGGGGGGTTGAACTTGTCCCCCCAAGAAAATATGAGAGACAGAAAGGCCAAAACAAAGCATTTTTCAAGACATTTTTCATTACATATTAGATTGTATTAACTTTTAAAGCATAGTAAATTGTCACTCATGTTATCACACATTAAGCACTGACATGTGATGTCACACATGAGCACCCAAGCCACTGACTGACGCCAGAATACTGTGGAAATGTCACACATAAGCACCTAGACACTGACCCTAGCCTGGTCAAACCACCAGGCCAGTAAGCATGCAAACGTCACACATAAGCACCTAGGCCAGTAAGCATGGAAATGTCACACATGAGCCTCCAGCTCCAGGTCACTGAGGCCAGAAACTATTGAAATAGCACACATAATTAAGCACCCAGGCCAGAAAGCATGGAAACGTCACACATAAGCACCCAGGCTGACAGAAGCAATGGAAATGTTTCAAATGGCACCCTGGCAAGAAGCATGAAAAATTAACACAAAGGCCCTGCCTTGACATGACATATCTTTACCTAGCCTACTTAAGTGGGTGGCACAAAGGGTGTTGCAGGCCCACTAGCAGCATTTAATGTACAGTTCCTGGGTACATTTAGAACCACATTTCTAGGGACTTACAAGTACATTAAAATTGCCAATTCGGTGTAAGCCAATTTTTCCATGTTTGAAAGGAAAGAGCGCAAGCACTTTAGCACTGGTGAGTGGTGTTGAAGTGCACTGAGCCCTAAGAGCCAACAAAAATTGGCTTTTTTGATGTAATAAAGAAGATGAAACCAGATTATAATTTGGAGGAATCTGAGGCCAACAGGACTTATCTAACCTTGTCTCAGCAGTCACCACCTCCTAAAATGGCCCTGAAACTACTGCTGCATTATTTATGCAGCACTGAGATTATTTCCCCCCACGGAGCGAGGAGACAGTGAGAAGGAGCAGATGTAGCAGTATAGCTCACTGGTGAGTAAGTCATAGCTGCCAAGGTTTCGGATTGCTATGTGTGACATTTTCATAATTTCTGTGGAATTATGAGTGACATTTCAACGACTATGAGTGACACTCTCTCGGAGCAAAATCAAACAATGGAGAACAAGCAAACATATGAATATGAGAAATTTCACTCATTTGAGCGACAAAAAACTCTAGGAAGAACTTGAAACTGCTGTATACCACCAGAAATGAAAAGGCACTAACAATTGACAAATAGTCTGTCTAGGCTCTGTCGGATGTAAGACCTGACCAAGCAGGCTGACAGGCACTAGCGAGAATCTCAGCTGCTAATTATAATTACATTACTCAGTCAGTGTGCTACAGGGTTAGTCAGGCTGTAATAATATTTTAGACCTTTAGTGCTAATGAATAATAATGTATGGACTGCACTCACTGTGTCAGCCGAGTGGAGGTTTGGGGCACTAGCGCGTCCAGAGAGCAGTGTACAGGTTCAGGCAGAGCAGTTTCGCTGTAATTAGATATAATGTACTGTTGGTTTAAAAGTTGGACATCACCTGACCAGAATTAAACGAAAAACAGGATGTGTCTGACTCCTACGTATAGTTCAATCACATGAGACAATAGTAAATAACATTGATCATGCTCAGAGCTGAGCGGCGCTGCTCTGTGCAGCCTGAGAGAGCAATGAGCAGAGTGGGGCTGTAACATGGTGTCAGTCAGGCAGTAAGTGACGCTCTAAATTGAATATATGACAGATGCAGCCAGGTCCTGCATTAGTTATATTTACCACGCTACAGGCTGTGAAACTAAGTGTTACAGTCAGTGGAGGCTGGAGCAAAAACAGAGGCAGGGCTCGGCTGAACCGCTCGGCCCAGGCCCAAAACTAAAATAATGTTGTTGCCGCCTATTTGAGATACTGGCATTTGTAACAGATGGAGCGAGCAGGATGGCTACTTAAATGCACAGCTTCTTGGTGTGAGGTGCCTTGCAGGAGTCACAATCAATAAATCTACGCATCACTGCATCTGACCAGGCAGCCTCTGTCCACGTGGGACCGACTAAGAAGGCTGAGAGGCACCAGCGCCGATCTCAGTTGCTGCCTTTTAAGCAATATTTAACTAACATTTCCGCGGCACCAGCTGAGAGCACAGCTGAGAGTTACAGAATCAGGCTGACTGTAAAAGGAAGCATTTACAACAATACAATCAGAATTCACACACACCTGTTAGCGCGGCCGGACTGTGCTTACATGACTTCAGCATCACGATGGGAAGCGTTAGAATCTGTAGGGACTACTGATATTTCATGAAGAAAAAACACACAGAAGTTGTAAATGTTGATTATCTTAACCTCTGCAGAAGCAGGCTGTGCCTATCAACCCTTCAAATTTCAGATCACCTAAAAACCTTCAGCAGGGCCACCTGTTTAAAAAGTAAATGCTTACTGTAAAAAACAAAATAATAATGACTTCATTATTGTTGAATGGTGCACAACAGCAGCAGAAACGTTGCACCCTTTTCACTCTATGCCCATGCTATAATGAAAAATAAGTTGTATGCCCAGTCTGATGTCAGCCCAGGATATGACTCAAGATTATTTACAGTGAGGCAGGTAATATGTAGAATCCTATCGTGATACTAAATATATTGACTGAAACAAAAGCAAGATTAGTTGAAACTGCCAGGATTTGAGACTGGGACCTACGGGTTAAACACAGATCTCTGCTGTGAGCACCTAACCTGCTGTGCTACCTCACTAGCTTCCAGGACTGCTCGTCCAACAGAGAGCCAAGGCTCATATCAGCATCCAACCAATCCCAGCTATAAAACAGAACCCAAAGCAAACAGAGATCAGGCCTGTGCTTATAGTTAAACATGTTTCTATCACTATAAATTTCCTCAAGAAATGTTGGCCATAGCCTGGACATTTGAAGTACCCAGGCAGTGTATCAATTCTGAACCAAGTTTTTATAATCTGAGGGGCAAGAAATTCAACCACCCAACAGTAAAGCATTGAATTTTGAAATTTTAACTGTAGTTTCGCCTCTGTGAGTATTGCTTTTATGCACTTCTCTTGCCTATTTCTGATGTATATAATAGTGGTTCATAATAACAAGCCCCTTAGTCTGTGCAGAGAAAATCAAGATTTATTTTATTACAAGCAGTAGGCAGCTGTAACAGAAAATGTTAAGAAAAACTATTCAATCAAGGTAATTCAACATAAATGAAAATTATTTTAAAAAGGAATCCTGGCTACACCCTTGTAATGTGTGCACTTAAATTGTTGCACTAGAGGACGCCGTAGAGCCGGTGAAGATAATGGGGTCAGAAGAACTTCATTGGCGACGATGCATTAGCACTCAATTTAAATGAATACATTGTCGCCCTGGGTATGTTTCCCAACAGACCAACACGCATCTGCCTGCAGGACCCAACCGATTCCTGTGGAGTTAGAAACTTACTAAACAGAGCTGTGACAGCTGGTCTGAGCACAGATCCTTTCCACAACTATGAAACTGGTGTTATTCTCACAGAGGCAGCAGCCTCAAAACAAAGAACAAAAACCTAATCTATGGGATAGCAGGATCTGGCTCAGAAGGAATACTTGCTTTTTATCTTTCAAGCACATGTAAACACGGGTTAGTGTTGGATTAAGGGTTTTTGGTATTTTTCTGATGGCAGTAGTTCAAATTGTAGCTGGCATTTTAGGACGCAGTAATCTCCTGTGTGTTAGTAAATTTGGTACCTGTTTCATTAACATAACATTTATGATTTTGACAAAATGGAGCGTTATTTCCTGTGAGTGTTAACGATGAATCTAACTTAAAGGGCCGCAATCACATTCTTCAAATGCTCGTTAAAGCATTGCTTTCTAAGTGCTTAAGAAAGATGATTCCATGTCACTGGAATTCCATTGAACCCTGGATTTTCATTTTACACACTGGTGCCACTACGAGTCCTGCAGCACGCACGACAGGCAGTCAAATCCAGGCCTGCCAAGTATCACTCATCAGATGTGACAATAACGCATTTCAGTGTGGTGTTCCACATCACCGCACTGAAATGCATTGTCTCACTCTGCTGGAGCCTGTACCAGCGCTGAAACTGGTTATGCAGCCAGGCTGCTAGCGCGCGCCGGCTCTGCTCCACGCAGACCTATCCGCTCCAGCGCTGCTGCCAGCAGGCTCAGGAAACAGTTAAGGATCTCGTGCACTGTTGCCTGCTACAATGTATCCTGCTGGGCTGCATTAAAATTCCCGCCCGCGGCACGGCTGTCACAGTCATTACTCACTACCAGGCCTGACGTCACCCCCAGCCTAGGCAGTCCTCTGCCCAATACTGCATAGCTGCCAAGGTTTCAAATTGCTATCTGTGACATTTTCATATTTTCAGTGTAATTTTGAGTGACATTTCAATGACTATGAGTGACACTTTCTCACGAGCAAAATGACGCAATGAAGACGGGGGAACCATATAAATATCTGAAATTACACCCATTTGAGCAAAAAGAAACTTCAAGAAAATCTGAAAACTGCAGTAAAGCACCAGAAATCATTGCCAGCCTATGGCCCCCTACCTGCCAGCAACCAATCAGGAGGACAGCAGGACTCCAGGACCTCTCTCTGTCCATGTGACATGGGACCCCCAGCCCAACAGGAAGGATGTGTGAGGCTCCAACATGAACAAGACAAGTTACACAGGGATCCAGGTATCTCAGCTGCCTGTCACAGAATCAGTGAGCTGACTCACGCGCGGACAGGCTGAGCACCATTTTCCATTATCCTCACAGGCTGAGGCCGGTGCAATAATCTCCCATACAACATAGCGAAAACTGTTGGAAACCTGTTAAAATTACCCCCATGTAGGTTTTAGAAATAAACAGAAAACTTAAGATGGCCAGAATATAAACGCACACTCTTGTAACAGCCTGGGCCCCTACAAGCAGCCACACCTGCAGCCATGCCAATGCAGGACTTCTGAGTTAAATTAACACGTCATGACAGGACTGGCAGGCAGCTGTTGATCACGGGCTTGCCATATGGAGAGTAAATTAACATATAATGTGCCAACTGGTGACGCTTCAGCAGGCAAGGAAGCCTGTTTGTAATCATAGTAACAAAGTACAGTGGCTTAGTCAAATCCTATTTTTCATATTCTAATGTTAGCAACCCATTTGTAAGAATTATTCTGTGCACTGTGACTCCAGACAAGCTGCCTTAGCTTGTTTTCCATGGCTAGATATGGGTGTTGTGCGCAGAGAATCTACCTACCAGGCAAAACAGCTGTCTCTGTCCCAGTCTTACAGTATTGGTCCTTTACATGCACAAGACCGAAGTGTTCCAAAGGGCCCTTCAAAGAAGTGATTGCACTACACTGACTCGGTCTCTGTCACTTGAAAAAACAGCAGAAATGCAAAACGGCATCGCTTTAGCAGGCAAGGAAGCCTGTTTGCTATCATAGTACAGAGTAATGCCCAGATTACTTACGGGTAATCTTCATTACTCTAAGTTAGTCTTCCTCGCCACATGACTAACGCAGTGAGCTTCAGCTCCACACCAGAACCCTCCAAAGCAAAAGTTAGCCTCCCATGCCTCCCATCCCCTCCCAATATGGCCGACCCATACATCGCATGACCACTATAAGAGGTACCCCAAAGCCTGAAACTACCAAGCCACACCATGAAGCCGATACCCAGACAGGGAGGGAGGGACGGGAACTCATGTGGCGAGGAAGACTAACTCGGAGTAATGAAGATTACCGGTAAGTAATCGGGGCATTACCTCCTCGTCAGTCTTCCTCGCCACATGACTAATGCAGTGAGCACATACCCAAGCCAGGAAGGCATCATGGTACACAAGAAACCACCACCAAGGCGGAAACAGGTAACCCAAACAATGTTTAATCCATCGTAAAAAGAAACAACAGAACCACAACAAAGTTCAAACAAGGGACAATCAAGGAGAGGCAGAACCAGCACTCAGAACAGCCCCTGCAAAATCCCCAGGAGGAGAGCCCCCCAGGACCACCCGATAGTGTTCCATAAACATGTGGGGAGAGGACCACGTAGCAGCCCGGCAGATATCTTCCGTGGACACACCCTTAAAAGAGGCCCAAGACACAGAAACGCTCCGGGTGGAGCGACCCTGGACCACCCCCGGGGGGTCAGTACCCTGGGAGTCCTAGGCCAGCAGGATAGCCTGTTTCACCCAGCGACTCAGAGTAGAAACCGAAGGCTTGTGACCAGAACGCACTTCATTATTGTTGAATGGTGCACAACAGCAGCAGAAACGTTGCACCCTTTTCACTCTATACCCGTGCTATAATGAAAAATACGTTGTATGCTCAGTCTGATATCAGCCCAGGATATGACTCAAGATTATTTACAGTGAGGCAGGTAATATGTAGAATCCTATCGTGATACTAAATATATTGACTTTGAAACAAAAGCAAGATTAGTTGAAACTGCCAGGATTTGAGACTGGGACCTACGGGTTAAACACAGATCTCTGCTGTGAGCACCTAACCTGCTGTGCTACCTCACTAGCTTCCAGGACTGCTCGTCCAACAAAGAGCCAAGGCTCATATCAGCATCCAACCAATCCCAGCTATAAAACAGAACCCAAAGCAAACAGAGATCAGGCCTGTGCTTATAGTTAAACATGTTTCTATCACTATAAATTTCCTCAAGAAATGTTGGCCATAGCCAGGCAGTGTATCAATTCTGAACCAGGTTTTTATAATCTGAGGGGCAAGACATTCAACCACCCAACAGTAAAGCATTAGATTTTGAAATTTTAACTGTATTTTCGCCTCTGTGAGTATTGCTTTTATGCACTTCTCTTTCCTATTTCTGATGTATATAATAGTGGTTCATAATAACAAGCCCATTAGTCTGTGCAGAGAAAATCAAGATTTAATTTATTACAAGCAGTAGGCAGCTGTAACAGAAAATGTTAAGAAAACTATTCAATAAAGGTAATTCAACATAAATGAAAATTATTTTAAAAAGGAATCCTGGCTATACCCTTGTAATGTGTGCACTTAAATTGTTGCACTAGAGGACGCCGTAGAGCCGGTGAAGATAATGGGGTTAGAAGAACTTCATTGGCGACGATGCATTAGCACTCAATTTAAATGAATACATTGTCGCATTGGGTATGTTTCCCAACAGACCAACACGCATCTGCCTGCAGGACCCAACCGATTCCTGTGGAGTTAGAAACTTACTAAACAGAGCTGTGACAGCTGGTCTGAGCACAGATCCTTTCCACAACTATGAAACTGGTGTTATTCTCACAGAGGCAGCAGCCCCAAAACAAAGAACAAAAACCTAATCTATGGGATAGCAGGATCTGGCTCAGAAGGAATACTTGCTTTTTATCTTTCAAGCACATGTAAACACGGGTTAGTGTTGGATTAAGGGTTTTGGTATTTTTTTGATGGCAGTAGTTCAAATTGTAGCTGGCATTTTAGGACACAGTAATCTCCTGTGTGTTAGTAAATTTGGTACCTGTTTCATTAACATAACATTTATGATTTTGACAAAATGGAGCGTTATTTCCTGTGAGTGTTAACGCAATCACATTCTTCAAATGCTCGTTAAAGCATTGCTTTTTAAGTGCTTAAGAAAGATGATTCCATGTCACTGGAATTCCATTGAACCCTGGATTTTCATTTTACACACTGGTGCCACTACGAGTCCTGCAGCACACACGACAGGCAGTCAGATCCAGGCCTGCCAAGTATCACTTATCAGATGTGACAATAACGCATTTCAGTGTGGTGTTCCACATCACCGCACTGAAATGCATTGTCTCACTCTGCTGTAGCCTGTACCAGCGCTGAAACGGGTTATGCAACCAGGCTGCTAGCGCGCGCCCCGGCTCTGCTCCACGCAGACTTATCCGCTCCGGCGCTGCCGCCAGCAGGCTCAGGAAACAGTTAAGGATCTCATGCACTTCTATGGCCAGATATGGGTGTTGTGCGCAGAGAATCTACCTACCAGGCAAAACAGATGTCTCTGTCCCAGTCTTACAGTATTGGTCCTTTACACGCACAAGACCGAAGTGTTCCAAAGGGGCCGTCAAAGAAGTGATTGCACTACACTGACTCGGTCTCTGTCACTTGAAAAAACAGCAGAAATGCAAAACGGCGTCGCTTTAGCAGGCAAGGAAGCCTGTTTGCTATCATAGTACAGCGTAATGCCCCGATTATTTACCGGTAATCTTCATTACTCCAAGTTAGTCTTCCTTGCCACATGACTAACGCAGTGAGCTTCAGCTCCACACCAGAACCCTCCAAAGCAAAAGTTAGCCTCCCATGCCTCTCATCCCCTCCCAATATGGCCGACCCATACACCTCATGACCACTATAAGAGGCGGGACGGCCAACCCCAAAGTCTGAAACTACAAAGCCACACCATGAAGCCGATAGCCAGACAGGGAAGGAGGGACAGGAACTCATGTGGCGAGGAAGACTAACTCGGAGTAATGAAGATTACCGGTAAGTAATCGGGGCATTACCTCCTCGTCAGTCTTCCTCGCCACATGACTAACGCAGTGAGCACCATCATGGTACACAAGAAACCACCACCAAGGCGTAAACAGGTAACCAAAACAATGTTTAATCCATCGTAAAAAGAAACAACAGAACCACAACAAAGTTCAAACAAGGGACAATCAAGGAGAGGCAGAACCAGCACTCAGAACAGCCCTTGCAAAATCCCCAGGAGGAGAGCCCCCCAGGACCACCCGATAGTGTTCTATAAACATGTGGGGAGAGGACCACGTAGCAGCCCGGCAGATATCTTCCGTGGACACACCCTTAAAAGAGGCCCAAGACACAGAAACGCTCCGGGTGGAGCGACCCTGGACCACCCCCGGGGGGTCAGAACCCTGGGAGTCGTAGGCCAGCAGGATAGCCTGTTTCACCCAGCGACTCAGAGTAGAAACCGAAGGCTTGTGACCAGAACGCACCGGTCCAAAGGTCACAAACAAACTGTCACACTGACAAAAACTGGACGTGCATGCCAAGTAAATCTCCACCAGGGAGAAGGAAGGCAAGGACACCTCAAGAGATTGGTTGGCCAGGGAGGGAATCTTAGGCAGAAAACGGGGATCATGGCGCAGGACCAGCCGGTCTGGCAAGACCCTCAAGAAGGGAGGAGACCGAAGGAAGGACCCCAGCTCGCCCATACGGCCAGCCGAGACAATGGCGACCAAGAAAACCACCTTGAAGGTGAGGAGCCTAGGATCCACCGACAGAAGGGGCTCAAAGGGAGGACCCTGCAGAGCCCGAAGGACCGAGGGAAGGTCCCAAGGAGGTGCCAGGCAAACAGCCCGAGGCCACCGCAGAGAACAGCTCCGCAAATAAGCGAGCCACCAAGGAATCCATCCGATCTAGATCTAGACTGTGGAAGACACGCAGGGCAGCCCACTGAGCCCTCAGAGTGGAGGTAGCCAACCCCAGACAAAAACCTTCCGCCAGGAAATCCAGAACCTTCATGGGGTCAACCAAAACAGGATCAGAACCCAGCAGGCCGCACCAACGGGAAAAGGAGGACCAGTGACGGGAATAGGACAACAAGGTCGAAGACCTCCGGGAACCCTGCAATAAAGCAACAACCCCCGGGGAACACCCCTGGGCCAACAAGGTCACCCGCTCAACAGCCAAGCCTGCAGATGGAGCCGGCGCAACACCGCCCCCGGCAGAGGAGGACCCCGCAAGGGGAACGGGCGATCCGTAATCGGTCAACACTCCTGAACCACCAGTTCGCGCAGGAGAGGATACCAGGAGCAGCGAACCCAACCGGGAACCACCAAGAGCAGGAAGGCCCGGTCCAAGCGGACCTTGCAGAGGACTCGAGGGATCAAGGGAAAAGGGGGAAAGGCATACATGAGATCCCTGGGCCAAGGGAAAGACAGAGCATCCACCCTCCATACCCCCGGACACGGATGGAGAACGCAGAAGCGAGGCAGGAGGGCATTGCCTGACTCCGCAAACAGATCCACCAGAGGAAGGCCAAATCGGGACACCAGACTCTGAAAGACAAAAGGAGTCAGGGAGAGGGCACTCAAGGGAGGAAACACTCGACTGACATGGTCCATCACTACAATCTCCGACCCCGGAAGATAGACAGCCCTGAGAGACAAGACAGCCCACTCCGCCCAGGACAACAGTTCCCGCGACAGCAACCACAGGGAGCGCACCCAGCAACCCCCCTGGTGGTTGATGTAACACCGCACCACCTGGTTGTCTGTCCGAACCAAAACATGATGACCCCGGAGAGAGGGAGCAAATTCCCGGCAGGCTAGCAGGACCACCTTCATCTCGCGGAAGTTGGATTAGCAGTGGGACAGAAGAGGACCCCATTGACCCTTAACCGACCATGACCCCAAGGTCGCCCCCCAGCCGAGGTGACTGGCATCAGTCGTGACCACCCGGGACGGGGAGACCAGGAAGGGGAGACCCTCCGACAGATGGGAAGCCTCAAGCCACCAGCCCAGGTCGGACCGGATCTGGGAGGACACCAGAACCGGAATCTCATAGTCCTCGGAGCAGGGGTCCCACAGAGACAGCAGGTGATTAACCAAGGGGTACAGGTGCAGGCGAGCCCAGGGGAGAACATTGATGGTGGCAGACATCAACCCCTGAACCGTCAACCACAGATGCACAGGAGCAGAATCCCTCCCCAGAAGAGCCAGCAGATCCCACCACAAGACGTTGCGGCATTCCAGAGGCAAGAACACCTTCCCCAGGAGCATGTCCAAATGGCCCCCAATGAAGACCAAGTCCTGGGTGGGATCCAAGGTTGATTAGGAAACCGTGGGCAGAAAGGACCTTGCAGACCCTCCGGACGTGCAGCCTCCCCTTTGAAAAAGAAGAAGCAGAAATTAACCAGTCATCCAGGTATGGAAACACCCTGACCCCCTCCCGGTGAAGAATGCCAACCAAGGGAGCCGGAATCTTGGTGAACACCCTCGGAATAGATGACAAACCAAAAGGGAGTACCTGGAATTGGTAGTGGCAGTCCCCCACGCAGAAACGGAGAAAGGGCTGAGGAAACAGGTGGACCGGCGCATGAAGGTAGGCATCCAACAGGTCCAGAGAGGCCACCACCTCCCCCTGGACCAGCAGCGGCAGAACCTCCTGCAGAGAAAGCATCTTGAATTTAGTGTGAGGAATGAAAGAATTTACCCGCTTTAAGTCCAAGACAGGCCGAAAATCCCCAGACATTTTCCTTACCAGGAACAGAATAGAATACACGCCGAGACCCCTCTGAGATGCAGGAACTGGCCGGATGACCCCCTTCAGGAGCAGGTCCTGGATGCCGGCGAGCAAGGCCTACTGCTTGACCGGGGAGGAAGGCAGCGGGGTAGTGCAGAAGGCGTCTGGAGGAGGGGAACTGGAGGAGATGGAGAGACCTTCCCGGACGATCCGAAGAGCCCAAAGGTCCGAGACAGATGACTCCCACACCGGAAGGAAGTGGCGAAGCCGACCGCCCACCGGGAGCCCAACCGGAGGGCACCGGAGATAGTCAGGACTTGGGGGCAGAGGTGGAGGCGGCAGGCTGAGACTGGGATTTGGAGAAGAAGGGGGCACCCCGGCCGCGACCCCTGCCTCGCAAGGGCACCCCGCCCCTGGGCGTGGACGAGGTGGAAAATGCCCTCTTGTGCCCCGGAAAGCGAGCCTTGGAAGACCTGAGGGGAGCCAGCAGCTTCCGGTCCTCAGCCGATTTCTTGACCATGTCCTCAAGAGAAGACCGAAAGAGCTTTGGGCCAGAAAAGGGGATCTTCATTAGTAAGACCTTCTGGGCAGCCTCTGCCTTCCAGTTGCGCAACCAGATCTGCCGCCGTGCCTGTATAGCAGTGCCACCAGCCGCGGCCGAAACACCCAAGGTGTCGAAGGAGATGTCCGACAGGAGCCGAGTCTGCTGCTCCATCAAAGCCAGGGTAGGGACCACATCCGCCCCCTGGTCCAACAGCTCCGACAGGGACTGGAAGTCCTTCAACAAGGATTGCACAGTGTAAGACAGGTAGGCAGAGGCACGAATGGAAAAATTGGCCACCGAGTAAGCCCGCATGGCCGCAGCCTCCACCCGTCTGTCAACAGGGTCCGAGGGAGAGGCATCTTTGGAAATGATGGAACTCTGCGAGGAAAGCCCCTCCATCAGAGAGTCCACCTTCCCAGAGGAAGTGAAATCCTTGGCAAAGTCCTGGATGGAGTAGCGCTTCGCCAGATACCTCGGAAAGGCCTACTTATCAACTTCCAACCACTCCCCCTCCAACACCTTCCTGATGGAGGAATGAAGAAGCAGAGAATCTGGCTCCTTACGCTGGTATTGTAAGAAGAAGTCCTCCGAGAGTTCCTCAGCAGCCGGAGCCGGAAAGGCCAAGTTCTGTTTAATATGCAGAAGAACATCCCGCAATTCTTGACCCTGGATATAGCGCCCCTCTTCCCCCTCAGTGTCTGAGAGCAGAGCGGGGTCCAAACGAGGACATTTTGGAGAAGAGGGACCCAAACGAGAATGTTTCGGAGAAGAGGGACCCTGACCCCCAGCGCGCTGCGCAAAGGCAGCAGCCACCACAGCCTGAATCATGTCCTGATTGGACTGAAGGGAGACAGCCTCAGCAGGAGCCTGGGAGGATGAGCCCTCCCCCACAGGGGCATCCACTTGCTCCATGAACTAGACAACAAAATGCAGGCACTACCACAAAAAAACAGCAGCAACCCAGCGGAGACCACAACGAGGAATGAAAAAGGCGTCCCTTAAATGCAGGCAGGAAGAAGCGGACTAGCTGCAAGAAGCAGACCGGCAACACCTGTGCAGGACGAGCACCACCCGCCCC
Source organism: Lissotriton helveticus (assembly GCF_964261635.1). Taxonomy (NCBI): domain Eukaryota; kingdom Metazoa; phylum Chordata; class Amphibia; order Caudata; family Salamandridae; genus Lissotriton; species Lissotriton helveticus. The sequence goes on along the minus strand of NC_136071.1, from coordinate 571,301,050 downwards.
CGCCCCCAGGAGGAAGACAACCACTCCCGCGAGAGCCAGGACAGAACCAACAGCGAAGCCAGGAAGAAAAACATAACCACCCAGCAGAAACGGTGTAGCTCTAGCCGCAGCGTGGAGCATGAAGGTGCAGACCCGCCGGCGGGAAATGGGAGCCGGGGACCCTCTGGGAATCCTCTGAAGGTAGGATAAGAGAGCAGAGCTGGAGAAGGCGGGGAAAGATAGCCGCACAAAAGCCCGCACAACATCGGAGCCCAGCAGATGGCCGTATCCCCCCAAAGAAAAGGGAGAAAGAAGACTGAGCCGCTGCCCGCCTCAACACCACGAAGGGCAGGCGGGCGGTGAAAAGCAAAACGCTGGCATGAAACACTGCCGCCCGCTGCAAGGCCAATAAAGGAAGGCGGGCGGTGAAAAAAATGCCGACATGAAAAGCGGCTGCCCGCCGCAAAGTCCACAAAGGAAGGCGGGCGGCGGAAATCCGGGCATTACGTAAAAAATGAAAGGCCCCAGCATAGTGACGCGTGCATAGACGCAGAAGGGTCCCCACAATACACCCGGCCACCCCCCCAGTAAACCCACGGCCCGCTAGAGCAGAGCCTAACCGGCATGAAAAGAAGACACCGGGGAAAAAAAGGGGGGGAAACAGATTCCAAGGTCCTAAGGTCCGCTAGAGCAGGACCGCCACCCGAAACCCACGTACCTGCTACAGCAGGCACCACTTGCCTGACGCATCTGGGGAGACTTGGGCAGAACAAAAAAAACAGGCTTTGGGGTTGGCCGGCCCGCCTCTTATAGTGGTCATGAGGTGTATGGGTCGGCCATATTGGGAAGGGATGGGAGGCATGGGAGGCTAACTTTTTCTTTGGAGGGTTCTGGTGTGGAGCTGAAGCTCACTGCGTTAGTCATGTTGCGAGGAAGACTGACGAGGAGGTAATGTGCAAAATGGGCGAAATCAAGAGCTCAGTCCATCGGTACACACTAGTGACTGATTTAATGCAGCAGTTTTTTTTTATGGGCTGCAGGCAGTGAGAAATCTGTAAAATAAACTACCTCCTTTCTTCAGTCACTGAAACAACTGCATTTAGTTTCACATTTATGTCCCACTTAATTCCAACAAACAATGTTTTAAACAGATCTGCATACAATCACATGGTGATTGTTTTTCAGGAATATGTATTTCTAGAGCCTAGAGCATTTTAGAGCCTCAAAGTGAGGGATTCCGGAATATCGGTAGTGTGGCTTATCCAAACCTTATTTTCATATTCATATTTTAGCATGGCTTTAAACCGATGTTATGTGGAGACAGTCCACTTGCCAGGCTGGACAGCTTACTATTCCAGTCTTTTACAGGCGCGAGACTGAAGTGTTTTGGGGCTTCACAAGACATGATCAGGTCAGATATTACACTCCACCAACTCTGTGACTTTGACTTACCAACTGTTGCCGCGCAACTCACTCACTCCCTCCCTCGGCAATTGAATCAGTGGGGCCGGCGGTCATATTTACTGCAGCTGAGACACGCTGTACATCTGCTCCTCGTGTTTCTCAATCTCAACCCACTGGACAGGCACGTTCGTGTGCCGAAGTCTACCGAAGCAGGCTGCCTCTGGAGGCTTGGCTCCTTATCAGACACAGGGCCTGCACTGGACGGCTAACTGCTCTGTTCGTGAAGTGGCACACTGTTATTTGCATTCAGAGAGGAAGCAGCTGTGTTTCCCCCGGCTCAATATTGAGCATGTGAGAAAGGCAGCTAGTACTCATGGCAGCAGAAAGGCTACCGCCCAATCCGACATGCACTTTGAAGAGTGGGTGACTACCACAACTATGCAACATGAAGACTATTTAGCCCCTCCCACCTTCCTCAGGCTTACCAACTGGCCCACAGCCGAAAAAAAGCTGACGCCGCGGCCAGAAAAATAAATAATTGTTGGAGTTTTCAGTTTAATACTGGGAATGGGGGCCATAAATAGCGGTCGGAGAGGTCACAAATATAGGGGGCAATGCCCCAATGCCCTCAAAGAGGAACTACCCCAGTGCAGAGGTGAATGGAGGGAGCTTCAACCAAGTGCGTACTCCCGATAATGAAGGAGGCTATCCACTTGAGACTTGGTCCTTGAAATCTGGTATTGTGGAGTCTGGGGGTAGCTGTGTGTGCTAGGAAACTACAGGATTCCCCTAAATAATGTGAAATATGGAATATACATTGCCATATCCTGTCATTCAGTGCAGCAAGGTGACTTGCTGTGTAGAGTTGTGTGCGTGTATGAAAAATATGTCCCCTCGGGCGCTTAACTGCGCAAATGGCATGCAAGATGCAGTATGACAGCTTTGTGTGTTGTGCTGCTTAAAAGGTAGAGTACAGGAATAAGTGAGGTATAAAAATATATAGTGCCTTACATCTCTCGGCTAGCGCTGGGGCACAATCGGATGCCTAGAAAAAATGCAGGCACCCTTGCTGCAGGGTGTTAGGCAGCACATTCTATGTCTGTGCATGGAGAGATCAGGAGAGAGAAGAAATGCACCATATATTGTTAAATGTGGCCCATCCCTGCCCTCTCTCTTTCAGGCAGGGCAGCACAGCATGCTGTCTAGCTGTGTTGTCTGCAAATTCCAGAAATAGATTCCTAGTAAAGAATGAGATTGTGCGATCAAAGTACATGTATCACCATGTGAAAAGTAACAATAGCATAACAAGGGCACATTCACTTGTAGAAATATATGTCCCATATATTCCTGTGTACTTGAAAATGATGAAAAATACAGTCCAATTGTAATAGAATCACTTATATCATATCCGAACATGGAATCTTTGTAACATATCCCTATTTCATTCCATGGGGACAAACAACATCTCCTGGAGATCAGCATGTCTGTGATGTATAATCTGTTGATGACAAGGACATGAACACAATACCTCTCCCAGTCAGTAATTTAACACATGGGTATTACATCATTCATTAATTACAGAATCAGAATTACATAAACAGAGTTTCCTTTTATTATATCATAGGTTTCATCACTCTATTTATAACATTTACAAATGTACTCTCTATACATCCTAAATAATTACACTAAGCCCCACACAAGCGTATATACAAAACGGTCATTCATGCCCTACTAGTTCTACACATACCCAGACACATCAATCACACCATACATAACAAAAATATGTGAGACTAAAGTACATAGAACATCACAATGTTCTCAAGAAATACAGTTATTACAAAAACCAGAAGGCAATAACAGAAGAAAAAGCGCCGAAGCACGTTTCGGAGTAGGACAAGGGTCCAAATTTCCTTCGTCCGGGCGCAGGGGATGCAATACTTTCCAAGTACAGTATTCCTCAGTGGAGTTTGGAATAAGAATATGCGATACCACCAAGCGGGGTTCAGATTCAATATCAATCAATGTGGTACCAATCTGTATGGGACAATAGAACAATATTATATACAAATATATGTAATTACATATACTGTTACTTAACTAAGTGGCTGTGGAGAAAGACCAGCACCAGAGAAGCTGAAGAATCCAAAGAAAAATAAATATGTACCTTGCTGTGCCTGGGAAAAGATATGGTGCACGAACCCAGTGATAGCAGTGCTCTAATAAGAAGTTCCTCAAGAACAAGTATAAAAAAAAGAGAAGTGCCCAATCAAACAGCGCCTCATGTGAAGAAGGCAAAAGATACAGAGGGGACTGACTGATCTATAAACAATGTATATACATGGAGCCCTAACGTGTTCTTTACTAGTAGTTGATGACACCATCCTGCCGGCCATGGATGAAGACACCTTCCAACAGCGCCTGAACACTTTTAAAGCATCTCCTCCAGTTCTGACAAGGGAGGAGGACGTTGTTGGGTCTCCAGATGAACCAACCCAGACTGGATATGGAACATCAACCTAACATTTAACCCCTTCCATGCTCATGACAAGGTCAGCTCGTCATGAGGCACACTGGAGCTGTGCTAATGACGAGCTGACCTTGTCATGAACAATGGAAAATTTGAATTTCAGCACCCAGCGGGAATTGCCTTAGCACCAATGTGGTTAACAACTGAGCACTCTGAGGACCCCCAAGTCATGTTTTAATGCCAAGTGGTAGGAATCTGGCAGCCAATGACTGATGAAGTCAGGTTGGGGATGGAGGTTAAAGTGGGCACTCTTGAAGGAGTCCATAAGTGTCTTAGCCCTAATAAGGAGTTGACAAATGCACTTATAGACACCTACTCTTGGCTCCATGGGATTGTTGACTCCATAGCTGACAACACTGGTGTCATGATGCAGAAGGAAAAACAACACCAGCCTTCAACATCTGACACCAGTGATATTGTCAGGCTGCTGGAAGCCATCAACATATTCATCCAGTCCTTAAAAAGTGGACTAGAGACCTTAGGCCATTGTTGGAGGTCAAGATGGATTTCTTCATTACATCAACAACTGCCTTCAATACCAACATCGTTGCTGGGTTGTCCAACCAGCAAGCCCTTGCAAGGGACTACCATGCTGTCTTACTTGTATTCACAAATGTCATTGGGAACATAAGAATCACATCTTCAGCCTCTAATGTTTGTGTTTCAGAGACAAGTAACATCACTCATCTGCCTCTCATTCCAACGCCACAACTGCCAGGGGAAGCAGAGCACGGTCTGACCTGTGTAGGACATCATGCCACCTTCTTTGAAACCCAGTACAGTCCTCTATGCTTGTGCAGTATTTAATGTTGTCCACTTGTAGTCATGATGTAACACAATGTGTAGTCACATTTCTACCTACATGTATTTGGATGCAAAAAAAAACCCTTTCAGGCATAGAGTGACGAATACATTATGCAAAAAAGAAGCAGAGAACTCTGGGTAGTTCTCAAGTTTAGGTGGAAAGCAGCTCCTGTATAGAGCACTCTCAACACCAGCGACACTCTCAAGCACTAAACAGTGTAATTTGGCACTATTTGGTGATTGTTAAAAAGAATACTTCTCACATGATGTAATGTGAGAATATAAACCTGGTTAATAATTAAAAATGTAAAACCCCATTACCAGATTTGTACGTTTGAATGTCAAAAGTTGTTATACATAATTTGAAAAAACACAAAAATACTTTCTTTAACTTTAAGAAGAGATAACTAAAGAGTTTAGCACATGATGTATTTGCATGTTTAACTACAACAATGAAATCCATTGCAATGGAATGATGAACAATGCGTAGTAGCCCAATGCAACATCAGAGTGAATCAAAAAGCAACTTCTTCTTGATGGACATAAGGTGAGATTATAGTAAAGTACACAAATGCTTACCACATACAGAAGGGATATGTGAGGTATGTGAACCCCAAAATACTGTTTCACTTACCCATATAAATACTGCTAGGTAAATAGACCAACATTATTACATAGTTTGAATACATCACTGCTCACACAAAAGTTTATCCCAAAAAAATACACTGGACGGTTGTACCAATACTATCCAGATACTCATGCCCATATTCCTCATGGATTTCCATTGTATTTGTGCAATACCTTGAATGCTATTTACCAGGACATGCAAGGGCACCTTTCGTGGCCCTCAGTGTCATGGTAGATGTGGAGTAATGCAACACAGCCCAAAATAGCAGACTTATATTACTCTGTCCCAGAGAGCCATCACATGTTTTGAGTGTGAGTCCGTCCACATATTATATTATGAGCACACACACACATTTTGCAGAAGTGGCAGACCAGAGAACCTATAAACTCTATACCTCCCCAGGGGAGGGCAAATGAGGAGATATGGGGTCAAAACTTCTTGTTGTGTCCTCTTTTGAAGTGAGCTGCATTATGTGGCACACTTAGCGAGAAGTAAATGCCTATAAAGATTTATTTTGTCCAGGCAGCCGTGACTTCCTGTACAAAAAGAGTCCAGCCAACAATGCGGCCCCCTTGCACTATGGTGCAAGGGTGTCTGCGCTAGGCAGCAGTTTGTGTCCCTTCTTAGGCAGAAGGCAACAATGTGTAGAATCAAGTCAAAACCAACACATACCTTTCAAGTAGGGCCCAACAGTGACAATACTACCTGTGCTGTGCTGTGCTGTGTGTCAAATCAAATACTGAGTCCCACTTCCAGTGTCTGAAGTATAGGTATGGGTCTATACCTGACTCTAATGTGAGGAAGACCTACAGTTCAGAGGAGTGTGACAATGCAACATTTTTGTACTATATACTCAGGACCAGTCGCAGCTCACATAGGGCGTACTGCGGGCCGGGGAGGGGCAGGGTGGAGGGATAATAAACTCGGACATACGATGGAATGGAGAAATGTTACGTTCTTCCGTTTCGTCGTATGTCTGAGTTTACTATCTTCCCACCCTTCCCCTTGCCCGCCCTGCCCCACCGCCCTGCAGCACACCCTATTCAAGCAACCCCTATTCAGGACTATTCCAATCTTATGTACTCAACTAACGCAATAGTAAGAACTTATAACAAATACATTTCATTCACTTAAAGAACAATGATTAATTTATTAAAATGGAAAACGTAATATCTAGAAACACTACCTAACCCTATTTAGCCTACGCTGACTGTCATCAAAACTGTCCTATGCTACTTAATCTAATGCTTAACCTATTGCAACCACTATACAGACATGACAAGATAAACATCAACCCCAAATCTCCTTACCACACATAGGTCAGTACAATACAAACATAAACTACATGCTAAACATATACTACACATGTAAGCATGGACAGATAGACATTTCTATTTGTATTTTTTAATATTCTTTATATATTTTTTGGTAATTTATTTTTTTATAAGACAAAACATTCACCCCACCCACTAAAAATATTGACATAATAAAAACGTAGTTTACAACAAGAGAGAGAAATCTTTTTGGAGAAGGGCAATCACCACTCCTAGTGAGTGGTAGGTCCAGCCACAGCTGTGCCCTCAGATGAAGAGTAATTACAAAAAGGCTGGGCTGTTCCTAAGCTTAAGGAATGTACGTGTCCCTGTAGTATACAGGATGTTGTAGGGCCTCGTGGAGTCCTACGATTGGGCATCCATTTTGTTGGATGTAATGCCCTCACACACCCTTTCAGGTGTCATGCTTCATCATCTGGGCTTGCTCCTCGTTGGGTCGGCGGTGCACTACCCAACGGGCATCACCTCAAAGAGGGGCTCTTTGGCGGAGATCTTTTATCCAACTGCCGTTTAGATGAAGTGCGGGTGCGGGGCCAGAAGTGCGTAGACTTGTAAGTGTGGATTAAAATAAAGCGTTGGGTATTGCACCGCCGACCCAACGAGGAGCAAGCCCAGATGATGAAGCATGGCACCTGAAAGGGTGTGTGAGGGCATTATATCCAACAAAATAGATGTCCAATCGTAGGACTCCACGAGGCCCTACAACATCCTGTATACCACAGGGACACGTACATTCCTTAAAATTAGGAACAGCCCAGCCTTTTTGTAATTACTCTATAATAAAAACATACTCAAAAATTCTACGTAAAAACTTCTTACTTAACTATTTCTAACCTGCTCTATTCTTAAACCTACTCTAAACTAACTATGAACACTTAAAATACTTATAGAAACGGTATAAAAAACAGGGAAGGGTATGTCCAGAGGGAGAGTCCTGGCTCAGATCAGTGTGTCAATGTTCTGGAGTGTATGCTGGCACTTCAATATTATTTCACACCGCCTGTTTTGTTCTACAGCCATCTTGGCAATTCTCCTGTCCATACGATTCAGCCTTTTGACAAGTGTCAAATAAATTTAGTGGGATGCAGCACCTCCTTGTTTTCCTAGCACTGTAGCTGTTGGCTGCTGTGACCTTGAGGGTCCAAGGGTGGTTGGAGACATGCTTTGCACCTGAGTGGCCTCCTGAGCTAATGTTGTTGCTAGGGTTATTTTCTTGGCCCACGCCCTGGTGGATGATGCCCAAATGCCTTCTCCTTGTCATAGCCATGTCTTTCAGGTGGCATGTGCAATTTTGCGGATGCAGCCTTATTGTGCCCTTCTCAAGGCTTCAGTTTTTGCCATACCTGCTGACATGTGAGTTAGAGAGAAAATCATACATCATATTAGGACATGTTTTGTATGTACATCCTGTGTTTCAAAATCTAACGGACAGTGTTATGGATTTATAAGGGCCAGTCCATACATACACCTAAAATTGTTATAGAGAAATGTTCAAAATTCCTTCATTTCAATGACATTTCCAATTACAATATGAAATATAACAAGATTAAGGTCAGTGTGGGTGTACAAATATCTGTATAGTCACACAATCATGTCACACATTTTACTCATACCAGTGATCCACACTCATAGTGCTGTTTTAATTGAAAAATAACTTCATGGGCCAGATATGTAATGTTTTTTAGGTGGCCTTGCATCATGCAAGGGGTTGTAAGGGTAAGACAAAACCTAAATGTTAAGGTAAGCAAGGGCATTTTCGGTGGTTCTGCATGTCTCTAGTAATCTGGATTTACTCAAAATGTGGAGTTACACAAAATGTGGAGTTAAACAAGACAGCACAAATGTTTGACTTGCCTTACTCTGCAACAGGGAGGTATTTAACTGTTGGATGTCTCACCTCATTAACACATTTATTTTGATGGCTTCCCAGATTTTGCATTAGAAAACTAATGGGGGAGGTAGAGGAAAAAGAAGAGGACTCGCCCTCCAAACTATTTGTAAATAACCAAAAAGAGTCCCTCCGGGAGAGAAAAGAGAAGAAAAAGAGGAAAAAAGCTGAAGAAAAAACCTTTTTGTGGGAAGGAAAATGCTTCATTTAAAGTAAACCTCACCCACCAGGGTCACCCCTTGGTGGCATGCTTCATCATAGGTTTCAACACTAACCCGCAATGGAAAGGGGCGTGCTATGACCAAGGGATACGCGGAACTACTAATAGTATGATATTCATATACACCTATGCTGGTTGTAATGGTATTGGAGTGGGTTTCATTGTGCAAAAAAAGAAGTTAACAATAATACATTGTATGTAGAGAACCTGTCACAGTAGGTCTCGCTCTTAGAAGCAGACAGGGCGAGAGATGAAGCTGCTGCGGGCAGAGATGAGGCTACTGTGGGTGAAGAAGAGGCTGCTGCGGATGGGGGCGGAGAGGACGTCGTCGGGCGAAGAAGAGGCTGCGGGCGGAGAGGACGTCATCAACAACACGGAAACAGGAAGCTTCCCAAAAGGCCCTTTGAAAGTCAGCTCTGAAAGTGCTTACAGCGGACTTTTAAAGGGCCTGTACTTCCCGCCGGTGCCATGTGTGACATCACAGAGGTGGGCACATTCAGAGGCCAGCATTAAACAAAGAAGATGGCACAGGGAGCATACGTAGTGAATATGTATTGAATACTATTCACTTTGTATGCTCCTGCGGCCATCTTCTATGCTTGCTCACTGGAAACGTCAAGGCAAGGTCTGCTCGCCGCCAATAAAAGCATGCCCAGCATGCCCCGCGGGCCGTACTATGAGTATCACCGCACTAGATCTTTGGAACATCTGTTAAGGCTAGAGTATTAAACCTAAAAGCATTCCTGTTCAACAGATGATTTGTTATTGACTGGTGTCCTTTTAATGACATGATGAATTGTCTAATGTATTCTCCCGCTATGTTTTTTGTCTGTTAATGATGTTAATTTTCTTTTCTTTGATTATCTAAATTTTATGTATGTATTGAAGGATTTTTATGCTCTTTTTAAATGCTGAATATGTTTGTATTCTAATGATTTTTTTATACATTGTGATTTTAATAAATACACATTAATTTTTCTAGAGAAATGTATTTGGTACTGTGTATATATCTATTACACATTATTTTATTTGTATTTGTATTTTGGTGGTATTGGTTTATCCTTGGATTGTTTGTATGATAGTTGAGTTGCTAAGTTGCCCAAAGGGGGGCCTAATTTTTGACTTTTGGTCTTATTGGTTCACTACCCATTTGGTGCGAAAAGGGCCCCTCTCCTTTGTTGAGACATAAAAGAGATGCATTCATGAGAACAGATGAAGGTTAGTTAAGAGGAGAAATGGGTATGGGAAGAAGAAACATGTGCCAGTGGAATGACAGTAGGATAAAATGTTACCTTCCATCAAACTAAAAGTGACAGTTGTCCCACCCCAGAAGTGACATCACTTCCGTGGCCGGGACTTCCGGGCCCCCGGGTCCCACCCCGGATGTGAAATCATCATCTGGATCACCTGACCGTGTGAGTCATGTGGCCTGTGGGGTGGTCATGTGGGATGTGATGCCACGTCAAGTGGTCTGTCATGTGGGGGTGACATCACCCTAGGCTAAGAAGGAATCCCTTAGTCTCGTGACCTGGGGATACTCACGTGGATGTGACATCAACTTAGTTATGTGCCCTGTGGGGTGGTTACATGGGATGTCACAAGTGAACTCTGGCCCGGAAGAGCACGTGACCTTGGTTATGACATCACTTTAGTCAGCTCACCCCCTGAAGAGCATGTGACTAAGATATGATGTAGGGGCGGAGGCCTCCTTTTCCAGTCTAAACAAGCCTGGGCATGTTGTGACCCCCAACCTCTGAAGACCCTGTGACTAGGATGTGATGTAGAAAAGTATGCCCCCTTCTGGTGTGGGGAATACATATAAGGGGTTTGCAGGCAGCAGCTGCCAGACCCATGCTCTCCTCCTAGAAAGAAACCCAGTCGCCATTATAAAGAGGTACAACTACATCGCTAAAAAGATGCCTGATACAAACAACACCGTCGAAAATATTAACGCAGCGTGGCACCTACACTGATGACCCAAGCTTTGCCGCAAACTGGTTCTAAAGATGTTGATCATGACATCACAGGTTTTAATGAGGAGTTGTGCCGGAGGTTTGCAGATCTTAGCCTCAATGATTTTGCCGCAGTTGATATCCCCTCTTAAGAGATCCAGCAGCAGTAGCGTGGCCTCCAGTAACGAGGCATCGGCTTGTAGCAATTCAGCCAAGATGGGCAAGCAGAAGGATCTATAGCAACTCCTAACTTGCCTGTGAATGAAGATATGTGGTCTCCGGCCCGGTCGTCTTCTGACGTTGTCATCATGTAAGAGCCAGGGGACGGGCAAGCTTCGCCGGTGGTTTTGAGTCGATGCATCTGAATAACTCTACTCTCCAGGGATGTCTGCCTCTTCTAGTCTCGTCTCTTGGAGCACGTAGATGTCGCTTTTAAGTTTCCTTAGGTGTTCGAGCACCTTCCTTCTTTTTACCGGGCTATTCAGCCCCTTGACGTTTAGGGAGACTATTTTGATATCTGACCCTATGCTATTCTGGCTGTTATGTGTCATTAATGCTGCTTTGTATTCGCTGTGCTGGTGTACTGCCACTATGCTCTTTTGCTCTCCGCGCTATGTGCCTATTCATGTCTTCGTGCTTGCCTTTGCTCCTACTTGGTTCGAGTGTGATGAAAGAGAAGTAAAAGATGCAAGAGTTGCAGAGAAAGGAAAGATAGTCAGTAAGCCCATGTATAGAACCTCCCCCCCCCTTTTGTAAATTTATATTTTTCTATATACAATAAAGAATTTCGGAAATAAAAAAAAAAAAACTCTACTCTCAAGAGCTCAGGGGTGTTTTTGAACAAGCAGCATGCTCAGAAGTGAGTAAAAGATTTTATTTTGCATCTTTAAACTGTATGCGCATACATATTTAATGTTAATTAATAGAATGTCTTTCTTTCTTTTTTGAACTGAAGAAAGCATCATCACCAAGAGCAGGGGCAAAGGGCACACCACAGTAAGCCACCGGTTAATGCTGTTCATATTTTACTACTTTTGCTGTTCAAACAGACTCAAAGGCCCACAAGACAAAACTGAGAACGGCATGAGGAATGTGCCTGTATCCTTCATATTGCTGATTTTGAAAAGGAAGCCCTGGCCCTACCCTTTGAGGACATATGGCTTTTTAAAGGTTTTGCAGCTTGCGTTGCGAATGCCTGTCTCGAACGTGACTTTTTTTACTCTCTGTCATGGACATAAAATCAATGACTCACAGCAGGAGGCTCACGAGTGTCTACGTGCCTCGTACACATCAAGAACAATCCGTCATATATGGTTTTTGCTAGACCCACAGAAAGTATATAACGTGCTAAAGCTACTGTATTATTTGACAGGTTAATAAAGTGTGCTCTAGATATGATCAGGGTCATGTCTAATACCTTGAGAGAGATCCAATGCAGGTGCGAGCCATGCACAAAACTTGAGTGCATGCACGGATGGTGTCCGTCATTTCGCAGAAAGATGGTTGAAAGAGCAGTAGAAAAGCATGTGTGATGCATATTTTAAAAATAGGTAGCGGCGAAGGCTTTTTAGTGCCTCAAAAGTTGTTTTAAAATGTTTGATACCTCATTATCGGTGCATTCATGTGTTACTTAACGTACATACTTACTTCTAGGACAATTTACAGAATGACCATCTGCAGGCGGACACTTTAATGAGGCTTGGATACAGTTGCATCGCGGAGTGGATATATGTGTTGATTAAAGAAAGAAGAGCTGAAATACATCCTGCAATTCTGTACTCTTTGAAGGTCTGTGTTCTGCCAGAGGCACTGAAATGTGATAGTCCTACGTGTGTAGTCGGCTGGTGTGTAAAAACACAGGGCCTCATTTATGAGGGCTTGCGTGAGTTTTGGCTTCCGATGCGTCACTTTTTGTGACGCATCGGCGGCGTAAAACATGCCTCCTGATGCGCACTATTTACAAAGTGACGCATCTAAGCAGATGCGTCACTTTGTAAACCCCTGCGCTACATTATACCTGCGTCAGGTATAATGTATGCAGAGGGGGCGTTCACCCGCAAAAAGCCTCGTAATAGTGACGCAGTGAAATCTATGAGATTTCACTGCGTCACTTTTAGGACGCTGTTGCGTCAAAATCTTGCGCCTGCCTCACAGCAGGCGTAAGACTGACGCAAGCCTTTTCACATGGGGCTTTCCCCATGTGAAAGGAAGCATTGCTGGAGTTGCGTCACTTTTGTGTCACACTCCAGCAATGCGTCACTTTTGCGCATACAGATACGTCAGAAATACTGACGTATCTGTAACTCCTTGCGACATGATGCGTCATATTATAAATATGACGCATCAATCATGTCGCAGGGAGAGCGCAGTGAAAAGTGACGCATCGCTGTTTTCACATAGCGATGCGTCACTTTTCATAAATGAGGCCCCCGGTTATCTTCAGCATATTGGAATGTGTGCAAGTACCATATGAAGGGTTTAATACAACCACAGACAGTCAGTTTGCAAAAAGCTTTGGATTTTCTGACCAAAGATTATTTCCCTAATAAAGGTTATGTAGTGTATGACGAGGAATCGTATGTGCTCTTGAATACCACGATCATCCTATGCGTGCAAAGTTATAGGAGGAGCAACAAAGAAATCCTATTTAGAGCAGTTGAATTTGTAGCTGTAAAAATATCAAAACTTGTGACTGTACGATAATGTTTAGCCCTTCACACGAGTGATGTCTGTAATGTATGCCATATTATGTATATATAGTGAATAAACACATTCTCTACAATAGCAGCCTCAATACTTGTATCAATACGCTGTAAATGATGCTTGTTTTTAGGTGTTCAGCAGGTTTTTTCTTTTTAATAAAATGACCTGTTCCAAAACGCGTGTCTTTCATTTCACAGGTTACAGGGGTTGATAACATGGCTTATGATGTGTTGAGGAAAATGTATTACGATAAAAGCCGGGTCGGAAGCTTTGGAAGTGCAGAAGCTTTGTTTAAAAGGGTACAAGATGAAAAAGAGCCGGTAAATAGAAAGCTAATGAAGGAGTAGCTGTCTGGGCAAGTGGCAAATTCGCTCTATAAGCGCACTAGGAAGAGTTTCAAGAGGAGACCAAATATTGCTAATCCGCAAATGGATTATCAATGGCAGGCAGACATCATTAGTCTTCAAGATCTATCCAGACACAATAACGGAGCGCAATAAATATGAACAGTCATAGATGTATTGTCCAAGTACACCTTTGCAGAAGCGGTAAGCGGTAAGATGGGAATTAGCATCACAGTGGCCTTTAAAACCATAATCAGCAAAGGCCGAACCCCTAAAAAACTGCAGAATGATGCAGGAAAAGAATTTTTAAACAAACTGTTTCAGAACTTATTATTACAACACTTGAGTCATCATTTTATAATGCCCACGGAGGTCAAGGCCGAAGTGATAGAACACTTTAACAGAACTTTAAAATCTAAGATGTGGAGAAATTTCACAGCTTACAACACATACCGTTATGTGGATGCATTACAGACATTTATAGATGTTTATAATACCAGCTACCACAGAACCATCAAAACAACACCAATAGCGGTAACGCCGCAAAATTCTTTAGAGGTGTGGAGAACTGGTTCACAGTCAAAGTAAAGAAACCTCTTCTAAAAGAAGGTGATCAGGTTAGGGTGTCTAAATTGAAGGGAATCTTTAAAAAAGACTACCAACAGACTTTTAGTAATGAAATATTTATAGTGGCGTGAGTTGAGCTTAAAGAAGGTATATATATTTACAGCTTAAAAGATTGCGACGTGAAGAAGTTACGGCAGCTTTTACAATGAAACAAAAAGGTGCCTGCCAATCAGGAGAGGGTCAACAGGGTTGAAAAAGTTTTGAAATGGAAGGGTAGAGGGGCTAAGAAGGAAGCCCTAGTCAAATTAAAGGGGTGGCCCGAGAAAAGTAACAGTTGGATGCAGGATTGCTCTCTAAAAGCTGTGTGAGTTTAGAGATCTCTGCCGAAGAAGGCAAAACAAAAATTATGGAAACTGAGTCATTTTGATTCACCTTACCTTTCAACACGTCAAAGACCATGTTCCCCGGCAATCAAATTTCTAATTTTATAGTGAAACTGGCCAAACCTGTGGACCTAACAGGGGACTGGGAGGCAACCCTAACTGAACTCCAATACCCTCGAACATGGAATACATTTACCAGGGCAGAGGCTAAGTTTACTTCTTCTTTGATAACTTTATTTCGGTCTCAAAGGACCATAAAAGTACAAGATAAAAATGCATAAAACAATACATGCCAGTAATAAATAACATAGAATATAACACTCACTACTATAATCATATATATACACTCCTATTTACAACACATACCGTTATGTGGATGCATTACAGACATTTATAGATGTTTATAATACCAGCTACCACAGAACCATCAAAACAGCGCCAATAGCGGTAACGTCGCAAAATTCTTTAGAGGTGTGGAGAACTGGTTCACAGTCGAAGTAAAGAAACCTCTTCTAAAAGTCCAACCTAAGGGGAACTAACGGGGTACTAACTGGTAGTCCTAGCAAGCTCCTCATAAATGAGTGTTCTACCCTAGCTAGGCTTAAAGGCCTATAGTGCCCCCATAGTTCGGCCCCATACACTCCTATTTACAGGTATAAAAATAGCGCAATTAAAATTCAGATTAAATCATTCACAATAGCTATCAAAAGAATACATTTAAGTTCATAGAATATGTGGATCACAGTTTATATCTTTAAAAAGGTTCTGCGTTTTAACCACATTCCATTTAGGAAACGGGAGACGGAAAAAACAATAGGAGGATGAGTATCATATTTTAAAACTCTAAAAGCATTTTCACATTCTCTGTATCCCAAATTCCTGCATATTTGTTTCACCCAGCGATTACGCACCAGTTTGTATTCAGGACAAAAGAAGAAAACATGAATTTCACTTTCAGAGTGGTGTCTGCATGCTGGGCACTCTGGGTTGTTGTTCGAATCCCATTTACTGGTGAATGCCCTAAGCGGCAGACAACCCATTCTGAATTGCAAGTACAACTTCCTTGCAGATGCTGGATATATTAGGTCAAGGAAGTCCTCCTTTCTATACTCCTCTTTTATTTGGAGGAACTGTGTAGTCAGTCTACTCACTGATGAACTAGCATGAATTGCCGCTAAATTGCAATGCCTGTACTGGTGTACCAGGTCCGCCCTGGAAAGGGCCGGACATGCTAAATCGGGTGAATCCCAGAGCTCTGGTAGGCCAATCCTCCTGCAAAGATCTTTAATGTGGGTTAATCACTGAATTTTCTTGTGTCTGATTACTGTCCACACATCCCTGAGCTCATTTCGGTAGGAGACCAGTTCCGGGACAGACCAGAGTCTTCTCCAATAGGTAAGTGGCCTTAATGCCACCTCCTCCTCCAGAGGGAGTAGCCCCAAGTCCAACCTAAGGGGAACTAACGGGGTACTAACTGGTAGTCCTAGCAAGCTCCTCATAAATGAGTGTTCTACCCTAGCTAGGCTTAAAGGCCTATAGTGCCCCCATAGTTCGGCCCCATACATAGAAGCCGCTCTCACTTGTACTTTGTACGTTTCTATTACTGGAGCGGCCGGCTTGTAGACAGAAGCTCTGTGCAATTTGGTTAGCCCACCCGCTGTTTGGGTCAACTTTAGAGCAGACTTAGCCACCTGGGTGTCCCATCCCAGATGTTCCTCGAGAGTGATACCAAAGTTCTCGAAGGTCTTTACTCTCTCTCGGGATGTTCCGTTCAAAACTGGATTTGGGCGCATCTTCCTTGGGGGGTAAAAATCATAAATTTCGTTTTGGCTAAATTAATCTCAAGGCCTCTTAACACACAGAATTCTGCAAAGCCATCCAGGATACGTTGAATACCCGTTGATGTCCTGGACAATAATAGAGTATCGTCCGCGAACATCAATGCGGGTACCCTGCCTTAGGTTAGTCCAGGGGCATCAATGTCTTTTACACCTAGTAGATGGTCTATGAGCCCATTAATGTAAAGACTAAAGAGGGTGGGAGCCAACACACACACCTGGCGCACCCCCTTTTCTACCGGGAAACGGGCCGACGATTCCCCATGCTTCCCACATCTCACCTGGGCAAAGGTTTCTGCATGGAGCCTTCTCAGCACATCAAGAAAGTAATGAGGGATGCCAAGATCCAGAAGGACTCTCCACAGTGTATCCCTGGGGACCAGGTCAAACGCCGACCGCAGGTCCACGAAGATGAGGTAGAGGCTGCCACCCTCTACACTCACTGATTTCCAGTATAGGACCTGGAGGTGAAATATCTGGTCGATGGTGGACGCACTCGTTCTGAATCCAGCCTGTAGGGTACTCAAAATGTAATTTTCCCCTTCCCAGGTCTGGATTCTTTCCAAAATTATTCGTCCCATCAACTTCTGGGCAATGTCTATCAGGCTAATAGGCCTGTAGTTTGATGGTAAACAAGGGGCAGCCTTTTTTGTGAATGGGAACTATCTCTGCTCCACGCCAGGTGTCTGGCGGGTCCATCCCCATTAGAATGGAGTTGAACAGGACACAGAGATAGGGGGCCCATATTTTCGGTTCTGAACGAAATAGGTCCCCTGGCAGTTTTTCGAGCCCGGGCACCTTGTTAGGTAACAACTTGGTGATGGCAGATTCGACCTCAGTAATAGAGATCTCCTGTGCCCCCCCAGTGGATACTCGTGGAGGGAGCACAGGGTTGTCGTAGCCAGATCATCATTGCCCGAGCATGCATACAGGGTTCCGAAATGGGCTTCCCATACTGCTGGACCTATGTTGAGGGTAACTGCTGTTCTATCTTCGCTCCCCCCATTGCTAACTATTGCCCAGAATGTTTTCAAGTCCTTTTGCTGTAGGGCTAGTCTCAGGTTCTCCCACTTGTCCATTTCCCAAGATTTTCTTTCCCTTTCTATCACTTGCTTGTACTGCGTACGAAGTTCCTTGATCTTATGCTTGTCCTTAACCTTGATGGCTTGAATTAGGTCTCTTTTATTTTTGCGACAGTTGGCATTGTACCAAGGGTGGTTCGGCACCGTTTTTTCTTTAGTACTCCCTTACGGGTAGAACGCCTTGAGCAATTTAGAGGTCAGCTGATTGTGAATTTCAACAGGCCTATTAGCCTATCCGACTTGGGAGCCCCGTGTCCCAACCCTCGCCATTTCAATGAGGTGCGGGACAACCTGCTGGTATATATGTGCCAACTTTTTCGATGAACCCAATATATGAGGCCACTTGACTCTCCATCTATTATTGTGTAGCAGGAGAGGTTGTTGGTCGGGGTTGGGCCCTGCTTGGTGGTTTGACAGGCCCCAACTCCCTGGCTTAAGTGTCCTTACCAGGGCATTGTGGTCACTGTCGTGCCGCCTTAGGATCCGAAAGTCCAACACCCTATCCCAAGATCTAGATTCAATCATAATATAATCTATGATTGATGTTTGCCCTTCTCTATTAAATGTCGATAGGCCAGGTCTATCCGATTTTGATCTACCATTGCAGGGCCTCAGGGATAGGGAGAGAGTAGATGAAATGATTTGTAGAACCAACGGCGTCCATGCTTTGACTGGAGGAATCATGGGGTCCGGGATGTTCCAGTGCCGGTTTTCGGCATCCAGGTCATCTAGGCCAATGTTGCCAAGGGGTTCGAACTGGCAGTTAAAATCGCCCCCTATTAGCACAATATACTCTGGGTTGAGAGACAGTATATATTCTCTCAGATGATTTATAACAGTAGACTCTTGCCCACTCTGGGTTGGCCTGGAGTAGATGTTAATTAGGGCAATATGTTTTTTAGTTGGGAGGGTTAATAGAACACATTGTATATCGAGTGAATTTGTTGGCAGCTGTTCCGCTTTAGTACCCAGATGCGTGCCCACCAATATACTTAATCCACCCGATGGTCTACCCCTACCCTTTATCGTGGCCAGTATGTTAAAGGTAGCAAAGCCACTCCGCTGGTTGTTTTCCAGAGCCCACGTCTCCTGCATTAGACAAATGTCATGTTTGTCTATGAACAGCCCCCAGTCTGGGCATATTAACTTGTTTTTCATCCCACCCACATTCCATTAAAGAATGCTAATGTTGCCGTTTGCCTCCCCAACCCTAGTCCTCTTATTAATGCCACAGCTTACTAGCCCTGGTGGGTGGTCGACCTTTTGTGTATATGTCCCACCACCCCTCTGACAGCTGGTTTACTATAAAGCGTGACGATAAGTGTGTGTATCTCAGATGCTTATGGGACCCTAGAGCTCCTGATATTAACTGTGGGTTTTATGCGCTCTTTGTATATACCGATATTATAGAGCTGCAACAGGTTGGAGATAGTTATTCTCCCTTGATAAAGTGGGTACTGGTGAAGGGTGAAAACAACTCTTTGGTAAATATTCAGCATATCAAGCCAGACTACTTGCTGATTTCTAAAAATTACTTTAACACTATTTCCATCATGATATTTGATGACTAGTCTGAACTGGTGGTCTTTAAATATGGGAAAGTGACTTTCAAGTGTCATTTAATGCCATGATGCAACAGCCTACATTAAAGACTTTGTCTTTGTCATGGTGTTCATGAAAACATATGGCGACTCTGCTGTGCACAGGGACTATTACTAACACCAAGCTGGATATGGTGGACCCCCATTCTTTCAATGTACCCCGGTTATGTACGGGAAGGGGCTGGAAAGTTTTTCCGTAGTTTTTTAGAATTGCTATGACTTTCTTGAAAAGAGGCTATGAAATTGCAAAACCCCACGTTAAAGCAGCCACTGCAAACATTACCCAGAATGCTGAGCGTATGAACAAACAACCCCAAGAAGGAGCTGGGCTGGTGCGGAGGAGTGACAACGGTGCTACTTCGTACGAAGTTCCTTGATCTTATGCTTGTCCTTAACCTTGATGGCTTGAATTAGGTCTCTTTTATTTTTGCGACAGTTGGCATTGTACCAAGGGTGGTTCGGCGCAGTTTTTTCTTTAGTACTCCCTTACGGGTAGAACGCCTTGAGCAATTTAGAGGTCAGCTGATTGTGAATTTCAACAGGCCTATTAGCCTATCCGACTTGAGAGCCCCGTGTCCCAACCCTCGCCATTTCAATGAGGTGCGGGACAACCTGCTGGTATATATATGCCAACTTTTTCGATGAACCCAATATATGAGGCCACTTGACTCTCCACCAATTAGTTTGTGTTTATTGCCTGTTTGCCTGTTTTTCGCTCCCCCCGGCTCTTCCCTACCCGCTCCCGGCTTCACGCCACCGCCGCTAACCCCGCCCCCTTTTTCTTTCTGTACCCTCCCCGCTCCCGCCTCCCAGCTGCTCCGCCCTCCCTCGCACTTGGCCATATATGGCGACCGTGCGACGCAGGTGAGTGTGACCTAGTTTAGGACACCCCCCGCGCCGCACGGCCACCAGCTGCTGCGTGTGCCTCCCGCCTGCCTGCCTCGCTGCCCCGGCTGCCGCTGTGTGACCACGCCCCGTGCCACCGAGCGGCGTGGTCTGCGCTCGCCTGTCCTGCAGGCTCCTGTACCCCGCTAACTTGCCGTGTGCCCCTCAGCATTTATTGTACTTTATTGTCAATTAGTTTGTGTTTATTGCCTGTTTGCCTGTTTTTCGCTCCCCCCGGCTCTTCCCTACCCGCTCCCGGCTTCCCGCCACCGCCGCTTACCCCGCCCCCTTTTTCTTTCTGTACCCTCCCCGCTCCCGCCTCCCAGCTGCTCCGCCCTCCCTCGCACTTCGCCATATATGGCGACCGTGCAAACGCGCAGCGTTGACGCGCAGCGGGCGCGCCGATTGTGCGCCGAAGGCGCGCCAAAGGTAAGCCCATCTGCGCCCGTCCGCGCCTGGACCGCGCCCAGTGCCAGGACCCCTGGCCCCCACCGACGAAAGAAGACCCGACTGTCCTACAACGCCACCGAACTCCTCGCACTCAACACCGGCAGAACCCCTGGATGCTACCGAGCCACCCCGAAGCACACCCACGGACCCTTCAGCTGCCACGCCTGCAAGTTCACCTGCATCCGGTCCTGCCCCCCACCAGCACCCGCCAAGCCGAACACCAGCAGCAACCACCTGAAGTGCATCCTGCTCAACACCCGCTCCGTCCACAGGCACGCCATCGAACTCTGGAACCTCCTCGACACCACAGCTCCAGACGTCGCCTTCCTCACGGAAACCTGGATGAACGACTCCTCAGCACCCGACATCGCCATCGCCATCCCAGAGGGATACAAGATCGCCCGAAGAGACCGCGTCAAACAGATTGGAGGAGGCATCGCCATCATCCACAGGGACACCATCCACATCACGACCAACACCGACGACACCCTGAAAACCGCTGAACACCTACACTTCCAGATCCACACCGACCCGAAGACCACCCTCAGAGGCACCCTGATCTACCGACCCCCGGGACCTCGCACACAATTCAGCGAGGACATCGCCGACTTCGTCAGCCCGCATGCCCTCCCCTCCGCTGACTACATCCTCCTGGGGGACCTCAACTTCCACCTGGAGAACAACAACGACCGCAACACCATCACCCTGCTCGACAACCTCGCCAACCTCGGACTCAAGCAGCTGGTATCCACCCCCACCCACCTCGCCGGACACACACTCGACGCCGTCTTCTCATCCAGCAAAGACATCACCTTCAGCCACGCCACTGGACTCCACTGGACGGACCACAGCTGCGTCCACTTCACCTTCCGAAGAA
The DNA here is from genome assembly GCF_964261635.1 of Lissotriton helveticus. Classification (NCBI taxonomy): domain Eukaryota; kingdom Metazoa; phylum Chordata; class Amphibia; order Caudata; family Salamandridae; genus Lissotriton; species Lissotriton helveticus. Next base: position 571,279,584 of record NC_136071.1, on the reverse strand, counting down.
CGACGACCCACCACCACCAGCAACCGGTTGCTCGAAGAAGCTGGAACAAGATCTCAGCCGACCAGCTCGCCGCTTCCCTGAGCCAACACCCCCCCGCCAGCTCAGCGAACCCCAGCCAGGCCGCCGACAACCTCACGAAGTGGATCAACAACTGCGCGGACGAACTCGCCCCACTGAGGACCTCGCCCGGCAGACCCGGCAGCAAGAAGGCCCCATGGTTCACCGACGAACTCAAGAGTTCCAAGAAGAACTGCAGAGCCCTCGAGAAAGCCTGGAGAAGGGAACCAACACCAGACAACATGACCGCCCTCAAGCTTGCCACCCGGAAGCACCACCAACTGATCCGCGCCACCAAGAAAACCGCATTCAAGGACCGGCTGGACAACAACGCACACAATTGCAAGGAACTCTTCAACATCGTCAAAGAGCTCTCCAACCCCAACGCCGGAAACAACGACATCACCCCATCGCAAGACCTCTGCAACTCCCTCGCCTCCTACTTCCACAACAAGATCGCGGACATACACAACAGCTTCACCACTCAACCGACGCACGCCACAACCGAACCACCGCCCCCCACCACCACCCTCCGCGCCTGGACTCCGATCAGCACCGAAGACACCATCCGCATGATGAACTCCATCCACTCCGGATCTCTGATTGACCCCTGCCCTCACCACGTCTTCAACAAGGCCGACGCGGTCATCGCACCCCACCTGCGGGACATCATCAACACCTCCTTCGACACCGCCACCTTCCCGGAGAGCTGGAAGCACGCCGAACTCAGCGCCCAACTAAAGAAACCTACAGCGGACCCCACCGAACTCAAGAATTACCGCCCCATCTCGCTCCTCCCGTTCCCAGCCAAAGTCATCGAGAAGACCATCAACAAGCAGCTGGCCGCCTTCCTCGAGACGAATGGATCCCTCGACCCCTCACAGTCTGGCTTCCGAGCCAACCACAGCACCGAGACCGCCCTCATCGCTGCCACCGATGACATCCGAGCCCTGATGGACAACGGAGAAACAGCGGCCCTCATCCTCCTAGACCTCTGCGCGGCTTTCGACACTGTCTGCCACCGCACCCTAGTGCAGCACCTCAGCAACGTCGGAATCCAGGAGAAGGCACTGGATTGGATCATCTCCTTCCTCGACGGAAGAACACAGAGAGTCCGTCTACCACCGTACAAATCAGAGGCCACCGGAGTCATCTGCGGCGTCCCTCAAGGATCCTCGCTAAGCCCCACCCTCGTCAACGTCTACATGAGCCCCCTCGCGGCCATCGCACGCCAACACAACCTCAACATCATCTCCTACGCTGACGACACCCAGCTGATCCTCTCCCTGACCAATGACCCCGCCGCCGCCAGAGCCAACCGTCACGAAGGGATGAAAGACGTAGCCGAGTGGATGACGACCAGCTGCCTGAAACTGAACTCAGACAAGACGGAAGTCCTCATCCTGGGCTCCTCGCCCTCCGCCTGGGACAACTCCTGGTGGCCCCCCGCCCTGGGCAGCGCACCCAAACCAACAGACCACGCACGAAACCTGGGCTTCATCCTGGACTCCTCCCTCACCATGACCAAACAAGTCAACGCCGTCCCCTCATCGTGCTTCAACATCCTGCGCATGCTACGCAAGATCTTCCGGTGGATCCCCACCGAGACAAGGAAGACGGTCACCCAGGCCCTCGTCACCAGCCGACTGGACTACGGCAACGCCCTCTACGCCGGAACTACCACCAAGCTCCAGAAGAGACTCCAGCGGATCCAGAACGCCTCAGCCAGACTCATCTTCGACATCCCACGACACAGCCACATCTCCGGACATCTGAGAGACCTGCATTGGCTCCCCGTCAACAAAAGAATCACCTTCCGCCTCCTCACCCACGCACACAAAGCCCTACACGATCAAGGCCCGAGCTACCTCAACAACCGCATCAACTTCTACGCTCCCAAACGACACCTCCGATCAGCCAGCCACGCCCTCGCCGCCGTCCCCCGTATCCGAAGAACGACAACAGGAGGAAGATCCTTCTCCTTCCTGGCCGCCAAGACCTGGAACTCCCTCCCTCCCGACCTGCGCCTGACCCAAGACCACCTCTCCTTCAGGAAGAAGCTCAAGACCTGGCTATTCGAGCAGTAGCAGCACTCCCCCCCCCCCTAGCGCCTTGAGACCCTCCGGGTGAGTAGTGCGCTATACAAATGTCTATGATTGATTGATTGATTGATTGGTGCTACAAGGAAGCGAAAAGCATCAAGTCGGAGGGGCCTGCCCTCTCCCTATAAAAAAAGGAGACGCGCTTCAAAAGTCTCTCAAAAAAGAAGGTCCGCAAATTGGCAGTGAGCCTCAAAGAACAAGAAAACAACATCCTTCAGTAATTTTTTTTTTAACTCAGCAACACCAACCATGTCATTTGTGCATTGCGCCTCTGGAGAATGCACCAAATCTGAGCTAGACCTATTTTCCCACAAGCCAAAGCAGACCAGCATTGAAAGTAGCTTTTTCATGGAAGTCTCGCCTCTAGCCACTTTAACAACGCTCACTCTCATAGAGTTTTTGTGTCGTGTATCTGGCTCTGCACACAACTCTACTAAAACTGGTCTGTTAAAATCACAAACAAGAGCTAGAAAAACATAGACGATGATGCTAAAGTGAAGACGATTGCTTACCCTATAGCAACCATGTTTAACCAAGTAGACACTACCCTCAGGGATCGTCTCATCACGCAAAATTATAACATGTACGCCTACAGAGCATACATCAAGAGTATTCTCAATTACAGCAGTGATGTCCTGGACACCCAGCTTTCATCCGGGCTCTTCTACATGGACACGTACGCACATTTTGAAGACAATGAGCTGGATAGACCCAATGAAGATTTTGTAAAGACCTAAAGTAAAGAGATGTCCCTCCTCGGTCGTATACATGCCGACCTCTTTTACCAAGATGAGCTGCTAATCAACGGTATCGATCTTAAGATCAAACTTACCCACAACAAAGACTCGTTCTGTCTCATGAGCGGCGATGCGGAGTGGTATAAACTTTTTATACGGGCAGCCATTTATTTGTAAAGAGAGTGAAAGTGTCAACCAGCATCAGATTGCCACACGGCAAAGCTTTACAGCAATCAAACGTCAATTACGCTGTTGAAAGAGTAGCTTTCAAGATATTCAGCCTACCCATAGGAAGGTGGTTAACCCATTAACAACATTTATTTTTGGGTCAACTATTGAATCTCATTATCATAGGGTTTATCGATAACACTGCTTTTAGCAGCCTGCATACGGCAAACACTTCCTAAAAAATGACAAAATCACCAATGAGGCAATGTTCCACGAGGGCGCTGTGATTCCTGCAAAACCGTACACACCCAGCTTTGAAGACAATAATTTTATTAGGGAATATCTAGGATTGGTTTAAATAACAGAAAAACACATGAGGGACTCTGAAGTTGTCATGTCAAGAGAAGGTTATGGACAGGGATACATACTGTTTGCATTTGATTTGAGCCCCGATATGGTAGACGGCGACCACAACAACCTGATCAAGAATGGAAATCTAAAAGTTGAAGTACCTTTTAAGCAACCCCTGTCATCCAAATCATTCACGCCCAATAGATTTGTTTTGATCAGCTGTAAAACATTGTTACATATACACTTTTCAGTGCCGTGTTTTTTAAGCAAACATAGATATTTCAAGAAATACTTTTAAGGTTATTTTCAATTGATAGTTTACCCGCTGAATTTGGGAAAGAAAGACCTAGCAGTCTTGTGTTTAACACAGAACCACACTATCAGAAAGGAACTCATTGGGCGGCTCTGTTTTTTTAGATAAAGACGCAGTTACGGTGTTTGACAGTGTCACTGCGTTCCCCACGCACCACATCTATGCAACACCTATATTTATGTATTTAAACAAGCTAAAAGGGTAGAGTATACCAAAATACAGGTACAGGATACTCTCTCCATTACTTGTAGCGAGCATTGTGTTTATATTATTAGTAAAATGTCAGATTTATGGCCTTTAGAAATTTCTTAAATCTATATCTGAGCGATCTCGCTAACAATGATCATCTTTTTACGAAATATGTGGAAAAAAAAACACAAGGTCTACAGCAAGTGTGGCCAAATCAGCTTTCACATTTTGTCAAAAGTGTAAGCCTGTGTGAGGTCCCCCAGCGTGTAATGTTACATATGTAAAATATAAAACAACATTTTAAAACAGAGCACCTGGTGCAGTTTGTTTAGTTCCATTTAAAAGTACATTTTAAAACTTTAAAAATAACATGTTGTTTAAAAGATATCAAAGAAACAGTGGAAAGTTAACATTTACTACAGAAATAAAAATGGAAACAGTAAGTAACATATCCATACAAAAATATACATAGGTGCTAAATGAGTGATTGTGGAAGACAGATTTTAAAGACGCATTAGACAGATAGCCACGTCTTCATTCTGAATAAAGTCTTTTTCTGATCCAGAGGTAGAGCATCTGCGCTACTTTTGGGAGCCAACTGGGGAAAGAAAGGCGACGTGGACTTCTCTGTGCAGGGATGAAAAACCACTGGTAGTGGGGTCCCTGGAGGTGTATAAGCTGGATCTTTTAAGCTTTTAAGCTGTTGCCGGTGTTCAACATTACCTACAAGCGTGGAAGGTATGTTGAGTTCTGCAGAGGCAAGCAGAAACTGCTGTGATAGAGTTTTTGGGGTGAGTGAGGCCTTTCACTAGGTCGTACATGTGGGACCCCACAACAGGGCAATCTCTGAAGAGGAATTCGCTTTTCTCACTCCATGAGGTGATATCTTCGACAAAGTCATTATGGGTGGTCGAGCTTTCTCAGTCATGATTCCCCAGCTATAGAAAAAGCTCCCTGAGAGTATGCGCAGCGAAGCCACTCTCCTTCCATTTAGCAGAAAGCTAAAGACCTTTCTGTTTACACAGGCTTTTGGTCAAGATAAACTCTGACCGAGTAGGCACTGGGATGGGTAACCCCTGGTTTTGTTCTGATTTCCCTCACAAGCGCTAAGAGACTGTTGGTGATTTTGCGATATACAAATGGCATTTAACATAACATAACAAATCTTTAGCACCAGTCATTTTACTTAACAACATTTAGGCAGCGCCTCTGTACCTTTGACATATTTTTTTAAAAATCTTTAACAAATGTGTCTGCAGCTGTGTGTTGTTCTTGAGGCTCTGGTGTCTGGGGATTTTCAGAGACCGGGGTGAATAGAGTCAATGTGTTTCTTTCAGCCCAACCTTGCTGGTAATATTTTAAGAAGTTTTCAAGAGCATATGAGTACAGGATAGCTTTGTCGTGAGTTTTTAAGTTGATGCAATTCAAAATGTCTTTCATCTCCGCATCCAGGCAATATGTATAATTTTCCTAATGTTGCGTTTACTGTTTGTGGGTTCCCTCAACTTTTCTAGTTGGTGCTTTAGTACCAAGTACATCTTTTAGGTGAACTCCAGCCATTAGTTTGAGTTGACTAGGCCGGTGATTAAAGGAATCGCAATGCCCAGCAAAGAGTCTATAAACCCTCCTAATTGTCTCACCAATTTCTTTTTAATTATGAGCTTCTTGATGAGGCTTTTACACTTTTTTTTAAATTGGAACTGACCTCTGATATAGAGATGTTGCCTTTTAGGATGTTTAGCTCGAAATCTGAAATTGCAGCAATTAAATCATCCAAAGCCGAACACAGGATGGCCTTTCTTTGTTGGGGACGAGCTGTGCCTGGCATTTTTAGAAGAGCAAGATTTCAATGTAAACACGCTGACACATTTGACACCTTTGACACCTTTTACTATAAGGTCTAGAAAGGAAATGTTATGGGGTCTCCTTATCAATTCTTTTTATTGGTTTTAGGCTTGGTTTTGACTGTACAAGTAAAGGGAATATTGGATGGAAAATTACCAGCATGAAGTCTGTATTCTTCGAGTGTGTTTGTTTTTAAATCGACCAGCAAGTAACCGTGGGTCTTTTCAGTAGCGCCGTTAAAGGCTTCCAAAAAACCATTGTGTTTCCGGGATACATATGTTTAGCTATAACGATGCCTGCTTTTTGTCTGGGGGGGGGTTAAATAACACCAGATAAGAGGCGTTGAAAGCTATAGAATGGCTGTTCCTACCTTTGTAAAACAAATTCAGCGCTATGTAACATATGATTAGATTACGATGGTGAGACTATTGCATGAAGGCTTTCTCCATCTCAGTGTGGTCGCTGCCTTCGCTCATGAGATCTTCTACAATCACCATGCTTTTGCGGGTCTGGGGTAGCAAAGCATTGCTGTTGAGACTATTCGGTATTCCTTCTATAAATTTAATGTGTAGGAACTTTCAAGATAGTTCTATATAAAGATTTTGTCAGCATAATTAAAGCCATGCAATGTTGGTCGGGGTACAAGTTAAAACACTAGGAGCATTTCCTAAAAGCATCTTTATAAAATAACTTTTACTGCAATTTGAGCGGCCTGCTAATACACATGAGAATGGGTGCTGCAGTTTGGTGTCCATAGCCAGATCTAGGAGGGTCTGCCTCTCAATACCTGTCAGGCAGAGTTTTATAGTCTTCAGTCAGCACACTTTTATTGAACACAACGCACAAGGTTTTATGCAAAGGAGCGGTTGTAATTTCCCACTGTTTTGGACCTGACAATGCTAGGTTGATGGACCATAATAGTTTTATCATTACCGTGGTCATCCCCAGGGGAATATTCAGTCACCAGATCTTTTAGACTGTCAACATTGATTTTTAATTGGAATTGTTAACATTTAGGGTAATACCTTTGACTTTTACACAGAAGGCGTTTTTAGGACTGTGAAAAGCGTAAGTCTTTGGTCCAGAAGAACACACTCTAGTATGGGCTCATTAGGTTCTAGTTTGCTGGTAAATTCTCCCAAATAATCCCTGAGTTGAGTATCTTCATCCCGGGCTTGCTCAGAAAAATAACAGAGCCTGTATCATGATACAGACATCTGTCTTGAAGATTATCCAGGACTCTATAAAGCTCCAAGCGAGTGTGCGCTGTTGTGAAACATGTTATAAAGATGTTTATATTGTTACACGTTGTTGGATACTCTTTTGTATACTTCCAGCATAAAAATGCAGTTTAATCATCAATAAACTTGCAGCTGGGCACCTCATAACATGAGCCAAAAAGATATTTGTACAGTTCATCAGAATGTGTGATGATCATAGTGTTTGACAAGTTTGTTTGTTGGTCGTCTTTTCCCCATATAGAGTTGAGGCAGAGTTTAGCTAACTGCCTTCTGGCAGAATTGACCTCCCTGTGTTCTGGTCATAAATGTATACCCTTGTGAGCATAGAAATCGTCTATATATTTTTGCTTTGTGGCCTCGGTAATACACTATATTGGAAAGTCGTACGATTTTTGCTGATCTCTAAGAAATTATTTAATATACTCAGATAAGAGCTTGGTTGCAGTCTGTTCAAAGTGCCATATTTCATGTATTTTTCCACGTCTATAACCTTTCTCCATGGCCACTTGCGCCTTAGTGCTACACCAGGTACCCGCCATTGCCCTTTCTTCATCAGAGAGTTTGCACACGCTACTGTGTTTATTTTCTATGCACATTCGACTCAGGGGAAACATTTGTTTACCCTCACAGCAGAACGGGGAAATAAAGACTCCTGGGAGGGTAGACTTGCCATTTAATCACCCCAAAGTACTGGCTGATGTCTTTAAAGTCCCTATATATGATGTGTGGTTGCCCTAAGGGGTACAGCTTCATCTTGTTAACGTACAGATACAGACTGGTAAAATCGTAGTGATGGATTTTCTCACCCTTGCACACCTACTTGTACAGCTGTATTGCTTTAGTACGTCCCCCATATAAGGTGTTGTGGGGTTCAAGAGGTTCTGATATTTCCCTGCTCTTAATAAAGGCTCATAGTTCTGCATCTGATTTTAACATATCTAACCACAAAAGCACCGAAAGGGATCTTCAGAACAAATCCTCCATTCTCAACATAGTGTGCCTGTGCAGGTGCTCAAAATGGGTGTGAAACAGGAAGTTAAACTTGTGGGGTATGTAGCATCGCAGACAACTGTGATAAAAACAGCTGTTGTATTCAAAGGCTGTCGGCGCGCCTTTAATTACAGCGTAACCATATAGGAAGTACGGACCCATGTGGTATTCACCACCCTGCAAAGTGTGTTGGATAAATATGCTTTCCTTTTCGGAGACGTACAAGAGCCACTGAATAGAGGGTGTAGAATACCAGTTTTATTTACCATTATAGAGTTCAGGGGGCACCAGCGCTATGCTTTCAGACTGTAAAAACATGTGTTTGTAGATAGCCATGCACAAGGAAGCCAGCATCACAAACTGAAAAGGGTCGATGTACTCGAAGTGTTTTGTCATCTCAGGGGTGCAGGGGTTCAAAACATTGTTGCATCGACATCTTTACAACCCCATCTCTGAAGAGGTTGCAAGCTTTCCTCAAGATTAATATATTGTTATATTCCATATAGGTACCTTATAGAGGCGTAGGTAAACCACAAACTTTCACCTATATTCTTCCCTACAATACGTACATAACGGTTCTTAGGCACTGACCTTTTACCTAGATACGACACTTCATTCAGAACGCGTTTTTTCCCTGGTTTGATACTCATACATTATGCATGAGGCTTCTTGGAAGCACAGCAGCACTCACGGAGGATGAACATCTCCTGTATATTATCCATGTTAAAGTTCAGGCCCGACATCATCCTTTAGGCCGATACAGTAACACAGCAAGGTAGGACCCCTGGGGAGACCTGTGGGTATATACATAATGTCTTGCTTAGACAGACAGAGGAGACTGTGACTTCCCGGCTGACACACTGACCAGAGACGCTGAGGTTCCTGCATGCAGACGCTCCAGCTAGCAGTGGTCTAACATCCCTCGCGGGGTGTCCAACTCGAGACCAGGACGGGGTCCCATATTCTCTCCTTACTCAGGTAATGGGTTTGACTAGATCTTAGAGGGATTCTTGGCATACCGCATAACGCATAATGTATAACACCTACACCGATGCTAGGTACATTTAAGTACATCTAGTTAGGGAAGCATCTTAGGAGTACGCACTTTCTTATCATGTATTTTATGTACTTGTACATAGTCATGATCACTGCAAGATGGTAGAACTATACCATCCCTTTACTTTTGTAGTACTGCTAACCATATATCTTTGCTACTGTCTAATGGTTGTTACAGCAAATCTATTCTACACTAGAATAACAACTGTTCAATAAATCCTTATTGAAATGCCCAGACTGTTTATTCTGTGTATCTCTGAGACAAACTAAGTGAGCACGAGTGACCAGTCTGCCACCAAACCCACAGTTTATGTTATCCGAACGTGCAGATCCTGCATAGGATATATAGGCACTAAACGACAATATCTTTCTGACAGTAATCTTTCAACTCAGCTTGAAAATGGAAAGTTGTGTCATGATTTTCATGACACCATTTAAAAAAACTCTTTTTCTCATTAGGCATCATATACTCTACAGCATACTTGTTGGGTGGAGTCATGGCTCCCACATAATTTTGATTGGCCTAGGTGTTAAAAAAGTGTGGGAAATAACCTTTAGAGCCTGGATAACCAAAGACTTTTGGCAACATACTCAATTTCATCTGCAGAAAATTCAGTGTATCTATGAACCTTATATGTGAAGGAATTGTTGTGAGCAACATCAGTTTGTAAGCCTGCATGATGAGATCTACAGGAACCTTTTCGCAAATCATATTTTGTAAAATGAAGAATGAGTCATAAGCTTTAGTGTTATGAGCCCTTAGTGTATATTGAATTTTGTCTGCATGAAAGTTTCTGCAAACTTCCAGGCATCATCCGAAGTTAAATGATGCTCGAATATGTAGTTGGGCTCATGTACAACATTTTCTTGAGTACATTCTATATCAAATAGGAAATTGTTTTCGTTTTTGGGCTCGGGACAACCTTTAGTCGTGTAACAAGTGTTCTTTTCCCAGGGGAAAATGTTCCTTACAACGGGGACAGTTCATACTGTCGCAGTCATGGTCAATGGCGATGTATTGGTGGCATCACTAGCAGTCAGATTTTGAGGGTCACTGAACCACACTGGCTTTCACCAGTTGTCTGTGTCTAATCAGACAGTTTTGACACTCTTGACCCTGGTCCAAGATACACCCATCCCTCTGACACCGTTTACAATGCATTTCACACTCATGAGCGGACTTGTGCTGTAGATGTGGTAAAAGTGTGCACAAACGTATTTAAAGCCTAAAAATCCTTTCAGATTCAAGATATAGTAAAATGATTTTCATTATATAGAATGTAAACTGTCTTGCTTCTGACAGGCTCTCTGAAAGTGAAATACTGCTAAGGGCTGCTGTGGTACTGACCCTTTATAGTCACATCAAAATTATTTTCAAACCAACCAGTCTAAAACACTCTGGCGGTATTTTCAAGATCAGCGTGAGATTGTGCCACTCTAGACAGTTGGACGGTGTTGGTCATGCAGCGATCCATGAGTAGCCTCAGGATGCTCGCCGCCAGAAACGTGACAGTCTCGCTGCGGTTTAAGTTTAGTTACCACTGCTGGTTTTTTTCAATGAATGTTGCTGTTCAGGGTACTCTTTAAGGTTCTGTACATACCCCTCTTTGAACCGTGAACAACTAAGGCAACTATTCAGAAGGTATCAAAAGCTGTGATTTCTGCTTTACTTTGTAAACGTTTAACAAGGTTTTCTAAAAACTCCACAATGTCAAATATGTCCTGCGAGGAACGTCTTGGAAACAGAAGACTGTCAATATGTCAATACCCTGACCATGGAAGCAGAGCTGGAAAAAATTATTTGACCCTACACCATGCAACAAACGCTCTATAAGAGGTTGTATAGCTTGGTGAATAGCTACAACATCTTATGCGCTCTAAGTCAACAAAGCGGAATTCTTCATAATGCTCCATTGCTTGAAATCTCTCTATATTTCTCTGGTACCTTATGACGCTCTCTAAAAACACTGACTCAGGATCCTGAGATTGGGGATCTGTATGGTAGACTCCGATGTCAGGGCCGAATCATTTTGGGAAGGCTCAATCTGTTTCTGATGAGCAGCCTTTTCAATTCGCCTGGGACAAGGAATCTGGCTTTCCTTAATGTATTAATTAAAAGCCATGCTGCTTGGGGCTAGAAGCCCACTTTTGTTTTTTGCCACCCTACGCATATTTAGACGCTGTCCCCATACTGGTCTGTACAGTCTCAGGAGTACTCCTTAAAGGCACCACTATCACTGTGTCACCATCCTTTACCTGGTAGCCCCTCGTGTTTTTGGTGTTTCTGACTCTCTTTACATTGTGCAACAAATTCTTTAAACTTTTGGATCATCTGTAGACGCCTCCTAAATTAGTATTTGGATTCTCCGCAGTTGCATTTTAGGGGGTGGGGTCAAGGTATTTGGCCATTTTAGAGTAGCTCCAGTAGGTGGTATGGTCTGTTTGGACAAGACAGTGCCTATGAACCCCCGAGCTATAGAAACAAAATCCTGTACCTTCTTTTTATATTGTGCTGTTTGTCTGGACCTGTTAAACAAAATGCTGCCCTGGAGCTCTGGGGCTCTGTATCACTGGCGGCAGCATGAAATATTGTTCAAGTCTAACACCACTGTTTCGCTGGAATTTAGAACCTCACTTGTACACTGTTGGACCATACGGATCATCTCACAAAGTCTACCACTATCTGTATAGTTTTCATTACTCCTGTGGTCCTGCTTCTTCCACAATTTAGTGTCCTTAGCATTACTGGCTGATTTTAGTTTTCTTAAACTCCTGTGCAACGCTTTAATACAGGACCCCCAACTCATTTTTTGAGGTCCTAAACACCATATTGTGGGGTATTGCTGTTGTTACCAGGGTTGGGGTCCATATTACCCTGAATCTCCCAGAGTTCTGCCCCCTTTTCACCACCCCTATTTCCTTCTTGTTGTCCTGGCACCAGATGCTCTAGAAAATTCCACCCACCCTTTGGACACCTCAGCCCATCCCTAGGCCCCTGTGCCTAGGGATGATGCCTGGAGTCTCTCTGCTTCAAAGCTTTGATTAAGACCTCAAGGCCATTCTGTACTAGTGTTGTAATTCGATGAGGTGGGGGTGGCGGTGTTGACAACTGATGCAGGACAAATGCATGGGGTATTTAACTGGTGACAAAATAGGCTGACGATCTAGATTCTGCTCCCAGTAGGTAAGCTCTGAATCATCTAGGGCCTCTCTGGCATTGTGAGCAATAGCCTGATGATAATTCTGTTTGGCGTTAAAAGACAAACCACCTAGGGTTGAGGCTGTGTGGCGCATCTCAGAAAGCTGTTGCACTTCGCTAAGATTTATTAAAAGCCCTGCGACTGCGGCAGATGTCTCAGATGCCTCGTGTGCTTCAACCCCAAGGTTGTTGAAGACATTTAAGGGTGATTCTGGAGACCCTACATGGTGTAGAGCTCCATCAGACTTTCAGGCTGGAGGATTATTTACGGTATTATTTATGGGTACCTGTACTACGGGGTTACAGTTTAGGATTAGGTCGGTTGGCTCTGGTTGTGGAGAAAGGCATTGGGGATTCTTTTTTATGAAAGGGTCCAATGACGTGTTTAAGTCTGGATCGTGACTACCTTAGGGGGCTACACCACAAGTCAGAGGCACGGTTCCATTCGCTTTACCAGTGGAGGCAGTGCATTGGGTCGAATATCTTATGTCTCTAGTAAATTCTGTTTAAAAGCCGGTACTAAACCGGAGCAGTTAAACTTGCTCTGGGTTGGCCTAGACGGTCCTCATCCTCCGGGGCCCTTGCAGAACGACATTGGCTCCCGGTGGGACAGAGAGTAAAGTTCAAGTCCCTCTGTCTGGTGTTTAAAGCTCGGCATGGGATTGGCCCGGTCGTGCTACAGAGGAAATTTGCGTGGTATGTTCCAACTAGGGACCTCCGTTCCGCCTCAGCTAGATTGGTTAAGGTAGCCAGCTTTAGGAAAGTCAGAACCGGTGGCAGAACTTTTACGGTTGCTGCGGCCAGACTTTGGAATGGACTTCCTTTGGAATTAAGACAGATCAGTGATCTTTTGCCTTTTAGAAGAAGGTTAAAAACTTTGCTTTTTCTGAAAGCTTAGTTGTTATACTGTTCTGTATTAGTTGCCCGTGCCTCTCTGCTTATCTGCCGTGTACCCCGAGATCTCAGCGCCAGGATGCCGTCAGGTGACAGAGCGCTCTACAAATGAAATAAATAAATAAAAAACCTGAACTGTTATGATGCCTGGGGTATATCTCACCCGGTGTAGGTGTCGGTATCTCCTTGGAGTGTGCAAACATTCTGGCCTTTTGCGATAACACAATCCTTTGTCCCTGTTTGTGTACAATTGCAACTGTCATAAGTATTGATTCCTGGGGCTGAAGCTTTCTTTTGCCCTTTAGCTGCACCCCCGGCTGTTGACCATGTTTATATAGAGTTTCACCCACTCAGGTCTTGTGCAATCGATCCAGGGATTGAAAGACCAAAGAATACACAGTAGTAAAAGACATGTAATGCCTTTGTAGCCATACAGTTATAGGCCCCTTTAGCTGATAGACAAAAATGCCCTTCATAAGAAGAAAATATGTATGTTAGGATGTTTAGTATGCTATGGTTCATTATACACACCTCAATCAATCAATCAGGTACTTGTTAAGCATGACTACTCACCTGTAAGGGTCTCAAGGTGCTGGAGAGGAGGGCGGGGTGCAGGTTCCAGTCCATCAAGGAGGAGGTCTAACGAAGAGCCAAGTTGTGAGGTTTCTCGTGAAGATGGGGAGTGTCATAGTCTGTCTGAGGTGGAGCGGTAGTGTGTTCCAGGCTCTGGCCACCAGGAAATAGAAGGAGCGACCTCCCTATCTGGTCTTTCTGGCATGGGGGACCACGGAGTAGGAGAGCTGGGCTGATCGTAGGGTCCTTCGGGGTTCGTGGAAAGCAAGTCGGCTGTTCAAGTATGCGGGTCCGGAGTTGTGGAGGGCTTTGTGTGTGTGGGTGAGGATTATGAAGGTTATTCTAGCCTCGATGGGGAGCCAGTAGAGTGTGCGCAGGTGCTGGGAGATACGGTAGTGTCTTGGCAGGTTGAGGACCAGTCTTACGGTGGCGTTCTGGATGTTTTGTAGCTTGCGGGTGAGGTTTTTGTTTATTCCGGCATAGAGTTTATTGCTGTAGTCAAGTCTGCTGGTGACGAGAGCGTGAGTGACGGTCTTTCTGTGCCCAAGGGGGATCCATTTGACGGTCTTACGTAGGAGGCGGAGGGTGTGGAAGCCGGAAAATGTTACGGAGTTGATCTGGCGGTCCATTTTAAGCTTGGTGTCCAGGATGATTCTGAAGTTGTGTGCGTGGTCCATGGGGGTGGACGGGTTTCCTGGGGCAGGGGCCCCCAGGTGTCGTCTCAGGCATCGGGGTGTGGGCCCAGGATGAATACCTCTGTTTTGTCCGTGTTGAGTTGTAGGCAGCTGTGTTTCATCAATATGGCGACTGCTTCTATGCCTTCTTGAAAGTTGTGTTTGGCTGCGTTGGGTTCGTTGGATAGGGAGAGGATGAGTTGGGTGTTGCCTGTGTAGGAAACAATGTTGAGTCCGTGGGTTCTGGCGATGGGGGCGAGCGGAGCCATGTATACTTTGAATAGCGTGGAGCTGAGGGAGGATCCCTGGGGGACTCCAAAATTGGTTGGTTTGGGGTCCGAGAGAAAGGAGGGAGTCTGACCTGCTGCACTCTGCTGGAGAGGAATGAGCGGATACAGTCAAGGGCCTTGTCCCAGATCCCTTCTTCGTGAAGTATGCGTGTTAGGGTGCGGTAAGAGACTGTGTTGAAGGTGGCTGAAAGGTCGAGGAGGATGAGGGCTACAGTCTCTCCTCTGTCGAGGAGGGAGCGGATATTGTCCGTTGCGGTGAGGAGGGTGGTTTCTGTATTGTGTTTTTTTCTGAAGCCGGATTGGGAGGAGTCGAGGATGATGAAGGTGGTGAGTTGGCTGTTGACGGCCTTCTCAATGACTTTCACTGGGAAAGGGAGTAGGGAGATGGGTCTGTAGTTTTTGAGGTCGGTAGGGTTTGCCGAGGGCTTCTTTAGGAGGGGGTTGATCTCGGTGTGTTTCCAGTGGTCGGAGTAGGAGGCGTTCGCCAGGGAGCGGTTGATGGTGTGTCGAAGCATGGCTGCAATGGTGTTGGTGGCTCTGTTGAAGATGTGGTGGGGGCCCCGGAGTGGATTGACTTCATCATTTTCAATGTGTCTTCGGTGGTGAGGGCTGTCCAGCTGTCGATCATTGGCTTTAGGGTGTCGGGGGCGGCTTGTGAGGGTTCAGTGTGTTAGCTTTCTTCGTCGAAGTTGTAAATGTTCTTGATTTTGTGGTGGAAGAAGGTGCTGAGTTTGCTGCAGAGGTTTTGTGAGGGAGGGATGTCAGTAGATTCGCTGGTGGGTTGGGCGAACTCTTTAATGACGCTGAAGAGCTCTTTGTTGTTGTGTGTTTGTGTGGAGATTCTGTCTTTGATAGCTGTTTTTCTCATATGTCTGATGAGTTGGTGGTGTGCATTGGTGGCGGCTCTGAAGTTGTTGTGGGCTTCTGTGGATTTTAAGTTCCTCCAGATCTTTTCGAGGTGGTGGCATGTGCGTCTGAACTCTTGAGGTTTGGCGGTAAACCATCTGGCTTTCTTGGCATGTGTGTTGGTGTTCTTCTTGAGGGGGGCTATGGTGTTGGTGCTATCGGATATCCATCTGTGCAGAATTCGGGATGCGGTGTTGA
Organism: Lissotriton helveticus; assembly: GCF_964261635.1. Lineage (NCBI taxonomy): Eukaryota > Metazoa > Chordata > Amphibia > Caudata > Salamandridae > Lissotriton > Lissotriton helveticus. The sequence continues at coordinate 571,263,801 of NC_136071.1, read as the reverse complement.
GGTTGTCGTCTTCCGCTATGATTGGGGTGGAGTTGCCGAGTGAGGAGGTGAATTGGTCGTCGGTGATTTTAGTCCAGTTTCTTTGTGGGAGCAGGTGCTGATGTCTGTGGATGGTGGGTGTTCTGAAGGTGTAGTGGATGCATCAATGGTCTGTTCAAGGGAGTTCGGTGGTGTGACTGAAAGTGAGGGAGTTTCCTGTTGTGAAGAGGGGGTCGGGCGATGTCCGGTCCCGAGGTGGTGTTGGTCCAGGTTTCGGTGAAGAATGCGACGTCCGGTATGATGCTGTCGAGGAGGTCCCAGATTTCGGTGGCATGTTTATGGAAGGATCGGACGTTGAGTAGGATGCTTTGCAGGGTCTTCTGTTGTATTTTTGTGGGCGGGTTGCACTGGATTCGTGGTCTTGGTGGGGCTGCAGGAGTGGCAGCAGCGGTGACAGCTGAAGGGTCTGTGGGTGTCGGCTGGTAATGATAGCTTCCAGTTGTTGTTGCGGCCTGGTTTGAGTGTGTGGCGTGTCGCTGGGTTGTAGTGTTGGCGGTTCGGAGATCCAGGGTTCCTTGTGCTGGTCGTGGTCAGGTCGCAGACGGGCTTGTCTTTGGCGCGGCCGCCATTAAGTAGGAGTCGGGGAGGGCTGGACAGCTGGGAGGCAGGTGCAGGGAGGGGAACTGGAACGGGCTGGTCGCGCTGGGGGGGAGGGGGCGCATGGGCGGGAAAAACAGTGGAAAGGAGGCCAAAAGAGCAAGGAAAAGTAAAATAAGGAGAAAAAGTGCAAAAAGAATAAAGGGTGAAAAGGAGCAGAAAGCAAAGAAAAAGTGATGAAAAAGACTGAAGGGTGAAGAAGCTAGGGGGTGACACGAGCAGAAGGAGAGGAAAAAGGGGGCAGAAAGCAGAAAGCGAAGCGGAGCAAGAGAAGGAGTCAGAGGTCCACTGGACCACCAGGGATGAGGTGCAGGTATAACCTGCGGGTGGAGGAGGGCCTTGAACACCAGCACTACGGGAGTGCAGGGGCTCACAGAGGGCCTCACTTAATGGTGAAGCTGCAAGGGTGGGAGAGCAGTTTCACTGACAGTGAGTCAGTGGTCTTGCTCACCTGTCCCCGCATCCGCCGCCATTAAGTAGGGGTCGGGGAGGGCTGGACAGCTGATTTGCCCTTTTGAGGAACAGCCTTCTTTGTAGAGGGGCCGGCTACAGGATCCTCAGGATTTTTTTTTTTTTTAACAGAGTCTCAATCAGCTTCAAGCTCTTTGGGGTCACACTACTGACGCTTGGGGCTCTGTAATGAACAGGCGCAGCATAGTTGTTGGGGATTCCATAGCAAGCCGGGTGGCTCTGTAGAAAGGGATCAGCTTCACATTTCCACTATTAGGCAGTAGTTTAGTGAGACTCCTTTGTGGTTAGAGGATGCTGAGTGTAGGGAGTCAAAGATACACATGAGCACCTTTACACATTATTAGGAAACAAGACCTGTTGTATGTACCTGTAAGCATAGGGTTACACTGAAATCCCTTTAAACTGGGAGGCCCATGTCCCTTCTTCGCTGAGGTATGAATTTCAAATAACTCCTCAATCTGAGCATCAGCATTTGGATCGTTGCCTGTAAAAACATGCATGAACAAAAGCGCTTTTTAGAATCTGTGATACCCAGGGCACAAGTCCTAAAAAATAAGTGGGGGGACGCTGTCGCCGGAAGTGACGTCACGACAGGAAGTGACATCACGAAAGGTGGCTTGCACCATCGGGCTCATTGCCTCCCCTCGCTCACCCCTTAGATGCGATTGCATCTGCAAAGCCAGCGCGTGTGCTGCGTCCTGTGAGCTCCGATCTCGTCCCAGAGAGGGCAAAGAGTGAAGTGCAGCTGGTTGGCAGGGGGGACGGCGTCCACCAGGTAAAATAAGTGGGAGGACGCCGTCCACCCGCGTGGTACCCCGACTCGAGCCCTGGTGATACCTTTTCACTTTTCTAGACCTATATACTCATTCATTTTAGTTTAGAACACGCTGTATGCATGCACTCTATTACACAAGTAGCACCGTAGAATAAAGGAAAATGGTGTCTCTGTGATGCTTGACGTGGAAGGGTTGATAGACAGCATGCGAAAGGGAGACACACAGTCAGGGTGAGCTGGATGGCCCAAGAATAAGGCCTGAAAGGTAGCATGCAAGAGATAGATATAGGACGGGGCGTGCATGATGTTGTAAGAATAAGGCTTGTATTGGAATCAAAGCTGCGTAAACCTAAATAAGTAGCTGCACCTGTTGTGTAGGATAACAGTTCCTCCGTATCCCAATCTGAGGGTTGTACAGGATGCACCACAAACAAATTTGATTAAAAGATGCTACAGCAATCATCTACACTTACAGCAATGTTTTTTTTTCTTTCTGAAGCCACCGTTTTTAAAGGTGACTCATCTGAAGCCCGTTATCATGCTGAAAAGGATGAAGGTTTATTAGGCCCTGCTGGAATTTAAATCTAGGACATTTAGTTCATGCTCACAGGATCCTGCACGGTTGGAGCTCTAGAAACCTAAGTCCACACGCCCTGCTAGCATACAAAGTAATTTTAGGATTGCACAACAAATTAAATTTGCCATGTTTAACATAAATGATCAACGGTCAATAGCAGTAGCCACAGAACCCTACCTCCCTCCAAATTCCGGCACAAACCGTGATCCTGCACAAATCTCATTAACAAACCCTTTGTAAAGATTACTGCCAAATCCCTTTGTTTAAAACGGAGGCCGTTCAAGACTACGGCGCTTTTGAAACACGGCTTATATAGCAATTATCTGTTTGAAAACTGCACAGAAACCCTGTCCTCTAAACCACGTTTAAATCACACTGACACTTGTAGCAACAAAATAACATATTCAATTTGCCATATTTAACATCATAGCATACAAGAAAATATCAGGTATCCACAACATATTTAATTTACACTGTTAAATATCACAGCATGCAAAACAATATCAGACTTAAACAACATATTCAATTTTCCATGTTTAACATAAATGATCATTGGTCAAGAGCAGTTGCATTAGCCACAAACCCCTAACCCCACCCCTCCATATTCCTGCACACAACCTGAGGCAACCCCAATAGATGATCTTGCACGAATCTCATTAACCAGCCCTTTGAAAAGATTGCCAACCCCTTTGCTTGAAACTGATCCCATTCAAGACCACGCAGTGTTTTGAAACACGGCCTACACAGCATTTATCTGTTTGAAAACTACACAGAATCCCTGTCCTCTAAACCACGTTTGAACCACACAGCAACTTGTAGCCCACAAACTAATCTTTAAACAGAAGGCCTTGATCATCTAAATAGTCAGACAACAATCCCAGCCGATCTTTCAGAGCTCGCGCAGCCAAAGGCCTGGTAACCAGTTTAAACAAACATTACCTCTACGTCCCTCGTCCTCGACCCAGTCATCACTCATGAGGTATTCCACACGACAGGAAACAAAACAGGAAACGCTTTTAGACTCCACCCACCCTCCTGTCAGGTGCTATAACACACCTCACCACCAGAAGCAAATCCTGTTTTGTTTCCTGTCGGTTGGATGCTGATGGGTGACGCTTGGGTTTGTGCCGGGCACTTACCTGCTACGACTGTCCTGTGGTGTCCTCCTTTGCTGGGCCTTGGGGGTGCTCATGGACCTCCGTGGGACCTTGGAAGCCGGGCTGCTGGGCTTCCTGTGCTTTTTTCGTGGCGGGGGCCCTGGGTTGCAGGGCTTCTCGGGTCCCCGTGGTTCCTGGTTCCTGTTTCTTCTTTCTGCCTTGTGACCTGGATGCGGTTTTTCGGTGAGCACCCCGGGGCTTTCTGTTCATTTCTGCTGTCCCGGGCTTGGCGGCTGACTCGTGGACGGGCGCGCTGTTGCTGCGCCGCGCACCCTGCCCCTTTGCGTTTTTGTCGGGCGGGGCGCGCTCGCTTCCGTGGATTCTTCTGCTCTTTGCCCCTGATTTCCGGGGCCGTTTGCCCGGTTGTGGGCGGGAAGCCGTTCCCGGCTTTGGATGCTCATTTTCGTCTGTTTCTTCTATTGTTTTTATGTTTTGAGAGTAGGAAAGGACATTTTCATTGAATCTCTACAGTTTTTCCTTAAGTGAGGTGGTTGAGTCTGTGAGTGTTAAAGTGATACAAGAGTGATCGGATACTACTCTTGGTTCTATTGTTGTTTGGGTGGCCTTGCTTATAGCATTCCCTGTTATTAAAAAGTAATCTATACGAGAGTATGAGTTGTGGGGGAAAGAGTAAAATATGTAGTCCCTTTCGGTCGGGTTCTGCAGTCTCCAGGCATCTATCAAGTCAAATCTTTTACAGAGATCCTTGAGAGCTTTGTGTGATTTTTTTGGTTTGAATTGCCAAGATGAATTTCTGTCTAAGTTTGAGTCCAGCGGTAGATTAAAGTCGCCTGCAATAATTGAGGTAGCTGTGTCTGGGATCAATTTAATGTTCCCTTGAAGCTCTTCCCAAAATTCACTTTCATCATTTGTGGGTGCGTATTTGTTACAAAGAGGACAGAGTTCTCTTTTTGTAATTTAGAGATGATCAATCTCCCTTGTTCATAAGTAGAATGAGAGATTACATTTATTCTAGATTTCTTTGAGATCATTGTTATGACCCTGTTCTTCTACCCTATGGAACTTGAACAGATTACGTCTGAGAATTGGGTGCCCTTCAGTGATTCCAAAAGATTGATATCTATTTTTGTTTCCTGCAAAAGGATGATGTCAGCTTTTTGCTTGTAGACATAGTCAAAAATCTTTTTTTTTTACCTGATGGTTCAGGCCCTTTACATTCAATGATACAATTTTAATATGTTTACCAGAAGGATTCATTCTTCTTGGGTCTTACTGATGTTGCAAGAGTCGGATTCACCATAATAATTGGACGGTTTACAGACCCGGAAGCAGGCCTCCAATTATTGTGTAGTTCTAACGTTGGAAGAGCTGTAGTTAGTCTCAGATATGTATAGAGTGGTGTTCCCATGCCGGGACTGGGACTTGAGTAAGTGTCAAGTATGTGAATCCCTTGACCACTGAGTAAAATAAAAGGGAAAACATATGTGCAAGGAAAACATACGCATGAAGAAATTAAGCAAACAACTTTAAAAAAGAACACAGTCTTGAACCAATCCTTCCACTCCCTTCCTCCATCCCACTTCCTCTCCCCCATCTAAGAACAGTAGACATGGCGATAACAAGAAAATTACGTATTCCTATCAGGGACATGTATATTGGTTGAGAGGTCTATCAAAACTATTATAGACTATTGACGGAGACAACATAGGTCATAACAAAATTGTCATAGCAAAACTGACGTTTCCTATAGGCAATATAAAATCCTCACATTGTCTGTTCTTGTACATCTGCAGGGGATCCGTGTAGTAGGCATAAGTGTGGTGTAAGTAACAACAGGCAACTGTATATATAAATATCGAGTGAATTTTTTGGACATTGCAGTAATTATTGAGAATACTCAGATCACCATACAGTTGTATCGCAAACCCACAGCAGGAAATTCCTTGCTGCATGCATCCAGCTTTCACCCACAACACACCATCATTGAGAATTCTTAAGAATACGCAGAGCGTGTAGCACCACTATAGCCATGACAACAGCGCAACAAGCAGCCAGAAGCAGATTGCTACAACTTGGCTATTCAGCCAAATTGTTGGACTCTGCATTAGCTAAAGCCAATGCTAAGGATAGAAATGAACTGCTTTTCACACAGAAAGATAAGAACCTCCCACTAACATCGCTATCGGTGGGCAATACCCCTGTTGTAGAGCCTACAACAAGTAACACGGCTCCATATAGGTTTATATCTACATTTAGCAGACAGGCAAAAGCGATAAAAAGTATTATCAATGCCCAATGGCCAATTATATTGACCGACACAGTCCTGGCTCAAACATTACCTATAAGACCTAATCACACTTATCGCAAAGCTAGATCTATGCGCAGTGACTTGGTTAGAACAAGCCCGGAACTGGAGATCAACAAAAATTGGCTCACTGCTAGTTTAGGCTTTTTTAAATGTAACACATGCCGAGCGTGTAAGTTTGGTGTTAACACCAAGACCTTTACTGATGGCTTCTCCAATATACTAGTGAAACTAAAGGGACAGTACACATGCCGCACAGACCATGCGGTTTATGTGTTGCAATGTGGCTGCGGACTCCGCTACGTGGGGAGCACTAAGCTCCCAGTCCATCAACGAATACTGCAGCATCTTCGGGCGACTGTAAATTCGGATAGTACATATCCAGTGGCACGCCACATCAATGAAGAACACAGTAGCAACCTCAGTATGCTGCAATATTTTGTTATTGATAGTGTGCCTTTGAGCAAACAAGGTGGTGATCGCGAGAAAAGGTTGCAACAACTGGAGACTAAATATATCCTTAAACTCAACTGTAAGACACCAAATGGGTTAAATATCTGCGAAGATATTCATCATTTTCTGTAGGGTCATTGATCCTGACCCTGTCAAGTCCGGTGTACCCTTTAAGATCCATGGTCTTTTCTCAATAGACTGCATTAGGTCTATGTTCACCTTATGTATCGTTCACATGAAGTAAGAGTAACCACCGTTTTTCTGGTGCCTGATCCTTTTTCTGATGCCTGATTCCTTTTTCTAAGTTTTATCAGTTTGAAAGAGATATATATGTGTATTTCTTATGACACTTACAATTTAATTAATCATGTCTGCTTATATTGTTAGCTTTTGTCTGGATTTGAAATCCTTCGCTCTGATCGATTTAAAAAGTTTTCCAATAAGATTGGTAAATATTCGCCCAAGAGAAAATGACCCTGTATAAGTCAATGGGCGATATCTACAGTCTAAGGAAGACCTAATTATGCTTATTCTTCTCAACCAGCATAATTCAGTGTTCGTGAAGCACTAGCTGGTTTAGCACGACAAGCATTTTTATAACTACACCACACTTTATTTGCACTTCAGGATCACCCTGCACATATCGTTTTTTATTGCTTCGATTATATTTTGGAGTTAAGGCGTTTTCAACCGGTAATTACCATTTGACTTTGTAAGGTCTGTTCAGATAAATGCAGCATTAAGCCGTAGTAATTTTTCTAAAACATGACAAAATGTTTTGGTTGGATATAAATATTTATGCAGTTGTGCATTGAATCTGTTAAAAATTGTTATATACCCAGAATAGACCTCAAAGCATTAAGGAATCAAATTGGTTGACCATATAATTACAGTTTAATGGTATTAGTACAAATAATTACGCTTGTCTCCATTGACCTGACAAAATCTGTTGTTGTCTAATTTTTAACAAATGTATTGGGACAGGTAATATCTTAAATTAACTGTAAGAAATAATCCGTTGACATGATGAAATGTTCAATATATATGCATTTGTGCTGGAACTATAAACTAGAAAACAGTTTTGTAGTTTATATCGCAGTATGTCTTCACTGTTCATTACCTGTGAGGTTCAAGTAATCACGTGAGCACAGCCACCAATGTATTTAAATCTAGTTGTTTGAGCAGCGGGGTTATGTGAGCAAGGCTACACGTTAGCCGAAACGCGTCATCCTGCCCGACATCTCGCACTTTTCTTAAATAAAAGTCACTGCAGCCAGCAGTGTGCAAGCTGATTCTGGAGTCCGTGTCTTTCTCCATTTGGTGGTTTCAAGCGCCGGAGCGGTAATTGGATATATATATATATATATATATTACCTACTGGCGGTTGCCAGTAGGTATATATAGTTAGGATTGATTTCCATAGGGAAATCGCAACATTCTATTGAGAATAACTTTGGCGCCGGTTGAGGAATCTGCCTGAATTTTTCAGCAACTTTGCCTCGCGGCGCTCCGGTCCTTCCCTGAAAGTTTGGGGGGATTTGTCAAGCGGGGGCCGAGATAAAAGGGGAGTCCCAAAACGTGTTTTCCCCATGTTAATTTCCATAGGGCGGTCTGTCGCACTTTTAGCTCGAACGGCTGAATGGATTTTCACCAAACTTGGCAAAATTGTAGGGACTGGTACCCCGATGTGCCTTTGCTATGTCTCAAGATATATGCTCCAGTGGTTTTTACGAAAATTAACTTTGAAAAAATATATATTGGGCTACATTGGGCTATATATATGTTAGAGCCCAAATGTAGCCCAATGTAGCCCAATGTAGCCCAATGTAGCCCAAAGATGGCCACCAGAGACAAAAAAAAACAAATGTAGCCCAAATATCAGCCAGATGTAGCCCAACTATAGCCCAATGACAGAATGTACCAGAGTGTTCTAAAGAACAACTAGAGCGCTAACAGTCTTACTTATGACAAAAGTATGGCACACCTGAAGTCATCTTGATTGGAATAAAGTGTTAACACTTAAAACATTTAATTTGCAAAGGAACAAAATGAGGGGGTTCATTTTGCCATAGAAATTATGATTAGTGCTGAAGAAAGAAAAATTAGGGCACATTTTGAGTGACTTCTCAAATCCTCTTATATTTCATTAAAAAAATTCTGATATGCAGTCTCCCAAGATGGCCACCAGAGACAAAAGAGCCCAAATGTAGCCCAAATATCAGCCAGATGTAGCCCAACTATAGCCCAATGACATAATGTCCCAGAGTGTTCTAAAGAACAACTAGAACGCTAACAGTCTTACTTATGACAAATGTATGGCACACCTGAAGTCATCTTGATTGGAATAAAGTGGTAACACTTAATACATTTAATATGAAAAGGAACAAAATGAGGGGTTTCATTTTGCCATAGAAATTTTATATATATATATATACATATATATATATATATATAACAGTCCAATTTGTAAAGTGAAATTGCGCACTCAGAGGAAGGTTTAAACAATCACCATTTATTGTTCCATGATACCGCTACGCGTTTCGCCACCCAGCGGTGGCTTGATCACACGATACTTTTGCCTTCTCATGAACGTGCATATCTAGACAGTGGTAACTAAACATAGAAGAGGCACTGCGCATCAGTGTGTTCGGACTGAAAACAGAGTCACCATTTTTGAATGGTTAACATATAGCCTTATATTATGGTAAGTCTATGTTGTGGATGCGTGCATCCGTGAGCCACATATGTATGACTTGTACCATTGCACATTAAATCATAATACACTCATATTGAAAAAGAATTACTTTTCTTAACATTGTAAATACACATTATTTATGTTAATTACAGCAGTAACGTTATTTTTGTTTTTGTTTTTAAACAAGGCGTTACTGAACCAGGAACCTTTCCATCTGTATTGGGTCTAGTGCCCACACCTTCCTTCCATATAGGTTTCTTAGCGGACTAGTGCCCAACTTTATACTAATTTTGTCATGTTAAGCCGAACATCCAAAACTAAAGTTGCCGAGTGGCCTATACTGCAATTACCTCCACCCCAATTACATACCAACCATCAAAGGTGTAACACCGTGCAAAAAATTATAATTATTTCTATTCAGACAAAATCTGTCTAGAGTTCATAAATCATATGGAAAAAATTGTGCAATGTCTTATCTTATCCTGTAGATATTTCAGTCATTCGAAGAAAAGGGTAGGGAACCGTGCGCATTCAAAAAGTGAGAGTGAAATGGTCCCTTCCTTTCCTCCTGTAAATAAAGACAGAGAAAACATCCATTAAAATCTGCAATAAAAAACCGGATGCCTGATACATTTTCTACAAACATCACAGCTATATATCAAAACACAGCTTTGATTACAAAAAAACATTTCACTTAGCAAATTTTCAGTATGCTAATATACAGTTTCCAAATTACAATTTGTAATTTTGATTTTCAATTTTCCATTAGAGTGATTACCACATTCAATGAAGATTCCAAGAAAGTCTCCAAGATGTTAGCTGATAACTGGAATATACTCCAAGCAGATCACATCATAGGTCCAAGAATCAGCAATAGACCCTTAGTAACCTATAGAAGAGGGAAGAGTCTAAGGGACATTCTTGTGAAGGGCGACATCAGCCCTTCAGGTAGTCACAAGGAACACAATCTGAAAGGCTTTTACCCGTGTGGCCACTGCCGGGCTTGTAGCAACAGCGCAATGGTCAAAGAGGTAGAATTGCCAGGTGCAGGCAGGAATCACAGCATAGGACAATTTCTAACATGTAGTACCAACTTTGTTGTATATGTTTTGGAATGCCCTTGTCATCTTAAATATGTGGGGAGTACAGTGTGCATGGTGAAAAAACGTGTACAAGAGCATTTGCGAGCTATCACCAATGTAGACACTAACTACCCCATTGCTCGTCATTTCCAAACCAGGCATCAGTCTAATAATTCCTTGCTCAAATACTATGCAATTGAACAAGTAAACATAAGCAAGAGAGGGGGTAATAGACTGCTGGCCCTAAGGAAAAGGGAATCAAAATGGATAATGCAACTCGAGACTAAATTCCCGGGAGGGCACAATTTAGATGAGGAGCTAGCCACCCACCTCCATGAAAATTGAAAATCAAAATTACAAATTGTAATTTGGAAACTGTATATTAGCATACTGAAACGCCTTGTTTAAAAACAAAAACAAAAATAACGTTACTGCTGTAATTAACATAAATAATGTGTATTTACAATGTTAAGAAAAGTAATTCTTTTTCAATATGAGTGTATTATGATTTAATGTGCAATGGTACAAGTCATACATATGTGGCTCACGGATGCACGCATCCACAACATAGACTTACCATAATATAAGGCTATATGTTAACCATTCAAAAATGGTGACTCTGTTTTCAGTCCGAACACACTGATGCGCAGTGCCTCTTCTATGTTTAGTTACCACTGTCTAGATATGCACGTTCATGAGAAGGCAAAAGTATCGTGTGATCAAGCCACCGCTGGGTGGCGAAACGCGTAGCGGTATCATGGAACAATAAATGGTGATTGTTTAAACCTTCCTCTGAGTGCGCAATTTCACTTTACAAATTGGACTGTTATCAATTTTGACCGGCTTGGGTTCTGCCGGTATTGCGCCAACTGACCACGGGATGGATCCCGGAAAAACCCTTCATCGACTGCAATATATATATATATATATATATATATAGATATATATATATATATATATATTCACTGAAAAAACCATAGGTTATAGACCATATATAGTTAGGAATTAGCATTTGCAAAACCTTGAAAATTCACTGAAAAAACCATAGGTTATAGACCATATATAGTTAGGAATTAGCATTTAAAAAACCTTATTTTACTCACACAAAACCATTGAAATTCCATATATAGTTAGTTGTACTAACTATATATCGCGCACCCGCAATCCACTGCTGATCATGTCACATATTACATCATTCATGACATGGTCAGTGACGTCACTGATGACATCACTGATGACATCTCAAATGACATCACTGATGACATCACTGATGACATCTCAAATGACATCACTGATGACATCTCAAATGACATCACTGATGACATCACTGATGACATCTCATTTGACATTACTGATCACATCACTGATGACATCTCAAATGACATCACTGATGACATCACTGATGACATCTCATGTGACATTACTGATCACATCACTGATGACATCATTCATGTGATAATACGATGAACCTCTTCAGACTCTAATATAACCTTAGATACACTCAGTGTAAACAGACACTCACAGACTGTCACTCATCCATGGAGTTACTCAGACACTTAGTCAGTCATGCAAAGAATCAATCACACCTCCATTTCCTCAACTATACAGTTATACACACCTTACTTATTCAAACATATACTAAAACATATTTACTCACTTATACAATCCTGGATACAAGTTCACAATGATCCATACAGCCACTCACACATTCACTGGCTCTTATGCACAGTTATTTATATATGTCAACTCTCACATGTACTGTATTTTACATATGTACTTACTTTGACATGTAGCACTGAGATATCCATTCACTCACCAATACACTCATGCACACAGTCAACCGCCCATACAGCTGGTTCCACATGCACTTTTGAACCCATACATCTAGTGAATCAACTGCTCACACATCTATGCAGAGAGTCATACACCTCCCAGCCACCCACACACACACTCAGTCTCCTATACAAATGCTTGGGCAACCAATCAATAACCCATATAGTTAATCATATAGCTACTGATCAACACATGCAGCAGTTTACAGAACAACAGACATAATGATGCACAAATTAAGACAGTTTAGTCACTAACCCATGCACTCAGTGAGACACATTTAATCAGTCACTCATACAGTCAGTCATGCCCCTACTAAATCCTTCATCAAGACACTTATACATCCTCTCATTCTTCAATATGTAAGACATATTTTAACTTTACAGAATTATACAGTCACTGGATGTAGTCATCAGTGATGTCATCAGTGATGTCATTTGAGATGTCATCAGTGATGTCATCAGTGATGTCACTGACCATATCATGAATGATGTAATATGTGACATGATCAGCAGTGGATTGCGGGTGCGCGATATATAGTTAGTACAACTAACTATATATGGAATTTCAATGGTTTTGTGTGAGTAAAATAAGGTTTTTTAAATGCTAATTCCTAACTATATATGGTCTATAACCTATGTTTTTTTCAGTGAATTTTCAAGGTTTTGTAAATGCTAATTCCTAACTATATATGGTCTATAACGTATTGTTTTTTCAGTGAATTTCATTGGTTTTTTAAAAGCTAATATCTGTAGCTGTAAAATGTATTCTTCTTTAAATCCAAAAATATATGTTATATGTTTATTAATAATTTTTTTTTTTAATATTTTTTTTTATTTCGCTCCCGGTTCGCGAACCGGGAAGCTTCCCGTTAGCTCAATTTGATGCCGCGACCCGGTCCGCGAACCGGTAAACGTTCCGTTTGCGCAACTGCCGCGTTAGAAATCAACATCGTGACGCGTCGCGAAAGCGCGACGTATCGCGTCGTCGCGTAATGCGTATTATGACGCGCCGCGTTAGCGCACCCGGAAGTGCTCCGGTACGTGAACTGAGACGCGAAGCGCAGCTCCCCGGAAGCGATCAGGGGCGCGTTGCGAAAGCGCGACGTATCGCGTTGCCGCGTAATGCGTCTTATGACGCGCCGCGTTAGCGCACCCGAAAGTGCTCCGGAGCGCGAACCGAGGCGCGAAGCGCAGCGACCCGGAAGCGATCCGGGGCGCGTTCCGCAGCGCGTAACATAAGCGTAACAGGTCATGTGACTTGTTAATAAAACTTTTCATTGGTTCATTTCACTTTTGGTTTCATAATGATGTAAGGCTAGGTCAGGTGACCTAAAAATAACACTTTTCATTGGTTTAGAACTATTGTTTTTCCCAAATGATGAAAACCCCTCCTTCTTTCCTCACTCTGACTTTCATCTTTGTGAGAGGAAGACCTTTTTTGATAGTTCAGCAATGGCTTCATTGGTAGCTTCAGCTGGTGGACCCCCACCACCACCACCACCTCCTCATGGGAAGAGAGGACCACCTCCCCAGTTCATCAGCAACCCAGAGGAGGAAGAGGATGAGCAAGAGGAAGAGGAGACAGAAGGACCACAGTTTTTAGAAGAGCAGCCCCGGGTTTCTCATCGGAAAACCAGTTTTATTTGGCAGTTTTTTTCGATCCCTGAAGGGCAGAAGAAAGTAAATGCCAGATATGTCACCTGCCTCATATGTAAGGATAAGTTATCTAGAGGCACCTTAAAAAAATACAGCTTCGGTAACTACACCATGCATCGTCATATGAGCAGGTGGCATCCTTTAAACTACAGCCGGGCAGAGATACGTGACCAGTTGGACAACCCAACAACTCCTGTGGCCAGGTCATCATCACAGATATCTTTGACACCAGCAGAGGCACGGGAAACCGTGCCAAACATTCAGGACAACTTTGTCCATATGAAGTTTACCTGCTTGTATTGTGGTGCATTATTGTCTTGTGGTAATATGAGTATTACCTTAATCAACCGAGCTTATGAAAATCACAATTGCCCTAAACGCCCCAGACAGTAATTTTTTTTTTTGCTCCTGTTGAGCCGTTTCCAATGCCTGTTTTTTGTTGTTTCCCCTCCATCAAAAACAAAAAAAAACATAAAACTGTTCAAAAAATACAAAAAAAACAAAAAATGTTCAGAAAAATAAAAAAATATATAAAACAAAAAAAACATTAAAAAAACAGTTCTTTTCAGAACTACCTCCCCTTTAAAAAAAAATTGCTAGAATGTTTAGCACTCTGGCAAGCTCTATTTCTTTTGGTTCGCTTCCCCGTTCGCTTCCCGGTTCGCGAACCGGGAGCGAACCAAAAAAAAAAAAAAAAAAAAAGAAGAGTTAGTATAAGGGAAGTAAACAGAGAGTAATGTTAAAAGAAAGACAGCTATAGGGATTAAACCAGAGATACTGTTTAATAGATCTATTTACCGAAGAAAAGATGGAAGAGGGTATAATTGTGAAAAACAAAATAAAAAAGGAAGTGAAAGAAAAAAAAGAGAGTAGAACAATAACAAAGAAGAGTTTCTTGGAGAATGTGAGTGAATGTTCAAAATAAGATTAAAACATGTGGAATAATAGAGAGAAAAAACTGAAAACAGAAAAGAAAAAATAACAGAAAAAGATTAATTGAAACAGCAAAGAAATGTAAATAACATAGAGCCATATCATCAACATAGCCAATAAAAGTTTTGCAGCTTTTATCGGCAGAAATGTGTCGCTAAAGCCGCTTTTGCGGCAGAAGACTGCCGCTAAAACCACTTTTGCAGCAGTTTTCTGCCAATAAAAACAGCAATAATTTTATTGGCTGTGTTCATAATATGCTCCTTAGTGTGCTTCAACTACACAGAGAAAGCATTATGAACAAGTAGTGAAAGAGTGATCAGTCAAAGACACTAAGAGTAATAGAGACGGAGTGAGTGAACAAGAGTGAGGAACTATGAGAAGAGAGGGACTGAGAAAAAGAGTGGAAGGAGTTGAGTAAGTAGGTAATAGAGAAAGGAATGAGGAAAGTAGCAAAGGCAGGAAACTGAGGGTTAAAGAAATGAAGCTTTGGAACTAATAGTAGGTGAATGTGATAGAAATGTAACAAAAAGAGTACAAAACATTTACCTTATAATTGTCGTTAACTTACTCACTTTTTATTTTTATACTTTCAATCTGTGAAAGAGAGAACAAACATTTGAAAAATATTAAAACATGTATTTAAAAACTTAGAAAAGACAAGGGAAAAGATTGAAGGACAAACAGTTTTTCAACAACTTTGACACTTACAGAAGCTTCTGCTTCTCCAGGCCCCCTACACAGTCCTAAAGATATACATTTTAAACTAACAGTATCTTGATGCAGATGAAGTGAGGCCTATCTTAAAACATGGTGCATCTTTTGCACTGCTGTTGTCTCACAAAAGTGTCGCAAGACACTAACATTTTAAATGATTGTTTCAGGATGCCAATAAGATGTGTCCTATCCAGAGGTTTGTTTGAGGTGAGGCCTACTCAGGGTTCCAAATGAAATTTCGAGTTGTTGAAGAGAACAGAGGACATAATACATCTGAAGGCCTACCAATGAAGTAAGTCATGTCCACTTCACTCTTGAACAAAGGCCAGACCTCTTCTGTGTCCGTGGACAGACCTAAATTTCATCTGCACAATGTCATTCGTAAACTTAGGAAACACTGGTGATGTAATTGAAAAATGTGGAGTTTCTTTTCCTCATTTCACAATCACATCACCTGTGTTGCCTTTGGTTAGGTATCTCATAGTGCAGATGGAGTCTAGCATATCAAAGAGTACATAGAAGTTGAGCAGTATATACAACAATTTTGACATTTACAGAAGACTTAGCTTATTATCTTGTTGGAGATGAAGTCAGGCCTGTCTTGTAACATGGTGCATCTTTTGCATCATGCTGCATCAGTTTCATGTGGCACAGGTTTTTTACAGCATGACACATCTGCCCAGATGCATCAATTTGTAATTTTGTCACCTCATAGCAAATCTTTTGCACCGCCGCTGTATCACAAAAGTGACGCACAGTGGTGCAAAAGAGGCATACACCTATCATAAATCTGTCCCTAACATTTGAAATGATTGATTCAGGATGACGATAAGGTGTGGCCTCTCCAGAGGTTTGTTTAAGGTGAGGCCTACTCAGGATTGCATATCAAATTTATGCTTGTTGAAGAATACAGAGGAGATAATACATGTGAAGGCCTACCAATGAAGTAAGTCATATCCACTTCACTCTTGAACAAGGGCCAGACCTCTTCTGTGTCCGTGGACAGACCTAAACTTCATCTGCACAATGTCATTCCTAAACTTAGGAAACACAGGTGATGTAATTGAAAAATGTGGAGTTTCTTTTCCTCATTTCACAATCACATCACCTGTGTTGCCTTTGCTTAGGTATCTCATAGTGCAGATGTAGTCCAGCATATGAAACAGTACCCAGAAGTGCAGCACTGTATGCAACAACTTTGACACTTACAGAAGCCTCACCTTCTCCATGCCTCCTACACAGTTCTACATGTACATCATAAATGCAAACAGTACAGAATTAATTATACATGTTAAATGGTTTATTTTTGCTGTTCTCAGAATGTATCAAATTTCACTAAAAACAGTGACTTGAAGGTATTCATCATATAACAGCGGGGAAAAAAACCACAATCAAAATGATTGTGTTTAAAAAACCCATACAACATAACAAATCAGAATTCAGAACTCCTTAAAGTTAACTTACTTTCCATGACGTCGAAGGATGTCCTATGAACAGCTTACACTCTGTTGTGCTGTTATTACTTTCAGCCCGCCACTTTCTGAAAGAAAACCTCCATCGTTTTGAAAATATGTTACATACAATAAATGACTTCTCGCTCTCTACCACACGTTTCCACAAGGCCAAATCATGTCAGAGCCATTTATAACTCTTGGAATTCTTGTAAGCCAATCCCGTCATGTTGTATTTCCGCAACTTTCAGAATTAAAATGTTGAAGATCATTTTCACAATCCTGGATTACTAATATCTTACCCTTCTTGCTCACTCATGTTCTACATTTCCTATGACACTGATACTGCTTACTATGAAGCAGACTTACACTACCTCTATGACTACTACAATTATTTAATTCTCTACATCACTTTTAATCACAAAGCAATATAAAACAGTAGACAGCATTGCAGACTTACATTCCCTCTACTCCATGTTTTGATTGGCTGCTTGAATTAGCTTATAAAAAGAAATAGTTTTTCTGAACTCATTCAAAGTGCACTTATTTTTCCATGACGTCCAGTGTTATGGTAAGAAGTTATGTCTCTGTACTACACTTATCCTCAAGGCCAAATCGTGTAGGAGCCATTAGAACTTCTTGAAATTCCTCAGAGCACATCCCGAGATTCTTTCCCTAAAATTTTGGTTTTAAAAACACCAGGTAAGAATTTTTAAGGTCATACGGCAATTTATTTTTGAAAATTAAAACAGAATCGTTGCAGAATGACCAGCCATTTCTAGACTTTAAATAAGCTGTGTAATGTCCTGATGTTATTGAAGGACCGTCATGATATATAATTGCTACAGTTACAAAAGTCCTTCCTGATATTGACAACTGTGAAGCCACAAAATTTTTAATTAAAGTTGTCAATTTTGTTCCATCAGACCAACATCGTTGGAACATTAAAATGACATACTGGCCATATGTTCGTATAAATAAGGTTGACATCATTTCAGATTTACATTGGCTACATTCCATGTTGTGATCAGCTGCTTTTACTAGCTTATTAAAGGAGACTGATTTACTGTCTGGCAAAGTTAAATATATAAATCTTTCTGAGTCTACACTAGTACTTGATACCCTACAGTTCTCGCAGTCATGCTGCCATTGATAAGAAAGCCCAAACAGGTGATCTACATCTACACCTTCAGCATGCAATACATCAAGCATATACAATAAAAACTCCTGACAATCTTGCTGAATATTTTGAGAGAATTGTGTTTGGCCTGAACATCTGTCTAACAGATTTCGAATTTCAGACACACTTTCTATTTTTGTTCTATCAGTGCTACATTTCTCTAACACAGAATTTAACAAACTGCATAATCTTTGATCAGAATTGACCACAATCTCTTCTTTTACATTTTCTAGAGAAAACAAAACATTAACCACTACATTAGCATAGCAGTTGACACCAGAAGTGTTTTCAAATTGAAAACCAACAACATCTTCAACAGAATCCTTTTTGTTTCTGCGTATAATTTCAGGTTCATCGACTTTTCGTCTTTTTGCTACAACCTCCCCAGTATTGGTCACATTTCTTCGTTTCCGGCCTACCACACGTTTCTCAAACAAAGGATATTGAGGCAAATGTGGGGCATACTCTCTTCTCAACCTATTGTATTCCTTAACACAATCTAGATCCGCACAAATGTTTGTGACATCACACTCAATCAAGTACAATCCCGATAAAGTTCTAACTCTTGACAATGAAGAAGGGTGGGGTAACACATGTCACCCCAAAACCAGTCGCAGCTGCCATCGTTGCGCCTTCTGGCAAAAATTCATCCATGTTTTTCCATTTCGAAATCTTCCATAGTTTTAACCATAATATTCCACATTTTATCACATTTTCTGTATTACTCTGTCCTTTTACTTCACATTCAGGCTGTATGCTGCCATTTTCCAGATTTCAAATGCTTGAACCGTGCCCTCCGGACCTCATTTTCAAACATGATCAACGCAGTGGTTCGTCCAAAGCAATATTTATTAAAAATCCAATGCATTTCGGGCACCTCATTGCCCTTCGTCAGGGAACACTATAAATCACAATAATAGGAAAAAAGTAAACATCGTATATTCACTTACGTTAATTTAAGATTAATCTTACACGTTTTCTAATCTAAAAAAGTTAAATGCTAGTGCAACATAATCATTGTGCAGATTTTCTTCTACAACATGTAGCCTCAACACTAGCAAAGTCTACCTTTGTGAACAGAGCTTATCCAGCCACATTTTATAAACAGTGCTTATCCAGCCACATATTATCACTCGCACACAGTGCTCTTGTGCACAGAAACTACCGACTCTTTCACGTGGTGGAAAAACATAGATGAATTTTTGCCAGAAGGCGCAACGATGGCAGCTGCGACTGGTTTTGGGGTGACATGTGTTACCCCACCCTTCTTCATTGATTCAAAGGTGTCACCGGGGGAGGCACAAAAACCAGTATTGCACGCCGTGAATGATTAACTTTGGACAAACAGAAGATATTGAAATATTGACTTTTAAAAAATAAGTAAAAAAGGTGTGCATCCCACCCTCATTCATATTGTACCTAACTCTTGACAATGCCACATATGCCATACCCTCCTTGAACACAGAACTGCCAATATTCACCAATGCACTGTCTACACTTAAACCTTGCGATTTATGGATTGTCACCGCATATGCCAAGCAAACAGGAAACTGCTTACGGCGAACATATAAGTCTTTTACAAGCAAAAATCTAGCAGAACAACAACCAATTAGCTGTACTTCCTCAATGCCATCAAATGTAATTTTTAAAAATTCAATTCCATCTCTATTTCTGTATTTCACAAAATCAACAACATTACCCATTGATCCATTTACCAGACCTCTTTCAACCTGTAAATTCCTTCTTAAAATTATACGGCAGTTCAAGCACACATTCAGACTCTTTTCAAAACCTGCAGTTTTAGATATAGTCTTCTCTAATGAATCCAATTTTGATTTCAAATTCTCAGACAAAATAATTGTTGATCCCATATGCCAGTGGTTCCCAAACTTTTTTGACCCGTGGCTCCCTTGACCTAATTGGCAGTTGGCCGTGGCTCCCCACCATTTTTTTACCGGCGCACCGGGGTGCCGCTGCGCACACTTTGGGAACCACTGCCATAAAGTGACGCACCGGCGGCGCAAGGGGCTTGTAAACAATAGGCTTGTAAATAAGACACACATGGCGCTTATTAACTGAACATCGACGTTTAGATTCTTAGCTTCGATATGACGCACTCATCGTGGCGCACACTTTGGGAACCACTGCTTTAGGTAAACAGTATCTGAAACCAGAACTCTCATGTTCCTAAACCATGGCAGTGCCACAGACTACTACGCTACATAGTAATCCTTGCACATTGATAAGATGTGTAAAAACACAGCTTTGATATTCTGTAAAGCTCTTCATACAAGTAACACTGGAGACTCAACTCCTATAAGGAGCTTAAATAAGGCAGCATCATATCTGGATATACCTTAATTAGAAATCCCAAAGCAATAGCCAGGTGTCATCAAATGTCCTTACACAAACATAGGCCCTTAACAACCAGAAAGGGAACTGGAACTTTCTGAAAAGTAGCACTGCAACACCAGTACAGGCCAAAATCATGAAAAGCAACAGTCTTATCCAAAGTTTTTTTTCTATTCATTTTTTTCATGTCTCACCTACCGACAGCTTTTAGCTGTCATTTATCTTAAGATCTATATTACACAATAATGAAACTGAGCGTAGTCTATGGGTCAGACCACTGTTCATGAATGGTTTGCTTTCTTGTCCATCTTGTTTACTTGCTTCTTATTCAATGGCTTTCCATCCACCTAGGTTTGTTCCGCCACTGGTACATAGGGTCTGTATCATCCTTTTGATATGATGACTTGCATTCTTTTTCTACTGCTAACATTCAGGGAACTATTTTTCTTTTTCTAGCACTCCATGGGCGTGCAGGTGTTTTCCTCTCCTCGATGTACTATTTCCTACTCACATCCCTGCCTCCCTTGCTCTCCGTGTTGCTCTTTCCAGTTCCCCCAGGCAGTCAGATCATCTGTTGCTTCTCCGGCTCTCTTTGTCCCACTTTGCTTTTAAATGTTTAGTCTTGCATGTACATGCCTCATCAAGCTGCAGTGGGCACTGCTGCTTCTTTTTTTGCTGACACGGTCTAGCATCAACAAAGCATTTTAACAAAAAAACAAAGCATTTTAGCAATTTAGTTCCTTCTGCAGAAGCGGTTCAGCAGCGGCAACCAGCACTGACAAAATCTAAAGGTCGGCTGACAAAATCTAAAGGCAAATCATATTGGCTTTGGCAATACCCGATTTTTTTATTGCTTCCTCCCCTGATACTCCACAGTGTCATGATATAGTAGAGCCTCTGTAATATATCATATATATCACATCAGTTTTGTTTGAAAGCACTTCCCCCCAACTATCTCTAGACAACAAACAAACATAAGAAAGCAGGAAAACTCCATTATTTAGAAATCGCCAGTGCTCCGTGCAATGTAAACAACTGGCTAGAAAAGAAACGCCAAATATAATTGTGCAACTCCACATTTGCCCCACCCCAAAACACATACCTTCCTAACCCAGTCGGCACCTGTTCTATCTCTCCCTTTAGGCAGCTACAGTTTTAGCCCTTTCGCCTGCCGTAATCTCACCGAGCTCTTAATTGAGCCATTTAAATGCAGAGGGCACTTTCAGCACAAAGGAGCCACATCCTGGGCAGCGGCGCGGCGCCCCTGGCTTCTCATCACGGCGCACCGGGGCGCCGCGGCGCACACTTTGGGAACCACCGCCATATGCTCTACTCTGTCAATAGCTTCCAGTTTCACAATCTCTTGCTTTTCTAAATGCAACATTTTGTTGTTGAAGATGGCACATTCTGCAAGAGTTGGCATCAAACATATTCCAGATTTCTTCTCAGTAATTTTCTGAAAAATATTCTCAGGCACAACATCTTGTTCTGGATATAAATTTGACAGTAATCGTGCATGTAAAGCTTCTTTCCCATGCTCGGTCACTTTTCCAATTCTAACATCTTGTAGAATATTCTTGTAAACTTCATCCTTCGCCTGACGCATATTTTCATGCAGTTCAGCATAATTGAAGTTTAACCATATATTGACGTTGCCAATGCTCCCTAGGCACTTCCTGGTATCTTCATGCGTGAGCATTTTGAACACAGGTTGCCCTTTCACTGGTGTCAGCTGCAGAAGATCTCCGAAAACAATGATGTGTTTGCCACCAAATAACACATCATACTCTGTTTTGAGAACTTCTTGCATTCTCAAATGCACAAAGGCAAGCATGACATTGGAAACCATGCTTACTTCGTCAATGATAAGAAGTTTCATTTTCCTCAAGATTCTTGAAACTTCACAACAAGCATCTCCAGATAGCTTGTGATATTGTAATTTGTTGTCATGCTCCACTGGCAGCATCAGTAAACGATGTAAAGTAATCCCTTTAATGTTATGTGCTGCCAGTCCAGTTGGAGCGGTGACAACACAAGACAGCGATGACTCAGTCCTTTCCTGCAAATAACATGAAATTGCTTTAATAAGGAAACTTTTTCCAGTTCCCGCTTCTCCACTCACGTAGAGTCGGACAGGCTTCAACGACGTACATGAGCACTCTTTCTTCTCATGACTTAATCCATGATCAATTTGCATGGTAACTTCGTCATATATTTTCCTCTGCTCAACGTTGAGTTGTCTTTCCAACTCTTCTAAGTTAACCGCATCCTCCTGAGCATGTGCCATGGCTCTTTCCACTTCATTCATAGCAGTGGCAGCTTCATTTTCGATAACAGGTCCTCCTAGTGGATCCTGACTCAATGAAGCAGAACTCTGACTGTCCTGAGAACTGTCTCTGGCAATCTCGGTTGCAATCGTTGCTTCCTGCTCGATTTCCACATTCAACATTTCTACATATTTGGGAAAAGCAGGACATTCTATGGTCTCCTTGGCGGCAGTGAAAGAGTCTTCGTAACAGAGGAAATCTCCAAGCAGTTCCTCTTCTGCACGCCAAGGCTTGAAAAGTTGTAAAAGTGCTAAATAGAAAAACTCCTTTTTTTCAGGAGATTCGCCACTCAATTTTCGATGGTTTACCAAGTGGCATTTTCTTTGCTTGACCAGACATCCCTCACTTCCAATTACAGCATACACTCCTTTCTCAGTATCTTCTTTGATATTCCTCTTGAATATGTAATTTTGAAGAACCTCATACAGACAAACATTCTCGAGGTGACTGCTTCGATTTGGATAATATGTATCCAACATGTTGGTCTTCAAAATGTCGGTACTGTTTGGCTCCTTTTCGGCCAAATACTCAATTTCCCGCACAGGTTTCAGAACTCGATTACGCGTTGCAGCAAGACCAAGACTCGCCCAAACGATACTCCTGGATTTGGCATAGAGACTTGCTGAAGACAACCGGTCAGAACATTCGTAAGCTCCGATTTCTCGATGCGACAACATCTTCAGACTGAAACTGTACAACTTCTTGCTGAGGCTCTTTTCATGGGAAATGTCCTCCCACATATCCTTCAATTCTGTCTTCTCTTTTTTGGTGATGTAAGATGTCACATACCGAGCCACAGCCATACAGTTATCAGCCACAAACTGTATATCCATGTTAGCATTCCACATGGACAAAATCACCGGGTTGTAGTCGTTGATGTACTTGGACTCTTCGTTCCTCTTCAAATTGTATGTGTTTTTAGGTGATTTATTCATCACATTATGTCGCAGCGAAGACATCAAACTGTTTACTCTTCCTTTAGAAATCACCGGTCGTGGAAAGCCGAAACGACATTTGGTGTAGAACTTGTCCTTGTTTCGGAATTTACGACAACAGTACTTTCCACAACGATGGCTTTGGAAACGTAGAACTTTTTCTCTTAGGCTTTTCTTCTCCTTTGCGTTTGGAACAGCACACGTAGAATACTGTTGTATGAAACTCATCACTGAGTCTTCTGGATCTGTTCCAAATTTAGGTGCATCCTTGATCCACAACAGCATATGTATGTGAGGAGCACCTCTTGCTTGGTACTCCTTTCTCCAGAAGAAATCCAACACCTCTCCAAGAGGTGGATTCTTCTTATTCATGATGAAAGACATCATAGCTTCAAATCTATGATTGAAGTACAGGCATACATTGACTGGATCCAAAGAGCACAGTTCTCCGGGTGTCTTGAATTAGATGTTTTCGATGTTTCCATTTGCCTCTCGTAGAAATTCAAGTAAGTCTTCCCAGCCATACTCAGCACAGCTCAGAGTGAGGAACCATGTGGGAGTTCCTAAGTTCCTCAGCATACATTTTAAATCACCATGACGACGGTACCAGTACTCATTAGTACCACGCTGACACGCCATGAGATTAATCAGGTGAGAATCTAAAATACTGTCTTGGACATTGACTTTATCCATAAAGTCACTTGCCGAGATGTTTTGCATGTGTATACCACTTTTCAAGATGTGGTTCACTGCATATGACAGTCCAGACAGATCGCTTTCAAACAGGAGATGAAACAAATAGGGAATACATTGTCGAAACCTAGCATCTCCTGCATACAATCGCAAAGTCCGGTATTCAGAAGCAGGAATTTGATGAGGTCGCTCATCATATCTTCCTCCCTGACCTGTTGGAAAAAGCTGTGGGAAACACCGAGCTTCCAAACTTTCCTCCCAAACACTAATGGGACTCCCTTTGGCTTGTTTAATTTGAAACAACTCAATAGCATTCCCCATGACTTCCTTGGAATGCAAAGGATGAATACTATAATGTTCATATATTTCTTCACTAGTAGAGGGTTCTACTTTCTCAATTTGACCAGCACACAAATCGCTATCTTCTTCCTCACTTACTTCCTCTTCTGCAACATAAACATTCTTATAGTACTTATTATTTTTTTTCAAATACAATGTTGCCTTTTTGACTTTCCTAACATCCACTAAATCTTGCCATATTTTCTTATTCTTTGTCGGAACCCCATTAACTAAGATAACCAGAGGTTCCTCTTCCACTTTTTCTACTCCAATTGTGTTAATGTTTTTCTTCAAATCTAGAGGCAAATAAACAACTCTTCCCTTTAATCCTCTCTGTAAATCTGATGGAGGCAATTTCCCTGTCTTTGGCTCTATTCTTACAATAGCCTGAAAGGGATGGATACTTTGAATCAAAATAGATTCATAAGTATTTAAATCCTTCAATTCAGAAGGAATCTCAACCAATTCCAGATTATTATGAACTGCTCTAGCAGGCATCTGGTTTTGATTTAATTTGCTACAACAATAAGTACACACACGTTGATCCGATTCCAAATCAAAAAATTTTCTACCATCAAATATGTTGTGAAATCCTTCCATTCACTATTATTTTCCCTTTCACTTTTTGCATATAAATCCACTAACTTAGTCTGATTCTTATAATAAGTGCGTCGACAACACACACAAGTGAAATTAGGCCTCTCACTTGATTTCACCTGAAACGTCGCAATTTCCCTCTGAAAATTATCTGTACTGGAAACCTGTACACTATCTTCCACATTACCCTCTTCTTGTGGGTCAATTTCAACATTCTCCTCTTTACTTCCAAAGTAACCAAACTCAATTTCTGCACAAATATTCTTCACATCTACTTCTGAGCCATGCAAAAGAGCAGCGCATAATTGTTTAAGCATAATTGCTGGACTCTTATCATAATACAACATTCTAACTAATTTCCTCACTTTATTATGATGCACTGCTAGCATCCTGAAATGATGAAAAACACTCTGGCATACTCTCCTGGAAAGACAAGCCAGTGAATGACCATGCAAACCTGTCACTTCTCTCACTCTGCAAGGATCTAATTCTTGCAACAACTTCATTTTCTGCTTCAAACTTTTCTTATTAAATGTCCGTACAAAATCACAAAGCAAATTGATGGAATCCTGTCGCACACTGCAAATACTACTACACTTCCAGGTGTACACAGGACCCTTAGGACGTCTTCCTAAAACCTCATTACCTAACACCTCTTCTGTCTCTGTTGTCACAAGTTTTTCTTTTTCAACTGGACAACCATCTTTCACTTCATAAGCTCGACCACTGGTGTCAACTGCATGCACCAAATCATTATCCTGGAAATAACTCTCCTCATTAAAAAATGCCTCACAACTTGAACTATGCATCCATTCTCCGGAAAAAACTTCACAAAAATTACTACGATTAACTATTTTCTTCCATCTACTATTTCTTTTGAAATCACAAATTGCCTTGTTTAGGTTCCTAATTCTATTGATTATCAAAATAAATAACTTACGTTTAATTTCAAATGCCTGATCAATAACTTTCTCAACTTTTTTTTTCTCTTATAAAAAACCTCTTTCTGTTGACCTTTCTTAATATTTTTTAACAAATTGCCAATTATCCTGTTGCGGAACATTCGTTTACGAATGTCCCTAAACTGTTGTTTCCTTCTACTATCATGCACAGAGTTATCTCTTGCTCTAGCAGTAACATTTTTGATTGGCCTTTCCTTTCCGTTTAAAATGCTTCTCTTTTTCTGGACTGAAACATTTTCTGTAGTAATATTTTTTTTACTACAAATATTTCTTATAAATGTTTTTGTGCTCTTACCCGGTGCTTTCTTGGTGACTTGACAAGTTTTTTTCTTAGAGGACTGCTGCATTATATCATTTACCTGCTGTCTTTGACGTTTTGCAGCCTTTCTAAGTCTTTCTTTAGTTGGCATGCTGAAATCTTGAAATGATCTGCAGTTGAATCTGTGGTAAAATATAATAAACATTTTTATTAACCACTATTACCAAACAGTAAATCAATAACAGTCATCAAAAACTTAATACACTACTTGACATTTTTAGTGCTTGGCAAATTTAGAATACAGAAATAGCAGAAAAGAAATGGAATTCATATTCATTTTACCTGTGCTGTTTTATATGTGAATCTCATCTAATTTTATGAGCATATTTTAATATTTTATTGAACACACTACACATAACCTGTTTTTGAAGGTGTCTTTATTTTTAAATGAAACGGTTTACATTTTTACTTTTCATTTATTATAAATTTTTAAAAATAAATGTTTATAGTTCCATAGGCTCAAGCACGTCAGCTTCCCTCCCTATGTCATACAATTCTGACAAATCTGCATCCTCATCATGTTCTTCTTCATCCTCAGGATTTAAATCATCCAAGGGATCTACTTCCACTGATGTTTCAATTACAAGTTCAATTATGAGGTCGAGATCAACTGATTGCTGATTGTCGCTCATGTTGATGTTGTCGTTATCTTTAAAGAAAGAGAACAACAATGAGATGTTGCAGAGTAAGGCACAAATCTCAGAGACTATAATAGTAAAATTGTTTAACAAGAGTAACATTTTGCAGCTATTATTTAGCCATGACCAGCGATGCTGAGGAGGTAAGGCCTATGTCCAAGTTTTCAGTGAACAGGACTCATCTCTTCTTAACCTTGGATAAGCCTCACCAACTCTGTGTCCCCTACTCATACTTAAATGTAAAGGGGCAGATTTATGTTAACTGACGCATTCCCAGGGATGCACCAGTTAATGTACACCGCTGCTCTGCCACCCATGGTGTGCCGCATTTACAATGTGGAGCACCATTGAGTGAAAACAGCACAGATGCGTCACGCATCTGTGCCGCAAAAGCAGCACATTGCAGGAATCACGTCGTAAGCGCAACATGTCTACTGCAATGCACAGGAGCAAGCCACACATTGCATGGTGCATCACTCCTTATGCCTGTTTCAAACAGGCGTAATGATTTGATTCAGCAATGCTATAAAGCTGAGTCAGTGATATCTTCTAAATTTCACTGTGTTAGTTTTACAGGGCTTTCTTGCAAATTAATGCATACCTTGAAACAAAACACCTATATGAAAACTGACGCAGGTTTCATGTGGCACAGGACTTTACAGCATGACACATCTGCCTAGATGCATCAATTTTTGAATATGTCGCCACATAGCAAATCTTTTGCACCGCCGCTGCGTCACAAAAGTGACGCACAGCGGCACAAAAGAGGCACACGGCTATCATAAATCTGTCCCTAACATGTTAAATGATTGATTCAGGATGACGATAAGGTGTGGCCTATCCAGAGGTTTGTTTAAGGTGAGGCCTACTCAGGGTTGCAGATTAAATGGAGATGGGGCACCCCTAAGCCTTGCTGGAGCTGCATGGCAGTTGCGATGCAGCTCCAGCAATGCGCCACCTTTACGGCACAGATGCGTCACGCATCTGTGCTGTTTTTGCCCCATGGTGCGCCGCATTGTAAATGCAGCGCACCATGGGTGGCGGAACAGCGGCGCAGGATGACTGGCACATCCCTGGGGATGCACCAGTCATCATAAATCTATCCCTAAGCTTCTTATCTTGTTGGAGATGAAGTGAGGCCTGTCTTGCAACATGGTCCATCTTTTGCATCACTGCTGCATCGGTTTCATGTGGCACGTTTTTTTTACAGCATGACACATCTGCCTAGATGCATCAATTTGTAATTTTGTCGCCACATAGCAAATCTTTTGCACCGCCACTGCGTCACAAAAGTGACGCACAGTGGCGCAAAAGAGGCATACACCTATCATAAATCTGTCCCTAGCATTTTAAATGATTAATTCAGGATGACGATAAGGTGTGGCCTACCCAGAGGTTTGTTTAAGGTGAGGCCTACCTACATTCATGGGGAAATGAATTAAAATGTCCTTAAGACACATGAAAGCGTTTTTTTAAAGCCTTTGCAGCATTTTTGGGTCACTTTTAACATGGCTATGTAACTTAAACAATCAAAATCTAAATTTGCCAAGCACAGGTGGGAGCATATTTACAAGGAATTTGCACCACGGGGAAAGGTCTTACATTAAAATGGAAAAACAACATCAGAGACACTCAAATGCCTTATAAAGAAGCATACACCATTATGTCCTAGTCATAAATGTTAAAAGCATTCCTTTTCCTCAAAAACGATTTTCAAGTCTTAATTTGAAAACACTGCACATGGGGAAATGACTTAAAATGTCCTTAAGACACATGAAAGCGTTTTTTGATTGCCTTTGCAGCATTTTAGGGTCACTTTTAACATGGCTATGTAACTCAAACATTCAAAATCTAAATTTGCCAAGCACAGGTGGGAGCATATTTACAAGGAATTTGCACCACGGGGAAAGTTCTTACATTAAAATGGGAAAAATAACATCAGAGACACTCCAATGCCTTATAAAGAAGCAGACACCATTATGTCCTTCTCATAAATGTTAAAAGCATTCCTTTACCTCAAAAACGATTTTCAAGTCATAATTTGAAAACACTGCACATGGGGAAATGACTTAAAATGTCCTTAAGATACATGGAAGCGTTTTTTGATTGCCTTTGCAGCATTTTAGGGTCACTTTTAACATGGCTATGTAACTCAAACATTCAAAATCTAAATTTGCCAAGCACAGGTGGGAGCATATTTACAAGGAATTTGCACCACGGGGAAAGGTCTTACATTAAAATGGGAAAAATAACATCAGAGACACTCCAATGCCTTATAAAGAAGCAGACACCATTATGTCCTTCTCATAAATGTTAAAAGCATTCCTTTACCTCAAAAACGATTTTCAAGTCATAATTTGAAAAGACTGCACATGGGGAAATGACTTAAAATGTCCTTAAGACACATGGAAGCGTTTTTTTGATTGCCTTTGCAGCATTTTAGGATCACTTTTAACATGGCTATGTAACTCAAACATTCAAAATCTAAATTTGCCAAGCACAGGTGGGAGCATATTTACAAGGAATTTGCACCACGGGGAAAGGTCTTACATTAAAATGGGAAAAATAACATCAGAGACACTCCAATGCCTTATAAAGAAGCAGACACCATTATGTCCTTCTCATAAATGTTAAAAGCATTCCTTTTCCTCAAAAACGATTTTCAAGTCATAATTTGAAAACACTGCACAGCTCCTATGCACAAAAACACCCTGTCAGTACTAATACTTCACATTTTCTCCAATTACAATTTCTCAAACAAACAAAATCTATTTGTAAAACACTTGAGGCAAAGCAACACTTTAAAAACACAACTTTCTTCATAATTTTCTCCTTAAAGCACACTATTCTCTATCTAAATTAAATAAATCTTTTCTCACCTTAGCAAATACTTTATGAGTTTCAAAACAGTCTCAGAAACACACCACTTTGTCTTTAGCAGAGCAAAAGGTATGCACTCCAGAGTCTGCAGCTATCAAAAGCACAGAAATGCTGTAATTCTTCACACATATCTCTCATGTCACCCAATCAAAACTCTTCCCTCACTTTTTTCAAATCAAAACCCTTCCCCCCTCTGCCCTCTCTGCCTTTTTTGCATAGCAACCACCTCTTGGAAGACCTCTGGTGTTTGCAAGTTCACACAACAATGTTTCAATTGAACTCCGAACTCTCAGTGCACCTGCATATCCAGTGCAATCTTTCATTTAATGATTTTTTCTTGACCACTCAAAATACATTTTTCAAAGAACTCATCCATGCACCCTAACTTTCTGTTTTCAGCAATCAAAATCCACCAATCACTGTTACTGCTTCATTAACACAGAAACTCCACAGTTTTTTTCATTTTAAACTCTTATTTTTTCAACTGCCATTTCATTGCCACACTTCATCTGACTGCAGCAGAACCTTCTCTCACCATGTTTTCTGTCTGGATTGTTGGACATAGTTACATCTACTGGGCTCAGAGGTATGCTTATAACAGAAATTTACCTAACCTCAATTTACAAGATGTGGAAATTAAGTGGTTTGGCCACAGAGGATTAAAATGTCACCAATTGATACCATTGGTGAAAACCTTTATGCATTTGCCAAAACCTGACCTGTTAATTGTGCACTGTGGAGGTAATGACTTGGGCACTTTGACTGGGGTAGGTCTGGAAATGCTTTTAAAGGACACCTTTGAGCAATTAATGGCACTTTTTCCTCAGACTGCCTTGGTATATTCAAATATATGCCAAAGACAGAAATGGAGGTGGTCGAACCAATTTTGTCCACAAATTGAGAAGTCGAGGAAGCATGTAAACAAATCTGTTTCAGCTTACATGAGAGACCATGGAATGGGCTCCTTGTACAACAATAACTTGCGTTACTACATGCAAGATATCTACAGAGGAGATGGAGTTCACTTCTCAGATGAGGGCAACAGAATTTTCATTCTGAATTTAAGACTGTGCATTGGTACCTACTTATAAGTACCTAAATGTACCATAAACCCAAAAGCTCTTCTCAGAGCTACCCTACATCTGATCACTCACAATTATTATTTTACTCTAACTTTTTTCACTAATTTTCAACAAAGTACGCTCCCCGGGGCGCTACCCGGTACGCGGACCGGAAGCTAACCTCGCGAAATTTTTAAAAAAAATGTTTTTTTTCCGCACATATGGGCCTCCTCAGCCACCCTCAGAAAACCTAGGGGGTCAAGATAAGTCTACCGTGCCCCCTTCTACCCATTCTGAACATTAGTTGCCCTCCATCTTGTATCTTAATTCGACCGAAACACAAAATGGTGGACTCCCGTAACGCTTCAGGTTCGCGTACCGGGGCGCTCGCCAGTTCGCGTACCGGGGCGCTCCCCGGGAAGCGCTCCATCAAAAAAGGTGGGAAAGTAATTTACAGAAAAACGACTGGAGACACTTTCACCAAATATAGATTAGCTCATACTACATACCAATCCCTATCATTTTCACAAATTTGATTGAAATTCCATTTAGCCATTTAGCCTGTAGACCTCTCTAAATACCGTGTGGTAAATTACTTCACAAAACACATCTGAAGTGTTGGAATTGACAACCAATGAAAATGTTACTTTCATTTTCTACTTTTTTTACCTGACATTTGATTGGTTATATACCTGAATATATATAAAGGAAGAGAAGGAAACACAGCCATTTCGACTACTACTTCCTGGTGTACATTTCAATTGGATTTTCACTAATCACTTTAACTTCTTTGTAAAGGTAAGTTGTTATTTTAAAAACTGAAGTATATTGTGCACTATCAGTTAATATGGTAAACTTTTTCTGATAGTTATATACTATCCCTCTGTAGTAGTTATAGATTTAGATAGACTTCTCTGTTATAGTTATGGATAGAGTTAGGTTTCTCTTGTATAATTATGAATTTACTTACGTTAAATCACATACACTTTTTTATATTCCTACTTCCACTCTGATACTATACACTGCCCAAAGATAAATTCACTGATAAAAACTGCCTATCTAAAATTAATCCCAACAGTGCCCTATCTCTACTAATATATATTTTTTTTATCCAAATTTCAGGCAACATGGAAAGCGAACAGAAAGTTTCATTTCAAATTGTCCTGCAAGAGAGCAGCCAAGAATTAATTGATCCAAATTATATAGAATTTATGGATGAAACTTGGGACCAAGAACTACTGCAATGTGTGCAAGCAGTAGATGACCTCCTTCAAAATGAGAACATTTTACACACTCAGAGATTACAAGCTATGTTCAATGAAAATGACGACATTTCAGACAATGAAATGTTAGAAATGTTATTAAATTTTGAAACACAATCACAATAATAAATATTTGCTTAAAAAATAAAGAAATTAAAAAATAATCAACAAAACCAACAATCAATTAACATACAGTATTTTAAAAGTCTATCATTCTTTTTTCCTTATAGTACGCTCCCCAGAACGCTTCCCGGTGCACTGCGGGGCCCTTTTAAAGCCTCCACATCAAACCTAGGGGGTCAGGGAGGATCTACTATGCCCCCTTATGGTCATTTCCCCATTTGTTTTGGCCTCCTCTTGTTTCTCGATCCTACCGAGAGACAAGATGGCGGCCGCTCCGGACTGTTTAGAATGTTGACAGACACCGGAGAGCCAATCAGCTTCGCTACGCGAAGTTCCGTTACGCGTCAAGTACGCGAACCGGAGCGCTGCCTGGAGCGCGCTTACAGATATATATCTTTTTTTGAACGTTAATTTCTCAAAATCCACTGGAGCACATATATTGAGACCTAGCAAAGGCACATCGGGCTAACAGTCCCTACAATTTTGCCAAGTTTCGTGCAAATCCATTCAGCCGTTCGGCCTAAAAGTGAGGCCAACCGCCCTATGGAAATTAACATGGGAAAAACACGTTTTGGGACCCCCCTTTTTTCTCAGCCACCCCTTGACGAACCCCCCCAAAATTTCCAGGGGCTGCTCAGAAACAAAATGTTCCATTTTCCTGAAAATTTCAGCCAATTCCGTCCACAAACGCCAAAGTTATTAGACATAGAATTTTCAAAAATCCCATAGGGAAAAAATCCTAACTATATATATATATATATATTACCTACTGGCGGTTGCCAGTAGGTATATATAGTTAGGATTGATTTCCATAGGGAAATTGCAACATTCTATTGGGAATAACTTTGGCGCCGGTTGAGGAATCTGCCTGTATTTTTCAGCAACTTTGCCTCGCGGCGCTCCGGTCCTTCCCTGAAAGTTTGGGGGGGATTCGTCAAGCGGGGGCCGAGATAAAAGGGGGGTCCCAAAACGTGTTTTCCCCATGTTAATTTCCATAGGGCGGTCTGTCGCACTTTTAGCTCGAATGGCTGAATGGATTTTCACCAAACTTGGCAAAATTGTAGGGACTGGTAGCCTGATGTGCCTTTGCTATGTCTCAAGATATGTGCTCCAGAGGATTTTGAGTAATTTAGGTTCAAAAAAATGTATATATCTATGGCCGCGCCCCGGTACGCGCACCGGGGAGCGCTCCGGGCGCGCCACGCGACTTGCGCACAGGAAGCTGATTGGTTCTCGGGTGTCTATAAACATTCGAAACAGTCCGCAGCGGCCACCATCTTGTGTCTCGGTAGAATTGAGACACAAAAGGTGGCAAAAATCAAAGGGGGAAATGACCAAAAGGGGGCAGGGTAGACCCCCCCTGTCCCCCTAGGTTTGATGTGGGGGCCATTAAAGGGTCACGCGGGGCAAAACAAAAATTAATTTTTTTCCCGTTTTCCCCGGGGGGAGCACCCGGTACGCGCACCGGGGAGCGTACCATGGGGAAAAATAGTGAAAAAAATTATATAATCATAATAATAAATAATAAAATAATCATTTTGAGTGATTACAGGTAGGGTAGCTCTGAAAAGAGCTTTTGGTTCCATGGCTGTTTTAGGTACCTACAAGTACGTCCCACACACACCCACACGCACACAACCCTACACCTCCACACCCACACACACCTCACACACGCACACCTCCACCCACACCCAAACACCCCACACCCCCACACCGACACCTTACACATCCACACCCACACCCACACATCCCACACACACTCACTCACACACACACCTCACCCCCAACACACACACAGAAACACACAGATACCTCACAGACACACCTCACACATCCCACACACACACCTCCCCACCCCACACACACACACACGCACACCTCACAGACATACCCACACATCCCACATATACACACACATCCTACACACATACCCCCCACACCCACCCCACACACACCTCACACACCCCCACCTACACCCAAACACCCCACACACCCACACCCACACCTTACACATCCACATCCCCACCCACACCCACATACCCCACACACCTACACACACCTATACACCTCATCCCCCCTCAGACACACACACACACACACACCTCACAGACACACCCCACACATCCCCCACACACACCTCACCCCTTCCCCACACACACACACACCTCTGACACACACCTCACACACACACACACACACACACCACACACACCTCACACACACACATACACACCCACACACACACGCCTCTCACACACACACCCACACACACCCCCCACACCCCACCCACACACACACCCCACACACACACCCACACATCCTACACACACACACCCCACACACATACCCCCCACACACACACAACCCACACCCACCCCCCACACACACACACCACACACACACTCATTATTTTTTTTATTTTTTTGAGGGGGTGCCCCACACACATACCCCGACACACACACCCCACACCCACCCCCCCACACAAACCCCCCACCATACCTCATACACCCACACCTCCATCCACACCCAAACACCCCACACACCCACACCCACACACACACCATACACCCCCACACCCCCACCTACACTCACACACCCCACACCCCCACCCACACACACCTCTCTCCCCCCCCACACACACACACCTCACAGACACACCCCACACATCCCCCACACACACCTCACCCCCCACACACACACCTCATACACACACACACACACACGCACACACACACGCCACACACACACCTTACACACACACACCCACACCCACACACACATTCCTCACCCCACACACACCCACACACACCCCCACACACACACACCCACACACACACACCCCCCACACACACCCACACATCCTACACACACACACCCCACACACATACCCCCCCCACACACACACCCCACACCCACCCCCCACACACACACACCACTCACACACACACTCATTATTTTTTTTTATTTTTTTCAGGGGGTGCGCGCCCCGGTACACGTATCGGTACACGTACCGGTACGCGTACCCTGGAGAAAAAAAGAAAGACAGTTTTTTAAAAATGTAGCATTTTTATATAAATTGGAGGTAGTTCTGAAAAGAACAGTTTTTTATTCTTATTGTTGTTTTATATTTTTTTATTGTTTTTTTGTACCCCGCGACTTTAAAAAAAAAAAATATTATTTTTTTTGCCTTGGGGGTCCTTGTGGGACCCCCTGAGCAGGCCTAGGGGGTCAGGGTGTTTCTACTCTGGCCCCTTTGTGTGTTTCACACCTTTGTTTCACTGCTTTCTTGTGCCTTGGTTCGAACAAGGCACAAGATGGCTGCCAGGGACACCCAGTATGCAAGGGGAATTAGTTCCCCCTCTTCAAACATGCACAGGGGCTGCGTTGCAGAGAGGTGTAAAAAAGGGTGTGGCCTCATTACACCTCTATGCAATGCAGCCATCTGGCGCATACTGGAGGCTCCTGGTGGGCTAGTTGGTCCCCAGGGACCCCCATTATGCAAGGGGAATTAGTTCCCCCTCTGCAAACGCGCCAGGCGGCTGCGTTGCAGAGAGGTGTAACAAGGGGCATAGCCTCATTACACCTCTGCAATGCAGCCCCCTGGCGCATACTGGAGGTTCCAGGTGGGCTAGTTGGCCCCCAGGCGCCCCCAGTATGCAGGGGGAATGAGTTCCCCCTCTTCAAACATGCACGGGGGCTGCGTTGCAGAGAGGTGTAAAAAGGGCCGTGGCTTAATTACACCTCTCTGCAATGCAGTCCCCTGGTGCATACTGGAGATTCCTGGTGGGCTTTCAGGTCTTATATAGTTGGGAATTAGCATTAAAAAAACTTTGAAAATCACTGAAAAAAACATAGGTTTCAGACCTTATATAGTTAGGAATTAGCATTTAAAAAAACCTTTGAAATTCACTGAAAAAACCATAGGTTTCAGGCCTTATATAGTTAGGAATTAGCATTTAAAAAACCTTTCAAATTCACTTAAAAAACCATAGGTTTCAGGCCTTATATAGTTAGGAATTAGCATTTAAAAAACCTTTGAAATTCACTGAAAAAACCATAGGTTTCAGGCCTTATATAGTTAGGAATTAGCATTTAAAAAAACCTTGCAAATTCACTGAAAAAACCATAGGTTTCAGGCCTTATATAGTTAGGAATTAGCATTTAAAAAACCTTGCAAATTCAATGAAAAAACCATAGGTTTCAGGCCTTATATAGTTAGGAATTAGCATTTAAAAAACCTTGCAAATTCACTGAAAAAAACATAGGTTTCAGGCCTTATATAGTTAGGAATTAGGCACAAGAAAGCAGAAAAACAAACGTGTAGAACACAAAAAGGGGGCAGGGTAGGAACACCCTGACCCCCTAGGGCTGCTCAGGTGGTCCCACTAGGATATTAATATATTTAAACGTTATCCGCTAATAGAATTAGCATTTAAAAAACATTTGAAATTCACTGAAAAAACCATAGGTTTCAGGCCTTATATAGTTAGGAATTAGCATTTAAAAAACCTTTGAAATTCACTGAAAAAAACATAGGTTTCAGACCTTATATAGTAAGGAATTAGCATTTAAAAAAACCTTTGAAATTCACTGAAAAAACCATAGGTTTCAGGCCTTATATAGTTAGGAATTAGCATTTAAAAAAACCTTTGAAATTCACTGAAAAAACCATAGGTTTCAGGAGTTATATAGTTAGGAATTAGCTTTTACAAAACCTTTGAAATTCACTCAAAAAAACTATAAGTTTTAGGGGTGTTATAGTTAGCTGGACATTTTACTCATACAAAACCATTGAAATTGCTCCTATATAGTTAGTTTTACTAAGTATATATCGCGCAC
Source organism: Lissotriton helveticus (assembly GCF_964261635.1). NCBI lineage: Eukaryota > Metazoa > Chordata > Amphibia > Caudata > Salamandridae > Lissotriton > Lissotriton helveticus. The sequence continues at coordinate 571,226,596 of NC_136071.1, read as the reverse complement.
CCGCAATCCACTGCTGATGATGTCACATATTACATCATTCATGACATGGTCAGTGACATCACTGATGACATCTCAAATGACATCACTGATGACATCACTGATGACATCATCCACGTGACAATCACATACACCTTTTCATACACTATTACAATTTTTCATCACTCTTTGTAAAATACAGAGTATCATATTTTAATCCATTGTCACAGCAATACAAGTATCTAAAAATCCACTCAGTGATTCATACATGTTTACACACATCTAATCCCTTACCTATGGATTCACTCATACATGCTGTCAATGAACAATAGAACACTATCAAAAATAATTATACATCTATATCGACATTAAACAACAGCACGCATCCTATTCACATAGGAAGTCATCCTACTCACTTATGCAAACAATTGATCATACTTACATATTTACTTAGCAAAACACTTATACAAACACCACTTCTTCTATTCATTTAGATAGTAAGTCATACTTAGTGAATTATAAAATCATTATTACAAGTATACAGTTATCCATACAGTCACTCACACAATCATTGTGTCTTATGTATACTTATTTATATACAACAACTGACACATACACTGCCTTTTATTTTTCTAGTTTGTTGGAGCTGTACCTTTGAGAAATATATTTGCTCATCACCACACCCATAAAGAGATTCCCTCACCCAAACTGTTAGAACATGTAGTTTTTACTTCATACATCTACTGAATAAACTATTCACACATCTTTGGACAGTCACACACCCTCCACCGAACCACACACACTTTCACACTCCCATACAAATACTCAGTTAACTAATCAATAACTAATATAGACTTTCACATGGCTAGTAACCAACTGTAGAATCAGTTTACACAACAACTGACAAAGTGATACAGATATTCACACAGTTTAGTCACTATCCACTATATTTAGTGAGACATTATACATTGGTCAAGTAAACAGTCAATTACACTGCTACTAAATCCTCCATCCAAATATTTATTTATATATCCACTCATTCTTCAATGCAAATTGCTATATATATAATGCATATTTAAATAACGAAGCAAACCACATTCACTGGATGATGTCATCAGTGATGTCATCAGTGATGTCATTTGAGATGTCATCAGTGATGTCACTGACCATGTCATGAATGATGTAATATGTGACATCATCAGCAGTGGATTGCGGGTGCGCGATATATACTTAGTACAACTAACTATATAGGAGCAATTTCAATGGTTTTGTATGAGTAAAATGTCCAGCTAACTATAACACCACTAAAACGTATAGTTTTTTGAGTGAATTTCCAAGGTTTTGTAAAAGCTAATTCCTAACTATATAACTCCTGAAACCTATGGTTTTTTCAGTGAATATATATATATATATATATATATATTACCTACTGGCGGTCGCCAGTAGGTATATATAGTTAGGATTTTTTCTCTATGGGATTTTTGAAAATTCTATGTCTAATAACTTTGGCGTTTGTGGACGGAATTGGCTGAAATTTTCAGGAAAATGGCACATTTTGTTTCTGAGCAGCCCCTGAAAATTGGGGGGGGTTTCGTCCAGGGGGGGTCGAGAAAAAAGGGGGGTCCCAAAACGTGTTTTTAACATTGAGTTTTCCATAGGGCGGTTGGCCTCACTTTTAGCCCGAACGGCTGAATGGATTTGCACGAAACTTGGCAAAATTGTAGGGACTGGTAGCCCGATGTGCCTTTTGTAGGTCTCAATATATGTGCTCCAGTGGATTTTGAGAAATTAACGTTTAAAAAAAGATATATATCTGTAACAGCGGACCGGGCAGCGTCCCAGGACGCGTACTTTTCGCGCAACGGAGCTTTGTGAAGCGAAGCTGATTGGTTCTCCGGCGTCTGTCAACATTCCAAACAGTCCGTAGCGGCCGCCATCTTGTCTCTCGGTAGGATCGAGAGACAAGAGGAGGTCAAAACAAAGGGGGAAATAACTATAAGGGGGCATAGTAGATCCTCGCTGACCCCCTAGGTTTGATGTGGAGGTTTTAAAAGGGCCCCGCGGGGCAAAAAAAAATAATAATAATAATAATCGAACGGCTGAATGGATTTGCACGAAACTTGGCAAAATTGTAGGGACTGGTAGCCCGATGTGCCTTTGCTAGGTCTCAATATATGTGCTTCAGTGGATTTTGAGAAATTAACGTTCAAAAAAAGATATATATCTGTAACAGCGCACCGCTTCGCGTACTTTTCGCGTTACGGAGCTTTGCGAAGCGAAGCTGATTGGCTCTCCGGTGTCTGTAAACATTCCAAACAGTACGTAGCGGCCGCCATCTTGTCTCTCGGTAGGATCGAGAGACAAGAGGAGGCCAAAGCGAAGGGGCAAATGACCATAAGGGGGCATAGTAGATCCTCGCTGACCCCCTAGGTTTGATGTGGAGGTTTTAAAAGGGCCCCGCGGGGCAAAAAAAAAAATAATAATAATAATCGAACGGCTGATGACCATAAGGGGGCATAGTAGATCCTCGCTGACCCCCTAGGTTTGATGTGGAGGTTTTAAAAGGGCCCCGCGGGGCAAAAAAAAATAATAATAATAATAATCGAACGGCTGAATGGATTTGCACGAAACTTGGTAAAATATTAGGGACTGGTAGCCCGATGTGCCTTTGCTATGTCTCAATATATGTGCTTCAGTGCATTTTGAGAAATTAACGTTCAAAAACAAGATATATATCTGTAACAGCGCTCCGCTTCGCGGAGATAAAATTATATGTGTATTACCTAGCTGTTGCTAACACCAGTTAGCGACGGCTAGTAGGAGATAGCGACCATCTTGGGTCCCACTTTGCATGTGAGTGATATTTATCACTAATGACATGCAAAGTGGGCATGCCAAGATGTTAGCGACTGGAAACAGTCGCTAACATCGCTATCTCCTATTATCAACTTTTGGAAATATTCGAGATAAGCGCGAATATCTCCAAAAAGTAACAGCTGCCCTGAGCAGTTCTTAGCCATGTTATCCAATGGGAGGTGGATAACATGGCTAAGAGCATTAGCTCGGTAATGCATGAATATCGCGGAGTTTTCAGCGACATTAATGCATTGCGCTCGTTTTTTATCGTATTTGCGATAAACCTTGATAATAGCAAGGTTTATCTGCGATAATTTCTGACGGTAAAAAAATCTTTGCAATGCATCGTTAGGGATAAATATCGCTTAACTTTGGTAATATGCCCCAACGTCTGTTAACGTTCGATTCGAAGGAAATCAGGAATTGTTGAAAAACATTGTGTGCGCCATCTTGTCTTTTTTCAAATGCCACACTTTTGTCGTGCACGGCAGCCATTTTAGATGCCTTGACCAGATCCACTCTGTGAACGCTGTCGATCCTTACCATGGCTCCCCACCCTCGCAAGCATCTCCCCCAGGCAGTGGTCACCCCCGCTCTCTGTTTTATGCATGGGTAATAAACCTCCCCCCATCTGCGCTGTTCTTCCCTGAGAATCACACCCTGTGCCCGCCCGACACCTCCCTTTCGCCCTATTCACTACCGCACCCTCTGACACTCCTTTTCCTCTGTGTCCGATTGTCCAGGCTGGTCCTAGGCTATCAGCTAGCCCTGCAGATGTAGTTTATGGCCACAGCTGTAAAGAATCACCCGTCTTCAAAGGAGTTATAGTAGATCAAGGCCCACACTCGATGAGATCCGTCACAGCAGAAGCGTTGCTATTATCTGAAAACCATCCTGTATTGTGATTGGGGAGGGGACCGAGCGTGAAGCGGAAGATTCCAGGGATGACTCTTTGTACATCAAAGTTTTTACAATTATGTGTCACATTAAAAATATATAGCACTCCGACAAAGTAGTAAGATTATAAAACTTTAATAATTTATAAATATATACAAGAAAACAAAAATAGTAATAACATATAAACATTTTTAGAGAAAAACAACGAAGTAGCGGTCGGCTGTGCGAATAGTCCCAACGCAGCACAACGTCCAGATTTCCGGCGTGGGGCGTCGCGGGGGGTGGGTGATCAGTAGCAAACTGTTGTGCGAATAGTTCCAAGGCAGCAGAACGCGCCGAAATCTAGATGACACAAAAGTGATGTCTAGTAAGTTGCCACCCAGCAAATAACGGCGTGGGGCGTCGCGGGGGGTGGGTCATCAGTAGCAAACTGTTGTGCGAATAGTTCCAAGGCAGCAGAACGATGGCACCAAGGTGATGTCCAGTAAGTTGCCGCACTGGTTTTGGTATCCTACAATGCTGCTCCGAATAACGGCGTGGAGCGCCCCGGGGGAGGCGGCGTGAACGGGCCTCTCCAGGTGGAGTCTCGTCTGTTGTAGTGGGGCGCCCCTTTACCGTTTCAGTTGCCATTCCGTCCGCTTTTGGTCCACTGTGTCAAAATCCGCCATTCAGCTGAGTTGCGCCCACTCTTGCGGTGCAGCGATAGGCGGCTGTCACAGGACTCTCAAAATGGCGGCAGGCTGTTTCCTTTTTGGGCCTGGTCCACTGAAATGGCCCTGGGACACCTTGGAAATCGGACGCTTGTCTGCTAGGTCTTGGACCCCATTCTCGAAAGCGTCCCCTCCGCCTTGAGAATTCATCAAAAGTTTTGGGGGCCCCGACTCCTGCAGGCTTCTGGTGGGGAGCGGCTGCCATGATTGCTCGCGGAATGACCACGACGGAGCTACGAGATGGTGGTGCTCTCATGGTGACGCCAGCTTCAGTCTGAAACATCCAGAAACAAGGTGGGGCTTTCATCGTTTGGGGGAAAAAAAAGTTTTCATCCAATGAAAAGTGTTGTTTTTAGGTCATATGATCAAGCCTTCCATCATTAGGAAACCAAAAGTAAAATGAACCAATGAAAAGTTTTATAAACAAGTCACATGACCTGTTATGCGGCATAGGGTATAAAATGCGGAGAAAATACGTTGGCACGTGAGGCGGTGTCAGTAGCGGACCGATGTGCGAATAGGCCGAAGGCAATACAACGCGCCAAGATCCGGATGGCATCGAGGTGGTGTCATAGTTGAGAGTTCTGAGCAGCGGTTGTAACACTGTCTGAAGCTTATTTGCAGCTGCTGCAGCTTCACTACGCGCGAAGATCCGGATGGCACCGAGGTGGTGTGTAGGAAGTTGCCGCACTGGTGTGGCCATCCTACAATGCTGAAAGTCGGCGTGGGGCGCCCCGTTGGCCTGTGAGTTTGCGTCAGTAGCGGACCGATGTGCGAATAGGCCGAAGGCAGCACAACGCGCCAAGATCCGGATGGCACCGAGGTGGTGTCTAGTAAGTTGTCGCACTTCTGTGGCCATCCTACAATGTTGAAAGTCGGCGTGGGGCGCCCCGTTGGCCTGTGAGATGGTGTCAGTAGCGGACTGATGTGTGAATGGGGCCAAAGGCAGCGCAACAATATTTTCTACTATATTTCCGGTGTAGAAGAGACCACAAGGCGCTGAGATGCCAAGATCCGGATGGCACCGAGGTGGTGTCTTGCAAGTTGTGGTACTGGTGTGGCCATCCTACAATGCTGAAAGTCGGCGTGGGGCGCCCCGTTGGCCTGTGAGATGGCGTCAGTAGCGGACCGATGTGCGAATAGGCCGAAGGCAGCACAACAATATTTTCTGACTGACACCACAAGGCGCTGAGATGCCAAGATCCGGATGGCACCGAGGTGATGTCTAAGTTGCGGACTGGTGTGCGAATGGGGCCAAAGGCAGCGTAACAATATTTTTTGTATGGAAGATACCACTAGGCGTTGAGATGCCAAGATTCGGATGGCACTGAGGTGATGTCTAGCAAGTTGGTGTGGTCATCCTACAATGCTGAAACTCGGCGTGGGTCACCCCATTAGCCTGTGAGATGGCGTCAGTAGCGGACCGATGTGCGAATAGGCCGAAGGCAGCACAACGCGCCAAGATCCGGATGTCACCGTGGTGGTTTCATAGTTGAGAGGCACTTCATCTGCAGTGGGGCGCCGAGATCCGGATGGCACCGAGGTGATGTCTAGCAAGTTGCTGTACTTGTGTGGTCATCCTACAATGCTGAAACTCGGCGTGGGTCGCCCCATTAGCCTGTGAGATAGCAGTTCTTTGGATTTGGGCCTGGCTCGTCTGCTGTAGTGGGGCGCCCCTTTACCGTTTCAGTTGCCATTCAGCTGAGTTTCGGCTGCTCTTGATGCTACAGCGACAGGCGGCTGCAACAGGACTCTCAAAATGGCGGCCTGTTCTTTGGATTTGGGCCTGGTCCACTAAAATGGCCCTGGGACACCTTAGAACTCGGACGCTCGATTTTTTTTTCCTTTCCTGTACATGCAAAAAAAGGTAAATGCCCGGTACGTTACACGCTTCATCTGCCACGATGAACTCTCTAGAGGAACCGAAAAAAAATATAGTTGTGGTAACTATACCATGCATCGTCATATGGAGAGGTGGCAACAATTAATTATAGTGCTGCATAAAAGAGAGATTTGGAGGAGAACCCCTGACCTGCTAGTACATTCATCAAAGAAGTGGCACTGAGAGCTTCAGAGGCAAGGGAAACGGTCCCAAATATTTAGAAGAACTTTGGAAAGATTAAAATGACATGTTTAGATTGTGGCAAATTTATTTCATGTGGACATCTGAGTGTTACTCTAATAAATACAGCATATGAACATCATCATAGTCGATGGTTGGTAGAGACATTTTGACTATATCCTGGACCTGCCCGTCCTCGCCCAAAATGGCGCCAGAATAAATGGGACTCGTAACTCCTTGTTGTGTACTGGTTGCAGAACCTTGAAATCACGAGATACGTATGCAGTTTTGAAGCACATGGCGGGCGGGGACGAGAATTGATTGAATATTTCGACATCCCTATTGATATTAAGTTCTGATGTGTTATTGATTACTGTACTGTTGAAAGTTCGAATTAACGTCACCCATGGTACTTGCCCGCAAATGTATATCTAGATAATTTTATTGTAACTGGCCCTGTCGTATTTTAATTATAAAATGTACGTCCACCGATTCCGTAACTGTTAGACACCTTAGTTCTTGCAACCTAATGGCCCGCCCGTTACGTTCCTCTACAGTGTAAATGTCTATTTATCATATACGATTACAGTTTGCTCCGTGGCCGGCCCACGTGGTTATAGGCTCGTATTTGTATAATGAAATTTTCACAATAAAGGTTTTTAAAAGAAAACATGGTAGTAGTATATACATTGGTAAAGTTTTTAATAATAGTCACTGTTTTAGAATCATTAAAAGGCAAGTGAAATAAAGCAGACCAATTACATGAAGGGTAAAAGGTATAATACGAAGGAACGCAGTAAAGATAAATGGTCAAGGGCTGTTGTGTTTTCTATTCCTGCAACATAAAGTGATCGATAAGAATCTCATATTCAGGCGTATCGGCGACTAAGACAGCAGGTCGACCCTCTTTTGCTCAACGGCTCCGTCATGGGACGAAGAAACGCTCTTTTTCTCGAAAAAAGAATATATTTTACTTGCAGGACAGTTGTAAAATTTCCGGGAAAGTACATTAGCCTGGAACATTATAACATATATTTAAGAAAAAATAATGTTCGGAAGTAATGAAAAGCGTAATTTTTAGGTCATATGATCAAGCCTTTCATCATTACAATAAGAAAAGTAAAATGAACCAATGAAAAGTTTTATTAACAAGTCACATGACTTGTTATGCTTACGTTACGCGCTGCGCGCCCCGGATGACTTCCGGATGCGCTAACGCGGCGCGTCATATGACGCATTACGCGACAACGCAGGTACAGAATATAGTCAAAATGTCTCCACCAACCAGCGGTCGGAACACAACCCCTTTCAGCAGGCTAAATAGTTCTGTTAAATGACAACAGAAGGGACAGGCAACAAGAACCATCAGTCAAAGAGGGGAGGGCTAGTTCTTCTCTACCGGGTTACATTGGGGCGCTACCGGAACTGATCGAATTGGTAGTCTACAGTGTTTCTGGATGTTTCAGACTGAAGCTGGGGTTAGCATGAGAGCAGCACCATTTCGTAGCTCCGTCGTGGTCATTCCGCAACCAATCATGGCAGCCGTTCTTTATCGTTATTTTGGGCGGGGTGGGTGGCGGAGCAGAGCTGTTTTGCAGCCATCATTGTGTGGAGTTCAGTTCATCTCACTAGTTTTGTATTTGTCATGAGGGGTTGTTCCTAATGTTTCTATTTTAGCGAGGTCAAAAAGAGATCCCATTAGTGGCCTACTGATTTTGCTCGATTCCTTTTCTTTTTTTTACACGATTTTTCGTTATCTGCAAAGACTAAACAGAGTATTGCAACTCTGTGTTTGTTTGTAAATAGAGAATGAACCAAAGAGAACTAATTCTAAAACAGTAAATACTTGGATAACAATGAATCAAATGGAGAGAGAAGCAGGCACGACGGATTACAATGGGGGCAAAGACCTGCGTTAACTACCTTTCACTATCTGCAAAGAGAGAGTACTCCTAATAGAAATGAGGGGGGGGGGCACCATTCAAAGCAGATCAGTGTGCATAAACACGAAAATGTTTTCACTTACCACGTACTTGACATTCGACAGCTTATGATATTTGCTATTAAAAAACCATTGAAATTCACTGAAAAAACCATAGGTTATAGACCATATATAGTTAGGAATTAGCATTTACAAAACCTTGAAAATTCACTGAAAAAACCATAGGTTATAGACCATATATAGTTAGGAATTAGCATTTAAAAAACCTTATTTTACTCACACAAAACCATTGAAATTCCATATATAGTTAGTTGCACTAACTATATATCGCGCACCTGCAATCCACTGCTGATGATGTCACATATTACATCATTCATGACATGGTCAGTGACATCACTGATGACATCACTGATGACATCTCAAATGACATCACTGATGACATCACTGATGACAACATCCAGTGACTGTATGTTTCTGTAAAGTTAAAATGTGTCTTACATATTGAAGAATGAGTGGAAGTATAAGTGTCTGGACAAAGGATTTAGTAGGTGCATGACTGAATGCATGAGTGAGTGATTAAATGTGTCTCACTGAGTGCATGGGTTAGTGACTAAAGTGTCTTAATTTGTGCATCATTATGTCTGTTGTTCTGTAAACTGCTGCATGTTTTGATCAGTAGCTATATGATTAACTATATGGGTTACTGATTGATTGTCCAAGTATTTGTATGGGAGACTGAGTGTGTGTGTGGCTGGCTGGGAGGTGTGTGACTCTGTGCAGATCAATGTGTACTTGTATCAATGATTGTATAACAAGGTAAGTATGTGTTAGTATATGTTTGAAAATGTAAGGTGCTCTATGTTTAACTGTATAGACAAGAAAATGGAAGTGTCATTGATTCTTTACAGGACTGACTAGGTGTGTGAGTAACTCCATGGATGAGTGGCAGACTGTGAGTGTCTGTATAGGTGTATGAGTGCATATGATAGTGTTGTAAAGATGAGTGATTGTATGTATGAATGATAGTATGGGTGAATGAGTGAAGGTGTGTGTAGACGTAGGAATCAGTGAGTGCGTATGTAGTAACTAGTATTGGTGTGTCAATGGTTTCAAAAATTATATTCTGTATTTAACACTGGGTGAAACAGAGGTTATATTAAAATGTGAGGAGATGCATTGTATTGTCACATGAATGATATCATCAGTGATGTGGTCATTGATGTCAAATGAGATGTCATCAGTGATGTCATCAGTGATGTCATTTGAGATGTCATCAGTGATGTCATCAGTGATGTCACTGACCATGTCATGAATGATGTAATATGTGACATCATCAGCAGTGGATTGCAGGTGCGCGATATATAGTTAGTGCAACTAACTATATATGGAATTTCAATGGTTTTGTGTGAGTAAAATAAGGTTTTTTAAATGCTAATTCCTAACTATATATGGTCTATAACCTATGGTTTTTTCAGTGAATTTTCAAGGTTTTGTAAATGCTAATTCCTAACTATATATGGTCTATAACCTATGGTTTTTTCAGTGAATATATATATATATATATATATATATATATATATATATATATATATATATATATATATATATTACCTATTGGCGGTCGCCAGTAGGTAGTTATAGTTAGGACCTATTTTCCATAGGAAATCCGCAACATTCAAATTCAAATTCAAAAACAGCTTTATTCGATTTTGCTGATAAAAATCACAAAAGCACAGATAAGAATTAAATTAAAAAGTACATAATCATCATAAAACATATGAATGCAGTGAGAATAAAACACAAATAAAAAATATGTACAATATCTTAACGGAATAAATCAGTTCATTGAAGTCCTATGTCTAATTATGCTTTTTTAAAACGATGACACCAAGTACATAATCAATTCATCTTCTAGCATTTGTAATCTCAGGAAGGCCGGTCTACATTGTCTCAAACACCACTTTCTCAACATAGGTGTTAAAAATCTTTTCCTAGGCAAGGCATAGAATTTACAAAACAATATGCAGTGTAACATTGATTGTACAGACGTATCGTCACAGGGGCACAATATCAGATTTTTCGACCAGGAATTTACTTCAGGAAACGTAACTAGCCTAAAGAAACTCCCCCCTCTGAATGGTGTGAGTAGCATGCGGGAATAACTACTTTGCGTCAGAATCAAATATGGCTGAATGCCCTGTCCCTGGAGAATCAATTGATTTTCCATGACTGAGATCTTACTTTTCTCTGTCAGCCAACGTTTGTTCTCTAAGAAGTGAAGACAAATTTCTTTCAACTTCTTCCGTGGTAATGTCGCTAAGCAGATCGGGGAGTCAAAATATTCCGGATATCCAATATCATATAGAAAATTCTTTGCATACATAATCCAATCAATTATAGAAGCCCCGTGAAGGTTGAGACAGTCCATAATTATGTCTCTGTTAAGACTCTTCTCATCGGTAGTCCATACCTTATGCCATAATAAAATGGGATTAACTTTAATAAGGTCCGAGATGTAATTCAGACCTAGTTCTTTATGGCACACATAAGTGGAGGTAGACCTTGAAACAGCTAGCAAGTAACGGAGGAATGCATTCTCATGAAGCTGTATATTGTGAGTATCCGCTATCCCCCATATTCCTGCACCATATGTTACAGTGGACACACATTTAGATTTGTATATGTCCACTAACACTGGCACGGGTCGACCCCCCAGCTTGTTGGCAAAGTTTCTCACCGCTCCAATGGCGCGCGAGAAAGCCAATTTCCTTGCCTGAGCTGCCGAAGACCAGGTGCCCAGGTACGAAAATGTGTTGGTTAAATCTATTTTTGTGTTCGAGAGAAAGATCTTACATGTGGGGTTTCTCTTTATGGTACAACACATGATAATTGTCTTGCTTATATTAATTTTTAGGCCCCTGGAAAATTAGTGAGCGATCTCTGTAGGCCAACTTGGGTCCGTGCCATGATAACTGCATCGTCTGCATATAATAAAATGGGGACTGGTGTATTCCCAATTTGAGGGTAATCTTGTTTATCTTGGATAAGATGGGAGGCCACGCTATTTATATTTAAATTAAATTAAAATGGTGCAAGTATGCATCCCTACCTGACTCCTTTTCTTATGGGAAATTTATTGGTACACTTGCCGTGGGTCCCAAACCGCACCCTTGCACCCGCCCCCCGATATAACTCTTTGATAAAATTCAGCAGATTTAGGTCTATACCTAATTGCAGTAGTATGGTCCATAATTTATCATGATTCAGACAATCGAAGGCCGAGCTCAGATCGACAAATGTTAAAAATAATTTATCCTTTTTTGCCGCCACATACTTAGCTATTATCAATGCTAAGTTCAGGCCTTGTTCTGTAGTACCTAGTCCCGATCTAAAACCGTATTGAAACTTTGAAAGAATGCTTTTGTCTTCCACCCAAAGTTGTAGTTTATTAAGTATTATCCTCCCAGCAACCTTCATTAACCGCTACCGCGCTACCGCGTTTTCCCGCTGTACGCGGGAATTTAAAAAATGGCTTGATCGTGACAAAGCCAGCTCGTCATCCGCGCACCGCAGGTAACGTTGATGACGAGCTGGCTTTGTCATCAGCATCGACGGGGTTAATGAATCCAACAAAGAAATTGGACAGTAACATTTTGGTTCATTGCGATCCCCTTTCTTGAAGATTGAGACCACAATAGCCTCTTGCCATGTGTGGTAAATAAATAATTAAATACCGGATCTATTTTTCAGGATATACAATAACAGATAGCTCAATAAATAAGAGTCAAGATTCGAGGTATCTTGAGTTTGCAGGTTTTAATCAGGCATAAAGGACAGGAACAGGACAACCTGCACGGGAATAGGATGGCAGGGCCCGGCAGCTGCCGGGGGCAGGATCTGGGAGCATAAGGAGGGTAACTTTTAATAACAGTGCACAAGTATATATATATACTAGAACAATTGCATTACAGTTAATACAGTAGGCGTAGCAGTAGGCGGGGTTTCGTAGCAGTCGCGAAAGATAAGGCATAAAGTGGGTGTAACAAGAGGCGTGTACAGGGCGTATACATAGACATGTGATGTAAACGTAACAGAATATGTCATAAATGGGGCGGAAACATGGAGGGGGCTACCTGAGGAGCTGGGACCTTTAACCTAGTGGTGCGCGCAAACTGGCAATGACGTGATACCAGGAGGAACTGGGGGCTATGACTTCTGCACTAGAAGAGGAGACGAAAGTCTGCGGAGTCAGAGCGACATGTACCTAAACACTATCTAGTATCTGATGTTTAGAGAACATGTTGATAGAATCCAAGAGTTATCAGGGCAAAGGCTAACAGACTCTAAGACTGGTGCATATATTATTCTACATGTAGTGCGTGCTGAGGAATATTAAATGACCATTAATACAGTATTTCTCTTACATGGAGACGTAAAGGCTAGACCATGACTGAAACTATTGATGTGATTCAGTAGCTTAGGAATGCAGAGGAGGAGAGCTGGACTGATAACTAGAATCATAACATACTCTTGGCAGACTGGCAGGCAGAGCCAGGCCGAGCCGGGCACTGTGAGGCAGGAAGTAAGTGAAGGGTCAGGGATGCAGGTGGGGGCTGTATCGCTCCTCAGCGAGGGTTCAGGAGACAGGAGCTGAATCTGGTGTCCGGGCCCTTTTGAGGCCTAGGAACGGGGACTTTTACTGAATTTAACGTGCACACTGTAAAACGTGGCAACATAGCTTTACATAGGCCTAATACTCGTAGCTTTCACGAGAACTGGAAACTGGCATACTAAAGTTGGACACAACTGTACTTGCGTCTTTTATCGATAATAAGGGAATACATATGCGTATTTAATCATGCACATATAACATAGGATGGGGAACACGTAGGGACACAGAACATGGCAAAATTTACTTTTCCACATTCCCTCCTTGTCACTACGTTTCCATCAGGAAACATCAATATTCATGATACCATCTGTCATTTCATACAGTATCATTTGCTCGTCTCGAATTGTCTTGGAACGGGACTTAGGACTAGGACTTGGAATACAGGATGTAGCACAAATGCCGCAAATCGCAGGGCCACATTGTAAACAGAGTTATAAAAAAAGGGGTGGTCGATTACAAAACAGTTAAACATATCATTACTTAAACATAAAGGTACATCCACCAAGTAAGTGTCATTTAAATTGCATTTAATCCAACTATTCGCAATGATTTGCTGCAGTTACACATATACTATATTTCATATTCATACAATACATGGTAAATTGCGTATAATTCTTCAATTAGTGCTCGGTGATTGTCAGATAAGAAAGGGATTTTAAAGGAGGGTAGGGTGTGTTTGGAAAAGAATGAGGGACAAAGAAAAGGAATTGTGTCCTATAAACAATTCTGTCTTATTCACAGAACATTTCCAGTCATGTTACAGATCACAGTTGTTCCCAAGAGATACACTATACACAGGAGCTGAGTTTAGCAAGTTTTCGGTCGGGCGTGTATGTGTTGATGATGTTGTCGACGTTTCGACCCCCAAGTTAAGGGCGGGTGAGTCCTCAGTTTGGGGTCTTCCTCAGGACAATTAAAAACAGTGACATTGAGCACCTAGGAAAACAGAAATGTGTATCACTAGATGGAATCAATTAAAATCTAAAAAACAGGGCAAAATTCAAGGTGTACCTACATGCGCAGGCGTTCGAGTGGTATCCCTTCTGAGTTGGGACTCGCGCCTGTGGAGTTGTTCTCTGGAGGAAATAGATTACGGTTAGGAAGGATAATGTGGGCAGGTCATGGTAAGTTAGACCAAGCAAGAAAAACATGACTTACTGAGTTCGCCCGTTCTTTGAAGAGCAATTGGTCTCTTACAAACGTCGTGGATGACGATACTGGGACCGGTCTATCCGTGGGTGAGGCAAGCGTCCTACATCCAACGGGCGGTAGAGTTCAACGTGTAGATAAGTTACACCATCTGGAAGAACACAGAGATACTGTATTCCTTCGCATATCAACTCTTCGTTGTAGACAAAATTCAATAGGGGTGTGATGGAGGTTCTCGGTCCGTCCATAATATGGGGGGACCAGAAACCCTACCGGTCGATCTCATGACCACATCAGACTATGGAGGACCGCTATCCCATGTGATTTATAACAAAACAATTCGGAGCTTATGGCAAACAATCATCCATAATTAAAACAGTGGGTGGGCCAGCAACAATACTGGTCGACATCCGACTATGGAGGACAAACGGGGAGCCCAATCTCTAAAAGGCGTGCTGTCCCATGCTTATTGAGAGAAACGACGATTTAGGAGGTTATGGCAACATTTCTTACATAACTAGAAGAGTCGCGCTGCCTGAGTTAGCCAGGACCGTAAGCGCTTCTCCTCGGTATCTGGTTAATCTGACCTAGTAATTTCGCAAAACAGCGCGGAGCGAGCATACCTGCGTGACTGCTGCCGAATGATTCACAGTGACAGCTCGCAGGCGCACGTCAACCCATAAAAGTAATAGGCGTGTCTAGGGAGCGTCTCTAGGGGGCGTGTCCCGGCACCTCGCGGTGCTGCCGCTGGCTGCTGCGCGGCTGGAGGACTGCGTGGGGCGCATGCGCCGGACTTGAGACACTGTTACCCCTCCGGACTCGGGAGGTCTATCTGAATTGCTATATTATATACCAAAGACTATCTGAAGACCAAGATAGTTGCGAGCGTTATTAATCTACTCTTTACACATCGGTGTCTAGGCCAACAAGCGGCAGAAACGGAAATGCTGACAAAATGCTCCTATAGTGAGAGACAAAGTTATGGTTCCGGAATACCTCTTGCCACAATATTCTCTAAGTATAGATCGCTCATATATTTACACATCCAGCATCGCTTTATCGTCAACATATTGATACAAATGTGCAGTTCAAAACAGAGTCCCTGTCCTGGATATTACACACATTATGTTTTAACATCTTACTGGTCGGGTACAAGTCCAGCTAATTGCGAGTAAGTCGCATCAAGTTCATTCAGGCCATTGTCAACAGTGTCCAAAGTGTACATCCATTTACACTCCCTAACGTTTAGTAGTGAATTCAAATTGCCGCCCCTGGGTCCCACCGTGATTTTTTCAATCACCAGCCATTTGAAGGATTCAGGGGTGTGTGATTTAGACATGAAGTGTTCAACCAAAGGGGAGCCCGGTGTTTGGCACCTTATCCTGCTGCAATGTTGTAAGATCCGCTTTTTGACATGTTGTTTGGTTTGTCCGATGTATACCAGATCACAAGGACATATGATGGCGTAGATAACGTCACTTGTGTTGCAGTTAGTCATTGTTTTCAAAGTAACTGTATTGTTACGATAGTTCCAAACCTTGGTTTCCATTGCCTGTGGGCACGATCTATACTTAGAGAATATTGTGTTAGATCTTCCAATTAATATTTCCCTTGTTGAGGTTTGACATGGACATGTGCACTAACACTACTATATGGTATAATATCATCATGGGTCCCTAAATACATGTGCAAATGCCATCTTGCTCCTCAGTACCCATGCCCATGGAACCCCGTTGCATGCGATGATACCGACACATTAATCTCTACCACCGGCCCATTGACTGCGTTTAGCCAATGTCCGTGGTTCCGTTTGTACACACACAGATGTGGCAAGAGGTATTCCGGAACCATAACTTTGTCTCTCACTATAGGAGCATTTTGTCAGCATTTCCGTTTCTGCCGCTTGTTGGCCTAGACACCGATGTGTAAAGAGTAGATTAATAACGCTCGCAACTATCTTGGTCTTCAGATAGTCTTTGGTATATAATATAGCAATTCAGATAGACCTCCCGAGTCCGGAGGGGTAACAGTGTCTCAAGTCCGGCGCATGCGCCCCACGCAGTCCTCCAGCCGCGCAGCAGCCAGCGGCAGCACCGCGAGGTGCCGGGACACGCCCCCTAGAGACGCTCCCTAGACACGCCTGTTACTTTTATGGGTTGACGTGCGCCTGCGAGCTGTCACTGTGAATCATTCGGCAGCAGTCACGCAGGTATGCTCGCTCCGCGCTGTTTTGCGAAATTACTAGGTCAGATTAACCAGATACCGAGGAGAAGCGCTTACGGTCCTGGCTAACTCAGGCAGCGCGACTCTTCTAGTTATGTAAGAAATGTTGCCATAACCTCCTAAATCGTCGTTTCTCTCAATAAGCATGGGACAGCACGCCTTTTAGAGATTGGGCTCCCCGTTTGTCCTCCATAGTCGGATGTCGACCAGTATTGTTGCTGGCCCACCCACTGTTTTAATTATGGATGATTGTTTGCCATAAGCTCCGAATTGTTTTGTTATAAATCACATGGGATAGCGGTCCTCCATAGTCTGATGTGGTCATGAGATCGACCGGTAGGGTTTCTGGTCCCCCCATATTATGGACGGACCGAGAACCTCCATCACACCCCTATTGAATTTTGTCTACAACGAAGAGTTGATATGCGAAGGAATACAGTATCTCTGTGTTCTTCCAGATGGTGTAACTTATCTACACGTTGAACTCTACCGCCCGTTGGATGTAGGACGCTTGCCTCACCCACGGATAGACCGGTCCCAGTATCGTCATCCACGACGTTTGTAAGAGACCAATTGCTCTTCAAAGAACGGGCGAACTCAGTAAGTCATGTTTTTCTTGCTTGGTCTAACTTACCATGACCTGCCCACATTATCCTTCCTAACCGTAATCTATTTCCTCCAGAGAACAACTCCACAGGCGCGAGTCCCAACTCAGAAGGGATACCACTCGAACGCCTGCGCATGTAGGTACACCTTGAATTTTGCCCTGTTTTTTAGATTTTAATTGATTCCATCTAGTGATACACATTTCTGTTTTCCTAGGTGCTCAATGTCACTGTTTTTAATTGTCCTGAGGAAGACCCCAAACTGAGGACTCACCCGCCCTTAACTTGGGGGTCGAAACGTCGACAACATCATCAACACATACACGCCCGACCGAAAACTTGCTAAACTCAGCTCCTGTGTATAGTGTATCTCTTGGGAACAACTGTGATCTGTAACATGACTGGAAATGTTCTGTGAATAAGACAGAATTGTTTATAGGACACAATTCCTTTTCTTTGTCCCTCATTCTTTTCCAAACACACCCTACCCTCCTTTAAAATCCCTTTCTTATCTGACAATCACCGAGCACTAATTGAAGAATTATACGCAATTTACCATGTATTGTATGAATATGAAATATAGTATATGTGTAACTGCAGCAAATCATTGCGAATAGTTGGATTAAATGCAATTTAAATGACACTTACTTGGTGGATGTACCTTTATGTTTAAGTAATGATATGTTTAACTGTTTTGTAATCGACCACCCCTTTTTTTATAACATTGTACTGACCCAGGTCGATGAGGTAAGGGTTTACCCCAATATTACCTACCACATTGTAAACAGAGGCAGCAACTGAAAATGATCATTACTGCTATACCTAGGAATGACAATACTTTCCATCCCCAGGCAGAAATAATACTCCAGAGCCAACCGGACCATGTCCAGGTGCCTGGATTCTGGTGTAACTGATGGGCAATTTTATGAAGTCTGGTTATAGCTGAATAAACAGACGGCGCGTTATTAGGAATGAAAATGCAGCAACTAGATCCGATGACTCTACATGCTCCTCCTCTATCGGCCAGTATGACGTCAAGAACGAGACGATTTTGGAGCACAACAAATCTCATAGCAGATTGCTCTTCAGTTAAGTTACCTAGAGCAGAAGTAGTCTCATTCACTACTGCTTCAAGGGTTCTGGTTAACCTACGGATTAACTTACTATTCTGGATAGGTCCTATAAAGAAGAAGAAACCTCTATTAAAGTCTGTATACTGTTCTAGAGCAGTTTCAGTTTGATCGACAATCGGGGACTCGATCTCTCTTTTATGTCTAATGTGTACTAGATGTGTGTTTCTATGATAATCAGATGGGGCTAGAAAAACTGGTGGCAGTAGGAAGGCAATGTAACATGTTCCATCCCAATCGAGGGGCAGACGAACATATGCGGTCTGACCACAAACAAAATAAGAATGACGTGAGGCTTTGAAAATAGATTTCCCACTGTCACTATACTTGACAATAGTAGTACAATCACTATGTCCTACATGTGCGGAACCATTTTTTCGGACACATAATTCGCCTTTGACTGGTAGTACTGAAATAGCAGGTAAGTCTGGAGTATTATCAGACTGAACATTCAGGACCATAAAATTCGAAGAATAGTTACCTAAATCATAAACTTCATTTTCTAGATCTAACCCGGTTCTATGGGTGAGACCTTGCTTGTCTGGAAAACATGTACTATTCAAAAGGGACATATCAGTTGAGGATGACGTTAACGTGGACCACGCTCCACACGAACCATTATGTGAAAAACGGATAAGGAAAGAGTGGCAGAACTCCCTTCGGTGTCTGGAAAGGGGGGAGTCGACCACACACCCAACAATTAGTGGCATTGCTGGTCTGGTGTGAATAGTGCAACATTCTAATGAATGTATTATTTCTCATAGCAAGACGATAGGATAGCTCGTGAGGAGGCAGATCACTGAATGTGTGCTCTACTGTAGCATTAAAAGACTTATTTACATGAGAAATTGGAAAACATAAATGCAATGCATAACTTGTGCAGGTAACCATCAAACTCAAAAACATAAGAAAACATAGAATAATGATACATCTGATAGAGTTTTGACTAACTCTCTCACTATGGGGGTCTATCGCATACATGTCAGAAACCTGTCTAAGGGGAGGTTTGGAATCAAAGTTTGTAGCGGGACAGTCCTTAGAAATAGGGCAGTTTTTAAAGTTCTGGCAGTCCTTAAAAAAGTTCTTGGCAAAAGCCTTTTCTCGGAGTCCATGAAACTTCTTGACGTGAGACAGGTGCACCCACCCCTTGCGGCCTTCCAGCTTCACGGCCGTGCGGGTGGTCAGAAGGACAAGTTGAGGCAGTTTCCAGCGGGGCTCCAGCGGACTTGAACGATCAAAATTCCTCACAAGGACTAGGTCGCCTGGAATGACCTCATGCGGTTTCACCTCGGTATTGTCTGGAAATGCGGCGGCAACCTGTGAACGACAAGAGTGTAGGGCAGACATCAAGGAAGCTAGGTAATCTGTCAGCATATTACTGGAAACATCTGTAATACTTCGGGGTCTAGGTGTACCCCACATGTTCGGGGGGCGGCCGAATACGACCTCGTAAGGGGACAGACCTGATCTGGAATGTGCGACCATGCGCATATAAAACAGAGCGACTGGCAGAGCTACTAGCCAGTCTACACCTTTCTCTTTACAAACTTTAGAAATGCGGATTTTCAGGGTCTGATTATGTCTCTCTACAAGACCTGCTGCTTCAGGATGGCGTACACAATGAAACTTCCACTGGTACCCTAACAGAAGGGACACATGCTTCATTAACTCTGATGAGAATGGCTGGCCGTTATCTGAGTACACGACCCTAGGGAGTCCATAACGGGGGAAAAATTCACGAACCAACTGCTTGGCAGTGGTCGCGGCTGTGTAATCTGGGACTGGATATGCCTCTGTCCACCTGGACAAAGCGCATACAACTACAAGGACATACTTGAAACCTCGACATCGCTCCATCTGAATATAATCCATCTGGAGGACCTCAAAAGGGTGGTCAGAAGGCTGGAATCCCCCTTGTTCCACCGGGACACTTTTACCTGGATTGAACTGACAACATATCATACAGGTACGGACTTTCTGCTTGGCTGCAGCTCGTAAATGCTTGTTGAACCAAATGTTCTGGATACTGTCTAACATGGCTTTTTCTCCTAAATGTGCAGGACTATGTGCGGTATTAATAATGACTTGAACCATTGAGTCGGGGAGAAACCATGTGGCTTTTCCCTTCGTCAACCATCCCTGATCTGTCTGAACCCCTCCTTGTTCGGACCATTTCTTGATTTCATCGGGAGTAGCATGTGACTGGATATCGATGACATCTTGAGTGGGGTCCTTAACTGTCATACATGTAGTCGGATCTGGAGTGTGTGTCTGTGTCATGTTAACTGGAATGTCTGGAGTCTGAGCTGTGAGCTTGGCTGTTCGATCTGCTAGATCATTACCTTGGGAAATAATGTCAGTAACTTTCGTATGTGCCTTGCACTTCATGATAGCGATAGCTGTCGGTAAATGTATTGCATCTAACAGAGCTTGAATGAGGAGACCATGCTGAATCTTGGTTCCATGAGAAGTCATAAAACCTCTTTCTTGCCAGAGCACTCCAAAGTCGTGTACGACTCCGAATGCATAACGTGAATCTGTGTATATGTTAACTTTCAGGTTCTTGGCACGTATGCAGGCTTGGGTCAGAGCGACTAGCTCTGCTGCTTGAGCAGACAGGGTGTCAATACGGTGTGTCTCTATAACTTCAGTTTCAGTAGTCACTGCATACGCGGCTACTAGTTCTCCTGTACTTGTTCTCATACATGAACCATCCACATAAAGTGTCAGGTCGGGATTAGGTAATGCAATGTCTGTCAGGTCTTGTCTTGGCTTAGTCATAGTGTTAACAACTTCCACACAGTCATGTGTGGCAGGATTTGAAGTAACTGACGGTAACAGTGTAGCAGGATTTAAAACGTTGCAGCGTCTGATTTCTATGTGTGGCTGGAACAGTGTCAGTTCATAACCTGTTAAACGTGCAATGGTCAAGTGCTGAGTCTGTGTTCGGTTTAAAAGAACTTCCACAGAGTGTGGAACTTGTACTGTCAGGGAATGTCCTAATACTATGGAATCACTTTGTCTGATTGCTAGAGCTGTGGCTGCAACTGACTTGAGGCACGCAGGCAGAGCCTGGGCTACTGGATCTAATGTGCTCGAAAAATAAGCACACGGCTTGTACTGTCCGGCTTGATCTTGTGTGAGAACAGATAATGCAGTACCATCACGTTCTGTGATAAAAAGTGTAAAAGGCTTACTGTAGTTCGGTGTAGCTAGAACTGGAGCTTGGCATAAGGCTTTCTTTAATTCATTAAAAGCAAGTGTGTGTTCAGATGTCCAAGGGAGGACAGTCGATACGGCTGCCTCCTGTGTCGTTAACTGTATCAGTGGCTTGGCTAGAAATGCATACTGAGGAATCCATTGTCTGCAGTAAGAAGTGAGGCCGATAAAAGCTCGTACCTCCTTCTGCGTCTTGGGCTGAGGGAGACTCGCTATTAACTGGATACGGTCAGGTGTCAACTGCCTACCCCTCTTGGACAGTAAGTGGCCTAAATAGATCACTTGCTGGACACAGAATTGAAGCTTCGAAGGGGACACCTTGTGCCCCATCTCGGCTAGGAAATACAGAACTGTAAGTGATGCACGCTCACAGTCACGTTCAGAACGGGCTGTGATCAGTAGATCATCGACATACTGGAGCAGGGCAGTGTCAGTTGGCATGTGAATATTGTCTAGTTGTCTCTTAAGTGCTTGACTGTAAATACTAGGACTTTCTGTGAAACCTTGAGGAGCTCGTGTAAATTTATAGCTCCTTCCATTTAAACAGAATCCGAAAAGGAACTGGCTGTCTGGATGAATGGGGACACTGAAAAATGCGTTCTTGAGGTCTATGACTGTGAAAAATGTGGCTTCAGAATCAATGGCTGTCAATAGGGAAGAAATATCTGGAACAACTGGGTACTGGGGAATGATACATTTATTAAGTTCTCGAAGATCAATCACTAATCGATATACTGGAGGTGCATTTGGATCAGTACGTTTCATGACTGGAATAATAGGAGAATTACATACATTGGAGTCAGTTTCTACAACCACTCCTTGAGCAATAAGCTCGTCAATAATTTTGGATAAGGCTGCTACAGCCTCAGGTGGCAATCTGTACTGTCTGATTCGTGGTAACACTACACCTGGTTTCAGAGTCACACGATGGGGTGTGATTTGCATACATCCAACATCAGTTGGACCTTGTGCCCATAGATGCTGCGGGACATTCAGTAATCTTGGATCAAAATCACGTAATACATAGTGACCCTTAAAGTCACGTAAAAACAAACGTATTCCTTCTGGGGAGCAACAAATAACTGCACCTAATTCTTTCAATGTCTTAATGCCTAACAAATTTTCTGGACATGATTTCGTAAGTAACAGGTAGGTAGTTGGGACAATGGACCTACTTCTAGAGTAACTGGTTTGGAAATCTCGTTAACTATTGGCTTTCCTGAAAATCCAAGGGAAACATTTCTAGAGCCTGAGAGCGGAGCCCCTGGAACCTCGTCATGACTGATAGTAGTCCTACTTGCCCCTGTATCAATCAGAAACTTTCTGTCTTTCCCTAATACTTGACTGTGAACATAGGGACCCTCTTGATCTACAGGTATCTCGATGAGAGGCAAGCCTACCTCCCTCTCTAGGCTGTTTCATGAATACTGCTGATACTCTGGATACTCGGACTGTGCATACTGGTACATCTGCTGTGTAACATGCTGTGTTGCAGCTATAGGCTGCGGTACTGTAACTGTCTGTGGTGCATTCTGTGGCTGAGAAGTCTGTGAAACTTGCTCTTGTCTAGGCGGACGTGGTCTTTCTTTAGTCTTACCGGTAGCTATGTTGTGTTTCAGAACTGCACACTCGTTTATAAAATGACCTGGCTGTTTACAATAATTGCAGGTCCCTTTAACAGGAACTGCAGGATGACTGGCTTGATTCGGACCCCTCTTCTGACTGTCTTGTGGAACAGATTGTGCAACTAATACTTTCATTTTCGTGTCTTTCATACGTTTCCTTTCGTGATCTTGCTCTTCTCTGATTCTGTTCTGGTGATACTGGAGCATCTGTAGCATTTGGGACGGGGTATTAGCTTGCCAGGTACTTTCGACTTTCAAAACTCGGTTTTTAACTTGTGGACTTGAATTCTCGACTAGTTTAGTAACAAAAAGATGAGGGTATGACTCACTACTCGTCTTCAAACCACTGTTAATGCTAAAGCATTTCTCGAATCTAGAATAAAAATCACTAGTATCTTCGTCTGGTTTCTGTTTACAGGCTGAGATTGCATCCCAGTATTCCTTTTTCGTGGCTCGTAATCTTGGCAAAACTTGTATTAACAGTTCGGGTAATTCTTTACATTTATCTCCTAGACCAGTACCTGGTACACGTGTATTTTCTTCAGCTTCTAGAGCTGCCCAATCTATCTTTTTCTCTCCCACCTCCCAGTCTTTTTCCTTGAGATTTTCATATATGCCCGCAGGCAACAGGACCTTTAACATTTTAATTATATCTGGATATGTGTATTCTCCCATACGGAGCATGTCTTTTAACTCTCGATGGAACCCTGCTGGATCTTTGTCGTGACAGGGAATTAACTTTTTCATCTCTAAGAGTTCCATCTTTGTAATCGGGGTGTAAACAAATACTCGTTGCATTTCACCACCCGCTGTCCTAACTGGGTGTACTTCTCGTAACGGATGCTGTCTGTCTATGTAAAACGGTTTACTTTCTGGGGGTGAGACGTGAACAAAATGCGGATTCAGGAACGTTCTATATTTGTGACGCTGTTCTAGAATGATACTAATTAAATCGGTACCTAGACCTTTCCATCTATACTGGAGTAACTCGTTCAGAACATCATGTAACGGACCTGGATCGGAATGTTGTCCCTCATACAGTGTGATGAGGTGCTGGATCATATACATACCCACCAGTCGCTGCTCGGCTGGGGGCAGTTTCAGAAACATTTGTGCCACTATTTCGTCTGGAAAAGTGGTAGAATCAGTAGCCCATCGGACTGCTGATCGGGCTAGTTCTTGTTCATGCATAGTACTAAGTTCACTATAACCGATTCGTGATTTCAGAATGTGATCGGTAGCTTGAAATACTTGCTCTAGAGAACCTTGTTCTGGTGCTGGAAGAGGAACAGTTTTCTTGTAATCTAGACGTGAATATCGGTCGGAAAGTCTAGTTTTACCTACATACGCTATTCTGGCGGTATTCTCATCGTCTACCTCTTCAGTAGAAGAGTCGTTTTCCTTCTCGCTTACTTGTGCTGCTTTGCGTTTCTCGTGTAACCTTATTATTTCCTTACGAATTTTCTTGTACATACTCTCTATACAACTGAGTGTCCTGTGTCTTCCCTCGGCTATATTATCACTCCACCTTGTCAGAACTTTCATTTCGGTCGGATCTTTAGTCGGATAATCTTGTTCCCTTATTAAACAATTAATTAGAAACTTTAATAGCATAAGCTGGGTCTCAGCTTTCCTTAGAGAAATGACTTCGCCAATACTTTCTGAATCTGTTCCTGTACGAATGAAACGATATATTCTGTCTAGATCTTCTTTCATATTCGGTAGGGTGTCCAAATACTCGGTCACCCGTCTTACGCGCAATGAATATATAACCATATTATCATCGCCTGGGACTGGATCATAACGACATTCGGTGAGAGCTCGCCTGATATCTGCAACGGACTGATGTTTGGGCGTACGCTGTAACGCACGTTCATGTAACTCGACTGACGTTACACGTTTGTGTGGCGGCGGGGTACCCGGGGGTCCTCCCCCCGCGGCCCCTAAACTGGAATCGTCGACCGATACTCTTCGTGCCGGCAGAGTGACCGATGTAGCGGGTACTTGTACTGTAGGCTGGACCGGGGGTACCGTAACAGGTGCTGCAACGGGTGCCCCGGTGGCTGGAGGTACAGGAATTACATTATTTACAGGAGCTGGCGGAGCAGGATTTGCATATTCTGGGACTGTGTCGTCCAAATAGGACGAGAGAAAAATATCAGCTGCGGTCGGTTTGTGACGTAGCTTGGTCGGAACTAATGGCGGCGGAAAATTACTGGATGCCTCCGGGGTTGCTTTTGGCAAGCCCTCGGCAAGAAGAGGGTACATACCCTTAATAAGGGCATTCCTCTGTCTGTCTGACTGTTCGGTTTTAACTCGTTCACCTATTTCGATTAATTCCCTTTCTTGGGCTCTTTCTGAGGATTCTCTACTTAATTCTGACTTTCTGATTTCTTTTTCGGTTCTTTTATGAGATTCTTTGCGCCATAACTCTATGGCATCTTTCTGTGACTGTCTGGCTTTCTTTTTCCATAATGCTTCTTCTACTCGCATGATGCACTCGGCATCCCATGTGCCTGATACAGGCCATCTATATTTCTCTTCTAATTCCTTAGTATACTCGACCCATAAATCTAGATATAATATGGCACTTATGCCATGCTTATGATACATAAAATGACCTGGACTGTCCCTAGGCGGGACAGGAACTGCTTCCTCGAGCAAACCTTTCCTAGTTCTTAACTGACGTAATTTTGAGAACAGAGGCATGACGTAAACTGGGATCTGGACACAATACAATACACGATAAACACAATAATGACTGAGAAAACAACTCATGCATACCACGACATTGAAAACACATTGAAATGACATTTAAAATAACAGTTCGAACAGAAACATTACCTGGAATACTTGAAAACAGAAACACAAGAATTTCTCGAGAACAGAACTTACTAGAATTACTAGATGCACTGCTGAAACAGTACGAAACATACCGGTCCCATAAAGAGACACGTCAGGACCCGCATCCACCTAGGTGGACACTTCGTGTTGGATTTGCGTACCCAAACCCACGGACCAGAGACAAATTAATTGACCCTGTCTAGATACTACCCCAGCAACGGTACTCACCGGGCAGCAAGAACGGAAGGCCTCGGACTGGACTGGACTGCTACGACGGCGGACTATGAACTTCGGACTTCAG
Source organism: Lissotriton helveticus (assembly GCF_964261635.1). NCBI lineage: Eukaryota > Metazoa > Chordata > Amphibia > Caudata > Salamandridae > Lissotriton > Lissotriton helveticus. The sequence continues at coordinate 571,200,385 of NC_136071.1, read as the reverse complement.
TTACGGGTGGGCCTCCGGATACCTCGGACCTTGGACTCTCGGCTTGGGCTCTGGTCGGGACTCGCTGCGTTCCTCCACCGCCTCGTCTGGATGCTGGACCGCAACCTCCGTCTCCTCCGTGGGCCTGAGGGATACTTGAAGCAGAAATATCTGCCACTGCGCAGGATGGTTCCGTCACGACTGCAGAGGGTCAGGGGGCTTGCGTGGCTTCGCCGGCGCGTGGGGAAAGGGCAAGTCCCTATTCGGGCGCCATTATGTGGTAAATAAATAATTAAATACCGGATCTATTTTTCAGGATATACAATAACAGATAGCTCAATAAATAAGAGTCAAGATTCGAGGTATCTTGAGTTTGCAGGTTTTAATCAGGCATAAAGGACAGGAACAGGACAACCGGCACGGGAATAGGATGGCAGGGCCCGGCAGCTGCCGGGGGCAGGATCTGGGAGCATAAGGAGGGTAACTTTTAATAACAGTGCACAAGTATATATATATACTAGAACAATTGCATTACAGTTAATACAGTAGGCGTAGCAGTAGGCGGGGTTTCGTAGCAGTCGCGAAAGATAAGGCATAAAGTGGGTGTAACAAGAGGCGTGTACAGGGCGTATACATAGACATGTGATGTAAACGTAACAGAATATGTCATAAATGGGGCGGAAACATGGAGGGGGCTACCTGAGGAGCTGGGACCTTTAACCTAGTGGTGCGCGCAAACTGGCAATGACGTGATACCAGGAGGAACTGGGGGCTATGACTTCTGCACTAGAAGAGGAGACGAAAGTCTGCGGAGTCAGAGCGACATGTACCTAAACACTATCTAGTATCTGATGTTTAGAGAACATGTTGATAGAATCCAAGAGTTATCAGGGCAAAGGCTAACAGACTCTAAGACTGGTGCATACATTATTCTACATGTAGTGCGTGCTGAGGAATATTAAATGACCATTAATACAGTATTTCTCTTACATGGAGACGTAAAGGCTAGACCATGACTGAAACTATTGATGTGATTCAGTAGCTTAGGAATGCAGAGGAGGAGAGCTGGACTGATAACTAGAATCATAACATACTCTTGGCAGACTGGCAGGCAGAGCCAGGCCGAGCCGGGCACTGTGAGGCAGGAAGTAAGTGAAGGGTCAGGGATGCAGGTGGGGGCTGTATCGCTCCTCAGCGAGGGTTCAGGAGACAGGAGCTGAATCTGGTGTCCGGGCCCTTTTGAGGCCTAGAAACGGGGACTTTTACTGAATTTAACGTGCACACTGTAAAACGTGGCAACATAGCTTTACATAGGCCTAATACTCGTAGCTTTCACGAGAACTGGAAACTGGCATACTAAAGTTGGACACAACTGTACTTGCGTCTTTTATCGATAATAAGGGAATACATATGCGTATTTAATCATGCACATATAACATAGGATGGGGAACACGTAGGGACACAGAACATGGCAAAATTTACTTTTCCACACATGTAGGGAGAAACCCATGTTTGTTGCAACTATTTAACACATTGGTTAAAAGTGGGGCCCATAACTCAGTATTAGATTTATATATATCTACCGGCACCCCATCCGGTCCTGGAGCTTTCCCTGCAGCACTCTCCTTGATGGCAGTTTGTTCTTCTAGTAATGAAAATTCAATGTTAATTGGGAATGATCCCTGGGCCTCAAGGTCTTTGCCTCCAGTTTGATCTATATTCACTTTCCCAGTTAAATCATCTTCTTGATAGAGCTCGGTGAAGTAGTTCACCCATTTATCTTCGTTAATTGCCACTTCCATTGTATTGGTTTTGCTATCTGCAAAAAAAGGGGCATTTACCGCCTTCCAAAATCCTATGTTGTCTTTAATCAGGCAGGCTTGATGTAATGCCTGCCAAGCCTCCTGCTTTAATTGATTTTTACGTTTTTTTATTGCATGGTAATATGCAGTTCTAGCATTTCTTGGTTCGCTTTTAAGCACCGGCATCAAATGTGCATTGGCCTTGCTGCAATTCGAGTCAAACCATCCCTGCGCCTTAACTTTGCTCTTCTCCAGGGTTCCTGTGAGGAGATTGCAAATTTCCTCCGAAATATTGCAAAACGCCTCAATAACTGAAATATAGTCATCATTCTCTGAGATGCATGTTTCAAATTCTTGTTGTTTGTTTTTACCAAGGGTTTCAAAGAAGGCCACAGGCTCTACTATATTCCATTTTATTGCATAGCCATTCTTTTTCGCTAGTCTTAATCTATAGCTGTATAAATTATCTATTAAATCAGTTTCTTTTCTATTACTCGCCGCAAAAATGAGGGATAGGCTATTTGGAAAGTGATCACTCATTGCCATGTCACATGATTTATAAGTAAGAACATGACAAGAGTGGCAATTTGAAATCAGTGCAAAGTCCATCACTGATTTACATCCCCTTCCGATAAATGTAGGTTTAGAGGGAACCGGCGGGGTGCATAATTCATTTAGAAAACCCAAATCTAGTTGGAAAATCAGGTCATTAAAATGATTCTCTATCGTTGTGTGTGAAAAATGTGCACAGGAGTCATCTCTGCCTTTGTCCAAGCCACAAACACCCAGGTGGCTATATGGGCATAAGAAACAATTAAAATCGCCCACCCATAAAACAAATCTGTCAGCGGGGCATTTCTCACCAATGTTTATCAAGCTTTGGGAGAGATTTTCCAAAACCCTACTTGTTTCTTCTTTCGGGATATTATTATAAAAGTTAATCAAAACCTTTTTTGGTTACCTCCCAGAGTCATCTCTAGAATCTGATAATAATCAGAATCAATGTTAGATGTTATTGTTGTGACATTCATTAAATTTGAAACATAAATACAAAGCCCCCCTTTATTTCTACCCCTCGTCGTCTGTATTGCTGGAGTGTGGAAAGTACGATAGCCGTTAATATGAATGGCCTCCCGTTCCCAACACTCCTGTAAGCAGATAATTGAAAAATCTTGCATAAAATCTAGACATCCAGGGTCCCTGATCTTATTTGACAGCCCGCCGATGTTCCGAGACAACAATTTAATAATATGGCCCTTCTCTATGTTCTTTAATGTTATACTATCGATTTAACTTGCACTTTCATTACTGCAGGCCAAAGGATACAGGCTGTTTTCTATGGCCCGTTGATTATTTATCAAGGATTTTTGTCTTTCTCTTCTTTTTGGGATTAGATGCGACTGACAGGGGTTATGACATTTATTCTGTATATGTTGTTTATTTACTAAAATAGTGTCAGGGTCAGTCCCTTTATCCATTTTACCTTCTACAGTATGTATTTTATGCCCACCCATGGCTGCGTTAGGAGATCTCCTTACACAGTGTTGTCTCTTTACTTCTTTAGTCCTCACCATGTTCCTAGAGTTCTTGGGAGTAGCAATTCTTGGCGTAAGTCAATCAACCATGTCAAGTGTGCTATATCTGTTACTAGTGGGGAAGCCCTGTTCCAAACCATAGCCCTCATAATCAAGACTATTTCTAAAACTGTTTGCACCACTCCTCCCCTCCAGAGAACTTCCCTGTTGGGCATAATTTTTTTTACTCGATTGTGGGCTATAGAAGTAAGTTAAATCAAATGACTGGATTCTGGTATTAGAAAAATGGGGCCACCCACCACAAATATGTTGTACAGCTTGCTGCGTCCTTAAAATTTACAATGATGCAGTCCCCCAATATGTTTTTTCTGCTCGTGCCCACCCAATTGACTCTTCGTACAAATAGAATCTTACTTTGGATATGACGAGGTAGGGGTCTATTGGCATTAAGCCAATGTATAGTTTTGTTTTTTAATTCTATGAACAATTCCTGACTGCCTTTTCCCAATTCAGGAACCCCTGTCAAAACTACAACATAGGGGACAGATTCCGGTGGTAGGTCTATGTTTGGAAGCAGGGGCCCTTGATTGTCTTTTGCACTAGTTTAATTTCTGCCCTTTGCTTTAGTAATACCACCCTCCACTGTGGGATTTGTTACACTATTACTCTTCGGTAAGTCAATTTTTTCCTGTGTGCTTATTGTATTCTTATTGTGCAGTCCATCTTCGGCATCACTCCATGAGATGACTTTCGTCAAATCAAATGCGGGTATCTAAGACGTGGTCATTGTCATTTGCACATTTCTTATATTTTTATTTTGGAGACAATTATCTTGGGTCACTGTTGGAGCTGTTGGATGATTCTTTTTATGAAGTTCAAGATTTGATAGGGTCAATTGCTCAAGTTTCTTTAATCTTTCTTCAATGACCTTTAATCTATCGGTGATTGGTCGGATAGAGGATGTTACAATTCCTCCAACTTTTGTCCAAAACCACTCATCCAGGACCAACGGAGTGCCAGATATGGTATTTATACTGAGAGTGTTTACTCTCTGTGAAACTGTTTCGGGGATAATTTGTTCTGCAGATATTGAAGCAGTACAGTTGGCGTTAGCGCTTTTTTCTTGTTTTCACCTTTTAACGGCCCCTCCATGCTTCTTTTTCGGTATTGCTCCTGTTTCATTCCAGACAAGGATAATTTGGCCCCAGATTCAGCTAACGTCGATGCATGAGTTGATACCCCTTCCAGCGGCCTAATCACAGTATTGATGTTACTGAGTGGTTGAGCGTTAGGGAGCCCACATGTCAAGTTGTTCGCTGTATCTGCAACTGTTATATCACTGTCCAAACTTATGGATGATGAGTCATTAATGACGGTTGGATTTACGTTTCGTTCGGGGTTTTAGACAGCACAATGTTACCCAGGGAAGAACGTTTGGTGTAGGCCGGGTCTAAAGAAAGTTGGCGCTCTGTCAGGTCAATTTCTCGTGCTAGCACTGATGTTGCTCTAACAATAAATTGATCGAGCGTGCCCGCCACAGAGCCCCCAAAGGTGGCCTTGCTACCTCTTCCTGTGCGGCCAGCCATTTCAAGTTCGTCAACAGTTCAATATAAATAAGTGGACTAACGGTTGTTTTGAATTGTCAGCCTTTAAGGGAGATGGCCCAGCCCAGCCGTTCCAGCAGCCTCGAACGGGCTCAAACGGGCCCGCCCTTGGCCCGGGCTTTGCCCGGCGCGCACCCGCGCACGTCCCGCGATGCGTGGAATAGGCGTGGTTATATGCAATGGACGGGAGGTGGGCAGGAAGAGGACCCAGCTGTGTGCGATAGTGGGGCTGCTGGTCCTCGCAGTCCCGCGGCAGAAGTCCCGGTCAGGAAATATCCAAGTGCTCCCAGGTACACAGCAAACTACAAACTGCTGCGAGCGGCTCCCACGAAGCGGGGGCCGCAAGCAGTTATCAGCGATACGGAGGAGGTGAGCGGGAAGAGGACCCATCTGTGTGCGATAGTGGGGCTGCTGGTCCTCGCAGTCCCGCGGCAGAAGTCCCAGTCAGGAAATATCCAAGTGCTCCCAGGTGCACAGCAAACTACAAACTGCTGCGAGCGGCTCCCGCGAAGCGGGGGGCGCGAGCAGTTATCAGCGGTAGGGAGGAGGTGGGCGGGAAGAGAACCCAGCTGTGTGCGATAGTGGGGCTGCTGGTCCTCGCAGTCCTGCAGCAGAAGTCCCGGTCAGGAAATATCCAAGTGCTCCCAGGTGCACAGCAAACTACAAACTGCTGCAAGCGGCTTCCACGAAGCGAGGGCCACGAGCAGTTATCAGCGGTAGGGAGGAGGTGGGCGGGAAGAGGACCCAGCTGTGTGCGATAGTGGGGCTGCTGGTCCTCGCAGTCCCGCGGCAGAAGTCCCGGTCAGGAAATATCCAAGTGCTCCCAGGTACACAGCAAACTACAAACTGCTGTGAGCTGCTTCTGCGAAGCGGGGGCCGCGAGCAGTTATCAGCAGTAGGGAGGAGGTAGGCGGGAAGAGGACCCAGCTCTGTGTGATAGTGGGGCTGCTGGTCCTCGCAGTCCTGCGGCAGAAGTCCCGGTCAGGAAATATCCAAGTGCTCCCAGGTACACAGCAAACTACAAACTGCTGCAAGCGGCTCCCGCGAAGCGAGGGCCGCGAGCAGTTATCAGCGGTAGGGAGGAGGTGGGCGGGAAGAGGACCCAGCTGTGTGGATAGTGGGGCTGCTGGTCCTCGCAGTCCCGCGGCAGAAGTCCTGGTCAGGAAATATCCAAGTGCTCCCAGGTACACAGCAAACTACAAACTGCTGTGAGCGGCTCCTGCGAAGCGGGGGCCGCGAGCAGTTATCAGCGGTAGGGAGGAGGTGGGCGGGAAGAGGACCCAGCTGTGTGCGATAGTGGGACTGCTGGTCCTCGCAGTCCCGCAGCAGAAGTCCCGGTCAGAAAATATCCAAGCGCTCCCAGGTACAATTTTTTCCTGTGTGCTTATTGTATTCTTATTATGCAGTCGACCTTCGGCATCACTCCATGAGAGGACTTTCGTCAAATCAAATGCGGGTATCTGAGACGTGGCCATTGTCATTTGCACATTTCTTATATTTTTATTTTGGAGACAATTATCTTGGGTCACTGTTGGAGCTGTTGCATGATTATTTTTATGAAGTTCAAGATTTGATAGGGTCAATTGCTCAAGTTTCTTTAATCTTTCTTCAATGACCTTTAATCTATCGGTGATTGGTCGGATAGAGGATGTTACAATTCCTCCAACTTTTGTCCAAAACCCCTCATCCAGGACCAACGGAGTGCCAGATATGGTATTTATACTGGGAGTGTTTACTCTCTGTGAAACTGTTTCGGGGATAATTTGTTCTGCAGATATTGAAGCAGTACAGTTGGCGTTAGCGCTTTTTTCTTGTTTTCCCCTTTTAACGGCCCCTCCATGCTTCTTTTTCGGTATTGCTCCTGTTGTCATTCCTGACAAGGATAATTTGGCCCCAGATTCAGCTAACGTCGATGCATGAGTTGATACCCCTTCCAGCGGCCTAATCACAGTATTGATGTTACTGAGTGGTTGAGCGTTAGGGAGCCCACATGTCAAGTTGTTCGCTGTATCTGCAACTGTTATATCACTGACCAAACTTATGGATGATGAGTCATTAATGACGGTTGGATTTACGTTTCGTTCGGGGTTTTAGACAGCACAATGTTACCCAGGGAAGAACGTTTGGTGTAGGCCGGGTCTATAGAAAGTTGGCGCTCTGTCAGGTCAATTTCTCGTGCTAGCACTGATGTTGCTCTAACAATAAATTGATTGAGCGTGCCCGCCACAGAGCCCCCAAAAGTGGCCTTGCTACCTCTTCCTGTGCGGCCAGCCATTTCAAGTTCGTCAACAGTTCAATATAAATAAGTGGACAAACGGTTGTTTTGAATTCTCAGCCTTTAAGGGGGATGGCCCAGCCCAGCCGTTCCAGCCTTGAACGGGCTCAAACGGGCCCGCCCATGGCCCGGGCTTTGCCCTGAGCGCGCCCGCGCACGTCCCGCGATGCGTGGAATAGGCGTGGTTATATGCAATGGGCGGGAGGTGGGCAGGAAGAGGACCCAGCTGTGTGGATAGTGGGGCTGCTGGTCCTCGCAGTCCCGCGGCAGAAGTCCCAGTCAGGAAATGTCCAAGTGCTCCCAGGTGCACAGCAAACTACAAACTGCTGCGAGCGGCTCCCGCGAAGCGGGGGGCGGGAGCAGTTATCAGCGGTAGGGAGGAGGTGGGCGGGAAGAGGACCCAGCTGTGTGCGATAGTGGGGCTGCTGGTCCTCGCAGTCCTGCAGCAGAAGTCCCGGTCAGGAAATATCCAAGTGCTCCCAGGTGCACAGCAAACTACAAACTGCTGCGAGCGGCTTCCACGAAGCGGGGGCCGCGAGCAGTTATCAGCGGTAGGGAGGAGGTGGGCGGGAAGAGGACCCAGCTGTGTGCGATAGTGGGGCTGCTGGTCCTCGCAGTCCCGTGGCAGAAGTCCCGGTCAGGAAATATCCAAGTGCTCCCAGGTACACAGCAAACTACAAACTGCTGTGAGCGGCTCCTGCGAAGCGGGGGCCGCGAGCAGTTATCAGCGGTAGGGAGGAGCTGGGCAGGAAGAGGACCCAGCTCTGTGTGATAGTGGGGCTGCTGGTCCTCACAGTCCCGCGGCGGAAGTCCCGGTCAGGAAATATACAAGTGCTCCCAGGTACACAGCACACTTCAAACTGCTGCGAGCGGCTCCCGCGAAGCGGGGGCCGCGAGCAGTTATCAGCGATAGGGAGGAGGTGGGCGGGAAGAGGACCCAGCTGTGTGCGATAGTGGGGCTGCTGGTCCTCGCAGTCCTGCGGCAGAAGTCCCGGTCAGGAAATATCCAAGTGCTCCCAGGTACACAGCAAACTACAAACTGCTGGGAGCGGCTCCCGCGAAGCGAGGGCCGCGAGCAGTTATCAGCGGTAGGGAGGAGGTGGGCGGGAAGAGGACCCAGCTGTGTGCGATAGTGGGGCTGCTGCTCCTCACAGTCCCGCGGCAGAAGTCCTGGTCAGGAAATATCCAAGTGCTCCCAGGTACACAGCAAACTACAAACTGCTGTGAGCGGCTCCTGCGAAGCGGGGTCCGCGAGCAGTTATCAGCGGTAGGGAGGAGGTGGGCGGGAAGAGGACCCAGCTGTGTGCGATAGTGGGACTGCTGGTCCTTGCAGTCCCGCAGCAGAAGTCCCGGGCAGGAAATATTCAAGCGCTCCCAGGTACACAGCAAACTACAAACTGCTGCGAGCTGCTCCCGCGAAGCGGAGGCCGCGAGCAGTTATCAGTGGTAGGGAGGAGGTGGGCGGGAAGAGGACCCAGCTGTGTGCGATAGTGGGGCTGCTGGTCCTCGCAGTCCCGCGGCAGAAGTCCCGGTCAGGAAATATCCAAGTGCTCCCAGGTACACAGCAAACTACAAACTGCTGCGAGCGGCCAACATTCTATTTGGATTAACTTTGGCGCCGGTTGACGAATCTTCGTGAAATTTTCAAAACTGGTGGGCGCTCCGGTCCGTTCCTATCCTGAAAGACTTGGTGGTGATTCGTGAAGCGGGGGCTGAGAAAAAAGGGGGGTCCCAAAACGTGTTTTCCCCATGCAATTTTCCATAGGTACCGTTCATCGCGGCTGCAGCCTGAACGGCTGAACGGAATTACACCAAATGTGGCAAAGTGGTAGTCCTTGGTTCAGACTCGTGCCTTTTGCTTATATGGTGTAAATCCGTTCAGTAGTTTCTGAGAAAATCACATTTAAAAATACATATATATCTATGGCCTTGGAGGACTCGGAGGATCTGCGGACCCTGCCGTGCACGAGCTGCATGCTAATTGGCTGTCAACACTCCAAACCAGGAAGTGTTGGCAGCCATCTTGTGCCTCGGTAGAGCCGAGGCACAAGAAACCTAATAAACAAATGTGAAAAATGCAAAAAAGGGGCAGGGTAGAAACACCCTGACCCCCTAGGTCTGCTCAGGGGGTCCAACGAGGACCCCCAAGGCAACATCCGGAGGATGCGCGGATCTTGCCGATAAAAAAAAATGAAGTGCTGGCTCCTGCACTTGGGGGGGCCAAATCCCGGGGGCATGATGAAAAAAAGTGTTGGGGGGCCAATCCCCCCCACATTGCCCAACGGACCGCCACCCCAAGGGGGCTTATCATAATAAACGTGGGGGGCTCATGGCTCCCCGCAGCCCCGGGGACCACCAACCCCTGGGGCATCTTTAAATTGGGTGGTATGGCTCTCAGGCCCCCCCAGCCCCGGGGAACGCCATCACCGGGGCTTCCTAAAATTAGTTGGGGGCTCTCAGGCCCCCCAGCCCCGGGCACTGCCACCCCCGGGGCTTCTAGTTCTTTTTTGGGGGGGCACTCAGGGCACCCCAGCCCCAGGGACCGCCACTCTCCCGCAGTTTAAAAAAACGTATTGGCGGGGAGCTCACGCCCCCCACCGCGGCCCCGGGGACCTCCACCCCTGGGGCTTTATTTTTTTTAAATATACCCTATGTGGGGGTCTCAAGCCCCCCCACATGCCCCACGGTCCGCCACCTCCCCAGGGCAATAAATATTCAAATTGGGGGGTCTGTGACGGACCCCACAGCCCCGGGGACACCACCCCCTGGGGCTTTGTAAAATGTTGGAGGGGGGCTGAGCAGCCCCCCTCCTCGAGCCTTGTCAAGGCCCTGGGGACCGCCACACCGCAGGGCCGGCTCCTGCAGTGTCCCGGGGTGCACACCCCCGGAACACTGCTGTTTGCAATGACAGTGCGGGAGCCTTGCAGCTCCCACCCTGTCATTGCAAACTGCTTTGCTATTTGGAAGAGACCTGCTCTCTCTTCCAAATAGTAAAGCAGATTGCTTTTCCACAGGGGGAGCAGCATGTTAGCTGCTCCCCATGTGGAAAAGCAATGCCAGCTTCTGCAGGATGCGGGAAGCCGACTGGGACTGTGGGGATTTGGGGACCCCCCACGGCCCCCAATGGAGGGGGCCAGCCCTGGGGGATGGGGTCCCCGGGGCTATTAGTGGCCCAGGAGGGGGGCCACGCAGCCCCCTCCCCAAAATGTACATTAAACATAAATAAAAAAAGGCCGGCCCCGGGGATGGGATCCCCGGGGCCATAAGTGGCCACAGGAGGGGGGCCACAAAAAAAATGTTTTTAAAAAAAGGCCCATGCCCCGGGAGAATGGGTCCCAGGGGCAGATTATGGCCTTGGGAAGGGGACCACGCGGCCCCCTTCCCAAATGTTTTCATTCAAAAAATAAAAAATTGGGGCAGGCCCTGGGAGATGGGATCCCCAGGGTCAACAAATTAGAAAAACAAGGGGGCTACAGCCCCCTTCTTAAAAAAATAAATAAAAAAAAACAAGATCGCGGCTGGAGGCCCCCTCATTGCACCACTGTGCAAATGCGCCCCTGGCGTGTTTGCAGAGGGGGAACAAATTCTTCTTGAAAACTGGGCTTCCCTGGGGGGCAACTAGCCCACCAGGAACCTCCAGTATGCACCAGGGGGCTGCGTTGCAGAGTCGTGATCTGAGGCCATGCCCCTTTTTACACCTCTCTGCAACGCAGCTCTGTGGCACTTATTGGAGGTACCTGGTTGGCTAGTTGGCCCCCAGGGGACCTCAGGATTCAAGGGGACTTAATTCCCCTACTTAAAACACGCCACGGGGCGCGTTTGTACAATTGTGAAGGCAGGGGGCAGGACCTGTGGTTATATGTGTGCAAACACGCCCTGTGGCGCGTTTTAAGCTGGGGAATTAATTCCTCTTCAATTCTGAGGTGCCCTTGGGGCCAACTAGCACACCAGGTACCTCCATTAAGCGCCACGGAGCTGCGTTGCAGAGAGGTGTAAAAAGGGGTGTGGCCTCTGAACACCTCTCTGCAACGCAGCTCCCTGGCGCATACTGGAGTTACCTGCTGGGCTAGTTGGCCCCCAGGGGACATCAGGATTGAAAAGGAATTATTTCCCCATTTTAAAATGTGCCACAGGGTGTGTTTGCACACATGTCACCTCAGGCCCCGCCCCCTTCCTTTACCATTGTGCAAACGTTCCCCTGTGGTGCTTTTCAAGTTGAGGAATTAATTCCTCTTCAATCTTGAGGGTCCCTGGGGGCCAACTAGCCCACCAGGTACCTCCAGTATGCGCCAGGGAGCTGCGTTGCAGAGAGGTGTTCAGAGGCCACACCCCTTTTTACACCTCTCTGCAATGCAGCTCTGTGGCGCTTACTGGAGGTACCTGGTGGGCTAGTTGCACCCTAGGGACCCTCAGGATTCAAGGGGACTTACTCTCCCAAATTAAAACAGACACAGGGCACGTTTACACAGGTGTGAAGGGAGGGGACGGGGCCTGAGGTGACATGTGCAAACACGCCCTGTGGCATATTTTAATTTGGGGAAATAATTCCCCTTGAATCCTGAGGGCCCTTGTGTGCTAACTAGCCCACCAGGTGCTTCCAGTAAGCGCCACTGCACTGTGTTGCAGAGAGGTGGCCCAGGCCGTGCCCCTTTTTACACCTATCTGCAATGCAGCTCTGTGGCGCTTACTGGAGGTACCTAGTGGGCTACTTGGACCCCAGGGACCCTGAAGATTCAAGGGGACTTAATCTCCCAAATTAAAATGGATACAGGGCGCGTTTAGACAGTGGTGAAGGGAGGGGATGGTGTAGGAAAGTGGCTCTATATATAGTGAACCTAAGTAAAATCAGCCAAACTACGAATTCCGATTTACACACCTGTTATCAGGAGAGACCTCAGTGCTGCATCTTTGAGCCCAGTACTGATCCTGAAAAGTAATTCTAAACATACTTACCAGTAACTTGAATTTCCTTCCACAGGCTAACATTGACTGGTTTTCACCAGAAAAGTTTCTGTCTATTTTCACAAACTACAAATATTCCTTAAAAATCGCCTGTATGACTTAAACACATTCTTTCAACTGTTTACAAGAGATGCACCAGTGCTAGATCCAAGATTCACCACTGAGTAAGAAAAGGTAACTATAACAGTACTTACCTGCTAAGTGAATTTCCTTCCATAGGCTAACATTGACTGGTTTCACTTTGAAATTCTTCTAAATGTGGAGTTTTGCAATTTAAAATATTCACCTAAAATTCACCTGTTATCAGGAGAGACCTCAGTGCTGCATCTTTGAGCCCAGTACTGATCCTGGAAAGTAATTCTAACCAAACTTACCAGTAACTTGAATTTACTTCCATAGGCTAACATTGACTGGTTCCACATGGAAATTATTCTAAGTGTGGAGTTTTGGAACTTTAAAATATTCACCTAAAATTATTCGAACAACGAATTCCGATTTACTCACCTGTTATCAGGAGAGAACCCAGTGCTGCATCTTTTGGCCCAGCACTGACCCTGAAAAGGAATTCTAACCGTACTTTCCAGTAACTGGTATTTCCTTCCATAGGAATCCATTGTCTGGTTTTCACCAGAAAAGTTTCAAAGTGTCTATTTTCACAAACTACAAATATTCCTTAAAAATCGACTGTATGGTTTAAACGCATTCTTTCAACTGTTTACAGGAGATGCACCAGTGCTGGATCCAGGATCCACCACTGAGTAAGAAAAGTAACGATAACACTACTTACCTGCTAAATGAATTTCCTCCCATAGGATAACATTGGTGATTCTATGTGAAAAAGTTTCAGTCAACTTTTAAAATACAATAATGTTCCTTAAAATCACTACTGTAACCAAAACGCTTTCACTCAACTGTTTACAGGAGATGACCCAGGACTAAATCTAGGATCCAGTCCTGTGGTTAGAAAAGTAATCCATAAAGTAACTAATTAAATTTAACTAGAAATTCCCATTCAGCTCAATAATGCATTGTGTTTGAAATTGTGTTGCCCATTGCACCAACTGTAACTACTGTACTTAAAAGTCCATTGCCTATTTGCAAAGTTTTTAAACTAAAGTAATTCATTCTGAGAAAGTATATTTTGTAATGTAATGCATAATGCAATTATAATGTAATTTTAAAAATAAAATATCTAAAAGTAAATAGCGTAAAAAAATGTAGTAAATCAGTATCAAAAAAGTAAATATAACAATTAATACATTTTAAAATTGTCATTTACAAAACCTTTGAAATTCACTGAAAAAACCATAGCTTTCAGACATGTTATAGTTAGGAATTAGCATTTAAAAAACCTTTGAAATTCACTGAAAAAACCATAGGTTTCAGACATGTTATAGTTAGGAAATAGCATTTAGAAAACCTTAGAAATTCACTGAAAAAAACATAGGTTTGTTGTAGTTAGCTGGACATTTCACTCGTACAAAACCATTGAAATTCCTCCGTTATAGTTAGTTGTACTAACTGTAACTCGCGCGCCCACAATCCACTGCTGATGATGTGACATATTACATCATTCATGACATGGTCAGTGACATCACTGATGACAGCACTGATGACATCTCAAATGACATCACTGATGACATCATCCACATGACAATCAGATATACCACATCATACACTAGTATAACCTTTCATCACTCACTGTAAAATACAGAGTACCATATTTGAATCCATTGACACACCAATACAGGTTTCTAAAAACCCACTCAGTGATTCCTAGACCTACACACACATCTAATCATTTACCTATAGATTCACTCATACATGCTGTCAATGATCAATAGAACACTATCAAATATACTTATACACCTATATAGACATTACACACCAGCACACGTCCTATTCACTTATGCAGTCATCTTACTCACTTATGCAAACAATGGATCATACTTACATTTACTCAGCTACACACGTATACAAACACCACTTCATGTATTCATAGTGGAGTGGTGTGGCTCACTAGTTAGAGACGGCAGACCCGGAAGCAGAGGACGGCCCGGGACCAGGGTTCAATTCCCGACGCGGCAGGGTCGTGGACCAGGGTCAGCGGACTCGATAATTCTCGCCTCGGTGCCTACTCTAACCAGGGATCACACTCGGCAACTCTGGGCATTAGCTTGCCTAATCTCCACAACGGCCCCCCACATACGCTGGGGATGCCTGGTTTCACCTTGGAGATACCCAGTAGGGACCATCTCACAGGGAAAGCCAGGACGGGTTCCCCAGCGGTCTACAGCGCAGAGATACTCCTTCGGGAGTCGATTCTAGCGCTTTAGAAACCCACAATTAAATAATTAATTAATTAATTCATATAGATAGTAACTCATACTTAGTGTGTTATAAAATCACTATTAAAAGTATCCAGTTTTCCATACAGTCACTCATACAATCACTGAGTCTTATGTATACTTATTTATATACAACAAATGTCACATACACTGCCTTTTATTTTTCTAGTTTCTTGGACATGTACCATTGAGAGATATATTTGCTAATTACCACACCCATAAAGATATTCACTCACCCAAACAACTGTTATAACATGTAGTCTGAACCTCATATACCTACTGAATCAACTATTCACACATCTTTGGGCAGTCATACACCCCCACCAAACCACACACACATTCACTCACCTATACAAATACTCAGTTAACTAATCAATAACTAATATAGACTTTCACATAGCAAGTAACCAACTGGTACAGCAGTTTACACAACAACTGACAAAGTGATACAGATATTCACACAGTTTAGTCACTATCCAATATATTTAGTGAGACATTATAAATTAGTCAAGTAAACAGTCAATCACACTGCTACTAAATCCTCATCCAGATATTTATATATCCACTCATTCTTCAATGCAGATTGCTATATATATAATACATATTTAAATAACAAACCAAACCACATTCACTGGATGATGTCATCAGTGATGTCATTTGAGATGTCATCAGTGATGTCATCAGTGATGTCACTGACCATGTCATGAATGATGTAATATGTGACATCATCAGCAGTGGATTGCGGGCGCACGAGTTACAGTTAGTACAACTAACGATAACGGACGACTTTCAATGGTTTTGTACGAGTGAAATGACCAGCTAACTATAACACCCCTAAAACCTATGGGGTCCATTAGGATGTCGGGCGGATTGCCTCCGCCAGGGTGGCGGTGGCCACCGCCACCCTGGCAGAGGCAAACTGCCCGACAACCACTCTCGTTTTCCCCTCTGCCAGATTAGGATGGTGGAGGGGACAGCGGCGGACAGAAAGACCGTCCGCCGCTTTATCACCGCGGTCGCAGGTAATAGATTAATTTGGTGGCGGTGAGCCATATTACGATGGCACAATGTAGGGGCCTTTCCGCGGCGGCAATGCCGCCACGGAAAGGCAGGCGGAGATTGCTGCGGGGGCCCCCTGCAGGGCCCCCAGGTTGCCGCCACTGTTGGGGGGCACATGGGGGTACCCCCCCACATTTACATATGCAAAGTGGCAGGCACCGCGCGGTGCCTGCCGCTTTGCATATGTAAATGCGTCAACTTATGTTTTGCATTGTGGCGGGCGGTGCAAAGAGCACCGCCCGCCACAATGTAAAACATGTAGGATGTGCCCGCCACTGTCGCGGGCACATCCTAATATCCCCTAAGGGACCCCCGCCCTTATGGCGGGCGGTCCCGATCTCCGTTAGGGTGGCGGACGGAAAAAACCCGCCCGCCATCCTAATGGACCCCTTCGTTTTTTTCAGTGAATTCCTAACGTTTTTTAAATGCTAATTCCTAACTAGAACATGTCTGAAACCTATGTGTTTTTCAGTGAATATATATATATATGTATATATATATGACGATTGAGTGCAGGTTTTAGAGACATCATGATGACCGTGAAGTATAGTTCCACAAGTGATCTATACAATGAACCTCCAGAGTGCTATAAGAGATTGAGAGTGCCCCTTACCTTCCTGGAGACCATAGTATATCTATACTAGTTGACCTGAGCTTGGCTATACTCTGAGATGTGTTCATACATGAGTATTGTGATCTATTCTTATTTGTGGTAGGTAATGTAGTCTAAGTAGGTCCATGAGGCCATAAAACTAGTGTGGTAATGGGATGAATATATAATCCTCCAGTGGCATTTTTGTAATACCCTGTATACTTAGCAGACTAAGCATTCACTAACATTTCTATCTTAAAGTTTAAATTTAAATCCTTGCCCACCCGTGTTGAGAGCAAAACAATATGTTTTTCAGCTCTGACTCAACGGAGCAATTACATCCAGAATATTCTGTTTATCGGACGCCCCATGGATTCTGAAGAATAGGATATGCACTTGCATTAGCAGGTTGGAAGAATACCGGACGTTTCGAAACTGGTTCGACAGGGAAACATCGGAACTCGGACTGGTTCTTCTAGCGCCACAGACGCCATTACAAGATCACCTGCGTGGCTGATACCTAAAATGTTATCACCATAACCACGTTGGAATACGCTACTGCTCATGTACAGACGCACATTCATCAGCAGAACGGAGGATTGCAGAGAAATTACAAACTGGCTTGGCAGGGATGCATTGGAACTCTTACCGGCTTCTGCAACACCACGGACGCCATTTCAAGATCACCCGCATGGCTGGCGACAGTTTCAATATCATCGTAACCGCGTTGCCCTACGCTTGCACCTGAGCAAAGACGAACCCGTTGAGACAATTACCTACTGGCATAGGTAGAGTTAAATAAGCCTCTTAATTTTTTTTTTCCTGTAAGCTCATTCTGTGCTGAGGCCGAAATACCCATTGCCTGACTAAAAGATGGCAGCAGCAATGGTGCAACACAAGGTGGTCCTTTAGCAACAAATAATAAGCAAATTACTATGATACATTTGGACAAATACTCTGAAGGTCTGGTAGGCTCTTATCTGCTACAATCAATGACCAAGCACAAGATGCGGGGCCTGACCTGAAGATGGCTGCTGCACGTGGAGTAGAATATGTTATCTATCGATGTTTCTTGACGAAGCAGCAAGCATATATGAATAGCAGACACTGTCTACAAGCTTGAGGCAATGGAATATATCAACCAAGGGTACTGGGTCAACTCTGGCGCCATAGTGTCACCACACTGTCACAGCGGTTACTAACACAGCAACAACTGTCAACAGCTACGTTTATCAGGCAGTAAAGCAAGGATCGTACTTGACGTACTAAGTATGGAAGAACAAGTGTAGAAGATGAGAGTGAAGCAATAAAAGATGTGCTCATGAGATACAAGGCTACATGACAGCACGAGGGAGCCTATAACAGTGTAAAGTCGTCGAAGGAAGGACCCACCGTAAGTGCAAGCGTTACACGCGAGATTTCTTGAATATCCCTATGTTTTCCACGTCTTTCAAGACGAGCCCACACTCTTGTGGATGCTGACACAGTCAGCGCTGTCAGCATTGATGTTGGGACCAAATGGCTAGTACTCCCAAGGGTAAAATGAACCTCCAATTGTGAGCGTAGAAATAGAAGAGACAATATAACAAACAAGCCAGAAGGCACCGCTCTACAGTAGAATCTGAATGACTCTCTAGATGTGCACCACTGTGGATAAATGCGGTTCCAGGACCACTGTACCAGTAGTCGCACGGTTGTTGCCCTAATTCCATTACATCAGTGCATGACAAAATTCAACACAAAGGGTTTACCTACTAAAAAATGGCAGAGAAGGAAAATAAAACTAACTTAAAGAGGGTTAAAGCTGACCCACCGAATGCGGACTCGCCTGTCAAAGCCAAACAAGACATCAGCACAACAATGGAAACCATTCTAGTGAAACTTGCAGAGGTACACAAACTGGCTAAGTCTACCAAAGAAAACACGGACGCCATGCAAGTTGAAATATCCGCAGTCCGTAAAGATATCAGAGACCCTAACAGCAGGATCACCGAAGCTGAGAATAGAATTAGCCAAATGTAGGATACAATGACCATTACAAAAAAATCAATATTGAACCTCGAATTAAAATCAAACTCTTTCTCTAAACAGATTTCCAAGCTGGAGGACCGGAAAAGAAGGGGAAACCTGCGTATTTTCCATATCCCAAGAAGGAAGTGAGGATGAAGCAGGCTCATGCATCTCGTTCCTAGAGAAATGGACTCCACAAATGACTAAACTGACTTTTGACAAGCTACTGGAATTTGATAGATCACACAGGGTGCTAACTAGAAAATATCCAAACCAATCACAACCCAGACCCATTGAATGCAAACCGCTAAGATACCAGCATGTCTATCTCATACTTACATTCATTAGGAAACAAAATCATTTACTATCGAACAGAAACAAGATTTCCATCTCCCAAGACTACTCTAAATCCGCAGTTGACACAAGGAAAAGCTTTCTGGCTCTTTGATCCAGGATGAAACAGATGGGATTCCAATACTCCTTTGCGGGGCCAGCAAAATATTGTGTGGTGGCCCATGGTACCCCACATCTCTTCACCGATGGTTCAGCTCTTAAGATATTTCTAGACAACTTTGAGGACCACACGATGGACACTTCTACCCAAATTGCGAGTGTATCACCCTATATATTTCCGAGCAATAGATTCTGTATGCTCACTAGATGGTTATAACTACCATTGTATTTGTTGAAACAGTAATGATGAGGTATTTATAGATTTAACCATTGCCTTGTTGGTATTATTATTGCCTAGATTTCCAAATCCACCTGAATGAGGTAAGAAAAAGCTTAACAAATGCACATTTTCTAACATTAATTTGTCAATTTGACAAACACACACATTCAACTTAACAGATTAGTTCAAAGGTCTAGTAGCTTTCAAACAAACTGTTCTGATTACAAAAAAACTCAATGCACATTGTTGAAAGGAAGATTCAAAGTAACGTTGGTTCTTAAAGTAAGATTTATTCCGGTAGGAGAACAACTTAACATCCACTCGAGAGGAACCAGCCAGGCACGACCGATCACCTACTCACCAACGTAACTCTCTCATGCCCCAACATTCTCATGACATACCACTGTTCTATAACTTAACAATTCTAAAAGTGACCTAGTATAGAATACCACACACCTCCCCCCTTTTTAAAAAACAAAACAAATAACTAAAATATTTAAAAAAAACTAAAAATAAACAAAATCTTTTAGCTTAATAGGAGAAAACTTAACACGTGCACTTTTCCTAGTAATATCGATTGTTAGATGAATCATCAACAAATTCCTCCATCATTTTCATGTTCAACATTGTTACTGTCAGGAAGATTCCCACCATCAATATTCTTTTGTGGATTTAAACAATCAAAAGCTGCATCAAAACCTGATAATTCATCCATACTTTCAAAAAAGCATTAGATACAATTATTTTTAGAATCATTCACTTTGACCGACTGGTAGTTGGATATAGAACCACTTGATGTAAATTCATTAACATGTGAATTGCACACTGAAAAGCGTCTGAAATTCCAAATGTTACCACCTTCTACTCTGACAGCTTTACTAAAAGTTTCAATATTCCTAACAGGATCAGACCATTTAGACTGTCTTCTATTAAGTTGTCTACCAAATTTTACACGCACCCAATCACCCACTCTTAGTTTAGAAACATTTGACTGTCTTTTAGGATTACTCTGTATCATTTTATCTTGGTACTTTTTAACCCGTTCTTTAACTTCATTCAAATCCACTTTTGTATCATAAGGATTTTTAACTTTCAACCACTAAGGCATGAGTTTAGAACCCGGTTTCCTACCTCATAACATCTCAAATGGTTACAGTATTTGACGATGTTCGATAAGTTAACAATGTTCCTTGCGATGCTTTCCTCCATTTCAACCCGCTCTTTGTGGCCTACTGACAAGATTCTTTTACCACTCTATTGAACCTTTCTACTTGACCATTGGCTTGAGGAAAATAGTTAGAGATTCTCTTGTGCAAAATATTACAATTGGCAAGAAAAGACTCAAACTCCCTACTAATGAATTGGGGACCATTATCAGAAATGATTTCCTCAGGTAAACCTTCTCTACAAAATACTTTGTCCAAAAACTTGATAACATTCTCTGAACAAACTTTTTCCACTATTTTCAACTCAGGCCATTTGGTGAAATATTCAATTAAAACTATAGCGAACAATTCTCAGCTTATATGTGGACCTCCGCAGTTTGAACAGTGAAATTTTGGTAGATAAACATCCCCTGCCAAATATTCATGAAATAATTTCCACTTTGTCAAATGCCACTGTATTTTCCACAATTGACCTAGAAAGTGCCTATCAGCAGGTGGAATTGCATGAAGATTCTAAACAATTCACCGCTTTTGTTACTCCGGAAGGCATGTTTCAATTTTTACGCATGCCATTTGGATTAGCGAGTTCAGCTTCTGTCTTTCAAAAATTAATGGAGAAATGGTTAGAAAATTGCAAAGGAGCGATCGCTTTCCAGGACGACATTTTAATATTTCGAAACGATTGTATGGAACATGATGAGAACTTGAATGTTGTTCTGTAAAAAATTCAAAAGAAAGGTTTAACACTCAAGTTTTCTAAGTGCAAATTTAGACAGAACAAGGTGGAATACTTAGGTCATGAAATTTCTTCGGAGGGAATTAAACCTAAAATTAACCATGTAAAAAGTATCACCATGGCACCTATTCCTACTTCTAAAGAGCAACTATTGTCATTTTTGGGTCTTCCAGAATTCTATGGGAAATGTGTTCAAAATGATTCTACTATTGTGCACCCACTGAGAATTCTGTTTAAAAAAATGTGAAATTTATCTGGGGTAAAGACCAACAAGAGTCTTTTGATTTTCTCAAGAACAAAATTGTTGATGCTTCATTTTTTAAACCATTTACAGTAGGAAAAGAATGTATAGTTTGTGTGGATGCCAGTAACGTGGGACTGGGAGCTGTGTTAATGCAAAAAGATAAAGAAGGTGAACACGTAGTATAATATGCGTCTAGATCACTTCGTGATTCTGAATGTAACTACTCTACCATTGAGAAAGAGTTACTTGTGTGTACATGGGCAGCTCAACATTTCCGCCAGTTTCTATGGGGTACAAAATTCTCGTTGAGGACAGACCACAAGCCTCTAGTCATTATGTTGTCGGCTGGCGGTGGTAGAATGCTTACTGCTCGATTGGCAAGACTGGCCGCTAAGTTGCAAGAATATCGTTGTCAAGTAACATATGTGTCAGGTCGGTCTAATGTTCATGCAGATTGTATGTCTTGTTTTCCTATCAGTAAAAGTGCGGATCTCACCATTAGTGAAGAATGTTATGTGGCTTTTACGTTGAATGATGTCAATTTGATTTTTGGCGAGGACAATTCTAATGTTATCTCTGAAACTAAATGGTTAGTAGCCATAGAACAGGACAACGTTTTGAAAGAGGTACAGATATTCTTGAGCAGAGGGTGGCCAGAGGAAAGAAAATTGAGTGGCGAATTGGCTTCATTTTTTAAAGTCAAAGACGAACTTATGTTTAATGAAGGTATGGTTACGAGAGCTGACAAAATCATTCCTCCCAAGAATCCCAGAGAGTTGATCTGCAATTTGGCCTATGAAGGTCACATGGGTCTGTCTACTACCAAAAGAAGGATTAGAGAGTTTTACTGGTGGCTGGGAATTGATGACATGGTGGACAGATGGGTCAGAAGTTGTTCTCCATGTAACTTAAGTGATAAGTCCGCAAAAGCTCTTTCTGTTGGAGTCACACCTATTGAATTTGCCCAAGGACCTTGGAGGAAATTAGGCATTGATATTATTGGACCATTTAACTATCAATGAGGAACCAGCCAGGCATGACCGATCACCTACTCGCCATCGTAACTCTCTCATGCCCCAACATTCTCATGACATACCACCGTTCTATAACTTAACAATTCTAAAAGTGACCTAGTATAGAATACCACACAGATGATCTTTGAACATGTCATAAAGATATAATATATAAAGGTTTTTTTTACCTCCGGAAAAGGTGATTGGATGTGTGCGTCTTGAGGTACTTCAAAGTCTGTGTAGCTGTGATAACCGGGGCCTAACACTGTCATTGTGTCAGGGGGTCCACGGGTCAGTTGTTTCCAAAAATGTAAGCAGGATAGACTGGGGTCTCCCACAGGGGTGTTTTATACTCCAAGGTCTTAATTATGTGCACTTTTTTTTAACAACAGACCTGGGAGTCCCCATGGGGACAATAACTTCTAATTTATGCTTGCTTTTTTAACAATAAGAGATTCCTCAAACACACAAAGGTTTAATGTATTCATATTCTTTTAATAATACACAAAGTTATGCACAGCTTTCCAACAGAAGGGGAGTTCCCTTGGGTGGGGAGAAATGCTGAATTTATGCATCTCTTTTTCATATTATGGGGATTCCAATACACTGAAACCTGCTGCATACATAATGAGACCCTGTGGGCTAGGGGAGAGACAGGGGGAAAGCTGTCAGTTTAAGTTTGATGGAAGGTATCATTTAATTCCACTAATGACAATGTGGACCAATGGAGAGAGGATGGCAGCAATTGGAGAGGAGGTGTGGGCTGGGCAAAAGGTGATGTTGTCCAGTGGAAGTGAAAGGTGGGTCTGGAGAGCATAGATGTATGTATTGGATGATAAGAGGTAGGTCAGATGAGAAGGGATGTGAGCCACGGGAGGGGAGCTGTGGGCAAGGAAAGAGGTGAGTAAGGCAAAAGGTGGTGTGGGCAGGTAGGAGGGAGGAGATGTTAATTGATAAGATGAAATGTGAACCTGAGGAGACTATTGTGGACAATGAAAGAGGACAGGTGGCCAATGGGTGGGGGGATGTGAATGAAAAGAGGAGAGATGTGAGTCAGGAGCTAGATTAGATTGATGGGAAAATGAGAGGTGAACCAAGAGAAAGGAGGGGTGAGAATCAGGAGAGAAGAAGTGGGCCAGATGAGAGGTGATATAAATGACGTAAAAGGAGATTTGGGTGAGAGAAGACGCAAAACCTTGAAAAAAACCTCTTCTTGCACTTCAAATCATTACTATTGAGAAAACTTGGAGAACATCTGAGTATCTACATGCACCCTGTGGAGTCAGAGAGGTTGGCTTGTCAGTCAGTAAAGAAAGTGATAGCAACAATGAAGAAAAACTGCAAAGCAGACACTGTAGAAAAGAAGCATTGGCAAAGCCATTATGCATCGCCTTTTGGACATATTGGCTTAGCAATGCTGTTTACATTTGTTGTGCAGCATTAGCAAAAAGCATTGTTAGCCAATGCTGTGCAGCGTAGGATGAATTTCTTTTTTAAAGACTGCTAATGGGTGTATTTTTTGTAGGCACATGCTTGCATGTGCGCGCCTATGAAATGATGCGGACACCATTTTGTTTACTTTTTGATCTGAGATGGGTCAGTAATTAAAAAAAAAATCAATGTAAATTTTGCAAAAGCGCCTGTGTAAGGTAGAGGGGCTGGCAGATAGTTGTAGACAGGTCCTGCTAAAATGATAAACACTTATATATTAAAATATATTTAAAATAAGGACCAAATGTGGGGGCCAATGAAGGCGCGGGGGTATGGATGGGCGGAAGCCACAGAGAGTGTGGGGAATAAATTAAAGCTGGCTGCCAGAATAAGGGGAAAATCAGCATACATGAGAGAGAACAACACTGGTGAGGGGACACATGAACAGGAGCGATGGAGGAGCACATGACAGGACATTTGTTGGGGGAGAGGCACAGAAGTGAGTGAGCTGGAAAACACATGCACTTTCATGGAGTGCTTAACCAAAAAGAGAACAGTATTTACCTAAAAGTGTGCAGTGGTCGGATACAATCCACCCAATCAAAAGGATGACAAAGAAGCTATGCATCAGGGGAGGGACAAACACAGGAAGGGGACAGAAACCTTTTGAATTAGAGCCAAGCAAATGAGCATGCCAATTGTTGTGTGGGTGACCCCAAGGCTAGCAGCCAAGGTATTGGTATTGCGCGACAGTGTATTCCAGGCCCAACCACAAGAAAATACACAGGAAACAGGTATGGTGCTTACTCTGAACCACAAGATAAGGGCCTCCTGCTTTTTATGAACTAGCCCCCTGCACGTGAAAGCCATTTCTAGATTAGGTGAGTGATTTATACTCTTTCTTTCTTTTACTGCTATCGGAATTGTTTTGTGCATTTAAGTCACTGATATCTTTTATTTATGCAGATAAACACCACCATACAGTATTTGAAAGAGTGTTTAAACAACGGAAGAGGGAAACATTCGGGTACTTATTCCACAGCCTTTTGTCCTCTGTATTTTCCTGTAGAATATACACTCCAGCATTCACTTTCTTCCTTGTTGCCTCATGTAGGAATTCTCCTGATTGCTTGAACAGACATCAGACCAGGGGATATCGTGGGGCATTGTTTCTCTCTTTTCCCTTCGCCTCTTCCCCTGATTACCATTGTGGACGGGGACGGTGGGATATTTTTCGTCTTGTATATTGTTCCTGCAGTAAATTTGGTAAAAGCTTGGCGTAAGGCAAAGCCCACTTTCATTCTTCTGCCTGAACACTATGGAAGAAACACAATGCAGACCTAGCACACGATTGGCAATCTTCAAAATAAAACTCAAGCTATGTTCTTATGAATGGATTCTTTACAACAGGAATGAGGCCAGATGTGAGTGCAGGGAATATGGCAGAGGGTGCAGGGAGTCAATTCCTAATTCAATCATCTCCCAATACAGGTAACCCTGGGGGTTAAAATCCGCTCCGCTCCGCTCACTGAGTTGGTAGATTTTTTGCAACTCCGCGTTCCACATAGAACGCAGAGTTACCAAAAACTCTGCGATCTGCAGCGGAGCAGAGTTTTTTTCTTGTTTGCACTTTCAAAATACGTTTTACCATTGCACAGTAGCGACTTACAGGAATCTCTGCGTTCGCCAATGAGATGTCCTATCCGTTCAGGTGCGCCACAAGATTTGGTAGCCGGTTGCATGGTCCCACGAGGGTGTGCGATCGCGAACACGTCATTCGGACGTGCCATCTGACATCCGGCGGAAGTTCCGTGAAGATCGCAACACCGAATGCGCAGAATTTGCAATCTGGGGAAGATTATCTCTCAAGTAGCATAAAACCTTCTAAAAAAGGATGATTTGGATGAAAAATACTCCTCAGATTGACATTTGGCTGTACTTTTTCCAGCAAGGAGTCCTTTTCTTTTGGTACTTTTTTTTAAGAGGAAGGAAGTGCCCTAAAGTCTCCAACTTCATTTTCCTGTACAGCAGGCCCCTCCCAGTGCGTTGTCCATGTCCTGTTCTCTTTTCATTTGGATTTGGAGCTGGAAGGATCACTCTTTGCGCCTGCTGCATCATTATCATTGGATTTCAGGATTTGGGGATTTGAGATCTTACAAGTAAGCTGGAGAATTGGTGTTGTTTTTTTGATTGGGGCATTGCACATACATTGTTTTGTACTTTTCTTTGTTTCTTTTAAATTGATTGTTGTGGGTGGCCTGTAGTTTCAGTAGGGGCCTAGTTGTTTTTCTTTGTATGTAATTTTACAACTCGTTTTGTTTTATAAAGGAAACGTTTTGCAAAGTTCAATACATTTTCTCCAATTTTTGCAATCAATTTGCAACATTTATTTAATTCACCAGCCCAGTAGTCTGCCAAAAGGCCTTTCAGCCAGTAAACCCAGAGCTAATCATGTGTGCATGAAACAACTGTTTCTATGGTGTCTGTTGAATTTAAACATCATTTAGGCATGGATGGCATTGGATTGAAGTGTGTTTTTGGGGGTATGTCACGTTTTTTGATGTGTGTTAAATAAAGGCCTTTGTTGGATGTGTGTATGGTGTGGTTGTACTTGTGTTGGGTAACTTTACAACCTTTTTTAGGCCTGTGGATTTTCGTTTTTGCATTAAAGCTGTGTTGTTTAGCAAGTTTGCCTCCTTTGTCTGGCAATAATATAGGCCTGCTTGAGTTCATTCTTATCCAGGCATCCTGCTTGTTGTGACTGTGAGTGACCATGTGGCTGGTGGCCATTTTGTGGTGGTACTTTAGTAGTGTGCTGCTTTTGCCATATAGGCCTGCATGTCTTTCCTTTGTTACTCTTGCCTTACTGCTTCCATCCCCTTTGCCAGCTGCTGCTCCCTGAATGACGCATGTGATGCGCAAATTAAATTAATGCCAAACAGGTTCCACTTCCATTACATTTGTTTTTCTGTTGTTGTTCTTGTTTCCTATCCTCCTGAGTGTACACTGTATACCATTAAAGCCCTTGTTGTCAAATTCTCACAAATGGCTACACTGTTGCTATGTTTTTTTAATAACGAAGTTAACAAAATGTAATAATATAACACTAACAAGTGTGACCACCACACACTAAGTTATATATTATATTTGTTTGTGTGTACAAGAAGTAATTAAACCACAACAACAAATGCAACATTTCACTGATGTTCTACTGGCTTCTTTACTTTTAGGTGCACAAAAGACTGAGAAGGAGGTGTCATCATCACCCGTTGTACTGCCAGATAGAAGTCCTGCTGCGCACAATGTCATGTGATGTGTGATCACAGACATCTCTGCAACTTGTGCAAGTGCGTCCTGCTGACATCTGAAGAAGATGGCCCCAAAGAAAGGTACCAGGTCCTGCAGTACCAAGAAAGCTGCCAGTGAGAAGAAGGAACAGAAGAAGTGGCACTTACCAAGACTAGTGTGCCGCCCAGGATGTTTTTTGGGAAACAAAAAATGAAGCCTCCAGCAGCGGTGTCCGGGGAGAAAGCTGGGAGCAGCACCTCCGCATCAGTGGGCCCACCCCACCAACCTAGGCCCAAGCCCATGAGTGTTACAGAGGCAGCCAGTCTAATCACTCAAATGCCATTGAGGAGTGATATTGAAATTGACTTATCGTTATCGCAAAGTTGTACCCAATCAATGCAGGAGGAAACTCAGCAGACAAGTGGGCAACAACAGCCACAACAACAGCCACAACCACCGCCCACAATAGTAGATGTTCCTCCCGAAGTAGGGGCAGTTCAGAAAATCGAGCTTCCTGCTGAGGAAGAGGAGCAAGCCACTCTTTCAGAAGATCCATTGTCTTCCAGATCCCCAGAAAGGAAAAGGATGGTTAGTCCATCAACTTCTTCTTCAAGCCCCCCTTCTGATGATCTTGATGCAAGGACATTTTTAGAACCTCACAACCTATAGACACTTTCAGCAGAACTATTTCCCAGATTGCACTAATCTTCAGGCTGTGGATTGAGACTGTGATGTACCTTAAGTGAAAAAAAATCATATAGGCTGCTCACACTAAATGACATCCACCAAGATGGGTGGTAAACTGGGGAGTAGGTATGTTACTGATACAAGACAGAGAGGCATCTTAGACAAATTACTATTGTTCTTCGTGTATGCAATGCTGGTGCTGGCAGAGAGGAAATCAGAATATTTAAAAAGATATTTTATTTAAGTGAGGAAATGGCAGAGCCGGAATACAAACAACTTCAACTTGGGAAGGGGTGTGGTGCTGGGGATCACGGTTTGATCCCTGGCTCCGGCGGCAGGGATCTGCCCAGCACCATGCGACTCTGGGCAACAGCTCGCCTAATCTTCCCAACGGCCCCCAGCGCCGAGAGACCCCTTCGGGGGTGTTTTGTGCGCTATACAAGTACTGGATTTGTTTACATACAAGAATGAAAATCATTCAATCAGGAAGCTTATGTAGTGCACATGCAAAAAGCACTAAGCACTGACAAGCTCAATACTTTATTTCAGTATTTGGGGGCATGGTAGCCAGAAACATTGAGGCTTTTAATTAAACCATAACTATGTATTTGAAGATGTTGGTGCCTCTGTCTGAGCACCAGTCTACCTAATAGGCAAAAGTCTAAACCCTGGTTTAGTTTGTCCATTTATCACCTAACGCAGATGTGTAGAACAGCAAAAAGAAGATGTAGGAAGAGAAAATTTGAGGAAAACAGTGCTTGCTGTAGGAAGCATCTGCAGCTCCATTAGGAATAGGAAAAAGGCAAAAGCTGTATTATATACTACTACTATAATGGAAGCCATAACATCGCTAGGGGGTTCAGTTAGCTTACTCATCCATCAGGCCTCTTCCTGATGGTATTGCCTTCACAGAGTTTGGTAACCAACTGGGACTCTTGCCTTTCAACACAAGGGGCCCGATTCACAGAATGAACTTAGGACTTAGGAGGCAGAGCTTCCGGCTTGGGTGTGGAGCTTGCGGCCCGGAGGTGGGGCTTCTGGTGCGGAGGCGGAGCTTGCAGCTTGGAGGCGGAGCTTCCGGCTTGGAGGTGGGGATTTAGCCATGGCTGAAATCTCCACCTCTGGGCAGCAAGCTCCGTCCCCAAGCCGGAAGCTCTGCCTCCGGGCCGGAAACCCTGCCTCCGGGCCGGAATTTATGGCCCGAGTGCGGACGTAAAGTTAGTAGTCTTAAATCTATTCTGTGAATACCAAAAGTAGTACGTTCATTCTGTGAATCCCGAAAGTAGTAAGTTCCCTCTGTGAATCCCGAAAGTTGTAAGTGCATTCTGTGAATACCAAATAGTAGTAAGTTTAGGATTTAGTCATAAGTTCATTCTGTGAATCGGGCCCAAGATCATTATAATCCAGTACAAAATATAAATTATCTCTAGTCAGGAACACAATTTTTTTCTCCTCATCTCATTGGGTAAGGCAATGTTGGGTCCCTGCCCAGCAGCTTATTGTGGTATCTGTCCCTGATGTGGCAAGAAGGTGTGGTCTCACAATAGATTAAAACAGCTGTTGTGACTCCCCACATTAAAAAAAGAAGGTCTTCCCATGGAAGTGTCGGAGGGAGCGGTACATGAAATGATCGCGCAGCATGTTTGCAAGTTTTATTTACTAAGTAAATGTTAATTAGGGTTTCAACTGGGCCATGGTACGGAGACAGTAATTTTTATTTACTGAACCTGTCCGTGTCCTATGATACAATAGATCACTTTGTTTTTCTTGAAGGGAGAACTGTCCCCTATGGATTTGAGGTACAAAGCTGGACTGTAATCAGATTTAGACAGGGTTTACTGATTAACATATGATTCCATAGTGAGGGAGCTTTGTTTTTACGCTGCCACAATATTCTGCAGTTTATCCATTGCTTTTTAAAAAATGTATGGCTGGACTTTCAACTGGACTGGACTTTCAGCACTAAATAGATGACACCCAAATAAGGGTTCATCTGGAGGAAGGTAGTTGCCAGGCTCTGTTCCCACATTCTTACAGGCTCACAGAGAATATGACTTCTCAGTGGCAACATTTTATCACAGAATCATTGCCTTCATCCAAAAGCTTTCATCAACAACCACACCAAGCAAATTAGCTGTTTTCTTGCACATGCCTTCTTGTCAGTAAACGGAATACAGCAAATGCCTTTAAGAAAGCTCTGATCACTTGAGCATGATCAAGTATCAGTACATATAACAAGGAGTTTAACTCCAACTGTCAGTGTTCTGCAGCATTTCGTTGCAGTACAGAACCTCTCCAGCTCATCTAAGCATCCTCAATTGTCCTCTGGCTCGCCACTGCTCCACATCTTTCTCCTTGCCTACCCCTTAGTGTGTACTCTCCCACTCTTCTAGATTTCCCACAGTCTTTATGTTCCAAATGGTCCACTTTGCCTTTTTAGTGCCATTATGCTCATTTTCTACTCGCCTATATATTTAGCTCGCATCAGACAGATACCTTTATTACCAGCATTTTCAGATCAGAATTTCAACTAGCAGAGTGCCCCTCAGGCTTCTGGTTTCTTTGCTATCTATGCCTTGTCTACAGCTGGTCAACTCTACTGATGATTACCATTACACTCTAGAACCATTTGTAGTGGCAAGTTCGAAGACGCAATCTAGAAAGGCAGAAATTAGACTGCCATCATCCTGAGGCTTCGTGCTGCTTCTTCTTGTAAATCAGTAGGTATGCACCATTTTAGAGTGAGGGTTGATGTATTCTATCCCCACATGTCTGACAATAGAGGGCAAATAAAAGCTTCTTGTGGGGATGAGAGTAAGTAAACCAACTTTCAGTGGCGGAAAAAGGAAATATTACAAAATTAAGTGGCTTTTCTATCTTAATCTCAGTTTTTTTGGCCGGAGTTCCTTATGGCAGCATCATGAACCATCTCTACTGTTAAGATCCAGAGAGTTTATACTGACCATCAACTCTCTTTAGTTCCCAAAATTAGAACAGAAGTGAAAGGTTTAGTCCATTCTGGCCCGAAATCTTGTTTCATTCTTGGGCTCAACTAAAAGGGCTGCATTTATGAGGGTTGACATTTTATTTTGTATGGCCTATGATAGTGCGCTTTATGTCAAGATAACTGCTAGACAGATGTACATGTTCCAGATGGCTCAAGACCAAGCTATTTGATTGATTTACAGAGTAAAGAAACCACATTATGTTGTGCTCCATAGAATTAAAGGAACTATGTCTGGTCATAGAGCTACTTATTACAAAGGTGATTTGTGACTTAAAAAGTCATTAGAAGATGCTGCCCCAGAAGACATTTGAGATGTTCGGCTCCAATGAGACCTATCTCTGAGATACCGTAAAAGTAATTCCTCAGGAGCCTTCTTTGCCATCTTTGTGGTTTCCCTATGTTTCATATTGCCTTTGGAAAACTAGGCAACTGAGACACTGTTAAAAACCAAGCCATTTCTAGAAAATGTATAGCTAAGGATGAGTTACTTCTCTACCGGGTGATGTTGTTCTTTGTACAGTGGCCACCACTCTACATACATACACATTCCTCAATAATTGAACACCAGAATGTTAATCTATATTTGTAACAGGACATGCTTACTGTTTTCCTTTGTGTTGCACTCCCCTGCAAGTTCTCCCTTCCTATAGCTATTCTCCCCATCTGTATCTTCTCTTACTAATATTCTACTTCATGTGCCGTTCTCTTTTTACTCTCTCCTTCAAATCTTGCCTGTCCTATGATTCTCAACTCCCTTTCTCTGTTTTTTATCTCACCCCTCTCCTCTGCCCTCTCTTCCATGCTATTTTTTGTCATCTCGGCTCCACTGGGTTGTTTGTCTTTTCCCCCTTCCATATTACTCGTCTCTGTGTCACCTGTTTTCCTCTCTCACCTCTCCCTCTCTTTCTCATGTCTCTTTATAATCACCGCTACCTTACCCTATCAGTTGTTTCTTGATTACATATGTCTTTTTATTGTTATTGCCCAGCTATCTCTCACTCACATAATTATCAATGAATTACCTCGTTTCTACCTCTTCTCCCTACCTGTCTCTTTATATAATGCCTGTCCATTTATCAACTTGCTATTGTTCCCCCCTCTGATCTCTTTCTAACATGCCTCTGTATCGCCATGCTCTCTCCTATCTCCCCACCCGCTCTCATTTCTTTCTCATCTGTATCTGTCTCTTAATTTATCCTACTCTCTCTCCCCACTGTCTCATTGTCATCTGTCTCTTAATCATGCCCACCTTTAATTCACCCCTCTTTCTCGCTCTCTGCAGCCCCATTCTCACTTTTCTGTTGCTTAATTTCCTCTTTTAGCTAGTCCCTTTCTCACCTCCCTATCTAACCTGTACATCTCTTTCTCATCACTCTCTTTTGTGACTACTGATGCTCTCTCGCTCTCTCTCTCTCTCTCTCTCTCTCTCTCGGCTATTGCTTTCTTAGCTGTCTCTTTATAACCTCTCTCATCTACCACCCTTTTTACCTCTCAGTTGACTTTCACCTCTCTTCATCTCTATCAAATGCATGTCTCCTCCCTATCTCTGTCTGTTTCTTCTACTCTGCAGTCCTTTTTTCACTTTTCTCTATTAATCACTCACTCTATCTCACTCACCTGTCCTACCATCCCAGCCCTTCTCCCTCTCTCATGCCCCGTTTGTGTGTCCTTTAAGCTGTCTTTTTCTCATATGCCTCTGCCTTTATCACTTCTCACACAAATCTATCCTTACATACCTCTCATCTGTGTTTAACTTATCTCCCTCCAAACAACTAGCTGTCTCTTTCTCAACTGTTTCTTTCTACTGTTCTAGCTCTATCACTTCTCTCCCTTTCTCTCACTAGTCCGCTCTCTCTCTCACATCTGTCTCCTCCACACCGTTATCCTCAGTTGTCTTTTATAACATGGCTGTCTCTTTAGCAACCCCCATCCCAAGGTCTCTATTTCTCTCTCTCAGCTATTTCTTTTCTTCCCGCAGTCTCTTTTAACTGGCCTCTCCTCTATTGCTCGCCATAGTGTTTCACCTGCCGAACGCTCAAACACTTGTCTCTTCTCTGTCTCTCTACCCTGTTTGTTTCTCACCTGCCTGCTTCTTTATCGCCCCTCCACTCTAATTCTCTGGCAGCTGTCTCGCGTCTATTTCTGTCTCACATGTCTCCTCTCTCATCTGCTTTTTTCTCACCTCTCCCACCTTTCCACCTCTCTCTGTAACCTGTTCTTTATTACCTCACACACATTTTTGCAGTTCTCCCTCTTTCTTTCTCCCTCTCACCTGTGCCTTTTAATTGTCCGCTTTTTCTTGTTTGCCATTCTCCTTCCTCGCGTAGTCTTTCCTCTCTCACACCCTGGGCTCTGCAGGTGTTTCCTTCCTCACTGACATAAAGAGACATGGAGGCGCATTTTCCCGGGGGCCTCCTCTGCCAACATTGATTCATTGTGCACATTTGTTATGTGTTTCACTGTGCTGGGATATCCTATCCTGTACAGCAGGCTTCAGCCAGGCAGCAGCTTTCATGTTTTTTCTGAAGCCTTTGCGAGAAGGCTCTGAAGTGTGGCGGCTGCAAAGCTCTGGAACAGTCTGCCTGCTGACATTCGCCACACGTCACAGCTCCTTCCTTTTCGAAAACTAATAAAAACTTGGCTTTTTCCCTAGATTCCCCCCCCTCGCCATTATCTTTCTCCCACTGTTTTTTTTATCTTAGGAGTAAGCTACTCTAGCGCCAGGATGCCTGCCAGGCGACAGTTGCGCTCTATAAATGTTTTAAATAAATAAATAAATAAATAAATAAAAATAAATAAATAAGTGGGTGGGGCCCCCCTCCAGAGTAAGGGTGCCTTGGGGCCCCCCGCACTGCAGGGGCTGTGGGGGCCTGTGTTACGCCCCTGCCCCAGTGGAGATGGATACTGACATTAACCCCATCCCAAATTGCTGTGAGGGATGTGGCACGGATACCACCAACAGAGGTAACACCAACATGACCTCCAGCTTCCATATTTGCATTTGCAAAGGCCCGGCAGGGACCTACATCCAGCACAACCACCACCTCATTAGGTAGTGGTACTGCACAGAGTCAAATTCCACACCCACCTTCCAGTTCATCTGGCAGTGCAAGTGGCACCTCCAGCAGCGCAAGAAAGTACACCTCCCTAGTTTGGGACTTCTTTCCGGTTAGCAGTAAGGAGGAGAACGTTGCTATATGCTCAATTTGTTGAGTAGGTGTTAGTCGGGGTAAGCTTGGTACAAACTATGGTATCGAAGGCCAAACAACCCATCTGAAAACATACAGCTTGATCCAGTGGGAGGCACACCGTAGCGGCCATAAAACTGCACCCATTGCTGTTGGTGGGGATGAAGAAGTAGAAGAAGATACGATCGAGGTGGAAGTTGAACAAGAGGGAGACATTTTCTCTGGTACACGAAGTAGCCCTGTCCCCAGAAGTGCAGTGGTACCACTACCGACCACATCGTCATCAGCCTCAGCAACGTCTCAGTGGCACCGTAGTCAGAATCAGGCGGAAACACCAAGGCAACAGAGTACCGCAATGAAAAAAAAGTGTGGCGTTGAGCCTAACAACATCTGGGTTCAAGAAGTAACCTGCATCAGCGCACGAGAAAGGAAAAAAATCCAGCCTACCATTCTCAGCATGTTTAGGTCAGGCAGTACGAACACAACCACCCAAAGGCACCTTTGTACAATGCAAAGCTGGGTAAAATGTTAGCACTGGACCGTCTCCCTTTTTTTGTGAAAGGGGTGGGTTTTCTGTAATTTCTGTAATTTGTATTTCGCCAGAGTTGCTGTTCCAGCACTACATCACGACATGCTGGAATTGCTTGGACAAGCTTTGCAGCAGAGTGTTGTTTACAATATGCACCTGACAACAGACAGGTGGACCAGTTGCCAAGCCACTCATTACATGTGCATCACTGCACACTGGATCTCTTTTGTGGGGGTTAGAGAAAAGATATCTGCAGTTGTTGACACAGCTGAGATTTTTAATGCCACTCGGAAACATGCAACTGTAGCCATGTTTGCCATGGAGAAACCTCATACTGCTGCAAAGATTTTGGAAGAGTTTAACAGCAAGGTCTTTGAATGGCTGCTCCCAAGAGGGCTTAACATTGGTTTTGATTTCATGGACAATGGCAGTAATATAGTTAGAGCCATGGGCGATGGTGGCTATTTCAGGGTCCTGTCTTTGGCACCCTGCATTAACATAAGTGTTCAAGACTTTCTGAAACAAGAATACCGAGTCAGCAACTTACTGACCACCTGCAGAAGAATATGCTCACATTTCAGCCATTCTTTTAAAGCCCGGAAGCAGTTGAGGATCATTCAACATGAGCATAGAGTGCCAGTCAAAGCACTCATCCAGGAGGTGCCAACATGTTGCAACTCAACTTATTACATGCTTGAACGTCTGTTTGAGCAGTACAGACCAATCAAAGACTATGTCATGCAAAGACTAGGGGATGCTACTATGAAAGGCATGGCCATTGAGATGGACTGATGGGGCCTAGTTAAATGCCTGAAAGAGATGCTACTTCCTTTCAAACTCTTCACACATGACGTCAGCAAGGAGGACTGTACTATGGGCCAAGCTATCCCATTGTTGCACATGCTAGAGCAACAGCTGAAGGCGGTGTCTGACACGTACTCTGGTGTGGAGGAAAAAAATTAAGCATATGAGTTGGTGCAGAGCTTAGCCCTTCACTTAGCTGAAAATGCAAGGGTGCAAACTAAGATTGTGTCAAACAAACATTACATTTCTGCCACAATTCTGGATTCACAGTACAAATCCGTACTGAACACTAAGACATGAATTCCTTTTTCAGAAGTGGATGTAATGTTATTTTAACTAAAATTTGTATAGCACATAATCACCTGCAGGTCTCTTAACGCTTCTTGACAAGACACAGAAGCCATCTGCCAATCCCCGGAGCACCAAGTCGGAGGAGTTAGACAATGTCCAGTGCCTCCCTGAACAGACGGGTCTTGAGGCATTTACTAAAAGGAAGAAGGGCGGGTTCCTTGCGGAGATTCTCGGGCAATTGGTTCCAAAGTTGGGGAATTAAAATAGAGAAAGCTCTGCCAACTTTTGATGCAGTTATGGTCCGTGGGTGGCCAATAGGCCTGCCTTAGAAGATCGAAGTGTGCGTACCGGCTCATAGTTCACCAGGCGCTCCTTGATATAAGCTGGGGCCTGGCAGTAGATAGCTTTATGGGCAATACAGAGGCCCTTAAACTTTGCTCTTTGTTTGACCGGGAGCCAGTGCAACTTGTGCAGCAGAGGAGTAGCCTGAGGCCTTCTAGGCAGCCTAAGATCCTCCTTGCTGCATCATTCATGGTCACCTGCAGCTTGCGGATTAGTATCTCAGGGAGACCAATATATAAGGCTTTGCCATAGTCCAGCCTGGAAACAAACGTGGCCAAAACGATTGTCTGTAGAGTGGTGGGTGAGAGAAGAGGGGCAAGTTTCCTCAGCTGTCTCATTAAGCCCAGACAAGTGTCAACCACAGTAGTGACTTGTTTGGTCATAGAGAGATTGGCATCAATCTTGATGCCCAAGCTTTTTACAACAGGCCGAGCTCATGTGGCCACAAAAGGGCGTTCCAAGGGCTGCCTTTGGAGGAGATTACGAGAACCTCAGTTGTGTCATATTGACTTTGAATGAGTTGCCTGTCATCCAGCTCACAGAATGTTTTGCACACGAGTGTGGGCATGCAGGGAGTTATTGATATGCAGGATAAGTTGGGTATCATCTGCATAATTAAAAAGTTAGGGCAGCCACCAAAGGCTGGAGATACACATTAAACAGGAGAGGGGACAGGGCTGAGCCCTGAGGGACACCACAGGTGAGAGCGCCGCTATTTGACATCTGCTCACCCAGTTGGATCCTATGGGACCGCCCCAGCAAAATGGACTCAAGCCACTAAAATGCCAATCCGCAAATGCCCATATTGACAATCTGAAACAATAGTTGGGCATGATTAACCGCTTTGAAAGCCGCTGACAGGTTTAATAAAATCAGTGCGCTTGAATATTTGCTATCGGCC
Organism: Lissotriton helveticus; assembly: GCF_964261635.1. NCBI lineage: Eukaryota > Metazoa > Chordata > Amphibia > Caudata > Salamandridae > Lissotriton > Lissotriton helveticus. Next base: position 571,163,919 of record NC_136071.1, on the reverse strand, counting down.
CTCACTCTTAGCTCATCAAGTCAGTCAACATCACCATTTCAGTACTACGGTGGGCTCTGACGCCTGCCTGCCACCCCTGGAGTAGCTGGTGTTCCTCTATAAAGGCTGAAAGTGTTTTGAGGACATGTTGCTTCAAGACTTTTGCCAGAACAGGGAGATGGAAATGGGCCTATAGTTTTTAACCGCATGCGTGCGGTGCAGATTTCCGCGCTGCGCTGCATTTCGCTAAAACCCGCGGTTCATGACGAGCTCAGCTCGTCATGAGTGTACGAGAGGTGTACCTCATGATGAGCTAAGCTCGTCATGAGCGTGGAAGGGGTTAAGATTGGCCTCCTCTGCCCCTGGTTTCTTCAGCAGGGGAATGTCCCTAGCTTCCTTCATACTGATGGGTAGATAGCCTGTCTCCAGGGAATGATTAAGTAGAGAGAGGATCTCTTTTTCTAGCCCGGGGTGGGCCATTCGGAAAATCCTTAGAGGGAAAGGATCTGCAGGGGAGCCAGATTTAACGTGACTCATCAGGTATGTCAGGGTCACTGAATCTAAATTAGGGAAAAAAGTGAGTTGCTTACCCGAAGTGCGGGGCGCTATGGTCTAGTCTAGGATTGCTTGATTTGAAGGAGTGTTATCTATCTCTGCTCAGATATCCCTAACTTTCTGAAGAAAGAAATCCTGGAATTTATTACAATTCGCCAGCTCAGGTGCTAGTTTCTGTTCTGAATTATGACTGAGCTCTCTGAACATTCTAAACATTTCCCTCTGTTTATTTGTAGAATCTGTAATTCTAGCCTCATAATATTTAGCTCTTTTTATATATAGGGTTAGCATGGTTTTACAGCAGGCAAGCGCATCTGGGTGAAGAGATTTGTGCCATAGCTTCTCGGATTGAAGGAGGATTTGCTTCCTGTCCCACAGATCCTCGTTAAACCAGGGAGCTCCGCCTGGCTGGTGCTACCTAATCTATGGCCCTACATGAGTTACCAGTGAGGGCTTCACTCTCCTGGTGAAGATTATCTTTCGTAGGTTCATTACGGGAGATACTGAGCAGGGTGCCTATTAGCTGGTCAGCCTCAATACTGTTCCAGCTGCGTACCACTCTCCACTCTGGAGGTGGGTGTAACAGTTGGTTAGCCAATGGAACCCAGCAGCTGATTAGTGAGTGATCTGAACAGACCCATGGGCTGATGTCTATGAGGCTAGCCCGCAGCTGAGTAGTCCAGACGAGGTCAAGAATATCACCTTCGACATGAGTGGGGGAGTCAACGGGCGGATAAAGTGCCAGCGAGCTCATGACTCCCTCAAATTGACTAGCAGGTATCTCTCATGGTAGTTTATCCCAGTGGAAGTTAAAGTCTCCTACCACTAGGAGACGTTGGTACCGCGACCAAAGATCATTGATAATCTCTGAGAATAACTCCGAAAACCTAGGAGTTGCTCACTGAGGCCGATATGCCACTACGAGGGCTAGGCGGGAGGATTTGGATGAGTTTTGTATCCCTAAAATGTATACACTATAAATGTTCTCTGCCACTATCTTAGTTACCAATAGCCGTTTTATTGTAAAAAATGGCTATGCCTCCTCCCCTTTTGTTCTCTTGTCTGTTATGCCATAGGACTTCGAAGTCCCCAGGGAGAGCGCCAATAACGTCCGGGAATGAGGAGTTCCCCAGCTATGTTTCTGTAACTGTCAGAATATCTGTATCTCCAGCCTGAAGGTGCGCAAAAATCTCCAAGCTATGTTTTTGTAAAGAACGTGTATTAAGGACTGCTACCTTACGCCCTAGAGGTTTAACATGCCCTGCATTTGTGTGGGGGGATACACCGGAAAACATAAACCTGCTACTTTCCTTATTTCCAAGTAGATTTTCAAACCTCAGCAAGGCTTCAACCATTTTATCTATCTTATTGTTCCCAGTAGCAAGGGTCTGTCGCTCATCCGCAGAGTAGCTCAGCGTGCGACCAGGGGCCATGGCCCTGGCGTCCAGTCGAGCGCAGATGGGCGCAGAATGGCTTGCCTTTGGCGTGCTGCCGGCATGCCTGCTGCATGTGTCTGCTGCATGTCAGCAGCAGAAGCTGACTTTATAGCTGACCCTGGCTGGCTGGCTGGAGGGAGAGCTGGATCATCTCTCCTCCAAGATTGCTGCATACAATGGCAAACCGGAAGTGAGTATTCCGGTGGAAAGGGCCGTCTCCTGCGGATCTCTCTCCACTCAAACAGCAATTTAGCAGCTGCGATGGACCGGGGAGAGGAGAGGGTTGAGGAACGAGCAGCGAGGTAAGTGTCCCAGTATACAAAATGCCCCAAATGAAAATAGACCAGAGTTAAAAGCGGTACGAAGTAGTTAAAAACACAGTTCAGTTTAAAATAGAGAGCAAACACAGCGTTAAAATGTAAAACACGGTTTTGAGCTATTAAAGTATGAAAATGCCAATGTGGGAAAAGGGTGACAGCAATTTGCTCCTAGAGCTACCTGAACCTCTCAATGGACCTGTGTCCTTTCCCGGCATATCGATGCGGCAAATTCAATTCGTAAATGTCCGCTGAATTTACCGCAACGATATGCCGGGAAAGTTCACAGGTCCACTTCTTTAATACGTTTCGGGCTTTACTTTTGCCGAAACAGGCTCTCCATTGGGAGAATTTTGCTCAACTCTACTGTATTCAGGCTCTTCAAGGGAGGAAGCGTACTCTCTATAATCATTTACCAATTCTGGATCATTGAAAAGACTTATGTATACAGCGTGGTCCATCCCCCTTCACTACCTGTGTTGGAATTGAAAACTTGTCTCCAGAGGATTCATTCTCCTTTTTGGACGCCCTGAAGAAGCCCGCCAAGGGTGAAACGCGTTGGCTGTAATGACTCTTTTAACACCTGAAATAAAGGATCGAAAACCTAAAGATTTCCTCTTGCCTCTTGTATATTTGTCTAAGCATTTGTTCTCTTAAATATTTGAAAGTTTGTTTATGTTGTCTCTCTGAGCTTATACTTCATGTTTAAATATTTATGGTTATATGGTGGCAAACCATAATTTAAGGTGGGCAATTACAAACTAGTTATTGTGTCTTTCCAAATATTCAAGACAACACAAGTCTGTGCGATAGCAAGTTCCCCTGGCTATCCTTGTTCATTTAATTCTTCTTAACCTCTCAACAAACCTTAGTTTGTACCAACAACAACAAACATTTTTATTTTAAACCACCACCCATCTGTCCTTCCTTCCTTGCTTGCCTTTGAGTTTGACCCATGAAACACCCTAGAGAATTCTTGCTATCACCCATACAGTATCATCCACCGAGGCAGGCATCTTTTCTTTTACCTTCAACAACCCACGCATCTGATTCCTATCAGCCACCTATGCATGCATCCCACTTGGTACCTATCCTCCACTGTCAGTTATATATATTACATCTCGCCCGTCCTTCCTCCTTCCATCTTTCTTTCCCTTTTCGTTCAAGCCATCCATCAAGGTCATCTGACTCTTAGTCTTCTCCATAAAACTTTCCCAGCTGAGTTGAAATCAGATAGAAGAGGCCATTAGTTACTCAACTACTACTCCCACCGCTAATGCTATTGTTCTAATGCTAAGTAAAGGGTGCCTTCTTTAACCGTTGTTCAAAACAACTTAGTCTCTCTCAACATACAGTGTACACCCTTGCAGCGAGTGTGTAACTATTATTAATAAGTAAGGAATATAAGTATAACTTACCACCGCCCGCCACTGCAGTTGGTTCACCCACCCCTGTGGCAGCTGCTGCATCCACTGCTCCCTCCTGGCTGGTGTCTCCTGCCCCGCCGTTGGCCCCGGCACTGGTGGTCGGTACGCCTAGAAAAAAACATTACACATTTTTTAGATGCCATATACACCTCCTCTTAATTATTCTTTTTCACTAGCAAGATTGAAAAAAAAGTTAAAAGACATATATATATACCACATACATCACTAGTACAAATTGGGGACCAAAGTAGAGTAGACACTAGTAGGAGTATGTCTTATCCTATCAAAACTAGCAAAGTATCTGGTTGGGCATTATTGGTGGGAATTGTCAAAAAGCCTCTCAAGATTAAGAAGACTAGAAGAAGACAACCCAAAGGATTGGACTCTGTGGCTAGAGCTATTGGTGAATCTGAGTTTAAAACCTTTTAAATAAAAAGAAAGAGTGGCCAACTGATCAAGCTTAGCAACAGACAGACTACTATAGTAGTAGTACAGAGAGTCAGACCAGAATTTAGAAACAGATAATGTAGATCAAAGAACATTTGGTAAACAATTTAATTAGGAAACGGAAATATTAGTTCGGAAAAAATAAGGTGCAGCAAAAGTTAGGGAAATATAATTAATACTAACAACTGGAGGACTTACTGGGGCCAGCAGCAGAGCCCTGGGTAGAGGAAAAGTACTGGCCCTGGGATTGGGAGGCTTCTTGCTGCTGTCCCGCTGCTCCCGCCGACTCTGACCCCGTCTTCTTGCCCCTGGGTGCTGATCATGTAAGATATAATAAAGAAAGACACAAACACTGATGATTGGTGTGAAACAAATAAAATATTTTAAAAAATGCTCCAAAAACATTTTTGACAACAACACTTGCTTTAAAATTGACCTATCTGATCTGATCGACTAGTAGTATCGCGGGATTCACGGACCGTAGTTATTATTTATGAACACTAATCCAGTGTTCCATTCTGATTCCAGAATCCTAAGCCTAATTACCTCCTGACCTAGCCCACCTAATCCAGTTGGGCCAATTGTTCACTAAGTCTGCATTTCCATTTAGTTTAGTCCTCAAAATGCATAGATGGAGGATGCATGCATACATTTTTGCATACACCAAATTGTTGGTTGGTTGCTGCTGATGTTCTGCTAAGCCTATTATTCACTCACTAACCAACTACAAAAGGTTCTACTAAGGATTGCAGTAAGCAGAACTCAGCAGCAGGTGACGTGACAGAGGATCCGTCAATCATTACTAACTCATACTAATGAACTAACTAACTAAACTACCTATCAATCCACCATTATCTTAGTGACAGGAGGACAAAGAAGGGTCTAGAGTCTCTCTAGCACTACCTAACTTAAGTTCTCTACAGTAAATTCTCTTACATAAACAGCAAAAGCGAGCGCAGCCGCAAAGTTGCAAACAAGTAAGATTAGTAGCGCTGAGCACCTGAGTCTAGAAGAATAGCAATCACAGATTTTTAAACGTAATTTACCTGCAATGAAAGCAGCGGCATACTTGCTATTCAGCAAAAAATGATATTAGCAATAACAGTAACGCAGACTAGAGAACACACAATACTACTAGTATTAGCTACTCACTATGCCCCACAACCCCCAACACCTAGCAGGTCCTGCAGGTCCTGCTCACGGTTCAAGATGTCTGACCGCCGGTGGGTCAGCTGGTTATGGGTGTGCCGGACCCCAGAGCAGTGAAACACTGCCCGGCGCCCCTCACCCACTGGCGGTGATGCTTCTGTGTAGCGTATCAGGAGCCAGGCCTGCTGCCAAGGCCAAGGCCAAGCGAGGTGGTACTGCACAAAAAAAACCATGACAGCCACCTCTGCTTCGCTAAAAAGGGACCAGGCCTGCACCCCTTCTGGGCGCAGTCTGCTGCAGTGAAGGAGGTTCTTCTAGGGCGCAGGCCCTTGGCCTTGGAGCTGGTACTCTTAGCCATGATGCTGGGGTGGGCGGGGGAGGAAAACAAAATGTAGCAGTAACAAATAAAGTCAGGGGAAGAAGTAGGAGAGTAAAAAAGGAAGTAATATAAAACAGTAGAAAAAGTTTTAAAAAACACAGTAAAAGTATAAATAAAATGCAAAACATACACTTAGGGACAGAGAGGGATAGATTATAAATAAAAAAAGATCAGAAAAACAGTGTGAAAAACAAAGGATTGAAAAGATTGGAGGGAGATTGAAAAGCAAGCCCCAGAACCATGCAAAGAATAGGACAACAAAATGGCCGTGTCCATTGGCGACCGCGTGGTGAAGTTTGCAAAACATACACTTAGGGACAGAGAGGGATAGATTATAAATAAAAAAGATCAGAAAAACAGTGTGAAAAACAAAGGATTGAAAAGATTGGAGAGAGATTGAAAAGCAAGCCCCAGAACCATGCAAAGAATAGGGCAACAAAATGGCCGTGTCCATTGGCGACCGCGTGGTGAAGTTTGCGTGATATTTCCCCCGAACACGTCATCCGTGTTGCCGAACTTCAAAAACATCTCGCAAGCATACGCGAGCATGCAGAAAGTAGCAACTCTGCATGCTCACGTAACTCCGTGTAGCATTGCGGAGTATTTGTGCAGCTTTGCCTAGCCTCGCGTAGTGCGGCTACGCGAACTTCGCCAAGAGTTAATTACAGGTGCCCCTGAATTCTATGTAACTAATCCTCCTGCTATTCCATTTGCCCCTAATGAAAGATTCATGAGAGACCCTACAAAATGTGCTACATTTAGTAGCCAATGCAAACTTTATTTTATGGTAAAGTCTCCTGTTTCCCAAACGAACAAGCTAAAGTGGGATTTGTACTTTCCTATTTGGGAGGTACAGGAGCTAGTTGGTCCATTCCACTTATAGAATGTAATGATCCTTTACTGTAGAATTATTCAGCTATTAAAAAAGAATTAGGAACATTTTATGACAGGCATTCTTTTTATGCAGTCAGTTGACACTGAATTATTAAATTTAAGACAGGGAGCAAAGGATCTAATGACTTACATTTCTACTTTCAATAGGTTGGTAGCAGAAGAGGGATGGCCAGAGGAATAGCGTTGTTCATTATTTTATAGAGGCCTCAAAGATGAATTAAAATACTTTCTAGCTCAAGTAGTTGATTCTCCATAGGCATACAGTGCCCTCATAGATTTAGTAGTAAGCTTAAAGGTGTGCCAGAACAAGTCAGAATAGTCACTCTTTTAACAGGAAAAAATTCCAATTTAGTGCTCTGTAATGAGATATATATGACGCTTGACTCTTTCCAGAATTCCAAGTCGTGCACAGCAGCAATGGATCGTAGATCCATAAAGCAAAGAATATTTTTAAATAAACATCCAACACGTGTTTCGCCCCCTTACATCGGCCATCTGGCCTTGGGGCTTCCTTAGGGTGTAATATTTTCTATTTTGAGATGGAATGCTTTTTGGCCCAGTGAAAGTGTAAAGTTTGAAAATAAAGGTTACGTCTGGTCACTGACATGTGGTTCAGATCCATCGGCATGGGCATTTAGTAGTAAAACTGGATCATCGACTCAATGAAAGAAAGAGGGAGAAGGGGCGCTCTGAAGTATGAACAATTGTAAACAAGTAAAGAAAACCAGAGATTGAGAAACCTATCGAGGAACCAAAACCAATGCAGGTAGGGAGCATACAAGGTCCCCCTACTGAAGAAGACAGACAGACCCGGCGGCATAAAAAGCTATGTGAGTACTGTGGCAAACAGGGGTATTTTGCTCTGTGAAACCAAAGAAAAGAAAAAGCCCGGAAAACTCGTAAGCCCGAAATCTGGTAAGAAAAGGATTTTGGGCAGGTCAGGACTAAGCGTCTCACCACACATTTTACAAAGGAATTCTCTGTTGTCCTCTCATAATTTTTTTTTCCATCCCAGTTGAGATGGGGGCAACAGATTTGTAGTTTGCAAGTCATGCTGGATTCAGGTGTCACAGGCAATTTCATGGACTTTATTTGGGCAAAAGGTTAAAATGTTCCTTTTGTTTGTAAAGACTCCTGGGAAGAGGTTAAGACCATAGATGGCAGCCGCATTAAATCTGGTCCCATAACCCAAGCTACTGTGGAAATCACACTTGTTATTCAGGAAACCCATTAGAAAACCATATATTTCGGCCTCATTCAGTCTCCCCAGTTTCCTGCCATCCTAGGTCTTCCTTGGTTATGCCAGCATAACTCACTAATTGACTGGAAAAAAACACTAGTATCTTTTAGTTATGAATTCTGAATCACCAACTGTGAAAAGAATGGAGGGTATTCAGGGAAAGTGGCCGTAATCATAGACTCTAGTACCCCTAATTTACCTACCTGTTATTCCAACCTGATGGACATTATTGATAAAGAAAACGCCACCATACTTCTGCCTCACAGATTTTAGGATTGTACAATAGATTTGGTGGCGGGTGCTCGTATACCATGTAGCAGAATTTATGCGTTAACTGAAAGGAGAATACATACTTACATGAATACCTAGATGAGATGCTGCCAATCGGGTTTATCTGGCCCTCTCATTCTCCTGCCTCCTCGCGTCTTGTTTTTTAAATGCAAAGGGGGCCTTAGATGTTGTATCGATGACAGGGCTCTTCTTGAGATAACTATAAAAAACGGTACCCTTTACCTTTGATCTCATCCCTATTTGATGAAGTGAAAAATGCTAAAATCTTCACCAAGTTAGGCCTATGTGGAGCATACCATCTGGTGAGGATTAAGGAGGGGATAAATGCAAGACAGCATTTTGTATGAAATTTGGCCTTTATGAATATTTGGTGATGCCATTTGGTCTGTGCAATTCCTCGTCTGCTTTTCAGTTCTTCATTAATGATGTGTTAAGGGATATGTTAGATTCTTATGTAATTGCATATATAAATGATATCCTGGTCTATTCCTCTTCAGTTGAAGAACATGAAAAATATGTTAGAACTGTTCATGAGAGGTTTCGAGATAATCATTTGTACTGTAAAATGGATAAAAGTGTTTCATACCTCTCAAGTATGTTTCTTGGGTTTTCTATCTCTCTAGGGATTAGTATGGACCCTCAGAAAGTGGAAGCTATAACTCGGTTTCGCCAACTTTTACAGACCAAATTTACACTGCTGCTAGCTACCATGCTGTCCTGCAGGGATGTATGACATTACAACGCATGCTTTTACCACGCATGCTGTTACAACGCAGTTTTTACAACGCATGCTGTTACAACGCATAGCGCTTTGGGGTGCTGGATAGTGAATAGTTTAATTTACTATTCCAACTCCAGTCCCCGTGGATAGTAGGGAAGGTGTTGGATAGTAAATTAAAACTATTCCCTATACTAGAGCGCCCCCCAGTGCAATGCGTTGTAATGGTTTTCGTTGTAAAACCTGTGTTGTAAAAGCACTGCGTTGTAAAAGTTTCGTTGTAAAGGATGTTTTCCGTCCTGCAGTTGTGCGCCGTCGCTGAGATACTAATTATTTATGCCTGTGTCCTACTACAATTGCGCATTATTGGTATAATCCATGTGGTCCAAATCTGATGCTTGTTTTCAATTTATAAAGATACTGATTGTGGGCCTTATCTGTTCCCGTGTGTGATTACATTTGCAAACTACTGTTTAAACCTTTGTGGTCCACTTTGGATGCCCGCTACAGTTTATATAGAAATAACGTGGATTGATTAAACTGAATAATTAGCATTATTTTCTGTATACTCCTTAAAGGGACTATTTTGAAATATGTTGGTCTACTTGAAATTACTTGACGTTCCTAGCAAGCCCTGAAGAAGTTCCCGAGGCACTAGGGAACGAAACGCGTTGGCTGTGTGCCGGTTTTAATCAAACAACTTTAAATAAAAAGAAGAACTTTTTTGAACTACAAGCGTGGTCCCTGTCTGACTCCTATCAGAATGCACCTTCCTTTTTTGTTGACTAACTTTTACAGACGCTTTATTGAAGGCTTCTCAAAACTAGCTTCTCCCATAACTAGGCTACTAAAAAAAGGGATGGTGTTTGAATGGACCACAGCAGCTGAGGAGGCTTTTCGTAAAATGAAAGAGGCTTTCACTCATCCTCCCAGACTAAAAACCCGAATCCTTCTAGACCCTTTATCGTAGAAGTAGATGCCTTGCAAATAGTGGTAGGGGGTATCCTATCACAAAAAGACCTGCATACCTGATATCTTCACCCAGTAGAATACTATTTACAAAAACTGATGCCTGCTGAACAGAATTATGCTATTGGAGACAAAGAGTTGCTTGCCATTAAGAAAGCCGTCAAAGAATGGCGTCAGTACCTATTAGGAGTACTATATAGGGTTGCAATACTCACTGATCATGGGAATCTGCAGTATAAAAAAATCAGCTAGAGCCCTATCAATGAGGCAATTGTGTTGGATGCTATATTTTAGTGTTTTTTACTTAATTATACAATTCCAAGCTGGGAAGAAGAATGAGAAGGCAGATGCTTTATCTCATTTAGGCTATGAACCTGAGGAACCCTTGTGTGACCCTCCCCCTATAATAGCTAGGTAACATATCATTGGTGCCATTTGTTCTGAAGAAGAATTCATGAAACCAGTGGTTGAGGCACAAACTCTCACAGAAATAGAAGGACTAGCACAGCAATACAATGCAGTTAAAAAGCATAATTTATTACACATTCAAGGGGGACTGGTCCTACCTACACGACCCTTGCAACAACAAGCATTAGAGTGGTGTCACACCCATCCACTCTCGACATCCCGGATATAAGAAAATGTAAGAATTACTAAAACATCATTTTGGATGACCCAATAACCCAAGCATACCAAGTAATATGTCCAGAAGTGTCATGTATGTGCCCAAGGGAAAGCACCTCATCAGGCCCCTACAAGATTGTTGCACCCTTTATCTGTACCTCCTAGTCCATGGCACACTGTTTCTATTGATTTTATTGTTGAAACCAACCAAGGTAAGACATCTTTTTTTGTAGTTGTAGATCTATTAACGAAAATGGCCCATGTTGTCCCTTTGATGGCAGTCCCTACATCCCAGAAATCGGCCTCCCCGTTTGTGCAGCACATAGTTAGGTTACATGGCTTCCCTTCTGTTATGGTGTCAGATAGAGATTCCTAATTCACCTCTACCTTTTGGAAGTATTTGGGTTCCTGGTTGCATATTGATGTTAGATATTAATCAGGTCATCACTCTCAAACTGATGGCCAAACTGAAAGAGTGAATCAGTATTTGGAACAACACCTGAGATGTCAGCTTTTACATTCTATATCAGTTTGGGACACACTCATTTGGATAGTAGAATTTTCTTATAACCACAGCTGTCATTTTGCCACTAACTATTCTCCTTTCTTCTGCAATTATGTTTTTCATCCCCGGTTTCTTCTATTATCCCCTTCTCTATTGAACCCTGTTGCTGCTGCTGCAGATTTTGTTACAACCATACATGACACACAAAGAATAGCTGCAAGGAATCTAGAAAGGGCTACAACAGTATACAAGGAACAGGCAGATCTTCATAGACGTCTGGACCCTGCATATGCTGTAGGCGACAAAGTATGAATATTTACTAGGGATAGGGATATTGTCATGAAAGGATCCTGTAAATGAAAGCCCCATTTTATTGGTCCTTACAAGTTAAGTAAGGTTATCCAATCCTGTTGAAATGAGCTGGATATTCCGTCTACATTGAAAATACACCCTGTTTTTCATGTACCTTTGTTAAAACCAGTGATTGAGGGTACAGACCTCCCTACATTTCTGGCTCCTGTGATAGTAAATAATGAACCTGAATATGAGGTGGAAGCTACCATTGACTCAAGAAGGGTGAGCTGAAAATTGTAATACCTCATTCATTGGAAAGGTTATGGTGTGGAGGATTGCTCTTGGGAGATAGCTAGTCATGTACAAGCCCTTTGATTGGTGCGACTCTTTCATAGACATTACCCTGAAAAACCCAAACCTGTGGGGAATTCCAAAGGGGGGGTGTACTGTGGTGCCTGCGGAGGTTGTAGCAAGCCGCTGCAGGGTCGCGCTTGCCGCAGCCTGTAGCAAGCCGCGGAGGGAGAGTATAAACCTCCCTCGACCCCACACTAGAACGCTACACGTTCCAGTTTTTTGGATTGTTAAAGGCTCTCCGATTTACTTACCTTTTGATAATGGTTGAAGTGGCAGTGTCTCTGTCTCCTGCTTCGGTTCAGCATCCGCGATCTCTTGTCTCCCGGGAATTCAGGTGTCTGCACGGCACTGCGGCGTCCTGTCTCCGTGTCCTGCTCAGCTTCTCCTGGGTTGCGCGGTGTCCTGCTGTGTTCCCCCTTGCAGAGGCATTCTGGTCTTCACTCCCTCACTTGGAGGGACTTGGATTGCGAGGGGGGGGCATGGTAGATCATGGAACCTGCCAATACAAACAAAAAAGAGAAGAAAAGAAATATTGTTGCAAATAGCTCACATACATTATGTGGGCTATGATACACGGCCATAAATAAATATTACTTATTTATTTATTTATAGTTGTATAGAGCGCAAACCAGACCCAAGCTAGGGTATCAGAGCACTTTACATAAGGCGTACGGTGAACACATTCAATGGGGAACATTGCATACAAAGAAACATAATCTGAAAGTAACAAGGAGTAGCAGCATTGAGAAGACTTGTTCAGAGCAGTAAAAGACCATTCAAGTTCGTGTAGGTCTTCACTTCTCGTGGCAGCATTGAGAAAAAATGTTCTGAGCAGCAAAAGACAGTTCAAGTTCGTGTAGGTTTTCACTTCGCGGTCAGGTAACCCGAGAGTAGAGGTAGTTAGGGGGCTGTAGATCTGGTGTCGTGGTTGTACGGATTTAAGGTAGGAATTTGCTCATCAGGAATAATTTTGCTTCCTTTATGAAGAGAGGCGTAGAGGAGATTTTTCTGATGTATGGTGGAAGTCAGTTCCATATTCTTGGCGCTGCCCGGGTGAATGCTCTGTTGGAAGTTTTAGTCTTATTGAAACGTGAGGGTTTCAGAAGTAGATCGTTTGCGCTCCTTAAATTTCTGTTTCCTCCAGATAGGGTAAGTTTTTGAGCTAGGTCCTGGGGGGTGTTGTGGTGGATTCGAGCTGGAAGGGTAGCCAATTGAGTGCTTTCAAGTGTGGCGATATGTGGTCAAATTTCCTAGAACCTGTTTTGAGTCTTGCTGCGGCATTGAGACAGGCTTTTAGAGGGGCGGTTGAGATTTTGGGAAGCCCAGCGAGGGTGGTACATCCGTATTCAAGCCTTGAAATAGCTAAGGTCTGGACTTCAGTTTTGAGGTCCGAATTCTCGAGAAATGGTTTAATTTTTCTGAGATAGCTGAGGTGGAAGAGGGCATTTGTAGCCAATAAGTTGACGTGATTTTGCATGTTAAGGTTCTTATCCAGAGTGATTCCTAGTGATATGGAGGAGTCCAATACACTTGGCGTGCAATTCAACGCCTTTGTCTCAGTGGAGTTCTTAGGGGGGAGATTAAGAGAAACTGTTTTTTGAGGGTTTAGCTTGAGGAAGTTGGTCGATAGCCATTGGAGTGTCCTTTCAAGAGCTAGATTCATTGTCCTTATCTCTTCAATAGAGGAGATCTTGATGTACATTTGGGTGTCATCTGCGTACATGTGGAAGGAGATGTTCTCCTGCTGTAGTAGCTAGGTGAGTGGTTCGACGTATAGGTTGAATAGCATGGGAGATAGTGTGGAGCCTTGAAGAACTCCCAGTAGGTTAAGAGAGGAAATGGAGAGATTGTTGTTGATCATGTACGATTGCGTTCTGTTTTCCAGGAAGGATTTGAACGACCGAAGGACTTTACCAGATAAACCCATCCTGTTTTCTAGTCTTCTTACCCCCATGGGCCCAAATAACAGGCCTTCATCACCTTCAGTGTCCTCCAAGTGGAAAGACTGATAGTCACCAGTGGCGTACAGTCTGCTCCACCCTTTCATCAAGTCCAGTGAACCAGACCTCGGACCTAAGTCTGGATTTTGTTTTGACCACCCCTTGGTGGGCTGTATGGGCTAGATCAACCACTTGCTGTTGCAACCATCCAGGTTTCACTAACCTGGGTCCTCTTAATAAACAGCTTTCCATAGATGCCGCCAGCTGATGATGGACGTGATGCAGCAAAAAAAGGGTTTAGCTTGCCTCAGCAGTTCGATGGGATAAACCTTGAGTCAGCGCAATCCAGTTCCCTAATGTCACAGCTGATAAGACCACTTGGAGACAGTGATCTACTCTCGTTGCCTCCACAAGCTCATCTAATGAAATCGGAAGAGGACGGGACCATTCAACCCCATTTGTAACATACTCCTCAACTGCTTCTGCTTCTGACTCTTCACTGATAGTGGCTGCTGGAGAATCCATTTTTTGATTCTCTGAGGCAGCTTTGATGAGGAACAATCGAAGAGGGGAATAAGTGGTTTGTGGTCATGTGCACTACAAAGTGGTGTTTAGGAAAAAGAGGGGCCCCTTAACAACAGAAAGGGAATATGGTGACCATAGAGATAGCTATGAAAATGTTGGCACACAGTAAATGGCTATGGCTTTTTTCTACATATGTGAGTATCGCTACTGTGTGTCCATCAAGGAATGACTGACATAGGCTATGGGGGCCCATTCGCCATTGTCCTGTTTTTGTGGCCGTACTGCCCAGAGGCCAGTGGGGTTGGCATCCAGTGAGGTCTCCAAATCATGGTGAGGATCAATATAGACTAACATGGTTATGTTCCGTGAGGGCTTGTTCAGTTGCTTGAATGGCCCCTTCTTGATCAGGGCCCCATACTCAGAAAGCATTCACCTTTGTTAGTCTCAGAGGAGGCCAATGAAGGAGGTTAAGTTCTGGATGAAACAACCACAGTATGTCACCATCCCTAGTATACTGCGAACCCCTGTTACACTAGTGAGAGCAGTGGATGACAGAATATCCTGAATAGTATTGGTGTCAAATGTCTTTCATGTTTAACTGCCATGTTGGTCAAACACATATCCAAGCACATTCTATCCTCTCCAGGTTGCTTGGGTTTCCAAACCACTCTATTAGGGACAACCATGGAGTAGGACCTTCAACTTTTTAAATAGTGTTGGCTTGTTCCAGTTTTTGTGGTTCTTCCTCAACCTTGGGACAGAGGTGAAATGCTACATGTTCGACCCCCTAGATTGAATCATCAATGTGGAGGTATATCGTGGGACCTTTGAGGCACTCAATGACCTCAGATAAATGTTCAAACTCGGCCATCAGGCCTTCAACATTCAAGGAATGCACACTCAATACAAAGGATACTAGCTGGAGGCACTCCACCATTTGGCAACTAAGCAGCATCCCTGTGCCTCCTTTTGTGATGTACACTTTGGCTCATGTTGTGCTGTCCCCATTGGTGATATCCGTTGTAAATACACCTGGCAGTATTTAGTGGCGATGTTGAGCCAATGCATATACCTGTGTCACTGTGGGGTGCAGGGCAGGTTGCTGCAGGACAGTCTGTAGAACCGTCTGCGCCAATATGTTGATGGATGCACCCATGTTGGTCAGAGTCAGGATTTGGTGACCAGCGATGGTAACCATGCATGCAGTGTTCATCATTTGTGTCCCTCTTTGGTGTGCATGGCATGTAGGATGTGCAGTGTGCCATCCAAGGTGGGCGAGGGCCGAGCATGAACTGCAACAGGACTAACTGGTCCTCCCAATGGCTATGTTGTATGTCTAGGAAAACTGGGTTGTGGATGCTGTAGGCAGAGGAGATAATGAGGGCCACTTCGTTAGGGGCAAGGCAGGTAGTAGGCTTGGGGCTGCAGTAACAGAGTCTATCTCACCTCCAGAAGGCGAAACGTTCCAGGGTCCTTACGTAGAGCGCTGTGAAGAAACTACAGTCAGTTGTAGCAAAGAGCATCTGGGATACTGTTGCTTGTGTGGGCCACTTCATAGCCCTCGTGACACCACTTTACTGTTCTGTAGCATCCTTTCTCACAAGACGGGGCACCACTGCAGCTCCCCAAGGCCATCACATTAAATATGGCCACCAGCCACTGGAAAATGGCTGGGGCACAATTCAGGGAAAGCTTTTTCAGACGTGGTGCCCTCAGAGCAGTCGTAGAGCGGTTAGGGGGGCACCGCAGGAGTCAAAGTCAAACAAGTGCGCCGCCTTCGCAGCTGCTCACACACACCACCTCTCAGGCCGGCCGAAGGATAGCGGTACTGGGGGCGGATTCACCATGAACCACAAACAGCAGCAAGGTGTCTGCAGCAGAGCTGGAGTGGCTACACTCCTGAGAGGCCACCAGAGCAGGAGGGAGAGCTGCTCTGATACAGGCGGGTGTCACAGAGCACTTCAGCAGGGAGCAGAGCAGGAAGCAAGAGAGGCGGTGTTAGAAATGGGATGTCTTGTCGGCTAGGGCTTGCGCCTAAGCCAGGCAGAAACCACCATTCTAGTCAGGGCAAGGGAGTTACACGCTTAAGATAATCCCTGCTCACCCCCTTGGTAGCTTGGCACGAGTAGTCAGGCTTATCCCAGGGGCAATGTGTAAAGCGTTTGAACAACACACACACACACACACACACAGCAACACACTAAGCACACCACAAAAGAAACTCCACACAAGGTTAAATAAAAAAATAGCCTTTGTATTATCCAAAACACATTAGAATCATAATCACACAAATACACTGTGCCAAATGGCACCAGGTAATAATTTGCAGGGGATTATATACATGTCAGGGCCAATCTGGCCACTGTCAGAACCATCACAAAGCACAAGCAGCACATATAAAACACAACCAGTCAGCACTGGTGCAATTTTGTACTTCGTCTTATCACCTGCAACATAAACGCATTATGTCTGCATCACTTTGGCATGAAACACATGGTGCATAAATCACCAGCATTAACACATTATGCCGTAGGCATCACTTTAGGGCCTTGCACCCTACCAACACTGACCCCTGTCCAACGGGCCTTTCTGGAGCTAAAAATGCCCTCTGTCCAAAATGGCAGGGCTCGCAATTATAGGGCCTCCCAATTAGCTCTCCTGCTGCCAAAAGCAGCGAAAACACTGTGCGCAATGCGCTGGGGGCTCTGGGTGCTTCTCACCCCTTCCTTAGCATGAAAACACACATGCCCCCGTCGTTGCAGCTGCTGGCTCTCTCGCGGCGCAGCTGGGAAAACTAACAACTGGCACTACTGTGCCTCCCAGCTCCCACTCGGAACAACAATTGCCCCAACATAGCAGCTGCCCGCGCGTGTGTGATGCCGCTGTGGCAAGCAGAAGGAAAACCCTGGCAACACTGTTCCTAGAGAGCACCAACACTGTTCCCTCGCTCAAGTCCCACTCCAGGATTTAGGAACAGAGAAAAAATGTGCTCACTCGATGCAGCTGCCCTCCAACAGGCGGGTCAACTGTGAAGAAATCCGCACCCCATGGCACGGCCCCAACCGTACAAATTTGAGCCCCACTCACCGGGCTCTCCATCTTGACTCCTCCAGTCTCAGGCTGGTCACAGAACTCTGGCATGGAGCCTGCGAGGCTCTGGTCCCTCCTGGCAGCATGCCTCTCCCTCTACCGTTGTTGGAGCACTCTCCGGTTCAGCAGCATGCAGGGCTCTCTAAGGTCATGGGAGTAGAGCCCCGCCTATGATCAGGCTTCACTTTCCTGACTTCCCCTGTGGCAGCATTTATTATTACTATTCCAACCATACCAAACTTGACTACACTGTTCCACTCATATCAGAAATTACCACTGAAACACTTATCAGGGAATACCCAATGCATTCCTATGAGAAGGCAGCCTCACAGCAGTGAGAAACCAAAAATGGCTGATTGTCACTACCAGGACATGTCACACACTCAAGGTACATGTCCTACCTTCAACCTACAATGCACCCTGCCCATAGGAATAGCTAAGGCCTACCTTAGGGGTGACTGACATGCAGTAAAAAGGGGGTCACAAGCATGGCACACACTTTAGGTGCCACGTCACAGCGGCAGCAACACTGCACGCACAGGCCCTGCAATGGCAGAGACCTGAGACAGGTTTAAAAGGCTACTTGGGTGGGTGGCGCAATCAGTGCTGCAAGCCCACGAGTAGCATTTATTTTACACGCCCGAGTATCTGAGATACCACTTTGCAAGGGACTGACAGGTAAATTAAACATGCCAAACAGGTGTAGACCAATCTTACCATGTTTACCACAGAGAGCACACGCACTTTACACTGGACAGCAGTAATAAAGTGCCCAGAGTCCTAGAACCACCAACACCATGTCAGAAAAAAAGACTAGGAGGAAGGCAAAAAACAGTCAGGGATGACCCTGCAAAAAGGGCCAAGTCCAACAGGCGGTCACACCAAACAGCCAGTAACCAGAGAACAGCCGCAAGCAGAGCGGCGGGCGAAGTGGCCACAGGGGTTACCGGTCCTCCCCTCATTGCAAATTGTTGTGTGGGTGAGCCCCGGTCCGGTGGCGTAAGTGTCAGCCTTCCACGGTGGCGTATCCCAGGCCTAACCACAAGAAAGTATACAGGACGCAGGCATGGTGGCTACTCTGAATCACAAGGTCAGTGTCTCATGCCTTTTATTAGCTAGACCCCTGAATGTAATGTCTGCAACCATTACCGAGCCCATGCTAGGGTTTTTTCCAGAACACACCTCCTTATGTCCAGGGCCGGACTGGGAACCGAAACTGGCCCTGACAAACTGCTCGGCCGGCACCCCTGGGGAAGCTGAGCGGGTGCGGCCGAGCTGTTTGCATGGGCCGGTTTTGGCCAATTTTGTTACCAGGAGCTGATATTGCCGGCCCCCGGTAACGAAAACAGCCCCCCAGGGGCCCAAAACCAGTCCCCACCCTAGCAGTTCACCGGGGAAAAGCCTGGTGCCCGCTACAGCCAGTACAGCCCTGTTTACGTCTCATGTTGGAACCACCCACATTCCAACATAACAACAACAAAGTCAGCTATTGGTAAGCGTCCTGTAAGTTCCAGATAAGCCTACAATAGGTCTTTCGAATACAGACAGCTTGCACTGTCAGCTAGACCAGACCTAAAACATCATTAGCTCAGTAAAAACTAAAAAGGGCCAAGTCATATACTGCAACAATAAGACCATGGGTGTAAAAGACAATGAGTTTTTCTGCCTAAAATCTTGGAGGAGGAAGAGAACCATAAGAATGAATGTATGAAGTTGTCTGAAAAATAAAAAGCAACAAACATTTTGGGGGACATGCATCTAGCATTTTTGTCTTTGCAAATGGGCCGATTTGCAGTATCGGCCCATTTGCAAACGCAAAAAAATACTTTTCAAATGCAGCAAACTCTATTTTGCGATTTGGTAACTTGTAACTGATTTGCAAAATAGGTTTCCGATTCGCTATTAGGAAGGGGCGTGTTTAGGGCATCCCTTCCTAATACCGATTTGCATCGGTATGTACGATTGTTTTGTGACTGAAATGCGGTCGCTAAACATTTGTATTTCACCACACATTTGTGAATGTTTGTTACAGCGTTTTTTAGGAGCAGGCAGTGGCCCCACGGACCACTGCCTACTCTTAAAAAATGAAAAGAAAACGTGCTGCATTTCAAAAATAATAATTGCTTCATTTAAAAGCAATCTGGGCTGCTGACCCCAGCAGGCCACCATCCCTGTGATTTTTGTGATTCCTAGGGGGTCGCAAATTGCGACCTACCTCATTAATATTCATGAGTTAGGTTATTTACGACCCCCTAGGAATCGCAAAAAGTGTTCAACACACTTTCATGCATGCCGTTTTGTGATTCCTAATTGCAAATTGCAAGGATTCGCAATTAGGAAATCAGCAAACGGTTTCTTCCTGCATCTGCCCATTTACTCTTTAAACAAGACCTTTAAATTCGAAAGGAAAGGCTCCCAAATTCGAAGCATTCAGGGAAAGGTAGAAAGTAAGGGAAACTTAAGTGCTTTTAGTGAATGTATATTCCTCGTTCGCATTTACTTGAATAGAAGCATTAGCACAGAAACCTCTAGGTGGCAGCATTGTCTCTCTTTACTCCAGGTGTTCACTAAGGCAGTAAGACGGAAACAACCATCAAACCTTAATAGCACATGAAATGAATGATGCATAATATTTCACTTGCTGACAAATGCCCTCTTTTCCTCATGAGTATTTATAGACTGAAGGATGGGTTGACATGCTCCCTTGTCAGCCTTTTCTATGTGGGTACAGAAAAAAAAGTCCTGTGTTGACATTGTACCTTAAGTCAGTCTATGTTTTTCACGTAGACATGCAGTGACTCTAAGTAAAAGTGGTATTTATGTTATGTGTGACCAAAAATAAACTAACCTCTAGCTTCTTGGACAAACGCTGGATGTAAAGAAAAGGGAATGCTCAGTAATAAAGAGTGTACTTTTTAAGATATGTATTTACAGTCGTGCCACGGTACTTAAATTATAGGATCAAGTAAATAGTTTCCATCCAGTATTTCGATGGATATATTTACTGTATTTGAATTCTCATAGGAAATGTGTGTTCACCAACCAGAACATTTTGAAATGCATTGCCAGAACCCTAAGGCCGTAGTACGTAAATTACATTGGTATATGATAATCTGGCACCAGTGAATGTGAAAATTTGCATTAGCATTAGCACCAACAGATCCGTGCAAATGACAACTTCAGTGCGTAATTTGTAATAATAATATTGATGATGATCCATAATGTTTCTTAGGAAGCTGCTACTTAGCCCGCCCATTGCCGCTGCTGTTGCCGCCCATCGGTGCCCAGCTTTGGCACTTCTATTGTCAGTTACACCCCTAAAGCACCCAGCTCATCCCCGGGAAACGATTGGTTAACCTTAGAACACACGTTAAATTTCAGGCAAACGAGAAAGCACATTAAAAACCAAAACAACACACAACATATATATGGAACAATTGCCTTCTCTTATTTACAGCTCCCCCTTCTCTACGGTTCTTTGAAATGTACCATTTCCCTCGCTTTGACCCTACTGTCCAAAACCATATCTTTCCTTTTTATGCCCCATCACTCTCTCTCCTCCACAGCCCGTCCGAATGTGCTGAGGGTCCACGCCCCCTCATCTTTTGGCCACTATAAAGAATGTCTGTCAGGCTGAGCAAAGAACAGCCTGACAGACACTTTTTATTTTCAGGTCAGGCAGCCAGGAGCTAGGCACGCGCTAAATACGCAGGCTCCTGGCTGCCTGACCTGAACTTTGCTGAAGAAGTCCCAGTTCCTGAGGGCATGGCATCTTCAGCCTGGCAAAGCACCTCGAGGCCCTCCCCCTCGTGATGAGGGGGAGCGTCACAGATTGCCTCGGACCTGGGTCTTCAGTTCTAAGTCCTGCAATGGCCAGGGCAGAGTGTCAATCACTGACACCTCCTCACATAGTGGGGTTGGATCAGAATCTCACTGACCCCATCCTACTGTGTGACAAGTGAGGGACTGCTGCCTTCCCTCATTGGCTAGAGGGAAAGCAGTCGTCCTAACCCACCTGGGATCTCTGAGGCAGAGCTGGGCAGGTAAGTATGATTTTGTATGTAATGTTTGGTGCATGTGTGCATGAATATTTGTGAGTTAGTGTTGTGAATGGATGTGTGTGTGTGTGCGTGCAGGGCCGGCGCTAGGCATGGGCAGTGTGGGCAGCTGCCCAGGGCCCCGCGCTCAGCTAAAACACAGGGGGCCCATCTTCCATGTCAAAGGCCATACTTTCACAGTTAGCCCACCTGCTCCTCCAAAGCCCCTTGCCCCACACTATCATATTACAAATACAAGGTGTCTTGATCTTGGTGGTGAGGTAGTGGTGGCATTCCAAGGGGTGCAGAGGGGGAAGAGACAAAAATAATGGGAAGAGGCCAGCAATTATTTTAACTCACAGTGTCAGGGGCAGGGCAGCGCCTCTGTTAAGTACAGGCAATTCTAGGCACCCTTTCTGCATTTTGTTTCTAGGCTACAGAAGGCCCCTTTGTTTCAAGGACCAGCCAGACACAGGTAAGGAGAGGTGGGTGAGGGGTGGAGGGAGCAGCCTGATCAACTGGCTTTTGTTAACCTTTGCATCACCGATACCGAAGATTTTTTAAATCGGAATGTTTGTAGAACGGCCGCGGTAGGGCTGTGTTTTGCAAATTGCCTCATTACTGCTTCGAGGCTCAGGGGAGAGGGTCCCCCTTCCCTGGGCCTCAAAGCACTGGAGTAAACTGCAAGGTCCAGGTGTGGGGGCCCCCTTCCTGAGGCCTTGTAGCCATTTTGTAGGGCTGTGATGCTCAGGGCAGGTGAGCCCCTGGCATGTCAAGATGGCCTATAGATTTATTTCGAATTTTGTTGCCTGTCTTTAGGGTTCATGTCTAGAGCCTTGGGGGCATGCCCCTACTTCTTTAATTTAATATATTCAGTTTGCCTACTTTTTCATTTTAAACACGCCTCTCAGGACGGCAGAAATAGCCAAAGCCTATAGATAAGGCTTGGCTGTTCAGGGCAGGGCGATCAGAGACAGAAAACGACTGTCTTTTCCTTCTTGCCCAGAGAGGACAAGGACAGTATCCACTTCTGCTCCCCTTTCTTACTCTTCCTCCGTCTTTTTCTGTTTTGCGCCTCCTCACTTACTGAAAACCGTAACTTAAAGAAATGGGTATTACTCCCTCGTTTATCTCTTTTCCTTTATTTGTTCCTCCATTAAATGAATCCAAAAAGAAACACACTTTTGCTGGAAATGTCTTCTTTTTCGGACATTTTTCTATTCCAAAGTGCAGTCATAGGACGGAGAGAAATAAAAGGTTAAAAATGCGAAATATAACCAAATAAAGCAAGACACAGTGGGTCACAAAGTGGCCATATTGATTTTATTCAAACCCAAACGGATTAGCACCACTTTACAGAGTTTGCCAGTGAAGCACTACTTTTCGTCTTTCTTTGAACAACACTGTGTTCCCCGGCAGAGAAGTGGACCATTCCTAAATGTACTGAAATACCTGCTTGATGGGTGGTTCGGAAAACAAAATGTGTACAACGGCTCTGTGTTCACGGATGTGGTCTTTTTAAACCATACTGCTTACATTTTGTAAGGATATAAATAATAGACATTAAAAATGGTCCCTTCTGGGCATTGTAGTCACGTACTGAACTTTTCAGTCAAAAGCACTCACTGATTTCTGAATAAGTGTTGAGGTAACTAACTATGTTGTTCCTTCTTACATTTCACATGTGTTACTTGATCTTGCTTTCCCTTGAGTGTTTGCCTTATCCAGGATGTTGTTACTTATTTTTTTCAGGCAGCATGTTACTCTTGTCTTGGGCATATTTCAATTGAGTCACAACCAGGTGTTTATAGCGGGCACAATTGGGTTGTAGCTGAAGGCAGTGTGAGTTACTCTTAGTGGGTCAGTATGGTGTTCAGTGGGGGAGAGGCTGTGGCACCATGGTCAGAGCTGCTGAATTTGGAACTGGGGAGCCAGGTTCAGCCTTCATGACCAGTCCCCTAGACAACTCTCCTGAGGGAACCCATTCCTGTATTAGACCTTAGAAGGCCCCGCATGACCTTAGAAGGCCTGGTGTCTTAACACCAGCAGGTGGACTCAAGCTGTGGCAAGTGTAGGTTAACCTTGAAGGTCTGTCTACCACAATCCATATTGAAGTTCATCTATAGTCTTGCCCGGAGGCCTACGAAGCAGCACACCCTAGTGCGACAGTGATTCTGTCACTGAGGTCACAGGACCCTTGAGCAGGGAGGTTCTAGGGCAGTGCGACCAATACAATCGCACCAGGCGCTGACTTCAGGTGGGGCATCATGTTTGCAAGTATATTATGTTTTTAAAAGCACTTAATGCCGCCTCCTGGCCTCCAGCAATTTTCGGCAACAATAAAACAAGTCATGATAACTCCAGTGAGTAATATTCTTCCCAGGCAGAGATGGACTTTTGTCAAGTAGAAGGTTTGACTTGTGGAAAGGTAGCACAGAGGGTTAAAATGTCTGCTGCAAAGAACACATACTATGCAGAACACAAAGCGCACATAATATAAATAGGTCAATGGGTTACTGATTTTGTCAGAGAGAGCCTTTTGTTTCTTGCAGTTTATAAGTCAAAATCCTAACTTAGAACAGTGAGCTGTTAACTGTCACCTTAGAGCTGGATGCAAACTGCAAGGTATAAATTAGAGCATTATGTTTTTCCCCCAGTCTTTGATTATCCTAATGTTGCAAAAAGCGTTCTTTTAGATAGAAATCAATTCTGGTTATTAACCCGCTAACCGCGGCCGTTTTTTCGCGGCAGTGCGGCCGTTTTAAAGAACGGGTGGGGCTGCGTCGGCTGTTGAACGTGCGCAGCACCAGCCAGGTAGTGCTCCGAACGTTCAACGGCCGACGGCAGCACTTTACGGGTTAAGGAGAACCCTCAACCATGGTGTTACGTTCTAAATTCATATTTTGTGTTTCACCTGACCAATTACTATTAAACTAGGGGGGCGCTAGAGGGTGCACGGCAAGATGGCCGCTCTGTAGAGCTGATCCGCCAGCCGAGCTCATAATCCATCACTAAGCCTTGTCATCCTTCCTTGTCTCCTGCCTCAACCGTCAGTTACCGTGCCCCACCAAGCTGAGGACTGTCCTGGCCAAATACTGTGGGCTGGAACATCGCCATAGCGGAGTTTGCTGGCTGCGTGGCTCTGGGCCTGCTTTGACAGCGTGGCGGCTCGGTACGTGCTCAGACTGGGCACTCGAGGTAGGCCGCAGCCGGCACTGGTGGTGGGCTGGGAGTGCTGGGGGTGTGCTTGGCTCCCCGGGCCTGGCATGTAGAGGTCTGTGCAGTGGAGCCTGGAGGGCTGGTGGGTGCCCAGCTGACAGATATCGCTGTGACTGGAAGGCCGCGCCGCCTCTGGGTCTCCGTCTGCGTGGCCTCTCAGCGCTGGTCTCACTTGGGGGCTGCGCTGGGTCTCCTGGATAATGGCCAGCCATGGGCATGCTTGAGGTCACTACTGCGTGCCGGTCTGTGCCCCCGTTTGCCTGATCACTAAGCGCTCCCCAACTGGCCGCTTTTGAGCCCCCACATACTCTGGCACCGGGCCTCTGTGTTTCCTGGGAGGCCCTCCCCCTGTCATCCATCCTGTGCTGCCCTGACTGCGTGGGGGAAGTAGAGGCCGTGGGAGATCCTCGCTGTCGATCCAGCTTCCGTTGCAGTGACACTCAGTCACCGAACTTGCTGTGCTCTGTGGACCTCCAACTGTGATATACATTGCGGTGTGGCGCGGTGTTACCAACCTGTCCACAGCGCTGATCACCTCGGCCTCCTCTGGTCTGCCCTGACAGAGCTCCTCCTGGCTGTGCCCTCCATTGCTGCAACTGGGCCTGCTTTCCCTCCCTCGCCATAGCCCCCTTGGTATGGGTGCCCGACAGGAGACCAGGCCTGCTGGACCCTCTCACTGCTTGGTGTCCCCCCCTCCAGACATGGAACCAACATAGCTTTTCAGACGCTCAGATCCTGGATCACCTCAGATGGTGGCTGTTTCTTGCTACTGTGCAGTCGCTAGCTTGGGGACCGCTCTGCGATGGTGCCCTTGGGGGGGCTGAGCTCTGATCGTGCTGCGACTGGTGTGGCCCTACTGTCTCTCTTACGGAATATCACGCCAGAAGCGCTGCATCGACTTCATTTCACTGGGGCTTCAACTTGTTTGTGGTACTGCTGAGGCCTGTGTGCAATAGCTATACCTGCGTATTGGGGCATACAGGCTCGTAATGAAGACTTAGAAGCTAGATTGCACCGTAACATTGTGTGCATTACAGGCCTGCCGGAATCTACAAATATGGGCCGTCTCGAGAATGACGTGGAGAAGCTTCTGCGCTCCAATTTTGGGGTGGAGCAATTATCGCAAGTCCTCATCATGGAGCGAGCTCATTGCTCCCTGGCTGCGCGTCCAACCCCCCCCCCCCCGGGTGCCCCACCTCACCCTATAATTGCCCACCTTCTAAACTATAGGGTCAGCGATGCAGTTCTTAGCCTGGCTCGGGAGAAGGGCACTATCACGCATGAAGGTAACACCCTTGCCTTCTGCCCAGATTTAACGCTAGCGGTACAGGAGGCACGTAGAGAGTACCAGCCTGCCCAAAAACCTCTCTTTGCTGCACACATACCATACGCCATGCTCCATCCTGCAAGGTTGCGTGTAGAGAACAATGGGAAATATACGTTTTTCACCCGCCCAAAATCGGCTTTGGATTTTGCTAAGTCTGTGTCCCATCGCAGTTAGTCCCCCGGCATGCAGGGGGAGATGAAACTGCGGGACCTGACAACATGACTGATGGACAAGGCGGACTTTGATTCCGGCATGTTGGAGTGGTGTAGTACTCCTGGTTCTTCCTTTATTAATTTGCTGTAGCCTATCTGGTGGGGCCTCTAGTGGGCTGTGAAATGTTCTAAGATGTGACATGTATATAGAGATTGTTCATGAATTCCTGATTGCATCAACCTGTGCTTTCCTTTCAGTATGCCATTCTTACCACAATGCTGGGAGGGCTCCCTTTTATGTTCTCGCAGGCTATGTGGTTGCAGGGGCTGGGATTGAAACAGCGCGACAGCTCGACCACCTCCTGCTTACACCGGGAGGGAATTTGTGCTCGGTGCCCCCCCTATATGGGTGTTCTCCGTCATTGGTTGTCTCCTTGGTACTGTACTGGGGATTTGATACTGGGTGTTCAGGATGGCTTTGGCGTGTTGGGGTTGCTGAAGTGGGTGGGGGGTGATGGGGCAGGGGGGGTGAGATTTGGCGCTTGTTCATGTGGTTAAACATTTTCATATTGCACTGGATATTACTCATGTTTTTTGTTCACAGATTGGACATGTGGTAGAGTCTATAGTATATTTACTTTGCTTTCGATATGCACAATAATGGTATAATCATCTCTTGTCTAACTTGGAATGTGTGGGGGATCAACTCACCAAAAAAGATTCGACAGGTGATTGCTCATTTAGAACGCCATCACATCAACATTGCCCTTCTGCAAGAAACGCATCTCACACGACATACTGATCAGCTGGTTGGGTCTCGCTGGGCCGGCTTTGGCCTAGCCTCCTTCTATTCCTCCTATAGCCAGGGGGTACTTACACTGGTAAAGAAGGGTCTCACTTTTGCAGCCCACCAAACTCATATTGACTCTGCAGGTCGTTATGCTGTGGTGCACGGTACACTAGCAGGTAAATTGGTCACCATCGTTAACTGTTATGGTCCCAATATAGATGGCCTGTATTAGGGTCTTTTTGCGACCCTATGTGACTGGCTGGCTGGATGCAGCAATTCTCTGGGGGAGACCTAAACACGCACCTAGACCACAGCAAAGATAAGTCCAGTGGTAGGGAGGGACATTTGCCAGGGGTGGCTCATGTAATTAATTCCGGGCTGGCGGAATTCGGACTGCTTGACATATGGCGACACAGACATGTAGAAGCACTTGAGGGTAGGCATATTTCCACAGCACAAGGCAGTTGGTCTCGATTTGATTACTGGCTGGTTAGTGAGGGGTGGCGGGCTGGGTGACTGAAGTGGAGAGCCTACCACGCACACTCTCTGATCACTACCCTGTACAACTCACTCTCTGCATTCCCCA
Source organism: Lissotriton helveticus (assembly GCF_964261635.1). Classification (NCBI taxonomy): domain Eukaryota; kingdom Metazoa; phylum Chordata; class Amphibia; order Caudata; family Salamandridae; genus Lissotriton; species Lissotriton helveticus. The sequence goes on along the minus strand of NC_136071.1, from coordinate 571,136,675 downwards.
AGTGACACCTCGATCCTTCACCTGGCGCTTTCGTTCCGAGGCATTATTGGACCCTCTTTATTTAGAAACTATCCTTGAGGCCATTACTCAATACTCTTCCAACATTATTGGGTCTGTAGATAGTGCTGGAGTACTCTGGGAAGGATTTAAGGCCACTATCCAGGGCACTTGCATCAGTACGTCGGCTGGCATATTAAAAGATTTACGGGGCCAACTAACTAAGGCAGAGGCTACACTGACCCGACTTGAGCGTGACTATAAACATACACCCAGTGAGTTAAGCCTGGCGTCCCTCGAAGAAACCATACTTGAGCACGCAAAATTGGCTGAGGAAGAGCTATGATATATATCCAAGTGACATGTGGCTCGCTCCTATGGGAGGGTGGGAGCCACAAAAATTAAACATCACCTTAGCCAAGACAAAATCACTAAGATCATGGACAGCACAGGGCACGACCACTATAGTGTCACAGACATTACAGAGCAGTTCAGACAGACATATGAGACACTGTACACTTCTCAAGGTGAGACAGACACTGCAGAACTCGATGCCTACTTGTCACAGGTGGCCCTCGCGTGGTTGTCAGAGGGGCAGAGGGATTATCTGGGTCAGCCTATCACAGTAGAGGACATTTGCATGGCCATAGCCTCTCTCCCTAACAAGAGGGCGCTTGGCCCGGACGGATATTCCTCTGAATTCTACAAGGCGTATGCTGAGGAGCTCGCCCCCTTTTTGTTGGAAATGTATGTAGAGGCTTATGACACATGCATACTCCCCCCGTCTCTTCATTACCTTATTAAAAACAGACAAAACGCCTGCTCATTGTGACTCCTACAGGCCACTATCGCTCATCAACACCGATGTCCAAATTTTTGCATAAATATCGGCCACTCGCCCTCAACAATTGATGCAGAATCTGGTCCTACCAGACCAATCTGGATTTATACCCATGCGGTCCACCTCACACAATCTTCGCACTCTGTTCATTCTATTCCACACCCTATCTCCTGACTTGCCTGCGGCAGCTGTCATGCCTGACGCTGCCAAGGTATTTGATTCAATTGAATGGGGCTACTTGTTCTTTGTACTCCAGCGGATGGGCATTTCTCCCTTTTTCGTTAACTGGGTCAAACTACTTTATACACACCCTGCGGCGCGGGTCCGATTAGGGCCTCAAACCTCGGTTTCGTTCTACATAACTAGAGGCACCCAGCAGGGATGCCCCCTATCTCCGCTGTTATTCGCCCTGACACTGGAACCCCTGGCCTGTCTCATCAGGCAATGTCACAAATATACGGCTATTAATTTGCATCACCGTCCGCTCATCATTTTGCTGTAGGCGGACAACATGCTGCTTTTTATTCGGTAACCCCACACCCATTTGGCGCCTGTTTTGCGGGAATACATCGCACGGTTCTCCGGATTATCTGTAAACTGGTCCAAATCGGTAGTGATGCCACTGACCACGTGCACACTCCCACATGTGCTGGAATCCTCCTTGTGTGGGCCACGAAGTCAGTTAAGTATTTGGGAGTCCGGATTCACCTGGATCCTGACAGAGTTCTCCTGGAGAATTATGGCACTGCTTTAACGTTGTTAGAAAATCAAATAGGCAGGTGGATTCGTCTTCCACTCTCCCTTGCGGATCGCTCTTGTAAAGATGGTGGTATTGCCAATATTTTTATATCTTTTTAATAATGTACTGATCCCTCTCTCCCAACATTTTTTCAAGACGGTGCGTTTGTTGCTTCTTCAACTGATCAGGGTGGGTGGCAAGCTCGGGTGGGTTGGCGTACTCTCCTTCTTGATTATAAACATGGGGGATTCAATGCACCTGATATATATTTGTATTACCTATGAGCGCAGGCGCAATATGCACATTTCTGGTTCACATCACATGATTTCATTCCACATGTAGCGGTGGAACACTGGGATGCACATCCCATACCGCTGAGCTCCATCCTAACACATTGCTGTCGTATTACGCCCCGTGGGGCGAACAACACCATTAACCCGACAATTGCTGCCTCGCAGGTGCTTGGCCGTCTAGCTGAGAAACTGCGATTATGTTCCTCGCTGCTCCCTATCACTTACCACGCGGACATTTCGGTGACCCATGAGGTGGGAATCATGCGCACCTTAGCTCAGACAGGCATTGACAAAATGCAGGGCCTATTTCCTCATGGCACGTTTCTGACATCTGCTGATGTTGACTATATCCAGCATAAAACCCTCTTGTTTACATTCTCACTTCACAGACTGCGGAGAGCATCACAGGCCCACTTCCCGATGTTCCCTGCGGAACCCCCGACGTCCCTGGCACTACACAGGGACGTCAGGCTTACTAAATTATTCCGAGCTGACAGAGCTGACAGGGCCCTTCCTGAAGATAAGAGCCTGATTAAGTGAAATGAATGTTTGGACCCGCAGCTCACTTCGGAGGAATGGGGACACTGCTGTGCTCTGACTGGCGCCCTCACCTCTAATGGTAACCTACCTATTATACATTTCAAATATCTTCACCATATCTACCATACACCCCACAGGCTTTTTAAATATGGTCTCAGGGAATCAGACGCATGTATACGATGTGATGCTTCGGGTGCTGATTTTTGGCACCTAGACTGGACCTGTAGAGAGGAAAGAAACTATTGGTCTGAGGTGATCACTAGACTGTCTAAAATTATCGGGGTTTAACTGACCCGCTCACCCCAGATGTGGTTATTGGGATTCCTCCCTTATCTGAAAGGTGTTACAGGTAAATTAGCTAGAGTGGCACTGCTGATTTCCAAGCGGCGAGTGGCGATGGTGTGGGATAGCAAAGGGTGTTCTACAGTTGCACTATGGCTCAAAGATCCGACCTACTGCAGAGAGAATTTAGTCTTATATGCGGAGGAGTTGCTGGTGACCTCCCAGCCGAATGACATATGGGAGCCACTGTTGATCTACTTACGTACGATTGTTCCGCAATATACCCCTGAAAATGCGACCGTGTAATCACTGCTCACTATCAATGTTTGAGATGTACGATACTTGCAACTGCAATGTCAAGCTGGAATCTACCCTTCTGTGTATATACCTTATGGCCACGAGTTGTTTGATAACACTGTTTGCCTTTGCTCTTGTACAATGCCATTATTTAACATTGCCTTATTTGTGAATTGTATGAGAATCTATGAAAATCAATTAAAAAAAATCACTAATAAACTATACTTCCTACTAGTATGGTTGTCATGTGATTCCTACACCTTGTAGTCCTTTGCCTTACGTAACATTTCCTATACGGTGATTACACACCTTTGATTGATTGTCTCTGTGTAATGTGTGTGAAGTAAAGTGCTCTGACACCCTACACTGGTATCAGTGGCACTGTAAATCAAATTAAATGCATCTGAGTGAGAGTGCGGTTATGGAGATTTGAGAGGTACTGCTAAAGTGTGTTGGTGAGGGAATCTGTAGCGGAGGTCGTCATTGGAGGTCACCAACAAACATAGTCGCACAGGACTTCAGCAGCACTAAAGCCTGCCAGTACCACTTCCTACAGTTCTAAATCAAAAACATTGATTTGAAAACCCCTTGAATCTACAGCATACCTTCACTTTAAAAACTTCCAGATACTAGACCTTCCCTAATGAATCGATACCAGGGAGCCACTCAACAAGTATAATCTAGAATGTTGGAGTTACTCTCTCTTCATTGTTTGATTGCAATCTTTCCTTTTATCAGCTTTTTATAAGAAATGTATATTTGCTCACCTGTTTCCCATCTTCTCATCCCCTCAGGTCTTGTGAGAAAAAGTGAATAATTCTGTACTCTAAATCCAAAAGCACTGGTTCTTGGTTCTCAGCTGCCCTTTTGTGTTCTGGTCAGTGAGTTACATAGCTTTCAAAGTAAAATTAAAAATTCATGTATCTGAACTCAAATTCATCTTGCTATATATTCCCTTTTGCATAATTTTTCCCAGCGATGCCATTCAATTTATTTTCCACAATGCTGGGGGCATTTAATCATGCTCTCATCCGGAAACAAACAGTTAACTTGGAGTGAAACATATCCATCCTTGTGAGACCTGCACCTAGCTTTTCCATCCAATGTGACAAATGTAATCCATTTTATACAATTTTAAAATATAGGAACTTATTTCATTTGCATATTTATCTTTTTGTCCATGTTACTGATATCCACATTAGGTCTCTTCAGAGACGCCAAATAAGATCAATAGTCCTGCGATGTCACTTTCTGTGATGGTAATCCTTATGATGTTACATGCAAATTAGAAGGGCCTCACATCTTCACTTTTGCCCTGGGCCCCAGAAGTCCTAGGACCTGCCCTGTGTGTGCATGTGTGAATGCATGAGTGTCAGTGTGTATCTGTGCGTTTAGGCCCCCACACCCCTCCCTGGTAAAAGTACAGGCCACCACTGCTCTCTTCGTCTGAATGTACCCTGCACTTCCTTTTCTCTGTATGGCCCGTCACGTCTCTTCTTTCAAACTATCCCCTCTCTTCCTTTACATCCTTCTGTATGCCCCATCACCCTCTCTTCTCTGCCAGTGCAGCTCATCCCACACCCAGACCGTGCATTCCACCATGTCAATTTGGGTCTGCGTCTGCCTAGAAGGGCTACCTGTAATGGGCAAGGGGTGACATGGTTGTGTTCAGACGCAGTGAGCAGTTGAAATTGTGTGGGGTGCAGCATAGTGTGGGCACATTGCACCTGTGTGCTATACAAGTAGAGGTCCATGTCTGGAGCACCAAGCCCACCCTGACCTAAAGGAACTATGAATATCTCCCATGCAACATGTTTTATATGGGACCTGAAATGCTTTCGGAAGAATGACAACAAGGCTTTGGGAAGATTGGTAAGCAGAAATAGAAACTTGGGAAGGACCACCATTTTGGCTATCGCTAATAGTTCAGTAATGGACAGTGGAAGTCTCGTCCACACCCAAATGCGATCCTCGAGGCAGGACAGTAGTCTACCATAATTTGCCGAACAAAGGTCATCCAAATCACAACTGATCCCCAGATATTTTATCAGGTCATGTGCCTATGACAGGGGGAACTTGGGCCCAAAGTCTTGCATAGCGGCAATGAGAGGGAAGACTATGGATTTGGAACAGTTAATGATGATGCCCACAGGGCCACTGAACCGAGTGAGCTCCCGAAGAAGGGGATCCAAATTCACCTGGGGGCCTCAGATGTACAAGGTAGCGTCATCTGCATACATCGATACAAGGATCCTCCTGGGGGTAAATGCGAAACCACAGTGGGAATGATGTTGTCACGGTCGGGCCACTAAGGGCTCCATTGCTACTGCAAAAAGGATGGGTGACAGGTAGTATCCCATCGGGTGCCTCAGAAAATCTTGAAGGGAAGGGTACTCACCCCATTTATTCATAGGCAAGCAACATGCTGGGCATACAGTAGTTTTATTAGCTGCAAGAACTTGTCTCCAATACCAAGGCTCGCCAGGAGATGAAAGAGATCTGGCCATCTGACCGAATCAAACTGCTTGTATGTAAAAACAATGCAGCAGCGCTAACATTTGGTGGCAATAGTATGGCACATTTTTTTTCAAGTTATGCACTCTGGAATGGCGGGGCACAAAGCCAGATTGATCAGCTTGGAGAATGCACGGTGGAAGGGGGAGTAGGCATGAGGCAATCAATTTGGCCAATATTTTGTTCTCCATAATGGTTATAGAGCGACGTATGTAAGGTTTGCAGCGCTGTGGATCTTTGTTGGGCATCAAAATGGTGACAATAAGGGCCCCATGAAGGGAAGGAGGGTGTACGCCGTACAACAGAGACTCCTCATACATATCTAGTAGGTGAGGAACGAAGAGGGGGACACATTGAAATGAAATGTGAATTTATAGAGCGCATTAAACCAAGGGTATCTAAGTGCTAAGCTGAACATCAGAGCTAACTAACATCTACTATGCCCACCTAATTAGGATGGAAGTGAAAAGGTTTTCAAGGATTTTTTAAACAAGACAAAGACGTTGAGCTTAGTATTGTGCAGAGGCAGAGTGCTCCATAATCTGGCAGCAGCCCCACAAATAGAGCGGCCATCCCATCTGATTTTACTAAACCTGGGAATGATGACTTTCCTACCTGAGGAGAATCTAAGTGACCTGCCTGGAACGCACCAGCTGAAGAGAGCAGAAAGATATTTTGATTCTTTATGATAAAGGGCTAGAAAGACCAAACAAATGGCCTTAAAGGAGTCGTGCTTCCTGACGGGGAGTCAGTGTAGCTTGCGAATGCCCTCTCTATCAGTCAGTCATTTGGGGACGTTGAGAATGAGGTGAGCAGCCGCATTCTATACTACTTGCAGCTTATTCAGAGAGGAGGTATTAATGGTCAGGTAAAAGGCATTGCAGAAGACATCTCTGGAGGAGAGGAAAGCAATAACTACTGAATGATGCAGTTCTGCTAATGTGGAAGCATGTACTCGTAGTACGATTGACCCATGACTCAAAATTCAGAAAGGTGTCAAACATAACCCCAAGAATTTTAGCTGCTTTCACAGGGATGGGAAAATAGCTGTATTTCCTTGGCCACTAACTGTTGGTCCAGACCGATTCTTGTGTCCCATACACCAACATCTCAGTTTTGACTGTATTAGGTTTAAAAGAAATTCATTAAACCAATTATTTATCCTGGTCATGCAAAGATTAATCGTATTACCTATAGATGGCAGATTGCCAGAGATGGATACAATAATCTGAGTGCTACCAGCATATGAAAGGGCTTGAACGCAGACTGAACATAGCAATTCGGCGAAAGGGGCAGCATACAAATTTAAAAGAGTGGGGGTGCGCGAAGAGCCCTGAGGTACTCCACAAGGAAGACTAAGGGGCATACTTACAAGCCCCTATCGCCACCACAACATCACTTTTCAGGACGTTGTGGTGGCCATAGGGGCTTTGCCTTATATACAAGGCAGAGTTAAGCCACGTTAAGGCACCCTTTCACGCTATACTTAGCAATGGGCAATGGGTGTTGCTGTGGGCGTTCCACCTCAACACCCATTGATTTTGACGTTGTCCCATATTTACAAGGGTGGCGTAAATATGGGGGAGCACCTAACTTTAGACCAGGGAAAACCTGGTAATACCCTGGTAAAATGAGGTGAAATGTTTAATTTCTCCTAGTTTTTGCTATTTCCATGTGTGCTGCATTGTGCAGCACACATGGAAACAGCAAAACGCCAATGATTGTTTATGTGCAGGAAGGTGTCCCTTCCTGCACCTAAACAATTGTTTTAAAAAAATGGTGTTTTGCAATTTCTATGTGTGCTGCATTGAGCAGCCCCCATAGAAGTTGCAAAACACCATTTAAAGATTCTTTATGTGCAGGAAGGGACATCTTCCTGCACATAAACAATATTTCCCTGCAAGGCAGACACCATTGCAGTTACGTGCAAGGGTGCCTGCGTTGGCGCTAGGCAGATACAATTTGTGCCAGTGCAGGGGAAACACAGTGCTGCACCATAGTCTTGTAATTATGGTACAACCCTGCGTTTCTAAAGTGACAGAGCGTGTTGTTAGCCTTCTTGGCCTAACGACACGCTTCGCCACTTTCCTAGTAAAAATGCTTCTAAATGCCTTAGTTTTAAAGCCACCACTACTAAACACTTGCACACTGTTGCTGTGGAAGGAATGGGAGACATTAGGAGCCTTCCTGCTAACACCAGCCTGATGAAGACACTGCACCAGACGCACGGGTGAGACGGTATCAAAGGCTGCTGACAAATCAAGCAGCCCCAGTAGAGCTGCTCCACCTTGATCAACCTGGCACCTGATGCTATCAGTGGTGGCAACAAATTCCATCTCTGTTCTATGACCACTTCTAAAACCATTCTGTGAGGGATCAAGAACGTCACAGGTATCATAGCTTCACTAGTTTTTTGTTTAGATATTTCGCCAAAATCTTTGCCGGAGCAAAGATGTGAAATAGGGCAAAGGTTTTTCATGTCATCTGGGTCAACATTTTGTTTTTTAAGCAGAATAACAGTAGCTTCCTTCTAGAGTTGTGTAAAAATCCCTGAAACTAGGGCAAGATTGGGCACTCCTAGAGTCACAGGAATATAATCAGTAGCTAACGGCAGAATTCTAGGAGGACTGTGGTCCACAGGAGACCCCGACTTCAGGCTCATTAGTAGCTCCTTGGTTTTCAGTGCAAAAATGGGGGAAGACAGAGAGCCTAGATGACCCGGTGAGATGCCCATTGTTTCCATTGAAAAACTGCATTCGACCTAGGAGGGAAATTCAGATTAAATGTTAAGGATTTTGTCTCTGAAATTAATGGACAGTCTATCACAGAACTCTTGTGAAGGGTCAGTAAGGCCAGGAAATGATGCCTGTGATAGTTCTTTCACTACTTTAAAAGTTCCTTGGAGAAATTACTTGCCATTCTTATTTTGTTCTGTATAGAAGGTGGATTTAGCATAGTTGATAGCAAGTTTGTACTGCTGTGTAAGGGTTTTATTACATGCTTTATCAATGGGATTGAGGTGCAATTGCCATTTCTGCTCTTCTTTACAACAGGCGTGTTACAGCTTTTTCAGATTGTCTGTAAACTAGGGTGCAGAAGGTTTGGCTCTAGTGCAGCGCTTAATTGTCAGTGGAGCAACAATATCAAGGATGCCCCCAATCCAATTCTGAAAGCCTTCAGCCATGAGATTCAGTAGAGATTTTGCTCCAGTTCCTACCAAGATCTACCTTAGGCTTAGGAGGTTCCAAGCCCCCACACCTTAGGCATCAGTTACGAGCAGCTAACTTTAAAAGTGACAACATAGTGGTCCACCCAACTAAGCGGGGTGATTTATTTAAACGTCAGGGAGAGAGAGATAGAAAAGATGCCATCCAAAGTATGCCACCCTATTTGAACGGGAACTTTCACCACTTGAGTAAAGCCAAAGTTCAACATAGATTCTATCAAAGATAAGGAATTCCTATTAGAAAATAAAAATCACCAAGAACATGCAAATTTCTTATAGCTTCAAGAAAATCAGACCAGTACATACAGGGTTAGCCTTGGGTCTCGGTCTAAAAGAATTCGCCTCAGTGGCTTCTGAAGCATGCCCGTGCATCTAAATGAGTCGTTAGAAATAATCACCAGGCCGCCTTGTCCCCAGCCTAGATGATCTTTCCCTGAAACAGCATAGCCTTGAGGGCAATGCAGATACCAGTTTAAGGCTCAAATCAAGGCACGAATCTTCCGCTGCCAAGTTTCAATGCCAAAAAGGCAGTCAAGATGGAAAGAGATGCACAGTCCAGACCTTTAGAATTCCCCACAGTGCAAGAGGGAGTAGAGTCATCTACCGGCTGACAAAGCTTAAAGTTGCAGTAGGGACAGCTAAAGTGCATTTCATTAATTAAATCAGACCTAGTGCAACCTCTATCCTTCCCTCATTGACAAAGTTCCAAAAGCTGTGTCTAAGAGTAACTCACCAAGGTGGTAGTGGGGTGGTCTGGGTTAAAACTGGCAGCTTCACTGGCCCCGGACATTGTTCAGGCATGGACGGGCACAGACGGTGGAGCACCTTCTTTGTTCTTTCGCTCTGCATCTTTGCAAACATGGTCATTAAATATGTAGCTCTAAGCAAGGGCAGAGTGCCTGGACCGCTAACTTTCCCCAAAATGGAGGCCTAAGTCTAAACTAAGAAGGGGGGGCAGAGCAGATGACTCTCTCTGCTCAAACGGCCGAGCTATGGTGGACTAGAGAGTGGATTAAAGTGCGCATGTGCAAAAGTAATCTCAATGTTAAACACAATGAATGATCTGAACAAGGGTAAAATTATTTTAAAACACAGCCTGAGTTATAAGTAATGAGTAAGGTAAGTTAGTCACTAGCCTCTGAATGGTCTTATAGAAGACATTGTTAAGGCCATCCAGGCTGGGTGCTTTATCCCCTGATAAGCTCTGAAAGACCTGAATAATTTTCTCTACTGTGAAGGGTTCATTAAGAAATCGACGATGCCCATGATCTAGCTAAAGGAACTGTACAGAGTGAAGATGGGGAGCCAAATCAAGGGAGGTCTTGGGTAGTGAAGGTGTACAGCGCAGAGTGAAAAGAGTTCATGGAGCATTGTATGGCGTTAATACCAGTATGGGTAGTCTGGTGGTCACCCAGGAGCTCCACAATGTAGTCACTGGTCCAATGCTTGCTCAACAGTCCAGCCAGCATCTTGCCAGCTTTATCATGCTGCCCATAATGCCAAGAGCATAATTCATTTCCCAGAAAAAGAGTTTCCCACAGCATAACTTCATCATAGTCTGAGAACTTATCTCTAATTGACAACAAGGTGGTCGCGCTCTAGGAGTCAAAGTATTGGAGTATCGCATTTGGCGATGCAGCACCCGCAACGAAATTCATTTTACTTATTTATATGTTTACTTACCTCTAATCGGCCATAATCCATAGTTTACTATCCCCCACCCTGCCCCTCCCCCACCCCATGTCAGTGCCCAGCTACACTCCCACCACGTGCCGCTACTGGTACTCTTTGCTGTCATCTGGTGTCACTGGTCTTCATCGGGGTGCTTTCGGATGTTTCAAGAGATAATGCACTGGAATGGTAGCTCCTGGCCTGCATTCAACAATAAAAGTACACTGCTGCAGCTGGACTACCCATCTCTCAATTCTCGTTGAGGGTGTTGTGCAATCATTCTGAATAAGTTGGCTATCAGCTTGTGGTCTGTGATGAAGTAAAACTCACACCCGTAGATGTACAGTTGGAACTGTTGGCACCCCAAACTTGATGGCGAGGCTTCTCTCTCTATTTGAGCATACCAGGTATAAGTTGCTGTTAGGGTCCTGCCGGCAAACGCAAGTGATACCCACATTCCAGGCTTGTGTTCTTGTTTGAGCACGGCACCCAGTCCTTAAGGGCTCACATCGACTACGAGTTCAATACTTTTTTGTTGGCTGAAGTGTGCCATGGTAGTGTCGTCTAGCAACCTGTTTGACACCTGCAAATATGGCATCCTCTAGCCCATTCCACTCCCATTTCACAGTGGACGCGGTAAGGGTCCTAAATGACTCTGACAAGGTTGTGAGATTGGGCACAAACCTGCTGCAATACATCACTATGACAAAATAGCTCATCACCTCCATGGCATCCCATGCAGCTTTTGCTTTCTGGATAGCGTCTGACTTATGAGGATACACTCTCACCCCTCTCTTTGAGAATACGTTACCAAAGAAATCGATCTGTGACTCCAAGAAGCAGCTATTGTCCTTGTGTAGTGTTAATACATGGTCTGTTAGTTTGGAGGGTGGCTCGCAGGTGCTGATGGTGTTCCGCTACAGCTGTTGAGTATATCAGAATGTCATCAATGAAGTTCATTATGCTTTCAAGCCCTGACAGAGTCTCACTAGTTGTATTCTGGAATAACTCAATCACTGAGAAAATTCCGAACTGGAGGCACCTCTACCACCTCAGCCCTATGTGCATTGAGAAAGTAGTGATGCACTGCCTGGCTGGGTGGAGCATCAGCTTGTGGTACCCTGGGTTGAGATCTAGTTTTGAGAACCACTGTACCACGTTGAGGTCAGCAATTATATAATCTTCATAGGCGAAATGTGTATGTTGAGTTTTATGGCCTTATTGGAAAGGTGCATATCAATAAAAAGCCAAATGCCTGGTGACTGTTTTGGCATTCTGATGATAACAATAGAGAATATCAATGGGATCGACCAGACATACTGTCTATCATGCCCAAGCTTTCAAGCTCCTCTAATTCCCGTTCCTCCATAGGCCGGTCTGGAAGGGCATTCTCATAAGCCGGTGGGCTGTCTGTCTTATTATCTTTCCAGTGTACAACTTGATTAGAGGCCCTTTCAGGTACCATTGTCCTTGAAATAAGTGTGGGAAGTTTTGGATGATGTTGTCCACTTGCTGATCATGTACTTTGCATGTGAAAAACACACGTCCTAGGTCTTCCTCTGTGTGGCAGCTGAGAAATGTCCATCACCCTCTGTGCTGATATTGAATGGGGCTTCACAGTCTCTGTTGCACACAGTCACATCAATAATTCCTGCCAGTGTGAGAGTCTGGTGTCCCCCATTAGCATATATTTTTGTACAGATCTGTGTGAGAGAGGGATCAGGGTTTCAGGCTTGTGTATTGGTGAATGTTTATTGCATTCATGGAGGCACTCGTGTCAATCAGTGCTTTCACCAGTGTGTCTATAATTTGCACTTCGCATACTGGCTGGTGTCGTAATCCGGTCCTCCCTTGGACAGGATATGAGATTAGGAAAATCTCTTCATCTTCTGCATCTTGCTTAGCCTCTCAGTTGTCCATGCTCTGGGCATGAGTATTGGTTGTCTCTCAAGTGTTAGTCTGTAGACAGCCAATGTGGTCCTGTGTCCCCCAAACAATTTGCACCTACCGTCCCCGCTTCAGTTTATTCATCCAAAATAGTTTTTAATCCCACACTTGGAGCAAACTTTCCCTTGAGGAGGACACATTGCGTGGGAATCCAGACCACAGTTTCTGCATCAATGGGACAATCTCCTGTCGCCCTGTCACCAGCATTTTTGGTGTGGCCTTCCTCTTATAGCATTCACTGTATCCTTGTTGATGGGCATCTCTCTTGCAATATCCAATGTTCCAAGGCCCTGTGCTAGGACTGCTTCCATTTTTTCTGCTCAGACGTTTACCAGCTCATGGGATCTTGCCAAAATTAGAATATCTTCTAGCTTCATTCCTGTTTGTTGCGATATCATGCGTCGCTACCTTGGTGATCTGCATTTTAATGTTAATGGTATTGAAACTTGTAGAGTGCACTGTTACCCTAGGGTGTCCTGGCACTAGCTCCCTGATCATGACCTACTTGATTGCCTAGTTGCAAAGGAGCCATGTTTTTAAAGCCTTTCTGAAGGCCAACAAGTTTGAGGCAGCCCGAATGGTAATGGCTAACTCATTCCAGGCCTTGACTGTGCCTGTGAGGGAAGTTCTTCTTCCCCAGTTGAATTTTTTTAATCTGGGGACCACCATGGTTCTGGCACTTGCCGACTGAAGGGCCCTGTTAGGTATATACCAGTCAAACTTCTGAGTGAGATAGGACCGGCCTGTGTTGTGAAATGCCTTATAGGCAATGCAAAGAGATTTTAACTTAATCCTATTTCTCTCAGGTAACCAATGCAGATTTTGAATTACAAATTTCATTGAGCAAAATCTGGTAATGCGAGACAGAAGTCTTGCGGCCGCATTTCGCAACACCAGTAACTTCTTCATTTGTTGTTGCTGCATGTTCATATACAGACTGTTGCAATAGTCCAACCTTTACAAAATCAAGGCAGACATTACTGTTCTTTGAGAATCTGGAGGAATGAAAGGTAACATCTTCTTAATCATTCTTAGAATGAAGAAAGTCGATACTGTCAGGGCATTGACCTGATTGCCGAAGGAAAGATTATAATCTATGATCACTCCCAGATTTTTGGCTTTCATGACTGGAGTAGGTAGTGATCCTAAATCATCTTGCCACCACCGGGGAGACCAAAAGGATGGATTGTTGCCAAAGAGTACAATCCACCTCTTTTTATTGGAGTTAAGTGTTAGGCAGTTGGGGCGTGGCTTGCGCGCCAGCTGGGGAGGACGGCTTCTCCGTGAGCTCCGTGTCGGACATTCCCGCGGATGCCGTGAGAGCACATTTCCTGGCTGCCTGAACGGCAGAAAAGTTTCCAGGGTCGGCGGAAACCTTCGTGACCCTAATGTTGCTGCTGAAGGAGGATTTCATCATCTGTGGAGTCTTTTTGGACTAGCGGTAAATTTTCTGTATATAAGAATCGGACGACCTCCATTTTGAGTGCTGAGCCCGTATCGTGATTCTCTTTACCGCTCGACTCCCCAATTAGCTATCCAGCAAATAAACGGTCACGTAGCTATTTCTCCTGTCATTATGGCATTTTCTGACTGGTGCCTTGCCATTTTCTGCTCTTTTTCCGTTTTTTTGTGACTGAAGGTGTATGCTGTGACAGGAAAAGGTGCCGCCATCTTAAGTATGCCGTTTTTCACATGACTCTTTCTTCCTTCCTGGCTTCATTTACCACAGTTATTGGCCCTTGCTGTTTTGATTTTTATGCTCACCAACCCACATGTGCTCCTCCTTATTCATTCATCCTATGAAATTGGATAATCTCTCATTCAGCTCCTAATGCGACTTTACATGGATGTGTTACTTCGCAGTTCAGTGCCATCTTGCAATGTGGGATAAGTTTCGGGCTATATTTTGTTCTTTTTTCAGCCTCAACTAGCCTACATGTTTGTTATAGTCGATATTATTCATTTTTTGATATCTACTGAATAAGACTCTAGTGCAACTCTTCTCAAGTTCTACTTTTTGCAGTGCCTTGTGTTGCTCTAATTTTTACTGCGCCTTTTGGATCCTACTCACGCTATTTACAATGGCCAACGATTCCAAATTATCTCAAACAGGTACCAAACCTAAACGACCTAAGAATGATCCGCCCTCCCCCATTAAGGTGTCCTCGAATCCAGTTCTGGATTCCATCCTTGAGGAGGTGCGTGGACTTCAACCATTTATGATTGCTACTAATGACAGACTTAAACAAATTGAAGACCGTTGGGTTCTTATGGAAGGCAAAGTTTTAAGTTTGGAGCAAAGGGTTAGTGACATTCAGGATGTCTCAACAAAAATCCCACTATTAGAGCAAGAAATCCACAAATTCAAATTTCACACAGAGGATTTGGAAAATTGTAATCGCCGAAACAACGTACGCGTTTATGGTATTCTGGAAAATTTGGAAGGTCCTGACATGGTGTCTTTTTTGCAAAAATGTTTACGTGAACTTTTGGATCTCCAATCTACGTCTCACCCACTTAACATTCAAAGGGCTCACCGCCTCGGCCGTATTAACTCTGCTTCTCACAAACCTCGAGGAATTATTATGCTCTTTTTGGAACTCACAGAGTTAATGGCTGTTCTGAAAGCTGCCAGACTCAAATGACGTCTCCAGTGGTCTGGTCACAACATCTTTATCTCGCAAGACCTCTCATCTGCGACGAATGCCCGAAGAAAAGAATTCTTGAATCTACGGCCTCTTATGCGTCAACTCAGCATTCAATATGGTATCCTTCATCCTTGCTTTTGCAAGATCACTCATAATGGTCGAACCAGATCATTTGATGATCCCCAAAAACTTAATGCCTACCTACAATCTTTTTCTCACTCCACGATGGACGCTGCTTCCTAATATGGCTTACTACTCCTACTCAACATTGTCTTACCTATAGCTCTTTTCCTTTTAACTGTGGTCCTTCCCTCTCTTTTCTGTCATCCCTTGATTCTTAACTCTATTTATTCGACTTTTGTTATTCATCTGCTACTTCTTTTGCTCTTACATTCTTTTTCTATGTCCTTCTATTTGTCCGTCTACCTGTAGCTCGTGGGGTTATGTCCCCCACCTGGTGTAACCTTGCCCCTGATGTCTTGGTTGTTTTCTGTTTCTCTGATCAGGCTTCTGTGCCTTGATCTGTTCTCTCTTCTCTTTCTTTCATCTGTTTTCTTTTCTTTCCCCCCCTTTTTTCTGTTTTTTCGTTTCCTCCTTCTGTTTTTCTTTTTCTCCTCCATTTTGCTATATATTTTTCTTTCCCTTTGCAGTCTCTTCCGCATTTACTCTTTTCTGTGATGTACTTTGTTCTCTTGACCAGATTTTTTATTTGTGATGTATGTAATTTGAGAGCTATCTTCACGCGTATTTTTTGTCTTTGCAGTTTCCCTTCATGTAGTGACTCCCTTGCCGTGTGTCCTCTTCACGTGTCGCCCATCGTCCCTTACCTCAATGGTGTGTAATTTTGTCTCATGGAATGTGCGTGGTCTTGGTCACCCTGTCAAGCGTCAAAAGGTATTGTCTCATTTATCCAAACTTAACTCTCAAGTTGTTTTTCTCCAAGAAACGCATTGTTCTGATTTTGAATCACTCAAGTTAAAGAGACAGTGGGTTTGTCAAGTTGTTTTTTCTCCTGCTCTTCATAAAAAGGGAGGGGTTGCTATTTTATTTCACAAGGCATTGAATGTACAAATTATCTCCTCTCAACATGATGATGAAGGACATTGGGCAATGGTTAAGGTTGTTATCCATGATAAGACTCTGGTGCTTCTAATTATTTATGGCCCGGTACGTCCTGACCCTAAGTTTTGGATTGCCATCAAAACCCTGATCTCTTCCATTGATTGCCCCAATTTTATTGTTGCAGGTGATTTTAACCAATGGTTAGACCCTTTCTCTGACAGATTATCCTTCAGTAAATTTCAACCCGACAAATCGCATAAGAGTTTCCAATCTGCCATTGCCTCGCGTCCTTTGTATGATTCTTGGAAATTGTGTAATCCTGATGTGCTGGAATATACCTTCTTCTCTAATGTTCACCACACCCGTTCCAGGATTGATTATATTATGGTTAGCAAACCCCTACTCCCCTCCATTCAGAAATCTGAAATAGGTTCCATATTTATTTCTGACCATGTCCCTGTTTACTCCACACTTGATCTCTCCCTTACCTCCTCTAAATTTAATCGGTGGAAGTTTAACACTTTTCTTTTATCAGATCCAGTTTTTTTAAGGAAAGTGTGCAATTATTCAATGAATTTTTTTCTTTTAATAATCCTTCTGATACCTCTATTCCTAATAATTGGGATACATTTAAAGCTGCGTTCCGTGCCTTTACAATATCCTATGTTGCTAAGAAGAAGAAACTTAATCGGAAACAATATGATGACAAACTTCGAAAAATCAAAAACCTTGAACATATGTATTTCTCTTCTAAATCCCCCTCTTCCCTTCATGATTTAATTTTGGCCAAAACAGAACTCAATAAAATTATTACTAATGAGGCATGTAATACTCTACTTAAAATTAAATCCAAATTTCATGGTGGCCAGAATAAAGCGGGGAAAATGCTGGCTAACTACCTAAAAGTTAAAACTGAACATAAGAATGTAGGCCCAATTTTTAATGACTCTCTAAATAAATTGGTTTCGGCAGATGAGGATATCGCTGAAGTTTTCCATTCCTACTATCAATCCTTGTACACTGATGACACACACCCCTCAGATTTAAACCTCTCATCCTTTTTTGACAGCCTTCCGGCTCCCCCTTCATTACCGGATGATTTTGCTCTCCTGGAAAACGAAATTACTCTCCAGGAAGTAACTCGTGCCATTAATTCACTCAAAAGATGGAAGGCTCCTGGTCCGGATGGCCTGCCTGTCGAATTTTATTCCTCGTTTCATAATATTTTTGCTCCTAAACTCCTACAACTCTTCAATTCCTTTATTTCTACTGCAAAGGCCTCTGGGTCATTTTTAGATGCACTAATTATCATAATCCCGAAACCTGATAAAGACCATACCCAGTGTAAAAATTATCGTCCTATATCCCTAATCAATTACGACTGCAAAATGTTTGCTAAAATTCTTGCTGCTTGTCTTGATTCCCTTATCCCACGTCTAATCAACACGAATCAAGTGGGCTTTGTGAAGGGCAGACTCGCTGCGGACAATGCACGTTTGTTCTCTAATGTCATTGCTCACAGCAAGCATCTTAAAGTCCCTTTAGCAGCTCTCTCCTTAGATGCTGAAAAAGCTTTTGATCGAATCAATTGGCAGTTCTTATTTCGCTCCCTACAATGGTTTGGCTTTGGTCCCTCCTTTATTTCAATGGTCAAACTTCTCTATTCCTCTCCTCGTGCCAGTATTTTTGTTAACAACCAATTTTCCAAGTCTTTCCCCTTATCCAGAGGCACTCGTCAAGGGTGTCCCCTTCTCCCTTATTATTTATCCTCTGTCTAGAACCCTTCTTAGAAAGAATTCGGTCTAATTCTAACATTACTGGTTTTAAAATGTCTTCCACTGAAATTAAACTGTCTGCTTATGCGGATGATGTGTTGGTATATATGTCTAATCCTGAATCCTCCCTTCCTCCCTTTCTGGATGAGGTCCAGTTATATTCTTCTGTATCGGGATATAAATTGAACCTCTCAAAAACCGAAGTCCTCCCACTTAATTCTCTTTGTTATCAATTCATGTTCAATAATACTGATTTTGCATGGTGTCCCTCTAAAAGTAAGTATCTTGGTATTTGGTTTTCCCCCTCCCTGAGAGATACCCTTAAACTTACTTTTGATTCTCTCATAAAGAAAATCACCTCCCTTCTTCAAATTTGGTCCCCATTATTTTTATCTTGGTGGGGTAGGTTAGATACGATTAAAATGATGACTACCCCCCATGTTCTTTATATTGTTTCTATGCTTCCATTTAAAATTCCCATTTCATATTTCTCCCGTATAAATGCTTTATGCTCTAAATTTTTATGGAATGACAAGCATCCTAGAATAACTATGCATAAGCTGATCCGCCCTAAGTCTGAGGGAGGAGTCCGCTTTCCCGACTTTAAAACGTATCACTCCGCCTTCCTGATTAAACAATCCTTTTCTTTGGCCTATGATTTTAATGATACTCCTATACCAACATGGGTTCTTTTAGAACGCTCTCCACTGAAAGATTTTCCATTTCAACATATTGTTTTTATGTCCAAATGTTCTTTTCTAACCAAATTCCCTATTTTACAATATTCCCAAACAGTATTACATAATGTCTTCTCCTCCAACTTGTCTCCTTTACAATGTTTCTTATTATCTGTTGTATGGTATAACAAGTTTCTTAGATATAAAGGCAAGACATTTTACTTTAAGCACTGGAAAGAAAAGAATATTTTATTTGTTCATCAATTTTTTGATAATGTTTCTCTCATTCTGTTTCCGGAATTGCAACTACGATTTAACTTACCTCTGTCTTATATTACTGAATATGTTATTATTACGTCTGCTATTCAATCACACCTAACTTCCCTCTCAATGCCTGACGTTTTACCCTCCCTTGTTCCTACCTCTTCACTGTATCCCTTATTCTCACATCAACAACCTAAAGCTGCCCTTGTTTATACTTCGTTAATGTCCTTGGATACTGACCGTCCTAAATCAATTGTTGAGACTGCATTGGAAAATGACCTTGATACTACTTTCCCTATCTCACTGTGGGATCGTATATGGTACAAACTGTTTAAAGTATCTCCTGCTGCTCGCATTACTCAATCCCTACTTTTCCTATACCATAGAGTCTTTCTCACCCCTGTAAGTATTCATAAGTTTTCCCCTACATCTTCCTTACTATGCTGGTCTTGTTCTACAGAAACTGGGTCGCTTAAACACCTATTGTATGACTGTTTCCCTGTGTAATCTTTTTGGAAGCAAATTTGGAAGATATGTATGCGAATATTTTGTTGCTCTACTACGTTATCCTTTCAGAATATTTTCTTAGGTTCGTTGTCGTCTGAAGTTAATATTATCTCTTCTTCTGCAGGACTGTTGGACTTGTTTATTTCCCTTGCATTTAAAGTTATTTTATTATGTTTGAAAGATAATTCTAAAATCTCAGTTCACACTTGGTGGAATTTTATTTGCGATGAACATAGGATTGCTATCGCTTCATCCTCTTCTGTTCCCCTGAAAATTAAATCCGATCTTCTTTGGCTCCCTTTTACTTCTTATCTTTCCGCCAACCGATTCCCTGACTGATTCTTAGTCTTTCCACTTGTTCCCCTCTTCCCCTCTCTTTCTTTTTCTTTCTCCTTCTCCTCTTTTGCCCTTCCATTCTTCTTTTCTACTTCGCCTGTATCTTTCTTTTTCTTTCTTTCTATCTTCCCCTTTTTATATCCTTATTATTATTGGTTTATTGCCCATTGCATATGTTTTGTAAATTCTTCTTCATATTTTTTAGTTTGTCATTTACTTATGAGATATGTTTGTATTTAATTCAAAATGCAAATAAAAACTTTCTTAAACAAAAAAAAAGTGTTAGGCAGTTACTACTCATCCAAGAACTGACAGCTAGCATGCAGTCATGGACATTTTTGCAAGTATTATTGTGTTGGTTAGAGACAGCGACGACTATCTGAGTATCATCAGTGTAAGAAGTAAGGGCAAACTGAACGATTTAATTACAGGAGCCAAGGATGCAACATAAACATTAAACCGGGTGGGACTGATGGAAGAACCCTGAGGCACACCACAAGGAAAAGTGAAGGATTCAGAAATATGTGGATTCAGAGCAACAAATTTGCCTCCTACCTGCAGGGAAGGATCCCATAAGGTTAAGGGCGGTACCCTGAAAGGGAAAAGTCCTTTCAGACGAAGCCAGAATTACGCTGTGCCAGGACAGCGACGACAATAGAACAAACGCGGCCTTAGCATGCATTCGTCCAGTATGCAAGTCGTAACAACGACTTGCTTTTAGGGGGCACATTGGTAGAATGGTGTTGGATTTAAAGTCTAACACCTTCCCAACTGTTACGTAGACTGGAGTTGGTATATGAAATTAAACTATTCCAACATCCAGCACCCTGCCTAAGGAAAGTCATTAAAATTACTTGTGTGCTCAACAAATGCGTCCTAAAGACGCGTTTGTACAAAAGATGGCTTTCTGAACGCATGAGTCCTAAACGCATGCGGAATACCACCATGCATTCACCCTGAACTCCTAATGATTCTAAAGATCCACCAGGATGTCATGATGGACGGTGTTGAAGGCCGCCAAGAGATCCAGAGGATCAGGGCTGCCTTGCCTCCCCATCCAGACCCTCTTTGATTTCTTACACTGATTTAATCAGAGTGGATTCTGTATTGTATCCACAACTAAAATTGTGAATTATCCAACAAGCTATGGTTAGAGATAAAGGAAGAGAGTTGAAGATTCATGGTTTTCATAATCAATTTGGTTGGCAACGGAAGGCTGGAAATGGGCGAAAATTGTTAGGATCATTGGGGTAAGATTGTGTTTCTTCAGGAACGGTAAAATAGAAGCGATTTTCCAAATCTTGGGTTATCATCTGGAATCGAACATAGAGTTGAAGAGAGTCGTGAGGCTATCTGTGATAATTTCCGGCACCAGTTTTAAAACTGATATCGGGCACGTATCCAGAGGGAAGTCTGATTTCTCAGTGGGATAAGATCCCTCGCCTGGTTCGGGGAAAGAGGTGCGAAATTGGAGAAAGTAGGCAAATCTGACGTAGTTTCTGGCTCATGACTCTCTGGGACAGAGGTATTTTCTGAAAGTGCCTCAGGGCAGTAGACGTCGTAATAAATGTGTTCTACTTTGTCCTGAAAATGCTTGGCGATGTTCTCACACAGCTACTGTGTGCATGCAATTTTTTGCGTGCACAGAGATGTGAGTTTCCTAACTGTATTAAACAGTCCTTTGCAGGAGTTTTTTGCTCTCTCAATTCGCTGTGTGCAATACTTCGTTTTTTCTTTGACTAAAGGGGATTTTTAGGTGGCAAGATAAAGTTTATACTCGTCTTTCTCAGTGCTGTCATAGGCTGTTCTCCAGAATCGCTCTAGTCTTTTACAGATTACTGTTATTATTTTAAGCACTTCGAATTACCAAGGAGCAAAGAGAGGCGATTACCACCTAAATTATTTTTTTATCTCTGGTGCGACTGTGATCCCAGCTGCATCCAGCCAGCTTGTGTGGGCCTTGGCGTTGGTGTCAACATCCTCAGTATAAACCGGTTGTGACGAGACAAGAAGCTCGTGAAAAGTAAGAGGGCTGATTTTATTCCAACATCGTGTCTTGCTGGGTTTGAGATTAATTTTAGAGGCAGAAAGTCCGCTTGGGCTGGCTATGTTAAACAAAACCACAGTGTGATCGGACCAAATTAAAGGCAAAGTGCATTTGAAGGTGAGAAGAGGATGAATAAAAAAATACTGTTAGGCGTATGGCCCACTACATGTGTGGGTCCCACTGCCAATTGGTATAAACCTAGACACTTTATGGCGTCTACGAGGTGCTAGGACTCAGGATCTGCAACAGCTTCTAAATTAAAGTTGAAGTCTCCCAACAGGGTAAAATTGGAGGGAGCTAGTCCATCTTCCAGAAGAGACCGGGGGCACATAAAATGAATATGCACTTCAAACAGCGCCGCAGGTTGGGTTGGATGTTAAAAGCAAGTGCTTTACACACCTAACAGAAGATCCAAATTTGGATTTTCTGTGAATTCAGCGCATTCTAAGCTATGCTTTACTATGGATCTTGAGGTTTTAAGAGCACAGAGAATAGGCTTATTGATCTCTTTTAAAACATTGTGAGAGAAAGTGGACCCTAATAAACAAGTGTTGGTGGGAGATTCAAGAAGCAGCTTGGAAAAAAGTACATGACAAGAGGTACAACATGAATGTGAGGGTTTTGAGTGGCGATCAAAGGATAGACACAAGCAGTGAGACCTACCTTTATTATACAGTGCCAATAATTCCATGTTGGAGTACCGTATGAATGTTTTTCTTCTGGGGGTAATCGGGCAAGGGTGCTGGAGCTGAGTACCGTCTGATCGCGGACGGGCGGAGATGGGCATCCATGTATGATCTGTGACTCGCTTCTTTTGACTGTTCATCCTTTGGGCAGGTGCTTGCCAGTTCTCTCAGTTGGGTGTAAAATCTGTTGATTGTCTCTCCCTCTCTCTGGAGGGCCAGTCTCAGTTTGAACCACTCATAATCCTGGTTGAAAGGGATGTTGAAATGGACATTGAGTAATATGACTGCTACATCGTAATCGTGATAAGCCCCTGTCGCTGGAAGGTTCTCGAGGAGTGCGTATATTTCTTCTCAAGTAAAATGCAGCAGGAGGGATCTCATCACTGTGCTTGTTTCCCTCTTGGCCCTGGTGTAGATCTTGAGGCATCCCAACCACGTTTTCCTCCTGGTAGCTGCCGTGGCAGGCTAAATTACTTAATTGATTGGGGAGAGTGCAGTCATTGATGCATGTACAGAAACTCCTCCTTGTAACTGTACTAGGGATGCTGGCACTCGTGGAGACACCATAGCTCTATGGGTCATCATCCATGTCCTCTGGATGCTGCTGTGCCTGTCCCTTTCTCCTTCACGGTCATTCATCCTGAGGTGCCTTGCCCTTGCTCCAACTTCACCTAAGGTGTGCCTGTGTGGCACCACAGGCTGGCTGCATGGCTTGTGATTATTTGTTTCTCGTCTCTCTTGTTTCAGTTGACGTGGACGCCACAGCCATCAGGTGTTTGTGCCCTGGCATCCTCTTATCATGGTTCATATATGTATGTGTCCTACCACACCGGGGTAAGCATTCACAGGCAGGTTTATGTGAGTTCCTCTATAGGTATCTCGTAGTAATCTGCTGCCATGTTCCGTCCTCTTAAAAAAAAAAGGCCAGATGATGAGCAGCCATCTGGGTGCATGGGAGCATGCATTCTCCACAAGCAGATGCCTCGCTTCAGCCTGCTGTAGTTGAGGCAGGTGCCAGTGTGCATGTGTGCTTTGTGCTTTTCAGCAGACATGCCATGTTCTCCTCCACACCGCTTCCACCCTACTTCAGGTGGCCAGGAGCAAGCTATTTGTCCTGGCATGATGCTGCCAGGACCAACTGGCTGTTGTGACTGAGTGTTAATAATGGGGTTTCACATTGATTGGGTTTGACCTAGGCCAGACAGAACCCATCACTCTAGTCAGGGTAAGGGAGTTACACACACAGGATAACCCCTGCTCACCCCCTTGGTAGCTTGGCCGAGGAGTCAAACTTATCCCAGAGGCAATGTGTAAAGCATTTGCCAACACACACACACACACCAGTGACACACTAGGCACACCACAAAAGAAACTCCATACAAGGTTATATAAAAATATCCTTTGTATTATAGATAAAACACATTAGACCACAATCACATACCTCACTGTTACTTTGCCAACTAGGCAATTGTCGTAACATCATAGGTCACACATCACTTTTGCCAGCTAGGCAATTGTCATAACATATGTAGGGTACTAAAGCAAATAGAAGTTGCCCCTCGCATGAACATCATGAAAAACAACACGCTGCACCATCACTGTACGTATTATGCAGTTATTGCAGTGAGTGCACATTTTTAAATGGCATAACATTAAGGGCATTACAAGCAATACTGATAACTTGCCCATATCATGAAAACATCAGGGCAGGAATTGCAGTGGTCAGGTTAGGGTAAGAATACATAAATCATTAGATATCACCAGGAGCACATGGGGTGCAGCAGACTTGCACACCTATTACCTTTTATATGTTCGTTTCCACTTAACACATAGGGCACCAGAAATGTCAGGCATGCCTTTGGTGGGGATTACTGTAATCTTTGAGAGCACTTCAGTGCATTCTCCTCTTGGACCCTTGGCGCCCCTCAGGTATGTACCAACATGGGGTGGGAGCACACACTGCAGGAACAAGCGGTGAGCCAGTTCATGCTTCCCAGTGCTGGAGTTTGCCTTTCCAGCTGCCCACGTCCATGCTGTGCAGCTGTGGCTTAACACAATTGCAAAAAAAAGGAAAATGCCCCCAGACGGGATGTGGGCACACTCACATTGCAACCCAAGCAGGGAGACTTCCTTTGGTCTTCTGCCCGCCAGCTACTGCAACATGCAGCTGCCCACGAAGGAGCACAGTACGCTATCGCCTCTCACCAGAGGTATCGACTCCTGTGCTGGTGGTGCCAGGATTCCCGGTGGATGGGGCAAGGCGGCGTGATATTAGGGGCAGCTTCTCTGTTGCTGCAGCAATAGATTCTGGTGTGGCCTATTCCGTGCTGACTCCGCCTTTCTCCCTCGACGCCCGGCATCTACAACACTTGGGTTTCTCCGGCAACCCTTGGGCAAGCCTAGTTTCCTCAGAGGCTCTCTCATTGCTATAGCAACCAGGGGGGGGTGCATTCAGGCCCAAACTCGGAGAACACAAATTCAAAAGCGCTCCACACATGTTTTTACTGTGTAGGCACAGCACATCTTTGTGGGTGCACGCACAGACCGGCTGCCAGGTGGGAGGAGGAGCACACTTCCTCAATAATATGCTCTCCCCTCCTACTGCTCCAACCACAAGGGGCCCTTCAACAGCGCTCTCCACGCGCTGGACTTGAAAAACCAAGCGCTACTTAGTTCTTTTACATGGAATGAAGGGGAAGAACAGTCCAGTCCATCTCCTGCCTCAGATAGGAGCAGAAACTGCAGGCCATCCCACACCCACACAAATCAGGTGCAGCACCACTCACACAGTTTGTCAGTTCTCCCAAGAGTCAGGTCAGTTTTAGATCCAGCAAGGATCTTTCCCATGAAGTATTTTGTATCCCTGAGTCTTCCAACAAGAGGGCAGCACACACAAGCCTTTGGAAATCTCCTTCCCAAGCAAGATACCACAGCAGGGCAAAAAGAGTCAGTCTTTTTCCTCCACCACAGACAGTAGCAGCAACTGCGGCTCAACCCACCCCTCACTCAGAAAAGACGGTGCTCCACACACAGTCCTTCCACTATTCTTCTTGGCAGGGTCCTCTTTTTCCTGGAAGTAATCTAAAGTCCTGGAGTTTTAGGTGTAGTACTTACACCCCATTTTGTCATTGTTCTCTTTGTGGCAAGGGTCTCTGAACCTATTCCAAATAAGTCCTGTCCTCCCTGGTGCAGCATGACCACAGGGGGCAGATACAGCATTGTAGAAAAGGAGACACAGACTATTCAAGGGCAAGCAAAACTCCCCCCACCACACTTAATGCAGACCAGGTCTATTCAGCCCTGTGATGAGTCACACAGGCAAGGCAGGGGACACCTCAACCCCCCTAGTGACTGTCTAGAGTGAATGCACATCCCCAGCTCCTGTCACAAAAACACCAGATGCTGAATACACAAACAGCCAGAGGCACAATAAATGGTAAAGCAATAACATGCCCACTTTCTAAAAGTGGCATTTTCAAACACAGAATTTAAAAACCACCTTTACCAAATGGCGCGTTAATAAATTCTGAGTTCAGAGAGCCGCCCCAAACTTCATTTTCCTATCTTGTCCCTATGGAAAGCTACATATATAAAATGTTATAGCTCAGCCGAATTATAAGCCTATGGGGCAGACAGCCTTTCAATAGTGAAAAACAAAATACACAGTTTTTCACTATTAGGACATTTCACACACATATCCTACCTTTCACATACACTGCATCCTGTCCACGGGGGTACTTATGGCCTACCTTAGGGGTGCCTCACATGTAAGGAAAGGGAAGGTTTGGGGCACTTGCCAGGTCAACATGGCAGTTTACAAATGCACATACATACACTACAGTGGTAGGTCTGAGACAAATTACAGGGCCACTCATGTGGGTGGCACAATCAGTGCTGCAAGCCCATTAGTAGCATTTGATCCTCAGGCCTTGGCACACACCGTGCACTTTACAAGGGACTTACCAGTAAATCAAATATGCCAATCATAGATAACCAATCATATCACAATTTATTCAGAGAGCATATGCACTTTAGCACTGATCAGCAGTGGTAAAGAGTTCAGAATCAGATAGCCAACAAAAACAGGGTCAGAAAAATAGGAGGCAAAAGGCAAAAAGTTTTGGGGTAAACCTTTTAAAAGGGCCAGGTCCAACACTGAGGGTGCCGGGTGAGGGAGATCTCAGAAGAAAGTGTGTACCGCAGGGCTCTCCGACAGGGCTGATGGTGTTTGCGGTGGCAGCTTACTGGTTACCACCTCGTCACCATTGTAGTAGTGGGCAACCAGGGCAGGCCTACGCACACAAGACTGAATAAATGGGAAACATACAGTATGTAACACACAGTGTGAGATTGAGTGTCGTGCAGCCAAGTCCTCTTTATTTAACCCCTCGGCCACGCTCGGCTATGGTGGTGCATGCTGCAGTCACTCTTGCATGCTGGGTATCTCCTCACAACACTGAGAGGGAGATATCTTAAAAATGGAAACGATTAAATGTGAATTATCATGTTAGCTATTGGCTAAGTGATTGATTGATTGATTGATTGCTTTATTTCGATATGCATATATCATAAAAGCATTACACAAAGATATATAAAACAGCACATCGTAAAACATAGACTGTACATTAAAAACAACAAGTAAAAATAGCAATTAGACATAATAAATACATTTAAAAAAGCATTAAATCGATATAGACAGTCTTTTTAAGCGGATCAACCAGGCCCATTTTAAAAATTTAGAAACAGCGCAAACAATGGGAGGAGCTGTATCAGTTAATAGAATACGTAAAGCCACCGAATGCTGACGAGTACCCATCTCTCTACATAGTGGTTTGAGCCAGTGAGATCTGGGGCGCACATATTCCGGGCATTCAAAGAGGAGGTGTGCCACAGTTTCGGGTCTGTCAGTGCATAGGGCACAGTTGCGTGATACCCGCTTATTCGAGTTCCCTCTGGAGAGGAGATCGGCTAGGGGTAAAGTCCCTAGTCTAAATTTAATATAAAGGGCCCGATCCATTGGGATGGTAATAATGTCCAGAAAGGGTTCAAAGGCAACAACATCTTTTATTCTCAGGTAAGCTGCGGTGGAATTGCAGTGATGCTGATTGCTGATGAGCTTTAAGGAAACCCATTCCCAGTATATTTTTTTCAGAGTCTCCTTCGGGGGAGCTGAGTGTGTGGACCAGCAAGAACCCAATCCCAGGTCCCCAAGCAGGTGTTTAATGTCCCTAAGCCATTTGATCTTCTGCCAGCCATCCGAGTGCATTACCTCTACCAGCCCGTCTGCATAAGATTTTAATTCCGGGACCCTCCACAAGCGAGCCCACAATAAAAGAGGCCGGAGGCGGGCCAGGTCCTTAACCACTTGGATGCTAAGGCATGCTCATGATTTACACTAAATTTCCATTGAAATCAATGGAAACTCCATGACGAGTTACCCTTGTCATTAGCACTGAAGGGGTTAATTGATGTACAGCCCGCGTCCATGAGCACCGGAACTGTCGGGGTGCTCATCGGGATTGCCATGAGGTCCTTAATAAATTTATTCTCTGCCTTAGACAGAGACTCCATGTTACCCAGACCCCATAGCTCTGCTCCGTAAAGTGATGCAGATACTGCTCTAGCCTTGTATATATCAATTATCGGAGCTACACACTGTTTGGATGAATTGTTGTACTCCTTTAACAAGGCTCCCCCCACCCTTTTGTGGCCCACAGTCATTTTATTAATGTGGGGAGACCAGTTCATAACATCACTCAAACGGATTCCCAAATAATCAAATTCTGATACTCTTTCTAGAGGGATAGAATTCAGAATGGGGGGGCGGCCAAGTTTGCTGGGGGGGTGCATGATTAAGTACTTCGTTTTATCCACATTTATGACAAGTCCCCTGTTTACACAAAAATCCTGAAACCGATTCAGGAGCTTCTGGAGGCCTTGGGGGGTTTTCGAGATAAGAAGGGTGTCGTCGGCAAACAACAAGGTTGGAATCTTAACGCCACCCAGTGTGGGGGCGTCTGCTGGTTCTTCAAGCAGATGCTCTACCACCCCATTCACATAGAGAGAGAATAGGGTGGGAGCTAAAACGCAGCCCTGCCGGACACCCCTCTCAACCCGGATCTTGTCAGTCTTTTCCCCATTCAAACCCCATCTAACCTGGGCATAGTTGGCATTATGCAATTTCATGAGGAGGTTTAAGATATAAGGGGGCATCCCAAGACCATACAACACCCTCCAGAGTTCCTCCCTAGGAACCAGGTCAAAGGCAGTCTTCAGGTCTATAAAGGCCAGATAAAGACTGCCCTTGCCCAGCTCCACCACCTTCCAGTAGAGTAACAGGAGTCTAAAGACTTGGTTAATTGTTCCTGTGCCTGAGCGAAACCCAGCTTGCATCTCGGACAGTATGTGGTTATCATCCACCCATGAAAGAATCCTCCCCAGAATTGCTTTTCCCGCCACCTTCTGGGTCGAGTCTATAAGGCTTATTGGCCTATAATTTCCTGGTAAATCCCGACTACCCTTTTTAAAAATTGGGACTACCTCTGCCCCTTTCCAGGACTCTGGCACAGATCCTCCCTCAATAATGACATTTAAAAGTGCAGAGATCAACACCCCCCATTCACCTGGATATGCTCGAAGAAGGTCCCCTGGTAACCCATCCGGGCCAGCTGCTTTTAGTGGAATGAGAGTTTTAATCAGGTTCGTAACCTCACGTGCAGAGAAAAGATCCATATCTCTGTCCAAAGTATAGGGGGGAAGGATAAAATGATCATTAAGTGTGCATTCAACAGCACAATAGAGAGCCAAAAAGTGGTCAAACCACACCTTGGCAGTGATAGTACAAGTCCTCAAGTTGTCGTCAGGACAATTCCTACTGCCCACCAAGTCCCAAAACCCTTTGGCATCTCTCCCTCGACTGGCAGTCAAAAGGTCCTGCCAAAAGTTATCCTCCCATTCTTTCTTAGCGTTTTTTTTGGCAGTGTGAGTATAACCTTCTGGCCTCCCTAATCCGGATTTGTGATTTAGATTTAACTGCGTCAACAAGCAGAATCTTCGCCTCTCTGCACTTACGGTTAAACCAGCCTTGTCTAGCCCGGGGACCTAGTTTCTTCCCATTGACGCTACCTGGAACAATAAAAAGATCACTAAGAGCCTGAGTTACATTGCAAAACCTGGCAGGGACATCCACCGGCCCACCCCCCAGAGAGTCAAGGTTTTCTAGGGCTGCAGCTAAGAGCTGCGTTATAGAAGATGTTTTCTCCACTGAGAGCGACAGCTTAGCCCACTTTAGCCGTCGACCGCAATTAGATACTAATGACATATCCGGGACGGGAGAACAAAAAGTTCTGCTCCCTATACCGTCTAGCCACCTATGGGTCAGGGTAAGCGAGAGAAGATTATGGTCGCTCTCTACAGAGGGTATGATAACCATATCCTTTACCATGCTCCATAAGTGGATGTCAAGGAGAAAATAATCGATTCTAGACGTATGCGCGGGCCTATTGTATGTATGGGCTCCCTTTTTATCAGAACTAGTCCTGCCATTAAGGGCCCTCAGGTCAAACTCCATTGTTAGGGAATTAACCTGGAGCACCACTTCCGTCCATTTTTTAATTGGGCTAAGCTCTAGGGCGGGTATACCCCACCTATTATCGTCGACCTCTTGATCCTGTAAAACTTCAGAGCCAAGAGGCTCGAAGGTGCAGTTGAAGTCGCCCGCAACCAGAGTGCGGTGCTTATGTGGAGAGGATCGAAGCAGGGCCTCCAGGCGGGCTATAGTGGGGGATTCTCTACCCCCCTTCATACCTCGGGCGTAAATGTTAAAAATATTTACAATAACCTGACCCTTGGGATTTTTCAAGGTGATATTAAGGAGGTCCGGACACTGGGTATCATGCTCCTCCACCCTACAGTTAAGTGCAGAAGCTACCCAAACAAGGAGGCCTCCCGAGGGACGACCCCTACCAGTCTCTAGTTGTACAGCCGGTATATAGTGGGATGAGTATCCCACCTTGTGAGAGGGCTCCCTGCACCAGGTTTCCTGGAACAGGCATATGGAGTATTCCTCCACAAGAGCGTTCCAGTCGGGCAGGGCCAATTTCCTGTCTAGACCGGCCACATTCCAACTGAGAACCCTAACAAGTGGGTCCGTCACAGCCAAAATGCTACCGGGCTCAACAGGGCCCACCATGTCTGTGTCTCCCATAGGAGGACAGGCAATGGTAGGCTCAATTTGGACCATCGCCACCCCTGCTTCCCATATATCACCAGGGGCGACCTGCTCCCCTGGAATAGGCAGTAGGTCGTTTCATAATACAGAACTGGAATTTCTAAAATTAGATGTTTTATCCACTCTATTATTAGTTATACCCCTACTATTTTTCTGGTGATCAAGGGTTTGTCACCATCCCCTCCCTAGATCTTGCCAACCACCCGAAGTATTAGTAAACGGGCCAGAAGTATGATTATAGTACTGTGGCGGTGGAGCTGATGTAACAATCCCTGGCCACAGACAACTTGGGGGGCAATTTTGCTCGTTAAACAGACAAGACGAAACACTGGTGGGACGTGGGTAAAAAAAGTGAGGTCAACAATACCAATTCCTCCTTTACTTGTGCACCAACTCTGTCTTGTTAGCCATCCTACCACCCTTGGGTCTTGAAAGTTGACCACAATACAGTCCCCCCCCCAGGCTTTTGGTGGTGGAGCCTATCCAATCTATTCGCCTCACCCCCAATATAAGACCATCAACTTCCCCTGGTAGAGGCCGATTCACCCTTAGCCAGTGCATAGCCTTGTTTTTAAGCATCTGGAAGGTTTCTCTCTGTCCCGGTGGGAGTGGTGGGACATTAATTAGGACTGCTACAAAGGGGAAGGAGTCTGGGGTGAGGTTCATGGGGGGTTTCTTGTGAGGTGGCTTTGTCGGGGGTGGTACGAACGGTCTGGGGACAATAGAAGCAGGGCGGGATATAGGTTTATTTGCTAAAGGTTGATTACCAGTAGGTAGGGCAGATGATAAGACAGTACCCTTTCTAATGCCCATAACACCCCCTGCTACTACAGTGGCCAAGGTATTTCGGCTGGGCGGCGGTTGTTGTGCCGCAGTCTGAGCAGGTGCTACAATAGTGGGAGAATTTGAGACAAGTCCCAGTGGTGCTAAGTTAGGGGGCTTCAGAGGTCTCTTCGCTGCCGCGCTATCAATCTTTGCAGGTAATGGAGAGTTGGATTGTTGCCTTTGTCCCTTAGCTTGTGGTGGAGCTTGAATAGTGTTCTGGCACTTGCTGCTTTCATCCAACCTAGCCTGAACTTTTATCAATGCTTTGGTAGAAAAGAAATTATCTAATGTTACCTGCTCAAAATGGTCTAAGCGGTCAGAGAGCTTACTAATACGTTCCTCTAATGGGAGCAATATTGACCGTAACAACCTTTCTAGGTCAGGGAGCAGGCTGCTCAGGGATGGCTGTTTATCAGCCGTTACCAACCCTGTGTCTGAAGGAATGGTAGAGCTAAGATCTGGACTATCCAGTGTCACAACAACCCCCTCTTGCATAATTTCCCTACCATGGCTTACTTCGGAAGCAGCCTTGCTAGAGTGCATACTTTTATTAACTTTTCTAAGTTTGTGTGGTGGCTTAGCTGGAAGGCATTTTCTGGATACAGTATAACTTTTTCTTTTAGAACCTGATTTAGGGTGGATCAATGGAACCTGAGCACATAATTCAGCTGTACAAGTTATAGACTCTGTATGACTCGCACAAGAAGGAATCAAATCGCCCACAATACCCTGGTTCTCCTTGTTAGTAATTACATCATGAACTAAGTAGGATACGGCAGGTAAATTTAGTGATGACAACGGTGTAACTAATGCAGGATAGATTTGTGCAGAGCGCTTATCCACAGGATTTTTTAGTAGTTCGATAGATAATCTCCGCTCTGCACGCCTCTCAGCAAGCGATATTTCTTTGTCAATCAACTGAGGTGGGCGATTAAAAAATGTATCCAAGGGACCAATAACTGGTTGCCCGGCATCGCCCGGTGGTGTCATCAAGGCGGTGCTACTTGGGAGTTCCGGCATTCCTTAAGGTTATCAGCCCTTTTTCAACACTTACTGATAAGCACTTATGTGGCACAGCAATGCACTAAAGGATATAATGATTGTTTGAAATCAATGTCAGAGGCCCCGGACGGCCACAGACGGTCCCGCCCTTGTCCCGGGCTTCTCCCGGCGCGCTCCCGCTCGCTCCCGCGAAGCGGAAGCTCCGGACAGCTAAAAAACACAACTACTGTTGGCTCATAGGCTGATAGGCGGGTGGGCGTGGCCAGCGGGGAGAGCAGCCCAGGTGTGGCAGATTGGGCGCGCAGGGGCTCCTGGACACTGGAGTCCCTGCCTATCTGCTCGCAGCCCCGCCAACGCTATCGCCTGCCCCGCGCTCCTCACAGCAGTGTTCCCAGCAACCAGCAGCTTCAAAAAGTCACAGAATGCGCTGCGGGACCCGCGGAGCGGGTCCGGCGAGGCGCTGGAGTAATCCTCTCTGTAGGAGCACGCAGAGTAACAGCGTAGAGCCAAGGGCCAAGTAAGGACAGTCAGAAATCACCAGAGGGGTCCCGGTGGGCCGTGGGTAAGAACTATTGGCTAAGTATAGTAAAGTATTTTTGCGGCGAAGGCAAAATGTTATTTGCAAGGGTCGTATAAATCATGCACACCTTAAAGTAGTGTTTCTATTCAATATTTGGTATTATGCTAAAATATGTCGAATGATTATGGGAGCCATTCAAGAAAAAATGAAAGGCTGAGTCATACTTGCCCTCATTCCAACATGTGATCTGCCTGCTACATGGCGGTTACTGAGCATGTCTACTGTGCTGCCCCACTAGCTATATCTGCACACTCATCCCAAACGCCCTTCACACAGGGCCTGCTCTCGCAGGTACTGGAATCAGCAGGACAAGGTTTTCTCTTCCATCGAGGGATGATGAGACCGCTGTATCACTGTTGTTTCAGGTATAGCTGAAGCAGATAGATACTTTTTGGTTTGAAAGTGCAGTAGGCAGTGACTGTCTTTGTGCTGTTTGCTGGTGTTTCGCTCAGTGCTTGCTTACGGTGGCCTTTCAAAGTTTTAGAAGTGAGATAGTTCTATTTAGTGAAAGTCTGCTAAATGTACACTGCAATGGGAGACTGAATCAATGATTGCCAGCTAAGAGGATGGTATGTCACGAATACCTCCCAGCAGAGGTCTCTTGGTGCTGATAGTAGCATCCTGTCTGAGGGGACCAAAAGTTAACCTGCCTGTTTAAACAACCAGGCCTTTAAACAATTACTAAAGGAGCTAAAATCTCTCACATGGCAAATCTTTTGTGGCAGCGAGTTTCACATGGTGGGAGCCATTACTGAGAAACTCCTATCCCAGAATCTGCTCTTCCTCAATCCAGAAACTTCCAGTTGATTTAAATTGACTGATCTCACAATTACGTGAGGCGATGTATTTATTAATGTTATCAGCAACAAATGCAGGGGCTTCCCCATTCATAATTTTGAACGCTATGCAACACACCTTGAACTATATTTATTCCTCCACAGGAAGCCAGTGGATTTTCTGTAGCAAGGGGTGACGTGTTTGCACACTAAGTATCCGCACCCCCCTCAGCTCCCAGAGATTGTGGACAAGGAGCACCATGTGCCCCGACCCCTACCCAGCAAGGGACACTGGCCTCGCCACCATGTTTCTGGACAGAAGAGGGTGGGCACTGAGCGAGGATGATAATCTTGCATGGAGAGTGATTTTGTCTAGTCAGATCAAGCCATGTTTATTTTTAGAATCATCGATTCATATACCAAAGAAATCATTACCTTTCTTAAATAGATACAATATTTGATAAAATAGGTTATACATTTGGTGGGAAAACATACAAAGACATTCTGCAGTCCTATATCTTCCTATTTGCAAATTCCTAGGGTTTGCGATTGCAAAGTGTTTTTTAGGGATGTATTAAACTCCTTTTGTGAGTCGGAAAAGTATTTCCATCTTGCAAAATGGGTCTACTGACCCATGCCACAATGGAATTAGGTGGGGGAGTGAAGGGGTGTTTAATTGTTTGTGACTGCCATCGTGGTTGCTAACCATTGATCAGTTACCGAAACCTTAAGAGACGTGATACATGATTTGCAAAGGGGAAGGTGTGAAGGCAACTTTTTGTCCCTCCAGACAGGCTGGCACAAACCCAGTGGCATATGAAATACCCCCAGAATCGGTTTTGAGTGACCACAGAGGAGGGAACTGCTTATATCCATGGCTGCTCCTCTGGGTGGGCACATAGCTCTGTACAAGTGAAGAAGGGTTTTCGTCTGGCTACAAGCTGCAAGATGCTCTTTTTTTTGAGTGACCAGTTGACCGGGACCAACTGGACCTGTCCTAGACATTCCTTGGTGGACTATGCTGCATGAGCCCTAGCCTCTAACTACTGTACATGAGGTCTTCGGAGTCTTCGAAGTGACCTATAGCATTTGTGCCAGAAACCCTAAAAAGTTGGAACTTAGAAAATGTTTGGACTTTAAAGACCTCTAGAACCTCTAGGGGGCCTCGTGGCAAAGGTATCTGATTTTGATGCACCTTCCTCTGATACAGCTTCAGGCTTGCCCTGCTGGAGTATTTTGAGTGCCATTAAAAACTGTTTAGGGCAGATTTACAATATGGCAGATGGTCCGTTTCTGTGTCAGAGTGATGGAATAAATTACTCCGTTGCCCTTGTGAAGTTTCCGTCTGCCAGATGACCGGCAAGCAGGTAATCATTTCTTAAAGCAATTCCAGGAACCGTTGTCAGGGCGGTTCCTGTCAATGCTTTTTGCAGTTTGGTACAGGGCTCCATCCATCAAACTGTTTTCTTTTCCATTTTCAAAAAGAAAATCCTGAAGCTGGTTTTTCTTTTTGAAAATGAAGATGTTTTACTGCTCCTTACTGCCAGGGTTTTCCTTGGGGTGATGGGCAGCGAAAACTGACCTCTAATTCTGCACATTTTAATTAAGTGGGTGGAATTAGAGGTCTGCATCTGACAGCCTTTACTCCACAAGGATGTCGGATGGGTTTAATTACAGTGGAGACAGAGTAGTCTCTGCCATGAATAAACTAAAGGGCCACCTGCACCTAAATTTGGCTGCAACGGATCATACTTACCACCAACATGAAAGTGAAAACTTCTCCACTGCTGTGGGAGAAAGGAAATGTGCCACATCAGTATTTTTATCTCTCTCCTTTTGACGCATGGTAGCACAGCACTTTGGTTGCTGTGCTTCCTACTATCAAATGTTATTGAATTTGGGGGCATATTACCAAGGGCCTTATCGCCACTTTAGCGGGAATTTTTCCCGCTAAAGCGGTGATAATTTAATCGCCCTATTACCTAGCTGTCGCTAACACCAGTTAGCGACAGCTAATAGGAGATAGCGAGCTTCTGGGGGCCCACTTTGCATGTCAGCGATATATATCGCTAATGACATGCAAAGTGGGCGTGCCAAGATGTTAGCGACTGGAAACAGTCGCTAACATCGCTAACTCCTATTACCAACTTTTGGAAATAATCACGCTAACCGCGATTATCTCCAAAAGCTAACGACAGCCCAGAGCAGTTCTTAGCCATGTTATCCAATGGGAGGTGGATAACATGGCTAAGAGCATTTGCTCGATAATGCAGGAATTTCGCTGATTTCTCAGCGATATTCATGCATTTCCCACGATTTTTACCGCTTTTGAGATAAACCTTGATAATATCAAGGTATCTCAGCGGTAAAAATCGTCGGAGCGCGGCAATATTATTTTACCCGCTAACCAAGCTTAGCGATAATTATCGCTATTGCTTGGTAATATGCCCCTTGGACCTTAATTTGTGACTAAGAATAGGAACATGCAGGGAATTTAAGGTCAGATGTATATTTTCCATTTGCAAACCAGCGAAATGCAATTTACAAAATGATTGGTTTGTGAATGGAATTTGCGTTGAAACCTACGTGCTCAAAGATACTACAGCAAGTTGTAAATTCATAGTGGGTGTCAGAAAAACATGCCTATTGAATGCAAGCGACCCCCAGTGGAGGGATGTCAATGCAGGGATGGAGGCATGCCAGTTATAGCAGACCTCTGACCCCGCATTGCTTTCCAAAACGGGAAACCTTTTTTTACAGCATCCCGTGTCCATCAAAGGCACATGTGAAAAAAATACATGTTCCATTTAAGAAGGCATCGGTCCACTGCTCCGCTTCCTCTAAGGTCACTGACACGATTCACAATTGAAGGTGTTGCATTCCTCTTTGCAAATCAGTTATCACCCTAATTTGTGGGTCAGTAATGCATCACCGGGTTGCAACCATAGTTTTATTCGCAAACCATTGATGCAGTTTTTATCAGATGAAAAATAGGAGGACGACACCCCTTTCATGGTACCTCCTATTTACAACTCGGAAAGCATTCAAATGCCTTTTTATATCTGAAGGAATTGTGAAGTTTGAAATGTGATTTTGTGAGTTGCAGTGTTTACAACTGCAAAAGGGGCACTATTTTCCTCTTCATGAAACTGGGCTGCAAAAGAGACAACAAACTTCAAATATACATGTATGCCCCTGTGAAAATTTATTTTACATCCATGATGTCTTTGAGGTATAAACCACTTTTCTTATTTGAATTCCTTCTTCATTATTCACACAATGTTTTGGGCTTGGTCATGAGATAAGTAGTAGTAGGAAAGCATTTTGTTTATTTTGTTGAGCTCTGGTTTTATCAGCGGCCGCCACTGAAGCGCCTTGAGACCCTCTGGGTATGTAGTGCGCTATATAAATTATTTGACTTGACTTGACTTGAATGGAGGATTTACCACTTTCTATGCAAAGTACAGGAAGTTTCATTACCGTTGAATTCTACATAGAGCTCAAAGGGCTGAAGGTACCATTTATTGGTCCTAAAATACTGATTGCAATTGGTGACCAGTATTTTTGCCACAAGTAAATATTTTTATGAACTGACCTAAGTGCCATTAGGTCAGTTCATGAAAAAACAGAATCGGATTGAGTCACAATCTGACCTGCCAAATAAATATGTTTTGCAGCTTGCAAATTGAAACTCAATCCGATTGGCCACAATTACAGGGATGGTGGTCTTCAAAGGTCAACAGGCCACCATGTCTGTGATTTATTTTTAATAAAGTAAACTTTGAATTTCAAATGAATGTATGACGTTACAATGCATACATTTACAATGCATGCCTTTACAACACAGTTTTTACATCGCAACATCCTTTACAACGCATTCATTTACATAGCATGCCATTACATCGCATTTACAGAAACTACCTTTACAACGCATTCCAACACATCGCATTATACCTTTACAACGCATACCATTACAATGCAAATCAAAATCATATCAAATCAGCTTTATTCGATTTTTGATACAATAAAAATCATGAAATGCACAAATTCAAAAACAAGCATTATTCACATTATATTACACAGTACAGAGTCACAAAAGATCCATATGTGTACACAGAACAATCCCAAGGACCTCATTATAATGAGCTTTACATTGTATTCCAGTATCTAATAACAGCCCTAAAAAGGAGGAAATAGCCATAGTAGTTTGTTCATTTTACAGATGTTGTAGCCTTAAGACAGCTGTTCTACATTGTCATAGGCCCCAACTTCTTTGGATAGGGATTAAAAGCTTTTTCCTCGGTAAAACACAGTATGCAATGCAAAGTAATTGTGTTGACATATCATCACACGGGCATAGGGGGAGATTTTTCGACCAGTCATTAGTTTCTGGGAAAGTAGTCATTCTAAAAAAAGACCCACAATGAAAGCGGGCTAGAAGCATACGACAAAAACTACTCTGTACCTGTACCAGATAGGGTTGTATACCTAAGCATATTGTCATCAGATGGTTGTCCATGACTGTTTTCTTCTCTTTCTTAACAAGCCATTGCTTGTTCTCGAAGTGGTTCTGGCAATATGCTTTTAACGTTATTCTAGATATCGTTTCCATACTGATTGGAGAGTTAAAATATTCTGGATGGCCAATATCGTGCAACATGCTTTTTATGTAACTGATCCATGGTATATTAGCCTCCCTGTCCAGTTTAAGACAATCCAAAATTACATCTCTGTTAAAACCTGTCTCCATAGATATCCACACCTTATGCCACAATAAGAGAGGATTAATTCTAATGATGTTAGATGTGTATGGAAGACCAAGTTCCCTATGACAACTGAAAGTGGCAGTAGAGCTGGGGACCGCCAGCAGATAACGGATGAAAGTATTTTCACAACGTTGAATTTGCCCCTGCCCCCCAATACAGTTCCTTAATAAATAATAGCAAAGGTGGATCAACATCCATATCTTTAAGAATGCTCCACAGCTTGTCATGTATAACACAATCGAAAGCTGAACTTAAGTCAACATACGATCAGAAAAGTTTACCCTGCTTTGCTAGTGTGTATTTGCCTATAATTAATGACAAATTAAGTCCCTGCTCGGTTGCAAACGAGGCCTGTGCGAAATCCATATTGGTAATTTGATAACACTCATGTTTCTTCAGCCCATGTCTGATGTTTATTTAAAATGACCTTCCCTGCAACTTTCATGAAAGCATCCAATAAGGAAATTGGGCGATAGCAGCTTGGTTCATTTCTATCCCCCTTTTTGAATATGGGAATCACAATTGCATCTGTCCAGGTAGGAATAAACCTATGACGATTACAACTAATTAGGACATTCCTTAAAAGCGGGGCCCATAACACAATATTAGATTTATAAACATCCACTGGGACGCCATCCGGCCCCAGTGCTTTCCAAGGGGCACTCTCGGTTTTGGCCCTAATAACCTCCTCAAGGGAGATGTCAATGTCTAGGGGAAATACTCTAGACTGTACATTGTCTTCAGTCCCCATTACCACTGTCATTGTCTCATTATAATCAGAGGTCTCATCGTTGTAGAGCTCTGCAAATAATTCTACCCACTTCTTCTCCGTGATTACTATGTCAATGATATCAGTCTCCCTATTCATAAAAAAGGGAGCATTGACCACTTTCCAGAAACCGATGTTATCTTTCTTTATACATGCCTGATGCAGGGCCTGTCATGCTTCCCTTTTTAATTGTGTCTTCCGTTTTTTTAATGCTAATCGATATAAGGTTCTGGCCTGTCTTACTTCTTCCTTACATCTAGGTTCACTATGCAGGACATTTTCCAAATG
This sequence comes from Lissotriton helveticus, assembly GCF_964261635.1. Lineage (NCBI taxonomy): Eukaryota > Metazoa > Chordata > Amphibia > Caudata > Salamandridae > Lissotriton > Lissotriton helveticus. Next base: position 571,097,090 of record NC_136071.1, on the reverse strand, counting down.
GGCATGTGCCGTGCTACATTCTTTGTCAAACCAGCCATGTGATTTATACACTCCTTGTCGCTGCTCCCTCGTTAATAATTTCTGGGCCTCGTCTGTTATCTTAGCCGCAAAAATTTCTACATTGGCCCTAGTCTGTGAGAGACATATTTCTATATCATCCAGAGATCTTTTAGCTAATTGTTTAAGGAACGCCACAGAGTCCACTTTTGCCCAATTTAAAGTGTCTCCTTTTGTACTAGCAAGATTAATATTAAATTATAATGTGTATCCCTGTTTATACCTCTTGCCAGCCCTCTTACCAAGAGATCTAGACTAATCGGGTAATGATCACTCATTAAAATATCAAGGTTTTACAGATGGAAACGTTGCAGGAATACCTTTTTGACATTAAAACAAAATCAATAATTGAATTACAACCCCTCCCGTTAAAAGTAGGCTCAAAAGGTACAGGGGGTAGGCACATTTCATTAGCATATCCCAGATCACATCGGAAACCCATTTCATTTAGCAAGTCCCCCATAGTTGTATGTGAGAAATGAGTCCGTGTTTCTTCCTTATCCTTGCCTAGGCAACAGATACCCTGTTGACTATATTGGCACAAGAAACAATTAAAGTCGCCAACCCATATAATGAGCATATCCCCAGGTATTTTTTCATCTATATTTTTCAGATTTCGACAGAGATCTGCAAAAACATTCATCATCAAAGTTTTGGGGATATTATTATAAAAATGTATTACCACTGTACCCTTTTCTCCACCCATACTCACAGTTAAAATTTGGTAATAATCAGTGACACTTACAAGTTTCACATTAGTGACCCCTGCCACGTTGGAGACATAAGTGCATAAACCCCCTTTGTTTCGCCCCTGCTTGCTAATACTGGCTGGAGTGTTAAAGGTTCGAAAGCCATTTATATCATTTTCTCCGGTTACTCAGGTTTCTTGAAGGCAGATTATAGAATATTCTTCTATAAAATTTAACCACTGGGGTTCTCTTACTTTAGTTGATAATCCCGCAATGCTCAAGGTTAATATTTTACACGGTTTGATGGTGTTTGCCTTGAACTGCTCCCCACCCGCAGCGTTCGTTGTCATATTTCTCGTGTGAGTATCCCTTTGCAGAGTCGATGTTATTACTTTAGTAGGTCTATTTCCAATCTTGCCTTGGGTTTTAACTAGGTTTATGTATCTGTCCCCGCCCTCCATGCTGAAGTCTGGGTGCAATATGCAATCTCTTCCTCTCTCGCACGTGATATCAGAACCATATTCCTGTGCATACGAGATATCACCCAGTGGGAGTAAATAATCCACCTTCCTTTGACCATTCTCCCTCCCTTGGTTTAAGGTTGGTCAATCTAGGTACTTCATTGACATTAGCGGGTCGATGCGATTATGAAGTGGGACATTTCATTGTTGTGTTAGATCGGTATGGGGATCCCTTACATAGTTCTTGGCAGGTAGCCTAGGCAGGAGTGGATACGGGGGATAAAAAGCCCCTACGGGTAGGACATTAATTTCATTAGGGTTATAAGATGTGTTCCCTACCCTAGTAAGAAGTGCGTGCACTAGGATAGGGTCACAAAACATCAAAACTATGCAGTCTCCCTGAAGGGCTTTTCGTTCCTTGCCCAACTACTTGACCCGTCTTGCCATTTTAAAGTGTTTAAATAACGCATCACTAAGACCAGATTATCTTCCTAGCCAATGCAAAGACTTGTTAAGGAGTGCCTCCCATGTTTCATTCTCTGGTGTCTGTATTGCAGGGGCATTGGCCAGGATTACTAAATACGTTGTGGTTGTTGGGGGTAAATCAAGGCAACCACACACTGGGGTCTCCGAAATTAACCTCGACCCAGTTGGAGGTACCCCTGTTCTGGTGTGGGAACTATTCTTTTCAGCACAAGGTCTATTTAGACCAGTTTTGACATGTCGTTCATTCCTTCTCGGGGGGGGGGCTACTAATGGGTGACAGTCTAGATGCAACGTGCACAGTATCTATATTTGGAGTAATTATGGATATCACACTATTAGACCCATTCAAGTGTGTCCCTGTCTGTGTACTCAATCGTGTGCCCCCTATGGTAGTTCCGGTTAATCCTCTTAGGTGCCCCTCCAGATTCGCCACTCTCACTGTCAGTTTCCCCAGGGCTCCAACCATGTACCATCTAAGCTCTTTGATATTTTTACCAGTACCCAAGTTTGTCCCTCCATTTGCGTAATCACAGTAGGTTTTCCTGGGCTTGCAGTATTTTTACGTGCAGGTTGTTTTAATAATAATTGTTTGCCCGGGGTTTTCCTTTTCTTGGGTATCAAGTTTTTTGTCCATCTCACAGGGTTCTTCTCTACCCTTTTTTCAGCCGGTATACCCTCTGCCTTGTCCGGGTTCTTACTACGTTTCAGGGAGGTTGGGAATCCACCTCTAGATCACTCAAATCTATGTGATCAGGAATCTCCTGAATACAACAATTTTGGCCAACGTGGACAGTATGGCTCTCACTTAAGGGGGTGAGAAGTTTATTCAATAAACTAGGACCTTCCGTTTGTATACCCCGCCTCCCTTTTATCAGCGTCTCCTCTACCGTATTTATTTGTTCTTCAGTAGCCCCCATAGCACCAGTAAAATAGATCAGCAATGAGGTTTGTCCCACTGATTTTCCATCTGAGTTTGTCACAGTGGCTACATGACCCATCTTCCTTTTGCTCATTATCTTTGCTTTTTCCTTCACACCCCCAGATATTTAAGATACCTTACACATACAGTTGTAGAGAGATGGTCAAACCTAATATAGATCCGAACTTTTCAATTTAGCCCTTTTGCAAGCGTGTGTTTGTAGATAGAAACCGAATCCTTTTATAGATCTTGACCCCCCTTCAATGCAACAGGTTTCGGCAATAGTGTTACACCCAGGAGCCAGGCTACAGGCTACTTACTGCTAGTCCCACAGTCTTGTATGTCCAAGTTATGGGGCAAGAGATGGGGCCCAGCCCAGCCTCGCAGATGCTCGGACGGGCTCAGACACCCCCCCTTGGTCCGGCGTGGCCCGTGCGCGACCCAGGCGCACATCCTGCGCTGCGGGGTTTGAAGCTCCGCTTTGTAGCGTGCTGGTCACGCCTCCTACCTCGCAGCTGTAGGAGATTGCCGGTATTGCACCCTGGGACACTAAGTCCAACCAGGGCGTGATGAACGGCAGAGTAGTCCCACTAGCGTCAGACCGCTGCTAAGACCCACCCACTGCAGGTCACAAAGATGTCTCAGAAATGCTCCGTAGTGGAGAACAGGGCCCCCAGGGCAAATGTCACAGGGTAATGTGGAAGCATTTAAGGTAAGTTTTGGATAGTATAGGGGTAATAATTACTATTCTAACTCCAGTGAGTGCAACAGTAGTGTAAGTGTTGGACAGTGTAGGGGTAAAAATGGGTCTTGGTGTAACAGATGGGCAATTTTATGGAGTCTGGTTATAGCTGAATAAACAGACGGCGCGTTATTTGGAATGAAAATGCAGCAACTAGATCCGATGACTCTACAGGCCCCGCCCCTATCGGCCAGTATGACGTCAAGGACGAGACGATTCTGTAAAACGACAAATCTCATAGCAGATTGCTCTTCGGTTAAGTTACCTAGAGCAGAGGCAGTCTCATTTACCACAGCTTCAAGAGTTCTTGTTAACCTACGGATTAGCTTACTATTCTGGATAGGTCCTATAAAGAAGAAGAAACCTCTATTGAAATCTGTGTACTGTTCTAGAGCAGTTTCAGTATAATCGACAATTGGGGACTCCCTTCTATGTCTAATGTGTACTAGATGTGTATTTCTATGATAATCAGGTGGGGCTAGGAAAACTGGTGGCAGTAGGAAGGCAATGTAACAGGTTCCCTCCCAATCGAGGGGCAGACGAACATATGCAGTTTGACCACAAATAAAATAAGAATGACGTGAAGCTTTAAAAATAGATTTCCCACTGTCACTATACTTGACAATAGTAGTACAATCACTGTGTCCTACATGTACGGAACCATTATTTCGGACACATAATTCGCCTTTGACTGGTAGTACTGAAATAGCAGGTAAGTCTGGAGTGGAATCAGACTGAACATTCAAGACCATGAAATTCGAAGAATAATTACCTAAATTATACACTTCATTTTCTAGATCTAACCCGGTTCTGTGGGGGAGACCTTGCTTGTCTGGAAAACATGTACTGTTAAGAAAAGACATATCTGTTGAGGATGACGTTAACGTGGACCATGCTCCACACGAACCATTATGTGAAAATGGATAAGGAAAAAGTGGCAGAACTCCCTTCGGTATCTGGAAAGGGGGGAGTCGACCACACACCCAACAATTAGTGGCATTGCTGGTCTGATGTGAGTAATGTAACATGCGGATAAAGGAATTATTTCGCATAGCGAGGCGGTAAGAGAGTTCATGGGGAGGTAGATCACTAAACGTGTGCTCTACTGTAGCATTAGCAGACTTATTTACATGAAGAACTGGGAAATACAAGAAAAATGCATAACTGGTGCAGGAAATCATAATGCTGAGAAACAATATGAAACATAGAAAAACGATACATCGAATTGAGTTTTGACTGACTCTCTCACTATGGGGGTCTATTTTATACATGTCAGAAACAGTCTAACCGTTTCACCTAGGGGAGGACTTAGACAATCAAACTGACTGACTTATTTTACTAGACCTTAACTTGAGTTTATACTCCTGTTGCGGAGTTTTCTCTAACAGGGGAGGGTTTGTAGCAATGTCTTTTGCGGGACAGTCCTTGAGAACAATGCTTTGGCAATCCTTCAAATCCTGGGAAATGTTCTTTAAGACGGGTTTCAGTCCATTAAACTGTTTTACATGAGAAAGGTGCACCCAGCCTTTGCGACCTTCCAACTTCACGGCTGTACGGGTGGTGAGGAGGACCTGTCGGGGCTCTTTCCAGCGAGGCTCCAGCGGACTTGATCTGTCAAAATTCCTCACCATCACCATGGATCCTGGAACGATTTCATGCGGTGCCACCTCGGTATTGTCTGGAAATGCGGCGGCAACCTGTGAACGACATGAGTTGAGGGCAGACATCAAGGAAGCTAGGTAATCTGTCAGCATATTACTTGAAACATCGGTAATACTTCGGGGTCTAGGAGTACCCCACATGTTAGGGGGGCGGCCGAAAACGACCTCATACGGGGACAGACCTGATCTGGAATGTGCGACCATGCGCATATAAAATAAAGCGACTGGTAGAGCTACCAGCCAGTCCACACCTTTCTCTTTACATACTTTGGCGATTCGGATTTTCAGAGTCTGGTTATGTCTCTCTACGAGACCGGCTGCTTCAGGATGGCGTACACAATGAAACTTCCACTGGTACCCTAACAACAGGGAAACATGCTTCATGAGTTCAGATGAGAATGGCTGACCGTTATCAGAATATACGACTCTAGGGAGTCCATAACGAGGGAAAAACTCACGAACCAACTGCTTGGCAGTGGTCGCGGCTGTGTAATCTGGGACTGGATATGCTTCTGTCCACCTGGACAAAGCGCATACAACTACAAGGACATACTTGAAACCTCGACATCGCTCCATCTGAATATAATCCATCTGGAGGACTTCAAAAGGGTGGTCAGGGGGCTGGAATCCACCTTGTTCCACCGGGACACTTTTACCTGGATTAAACTGACAACATATCATACAGGTACGGACTTTCTGCTTGGCTGCAGCTCGTAAATGTTTGTTGAACCAAATATTCTGGATACTGTCTAACATAGCTTTTTCTCCTAAATGTGCTGGACTATGTGCGGTATTAATAATGACTTGAACCATGGAGTCGGGGAGAAACCATGTGGCTCTACCCTTCGTTAACCATCCTTGATCTGTCTGGACCCCTCCTTGTTCGGACCATTTCTTGATTTCTTCGGGAGTAGCATGTAACTGGATATCTATGACATCTTGTGTAGGGTCCTTAACTGTCATGCATGTAATCGGATCTGGAGTGTGTGTCATGTTAACTGGAATGTCTAGAGTCTGTGCTGTGAGCTTGGCTGTGCGATCTGCTAAATCGTTACCTTGAGAAATAATGTCAGTAACTTTCGTATGTGCTTTGCACTTCATGATAGCGATAGATGTCGGTAAATGTATGGCATCTAACAGAGCTTGAATAAGGAGACCATGCTGAATCTTGGTTCCATGAGAAGTCATGAAACCTCTCTCCTGCCAGAGCACTCCGAAGTCGTGTACAACTCCAAATGCGTAACGTGAATCTGTGTAAACATTAACTTTCAAGTTCTTGGCGTGTATGCAGGCTTGTGTCAGAGCAACTAGCTCTGCTGCTTGAGCGGACAGGGTGTCAATACGGTGTGTTTCAATAACTTCGGTGTCAGTAGTCACTGCATACGCGGCGACTAGTTCTCCTGTACTTGTTCTCATACATGAACCATCCACATAAAGTGTCAGGTCGGGGTCTGGTAACGGAGTGTCTGTCAGATCTTGTCTTGGCTTTGTCGTAATGTTAACTATTTCCACACAGTCATGTGTGGCAGAATTCGAAGTAACTGATGGTAACAATGTAGCAGGATTTAAAATGTTGCAGCGTCTGATTTCTATGTGTGGCTGGAACAGTGTCAATTCATAACCTGTTAAACGTGCAATTGTCAAGTGCTGAGTTTGTGTTCGGTTTAAAAGAACTTCCACAGAGTGTGGAACTTGTACTGTCAAGGTATGTCCTAAGACTATGGAATCACTTTGTCTGATAGCTAGGGCTGCGGCTGCAACTGACTTGAGGCACGCAGGCAGAGCCTGGGCTACAGGATCTAATGTGCTCGAAAAATAAGCACAGGGCTTGTATTGTCCTGCTTGATCTTGTGTGAGAACAGATAATGCTGTACCTTCACGTTCAGTGACGAAAAGTGTAAAAGGCTTACTGTAGTTCGGTGTCGCTAGAACTGGAGCTTGGCATAGGGCTTTCTTTAACTCATTGAAACTAAGTGTATGTTCAGATGTCCAAGGGAGGACAGTCGATACGGCTGCCTCCTGTGTCGTTAACTGTATCAGTGGCTTGGCTAGAAATGCATACTGAGGAATCCATTGTCTGCAGTAAGAAGTGAGGCCGATAAAAGCACGTACCTCCTTCTGGGTCTTGGGCTGAGGAAGACTCGCTATTAACTGGATACGGTCTGGTGTCAACTGCCTACCCCTCTTGGACAGTAAGTGTCCTAAGTAGACCACTTGCTGGACACAGAATTGAAGCTTAGAAGGGGACACCTTGTGCCCCATCTCGGCTAGGAAATACAAGACTGTAAGGGATGCTTGCTCGCAAGCACGTTCAGAACGGGCTGTGATCAGGAGATCATCGACATACTGGAGCAGGGCAGTGTCAGTTGGCATGTGAATGTTGTCTAGTTGTCTCTTGAGTGCTTGACTGTAAATACTAGGACTTTCTGTGAAACCTTGAGGAGCTCGTGTAAACATATAGCTCCTTCCATTTAAACAAAATCCGAAAAGGAACTGGCTGTCTGGATGAATAGGGACACTGAAAAATGCGTTCTTGAGGTCTATGACAGTGAAGAACGTGGCTTCGGAATCAATGGCCGTTAATAGGGAAGAGATGTCTGGGACAACTGGGTACTGAGGAATAATACACTTATTAAGCTCTCGTAGGTCAATCACTAATCGATATACTGGGGGTGCATTTGGATCAGTACGTTTCATGACTGGAATGATCGGAGAATTACATACATTGGAGTCAGTTTCTACAACCACTCCTTGAGCCATGAGCTCGTCAATAATTTTGGATAAGGCTGCTACAGCCTCAGGTGGCAATCTGTACTGTCTGATTCGTGGTAACACTACACCTGGCTTGAGAGTCACACGATAGGGTGTGATTTGCATGTAACCTACATCAGTTGGACCTTGCGCCCATAAGTGCTGCGGAACATTAGACAGTCTTGAATCAAAATCTCGTAATACATAGTGACCCTTAAAGTCACGTAGGAACAATCGTATTCCCTCTGGGGAACAGCATATAACTGCACCTAACTCTTTCAGTGTCTTAATGCCTAATAGATTTTCTGGACATGACTTAGTAAGTAACAGATCAGTAGTGCGGGACAATGGACCTACTTCTAGAGTAACTGGCTTTGATATTTCATTTACAATGGGTTTTCCTGAAAGTCCAAGGGAAACATTTCTTGAGCCTGAGAGCGGAGCCCCTGGAACTTCGGCGTGACTAATTGTGGTCCTACTTGCCCCTGTATCGATCAAAAACTTTCTGTCTTTCCCTAATACTTGACTATGAACATAGGGACCTTCTTGATCTACAGGTATCTCGATGAGAGGCAAGCCTACCTCCCTCTCTAGGCTGTTTCATGAATACTGTTGGTACTCTGGATACTCAGACTGTGCATACTGGTACATCTGCTGTGTGACGTGCTGTGTTGCAGCAATAGGCTGCGGTGCTGTAACTGTCTGTGGTGCATTCTGTGGCTGAGGAATCTGTGAAACTTGTTCTTGTCTAGGCGGACGTGGTCTTTCTTTAGTCTTACCGGTAGCTATGTTGTGTTTCAGAACTGCACACTCATTTATAAAATGACCTGGTTGTTTACAATAATTGCAGTTCCCTTTAACGGGAGCTGCAGGATGACTGGCTTGATTTGGACCCCTCTTTTGACTGTCTTGAGGAACAGATTGTGCAACTAGTACTTTCATTTTCGTGTCTTTCATACGTTTTCTCTCGTGTTCTTGCTCTTCCCTGATTCTATTCTGGTGGTATTGGAGCATCTGCAACATCTGGGACGGGGTATTAGCTTGCCAGGTACTTTCGACTTTCAAAACTCGATTTTTAATTTGTGGGCTTGAATTCTCGACTAATTTAGTAACAAAAAGGTGAGGGTATGACTCACTACTTGTCTTGAGGCCACTGTTGATGCTAAAACATTTCTCGAATCTAGAATAAAAATCACTAATATCTTCGTCTTGTTTCTGTTTACAGGCTGAGATTGCATCCCAGTCTTCTTTTCTAGTTGTCAATAATCTAGGTAAAACTTGTATTAATAATTCTGGTAATTCTTTACATTTCGCTCCAAGACCGGTACCTGGTACTCGTGCCTTATCTTCAGCTTCTAGAACTGCCCAATCGATCTTTTTCTCTCCCACCTCCCATTCTTTTTCCTTGAGCTTTTCATACACCCCTGCGGGCAGCAGAACTTTTAACATTTTAATTATATCTGAATACGTGTATTCTCCCATACGGAGCATGTCTTTTAATTCTCTATGGAACCCTGCTGGATCTTTGTCATGACAGGGAATTAATTTCTTCATCTCGAGGAGTTCCATCTTTGTAATCGGAGTGTAAACAAACACTCGTTCTAGTTCGCCACCCGTTCCTCTAACTGGGTGGACTTCTCGTAACGGATTCTGTCTCTCCATGTAAAATGGTTTACTTTCTGGGGGTGAGACATGAACAAAATGCGGGTTCAAAAACGTTCTATATTTGTGACGCTGTTCTAGAATGACACTAATTAAATCGGTACCTAGACCTTTCCATCTATACTGGAGTAACTCGTTCAGGACATCATGTAACGGGCCTGGATCAGAGTGCTGACCCTCATACAATGTAATGAGGTGCTGGATCATATACATACCCACCAGTCGTTGCTCGGCTGGGGGCAGTTTCAGAAACATTTGTGCCACTATTTCGTCTGGAAAAGTGGTAGAATCAGTAATCCATCGGACTGCTGATCGGACTAGTTCTTGTTCATGCATGGTACTCAACTCACTGTAACCGATTCGTGATTTCAGAATGTGATCGGTAGCTTGGAATACTTGTTCTAGAGAACCTTGTTCTGGTGCTGGATGATGGAAAGTAGACTTGTGTTCTAGGCGTAAATGGCGATCTGGAAATCTAGATTTTCCTACATACGCTATTCTGGCGGGATTCTCGTCCTCTACCTCTTCAGTATCAGAGTTACTTTCTTTCTCGCTTACTTGTACTGCTTTACGCTGTTCGTGTAACTTTATTATTTCTTTACGGATTTTCTTGTACATACTCTCCATAGCACCGACGGTCTTGTGCTTACCCTCGGCTATATTATCACTCCACCTTGTCAGGATTTTCATTTCGGCCGGATCTTTAGATGGGTAATCTTGTTCTCTTATTAGACAGTTAATCAGAAACTTTAATATCATGAGCTGGATCTCGGCTTTCCTTTGAGACATGGCCTCGCTAATGCTTTCTGGATCATCCCCTGTACGGATGAAACGATATATTCTGTCTAGATCTTCTTTCATATTCGGTAAGGTGACTAGATACTCGGCCACCTTTCTTACGCGGAATGAATATAAAACCATATTATCCTCGCCTGGGACTGGATCATAGCCGCATTCGGCAAGGGATTTTCTTATTTCTGCTACAGTCTGATGTCTGGGCGTACGCTGTGACGCTTGTGCATGTAATTCGGCTGTCGTTAAACGCTTGTGTGGCGGCGGGGTTTGAGGAGTACCTCCCCCTGCGGCCCCTAAACTAGAGTCGTCTACTGAGGCTCTTCGTCCTGGCAGAGTGGGAAATGGAAATGTAGGCTGGACTTGTATGGCGGGCTGGACCGGGGGTACCGTAACAGGTACTCCGGTGTCTGGAGGAGCGGGAAGTGCCTGATTTACAGGGACTGGCGGAGCGCGAACAGGATTTGCATATTCTGGGACTGTGTCGTCCAAATAGGACGAAATAAAAATATCAGCTGCGGTCTGTTTGTGACGTAGTTTGGTCGGAACTAATGGTGGCGGGAAATTACTGGATGCCTCTGGGGTCGCTTTTGGCAAGCCCTCGGCAAGGAGAGGATACATACCCCTAATAAGGGCATGCCTCTGTCTGTCTGACTGTTCGGCTTTGACTTGTTCACCTATCTCGATTAGTTCTTTTTCTTGTGCTCGTTCTAAGGATTCTCTACTTAATTCTGACTTTCTGATTTCCTTTTCAGTTCTTTTATGAGCTTCTTTGCGCCATAACTCGATGGCATCTTTCTGTGACTGTCTGGCTTTCTTTTTCCATAATGCCTCTTCTACTCGCATGATGCACTCGGCATCCCATGTACCCGATACGGGCCATCTATACTTTTCTTCTAACTGTTTGGTATACTCTACCCATAAATCTAGATACAGTATGGCGCTTATGCCATGCTTCTGATACATAAAATGACCTGGACTGTCCCTAGGCGGAACTGGAACTGCTGCTTCCAGCAGACCCTTTCTGGTTTTTAACTGACGTAATTTCGAAAAGAGCGGCATGACTGAACTATAATCTAGACACAATACAATACACAATAAACACGATACTTATTCCCCATTCATACCACGACATTAAAATACATGAAGAACATTTAAAAATAACAGTTCGAACAGAATACTACCTGGAATACGGAACACAGAATACATGAATTTTCTCGAGAACAGAACTGACTAGAACAGGAACTAGATGCACTGCTGAAACAGTACGAAACTTACCGGTCTCATAAAGAGACACGTCAGGACCCGCATCCACCGAAGTGGACACTTCGTTTGTGGGTCTGTGTACCACCAACCCACGGACCAGAGTCAATTAAATTGACCCTGTCTAGATACTACCCCAGTAACGGTACTCACCGGGCAGCAAGAACGGAAGGCCTCAGACTGGACGGGACTGCTTGGACGCCGGACGGGCGAACTTCGGACTTCAGTTACGGGTGGACCTCCGGATATCTCGGACCTTGGACTCTCGGCTTGGGCTCTGGTCGGGACTCGCCGCGTTCCTCCACCGTCTCGTTTGGATGCTGGTCCGCCTCCTCCGTCTCCTCCGTGGGCCTGAGGGATACTTGAAGCAGAAATATCTGCCGGTGGGCAGAAGAGTTCCGTCACGACTGCAGAGGGTCAGGGGGTCGGCGTGGCTTCACCGACGCGTGGGGAAAGGGCAAGTCCCTATTCGGGCGCCATTATGTGGTAAATAAATAAATAATACCCTATTTTTGAATGTATAAATGAATAACAGATAGCTCAATAAATAAGAGTCAAGATTCGAGGTAGTAGGAGTTTCGCAGGTTTATTACAGCATAAAGGACAGGAACAGGACAACCTGCATAGGAATAGGATGGCAGGGCCCAGCAGCTGCCGGGGCTGGATCTGGGATGAGCGCGCTAGCATTTAATAACAATACACAAGCATATATAGTAAAACAGTTGCATTACAGTACATATGATAGGCGGAGCAGTGGGTGGAGCAAAGGGTGTGACGCGTAGCAGTCGCGAAGGATAAGGGTGAAAAGAGGTGTAACGGGGCGTATACATAGACATGTGATGCAAACGTAACAGAATATGTCATGAATGGGGCGGAAACCATGGAGGGGGCTACCTGAGGAGCCGGGACCTCTAACCTGATGGTGCGCGCAAACTAGCAATGACGTGTTACTAGGAGAAGCTGGGGGCTATGAACTCTGTGCTAGGAGCAGAGACTGAAGTCTGGAGAGTCAGGGCGACATGTACCTAAACAGTATCTAGTATCTGATGTTTAGAGAACATGTTGATATAAACTATAAGTCAGGAGGGGAAAGGCTAACTTGATTCTAAGACTGGACCATGCATTATTCTACATGTAGTGCGTGATGAAGAATATTAAATGACCATTAAATGCAGTATTTCTCTAACGTGGAGACGTGAAGGCTAGACAATGACGGAAACTATCCATGCGATTCAGTAGCTTTAGGAATGCAGAGAAGGAGGACTGAACTGATAACTGGAATCATAACATATTCTTGGCAGACTCAGAGGCTGAGCCAGGGTGAGCCGGGCACTGCGAGGTAGGAAGTAAGTGAAGGGTCGAGGATACAGGTGGGGGCTGTATCGCTCCTCAGCGAAGTTTCAGGAGACAGGAGCTGAATCTGGTGTCCAGGCCCTTTTGAGGCCTAGAAACGGGGACTTTATAATGGAATAACGTGCACACTGAGAAACGTGGCAACGTAGCTTTACATAGGCCTGATATTCGTAGTATTCACGAGAACTGGAAACTGGCATACTAGAGGTGGACACAACTGTAATTGCGTCATTAATCGAACATGGGGAATGCATATGCATATTTAATCATGCACACATAACATATGATGGATGACACGTAGGGACACAGAACATGGCAAAATTTACTTTTCCACAGATCACTCAAATCTATGTGATCAGGAATCTCCTGAATACAACAATTTTGGCCAACGTGGACAGTATGGCTCTCACTTAAGGGGGTGAGAAGTTTATTCAATAAACTAGGACCTTCCGTTTGTATACCCCGCCTCCCTTTTATCAGCGTCTCCTCTACCGTATTCATTTGTTCTTCAGTAGCCCCCATAGCACCAGTAAAATAGATCAGCAATGAGGTTTGTCCCACTGATTTTCCATCTGAGTTTGTCACAGTGGCTACATGACCCATCTTCCTTTTGCTCATTATCTTTGCTTTTTCCTTCACACCCCCAGATATTTAAGATACCTTACACATACAGTTGTAGAGAGATGGTCAAACCTAATATAGATCCGAACTTTTCAATTTAGCCCTTTTGCAAGCGTGTGTTTGTAGATAGAAACCGAATCCTTTTATAGATCTTGACCCCCCTTCAATGCAACAGGTTTCGGCAATAGTGTTACACCCAGGAGCCAGGCTACAGGCTACTTACTGCTAGTCCCACAGTCTTGTATGTCCAAGTTATGGGGCAAGAGATGGGGCCCAGCCCAGCCTCGCAGATGCTCGGACGGGCTCAGACACCCCCCCTTGGTCCGGCGTGGCCCGTGCTCGACCCAGGCGCACATCCTGCGCTGCGGGGTTTGAAGCTGCGCTTTGTAGCGTGCTGGTCACGCCTCCTACCTCGCAGCTGTAGGAGATTGCCGGTATTGCACCCTGGGACACTAAGTCCAACCAGGGCGTGATGAACGGCAGAGTAGTCCCACTAGCGTCAGACCGCTGCTAAGACCCACCCACTGCAGGTCACAAAGATGTCTCAGAAATGCTCCGTAGTGGAGAACAGGGCCCCCAGGGCAAATGTCACAGGGTAATGTGGAAGCATTTAAGGTAAGTTTTGGATAGTATAGGGGTAATAATTACTATTCTAACTCCAGTGAGTGCAACAGTAGTGTAAGTGTTGGACAGTGTAGGGGTAAAAATTACTATTCTAACTCCAGTGAGTGCAACAGTGGGGTAAGTGTCGGATAGTGTAAGGGTACTATGCATTGTAATGGTATGCATTGTAATGACTTGCGATGTAATGCCTGTAATGTAATGTTGTAGTGACATGTATTGTAATGACATGCGTTGTAGTGACATGCAATGTAATGGCTGCGTTGTAATGACATGCGATGTAAAGGATGTTGCAATGTAATGCCTGCTATGTAAAAGTAGTGCGATGTAATGACTGTGTTGTTTCCCATTTTAAATATAGCCTGTTACCTTGAAGGAAGTGAGGCTGTGTTTACATTTTGTCTTCATTTTTTAAAGTTTATTTAATCATTCACAAAAGTCTCGTGGATCTTTGACTACTCTTGAACAACCTTTTTTGTACATTCACAAAGGGAAAGGGATGCCAAGTGAACCAGATCCCTTTTCTGAATGGGTTACCACCTCCCTTGAGGTGTCAGTAAATGTTCAATGTTTTGCAACGGTATTTTGGTTACAAAACATGTATGCGTAAGATGTGGAAGGGACCCCGACAAAATGCCCATGCCACGTACCGAATTGGTATCCATTTAGAATCCTAATATTGGAGGATGGAAAACTTTTCTGACTCCTAAAATGAAATAAGTACATAGGGAAAAGCCTTTTAACAGTAGCAAATGGTAAATTGGAGCATTTACAACCATTAAAGTGGTTAGTACATCTGACCAAAAATGTCTTGTTACAAGACCTTATTTACATTATCACTAGGCTAAAGTATCCCCAATTACAAGAAAGCAGAACTTTACAAGTCACAAAGGAATTCTAGGACAATATTTCTAACATCATTATGGAGATCATGGAATTCGTAGTTGATTTACAGTATCCTTGTTATTCACTGTTGAGGATAGATTATACCTTATAATGCATAATGCCCCAAATGTATGTTCCATGGTACGTGTCACAGATTTTTAGAGCTATGCTGGTATTTCTATTCTAACACAAGAATCAAGTAATTAATTGACCCGTTAATCATGCTTTACTATCAAACTATTAACATTAGGATCACCTGCTAACAAAATGCTAGCATGGGTAGATCAAGACTTGGACCCCAACAATAATCCCGCGCTCTGTAGCGCTGCACATTTCTCCTGGCCAGATATCCTGTTTTGAGCTTCGTTGATTCACACACGACCTTCACCAGTCTCAAAATAAAATGTGAGTGACAGCTGTATGGTTCATTTCATCATCCCACGCACAATATAGCAGCTACAAAAAACATGAAGTAAAGCATCATTTTTGTTATCTCTAGTGCCCGTGATCTGTATGGTCCAGACCCCCTGGAATCCTGCTCTTCTGAAAGCTCAAGCTCTTTGAAGTTGCCATTTATTCATGTTCTAGTTGTTCACACACATTGCTTTGTTTATCTTTCTGCTGTTTGAACACTGATGCATGGCAGCCTGCTTTTCAAGCAAGTGAAACCGAGTGTATTGTAGAGTTCCAAATGGAGAGATACCGGCTGCAGCAGAGAGACATCCAAGCCTCTCCTTAGGCACCTAGGGCTAGATGTAGGTAAAAAGTATTTACCGATTCGCAAATACCGAATTTTACCGATTCGGTATTTAGAAATCGGTAAATGCTATGTATGTATTTTTACCGAATTATTTACCGAATCTTTAAAATTCGGTAATTACCGAATCGATATTTACCGATTCGGTAATTGCCATTGATTCCTATGGGCCTTGAAGCCCATGGGAATCAATGGCAAATACTGATTCGGTAATTACCGAATCGGTAAACTTACCGAATTGCCAAGGGGGACAGGGTGTCACTTTGACACCCTGTTGCACTCCTGTTTCTGGCTTGTATGCCATGTGGCACACATACATGCCCTTAGGACATGTATGTGTGCCACATGGCACAGATGTAAATGCACATATTTGCATTTACATGGGAATTCGGTATTTACCACCAACTAATCGTTGGTGGTAAATACCGAATCCTTGAAGCCCTGTAGCACTGGTTAGAGTGCTACCTACATCACAAATGATGATTCGGAATTTTTACCGATTCTGTAATTTTAACGAATCAGTAAAATTACAGAATCGGTAAAAATATGCCTCCTACATAGGGAAAGGCTTTTACCGGTCGGTAACGGCCGATTTCGGCCGTTACCGACCCGGTAAAAGCCCACCTACATCTAGCCCCATATCTGTTGTCAGGTTTGAGGTTACTGTAATAGGGCTATAAGCTTCGGAGCATAAGCACTACTGTGATGTCACTGATCGCTGTAATAACTCATTTCAGGTAGTTAGTGGATCTGTTTGATTATCAAAAATGAGTCCTGATATTAGGGAATTATACAAATAATACATTCTTATTGAAAAGCTAGAAGCAGTTACTAAAGCAAGGATACACAAAGAATCACTGCTTAGTTTTATTTGTTATAAAATTAGCCCTTTTGGTTACTGTCACCGATGTACACAGTGTTAGATCTGATATACCATTAGCAAATTTGGGCTCCACTTTGCTGAGGGATTCACAGCGGGGTTGCCAGTGTCTACGGTGGCCAGACAGCCCTAAAATAAATTCCATTGAGGGCGTGAACTAACATGCAAGCCCAGCTAGGACCTCAGCAGCCCTTTATCCATAGGGTCTTCTAAAGCTAACAGGGCCTTGGCTCCTCCCTACTTCTTTCTCCATCTTCTTGTACTTCCAGGCACCTTACCAAGGCCCAGCAAGTGCTCTTCAGTTTTAAGAATAAAGCCAAACCATGCTTTCATTCCTGGCTTGGCAAAGAATGTTATGTCAAGCCATTGTACTAGAAATTCATACATTTATATGAGGCATTCTCTAGTAAATTAATGATTTGGTGGCACTAAAATTACAGCTACTTGCATATGACCTCTATACAAAGTCTCTAGATTTGGCCAGTTGCAGTCGCCCTTGGAGTTACTGATAAAAGGTGTTACTGGTAAAGTTGTGGGGAGGAGAATTAATGTGGATTACAGATGCAAGGCACCTTGAGGTACTCAATGTGGAACTACTGGTGAATTTGTAATGCTGGGTTAGATACTCCCTGTAAACTGCTTATTGGCCTCTCACTGAAGATTTTGCTGCTTTTTGGCAGTTGAAAACTTTGGATGGAAGCAAACAACCTAGAGTATCTCATAATTATGATAATGGTAAATGCCATTACTGCCTTAAAAGAACTATGGGCCAGATGTAGGTAAAGTACATTTACCGATTCTAAAATACCGAATTTTACCGATTCGGTATTTTAGAATCAGTAAATGCTATGTAGCAAAAAAAATCGATAAACATTACCGAATCGGTAAGATTCGGTATTTACCGAATCGGTATTTACCGAATAGGTATTTACCGATTCGGTAATTGCCATTCATTCCTATGGGCCTGGAGGCCGAATTGCTCCCTACATTGCAAATTCGGTAATTTACCAATTCGATATTTTAAGGAATCAGTAATTTACGGATTCCTTAAAATACCAAATCGGTAAATTACCGAATTTACAATTTAGGCCACCTACATCTCAGTAGCCTAATACCGGTCGATAACGGCCGAAATTCGGTAATTTCGGCCATTACCGACCGGTATTGGGCGACCTACATCTGGCCCTTAGTTCCCACTTATAAGGAGGTGCCAAGTTTAACAGATTTGCAGGTCGAAATGTTATGTCTCCATATTGAGTTGCACTTTGTGCATACATGATAGTGTACCTAAATTATCTTACCCCTAATGGTATACTTTTTAACTCTCACATGATGGGGACCTGTGTGTCTGATAGTCCAAGGAAAGCATTCGAGTTGCAATATCTTTACCAGACAATACCCATTTTCAGTGGCTTAACATTCCTGAAATTCAATAAGAACATAAAAATACATTAATTAGAAGGATACTGGATGATTGCACCAGGTACAAAGTTCTTCAGAACTTGTAGTGGGTAGATTTGATGGCCAAGGGCGAGGCTAAATAATGTTACTCTGCTCAGGAAGGAAGAATGAGTTAAGCAGATGTGTGCAGTTTCTGGATGATTGACAGAGACTACTTTGACCGGATGCTTGCACTTTGCAGGAAAGTGGTTATATGTTTTGATTGGAAACTTCAAGAAACAATTAGATGTAACCTGACCTCCTAGGAGCAAGGTGCTTGTTGGGTGCTCCCTGTTATCGTTGCTGCTTTTCCTTGCCCTGCTAAGCCTGGCAGTGGTGGCAGGAAGTGAGAGAGATCAGCTCTTCTGGAGTACCCTAGAGACAGTGAGGGTCCCTCTATGGTAAAAGACCAAAGCTTTTGGCCCAGTGGCTGGACAGCTTAGCACTAGGTCTGGTCGAGATACAGGCATCGTATTACTATAAGTACTCCCTTGGTAACCTATACTGCAATTCGGAGATTTAAGGCTAACTAGGACAGTCTATAAGATGTGGATGGATGGTATGCCCTATGTGATGTTATTAACACCACTCGCGTGGGGAAGGAAGCACTTCCTTTTGTTATTTTATTCCCTCACACACCCTAGTGGTTTCATGCTTCATCATCAGGACAGCCTGACGCCTAGAAGTCAGGGTGGGCTCGACCGTTTTTTCAGGGAGCACTTACTGAAATAGTTTTGGCCAGGGGGATAAAGATTTAAAAACCAATGTCATATCCCAGTTTCCATTTATTCTTGGGTCTGACAATGATAGTAAAAACAAATAGTTAAGGGTCTGTAGGGTAACTATGGTCCTAGGACCCTATTGCCAACACGTTTCTGTCCCTTGCTGCCCCATAAAGGGTGCTTGGACTTTCTTCAGGGCGTGGACCCCCTGGAAAAATGGGATAGTCAGAGAATCTCCCTATACTATTCCGCGATAAGGGCAGATAGCTGCTCCTTATATGAAGAGACACTAGTCGCCCTTAATCACTCCATCTGTTGGGGGAAAAAAGAGAAAAAAAGACAAAACAACCATTGTTGTATCCAGATGCACTATTGCATAAAACAATTCTGCACTTTTGCTCATACCAACGTGTTTCAAAGGCATTGTAAGTGTAACCAGAAGGAATATGCACATAACTATAGCATATTCTCACAAGCACACACCACGTACTCTGTAGCGTGTGAATTCAATGGTGGCGGTCGTGTACTGCATCCTAATATCATATACTCATTGGTGAGTGATATTCTGGGTTCGGTCATTACAGTCAAAATAAACTCACATAAGAACGAAAACAACACAAAAGAAAACGCTCACTCTCTCACTCTTGTGGTGATTGTATTCCACATGTGTTCTCACTGAATCACATAGTTATACATTTTTGCTTACCCCAGTTTAGGAGAGGGTCTACTCCACATGGGATCTCGTTAGAAGCTGGGGTAGTCCTGTAGTCAAACCCTGTAGGACAGGGAAAAGCAGGGGGTCCAATACAAGTAAAAACGGGAATAGGGTTGCTGTTTGCATGCGCCAAATCAATGGAGACGGAACTGGAGGGCAGTGGGGAGAGAAAACACCCATGAAGGCGTATACACAAAAATTACTGGTTAGTACCCAGGTATTGCTCTCAAACGTACCTTAGGGTGCATCACACATGTAGAGTCTACTTACGCCATCAAGGGTCCTGCCCCTTGTCTAAACCTGTTTGGTTGAGGTTCCCACCGCTTGAAGTAGCCATTGCTACAGCGGTCATGTTTTTTTTTTTTTTTTTTAATTCCTTGCAGATTTATTTGAACTCAAGACTTGGCGCTTGTGCCTGTTGTTTAAAACGATTGTGAAGAAACAGGACAGATTATCATCAATGCTATGTACAAGGAATTTGATTTCCTGTCTGTGTATACATTGCTAAGAATAAGAAACGTCAGGGTGTAAACTGTATTCCTTGTTCTTCAGTCCTACATAAATCAAGTAGAAACTATGCTAATCTCCCATGAAAGCGTATCATGACAAAGATGGAGGTAGTTATTCTTTTTTTTTTATTTCAGTAATTTTTTTATTGAAAAAAAGAGATTTATACAGGGCACAGCGTACAGGGGGTACAGTTAGCAAAAGCCCCCGGGGGGAGGCCTGGCATAGCGAAGTACAACAAGAACTCGTGGGCCGTTTTTCTTTTTGTAAACATGGCAGCCGCTGTCTGTATCCCCCTCGGTGGTGAGAAAGGAAAGATAGCAAGGAGGAAGAAGAAGGTCTTGTGCAGGGTCTGTCACACACTTTTCATGGTTCGGGTACATTGGTCAGGTCTCGGTCCGTTCCGCCTGCGGCGCGGAAGGGTGTGTTTGGCCTCGTGTTTGCCATCCTAGGGTGGTTTGTGTGAGGACAGGTAGTTGTCTAGAGTGTGCCACATTTCGCTCTTTGTGTGTGTTCTGGGTGTGTGGTTGGACGTTATAGTGTCGGCTCCTCGTAGGAAGGTGACCCAATTAAACCAGGCCTTGAACGTAGCTTTCCCTGTGTCCTTCCAGTTGGTCAGGACCGTCTTGACCGCCACAGTAAGTAGGAGGTCTATGAGGTCCCTGTCTTCTCTAGCCTGGATTTTTAGTGCCATGAAGGCCGTGGCCAGGCTGTGGAAGTCTAGTTGTAGGGGGATATCTAGTGTGTTGTTTATGAAGTCGCTTATTCTGCTCCAGAATACTCTAACTCGTGGGCAGTGGAATATTAGGTGGGCTAGGTTTCCTTTCTGTTTGCTGTGGTTCCAGCATGTGTTGCTGTCTCTTATTCCTATTGACGCCAGGCGTGAGGGGGTCCAGTATGCCTTGTGTATGAGCCAGAATTTGGTTTGTGCTAGGGTGGTAGTTACTTTTTTTCGTGTTGTTGATGTCCATAGGTTGGATCTTTCCCTCTCAGTTAGTCGTCTATCTAGGTGAGACTCCCAGTACTCTATTGCTTTATTGTTTAGTCTGGACGCACCTGGGCTCAGTAGCTTGTAAAGGTGAGAAGTTTGGTGTCCCACTTTGTTTTTGTTGGCAGCGTGCTGTAGTATTGCTGGGGTCAGTTTGTTGAGTTGTGCCTTGGTGATTACCACTTTGATCTTGAGGAAGTTATATAGCTCGATGTTATCCTGTTTGTATTTATCCTTCAGTGTGTCGAAAGTGTACTGTGTTCCTAGGGTGGTCAGATGGTTTGTTGTAGATATACTGTGTTTGTACCATGTGTGCATGTTGAGTGTCTTCTCCCGGTATTTTATTTTTGGGTTGAACAAAATTGATTCCCACTCTGTATTCTTGATGCCAACGTCCATCTTCTTGTCGATCTTAAGGAGGGCATTCCTGGTGTTCTTGAGTATGGGATTGTTGGCGATCTCCGGGTGTTTGGATGCCGTCAAGAGGGCTATGGGGTCAAGGCCTTTTAGGATTCTTTTCTCCAGTGCTAGCCACGCTGGTGTGTATTCCTGTTCTGGGGTTAGTCAGTACAGTCCTTGTTTGGCTGTACAGGCCATGTGGAAGTTTTTGAAGTTTGATAGGTTTAGTCCCCCCATGTTTTTTTTAGTCTGAGTTTTTGTAAGCTGATTCTGGGCTTCTTGTCTCTCCATAGGAAATTATTTATTATCTTGTCGAGCTTTTTGTGGAAGTCTTCTGTGTTCCATAGTGGAAGCATGTCAAGCGTGTAGGTCACCATAGGCGTCAGCATCATCTTGACAGCCTCCACTCTGCCCCACCAGGTGGTGAATTTGGGCGACCACGTTTCTACCTTGGTTTTCACTTTGTTTAGTAGTGATTTTTCGTTTAGATCAAGCGTGGTCTTGAGATCTCTTTCGAAGAGTAGGCCTAGGTATTTCAGTGATTTTTTCCACCATGTGAGCCCCGAGTCACGTAGCTCCCCTTGCGTTGTATGTATATTCAGGGGTTTGCACTCCGATTTATCTCTGTTTAGTTTGTAGCCTTAGGCGCCTGCATATTGATCTATGGTCGACAGAAGACCTGTTATTGATCTAGCCAGGTTTTCCGTGGTGATGAGGATGTCATCTCCATATGCCGCTAGTTTCACTGTCTCGTTGCCTACCGGTATGCCTGTAATGTGTTTGTTGGTCCTTATCATGGTTAGGAGTGGCTCTAGGGCTAGTAGGAAGAGGGCTGGGGAGAGCGGGCATCCCTGTCTTGTGCCCCTTTCTAGGGTGAGTGGTTCTGATGTTCCTCCATTTACCACAATCTGGGCTTTGGGTTCCCTATATAGTGCCATCACCATCCTCCTATAGTTGGATCCTAGTCCAAACTTCTGCATGCACCTCTCTAGAAATGGCCAGGACACTCTGTCGAATGCCTTTTCCGCGTTTAGGGCGATCATGACAGCGGCGTTGTTGCCCTTAGAGGCGTGATTTATCAGGTGGCAGCTCATATTTCTTTTTCGTTAGTGTTGTGAGCAGCGGTCATGGCTTTTAACTGTAATTCGGACCTTCGTTGGGAGATGCTGATCTGCCTGCTTCTTGGGATGAGTGACCCCGCCCTCTGAAGTGGGAGCGTCCTGTGCGTGCTCCGTGTGAGATGCTGGGAACTGTAGTCCCAATCATTTCGACTTCACGAAATTGAATAAAAAAAACGATCTTATGGTGTAAGTTCTTATAAAAGACAGTCCAATTTGGAGTGTACACCTAATCTGTGGGCTAAGTGTCTGTGTGATTGTGAGGAGAATAAATCTGGCTTTTCTCGCACGGACCCATTCTCTATGTGCTTATTGAATGGAGATGTTGTAAACTCCTATCCCTTGTCTGCTGTGTGGGTGGACTAATAAAGTTTTGTTGTCAACATTGTTAATCGCCTGCGTTCTAGGCGCAGTCTCACATCGAGTTTGGGGCTTACGAATTATTGTTATGATCGAAGTCACTGGTGTTCATGAGTAGTTAGAGATGCAGTATGGTAGCTAGTAGAACATATACCTGCTGTGCCCGGTGTGTCTAATTATTAGTAGTTAGCACCAGAGAAAACAGAGTGCCCCTTAGCAGATACGGGACCTAAACCACAGCTTGACACTCATATGGACCTTGCCTATTGATAACATAATCCACAATTCAGAAAGGAAAGTTCTTACTCAGTTGAATGCAGTCATTCAGACCGGAGATATGGGTTTTCAATCGCTGCTCACGTTCTAAAAGGGTCCTGGTTATGTCGCCCTCTCCTTGGACCCTCTCAATGACTGACCACTACAAGTCACTATCTGCATGTTTCTTCTCTAGGTAATGGTCAGTTAGTTGCTGTTATGGACCTCCTGATTGTGCTCCTATGTTCATTCATGCACACTTTTATTTTTCTTCCTGTCATGCCTATGTACATCAATTGGCACAGGCACTTTATTACATAAATCACTCTTTCCGAGTTACAATTGGTGTGTGATCTCTGTTCCAACGCATGGTGCATACCCAAGTCTAGTTCTTTCGTGTGCTCCGTGAAAGCACAACCCGCACAAAATCCACAGGGGTAATGACCCGTGACTTGTGGTTGATTCCACAATGTGACCTGGTTAGGTGTTTTTGCTTTCTTTAGGTCTGTGTGTATAAGGGCATCTCTCAGGCTTCTATTCCTTTTGAAGGAGAACATTGGTTTCTCAAATTTCAGTTTATTAGATATTAACACAAGCCATTTTTTATTTATGATCTTTTTGATGTCATTAGATGATGCATTGAAAGTGTGTTGAGTTCCTCTTTTTGGTGTGTTTCCAGCAGAGCCTCCCTCGGTGTATTGCGGGATCGATTTTTGGCCTTTTCTATGATTCTTTCGGGGTAGGATCGTTCTTCCAATTTTGTTGCCAATATTTCTGCTTCAGCTCTATAGTCACCGAGATCAGCACAATTCCTACGTATACGTAGAAATTGCCCCACAGGTAGGTTCTCTCTAAGCGCACGGGGATGGGCGCTATTGAAGTGTAATAAACTGTTTGATCTGTAGGTTTTGTGTATGTGGGGGCTGACGATTCCTCCATCTTTTGCCCTGATGGTGATATCTAGGAAAGACACTTGTTCCTGGCTATGGGACATCGTGAACTTCAGGTGTGGATTTCGGTGGTTTAACCACTCGTGAATTGTCCCAGTGTAGTTAGATCACCCTCCCACACAACCAGGATGTCATCTATGTAGGGCCACCACTTCTTTATGTTGTTTGAAAAGGGGTTGGGGGCCCAGATGTGCTCTTCTTCGAGTTGTCCCATGTACAGACACGCTTTGCTGGGCGCGAACGGGCTGCCCATCGATGTACCATGGACTTGTAGGTACAGCTGGTCATCGAATCTGAAGAAGTTTTCTTTCAGTGCAAGGTGCAACAGAGTGATAATCCAGCTCACCGGGGCGTCCCAGGTCCAATCCTCTTGATTCAGCAGTGCTTCTATTGTCTGAATGCTCTTGTATAGAGAGCGTCTACGTCCAGCCATACCAATCTATTATGCTCAGGATTGTAGGCCACATCTTGAAGAATATTGAGAAGATGTTTCGTGTCCTGTATATAGGACCTGATGCGTGTGACCAGAGGGCGAAGGAACCAGTCAATGTATTTCGATAGGAATTCCAATAGGGATCCAATTCCAGATACAATGGGTCTCCCTGGAAGTGGATTCTTGCCCTTGTGAATCTTAGGTATGGTATAGAATACTTATATTCTTGGGTCCTTGCAGTTCAAAAACGTATGTTTTTCTTATTTATCCACTCACGATCCAGTGCTTCAGCTGTTATGGAATTTATAGTCTTTCTGAGGCGCGCTGTAGGCATGCCTGAAACTGTCTTTTGACAGAAGCCTATCTACACCATTAAGCGTGCTATGCACTGTGAGTCACCATTGTTTGCTGATCCTTTGTTCTCTTTGGTGCCACAACTATGTTTGTGCTTTATAAGCAACACCACATACAGATGCACTGTAGCACTACCAACTAAGGTGAATATGTTCTGTCATTGGAACGGATCCTATTTCACTACCCAAGGATTGGACATGCTTCTGACATTTACCCACAGGCCAGAATACAAGCCTCCTTAATTTTTGTTCAGAATATTTTATTGTGTATAATCCAACAACATTAAAGGACATACGAACAAAAGTACTATAGCTGTAAAGAATAAATGGAATATCTTTCCAATATAAGAGCAATGTCAATAACTTACATCAAAGTGTAGACATATGATTTAAAAATGATCTAGGATAAAAGAAAGGAAAAAACAACGAGGGCTACTAGTATCAAATTTAAAGTATATCAGAACCTTCTATACATTTTATTGTATTCAAAGCATTAATGTAGGAGTCAAAAGTGCACCGCATGGGAGAGGTGCCAAAATGAGATAAGAAAGATGAGTAACCACGTCTAAGAAAAATTATCTTGTCCTACCTATCATGAACAGAGAGTAAACTACCATCCTTCCAATTTTACGTGATTGATTTTACAGCTGTAGAAATCAAAAAGTCAAATAATTTGCAATCAGCAGGGGTAAGTGCACAGGGAAGTGTTTAAGACTTACTTATAATGATAGTGAAGGAAAATGGGAGGTGTAAATTGAAAATCATTTAAATGATTTCCCAAATTTCCCTCAAACAATGGGAAACAATGGAACATTCATGAATCATGTGTATAGTAGACCCTAATGAAGATGTAAAATACCAACAGTTAACTTTACATCTTTTATTTGGTGATCAAAAACAGTTGTATAAAAGAAGTACATTAGTTTGCAAAAGTGATGCTGGGAAAGAGTTAGTAATACTTTGTATCTAAACAGATTTCCATTTATCAGGTGTTAGCAGAGTCTCTAAGGAAGGGTTCCATTTCACCATAGGGGAAAACCCAGGGGAAATGCTGGTAACAGGTTTCTTGTATACTATAGATGCTATGTGTCCTGAATGAAAAAAAACATAATGTATGATTCCCTACCAGACACTTTAGCTGAGAGTATTGAGTTCGAGTTAGTGTTAAGAGTGGGGTTACATCGCATTCAGATTAATAATAATCATGCTGGGGAAGATGGAATTTACTCTGTAGCTTACTAAAGGAGTAGAACATATCTCCTTGGCAAATATCACAGATATAGAAAATGTCTGCAGCAATGCAGGAAGACCAAAAAGAGATCGGTGTGTTGAGTTTTACTTGAGGATTAATCCGAAGTGAGACCTATTTAGAGCATCTCATATTAGTTGAAGAGTGTTTATTAAAGGATAATAAAGCAAGTTTGGTGGTATTTAGGATGGGTGAAATTTTACCAAGTTTTGCATTAATCATTGTTAAAAAAGCTGGTAGCGGAAAGGGATGTAATAGAGAAGGTTCTATCAACAGCTATGTAGGAGTTATTAAAGTATCGGTAGAATGAAACCAAAATGGACTTTTAGCTATAAGAAATGATGTATGGTTGTTTTTAAAATCAGGTAGACCAATGCCCCCCTCTTTTGTAGGAACATGCAGATATTTAAGGCTAAAACATGCAGGTTTATTTTTGCAAAGGAATTGATTGATTATCTTTTTCAGAGCTTTGTAAAAATTGAATGGGAAACAAATCGGTAACATAGATAAAGATTGTAATATTTGGGGAGTTATAACCTTTTTTATCCCGTCTACTCTGCCCCACCAATTCAAGTGAAGCGCCCTCCATTTATTAGTTTTTCTTTCATTTTACTGATTAAAGTACTACAATTAAGTTCAGTGGTATGCTTGATAGAGTTTGAGAAAGAGAGGCCTATGTATTTAAGAGTAGCTATCACATTAGGAGTACAATAGTCATTTAAGGGAACAAATTCTGTTTTACTTGCATTCAGTTTATAACCAGAAAGATATGCATATTGACCAATGGCATTCACCACAATAATGGGGACAGAAGTAGAAGGGCTGGTGATATATAATAGGATATCCTCGGCATATGCTGAGACTTTCAAAACAATATATTTTTGTTAGTAATTCCAGTATATTCTTTATCCCTACAAAGGGAGCATAAAAGGGGTTCAATGGCAATAAGGAACAAAAGGGGCTGTAAAGGACAGCCTTGTTTAGTTCCTCTATGCTAATTAAAGGTATGGGGAAATATATCATTAACATGGATAGTAGCTGATGGTTCAGTATATATTGTATTAATCATAGTGATAAAATTGAAGCTCAAGCGGAAAGCTTCTAATGTGTGAAAAATTCATTGCCAATGTACTTTATTGAACTCTTTTTCTGCATCTAATGCTAACAGCCCAACAGGATTTTTGAATTTATTGGCAAAGGATAATCTGCCTTTCATTAAACCAGTTGGACCTGATTAAATAACATAATTTAGAATGGGGATTAATCTGTTGGCTAATATTTTAATATATATTTTACAGTCCGGGTTCATAAGAAAGATTGGATGATAATTAGCAATTAAAGTAGGATCTTTATCTGGTTTAGGTATAAAAATAAAAATAGCTTCTTTAAAGGACCCTTCTACAGTGGAGGAAAGTTGAAAATAATGATAAAATGAAAGTAGAGTAGGAGACAATTGAGTCTGAAAACATTTGTAAAATTCTGCTTGGATACCATCAGGACCCTTGGATTTTTTAGAGTGAAGAGACTTAATTGCTGAGTAAATTTATTAAATGTCGATTGGGTTTTCTAGATGGAGCCGGAATGTTGTAGAGATTTGTGGCAGGTGACAATCTTTAAAAAGGTAGTAATGACATAATTTGGTAGAGGAGTAGGGTAGCGTAAAGGGCAGAATTAAATGATAGAAATTATTTTGCAAAATCTTCTGTGCAAGCCTCATTCTTGCTAGTTAGAAACATAGATGTCAATTAGGGGTCATCTAGGTCACTGCTGCAAATTCTGGACTCCAGCTTGCAATTCCTAGGACCCCTGACCAAGGCGAAAACACACAATACGACTTCTGTTCTCTGGGACACCTATTTCTAAATAAGCTAATTACATTTTAAATGCTCTGTAGCAAGACTTAAGCTGCTGAACTAAGCTGCTGAAGGAGTAGCAATAGACAGGGTAAACCCTATAACCCTCAAAGCAAGGTGATATAAACATATCAAATAGTAGGGTCACTCGGGGAACCCAAAGTGGCAAAATATAAGCCAAGAAGCAGATAAATATAAATAATTAAATAGGCCAATGCCCATAGAGAAAAGAGTGAATGAATAAGCTGAAGTTTATGAATCACAATCATAACACTGAATGAATAGATTGAGACTATTAAAACAGATTCACAATAAATAACAACGGTACAATGCAAAAAATGTGATGATGCATGACGGATTAGTGAAACTTTAGGTGCACGCATTGGAAAAAAAAAAGTAGTCATAGGAGGCTGCAACGAAAGAAAACAATTGATGCAAAAACAGTCTCTCAAGCAACCAAAGCGTATGTCTCAGAGTTAAGTATACAATTAGTTTAGCAGTCCATATTGGAAAATTATGCTGATGTTTCAGCACCTGTGGTCAACTTGACCAGGGCCAACATCAGGACAGAGTGTAAGAAGATATTTTAGAAAGAGGAACCTAAAAACGTTTTTAAATAAATTTCACACTGTTAATTTTTAATATATAATTGGTCAGTAATAGTTTACATATGGAACAACACAACACAATGTAAAAAAGGAACGCAATCCTGCATCCAATGTAGGAGAAAGCAAAACAAAACACATACAACACAAAGGGTTTCAGGCAACAAAAGAGCAATGGCGGCTTGGAATAATGATGATGATCCTTGTATGTTAAGAGATAGGGATCGAAACGTCGTCGACATTTTCAAAACAGTACCATTGTTTAGCAATTTATATGAAGAATGTGGTCACTGTTTTGGCTACCTTGCTTGACGCTATGATTATTCCAAGCCGCCATTGCTCTTTTGTTGCCTGAAACCCTTCGTGTTGTATGTGTTTTGTTTTGCTTTCACCTACATTGGATGCAGAATTGCATTCCTTTTTTACATTGTGTTGTGTTGTTACTTATGTAAACTATTACTGACCAATCATATATTAAAAATTCTTTGTCCTGCTGGGCATTGAAATATCTATAGTACCTATCAAGGTCTATATGTTATTGTCTCTTCTGCACTTCCTATCTAAGGACCATTGTTTTTCTAAAATAATCAATACCCGTGGTCCTTGGCTACTCATCGGGTTCCCTTGTCTATTTAAAACACTTTCTTCAAGTGGCATATCTAAAATAGTAATGTTAAATCCAACTTTACTGGTAAAGATGATTTAACATTGCCATTCCATTGACATAAAACATGACAAAGCTGCACCTTTCTCGTTAGGAATTACAACTTAAAAGTGTATTAATTAATTCCCCATGTTAAACTATGAGAGGTTAGGCCCCACTGTAGTGAAAAAAGACTTTGGGTTTTCATCACTATAAGGTCATGCTGTGTCTTTAGATAGAGTGGCCGGGTGTCTTCCCGTTTGGCCATTTCGTTGATCGCTGTACTAATCTCTTGTGCAGTAATTTCCATTTCCAGGTCTTCCCGCACTGTCTGATCTACCTACATTTGTCCTAGGTCCTCTAAGTATGTAACCATATCGGCCTCTTGTGTTTCCTTTAGGCTTCCGTATAGTTCACTGTAATAATCCCTCATCGTATCATTGATCGGTTTAGGTGAGAAAAATGTGTGCCGCTTCGGTGTTACCAACTTGGGGATCAGAGAACCCCTACCTTCAGGTCGGATCATCCACTCTAGAATTTTTCCAGCCTTCCCCCCCTCTATATGTTGTTTTTCATGGTATGCTGATGAATCTAATAGCCTTAGCCTCTCCCAAGTTGTTCTGTAGTCACTTTTTGTTTCCGATAGTCTTTTCCTGTCTCCCATGTATTTCCCAGTGGCCCTATCCAACGTCTGTATTTGTGTCTCGAAGGCATGCAATTCTTTGTTTATTTCTTGCCTTGCGCACAGTGTCTGTCCCGTACATTGTCCCCTAATTGCCACCTTCAAAGTGTCCCATTCTATCAAGGGGGTGCTAGCGGAACCCTGGTTGTTCTCAAAATAGTTTGAAATAGCAGTGGACATTTTCTGCCTGAAGCCGTCATCCTCAAGGTGGCAGGGGTCCAATCCCTATAGTGGGACCACCGCTCTCCCCAGGGTGGTAGCAAGTCTCAACAAGAGGGGACTATGGTCTGACAAGGAATGTCCCAGTTATGCTGACCCTGCCAGATTGGGGGCCAGTTGTTTGGAGCAGAGGAACATATCCAATCTAGTATGTAGGTCATAGAGTGACGAGTAATATGAGTATTTTCGCTGTTGTTCCTTTTGCACGCGCCATATGTCCAACAATTTCCATCTGGACATCCAATCCCTTAGGCCCTTAGCAATCTCTGCCACAGCCGTGCCCTTTAGGGATCTTTCTGTGGCTAGGTCCACAACACAATTAAAATCGCCTCCCAAAATGAGATCCCCGGCTGCTATCTCGGACTAAGGTCCAGAGATGTTTATAGAGGAATTGCACCTGTTCTTGGTTCGGGCGTATATAGTCCCCATTGTTATTTCCCTCCCATTCAGCCTCTCTTTTACTAGCAAAAAGCGACCCTCCCTGTCTAAAATTGTGTGGGTAGCTTGGAAGAGGGTTCCTGGTTTGATCCATATGAGAGTCCCTCGGGCATACGTAGAATAAGTCTTTGCAAACAGCTGACCTCACCATCTGCGCCTGAGCCTGGTAACTTATTCCGTAGTGAGGTGTGTCTCCTGGAGCATCACCACCTGTGCGCCCTGTGTTTAACATAACATAGGATATTGTATCGCTTGGTGGGAGAACCCATGCCCCTAATGTTCCAGGAGAACATCTTAAATTCTACAGCTCCAGTAACGTGACCAGCCACAGATTATGTTCTTTCTCCCCCTCTCCCCTATCCTACCCCAACCTGCAACCCACATGTAGGACCCCAGCTCAGCAATCCACACACCCAATAACTACAAACACCAAACCCAAGAGCAGACTGACAATGGCCAGTTTCCCAAAACTATTAACACACATTAGCACAATTAGAACGCCGCCTTAATTCCTCAGGCTGGACACTCTGGTGGGGTTTCCGGTTCCTCAGTTCTCAGGGGTGAGCCGACCATTGCTCACCCCTGGGGATCAGGTTGTGCGAAGTCTCTTTCAGGGTTTCATGCTGCCAGACGTCACTCTTCATAATTCCCCTTCTATAATGTCATCTACCTTTTGCGGTGTTGCTTTCGGTAGGTCTGAGTCAATTCCAGAGTTGTTGTCCAATTTGATGAGCTTGCCAAGTGGTCCTAAAACGAGTCCATTATTTTCTCCAAGTTTGGGGAGGACATCATCGACGCTACAGCCTGCAGAGCGGCTCTCCTGTCCCTCTGTGTTTGTGATATTGAGGGTTTTGGGTGGGTATTCGATTTCTTGGGGAGCCTTTGTCTGGGCCTTTCTGTTTGTTTCGTCCCTCAGGGGCCTCGTTGTGGTTTCGGTAGGGGTGTACCTTTTTTGTACCCATTTGGCCAAGTCCATGTTTCCTCGGGTGTGAGGCAGAAATGCGTAGTGCCATCCAGTATGATTCGAAGTTTCGCCGGGAAATCAGAGAGTACTGCAATCCGGCCTCCCAGAGGGACTTTTTTGCTTCGATGAAGGAAGCTCTTTGTGCCTGCACTCTGGCCGTGAAATCCGGGAACAGCATTACCTTGCTGATATCTACGGAATTGGAGCCCATGGATTTAGCCTGTTGCAGAATCATGTCTCTATCCCTATAGTGTAGGAGCTTAGCCTTCCTGGAACTCGATGAGCTCTTTCCAAAGCAAAGAACTTGGAGAGGGAGTCGGGGGCATATTGTCACTTAGCCATTGTTCTAGGAATGTTATCATGTCCATGCCTTCCTTCGCCTCAGCTATACCTACTATTCTAATTTCTCCTATTTCTGCCCTCTGCATCTTCTACACTGCGCTCCAATTCGGACACTTTGCAGGTAAGGTCATCTAGGCGTGTTGCTTCCTGTTTATGTTCCGGTATATGTTCCTCTACTGTGGCTTCCACCATCCTGACACTATCAGCCAGCTTCCTGTGTTCAGCTTGTAGGAGTCCCAGACCCACAGACACAGCCCCTATATCTTGTTGAAGAGCTGTCTTGGTATCCTCAATGGCGGCAAGTATCTTATCTGAGTGTAAGTGCAGCACAGAGTCGGCGCTCGCCGGATCCCCACTTTCACTTGCATGATCCGTTGGGGAGGGCTTCCGCGTGGCTGGTTGATTTGCCCCTGTTTTCCCCTTCAGTTTCAGTATGTTGTCATGATTGGGGCGGGGGCCAGGGGCGGGTGAGGCTCGGACAGTATCTCCCCGACTCTCCGGTGCCTCTTTTCTCTTTTGTCCAGTTGGTCTTGAGATTCTAAGTTGTTGGGATTAGTGTCTCTCTTCTCCATCATGTGGCCCCACTCCCTTGGACCTCGACTCTTTAATTGAGGCCTGTTCATCGCCTTTTGGGGCCTAGTCACTTCTTTCCCGCTGCCAGTAGTGCTTTCGGTCATCTGTTGGCTCCCTTTCCCACGTGGCCCGGTCCGTTTCCATGTAGGCCCCCCTGCAGCTAAGTAGGCCGTATGGTGCAGTTCTCCAGGTGTTGCCTCTCCCCTCAACAGCAGTACTCCTGAAGGTTCGGGCACTAGCTGCACCCGGGCCGCTGCTTTCAGTGGTGCCAGTGGACCCAACCAGGCGTGGGATTCACCTGTCCTGCAGAACAGTCAAACTTATTACGAAGTTTTGAGAACAAAAGAAGACTCATCGTAAAGAGCCAATAAATAATTTCGAACTATATATATGAATTCTTGCACAGGACTAATATAAATCATGATCATGTAATCTGTAATAGTATTGATCATGCATAGTAGTTTTATAAATGGTTTTAACCTTCAATTATGCACGCACATTGATCAATCTTAAATGATGTACTTTATTTTTGTAATGGTTTTTATTAACTACACAATAAAAAGAAATTCACCTATCCTGGTCTTCCGCTTGCCTGGTTTGCCTCCGGTGTCGTCTTCCCAGGACTCTACCATCCGGCCTCCCCTGACTCGCTTGGAGGTGGTCACGGTCGTCGTGTTTTCAGAGGTCGATTTCTTCGTTCTGTGCCTGCATCGCAGTTGTGCAGTCGGCAGAGTTTTACCCACAGAGAAAAGTGGGGGGGAGGTCCCAGGAATCTCCCTGGATTTAGAGCTGTGCTGGTGGGCCATTGGAGCTCGGCTCCTCTTCTTTAGCCGTTTCTGGAGGTAGGCCTCAGTTTGAAGATCCAGACCTCTTGTCGCCTTAGTTGTTGAAGCGCCCCGGTCACCCCGCATTTTCTTTCTCTCTGTCCTATGTTCGGCCAGAGTTCTGCATATCAGGGCTCAAAGGCGTCTCTGGATGACTGCTTTCGCTTTCGATTCCTCCGGCGCTTCAGGCTCACTGGATGCTGTAGTTCATTTTTTCCGGTCACATCGCTGCTCTATCATTGCTTTTTTCGCTGCTAGGCCGGCTCTGGAGCCTTAGCGCTGTAGTATTTCCACCCAGGGGGGTCGGCTTCCCACTTTCTGGCGGATATATGTAGCATTTTTGCCAGGATGGAGCTCTGCACCTACACAGCTGCCATGTTGGTGATCTCTGCCACACCCAAAACATAGTCATTCTTAAGCCACAAAATGAATCACCAGAGTAGTCTTGTTGCCTGAAAATTGCTAGACAAACAAGGAACTTTGCATCAGGTGCTTTTAAAAACATAAAATATTTCAAAACACAGCTCTCCTCAAGCTTACCATCTTGAACAGTGTCATCGTTTGCACCACCCCTAAAGCTGGCCCTGATTATGGCATTTCCGGTTTTATATGTTGGCTGTACTCCTAGGTATTGATGTATGTGCTGCGGGCATTACATGACAGCTGCTCAGCCAATAGATGATAACTGCAATGCACTTGTCGCTATTTTAGTATGCTTATTTGATTTTCACTAATTGTAGGTTTTTAACTTTGGTGGGTCATTTAATTGCATACAGGGACAAGGGTCACAATACACTTCTTCAGGTCAATGAGCCAGGGTCATAAATCTTATGATGTCACTTCATGTAATGTTATCTTGGGACAAAGGTCATGTGATGGTACTTCTACTACCCCATGTATTTTGGTTAACTGAAATCCGGGGTTAGAAATTCAGGGCCAGATTAATCATGGTGTTGTGTTGCCCTTGAGTCATGCAAGGTAACGCAAGGGCAGCATAACACTAAAGTCAGATTTACCAAGCAACACAGTTTGCAGTGCTTGGTAAATCTGGAGTGCTGCAAGGCAGAGCAAGCTTCTGCCTTGCGTTACTCTGCCCCATGGAGGCATTCCATGGGTGGAGTGTGGGTGTTCCCATGCATCCACCAATGGATTGTGTCACATTTCCAGATTTACCATTAGTGGTAGACCTGGGAATGTATTCAAATGCTATGGCTTCTTAGGGGAGGTGTGACGAGAAGAAATATCTTTATTTCTCTCAATTATTTCCTCTTTCTTTGTGTGCTACATTCTTCAGCACACATAGAAAGAGGAAAATGCCCCTAGAGGATTTATTTCTGCAGAAAGGTGTCCCGTCCTGCGCAAAAACAATCCTGCCTGCAATACAGACACCCTTCCACCATGGTGCAAGGGTGCCTCTGTTGGTGCAAGGTAGCACATTGTGCGCCAGCATAAGGAAAGGAAAGGAATGTGCCTTATAATGAAACATATGGCACATTCCTGCCCTCTCCCTTTCATGCAGAGCAGCAAGGTGTCTTTCTTTGTTGCGTTTTGTGAAATTTTGATAGATCTGGGCCTCAATGCATAACCCACCACGTGGTACTGACATTACTCCTGCTTGCACATACTTGCTGCAGTCTCATGATTTATTATGCTACTGCCTGGATATATATGTGCATATGTGTGTCTGTCTGAGTGTTTGGGGTGTGTCTGTGTGTGAGAGAGAGAGCGAGAGAGAGAGAGAGGGAGAGAGAGAAGGACTTGTTAGTATGATGTATCAAGTGATTGTGTGTACATTGAACGAGAGTTTGTTATGAAGCCTTCCAGCGAGCTGAGATCTTTATTTATTATAATTGTACCTTACAGTGGCATGTGAAGATATAAATAAATGCTCAAAGTATTGAAGAAGTGCAATCTTGATCCCATCTGGAGATAATGAAGGAGTGCATCATACTCACGCCCAGTCAGCACTCAAATATATATAACTAATGTACTAAAGGGGTGGATTATTTACAACTGAAGGGTATGTTGTGTAAAATACATGCTCTTAGAAAGTTATTAATAAGGGTATGTAACAAGTTATGTGTTCATGTGATTGAAGAAAATACCATGAAATGCCGCATTGTAAGATACTTAATTTGGATACGTACAACTAATGTTTAACGTTTATACATGTAATTGAATTAATCCTGTTCAAATGCATTTACACCAAGGAGTTTGTGATTCATTGCATGTTTTCGTGCTCTAAGCATTTGTATTGATTGTATGTTTAAAAAGGTGCACTTATTCTGTAACTCTGTGCACAGGTTAACTTAGAAAAACTAGGCCTGAAGAAGAAATTAGTTTAATTGCTACTCACTTTATGATTTGAAATTCACGCTTAACCTTCAAGTATGGAGTGTATGTTGCTGGGTTGTTTCTATTGCAATTGTGGATAAGCCTCATTATTTAGAATAAAATTAGTTTTACGTAAGTAGATAGTAGAGCATGGAGGAGGTGGCTGAGGAAATTGTGGTAACATGTGAGGAGAGTTCTTCTCATGGGAAAGGAATGATCAAGGATGAGAAGAGATAATGTGTTATCCGACTGAGAAAATGTGCTGAAGTATCCATTTGTACCCGAGGTATGTAAATTTCCCAAGAAGGAGCCACATGAGACTGTCACGTTGAAGGCAAATGATATTATGTGCTGTGTCTAGTTAGGGAGAGAGTCCATCTTGGATTTCCTTAGGGAGCAGAACTATGCTTCTGCCTGCGTGGCTTTAAGCTACTCGATCCATCGTCAGAGCGTTTCTACTGAAGACTCTGATGGCTGAGACCTTTTTTTCAACTAATTCGATTACATCTTTACTAATGCTCTAACCTAGGGTTGCCCCTATTAAGATAGTGTAGGGAGTGTTAGCTTACTCATGATCATTAAAGAGAATCATCTGATGCAATTTAACCTTCATTTTTTATTCCAAATTACATGTGCCATTTCCCTAAAATGAGTCATTTGCGTTGTACAATATAGGGTACATCTCTTGAGAAGATTTGGACCTACTCTGATATTTTTGTACTTTTATACGATTTTATTGCGAATGATCTACATTGATTTGCTTCTGAACTTATAATGAAACCTACTAAACTCAGATCAAAGAGTCAAGTGTATTAATGTGAAGCCACATTGGTTGCACTGTGTTGAAATAACCAGTGATTTGATTCCTTTCCCCAATCTCTCTACTAGAAAGACACCTCCCCTCTGGGGATAAATTGTGGAAATGGGCCTAGTCTTTAATATGCAATTTAGCCATCAGTGTTTGTGTGAATATTAGATTGGCATGGCGAGTTTCTTGGACCCTTCTGGCTGAGACAGAAGCACTATCAACGGTTATGCATAATAGCAATTATTGTCCCATTTGCACACCACAAGAGGTCATGCACCTGCTCCTGGACAGATCACGGTAATATCAGGCACCACCTGACACTGTGAGGGACAAGAATCAGAAAGATGGGGAAGCAAGGCAACAGTTAGTGCAATCCTTACATTTCTGAGAACAAAGGCTCCTTATTATGGTCTTCGAGTTGCTATAATTTTTACCTTTTTCAGATGTGGGTATTTTTTCCAGCATTTTCAAATTTGATTGCTTTCTGCGAAGGCTGGTGTTTCATAAATGTTTTCATTTTGGTTCCATTCATTTAGTACTTACATCTTTCTCTATTATGCCTCACTCGGTTCACATCTGCTCTTCCTGGAAAGTGTAGCAGCAAAATGACAATTTTTTAAAGATTATTTTAGACCGTGTTACTAAAAATGCACCAGGAGGCGGCAATTTTCACCGCTGTTTTGCTACCACAGCTCAATTCTACCATCGGCGAACCGTGTCAAACCACTTTCTTTGTTCTAATCTCAGTAGAGATATATATGCTGATTTGCAGAAAAAAAAGCATGCAGCAAAAATAGCATTTTATTGGACAACAATATGAGACGAGATGCTTAGCATTTAAGCTGAATAAAGCTCATTATGTGCTGTAGCTGCCGGGGCAGCAGGTTCATAAGGTAAAGCGCCAGATCATAACTAGAATGTCAGTCGGACCACCAGGGAAAAAGACTTCATCACGAAAAATATGAAATTGGAATTCACTTTTGTAAATTGGGAGAAAAGCTGCGTACTTCTGCTTTTAGTAATTATGGTAATAGCAGGGGCTAACTGGAAGCAATAGTGGAAATCATAATATACATCCTTCCTGCAGTTTCTAAAATATGAAGACAATAAAAGACGCCATATTGGACGTAGACGATGATCTATGGATCGGAGTCAACACATTTAGGAAAGAAAATAAATAAGATGTGAGTAGATACATTTGTAAAAATAAGATCACATAGTGGGTCATGTTGATGTGATGCTGGGAACAAGTGGCGGTGCCTAGACCGCACTATATAATGGCATCAACTCAGGTGCAGTGCTAGCTTGTTGAATACTTACAGCTGTGGAATCACTCTATCTATCACAGGCATTATGTTAAGTCACAAACGCCAATCTTGACTCTTATAACCCAGTAACGAAATCCTCGTATAATCTCATGTGATATGTACTGAACGCCCACCATCTTTGTGTGACACATTCACCAGAGAGCTTTTGGTGTGTGGCGTGAAGTGTCACATACTTCACCCTCCTTTTTGAGAATAATATTCCAGATGCTCTCCCAAAGCGTGGCTGCAGGTGCGCATGTGTGATCCCCTGCCAGTGAAGCCGGGGTTGCCCTAACAAGGTGTTTAATTTGCATCCACATCATCATATTTTAATGGTGCATTCGGGAACGTCCTTAGTTCTTTAGATGTCCTACAGCATACCTTGGTGGAGCATGAGACACATCGACCACGCTCTCATGGGCCTCCTTGTTTGTGTTGTGCTGCATTATTGAAAGTAGATGTTGTTATGTTGCACTGTGGTTGTTCTGTTCTGACTTTTGATTTATCGCGTCTTTTATGTTTTCGTTTATGCTGCTTGTGTAAGTTATTGTATTTTGTTCTGACCCTTGCTTTAGATATGTCAACAAATGCTGCTATATTTCCATGCTAAAAATCTGCACATTGCTTTGTAGTTCAGTGGCAAGCAATTATTTACCACTGGCCAAGGTGGCAAAAAAATGATCAAATGATTTAACAGTTTAAGAGAGCATAGTCAGCTCACAATGTGGACTAGATCACCAATCGTTTTTGTCTATCACTATTATGGTAGTGCTTGCCCTAACCACCTTTTACTACTGTATGATGAATCTGAAATCTGGAGGTGATAATGTGTGACAAAAACATTTGCGCACCTTTTCTATGTGTCATTTTTCTTGTGCTGATAATGTGTTCTGTTTTTTGTGCTGCTTTTTGTGGCTTTTTGTGCTGCATTATTTCATTGTGATTTTGGCATTTTTTGTTGTGGTCTGTTTTAATTAATTTGTTGTGATGTGCTAAGTTATGCTTGAACCTCTTCAGTGCTGGTGTCGGCCAATGGCCGTGTTGTGATGGCACCCATGCAAAGGTATGAACCACCGACATTTTTGAAAACTAGACAACCAGGCGATTCCAGAGAAGAGTCCCTTGCATGGATCCCATGAGTTTTTCTTGCTCACAATATCCTTCAAACCTCAAACTTTGCCTGAAATCCCTAATATTCCTTATATTTCTGGGAGGGAAACTTCTGAAATATCCACAGGAATCCACAAAGTTCCTACCACCCAGCGTTACCTCACTTGTGTTAATAAAAACACTGCACCATTTGTGTGGCTGGGCCTAGGGCTCGCGACAGGAATGTATCATACCAAGGTCAATGGGTCCCTTAACCTTGGCTTGATCCATTCCTGTCCCAAGCACTCGGCTCTGCCAAACAAGTGGTGCAATGTTGTTATCAGCTCAAGTGAGGTAACTCTGGGTGGTGGGAATTTTGTGGATTCCTCTAAATTCTGGAAGTTTCCCTACAGGACTGTAAGACAAGTGTGTGGTTTCAGGAAAATGTTGAGGTTTTAAGGGAATTGTGGACGAGAAACTCTCATGAGATCCATGCAGGGCACACTACTGTGAAATTGTCTGGTTGTCAAGATTTTATAAATGTAGGTTTGCATGGGTGACACCACAACACGGTCCAAAATGCCACAGCTACTCCTATTGCTTGTGTATCACCTTAGCATGTTAGGGTCCTTTTGTGTCGTGTACTCTTGGCTCACCTACACAAATAGGGTACTATTCTTATTGGGGACATGAGTGAACTCACAGTGGGAGGAAATTTGTGGCTGTCTGCAAATACCAGAACTTTTCATCTAGTTTAAAAAAATATGCAAGTCTGTTGGGTTTGCATAGGTGCCAAATGAGCAATGGGCCAAAATCCGCAGCTGTAATGTAATGTAATGTAAAATGCATTTATATAGCGCATAAATCATCCGAAGGTCTCAGAGCGCTAGCAGATCCTCCGCCACAGATCCACAAGACAGGAACGGTGAGTAGGTGACTAAAAGAGCCAGGTTTTAAGGTTCTTACGGAATCTACGATGGTTGGGTTCTGTCCTGATCTGGAGGGGCAGGGTGTTCCAGGCTTCAGGAGCTGTTTTTCTGAATGTCCTATCACCATTTCTAACAGTGCAAACCATGGGAACAGTTAGAAGTAGTTTGCTAGTGGACCTGAGGGTTCTGGCCGAGTTATGGAATTTGAGCTTTTTTTCCAGGTATATCGGTCCTTGTCCATGGATGGTTTTATGGACTAGGCAGCATAGTTTGAATTTTATGGTTTCTTTATTGGGAGCCAGTGCAAAGTTTTGAGGCAAGGCAGTGATGGGGTGCGGGGGGGGGGCGGAGGTTGAGCACCAGCCTTGCTGCAGTATTTTGTAATACCTGTAATCGAGCCAAAAGATTTTCGTTAATGGAGGATAGCAAGGCATTCCCGTAATCTATACGGCTGACAATGAGACCTTGTACTAAGGGCATGCGCGAAGTAAGGGGAATCCATTTGAACATTTTCTTTAGACTGCGCATTAGTCCAAAGCTGGTGTGCACTACTTTGTTGACATGTTCGGTCATGGACAGCCTATTGTCAACTATTACCCCAAGGTTCCTAACTCAGGATTTGGGAGAGGGACAGGGTCCTAGTGTTGTTGGCCACCATTCATCTGTCCAGATCTTGCCGGCCTTTCCGAAGAGCACGATCTCAGTTTTGCTATCATTTAGCATCAGGAAGTTGTTGGTCTTCCAGTCGTGAATTGCAACCATACAATTTTTGAACCTCAGTTTGGTTTTGTCTGGATCCGGGTCGACAGTGACCAGTAACTGCGTATTGTCGGCGTAGGATACGGTTCCAAAACCATGAGCTCTGATCACTTTAGTCAAGGGGGATATATATAGGTTAAAGAGCGTAGGGCTCAATATTGACCCCTGGGGTACACCCTTATCGTTTTCCAGATAACTGGAGGAATATGTTCCTACTTTGACCTTTGAGCGTCTATTAGTTAGATAGCTTTTGATCCAGAGTAGCACAGAACCCTCGACACCAATCTCTGCAAGACGTTCTAAGAGAATGAGATGCGAGATTGTGTTGAAGGCCGCGGACAAGTCAAGCAGGATCAATATGGCAGACTGTCGAGAGTCGAGAGTCATCCTAACATTATCAACTATTTCAAGCAAGGCAGTCTCGGTGCTGTGGAATGCCCTGAATCCCGATTGGGAGGAATCAAGAAGTCTGTTTGTCTCCAAGTATGTTACAAGTTGTTTGTTTATCAAAGATTCCATGACCTTTCCAAATAGGGGCAGGAGAGAGATAGGCCGATAATTTGAGAGTTGTTTAGAGTCGGCTGAAGGTTTCTTTAAAATTGACCTTATTGTGGCCTCCTCCCAGTGCAGGGGGACAGAAGCGTGAGATAGAGAAAGATTGAGGGTCTTAGTTAAATCAGAGATCAAGATGGGAGCGATTTTTACTAGGATTTGAGAGGAGGCTGGGTCCCCAGGAGATCCTGACTTGATTTTGTGCAAAGTTGATTCTACTTCTATTTCAGAAAAAGGAAGAAATTCTTTGAGATCATTGTTTTGGTGTTTGGGGTCGCTGTTGATTTTATTAGGCGGGGGTGTGGTCTGAAAGGAAGGAGTTGGTTGGGGAAAGAGTTTGTGGATATCATTGATTTTTTCGTGAAAATACGATGATACAGAGTCAACCCAATTTTGTGATTCGGTGGAAGGGTGCTGACAGGCAGGGGGGTTTGTAAATTCTTTAACAATTTTATATAGCTCTCTCTGCGAGTTTGCTGCCTCGGTTATCCTGTTGCCTAAGTATACTTTTTTTGCCATAGTGATTTCTTTCATATAGGACCTATGCGTTGTTTTATAGTGTTGTCTGTCAGTTTGGGCTTTGGTTTGCCGCCATTTCCTTTCTGCTGTCCTGACAGGAAGTTTGATCTTTTCCAGGTTCGGAGTGAACCATGGGGAGATTTTGGTGGGAGGCCTAGATACTCTTGCTGGTGCGATTAGATCTAAGGCTGAGGAAATCGCAAGTTCAAGATTGACAGCTGCTTTGTTAGAATCGGTGGTCTTAGTGATAAGAGGGGAGGAGAAATGGGCGGTAAAGGAGTCCAAATTGATCTTATTCCAAAGTCTGCTCAGTTTTACTTGGTTACTATTTTGGGGTTTTATGTAGGTGCCAGCAATGTGAAATTTGATAACATAGTGATGTGTCCAAAGGACTGGAAGTATTTGACTAATTTCTACTTTAGAGGAATTTGTGCGTAGTAGATCTAATGAATGTCCAACAATATGAGTAGGGCCTGTAGGTAGTATGCTTACTCCTAAGGAGTTAATATTGGTAATGAGATCACTGGTATGGGGGTCAAGGGTTTGTTCCACATGATAATTAAAATCTCCTACTAAGAGAAAGTTACCGGAGGCCAGAGCATGAGGAGCTATCGCTTCCACAAGTTTATTTACAAAATGTGTTTTTGCACCAGGGGTCTATAAATAAGGGCAACCTTCCATGACTCCTTATTTCCAACTGTTATGGTAGGGATGCACATTTCACCCCAATTTTCTAAGTAAGAGTCGATGATATGGAGCTTGATAGATGACTTATAGATAATTGCGGTGCCCCCTCCTTTTTTACCGGATCGGTCAAGTCTATGAATTTTATAATCGTGAGGTAAGGCTATAAAGATGTCGGCGGTGGAGGACTCTTGAAGCCAAGTTTCAGTAACGAATAGTAAATCTGGATTTTCAGTGTCAAGTAACAACCATATTTCTAGGGCGTGTTTGGAGATGGACCGTGCGTTACAGTACAAGCAGACTAAATTTGTCTGGGGGTGAGGACCGGGCTTGCTTTTGTTATGTTTTATGCTATTGGAAGCTTTTACACTACCCCGAGTGCAGATGTTGAGCTGTTGGGGTCTGGGATTTTCCTGGGTGGAGCGAGAGGCTACATTTAAGGAGTAGAGCTCCTGGCTAGTATATCGAATTATGGCCATTAGTAGTCGGGGTGTCCCAGAGGGGTTAATGGAGAAAAATGAACAGGGTACCTGGCGTCTGGCGTCGACCAGGCGCGGATGGGCGCAGACGGGCTTGCCTTTGGCACGCCGCTGCGCGCGTCCGCTCGGCGCACTTGCAAATGAAGAGGAAGTGAGCGGGACCGCAGCCGTAATACAGTGGGCATAGAGCGCTAACCCTATTGTTCCAGGAAGTGAAGGAATTCTGGTAAGATGGTGTTTGGCCCATCCGCACAATCGGCATAAGCCGCGGCGGACCAGGGGGACACCAGAAGTGCAGGTAAGTACAATCAAGTTTTTTTTTTTTTAAATATATTTTATTTTTTCCACACTTTGCACATTGCACATTGATCAATTAAACATTTCATGTCAATCATATGTAAATGAAAACAAAAATAAATAAATCATTCTATTATATATATACAGTACATCTTTTAACTCTACATTACAATAAGAATCTTAATCTTAATGCGAACCCATATTCTCTTTCCATCTAGATATAGGTTCCCAAATTCTCAATCCTCTCATTTTACCCCTTATCCCTTTCCGAGCATATATAGATTTTTCCAAATTATAAGCCGCTAGTAAATTAGCCAACCAATTTTGCCATGCTCTGGCTATAGTCAATCTGTATACTGCAGCGGCCACAAAGATAAATTCTCTCTGCGCATTTCCCCAATCTGGGTCTATCCCCAACAACAACAGTGAGGGCGTGAGGGTTATTTGAATATCCAATGATCCATTTAAGAAACGTTCTATGTTTCCAATCAAGGTATGCAATTGTGGGCAGGTAGCAAAAACATGAACAATATCTGCCTCAAGGAAGTTGCACCTCGGACAGGTAATACCAGTAGTGCCTCCCCATTTAGCTATTCTCGCTGGGGTAAAATATAATAAGTACAGTGTTTTGTAATGCTGGGATTGAAGGGGAGCAGAACACAGTACCATACGAGCCAGTTCAAGTGACTCCTGGAATATTTCATTCGGAATGCTCAATTTATCTACCCATTTGTTACAGTACTTTCCCATATCATCTGCTTTCCCTTTCACCAAACATGCATACAAACTCCTAATTGTACAGTCTGCAGAGACCTGTATTTTCTCCATAATTTCGTTTCTTTGATACCCTGCGGGTCCTCCTTGTTTATTACTCAAAAAGCTCCTAACCTGCAGGTATTTAAAAAACAACCTCCTATCAATATCATATTTCACCGTAAGGTCTGCAAACTGTACTATCTCTTCCATGTCCCTCAAATCCCCAATCTGTACTATTCCTCGTTCAGCCCACCTAGCCATTGTACCGTCAGCAAAGACTGCCGCAAGGAATGACCTATTCTTATATAGCCTAGTATATCTATTAAATCTTCCAAGACCTGCCTTTTTTAGAAAAGCATTCCAAATTCTGACTGCTGCGTTAAGTGTTTTAAATCTGGTCC
Source organism: Lissotriton helveticus (assembly GCF_964261635.1). Lineage (NCBI taxonomy): Eukaryota > Metazoa > Chordata > Amphibia > Caudata > Salamandridae > Lissotriton > Lissotriton helveticus. The sequence continues at coordinate 571,052,944 of NC_136071.1, read as the reverse complement.
TCTTGTAGTACCCATAATCCATGCAGTTTAGGAAGCAGTTTTCTGCTTCCTCTCCTAAAACAGCAGCGTAGATTTCTGTAGACATGGTTGTCACTTTTTGCTCATTGCCACCCCCCCCTATTAACCCCTGCATATATTGTAGGGCAGCCGCAAAATAATACATTCTAAAATCAGGTACCCCCCACCCCCCTCTCTCTCTCAGTAATGCCATAAATCTGTAAGCCCTTCTGGTCTTTCCCTGTGCCCAGATGAATCTATTCAAAATAATCTCTAATGAATTGAACCATTTAGTTTAAAAAAAAAAGTGGGATAGCTCTAAATAAGTAAAGAAACTTGGGGAGAATTAACATCTTAATAACATTAGTAGTACCTACCAAGGATAAGTGCAGGTTGTTTAGTCTTTCCAAATCAGATTTTACCCTTGATAATAGGGGGGCAATATTGTTTTCAACAACTTTATCTAAATCTGACGAAATAGCCACCCCTAGATAAACTGCAGGGGTAACCAACCGTGGGTCATTACAGCTGGAATGTGCATTTTCTACAATCTGCGTCTTTGATCTATTAAGACTATATCCAGAAATTTGTCCAAACAACTCAGCTTCACCTTCCACTTCACTAATTGACAAATGAGGATCTGGGGTAAGTATTGCCACATCATCGGCGTAGGCCAGTGTTTTGACCACGCATCCATTCACCCTCACAGGAGGGATCAGTGGGTTGAATTCGAGCCTACGCAGTAGTGGCTCTAAATAAAGTGCAAACAACAATGGGGATGAGGGGCACCCTTGTCTCGTCCCCCTCCCAATTTTAACTGCTGCCGAGTACCCTCTGTTAACTCTTATTTTAGCCGTAGGCTCCTTATATAGCGCCTGTATAGCCCTAATAAATCCTTCTCCTATCCCACACCACCTCATAGTTTGCCATAAGTACTCCCAGGAGACCCTATCAAATGCCTTTTCGGCATCTAAAAAAAGCGCTGCCATAGGGTCTCCCAGGATACCTGCTGCATCGAACATAGTTACTACCGTCCTAATATGCTGCGTTGTCCCTTTACCGGGGATAAATCCATGTTGGGCTGGGCTTACCAAGCTCTCAATGACCGCTGACAACCTTGTGGCTAAAATTTTGGAATACACTTTAACATCAGCGTTCATCAATGTTATCGGTCTGTAAGACCCCGTGACTTTTGGATCCTTCCCCTTTTTCAAAATTACAATGATGTCCGCTCCCCCCCATGATTGGGGGATCGACTCTCCCTTTTGTGCCATGACCATGATATTAAACATATCAGTTGTCAGTGAGCCTTTAAATACTTTATAAAACTCCACCGGTATCTGGTCCGGTCCTGCTGCTTTACCTGATGGTAGACTACTCAATGCAGCGTTAAACTCATCTATATGTAGTGTCATTTCTAAATCTTCACTTCCCTCCTCAGACAGTTTAGGAGGATCAATTTCCCTAAGATATCTTGCTATATCAGCAATGCTTTCTTCCTTCTCAGGGGTGTACAGGGTGGTGTAGTAGTTCCTAAATACTTCTCTAACCAGTTCAGTCTCACCTACCATATTACCCTGGTGATCCTTAATCTCTTTAATATCTGAGGTAGCCAATCTCTGTCTAGTGCGCACGGCCAAAATATGCCCTACCCTTTCACTTAGTTCATATGCATTCTCCTTTTTGGTCAGGTAATTCTTTGCAGCTTTCTCAGCAATACCTTCTATGGCTTCTGATTTTAGCGCTATAATTCTAAATAAATATGCTTCTAATGGGCGATTCTGTGTTATAGCCAAGGCCAAATCTTCTTCCTCTTTTATCAGCATCAGTCTTACTTCCTCTAATCTTGCTCTTTCTTTCTTCTGCTTTGCTAAGACAAAACTTGTAGTCTCTCCCCTTATCCCAGCCTTAAAAGCGTCCCACACAACACCTGGTGATGCGGTTTCTCTATTAATCTCCCCAAAAAATGTAATCCATTTCTCCATATGTTCTCTATAGGCGGAATCTATTAGTAAAGCTCTTTCAAAAGTCCATTGTGTTCTAGTATTTTGTTCCTGCCCCATTTTCAAAGTTAATACCAATGGACTATGGTCTGATACTATCCGAGGCTGCTTCTCCATTTGCGATCCCTGTAGTAATGTTCTAGAAATTAAGAAATAATCCAACCTAACCAAAGTCCTATGTGGGGCTGAAAAAAATGTACTGCCATCTATATGCGGGTGCAGCTTGACCCAAGGGTCTTCCAGAGAATTATGTGACACCAAATCTACCAGAGCCTTATATACTTTCTTCTTCCTCCCCCCATACTTTCCTCCAGCCTGCAAAAAAGAGCTATCTGGTACATGTATGTTAAAGTCCCCGCAGCATACAATAGGTTCTGGCCATTGAGCTAGTTCAATATCTAAATATTGCAGGACATCTGGATCATCCTCAGTAGAGCCATAAACTGTAACTAAAGTTAAAGTCTCCCCTTTAAAGCAAATTTCAAGAATCACCCACCTCCCCCATTGATCCTCTTTCTTTCTTCTTACTACTATCTCACTATTTCTGCCCAAGACTGCTACCCCCCTTGTTTTTGTCCCTTGTTTAGTGTTTGCTAATACTCTAAATCCCAGTTGTTCCAATAGATACCCTCTTGTACCTTCTATATGTGTCTCTTGTAGACATACCAAATCCAATTTCAAAGATTTTAACAAGGCTGCCACCCTCATTCTCTTAGTAACACAATTGAGTCCACAGATATTAATAAAAGTGATCTTACATGTCATCGTAATGCCCCAGTTTCCTTATGTGAAGATCAACTATTTTTGTGTACCATATACTTTTAAACTTATACAATGTGCCACTGTGCTGGATCAAATAGTGAGTACCAAAGATTTGTGCGTTTCCCCCCCCGCCACCCCACCCCTGAGCTCCCTCCCCTCCCTCCACCACCCTCCCCCCTTTACGGGCAAATAGGTCAAAAATGACCTATGTGTGGCCGCTTTTGAATTGTGTCAGTCGCATCCCCCCCTCAGCCAATATAATCACAAGCCGAATCCCTGAATCATCCTTTCCCATCATACAGAGCTATACATTTGTGCACACCCACCTTATATAGCATTTCCAGCATCTTAACCCCCCTTCCTGTTTTTCAATTCTTCAATAAACTGCTGTGCTTTAATTTCTGAATTAAACATTCTTATTTTCCCTTTTGTTACCACTTTCAGTTTAGCAGGGAAGAGGAGATATGCTTCTGACCCTAATGCCTGTAATGGTGCAATCAGCTGTCTAAGCCTCCACCTTCTCTCTACCGTCACATGGCAAAAATCAGGCCTAGCGAAGAATGAAGAACCTTCAAATGTCCTCTTACTGTCAGGTCTGGCTTTAGCGATAATTTCCTCCCTTAGCAAGAAATTCCCCACATTTACTAGGATTGCTCTGGGAAAGGAGCCCTGCCCATCCTTTCTTACTCCCTGCTTCAATGTGAAGGGGTATCTGTGCGCCCGTTGAATCTCTTTGCCCCATTGCCAATCTGACTCTGGAAAAGCCCCCTTTAACATATTCACTACAAAGCGCCTCGTGTCCTGCCCTTCAATCCCTTCTGCCACACCCAAAAGTCTAATGTTATTTCTTCGCTGGCGATTCTCAAAATCTTCCAGTTCCATTGGAAGTCCTCCGAGAGTTTTTCTTGGTCCGTCTTAAAAGTCTTGAAATCTCCCATGTCGTCTTCCAACTTGCCTGTTCGTTCTTCTGCTTCCGTTACTCTTTCGGCCAGTTCGTCATATAATTTATTCATTTTCCTCATTGTGTTCTGAATTTTTTTAGCATCCTGCCTTGCCCTCCGACTTTCCGCTCTGGCCTCCGCTTGTATTTGTTTAAGAGTGTTAAATAGAAGCTTTACGGGAATCTGTTGCGTTGTACCCCCAGGGGGAATTTCTAGGTTATTATCATCCTCTTCCCGATATGACTGTGAGGTCGCTGAGTAGTCCCATACTCATTTCCTCTGGGTCCCCTCAAAACCCCCTGTCAGCTGCCTGGATAGCTTTAGGGACTTCTTTTTCTGGGTAGTGTCTTTATCTGTACTGGACTCAGAGCCAGAGCCTGAACACTCCTCTGTACTCCCAGCACTTGTCTGTTCTAGCTCCGATTCCTCATTGAGGGAATAAAAACAATCCCCCTCAGCAGAGCCACCTTCAGCTTTTTCTATTCCTTCGCTCACTCGTCTTTACTTGCAAGGCTTAGGGTGCTTCCCCATGTTTTAGAAGACTCCCCCATTGCTAAATTCATCTCCTTTTCTACTAACATTAGAGCCCCCAGCATGTCCGAGTTACCGAACTCAAACACAGCCTGCCCCAGGCTCTCACCAGTTTTTGTTCTATTTTTCACAGCAGGGCCGGTAACATTACCTTCTGGCTGTAGCGTCTGATCTGCTTGCTCTGCTTGCTCTGTCAGAGCTACCGTGCGAGTGCCAGCAATTGAATCGCGCTCCAGCTTGCTGCCTGGGTCGAGCTTACGGCGTTGCCTAGCAACCTCACCATCAGCGTCCTCGGCGTCCTCGAGGACGCTCTCTCGATCATCCAGCTTTTCACCGCCTTTACCGGCTCCGCTGATGCCGTTGATGCCGCTGTTCCGTCTGCCTCTGCTGCCTGCTGTATCCTCTACATGCTGAGAGGGTAATCTCGGTGAAAAGGCTTCCGTGACGGTAGGCTGCCGCATCATTGTTTCCTTACTTTTCTGTTTCTCTTCGTTTCTTCCCGTTTTGCTGGAGGTTGCCGCTCGTTGTGCTGCGGTGTTCACTTGCACCTCAGATGTGCTTTAGTTTTTTGCTCTGTTTTCTTTTTCCCCCCAGCAGAGATTCCTGTCTTAGGGATGGCGCCGGAGTTGCGAGGGGGTTTACTCACATCCTCCGCATTTGCAGCTACTCCTCCCGGCGTCTTTTTTTCTTTCTCTTTTTCTTGCTTTGACGTCCTCGCTGGCATCTTGCTCGCTTGCGCCAGCTGCACCTGTTGTTTCTTTTTGAGCCCGAGCCCGAGCACACTCATCAGGCCTCTAGCACCTCTCTTGAGCCAGGCAATAACCCGATAGCAATTTTGAATATAGTTCACGGCAGACCCTGTATCAAACACTCCAAGTAAATCAGAGTCACCGTATAATGTCCATTCAGGTGCCATTCAGAATATACAGGATATTCAGGGTATTCAGCATCTCAAAATCATGCTTCTAAGTCCTTAAAGCTGGAGAGGGGAAAAGTGCGACTGCTCACAGCAATCCAGCGTCGGCCATCTTGCCTCCCGCCTAGAGGGACTTTGCAACAATCAAGTTTTAAAAGCTACGTGCAAAGTACCAAATCCTTAAAATCTCTGGCAGAAGGCTGCCTGACCTGGATTATGTTCTGTGATGAAGGTTTCTGCAGCGCGCGTCCGCTCAGCGCACTTGCTAATGAAGAGGAAGTGAGCGGGACCGTAGCCGTGACACAGTGGGCGCAGAGCACCAACCCTATTGTTCCAGGAAGTGAGGGAATCCTAGTAAGATGGTGTTTGGCCCCTCCGCACAATCGGCACAAGCCGCGGCGGACCAGGGGGACACCAGAAGTGCAGGTAAGTACAATCAAGTTTTAAAAGCTACGTGCAAAGTATAAATCATTAAAATCTCTGGCAGAAGGCTGCCTGACCTGGATTATGTTCTGTGATGAAGGTTTCTGCCCACTTTGTATAAATTAGGGTCATTTTTGAGTGGAAAGTGGTGATGTATCCATGCTGTATTTTGGACCATTTCCTGCTGCAGGCACTAACCCTACACACACAAGTGAAGTATCATTTTTATCAGGAGACTTGTGGAAACACTGGGTGGAAGGAAGTTTGTGGCTCCCCACAGAGTCCAGAATTTTCTATCAGAGAAATGTGAGGAAAATGTTGTTATTTTTTTTAAGTTTGAGGTTTGCAAGGGATTCAGGGTAAACAAACCTAATCAGAGCCATGCAAGTCACCCCACCCTAGATTACCCAAAGTGCCTAGTTTCCAAAAATGTGCAAGTTTGCTAGGTGTTCTTAGGTGCTGGCTGAACTATGGCACAAAATCCACAACTACCCACTTTGCAAAGAAAAGTGTCACCTGTGAGTTGAAAAATTTAATGAGTCCATTTTGCGTTTTGGGCCATTTCCTGCCACGAGCACCAGGCCTACCCACACAAGTGAGATTCCAGTTTTATCGGAAAACTTTGGGCTAATGCTGGGTGAAAGGAAATTTGTGGCTCCTTGCAGATTCCAGAACTTTACGTTACCGAAATGTGAGAAAAATAACGTTTTTTAGTTAAAGTTTGAGGTTTGCAAGAGAATCTGGATAGAAAATTCTGATGAGAGACATGCAAGTCACCCCACCCTGGATTCGCCAAGGTATCTAGTTTTTAAAAATGTTCAGGTTTGCTAGGTTCCCTAGGTGCCGGCTGAGCTATGGCCCAAAAACCCACAGCTAACCACTTTGCAAAAAAGGGTCAGATTGAGTGGAAAAATGTGATGAATCTATGTTGCTTTGTGGGTCATTGCTCTTGTGGACACTAGGCCTACTAACACAAGTGAGGTAGCATTTTTATGGGGGGAATTGTGGGAAATACTGATTGGAATGAAATTTGTGATTCCTCTAGATTCCAGAACTTTCCATCACAAAAATATGAGGAAAATGTGTTTTTTCAGTCAGAGTCTGACGTTTTCAAGGTATACACCAAGGCCCTCTTTCTCCGCTCGCTGTCCCAACACACCCCTTGCCCCTTTCTGACTGGGTTATGCGCCGGGATGATATATCTCTCCAGCTGCCCCTCCTCGCTACTGAACTATGTGACCTGAAAGCTCTCTCACTTGATCTTTTCCCCATGATCATATCCCGCCTCACCTCCACAAACCTGCCTAGAGCCCCCCCAGTGGGAGTGATCGCTTGAGCCAGTCCTTAGCCCCCGTATCACAAACCATTCCCTTAGCTAACGCGCCATCTCGCCCCAGAAGATGTGTGAATTACTTGCTCCCACTGAACCCAATGACTTGCACAACTCTACCAGGTCCCATTCCAACTTAATCCCGCAGAACAAAATACAATCCATCCTTTCCAACCCCTACAGAGAACCTTCTTCCAATCCTAGAGTCATCAATAAAGACAACCTCAAAAGAGTGAATGTCAATCAGTCTCAGTCACACACTCATCCTCCATGACTTAAATGTGTACTACTCAATTGCAGATCAGCCAATAAACACACCGCAGACATCTGTGACTCCTTCCAACACAAAGATTTAGACATTATCCTCCTCACAGAAACATGGCTAAATCCCACCTTCACCCCTTTCCTAGACCTACTAGTACCTCCAACTCACGACATAATTAGGCTAGACAGAGCCTGGAGGTGGGGGGTGGCCTAGTATGTATTCCTAGGACACACTCTCGATCTCTCACTTAGAGTCCTCTTCGCCCTCTTATGAATACCTTAGTCTTAGTGTCTCTAGTAATAACCTGCCGGTTTGCAAAGTTCACACTTTTTATCACCCCCCAGGAGACAATCTCCTCTTCATCAAGCAATTCATGAGAGTCATCTCTGGCAATATCGACTCAGCCGTGTCCCAAATTTTCCTTGGTGATTTCAACCTTCACTGGTCTAACTCTAATGACCAAGCGGTAACTTGCCTTAAAACATTTCTGAATGATCAAGAACCGACTCAGCACTGTGACCAACCAACTCACAACAAAGGTGAAACTGTAGACCTCATTATCTCGAAAGGGCAGACTACATTGGACACCATTATCCCTTGTGACTGGTCCGATCACCACTGCATCTTGTTTTATATAAACAGGGAGGTGGCGTTGAGGAAGGCCAAACCAACGAAATCAAAGGTCTGTAAAAGGTTATTTCAGATCAATAAACCCTGTTGATCTAGCAGCCCACTGTAAATCTGCCCTCTCCTCCTGGATCGATGTTCAGTTACTCATTGACTCCTACAACTCGACCATCTCCAACATCCTGGACGACATTGCACAGCTCCAACAAAAAAAGCCTCAACAAAAATGTCCAAACCTTGGTACAATGTCAGTTTAAACTGAATTTTGTAACCTTAGGGCAGCAAAATGCTCCTGGAGATCCACTTCCTCCTTGGAACAACTAAAACTCCTTAGAGAGGTTAGACGTTTTTACAGCAAACAAATCAAGACCGCCAAGGCAGACTACTTTAGACATCAACTGGATCAAGCTGCAAACTGGCCCAAGAAACTATTTGAGTTGGTCAAACAGCAATCTACTGTAGGCCTTACCAGCTCTGACTCTGGAGGCAGCCCACCTTCTTGCGATGATCTTGCTGCTTTCTTAACTGAGAAATCAAGGCTCATCTCCATTGATCTCGCTACCAAGAAGGCGCTCCTACCATCCCCTGGGTTTGTACCACCCCTTTACCTCTCAGAAAAAGGCAAACATATCAGCTTGAATACCAAGAATAATGCGACATGGGACACCTTTACCCCTTTCAGTGAAAAAGACATCAAGAAGATTCTTCAGAACATAAATCCATCTAACCATTTTAGTGAACCGCTGCTTCCAGCCATCTTCAAAGAAATTAAGAATGCACTCATTCCCACCTGGACAAGGATTGTAAATGCTTCTCTTTCACAAGGCACGATCCCAGACTACCTAAAAGCAATGCAGGTGTAACCTATTCTAAAAAAAAACAACGCAGATAAGTCTGACCTCAATTATTTCCGCCCTATCTCCCACATCCCCACATTAGCCAAACTACTTGAAAAATGCATACAATCCCAACTTTGTGCTCACATACAGAAATCCCAACTCCTAGACCAGCATCATTCCGGCTACCGGAAGGGGCACATTACCAAATTGGCTCTCACGCATGTGACGGATGACATCTTAGAAATGCTTGATCAAGATGACTCATGCCTCCTTATCATCCTGGACCTTTCTTCCGCTTTCGACACGGTGAACCACGACAACCTCCTATCCATTCTGAAAAACAAGATGGGTTTCTCAGGTTGGGTGTTACAATGGTTCTTGTCATTCCTTCACCATAAATCACAAAGAATCAAGGCAAACCACTCCCTCTCCCAGCCCTCTCCTGTACTCATGGGTGTTCCCCAAGGGTCCGCCCTATCTCCTATCCTCTTCAACCTTTTCTTGGAGCCACTAGCTAATTCTCTAAACTCCATGAACATTCTCTTCCATATTTACGTGGATGACACACAACTTTATTTGAGAATCTCATCCGCCGACAACATCATCTCAATCAACTTTACCCTGAATGCTACACAAAACTGGCTAACTGAGAACCATCTACTGCTCAACACCTCTTAAACTGAATTACTTTTCATATCTCATCCCAACCACATCCCTAATCTAGTCCCCTGGCTGAATCACCTTACTGCCTTCAATTGCACCCCTCTCATTATAGACTCAGCCAAATCTCTCGGAATCACCCTGGACAAACACCTAAATATGAAAAATAATATTACAAAAGTGTGTATGGGAGCTAATCACTTGATGAGAACACTCAGAAACATCAAACTATTCCTTCCACAAAAGGACTTCAAGCAGGTGGTACAAGCTCTGGTCCTGCCGCAGTTGGACTATGTCAGATCGACGCTCTGCGGCCTGCCCAAATACACACTGGCACCACTAAGGCATCTCTGAATGCTGCGGCCAGCCTGGTCACAGGTACCAAACAAAGTGAGCACACATGCCCAATCCTAAAATCTCTTAAATGGTTGCCTTATGAAGCGCAAATTCAGCTAAAGATTGCCATTCTAGCGCACAAAGCCCTGCATTTCAAAACTCCCAGGTATCTTGCCCAAAAGTTTGAATTATCCTGTGGTGGGAGAGCATCAAGAAGCGCTATCACTCTCCTCCTGAAACCACCCATCCTTAAGAAAAAGAGAAACGCTCTCCAGACCTTCTCCGGCCCTGCTCCAAGGAATTGGAACTCACTTCCACCGGAAGTTCGCAGAATCTCTTCAACAACCGTTTTCAAACTTGAAGCCAAAAGATTCCTAATGAACACATTTTTACCTTAATTTGGGCTTGGATCACTTGCTCGAAACCACTGTTCCTACCCTCATGTGATGCTGCTTGTCTTTACTGCATTTTGTGTCCCCCTTCGTAGCCTGTTATATTCAGGTTTTTCCTATTATTTTCCGTGATTCACTTGTCTGGGAAACATGCGAATATTCCCGTTATGTATTTAAACATGTTGTCAATACTGGGTGTATGCTCTTTTTTCCCCACTCTATACCCCCTTTATTAGGCTGTTACATACTCATGTATTGTACTATTCTCCTTGTGTCATTTGTCTGGAAACTATGCATTTATTTGCCTGGGATATTTGCGATTATTCCTGTTGTATATTCTTACTTGTGGTCAATACTGGATTTATGTCCTTCCTCCCTTCCTTTGTAAAGCACTCTGATATCCCTCGGGATCTTCTTTGCGCTATATAAAACTTTATATAAATAAATAAATAAATAAAATAAATAAATACTGGGTAAAAATGTCTGGTGAGGGCCATGCAAGCCACCTGACCCTGGATTCCACCTGGTCCCTAGCTTCCAAAAATGTGCAAGCTTGCTAGTTTTCCATAGGTGGCGGCTGAGCTATAGCCCAAAATCCACACTGACCCACTTTTCCCCAAAAAGGTCAGTTTTCAGTGGAAAATGTTGAAGTGTCCATTTTGAGTTTTGGGCTACTTCCTGTTGCCGGAAATATCCTTATCCACACAAGTTAGGTAGAATTTTTATTCATAGACTTGTGGGAATGCTTGGTGAAAGGATGTTTGTGGCTCCAGAAGATTTCAGATCTTTCCATCACAGAAATGTGAGTAAAATGAGTTTTTTTTGTCAACTTGTGAAGTTTGCAAGGGATTCTGGGTGCAAAAACCTGGTAAGAGCCACACAAGTCACCCCACCCTGGATTCCGCAAGGTATCTATTTTTCAAAAATGTTCAGGTGTGCTAGGTTTCCCCAGGTGCTGGCTGAGCTGGGGCCCAAAATCCACAGCTATCCAATTTGCAAAAAAAGTTCCGTTTTGATTGGAAAAATGTATCCATGTTGAGTTTTGGTCAGTTTCGTGTCGCAGGCATTTGGCCTACACTCACAAGTGAGGTACAATTTTTATTGGGAGACTTGGGAGAATGCTGGGTAGAAGGATGTTTGTGGCTCCTGGCAGATTCCAGAACTTTCCTTCACAGAAATGTGAGGAAAATGTGTTTTTTTAGCCAAAGTTTGAGGTTTGCAGGGGCTTTTGGGTAAAAAGCCTGGTGAGAGCCATGCAAGTCACCCCACCCTGAGTTCCACTTGATGTCTACTTTTCAAAAATGTTCACGGTTGCAAGGTTTCCCCAGCTGCCTGCTCAGCTAGGGCCCAAACTTCACAGCTACCCACAATGGAAAAAAGAGTTTGTTTTCGTGGAAAAATACGCTGTGTCCATGTTGCGTTTTAGTTCATTTTCTGTTGCGCGCAATAGCCTTATGTTCACAAGTGAGGTACCATTTCTATTGGAAGACATGTAGGATCATAGACTAGTAGAAAATGTGTTATTACCTTTTGGATTTGATTACCATGCGCCTTCCAAATGTAAGCCAATATGTAAGAAAGAAGATATTTTGAAAAATACTCTCTAGATCATAAGCTAGTAAGGATACTCACAATTTGAAAGATGTACGAATAACCACCTCTTCTAAACTCCATCTCTTGTGACTATTTCAGAAGTACATAGGTTTCCTCGATAACCATTTCTCACTCTACATATTTCACCATATAAATATGTCTGTACTTGTACACAAAGAAAATAAATTGTACAGTGCAGCTCAGTTGTTGGCTCTGGGTACCTTGGGTTCTTGGAGAATCAGCAACCCCTATATATCTCCACAACCAAGATGGCCTTGCGGATGTACTGGTATATTGGTTTTGTAAATCAGCCATCATGACAATAAGTTACAGATGAAAATGTTGTCACAAATTGCAGTTTTTCCCTATTCATTTTTAATATTTCTTTATTTTAATATTTAGGGCCTGATTGTGAGTTTGGCAGACAGGGTTACTCCACCACAAACGTGACAGATATCCCGTCTGCCAAATCACAACTCCATTATATCCTATTGAAATTATAATACAGCAGATTGAACATCCATAACGGTTGTGATGGAGCATCACATCTGCCAAACTCCGAACCAGGCCCTTAGTTTCTTTGGTAAACATTCCGCGATCTAAACATATGACCCCTTGCTGAATTCAAAATGTTGTCTACTTTTCATACATCTATAGCGTTCCTTGATTATCCATGAATTTCACAATGGTTCCCACCACAAACTGGAAGTAGTTTGAGGCCTGCCTCTTTGGAAAATGCCAAAACAGTATTAAAAAAATTGGTTTTTTATTCAGCTCTGCATGATTCTGAAAGCCGGGAAGATGGTGACTTTAGCACAGCAAACTATGCTAATTTTGTGGAAACAGACAATTTTATCCGGAGCACTTTTTTCCTATTTTTCCTCCCAAAAAATGTTTCTGAGTCCCCTGCAGGGAATACACACACCTTGGGTACCATCAGCATTCCCAGTATGTTGGAAAAAAGGACACAAATTAGGTGTGGATAGCTTATGCAGGAAAAAGTTATGAAGACTTGAGCGCAAACTCGCCAAATAGCCAAAAAAGGTCTCAGCACGCGGGTGGGGGGGAGGGACGCCCCGCAGTTATGCTGCTTTGTGTATTTTATTGTGTTTTGTTTAATTCTCTACTTTAGATCGTCAACAAATACTGCTATATTCTAGCCAATAGCAGTAACAAATCTTGGACGTTGCTGTGACAAACAACCATTTATCACTTTCTAAGGTGGTAAAAGAGACCTGCTCCATCTCTTTAACCACTTAGGACACCAGCCACCACAAAAGTTTGGCCGCCATCGGTGCTCATTTTATATGATACAATGCTTAGCATATTTATGCAACTATTGCCTAATTTTATCATCAGATTTTTAACCCACAGCAAAACACCGAATAGTAGACAATGGTGAAAGGAGTAGAAAGAGAAAGACAGGAAAATTGTAAGCTTCTAAGGAAAAGTTTGGGTCCCTAAGCTTTTGGTTAACACATTTAACACAGACTTGAGCATGGATCTTTGAATAGTGAATAGAGGCTCACATAACAAATTTCTTGGATTATCAATGGATTTAGATAACGGATTCAGGGAACAATGCATGTAATAGCTGCGACAGTCTGTAGAGAGAGCTCACCACAGGCGAAAACATAGACTGTACAACACAGAACAACCCTGCATTATTGGGTCCCTTTTGTTTTGCACTTTAATTGTAAGAAGGTACCATATGATAAGCAATTTCAAAGTTTTAATCTCTGCTGTAAACACAGGAACCACCTACCTACGTGAATGGATGGCAATTAGCAAAAATGCCAGGCGTGGCAGGAATGCTGTCACTCATGTTTGAATTGATAATAGCACATGATTTAACCCTTGTCGTACCCCTAGTGCCACAGCAGCCTCCTATATGCTTCTGAACAGCTAAGCTCTTACAGCCCATTTTCATTTGGCCCTCTCCATACCCTGCAGCATAGAGTGGCAAAAACCTGCAAGTAATACCGAGGCAAGGCTAGCTGCTGCTATATCTGGCTACACCTGATTTGCTCAGTGGTTTGCAGATAGCGGTTTTGGCACTCACAGTTGGAGACACACAGGATGTTGGAAAGTGGTTTATTAGTAGGGGTCGGTAGGTACCTACCACAAGTAATAAGGCTGAAATCACAATATAAGGCCTACTCAAGGCCTCAATAAATTATTCCCTTGCTCAACCATTGGTAGCTGTCTGCCAGGAGGCAGGCTTAACTTAGGTGAGAGCTGTGTAAAGCATTTAAAAACACATATACATTAAATAGGTAAGAACCAATTCACAATAAAAATCCAACACTAATTTATAGAAATAGATTATATTTTTATGAACCATTAAACACCAAAACAACAACAATCCAATGTAGTGAGAGATATGAGTTTTTAAAGATTAAAAGTAAAACTAGTGCTTAGAAACAGGGTTAAAAAAAAAGGTTGTACTCGACTGGGACAAAGACAAGTGTTCTTCACACTTACTTCCGGAAGTATTTCTTGAAGCAGGAAAGTGGCCACAGCACCAGCCAAGGGTTCAGATGCTCTGGGGTAACTCTTGGGATGACAGACTACGACTCCCACAATGCACCTGGTCAACTTTACAAAAGTTGCTCCAAACTTCTCCAAACATCTGGAACTTCTTCTTGAAGTTTCTCCTGTGGGTTCAATGTGTTCAAAATACCAATCCAAGGGTCTAGAAGATCTGATATGGTTCTTGGGATGTTGGGACTTTAATTCCCATACTGCTCTTGGCCAAATACTTAAACATCCACTAGACACACTCCAGGGTGGGGACTTCTTGGTGGAGATCATGCAGGTGAGCTCTTTTAATCTGTAGCTTTCAGGGAGTCCACCCCTTAATCCTTGTGAAGCCAGGCAAAGTCCTTAGGGTCGTAGTACCAGATTGTGCTGCAGGTGCAGTCCTTCAGAGTGTAGTCCTTTGGGTGCAGATGAGGGTTCAAGCAGGGCAGTTATTATTCTCCTTGTTGTTTCAGGCAGCATATCTGAGTTGCCATGAAGCTCTCCCATATTTATTCAGTGTTCCTGGGTGTCAAACAGGGGTGCACCCCCTGGCAAATGGGATGCAGGGTATCAGCCTCATCTATTACTACTTCTTCCAAAGTGTAGCATATTCTTGTACCAGAAAGCACTATTCTTCCAAAATCCAGAATGGAGAAAGTCTCTCCTGAAGAGTTAGTTATGCCTAAGCCAACCCATTAGCGTGGCTAAGATTTAATTACAAGACCGGAGATTACTATTATGCATAACCTTTTATTGCCACTCCTGAACAGCAGCCCTTTAAAGAACTTCACCACAACAATCTAGCACTGGAGCTTGTACAGGAGGCAAGATGGCGGCCCGGCCGCTATGCTAGCGGTGTGAGCTGCTCTCTTCCCCGCTCCCGACTTGGAGGAAGAATGGATTGGCAGTGAAATACTGAAATAGGAAAATACATTTTGGCTTTGCCCTTTTCCTGAAGACGGGCTGTCCAACATCAGCTTTTTATTTCTGACTTTCTCACCGCATTGCTGATTGCTGGATTCACGGCGCTCCGGCTCCCCCGGCTTCTGGCTCCTGGCTCCCGTTCAGGATCTCTCTTCGCGTCTGACGCCAGGATTTGGTCCGACGCCAGGATTCGGTGTTTGATATTTGATGCAGCTGCTTCTCTTGCTCTGTTCCCGGCGGTTTTCCCCGCACGTATATCCACATTGGCGACTTCTTTCCCGGCGCCCTGGTCAGTTATCGTTTGGCATTTCCCAGTATTTTATTAAAATGCCTCCAAAGAACGCTAACATTAAGCCGAAGCTCCCTAACACCAGGAGCGGCAAATTGAAATCTGCAGCGGTACCGGACGTGAATGGAGCCGAAGAGACTGTTACTGCCTGCTCAGCTCGGGGTGCTCAAAAAACCGGTGAGTCTGTTGTTGCTTCATTAACAAAAAAGGGAGGAGAGCATATCAGTAAGAATACAGCACAAACTTTGCCTGTTCTTTTTGAAAAACATTATCCCTTGTGACTGGTCCGATCACCACTGCATCTTGTTTTATATAAACAGGGAGGTGGCGTTGAGGATGGCCAAACCAACGAAATCAAAGGTCTGTAAAAGGTTATTTCAGATCAATAAACCCTGTTGATCTAGCAGCCCACTGTAAATCTGCCCTCTCCTCCTGGATCGATGTTCAGTTACTCATTGACTCCTACAACTCGACCATCTCCAACATCCTGGACGACATTGCACAGCTCCAACAAAAAAAGCCTCAACAAAAATGTCCAAACCTTGGTACAATGTCAGTTTAAACTGAATTTTGTAACCTTAGGGCAGCAAAATGCTCCTGGAGATCCACTTCCTCCTTGGAACAACTAAAACTCCTTAGAGAGGTTAGACGTTTTTACAGCAAACAAATCAAGACCGCCAAGGCAGACTACTTTAGACATCAACTGGATCAAGCTGCAAACTGGCCCAAGAAACTATTTGAGTTGGTCAAACAGCAATCTACTGTAGGCCTTACCAGCTCTGACTCTGGAGGCAGCCCACCTTCTTGCGATGATCTTGCTGCTTTCTTAACTGAGAAATCAAGGCTCATCTCCATTGATCTCGCTACCAAGAAGGCGCTCCTACCATCCCCTGGGTTTGTACCACCCCTTTACCTCTCAGAAAAGGGCAAACATATCAGCTTGAATACCAAGAATAATGCGACATGGGACACCTTTACCCCTTTCAGTGAAAAAGACATCAAGAAGATTCTTCAGAACATAAATCCATCTAACCATTTTAGTGAACCGCTGCTTCCAGCCATCTTCAAAGAAATTAAGAATGCACTCATTCCCACCTGGACAAGGATTGTAAATGCTTCTCTTTCACAAGGCACGATCCCAGACTACCTAAAAGCAATGCAGGTGTAACCTATTAAAAAAAAAAAACAACGCAGATAAGTCTGACCTCAATTATTTCCGCCCTATCTCCCACATCCCCACATTAGCCAAACTACTTGAAAAATGCATACAATCCCAACTTTGTGCTCACATACAGAAATCCCAACTCCTAGACCAGCATAATTCCGGCTACCGGAAGGGGCACATTACCAAATTGGCTCTCACGCATGTGACGGATGACATCTTAGAAATGCTTGATCAAGATGACTCATGCCTCCTTATCATCCTGGACCTTTCTTCCGCTTTCGACACGGTGTACCACGACAACCTCCTATCCATTCTGAAAAACAAGATGGGTTTCTCAGGTTGGGTGTTACAATGGTTGTCATTCCTTCACCATAAATCACAAAGAATCAAGGCAAACCACTCCCTCTCCCAGCCCTCTCCTGTACTCATGGGTGTTCCCCAAGGGTCCGCCCTATCTCCTATCCTCTTCAACCTTTTCTTGGAGCCACTAGCTAATTCTCTAAACTCCATGAACATTCTCTTCCATATTTACGTGGATGACACACAACTTTATTTGAGAATCTCATCCGCCGACAACATCATCTCAATCAACTTTACCCTGAATGCTACACAAAACTGGCTAACTGAGAACCATCTACTGCTCAACACCTCTTAAACTGAATTACTTTTCATATCTCATCCCAACCACATCCCTAATCTAGTCCCCTGGCTGAATCACCTTACTGCCTTCAATTGCACCCCTCTCATTATAGACTCAGCCAAATCTCTCGGAATCACCCTGGACAAACACCTAAATATGAAAAATAATATTACAAAAGTGTGTATGGGAGCTAATCACTTGATGAGAACACTCAGAAACATCAAACTATTCCTTCCACAAAAGGACTTCAAGCAGGTGGTACAAGCTCTGGTCCTGCCGCAGTTGGACTATGTCAGATCGACGCTCTGCGGCCTGCCCAAATACACACTGGCACCACTAAGGCATCTCTGAATGCTGCGGCCAGCCTGGTCACAGGTACCAAACAAAGTGAGCACACATGCCCAATCCTAAAATCTCTTAAATGGTTGCCTTATGAAGCGCAAATTCAGCTAAAGATTGCCGTTCTAGCGCACAAAGCCCTGCATTTCAAAACTCCCAGGTATCTTGCCCAAAAGTTTGAATTATCCTGTGGTGGGAGAGCATCAAGAAGCGCTATCACTCTCCTCCTGAAACCACCCATCCTTAAGAAAAAGAGAAACGCTCTCCAGACCTTCTCCGGCCCTGCTCCAAGGAATTGGAACTCACTTCCACCGGAAGTTCGCAGAATCTCTTCAACAACCGTTTTCAAACTTGAAGCCAAAAGATTCCTAATGAACACATTTTTACCTTAATTTGGGCTTGGATCACTTGCTCGAAACCACTGTTCCTACCCTCATGTGATGCTGCTTGTCTTTACTGCATTTTGTGTCCCCCTTCGTAGCCTGTTATATTCAGGTTTTTCCTATTATTTTCCGTGATTCACTTGTCTGGGAAACATGCGAATATTCCCGTTATGTATTTAAACATGTTGTCAATACTGGGTGTATGCTCTTTTTTCCCCACTCTATACCCCCTTTATTAGGCTGTTACATACTCATGTATTGTACTATTCTCCTTGTGTCATTTGTCTGGAAACTATGCATTTATTTGCCTGGGATATTTGCGATTATTCCTGTTGTATATTCTTACTTGTGGTCAATACTGGATTTATGTCCTTCCTCCCTTCCTTTGTAAAGCACTCTGATATCCCTCGGGATCTTCTTTGCGCTATATAAAACTTTATATAAATAAATAAATAAATAAAATAAATAAATACTGGGTAAAAATGTCTGGTGAGGGCCATGCAAGTCACCTGACCCTGGATTCCACCTGGTCCCTAGCTTCCAAAAATGTGCAAGCTTGCTAGTTTTCCATAGGTGGCGGCTGAGCTATAGCCCAAAATCCACACTGACCCACTTTTCCCCAAAAAGGTCAGTTTTCAGTGGAAAATGTTGAAGTGTCCATTTTGAGTTTTGGGCTACTTCCTGTTGCCGGAAATATCCTTATCCACACAAGTTAGGTAGAATTTTTATTCATAGACTTGTGGGAATGCTTGGTGAAAGGATGTTTGTGGCTCCAGAAGATTTCAGATCTTTCCATCACAGAAATGTGAGTAAAATGAGTTTTTTTTGTCAACTTGTGAAGTTTGCAAGGGATTCTGGGTGCAAAAACCTGGTAAGAGCTACACAAGTCACCCCACCCTGGATTCCGCAAGGTATCTATTTTTCAAAAATGTTCAGGTGTGCTAGGTTTCCCCAGGTGCTGGCTGAGCTGGGGCCCAAAATCCACAGCTATCCAATTTGCAAAAAAAGTTCCGTTTTGATTGGAAAAATGTATCCATGTTGAGTTTTGGTCAGTTTCGTGTCGCAGGCATTTGGCCTACACTCACAAGTGAGGTACAATTTTTATTGGGAGACTTGGGAGAATGCTGGGTAGAAGGATGTTTGTGGCTCCTGGCAGATTCCAGAACTTTCCTTCACAGAAATGTGAGGAAAATGTGTTTTTTTAGCCAAAGTTTGAGGTTTGCAGGGGCTTTTGGGTAAAAAGCCTGGTGAGAGACATGCAAGTCACCCCACCCTGAGTTCCACTTGATGTCTACTTTTCAAAAATGTTCACGGTTGCAAGGTTTCCCCAGCTGCCTGCTCAGCTAGGGCCCAAACTTCACAGCTACCCACAATGGAAAAAAGAGTTTGTTTTCGTGGAAAAATGCGCTGTGTCCATGTTGCGTTTTAGTTCATTTTCTGTTGCGCGCAATAGCCTTATGTTCACAAGTGAGGTACCATTTCTATTGGAAGACATGTAGGATCATAGACTAGTAGAAAATGTGTTATTACCTTTTGGATTTGATTACCATGCGCCTTCCAAATGTAAGCCAATATGTAAGAAAGAAGATATTTTGAAAAATACTCTCTAGATCATAAGCTAGTAAGGATACTCACAATTTGAAAGATGTACGAATAACCACCTCTTCTAAACTCCATCTCTTGTGACTATTTCAGAAGTACATAGGTTTCCTCGATAACCATTTCTCACTCTACATATTTCACCATATAAATATGTCTGTACTTGTACACAAAGAAAATAAATTGTACAGTGCAGCTCAGTTGTTGGCTCTGGGTACCTTGGGTTCTTGGAGAATCAGCAACCCCTATATATCTCCACAACCAAGATGGCCTTGCGGATGTACTGGTATATTGGTTTTGTAAATCAGCCATCATGACAATAAGTTACAGATGAAAATGTTGTCACAAATTGCAGTTTTTCCCTATTCATTTTTAATATTTCTTTATTTTAATATTTAGGGCCTGATTGTGAGTTTGGCAGACAGGGTTACTCCACCACAAACGTGACAGATATCCCGTCTGCCAAATCACAACTCCATTATATCCTATTGAAATTATAATACAGCAGATTGAACATCCATAACGGTTGTGATGGAGCATCACATCTGCCAAACTCCGAACCAGGCCCTTAGTTTCTTTGGTAAACATTCCGCGATCTAAACATATGACCCCTTGCTGAATTCAAAATGTTGTCTACTTTTCATACATCTATAGCGTTCCTTGATTATCCATGAATTTCACAATGGTTCCCACCACAAACTGGAAGTAGTTTGAGGCCTGCCTCTTTGGAAAATGCCAAAACAGTATTAAAAAAATTGGTTTTTTATTCAGCTCTGCATGATTCTGAAAGCCGGGAAGATGGTGACTTTAGCACAGCAAACTATGCTAATTTTGTGGAAACAGACAATTTTATCCGGAGCACTTTTTTCCTATTTTTCCTCCCAAAAAATGTTTCTGAGTCCCCTGCAGGGAATACACACACCTTGGGTACCATCAGCATTCCCAGTATGTTGGAAAAAAGGACACAAATTAGGTGTGGATAGCTTATGCAGGAAAAAGTTATGAAGACTTGAGCGCAAACTCGCCAAATAGCCAAAAAAGGTCTCAGCACGCGGGTGGGGGGGAGGGACGCCCCGCAGTTATGCTGCTTTGTGTATTTTATTGTGTTTTGTTTAATTCTCTACTTTAGATCGTCAACAAATACTGCTATATTCTAGCCAATAGCAGTAACAAATCTTGGACGTTGCTGTGACAAACAACCATTTATCACTTTCTAAGGTGGTAAAAGAGACCTGCTCCATCTCTTTAACCACTTAGGACACCAGCCACCACAAAAGTTTGGCCGCCATCGGTGCTCATTTTATATGATACAATGCTTAGCATATTTATGCAACTATTGCCTAATTTTATCATCAGATTTTTAACCCACAGCAAAACACCGAATAGTAGACAATGGTGAAAGGAGTAGAAAGAGAAAGACAGGAAAATTGTAAGCTTCTAAGGAAAAGTTTGGGTCCCTAAGCTTTTGGTTAACACATTTAACACAGACTTGAGCATGGATCTTTGAATAGTGAATAGAGGCTCACATAACAAATTTCTTGGATTATCAATGGATTTAGATAACGGATTCAGGGAACAATGCATGTAATAGCTGCGACAGTCTGTAGAGAGAGCTCACCACAGGCGAAAACATAGACTGTACAACACAGAACAACCCTGCATTATTGGGTCCCTTTTGTTTTGCACTTTAATTGTAAGAAGGTACCATATGATAAGCAATTTCAAAGTTTTAATCTCTGCTGTAAACACAGGAACCACCTACCTACGTGAATGGATGGCAATTAGCAAAAATGCCAGGCGTGGCAGGAATGCTGTCACTCATGTTTGAATTGATAATAGCACATGATTTAACCCTTGTCGTACCCCTAGTGCCACAGCAGCCTCCTATATGCTTCTGAACAGCTAAGCTCTTACAGCCCATTTTCATTTGGCCCTCTCCATACCCTGCAGCATAGAGTGGCAAAAACCTGCAAGTAATACCGAGGCAAGGCTAGCTGCTGCTATATCTGGCTACACCTGATTTGCTCAGTGGTTTGCAGATAGCGGTTTTGGCACTCACAGTTGGAGACACACAGGATGTTGGAAAGTGGTTTATTAGTAGGGGTCGGTAGGTACCTACCACAAGTAATAAGGCTGAAATCACAATATAAGGCCTACTCAAGGCCTCAATAAATTATTCCCTTGCTCAACCATTGGTAGCTGTCTGCCAGGAGGCAGGCTTAACTTAGGTGAGAGCTGTGTAAAGCATTTAAAAACACATATACATTAAATAGGTAAGAACCAATTCACAATAAAAATCCAACACTAATTTATAGAAATAGATTATATTTTTATGAACCATTAAACACCAAAACAACAACAATCCAATGTAGTGAGAGATATGAGTTTTTAAAGATTAAAAGTAAAACTAGTGCTTAGAAACAGGGTTAAAAAAAAAGGTTGTACTCGACTGGGACAAAGACAAGTGTTCTTCACACTTACTTCCGGAAGTATTTCTTGAAGCAGGAAAGTGGCCACAGCACCAGCCAAGGGTTCAGATGCTCTGGGGTAACTCTTGGGATGACAGACTACGACTCCCACAATGCACCTGGTCAACTTTACAAAAGTTGCTCCAAACTTCTCCAAACATCTGGAACTTCTTCTTGAAGTTTCTCCTGTGGGTTCAATGTGTTCAAAATACCAATCCAAGGGTCTAGAAGATCTGATATGGTTCTTGGGATGTTGGGACTTTAATTCCCATACTGCTCTTGGCCAAATACTTAAACATCCACTAGACACACTCCAGGGTGGGGACTTCTTGGTGGAGATCATGCAGGTGAGCTCTTTTAATCTGTAGCTTTCAGGGAGTCCACCCCTTAATCCTTGTGAAGCCAGGCAAAGTCCTTAGGGTCGTAGTACCAGATTGTGCTGCAGGTGCAGTCCTTCAGAGTGTAGTCCTTTGGGTGCAGATGAGGGTTCAAGCAGGGCAGTTATTATTCTCCTTGTTGTTTCAGGCAGCATATCTGAGTTGCCATGAAGCTCTCCCATATTTATTCAGTGTTCCTGGGTGTCAAACAGGGGTGCACCCCCTGGCAAATGGGATGCAGGGTATCAGCCTCATCTATTACTACTTCTTCCAAAGTGTAGCATATTCTTGTACCAGAAAGCACTATCCTTCCAAAATCCAGAATGGAGAAAGTCTCTCCTGAAGAGTTAGTTATGCCTAAGCCAACCCATTAGCGTGGCTAAGATTTAATTACAAGACCGGAGATTACTATTATGCATAACCTTTTATTGCCACTCCTGAACAGCAGCCCTTTAAAGAACTTCACCACAACAATCTAGCACTGGAGCTTGTACAGGAGGCAAGATGGCGGCCCGGCCGCTATGCTAGCGGTGTGAGCTGCTCTCTTCCCCGCTCCCGACTTGGAGGAAGAATGGATTGGCAGTGAAATACTGAAATAGGAAAATACATTTTGGCTTTGCCCTTTTCCTGAAGACGGGCTGTCCGACATCAGCTTTTTATTTCTGACTTTCTCACCGCATTGCTGATTGCTGGATTCACGGCGCTCCGGCTCCCCCGGCTTCTGGCTCCTGGCTCCCGTTCAGGATCTCTCTTCGCGTCTGACGCCAGGATTTGGTCCGACGCCAGGATTCGGTGTTTGATATTTGATGCAGCTGCTTCTCTTGCTCTGTTCCCGGCGGTTTTCCCCGCACGTATATCCACATTGGCGACTTCTTTCCCGGCGCCCTGGTCAGTTATCGTTTGGCATTTCCCAGTATTTTATTAAAATGCCTCCAAAGAACGCTAACATTAAGCCGAAGCTCCCTAACACCAGGAGCGGCAAATTGAAATCTGCAGCGGTACCGGACGTGAATGGAGCCGAAGAGACTGTTACTGCCTGCTCAGCTCGGGGTGCTCAAAAAACCGGTGAGTCTGTTGTTGCTTCATTAACAAAAAAGGGAGGAGAGCATATCAGTAAGAATACAGCACAAACTTTGCCTGTTCTTTTTGAAAAACATTATCCCTTGTGACTGGTCCGATCACCACTGCATCTTGTTTTATATAAACAGGGAGGTGGCGTTGAGGATGGCCAAACCAACGAAATCAAAGGTCTGTAAAAGGTTATTTCAGATCAATAAACCCTGTTGATCTAGCAGCCCACTGTAAATCTGCCCTCTCCTCCTGGATCGATGTTCAGTTACTCATTGACTCCTACAACTCGACCATCTCCAACATCCTGGACGACATTGCACAGCTCCAACAAAAAAAGCCTCAACAAAAATGTCCAAACCTTGGTACAATGTCAGTTTAAACTGAATTTTGTAACCTTAGGGCAGCAAAATGCTCCTGGAGATCCACTTCCTCCTTGGAACAACTAAAACTCCTTAGAGAGGTTAGACGTTTTTACAGCAAACAAATCAAGACCGCCAAGGCAGACTACTTTAGACATCAACTGGATCAAGCTGCAAACTGGCCCAAGAAACTATTTGAGTTGGTCAAACAGCAATCTACTGTAGGCCTTACCAGCTCTGACTCTGGAGGCAGCCCACCTTCTTGCGATGATCTTGCTGCTTTCTTAACTGAGAAATCAAGGCTCATCTCCATTGATCTCGCTACCAAGAAGGCGCTCCTACCATCCCCTGGGTTTGTACCACCCCTTTACCTCTCAGAAAAGGGCAAACATATCAGCTTGAATACCAAGAATAATGCGACATGGGACACCTTTACCCCTTTCAGTGAAAAAGACATCAAGAAGATTCTTCAGAACATAAATCCATCTAACCATTTTAGTGAACCGCTGCTTCCAGCCATCTTCAAAGAAATTAAGAATGCACTCATTCCCACCTGGACAAGGATTGTAAATGCTTCTCTTTCACAAGGCACGATCCCAGACTACCTAAAAGCAATGCAGGTGTAACCTATTCAAAAAAAAAAGCATGCAGATAAGTCTGACCTCAATTATTTCCGCCCTATCTCCCACATCCCCACATTAGCCAAACTACTTGAAAAATGCATACAATCCCAACTTTGTGCTCACATACAGAAATCCCAACTCCTAGACCAGCATAATTCCGGCTACCGGAAGGGGCACATTACCAAATTGGCTCTCACGCATGTGACGGATGACATCTTAGAAATGCTTGATCAAGATGACTCATGCCTCCTTATCATCCTGGACCTTTCTTCCGCTTTCGACACGGTGTACCACGACAACCTCCTATCCATTCTGAAAAACAAGATGGGTTTCTCAGGTTGGGTGTTACAATGGTTCTTGTCATTCCTTCACCATAAATCACAAAGAATCAAGGCAAACCACTCCCTCTCCCAGCCCTCTCCTGTACTCATGGGTGTTCCCCAAGGGTCCGCCCTATCTCCTATCCTCTTCAACCTTTTCTTGGAGCCACTAGCTAATTCTCTAAACTCCATGAACATTCTCTTCCATATTTACGTGGATGACACACAACTTTATTTGAGAATCTCATCCGCGGACAACATCATCTCAATCAACTTTACCCTGAATGCTACACAAAACTGGCTAACTGAGAACCATCTACTGCTCAACACCTCTTAAACTGAATTACTTTTCATATCTCATCCCAACCACATCCCTAATCTAGTCCCCTGGCTGAATCACCTTACTGCCTTCAATTGCACCCCTCTCATTATAGACTCAGCCAAATCTCTCGGAATCACCCTGGACAAACACCTAAATATGAAAAATAATATTACAAAAGTGTGTATGGGAGCTAATCACTTGATGAGAACACTCAGAAACATCAAACTATTCCTTCCACAAAAGGACTTCAAGCAGGTGGTACAAGCTCTGGTCCTGCCGCAGTTGGACTATGTCAGATCGACGCTCTGCGGCCTGCCCAAATACACACTGGCACCACTAAGGCATCTCTGAATGCTGCGGCCAGCCTGGTCACAGGTACCAAACAAAGTGAGCACACATGCCCAATCCTAAAATCTCTTAAATGGTTGCCTTATGAAGCGCAAATTCAGCTAAAGATTGCCGTTCTAGCGCACAAAGCCCTGCATTTCAAAACTCCCAGGTATCTTGCCCAAAAGTTTGAATTATCCTGTGGTGGGAGAGCATCAAGAAGCGCTATCACTCTCCTCCTGAAACCACCCATCCTTAAGAAAAAGAGAAACGCTCTCCAGACCTTCTCCGGCCCTGCTCCAAGGAATTGGAACTCACTTCCACCGGAAGTTCGCAGAATCTCTTCAACAACCGTTTTCAAACTTGAAGCCAAAAGATTCCTAATGAACACATTTTTACCTTAATTTGGGCTTGGATCACTTGCTCGAAACCACTGTTCCTACCCTCATGTGATGCTGCTTGTCTTTACTGCATTTTGTGTCCCCCTTCGTAGCCTGTTATATTCAGGTTTTTCCTATTATTTTCCGTGATTCACTTGTCTGGGAAACATGCGAATATTCCCGTTATGTATTTAAACATGTTGTCAATACTGGGTGTATGCTCTTTTTTCCCCACTCTATACCCCCTTTATTAGGCTGTTACATACTCATGTATTGTACTATTCTCCTTGTGTCATTTGTCTGGAAACTATGCATTTATTTGCCTGGGATATTTGCGATTATTCCTGTTGTATATTCTTACTTGTGGTCAATACTGGATTTATGTCCTTCCTCCCTTCCTTTGTAAAGCACTCTGATATCCCTCGGGATCTTCTTTGCGCTATATAAAACTTTATATAAATAAATAAATAAATAAAATAAATAAATACTGGGTAAAAATGTCTGGTGAGGGCCATGCAAGTCACCTGACCCTGGATTCCACCTGGTCCCTAGCTTCCAAAAATGTGCAAGCTTGCTAGTTTTCCATAGGTGGCGGCTGAGCTATAGCCCAAAATCCACACTGACCCACTTTTCCCCAAAAAGGTCAGTTTTCAGTGGAAAATGTTGAAGTGTCCATTTTGAGTTTTGGGCTACTTCCTGTTGCCGGAAATATCCTTATCCACACAAGTTAGGTAGAATTTTTATTCATAGACTTGTGGGAATGCTTGGTGAAAGGATGTTTGTGGCTCCAGAAGATTTCAGATCTTTCCATCACAGAAATGTGAGTAAAATGAGTTTTTTTTGTCAACTTGTGAAGTTTGCAAGGGATTCTGGGTGCAAAAACCTGGTAAGAGCTACACAAGTCACCCCACCCTGGATTCCGCAAGGTATCTATTTTTCAAAAATGTTCAGGTGTGCTAGGTTTCCCCAGGTGCTGGCTGAGCTGGGGCCCAAAATCCACAGCTATCCAATTTGCAAAAAAAGTTCCGTTTTGATTGGAAAAATGTATCCATGTTGAGTTTTGGTCAGTTTCGTGTCGCAGGCATTTGGCCTACACTCACAAGTGAGGTACAATTTTTATTGGGAGACTTGGGAGAATGCTGGGTAGAAGGATGTTTGTGGCTCCTGGCAGATTCCAGAACTTTCCTTCACAGAAATGTGAGGAAAATGTGTTTTTTTAGCCAAAGTTTGAGGTTTGCAGGGGCTTTTGGGTAAAAAGCCTGGTGAGAGACATGCAAGTCACCCCACCCTGAGTTCCACTTGATGTCTACTTTTCAAAAATGTTCACGGTTGCAAGGTTTCCCCAGCTGCCTGCTCAGCTAGGGCCCAAACTTCACAGCTACCCACAATGGAAAAAAGAGTTTGTTTTCGTGGAAAAATGCGCTGTGTCCATGTTGCGTTTTAGTTCATTTTCTGTTGCGCGCAATAGCCTTATGTTCACAAGTGAGGTACCATTTCTATTGGAAGACATGTAGGATCATAGACTAGTAGAAAATGTGTTATTACCTTTTGGATTTGATTACCATGCGCCTTCCAAATGTAAGCCAATATGTAAGAAAGAAGATATTTTGAAAAATACTCTCTAGATCATAAGCTAGTAAGGATACTCACAATTTGAAAGATGTACGAATAACCACCTCTTCTAAACTCCATCTCTTGTGACTATTTCAGAAGTACATAGGTTTCCTCGATAACCATTTCTCACTCTACATATTTCACCATATAAATATGTCTGTACTTGTACACAAAGAAAATAAATTGTACAGTGCAGCTCAGTTGTTGGCTCTGGGTACCTTGGGTTCTTGGAGAATCAGCAACCCCTATATATCTCCACAACCAAGATGGCCTTGCGGATGTACTGGTATATTGGTTTTGTAAATCAGCCATCATGACAATAAGTTACAGATGAAAATGTTGTCACAAATTGCAGTTTTTCCCTATTCATTTTTAATATTTCTTTATTTTAATATTTAGGGCCTGATTGTGAGTTTGGCAGACAGGGTTACTCCACCACAAACGTGACAGATATCCCGTCTGTCAAATCACAACTCCATTATATCCTATTGAAATTATAATACAGCAGATTGAACATCCATAACGGTTGTGATGGAGCATCACATCTGCCAAACTCCGAACCAGGCCCTTAGTTTCTTTGGTAAAAATTCCGCGATCTAAACATATGACCCCTTGCTGAATTCAAAATGTTGTCTACTTTTCATACATCTATAGCGTTCCTTGATTATCCATGAATTTCACAATGGTTCCCACCACAAACTGGAAGTAGTTTGAGGCCTGCCTCTTTGGAAAATGCCAAAACAGTATTAAAAAAATTGGTTTTTTATTCAGCTCTGCATGATTCTGAAAGCCGGGAAGATGGTGACTTTAGCACAGCAAACTATGCTAATTTTGTGGAAACAGACAATTTTATCCGGAGCACTTTTTTCCTATTTTTCCTCCCAAAAAATGTTTCTGAGTCCCCTGCAGGGAATACACACACCTTGGGTACCATCAGCATTCCCAGTATGTTGGAAAAAAGGACACAAATTAGGTGTGGATAGCTTATGCAGGAAAAAGTTATGAAGACTTGAGCGCAAACTCGCCAAATAGCCAAAAAAGGTCTCAGCACGCGGGTGGGGGGGAGGGACGCCCCGCAGTTATGCTGCTTTGTGTATTTTATTGTGTTTTGTTTAATTCTCTACTTTAGATTGTCAACAAATACTGCTATATTCTAGCCAATAGCAGTAACAAATCTTGGACGTTGCTGTGACAAACAACCATTTATCACTTTCTAAGGTGGTAAAAGAGACCTGCTCCATCTCTTTAACCACTTAGGACACCAGCCACCACAAAAGTTTGGCCGCCATCGGTGCTCATTTTATATGATACAATGCTTAGCATATTTATGCAACTATTGCCTAATTTTATCATCAGATTTTTAACCCACAGCAAAACACCGAATAGTAGACAATGGTGAAAGGAGTAGAAAGAGAAAGACAGGAAAATTGTAAGCTTCTAAGGAAAAGTTTGGGTCCCTAAGCTTTTGGTTAACACATTTAACACAGACTTGAGCATGGATCTTTGAATAGTGAATAGAGGCTCACATAACAAATTTCTTGGATTATCAATGGATTTAGATAACGGATTCAGGGAACAATGCATGTAATAGCTGCGACAGTCTGTAGAGAGAGCTCACCACAGGCGAAAACATAGACTGTACAACACAGAACAACCCTGCATTATTGGGTCCCTTTTGTTTTGCACTTTAATTGTAAGAAGGTACCATATGATAAGCAATTTCAAAGTTTTAATCTCTGCTGTAAACACAGGAACCACCTACCTACGTGAATGGATGGCAATTAGCAAAAATGCCAGGCGTGGCAGGAATGCTGTCACTCATGTTTGAATTGATAATAGCACATGATTTAACCCTTGTCGTACCCCTAGTGCCACAGCAGCCTCCTATATGCTTCTGAACAGCTAAGCTCTTACAGCCCATTTTCATTTGGCCCTCTCCATACCCTGCAGCATAGAGTGGCAAAAACCTGCAAGTAATACCGAGGCAAGGCTAGCTGCTGCTATATCTGGCTACACCTGATTTGCTCAGTGGTTTGCAGATAGCGGTTTTGGCACTCACAGTTGGAGACACGCAGGATGTTGGAAAGTGGTTTATTAGTAGGGGTCGGTAGGTACCTACCACAAGTAATAAGGCTGAAATCACAATATAAGGCCTACTCAAGGCCTCAATAAATTATTCCCTTGCTCAACCATTGGTAGCTGTCTGCCAGGAGGCAGGCTTAACTTAGGTGAGAGCTGTGTAAAGCATTTAAAAACACATATACATTAAATAGGTAAGAACCAATTCACAATAAAAATCCAACACTAATTTATAGAAATAGATTATATTTTTATGAACCATTAAACACCAAAACAACAACAATCCAATGTAGTGAGAGATATGAGTTTTTAAAGATTAAAAGTAAAACTAGTGCTTAGAAACAGGGTTAAAAAAAAAGGTTGTACTCGACTGGGACAAAGACAAGTGTTCTTCACACTTACTTCCGGAAATATTTCTTGAAGCAGGAAAGTGGCCACAGCACCAGCCAAGGGTTCAGATGCTCTGGGGTAACTCTTGGGATGACAGACTACGACTCCCACAATGCACCTGGTCAACTTTACAAAAGTTGCTCCAAACTTCTCCAAACATCTGGAACTTCTTCTTGAAGTTTCTCCTGTGGGTTCAATGTGTTCAAAATACCAATCCAAGGGTCTAGAAGATCTGATATGGTTCTTGGGATGTTGGGACTTTAATTCCCATACTGCTCTTGGCCAAATACTTAAACATCCACTAGACACACTCCAGGGTGGGGACTTCTTGGTGGAGATCATGCAGGTGAGCTCTTTTAATCTGTAGCTTTCAGGGAGTCCACCCCTTAATCCTTGTGAAGCCAGGCAAAGTCCTTAGGGTCGTAGTACCAGATTGTGCTGCAGGTGCAGTCCTTCAGAGTGTAGTCCTTTGGGTGCAGATGAGGGTTCAAGCAGGGCAGTTATTATTCTCCTTGTTGTTTCAGGCAGCATATCTGAGTTGCCATGAAGCTCTCCCATATTTATTCAGTGTTCCTGGGTGTCAAACAGGGGTGCACCCCCTGGCAAATGGGATGCAGGGTATCAGCCTCATCTATTACTACTTCTTCCAAAGTGTAGCATATTCTTGTACCAGAAAGCACTATTCTTCCAAAATCCAGAATGGAGAAAGTCTCTCCTGAAGAGTTAGTTATGCCTAAGCCAACCCATTAGCGTGGCTAAGATTTAATTACAAGACCGGAGATTACTATTATGCATAACCTTTTATTGCCACTCCTGAACAGCAGCCCTTTAAAGAACTTCACCACAACAATCTAGCACTGGAGCTTGTACAGGAGGCAAGATGGCGGCCCGGCCGCTATGCTAGCGGTGTGAGCTGCTCTCTTCCCCGCTCCCGACTTGGAGGAAGAATGGATTGGCAGTGAAATACTGAAATAGGAAAATACATTTTGGCTTTGCCCTTTTCCTGAAGACGGGCTGTCCGACATCAGCTTTTTATTTCTGACTTTCTCACCGCATTGCTGATTGCTGGATTCACGGCGCTCCGGCTCCCCCGGCTTCTGGCTCCTGGCTCCCGTTCAGGATCTCTCTTCGCGTCTGACGCCAGGATTTGGTCCGACGCCAGGATTCTGTGTTTGATATTTGATGCAGCTGCTTCTCTTGCTCTGTTCCCGGCGGTTTTCCCCGCACGTATATCCACATTGGCGACTTCTTTCCCGGCGCCCTGGTCAGTTATCGTTTGGCATTTCCCAGTATTTTATTAAAATGCCTCCAAAGAACGCTAACATTAAGCCGAAGCTCCCTAACACCAGGAGCGGCAAATTGAAATCTGCAGCGGTACCGGACGTGAATGGAGCCGAAGAGACTGTTACTGCCTGCTCAGCTCGGGGTGCTCAAAAAACCGGTGAGTCTGTCGTTGCTTCATTAACAAAAAAGGGAGGAGAGCATATCAGTAAGAATACAGCACAAACTTTGCCTGTTCTTTTTGAAAAACATTATCCCTTGTGACTGGTCCGATCACCACTGCATCTTGTTTTATATAAACAGGGAGGTGGCGTTGAGGAAGGCCAAACCAACGAAATCAAAGGTCTGTAAAAGGTTATTTCAGATCAATAAACCCTGTTGATCTAGCAGCCCACTGTAAATCTGCCCTCTCCTCCTGGATCGATGTTCAGTTACTCATTGACTCCTACAACTCGACCATCTCCAACATCCTGGACGACATTGCACAGCTCCAACAAAAAAAGCCTCAACAAAAATGTCCAAACCTTGGTACAATGTCAGTTTAAACTGAATTTTGTAACCTTAGGGCAGCATAATGCTCCTGGAGATCCACTTCCTCCTTGGAACAACTAAAACTCCTTAGAGAGGTTAGACGTTTTTACAGCAAACAAATCAAGACCGCCAAGGCAGACTACTTTAGACATCAACTGGATCAAGCTGCAAACTGGCCCAAGAAACTATTTGAGTTGGTCAAACAGCAATCTACTGTAGGCCTTACCAGCTCTGACTCTGGAGGCAGCCGACCTTCTTGCGA
Organism: Lissotriton helveticus; assembly: GCF_964261635.1. Taxonomy (NCBI): domain Eukaryota; kingdom Metazoa; phylum Chordata; class Amphibia; order Caudata; family Salamandridae; genus Lissotriton; species Lissotriton helveticus. Next base: position 571,021,063 of record NC_136071.1, on the reverse strand, counting down.
TGATCTTGCTGCTTTCTTAACTGAGAAATCAAGGCTCATCTCCATTGATCTCGCTACCAAGAAGGCGCTCATACCATCCCCTGGGTTTGTACCACCCCTTTACCTCTCAGAAAAGGGCAAACATATCAGCTTGAATACCAAGAATAATGCGACATGGGACACCTTTACCCCTTTCAGTGAAAAAGACATCAAGAAGATTCTTCAGAACATAAATCCATCTAACCATTTTAGTGAACCGCTGCTTCCAGCCATCTTCAAAGAAATTAAGAATGCACTCATTCCCACCTGGACAAGGATTGTAAATGCTTCTCTTTCACAAGGCACGATCCCAGACTACCTAAAAGCAATGCAGGTGTAACCTATTCTAAAAAAAAACAACGCAGATAAGTCTGACCTCAATTATTTCCGCCCTATCTCCCACATCCCCACATTAGCCAAACTACTTGAAAAATGCATACAATCCCAACTTTGTGCTCACATACAGAAATCCCAACTCCTAGACCAGCATAATTCCGGCTACCGGAAGGGGCACATTACCAAATTGGCTCTCACGCATGTGACGGATGACATCTTAGAAATGCTTGATCAAGATGACTCATGCCTCCTTATCATCCTGGACCTTTCTTCCGCTTTCGACACGGTGTACCACGACAACCTCCTATCCATTCTGAAAAACAAGATGGGTTTCTCAGGTTGGGTGTTACAATGGTTCTTGTCATTCCTTCACCATAAATCACAAAGAATCAAGGCAAACCACTCCCTCTCCCAGCCCTCTCCTGTACTCATGGGTGTTCCCCAAGGGTCCGCCCTATCTCCTATCCTCTTCAACCTTTTCTTGGAGCCACTAGCTAATTCTCTAAACTCCATGAACATTCTCTTCCATATTTACGTGGATGACACACAACTTTATTTGAGAATCTCATCCGCGGACAACATCATCTCAATCAACTTTACCCTGAATGCTACACAAAACTGGCTAACTGAGAACCATCTACTGCTCAACACCTCTTAAACTGAATTACTTTTCATATCTCATCCCAACCACATCCCTAATCTAGTCCCCTGGCTGAATCACCTTACTGCCTTCAATTGCACCCCTCTCATTATAGACTCAGCCAAATCTCTCGGAATCACCCTGGACAAACACCTAAATATGAAAAATAATATTACAAAAGTGTGTATGGGAGCTAATCACTTGATGAGAACACTCAGAAACATCAAACTATTCCTTCCACAAAAGGACTTCAAGCAGGTGGTACAAGCTCTGGTCCTGCCGCAGTTGGACTATGTCAGATCGACGCTCTGCGGCCTGCCCAAATACACACTGGCACCACTAAGGCATCTCTGAATGCTGCGGCCAGCCTGGTCACAGGTACCAAACAAAGTGAGCACACATGCCCAATCCTAAAATCTCTTAAATGGTTGCCTTATGAAGCGCAAATTCAGCTAAAGATTGCCGTTCCAGCGCACAAAGCCCTGCATTTCAAAACTCCCAGGTATCTTGCCCAAAAGTTTGAATTATCCTGTGGTGGGAGAGCATCAAGAAGCGCTATCACTCTCCTCCTGAAACCACCCATCCTTAAGAAAAAGAGAAACGCTCTCCAGACCTTCTCCGGCCCTGCTCCAAGGAATTGGAACTCACTTCCACCGGAAGTTCGCAGAATCTCTTCAACAACCGTTTTCAAACTTGAAGCCAAAAGATTCCTAATGAACACATTTTTACCTTAATTTGGGCTTGGATCACTTGCTCGAAACCACTGTTCCTACCCTCATGTGATGCTGCTTGTCTTTACTGCATTTTGTGTCCCCCTTCGTAGCCTGTTATATTCAGGTTTTTCCTATTATTTTCCGTGATTCACTTGTCTGGGAAACATGCGAATATTCCCGTTATGTATTTAAACATGTTGTCAATACTGGGTGTATGCTCTTTTTTCCCCACTCTATACCCCCTTTATTAGGCTGTTACATACTCATGTATTGTACTATTCTCCTTGTGTCATTTGTCTGGAAACTATGCATTTATTTGCCTGGGATATTTGCGATTATTCCTGTTGTATATTCTTACTTGTGGTCAATACTGGATTTATGTCCTTCCTCCCTTCCTTTGTAAAGCACTCTGATATCCCTCGGGATCTTCTTTGCGCTATATAAAACTTTATATAAATAAATAAATAAATAAAATAAATAAATACTGGGTAAAAATGTCTGGTGAGGGCCATGCAAGCCACCTGACCCTGGATTCCACCTGGTCCCTAGCTTCCAAAAATGTGCAAGCTTGCTAGTTTTCCATAGGTGGCGGCTGAGCTATAGCCCAAAATCCACACTGAACCACTTTTCCCCAAAAAGGTCAGTTTTCAGTGGAAAATGTTGAAGTGTCCATTTTGAGTTTTGGGCTACTTCCTGTTGCCGGAAATATCCTTATCCACACAAGTTAGGTAGAATTTTTATTCATAGACTTGTGGGAATGCTTGGTGAAAGGATGTTTGTGGCTCCAGAAGATTTCAGATCTTTCCATCACAGAAATGTGAGTAAAATGAGTTTTTTTTGTCAACTTGTGAAGTTTGCAAGGGATTCTGGGTGCAAAAACCTGGTAAGAGCCACACAAGTCACCCCACCCTGGATTCCGCAAGGTATCTATTTTTCAAAAATGTTCAGGTGTGCTAGGTTTCCCCAGGTGCTGGCTGAGCTGGGGCCCAAAATCCACAGCTATCCAATTTGCAAAAAAAGTTCCGTTTTGATTGGAAAAATGTATCCATGTTGAGTTTTGGTCAGTTTCGTGTCGCAGGCATTTGGCCTACACTCACAAGTGAGGTACAATTTTTATTGGGAGACTTGGGAGAATGCTGGGTAGAAGGATGTTTGTGGCTCCTGGCAGATTCCAGAACTTTCCTTACAGAAATGTGAGGAAAATGTGTTTTTTTAGCCAAAGTTTGAGGTTTGCAGGGGCTTTTGGGTAAAAAGCCTGGTGAGAGACATGCAAGTCACCCCACCCTGAGTTCCACTTGATGTCTACTTTTCAAAAATGTTCACGGTTGCAAGGTTTCCCCAGCTGCCTGCTCAGCTAGGGCCCAAACTTCACAGCTACCCACAATGGAAAAAAAGAGTTTGTTTTCGTGGAAAAATGCGCTGTGTCCATGTTGCGTTTTAGTTCATTTTCTGTTGCGCGCGATAGCCTTATGTTCACAAGTGAGGTACCATTTCTATTGGAAGACATGTAGGATCATAGACTAGTAGAAAATGTGTTATTACCTTTTGGATTTGATTACCATGCGCCTTCCAAATGTAAGCCAATATGTAAGAAAGAAGATATTTTGAAAAATACTCTCTAGATCATAAGCTAGTAAGGATACTCACAATTTGAAAGATGTACGAATAACCACCTCTTCTAAACTCCATCTCTTGTGACTATTTCAGAAGTACATAGGTTTCCTCGATAACCATTTCTCACTCTACATATTTCACCATATAAATATGTCTGTACTTGTACACAAAGAAAATAAATTGTACAGTGCAGCTCAGTTGTTGGCTCTGGGTACCTTGGGTTCTTGGAGAATCAGCAACCCCTATATATCTCCACAACCAAGATGGCCTTGCGGATGTACTGGTATATTGGTTTTGTAAATCAGCCATCATGACAATAAGTTACAGATGAAAATGTTGTCACAAATTGCAGTTTTTCCCTATTCATTTTTAATATTTCTTTATTTTAATATTTAGGGCCTGATTGTGAGTTTGGCAGACAGGGTTACTCCACCACAAACGTGACAGATATCCCGTCTGCCAAATCACAACTCCATTATATCCTATTGAAATTATAATACAGCAGATTGAACATCCATAACGGTTGTGATGGAGCATCACATCTGCCAAACTCCGAACCAGGCCCTTAGTTTCTTTGGTAAACATTCCGCGATCTAAACATATGACCCCTTGCTGAATTCAAAATGTTGTCTACTTTTCATACATCTATAGCGTTCCTTGATTATCCATGAATTTCACAATGGTTCCCACCACAAACTGGAAGTAGTTTGAGGCCTGCCTCTTTGGAAAATGCCAAAACAGTATTAAAAAAATTGGTTTTTTATTCAGCTCTGCATGATTCTGAAAGCCGGGAAGATGGTGACTTTAGCACAGCAAACTATGCTAATTTTGTGGAAACAGACAATTTTATCCGGAGCACTTTTTTCCTATTTTTCCTCCCAAAAAATGTTTCTGAGTCCCCTGCAGGGAATACACACACCTTGGGTACCATCAGCATTCCCAGTATGTTGGAAAAAAGGACACAAATTAGGTGTGGATAGCTTATGCAGGAAAAAGTTATGAAGACTTGAGCGCAAACTCGCCAAATAGCCAAAAAAGGTCTCAGCACGCGGGTGGGGGGGAGGGACGCCCCGCAGTTATGCTGCTTTGTGTATTTTATTGTGTTTTGTTTAATTCTCTACTTTAGATTGTCAACAAATACTGCTATATTCTAGCCAATAGCAGTAACAAATCTTGGACGTTGCTGTGACAAACAACCATTTATCACTTTCTAAGGTGGTAAAAGAGACCTGCTCCATCTCTTTAACCACTTAGGACACCAGCCACCACAAAAGTTTGGCCGCCATCGGTGCTCATTTTATATGATACAATGCTTAGCATATTTATGCAACTATTGCCTAATTTTATCATCAGATTTTTAACCCACAGCAAAACACCGAATAGTAAACAATGGTGAAAGGAGTAGAAAGAGAAAGACAGGAAAATTGTAAGCTTCTAAGGAAAAGTTTGGGTCCCTAAGCTTTTGGTTAACACATTTAACACAGACTTGAGCATGGATCTTTGAATAGTGAATAGAGGCTCACATAACAAATTTCTTGGATTATCAATGGATTTAGATAACGGATTCAGGGAACAATGCATGTAATAGCTGCGACAGTCTGTAGAGAGAGCTCACCACAGGCGAAAACATAGACTGTACAACACAGAACAACCCTGCATTATTGGGTCCCTTTTGTTTTGCACTTTAATTGTAAGAAGGTACCATATGATAAGCAATTTCAAAGTTTTAATCTCTGCTGTAAACACAGGAACCACCTACCTACGTGAATGGATGGCAATTAGCAAAAATGCCAGGCGTGGCAGGAATGCTGTCACTCATGTTTGAATTGATAATAGCACATGATTTAACCCTTGTCGTACCCCTAGTGCCACAGCAGCCTCCTATATGCTTCTGAACAGCTAAGCTCTTACAGCCCATTTTCATTTGGCCCTCTCCATACCCTGCAGCATAGAGTGGCAAAAACCTGCAAGTAATACCGAGGCAAGGCTAGCTGCTGCTATATCTGGCTACAACTGATTTGCTCAGTGGCTTGCAGATAGCGGTTTTAGCACTCACAGTTGGAGACACGCAGGATGTTGGAAAGTGGTTTATTAGTAGGGGTCGGTAGGTACCTACCACAAGTAATAAGGCTGAAATCACAATATAAGGCCTACTCAAGGCCTCAATAAATTATTCCCTTGCTCAACCATTGGTAGCTGTCTGCCAGGAGGCAGGCTTAACTTAGGTGAGAGCTGTGTAAAGCATTTAAAAACACATATACATTAAATAGGTAAGAAACAATTCACAATAAAAATCCAACACTAATTTATAGAAATAGATTATATTTTTATGAACCATTAAACACCAAAACAACAACAATCCAATGTAGTGAGAGATATGAGTTTTTAAAGATTAAAAGTAAAACTAGTGCTTAGAAACAGGGTTAAAAAAAAAGGTTGTACTCGACTGGGACAAAGCCAAGTTTTCTTCACACTTACTTCCGGAAGTATTTCTTGAAGCAGGAAAGTGGCCACAGCACCAGCCAAGGGTTCAGATGCTCTGGGGTAACTCTTGGGATGACAGACTACGACTCCCACAATGCACCTGGTCAACTTTACAAAAGTTGCTCCAAACTTCTCCAAACATCTGGAACTTCTTCTTGAAGTTTCACCTGTGGGTTCAATGTGTTCAAAATACCAATCCAAGGGTCTAGAAGATCTGATATGGTTCTTGGGACGTTGGGACTTTAATTCCCATACTGCTCTTGGCCAAATACTTAAACATCCACTGGACACACTCTAGGGTGGGGACTTCTTGGTGGAGATCATGCAGGTGAGCTCTTTTAATCTGTAGCTTTCAGGGAGTCCACCCCTTAATCCTTGTGAAGCCAGGCAAAGTCCTTAGGGTCGTAGTACCAGATTGTGCTGCAGGTGCAGTCCTTCAGAGTGTAGTCCTTTGGGTGCAGATGAGGGTTCAAGCAGGGCAGTTATTATTCTCCTTGTTGTTTCAGGCAGCATATCTGAGTTGCCATGAAGCTCTCCCATATTTATTCAGTGTTCCTGGGTGTCAAACAGGGGTGCACCCCCTGGCAAATGGGATGCAGGGTATCAGCCTCATCTATTACTACTTCTTCCAAAGTGTAGCATATTCTTGTACCAGAAAGCACTATTCTTCCAAAATCCAGAATGGAGAAAGTCTCTCCTGAAGAGTTAGTTATGCCTAAGCCAACCCATTAGCGTGGCTAAGATTTAATTACAAGACCGGAGATTACTATTATGCATAACCTTTTATTGCCACTCCTGAACAGCAGCCCTTTAAAGAACTTCACCACAACAATCTAGCACTGGAGCTTGTACAGGAGGCAAGATGGCGGCCCGGCCGCTATGCTAGCGGTGTGAGCTGCTCTCTTCCCCGCTCCCGACTTGGAGGAAGAATGGATTGGCAGTGAAATACTGAAATAGGAAAATACGTTTTGGCTTTGCCCTTTTCCTGAAGACGGGCTGTCCGACATCAGCTTTTTATTTCTGACTTTCTCACCGCATTGCTGATTGCTGGATTCACGGCGCTCTGGCTCCCCCGGCTTCTGGCTCCTGGCTCCCGTTCAGGATCTCTCTTCGCGTCTGACGCCAGGATTTGGTCCGACGCCAGGATTCGGTGTTTGATATTTGATGCAGCTGCTTCTCTTGCTCTGTTCCCGGCGGTTTTCCCCGCACGTATATCCACATTGGCGACTTCTTTCCCGGCGCCCTGGTCAGTTATCGTTTGGCATTTCCAGGTATTTTATTAAAATGCCTCCAAAGAACGCTAACATTAAGCCGAAGCTCCCTAACACCAGGAGCGGCAAATTGAAATCTGCAGCGGTACCGGACGTGAATGGAGCCGAAGAGACTGTTACTGCCTGCTCAGCTCGGGGTGCTCAAAAAACCGGTGAGTCTGTTGTTGCTTCATTAACAAAAAAGGGAGGAGAGCATATCAGTAAGAATACAGCACAAACTTTGCCTGTTCTTTTTGAAAAACATTATCCCTTGTGACTGGTCCGATCACCACTGCATCTTGTTTTATATAAACAGGGAGGTGGCGTTGAGGAAGGCCAAACCAACGAAATCAAAGGTCTGTAAAAGGTTATTTCAGATCAATAAACCCTGTTGATCTAGCAGCCCACTGTAAATCTGCCCTCTCCTCCTGGATCGATGTTCAGTTACTCATTGACTCCTACAACTCGACCATCTCCAACATCCTGGACGACATTGCACAGCTCCAACAAAAAAAGCCTCAACAAAAATGTCCAAACCTTGGTACAATGTCAGTTTAAACTGAATTTTGTAACCTTAGGGCAGCAAAATGCTCCTGGAGATCCACTTCCTCCTTGGAACAACTAAAACTCCTTGGAGAGGTTAGACGTTTTTACAGCAAACAAATCAAGACCGCCAAGGCAGACTACTTTAGACATCAACTGGATCAAGCTGCAAACTGGCCCAAGAAACTATTTGAGTTGGTCAAACAGCAATCTACTGTAGGCCTTACCAGCTCTGACTCTGGAGGCAGCCCACCTTCTTGCGATGATCTTGCTGCTTTCTTAACTGAGAAATCAAGGCTCATCTCCATTGATCTCGCTACCAAGAAGGCGCTCCTACCATCCCCTGGGTTTGTACCACCCCTTTACCTCTCAGAAAAGGGCAAACATATCAGCTTGAATACCAAGAATAATGCGACATGGGACACCTTTACCCCTTTCAGTGAAAAAGACATCAAGAAGATTCTTCAGAACATAAATCCATCTAACCATTTTAGTGAACCGCTGCTTCCAGCCATCTTCAAAGAAATTAAGAATGCACTCATTCCCACCTGGACAAGGATTGTAAATGCTTCTCTTTCACAAGGCACGATCCCAGACTACCTAAAAGCAATGCAGGTGTAACCTATTCTAAAAAAAAACAACGCAGATAAGTCTGACCTCAATTATTTCCGCCCTATCTCCCACATCCCCACATTAGCCAAACTACTTGAAAAATGCATACAATCCCAACTTTGTGCTCACATACAGAAATCCCAACTCCTAGACTTGCATCATTCCGGCTACCGGAAGGGGCACATTACCAAATTGGCTCTCACGCATGTGACGGATGACATCTTAGAAATGCTTGATCAAGATGACTCATGCCTCCTTATCATCCTGGACCTTTCTTCCGCTTTCGACACGGTGAACCACGACAACCTCCTATTCATTCTGAAAAACAAGATGGGTTTCTCAGGTTGGGTGTTACAATGGTTCTTGTCATTCCTTCACCATAAATCACAAAGAATCAAGGCAAACCACTCCCTCTCCCAGCCCTCTCCTGTACTCATGGGTGTTCCCCAAGGGTCCACCCTATCTCCTATCCTCTTCAACCTTTTCTTGGGGCCACTAGCTAATTCTCTAAACTCCATGAACATTCTCTTCCATATTTACGTGGATGACACACAACTTTATTTGAGAATCTCATCCGCGGACAACATCATCTCAATCAACTTTACCCTGAATGCTACACAAAACTGGCTAACTGAGAACCATCTACTGCTCAACACCTCTTAAACTGAATTACTTTTCATATCTCATCCCAACCACATCCCTAATCTAGTCCCCTGGCTGAATCACCTTACTGCCTTCAATTGCACCCCTCTCATTATAGACTCAGCCAAATCTCTCGGAATCACCCTGGACAAACACCTAAATATGAAAAATAATATTACAAAAGTGTGTATGGGAGCTAATCACTTGATGAGAACACTCAGAAACATCAAACTATTCCTTCCACAAAAGGACTTCAAGCAGGTGGTACAAGCTCTGGTCCTGCCGCAGTTGGACTATGTCAGATCGACGCTCTGCGGCCTGCCCAAATACACACTGGCACCACTAAGGCATCTCTGAATGCTGCGGCCAGCCTGGTCACAGGTACCAAACAAAGTGAGCACACATGCCCAATCCTAAAATCTCTTAAATGGTTGCCTTATGAAGCGCAAATTCAGCTAAAGATTGCCGTTCTAGCGCACAAAGCCCTGCATTTCAAAACTCCCAGGTATCTTGCCCAAAAGTTTGAATTATCCTGTGGTGGGAGAGCATCAAGAAGCGCTATCACTCTCCTCCTGAAACCACCCATCCTTAAGAAAAAGAGAAACGCTCTCCAGACCTTCTCCGGCCCTGCTCCAAGGAATTGGAACTCACTTCCACTGGAAGTTCGCAGAATCTCTTCAACAACCGTTTTCAAACTTGAAGCCAAAAGATTCCTAATGAACACATTTTTACCTTAATTTGGGCTTGGATCACTTGCTCGAAACCATTGTTCCTACCCTCATGTGATGCTGCTTGTCTTTACTGCATTTTGTGTCCCCCTTCGTAGCCTGTTATATTCAGGTTTTTCCTATTATTTTCCGTGATTCACTTGCCTGGGAAACATGCGAATATTCCCGTTATGTATTTAAACATGTTGTCAATACTGGGTGTATGCTCTTTTTTCCCCACTCTATACCCCCTTTATTAGGCTGTTACATACTCATGTATTGTACTATTCTCCTTGTGTCATTTGTCTGGAAACTATGCATTTATTTGCCTGGGATATTTGCGATTATTCCTGTTGTATATTCTTACTTGTGGTCAATACTGGATTTATGTCCTTCCTCCCTTCCTTTGTAAAGCACTCTGATATCCCTCGGGATCTTCTTTGCGCTATATAAAACTTTATATAAATAAATAAATAAATAAAATAAATAAATACTGGGTAAAAATGTCTGGTGAGGGCCATGCAAGCCACCTGACCCTGGATTCCACCTGGTCCCTAGCTTCCAAAAATGTGCAAGCTTGCTAGTTTTCCATAGGTGGCGGCTGAGCTATAGCCCAAAATCCACACTGACCCACTTTTCCCCAAAAAGGTCAGTTTTCAGTGGAAAATGTTGAAGTGTCCATTTTGAGTTTTGGGCTACTTCCTGTTGCCGGAAATATCCTTATCCACACAAGTTAGGTAGAATTTTTATTCATAGACTTGTGGGAATGCTTGGTGAAAGGATGTTTGTGGCTCCAGAAGATTTCAGATCTTTCCATCACAGAAATGTGAGTAAAATGAGGTTTTTTTGTCAACTTGTGAAGTTTGCAAGGGATTCTGGGTGCAAAAACCTGGTAAGAGCCACACAAGTCACCCCACCCTGGATTCCGCAAGGTATCTATTTTTTAAAAATGTTCAGGTGTGCTAGGTTTCCCCAGGTGCTGGCTGAGCTGGGGCCCAAAATCCACAGCTATCCAATTTGCAAAAAAAGTACAGTTTTGATTGGAAAAATGTATCCATGTTGAGTTTTGGTCAGTTTCGTGTCGCAGGCATTTGGCCTACACTCACAAGTGAGGTACAATTTTTATTGGGAGACTTGGGAGAATGCTGGGTAGAAGGATGTTTGTGGCTCCTGGCAGATTCCAGAACTTTCCTTCACAGAAATGTGAGGAAAATGTGTTTTTTTATCCACAGTTTGAGGTTTGAGGGGCTTTTGGGTAAAAAGCCTGGTGAGAGCCATGCAAGTCACCCCACCCTGAGTTCCACTTGATGTCTACTTTTAAAAAATGTTCACGGTTGCAAGGTTTCCCCAGCTGCCTGCTCAGCTAGGGCCCAAACTTCACAGCTACCCACAATGGAAAAAAGAGTTTGTTTTCGTGGAAAAATGCGCTGTGTCCATGATGCGTTTTAGTTCATTTTCTGTTGCGCGCAATAGCCTTATGTTCACAAGTGAGGTACCATTTCTATTGGAAGACATGTAGGATCATAGACTAGTAGAAAATGTGTTATTACCTTTTGGATTTGATTACCATGCGCCTTCCAAATGTAAGCCAATATGTAAGAAAGAAGATATTTTGAAAAATACTCTCTAGATCATAAGCTAGTAAGGATACTCACAATTTGAAAGATGTACGAATAACCACCTCTTCTAAACTCCATCTCTTGTGACTATTTCAGAAGTACATAGGTTTCCTCGATAACCATTTCTCACTCTACATATTTCACCATATAAATATGTCTGTACTTGTACACAAAGAAAATAAATTGTACAGTGCAGCTCAGTTGTTGGCTCTGGGTACCTTGGGTTCTTGGAGAATCAGCAACCCCTATATATCTCCACAACCAAGATGGCCTTGCGGATGTACTGGTATATTGGTTTTGTAAATCAGCCATCATGACAATAAGTTACAGATGAAAATGTTGTCACAATTTGCAGTTTTTCCCTATTCATTTTTAATATTTCTTTATTTTAATATTTAGGGCCTGATTGTGAGTTTGGCAGACAGGGTTACTCCACCACAAACGTGACAGATATCCCGTCTGCCAAATCACAACTCCATTATATCCTATTGAAATTATAATACAGCAGATTGAACATCCATAACGGTTGTGATGGAGCATCACATCTGCCAAACTCCGAACCAGGCCCTTAGTTTCTTTGGTAAACATTCCGCGATCTAAACATATGACCCCTTGCTGAATTCAAAATGTTGTCTACTTTTCATACATCTATAGCGTTCCTTGATTATCCATGAATTTCACAATGGTTCCCACCACAAACTGGAAGTAGTTTGAGGGCTGCCTCTTTGGAAAATGCCAAAACAGTATTAAAAAAATTGGTTTTTTATTCAGCTCTGCATGATTCTGAAAGCCGGGAAGATGGTGACTTTAGCACAGCAAACTATGCTAATTTTGTGGAAACAGACAATTTTATCCGGAGCACTTTTTTCCTATTTTTCCTCCCAAAAAATGTTTCTGAGTCCCCTGCAGGGAATACACACACCTTGGGTACCATCAGCATTCCCAGTATGTTGGAAAAAAGGACACAAATTAGGTGTGGATAGCTTATGCAGGAAAAAGTTATGAAGACTTGAGCGCAAACTCGCCAAATAGCCAAAAAAGGTCTCAGCACGCGGGTGGGGGGGAGGGACGCCCCGCAGTTATGCTGCTTTGTGTATTTTATTGTGTTTTGTTTAATTCTCTACTTTAGATTGTCAACAAATACTGCTATATTCTAGCCAATAGCAGTAACAAATCTTGGACGTTGCTGTGACAAACAACCATTTATCACTTTCTAAGGTGGTAAAAGAGACCTGCTCCATCTCTTTAACCACTTAGGACACCAGCCACCACAAAAGTTTGGCCGCCATCGGTGATCATTTTATATGATACAATGCTTAGCATATTTATGCAACTATTGCCTAATTTTATCATCAGATTTTTAACCCACAGCAAAACACCGAATAGTAGACAATGGTGAAAGGAGTAGAAAGAGAAAGACAGGAAAATTGTAAGCTTCTAAGGAAAAGTTTGGGTCCCTAAGCTTTTGGTTAACACATTTAACACAGACTTGAGCATGGATCTTTGAATAGTGAATAGAGGCTCACATAACAAATGTCTTGGATTATCAATGGATTTAGATAATGGATTCAGGGAACAATGCATGTAATAGCTGCGACAGTCTGTAGAGAGAGCTCACCACAGGCGAAAACATAGACTGTACAACACAGAACAACCCTGCTTTATTGGGTCCCTTTTGTTTTGCACTTTAATTGTAAGAAGGTACCATATGATAAGCAATTTCAAAGTTTTAATCTCTGCTGTAAACACAGGAACCACCTACCTACGTGAATGGATGGCAATTAGCAAAAATGCCAGGCGTGGCAGAAATGCTGTTACTCATGTTTGAATTGATAATAGCACATGATTTAACCCTTGTCGTACCCCTAGTGCCACAGCAGCCTCCTATATGCTTCTGAACAGCTAAGCTCTTACAGCCCATTTTCATTTGGCCCTCTCCATACCCTGCAGCATAGAGTGGCAAAAACCTGCAAGTAATACCGAGGCAAGGCTAGCTGCTGCTATATCTGGCTACACCTGATTTGCTCAGTGATTTGCAGATAGCGGTTTTGGCACTCACAGTTGGAGACACGCAGGATGTTGGAAAGTGGTTTATTAGTAGGGGTCGGTAGGTACCTACCACAAGTAATAAGGCTGAAATCACAATATAAGGCCTACTCAAGGCCTCAATAAATTATTCCCTTGCTCAACCATTGGTAGCTGTCTGCCAGGAGGCAGGCTTAACTTAGGTGAGAGCTGTGTAAAGCATTTAAAAACACATATACATTAAATAGGTAAGAAACAATTCACAATAAAAATCCAACACTAATTTATAGAAATAGATTATATTTTTATGAACCATTAAACACCAAAACAACAACAATCCAATGTAGTGAGAGATATGAGTTTTTAAAGATTAAAAGTAAAACTAGTGCTTAGAAACAGGGTTAAAAAAAAGGTTGTACTCGACTGGGACAAAGCCAAGTGTTCTTCACACTTACTTCCGGAAGTATTTCTTGAAGCAGGAAAGTGGCCACAGCTCCAGCCAAGGGTTCAGATGCTCTGGGGTAACTCTTGGGATGACAGACTACGACTCCCACAATGCACCTGGTCAACTTTACAAAAGTTGCTCCAAACATCTGGAACTTCTTCTTGAAGTTTCTCCTGTGGGTTCAATGTGTTCAAAATACCAATCCAAGGGTCTAGAATATCTGATATGGTTCTTGGGATGTTGGGACTTTAATTCCCATACTGCTCTTGGCCAAATACTTAAACATCCACTGGACACACTCCAGGGTGGGGACTTCTTGGTGGAGATCATGCAGGTGAGCTCTTTTAATCTGTAGCTTTCAGGGAGTCCACCCCTTAATCCTTGTGAAGCCAGGCAAAGTCCTTAGGGTCGTAGTACCAGATTGTGCTGCAGGTGCAGTCCTTCAGAGTGTAGTCCTTTGGGTGCAGATGAGGTTTCAAGCAGGGCAGTAATTATTCTCCTTGTTGTTTCAGGCAGCATTTCTGAGTTGCCATGAAGCTCTCCCATATTTATTCAGTGTTCCTGGGTGTCAAACAGGGGTGCACCCCCTGGCAAATGGGATGCAGGGTATCAGCCTCATCTATTACTACTTCTTCCAAAGTGTAGCATATTCTTGTACCAGAAAGCACTATTCTTCCAAAATCCAGAATGGAGAAAGTCTCTCCTGAAGAGTTAGTTATGCCTAAGCCAACCCATTAGCGTGGCTAAGATTTAATTACAAGACCAGAGATTACTATTATGCATAACCTTTTATTGCCACTCCTGAACAGCAGCCCTTTAAAGAACTTCACCACAACAATCTAGCACTGGAGCTTGTACAGGAGGCAAGATGGCGGCCGCTATGCTAGCGGTGTGAGCTGCTCTCTTCCCCGCTCCCGACTTGGAGGAAGAATGGATTGGCAGTGAAATACTGAAATAGGAAAATACGTTTTGGCTTTGCCCTTTTCCTGAAGACGGGCTGTCCGACATCAGCTTTTTATTTCTGACTTTCTCACCGCATTGCTGATTGCTGGATTCACGGCGCTCCGGCTCCCCCGGCTTCTGGCTCCTGGCTCCCGTTCAGGATCTCTCTTCGCGTCTGACGCCAGGATTTGGTCCAACGCCAGGATTCGGTGTTTGATATTTGATGCAGCTGCTTCTCTTGCTCTGTTCCCGGCGGTTTTCCCCGCACGTATATCCACATTGGCGACTTCTTTCCCGGCGCCCTGGTCAGTTATCGTTTGGCATTTCCCAGTATTTTATTAAAATGCCTCCAAAGAACGCTAACATTAAGCCGAAGCTCCCTAACACTAGGAGCAGCAAATTGAAATCTGCAGCGGTACCGGACGTGAATGGAGCCGAAGAGACTGTTACTGCCTGCTCAGCTCGGGGTGCTCAAAAAACCGGTGAGTCTGTTGTTGCTTCATTAACAAAAAAGGGAGGAGAGCATATCAGTAAGAATACAGCACAAACTTTGCCTGTTCTTTTTGAAAAACAGGAGGCAAAAAATGCTCGAGTGCAGCGCTCACCTTTAATCTCTCGAGGAGCCTTGTTAGCAACTTCTCAATCTGATGCAGAACTTTCTTCCCAAATTAGCCACTCGAATGGTGTATTATCGTCTGCTTCAGAGGGTATAGAAGGTCCAGCTGGGCACTTTCAAGTTTCTGGGGAGACCGGGGTCAATGAACCTGGAATTGAAATCATAACAGAATCGGATATAGCCCTAGATTTAATTTCTGATACAGACCCCAGGCTAGGTTTTGACTCATCAACAAATGGCATTCTGGGACCTGAAGTCCCCATTGACCCTGATGGAGTTGTTGGAACTGAAACTTCTACCGAAAACCTTACTATATCTAAGGGGAACATAACTAGCTTAGTGGTAGAACCCAGTGTACTTTACGAAATTAACGAAACTTTAAATCAAGCTACTATACAGGAGGCTAATGAAAAAATAATTCTATGTCTGATCTAACATCTGATGAGAGCCTGGACAAAGATTGGGCTGATTATCCCGCAGAAGATAATAGTATGGAAGAGGAAGAAGATGATTGGGTCAGTGAGATCTCGCCCCGTTCAACTATTACCGTCAAGAAACACCGGCTGAGGAAACTACCGGCTTCAAGAAACAAATCTAGCAATCCGGAAGATCAGCAATCGGCACACTCATGTTCCATAAATGAACAAGTACTTTCCGAAGCAACTGACTCCAGTCCTGATCCGGAGGTGACTCTTTCTATGATTTATCAAACTATGTTAACACATCGGTCTGACACTAAAACCGAGATTGCACGTGCCCAAGCCACCTGCCAAAAGGTTAAAAATGCTGTTCGTCGCATCACCAAAATATGTACTGATAAATCGGCAAGGGTATCAGAGGCTGAGAATAGAATATCCACCTTAGAGGACGAAGTTGCTGCTCAAAAAAATGAACTTACGCAAGTTAAAGCACAACGAGACGATATTAGTTTCAAACTCACTGAGCTCGAAAATCAGTCCCGGAGGAACAATTTACGAGTTCTAGGGGTTCCAGAAAATCTAGGTGGATCTGATGTTCGGAAATTTGTTTGTGACCTTTTTTCCTCAGCATTTCCTGAACTCACCTCTTGGGATTGGCCCGTGGTAATCTAACGTGCTCATCGTTTTCCTTTTTCTATAAAATCAAAACCAAAACCAAAAGAAGGAGACTACCCACAAGCGATTTTGGTTAGATTCAACAACTTTTTGGCCAGAGAAGCTGTCTTTGACTTAGCCAGGCCTGACAAAAAACGCTCTGCAAAAGGGTGTAGCTTTTTTGTTAGACCTGACTTTTGTCAGGCAACCGTAACTAAACGATGGCATTTTAGGCAGCTAATCCCTGGATTTCAGAAAAAGGGTGCCATAGTCTACCTTCAGAATCCAGCCAAACCTAAAGTTACTGTAAAAGGACAAATGAGATTTTTTGTATCGGAAATTGTTGCTAAAGAATACCTAGCTTCTTTATGATCATTTGTAAAATGTGTATAGATAAGTATTATCATGTATAGTCATGTATGGTTTCATTTTTAGTGCAACTAACTATGATGACTCTATGATGATTTGGAATTCCCAGGCTGGTTCTGGCTGGGTTTGGCTGTCAATCTGCTTGTTTTTTCTTCTCGTTTAATTCTGATTTTTTCTCTCTTCAAGTCAGTTGGGAGGTGGGGGGAAAGCACTTGGTGATCCCAGGGACTGGCTGTCCCTGTGCCTCATAAGGTGGGTTGGGGGTGTGGGTGGGGTGGATGGGTGGGCGTGGGTGGAGTGGGGTGGTGGTGGTGGGGGTGTAAATCAACAGCAGTTGGAACTGAGCAAAATGTGTTTATTACGGTACTTATTTGGTACAGTCTATTTTTTCTAGATAGTTTAGCTTGTTTTAGCAAAAGCTTTGATAATAATACAATAAGGAGATCTCTATTGAATACATTTTCATATGGCAAGAATAAGAAATGTCTGGTTTCTGGTGATAATTTGCCGATGTTTAATTGTTACTTCTCCTGATGGGTAGGGAAATTAGAATTTGTACTTTTAATGTTAATGGTCTTAACAATGGCAAAAAAAGAGGAATTCTAGCCAAAATTATATATTTGTTACAAATTGATATTCTTTGCCTTCAAGACACGCATGATTCTTGGGGAAAAAGAGATTTATTAAAGAATCTGGGACTAGATCTATTGATTTGCTCTAAACAGACAGGAATTAAACGAGGAGTAGCCATACTTATGAGGCGGAATTTAGGTATTGTTCTTAGGACATCAGCTGATAAGTGGGGTAGGTGGGCCTCTGCTGAAATCTTAGTGTTTCAGAACAAGATTATGATTTATTCTGTTTACGGCCCTAATCTGGATGACTCAGAGCTGTTTAATTCCCTAAATCAGGAGCTTGCATTATGTAATACTCCTATTATTTTTAGCGGAGATTTAAATATTCATTTGGAAGCTAGTTTTAATATTAGAAAAAATGAAAGTTATGTAGGCTCCAAATCGTGGATGTTTAAGGCTTTAAGGTCTTTGGTAATAGATAATGGCCTTTTTGATGCTTGGCACACCTTACATTCCGCATGTTCCTGGGTACAGCTTTTTTTCCGCCCCACATAGGAAATTTGTCCTTCTTGATTATTTTTTTCTTTCCCAGTTCTTTTCTGATAAATATAAAATACAAGTTCTCCCTAAACTATTGTCAGACCATAATCCTGTTCTTCTTAATCTTAATCTGCCATCTACTGGGCCATGCCCGCAATCAACCTGGTCGTTTCAGAGGAACATACTACTACAACAAGATTACATACTCTTCATGACGAACATTATCCAAGAATTCTTTCAGATAAATAATGAATCCGCATCAATTCCAATAGTCTGGGATACATTTAAATCTATTATAAGAGGCGAAACCTTAAAGTATTCGAATTTTCAACAGAAATGCAAACGGGATAAATTTAAAAAAGACTGTGATATGGTTCTAGAAGCAGAATTACGACTAGCAGAAAATATTAAAAATAATCAAAATGTAGAAGAATCTCAAATTGATCTATCTATCAAACGTAGTCAAGTTTATTCTCATATTGCTGATCACACAGAAAGTTATGAACTGAGCGAACAAAAAGGGAAAGTTCTGGCCAGCGCGCAAAGACCAATGAGATCTTTAAAATTTTCGATATAAATGGAAATGCGAAAACCTCGAAAGGCGACATAGTGGTAGCATTTAATGAATTTTATAAAATATTGTATCATCAAGTCAACCAACCATCAGATTCAGATATTAAACAATATCTTGAAGAAATTTATAAAACTGAACTATCGATTGAACAAAGAGAGATACTAGTGCTCCAGTTATTTGGGAAGAAATTGAAACAGCCATTCTTAGTTTAGCTGCCTGCAAAGCAATGGGACCAGATCAAATTCCATTCGAATTTTATCGGGTCTTTATGAATGTCTTGAAGCCAGAATTGGCTAAGATTTTTCAGTCTGCTTTCGCTGGTCATCCACCAGCATCATGGTCGCTTGCTACAATAATTATTTTTAAAAAGAAAGGTAAAAATAGTGAAGAGTTAGGTTCATATAGACCTATCTCTCTTATAACGGCCAACAGCAAAATCTTTTCTAAGATTTTGGCTAATAGACTAAATACATTAATGCCATCTTTGGTTTATATCAGACAACACGGATTCATTTTTAAAAGAGACACTACCGATCATGTAAAAAAAATAATAGCCTTGTTGGATTGGGCGCAGGCCTCAGAATCTCCCGTTGCGGTGGCGCTGTTAGACGCTGAAAAAGCATTCGACATGGTCACCTGGGGGTTCCTTTGGTCTGTACTAATTTGGATGGGATTTCCACATTTATATATTACTGCAGTAAAAGCTCTTTATTCCCATCCTAAAGCAGTCATTAGGGTAACAGATACTAATTCTGAAGGTTTCTCCATAACAAGGGGGACAAAGCAAGGCTGTCCCTGTTCCCCCTTGTTGTTTGCCTTATACTTAGAACCCTATCTTTGTAAATTATGCACTGCAACAGACATCATTCCTGTAATAATCGGTGAGAATCGTTTTAAAGTATTTGCTTATGCAGATTATGTCGCTATTACCACCACAGATATCAGACGGGCACTCCCAAAAATAATTAGTTTAGCTGAAGAATTTGGAGCACTCTCTGGCTATAAATTAAATATAACTAAAACTCAATTGATTCACTCTGAATGGGGGCGACCAAATGAAATAGTTTTTGCTCCAGAAGCTCAATACCTGGGGATAACTATTTCCCCCAAGATTGATGATATTATACGTCTTAACATCGAGCCCGTCTTAACTTCTTCTAATAAGGTGCTAGAAAGGTTAAATAACTTACAATTTTCTTTGTTCGGCCGTGTTAATATTATTAAAATGTTAATTTTTCCGAAGTTTTTATACTTATTTCGAACAATTCCTTTGCTAATCTCGTCATTTTACTTTACTAAAATTGATAGAATGGTATCTAGGTTCCTCTGGGGCTATCATCGTTCTAGGCGTGCTTTAAAATGGTGTATCCTGCCAAGAATAAGAGGCGGCTGGAGAGTCCCTAATTTCCGGCTGTATTATTGGCTTATTTTTTTAAGACATATGGGTATATTACTTTTTAGGGATGTCATTATTGAGGAACCAGTATATCCTTCAGTCTATGATTTACTGCTAGGTGATAAAGTATCACAATGCTTGGTAAAAATCATAGAACCTAGTTATTACAAAGAAAACAAATTTAAAATTGTATTAGCGGCATTTACAGTTTGGCGGCAAATAAGGAGGAAAATGGTAGGTTTAAAAGAACTTCATCATTATTCTCCTATTCTAAATAATCATAGCTTGCCAGCAGTTTTTCATGACCAAATTATCAAAAGATGGTATCAATCTGGGATTCATATATTAGGAGATTTATATCAAGACTCTAAATTCATTTCTTTTTTAGATCTCCAAGTTAAATATGGTTTACCCAAATATGATTTTTTCAAATATATCCAGATTCTGAGTTTTTTTTTTTTAAAACAGATTTTATTGGTTGCATGGTAGGAATACAACAAGCAATTCTCTGACCTCCAGAGACAATCACTAGGACAAGTTATCCATTTATCCATTACCTTGACATGCAAGCATTTTCATGAGTGATTACGCAGTTAAGCCAACAAAGAAAGTAATGCATTGTTGCACAAACCCCCCCGCCCTCCCCCACCTACCCACAACTCCCCCCTCCCCCCGTGCGTGCCGCTGCTTACTCTGTCCATGCCGTGCTATGCGCGCTACAATGTTCACCATATCACAGGCTATCTGGCTGTCAGATTAACTGTAGCATGTCTTCCTCTGGGGGCGGGTCCAGGTCCAGGCCCCGATAGTCGGCCCAATGCTTCCATATTCTGTAATGCTTGAGCGGGCACCCCCTTGCTACATAGACAGGTTGTTCCAGGCCCATACAAAAGTCCATACCATTCTGCCATGCTATGAAGGAAGGGGCGCGGGGCGCCTTCCAAGACCTCGCAATGTCCCTTTTGGCGAGGGTCAGCCCCAACAGCATTAAATGGCGCTTATATCGGTTGCCCCCCACTCCCGCCAGCACATGAAGAAGAGCTAGTTTAGGGTCTTTCTGCAGCTCCCAGGCCAGAACCTCATTCAAACAACGCAACACTCTGTCCCAGAACCGCTGGAGAACCTCGCAGTCCCACACTGTATGCAGCAGCGTCCCCACCTCTGTGTTGCATCTAAGACAATTCGGGGATGCAATTAAACCCGCCCTCCACAAGCGTTGTCTAGTGTAGTACGTACGGTGAAGGTACCTGAATTGTATCAGTCGCAAGCGCGTAGAGATGGCCGCTCCCCTGGGTCCCTCCTGCGCCTCCACCCAATCCTCCTCGTCTAACTCTCCAACATCCCGCTCCCACTGGGTCCTAAGATGAGCAAGGTCTGAGGCGCTATGGCGCTGTAGGGTCTGGTATATGCGGGATATCTTTTTGTCCGGCAGTTCTCCCATGAAGACCTTGGCCTCAATAGGGCTAAATTCCGGTATGTCTTCCACTCCCTGAAGATACGGGGTCAGAGCATGTCGGAATTGGAGGTATTTATAGAATTGGGTGTGCGGCATCTCAAACTCCTCCCGCAACATAGCAAAAGACTTGAGCACCCCCCCAGACATGACATCTCCCAGTGTGGAGATGCCAATCGCATCCCAACTCCGAAAGCCCATCAGGGCCGCCAACTGAGGTAGTCTTCCGTTCTGCCACAATGGGGTCTCCAGGGTTAGGACATTCCACCAGCCCACCCTGCGCAGGGCTTGCCGCCAGATCTGAAAGACCACCTGCGTGACGGGTGGCAGGGATCTCCGAAGAGACGCCGAATAAAGTAGCGTGTGCAGGGAGGCAGAAACCATGAGGGTTCTCTCTACTGTATAGGCGGGGTCGCCCCTGTCCGCATACCACCAGTCGTTCAGAACTAGTAGGTGGGATGCCTGATAATATGACAGTACGTCTGACGTGGCAAGGCCGCCAGTATACGTGGAGCGAAAGCAGGTCCGCAGTGCCACCCGCACTGCGCCGCCCTCCCACAGAAAGCCATTCAATGCAGCGTTCAGGCGCCGGAACCAAGAAGGTGGAATCAACGCCGGATGGTTCTGTAATTGATATAATAAGCGCGGCAAAGCGACCATCTTAAAGATGGCAGGTCTGCCCTGAATGGAGAGCGGCATCCTGGCCCATGCCTTGAGATCGTCCCGTGTGCGTTCCCATACTGGGGTAATATTGCGCTCCAGGGCTACGGACGCATCCTCTGTAAGGTACACCCCCAGATACTTCACTCCATCTACGGCCCCTTGAATCCCGTCGGCCCACTCACCAAGGGGTAGCGGGCCCCCCAGAGTCCATAGGGTGGACTTCCCGGGGTTCACAAAGAGCCCTGACGTTTCTCCAAAAATTTGCAGGATCCGCAGAATGCGAGGCCCCGAGCGATCTAAGTCGGATAAAAAGAACAGCACATCATCGGCGTATAGAGCTATTCTATCCGCCACGCCAGCCGACCACTGAAAACCCCTCAACTGGGCATCGATCCGCACCCACGCTGCAAGAGGTTCCATGGCGAGCGCAAATAGGTACAGGGAGAGGGGGCACCCCTGCCTAGTCCCCCGCTGGATACTAAAAGGGCGGGAAGTCCCGCCGCCCACACGCACCGCTGCCATCAGGTCCGTGTAGAGGAGCCGAATATACGCCAGGAATCGGGGGCCCAGGTTCAGGCGGCTCAAGAGGGCAAATAAATACATCCAACTCAGAGAGTCGAATGCCCTATCCATATCTGCCAGCAGCAGCGCAGCCCATTCCCCCAGGCCTCGCCAGGCTGAAATCGCTACTTGGGCTCGCCTAATGTTATGTCTAGTGGCTCGCTGGGGCATAAAGCCGGCCTGGTCCGGGTGGACCAGGTCCGTGATATGGGGCTTGAGCCAATTAGCGAGGGCCTTCGCCAATATCTTGGCCTCGGTATTGAGCAGCGAGATAGGCCGGTAGGACTCGTGCCGCTCCAGGGGGCGCCCTGGCTTCAAAAACACTACTACGTCTGCATGTCTCCAGTCCGGAGGCAGCACACCCCTTTCACGGGCCTCCTCGATGACCGGCCGGAAGTGGGGTGTCAACTGCGTCGCATATTGTCTAAAAAATTCACTCGGAAACCCATTCGGGCCCGGTGCCTTGCCCGGGTTCAGTTCACCCAAGGCCGTGGCCAGCTCGTCATCCGTGAGTGGCCGATCTAGAGTATCGCGGACCTCATCCAAGACAGCCCTCGGTGGGAGATTATCTATGAATCGCTGCACCATATCAGCATCTAGGCACTCCCGGGGAGCATACAGAGTCTCGTACTAGGAGACAAAGCTACCAGCTATCGCACCAGGCTCCAACAGCGGCTCCCCATCCGGGGAGACTATCTGGGGTAGTGGCTGCGCATGCATAATGCCCTGACACAGGCGATGAAGCATTTTACAAGACTTGTCTCCCCACTGGTATATGCGGCTTCGCGTGGCTAGCCACGCATGGCGGGCCTCATCCAACAATATTGATGTATATTGCTGTTGTGCCAACACTAGCTGACGCCTTATCCGTTCGCCGTCTTCCCCCAGACCCCTGCGCTCAAGGTCCTCCAACTCTGCCTCGCACGCACTAGGTCCCTACGCTTCGCCTTCCGCGCCGCAGAGCACCACGAGATATCAACGCCCCGTATAGTGGGCTTCATGGCCTCCCACACCACAGCTGGGGATGCCATGGAGCCCACATTGGTGGACAGGAAGTGCGCAAGTTCGCAAGCAATGTGTGCACGATAGGGGGTTGCATTAACTGCCAAGGCGACAGGCGCCATCTGAATGGCTGCCTGGTGCTCCCAGTGTCAACCCAGGACAGAGATCGGAGAATGATCCGATAGTGCCCGTGGCAAGATCTCCGCCGACATGAGCCTGTTGGCCATTGCCCGCGGAAGGAAAATATAGTCCAAGCGCGAAAACGAGTCTCGCGCTGAGGAAAAATATGTGAAGTCCCTACGCGCCCCTCGTTTGTACCTCCAGGAGTCAATCCAGTCCAACCCCATGACCATCGCTTTCAGTCGGGACACCTACCCCTCCCTCCCAGCCGCTTCGCCTGCAGCGCCCCGCCATCTGTCACATGACACGTCCATGACGTCATTCCAGTCCCCCCCCACAATAGACAAGGCTGTAGGCATATCTACCCATAGGGACATCAACCTCTCAACTAGGGCCCACTGCAGCGGGGGCGGCGCATACACACTGCCAAGGATTACCACCCCATCCCCAATCTCCCACTGCACGAGCACATATCTGCCCTGCGCATCTAGCGAAGTGCGTTTATGTATGAAGGGGACTCTACGATGGATCAGGATGGCCACGCCCCGCGACCCCCTTGTGAATCCTGAGTGGAAGGCCTGCGTGAAGCCATTTCGCTGGAGACATAGCGCTTTGGTACCCAATAGGTGGGTCTCCGGTAGCAGCAGAATGTCGGTCCCCCTTCCCTTGGCCCAAGCAAAGACAGCCCCACGCTTCACCTTGTCCAGCATCCCTCTCACATTCCAGCTCAGTATGCGTGTCCCACAGGGACCTAGCCGCAAACCCCCACCATCAGATGACATTTGTGTAATGGTATATAACTCATACATAGCGCGCTACAGGCAGCGACATCAGCACTCACCATGGATCGGAAGCAGCACAATTCGCACAGACCCTTCCCCTGAACCAAAACAGCCCCAAGCCCCAACAAACCCCCCCCACCCCCACCCGCACCTCCCAAACATGGAAGCACCTGTCGTGGTCAGGGAGCGTTCCTGGTCCCAACGGGGAGCCAGGGAGCATCCCCTCCAATGGATCCCCTCAGCACAACCCATAACGAACTAGGCTGTGGTCCCCTCCCAACCCCGAGCAAGCGTGGCATCCAGCCAAGCTTAGTCGCCCTGGTCAAAGATAACAATCAATCAGATGGGCAAATGTCCTTGCCCCCCACAGTCAGGGCACATCTTCGTCGGCCTCCTGTGACGCCTTGTCCTTGCGCGCCTTGGACCGCGACTGTGAGCTGCGATTCGAGCGAGATCTGCCTCGGCGCTTACGCTGATCGTCAGAACCCCTACCCGAGGGGCCCCCAGTCGAGGAATCGGACTCACCACCTTTCGCCGTATTGACCCGCACCCTGACCGTCTCATCCGTCCACTGAAAGACGGCCTCCGGGGTATCAAAGAAGAAGGTACGGGACTGGAAGATGACCCGCAACCGAGCCGGATATAGCAGGGCATACAGTAGCTTCAGGCCCCGGAGGCGGGCCTTGGCCGCTGCGAAGGATTGTCTCTGCTGTTGCACCAATTTCGTGTAATCCGGGAAGATAAGAATATAAGAGTTCTCGAACATAAGTTGACCTTTCAATCTCGCCTGTTTCAGTATAGCGTCTCTGTCAGCATAATTCAGCAGTTTGGCAATCATGGGACGAGGGCGTTCTCCCACTGGAGGTTTCTGAGTCAAGGCCCGATGGGCCCTCTCCAGCACGAAGCAGCGCGAGAGGGTGTCAGGCGGCATCCACCCCTCCAGCCATTGCGTAAGGAAGCGCTCAGCATTGCCCTGTTCGCAATCTTCTGGGAACCCCAGGAAGCGAAGATTACTGCGTCTGGCGCGTCCCTCTGCCTCCTCCGCCCTCGCCACAAGACCTTTTTGTGTCCGCTCAAGGGCCACAACCCTCTTCTTTAGGGTAGTCATGTCATCTTCCATGGCTGAAATGCGCGTCTCCGTGCCCTTTATGCGTTCCACAGCGTTTTGCAAGTCCTGCCGAAGGAGCATAACGTCGGAGCCCACTGCCCCAATCTTGGCGTCCAGGGCATCCCGGGACTGTGTGATCGCGGCCAAGAGCGCAGCATTGTCCGGCACGGAAGTCGGCGCCCCCTTTGCGCCAGCGGCTTCGGTGAACTTATCGATGGGGCCCTGTTTGCCCTGGCTTCCACCTCCAACCCGCGTCATGATGTTGTAGATGAGCGGGGCCTCTCACCGGACGGTCTCAGTGGAAGCCGCTCAACTAATGGCGGCTGCGACCAGGCACCCCGTGCCAAGATGGCGACACCGGTGATGATGCACTCACTGCGGTTTGTAAAGGACAGCCGGTTCCCCAAAATCTTTAGTCTGCAATCAGTGGTCACTAGGCTCTGGCCGGGAGGGGGGGGAAGTGGGGGGGGGCCCACCATGCGGTCCACTTCACAGATGTCCAGCGCTGGAGTCCGATCTGACCCCCGAGATGTGACGGGGCCCTGCTGACCCCGGGTGCCCCCGCCGTCCGGCCCCCCAGAGCCCACCGCGCGTCCAACCAGCTCCGGACCTGCCCTCCTCTCAGCTGGGCCCGGATCGCCCGGGTAGCGCCGCGGATCGCCGTTCAGGGACGTAGGCAGATGTGATCTCGGGGCCCGATCCGACCCCCGAAGTGGTAATGCGGTTCTGCGTCCCCCCGGCCTGTCCACTCACTGGTCTGCGGCATTCTCCCACCGGCCCAATACAGCCTCTTGGCAGGGCGGCGCAGCCCTCACAGCGCAGATGGCAGCCCTCCGCGCCGGTTAAGATGGCGGCCGCGCTCCTCCGCTCTCCTCGCCGCCGGGACCCACTGAGCCCACTCCGCAGCAGCCGCCCGTTGTGTTGCCCGGCGGGGTATGCCTCTCCAGGGCCCGGGGCCATCGATCCACTGCAGCGCCTGAGCTCCGGCAGCACCTGGGTCAAGCTCCCCCGCAGCTCTCGGTGCGGCCCCTCCTGCCTGGCGGGAAGCTCCGAAAATCGAGTCCCCGGCTCCAAAGGCCGCACCCACCAGCTCGGCTCGCGGCCTCCCTCCGGGTCGCCTCACCGCTTCAGGATGCAGCGCTGGCGGCTCCAGCCGCGGGTTTCAGGTGTCCCGGGGTTAGGGATGAGTGCAGATGGCAGGAAGCCCCGATATTTGACCAGGGCCAGGATATGTAGATAAGGATGGTGTTCGGCTGGTCGGAGCTCCGGCTCTACACGACCGCCATGTTCGCTGGCCTTGCCACGCCCCCAGATTCGAAGTTTTTTAGAATCTAAAGGCCTTCTAGATCATAGCTGTATGAATAAAAACTCTATTTTAGAAACAGGTAAGAAAGTTAAAAAAATAGGTCTAGTTTATACTACTGCTATAAATCAAATTGAAGATGATCTTTTGTTAGTAGAGAGCAAATGGCAAAGGAAATTTGAACTTGAGAATGTTGACATAGGAAGATCTATTGAATTATCAATTAAGATTCTTTTCAATGGTTCACTTCAAAGCCAACATTACATGTCAATTTTTGATCTGTATTATTATCCTATTAAAATAGCGAGATGGAAAACAGGTACTGGTGATAGCTGCAACCGATGTGATGAGACCAGGGCTGACTCTATTCACATGTTTTTTAAATGTATGAAACTTTCCCGATTTATTGCTGATATAGAATCTTTTATTAATAACAGCCTAGGAATTGATGCAAAGCTAACCCCTGAACTAGTAATCCTAGGCATTCAAACTGATCACATCGGTACTAGATAAACAGCCGAAGAAGCCTTTTTGTTTATTTGTATGGCAATTTTTCGTTATTGTATTACTTCTAGATGGATTGATGCTGAACCTCCAATCTTTTATCACTGGCGATCTAAATTGCTCTCTATATATCGATTAGAAATTGCAATGTATAAACTTAAAGGGATAAAAAGAAGGTCACAAGGTCAGAAAATATGGGAGCCAATAACCAACTGGATTTATTCTAGAAGTATTATT
The DNA here is from genome assembly GCF_964261635.1 of Lissotriton helveticus. Lineage (NCBI taxonomy): Eukaryota > Metazoa > Chordata > Amphibia > Caudata > Salamandridae > Lissotriton > Lissotriton helveticus. The sequence goes on along the minus strand of NC_136071.1, from coordinate 570,993,597 downwards.
TATCATGTGATATCTTTCCTTTTTTTTCTTTGTTAATGATATTCTTACTTATTTGCTTGATTTTGATATTTATTTTGCTCATTGTACAGCTGACTGTTGAAATAAAATGCTAGATAAAAAAAACAACAAAAAAACAACAACCCAGAACTGGAATATCAAAGTCAATAAATGTCTCCTGCCTAGAACACTCATCCACTTTTAAATGCTGCTCCTGATCGGATAAGTACCTTATATTATTCAGCCTTGGTTGAGTGCCTAACGGTGTATTTGGATTGTTGTTATTTTGGTGTGTAGGATGGCTTATGTGTTGAGGTTAAGCTTCTAATTTATAGAAGCGGAATCTGTGGCCTGGAGAATTAATGGGCGGGTGGGTGCCATTTTGAAGTGCGTTGTATGCGTGTAATATAGATATATATTTTTTTAATTTCAGTACTTCGTGCTGTTTTGGGAGAGCGACAAATCTTTTGAGTTTGTTTGTAGTTAGAATCTGCACGCAGCCTTACGTGTTGTCAGATTTCAAGCTGACTACATGGTTGTGTGCGAACTGCAGCCGTCTGCATAGCGGTTGTCTCACACGTCTTCTTGAGGGTCGCGCAGCTGTAGTCGACTGTGATTGCAGGTGACTCCCTCGTCTCCTCGAGGATCAAGGGTTGTGCTGCATCTTGCGGAAGGAAGCAGTTGGTGGCATGACGAGGAGCGAGCTGGCTCCTCTACGGATGGTATGACATACTTCAGGTCAAACCATCACTGGTGATTGTAATTGGCCGTGAAAAAACAAGGAGAGAGTGAGGGAAAGAAAATGAGGGTATGTCCTGATCCCCAATGTAATGCTAGACTTAAACAATGTGGACGAACCCACAATACATATGTGTTACAATCTCTATGTGTGGTAAGTACATGGACCCATTAGGTGTACTTAAAAAAAAAACCTCACACACCAACCTAGTTGGTGTCATGCTTCATCATTGGGGTCCCAACTGGGTGGCCGAATGCCCCCCGGTTGTGCTACAATGCCTAGTTACAGCGGAGCTGATATGGTGCAGATATGTGATGTGACGTCAATTGATTACGTTAAAAATATCTCTGAGAATCCTTGCCTTTAGACTTTAATATTGGCGTCTTAGGATATGGTTAAAAGGTATATATGTGATGCAACTATCAGGAGAATATTACCGTTAGTTGACTATGTGTTGAGGTCTACATGTTTCAGCCCATTAAAAACAGGTGATAGGGATTTCTTCAGGACCAGGTGAGTAAGGATAGTGAGTGGCAAAGGTGAAAAATGTCACTTGAAACCAGTGAGGTACCTACACACACGCTAAGGTGTGTGGTGTAAGTGTTGGCGTACTTACTGACACTTGTCAAAAAACCTGTTGGGGGAGAAAAAGGACAAGACAAGACATATAGATTATAGCAACATAAAATGCAATCTTAAAAGGTGCTGTAGTCATTGTCTTGGCGACTACCATAGTGATTGTTATGCTAAAATACGGCGCATGCTGGCAGCGACGTGCATTGACTTGTGGCATGCTGCACCTGCAAAAGAGTGGTTGATGGCTTCCTGTGCAGCCATGGTAAGTTTTAAGCGTACATACGCCTAGGCAGATGGTGGCCGCATTGAAGTGTGCGGTCAAGTGGCTTTGCGCTTTAACTTGCTGGGTTATTGGTTCCTGGGCCATTTGGCCTTATTATGTAAAGGCAGCGCCCTGTGCAGCCTGTGATGGCTACACCTATAGTTACGCCTGGAGCGCTGAGTGGTGGCCACATACATGCAGTCATGTGACATAGTGCGCTGTTAAAAACAATATATGTAGATTGACAAATGTGTGACGTTAGCGGTCATAATTACACTATATTTACATATCTGGCAGGTAATCGAGGCTCGGGGGATTCTCTTCCGATGTCCCAATCTGAAAAGTGAGGGCGAGAATTGCGGCATTATGAGCATGGAAGTCCGTGTGTCCTCCTACGTCTATGTGGGCAGGGGCAAGCGCTACCTTACTTGGTCTCGGTGAGTGTCCCGAGTCAAACCTGCATGAGTTCCCCGCAGTCCCGGCTGGTATGGGATGCAGCGAGGCAGTGAGCTTTTAAATGAAATGGCATGGTCCGGTACATGCCGTGTCGCAGAAATGCCGGGTACGTGTCAGAGTGGCAGTGACACAGAGCCTGTCAGGCGCGCATGCGCGTGCATGCGCATTACATGCCGATTAAGTTTTCTGTGAGCCCAACTGTGGGCCTGAGCTTGGCGGCCATATTGGAGTTTTGTAGTTGAAGTAAGCTGGGGTTTCAGCGGGGATGCAAAAATGCCCATTGGCCCAGCTTGGAATTTGTGAAATACAGGCAAGGTTGCAAACAAATAGCGGCAGTATTTCAAGATTATTGTTTACTGCTAATTGCGAAGTAAGAAGGGTGGGACCAGATGGTCACTGTGGCACAAGGCAATGTTCAGAGGTGAGCCATTGGCACTAATGGCCTAGGGGAAAGAGAAAAGAAAAGAAATGGAACACACATCTTATGGGGTGCTGAGTAGCTGGTATTTATGTGTGCAGGTGCTGCTCTGAGATTCTCAGGAGGAGATTCCTGTATTGGATATTAAGAATCAGACTGAAACCCAGGTGGTGAAGAAAGGCGACCGCTTTGGTCGGATATAACCTGGGATAGTGCCAGTGTCAGCGTGTGTTGACCTTATGGCCTACTGAGACTGTTCCATGGTATATTGTCATTGAGGTCTGTCTTATGGCTGGATAAGTGATAAATCCATATTTGTTCTTTTTCTAGTAGATGGTGTTGTATGTTCGGCAGATTAGGGTCCAGTGCCTCAATGATGACCCAGCGCATGTCATTTGTCATGTGGCCTGCTTCCAGGAAGTAGTTAGTCATTTTTGTGATGTTCTTTTGGCATCTTATGGTGCTGCGGTGTTCGCAGATTCTGGTCTTGACCTTTCTGTTTGTCATCTCAATGTAGGTGAGGTTGCAGGGGCACATGATGCAATACACAACATGTGCCGTATTGCAGTTGGTGTGTTGTCGTAGTTGCCAGGTCTTGTCTGGTTCCAGATTGAGATTCTTGGTGGTTTCAGTGATGTGGCACACACTGCAATTGGCAAAGGGGAAGTGGCAAACGACTTTGGGAAGCCCCCACGCATTTAAAACTGTGTTCACAGGCTTCAGCTGTAGTGCCGGTCGTGTAGATACTAAGGCATCTTGAATGGACCTTGCTTTTTTGTGAGATAAAAGCGGAGGGTCCCAGTTTATATTGCCTGTCTTGAGGATTTGCCAATGTTTTTTTATGATTTGAGAGACCTTGTTAGAGACGGTGTTGAAGGTGGTACACAGGTCAACGGTGTTGGGGTGGGTTCACGTGTCTGTATTTGAATGACCCCTTCGCATTTTGATTCCCTGCTCGTTTCCTTGCTCTCTCTGTGATGTGTTAAGGATATCCGCGCTTCAGTAGCTTTTTGCTGAGATCCTTTGCTTGGTCTTTGTAGTCTCCTACATCGCTGCAGTTCCTACGGAACCGGAGGTACTGTCCGTAAGGAAGATTTTCTCGCAGTGATCTGGGGTGGAAACTGGAAAAATGTAGGAGTGAGTTGCAGGCCGTGGGTTTGAAGTGTGTTTTACTCTTCAGATACCCTCTGTCAGCTTCAATGTCCATATCTAGGAATGTGGTCTTGTTATGGTGTAAGCTGTGCATGAATTTGAGATTTGCGTTGCAAGTGTTCAGCCATTGACACATCACCTCCCCTGTGCTGCAATAAAGAACTGATGCACCACCTTCCCTGAGTGTAAAGAACAGATGCATCACCTTACCTGCGGCCCGTTTTGTTTGTTTCTGAGACGCATCCAAGGTACTTTGTGAGAAAAGTGTCGCATCTGCAATTTGCTGTGAACTGAACTATTTTTACCATATTTTTACTACTGTATTGCGGATTTTGGTTGTTTGGTCTTGTTTAGATAAAGATTTGTTTTTTTCTAAACTGATGTGGTGTCCATTTGTAGTGTTTTCACTGTATTATTGTATGTGTTCACAAATGCTTTACACAGTGCCTCTGAGATAAGCCTCTCTGTTCATGCCAAGCTACCAAGGGAATGAGCAGGGGTTATTTTAGAGGTGTATCCCCCTTACCCTGACTAGAAACAAGGGTCTCTATTTGGACAAAGGTATCTACCTCTGTCAACTAGAGACCCCCATTTCTAACAAATACTATTTTAGAAATGGCACTTTTGGAAAGTGTATATTGAAGAAGCTGGAACAACATTCCACTCCATCCGGACGCACAGCTTGTGTTCCAAAAGTATTCACCATAGTACTCCGTAAATTAATCCATATTTGTGAAATGTATTCAGTAGATTCCAATCATTCCGTTTATGTCACAATAATTCTTTCTGTCACATACAAGGCAGTTAATGTATAAAAACGTTTCTTGTGCCACAAATATGCCTATCCAGGCCTTTTTCTGGGCATGATATTATACATAAAACATCCTTAGAAGTGGATCACATTGTCCCAATGCATTTCGAGCGCTTAGTGGCTCTTCCTCAGGGGTTCACTGAAATCATTAAGACATCAAAACATTGGCATTAGTTTGTGTTTTCGGCCACTTAAAAACAGCAAGTTATAAAGCTAGCGCACATAAGCAAGTTTCACTATAAATGTCTGACGTTTTCCCTCTAAACCCACAACAATGCCCAACACATTGCCCCCAGAGAAACCCTCTTCGTTGTTATTTATTAGACCTTACCTCAAGTTCCCATTTATCGTTTATTCAAGATAATCAATCCCCATGGTAAAACGCCATGTACAGGGAAAACGTCAGACATTTATAGTGAAACTTGCTTATGTGCGCTAGCTTTATAACTTGCTGTTTTTAAGTGGCCGAAAACACAAACTAATGCCAATGTTTTGATGTCTTAATGATTTCAGTGAACCCCTGAGGAAGAGCCACTAAGCGCTCGAAATGCATTGGGACAATGTGATCCACTTCTAAGGATGTTTTATGTATAATATCATGCCCAGAAAAAGGCCTGGATAGGCATATTTGTGGCACAAGAAACGTTTTTATACATTAACTGCCTTGTATGTGACAGAAAGAATTATTGTGGCATAAACGGAATGATTGGAATCTACTGAATACATTTCACAAATATGGATTAATTTACGGAGTACTATGGTGAATACTTTTGGAACACAAGCTGTGCGTCCGGATGGAGTGGAATGTTGCTCCAGCTTCTTCAATATATGCATATATATGAGGCACTTGGGCAGGCCACGTTACCGAGGCTGCACGCTGTAAGGATTAAACATGACACATTAAGCTGGATGAAATTAAAACTTAAACAAAGGAAACTGGTGTGCACGTGGCAATCCCCCTTTTTGAACTTTTGGAAAGTGGACATTTCTCTGCTCTTACTGCTCTATGCGCCTGACAGCCTGTCTCCAATACACGCCTGGGCTGGGTGACAGCTACACTTTGCGCATTCCCTCTAGACAGCCACACACACTCAATGGGTGGGTTTGACAGAGGACTCATCTGCATTTTATCTGCATTCTGAGAGCCTTCCTGGGCAGTAAGGGGGAGTGGGTGCTGACACTTACATCTGAATAGACAGTATCCTGTGTCCCACACAAAGGGCTGATTACCCACCACAGGTAGCCTGGCAGACAGGTCTAGGATGAAAGGGGACCTTTGCACTTTGAGAAGCTGTTTAGTAGTCAACCCCACTTCAAAGGCACATTGAGGTATGAGTAGTGGGGCACTGACCCCCATCAAGAGAGCACACTACTGGACCTGTGAAGAACTCTGCCACTCTTGCTGACTGTTTTAAGGAACTGCTTCATTGTTTTTCTGAGCTGCCTTGGTGCCTGCAGATCTCTGCCCTGCACCATTCTGGACCCATCTCGCTTCAACCCAGAGTAACTCGGCACATTGAGCTCTCGTCATGCACCGCGCTTAGAAGGAGGCTTCTGGAGAGGCTGCCCCCTCGCTGCACTGCTGAAGTAGATGGTGTCTACGGTTCTAGCTACACTGAGCATGACCTGGCATGCTTGAAGTGCAGGGCTGTGGTCACGGAGTAGAATCCGGAGGAGGAGTGGCAGTGGCCCGGTCCATTCTTTTACCCGCAATGTGGACTGTTTCATCCATTTGAAATTCCAGAGGCAGCACCCAAGGCATTTCATGCCAGCAAGGCTGTGCGGCACCCAAGTGAGGAGGCACTGTGCAAAGGTTCAGCACTCCCAGTTTAGCCAACGATGTAAAGAACATCATCTGACAACTCGATTGAAGCACGTTAGGCACTCCCTGTGTGTGTAGAGGGGCGTGGGTGATGGGGGAGGTGGCCCTCCAAGATGGGGGTGCGGCTAGCTGCTGCACGGCCCCTTTCCTAGGTAAACGCTGAAACAATTGACTCAGCCCTTTGTTTCCATTGAGATATTTACAGAAAAAATCCCCAGACAGGCTTTTAAGAGTCACATCATTGAAAAGAGGACAGATAGCTGTCCCCTAGGCTCCATAGCTAATAAAGAGGCACACAGCTCGAGAGACCGCGGGGAGACCTCATACCCCCTCAGAGGTTTCAAAAGCTGTAAAAGGTGCAAAGGCCCATAATATCCAGACTGGGCAAGCAGGCTCCATGAGCATGGAGCCGGTTAGTTTGCAGAAGGATGATATTCAGTGTAGAGAGGAGAGGGGGGGACTGGAGTTCAACAAGTAACTCAAGTGCTTCAGAGGGGTTTTCTCTGGATCCAACACGCATCATGGACTCCATGGACCCTAATGGGGACTCTGTTAAACATCAGACTGGGTACCTGGCAGCACTGTTTGCTGCGAATCAGCTCTCACTCCCACCCAATACTCCACCAGTACAGGGGACGGTTTCTTCTGTGGTAAATGATTCTTGCAGCTCCAGGATATTGTTCCTGGGGACAGTCAGGCCCTTGTACATACCTTAATTCCATACAAGAAACTTTCATACCCTTTATTTGGTCTCAAGGGAGCGCAATCTCTAATGGGAAATTTTTGGTGGGCCAAACTACTGCAGAATTTGGGGTGAGAATAAAGGAGTCGATTCCTTTGGTCTCCGACTGTATCCAAACACCCCAGGGGTCTCAAATTGTGAACTCAGTACAGAAAATGTAAACATCTCAAGCTGCTCTTATTCATCAGACCTCTCATGCTTATGAGAGCACAGCCCCGAGTGGAACCCAGCTGGGGGAGGCTCTTTGGCTAATTTTGGGAGAAATGAGGGAGATGAAGAGTGCACTAGAGAAGACCCATAAGGAAGTTCAGACCCAGCTCAGAATAATCAATGACAATTTGCTCCAATTGAATCAGAGACTTTCACAAGCGCTGAGCAGGGTATATCAGATCTGGAGGACTCCTAGAAAAGTTTCAAATCATTTCATGCAAAGGATGAGCAGGAGAAGTCGGATATCCAGATGAAGCTGAATGAGTTTGGAAATAGGTCTAGATGCTTGAATCTTCACTTCACAGGCATCCCAGAAGGGCAGAAAATGGTGAAAGACCCTATAAAATGTATCTCTGATGTAATTCAAAGTTTTATCCTTCCTGAGCGTTCTCCTTAGGTGGATAATTTTTCAATCATGTAGCCAGATCCCGTTCCATCTTACTAGCCAGCGAATGCCAGGTACCTCCATACTTTTGGTCAGTTTTGGGGATTTTCGCATGAAAGAATCGATTATATTGGCTGCCATCAAACAAAATGGATTCCAGACATCAGCTAAGTTCCAATTTAATATCTTTTCAGACACGTCAGTGCTGGCAGCCCAGTGTCGCCAGGAATTCAAATTTATGTGGGAACTTTTTAACAAACAAGGCATCCAAGCTGCCTTGCAGTCAAAATTGTAGGATAGTTCCATATATTGGGGTGGGTTAAGCAGACAAAGGAACTGCTACAGCAGCTGCATCGTGATAAATTATATATGCATATAGGATGCTCAATGTTTTAGTGAGAATGTTAAGTGATTCAAGCAAATATGAGGCCTCATATCCTTGCAGGATCTTTCTAATGAATTTGCGCTCTGTGAAGGTTAAAACGATGTGGCTCGGAGCTAGCTACCTCTGAGCTAGCTTTGTAATGATTAAGGGGTAGATTTTCAAACATTTTGTGCTAGGTGAGCATCACAAAAATGACTTTAACCTGCAAAAAATATTTTTTTACCAATTTACTTTCCAGCGCAAAACTTGTTTTGTATTGGAAAGAACCCAACAAGTAACGCAAAGCAGCACAATACTTTGCTGTGCATTACTTAGAGACAAGGGGACATTGAATGAGTGGTACATGGACTTTCCCATGCAACCACCCATTCCTTTTGATGCAAAACTCTATCTACAAACAATTGTAGACAGGGTTTAACACCAAACAATAACACCATCAATAACACCATCAAAAAGGAGGTGTTAAAAGGAGAAATATTTTCATTTCTCCCTTCTTTTCTTACTTTGCATGTGTGCTACACTGTGCAGCACACATACAAAGTGGGAAACATGTTTGAACTTGTCTATGCATAGTATTTCGTACAGGAAGAGCACCCTTTGTGTACAATACCTATGCTAGACTCAGGCACGCACACTAACGCTATGGCGCTAAGATGTGCGTGTGGCGCACATCAGCTGAAATCAGCACCGGCACGAGGGAAAGAAGAGGAGAGTGCCATCAGTCTGTATATATGGCGCTCTCCTGCTCCCTTCCAGTCACGCAATGCAGCTCAGCCTCTTTGGGGGCTCTGCTGCGTTGCATGCGTTTTTTGAAACTCTGGCCCTAAGAATCCATTGCTCATTGAGGTTATATGCTTTTTTTACCCTTTAGGGACATGGAGGTTGTGTTATACTCAGATGAACTGAGGTGGTGACGTGAGCTAAAGAACGATGATGGATTCAACCCAGATATGTGACTGGGGTTGAATGCCTGAAAGGTTTCAGCGCTCCATCCATTATCTCCCTGCATTTGCTTTGCTCACCCTAAGTTGTCAGGGTATGTCCATATGTGGGTCCCTTGCTCACTTTGCCACTGGATTCAAGCTAGCCTGGCTGAAGAGGGGTGTTACCCCAAAACTGGTTCCAGGATGCTTGTTTCCGGTTCAGGGAAGACCTGGTTTGGCAGTTTGGGCTGGACTGTTCCCATGAGCCACAGGGTCAAAACTGATCTGCAAATAGCTTGGTCTGAACTCAGGTGGTGAAGTGAGCTAAAGAACGATGATGGATTCACCCAAGATCTATGACTGGGGGTGAGTGTCGGAAAAGCTTCATCTCCTTGAGTTTGCTTTGTTCGCCCTAAGTTGGCAGGGTATGCCCAGACGTGGGTCCCTTGCTCACTTTGCCAATCGATTCAAGCTAGCCTGGCTGAAGAGGGGTGTTACCCAGAAACCGGTCCCAGGATGCTTGTTTCCGGCTCAGGGAAGACCTGGCTTGGCAGTTTGGGCTGGACTGTTCCCATGAGGCACAATGTGAATACTGATTAGCAAATAGCTGGGTCTGAACTGAGGTGGCAAAGTGAGCTAAAGAACGATGATGGATTCAACCCAGATCTGTGAAGGGGTGAGTGTCTGTAAAGTTTCAGTACTTCATTAATCATCTCCTTGTGTTTGCTCTCTTCTTCCTTTGACAATAATTGGATGAGCTACTTTGATAGAAATGTTGTTCCTACCACTACTCAATATTTATTGTTTCTAACATACCGTTTAAGGTCAGCAATAGCTATTTCCAGGAGCTAGATTAATTGATAAGGAACTTTATCTGGAACTAAAGGGCACTGAGGGTGAAACTGAGTATTTTGCAACTAGATATATCTCAGGGAGGTTTGACAGTCATCATACGCAAAGTTCCTACAGACAACTTTAATTTATATTCAGTAAATCTTATCAGTTTTTAATTGATTATTCGTTCTTGCAGCTCCAGGAGGGTCAGTTTGCAGGATTTTATTTTTCTTTTGGGGATACCAAGGTCCGGAATTTGCTAGGCTTTAAGGATTTAGGGGATTTCTTTTTACGGGCTAAATATATGACATGGGAGGACCTCCTCTCCAAGAGTGGGGATAACATCAAATGCTTTTCCCTACGCTTTAGATTGATAATCAATTTTTGGGCAGCCATTATCCAGGGTGAGAGACAATGAACGCACCCTATTATTTGTGCACTTGTGAAAAGTAAATTGATGAGGATAGGTAATTGGTATAGGCTATTTCAACAAATGACCTGACGTAATATTCAGAGGAGGGAACTAGAGGCTACGGGGTCTCTAGGGTGAGCTGGCCTCCAAATATACTACATATATACAGTTCTAGCTACCATAGAGTTGTAGTCATTTCCATTATGTTACCTTGTCCCTAGTAGCATTACTAAAATAGGAGTGCTGGGCATGTCAAAAATTGTGACGAACTGTCATCACACAGTCCCACGTGTCATCCTTCATCATAGGCAGCCCTTGATCTCTAAAAACCCAGTTTGATAGAGAGCAGGCCTACACCTGAAGACAAGTAGGTACTTCTAATTATTTTAGTGGGGGCCCACATAAATAGCGGATTAAAACCCAATGTAATACCCCAAATTGCATTTAATCGTTGGGTATATTACTTGGTACTAAAATCTGGAATGTGGGGATTAGGGGAGCTATTACCCCATCACCACTTTTACCGTTGTCAACATGTATCTGCCTATGGCTATAGTGAGTCCGCAGCAATCTTCAGGACGAACAGACGGGCTCCTTGTATAGCAATGTAATACTAAAGATTGCCTTCTTGTTAGGGTGACCTGGGTCTACCTCTAACCTATTGTGAGGTTCTTAGATACCTTTATTCAAATAAGTATTTAAAATGCCTTAGTTTTGAGGTAGACATAAGTAACGTTAAATGTTTACACAGTATTTGCATGCTAGTGTGATGTTTGTGACAATGCAAACACGAGGTAATAGTGAAAGCATTTATTTACTTCAATTGTGAGACCAGCTCAGAACCTTAGCTTAACGTAGGGTCATCATTGCCCCAATGGAGGAGGGTTCTAGGGACCCTGTAGTCACACTCTAGGGAAATAAATATATTTAAAAAAAGGTTTTTTGCAGATGTTTAAGTTATAATCTCACACACAGGCTCGCTGTAAGCGATTGCTAGGAAATCTCTCTGTTCTCTCAAACATATTCTTACCGCCTCAAGGTGCATCCTTCATTGTATACCTAGATACGTCTGCTCCTTCTCCCCGATAGCGTCAGAATGGAGGATTGTGGGCGTTTATATCTGTGTCCTACTTTCGCGGCAGGGTCAAGATGAATAGCACCCGTAGCCTATTTGGTCTGCGTGGTGATGTCTATTCATGATCCGGTGTCCAGTGTGCTACCCACCTGGAGGCCACATGATGATGTAGCGGCTCCAGTGGGTGTGGCACATTGGTTCCAGAAAACTTCGGTTTTGTTCATAATTTTTGTTTGCTATTAGAGATATCGGCCAATGTATAAAGGACGCATATGGGTATGGCATTTTCCAGGCGGAGGTAAACAGTGGAAGATCATCTCTGCATAATGGTGCTGTATGAGCTTAATGCGGCCATATCTTTTGCAAGTAGCAGTACAGACCATTTTTATTATTGATGATCTCACAACAATTAAACCCTCTGGCCACTTCAATTAAAACTGGTACATATATATTATTGTACATTTTCAGGAGTGACGGAGGGCCTATGAGGATGATTCTGAGAATCCTGATTACCATGTGTATAATCATATGGTTTAGGCATTATTCCTCAGTTCATCTAAAACATGAAATTATGCTAGCTCAATACGCAGTCCATGCCCTATATTATGTGTACAGTAGTGTTTTGTATATATGTAAATAAAAAACGTATATATCTTAGGTCTTTAATTTTTATTTACAGAGTATCCTAGTCGCTAATTGAGGGAACTTTTGTACATGTTAGATACAAAAAGTATCCCATTACATTTTGACATGGCCCTTTATGCAATCTGAAGCCAGGGGATTTAATTATTCTGTCATTTCTCCGAATGTTTGTAGACAATACACCCATTGTTGTTCTCGGGTTAGAAGTCTTTACTGAATGTCTTGGCAGTTTGTGTTGATTTTCTCCCAAATCACCCACACCATGTCCATGTCCTGATGACCTTATTCTAGGTAGTGACGTGTTCCTTTTGTGTTATTCTTTTTGCCTCGGATTGTGCTCCTGTGCTCGTTGATTCTTATCTTTATTTTTCATGTGGTCATACCCATATAGAACAGGCCACATGGGCAGATTATTAGATAGACCGCATTTTCACTGTTAGAGTTCATTCGATTTTTTAGAATCCACAGTCTGCCTGTTTTAATGTCAACCTCTTTTGTGAGTTTTGTAAATTGACACACTACACAGTTGCCACATGGATAATGACCCACTGGCCGGTGATTGTCCCAAAATGTTGTTTGGGTATTCATTTGTGATGGTAGTGTTTTTGTGTAGACCAATTTGTCATGTATACTGGTGCTTCTTTTAAAAGCAAAGAAGGGTTGGGACCATTGTTTAGCCCCCTCGTTTAGGATCCTCCAGTATTTTTTTGTATGATGTGCTGGACTTTATTTGAAATTGGCGTGTATGTAGTGACGCAAACAACCTTATCGTTCTCAGTTTTTTTGTAGCTCTCTTGTAAGGACTCTCAGTTGTACTTTCTTGCCTTTTCTTTGCCTTTTTCCACTGTTTCCTTTGGGTAATGGCGTGCCACCAGTTTTTCTTCTAATGTATTTGCCTGTGTCTCAAAGGCCTCTATCGTAGAGCAATTCCATCTAACCCGCAAGAGTTGAACTGCAGGTAGGTTCTAACAGAGTGCTCTGGGGGAAAGCTTTCGTATAACAGTAAGCTGTTTTTGTCAGTTGTTTTGTTGTGGACTTTTGTTCTGATTCCTTCTTGGTCCATGGTGATTACTGGATCCAGGAATACTGCTTCATCTATGCTTATCGTGTTTGTGGATTTTAAATGTCTGTCCTTTGTGTTGACCCTCTCTGCGAATTCAGTTGCCGGGTTTTTCACTGCCACACCATATTATTAGCACATTGCCGATGTATCTTTGCCATAGTTTAATTTGTTCTCTGCAAGGGTCCTCTGCATTGAAAAATATAGTCTGCCTCAAATTGGTGTACTTACAGACAGACCAACTCCTCTACCCATGCTGGTTACTGGAAACCACCTTTTCAGCCACACACACAGGGCTTCCCCTTCCACTAAAGCCCCCCTTTTCTACAGGGAGGCAGAGGACAGGGAAAAGGCAAATAAAAGCGGCCCAAACAGACTGCCAAAGTACAATGGGGGGGATCAGGTCACCAATCAGGTGGTGACAAGAAGCAAAGGGAAGGAACAAGTACCAACAACAAACCAGAGACCCTCCAATATCGTGAATCTAAGCACCTACAATCTGACACAGAATGTGAATGCTGTACTGTCAAAGGGGTTAGGATTTGTACTGATACCCAGAAGTGACCTCTTTTCTTTATGTATAGAATTAGCCCAATTCTTTAGACGGATGAAACTACAGAGTTTTTTGGAGAATCAGGAGAACCTAACAGACGGGGAAAAAAACAACACTGGCCCGACGATTCACAAAAACAAGACATCGCCTCTGGGTAGATCTATAGTCTCGGGCATTGGATCACTTTTAGAACCCGTGTCACAATTTTGTGACTGGTTCCTCAGACCAATAGTAAAAACATCTATCTCCTACCTGAGAGACAGTAAGGATGGATATTTTGTGATACTGAAATCAACACCACAAAGGACTTGCTCATCATGATGGACATCAAAGCATTGTACACAAGCATCCCCCAAAGACACACGCTTGAAGTAGTTGAACATTTACTACAGGAATCAGAATGGGAGTTCATGACCACTAGAAACGTTGATATGGAATGCGCTGAACTAGCATTAACTGGGAACTTTTTTTAATTTGAAGGAGTAACATACCACCAAGTGAGGGGCACATCGATGGGAAGCATCTTTGCGCCAAGTATGGCCTGTCTGTATGTATGTACAACTTTTTCTTTTTCTATGCACATTGGTCTATTTCGCTAAAAGGAACAGAGTTTTGGTATATCCTCTGCTGCCGAATGTTTCCAAGACGTCATTTGAAGCATCATGCAACCTGTTATAAATGCCTTCAACTATAGTGATGACATATTAGTCTTCAGAGCTACTTAGAAAGAGCATGATAAAGCTCTCATGCAAGTATGTTTTTTGTTAAATGATGCTGGTTTGACTTTGAATGATGGCAAATTAGATTTCCATAAGACTACATTTTAATTCTTTGGTCATATCTTTTCTGATGGGAGTATGACATCTGATCCATCCAAAGTGTAAGTAACATCTACTGCCAATCCCCCACAGGACATTTCAATTTTACGTTCATTTCTTAGGATGGCCAGTACTGTTCTAGATACATACAAGACTTTGCCATGGTCTGTGCACCTTTACAAAAATTCACGAAAAAGAATGTGGTGTTTCAGTGGTTATGGGAGTGCGAGGAATGTTTCAAGAGAATCAAGCAAGCCATCAAAAATGCCACTGATCCCAAGCTTCATGCAGAGTTTGTAGTTGATGCTAGCCCTGTCGGTTTAGGTGCAATTCTTGGACATTCAAATTTCCGAACGTATAACATGGCTTTTGCCAGTAGAAGCTTGTCACAAACTGAACATTGTTATTCACAACCTGTGAAAGAAAGCTCGGTAGTGGTGTGAGCTTGTGAATATTTCCATATGTTCTTACTTCAATAGTGACGGATCATCAAGCACTATTGACAATATTTGGCAACCCTAAAGCCAAGATGCCCCCTTGCATTGAACACTGGGGTCTAAGATTACAAGAATACAATTACGCAATTGTTCACCATCCAGGGAAGGGTACAAATCCTGCTGAATAATCTTCAAGTGTGCCATTATAATGCCCTGGTACCTCATCTAAAATCGATGGAGCCTACATTAATTTAATTGTAAAATTGAGCACACCAGCTGCCATGTAATTAGAACAAATTGTCCCTGCTACAAGCCATGATAGTGACATGCTGAAATTGAAAGACATTGTTGTTCAACAGTCTTGGAACCAGCACTCTCGACTGCTCACAAGTGACAGTGAGAGCGTAAAATTCAGAAATGTCAGAGATGAACTGTCTGTAACTCAGGAAGGCCTCATCTTACAAGGAACATGAATTGTCATTCTGGAGAGACTACGACAAGAAGTAATTGAAGAAGTCCATGAGGGACACTGAGGAATAGTTGTCACAAAGAGAGTTCTTCGAGACAGAGTCTGGTTTTCTCATCTCGATGAAAGGGTTGAAAGAGAATTAAAGGCTTGTAACCTATCAACTGTCTCTTAACACACAGTACTCAGCACCCTTTAAACGTGCCAGAATTACAAACCATGCTTGGAAGAGAATTGCTGTTGAGTTGTTTGGTCCTCTTGTGAAGGGTCCTCTGTGAATGGTCCTCTTGTGAATGGACATCATCTAACGGCCATTGTTGATAAATACACCCCGTTTCCATTGGTAGAAGATGGTTCCTTCATCATCATGAACAGGTTATTGAAAGATTAGATGGAATCTTTGCAGATGGCGTGTCCATGTGGTCTCAAAATCAGACAATTGCCCGTCCTTTGATAGTCTAGAGTTCAGAAATTTTCTCAGCCAATCTCAACATAGAGCATCAGAAAAACACTCCTCTTTGGCCCCAGGTTAAAGGCCTTGTGGAACAATTCATGAGTACTCTAAAGAAAGCTGTACAGCGTGCTGCAATAGAAGAGCTCAACCTTAAGGTTGTTTTGAATATCACTCTTCGAGCTTACCGATTGATCCCTCACTCAACTTCAGGGGAAAGACCTGCAGCATTAATGTTTGGAAGAGCCATGACGACTAATTTTCCTCTATGGACCAACCTGAGATCATAAACTGAGAAAATAATTTGCACAGAAGATTTTGGTCGCAAATGAAAAATGAAAATCTATGCTGACAAGTGACGTCATGTGAAAGATATCACTTTCAAGAGAGGAGATGGAGTACTAGTTTGACTATCCAGGAAACAGAAATCTGAAGCTCCTTTTGAGGCTGAGCCCTTTACTGTCACAACCACTAAATTACATATGGTGACTGCCCAACATCCTGAGAAGTCCTTTACAGGAGATTCTTTTCTCTTCAGCCATGGTGTTCATAACTCAACCAACATCAACCCCACTATAGAGATTGGGTCGAGACAGACAGTCAATGATCCTGCTTCTGCTGGTGTTTCCATCTCACCTATGCAGATCACTGACCCTTCGACTGCAAACTCCTGGTTTCCGAAGACCCGAACAGGACTGGTGATCCAAGCACAATGAAGGCTCATTATATATATATATATTTGTAATTATTAATGTATTTACCTATTCATTTATTTATTTAGTTATTGTAAAAAGTGGTAACTTATTATTTAACACAGGGGGAGATGTAGTGTCATGTAAATAAAGAATTATGGAACTCTTTTGGTTCCTGATGGACTCCATAGACCTGTGACGTAAGCGTTGGAGGGTAATTGAGTGAATGCAGGTTTAGAACGTTGAGTTCTTGCTTACAAGCTGAAGAATAACGACGTGTATAACTTCTTTTTTTGGGTGGCAAAGTCATTGGGGAGTGCCCGGGCTGGGTAGGACACTACAAAATTTAATGTCAGAAAGGAATCTGACCTCCTGCTTTATGGCTGCCAATCTGAATATTCTATCCTCGCCTTCCTGTAACTCCTCTGTGAGTGCTTGAAAGTCGTGTAGCAATGCCTGAACTGTACATGTTGATTGGCTCCTGTCCTGATAGCAAACCTCATAATGGCATATGTTCTCTTTACTGCTTTTATCACTTTCTTATTGGCTTGGTTATTTAGAAAGCATCTACCGACACAATAGTTCCATTGGAAGCCAACTCCAACATCAGGGAGTCAACTTCACCGACAAGCAAAACTCCTCAGGAAAGTTCTGAAGTGGGTATCTCTTGGAAAGAAATCTCAGAAACCCCGTCTCCTCAATATCTGACCATGCTCTAGAGAGCAGTCCCCAAATGACCTTACAGTCTGGAGGCTGCTCTGTCTCCTTCATCCTGTATTGACAAACAAAGTTGCCTTTCTCCACCAGGCCTCCTTTCTATGGAATGGAAAGTTCTCTCTGATATGTGCGAGGACCTCCTTCAAATTTGATCCCCGCATATATCTACCCCTGTGTTTTTTTGTCTTCCAAATGATCGGAATCCGGTTCACAGGAGGCAGAAGGTCTGGAACTTTTAGGCACTGGCTGCCCAATCATACTCTGCCATATCTCAATGTCCTGTGAAGGAATGCCTTTAGAGATCCCAGCAGGACCAGGCCCTTCTTCTCCTGAGATTAACTAAGCACATTTTCTTTTATAAGCATTCTTTCCCTCCATAACGTCAGTGCTAACAGTGATTGGGGAAGGAAACTTCTAAAATTGGGAGGAGTCATGCTGAAACCAGCTTTCTGCATTGAGCCCTTGCTCAGCAATGCAGGCACAAAGGATACCAAGCCTGTGAGACAGTCGCCATTATTGAAACAGAAGGACAGCCTTTAGTCTACAATTTGCAACAAATATTTTTTGTGAATCACTTCAAATATGAACCAGTCAACACATAAAAGAAAGAAATGTAAACAATTGTGGAGCGCAAGCAGAGACTTCCTTACAATCCCTTAGCATTGGAGCCAGCTTGCTGAACTCGCTTGATTGCAAGAAACATATGTACAGCTGCTTGAGCAGGCTGATGTACCACAAAAAACATCATAACAATAAAGCACTTCAAATGCCATTTGATATAATGCATTTGTAATACGCCAGACAGGATATTTGTCATGTGTGTGCCTGAGGAGCTCGACCGCTCTAAATCAAAATCAGGCCCAATGCCTCAGCATAATGAAGATTACCAATGAGGAATCAAGGGCCTGATTTAGATCTTGTTTGGTATTCCCGCTGTCTCTCCGTTGCAGCGGTTGCAAGTACTCCATCACGTTGACGAAGTCCCACCTGCCGTATTTGGATGTGTACTGGCTCTGTTGGCTCCATTGCCATAAGGTTGGTGGTATTCTGCTGCATCTATTTTGATGTCCCTGTTGTGCTGGCATAGCCCTCGCAGTGGTTTGCTGATGAAGTGAGTACCTGGTGGAGTGGAGACTGGTAAGTGTAACTTATTTTTGTGTAAATACACAAATATGCAAAAACATATGAAGGTATGTGTTATGCCCCTTTTTGCTACATATTGCATGCCACACAAACAAAATACACAAACTATTGAATAAACAACCACAGGCATCACAAGCACAACACCCCAAGCACCACAACAGCAATATTTGTTTTTTATGTGTCAATACACTTTTGTGTATTTGTAGAGATAGTCCTCATGACATCTCCCCCTTCCAGTTTTCCTGTCCAGCTTGCCCTCAGTTAGCTACCCTCTGCTGCAAGTCTACCTGTGGGCCTATGTTTATGGCACCTCTGCTAGTTTCTCGCTTGTTTTGCATTTTTCTGCTCCTTTTGCTGTCCTCTGTCTTGCCATTTCTGCTTGTTTTATGCCCTCTGTTTTGACTATTCTGCTTGTTTTTCTGCCCTCTGTTTTGCCCTCTTCTGCTCTGTTTTTCCTTTTCTGCTTGTTTTTCTGCCCTGTTTTGCCTTTTCTGCTCATTGTTCTGCTTTCTGTTTTCCTACTTGTTCTTCTGCCCTCTGTTGTGCCTTTTTCTGCTAGTTTCTCCCTGCCATTTCCCTCCTCCCACTGTTTCCCTTCTTCCGCCACCCAGCGCCCCACCATCCCCTAGGACCTAATTAGGAGGAAGCAGTGTGACCCCATTGAGCAGGTACTCATGTTATCTCCTCCTCTGACTGTTCACCTGCCCAGCTTGCCTGCAGTCGGCTACCCTCTGCTACCTGCCTACGTCCTGCCCTCGGTTTGTGCCTCCTCTTCACGTTTCTTGCTCTGTTTTGCCTTTTCTGCTTGTTTTTCTGCCCTCTGTTTTTCCATTTTCTCCTTGTTGTTCTGCCCTCTGTTTTGCCTTTTCTGCTTGTTTTTCTGCCTTATGTTTTGACTTTTCTGCTAATTTGTTTGCTCTCTGTCTTGCTTTTTCTGCTCGTTTGTCTGCCCTCTGATTTGCCCTCTGCTGCTTAGTTTGGCCTTTTCTGCTAGTTTTCTGCTCTCTGTTTTGTCCTCTTCTTCTCTGTTCGTTTTTCTGACCTTTTCAGCTTGCTTCTTCCCTCTTTCTGCCTTTTCCCTCCTCCCACCATACAGTGCTGCAGCGCGACCCCATTTAGCAGGTCCTCAGGCCACCTCCCCATGCTACAGTTCTACTGGCCCAGCTTGCCTGCAGTCTGCTACCCTCTGCTGCCTGCCACCTGCTTCCCTTTGTTTTTGTCTCCTCAGCACGTTTTTTGCTCTGTTTTGCCTTTTCTGCTTGTTTTTCTGCTCTCTGTTTTGCCTTTATCTGCTAATTTTTCTGCCCTCTTTTCGTCTTTTTCTGCTGGTTGTTCTGCCCTCTTTTTTGTCCTTTTCTGCTCTGTTTTGCCTTTTCTCTTCACTTGTTTTTCTGCCCTCTGTTTTACCTTTTCCTACTTGTTTCTTCCATCTTGCCGTTGTTTCCTCAAAACTGGTTTTTCGACAAGACCTCACATTTCAGTGTTCAGATACCCCCCGGGGTAACAGTGTCATGCTTTACAACTGCTGTTTGATTGATTGATACAGGTGTGTTCATTTTACTTTGATAAGTTGTGAAATGAATACTATTGCATTACACATAAGAAAAAATTAGATGTAAGAGCTATGCAAAAATACAACCGCAACAGCAATTGTCGAAACACGATTTTTATTAAGACAATTGTAAAAGTTGCTTACCTTAGATTCCAGGGACCATGGATTTGTTTGTGGTTGTGGTGGAGTCAGAGCAGCAAAGAAGGGTCCTGGAAACGAAAATGGAAAACAGTAAAAAAGGTAAGTTCTTACCTCATCTCCTTCAATTGAGCCAATTCCAAGTAAGAGGTATTCCCACCACAGTTGCCTCGGTGGGAAGCCGAATCGTCATTAACTCGGCGGTCATCTTGGCTGGACTCCCACCGACAGTCGCTTCGGCCTATGGCGCCGTCGATGCAGAGGAGAATTCCTGGCGGAGTCTGCAGAACTCTGGCAGTCTTTTGTCCATGGACCCGCCAACATCTAACTCGAGCGGGTGGACCGCCAAGTAAGCGAGCAGTGACTCAGTCGAAAAAGAGATGGCAGGACCGTTCCTGCCAAGATCTAAATCAGGCCCTTGATCATTTTCAAGGCATAGCTAAAAGACTGCTTTTTATCCAACCCTGGTAAATTTTTCCAGGATTGTTTTACTACACTGTTTTTTAAAGTTCTGGCTTGTGAAAAGCCATTTAACAACACTTATTGCATATATTTCTCCTTCAATTTGTACACTGCTGCTTTTTTACAGCTCCTTTTGCAAGAAAGATCTAATAAATAGAAATAACACATAACTGCATGTAGTGTACCATGCATATCCACGAAGGTCTAATGCATACAACCTCTTAGCAATATATTTCCTCAGATATGATTAGTGTCCTAAGAATGTAAATGCAATCTTGGCTTCACTGGGGGAGATATAATACACCAGTGTCAGGCAAAATGTTTACTCTCGAATTTAGAAGAATTCTGAATGGATGGCTTATTTGATTTACTCACTTTGCGTTGTGTCTCTGTCCCTTTAGAGCGTATTAGCAGCCTTTCAATTCACATTGCTAGCCCAGCAATATCTTGCAACCTATGGACCATGAATGACCGCCTCTTGGGAACTGCTCAGCCATCATATAGGTTCAGTAAAGAGCGGAGAGTTTTGGCCACATCAGTGCTCCGTGACTGGCTGTTCATTGCAGAAACGTCTTGTATCACAGATGCATTGCACACGTTTCCCTCTACAAATATCCATTTAAACTTCTCTTTAACTATCAGTATTTTTCCTTACGATCGAACAATTCGTTTCTGTCAAAGAATAAGAATATGATTTTCATGAGACAGGCATTTCCTTGCGTGAGCAATTTTCGCTGCAAGGCTGAGCAGCAGGCAGGGGTTACAAACATTTATAGCAACAATATTAATAGCGTTTTAATTTAATTTCTGCTGGAACTCTTCCAAAAACATGCCTCTGGGATGAAAATGACAACAGGCGAAATAGTGAGTATAATACAAAGAAAAATGCTCTCTTTTTAACACTGCATTTCAGAGAAAAGGGTAGGTTTTGAGTGATGGTGCACTTGCCACTTCTTCCTAATGACATGATATCATAACACAAAGCAATGGCATTCATTTTATCGACCTCGTAAGGATGAATGGGTGAGTAGGCCTGCCAGAATTTGAAACTTGTGACTGTAAGGTTGAGCACAAATCCTCTGAGCCAGTGTATCGTGCCAGAATTTGAAACTTGTGACTGTAAGGTTAAGCAGAAATCTTCTGAGCCAGTGAATCCTGAAGTACAAATGCAAAACAAATCGAAGTTGCGGTCATTGAATGCCTGTGGAGTTATGGACGCAAAATGCACTTCTCGTATAGTTTTCTGTGAGTTGAAGAGTTCAAAATCTTTAATGGTCAAAGTTATTTTTTCAAGTAATGACTTCGCATTAGTAATACTAGAGTCAGAGTTGATTTTAAGTTCAAGAGCCTCGATCTCTTTGAGTAAACTCTTAATATGTTTGAGTGCCGTCTCAATGCTAAGCACCATCCAGGTGCGAGAGCATTTGTTGGCGGCAAAACTAAAATGTAATTTGAATTTGTCGTCCTCAACAAATATAATTGGGATATTACGGATCTGTAGGCCAGAAGGAATTATATTGGCATTCAAACAGTCGGTGAGAAACTTCGCATGAAGTTCTGTGTGTATCAATTTTTTGCGCAATCTTTCCAACTGGTTGAGATCAGATTCGCACGGTAAAGGGACAATTGGCCCCTTGGTACCTAAAAGTGATGGTCCAGATGTGATTTTCAAAATATATTCATCGGTATATGAAAGGGTTTCGGCTTCAGACATGAATAAAGCTGAGAGACAAAAGGAATACTTGGACGGATAGAATTCTACTAAACGGATTTGATTTTCCATCGCTGTTCCACAGGTAATCATAAATACCTCCCTTGCTCGCTCTGGCCCTATATTAGTTACCCAGACAACCAAGTTTTTATATAGATCATTTTGATTCAGCTGACTGTCATACCGCGATCCGCCTTGACAAGGTTCCATGACTTGAACTCCCATTCCTCTCCAGATACAGGTGTTTCTTTTACATAGAACTTTTTATAAGGTTACTCTGGATGGTTTTTTAAACATGATGTATTACTCCATGGACTTATCCAAGTATTTCGCTTGACAAACATGATTCGGATAATCCTTCTGTGACACTTGCAGATTATTCTGGTTTGCCAGTTCTACAGAATCCAACTTAGATTATTGTGTATATATATACATTTGTTTACTTATATGTCTTTAGTAGAACAATAATGTCTTTTTATTTATTTTTTAGAATTTTGCCAATTGTTAATTAATTTTTTGATATGTTTAAAACATCATGATACAACTACTGATTGAGTTGTTGTTCAAATAATGTAACTTTCAACTAGGCAGCACCAGGAAGGGGTGACATGCTTAGCCTAACCAATCAAGTTTTGGTTTCACGGAGTTCATATGCTTTTCTTAAAATTGTATTTCAAAAATTTGCTTATTTATTAATACATGGAATATATTTTTAGTAATATCAATGTATTGTTTTTAACCAGGGGGTTGTCCCAGCAACGATCTATGATTGTCCTGATGATGGTCTTCTTGACGACAGCAATATAGACAGAAACGTCGACACTTCCATCATCTCCGAAAAGCGTTGCATTGGCACCAACAGACGACCATTTTCATTATTTTGCTTTGGTTGTTTGTGTAATCCATTAGGAGTTGATGTTTTTGTTATGAACTTATGAATTGATTGAATCTATACGTCTGTTCATAACTTTGTTTTGCTTGATTCAGTCTATGTATCTCCCCATAAGATGTTTTGACATTCAATATAAAACAACTTTCTTTGCATATAATTCAGTTTCTCCGTTGGTTCATTTCCTTCCATTTCTTGCTTGATGAACACTAGCACAGAATTGTTTCATCAGATTTGATCTACCGGAGGACGATACAGTTGTACTACTCCTAAATATAAGCGATTGTTACTCTCAAGCAAATCCCTTGTAGCACACTTCTACCAGTGACAGCTCTTCTAGAGAAACATCTTTACAGGGCATGAATTTAAATCCTCCAAGGGAATTTTTGACTGTTTCTGGTGATCCACCAATTGCATGGCTCGATTGGAAAGAATATTTTCTTAATTATATCGCTAATTTGGAGGACGTTGGTGGGTAATTTTCTCCAGAAAGGAAAAAGAGGATTCTTTTATTAGGCTTGGGTCCTGAAGGATTACGGATTTATAATCAACTACACAAACAAGATAGAGACGGCGGAGACATTGATGTTTTTGAAACAGCTTTACTGGATTTGGATGACCATTTTTCACCTAGTGTCTGTATTGCGGTCACTAGGCATGCATTTTTTCAACGAAAGCAAGAAAAAAGCGAATCTATTGATCATTACGTATCTGCATTGAAAAAACTAGCTATCAAATGTAAATTTGCTCAACTGCATGATGAGTTTGTACGTGATCAGGTTGTTATGTATGCAAAAATCAAATCTATTCAACACAAGTTGTGGGTGGAGGGTGATAGTTCCTTAAAAGAAATTATTGCCATGGTCAAAAAAGCTGAGCTTTCTGAACGGTGTACTAAAGCGTCACTAGCCAATGGAAAAAGAGATGTTGAAGTTGTCAATAAAATTTCGGATAGTAGGAGCAATTATAAAAGTAACAGAGATGTCAAGACAGGATTAGTTAGGAAAGATAATACTGAAACAAAAAAGTATTCTGAACTTGTTTGTTTCAGATGTGGCAGTCATTCCCATTTGGCTCACTATCCAAAATGTCCTGCTAAAACAACAAAATGTTTAGTATGTGGTATTGTGGGTCATTTTGCCAAGGTTTGCAGGAAAAAGATGCACGAAAATTACAGTGGTAAAGTTGCATGTATTCAAGAAACAGAACCAGATTACAGTTCATCATCGAGTGATGAGGATATTCAATTGCAAGGGGCTACAAAAAAGAAAGTTGTTTTAAATATCTCTTATGGGTCGTCCAATAAACCTTTGTGCCAAGTTTCTTTAGGAGGAGTTCTTACACAGTTGGCTGCTGATTCGGGTCCCCCTTTCACAATTATAGCTCAACACATTTGGGATGAACAGTTTGTTTCCCAGATTGGTGGATGGTTGGAACCTCCTGACATTGCTCCAGAAAGATATACTAGAGAAAGGATTGACATTTTGGATTTTAGGGTGTTGGTCTTCAGATTTAAGGGACGGCATGCCACTTGCAAGTTGTACATTTCAAAAGATGAGCCGTCCGTTTTAGGATGGAAAGACCAGAAGAGCTTAAATATCATTCTGGATCCTAACAGCAAGGAACAGGTGTTGGTTTCTTGTGATGGTGAAGATACAAAGAAATGGGTACTCAATGAATTCCCTTCTGTCTTTTCAAATAGTATGGGCAAGCTAAAAGGGTTTACCCATCATATCCGGTTAAAGGAGGGTGCAGTCCCTAGGATTCATAAAGCTAGGAATATTCCAATGATCATTAGGGACGAAGTCAAATCTCAACTTGAAAAATTATTAAATTCTAAGGTAATTGAGACAGTGGAAGCTGCAGAGGGGGTGTCTCCATTGGTCGTTGCACGCAAGGCCAACGGAAAGGCCCCTTTGTGTGTGGATTTCAGGTATTTAAATACACAGATACTCGTTAATCAGTACCCACTTCCCCGTATAGACAAAATGTTGTCTTTGACCAGAGAGGCTAAGTGGTTCTCAACTTTGGACCTACCAGCGGCATATCACCAAATAGTTCTAGATCCTGACAGCAGGCATTTGACATCATTTTGTACCCCATTTGGTTGCTTTAGGTTTAAGCGTATGCCGTTTGGCTTAGCCTCGGCACCCGCCGTTTTTCAGAGATTAATGTCAAGGTTATTTGGTCATATTCAGGAGGTGATTTTCTTCCAAGATGATATTTTAATAATGGGGAAGAGCAGATCTCACCATGACACCTTACATAGGCAAGTACTCAAAATCCTTTCTGACAATGGGTTGGTTGCCGAGTTGATTAAATGCAAGTTTTCAGAAAAATCCGTTACATATCTAGGGCATGAGATATGTGATGGTGGTTTCAACCAAAAGCAAAACTAGTTGAAGCGATTGTAAATTCTCCTGAACCTAAATCAAAAGATGATCTTAGATCATTTTTAGGTTTGGCAGAATTTTACTCCAAATCTGTCAACCAATTTTCACAGAAGACTTATGAAATGAGATTATTAATGAAAAACAAATCACCATTTGTGTGGAGTGAAAGTTGCAGGAAGGCTTTTAATGACATAAAGTTAGCAATTTCCAATGCTCCTATGCTACAAGGGTTTGATCCTGCTGTTAAAACATTCCTCACCACTGATGCCAGTGGAACTGGTTTGGGAAGTGCCCTCTCACAAGTGTCTGAGCAAGGCGTAGAAATGGTTATTGCATTTGCATCACGCTCCTTGTCACCATGTGAAGAAAAGTACTCCGTCATTGAACGGGAGACTTTAGCCTGTGTGTGGACAATGGAGCATTTCAGAAGTTCATTTGGGGAAAACAATTCACTCTCCGTTCTGATCATAAACCTTTGACCAAGCTGTTAACGACTGAGGGTTTATGCAGAGCATCAGTCAGGATTGCAAGATTATCCATGAGACTTCAGGATTTTGTGTATACTTTTGAGTATGTTCCAGGGGTCAAGAATGTTGTTGCAGATTTCTTAAACAGATTATCTTTACCCTTGAGAGAAGTTGATCATAACTCATGGAATGATTGCTGTATGGCTGGAGTGTTTTCAGATTCACAGGGTTTGTCAAAAGATGAGTGGGAAAGCGAATGTACAAAAGATGTGGTTCTTGAAGGAGTCAAAGATAAAATCACTAATGGTTGGGACACTCATTCGAAGGATGATCCCCAAGTCAAACCATTCTGGAAGGTTAGAGACTAACTAAGTGTAGATGGCCCATTTGTTTGCCGGGGTGAAAAAACTAGTTCCGCCAAAGGGTGTTTGGTCAAGAATCATTACTTTAGGACATGAGGGACATCCAGGTATCTCCAGAACTAAAAAGAACATTAAAGCTCTATACTGGTGGCCTGGGATTGACTTAGAAATTGAGAGGTCTGTTAGGGAATGTATCAGTTGTGAGTGTTCAGACAAAAGTCAGAAAACACTCAATCCACCAATGTCTTCATTGGGTTGTCCTAAATTACCATGGGAGGATTTGGCATTTGATATCAGGAGACCCATGACCCTGCAAGATGAGTCTTTGAAATATATATTAATTCTAGTAGATTTGTTTTCCAGATGGATAGAGTTAAAGGTTGTGGATAAAGTGAACACACAAATTGTTATCAATTTTTTGGATGAGTGTTTCATTAGAGAAGGTCTCCCTGCTTCTATTTTAACTGACAATGGAGTGTAGTTTAAATCTGATGCAATGAAGGTGCATGGAGTCTACTGGGATCAAGCAGAGGTTTGCTGCTTTATATCATCCTCAAGGTAACTCCATTGTGGAGAGAGTTAACAGAGTGATTACAGGTTTGTTACAGCTAGCCAACAAGTTAAAAAAAGATTGGCGCAGTGAATTAGACAAAATGTTGTGGTCATATAGAATAACGGTACATGATACTTGTGGTGAAAGCCCTTTTGGGTTAATGAGAGGCAGATTTCCTTATTGTAAAATGAATCCTGTTTGGATGGGCAGAAGTAGGAAATATTTTTGGGATTCAAGGAAGGTTAGAGAAAACATTAGCAAATCTCAAGGAAAAAACAAAATGTATTTTGAGAAAAAATATGGAACCAAGGAGACACAAGTAGAGGTTGGTCAGTTAGTTAGGGTCAAAACGTCAAAGAAAGTTGGGAAACTTCAACCACAATATTCAAATCTCAAAACAATTACCAAAGTAATGTTTTATGATGGTAGTATTCATCGCTTTTGCTAGATGTGGGGAGTCAGGTAACAATTTCAAGGAGGGAGATGGGGGTGATTGTCCTGGTGATTTGGATGACTACTGGTGGTTGAGTCCTGTTACTGTTTCGGAGTCGAGTTCTGTTCAACCAACGGTGGTCCATTCTCATGACAACGTTGTTGTTGATGATAATGTTCCAGAGGTGACAGATAATGTGGATGAAGGTTTTGAGTTTAATTCAGAACTAGCTCCAAATGACTTTGTTCCTGAGAATTCTTCTAATGACGCTACTGTGGAACAATACATTTACACCAAGAGTGGAAGGAAGGTTATTGCACCTACATTTTTAAAAGACTATATTTGGAATTAGAGTTTTTAATGTTATTTTTAGAATCATCTTATCTCTTTATATTTATTAAGAAGGGAGATGTGTGGTAACTTAGTAGTAAGGCGTGTTGTAGAAAAAGAATGGATAATGTAGAATGTAAAATGTTAGTATTGCTTAGAATGTAATATGTACGATGCAAAATGCTGTTCAGACCTGAGTTGCATCGCAAGCTGGCAGCACCCTTATTTCTAACCAGCTTAATAAAGAAGATACAGAAGTAAATCTTTGTTTGGCAAGCAGTCACTACAAAGGCTTGGGACTACTGCCTTCCCTAATTGGCTGAAGGTCAGCCAATGAGGGAAGGCAGCAGTTCCAATGTCATCACAAAGTGGGATGGGGTCAGTGAGACTGCTGACCCCACCCCCCTCTGTGATGAGGTGTGACTGATTGACACTCAACCCTGGGTGCTTCAGGGCTTAAAACGTAAGCACCCAGGTGCAAGGCAATCAGTGACGCTACCCCTCTTCACTGCAGGGAGGGCCTCAGGGACTTTTGTTGAGCTGGGGACATAAACCCCACAGGAGCTGTGACTTCCTCAGCCCGACAAAGTTCAGCTCAGGCAGCCAGGTGCCTGCGTTAAATGTGCATGTCTGGCTCCTGGCTGCCTGACCTGAAAGTGAACAGTGTCTGTCAGGCTGACCTTTGTTCAGCCTGACAGACACTGTTCATGAGGGGTAAAAGGTGGAGGGGTGTGACCCCTCAGCACCAATGGACCTGACGCTCCTGGCTATAATCTTGGTAGGGGATGGACAGGGGTATTGTGGAGGTTGGAGAGTAACTGGGAGGAAGGGCGATATTTTGAAAAGTAAAAGATAGTCTTGCCCTTTAAATCTATCAAAGGAATTTGGTGTTTATTTGTTTCATAATTAATTGAAAATAGCTTGAGAAAAATTGCCAACAGTCAATGATCTGAACAAATAGTGCAGAAACGGTGATACCTGCAGAAGGCAAACTCCAACTCCAATGAAATCGCTCTCAGGGTGCCGGATGTACTAATGCATTTTCTTTTCACATACACTGCAATTCGATAAATCGCAGGATTTGCTGCATAAAAATGTGGACTTCAAATGTACTAAACCCATTTAGCGATTTAATAACATGTTACTGACATCTCAAAGGAGGTGGTAACCCATTTGCAAACTGGAAGTTTTGTTCCCAAGAGATCAATAGGTAATTTGGCTCTTGGTTGAGGGGAGGGACCCTTGCTGAAGCAGTAACCACAGTTATTCTCATGGTGGAACACAGGCAAATCCCAAATTAACCTGTGCACATCCCTATGGCAGCTTGGCACAACTTAAGTCAAGCTTAACCAGGAGGTAATATATAAAGTATTTATGTAGCACTTCAAACAGTAATAAAGTGAAAACATATGCAAGAAAAATCTCACAGCAACTTAGAAAATAGAGTACAATGTAACAAATTATTTAACACGAAAAAATTAAAATCCAATTAGTAGAACTGAAGATATGCAATTTGAAAAAAATATCTTTATTTGGTTTTTAAAGAGAGCAGAATAATTGGGTACCATACCACACCCATACAGGGTATTTACAAAGCATATTCATAGTAGAGTACAAAGCATGCAATGCCTGAAACACGAGATATTCAATTTTAAACATTTAGGTAAAAATAGTGCTTAAAAGCACAAAGTGTCAATTATGGTTATCTGGTCGCACCAGGGCAAAGTTGCAAGTTTAGGCTGACCGCGATGGAGTAAAGTCCTTATACAGCAATCAAGTTAACTCCGCTGAGAATTCGACCTTAAATCCTGGTTGTGGAGCCTTATGCTGCCCAGCGCTAGTCCTGAGAAGTGATGCAATTTTTGTGCCAAAGATGTTTTGAGCAGGAGAGGTTCCAATGAGCTGCAAGGGATGCTATGCGGGCTTGCATCGAGAGTGCATCACACGGCGTTGGTTCTGATGAGGTGTCAATTATGATGAGACCACAGCTGAGCTGGCAGAGCACCTTCAGCCCCACTTCCAAAGGTCCAGGACTGGAAGGGCACCAATTGGGAGGGTTAAGACTCACAGCAAGCAGAGTCTAGGTGTAGGGGGTCAAGCTGGTTAGAGCCTTTTCTGTTACTGAGGCTCTGACGAGGGAGTCAGCCAACTATCCATTGGAGTCACTCTAATGGTCCTGGGGTCAAGTGCATGTTCATTTCATCACACTCAGGCAGGAGGAGAGTGTGACAACAGGGCAGCAGAGCAACCCTCCTTGTAGCAGAGCAGCATAGCAGTCCTTCTTTGGATCTTCCACAGGTCCAGATGTAAACTGAAGATTTGGTCTGAGGGTCCAATATTTATACTTGGTGCCAACTTGAAGTGTGAGAAGCTTTTCAAGTTTTCCCTTCTCAAAGATCTTTGGAATTTCTTGCCTCCCTGCCCTGGTACCAGTTTGTTTTGGGGGCAAAAAAGTCTATTGGGAAACCTGTAATGTATGTTATGAGGCAGAATCCTTGTGATGGGCAAGTGTCATAAGTGACAGTTCCTCCCGCTCATCATGACAAAGATGGCCAATACTTACAGCATCTATTTCCCCTTTATCTCTATGTCTCGGATGGAATACACAAAGACCAACTGCCAGTTACACCTAGTCACGTGACCCAGGATATGAGCCGCAGGCACCAAATGATTAGGACAAAAAAAGACCAACTTTTGCCATTTTCAGAACTGTGACTTAAAATTCAACTTTATCATTAAAGACGGTTTTAAATGACAATTATTTTGACACCAAACTCGACCTTCCTACCTGCCCTCAATTGAAAGTTATCACTTATTAAATGTAATAGGGTAACCCAATGTTACCCCATGGGAGAGGAAAGACTTGCACTACAGATACATGGATTTTAAAGTTTTTCACTAAAAAAACAAAAACCTTAAGAAAGATGTCCTACTTTTTAAATACATGGCACCCTGACCTCTGGGCAGTGTACAGCCTACCGTAGGGTGACATACATGCATTAACAAGCAAATAAGCATTTGCAATACAAAAGGTCCTGCATTTGTGAGAGTTAGAGCAATTGGCATTGTAAAGGATGTTTGTACCCTTGTGTTTTGATGTGGAGTGGATGTACGTGGTATGGAGTGGAATTATGTGTGTTAGAGTGGAAGTTTTTAGTTATGGAATTCTGTGTGGTGGAATTATGTGGTGTGTAGTGTATTTGTCTAGTGGAATTATGTGGCATGGTGAATAGATAGAGGTGAGAGCTGCACAGAAAGGTTAGTAAGGAAGATAGAGAGTGATAGGTAGTTTGTGCATGAAGTGGTAAATGAACTCCAGATAGAGAAGCAGAAATAGTGTGTTAGAAAGTAGGGGCGAACAGGCCACAGACGCAAAAAGAGGGAGTGCCTGTGTACACAGCAGACACTCCAAGAAGAGGAGGAGAGAGTGGTTTTGAGGGAGGGAAACCATGAAAACATACAGGATAGAAACTGTACTCGAAGACCTGAAGTGCACCAAATGAGAGAGGAAAGAAGAGTATGTGAGAGATTGAGAGGGGAAGAGATGGTATGAGAGGGACGAGTGGGAGGGCCTCCTGGGGGAAGGGAGAGGTGGACCAGTGCATAGCGTGAGTATGTGCAGGAAGGTAGCACTCGTCTTTAGTTTACCCACTTTTTCTGCATTCAACAGATATGGGGAGGCTCTAGGCAGTAAATAAAGTGGGGTTCAAAGTGAGTGTTTAGCACGTTTAAAACCTATCAGTGAATGCGCTGTGTATCCCACACATAAAATGACATGCACATCAGCCATCTCGTTGCTGTTCACCCCCAAGTCTAAGAGTCAGAAGCTTCTACAATCATGGCATCTTAAACTCTCCACCCATGCTTTACCTAGACAACATACTCCTGTTCATGTTCCAGAGTATGTTATGTTTTGTCATGTTATGTTACCTGTATTTTTAAAGCACTACAACCCGGAGCATATCCTAGCGCTGAACATGTGTGTGCCTAACCTAACCTGGGGCAGAGGGTTTTTTGAAAAGCCAGATCTTCAGCTTCTTAGAAAAATAATGTTGAAATTATGCCCATATGCCTTCTCGGGATGTAGAAGACAACTTTACCCAGCAGGCTCTTTTATTGCTATTCAATCCTGTAAGTTGCAAGCCACACACAGATCAGTACATTACATAACCAACTTCAAGCCAGATGTCCTAGGACAGGATTCATAAAAAGTGGTTTTTAGGTGGACTTTTTGTGAATCCGTATTTTGCAAACTGACCAATGTACAGTTAATTGTTACATTATGCATTTTTCCATTACACAACCATACAACATAATTAATGTAATAAAAATGACTCTGGTAGGAGCAAAAACTGCTTTTCAAATTGAGAGGAAAGGATAACTAGTCTGTCATCAGAATAGGAACCCACACACAGCTCTGGCATGTTTGCTCAATCCTGACAAGTAGCATCCCTTTATATTCCAGACAAGGGATGGACCGATACCTTTGCTGATGAATCTTAATTGTTACCAGCATTATTCCTGGTAATTAAATATCTGCTCTTATAGAACATGCAGCAGACCCTGCCTTGTAGCAGTCCAACTGTTTTACTGATTGTTAAGATACACTGTCAGGAAACTCCAATCCTGGCTCACTGCACCCCTTGATGTTACAGTATCAAGGCCTACATGCAGCTCTGACACATGTTTGTAGGTTAGGCTCAGTAGCTAATTTACAGTTCCAAATCATAGACCATTAACCAGCCCTGCCAGTGCACCTCTACAGTGAATCATCACTGAATCCCATGCACATCTCTGTCACTGCACATGTACCCCGAGCCAATATTGGGTCACACAGTTCTGTCAACGAACCTCTACTCTGAGTCATTACTGAGTCCTACATATAGCTCTACCAATGCACCTCTACCCTAAGTTATTAATGGGTTCCACACACACATCTGCCAATACACCCCTACCTAAGATATTATTGAGTCCATCACACAGTTCTGCCTATGCACCTCTACCCTGAGCCATTACTCACAAAGCTGTGTAGTTCAATTAAGAGCTGAAGTGCCGCCTTTTAATAAATACAAATTTCAGGAGTGAATAATAGCATGTTACATTGCAGATTGCTAAAATATATATTTATTTGTTGAAAAAACAATATGTTAAGACTCCTCTTTAGTTAATCTTCGTCAGTCATGTACCGCTAATGGCAAAACTCTTTCTGTTGCTCTTGCCTGCTGCATCATGTACCTTATGCCATATACTTTGTATATATTCCCCCTACATCGGCCCTCAGACCAAGATAATGTAGTTTTGCACACAATGAAAAGGTGCAACAAGGCAGTGAATAGTTGAAATGTGGGGCTCCCAGTAAAGCGGTTATTCACCCCACATGGACATCCATCTCTTCATCTCTATTTAAGCTGGCAGGAAATTTTGTATGCAAATCTAAAATGTACTTCGACTCCAGGCATCTTCATTGCATCACTCTATTACTCCTTTTTTTCAGTGATGGGCACCCTATCCACTGCAAAGAAAATAAGCTTTTCTGGATCACTGTTGAGTTTTTCATAAAAATGTCTTGCTAGCGGGAGTCTAAAATCTCTATTTCTTATTGTACTTTGATGTTTGAGTATACGTTTCCTTAAAGGTAAAATAGGGCTACCCACATACATGAGGGCAAATGTGCAAATCAATACATACATACATATATAAAGAAACTTGTTCCAGTGAAACACAAAAGTTACTGTAAGTAAAGCTGGTCGCCATTTGCACAGTTCGCTTTTGAGGAAGGACGTCAGGCCCGAAACGCATCAAGCCAAGAACTGTAACTTTTGTGTTTCACTGGAGCAAGTTTCTTTGAAAATAAACCTACCTTAGAGTGCATCTCAACATATGATGTCATTTGAGATGTCATCAGTGATGTCATCAGTGATGTCACTGACAATGTAATGAATGATGTGATGTCATGAGCAGTGCATTGTGGGGGCGCGAGTTATAGTTAGCTGAACTAACAATAACGGTGGAATTTCGATGGTTTTGTACGAGTGAAATATCCAGCTAACTATAACCTCTCTGAAACCTATGATTTTTTCAGTGAATTTTAAAGGTTTTTTAAATTCTAATTTCTAACTATAACGTCTGTAAAACCAATGGTTTTTTCAGTGAATTTCAAAGGTTTTATAAATGCTAATTTCTAACTACAATGTCCCTTAAACCTATATTTTATTTAAGTACATTTTAAAAAGACTTGCATACTTTTTGAAGTGGAAAATTAACGTAACAGTAGTCTGTTATAAGTTATAACTTAACAATGTTTAAAACTTAATTAGCAGTAATTAACATATAAGTGTGGACAAAGTGTGACGCAGCAGATATGATACCTAAACAACAGCGTTCACAGTTTGATTCCTGGCTCCATTGGCATGTTAGCCCACCACTATGTCACTGTGGGCAACACCTTGCATAATCTTCCTGACGCCCCTGAGCGCCAGCACAACTTTCAGGGGGTAGTTGTACGCTTCACAAATGCTGCCATTTTTTAAATTTAAAACCATAGTGATGAGAAATATTAGCATATATATTTTTTTCTATTTTGAAAGCTATTTTTTTCTATGTCTTCCATTTAGAATTATGTCAATTAATAGATGTATTTAGTCATGAGAATGCAAATGACACAGTTTACCAGGTAACAGTTTTTAAGCCTCCCCACGTATCTACAATTTAAGGACCTTATATGTGTTAAGATTTAAATCGAAACCTTTACAGCTTCACATTTTGTAACTTTTCCCAACATGTGCACAAGTTAAACAGTTAAAACGTGAACACGTGTGAACTGTAAAACGTGACATCTAAATGGGTGAAGCCGCATCTTCCTTCCATAAACTACTTAATAACCAAAAAGTATATAAACCACACCTGTTGTTCGATTAGTTTAGTTTTTGGGAGTTATTTACCCGTGTCAATTTTGTGATGCAGGTTCCCTTTTCTAGCGTCAGATTCTTGCTTGCAGCAACAAAACATATTCCAGAGTTGTAAGTTATTTGATTATGGCATAGTATATATTTATAATGCATAGCTATTTGTTAATAATTAAACATTTGTATTTAGAAAAAAGTGTTATTGTTTGTTTTTGCCTTTTTTCTGTAATGTCAGCAGCTTGTTTTCAGAAACAGACAGAATACAGCAAATATTGCTCCTTTTCTGGCTCCTTCGAGCTCATATACAGTGACTTTGTATACTATAATATTGATACTGTACTTGACTTCCGAGGTGTTGGTAACCCGCCAGCGAGAAAACAAAAGATTTATACGTAATGTCACCAGCTTCTGGTTGTTACTGTGTTTCCCCCTTGAGATCATATACTGTCAATATCTATATTATAATATTAACAGTGATGCTGATCTCAGAGGAGTTCATGACCCGTTGGCGCGAAGAGTAAAGATTTATATGTAAGGTCAACACCTTCTGGTATCTAAGTCTGTTTCCCCCTTGGAATTATATAGTGTGAATATGTATATTATAATATTCACAGTCATTATGATCTCAGAGGAGTTTATGACCAGTCGCCGCGAAGATGAAAGATTTTGGAACCCCAGAGAAGAGAAGCTCTAAACATATTCACCGCTGGAAAGAATTTTGTTATTGATCTTGTTTTGTATTCATAACTTTATTTTCCTTTTCCTTTTCATGTACCATCAGTGACACTCTATATATTGTAATAGAGTGTCATGTTGTCACACAAGAGGAATTGGAGATTTGTCGGCGCCAGGAGTAAACCATCTGAAACACAGCTTACTGACCTTTATAGAGAATATTTTTCGAAATTGCAGTTTAAAAAAAGATAGTTTGCATAGATACTTAGTCATTTCTATTTTTCGCAGTTGTGGTTCCTATTCACCTTCTCCATAAAGAATATATAGGACCAGTAGTGTATATTATTATACAACCATCCTATATATTCTTAAAAGAGTACGTGATTTGTTAGCAGAGCAGTGAGCAACCTCTAAGCACTATGACAGAACGTTCCCGAATTCTACAGAATAGAAATTGTAAAAAAGGATAAAGCTTACATTTCTATGTTAAATAAAGTCATTTGAGTTTAGTAGTTTTTTACTTGTTATTGTTCTTGTGACCACAGAGGATGTAGTGCGAAAGTTTTTCTTGTAGCACTTCTTTTCTACTTTATCTAAAAGTAACTCATGCCCTCTTATATTATCAAGAATATGGGGCAACACTTTTATAAACTATATCAAAAAAAGAGGGAGAGTGTGCCACGTTTAAGTGATATTTTATGATTTGCGTTTTTATTTGTCACCCCTTTGATATATACGATTCTGAAAAGGGGGGGGTGGTGATGGACAGAGCATCTGAATTAAACAGAACACTCATACCCAGTCAAAAGATCAGGGCTTGACCCATCACCGTTTTTTAGCTCACTACACCATCCCAGCTCAGAACCTGGCTATATGCAAATTAGTCTGACCCTGGCCCAGTGCATCATGGGAACAGGGCAGACCAAACTACCAAGCCAATTCTTTACTGGAAAGGAAACAAGCTTCCGGGGACCGGTTTCTGGCATTGCAGCCGTCTTCGGCCCGGCTTGCTTGAATCCTGATGGTGCAGTGAGCAAGGGACTCATGTCTGAGCATACCCTGCCACTCCTATAGTGGCCAAAACGATTCTGAAAAGGGGGGGGGTGGTGATGGACAGAGCATCTGAATTAAACAGAACACTCATACCCAGTCAAAAGATCAGGGCTTGATCCATCACCGTTTTTTAGCTCACTACACCATCCCAGCTCAGAACCTGGCTATATGCAAATTAGTCTGACCCTGGCCCAGTGCATCATGGGAACAGGGCAGACCAAACTACCAAGCCATTTCTTTACTGGAAAGGAAACAATCTTCCGGGGACCGGTTTCTGGCATTGCAGCCGTCTTCGGCCCGGCTTGCTTGAATCCTGATGGTGCAGTGAGCAAGGGACTCATGTCTGAGCATACCCTGCCACTCCTATAGTGGACAAAACGATTCTGAAAAGGGGGGGTGGTGATGGACAGAGCATCTGAATTACACAGAACACTCATACCCAGTCAAAGGATCAGGGCTTGATCCATCACCGGTTTTTAGCTCACTACACCATCCCAGCTCAGAACCTGGCTATATGCAAATTAGTCTGACCCTGGCCCAGTGCATCATGGGAACAGGGGAGACCAAACTACCAAGCCAATTCTTTACTGGAAAGGAAACAAGCTTCCGGGGACAGGTTTCTGGCATTGCAGCCGTCTTCGGCCCGGCTTGCTTGAATCCTGATGGTGCAGTGAGCAAGGGACTCATGTCTGAGCATACCCTGCCACTCCTATAGTGGCCAAAACGATTCTGAAAAGGTGGGGGGTGGTGATGGACAGAGCATCTGAATTAAACAGAACACTCATACCCAGTCAAAAGATCAGGGCTTGATCCATCACCGTTTTTTAGCTCACTACACCATCCCAGCTCAGAACCTGGCTATATGCAAATTAGTCTGACCCTGGACCAGTGCATCATGGGAACAGGGCAGACCAAACTACCAAGCCAATTCTTTACTGGAAAGGAAACAAGCTTCCGGGGACCGGTTTCTGGCATTGCAGCCGTCTTCGGCCCGGCTTGCTTGAATCCTGATGGTGCAGTGAGCAAGGGACTCACATCTGAGCATACCCTTCCACACTTGTGGTGGCCAAAACGATTCATAAAGGGGGTAGTGATGGACAGAGTATCTGAATTAAGCAGAACACTCCTACCCAGTCAAAAGATCAGGGCTTGATCCATCACCATTTTTTAGCTCACTGCACCATCCCAGCTCAGACCCTGGCTACATGCAAATTAGTCTGCCCTGGCCCAGTGCATCATGGGAACAGGACAGACCAAACTCATTTGAGATGTCATCAGTGATGTCATCAGTGATGTCACTGACCATGTCATGAATGATGTAATATGTGACATGATCAGCAGTGGATTGCGGGTGCGCGATATATAGTTAGTGCAACTAACTATATATGGAATTTCAATGGTTTTGTGTGAGTAAAATAAGGTTTTTCAAATGCTAATTCCTAACTATATATGGTCTATATCCTATGGTTTTTTCAGTGAATATATATATATATATATATATATATGTGCAAAAAAGAAGGTATATATTTATATTTATGTATATTTATATATATCCATGTCCAATTGCTCGTGCATTAGAGGAGCACTCGACAGCGGTAAGCTAAAATTACTTTATTATCATTTTGCAAAGGTGGTGAAACATCCGTTATTTTGCATGCTTGCCGTTTTCCGTTCAAGCGCTTCAGCGCTGTCCGCACCTTCTTCTTGGGCTCATGGCAAATGCGGTGTTGTGAGGCTTCTTTTGTTCCACAGCATCAGGTGTATGCGTTTAGTAACGTGTGACGACTCGCAGTGAGTTATGGGTTCTGTGGTTCTGCCTCTAACTACCCACAGTGGGTTCCGCAGTTGACATGGAATTGTGCAAGTTCCCAGTGGTTATTTTAAAATCTGCTGTGATTTTAGGCACTTCAATGTGCCCCAGAGGTTATCTCACCTTGCTAGTTGCAGACACTGCTGCGCCGTTCAGCTGGGAGATTTCCCTGCCCCATTGCCCCTTTCACCAGCGGCTCTCTTCTCTTTTTCAAGGTGGTGCTCCTCCCACGACAAAGCTGTCGTGAGTAATTTTTGTGTCCTATTACTGTTGCATTAGAGGAGCACTCGTCAGCAGTAAGGTAAAATTCCTTGATTATCATTTTGCAAAGGTGGTGAAACATCTGTTATTTTGCATGCTTGCTATTTACACGTACGTGTTTCAGTGCTGTTCCCATCCCCTTTTTGAGCTCATGGCAAATGCGGTGTTGTGACTTGTGAGGCTTCTTTTGTTCCACAGCATCAGTTGTATGCGTTTAGTAACGTGTGATGACTCGCAGTGAGTTATGGGATCAGTGGTTCTGCCTCTAACTACCCACAGTGGGTTCCACAGTTGACATGCAATTGTGCAATTTCCCAGTGGTTATTTTAGAATCCGCTGTGATTTTAGGCACTTCAATGTGCCCCAGAGGTTATCTCACCTTGCTAGTTGCATACACTGCTGCGCCATTCAGCCAGGAGATTGCCCTGCCCCATGGCCCCTTTCACCAGTGTCTCTCTCCTCTTTTTCAAGGTGGTGCTCCTCCCACGACTAAGCTGTTGTGAGTAATTTCTGTGTCCAATTGCTCTTGCATTAGAGGAGCACTCGACAGCAGTAAGGTAAAATACCTTTATTATCATTTTGCAAAGGTGGTGAAACAGCCGTTATTTAGCATGCTTGCCGTTTTCCGCCTACGCGTTTCAGTGCTGTCCACACCTTCTTCTTGGGCTAATGGCAAATGCGGTGTTGTGAGGCTTCTTTTGTTCCACAGCATCAGGTGTATGCGTTTAGTAACGCGTGATGACTTGTAGTTCGTTATGGGATCTGTGGTTCTACCTCTTACTACCCACAGTGGGTTCAGCAGTTAACATGGAATTGTGCAAGTTCCCAGTGGTTATAGTGGTCTAGTGGTCACTATCTGATATATTTAGTAAGACACTTTAAAATAGTCACTTAGACAGTCAATCACAGTGCTACTAAATCCTCCATCCAGACACTTATACATCAACTCATTCTTCAATGCAGATTGCTATATATAATACATATTTAAATATCGAACCAAACCACATTCATCAGTGATGTCATCAGTGATGTCACTGATCATGTCATGAATGATGTAATCTGTGAAATCATCAGCAATGGATTGCGGGCACGCGAGTTATAGTTAGTAGAACTAACTATAACAGAGGAATTTCAATAGCGTTGTACGAGTGAAATGTCCAGCTAACTATGACATCCCTGAAACCTATGTTTTTTTCAGTGAATTTCTAAGGTTTTTTAAATGTTAATTCCTAACTATAACATGTCTAAAACCTATGGTTTTTTCAGTGAATTTCAAAAGTTTTTTAAATGACAATTTTTAAATGTAATATTTATATTTATTTTTTTTATACTGATTTTCTACATTTTTTAACTATTTATTTTCATATATTTTATTTTTTAAATTGCAATATATATTTTTTAATATAAATGGAAAAAAATATTTTTTTAAATATTGAAACTCAAATTTTTTTGTTGTTTTATATATATTTTTATATATTTATATTATTCTCGTTATTGTTTTTTTTTTTCAAAAAATGTTTGGGAGTCGCGCACCCAAAGCATATCTTTCTCGATCCCTGCGCGGAACCTAGCCACCATTTTAGGATTGTTGTGTAGGATCCGCGTAGGATGTGCAATGGGTGCGTATTTTCGTGCGTGATTGCTATGTGACCTGTACACGACTCCAGGCACATACGCGACACATACGCATTACTTTACCCGACGCTCGCGCACTTCAGCGTGACGTCATATACGTGTTCGACGAGGTGGGTGTGCGACTCCCGCGAAATATTTTTTAATGTCTTAAATTATATATGTATGTATTTAATATACATATTAGGGCAAGATATTATCTAAGCTAATCATAAAAATAATATACTTTTACTTTTACTAAACTTATATTACTTTTAAATGCAATATCGCGAAGTCGTGTTGGGTGGTGCTGACTGTGGGCATGGTGCGTGGACCCCCTGTGACCTGAAGAAAAAAGATTTGATTGGTTCATAACATTTCCTATTGTAACTATTGAAGGACCCCACCCATTTCAATCATTCTTCTTAGACCTTCTTTGGAGGAACATCTCACACCTGAGAAGAACTTTCTTTTTGTGATTTCCTTTGTGCTATTCACTTAAATCTGTACACAATGGCTTCCGGACAGCAGCCAGCACCGGATTCAGAGCATTCTTCAGATGAAGAGTTTATTCCTAAACCTGCACGCCCTGAAAGAGCTACTTTAGTGGTTTGTAAAAAAAAATCCATTCCAGAAGGACTAAAAAATGTAAGCGCCACTAAAGTGACGTGCAGAATCTGCAAAAGGGTTCTTCAAGAGTTTATCCGAACAAGAAGTATTTGTGTGGTACAGCAAGTATGTATAAGCACCTCAAGTCTCTGCACCCCGTCAACCTGACTTGGGAGGAGTGCAAAAGACTTCGAGAGAACCCTCCACCTGCAGTGGCAAGTACTTCTGCTAAATCTTCATCACCAGCACATCCGGATATACATCCAGAATTTGAACAACTGAAGATTCTCTGTATTAAATGTAACAAACTACTCTGCTATGGAGAGCAGTCTGACGATCTAATCTGCACAGTACAGAAAAATCACCACTGTTAGACTTTTGTTTATTTATTTTTCCTGAAGTTGACTGTTTTGTTCATCCTGTTCTCTTTTTTCTTTAAAAAAAACAAACAAATCACAAAATCGTTCAAAAAAGTAAGTAAAAAAATTAAAAAAAAACCTCACAAAAAAATTTATTTTCAGAACTAACTTCTCCGGTTAAAAAAAGAGCTATATTTGTATGATAGTGTGTGAAAGTTTGGTTGAATGTATGCGTAGTGCATAATTGACTGAAAGAATGCATTAGTAGGGTATGGTGAATGTATAAATGCAGATACATTTACATTATCTTTATTCTGATGTACAGACCCCCCCTAAGCATGCCCTCCTTTCCATTCTCATTATGTGACCAGCTAGCTACGCTGGTCACTGATTACACTATGATCTTGCTGATCGGTGATTTTAACTACTGGCTGGATAACAGGGCCAGAGACCCAGCAGCAAGCGAACTTGGGGACCTTCTCACAGGACTTAACTTTATTCACCATATTGACTCTGCCACCCATACTAAAGGGCACACGTTGGACCAGATTTGGAGCTCCAACCTTAGCGTCTCTTTGCCCACGATTTCGCCATGCATATGGTCTGATCATTTTTTGATTCAATTTCATATCTCCATTTCCAAGCCTATTAGGATTACCGATACTAGGAAGGGCATGATTAGGAAGTGGGGATCCCTGGATACTCCAGCCTTTCTTGATAGCCTGCAGAAATCTGTCCCCACCAACAATGACGAACTCGATCAATCTATAGCGGACATCTCCGACTGGCTCATAAAAGCTAGCAATACACATGCCCCTATGAAAACATCGAAAACACTGTGTCAATCTGACGCCTATAAATGGTTTTCCTCGGATCTCCGGGCTAAGAAACTTACAGTTCGTCAGAAGGAACGTGAGTGGAGAAGGAACTATGATCCCCTCAGGAAGACTCAATATTTAGCTGTCCGTTCTGCTTATATGAAAGCAATTTTTGTAACTAAAGCAGAGTTTTTCTCTAACACCATCGAAAACTCTGTTAACAAGTCGAAGGACATTTTCTCCATTGTGGATAGGCTCACCAATCCTGCAAGAACTCAGCCCAGACCCAAAGCTACACAAGATTTTTGCAACACCCTTGATAATTATTTTCAAGACAAGATTAGGCTTATCAAGATCAGTATCCCAGCTACCCTTCCCATTTCCCCTGACCCCACCCTCCTTCCTAACGAGTCCTCCCTCGATCTCTTTCCCCCCCTGGATGTCCCGATGTTGCTTGCTCTTAAGGCTAGGGTTAAGTCGTTCTACCCCCGTGATTGCTGTCCTCCCCATATCCTAAAAAAGGTAATCACTGCCTTCCCTTTACCTATATTGAATCTTCTCAACAGCCCCTTGGCGTTAGGCATGGTACCAAGCTCGTTCAAGGAGGCTGTGGTAATACCCCTGCAAAAGAAACCGGGAGTGGATCTTACCATTCTGTCAAATTACAGGCCTATTTCCTTGCTGCCCTACCTGGCCAAGATCCTGGAGGCCCACGTCACCACGTACCTTTCCAACTTCATCGAGCAGTCGGATTTTCTGGACCCTGCTCAAGCTGGATTTCGTCCAGCCCACTCCACTGAGGCGGTTATTACAGCTGTCCTGGATTCTCTACGCCATAACGCGGACCTGGGCGTCCCTCAAGCTCTGGTCCTGCTCGATTTGTCGGCGGAATTTGACACGGTCGACCATGACATCCTTCTCGACCGTGTCAGATTAGCCGGCATTCAGGGGCTTGCTCATGATTGGATTAGGTCGTTTCTTAGTGCTCATTCTTAGGCAGTAGGTCTTCCCCCCTTTTCCTCGCCTAAATTACTCACTACCTGTGGGGTCCCTCAGGGCTCCTCTTTATCCCCTATTTTGTTTAACATTTATATGCTTCCCCTGCTACACTCATTAAAATCTTTTAAAGTCACCACTTTTAATTATGCAGATGACCTGCAACTCACCTTTACCATTGATGACTCTCCAGAATCTGTCCACCAATTCCAATCCACCATGCTCTTCATAGGTCACTGGATGGACAATAACCATCATACATTGAACCCCGAAAAGACAAGTTGGTTCTTTTCGGAAAAAGCAAGCTCTTCTGGGGACCACATTACTGGCCTCCCAAACTCGGCTCACCTCCTAATCCCTCCAAATCAGTGAAGAGCCTAGGGGTACTTATCGATGATGAGCTTTCACTGAAGCCTCAAGTCAATGCTGTGGTGTCATCGTGCTTTTTCCAACTTCGGAAAATAAAAATGATTAGCCGACTGCTCACCGACTCTACTCTGACCCAGGTTGTCATGGCCTTGGTGCTGTCGCATCTAGACTATGCCAATGCCATTTACCTGGGTCTCCCGACTGCTTTGAGCAAGCGTTTGCAGCTAGCCCAAAACCAAGCAGCCAGACTCATTCACCATCTTCCCCGCTGGCAATCTGCTAGACCATTGCTTAGGCAACTTCATTGGCTTCCTATTACACAACGCATTCTCTTCAAGGTCGCATGCATGACGTTCAAAGCCCTTTCCTACGCAGTCCTAGGTTCATTCAGGAACTGCTGCCCAAATACACACCCTCATGCAATCTTCGGTCTGCCTCTCAAATCCTTCTGACCGTCCCCCGCTTCAAGCTCCAACGTATGGGAGGACGTAGGTTTGCCACGCTCGCCACCAAGCTGTGGAACACCCTCTCCCTGGACACTCATTCCTCCACCTCCCTTCTCCAGTTCAGGCGACTACTTAAAATGTGGCTGTTTATGCAGACAATGGCGTAGTCTCCCTGCTCCCCTCTCAGTATAGTGTTTAAGACCGCTCGGTTAGTGCCAAGAAACTAATTTTGGCTAAGATAAGATAAGATAAGAACTATAAGGGAGTTCTGCTGCATGACACTGTAAGCTCTTTAGCTGCAGTGTGCTGTGGTACTTCTAAAGCACAGGGATGCAACATAGGTACATAAATATGTTCCAAGTCTATGCTTCCCTCTGCACTGCTGCTTAAGCTGCAGGCATGCGGTGACACAGGCACCCTTGCACCATGGTGCAAGGATATCTCTGTTTGTTTTTGTGCAGGAAGACACACCTTCCGGCACAAATACAATCAGTGAAGGCATTTTTCTCCTTCAATATATGCTGTGCAATGCAGCATATATTGAAAAAGAAGAAATGAGGAGAAATGAAAACAATTCTCCTTGTTGTGCCTTGCTACACCAATTGGAGGATGGTACAGCATTCACACACATGTCCAGATTTATGATTTATGGTAAATCTGGAGATGTGTCTTGTTCTATGAGTGTTCTGTGCAAATACGCACAGCAACATCTATAGAACGCCCCTTCAACGCAAAGTGGTGTGTATGATGAGGTCGTATTTACATGAAGAAGAAAAGCTACACAGAGTGCCTTTTCCTCTCTTTGTAAATATAAAAGAGTGTCTTGCGCTATCACTATGTTACAAAAAGTGGCATATTGTTGGCACAGGATGCTTCTAAATTTTCCCCATAAGTGCTTAGGTATTGGCAGACTGTTACACTAAGAAGATATTGCTAGTTCATTGTTTGAACAATTGCATTAGAGTGACAGGAGGTAAGCACAGAGTTATCTCTCCAAAGATGCTCAAAGAAGAATGATTGAAATGCTCGCGGTCCTTCAATAGGTACAATGGGAAATGTTATGAACCAATCAAATCTTTTTTTTTCAGGTCACATGTATCCTATGACAGAGAGATTCCCAAACTACATAGG
This sequence comes from Lissotriton helveticus, assembly GCF_964261635.1. NCBI lineage: Eukaryota > Metazoa > Chordata > Amphibia > Caudata > Salamandridae > Lissotriton > Lissotriton helveticus. Next base: position 570,949,086 of record NC_136071.1, on the reverse strand, counting down.
TATAAACTACGCATGAATAGATCACCCGAGTGTGTAGCGTGGTGAGGGACGGCAGCAAAGAGGGAGCGGAGTGACGTGGCGACTGTGGTGGTCCATGGGGGCTGAGATGGGGATTGAGCCCTGTCAAGGACTGATTTCCCACGGAGGGAGGTAGAGCGTGTCACCTGGCACTACCCACTGGCCGCCTAGTACAGGCCTTCTGCTGTAGGAAGCATGAGAGGGGGCCCCACGACAACGGAGAAGCGCCACGGAGCCGGACCTAGCGTGTGCTGCCCTGGGGGATGGGCATAGAAGCTGCCACACTTGAGGACGGAGTCGACCCCCTGGTGACTGGGGAGTTGAGGGGCCAATATTGCCTGCGCAGCTGCGCACAAGCTGCGACGAACACCAGGAGGTTGAGTCCCTGTCTTGGCGCACCATCTGGGGCCTATAACGCGAGGCTGGGGTGGCCTGTTAAGGAAGCGGCGACCCCCGGGCCTGGTTCCCCTTGAAGCCGCGACAGAAGAGGCCGACTGACTTGCTGAGGTGCCACCCGCCATTGAACTGGCCATTGGGCCTCACTCTTGACGCTGAGCCCCAGCGACCGCACGTACCACCAGGAGGGGAGTCACCCAGACAGCACGGATCGGCTGGCGGTGACCTTTGGCGGCTCTCATACATACCGGGGAGGTGAACTACGTCCTCCTCCAGGGGACGCAAAGACAAGACCCATAAGGACTTATTTGCGAAGGCGCAAGCCAGACAGGCGCCCTCCAGCATTGCGACGGGTGCCTTGGACCCGCCTTTAACACGTGAAGAAGGAGCGGAGCCCATCACTAAGGCATTCCTAGAGTCCATGTTTGTTGCACTACGAGAAGACATCCACACCCTTAAACGGGAGTTCATCACGGAGATTAGGGAGGTCCGCAGAGAGATGGATGGCATTGGGGAGAGGGTTGCGGACCAGGAAGGCAAGAGTGATGGGAGAGACACGGAAATGGCGGCACTGCAGGAGGAGATACTTAGGATCCATGATCAACAGGTCGACCTCCAATCTCACCTTGAGGACTTAGAGAATCGCTTCCGGCACCATAACATCTGCATCCGGGGAGTGAAGGTGAGCAACAACTCGAAGAACCTGTTCACCTATACGAGGGAGCTGTTCAATCACATCCTGGACAGATCTCTGGAAATGGAGCTCAATATAGATCATGCACACAGAGTGGGGCCGCCGCGTGCACCATCTGCCCTGCCGTCGGACATCCTGGTCTGCGTCCAAGACTACCGCACCAAAGAAGCGATTCTTCAAAAAGCATGGCAGCTGCACCCAGTGCAGTTCCGAGACCAGGCACCGGTTCTGTATCAGGACTTATCAACCCTCACGCTGCAAAAATGGAGAATTTTCAGACCTGTCACTTTGCATTTCCAACAGCACAACACACCCTACAGCTGGGGCCATCCCTTTTGCCTGGTGTTTCGCAAGGATAATACCCTCTACCAATTGTGTTCCCCGAAAGAAGCCTGCAGACTGCCAGGGGTGGATATGCCAAAGTAGAAGAGCGAGGAGGAGAGCGCCAAAGCAGACACAGCTGACTCCAAACCTCGATGGCCCCTACAGGGCCGTAGACGACGGCCTAAGAAACCTCCTGTGGCGGAGATTGCTCCGAAACAGAATTCGGCTTTGGCGGCTGTCTCCGCGGAACTGGCCAACCTCCCATCGGGCTGATAGCAGACATTATTGCTAGCTGGCTGACTGATTTATTATAGGCCAGGTCGTGGGCGGGAGGAAGGGTGGTTTGCTATTGGTAGTCTAACCCCAGTTAAGTTTTTACCAATCGTTGATGGATGATGGACAATGGGGGACAGTCCCCCCTTCTCAAGGGTTCTTGTTGTTGTGTTTTTTTTGGGTGGGGTTGCGGGGGGATCCAGTGTTCCATGTCCACCTTCCTTCTAGAGCTAGGTCAGTCCTGCAGACTCGCGGGGCCCCCTGTCATCTGGCCACCTCACATGTGTTGTGTGTCCACTCTTCGCTGGGAGATGGGTCAGCCACGGGTACTCACAGGGCTCTTTGGTATCGGAGCGGCTCTCACTACAGTTACACCCTGTGCAGCGCAGAATCTATGCTGTTAATCCTTTTTGGTGTTGAGTATGCCCGCCACCACACTTAAGATCCTAACTCTTAATGTCCGGGATCTCAATAACCCAGTAAAGCGTTGGGCAGTACTGTCCTATCTGGAGAATGCCCAGGCAGATATATGCCTCCTGCAGGAAACACATCTTTTAGCATGGGACTGCCATCGTCACAAATCCCGGATATTTCCCACACAATTCCATTCTTCCGGCACTACTAAAACTGCGGTGGTGGCGATTCTGGTGGCTCAGCGGTTTTGTGGAGAGGTTTTTGCAAAAGGAGGCAGAAATTAGTGGGAGGCTACTGACTTATAGATTCGCTATAGGCGGCCTGACCTTCACTGTGGGCTCTGTTTATGGCCCTAACGAGGGCCAGGAAAGGTTTTTACACACTGCCCTTTCAGCTGCCACAGCCACGACAGACCGCCATGTTATCCTGGGGGGTGATTTGAAACTAGTTTTTGATAACGTTAAGGACAGGTCGTGCCAACACTCTCATCAGACTGGTGCTCTTTCTAACTGAGGGACTCACTCGCATACATGACTTGGGGTTGTGTGACCTGTGGCGCAGCTTTCACCCTCACGAGCGAGTATATTCTTATTACTCCAATGCACATAAGACATATTCGAGGCTAGATAAGTTTTTTAGTATCTACACCGGTGCACGCACTCACAACTCAGGTGGATATAGGGGTTGCTTCTCTGTAGGACCATGCACCGGTAATTGCCACTCTCACTCTCCCACCGTTGTCGAGGCCCTCCAGGGTTTGGCGTCTCCGGAATATGCTCCTACACAGGAGGATGCTGTTAAGCACATACAGCGCTCCATTTCTGATTACATCTCACACAATGCCAATTCTGACACAACACTTGCGACGCAGTGGGCAGCACTGAAGGCAGTGATACGGGGGGAGTTCATCATCCTTTCGGCCGCGGATAATGTAGAGCATCAGCGCAAAAGGGAAGAGCTTACACAACAGACCAGGGAACTGGAGCGGATGCATCAGAGAACGGGGGCCCCTCGGGCTTGGAGGCAGCTCAAGGCTGCACGTCAGCAGCTAGCAGCGCTTGACGAAGACAGGGTGGAATTTGCATCGCTAAGGTTAAGGCATTCTTACTACACCGGGGGAGACAGGTGCGGATGCCTTCTCGCCAATAGGTTGCGAGAAGTCCGTCAGAGGCAGGAAGTCCGAGAAATCCATAGGGCAGATGGGAACTGTGTAACAGAGGATGCGGGAATAGCCGAGGCATTTTGCAATTTTTATGCCACTCTTTACACCGTTGCCCCAGTAGACTACGCGGAAGGAATGACTTTTTTGGACTCGGTCTCCTTGCCTCCGCTGACCAAGGACCAGGCCGACCACCTTGATCGGAAAATCCACACAGAGGAGGTCGTTGCCGCCATTTCCCATCTTAAGCCAGCTAAAGCCCCTGGGCCGGATGGCTTTTCGGCCATTTTTTACAAAACGTTTTGTGTCCTGCTTGCTCCTCTGCTCACCAAGCTGTTTAACTCCTTCGCGGCTACTGGGGGGATCCCAAGTGATCTCCTAGAGGCTCCATAGCGGTCATTCCCAAACCCGGGAAAGATAAGTCTAGCTGTAGAGCTTATCGCCCGATATCTCTCCTTAATGTAGATCTTTAGCTATATACTGGAATCTTGGCTGCTCGGCTTGCCCCTCATATGCCAGGTCTTATTGACCCAGACCAGGTGGGATTTATCCCTGAACGTCAGACACCGGCTAACACCAAGCGGGTTCTCCATCTCATTGAGAAAGCTACACGTACCCCAGGGGAGTACATGATGCTCGCCGTTGACGCCGAGAAGGCTTTTGATCCCATGCATTGGCCGTATCTGGGGCAAGTCTTGGAGCGAGCGGGGATAGGGGAACGGTTCTGTACACATATCCTCAACTGCTATACATTCCCCACAGTGGTGGTCCATGTCAACAGGCATACGTCCTCACGATTCCCTATTGAAAGAGGTAAGAGACAGAGGTGCCCTTCGTCGCCCCTGCTCTTTACCCTTTACATGGAGCCTTTTGCTCAGCGGCTGCGGCAGAATTGAGCCGTCACTGGGATTACATTTGGGGGCTACGTCCACACGCTCAGCTTATATGCTGACGATGTGTTGCTATCGCTTGCCCACCCGAGGAGTGCGCTTCCGGCATGCTTAGCAGATTTAGAATCATTTGCGCAGGCGGCAGGATTTAAGGTGAACGTGGATAAATCAATGTCTCTTGACCTCTCCTTGTCAGGACCCACTCGGAAATACTTGCAAAACCTGCTCCCTATCCAATGGGCAACAGACACGATCACATATATGGGGATCCAGCTGGCCTCCTCCCTCCCTGCAGTGGTACAATCCAATGATGCGCTCTTGAGTAAGAAGATCCGTCGGGAACTCGGTCAGTGGAAGCATTACCCCCTTTCATGGCTGGGCAAGATTGCGGCGGTTAAGATGACAATACTGCCTCAGATCCTCTATCTTTTCCATACCATTCCGCTTCGACCGCCCGCTGGATGGATACGGCAGACACAGTTGGACCTTGCACAGTTTATTTGGAGTGGCCGGAAGCCGAGAATGAAGCGCGCCTTGGCGACGCTGGCTCTGGAGAGGGGAGGACACAGGATTCCTGATCTTTAGCTTTACTTCCAGGCCGCTCAGCTGTGGCATCTCGTTGAGTGGAGTAGTTGGGAGTCGGAGAAACACTGGTTGTTTCAGGACCAGTTTGTAGCAGCTTGACCTTTGCAGGAAATTCCATTCTTGCGACAGCCCCACAGGCCCCCCTAACTTGTACGCCTCGTATATTACACGGGTTCACCTGGAGGTGTGGGATGCTACTAATCTCAAACACGAGCTCACAACCTTTCTGTCCCCGCTCACCCCGCTGATGGACAATCCTGATTTCACTCCTGGTACGAACACGGTCGCCTTTGCGAAGTGGAGGCCTGCTGGGTGTCGCTGTCTGTATCATATGTATGATGCTGAAGGGATGGTACCGTTTTCCCATTTTAAGCAGGAATATGGGCTCTCAGAGGTGGAGCGGCTTAGATATCTCCAGGTCAGACATTGGGCACTTCAATCCCAGGTCCGCCCTGCAGCAGCTAGGCACCTTTTCCATTACGAGCGATGGCTGATTACGCGCTCATCAGATAAAAACCTCATCTCTGATCTGTACAAGATGCTGCAAGTCACCACCTCATAGACATACAATTCAGGTAGAGAGCGCTGGGAGAGAGACCTAGGTAGGACACTCAGCCATAAGGAATGGGAGGGGATATACTATAGAGCCCGGCACTCTGCATACCATATGGGGTTTACTGAGACTCTCATAAAGATGGTAACCTATTGGTATTATACCCCTGAGCGGCTACATGCAATGGATCGCTGTGGCCAAGGAGGCACTCTTGTGCACCTATTGTGGGAGTGTGAGTGTATTCAGTCCTACTGGACTCAGGTGCTGGATGAGATTGACAAACATTTCGAGACCGAGCTGCCCCGCTTTCCGGTGTATACCCTGCTTGGCCTTCCTAATCCCCTGATGTACCCACTGCGATCCCGCAGAGGTAGGCAGATTGCAATTGCGCTGGGGTCGGCGACACAAAACATTCTTACACACTGGCGCACCCCAATACCCCAACACTTGCTGCATCGTCTATGGCATGTACTTGGGATGGAGAAGCTAACACTCACCATGGCGGGGGAGGGATCCAAATATAATGAGTTGTGGCAACCCTTTCTATCGTTACTAGCCAGAGAATTTAGAGAGGTCAAATGTCCTTGTTATTTACGGCTGCTGCGTCTCACAGAACCCCCAAAGACGGACAAAAGCCGTGATCATGTATGGTCTCAATTAGCTTAGGTAGTGGACATGGAACACGTGGGAGGGTGGGAGCTGGGTGGGGGGGAGGGAGGTGTTTGTTGGGGGGTTCTGTTTTTGAGTTCAGTTATGTCTGTGACACAGGTGGACAGAGCGTATACTATCGGGTTTACACTTTTACATAGACTTACCTTGAAAGAACGCATATTCGACAGTACCGATGATGGGGCATTAATCGTATACTGTCATGTTCATGTGTTCAAGCTATAAAATAATAAAGAAATGTAAACATAAATCTAGCAGTAAATATACAACTCTTCCTTTTAATCCTCTCTGTAAATCTGTGGGAGGCAATTTACCTGTTTTGGGCTCCATACGAACAATAGCCGGAAATGGGTGCACACATTGAATCAGAATAGACTCATAGGTATTTAAATCTATCAGTTATGGTGGAATAGTTACCAACTCTAGAATATTATGGACAGCTCTAGCGGGCATTTTATTCTCATCTAATTTGTTATAACAATATTTGCAAATACGCTGGTCAAAATCCAATTCAAAACAATTCTCTACCAACAAATAAATTGCAAATTCCTTCCACTGATCATTATTTTCTCTTTCACTTTTTAAATACAGATCAACAGTCCTAGTCAGATTTTTACAGTGAGTTCGCCGACAAAAAATACAAGAATAATTTGGCCTTTCACCCGAAATCATTGGAATTTTCTCTTCAAATTTTTTTGTAGTAGTATGTTGCACATTCTCTTCAACATTTTCTTCTATTAATGTGTCAGTTTCTGCACTCTATTGTTCAGGACCAAAGTAAAAAAACTCAATTTCATAACAAACCTTCATTACATCTGATACTGACCCATGCAAAAGAGCACTGTTCAACTCATTTAACATTAGTGCTGGACTTTTTTCATAATACTATCTTCTGACTAACTTCCGCATTTGAGAATGATGTATGCTAACATCCTGAAATGATAAAAAATACTTTGACATACTTTTCTAGAATGACAAGCATGAGAGCATGACCTTGCAAACTAGTATTTTTTCTCACTCTGCAAGGATCTAGTCCTTGCAAAATCTTAATCTTTTGTTTAACACTTTTTTTACTATATTCTCCTAAGAAATTGCTTAAAATATCAATTGATTCCTATCGTACACTACAAATGCTACTTCAATCCCAAGTATACACTGGGGCTTTAGGACAGCTCACTTCTTCTACATTTCGGGGAACAATCTTCTCTTTGTCAATTGGACAACCATTTCTAACCTCATAAGCTCGACCACTGGTATCAACTGCATGCAATAAATTGTTGGTCTGAAAATAACTCTCTTCATTAAAGAAAGGCTCTGAACTTGAACTGTGTTTCCATTCACCCAAAAAAATATCACAAAAATTAGTTCTGTTAATCACTCTTTTGTTCTTACTATTGGCCTTCATAAAAAGGATTGGTTTATCTAGTGATCAAATTTTGTTTAAAACTAAAATGAATAATTTTCTTTCTAATTAAAAAGCCTTTTCAACAATAGATTCAATATGCTTCTTTTTATAAAATAGTGCTCTTTTTTAAATATATTTTCACATCTTTTAGCAAGTTAAAAACAACTGTATTATAAAAAAAATCTTTTTTCTCATTTCTTTATACTAATTTTGCCTTCTTTTACCATACATTGTGTCTTCTGAATATACTTTTTCATTTTTTCCTTTGCTTTTATTCATATTCTTTTTTTCTGGTCGAACCATTCATAGGGGCAGATTTATGTTGGGAATGCGCCACGTTTGCGTCACGCAACTGCGGCGTAAACGTGGTGCATCCCTACGACCCATTTACAACGTGACGCATCTAGGCAGATGCGTCACGTTGTAAAGCCCTGCGCCACTTGTGGGCGTTCCGGCGCAGGGTGGGCGTTCCGGGGCAGGTGCGCCTCGCAAAAGTGGCTGAGTGAAATCTATAAGATTTCACTCAGTCACTTTCAGGCCAATGCTGCGTCAAAACCCTGCGCCTGCTTGAAGCAGGCGTAGGTCTTGACGCAGCATTGTAAAGATGGGGCACCCCCGAGTCTTGCTGGAGCTGCGTCGCGCTTGCGACGCAACTCCAGCAATGCGCCACCTTTACGGCACAGATGCGTCACGCATCTGTGCCGTTTTTGCCCCATGGTGCGCCGCACTGTAAATGCGGCGCACCATGGGTGGCGGAGCAGCGGCGCAAAATAACTGGCGCATCCCTGGGGATGTGCCAGTTATCATAAATCTGCCCCACAGTACTTTGCACAATCTGAACACAGTTTCTAGGCTTTGAAAGTTTTTTAATGAATACCTTTGTTTTCTTACTGGAAGACTTTTTCTTTTTACCCACATGATGTTGGTCAACCAATACTTGTTGTTGAATTTTCTTCAAATATTTGTCCTTTTTCTGTCATTTTCTCTTTCTTGATTTGTCAAGCATGATAATTTTATTTTAATGATAAACAATATCTGTAAAAAAATTGTATTTTAATACATTTATAAATTATACTTTTCTATTACTATGCAAACACATTGTATATAAAACACATTTAACCACTTTCTTTTGTAATCACTAATTGAATTTGTAATTGAAGGTGTAAAGATAACTGTGTAGGTGATTAGAGGTCTGCATGTGTAATAGACAAGGGTTTGTACCAGTGTTTGTGTTAAGCCCTGGGACATTATATGAGTACTTAGGCACTGACTGAATGATTAGAGTCCTGCAAGGAGACTGCCTGGATAAATGTATAAGTGTTTGGGTTATGGTGCAGTGTTTGGATTACTACATGATGCTGGGTGGCTGACTGGAGCAGTACATAGGGAGTGACAAGGTGTTTGCTGAAGTGTATAGGTACTGCCTGAGTAATTAAAGATGTGAAAGACAAGTGTGTAGATGGTTAGACGACTATATGCATAGTGGACAGGAGTGTGTACAAGTACATGTTTTAAAGCCTAGCTAACTGTATAAGTACTTGGGTACCAAAACAATGATTATAGTATTACAAGGAGAGTGCCTGGGTGAATTTATAAGTGGTTCTGTTTTGGCGCAGTGAATGGATTAGTAGATGTTACTGAATAGGTCACTACAGGAGTGCAGGAGCAGAGACAGGATATTTGCTGGAGTGTATGGATACTGCCTGGGTAAATGAACGTGTGTAAAATCAGTGTATAGGTGATTAAAGGACTGCATGCACATTGGACAGAGGTTTGTAGCACTTCATGTCGTAAAGCCTGGATTACTGCATGAGTGCTTGGGTGCTGACTGAATGATTAGAGTCCTTACCAGGAGAGTGCCTGGGTGAATTAATAAGTGGTTGGCTTTTGGCGCAGTGAATAGATTAGTACATGGTGCTGAAAGGGTCACTAGAGGATGGCAAGGGGAGTAACAGAGTGTTTGCAGGAGTTTATGGATACTGACTGGGGAATTGAAGGCCTGAAACACAAGTGGGTAGGTGGTTAGAGGACTGCATGCATAGTGCATAGGAGTTTGAAGCAGTTCATGTGCTAAGGCCCTGGATCACTGCATGAGTACTTGGGTACTGACTGAATGATCAGAGTACTGCAAGGAGAGTGCCTGGGTGAAATTATAAGTGGTTGGGTTCTGGCGCAGTGAATAGATTACTACTTGGTGCTGAATGGGTCACTAGAGAAATGCAAGGTGAGTGACAGGGTGTGTGCTGGAGTGTATAGATACTTACTGAGGAATTGAAGATGTGAGACACAAGTGTGTAGGTGGTTAGAGGACTACATGCATGGTGCATAGGAGTTTGAAGCAGTCCATGTGCTAAGGCCCTAGATCACTGCATAGGTACTTGGATACTGACTGAATGATTAGAGTACTGCAAGGAGAGTGCCTGGTTGAATTATAAGTGGTTGTGTTTTAGCGCAGTGAATGGATTAGTACATGGTGCTGAATGGGTAACTGAAGAAATGCAAGGGGTATAATAGATTTTTAAGTAGTTATGTGTCAGCTAAAACATAAAGTAACCAAAGGTTGCCCAAATGCACACAGACTCACAGTGTGATTCTAGACAAGCAACACTATTCCTTGAACTTTAGCAAAACAGACTCACTATTCTGGAGGGGCAAGGTCATTGGACAAATGCTACATATTTCACTACTGCACTCCAATATGAATGTGTGACTCATTTTGAAAATGCATAAGCAATGACTGGCTTCTAATACTTCTAAAACCTGACAACAGGATAGGTTTTTAAACAGTTATGTGTCAGCAAATAGATGAAGTACCCAAATGCTTCTCTCACAAAGATTGCCCAAATGCACACAGACTCGCAGTGTGATTCTAGACAAGCAACACTATTCCTTGGACTATAGAAAAACAGACCCACTAGTCTGGAAGTGGTAAGGTGACTGCACACATTCTACATATTTCACTACTGCGCTCCAATGTGAATGTGTGACTCATTTTGCAAATTCATAAGCAATGACTGGCTTCTAATACTACTAAAACATGACAACAGAATAGGTTTTTAAGCAGTTATGTGTCAGCAAATACATGAAGTAACCAAATGCTTCTCTCACAAAGGTTGCCCAAATGCACACAGACTCACAGTGTGATTCTGGACAAGCAACACTATTCCTTGGACTTTAGCAAAACAGACTCACTAGCCTGGAAGGGGTTAGGTGATTGCACAAATTCTTTGCATTTCACTATTGCTCTAGTGTGAATACCTGACCCATTCTGTGAAAGCGTAAGCAATGACTGGCTTCTAATACTACTAAAATTTGACATCAGGATAGGTTTTTAAGCAGTTATGTGTCAGCAAGTACACGAAGTAACCAAATGCTTCTCTCCCAATGGTTGCCCAAATGCACTGAGACTCACAGTGTGATTCTAGACAAGCAACACTATTCCTTTGACTTTAACAAAACAGACTCACTAGTTTGGAAGGGGTAAGGTGACTGTACACATTCTACATATTTCACTACTGCACTCCAATGTGAATGCTTGACTCATTTTGCAAATGCATAAGCAATGACTGGCTTCTAATACTACTAAAACTTGACAACAGGATAGGTTTTCAAACAGTTATGTGTCAGCAAATACATGAAGTAACCAAATTCTTCTCTCACAAAGGTTGCCCAAATGCACACAGACTCACAGTGTGATTCTAGACAAGCAAGACTATTCCCTGGATTTTAGAAAAACAAACTCACTAGTCTGGAAGGGGTAAGGTGACTGCACACATTCTACATATTTCACTCCTGCACTCTAGTGTGAATACCTGACTCATTCTGCGAATGCATAAACAATGACTGGCTTCTAATAATACTAAAACTTTACAACAGGATAGGTGTTTGAACAGTTATAAGTCAGCAAATACATGAAGTAACCAAATGCTTCCCTCGCAAAGGTTGCCCAAATGCACACAGACTCACAGTGTGATTCTAGACAAGCAACACTATTCCTTGGACTTAAGCAAAACAGACTCACTAGCCCGGAAGTGGTAAGGTGACTGCACACATTCTGCATATTGCACTGTTGCTCTCTAGTGTGAATACCTGACTCATTCTGTGAATGCATAAGCAAAGACTGGCTTCTAATACTACTAAAACTTGACAACAGGATAGGTTTTAAAGCAGTTATGTGTCAGCAAATACATGAAGTTACCAAATGCTTCTCTCACAAAGGTTGCTCAAATGCACACAGACTCACAGTGTTATTCTAGACAAGCAACACTATTCCTTGGACTTTAGAAAAATAAAATCACTAGTCTGGGAGGGGTAAGGTGACTGCACACATTCTACATATATCACTACTGCACTTTAATGTGAATGCGTGACTCATTTTGCACATGCATAAGCAATGACTGGCTTCTAATACTACTAAAACTTGACAATAGGATAGGTTTTTAAGCAGTTATGTGTCAGCAAATACATGAAGTAACCAAATTCTTTTCTCACAATGGTTGCCCAAATGCACACAGACTCAAGGTGTGATTCTAGACAAGCAACACTATTCCCTGGGCTTTAGCAAAACAGACTCACTAGTCTGGAAGGGATAAGGTGACTGCACACATTCTACATATTTCACTACTGCACTCCAATGTGAATGTGTGACTCATTTTTAACCCTGGGCGAAGGACTTCGCTATGTGTTGCCTACTTCGCCCTTTGCAAAGTAGGCAAAGCAGGCAACACTACGCCCACTCCTTGGGCGTAGCGAAGTTGCCCGCCACCCGCCTCCCTCCCCGCCTCCCTCCCGCCCTCCCGAACATAACATTTTTATTAAATGGGCACATAGAAATAAATAAAAGTCACTTACCTTGTCCGTGGCGTCCCGGGGCTCCCTCTGCTCGTTCACGCCGCCGTCTGCTAAACAATGCGCATGCGCAGGCGGCCGCGCAGGCGCATTTCTCGCGAGAAATGCGTATGCGCGGCCGCCCGCGCATGCGCTTTGCTTAGCAGACGGCGGCGTGAACGAGCAGAGGGAGCCCCGGGACGCCGCGGACAAGGTAAGTGACTTTTATTTATTTCTCTGTGCCCATTTAATAAAATTAGGTATTTAGCGGAGGGGGGGCATGCGGCGTGTAGTGGGGCTACGTGAAGTGCGCAGGTAGGCGTAGTTTCTCGCCCACTTTGCGTAGCTTCGCGTAGCCCCACTACGCATACTACGCCCAGGGTTACTCATTTTGCAAATCCATAAGCAATGACTGGCTTCCAATACTACTAAAACTTGACAACAGGATATGATTTTAGCAGGTATGTGTCAGCAAATACATGAAGTAACCAAGGGCCAGATGTAGGAAGGCAAATACCGGTCGGTAACGGCCGATTTCGGCCTTTACCGACCGGTATTTGGTGTTTGGCATGTAGGGGCCATTATTTTACAGAATCTGTAAATTTACCGAATCGGTAAATTTACCGATTCTGTAAAATACCGAATCGGTAATTTTACCGATTCGGTAAATCCAAATGTAGGTGACACTCCTAAGAGTGTCCCAGGCCCTTAACAGTCGGTATTTTACCACCCAATCCTATTGGGTGGTAAAATACCGAATTCAGGTGTGCATGCACATCTGTGCATGCACACCTGTGCCATGCGACACACAGACATGCCCTTAGGGCATGTATGTGTGCCACATGTCACACAAGCCTGTACTTGGGGTGCTAGAGGGTGTCAAAGTGACACCCCCTGCACTCTTGCAGGATTCGGTATTTACCGATTCCGTAAACCGAATCGGTATTTCCCATCGTTTCCTATGGGCTTCAAAGCCCATAGGAATCAATGGGAAATAACGATTCTGTATTTACAGAATCGGTAAATTCCGAATTTTACAGATTCGGTAATTCAGATTTTAAAATTACCTAAATCTGCCCCCTTCCCATTTACAGACTCTTAAGTACCGAATCGATAAAATTTGGTATTTAAGAGTCTGTAAATGGGAATTACCTACATCTAGCCCCAAATGCTTCTCTCCCAATGGTTGCCCAAATGTACACAGACTCACAGTGTGATTCTAGAAAAACAAAACTATTCCTTGGACTTTAGCGAAACAGACTCACTAGTCTGGAAGGGGTAAGGTGACTGCACACATTCTACATATTTCACTACTGCACTCCAATGTGAATGCGTGACTCATTTTGCAAACGCATAAGCAATGACTGGCTTCTAATACTACTAACACTTGACAACAGGATAGGTTTTTAAACAGTTATGTGTCAGCAAATACATGAAGTAACCAAATTCTTCTCTCACAAAGGTTGCCCAAATACACACGGACTCACAGTGTGATTCTATGTTAATGTTACGGGATTTCTAGAGCGCATGGCTGCCCGTAAGCGTCCCAGCGCTGAATAAGGGGAAACATCACTTACAACGCAACTTTTACCACGCAGTGCCTTTACATCGCAACTTTTACAACGCAAACCATTACAATGCATTGCGCTGGGGGGCGCTCTAGGATAGGGAATAGGTTAATTTACTATCCAATAACCTTCCCTAGTGTCCACGGGGACTGGAGTTGGAATAGTAAATTAAACTATTCACTACCCAGCGCCCAAAAGCACTATGCGTTGTAATGGTATGCATTGTAAAAACCGCGTTGTAAAAGCATGCGATGTAAAAGCATGCGTTCTAATGTCGTACATCCCTGAATAAGTACAGGCAGAGTAGAAAGAGGGAGGCTCACGGAAACAGCCAAGTTTTCAGAGATTTACGGAAGGCCAGAAGATTGGACTGTGCACGGATATCAGGAGGAAGGGAGTTCCATAGTTTGGAAGCGTTATAGGAGAAACGCCGACCTCCAGATCGCGCTCTCTTGATCATAGGGGGCAGAGTTAAGTGGGCGTTAGTGGATCGGAGAGGTCTGGAAGTGGTGTATGGGGTTACCAGATCTCTGAAGATGGGCGGTGCTTTCCCATTGAGGATTTTGTGCATTAGGCAAAGTGCCTTAAACTGCACTCTTTCCACCACGAGCAGCCAGTGGAGCGCTCTAATGGCCGGCTTAGCCGAGCTTCAACTCTTGGTGTTAGTCAAGATCCGTGCGGCCGCATTCTGCACTACCTGAAGTTTCGTGGTGACTTTCCGAGGGGCGCCCAGGTACAGTGCGTTACCATAGTCCAGCCGTGACAGAATGAGGCCTTGGATGAGGAGTTTCCTTGATGGAAAAGGGAGCAGCGGTAGAATCTTCCGGGTGGATCGCAAAAGCCCATGGCAGACCCCGGCCGTTTTCCTCGCCTGGGTATACATGGTCAGGTTTTGATCCAACCATACTCCGAGACTTTTAATCTCGGATTTAGGGGTTGGGGGCTTGCCCATGCATGGAGGCCAAAGAGAGTCCGGACGGAAATGGGACTGATTCCCCATTACCAGGATCTCCGTCTTGTCACTGTTAAGCTTCAAGTGGGAACTGTCCATCCAGCTGACTATGTCTCTCAAACAGGAGTAGAGATCGGTGTTAGGATTTCTCTGCTGAGAGAGAGAGACAACCAGCTGGGTGTCGTCGGCATACGTTAGGAGTTTAATCCCATGGGAGGTGACTATTTTTCCAGCGGGGACATATACGTTGAAGAGCGTGGGGCTCAGAGAAGAGCCCTGTGGCACTCCGCAACGTATAGGGGTCTCCTTGGATGTGTAACTACCCTCGATCACCTGGAATGATCGGTCATGCAGAAAGGATTTCAGCCAGGACAGGGCAGCATCTGTGATCCCAAGATCGCTCAGTCGCTGGACCAGGATTTGGTGGTTGACCGTGTCGAAGGCCGCGCTCAGGTCCAGGAGGATCACTGCCACTGATCCTCCTGCATCCATGAGTTTCCTGGCCTCTTCGACCACCGTCACCATTGCTGTTTCCGTGCCCTGGCCAGGGCGAAAACCTGTCTGTGATGGCTTCAGTAGTTCGTTCGATTCCAGATAGTGTGACAGCTGAGCATTTATACATTTTTCTGTCATTTTACTAATACAGGGGAGGAGCGATATAGGCCTAAAGTTGGCAAGATTGAGGGGGTCTAAGTTTTTTTTTTTTAATAAGGCTCTGACCTTCGCCTTTTTCCAACTGGGGGGCACCACTCCGTCTGTAAGGTAGGCATTGATCAAATTAACCATAGGTGCAAGAATGGTGGGTGCTACCTGCTTTAAGATTTTAACAGGGGCAGGGTCAGACGGTGAGCCACTTTTCAGCGATTGGAAAATGGGTGCTAAGGTATCCTTCCTTATGGAGGTGAACGTCTTCAGACGCGTGTGAGGGTTCTGTGCCTGTATAAGGGGGGTGAAAGATTGGGCCAAAGGGGGAATAGGCGAGAGTTGCTGAAGAATGTTCTGGATTTTTTGATCGAAATACGTCGCCAACTTGTCACAGTGGTTGTCTGCAAGGACAGTTGAACATGTGGGCTCTGGGGTTTTCAAGAGTAATTTTACAATACGGAAGGTCTCCTTCGACGAGCAGGCTGCAGCGTTAATTTTCTCTTGAAAGAAGGTTGTTTGGGCATTTTTCAAGGCTTTTTTGTAATTGAGGATGGCCGCTCTGTATTCTTTCTTGCTATTAGGGTCGAAGTCCTTCCGCCACGTTCTTTCAGCCCTTTTGCATAGCTTCTTCAGAAGGCGGGTTTCCTGAGTGAACCATGGGGAGGAAGTTTTTTTACGGGATGAACGACAACGTTTGATTGGAAGGATGGTGTTGAGGGAGTTCTCAATCCAAGAAGAAAACTCCACGTCCGCTAATACGGGGTCGGTGGCATGGCCAGGCTTGGAGAGATCGAGGCCTGCTCCCATTTTTTAATGTCTAATTTTGCCCAGGGGCGAGCTAATCTACCGGGAGGTTGACTAGGAGGAGAGTTGGTCGGAATCTCCCATCTAAAGGGAATAAGCATGTGATCTGACCAAGGTAAAGGGATCGGGGTGTTAGTTATCAGGGTGTCGATGTTACAAAAAATGGGATCGAGTAAGTGTCCACGATTGTGCGTGAATTGATTGCTCTGAAGATGGAGGTGGTGGGTGGCAAGGTCTAAAAGCAACTCGGAAGCGGTATTATCATCCTTATTGTCGAAGGGGATATTGAGATCCCCTAAAATTAGCAAGTTAGACAGGGTACTCGTCAAAGCTGAGGAGACTTCCACAAGGGAGCTGCAGAATTGACCTAGGGCACCTGGGGGGCGATAAATAAGGACTTCTGAGAGAGAGTTACATGGGGACAGTTGGATGCTAAAATGAACATTTTCACAGACAAGTAGAGGACTATCCTGGAATCTACATGAGAATTGTTCCTTATGGATAGTCGCTAACCCTCCTCCTTTCCCTTGGCTCGATCCAGATGTTGAATAAGGTAAACCTGCGGCAGTGCCTGAACCACATCATAGTCTGAATTAGGGGTGAGCCAGGTCTCAGTGAGGAATAAAATGTCAAGTTGCTCTTGTTCTAGGAGCATGAGGATTTCATGACTGTGTTTAGGCAGAGATCTGCAGTTTAACAGGGCCATCTTGATGATGGTCCGAGGTGCTTGACTTTTCATTACTGGAGTGAGTTGAAATGCGCAGTGGGGGCAATGGGTGGAGGAGCTCTCACCGTTAAAGTTGGTCTTGCAGGGGGACTTGAGGGGCTGGTCCAGTTGAAGTAGAGCGTCTCTGGAGTATGAATACAAGCAAGACTATTCCCTGGACTTTAGAAAAACAGACTCACTAGTCTGGAAGGGGTAAGGTGATTGCACACATTGTACATATTTCACTACTGCACTCCAATGTGAATGTGTGACTCATTTTGCAAATGCATAAGCAATGACTGGATTCTAATACTACTAAAACTTGACAACAGGATAGGTTTTTGAACAGTTATATGTCAGCAAATAAATGAACTAACCAAATGCTTCTCTCACAATGGTTGCTCAAATGCACACAGACTCACTGTGTGATTCTAGACAAGCAACACTATTCCGTGGACTTTAGCAAAACAGACTCACTAGTCTGGAAGGGGTAAGGTGACTGCACATATTTTACATATTTCACTACTGGACTCTAGTGTGAATACCTGACTCATTCTGCGAATGCATAAGCAATGACTGGCTTCTAATACTACTAAAACTTGACAACAGGATAGGTTTTAAAGCAGTTATGCGTCAGAAAATACATGAAGTTACCAAATGCTTCTCTCACAAAGGTTGCTCAAATGCACACAGACTCACAGTGTTTTTCTAGACAAGCAACACTATTCCTTGGACTTTAGAAAAACAAAACCACTAGTCTGGGAGGGGTAAGGTGACTGCACACATTCTACATATATCACTACTGCACTCCAATGTGAATGCGTGACTCATTTTGCAAATGCACAAGCAATGACTGGATTCTAATACTACTAAAACTTGACAACAGGATAGGTTTTTGAACAGTTATATGTCAGCAAATAAATGAACTAACCAAATGCTTCTCTCACAATGGTTGCTCAAATGCACACAGACTCACTGTGTGATTCTAGACAAGCAACACTATTCCGTGGACTTTAGCAAAACAGACTCACTAGTCTGGAAGGGGTAAGGTGACTGCACATATTTTACATATTTCACTACTGGACTCTAGTGTGAATACCTGACTCATTCTGCGAATGCATAAGCAATGACTGGCTTCTAATACTACTAAAACTTGACAACAGGATAGGTTTTAAAGCAGTTATGCGTCAGAAAATACATGAAGTTACCAAATGCTTCTCTCACAAAGGTTGCTCAAATGCACACAGACTCACAGTGTTTTTCTAGACAAGCAACACTATTCCTTGGACTTTAGAAAAACAAAACCACTAGTCTGGGAGGGGTAAGGTGACTGCACACATTCTACATATATCACTACTGCACTCCAATGTGAATGCGTGACTCATTTTGCAAATGCACAAGCAATGACTGGCTTCTAATACATATGAAATTTGACAATAGGATAGGTTTTTAAGCAGTTATGGGGCAGCAAATACATGAAGTAACCAAATGCTTTCCTCACAATGGTTGCCCAAATGCACACAGACTCACAGTGTGATTCTAGACAAGCAACACTATTCCTTGAACTTTAGCAAAACAGACTCACTATTCTTGAAGGGGCAAGGTCATTGGACACATGCTACATATTTCACTACTGCACTCCAATGTGAATGTGTGACTCATTTTGCAAATGCATAAATAATGACTGGCTTCTAATACTACTAAAACATGACAACAGGATAGGTTTTTTAGCAGTTATGTGTCAGCAAATACATGAAGTAACCAAATGCTTCTCTCACAATGGTTGCCCAAAGGCACACAGACTCACAGTGTGTTTCTAGACAAGCAACACTTTTCCCGGGACTATAGAAAAACAGACTCACTAGTCTGGAAATGGTAATGTGACTGCACACATTCTACATATTTCACTACTGCATTCCAATGTGAATGTGTGACTCATTTTGAAAATTCATAAGCAATGACTGGCTTCTAATACTACTAAAACATGACAACAGGATAGGTTTTTAAGCAGTTATGTGTCAGCAAATACATGAAGTAACCAAATGCTTCTCTCACAGAGGTTGCACAAATGCACACAGACTCGCAGTGTGATTCTAGACAAGCAACACTATTCCTTGGACTTTAGCAAAACAAACTCACCAGCCTGGATGGGGTAAGGTGATTGTACAAATTCTATACATTTCACTATTGCTCTAGTGTGAATACCTGACTCATTCTGTGAATGCATAAGCAATGACTGGCTTCTAATACTACTAAAACTTGACAACAGGATAGGTTTTTAAGCAGTTGTGTGTCAGCAAGGACAAAGTAACCAAATACTTCTCTCCCAATGGTTGCCCAAATACACTCAGACTCACAATGTGATTCTAGACAAGCAACGCAATTCCTTGGACTTTAACAAAACAGATTCACTAGTTTGGAAGGGGTAAGGTCAATGGACACATTCTGCATATTTCACTACTGCACTCCAATGTGAATGTGTGACTCATTTTGCAAATGCATAAGCAATGACTGGCTTCTAATACTACTAAAACTTGACAATAGGATGGATTTTTAAGCAGTTATGTGTCAGCAAACACATGAAGTAACCACATGCTTCTCTCACAAAGGTTGCCCAAATGCACACCGACTCACAGTGTGATTCTAGACAAAAGCAAGACTATTCCGTGGACTTTAGCAGGAGAAACACATTACTCTTCTTAAAAACAAAGGCACCACGTACAATCCCTCACAAATGAATAACTCACCTTTCAAATTGATTTGTAGATTAAGAAGTATGTCAGTCACACACCAGATTTTCTTATACAGAATGTCTGTAGTGCACTGGTCTTAGCAAAACCAAATAATGGAAATCTTTCCCTCTCATTCTGCACACATATACATGTAAATATCAAATCACATTGCTTCCCACATTAATTCTAAAACTAACACACATTTCTATTGGTTACACATTTCAACGCTTTCCAATTGACATAAATTTGAACCCTACCCCCACTCTGCTTAATGCCTGTTACCATAGTAACAGTTCATGGAACACTCAACGGAACACACAGATCTGCACACACTGTTGCAAATCAAACAGCAAGTGTGCTTGACATTTCAAAATATCAGCTTATCCTATGTAATGTTGCTTTCACACAGTTTTCATTAACCAATAAGAAACATGCTTTTGAAACACAGAAACATGCACCCTATTTTTCAGTCTATAATATTCTCAAACAGCCAATCATTTCTCTTTTTTTTTTAAACTGCATCTTATCCACCATTTTCGAAAAATCCTAGTTTACATACTGCGCATTTCACATACAGACACCTTCTGAGTGCATCCAGACCTCTCTTCAAGATGATTAGAGTGTGGATTGTGGGACACACCTACATTTTCTGGAGCCAAAGGTATGCAGAAAACAGAGGTATTCACAAAGACTTAGCTTTGCCAAATGTAGACATTACATGGATTGGACAGAGAGGATTAAAGTGGCACCAATTGATGCCATTGGGTAAATCTTTTTTGCATCTCCAAAACCCTGATCTCATAATTGTGCACTGTAGTGGCAATGAGCTAGGCACTTTGACTGGGGTAGGTCTGGAAATACTTATGAAGGACACCTTTGGAGAATTGATGTCACTTTTCTCCCAAACTGCCTTTGTCTTTTCTAACATATGCCAAAGAGAGAAATGGAACTGGTCCAATCAATTTTGTCCACAGATTGAGAAAGCTAGGAAACATGTCAATAAAGCTGTTTCTGCTTATCTCAGAGATTATAGAATGGGGTCCATTTACAACAACAATCTGCGTCGTAATATGGACGGCATCTATAGGAGTGATGGTTTACATTTTACAGATGAGGGTAACAGAGTCTTCCTCAACAACTTTAGACTCTGCATCTGTACTTACTTGTAGGTACCAAAATCTCTCAATAAACACAACAGCTCTTTTTAGACCCACCCAAGATCTAAACACATAAGCTTGATATATATCTGAAAAATATTTTTTTTTGCTTGGAGTCGCGCACCCAACGCTTTAGGAGTTGTGCACCCAATGCATTCACACCAGGTGGCTGCACTGGGAGTTGTGCACCCAGCACGTGCACACCAGTCTGCTGACAGGGTCACCGACATTTGCCTCTGTCAAAAAAGAATTAAGAAAACTACACTGGCTCCCAGGGAAACAAAGGGTGCATTTCAAGGCTCTTTGTATGACATTCAAAGCCCCCAATGGAATAGACCCTGATCAGCTGAGGCAAAAATTCAAATGGTATGCTCGTGGTAGGACTCTGCGGTCCACAGGATCAAAATAAGTCTGAGTTCCTACATTTAAAAAAAACAATTGGGGAGGTAGGAGTGTTATCACAGGTGCATCCAAGGCCTGGAATGAGCTGCTGTTCTATTTGAGGAACTCGGTACAAAAGGGGGTGGGCCCGGCTTGCTTGAATCCAGTGGCAAAGTGAGCATTGGAGTCACATCTGAGCATACCCTGCCACACTTATGGCGGCCAAAAGTGGTACAAAAGGGGGTGGTGATGGACGGAGCATCTGAATCAATCAAACACTCACACCCAGTCAAAAGATCTGGGTTTAATCCATCACCGTTCTTTAGCCCACTCTGCCACCCCAGTTCAGACATGGCTATATGCAAATCAGTCTGACCCTATGCCTCATGGGAACAGTCCAGCCCGAACTGCCAAGCCATGCCTTCCCTGGACCGGAAACAAGCTTCCGAGGACCAGTTTCTGGCATTCCAGCCGTCTTCAGCCCGGTTATCTTGAATCCAGTGGCAAAGTGAGCAAGGGACTCACGTCTGAGCATACCCTGCCACACTTATGGCGGCCAAAAGCGGTACAAAAGGGTGTGGTGATGGACAGAGCATCTGAATCAATCAAACACTCTTACCCAGTCAAAAGATCTGGGTTTAATCCATCACCGTTCTTTAGCCCACTCTGCCACCCCAGTTCAGATATGGCTATATGCAAATCAGTCTGACCCTGTGCCTCATGGGAACAGTCCAGCCCGAACTGCCAAGCCATGCTTTCCCTGGACCGGAAACAAGCTTCCGAGGACCGGTTTCTGGCATTCCAGCCGTCTTCTGCCCGGCTTGCTTGAATCTAGTGGCAAAGTGAGCAAGGGACTCACGTCTGAGCATACCCTGCCACACTTATGGCGGCCAAAAGCGGTACAAAAGGGGGTGGTGATGGACGGAGCATGGGTATGCCCAGACGTGGGTCCCGTGCTATGAGAAGTTGGCCTGATATATGATGTTTCCAATTCTGGAACCACCTTGTATCAGTCCAAGCAAACCCTTATGGTGCCTGGTTGTATGTCAACCTTGTAGACAAGCTATCTTAATGGCAGCATAGACTAAGCAGCCTTAAAGGCTAAACTCAAGAGGTCGTGTTAAGCGAGCTGTTTTACCAATCACAGTTCTGTAATATCAAATGAAAGGACACCACACAAGTATATATTATAAAAATATATGTATTTATTCCTCAAAATAATCCCCAGTATTCTTTATGAACAAAGGGGCACAAGCGTTAAATCAAAAGCACAGTATAACATACAAAGTTGCACAATTATGGATGAGGGCGAGGGGCCACTCAGACCATATACTAAAAAAGTGGTATAAGAGATACCAATCAATCAGTGGTTAGGCCTAGGGCCTAGGGAATCGCTGGGAGCAGTCAGGACAAGCAATGCTGAAGTCGGGAAAAGCCAGCGGGATTCGGGTGCAGCGCTGAAAGCGCACGCCTGCACCAATGTTAGTCAATGGTGCGTAAAAGTTACACAAATAGAGTTTTAGGACACTTCCGCTGAACCTAGAAAGACAAAACTTTAGACACAGACCCTAGAGGTGTGTACCAGTGTGGGAACACCGGTGTTGCAATGTTACCTCACCCACAGGTAGCGGGTGCATAGGGTCGAAGTGGCGTCGGGTTTCGTCACGCAGGTTCTTGGTGCTTGAAGCTGAAGAGGCTGCAGGCGATGGGAAGGAGAAGTGTCCGGTGGGATCCAAGGGTGGATCCAAGTCGAAAAGTACCTGAAAGCAGAGGGGACAGAGTCTGGGTCACTCAGCAGTGACCAGGATGGAACCAGGACGGAACCAGGCAATGTTGGGCGCAATCAGGTGGTTGTTGAGGAGCTTCTCTAAGCTGCCACGTGGGCTCTGGGGCATCTGCGACGTCCAGGAGCAGGTCACGAGCTGTCCCACGTAGGCTCTCACCGTCGGTGCTGACGGCTTCAAGATTGGAGCAAACAACACTTGGCAAAAGCAATCCACATGGACCTGGAAGATTGCTTCTCACTTGGGCCAGCAGGGTCAGAGTGGGGGCTCCATTTCAGGGGAGCGGGTGCAAATCTGGTGCAACCAGAATCACAAGTCGTATTTTGAGTTTCATTGGCACAGGGGCCACAAGCCGGCTGGCAAGTGACCGGGCCAACGCGTTGAGCCAAAAGAAGCAGAAGGGCCCCACGCAGCACTCGTCAAGTGTAGAGGGGTGAACTTCGGTGCAAGAGTGGCTCAGGGTTGGGGCTTCTTAAACCCCGGTGTACAGCTTCAAGGGTCACTCGTGGGCTGCACGGTCAGCGTCTCGTGGTCTTTTCAAGATGGCGTGCCCCACGCTTCCGGTCGCCTCCACGGGTCTCAGCTCTGCAGGGACTGTGGATCGGGCTGTAAGAAGGCAGGCAAGCTTGATCTCATTGATCTCTGTCGCTCGAGTTCCGGCGGGAACTACAACAAAGCAGATGTCGAGGGCTGGATGGTGTGTTTGCACAGGGTGGCCACTCCTTGACCACAAGGGAGATTCTTCAGTCTTCTACGTTGAGTAGGATGTCGAAGGGTCCAGAGTTTCATTTCTTATGTTTCATCAGGATAATCTGAAGTGCATTGGCACTGCTCCCATTCTAATACCAATCTAGGTGGCTGGATTACCTGCTAGGTCCCCTCCTATGGGTGGGACCCAGGAAGGGTGTGGGTACACCCCTTTCCTTTGATCCAGGCCACGCTGGGACAGGGGCTGGAGTGCCCCAGAACCGGTTTGGTCGGATTATGCAAGGGACAGCCTTGTGCGCCCCAAGCAGTGTCTGGTTTCTTTCAAACCTCCCTGCTACAATCCACTATCTCCTGTCTGGGGGGGTGTGGCACCTCCCTGCGACAGGAAAACCTTTGTCCAGGCCTCCTTGGCTGAGTTTCGGTCAGCTACAGGGGGTCAGACTTGTGTCTGTGGCAGAAGCATCCATTTTGTGGATCTGAGGTTCCTTTTAAAATTAACCGCATTTCAGTAAAGTAACATGTCTTCTCCCTCTAGAGGGGTGGAATGCTATCCCCATCGCCAGGACTGGCGAGGGGATAGTATTCCAAATCGTATGACACCTTACACAACATGTTTTGATAAAGCCAAACCAAAGTTGCTATATAACCGCGAGGATTATAATGCACTTAAGAGTATATGGTATGGCATTATCCCGGAACAGCTTAGGGAGTTGTTCCCTACAGCTGCAGACAGGCTCAGCTCATGCTAGAGCTCCATCTCACATTAAACCACGGACTCTGCCTCCAGGATTGATGAGGCCTTCCATAGGAGTGGCTCACAGGTTTATATGTGTCCAGATAGGTTTAGATATAGGCATACTATATCTAAGCAAGGGGTGATTACACCACCTTGCCCCAGCTGAGTGATCAGCCAGTTGTGTCAATTTTAGATAGCCAGCCAGGGGTGGCAAAAGATATGCTGCAGCCCCTATTAGGCCTTGGATGCACCTATGCCCTGGGCACCTATAGTGCTCTGTACAGGGGCTGATAAGGTGACCCAAGCTAATCTAGTTATGCACCTAGGGTACATGGAATCCATTTTACAGAGAGAGCAGATGACCTGGGGCCCTGATTAGCAGGGAACCAGGCCAACTAAGTTGAAAACCAGCTAAACACAAGGCAAAAAAATCTGGGGTAACCATAGTCAGGTAGCCACCTTCCTACACGTGCTCACTAAGCCACTGGAGTCAAGCTATCCTGGCTGAAGACGGCTGATAGCCAGAAACCGGTCCTAGGATGCTTGATTCCGGTCCAGGGAAGACCTGGTTTGGCAGTTCGGGCTGGACTGTTCCCATGAGGCACAGGGTCAAGACTGATTTGCATATGGCCATGTCTGAACTGGGGTGGCTTGGTGAGCAAAATAACGATGGATTAAACCCAGATCTGTGACTGGGGGTGAATGTTTTGCCATTGCGCAACATTCCATCCATCATCTTGTGTGTTTTGCTGTTCGCCCTATGTGGGAAGTGTATGCCCAGACGTGGGTCCCGTGCTCACTAAGCCACTGGAGTAAAGCTATCCTGGCTGAAGACGCTGATAGCCAGAAACTGGTCCTAGGACGCTTGATTCCGGTCCAGGGAAGACATGGTTTGGCAGTTCGGGCTTGACTGTTCCCATGAGGCACAGGGTCAAGACTGATTTGCATATGGCCATGTCTGAACTGGGGTGGCTTGGTGAGCAAAATAACGATGGATTAAACCCATATCTGTGACTGGGGGTGAATGTTTTGCCATTGCGCAACATTCCGTCCATCATCTTGTGTGTTTTGCTGTTCACCCTATGTGGGAAGGGTATGCCCAGACGTGGGTCCCGTGCTCACTAAGCCACTGGAGTCAAGCTATCCTGGCTGAAGATGGCTGATAGCCAGAAACCGGTCCTAGGATGCTTGATTCCGGTCCAGGGAAGACATGGTTTGGCAGTTCAGGCTGGACTGTTCCCATGAGGCACAGGGTCAAGACTGATTTGCATATGGCCATGTCTAAACTGGGATGGCTTGGTGAGCAAAATAACGATGGATTAAACCCAGATCTGTGACTGGGGTGAATGTTTTGCCATTGCGCAACATTCCGTCCATCATCTTGTGTGTTTTGCTATTTGAGGAACTCAGCAGATCTTTTTTCATTCAGAAAGGGGCTGAAAACATGGCTGTTTACTCAGTTACATCTTCTTTTTCTGACAACCTGCAGGCAGCGCATAGCGCCAGGACACCCCAGGGTAACCATTGCGCTCTATAAGCTTAACTAAGATAACATAACACACACTCACACAACCATAAACCTCTTGTATGCCCACTCACACACCCACACAAACACTCACATACCCATTCACAGAATTTGGCTTTTTGGCTCTGTGCGGTCCCTATGGGACACCCCCCCAAAAAAGGCCTAGGTGGTCAGGGTACTTCTACTCTAGTCTTTTCTCTTTTTTTTAAATGTTTTTTACCGGGACACAGCTCAAGCCACTTCCCGAAATGGCTGCCGACACTTCCTGGTGTGAAGTGTTGGCAGCCAATCAGATCTCAGCACGAGATCGGAAGGGGTCGTGGATCCTCCACGCCCCTTTATATACAATTGGAAATTCCTTATAATAACTCTGCAACTACTAAATGAATTTACATCAAATCACAAAAAGGCACTTCCCTGAACCAACATCTACCTTTCTGCTAAATTTGGTGTAATTCCTTTCAGCAGTTCGGGCTGCAGTCATGTCTAAAGTTTCTATGGAAATTCAAGGTATCACACCCTTAAACGCATACCATTTTGGTAGGTCTTTGGAATCCGCTGTGTGCTCCTGAATGTTCCAATTGGAGCGTTGTTGTGGGAAATGTGAATTGTGTGCAGTCACGTGCACACCAAAAGAGGCACCCGATCTGAAAAGGGTTCGGCGGTCATAATAGTGGCATTTGGTGAATTCTTTTTATATCTATTTATATATTTATCTATCTATCTATCTATCTATCTATCTATCTATCTATCTATCTATCTATCTATCTATCTATCTATCTATCTATCTATCTATCTATCTATCTATCTATCTATCTATCTATCTATCTATCTATCTATCTATCTATCTATCTATATATATATATATATATAAATAAATATATATATATATATATTCACTGGAAAAAACATAGGTTATAGACCATATATAGTTAGGAATTAGCATTTACAAAACCTTGAAAATTCACTGAAAAAAACATGGGTTATAGACCATATATAGTTAGGAATTAGCATTTAGAAAACCTTATTTTACTCACACAAAACCATTGAAATTCCATATATAGTTAGTTGCACTAACTATATATCGCGCACCCGCAATCCACTGCTGATGATGTCACATATTACATCATTCATGACATGGTCAGTGACATCCCTGATGACATCACTGATGACATCTCAAATGACATCACTGATGACATCACTGATGACATCATCCATTGACTGTGTGTTTCTGTAAAGTTTAAATATGTTTTACATATTGAAGAATGAGTAGATGTATAAGTGTCTGGATGAAGGATTTAGTAGGTGCGTGACTGACTGTATGAGTGAGTGATTAAATGTGTCTCACTGAGTGCATGGGTTAGTGACTAAACTGTCTTAATTTGTGCATCATTACGTCTGTTGTTCAGTAAACTGCTGCATGTGTTGATCAGTAGCTATATGAGTAACTATATGGGTTATTGATTGATTGTCCAAGTATTTGTATGGGAGACTGAGTGTGTGTGTGGCTGGCTGGGAGATGTGTGACTCTGTGCAGATCAATGTGTACTTGTATCAATGATTGTATAAGAGAGTAAGTATGTGTTAGTATATGTTTGAAAATGTAAGGTACTCTATGTTTAACTGTATAGATTAGAAAATGGAAGTGTGATTGATTCTTTACAGGACTGACTAGGTGTGTGAGTAACTCCATGGATGAGTGGCAGAGTGTGAGTGTCTGTATAGGTGTATGAGTGCATATGATAGTGTTCTAAAGATGAGTGATTGTATGTATGAATGATTGTATGGGTGAATGAGTGAATGTGTGTGTAGACATAGGAATCAGTGAGTGCGTATGTAGTAACTAGTATTGGTGTGTCAATGGTTTAAAAAATTATATTCTGTATTTAACACTGGGTGTAACAGAGGTTATATTAAAGTGTGAGGAGATGCATTGTATTGTCACATTAATGATATCATCAGTGATGTGACCATTGATGTCAAATGAGATGTCATCAGTGATGTCATTTGAGATGTCATCAGTGATGTCATCAGTGATGTCATTTGAGATGTTATCAGTGATGTCATTTGAGATGTCATCAGTGATGTCATCAGTGATGTCATTTGAGATGTCATCAGTGATGTCATTTGAGATGTCATCAGTGATGTCATCAGTGATGTCACTGACCATGTCATGAATGATGTAATATGTGACATCATCAGCAGTGGATTGCGGGTGCGCGATATATAGTTAGTGCAACTAACTATATATGGAATTTCAATGGTTTTGTGTGAGTAAAATAAGGTTTTCTAAATGCTAATTCCTAACTATATATGGCCTATAACCCATGGTTTTTTCAGTGAATTTTCAAGGTTTTGTAAATGCTAATTCCTAACTATATATGGTCTATAACCTATGGTTTTTTCAGTGAATTTCATTGGTTTTTTAAAAGCTAATATCTATAGCTGTAAAATGTATTCTTCTTTAAATCAAAAAATATATTTTATATGTTTATTAATAATTTTTTTTATTATTATGTTTTGGTTCGCTCCTGGTTCGCGAACCGGGTAGCTTCCCGTTAGCTCAATTTGGTGCCGCGACTCGGTACGCGAACCGGTAAACGTTCCGTTTGCGCAACTGCCGCGTTAGAAATCAACATCGTGACGCGTCGTGGAAGCGCAACGTATCGTGTTGTCGCGTAATGCGTCTTATGACGCGCCGCGTTAGCGCACCCGGAAGTGCTCCGGTACGCGAACCGAGGCGTGAAGCGCAGCTCCCCGGAAGCGATCCGGGGCGCGTCGCGCATGCGCGACGTATCGCGTTGCCGCGTAATGCGTCTTATGACGCGCCGCGTTAGCGCACCCGGAAGTGCTCCGGAGCGCGAACCGAGGCGCGAAGCGCAGCTCCCCGGAAGCGATCCGGGGCGCGGCGCGCAGCGCAGCGCGTAACGTAAGCGTAACAGGTCATGTGACTTGTTAATAAAACTTTTCATTGGTTCATTTCACTTTTGGTTTCCTAATGATGTAAGGCTAGGTCATGTGACCTAAAAATAACACTTTTCATTGGTTTAGAACTATTTATTTTCCAAAATGATGAAAGCCCCCACCTTTTTTCTCACTCTGACTTTCAACTTTGAGAAAGGAAGACCTATTTTGCTGAGTAGAAAATGGCTTCAGTAGTAGCTGCAGCTGGTGGACCCCCACCACCACCACCACCACCAAAGAAGAGAGGACCACCTCCACAGTTCATTCCCAACACAGAGGAGGAAGAGGATGAAGAACAGGAAGAGGAAGTACAGCCAACACAGTTTTTACGTGAGGAGCCCCGGGTATCTCACCACAAAAATAGTTTCATTTGGCAGTTTTTTTCTTTTCCTGAAGGACAAAAAAAAGTGAATGCTCGCTATGTGACATGCCTCATATGTAAAGAAGATTTATCAAGAGGCACAGATAAGAAGTATAGTTACGGCAACTATACTATGCATCGTCACATGCAGAGGTGGCATCCACTAAATTACAGCAGGGCAGAGATTCGTGACCTTCAAGACAACCCCCCAACTCCTGTGGCCAGGACATCGGCACAGGTAACTCTGTCGGGGCCAGAGGCACGTGAAACAGTGCCAAACATTCAAAAAAACTTTGTGCACATGAAAATAGTGTGTATCTGTTGCGGTAGCCTACTCTCATGTGCCAACATGAGTATTAATTTGATAAACAGAGCATATGAAAACCACAAGTGCTGTAAACGCCCCAAAAAGAATAATTGAAACAGCAAAGAAATCTAAATAACATAGGGGCATATTATCAACATAGGCAATAAAAGTTTTGCAGCTTTTATCAGCAGAAATGTGTCGCTAAAGCCGCTTTTGCGGCAGAAAACTGCCGCTAAAACCGCTTTTGCAGCAGTTTTCTGCCGATAAAAACAGCAATAATTTTATTGGCTGTGTTCATAATATGCCCCTTAGTGTGCTTCAACTACACAGAGAAAGCATAATGAACAAGTAGTGAAAGAGTGATCAGTCAAAGACACTAAGAGTAATAGAGACGGAGTGAGTGAACAAGAGTGAGGAACTATGAGAAGAGAGGGACTGAGAAAAGGAGTGGAAGGAGTAGAGTAAGTAAGTAATAGAGAAAGGAATGAGGGAAGTAGCAAAGGCAGGAAAGTGAGGGTTAAAGAAATGAAGCAGTGGAACTAATAGTAGTTAAATGTGATAGAAATGTAATGAAAAGAGTACAAAACATTTACCTTATAATTGTCGTTAACTTAGTCACTTGTTATTTTTATACTTTCAATCTGTGAAAGAGAGAACAAACATTTGAAAAATATTAAAACATGTATTTAAAAATTAGAAAAGACAAGGGAAAAGATTGAAGGACAAACAGTTTTTCAACAACTTTGACACTTACAGAAGCTTCTGCTTCTCCAGGCCCCCTACACAGTCCTAAAGATATACATTTTAAACTAACAGTATCTTGATGCAGATGAAGTGAGGCCTATCTTGAAACATGGTGCATCTTTTGCACTGCTGTTGTCTCACAAAAGTGACACAATGGCAGCGCAAAAGAGGTGCACAATCATCATAAAACTGTTCCTAACATTTTAAATGATTGTTTCAGGATGGCAATAAGGTGTGTCCTATCCAGACGTTTGTTTCGGGTGAGGCCTACTCAGGGTTGCAGATCAAATTTAGGCTTGTTGAAGAGTACTGAGGAGATAATACATGTGCAGGCCAACCAATAAAGTACAGACTTCCTCTGTTTCCCTGGACAGGCCTAAACTTCATCTGCACAATGTGATTCGTAATGTTAGGAAACACAGGTAATGTATTTGAAAAACGTGCAATTTCTTTTGCTCATTTCACAATCACATCACTTGTGTTTCCTTTGGTTAGGTATCTCATTGTGCAGATGTAGTCCAGCATATGAAAGAGTACGCACTGCATGCAACAACTTTGACACTTACTGAAGCCTCAGCTTCTCCATACCCCCTACACAGTCCTAATTATATACATTTTAAACTGACGGTATCTTGCTGGAAATGAACTGAGGCCTATCTTGCAACATGGTGCATCTTTTACACAAAAGTGACGGAACAGCGGCGTAAAAGAGGCACACAGCCTTCATAAAACTGCCCTTAACATTTTAAATGATTGTTTCTAGATGCTGATAAGGTGTAACCTATCCACAGATTTGTTTCAGGTAAGTCCTACTCAGGGTTGCAGATGAAATTTAGGCTTGTTGAAGAGTATAGAGGAGATAATACATGTGCAGGCCTACTAACGAAGTGAGTCATGTCCACTGCACTCTTGAACAAATGTCAGACCTCCTCTGTCTCCTGGAACAGGCCTAAACCTCATCTACACAATGTGATGTGTAATGTTAGGAAACACAGGTAATATAATTGAAAAACGTGCAATTTTTTTTGCTCATTCCACAATCACATCACCTGTGTTTCCTTTGCTTAGGTATCTCATTGTGGAAATGTAGTCTATCATATGAAAGACTACGTAGAATGTGAGCACTGTATGCAACAACTTTGACACTTACAGAAGCCTCACCTTCTCCATGCCTCCTACACAGTTCTAAATGTACATCATAAATACAAACAGTACAGAATTAATTATACATGTTAAATGGTTTATTTTTGCTGTTCTCAGAATGTATCAAATTTCACTAAAAACAGTGACTTGAAGGTATTCATCATATAACAGCGGGGAAAAAACAAACACAATCAAAATGATTGTGTTTAAAAAACCCATATAACATAACCAATCAGAAATCAGAACTCCTCAAAAGTAACTTACTTTCCATGACGTCGAAGGATGTCCTATGAACAGCTTACACTCGGTTGTGCTGTTTTTATTTTCAGCCCGCCACTTTCTGAAAGAAAACCTCCATCGTTTTGAAAAATATGTTACATACAATAAATGACTTCTCGCTCTCTACCACACGTTTCCACAAGGCTAAATCATGTAAGAGCCATTTATAACTCTTGGAATTCTTGTAAGCAAATCCCGTCATTTTCTATTTCCGCAACTTTCAGAAAGAAAACGTTCAAGATCACTTTCACAATCCTGGACTAGTAATATCTTACCCTTCTTGCTCACTCATGTTCTACATTTCCTATGACACTGATACTGCTTACTATGAAGCAGACTTACACTACCTCTATGACTACTAAAATTATTTAATTCTCTACATCACTTTTAATCACAAAGCAATATAAAACAGTAGATAAAATTATATTAACCCCTAGAATCATTATACGCCAGTTACCTACCCTAAATTCTCTTTTCTGAAAACAGTAAGTAAGAATATTTTTAAGTAAAAAGGCAACATTGTATCGTAGTCAAATGGGAATAATTTCCGAAACAGCAAATTTATTTACATTTTCAATAAGCTGTGTAATAAGCGGATCTTGTCAAATGACCATCATGCCATATAATAGCTGCAGTTACAAATGTTCTTCCTAAAATCAACGACTGTGTAGCCACAACATTTGTAATTAAAGTTGAAGACTTACTTTCATCAGGTTTATATAGTTGGATTTTTAAATGACATTATAATCAAAAGTTTGGACCAATAATCTAGACAGCATTGCAGACTTACATTCCCTCTACTCCATGTTTTGATTGGCTGCTTGAATTAGCTTATAAAAAGAAACAGTTTTTCTGAACTCATTCAAAGTGCAGTTATTTTTCCATGACGTCAAGTGTTATGGTAAGAACACCGTTTGCTTTGGGAAATACTCTGTTGTCCTTCAACTAATCTCTGCCCACCACTTTCTATAAGAAAATCTTCTTTTTTTTCCAGGAACTATTTAAAACTCAAAAATAACTTTTGACTCTGTACTACACTTATCCTCAAGGCCAAATCGTGTAGGAGCCATTAGAACCTCTTGAAATTCCTCAGAGCAAATCCCAAGATTCCTTCTCTAAAATTTTGGTTTTAAAAACACCAGGTAAGAATTTTTAAGGTCAAAAGGCAATTTTTTTGTGAAAATTAAAACAGAATCGTTGCAGAATGACCAGCCATTTCTAGACTTTAAATAAGCTGTGTAATGTCCTGATGTTATTGAAGGACCATCATGATATATAATTGCTGCAGTTACAAAAGTCCTTCCTGATATTGACAACTGCGAAGCAACAACATTTTTAATTAAAGTTGTCAATTTTGTTCCATAAGCCCTACATCGTTGGAACATTAAAATGACATACTGGCCATATGTTCGTATAAATAATGTTGACATCATTTCAGATTTACATTGGCTACACTCCATGTTGTGATCAGCTGCTTTTACCAGCTTATTAAAGGAGACTGATTTACTGTCTGGCAAAGTTAAATATATAAATCTTTCTGAGTCTACACTAGTAGTACTTGATACCCTACAGTTCTCGCAGTCATGCTGCCATTGATAAGAAAGCCCAAACAGGTGATCTACATCTACACCTTCAGCATGCACTACATCAAGCATATACATTAAAAACTCCTGACAATCTTGCTGAATATTTTGAGAGAATTGTGTTTGACCTGAACATCTGTCTAACAGATTTCGAATTTCAGACACACTTTCTATTTTTGTTCTATCAGTGCTACATTTCTCTAACACAGAATTTAACAAACTGCAAAATCTTTGATCAGAATTGACCACAATCTCTTCTTTTACATTTTCTAGAGAGAACAAAACATTAACCACTACATTAGCATAGCAGTTGACACCAGAACTGTTTTCAAATTGAAAACCAACAACATCTTCAACAGAATCCTTTTTGTTTCTGCTTATAATTTCAGGTTCATCGACTTTTCGTCTTTTTGCTACAACCTCCCTAGTATTGGTCACATTTCTTCATTTCCGGCCTACCACACGTTTCTCAAACAAAGGATATTGAGGCAAATGTGGCGCATACTCTCTTCTTAACCTATTGTATTCCTTAACACAATCTAGATCCGCACAAATGTTTGTGACATCACACTCAATCAAGTACAATCCCGATAAAGTTCTAACTCGTGACAATGCCACATATGCCATACCCTCCTTGAACACAGAACTGCCAATATTCACCAATGCACTGTCTACACTTAAACCTTGCGATTTATGGATTGTCACTGCATATGCCAAGCAAACAGGAAACTGCTTACGGCGAACATATAAGTCTTTTACAAGCAAAAATTTAGCAGAACAACGACCAATTAGCTGTACTTCCTCAATGCCATCAAATTAAATTTTTAAAAATTCAATTCCATCTCTATTTCTGTATTTCACAAAATCAACAACATTACCCATTGATCCATTTACCAGACATCTTTCAACATGTAAATTCCTTCTTAAAATTATACGGCAGTTTAAGCACACATTCAGAGTCTTTTCAAAACCTGCAGTTTTAGATATAGTCTTCTCTAATGAATCCAATTTTGTTTTCAAATTCTCAGACAAAATAATTGTTGATCCCATATGCTCTACTCTGTCAATAGCTTCCAGTTTCACAATCTCTTGGTTTTCTAAATGCAACATTTTGTTGTTGAAGATGGCACATTCTGCAAGAGTTGGCATCAAACATATTCCAGATTTCTTCTCAGTAATTTTCTGAAAAATATTCTCAGGCACAACGTCTTGTTCTGGATATAAATTTGACAGTAATCGTGCATGTAAAGCTTCTTTCCCATGCTCGGTCACTTTTCCAATTCTAACATCTTGTAGAATATTCTTGTAATCTTCATCCTTCGCCTGACGCATATTTTCATGCAGTTCAGCATAATTGAAGTTTAACCATATATTGACGTTGCCAATGCTCCCTAGGCACTTCCTGGTATCTTCATGCGTGAGCATTTTGAACACAGGTTGTCCTTTCACTGGTGTCAGCTGCAGAAGATCTCCGAAAACAATGATGTGTTTGCCACCAAATAACACATCATACTCTGTTTTAAGAACTTCTTGCATTCTCAAATGCACAAAGGCAAGCATGACATTGGAAACCATGCTTACTTCGTCAATGATAAGAATTTTCATTTTCCTCAAGACTCTTGAAACTTCACAACAAGCATCTCCAGATAACTTGTGGTATTGTAATTTGTTGTCATGCTCCACTGGCAGCATCAGTAGACGATGCAAAGTAATACCTTTAATGTTAAGTGCTGCCAGTCCAGTTGGAGCGGTGACAACACAAGACAGCGATGACTCAGTCCTTTCCTGCAAATAACATGAAATTGCTTTAATGAGGAAACTTTTTCCAGTTCCCGCTTCTCCACTCACGTACAGTCGGACAGGCTTCAACGACGTACATGAGCACTCTTTCTTCTAATGACTTAATCCATGATCAATTTGCTTGGTAACTTCGTCATATATTTTCCTCTGCTCAACGTTGAGTTGTCTTTCCAAGTCTTCTAAGTTAACCGCATCCTCCTGAGCATGTGCCATGGCTCTTTCCACTTCATTCATGGCAGTGGCAGCTTCATTTTCGATAACAGGTCCTCCTAGTGGATCCTGACTCAATGAAACAGAACTCTGACTGTCCTGAGAACTGTCTCTGGCAATCTCGGCTGCAATCGTTGCTTCCTGCTCGATTTCCGCATTCAACATTTCTAGATATTTGGGAAAAGCAGGACATTCTATGGTCTCCTTGGCGGCAGTGAAAGAGTCTTCGTAACAGAGGAAATCTCCAAGCAGTTCCTCTTCTGCACGCCAAGGCTTGAAAAGTTGCAAAAGTGCTAAATAGAAAAACTCCTTTTTTTCAGGAGATTCGCCACTCAATTTTCGATGGTTTACCAAGTGGCATTTTCTTTGCTTGACCAGACATCCCTCACTTCCAATTACAGCATACACTCCTTTCTCAATATCTTCTTTGATGTTCCTCTTGAATATGTAATTTTGTAGAACCTCATACAGACAAACATTCTCGAGGTGACTGCTTCGATTTGGATAATATGTATCCAACATGTTGGTCTTCAAAATATCGGTACTGTTCGGCTCCTTTTCCGCCAAATACTCAATTTCCCGCACAGGTTTCAGAACTCGATTACGCGTTGCAGCAAGACCAAGACTCGCCCAAACGATACTCCTGGATTTGGCATAGAGACTTGCTGAAGACAACCGGTCAGAACATTCGTAAGCTCCAATTTCTCGATGTGACAACATCTTCAGACTGAAACTGTACAACTTCTTGCTGAGGCTCTTTTCATGGGAAATGTCCTCCCACATATCCTTCAATTCTGTCTTTTCTGTTTTGGTGATGTAAGATGTCACATACCGAGCCACAGCCATACAGTTATCAGACACAAACTGTATATCCATGTTAGCATTCCACATGGACAAAATCACTGGGTTGTAGTCGTTGATGTACTTGGACTCTTCGTTCCTTTTCAAATTGAATGTGTTTTTAGGTGATTTCTTCATCACATTATGTCGCAGCGAAGACATCAAACTGTTTACTCTTCCTTTAGAAATCACCGGTCGTGGAAAGCCGAAACGACATTTGGTGTAGAACTTGTCCTTGTTTCTGAATTTACGACGACGGTACTTTCCACAACGATGGCTTTGGAAACGTAGAACTTGTTCTCTTAGGCTTTTCTTCTCCTTTGCGTTTGGGACAGCACACGTAGAATACTGTTGTATGAAACTCATCACTAAGTCTTCTGGATCTGTTCCAAATTTAGGTGCATCCTTGATCCACAGCAGCATATGTATATGAGGAGCACCTCTTGCTTGGTACTCCTTTCTCCAGAAGAAATCCAACACCTCTCCAAGAGGTGGATTCTTCTTATTCATGATGAAAGACAGCATAGCTTCAAATCTATGATTGAAGTACCTGCATACATTCACTGGATCCAAAGAGCACAGTTCTCCGGGTGTCTTGAATTCGATATTTTCAATGTTTCCATTTGCCTCTCGTAGAAATTCAAGTAAGTCTTCCCAGCCATACTCGGCACAGCTCAGAGTGAGGAACCATGTGGGAGTTCCTAAGTTCCTCAGCATACATTTTAAATCACCATGACGACGGTACCAGTACTCATTAGTACCACGCTGACACGCCATGAGATTAATCAGGTGACAATCCAAAATACTGTCTTGCACATTGACTTTATCCATAAAGTCACTTGCAGAGATGTTTTGCATCTGTATACCACTTTTCAAGATGTGGTTCACTGCATATGACAGTCCAGACAGATCGCTTTCAAACAGGAGATGAAACAAATAGGGAATGCATTGTCGAAACCTAGCATCTTCTGCATACAATCGTAAAGTCCGGTATTCAGAAGCAGGAATTTGATGAGATCGCTCATCATATCTTCCTCCTTGACCTGTTGGAAATAGCTGTGGGAAACACCGAGCTTCCAAACTTTCCTCCCAAACACTAATGGGACTCCCTTTGGCTTGTTTCATTTGAAACAACTCAATAGCATTCCCCATGACTTCCTTGGAATGCAAAGGATGAACACTATAATGTTCATATATTTCTTCACTTTTAGAGGGTTCTACTTTCTCAATTTGACCAGCACACAAATTGCTATCCTCTTCTTCACTTACTTCCTCTTCTGCAATATATACATTCTTATAGTACTTGTTATTTTTTTTCAAATACAATGTTGCCTTTTTGACTTTCCTAACATCCACTAAATCTTGCCATATTTTCTTACTCTTTGTCGGAACCCCATTAACTAAGATAACCAGAGGTTCCTCTTCCACTTTTTCTACTCCAATTGTATTAATGTTTTTCTTCAAATCTAGAGGCAAATAAACAACTCTTCCCTTTAATCCTCTCTGTAAATCTGATGGAGGCAATTTCCCTGTCTTTGGCTCCATTCTTACAATAGCCTGAAAGGGATGGATACTTTGAATCAAAATAGATTCATAAGTATTTAAATCCTTCAATTCAGAAGGAATCTCAACCAATTCCAGATTATTATGAACCGCTCTAGCAGGCATCTGGTTTTGATTTAATTTGTTACAACAATAAGTACACACACGTTGATCTGATCCCAAATCAAAACAATTTTCTACCATCAAGTATGTTGCAAAATCCTTCCATTCACTATTATTTTCCCTTTCACTTTTTGCATATAAATCCACTAACTTAGTCTGATTCTTATAATAAGTGCGTCGACAACACACACAAGTGAAATTAGGCCTCTCACTTGATTTCACCTGAAACGTCGCAATTTCCTTCTGAAAATTATCTGTACTGGAAACCTGTACACTATCTTCCACATTACCCTCTTCTTCTTGGTCAATTTCAACATTCTCCTCTTTACTTCCAAAGTAACAAAACTCAATTTCTTCACAAATATTCTTCACATCTATTTCAGAACCATGCAAAAGAGCAGCGCATAATTGTTTAAGCATAATTGCTGGACTCTTAGCATAATACAACATTCTAACTAATTTCTTCACTTTATTATGATGCACTGCTAGCATCCTGAAATGATG
Organism: Lissotriton helveticus; assembly: GCF_964261635.1. Classification (NCBI taxonomy): domain Eukaryota; kingdom Metazoa; phylum Chordata; class Amphibia; order Caudata; family Salamandridae; genus Lissotriton; species Lissotriton helveticus. The sequence goes on along the minus strand of NC_136071.1, from coordinate 570,910,781 downwards.
AAAAACACTCTGGCATACTCTCCTGGAAAGACAAGCCAGTGAATGACCATGCAAACCTGTCACTTCTCTCACTCTGCAAGGATCTAATTCTTGCAACAACATCATTTTCTGCTTCAAACTTTTCTTATTAAATGTCCGTACAAAATCACAAAGCAAATTGATGGAATCCTGTCGTACACTGCAAATACTACTACACTTCCAGGTGTACACAGGACCCTTAGGACGTCTTCCTAAAACCTCATTACCTAACACCTCCTCTGTCTCTGTTGTCACAAGTTTTTCTTTTTCAACTGGACAACCATCTTTCACCTCATAAGCTCGACCGCTGGTGTCAACTGCATGCACCAAATCATTATCCTGGAAATAACTCTCCACATTGAAAAATGCCTCACAACTTGAACTATGCATCCATTCTCCGGAAAAAACTTCACAAAAATTACTACGATTAACTATTCTCTTCCATCTACTATTTCTTTTGAAATCATAAATTGCCTTGTTTAGCTTCCTAATTCTATTGATTATCAAAATAAATAACTTTCGTTTAATTTCAAATGCCTGATCAATAACTTTCTCAACTTTTTTTTTTCTCTTATAAAAAACCACTTTCTTGTGACCTTTCTTAATATTTTTTAACAAATTGCCAATTATCCTGTTGCGGAACATTCGTTTCCGAATGTCCCTAAATTGTTGTTTCCTTCTACTATCATGCACAGAGTTATCTCTTGCTCTAGCAGTAACATTTTTGATTGGCCTTTCCTTTTTCGTTTAAATTGCTTCTCTTTTTCTGTACTAAAACATTTTCTGTAGTACTACTTTTTTTTCTACAAATGTTTCTTATGAATGTTTTCGTGGTCTTACCCGGTGCTTTCTTGGTGACTTGACATGTTTTTTTTGTAGAGGACTGCTGCAATAATTGATGGACCTGCTGTCTTTGACGTTTTGTAGCCTTTCTAATTCTATCCTTAGTTGGCATTCTCAAATTTTGAAATGATCTGCAGTTGAATCTGTGGTAAAATATAATAAAAAATGTTATTAACCACTATTACCAAACAGTAAATCAATAACAGTCATCAAAAACTTAACACACTACTTGTTATTTTTACATAGAACAATTTTTAGTGCATTGGCAAATTTAGAAATCACAAATAGTAGCAAAGAAATTGAATGCTTCTACATTTTACCTGTGTTGTTTTATATGTGAATCTGAACTAATTTTATGACATATTTGATTATTTTAATAAAGACACTACACACAACCTATTTTTGAACTTTTGTTTAATTTTAAATGAAACGGTTTACATTTTTACTTCTGATTTCCAGTAACTCTTAAAAATAAATGTTTATAGTTCCATAGGCTCAAGCAGATCAGCTTCCCACCCTATGTCATAAAATTCTGACAAATCGGCATCCTCATCATATTCTTCATCATCCTCAGGATTTAAATCATCCAAGGGATCTACTTCCACTGACGTTTCAATGACAAATTCAATGATAAGATCGAGATCAACTGATTGCTCATTATCACTCATGCTTGATGTTGTCGTTATCTTTAAAAAAAAGAAAACAACAATGAGATGTTGCAGAGTAAGGCACAAATCTCAGACACTATAATAGTAAAATTGTTTAACAAGAATATCATTTTGCAGCTATTATTTAGCCATGTCCAGCGATGCTGAAGAGGTGAGGCCTATGTCCAAGTTTTCAGTAAACAGGACTCATCTCTTCTTAACCTTGGATAAGCCTCACCGACTCTGTGTCCCCTGCACATACTTAAATGTAAAGGGGCAGATTTATGTTAACTGGCACATCCCCAGGGATGCACCAGTTAACGTGCACCGCTGCTCTGCCACCCATGGTGTGCCGCATTTACAATGTGGAGCACCATTGAGCACAGATGCGTCACGCATCTGTGCCGCAAAAGCAACACATTGCACGAGTCACGTCGTAAACACGACATGTCTACTGCAATGCACAGGAGGAAGCCACACATTGCATGGTGCTTCACTCCTTATGTCTGTTTCAAACAGCCATAAGGATTTGATTCAGCAATGCTATAAAGCTGACTCAGTGAAATCTTCTAAATTTCACTGTGTTAGTTTTACAGGGCTTTCATGCAAATGAATGCCCACCCTGAAACAAAACACCTATATAAAACCTGACGCAGGTTTCATGTGGCACAGGACTTTACAGCATAACACATCTGCCTAGATGCATCAAGTTGTAAATATATCACAACATAGCAAATCTTTTGCTCCGCCGCTGCATCACAAAAGTGACGCACAGCGGCGCAAAAGAGGCACACACCTATCATAAATCTGTCCCTAACATGTTACATGATTGATTCAGGAGGCCATTAAGGTGTGGCCTATCCAGAGGTTTGTTTAAGGTGAGGCCTACTCAGGGTTGCAGATTAAATTTACGCTTGTTGAAGAGTACAGAGGAGATAATACATGTGAAGGCCTACCAATGAAGTAAGTCATATCCACTTCACTCTTGAACAAAGGCCAGACCTCTTCTGTGTCCGTGGACAGACCTAAACCTCATCTGCACAATGTCATTCTTAAACTTAGGAAACACAGGTGATGTAATTGAAAAATGTGGAGTTTTTTTTTCTCATTTCACAATCACATCACCTGTGTTTCCTTTGCTTAGGTATCTCATAGTGCAGATGGACTTTAGCATATCAAAGAGTACACATAAGTTGAGCAGTGTATACAACAATTTTGACATTTACAGAAGATTCAGCTTCTTATCTTGTTGGAGATGAAATGAAGCCTGTTTTGCAACATGGTGCATGTTTTGCATCACTGCTGCATCAGTTTCATGTGGCACGGGACTTTACAGCATAACACATCTGCCTAGATGCATCAAGTTGTAAATATATCACAACATAGCAAATCTTTTGCTCCGCCGCTGCGTCACAAAAGTGACGCACAGCGGCACAAAAGAGGCACACACCTATCATAAATCTGTCCCTAACATTTTAAATGATTGATTCAGGATGAAGATAAGGTGTGGCCTATCCAGAGGTTTGTTTGAGGTGAGGCCTACTCAGGGTTGCAGATTAAATTTACACTTGTTGAAGAGTACAGAGGAGATAATACATGTGAAGGCCTACCAATGAAGTAAGTCATATCCACTTCACTCTTGAACAAAGGCCAGACCTCTTCTGTGTCCGTGGACAGACCTAAACCTCATCTGCACAATGTCATTCGTAAACTTAGGAAACACAGGTGATGTAATTGAAAAATGTGGAGTTTCTTTTCCTCATTTCACAATCAGATCACCTGTGTTTCCTTTGCTTAGGTATCTCATAGTGCAGATGGACTCTAGCATATCAAAGAGTACACATAAGTTGAGCAATGTATACAACAATTTTGACATTTACAGAAGATTCAGCTTCTTATCTTGTTGGAGATGAAATGAGGCCTGTCTTGCAACATGATGCATGTTTTGCATCACTGCTGCATCGGTTTCATGTGGCACGGGACTTTACAGCATGACACATCTGCCTAGATGCATCAAGTTGTAAATATGTCGCCACATAGCAAATCTTTTGCACCGCCGCTGCGTCACAAAAGTGACGCACAGCGGCGCAAAAGAGGCACACACCTATCATAAATCTGTCCCTAACATTTTAAATGATTGATTCAGTTTGACGATAAGGTGTGGCCTATCCAGAGGTTTGTTTGAGGTGAGGCCTACTCAGGGTTGCAGATGAGATTTACACTTGTTGAAGAGTACAGAGGAGATAATATATGTGATGGCCTACCAATGAAGTAAGTCATGTCCACTTCACTCTTGAACAAAGGCCAGACCTCTTCTGTGTCCGTGGACAGACCTAAACCTCATCTGCACAATGTCATTCGTAAACTTAGGAAACACAGGTGATGTAATAGAAAAATGTGGAGTTTCTTTTCCTCATTTCACAATCACATCACCTGTGTTTCCTTTGCTTAGGTATCTCATAGTGCAGATGGAGTCTAGCATATCAAAGAGTACACAGAAGTTGAGCAGTGTATACAACAATTTTGACATTTACAGAAGATTCAGCTTCTTATCTTGTTGGAGATGAAGTGAGGCCTGTCTTGCAACATGGTGCATCTTTTGCATCACTGCTGCATCGGTTTCATGTGGCACGGGACTTTACAGCATGACGCATCTGCCTAAATGCATCAAGTTGTAAATATGTCGCCACATAGCAAATATTTTGCACCGCCACTGCATCACAAAAGTGACGCACAGTGACGCAAAAGAGTCATACACCTATCATAAACCTGTCCCTAACATGTTAAATGATTGATTCAGGATGACATTAAGGTGTGGCCTATCCAGAGGTTTGTTTAAGGTGAGGCCTACTCAGGGTTGCAGATTAAATTTACGCTTGTTGAAGAGTACAGAGGAGATAATACATGTGAAGACCTACCAATGAAGTAAGTCATGTCCACTTCACTCTTGAACAAAGGCCAGACCTCTTCTGTGTCCGTGGACAGACCTAAACCTCATCTGCACAATGTCATTCGTAAACTTAGGAAACACAGGTGATGTAATTGAAAAATGTGGAATTTCTTTTCCTCATTTCACAATCACATCACCTGTGTTTCCTTTGCTTAGGTATCTCATAATGCAGATGGACTCTAGCATATCAAAGAGTACACATAAGTTGAGCAGTGTATACAACAATTTTGACATTTACAGAAGATTCAGCTTCTTATCTTGTTGGAGATGAAATGAGGCCTGTCTTGCAACATGGTGCATGTTTTGCATCACTGCTGCATCGGTTTCATGTGGCACGGGACTTTACAGCATGACACATCTGCCTAGATGCATCAAGTTGTAAATATGTCGCCACATAGCAAATCTTTTACATCGCTGCTGCGTCACAAAAATGACGCACAGTGATGCAAAAGAGGCATACATGGCTATGTAAGTTAAATAATCAAAATCTAAATTTGCTAAGCACACATGGGTGTGTATTTACAAGGACCTTCCACCACGAGGAAATGTCTTTAATTAAAATGGGAGAAATAACATCAAAGGGACTCAAATGCCTTTTAAATGTACCCCAAGCAACCTATGAAACTCTACCACTACATATCAAGAAACCTAATTGATTTCAGAAATCCTTTTTAAACACATCATCTAAATCAATGATATACCTACATTCAAGGGGAAATGATTTAAAATGGCCTAAGACACATGAAAGCGTTCTTTTAAGGTCCTTGCACCATTTTTGGGTCACTTTTAACATGGCTATGTTAGTCAAAGAATTAAAATCTAAATTTGCCAAGCACAGATGGGGGCGTATTTACAAGGACCTTGCACCACGGGGAAAGGTCTTTAATTAAAATGAGAAAAATAACATCAGAGAGACTCAAATGCCTTTTAAATATACCCCAAGCAACCTATGAAACTCTAGCACTACATATCAAGTAAACTAATTGATTTCAAAAATCGTTTTTAAACACATCATCTAAATCAATTATATACCTACATTCAAGGGGAAATGACTTAAAATGGCCTAAGACACATGAAAGCGTTTTTTTAAGGTCCTTGCACCATTTCTGGGTCACTTTTAACATGGCTATGTTAGTCAAAGAATTAAAATCTAAATTTGCCAAGCACAGATGGGGGCGTATTTACAAGGACCTTGCACCACGGGGAAAGGTCTAAAATTAAAATGGGAAAAATAACATCAGAGAGACTCAAATGCCTTATAAATATGCCCCAAGCAACCTATGAAGCTCTAGCAGTACATATCCAGAAATCTAATTGATTTCAAAAAACGTTTTTAAACACATCATATAAATCAATTATATACCTACATTCATCGGGAAATGACTTACAAAGCCCTAAGACACATGAAAGCGTTTTTTTAAAACCTTTGCACCATTTTTGCATTACTTTTAACATGGCTATGTAACTCAAAGAATTAAAATCTAAATTTGCTAAACACACATGGGGGCGTATTTACAAGGACCTTGCACCACGGGGAAAGGTCTTAAATTAAAATGGGAAAAATAATATCAGAGCGACTCAAAGGCCTAAAAACGTTTTTAAACACATCATCTAAATCAATTATATACCTACATTCATCGGGAAATGACTTAAAATGCCCTAAGACACATGAAAGCGTTTTTTAAGGGTCACTTTTAACATGGCTATGTAACTCAAAGAAACAAAGCCCTTTTCCAGGACAACGAGAAACCATTTACCGGCTGACACCTTGAGTGAACACTGTGCCTGCAGTGGAAGAGGGAAGGACGCCAAGAACCGCCACCAGCCGCGCCGCCGCCTCGGGACTCCAAATCCCGACAGGCTCAGCGGCGGCGCGTTCCCCGACGCGTCATACGCGCCGGGAGGGGCTGCTTAAAACAGGAAGCCCTCGGTGGAGCGGGGGGAGCCCTTTTCCAGGACAACGAGAAACCATTTACCGGCTGACACCTTGAGTGAACACTGTGCCTGCAGTGGAAGAGGGAAGGACGCCAAGAACCGCCACCAGCCGCGCCGCCGCCTCGGGACTCCAAATCCCGACAGGCTCAGCGGCGGCGCGTTCCCCGACGCGTCATACGCGCCGGGAGGGGCTGCTTAAAACAGGAAGCCCTCAGCGTCGCGGGATGCGAGCGGGACGCCCGGGGCTAAGCCCGGGCAAAGGGCGGGCCCTCAACGGCCCTCCAAGGCCGGAACAGGCCGGGCTGGGCCACCCCCATATTTTGTGTCTGCACCCAAAAGACATATAATCATGGCGAAACCAGGAAGTGAAGCTCAACCCACGAGTGAAGGGAGCTCAATCTTTGGCCCCCTGGACACATTTTTCTCCAAAGTTAAGGGTGAAATTGATAAAGACCTGGCCTTGGCAGAGAGGCGCATTGCAAGGAGACAATCAATAGAGCAACTTAAAAATATCGTTCTCATATCAGTTCCCTCTCCTATTCCTGAGCCTAGCCCACTTAATTCCACCTTAAAAATCACGGTAGAGGATTTAATGAATACTGATAACGTCCCCTCAGTTTTTCAATCCTACTTCCCGCCAAATAATGGATCTTTGCTCCCGTCCCCCTTAAAAATTGTTAATGTTACAACCACGGCATCCGCCGACCTCATAGACTTGGTCACTCCAAACCTGCCAAAGATTGCGGAGTTTGTGGGGCCTGATATAATAGAAATCCCCTCGTCCCAGGTCCCACAAAAGTTGTCTATGTTCCACCCTTCACCAGTGGTATTAAAGACAGATAAAGTGTCTCAAATGAAACAAAAACCCAAAAAGAAACAGGCTATTATTCGCTCCCCACCCAAAAAACGACGAAAAAGACTCCCAATGAAAAACATTCATAAAACTCAAACGTCGGCTAAGGACATACTCACCAAAGAACTGCTACAAATTGTTGAAGGAATACCAAAACCATCACGTGAAGCATTAATTTCCTGCGTTCCTCCCACAATTAAAGACTTTGTGGATGCCATGGAACATCTTGTGAAGGCATTATTAACACCAATACTCGAGAGAGTGAAAAGAATAGCTACCCAATTGCACACTCTCTCGGAGACCCTGACCCAAACTCAAGTGGCAAATCCTGACTCTATGTCAAATTCGGGTGACAAATCCAAACAGGAAGCAAAAATTACCACCACCACAGCAAAATCCATCACTACGAAAATTGGGGGGGGGGGAATCTAGTTGTGAAAAATCGACTAAAGTCCAGATTCCGATGAAGCAAATTCCGGCGCCAAATCAGAATCAAACTCAACCGTCAGACTCTATAAAGAAGTCAGTAACTACCCAAAATCCAGCTCCCCCTCCAAAAGCGCCTTCTAACACCCAGGCAAACTCGACACAAATCAACTCTCTTATTGCTTCAGCAAAAATGGGCAACGCCCTTTCCACCCGGGAAAAAACCAACCCTGCCGTGCTACATGATAAACGTCTAGGTAAAAGATATGTCGACTTACCCCCGATTGCATCACAAAACGTTATCATTCTAACGGGGGTTGCACCGTTATCAGGTATAGGAGGATACGAAAATCATCACAGTCTAAAAAATAAGGTGATTTTTTGGCTTAAGAAAAATAGGCCCTTACCTCCTCATATAAATGGTGACATAAGAATGGTGAGAAGAACCGACTGGGTTGGTATTCGTCCCAAAGACATAGAAGGGGATGTTGTAATTGTCACCTTTAAAGATCCGAGGGTCATCCCACATATTACAGACTGGTTCCTGGGCCTCCATAGGGGACCAATCCTGCCAAAACCTTTAACCTACTTTTACCCTGAAGCGTTAATGTCTTCTAAGCCACACAAATTTCATTATTCTAAACACTCATTTGTGCAGCATAGAAATAACCACCTTAGCCAGGGAGTAAGAGATCAGACATGTCTCCCTCCAAATGATCTCTTTCAACCGCCGACCCCACAGTTCTATTCACAGGGCTTTGTCAAACCCCCCTCTTTCTTCCATGCAAACTGGAACTTACCCTGTTATAACTCCTTTGAGCCACTCTGCGGTATGGAGGACTTAGATTGACTCTTTCAAGAGAAGCAAGTAAATGATGGCAGTGGGAGATTTGAGCGTACCACTGCTCACCCCTATCACATGCAGGTTAACCCTGAAAAGGGTCCAAATAAAAACTCCACAGTCAACGGGGTAAAAAATATAGACAAAACTATTGACAGGGGCAAAGAAAAAAGACAAACTTGTCTCTCCACTAATACAAATGCCAAATTACACTCGAATAATAAGGCAGACAGGAAAAAAACTGGCAACTTGCAGTTCCTCTCGTGGAATCTAGCAGGACTTTCTTCTAAAATTATGTTACCGGACTGGTTAAAGGTGATAAATCAGTACTCCATCTTGTGCTTCCAAGAAACCTGGGCGATCTCACCTATCCACCTTCAAGGCTTTCAGACATTCCACTCACCAGCTGCCGTGACTAAACAGGGCAGACACAAGGGGGGTTTATGCACCTACATTAGTGTAGCGGTCAGTCAGAGGATCAGAAAAACATTACTGAGAGATTCCTTCCAGATAATTGCATTGGATATCGCCCCGTCATTGTCTTTGCTAATTATCAACTTTTATAATAACCTCCCTGTAGACCAATTGGAGAAAGCCATCGATACTTTACACCAAGCCCTGCAAACGATTAAAGAAACCTTGGGCGGAGAGTGTGCAATACTTTTTGCTGGTGATCTAAACTGCCATATCTGCCCAAACACAGTAAGAGATGCTTGTGATATTTATGAGACATATGCCTCAGATCCTGGTTTTCCCACCTTTAGCCATTTTTTGCACACAAAGGCAGGGGATCTTTTTAACACCTTTGTGACTTCTTGTAACCTACATTTGGCAAATGAGCTCCTTCAGACTCCATGCCCCCTCAAACCAACCTTTCATGGCAGAGGCAGGAACACTATCATAGACTTCTTATTATTCTCAAAAGCACACGCATCGTTAATACGAGATTGGAACACCCTCGACCATCCACACAGTGACCACTACCCTCTGTCCATGATCATTGACTTACCGGAACCATCTTTGAGCCAGAAGTTACATAAAGTTACTTATGAACAACCAATTATGCTGGGAGCCAAAAACGGATATTGTGTCAAATGGGATAAAATAAACCCAAAAAACATCCTCAAGAACCTAGTCAACAAAAGGAGGGAGGAGATTTATATTTGTCTTTCTAATAAGGACAGCCCTGATGATATCTGTAATGCTTTCATTAAAATTCAGGGAACCTTGAAAGAACTCATGACGAGACAGTTTAAAACTGGTACCATTCATCAAAATGGGTGGTTTGATAAAAAATGTACGAAGGCATTGAACTCCTTAAAGAACTTGCTGCGTGTCCTACCGAAACCTCAATTAGAAATACGTCAGGCCAGAACACAATATCGCCTAGCCATAAAGGAGAGAAAAAAGGAATTGAAACAGGAAGCATGGCAGAAATTGGTGGAAACATCGGAGACGGGGAACATGTCAGCTTTTTGGAGACTTATCAATTCCCCCCTGCCATGGGTAAAAATGCCCACTAGAAACCTGGATATGGCAATAAATGGAGAGATGTGGGCGGCGTACTTCCAGAAGCTCTACACTAAACCCGCATGTTTAAATAACCTGAACCCAGACCCATTAATCATAAATTCATCTCGGGAGAGTCCCTGCCAAATTCTATTTTCACTTGAGGAGGTGGAATCAGCCATCAAAGAAAGTCCTCCTGGGAAGGCCCCAGGACCGGACGCAATCCCTGCAGATGTGTATAAGGCAGAGATGGAATTCTGGGCTCCCCTATTGACCTCTGTCCTAAACTCTATAAATACCACAAATCTCCTGCCTACCTGGGGAGAGGCTATAGTAATACCAATCTTTAAAAAAGGAGACAGGCACTTGCCATCGTGCTACAGGCCCATATCCCTCCTCGACACCTTAATGAAAATTGTCGGACGCATAATCCTGAAAAGATTATCCACCTGGATAGAGGAGAAAAATATACTCTCTAAACTACAATATGGTTTCCGGTCAGGCAGAGGTACAATTGAACAGGTCCTCAATTTACATCTAATCATGTCAAAATACATCGACACCAAAAGGCGCAGTCTGTACATAACATATATAGATCTCACTTCAGCATTCGACTGCGTCCTGCATGACCAACTATGGGACATTTTAAAGCACTTCGGGATAGACCCATCAATCCTTCTTTTCATTAAGGCATTGTATCGTGAAGCAGGAGCCAGAGTGAGATTTGGACTGAGGGGAGAGTGCTCGCCACGTTTTAACATTAGTAGAGGGGTTAGACAGGGGTGCATACTGGCTCCCCTGCTTTTCTCCCTTTATATAAATGCGATTGGCGAGCATCTCAAAAACATCGAGTGTGACTTTCCCAAAATAGGAGGTCAACCGATTCCAATTCTGCTGTATGCCGATGACGCTGCAATTTTATCCCAGACCAGAATGGGCCTACAAAAAGCAGTTTCAGCTTTCACGACTTTTATGAACGATAGGGGCCTTAAAGTGAACATAGGAAAAACGTTCACCATGCTATGTAACAAAAGCCAAAAAAAAAACCCCATGCCCCATCTTTATTGAGGACCAAATATTGGAGACAGTGGAGGCTTTTAATTATTTGGGAATCTGCCTACATAGAAAGCTATCCTGGAAAGCGGCAATAGAGAAGAGGAAACTTGCTTTTCTGAGAGCTATTGGAGGTCTTCGGGACTTTTCGGGAAAGATAGGGGGCAGACCGGTTAAACAACTACTAACTATATATAAAGCGAAATGCGTATCTACTGCTATCTACGGGGCTGGCCTCTGGGGCGTAGACAAAAACATCTCGCTGATACAAACTCTGGAAAACCAATTCTTAAGGTATCTTCTTGCTGCCTCAAAGGCAACCTCTGTATACAAAATGCACATTGAGCTGGATATCCCGTATATAACAGATACTATAAAATCTGAACCCCCCCTTCTCTGGCACAAAATTTGGACTACCCCTGAGACTGCTTTTAATAGAGAGGTGCTACAGGATATTTTTAATTTGGAAGGGGCCAAACATTCCAATCAATCTATTTGGCTGACCTATGTGAGAAAGTTCTTTTTTGAAATTGGGCATCAAGAGTGGTTTACAGATCCAAGTTCGCTGGAAAATATCTCGCGTAAACACCTGAGAAAGACTTTAATGGTCCACCTGGAAACAGTCAGATGGAACAAACAAAAACTTTCGGATACCATCCTGGCTTATCAAAGGGTGACACCTCACAAGGGGCTCCAACCATACCTATCATCAGATTTTCCGTGCTACTCAAGGATGTTACTCACCAGATGCAGATTGGGCTCTTTTTATCGTTATGTAACATTCCCAAAATCCAATGATTGGTCACGGATCACCTCTCCTTGTCCCTGTGATACTACTTCACAACAATCGAACATTCACACTATCCTTTTCTGCAACTATTACGGGTTTTTGAGAAAAGCACTATTATTACCCTTACTGAAGAGATGGAATATCAGGATATGTAAAACTGCTTTTGAACGTCTACAGGAACTTGAAGATAAGGAGGTGACAACCAAAATGGAACAGTTCTTAAAATTAGTGATAAAATTTAGGAAAACTTTAGATTGAAATCGGAGATAGTATTTACTCCTCTTTGTTTTTTATCTTTCTTTTTAACATAGACTTTTTAACTTTCCCTGAATTATGTATGTCTTTTTAAACTGAAATATTCTCAATGATTTGTTATATAAATGTTTTTAACTATGTATAATAAGGTATGCTTATATGATATTTGTCTAAAATATCGAATAAAGCTTATTTTGAACTTTGAACTTTGAACTTTGAACTTCAAAGAAACAAAATCTATTTGTAAAACACTTGACACAAAGCAACATTTTAAATACAGAACTTTCTTCATAATTTTCTCCCTAAACCATACTATTGTCTATCTAAATTAAATGAATCTTTTCTCACCTTAGCAAATACTTTATGAGTTTCAAAACAGTCTCAGAAACACACCAATTTGTCTTCAGCAGAGCAAAAGGTATGCACTCCAGAGTCTGCAGCCATGAAAAGCACAGAAATGCTGTAATTCATCACACATATCTCTCATGTCACCCAATCAAAACTCTTCCCTCACTTTTTTCAAATCAACACCCTTCCCCCCTCTGCCCTTTCTGCCTTTTTTGCATAGCAACCACCTCCTGAAAGACCTCTGGTGTTTACAAGTTCACACAACAATGTTTCAATTGAACTCTGAACTCTCAGTGCACTTGCGTATCCAGTGCAATCTTTCATAAAATGATTTTTTCTTGACCATTCAAATTACATCTTTCAAAGAACACATCCATACACCCTAACTTTCTGTTTTCAGCAATCAAAATCCACCAATCACTGCTACTGCTTCCTTAACACAGAAACTTCACAGTTTTTTTCATTTTAAACTCTTATTTTTCCAACTGCCATTTCATTGCCACACTTCATCTGACTGCAGCAGAACCTTCTCTCACCATGTTTTCTGTCTGGATTGTTGGACATAGTTACATCTACTGGGCTCAAAGGTATGCTGAGAACAGAAATTTACCTAACCTCAATTTACAAGATGTGGAAATTAAGTGGTTTGGCCACAGAGGATTAAAATGTCACCAATTGATACCATTGGTGAAAACCTTTATGCATTTGCCTAAACCTGACCTGTTAATTTTGCACTGTGGAGGTAATGACTTGGGCACTTTGACTGGTGTAGGTCGTGAAATGCTTTTAAAGGACACCTTTGAGCAATTGATGACACTTTTTCCTCAAACTGCCTTGGTATATTCAAATATATGCCAAAGACAGAAATGGAGGTGGTCGAACCAATTTTGTCCACAAATTGAGAAATCGAGGAAGCATGTAAACAAATCTGTTTCAGCTTACATGAGAGACCATGGAATGGGCTCCATGTACAACAATAACTTGCGTTACTACATGCAAGATATCTACAGAGGAGATGGAGTTCACTTCTCAGATGAAGGGAACAGAGTTTTCATTCTGAATTTAAGACTGTGCATTGGTACCTACTTATAAGTACCTAAATGTACCATAAACCCAAAAGCTCTTCTCAGAGCTACCCTACATCTGATCACTCACAATTATTATTTTACTCTAACTTTTTTCACTAATTTTCAACAAAGTACGCTCCCCGGAGCGCTACCCGGTACGCGAACCGGAAGCTAACCGCGCAAAATTTTTGTACATTTTTTTCCCCGCACATATGGGCCTCCTCAGCCACCCTCAGAAAACCTAGGGGGTCAAAATACGTCTACCGTGCCCCCTTCTACCCATTCTGAACATTATTTGCCCTCCATCTTGTATCTTAATTCGACCGAAACACAAAATGGTGGACTCCCGTAACGCTGCCGGTTCGCGTACCGGGGCGCTCACCGGGAAGCGCTCCATTAAAAAAAGTGGGAAAGTAATTTACAGAAGAAACCCTGGAGACACTTTCACCAAATATAGATTTGCTCATACTACATACCAATCCCTACCATTTTCACAAATTTGGTTGGAATTCCATTTAGCCATTTAGCCTGTAGACCTCTCTAAATACCCTGAGGTAAATTACTTCACAAAACACATCTGAAGTGTTTGAATTGACAACCAATTAAAATGTTACTTTCATTTTCTATTTTTTTTACCTGACATTTGATTGGTTATGTACCTGAATATATATAAAAAAAGAGAGAGAAACACAGCCATTTTGACTACTACTTCCTGAACTACATAGCAAAATCATTTTCACTCACAACTTAAACTTGTTTTTAAAAGGTAAGATATTATTTCATAAATTTGAAAACATTTTCGGATAGTTATATACTATCCCTCTGTAAGAGTTAGACATTGAGAAAGGCTTGTTTATTATAATTATGGATTGATTTAGGTTTCTTTGGTATAATTATGAATTTACATAGGCTTTCTCACAGGCACTTTTTAATAGTACTACTTCATGCCTCAAAAGTACCTGTCTGAACTTAAACCCAACAGTGCCCTATCTCTACTGATATATTTATTTTTTATTCAAATTTCAGCACAAAAATGCAAGGAGAACAGAACGTTTCCTTTGAAATTGTCCTAGACATGAATAATGAGGAAATACTTGAACCCATTGACTTGGAATTCATGGATGAATCACGAGACCATGAACTTCTACAATGTGTAGAATCTGTGGATTATTTACTTCATTATGATGACGGTCAAATGTGGGAAGTTATGTTCACTCAACAAGAGGACATATCGGACAGTCAAATGTTAGACGTTCTATTAAATTTTGAAAAAGAATCAGAAAAATAAAATGATATTTAATATTAAAAAATTTTTGAGTCTTTAATCATTTTTATATGTAATTCATAAACTAGTACCAAATTGTTATAATGTAAAGTCAGACTTATAGTATACTCTGCACAATTCCAAAAATACATTTATATTTAATAATCATTAATACTGCTACTTAAATTAAAAAAAAACAACAAAAAGAACAATCAATAAACATACAATATTTCAAAATATCATAGTCTATCATTCTTTTTTCCTTATAGTACGCTCCCCGGACCGCTTCCCGGTTCGCGAACCGGGCGTTCCCCACGCAAAAAAAACAAAAAAAATGTTGGTTTTTTTTGCCCCGCGGGGCCCTTTTAAAGCCTCCACATCAAACCTAGTGGGTCAGGGAGGATCTACAATGCCCCCTTATGGTCATTTCCCCCTTTGTTTTGGCCTCCTCTTGTCTCTCGATCCTACCGAGAGACAAGATGGCGGCCGCTCCGGACTGTTTAGAATGTTGACAGACACCGGAGAGCCAATCAACTTCGCTTCGCGAAGTTCCGTTACGCGTTAAGTACGCGAACCGGGGCGCTGCCCGGATCGCGCTTACAGATATATATATTTTTTTGAACGTTAATTTATCAAAATCCACTGGAGCACATATATTGAGACCTAGCAAAGGCACATCGGGCTACCAGTCCCTACAATTTTGCCAAGTTTCGTGCAAATCCATTCAGCCGTTCGAGCTAAAAGTGAGGCCAACCGCCCTATGGAAATTAACATGGGAAAAACACGTTTTGGGACCCCCCTTTTTTCTCGGCCCCCCCTTGACAAGCCCCCCCCAAATTTTCAGTGGCTGCTCAGAAACAAAATGTTCCATTTTCCTGAAAATTTCAGCCAATTCCGTCCACAAACGCCAAAGTTATTAGACATAGAATTTTCAAAAATCCCATAGAGAAAAAATCCTAACTATATATACCTACTGGCGACCGCCAGTAGGTAATATATATGTATATAGAGAGAGAGAGAGAATACGCTGACTGGGGCCCTCATGGCAATGGTGCTGCTGAGTCGTCCCCTACATCCAAAATCCACAAATGCAGTGCACAGATAAGCAGATAAGGAAGCTGTGAAGTGTTTTATTCCTGGTGGCGCCTAGTTTGTTACACCCAACGCATTTTGGCTTTAAACCGGACAGTTTAGGCCGTCCCATAAGAACTTTAGTACAATATATAAATATTTATTTAAAACTGTACAATATAGTGTGAGCACCAAAAGGTATGGGAGTGCTTTAGACAGAACAACAACACATGGTCTATTTTACACACAACTGAGAAAAAGTTATTAGTAACATGGCATCATGTATAAGAATCAGCTAAAGTAATATCTGTAAACAGCAGTGTTAGAAGGGAAGAACAGGCACGACAAACAGAAGAAAAAGCAGGAACAGATGGTAGATTATTTTCCTTAGTCCAAAAAATATTGTCCAGAAAGATGCGTTTTCAGGTGTTCAGGACATATTCTGATTCTCTTTTGCGGAACATATGTATTCTGAATAGCAATTTTGTTGGACAAGCACCAGGATAACTGCTAATTTAATTTTAGTCAATGAGAGCAGCCTATTAGCCATGTGATTTCTTATACCTTGGCTAACAGATCTTCATTCCAGACAGCATTTGATGTCATTAAGGACTGATTCACTTCTGCCATGCAAGCTCTTGGGGAGGGAAAGGGGGAATGAGAGGAGTGGGCCCTCTATGATGTCACACTCCAAGCAATATACCCAATAAACTTACAAAGCAATCAGGATATGGAGGCTGGCCCACACTAGCTTTAGAGGTCTTCATGTTTTGAGTAAATGTGTTTCAAAAAAATTGTAAGTCAAGCCCTCACCCACTAACCGAGGTGGCATGCTTTAGTACTGGGCTGCCTTATTCATCCAAAATTATTATAGGGATAATTCCCTCTATTTGATATATGTGAGATCCTGCCTAATGGAATTTGAAAATCCCTAAAGAACTTCTTACTTATTTTTTATTCATGCCAACATAAAGGAATGGGTGAAAACTGATTGGAGTGCTGGGGATAATTATTGCTCCTACATTCTCCTTGCTGAGATGTTTCAAACAATTTGTGGCCCCATACAGGGTGTCTGGTCTTCATCAGAAGCTGGATCCCCTATAATGTATTTGGTGTTCTCAATTGTACGAGGGCATGCAACCTCACACTTACAGTCATGCATTGTGTGCTCTAATATGAAAGGCTTTTTATTGAGTTCACAGTACAGGTAGTTCCCTGTTTTATGGAAATACTGACCACATGGAGGATGGCAAAATGGGGACCCTTGCAGTCATACAGCCGTCAAGGGGATCACCCGTCTGTTTTTCTCTATTCAGTATGCCGCTTCCAAATGTTTCTGCACAGTCTTTTTTTAAGCTCCCAGCTTATATTTAAACCACAGGAAATCCAATAATGAACATTTATTTTGTGACCAGATATCTCTATTGTAAAAGTTACCTGCAGAATTTCAACTTTGGCACTATAATTATTTATTATTATTAATATTTTAAATTGTTGTGTTTTTTTAGATTGTCATTAGGCATTAACATAAATATGAAAGCTTCTTGTTTCATTATTGGGTTTTTCAATAACCTTACAAAGAGGAACTGTCTATTTCTCTTATTTTCTCAGCTGCTTAAGATGTGTAAGATGATAAATGTCAGGAAATCAGAGAGACAAGCTTGTTATTCTGCCAGACTTGACACAGAATAAAAATAACTGCAGACAACTATTACCACATAAGGAGCTTATGCAATGAAGCATACAGACAATTTTGATGTTAAAAAAAATAACAAATTCTTGACAAGCAGTGAATTGGATTGCTGTTAGTGCCCGAAGTTACCTTTCCCGTGAGGAAAACAAGCTTGGCTGCTTCTGCTTTGATGCACATCACTGGGGTATACATCACCACACTGCTACTGCTTAGTAAGTCAACACCACAGACCTTTCTCCTTAGGACCCTGTGGTGATGTCCCTGCATGCCTGCTACCCTTATATCCTGCACTACTCCCCCAGGACTCTGCTGAAGGTCCCCAGGATCTTCTCTACCCTCGTTCCGTGGATGGTACACTGCTACCTCTGTACCTGACACTCCTCACCCAACCCTCCTACCAGTGCTTAATTTGAGCCGGTTGTTGCAGGTGGGGCCAATCCGGGGATCAACATTTATTTTCCTGCATAAGATATTCACATAGAGCAAGAGAGGTAAAAATGCACAAAATTGAAAGGAGGAAGAGAAAGATGGGAACAAAGGGAGAATGCAGGAACCTGCAAGAATGAGAAAAAAGGCAGTGAGTGTGTGGAAGAGAATATAAATGCTATGAGCTGGATTTTAGGCTATGCAGCCAGGTATTCGGTGCGATGACATTTACTAGCAACAGCCGTGGGTTTGTGAGCAGAGCTTTAGGTACCGACAATGATTCTTTTACAAATTATACACTGCCTCCTACCTCTTTTCGATCCCAGAACCCATGTCACCCCAGGATTATGTGCTGCAGACTCCGCCCCTTGTCATTAGAATTCACCACACCAGTGCAAGAGGGAAATTACCATCTATTATTGATAAACATTGTATTATTGAAGCTTGCAAACGTATTGTCTATACTTAAAAGACAAAACAACTGACATTTGAATGCTGTTTTTTTAAGTGTTTTAGATGTACATGGTCTGTGTTGGGAAAAATTCTTTGTGAATAGTTTGATATTTCATGACGATGCATTAATAGCCTCACTCAGAGGGGGAGATTTACTAATATTTTGCGCTGTATTTGCGTCACAAAAGTCCCGTAAAAAGGCATAAAATCTTTTTTCCTAATTAATTACCGTAAAAGTAATGCGAAGCAGCGCATTGCGCTGGTTCGCATTACTTTGCTCCATGAGGTCGTACCAAGGGTGGCGCATGAGCGTTCCCATGCAACCATCCAAGGTTTCTTCTGCTGAACTCAATTTACTAAAAACAGTAGATTGGGTTTAGCGCGAGAAAACTGCACCCTTTTCAACTAGGCGCAAGGAAGGAGAAATGCTTTAATTTCTCATTCTTTTTCCGACTTTGCGTGCATGCTGCACTGTGCAGCACGTATGCAAAGTGGGAAAAGCTTTGCATCATGCCAAGCATAGTATTTTGTACATAAAGGGTGCCCTTCTTGTACAAAATCTATCCTACACTCATGCACACATACTAGCGCTACGGTGCTAAGGTGTGTGCATGGTGCACAGCAGCTGAAATCAGCGCAAGAGCAAGGGAAAGGGGAGGCAAGAGCCATATCTTTAAAAAGATGGTGCTCTCCTGCTCCCTCCCTTTCACGCATCGCAGCCTTGCGGGTGGCTGCACAGCGTTGCATGGAGATTTGGTAAATCTCCCCATAGTGTCATGTAAAATTCGGGTGCAACAATTTCCTGGAAAAATATTGTCCCTTCATTGTACTGAGTTGATTGCACCCGAATCTGAGTTTTTGTCCCTATAACGTTATTTTTTGCAACTGGTTTCCGGTATTCCCTTTACCATATTATTTTGACTCTGCAATTTAAAATGCATGTACAAAAACAAAAAGAAACACAGCCTAAGTGCAGTTTAAGCGAAACGGGTGATTTGAAATCGGCAAAAAACACCATTAGCACCCCATTGCACCCTACCGAAATATATCATAGCTTAGCAACGTTAAGGAGGCTTTTAGTTTGGAACGATTAATACAAAATATTTACTTCAAAATTGGTTGATTGGGTTTGGAAACATATAAGTCCAGAAACTTTGAAAAATATACATTTAAAAGTGGCTTTTTTACATCCTCATCCTGGCCATAGCTTCAAAGTTGGCCTTTGTCTTGCCAATGACTCAAATAAACCAACCTACTTCCTACTGACGTCCTAGTCGATATAGGAAATAGAACCAACTTGTGGTGATGGCAAGTTTGAATAATCTGGAAATGTCAACCTGATGGCCTATTTAGAGTAGGGTGGTAACAGTATACCTCTCAAAAAATGGGAGAAGGCCTAGTCTATCTAACTCTTTATTATCCCACTTTATCAAGAGATGGGGGGACCACTGAGGGGTATATTCACAAGAACGTGTGATAACTACTGCAAGAGTAACGTAACACAACTTTCAACATCGCAGCCCGTCCCGGGAAAATAACCCTGGGTCAACATGGAATTCACAACAAGGCTGTAGCATGCGATAGACACCAGATAACGCGTCAAATGTCTGCGTGAAAATCGACGCCACTCCACAAATATGCGATATGGGAACGCAAAAAAACATGCGATGAGGCAAATCGTGGGACAAAAATCAGGGAAAACAAGCCACAGGCCTGCAAATCCCACCCGTCTTGCATGAAAATGCACTATAAAAGAAAGAAAAAAGACAAACAAAATGAACCAATTCTAACTGCGTAGCACCATGGATGCAGCCGGACTGAGTGCAGAGGACAAGCCAAACCCCACAAGCCCCACGGAGGACCCGAATGGAACCCCGTGTTCGGGGAAGGGCAATGAGAAGAGGAAGACCAGGAAGACCAGATCATCGTCACGGAGGTCATAGGACAACTCCAGTGCGGCACTGGCAAACCAAACGGAAATATGGCAGGCCATCATCACCAACGTCAATGCAGTCGGAGTGTCGAGGAGGTCACTGGAGGAGGTAAAAATGTGCTGGCATGAAGTGCACAGCCAAATCAAGGAGAAGCTCTCTGCCAACAGGAAGACAGCAAGGGCAACTGGAGGTGGGAGTCCTGCGACACAGGAGGAGCTGGATGACCTGGAGGAAATGGTAGCCATAGTCAGCCGTGTGGAGAGGGTGGCAGGAATTGAGGGCCTAGACACAGCACGACACGACCTGACCCAACAGCAAAAGGGTGAGTAACAGCCAGGGATGGGGGGGACGAGGGAGATGGGCACAAAGGCACACATGCACAATTATGTGTAGCACACCCACAATGATCGTGGAACATGTCACTGATAGCCTTGGCACACTGCAGCACACATAGAAACGCCAAGTAGGCCCCGGTCCACAATGTGCACAAAGGGGCCCCCTCCAGATCACCAATATCACAACCGACCCATGCACATGTACTGAATTCAGCAAATCAGCTGCTCTATGACCCACACTGACTATGCAAGTATCACTGCATGCCCGATAGCATGGCAGCAGCCCACAAACATGAGATGGCCCACAAATCTGCATGGAGGTAACTCTATGTAGATCACATCCGTAAATGTCCACGTGCACACACAACCCATGCCGTACAATACATGCAGCAGACGAACAATGCACCAGGCCACATAATCTGTCCGAGAACACATATGACCTAAGTCAAAAATAAATCAGGCCCCGAAAAGCACACAATTCAAAGGCACTCCTCCTCAAAGGGAGAAGGCTACATGAAATGAGAGCTGCTGGGGCAACTCCCCCACAATGCAGCACACACATAGCAATAACAGAACATCAGTAATGACGGCAATGTGGTACAAAGTGCAACACCAACAGCATAGGCCACGGCTCACAACAGGTCCTGCGCGTGCGTAGTAACTGTCCACTCACATCTGGCATTGCCTGACACTGTGTGATGATAATGCATGGGTACTACAACACATCCGTCATGTAGTCGAAAAACACACTGACTGCCATCAAATAGCTAGCTCCACCAAAACTGTGACAATGTACATTGCCATGCAGTCTGAATGTAAACATCTGCAAAACTCCAACATACACGTGTAACTCTGTTAACCTGCATCTCATCTTTCACATTGCTGAGGGACAAACAACACCTCCTGCAGGGTACACCACACCTCACATCATTGATGACAACGAGGACAACCTGCAAATATTACAAGACACCCTCCAAAGATTAATGGACAGCCTCCGCACTCCATCCCCAGGAGCAGGGCAGGTCAGCTGCCCTGCGGTGAGCCCACCACCTGCCCAGACCACACAGCAGGAAATACACACCACCACGGCTGTATCCCAGCACCCCCGACCAATACATGGAGTTCCAACGTGTGTGGAGTTGCCAGATGAAGTTGGCTGAACAGCTGCGGGTGGGTTTCGAACTCGTGGCAGTCAAACTCGATGCCATACGTGGGTGTCTGAGTCCCATCAGGGTTATGTACAGTCCCTATCGGACACCCCCTGTACGCACCATGCTCTGCCACAGACCTTGGCTGACCTCGCTGGGGCCATTAATCTACTACAAGAACTGTCCAGTCAGACAGGCACCAGCGATTACAGCACAGAGTTGGAAGAGATGCGGAGGCCAATGGAGACCATGGAGCAGATGCAGGCTGGAAGTATGTCTCCCACGGCTGGACACCAACGAGTAATGAGTGGGAACGTCAATGCCCTGCAGTACTTCATCTTGCCATTGCTGCCACTGAGCTGCTGCCAGAGGACTGCAGCAGGAACATCAACACACACAGCTCTGACCCCTGATGTATCAGTGGCACACAGTGATGCTACCCCATTACCCTCGCAGTCTGTTGTGTCAGTGGCACACAGTGATGCAGCCATCACCCTGCCACACACACCAGACACACTGGACACAGAACCCTTATCAGGGGAGTAAGAAGGGGATAGGAATTATGGAGTGAGGAAGAAGGCAGTAGCATCCATCATCGCCATATGCCCTGTGTCTGGCTGGTGATGACCTATGCATCATGCCCTGGGAAACACCTCCTACTGACCCCCAGAACACTCAGCGACATTCACCCGGACCCCGACACGGACTCCAATTTCATCACTGCTGGCCAATTACACAACAATCCTGCTGTGTACTGCACCCTCCCACTTCCTAATCACTTCTGAATCCCCAAAGGACTATTGTTTGCCCACCACTGGGCTTTCATGTGATGTGAGCTTGGATGGCCATGTACAGCTCCAGCTCTGTCAATCACCTGAATGTGAATAAAACATTCTGAATCACACAGATGTGTCATTACTATGTTCACTCACATATGTATGTATGGATGGATGTAGGGACAATGATTACACATGAAGGTACACCATGGTAAATGACATCTATGCGCATGTGTATCCCCAAGACACATAGAAAATTGATTGACTGTGAAGGTGAGTACCGATGTGGCCCCATTTCATATCAACAACAATCTCACGAACCCGCAACGTAGGCACACGTCCATGTGTTGAATAGGGTTGTGTGTAGGAGTGACCAAATCGGTAGCATGCTAGGAGTCGTTTCCTACATTACATGTGACAAGAGAACTTCACGACGGATACCTACTTACACAAATCTGTGTGGGCACATTCTGTTATGATATATGACATTGCTCCACATGGTCAGAGGTTGGACACCATACTCACATTGCTGAAGTCACGTAAGTGCACATGTCGGTCCCTGCTTCATGTGCAATGTGTAACAATAGTACGTCATTGTCGTGTTCAAGGAACACCAGTGTGAGCCAATCCATTAACTGGTCCGGGCAGGTATGCTCAGCCCACGCCATTTCACCAATCTGCAATACAGCCCAATAGGGGAGCGCCTCTATGTGGTTACTGCACATGAGGAATTGTGCAATATCCCGTGCACAACTGCCAATGCATACACAGTCTGTCAAGGCATCCCATGCACTGCTGTCTCTGTTACACTCCGGTTCCTGTTCAAACAGGGGGCGCACACTTATGTCATAGTCCAATTCATCTATGGTTGTGTTGGATAGGCAGACATCCATGGGACACTCAAATGTGCATTTTTGGCAGTGGAATCATGGCTGGATGCAGGTAAAGTAGGCAATGCGGAAGCTGAGCCAGTAACTGATCGGCAGCACTGCCAGTGGCACTCTGCGCCCAATAAATGCTGCATATGTGAATGGTACTGTTCCACGTGACGGGGGTTGTGCATGTACCCGGTAGGGCCTGCCATTGCCTTGGTGCGTCTTGTGGAACCGGAACTCTTCTGAACTGTGACAGTTGTGTGGAGGATATGCCACAGCTCTGAGCACTGATTCGAATTAGTGTGCAATGTTGGGATGAATGGGTTGCTGTTTCCATGAGTGTCAAGGGAATCCCATGCAGGGGTACCTCCGGCAGGGGCTTCTGTGTGTGGAGTGTGGATGAGTCAAATACTTTATTTGCGATTTGCGTGGTGTGGGAGTCGTCCACATCTCCCATGGCATCTCTCTCAGGGTGTTCCAGGTGCGTTCTGGACCAAGGTCAGGTCCTCCCGCCTTCTGCATTCGAACAATGGAGCTTTCATCCCTGATGCTTGTCTGACTTCTACTTGCCTTTTCAGAATGTGATGTGGCTTTGGCGCTGAAATTGGGTCACAGCCTTGGGCTCATGGTGTACGGATGGCAATGCACACACACATGTTGGCATGTGGAGCCAGGTGCCCTGCAAGGCCTTGCGCTGCTTGTGCCATTTCAGTCTGTCTCTCTCTCTCCCTCGCTCTCTCCCTCTCTTTCCTTTGTTGGGCGCATGGCACACCTTCTTCTCTTAGATTTAGTTATCCAGGCTGAGTCCTATGGATTGTCCAGTGAGGACCCGCTAGGTGTCATCCGAATGGTTGTTTTGGCATTTGTTTGTATGGTGTTTTGTGTTGGTGATTGCATTGCTGTATGACTTAATCTCCATTTTCTGGCCACACATGTATGTTGATTTTCCTGCTTGTGCGACATCAGGCAGAATATTTGTTTGTTGGTGTGCAGTTTCTTGGTCTGGGGTTGGGAGTGGGCCCGGGGGGGGGGGTTGCGGGCCTGGGTGTTGGGTCGGTGGGTGTTGTAGCCCTCTTGGGTGTCCGTGCTGCATGTTCAGTAGCTCCATGGCATCTGTGTGTCTTCAGTTGTGGCTGTGGGCTGTGCTCCCTTTTGTGGTGCAGGCTGTGGGCCAACTTTACACGAGGTCAGAGCAGGTGTAAAATTCCTGCTGCTAACGTGCCTTATCGCATGTTTTGTGTTCTTTTTTTTTGTAAAAACAATTTTTATTGGTAGTCAAGTTCGAAATTAGTACAGTACAAAGGAGAAAACAATGTGGTATTAGCCGATAAGTCAGGATAAAACGACAGTTCCGACAAGACACCTTTTATATAGAACATTCCCCCAAACCGATCCCTCCCTGTGTCCCACCCCCCCAGTCAGTGTGCCGTTGTCTTCTCTCTCAATCATCCAAGTGCAAACATAGTCATTTCCTCAGTAGGAACCGTAGTAAAAGGTAAGTAGCGCATATCAATGGGGAATCGGACCTCTCAGAACCTCTATCGTTACTTGTAAGTAGTGTGTGCCTCGCTGGAAGTGAGGTGCTCCCCAAAACAGTGCCCCTACCGTGTTGTCCCCCCCTCGTCCTCGCTCAGTTTGCTCTCAGGCTGCTGGAGCGCAACAACAAGGGCCTCCCACGCTCTAGCCACCTCCAATGCCTTGTCATTATCTAGGCTCCTGGCCTGTCGCAGCCGCAAAGCACTTTCCGCTTTCGCCCATCGCTCCAAAGTGGTCTTCCAACGCAAGTAGCTGGGTCCTTGGCTAGATTTCCAGTGCATGGTGATCTCTAGTTTGGCTAGTATCAAGCCCAGATCGTAAAATTTACTGGTAACGCGAGTACGGGGGGTGTGAGGGAACCATAATATTAGGCAGATGCCCATTTCGGCATCGATCTGCCGGTCCGTGACAGCATTCAGGCAGGACATCACCGCCTCCCAGTAACCAGTCAACGTACTGCAGGTCCAAAACATGTGCGCGAAGTCCGCTTCCGTTGCCCTACATCTAGGACAGAGCGAAGATGCACCTTTGAAATATTGTGAAATCTTAACTGGTGTTAGGTATGCTCGGTGTAGGGTGAAAAACTGGATCAACTGGAACCTGGCGTTCCTAGTGCCCTTCCATGCCCGCCGCAATAGCTGCGGCCATGTCGACTCAGGGATTGGTCGCCCGAGATCCCCTTCCCTCTTGGCTCTCAGTCCAGCCAGGGGCCGCAGGGTGGCAGTTGACAACCTCCGGTAAAGGCAGGTGACGGCCTTGTAAGTGCCAGCAGCCATGACCACATATTGACAGCTCTCCGAGGTCGGCGGTTCGGCGAGCCCGCTCTTCCAGTGTCGGCGAATACCGGCCACTAACGAGGCGTGTAGCAGATAGTCACCTCTCGGGAGATCGTAAGTATCCCGCAACTCTTGAAACGTGAGCAGTGACCCATCTTTGTAAAGATCGCCGATCATCTGCAAGCCAAGCTCCTCCCATGTTGCCAGTGCCGACCAGTCGCTGCCGTGTGGAAAGGCCGTGCTCATCCCTAGCGGGATCTCAGGGGCATAAGGGCGAGTGGCACCGGAGCGCCTGTGGCAACGAAGTCAGCAGCTACGAATCGTACGTTCCTCCATTGTGAGCTGGGCGAGGTCCAGTTTCTGGCCCAGGACTATAAAGGAGATGACGTGTCTCGGGAATAGTCTGCCCGCTACTCCCACTGGACCTCGGAATTCCAAGGCCACTGCCTGGGTGAGCCACTGCCGTTGCGCCGCCAGGTAGTACCATTCGAAGTCCGGGGCCGCAAGTCCCCCGTCTGCCCTGGGGCGCATCAATGTGGCCAGTGCAACTCGCCGTCTGCCTGACCCCCAGATGAACCCAGAAGTTAGGGAGGGGAGTCTGCTAAAAACCGACGCAGGGATCCAGATCGGCAGAGTGCGAAACAGATATAGCAATCGGGGAAGTGCCACCATCTTCAGTAACGCCACTCGTCCCGCGACCGAAAGCGGTAGCGTCCGCCAGAATCCCAGGCAGCCCTGCAAGCTCCGAATTGCCCTGTTGATGTTACCCTCTAGGAGGGCCAGCGGCGAATGATAGATGTGCGTACCCAGATAAGGGAGGCAATGGTATTCCCATCGTAATTCGCCCTCCGGTTGGGAGTCATCCGCCCCCGGTGCCAGCGGGAAGAGGCAAGACTTCTCCCAGTTGACTCTCAGTCCCGAGAGGTGGCCAAAATCCGACAGCAATCGCTCGGCCCCACGCAGGGAACCGCCTGTGTCCGCCAAAAACAGCAAACAGTCGTCCGCATAGAGAGAGATGTAGTGGGTGTCGGCTCGTAGAGGAAGGCCTACATACGCTCGACCTATACGGGCGTGAGCTGCCAGTGGTTCAATAGCGAGCGCAAATAACAGGGGGGACAGGGAGCATCCCTGTCGGGTCCCCCGGCCTACCGCGTAAGGGGCAGATATGGTGGCCCCCGTCTTAACTCACGCAGTGGCCGCGGCGTAGTGCAATGCGGTCCACTTTACAAAGCGCTCGCCCAATCCAAAGGCTTCCAGCACTCGGAGCAGGTATGGCCACTCAACACTGTCAAACGCTTTCTCAATGTCAATCGAGAGAACAGCGGCACCCGGGCGAGCAGCGGCATCGCCCCCCATGATCCGAAGCAGCCGGCGCACACAGGTGGCGGTGGTGCGCTGGGGAATAAAGCCCGCCTGGTCGCAGTGTACCAAGGTGCGCATGTGGGCCAGAAGTCGCGTCGCAAGGATCTTGCTCAGGATCTTATAGTCCGTTGTGAGCATGGAGAGTGGGCGGTAGGCCGAACGGCAGCTCGCATCGCCGTCCCGCTTCAGTAAGGGTATCACCAAAGCCTCGCGAGTAGACGCTGGTAAGATCCCGGTGTCCCAGGCCTCCCGATAAACCGCCTGCAATCGCGGAATCAGTACATCCGCATAGGCTGCATAAAATTCAATTGGCAGCCCATCTGTGCCAGGGGTCTTGCGGCGGGCCATGTGTCTGATGGCCACTCTGATCTCTCCGTCAGAGATATCCCCGCCCAGGTGGGTCGCATGTTCCGGGTCGAGCCGGGGCAGCTGCGCTGCCAACAGGAACTCCTCCAGCTCCACCGGGGCACCCGGCATCCTGCTCCTATAAAGGTGCGCATAATACGTGAGGAATTGATCGTTGATCTCCGACTGCGTATAAACCATGTGTCCCTCCGGGGCGGCCAGCGCCACAATCGGAGTGCCACGGGTCCCAGGGCTGGCCAACCATGCCAGCAGTGAGCCCACCTTGTCACGCTCCGCATGAGCTCGAACAAGAAACTCCTTATAGTCAAAGCAGCGCAGCTTTTCCATTGCTGACGCCACTTCCTCCCGTGCGACCGAAACCGCTCCGTGAGCCTCAGGAGTCACGTGGCCGTGCCGTTCCTCTTCGCGCAAGTGGCCCTCGCTTCGCGCAACATCCTGCAGGAGGGTCTTACGGATTCCCGCGGTAGCCGAAATACAGACGCCCCGAATTACCGCCTTAAAGGCGTCCCACTCCAGCGCCCTACTGGAAGCCGTGCCCACATTAGCATCGAAATAGCCGTCCACCCCAATGCGTACATCGGCCTTAAATGCCGGGTCCTCCAATGTCAATGAGTTCAACCGCCATGTCGGGATAGTTGACGACGCCTCAGCCATTGGACCAATACTAGGCAAGGATTATGGTCGGATATCGTCCTGGCCAAGTATTCGCTGTGGCGGACCAGGCTTTGGGCGTCCGGCGAGCAGAGAATGCTGTCAAGGCGAACATGCAGACCGTGTGGGGGGGAGTAAAAGGAGAAATCCCTCTCTGTGGGGTGTTGAGTCCGCCATGCATCGACCAGGCCCCAGCTACTTTGCCACTCTCTCCTACTCTTCGCTAGTCTGTGAGCTGCCGCCTGCGCCAGTGGTGGATGAGATCTATCTAACTCCACGTCCAGTACAGAGTTAAAATCCCCCCCAAGCAGGACCGTGCCGGCCAGGACAGTTGCCAGTTTCCCAGACAATCGGGCAAAGAAGGCAGGTTGTTCCACATTCGGGGCGTAGACGCTGCAAAGCGTCACGTCCCTCCCATCTAGGCGGCCCTGTACGGCCACAAACCTCCCCTCAGGGTCGACCACTGTTACCAAAGGTTGGAAGGGAACCCCTGCCCGCACCCAAATCAAAACCCCCCTTCCGAAGGCCGAGAATATTGTGTAAAACAGTTGTCCCCGCCATCTGCGCTGTAGAGCCCGCCCCTCAGTTTGGTCAATGTGGGTTTCCTGCAAGAAGGCAACCTGAACCCCCCTGCGAACAAGATAGGCATGTACTTTATGACGTTTCAGAATGGAATTCAGTCCCCTCACATTCCAGGTCACACACTTCAGCTCAGGTAAGGTCCCCATTCACAGTAACCAGTACAGTTCCGAATAAAGAAAAAAATCATATGCACACTGACAACATCCCAGAACCAGAACCCTGATACCACCCAACAGTCCCGCATCCCACCCATCCCCAGAATAGGTCCCAAACAGTAGAAACCCATCCAAATACCTAAATCCCAAAAATAACAGTCCCTGGTAACTACCAGAGTCCCACAATAGGTGTGAGATAGGGGGGGGGGGTGGCCTGTCGCTATTTCCAACGGACCGCAAGCAACACATACCTCCCGATCAGCTCTCCCCATCGCGCCCTAGGCGCTCCGCATCCCCTCCCTATTTATGGCAGGAGCCACTGCATAAGGTAGCCGCCCAACACCAGCTCCTCGCCCACCCGGGTGTCATGTCTCCACCCCAAACCCAGATCAGGAGCACAGCAGCTTATACAATACCACTTCGGGGGGGCATTAGGATCATTCGTCCAGCAAGTCATCAGCAGTTCCAGGAGTGACATGGGACGGCTCGGGCCCCCAGCCCCCGACTCCTCCGACGCCGCCTCGTCGGTGCCCCCTCGGGAGCCCGACTCCACTGCAGACGTCGATCCCACTGTCTCTGAAATGGCAGAGACCGCCCGGAGGGCATCCCTGCGTTCCAGCGCAGTCTGCGAGACAGAGGGTGTCCGAGCGTTCGGCGGTCGTCTCTTGGGCCTCCTGTTCCGCCTAGGTCTCGGTGTCATCCTCCGCCGTTCCCCAGACATCCGATGTGCATCTGCGCCGGTCCTGTACAACTCCAGCCAGTCCCATACTTCGTCGGGAGAATCGTAGAAGGAAGTTTGACCATCCATCATGATCCGCATGCGGGCTGGGAACAAGAGAGATTGGCGGATACCTTCCTCCCAAAGAGCCTTCTTGACCGCCAGGAAGGTTGATCGCTGCCTCTGAACCTCCAAGGAATAGTCCGGATATATGGAAACCTGGGCGTTGTCCACCTTATAGGGCCCCAGTGCTCGCGCCTTTTGCAGGATGAGATCCCGATCCCTGTAGTGCACCAAGCGTGCCACCACCGGGCGAGGGGGCCGACCCTCGGCCGGGGGCCGAGCCGGCACCCGGTGAGCACGTTCCAGAGTGTAGAACGGCGACAAACCCTCCGGTACCACCACGTCGCGCAGCCAGGACTCCAGATAGCCCAGCATGTCTGTCCCTTCAATCTTTTCAGGCAGGCCCACCACGCGTATGTTATTGCGGCGGTTGCGTCCTTCGGCATCCTCCGCCCTCTGCTCCAGCATTTGCACCCTTTGCTGCAGTTCCCCCAGCAAGGCCTCCGATGCCTTAGCCGTGGGTTCCAGGGCGTCCAACCGGCTCTCGGTCAGCTTGACCCGGTCTGCCAATTTGCCGTGGTCCACACGGAGCAGCCCCAGATTCGTGGATACCTGTCCGATGTCATGGTGCAAGGCCTCCCTGGTGTCAGCGATGGCCTTCAAGATCTGCTCCAGTTGGCCCTGTGGTAGGCCCGTCGCCGATCCAGTGTCCGGAGTGGAGTCCTGGCTGTCCGCCGCTCCCCCAGCAGCACCCGGGGGAGGTTTTGGGCGCTTCCCCATGGAGGCAACCGGCTTCGACTCTCCCCGATATCAGGAGTGGTGTTATCCCCCAGGTAGATCTGTCGAGGGTGCACGCTGCGCCAGTTGTCCAGCACACAAGGCCGCAAGTCCAGGTGACACTCGCCGTGTCACACATGTGCCGGCTCCGTGGGCCCCCAAGGCCAGCAGCCCCCTGCCTGCGCTAGGCCAACACACTCCTCAGCCCAGGATACTAGCCGCAAGGGGCCCTCTCAGGCGAGCCGCCCTCCCGAGTCCAGGAGCGATGTGCCCGGCAGGCGGCAATCAATGTGGCCACTACAGTACGGCGTCAGTGGCAGCTAGCCAGGGTCCCAGCCACGAGGGGCCAGGAAGAAGCACACTCACCGGGAGTTGTTCCCGGAATGCGGGCCCCGCCACATCCAGAGGCTCCTAGATCGGGCCCCAGCTCCCAGCGTCAGCAGCAGTCAGCAGGGCCCCAGGAGACCGGGCCGCCTCGGGGGTCCACAGCGCCGGCCCGCCAAACCTCCCGGCGTCAGAAGGGCACTCCGGCGGCAAGCGGCAAACGTTCAGTGCCGGTCGAACACTCCCTGGGAAGGCAGTGCAGGATCGGGCCCTCCCCGATCCTGCGTCCCGCGTCTGGTGCTCGGCAGGCCATCGGGCCGTAGGATGTGCCCAGCCTCCTCACCTTCGAGCTTCACCGGCTCGGCCCCTCCGGGGCACCGCTGCAAGGCAGCCCAGGTTCCGCTGCCGCAGAAAGCCCGCAATTCCGGGGCTCCGAACTTCCTGTTGGCCGGCGGCCGGCCGGCCCCCACCGTAGGTCGGCCTCTTGTATAATCGAGGCCGGGGATGCGGCCGATCACCTAGGCCGCTGAAAATGGCCAGCGCCGCCCGCGAGATCCCGGGCACGGCGCGGCCCCACACAGCCGCAGGGCCGACCCCTCCGCCACCGATCAGGCCACACCGTCTGCGGGAGGAGATGCGGGCGATCCCAGGGCCCCAGGGTCGTCAGGATAAGCTCCAACAGGATGATTAGGGGAGGCCGCCTCGGAGCTCAGCGCTCACCCGTCCATTTTCATCTGCAGCCAAGCCACGCCCCCTGTTTTGTATTCTTATCGCCGATGTGGCTGGTCGTTGTGAATGTTGAGGTGTCGTGTTGTCACAGGTTTTGGCATGGGAACGCCTACTCTGCATCTCATTAGCGATAGTTGCCGGGGTCCTCTGTGGCAATGTTTTATGCGGATGCTATCGTGGGTAAACTGGTGCCGTGGGCTGTTAGCACCAGCTTGTGAATGGGGAGGTAAATTTATCACGACTTTGGCTGCGCTAAAGTCAATTTGGCGATGGCTCCTTGTGAATATGCCCTTTAGTTTCTAACAGAGGCGCCTCAACCATCTTCATTGTTAGAAACATCCCCCTTCAATCCCATCAACTAGTGACAATGGTAGTACCTTCAAGATTATGCCTGTCAGCTCCTTTGATGCTTGCTGCAATCATATGTGCAGCGTGATTCAGGGCATCAAAAATGCTTAAATGCCCCTAAAGTGCTGGGTCCTAAGAGGCACTGCTATATTCCTTTTAAAATACAAAACACTATTTTAGGGGATTTCTTAGAACAAAATGCCCAACAGTCTTCCATAACACATCAAACTGATCACTAGTATTTTTTTTAATATAGGTGCTACTCTCAACTTATGGGCATTAGCACTTTCAAAACACAAAAATTCCTTACCAAGTAAGTGGGGAATTTTAATTATGGTGAGCCGGCCTTCTCTAGACTGGCAGAGGCACCACCCCTGCCACCTCAGCTGCTTAGTAGTCAGCTCACACTGGTCTAAATTAACCTCCTAAACGCCTGCCAATTCAGTGCATTTGATATAAAAGAGGCATTCTAAATTATTTTCATAATTAAAATGTCAAACTAATTGCCTAATGTCGTTCAGGCTCATTAAACTATTTCATATCATGGAAAGGGGTCCAAAAACTGCGGAATTTTATAATTCCATAACAAGACTTCAAGTCTTAAATAAGAAGAAACCCGGGCTGCTGGTTTCAAAGTCATGATAAATAACACAATCTGGTTTTATTGGATTGTCATTAATGTATGATAAGTTTGGGGGGTGGGGTGATTCCATGATGTCACAGACCCATCATGGGAGAAATTTAAATACATGAACATCAATAAGTACGAGAGTAAATGGAAGCTGGTATATTGAAAATGATTAGTAACGAAAACTAAACTATTAATTAGAAATGTAATTTTCACCTCTACAAAATCAATGGAACATCCTTGAAAACCTAAATCATGTTGCCTGTGTGCTATTAGTTGCCTATTCCCATCTTGAGACAAGATTCTGTTTAAAGCCAATTGGTCCTGATTCACAAAAATCAGTTGGAAATTTGCTCTCATAAGTTTGCTTCTATCAATTACATTTCAAACTTTTTCAGAATTCACAATGGTTTCTAGGAGAACTCCTGAGGGGGCCTTGGGGGGGGGGGGGGGGTGTTGACGACCGCAGAGAGGTCCCCCCCCCCCCGGGCAATTTGGGCGGATTTTTTGTACATTGGGCTGCTTTTTAGTAGCGCCCAATTTTGTGTATACATTTTTCCTGACTCCACCATTTTAGATTTCGGTGACCTGGTGGCCGGGGTTTATAGTGATTTTTGAATAATTTTCATCTGTGGTAATTTAGTGTTGGCTCTTGTGTGGATATTATGGCAGCTGAGGACTACCGTGTTCAAGAGGCCATTAGGCTTCTTAGCGAAGCGGGCCGTCTCGACTTGGTTATGGGGGACGTGGCAGGGCCTTCTCGGCCGACCCGTCAGGTGTCTGTCGGTGTCGCGGCTGTTGTCGCTGCTTTCATGATACCCAAACGGCCTAAAATGGATGCGGTGAGTGAAAGGGGTCGCCCGCGCAAGACGGCCCCGGGGTTGAAGTTGCGTCCGGCTGCGGTGCGGGAGTCGGGTGCTTAGGCCCCGCCGCAGCCGGAGGTTATGGGGGGGTGTGTTGAGCGTGCAGAGGCGTTTAATGCGCCGGCAGAGCTTCCCATTGCTCCGACGCCTAGACCGCGTGCCGTGTCTACCCCTGCGCAGCGAGGGCGGCGCGGGGGCGGGGAGGATTAAAGAAGCGCTCCGCTTCTGTGGCCGTGATCCCTGTCTGTGGTGCAGCGCAAGCGGGGGAGAGCGTAAGTGAACAGGAGGTTCGCGTTCAGGCGCCAGCCATTTTTTTCAGTGGCACGCCGGGTGGGAGAGTGCAGGGGCTTGTTAGCCCCCCTCCCTATTTTGTGGCTTCAAGGCAGGTATGTGGGACTGAGGCACGAGGGGCTGGGCACACTTTTCTTGTTAATCCCCCTTTTGTTTTTGGTTCCCCCAATGCGGGGGGAGAGAATGATTGTAGTAGGTCTGTGGTACAGGCAGGGGTTTCAGTTGAGGCCCCCCCTTTAGCCCCCTCCTTCCCCCCCCCATGATTCTCCAAGAGCAGAAGTGGTTTTAGTGCATAGTGGTTCAGTGGGGGAGGGGGAGTGGGCACACAACATGTCTCCACGTCCAGAGTTGGTGTCTGATTCAGGTCTTATGCCCCCTCCTTCTCATACTTGGGGTGTTGGTGGTCAGGCTTTTGGGGGTCCCCTGGGTCCCAAGCAGGTGAGGGTGGGGCTCGCTGAGAATAGGGGTCAGGGTGGTGAGTCTAGGTCTTGGGAGGGTTTAGACATTTTTCCTGCTTGGTTGGAAGGGCTGAGGGACGCTGGGGTGGGGGATGCTGGGTTAGAGGTGAGGGGTCAACAGTCTGTTCAGGGTGTGAGGGTCTCTCCTAGTCTGTCTTTGAGGGTTCCGTGTAAGTCTGTGGGGACCCAGGAGTCTGTGGAGGTTGGTAATGAAGCTCGGGGAGGTCAGGTGGTGGCCCCTGCGGCTTCAATGGTTCCGGCCATGTTAGATTGGAGTAGTGACAATGAGGTGGGTGATTCCCCTCCCCCGGCGGCGGCTGCACGCAGGGCGGGGGTTTTGCAGTTTAGACAAGTTGAGCCAGTTAAGAGTGTAGGGCCTGGTAGGGGATTTTCTAGTGGTATTAGGGATTTTGGTGTAGATACTTTTCAGGGTCCCGGCACATCAGTCCAAATTTTCTCTCCACAGGTTAGGGAGTTTCAAGGAGCAGCACACTCGGTAGGGCGAAGTGCGGCCCTGTGGTGCAGAGGAGAAGGGAGGGTGGAGCCTGGCACAGCACGTCCCGTACCGGCGGGGGATCCCGGCGCCGACAGTAAACGCAGGTCGGGCGCGACCTCAGTGGCCCCAACTTCTATACCTTCACGTCGGACGGAGTGGACAGCAGGAAATGCTTTAGGTGTTAGTCAACTTATTGGGGAGCAGCGGCGGGTACAGTCGGCTCCTCCTCCTGGTGTACTGAAAGGGTCCGGTCAGGCCTGTGTTGGTTATGACGGGTCCGGTAAGGCCCGTGTTGGTTATGAAGGGCCCGGTAAGGCCCGTGGTATGGTGTCAATTGCTGGCCCATCGCAGTTGGAGGAGCCATTAGTTTTGGACTACGATGAAGAGAGCCCTGAGGAAGGGGAGTTGTGTGAAGTGGAGTTTGGGGGGGGGCTCTCTCATGCTTCTTGTTGTTTTTTGCAGGCGCTGCCAGTGATACCGCCCAAGGGGGCTACAGCATCTGGACCCAGAAGAGAGCGCGGCCCCTCGGTGAGGGCTCCTCCACGGGTGGATAACGTTGAATATGTGTCATGGCGATCGGTGCCTGGTCAGGCCCCCTTGTTAGAGCCAGGTGAGTGTTCTGTACCACGGGCCAAACCTAAAATGGTGTCTGTGGGGACGGGGGGTGAAGTGGATGGGTGTGCAAGAGAAGGAAAATTATACAAAGGTCGTTATGTTAAAGATCAGGGGGTTGGTACAAGCGAGGATGCGGGTGATTTAGGCAATAAGGTGGAGAGTGGTGTAAACACTGAGGAGGTGATCGTAAGCAAGGATACGTTGCATAGCAAGGAATTAAAAATCAGGAAGCTGCCTTACATGGGAGTGACAAAACCTCTGGGTGCACACTTGATGTTGGCCACTAAAGAAAGGATTTGGAAGGGTGAATATGTTGAACTTTTGAAACTATTAGATAGAGAGCTTCGCTCAAAAGAAGGCTCTAAAGAAGAAGAATATGAGCTAGCTAAGCGCCCGAAAGTGCCTTTAACTATTGAGAATTGGACTGCAGCATTTTTGATTTAGGCTAGCGTTTATTCCGAAAAATTCCCAGAGCGCAGTGTTGCTATTTTTAAATACATGGATGTGATACGGAAATTACTGGCAGTGGTTATGCTTGGGCACAATATGACTAGGAGTTTCGGGCTCGCATGGCTTGGGATCCAGAGGCTAAGTGGGGGGAATTGGATACTGATTTATGGCAGCACACGATGGGGCGTCAGCAGGGGGTAAGACAATTTTTACGGCTAGTGGTCTGCCCTCAGTGTATCGGCCCTTTCAGGGGAAGCCCACCCGGGGTGGGGTGGGAAGTACTACAACGGCACAGGCGGGAGTCGGTACATGCTGGGATTTCAATAAGTGTGAACAACAGGGGTTCGGTCCATAGACACTTGGTGGGGGCTAGACCCTATATTCAATCGCAATCAACACACAGTGCCCACACCACAGTTACTCAATACGTGTTTTCAAAGGGTAAGAAACCAATTTATTGTCGCTTCCCTAGACAACAATACTTTGTGTCCATTATTTTATTTCTTTTTCATATTTGCAAAAACTCATAACAAAAAAGAACACAATAAATTGAAATATTTACAAGGCTAAATAGACTCTATACAAACATTAAAGACAAAAATTATTTACACATTAGAAAACATTTCAACATCAAGCGTTACAAAAAATGATGCTAATTATATCACAAACAACAGTTATTATAATCAATTAATGAGAAAAGGTGAGTTTGGGGGAAAAAAATAAGTGACTCAATGGCTTATAGACACTTGAATACTGGACCAGCCGGTCCTAGTATCCTAAGTATGGCAAATTATTTTTCCCAAACAGCACTGCAGTGTTGTTTGGGAAAAATAATTTGCCATCCTCATGGAGTTCATTGGTGTGCCATTGGCGCCGGAGAAGACAATGGGTCCTTGCACCACCATGTCTTTTTTGGGTATTGAAATTTATTCAATGTCTATGCAGGCTCGCTTGCCCGTTGAAAAGAAGGTGAAAATGTTGGAGCTTTTGGCAACCATGCTACAGAGGCAAAAGGTGTCAGTGAAAGAAGTGCAGGTTTTGCTGGGCCATTTAAATTTTGCATGCCGGGTGGTCAGGGCAGGGAGGACTTTTTGTAGACGCCTGGGTCATGCTTTGTCTGGTCAACACTTACCCCATCACTATGTCCGGCTGTCAGCGGGTGTTAAAGAAGATATTCGGATGTGGTCTGTCTTTTTACAATCCTTTAATGGAGCCCTTTTGGCCCGGGAGGAAGACTGGTTGTGGGACGTGCACATTTTTTCAGACGCGGCAGGCAGGGACGGTTTTAGTTTGTATTGGCAAGGCAAATGGTGTGCAGAGCAGTGGCCTGAGGAGTGGAAGAGCGGTGGGAGGTCCATTGCCTTTTTGGAACTCTTCCCGGTGTTGGTGGCTTTAACGCTGTGGGATGCGGATTTGGCCCATAAGAAAGTGCTTTTTCGAATTGACAACATGGCTGTGGTGGACATAATTAACAGACAGTCAGCCAGAGATGAACAGATTCTGAAATTGCTTCGTGTCTTTGTGTTGGGCTGCCTGAAATTTGACATCAGTTTTAGGGCTTTATACATCCCGGGAGTGAACAATGACATTGTGGATCCTTTGCCTTGTTCGCAGTGGGAGAGATTCTATGGGCTTGCCAAGGTCACGGACAGGACTTCGACCCCCATGCCGGAACATCTGTGGTATGTAAGCAACATAGGGTCATGCAGCTGGTGGTAGGTTCTTTGGCGGTTTCTACTCGGGCAGCTTATGCACTGGCTTGGAATGAATTTTTAGCGTCAGGAGCATCTAGACGGGAGTCTGGTTGGCAGAGATCGGAAGATGTGGTACAGTTTATTCTGGATTTAATGGATAAAGGTCTGTCTAGAGTAACGATAGCTGGGAAGTTAGCGGGCATTGCCTTTATGGGTAAACTTCTTTGGGGATACACTCCGTCTGCAGGGGAAGTGGGGAAGAGGATGCTGGAAGATTGGGCTCGGGAGCAGGGGTCTGAACGTCCTGTGCGATCTCCTTTGTCATGGCAGACTTTAGCCAGGGTGGTCGAGGCATTGCCCTTGGTGTGCAGGGATTCTTTTGAGTCGTGCCTTTTTTCTACACTCATGGTGTGGATGTTTTTTGGGGCTTTTTGGGTTTCGGAGTTGTTGGGTTCCAAGTTACTTCAGGGTCTTAAATGGCAAGAGGTTCATTTGTCTGATAGAGGTGTACATATTTGGCTGCGTAAGTCAAAAACAGATCAGAGAAGTAAGGGAAAAGGTGTTTGGTTATTAGCGTCCTCCTCCCCGGAGACTTGCCCTTTACAGTGGGCACGACGTTGGTGGGTTTTGTCTGGTAGGGATGTTGAAGCCAGTGTTTTTCAACACCTCGATGGGTCTCGGGCCCCTGAATATCAACTTCAGATGGTGCTTCGAAAAGCTTTGGGGAGTATAGGTTTGGATGAGTCGCAGTATGGTACTCATTCATTTTGAATTGGGGCTGCAACCGAGGCCTATCATCGGGGTTGGTCCAGGCGGAATATCATGCGCTTAGGGCATTGGTCATCTAATTGCTTTCAGCGATATGTGAGGACTGTGGAGGGGGAGGCGCTTGCGTCATCTGCTTTGTCATAAGTCTGATGCTGTTTTTCTCTTTTCAGGTTCTGTGGCTGGCCCCAGCGCAGCAAAAATGACCATATGGATTGTGGGGCACTCTTTTGTAAAACGGGCTCACGTTCAAGCTTCCCAGAGTTACTTTGGTTCATTATTAGGTTTTAACGAGCGTTTGTTTAAGGTGGTTTGGAAGGGT
Organism: Lissotriton helveticus; assembly: GCF_964261635.1. Classification (NCBI taxonomy): domain Eukaryota; kingdom Metazoa; phylum Chordata; class Amphibia; order Caudata; family Salamandridae; genus Lissotriton; species Lissotriton helveticus. The sequence continues at coordinate 570,872,302 of NC_136071.1, read as the reverse complement.
AAAGGAGGGATGTTGTGGAGGGAGTTGATTCCTGCTCTAAATTCCTGGATGGTTGGGGCGGTGCCAAGATGTCTTGTTAATTCATTTAGGGGAAAACGACTTGTGTGGTGTTAAGGGTGTTGTTTTGTTGAGAGCCATGAAAAGAGATTTGATGCTTTTGAAGGAGCAATGGTCAGGTTGCCATGTGCTATGGACAGAATTGGTTCCTCGTAGAGTTTGGAGGGGTGCTCTCAAGCCTAAAGCAGTAGATAGGGCGCATAAAAAGATTAACCTGGAGGTTTCTAGATTTTGTAGAGGCTTAGGTTTTGGTAGGGTTCTTCATAGAGACATTCGTTTTGATACAGTTGAATTTTTCAGGAATGATGGTGTTCATCTGTCCAGGATGGGGATGGATTTGTATCTGTTGGAGCTCAGGGAAGTTTTGTCTCGTTGTCTAAAAGTTCGGGAGTTTGCTGGTTAGGAGGTACATCGCTAGTATTTTGTTCTTGTTGGCTGTTTTTGGGGGGGCAGAAAGAGGGAGGGCAGTATTCCTTCCCTTCCGCTTCCTGGGTGGCGGGGGTCAATGGTGTTTTCCCAGGATTGGCAGGATTGTGCTGGTTCGTTTGTTTGGTTGGGTAGTTGTCAGGGTGAGTTGGGCAGGCTAATTTGTTGGGGTGGTTCCTGTGGTTGGGGGAACAACGTTGATTGAGGGGCAAGCCGGGGATTTTGGATATTAGTATGGGGGATGTGTTAAGTTTAATTGATAATTCTGGAATTTGCATTGTTGGTATTGTATAATGTTGTAATGTATGGGTGGGGGCGGGGCCAATGACGTGCTAGGGGTGGGGGCAGGGACTGGGGGTTGAGAAAACATTTATTTAGTGAGGTATAGTTTTGTAAGGTGTTTGCCGAGGTTTATGATTGTTAATGAGCACCTGTTTCAATAAAGCGGCCTTTTTCACACAGTTCACGCCTCTGGTCTGCTTACCCCCCCACACCCCTCCCTCCCAATGAGCCGTTGCAGTTTTTTCCCCCTGGAGTTCGTTTGTTAATTTGATTTTAACATGAGCAAACACACAGGTGTGTGTTGCCTTGTGTTAACATCCCGGAGGACCTGCAGATGCACGTGATAGCAGTTTTTTTTCTCCACACGGAAACTATTTTTGCCTGTGGAGAAACCCCATCCCTGATACATTTGCTCCACTATTCAATTTCGTGAATTTTCCCTCCCCATTCCCACCCAGGATATAGATTTACTCTTGCCCTTGACAGAAGTATCCGGCCTAGGAATATACTTTGCAAAATGTTATGAATACACACAAACTCACAGCTTTGAGGGTGTTCATATATTTTACAAGGCTTTCCCAACCTTGGAGGTGCATTCCGTGTTCCAAGGCGCACATTTCCTCACAGCATATTAGTGTCATATTACATGTGAGTAAATTGTTTTACAAGTAAATGGACGATCTGTGAATTGAAAACATGAGATTGCACTAATAAAACATGTCATTTGTGCACAAGTTCAAGTGAGGTGTCCCAATCCAATTGCTTGGTGATTTGGGCCCATATTGTTTCAGTAGCAATGCTAAGATTGTCTGTCTCGCATAGTCACATGAGTATCCCACAGCCAATGTCCCCTGATGTGGCCTTATCCCTCTAGATGAAGAATTCCCATTTACACTGTAAGGTGCACTCTTTAGTGCAGCATGTCTTAACACACACGGCTGACGTAGATCCTCTACAGTTAACCTCGTTTTCAAACAGCAAGCTGTGCTCGTTGCGTTTTGTGTTCTTGTCAGCGTAAATACTTTGTTAGAATTCTGCAGTAATTGTCCTCTAAAGAGATATGCGTTTATTTGTTAGGGACTTATTTGCCACAATCTACAGATTCCGGGCTGCTTCTGAGTGGCAAAAAGAAAAAAGGAAAGTATTTAGAAAAGGAGGAAAATAAAAGAAAAAGTAATAAGGTCACTTTCACTGTTCCTAGATGGTCACATTCCAGTTCAAGTAGAACCAATGCTATATTTAGAGACTGCGGATGACCAGTCTTGTACTATCTGAGTACAAGTACATTATTATTATTCCTTTCCCAAAATAAATCTGATTACCAAGCACGTTTGGCAAAGGATATTTGGTTCTCCATGACCGGTGTGGAATAAAAGATGTGCAGATGCCCCTCAAAAGATAGGCACCAATAACATGCTGGGTAAGAGTTATTAGCTGTTGTAAAGTGAAATAAATTGCAGGCTCCATTTTCAAACGTGAAATAGAAGCATAGAAATGCTGATTCACATATTGTCTATTAATTTCAGTTCTATGATGTACGGTTGTGCATATAAAATCAACACAAGAGAACAATACAGAAATTGACACATACAGGTAATCACAACACAGAAAACCGTTATAAAAATCTATTCTGACAGGTATTGCTCTGACATCCCTTGCATTATTTGTGGCATTCCAACATTCAGCAGGCAGGCTAATCACTCCTTACACTCCTATATTGCCTTCCAATGGTGGTGAAAATTATTTTCGAAATCTGCTGCCTGCCTTAGTAAGCCAATCTCCACAAAACCCTTCTTTATTTGGTTGACTTGCTTCAAATTTCAGTTGGTTTGTTAGGCTTCAGATGTAGCAGCACCCTCCAACTAGATGTACACAAATGTAGGACAAGTGCCCTAAAACAGTCCTTCACGGTTGGTAAATGCCCTGGAGTTTCTGGGGCTAAGAGTAATAAATGGCAGAACCCAGGATGATTTCCCACCCAATTATACCTATCATGGGAGTAAGTCACGATCAAGATTGGACTATACAGTCATCTCAGTCTCACTTATGCCATTCTTCTCCCACTTTTCAATAGAATTCACAACTCGGAGTGATCATTCGTACAAGCTGAACCATTTCAGATTAAATCTTGTTAAACATCGGGTGAATCCAACAGTTAAAGGTAGTATTCACTCGGTCGACTTAAAAAGACTAAAGTGGTCAAACGATACAATTAAAATCCAACAGCAAGAAATTAAAAAGAAGCTAATTGAAAGCATAGCCGGGTGTCATAATAAAATTTAAGCATGGGAAAATTTCACAACAGACTTAACATATTTAATGTCTACTGTTCAAAAACAGACAAACAATTATGGCCATCAAAATCCTAGAGGTAGCACACTAACGGCAGAACTACGAGTCTTAAAACGTAAACTAAGAAAATCCATAAGGAGGCTAAAAAGAACAGCACCTGACTTAGCAGGCTGGGACAGTGTAAGGCAGCTAAGAAAAACATATAAAAAAGAAATCTGGGAAAGTAAAAGAAAAAGCAACGATAAATTCTGGCCCAAACTTATCTGCAGCTCCACAAAATCGAATTCTAAGCAGTTCTGGTTAATTATAAATAAGCTGCAGAGGCAAGTGAATGCATTAACATCAAATATACAAGAATCAGAGTGGGTGGAATTTTTATCGACAAGGTTTTTAGAAACATCAGCCCAATATACATCTGTGCAAAACAGTCAAGATCGAGATATGGGTGAGAGTAAAAATAAGGTGGCTAATGAAATGACCTGCCCAGTAGACGATGGATCTCCCCATAACAAAGAGCAATGGGCTGCTGATACTATCCCTATGGAGGACACTGCTACACGGATTGCGGCAAAAAACTTCTTGCCCACTGCAAACGTAGAGGTCAGACGTATAATTAAGAAAGGCAGAAATGATGGCGCGCCAGGTCCCAATGAAATACCCCAAGCTGTTTTAAAACATGATATCTCATTCTGTTGTATCCACCTAACCAACCTATATCAAGAAGTTGAGCAATTAAACAACATACCAGTAAATTGGCAAGGTTCGATCCTGACTCCTATTTTTAAAGGAGGAGAAAGAGCTAACCCAGCACACTATAGGTTGATAGCCTTGCAGGACGTTGAGGCCAAATATTATGCTACCTTGGTGCTAGAATAACTTAAGGAATGGTCTGACAACCTCAACCTCATCCCGGCCAACCAGACAGGCTTTAAGCAAGGACTAGGGACGACGACGAACATTCTAGGTCTAACTATAATGGTAAATAAGTATAAGCAGAGGAAACTACATCTTTACCTCTGCTTTATAGACCTAAAAGCAGCATTTGACAGTGTTGACTGCCATCTGCTGTGGAAAAAGCTGCGCGCATGGGATATCCCTGAGAAGCTATTAAAAGGCATACTGCTATTTTATTCAAACACCTGGCTAAGGATTAAGACAGGTGATGGGTCCAGGCTATCAAGGAAACTTACAACCACTAGAGGCCTCAAACAAGGGTGCGTCTTTGCCCCCCACCTTTTTAATTTGTTTTTATCTGACCTTTCTCCAAGACTGAATTGTATCAACTCTCATCCTCCGAAACTTGGCAAAATGAGGCTTTGGCACCTTGTCTATGCGGACGTCGTGGTACTGATGAGCCAAACCAAGATCGGCCTTCAAAGAAGTCTTCACGAAATGTCATCCTATATTGAACTAAACAATCTTGAAATAAAAATTTCTAAGAAAAAAACAATGGTGGTTGGTAGCAAACAGAAAAGCAAACAGGCAATTTGGCTTAACGGTAACCAACTCGAGGAGGTAAACAAATACAAGTACCTAGGTCTTTACATCGACAATTCAAAAGACCTCAAGGAGCAAAAGCTGTATATGTCTCAGAGAGCTAGCGCACTCACATTTGCCTTTAGCTTACTGGCTAAAAATCTAAAAGGTCCTTCATTTAAACCTCTGCTAGCCGTAATGAAGGCAAAGATTCTGCCGACCTTATCTTATGCAAGTGCAGCCTTCCACGGCGGAGACAGAGAGGTATTAAATAATTTAATAATTTCCATCTATAAAAAAGTATTCCAGATTCAAAGATCTGCCTCCCCTGCAAAGGTGCACTTGGAATTCGGCCTAGTAAATGAAGAAATAGGCAGAATGTACACAACATTGAAAACCTGGTATCGCCTGAAGCAAAACAAAGCTGCATCAGAAATCAATGAAGCACTTTGGTCAGAACTAAACGAGGATAAAACCTCCGCGTTCAGTCAATACCTGTACAAATCTCTTTCAATCACAGGTACAATGGACCTATGGGACAAAAATCTACCGTACCAATCTTTTAAGCAAGTTATAAACAAAGTTTTAAAAATTCATTAGTTAACTATGGACAAAAATTCTTTTAGATCTCGGTCGCATGCCTGGATGGTGTTAAATAACTATAAGTTACTCACTCCAGCAGCATACCTGAGTGAAACATTTTCTATCACTGTAAAAAAGCAACTCCTGGTTCTTCGCTTTGGGTCACTACCGTCTCTGGCGGACCAACCTGCCTGGGTGCATACAGGTATAAAATCATGTCGGCTGTGCAACTTTTACAAAGAAGACTTTATCCATATAATTTGCACATGCAAGAATCTGCACAAAGAACGAGCAAGGATTCTAAAACCAAGTTTCAACGACAGAGGTATTAGATCCTGTAGAGCTGCTATAATGGCGTGTCTGAATCCTTCAGATGCTCCACTGAACGGCAGACTGATTAAATTTCTTATGGTATTTAACAAGCTTTGCTAATTATGGTCTTACGGTCTTCCAGCAAGCATGGACCTTCTTTTAGACATTAACTTTCTGAAATACTACGAAGATACAAAGAGACTTGTATTTTTAATGATTTTTTAACGTTTTTTCCTTTTTTCATTCTTTTATTCTTCTCGCTCTTCCTTTTTCCTTTTACAACACTTTTTTTGTGTGATTTTTTTCTCCTTTTGCAATTGTCATTGTCTTAAATTGTTATGGTTTTAACTAACTAAACAATAAAGATTATTATTATTATTAATAAAAAAAAAACAGTCCTTCACTGAAGCTGCTGTTTTTTTCGAACTTGCTACCATGAAAGAAAAAACACTCTATCAGAAGATTTGCTCAATTCCACCTGTCCTACCAGATCTTAAGCTAACTTCCTGACACTTATAAAATGAAACAAGCTTTGACTTCTTCTTCAGATTTTACTCTTGCTTGTGCCATTTCTGTATAATAGTATGCCATTGTTAACCTTTTCCAGTGTGGTTTTATTAATTTTTATGTAAAGAGGCTGAACACCTTGAGGTTCAGGTGTATTGTACAAGAATGGTAAATAAATAAAAAATGGATGTCTATTTTGTACTTAATATTCATGCAAAACCAATAAAACCCTTTGAAATAAAAAAGAAAATGGATTTGTAGGAAATGTATCTGTTAATAGATCCGATGTGGTTAATATTGCCTTACAGAATGCAGCACAGGGCTATACCAACAGGTAAAGGTCCTAAACCATAGTTATAGAGCCCAGCAAGTGAGGACCTTTAGCAAGGGTAATGGACTTTAACAACCGTTATTGCCTGAGACAGAAGGACTATAACATTCCATCTAAAGACAATAGAATGCTTGATGGAGCAAGGTTTCATACTTAATGAAATGCTTAATTTGCCAACAAATGATTCTAGAGAGGAAAATTGTAGTTTGTCCTGGAATAATTGGAAAAGCAGAGGGTCCATTCATAAGACTCCAGATTGAGTTCATTCAGTTACCTGCTTGTCGAGGATTAAAATACGTCCTTGTCATTGTTTGTTTATTTTCCAAGTGGGTGGAGTCATACCCAGCCAGAAAAATGACAGTCTAACTGTGGCCAAACTCCTGTTGAGAGAACTTATTCCTACGTTCTGTTTTCCAGCAACTATTGAATGAGACTGAGGGTCTCATTTTAATAATGAAATAATTCGATTAATTTGTGAAGCTTCCAAAATTTAGCAGAAGCTGCACTGTGCATACCGCCCAGAGGCTTCTAGAGTAGTAGAACAACTGAGTGGCACAATCAAATCAAGACTGGGAAAGGTTTGTGCATCCACCCCGTTGGAGTGGCCCGATGCTTTACCTCTTGTCCTGATGGGACTCAGAAGCATACTAGACAAAAATACAGGCTTGAGTCCCCATGACATACTTATGGGAAGGGCAATGAGGCAAACATGTATACCAGGACACAAGCTGTTAAATATATCTGATGATTTGGTATTGGAGTATTGCAAAGAGTTGGCTGATCAAGTGTGTTCTATCTCTCACCAGGTTGGGGGAGACTCAAGCACATGTTCTGAATCCAGGTGATTTGGTAGTGATTAACCCCTCCCCTGCTGGTGATGGAACCACTCCGTCATCAGCTGCGGTCGTGCTGTGCTGATGACGGAGCGGTTCTGTCACGGCCCGCTCGGCACGCCTGCGCGGAGCGGATTCCGCACCTGCGCTGAGCATTCCATTGAGCGGGCGGGGCCGTGACGGAACCGCTCCGTCATGAGCACAGCGCAACTGCGGCTGGTGGCGGAGCGGTTCCGTCACCAGCATGCGCCCGCCGCGCGGCCGCCCCGCCCCCTTAGCACTGCGGTGGAATAGCCGGCGCAGTGAAGGGGTTAAAGATCACACCCTGGAATCGTGCCTAACACCGAGGTGGGGAAAACCACATCAAGGTATATTGGTTACCACAACAGCTGTAAAGTGTGCAGGTTTGCCTAATTGGATTCATGCCAGCCATACCAAAAGAGTAACTGAACCTAACGAAGAAGAAGCTGAAGGTTGTCCAGCTAAAGGATCGCAAGAATTGGATCCTGAAGTAGCTGATGAGAAACAACCTAGCACCAGTCAGGATGATTGGATCCCAATAGTAGATATACGTGAAATTACAGTGAGAACAAGAAGCCAAACTTATTTAGATAGACAGAGTGATAGTGAGGATGAGACAGGAATAGAAGAGCACACTCAGATTACAGAAACCCAAGCAAATATCAAATCTGAGGAGGACCAGATAAGGAAAGAGCAATGCACTCAGACAAAAGAAAATAGAATCGGCACGCCTGAGTCTGAGGAGGGACAGATAGGCACTAGAGAAAACGCCCAGGCAGAAGACAATCAAGAAATAGTAAGACCTGAGCAGGACCAGATAGGTAAAGAGAAACAAGTTCAGGAAGAAGACGGAGAACAAAGTCAAGGCAAACAACATCCTGAACAGGGACAAAATAGTGAAGAAGAACACATCCAGGCAGAAACGGCAAAGGTAATAAGCCCCGGACCAAGTCAGATAGAGAGGAAATCTGAAGACGGAAATAATCAAAGTGTAACACAGAACAGCAAAAACAAAAGAGCATTTGGAGAAAGTGAAAGCACAGTGCCAGCTAAAAGACTTAGAAAAGGTGATACTTGGCCTAATATTATCAAGAGACTGAAATATCGCCTTAAAACAATAAATGAAGAACCAGACCAAGTAGATGAAATAGCAAGTCAGTCTGGACCTTCAACAGAAAAACCACAAAGGAGAAGTCCACGTTTAAAAATACTGAATATTAAATTCAAGGGTCTTGAATGGACATGTGTAATTCTTGAGGACTTTGAAAATTTGGAAATAAACGGAGACAGTGATGAAGAATTAAGTGCTGATAAAGTTGACGAAGAAATGAGACCAACTTGAAATAATGAAAGTTTACAATTTGCATTCCGTATAAAGTTACAAAGAGGGGATTACATCTCCTTAGTCAGACATGGCTGATAATAGAGCTGCTGGAAAACGGAAACAAAATTGTATAAAGACATGTTATAGAATATGCATAGCATGGTTAGGCCTGACAATAGCAATACCTTGTTTAATGACTTCAAATAAACAGAATGACACTAGTGCACATGGAAAAGTAGCTAACTGTAAGCAAAACCAAGTACAATTAGAGGCACCAGATGATACAGACTTACATCACAGCATAAAAAGAAATGAGACATATTTAAATATTTTGCTAACCTGTTAGTACAATATGTAGACACAATAGAAGTTAGTGATTGCTATGTATGTATGAAATTACTGACATCAGTAGCAGAAGGAGTGACATATCATCATTTAGCACTGACATATGATATTTCATGTAGTATTTTAGCTAGTTTATTTTACAGAACTGGGAGGTTACAATATTATTATTCTAACATAGATGTGATATTTACTGAAATTCCGTTATGCAGAAAGATGAACCCTGTCCTTAGCAGTAGAGATTCACAGTTTATGGGTGAATATTTTCTAACAATGAAAACAATAGATATAGCTGAAGCACTTAAGGATAATTTAACATGTAGGTTAAATGAAGAAGAAAAAATATTTCTGAATTTAGTAGAGAAAAGGAGACAGGATTTCCATAGAAGGGCTACTGAACCGAAACCTCAGATACCTAAATGGGCTGAGAGGGAAGATTTTATTGCAACTGGCAAGACTCATGCTGCTATGTCCCTGGACCTCGAAAAGAAAGAGAAAATCTGTCTCCATAGGTTAAAAACAGAGTATAGCAATGTATTCATTGGTTCCAGTGAATGTGAACATAATTTCCTGATAATTGGGGGTTGGGGTCTAAAAGGGGGAACTGATCCAGTATTTCCTGGAATCTATTATATTTGTGGAAACAAAGCTTATCTTAAGCTGCCTGGATCATTGTTATGGGAGTTGCTGTTTCTTAATAGTATTTCCAAAGGTATATCATGTAAAAGAATTACTGGAAGCAATGAAGAAAATAATGGACTAACACAACAGAAAAGAGCTAGTTTTTCAGAAATTGTAGTAGATATATTTAGTGCATTGATACCTTCAGTGAGAGTAATTCTGAACACGCAAAGAATTTGTAAATTATCTACAGTTGTTGATTGCTTATCGACTGACACTGCTGGAGGATTCTTATTGATCAATTCAAATTTAGTTGCAATAAGGTCTATAGTTTTGCAAAATCGACTTGCTCTTGATATATTATTGGTAAAAGAGGGCGGAGTCTGTAAAATGCTGAAATCGCAACATTGTTGCACCTATATACCTGACAAAAGTATCAAAATTGGGAGATATGTCAGAAATATCACGAATCTGGAAGAAGAACTAAAACCACTAGAGGTTGATAGTACATGGAAAAGACTAACTGATGATATCTCTTCTGTAGGTAGTTGGATTTCTAATGTTGGAAAAAGCATTATAGGTCAAATACTGATGCCAATAATGGGAATAGCCCTATTAATCATATTGATCATGATTTGGTGCAAATGCTGCAGAAATAGAAAATGGTATGCAGTGAATGAGAAAAGAAAGAAGAGAAAATACTATGAAATTCAACTTGAGGAACTGAGAGAGGATATTTACAAAAGAATAAAAGGCTTCCAAAAGAAAAGGGAAAGAGGAAATTCTAAAGTAATGGAAGAAATTGAATTGGGAAACTGCTAAAGTTGGCATCTGGTTCAGTAAATAGTAATTAGTGATGGCATAAAATGCCATCAAAGAGGGGATTGATGGAACAAGGTTTCATACGTAAAGAAACTTGCTCGAATTCAGTCCTCTCGAAATAACATATAACTAATTAATCAACATGTTTTGTAAGTACTAATAATTGCACCACACAACATTTCAGTATCTGAGGGTAGCTTTTTAATGTACTTTACTAACCAGTAACTCGAATGTGTTAATATGGCTGCCGAAAACGCGGGAACTCTTCTGCGCATGCGTCTACTGCATCTACGTAGTATGACGTCTTTCGCTTTTGGTGGGAATTCTTTGCAGCTGCGCAGTAGTGCTTAAAAAGTCCACTTTGAAACTCACATGCTAATGCATATGTTTTTGCTTGAACTAAAACTTGTGTGTTCTGCTAACCTGCTAATGCAATAGTTAAATTAAAGTAATGGGATTAGAGTAGAAATAAGTGGTATACAATGCATTCATTTATTTTCATATTCTAATGTGTCCTTCTTTGACTTTATTATTAGCTCATATTTGGGCCTGAAGGGTGACTTGTATTGCCATCTTGAATTCCGAATGCGCATGTGCGTGGAACACTGCATGACTTCAAACAATGACATTGAAGAGCTGCCAAGTCCTATCTTACCAGCAGTGCGCCTGAGAACCTTACTTCTTAACCCGAAGAGAGGAAGAACATACAATAAAGTGTTTTACATTGTATATTAAATAATGTAAAAGTTGCTGGGAGGAATAAAAAAGCATGAGAAAATAAAATTATGGGTGGGAACTTAGAAATTAAACTAAAAGATGTCTTCATATTAGTATGGTGTGATGACCTCTCCCCGTCCTACTGACCAATCAAATGAAGGGAATACACACATTTGCAACTTTGGGGGAGCTAGTACATACCCTGGAAAATGGTACAACTAAGGTAGGCTTAGTCAGTTAGATTGACTGACTTGTCACAGACCTGTCACTGACCCAACGTATACTGAAGAAGAATCGTGGATGCCGCAGACCACAGGGGGCTGGTTGAGCACTCTGAAGAAGATTCACGTAATTGCTGAAGGAGAAGACTATATCCACTAGAAGGGAAACGAGAGTAGCTGCAGAGAGGGGTGTGACGCTGATGTTGCACTTAGGGGAGGTTACCTGTCCTGTCCTGCACCTGTCCTGACCTGCTGGCTCCTGATTAGTCGGAAACCCTTCTTTTTCCCAGCCCTTGGCCAGGGGTTGGTCCTCGCACCATTCTAGGTAAATATAATCTCAGTGGTATGTCTTTGTACCTTTTCCCTTTCTCACTCTTCCCAGTTACCAATGTCTAGAAAGTTTGCTAAGTCTCTAAAGATTCTTTCTTTGATTATTATTTTTCTACTTGAAAAGTTATTAACTGACATGTGCTGGTACTTGACTCACAAAATGGTTATTCCATGATAAAAGTAATTTGTTCTTCTATACCTAATATTCTAAATACTTTGATCCATTGACCAAAGAGATTAGAATTAAAGTGACAAGTAATTGGTAAGTTATGGTGTACAGGTATAAAATATAAAAATCCTGATCCCCAGGAAATAGATTACCGGTTTGTATGTTTAGGGGCCCAGGTGAGTATGGTGTTTTAGAAATATCCTAAACTGTTAATCTCGCGCCATCAAGCTCTACATTAAAATGAGAGAAACCAAAGACTAACATTGGAATGTTGGGCAGAAAGCCTATACCAGCCATTAATGGTCTTAATCCAATTCATTGTCATTAATGGTAGATCAGTAGATAGTCACCTCAATTAACTGTTTTGATTGAGAGAACAACATCCAAAAAGATCAACAGAAGATAAATAAAAAATAAATATGATTACCTCTATGACTTTCAAGGTAGAGAAGTCACACTACCTCAGACAATCAGTTAGTGGGTTAATGTAGTAAGGTTAGCAGTGAGCTGATGAGATAAGTGGTGATAGACAATAGATTATGGTGGGACAAATTGTACATCGTATAACCATTGTTGCAATTGGCCCTTTCTACAGGGCAACCCGTAAACCTTTTGCCTACCCCATTCCCGCTTTTCTGAATTTGTTATTGTTGGCATTAGGACTCTGTGCACTTTACCAATGCTAATCAATGCTGAAGTGCTTGTGCTCTCTCATTACAACATGGCAGAATTTGCGTATACACAATTGGCATATTTAATTTTCCTATAAGCGCCCAGTAAAGTGGTACTACATGTACCCAGGGCCTGTAAATGAAATGCTACTGGTGAGCCTGCAGGCAGCACCTACTGTGCCTTTCACTTAAGTAGCCCTTTAAAACATGTCTCAGCCCTGCAATTGCATCCTGCAATGCAGTTTTAAATGGCCAATTCAACCTGGCACACAAAACGTTTTACCAGGCCTAAACCTTCCTTTTTATTAGATATATGTCACAGCTAACTAAGGCTCTAAGCAGCCCATAGAGCAGGGTGCATTGTATATGAAAGGTAGGACATTTGCTTTTAAAATCTACATGTCCTGGTAGTGAAATACTACTAAATCCATTTTTCATTACTGTTAGGCCTACCTCTCCCATAGGATAACATTAGGGTACCTAATTAAATTTTGCACGGGCTAACTTTTGATTGGAAACGGGCAGTGCTTACCTTGTGAAAGAAAGAGTGTCAGTACCTGAAGCTCTGCTCACAAGCCAGCTAACGGGTCAATTAATATTTTCCCCCCAAATACCAAGACTGGTAGTCTTTACCAGACAGCCACTGCCCCTTTATCTCGCTCTTGATGGGTCCTGCTGTCTCCCTTTGTGGCGGTTTTGCCATATTTCTCTTCCTCCTTCTTGTCTGTGCTCTTGTACTCTGCAAATATCTGATCTAGGTAGCAAGTTTAGGTCTCCAAAAACACATTGGCAATGCTTCACAATGACAGTCACTAGCTCAAATGAAGCAATGTAAAAGTGTAGAAATGTCATTCTTGTTCTCAATTGATTTGTAACTTAAAATCCTCTTTAATGGTAAAGTCTGATTTTAAATTGCAAATGTGAAAATTATACCTTTAGAAAGTTCCCATTTTTTTGTCCTAACCATTTAATGCTTGTAGCCAGTGACCTGTGTGACATGACCCTTCTGTTAGGCGTTCTGTATTCCTCCCAGAGTGAGACAATAGGGCTTAGGTATGGGCAGTATGGACCATCCTGAGTGGAGGGGTGGGATTGATGCTGATCCCTGCACCACTTGCACTTCAATAGTGGCTTCCTCCAGCACACACAAAGAAACCTAACACTAGTCTTTTGTGACCCTTGATATTTTAGATCCTTTACAGAGGAAGGAAGAAACTTTCCAGAATCAGATGTAGGGGATTGGACAGGCTTTTCCCCCATTTCAAACGATGGCATCAGGTACAAAGAGTGGACCCTCTGAGCCAAGTCTTCAATACACTCCCGGACATGAGCACATTACACAAAAACAACTGCCTTGTGCCCCAGAGGACTGCCCACTGCTTGAGGCCTGCCTTTTTCCTCAGAAGGAATTCCTGCTACTACCAGAGAACTGCCCTGCTGCTTGAGGCCTGCCTTGTTCTCCAGACGACTGCCATGCTGCTTGAGACCTGCCCTGCGCTGTGAGAAGGGAGACTATACCAGCTCCCTTCCTCCCAGGCTCCCTTAGTGACAACAAGGGTAAGTTGGCTGACCTCATGTTCTAAACTACACTAGCTCCACAGTCCTTCCAGCGAATTGCCCAGCTGACCTTCTGCACTGGACCTCCAACTGTACCTGCTTGCGTCCTGCAGGCCTCTGCAGGAGTGAGTTCCTGATCCACAGCTTCTGGATCCTTGTTTGACACCAGAGAGAACTCCTCCTGGCTTAACAGAAAATTCCAACAGATCGACTGTGAACTGACATGAAGCTGCACTGCAAAGTTGAAAGCTTCACTGGAACTGCTGCGAGTGGCGCAAAGCCCCACAAAGCCTTGTAGCACTGCAAAGCCTTGCCACACAGCTGAAAGCTTCATTAAAATCAACACAGAGTGCCCCGAGACCCCAGAAATCCTTGCCACACAGCTACAAACGTCATTTGAACTGACAACCTGTGACGCAAAGACCTGCAAAGCCTTCCCTCACAGCTAAAAGCTTCACCTGAACCAACGTCAAGCGATGCAAAGCCCCACAATGCCTTGCCACACAGCTGAAAGCCTCATTAGAACCAAAGTGGAGTGAAGGGAACTCTTCCAAAGCCACACCGTGCAGACCTTACACAAAGGACATAGGTATAAATGTCAGCAGGTCAGACTTGGTCCTGTGCCCGGTCTGCACTTGCTCGCAGCCCACCTGAACTTACAACTGTGTCCCGGTCCAGTGTGACCAGATAATCATAATTTGTGCTTTCTGCTTCTTGCCACTATCTTTACTGATTTGCATATGGCTGGGTCTGAACTTGGGTGGCACAGTGAGCTAAAGAGCAATGATGGATTCAACCCAGATCTGTGACTCGGGGTGAGTGTCTGAAAAGTTTTAGCACTCTGTCCATCATCTCTTTGTGTTTGCTTTGTTCAACCTAAGTTGGCAGGCTATGCCCAGACATTTGTCCCTTGCTCACGTTGCCACTGGATTCAAACTGACCTGGCTGATGAGGGGTGTTACTCCAAAAATGGTCCCAGGAAGCTTATTTCTAGTACAGGGAAGCTCTGGCTTGGCAGTTTGGGCTGGACTGTTCCCATGAGGAACAGGGTCATGACTGATTTGCACTTGGTTGGGTATGAACTGCTCTGGCGAAGTGAGCTAAAGAATAATGATGGATTCAACCCAGATCTGTGACTGGGGGTGAGTGTCGGAAAAGTTTCAGCGCTTCGTCCATCATCTCCTTGTGTGTGCTCCACTATCTTTCCTTAAACCTTTAAAATTCCATATTTCCAAGTATACTGACTGAATTTATGTAGTTTTGTTCTCATTGTATTTATTAAAATCTACTCTATGTTTCTAAATTGATTTTCCTTGTGTTGTGTTTTCACTTTATTACTGCTTGTGTGCTGCTTAAAGACTTTACTCATTGCTTCTCAGAGAAGCCTACCTGTTTTTCTGCTAAGCTACCAAACCGTTAAGCACAGTTTAGTTTAGTGACTTTTGTGGTTCACCCTGACAAGGATAGTGGTTGTTGGTTGAGAAGGGCTTTCACCCCCTCAACCAGTAACTTGATTTCTTACTACCATAAAAAAATCCTAAATTTGTATAGCAAATAGTATGCCTCTTTGCAAGCCGGTCACCAGATAAACAGAGATATGAAAATGAAATGTAATGCACTATTAAACACACTTCAATTCATGTTAATAAGGCTGTGTTAAGGGAAGGTACTGATGAATGTCATGTTTATAATGCCGCATTTAACTTTAAAAGTTCTATAATGAGTGTGTAAAAACCCCAGTTTAATGTTGATCAAAAGTCTAAAAAAGCAAAACAATTATGTTCTATCTTTATGACTTCTGTGTCATTATAATAAGTGAGACAAGAAATGTTTCTATTTTTTTCCCATAAGTGCTGTGACATGTTATTTTCCTTTAGATAACTTGAAGCAGCTGACACGTGTTTCTCCTTAATTGACATGCAAGCCTGAGGCTTTTTTAACCCCTTCGCTGCTAGGCCTTTTCCCCTCCTGTGCTGAGGCTTTTTTTGGCGTTTTGGAGTAGAGCGCGCTTAGGCCCTTGTAACTTTTTGACCACATAAGGTATCCACGCCAAATTTGCGTCCTTTTCTTCCAACATCATGTGGATTCTGCGGTCCTCATCCTGGGCTCCTCACCCTCCGCCTGGGACGACTCCTGGTGGCCTCCCGCCCTGGGCACAGCACCCAAACCGACAGACCATGCACGAAACCTGGGCTTCATCCTGGACTCCTCCCTCTCCATGACCAGGCAAGTCAACAGCGTCTCCTCGGCGTGCTTCAACATCCTACGCATGCTACGGAAGATCTTCTGGTGGATCCCCACAGAGACCAGGAAGACCGTCACCCAGGCCCTCGTCACCAGCCGACTGGACTACGGCAACGCCCTCTACGCCGGGACCACCGCCAAGCTCCAGAAGAGACTCCAGCGGATCCAAAACGCCTCAGCCAGACTCATCCTCGACATCCCACGATCCAGCCACATCTCCGGACATCTGAGAGACCTTCACTGGCTCCCCGTCAACAAGAGAATCACCTTCCGCCTCCTCACCCACGCACACAAAGCCCTACACGACCAAGGCCCGAGCTACCTCAACAGCCGAGTCAACTTCTACGCTCCCAAACGCCACCTCCGATCAGCCAACCACGCCCTCGCCGCCGTCCCCCGCATCCGAAGAGCGACTACAGGAGGAAGGTCCTTCTCCTACCTGGCCGCCAAGACCTGGAACTCCCTCCCGTCCGACCTGCGCCTGACCCAAGACCACCTCTCCTTCAGGAAGAAGCTGAAGACCTGGCTGTTCGAGCAGTAGCGGCACCCCCCCCCCCAGCGCCTTGAGACCCTACGGGTATGTAGCGCGCTTTATAAGTGTCACTGATTGATTGATTGATTGATTCTAAAGGCGCCCAGGGTTTGTGGATTCCCTTGGAGGGGTCCCAGAAATTAACCAAAATATAGTGATTTTTTTTGTTTTTTTCAGAAAAATGGGAAAAACGGGCTGCAAATGAAAGCCTCTGGGTTTTTCCCTGAAAATGGTATCACAAAAGGGTTTGTGGGGCTGAAATCTCCATTTTCTCAGCTGTCAGGGAATGACAGACTTTTGTCAGAGAACCGAAATTTTTTACTCAGTTTTGGCATTTTTCTGGGACATAGCCTATTTTTGCTATTTTTAGAGCTTTCCACCTTCTTCCAGTTAATGGTAGAAATGAGTTTGAAAGAAATAATGGATCCTGGAAAGCTTTACATTTTCGAAAAGTAGACAAAAGTTTGAAGTCAGAAAGGGGTCATTTGTCTAAATCCATGAAGGTTTCGTTATAGAAACTAACAGTTAGATATTGGAATATTTGAAATTTTGTTGAAAAAAATAGCCTTTTGTCTCAACGTTTTCACCTATAACTTTTTCTAATTTTGACAGCTCTTGGAAAGCAATACACCGTTACATTTGTTAGACCTTCCTGGTTGTGGGGATATATAGGACTTGTAGTTTCACCAAGAACCCGACGAACCCAGATCCAAAAACTGAGCAGCAACTTGCAATGGTATTTTTTCATTTACTGGGTATAGTGCACTTTGTCTTGGAAAATGTATACATGGAATAATCTGTATGAAAGACACCTATGTATTTCTGAATTGGGTACAAATTATAGACTTCAGAAACAGTATATAATTGCACATTTTCAAAGTTGGGAATACTCATACTAGCATGAGAATTATTGGTCATTTTTCATAAAGATTTTTTTTTTACACAATGTCTTTCATTCAAAGGGAGAAATGCATGAAAGCTCAATTGGTAATAACAGTTGATTTACAAATCTGAATTACCCCAAGTGTCCCGATAAAAACGGTACCTCACTTGTGTGGGTCGGCCTTGTGCCTGCGACAGGAAACGGCGCAAAATGCAACATGGTCACACCTAAATTTAGCAGTTACAAATTGACCCTTTTTTGGCAAAGTGCCTACCTGTAGTTTTTGCACCCTACCTCTGCCGGCACCTAGGGAAACCTAGTAAACCTATACATTTTTGAAAAGTAGACACCAAGGGGAATTCAGGATGGGGTGACTCGACTGCCTACCACCAGGTTTTGTTACCCAGAATCTCTTGCAAAGCTAAGATTTTGACAAAATAAACACATTTTCCTCACATTTCTGTGGTGGAAAGTTCTGGAATCTGCCTGGATCAACAAATTTCCACGCACCCAGCGTTCCCCCAGGTCTCCCGATAAAAACAGTACCTCACTTGTGTGGGTCGGCCTTGTGCCTATGACAGGAAACGGCACAAAATGCAACGTGGTCGCACCTCAATTTCCCAGTGAAATTTTACGTTCTTTGGACAAAGAGACTACCTTTTGTTTTTGAGCCGTAGCTCTGCCAGCACCTAGGGAAACCTAGCAAACCTATACATTTTTGAAAACTAGACACCCAGGGCAATTCAGGATGGGGTGACTCGTCTGCCTACGCCCAGGTTTTGTTACCCAGAATTCCTTGCAAACATAAAAATTTGACAAAAAAAACACATTTTCCTCACATTTCTGTGGTTGAAAGTTCTGGAATCTGCGTGGATCAACAAATTTCCACACACCCAGCGTGCCCCCAGGTCTCCCAAAAAAAATGGTACCTCACTTGCGTGGGTAGGCATAGTGGCTGTGACATGAAACAGCGCAAAACGCAGCATGGTAGCACCTCAATTTCCCAGTGAAATTTAGCACGATTTGGACAAAAAGACTACCTTTTGGTTTTGCGCCGTAGCTCTGCCAGCACCTAGGGAAACCTAGCAAACCTATACATTTTTGAAAACTAGACACCCAGGGCAATTCAGGATGGGGTGACTCGTCTGCCTACCCCCAGGTTTTAATACCCAGAATCCCTTGCAAACATAAAAACTTGACCAAAAAAACACATTTTCCTCACATTTCTGTGGTGGAAAGTTCTGGAATCTGCGTGGATCAAAAAATTTCCACCCACCCAGCGTGCCCCCAGGTCTCCCGAAAAAAATGGTACCTCACTTGCGTTGGTAGGCATAGTGGCTGCGACATGAAACAGCGCAAAACGCAGCATGGTCGCACCTCAATTTCCCAGTGAAATTTAGCACGATTCGGACAAAAAGACTACCTTTTGTTTTTGCGCCGTAGCTCTGCCAGCACCTAGGGAAACCTAGCAAACCTATACATTTTTGAAAACTAGACACCCAGGGCAATTCAGGATGGGGTGACTCGTCTGCCTACCCCCAGGTTTTGTTACCCAGAATCCCTTGCAAACATAAAAATTTGACCAACAAAACACATTTTCCTCACATTTCTGTGGTGGAAAGTTCTGGAATCTGCGTGGATCAAAAAATTTCCACCCACCCAGCGTGCCCCCAGGTCTCCCGAAAAAAATGGTACCTCACTTGCGTGGGTAGGCATAGTGGCTGCGACATGAAACAGCGAAAAACGCAGCACGGTCGCACCTCAATTTCCCAGTGAAATTTAGCACGATTCGGACAAAAAGACTACCTTTTGTTTTTGCGCCGTAGCTCTGCCAGCACCCAGGGAAACCTAGCAAACCTATACATTTTTGAAAACTAGACACCCAGGGAAATTCAGGATGGGGTGACTCGTCTGCCTACCCCCAGGTTTTGTTACCCAGAATCCCTTGCAAACATAAAAATTTGACCACAAAAACACATTTTCCTCACATTTCTGTGGTGGAAAGTTCTGGAATCTGCGTGGATCAAAACATTTCCACCAACCCAGCGTGCCCCCAGGTCTCCCAAAAAAAATGGTACCTCACTTGCGTGGGTAGGCATAGTGGCTGCGACATGAAACAGCGAAAAACGCAGCATGGTCGCACCTCAATTTCCCAGTGAAATTTAGAACGATTCGGACAAAAAGACTACCTTTTGTTTTTGCGCCGTAGCTCTGCCAGCACCTAGGGAAACCTAGCAAACCTATACATTTTTGAAAACTAGACACCCAGGGCAATTCAGGATGGGGTGACTCGTCTGCCTACCCCCAGGTTTTGTCACCCAGAATCCCTTGCAAACATAAAAATGTGTCCAAAAAACACATTTTCCTCACATTTCTGTGGTGGAAAGTTCTGGAATCTGCGTGGATCAACAAATTTCCACTCACCCAGCGTTCCCCCAGGTCTCCCAAAAAAAATGGTACCTCACTTGCGTGGGTAGGCATAGTGGCTGCGACATGAAACAGCGCAAAACGCAGCATGGTCGCACCTCAATTTCCCAGTGAAATTTAGCACGATTTGGACAAAAAGACTACCTTTTGTTTTTGCACCGTAGCTCTGCCAGCACCTAGGGAAACCTAGCAAACCTATACATTTTTGAAAACTAGACACCCAGGGCAATTCAGGATGGGGTGACTCGTCAGCCTACCCCCAGGTTTTGTTACCCAGAATCCCTTGCAAACATAAAAATTTGACCAAAAAAACACATTTTCCTCACATTTCTGTGGTGGAAAGTTCTGGAATCTGCGTGGATCAAAAAATTTCCACCCACCCAGCGTGCCCCCAGGTCTCCCAAAAAAAATGGTACCTCACTTGCGTGGGTAGGCATAGTGGCTGCGACATGAAACAGCAAAAAACGCAGCATGGTCGCACCTCAATTTCCCAGTGAAATTTAGCACGATTCGGACAAAAAGATTACCTTTTGTTTTTGCGCCGTAGCTCTGCCAGCACCTAGGGAAACCTAGCAAACCTATACATTTTTTAAAACTAGACACCCAGGGCAATTCAGGATGGGGTGACTCGTCTGCCTACCCCCAGGTTTTGTTACCCAGAATCCCTTGCAAACATAAAAATTTGACCAAAAAAACACATTTTCCTCACATTTCTGTGGTGGAAAGTTCTGGAATCTGCATGGA
This sequence comes from Lissotriton helveticus, assembly GCF_964261635.1. NCBI lineage: Eukaryota > Metazoa > Chordata > Amphibia > Caudata > Salamandridae > Lissotriton > Lissotriton helveticus. The sequence goes on along the minus strand of NC_136071.1, from coordinate 570,851,579 downwards.
TCAAAAAATTTCCACCCACCCAGCGTGCCCCCAGGTCTCCCAAAAAAAATGGTACCTCACTTGCGTGGGTAGGCATAGTGGCTGCGACATGAAACAGCGAAAAACGCAGCATGGTCGCACCTCAATTTCCCAGTGAAATTTAGCACGATTCGGACAAAAAGACTACCTTTTGTTTTTGCGCCGTAGCTCTGCCAGCACCTAGGGAAACCTAGCAAACCTATACATTTTTGAAAAATAGACACCCAGGGCAATTCAGGATGGGGTGACTCGTCTGCCTACCCCCAGGTTTTGTTACCCAGAATCCCTTGCAAACATAAATATTTGACCAAAAAAACACATTTTCCTCACATTTCTGTGGTGGAAAGTTCTGGAATCTGCGTGGATCAACAAATTTCCACTCACCCAGCGTGCCCCCAGGTCTCCCGAAAAAAATGGTACCTCACTTGCGTGGATAGACATAGTGGCTGCAACAGGAAACGGTTCAAATCGTACGGTGGTGAATTTACATTACCTCATTGCAAAACTACCTTGATTTTGGGGGGGGGCATCTGAGTTTGTGGCCCGGGGCTCGGTGGTATTCTTTGCAAAGTAGCAAACCCAAACAGTTCTGAAAACTAGACACCCGGGGGAGTCCAGGGAGGTATGGCATGCGTGGGTCCCCTAATGTTTTCCTACCCAGAACTCTTTGCAAACCTTAAAAATAAGTAAAAATAGCACTTTTCCAAACATTTTGCCGTGGGATCGCCGTGCCGGCAAAAAAGTCCTACCACCCTGCGTTCCCCTTGTTCTCCCGAGTAAAAGGATACCTCACTTGTGTGGGTGCCCCAAAGCAGAACACGCCAAAAATGAATTTTGAAAAAAGTAGTTTTTAGTCATATTTAAGTTTTACAAATTAAGCACCCCAGCCTGAGTCACATGCCTTTGGCCCACCCACACAAGTGAGGTATCATTTTACTCGGGAGAACAAGGGAAACGCTGGGTGGTAGGACATTTGTTCCGGCAGCGAGATCCCACCCAAAAAAGTATGGAAAAGTGGGTTTTTGGACCAAAATTTCAGGTTTGCAGGGGTTTCTGGGTAGGAAAACATTGGGGGACCCACGCATGCCATACCTCCCTGGACTTCCCCGGGTGTCTAGTTTTCAGAACTGTTTGGGTTTGGTAGTTTCCAAAGATGCCCGCCAAGCCCCGGGCCAAAAGCTCAGGTGACCCCCTCAAAAAATAAGATTATTTGGCTAAAGGTAATGTTTTGGTCGCCACAGTATGAATTGGGCCTTTTCCTAAAGCAGCCACTATGCCTACCCATGCAAGTGAGGTACCATTTTTATCGGGAGACCTTGGGAAACGCTGGGTGGGTGGTAATTTGTGTGAGCCTAGTGATGCCACGCTTTCCCACACTAAAACGTGTGAAAAAACTGATTTTTCCAAGCACAAAATGAGGTTTGCAAGGGATTCTGGGTAAAGGAACGTTGGAGGATCCACGCAAGCCATACCTCCTTGGAAGCCCCCGGGTGTCTCCTTTTCAGAAATGTGTGGGTTTGGTAGGTTTCCCTAGATGGCTGTCTCGCACGGGGCCAAAAACCCAGGTAACCCCTCTAGCAAAAGCTGGTGAACTTAACATTTTCACCATTGTTCCTCAAAGACACACACATACAGGTTGGATTTGGCACGAGGGCGAGTGATGGTTCAGTACATAAAATTTTATTAACAAGATATTTCAAAAAAATGAAATGGTCTGTCAATAAATAAATGCATAAAAACCGAACCAGTGACTCGCAACTCGTGAGCTGTAAAGCCACGACAAGGCACCAACCATTTTACAGGCCATTCACGCACCTTTCATACCTGATACAAACCAGACCATTGACACCATCCGAATGGAAAAGCAACACATAACAACAATCACAATAAGGGGCAAGGTACACCCTACTGCAGAAAGAGAAAAAAAACAATTATTACTGCACACCCATCTAATCCGCAAGCACACACACATACTGGTTGGATTTGGCACGAGGGTGAGTGATGATTCAGTACATACAATTGGATACGCAAGTAATTTCATCAAAAATGAAATACACTGCATATAATTGAAAGTATGATAAACTGAACCACTGACTCACAGCTCGTGAGCTGTAAAGCCACGTCAAGGCACCAACCTCTTTACAGGCCATTCATACACCTTTCGTACGCGTGACACATACAAAACATTCACACCGCCAGCCGCGGACCCATCACATTTCAACACTCACACCAGCAAACAGCGCCATTCAAGGGCCCATCACTTTCACACGCCCACATTTCTGACACTGCAACTACACAAAATGATGGACTGTGTGGAGTGTCACTCAACTAGCAGTGTGTGTATTGACCAACAGAAAGTAACTACTCACACACCGCCTGCCGAGCGCCAGTCCACCCACACCACCATCCAAGCACCACTCCACACACGCCGCCAGCCAAGCTCCACTCCACATACACCGCCAGCCAAGCACCACTCCACTCACACCGCCAGCCAAGCACCTAACCATACACTCCGCCAGCCAAGCAAAAATCCACGCACCCTCCCAGCACAACTCCAATCCATGCACTATGCCAGCCAAGCACCAGACCACGCACACCACCAGCCAAGCGCCATCCACTCACACCACCAGCCAAGCACCTAACCATGCACTCCGCCAGCCAAGCAAAAATCCACTCACCCCCCCAGCACAACTCCAATCCATGCACTATGCCAGCCAAGCACCAGACCACGCACACCACCAGCCAAGCGCCATCCACTCACACCACCAGCCAAGCACCTAACCATGCACTCCGCCAGCCAAGCAAAAATCCACTCACCCCCCCAGCACAACTCCAATCCATGCACTATGCCAGCCAAGCACCAGACCACGCACACCACCAGCCAAGCGCCATCCACTCACACCACCAGCCAAGCACCTAACCATGCACTCCGCCAGCCAAGCAAAAATCCACTCACCCCCCCAGCACAACTCCAATCCATGCACTATGCCAGCCAAGCACCAGACCACGCACACCACGAGCCAAGCGCCATCCACTCACACCGCCAGCCAAGCACCTAACCATGCACTCCGCCAGCCAAGCAAAAATCCACTCACCCCCCCAGCACAACTCCAATCCATGCACTATGCCAGCCAAGCACCAGACCACGCACACCACCAGCCAAGCGCCATCCACTCACACCACTAGCCAAGCACCTAACCATGCACTCCGCCAGCCAAGCAAAAATCCACTCACCCCCCAGCACAACTCCAATCCATGCACTATGCCAGCCAAGCACCAGACCACGCACACCACCAGCCAAGCGCCATCCACTCACACCACCAGCCAAGCACCTAACCATGCACTCCGCCAGCCAAGCAAAAATCCACTCACCCCCCCAGCACAACTCCAATCCATGCACTATGCCAGCCAAGCACCAGACCACGCACACCACCAGCCAAGCGCCAGTCCACGCACACCAACAATCCAAGCACAATCCTGCACACACCACCATCGAAATTAGAATTTTTTTAAGAAATACCACAAATCAAATGTAGAAACCTACAAATCTGCTAACACAAATTCAAAAACTAAATGCTTTGCACTAATGCAAACCTAAAAGCAAACTAAAAAATATTACAGAAAACAGACCAGACAGTACACTTACAAGCTCAATGAAACTCCCAAAACTTCTTTTGTGTGTGGTACGATTTAAAACAAGCTGGCACACACAATCCAGGATTTGAAGGACAGTCAGGACAGTGCATACGAGACTCCCTCCGCACTTCTCTTCGCCAACAGACTCTACATCTTTTAGTGGGATTGTCTTTTGCAGTTGTGGGAGGAATGTATTCTGGAAAGTGGCGATCTTTCAGTCTAGCCACTTCCTCCACCACTCCAAATCTTGGCACACTTGCCTGTTCCACTAGTACAAGGCTGCCTATTATAGTCTCCTGAAACTTAACAAAAGGCATCTTTGACTCAGGACAAGATTTCTGGAAAACAACAAAAGCATTAAAGGATGCCAAGTGGAAAAGATGGATAGCCAACTTCTTGTACCAAACGTAAGCCTTTCGAAGAGCAGCATAAGGTTCCAACCTCTGATCTACTCTGTCAACACCACCCATGTGCCTATTATAGTCTAAAATGCACACAGGTTTACGCACTTCAGCAGTCTCACCCCGAACTGGCAGAGCTTCAGTGCTTTCGTCATGGATAGTAGTCAGCATGTAAACATCTCTCCTGTCTGAAAACTTCACAGCTAGAAGCTTCCCACATCGCAATGCAGTAGACTGTCCCCGCACAAGCCTTTTGCAAACAAGTTCTATTGGGAAACCTTTCCGGTTACTGCGCATCGTGCCACATGCAACAGTGCCCACTTTGGCCAACTCCTTGAACAAACGCACACTAGTGTACAAGTTATCTACATATAAATGGTGGCCTTTGTTAAATAATCGTCTACCTAGTTCCCACACAATTTTCTCAGTCACTCCAAAAGTGGACGGACAAGCAGAAGTGTTAATGCTGGAATCCTTACCGGTGTACACCCTGAAATTATAAACATATCCAGTCTCACTGTCACACAGCATAGACAGTTTGATGCCATAGCGTGCCCTCTTACTAGGAATGTATTGCCTAAAAACCAAGCGGCCCTTGAACAATACCAAAGACTCGTCCACAGCTATTTCTCTTCCAGGTGCAAACATCTCAGGAAAACGATCAACAAAGTGATCAAGGACAGGCCGAATCTTAAAAAGACGGTCACAATCAGGGTGATCGCGTGGCAACGCTAAATCATTATCAACAAAATGCATCATGCGAAGAAGAAGCATATATCGATCACGAGTCATAACTGCTGGAAATATAGATGTTGCCATCAAGGGACTAGTGGACCAATAAGAAGACATTGATGGCTTCCTTAGCAAGCCCATCAAAAAAGTTAATCCCAAAAACTTCTTCATCTCTTCAACATATGTGGGAGACCAATGGGTAGCTCTGGAATGGGGCTTAAGGCTGGCACTGTGGTCCCTCAAATACTGCTCTGCATACAAATTAGTTTGCTCCACAATCTCCTGCAAAAACTCATCGTCAAAAAACAACTGAAAAAATTGAATTGGCAAAAAATTGTCAGTATTCACTCTACACCCTGGAACACCAGTGAAGTCTGGCAATTCCGGCTGCACCATGCCAGGGGCAACCCAGACGTCATCACTAACATGAGGAGAAGAAGCCACCCTAGCCTGCAGGCCAGATGCCTCTTGCTGCACTACAAGAATGAACAAAGAAATTGCCAATACTGTGCAATTATTTATATTTATTAAACCAGGTGTTGAGCAGAAAAGTTTACTCAACCCAAAGACCACCAATTCAGTCTTGAATCTTTATGAAAATAGATTTATTTTTTTATTATTTATTTTGACTTGTTTCTTTTTTTCTCATACACGAAAATTATAACCAATCAAATTGAACAAGAAATTAATTCCAAAAAGAGTGTTTGCAGAACGCTCAACATGTGAACAACAAACTTTTTTAGGTACTTTTCTAAATGGTAACAAAAGCCAAAGACAACAGGGTGAGAACCCAAAACACAGTTCACCAATACAACATCAATGGCACATTTCGACAACAATTAGACAATAGACAATAGACAACATATAAAGGTAATAGGGCTAACTAAAGCCACTCTTTAGATTCTAGCTCTGCAAGGTACGGCCTATTGCAGACTTTCTGCTCAAATTTTAAGACAAGGCCTATACATCTAAATGAAAACGTGCCAAATTAGACATATCTTTTTGTATATACGACCACACACTGTGTTTATATTTACGATATTTTGAAATAAAGGTTGGTCGCAAAAACAGAATGTATCAAAATCAATGAGGAGAGAGGGTCAATTAATGAAGAAAGGGGGTCGACGCGTTTCGAATCTCTACTTAAGTTGAGAGATTCTCTTCAGGACCGACAGACATGATCTGAAAAACATAAATAAACATACACTCAGTCAAAACCACACATGAGGGACCTTCAACTCGCATACCGATCAGCGCAATTTGTATCATACCTGTATGTGCTTGATGCAACTATTCAAGTCCTAAAATCAGAAAGGTAGAAAGAAAAGAGCCATTCTTGGTAATTGCAATACTTATTAAAGGAGGGATTCAGGCAATGAGGGCACAACGTTTGTGAAGTCTAAGCAACTTACATTGTTGATGTTTTGCGACGGTCCAAAAATATGTTTGACGGACCAATGGGGAGTTTCACCCGTTTTGGCTGCTTGCTTGACTGGCAACTCCTAAAAGTAACAAACGAGTTCGTGAATGACAAGGCGTGTGGAACGCCAGACCAATGCTTAACGTTTCAACACTAAAGACGGTCCAATATGCTTGTGATTTAAAAACGGATGGTTTGTCAACAAGTGTGCCTGGGAATGCTCGTGCGGGTGGGAGAGTTTTCCATGTTTATAAAACAACTTAGACAACGAGCGGAGCCCGTGCGGTGAGTCATGTCGGCGAACGGTGAAGGTTCAACTAAATTGGCGAAGGGCTCAGCCCGTGCAAAGGGAACCCCTGTAACGACGCGACTGCATTTACCTTGTAATTGTTGCGCTGTCCGGTTTTGGTTGTTCCTCACTCACACGGAAGACGCCATCTAGTTTGGCTTGTTCAGTTCCGTGTTGATCCGGAAGTTGTTATGAAGCCCGCAAAGTCTTGATGGGAAATGTAGTCCCTGTTGCATTTTTTCCATTTGGTGCGACAGTGTATCGCGGCTGTATATTTAATAATTGAAATTGGCCACAGATTGATGTGCGCTGCAGGCGCCTGAAGATTGGATAATAATTTAACTATCATTGTGCACGCAATGGCGTATCATGAAAGTTGTGGTTCTGGGACGAACTCGACGAGAGATTTATTTGGAAAAAATTGCATATTCTCTGTTCTTTTCCAAAGGGATGCGGCATGTGCCCCTCCTTACAGATGGTACAATTCAGACATCTCGTTCAGGCCTGTAATAGTAGTGTTGAATTTAAGTATAAGCATTGCTTCTCTCTGTCTTAGTTTGGCCTCTAAATCACCACCTCGTGGATCTGGTTCTACTTTGGATATAATTGTCCATTTGAAATCCCCATCCCCATGGGATTCATCAATCCAGTGTTGGACTAATGGAGCTGTTAGTACTTTCATTTTTATGCGAGATTTATGTTGTGACATTCTTTGTCTCGCCTCTTGATTCGTTTTTCCAATATATACCTTGTTGCAAGTGCAGATGATGGCATATACTATATTCCGCGTTTTACAATTAGTAAACTGGTCGTGTTTCCATGACACGCCATCATGTTGGAACAGGTCGCCTTCGATGGTTGAATTGCAGCATAAACATGTGCCACATTTGTGATGGCCTGTGATTGGAGGTAGGCTGACATAGTCACGTAGAGTCATTGTCTTGGGTTTAGGTACAGCTGCTCTCACGATCTGATTAGCTATACTTGTATCTTTTTTGAAAGCGAAGAGTGGCAATTCTTTTAACTGTTTGTCAATTTCTTTGACTAAATGCCAATTTTGATGGATTGTCTTTTTCAAAAAATTAGATGCAGGACAAAAAGTTGACACACAAACCGTCCGGTTTAATTGCTTCTTCTCTTTCTTTTGCAAAAGTTCTTCACGTGGTGTCCACCACGCTCGTTTTATTGCGTGTTTCAGCAATTTGGCTGGATAGCCACGATCTAATAATCTCTCTTTCAAGGCGTTAGCATGTAGCTGATATTCATCTTTGAATGTACAATTTCTCCGGATGCGGAGAAATTGGCCTATTGGTAGATTTTGTTTTAGGTTTCTTGGATGATTGCTGGTATAGTCCAAAGCCTTATTTCGGTCTGATTTCTTGCGATATAAAGTTGTTACTAGTTGACCATTTGAGCAATAGATTTCGACATCTAGAAAGGAAAGTCGTGTTCTAGATGACTCCAGGCTAAATTTAATGTCCCTTGTTCTTTCATTGAGCCATGTGTGGAACTGTTCTAGTTGTTCTTTGTTCCCAGTCCATGTGAAAAACACGTCGTCAATAAATCGGACCCAACCACCAATCCACTCACGGAAGGGGTTGTTGTTGTAAATGAAGGTGTCTTCATACTGACTCATATATAGTATAGCCAGCTCGGGGGCAAAAGGGCCCCCCATAGCTACTCCTTGGGTTTGGAAATAGAAGTCGTCTTTGAATTTAAAGTAATTTTTTGTAAGGGCCATTTTTGCTAACTCCAAAAGGAATTCTGTTGGAATTTTCGATGGCATGTCTCGTTTATTCAAGAATAACTCTAAAACTTCAAGAGCTTGGTCTTGGGGGATTTGGGTATACAATGAAACAATGTCCATACTAACCAGAATGAAAGTACTAACAGCTCCATTAGTCCAACACTGGATTGATGAATCCCATGGGGATGGGGATTTCAAATGGACAATTATATCCAAAGTAGAACCAGATCCACGAGGTGGTGATTTAGAGGCCAAACTAAGACAGAGAGAAGCAATGCTTATACTTAAATTCAACACTACTATTACAGGCCTGAACGAGATGTCTGAATTGGACCATCTGTAAGGAGGGGCACATGCCGCATCCCTTTGGAAAAGAACAGAGAATATGCAATTTTTTCCAAATAAATCTCTCGTCGAGTTCGTCCCAGAACCACAACTTTCATGATACGTCATTGCGTGCACAATGATAGTTAAATTATTATCCAATCTTCAGGCGCCTGCAGCGCACATCAATCTGTGGCCAATTTCAATTATTAAATATACAGCCGCGATACACTGTCGCACCAAATGGAAAAAATGCAGCAGGGACTACATTTCCCATCAAGACTTTGCAGGCTTCATAACAACTTCCGGATCAACACGGAACTGAACAAGCCAAACTAGATGGCGTCTTCCGTGTGAGTGAGGAACAACCAAAACAGGACAGCGCAACAATTACAAGGTAAATGCAGTCGCGTTGTTACAGGGGTTCCCTTTGCACGGGCTGAGCCCTTCGCCAATTTAGTTGAACCTTCACCGTTCGCCGACATGACTCACCGCACGGGCTCCGCTCGTTGTCTAAGTTGTTTTATAAACATGGAAAACTCTCCCACCCGCACGAGCATTCCCAGGCACACTTGTTGACAAACCATCCGTTTTTAAATCACAAGCATATTGGACCGTCTTTAGTGTTGAAACGTTAAGCATTGGTCTGGCGTTCCACACGCCTTGTCATTCACGAACTCGTTTGTTACTTTTAGGAGTTGCCAGTCAAGCAAGCAGCCAAAACGGGTGAAACTCCCCATTGGTCCGTCAAACATATTTTTGGACCGTCGCAAAACATCAACAATGTAAGTTGCTTAGACTTCACAAACGTTGTGCCCTCATTGCCTGAATCCCTCCTTTAATAAGTATTGCAATTACCAAGAATGGCTCTTTTCTTTCTACCTTTCTGGTTTTAGGACTTGAATAGTTGCATCAAGCACATACAGGTATGATACAAATTGCGCTGATCGGTATGCGAGTTGAAGGTCCCTCATGTGTGGTTTTGACTGAGTGTATGTTTATTTATGTTTTTCAGATTATGTCTGTCGGTCCTGAAGAGAATCTCTCAACTTAAGTAGAGATTCGAAACGCGTCGACCCCCTTTCTTCATTAATTGACCCTCTCTCCTCATTGATTTTGATACATTCTGTTTTTGCGACCAACCTTTATTTCAAAATATCGTAAATATAAACACAGTGTGTGGTCGTATATACAAAAAGATATGTCTAATTTGGCACGTTTTCATTTAGATGTATAGGCCTTGTCTTAAAATTTGAGCAGAAAGTCTGCAATAGGCCGTACCTTGCAGAGCTAGAATCTAAAGAGTGGCTTTAGTTAGCCCTATTACCTTTATATGTTGTCTATTGTCTATTGTCTAATTGTTGTCAAAATGTGCCATTGATGTTGTATTGGTGAACTGTGTTTTGGGTTCTCACCCTGTTGTCTTTGGCTTTTGTTACCATTTAGAAAAGTACCTAAAAAAGTTTGTTGTTCACATGTTGAGCGTTCTGCGAACACTCTTTTTGGAATTAATTTCTTGTTCAATTTGATTGGTTATAATTTTCGTGTATGAGAAAAAAAGAAACAAGTCAAAATAAATAATAAAAAAATAAATCTATTTTCATAAAGATTCAAGACTGAATTGGTGGTCTTTGGGTTGAGTAAACTTTTCTGCTCAACACCTGGTTTAATAAATATAAATAATTGCACAGTATTGGCAATTTCTTTGTTCATTCAGTATCTGGCACAGCCTTACTGTGCTTTTGCCAAAACCCTCTTTGATACATATAACATCTTGCTGCACTACATCAACGGGAACACTAGCATCCCCAGATGCCTCTTGCATCACTACACCAACAGGAATACTAGCATCCCCAGATACATTTTGCATCTCTTCACCAACAGGAGAACTCACATCCCCAGCTGCCTCTTGCATCTCAACATCAACAGAAGAACTCGCATCCCCAGATGCCACTTGCTGCTCAACAACAACAGAAAGACTAGCAGCACCAGATGCCTCATGCTGCTCTACAACAGGAAGACTAGCAGCACCAGATAACCTTTGGCGCACCACAGCAATGTGAAACCTTTTGGGCGCAGCCTTTACCACACTTGCCTGTTCCCGACGAGAAAAAAAGGGAAACCTTGAGGACCTAGGCTGCCGCTCACATGGCTCTTGCCTCTCTACCGGCACATCAATGTCCCTCTCTACCACAGGCACTTCATCAGCACTAGAAGAAGAATCATCATCCGATGATACCATGCGAAGAGAAAACTCACTGCCTGAATCTTCTGCACCTACCTCATGCTCCGAATCGGAGTCAGTGTCTGGACCATGGTCAGAGGAAGACTCAAAAAGCAAACTAATAACCTGCTTAGCAGTAATCCTGCGAGCAGCCATTATCCTTACAAATCAAGAAGACTACACACACAAGTGAACAACAACCTACACTGTGCAAAGGAAGAAGTAAACAAGGTAGAGTCTTCACACAAAAATCAATACACTCAAAAACAATTCAAATCTAACCAAATATAAGAAGACTCACCAGCACCTACTCTGCTGAAACACAGTTAAAAGAAAGGAAATCCCACTGGAAAGAAAAAAAAAGTATAGATTAGACAAAGTACACATCAAGCAGCAATACAAAAAAAAAAGTTAACAATCAAGAAACACAAAGCCACACAAACAGCAATAACTTCACTTTTCATAACAACACATTTATCTAGGAAAAATAGTACAAAAAACATTTACTTACCAAGCACATGCAACTACACAAGCTGCAAAACCAGCATTACCCGAACCACAACCTACACCAATACAAACAGCAAAAGCCTGGATCAAAAACAAAGAAGAAATAAATAATTTAATACTACATTTTACAAACAACATAACAAATGAATAAACAATACACAAATTTACCCCCAAAATCACATCCACACAGATGGGCCATCAAAAAGGGCAAAACGGACAAAAGTACGGGTTGATTTGCCCACCGGGGGGGAGGCCAGAAAATCTAAATTTAAAATCCGACCCACCTGAAAGCGACCCTTGCCCAATGGGTCACTTCCTACAATCTAAAATAAAATCCCTGGTGCTAGTGGGGGCATTTCCACCGCACAATCGCAATGCTGTGCGCGACCGTGAGCCAGAAATGCCCTGCAAAGAGACATCAGAAGAGAGGAAAATCACTTACCTCTCCCCTGATGCCTCTTTGCAAACCCCCCCAAATATCTCAAAACCAACCTAACACCTCCAGGCGCAGGAAGCAAATGGCTTCCCGACCGCCTGGGAATCCCTGAAGATGTTGGCGCGTGCTGTGCGCGCTGACGTCATCAGGGATTCTCATGGGGAGGGGGACAACAGAATTACTGTGGTTAACTGCGATGCTGGACAGAGGCACTTGCATCCTTGATTTTCACAAGCGCAATCCTAAAACAGTTCCTATGACCAGGAGCTTCTTTCTCCCCATCTGCTGCTCTCAACAGTCTCTGACCATTTATACACATAAGAGGCATGTGAACTCACACAGAAGATCCCCGTTTGGCAACGCCCACCAACTAGCGGAGTGCACCATCTTTCCTAAATTTACCCACTATGATGGACAGCTCACTCAAGGGACCTGTGCACACATTGGTGCGATGGCATAGTAACACACACGGACACTGGAGACAAAGCAAGCGCTCGAGTTGCAGCACAAATTCAGGAAAACATTCATCAGCCCAAAAACATTTGTGACCTTCCCACTATGATTCACAGCTCACACAAGGGACCCCTGCGCACATCTGTGCAATTGCTTAGTAACGCACACATGGACACTGGAGACAAAGATGGGGCTCAAGTTGCAGCACAAACTCAGGAAAGCAATCATCAGCCCAAAAACATTTGTGAACTTCCCACTATGATGGACAGCTCACTCAAGGGACCCCTGCGCACATCGGTGCAATGGCATAATAACACACACAAAGGTCACTAGAGACAAAGCAGGTGATCGAGTTGCAGCACCAATTCAGTAAAACATTCATCAGCCCAAAAACATTTGTGACCTTTCCACTATGATGGACAGCTCACACAAGGGACCCCTGCGCACATCTGTGCGATTGCATAGTAACGCACACATGGACACTGGAGACAAAGATGGCGCTCGAGTTGCAGCACAAACTCAGGAAAGCAATCATCAGCCCAAAATCATTTGTGACCTTCCCACTATGATGAACAAATGGTCTCTGTTTCCAGATACCTAAGAGCCTTGCTAGTTTATTCAGATAACAACCAACACACACTGGGGTCGATTGTGAAAATATGGTATTGTGTACAAAAAAGGGGAGAAATGCTCCTCTTTTAGGTGTCCCCTCACTCACCAGGGTTGCCCCACGGTGACATGCTTCATCATTGGGGCCATCCCAGTCCTCTACGGGCTGGGGCGTGCTGCGACTTGCGAAAGTTACGTAGGAGCACTTTATTAGACTATGTGTGGTGCATGTGTATTTGAGGAGTGGACTATGTGATGTGTGTTAAAAATACCTGCCCAGTAGGTTTACAATAAACTTTATTCTTGCCTCTAGGTGGTAATATTAAAAACGGGGTGGAAAGATAGGCTGCCCTAAACGTAATGTGTCCAGATGTACCTATCAACTCCTATCGTCGACATGTTTCGTGCATACCCCAAGCACTATGATGGACAGCTCACACAAGGGACCCCTGCGCACATCTGTGCAATTGCATAGTAACGCACACATGGACACTGGAGACAAAGATGGCGCTCGAGTTGCGGCACAAACTCAGGAAAACAATCATCAACACAAAAACATTTGTGAGCTTCCCACTATGATGGACAGCTCACTCAAGGGACCCCTGCGCACATCGGTGCAATGGCATAATAACACACACAAAGGTCACTGGAGACAAAGCAGGTGATCGAGTTACAGCACAAATTCAGGAAATCATTCATCAGCCCAAAAACATTTGTGACCTTTCCACTATGAAGGACAGCTCACACAAGGGACCCCTGCGCACATTTGTGCAGTTGCATAGTAATGCACACATGGTCAATGGAGACAAAGATGGCGCTATAGTTGCAGCACAAATTCAGGAAACAATCAACAGCCCAAAAACATTTGTGAGCTTCCCACTATGATGGACAGCTCACTCAAGGGACCCCTTCGCACATGGCATAGTAACACACACATGGTCACTGGAGACAAAGCATGTGTTTGAAAAGCAGCACACAAAAAAAAACATTCATCAGCCCAAAAACACTAGTGAGCTTTGCCTAGGCAGCACAGGTGTGTTTTTCAGCCACTTCAGGTACACAAAAAATAAAAGAGATGAAGGACAGAGGCACTTGCATCCTTCAATAAAATCAGCACTACATTCACATTTTAGAAATGACCCCATCTGGTTTTTTTTTCCAACAAATCAACATTTTGTCATACCAGAGGCATGAAAACAAGTACAAAGTAATGTTACCCCACAAAGGGGAGCGACCCTTCCCCAAGGGGCCGCTCCCCGAACAACGAAATTGTCCACAAATGCAAAAAAAAAAAAAAAAACCCTACCATTCCAGCTGCACGATCGCACGATCGTGCAGCAGAATGCTCCAAACTTGCAACGAGTGAAAGGAAAAGCCTTTCCTTTCACTCGATCTCCTTTTCAAAAAATTCCCCCCTGCCCCAGCCGCAAAACGAACCTCTTTGTACTCCGACGCGCAGGAAGCAAATGGCTTCCCTGCGCGTCGGTAAACAACTAGAACCCCCAGTGACGTCAGCGCGCCTCGCGCGCTGACGTCATTGATGACGCGGGCGGGGAGGGCGAGGGGAGGCAGGGGAAGGTCTTCCCCTGCCATCCCCGCAGAAACGAACGAAATCGGGCTGACTCGGGGAGAGCGCTGGCGCTTCCCCCGAGGGTGGGGCTCATGACGAGCTGGGCTCGTCATGAGCGTGCGAGCGCCCTACTCCATGACGAGCCGAGCTCGTCATCAGCCCCGAAGGGGTTAAGGCTGTAGTTGATAGCCGTAATTATTGGCTCGTCTATACATGTTCATAATTGAACCTCTACATTCTGTTGCAGGGATTCTGCTCCTACACAGAACTGTGCACAGAGACTTAGGACCTTAGTGAATTATGAAGTGATGAAACTCACCTTAGTACCCAACATCCCCTACCAGACTAGCATCAGTGTCTCATTTGCTCTTAGTCCTATAGCAAATAAACCAATGATTAGACAACCCAGAACAAGCGACTTAGGTTACGTCAGGCAATGTGGAAAACAAGAACACTCTTTCGTTAAACTCTCATACCAGTCCAAAACAGGGAGTAAAAAGAGACACAAGCAAGTTTGAAATATTTATTTCTAACGTTGTGTTCTCATGTGCAGCACCTTAGCTAATACAAGCAGACATATTATTAGAAACAAGATTGTCAGCATAGTTACTATTCCATAAAATACAAAGGGAGAAAGCATGTTATAATGCTAAACGGAAACAGGTGAAATATATACCTAAATTTCACCATCCCTTGCTAGTAGGTTATTTTATAACTAAAGAAGGTCTCTTGGGATTACATAGGTGGCCCCATACCTCTGGTATTTAGCAGAAGTGGATCACATCAAATTCTGCACAAGTACTTAGCATACGAATGTTCCCCAAGTGTGTGTGATCATGCCTACGCAGTGCATTATTAAACGTGCCAATATCAGATGTGGCCACAGCTGCATATGTGTTATGTCTAGAACGTGCGCTGATCAGTCCGAACAACAACCACAGTGTTGATAACCTTGAAGGCCTCGGCACTCACTGTTCAGGCTAAGCTTACCAAACAAGGCTACTAATGTAGAAAAACATATTATTCTCGTGTGAAGCAAAACACTCTGCTAAATTCTAAACAATTAACCTCTTAAGTGCTGCCGTCGGCAGTTGGACGTCGCAAGCACTACCTTCGTAGTGCTGCGCACGTCCAACGGCCGACGCGGCCCCGTCCGTTTTGCAAAAGTGCCGTACTGCCGCGAAATCGGTTAAAGCCGTGTGCAAAAGGAAGCAGAAGGGAAAAATTGTGTTTAAACTTCTAATAAGCTCATGTCAACTTAACACTGTGTGAATGCAAGGCTCAGCCCCACGACACTTCCTGTAAGGACTCTATAACATGACAAAGTCGATCTGCATTTAAATCTAGTCCCAAACACCCCTTTCAGTTATAACTCGTGGTCCTAGCAGCATACAAGTTATGTCACTTGGAATGTTGGGGGAAACGATTTGTTGACTAAAGAGAACTAAGTGCAAAAATGTTTGGGAAAAAAAACTTTATTAGTGGTATATTGTGTGTGCTGTAAAATCACACCTACATCCTCTTGAATGTGTTTCTGCTCCAGTGAAGACGTAATCCATTCTTAACAATCATTTTGTGACATCAATTACTCTGATAGATTAAAGAGAGGCTTGATTCGAACTTCCCAAAACCTAGCTGTTTTTTTCGTTTATGTAATTTGACAGAGATAAGGGGCATTTATGTTGAATTGCACTGCTGTGAATTTAGATGTTTGAAACCAAGCAGTTTGTTTTACGTCTATTCATGATGAAGATTACACGTACGAAATGTTAGATTTAATCCCAGATCATGGAATTTTTTTGTCCAATTTAGGGACAGAATTTAGCACGTGCTTTTACTAATGAAGCTTTTTTGACAACACTTGCACATAAAAACGAGGAGGTAATGAACAGATTAAGGGCAATAACGCTACTAGCACCCATTTCAAATCCAAATAGAGAGCGCAGTACAAGAAGGAACTGAAGAATATGACAAAATGGCTCCGTTCTCCCCATCACTTCTCCTGCCCCAAATCCACAGGAGAAGTTGCAAAAAATAAACAAACAAATAAAGAGGAGGAGCTCGGACAGTCGTATCTGCAAACACAGCTGTTGTTGCTAGAAGCAGAATTCTAAGCCTCGTTTATCAGAAATTAATGTGATTGTGGTCTTTAATAAACACGCATACAACACTACAACATATATTATATAACAATCATTCCATTTTTCTTTTCAAATGTTAAACACATCTAATTCGTTTCCCTGAACACAGTATTAATTAAGCCATTGTTGCCAATTAACAATAGTGCTTTACATTCTATAATTAATTGATTAATAGATATTCATGTGCTATAGTCAAAATGGACACTAACTGGAAGACTTCCCAGCATAACTCTTCATAAGCACAAAGCACTCTGGTTTAAATATTGAGAGCTGGACAGTCAGTCAGAATACTCATATTCTTTAGTGAGCTACAATGGCTCCATTCACTCATAGCATTTCTGCGACTAAATTGTCAGTTCAACCTACACCTCTGATCAATGCTAAGGCCACAGATATTGAAAGCACAGCACGATATTGCAATATCACAGTTCGAAGTGCTAAAGAAATGACATGGGTTGATAGTACTCAAGCAAATTATGTACTTTGAAATCAACATTGATCAAATGATACCAACAACATAATATCTTAATTTTAAATGGTTTTCCGTTAAGAGTGAAACTATACTCAGACTACAGCAGAAGCGAGATAACATTTAATACCAATCTTTTCTGGCACAGCATAAATAAAATAGTGAAACATACCTGGAGTTTGTTTCCAAAATACCCATGCACCTCAGTCTAGGTATTAGGAGTGTTTTCCCAGCTGTAATTTATTCCCAGATGATTGACATAAATGGTCATTAGGAAATCTTTTATTTTTAAACATTTAAGCATTTAAAGGATTTGCCGGTAAATGGGTTTTGCACAGATAAACTTAATGGGATTCAGGAAATGAATGCTCAGAGAAGGCGGCGGATGTGCAGAAAACAAAGAAAGGGTCGCGTGTGGCCCGTTGATTTTTCAGCAATTGACAGAATGGTGTACTTTTCTGCCCCTTGGCAGGCAGCCATTTCATTAACTGCTAGTTAAATGCCCGCTAAGAGTATACTCTTATCTGCTCAGGCGAATGTTTGGAGGTGCCGTTTCCAACATGATGAATTCTTCAATTAATTTCTAACGTATTTATCATTTATTTTATTTGTCTTTCTTGATGAAAAGTGCTGTGCGCTGGAACACGGCCACTCGTCTGGAGTAGAGGGCAAGAAACCAATATACTGAATTCTTAGCTGACAAGGCTTTAGGCACTGTCAGCTTTAGAGCTCTGACCTTTAGGAGATTTACTTTTGAATGAAAAATGTGCAAAACAAAAATGTCTTAAAATTATAAGTCTTGTGGTCAATGTCAGGACTAGTAGCTAGTTTTTCACTTGAAAGTTATACACTGTCAGTTCATTTTCTTAGCAGTTACCTTTTACCGGTTTGGGGTAGCCCAACATTCATTGATTTAATTTAATTAGGGTTAAGGTTGATCTATATTATAATTATAAATTACTGACCAGTGGTCGCCATTAGGTAGTTATAGTTAGGACCATCTTTCCACAGAAAAATCATTTCTTGACTTACCTATATCTTTTGTGTTGTTCGATAAATCTTCACAAAATTCCCCCCAAAATGTGTTATAGTGAGTCGTGTTATGCATGGAAAGTTTTGGGGTGATACGTCAAGTGGGCACTGAGAAAAAGGGGTAGTAAAAAAATAGTGTGTTTCCCATATTAATTCATGTAGGAGCTTTAGACATGACTATCGACTAAACCGCTGGAGGAATTACATCAAATGTGTCTGGAAGGTAGATTTTGGTTCACAGATCACACTTTCAGTTATCCAGTGTAAATCCATTTTATAGTTGTCGAGAAATTTAATAAAAATCAAATAAGGGTATCTGCGATCACGGCTAATTTGAGATGATTTTGCAAGAAATCATGGATGCGCACGCCAATAGGAATGCAAGGAGAGGCCACAACCTGAGCAGAAAGTTGCAGGCACCATTTTATCTCACCAAAGCAGTCCCCAGGGCTCAAACTAAATGGTAGAAAGTGGCATAAGGGGTCAAGTAGCGTGTGCCCTGACCCAATGAGAGTATTGTAAGGGTGTTTGAGGAAATACGTATGAGTAAAAGATGTTGTTTATACACCCACCTTCAATTTTACTTAAGTACTCACACACCCACTCAGCCACCGACTCAGAGATGGACATGCCCACTGACAGAACCAGTGAGAGACTCATGCACCGATTCACAGACTCACTCAGAGACCCACTACGCACTTATAGACCCACACAGAGACTCACACTCCCAATCGCAGACTCATTTACCCACTCACAGACTTACTCAGAAAGTTATGCACCCACTCACAGACCCACTCACAGACTGATGCAGCCAGTCATGGACCCACTCATGGACTCACACACCCACTTACTGACAAACTCAGAGGCTCATGCACCAAATCACAGACCAACTCAGAGACTCATGTGCCCACTTACAGAAACACTCAGAGACTCACAGACCCACTCAGAGGCTCATGCACCCACTTACAGACACACTCAGAGACTCACACACCCACTCACAGACCTACTCAGAGACTAACGCACCCAGTCACAGACCTACTCAGGACTCATGTACTCACTCACAGACTCACTCAGACACTCATTCACCCACTCACAGGTTCACTCAGAAACTCATGCACCCACCCACAGACCCATTTAGACACTCATTCACCCAGTCAGTGCCCCAATAAGACACTCATGCACCCATTCACAGACCTACTCAGGCACCCAATCACAAATCAACACAGGCACTCACACACACACTTACACATGCACTAAGAAACTTACTCATATACCACTCATACACTCACACAGTCACCCATAGATGCTCTGATGCACTCAGTCAATCACCCATGTATGCACAGATGCACTCATTCATATACCACTCATACGCTCACTTAGTTACCCATACATGCACGCATGCACTCATTCAATTACCTTTACACCACTCATGTGCCCATTCACTCACCCATACTCCACTCACACACTCCTCACCCATACACACACTCATGCAGTTAGTCAAACACCCATATACACACTGATGCATTCATTCAGTCACCCATACAACACTCACTCACTCACCCATATACGCACTCATGCACTCAATCACCCATGCACTCACTGGTACTTTCATTCACCCATACACCACTCATACACTCACTCAGTCACCATACATTCAATCAGTCAATCACCCATGCACTCAGGCACTCATACAGACCCTCTTGCACCTAGTCAATCACCCACACACCACTCATGCACTCATTTAATCACCCATACACCAGTCATACAGGCAGTCACTTGCCCATATATGAACTTATCCATGAACTTACTTTCCAATACACACACTTAGGCCCTTACTTTCTTACACATATACCACTCATGCAGCCACTCACACCCTCACTGACTCACTTATATAACCACTCACACACTCATTCACTCACTTCTACACCAGCCTTTCTCACATATACACAAACATACAGTTTATCTATTTTTTAACCATGAAAGGTGGTTCTAAAGAGAACCTTTTTTCTTCCTTTTTTTGGAAATGTTTTTGTTTGGTATCCTTTTGTTTTTGTGTGTGTGTTTTTTTATAAAATGGCAACTAGATCAAAAAATATTATCTTCATGAAAAAACTATTACAAGTGGTATTAAAAAAGCACTTATGATTTCTGGCTGCTTCCAAAAGGACAGCAACAATCTGTTCGCCAGCAGTTAACATCGTGTTCCATACCAGACAAAAGCTTGCTACTCTCTTTAACTTGGGGATAGTTCAGGCAGATGTTGTTCAACTGCATCAGGAATTTCTCTTCTGGTGTAGGTGGCGGAGCAGATGATGTTGAATTCTCACTGCAAGTTTACTGCCTCTGAGCAGTCTGCAGTTGTTGGTTGTGTTAGGTTTTCTATTGGTATAACATGTTCGTTGTCCCACGTGAGTATTTTTTTGCAGTGCTCCTAGAAAGGTTTTTCTCATGCAGGGTGCCCTTAACAAATTTGGTGCCAGGTTTTTTTGCACCTGATTCAAATGTAAAAAAAACTGCATACCACTGACTGGGGCTTTGGGGCAGGTTCTTCTTCACCAGACTCTCCTTCTTCAGAGCATGGCTCTCCTTCTTCATTCCCTCCAAATGCCATTTTATAATTACAGAAAGTAACAAAAAACACTCAAAAGGGATTTGTTGCAGTTTCAGTATAAGGCAGATTGGAAAAACAATGCAATACCTCCACTGAAATAATGAAATTAAGAAACGTGAGTGGGTTTTTCCTTTCAAAATTAGTGAAAACTGTCATATCTAATCAAATCTCTTTGTTACACAGTCACATAATTTTCACGAATGCTGAGATTACTGTGAAATACAACGTCGTCACTAAAACGGCAAAAATAATTCAAAAGTGTGTGTTCCTAAATATTCAAAATATTATATACATAAATACAAGATTCAATATTATGTTACTAAACTACTGATGTTAACCATTATTTAAAATATATTTATATCTGTGTATTAGACTTTTTAGAATACGTAGCAAATTCACGATTTATTAGATCAAAGAAAACTATGTCTCATAATACCCGACGATGTTGTGAAGGACTGCGTCATCACGAAAACAAGAAATAGAATTTAAATGTGTTTTTCCCAAGAATTACCTACATAAATACAAGTTTCCACATTATGTTATGAAACTAGTGATGCCAAGCATTAATTTAAATATCAGTATATATTCTGTTTCACACTTTTTAGAAAACATGCCAAACCCACGATTAACTGCATCGCCGCAATACACGTAATGTGACAGTTCACAACGAATTTGTGAATAACGAAAAAAATTAAATAAATAACAATCATCAAACCGCAAAAAAACTCCTCATTAAAGAAGTTTGCATCATTCCACCTTTGAAAACAAAATGTTACAATAAAGCGAACATATAGTTAGGGAACAGAAGTGTACACTCTTGTTGGATAAATGAACCGGTGACGTTTTGTTTTGGCCCAATCATTCTCAAAGATACTGACAATCAATCAATCAATCAATCAATCAGGTCATTTATATAGCGCACTACTCACCCGTAGGGTCTCAAGGCGCACAGACACATAGACACTATCACACTCACTCAAACATCTATTTGACCACTTTCACATCCACCCACAGACACATACATTGACTCTCACACTCACTCACTCACAGGGCCGGACTGGCTACCGGGCAGTTGTGTGTGCTGCTGAGCTAAGGGCTAATTTATCCGTGGTGGGGGCTTATTTCGTTGATGGGGACCTGCGTGCGATTTGAAATAAAAAAAGCAAAAAGAATTTTGTTTTGCACACGCAGGTCCCCATCAACGAAATTAGCCCCCAGCACGGCAGCACACACAACTACCCGGTAGCCAGTCCGGCCCTGCTCACTCACACATCCATACACTCACTTACACAACCACTAGCAGACCCATACACCACTTACATACTCACACATCCAGTGGGACACTTACGCAGCCACTCACAGGCCCTTAGTACTACTCACAGACCCACATAGGCTCTCTCTCACACACACACAGGCACTCCAACACCTACTTACAGACCCACAAAACCACTCACATGCCCACTCAGACTCACAGCACCACTCACAAATCCACTCACAGATTAACACAGGCATTCACATACCCACTGACAAATCCACATATGCACCCACACACCCACTCACATACCCACTCACATACAATACCCCCACTCTCACATTAACAAAAACACTCACTCGCGGACCCATACAGCCGCTCAAACACCCACTCATTTATCTATACAACCAATCACACACACACTCGCAAAGGTTACAGGTTACAGTTAGGAACTAGAATTAAAAAAAACATTGAAATTCTCCTAAAAAAACAAAGGTTACCGTGATGTTATAGTTAGGAATTGTTTTTTTTTAAACCTTAGAAATTCCATTGAACAAAATAAAGGTTACTGGGATGTTATAGTTTGGCTCAGATTTCACTCGTACAAAACCATTGAAAATTCAGCAGTTACAGTTACCTGAGCTAAATATAACTGACGCTCCCACAATGCACTGCATATGAGCTCATATATTACATCATTGATGACATGGTCTGTGACATTACCAATGACATCATTGATGACATCTCAAATAACATCACTGATTATATCAACACAACCACTCTCACACCCACTCACACCCCATAAAACCTCTCATGCACCCATTCCCACATCCACACAACCACTCATACGCATTCACAGATGCATACAAATACTGAAACACACACTCATTTACTCATACAGCCATTCACATAACCACTCACTCGCCCATACAGCCACTCACACAGCTGCTCACAGACCCATACAGCCACTCACACACTCACACAACCATTCACACACCCACTCTCAAACTCATACAGCCACTCACACACTCACTCACACACCAATACAACCACTCACATACCCATTCACACACCCACAAGCCACTTACACAACCACTCACTCACTCATTCAGCTACTAACAGAGTTACTCACTCAGCCATTCAGCCACTCACACATCTATTCACTCATCCACAAAACCACTTACATACCCATGCACATATCAGTACAATCAGTCATGTGCCCACTCACTCATCTATACAGCCTCTCACAAATGCATACTGTGCAAAACAGCCACTCACTTACCCACACATCCACCTTTACACCCAGTCACTAAACCATAGTGCCATTCACACAGCCATATAGTCATTCAGACACCCACTCACACAGCCATACAACCACCCAGACACCCACTTCCACACTGATACAGACAGTCACAGTGCCACTCAGATTTCATATATTAGGAACAGCATCACCTATTACTAGTAGAAAAAGAATAGTAATTTACCTTATGCTATAGCTAGGTATATA
Organism: Lissotriton helveticus; assembly: GCF_964261635.1. NCBI lineage: Eukaryota > Metazoa > Chordata > Amphibia > Caudata > Salamandridae > Lissotriton > Lissotriton helveticus. The sequence continues at coordinate 570,828,201 of NC_136071.1, read as the reverse complement.
TATCTTTAACTCTCAGAAACTTTTATGAAAAGCACTCACTGGATAATATCATCAGTGATGTCATTTGAAATGTCATCAATGATGTCATGAGTGATGTCACTGACCATGTCATGAGTGATGAAATATGTGCGATCATAAGCAGTGCATTGTGGGGGTGAAAATTAAAGTTAGCTTAGGTAACTATAACTGCTGAATTTCATTGGTTTTGTATGAGTGACATCTGTGCCTAACTATAACGTCCTAGTAACCTAGTTTTTTTTTTAGGGGATTTCTAAATGTTTTAAATTATATTTCTTAACTATAAAGACTCTGTAACCTTTCTTTCTTCAATGAATATAAATATATATATAACTATAAAGATAAATTAGTTGGCAAATACTTCTTTTTAGATATCACCTCATAGAGCATGATTATGAATAGCATGATGCAGATGTCCTGGAATTACTGGGGCCATATTCACTAGTTCTGTCCAGTAACTCCACCCCACATTGTACAACCATAAGTTGACATAGTCACAATGGGAAATAATATGCATATTTGAAGTGTGTTGCTCCGCAATCTTGATTTGCTCTCACTTTGATCACACCTCATGGTTTTACGTGCCCTTCCTAACCGGATCTGTGTATGCAACATCAGATCAATATTTGTCGCTGCCAACGTTGTAATTGATGGGGTTCTCACTCATGCATAATTTCCTGTACCAGTCATATACTGTTCTGGTGTATGTAAGGCATGACCTTTACTCCTCCTCTTGCCTCCTTTTTTGTTCCTTCCCTTGACTGTTGTTCAAAAGCCTATAAATAAAATATTTGAAGATTTTATTTTACAAACATGCAAAGTTGAAATTGTCAATCCCTTGCCCTCATGTTTTTCCATGACCTTCCGATTGTGAGATGTGGTATCTCCCATACAGCTACTCCCCCAATTGACTCATCATTGGGCCCCTGGAGTAGCAACTCCAAATACGTTTATGCCACTTTAGCAAAAATTGGAGCCATAGCCCAGCTAGGGCTCCTCAGTTGTAGATTGTACACCTTTGAGAGTCTATAAGGATATAAGAGGGAGTTGGGGCGCAAGGGCATGCTGTGCCTTCTCAGCATGTATAGAAGATCTCAATATGTGTATTTAAAGGGTTGCATACTTTCTGCCAGAGCTCTCAAATGTCCATGTAGCAGAATCAACATCTAGATTAGTTCATTTACTTACACGTTGAGGTAGAAAACTTGAAATTTGACCTTTTTGATCATGCCTTCAGTTATGATCACTCTAGTAATTGTTTCCTTCGGTTAATTAGTGTAGAGATTCTCTGCCTGTTAAGAGTTGTATAGGTTCTGCTCAGATCACTTTCTAGGCTATATGTTCTACTCTTTTTACACACATTTGGTGTAAAGACACGCTATTCTATTGCTATTCCAGCTAAATTTGTGTTATGTAATTGCCAGCAAGCAAGGAAGAAATCTAAAAGGTTTTCTAGATAATCAGTTACCAATGCAACCACACTGGTTCAAAAAACAAATCCATGTACAATGGAGCAAACACAACTGTACATCTTACATGCACTTGCATCACTCTATCGTGCAACCAATGAAGAACAATCTGTTAAAAAATGACAACACGCTACTTTCCAAAAGTCACTGTCCACGTTCTACACAGAAGTGCCAGGCTAAATGCAAGTGAATGAACAAAGGCAAACGTGTTCAGCTCAGCACCGAAACCCATCAGACATGTTTGCTGCTACACACAACATGCAACAATACCTTTACTGCTGTTACCGAAATTGAGTGGTCACTCATAGGGAGGCCCATTTATTGCAAACCAAGCTAAAACAGTCCAATGTCCCTACAATAGCAGTTACATGCTATATCAGAAGCAATTAACATGACTAAATAAATATTGATTTAGTATTGTGCGCATTGCAGTTGAAAGCGTGGGCCACAGAGAAACTCTAGCCTTCGAAGAAAGCAAGGCATCCGCTGCTTGTTTTTTTTCTTCCATTTTTTCATTAATTCCCTTCACGCCTGGCGCTTCTCTCTTCTTTTACACAGCATGGCAGCAGTCAGAAACAGCTGGAAGGCAGGAGGAAAGCATTCTGTAAAGATCCAAAATAAACACATCACTCGGGAAATATCTGAGAAGTTGTATTGCCAGTGAATCCAGCCACCTCACAGGAAATGGATGTTTTGGTAGAAGTATTTGGCAGCAATTGGTTAGATAGAAACCCCCCTGTAAAAGAAGAAAGGAGAATTAAGCTAAGAGTCTGGTATTAAAACTGATTTGGGCTGAAACAGAAATGTCCCACAAAATCGGCAGTACATGACCCATGATAATAATGTATGCGGTATAACTGATAATAACAAACAAACATTGGCATAGCCAATAGATCTCACCTTTCGGACCTTATAAGTGCTTAGACATGCAACAGTTGATGTTGTTGCACCGAGGATATTGTGCTGCATACCTAAATACTTACAAGGTCCCAAAGGCGAGACCTATGGCTATGCCAATGCTTGTTTAATTTTGCTAAGATAATCTTACCACATGTTTTGACCAAGGCATCTAGCAACAAAATGGGCCTGTAATTTGAGGGAGATTTTCTTTCGCCTTTTAAAACCAGGTTTTTGAAATTTGTATCAACAACTTTAAATCGGAATAAATACCCAAATTAAATCATTATAGATCGAAAAAAGAACAAAACAAAATTCAACCCCCCATTGTAACACAGTAGAAAAGGAACACCGCCCATCAATCTCACACGGTCTTGTCATGTTGTAGGTAGGCCTTTAGGCAACATAAATGGAGACCACACGTGTGTGCTGTTAGTGGTCAGTCAAGTGCCTGCCACGCCCAGGGTCCCGGGCCTTTTATTAACTATTGAACGTGCCCTCCGTCCGTACGTCGGGCGGAACCATTTACCACACGCTTTTGGGGGGGGAACAAATACAGTTATACTGTTCGGGGGCTAGGATGGTTGCGCCCACCTAGTACAAACACTACATTCCTCCTTTACCCTAAAGAAAAAGAAACATAAAATAACGTAACTTCAAGTGTCAACCTTATCGGTTTACAGTCTCTGAGGCTTTCAAAAACAAAAAGGAACAGTCTTACTTAGAAGGTGGTTGCGGTGCAGCTCGGCTCTCTCAGCGTCCGCAACAAGCCACGAAGTCCTGATATTTCTGGGATGGCTTCGGGCATGGGCGCAGATTGTACCTGCTCTGGCTGCGCTCACCCGAATGGGTGGGAATCAGTTCTTCAGAGTCTTTGGCTACAACAGTTCCAGGGTGATTTTGGGGAACCTGCGGTTCCTGTTCATTTCTGATGGGTGTGGCTGGGCCTGCTTGCGGAGTCTCTTCTTCGCTGGGGGTGTCCTCACTTTCCATTTCTCGTGGGCTTTGGGTCAGCCTTGGATATTGCTCAGCTGAGTCCGGGAAACTGTCGTCTTCCCTATCCATAAGTCTTTTGAAGAAAGACACGTTTCTGGTGACTGTTTCTCTCCCTTTTTCTGCAGGGATCATGGTGCCATTGACGTTGGTGACAGTCCAGGGGTGTAACTCGAACGGGAGGCGGAACTTTCCTCCCGGGTGTCGATCTTTCACTAGCACCCGGTCGCCCACCTGAATGGGGCTATCTGCTGCTCTCCTCCATCTTGACGCCTCCTTGTTAGACTTGGTTCGCTGTTCCATGGACCGGTTGTTCGGAGTTGGGGCTGAGGCCCACAGGGGATGGTGTGGGAGGGTATCCACCACCGCTCTGTTGAAGCAAAGGCGGCTTGGGGGGATCCCGGTAGTGCAGTGGGGTGTCAGTCTGTATTCTCTCAGAAATTGGAAGAGGGCCAGCTCTAGGTTTTGGCCATCGGCCATGGCAATTTGGATAGTTTTATTTAAAGTTCTCATCAGTCTTTCTACCTCGCCATTGGCTTGAGGCCACCTTGGGGTTATCTTCCGGTGTTTGATGCGGTGCGATTGTAGATAGTCTGCTAGTTCACCGCCAATGAAAGGAGGTCCGTTATCAGTGCGTAGTTCTCCTATGAGGCCATGGGTCGCTAGGATTTTCTCCAGCTTTGGAATCACTTCGGAGGCTGCGGTGGAGGGCAAGATTTCAATTTCGGGGTATCTTGAGAAGTCGTCTACCACAACAAACATGTACTTCCCGCCCGGGAGGCTGCCGAAGTCTGCGCTGGCTCGTGCCCACGGGGCCGTCGGTCCTTCTTCTGTGATTACCGGTGCTGGAGGGTTGGGCAGGCTAGTCGCTATGCACACCGGACATCGTTGGATGACGTCCTCAACCTTCTTGTCGAGTCCTGGGAACCAGAGCTTGGTTCGGATGCGATTCTTCGATTTCACGATGCCCTGGTGAGCGCCATGGGCTAGGAGGACCGCTTGCTGGGTGAGGCTGTCGGGCAGAACAAGGCGGGGTCCTCTCAAAAGGCAACCTTCTGGCGAGATGGATAGTTCGTTCTGCACTTGGTAAAGTGCTTTTAGTGTGGCTTGGGCTTCTAGGGTGCGGAATGACGCCGGGCTCTGTAGTGGTTTCCAGTTTCCTGAATGGATGGCTTGGATGGCAATTTGCAGGCAATCATCGTCCTTGGTGGCTCGTGTTACATCTTCAAGGGAGATTGGCAACGGCCTCGACCGCCCACGATCATTCTAACATACTCTTCAGTGGCGTCGGCTTCCGCGGCCTCCGTTTCAGTGACCGGGCGAGCATGTCGAGACAGATAATCGGCGGGGTTTCTGGAGCCCGGCCGATACTCCACTGCAAATTGGTATTCTTGGAGTTGGAGTACCCATTTCTCAATGCGTGGAGGAGGCCGTGAGGAGGATCCTTGGAACAGTGGGAGAAGTGGTTTGTGGTCTGTGATCACCACGAATGGGTGTCCGTACACGTAAATGTGGAAATGACGGCACCCCCACAGAATGGCGATGGCCTCTCTTTCGATTTGTGAGTATCTTTGTTCTGTCGCGGTGAGGGTCCTGCTTGCGTACGCGACAGGTGCCCACTCTCCACACGGTTGCTGCTGGGTCAGGACAGCGCCGAGGCCGGTTGGACTGGCATCTACCACGAGTTGAGACTTGTATCGAGGGTCAAAGTAGGCCAGGGTCGTGTCGGCGGAGAGTGCCGCTTTGGTCTTCTGGAAGGCCTTCTGCTGTTCTCGTCCCCACTCCCAGGTGGCTGTGGACTTTGTGAGGTCACGGAGCGGGCCGGTGAGGTCGGACAGGTCTTTAATGAAACGTCCACAGTATGTTACCATTCCAAGAAAGCTGCGGACAGCGGTCACAGATGTTGGGGCGGGGGCCTCATGGATGTCTTTGACCTTGTCTGGGTCCGGCCCTACGCCCTGATCGGAGAATCTGTATCCGAAGAAGCTGATGTCTTTTCGAAGGAACTCGCACTTCTCTCTGTGGAGAGTCAGACCTCTTTCTTGCAGCCTGGCGAAGACGGCTTGGAGGCGTTGGAAGTGTTCGTCCAGCGTCGCCGCATGGACCAAAATGTCATCGCTCACGTTTAGTACGCCGTCCAAACCCTGCAGGACGTTTTGAATGATGTTCTGAAACACCTCGGCTGCACTGGAGATCCCGAAATTGAGTCTGGTGTATCTCCACAGGCCTGCATGGGTGGAGAAGGTAGTTATCGGGCGGGAGTCCGGGTGTAGAGGGATCTGGTGGTATCCTGACCTCAGGTCCATCTTCGAAAACCACTTTGAACCTGACAGCTCGCCAATGATGTCGTCTATGGTTGGCGTCAGGTGGCGTTCTCTTTTGATCGCAAGATTAGGGATGCGCATGTCCACGCAGATCCGTACGCCGTCCGGTTGTTTCGGTTTTTTGGCCACTACGATGGGTGACACCCACGGAGTGGGTCCGCTGACTCTTTCGATGATTTCGGCCCTCTCGAGCACACGTAGTTCTGCTTCCACTTTGGGTCGCAGGTGGAACGCTATGCGCCGGTGTCTGAGGGCCACTGGAGCAACTGAGTGATCTATGTGCAGACGGACGGCGGGCCCTCGCAAACAGCCGATCCCGTCGAATAGTGAGGTGTGTTGTAGTACAAGATGGTCGAGGCTGTGGGCTTGGACCGTAAAGGCGAAGTGGATCAGCCTTAGGTCTTGGGCGGTCCGGCAGCCAAGGAGAAACCCGGACCCTTCTCGCGACACATAGATTTTAGTCTGTACATGTTGAGAGTCGTGTGATACCGTTGTTCGGAATACTCCGCAGAGGCGGAGGGGTCGACTGGTGCCGTAGGCGTACACCTGCACTCGCGTAGGGTGGAGCACCGATGGGTTGCTTAAAGTCTGGTATACACTGGCTGCCATTAGGTTGATCGTAGCCCCGGTGTCGATGAGGGCTGCCACTGCTTGATCTTGTACGTTCACTGTGCACTTGGGTTCTGCGGATGGTGTTGCCGCCAAAGCGTTGAGCATCCGTACTACGTGGACGGAACCTGCGTCTGCTTCGTCGTCGTCCATGTCACTGTTGGCGGCGGTCTCTAGCATTGGTTCTATTTGACGTACTCGTCGGGGTGGGCCGTTGGACTTTTTCCTCTGTGAAGATAGACACACACTCGCGAAGTGATTGGCTTTTCCACAGGCGCTGCAGATTTTTCCTTGTGCAGGGCATGTTCCGCTGTGGGGGGTTGTTCCTCCGCACCACATGCAGGGGCGGTCGTGAGGTGACTGGGCTGGGCTTGGCCGAGGTCTTCGGGGTGGCTTCGTGCGCACGTCTGTGGGGTTCGTCTTGATGGCGCACACGGGTTCAACTTTGACTGCGACCGTTGGTTTTGGCTCCATATGTGCTGCTCGAGCTTTCGATAGTTCTTTGGATCGCCCGAGCGCTAGGATGGCACGCATGGGCATGTTGTCTGTCTCTAGGACTCTCTCTCGTAGCTTTGAGGAGGCGCAGCCTTGGATGAACTGAGCGCGGATCTCATCGTCCACATCCGGGAGGGTGCACGTGCTGGCTAGCTTTTTGAGTCTCGCGTAGAAGACATCAACGGACTCCTCTGGGAGTTGGCGGGCTTGGCGGAGCAAGAAACGTTCGTAATCCACGCTGGCGAAAGGTTCAAAGTACTCCGTTATGGCGTCGCGCAGCGTGGTGTAGTTCCGGGGCGGGCCGGCTTCCACCACGTCCTTCGAGATATCGTGAATAGCCTCCCCTCCTAGGTGCAAAAGCATTGCACGCCGTCGCTCGACTGCGATGTCCGCTGCTACAAAGTAGTTTTCCAGGCGTTCCACCCATTTCCTCCACCGGGCAGCTTGGGAAGGAGGCGTGCCCGTGACCGCGAAAGGTTCCAGTGGCGGCACGGCGGCCATGGCCATCGGGAGAGGCGGGAAAGGCCGACTGCAGGGAAGAGCGTGGACGCAAGATGGTCAGGAGTCCAGTAACACGCCAGGGGCGCTTGCGAGTATTCCAGGTGGCAGCGGCGAGGCTCAGCAGCGTTGCACGCGAAATGCGTGAGAAACGGCAGGTGTACCTCACGCGAAATGCGTGGGAGATGGCAGGCGGGCCGCAGCGGTGCATGCGGGATGCGTGATGGACAGCGCAGGAGGTGCGCGGCAGGCCAGGCAGACAGGCGAGGCGTCGGGGCTCGAAGACAGGCGAGCGCTGGAGCTTGGCTGGGACACAGGGGCAGGGAGCACGCACCTGAGGCCACGAGGCCGATCTTGCTGTGTGAAAGCGGAGGGCAGCTCGCGTGCAGGTGAGGAGGCTGCCGGTGTGCACGCCGGATACCGCTGTGAGGCAGGGCGGTAGGGCGGCAGGAAGTAAGGCAGCTGTGGCTGGGCCTCCGCTCGGCGAGGCAGGCAGCAGGGTGTAGGGTGGCCGTGAGCGCTCCGTTGGAGGGCCGCGCCGAGGCAACAGAGCGGGCTGCACAGCAGGGGCTCGCCCGGTGCAGAGGGGCGGCACGCGGTGGGGTGGCGAGACCACCTCGTCGCCAATGTCGTGTTGTGGGTAGGCCTTTAGGCAACATAAATGGAGACCACACGTGTGTGCTGTTAGTGGTCAGTCAAGTGCCTGCCATGCCCAGGGTCCCGGGCCTTTTATTAACTATTGAACGTGCCCTCCTTCCGTACGTCGGGCGGAACCATTTACCACGCGCTTTTGGGGGGGGGAACAAATACAGTTATACTGTTCGGGGGCTAGGATGGTTGCGCCCACCTAGTACAAACACTACAGGTCTATCTTGCATCCCTTTCTGATATATTCACCTGAGAACGCGACCATACACAGAGTTACACCCTCTAGGTTTTTAAAACAAAGGCTCAGAATAATGCCATGTTCTAAATGCAGCGTATACACATGGCTCTATCTGTCAACCACAAACGTATCTCAAAGTGGACCAGCAATCTCAGACATGGTTCACCCTGATGGACTAACAGCTAAAGCAGCAAACGAGGGCAAGTACAACTAGCTTGAAGAGGGTTGAAGTGGGCAGGGGCCTTTGAACTCTCCAACTACAGCGAAGAGTTTTTAAAAACTGGATACAAGGGCTTTGCGTAAAGCAACACATTTCCAATTTGGATGGCTGCTGAGGCCCAAGATTTAAAAACAGGTCTGAAGAGAAATTCATTAAATATTCCAATGTTTCATCTCACGGCACAGTATGCAAGAGAATAATTCCTTTAAAGCAGTAATGCATGCGCCTGCACGAAAACTGTGTACTGTTTCCTCGCAGGTCTCTCAGAAATGGACGGGCTGGTTATCGCTAATCCTATCCAGGCTCGAAAACAGGTCCCTGCCAGCCAATTAGAGCGCGAGTCCTGAATACAGTAGCGCAAAAAGCTTCCTTCCCTCCTGCAGAATGTGGCAACAAGTCTCTGAGATAGAGATGTCTCACAAAAATTATTAAGCGGAAGGGGGGTCCCAAACTTCATAGGCTGCGTCACATCCTGTTTAAAGACCAATCTGGCTTTAGTTTCATCGGTGTGGCAGACAATGTGCTTAGAGAACAGTGAGCTGAAAGAATGGTTAATTGTGAGCAATGTCAAAAAACATGAGTGAGGCTCTAACTCTACTGGGCCGTTTAATGCTTAGATTGGGTTGAGGAAAGGCAGGTCTCTGTGCTTGGGCATGCCTTTATTAGCTCTCTGTTTCTCACTACCTTCCCTCTGGATAGTCATGAGCTTGGCAAAAAAAATCCTAAAAATCTGCACCAGGGGCCTCATTTATGAAGGCCTTGCGCCACTGGTGCGTCACTTTTTCCCATTTTAAAAGTGACGCACCGGCGGCGCAAGACCTTCATAAATAAGGCAGGTACCCACCCACTCTGCCTCCATCAGATTAGTGTCTCTTCCTGTCCTGACCCGGCATTTAACCCGATATAAAGGCATGATGGATGCAAGAGTCTAGGAAAAACCAAAATTCACTGCGGCCCAAACCATGGTTCCCTATATCGGGAGATATTGATACCAATTAATAACAAGCCAGGCCTTCAATATCCTCTCCCCCAGCTAGTAAAACTCTACCCACATACCAAGGTAAAGTGCCAGCTGACATTTGGGCAATCAGACAAACATTCCAGCAGCAGTTGACTTTGCCAGGCAGTAGGCCATGCCCCGCCCAAGATCTGAGCGTGTCCCTGGTTCAGGAATGGAAACAGTTTGCGTTACAGCCCCAGTAGGGTGAAATATGGGTTTCCAAAAGGGCTTGCCCGAGGTTTTGCATGAATTTGCCTCATTGGGCCTTTTATCCAGAAGTAGACATCCTCCTCTTCTGAAGCTGATCTTTTCAGTCCCTGTACCACGCACATCAATCGCTTTGTCTGCTTCAGAGAGCTTCAAGTACTAAACCCCCTTTACTTATAAAGATTGTAACGAGTGCCTACATGCCATGCTGTATGCTGGACTTCGCCTTCCTATAAAGGGCTGGTGTGAAATGCATTACTGCAGCCACGTGGAGAAGTGTGGCTCACTGGTTAGAGCAGGCAGACCCTGGAGCAGAGGTCAGACCCGGGACCAGGGTTCAATTCCCGACGCGGCAGGGTCTTGAGCTCAAATGTCCACGGACTCGATAATTCTCGCTCCGGTGCCTGCCCTAATCATGGGTTATCACTCTGCAACTCTGGGCATTAAGCTTGCTTAATCTCCACAACGCCCCCCCCCTCCCCCCCCCCCTGGGCATTAAGCTTGCTTAATCTCCACAACGCCCCCCCTCCCCCCCCCCCCCCGATGCCTGGCTTTCCCCTTGGGGATGCCCTGTAGGGCTTATCTCACAGGGAAAAGCCAGGACGGGTTCCCAAGGCAAGCGCTGAGATGCCTCCCCGGTGATTCGAGCGCTATATAAGAACATACAAAGAAAAAAAAAAAAAAATGTGCGTACTGAAAGTTAAAACAGTTGGGCCCAAAACCTAATGTTAATGATCTACTTTAATCACACTTTAGGTACATGATTTTCCCAAGCATTTCCAGGCACCACAGACATTATTATTTTATTATCTGGAGAGTCAATATGGTCCTATGAAAAAAGGTTGAACATGGCTGCCGTTATTAACCACTTTATTTGATGGCAATCCCAGTCATGTCATATCTTCACTGCAAGTCATATCCATTCGTAATAAACGTATGTTAACTGAGGAATAAGGTACTATGATCGATAGGGGTTCCGACTCTGCAAATGAAAATCCCAGCTAACAAACGTGCGCTCTCCAGCAATGCTTCCCTTTTAATGCATTATTAATATTTAAAGTGGTACATACTTGTGTTGTGTCAAAAATATTCTGAGATCACAGGACAGATACGACCATAAAATAATTAAAAAGACGACTTTGGAGCTTGGATATTTCGAATTTAGGAAATCATTGCATATTTTCTCAAAAATGAGGAGGTGGTGTGTTTACTTCTCAACATTGTGTTACTTCTAGTTCCCTAATTATTCATGTTAAAAAAGAAAAATTAGAAAGTGAGAAGGATAATTCGAACTCGAGGAGAGACCACGAACTGGTAGTGAAAATGGAAGATGCTCCGTAGCGAAACAAGACAAAAACACTGGCAAAAGTAAAAGGGAGACATAGCTTATGGGACTGAGAGAGTGGCCCTTGGTAAAGAGGAGCTAGATAATGGCGGGCACATTTGTTGCAGAGAGGGTGGGGCAGTGATACAGGAGCCGATAAGAGGAATGTCAAAGGCAGGAAATATGAACCAAAGACAGGGAATAAATGGAGCACAAACCACTGCGAGGATAGTGCCGAAAAAATAATTTGGGGGGGGGAGAAGGGCAGCTGGGGGACTTTGGTGGGGGTGGCTAAGTACTGAGGAAGAACTCAGACTCCCGGGAGGGTGAGACTGAGTGCTCATGGAGGGTGAGCATTCGCGCTCTTAAAGCCAATAGATAGTTCATTATGTTTTAAGGGTAAGGGATATTTTTAGGGCAGGTGAGCCTGCTGAAGTCTAAAGGGATTATATTTACAACAAGGGGTGGTGAGGGACAGAGTCTCTGAATTAAGCAGAATACTCTCACCCAGTCAAGAGATATGGGCTAGATCCAACACCGTTTTTTAGCTCATTGCACCATCCCAGTTTCAGAACCTGGCTGTATGCAAATTAGTCTGTCCCTGGCCCAGTGCATCATGGGAACAGGGCAGACCAGACTACAAAAGCCAATTCTTACACTGGGAAGGAAACAAGCTTCCGGGGACCGGTTTCTGGCATTACAGCCGTCTTCGGCCCGGCTTGCTTGAATCCTGATGGTGCAATGAGCAAGGGACTCATGTCTGAGTATACACTTCCACGCTTAGGGTGGACAAAAATATTTACAACAAGGGGTGGTGAGGGACAGAGTCTCTGAATTAAGCAGAATACTCTCACCCAGTCAAGAGATCTGGGCTAGATCCAACACCGTTTTTTAGCTCATTGCACCATCCCAGTTTCAGAACCTGGCTGTATGCAAATTAGTCTGTCCTTGGCCCAGTGCATCACAGGAACAGGGCAGACCAGACTACAAAAGCCAATTCTTACACTGGGAAGGAAACAAGCTTCCGGGGACCGGTTTCTGGCATTACAGCCGTCTTCGGCCCGGCTTGCTTGAATCCTGATGGTGCAATGAGCAAGGGACTCATGTCTGAGTATACCCTTCCACGCTTAGGGTGGACAAAAATATTTACAACAAGGGGTGGTGAGGGACAGAGTCTCTGAATTAAGCAGAATACTCTCACCCAGTCAAGAGATCTGGGCTAGATCCAACACCGTTTTTTAGCTCATTGCACCATCCCAGTTTCAGAACCTGGCTGTATGCAAATTAGTGTGTCCCTGGCCCAGTGCATCATGGGAACAGGGCAGACCAGACTACAAAAGCCAATTCTTACACTGGGAAGGAAACAAGCTTCCGGGGACCGGTTTCTGGCATTACAGCCGTCTTCGGCCCGGCTTGCTTGAATCCTGATGGTGCAATGAGCAAGGGACTCATGTCTGAGTATACCCTTCCACGCTTAGGGTGGACAAAAATATTTACAACAAGGGCTGGTGAGGGACAGAGTCTCTGAATTAAGCAGAATACTCTCACCCAGTCAAGAGATCTGGGCTAGATCCAACACCGTTTTTTAGCTCATTGCACCATCCCAGTTTCAGAACCTGGCTGTATGCAAATTAGTCTGTCCCTGGCCCAGTGCATCATGGGAACAGGGCAGACCAGACTACAAAAGCCAATTCTTACACTGGGAAGGAAACAAGCTTCCGGGGACCGGTTTCTGGCATTACAGCCATCTTCGGCCCGGCTTGCTTGAATCCTGATGGTGCAATGAGCAAGGGACTCATGTCTGAGTATACCCTTCCACGCTTAGGGTGGACAAAAATATTTACAACAAGGGGTGGTGAGGGACAGAGTCTCTGAATTAAGCAGAATACTCTCACCCAGTCAAGAGATCTGGGCTAGATCCAACACCGTTTTTTAGCTCATTGCACCATCCCAGTTTCAGAACCTGGCTGTATGCAAATTAGTCTGTCCCTGGCCCAGTGCATCATGGGAACAGGGCAGACCAGACTACAAAAGCCAATTCTTACACTGGGAAGGAAACAAGCTTCCGGGGACCGGTTTCTGGCATTACAGCCGTCTTCGGCCCGGCTTGCTTGAATCCTGATGGTGCAATGAGCAAGGGACTCATGTCTGAGTATACCCTTCCACGCTTAGGGTGGACAAAAATATTTACAACAAGGGCTGGTGAGGGACAGAGTCTCTGAATTAAGCAGAATACTCTCACCCAGTCAAGAGATCTGGGCTAGATCCAACACCGTTTTTTAGCTCATTGCACCATCCCAGTTACAGAACCTGGCTGTATGCAAATTAGTCTGTCCCTGGCCCAGTGCATCATGGGAACAGGGCAGACCAGACTACAAAAGCCAAATCTTACACTGGGAAGGAAACAAGCTTCCGGGGACCGGTTTCTGGCATTACAGCCGTCTTCGGCCCGGCTTGCTTGAATCCTGATGGTGCAATGAGCAAGGGACTCATGTCTGAGTATACCCTTCCACGCTTAGGGTGGACAAAAATATTTACAACAAGGGGTGGTGAGGGACAGAGTCTCTGAATTAAGCAGAATACTCTCACCCAGTCAAGAGATCTGGGCTAGATCCAACACCGTTTTTTAGCTCATTGCACCATCCCAGTTTCAGAACCTGGCTGTATGCAAATTAGTCTGTCCCTGGCCCAGTGCATCATGGGAACAGGGCAGACCAGACTACAAAAGCCATTTCTTACACTGGGAAGGAAACAAGCTTCCGGGGACCGGTTTCTGGCATTACAGCCGTCTTCGGCCCGGCTTGCTTGAATCCTGATGGTGCAATGAGCAAGGGACTCATGTCTGAGTATACCCTTCCACGCTTAGGGTGGACAAAAATATTTACAACAAGGGGTGGTGAGGGACAGAGTCTCTGAATTAAGCAGAATACTCTCACCCAGTCAAGAGATCTGGGCTAGATCCAACACCGTTTTTTAGCTCATTGCACCATCCCAGTTTCAGAACCTGGCTGTATGCAAATTAGTCTGTCCCTGGCCCAGTGCATCATGGGAACAGGGCAGACCAGACTACAAAAGCCAATTCTTACACTGGGAAGGAAACAAGCTTCCGGGGACCGGTTTCTGGCATTACAGCCGTCTTCGGCCCGGCTTGCTTGAATCCTGATGGTGCAATGAGCAAGGGACTCATGTCTGAGTATACCCTTCCACGCTTAGGGTGGACAAAAATATTTACAACAAGGGGTGGTGAGGGACAGAGTCTCTGAATTAAGCAGAATACTCTCACCCAGTCAAGGTCTGCCCTGTTCCCATGAAACGGTGTTGGATCTAGCCCTGATCTCTTGACTGGGTGAGAGTATTCTGCTCATAAGCGTGGAAGGGTATACTCAGATGTGAGTCCCTTGCTCATTGCACCATCAGGATTCAAGCAAGCCGGGCCGAAGACGGCTGAAATGCCAGAAACCGGTCCCCGGAAGCTTGTTTCCTTCCCAGTGTAAGAATTGGCTTTTGTAGTCTGGTCTGCCCTGTTCCCATGATGCACTGGGCCAGGGACAGACTAATTTGCATACAGCCAGGTTCTGAAACTGGGATGGTGCAATGAGCTAAAAAACGGTGTTGGATCTAGCCCTGATCTCTTGACTGGGTGAGAGTATTCTGCTTAATTCAGAGACTCTGTCCATCACCACCCCTTGTTGTAAATATTTTTGTCCACCATAAGCGTGGAAGGGTATACTCAGATGTGAGTCCCTTGCTCATTGCACCATCAGGATTCAAGCAAGCCGGGCCGAAGACGGCTGAAATGCCAGAAACCGGTCCCCGGAAGCTTGTTTCCTTCCCAGTGTAAGAATTGGCTTTTGTAGTCTGGTCTGCCCTGTTCCCATGATGCACTGGGCCAGGGACAGACTAATTTGCATACAGCCAGGTTCTGAAACTGGGATGGTGCAATGAGCTAAAAAACGGTGTTGGATCTAGCCCTGATCTCTTGACTGGGTGAGAGTATTCTGCTTAATTCAGAGACTCTGTCCATCACCACCCCTTGTTGTAAATATTTTTGTCCACCATAAGCGTGGAAGGGTATACTCAGATGTGAGTCCCTTGCTCATTGCACCATCAGGATTCAAGCAAGCCGGGCCGAAGACGGCTGAAATGCCAGAAACCGGTCCCCGGAAGCTTGTTTCCTTCCCAGTGTAAGAATTGGCTTTTGTAGTCTGGTCTGCCCTGTTCCCATGATGCACTGGGCCAGGGACAGACTAATTTGCATACAGCCAGGTTCTGAAACTGGGACGGTGCAATGAGCTAAAAAACGGTATTGGATCTAGCCCTGATCTCTTGACTGGGTGAGAGTATTCTGCTTAATTCAGAGACTCTGTCCATCACCACCCCTTGTTGTAAATATTTTTGTCCACCATAAGCGTGGAAGGGTATACTCAGATGCGAGTCCCTTGCTCATTGCACCATCAGGATTCAAGCAAGCCGGGCCGAAGACGGCTGAAATGCCAGAAACCGGTCCCCGGAAGCTTGTTTCCTTCCCAGTGTAAGAATTGGCTTTTGTAGTCTGGTCTGCCCTGTTCCCATGATGCACTGGGCCAGAGACAGACTAATTTGCATACAGCCAGGTTCTGAAACTGGGATGGTGCAATGAGCTAAAAAACGGTGTTGGATCTAGCCCTGATCTCTTGACTGGGTGAGAGTATTCTGCTTAATTCAGAGACTCTGTCCATCACCACCCCTTGTTGTAAATATTGAAGTCTAAAGGGAGGCACTTTTTTGCCTAACCACAGCTGAAAGAGAATGTTATACACTAGCAAGCACTTTAAGGTGTTGTGGGCTCTCAGGCATACGATGAAAGTGTCCTACTACCCAGAGTTGAGTAGTAAAAGGCGGCAATGTTTGGAGGAGTGGTGTCACTGAACCCGCTGCACTTTTGGGTGCTACGCACCTGATGAGGTATTCCGAGATTGTGGTCGAGTGTTAAGCGCCTGTTTTTCTGCAGCAACAGGTTGTGGGTGTGCCCACACAACAGCTGCACGCTGCCCTCACCGGGCACTGCTGACGCGGGATGAGCGGGGCCTCTCCAGGAGGGTAACACTTCTCAAATGAGAGAGCTGATATAGCTGGCATTAGTCTATGAGGGGCGGTGATTAGCAGGCATCGACAGAAAATGTTGTGTGTTTTGTTGAGATGTTCTGTGGCCTATGCAACAAAATGAACAGGTACAAGAAATGAAAGTAAGGGAGCAGTGGGACAGACCCCCCCAAAGCAAGCCCTGCTGGGGGCGAGTGGTATCACAGGTGGAAAGTGGAGAGTAGAAGATCACACAAGCAGGCAGAGGCATCTGGGGAAAAATAGCAAATGTCCACCAACTAACCGTGACTTAATGGGCTACACATCCATAAGTGGGGTTTGAGGTGGGCGTACACAATAGCCCTTTAGCAGAAATGTTTGGGGTGTGTTCCATTACCATAACAAGAGGCAGTGGGAATACATGCATGACAAAAGAGAACACAATTTGACGGGGGGCTCCCACGGGGGGGCACAGAGCGAATACACTTGTGCCATTGAAATTGTAGGGTAGGGGTGTAGACATTAGTGCCTGCGTGACCCCACTGCCATAATAACATTCCAAAAAACCATCACCACCTCAAATTGGAGACATCCCGTTACACATAAAAACACACACCGTTTTTCTGCGGCACTGCCCCCCCCTCCAAAGGGTCCCTCGCATCAGTGCACCTGGAAAGTCCCCTGGGCAGACCGGAGGATTATTGCAGTCAACAGAAGGTAGCAGGGGAGCAAACATCTGTCAAACACTGTAGAAAAGCAGAGAATGGGGCCTGTGAGCACTTACACCACTGATAGGAGAGTAACTCAAGGCAAAAATCAAGGGCCAAGCAAAAATCTATTTTCAAGCTTCTGCCCTCGCCCCACACATACATTCACTCAAAGGAATGCAACACCGCCCCAAGGAAACATCACACCCTCCAGCTAGGTAGCACCCACACATGCTCACATAAAGAGGTCCCTCGACAGCACGCCCAATTCACCCAAAAGTAGGGAAGAGCAGTTCCCACCCATCCATTGAGCAAGACGGGTGGGGGGTAGATGCAGAAGAGTGGGGGGGTGGCCGTGACCCCTCGCACCCGCCCTCATGGGCAGAAAGGAATTACCTCACCCACATGACCGACTACACGCACAGCATTAGGCAGAGCAGAAACAGCAGCTGCGTGGCCCCACCAGCAAGAGTGGGGGTTGAGTAGGACCCCAGCACCAGTGCAAACTATACAAGGGGGAAAAAGCGCCCCTAATTCCAGACTATGCCTTATGCACCAAAGATTGGCATCCCCTATAGAAAGCAAGCACAAGCGTGCGCGCGCACGCCTTGCGCTGCAGCAGGGGGGGAGAGAGGAGAGGGCCTGCTCGATTCCCTTGCAGGAGCGAGCAGCAAGGCGCAATAATTGATGACATATGGCGCCAGCTGCTCGCTCCCACAAGGGAATCGCCAAACGTGCACACGTTGCCCTAGAAGGCAATGCAAGGCGTGCATGTCGGCTGAGGAAAGGCGTCTTCCTAGCACGTCACGATTTTATACTGGAGCAATAAGGAATATACTTACATGAGAAGTGTCTGTTGCCTTAGAAGAAACAGGAGCGGCCGGTATGCGTGGCTTGGCTGCCCCCTGCACACTACAGAACTAGTGTCCAAAACAGTGAAGTGACAGCTCCCGAATGCAGCCCTGAGGAAACTGCTTTAACATAACATAGCAGTGAAACATGTCGGCACTGGCAGTAGGTTGTGGTAGGCATGATTAACTACCAGCCTTTTTATACAGCACACAATCTCCGCCCTATGAATAAAATTGGGTAAGGGACGGATTTTTGTGTGTGTTTTTATGCACTTCGTTACGTTATTTTCACTTTGTTTGTATGTGTTGGTCACTAGCAGATATTTCTGCGCCTTCACTAGTTTGTCACTGTATATGTTGTTTGTTTTGGACACTTCTTTCCTTTCAACTTATTTTCCTTTAAGACGCAGGTGACAACCGATGATGAGACAGGGGCCTGTCTGGAAATTATATACCAGTTACCCCGATGGTGGTGTTTCCGTGAGGTGTCACTTGCGTCTTTCACATTTTTTGCTCTATTAGGAGCAGTGTCCAACGCTGGGTGTGGATTTAGTGGTGACCCCCGATATTCGGGTACACCGAACGTGTGGGTTCTGGTGTGCTGCCCGGGAGAACAGGTTTTTATACGTTGGCGGAGAACAGTGCATTGTTTCTCTTATAAAATTGATAAGAGAGTTGTGGGGAGTAGGACTTTTGGTACACCCCCCCTTGAGTCACTGATTTGGACGTACGCCGGTGGAGTGGGTCTTTGTTGTTTTGTGCATGTTTTTGGGACAAAAACGTAGCAATTGCTACAGGTCTTTTTCCTAAGCAGCGCATTCGCGCTGTGTAGGCGAGACCTAAAAAGGGGTTTGCACAGATTTACAGATTATAGACCGGTGTATATGCTCGCTCTGTTGATATCAGACAGCCCGCACTAATGTATATAATTCAATTATTAAAAAAGAGAAGGTAGGGGCATATTGCTCATTATCAAGCCATAACTGTCTTTATTATACCTTTCCTCTGTAGAAATGCGTCTGTACTCATTTTGTTGACTTGGATGAAGGGAGAGGCTGGAGTCTATAATAAATCAAAGTTTTTTTAACTTCATTCAAAGAGGTAGTTTGGCTGCCCTGGGGGCCACGAGGATATGGGGTTGTAGTTTTTCCATTATGCACAGGTGATTATTTCTATTTTTGAAGACTTGAGTTTAAGACGATATTCTAATATCCATTGTTTCACACTGTTGGAAATTTACCCTTCCTTAGGTTCACCACAGACCTTTGCCTTCTGTTGCTGAACCAGTTTCCATTTGGTCATAGAACTCTGTGCAGTTTACCCTTGCTAACCATTGGTAGGGTGTGTGTGCTCTCCTCTCTAAACATGTTAAAATTAGCATAAACCAGATTGGGTTATATACTTTACTTATAAGTCTCCAATATATCATACTACATCTACCCAGGATCTGTAAATTAAATGCTACTAGGGGGCTGTATCACTCATTGTGCCACCGACGAATAAGCATGCCTCCTGGCCTGTCCCTGGAGCCTGGGTATCTAGTTTTGAACTGCCAATTTGACCTGGTAAAATATACCTTTTATCAGACCTAAACCTTCCTTTATAATGCGTATAAGTCACCCCTAAGGTAGGCCCTAAGTACCCATAGGGCAAGGTGCGTGGTATTTAAAAATAATGACATATATAACTAAAGGTTACATGTCATGGTATTAAAAACCTCCAAAGTAGTTTATTACTGTGGCAAGGCTGGCTCTCCCATAGAAATGCAGAGGGTAACATTATAACATTTTATAAGGGCCAAGGCCACTGGAATTATGTGATTCTATGGATGTGGTAGTTTTCACATAATTCTGGATTTTCCAGATTTGCCACATAATCCATCATCTGTTTCACAATCTGCTGTTTTTAACAAAAAAAGAATTTTTTCAAGCTCAAACAGATCAAAGGTAACAACAAATATGCCGACTCAGGTTTCTGCGCACGGGAAGGCTTTTTGCAAAAGCAGATGAATCATCTTACAGTTGCTTATTGCTGTATATGGGTGTTAACTTAGTACTACTTAATGTAACCTCTTTTCTCAGGTGCCATTACTAGGTGTAACAATGTAAAAATAATGAAGTAAAACTAAGAGAAAATATTACTCATTATGCTGCAATTTCCCTTTTCTTGCTGTATAATTTCGCCAACCCTGCCACATAATGTGGTCCTCCCCTGCCGCATAATTCTAGCGGCCCAGATAATGCCTAATTTCAGTTTGGGAGAAACTAGAAATATGATTCAAGGAATCATTTGAAGAGTGATTCAAAATCCCACTCAATGATAAAGTCAGATTTTAAATTACTATTCAGAAAATTACACTTTTGGAAATTTGTCATTTTCTTATCTAAGCCAAATGTGCATTCCTACTAGTTAGTGTCCAGTGTCATCTGAACCCCATCTGGCTCACCTGGAGTGTTTTATATATCGCTTTTAGACAGTGGGCAAATGGCCTTGGGTGTGGGGAGGGGTGTTTCTCTCCTGAGAAGGATGGTCTGGATGCTGTACCCAGCCCCTTTCTGACTTCAAAGGGGGGGGGGTCCACCCTGTCAGTGGCAGATGCAGCTCACACCTATGCCTACCTGTCCCTGTCTCTTTAGTCAGGTTGGCACCAAACCCAGTGGGGGTAGCAAAACTGACCATAGCAGGTTTAGGGGGTGGGCAAAGACTTGCTCTCCACCAACAGACTGGCACTGGACATGAAAGTGGACCACACAGACCACCTCTGAGAACATTCCTGGACCTGTGACAATCAGAAGAAGGGCTGCACTGCTTCCTAAATATTGTAGGAAGGCTGGACCTGTCTATCACAAACCCAGAACACCAGAAGTGGCTGACCTCCTGTTTGAGCTACAGGGACACAACAAGCTTGCAGAGGTCTTTTCCTGCAACTTCTCAGTTGAGTAGTTCCAACTGGACCTGCACTGATCTGCTTCTGGCCTCTGTTGAAGGGAGTACAACCCTCAAGAGATGCATCCCAGGTCCTGGACCCTTGGCTCACCCCCTTGGTAGCTTAACAGAGCATTCAGGCTTATCCCAGAGGCAATGTGTAAAGCGTTTGCGCAACACACACACACACTGCAGCGACACACTAGGAACACCACAAAAGAAACGCCACACAAGGTTATGTCAAAAACAGCCTTCGTATTACTCACAAAACACATTAGAACATAATCACATATGTACAATGTGCCACCTGGAACTTAGTATCACTCTACATGGGATTATACACATTACAGGGCCAATCGGGCCACTGTCATCACCATTAGAAAACACAGCTAGCAGAGCAGCCAGTAACTATTGGTAAAACACTGTACTCTGCACAAACACATTAGGCATACATCATAGTCAGCAATGAGTTATTCCCAAACACATCATGCCCCTCTTAGGCAAAAACATTATTGCTGCATGTTACACTGGCATAACCCCTCATCAGCAGTACCCACTTATAGCTGGGCACACATGAAGCAATCACCCCGTACAGGATGGCATCAATACCAACAGAAAGGCATGTAACAAAGCCTATTAGTTGGCATATGTCATACATTCCTCCTGCCCACCTTCTACAAGACCATAGGCATACCATCATTTTCTGCCATCCTTGTACATATCCGGAAGGTCCATATATCATAGACCCATCATGTTCCCCTGAGACATAGGCAAATTACCGTAGTAACACTCACGGCATGCGCACGTCGTGGAGAGGACCTCCCAGAACCTAATCACCTCTAGGAACACCCCTTCATCCTGTGAGGCGGTAATTCCCCACTTCCAGGAGCCTCCGCTCCCTCCCTTTAGGAGTTGTAGGAAGGTTGTGGCACGTCCCGATCCGGGGGCCCCTGAACAGAATCAACCTCAGCACCAAGTAACTTCGTAGCTGCAAGAGGCCATGCGGCGCAACTGTGCAACATTGGTAATGCGGGGGTAATGTGGGTGCAACCTTAGCACCTGCTCGAGGCTTGCCACTGCACCCTCAGGCCAGAAAAACACAGCGCGGCCCAGGACCGTAGGCTCTCTGGTCCCTAAGGCACTCACCCGGTCTCCTCGGGATGGTTTCATAGGCCCGTGAGGCTCATTGCGCACCCCCTCCCCCAGCTACGGCAGCTCATTCTGGTGGCCGAACCTCTCCTGCTGGGGAAACATGGCTGGCCAGACTCTACGGAGCAATAGCTCCGTTGGCCTGACTCCTCTCGTGGCAGCTTCCCAGCAAGCACCAGGTTTAGACCTTGTCTGAATTCCGCTTTCCAGCCGCCTCCACTTGGGAAACACGCGGGGCTCTCCTCTCTTCCCGGGAGCCCTGCCCAAAACCAGGCAACCACGCCTTGCTTCCGGCGGCTTTGGTAACACACTCACAATGTGCTGGGGAATCAGGGCCCCCCTCCTTAGTCTCAGGAGGGGCAAAATTGAAGTGCTCGCAACATGCTTCCCATGGGCAGGACCCCCTCATCCCAGGGGTCCTTGAAGGCAGTGTTTCCCTTCTCCTGCCTGACTTCTTCCCTCTTTTGACTCTTAGAGCAAAGTCTCAGTTGCTCCTGCCGCCCCTCTCCTCGATTTCAGCAACCAAAATCAGAAGCGCTCACCCTGCATCAGAAAGCAAGAGCTCACCTCTAGGGCTCAGAGGGCAAGGAAGAAAAAGCGCTCACCACACACTTTCTGCAGATAGCCACCTAAGGTCTGGGCAGTGTCTCTCTCGTGCTGAGCACGCTCCTCACTGCAATGGCAATCAGCTTCCCAGCAAGCAGGTGGAACATCCAGTGTTTGCACATGCTAAGTCCAATGCCACCAGGTGGAGAGCTGGGCACAGGCAGGCCAGCATGTAGGGACTCCCAGGAAGCCTCAGCTGGGTCCCACGGTGGTTCCTCCTTGCCTAGCAGTCCTTCAGCATCACAGCTCCAAGAAAGCACAAAAAGCACTACCACTTACATGGGGTCACAACCCCAATATTATTATGGAAAAGGTCTTTGTTCTCCCCTTTGCGCCCGGTCCAAACCAGTTCTGGGGGCACCTACAAATGTGCACAACGCCCTAATTTGTCAGTGTAGGTCCAGACCCCAGACACACCACAGGGCTGCGGAGCCAGCATTGCGTGAGGCAAGCCCTTTTCTATTCAGGCCCAGGTACTACTCCTCCCACCACTCCAAATGGGCCTATTCATCCTAGCGCTGACTCCCCCAGCTCCTCTGGAGCCATTGCGCCTCCCCAGCCCCTGTCACTCCAGAGTCAGGCCTGCAATACACATCATGCAGGCACAAAGACACATAGCACACAGAAATGCCCACTTCTAAAAGTGGCATTTCTAAAATAGTGTTAATAAATCTGCACTCCCCACTGCGCAGCATTTATTACCACTATTCCAACCATACCAAACTTAACCACTCTACTCTTCTCAGATCAGGAATTAACACTGAAACATGTATTAGGTAATCCCCAATGCATTCCTATGAAAGGGCAGCCTCACAGTAGTGAGAAACCAAAATGGCTGTTTGTCACTTTCAGAACATGCTGTAAAATTAAGGCACATATCCTTCCTTTTACCTACATTGCACCCTGTCCATAGGGCTAGCTAGGGCCTACCTTAGGGTTGACTGATATGTAATAAAAAGGGAGTCACAGACGAGGCAATCCCTTTATGTGCCATGTCACAGCGGCAGTAAACTGCGCTCACAGGCCCTGCAATGTCACAGGCCTGAGACAGGTTTGAAAGGCTACTTTGGTTGGGTGGCACAATCAGCGCTGCAAGCCCACCAGTAGCATTTAACTTACTGGCCCCGGGTATATGAGATACCACATTACTGGGGAAAGATAGGTAAATTTAATTAGCCAAACAGGTGTAGACCAATCGTACCGCGTTTTACCATAGAGCACACAGGTACTTTACACTGGACAGCAGTGATAGTGTGCAGAGTTCTCAAACCACCAACACCAGGTCAAATAAAATACCAGGCGGAAGGCAAAAAGTTCAGGGATGACCCTGCAAAAAAGGCCAAGTCCAACACAATCCCCTTCCAGCCAATAGCCAGGGTAGACCAATCAATACCTTGATGGGCTTTCCTGCTTGGGGCGATAGAACACCGACGCGGGCCCGCAACTTCAGGGGCATACTTTCGTTCTATGCCAATCTGAACCCATGTGGTTCCCTCTGTCTGAGCTCCCAGGACCAACTAAGCTACCCCACTAGGACTACCTAGCTGTCCGCAACCAGGACCAGGCCCTAGGCCATCCAGATGTCTCTGGTCCTTAACATCTCACCGAGTGGGTGGCAGTAGCCCCTGGTACATTGCATCCATCCTCTCATCAGTGCAGTTCTAAACTGCCACTGATCCTTCAACCTAGGGTCCGCACCCTCAGGCTGACTAGTGGTCACGGAAGAGGCTCTCCTCCCCCTACCTCCCTTTCTTGGGTTCTGCACTCTCCTCCTAGGAGAGGCACCCTCAGAACACAACACTCCCACCAGTTCAGGAGCCCTCTCCTGAAACTGGTCTCCCAACCATGTATCTAAACCCTCAGGTTGAACCGGGCTCAGAGGGGAGGACTCCTTCCCTTTGCACCCCCTTCCAGAGCTCTGCCCTCTCCTACCTGGAGTGTTACCCCCAGAAGACAAACTGGCCAGGACACTGCTTACAGATGTCCTTCCCTCCAGGTCAGGCAGAACCTGAACTTGGCCTCCTAACCTAGTGACCAAACCATCAGGTTGAACCGGGGTCAGAGGCAAGGACTCTCTCCCTCTGCACCCCCTACCAGAACTCTGCACCCTCCCACCTGGAGTGGTACCCCAGAAGACAAAACGGTCGCGACACTTGTTATAGATGTCCTTCCCTCCAGGTCAGGCAGAACCTGAACCTGGCCTCCCAAGCCAGGGACTAAGCCCTGCGGCTGAGCACCTGCCTGGCACACCAGGACTTCCTGGGGAGCATGCATGCCCCCCTAAGGGTAACACATAACTCATGTGTTGCGTGACAGTCTGCCTGGCGTGATCTCCCAACTCCTGTCCATCAGATAGTGCGTCAAGAGCCGCCAAAACTGAAGTGGTGACACCATGGTCACCCCTAGGAGGCTCAGCCCTTATGGCTGGCCCCTGACCCACTGGTACTCCCACTGGAGACTGCATCCCCCTCTCACCCCTCCATCTGGACTTCTGCACACTCCACTTAGGAGTGGCACCGCCAGACACCAGAACTGATGGAGCTCTGCTTACAGACACTCCAAGTTCTCCCGTCACTAGGAGATCCCCCTCAATTGATGGCCTACCAATACAGCCTAGGCTCCCCACCTTGTGTTCCCTTAGGGAACCCTCTAGGCCCTGAGACTGGGTTTCGGGCACCTTGGGACACAGCACATTCTCAATCCTTCTCCATGGAGACAGGACGTGAGCCCCTATACCCCTCCCACTGCACCGGGACCTATCTGGGCTGCTAAGAAGCTTTCCCACAACCCTGGGCTGGGAAATACCTGAGCCACTCCTCTTAGGGTCACTCCCCAATACCTCCTCAGACCCTCTGGCATTAACCCAGAGGTCTGCCTCCCATGCAAGCTCCCTTGGATCAGAGAACTCACCCTCCAGCTGGTGTTGGCGTAACCCTGGAAAACAACAACTGAACATGTGCTCTCTGACAATCAGATTGAACAGCCATTCAAAGGTGTTTGCCATACTACCCATCACCCAACCTTCCAGTGCATCACAACATTCATCCAAAAACTCCCCCAAGACTGGTGAGGAGCCTCCTACTGCCCCTGAACCTCAATCTGTACCCTTCAGGTGTGACACCATCTTCTTGGGAATAAGGTACCATTCTCAGGGATCTGGGAGTGGACGCTTCCACACTGCACTTACTTTTGCTGCCACCACTGGACCCCACCCTCACTGTTAAATCCAGACCACCAAAACTGCACTCAGTGGACATATCCTCAAGCGCTAGATTTTCCCTGATGAAGGCCCTCTCTGCCTTCCCCATCCTCTCATGCGCTATGACCCTTTCGGTCTCTAGCCTATTCTCTTCAAGGACCAACTCCTTGAGACTCAACTCCTGGGCCAACAAGGCCTTTTTCTCCTCCACACCCAGCTGCGCTATCTCCTTGGCATGCTCTAACTTGAGCTTCTCCAAAGCCAGCTGATGCTCCCTTTCTTACCTCCTATCTAACCACTCCTCTGGGGACAGGGAATAGGATGGGGCACTGCTGCCGGTAGTGGACCCAGCAAGGGATTCCCTCTCTACGGGGTCCTCACTATCTTCTGGCATCCCTGCCCAGTAATTTTGTTCCTCCCCTTCAGACTCTTCAGGCCCTTCCTCAAAACCACCACTTAGGTATGCAGAGTGGTAGTCTGCAGGGTTCCCCAAGATCTCTGGGACAACTTCCCTGTGGGCCGCTTGAAAGAGGAACAGCTTTCTGTGGAAGTTGCCTTCTATTGGTATCCCCCTTTCACCTCAGAAACTCTTCAACTCTTCCTCGGTGTACTCCCAAAGGTCATCCTCATTATAGATTAACCCCATCCTGGCAAGATACCCAACCCACAGTGCAAAACAAAAGACCTAGGTATAAACACAATTAAAAAATGACAATTTTAATAGAATAGAAAAATCAGGAGAACAAATACCTAAACTTGATTATCTAAATGCAGAGTTTGTAGTGTAACCAGGTCTCTGTGGGTCTGCACAAATGCAACTCCTATCCCTCCCCTGACAACCAATATTAGAAATGGGATTTCTGGTTGGCTAGGACAAGCGCCGAAATCAGGCAGAAACCACCACTCTAGTCAGCGCAAGGGAGTTACACACCTAAGATAACCCCTGCTCACCCCCTTGGTAGCTTGGAAGAGCAGTCAGGCTTATCCCAGAGGCAATGTGTAAAGCGTTTGCACAACACACACACAGCTGGAACACACTAGGCACACCACAAAGGAAACTCCACACAAGGTTATATCAAAAATAGCCTTTGTATAACTCACAAAACACATTAGAAAATATGCACATATGTACACTGTGCTAACTGGCACTTAGTATCACTCTACAGGGGATTATATACATAACAAGGCCAATCGGGCCACTGTCATCACCATTAGAAAGCACAGTTAGCAAAGCAGCCAGTGACTACTGGTAAAACACTGTACTCAGCATAAACACATTAGACATACATCATAGTCACCAATGAGGTATTGCCAAACACTTCATGCCCCTCTTAGGCATAAACATTATGGCTGCAGGTTACACTGGTGGAGTACACACATTAGCCATACCCCCTCATCAGCGATATACTAAAGTACCCACTTATGGCTGGGAACACATGAAGCGTTCACCCGGTACAGGATAACATCAATACCAACAGAAAGGTATGTTATAAAGCTTATTAGTGGGCCTCTGAACGGAATCACCCTCAACACCAAGTAACTTTGTAGCTGTCCGCGGCCATCCGGCGCAGCTGTGCAACATCAGCAATGTGGGGTTAATGTGGGTGCAACCTTAGTATCCACATGAGTCTTGCCACTAGCCCCTCGGGACAGAAAACAACAGTGCAGCCCGGGACCGTAGGCTCTTTGGTCGCCAAGGCACTCACCTAGTCTCCTTGGGATGGTTTCGCAGACCTGTGAGGCTCGTTGCGCACCCCCCTGCTATGGCAGCTCACTCTGGCGGCTGAACCTCTCTTGCTGGGGAAGCGGGCTGTCCGGACTCTACAGAGCGAAGTCTCAGTCAGCCTGACTCCCCTCGTGACAGTGGGCCACGCCCCCAACCAGACTCAGACCTTGCCTGACACACTTTCCGGCCGTCTCCACCTAGGAATCACACAGAGCTCTTCCCCGAAACCAGGCAACCGCTGCCTTGCTTCCAGCGGCTTTGGTAATGTGCTCACAAGGTCCAGACGAATCTGGGCCCCCCTCTTTGGTCTCAAGAGGGGCAAAATTAAAGCGCTCTTAATGCGCTTCCCATGGGCAGGACTCCCTCTCCTCACGGATCCACGAAGGCAGCGTTTCCCTACTCCTGCCGGTGCAGCCCACAGTGAGGCTTTCACTGCCTGACTTCCTGTCTCAGCTGACTCTCAGAGCGAAGTCTCCGATGCTCCTTCTGACCCCTCTCCTCGCTCTCATGAACAGAAATCATAAGCGCTCACCCTGCACAAGATGGCAAGAGCACACCTCTAGGGCTCAAAGGGCAAGGAAGAAAAAGCACTCACCACACACTTTCTGCAGATCACCACCTAAGGTCTGGGCAGTGTCCCTCTTGCACCGAGCGTGCTATGGTAATCAGCTCCCAGCAAGCAGGGGGAAAATCAAGTGCTTGCCACATGTTAAGTCCAATGTCACCAGGGGCAGAGCTGGGCACAGGCAGGCCAGCACGTAGGAACCCCCAGGTAGCATCAGCTGGGTCCCACGGTGGTTCTTCCATGCCCAGAAGTCCTTCAGCTTCACAGCTCCAAGTAAGCACAAAAAGCACAACCACTTACATGGGGGTCACAGCCTCAATATTTATATGGAACACAGCTCTGCGCCCGGTCCAAACCAGTTCTGGGGGCACCTACAAATGTGCCCTACACCCTCCTTTGTCAGTGTAGGTCTTGGCCCAAGACACACCACTGGGGGTGGAGCCAGCATTATGTGAAGTCGGCTCTGTCTCATTCAGGCCCAGGTGCTACTCCTCCCACCACTCCAAATTAACCCTGGGCGTAGTTTGCGTAGTGATGCTTGTCCGCACTGTGCAATCAGTGCACACCGCATCTTGCACAGTGCAAGCGATCAATTTCTGCAGCTCCAGTAGATTTTTGTACTTGAGCGGCAGCTTTCTCAACGCGGACTGGTAGTTTCTCATTGTGAGCGGTCGCAAGCATATGCGACCACTCGCAATAAGAAACCTGACCTCCCGTGTTGAGAAGCTCGCTGGGAGGTTTATTTTCCCCGCTCGCGATCGGCAATTTGATGTTGGTGATCCCGAACGATTAAAAAAGTCTTTCGGGATGGTATTTTGTTTGCTCGTGGTCGCCAACTCAATGTTGAGGACTGCGGAGAAGCAAAAAATGCCCGCTACACTACGCTACGCATTTTTGCACTGTGCTATTCGCGTAGCGCGTAGTTGCTGAAACTACACAAGCGTAGCGTAGTCCTATGCCCAGGCCTACTCCAAATGCAGATGGGCCTATTCAGCCTAGCGCTGACTCCCCCAGCCTATCTGGAGCCACTGCACCTCCCCAGCCCCTGTCACTCCAGAGCCAGACATGCAATACACATCAGGCAGGCACAATGACACAGCACACAGAAATGCCACTTGTAAAAGTAGCATTTCTAAAATGTATTACCACTATTCCAAACATACCAATCTTGACCAGCCCTAGAATATCAAGGAATGAGAGTGATTAACGTAAGATCCAAAGAAGACACCCCACCACATTATACGCATCACGGCCCATGCTCACATTCGACACTTGACTGTACAATTTTGACGCTCCCATTAATGCCGCTCCTAGCACATTTTTATATAGAATTCACCACAAAAAGTGATCATTCAATTCAACATATTGTTTTCAATTTAACTCTACCAAGATTGGAAAAAGTTACTGACCTGGAAGGTAATTGGAATACTATAAATTCAAAACATTTAACTTGGACAAGCGGACCGCCTGATCCGCATTTTGTTTCACTTAAGGAAGTACTTGCTGAGTCGGCTCTAAGGAACAGTAGCGGTATAAAAGCTTGGCCGTACTTCCTCGCTAGCCTTCTAACCGAAACAGTAAAATCAAGACATAAGGCAGTCACCTCTGATCCATATATTTTGCTAACAAGTGAGACTGAAAAACAAAGAAGGGACTTTAAAAGAACAGTAAGGAAATTATACAAAAATGCCAGTACGGATGTCACCTGGGAAACATTTAGGGAGCATAGAAAACTCTTCAAAAAGAAGCTAGGGAACAACAAAAAAGCAAATGAGGACACAATTATTGGCTAAGGTTAGTACATAATGCGAGACAACACAATGCAAATACATTTTGGAGAACAATAAATCAGCTGAATCGTCCTAAGAACATTCTAGCATCAAATGTTAAGGAGCAGGACTGTGCTGACTATATAGCTCAGACATTTAAGACACAGTACCACACCCATGAGCAGGAACTGACCTACCAGGCCCCTTTAAACCCCAGGCAATAATGAGGCGCTATAGCCCCATGCACCATGGGCAATGCCATGAGCGTCAACTCATACGGTTCATTTGCTGCCAGACCAACCTACTCTTCATACACAGCGGTTGCCATAAAAAACCTAATAAATAAAAGCAAAAGGGATGGTGCTCCTGGACCCAACGGTGTCCCCCAAGCAGTTTTCAAACATGACCCTGATTTTTGGAGCTTCCAGCTAGCGACTCTTTTGCCCACGTTGAACTGTTAAACCAAATTCCAGACAGTTGGCAAGGCTCAATCCTGACACCAATTTTTAAAGGGGGTGAAAGATCTAATCCATCGAATTATAGACTGATTGCATTGCTTGACATTGAAGCTAAATACTTAGCCTCCCTGATCCTGGAGGATCTGGTTGCCTGGCCTGAAGACCTAAATTTGATCCCCATAAACCAGACGGGATTTAGAAAAGGGATCATGCTAATAGCGGAGAAGTGCAAAATAAAAAACAGACCTTACACCTCTGCTTCATTGGTTTAAAAGCTGCTTTCGACAGCGTGGATTCGAAATTATTATGGATGAAATTAAGGTCATGGAATATGCCAGAAAGAATATTAAAATGTTTATTGTTATTTTACACGGAGACTTGGGTTAGAGTAAAACTCGGCGACGGATCAATAGTCTCAAGAAAATGGAACGCAGACAGGGGCCTGAAGCAGGACTGCGTGCTTGCTCCCCACTTATTTAATTTGTTTTTAGCTGATTTATCAGACAAACTTGATGTAATTAACTCTCACTCTCCGCGTCTGGGATCACTATCCTTTTTGCATCTTGCCAATGTTGACGACATAGTTTTAATCAGTTTGACCAAAATTGGGCTCACAAGGCTATTAACGGGCCTCGCAGAATGTCTGACAATAAATAAGCTGGAGATTAATATAGCCAAAACTAAAACAATGCTGGACAGCTCGCCCGTACAACATCTATTTTAAAGGTAAAGTCTTGGAAAACATCGCAAGCTATAAATATTTGGGATTTTACCTTGACAACAAATTAAGCTAGCAAGATCAGAAAAATTACATACCTCAACGGGCAACCGCATTAACCTTTGCTCATAAGACACTGGCAGGGAAGCTAAGGGGCCCCTCATTCAAACCACTGATTACCGTAATAACGGCTAAAACATTACCAATGTTAACCTACACCAGTGTAGCCTTTCAAGGTAAAGACGCAACCTTACTCAACAATTTAACAACCAGCATTTTCAAAAGGGTTTTTCAGCTCCCTCAAATGGCGTCTCCAGCACAAGTGTGATTAGAATTTAGTTTACTGAATAAGACAGTTGGCAGGAAATATTCAACAATTAAAGTGTGGTACCACATAAAGCAAAATATGGTGGACTCTAAACTAAATGAGGCTCTGTGGTGAGAGCAAGAGAATGATCCCAATACACCACATAAGCGCTATTTACGAAATGCTCTTAAATCTACTTGCACTTTGGACCTGTGGAATAAAAACCTGCCTTATGTTACATTTAAGTCCACACTTAATAAAGTTTTAAAACTACACTCGATTCTGCTCGACAAAAATATTTTGTGCCAGAGGTCCCACGCCTGGACTGTCCTTAACAACTATAAGATTCTTAAACCAGCAGCATACTGAGATTTAACATATTCAGTCCACCTAAAAAAATAGCTAATGGCACTGCATTTTGGTAAATATCCTTCACTGGCAGATGCCCCAAAGTGGAAAAATATGGAAGTAAAAAGTTGTTGTTTTTGTGGTAGCCCTACAGAAAACCTCATCCATTTAATATGCATTCGTAAGAAACTTCAGCCTGCAAGAGAGACCTTACCAAGAAAAGCTTTTTGGATAGAGGAACACCTACATGTCGGGAGGCTATAATTAAAGGGCTTGATACATCTGACCCCCAGATGAACTGTAAATTGATTAAGTTCCTGCGCATACACGATCAGGCAACAAAGTCAACACAACAATGAGAGGGTCTGCTCACAGAAAGTTTAATGCTAGTATTACCAGATCATTTGTGTTATAGCGAAATCACAAGGAGGGAGCAAGTGGTCTGGTCCATCGGCCTGCAGAGACAACTACTTTTATTCATATTGACTTATTGCTGGTACTGAAGGGACTAACATTTGACATCTGTTAACTCTCGGTAAATAATTGTAATCCATGTAGAAAAAGTAGTGTACCGGCATTATTTCATAGAATTTTAGAATGTAATTATAATTTAACAGTGATTTTAATGTGCGAGACTCTTTTTGGTGCAACTGACAGTTGAATGATTTTAAATCTCGTTAATTCTTGGCTGTTATTAACAGGGAAGAAAATTGTAATGGTTTTAATTAACTAAACAGTACATTTTTTTACTTACAATCTTGACCACTCTACTCCTCTTAGATCAGGAATTACCACTGAAACGTTTATCAGGATATCCCAAATGCATTCCTTTGAGAGGGCAGCCTCACTTTAGTGAGAAACCAAAATGGATGTTTGTCTCTACCAGGACATGCCATACAATGAAGGCACATGTCCTACCTTTTACCTACATTGAACCCTGCCCAAAGGGCTAGCTAGGGCCTACCTTAGGGGTGACTGATATGTAGTAATAAGGCAGTCACAGATGTGCCAACCACTTTATGTGCCAGGTCACGGCGGCAGTAAACTGCGCGCACAGGCCGTGCATTGGCAGAGGCCTGAGACAGGTTTCAAAGGCTACTTTGGTGGGTGGTGCAATCAGCACTGCAATCCCACCAGTAGCATTTAATTTACTCGCCCGGGTATATGAGATACCACATTACTGGTGACTGATAGGTAAATTAAATTAGTCAAACAGGCGTAGACCAATCTTACCACGTTTTACCATGGAGAGCACATGCACTTTACACCGCACATCAGTGATAAAGTGTCCAGAGTCCTAAAATCAACAACACCGGGTCAGAAAAAACACCAGGACAAAGGCAAAAAGTTCAGGGATGACCCTGGAAAAAGGGCCAAGTCCAAAACATCCTAATTGAGTTGGAGGAACTGCCGACCTATGGTCTAGAGGCTCCTTCACCGCAACTTTGTGCGACATCATACTCAGGGCTTCGATGCAGAAAAAATGAGTGCAGATGACCCCCACATGCAACCACCGGCTCAAATTAATCACTGACTAGATGTTTGAACACAGATTTAGAGGTAAAGAATGATTGGTCAGCACATATCATTCTTTTCTTCATTTTAACTGGCCCACTTTAAGTTATTCTCAAGTAAAATACTAGGATAATAAACGTTTTCAGAGTCCTTAGTGGTCCATTTTATGTACAGTGTCTTGAATTGCATTTCATTTTGTCAAAACTGACACAATTTGTGATTTTGTCAATTTTTTTGTAAGATATAAGCTATTAATGTATGCAACATAACTTTTAATGAGCTGCTACAATCCAATTGCAGTCCAAGAAATTACATAAAATTGTTTGTTAAAGCGGAATCAGGTTACATTTTTGCCCGGCTCGGGTGTTGCCCATGCTCTTCCGCTCAGTTACATTTCCAATTTACTAATATAGGGAGTGAAAAGGAAGGATCAAGGATACACTCTGTTTTGGGGATAAACATATCAGAGCATCCCCCTGGGCAAACCTGACAAAGTTCAACAGACCTCTGTAGATGTGGTTCAAAATGTGAAGAAAGACTGGCTCTATTTGGATTATCTACAGTGTGGCAGCAATTTCACACTAGAGGTGCAGTCAAAAGTCAGGCAAAGATCATTAGAGGCTAAGTGGACAGTGCCCTGATGGACCTTTTCATATTTGATTAATTTATCAAAAAATAAAAATGAAAGGCACTGTTCCATGTTCACTTTTCCAGGTCAAATTCTATATTGTGTTTTTTCTTTTGTCCAAAACTTGAATAGTTTCATTAGAGGTTTACCCACTACCTCTACTAATGAGTGCAGTAAATAAATTGTTGGGGGCCATGTAGCAGCTATGGTCACTTCTAGCTCCTGCCTTAAATATTGATGGATAATCAGTCAACATACAGTGTCTGGGACTGATGTACTTACTGCTTTAGGGGAAGGCGAAAGATGCTTCTCATATTAGTGAAGAAGGAACAACCAGAGTGAACCAGGAGGGCCAGAGATTTTGCACATCACCTGCCAGACAAGCCTCAATGATGGAAAGAGGAATGGTACATGGCTCAGGGCTGGACTAGCCTATAGTGCACTCTGGCATTGCCAGAGGGGCCAACTTGTAAGGGCCAGTATTTGAGCCGACTTGTTTTACCCTGTGTGTTGTGATGGGATGAAATACTCTGGCCCTCTCACTTTCCCTTTCAAGCCAGGCCATCTAGCAGTATCAAGCCCGTCCAACACTGGGGCTGGGGGAGTCATCTCAAGAGAGCCATCAAAAGGCGGAGATGAGATGGGAAGAATCAGGATAGTCTGATTCCTCAAGAAGGTCTCAGTATTAAGTCTGCTGGGTCAGCGTCTGAAAATGGCACACAATGCGATAGAGTAGTCTTTGGATTTCCTTCACTCAGAGGTTGCAGCTGCATGGATGATTCAAAATGATTTTGGATAAAAATGGTAGTCAAAACTAGAGACCCAAGCCTGATAACATACGTAGTTGAGAGAAAAAAAAACATTCTCATATACTTGTGTTCTGTTGTTTCTTAGATTCCTCTTTTTTTTACCACCACAGACTGTGTAATTAAATGTTAAATAGACAACAAATTATCAGCAAATAAACATTTAATTTAAATTTTTGAAAATAAAATTTCAGAACAATAGTGTTCTTAGTGTGCGAAAGTGGATTATTGGTTGGCGTGAATGGTAGTCCTCTTCAAATAATAATGGCACTATTTCTTACTAAGTCAATATTAATTTAATGCTGGGCTCAACACTTAGCTGTAGCACTGAGTACAAATGCTTATGTTAGGAGAAATGTGTAAAGCATTTACCAAAACAGTTAAAAAGTACAAAACACGATACAATAAAAATCCCACCCTAATTTATAAAGCTAGAGAAAATGCTAATGAGCCAATCAACACCAAAAATGACAAAAATCTGATGTATTAAACAGGTCATATTATTTTTCAACATTTTAGATGCTTCTAGTGCCAAAAAGCACAAAGCACCAGCCGTGATGGGGCACGTGTCGGGTATAGGGACCAGGTTCATACCAGTCGAAAGTTTGCCTTCTGACTTAGGGATTGATTTATATTGAGGCCGGTGGTCCATTTCTTTGCAGGGGCGATGGAGTAATCTACTCTGCCGCCCTGACAGAGGTTTGACCCAGACAGAGGATACTGAGGGTGCCACTTTTAAGCCCAGTGCCAGGTGTGGGTGGAGGAAACCGCTGACCACTCCATAACCAATGGGGCAAAAGTTCCAGGGGTGCCTCTAGTTACTTTTACAGCACTTCTTGTGTGTTTTACTGTAAACTATAACACAGTGCTCCTCTTTACCTAAAATCAATTGTCAGAATCTTCCTTCCCCTCTGTAGTGCTCTGGGTGCAACCATGAGGTGTATCTAAGAAAATGAAAGAACTCACCCTGCACAGCTGTTCTGGAGCAGGTCCCCTCCCCACTTGGATTTGTGCCACTCTGGATTTTGGGACAATTGCAGAGGTAGGCCTCGTGTGAGTAATATCTGCCTGTCTCAGCGGATGCCCCAGTGCAGCTTCTGCAGTTGGTAGGCACCCCCTCCTATGTCATCCTGCCAGGAGGGTCTCACGCCTCCTTTCAGCCAAGGCTCTCTTGCTCCCTTTGCTGGGAGCCATTCTCACCTCCTTGCAGGGGGCCATCCGGCTGAGTGGTAACATTTGAGGATGAACTCTGAAAAGGCTTTAACAAGAAAATAACAACCTTCTAAAAGTGGCATTTTCAAAATAGTAATTTAAAATCTGTCTCGGACATTAGATTGTATAAATTACTATGAATTTGAGTCCTGAACAACAACTTTACTATCAATCTAGGCGTAAGCCGCAATTCCCATGGTCACCACGTTCTGCAATGACAAATGGGGGAGGGAGGAAGGAGGGAAAGGTCAACCGTGTCTGTTTTTTGGTTATTTGTATTTGAATGTTTTTGTTTCTTATTTGTAAATCTCAACTGAGTAACATTGCCGTGACCGCTTTTATAACTAGGATGGGTCTACAGGATGGATCTGGCTTAAAAACTCAGCAAAACACACAAACACTCTGTAATAGGAAGGGAAAATAATCCACAGGATTCCACGTAACAGGAACACCCCTGCCGCCTTGGAGGTCATATGTACCCATAAGTCACTTTCTTCAAGCCAGCAAGATATTAGGATACTACACAATGACATTAGTAAGACATGGTGCATGAACCACATCCTCAAAAGGTCATATGACTAAATAGCAAAGGCTTGAACCACCCTGTTGAGATAAAGAAAATACTAGGCTATACTCACAAATTAAAAAGAGACATAATTCTCTTACAAGAGTCAACACTTAGTCGGGAATTAGCTCTTTCTCCTATACACAGTGGATACGCAGATGTGGCTTGCTCTCCCTTGGTAGGGAAAAAGAACAGGGTGATAACCTTGATCTCTCATACTTCCAAAATCAATATGCTATCATCCAAGGGAGATACTGAAGAGAGATGTATAATATCTAAAATGTCCTAAAACTGGGCTCACTTCTGTGTAGGCAATGTATATGCTCTGAATGTAGATGATAAAGAGTTCTGGACCAAAAACACACAAGCCTCTACAGCTATGCCCAAAGACTCTTGCTCATACTTGGAGATCTAAACCTACCTTTAGACCCCATCATTGATAGGGATTCAGGGGCTGACTTACAAGACCCTTGCGCCACCGGTATGTCTCGTTTTCCCATTTTAAATGTGCTGCAACAGTGGTGCAATGGACTTGTAAATAAGCCCCTCAATGTGCAAATACTGACCTCCAAAATCGCACAAACTCCTAAAACAACTTTGTGACAAATGTAACCTAAAAGATTTGTGGAGGCTGCAACACCCTTCAGAAAGGTATTACACATTTTTCTCTCCTCCTCATTCAACTTATTTACATATTGACTACATCATGATTTCAGGAGATCATTTGCATAATATCAAACAAACGATTATAGAGCCAAGAATGGTTTCAGTCCACTCCTATGTAACACTTAGCACTACGAAGCTTCAAACTAGGAATAAAAATCCCTCTTGAGGGTGAACGATAACATCCTATTGTCCCTCAAACACGTTGAGCACACAAGCTGTGCTATAAGAAACATTCTTAACGACAACCCTGAATCTGACTGCTCCCCTCAAACTAGATAGGAGGCCCTAAATGCAACAAAAAGAGGCTCTCTGATAAAGATAAGATAACAAGCATGTACAATGCAACGGTCTCGCCTTTGCAAAGGTTAGAGCTATTGGCATTGTAAATGATTTTTTTTTTATTTATGTGTTCGTTTTGAAAACAGATAACTAAATGGCATTATATTTAACAATGCCAATAGCTTAATCTCTCGCAAATGCGAGACCTATTGCATTTCACCCACACACACACAGAGCCACACACACACACACACACACACACTCATACACACACACATGTATATATATTGTAAAGTTATTGCGCTTCAATCCTGGCCACACAGAAAAATGGAGCGCACTCTGGAGCTAAATTAAATTCAAATTTATTTCCACGATGCATAGAATTACAGTTGACAGACACATTTCAGCACAATCGCCTTTTACACTGTCAATGCGATTGCATGCAATCAGCCCATTTAACGATTTAAGGAATGCAAGAAGTCAATTTGTTCAATGATTCTATTAAAACAGCAGAGGGATTAAAAAAATGACTTCAATCATAGAGTTTTGTTACCCCCCATCTTTTAACATTAAAACATAACAATTCATTTGATTTAAAAACGTTCTCTATACTAAATATAATTATCAATGTCCACGTAGGAGCAAAAATAATAATCAATCAATGTCAAAATGTACAGAAAAGGAATGCCCAATGATTTTAACTCATTCATGATTGAAAATCATCAATGTTTAATACAAGTGGCAATTCATATTCCATGCCCCCTCACTAATTAGGCCCTGAATGGGCACATTATTTTTTATATATCCTACTCTTGTATGTATGTGTGCTTTATGAAATTTAAAGTAGGGTGTTCTGGCTATTATATATTGACTGATAATCAAAAGAGAACGGACACTGGTATCTGCAAAAAACCATTAGTTTTTATCGAAAACCCTCATAGACATCCTGGAGTTGTTATAGCGGTATATCTTTTCATCCGCCCCATCAGGAGTCTTGGCATCGTCATAGGGTCAACGATTAACGTGCAGTATGCCTGCCTCACCCGAGGCTACTTCTGGTGAATGCAGAAGTGTCCAGAAATGAAAAAAGGAAATCTAAAATATAATGACTCAGCCAGAGGAACTTGGCTTTTAATATAAAAAATTGACTGGTCACTACTATTAAAAACGAAATTGAGATATTGAGGTAGTTGAGTTACTAAACTACCATATCATTATTGAAAAAAGTCGACATGTTTCAGCTCGTCGAGCCCACAGAGGGTCAGTGGAGCTTTCGTCAGGACATAAACAGAAAAACATACAAACAAAAATAGATATGTATAGCACATACACCCTTTATGTGTATGGTGAAGATCACACAATGGAATTTCCAAGCTGTGAAAAAAATCAATGAGATCATTATCACAAAAGCATGTTCACTGGGTTTAGGCAGACATCTTTTAATAATTGCATTATTATATGCAGGGACGTGGGTCAACCGGATTACGGCATAACCCTCGTGGGATGAGTATGTAGGGGAAGTATCATGGGTTTCAGAGTAGATGGTGAATACTCATAAGCTTTTTATTTTTCTGTGACAAAGCTGTGCTTATATGGCTAAGGTGGATGTCAGAATACGTTCAATAGGAGTAATTACGAGCTCAGGTAACAATTCAGGCTGAATTTAAAAAGTGACACGGAAGCGGTGCGCTAAAATACCTCATAGCTAAAGAGTCTATGCGTTGTGTAAATAACGGTTCGTGTATTAGTGAATCGCGGGTGTTGGGAAACCAAGGGTTTTACAAGTAGCGGTTCGCGTATTGGTGAATCGCGGGTGTTGGGAAACCAAGGGTTTTACAAATGGGGTTTACTACATATGTGGTTATGTGCTACCAACTTCATGCACACCCCATACAAAAACCCATAAGGTACCTGGTGTTTGCTGACGAGTTTCTAAAGCCATTGGTACAAAAGACGCCAACATATCTCAAGGATACGAGGGACTTGCTGAACCAGATTAGAGATGTAAATTTTGACCAAAAAACCATGCTACTGGTAGGGCTGGATGTAGAATCCCTCTACACCAGCCTACCCCAAGAAGACACCCTCAATATGTTGGAGGACTTGCTCTTCAAGCTAGATTGGACATACAAAACTCCGCGCCATTTCATACTCGAATGTTGCAGACTTGCTCTGCAAGAAAATTACTTCGAGTATAATGGCCAATTATATTTACAACGCCATGGCACCTCCATGGGGAGTGCATTTGCGCCTTCGGTGGCCGGACTCTACGTAAGCCGCCTTGAGGAAGAAAGCATTCTTCACGATACCAACCCATACGTTTCCAGTATCAAATACTGGAAACGATATATTGATGATGTCCTCCTGATCTGGGATACCAAAATTGACCTAACAACATTTCTGGAATGGCTTAACAGCAGAGATCGCTGGCTAAAATTTACCTCCACAGCACATAGGCAGACAATTGATTTCCTAGACCTCACCATATTTGTGGAAAATGGGAGACTAGAGACAAAAACATTTACCAAACCTACAGCCAAAAACTGTTTGCTGTCCTATTACAGTTACCATCCTCGCCCGTTGCGAGATAATCTCCCATATAGCCAATTCCTGAGGCATAAGCGGAATTGTAGCAAAAAAGAGGACTACAAAAAACAAGCAGAAGAATTGAGTAAAAAACTCAAAAAAAGGAACTACACACCATCAATAATATCTAAATGCAAGAAAAGAGCCTCTAATCAACCTAGAGACTGCCTGCTACAGAATACACAAAAAGAACCGGTCAAAGATCTCGTCACCTGCGTGACTACGTTTTGCCCAGCGACCTATGAGATGCAAAAACTCATAAAGAAAAATTGGCAGATATTAGCCTCTGGAACATTGAACTGGCCTAAGCCCCGCTTTGCTAACAGAAGAACCAAGAACTTAAAGGACTTCCTTGTACACACGAAACCTAGAAAACCACCTATTAAGTCAACTATTAGAGATGTACATATGGTACCAGTCACCGGACACTATCCCTGTGGCACCTGTGGAGTGTGCAAATTCACGTCGAGTACAAAGACCTTACAGCTGAATGACAATCTCAAATGGACTCAAAGGAGCCATACTAACTGTAACTCCTCACACGTGATATATCTGATCACATGCCCATGCCAAAAGCAGTATGTGGGCATGACGTGCCGGAAGGTCAAACTCCGCATAGGGGAACACCGGAGCAATGTCAGGTTAAAAAAGAATACGACCAAATTATGCACCCACTTCATAGAAGCCGGCCATACATGTGACGAGCTCAAGTGGACAGTACTAGAAATGCTTCAAACTAAGGATCAGAACGCGGAACAAGTTCTTTTCAATAAAGAACAGAGATGGGTGGACCGCTTAAAGACTAATGAAATAGGAATGAATGACCACATTCCGTGGACTCAACTATTCTGATCTTATCCATGAAAAATGAAGAGTACCCGTTTCTACAAAAATAGTACATTCTATACAATTGTGCCCTAACTCCCAGATGCAATTAGAAGGATCAACAAGCCATGCAAAATAGACACACAGGAAATAGTGTAAACTAACTCGATCGACATTGAATCATGCCGATAATTGTGCCTGGAACCGGGCTTTGTTCAACACATTAGCCCACAATAGCGATTTTGTAAACAAATGGTCCTACTTTTGTGTTAGTGGCTAGTATAAAAGACCAACAACTTCTGACCCGCCCACAGCCGGGGGCAGAGTCAGCACAAGGCTCACAGATTGATGCCGCATGGGTAAGAATGGCGTTCTCTGAGTGTTTCCAAAGAAAAGAGGTAAGATAACGGCTCAAACTAACTTGTATGAATATATATTATTCCGAATGTAGAGAAAATCCAGAAGCGACTCTGATACCCTGTTGGATACCTAACTTCAGAAAACACCAGGTACCTTATGGGTTTTTGTATGGGGTGTGCATGAAGTTGGTAGCACATAACCACATATGTAGTAAACCCCATTTGTAAAACCCTTGGTTTCCCAACACCCGCGATTCACCAATACACGAACCGCTATTTGTAAAACCCTTGGTTTCCCAACACCCGCGATTCACTAATACACGAACCGTTATTTACACAACGCATAGACTCTTTAGCTATGAGGTATTTTAGCGCACCGCTTCCGTGTCACTTTTTAAATTCAGCCTGAATTGTTACCTGAGCTCGTAATTACTCCTATTGAACGTATTCTGACATCCACCTTAGCCATATAAGCACAGCTTTGTCACAGAAAAATAAAAAGCTTATGAGTATTCACCATCTACTCTGAAACCCATGATACTTCCCCTACATACTCATCCCACGAGGGTTATGCCGTAATCCGGTTGACCCACGTCCCTGCATATAATAATGCAATTATTAAAAGATGTCTGCCTAAACCCAGTGAACATGCTTTTGTGATAATGATCTCATTGATTTTTTTCACAGCTTGGAAATTCCATTGTGTGATCTTCACCATACACATAAAGGGTGTATGTGCTATACATATCTATTTTTGTTTGTATGTTTTTCTGTTTATGTCCTGACGAAAGCTCCACTGACCCTCTGTGGGCTCGACGAGCTGAAACATGTCGACTTTTTTCAATAATGATATGGTAGTTTAGTAACTCAACTACCTCAATATCTCAATTTCGTTTTTAATAGTAGTGACCAGTCAATTTTTTATATTAAAAGCCAAGTTCCTCTGGCTGAGTCATTATATTTTAGATTTCCTTTTTTCATTTCTGGACACTTCTGCATTCACCAGAAGTAGCCTCGGGTGAGGCAGGCATACTGCACGTTAATCGTTGACCCTATGACGATGCCAAGACTCCTGATGGGGCGGATGAAAAGATATACCGCTATAACAACTCCAGGATGTCTATGAGGGTTTTCGATAAAAACTAATGGTTTTTTGCAGATACCAGTGTCCGTTCTCTTTTGATTATCAGTTACTAGTTAAGGGGAAACGAATGGACTCTTTATCCTCTTCCCTCCTTTTTGTTTGATATCAGTCTTTAAGCAGCGCACAGCTGCAGGGATTCCCAAGAGACCTAGTTATATTTCATACTAGACTCTGGATCTTTAAACTTGAGGAACCATGGAGAACAATATGGGTTTAAGCTTTACAGGCAGTGACATCGACGAAATTCTAGCAGGCCATTCTTTACTACAGAACCAAGAACTCATCGAAGCAATCGCACAAACAGATGAGTGGGACACTCTGACTACTAAGAAACGGGAACAAATCCGGACTGCAATACACGGGATAATCATGACCGAATATTTAAGATCCAAATCCGCCCCAAAGGGCTTATGGGTCACCAATGCACCGAGAATCTTTTTGCATGATTTGGTCTTCCGACGCGATTGGTCTTCTATCTCGTGGAAATGCACACTGGACTACCTTGTACTAATAGTTAAAACAGCCAAAAGACTATCGGACGCACTCTTAAAAGAGATACAAGAGTGCGAGAATGAACTTAAAAAAAGCATAAATCCGCAGGTATACAAGAAACGCCTGGACGAAATCACCAAAGAAATGGATGATATGCAAGAATATCTTACACAGAACAAACTTCAGAAATTATCTAAAGAACTGAAAAAGTTCAGTCAGGAGAAAATGCACCCGTATTCTAAGGAAGATTTTACCTTTACCAACGGCGGTTCAGATGGAGACTCATCTGGTGGGAATTCCTCAGAAGGGTCAGAAGCTAGCTTCGATGGTTCAGCCCCAAGAAGAGGCCGGAACAATTTTCGGTTTTCACGTCCCCGACGAGGCAATAGATGGCAAAGACCACCATTTTTTCATGGCAATCCCATGCCCTACTACCCTCCATACATGCCTCCTTTTGCTGGATGGATGAATCCTTACCATCCAGACGCTAACCAGCAACACCAAATGGAGAGTCAACAAATGCCTAATAATGTTACTCAACATCAAACACAGCCTTTTTTAGGGAGAGGCCAAAACACAACGAGAGGCAAGAAGAAAAATCTCAGGTGGCAAGACCAACAGCCCAACGTACAAACGAGAAGCATGGCCTCTGTACAACCGGGACCGAGCAAGTAGATTCACTCATAGTGAATTTGACGACAATCACTTTAACCGAAGACCAAAAAAATTTCCTTAACAAAGGACTTGGGTTTGTGCCAACACCTACAACTGACCGCTTTAAACTAAAATGTGAAGCAGCAGAGTTCTGCAGAACCCTAAAACTCAAGGCTTTCTTTGGTAATTCCGACAATCCAGTGATGGAGGGAGATACTAACCTAAGGAGAAAATCTAAATTCTGTCCTCCACCTGCCGCATTGCCCATCGAAGTTCAAACATTCGAACAAGCCATAATGAAAGGTATTGACAAAATGGACAAAAATAAAAAGGTCTACCACAATATGAGCAATAAAGAAAAACAGGCTTTGCTCGAACTAAGAGACAATGAGAAGATCATAATTAAACCCGCCGATAAGGGTGGCGGGGTGGTAATCCTTACAAAAGAAGGATATAATGAACAATGCCTAACTCTACTGTCCAACGAAACCTTCTATAAACAACTAGATGCGGATCCCACTGAAAGATTGACCAATACGATCGCAATTATGGTACACGAAGCGGAGTTGAATCGATGGATTTCAAAGAAAGAGGCCGAATTTTTAACACCCAAGGCACCAAAAATACCTTTCTTCTATTCATTACCAAAAACCCATAAAAACAAAACACCTCCCCCAGGACGCCCGATAGTTTCGGGAATCGGTTCCTTGCTCGAGCCCCTGTCGAAATTTGCTGACGAGTTTCTAAAGCCATTGGTACAAAAGACGCCAACATATCTCAAGGATACGAGGGACTTGCTGAACCAGATTGGAGATGTAAATTTTGACCAAAAAACCATGCTACTGGTAGGGCTGGATGTAGAATCCCTCTACACCAGCCTACCCCAAGAAGACACCCTCAATATGTTGGAGGACTTGCTCTTCAAGCTAGATTGGACATACAAAACTCCGCGCCATTTCATACTCGAATGTGGCAGACTTGCTCTGCAAGAAAATTACTTCGAGTATAATGGCCAATTATATTTACAACGCCATGGCACCTCCATGGGGAGTGCATTTGCGCCTTCGGTGGCCGGACTCTACGTAAGCCGCCTTGAGGAAGAAAGCATTCTTCACGATACCAACCCATACGTTTCCAGTATCAAATACTGGAAACGATATATTGATGATGTCCTCCTGATCTGGGATACCAAAATTGACCTAACAACATTTCTGGAATGGCTTAACAGCAGAGATCGCTGGCTAAAATTTACCTCCACAGCACATAGGCAGACAATTGATTTCCTAGACCTCACCATATTTGTGGAAAATGGGAGACTAGAGACAAAAACATTTACCAAACCTACAGCCAAAAACTGTTTGCTGTCCTATTACAGTTACCATCCTCGCCCGTTGCGAGATAATCTCCCATATAGCCAATTCCTGAGGCATAAGCGGAATTGTAGCAAAAAAGAGGACTACAAAAAACAAGCAGAAGAATTGAGTAAAAAACTCAAAAAAAGGAACTACACACCATCAATAATATCTAAATGCAAGAAAAGAGCCTCTAATCAACCTAGAGACTGCCTGCTACAGAATACACAAAAAGAACCGGTCAAAGATCTCGTCACCTGCGTGACTACGTTTTGCCCAGCGACCTATGAGATGCAAAAACTCATAAAGAAAAATTGGCAGATATATTATATATGACTGATAATCAAAAGAGAACGGACACTGGTATCT
The DNA here is from genome assembly GCF_964261635.1 of Lissotriton helveticus. Lineage (NCBI taxonomy): Eukaryota > Metazoa > Chordata > Amphibia > Caudata > Salamandridae > Lissotriton > Lissotriton helveticus. Next base: position 570,783,420 of record NC_136071.1, on the reverse strand, counting down.
GCAAAAAACCATTAGTTTTTATCGAAAACCCTCATAGACATCCTGGAGTTGTTATAGCGGTATATCTTTTCATCCGCCCCATCAGGAGTCTTGGCATCGTCATAGGGTCAACGATTAACGTGCAGTATGCCTGCCTCACCCGAGGCTACTTCTGGTGAATGCAGAAGTGTCCAGAAATGAAAAAAGGAAATCTAAAATATAATGACTCAGCCAGAGGAACTTGGCTTTTGATATAAAAAATTGACTGGTCACTACTATTAAAAACGAAATTGAGATATTGAGGTAGTTGAGTTACTAAACTACCATATCATTATTGAAAAAAGTCGACATGTTTCAGCTCGTCGAGCCCACAGAGGGTCAGTGGAGCATTCGTCAGGACATAAACAGAAAAACATACAAACAAAAATAGATATGTATAGCACATACACCCTTTATGTGTATGGTGAAGATCACACAATGGAATTTCCAAGCTGTGAAAAAAATCAATGAGATCATTATCACAAAAGCATGTTCACTGGGTTTAGGCAGACATCTTTTAATAATTGCATTATTATATGCAGGGACGTGGGTCAACCGGATTACGGCATAACCCTCGTGGGATGAGTATGTAGGGGAAGTATCATGGGTTTCAGAGTAGATGGTGAATACTCATAAGCTTTTTATTTTTCTGTGACAAAGCTGTGCTTATATGGCTAAGGTGGATGTCAGAATACGTTCAATAGGAGTAATTACGAGCTCAGGTAACAATTCAGGCTGAATTTAAAAAGTGACACGGAAGCGGTGCGCTAAAATACCTCATAGCTAAAGAGTCTATGCGTTGTGTAAATAACGGTTCGTGTATTAGTGAATCGCGGGTGTTGGGAAACCAAGGGTTTTACAAGCAGCGGTTCGCGTATTGGTGAATCGCGGGTGTTGGGAAACCAAGGGTTTTACAAATGGGGTTTACTACATATGTGGTTATGTGCTACCAACTTCATGCACACCCCATACAAAAACCCATAAGGTACCTGGTGTTTTCTGAAGTTAGGTATCCAACAGGGTATCAGAGTCGCTTCTGGATTTTCTCTACATTCGGAATAATATATATTCATACAAGTTAGTTTGAGCCGTTATCTTACCTCTTTTCTTTGGAAACACTCAGAGAACGCCATTCTTACCCATGCGGCATCAATCTGTGAGCCTTGTGCTGACTCTGCCCCCGGCTGTGGGCGGGTCAGAAGTTGTTGGTCTTTTATACTAGCCACTAACACAAAAGTAGGACCATTTGTTTACAAAATCGCTATTGTGGGCTAATGTGTTGAACAAAGCCCGGTTCCAGGCACAATTATCGGCATGATTCAATGTCGATCGAGTTAGTTTACACTATTTCCTGTGTGTCTATTTTGCATGGCTTGTTGATCCTTCTAATTGCATCTGGGAGTTAGGGCACAATTGTATAGAATGTACTATTTTTGTAGAAACGGGTACTCTTCATTTTTCATGGATAAGATCAGAATAGTTGAGTCCACGGAATGTGGTCATTCATTCCTATTTCATTAGTCTTTAAGCGGTCCACCCATCTCTGTTCTTTATTGAAAAGAACTTGTTCCGCGTTCTGATCCTTAGTTTGAAGCATTTCTAGTACTGTCCACTTGAGCTCGTCACATGTATGGCCGGCTTCTATGAAGTGGGTGCATAATTTGGTCGTATTCTTTTTTAACCTGACATTGCTCCGGTGTTCCCCTATGCGGAGTTTGACCTTCCGGCACGTCATGCCCACATACTGCTTTTGGCATGGGCATGTGATCAGATATATCACGTGTGAGGAGTTACAGTTAGTATGGCTCCTTTGAGTCCATTTGAGATTGTCATTCAGCTGTAAGGTCTTTGTACTCGACGTGAATTTGCACACTCCACAGGTGCCACAGGGATAGTGTCCGGTGACTGGTACCATATGTACATCTCTAATAGTTGACTTAAGAGGTGGTTTTCTAGGTTTCGTGTGTACAAGGAAGTCCTTTAAGTTCTTGGTTCTTCTGTTAGCAAAGCGGGGCTTAGGCCAGTTCAATGTTCCAGAGGTTAATATCTGCCAATTTTTCTTTATGAGTTTTTGCATCTCATAGGTCGCTGGGCAAAACGTAGTCACGCAGGTGACGAGATCTTTGACCGGTTCTTTTTGTGTATTCTGTAGCAGGCAGTCTCTAGGTTGATTAGAGGCTCTTTTCTTGCATTTAGATATTATTGATGGTGTGTAGTTCCTTTTTTTGAGTTTTTTACTCAATTCTTCTGCTTTTTTTTTGTAGTCCTCTTTTTTGCTACAATTCCGCTTATGCCTCAGGAATTGGCTATATGGGAGATTATCTCGCAACGGGCGAGGATGGTAACTGTAATAGGACAGCAAACAGTTTTTGGCTGTAGGTTTGGTAAATGTTTTTGTCTCTAGTCTCCCATTTTCCACAAATATGGTGAGGTCTAGGAAATCAATTGTCTGCCTATGTGCTGTGGAGGTAAATTTTAGCCAGCGATCTCTGCTGTTAAGCCATTCCAGAAATGTTGTTAGGTCAATTTTGGTATCCCAGATCAGGAGGACATCATCAATATATCGTTTCCAGTATTTGATACTGGAAACGTATGGGTTGGTATCGTGAAGAATGCGTTCTTCCTCAAGGCGGCTTACGTAGAGTCCGGCCACCGAAGGCGCAAATGCACTCCCCATGGAGGTGCCATGGCGTTGTAAATATAATTGGCCATTATACTCGAAGTAATTTTCTTGCAGAGCAAGTCTGCAACATTCGAGTATGAAATGGCGCGGAGTTTTGTATGTCCAATCTAGCTTGAAGAGCAAGTCCTCCAACATATTGAGGGTGTCTTCTTGGGGTAGGCTGGTGTAGAGGGATTCTACATCCAGCCCTACCAGTAGCATGGTTTTTTGGTCAAAATTTACATCTCCAATCTGGTTCAGCAAGTCCCTCGTATCCTTGAGATATGTTGGCGTCTTTTGTACCAATGGCTTTAGAAACTCGTCAGCAAATTTCGACAGGGGCTCGAGCAAGGAACCGATTCCCGAAACTATCGGGCGTCCTGGGGGAGGTGTTTTGTTTTTATGGGTTTTTGGTAATGAATAGAAGAAAGGTATTTTGGGTGCCTTGGGTGTTAAAAATTCGGCCTCTTTCTTTGAAATCCATCGATTCAACTCCGCTTCGTGTACCATAATTGCGATCGTATTGGTCAATCTTTCAGTGGGATCCGCATCTAGTTGTTTATAGAAGGTTTCGTTGGACAGTAGAGTTAGGCATTGTTCATTATATCCTTCTTTTGTAAGGATTACCACCCCGCCACCCTTATCGGCGGGTTTAATTATGATCTTCTCATTGTCTCTTAGTTCGAGCAAAGCCTGTTTTTCTTTATTGCTCATATTGTGGTAGACCTTTTTATTTTTGTCCATTTTGTCAATACCTTTCATTATGGCTTGTTCGAATGTTTGAACTTCGATGGGCACTGCGGCAGGTGGAGGACAGAATTTAGATTTTCTCCTTAGGTTAGTATCTCCCTCCATCACTGGATTGTCGGAATTACCAAAGAAAGCCTTGAGTTTTAGGGTTCTGCAGAACTCTGCTGCTTCACATTTTAGTTTAAAGCGGTCAGTTGTAGGTGTTGGCACAAACCCAAGTCCTTTGTTAAGGACATTTTTTTGGTCTTCGGTTAAAGTGATTGTCGTCAAATTCACTATGAGTGAATCTACTTGCTCGGTCCCGGTTGTACAGAGGCCATGCTTCTCGTTTGTACGTTGGGCTGTTGGTCTTGCCACCTGAGATTTTTCTTCTTGCCTCTCGTTGTGTTTTGGCCTCTCCCTAAAAAAGGCTGTGTTTGATGTTGAGTAACATTATTAGGCATATGTTGACTCTCCATTTGGTGTTGCTGGTTAGCGTCTGGATGGTAAGGATTCATCCATCCAGCAAAAGGAGGCATGTATGGAGGGTAGTAGGGCATGGGATTGCCATGAAAAAATGGTGGTCTTTGCCATCTATTGCGTCGTCTGGGACGTGAAAACCGAAAATTGTTCCGGCCTCTTCTTGGGGCTGAACCATCGAAGCTAGCTTCTGACCCTTCTGAGGAATTCCCACCAGATGAGTCTCCATCTGAACCGCCGTTGGTAAAGGTAAAATCTTCCTTAGAATACGGGTGCATTTTCTCCTGACTGAACTTTTTCAGTTCTTTAGATAATTTCTGAAGTTTGTTCTGTGTAAGATATTCTTGCATATCATCCATTTCTTTGGTGATTTCGTCCAGGCGTTTCTTGTATACCTGCAGATTTATGCTTTTTTTAAGTTCATTCTCGCACTCTTGTATCTCTTTTAAGAGTGCGTCCGATAGTCTTTTGGCTGTTTTAACTATTAGTACAAGGTAGTCCAGTGTGCATTTCCACGAGATAGAAGACCAATCGCGTCGGAAGACCAAATCATGCAAAAAGATTCTCGGTGCATTGGTGACCCATAAGCCCTTTGGGGCGGATTTGGATCTTAAATATTCGGTCATGATTATCCCGTGTATTGCAGTCCGGATTTGTTCCCGTTTCTTAGTAGTCAGAGTGTCCCACTCATCTGTTTGTGCGATTGCTTCGATGAGTTCTTGGTTCTGTAGTAAAGAATGGCCTGCTAGAATTTCGTCGATGTCACTGCCTGTAAAGCTTAAACCCATATTGTTCTCCATGGTTCCTCAATTTTAAAGATCCAGAGTCTAGTATGAAATATAACTAGGTCTCTTGGGAATCCCTGCAGCTGTGCGCTGCTTAAAGACTGATATCAAACAAAAAGGAGGGAAGAGGATAAAGAGTCCATTTGTTTCCCCTTAACTAGTAACTGATAATCAAAAGAGAACGGACACTGGTATCTGCAAAAAACCATTAGTTTTTATCGAAAACCCTCATAGACATCCTGGAGTTGTTATAGCGGTATATCTTTTCATCCGCCCCATCAGGAGTCTTGGCATCGTCATAGGGTCAACGATTAACGTGCAGCATGCCTGCCTCACCCGAGGCTACTTCTGGTGAATGCAGAAGTGTCCAGAAATGAAAAAAGGAAATCTAAAATATAATGACTCAGCCAGAGGAACTTGGCTTTTAATATAAAAAATTGACTGGTCACTACTATTAAAAACGAAATTGAGATATTGAGGTAGTTGAGTTACTAAACTACCATATCATTATTGAAAAAAGTCGACATGTTTCAGCTCGTCGAGCCCACAGAGGGTCAGTGGAGCTTTCGTCAGGACATAAACAGAAAAACATACAAACAAAAATAGATATGTATAGCACATACACCCTTTATGTGTATGGTGAAGATCACACAATGGAATTTCCAAGCTGTGAAAAAAATCAATGAGATCATTATCACAAAAGCATGTTCACTGGGTTTAGGCAGACATCTTTTAATAATTGCATTATTATATGCAGGGACGTGGGTCAACCGGATTACGGCATAACCCTCGTGGGATGAGTATGTAGGGGAAGTATCATGGGTTTCAGAGTAGATGGTGAATACTCATAAGCTTTTTATTTTTCAGTGACAAAGCTGTGCTTATATGGCTAAGGTGGATGTCAGAATACGTTCAATAGGAGTAATTACGAGCTCAGGTAACAATTCAGGCTGAATTTAAAAAGTGACACGGAAGCGGTGCGCTAAAATACCTCATAGCTAAAGAGTCTATGCGTTGTGTAAATAACGGTTCGTGTATTAGTGAATCGCGGGTGTTGGGAAACCAAGGGTTTTACAAGTAGCGGTTCGCGTATTGGTGAATCGCGGGTGTTGGGAAACCAAGGGTTTTACAAATGGGGTTTACTACATATGTGGTTATGTGCTACCAACTTCATGCACACCCCATACAAAAACCCATAAGGTACCTGGTGTTTGCTGACGAGTTTCTAAAGCCATTGGTACAAAAGACGCCAACATATCTCAAGGATACGAGGGACTTGCTGAACCAGATTAGAGATGTAAATTTTGACCAAAAAACCATGCTACTGGTAGGGCTGGATGTAGAATCCCTCTACACCAGCCTACCCCAAGAAGACACCCTCAATATGTTGGAGGACTTGCTCTTCAAGCTAGATTGGACATACAAAACTCCGCGCCATTTCATACTCGAATGTTGCAGACCTGCTCTGCAAGAAAATTACTTCGAGTATAATGGCCAATTATATTTACAACGCCATGGCACCTCCATGGGGAGTGCATTTGCGCCTTCGGTGGCCGGACTCTACGTAAGCCGCCTTGAGGAAGAAAGCATTCTTCACGATACCAACCCATACGTTTCCAGTATCAAATACTGGAAACGATATATTGATGATGTCCTCCTGATCTGGGATACCAAAATTGACCTAACAACATTTCTGGAATGGCTTAACAGCAGAGATCGCTGGCTAAAATTTACCTCCACAGCACATAGGCAGACAATTGATTTCCTAGACCTCACCATATTTGTGGAAAATGGGAGACTAGAGACAAAAACATTTACCAAACCTACAGCCAAAAACTGTTTGCTGTCCTATTACAGTTACCATCCTCGCCCGTTGCGAGATAATCTCCCATATAGCCAATTCCTGAGGCATAAGCGGAATTGTAGCAAAAAAGAGGACTACAAAAAACAAGCAGAAGAATTGAGTAAAAAACTCAAAAAAAGGAACTACACACCATCAATAATATCTAAATGCAAGAAAAGAGCCTCTAATCAACCTAGAGACTGCCTGCTACAGAATACACAAAAAGAACCGGTCAAAGATCTCGTCACCTGCGTGACTACGTTTTGCCCAGCGACCTATGAGATGCAAAAACTCATAAAGAAAAATTGGCAGATATTAGCCTCTGGAACATTGAACTGGCCTAAGCCCCGCTTTGCTAACAGAAGAACCAAGAACTTAAAGGACTTCCTTGTACACACAAAACCTAGAAAACCACCTCTTAAGTCAACTATTAGAGATGTACATATGGTACCAGTCACCGGACACTATCCCTGTGGCACCTGTGGAGTGTGCAAATTCACGTCGAGTACAAAGACCTTACAGCTGAATGACAATCTCAAATGGACTCAAAGGAGCCATACTAACTGTAACTCCTCACACGTGATATATCTGATCACATGCCCATGCCAAAAGCAGTATGTGGGCATGACGTGCCGGAAGGTCAAACTCCGCATAGGGGAACACCGGAGCAATGTCAGGTTAAAAAAGAATACGACCAAATTATGCACCCACTTCATAGAAGCCGGCCATACATGTGACGAGCTCAAGTGGACAGTACTAGAAATGCTTCAAACTAAGGATCAGAACGCGGAACAAGTTCTTTTCAATAAAGAACAGAGATGGGTGGACCGCTTAAAGACTAATGAAATAGGAATGAATGACCACATTCCGTGGACTCAACTATTCTGATCTTATCCATGAAAAATGAAGAGTACCCGTTTCTACAAAAATAGTACATTCTATACAATTGTGCCCTAACTCCCAGATGCAATTAGAAGGATCAACAAGCCATGCAAAATAGACACACAGGAAATAGTGTAAACTAACTCGATCGACATTGAATCATGCCGATAATTGTGCCTGGAACCAGGCTTTGTTCAACACATTAGCCCACAATAGCGATTTTGTAAACAAATGGTCCTACTTTTGTGTTAGTGGCTAGTATAAAAGACCAACAACTTCTGACCCGCCCACAGCCGGGGGCAGAGTCAGCACAAGGCTCACAGATTGATGCCGCATGGGTAAGAATGGCGTTCTCTGAGTGTTTCCAAAGAAAAGAGGTAAGATAACGGCTCAAACTAACTTGTATGAATATATATTATTCCGAATGTAGAGAAAATCCAGAAGCGACTCTGATACCCTGTTGGATACCTAACTTCAGAAAACACCAGGTACCTTATGGGTTTTTGTATGGGGTGTGCATGAAGTTGGTAGCACATAACCACATATGTAGTAAACCCCATTTGTAAAACCCTTGGTTTCCCAACACCCGCGATTCACCAATACGCGAACCGCTATTTGTAAAACCCTTGGTTTCCCAACACCCGCGATTCACTAATACACGAACCGTTATTTACACAACGCATAGACTCTTTAGCTATGAGGTATTTTAGCGCACCGCTTCCGTGTCACTTTTTAAATTCAGCCTGAATTGTTACCTGAGCTCGTAATTACTCCTATTGAACGTATTCTGACATCCACCTTAGCCATATAAGCACAGCTTTGTCACAGAAAAATAAAAAGCTTATGAGTATTCACCATCTGCTCTGAAACCCATGATACTTCCCCTACATACTCATCCCACGAGGGTTATGCCGTAATCCGGTTGACCCACGTCCCTGCATATAATAATGCAATTATTAAAAGATGTCTGCCTAAACCCAGTGAACATGCTTTTGTGATAATGATCTCATTGATTTTTTTCACAGCTTGGAAATTCCATTGTGTGATCTTCACCATACACATAAAGGGTGTATGTGCTATACATATCTATTTTTGTTTGTATGTTTTTCTGTTTATGTCCTGACGAAAGCTCCACTGACCCTCTGTGGGCTCGACGAGCTGAAACATGTCGACTTTTTTCAATAATGATATGGTAGTTTAGTAACTCAACTACCTCAATATCTCAATTTCGTTTTTAATAGTAGTGACCAGTCAATTTTTTATATTAAAAGCCAAGTTCCTCTGGCTGAGTCATTATATTTTAGATTTCCTTTTTTCATTTCTGGACACTTCTGCATTCACCAGAAGTAGCCTCGGGTGAGGCAGGCATACTGCACGTTAATCGTTGACCCTATGACGATGCCAAGACTCCTGATGGGGCGGATGAAAAGATATACCGCTATAACAACTCCAGGATGTCTATGAGGGTTTTCGATAAAAACTAATGGTTTTTTGCAGATACCAGTGTCCGTTCTCTTTTGCTTATCAGTTACTAGTTAAGGGGAAACGAATGGACTCTTTATCCTCTTCCCTCCTTTTTGTTTGATATCAGTCTTTAAGCAGCGCACAGCTGCAGGGATTCCCAAGAGACCTAGTTATATTTCATACTAGACTCTGGATCTTTAAAATTGAGGAACCATGGAGAACAATATGGGTTTAAGCTTTACATGCAGTGACATCGACGAAATTCTAGCAGGCCATTCTTTACTACAGAACCAAGAACTCATCGAAGCAATCGCACAAACAGATGAGTGGGACACTCTGACTACTAAGAAACGGGAACAAATCCGGACTGCAATACACGGGATAATCATGACCGAATATTTAAGATCCAAATCCGCCCCAAAGGGCTTATGGGTCACCAATGCACCGAGAATCTTTTTGCATGATTTGGTCTTCCGACGCGATTGGTCTTCTATCTCGTGGAAATGCACACTGGACTACCTTGTACTAATAGTTAAAACAGCCAAAAGACTATCGGACGCACTCTTAAAAGAGATACAAGAGTGCGAGAATGAACTTAAAAAAAGCATAAATCCGCAGGTATACAAGAAACGCCTGGACGAAATCACCAAAGAAATGGATGATATGCAAGAATATCTTACACAGAACAAACTTCAGAAATTATCTAAAGAACTGAAAAAGTTCAGTCAGGAGAAAATGCACCCGTATTCTAAGGAAGATTTTACCTTTACCAACGGCGGTTCAGATGGAGACTCATCTGGTGGGAATTCCTCAGAAGGGTCAGAAGCTAGCTTCGATGGTTCAGCCCCAAGAAGAGGCCGGAACAATTTTCGGTTTTCACGTCCCCGACGAGGCAATAGATGGCAAAGACCACCATTTTTTCATGGCAATCCCATGCCCTACTACCCTCCATACATGCCTCCTTTTGCTGGATGGATGAATCCTTACCATCCAGACGCTAACCAGCAACACCAAATGGAGAGTCAACAAATGCCTAATAATGTTACTCAACATCAAACACAGCCTTTTTTAGGGAGAGGCCAAAACACAACGAGAGGCAAGAAGAAAAATCTCAGGTGGCAAGACCAACAGCCCAACGTACAAACGAGAAGCATGGCCTCTGTACAACCGGGACCGAGCAAGTAGATTCACTCATAGTGAATTTGACGACAATCACTTTAACCGAAGACCAAAAAAATGTCCTTAACAAAGGACTTGGGTTTGTGCCAACACCTACAACTGACCGCTTTAAACTAAAATGTGAAGCAGCAGAGTTCTGCAGAACCCTAAAACTCAAGGCTTTCTTTGGTAATTCCGACAATCCAGTGATGGAGGGAGATACTAACCTAAGGAGAAAATCTAAATTCTGTCCTCCACCTGCCGCAGTGCCCATCGAAGTTCAAACATTCGAACAAGCCATAATGAAAGGTATTGACAAAATGGACAAAAATAAAAAGGTCTACCACAATATGAGCAATAAAGAAAAACAGGCTTTGCTCGAACTAAGAGACAATGAGAAGATCATAATTAAACCCGCCGATAAGGGTGGCGGGGTGGTAATCCTTACAAAAGAAGGATATAATGAACAATGCCTAACTCTACTGTCCAACGAAACCTTCTATAAACAACTAGATGCGGATCCCACTGAAAGATTGACCAATACGATCGCAATTATGGTACACGAAGCGGAGTTGAATCGATGGATTTCAAAGAAAGAGGCCGAATTTTTAACACCCAAGGCACCCAAAATACCTTTCTTCTATTCATTACCAAAAACCCATAAAAACAAAACACCTCCCCCAGGACGCCCGATAGTTTCGGGAATCGGTTCCTTGCTCGAGCCCCTGTCGAAATTTGCTGACGAGTTTCTAAAGCCATTGGTACAAAAGACGCCAACATATCTCAAGGATACGAGGGACTTGCTGAACCAGATTGGAGATGTAAATTTTGACCAAAAAACCATGCTACTGGTAGGGCTGGATGTAGAATCCCTCTACACCAGCCTACCCCAAGAAGACACCCTCAATATGTTGGAGGACTTGCTCTTCAAGCTAGATTGGACATACAAAACTCCGCGCCATTTCATACTCGAATGTTGCAGACTTGCTCTGCAAGAAAATTACTTCGAGTATAATGGCCAATTATATTTACAACGCCATGGCACCTCCATGGGGAGTGCATTTGCGCCTTCGGTGGCCGGACTCTACGTAAGCCGCCTTGAGGAAGAAAGCATTCTTCACGATACCAACCCATACGTTTCCAGTATCAAATACTGGAAACGATATATTGATGATGTCCTCCTGATCTGGGATACCAAAATTGACCTAACAACATTTCTGGAATGGCTTAACAGCAGAGATCGCTGGCTAAAATTTACCTCCACAGCACATAGGCAGACAATTGATTTCCTAGACCTCACCATATTTGTGGAAAATGGGAGACTAGAGACAAAAACATTTACCAAACCTACAGCCAAAAACTGTTTGCTGTCCTATTACAGTTACCATCCTCGCCCGTTGCGAGATAATCTCCCATATAGCCAATTCCTGAGGCATAAGCGGAATTGTAGCAAAAAAGAGGACTACAAAAAACAAGCAGAAGAATTGAGTAAAAAACTCAAAAAAAGGAACTACACACCATCAATAATATCTAAATGCAAGAAAAGAGCCTCTAATCAACCTAGAGACTGCCTGCTACAGAATACACAAAAAGAACCGGTCAAAGATCTCGTCACCTGCGTGACTACGTTTTGCCCAGCGACCTATGAGATGCAAAAACTCATAAAGAAAAATTGGCAGATATTAACCTCTGGAACATTGAACTGGCCTAAGCCCCGCTTTGCTAACAGAAGAACCAAGAACTTAAAGGACTTCCTTGTACACACGAAACCTAGAAAACCACCTCTTAAGTCAACTATTAGAGATGTACATATGGTACCAGTCACCGGACACTATCCCTGTGGCACCTGTGGAGTGTGCAAATTCACGTCGAGTACAAAGACCTTACAGCTGAATGACAATCTCAAATGGACTCAAAGGAGCCATACTAACTGTAACTCCTCACACGTGATATATCTGATCACATGCCCATGCCAAAAGCAGTATGTGGGCATGACGTGCCGGAAGGTCAAACTCCGCATAGGGGAACACCGGAGCAATGTCAGGTTAAAAAAGAATACGACCAAATTATGCACCCACTTCATAGAAGCCGGCCATACATGTGACGAGCTCAAGTGGACAGTACTAGAAATGCTTCAAACTAAGGATCAGAACGCGGAACAAGTTCTTTTCAATAAAGAACAGAGATGGGTGGACCGCTTAAAGACTAATGAAATAGGAATGAATGACCACATTCCGTGGACTCAACTATTCTGATCTTATCCATGAAAAATGAAGAGTACCCGTTTCTACAAAAATAGTACATTCTATACAATTGTGCCCTAACTCCCAGATGCAATTAGAAGGATCAACAAGCCATGCAAAATAGACACACAGGAAATAGTGTAAACTAACTCGATCGACATTGAATCATGCCGATAATTGTGCCTGGAACCGGGCTTTGTTCAACACATTAGCCCACAATAGCGATTTTGTAAACAAATGGTCCTACTTTTGTGTTAGTGGCTAGTATAAAAGACCAACAACTTCTGACCCGCCCACAGCCGGGGGCAGAGTCAGCACAAGGCTCACAGATTGATGCCGCATGGGTAAGAATGGCGTTCTCTGAGTGTTTCCAAAGAAAAGAGGTAAGATAACGGCTCAAACTAACTTGTATGAATATATATTATTCCGAATGTAGAGAAAATCCAGAAGCGACTCTGATACCCTGTTGGATACCTAACTTCAGAAAACACCAGGTACCTTATGGGTTTTTGTATGGGGTGTGCATGAAGTTGGTAGCACATAACCACATATGTAGTAAACCCCATTTGTAAAACCCTTGGTTTCCCAACACCCGCGATTCACCAATACGCGAACCGCTACTTGTAAAACCCTTGGTTTCCCAACACCCGCGATTCACTAATACACGAACCGTTATTTACACAACGCATAGACTCTTTAGCTATGAGGTATTTTAGCGCACCGCTTCCGTGTCACTTTTTAAATTCAGCCTGAATTGTTACCTGAGCTCGTAATTACTCCTATTGAACGTATTCTGACATCCACCTTAGCCATATAAGCACAGCTTTGTCACAGAAAAATAAAAAGCTTATGAGTATTCACCATCTACTCTGAAACCCAGGATACTTCCCCTACATACTCATCCCACGAGGGTTATGCCGTAATCCGGTTGACCCACGTCCCTGCATATAATAATGCAATTATTAAAAGATGTCTGCCTAAACCCAGTGAACATGCTTTTGTGATAATGATCTCATTGATTTTTTTCACAGCTTGGAAATTCCATTGTGTGATCTTCACCATACACATAAAGGGTGTATGTGCTATACATATCTATTTTTGTTTGTATGTTTTTCTGTTTATGTCCTGACGAAAGCTCCACTGACCCTCTGTGGGCTCGACGAGCTGAAACATGTCGACTTTTTTCAATAATGATATGGTAGTTTAGTAACTCAACTACCTCAATATCTCAATTTCGTTTTTAATAGTAGTGACCAGTCAATTTTTTATATTAAAAGCCAAGTTCCTCTGGCTGAGTCATTATATTTTAGATTTCCTTTTTTCATTTCTGGACACTTCTGCATTCACCAGAAGTAGCCTCGGGTGAGGCAGGCATACTGCACGTTAATCGTTGACCCTATGACGATGCCAAGACTCCTGATGGGGCGGATGAAAAGATATACCGCTATAACAACTCCAGGATGTCTATGAGGGTTTTCGATAAAAACTAATGGTTTTTTGCAGATACCAGTGTCCGTTCTCTTTTGATTATCAGTTACTAGTTAAGGGGAAACAAATGGACTCTTTATCCTCTTCCCTCCTTTTTGTTTGATATCAGTATTATATATTGACACCTTCACCCTATATGTATCCAAAACTCCTCTTCGTAATTCAATTCTCTAGGGGCTTGACTCTGTGATAGTAGTTATAGCAGTTCATCCCGCAGCAAATGTTCCCCAGGGATCAGTACCATCTTTGTTGCTGTATCAAGCTATTCCAATTCAATAATGATGCATTGAAGTATGGTTTAACATTGTTTATATATTTAAATCGCACAACTATGTACCTCTGTATCCAGTTTTTATATTTATCATAGTACTGAATATTTCTACAATAAGCATTGCGTTTCTTAATGCTTGAACATAAGTTGAAATGAAATTAATGTGGTAATGTGATGAAAGTTTCAGTTCATAGTCTGTTGTCCATGACCATACCTGTGTGAGATCACATGGTGTCTGTAACACTTAGGATGGTGGTTTCAAGGCGCGGCTAATTATGTGAGCAAGCCCAGTGTGGTGGGCGAAACGCGTCATCCTGTCAAGCAACAAATAAAGAAAATCTAATAGTGCCCAAATCTTGGAGTCCATGTCCCGTATTTACAAAGCAGCGCATTGTGAACCAACTAGGATGTTGAATTGTTCAGGAAACGGCTGTTCCCGGTTCACGGATCCCCTATCCCTTCCATGGTCGAGCAGCTTTCAGCCGGCTTTGCAAGTCTTCAATTTCTTAAAGGAACATATGCTGCAGCGACCAGCATCGGATTGGTAACGCGGGCATTCGGGCAATGCCCGAGGGGCCGGTGTCCAAGTTCTGCTGTGGGCTGCTTTTTTTAGCAGTGTGGGGGGCCATTTGGGCGCTGCCTCTACTGTTCGAATTCAGCCAGCAGCCCAGTGGATGTCTGAGTGGCCTTTCTAGAGGCAGATGGGCTCTCATTACCTCCGTTTAGCAAAAGGCAGAGGTGTCACTCCCTTTGTCTCGCTGGCCGGCCCATTAATGTGTGCACATACTGAGTGGGGGCGAGGGCCCGTGTAGAAGTGGCCTAACTTGTTTCATTTTTTACGCTCCCCCCTCCTAAAGTTGTTTTATAAGATTACACCAAAGCAGTGATTTGAGGAGTGATTATGCAAATGTGGGCCGATTTTTTTTTTGCGTGCCCGGGCATATTTTCAAACCCAATCCAACCCTGGCAGCGACCCCCTGTACCTGGAACAACTTGATCAAGCCTACTGGACGGAAGTAGCAGAGGAACGCAAGTCGGAGGACGCGTGGGGCTTCAGCAAAACTGCTGGTAAGCCGTGCCAAGTTGGGTCACACACAGGTGGGGAGGTGTGCACGCAGAGAGAATAGAGGGGTAATGGATGCCCGCATAACACTAGTAAAGAACTAGCATCAATTGATGTTTTGGCATAGACTCACGCTCTCCTAAAATATCACATTTAACATGGCAGACGAGGCGCTGCGAGAAAGGAAGGCAGCAGCACAAGAATTATTTGAAAATCTTCCCACAGCCGCAGACATAAGGCGCAACAAAGGAGCATCCATTGCATCGCAGGAGGATGACGTTAAGGCAATATTAAAGTCATTTTAATGAAAACAGAGATTACCAAATGGTGGGAGCATAATTCCCTGGAAAAATATGTGGAAGCAGGAAGGATTCCACAGGGGTTACCCATCATGATTGCCCCAAGTTTTGAGAATCCCAACCCCAATATGTTGAAAGAATGGGCCGAGAACAATCTCGAAGCCTCAATGCAACTTGTACAAATTTTAATAAAATATGCACGCAGGGATCGTGATACTGTTCTGAAGGAATTAGAAAGGATCAATGGAGAGCTGGAAAAATCAGAGTTTAAGGAGTTGATTACTAAGGGTTGTTAGGTTCGAAATCCCCATTCCCGCAATGCACTTGTTGCAGGCTGTATTAGGTTTGCAGTGCTTGGCTAAATAAACAACATGTGTGAGCACGTTATGCAACCCACTGAGTTATCCCCGGAATGTGTAGGCTTCAGTTAGCGAGTGTGACTCCATTTTGCATTTCGTAACCTCTATTAGGCTGCTTAGACTGTACCCAAGTTAGACCTCGCTGTCAAATTGCCTGCCTCAGCATAACACTGTATTTCATTATTATTTTCTATGTTGCACGAGGATGTTTTCTAACTTGCTAATGAATAGGCTGTTCTGCCCTGCCATACTTTTCTGAATGTGTAGTTACTGCTCCCACGTTTATTTTATTTATTTAGTGTGTCTTATATAGTGCACGGCTACCCCAACGGGGTGTCCCGGCGCTTGTTGTGTGGAAATATGCTGATTTTTTTTGGCTCTTAATGAGGTTTAGCAGAATAAAAATGATTTCAGGGCTTTTCGGAATGGAAGTTCTTCTTGGATTAGTTGGATAGAATGAGGGAGTTTGTTCCAGAGGGTGGTGGCACCTACTTGAAATGTTCTGCCTCCGGAGCGAACCTTTCTAAATTTCGGGATGACAAGAAGTTTTTTGGAGCTGGAGCGGAGGAGTCTGGTGTTGCTGTAGGGGAGAAGGGAAGAGGAAAGGTATGCAGAGCCCTTGCCCCTAACAGCTCGATGGGTCAAAGTTAAGGGCTTGAAATCTGCTCTTTGTTTAATTGGAAGCCAGTGAAGACTTCGTCTGTAAGGGGAAATGTGAATACGCAAGGAGATGCCGCAGACTAGCCGGACTGCGGCATTCTGAACCGTCTGGAGTCGCTGATAGAGGCCAGAGGAGAGACCAATATAGAGGCCGTTCACATAATCCAGATGGGACGTAATCAATGCTTGGATGATAGTTCTTCTTGTATTATTGGGTAAAAAGTTTATGAATTTTTTGATCATCCTAATTTTAGAGAAGCATGCAGCGGACACCATTTGGATTTGTTTATGGAATGAAAGGCTGGTGTCCCATCTGACCCCAATATTTTTCACAAATTCTTTGGGTAAGGGGGGTGTGTTTAATTCACGGGGCCACCAAAGATTGGAGTCAAGAGGGGAGGGTTGATGGAAGAAGAGGACCTCAGTTTTACCGGCATTAAGCCGTAGGAAGTTGTCGTCCATCCAGCGAGATATATTGTTGAGGCAGTTCTTCAAAGGGTCGAAGGTGGACTGATTAGGGTTATTGTAGGCAAACAGTAGCTGAATGTCGTCAGCATAAGAAGTGGATTTTATACCTGATTGGGCAATGATCTCAGCCAGAGGAGAGAAGTAAACGTTAAATAGAAGGGGGCTTAGTGAGGAGCCTTGTGGGACTCCCCACTTCAGTGGACGATTGGCCGAGGTGAAAGGAGGGGTAAATACCGCCTGAGTCCGGTTTTTTAAAAAGGAGGTAAGCCATTCCAATGCCTTGCCTTGAATGGCCTTAGATCGAAGTTGGTCAAGAAGTACTGGGTGAGAGACGGTGTCGAATGCTGCCGACAAGTCGAGCAGCACCAACACCGCTCTAGATCCTTCATCCAGTCTCCATCTCACGGAGTCGGCCATTTCTATTAAAGCCGATTCGGTACTGTAGCCAGTTCTAAATCCATGTTGGGAATCCTGAAAAGCGCCATTGGATTCGAGAAAGTTGGCAAGTTGTTGGTGGGCTAGTTTTTCGAGTACCTTTGCTGGTGCGGGTAATAATGAGATTGGCCTATAGTTGGATGGTTTATTGGGGTCGGCATTGGGTTTTTTAAGGATAGGGACCAGTCGGGACCTGTCCGAAAAGAGTCATTCCAAATCTCGTTGAGAATTGGGTTGAGAAGAGGGGCCAGGGATTTGTAATGTTTGGCCGGCCAGGGGTCTGTAGGTGATCCTGATCTACATTTTGTTAATTCTGTCAAAGAACATTCTAGCGAAATTTCCGCGAAATTGGTGAAGACAAGGGTGGAGCCTGAATTGACTGGGCTCTTATCAGTGGGCTCTTGGGTTTTTTCGTCTGGGAAGGAATTATATATGGTTGTGATCTTGTCCTCAAAGTAATCCGAGAGACGGCTACAAAGAGATTGGGATACTGGAGATTGTCGTTTAAGGGCCATAGGGTCGGTGAAGGCTCTAACAGTATTGAAGATTTCTCTTGTAGAACCCTGTGCACAATTAATTTTCTCCTCCAAATGTGTTCTCTTATGGTTGATTATCATCTTCCTATAATCTTTGAGGGCTGCTTTGTAAATATGTTTACTATCAGGGGAGTATGTTTGTCTCCAACATCTCTCCAAAGTTTTACAAGCTGATTTGCATTTACGCAAATCATCAGAATACCAGGGTGCGGAAGGAGCAGCTCGAAAAGTTTTTATAGGTTTGACAGGAGCAATTATATTTATGGCAGAAGATATTCTGTTGTTGAAATCAGTTAACCTGGAATCTAGGTCTGATGTTTCTATTGGGACGGCCGGGAGGAGATGGGCCACTACATTGTCAAGGGTAACCTTGCTCCAGTTGCGACCAAGGGTTTTAGCCGGAAGTCTAGGCCTGTTCTGATGTTGTAGACGGAAGGAGAAAGGAATGAAGAAATGGTCTGACCAGACTGCAGGGTAGGGTTCAATGATACAAATATCTGCCAAGTTGGTACAAATCAGGTCAAGAATGTGTCCGCCTTATGGGTCGGATTAGAGACCAGTTGATTTAGACCCCCATCAGCGAGGATAGACAAAAAATGTAAGCAGATTTGATCGCAGGCATTATCCACATGGGGATTAAAATCTCCAAGCAAGGTAAAGTTCGAGTAGCGGGAACATGCCTGAAGAACATAGTCTAAAAGTGATGAGAGATAGATAAGTTTGCATTTGGGAGGGCGATAGACCAAAAGGCCTGAGCAGGTAATGTTGGCGGCAAATTTAATACAGAAAGGTAGTGCCTCAATAGAATCTATTTTAGTGAAA
This sequence comes from Lissotriton helveticus, assembly GCF_964261635.1. NCBI lineage: Eukaryota > Metazoa > Chordata > Amphibia > Caudata > Salamandridae > Lissotriton > Lissotriton helveticus. Next base: position 570,764,755 of record NC_136071.1, on the reverse strand, counting down.
GGAAGAAATAGACCATTGTGACCGATAAATTATTGCAATACCTCCACCTGGATTGGAGCTCTGTCTATTGGCGCTCAGTATGTTATAGTCAGGAGGGACAGCTAAGCTCAAGGCAGGGTTGGATTCATCCCGCAGCCAAGTCTCAGTTAAAAAAAGGATATCCCATTTGTTATCTTCCAAGGTTTGCGCTATATCTAAGGAATGTTTAACTAGTGAGCGGCAGTTGATTAATCCCGCTTTAATATTGATGATATTACTAGTAAGGGGGCGTTGGGTAGGTACCTGTTGAGGGGGACATTGTTTCAAGAGGTTACATGCTTTGTTTCCATAGCCACAATGAGTACAGGGGTGAGTGTAGGCGTTGAGATCGAAATGAGTGGTGTGTATAAAATTACAGTGACTGGGGTTAAGATTCAATAGGAGTTCCCTACCGTAAGAGATGGGGATAGTATTAAGGCCGGGAGAGTCTCCGGCCATCGAGGCCGTGATATGGTCGCGGACGGGCGCAGACGGGCAGGACTCTGGCACGACTCCGGCTCTGGTCCGGTGCATCCACTGATCGCGTCCGCTGCGTGAAGGCATGGCCTTCCTTTTTTATACTGGCCAATCGAGTGCCTGCGAAGGCTTCCCCAATCAAAGATGGCCGTGAAAGTAATTCCGCCCGCCCAGGACACCGCTAACTCAGCGTCAAAATCGGCTGAAGTTGGTAAGCGTCTTGGGGACGGATGAAACGCTTTTAAATCAAGCGAGGAGCGAGGGGGGCGAGGGGAGGATATAACCACCGCTTATTAGTCAGGCGGGGGAGATCACATTAAGTACAGATACAATATTTAAGCTTCGCAATCAAGCATAAAACGAGTGATATTAAAAAGCTGAGTTAAAGCAGCTAGTAAAAGCGTGCAAAGTAACGATTAAATCAAAACACAAAAGTACAGCAACCTCCCGGCTTCCGCCTCAGGAGGGGGTATCATACACAACAAGTTAGAGAGCCTATCCAGGAGTGTCCTTTTATACTGGCCAATCGAGTGCCTGCGAAGGCTTCCCCAATCAAAGATGGCTGCGAAAGTAATTCCACCCGCCCAGGACACCGCTAACTCAGCGTCAAAATCGGCTGAAGTTGGTAAGAGTCTTGGGGACGGATGAAACGCTTTTAAATCAAGCGAGGAGCGAGGGGGGCGAGGGGAGGATATAACCACCGCTTATTAGTCAGGCGGGGGAGATCACATTAAGTACAGATACAATATTTAAGCTTCGTAATCAAGCATAAAACGAGTGATGTTAAAAAGCTGAGTTAAAGCAGCTAGTAAAAGCGTGCAAAGTAACGATTAAATCAAAACACAAAAGTACAGCAACCTCCCGGCTTCTGCCTCAGGAGGGGGTATCATACACAACAAGTTAGAAAGCCTATCCAGGAGTGTCCTTTCATACTGGCCAATCGAGTGCCTGCGAAGGCTTCCCCAATCAAAGATGGCCGCGAAAGTAATTCCGCCCGCCCAGGACACCGCTAACTCAGCGTCAAAATCGGCTGAAGTTGGTAAGAGTCTTGGGGACGGATGAAACGCTTTTAAATCAAGCGAGGAGCGAGGGGGGCGAGGGGAGGATATATCCACCGCTTATTAGTCAGGCGGGGGAGATCACATTAAGAACAGATACAATATTTAAGCTTCGTAATCACGTATAAAACGAGTGATATTAAAAAGCTGAGTTAAAGCAGCTAGTAAAAGCGTGCAAAGTAACGATTAAAGCAAAACACAAAAGTACAGCAACCTCCCGGCTTCCGCCTCAGGAGGGGGTATCATACACAACAAGTTAGAGAGCCTATCCAGGAGTGTCCTTTTATACTGGCCAATCGAGTGCCTGCGAAGGCTTCCCCAATCAAAGATGGCCGCGAAAGAAATTCCGCCCGCCCAGGACACCGCTAACTCAGCGTCAAAATCGGCTGAAGTTGGTAAGAGTCTTGGGGACGGATGAAACGCTTTTAAATCAAGCGAGGAGTGAGGGGGGCGAGGGGAGGATATAACCACCGCTTATTAGTCAGGGGAGGGAGATCACATTAAGTACAGATACAATATTTAAGCTTCGTAATTAAGCATAAAATGAGTGTTATTAAAAGCTGAGTTAAAGCAGCTAGTAAAAGCGTGCAAAGTAACAATTAAATCAAAACACAAAAGTACAGCAACCTCCTGGCTTCCGCCTCAGGAGGGGGTATCATACACAATAAGTTAGTAGATGCTGAATCCTGGCACCGTGGCCTTGGAGCTGTGATAGCGTGTAGGCATCTGGCATTTGTTAGCTCATCCTACTGTGCCTCTTTGTTCATGTTCGGCCGAGGCTGGTATTTTTCCATAGTGGTGTGGTTGGGGGCTTCAAGAGAGGAATGATTATCCACTGTAGACTTTTGGGGGGTCAGCCCCTCAGCAGACATCTTAGGGTGCAGGTCATGATGGGCTCCTCTGCAGGGTTTTGCTAATAAAACTAACTGCTTGTATTTTCTACTGTCTGACGACTCTTCATTCTTGGGAAGGCATAGCAGGTGGTTGTAAGTAACCCGCATGGCCCCTAAGGGCCACGTCCTTCAGTGTAAAGATGATATCAGAATCAGACTGAAAAAAAGAGGACATCATAAAAACTAGGAAGGCATTCGAGTTTGCAAGCGACAAGTTGGATTATGAGTCTGGGCAAATATTCACATTTTCACAAAAATATGATTTTATCAAACGCAAGCATTTTGCGCAACCAATCAAGCTAGACAAAATGTCAAATTGGATAAAGTGAATGAAGAGCCCCAAAAAGCATCTAATTCTGATGCCAGTACTATCCAGAGTGAGACAACAGTCTGGGGAGGGGCTACTCGGGAGAGGATATGGGCACCTTGACCCTTGCACAGGAACAAGGGGCATATTAACAAGCGGCAGCAATAATTACTGATGGCTGCGCCTAGCGTGAGTTTCCCTATCGCCGGCTATTGCTGGAATTCATCGCCAAGTTAGTGCTGTATTCACACGCTTAGCGCATTGGCAATGAAAATTACAGCGATAGCAGGGAAATATCCCAACATCACTGGAAAACCAGGGATGTTGTTCCCTGCAAAAAAGCAATGACCTTGCTGATACGACCCTGTGGTCTTAAACCCAACATTCCACCTCTTATGCAAAGCATGCCTAACACTGGATTTTAGCATACGTTAAAATCCAGCGTTAATGGCCGGTTAACGCGATTTAGTTTATCGCTATGCCGGCCAGGGCATTGTTGTAAATATCGCGAAGCTGCCTTCGCAATATTTTCACATGTAGTCTTTTGAGTCACGCCTACTTTGCATCTCATTAGCGATGCGATGCAAAGCGGGTGCTAAATCACGGAAACACGCACTAACGTGTCCTTGCTAATATTGCGATAAAATTATCGCCGCTTTTCAGCCAAAAACAGACGCTAAAGCGGCGATAATTTTATCTCCCCCTCTTGTTAATATGCCCCTTGATATTTTACAATAGGCCTGTCGACAAACCTTGTGACCGGGGAAGCCCCAACAAGCACTAGACAAAGACGCAACCAAAGGAGGATGGCAAGAAGGAAATGCAATATAAGCAAGAGGCATGAAACAACAAAATAACAGGTGGAAGAAAAAGTAAATGGCAACACCAACACAGTCATCAACCTGTCTCAGGTACACATAGACCAAGCAGAAATACAGCTTTTATCATTGGGCCTTTCATTATGATCTAAGACTAACTTTGATTACGTGCAAACGCATGTGGACGTTTTCAAATTCATCAGAAAAATGAAGCTAACCAAGTACTTTGCTATTAGAAAATCTAAAGATAATGATGGTCTGTTCACTCTAATCATTCCAATCTTCTAATATTAGAAATTCCAGCTCTACGAAGGTTGGAAGGATTAGCATCAGAGGGTAACAGTGATGATCCAGTACAAGGCACTCAGGAACTCCTGCGTAATGCTGGAATTAATTTGGCATCTGCAAAGTCCAGTCCTTTTAAACCAACAGCATCTGTCATCCCAGTCATGCTTCGTGCTGCCATTGACATTTTTCAAGATGTGGTGGTGGATGAACTTAAAAAGTTGCAGCTAAGAACCCAGCGCAGGAAGGACAGAGTCAAGTATAGGAACAAAAGATATCAGGAATTGGTTAAAAAGTTACAAAAACAAAGTGCTTTAATTATCAATAATTCCAACAAAGGGGGCAAAATTGTCCTTTGGCCAAAGAATGAATATCTTAAAGAAGCACACAAACACGTGGCTAATGCATCGTGCCATAACAAGTGAAACCACAATCAGTTGAGAATGGTAAAGGAAACCTGTAAACAGTATCTCGACAGATGGAAAAGAGAAGGATTGATTTCTAATGATGAATTCCTTTATCTTAACACAGAGTTTCCAATAACGCCGGTTTTGTATTTTATACCAAAGATACACAAGAAAATGTCTCCTATCCCAAGACGGTCAATAATATCAGCCAAAGGGGGACTATTCGAGAAGATACCTCAATACGTGGACTTCTTTCTTCAAGATCTTGTTGCAGCATTACCCTGCTACATAAGGGACAATAATGATTTTTAGATAAAATAAGAAATATACCTTGGTCAGATCACTGTATACTAATCACTCTTGACATCAGTGCTTTGTACTTTAGTATCAATCATGCAGATGGTATAAATGCAGTCGAATTTTAGCTGAAAAACAGATCTATTGACAAATACAAACATGTGGTAAAGATTCTTGAAATGACAACATTTTGTCTGTATAATAATTTCTACTTATTCAAGAAAGACGTTTAGCAGCAGATAAGAGGAGCTGGCATGGGAGCCTGCTTCTTTGCTAGCTATACGTGCTAGCACGTGGGTTGGTGGGAGGAGCAGGTCCTAAGGGTAGTAAATAGGAAGGACTGGGAAGCACACATATTATGTTGGATACGTTTCATTGATTACATTTTTGTTGTGTGGATTGTTTCATTGATGACATTTTTGTTGTGTGGATTGGGTCTATCGACAGGGCTCATACGTTCATTAATAACAATGAATTAAATCTACAATACAATGCACTTTTAGGCAACGGAGCCATTTACTTTTTGGATGTACATGTAGAGGTAGTCAACAACAAATTAGAAACCACCTTGCACAGGAAAACACTGTTGGCAACTCTACCCTACATGCATCAAGTTTTCATCCTCACCATTTAACAAAAAGCCTCGAGATCCTCTAGGAGGACCAATACAGACAAAGTGATGAACAAGACCAGTCAGGAAACCCGTCTCATAGTTACATACAGCAGATAACACAGGAAAATGAGAGTTACCATTAACAACAAGTTGCCCAAAGTTAAAACTGACATGAATCTAGGAGAATTGTTACCATCCTAACCCACATTAACTTTTAGAAAGGCCAAATCTATGCATAATGCTCTGGTCAGGAGTAGTCCCGAGATACCCTTTGCTGACTCGAAGCCCAAGACCACATGGTTGGCACCAAAAAATGGCTTTTACAAGTGTAGTTCTTGTAGAGCCTGTAAATTTGGTAGTAGCACGACAAGTGCTCCTTGTATGTTGGGTACTTGGATAAATACAAGTCACACCCTGCAGCGAAGGAGCACCACCCCAGGATGCGGGGGCCACACGGTCTGTTATTGAGCAGGCCGATTTTGTGGGGCAGCAACGGATTTAGTATGTCCACCGGCCCACCGAGGCCCATCTGGGGCATTCAATGTTATAGCAGCAACATTGCGCGCTCCTTTGCGAGATAAAGGACACTATAAGGCCCATAATGCTTTGCTAGTCGCAGAAGAGTGTCCCATTCAGAGGATGCATTGGAGCATTTAAATGATGAGGGCGGTGACCTATGCGCCTTCAATTGCCAAAGCCTCTGAAGGCAGGTGGGGACACTTCGAAACGCGTCAGGCATCCATGGCACAGTGAACTGCTTAAAGTTTTCGTTGTACTGGTGGACTGTATACAATAAAGGCTCTTTAGGTGCATTATGCCACTCGAGTGCTCCTTGTACTTTGGGTACTTGGAGCTTGAATAAATACGGGGCACACCCTGCCACGAAGGAGCACCACCCCAGGATGAAGGGTCCACGCTGTCTGTTTTCGAGCAGGCCAATTTCATAGGGCAGCAACGGATTTAGCATGTCCGCCGGCACACCGAGGACCATCTGGGGGCATTCAATGTTACAGCAGCAACATTGTGCGCTCCATTGGGAGATAAAGGACACTTCAAGGGCCATAATGCTCTGCTAGTCGCGGCAGAGCATCCCATTCAGGGGATGCATTGGAGCATGTAAATGATGAGGGCGGTGTCCTATGCACTTTCAATTGCCAAAGCCCCTGAAGAGCAGTGGGGACACTTCGAAACACGTCAGGAATCCATGGCACATTGAACTGCTTAAAGTTTTCATTGTACTGGTGGACTGTATACCATAAAGAAGTGAAAGCGATCCTCATGGCTAAATTCATGTGAACTCTATGACTATTTACTGTATTTTATTATTTGTTGTGTTCCTTCACTCCATATACGTCCTTCTATTTTTTTAAGCTAGCTTAGTATTGTTTTTCTTTCGATTAAGAACTATGTATAACATACTCACATAGATCTTTGTATACTATTTCTTGCCCTCTACTTATGACTTGTAAAGCGCTCTGATACTCACAAGAGTCTTGTTCATGCTAAATAACACCTTCAAAATAAAAAATACAAAACAAATAATTAAACAGGGAGGAATGACACAGCTACATGACATAGATTTTCCCCACTGCCTGAGGTAACATGGTTACGTCCACTGTTCACAACACTACAAGCACCAGCAATATATGTCCACATGGAGAGGTCTGTGCTCTGCATAGTGAGGTATGTCCAACACATCACCGCCACACTTGGCATTGTGTGCATTCTTATTCATGGGTGACTTGTCTCCTTCACAGATACTTAGTTCCCACTTCTCCCAACATTCAGCTATTGTGTGGCTGAGGGGCCATGCCGTTTTTGGAACGTCCACTGTCCTGTTCTGCACTGCCTCCTTGGTAGTCGGGGGGGAGGTGTTGGGGGTTGTGGCGGTGGGTGTTGTGGCCCTCTTGGGGGTCGGAGCTGCATGATCAGTAGCTCCATTAACATGTGTTGGTCTTCAGATGCTGCTCTGGGCTAGGTTCCCTTTCATACTGTAGGTAGTCGTCCTGCTTTACACCAGTAAAAGGCAGGTGTTAAATTCCTACTGCTAACGCGGCTTATCGCCTGTTTTTGGATTGCATCGCATATTTGACTATCCGGAAGTTGTGTTTTTGTGCACGGGAATGCCTATTCTGCGCATCATTAGCGTTAGCTGTGGCCCTCACCCATGACGATTATTTTTGTGGAAGCAATCGCTGGAAAACTGCTGTTATTGGTGGTTTGCACCAGGTTGAGAATGGTTTGATAATTCTTTCGTCACTTTTGCTGTGCTAAAGTGCTGATAACTCAGGGATAAGTCCTTGAGAATACGTCCCATCGTTATTTTTTCATTTTTTCGTCCGGATTTGAGCACCCAGGCACTTTTTGTTTTAAAAACAAAAAATGCTTCTTGTTTTGGCCCTGAGTGTCCTTGTGGGATCCCCTGAGCAGGCGTAGGAGCTCAGGGTGTTTGTATCCTGCCAATTATTCAGTTTTTTTCACCTTTTTTAAAAACTCTTTTCTTGTGATTCGCTTGTAGCTAAAACAAACTTCTAATAAATACAAGGGTTCATATCAGGGCCACCCTATAACCCAACAGTGGGGACTTATCACCAAGTTATCAGCATTTAAGCACGGCAAAAGTGGCAAAATAATTATAACCTTCAGTAGCACCCCCAAATACTTGGGTTGTCTCCCTGGGCACAAGTGTGAGATGCTGTATATACAGCCTATTTCAAATAAATAATTATTTTTCACTCTTCGCATGAGTTATTTAACTCATTTAACGTGTTTTATTCACACATAATTTTTCCATGATGATTTATGAGTAAAACTTCATATCCCACAATGCATTGTATTCGCTTGAGGTGTTCATAATGTAGCTTCCTCCCAATGCATTTCGGCGAGAGCCTTCGTCAGGGGAGTATCTAAAGAGCAAACCAAACATATTATATTCTCATTCTTGCGGGCCTGGCCGCCGAATTGTAACAACCACCTAGGGATTGAGTACAGTAAAAAAAGATTTTATTGTGCATGCTTTTTATGGTGAGCTTAAAACGTGATCTACTAGTGTGCAAACCAGGACTTATTTATCTCTGTGTTCTTAAAGTAGTATTCGTCATTCTGCGTTCGGCGGTCTGTGATGTTAATATTCCCGATGCCAACATTATTTAAAAAGACAATGATATCGCGCGTTAGCGCTCAAATATTAACGGACGAATTACATAAATGAGACCATGCATTAAGCTGCTCAAGCTAAGTTAATCCGTTTGTGGCTTACCGATATCCCGAGAGATGGACGGTTATCTCCTTTGCTGCTCGTGTATGCCGATGCCCGTGTCAGTTACTAATTTAAAACATAAACATGCGTCATTACGTGCTGACGATTGTGCTAAACGTGAGTGTTAGTATGGCTCTCTTCTAGATAGTCAATAAAGATGTGAAAAAAAGGGCCTTAGTAACAAGTGATTGGGATTGTGATGTCTGCCACCATCATCAAGACGAGAAATGCGTTACTCCAATGTAGCACAACACTAGTAAATCATCGTTATGTACAAAAGTTAAACAAAAACTAAAAAAATGCACAAATATTGATTGAGTGCCAGAATAATGACAGTTTACTTCATTGTCCATACTGATTCGTATATGATAGCATGCAGTCCGATAGGTGCCTCCTATTCAGGAAATTGATTATTGGATTAATTTGTCTTCTACTACTGGATAAACTCCTTTATAAGTAAGACTGGAATTCTACCCTTTCGTTCAAACCTTTGGGTTTGAGAGTGTTCAAATGGTAAATCCAATAGTTCTCTCTCTTGAGTAAGGTGTTTCTGTTGTCAATTCCTTCTGCTCTTTCTACTGTTTCTAAAACACAAGCTTTTAATTGGCTGATATGATGTTGAGCCTCTATGAAGTGAGATGTTACAGTGGATTTCATGGCTTTTGTTCTTATATTACTCTTGTGTTCATTTAACCGAGTCTTCAATTTGCATTCCGATTGACCTATGTAAGCTTTCCCACATAGGCATTTGAGCATGTAGATGATATTGGTTGTGTCACATGTGGCATTAACACATAGATTGATTTTGTATCCCTTCATCGGGTGGGTGATGTAGTCTCCTCGGATTATATTATGGCAGTTATTACAGTTCCAACATGGAGTTGTGCCACTATCTTCTTTTGTATTAATGCTTCTGATTGGATACCTTATCATTTCTCCTATGTTTTTGGCTCTGCTATATGCAAATAAAGGTTCTTGTTCAAAGATGTGTCTAAAGTCTTGTTCTGTTTTCAGTAGTATCCAATGTTTTTTTAATAATTTTCTTGTATTGTGGACTCATGTTAGAGTACTTGGTCACATATGTCAATCTCTCCTCCTTGGTTTTGGGTTGTGATGTTAAAAGTTCACCTCTTGTTTTGTTGCCCGTACGGCTGATTGCTTGTGCAAATAGATCCTCCGGGTATCCTCGTAGTTTGAAGCGTGATATCATGTGATCGGACTGTTCTTTCTGTTTCGTGGGATCTGAGATGATCCTTTTGATCCACAATAATTGAAAATATGGTAAGTGTAGTTTTAGTGGCTGAGGTTGAAAACGTTCATACAGTAAGGTGTTATTTCTGTTTCAAAGCTTGTTGATTTTTTAGTGATTTCTACATCCAAAAAGTTGATGGTCTGTTCCTGGATTTCAAAAGTAAATTGGATCCTCTCATCTACGGTGTTCAGTTGAGCTATTTGAGTCTCTATTGTGTCTGTTGTTCCTCTCCATATGATTAGAATATCATCTATGAAGCGTAGATACAATAGTATTTGGTCTGTCCATGATGTACTGTCTAAAATGGGCTTTTCTTCAAAGTCGCTCATAAGGATATTAGCATATGTTGGTGCTGCGCAATTGCCCATAGATGTTTCACTTTGTTGTAAGTACCAGCTGTTTTCCCATTTAAAGTAGCTATGCATCAATGTAAATTCTAATAGTTCAATCAGAAATACTTTCATGTCTTTGTAGTATTCAGTATGCAATAATGCTTTTTCTACCGCTTCAATGCCTTGTTGGTGAGGGACTGAGGTATATAGAGATTTTACATCGATGGTGCCTAGCACTATTGGTTCTTCTTCTGTTATGGTGATGGTGTTGAGTTTTTTGAGAAAATCTGTGGTATCCTTTAGGAACGATCTTATCTTGGTCACGCATGGTTGCAAATATCGGTCCAGAAACTTCCCCACTGGTTCATGTAGACTTTTCCTTGTAGATACAATGTTGGTCTTAGAGGGTCCTTATACATTTTTGGTACCATATAAAAACTCAGACTTACGGGATTATTCTGAATGAGATATTTCTTGACCTTCTCATTAATGGTACCCCTGTCTGCTGCTTTCTGAATGATACTTTCCGAGTTTTTACATGGTACCAAGGGCCCTCTAAGACCACCATGTCGCCCCAATGTATCTACAAGGAAAAGTGTACATGAACCAGTGGGGAAGTTTGTGGACCGATATTCGCAACCATGCGTGACCAAGATGAGATGAAGTAGATGGTACTGGCTGGGTGAATGGAAAAGTGCATGGGCAGTGACAGGGAGATGGCTGTACTGCATGGGTAGTGCTCAGGGGATTGTAGCAGTGCATGCGTTAGTGCCTGGGTCATTGCATGAGTACATGGGTAGTGACTGGATGATTAGAGTGCTGCAAGGAGAGTGCATGGTGAATTTGCAAGTGCTTGGGTATTGGTGGAGTGATTGGATAAGTACATAGTACTGGCTGGGTGATTGAAGGAGTACATGGGGAGTGAGAGTGTGATTGCTGGACTGCAGGGGTACTACCTGGGTAATTGAAGGAGCAAATGAGTACTGTGTACGTGGTTAGAGGACTGCATGGGTAGTGCACAGAGGTTTGTAGCAGTACATGTGTTAGTGCCTAGGTCATTGCATGAGTACATGGGTACTGACTAAATGATTAGAGTACTGCAATGAGAGTGCATAGTGAATTTATAAGTGCTTGGTTTATTGCCTAACGACATAGGTAGTGCTTGGCCGATTGGGAGAGTGCATTGGTAGTGCCTGGGTGATTTAATAAGTGTTTGGGTAGTGGCAGAGTGATTTCATGAGTGCTTGGATACTAACTGGGTGATTGCAGAATATGGAATCAGTCAATCATTACTCATGTAGTTTTAAAATCACCTAGTCACTAGCTTTGCACACCCCTAATCAGTCATGAAACTCTCAATAGTTCACTAAGCATACATATAACTCTATAAATACAATCAGAACACATAGATGGATTATTACATATTAGCTAGGTAAGCAGATTAAGTACAACATTCCTGCAAGGCTAATATGTGGCAGTTTACTTTTGTGCTACATCTTGACCATTCTATCTACAAATTTATGACATCAATTAAGTATACCTCTCAACAGACTTAAGAAAGAAAGCTAATTAACAACACCTTTTATGAGCATTTTTAAAACCACACTTTTATTCTATATCTTCACCTTTGTATCTAAAATTATATGGCATCATTCAACTTTATCTTTGCTCAGACTACAAAAAGAAACCTAATTTACAGCACCTTATTTCACCATTCAATCTTAAAATATGTGGCATCATTTAACTTTACCTTTGTCCAAACTAATAAAAGAAACGTAATTAGCAACACCTTATATGATCATCTTTTATAGCATGAGTACATCGGTACTGGCTGAATGATTTGAGTACTGCAAGGAGACTACATGGTGAATTTATAAGTACTTGGGAATTGGCGGAGTGATTGGATAAGTACCTAATAATGGATGGGTGATTAAAGGAATGCATGGGGAGTGACAGGGTGATTGCTGGACTGCATGGGTACTACCTGGGGAATTGAAGGAGAGAATGGGTAGTGTGTAGTTGGGGAGAGGACTGCATGGTTAGTGTACATAGGATTGTAGCAGTGCATGTTAGTGCCTGGGTCCTTACATGAGTACATGGGTACTGACTGAATGATTAGAGTACTGCAAGGAGAGTGCATGGTTATTTTATAAGTGCTTGGGAACTGGCAGAGTGATTGGATGAGTACATAGTACTGGCGACACCAAAAACAAGAGAGGAAAATACCATAAGAAAACAATCAAAGAATGTACATTAAAAATTCAAATTCACACATATGTCTATGATCATTCAAGTGTAGAAGTATGGAATGAATGTAGGGTCAGTGATTCCCCCTTACATCCATTTTGCTCATGCTCTGGGACTTGAGTCACAGGGTGCAATATTATAAATTGCGCTCTGGGTGGCACCGACACTACAACAGAGACACACCCATTAGTCACTTCCTTCTCCAGCCCTGGACGGAACCACGCCCAGAGCCCCGAGGTCATTGTTCACACCCCTATGCCTGACTGGCATACGCCAAGCCAGCCCATTCTGTTTACGTTTACAGGGAGGGAACTACGACGCTACATGTCCCAGGTCTTCCCTGTAGTGATCTCCTGATCACAGGTCTAGTTGTCAATATGCCACAGCCACTCCCTCAGGGCTGGTTTACACCCACACCCATCCAGCACAGGCGTCACAAGACATGTGACCCCGCCAATAAAAAGGGCCAGGCCCACATGCTCAACGCCATTTCCAGTCTCTATCTGGGTGTGTCTGTGTGGTTATTATTTATGCATGAGGGCCTAGGGACCTACCACATCACATTCCCCACTGCCAGAGGTGACATGATGGTGTCCACACCATGATATTCAATCATAAAGGGACCATGACTTGAGGTGTACGGAGTTGGTGGCAGCTGAGATATTTTGGCAGACACGGGCCTCCCGCCCCGTTGTGATGACTTGAGCTGCACTGAGTAAGTGCCACCAGAGCCAAGCGGCTGTGCAACCTGCGATGATGCATAGGCCCCAATATGTATCCTGGCAATCAAGACCCAATTTGAATTGTGAGCTCAGCTGAACCGCGTGTACACCAAAGGCAGCAGTAGGTACAAACAAGACTCCTCAGCGTGGTGTAGCAGGATGCACTGGGGGCCTATTGCGTGGAATTCAGTGGCGGCTGAGGAGGTGGCTCCGGCACGTGGTGAGCCCTTTTGGAGACACACCAGTGGTGGCAGGTGAGCACTGAGGTCTGGGTGCGCAGGGTCAAGCAGTCATCGCTGGGTGGCGCACCGGTCTGGGGACCAGGGCTGGGGTGCTTGTGGAAGATGTAGGAATCATGCACACTGCCTGGGAAGTTTGCGACAACATTAGTGTAGAAGCCCTGGTGTCCAGTTTTGCCTGCACATTGTTAGAATGCATGTGGTTTCTGTTGCGGTGATTGTGTGGTGTCGGCAGGGGGCACAAGTAGTACATGTGTGCAATTAATTGCCCCCAACATGTGCGGTGGCCTGCTATGACGTGGTTATCTTGCTTAGGCACCAGCTGTTCCTGCGCAGTGTGGGTAAAGTGAAGCTGCAGGTGTATCAAGCTGAAACAAACTGTGATGCTTACAGGTATAATAAATCCTGCATAATGAGACCATAATAGGAAATCATGTGGTCGTAATCTTCCTTTTCTTTCCTACGAAGGTTACGACCACAGGAACTTCTGTTACGCTTTTTTTGTGCAGGATTGAACATACCTGTAACCATTCCGGTTTGTCCAAGTGCAATACGTTTGTGACCATACTAACACTTGACCATGGTCACCATTTATCCAACAGGTTTCTGAATATGAACTTTCAGAATTGTATTGGGATTTCATCTCTGTACTTATCCAATCACTCCGCCAAAACCCTAGCACTTATAAATTCATCATGTACTCTCCTTGCAGTAGGATAATCATCCAGTCACTACCCATGTACTAATGCAATGATCGGGCACTAAGCATGCACTGTTACAATCACCTGTGCACTATCCATGCAGTTCTCCAATTACACAGGTACTATGATGCTACACTTATATAATCACCCAAACAGTACCCATGCACTTTTCCAATCACCCACACAATGTCCTTGCTCTCATACAATCACTCAGGTAATTTTTATTTTTTTAACCAATATATGTGGTTCTGTACGAACCGGGTTTTTTTTCAAACATTTTAGTTTTTTTTTTAGTTTTTTTTAAACCTTTTTTGCTTTCTTCGTCTGTTTTTCATTTTTTCGATTAGAGAAAAATGAAAAACAATGAACAAGCTGCTAACAAAAAGTAGAGCACATTACAAAAAATAATTGACATTTTTGTGCTTTTATGGTAGCTGTTATAACATCGAGACATTGCTCTCCAATGCAGAGTTTAGTCTCACACTTCTTGCAAATAATTGCAGCTTCAAAATGTTCGGGAACAATGTGGGGCTTTTGCGCAGGAGGAACTTGCTGGGATGACGTAGAAGGGGCATTTGGCTCTCGTTCTGCTGCCTCAGCAAGCTGTATCCTTCTCTCTTCTCTAGCCAGGTGATCCGGGTGCAAAGTTTCCAAATGCTTCTTCATGCTGCTAGTCCCACATGAATAATAATTCTCTGATCCTCTTGATAGTATATGTTGGCAAATTGTGCATGTAACTTTATCTCCTTTCTCTTTTTGATGGGTTCAACAGTTTTTTCCTCCTCTTCTAAATCCAAGTGGTCAATTGTTGGAGCATTGGAATCCATAGTGTTCCCAAAAATAAAATCAATAAACACACAAAAGTAGAAAAAAAGAGAGAATCAACAAACAGGTCTTCTCTCCAAGGTAGCCAAATAATAAGAGGAATATCACAAGGATGGAACGTCCCTCTTATAAAATGAAAATGACTTAAACCAATCACATTCTTTCTTTTTCTGGTGACACACCATTGCGTAGGGTGCCCGCACCCATCGCTTACCCATCGCGCACCCGTGAAATATTGTATACAAAATTATAAACAATAAATAAATGTTTATACAATATTTTACAAAGGATTTTAGTGAAAGTATTTATACAAATCTGACATTTGAACTTAGTATAATGAGATTTTTACACTTTCAAAATACGCCAAAGTTGCGACTCGTTGTGATCCCGGCGTGACCCAGGAATTATGTACAGGGAGGGGCCGCTTACGGTACTCGCATACACCGCGCACTTGTAAAATTTCATATCGTTAATAGTATACTGAAAAAAATAGTTTATAAATAGTTTTCTAAATTAAATTACTCAAACACTATTACCAAAAAATGTATTGGAAATTTCTTTAATTCTATTCCATACTTTTCAAATGACACCGAAGTCGCGACTGCGGCGCGATGCCGGCATGACCCCGGTGCGACTTCTAAAATCTACGGTAATAAGGTGCGCGCATCCATCGTGTAGAGTGCATGTAGGGTGCGCGACTTCTGTGAAATAATAAAAAAAAACAATGAATATAGTTTTCCAAACTATAAATTATTCTCAAATGTTGTTTAATATATAGGGATTATTAATCCCATGCTGGGTAGGGCTCACTGCGGCTCGTCCCCTGCTTCAAAGACTCTCAGGTCGATGTGGTTGCGGTGGTCTAAGGGGGACCGGAGGAGGCACCTACTAGTTAGAAAACTCCAAAGCAGGACGAACTTTCATCTTTCCTAAAGACTTCACGAGCCTCTCTTGCCAGCCCGCAATGACTTTGTGCTATCCAGTCATCTCCCTGCACAGTGGGTCCAAACAGCATTCATGCTGCATTCTGGGACCTGCAGTTCCGAGCCACACTTGAAACTGCTCACAGGTGTGGGGACTTCAGTAGAAGGGCGGAGCTGTCATGCATCAATCAGCATAACTGAGAGGAATTCACACACAGCGTGTTGCTTCATTCACGGGACGCTTTGGGCGCTGAGGAAGGCAGTTAAGCTGCCGAAATGCATTCGCAAAGTTTACAATAAAGAGGCGTCTCCTACCTGGTCCTCCTGGGAATCTGTTTCTTCTTTTCTTGTGGAAGGAGTTTTGTGCGCATCAATTCAGCGCCACCCAGGGGCGCTTCACAGAGACCCCCATCGCGCATCAGGGAAGCCAGCTTCACTGGGACTTTGGACTCTTCGAGTTCGTGTATTTTCACCAGCGTTGGCTGGACAGGCTGGTAACCCGCCATGGAAGCCAAGGAGGATTGCGAGCAGTTTTGGGATTATTAATCCCATGCTGGGTAGGGCTCACTGCGGCTCGTCCCCTGCTTCAAAGACTCTCAGGTCGATGTGGTTGCGGTGGTCTAAGGGGGACCGGAGGAGGCACCTACTAGTTGGAAAACTCCAAAGCAAGACGAACTTTCATCTTTCCTAAAGAC
The DNA here is from genome assembly GCF_964261635.1 of Lissotriton helveticus. Taxonomy (NCBI): domain Eukaryota; kingdom Metazoa; phylum Chordata; class Amphibia; order Caudata; family Salamandridae; genus Lissotriton; species Lissotriton helveticus. The sequence continues at coordinate 570,748,387 of NC_136071.1, read as the reverse complement.
TTCACGAGCCTCTCTTGCCAGCCCGCAATGACTTTGTGCTATCCAGTCATCTCCCTGCACAGTGGGTCCAAACAGCATTCATGCTGCATTCTGGGACCTGCAGTTCCGAGCCACACTTGAAACTGCTCACAGGTGTGGGGACTTCAGTAGAAGGGCGGAGCTGTCATGCATCAATCAGCATAACTGAGAGGAATTCACACACAGCGTGTTGCTTCATTCACGGGACGCTTTGGGCGCTGAGGAAGGCAGTTAAGCTGCCGAAATGCATTCGCAAAGTTTACAATAAAGAGGCGTCTCCTACCTGGTCCTCCTGGGAATCTGTTTCTTCTTTTCTTGTGGAAGGAGTTTTGTGCGCATCAATTCAGCGCCACCCAGGGGCGCTTCACAGAGACCCCCATCGCGCATCAGGGAAGCCAGCTTCACTGGGACTTTGGACTCTTCGAGTTCGTGTATTTTCACCAGCGTTGGCTGGACAGGCTGGTAACCCGCCATGGAAGCCAAGGAGGATTGCGAGCAGTTTTGGGATTATTAATCCCATGCTGGGTAGGGCTCACTGCGGCTCGTCCCCTGCTTCAAAGACTCTCAGGTCGATGTGGTTGCGGTGGTCTAAGGGGGACCGGAGGAGGCACCTACTAGTTGGAAAACTCCAAAGCAAGACGAACTTTCATCTTTCCTAAAGACTTCACGAGCCTCTCTTGCCAGCCCGCAATGACTTTGTGCTATCCAGTCATCTCCCTGCACAGTGGGTCCAAACAGCATTCATGCTGCATTCTGGGACCTGCAGTTCCGAGCCACACTTGAAACTGCTCACAGGTGTGGGGACTTCAGTAGAAGGGCGGAGCTGTCATGCATCAATCAGCATAACTGAGAGGAATTCACACACAGCGTGTTGCTTCATTCACGGGACGCTTTGGGCGCTGAGGAAGGCAGTTAAGCTGCCGAAATGCATTCGCAAAGTTTACAATAAAGAGGCGTCTCCTACCTGGTCCTCCTGGGAATCTGTTTCTTCTTTTCTTGTGGAAGGAGTTTTGTGCGCATCAATTCAGCGCCACCCAGGGGCGCTTCACAGAGACCCCCATCGCGCATCAGGGAAGCCAGCTTCACTGGGACTTTGGACTCTTCGAGTTCGTGTATTTTCACCAGCGTTGGCTGGACAGGCTGGTAACCCGCCATGGAAGCCAAGGAGGATTGCGAGCAGTTTTGGGATTATTAATCCCATGCTGGGTAGGGCTCACTGCGGCTCGTCCCCTGCTTCAAAGACTCTCAGGTCGATGTGGTTGCGGTGGTCTAAGGGGGACCGGAGGAGGCACCTACTAGTTGGAAAACTCCAAAGCAAGACGAACTTTCATCTTTCCTAAAGACTTCACGAGCCTCTCTTGCCAGCCCGCAATGACTTTGTGCTATCCAGTCATCTCCCTGCACAGTGGGTCCAAACAGCATTCATGCTGCATTCTGGGACCTGCAGTTCCGAGCCACACTTGAAACTGCTCACAGGTGTGGGGACTTCAGTAGAAGGGCGGAGCTGTCATGCATCAATCAGCATAACTGAGAGGAATTCACACACAGCGTGTTGCTTCATTCACGGGACGCTTTGGGCGCTGAGGAAGGCAGTTAAGCTGCCGAAATGCATTCGCAAAGTTTACAATAAAGAGGCGTCTCCTACCTGGTCCTCCTGGGAATCTGTTTCTTCTTTTCTTGTGGAAGGAGTTTTGTGCGCATATATATATATATATATATATATATATATTAATATGAAGTCAATTAAAAAACCATAGGATTGATGCACATTATACTTACAAATTCTCTTTTTAAAAACCTTTGAAATTCACTGATAAAACCATAGATTTCAGGCCCGGTATAGTCAAAAATTTGCATTAAAAAACCTTTGAAATTCACTGAAAAACACAAATTTTCAGGGACGTTATAGTTAGGAATTATCATTGAAAAAACCTTTGACATTCACTGAAAAAAACATAGGTTTCAGGGACGTTATAGTTAGAAATTAGCATTTAAAAAACCATAGAAATGCACTGAAAAATACCATAGGTTTCAGGGACGTTATAGTTAGTTGGACATTTCACTCGTACAAAACCAGAGAAATTTGTCTGTTATAGATAGTAGGGCTAACTATAACTTGCGCCCCCGCAATGCACATATTAAATTATTCATGACATAGTCAGTGACATCACTGATGACATCTCAAATGACATCACTAATGACATCATCCATGTGATAATCTGATGCACCTCCTCATACCCTAATACCCACTCTAAAATAACGACTACCATTTTTGAAACCATAGACACACCAATACCTGTTAGTACATACCCACTCACTAATTCCTAGGTCTACACACACATCTACTCATTCACCCATAGAGTCATCATACATGTAGTCAACTATCAATACAGCACTATTATATGCACTCAGATATCTATACAGACACTCACACACGCCACTCATCCATAGTTACTCACGCACCTAGTCAGTCATGCAAAGAATTAATCACTCTCCCATTTACTCACCTATAGAGTAATACACACACCATATCACTTATTCAAACATATACTAACACATACTTACACTCTTAAACAATAACTAATACAAGTGCACATTCATTCATACAGGCACTCTTACAATCACTCATTCTGACATATAGTCATGTATATACTTCATCACTCACATATACTGCCTTTCACATATGCAGTAACTCACAGATGTACCACTGAGACTTCCCTTCACTCACCAACACACCCATACACACACTCACCCACTCCTACAGCCCTTCACAGATACAGTCTTGAACACATACACCCAGTGAATCATCCACTCACATATGTATGCACAGAGTCACACCCCCACCCACCCACACAGACACTTAGGAACCCATACAGATACTCAGACAACCAATCAATAACCCATATAGACCCTCATTTAGCTAGTCACCAACCCATGCAAACGCTTACACACCAACTGTTGGCCGCCATTTTGTCACTCCGAGGCAGAAGAGAGCTCAAAACAAAAGTGGAGAACGTGAAAAAGGGGCAGGGTAGAGACTCCCCTGAAGGACACCGAAGGCCTAGAAAAAAATAAAAAAAATTAAATCGCGGGGTGCGCGCACGTTGCACGCACCTCGAGGCAGAAGAGAGTCAAAAACAAAAGTGGAGAACGTGAAAAGGGGGCAGGGTGGAGACTCCTTGACCCCCTAGGCCTTCTCAGAGGGTCTCTGAAGGACCCCAAAGGGCAAAAAAACATTTTTTTTAAAAAGAAAATTGCGAGGTGCGCGCATGTTGCTCGCACCCTCAAGGCAGAAGTGAGTCAAAAACAAAAGTGGAGAACGTGAAAAGGGGGCAGGGTAGAGACTCATTGACCCCCGAGGCCTTCATAGGGGGTCTCTGAAGGACCCGGAAGGGCAAAAAAAAACATTATGTTTTTTAAGAAAAATCACGAGGTGCGCGCACGTTGCTCGCACCCTCGAGGCAGAAATGAGTCAAAAACAAAAGTGGAGAACATGAAAAGGGGGCAGGGTAGAGACTCCCTGACCCCCTAGACCTTCTCAGGGGGTCCCTGAAGGACCCCAAAGGGCAAAATCGCGAGGGGCGCGCACGTTGCGCGCACGTCAGAAAAAAAACAAAACAAAAAAAATACAGTTAAATAACAAGTTTGAGTGTATAGATGTTGGTTGGCTCTAAAAAGAGCCGTTGTGTTCATTGAGTGTTTTTGTACCTACAAGTAAGTACCGATGCAGAGTCTAAAGTTCAAGAGGATGACTCTGTTTCCCTCATCTGTGAAATGTACACCGTCTCCTCTATAAATGCCTTGCATGTTGTAACGCAAGTTGTTGTGGTATATAGAACCCATACCATAGTCTCTGAGGAAAAAAGAAACAGACTTATTCACATGTTTCCTTGCTTTCTCAATCTGTGGACAATATTGGTTGGACCAGTTCCATTTTTGCCTTTGGTATATATTAGAATATACAAAGGCAGTTCGTGGAAAAAGTGACATCAATTGCCCAAAGGTGTTCTTTAAAAGCATTTCCAGACCTACCCCAGTCAAAGTGCCTAGGTCATTGCCACCACAGTGCACAATTATGAGGTCAGGGTATGGGAGATACAAAAAGGATTTTACCAATGGTATCAATTGGTGACATCTCAATCCTCTCTGGCCAATCCAAATAATATCCACATTTGGTAAATCAAGGTTGAGAAAGCATCTATTTGCTGCATACCTTTCACTCTAGAAAATATAGCTGTGTCTTACAATCCACACTCTAAGCATCTTGAAGGGAGATCTTGTTGTACTCAGATGGGCTCTGGAAATAAAATGGCAGTTTGAAAAGTAGGTGTTTAGAAAAAAATGTGTATGAGATTCAGTGCACTTGAAAAAAAAAATGATTGGTGGTTTCTGAATATTCAACATTGAAAACTAGGGTGCATGCTACTTTTTTAAGGAGAAATGCCAATGGTTGAGAGAAAGTGATTGAAAGGAGCATTGCACAGGATACGCTGCTGTATTGAAAAGTCAAACACCCTTGCTGGTTTGCTTTGCAGAGGATCTTTTCACCTGTGTGTTCAGTTAGGTGTTCTATGGAGTGTTACCATGGTAGCAGGCAGAGAGACCAGTGGGGGAAGGTTGAATATTATGTGAGATTCAAAGTTTTTCAATGTAGAACCAATTAAAATGTTAGTTTGGTTTTGAATGTGTGTGGAAAGATATTTGATTGGTTATCTACAAGAATATGTGTGTAAAATGAGAGGGAAGCTATGCCATTCTGTGGTTGCAGTGACTGGTGCACAATTCAGAGATTCTGCTTAAGAAAATCTGGTGTGTGATTGACACTGTTCTAAAACTACAAAAGCATTTTTAGAGGTGAGTTGTTAATTTGTAAGGGGATCTATGTTGTGCATTTTAAGTTAAATTGAAAAGTGTATTCTAATGTGGAAGGAGGAGTTTATTTGTATAGAGTCTGATTTTGAATCCGTCTGCTTTGGGAAAAACATTGTGAAAGGAGCATTTGGTATGTTGATGTGTTTGAGGAGATTTTTTTGTAGTACAGTGCTGTTGTTAAAAATATAGAGTTTGTACATAAAGTGGTCTATCCACTTACACACTTGTATATCGGGGTTAGAATTCTCAGATAGTCTCCTTTGAGTCTAGTAAACATTCTGGGTGTGCTGCACAAATGCCATAGAAAATCTTTCAGTGGCAGATAGTACTCATGTTACTGAATTGCACGGGATACTGTCATGCGTCTAAGATTACAGTGTGAGTCAGAATTCATTTCAGAAAAATGTAGCAGAATAATTTGCTTAGTTGCTGTGTTTAAAAATATGACAATACATTTACTCATGAAGTGAGTCAAAGTTTTTTGAACATGTATTGGTAGAAAGTCCTATGCAGCATGTGTGTCAGGCCTGTTAATTCCCATATAGTCTCCATGCTGTGCAATAAAGATCCTGGGTGTGCTGTAGAAATACCATAGCAACTCTCTCTATAGCATGTACTAGTCATTTCAGTAAATTTTCATTTCTACATTCTCAGTCCCACCTTGACCCCCTACACTGCCTGAACACCCCTGCACTGTCCTAAACCCTGAAACACCATCCCTAGCAAAACCTGCTAAACTCTTTGAACACTACTGCACTGCTCTAAACCCTGAAACAGCACTCCCAGCAAGACCCCCTTCCACTGTAGTCATCATTTTACTGAATTGCAAGGGATACTGTCATGCGTCTAAGATCACAGTGTGAGTCAGAATTCATTTCAGAAAAATGTGGCAGAATAATTTGCTTAGTTGATGTGTTTAAAAATATGGGTATACATGTACTCATGAAGTGAGTCAGGCTTTAGAACATGTATTGGTAGAAAGTCCTATGCAGCATGCGTGTCAGGCCTCTCAATTCCCAAATAGTCTCCATGCTGTGTAATAAAGATCCTGGGTGTGCTGTAGAAATACCATAGCAACTCTCTCTGTAGCATGTAGTAATCATTTCAGTGAATTCTCATTTCTACATTCTCAGTCTCACCTTGACCCTCTACACTGCCTGAACACCACTGCACTGTCCTAAACCCTGAAACGGCACTCCCAGCAAGGCTCTCTTTCACTGTAGTAATCATTTTACTGAATTGCAAGGCATACTGTCATGTGTCTAAGATCACAGTGTGAGTTATTCTTCATTTCACAAAATTGTGGCAGAATAATTTGCTTAGTGGATGTGTTTAAATATGGGAATACATGTACTCATGGAGTGAGTCAGGCCTTAGGACATTTAGTGCTACAAAGTCCTATGCAGCATGTGTGCCAGGCCTCTGAATGCCCAAATAGTCTCCATGCTGTGTAATAAAGATCCTGGGTGTGCAGAAAAATTGCAAAGCAACTGTCTCTGTAGCATGTAGTAATCATTTCAGTGAATTCTCATTTCTACATTCTCAGTCTCACCTTGGCCCTCTACACTGCCTGCACACCACTGCATTGTCCTAAACCCTGAAACAGCACTTCCAGCAAGACTCTCTTTCACTGTAGTATTCATTTTACTGAATTGCAAGGCATACTGTCAAGTGTCAAAGATCACAGTGTGAGCTAGTCTTCATTTCACAAAATTGTGGCAGAATAATTTGCTTAGTTGATGTGTTTAAAAATATGGGAATACATGTACTCATGGAGTGAGTCAGGCCTTAGGATATTTAGTGCTACAACGTCCTATGCAGCATGTGTGCCAGGCCTCTGAATGCCCAAATAGTCTCCATGCTGTGTAATAAAGATCATGGGTGTGCTGTAGAAATTGCATAGCAACTGTCTCTGTAGCATGTAGTAATCATTTTAGTGAATTCTTTCTACCTTCTCAGTCTCACCTTAACCCTCTACACTGCCTGCACACCACTGCATTGTCCTAAACCCTGAAACAGCACGCTCAGCAAGACTCTCTTTCACTGTAGTAATCATTTTACTGAATTCTAAGGCATACTTTCATGTGTCTAAGATCACAGTGTGAGTTAGTCTTTATTTCACAAAATTGTGGCAGGATAATGTGCTTAGTTGATGTGTTTAAAAATATGGGAATACATGTACTCATGGAGTGAGTCAGGCCTTAGGACATTTAGTGCTACAAAGTCCTATGCAGCATGTGTGCCAGGTCTCGTAATTCCCAAATAGTCGCCATGCTGTGTAATAAAGATACTGGGTGTGCTGTAGAAATGCCATTGCAACTCTCTCTGTAGCATGCAGTAATCATTTCAGTGAATTGCAAGGGATATTTTGATTTGTCTAGAATCAGAATGTGGGTCAGTGTGTTTTGGGGAATATTATGACAGAATCACTTGCTCGATGCATGTGTTTGCAGATATGAGAATACATGTACTCATGGAGTGAGTCAGGCTTTGGGACATGCAGTGCTTTATATTCCTAGCCCTTACATTATACCATACACTACCCAAGCACAACTGCATTGCTCTATACTCAGAATTATCAGTCCCACCTTGAACCCCTACAGTGCCTGAACACCACTGCACTGTCCTAAACCCTCAATTACCATCCCTAGCAAAACCTTCTAAACTCTTTCAACACTACTGCACTGCTCTAAACTATGAAACATCATGTTCAGCAAATGCCCCTATAATGTTCAAACACCACTGCACTGTCCTAAACCCTGAAACAGCACTCCCTGCATGATCTCCTACACTGCCCGAACACTGCTGCTGTGCCTTAAAATTACTTATTGAGTGAACCAGACTTTACAACATATAGTGCTTCTAATTGCTATGTAGTTTGCTAGAAGTGGTCTACAATTTTTTTTTTAAATTAACATGTTTTTTTTTCTTCACAACAGATTTTAATTATCTACAGAAAGAAAAAACAATATGCCGTCAAAGAGAGAGAAAAGAAAAAGATATAAACAGGCTTACTTTTCCAAGAAAAAAGAAGTACAAGATTTATCTAAACAGCAATGTGTGAAAAAAACAAAGAAAGCTCCTGGTAAGTCAACAAAGGATTTAACACAAACTAAAAAAAAGTGTGGAGAATAAGGAAAAAAAAATATCTGTAACTACAAAGAAAAACCAGACAAAAAAGAAAAATGATGGAAAAATATGTGGTAAAGATAGTGTGTATAGTAATAGACGAAAAAATCCATTTGTTGAGATTCGGAAGCAAATGTTTTATAACAGAGTTGTTTTAAATGTATTAAAAAATATAAAGAATTGTAAAAGAAAAACAGCTTTTTATAAGAAAAAAAACATATAGAGACAATTGTTATGAAAGCTTTTGAATTTAAAAAAAAGTTGTTCCTTTTAGTAATCAGTAGGATTCAAACACTAGATAAGCCAATCAATGATATGAAGGCCAAAAGTAAGTGGAAAAGACTAATTAATAGAACACATTTTTGTAATGTTTTTTCTGGAGAATGGAAAGATAGTTCAAGTTGTGAACCGTTTTTTAATGAAGAGAGTTACCTTCAGAGTAATGATTTGTTGCATGCAGTTGACACCAGTGGTCGAGCGTAGGAGGTTAAGAATGGTTGTCCGATTGAAAAAGAGAAAATTGTCCCTAGAAATGCAGAAGAGGTGTTAGCTGATGAAGTTTTAGGGAGATGTCCTAAGGCTCCAGTGTACACTTGGAATTGTAGTAGTATTTGTAGTGTACGACAGGATTAAATAGATTTTTTTCGCAATTCCTTATGTAAGTATAGTACGAAAAGTGTTAAACAAAAGATTGAGATGTTGCAAGAATTAGCTCCTTGCAAAGTGAGAGAAAAAACGGGTTTGCAAGGTCGTTCTCTGGCTTGTCTTTCTAAAAAAGTATGTCAGAGTGTTTTTCACCATTTCAGGATGTTAGCAGTACATCATACTGAAATAAGAAAATTTGTGAGAAGGTTGTATTATGTAAAAAGTCCAGCACTGATGTTAAAAAAGTTAAACAGTGTTCTTTTATAGTGGATCTGTATTAGATGTAATCAACATTTGTAAAGAAATTGAGGTTAGTTACTTTGGACCTGAAGAAGACAGTGCAGAAACAGATACATTAATAGAAGGAAATGTGGAAGAAATTGTACAGAATTTTAGTACAGAAAATTTTGAGCAAGAAATTACAAGGTTTAAGGTGATTTCAGGTGAAAGGTCAAACTTTTCTTGTATTTGTTGTAGACAAATTCATTATAAACATCAGACCAGGTTAGTTGATCTATATTTAAAAAGTGAAAAGGAGAATAATAATGAGTGGAAGGAATTTGCAACTTATTTGTTGGTAGAGAATTGTTTTGATGTGGGTTCTGATCAACGTATTTGTAAATATTGTTATAACAAATTAAATAAAAACAAAACGCCTGCTAGAGCTGTACATAATAATCTTGAGTTGGTAAATATTCCTTCTGAACTGATGGTTTTAAATACTTATGAGTCTATTCTTATTCAATGTGTGCATCCATTTCAGGCTATTGTTTGTATGGAGTCTAAGACAAGGACATTGCCTCCTTCAGATTTACAGAGAGGATTAAAGGGAAGAGTTGTGTATTTGCATCTAGATATAAAGAAATATATTGAAACAATTGGTGTAGAAAATGTGGAAGAGGAACCTCTAGTTATTCTAGTTAATGGCATTGCTACGAAGAGTAAGTAAATCTGGCAAGAATTAGTGGATGTTAGGAAAGTGAAAAAGGCAACGTTGTATTTGGTAAACAATAATCAATACTATAAAAATGTATATGTAGGAGAAGAGGTAACAACTGTAGAAGAGGACAGTGATTTGTCAACTGCACAAATTGAAAAAGTGGATGTGTCCAGAACTGAAGAAATTTATGAACATTATAGTGTGCATCCACTTCACTCTAAAGAAGTGATGGGGAATACTATTGAGTTATTCCAAATGAAAGAAGAGAAAGGAAGTCTCATTAGTGTATGGGAAAAAAGCTTGGGAGCTTGTTGTTTCCCTCAGTTATTTCCAACAGGCAAAGGTGGACGATATGATGAACGACCTGTGCAGTTTCCTGCATCTGAATTCCGGACATCAAGATTATATGCAGAAGATCCAAGGTTTCGCCAATGTATTCTATATTTGTTTAATCTTCTATTTGAGAGTGACTTGTCTGGACTTTCTTATGCAGTGAACCATATACTAAAAAGTGGAGTACATCTGCAAAATGTTTCGTCAAAGGACAATATGGATAAAGTCCAACAGAAAGATACTGTTTTGTAATCACAGCTAATTAATCTCATGGCATGTCAGCGTGGTACTAATGAGTATTGGTACCGTCATCATAGGGAATTGAAATGTATGCTAAGAAACTTAGGAACTCCTACATGGTTCCTTACTCTAAGCTGTGCAGAGTATGCTTGGGAAGATTTACTTCAATGTCTTCGAGAGGCAAATGCAAACATAGAAAATATAGAATACAAGACACCTGGAGAACTGCGCTCTTTGGATCCAGTTAATGTATGCAGGTATTTAAATCATAGATTTGAAGCTATGATGTCTTTTATCACACAAAAAAATCCTCCTATTGGAGAGGCTCTGGATTTCTTTTGGAGAAAGGAGTATCAAGCAAGAGGTGCTCCTCACATACATATGCTGCTATGGATCAAAGATGCCCCCAAATTTGGAACAGATTCAGATGACACAGTGATGAGTTTTATTGAACAATATTCTACATGTGCTGTACCAAAAAGTACAGAACAAAAGAATTTAAGACATCAAGTCTTACGGTTTCAAACCCATCGTTGTGGAAAATACTGTCGTCGAAAGTACAAATCTAAGGCTAAGTTCTGCACAAAATGTCATCTTGGATTTCCACGTCCAGTATTATCAAAAGGAAGAGTGAACAATTTTATGTCATCTTTGCGACATACTGTCACAAGAAAATCACCAAAAAATACCTACAACTTAAGAAGAAATGAAGAGTCAAAATACATAAATTACTATAACCCAGTCATTTTGTCCATGTAGAATGCTAACATGGATATTCAATATGTTGCAGACAGCTCCATTGCTGTGGCTCGATATGTAACATCTTACATTACTAAATCTGAAAAGACGGAACTAAAGGAAATGTGGGAAGAAATTTCTCATGAAAAGAGCCTAAGTAAAAAATTATACAGCTACAGTTTGAAGATGTTGTCTCATCGAGAAATCGGATCATATGAATGTTCAGATCGCTTATCATCTGCAAGTCTATACTCCAAATCTAGAACAATCATTTGGGTGAGTTTAGGTCTTGGAAGAACACGAAACCGAGTTTTGAAATCTGTAGAAGAAATTGAGTATTTAGCAGAGAGAGAACCAGACAGTACAGATATTTTGAAGACAAATATGTTGGATAGATACTATCCAAATAGAAGTAATCATCTTGAGAACGTTTGTCTCTATGAAGTACTGCAAAGCTATACTTTTAAGAGGAATATAACAGAAGATATCAATAAAGGAGTATATGCTGTGAATGGATCTGAAGGATGTTTAGTGAAACAAAGAAAAGGACATTTGATTAATCACCGAAAACTGAATTGCGAAACTCCTGACAAAAGGGAATTTTACTATATAGCTCTTTTTCAACTCTTTAAGCCATGGCGTACAGAACTAGAACTACATGGAGATTTTGACAGTTATGAAGATTCATTAACCGCAACTAAAAATACTATAGAATGTCCTGTTTTTACTAATTATCTGAAAATGTTGAATGACGAAATACAGCAACAAGCTACAATTGCAGCAGAGATTGCTAGAGACAGTTCTCAAGACAGTCAAAGTTCTGCTTTGTTGAGTCAGGATCCACTAGGCGAACCAATTATTCAAAATGAAGCAGCAACTGCCATGGGTGAGGTGGAAACAGCAATGCAACAAGCTCAAGAGCATGTAATAAACTTAGAAGAATTGGAAAAACAAATATACGATCAAGAGACAGAACAGATTGAGCATGGTTTATATCATGAGAAAAAAGAGTGCTCATGTACGTCACTTAAACCTGTCCGACTGTATGTGAGTGGAGAAGCAGGAACTGGAAAAAGTTTTCTAATTAAAGGAATTGCAACTTATCTACAGAAAAGAACTGAGTCGTCACTCTCTTGTGTTGTTACTGCTCCAACTGGGTTGGCAGCACATGACATTAAAGGGATTACTTTACATCATTTATTGATGCTGCCTGTAGAGCATGAAAATAAATTAGAATACCACAAGCTATCTGGAGAAGCTTGTTGTGTAGTTTCTAGAGTCTTGAAAAAAATAAAACTTCTCATTATTGATGAGGTAAGCATGGTATCAAATTTAATGCTTGCCTTTGTGCATTTAAGAATGCAACACATCCTTAAAACAGAGTATGACGTGTTATTTGGAGGCAAACACGTCATAGTTTTTGGAGATCTACTACAACTAACTCAGTATTTAAAACAGTTACACATGAAGACACCAGAAAGTGCCTGGGAAGCATTGGAAATAATAATATTTGGTCATATTTCAAATATTCAGAACTCATTACAAATATGCGACAGGCAAACAACGCTGATTGTAAAAGTATTCTTGAAGATATAAGAATTGGAAAAGTGAGTGAACATGGCAAAGAAGCTTTACAGGCACGATTACTTACAAATTTGTTTCCAAACGAAAATATTCTCCCAGAGAATATATATAGAAAAATTGCAGAAAAGAAATCAGTGATATGCTTGATGCCAACTCTGCAAGAATGTTCAATATTCAATGAAAATATGCTAAAGTTAGAAAATCAAGAAATTATAAAACTGGAAGCTATTGATAGAATAGAGCATGAAGGGGCTACTATTATTTTGTCAGAAAAGTTGAAGTCAAAATTGGATTCTTTAGAGAAATCAATATCTAAAACTGCTGGTTTAGAAAAGAATCTATATGCATGTATAAATTGTCGGATAATTTTACGACGTAATTTACATGTGGAAAGAGGTTTAGTAAATGGAGCAATGAGTAATGTTGTTGATTTTGTGAATTACCCAAATAGAGATGACATTGAATTTTTGAAAATCAAATTTGATGAATTTGAAGAAGTACAACAATTGAGTCGTTGTTCAGCTCGATTTTTGCTTGTAAAAGATTTATATGTCCGCCGAAAACAGTTTCCTGTTTGTTTGGCATATGCGGTGACTATTCATAAATCTCAAGGTTTAATTGTAGATTGGCTTTGGTGAATATTGGAAGTACTGTGTTTAAAGAGGGTATAAATTGTGGTGCGGGTCACGCACACCTCTTATGTATCAGTCTGTATGGTTGTGGTGTGCTTCAAGAATATCACCCCCTGACTGAGAGATGTAGTCATCAAATGTGGTCAGTGGTACCTAGGATAAGTACCAACTCCTCGAGCACAACCTTCAGCGAAAAAATTCACAATTTGTTCCAAAACTGTATGAATTACGTGTCCATGTTTAATTCACATGTATTAGTTCATGTCCATAATCCAATCTTTTATCAATTGTATCATATATGCAATCCACTTATAGTGTTTCAGTGTTTAAACATTTTCCCTCCCGATGCATTTCGGACCTCAGTCCTTCGTCAGGGGATTCCTACAAGGCAAAGACATAGTCTAAACATTTCACCCCGAGGTTCAAGAAATCAAAAATAGCTCTGTAATTAATGCGCTTGAAAAGTAAAAAAACCGTAAACTACAGTGTTCAACCACTATTCAATCATTGTCCAATTCTCGTAGTATTCATGCATTATCTTAATATTACCGCTGTGTTTGCTCAAAATGAGTGATAAAATCAACACAAGATAAGTAAAGTCCAGATCACTTCTGTAACACCCAGTGTTCGGTAAACAGTGCTCGTATTATATACATACATCAATCATCGTGTGCTCTGTGCCTAAACGTTCTTAGCAAAGTGCCTACATCGAAACACTCAAAAATAATAAAGCCAAACTTACAGAAAAGTGGTGCCTGTGAGAGCCCGCGTCCCACTCGTGTGCTATCTGGCGTTTGCCGGCTGTGTTTGAACCTAACCACAGACATAAATGAGGGGTGCTCAGGTGCGTGTAAGCCTAAACTGTTGTAGCGGCCATCTTGTAGTGGTGAAGAATGATTAACCACATCTATACAAAGCAATCCAAGTAGTGCATCAATGTCTATCTATGTGCATGAATAAACCTAAAAGGATGAACAAACAACATATATACAGGCTGTAGCAATGGTAAATTCAAATAAACATCAAAATAAAAAATAATGATAAGCGCTAATATTCAACATAGCGGTGACATTCAACATATAGTACAGACACATATAAGTGTCCATCATGGTCCATTACAGGTAACATGTAAACTCCATCCGATCATTGAGACCGGATGGCTTCATGGATTGAAGAAACTTAATCCAATGATTCTCACGTTGCAGTAAAAAGTCATTATTGTCTCTGCCTTCCCGTTTTTTCACCACTTCCACAGCAGCGAACCTCAATTGACTGATGTTGTGTCGGTTTTCTTTGAAATGTACAGCAAGGTTGGATTTCAAGTTCACTGTTCTTATATTACTTTTGTGTTCATTTATCCTCACTTTAAGTTTCCTTGACGTCTTGCCAGTATAAACCAAGCCGCACGGGCATTTAATAATATAGATCACATTCTCAGTGTCACATGTGGCGTTCAGTTTGAGTCTGATATTGGTACCCTTCAGGGGGTGTTTCAGTGTAGAACCTTTGATCATGTTATTGCAGTTTTTGCAATTCAAGCACGGCTGATTTCCTTTGTAAGTGATTTGTTCATGTTGGCTAGGATATGTAATGATCTCTTTCAAATTTCTACCCCTTTTGTAGGCGAATAATGGCTGTTGATTGAAAATGCCGTTGAAATCTTGTTCTCCACTAATGATCGGCCAATGCCGCAAGATTGAAGTCTTGTATGCCTGAGAGGCTTCAGAAAATTTAGATACTATTACTGGTCTTTTGGTATCTCCTTTGGCTTTTGTTGTTAGTGTGTCCTGTCTAGTGAGACTATCACAACGCTCCTTAGCTTTCATTAGGATACTCTCTGGGTATCCTCTGCGTTCAAAACGTTCTAACATTTGTTGTGCTTGTAACTCATATTCAGATTCGTTGGATACGATTCTTTTCACCCGAAGAAGCTGTGAGAAGGGCAAGTGATTCTTTAATGGTCTTTGGTGGTATGATTTATAATGTAAGATATTGTTTTTGTCCGTTTCCTTTCTATACAGATTGGTTTCCAGATGGTCCCCAACCCGTGTCACTCTGACATCAAGAAATGTGATCGTTGACTGGTTCACTTCATGCGTGAACTGGATGCGGTCGTTGATGGTGTTCAAACTTGTTAAAGCTGATGATAACGAGTCTTGATCTCCATGCCACAGGACGAAGATGTCGTCTATATATCTCAGAAACATAATGGCATGTCGTATCCACTGGGTCTGGTTCAAGATATGATTGTTTTCAAAATATTGCATGAATGCATTAGCGTACACAGGTGCCGCACAGTTGCCCATGGATGTCCCAGACAATTGTGCGTACAGTTGGTCACCCCAAGAAAAATAACTTTGATATAACGTGAAGTGCATCAGCTGCATGATGAAAATTTGAAAATCTTCAGCCAAATCTGAATGTAGCAAAATATTCTCTACTGCTTCCATCCCCAAGTCATGGGGAATGCTGGTATACAAAGATTTAACATCTATGGAACATAGCCAAATGCTGTCGCTTTCCTCAAACTTGATTTCCCTGATCTTTAACAAAAAGTCGGTCGTGTCTTTTACATATGTGCAAGACTGTTGTATGAAAGGCTGCAGGTATCGATCAATGAATTTCCCAGTGTTCTCATGTATACTTCCACGAGTCGAAACAATTGGCCTGAATGGTGGCAATGTTAAGTTCTTGTGAACTTTAGGAAGCATATACATGCTAGGAGTACGTGGATTAGTGGTGGTTAGAAACTTCCTGGTTTTGGGATTTATCGTTCCGTTCTCCTCAGCCATTGACAGTATGTTCAATAGTACCTCATTGTATTGAGCAGTGGGATTGGATTGCAACCGGCTGTAAGTATTGGTGTCAGCTAGATGTTCTTGAACTCGTTCATTATAAAATTTGGTGTCCATCAGGACTAGAGCCCCTCCCTTATCTGCTGTCTGGTAGGTAATCTCTTCTTTACTTGCTAAATTATTCAAAATGGAAAACTCCTTGTTAGTTAAATTCACATGTTTCTTTTTCCTGGTGAAGTTGATACTGCTAATGTCATTCTTAACCAATTTCTCAAAAGTGTCTAAGGACTTGTGACTCACAGGTGCCATGAAGGTACTCCTTGCTCTTAATCCTCTCAATTGGTCAATACGATCACTCTCTGTTGGGGGCATCACGTTCTCGAAGAAGTGCCTTAATCGCAAGTTGCGCATAAATTTGAACAAGCTAATCTCCAATTCAAGTTCATTGGTGTGACTGGTGGGGATGAACGAAGTGCCTTTTTGTAGAACTTTGGTTTCATCATCAGATAACGTATAGGAAGAGATATTGATCACGAGGTTGTTTTCTTTGTTTTCTCTACTCTCTTGTTCAAGGTTGAACTCCTCATGTCCCTCCCTATCTCTTTTTCCTTTTCTTTTGGCCTGGCTCCTCCTGGGTCGTCTCTTTCTCCTGATCCCTCGCCTAAAAAAGGAACCGTAGTTGGGACTGATGAATCCGCACTAGTTGTAGGTCTGTTGATGTCTGCTCGTCTCCGATCACCCCGAGATTTCTCCTCCGAGGATGAAGTTTCAGTTGTATTAGTCTGATCCCTCGGTGGTTTGTTCTGTCTTCTCCTGGCGTATACCTCCGCCCAGGAGTACACCTCCCCTAGCTTATAATCAATGGTATCTCTTCGATACTTGCGTATCTTTCGTTCATTGATTTCTCGAGTGTGCTTGTCCATTTGAATAGTGATGTCATCCAATATCTTGGACCATTCCTCAGCGGACAGCATCTCATTTAGTTCCTGTTTACATTGCTGTATTTCTTTATTTAATTCTTCCAATGCTCGGGATAACTCATCAACTATTAGCAAAATCAAGTCGAGAGAGCATTTATTAAGGATGGCGTACCATCTTTCCACAAATTTAGAGCTGTTCCTGCATAGAAGTGGCTTTAGTGGGATGCGGAGACCTCTTGGTATCCGCTGTGCGCGGTGGTAGCGTATTAAAGTGCTGGCATGAAGCCTTTGACTGATTTCCTTTCGTGAGTAATAAATAAGTTGCTTCAAACAATTATCTTTATTCCTGGTAGGACCTTGAGGACTTGCCACCTCGGGGATTAAAGCGTAGATTTTGTCGATGTCTTCAGTATTAAAAGCAAAAGTGTCTGCTTTCAAGTCAGTTAATGCCGCAATGTCATCATATGCTAAAGAGGCCATGTTTCAATAGTCTGTTTTGGGGGTGCAGTGGCCCTGGTCAGGGCAAAATACAAATTGTGGTGCGGGTCACGCACACCTCTTATGTATCAGTCTGTATGGTTGTGGTGTGCTTCAAGAATATCACCCCCTGACTGAGAGGTGTAGTCATCAAATGTGGTCAGTGGTACCTAGGATAAGTACCAACTCCTCGAGCACAACCTTCAGCGAAAAAATTCACAGGTTGGGGACCATCTGGAAACCAATCTGTATAGAAAGGAAACGGACAAAAACAATATCTTACATTATAAATCATACCACCAAAGACCATTAAAGAATCACTTGCCCTTCTCACAGCTTCTTCGGGTGAAAAGAATCATATCCAACGAATCTGAATATGAGTTACAAGCACAACAAATGTTAGAACGTTTTGAACGCAGAGGATACCCAGAGAGTATCCTAATGAAAGCTAAGGAGCGTTGTGATAGTCTCACTAGACAGGACACACTAACAACAAAAGCCAAAGGAGATACCAAAAGACCAGTAATAGTATCTAAATTTTCTGAAGCCTCTCAGGCATACAAGACTTCAATCTTGCGGCATTGGCCGATCATTAGTGGAGAACAAGATTTCAACGGCATTTTCAATCAACAGCCATTATTCGCCTACAAAAGGGGTAGAAATTTGAAAGAGATCATTACATATCCTAGCCAACATGAACAAATCACTTACAAAGGAAATCAGCCGTGCTTGAATTGCAAAAACTGCAATAACATGATCAAAGGTTCTACACTGAAACACCCCCTGAAGGGTACCAATATCAGACTCAAACTGAACGTCACATGTGACACTGAGAATGTGATCTATATTATTAAATGCCCGTGCGGCTTGGTTTATACTGGCAAGACGTCAAGGAAACTTAAAGTGAGGATAAATGAACACAAAAGTAATATAAGAACAGTGAACTTGAAATCCAACCTTGCTGTACATTTCAAAGAAAACCGACACAACATCAGTCAATTGAGGTTCGCTGCTGTGGAAGTGGTGAAAAAACGGGAAGGCAGAGACAATAATGACTTTTTACTGCAACGTGAGAATCATTGGATTAAGTTTCTTCAATCCATGAAGCCATCCGGTCTCAATGATCGGATGGAGTTTACATGTTACCTGTAATGGACCATGATGGACACTTATATGTGTCTGTACTATATGTTGAATGTCACCGCTATGTTGAATATTAGCGCTTATCATTATTTTTTATTTTGATGTTTATTTGAATTTACCATTGCTACAGCCTGTATATATGTTGTTTGTTCATCCTTTTAGGTTTATTCATGCACATAGATAGACATTGATGCACTACTTGGATTGCTTTGTATAGATGTGGTTAATCATTCTTCACCACTACAAGATGGCCGCTACAACAGTTTAGGCTTACACGCACCTGAGCACCCCTCATTTATGTCTGTGGTTAGGTTCAAACACAGCCGGCAAACGCCAGATAGCACACGAGTGGGACGCGGGCTCTGACAGGCACCACTTTTCTGTAAGTTTGGCTTTATTATTTTTGAGTGTTTCGATGTAGGCACTTTGCTAAGAACGTTTAGGCACAGAGCACACGATGATTGATGTATGTATATAATACGAGCACTGTTTACCGAACACTGGGTGTTACAGAAGTGATCTGGACTTTACTTATCTTGTGTTGATTTTATCACTCATTTTGAGCAAACACAGCGGTAATATTAAGATAATGCATGAATACTACGAGAATTGGACAATGATTGAATAGTGGTTGAACACTGTAGTTTACGGTTTTTTTACTTTTCAAGCGCATTAATTACAGAGCTATTTTTGATTTCTTGAACCTCGGGGTGAAATGTTTAGACTATGTCTTTGCCTTGTAGGAATCCCCTGACGAAGGACTGAGGTCCGAAATGCATCGGGAGGGAAAATGTTTAAACACTGAAACACTATAAGTGGATTGCATATATGATACAATTGATAAAAGATTGGATTATGGACATGAACTAATACATGTGAATTAAACATGGACACGTAATTCATACAGTTTTGGAACAAATTGTGAATTTTTTCGCTGAAGGTTGTGCTCGAGGAGTTGGTACTTATCCTAGGTACCACTGACCACATTTAAAGAGGGTATGGCATATGTTGCTTTATGTCGAGTCAGAACTTTATCTGGATTATACCTGATTAATTTTGATGACACAAAGATTAGTGCAGCAAACATTGTTTGACGAGCGAGATCAAGCCGTAATGGCGAAACGCGTCGTTGTTCCACTTGCACAATACATTTTTCCTGCAAGAAGCTCTGAGAGTCCTAGGGCTAGATGTAGGTAATTCCCATTTACAGACTCTTAAATACCGAATTTTACCGATTCGGTATTTAAGAGTCTGTAAATGGGAAGGGGGCAGATGTAGGTAATTTAAAATTCTGAATTACCGAATCTGTAAAATTCGGTATTTACCGATTCTGTAAATACAGAATCGGTATTTCCCATTGATTCCTATGGGCTTTGAAGCCCATAGGAATCAATGGGAAATACCGATTCTGTATTTACAGATTCGGTAAATACCGAATCCTACAAGGGTGCAGGGGGTGTCACTTTGACACCCTCTAGCACCCCAAGTACAGGCTTGTGGGCCATGTGGCACACATACATGCCCTAAGGGCATGTCTGTGTGTCACATTGCACAGGTGTGCATGCACAGGTGTGCATGCACACCTGAATTCGGTATTTTACCACACAATAGGATTGTGTGGTAAAATACCGACTCTTAAGTGCCTGTGGCACTGTAAAGTGTGCCACCTACATTTGTAATTACAGAATCGGTATATTTACCGATTCGGTAATTTACCGAATCGGTAAATATACTGATTCTGTAATTTTAAGCCCCCTACATCTGAAAACCCTAATACCGGTCGGAAACGGCCGAAATTGGCCGTTTCCGACCGGTATTAGGGCTCCTACATCTGGCCCTTAGTCTCTTCCTGTAACGGGAGGTTTGTTTGGAACGAAGACGTAGGTCTGTCGGTGACCTTTCTAGGACCACCCATGACAGCTGGAAATCTCTTACCGGAACTCGTGAAGCATATTTATATATATATATATATATATATATATATATATATATATATATATATATATATATATATATATATATATATATCTATACCAGAAAGTGTATAGTTTCACATTCTGTTAACTCATAGTGTTCCTCATTACATTATTCCCTGTATTTATTTCCTTGCTCCTGGATTGCCATCATTGAGGCACACAAGGACAAGCAAACAAATGAGGATTCCATTTTTTTCCCCCTGGTTTTTCCCCAGGGATTTCAGTTGCTGAAAGGCACAGAAATTGCTGTGTAAGAAAACTAAAATTGTAAGAACTGTGGTCCACAGGCCCTTTGGAATTTTTGAACCATTGGTAATCAAGGCATGTGTCAGTTGATTTCAATGTTGTAACACATTTCAAGAAGCCTGGTTCTTAGCTTACATATTGTTGATTTTTAGGTTGAGCCTAGCAGCAGGATGTATGACGTTACAACGCATACTTTTACCACGACTACCATTACCACGCAATTTTTACAACGCAGGATCCATTACAACGCAGTACCATTACAACGCATGTATTTACAACGCTGGTACCTTTACAACGCATACAATTACATCGTAAGTATTGGTAAGTTTAAAATATTTTTTTTAATGTAAATTAATTACAATTAATATAATTTAATGTAATTAATTTTTATTAATTTAATTAATTAAATTAAATTTAATGTAATTATTTTATTTTAATGTAATTTAAATTTAATTGTATTTAATTTTTACCCTGTACCCCTTTACCCAAAAACCCAAAATTGACCCTTAATCTTAAAAATACCCCTTTACCCAAAAACCCCAAACTGACCCTAAACCCTAAAAATACCCCTTTACCCAAAAACCCAAAACTGACCCTGAACCCTAAAAATACCCCTTTACCCAAAAACCCCAAATTGACCCTGAACCCTAAAAATACCCCTTTACCCAAAAACTAAAAACTAACCCTAAACCCTAAAAATACCCCTTTACCCAAAAACCCAAAACTGACCCTGAACCCTAAAAATACCCCTTTACCCAAAAACCCAAAACTGACCCTGAACCCTAAAAATACCCCTTTACCCAAAAACCCAAAACTGACCCTGAACCCTAAAAATACCCCTTTACCCAAAAACTAAAAACTGACCCTGAACCCTAAAAATACCCCTTTACCCAAAAACTAAAAACTGACCCTGAACCCTAAAAATACCCCTTTACCCAAAAACCCAAAACTGACCCTAAACCCTAAAAATACCCCTTTACCCAAAAACCCAAAACTGACCCTAAACCCTAAAAATACCCCTTTACCCAAAAACCCAAAACTGACCCTAAACCCTAAAAATACCCCTTTACCCAAAAACCCAAAACTGACCCTAAACCCTAAAAATACCCCTTTACCCAAAAACTCAAAACTGACCCTAAACCCTAAAAATACCCCTTTACCCAAAAACCCAAAACTGACCCTGAACCCTAAAAATACCCCTTTACCCAAAAACCCAAAACTGACCCTGAACCCTAAAAATACCCCTTTACCCAAAAACCCAAAACTGACCCTGAACCCTAAAAATACCCCTTTACCCAAAAACCCAAAACTGACCCTGAACCCTAAAAATACCCCTTTACCCAAAAACCCAAACTTATAATATTTTTAATAAAATTATATACTTACCAATACTTACGTTGTAATGGTATGCGTTGTAAAGGTACCTGCGTTGTAAATACATGCGTTGTAATGGTATTTCTTTGTAATGGATCTGCGTTGTAAAAAATGCGTGGTAATGGTAGGTCGTTGTAAAAGTTGCGTGGTAATGGTTGTATACCCTAGCAGCAGCATGCTTGCACTACTTGCTCTGCGAGACTGCTGTAGAAGAGTGTGCGAGAGAAGCTGCGCTCCCTCTCCTTCCATATTTTTCATTGGTTTGCGTCATTGTCTATTGTAAATGCTTCCTTTGGATTTGTTAATAGGTTTGTTAGTACCTTCTTAGTATGGCCTTATCTTCATTTGTACCCTACCATGGTGACAGGCCCTTATACTTTGGTTGTTACACCTGACCTGTTATTTAGTCTGTTACCACTATTTACTTTATTGGGTTTCTCTTACTGCAGGCCAGACATGCGCTGCGTCAGCTTAAACTGATTGTTTTGTTTTAAGCAGCAGGGCCGCCCCAGTAACACAGGCACCTGCTTTCAATCACTTTAACCCAGCATTCTCTCATGTTTATTTGACTCCCCCAAGCAAATTGGATTTCGAAAGGATTAGCAAATTAAGTCATGTGAATTCTAGGTAGCACATAATCCTGTGCTAATGGGCTCAAGCTGACAGCACCACATCTGTGTTGCATGTCATCTGCACTAAAGTTCCATGATGCGTTGCTTTCAAAAGCCTGTTTTATTAAAAATGTGTCCTCACGTCACGTAAATGTTTCCAAAAAAGAAGACACCGAGGAACACCCGCAAGAACCAGCTAAAGCTAAAGAGGCTGCCGGATCCAGTGAACACGCCGTGCTGCACTCGTGGAAAAAGAAATGCACAACGCTGAGCAGAAGGAAAATCGCCTCTCACATGGTTGCAAGCAGCGTGTATACGCTATAATATGAAGTTCCAGTAAAGCCGTGGCACAATCTGGGGCGCACGAGCATGCTGGGGTGAACATTTTAAGATTCCTCTCCTCTCCCTATTTTGCACCATCCACATAGTAACCTTGAGGACCACCAGTATACAATTTGCTTTTCACCATAAGAGCATTAAGGATCTTATCACCACTCAATGTCTCAACCATCACAGTGCCTAAACAAATAAGCACAGCCTCGTAAGTTCCACAAATACAGTTTTAACCAAAATGCGAGAAACAATGATATAATAAGGCTTATAGCTTTCGTCTCCCTTTGAAACCATTCACAGATAGAGTGAAATCTAAAGAAGAACAAAACCACTCATGGGATAAGTTCCCTTACCACCACCGATAAAATGGGTGGTCCTAGTAAGGTCAGCGGCAGACCTACGTCACTGATTTGATTGAAGTTGGACTTCCTGCACGTGCTCAAGTACTACCCAGTAGAGAAAGTAGAAAGCAGATACAGTATAGCATACTAATATGAATAGATAGTAACCACCATTTTCATGTCCTGTAATTACAGTGTCCTACAAAAAGTCTCTCCTGCCCTGATGAAGACCTTCTGCTAAAGTACACTATGGTCCCACCATAAAGGTCGAAATGCGTCGGCATTGAATCTCTGAGTCCAAGAGTCAATCTATTTAATTACAAAGTAAAATAATGGACTGTCTAATGTGAAGAGTATCAGTATAGACAAGAAACAATTTATATTTCACTCGGATCTCACTAGGACCATGTTAGAAAGAACTACAGTGGGGCCAAAAGCTGATAGGCCCTGACATGTAAAAACAGAGAAGGACATTTACAGTAATAGCCCATGTGATTGTGACATGTTTTGTAAAGTTTAATGTGTTAACTAAATGAGTTGTGTTTTTATGCTTTATGATTAAGATGTTGAAGTTTTGTTTCTAACATTGCATGAATTGTTCTATGTTGATACACGAAAGCCTTCGGGTGCTTTTTTACTGTCTAAAAAGAAAATGTTTTGATACAGATAAAGATACAGCTAAAGATATGCTCTATGATTAAAAAGTGATTCAATCCACACAAAGTGTTTGCTTAAATTTAGTACATGGAAAAGCATATATGTATATAAAGTGACATATCACATTAATTGTTAAGACCCGAAGTTAATAGAAGGAACTTCCGGGGCTAAAAGAGTTCTTAATTGATGGTGAGAGAGGTAAATCCCCTTTTTTTTGTGTAAAACACCTCCAACATAACCAAAACCACTACGACCAATACCAATACAAAAACCAATACCACCACCTCTACCTATACCACAACCACCAATACCACCACTTTTACCACCACCACTGCCAATACCACTGCCACCAATACCACCAATACCACCATTACCATCAACACCACCAATACCACCATCAACACCACCATACCTCCACCAATAACACCTCTACCACCAATACCACCACCAATACCAATAAAAAAATAATAAAGTTTAAAAAGTGCATGGTTACGCCATCTCGGCGTGTCCCCGCGCTAGGTGAGAGGGAGGAGACAGATTACCACAGCAGAGAGCAACCTTGCGCTAAGCAGAAAACAGGTGGGTTTTCAGCAGCTTTCTGAATTTACTTTCAGAGCCTTCAAGCCTCAGTTGGATAGGCAGTCTATTCCAATTCTGAGCACCCAAAACCCGGAAGAAACGGCCTCCCATTTTGGCCTTCTTCACCTTGGGAATTATCAGCTGCCCCGTCCCGCTGGATGTAAGAGACCTGCTAGGAACATACTTGTTAACTAGGGGCCAGATGTAGGAGCCGAAATACCGGTCGGTAATGGCCGATTTCGGCCGTTACCGACCGGTATTTAAGAATTGGGATGTAGGGGCATTCTTTTTACAGAATCGGTAAATTTACCGATTCGGTAAATTTACCGATTCTGTAAAATACTGAATCGGTATTTTTACCGATTCGGTAAATCCCAGATGTAGGTGGGACTCTTCTGAGTCCCAAAGGCCCTACAAATTCGGTATTTTACCACCCAATCCAATTGGGTGTTAAAATACCGAATTCAGGTGTGCATGCACATGTGTGCATGCACACCTAGCCATGTGACAGACAGACATGCCCTTAGGGCATGTCTGTGTGCCACATGGCGCACATACCTATCTGTGGGGTGCCAGAGGGTGTCAAAGTGACACCCCCTGCACCCTTGCAGTATTCGGTATTTACCAATTCGGTAATTACCGAATCGGTATTTCCCATTGATTCCTATGGGCTTCACAGCCCATAGGAATCAATAGGAAATATAATACCGAATTTTAACTAATCAGTATTTCCACATCTGGAAATACCTACATCTCCCCCCTTCATATTTACCGACTCTTAAATACCGAATCGGTAAAATTCGGTATTTAAGAGTCGGTAAATATGAATTACCTACATCTGGCCCTAGGTCTCTTAGATAGGCCGGACCCACATTATGGGCAATACGGTGACATATGAGAAGCGTTTTGAATAACACTCTTTTCTTGACTGGGAGTCAATGCAATGAGTCAAGTGCCTTTTTTGATGCCGCTCTCCTCGGCTGCATGAGCGCCAACCGAGTAGCGGTATTCTGTAGAACCTGTAGTCTCCCGAGGCCCTTAGCAGTGGCTCCCAGATAGAGTATGTTCCCATAGTCAAGACGAGATGTAATCAATGCATGTCTTATCGTCTTCCTGGCCCATAAGGGGAGAAGATCCAGCGTTTTCTGTAGTTTTTTTAATACTCCAAAACATTTCCCCACTACTCGTTGGAGGTGACCATCATAGGAGAGAGTGGGATCAACCCAAATCCCCAGATTTTTCACCTCGGTACATGGGAAAGTGATAGGACTCAGGCTCGGAGGCCACCACTCCGAGGTCCAGCTGGAGTAGTTACCTCCCACCACCAGCACCTCTGTCTTGCTGCCGTTCTTTTTCAGGCAGTTCTTATCTATCCAGGAGGCAAGCTCCTGCATACAGGCTCTAAAATTGGAAGACGCAACCTTAGGCGCTTGGGATAGGGAGATCAATAGCTGGGTATCATCAGCATATGAAACTACATCTACTCCAAAGCCCTGCACAATCTCCGCCAAAGGAGACATGTATAAATTGAACAGGGAAGGACTAAGGGCAGAGCCCTGAGGAACTCCCTGTTCCAATTTAATATCTTCGGAGTAGTGTGCACCCTGCCTGACCTGGAAACTGCGCCTGATTAAAAAGGATTTTAGCCACTTCAGGGCCGCACCCGAGACACCACCTTTGTTCAGACAAGGTGTAGTGTGCCACAGTGTCGAACGCAGCACTGAGATCTAACATAATGAGTGCCATGGTGTGTCCTGCATCAGCCCCTTGTCTGAGGGTTTCCATAGCGCGATGTAGAGCGGTTTCTGTAGAGTGGCCCACCCGAAATCCTGATTGAGAGGGATGAAGGAGACAAGCTTCTTCCAAATGGGCCATAAGTTGGTGATTGACCACCTTCTCCGCTACTTTTGCCAGATATGGCAGGAGTGAAATAGGTTGCAGATTTTCTAATATGTCTAGGCTGACATTCGTTTTTTTCCTGATTGGAAGAACAATCGCTCGTTTCCAACTATCAGGCAACATGTGTTGAGTAAACAAAGAATCCAGCACATGTCTGATAAAAGGTTCAAGCGTGTCCAGGCTAGCCCCCACCACTTTGGGTGGAGCAGGGTCTCTAGGAGAGCCGGATTTTACACTCACACAAATGCTCCTTAGGTACTCAGGAGGGAGGACAGTGAAGTTACTCAGTCTCAGCCCAGAACTACTGTCCTGCACCTGTTCTTCAAAGTCAGCCCCACTGACGGCATTTCCTGAGAAGGATGAATACATTTTTTCCACCTTCTCCGAGAAATACTCTGCTATCCGATTGCACTCTTCAACAGACCCGCAGCTTGGCACTGCAGCCAAGGAGGATATTTTTTTAAAATTAAAAAGTTCTTTAGTGGAATTCTCAGGAACTCCAATTCTATCTTTGTAATGGTTGGCTTTAGCTCGTCTAAGCAGGTTTTGATAGCTCCTCTGCTCCACCCTATATAGTCGTCTGTCCTGGGTCAGAAAACCTTTCCTCCACTGCCTCTCCAGGGCGGGAGTGAACCATGGAGCGGTTTTACGGCCTCTGCTCCTGGCTCTGTTCGGGAGCAGCGGAGCCACCTTGTTGAGGGCAAGATTGATACACCTCTCCAGATTCACACAAGCAGTCTTAATATCAGAACCACCTGGAGGGCCACCCACACTCAGTTCTCTGTTAAAATTGTCCTGTGCAAAGTTTTTCCACTTTATAAATGGGTTACAGCTCATAGTCCCCTCCTTATATACACTCGTGGGCAACGATATTACAAAAGGGACCAAGAAGTGCTCCGACCAGGGGACCGGGAGTGGAGTCAGCACCTCAACTTCCTCCCAGCTGGCAAACACCGGATCGAGTAGGTGTCCTTGCTGATGAGTAGGACAGCAAGATTTTAGGCCCAGATGTAATTATTGTAAGTCCTGATGCAGGTCGGCTGCCTCCTTATGCAAAGGGTTCTCAAAGTGCAGATTCAGTTTCCTTAAAACTAGAAGTTTGCTACGTCTTATAGCTAAATGGGCAATACTATCAAGCAAACTAGGTTGAAAACGAGTAGGGGAGCCTGGCGGCCTATATATCAAAATCCCTGTAACAGAGAGATTAGAATTAATCTTTATTGTAAAAAGGCCTGCCTCACTGTCCCATATAGAGATAGGCTCCATAGTTCATTCAAGGGGAGATCTAGTGATAATCGCAATCCCTCCCCCTCTACCTTCTGCTCTATCAATTCTAGTCATGGAGTAGCAGGGTGGAAGGGCCTCTATAATGTCCGGATCGGAATCAGCTCCCAGCCGAAGTTTTCGTAAGGAACAGAAGGTCTAGATTCGCATCAGCGAGTAGCTCCAATATTTAAATTTTATGTTTACTCAGGGACCTGCAATTTAGTAGGCCACCTGAGAGAGACCCTCTGACCTCCTGCAGTGTGTGCCCTAAGCTCCAAGAAAAAGAGCATTGCTGACACGTGCTAACCTGCATAGCTGACATGTTGTGCCTGCATGCAGGATGTGGCCGTGGGCATAGATTTACCAGTTCCTCCCTGGTATAATGAATTTTCACCTCAAAATGGCCAGGGGTTAGGGCCCCGCCCCCCGACCGGCCACGGACGTGCGCAGACGGGCTTACCTTTGGCGCACCTTCGGCACGCCATCGGCGCGCCCACTGCGAGTCCGTTTGAGCATCCGCCTTATATCCCTAATGCCTGCTCACGTATGGCGACTGGAGCGCTAGCCGACCCCCAACCGGAAGTGCCTGTCTCTACCCTTCCATGCCCTCCGCGCAACAGTGCTGTCACCGCGTCGGACCGGAGCGGGAAGGAGGAAATTGAGACCAGGCCTCGAAGTGCCACTCTTGCGGGCCCCCAAAACAAGTAAGTTGCTGTATTTCAGTACAGTTAAAAACACTTGTCGTGTACAGTTAAAACACTCGTCGTGCACCCAGTAAAATGAGTTAAAAGTACTGCTCCAATAAATACAGTTCCGGTGATACGAAAACAGGTTAAACAGCAATAGCGCTCAGCAGTAAGCGGCCCTGCCACAGCCCACTCACCACATCGCGGCCATCCTGTCTGCGCCTTAAATCCCTAATGCCTGCTCAGGGTATGGCGACTGGAGCGCTAACCGCCCCCCAACCGGAAGTGCCTGTCTCTACCCTTCCACGCCCTCCGCGCAACGGTGCTGTCACCGCGTCGGACCGGGGCGAGAAGGAGGAAATTGAGACCAGGCCTCGAAGTACCACTGTTGCTGGCCCCCAAAACAAGTAAGTTGCTGTATTTCAGTACAGTTAAAAACACTTGTTGTGTACAGTTAAAACACTCGTCGTGCACCCAGTAAAATGAGTTAAAAGTACTGCTCCGATAAATACAGTTCCGGTGATACGAAAAGCAGTAAGCGGCCCTGCCACAGCCCACTCACCGCCACCACCAATACCACCACCACCAATACTACCACCGCCAATACCACCACCATCAATACCACCACCACCAATACCACCACCAGCAATGCCACCAGCAATACCACCAGTACCAATACCACCAATACCAACACAACCAATACTACCACCAATACCACCATCACCAATACTCTAACGACCACCAATACCTCCACCAATACCACCACCAATATCAACACTACCACGACCAATGCAACAACCACCAATACCACCACCACCAATACCACCAGTACCACCAATATCACCACCACCAATACTACCACCAATACCACCACCACCACTAATACCACCGTCAACACCACCAATACCACCATCAACACCACCAATACCACCACCAATGCCTACACCAATAAAACCACTACCACCAATACCACCACCATCAATACCACCACCACCAATACCATCACCAATACCACCACCAGCAATGCCACCACCAATACCACCAGTACCAATACCACCACCACCAATACCAACACAACCTATACCACCACCAATACCACCATCACCAATACTCCCACCACCACCAATACCCCACCACCAATACCACCATCAACACCACCAATACCACCATCAACACCACCAATACCACCACCAATACCAACACCAATAACACCACTGCCACCAATACCACCGCCACCAATACTACCACCACCAATACCAATACCACCACCACCAATACCACCACCATCAATACGACCACCACCAATACCACCACCAATACCACCACCACCAATACCGCCACCAACAATGCCACCAGCAATACCACCAGTACCAATACCACCACCAATACCAACACAACCGTTACCACCACCAATACCACCCTCACCAATACTCCGCCCACCACCAATACCCCACCACCACTACCACCATCATCGCTAAAATCACCACCAATTCTACCAATACCAACACCAATACCACCACAACAATACCACCACCAATACCACCACCTCCAACACCAGTACCACCACCACCAATACCAACACCAATACCAATACAACCACCAAAACCAATACCACCACCAAAACCAATACTGATACAACCACTACCAGAACCACCACCAATACCAATACCAGTACCACCATCACCAATACCAATACCACCACCAATACCAATACCACCATGGATACTGCAACCCCCAATACCACCACCACCAATACCGCCACCAACAATACCACCACCTCCACCAATAATCACCACTAATACCACCACTACCAATACCACCACCAATACCATCACCCCCAATACCTCCATGAATACCACCACCACCAATACCACCACTACCACTACAACCACCACCAATACCACCACAACACATACCACCACCAATACCCCCACCACCATTACCACCAATACCACCATTACCACCAATACCCCCATCACTACCAATACAACCAATACCACCACTAATACCACCACCACTACCACCACCAATACCACCACCACCTTTACTATCACCCCCAATACCACCACCTCCAATACCACCACCACCTATACCACCACTAGCAAAACCACCAGCAATACCACCACCACCAGTACCAATACCACCACCAATACCACCATCACCAATACCACCATCACCACCAATACCCCACCACCAATACCACCACCACCAACACCAATACTGCCACCATGAATACCACTACCACCACCACCATTACCATCACCACCAATACCACCATCTCCACCAATACCACTACTAATACCACCACTACTCATACGACCACCAATATCACCACCGCCTATACCACCACTAGCAAAACCACCAGCAATACCACCACCACCAATACCAGAACCACCACCAATACCAATACCAGTACCACCATCACCAATACCAATACCACCACCAATATTAATACCACCACCACCAATACCAACACCACCACCTCCAATACTGCCACCATGAATACCACTCCCACCACCACCATTACCATCATCACCAGAACCACCATCTCCACCAATACCACTACTAATACCACCACTACTCATACCACCACCAATACCACCACCAATATCACCACCAACAATACCAATACCACCACCATTACCACCACCATTACCACCACCAATACCACCACCAGTACCACCACCATTACCACCACCATTACCACCACCAATACCACCACCACCACCAATAACACCGCAAATACCAATACTGCCACCTCCACCAATATCACCACCAATACCACCACCAATACCACCACCATTACCACCACCATTACCACCACCAATACCACGAATTCTACCACCACCAGTGCCACCACCACCACCACCAATAACACTGCCAATACCAATAACACCACCTCCACCAATATCACCACCAATACCACCACCAGTACCACCACCATTACCACGACCAATACCAACCACCAATACCACCAATTCTACCACCACCAGTACCACCACCACCACCAATAACACCGCCAATACCAATACCACCACCTCCACCGATATCACCACCAATACCACCACCAATACCACGACCACCAACACCACTACCAATGCCACCACGAATACCACCACTACGAATACCACCACCAATACCGACACCAAAAACACCATCACCAGCAATACCACCATAATCACCAATATCACAACCAATACCACCATCACCACCAATACCACCACCACCAATACCACCACCAATACCAACACCAATACCACAGCCAATACCACCAATACCACAACCACCACCAATACCACCAGCACCACCAATTCTAGTTCTACTAATACCTCCACCAATACCAATGCCATCGCCAATACCACCATCAACACCAATACCACCACCAATACCAATAACACCACCACCAATACCAATACCACCACCAATACCAGTACCACCATCACCACCAGTGCCAATACCACCACCACCAGTACTACCACCACCAATACCACCTCCACCAATACCACCACCATTACCACTACTACAAATAATACCATCAAAACCACCACCAATATCACCACCACCACCAATATCACAACCAATACCACCACTACCACCACCATTACCACCAATACCACCACCAATACCACCAATACCAACACCACCAATACCACCACCACCAATAAAACCACTGCCACCAACTCCACTACCACCACCATCAATACCACCACCTCCACCAATACCACCACATCCAATACTGCCACCACCAACACCACTACAAATGCCACCACCACCAATACCATCACCTCTAATACAACTACCACCAATACCACCACCACCAATGCCACCACAACCAATATCACCACCCCCAATACCACCACAATTACCACCACCACCAATAACACCATCACCACCAATACCACCAATGCCACCACAACCACCACCATTAATACCACCACCGCCAATACCACCACCAACAACACCACCACTACCAATACCACCACCAATACCATCACCCCCAATACCTCCATGAATACCACCACCACCACCAATACCACCACTACCAATACAACCACCACCAATACCACCACAACACATACCACCACCAATACCCCCACCAACATTACCACCAATACCACCATTACCACCAATACTACCATCACTACCAATACCATCAATACCACCAATACCACCACTAATACCACCACCACTACTACCACCAATACACCCACCACCACCAATACCACCACCAGCAATACTACCACCCCCAATAACACCACCTCCAATACCACCACCACCTATACCACCACTAGCAAAACCACCAGCAATACCACCACCACCAGTACCAATACCACCACCAATACCACCATCACCAATACCACCACCACCACCAATACCCCACCACCAATACCACCACCACCACCACCAATACTGCCACCATGAATACCACTACCACCACCACCATTGCCATCACCACCAATACCACCATCTCCACCAATAGCACTACTAATACCACCACTACTCATACCACCACCAATAACACCACCAATATCACCACCACCTATACCACCACTAGCAAAACCACCAGCAATACCACCACCAATACCAGAACCACCACCAATACCAATACCACCATCACCAATACCAATACCACCACCAATATCAATACCACCACCACCAACACCAACACCACCACCAATACTGCCACCATGAATACCACTACCAATGCCACCACGAATACCACCACTACGAATACCACCACCAATACCAACACCAAAAACACCATCACCAGCAATACCACCACCATCACCAATATCACCACCAATACCACCATCACCACCAATACCACCACCACCAATATCACCACCAATACCACCACCAATACCACGACCACCAACACCACGACCAATGCCACCACGAATACCGCCACTACGAATACCACCACCAATACCAACACCAAAAACACCATCACCAGCAATACCACCACCATCACCAATATCACCACCAATACCACCATCACCACCAATACCACCACCACCAATACCACGGCCAATACCATGGCCAATACCACCAATACCACAACCACCACCAATACCACCAGCACCACCAATCCTAGTTCTACAAATACCACCACCAATACCAATACCACCACCAATACCAATACCACCACCAATACCAGTACCACCATCACCACCAGTGCCAATACCACCACCACCAATAAAACCACTGCCACCAACTCCACTACCACCACCATCAATACCACCACCTCCACCATCACCAATACCACCACCACCAATACTGCTAACACCACTACCAATGCCACCACCACCAATACCATCACCTCTAATACAACTACCACCAATACCACCACCACCAATGCCACCACAACCAATATCACCACTCCCAATACCACCACAATTACCACCATCACCAATAACACCATCACCACCAATACCACCAATGCCACCACAACCACCACCATTAATACCACCACCGCCAATACCTCCACCAACAACACCACCACTACCAATACCACCACCAATACCATCACCCCCAATACCTCCATAAATACCACCACCACCAATACCACCACTACCAATACAACCACCACCAATACCACCACAAGACATACCACCACCAATACCCCCACCACCATTACCACCAATACCACCATTACCACCAATACTACCATCACTACCAATACCACCAATACCACCACTAATACCACCACCACTACCACCACCAATATACCCACCACCACCAATACCACCACCACCACCAATACTACCACCCCAATACCACCACCTCCAATACCACCACCACCTATACCACCACTAGCAAAACCACCAGCAATACCACCACCACCAGTACCAATACCACCACCAATACCACCATCACCAATACCACCACCACCACCAATACCCCAGCACAAATACCACCACCACCACCACCACCATGAATACCACTACCACCACCACCATTACCATCACCACCAATACCACCATCTCCACCAATACCACTACTAATACCACCACTACTCACACTGCCACCAATACCACCACCAATATCACCACCACCTATACCACCACTAGCAAAACCACCAGCAATACCACCACCACCAATACCAGAACCACCACCAATACCAGTACCACCATCACCAATACCAATACCACCACCAATATCAATACCACCACCACCAATACCAACACCACCACCAACAATACTGCCACCATGAATACCACTACCACCACCACCATTACCATCACCACCAATACCACCATCTCCACCAATACCACTACTAATACCACCACTACTCATATCACCACCAGTACCACCACCAATGTCACCACCACCAATACCACCACCATTACCACCACCATTACCACCACCAATACCTCCAATTCTACCACCACCAGTACCACCACCACCACCAATAACACCGCCAATACCAATACCAACACCACCACCACCAATACTGCCACCATGAATACCACTATCACCACCACCATTACCATCACCACCAATACCACCATCTCCACCAATACCACTACTAATACCACCACTACTCATACCACCACCAATACCACCACCAATATCACCACCGCCAATACCACCACCATTACCACCACCATTACCACCACCAATACCACCAATTCTACCACCACCAGTACCACCACCACCACCAATAACACCGCCAATACCAATACAACCACCTCCACCAATATCACCACCAATACCACCACCAATACCACCACCATTACCACCACCATTACCACCACCAATACCACCAATTCTACCACCACCAGTACCACCACCACCACCACCAATAACACTGCCAATACCAATAACACCACCACCACCAATACCACCACCAGTACCACCACCACCACCAATAACACCGCCAATACCAATACCACCACCTCCACCAATATCACCACCAATACCACCACCAATACCACGACCACCAACACCAACAGCACTACCAATGCCAGCACGAATACCACCACTACGAATACCACCACCAATACCAACACCAAAAACACCATCACCAGCAATACCACCACCATCACCAATATCACCACCAATACCACCATCACCACCAATACCACCACCACCAATACCACGGCCAATACCACGGCCAATACTACCAATACCACAACCACCACCAATACCACCAGCACCACCAATTCTAGTTCTACAAATACCACCACCAATACCAATGCCATCACCAATACCACCATCAACACCAATACCACCACCAATACCAATACCACCACCACCAATACCAATACCACCACCAATACCAGTACCACCACCACCACCAATATCACCACCACCACCAATTCC
This sequence comes from Lissotriton helveticus, assembly GCF_964261635.1. Taxonomy (NCBI): domain Eukaryota; kingdom Metazoa; phylum Chordata; class Amphibia; order Caudata; family Salamandridae; genus Lissotriton; species Lissotriton helveticus. The sequence continues at coordinate 570,712,627 of NC_136071.1, read as the reverse complement.
ACCAATACCACCACAATCATTATCAATACCACCACCAATAACACCACCACCAATGCCAGTACCACCACCACCAATACCAATACCACCACCAATACCAATACTGCCAAACCAATACCACCACCACCAATACCAGAATCACCACCAATACCAGTACCACCATCACCAATGCCAATACCACCACCAATATCAATGCCACCACCACCAATACCACCACCACTCATACTGCCACCATGAATACCACTACCACCACCACCATTACTATCACCATCGATACCACCACCTCCACCACCACCTCCACCAATACCACCACTAAAACCACCACTACTCATACCACCACCAATACCACCACCAATATCACCACCATTACCACCACCAATACCACCACCAATACCACCAATTCTACCACCACCAGTACCACTACCAATAAAACCGCCAATACCAATACCACCACCTCCACCAATATCACCACCAATACCACCACATTACCACCACCAATACCACCAATTCTACCACCACCAGTACCACCACCACCACCAATAAAGCCGCCAATACCAATACCACCACCTCCACCAATATCACCACCAATGCCACCACCAATACCACAACCACCAACACCAACACCACCACCACCACAAATGCCACCACGCATACCACCACTACGAATACCACCACCAATATCAACACTAAAACCAGCATCACCAGCAATACCCCCACCATTACCACCAATTCTACCACCACCAGTACCACCACCACCACCAATAACACCGCCAATACCAATACCACCACCTCCACCAATATCACCACCAATACCACCACCAATACCACGACCACCAACACCACTACCAATGCCACCACCAATACCACCACTACGAATACCACCACCAATACCAACACCAAAAACACCATCACCAGCAATACCACCACCATCACCAATATCACCACCAATACCACAACCACCACCAATACCACCAGCACCACCAATTCTAGTTCTACAAATACCACCACCAATACCAATGCCATCACCAATACCACAATCAACACGAATACCATCACCAATACCAATACCACCACCAATACCAATTCTCATGAGAAATGCGCATGCGCGGCCGCCCGCGCATGCGCATTAGTATCTGAAATGGCGGCGCGAATCCAGGGACGGCGAGAGGGAGCCCCGGGGACGCGGCGGACAAGGTAAGTGTTTTTAAAAGCTTTGTATCATTTTATTTAAATATTTAGGGAGGGCGGGAGGGAGGCGGGTGGCGGCCGGCTACGCACCGTCTGCGGAGCGCACGTAGTGCCGCCTGGCTACGCCCGCTACGCAAAATGCGTAGGAGACGGCACTACGTGTACTCCGTGCACGGAGCGTAGCTGGCCGCCCACCCCTAACTAATACCACCACCACCACCAATAGCCCTAACACCAATACCAATACCACCACCACCAATACCATCACCACCAATCCCACCACCACCATCACCACCAATACCACTGCCAATACCATCACCAGCACATTGCAACTACCGACATCACCACCAATACCACCACCACTAATACCACCACTAGCAAAACCACCAGCAATACCACCACCACCAGTACCAATACCACCACCAATACCACCATCACCAATACCACCACCACCAATACCCCACCACCAATACCACCACCACCACCAATATCACCACCACCACCAATTCCACCAATACCACCACAATCATTATCAATACCACCACCAATAACACCACCACCAATGCCAGTACCACCACCACCAGTACCAATACCACCACCAATACCAAAATTGCCTCACCAATACCACCACCACCAATACCAGAACCACCACCAATACCAGTACCACCATCACCAATGCCAATACCACCACCAATATCAATGCCACCACCACCAATACCACCACCACTCATACTGCCACCATGAATACCACTACCACCACCACCATTACTATCACCATCAATACCACCACCTCCACCAATACCACCACTAACACCACCACTACTCATACCACCACCAATACCACCACCAATACCACCACCAATATCACCACCACCAATACCACCACCATTACCACCACCAATACCACCACCAATACCACCAATTCTACCACCACCAGTACCACTACCAATAACACCGCCAATACCAATACCACCACCTCCACCAATATCACCATCAATACCACCACCAATACCACCACCATTACCACCACCAATACCACCAATTCCACCACCACCAGCACCACCACCACCACCAATAAAACCGCCAATACCAATACCACCACCTCCACCAATATCACCACCAATGCCACCACCAATACCACGACCACCAACACCAACACCACCACCACCACCACCACAAATGCCACCACGAATACCACCACTACGAATACCACCACCAATACCAACACCAAAACCACCATCACCAGCAATATACCACCACCAATATCACCACCAATACCCCCATCACCACCAATACCACCACCAATCCCACGGCCAATACCACCAATACCACCACCACCACCAATACCACCAGCACCAGCAATTCTAGTTCTACCAATACCACCACCAATACCAATACCATCACCAATACCACCATCAACACCAATACCACCACCACCAATACCAATACCAATACCACCACCACCAATACCAATACCACCACCAATACCAGTACCACCATCACCACCAGTACCAATACCACCACCACCAATACTACTACCACCAATATCACCTCCACCAATTCGACCACCAATACCACTAGAACAAATAACACCACCAAAACCACCACCAATATCACCATCACTACCAATACCACCACCAATATCACCACCAATACCACCAATACCACCACCACCAATACCACCACTCCACCAACTCCACTACTACCACCATCAATACCACCACCTCCACCATCACCAATACCACCACCACCAATACTGCCACCACCAACACCACTACCAATACCACCACCACCAATACCATCACCTCTAATACAACTACTACCAATACCACCACCAATGCCACCACAACCAATACCACCATTCTTAATACCACCACAATTACCACCACCACCACCAGTAACACCATCACCACCAATACCACCAATACCACCACGACCACCACCACCACCAATAATACCACCACCACCTCCACCACCACCAATACCACAACCTCCAATACCACCACCACCAATACCACCACCACCAATACGACTACCAATACCAATACCACCAATACCACCATCACCACCAATACCACCCCCCCCAATACCAATACCACCTCCACCAATACCACCACCATAAATCCAATGCCACCACCACCAATAGCAATACCACAGCCAGTATCAATACCACTAATACCACCACCACCAATAGCACCAATACCACCACCATCACTACCAATACCAATACCACCACCACCAATACCATCACCACCAATCCCACCACCACCATCACCACCAATACCATCATCAGCACAATGCCACTACCAACATCACCACCACTAATAACACCACCAATACAACCACCACCAATACCTCCACCAATACCACCACCAATGCCAATACCACAACCACCAATACCACAACCACCAATACCACAACCACCAATACCTCCACCAATACCATCAATACAGCCACCACCACCAAAACCACCACCACCAATACCACCACCAATACTACCACCACCAATACTACCACCACCAATACTACCACCACCAATACCACCTCCAATACCACCACCTATACCTCCACCAATACCACCACCAATACCACCACCACCACCACCAATACCACCAGGATGAATACCACCACCACCAACACCACCATTACCAATACCATCACCAATACCAATGCCACCCCCAATACCATGACGGCCACCAATACCACCACCACCAATACCTCCACCAATACCACCACCACCACCAATACCCACCACCGATACCATCACCTATACCACTAATTCCACTACTAATACCACCACCATCCATACCAGTACCACCACCACCAATACCAATACCACAACCATCAATACCACCACCACCACCACCAATACCAATTCCACCACCACCAATACCACCAATGCCACCACAACCAATACCACCAATACCACCAATACCAGCACCACAATTATAATTATCCCCACTACCAATACCACCACCAATACCAATACCACCACCTCAGCGCCTCTCGCTCACTAGTAATAGCAGGGCCACTGTACGAAGCCGGAGCTGCAGCCAAAACCATCCCTCCCGCCTCCCCCCCCTCCATTCCTGCCATAAAGCACAGCCTGCCCTGCACCAGGAGGTGAAACCAGGGCTCTACTACAGACAAAGTTTTTTTTTATTAGGCCAAAGATAACAATGACATTACGCAATGCCACACAGTGCACTCAAATCACGGAGAAGGCAGGAAACAGCTCCCCCTCCTGCTTTTCCTCCTGAGCTGCGACAGTGTAATCACAGAATGAAAGGTGTTGGAGCACTTTGTTAGTGTTTATAGCTCGGATCATATGTAACTCTCACTTCACACTTTGTGTCTGTGTAATTTACAACACTTACACATCTTCTTCACTGCACTCTTTTTCACTACTTTGAAGACATCGCAGGCCGTCTCTTCCTCTGAAATGTACAATCTAACAAGTGATCGAGAAGGCTCTTTATTGCAATGCAATAGGTCTCGCATTTGAGAGAGTTTAAACTATTAGTATTGTAAATGACAATGCCTTTTATTTATGTTTTAAAGCTCAAAACATAAATAAAAGGCATTGTCATTTACAATGCCAATAGCTCAAATTGGTGTGAATGCGAGACTTATTGCATTGCAAATGCTTGTTCTGTCTGTCTGTGATCTCTTTTTAACATACAATGGTATATGTCGCATTTCGTTCATCACAGATTTTAGTTTCCATGACAATGGCAGGAGAAAACCTTGAGCGCATTTAATTAGAGTGGACTATATCATTATGTAACATTAACGCATATGTGCACATAGTACTCGTTCATGTGTCTAAATATTGCACAACGCTTTGGGGAATTGTGAAGCCAGGTATGAACACATTTGCAGTAAACAACCATCTGCTAACCTTTTTTGTTATAAATAGTCCATACATATTTTGATTAAATTAAACGTTAACTCTTCCCCACTCCTTACCATGGAGAGTTGAGTAACATATGGCACACTATCTGCGTAAGTCAGAGATAGAGCAAAAAAAAACAGTTGTTCTGCTGTTTCGAGCAATACCCTTTCACGGCAGTAATGACAATGCAATTGGCAAAGGATAAGACGGCTTTGACAACATGATGCGTCATCACGTCGCGAGCCCCGGGCAGCATTAGACGCTAAAATAGATGCGGCTTCTGCTGCAGTAGTGTGGAAAGGAGCCTAATGCAGAGTAGGTAAACGGTCCCGTTGCCACGTGTTGTGGAGTAAAATAAAGCCACAATTAGGGTATAGTACCCATCATAGGCCCCGATACCGCTGCACCTGCTGCCCTAATGATGACTGGGCCCACTCACTGACTTAGCACATAGTCATAAGGCATGAGGAATACTTAAGGCCCCTTTTTCAACTTGATCCGTTCCTATTCCTGGAGCAAACTCGTTTGTGGCCAAAACAGCATCATAGGTTGGTGGCAAATTACACCTGACGTGAGTATTTATTTACCCTCCCGCCTTGCAGGAGGTAAAGTCTGATACAATCCTGGGTGGCACCTATCACACAATGCCATATTCTGCATGCCCAAGGGAGAGAAAACGGATATTATTTGTAGGACCTTCTTATAATGAGGTGTGCAATTGGAATCAGATGCAAATTAAGTATCTGTTAATCACTACATTCTGAGCTAACGCTTTTTAGCAGGAGTATAGTATGAATCCGCGATTTGGTTGCCCAAGAATTACGTAATGGAAATATTTGCACCATGAGAGTAATTTTACCTCCCCGAAGTTACCAACACTTAGGTTACAGGCAACTCTGGGGTGCATGTTACAGAAGACTTCAAGTGGAATCCTGAGGTTCTACATGTTAGGTGGCATTTGAATGTTGCACCCGAGTCCTGGAAATTCTCCATTCTCCATTCGAGTTTCTACAACGGGTTTCTCAAGCATCACAGCGGGAGTCCCTCAGTAAAACCGGATACCTTATGATTCCAGTAGAGACGGCAGCTCTCGTAATGGGGACCAGCATGTCTTATAACGAGCAACATCGCTTTGCCATAATCACAGGTCATTTGAGGAATCCAACTCGAGAAACATTGTTATGTATGTGACCAGCAATATGATGTTCTCATATTGCATGTGGGAATTAGTCGATGCCTTTCAGTAGCCAGTAGCTGCAATGATTTTGTTAGTCCTAATTCACAAATCCTCAAATCTGTTCCTATAGGATTGATGTAACAATTTGAACAGATCGGCGACTATTTATATACTGACAAATAATCCGGGACCTGCTCCGGGAATAGTATGTCTGCAAATGTTTCTCTACTCTGATGGAGGTATAGTGGATTTTGAGACAACATGAATCACAAAATATGTCTGATCTTTGAGAGCTGAATATCATTTTCTATGCTGCATCATGCCAAATGTGTTGTGTCTGTGTCACGAGTGTTCCTTTGTCTCGAACAGATTCACTGCCTCAGCCTCCTCTTTGTGTGCTGTTGCTAATCCAATGTTCTTTGCCTAGGTATGCTATGTATCACAGTTGATGGGTCAGTATGACCGAGGACTAAATTAATCAACAACCTTTCTCCCAGTCTTCCTTTACCTCAGGGCTCCATTCAGTAACAATTTGGCATGAGTCAGCAAAAGGATGATTGCAAAAATAATGCATGTGAGTACTTCAATTAATCTGAACCATGATTACTGAATCTGTACTCATTCCATCCCTTCCTTTTTTAACTCATCTGTATCATTACAGACAATGACCAACTATATGATAAAAAAAATTTCCCTGCTCTAAAAACATGAAATTCTAGGCCATGTACCCTCTAAAGGAAAGCAATTTAACTCCGGGGAATGCTCAACTTTATTGGGCACAACAGTGAGACATAGCTTGTGTCTTACAGCTCAGAGGGGCCTTGGCCCTTATACGAAAGGGCCCCTTGCACTCTGAGTTTCAATTCATGAGGGAAAGATAGGAGTTAGGCACCCAGTCCAAAACCTTGTTTTATACTTAAATATAGCTACTGGAAGGACATATAAGCTGGAGTATCAGAGGATCAGCATTTTCTAAAGAACTTAACTTGTTTGGAGAAGTCACTGATTGTTGCGTTGCTATTTCGTTATTGTCTGCTGTAATACCCACATGGTTGACATCTGACCACAATTCACAGACAACAAGAGTCTGTGTCTTCGCATTCTTCTTGAATTGCAAACAGGATTTGACTACATTGACCACTGAATTCTGGTGATCACATTAGGCATCAGCACTAACATCCTTCAAAGAATCACATTCTACCTGAAGAAGAGATTATTCAGAATGTATAGGGCTATTTAAGTATTCCATGGCTTTATTCAAGACTCCATCCACTCACTAGTCTTTGCATGGACCCACCTTGCTCCCTGCTTGCTGGCAATGATATACAAATCCATCAGTGACGATTCAGGTCTACCTTAAGGTCTCTTCAGAACTCAGATTGGCTGAACCGAATGTCTGCATGAGTCCTGCAGCGGGGCGCTGTCCTTCTAGCTTACTGCGTAATTGTGTTGGCTTGTTCTTTTGAAGGGCAATTGCTGTGCTACAAACAGATTACTACTCTTGTTAAATGTATCATGCTATTCCATTGCCCTCAAAGTTGCACCATGGATGAGATCACACAGCACATTTGACTTCACTTGTAGGTTCAGTGGTATACTTTCATCTAATGCTGAATACTGTGGGTTTGCAGTTTGGTATATGCCAAGGAATGTATCCTTCTGCATATTTGTTTTATTGGATCATATATATGCCTTGGGTCCTGATTTAGGCTTATAGTTGTCCTGTGCCTGCTGCTGTCACAGATGAAACATCTCCACCACATCAGTGGCAGACGTTTTGCAGCATTTCTCTTTTTCTATGATGCAGGTTAAGTTCTTCCTACAAGCAAGTTACTGTTCGAAAAGTTGAAGACATTCTATGTGGAAGGCTGGGAATTACCGCATGGTTCTGATGCTTCTGCCTGAGGTCCTGAAGTGTTTGACCCCCATGATCGACTCGTACACCTCCACATCCGCACACTGCCTTCTGTAGCTTAAGGCCTTATTTAGAGTTAGGCAGAAGAGATACAACATCACAAATGTGTCAGATATGCCGCATGCTGTATTACAAGTGCATTACAGCCAAAGGCTAAATCTGAAGCTCCTTTCCACTGTGATTACATTCAAATCTATGTGCAAGTACTTAAGCATGGACCCAAGTTCCGAGTTGTGTGATAGGTATTGCAATTCCCACTGACAAATTTTGAGTGGTTAATCCAACCAAAACGTATTTGAGGAAAACACTGGAAAAAGTAAAAATGCAGGATTTGGTGCATAAAATACCTATCAACATACTTGACTCATGTACAGGCGAAAAACTTTGACTAGGAGATAGTTACATATATGGTTTAACCTCAACTTGGGGTGATAATATTTGCTGACCGCGGTAAATACTTCACCCCCATAATGGCCCATCAAGGTCTAAACTCAATTTAAAGTGGGGCAGATGATGGTAAGCTATTTATTGTATACGGAATATAGCAGCACCAGGGAAGGGCATCAGGGATTTACTGGGTGCGGTGAATAGTAACATTCTGAACTTTCTGTACAAAATTCCAGTGCACCAGCTCATTGCTCGCCTATCCATGCTGTTCTCTGCTTTCCACATTATTTTCTGATATCTGCCGAACAGTCTTTGTTTACCCTGCCGATAGCTACAATATTTTAAGTATGGGCGAAAAATCCGTTCCACTCGCGGAAATTGAGGATTTATCGGCAATTTCGCGATCCGCGAATCTCGCAAAACTGCCGAAAAATCCGCAAATCCGCTCGTGGGTGGATTTTTTTTAGAAGCCCCGTCTTCTTGGATAAATATGAAGGGCAGGGTTCATTCTGGCACGATGCTCCTGTCACAAAAACTAAACCTCAACAGGAAGCACTTACAGATATAAATAAAGCAGGTGCCCGAGTTGAAGCTCAAATTCAGTAATGCACTCATCAGCCCAAAAACAATCGTGATCTTTGTCGAGGTTGGGCAGGTGTGCTTTCTCCCCATATCTACCGTTGAAAATTAGCTGTGATGCTGGATGGAGGCCTTTGCATCCTTCATTTTCAGGAGCGCAATCCCCGTGCAGTTCCTGTGACCAAGGGCTTCTTTCTCCTCATCTGCTGCTCTGATGAGTCTCTGACCTTTTATACACACAAGAGGCATGTGAACTCGCATAGAAGCCCCGCCCATTTGGCCCCGCCCACACACTAGCGATGTGCACCGTCTTCCCGCCATTTACCCTCTATGATGGACAGCTCACTCAAGGGACCCCTGCGCCCTTCGGTGCGATGGCATAGTAACACACACATGGTCACTGGAGACAACTCTTCTGGCCCTTTATGCAACTGCAGTGTAGGAAAAGCACTATTCATTTACCCAGCGAGATAGCACTTACTGATTAGCCAGTAGAAAGTACATATTTCTGCAAATCCGCGAGTTTGCTGATTTTTCCACGAACTCGCGGATTTTTTTGCCATGTCGCGCGAATTTGCGGACCGCAGATCTTCAAAATTCACCCATACTTACAATATTTGTGATGACTGCAGGGAGACTATATGGTCCACAAACCCCTCTACTGATAACAGCACCTGCCAGCATATTGAATGTTCAATGAAATACAGCATATCGATTTAGCACATCATACCCTTGACCTTTTCTTCTGTCATAGCCCTGTCACATGATGTTGTAACCATGCATAAGGAGTTAGAGGAAGCAGTGTTAGGTTATCCAAAGGGTTTGAATGGGAAACAAGATTACCAAAATACTGGGATAATAATAATACCTGTTCTCATAAAATGAACCACTGTACCCACACACAAAGTGAGTGAGATCAAACCCAGATCGTTCTCCAAACATGCCACCAAATTCTTGGACACAGTCTCCATCCTCAACCCAGACGTGACCTCCATTACAGAGACCTAGCTCACCCGCTGCATCAGCCCTGGACATGACCATCCCAACACCCAATGGCTACAAGATGAAACACCACAAATGCACAAACAAACATGAAGGTGGTATTGCAACCATACATGAGGAGTCAATTATCTGCGTGACCACCGAAGATAAAACACCGCCGATCATGGAACACCTCAACTTCCAAAACCCACACCAACGCAATACCACCTTCAAAGGCATCCTCGCATAAAGACCTCCAGGACCATAAACTGGCCTCATCAATGCCATCACAGAATTAATCACCCTACTCGCCATAGAATCTGAACTCTACGTCATCCTGGGAAACTTCAACTTTCACCAGGATGACCCCACTGACACCAACTCCACTGACTTCCTGGAGTAAATAGACAACATTGGCTTCATTCAACTGGCCTCAGACCCCACACACAGAGCAGGACACATTCTGGACCCTATCTTTATGTCCAGCAACAGATTCAAATACAGACACACTATTGAACTCCCTCAGATATATTCAAAATGATGTACTCACAGGTTGTGTGTGTTTCCTACAATGGTTGAAAGTACACAGTGTTTGTTTAGATACCCCTCACACACCAAAAGGGCCCTTGGTGTCATGCTTCATCAGGGGGGTCATCCCACCCCGCTGCGGGACGGGGCGTGCTACGACCTACAACTACGTTGGGAGCACGGATTTTTTTAGAAAACTATGTGTTGTGCAGGAAAACTTAGTTGGAAGGGTCAGGATTGAGTAAAATAGTGAATTCTAGCAGAGGCAGTGGCCCCCGAAACCATCGAGGGGGTGGCCAGTATCAACGACCATACAACTGGAGAGGTGTGATGCAGTGGCCAGGGCAGCTGACTTTGGAGCACAGGGCTCACAGTTCGATCCCCCGCTCCGCTGCAGCTCAGCTCAGCACCATGTGACTCTGGGCAAAAGCTCACTTAATTTCCACGACGGCCCCCAGCGCCTTGAGACATGTATGGGTGAGTAGTTTGCGCTTTACAACTACGGATTTACAAATAGGGATTTAACCCACGATGGAGAGGATGGGGTAACTATCAAGGACCGCCTTCCTTCCCACCTTACCACTATGGACCACCACCTATGGGAGGACCCTATCAACACTGGGTCCCTACACCACAGGAATGCAACTACAATTACTATGGACCAGCACTTTTTTTAGGGGCATGCCCAGGACCACAGAGGGGCAGGAACCAGAGGGGCAACAATAACTGTAAATGTATGCATACTTGTAAAGCGCACTATCCCCTTTCAGGCATCCTGGTGCTGTGGAACCCTTCCTGGCTTTCCCTGTGAGATGCCCCCTACTGGGCACCCCCAAGGTGAGGCCAGGCATCCTAGTGCTTTCGGGGCCGTTGTGGAGATTAAGCAAGCTATTGCACAGAGTTGCAGAGTGGGACCCCTGATTAGAGTAGGCACCTAGGCGAGAATTATCGAGTCCGTGGACATTGACCCCAAGACCCTGCCGCGTCGGGAATTGAACCCTGGTCCCGGGCCAGACCTCTGCCTCAGGGTCTGCCGCTCTAATCGGTGAGCCACACTTCTCCCAATAACCACTGGCACACTGAAGAGGAAGAGACACCATGGGTCTCCACCAGGAGTATGACGGGCACATCAAACAACCAACCGTCAACCAGCAGGAGGGGCACCTAGTAGTCAACTTAACGGAGTTCCAACTGACACAGCCGCAGATACGTGTCTTGGAGAGTGGACTAAGATTTGTACCCACTTACAGAATAGACAAATTCAAATTATGTGCAGAAATGAAGGTGTTCATCCGCAAACTGAAGCTGCAAGCTTTCTTCAAGGAGAAAGAAATACCAGAGGGAGACAGCTCTGATACATGACTAGGAGTTAAGTCCACTTTTAACCCCCCAGAATCCACACTACCGGTGGAACTACTAGGTTTCGAGAAGGCAGTAATGGAAGAAGTGAGGAACATGTCCACAAAGGGCAACACCATGTTCCAAAATACATCAAAGGAGGAGAAAGAAGCAACACGTCAGTTGTCTTCTAATAGAAACATTGTCATGACACCAGCAGATAAAGGTGGGGCAATAGTTATCCAGACCACCACCTCCTATGTAGAAGACTTCTTGCAGATTGCAGAAATTATGAAATCATACAGGTGGACCCGACAGAGACTGTACGTATCTGGATGACTGGGATGGTGGAAGAAACTATGGCACATGATTGGGTGTCTAAAAAAGAAGCTGAGTTTCTAATCCAAAAATCACCAAAAACACCGTACTTCTACACCATACGCAAAATTCAGAAGAATCTTGAACAACCACCAGGCCGCCCAATCGTGTCAGGTATTGGTTCCATTCTGGAACCTCTATCAAAGTTCGCTGACGTCTTCCTCCCCGTTGGTCCAAAAAAGCAGGACCTACTTAAAAGACTATAAAGCAGTCCTACAACTACTTCAAGGCATGGACTTCAATCCTAATCGACATCTCCTCATCGGACTCGACGTGGAGAGTCTATATACAAGTCTTCCTCATGATGAGACACTGTCCATATTTGAGGAAATCATATTCACCACCACATGGGAATACCAGACACCATAAAATGTGGTCATGGAATGTGTATCTCTGGCCCTCACAAAGAATTTCTTTCTATATGAGGACACATTCTACCTACAGAAACATCGGACCAGCATGGGGAGCACCTTCGCTCTCAGCATAGCTGGTCTCTGTGGGAACCACCTTGAGACAAAAAGAATCTTGCACCCCGACAACCCTTTCTTTCCCAACATAAAAACTTGGAAACGTTATATTAACAATGTTTTGGTGAAGGGGACATTTCCTCTACTGAAGCCTTCATGGTCTGGCTTAACCAACAGAATGCCTTCCTCAAATTCACAAACAAAACCTTGCGGGACAATTTGGTCTTCCTTGATCTAAATATATATCCAGATAATGGCACTCTGAAGACCACAACGCACTTCAAAGCAAAGGCAAAGAACTCTTTACTACTGTACAACAGTTTCCACCCCGCCACCTCCGGGACAAACTCCCTTACGGGAAATGTATCCGTCCCCGGAGGAATTGCACGGATTTGAAGGATTTCAAAACAAAAGCATCCGATTTGAAAGCCAAACTGGAGAAACGCAATTACCCACCATTTATCATTGACAAAGCTATGAAAAGGGCACAGAACAATAACAGGGATGCATTACTGGAGGACAGAATACTCAGGGAACAAGAGGAGAAACAAATATGTGTCACAACATTTAAAACCCACTTGAACCAGGTATCTAAGATTGTAAACAAACACTGGAGAATTATCAACTGCTGTAACCTCAACCCATGTTTGCACACAAAAGTGGAAGGAATTTGAAGAACATGCTTGTCCACACAAGACCAAGTAAATGTCTCCCCATGACCATTGAGAATGCACTTCTCACCCCAGTGCAGCGGCATCACCCATGCAGGAATTATAGTACATACCACCTCATGAAAAAAAGTAGATACATTAAATTCAGTAATGGCAAAGAGTGGGAACAGAGAAGAATCACCAATTGTATTAGTCGAAACGTTGTGTACATGATTACTTACCCATGTGGCTTGGAATACATTGGTACAACAAGACCAGTCAAAATCTACATTGGGGAACACAAGAGCAATGTTCGCTGCAAGAGGAGCACATCTAAGATGGCAACACACTACCTAACCACCCAACATACAATGGAGGATTTACTATGGACCATCATAGAACAACTAAATGGCGAGAATGGCCTTTTGGAGAAGGAACAGCGCTGGGTGTTCCGTTTAGGTACCCATATTGTGGGTCTTAACGATGATATACCCTGGGGCCAATTTTCCTGAAACCCTTGTAGGAAAGTACGATTAAACTCATTCACAGGAGACCACTCTCGAGCCAGGCTGCTTCAATAAACTGAGCACTGTATGCCAACATGAACAGTTTGCGCCTCACATTTTGGCGGGGACCCTGTAAAATCGGGCATTCCTTCAGGACCAATATTGTATTTTCCATATAAACTATACCAAATTACCCCTCCCCCTACAAACATGATGCCATACTTGGAAAAGATCCAAAAAGTACCCCAAGTTACATTATAGCGTCACATACACTTGGCGGTATCTCTATACCACTCCAACAATGAGCGCTTCCATCAGACATGAGCCCTTTTATTTTATTTTATTTTATTCTGTTTTTCACTATATTTCCTTACACCTGTCTAAATCGTTACCAATCAATATTATGTAGACACAGTAATATTCATGAGGGGACCGAGACATCACCACCTGTTGCACACGCATGGTGAGCGGTCTAGTTTATGGTTGTTATACTTCACGCATTACGTGACAACCATTTACCGGGTAGAGGACGATGTTACAACATCTTTTCACACGACAAGATAGTAACATCATCCCGCACTGGAATATAGCGGCCAAACTACAGGATCCCTATCTGCTGTGAGGTCACCACAGGAAGGGGTCTGTAGGAACTACTTCCGGGGCACAGTGGGCGGCTCATTCTACACATAACAATACCATTTTGGTAAACAGTCTAAATATCTAGTTTTTTATTTCGACCTTCAAGAATATCGAGTTGGAAATATTGTAGGGACACAATATTGATCTCAAGAATATCGACGACCAGAATATCGACCTGAAGGTAAAACATTTTGTTTTTGTTAATATCGAAGTTAGTAATATCGATAGCAAAAATATTGATGTTACTAATATCGATATTAATATTAGTGTTATGTATTTTCTTATGTATTTTATATGTTTGTGTTCATATTATTGTACTAGTTTTAGAATATGTATTAAAAGTCAGTAATATTTTTTTAAGTAAATTATGCGTTTTAGTACCGTAGCGGGTTGTGGGTTTATAGGGGAATAGGGTGGGAAGTAATTTAATTATACTAATATAATTATAATTATTTAGGAATTACTAATTATTTTTAAATACATTTTTTATGTTTTTTAGTTCTGTAGCAGGTTGTGGGTTTATAGGGAATAGGGTGGGGAGTAATTTAATTGTAACTAAGTCATTATTTATTTTATTTATTGGTATTATTAAATATTTTAGTGTTAAACAATAATTAATTGGTAATTAATTTTCCTTAATTGGTAATTCATTTTTATTAATTGATTAATTGGTAATTGTTTTAAGTGTATTAATTTATTATTGAAGTGTGTTGTGAGGTTATAGGGCAATAAGGTGGGAAGTAATTTTATTGTAATTAAGTAATTATTTATGTTATTGTTGAGTATTGATAATTAATTCATAGTTAATTATTAATTGGTAATACGTTTAGAATAATTAATATTTTGTTTGGGAAATGTATGTATTTGGTAATTAAATTTGATTAATTATAATTTATTTGTATTTATCAATAATTTATTGTTAATTAATTATTAATTGCTAAATATTTTTTAATAGTTATTGTTTTTTGGTTTTGAAAATTAATTATTGTTTATTTCATTATTATTTGGTAAATAACTTTTAATAATTATTATTTAATTGTATTTATCAACAATGTATTTGTTACTTAATTATTCATTGTTAATTATTTATTGGTATTGTTAATTAATTTATAGTTATTTAATGATTACATTATTATTTATTTAAAAAATATATTTTAATTATTAGTAAGTTATTTTAACCCCTACGCTATCCAACACTTTCCCTACTGTTGCACTCTTTGGAGTTGGGATAGTAATTTTAACCCCTCTGCTATCCAACACTTTCCCTACTGTTGCACTCTCTGGAGTTGGAATAGTAATCGTAACCCCTAAGCTATCCAACACTTTCCCTACTGTTACACTCCCTGAAGTTGGAATAGTAATTTTACCCCTACACTATCCAACACTTTCCCTACTGTTGCACTCTCTGGAGTTGGAATAGTAAGTTTAACCCCTACGCTGCCCAACACTTTCCCTACTGTTGCACCCTCTGGAGTTTGAATAGTAATTTTAACCCCTACGCTATCAACACTGTCCCTACTGTTGCACTCTTTGGAGTTGGAATAGTAATTTTTACCTCTACGCTATCCAACTCTATCCCTACTTTTGCACTCTCTGGAGTGGGAACAGTAATTTTTACCCCTATGCTATCCAATATTTACTGTTTTAATTAATGTAGTGTATAATTTATTTAAAAATGTTTACTTAATTTGTTATATATAGTTTTGATATTTGTATTTATATTATTGTTGTATGTGTATGTATGTATTTATTATTCATAAAAATAATAATTAATTGTAAATATTATCAAGTAAGTATATATATTATATTTTATATGTATTTGTATAGTTTCTTTACATTATATGTCTTACTTATAATGTTAAACATATTTTAACTATGTTTATTTTAAATATATGTATTATTTAGTTTACATTATTTCCACACATTAAAAAAATGATACTTTTGACAACGATACTTTTGACAACGATATATATTTTTCGATATTTTGGTAGTTACCATAATGTAGATAGGGCTACGATATTCTTGACATCGATATTCCACCTCCAATATTTTTGACGTCCATATTTTTTTTTTGTTTAAGAAATTTTTATTGATGTTTTTGTTTTACAAAGAAAACCATACATATGTCACAGCTAATAGTAAACATCATAAAAAACATGGAGCTGAAAACATTTGTAATAATAGAGAAAGAAGTATAGAAAAGGAGAGAGAAGGGAGGGAAGGGACATAGGAGGAAAAGAAAAGAAAGAAGAGCAAAGGAAAGAAGGAAAGAAAGAAGAAGGGGAAGAATGAGAGCAAAACGGGTATATATGTGGATATATGTGGGGACAAGTGTAAAGCAGTCATGTAGGGGAGTTGGAAGAAAGATACGTAGTAAAGGGAAGCCAAACAGATCATATTTGATTTTTAGGGGAATAGAAGAGGAGGAAGCAATAGCGATCCTATGTTCATCACAGATGAAATTCCACCAAGTATGTATAGAAAGTTTCGAGTTATCCTTCCAACACAATAAAATAACTTTAAATGCAAGAGCAATAAACAGGTCCAACAGTCTAGCAGAAGAAGATACAATATCAATATCAGTGGATAATGAACCAAGAAAAACATTCAATAGTGATAATGCAGTGGAACAGTGAAACATTGGCATGCAAATATTCCAAACATCATTCCACAAAGATAGAACTGAAGAGCAATCATATAACTGATGTTTTAGAGTACCTAGTTCTTTAGAACATGACCAGCAAAGTGGGGAGGCATTTTGGGAAAACTTGTGAATACTAACAGGAGTAATAACAACTCTATGATAAAGGAAAAACAAAGATTGAGTCACACAAGCAGAAATTGATACTTTAAACAGTTTGGACCATAAGCGATCCCACAACGATACAGGAAGGGAGAAAGCAAGATCATTTTCCCATGCAGTCTCTGTATTTGATTTAGACGATCCGTAACATTTGATAACCAAATTGTATAGACAGGAGCAGCCTTAGGTAGTTGAGTTGAAAATAACGGGTAGAGTTGGGTGGTAGGAGTGAAATCGGGGAAGGCATCAGGCAAGGAAAGAGAGGATAGGTGTGAGTGAATGGCAGACGTTATAATAGTATATTCATTAAGTGAAAATGAAGGCAGGTGATATACATTTTGTAGCACATGGAAAGGGATGATAGAGTTATTATCAAAAAACTGATGAACAAACAAAATACCCTTCTCTTTCCAATATTTGAAGTAAAACGATTTGCCTTTATATTTAAGGAATTTGTTATACCACACAACCGAGGATAAGAAACATTGGAGAGGAGAGAGGTTAGAAGAAAATACATTATAAAGCATTGTCTGTGTGTATTTTAGAATAGGGAATTTAGTCAAAAAAGAGCAATTTGTCATGAATACAATATGTTGGAAAGAAAAATCATGTAAGAGGGAACGTTCTAGGAGAACCCATTTAGGCACAGGAATGTCAAGGAAATCATATGCTAAAGAGAAGGACTGTTTAATCAAAAAGGCGGAGTGATAGGATTTAAAGTTGGGAAAACGACCCCCCCCTCATTTTTAGGACGGGTCAGTTTATGTCAAGCTATACAAGGGTGTTTGTCATTCCACAAAAATTTTGTACAATAGAGTTGATGCGGGAAAAATATAAATTGGGGATTTTTTAAAGGGAGCATAGAGACAGTATAAAGGACATGGGGAGTAATCATCATTTTAATCGTATCCAATCTACCCCACCAGGAAAGGAATAGTGGGGACCAAATCTGAAGGAGGGATTGGAGTTTCTTTAAGAGGGAATCAAAAGTGAGTTTAAGTGTATTGACTAAGGAAGTTGAGAACCAAATACCAAGGTATCTGAGTTTGGAGGGACACCATGCAAATTCCGTCCCACTAAACATATACTGATAACAGACTGCATTTAGGGGTAGAACTTCTGTTTTGGATAAATTGAGCTTATATCCTGATATAGACGAATACAACCGCACCTCATCCAAAAAGTGAGGAAGGGAAGAAGTGGGGTCAGCCATATAAACCAGTACATCATCCGCATAAGCAGATAATTTAATGTCAGTAGAGGAGAGCTTTAAGCCAACAATCTTGGGGTTGGAGCGAATGCGTTCTAAAAAGGGTTCAAGGCATAAAATAAATAATAAGGGAGAAAGAGGACAACCTTGTCGTGTACCCCTAGAGAGAGAGAAGAAGTTGGAGAACTGACTATTAACAAAAATGCTGGCCCGGGGAGAGGAATACAGGAGTTGGACCAGAGCAATGAAAGAGGGACCAAAACCAAACCATTGGAGTGTGCGGAACATGAACTGCCAATTAATGCGGTCAAACGCTTTTTCCGCGTCTAAGGACAAAGCTGCCATTGGAACCTTAAGATTTTTACTATGGGCAATAACATTAGAAAACGTGCGAGCATTATCAGCAGCAAGTCTACCCTTCACAAACCCCACTTGGTCGGTTTGAACTAAACTGGGATTAACGGAGTCAAGACGTAAGGCCAGAATTTTAGCAAAAATTTTGCGATCATAATTAATTAATGAAATCAGGCGGAAATTTTTACATTGTGAATGATCTTTATCAGGTTTAGGGATTATTATGATTAGCGCATCTAGAAAGGATCCAGAAGCCTTAGCAACGGCAATAAAGGAATTAAACAATTGTAAGAGTTTTGGAGCAAAAAAAGCATGAAAAGCAGAATAAAACTCAATAGGCAGTCCGTCAGGGCCTGGCGCTTTTGATTTTTTACGGGAGTTAATGGCCCGAGTAACTTCCTGGAGAGAAATATCCTTCTCCAATAGCGCAAATTCATCTTTAATGGAAGGAGGGGGGGGAAGGTCGTCGAAAAAAGAGGTTACATTTATCTCAGAGGGGTGAGTATCATCAGTGTACAAGGATTTGTAAAAATTATGAAACACCTCAGCAATATCTTCATCTGGCGAGACAAGATTATTGGTAGAGTCATTGAAGATAGGGCCTATAGTTTTACGTTCTGACTTGATTTTTAAATAATTTGCCAACATTTTCCCCGCTTTATTTTGGCCACCATGAAATTTGGATTTGATTTTAATAAGGGTATTACAAGCTTCATTGGTGATAATTTTATTTAGGTCCGTTTTAGCGTGGATTAAGTCCTGAAGTGCAGAGGGGGATTTGGAGGAGAAATAAATATGTTCAAGCCTTTTAATTTTCTAAAGTTGGTCTTCATATTACCTTCTGTTTAGTTTCTTTTTCCTAGATACATAGGAGATAGTAAAGGCCCTGAGAGCAGCCTTAAAAGCATCCCAATTATTAGGGACAGAGGTGTCCAATGGGTCATTAAGGTTAAAAAATTCAGGTAAAAAACCCTCAATTTCTTTCATAAAAAGAGTATCAGATAAAAGAAATGAATTAAATTTCCAATGACTACATTTAGAGGATATAAGGGAGAGGTCTAGGGAAGTATAAACAGGAGCGTGGTCAGATATGAATATGGATCCAATCACAGAATTCTGAATAGAGGGAAGAAGAGATTTACTGACCATAATGTAATCAAGTCTTGAACGGGTATGGTATACATTAGAGAAAAAAGAATATTCAAGCAAGTCAGGGTTGCACATTTTCCATGAATCAAATAAAGGACGAAAGGCAATGGCAGATTGAAAGCTCTTTTGAGATTTATCAGGCTGAAATTTACTAGAGGATAATATATCTGAAAAAGGATCTAACCATTGGTTAAAATCACCTGCAATAATAAAGTCTGGACAATCAATGGACGATATCATAACTTTTATACCTTGCCAAAATTTTGGATCAGGACGAACGGGGCTATAAATGTTTAGTAAAACCAATGTTTAATTTTGGATAACAACCTTAGCCAATGCCCAACGTCCTTCATCATCATTCTGGGATGAGACAATTCGAACATTTAACGCTTTATGAAATAAAATAGCAACCCCCCCTTTTTTACTAACAGCAGGAGAGAATATTACTTGCCCCACCCATTGTCGCTTCAACTTAAGAGATTCAACATCAGAACAATGCGTTTCCTGGAGAAAAACAACCTGCGAATTAAGTTTAGACAAGTGAGACAATACCTTTTGACGCTTGACAGGATGACCGAGACCACCAACATTCCACGATACAAAGTTACACATGTCGATAGGAGGGACGGATGGGCGACAAATGGAGAAGACACACTTCAAGGAGATACCTATAGAAAGGGAAACAACAAATAATCATTGACCAATAGGAGAAAACTCCCTATACAACCACAACACTGAAGTACAAAGCATCTGAAGTCAAAAAGGATAACTACACACAGAACAGATAGATAGGATGAGATTGTTCAATAATACATACACTAGAGACACAGACGAGAAGGCATAAGGGCCAATTAGAGAAAGAAGAGGAGAAAGGAAAGAAGAAGGGGATAAAGATGAAAAGAAAAAAGAAAAGAGTTATCAGGTCAAGGCATAGAGGTCTGATCAGAGAAGGGAACAGCAAAGAGGAAAAGAAAAGTAGGCAGATCAAGGCATAGAAGCCAGGTCTGAGAGAAAAAGAAAAACCAAGACAGCAGGGGCGAAGAGAAGCCATAGAGGACACGGATTCCAACGAGCACCAGAAGAGCTTAGAAAAGGGAAAAGAGAAATAAAATAGGAAAAAAAAGAGGATGAAATAGCTAACAGAACCTCAAGAAAGGTGACAAGGAATAGAGGAATCAAACGAAGCCATGTTTAGCGCATAGATCACACTGTGTAGCTGAGAAAAAGTGAAAACACAAAAAAATAAATATATATTAAATATTGGTGTCCATGGAAGATGGGAAAACAGACTGCAGATAAGTGCGGAGCTACTGAGGATCATGAAACGTGAAAGAACGTCCATTGTGGGTAATCCTACAAAAACATGGGTGCATATTACCATATTGGATGTTCAATTGTCTCATCTGAGGACGAAGATTCAAAAATTCCTTGCGGCGGGCATTCGTTGCAGTCGAAAGATCTTGGGAAATGAAAATATTGTGACCAGACCAAAGGAGGCGTCGTTTGAGCCTGGCAGCTTTCAAGACATTCATTAACTCTGTGAATTCAAGGAAAAGCAGAATAATGCCACGAGGCTTAGACGCATTGGGATTAAGACGACCTAGGCTGTGAGCCCTCTGGATGTTAAGAGGATGAGACGTTGGCTGGAGGTCCAAAAGTTTATGCAAAAATTTCCGAATAAAGGACACCATGTCGGACCCCTCAACATTTTCCGTAATACCATAAATGCATAGGTTGTTCCGTCGATTATGATTCTCAAGGTCCTCAGTTTGGAGTTTCAGCTTATAAATCTCTTGCTCCAGCATAGGAATTTTGGAGGAAACATCCTGAATGTCACTTACTCGTTGTTCAAGGTTCAAAACTTTGCCTTCCATAACGACCCATCTTTCCTCTATTTGCTTAAGTTTTTCATTGGTGGCCATCATGAAGGGTTATAGACCCCTCACCTCCTCCAGAATTGAATCCAAAACAGGATTTTGAGAAGTAGGAATAGGCGAAGGTGAGTCATTTTTTAGTCGCTTAGGCTTTGTTCCTGTGTGGGAGGACTTTGAGTTGCTTGCATCATGCGCCATGTTGGAATTGAGAGAGAAGGCAAACACAATGATTTAAATGGAGGTCTAGGTCTAATTAATACTGAGGCAGAGTCAGCAGAGATGTCCCCGAAGAGATTCAAAAATAAGATGAGTTGTAAATATGGGTTGACAGAAAAAGGCAGTCTATTGCCAGAGAAACCAGCTTCTAAATGGAAGGTGTCATCATTATACTGACTAAAATGACAGGTAGAAGAACGATAAGCTCAGAACAGGACTACATCAGCACTGAAAAACACTGAAGCTGAGCAACAGATTAGAGTTATGAATCGCGCCAAAATCTAAAATGGCGGACGTCGCCTCAGAGACCCACAAAAATCATTGCAGCTAAAAGAGAACGTGGCAGAAAGGAGATAGAAAATATCGCGATTTACGCAGTACCTGGGATGGTGCTAGAAGGCAGGTAGCAACACGAAGGACTGACTTGTCACGGAGGCATCTCACAGGAGGAGGTCGTCACATCGGGTCGGAGACGGACGCGGGCTCAGCGGCACAAAATGGCAGCCGCCGCGTCCAGGACCAGAGGAAATCCGCTGTTGTTTAAAACTCCGTAAAACCGGCAGGGAACCGGCAAATGAAGTTTCCGTTAGGTGCGGACCAAGATTCGCACATAGGACGGCCGCAAATTAGGCTTCAGTGTGGTCAAATGAGGTCCGAAAAAGAAAAGGAATCCCGTGGCTTGACGGAGCTCACACGGAAGCCGCCATCCTGCTACGGCGCGTAAGCCACACCCCTCCCACGTCCATATTTTTTATGTCGATATTCTGTCAGTGATTCAGCCATTTTTTACCGACTAACAGTATTTTGGTAATGAGGTAACAATTCTGCCTTGCAATGAATTTTTACCAGTGTACGAACATGGTATTTTTTCCCATGAGAGGAGGTCACTAATACTGGAAGCATTTGGGGCGAACTACACCCGGGGCGCATTAAGCAGTTTAGTACAACTCTGCAATGGAATCCCTTTTGGCTGCAATTTCGACCAATTAAGAACACTATTTGAAGCCCCCACCCCGCGGTCTAAGTGTTTGACAGAGGCGATATCTTGGCGAGGCAGTGTCCTAGGAGTAGTAAGTACGGCATAGCAGAGGAACAAGTGAGGATGTGGTAGACAAGAATATCCTCTGGTTTGCATGTTTTTCCCTAATGCAACCATGTTTTCATTCTACAGAATGTGACTATAGGCACCCTTCCCACCCGTTCTAAGGCTCATGGGGCATTGTCTCTATTGTGAAAAATTATGTACAACTGTTTTTCCCTCATGGCACAACTAATCATTTAGGATTAAGACTGAGAATTCTAGAGTTCACAAACCATCATATGTAATCCCTGACTTGCTACTGCTGGATTTCACCGTATACATTGTGTGTTTTATGTTCAGTGTTTGTATGTCTTGTATTGTCATTTCTATCTGCAGGGCACATCACCAGTGTTTGTGACACAGTTATGGCTAAGGAGAATATTTATCACCATATATCACCTTCCTTACAGATCAACACTGGATGAAGTATATGTCTTGCTTTTTTAATGTTGTGTTTCTCTTTCAGATTACTGAGTAGACTACCTAGTGGGTATTGTATCTTGTGCATGACAATTTGTCATGCCTATCACTAGCACTACTTGTACATATATCACTTTTTAACATTTATTTACTTTGGATATTTTCTTCAGACAATTGGTCAATATTATAGTGAGTACAGAAGGGATCTTGTTTGGTCCTGAAGAAGAAGTCTGAGCGCTTCGAAACATGTTGACGTACACAGGAGGAATTGCTCATTAAAGCACAACACCCCCAACCCACCTTTTTAACAGTACCAGCTCTAAGGAATATTAAAGTTTTTTAGTCCATAAGAACCAGGTACTTTTTAACTCACCACTTCACTCACTCCTGACCATTGCAACTCACTTTTCATACACAACTCATAGTTTTCTAAAAAATCAGTGCTCCCACATAGTCGTAGGTGAAGCACGACCATCCCACCACGGGGCGGGAAGACCCCCATGATGAAGCATGACACCAAGGGCTCTTTTGGTGTGTGAGGGGTATTTAAACAAACACTGTGTACTTTCAACCATTGTATGACACACACTCAACCTGTGAAGACATAATTTTGAATATATCTGAGAGTGGATCTTTGTGTTTCTTATATACTTCAAGAGGAGGACATATCCACCTCCAGTGCTCGGTCTGGGTACTACCTCTTACCTCCCCATTTTGGTTTTGTGGTGACACCATGGAAATCACCTGGTCTGATCACTTCATTGCACACTTCATTATCGCTGGTGCTCCCACAGTATCCCTAACAGTCACAGCACCCCTTTACCTAGCTGGAACAAGGTCACTTAGCACCAATGGACAATGCCCCCAGCATCATAAAACCAGACATCTTCATCAACCTAAACCAGGTAGTAGAGAACTTCAACACACTGGATCACCCACGCCACTGACAAGTTACCCCCACCAAATGAGCCAGAAGACACAGACCCACCAGAAAAGGCAGCTGGTACACCCCTGTACTCAAAACGGTGAAAAACTGATGCAAGCAACTTGACAGAAAATGGCACACCAGTAGAAACACCATTGATCCTGCCACTTTCACATCTGCACTTACCAGCTACCACCACCAACTCAAAGTAGTGAAAAGGGAGGCCCTGGCACACCACATCGAAGCCAGTGCTAAACCAGACCAAGGAACTCTTCACCGTTGTCAGAGAGTAAACCTGCTCTTCAGCCACGAAAAGTGCAAACCCCGCCTCACAGGAGCTCTGCGATGCTGTGGTAAACCACTTCCACAACAGGATAGCCACCAAATACAGAAACTCTGATTCCCAACCCACCAACCACTTCAGCCTCCCCACTCTCACGAACACAGCCGCCAGCTAGTTCGCCACATGGGAACAACTCAGCACACCGAATAATACTACTGTAATGAACTCCATCCACTCAGGAGCACCCACCAACCCATGCACCCATTGACTCATCAACCTCGGAAGCGACGAGATCAGCCATCATCTCATTACCATCATCAACGCCTCCATCACCGCAGCCGTCTTTCCCGATGCCTGGATACTTGCAGCGTTTAGAGACATCCTCAAGAAACTCCCTACAAATCCATTGATATACAGAACTACCCCCCCCCATCTTGCTGCACCTGTTTCCCACCAAAGTCCTGGAGAAGGCCATCAACCTCCAACTCACTGAACACCTGGAGAGAAACAACTTGCTAGACCCCTCCCAATCAGAATTCAGTGCCAACCAGAGCACTGAGATGGCCCTGATTGCCGCTACAGATGACATCCTCACCCTACTTGACAGAGGAGAATGAACTGCCCTGATCCTTATCAACCTCTCCGCAGCCTTCGACACTGTCTTCTACAATACACTCATCAATCGAATGCACCAGATTGGAATCAAAGACGACACTCTCAGATGGATGCTATCTTTCCACACAGGGCTCTCCCAGAGATCTGAATAACTCCTGTCACCTCACAGCCCAGACTCATCCCTCAGCCCAACCCTCTTCAACATCTACTTAACACCGTTAGCAGACATTGTAAGAACCCATGACTTCAACATCATCTCCTACACCAAAGATACCCAGCTCATCTTCTCACTCTCAGCAGACCCCACCAGGACAAAAGTCAACTTCCACAACAGCATGAAAAATGTCTCATCTTGTATGAAGGCCAACTGCCTGCGGCACGACATGGACAAAACCAAAGTGATGATCTTTCGCAGTCACAGCTCCCTCTAGAACGACTCCAGGTGGCCATTGGAATTAGGACATACTCCCACTCTGAAAGACCACACCAGCAACATTAGCATCACCCTGGATAGCGAACTCTCCATGCAGTGACTGGTCAATGCCATCTTCTCATCCTGCTTCCACACACTCACATGCTCCGTAGAATCTTCAAATGCCTACCCATCAGCACCAGGAAGACAGTGAGGCAGGCCCTCGTCACCAGCCATCTGGACTATGGAAACACACTCTATGCAGGCACCACCAGCGAACTCAGGAGAAGACTCCAGATAATTGAGAATGCTGCAGCCAGACTGATCCTCAACTTGCCCAAAAGGACCCACATCACCCAGCACCTAAAAGACCACCACTGGCTCCCCATCCAGAAAAGATGCCAATTTAAACGTTTGACTCACGCCTACGAAGCCCTCCACAACCAAGGACCTGCATACATAAACCACTGCCTTAACTTTCACCTACTGCCCAGAAACCTCTCCTCTGCTCACCCTCACACAGACACAGCGCATCCACCTCTGCCGTGCTGGAGTTCGGTCCTTCCACCTTGCTGCCAAGTTCAGGAACACCCTTCTCCTCCACGTTCAAACAGCACCCTCGTTGACAGACATCAGGAAGGGACTTAAGACATTGGCTCTTTGACTGAAACCTGCAGCCTCTTACCTGGATACCCTCAAGGGGGATTAGTCATGTAGTCATGCTATAGAAGCACCGCATGTTTGATTGATTGATCTAATTTTACCCCTGAACCTGTTCGGTTGTGGTGAATGGATTATCGGCTGTATCCTGCCCCTCACTGGCTGAGGCCATCTACTGCCTCATAACTGTCCTGACCAAAACTGAGGAGACAGAGGATGGGAGAAGAGCCAGTGTAGGGAGACTACAAGGTCTGCAGTACATTGTAATGAGGGTATAACCTGCGCAAATAATTAGATCCCCGGCACAGTGAATGAACTAATCATCAACCTGTAACTGTTCTAGGCTAAATACAATACCTGCAGCTAAGATGCTGGCTGACCTGCCAAGCTTTGTGGCATTTCTGGCTGCCCTGCCCATGCCTGAGAAACTAGAGAAGCAAGAAACGGAACCCGCTTAGAAGATGAGAGATTAGCACATTTAGGAGAGACCTAGTGGGAGAATCTTTAATAATAATGGTACTAATATTCATATTTATACTTGTGAACTTCCCTTGCTTTTCTCTTCTTTACAATGTGTGTATGATGCTCGATATTCTTGGAATATTAATTTTCATCTTCCAAACAGTTTAGAGACCAAACAAGATTGTGAGACAGTGTTTATTTTCTACTGTCTGTTAAGGCCTTGCTTCTTTCGTACACTGCAAAAAGCTAGCTATCCAACAAAGTATGTGAGGGGTTGCAATTGTCTAATGTGTCCTGTGTTCATTGTTGCTTTATTAGTACGATGTCTGTTTAATTTTAGTTCAATACTTTATTTCGGCAATATGCCATACAAGTACTAAGACGAAATTAAATCACTTTAAAATATAAAGTAATTTCACATAAAATAAAAAAAAATTAAAAAAAATTAAATTACCATTCGATACACAAAAGATGTTCAATTGCACAGTCAATGCATCCATGCCTCCTCGTTCAAGAGGATAATATTTGGGATGCATACCACTCAAAGGCTTAAGTATTGAAATGCCAAAAGCAACCATTTACCAGCACACCCTTTGTCTGATCCTCCATGTAGCTATCAAAAAGTGGGAAACAGGAAAGACCAAACATTGTCTGAGGATAGTTTTTAAAATACGAAGGACAGCTAGGTGTTTTCCTAACACCTAAAAGCCGGCAGACAAAGATTATCCACTTTTTGCTGCCCTTTAAATATGACATACAAAAGAATAAAACGTGCTCTTCTGTTGCCCTGCCTGCCCCACAAGATGGTCAGGCACACCTAGCAGGATCCAGCGTGCTGACTCATTTGGTAGTGAAAGAGATCGATAGTGCACTATATAAACTGCAGATACAGCTTTCTAACTAGGGGGGCTCAATATCGGCTAAAAAAAAAAAACTTGTAATCATCCTTTATCAGGAGAAAAGAGTCAGTCAAGTGCCATAGGAGGGAAAAGCCAACATTTGGCTCATTTTATACTGCCAGTACTTCCATTTTAGCGTTGTTTTGCCAATTACGGGAGCAGCATCCGGATCTGTCCACAGGTCATCACACCCCATCTTTGTTAAAATGTCTTTAATATGCCTAACTAGCAGCCCGTCCCAACGTTGTCCGGGGCTGAAATAGAATGTGCGCAAAGGGTTGTAATAGGCAAGCAAAGTTTATTGTAAGATCTCACGGTATACCACATTTTTTGTTTCATTTGAATCGGGACGGAGAATAAATTGGTTTTCGATATTGCCAGACCTAGAGAGTGCGACATATAACTGTCCATTAGTGAAGCAGTCTTCTCGTAAGTCAACGCCTATGACTTTGTATGTTTGACCTTGAGATTTGTTAATGGTACAAGCAAAGGCATTGTTAATCGGGAACTGCAAGCATTTAAATTGAAACCGTAGATCAGTAGGGATCATGGGTATGCGTGGAATGTGAGCTAAGTGTCCTGCAGCTGGGCCAGAGAGATTAGTTTCTTTAATTACATATGGCAAAAGACTTGTAACTTGTAGGCATGTACCATTGCATTGATTGGGCGGATTTAGGTTGCGTAATAACATGATAGGAATCCCAACTTTTATTTGGAGTATATGAGGTGGAAGTCCGGAAGGGTTAAGTGAGTTTAGGAATTCTTGTGGATAAGGCACGGCGTCTTGAGTATCTAATACTGTATCAATGGATTTATATACTTTTGCGTCACCAGGGATTTGTAGTAGTATGTGTTCATTGATATGGTTGACACTGGAGTGTCTGGGCGCAACATTAGCTCTTTCGCAAATCCATCGGTAGTGTTTTGTAAGAATATGCTCAATGACTGGGTATACATGGTGTATGAATTCATGTAAGGTAGAGACAGGCGTACCTACGTTGTGTATATTATTATTTCCATTAGTGTTAGGTACTTCTCCATTCCCTACTTGTAGTAGAAGATCTGCAAATTGAGTATCTCCACCTCCTAAATGTGTCCTCATGTTAGTGCGTAAGGTGAGATGTTGTACAGAGTCCCAGAGGTGTGATGCTTTTAAGCATGCTTTCAGCACGCGTTCCTCTTGGAACAACAGGAAGATTTTGTCTGAAGTCACCAGCAAACACAAAAGTAACCCCACCCATTATTTCTGTGGAACTTCTAATGTCTTTTAGAGTTCTGTCGACGGCGTCTATATGTGCACGGTGTGTCATAGTACATTCGTCCCACATGATAAGAGACACCTTTTGAAGCTGCGTGCCCAAAGGTCCGTTTTTGCGTATAGAACAGGTAGAATCCTTTTCAAGGGATACAGTTAAAGGTAGTTTAAAAGTTGAATGTGCGGTTTTTCCTCCAGTTAGCAAAGTTGCAGCTATTCCAGAAGAGGCAACAGCAAGAGCCAATACTCCTAAAGAGCGTATTTTGGCTAGTATGAGGTTGATTAAGTAAGTTTTGCCAGTTCCTCCAGGGGCATCTAAGAAGAATACATTTCCTTGTTTGTTCTCCACACTATCAACTATGCTGTTGTAGGCGAGTGTCTGATCAGGAACTAAGTTTGGCAAATGCTGTGCAAGGTATTCACGTAGGTTGTGTATAGAATCTCCATTCTGTGTGTGGTTGTACGGTGTCTGGATTGTCCTGACCGTTGCTGGCAGTTTATAATCTGGTAAACATTTCTCGCTTAGTAGATACAGTGAGTCTTCTATTTGTATGAGTCCCTAGTTAAAGATGTCATTATTGATTTGTATAGAGTTATCATGTGTTTGCTGACACTCTGGGGCCGATTAGGATGGCGGACGGAAGAGCTACCGCGGCCCGTGAGTAGGCGGAAAAAGCCTTTTCCGTGTCCGCCTGCCGCGGATACTCCGTCCGCCATATCAGGATAGGAAAACGTGTCAAATTTCCGTCCGCGACGGAAAAGCACGCTCCGCCGGCCAACTACACACGACCACGCGGCGGACGGAACACATCCAGACGCTCCGCCGTACGCACTGACGTCTAAGACCGTCCCCCAAATCAAGATGGCGGAAAACACACATAAAACCGCAGCGGAAAAACAACCTGTCTTAACACGGCAGAATCCCCACAGCGAACATAGGTGACACAGCCGAGATACCCACCGCAAGCTGACCACCACCATGGACCCGGCGCTACACGCTTTCCCGATGCTCTTCGCGATCCACCACGTCCTAGTCATGGCCTACTATGGACGACGACGCAGGTAAGGTACAAACCATTGGCTGTCTGGAGGGGAATACCAGCAAGGGACGTGACGTAGGGAGGGGGAGTGTCATGTTACCGAAACCACTGATGAGAAGCATATACGAATACACATTTGCAGTACGCAAGCAGGAATGACAACGACAGACCACGAGACTTGATAGACTACCTTTATTGTCCAAAATAGGGGTCAAATCACAGTGTATGCGTGAGCATGGGCAAAGTGGGCACCAGAGCAGGTACAACATAGCAGGCAACGAGAGGGCAGCATGCAGCATCAGAGCATCAACAGGGCATTGTGCAGTACAGAGCAGGTACATCACAGCAGGTAACGAGAGGGCAGCATGCAGTATCAGAGCATCAACAGGGCATTGTGCAGTACAGAGCAGGTACATCACAGCAGGTAACGAGAGGGCAGCATGCAGTATCAGAGCATCAACAGGGCATTGTGCAGTACAGAGCAGGTACATCACAGCAGGTAACGAGAGGGCAGCATGCAGTATCAGAGCATCAACAGGGCATTGTGCAGTACAGAGCAGGTACATCACAGCAGGTAACGAGAGGGCAGCATGCAGTATCAGAGCATCAACAGGGCATTGTGCAGTACAGAGCAGGTACATCAGAGGCAGCACGTGAGAGGGGCAAAGTGCATCAACAGTCCATTGCACAGAACAGGCCCATCAGAGGCAGCACGTGAGAGGGCCAAAGTGCATCAACAGTCCATTGCACAGAACAGGTCCATCAGAGGCAGCACGTGAGAGGGCCAAAGTGCATCAACAGTCCATTGCACAGAACAGGCCCATCAGAGGCAGCACGTGAGAGGGGCAAAGTGCATCAACAGTCCATTGCACAGAACAGGCCCATCAGAGGCAGCACGTGAGAGGGGCAGTATGCAGTATCAGAGCATCAACAGGGCATTGTGCAGTACAGAGCAGGTACATCACAGCAGGTAACGAGAGGGCAGCATGCAGTATCAGAGCATCAACAGGGCATTGTGCAGTACAGAGCAGGTACATCACAGCAGGTAACGAGAGGGCAGCATGCAGTATCAGAGCATCAACAGGGCATTGTGCAGTACAGAGCAGGTACATCAGAGGCAGCACGTGAGAGGGGCAAAGTGCATCAACAGTCCATTGCACAGAACAGGCCCATCAGAGGCAGCATGTGAGAGGGCCAAAGTGCATCAACAGTCCATTGCACAGAACAGGTCCATCAGAGGCAGCACGTGAGAGGGCCAAAGTGCATCAACAGTCCATTGCACAGAACAGGCCCATCAGAGGCAGCACGTGAGAGGGGCAAAGTGCATCAACAGTCCATTGCACAGAACAGGCCCATCAGAGGCAGCACGTGAGAGGGGCAAAGTGCATCAACAGTCCATTGCACAGAACAGGCCCATCAGAGGCAGCACGTGAGAGGGGCAGTATGCAGTATCAGAGCATCAACAGGGCATTGTGCAGTACAGAGCAGGTACATCAGAGGCAGCACAACTACGTGTCCCTACCAACCCGTCACAGGGACCACAAGAGTGCCACACAGTTCTCAATGGACACACCATGTGAAGTAACATTTGAGTGAAGTGTACAGCACCTCACATCACAGATTCAGGGGGACTGCGTGAACTACCTGCCTCGGACACACTGGCAGCACCAGCAACAGGAGTGTGAGACACAGCCACAGCCCGAGTGACACACACATGGGCCACGGACCCAGACACACTGGCAGCACCAGCAACAGGAGTGTGAGACACAGCCACAGATGTAGTCACTGACACGTGAGCCACTGACCCAGACAGACTGCCAGCACCAGAAACAGGAGTGTGCAACACAGCCACAGATCTTCTAACTGACACGTGAGCCATAGACCCAGATACACTGCCAGGACCTGCAACAGGAGAGGGCACAACTGACACTGTGCCACCATCTGATACATGAGAGTCAACTGCACCAGCGCCACTGGGACAACTGAAATGATGAGCCACAGGGCTGTATGGGCCAGGAGGCAGGGTGGGCCTGGGAGCTGGGGATAGCTCACCTAGAGCCAAATCGGGGTTGGCAGGTGTCAATGGTGTGTGTCTGCGTTTCTTAGGGAGGTGTGAGTGCACCCTGGACAGGACAGGACTGCCAAGTGGTGGGGACTCCAAAGAATCACCACCCAGCATAGGTGGAGCAACTGCTGCCGGGGATCTGGTTTCGGGGGAGGTGCTGGAGCCTGCTTGTCGTTTGCTCTGTGCCTGCCGCCTGGACTCGGAATGATGTGTAATGGG
Organism: Lissotriton helveticus; assembly: GCF_964261635.1. Lineage (NCBI taxonomy): Eukaryota > Metazoa > Chordata > Amphibia > Caudata > Salamandridae > Lissotriton > Lissotriton helveticus. Next base: position 570,680,060 of record NC_136071.1, on the reverse strand, counting down.
GGATGCAACAACAGTGGACACCCTCCTCTGCTTCTGACTGGCCTGGATGGGAGTGGAGGTATGGGGGGACTCCGCCGCGGAGACATCAGTTTGGCGTTTAGTAGAAAACATCAGCCTCAGTGCAGCCAGGGGAGAAGTATGCCTGTCCTTGATAGCGCCATTGTCCATGCTAGATGCCTTGTCCGTAGGATGTGCCTTATCCTTAGGTGGAGTGTTGTCTCTGGATGTAGCCTGTGCCCTGCTCGCCGCCCTGTTCCTGCCAGCAGACTTGTCGTCTGTGGTGCACCTGCCTCCAGCAGACACCTGCTCCCTGTGTGTGTCCCTGCCCTTGGGAGTGTTCCTATCCACTGCTGTGGGCCTGCTCTTGGGAGTATCCCTGCTCTTAGTAGGTGCCTTAGTCTTCTCACTGTCCTTGGGAGTGTCCCTTACCTCTGCTGTGGGCCTGCTCTTGGGAGTCTCCCTGCTCTTAGTAGGTGCCTTAGTCTTCTCACTGTCCTTGGGAGTGTCCCTTACCTCTGCTGTGGGCCTGCTCTTGGGAGTCTCCCTGCTCTTAGTAGGTGCCTTAGTCTTCTCACTGTCCTTGGGAGTGTCCCTTACCTCTGCTGTGGGCCTGCTCTTGGGAGTCTCCCTGCTCTTAGTAGGTGCCTTAGTCTTCTCACTGTCCTTGGGAGTGTCCCTTACCTCTGCTGTGGGCCTGCTCTTGGGAGTCTCCCTGCTCTTAGTAGGTGCCTTAGTCTTCTCACTGTCCTTGGGAGTGTTCCTATCCACTGCTGTGGGCCTGCTCTTGGGAGTCTCCCTGCTCTCAGTAGGTGCCTTAGTCTTCTCACTGTCCTTGGGAGTGTCCCTTACCTCTGCTGTGGGCCTGCTCTTGGGAGTCTCCCTGCTCTTAGTAGGTGCCTTTGTCTTCTGACTGGCCTTGTCCAAGGAACAGTCCATGGACATGTGAGTATCCCTTGCCTTGGGAGTACCTTTCGTGTTGAATGCCTGTGTAGCTCCGGAAGGCATGTCCCCCAACAACACTTGTGGATCCTGTGTGTGTACTCCAGTGCATCTGACGTCGTCTACGTGAACAGATTTAGCTGATCTAGGGGATGGGGTCTGTGCCCTGCGTGCCCTGACGTGCTGTCTGACGCTGCTTCTAGTGCAATAACCTGTATTTGAGTCCTGCTCTGAATAATCACTACCCCCTGAGACATCCAGCGGTGTAGATGGGGAAACAGAAGTAGCACCCTGTTCATTCGACTGTACTATTGCAGACGACACACTGCTTGCCAATGACTGCACTGTCCTGTGTAGACCTGCAAGATCGCCATGCATCCCTTCCATGAATGCCACCACCTGCCCCAACTTCCTATCATGGTCCTGGAAAGCATTTGTCATATTGGTCTGCCCCACACACAGCTGTCGCAGCAGATCAACGGCCTCAGCACACAGTGCATTTTGGCTCACCGTGGCAGGGGCAGCGGTGCCTGCACCGAACGCCACTCTGCTCCCCCTACTCCTCCGGCCACGAACAATACATGGTGCAGTTGGCGGAAGTGTGGGCCCTGTGTGCTGTCTTCCGACAGAAGGTGATGAGTGCCCACTCCCAGTCTGTGACAACAGTGCAGGCTCACCAAGAGTGTCCGACGAGGAGGACGATGGTGTCTCCACATGCGAGTCCTCAGGGACGGTCCTGTCCCCCTCTCCGGCGCTGGCCTCCTCCGTGTCAGTCTGCGTGTGTGCGAAGTCTGATCCGGACTCATTTCCTCGGCTACTCTCCACCGTCTGTGGCTGAGTGTCCTCTGGCAAAGCTGAAATGCACAGAAAAGATGTGTGAGTCATGGGCACACTCACGTACAGAAGGAACAGGATAGCCAAATCACATAGCAGACAAAGGTTCATGAGCCCTCATCCTGCACATGGCCCACCCCTACCAGTCATCCTCACATTTTCTGCCATGGGGCCATGGACCACTAGGGGATGTGCTTTAACACTCAACTACTAAGCAAGTGGCGTGTCAACATGGCGGACCTGGATGTCAAATGAGTACCACCCAATGGGACCAAAATGCCATCACAGGCATACATACGCAACACGGAACTCAATAGTGTGTCTGTGCACCAATACATGCATAGCACTCACAAGTTTCCTACACAGACAGTATGCTCACCGCTAGTTTGCTGTTGATCGGCACTCAGACGTTCGGCCAGTTCAGGATGCGTCACTGCAATGATACGGTGCATGAGAGGGGTCATGGAGCGTCGGGCCAGACGGGGCGTCCTTGGAATCAGGCCCAGTGTTACTTCCGCTACATTCTTGCTCAGCCTGGAAATGTCGTCCCAGCATTTGTGGCAGTGTGTATGTCGTCTGTTGCACACCCCCAATGCCCGTACTTCCCGTGCTATGGTCCTCCACAGGTCCTTGCGAAGGTGCAGCTTGACCTACCATGATGGGAGACAAAAGGGTTTAAGTCAGTGGACAGGTGGCCTGTCACACACATAGGGGCAAGACGTTACTGTCAGCAGCCATGCAGAATCAGGAACATATGTCTAGCCCACACTACACAGCTAAGATAGAAATAGGCCTGATCATTTGGCCCCCTCATGCACACCAACATGTCCCACACTGCACTTACCACCCGTCCCGGTGCGCCGTAGAGGCGTCCATAGTTGCGGAGTACACCGTCCACGAGGACATCAAGCTCCGCGGCGGTGAAGGGTCGAGACCGGATCTCTTTGCCACTCGACATGGCAAGATCACGGAGTATGGCACTAGAGCAGCAGTCGGTGGTCAGCTCAGCAGCAGCAGCAGCAGGTCGAGGTGATGGTCACAGGCAGCACTGGTCCCCAGGGTAGGAAGTTTCATTTTGGCCAAGACACATATATAGGGCCCTCAGCACGTGTCAGTGGCATACGTTGCCAGCAATTGGTCAGCCCTGGAAGCGTGATCGTGAAATGGGCCAATGACTGGCCCAGTTGTTGCGGTGCACAGCTTCCGCTACTTGCGATTGGCCGTATGCGGCCAGCGTCCCTCTTCCCATTGGCTGCATGTGCAGGGACCGTCACGGGCACACATCGGCAACCGCACGTGCAAGCTTCAGGCACGGATGCTTCAGTTGCAACAATGTACTATCACTGGCGCCTCCATGGCGGTGCACGTACACAGCGGGGGAGGTGCAGGCCTATACACCCTGCAGATGTACTCAATGGACATGCCAGTTCATGACCCCCCTTACAGTCACCTTGCATCATCCACCGTACACCGGCCGGAGCGGCCGGCCCATGAACAACCGCCGTGCCCGGCCATGAACAACTGCCGTGCCCGGCCATGAACAACCGCCGTGCCCGGCCATTAACAACCGCCGTGCCCGGCCATGAACAACCGCCGTGCCCGGCCATGAACAACCGCCGTGCCCGGCCATGAACAACCGCCGTGCCCGGCCATGAACAACCGCCGTGCCCGGCCATGGCGGTTGTGTTCATGGCCGGGCACGGCGGTTGTTCATGGCCGGGCACGGCGGTTGTTCATGGCCGGGCACGGCGGTTGTTCATGGCCGGGCACGGCGGTTGTTCATGGCCGGGCACGGCGGTTGTTCATGGCCGGGCACGGCGGTTGTTCATGGCCGGGCACGGCGGTTGTTCATGGCCGGGCATGGCGGTTGTTCATGGCCGGGCACGGCGGTTGTTCATGGCCGGGCACGGCGGTTGTTCATGGCCGGGACCGGCGGTTGTTCATGGCCGGGCACGGCGGTTGTTCATGCCCGGGCACGGCGGTTGTTCATGGCCGGGCACGGCGGTTGTTCATGGCCGGGACCGGCGGTTGTTCATGGGCCGGCCGCTCCGGCCGGTGTACGGTGGATGATGCAAGGTGACTGTAAGGGGGGTCATGAACTGGCATGTCCATTGAGTACATCTGCAGGGTGTATAGGCCTGCACCTCCCCCGCTGTGTACGTGCACCGCCATGGAGGCGCCAGTGATAGTACATTGTTGCAACTGAAGCATCCGTGCCTGAAGCTTGCACGTGCGGTTGCCGATGTGTGCCCGTGATGGTCCCTGCACATGCAGCCAATGGGAAGAGGGACGCAGGCCGCATATGGCCTTTGGGAAGTAGCGGAAGTTGAGCACCGCCATGGCGGCGCCAAATATGTGATCTTGTCAGACGCTGCACCGTGATGTGTTGTGTGCAGTTGCGTCATGAGGGATGTGAGCGTGATTGTGAAAGGTCATATGTCATACAATATAGCATGTGTGTCCATACAATGGACATCGGTCGGCACACAATGGGCAACAGATGTGCATTTGTACGTGTTGACGTCGGGTTTGACCCTACAGACGTTGTTACATCTTCACAACTACACAGTACATCACGGCTGTGTGGCCAATTAATGCATCTGTTGTCAGTTTCTTGTTGTGTCGAGGTGACTACAGTGGTGGTGGTACACATGCATTCCGTGTATGTGATTTATACGTTCTGTCACCATGCATGTCATTACCGTATGCACATCATCATTGGTGGTGGCATTTGTGCTTGATGACATGGCGTGTGTAAACTTATCGTTTGTGTGCATGCAGTTGCATGAGTGTCTGTGATGTGTCTACGATACATTAGGGTGACGACTGAAGTTTTGTCAGTAAGGTACACATGTGATGGAGTTGTACACGTATGCGTCGTTTGTAAGTTGACCTAAGTTACATCTCTCTCCCACACAGGAGGGCTCCAAATGTGCATCGCCCATACACTCTGCTGGAGGATATGGTAGACGAGGAGGTGATTCGGAAATTCAGGCTGGATCGACGTCGGTTGCTGGAGCTTGTGGCTCAATTGTCTCCTCATCTGCAGCCACGTAGAACGTATCCTGGCTCGTTTACACCCACTGCAAAGGTCATGGCGGTACTACATTTCTTCGCTACTGGCACATTTCAGTATACAGTTGGAGGTGCCGGGGGTATGTCACAGGCCATGTTCAGCACGGTTCTTCGGGATGTGTTAACAGCTATGATGCTGTACAAGGATGAGTACATACATTTCCCACGTCCGGAAGAGTTGCCAGCTGTCAAAGCTGGTTTCTATGCACTGGGCCACATACCTCACGTTGTGGGCTCAATTGATGGCACGCACATCGCGCTCATTCCACCACGGGCACGCAAACAAGTGTTCAGGAATCGCAAACACTTTCATTCACTGAACGTGCAGGTGGTGTGCCTGGCGAGCAACATCATCTCCCATGTGTGTGCAAGATTTCCTGGATCCGCACATGACGCCCACATCATGCGGACCAGCAATGTCCCACGACTCATGGCAAATCTGCCACCCGGTCAAGCGTGGCTTGTTGGTGAGTGTGCAGTGGGGACTCTTGTGATCTCTGTGTTGCATGGGGTACCCACCATATCTTGTTCTGATGTTTGTCTCTGTCATCCCCCTACATAGGCGACTCGGCTTACCCAAACCGGCCCTGGCTCCTCAGTCCCCTACGTAATCCGAGGACGGCGGGTGAAATGCGGTACAATGAGGCACATGGAAGGACACGGAGAGTCATCGAACGTACCTTTGGACTGCTCAAGTCTAGGTTTCGGTGCCTCGATAAGACCGGAGGGGCCCTGCCTTACTCACCAGGAAAAGTATGCAAGATCGTGATTGCCTGCTGCATGCTCCACAACCTGGCAGTACGCAATAACATTGAACTGCTGTTGGACCCTGAAGACGAAGGAGTTCCTCGGCCTCCCATCCCACCCATGTCGACTGATGAGGATAGTGGTGAGGAGGAAGGTGTGGACCAGAGGCGCCAGCTCATTGATCGCTACTTCCCTTGAATGTGAGTATCTACCTCTAGTGGCGGTTGACAATGCCTCATGTATGTTTTCTGGTGTTGTGTGGATATGGGGTTAATCAGCTGGGTGTGGTTTGTGATGGTTGCACATGTGTGTCTTCATGTCTTTGGACATAGGAGTGTCCATGATGTGTGTGCTCCCATCCCATGCTTGTGTGATGGTTGTCGTTTGTGTAATGTTGCTGTGCATTGTGTTGTGATGTGTGTGAATCTCTTTACTGACGTGTGTTTGCTGTCTCTGGTTTTCTCTAGGTCACTCCCGCAGCGCCATGATCATGTGCGACTATGATCCCTGTACCTGTTTACGTCTGTATCTGATGGCAATCATGTGAATAAACATGGAGGCAAAACATCATTGTGTGAGTAAATGCAATTTATTGACAGGTTGTGCTTTTGTGCTGGTGAATATTTACAAGTAAGTGGGGGGGAGGGAGTTGGAGTTGAAGGTAATGGCAGATGAAATGTCCGTGCTGACACCACATTGGGGGGTGTCAGGCTAGTCCAGCAGACCAGTGGCAATGATTGTCTATGTGGGACAGGATGGTTTGCAGGGTGAATGTCTGGCACAGGCAGTGGCATTGTCAAGGTCGTCCCCTCTTGGAGCGTGTGCCTGGCGCTCCAACACTGCTCTCAGCCACTTCCTGCCTCGGCCGCCCCCTCCGTCTCGGAGGTGGTACAGAGTCAGCTGGGAGGGCAGGTTGGTGATGGGCCACATCCGTCGCCAGGGGCTCAGGTGGTGGTGGCGGCGGTGGAGGCGGAGGCGGAGGTGACGGGGGAGGCGGAGGTGACGGTGGCGGTGGCGCTGACACACTTGGTGGAGGGGGGGGGTTGTTCCGGCCAACCCATTCCCTCCACATCGTTGCCTGCTGGCCCATGTTCACCAACATCTGGCCAAGGATGCCAGAGATCTCGCGCAGGATGTTGGTGTTGTCCACTGAGTCCTGGTGAACACGATCAGCGTTTGCCTGGGACCGGTCGTATGAGGCCTGGCACCTGGCAAGAGCTTGTAGGGACTGTGCCACTGGCTCAGGTAGCTGTCCCTCCTCTGACCGGCGGTGTGTGGCTCGCCTGATTGGCAGTTGTCCCGTTGCCTGTGTTTGTGGCCCACTCACCCTGCTTGTGTGTGGGGCCGTTGGACCAGCGTTGCGCGCTGGGTCATGCTGGGTGGCACCGGCAGGAGTCGTGGTGCTGGTGGTACTGGTGGTACTGGTGGTACTGGTGGTACTGGTGGTGGTCGGGACTGTGCAGATCACAGAGACAGGTGCCGCGGGAGTCACACATGCGACGTTGGTCGGTCCCGGGAGTCCCTGTGAGCCAGATGGCCCTGGCTGCGTGCTTGGTCCCGCTCCATCCTCCGCCCCGGAGCTGCCTGTGTCGTCGTCAGCAGAGAGTCCTGTAGGTGTGGGAGGCGAGGCTGGCGGCCGGGTACTGCTTTCCCCAGTCAGTTGACGATCACCTGAGGGACAAGATCGAGCTGGTCAGTAATGTGGACAGTACATGGTTACATTGATTCGTAGACATTTCTGTTTCCTGTCGCACACACACCACCCTCCCCGTGAACATGGGGGCCTGTTGGGAGTTGTAGTTTGGGCCTCTCACACACCCCACCCTCCACCACCACCACCACCACCACCCTCCCCGTGAACATGGGGGCCTGTTGGGAGTTGTAGTTTGGGCCTCTCACACACCCCACCCTCCACCACCACCACCACCACCACCCTCCCCGTGAACATGGGGGCCTGTTGGGAGTTGTAGTTTGGGCCTCTCACACACCCCACCCTCCACCACCACCACCACCACCACCCTCCCCGTGAACATGGGGGCCTGTTGGGAGCCATGGACATGTTAGTGTGTTGGTGTCCGACGTGCATGGGTTGGGGCGTGGGGGATGTTTATTCTCAGTTGTGTGAGCCTGACCATGTCGTGCTGATCGTGGTGCTTGGATTGTACTCACCAGTCTCTTCTCCTTCGTCAAGGCCGTCCAGGCTCTCTGGGTGTAGTATCACCAGCACCTTCTCCTCCCAATCGGTGTAGGGTATGGGCTCCGGGGGTGTGCCACCGCCAGTAAGATTGGCTCTGGCGTGGTTTTTCGCTCGGATGCCCTTGACCCTGGTCTTAAGGTCATGCCACCGCCTCTGAATGTCGTGCTTGGTCCTCGGCACAGTCCCCGACGCATTCACCCGAGTGACGATCCTGTCCCACATGTGGTTCTTTTGCGCCACGGTCGTCTGCTGGACTTGGGCCCCGAAGATGTTGGGCTCCACACGGATAATTTCATCTACCATTACCCGCAACTCTGTCTCCGTGAATTTGGTTTTTTTTTTGGGTGCCGTAGTGTGTGGTGCTCAGTCTGTGAGTTGAGTGAGTTGGGAGGTGCAGGTGTGTGGTGTGTGATGTGTAGGATTTGTGTGGTGGGTGTTTGTGTGGTGGGTGTGGTAGGGTGGTGGGTGGGTGTCTTCTATGTGATTTTATGTGAGTTAGCAGTGTCTCGAATGGCCCTCTTGCTGGCAGCAATGCTGTGGTGCAAGGGATTGTGGTTGTGTGGGGGTGTCTTTTTGTAGTCGTGTCTCAATGGTTGTTGCGAGTCAGGTGGTAGGTGGGCGTGTTGACTTGTGTGCATTATTGGATAATTGGGACGTGTCATGGTGGCTTGTGCTTGGGGGGGGGGGCCTTGTCAATGTTCGTATGTTTGCTTAGGACTTGCGGTGCACTTTCATACATTTGTTAGGCGCTAGGGATGTTGTGCGTGTTGGCCTTCCGCAGTGATGCAGTGGTTCTCGTAGCATTGTTTCCGCCGCGGACGTGGATGGCTGTGAGTTCCGTGGTACGGGCGGATTTATCCTAATTGCGGCCACGGAGTATTCTCAGGTATGGCGGTACATGTTTTATTTTCCGCGGTCATTTCCGTCCGCGGCAGTGGTTGTTCATTGGACTCCGTCCGCCGCGGACGGACTTGGTTGTGTTCCGTCCACCGCGGACGGTGTTGGTTGTGATCCGTCCGCCGCGGTCGGAGTTTCGTGACATGAATATCCTAATCCCAACCGCGGTTTCTCCGCGGCGCAGCCGGGAGTAAAATTTCCCCCACCATGGCGGACAGTACCCATTTCCGTCCGCCATCCTGATCGACCCCATAGTGTGTAGTATATCTTCACATAAATGATCTTTAAATTCGTCCCATAAAGCCATAGGTTCTGATGGGTTACAAAACAACAGAATAGTAACAAATAACTGACGTAGCTTTAAGGGTGAATCCGAAAGTGCTGCATCAGCTAATGTATGTTTCCAATGTTCGTCGTCTTCAATGAGCCCGAGTTTTTTACACGCCGCCTGATAGGTAGGCATTATTTGGCCATTAAGGGTCAAAAGACTATGAAACCCTGTAGGTCCACGAACATGTTGTAAAAGAATATGTAAGTGGAAGCACTCCGATTGATTTGGGTGAATACTGTACATCCTACCAAGAGCAGAGTCTTTCTTTACCCCAGGGTGTCCTAATACCTCCCGGCCACGTTTCGAACGTGTAAAGGTAGAATTTGCCCACATATAGTAATGCGGAACTTCTTGGTATAGCAATGTTTTTGCAAAAGTGTTGGACTCACACAATTTGAAGAAAGCAGTAAGGGTTGTGGGTTTTGGGTTCTGTGCTACATGTTGCTCATTTTTGTCATGGAAATATACTCTTTGTCCATTTGGTAGATGTACAGCTAGATGTGTGACGTTGGGATGCCTTTTATAAATGTGAAACTCTAGAATGCGCCACACTGCCTCTGAAGTGCTCATATAACGGCCATTGGGATAAGTTTCTATCTCATTGTGTTTGTTTTTGATAGTAGCAGTTGCTTGATCTGAGCCTTTGTTAATATATTTGCAAATATATTTTATAGCTTTAACTGATTGGCAGTATTCTATATTAATGTGAGCATTAAAACTGCGAAACAGTACAGGGCAATATGGAACCACCCATTGATTATTGACAGTCACCTCTTGTGCTCTGACATTGATTGTGACTGTATGTCCACCATGTTCCGGGCTCCTTCTACGGTAAATGGGTTAACCATTAACACCTCTTTCGGTTTCATTAGTGAGGGGCCGTGGGTATTTCTTAGTGCAAATGCCGTTTTTCATACATGGTGAAAGAATGTTTTGTTCACCACATGGGCCATGTAACATGTTTTTTGGGACGATCATAAATAGTTGTTGATCGTTGACAGGATCAGGCAGCTCAGCGGATATAATGTCATCAACTTCGTCTGGCTGTATTTTCGGGTCAAGCCAAAATAGGATGTGTACGTGAGGCAGTAGTCTCTTTTGCCATGCAATAGTAAATATGTAAGCTTTAGTAGCCCCAAATATAGCTTTTTGTGTTAGCAGTTTCATGAGTGCTTTGACCTTTAAATTGAAAACACGTGCGACAATGTCATGTCTATCACATGATCTTTGTTTAGCAAATAATTGGGCTTTAATTTCTCGCCACTCTGGATTGCATGTGAATGTGATGAACAAATCGGGTCTCCCATACTGCCTGACGTATGTCATAGCATCCTGTGTCTTTTCGTGCATGAACCTTGGTGACCCTGTGAAGGTAGCTGGTAATATAACGTGTTGTCCAATATCGAGAGCACTAGCGTTCTGATCTTGATTAAGGGCATCTTTTAAATTGATGTAGTTGTCTGCACGTAGTTGTGTTTGATTACGCCGATAAAGTCCAGTCTTTCCGTGATCATCTTTGCCATCATATCAACAATGTACTGATTAAATAGATTGCGGAATCAATGTAAGGTATTGAAAGTGGCTGATCTAACCATAAGGGTATAGGCATAGTACTGCATGCATGTTACCGTTTTGTTATTAACAGAATGCGCTTGGGGTATATTTAGACAATAACTATCTCCTCCTCTAGGGAATAGAATGGGGTATTGTAAAGGATCATATGATCTATGCAATTCTGAAACTTTACGTAGTTGGCCGTCCCGGGTATGTAAGACAATGTTGCGTGGGCCCTTGGTTTCGTTTACTAAAAGAACAGCAACCTCATCCATTGTTGGTGCATTATATCTCCCAGGATGTGCATTTTTAGGACGTTGATCTGCGTGTATAATATTTTGCAAATCATCATTATCGAAATTCATCTCATAGTTGTACTTGAGGGACTGAATGTTATGTTATGTTATGTTATGTTAAAGTGCATTTGTATAGCGCACGGCTACTCTAAAAGAGTGTCCCGGCGCTTTCCACAGTCAGCTACAGTGTAAAAACATAACATGAAGAACAGATCCCAGAGCAGGAAAGAAAGAAGAATCCACCTAAACAGAAAGATTAAAAAGCCAAGTTTTCAAGTTCCTTCTAAATTGAAGCAGATTGGAAGTGCTACGAAGTGCCAATGGAAGCGAGTTCCACAACTTGGAGGCCTTGAAGCTAAAAGAACGCCCCCCCGTGCGGGCCTTCCTCACACGTGGGACCACCACAGTAAAAAGGGATTCAGAGCGCAGAGAGCGTGCAGGACGATAAAAAGCCAATCTCTTCTGCAAATATCCCGCACCTGAACCAAAGAGAGCTTTGTGTACCAGCGTCAGGGATTTAAACATAATCCGTTTCCGGATTGGCAACCAATGCAGCGTCTGCAGCAGCCCAGAGGCCCCTGTTCGTCTGTGCAGACCAAAGATCGCACGGGCTGCGGAGTTCTGTGCCACCTGCAGGCGCTGAACCAGATAGTCCGGTAGGCCTAAAAAGAGGGCATTGGCATAATCCAGCCTTGATCCGATTAACGCCTGCACTGTGATCCGTCTATGCTCCGCAGATAGTAAAGGGAGAAACTTGCGGAGCATTTTCAGAACACCAAAGCAAGTGCCGGACAGGCCGAGGACATGCGCTCTCAAAGAGAGCTTGTTGTCAAGCCTAACACCGAGGTTCTTGGCAACCTGTGAGGACTGCGCCGGAGGGCACATTGCAGCCGGCCACCACTGCCGCCATTCGGGATCGATGTCACAGCCGAAGAATAAGACCTCCGACTTGCTGGAGTTGGCCTTCAGGCTATTACGCTGGAACCAGCCGAAGACCATATCCAGACAGTCCCGAATTCTCTCCCCATCAAATGGCTGATCTTTGCCACATGTGAAGAGGAGTTGCGTGTCGTCGGCGTAGGACACGATCTGGGCTCCGTAGGCCTCCACCGCAGCCGCCAGTGGGGACATAAAGATGTTGAACAATGTTGGGCTCAACACAGATCCCTGTGGAACCCCAACTCCCAGTGGCGGCATCTCGGCAGAGCCCTGGGAAACCCAGACCGTCTGGCGGCGGTCTTCCAGAAAAGATGTAAACCATCTGAACACCGTCCCTCTTAGGCCGATGTCATAAAGCCTGGCGAGAAGCGCCTCATGGGGGACGGTGTCGAAGGCCGCCGACAGGTCCAACATGACTAACATGGCCTTGCCACCCACATCCAAGGTCTCCCTGATGATCTCGGAGACCTCTACCAACGCTGTTTCCGTACTGAAATTCGGACGGAAACCGGATTGGGATGGATGGAGCAAATTGTTGGTTTCAAGAAAGCTCGACAAGACACCATGGACATGTATGTGTTATGAGTGTGCAATGTGTCCTGTAGTTGTTCATTAAGCTGTGTGTTTAAATTTCGCAGCATGTGGGAGCATGCGTCTACTTGTAGCTGTTGAGATAGGAAATATATTTGTAGAAACTGTGGAGGCTTGCCTTCTTGTGGATGCAGACTGCCATTTAAGTGGTATAACTGGCCATGTATTTTAAATGTAGGCATGAAATTGCCTTCTCTTACTTCATTTGCCCCAAGGGATGTCATTTGGAAGAGAGTATTGTAATGGCGTGTGTTTGTTAGGAAATTATTTGGAAGTGGGTGAGTCCCATCAAGTAGTTGTCTAATGAGTACAGGAGGATCTTCAATGTTGTTGATAAGAACCTTTCCAGAGGAGCAGCAAAGACATTGAGGTTCTGCCTTCCATTTCAGTTGATAGCACTTGTTACAGACATTGTCCATGTTGCCAATGTTTACATGTGGATTGTTGATGTAGTCAGTAAGTGTGTTGTAGTGGAATGCAGACCTGAAAGTGTTTACAGTGTGCGGCTGTTGTAGTAAATTTATTTGTGGTACTTGTGTTTCATATTGTAGTGTTGTTCGTAATAAAGTTGTTGTTTGCGTTCTGTTGTCTGTGGTGTGCTTCTCACCATGACTAAAAATGTGAGTTATGTGTGTTTCAATGTTATAATTGTCTGTAGTAGTGGATATTGTGGCCTGTGCACTCGTGTGAGCAATACATTCTCAACGGCGCATAGTTACTTCACTGGAAATCACAGAAGTTGATGGAGCAGAGATGTTTGTTAACATTTGGCCATGTGCCTCCTGGCTTTCCAGTATGCGCTTATTCCTATGTGCCCGTGTTTTATAGGTTGTCCTTGAAAGTTGTGTCTTCCTCTTCACCATTGTTGCTTTCCTTAGGCGTACACTTTCCCCTAAAAATAAGAATGATTTAGCGGCGGACCTTCAGTGCTGTCCACTGTTTAAATTTGTAATAATGTGTGTAGCATGCAGTGTTTGAAAGTGGTTAATGCTGAAGTTCAAATGCATGAAGTGGCACAATAGTTAGGCATGTATGTGCACAGACTGTGTGGACTTCTGAGTAATATCTATGTTAAGATGTATATAGTGTGCATGTGCTCTCTGTATACGTAGAAAATGGACATCCATTAGTCACATCACTTCCAATCCGCTCCATGTCCCATACGTGATTTATAATGAAAGTGTGAGCAACTGTGGCTTTGAAAGCCTTTTCATTGTAGTCATTGCAAAAAAGTAAACTGTGAGGTTAGCAGCATTAGGTAAGTATCACAAAAGGTAAAATAATTTAGGAGCGTTATTTACCATTGACCTTCCACGTTGTTATGTACCTGTTTATTGAACTTGGTGATAGACGGTAAAGTTATTTGCAAAGTTCTGGTCGGTTCAATTGCCTTAATCCCCGCTTGAGGCCCTGAGCAATTTGTGCAGTGGTAAAAGCGAAGGGTGTGATCCCCACTGGTAGCCGGGTGGCTTTATCCCCCGCCTGAGCACCGGAGCACTAAGCGAAGCTTGTGCTCCCCGCTGTTAGTGTGAGTGTGTTGAGCCCCCGCCTGAGCACCGTAGCAATGCCGCGGCCCGTGAAGCCTTGGCCATTGGTGTTTGGCCACGCCCCTGTAAGCCTTGCCCATTGGTGTTTTCGCGCCCCGTGAATGCCGCGCCCATTCAAGTTTTGCCATGCCCCTCTGACAACGGCCAGGCCCACAACGGTGTTACGTGAATGTTTTACTTTACCATGCCGTTTTCGCTTGTAGCACTAATGACGGTGAATGGCGCGCCTCGCGCCCCCGTGAATGGCGCACATATTGCTTACCAGTAATGACGGTGGAATGGGGCACCTCGCGCCCCCTGAATGCCGCGCATATTTCTGTTTGCTGTTTGTCCACGCCCCTCTCACAACGCCCACGCCCACAAGGGAGTCCTGTGAAGGTTTGTTTGTCGCACCCATCGCTGACAGCACAACGCCCACGCCCAGAAGGGACTACTTTACCCCTAATGTTCTTTTACCTTTGTAATGTAGATGGTGGTCACTTGCATAGCCTATGTCCATCTGCTGCAACTGTCCTTTCCAATGCTGTATTGGGTGTTGTGATTGGTGCTGTACTTCTTGAGATTACCCGCCTCAAAGGTTTGGGCTCTCTCTTTATAATAGTAGTATAGATTCAAGGGATACTTCCCCAGTCAAGAATTCCTAGGACTTCTTTGAGTCCCTCTCGATAGAAATGTAACTCAGGTATGGCCCAGCTTCATCACCAATAAAGGATTGGCCTAATTCTCGCCCTCCGTGATTTAGCTTAAGTCCCAAATCGAGCCTAAGTGGAAGTAGTGGTGTACTGTTTGGGAGTTCTAGCAATTGATATAGGAAGCTTCTTATTAACTACCAGTTTGTACATATATATCCCCAGTTGTCGGCCCCTATAAAGAGCTGCTCCAACTGCCTGCTGTTTGTTAAGTGGGATAGCTGGAGTAATTGGGCAGAAATGGGAACTTTGTTATGCTCTAAGTAGTGCACCAGTGTATTGCATTAGTTGAAGCCTACATTTTTCAATATGACAGCACCAGCCTACATCTACTGTGAGGTTAAACCCGAGATAGTAAAAAATAAGCACACGGTCCAGGTAGATGCCAATAAGCTTAGGATTTGGTCTGGTTGAGTGGAAGGAATTTAAGACCAAGTGTTTGGTGTTATCAACGTTTACTTGTAGTCCCCTCTGATTGCAAAAACTCTCAAAATGGCACAGGATTTTCTGTAGCCCCATAGGCGATTTCTATATTAAAAGAGTGTTGTCTGCAAACATTAAAGGGGGGTCTTGATGTTAGTTAATCAGGGGCCATCCCGCTCACCAAAATTCAGAAAGGAGATCAAATCATTAACATAAAGTGAAAAGATGGTTGGGGCAAGGGCACAGCCCCTTCTTACCCTTCGATCCAGAAGTAAAGGGTCTGTCATCTTGCCTGTAGGTCCACAGTGCACTTCGGCAAAGGTATGAGTATGAAGTCTGGTTATAAAGGTCAAAAGATCAGTGGGGATACCCATACCAGCCAATACCTGCCCTGACATAGATTGAGGAACTAAATCTAGTGGCAAACGTAAATCAACGAATGCAGCATATACATGGCCACCGCCAAAGACCACAGTTTTCCCAAAAATGTAGTGGAAATGAAAGACCTGGTCCACTGTACAAATACATTCCTAGAATCTCACTTGAAGGTGTGCTAGTATTTCTTCTTCTCCCATCTAGGCATGTCAAGGAGTAAGGTGTGGAATAGCTTTTGGGCTCAATCAATTAAGCTTTTGGGACTGTAATTACGTGGATCAACAGGGGAGCCTCTTTTAATAAATTGGAATGATCTCAGCCCCTGCCCACGATGGAGGGGTTGCTGCTCCATCCATAGGGGAATTTAATATTAACGCGAAATTGGGGCCCCAAAGATCTTTCTCACTGAAAGACAGATCCCTCAACACTTTGTCCAACCTGGGAGCTTTATTAGGAGCTATCTTAGAGATTGCTGCTCTTATTTCTTGCTGCGAGATTGGGTCCTGGATATTATTATTAGTGCTTCCTTTCTCCCCCACCGAATATTTGTCAACCAACAAGGGTTGCTTGGTAGAGTTTACATTTCCTTTCACTGAGTACAAGTTGGAGAAGTGGGTAACCCACTCTGCTGCTGAAACATTGGTCACCAAAGGGAGGACACCCTCCTTGCTTCACATTGAGACCACGTTCCAGAAAGCACACTGATACCTGTTCCTATCTGCGACCAGCAGGTCTTGTCACTTCTCCGCTTCCCAATCTCTTTTAGCTGTTTTAATAGTCTTCTTAAAGATATCCCTCCGGGCTTTAAATGCTGCCCTATCCTGTTGATTTATTGCAGACCGAAAAGAAAACTTTGCTTCCCTACATGCTCTATTGCACCAGGACTGTGAGGCCCTCTTCCCTAAGATCCTGTTAGTTGCCACATGCTTTTTTTTCTTCAGTCCAGCAAACACAGTGCTATGAATGAAACTAATATTCCCCACAGGCCCCATGATCAGAACCCCTCCCCACTATGAGGAGGTCCTCAATGTTGCCAGTAACTAAAGTGTAGATTTTTCCCAACAGCTCCTGAGAGTAAGCCATAGTGGACCATTTCACTCTACGCATGTTGGTGGTCACTTGCAATCTACGGTCAACTGGTTCTCCATTGCTAGCCTTCATCCAAAAGACAGGGAGATCAACCTCAAGAACCAAAGCATTGTGGTCACTGTCTTGTCATCCAATACAACAAGGGGGCCCCTGAGGTAGGATAAAGGTGGAGACACAGGGGAATAAGGCAACAGTAAAACACAAAAGTGTCTCCACCCCAATTAAATCAGTAAGGTGCTAATAAAGTCACCAAGGCTAAAATCTCCCTCCCTATAGAAAACAATCAAAGTACAACATTCTTTGGATATGAATCCATAAATACTCTTTAATCAATATTCTTATATATACAGTTTAGTTAATACAAAAAAGAATAAAGGCAAAAGATTACAGTTCCCCAAACCATGTTCATTCAAACAATCAAGCAAATATACAACATATATTCCACATTCGCACAATCACATTCGTCCTGATCCAAAGGGATCCAGTCATTCAAACTTAAATAAAGAACATCTCCAAAATGAGGGCGGTAAACCACATAACTCAATAGACAACCACAAAAACAAATTAAATTTCCAGGGGCACAGATAGTTATGCCTAGAACTTTTCACAAAGAAATATCATAACGGATATTCAGTAATATCCACACAATCAGCAAGTGTCAAAATGAAAAAAGACAATGGGTCAAAAGCCAAAATCAATAATAGGGATGAGGCCGCATGTGGTTGTCTCCGCTGTATTCTTTCAATTGCAGTGCCGACGTACGTTTCGGTGTCAGACCTATTACAGGTCTCACCTTCCTCAGGTCACAAAAATCCATAGAGAACAAGGTGGGGAAAATCTGAAAGTACTATGAATAATACAACATAAGAATAAAAATGCGTAAAAAAATTTATAATTAGGAATTCACATAAGTCAATCAAAACAATGTTGTACTTAATCAGATCAATAAGCCAGGGAATTAAAAAAAGAGGGGAGGGAGAAATCCAAAATGGAGAATGATAAGAAGGATAAAGGTTGGACCAATGTTATGCGAACAGGAAAGCAAAGAATTTAGCCAATAGACAAGACCAAGAAGTGATAAGGCCAGAAAAAGCGTGACGATATATAGTGAAAAAAATCCAAAGATGAGATAAGACCGATGATGTCAAAGAACATATTTAACAACAAGGGGTGGTGATGGACAGAGTTTCTGAATTAAGCAGAATACCCTCACCCAGTCAAGAGATCAGGGCTAGATCCAACACCATTTTTTAGCTCACTGCACCATCCCAGTTCAGAACCTGGCTATATGCAAATTAGTCTGTCCCTGTCCCAGTGCATGATGGGAACAGGTCAAACCAAACTACCAAGCCAATTCTTACACTGGGAAGGAAACAAGCTTCCGGGGACCGGTTTCTGGCATTTCAGCCGTCGTCGGCCCGGCTTGCTTGAATCCTGATGGTGCAATGAGCAAGGGACTCACATCTGAGTATACCCTTCCACGCTTAGGGTGGACAAAATATTTAACAACAAGGCGTGGTGATGGACAGAGTTTCTGAATTAAGCAGAAAACCCTCACACAGTCAAGAGATCAGGGCTAGATCCAACACCGTTTTTTAGCTCACTGTACCATCCCAGTTCAGAACCTGGCTATATGCAAATTAGTCTGTTCCTGTCCCAGTGCATGATGGGAACAGGGCAAACCAAACTACCAAGCCAATTCTTACACTGGGAAGGAAACAAGCTTCCGGGGACCGGTTTCTGGCATTTCAGCCGTCGTCGGCCCGGCTTGCTTGAATCCTGATGGTGCAATGAGCAAGGGACTCACATCTGAGTATACCCTTCCACGCTTAGGGTAGACAAAATATTTAACAACAAGGGGTGGTGATGGACAGAGTTTCTGAATTAAGCAGAATACCCTCACCCAGTCAAGAGATCAGGGCTAGATCCAACACCGTTTTTTAGCTCACTGCACCATCCCAGTTCAGAACCTGGCTATATGCAAATTAGTCTGTTCCTGTCCCAGTGCATGATGGGAACAGGGCAAACCAAACTACCAAGCCAATTCTTACACTGGGAAGGAAACAAGCTTCCGGGGACCAGTTTCTGGCATTTCAGCTGTCGTCGGCCCGGCTTGCTTGAATCCTGATGGTGCAATGAGCAAGGGACTCACATCTGAGTATACCCTTCCACGCTTAGGGTGGACAAAATATTTAACAACAAGGGGTGGTGATGGACAGAGTTTCTGAATTAAGCAGAATACCCTCACCCAGTCAAGAGATCAGGGCTAGATCCAACACCGTTTTTTAACTCACTGCACCATCCCAGTTCAGAACCTGGCTATATGCAAATTAGTCTGTTCCTGTCCCAGTGCATGATGGGAACAGGGCAAACCAAACTACCAAGCCAATTCTTACACTGGGAAGGAAACAAGCATCCGGGGACCGGTTTCTGGCATTTCAGCCGTCGTCGGCCCGGCTTGCTTGAATCCTGATGGTGCAATGAGCAAGGGACTCACATCTGAGTATACCCTTCCACGCTTAGGGTGGACAAAATATTTAACAACAAGGGGTGGTGATGGACAGAGTTTCTGAATTAAGCAGAATACCCTCACCCAGTCAAGAGATCAGGGCTAGATCCAACACCGTTTTTTAGCTCACTGCACCATCCCAGTTCAGAACCTGGCTATATGCAAATGAGTCTGTTCCTGTCCCAGTGCATGATGGGAACAGGGCAAACCAAACTACCAAGCCAATTCTTACACTGGGAAGGAAACAAGCTTCCGGGGACCGGTTTCTGGCATTTCAGCCGTCGTCGGCCCGGCTTGCTTGAATCCTGATGGTGCAATGAGCAAGGGACTCACATCTGAGTATACCTTTCCACGCTTAGGGTGGACAAAATATTTAACAACAAGGGGTGGTGATGGACAGAGTTTCTGAATTAAGCAGAATACCCTCACCCAGTCAAGAGATCAGGGCTAGATCCAACACCGTTTTTTAGCTCACTGCCCCATCCCAGTTCAGAACCTGGCTATATGCAAATTAGTCTGTTCCTGTCCCAGTGCATGATGGGAACAGGGCAAACCAAACTACCAAGCCAATTCTTACACTGGGAAGGAAACAAGCTTCCGGGGACCGGTTTCTGGCATTTCAGCCGTCGTCGGCCCGGCTTGCTTGAATCCTGATGGTGCAATGAGCAAGGGACTCACATCTGAGTATACCCTTCCACGCTTAGGGTGGACAAAATATTTAACAACAAGGGGTGGTGATGGACAGAGTTTCTGAATTAAGCAGAATACCCTCACCCAGTCAAGAGATCAGGGCTAGATCCAACACCGTTTTTTAGCTCACTGCACCATCCCAGTTCAGAACCTGGCTATATGCAAATTAGTCTGTTCCTGTCCCAGTGCATGATGGGAACAGGGCAAACCAAGCTACCAAGCCAATTCTTACACTGGGAAGGAAACAAGCTTCCGGGGACCGGTTTCTGGCATTTCAGCCGTCGTCGGCACGGCTTGCTTGAATCCTGATGGTGCAATGAGCAAGGGACTCACATCTGAGTATACCCTTCCACGCTTAGGATGGACAAAATATTTAACAACAAGGGGTGGTGATGGACAGAGTTTCTGAATTAAGCAGAATACCCTCACCCAGTCAAGGAATCAGGGCTAGATCCAACACCGTTTTTTAGCTCACTGCACCATCCCAGTTCAGAACCTGGCTATATGCAAATTAGTCTGTTCCTGTCCCAGTGCATGATGGGAACAGGGCAAACCAAACTACCAAGCCAATTCTTACACTGGGAAGGAAACAAGCTTCCGGGGACAGGTTTCTGGCATTTCAGCCGTCATCGGCCCGGCTTGCTTGAATCCTGATGGTGCAATGAGCAAGGGACTCACATCTGAGTATACCCTTCCACGCTTAGGGTGGACAAAATATTAAACAACAAGGGGTGGTGATGGACAGAGTTTCTGAATTAAGCAGAATACCCTCACCCAGTCAAGAGATCAGGGCTAGATCCAACACTGTTTTTAGCTCACTGCACCATCCCAGTTCAGAACCTGGCTATATGCAAATTAGTCTGTTCCTGTCCCAGTGCATGATGGGAACAGGGCAAACCAAACTACCAAGCCAATTCTTACACTGGGAAGGAAACAAGCTTCCGGGGACCGGTTTCTGGCATTTCAGCCGTCGTGGGCCCGGCTTGCTTGAATCCTGATGGTGCAATGAGCAAGGGACTCACATCTGAGTATACCCTTCCACGCTTAGGGTGGACAAAATATTTAACAACAGGTGGGTGGTGATGGACAGAGTTTCGGAATTAAGCAGAATACCCTCACCCAGTCAAGAGATCAGGGCTAGATCCAACACCGTTTTTTAGCTCACTGCACCATCCCAGTTCAGAACCTGGCTATATGCAAATTAGTCTGTTCCTGTCCCAGTGCAACCAGAGACCAGAGAGGAACAGGGGGATACACAAGCGTCCTTTATCAGATGGTGGGGACCAACCATGTCTTTAAAGACTTCCGAAACGTCAAAATATTGATTATGACTCGGATGTTCGCTGGGAGGGAATTCCGAAGTTTGGCCGCCAGAAGGCCAAAATAAACCAAAAAGCGATGTCCTAGCAATACTAGAGAATCTAAATGGAATATTGTAATGATACACATTAATGAGCGAATGGGTATGAGAAGATAAAAAGGTCTCAAAAGGGGAGGACAGGTAGCTCACCTTAACAGGAAAGAGACGGGGTTCTGAGTAAATGCACGCAGGTAGAGGTTACAGACATGTACCGGAGTAGTTAGCAATGACGGTATACACAGTGGCGGATTTTTCACAGTGGAATTAAGGACAGCGAGATCTCTCCACAAGAAGAAAGATGATAAATCACTGAAATAAACACAGAGCAAAGTGGATAAATAACTGGCTGAAGGGAAATTCCGATATTCATAAGTGTAAAGTGGAAATATGAAAGAAATTACCAAAAATCAAGGCAGAGTCTGGCGTCACAAGAATTGTAACGAGAAGGGGTTCCCTCGCTGGATAACGCAAAAACAAGGTGGCGGTCGTTGGCTTGAAGGAGATCATTCAAACGTAAAGGCTCATGAACGTCATATCTAGACAAGGGGGACAACAAACCATAATAAGGATGAAATGAATCTGCTGCAGGGGTCTAATAAGCCAAAGTTAAGGGTCAGGGAACTGCCTGAAAAGACTTACCGATGATGGTAGCTTCAGATGAGAGAAACGGCGTCTGAGCATCCTGACGTCGAAGCGCGGTTGTAAGGAGGCTAGTAAACCATTCAAACGCGGACGGGCAATATATAGGTAAGCCAATAGAGAGAGTCACAAGACGCTAAGCGCGCCAAAAAATGTGACGCGATAATGTAACATCTAGAGAGGCGAGGGATCCTCTAAAAGTTGCAAAGCCATAACAAAATACGAAGACGCAAGATAGGGCATCTCCTCAAATGACATTAGAAGGGGCAATTCGAAATGTATCTGAATGGAAAAACCAGTGCCAAAATACAGGGGAAGCTCAAAATGTGGGCAAAAAACATACAATAGCCGATTTTCCATCGTGTTCTTGGCTCGAACTAGATAATTTTTAAGATTTTTGTTCCTTTTGAAGGCAAAGATGGGTCTGCCTATACTAAATGTCTGGGTTTCAAGATTCAGTAAGTGCCATTGGGAATTTATTATTTGTTTGATCTTCTGATCAAATGTAGAGTGTTTAAGTACGCAAACCAATTGGTCAGCTTGCTCCCTTGGCCGAGGTTGGAACATACTTTCACAATTGAAATATTTGGCTTGTTTAAATGACTGTTTGATGATTCTTGGGGGTAACCTCTCAGCAACAGTTTTTTCTTTAGGACTTCTGAGTGAATAATGAAGTCTTCAACAGAGGTGCAGTTTCTGCGTAAGCGCAAATACTGGCTAAAAGGGATGCCGTCTTTCTGGTGTCTGGGATGCAAACTACTATAATGTAGTAATGTGCTTCTTGACGTTGGCTTGGTAAAAAGTGACACCGTGAGTTGATGGTCTTGGTGTCCAATCCAGACATCAAGAAATTCCAGTTTAAGATTGCTGATGTGTGCTGTGAACTTTAAGTTTGGATCTGCTGAATTAATCCATAGAATACATTCATTGAGGACTTCCTGGTCACCCTTCCAGACAAAGACAATATAATCTATGAATCTAGACCATGAAGAAACATTCTCGCTGAATGGTGCCAGTTCATTATAGATGTTAAGGGATTCAAAGCGGCCCATATACAAGCATGCCACACTAGGTGCGCATGCTGCCCCCATAATGACTCCATTGACTTGTTGGTAAAATTCACCTTCGAATTCAAAACAATTCTCACTAAGGACAATATGTAAACATTGTAGGATGAATGAGGAATTGTGGAGTTCAGTTTCACCCTCAAGTATCTCCTCAAATACTCGTAAGGCACTGGCTTGAGGTATATTTGTATACAAGGACTCGAGGTCCATGGTGACTAAATACTCTCTGTCCGGGTTGTAAGGGGCACCTTCGATCTTAGATATAAAATGTCCTGTGTCTTTGATGAATGATGGAAGTTTCGAGAGTAAAGGTTGAAGAAAGCGATCCACATATTTAGAAAGTGGGTTCAGGGGGGCGTGTCCAAGATGGCGACGGAGTAGGACGTTCCTCCAGGTCCCTCCGGCGCCATGACACCCAAAGCTTTGCCTAGCACCGTCTCGGGGCTCTTACTCACTGGGGGGACACCTGAGGGGAGCTCCGCGCTGCTGTACGGATTCGACTGGTGCCTTTCCGGTGTCTCCCGGTGCCCGGAGCGCGATTATAGCGTCAGAGGCCTGTATGCTGGTCGTCCTGCGTGACTGCCCCGGAGCGTGGAGTGCGGCAGAGGAGCCGCTGTACTGCCCTTGCCGCCTACGATCTCCGGCCCAAGGCCCAGCGGTGAGGTTGCTGCCCCCGTACAACGAGCGTCTGAAGTGCCGGGCGGGTGCCGTGACCTCCGCGGCTGCGGTGCTCTGCTCACGGCTCAGCCCTGCGGCAGGGAGCGAGAGGGCTGGCAGAAGGAGCTACCTGAGGCCGGGGATGTGAGGTCTAGTCGGCGTGGAGGTTTGTGGTTCTGAAATTCTGGACCCTGCTGTTTTCCCGGTATCGAGATACAAACACTCGTGCCAAAATATCAACGTACCATGACGAATTTGGTGTCGACGGACCGGTAATGATTAGGACATCATCCCTATACATTTGCATCATGATTGAGGGATGCCAACACCCCTAAATCGTAGTTTCCGTCCCCGACCCCTTAGACTCCATTTTGTAAACGACATCCATCTTGTGTCTTGCCCTCATGATAAGTCAATGGAGTAAGGTCGAGCTTGATCTAAAAGGACACGTCCACCTTCCCTGACTTCCCCCTGACCCGTCCCAACTGATTCCATTGCCTCCAGCCGAACCTGTTTGGGCAGCTCCTCGCGCAGTGGCCAAATAAGATATCATCAATGCATAACATGCCACAAACCATTCACTACGTACAGAACATGTTTTCTACACACACACACACCTGTCCAGGTTCCTTGTTTATGGCCAGTTTTATGACTAGGAGGTACCCTGCTTTATTGG
Source organism: Lissotriton helveticus (assembly GCF_964261635.1). Lineage (NCBI taxonomy): Eukaryota > Metazoa > Chordata > Amphibia > Caudata > Salamandridae > Lissotriton > Lissotriton helveticus. The sequence goes on along the minus strand of NC_136071.1, from coordinate 570,655,939 downwards.
GGCTTCATCGATATCTGATGGGAGTTCCGGGCCTGGCCGGGTAATCCGTCACGAACTGGACGTCTGAAATGTGGGTTGGTCTACATGACTTCGCTCTTTGTATTATTGTAGAAATATGTGTATAACCATATCGTAAACTCAAGAATTCTTGCCTGCAGCTATTATTTCTGTATATAAGGAGAAAGCTGGTTCTGTAAAAACGAACAGTCTCCTGGGAATACGCGACCCGGGTTGTCGTGTTTCTAGGACACGTGTTACTTGGTAGCTACCAATAAAACTCGATCTCTGACATCAGCTAGAAGACTCCGTGTTTCTGTGGTCCGGAACAGGGAGAACTCAGAGGTCTTCGGGTGTTATCCCCTGGCACCACCGGGTTCCTAAAAACCCGTTACCTCAGGTTGCCAAGTCGGACGCTGCTGGACCCCCCCGCCACGATCGGCTGCTTGTACCTTGTTGCGGCGGGTGAGTGGGGCGTGTGCCTGGGGCCCCCTGGAGCGCTGCCGCCTCGCTTGGCCCCTTGAGAACTGTGACCGGCCTGGGGTGGGCCTCCGTGTGCGGCGTAGCCCGCGTGCTGCCCTGGGTGCCCCACCTCTGTGGTGCCGCTGGTTCCTGGAGGTGCGGTGCGGCCTGGACAGGGGGGGCCTGAGAGGAGGATTGGAACTTTGGCAGGGCACCTGTCCTACGAGGCCGTGAATAGTACTTGCTGGGATTCCTGGCCTGCTGAGCCCTCCCCCTCTTGGGCCTGCAGTGCTGCCCACTGGAGTGGGGTAAGGCTGGGTGCTCCGGAGTCACTGCTGGCACCCACCTGCCCCTGAGGGGGACTTTTAACGCTTCTGCTGGCTGCCCAACCCCGGAGTGGCCCGGAGGGTGCGCTGAGCCCGAGCCACCACCAGCGTAACCAGCTGTGGTGCGACCCGGACCTGCGGCCAGCGGTGCGTGGCGGTCCCTGCCTCTCCTGCTGGGGGTGACTGCGGCCTCCTCCACTCGGTCCGCTTCGGCTGTCGCGGAAGGTCTGCCCCCGCCTGCCCCAACTGGCCCCGCTGTGGGGTGAACTGCGGCTGCTACTCCAACGCATTGCTTGCAGGTGAGATTTGCGTGGCTCTGCTGGAGTGTGGCCGCCCCTTAGATCATCATTGGAGCGGCACCCGGCAGCTGTGGATATCGGTGCCCCCCTCCCCATTGAACAGTGCTATAGCAGCTGCTATACTGGTGGATGGACTGCCCGGCGCGTGGGGGGTACTGAAGATCTTTGCCTGACTAGAGGGAGCCCCTCGTGCCCGGTTCAGTGGGGTGCTGCCTGTGAGGTGCTTGGTGCGCTCCACCTCAGTTCCTGACCGGTGTGGTCTGCCGAAGGCTGCAAGATGGCCACCAGGCCTCGAAAAGAGAAGGACAAGCCGGGCAAGGACGGTCAGCCTAAAGGAACCCTGCCGTCGGCCTCGCCGGGTCCCAGTTCCTCCCCAAAACAGAAGGACGATGACGCGCCGGCTACCAAGGCCTTTATGTTGGAGCTCTTCTCTGCCCTTAAAGAAGACATCTCGAACCTCCGCTCCCAACTTGCTTCTGATCTCCGTGAGGTGCGGAGGGACGTGGATGACATAGGTGAGCGGGTGGCAAAACTCGAAGAACACGATCTGGGCCTGGCTGGCGATGTGCATCAACTCCAGCAAGATGTATTCAGACTCACGGAGCAGAATCTAGACCTCCAGGCTCACGCTGAGGACTTAGAGAATCGGTCCCGCCGGAATAACATCCGCATCCGGGTGGTACCATGGGATGGCGAGGCTGGAGACCTGCGGGGCTATGTGAAGGCCCTATTTCTGCAGATCCTGGGTGAAGACGACCTCCGAGAGATCCGTATGGACAGGGTCCATAGAGTGGGCTTGCCGAGAAGAGCGGGGGCACCGCCTCCTGACATCCTAGTATGCATCCACGACTTCCAACTGAAGGAGCGGATATTTCGGAAAGCTCGAGGGTTCCCCACCCTGCAATTTCGGGACCATCATCCCCAGCTGTTCCAGGATCTGGCTGCCTCAACGCTCCAGAAGCGGTGTGACTTCCGACCAGTGACGGCCTTCCTTCGTGCTCAAAATGTGGCCTACTCTTGGGGCCATCCATTCAGGCTTATTTTCAGGTGGCAGAATAGGCTGGTCCAAATCCGATCCTTACAAGCTGCCAAGGACCTCCTTGGCTTGGATGACACCACTTCCTCCCCGAGGGGTGGGAGCTCCCCGTCGCGACGGCGGCGGCACTCCCCGTCCTGGCAAAGAGTGGGGCGCTCGGAGGTGCCGGGGAGGCCGGACCCCGCAGTGGGCCTGCAGGAGAGAGGGGCAGCGGTCGCCGCGGTGGCATCGGTGACGGTGACACCCTCGCAAGACAGCTCATCGGCGGCCTGATCCCGAGAGGGGCAACTGTTTGGCGCCGGGGGGACTCCCCCTTCAGGTACCGTGGGATAATATGTACTCTGTGGGAGGACACCACGATCCGGAGATATGGAGGAACATTAACTGTGGACTTGACCCACGTGCTCTGAGGGCACCTAGAGTGGCACGCCTCTTGGGTCTTTCGGTTCCTTATCTCCTTTTGGTTTGTGTGATTTTGTTTTTTGGGGTTGGGGGGGCCTGTTGGGGGGCTGGGAGGGAGTGGTGGTAACCGAGGTATGTATGTTTGCGTGAATTCCGTCTTGCTCTTTATGGTTTATGTGTGGCCTGCCCTCCAGGGTGATCTTTTTGATATGCCGGGTGGCTTCAGCGGTGTGGGGTTTGCCCTGCTGACGGTGGCGTCTTGGTGGCCGGGTGGTGGGGGGATGAGGGGTATCGGGTGGCATCCGTGTTTGCTCGAGGCTGGCTGTGGGGTGATGGGGGACGGGGTGGGGGGGTGGGGACAGGACTTTGCGCGCTGGCTGCCCTGCGCTGGCACTTGTGTGGTGATGAGGGGTGACGGTCATGGTTCGATGAGCGGGGGCTTGCTGTGTGCCTGCCTTGAGTTGATGGGTCCTGAGCGGATTGCTATGGACCGTCTGGGAGAGCGAAGGGGGCTTCCTGATATGTAATGCCTCTAGTCATAGGCACATGGAACGTGAAGGGCTTAAACTCCCAGCAGAAACGCCAAAAAGTCAGGAAGTACATAGTTGATCATCACTTACACGTGGTGGGTCTCCAGGAGACGCACCTCGCTCGTAAAGACGAAACCCGTCTCAAGCATAAACAATTCCCCCGTATTTATCGTTCCTCCGCTTCTACGAAGCATAGAGGGGTGGCCCCATTGTTTCGCTCCACTCTCCACTTTCAACCTCTAGGGGTCCGGAGTGACAGGGAGGGGCGTTGGCTCATGGTCAAGGGTGTGCTCCTTGGCAGGTCTTGCACGTTCTTGGTCCTCTACGCCCCTAATATTGGTCAAAACGGGTTCTTGCGGGATCTTCTGCGAGAGGTGGGGGACTTTGTAGAGGGTGAACTCGTTGTCCTGGGGGATTTCAACTTGATCTGGGACAGGGATTTGGACTGCTCCCACCGCCAGAGATCCGACGCCGGTCTCTTTGCCGCGGACACTCAGGACATGTTTGTGGACTTAGGCCTTCTGGATGGTTGGCGTGCCCTTCATCCTCAGACTAGGGATTACACCTTCTTTTCCCATGTCCATCACTCTTATTCTCGATTGGACCATATCTTTTTGAGTCAGTCCCTGCGTGGTGATCTTCGGGAGGGCAGTATCTTTCCCCTGTCGGTATCGGACCATAGTCTTCTGGCGCTCTGCCTGACATGGTCCCCGGGAACAACTGTCCACCGCAGATGGTATTCCCCACCGCCATTAACCCGGGACGACGCATCCTGTAAAGAAATACGAAAGGCTGTTCGTGAATTTTTTTACCTCAACCGCGAGGGAGACACCTCTATCTTTACTTTATGGGACGCCTTCAAGGCCGCCATACGGGGCAAATGCATTGCCCTCAACTCCGCTCTTAACAAGTTACGGCGAGCAGAAAGGGACGACCTAGAAAGTGAACTCTCCACTCTTGAACGGGCACATAAACAGAACCCCTCTAGAATAACGTTGCGGCCCCTGACGGCTGTCAGGAGCAAACTTAGAGCCCATTACACTAATCGAGTGGAGTTTACTTTATTGAAGCTGAGGCGCCTTTCCTACTCCCAGGGGAACAAGGTCGGGAAACATCTTGCCCGCCAACTCAGGGACAAGAGGGAGAAGGATTACATAGGTGGTATTCAGGACCCGCCGGGCTATGTGACACACCAAGACAGGGCTAAGGCGGACCTTTTTGGGGACTTCTATGCCGCTCTCTACTCGGCGGAGGCCCTGTCCCCCGAAGATCAGAAGGAGTACCTGCGGGCGCACCCACTACCCCAGGTCTCCGCTGAGTGGAACAACCTTCTCGCGGCCCCCTTTACAGAGGAAGAGGTACGGGCGGCTATTAAGGCTACCGTGGTCCCTCACCTTCATAGTGTATTTAGGGGTCCACCTGACCCCCACTATTGGGAAATTGTTTGCCGCCAACTTTCCCCCACTTCTGATGAAGATTCAGAGCGATCTGGCCCGTTGGAAGCCTATGTTTATCTCTTGGCTAGGACGGATTCATGCGATCAAAATGTCCCTATTACCTAAATAGTTGTATCTTTTCCAGGCCTTACCTATCATCCTTGAGGGTGATTTCTTCTGTCGTCTTAAGTCCCTGATGCTCCGATTCATCTGGCAGGGAGGTCGGGCTCGATTCTCCTTCATCACCCTCCGGCGCCCACGGAAGGAGGGGGGGGTGGGCCTCCCGGACATGCACCTATAATATAAAGCAGCGCAGCTGCGGGTCCTAGTAGAGTGGACCCAGCCCCTCTCAGAGAAGCATTGGTTGCATATGGATCGATCGGTGGCGGGGAGGACGATTTGGGACTTGGTGTGGAAACCCAAGGGGGATAGGCCCAAAAATGCGTATATTAGTACGCCCACCAGCACCACCCTGAGGGTTTGCGACTCGGTCTCCCACGATGAACGCTGGACGTCATTCCCGTCCCCATTCACGCCGATTCACTTTAACCCGGCTTTTCCCCCTGCAGAGCGGGAGGGTCCCTTTGACGCCTGGAGATCCGGAGGCTGCCTCGCCCTTACACATTTGTTCCTTGGATTTGCCCCACTCACGTTTGCCAATTGTGTGCGGGACTACTCGGTCTCGCACCTGGAGCAATTCCACCATAACCAGCTACTCCACTGGGCGCTGTCACCGGCGGTTAGAGATGCAGCCACAAGGCCGCGCACTCCTTTTGAGGCTTTCCTCGCTAAAACTTCCACCATGCGAGGAACCATCTCCTTTCTGTATGGTCTCCTTCTCTCTACTTCTATTTCTCCTAGACCGCGTTACATGGGCCTCTGGGAGGAACTCCTTGGACGCACCATATCAGACGAGGAATGGTCCCATCTGTGGCATGACATAGCGAAACACAACCATTCCTTAGACCTTAGGGAGGCCCATCTTAAGATCGTGATGGACTGGTACCTTTATCCGGCCAAATTGCGGAGAATTTTTCCGGATTCTTCGGATCGATGCTAGAGAGGCTGCGGGCTGCTGGGTGATTTCCGCCATATATGGTGGGACTGCCCGATAATCCGTCCCTACTGGACTGAAATTCTGTCCCACAGTCGGGAGATTCTCGGCTATCCTATCAAGGACTCGTTGGACCATGTTCTTCTAGGCCTTCGGGACCCCGACCTTGAGCATCAGACGCGGGCTGACAAACAGATTCTTTGGCTATGCACGGGTGCGGCCAAGCTTACATTAGCAGCAGCTTGGAAGAAAAAGGAGGCCCCAGCGCTCTCTCTGTGGTATGCGAGGTTATGGAAGCTGTTGAGTATGGAACGGATGGCAGATATCTTTCGGGGCGATTTTAAGAACTTTTCCTTCCGATGGGGTCCTTTGGTCCGCTTCCTCTCTAGCGGCTTGCCCTCTGCGGTTTATCCGCCCTCATTACGGGCCCTTCACCTATTCCAGATCTGATTGGCCCTGCCTGACTGTCTGTGTGTGTGCGTGTAGGTTACCACCACTGGGGCAAGGGGTGGGAGCGGGGTGGGTAGGAGTGTTGTGGGTTGGGTTTTGGCGACACCCGCAGCGTAGTTTAGCGGGGCGGTGGAGGAGGCGCAATATAGACGTCCTTGCTGGCATATCGGCGCCTTGAGAGGTACGCCGCTCTAGTCTGTAGTCCCCCGGATGCCTTGCCTTCCTGTTTCTAGCCTGGACTACATTCCCAAAATTGTGGTATAGCTTGCGGGCGTTCTTCGTCAAGCTGCACGTGTTCTCCGTGTTCACTGCCGTCCATGTGCCTGATATCGTACCCCCCTGCGAGGGAAGTTGAGCGGGATTGTCGCTTTTCTTTTGTGGTTTTTATCAAACTGTTAATAAAAACAACTTTTACAAGAAAGTGGTTCAGTAGCAGCTCCTATTGTAGACACAATGGGTCTCAGAGATGGGTCTGTTTCATTTTTATGAGTCTTGGGTATGCCATAAATAATAGGTATCCTAGTATGGCATGGGGTAAGGAATACAGCTTCCTTACGACAAATGTCCCCTCTTTCAATAGCTGTTTCTACTATACTAAGTATTTTAGAATTCAGTTTGGGTTCAGGATCAGATCTGATTTTATTATAGTGATTAGGGGAACTTAAGAGGTTGTGCATTTTGGAGGAATACATTTCAGTATTAAAAAGGACTTATTGATACACTGACATCCTCTCTTCAGCATTTTATTGGTATTAGTCTCAGACACTTTTCCTGGATCACCTAATAGTAATCGATCACCAACCTAGCATGATTGAATACTTCTTGTACAATCCTAACTATATCTTGTAACAGCTCAGTCCATCTTCCCTCTTCATTCTTCTTGGTTACATTAACCTACATTTAAAAAACAAGATTATTAACTGGTACCCCTTCTGTGCTAACACCCAAATTTCTCCCATCCCATCCATGCATGTCATCTTCATCTTAACCTCCTCTCTATCTCTCCCCTCAAAATTCAATTGCTCACCCTCTTATAATGCACTCATTTTTACCGTTCAGGCCCATCTTCCTCATCCCCATTAGTACCTACATCCCTCTTGAAAAATAGCCCCTATTACCTCCCTCCAGGACACAATCAAGCCTACAGTAATTTAACACACCAACCTAATGCAATCTAACTCATCAAATTCAATAGAACTTTTATTTACCAACACTTACGCTTTGTGTTAGTTGCACTGTTCGAGCTGTCAGCCTTAGGGTGGTCTGCCGCAAACCTTTTTACTTATGCCTCCATTTTTGAAGATTTTGTTTTTGTTGGCCTTAGGACTATGTGTACTGTACAACTGCTAACCAGTGCTCACTCCCTAAAGCATGGTAACATTGGCTTACACCCAATGGGCAAATGTAGTTTGTTTCTAGGTCCCTGGTGGTAGAAACGAAGTACTCTGTGCAGAGATTTCAGTGGATCCCTTATTGGCACACAGATGTTAAAGTAGATAATACTAATGCTCTTTTTGTGGCGGGGTGGTTGAGCAGTGAGGCTAATCAGAGGGTAGTGCTAAGCATTTGTTGTACTCACATAGGCAATGAATGACACACACACTCATAAAATCAGAGACTCATTTATAAAAATAATGTCTATTTTCAAGTATTTTTTAAGACCAAGAACTTCAATGTATAGTTAGTAATTTAGAAGTTATGATTTTTAATACTTCAGAAAATATATCACTTTTGTGCACAATCACACACCATTGAAGTCAATGGGAAAAATCTGGAAAATGCATATAAAATCAGGCAATGCTTGCATGAACTTCACCTTCTCGTTTCAGGTCAATAGCTGGACCACGTCCAAATTTCTAGCAGTAGAAAACTGGTAGTGTTTCGCATTCGGCCGGGATCAGGGTGCTGAAGGTTTTGGTAGCTTGTGCACTATGGGGGGGCCTGGAAAGACACTGCACAGGGGAACTTAAAGGTAAGTTCTGAGGGTCCCACTGCAGGGTGGAGGTCGCAATTGTTGCAGGACCACAGGCACTTGGCTGGTTTGTGTTTACTGGTGCTGAGTGTAGAGCAGATAGGTCAGCTAGGTGTCGTGCATCTAGAATTCCTCACAGTCAGGCAAATTGGAGAGGCAGTTTCAGGACAGCTGGGCCACTTAAACCATAGGTCTTAGGGGTCTTGATGTCCCTCGATGGGTGCTTGTTTCTGATATCACAGGAGTCCGGCAGAGACTCATCGTCTTGCTGTTTGCTGTAGGGAGTCCAGTACTCTGGGTATTGGTACAGTGCGGGTCCAGTAAATTCTGGTGTCTACAAACTTGGTGGAGAGACAAATTTGGCCCATCAGAGCTAGTATACCTCATTTGCTGCAGGTACTGCATTGAAGTTGTTAGGTAGTCGAACATGGACAAACTGGACTCAGCAGGATCGTGCCTGCGGTGTGCAGGGAAGTGATACCTTCACTCCAAGGGAGATTCAAGGTGATATTTTAAAGGCTGGAGGAGCTCCGGGGTTCTTGGAGTCTTCACAGGTTATGGACGAAACGGCAAACCACAATTGTCAAGTCCTAGAGGCAGTAGCCAGGGTTTGGTGGCAGTTTCTTCTGCAGCAGGGCTTCAGTTCTCGGGCAGCCAGACCTTTTCTTCTTCTTGTCTGTCAAATCTAATTTCAAGGTCTAGGCATGCCACCTAAATACTAAAGTTAGAGATTTTACAGTGGGAGACAAGTAGGAGCCAATGGGCGACCTACTTTTAGGGTCCCTACATCCTCTAAGTGACCATTTCCTGTGGGAATAGGCACTGCCCTAGCCCTGATAGGTTGTTTCCCCACCATCCTAAGACAGTGGATTGGCAGGAGTGGGGTTCACGCCACTTGCCTCACCTTAGGAATGGTGCTGGCTGAATATGGACACACCTCCTCATCTATCTAATTTTCCTGCCTGTCCTCCTGCCAAATTTGGAGCAGAACTGAGGGGTTGGCAACCCCCACTATCTGGGGAAGCCTGTGCTGAGCTTCAAAGGCGGAAACATCTTTAAAGCTTCCCTCTTTAGAAAGCCATTCCAGCCTGGAGGAGATGTGAAGCAAAATAGTACATTTAGAAATGCAGGGTGTTGGGGACCTTGTGACAAGCTCCAACGAACTGGCGTCAGCAGGCGTTGGTTCCGGAGGTTGATGCAGGACCCATCGGGCCCGTGAAGTCACACGCATTGCAGGATGAACTCTGTGCAGTTGAAGTTACTAGCACCGGTGTGGGTGGGCGTAGGAGCTGCGGTGCGAAGTGCAGTGGTGAGGAGTGCGGTGCCAGAAACCGGTCCTAGGATGCTTGATTCCGGTCCAGGAAGACATGGCTTGGCAGTTCGGTCTGGACTGTTCCCATGAGGCACAGGGTCAAGACTGATTTGCATATGGCCATGTCTGAACTGGGGTGGCTTGGTGAGCAAAATAACGATGGACTAAACCCAGATCTGTGACTGGGGGTGAATGTTTTGCCATTGTGTAACATTCAGTCCATCATCTTGTGTGTTTTGCTGAGGAGTGCTGTGCCCTCAGGTTGCGGTGCAGGCAACGTCTCGATGGCGGTAGACCAGTGGCATCGGTGAGACAGGGTCGGCAGAGTCGTCATCGAAGCACTGTTGTTGACAAACTAGAGTCAAAGGCGCCGATGTCAGTGGGCCTAGGAGCCGGTGTGGGCCGGTGCATTGTGTTACCTGCTAGCGGTGCCCCCAAACCATGGTGCAGGCAGCAGCATCTATGCAGACATGGAGTGGCGGCATCAGGGATAACAGAGCGGTGTAGTGAAGTGAGGCAGTGCGGAGTGCAGGGCCCACAGGTCACTGTGCAAGTAACGGCTCACTGGTGGCATCAAAAGGCGGCGTTGGTGAGACCATGGTTGCGGTGCGAGATGCAGCAGTGCCCTCTGTTGCGCCTTCAGGTCGAGGAGCCAGCAGCAGCATCTTTGATCTGCTCTCATCTGAAACTGTATTACTACATGCCTCTGACATAACTGCATTGCAACACCATCACACACCTTCTGATTATCTTATTATATTTGACAGCTGCATTTCATACTGTTGACCATGTTTCAAATGGATTAACTCATTTAATCCAATTAATGACTCTCAACTTCCTGTTTATTGCCCAAGTGTTAGTGCTCATTTTTATCCACATCCACCCATTCACGTGAGTCCCCAAGGTTCAACCTTAAACCCACTACTTTCTGTCTTTAAATCTTGTCACTGGGTAATATTATGTCCTCCATTTGCATTTCCCATCACTAACACTGTCATGCTGACAATACCAAAATAATAATTGTACTCCTTCCATGTCACCATATACTCTCAATCAGTTGTATAACCACTTCTCTTCAATCGAACACTAGGAGGCCTTCACTCTCTCATGCTCAGCTCTTCCATGAGGGAAATAATCTACATCTCCACTATTTCTGGCCATTCTATAATTGCCCAAACTTATTGATTTCCTCCTGATAATCTGTCCATCTTCTCAGTAGCAAGAATTATGTTGTATTGTATTGATTTGTAATATATCGTACTGTATTGTATTGTATTGTAATATATTGTATTGTATTGTATAGTAATATATTGTACTGTATTGTTTTGTATTGTATTGTATTGTACTGTGTTGTATTGCATTGCATTGTATAGTATCATTTACGTACCCACAATGTGCTCTGGTAAGATTCAGATTCTTGCACCCCTTTTGAAGTGTGTTGTTGGACGGGTATGGAATGTAGTTTTTCTTATACGGTTCTGTCTGGTGTGGTGTGGAGGTTCAAAGTTGTGCTGCTAATAGGCATGTCAAACTGGTTACTTTGCAGAAACATGATGTTTTGCAGAGCACTGTGAGAATAGAAGCAGCTGCACATGCTGAAACCCTCTAGTTAGTCACATGGATGCATGCATCTTAATATGAGGTCTCTATTTCATTTTCTCTGGAGGTGCTATTTGGTTCTATTTTTATTTCCACAGTAGCAATGGGTATTCTTTGTTTGGTAAATAGACAATATGGTCTAGGGTTTTACGTATGTCATATGATAGTGATGTACAATCATTACCTGGCTAACAGAACTTATCGTATACAGTCATGTGACAAATGTACACCCTATCCCACTATTAGGAATAATTGTCTTGGTTTATGGCCTGTCATGATGGCTCCCGTTTTTACATTGCATACCATGTTATCAGCAATCCTGCAGTATTCTCTTTGATCTCCTGAGACACAGAGGCTTGCTTGTGTGCCTCTCATCTTCATAAAGGATGGGTTGGTTAATCCCGGGTTAATATGGTCCATTGTTTTGACTAGAAGTCTATCTGTCCCCGATATTTTATATTATGGAAACTTACATTTTTTACTTTGCTATTCTTGAACTTACATTCTGCAAATAAGAGACCAATTGTCTACCTGCGATGGCGGAAAAACTGCCTGCATGAAAAAAAAACACCACTCTAAATTAAGAGACAAAAGTAGAAAAGAAGGAGGCTTCAGTGCGAGGGTAATCCTGCAAAATGCCCTGAATCCTCATAAACATAAAATGGTGGGAAGGAAGGGGGCTTCAAGAGGGGTGGATTTTGCCAAATGCACTAAACCCCCATAAATGTTCAATAGTGGGGAAAAAATGGGGCATCAAAGAGGTGGTAATCTGGAAAAATATACTGAACCTCAACAAACATGTATGTTTGTACATATTCACAAATATTCAATAGGAGTACTTATGAGATTCTTTGTGAATCTTCAACACGTCAAATACTTACATTAAACATATGAATATACATCGAGGGCCAGATTCACAAAGATAAAGTTAGACTTTTAGTCTAAGTTTAGACTAAAAGTCTAACTTTACTACTTTTCAGTATTCACAAAGGTAAGTTATAAATAGTTTCTTTATGACTGCGTAGTTTCTGCATTAGGGTGGAGTTTCTGCACTCAGTGCTGAGTTTCCACACTCGGGCAGGAATCTCCACACTCGGGATGGATTCTTCACACTTACTGCTCCAAGTGCGGAGATTTCACACTAAGGGGCCGATTCAGGTCCGTCTGCCACCATAGAGTAGGAGGGACCGTCCGCAGGGGCAGCGGCGGTCCCTCCGTGCAAATTACGATGTGACCGCCACCCTGGCGGTCACATCCTGTATTTTTATCATTGCGGCGGGTGCTGCTTGAAGCAGCACCCGCCGCAATGATAAAAATGTAAGGTGTTTATTTGCATGCACAAAGCGGCAGGCACCTTGCGGTGCCTGCCGCTTTGTGCAGGCAAATGCAGGGGGGTACCATAGATACCCCCCATATGCACCCCCCACCCCCCTTCACCCCTGGGGGCCCGCAACGGGCCCCCAAACAAAAATCTGTATGCCTTTACACGGCGGAAATGCCGCCGTGTAAATGCATGTTCCTCCAGTCATCCTAATATGGCTGGCGGTGTCTGATAGCCATGTTAGTGCTTTTCCGCCACGGACGGGAGGCGACCGCGGCGGAAAAGCTGCAGACTGAAAAATTGATCCCCCAGCCATCCTAATCTGGCGGGGGGTCTTTTTCAGTCCGCTGCGGTTTTCCCGCATCCTCCGGGCCGGCGGTGGCTTCCGCCGGCCCGGAGGATGCGGGAAAACCGCAATCATAATCAGGCCCTAAATGTGGAGATTCCGCCTTGAGTGCGGAAACCTCGCCTCAAGTGCATAAACTCCGCAGTCATAGAGATCCTAATTGTAATTTACCTTTGTTAATACCGAAAAGTAGTACATTTAGAAAATTAGGGCCTGATTTAGATTTTGGCAGAACGGTTACTCCGTCACAGCGATGACAAATATGTCGTCTGCCGAAATCTAAATGCTATTATTTCCTATGGGATTTATATTTTGGCAGATGGATATTCATCACCGTTGTGAATGAGTAACCCATCCACCGAAATCTAAATCAGGCCTTTAGTCTAAACTTAGACCAAAAGTTTAACTTTACCTTTACGAATTGAGCCCTGAGAGTAGATTTCCTTTAACTGCCTCCACTTTTCTGTGAAATGATCTCATTCCAAGACACCCCTCTCTAGCACATCGCTGCATCTTTCCATTATAACATTACATGATCTCAATAGCATTTTTGATGCTTTCATAGTCCCATTTGTGACTTAAAAATACTTTACAGGAGGGGGCATGGTCACGTAGAATCCTTAATGCCAATCATTTTTTGTGCTCTTTTTGTGGTCGTGGCCTCTGCCCTCCCTGGGTGTCTCGGCCATGTAACATTCAATAGAATATGTGTAGCTGTGATGGAGTCAGTAGATGTTAGATCTTACATTCAAATATTCCCCCCCCCCCCCCCCCATCCTGATTTCTGATTCCGGTTTAGCTGGCTTTAGGACTGTGCATAGTTTACTAATGCTAACCAGTGCTAAAGTCCTTGTGCTATCTCCTTAAAACATGGTGGAAATTGCCTATACCCAAGTGGCATATTTAATTTACTTAAAAGTACCTTATAGAGTGGCACTACCTGTACCCAGGGCATATAGATGAAATGGTACTTGTGGACCTACGGCACTGATTGTGCTACCCACTTGAGTAGCTCTTTAAACATGTCTCAGGCTTGCCATTGCTGCCTGTGCCACTTTGACATGGCAAAATATACAATTTTGTCAGGCTCAAACCTTCCTTTTTAATTTATAAAGGTCACCCCTAGAAGAGGCCCAGGACAGACCAGAGGGCGGGGTGCAATGCATTTAAAATATGGAACATGTACTTTTTAGTTTACCTGTCCAGGTAGTGAAGAACTCTTGAATAAGTGTTTTCACTACCATGAAATCTACCTCTCTCATAGGCTAACATTGAAATTACCTTATTACATTTAATAAGTGATAATTTCAGAATAGGAGCAGGTAACTAAATCATGCTTGGTGTCTTTGGAATTGTAATGAAAAATCTCTCGTGGTGAAGTCAGATTTTAAATTACAATTTGGAAAATTTCAATTTAAAAGGTTGGCATTTTCCTGTCTTAGCCATTTACTGCCTGCAGACTGTCTCTGGTTCACACGACTAAGTGTAGCTAACATTTGTGCTTTGTGTGCTCCTTCTAGACAGCCACACAAATTAGAGAACTTAGGTGTGCCTGGATAGGCCATCACTGGCAGGATGGGAGAGCTTGGCTGGGGCAGCCCTACTTATACTTGAATAGGCTGTGTCCTACAACCACACAAAGGGCTGTATACCCCCTTTAGAGTAGTCTGGAGCCAGGAAAAGTAAGGCAGGCTGTCCGTGGACTTCAAATGGAAACATCTAGAAGCTTCTCCCGCTTCAAAAGAAGACCCTGGTATAAATATTGGCACTAAACAACAACTCTTCAGTGTACTTATGTGCCTGTGGATACTCTACGAGGAAGGACTACTGTGCTGCTGAAAGAACTACCACTTTGTTGAACTGCTGCTCTGAAGGACTTCTGTCCTTGCTGCCCTGCTGTGCTGACCAGCTGCCTGCTGCCCTCTTGCCTGGGTGAGAAGAATTGGACCTGCATCTGTTATACCCAATACCGAAAGTGACTCCAATGGCTAGTTGGCTAGCCTTATGACTAGAGCCTCAGGGGTAGAAGCTTCCAACAACCTTAAACCCAGCACCTGGACTCTGCAATCCGTGAGTCCTACTCTGCCAAGTGGTGCCACTCCAGTCCTGGTGCCTTGGAAGTATGCCTGAAGGAGCTCTTCCAGCCCATCTGTGGATCCAGCAGAACCAACACATCTCTTCTGTTGAGCAGTGCAAATCCAAGCAGAACCGAGGCATCACCTCTGCTATGAGGGTTCTTTTAGCCCAAGAACTCCACATTGACCTTGCAGCCTGAATCGGATACACCGATGTGTGAAGCTTCACTGACGCAAGCCCTTGCATCAAAAATCTCTTGTCAACAGCAGGCTCGACAACGACGCAAGTTCTCACATCGCAGCCTCACAGCTCGTCAGAATCAATGCATCGTCTCGTCTGCATGATGCATTCTTATGGGCAAATTTTGCATCACAAACCCTCGTCAAAGGGATCTTTGACGACAACCCAGGACCATTGCATCACAGTTTTGCAGCTCCTCTGAGCTGACTCATCGCCTTGGTTGTGCAACGCATCCTTGACGTGGCATCTCCCAATGCGCAATAACCAAGATTTAAGGTACTCTTGTTCATTGGGCCTAACTGGGTCCCTGTAACTGGCATGCACTCCATTGCAGTCAGCTTAAACTTGTGTATTTGTCCCAGTCCAGTGCGACCAGATATCCACAGTTGTCGCTTTGTGCTTTTTGGCGCTATATTTACCAAAATATTTAAAATTGCATCTCCGTTTCCACTGATTGGGTTTATGTCATTTATGTGCACATTGAACACACGGAAGCAAGTGATGTTTCTGTGAATCGGGAACCCGAGCAGCGTTTATTAGCGAGAAGGATCAGACACTCTCGTTACTTTGGGACAAGTTTTTTCGAAAGACGGGTTTTAGGCACGGATAGTTACCTATATGAAGTACAGTCCATACCAAGTCACTGCGGTTTCTTTTTTATTGAATCTTCGTTTCTTTGTCTCTAAGTCATACTTGAATTCCAGTGATCAAGAGTAAGAGTAAGACTTCAACAGAGTGTGGTGAAGACGTGGCTTGAGCATACACATTAATAAGCAACAGTGAATAAAAATGTGCTCCTGGGAGTTGAACTTTCAACCCTTATGATACCTTTGCAATCAACTGTTATTCCCTGATGAAGGGCTATGAACTAGCCCGAAATGCATTGGAAATGACAATAATATAATGATGCCTCATTTATAAAATAAGGAATTACTCCAATGAACTTTTTTTGAAATTCATTACAAAGAATAAACACATTTTTGTCTACATCATCGATAAAACAGTGTGGAATCCTCTTATTTAGGTGAGAGGAAAAACGGATGTTCCCCCAGGGATGGTCCCAGTGACCCACTGGAACCACATTTACATGTTTTATTTGTTAACATTTACTCTATTTAATCAAAATTGGTGTGGGATTTGTCTTGTGTTGTGTTTTCACTTTATTACTGTATGAAGCGCTGCATAAATACTTCACAGATTCTAGAAACCTACGTAACTAGGTGTTTGAGCACTTTTATGGAGACCTCTCTTTTCTTGGATCCCCAACAGGCTGGTTTTCGCCCCCTACATTCTACAGAGATGGTGATCGCGGCTGTCATGGATACTCTTAGAACCGGCGCCGATCATAACATCTCCCAAGCCCTTGTACTGTTGGACTTGTCGGCGGCTTTTGACACGGTCGATCATTCTATTTTGATCGACCGTGTCAGCAACGCCGGTATCCGGGGCATTGCCCTTGATTGGGTTCGATCCTTTTTACAAGGTCGCTCCCAGGCAGTCCACCTCTCTACTTTCTCTGCTCCCTTTTTCCCCCTCACTTGTGGTGTCCCCCAGGGTTCAGCTCTTTCCCCTCTTCTCTTTAACCTATACATGCAACCACTTTTGGTTTCCCTTCGTCACTCCCCAACCACAATATACAATTATGCAGACGTCTTACAACTGATTTTCCCTTTGGATTACTCACCCTCCTCCCGCTCCAATTTTCAAACCACCATGTTATTCATCTCCGACTGGATGGCTCACAGCCAGCTCAAGCTGAACCCGTCTAAGACGGAGCTTGTTCTGGTGGGTGGCCCTACTAATCCGTGGGATGACAATTTCTGGCCCCCTCCTCTTGGCCCTCCCCCTCGCCCGGTCAGCTCTGTGAAAAGCCTAGGGGTGATCATCTCTGAGGATTTATCTATGAAATCTCAAATCTCGGCAGTAACATCATCCTGCTTTTTCCAGCTACGCAGGATCCGCAAGATCTGCCGATTTTTAACCAGAGAGGCACTCATATTAGTCATACTGGCTTTGGTCATCTCCAGGGTTGACTTTGCTAATATCCTGTATGTGGGGATTCCATCCTGCCAGCTTCAAAAACTCCAGTTAATTCAGAACCAGGCCGCTCGCTTGGTGTTCCACCAACCTAAACACCAGCATGTCTCCCCCCTCTTGAGGAGTCTCCACTGGCTTCCAGTGGCGAAACGGTGCTCCTTTAAACTTGGCTGCACCATATTCAAATCCCTTCATAACCGCGCCCCTGAGTTAATCTCCTCCAAGTTAAAGCGATACCTCCCAACCCGCAACCTACGATCTTCTGCTGACAATCTTTTATGCATCCCATCTATCCGCCGCAAAAAACACGGCGGATTGCGTTTTTCTTTCTTAGGCCCCTCCTTTTGGAACTCCCTCCCTTCTTCCTTTCGTCACTGCCCCTCTTATGAGCTGTTCCGAAAAACTTTAAAAACCTACCTTTTCAAAGCGGCCTTTGAGTAAAAACCTTCTGCCCTGGTTCGATATGTCTGTTATGAGCGCCAAGAAACCGTTTCGGTGTTCGTGCGCGGTATAAACTCTTTACCATAACATAACATAACATAACACATTGCCTCTTGTTTAAGCCTGACTGCTCTGTGCCAAGCTACCAGAGGGTTGAGGGCAGGTTCATTTGGGGATTTACTTGTGTCTCACTCTCACGAGGATTGTGGTTGCCAGTGGTGTCGAGTTTCACCCACTACAACCAGTAACCCAGTTTCTCACATTAGGGTTACACAGCATTGTACAGGTTTGGAGGTTATGGCTTGCATGAGGAGGTTTTTTTCTCACCTTTCACTGAAGAAGTGGCATGGGCATGGTTGTGTATTATTTTACAAGGCTGGTGGTGTTAATCCCGAGAGCCAGAAGAGAGCATCTCTCTGGGTTCTGTGGTAGAACCAAATCGTGACAGGGTGATATGACGGAGTGGAGAAACACAGGTCATCAATCTTGCTGCAGCTGAATTTGGGCTGCAGCTCAACTCCCAGAGGCTCCCGTAATCCAGTGAAAGGCTAGCGGGCGAGTGTAACTGTAGAGTCATTTGCCTTGTAAGTGTCATATAGATGCCTCACTATCTTCTGGGGTGGCTTTTAAACCATGTGCAGCTAGGGCCAACTGTCTAAATGCTACTTATAGAACAAATATCACAGGACATTTTGGAGATTTGTTGCACCCATTGTCTTGATTTCTTGTTTGTCAGAGGGGAGGCAGAGGAAAAAAACACAACAGAAATAGGAAGATTTCATTCTGTTGGCCTTTCCAACTAAGATGGGTCTAAAAGATTCACACCTTGCTTCTGTGCTTAAGTGGGTTGAACAAAAGAGAAAGAGTGCATCTTGGCTCTAAAAGTGCCTTAAATGTGGTGCTTGCTCAGGCGGCAATGAATATTAAAGAATCGGTCAAAACAGCTGAAAACTAGGTGAAGGTTTTTTCCAAGAAGGTGGTTAAGGTGGTACATGAAATAAAGACTGCTGTTTAAATTATTTAGGATTTTCTTAATAGAAAGGGTCATCGAGCCAGGAAGACTCACAGTGATCTTGCTTCTTTTAAGACCTGTGTAGTTGCAAGTGTTTTGAAGACTGATTACATGAAGGGAATTGCCTACAATCAGGAGTGCGTGAACCTTAGTTTACTGTGGGTTGCTGCTTCAATGCCTAATCATTACATCATTGCTAAGAAGGATATTGCAGGATGCAATTGACTGGAAAGGGAAAGAGGATATTGTCTCTAGTAAGTCTATTAACGAGAGTGGCAAGGTAAATGTTTACTTTTCTTTCCTGATTTGTGTTTTGAAATCTAGAAAACATGCTTTACTTCTAATTTAAGAGAGATTGTGCGACCAGGGGTCTTGGGCCTTCTGTTGGTTTTCCAGTTCGGTTCAATGTCACCCTTGAGGGTAAAATGTACGCTTTTAGCCAGGTAAATGCAGCAAAGTCCTGCCTTCCTACACATCCTGGAAAAGAGTGACAGGTAATTGTACTCTAATATCAGTCTAACGTTTGTTCTGATAAAATGGTGTGAGATTCAGATGCCCACGCCTCAGGTGATGTGCTGCAACCTGGCAATTATGGGTGGCTTACCACTGGCCCTCTTCAGGGTGATGCCAGCGGGAAGAAACTTACCTCTTCTGAGTCTCTTCGGTGACTTTCTTTATTTGTCTCTCTCTCTCTTCCACTGCTAGCTTGCACTGTTTCCGACGCAAGGTTTCACGATTCATTTACTTTTCCAAGAATTTTTAAATGAGCATTATTGATCCATTTTGTTCTGCTAGTTCTTACTCGCATTAGCATTTTATTTCACGTCTGTTACCATCCTCTATACTGTTTATATGGCGCAATAAAAAGAAGTGAAAAGTTCTTTACAGATTTGTCCGAACATTTTAAAAACAACTGAAATGCACATTTGAATATAATCCTCCTGTGTGTGTTTTTTCACCGATAATTGGAACAGCAATGCAAGATACTTAGCATTTTTTACATGTGATGGGTTTTATAGCGGTAATTCTAATTTACTCTTTTCTTCCTTGGGGTACAGATTGCTCTAGAACTTGTAAAGAAAATCAGCGTGCCATTTAATAACACCAGAAAGTGGCAGCATAACAAAGGCCACCCTATCTTCTTCACATGGAAGAGTGGTGCAGACAGATTACACGGGCTCAACATGGCAATAAAGCTGCATATGTACAAGCCCCTATCGCCACCACAACATCACCTATATTGACGTTTGGTGGCAAAGGGGCTGCGCCTTATGTACAAGGAAGCGTTAAGCCACGTAACATGACTTAACGCTGCCTTGTACATAAGGCCCCCTTTCCCACTATGGTTAGCGTGAAAGGGGCATAGCATGAAATGGGTGGGCAGTGGGCGTTGCAGTGGGTGTTCCACCGAACATCCATTCATTTTGACGCTGCCCCCTATGTACAAGGGTGGCGTAAATAGGAGGCAGCACCAAAATTGAGACCAGGTAAAAACTGGTCTTAAGATGGCGAAACAAGGAGAAATGCATCATTTCTCCTAGTTTTTGCTTTTTCCATGTATGCTGCCTTTTGCAGTACCATTGGAAAAAGCAAAATGCCATTGTTTGTTTATGTATAGGAAGGTGAGGGATAAAACTCTGATTTCCCCTATGTTAGTAGTATGGGTCGTAGATATATATTGTGTTAGCATGATGTATCTATATATATTTAGTATACAGGTATGCATAGAATGTAATCTATAACTTCTTTAGTTGAGTTAGTAAGGGTATATGCTGTGTGTGGGTTCTGTTTTCATTGAGTAGGCCAAAACTATACAGACGCCATCTTTTCTGTTTGCGTTAGGCCCAAATAGTAATCATGTGTTACCTTCCAATTGCTGTCAGGCCCTAGCTTAGTTGATTTGCTGGAGACAGCTGAATACATGCTATTCTTCTCTTCTCCTGGGACTCAAGGCGACATCTGGCTTTGGGTGCGATAAGCGCATTCCTGTAGGTGCCGTGCCTGTTCTGCCGGGCACTGAGATGAAAGGGAGTCACCCCTACTGACCTCCCCAATAATAACTAAAGCAGAGCTTTGTACTAATCACGTGTGCCATGTATGGTCCTTCCTCGAGGGCCAAGAGCCAAGTAGTGTTTTTCCATCTACGGTGTTTCATGCGCTATGCCGAAGAATTATGTGTTGTTTTGACTGTAAACCAGCAGTCTTCTCCAATCACCTGGATGGGTGAGGATGGGAGAGGCTCCTCTATAGAGTATTTTGTATAATAAACGATTGAACTTTCTTCACTGCCAACTGACTGGTTATTGGGTAATTGGTATTGGGGCTATTGGTAAGTACAGCTCCTTATGTTATTTTTTTATGGTACGTCAGTTGGCGACTCTGGTAGGACTCCGCATTTGGGTCGTCCTCCCGTAAACGGGTAGAAAAGGACAAAGAAAAAGGGGAGCTCTGGTCGAGTGGGTGGACTTACCAGAGATTCTGACTTACTCCGCTCTCGCGATCAGGGAGCCCCAGCAGCTAGTGACCCTTCGCCGGAGACCTACTGGCGTAACCCAGGAGCTGACCATGTTGGTCTCCAGGAGTTGGCAGTGGAAAATATGCAATTGTACCTGCGTGCACCAGATGAGTGATTTGTGGTTGGTGTCTTTTGGAAATAAGCTGGTGAACAGAGCTTTGTAGCAGTTGACTGTATTTGATTTGGTGGTCGGTGTACCACGGAGAACTTTAGGGGTCTTACGGGGCAGCGTTGTGGCTGCAAGGGTGGATGCTCCACGGACTTGTTTGGTGAATAATAGAGATACTGATCGGACGCCTTGGTGTGACATGTGTGGTGTGCACCCGGCCGGACTGCTCTCGGAAAACTCTGTGGTTGTACCTGGGTAGCCATCGGGACATATCTGGAGCTACCCTAAGGTAGTGGGCTTAGCCAGAATAGTCCCGAGGGTGAACCAGGAAGATGGTCCGTAGGTCGGTCTGTGGTTAAACCCTGTCTGACGGTCTCTTGGTAGTCTCCGGACTGCCTGATTTTGGTATCTGTTGATCCGGAAATCTGCATTTGATTGGTTCTCCATGAACGGGAGTCGACGGGCTCAGTTCTTTTGCATTTAAGATGACATGTCGCTTTTAATTTTTCCCTTTGAACATGTTCCTGTTTGTATTGTCTTGTTTGAAGTTTGATTGATGAAAGAGGTGCGAGAATGCAAACATGGCGATGTTTGAAAGATCATTTTTCGGAATGAAATCAGATTGTCAGTGAACAAAGATGTCGTGTTTTAGTAAATTGTGTTTTGGATGCTATTGTCGCCGAAAGGGCACAAAATTGGATCAAAGTCAACCTGCCCCGCCAGAGGGTGGTCCGAGTTATGATATGTATGTTAAACATGGTCTTTCGCCTATTTTGTTTAATATACTATGGCATAAGTGTACAAAAGATAATGTGGAACTACAATGGTCTTTAACCGGGTCTTTTGATGAGAGAAAAATAAATTATCTGCAGGATCGATTATTTTCTAAACGTAGTCAACAAGCAATGTTTGATTCTTTTATTATGTGGCAGAAGGAATCAAAGCGCAGGTGCATTAGGGAGGAGAAGTTATGCAAAATGAAAGGAGGTCAGACAATCACACAAAAAGCCATAGCATATGATAAAGATCAGACTGAGAAAAATATTGATTGCGCAAATAGACAACATAGGTTGCAGGTAGATACAAGTTATGTAACTAGGACCGCACCAGAGGACGAGATAGAGGATTTGTTTGATGGGCGTCCAACTCCCCCTTATGTCCCACAACGCATATATCCTACAGTCTCTTTGACTCCAGCTTCAGCCCCAGTGGCCTCAGCTCCTGCGGGAACTTCTTCAGTTTTCTCTCTCCCTCAGTATTGGGGTCGGCTACTCTAATACCTGAGACATTGTCCTCTCCTTCTGTAACTTTGGTTGTTTTGGCTTCCCCTTCTCCGATTTGGGCATCCCAGTCTTCAAGCATGACCCCCGCCTTGCCCGATCAAACTCCCTCTCGTGGTCCGGGGGTCTTGATGCCCGACGATTGTATACTCGATCAGCGATCAGGTTGAAAGAGAAACAGACGGTCACTAATCAGGCGTTCCAATGGATGCGGAACCCTTTATATACTGTTACCGATATATGGAGTATTCTTAGAGATTATGAACCTGTTATGCAACAGCACACCCTGGAGCATATGACTACACGTCTGATTTCCTTGTGGGAACAGTGCTTTCTGGATGGAAGAGCCCCACAAGTAATGTATAATATTTTGGACTGGGCTCATGAATTTAAATTGGACTTGGAAGATGTGTATAGGAATATAGAGACTCTTGTGAAATATAGAGGGCGACTGCATCTGAAATGTCCTAATTTGGATTCCCAGTATCCTATGTGGGAAGTCCAACTATTTATCATCCTGAGATACCAGAGTTAAGAGATAATCAGAATCAGGTAACTAGAGCTCGTGTGGAGGCACGGTTTCAGGAGCAATGGGTCTACACCCCTTGGAAAAGAAGTGAGGTCCTTTCTCTGAAAGCACAACTCCCCAACCCTCGTAAAAACCCTACGGCCTGCTATAAGGAACTTACAGAGGCAGCCTCTTCAGCTGTGATGACCTTAGCGGACATTGAGTTAATTTCTTGGCTTACTAGTCCCCGTTGATGTATGGTGTCAGCTGCATGACCAGGATTATGTTGCAGAGTTGGGAGGGACTTGGAACCAGATTAAGGACTGGGACAAGGAGTGAAAGCTTGGCGATAAACCTTGACTTGAAGTATTGGCTTTGCCAGGTCGGATTATTACTTACATGCACTCTTTGATTCCGCCTCGTAAGGTAGACTGGGATAAACTGACAGCGTGTAAACAGAAAAAGGACGAGAGTGTGTTGGATTTCTTTACTAGATTTGAAGGGATATTTATTGACTTTAGTGGACAGGATTTGTCTGTGGAAGGCGGTGTACGACTATTTGTTAGTCGTTTTGTGACCAATCTGTTACCCGAGATTTTTGCACGGCTACAAGCCGCTGAGAATACTTGGACCACTTCCACACCCTCGATTATACTAAGCATGGCTCAGTATTACGAACATAGAGAAAATGAGAGTAAGGATAAGTCAGAAAAGAAAGCAAAGGATCTTAAGACACGAGTATTGCTACAACAAGTTATAAGAGGATGAGGCGGAGATCGAGGCGGAAGAGGGTTTGTCCCGAGGGGGGCGAGAGCTGGACGAGGAGGAGGTCCAGCTGTTGCGTTGGGAATAGACCAGTGCTCCTACTGTAAACAGGAAGGGCATTGGCGAGCTCAGTGTCCATTGTTGCTGGCTCGGAACCGGGCAGTGAGGGGAAGAGGAAGAGGTCGAGGTGGCGTAGATCAAAGTGATATGCGAAGAGAAGAAGCGTTGCATGGTGAGTCAGTAAAGAATTACTTTGATAATCCGAGAGGAAGGCAGTATTACAATGAGGATTGTGCGTTTGAGGGAAGCGATGGGTATGGCTATACATAGGACAGTCATGGACAGAGTTGGGGCCAGGTGCCAGTACCCGTTGATCAACAAAGGCCCTATATGACAGGGCGATTGATGGGGGCTTCTGAAAACGTTTTAGTTGATACGGGTGCAATGAATAGTTCGATTGCCCGTTCACTGGTCTGCTCTGTCTGGGCGAAAAAAAAATCTGTTAGGACTGGATTTGCTAAAGAAATTGCATACTAAAATTCATTGTTCCCCTGTTTATTTGACCATACAATCACCTGGTGAACATACCCGACAATGTTTCACCAAGAATAAACCCCTCCCTCCGGAGTTCGCTGCTATTCCATCGACTCTGTGGGCGACGGGGATACGGATGTTGGTTTATTAAAAATTCCGCCTGTCTCTATTACGCTAAAAACAAACGCTCATTTGCCTTGCATACCTCAGTACAAGATTTCACCGGCTGGTGAAAAGGCTCTGCTTGCTATTATTCAGGACCTGATTGATAAAGGTGTAGTAGAAGAAACAGCCGCAAATGTATGTAATAGCCCTATATTACCGATCTTAAAGAAAGCCCCTGTTGGAAATGAGTTTGACCATGTTGATACTTATCGTTTTGTAATTGACCTACGAGAAATTAACAAAATAGTGGTTCTGCAGTACCCGGTGGTTTCTGACATCACTACGATTCTTACCATGATTCCTCCCACTGCAAAGTATTTCTCGGTTATTAATGCTTTCTTTAGCATTCCGATCCATCCTGATAGCCGTCATATTTTTGGCTTCTCCTTATCTGGACGCAGCTTTCGATTTTGCCGTGCTCCCCAGGGGTACACTGAGTGTCCTGTTATTTATAGTCAGGCTTTGAAAGCAGTATTAGATGTATTAACCCTACCCCCTGGCAACGTGCTTCTCCAGTATGTTGATGATCTGTTGGTGGCTTCCGATACTGAGGAAGGCTGTTTGGAAGCCACGGTTAAATGATGATCTCATTTGGCAGCCAACAGCAACAAGGTTTCCCTCTCCAAATTCCAATATTGTCGACAGGAGGTGACTTATCTTGGTCTTCTACTGTCGAAAGAGGGGAGGAGACTAACTCCTGAACGGGTGACTACTATTTCTAACATGTCTGTACCTCGTACTCAGCGTAATGTTCGTGCATTTCTTGGCATAACCTCTTACTGTCGGCACCGGATTCCTAATTTTTCTCTTCTTACTAAACCCCTCCTGTATTTGACTACTAAAGATGTGCATGAACCCTAACCTTGGTCGAAGAATGTCAGGAAGCTTTTGACTCTTTGAAATCTGCGCTTTGCTCTGCACCCGTCTTGGGTACTCCTGACAACCGAAAACCTTTCGTGCTTTATATACATGAGGTGGACGGCTGTTCGCTTTCAGTGTTAACACAAGGATTTGGTGGTAAGCAAAGACCTTGTGCTTATTTCTCAGCGGTGTTGGATAACGTCGCCAGAGCGCTTCCCAGCTGTCTAAGGGCTTCTGTCGCTGTTGCGGTGGCCATTCGACAGTCGGAGGGGCTCGTTCTGAATACTGACCTCATAGTGATGGTACCACATGCTGTGGAAACATTATTGAACAAAACGAAGACTCAGCACCTTACGAGTGCTCGTCTTACTGGTTATGAATTGACTTTGTTTGCTCCTCATATTACAATTAAGCGGTGTGCCACTATGAACCCTGCCACGTTGCTACCCCTCCCTTTGGATGAAAAAACTAATGACATACATGATTGTATATTTTGGACCGGAGAAGAAACGAAGGGACGGGTAGACCTTACAGACATTCCTCTATCTGACCACCAAGGGGAATTGTATGTCGATGGCTCTTGTTTCAAGTTACCAGATGGCACGACAACAGCTGCGTATGCGATTACGACCCTCTGCACTGTAGTTGAGGCTTCTCGAGTACCCTATCAGTCAGCACAAGCAGCTGAGTTAGTTGCATTACTTCGAGCTTGTGAGTTGAGTGAAGGCTTGAGAGTAAACATTTATACAAATAGCCAATATGCCTTCGGCGTGGCTCACAGTTTCGCCCGCCTATGGGCAGAGAGAAGTTTCTTCACTTCTCATGGTCAAAGAAAACAACATGGTCCTTTCATTTTACGATTACTAACAGCATTAACTTTATCAGAAAAGGTGGCTGTAGTTAAATGCAGCACACATTAAACAGTAGTGGATGAAGTGGGTGAAGGAAATGCTTTTGCTTATCAGGTTGCGAAGGAAACTACAAAATCTAAAATGTCATCAATGTTTCTAGCTACCTCCGCTAGGTGGGTGGCAAAAACAGAAATGTTTGATAATACTATGGAAAGTGTTCGAGACATACAGAAAGAAACTACACCCTCTGAATTGGCCCGTTGGGAAAAGGAAGTGGGAAGACTAGATGAAAACGATTGCTGGGTCGATTTGACTGAAAAACAGAGATGGTTGCTACCTAACGCATTGTTTAATGCTGTACTGACCATGGCACATGACCCAGCACATATCAGGGCAAAAGGCATCTGTGCCCTTTTGGACGCTGTGTGGAATAACCCTAATATTTTTAAGACTGCTGCCCATTTGGTCCAATATTGCATGGTTTGTTGGCAATACAACCCTGAAGGCAGGGAACCAGTTCTCAGTGGGAATTTTGCACCACCATCTTTGCCGTTTGAGGTGCTCCAAATGGATTATATCCAATTGGACGTGTGAATAATCTGAAATATGTCTTGGTTGTAGGATGCGCCTTTAGTAAATGGGTGGAGGCCTACCCGACCAAGGAAAACACTTCTTTAGCAACAGCAAAGGCTTTGATAAAAGAGTTTTCCCGCGCTATGGATTACCTCGGGTGATCTGGACAGATAACGGGGAACACTTTAATGCAGAGCTTATCAGTCATGTTTGTAATGGACTACAAATCAAACAAAAGTTTCATGTAGTCCGACACCCACAGTCAGCAGGACTGGTTAAAAAATACAATGGAATTTTGAAATTAAAAATGGCCAAAATTCAACAGGGTACTGGGCTGAAATGGCCCGATGCTCTACCATTAGCCTTGATGTACGAGTTACCCCACATTCCTGATCTGGTTTGTCACCTTATGAGGTCATCTTTGGACGACCAGCTAATTTTTGGGGTGTCCCGAGACCCAGAACGTTTCGAGATATTGAATACCCTATGATGACAGATTATTTATATGCTTTGAGTAAAGATCTACGTTCCATTCATCAACAGGTGTTAGCAGTGTTGCAGCCCCTGCCGGAGGGTCCCGGACATCGCTTGGAACCAGGACAGTGTGTCCTAGTCTGAAATTATCAGCGGAAATTCAGTTTGGATCCTTGCTGGTCAAAGCCCCACCAAATTCTCCTGGCTACACGGACGGCAGTGAAGGTGGACGCCAAGCGGCACTGGATAAACATCTCGCATTTGAAGAGATTGCCCCTCCCGCTTCCACATGATCAGCGGAACAAGGAAGGAATTTTGACCCAGGAGTGAAAGAGCCCCTCGCTTTGTTCCTTTTTCTGACGCCCTGGAAATCGGAGATGGGCAAGGGGAAGGAGTACCGGCCTCGGAAAGGGTCTTGGCATTTGAATCAGAAATTGCCCCGGATTCTGTTGCTTCTGTTGTCAATCAACAAGTTCATGATATTCCTATTGCAGAGGATGTGCCTTCCGCTATTTTGTTCTCTGACCAGGAGACACCTGGCCATGCTCAGTACAACCTGCGGCCCAGAAAACAACATGGTACCCCAGATGAACATGGCAGGAGACAGGGAAAGACTTGAGTAATAGGGTTTGTTAGAAACTTTTCTGGGGTACTGAGCGGGACACTGGACTGAACACGTTGAGAGCCTGGAACATTTTGCTTGCTCTCTTCAGAAAGAAAGACTGCACTTCTTCAAGAGTTGTGTGAATGCATAACTCCAACGCGAGGATTTGTTTTTTGGTTTCCTTTGATGAACGATAGGAGCCTGCCTGTGAGGCTCTAAACAGACACAGGAAAGAAGAACCCTCTGGCAGGTTGGACTGCATTGCCCAAGTTTAGTTTTTTGACTTTTAGTTAGCATGTATCCCTTTGCCCGTTTTGTCCCTGAGGAGGAACGACCTTTTGCACCCCGTTATTACCCTACATATGTACCCGTCTTTTCCAGTTGGACCATGCGTGTAAAGATAGCCTTTGTAGTTACTATTACGATTTTGTTTATGATATTAATGAGTGTTTTTGTATATTTGGAGTTTCGCCATCCTATGTCTACTATTCTGGGAACAACGACCCCATCCCCAGAGCATCTATTTTATACCTTGGCCCCACATAAAGAAAGGCTCCGTCAAACCTACACTAAAAATGTGTTTGTAGAAATGCTTCACCAGACGCACAGTGCAACAAATACGACCAACTGTTGGGTTTGTGGCCTTTTGCCCTCTGTGATGCATAGACATGATTTGTTTATCTCTTTACCTTTATCATATTTAGGAAGTTGTGAGGCTTGGTTTAAATTGTTGTCCATGATGTATATGCATTACACTGTAGATACTGCTCGTTATTCTGAGAAAGACTATGAGATGATTTTAGCATACATAGAAATGCACCAGGGTTTCGACCCGAGGGAAATAGTGGAGAAGGGTCATTAGATCCAAATGCACGTATGAATATGTACATGGAGTATGAAAATGTTACTTGGCTCAGGAATGAGATCTTAGATTTTGCAGAGTTTAATTTCACTCAGTATTTCCAACAATTTAAAGAAAGAAATGTCACCAATGATAAGGCAATCCCAGTACCTATACTAAACAGTACTTCAGCTTTCTGTATTCAGGGGGCAGGACAAATACCAATAGGAGAAAGCCAGTGTAAGTATGCCTATCGGCTGCGTACTTTCAGTAACCCCCCATTATTGACCCCTCCTAATGTATACTTTGTATGAGGAGAAAATGCATATACATGGCTTCCTCGTAGTTGGGCGGGTCGTTGTTATCTGTCTTTCCTGTACCCTCCAGTGTATATAGCTCCTGCTAATTACCATAAGGACCATCGATTAGAGAAGCGAGGCCTACCCCTCATTAGAAATGTGAGAGATTTAAAAAATAAAACAAATTTCGTAGCGCGTGCTGCATCGCATTTTGCGATGCATGGTGCGCTACGAAATTCGTTTTATTTTTTAAATTGTTTACTTACCTGCAATTGGCCATATTCCGGTGTTTACCACTGTCCACCTTGCCCCTCCCCCGCACCGCCTCCCTGCCCCACCGAACTCCCCCCACAGGCCGCGGCTGGTGCCTCATGGGAACAGTCCAGCCCGAACTGCCAAGCCATGCCTTCCCTGGACTGGAAAGAAGCTTCCGAGGATCGGTTTCTGGCATTTCAGCCGTCTTCAGCCGGCTTGCTTGAATCCAGTGGCAAAGTGAGCAAGGGACTCACGTCTGAGCATACCCTGCCAACTTATGGCGAACAAAGTGGTACAAAAGGGGGTGGTGATGGACAGAGCATCTGAACCTATCAAACACTCACACCCAGTCAACAGATCTGGGTTTAATCCATCACTGTTCTTTAGCCCACTCTGCCACCCCAGTTCAAACATGGCCATATGCAAATCAGTCTGACCCTGTGCCTCATGGGAACAGACCAGCCCGAACTGCCAAGCCATGCCTTCCCTGGACCGGAAACAAGCTTCCGAGGACCGGTTTCTGGAATTTCAGCCGTCTTCAGCCCGGCTTGCTTGAATCCAGTGGAAAGGTGAGCAAGGGACTCACATCTGAGCATACCCTGCCAACTTATGGCGAACAAAGTGGTACAAAAGGGGGTGGTGATGGACAGAGCATCTGAACCAATCAAACTGGAATGGCATGGTGAGCAAAAAAATGATGGATTTCAGCCCAGATCACTGAACTGGGGTGAATGTATGAAATGTTTCTGCATTCTGTCCATCACCTGTTGTTTTTGCATTTGTCACCCCGAGTGGGACAGTATGCTCAGACGTGAGTCCCGTGCTCTCCATGCCACTGGAATCAAGCTATCCAGGCTGATGAGGGCTGAAAGCCCGAAACCGGTCCTTGGATGCTTGTTTCCAGTCCAGGGAGGACCTGGCTTGGCAGTTCGGGCTGGACTGTTCCCATGGGGCACAGGGTCAAGACTGATTTGCATATGGCTGGGTTCAAACTGGAATGGCATGGTGAGCAAAAAAACGATGGATTTAGGCCCAGATCTCTGTACTGGGGTGAATGTATGACATTGTTCTGCATTCTGTCCATCACCTATTGTTTTTGCATTTATCACCCCGAGTGGGACGGGTATGCTCAGACGTGAGTCCCGTGCTCTCCATGCCACTCGAATCAAGCTATCCAGGCTGATGAGGGCTGAAGGCCCGAAACCGGTCCTTGGATGCTTGTTTCCAGTCCAGGGAGGACCTGGCTTGGCAGTTCGGGCTGGACTGTCCCATGGGGCACAGGGTCAAGACTGATTTTCATATGGCTGGGTTCAAACTGGAATGGTATGGTGAGCAAAAAAACGATGGATTTAGGCCCAGATCTCTGTACTGGGGTGAATGTATGACATAGTTCTGCATTCTGTCCATCACCTGTTGTTTTTGCATTTGTCACCCCGAGTGGGACGGGTATGCTCAGACGTGAGTCCCTTGCTCTCCATTCCACTGGAATCAAGCTATCCAGGCTGATGAGGGTTGAAAGCCCGAAACCGGTCCTTGGATGCTTGTTTGCAGTCCAGGGAGGACCTGGCTTGGCAGTTCGGGCTGGACTATTCCCATGGGGCACAGGGTCAAGCATGATTTGCATATGGCTGGGTTCAAACTGGAATGGCATGGTGAGCAAAAAAACGATGGATTTAGGCCCAGATCTCTGTACTGGGGTGAATGTATGACATTGTTCTGCATTCTGTCCATCACCTGTTGTTTTTGCATTTGTCACCCCGAGTGGGACGGGTATGCTCAGACGTGAGTCCCGTGCTCTCCATGCCTCTAGAATCAAGCTATCCAGGCTGATGAGGGCTGAAAGCCCAAAACCGGTCCTTGGATGCTTGTTTCCAGTCCAGGAGGACCTGGCTTGGCAGTTAGGGCTGGACTGTTCCCATGGGGCACAGGGTCAAGACTGATTTCCATATGGCTGGGTTCAAACTGCAATGGCATGGTGAGCAAAAAAACGATGGATTTAGGCCCAGATCTCTGTACTGGAGTGAATGTATGACATTGTTCTGCATTCTGTCCATCACCTGTTGTTGTTGCTGATGAAAGTCTAAGCACCCTTTATGGGGCAGCAAGAGACAGAAACATGTTGGCTATAGGGTCCTAGGAACATAATCTCCAGAGAGACCCTTATAATTCATTCTTTTAACATCGTTGCCAGACCCAAGAGTAAAGGGTCACTGGGGTCTGACATCGATTTGTAATCTTTATCCCCCTGGCCAAAAACTATTTCACTTAGTGCTCCCTGAAATATGGTCGAGCCCACCCTGCCTTGTAGGCGTCAGGGTGTCCCGATGATGAAGCATGTCACCACTAGGGTGTGTGAGGGAATAAAATAACAAAAGGAATTACTTCCTTCCCCACACAGCAGTGGTGTTACCACTTCACACAGGGCATATCACCTATTATAAAATAGTCTGTTTAAGTTAGCCAATAAATTCATCTATGGCAAACTAGCTCGCACGGGGAGTACCTATTGTGATACAGTATCTACCCACGGGAGGGTGTACTCCCTTCTGAGTTCCTCTCGGCCCCCCCATCCAAGCGAAGATTTTTTCCTCGCACGGATAAGTGTTTCAGGTTCTAGAGCACCATCCTGCCACACTGCTCTGACTCCCCCTTTAGGTCTCAAAGTCTCAATCTGAATATGAAAGGGTCAATAAGCACCCCAGAGAAACTCTGAGTAGTTGATGAGTCCCTTAGCCAGTTACAGAAGTTGGGCAATTTACATTATTTTTCTGCAATCCAGGAGATATCATTCTAGCATTCGATTAGACTCAAGTTGTATAGTTGTTGGCGCTGGGAAACAAATCCTCTTCCTAGGCCACTTATTTCCTGTCTTTACCTTCTCGAAGCCCAACGGTTCTACTCTGGAGGCAATAGAATATAGCACTTTTGTTCCCCATCCTCTAATATTCCTGACACTATGGGGAATATGGAAAGGGAAATGCGTAATGCATCACACATAGAAGGAGCAAATACCAGGCAAAATTAATCATTTTTCCTAGTACTGCCATCCTAAGACCAGGTTTTACCTGGCCTTATTTTTGGCGCTTCCCCATCCTTCCAAATATAGGACGGAGTAAAAAAGCATTGGGTGTTGTGGAGGAACG
The DNA here is from genome assembly GCF_964261635.1 of Lissotriton helveticus. Classification (NCBI taxonomy): domain Eukaryota; kingdom Metazoa; phylum Chordata; class Amphibia; order Caudata; family Salamandridae; genus Lissotriton; species Lissotriton helveticus. The sequence goes on along the minus strand of NC_136071.1, from coordinate 570,623,814 downwards.
CCCACTGCAAAACCCATTTTCCGCCCCTTTGCCACAGCCGACTGCTGCAGAAAAGGCATATTTACAAGGCGTCGTAAGAGTTACATTTCTAATAACATCTTCAACATTAATATGCACTCATTAAATGATTCTATTAAGGGTCATCATGGAGCTTTTCAGTAATATATTCAAAATTCTCCCTAGTTTATTAACCCGTTTGTTGCGGCGGGAATTCTGCCGCGGCGCGGGGGGCTGAGCACGGAGCTTTGGTTCTCATGATGGCTCCATGCCGTGGTGAGAGCGTGGTTCTGTCATGACCCCGCCTGCTCATTAATTCGCCCACACAGGCAGGGAATTGGTGCCACGTGGGAAGAGCAGCAGCAGCATGACGGAACAAAGCTGTAATGGGCCTAGTTTTCTTAATTTCCCGCCTCTCACCCTGGATGAGATCAACCGCCTCCTTGATAACACTAAATCTGGCTCCCCTTTGGACCCTTGTCCGCTTAAAATCATGAAGGCCTTGTAGGGAGGTGGTTATCCCCCCCCCTTCTAGAGGTGATGAACCTAGCAATTATGGAGGGAATTTTTCCCCTCTCTTGGAAATCGGCGGTTGTCAAACCTCTCTTGAAGAAGGCCTCTCTAGACCCTGGTGTCCTGAACATTTTTCGACCCATCTCCTTGTTACCAGCCCCCGCCAAAATACTTGAGGCTCACCTTAACCACCATCTTACCGCCTTCTTGGATGACTCGAGCCTGCTGGACATCTCGCAAAATGGCTTTCGAAGAGCCCACAGTACGGAATCTGCCGTTACTGTGGTCATTAATAATATCCGCTCGAAGGTGGATAAGGGCCATACCACCCTCCGTTTCCTACTCGACCTTACGGCAGCCTTCAACACCCTGTCTCCCTTGGTCTTGGTTGCTAGGCTCAGGGAGATAGGAGTTGGAGGCCCAGCCCTTAGTCTTCTGGCCTCCTTTCTCCATTAAAGGGAACAAAGAGTGAAGCTGGGTGACTTTTTGTCCCCCTCCAAACCAGTGCAATGTGGGGTCCCCCAGGGATCCTCTTTAAGTCCCACACTCTTTAATATCTACGTGGCCCCACTTGCCAGGGTAGTGAGATCTTACGGGTTTGAGGTGTTGTCGTATGCCGACGACACTCAAATCATGGTCTCTCTTACACAGTCTGTGAATGACTCTGCCCTGAATTTTAGAACTTGCATGGAGGCAGTATCCCAATGGATGATCCAGAACTTCTTAAAACTTAACGGAGAGAAGACGGAGGTCTTGACCTTTGGGGGTAGTCAAGACGTTTGGTCAATCGACTGGTCTCCCTTGGTTATTGTCCCCTTCCCTCCCACTCTGCTAGGAACCTGGGAGTCCTGATTGATACCTCTCTTTCCTTTGACCGGCAGGTCAGCAGGACCATGTCCACCTGCTGTGGTATTATTAGGATACTTATAAAGATTGCATCTTAACTTTCTCCTGATGCCCGGAAGCAGGCCAAAGTGGCTCTCGTCTCCTCGAGATTAGATTATTGCAACGCTCTGTATGTGGGCATGAACAAGAGCCTTGTTTATCGCCTACAGATGGTGCAGAACGCCACGGCCAGGATGGTCCTCAATCTCCCTAGGATTTCAACTGTATCCTTGGCCAGAAAAAACCTTCATTGGCTGCCCGTCCAGTCTAGGATCTCTTTTAAGCTTCTTTGCCTTGCCCACAGGGCTATTTATGGCTCTGGATCAGAGGGCATTAGGTCCCTCCTTCATCCTTACTCCTCCAGTAGAGCCCTTCAGTCATCTTCCAAAAATCTCCTTCTAGTCCCTAGATATGCCAAAGCAAGATGGGGTGGTAAAGCTTTTTCCACCTTGTTACCTAAGCTCTGGAACTACCTCCCCCCTGAACTGGTAGGACAACCCTCGCTGGCGTGTTTTCGCAAAGAATTGAAAACCTGGTTGTTTCGAGAGGCCTAATCGTAGACTTGGATCCGGTGATTTGAGATTTTCTGTCCTGTTTGGCGCCCTGATGCCCTTGGGCTAAGTTGCGCGGTATAAGTCTCCACTCACTCACTCTGTAATGAGCACACGATACCCGTGACTTATGACGGTGTTGTTCCGTCATTAGCACGCAAGGGGTTAAAAGTTACAACAACGAAAATAAATAAATGCTAATCCTATATAAAACAACATAAAAAGTAACATGTAAGGGAGGAGCCAAAAGATGCTCCTCCATAAGTGAATTATACTTGATTAAGAGAGAGTACATATACTGTGGGTAAAGTACCTTGAGTGGAAGTGGATTATGAATTCTTGTTTTTGTGATGCTTTATTGAGGAGTTATTATAATAATAGATGTTGAGTGAGAACTTTGTAATTTTACCTTCCGCCCCAGATCTACAGAGGTGACAGAAAATTATATTTTGAAAGGGATTTTGAATAATTACTCTCCCTATAAGTGTGTGAATATGAACAAGAATCCTTATAATAATGTATAAAAATTATGAGTATGATGGTCCTTAATTTATATCAGAGTTGATTTGATGATTAAATGACATGGTTTGTATAATATTGGTTGAAACCTGACTCAAAAGACTATTGAACGAAATAATATAGGACAAATGAGAAATGTATGGAATGTACAGGCGGATTCTATGGAATTTGATGTATATAATAATTGTTTCTTTGATTGTTTGTAGATGCATCATTGGAAGGGTTTGAGAATAAGGGTAACCAGAATACGATTGTCATGATGAAGGCTGAGAAGTTACTGATCAAAACTATGAATTCCTAGTTGATAGTATTATATAAAGTGTTGCAAGGCCACCCAGAAAAGTAAACAATAGATTAATATATGTACTGCGACGTGGACATTTTAAAGAAAACGTTAATACTACATACAATGACTGTTGCTGTCTCTGCCAAGTTTTTTATGGGTATAATGAGTAAATGATTTCATTATTTGAATAGACTTGCATCACTAGGTTTTTGACTAATTCTGTTCTGTTCATAAGCTTTATTCGATTGTAACAAATTTACTATCATAAAAGCACAAATTAAAAAAACATTTAACATTATATTCAATCAAGTATAAAATTACAGGAGAAGCAGCTATCTTATTGTGCAAAAACGCATTCATAGAGCACATAATGTTGTTACATGAAGAATTAAAAACCATTCGAACAAGAATTATAATTCATCAGTGGTAATTAAACTGTTCCTTAAGTAAAATACTCTCTTTAACAACATGGCTAGCCTCCAAACTACATGATCATTATCCAATAACTGAAGTTTTAAAAAAGCAGGACGACATTGTCATAGCCCATAAGTTTGTAAAAACGGAACCAACCACACTTTTCTTAATTCGGAATCAAATAAAAGAGAACGGTGTGGATGGTAAACTGGCGTGAGTGATTATCCCAAGGACACAGCGGGAGTTTGTCTCGACCAATAATTCATTTTGGGCCACGACACCAGTCTATTGAATATATTTAACCTACATCAAGCCAGTAACATTCTATCAAAGGTAACAGTTACATATGACAAGTATGGTTCCATTCCAACTGTAGTTAAAATAATTTAGTGTTGGTTGACGGTGGGCTTGGTAAGTTCATTAGGCAGTCTGGCCTCTTCTAAAATACAGAGACCCTCCCTTTTTAATGTTTCCCGTGAAACCATCTGCAAGGAACGTGGGTTTGTAAAATTTTCTGGGTGCCCTAAATCAATCATAAAATCATGGACAAAGCTAATCGATGATATTTTTAGGTTACCATCTAATTTAAGACAATCAGCGAGGATATCCCGGTTTAACTGTGTCTGCTCCTTGATCCAGATTGTATGCCACAATAGAATCAGTTCTATTTTAATTAGATCAGATAAAAAGGGGAGACCCAGTTCTTTGTGGCAGACAAAAAGATGAAATATTTGGGGGGGGACGGATAATATAAATCTTAGAAAAGAATTCTCCACTTGTTGCATATAATTCTATATTAATCAAAAATAATGAATTTTGATGAAGAATGAATTAAAGGTTTACATTGGCAAAATAAATGAAAAGAAAAATATTTTTGCAATAATAATGTGGTTTAAATATATCTTTTTACAACAAGTTGTGATAGATATCAATATACATTTTGAAGTTCTACTTTTACTTCTTCCCTAAATTGACCAGGTAATACCTGGCAGAATTTGTGCAGAGAAAATACAGCATAAGCTGTGTTGTGCAATGTGAAAGTAGGAAAAAAACTATATTAACACATTATTCTCCATTTACAGATGCATCCACTGATTACCACCTCTGGCATTATCTGTATTTACAGAATCCAAACTTACATGAAAACATAAGAGAAGCCCACAACCGTGAAAAACAATTAAAACCGAGACATATTTCCAATACAAAAAATAGCAGGTTTTTCCAATTATTATTATGATCTCCAAACCCGTCCACAAAAATGCACTAGATTGCTTTCCATCCTGCCATACCAGTCACATTTCTTCTCTCTTCTTTTGCTCTTGTACTCATTTCTTAAACCACTACATACAGGTCTCATCTAAGGTTTACTTGTGTGACCTTTCGCTTTGACCACTGTATCTTTTGCCTCCCTGGCATCATCTCATCTTGATATTCTCATGGTTTAACCTCATTGCTGATAATACAAAATCTTAATTTACATTCTACATTCATGACTGAGGATATCTTCATGCTATAGATCCATCAGGGCATGCTAAGTGGCACTCCTGTTTAAATTATTGAGACCTTCTATTCTTCTACTTCCACTGCTTTCAAAATCCTGTTAACTGGTTCTCCTATGTCACCAGATCAGACAGTAAAGCTTGAGTACGTACTTCATAGACTGATCCTGTGGTATATGGACTTACATGTGGCTCTGGGAGCTTTTTGGCAGGTGTGTCCACTCTTTGGAACTCTCTGAAACTTACTTACCGAAGATCCATTGTGAGAAACAGTTGTCCTTCCAATAAATATATGTTTATGCAATTATTACTTGAAAAACAATGACAACAATAGCCACACTACTAGGTATCAAAAGCCAGGATAGCCAACGAACATAAAACTAAGAAAAGCTAGAAAATTTTAAATCTTAATAAAATAGACTGCTGAATGGCTTAGCTATGTTATGGACAAGCTAACTATACATAGCATTTTGCAAATGTATTTACTTTACAAAGAAAAATTAAGCAACACAAGTAAAAAATATCTGCAGTCTAGAGTGGTAAGTACTCACAACAAGAATTCTAAGGTTTTCATATCACACATGTACTGAAACCAGTTTACATTTAATAACCTCAGACTAAAACCAAGGTTAGGAAGAGTGTGGAAAACAGCCCACCCTAACAGACATAACAGCTATACTGCACATCAATAAAGAACAGTTGGGAATATGAAATATATGCCAGGATATCTACTCGCCTTGACCCACTGGAGAGTCAATCTCGAGCATCTCCAAACATCATCACAAGTATAAGGATTATCTCTAACAAATCAAGCAAAGACACAAACAAAAGGTCCCTTTCTCTGACATAGAGTCATAGTAAGCATGGACTGCATTGGGATGTGTGAAAAAGCTGTGTCTTGCTATCATACACAACCTGCAATAATTTAGCAGGGAGTCTCTCTTAAAGTCAAAGTGCTACTGTTGTGTAGTGTGACAACATTAGGGAACATACCAACCCTCTCTCCTTTCGGCTGAAGTTTCTTTTTCTGACTTGATGTTTTGAAAATGATCTTACATTGTCTGGGACACCAAACCTCAGTATCAAGTTCTCCGCTCAAGTGAGGGACTCCTCGTAAGAAGATGGAAGCCCTGTTTTACTGCAATGGCAACATGAGTTGCCCCTCAAACAATTTCTTTTCTCCTTCACCAAGTACTGGAATTTACAGGTGAAATATGCTCAAATCTATTTTCTAATTTTACAAGTTTTGCCTCAAATAGTGCAAGTGTTGGTATAATGCCATTATCAAAAACCTATTCCCTTTTCACGTCGAATCCAAGCTCCTACTACTTTGACTTTGGCCATGGTCAGCCGTTGTGTAATCCTCTTCTTTGCAGTCTCAAAACACGTCTTTTATCATTTTTGATCATCCGGAGACACTTTAATTGTGATTACTCTGGATTCTACTCCGACAGAAACCTTATGTAGGTCCTTTAACATTTCCATCAGGTTAGTTTCTCCTCTGGAAAGCAGAGGATTCAAAGTGGTATTTACAAATGGCTGCATCCTTATCAATCTCCTAGATAGTGTTGGTCAAAGGAGAAACATTCTTTCTTTAGCCCTTTTGTTTGTTAACTTTTAGCTCCAGGCTTACATTCAAATTCTGCCATCCTCTGCACAAACACAGCCTTTCTAATGTAGCTTGTCTTATTCTACATGCTTCCAGGGACCTTAGGCAAGAGTGTTACTTCATGCACTAGCTCAAAATATCATCACTCTGCAGAGATGTTTAAGGGACGTTGTGGGAGGGATGGGCGAAACACAAATCTAGGAGGCCTGAGGCACTATTCTATTTTGGCATTTATTTCTTTTTAGCAACACATAAAATCTTTTATAATGTGAGTAGTATGTCTTAGCAGGAAAGCAAGACAGTCCTGGTGTTGTTGTTAGGGTCTCTGGGTTCTTGCTTTTAAATGATAACCTTCTTCCCTGTTTTTCCTTTTCCTTTAGGCACAGACCTCCGTGGTTGGTCGTCCCCGGTTGTTCCAGAAAAAAGATAGTGAGAATAAGGTAAGTAAAGGTCTGGAGGATTTCATTTGGGAAAAATAGAGGCCATCACCACACCTGTGGGTTTTGGGATTTAATCTGTCTTCTAGTGTGAGTTATGAATCCTCATCCCCCTTCCTTGTGGGTCCTAATCTGGTTCTCTCGTTCACAAGAAGATCAAGTGATTATGTGCTTTATCCTACAACATCTCTTCAAGGTCTGGCATAAACTATACTCCTCTTTGTTAGGGCCCTTTAAGCATTTTTATTGTCATTTTATAGGTTCTTTACTAGAAGCTGTCTCTTTTGTCCTGATACCCCTTTCAAGCCCTCCAAAAAAGAAAAGATTTAGCAAGAACCGGTGCGAAAATAAAGCAAGGAAAGCAAAAATGTAATCCTGGAAGAATTACGGGATATGCTTGATGTTTTCAACTACCCTCTCTCTTGTAATTTGTATAATATCTTAAACGGGCTTTTTGTTTCCCACCCTTCTCAATCTGTCCCCTTTTCCTTCCTAGACCGCTCCCCCAGTTTTTCCCTCCTCGTACCCACATGCACCAGGAAAGCTACAACTCTCCTGAGTTGCGGAGGGGAGTCAGGCTTCCCAGGGCAACCACCACTCTTCACTCCAAGTTTCAGGCGTGTTATCGTCTTCGGGGGTTTGTCTCCTCTATCCATCTCCTCTCTCTGCACCTTTGATGCCTTCCATCACTCTGATCCGGTTCCTCTCCCTCTCAACGCCGTCCGACTCCACACTATTCTTCTTTGTGTCTTCCGGGTGCCTCCTCCTTTTCTCTTTGGCCAATCAGGTTGTCCGCCACGTGCACCCCGCTTTCCTCTGTGAATGGTCCTCGGTGTCAGAAACCCCACCCTCTTCTTTCGTTGGTGACTTCTTGTTGTCGACATAAACCCTTTTTTTGTCTTTTTTTCACAGTGAAGGCGTTGTCCGTTCTTTCCGTCGTGCTGGAGCAAAAGAGGTAGGTGAAGATTGGTTCTTGTTATAGCGTTCTGATTTCTTATGTTTAACGGGTTGGTTTCAGGGAGCGGGAGCGGAACCTCGTCTGTCTCACAGGCCTACATAGACCTGCCCTTTGGACATCTACATTATGCAGCAATATTTCCTTCCAATTTTCGTGCAGCAACCTGGACATGGTGCCACCACCATGTCCAGGTTGCTGCACTTCCATCTTTCAGTTCAGCGTAATCAGGAATGGAGATATTCTCTTCTCTCTGGGCTTCAAATCTTTCCCTCCCTTTGTGATCAACATAGCAGCGTAATGAAGATGCGCCGGCCGCTCCACCCCTGTTCATCATGCAGCCATCTTCTCCCTGCAAGGCAGGGGGGGAGGGGATTGCCAGACCTCTTGGAATTATCCGATGGCTGCAGGGAGTTCAAACTCATTCGACTTCTCATGTGCAGGGCACCATCTCCCCTATTTTAGATACGTCCTGGTTGGCCATTTCTCGGTCCTATGGTTTTTCTATGGCCTTGAAGCAGGAGCCTGGCTGTAGTTCACAAAATTTGCATCTTCTGAGCCTGATGGCTAGTTCTGCCCCCAAAAATAAAATGTTTTTTTTTTTAATAAAATTACTGTTTTGAATGTAAAGTAATAAAATAGTTCTTATCAAATTATGACCCAATGGCTTCTTAACAGGTATTCCATTCTTCATTGTTTTCATTATTAGACAAAAAATTTTGTTGAATTGATTTCAAATAATTTTCTTATAAAGAAAAAAGTATTTGTACAAAATATTTTAGAAATCGTGTATACCAGCCTTTTCAGCTAAGAGGTTCATAACCCATAAATAACATACAATGGAAGCATTTTTAATGCGCTTTTCCCTTTCGCAGATTTAGATAACTATAACAATACTTTAAATTCAAACATGCAAGTGACCAAGCTCACAGCAACAGGAAATTACAGCAGGGTGTTACACTATTGGCATCATTGTACGGATAGTTCCATTTACAATGGCATAAAACGATTTAACAGTATAATTAAGGACCACAGATGTCTCACTACTGTTTCCTTTGTGTAGTCGTTTTGTTGTTTCAAGTTGTAAAATTAGGCAGGTACTGTTGGAAAGAATCACTGTAGCAGAAAGGCAGAGGGGATGGAGGAGGCAAAGAGTCACAGTACATAAAATAATATAAGTGATGTCAAGGAGAATAAAATGCCACAGGTCATAAGAGGAGAGTTAAACGAGCGATTAAAGTGTGGGTAACACTTTAATAAAAATAAAAAAAACTGGAGGACAACAGAAGAGAATGGGTTGTTTGCAGGGGAAGAGAGTGTGGAGTAAGAGAAATGTTCAACCAGGTAATCCTGAGTTAACACCAAGAAGGCAGCGATGGTGGTTACCACCACACAGAGGCATGAGAGCTAACCACCTTTACAACACATCAACGTGATATCATGAAATGTATAATTCTCTGAGCAACTTCATCAGGACGATTTACAAAGTAAATTTGCCATTTTGTATGAATTCTTTTTGTCAGTTCATTTGGTTGCTTGATTCATCACATTTAGTTTATCTTGTGACATTTGGGAACTCTGCTATTTCAAGATTAGTATCTGAAAATGTCATTTTGAGAATGGCTTTAGATGTACTTTACTATATTATGGTTTTATTAGACAAAAATCAGGTATAACAGGATCTCCAAATGAATAACTGGACTACTTTGACCCCAATGCTCTCCTGAAGCTGAACCTCCCTCACTAAATCTCTTTATGAGTAGGAACAGGTAACAATGCAGGAAATTACTATGCTAAATGTGTGCAATTGGGAATTGGAAACCATAGGCCACTGGGGACAGATTTATCAATATTTCACACAATGCAATGCGGTAAGACAACTTGCTGCACTGCATGAAACGAAGTGGGCAGAAATACACCAATGCACCATATTTACTAAGATATGAAGCATTCCTGATCTCTCGATGTTTTGGCACACTGAATGCTGCTTAGCGTCAATGCAATGTAGGTACCTTTAGGCCATGGTGCCAAGGTGCCTGTTTTACAAGCATAATTGATTTTGAACCAGAAACAATATCTCCCTGCAGAAAAACAATCCAGCATTATTTTCCTCATTACACCTTTGCTGGTAAAGCATACTATTTTGACACAACTGCTGGATTATTAACCTTGGCAAATCTGGGGTTGCATCAAAATCCATGGGTGGATGCACGGGAATACTCTTGCTCCACCATGGAATGCCTTGTGTGGCTCAGTAAAAATCCCACTTAAGAGCTTGTGTTGCCTTGTGCCACCTTGCATGATAGAAAGGCAATGTAAGCCCTCTGTAAATCTGGGCCTAGCTGTACTGTAGAGGCCCCCTTACCATTGAAGAGAGTCTTGAAGAGAGTGAAGAAAGGGGTGGGATGACTTAATCAAGTGACAACTCTCCAAAATCATAGTATGAAAGTACTGAAAATGTGAAAATGTGAAAATGCTACAGTCAAAAGATGCTACAGTCAAAAGATGTGTGTCAAACAGTGGGAAGTGACAGTAAATGTAAAGTTTATATTTTTTAAAAATACAATTTATTGATTTTGCTTTATAACTATCATACTCATGAATACATTTTATACATCATTATATTGAAAGCGAATTATCATATGTTTGCTGATTAAAATACTCTACAGTTGTTAATTTATACTGGATTTGCATAGTTTTAGCCATGTATTCACATTACATAGATTTGGTTTAAGACAAACATTTAGTATCTAGGTTTATTGCATATATGTTATATTAACAAACCGTTCGTCTCAACTACCACCCCTCTATTCTGGCTCCACCCGGTTTATTCACTGCTATGTTAGTGTGTCTCTGTCACCTTGATGTTAAATGTATGGCATTATTTGTGTTTACAGTGTGGTTGTGCATCTGATCTGTGCCTATGCTGGGCTCGACTATTCAGTGTTAAGTCTATAGACTCTTTCTATGCTTCAGGAGATATAGATAGGGGAGCACGTTCTAGGGCTTTGAAAGCCACTAACATGAGATCCCATTCCGTAGAGATCTGGTTCTTTCATAGTCCTCGGGCCTCTTCCCGTCTGATAGCTGTGCTCTCTGCCCCACCCCAGTGCACCACTTCACTGTGCTAATTGTGCACTGTTGGAGGTTTGATAGATTTCAATCTCATTGGTATGGATCATTTAGCTATGAGTAGAGCTAGGTCTAGGAAACACCTGCACTTTTTGTGATTTGGGGTGCCAATGGAGTCCTATTAAACACCTTTTAGCAGTTTCTCCTATTTGAAGACCTGTGACTGTTTCTATGTTGTGCCATACTTCTGCCCAGTATGCACTAAGGATTGGGCAGGACCATAACATGTGGACAATGTCGGCTTCTTCTCCTTTACATCGGGGGCAGGGATGCTGTGTTTTCAGGAACATACGTTGAAGGCGGTGTGGTGTAAGGTAAGCCTTGTGTAAGATCATATATTGTATACATTTAAAATTTGGCATGTCGTGGCGCTTTCTTGGGATATTTGAAGATACCAGCCCACTCCTTGTCAGAGAATCCCTTCTCTATTTCCCTGGACCATTTGTTCAGCAGTTCAACAAGGGATATCTCAGCATGTGTGCGGGGTCCATTATATAGACATTTTATGAGATGGTGCACTTCTCCCATTAAATACATTGCCTGCACTAATTTGGGTATTGGACGTTTCTCTCTGCTAGGAGCCCAGTGTCTCTTTACATAGCGAAATATAGAAGCATGTGTCATATATAAATTGCCCGGGACCCTGTTCTTCCATGTGAAGTTCTCATGAGCCATCAGGATACTGTTATTGAATAGTGCCCCTACAGTGTTGACCCCATCTTCAGTCCAGTTAAGGATGCTGCGTTTAGTGATCCATCTGTTGGGCATTGGGAGTCCTAGAAGGGTGATATTATTTGCATATGGGAGGCGTTGGTGCATGTATTGTATTGCTTTTTTCCAATAAGCAAGTGCTATGCGTAGTAGCATCGATGCATCTTGAGGGATCTTCCTTCGAGGCAGAATTAGAGTGTGTAAGGTTCCTCGGTTAATATCATGTTTAGTATATCCTAGTTCCTGTAGGTTGTGGCTCGCAACCCAGTAGGATAGCCACTGGAGTTGGCTCGCATCACAGTATGTGCAGAAGACTGGTGCCCCCAGTCCTCCTCTGCTTATCTGTTGCTGTAGTTTAGTGAGTCCCACCCTTCTTTGACTGGTCCCCCAGATCAAGTTCGGTATGATTGTGTCAAGTGTTTTAAAGAGAGAGGTAGGTGCTAGTACTGGTAGATTGGTAAAGAAGTATAGGAGGTGTGGGAGAACCACCATCTTAGATATGGCTATAAGGCCCATCACTGATAGCGGCAGTGAGATCCAGAAGGTCGTCTGGAAGCGGATCACCCTGATCGCTCTGGTCAGATTACCTTCTATTAAGTCTTTCTGAGATTTGTAAATTTAGATAACTAGAAACCTAAACGTGTGCTGCGCTACAGATAGGGTATATTGCCCAAATCGAATCGCATCTGGGTGGTCACCATCACGGAAGAAGAAAGTGTGTGACTTCTTCTCGTTTATGGCAAGTCCGGGAGGGCTAATCTACAAATTGAAATTTTTAACTAGCATGCTTAGGGTTACATTTTATTCTTTTACCATTTTGTATTCATAAAACTGTACATAATGTGATCTACGGTTCCGTCATGAGCGTCGGTTGGCCTGTGCTCATGACGGAACCGTTCCGTCATGGTTCCATAAGCCCAATGGAACGTTCAGCAGAGCGCAGGAATCTGCGCCGCGCTGAAGCGGTTCAAAGATTACACAAATCACATTATGTACAGTTTTATGAATACAAAATGGTAAAAGAATAAAATGTAACCCTAAGCATGCTAGTTAAAACATTTCAATTTGTAGAATAGCCCTCCCGGCCATTGCAAGTTCTATTAAAGTACATGTTCGATCTTGTCAATCAGCAGTACGGCCTCAGCAATGTCTGTTTTATCTAGGTTGCGATACACGTGCTGGATGAATTTGGACAAGTTTATGTTTAAAACAATATTATCTGGAGACAGAGCAGCGATAATGGCATGCCTACAGGTCCGAACTCCCAACCTGTTCCATTCTGACTTAAGCAGACATCTGCGTTGGAAATTAAATAAGATGCAGAACACATGCAAGATTGTTTCTGTTGCTAACCTGGATCCTCTGTAGTTGTTAGGCATGGCCCGTGATCCAGATTTATGAATGGGATGAATTATTGCGCCCCGCCATGAGTCCGGGATTGTCAGTGATCTCAGGGTGTAATTAAAGAGATTTAGTAACACCGTGGACCAGAAAGGGATGTCCGATTTGAATAGCCTTTGTGGCAGGCCATTCGGGCCTGGTGCTCCATCTTGTCTCCCCTTTGTCACTGCTTTGGCAACTCGGTCCTCGGTTAGTGCATACGCAGGGGTAAGTCCCCGATTTGTATCCAAGGAGGTATTCAGTGGTACATCTTCTGCAATCCCGCAACCCCTAGGTGGTCTGCTGCAATCCTGGTTGTCTTGTGCCTGAAAGTGATCTGTTAAATATGTTACCCATTCTGCTTCCTGTATATTTGCAGAGCCAGAGTTTATAAGGTGCCGGTTGGTGTGGTTAACAATGGACCAGAATTTCCTTGAGTTTTTTTGCTTGCTTTCCCACACCAATTTTACCCAGTATTGGTTTTCCTGAGCCTGTTTCTCTTGGGAGACTGCCCTCCTGAATGCTTTTTGGGCATGATGATATGTGGCAAGGAAGGCGCTGTTCCCCGGGAATTTTAAAACCAACCTCAATGCGGTGTTCCTTGCTCTCTTTAGTGGTTTTATGGCGGCGGAGGTTGCGGCCCCTGGTGGAGGAGAGCAGTTTGATCTCTGCACAGTCGCAGGATATGAGTTGATCAGGTGAAGGCACAGCTGCGACCATTTCCGTATTGGGTTGACATCTTTATCAGGACTACCTGTTATAAAGTCCTTGCTTGCTTTTAAAACACTCAGACTGTTGGATTCATTCCATTTGAGGCGCTTGAGGTTTTCGGTGTGAATTCCCTTGTAGGTTATAGGAGCCGCTTTATGGAGTTCCGGGTTTGTGGTGAAGGTGATGGCTTGGGGCCTGTGGTCGCTTTCAGACCGTGGGTGGATGCAGAAACAGTTCAACTTAAACAGTAGTTCTGAATTGCATATAGTGAAGTCTAAGTAAGACTTTTTTCTTCCATTCGACTAGGTCCAGTTTGGGGGTGAGTCGCTTGTTGTCCTTCCATTCACTACCAGGTAGCCTGCGTTATAGAATCTCATCAGGGAGAGTTCACCTAATATATTTGGGGCTTGGTTCGGAGGTTTGGATTGAGTCAAGGCCTCAACGATGTTAGTCAGGTCCGGCCCTTCCATGTCTGCTGCGTTCCCCTGAAATAGATTTGTGTTGAAATCTCCCGTGATGATGCGGACCGAATTGGGATATTCAGTAGCGATGTCATTCATAATTTCGCACAATCGGAATAGGTGGTCTTTTTTTGTACGGGTGCTAGGATTAATGTACACATTGACGAGGAGAGTTGGACGCTGCGTCCCCCAGGGATTGATTTTGACCCCAAGTAACCAGTCTTCATTGAGGTGAAATTGGTTGAAGGCACCTTTTAGGTTATTTGAGATATATATCGACAAACCGCCTTTGGGGTGGCCAAATCGGTTGTCCCTGAGAGCTGGTTTCCAAAACTCGATATATCCTTCTATGGGACGGCCCTCTGTCGCCCAGGTTTCCTGTAGGGCAATTGCTGTGTGTTTGCACAAGAAAGCCATAGTATCTTCATTTGAAGTTTTTTGATGAAGTCCACTGATATTCCATGAGCACAGTGAGAATGGAGGCCGTCCCTGCTTGGTGTCTCTTTTGGGCTGTGTGTCTGCCGCTGAGACGGGTTTTCTAGAGGAGTTGTGTGTTTCTACAGAAGTTTCCTCCGTTGGCAGTCAGTTTGCATGTTTTGATGACAGGGTTGCTGGCAGCCACCCCCAGCTATAATTCGATTCTTCATTGACACCGGCTTTTTCGGGCCCTATTGATTTGACATCGGCCCCTGAAGCATTTTTTAAGTCGGAGTAGGGTCTCGCGCGTCCTGTTGTTTTGGATGTTGACAGGTAGCTGGGTGAAGTCTGCCTTGTTAACAAGGAGGTGGGATACCCGGGGGTGGAGTACGGGTACACTCTAATTCCCCAGTTCCGCAGCGTCTGCTTCTGTTCAAGAAAAGCTCCTACCCAGCTAGCCGATGAAAAAGTCACCACAGTGACCTCAGAGGGTTGATTACCTCGAGGGGAGAGGAATTCGATGAATTCAATATTGTTCGTGGCCAGTCCAGCTAAACCTGGAATTCTTCTGCTAGTTTTAACAGATTGGATCTGTTAAGAATGTCGTGCCGCCCTTTAGATTTATATTCGGGTGCCAGTAGGATCTGATGGCACGGTGGATCGTTATAACACGGAACACTTGAGAGTTTAATGTTGGAATTTTCGAGTGTCCTGTCTGATTTAATTTTGTATAGCTGTTGTGACAGTCGTTGCGGAGCCCTCGTCAAATGTAAACTGTGACTGGTCGCAACTTTGGAATCGTTGCAAATGGTTTTAGAGTAATTGATTCTTGACATTGCGTTTTCTTTTCCCGGGCAAATGAGAACCGTCGGTGGTCTGGAGGTTTCTAGCGTCATCTTAGGCCCGGTTGCACTTGCCATATCTGAGCTCACCCTGATGGTTTCTGTGTGGGCCCTGCCCTCGGTTAGTTCTGGGGCCATTGTTTGATTGATTTGGTCCTTTGGACTACTCACAGAATCTTGAGTGAGTTTTTCCGGGGAGACTTCCTTGGGGGTAATTCTTTGCTCTGCGGCGCTGTTTTCGACAGGGTTTTTTTTATTTTTGACTTTTTTCAATATAGGGAAGAGTTCATGGTGGACCATGTTGGAGTTTGCCCTAAGTTTATTTCTGGCTTTGCGCTGGCATTTGCGCTCTCTTTTTCTACGTGGTAACACTGGCCCTGCGAGGGCCGCCAGTGTTGAGTCATTTTGAGAGATGGGGCTGTTTGTTTGCACAGGGTCAAGATAATCCTGCCTGGTGATGGGTCCGATTGGTGACAAAGGGGGGCCGTTTTCTGCCGTCGGGTTTGATTTTGATTGGGCGCTCTGAGTAAGACCATTCAGCTTCGTTTGGCCAGTGGTTGTTCCTGTGTTTAGAGCCTCCCCTTCTTTTGAGTTTGTGTTCTGATTAGCAGGAAACTCAGTGGGTTTTAAGTGTTCTTGCTGTGTGGGGGGTGGCGATTTGGTAAAAACGTTTCCTCCTCTCAACAACTTTACTTCCCTTATGACTGTGGTTAGGCATTCTGGGAGCAGTGAAAGAGAATCTATGATTGGGGAGCAACAGCAAGTTGATTCGGCAAGCTTCATGGAGGCTTGCGCCCGTAAGATTAAGGAATTAAGTTTATCTAGTTTGCTATCGATCCCAGACGTAAATAGTGCCAGGGTGTTTAGTAAGTCGACCTGCACTTCCAGTTTTATCAAATGGTAATTGAGTGCATTAACTGTTTGCTGCAGGGTTTGTAAAAGTTGTGGTCAAGCACGGGTCCCGGTGTTTTCTTCAAATTTTTTTTTATTTTTCTGTTGGGATTGGGCTGGACGTGGGTGAACTTTCAGATGTCTTGAGGAGAAGAGACAGGTCCGTCATAAACTGATCATTCTGGGGAGGCAATGCTGGCTGACTTTGCTATGTGTCCTTTGTGTGTCCAGGTGGCGAAAATATCATATACGGGGGGCTCAAAACTGGTGGTGCTGTTGTGAGGATTGTTGTTTGTGAGGTTGAGGATTTTTGACTGCTATTCAAGTGCTCGGGGTTGGCTTACCCGTGGATTTGTGCCGTCGTTGTTTGGTGAAGAAAGGCCACAAGAGGCATGGTCGTGGTCGCTGCGTTAGTTACAGTGGATTTAGGCGGCGTTACTTGGACCTCTGTTGGGTGCGTAGTGATCTCCAGTTGGGTTTGTAGTGCTTGACTGGGCCAGCGGTCCTCTGCTGGAGACACTGAAAACTTGTCCGATGGAAGGTGGTCAGGTTGAGAGTTTTTACTGGTTTGGTCGTTACAGGTGGACCCAAAAATATAAACCTCTGATGGCTCGATTGCCCTTGCGGTTTCGGGAGCCCAATGTTGCACCAAGGCCAAGTTAGGCGACCCAGGTTGACCCAAGTTAATCGAGCCTGGTTGCGCCAGGGGGGTAATAGTTGTTGCCTCCAAAAACTGCGCTCTTGGTTGAGGCGATTCCGCAGACTTAGTTGACGTTTTTTGAAGAAGTCCCGTATGCTTAACGGTTTTTGTGTTTTTAAAATGTGGCTGGCGTTGGCCGAGACCTCTGCGACGGCGGGTTGTGTTGCTTTCCTTCTTTTGGGCGCTGTATACTTCCTCACTTTTCCTGAACTCATTGTTTTCACGAGGACCCGAGCTTGGGCTCTTCTGATTGCTCTCTGGTCCAACACCAGTGGTACTTTGTTACAGCTTTGTTACAGCAGCGGGTTTTCGAGATACTAGCTTCAGGCTTCTGTAACTGTATGCAGGTTAGCATTGAGCGGCTGTGTTAGTGTATGGCACCCCCCTGCTCACCCTGTCCCTCCTGCATGGGTCCCCCAGCCCTACCCCAACCCGCTGACACCACCTCACCTCCCCGCCCCGCTGAGTCGAACTAGAGTCCGAAAACAACCGGAGCTGCGTGCTGCACAACTCTAGGAGGTGCGTGCAGGCACCACAGGGCCTGGGGGTGAGATGGAGCCAACAGGGTCCGGGTGGCTAGTCGACACTCGGCCGGCACTGGATGGAGAGCAAGGGGAACAGCCCCAGAGCTGGTGGGCAGCGAGTAAGGGATAGCTGAGGGCGGTAGGCGCTGGAGGCTGAGATACCCACAAGAGCAACAGGAGCACCGCAAGCCGCGAGGGCTACAGGGACTGTGCTCACATGTTTCTAAATTCTGCACTTTCACAAACAGTCACACACATTAATTAGGACAAATGAGGTTGGGAATGGTGATCCTTCATACCTTATAAACATAACATTTCAAACAATATAATTTTCAAAAGGATATCACTGATTGCGCTCCAAATTGTGAACACGGACAATAGCACAGAAAATGCTAAATTTCAGTTTTTCAGAGTTAATCGTAAGTAAGTTAAAATTAATTTACAGTTCAATATCCAGAGGTAAACAACAGAAGAATCTCAGGAAAAGTTGAGAAGAACATGTTTGTGAGTCATCAAAGCAGAACGAAAGTCAAATCAAAAAGAAAAAGAAATCATACAATAGACAGGAATGGTGCAATGGTGGGAATAGAGAATAGTAAAGAGCCTAGTATTGGACACTGGGGAGTCCAATAGCATAGAAAATTAGTGGCGATTGAGGATCTCTCAACCAGATAATGTGGACTGGTAGGAATCACATCAATCTCAATCTCAAACCCAGCCAGAAATCACCAATAAAGAAAGTTCATTCTGAAAAGAGGTGTGAGCTAACCATGTCAAAAACTGCAGCTAAGTCAAAGTGAATAAAAAGGGAGCAAAGACTTCGATGGAAAACCTCTTGGGCGGCATCAGCTACAGAAAGATGTCCAGTATATGTTGAATGACCAATGCAGAAGCAAAACAGAAAATGAAATAAAAGATTACACAGCCTAATTACAAACTGCCCAACTGCGATGATTTCCACATGCATAGGTATACATTTTAGTATAAAATGTTGGAGGACGGAATGGTTGCTGGAAAATGGGGAATACTTACGACTTGTTGAGAGGGGTTTAGGGAGGGTTATTGATGTTTATGGAGCAACATGCAATTACCACCAAGAGTAGGGCCATTCCTTTTATCAAACTGCAGTTCAGCCAAAAAAGGTCAAAAACTATAGAAAATGTACTCCAGCTTGGACCTGGAATAAGTCCAGCACCACCCATTGCCACTCCTCTAGAAATAAAAGGATAAAGGAGCTTAAACTAAAGGCCAATAGAAAAGATTGTTGAAGGTAATTCATTTCTTTAAATATTTTAAAGATATATGCATTTATTTTAATGTTACAAAATATTAATAATAAATTACTTTTTCATTTAAAAATACATGTGCATTTATTCTTCAAAATATTTATATTAAGATTTATTCTTTGACTTCACTTTTCAGAAATGTTAATACATTAAATTTCATGTAATGTTCTTAAATTAATTAAATATTTAATTCAACATTAAGTTAATAGTGCTGTAGCATATATTTTAATTTGTACTACAATTAATTTTAAAATATCGTAACTTTTTAGTTAAACGTTTATAATTTTACCTATACTTTTCCACAGTGATAACCAAATATGGTTGTAAAGTCACTACTAGTAGTAACGTTATGGTTGTACATGATGTTTTAAATTAATCTACCCCTGTTTCAGTGAGTGTGGACATGTAAGTCTAAACTTTTGAGTTACTTTGCACTCATATATGGTGAAAATGCAAAAGTAGTAAAGCTGTCTCCTTACACATGAAGATTTGTGCATGTGCCAGTTTACCTTTGTTAATAGCCTCCCAAGAGAGTGAAGGAAAAAAAGACAGTTGCACATGAATAGTATGCTTTCTTACTTTAGAAAGTAAGCAGGGTGAAATAGCTTTTAGATGGGTCTTTATTTTAGTTAGGGAAACCACTGCAGGCTTAAAAGCCAGTAAACAATTTCAGAGGAAGTTGAGGAGTCAAACGGACAAAATAAGATGTGATAGGAGAAAGGGGTTCACAGAGTTGACTAGAAAGGAGTGTACTATCACAGTGGGAGCTGATGTGGCTAGTGCTATATTCAGCTTCAGCAGCTGATGTTCTTTACTCAGATGACAAGTTCAGGCCCTTAAGCAAAGCTATTATTGTTTGCCGGTATAAACATTATATGCTAAGTAAAAACATTTTTTTAACTACAGTCATCATATAGTAGGGGTCACCGACCTTTTCCAAAATAAGAGCTACTTTTCATCAGTGAAAACATCCCGAGCTACTAATATTAATAATGATGCAATAGCAACCTCATCAAACAAGATTACATTAGTGGCCAACACATGCAAGATTACTAGCAATGCCCACCTCAGTACATCAGGCAAGGTTGCCAGCAGTAATGTAATGCCTATTGGAATGCCTCTATCAGTACCTTATGTGGTTACCCTTTGGAGAAACCTGTCATATAGCAGCTGCAGTATCAATGCCATTGGATTTTTCTTCGCAACAGCAATCTTTCAAATACCTAATCTTCCTGTAGGAATTCCTCTTCCGGGCACAATACCTCAAAGTATTATTCAACAAGATCATCATAATGGGTGACTTCAGCTTTGTACAAAAAAATGTTGCACCTGGTCCTCGTCCAACTTGTGTATGCCTTCATGCTCAAGGGCTGACCAAAACGTGTCATTGTTTTTTTAGAACAAACAGCTGGTCTACAAAGAGTTAATGCTCCTCTCATGATCTGGGTCTTCTCTAATGCCTAAGGCAAAGCTTACAAGCAGCTCAATAAACATGTCTTTGTCGACTAAAACATCCATTCTATCAATCACCAAAATCAATCACAGTCAATTCATAAGGCAAGTTCAAACCATGTGATCTTTCCCACTGGGAAGTGCCAGTACAATAGCTGAAAACCTTTAATGATAACATCATTATGATATCTGATGTGGTTGCTGCCCTACAACTGTGGAATTTTAAATGCACTGCAATCCTATAAAATCAATTGCCCTTTCTAAATTGACTTTAGTTTTGAATGAATTTAGTATAGATAGAATGCAACACACGATAACTCTGTGGAAAGTTTAAGTCAAGTGGGTGTCTTACAGCGATCACATAGGTAAAAAAAACACCATAGGGGATAAAAAACTTTAAATTTAACATATAAATGCTGGAGATGGGTGACAAATTCCACTCCGCAGGTGGAGGTCGAGGAGTTTTTACCCACTCTGTGCTCCATGTAGAGCGCAGAGTTCCTTTAAAACTCAGCGAAGCAGAGTGGAGTTTTTCCTCTCACGCGGGTCACCAACGTTAAGTTGGCAAGTGTGAGCAAGGAAAATGATAAACTAGACCATCTCCCGGGAATATTTCCAGTGGCTACTGCTCACATTGACAAACCTGCTGCTCGCGTTGAGGAAGCTGCCTCTCAAGTAGAACATCTAATTGAGTGGCAAAAGTTGAAGCACCTTCTTGTGCTGTGTGTGGTGCAATTTGCGCTGATGTTATAGCGAGGGACAAACTCTCAGAACAAAGTTCAGTTCGAGCAGCGCGTCTTAGTGCACTCTGCCCCTTGCGTGGAGCACAGCAGAGTTTTTGCAGATCTTTACAGAGCTCCACGTAGCAGAGCTCCACAAACTCCAACAAGGCCTAATCAATTCTTCAAGATTTTCTAAGAAAAACCCAAGCAGGACATTCTGTGAAATATTCCAAAAATATCACACCATTATGAGTCTTTCCCGTCTTTTCTTGAATTTTATGAGGACCTGAGGCAGTCATCAGTGGCATGTGCAATCCTCCCTTGATCTTCACATCAGCTTCAATGATAACATCATCATTCTTATGAGGTGAACATAAATGTTACAATTTCCCTTAAAATGCAAGACCTTGAGAAGTCCTGCCCATCTTTTCTCAACACTCTGACTTAAGGAATTTATCTCCTTGCTTACTCCAGTACCGGTAGTCTGATAAATGTATCTCTACTGCAGATGCATGTCACTGATCATCTGAAACATGTGTTAATCACCCCACTACTAGCAACGGACTCTGAAATTACAAGAAAAACATGGACATCAATCACCTGTGTAAGCAATACACATACTTGAGACTCTTAGGGGGTTGTAATAATAATTATAATAATAATAATAATAATAATAATACTGCGTCTTATAAAGCACATGTCTACTTCAGACGAAGTGTCCCATCACTGGAAGTCCAACTCCTGATGGTCAACAACAATTTCCAATGTATTATAAAATCAGCCCAAGCTAAATAGCCATGTTTTCAATTTCTTTCAGAAAAGAGATTGTGACGGGGCCTGCCAAAGTTGGAGGGGCAGTGAGTTCCACAATTTTGGTGCTAGGTAGCCAAAAGAGAAGCACACAAAACACACTTCATTTGTTGTGGGGATTCTAGCCAGCAGTGCCCCAGAAGATCTGAGATTCCTGGCAGGGAGGAAAGGTTGGATAAAAATTTGTAGATAGTGCTGACCCTTATTTGAAAAATCCCAGTAGCAAATGCAAAGGGCTTTAAAGGAAACTCTTTGTTTTCAGAGACAGACAGTGGTGCTTGGAGAGTGCAGCCCCCATAGATGCATGTTTAGGAAGGCTAAACAGTAAACAGGCCACCACATTCTGTACTTGCTGCAGTCTTTTCAGCTGGGATTAGCCAGACCCAAGTACAGGATGTTGTTGTAGTCCAGCCTGGACATAACCAGTGCCTGGACTACTGTTTTCAAACTCTGACAGGAAGCAAAAGCAAAAACAATTGGTAAGGGTCTTTAAGCCACCAAAACTTTTCCCTGCCATAGTTGTGATTTAGCAGTTGAAATTGAGCTTCTTCTCAGACCAAATACCAAGGTTTTTATCCAGTGCTTGGGTGTAGGTAAAGGACCCAAAGAGCCACCATGAGCTTGTCCAAATGGCGGGGTGGTTCCCCCAGGATGAGAGCCTCATGTTCCCCTGTGTTCAACTTAAGATAGTTGAAGTTCATCCACTGGGTGACCTCTGCGAGACAAGACTTCAAGACATAGGATGTGTTGGCAGAGTTTATTTGACTGTGGGTACAATTTTGATATATCAACAAGGATCTTCTAACCGTTACACAAACAAGTCATATAATAATAATAATATTAATAATAAAACCATTTTTAGAGCGCCTGGTTACACTCAGAACGGTGTGTCCCAGCGCTAAAATTGCTGCTGCATCCTGAGAGACCAAAAATCCGGAAGCGAATAGCCCAGAAGAGGAATAAAAGAACATTATTTGCGTGGAAAAAGGTGGGTTTTCAATTTAAATCTGAATCTAGTTTCAGAGGGTTCCATGCGTATGTCAAGTGGAAGTTTATTCCAGTGTTTGCTTGCTAAAAACCTGAAGGACCGGCCTCCCATTTTATATGTGTGTATATATCTATATATATCTATATTCACTGAAAAAAACATAGGTTTGACACCAGTTATAGTTAGCTGGAAATTTTACTTACATAAAACCATTGAAATCCCCACGTTATAGTTAGTTGGACTCACTATAACTCGCGTGCCCGCAATGCACTGCTGATGATGTCACATATTACATCATTCATGACATGGTTAGTAACATCACTGATGACATCACTGATGACATCTCAAATGACATGTAGAGATATCAATATAGGACTAGCTATGTTGTGTTAGAGGAAACTCAGAAGGTATATCTGTAGGCAAACCCTTAGGTTTGGTCATGAAGCCCTCACACACCAACCTAGTTGGTGTCATGCTTCATCATCGGGCCCACCACAGTGACACCGAATGTGTCCCGGGTGTGCTGCGACTCCAGATTACTGAGGAGCTGGTATTCTTACTGAGTGTGCAGTGTTGGTGAGAATGAAGATGAAAGGTTTTAAAAGCTATACAGGTGGTCCCAGTTCCCGAGGGTAAGAGGTAAATTTAATACCTGGGCCCCTGTTAGCAAGATAAAAAGGCTGTGGACGATGTGGAGTATATTAGGGGCTCCTACGTCCTTGTGGTCTACATGTTTCAGCCAGGCCTTTTGATTAAAACTGGCTTTCCTCAGGACCAAATGAGTATGTGTGGGTGAAAATAAACTATATTAAGTGAAAGTGTGTGGTAAAAAAGTGTTGCACTCGCTAAGGTGCCGTACGTGTAAGAGGGGGATTCCCTCTGCTTTAACTTGCTACTTGCTGTTAAAGCCTCATGGGTCACTTGGCAGGGAGGGAAAGAAGATCGGTATTTCCGATCAGCGGTTCCTGCGACCTATCGTCCTGCTCCATTCGGGACACTGGAGCAGGACGATAGGTCGCAGGAACCGCTGATCGGAAATACCGATCTTCTTTCCCTCCCTGCCAAGTGACCCATGAGGCTTTAACAGCAAGTAGCAAGTTAAAGCAGAGGGAATCCCCCTCTTACACGTACGGCACCTTAGCGAGTGCAACACTTTTTTACCACACACTTTCACTTAATATAGTTTATTTTCACCCACACATACTCATTTGGTCCTGAGGAAAGCCAGTTTTAATCAAAAGGCCTGGCTGAAACATGTAGACCACAAGGACGTAGGAGCCCCTAATATACTCCACATCGTCCACAGCCTTTTTATCTTGCTAACAGGGGCCCAGGTATTAAATTTACCTCTTACCCTCGGGAACTGGGACCACCTGTATAGCTTTTAAAACCTTTCATCTTCATTCTCACCAACACTGCACACTCAGTAAGAATACCAGCTCCTCAGTAATCTGGAGTCGCAGCACACCCGGGACACATTCGGTGTCACTGTGGTGGGCCCGATGATGAAGCATGACACCAACTAGGTTGGTGTGTGAGGGCTTCATGACCAAACCTAAGGGTTTGCCTACAGATATACCTTCTGAGTTTCCTCTAACACAACATAGCTAGTCCTATATTGATATCTCTACATATAACCAGGGGACCCGGACTGGCTTACCTAGTCCTCTCTCTCCCTTTTGATTTGCTGATCTCAAATGACATCACTGTGGAAACTAGGTCCTAACTATAACTACCTACTGGCGACCGCCAGTAGGTAATATATCTATATCTATCTATCTCTCTCTCTCCCTCTCTCTCTCTCTTTATATACATGTGACCAAGACCACGGACGTGGTCGAAACGCGTCGTTCTTTCTGCACCGAATAAACCACCTTTGCTGCAACTGCTGTGGGCTCGCTTGATTTCCTTGCTCGTGGAATCATGGTATCGCAATATATATATATATGTATGTATAATTCCAACAAGATAGTTCTTCTTTCCTTTATGGCGCTGCATAGTGGTGCGTGGCTCTTGCGGGAGAACCAAGCCGCTTTCAATTCAACAACGTTTTTATCCCAGGAAAAAACGAATGAGCCGCAACTCCAGCCACTGTTCCTTTTTAGACAAAAAGATTTATTTTTCTTTCAAAGCACAGATAGAAACCAACGTGTTTCGGTAACTCCGTCTACCTTGTTCACGGTTAAGTCTTACTGTGATTACACACTGTTTAAAAACATACCTTCCCCCCAGGAAAACATGTGATCTCCAAACTTCCTGTTTGTCCCCACACTGGGAATTCTGGACTCTGTAGTTCTTATACATTTAAACATTTCAATCATGATTATTTACATCATTTCTACGCATTGCAAGGTCGTGAAACTTTTTTTTTAATACTTTGTATGTGGAATTTACCTAGAAGTTCACATTTTTAGTCATGACATTGCGCTGCGCATTCATTTTTACTCTTAAATAATCATGCCCTCCAGTGGGTTTCGGAAATATTCACAAATTTAAAAAAATGCGCCGTGCATAATCAGGGGGTATTCCAAATTCATACCCCAGTAGGTTTGCGACTATGAGAATTTGTTCTATATTTACAGAATTATTATTTTTATTTTGTAGTTCGTACGGTTTCGCTGCGCATTCATGACGCTAAGAGTCAATAATGCCCTCCAGTGGGCTAAGGAGAGGGGGGGGCGAATTGTGGGTTTGGGAGAGGTGATGGGATTAGAGAAGTTTAGTGTTCATTGTGTTCACAAATGAATGTACAGTTTCTCAGACTGATTCAAGCCGAAAGGGGTCATGGTTCGAAAGTTCAGGATATGCTGTGACTCTTTCTGTCGCAACAGTTTTTCCCGGTAGCCACCCCGATTAGAGAGGGACATTGTTTCGATTCCCCAAAACTTTAGAAGTTTCCAATTTCCTTCATGATGGATCTCCATATGTTTGGCTACCGCGTTGTTTCTGTCCTTGTTGACTGTAGCACGAACATGTTGCAAAATTCGTATTTTCAATTCACATATGGTGCTCCTTATGTACCTCAGCTTACATGGGCACTCTATCATGTAAATGGTGTACTGACTTTTACATGTAATTAGTTCTTTTATTTTCCAGATTTTCTTATTTGCCATGGTTAATTCTTTTGTGGGTTTGGCGATCTCACATACCTTACAGTTATAGCATTTCGTGAATCCCTTTGTCTTTAGCCATGTATTTGTGGATTTCTTGCTTTGGAAATGGCTGTGGACCAACTGGTCTTTTAGGTTTCGAGCTCTTCTGTAAGTTATGATTGGGTGAGTTCCCATCCTTTGTCCCACGGTTGGGTCCCAGTGTAAGATCTTCCAATTTTTTCGTAAAATCTGTGATATCCTTTTTGATTCTTGGCTATAGTCTAGAATTAGTCGTATTGGTTCTTCTTCCAATTTAGTCTCTTCACTCTTTGGTTTGAGGCAATCCAATCTTTGTTTTTCATTCGCTTTACCCCAACATTTGTTGATTGTTTGTTTGCCATATTTTCTGTTTTGGAATCTTTTGATCGTTCCCGCACTGTGTTTTTTCCACTCTTCCTCTTCACTGCAAATCCGTCTCAAACAGAGAAATTCCCCGTAGGGGATGCTCGAGATCAATGAAGGTTGATGGAAGCTCGTTGCTTCTAGGGTTGCATTTGTTGCTGTGGCTTTGCGATGTAAGGTTGTTTCCATCCGATTATTTTTTACATACACCTCAGTGTCTAGAAATATTACCTTATTTTTGCTTACTTCATAGGTAAATTTTAAACATGGGGTGCTTTTGTTTAGGATGTCAAAGTATTGTTGGAATTCTGATTCACTTCCCTTCCAAATGATGAATAAATCATCAATTAACCTTTTCCAGGTCACTATGTGTTTGGTGAAGTGTCTGTTTTGGATGTTCCATGCCACCTCCTCCTCCCACCAGCCCATAGCTATGCACGCATAACTAGGGCTGAAGGAAAAGCCCATTGCAGCTCCATTTCGCTGACGGTATAGTTGGTCTCCAAATAAAAAGAGGTTTTTTGTCAGGCATAGGGAAATCATGTTAAGTAATTATTATTATTACGGAGATTTCTATAGCGCCTCGTTACGCCCACCGGCGTGTCCCCGCGCTGTGGTGAGAGGCAGTGAGCAGGACAGTAAGCCATTAATCTAGTGTAGAACAAAATAGATGGGTTTTTAGAGCTCTCCGGAACTTAACCTCCGAAGGTTCAAGACGCAGTTCCATAGGGAGCCTGTTCCAGCTCTTAGCTGCAAGATGTCTGAAAGATCTGCCTCCCATTCGCGGTTTCTTGATTTTGGGAACAGCTACTAGGCCAACACCGGTGGATCTAAGTACCCGACTAGGTTTGTATGGTGTGATGAGGCTCAGCAAGGGGGCGGGCGCCTTGCCCCCAATAATGCGATGACATATGCATAGCGCCTTAAAAGCAATCCTCTCCCTGACAGGAAGCCAGTGGAGAGCCTTTAAGGCGGCTTTGGAGGCTGCTCTTTTTGGGAGCCTCAGTACCAGCCGTGCTGCTGCATTCTGTAACACCTGCAGGTGACTTAGACCTTTAACCGTGGTCTCCAGATAGAGAAGGTTGGCACAGTCTAGCCGTGAGGTCACCAGTGCGTGCACCAGCGTACGTCTCGCATCAACCGGAAGCAAATCAAGAGTCTTCCGCAGGTTTTTGAGAACGCCAACGCATGTCCCAACCACAAGACCAATCTGGGGAGTGAATGAAAGGTCCGAGTCAAACATTACCCCAAGATTTTTGGCCTGCTGGCAGGGTACTGGAGTGTTGTCAAGGCATGCCGGCCACCGCGCCGATGACCACACAGACGGGTCGCCCCCCACCACGAGCACCTCAGTTTTGGCACCATTCAACTTCAGGCAGTTGTTAGACATCCAGGAAGCAAGCTCCTTCATGCAAGCACTGAAGTTAGATGCTGCCACCTCTGGCGCTCGCGACAGCGAGACGACCAGCCGAGTGTCATCGGCGTATGACACAATTTGCAGGCCGTGACTCTCCACGATGTTTGCTACAGGGGCCACATAAAGGTTGAACAGAGTTGGACTCAAGGCAGAGCCCTGTGGCACTCCTTGATCCAAGTTGATCATACGGGAGTAATACTTCCCCTGTCTAACCTGAAAGCCCCTATTAGACAGAAAAGATTGGATTCACTTCAGCGCAGTCCCCACGACTCCACCCTTGTTCAGACACTGTAGCAGAGTGGAATGAGCTACAGTGTCGAACGCTGCACTCAGGTCGAGTAAAATAAGGGCCATCGTGTGCCCCTCATCCACTCCTTGTCTGATGGATTCCGTGGCCATCAGCAGTGCTGACTCAGTGGAGTGACGGGAGCGAAAGCCAAACTGAGTTGGATGAAGCAGGCTAGTCTTCTCCACATGAGCCATCAACTGAAGATTAGCCACCTTCTCTGCCACTTTGGCCAGATAGGGTAAGAGAGAGATAGGGCGAAGGTTATCCAATTTTTCCCAGCTCACATTTGGCCTTTTTTGAAGTGGAAGTACCACTGCTTGTTTCCATCTGTCAGGTACAGTATGAGTACTAAACGGCTCCAGGATCTCAATACTCCCCGCGAGCAGCTTGGGCGAAGCCAGATCTAGGGGGGATCCTGACTTGATGGATTGGCATATCTGTATCAGGCTTTCATATGGTGACGTAAGAAAGCTCATGACCCTATTTTCCTCCACAACATCCAGTTCTGTCTCTCTGAAATCAGAGCCCCTTCTATCACCACCCAAAAAGGCGGAGTATATAGCAGCCACCTTATTAGAAAAAAAGGTGGCGATGCGATTACAGGATTCCTCTGAAACACTAGCCGGATCAGCACGTGGCCCATGGAAGGAAATTTCTTTATATATTTTAAATAACTCCTTACTAGAGTTTTCGGCTTCCCCTATTCTTCCTGTAAAATATTTGGCCTTGGCGCGTCTAATTAAATTATGGTAAATTCTCCGTTTAACCATGTATTCTTGTTTGGCCTGTTCCAGAAAGGAAATCCTCCAGCGTCTTTCAAGTTGTTTGCATTCCGCCTTAATTCGACGAAGTTCATCGCTAAACCAGGGGGCGGATTTCTGAGGTCTGCTGCCAAGGTTTTTTGCGCACAGTGGGGCCGTAGAGTCCAATGCATCATTGATACGCTCTTCCAGTCTGTCCGATGCAGCGTTGGCATTCAGACCTCCAGGTCTACCTCCTTTGACCAAGGCAGTATCAAACTTGGGTTTGGAGAAGGTTGCCCATTTCCGACTGGGATATTTAGTATTGACTCGCTCTTGGGTATTTGTTATTGGCACATCTATAGCAAAAGGTACTAGATAGTGATCAGACCAAAGAATCGGTTTAGGGGTTTTAACTTTAACCTCCTCCCAGTTGGCAAAAATAGGGTCCAGAAGATGGCCCTTTTGATGCGTAGGGGATGCCTGGGACCTAAGATGGAGTTGAAGAGCATATAGTCCCTGACAAACGTCAGTGGCTCCCCTATCCTGTGGATCATCTAAGTGCATTAACATATCATTATGTTCTTTATAATGGATGTTGCGCTCTTGTAGGTAATATTGGCATGCTTTCAAACCCAAATCATTGTCGATGTTGGTATAAAGGGCGATAACGTCCATTGTTATCAACAAATAACTGTTTTGCCAAGTAACATTTTGTATAGTACATAAAAAATCAGTCGTATCCTTGATGTAGGATTTCAGTTTTTGGACATAAGGATTTAGGAAGTAGTCGATGAAGTTTGCCATTGGTTCGGGTATTGAACCCTTTGCCGAGACTATCGGTCTTCCTGGTGGTCTTTTTGGATCCTTGTGTATCTTCGGTAGAAAATACATTGTTGCAGTTCGAGGGAAATCCACCACCAAATATTTCTTTTCTTCTGAATCGATCAATTTCTTCCTCTCCCAGATGGTGAGTTTTTGATCAATTTCTCTTTTTATCTTCCCAATTGGGTCTGTTGAAAGTTGTTCATAGAAGAGGGGGTTAGTTAGTTGATTCATTGCCTCTGTGATGTATGCATTTCTGTCCCATAATACCACATTTCCCCCTTTGTCCGCCATTTTAATTTCGATCTCTTTGTCATTTATCAGACCTGTTAGGGCTTCTCTTTCCTGTGGAGTTAGATTGTCTTTGCAGTTAGCTTTGGTGATTTTGTACAAATCCCGTGTTACTGCCTCCTGAAAGATATCAATCTTGTTTCCTGGGGTTAACTGTGGGTAGAACTTTGATTTTGCCTTCTTTGTACTGGTTCCTGGGATGCATATTTTTATTTATATTAAACTGTATGATCCTTCAACTGGAGTTGATTGTCTTACAACAGACAATTTTTTTGTTTTAGTATGAAAGTATTTCTTTATGATTGAAAAATGTACTAAAACCAAAACTCTTTATGTTCTAGATTGAAATTGGGCTAAAAGTATTTATATTAAGTATCGCTTTTTGCAAATTTCACTCGTGAAGAATAGGAGGATTATCTTTGGAAGCACTTTTTTGAAAAAAAGTATTATAATTGTGGTTTAAAATGTCATGATTGTTAACTATAATAATGACATGAAATGTACATAAAAAAAGAAAGATGAAGTAGTGAGGGAGTGTTTGTCATAGCACTTCAATTCTACTTTATCTGAAAGTAAAAGAAGCCCAAACATTTATAAAAAAGATGATGGGGCGACACTTATATAATGTAAACATAAGGAATGAGTGCTTATAATAAAATAAAATAAATGTGGTCGAACGCGTGATACTAATGAATGTAAAATAATTTTTGCCTTTCACCCATATGATTAATATAAAAGACTCAATAAAAATATTTTGAAAACATGAGCATGTTTCTTTCAAGGATGGGTTGAAAGTTATACATTTTATAAAAGAACATAGTACTGCACGCTAAATGAAAAGAGTCAGCACAATTATGATAGAATAGAAAATAGAATAATGTTTTTAAAATACTTTTATAGTCAACAAACTTGTAAGCAGAGTACACAGTTTAAGTTAAAAGCACCCTACCACAACTAGTTTTTGAAACGCATAGTAAAATAAAGTGCGTCACAAAATGGGCTATATACATGGTGAATGTATCGTAATGTCACATAGAAAAAAGAAAGCCAATCAAAATTAGCATGAGGAAGGTAGACGTAAGTACTCAACAGCCAACCAAATTTTTTTTTAAATCTGCGCAAGGAAAGGGATTGGTCGCTAATACATTTTCTTACAATGCTTCACAACCAATCAAAAAGAGGTGTTGAAAGTTTCTGTTTTTAACATACGAGTAAATGAAATATCTTTGCATGTACCCGCAGACCCCAAAAGGCTTCTTCCTGAATAAGTACGCACTTCACTGCCAGACCCCATTTAATGATTATCCAGGCTCTCAAGTCTAAACACGTCAGAAATCATCTCTCATCCCTTTCTCTTCTTTTTAGTGTATTGTGTGTGGCAGACTGCGTGACCCTATGCCCAGAGCCCTCGAAGGCCCTGGAGACTGCGACGCCCCAAGATCAGCTCCTGCAGTCTCCCGGAGCCGGGCGCCCCCCCTCCCAATATTTAAAAGCCCCGGGGGAGGTGTAAATGAATCAAGACTGAATATGTTGGTACAGCCCACTGTGCTTACGCTACCAGGAAAACACAACAACACTATATCTATATATCAGAGGACCTAGGCAGTTATCGCCCAATATCACAGCTCCCTTTTATGGCAAAAGTGGTAGAGGCCCACGTAAATGCCATCCTATCCAACTGCATTGATGAGCATAACATCTTCGACCCATCTCAACATGGATTACGTCCCCGCCATAGCACGGAATCCGCTCTTTTGGCGGTTACGGAGTCCATTCGCAGTAGGTTGGAAGCAGATGACTCAGCTGCCTTGTGATCCTATTGGATCTAAGTGCTGCATTTGATACGGTGTCCCATGAGATTCTTCTGCATCGTCTTTGGACGATTGGTATTAGGGATAATGCCTTGGAATGGTTTCGGTCCTTTCTGGCTGAGTGGTCGTTCCAAGTGTCTGTTCCGCCGTTCCACTCGTACGAACATGCTTTGAGCAGGGGGGTTCCTCAAGGCTCCATCTTGAGCCCCCTTCTGTTTAATTTGTATGTGGG
The DNA here is from genome assembly GCF_964261635.1 of Lissotriton helveticus. NCBI lineage: Eukaryota > Metazoa > Chordata > Amphibia > Caudata > Salamandridae > Lissotriton > Lissotriton helveticus. The sequence goes on along the minus strand of NC_136071.1, from coordinate 570,592,023 downwards.
ACCTTTAGCGAAGGTGGCCAGAGATAGAGGGCGGTCCTTTGTGTCGTACGCCGACGACACCCAGTTGGTGATTGCCTTCTCCAAAAAATGTAGGACCAATCTGGAAAGTTTAAAAGAGGATCTAACAGCTATCTTGGCCTGGATGAAGGATAATTACCTCCAATTAAATGCCAGCAACTCCGAGATCTTGTTGTATGGGAAGGACCAGGGTCTCTGGTCAGAGCAATCGTGGCCCGATCATTTGAAGCCCGCACCGGTGCCTAAGGAGGCGGTGAAGAACCTGGGCGTCTGGTTCGATACCGGTCTAACATTTGATAAGCAGACTAAAGCTGTAGCCGCAGTCTACTTTGGGCTTCTGAGAGGATTGAGACCCTTGCTTGGATTCTTTCCTCCCAGAGGATGTCAGACCATCTTGCAGGCTTCCATCTTGGCTTGATTACAGCAATGCCTTATATCTGGGTGCTAACAAAGCGAGTATCAAACGCTTGCAGAGGGTCCAGAACGCAGCCGCGCGTATGTTAGTGGCTCTCCCTAGATAGCACTCTGTGGCCCAAGTTCTTGTGAAGTTGCAATGGTTGACAATTGAAGCACGCATCCAGTTCAAGGTGCTCTGTATTGCACACAAAATCATGAGATTTCAAGCCCCAGAGGGACTATCGGGCCTACTGAAGCCATACTTGCCTAATAGAGTCTTACGATCGACTAATCAAGATTTGGTCTATGTTCCCCGTGTTAGGAAAGCAAGGGCAGGGGGGCGGTCATTTGGCCTCATGGCGGCCAAACTGTGGAACTCTCTTCCTTTATGTATTCGTGTCACCCCCAATCTCCTGACATTTCGCAGGTCCTTGAAGACTTGGCTTTTTCCCACTCTGTGACATCCCTCGCTCGCTACGCTCTCTTGCTCTGGTTAGGTTTCTGGTTGCGCTGGGACGCCTCGTCGCTGAGGCAGCCATGCGCATTATGAATCCTGTAATAAATAAATAAATATATGGCCCAGATTTCCATTGTAGTGATTTCTTAGTTCCAGGTCTAGTTGTCAGATCGGCACACACAGTCCCTCATGGCTGGTATACACCCACACCACACCCATCCAGTGCATCTGTCACTACACACGTGACCCTATCTATAAAAAAGACAGAGCATACAATGCCCCCACGGTCCAGCCGACTTCTTGTGTCCTTCTGGAGCCGGCTTTGCTTTTACACATTAGGAGATGCTAAGTTGCATGTGGAAATGCAATCTTGTTTGGATTTTGAAAGTGAGAACAGATTTCACTGTTGTGTCTTTCAAAGTTCAAAGTAAGTTTGCTATGGGAAGGCGGGAGCCGTAAGACTTCCGTCCTCTCATAGCAAACAGCAGTATCCCGGGGGTAGGCACCCCGGGACACTGCAGGAACCGGCTCTAGGCGTGGTGGTCTCCAGGGCTCTCGAGGGCACCAGGCGGAGGGCCACCGAGCCCCTGTCACACAATACAGAAATCTCCGGGGGGTGGTTGTTCCCGGGGTTTGAGGTCCACACACTTTTAATTTTGTCGGGGGGTGGACGCGCAAGTGGCGCAAGGGGGTTGTAAATGTGGTACACAGTGTTTTGTTTTAGTTTGCTTTCCTTTCTGTCTTGTAGAGGATCCGGGGGAAATATAACGTTTTTTGTACAGCCAGTACCTTTCAACGCTATCCTCAATCGGCTTTCTGCCTGTTACCATAGTAACAGTTCATGGAACACTCGCGTGAGCACTGAGGTTAGAAGTTCAGCACAATATGCTGCTAATTGAAATAATTACTGTGCTGGAGATGTATATTTTTTTCATGGGAACCGTTAGTCGTAGAAGAAGTCAGTGGAAAAGGGATTCCTTCCTGTTCGGGGGGTATTAGGGTAACGTGCTCCAAGCGGGACTTTACGAAGCCTAATGTTCATTGGCTGTGAAGTAGTAAAAGTATACGTTTTGGCAGTCATTCCTTCCTCCTGTGCGGAACAACATGGACATTTTATTGGCCAAAGTGTTCCGAGCACAAGTTTGCTCCTTAATGGGTGGATACTGTTCACTGTTGTCAGTGATATTGTGACGCATTTTCCAAAGTAGTATGGGAAAAGAAAGTAGTAGAGGGCAGGTTAGGAACACTATTAACTCTGTACAGTGCCCATAAGGTGGTGGAGAGGGATTATGAGGGAAAAAAATGTTTTTATATGTTTCAAGGGCCATTTATATAATTGCTGTGTGGTGTATAAATCACGGCGGAAAAATGACAGTGTCTCGCGCTGTTTTTTTTCATCAAGTTTGCGGGTGACATACTTTTAGGAGTACTATTTACTTATAATGTGGTGTTTACTTTCCTGATGGGGAGGTGTGGTTGCGCAGCAAAAAATTCAGTCCAGGTTTGAAACAGTTTTTATTAGGCAAACACAAATAAAATTTCTTCAGAAACTGTCGCTGTATATATGAAAGGGGTGACAATTAAAAATGGAATTTCATAAATTATCTGTTAAGCGTGGCTATATCCTTCTTTTTTCTGCTACAGTTTGTAAAAGTGTTGCCCCACATTCTTGATGATGTAGGAGGGCATCAGTTACTTTTAGATAAAGTAGAATAGAAGTGCTACAACAATCATTCCCGCACTACATTATCTGAGATCAAGAGAACAAGTAAAAAACAGTTAAATACAAGTGACTTCATATTACATAGAAATGTATGCATTAATATTTTTCAAATTTGTATTCTGTACAATTCAGGAACGTGCTGTCGTAGTGCTTAGACGTTGCAGACTGTTCCGCTAATAAATCACATACTCACTAAAGAATATATTGGATGGTACTCTTATAATATAAAGTACAGGTCCTATATATTCTAGGGAGAAGGGGAATAGGAACCGCAAATATGAATAGAAATTAGAAAATAACATTCAGAAATGTTGGGTTTATTAAATATTTAAAGCAACAAAGTATGCATGATAGCTATATTTTTTTGTTCTGCTGTTTCGTAAAATATGTTTCTTGAAAGAAATATCTGATCAAGTACTTTTTAATATTTGAAAGTTATATTACGGGTGGCGCTGAAAAATCTCCAATTCCTCTTTTGTAGCAATAGGACAATCTATTATAATTTAAAGATTGATACCATTGTGACAGTAAAAAGAAAAGGAAAATAAAGTTATGTATTTAACAGAACATCCATAATCAAATACTTTCGAGCGGTAATTATTACTGAACTTCTTTTCTCCGGGAGGTATAAAGTTTGATCTTCGTGGCGAGGGGTCATAAACTCCTCTGAGATCATGACGTTGAGAATAATATGTATATATTTTCACAGCACATGAGCCCAAGGGGAAAGTAGACTGAAAACCGCAAGCCGGTAACATTGCTTACTTATCGTTACTGTTTGTGACGACGGATCGTGAACTCCACTAAGAACACCATCACTGTTTATATTATAATATACATATTAACAGTATGTTATCTCTAGGGGAAAACACAATACCAAGTGGAAGATGGTGACGTTGACTGTAAATGTTTAGGGTTTGCGTTGACGGGTCACCAACACTTCTCAAGCGAAGTACAGTGTCAATATTATAATATAAAAAGTCACTATATATAAGGTTAAAGGAGCCAGAAAAGGAGCAATGTTTGTTATAATCTATCTGTTTCTAAATACAAGCTGCTGGCGTTACAGAGAAAAAGCGAAAAACATGCAATAACATTTTTTTCTAGATATAAATGTTTAAATATTGACAAATAGCCACAAATTATAACTAAGTACTATGCCTATGCCATATTGAAACAACTCACAACTCCGGAATATGTTTGTTGATGCAAAAAGAGAATCCAATGGTAGAAAACAAAACCTGCAACACAGATTGACGACTCAGAAATAACTTGTGAAAACAAAATTAATTGCACTGTAGGTGTGGTTTATATAGTTTTTGGTTGTTTAGTAGTCTACGGATGGAAGATGTGGCTCCGCCTATTTAGATGGCACATTTTGCAGTTTACACGTGCTCACGTTTTAACTGTTTTACTTCTGCACGTGTTGGGAAAAGTTACAAACTGTGAAGCTGTAAAGGTTTCGATTTCGATAGTAACACATATTAGGTATTATTATCTACATACGTTGGAGAGTTTAAAAAGTGTTACTCGGTAAACTGTGTTCTTTGCATTTTCATGATTATAAACATCTAAATAGAAGACATAAAAAAAATCTTTATCATTAGAAGAAAAAAAAAGAATTAATATTTGTTATTATTATGCTTCTTAATTTAAAAAATGCTAGCATTTGTAAATCGTAAACCTACCCTCGGAAAGGTGTGCTGGCATTTGGGGAGTTGGGAATATTAAGCAAGATATTACTTACAGTGGGATAGTGATGGGCTAAGATGTTGATGGACTATTGAATCGAACTGTGAACGGTGTTGTTGAAAGTCAGGTTTTATAGGTGCTCTGTCATACTTTTACCACACTTATATGTTAATTCCTGCTAATTAAGTTGGAAATATTCTTGAATTATAAGTAGGGCTGCTTGATTTATGTTTTTACTGATGTTTACAGATAAATACAAACAGTAAAGTATTTATTTTCCTCTTTGTATTTATTTTAAACTGTGCATGAATACGGAAATTGGGTTATTTTTTAAGCATTTGTAAATGCTGTCAATGATGAGTAGAAGGGCAATAGGTCTGTTGTTCTAAAAGTAAAAGAGTCAAAACAATAAAAGACTTTTAGAAAAGATCCTTAAAGAGTAATATATATCCTTGTATAATAAAAGTTGCACATTTTAATATGAAGATTGTGTACAGTTTATCATGTAAGAGTGTTTACATGAGTGAAGACGGTTTGGAAATTAGCAACAGTCTCATAGAAGAGCTAGACGTACATTTCACAGGCAGCGAGAATGAAGAACAAGAAATTAGTGCTGAAAATATCAGCTGTGATTTCTCAGATGTAAGCTTGGATGCTGATTTTGTGGAAGCATTAGATGATATCGAGTTTGATCATATAAATTCTGAAATTGATAACCAGGAAATTGATATCAATGAAATACCTGATGAAGTTATTTTAGAAGCTCTGTTAAATTATGAGATGTTAGAAGAATAAATGTATTATTATATAATAATAATGGTTTGAGTACTATGTAGTAAAACATTCATTGTAATAAGAGTGTAGCACTTATAGATTCACTTATACATTGTTTAAATTATTTGCCCAGTCTGTATCCTCTACACTTCATTCAAACACTTTGTCACTATTGTTTTAGTATTGTAGTGAGCCATTCAGCAGGATGTCCTTATCTATGCACTGTGATAAAAATGAAGGTCTTATAAATTTATTCAGGCACTCTCCTTGCAGAACTGTAATCATCCAGTCCATACCCAAGTAATCATGGAGCAAAGTAGGCCTTAGGCCATGGACTGTTTTAAACCCCTATAGACTGTGCTTGCAATCTTCTATGCACTTGCAAACTTCTCTTTTATACACTCAATTCCTAGTCTGTATTGTTACACTTTCACCAAACACTCTCACACTACTGTTTTAGTATTGTAGTGAGCCATTCAGCAGTATGTGCTTATCTATGTACTGTGGTAAAACTGAAGCAGTTATAAATTCAGTCAGGCACTTTCCTTGCAGAACTATAATCATCCACTCAGTACCTAAGTACTCATGCATTAAAACAGGCTTTAGGCCAAAGACTGCTTCAAACCTCTATACACTATGCATGCAGTCTTCCATGCACCTGCAAACTTGTCTTTTATACCTTCAATTTCGAAGTGTGTATCTTTACACTTCCATAAAACACTCTGTTATTGCTGATTCAGTATTGTACTGAGCCATTCAGAAGAATGTCCTCATGTATGCACTGTGCTAAAACTGAAGCTGTTATAAATTCAGTCAGGCACTTTGCTTGCAGAACTATAATCATCCACTCAATACCTAAGTACTCATGCATTAAAACCGTCTTTAGGGCATAGACTGCTTCAAACCTCTATAGACTATGCATGCAGTCTTCCATGCACCTGCAAACGTGTCTTTTATAGCTTCAATTTCCCAGTCTGTATTCTTAAGCTTCCAGCAAACACTCTGTGATTGCTGATTCAGTATTGTACTGAGCCATTCAGCCGAATGTCCTTATCTATGCACTGTGCTAAAACTGAAGCTCTTATAAATTTAGTCATGCACTCTTCTTGCAGAACTGTAATCATCCAGTCAGTCCCCAAGTAATTGTGGAGCAAAGTAGGCCTTAGGCCATGGACTGCTTTAAACTCCTATAGACTATGCTAGCAGTCTTCTGTGCAGCTGCAAACTTGCCTATTAAACCTTCAATTCCCCAGTCTGTATTGTTACACTTTTACTAAACACTATCACACTACTGTTGCAGTATTATAGTGAGCCATTCAGCAGAAAGTCTTCATCTATGCACTGTCCTAAAAATGAAGGTCTTATAAATTTAGTCAGGCACTCACCTTGCAGAACTGTAATCATCCAGTCCGTAACTAAGTAATCATGAAGCAAAGAAGGCCTTAGGCCATGGACTGTTTTAAACCCCTATAGACTATGCTTGCAATCTTCTATGCACCTGCAAACTTGCCTTTTATACCTTTAATTCCCCAGTCTGTATCGTTACACTTTCACTAAACACTATCACACTACTGTTTTAGTATTGTAGTGAACAATACAGCAGTATGTGCTTATCTATACACTGTTCTAAAAGTGAAGTAGTTATACATTTAGCTTGACACTCTGCTTGCAGAACTGTTATCATTCAGTCAGTACCCACGTTTTCATGCAGTAAAGTAGCCCTTAGAATATGGACTGCTTCAAACTCCTATTTACTATACATGTACTCTTCGATGCACCAGAAAACCTGTCATTGAAACCTTTAAATACCCAGTCTCTATCCTTACACTCCCTCCAAACACTCTGCCTCTACTGTTTCAATATTGTTGTGAGCCATACAGCGATATGTGCTTATCTATACACTGTACAAAAAGTGAAGCAGTTATACATTCAGCTCAGCACTCTCCTTGAAGAACTGTAATCATTCAGCCACTACCCACGTAGTCATGCAGCAAAGTAGGCCTAAGGGCATGGACTGCTTCAAACACCTATCAATAATAAAATGCACTTTTGTATGCACCTGTAAACTTGGCTTTTAAACTTTCAATTGCCCAGTCTGTATCCTTACAATTCCTCCAAACATTCTGCTACTGCTATTTTAGCATTGTAGTGAGCCATACAGCAGTATGTTCTTATCTATACACTGTTTTAAAAGTGAAACTGCTATATATTCAGCCAGACACTCTCCTTGGAGAATTGTAATCCTTCAGCCAGTACCCAAGTACTCATGGAGCAAAGTGGGCCTTAGGGCATGGACTGCTTCAAACCCCTATAGACTATGTATGCACTGTTCTATGCACCGGAAAACTTGTCTTTTATACCTTCAATTCCCCAGTCTGTATCCTTACACTTTCAACAAACACTCTGTGATTGCTGATTCAGTATTGTACTGAGCCTTTCAGCGGAATGTCCTTATCTATGCACTGTGCTAAAAATGAAGCTCTTATAAATTCAGTCATGCACTCTCGTTGCAGAACTGTAATCATCCAGTCAGTACCCAAGTAATTATGGAGCAAAGTAAGCCTTAGGCCATGGACTGCTTTAAACTCCTATAGACTATGCTTGCAGTCTTCTATGCACCTGCAAATTTGTATTTTATATGTTCAATTCCCCAGTCTCTATCCTTACACTTCCACCAAACACTCTGCCACTCCTGTTATAGTTTTGTCGTGACTCATTGATCAGTGCTTAGTAATACATTCACTAAATTAAAACACTAATGGGCGGATGTACAATAACTGGCACATCCCCAGGGATATGCCAGTTATTGTGTACTGTGACATCACCACCATGGAAGCGCCGTATTTACAATGTGGTGCAATATGGGGCAAAAACGGCACAGATATGTGATGCATCTGTGCCGTGAAGGTGGCACATTGCTTGAGTTGCGTTGCAAGCGCTACGCATCTCCAGCAATTCTCTGGGGGCTCTATGCTCAGAATGCTAAGTCAATCTTTATACCTGCTTCAAGCAAGTGCAGGGTTTCGACGCAGCATGAGCTCAAAAGTGACAAAGTGAAATCTTGTAGATTTCACTCAGACACTTTGAGGAGGACTTCCTGTGTCGGAATGCCCCCCCCCATCCCCCCGTGTAGGAATGTCTCCTTCTGGTACAGGAATTTACAATGTGACGCACCTCCCACATGCATCATATTGTAAATACCGCACACCATGACGCATCTTTTGCACCACCGCTGCGTCAGAAAAGTGATGCAATAGTAGTGTAAAAGAGGCAAAAGGAGGTTGTAAATCTGCCCCTAACACTTACAAATTCACCCAGGCAGTTTCACCAGCAGTGTAAAGGGAAGCATAGACTTGTAACATATTTATGCACACATGTTACATTGAAGTGCTTTGAAAGTACTACAGTATACTATAAGTAAACACCTTAAGATTTATGCTGTACCACTTCCTTATAGATCTGCACTTTCACATTCACCATACACTACTATTGTATTCATTCATTGATTAATGCACTACACATTCAATCAGACAAAATTTTACAGACTATTATAGAAAAATAGCTCTTTTTTTGACCAGTGAAGGTAGTTCTGACAAGAACTGTTTTTTTGTCTTTTTAGTTTTGTCTTTTTTTTTTCAACAAGTTTGTTTTTTGTTTTTTTAACAAAAAAATGAAACTGGAACCAAAAAAACTGTGGAACAGCAAGAAAACAGTACACAAAAAAATTATTTCCATGGACAATGGTGCTCCCGTTTCCTGCGTACAATGAGGTCAATAGATTGTTCCCCATAGTATAATAATTCATCGCAAAATTTGCAACGAATAGTAAGATCTGCAAAATCTGGTTGTATGTTTGCATGCGGACTGCTCGGCAAAGGTGGTGGTGCACATGATGTGCTAGGTACAGCAGCTGGACACTCCTCCTGCAACCTTTGTGTTGCAACTCTGGCGTAGTTGTTCGGGTGCAGATTCTTCACAGGGCGCACCATGTTTGCTGTCCCGAATAAGTATTTTTTGCTGGGGTCACCCCTAGAGAGAGTAACCTCACAAATTTTACAGGTCACTTTGGGAGCGTTGACCTGTTTTTCCCCTTCAGGAAATGTAAAAAATGTCCGAATAGCAGCTTCCTTCCTCTTCTTCTGAGGCTGCTCAGGTAGAAATTCTTCATCAAAGGAATGTTGAGAAGAAGAGTCAACAAATTGAGCCATGGTGAATTTGTTTTCTAAATGACTGAAGTTCCACAGAAGAGATGCTTCTCCTAAGAAAGTCAAAGTAGAATGATTAAAATGGAAGGGGTCTTTGAACAGTTGGAATAGGACGTGTTATGAACCAATCAAATCTGTTCTATGAAAGTAACATGGCTTTGTCTACGCTTACGGGGCGCTTACGGTGATCTTACGGTGCGAGTGCGTACCACGTACCGGTGCGATTTGCGCAATTGCTTTTAAAAGTAATATTCGCTTATTAAAAGTTAAAAAAAACTATTTTCATGATTATCCCAGATAATGTCTACCCTTAAAATTTGCGCCGTACAAGCGTACATGACATCACGCGGAAGCGCCGATGTGCCGCGTAACGTCAAAACGTATTCGAGACGTGTGCGCGGGTACGCACAGACTAAGATTAGCGGTACAAAGGACGTTGCGATCACCGTACACGTACCGTATGATTATCCCCCCCAAAAAATGAAAAAGGAAATATATAGAATTTAATTTAAATATATTGAAAAAGAAATAATAACATTTTGGGGGGGAAATTAGTTTTGTTATTATGTTACATTCAGAATATGGAATATAACTTAAAAAATAAAATAACTATAAATAATTATAATACAAATGTAGGAAATTAGTATAAAAAGAAAGAATTATCATTTACAAAACCTTTGAAGTTCACTGAAAAAACCATAGGTTTCAGACAAGTTATAGATAGGAATTAGCATTTAAAAAACCTTAGAAATTCACAGAAAAAAACATAGGTTTCACACGTTATAGTTAGCTGGACATTTCACTCATACAAAACCGTTGAAATTCCCCCGTTATAGTTAGTTCAGTTAACTATAACTTGTGCACCCACAATGCACTGCTGATGATGTCACATATTACATCACTCATGACATGGTCAGTGATATCACTCATGACATCACTGATGACATCTCAAATGACATCACTGATGACAACATCCTTGTGAAAGAGTGGCAGACCTACTCTCAGTGCAATATAACCTTTGATACACACATTCAAAAATAGAAACTAACATTTTCAAAACAATGGGTATACCAATACCAGTTACAACAACCTATTCAGTAATTCCACCATCTACATACACATCCATTCCTTCACCAACAGTTCTATATAGTCACTCATACATGTACTCACTCATCATATGTACTCATACACCTATACATCCTGTTACACACTGACACTCATCCATAGATTTACTCACACACATACTCATACATGCAAATAAACATCCATTTATTTGCATATACAGCTAAACACACACTGCTACACTTACTTTTACAGAAATGTACACATACTTACTCTCTTAAACAATTACTTATAGAAACATATACTTATTTATACAGGGACTCTTCCAATCTCTCACTCTCACATATAATCACGTATATACATTAATACTCACATATAGTAGATTAAAACATATGTAGTTACTCATAAAGATACTATTGAGAAAGTCATTCACTCACTAACACACAGATACACACACTCATCCACCCATACAGTCCTGCACACATGCTGTCTTCAAAACACATACAAACAGTGAGTCACTCATTCATGCATCTATGCGCTAAGTAATACTCCCACCGAACCATACAGACGCTCTTACTGATACTCAAAAAACCAACTAATAACCCATATAGACACTCATGTAGCTACTCACCAACCCATGCAGCCACCTATAGACAAAGTGAGACACTGATAAAGATATTTACATATTTAAACATTACTCGCTAATACATGTATTCACTAAGATACACTTAATAAGTCAGATATGCAATCATTTTCACAAAAAAACATCCTTTTAGACACTTATTTACCCATTTATTCTTCCATCGACCTTTGGATATATATATATATATCACTGCTCCTGATTGCCCATCATGCTTCCGCGGCCCATCCAGGGCTTTTACAGACAGTTTTTGAATTATTGTGGATCCATCCAGGATTAATTAACGTGACACGGACTACAAGGCCCAGAGAACCTTGCATATCAACATAGCTGGGTAGCCCAATGGAGGGCAAACAGGAGTATTTATGGGAGTGTCACGCACACAATCCTTTTGTCGAAGCCTCTGAAGACGAGCCAGAAGCTCAGAAACGCGTCAGCCTTTTAATGGTCGACAAGAGAACTGAAATCTCATCGGGAGATGAATCCCCACCTGACCCGATAAACGCCAGTGTGCGAGACGCTGGAGAGTGCGCTTTTGCCTGTGGGCATTCAGGAGCTTTGATATATATATATAAGGTGGATTTGTTTCACGAACTAATGGTAGAAGAAATAACTAAGATCGTGGACAAATCAGCAAAGAAAAAGAAACAAAATCTTTCACCACAGGAATACACAGCCATGTCAGAATTAAAAAACGATGCAACCATTATAATTAAATCATCTGATAAAGGTGGAAACCTAGTGGTACAAGATGTATCATCTTACATTGAGGAGGCCAACAGGCAATTTAACAACAATGAACATTACGAACAGTTAACGACAAGTCCAATGGAAGAATGGACTCATGAATACCATCTCGTACTGTTAGGTTGGAAAGAAAGGGGCCTAATCGATTTTGATGAGTATTGCTATTTGAAGACAGAAAATTCAATTGTTGCTACTATATACTTCTTGCCTAAAGTTCATAAATCCCTCGTGCGACCTCCAGGAAGACCAATTGTGAGCTCCATTGGGTCATTGTTAGAATCAACATCAAGATTTATTGACATCTTTCTAATGAACTATGTGACAGCATTGCCCTCTTTTCTAAGGGACACAATGGATTTCCTCAAGAAGATTTCAGAAAGTGAATGGAAACCAACTTATCTGATGGCAACCATTGATGTTGCCTCCCTTTACACTTCAATACGCCATGAGGATGGCATGAAAACCATAAGGAGTGCACTAGGAACACGCTCAGTGACTGTTAGAACATACAGCAATGCTGTTGGAGATGCTTCACTACTGTTTAACACACAATGTCTTTCTGTTTTTGGGGAAAATGTATCTCCAAAAGTAGGGGACCGCAATGGGGACATCATTTGCGCCCACTTATGCGAACCTCCTGATGGGGACTTGGGAAAGTGAGGTGGTGAAGAAAGAAGAGGAGAACATAAATGGATCCAGAATAAAACTTTGGTGTCGTTTTATAGATGACTTGTTCATCATATGGGAAGGAGACAACAGCTCATTAGAACAATTTATTGAATCCCTAGAAGTTAATGATTATAATCTACACTTCACCTCAAGCATCAGTTCCACAAAACTCATCTTTTTAGATGTAGAGATATTTGTGAAGGACGAAAAATTGTGCTCCAAAATCCACAGGAAACCCACAGCGTGTAACAGCATCCTCCACGCCAATAGTGGACACCCTGTAAAATTAAAGTGGAGCATTCCATATGGCCAAATGCTTCGAGCGAAAAGAAACTGCTCTGAACAAACAGATATGGATGAGGAAATAAATAAAATGAGCCTTCGATTCCTTGAGAGGGGATACCCTGAAGAAGTAATATCTTCTGCAAAATTGAGGATGCAGACGAAGTATAGAGTGGATTTGCTTGTACCAAAAAATCAAAGATTTGAAAACAATTTAAGCATGGGAGGCAATGATGAGAATGTAGTAATGAGAATAATCATGGACTTTGACAACCAAAGTAATGAATTGAAAAGGGCATTGCAAAAAAATTGGAAAGTCCTGCTTCTGGATGAAACCTTGAAAAAGAATTTATCAGCTTTTCCAAGTATTGCCTACCGGAAGAGTTCCTCTTTAAGAGATATCTTAACACAAAGCCATCTTGAGTTAAGAGAACCGGACAAACATACCTGGCTAACAGCTCCTGGGTTTTGGAAGCGCTACAATTGCAAAGCCTGCGAGCATGGCGTGAACATCAAAGAGTACAAACTTCAATACGGCAAAACAGAGAAAATAAGGGACCACATTACATGTGAATCCAAATGTGTGGTCTACAAACTCCAATGTCCCTGTGATAAATCTTACGTCGGGAGCACGATCAATAAATTGAAATTAAGAATATTGCAAAATCTAAGGGCAATCAAGAACAAAGACCCTAGCTACCCGATGGCCACACATTTTGCCAAATACCATCAGAGCAACCCCGCCCTATTGAAATATTCAGGAATAAAATTGAGTAAAATCTCAGAGAGAGGTGGAGATCGAACTCTTCAACTTCGAAAACTGGAATCTAGAATGATTTTGGGCATGGGAACTGAGGTCCCATTTGGACATAATCTGGATGCTGAACTGTTTGCACATCTATAAAAGGGAGTGACAGGGGAAATGAGAACTCCATTTCACAGACTATAGAAATTTAAGAACAGTATAACTAATGTAAATAGGTGTGAGGAAAATTGGAATTTGAATATAACAGATCAGGCAGAACCCACTAAACCAAGAAAGTTTCTTTTTTTACAAAAATCTCTTTTTTTCAGCATCCCATGATCTATACGGCAATATTATGGATCATTGTGACTTAGGTAATGGACAATAATGGTGACAACATGAAATTGATGGGCGTTTATGATATGATCAAAGTGGATATATATTTGTACTTTACATAAATCTCGAATGATCAAATTGCATCACCCAATGATAGAGTGCCAATTATACTAAAAACGAAAAAAAATACCTTTTTATGTAGATTGTAATCATTTACATGTAAATAGTGTACATATATACATACTAGGGGAATTAGAAATTGGCCTTAAGAGTGTGTTGAAATACAAACTTGTCCAGGACTTTGATTTTGAAAGTGTACTTCACAGAATATAGTGAGAAACAATGTATTCACAACCTACTGTGGGAACCGTATTTGTAAATAGAATTGGGATACTGAAAATGGTAAATTGTAAATATGTACATAGTATGATTTTGTTTTAATAGGGTCGACCAAAACAGAGTACTTTACATCAATATGGAAATGTAAAAATGGCTGCGCGAGTATGCCCATAATTAACTGTGCAGGGTTGCCGGTTTAGATGACCAAGGAAATGGAAAAGGGTACTTATCACTGAGCACTTTAAAAATGGGGTCTAGAGCAGAGGACTCTATGGTCCAGTAGAAGGCTAGGAGTAGCTGAAACGCGTAGACCGTTATTTGATGCACTTTATTTTGCACATGGTGTGTAAATAAAATAATTGTAAACTAACCTGTTGCTGTGCCGTGACTTCATCCATGTGGAATTGTGGTGAGAAGAGTATATATATATATATATATATATATATATATATATATATATATATAAATATATTACCTACTGGCGGTCGCCAGTAGGTATATATAGTTAGGATTTTTTCTCTATGGGATTTTTGAAAATTCTATGTCTAATAACTTTGGCGTTTGTGGACGGAGTTGGCTGAAATTTTCAGGAAAATGGCACATTTTGTTTCTGAGCAGCCCTTGAAAATTTGGGGGGGGTTCGTCAAGGGGGGGCCGAGAAAAAAGGGGGGTCCCAAAACGTGTTTTTAACATTGAGTTTTCCATAGGGCGGTTGGCCTCACTTTTAGCCCGAACGGCTGAATGGATTTGCACGAAACTTGGCAAAATTGTAGGGACTGGTAGCCTGATGTGCCTTTTGTAGGTCTCAATATATGTGCTACAGTGGATTTTGAGAAATTAACGTTTAAAAAAAGATATATATCTGTAACAGCGGACCGGGCAGCGCTCCAGTACGCGTACTTTTCGCGCAACGGAGCTTTGTGAAGCGAAGCTGATTGGTTCTCCGGCGTCTGTAAACATTCCAAACAGTCCGTAGCGGCCGCCATCTTGTCTCTCGGTAGGATCGAGAGAGAAGAGGAGGCCAAAGCGAAGGGGCAAATGACCATAAGGGGGCATAGTAGATCCTCGCTGACCCCCTAGGTTTGATGTGGAGGTTTTAAAAGGGCCCCGCGGGGCAAAAAAAAAAAATAATAATAATAATCGAACGGCTGAATGGATTTGCACGAAACTTGGTAAAATATTAGGGACTGGTAGCCCGATGTGCCTTTGCTAGGTCTCAATATATGTGCTCCAGTGGATTTTGAGAAATTAACGTTCAAAAAAAGATATATATCTGTAACAGCGCTCCGCTTCGTGTACTTTTCGCGTTACGGAGGTTTGCGAAGCTGATTGGTTCTTCGGCGTCTGTAAACATTCCAAACAGTCCGTAGCGGCCGCCATCTTGTCTCTCGGTAGGATCGAGAGACAAGAGGAGGCCAAAGCGAAGGGGCAAATGACCATAAGGGGGCATAGTAGATCGTCCCTGACCCCCTAGGTTTGATGTGGAGGCTTTGAAAGGGTCTCGCAGGGCAAAAAAAAAATATACAGTTTTTTTAGTTTTTTTGCGTGGAGTGCGCCCGGTTCGCGAACCGGGAAGCGTTCTGGGGAGCGTACTTTCTTGAAAATTATTGAAAAAAGTTAGAGTAAAATAATAATTGTGAGTGATCAGATGTAGGGTAGCTCTGAGAAGAGCTTTTGGGTTTATGGTACATTTAGGTACTTATAAGTAGGTACCAATGCACAGTCTTAAATTCAGAGTGAAAATTCTGTTGCCCTCATCTGAGAAGTGAACTCCATCTCCTCTGTAGATATCTTGCATGTAGTAACGCAAGTTATTGTTGTACAGGGAGCCCATCCCATGGTCTCTCATGTAAGCTGAAACAGATTTGTTTACATGCTTCCTCGATTTCTCAATTTGTGGACAAAATTGGTTCGACCACCTCCATTTTTGTCTTTGGCATATATTTGAATATACCAAGGCAGTCTGAGGAAAAAGTGCCATCAATTGCTCAAAGGTGTCCTTTAAAAGCATTTCCAGACCTACCCCAGTCAAAGTGCCCAAATCATTACCTCCACAGTGCACAATTAACAGGTCAGGTTTTGGCAAATGCATAAAGGTTTTCACCAATGGTATCAATTGGTGACATTTTAATCCTCTGTGGCCAAACCACTTAATTTCCACATCTTGTAAATTGAGGTTAGGTAAATTCCTGTTTTCAGCGTACCTTTGAGCCCAATAGATATAACTATGTCCAACAATCCAGACAGAAAACATGGCGAGAGAAGGTTCTCCTGCAGTCAGATGAAGTGTGGCAATGAAATGGCAGTTGAAAAAATGAGAGTGTAAAATGAAAAAAACTGAGGAGTTTCTGTGTTAATGAAGCAGTAAGAGTGATTGGTGGATTTTGATTGCTGAAAACAGAAAGTTAGTGTGCATGGATGAGTTCGTTGAAAGATGTATTTTGAGTGGCGAAGAAAAAATAATTAAATGAAAGAATGCTCTGGATATGCAGGTGCACTGAGAGTTCAGAGTTCAATTGCAACATTGTTGTGTGAACTTGGAAACACCAGAGGTCTTGCAAGAGGTGGTTGCTATGCAGAAAAAGCAGAGAGGGGGCAGGGTTTTGCTTTGAAAAAAAGTGAGGGAAGAGTTTTGATTGGTGTGACATGAGAGATATGTGTGAGGAATTACAGCATTTCTGTGCTTTTGATAGCTGCAGACTCTTGAGTGCATACCTTTTGCTCTGCTGAAGACAAATTGGTGTGTTTCTGAGACTGTTTTGAAACTCAAAGTATGAATATATAAAAAAAAAGAAAATCGTTTTTGAGGTAAAGGAATGTTTTCAAAATTTATGTGCGCCATATGCCCCCAAATTTCTTTTTCGGGGGTGCAGCAGGGTGTTCTTGAGACACCCCTGCACCCTCGGAAAAATTCGTAATTTGCGATGAGGTAATTGCTAATCGCAAATTGCACCTTCATTCCTATGGGCCTCCTGCTGCATGGAAATGAATGGGTAATTTGTAATTAGCAAATAGGTCATCGCAAACTAGGAATGGTAAAGAATCGCTATTTATTCCTTAAAGTTCGCTATTTAGGAAATGCAAAAAACTTTGATGATACATATGGCGGTTCATCTCTAACAAAATAAGAAGCATAGGGATAGATTTATGATGACTGGCGCATCACCAGGGATGTGTTAGTCATTCTGTGCTGCTGTTCCGTCACCTATGGTGTGCTGCATTTACAATGCGGCGCATCATGGGGCAAAAACATCACAGATGCGTGACGTATCTGTGCCGTAAAGGTGGCGCATTGCTGGAGTTGTATCGCAAGTGTGATGAAGCTCCAGCAAGGCTCAGGGGTGCCCCTGTCGCAGGGTTTCTGTTCTCACACAGAACTGTGGACAGAGGATTGGAACCTCGGCGAATTAGGGTGTCCCAAAACTCACCTTAGTAATCAAAACCCCTTAGCAAGCTAGGTACAGTGTCACATTGGATATAACAAACTCTCAATGTTTAGACAATCCAGAATATGAACTTATAGTACCTCAGGATACGTGGAACTCATGAACAGTCGGTCGTTATATATTTCTTAGAAACCAGAACATGGAGTTAAGAAGAACACATGTGTATTTGAAATGTTTATTTACTAATGCCGTCTTCTCAGGCGTAGTATCTTAGATAATACAAGTACACATATTATCAGTAGCAAAATTACCAGCATAGTTACTAGTACATAAAAAGCGAATGGTGACAGTATGTTAACATGCTGTAAATGAATAAGAGTTAGCAACACTTATAAGCAGCCGCGGGCCGTGGAGGGAGTTACGGTGGGGCAGGGAGGCGGGGAGGGGGAGGGGCAGGGTGGAGAGGGCTCCACCCTGAGCCCTCCCCCTCCCCGCCTCCCTGCCCCACCGTAACTCCCTCCACGGCCCCCGGCTGCTTATATCTCACCCTCCCTAATACACATATTATATTATTTGCTAAGAAGGTCTCTTTGTGTTGATTTAGGGCGTGCCCATACTTTAGTGTCTTAGATTTGAAGGAATCACATCAGCATACACCAGCTCTCTCTTCATGTGAACCGCATCAACTGTTGTGTATGTGTGTTCGGCAAAGCAATATAAAACCCGCCTCATGCCCAGAATTGGCAGAAGTTGCACTTATGTTATGAGTATGAAGTCGTGGAGATCAGACCTCATAACAATTCTGTATCGTGTTGTTCTTGAAACTTCAGCACTCGCTGTACAGATATAGTTTAACAAGCAAAGCAGATAGTAGAGCAAGAACATATTATTCTCATGTAAACCACGATGAACTACTAGGTTGAAAGCTAAAGCAACAACTAAGTGTCGTGTGCAGAAGTTGCAAAAAAGGAAAAATGGCGTTTAAACCGGTAATGAGCCCATGCTAACTTAACACGGTGTAAAGATATCCAGGACCTAGATGACACCTTCCCATGATCCGGAAACGAACTGAATAAGATAATAGAAGTGCCATCTCATGAGAGCAGATTGCAAGTTTATATGTGGACGGTCCGCAAGGTAAAGCATTAAAAACTAGGAAAATTTAATGCTAAAGAAAAATAAAACAGCCAAGTACTTTATCGAGTCTTAAGCCAATAGGCAAGCTAAATAATAAAAACTTGACAAATAAGTCAATGAATTGTCAATGAAATGCTAGTACTCAGCATATCAAACATGAAAAAGGTCTATGACATAACTGTGTATGCAAAATAAGCTGCAACAGCCTCCAATAGGAAGTCACCGTCTTCATCCGAAAAGAGTTCAGCCATCCAATTTAAAAGCGGAAAAGAACATACGTGCTCTCCCAGCACCGGATCCTCTATCACCATCAGAGGACAGCTCGGTGGGTTTTCAAGAAAGCTCTGTTCCAAGAAAGACTGTGTTGCCGCCAGTAAATTCCAGGGACCAATTAGTCCATGCATCAATGCCACAGCCATAATCCTTTCGCCAGGACAAACCAACTCGTGAGTAATGATAGGAGTCATCAGCTGATTGAAGTCGACGTCAGGAGAAACCGGTCCGCAGAGACACAAATCAATGGCCCAATCGAAATCACAGGTCAGGCAGTGAAATACAGGCTGGACACAGGTGAAGTAGGAGAATCGAAAAGATAATCCATATGCCGTGCTTAATATCGCCAACGGCATTGTGCCATAATATTCTAGCATGCGATTGCGGAACAGTGTCAGCAGCTGCAGGGCGGGAGCTTGCACAGGAGGGACATCCATATTAAAAAATGTAAAAAAGCACAAGAGCGTCCGCTGGTAATGCAAGTAAAAATGGGAATCCACGAAGCAGAGTGGAAAAAATAGAATGAAAGAAAGCAGGGATGACTCCAAAGATTTTCTCAAATGAAGTCACGAGACCACTGGTAACAACTTTAAAAAAGTGCGCCAGGGCCTTTGTGGAGGACGCGTTAAAGATAGTCCGAACCATCTTGCTGAAATGGAAAGGCAAATCTGTATTGAAAAGGGTCTGTACCTCTGTACGGGTGTTCGCTATGTGAAGCACGAAAGTTTCACGGGCCGAACTCAAGGCCACCTCTCTCTGAGACAAAAGAGCTCTTATTCTTGCCATGCCGTTGAAATCTGCTCCCAAGGTTGGTATTTGTGGCGAGATTGAAAACTCCCTATGTTCATGTGTGGGAGGAAATAGAACATTTCTGCAGCAAATAACCCGTTCACTTACTGTTACGATAAAAGGAATACTTTTAATTAACCCAGAACAATCTTCATTATTGAGCATCAAATAACTACCATTTTCCATAGCAGGAACTGGCGTGCCTTGCAACACGCAAGCCATATTTGGTCGGTGTTTGTTGCATGAACCGTGTAACTGTATGTGCCTACACATTAGTGAATGATGTGGCGTCTCAGTGCATTCCTCTCCATTCAGATAAACTTCTTGATCATCTTTGAAACATCTGTATGTGTATGGAAGCGACCAGACCTCATGAAGAAAAGCACTACCTAAAGGTTCATAACGACTTATTGGTATATATTTCATACAATTTGAAAACTTATATAAAGCAAAAGGCAGCGTTATTAAACCGTGGATAAGGCACGTTGCCAAAAAACCCGCAATCCTCTGCTGATGATGTCACTGAGCATGTCATGAATGATGTAATATGTGACATCATCAGCAGTGGATTACGGGTAATAGTATCTCTAGTTTACTCCCTTATAGCTGTCTTTCTTTTAACATAAGTGTCTGTTTCCTTCCCTTATACTTACTGTTTTTAAAAAACCGTACCGGTGAGCGAACTGGGAAGCGAACTACGAGAAATAGAGGTTGGCACAGTTCCAAATATTGTACCAATTTTTTAATAACGGGGAGGTAGTTCTGAAAAGAACTTTTTTTTTTATTGTTTTTGTTGTTTTATATTTTTTTTATTATTTTTCTGAACATTTTTTTACTTTTTTTGAATTTTTCTGAACAGTTTTATATTTTTTTGGGGTTTTCTTGGAGGGGGCAATGAAAACGATTCATTGTAAAGGGCTCAACAGGAGCAACAAAACAAAAAAAAAGTATTTATTATTTTGGGCGTTTCGTACAAACTTGCATATGATAGTCAATAGCTCTGTTGATCAGAGTGATGCTTCTTTCTCCGTAGCAAATGAATCCATCGCAATGTACGCAGACGTGTTTTACTTCACCAAATCTCATTTGTATATTTGGCACCATCTCCCTGCCCTCTGGTCCCGTTACTTCCGGTACAACAGATCTTCTGGCCATAATAGGGAGATTATCTAGGTCGTTCCGAAACTGTGCAACACTGTAGTTATTAGGATGCCACCTAGTCATATGGCGATGCATTGTGTAGTTTCCGAAACTGTATTTTTTCTCGGTCCCTCTGGACAGTCTATCTTGACATATAAGGCAAGTTACGTATCTTGCATTTACTTTTTTCTGACCTTTGGGAATTTTAAAAAATTGCCAAATGAAGTTTTCTTTCCGGTGAGACGTCCTGGGCTCCTCAGGCAAAAACTGCCTCTCTTCGTGCTCGTCGTCCTGTTCCTCTTCTTCCTCTTCTTGTTGAATTATAACTTGAGCAGGTGGTCCACTCTTCCTTGGATGTGGTGGAGGTGGTGGGGAAGCACCAGCTGAAGCTACTAAAGAAGCCATTGCTCACTGGTAACAAAGGGTCTTTCTCTCACAATGATGAAAGTCAGAGTGAGGAAAGAAGGAGGGATTTTCATCATTTGGGAAAAACAAGAGTTCTCAACCAATGAAAAGTGTTCATTTTAGATTATATGACCTAGTCTTACATCATTAAGAAACCAAAAGTGAAATGAACCAATGAAAAGTGTTATTACCAAGTCACATGACCTGCTGTGTTTACGTTAAGCGCTTTGCAGGGCCTCCCGGTTTGCTTCCAGAAACCTGCGCTTTGCGACTCGCTTTGCGTACCAGTTCGCTAACGTAGCACGTCATATGACGTATCACGCGACAACGTGAAACGTCATGCGGACGGGAGGCGTCACGATGTTGTTTTCTAACGCGGCAGTTGCGGTAAAGAAACGTTTACCGGCTCGCGGTCTATTTCGCGGCATCAAGGTCAGCTAACGGGAAGCTTCCCGATTCGCGAAGCGGGAACGAAGAAAAAAAAATATTAAAAAAAAAAATTATTCATAAACATATAAAATATATTTTTGGATTTAAAGAAGAATACATTTTACAGCTACAGATATTAGCTGTTAAAAAACCAATGAAATTCACTGAAAAAACCATAGGTTGAGATGTCATCAGTGATGTCATCAGTGATGTCACTGACCATGTCATGAATGATGTAATATGTGACATCATCAGCAGTGGATTGCGGGTGCGCGATATATAGTTAGTGCAACTAACTATATATGGAATTTCAATGGTTTTGTGTGAGTAAAATAAGGTTTTGTAAATGCTAATTCCTAACTATATATGGTCTATAACCTATGGTTTTTTCAGTGAATTTTCAAGGTTTTGTAAATGCTAATTCCTAAATATATATGGTCTATAACCTATGGTTTTTTCAGTGAATATATATATGGTTACAGGGACATTATAGTTCGAAGTTACCATTTAAAAAATCTTAGAACTTCACTGAAAAAAATAAAGGTTACAGGGATGTTATAGTTAGTCTACGATTTCACTCATACAAAACTAGTGCAATTCAGCACTTATAATTAGCTGAGCTGACTCTCTGTGGTAAATAAATAATTAATTACCGGTACTATTTTTGAATACATTAATAAAACAGATAGCTCAATAAATAAGAGGCAAGTTCCGATGTATCTGAGTCGAACGGGCTTTATTCAGGCATAAGGGAAGGGACAGGATCGGGACAGCCTGAAATAGAATGGCATAGAAGGCAGCTGCAACGTTTCATCAACAGTACAAGGTATATATAGTAAAACATCACAATTACATTACATACAGTAGGCGTAACTAGTGACAAGCGTAAGATAAGAACACATGGGCGTGAAAAGAAGGCGTGCACAGGGCGTGCACGTAGACATGTGATGAAAACGTCACAGAAGTGTCATAAAGTGGGTGGATACATAGAGGGGGCTACCTGAGCAGCTGGAACCTTTAACCTAGTAGTGCGCGCAAACGGGCCATGACGTGTTACCGGGGAGAACTGGGGGCTATGACTTCTGCACTAGATGAGGAGACGAAAGTCTGCGATGTCAGGACGACATGTACCTACAGCATATCTGGTATCTGGTGTTTGGAGTACATGTTGATAGAATCTAAAAGTTATCAGGGCAAAGGTTACTTGACACTAAGGCGGGAGCATGTATATATTCTTCATGTATTGCGTGTGCTATGAATCTTCTATGAATATTAATACAGTAATTCTCTTGCATGGAGACAGAAAGACTAGACTATAGCTGAAGCTGTTTATGTGGTTCAGTAGCTTAGGAATGTGAAGACGGAGAGCTGAACTGATAACTAGAGGCATAAAATATTCTTGGCAGACAGGCAGGCAGAGCCAGGCCGGGCACCGTGCTGCGCGGCAGGAAGTAAGCGAAGGGTCAGGGATGCAGGCGGGGGCTGCATCGCTCCTCGGAGTGGGTTCAGGAGACTGGAGCTTGAATCTGGTGTCCGGGCCCTTTTGAGGCCTAGAAACGGGGACAATTCAATGAATTAACGTGCATAATGTAAAACGTGGGCAACATAGGCCTAATACTCGTTGCTTTCACAGGAACTGGAAACTGGCATACTAACATTGGACACAACTATAATTGCGTCTTTAATCGATCATAGGGGGATATATGCATATCGATCATGTACATATATCATAGGATGGGGAACACGTAGGCACATATGACAAGGCAAAATTCAATTTTCCTCATTCCCTCCTTGTGCCCTACGTTTCCATCAGGAAACATCAATATTCATGATACCATCTATCTGTTCATAGAGCATCATTTGCTCGTCTCGAATTGTCTTGGAACGGGACTTAGGACTAGGAATACAAGAGGTAGCGCACAAGCCGCAAATCGCAGGGCCACATTGTAAACAGAGGCAGCAACTGAATATGATCATTACTGCTATACCCAGGAATGACAATACTTTCCATCCCCAGGCAGATACTATACTCCAGAGCCAACCGGACCATGTCCAGGTGCCTGGATTCTGGTGTAACTGATGGGCAATTTTATGAAGTCTGGTTATAGCTGAATAAACAGACGGTGCATTATTAGAAATGAAAATGCAGCAACTAGATCCGATGACTCTACAAGCTCCTCCCCTATCGGCCAGTATGACGTCAAGGACGAGACGATTTTGGAGCACGACAAATCTCATAGCAGATTGCTCTTCAGTTAAGTTACCTAGAGCAGAAGTAGTCTCATTCACTACTGCTTCAAGGGTTCTGGTTAGCCTACGTATTAACTTACTATTCTGGACAGGACCTATGAAGAAAAAGAAACCTTTATTGAAGTCTTGATACTGTTCTAAGGTAGTTTCAGTTTGATCGACAATTGGGGACTCAGTCTCCCTTCTATGTCTAACGTGTACTAGATGTGTGTTTCTGTGATAATCGGATGGGGCTAGAAAAACGGGTGGTAGTAGGAAGGCAATGTAACATGTTCCATCCCAATCGAGGGGCAGACGAACATATGCGGTCTGGCCACATACAAAATACGAATGACGTGAAGCTTTGAAAATAGATTTCCCACTGTCACTATACTCGACCACAGTAGTACAATCACTATGACCTACATGTGCGGAACCATTCTTTCTGACACATAATTCACCTTTAACGGGTAGAACTGAAATAGCAGGCAAATCTGGAGTAGTTTCGGACTGAACATTCAAAACCATGAAATTCGAGGAATAATTACCTAGATCATATACTTCGTTTTCTAGATCTAACCCTGTTCTATGGGAAGGACCTTCCTTGTCTGGGAAACATGTCTGATTCAGGAGAAACATATCATTTGAGGATGACGTTAACGTGGACCATGCTCCACACGAACCATTATGTGAAAATGGATAGGGAAAGAGTGGCAGAACTCCCTTCGGTGTCTGGAAAGGGGGGAGTCGACCACACACCCAACAATTAGTGGCATTGCTGGTCTGGTGTGAATAGTGTAACATTCGGATAAACGTATTATTGCGCATGGCAAGACGATAGGATAACTCGTGAGGAGGCAGGTCACTAAAAGTGTGCTCTACTGTAACATTAGAAAACATATGTACATGTGAATTAATAGGAAAACATAAATGTAAGGCATAACTTATGCAGGTAACCATAAGACTCAGAAATAGCATAAAAAATAAAGTAACAATACATCTACTTCGAAGATTCTTTTGATAACGTATTCTCTTAGAGTTTTGACTAACTCTCTCACTGTGTGGGTCTATCTCATACATGTCAGGAACCTGTCTAACCGTTTCACCCGAGAGGGACTTAGACAATTAAACTGGCTGACTTACTAGACCGAAGCTTATCTTTATACTCCTGCTGCGGAGTTTTCTCTAACAGGGGAAGTTTAGATTCAGTGTCTGGGCAGTCCTTGAGAACGGGGCAGTCCTTGAAAACAGTCTTTGGTTTGAGTCCATGGAATCTCTTTACATGACTGGAGTGCAACCACCCCTTCCTGCCTTCGATCTTCACGGCGGTCCTTGTTGTCAGTAACACAAGTCGGGGCTCCGGCCAGCGGGGCTCCAGCGGACTTGAACGATCAAAATTTCTCACGAGGACGAGGTCGCCTGGTATGACACCATGCGGTTTTACTTCGGTGTTGTCTGGAAAAGCAGCGGCAACCTGTGAACGACAAGAGTGTAGTGCAGACATCAAGGAGGCCAGGTAATCTGTCAACATCAGTTATTGTACGTGGTCTAGGTGTACCCCACATGTTTGGGGGACGACCGAAAATTACCTCGAAAGGGGACAGACCTGAACGGGAGTGAGCGACCATTCTCATATAGAAAAGGGCGACTGGCAGTGCTACTATCCAATCTACGCCTTTCTCTGCGCATACTTTGGCAATGCGGATTTTCAGAGTCTGATTATGTCTCTCTACGAGACCGGCTGCTTCAGGATGTCGTACACAATGGAACTTCCATTGGTACCCTAACAGAAGGGATACTTGTTTCATGAGTTCGGATGAGAATGGCTGGCCGTTATCTGAATACACGACCCTAGGCAATCCATAGCGGGGGAAAAACTCACGAACCAACTGCCTGGCAGTGGTCGCGGCAGTGTAATCTGGAACTGGATAGGCTTCTGTCCATCTGGACAAAGCGCATACAACTACGAGGACATACTTGAAACCTCGACATCGGTCCATCTGGAGGACTTCAAAAGGGTGGTCAGGAGGATGGAATCCACCTTGTTCCACCGGGACACCTTTACCTGGATTGAACTGACAACAAATCATGCAGGTACGCACTTTCTGTTTGGCTGCTGCTCGTAAATGCTTGTTAAACCAAAGGTTCTGAATACTGTCTAACATGGCTTTTTCTCCTAAATGTGCTGGACTATGTGCGGTGTTAATAATGACTTGAACCATAGAGTCGGGGAGAAACCATGTGGCTTTTCCCTTCGTCAACCATCCTTGATCTGTCTGGACCCCTCCTTGTTCAGACCATTTCTTGATTTCATCGGGAGTAGCATGTAACTGTATATCTAGTACATCTTGTGTAGGGTCTTTAACTGTCATACAAGCAGTCTGATCTGGAATGTCTGTCTGTGTCATGTTAACTGGAATGTCTGGAGTCTGAGCTGTAAGCTTGGCTGTTCGATCTGCCAGGTCGTTACCCTGGGAAATGATGTCAGTGACTTTCGTATGTGCCTTGCACTTCATGATAGCGATAGCTGTCGGTAAATGTATTGCATCTAACAGAGCTTGAATGAGGGGGCCATGCTGAATCTTGGTTCCATGAGAAGTCATAAAACCTCTTTCTTGCCAGAGCACTCCAAAGTCGTGTACGACTCCGAATGCATAACGTGAATCCGAGTATATGTTTACTTTCAGGTTCTTCGCTCGTATGCAGGCTTGGGTCAGAGCGACAAGCTCTGCTGCTTGAGCAGACAGGGTGTCAATACGATGTGTTTCTATAACTTCAGTGTCAGTAGTCACTGCATACGCGGCTACTAGTTCTCCTGTACTTGTTCTCATACATGAACCATCCACATAAAGTGTCAGGTCGGGATTAGGTAATGCAATGTCCGTCAAGTCTTGTCTTGGCTTTGTCATTGTGTTAACAACTTCCACACAGTCATGTGTGGCAGGATTTGAAGTAACTGAGGGTAACAGTGTAGCTGGATTTAAAATGTTGCAGCGTCTGATTTCTATATGTGGCTGAAACAGTGTC
Organism: Lissotriton helveticus; assembly: GCF_964261635.1. Lineage (NCBI taxonomy): Eukaryota > Metazoa > Chordata > Amphibia > Caudata > Salamandridae > Lissotriton > Lissotriton helveticus. Next base: position 570,565,123 of record NC_136071.1, on the reverse strand, counting down.
AGTTCATAACCTGTTAAACGTGCAATTGTCAAGTGCTGAGTCTGTGTTCGGTTTAAAAGAACTTCCACGGAGTGTGGAACTTGTACTGTCAGGGAATGTCCTAACACTATGGAATCACTTTGTCTGATAGCTAGAGCTGTGGCTGCAACTGACTTGAGGCACGCAGGCAGCGCCTGGGCCACTGGATCTAATGTGCTAGAGAAATAAGCACAGGGCTTGTATTGTCCTGCTTGATCTTGTGTGAGAACAGATAATGCAGTACCATCACGTTCAGTGACAAAAAGTGTAAAAGGCTTACTGTAGTTCGGTGTTGCTAGAACAGGTGCTTGGCATAAGGCTTTCTTTAACTCATTGAAAACAAGTGTGTGTTCCTGGGTCCAAGGGAGGACAGTCGATACGGCTGCCTCCTGTGTCGTTAACTGTATCAGTGGCTTGGCTTGAAATGCATACTGAGGAATCCATTGTCTGCAATAAGAAGTGATGCCGATAAAAGCTTGTACCTCCTTCTGAGTCTTGGGCTGTGGAAGATGTGCTATTAACTGGATACGATCAGGTGTCAACTGCCTACCCCTCTTGGACAGTAAGTGTCCTAGGTAGACCACTTGCTGGACACAGAATTGCAATTTAGACGGGGACACCTTGTGCCCCATCTCGGCTAGAAAATACAAGACTGTAAGTGACGCACGCTCGCAGTCACGTTCAGAACGGGCTGTGATCAATAGATCATCGACATACTGGAGCAGGGCAGTGTCAGTTGGCATGTGAATATTGTCTAGTTGTCTTTTAAGTGCTTGACTGTAAATGCTAGGACTTTCTGTGAAACCTTGAGGAGCTCGTGTGAATTTATAGCTCCTTCCATTTAAACAGAATCCGAAAAGGAATTGGCTGTCTGGATGAATGGGGACACTAAAGAATGCGTTCTTGAGATCAATAACAGTGAAGAACGTAGCTTCGGAATCAATGGCAATCAATAGGGAAGAAATATCTGGGACTACTGGGTACTGGGGTATGATACATTTATTAAGTTCTCGAAGGTCAATCACTAATCGATAAACTGGAGGTGCATTTGGATCAGTACGTTTCAGAATCGGAATGATAGGAGAATTACATACATTGGAGTCAGTTTCTACAACTACTCCTTGAGCAATAAGCTCGTCAATAATTTTGGATAAGGCTGCTACAGCCTCAGGTGGCAATTTGTACTGTCGGATTCGTGGTAAGACAACACCTTTCTTCAGGGTAACACGATGGGGTGTGATGTGCATACAACCTACATCAGTTGGACCTTGCGCCCATAAATGCTGTGGTACATTCAATAATCGTGGATCAAAATCACGTAATACATAATGACCTTTAAAATCTCGCAGAAACAGTCGCACCCCTTCTGGGGAGCAGCATATGACTGCTCCTAATTCTTTCAGAGTCTTTATACCAAGTAAGTTCTCTGGACAGGATTTCGTTAGTAACAAGTCTGTAGTTCGGGACAATGGACCAACTTCTAGGGAAACTGGTTTCGATATTTCATTAACAATAGGCTTTCCTGAAAATCCAAGGGAAACATTTCTAGAGCCTGAGAGTGGAGCCCCTGGAACCTCGTCATGACTGATGGTAGTCCTACTTGCCCCTGTATCAATCAGAAACTTTCTGTCTTTCCCTAATACTTGACTATGTACATAGGGACCCTCTTGATCTACAGGAATCTCGATGAGAGGCAAGCCAACCTCCCTCTCTAGGCTGTTTCATGAATACGGCTGATAATCTGGATACTCTGACTGTGCGTACTGGTACATCTGCTGTGTAACGTGCTGTGTGGCAGCTATAGGCTGCGGTACTGTAACTGTCTGTTGTGCGTTCTGCGGTGGCTGGGAAGTCTGTGAAACTTGTTCTTGTCTAGGCGGACGTGGTCTCTCTTTCGTTTTACCAGTAGCTATGTTGTGTTTCAGAACTGCACATTCGTTTATATAATGACCTGGCTGTTTACAGTAATTGCATGTCCCTTTAACGGGAGCTGTAGGGTGACTAGTTTGATTCGGACCCCTCTTCTGACTGTCTTGCGGAACGGACTGTGCAACTAGTACTTTCATTTTTGTGTCTTTCATACGCCTCCTTTCATGTTCCTGCTCTTCCCTAATTCTGTTCTGGTGATACTGGAGCATCTGGAGCATTTGTGACGGAGTATTAGCTTGCCAGGTACTTTCGACTTTCAGTACTCGATTTTTAACTTGTGGACTTGAATTCTCGACTAGTTTGGTAACAAAAAGATGTGGATAAGATTCACTACTTGTTTTCAGACCACTATTAATAATGAAACATTTCTCAAATCTAGAATAAAAATCACTAGTATCTTCGTCTTGTTTCTGTTTACAGGCTGAGATGGCATCCCAGTCTTCCTTTTTCGTGGCTAGTAATCTTGGCAAGACTTGTATCAGTAACTCGGGCAATGCTTTAGCTTTATCCCCAAGACCGGTACCTGGAACTCGTGTGTTATCTTCAGTCTCTAATGCGGTCCAATCTATCTTTTTCTCTCCCACCTCCCATTCTTTTTCTTTAAGTTTTTCATATATGCCCGCAGGCAACAGGACCTTTAACATTTTAATGATATCAGGATACGTGTATTCTCCCATACGGAGCATGTCCTTTAATTCACGGTGGAACCCTGCTGGATCTTTATCGTGACAGGGTATTAACTTTTTCATTTCCAGAAGTTCTATTTTCGTGATAGGGGTGTAAACAAATACTCGTTCTAGATCACCCCCCTCTCCCTTAACTGGATGTACTTCTCGTAACGGATTCTGTCTGTCTATGTAGAATGATTTTCTTACTGGAGGTGGGACAGGAACAAAATGTGGATTTAAGAACGTTCTGTATTTGTGGCGCTGTTTTAGAATGACACTAATTAAATCGGTACCTAGACCTTTCCATCTGTATTGGAGTAACTCGTTCAGCACATCATGTAAAGGACCTGGATCAGAATGCTGACCCTCAAACAATGTAATGAGGTGTTGGATCATATACGTACCCACCAGACGCTGCTCGGCTGGGGGCAGTTTCAGAAACATTTGGGCCACTATTTCATCTGGAAATGTGGTAGAATCACTAGTCCATCGTACTGCTGATCGGGCTAGTTCTTGTTCATGCATGGTACTAGGCTCGCTATAACCTATTCGTGATTTCAGAATTTGGTCGGTGGCCTGGAATACTTGTTCAAGAGAACACTGTTCTGGTACTGGAGGAGGAAAAACTTTCTTGTAATCTAGACATGAATGTCGGTCGGAAAGTCTTGTTCTACCTACATACGCTATTCTGGAGGGATTCTCGCTGTCTACCTCTTCACTGGAAGAGTCATTCTCTTTCTCGGTTGCTCTTTTTGCTTCCTCCTTCTGGTGTATACTTATAATTTCCTTACAAATTTTTTTGTACATACTTTCTATACTACCTAGTGTCTTGTGTTTTCCCTCGGCTATGTTGTCACTCCACTTAGTCAGACCTTTCATCTCGTCTTTGTCTTTATCAGGATAATCTTGTTCTCTTATTAAACAGTTAATCAAGAACTGTAAAATCATATGTTGAATCTCGGCTTTTCTGTGTGCCATAGCTTTGTGAATACTTCCTGGATTCTCTCCTGTACGGACAAAACGATATATTCTGTCTAGATGATCCTTCATGTCGGGCAGGGTGACCAAAAGTTGGCAACCCGTCTTAAACGTACTGAATATAATACCATGTGATCTTCGCCTGGGACTGGATCATATATACAGTCGGTAAGAAGTCTCTTGAGGTCTGCGTATGTAGCCACTTTTGGCGTACGCTGTAACGCTGCGTCTCGCGGCGTCAGTCGTCTTACTTGAGGCGGGGTGATAGGAGCACCTCCCCCCGCTCCTCCTGAACTGGAATCGTCAGTTAATACTGTACGTGTTGGCAGAGTGACTGGCAAAACGGGTACATTTAATGTGGGCTGGTCCGGGGGCACTGGCACATTAACAGAGTCCCCGGGACCAGTGGCTGGAGGAACAGGAATTACATTATTTACAGGATGCTGAGCGTGAGCAGGCGGAATACGATTTGCATATTCTGGGACTGTGTCGTCCAAGTAGGACGAAAGAAAAATTTCAGCTGCAGTCGGTTTATGACGTAGCTTAATCGGGACCAATGGTGGCGGTAAATTACAGGGTGCTTCCGGGTTTGCCTTCGGCAAGCCCTCGGCAAGAAGAGGATACATACCTTTAATAAGGGCATTTCTCTGTCTGTCTGACTGTTCTGCTCTAACTCGTTCACCTTCTTCTAGAAGTTCCCTTTCTTGGGCTTTTTCTGAGGATTCTCTACTTAACTCTGCTTTTCTGAATTCTTTTTCGGTTCTTCTATGAGATTCTTTGCGCCATAACTCGATGGCATCTTTCTGAGACTGTCTGGCTTTCTTTTTCCATAATGCTTCTTCTACTCGCATGATGCACTCGGCATCCCATGTACCTGATACAGGCCATCTATATTTCTCTTCAAGATGTTTGGTGTAATCCACCCATAAGTCTAGATATAATATGGCATTTAAACCATGCTTGTGATACATAAAATGTCCAGGACTGTCCCTAGGAGGGACAGGAACTGATTCTTCGAGTAACCCCTTTCTGGTTCTGATCTGACGTAATTTCGAGAACAGAGGCATGGCTGAATTATACTTGCGAACACAATACACAATAATCACAGTAATGAAATGGCAAACAAATCACTCATACCACGACATAGAAATACATTAAATAACAGTTCGAACAGAAATACTACCTGATACATGGAAACATAACACTTGAATTTCTCGAGAACGGACTTACTAGAATTACTGGATGCACTGCTAAAACAGTACAGAACATACCGGTCTCATAAAGAGACACGTCATACCGAATCCACCTAGGTGGACACGTTGGACTGGATCTGCGTACCCAAACCCATCGGACCAGGAACAAACCAATGATCCTGTCTAGATACTTCCCCCGCAACGGTACTCACCGGGAAGCAGAAACTGAAGGCCTCGGACTGGACTGGACTGCTACGACGTCTGGTTACTACGCATGCGCTTCGGACCTAGAACCTCGGACCTCTGTCTTCGGTTACAGGTGGGCCTCCGGATACCTCGGACCTTGCTCTCTCGGCTTGGGCTCTGGTCGGGACGAACCGCATTCCACACCGCCTCGTCTGGATGCCGGACCGCAGTTTCCGTCTCCTCCGTGGGCCTGAGGGAGACTTGAAGCAGAAATATCTGCACGTGCACGGTAGAGTTCCGTCACAGCTGTAGAAGGGTCAGGGGGCCTGCGTTACATCGCCGGCGCGTGGGGAAAGGGCACGTCCCTATTCGGGCACCATTATGTGGTAAATAAATAATTAATTACCGGTACTATTTTTGAATACATTAATAAAACAGATAGCTCAATAAATAAGAGGCAAGATCCGATGTATCTGAGTCGAACAGGCTTTATTCAGGCATAAGGGAAGGGACAGGATCGGGACAGCCTGAAATAGAATGGCATAGAAGGCAGCTGCAACGTTTCATCAACAGTACAAGGTATATATAGTAAAACATCACAATTACATTACATACAGTAGGCGTAACTAGTGACAAGCGTAAGATAAGAACACATGGGCATGAAAAGAAGGCGTGCACAGGGCGTGCACGTAGACATGTGATGAAAACATCACAGAAGTGTCATAAAGTGGGTGGATACATAGAGGGGGCTACCTGAGCAGCTGGAACCTTTAACCTAGTAGTGCGCGCAAACGGGCCATGACGTGTTACCGGGGAGAACTGGGGGCTATGACTTTTGCACTAGATGAGGAGACGAAAGTCTGCGATGTCAGGACGACATGTACCTATAGCATATCTGGTATCTGGTGTTTGGAGTACATGTTGATAGAATCTAAAAGTTATCAGGGCAAAGGCTACTTGACACTAAGGCGGGAGCATGTATATATTCTTCATGTATTGCGTGTGCTATGAATCTTCTATGAATATTAATACAGTAATTCTCTTGCATGGAGACAGAAAGACTAGACTATAGCTGAAGCTGTTTATGTGGTTCAGTAGCTTAGGAATGTGAAGACGGAGAGCTGAACTGATAACTAGAGGCATAACATATTCTTGGCAGACAGGCAGGCAGAGCCAGGCCGGGCACCGCGCTGCGCGGCAGGAAGTAAGCGAAGGGTCAGGGATGCAGGCGGGGGCTGCATCGCTCCTCGGAGTGGGTTCAGGAGACTGGAGCTTGAATCTGGTGTCCGGGCCCTTTTGAGGCCTAGAAACGGGGACAATTCAATGAATTAACGTGCATAATGTAAAACGTGGGCAACATAGGCCTAATACTCGTTGCTTTCACAGGAACTGGAAACTGGCATACTAACATTGGACACAACTATAATTGCGTCTTTAATCGATCATAGGGGGATATATGCATATCGATCATGTACATATATCATAGGATGGGGAACACGTAGGCACATATGACAAGGCAAAATTCAATTTTCCTCAATAACTCACACCCCCACAATGCACTGCTTATGTACTCACATACTACATCGCTCATGACATGGTCAGTGACATCAGTCATGACATCTCAAATTACATCATTGATGACATCCTTCAGTGACTATGAGTGTTTGTAAAAGGTTTATGAGTGTTAAATATATATATACACCAAGGTGTATTGGTGAATCAGTGGGTGTATGTGCCGGTATGGATGTTTCAGTGGGTGTGTGACTGACTGTATAAGTGAGGGATTAAGTGTCTCATTAAATGTATGGGTGAGTGACTGGTTGTGGTAATGTTTGCATCAGTCTGTCAGTTGGTATCTAAGTGGCAGTATGGGTGTGTGAGTGGATACATGAGTGATTGATTGGGTGTCTGAGTACCTGTATGGGTGTCTGAGTGTCTTTGTGGGTGGTTGAGGGGGTGGGTGATTTCCTGTATGGATGAATGAGTGGGTGGGTGAATATCTGTATGAGTTAGTGAATATGTGTGTGAGGGGGACTATGCATCAGTGAGTGTGTATATGGCTGTGTGGGTGAGTGAGTGGATGTGTCAGTGGTATATGGGTGAGTTACAGACCATGTGAAAGGCAATATAGGTGAGTGATGGGATATATGAGTGACTCTATCAGTAAGTGAGTGAATGTGAGAGTGGATCTATGGGTGAGTATGTGCTTGTGTCAGTGAATATAGGTGAGTATGTGTTAGTATAGGTATGAGTAAGTAAGTGTGTATGTAACTGTATGAGTGATCAAGTGGCTGTGTGATTGACAGTATTGGTGAGTGAGTATCTGTGTGAGTAGCTCTATGGGTGACTGAGTTAGTGTGTGAGTGACTGTAGGTGTGGATGAGTAGATATGGCAGTGGCTGCATTAGTGAGTGAATGGGTATATAAGTGGCTGTATGGGTGAATGAGTGGATGTGTGTAACTATATGAATCAGTGAGTGGGTGTATAAGTACTGGTACGAGTCTGTGAATGGCTTTGTGAATGATTGTGTGGGAGTGGGTATATTAAAGGTTCTATGAGAGTGTGTGGGGGCATCAGTGATTCTGTGGATATCATCAGTAACGTCATTTGAGATGTCTTCAGTGATGTCACTGACCATGTCATGAGAGATGTAATATGTGAGGTCATAAGCAGTGCATTGAAGGGGCGTGAGTTATAGTTAGCTCGGGTAACTATAACTGCTGAATTTCACTGCTTTTGTATGAGTGACATCTGAGCCTAGCTATAACGTCCCTGTAATCTTTGTTTTTTTTTCGGTAAATTTCTAAGGTTTCTAAAGTTTCTACGGTTTTATAAATGCTAATTCCTAACCATAAAGTCCCTGTAACCATTGTTTTTTCAGTGAATTTCTATGTTTTGTTAAGTAGTAGTCACATTTGCAAAGTGGTGAAGAAAGAGGGTCAGCCTCCAACCATCTCTCAGGAATCCCGCTGTGTAGGACTTACAGAATGTGCCTGGAGGGTTTTTTAACCCCAAGGTCCCTCAGGAGTAAAGTGGACTTTATCCCCAGTCACCACTGTGACAGGAGGTATGTTTGCAGAATGGTGGTGAAGGGAACGTGGCCTCCGGTGACTTGCCTGAGGTTTTTTATCTTACATTTTTTATGTAAGGGAGGGGGCTGCATTGTCCCCCTTCCCTGGGCCATTTTCAGCTCAGGGCCTCATCCCCCATGGCCCAGCCTTTTATTTTTTGGAAATATGACTTAAAGGGAGGAGAGCCATGTGCCCCCCTTACCAGGCCATTTTCAGCCCCGGGGACCCCATCTCCCGAGCCTAGACCTTTTTTATTTCTTTTTAAAAAAATGGAGGGGGGGCCACACCGTACCCCCTCCTAGGCTGATTTTTGCCCTGAGGACCTCATCCCCAGGGCCATTTATTTTTTGAATATACAAATATGATTTAAAGGGAGGGGGCCAAGTGGTCCCCCTCCCTGGTCAATTTCAGCCCTGGGGACACCTTCCCACAGGCCCCAACCTGTAGTGTGGGTGCCCTGCTCCCACCCAGGGCACCCACTTGCATGTGTTGGGGCCTGCAGGGGAGCGTAAAGGCCTCCGCAGTCCCTGTTGGCTCCCCTCCTTATGCGGGAGCCCGCATTGCTTTGAGACCCAGGGAGCTCATAAACATGGAGCTCCCTGGATCACAAAGCAATGTGTCTCTTTCCTTGGTCACTCGAAAGCTGCAGGGAAACAGACACATACTCCGCTTGCAGCAAGTGAGAGCATTTTTTCTGCTCTCGCTTGCGAAAAATACCAGAGACAGGACAGAATTTTGGAAGTGAGAACAACATCCTGGCCACGGTGTTTTGAGCCAGCTGGAGACTGCAAATCACAGCCTTGTTGGTTTCCTACTAACAAGATTTAGTAGATTCCTACTAAATGTACTAATGCTTTAAGCTTATAACTAGATTTTCCTAGCCCCGCCACATTCCATGATATAATGTTCCCCAATTGGCTACCCCCGCTCTGATGGCTTTATAGCAGATGTTTTTGCCCCATTCAAAGTACCTGCTACCCAGCTCCATTTTGACACATCGTCTTCACCGTCCAAGCTAGGGGCCTCCTTAACCTCGGGTGCAGAAAACGTAATTTCTTTAGCACCTGTTTTCCTTCCTATTGTTATTTCCATGTCTTCGTACTTTGTATGTATGTTTACTCCCTCATACTCAATAAAGCCCTTCTCTCGCGCCTGACAAAATATCCCAAGGCTTTTGGTCGGAGCGCTATGCGGGACAAAACTAGGTATCACGTCTATTCCTCTTTTCCTAAAGCTATCAACGTTTGCTAAAACGAGTGCTCTTGATGCGAAAGTAGCTCTAGTTACAGGAGGTGTACTCCTCCAATCTAATTATACCAATTCTATGTCTTTACTGGTAATTAACTCCAGATCCTCTATTTCAGATAGAATCTTAAGGAGGGCACTTCTATTCAATATCATTGATTCGGCATCGAAAAGAGGACTAAAAATTAAAACCTTATTCGCTTGCCCGGCACGTAAGCCAGTGTTCCTAGTATTATTGATACCTGGCTTTCCTGTAGGTAAATCTCTATTTAGCTTACCCCCTTTGTTATTAACCGCCGTAGTCATTCCCCAACCCCTGCCCATACCCTGGCCGGAATCAGCTATCAATGTAATCAAATCAGGCCCACATGGGTGTTGTGTAGCACCTCCTGGAGCTACATTTGGGTCTATTATGGGGCCATTTAGATAGACCAATTTACTTCCTACACTAAGGTCATTACTTGTACCAGGACTTGGCCCACTTTCTTCCTTACCCTCTTGGTTCGAAGGGGCATTCGATGTTAAAATTGGACTATTCGGCTGACAATCATTTTCCTGCCCATGATTTTGACTCTCATTCATTAAGGGTTGCCCAACAGACCTTATATTCTTTTCAATAGAGGGGAATGTGTAACTATTTCCTAATTCACTTTATGGGTAGAACCTCAGTTTTTTCTATTTACGTTTCGGGAATTGGTGGTTCTTCTTCTTCTTCTTCCCCCTACAGCCACTCTTGGCATTTCCTTTACTCACCACTGAGGCCTTCCCCACTGGATCACTAGCTGAGATGTTAACTAGTTCGTCGGGTAGCTGAAGACTTGGTTCTTTTAAATTGATTTTATTAAAAATTGGGAAAAGACGTACTGGGTTTAAGACTGAAGGGGCCTTTATGATTACCTTTTCCCCTAATGTAGAGACCTTTACACACTCATTGGGATTGGCTCGAGGGGAGCTTATAATTAAGTTTCTTTCAAGAAAAGCACTTTCGGAGCCCACAGACTTCTCTTTTAGTCCCCCCGTCACTATGTTTGCGTCAGTATTTTGCATCACGTTATGCTTATGACATGATTGACTGGGTACTAGAGGAGCCTTTGTCGGAAACATTGGGACTTGTTTAAGGTCTTTTAAATCTTGAACCCCTGTCAATATGGGCGAGAGGACTTCCAGTTTGTGGTCGGGGTTCAAAGTACTTTTCTCCAACAAAGATAAAAATGCGGAAAGGATTCTTTCCAATGAAAAAAAGCACTACATGATCCCCCCCTGACCATGCAATCTCACTTACGTTCAAGGAATTCCCTGCCTTTTTGTCCTCAGCCATTGAGACTCCTGGAATCTTTTCAGCTGAAAGATCTAACAAATCAGCGGCCAGGGACAAATTAGCAGGTGTACTACTATACATAGTTGGCACACATATTTGAGCTCCTATAACGGCCGGGTACGCTTCTCCACCCGGATGCAATTCTAGGTCCCTACCCCACGTGCCAGAATTCTCCATCTGCTTCATTAGTTCTGCATTCTTTTCTATTTGAGTAGCAATGTCCGGTAAGGTGAAGTCCTCCAGTTTCGCCTGCCCAGAACTAAAGCTGGAATCTACCCGTCGTTGTATCTTCGGAGAAAGATCACTTGCTTTTATCGACAAACAGTCCGGCATCAACCTCTGAGACTCACTTGTATTATCCAGGAGAGTTACCAAATCTACCAGTGGAGATAATGGAGTGACTTCCTTTTTTTCGATGTTCTTATCCCGAAGGTTACCATCTACCATGCCCCCCGATGAGGCTATTTCCATTTCCAAAGTGTTACCCTCCCTTTCTACTTGCTGTACATCCATTTCTCTTGGGGGAGGTAACCAATCTATTTCACCACCGTAGTTCTGATGTATGATTACAGCAGGATAGAGCACCTCCGATTTTTTAACTTGGCTCTCCACCCTATTCCCCGCTGTTACATGGGTATCCATCACTTCTTCACAAATATCCTCCTTTTTTTGGTCCTCTTTTAACCCTTTACCGCGCTTAGAGTTTGTTTTTTACCCCTTTTGTACACATTGACAATACTGATGGGTAAGACTTCAAGAGGGAAAGGTGATCACTGTTCCTCCGGCGACGAATAGTTTCTTGGGCTTAAGGGAACTTTTGTCAATCAAATTACTACTTTCTGGATTTACTGCAGCTTTTAACTGTGAGCGCAGACACCTAGATAACATTACCATTGCATACGAGATTTAGAACCCACTTACTTTTGGTGGATTTCCGTTTATCGTAGAGGAATAGTAGCTAAGGGAAGAAGGATGGAGTCGAATGAGGCTAATGAAGTTGTAGAAGGGGTGGAATTCTACCAGAATTTCTATATAGAGTCCCCGGTCCAACACCGGTGCAGCACTTGGTAACCATACGGCTTCCATGCTTTCCGTGCTCAGCTATCATTGATGGCCACTTCCACAGTTAGTGCCTGGGTAATTGCATGAGTATATCTGGATGATTAGAGTACTGCAAGGAGAGTGCATGGAGAATATATAAGTGCTTGTGTTTTGGCACAGTGATTAAATAAGGACATGGCAGAGTGATTAAGAGTCCACAGGGAGTGATAGGGGGTTGTTGGACTGCGTGTGTAGTGCTTTGGAGATTTTACCACTGCATGAGTTAGTGCAGGAGTCATTGCATGAATGCATGGGTAGTGCTTGGATACTAACTTAGTGATTGCACAATATAGACTCAGTAAATCATTTCTCATGTACTTGTGAAATCACATATTCACTACCTTTGCACTCCTGTAATCAGTCAGGCACCTCTCAGTAATTCAGTAAATATACATACAACTATATAAATACAATCTGAACACATACATGAGTCATTACAGACTATATAGTTAAGTAGATAACTACAACATACCAGAAATAGTAAAATATGGTGGTTTACTTTTGAGCTACATCTTGTCCATTAAATCTAGAAATATGCAACATTATCAAACTATACCTCTCAACAGACTTAAGAAAGAAGACTAATAAACAACACCTTTTATGAGCATTTCTAAAACCACACTTTTATTATATGTGGCATTACCTCTACGTCCCTCGTCCTCGACCCAGTCATCACTCATGAGGTATTCCACAGACAGGAAACAAAACAGGAAACACTTTTTAGGCTCCACCCCCCCTCCTGCCAGGTACTATATCAGACCCAACCACCAGAAGCACATCCTGTTTTGTTTCCTGTCGGTGGATTACTTGATGGGAGACACTGGGGTGAGTGCCGGGCACTTACCTGCTTCCTTGTCCTGTGGATCCTCCTCTGCTGGGCTCTGGGAGGCTCCCATGGACCGTCGTGGGATTCCTCGGAGTGGGGCTGCTGGGCTTCCCTGTCTCCTCCTGGGCTTGGGTGACCTGGGCTGCTTGGCTTCTCGGGTCTTCCTGGTTTTGGTACTGACCAGATGCCTGTTCCTACCCTGTGGATTCTCCTGCTGTGCGAGGGGTCCTCGGTGGTGATGTCCTGCTTCCTTGTAGCCGGCTTCGTGCAGGTAGGGGCTGTGAGCGCTTGGCTGGTGTGACACCGGGAGTTTTCCTGCTTGTGCCTGGCCCACTCAGCGTGGGGGCCCGTCCCGGTGTTTTCCTTGCTGGGGGGGCGAGGGGGCTCCTGTGTTCTTGCCCCCTCTCCGCGGGCCTGGGTCTGCTTGCGGTCCTCTCACCGGGCTTCCTCTGGTGCTGCATACGGAAGCCCGGCTGCTCTGTGTCCGCGCATGCGCGGTGTTTGCGCATGCGCGGTGTCTCACTGGGACTGGGGGCTCGTCCTGATCGGACGCCTGGGTGGGCTCCGGCTGCTCCGAATCCTAGAGGGGCATTTCCTGTCGTTCTGTCCGAGAGGGATGGAGGGACGGTTGACGACGCGCTGGGTGAGTGGCCTTCTCCTCCCTTCAGCGTGGTTTGTGTTTTGTGGTTACCGCGCCGGCTGTTGGGCCGCGGTTTTGTTTTGCTCGCCCCTCCCCTTTTTCCTCAGGCCTGGTTTGCGGTTGGCTGGGGGGGGGGGCGGGGGCTTGCCTCCCTGCCTGTTTTACGGAGCATTGGTCGTTTTTTTCCCTCTGGTTTCTTCTCGTTGGGGGGGGCTAATTGGTGGGGTGTGTCCTGCGTATATATGGTCCGCTGGGGGGAGGTGTTTTCTTTGTAGTGTTCTTTCTTCTTGATTACTACTTTGTGCTTGGGTGTGTTAGTTATGGGCAAACACCATCATAAGAGGAAGCATTCCTCTCCTGTGCCTCCCTCTTCCTGTGGGGATTCCTCTCCTCCTCCTGTGAAACTTGCCAGGAAGGCTGATGATGATCGGATTAAACGCCTTATCCTGGAGGCTCTTTCTGATCTCAAGGAGACCAAGAAGGATTCTGTTGGACTTTCTGGTTCTGCTGCCCTTTATTCCGATATTAGCTCCTCTGCTGAGTCTGGTGAGTCTTCGCTGACTGCTGTTGAACTTCAGGGCAACATGGGGTTTTCTGTTGATTCTGCACCCAGTACCTCTCAGGATTCGCTCTTGCAGTAGTTTCCGAAGCCTGTTGCCTCTTCCTTGCCGGTGCATCCCTTTGTATCTGAATGAGTGGAAGGACCCCGATCATATTGGCATGCCCAGGTTTATGTCTAAACTTTATTTGTTACAGGATATGGCGGACTCTTTGCCTGATTCCATTCCTGTGGACTCTGTGGTGGCCAGTCTTGTGGGTTGTCCTTCCATGGCGGATGATAACATTCTGAAGGACGGTGTGGACAAGAAGGTGGATTCTGCCCTGAATAAATCGTATGCCGCCTCGCACCTGGCTATTCGTTCTGGCATTTATGGGGCGTATGTGGCCCAGTCTTTGCTGTCCGATTTCAAATCCCTGTTTTCTTCCATGCAGGAAGGTGCCAGTTGTCCGGAGTTGCTGGAGTCAATGGAGTGCCAAGCGGAATTCCTGTCGGACATCGCCTTTGATTCTGTGAGGGATTCTGCTATGTCCTGTGGTTCCTCTATTGCTGCCCGTCGTAACCTGTTGCTGCGGGATTGGAAGACGGATGCGGCCCAGCGTTCCATGGCTTTGAGGCTACCTTTCACTGGTGCCCGTCTGTTTGGTGACTCGTTGGAGGTGAAGCTACACAAGGTCTTCAAGGAACGCAAGCATTCTTTGTCTTTTCGTGACCTTCCGCCCCGGGGGGGTTCCCTCTTCTCGGGTGCCAGGACTTTCCGCCAGCCTTCCAGGTTTCAGCAGTCCTCTTTTCGGAATCAGCGTGGCACTGGCAGATCTTTTCCCCGGAAGTTTCAGCAGAAATCCCAAAGGGGTGCCGGGTCTGGTCCGCAGCGTTCCTGACTGTGCCACCCTGGGGGACGTTCTCGCTGGTGGTCCCCCTCTGGTTGGTTGGAGACTTCGCAGGTTCCTTCCTGCTTGGCGCTTGACTACCTCGGACAGATGGGTGCTGGATGTCTTGTCAAGGGGCTACCGGATCGAGTTCTTGTCCCCCCCCTCCGGGATGGTGGTGACCCTTCTCCTCGGGATGCCTCCCGCCGTCTGGCTTTGTTGTTCCGATGGCGGAGCAGGGGTTGGGCGTCTACTCCATCGTCTTTGTGGTGCCGAAGATCACAGGGGGCTTCCGGGTGTTCACCAACCTTCGGAGTCTGAACTTGTTCGTGAAGAAGATCCTGTTCAAGATGGAGACTCTCCAGAGGATTATTTCGCTGATCCAGTCCGGTTGGGTGTTCTCCACTCTGGACCTCCAAGATGCGTATCTGCACGTCCCGGTGGCTGTGAGGGATCAGCGTTTCCTACGCTTCTGCTTGGAAGGCCAGCACTGGCAGTTCTGCGTCCTTCCCTTTAGTCTTCGGTGAGCCCCCAGAGTGTTCACCAAGGTGGGGGCTCCCTTGCTGGCCCATTTGTGTTCCCGTATCTAGATGACAGGATGGTTCAGGCTCCATCGCTGGAGGTCATGTCTCGCCACCTTCTCTTGACCATGTCTACGCTCAGGTACCAGGGGTTCTTGATCAACTTGCCGAAGTGCCACCTGGAGCCTGCCACCCGGAGAGCCTTCATCGGAGGTGTTCGATTCTGTGTTGGGCAGGGTGTTCCTGCCGGACGCCCGGATTTGTCGCCTTCAGTCGTTGCTGAGGTTGTTGCTGTCACGAGCCTCGGCTCCCCTCCTTCAGTGGCTTCAGTGGAGAAGCGTGGCTCAGTGGTTAGAGGCGGCAGACCTGGAAGCTGTAATCGGCCGTGGACCAGGGTTCGATTCCCCGCCTCGGCGGGTCTCGGGCTCAAAAAATTCCACGGACTCGACAATTCTCGCTCCGGTGCCTACTCGACTCACGGGGTCACACTCTGCGACTCTGGGCAATAGCTTGCTTAATCTCCACTACGGCCCCTCACGGCGGGATGCCTGGCTTTCACCTTGTGGATACCCTGCCGGGGTATCTCACAGGGGAATACCAGGACGGGTTCCCTAAGCACGCGCTTAGATACCGGGTCGGTGATTTGCGCTATATAAATACATGTACATTTACATTTACATTTACAAGTTCAGTGCCACATGGCTGCTTCGGTCTTCACCGTGCCCTGGGCCAGGGTTCATCTGCGCTCTCTGCTGTGGCATGTACAGCGGTGGGTCCCCTTTCCTATCCTGGATTATGCGGTTCCTGTGCCCGTGTCTCTGGACATTGTGTCTGCTCTTCAATGGTGGCTGGATCCTTCCCACCTTTCCGTGGGGATGTTGTTCCGTCTGCCTCCTCCTCTGGTTGTGACAACGGATGCCAGCGCCTCCGGATGGGGGGCGACTCTGGATCATTGGGCTGTGCAGGCTCGTTGGCTCCTGTCGGAGTCTCGCAGGTCGTCCAACTGGAGGGAATTGTCTGCGGTGGAGCGGGCCCTCCGCTTTTTCCATCTTCATCTGAGGGGTTGCCATGTCCTGGTGAGATCGGACAACACCGTGTCTGTGGCCTATGTCAATCACCAGGGCGGGACCCGCAGTTCTTCCCTGAATCTGGTGGCCTTCTCCATTTCGGACTGGTCGGAGAAGAATCTTCTGGCCCTGTCTGCTCAGCACATTCGGGGTGTAGACAACGTGGTGGCGGATTCATTGAGTCGGAGGTTCCCTTCGTCTCTGTCCCTGTGTCTGGCTCCCCGGACCTTTTTGTTGCTTTGCCTGAAGTTCGGGACTCCTGGTCTGGATCTGTTTGCGTCCCGGTTCAATGCCCTGGTTCGCCTGTTCTGCTCCAGGTCTCCAGAGGTGGGCACCTGGGGGGTGGATGCCTTGTCTCTCCAGTGGCCTCCTTGGCTTCTCTTTGCCTTTCCTCCCTTTCCTCTGATACCTGCCTTCTTGCTGAAGGTTCAGTGGGAGGGGGCTCAGGTGGTGGCTGTTCTTCCTCACTGGCCAGGGAGGTCCTGGTTTCCTCTGTTGCTGAGCCTGGCGGTGGGCTTTCCTTGGCATCTGCCCCGCTACCCCTCTCCTCTGAGGTCCACGTCCCCCCTTCTGGTTCCCCTCTCCTTGGCGGTCTGGAGGTTGAACGGTTGTCTCTTGGGGTCCGTGGTCTGCCCGACCACATCATTTCTGTGATGCAGGCCTCTCGTAGGCCGTCTACTTTGTTTTCCTATTCGAAGCATTGGTCTTATTTTTCAGGGTGGAGTTCCACGTCTGGTCTGTCTCCTACCTCTTGCCCTTTGTCTTCTGTTTTCAGTTTTTTCTGGATGGCTTTCAGAAGCGCTTTGCTTTGTCTGCTTTGAGGGGCCAATGGGCTGCTATCCGGGCCTTCCGGGACCCGGGTTCCTTTCTTCCTTCGGATGGCCTGTTGTTTTCTCGTCTTTTTCGTAGTTTCTCTCTTTCTTCCCCTTCTGTTCGTTCTCTGGTGCCCCCTTGGGATCTCTCCTTGGTGTTGAGTGTTTTGCAGTCTTCCCTTTTTGAGCCTTTGGAGACTGTGGACCTTAAGTTGCTGTCCTACAAGGTGGCTTTTTTGGTGGTCGTAACTTCTGCAAGACGGCTGGGGGAGCTTACGGCCTTGCGTTGTTCCCCCCGTTTTTGCGTTTTCTGGATGATGCTGTGGTGCTCTCTTTGGATCCTGGTTTTATCCCCAAGGTCCGCTCCCGTTTCCATTCCTCTCCGGAGCTGGTTCTTCCTTCTTTGTGTCCTTCTCCTTCTTCTCCTTCTGAGCTGTTTCTTCATTCTTTGGACCTGAGGCGTGCCTTGTCCATTTATGTGGCTCGTTCTGGGGAGTTTCGCTCTTCTGACTCTCTCTTTGTGACCTTTGGTTTGGCTGGTAAGGGTAAGGCTGCTTCCAGGCTCACCTTGGGTCGGTGGATTAAGGCTGTCATCACTCTTGCCTATCTTGGTGCTGGTTTGCCTTGTCCGGCGGGTGTTCAGGCGCGTTCCACTCGGGGCATGTCTGCCTCCTGGGCTGCTTACCATGGTGTGTCTCTTGATGAGATTTGTCGGGCTGGGACCTGGGCCTCCGAGTCCACGTTTGTGAGGCACTACAGGTTGAATTGTGCCCTGTCTGACCGGACCAATTTTGGTCGTGAGGTGTTGCAGGCTGTGGGGATTCCCCATCCACTCTGAATTCTGTTTTGTTTATTAAACTTTTTTGCTTGCTGCACTCCTTTGTGTCTGGTCTGTGTTTTGCTGTGTTTGGGTTGCCAAAGGCCTGTTTGGGCGTCGCTTTGGTATGCCTCATGAGTGTTTCGTTTTAAAAGCTTTATTCGAATTGTTTAAATAAATTCATAAAAGCGTACAGATTCCATTGATGAAGCAAAGCTTCGCATATTTTGCGGCTTGCCGAAGTCAAGAACCTCGTTTATGTGTAATAAGGTAACCTAAGTATGTTCTACTAACGTTTATTTTTGTTTAGGCAAAATTTATGAAGCTTGCCTACGTGTATTTCTAATACATTTACCCCGTGTATTTTAACATGGCCGCCGCTTGTATTTTAGTTACTGCGCATGCGTCAGCCACACTCACGTGTCCTGACGCGTCTGCAGAAGTGGAGGGAAATTTATGCGCATGCGTAATTCATAGCTGTGCTTATCATGTGGTACTGCTCGTGCCACTGCTCTTGTACCCATATCAATGTAGCTAACATTTAAAACGCATAAGTTTATTTCTTGATGATGAGTTAAAAGTACAAACCCTGTGATGTGTTTTCATAATGACATTATTATGTATTAATTTGTTTTCGCTTACTTTTCATGTACCGCGGGGAATGGGGTTCTGTTTGTACCGAGAACCATCTTGGAGGTCCCTTCTGCGCCTGCGCGACTTGCCGAGGCACAGCAGACCTTGACTGATGGAACACAGCCAGTTGGCAGTGATGAGCAAGATGCTCCTGAGAAACGACCTGAAAACTCGGCTGAACCAATCACATGTTCTCGCAGTGCAACATTGTTAAAATTGCCATTGTATTTCTGCACAATTTCTCATGGGAACCCCAATCTAGTTAGGCGGTACCCTACTATGCAAATGTAGGCTTAAATTACTATGTTGTGATTGGTGTGCTACCCAAATCCTACCTTAGGACCAATCCAAATTGAGGGATTCTGACACTTTGCAACATTGGGGGGTGGTACACTGTCCCCAAACTGTATATCTACCCTGGGTTCACCTAGGGAGCCGTCCGACTTGTCTGGTTTAGCTGACCTGTCACTGACCCAACGCACTCAATAGGTGACTGAAGATACAGAGAGCTGCGGAGCACTCTGTCCGAATTTGACCATAGTCTAAGGTTCTACTGAACCTTAAAGTGCTGGCGAAGCACTTAACTGGGAGTTCGCTGACCCAATCGGGGTCTTGATCGATAGCTGCAGAGCGGGTGGAGCGCAGGCGTTGCTTCCGAACTGTGGGTTCCGGTCCTGTCCTGAGCGGTCCTGTCTTGAGGGTTTGCTGTCCTGTCCTGAGGGTCCTGTCCTGATTCCTATTCCGAGGGTATCCTGTCCTGTCCTGGGTGTCCATTCTGCACCTGCTGTCCTTTGAGGGGTATCCTTCCTTGAGGGTTTCCTGTCTTAACTGACCCGTGGCCAGGGTTTGGTTTCCACACCATTCTAGGTAAATATTGCTCTGAAACTCTTAAATCTTGCACCTTCTGAATTTCTAACTTTTGCTTTAATAAAGTTCATCATTGCATATGTTATATTTTCCATGCCTTTCCGCAACTATTGAAAGTCAATTACATATTTTCATAAGTTTGTTCCTATGTCTTCTCACTTGTTAGAGATTATATTTTGCATTGCAGTTTGTAATTTTCTGATATGGTCTAGAACTTCATTACCTAGACTGTTCAAAGGCCCCTTTACTTTAAGTGAAGCGTGTTACTCATTATAGGCCCTCCTATAGTTACCCATACATAGTCTGCCCATGCTTAGATATTACTGAATTGCATAATATTTTTCTCTTGCATTTTATATCAGTATTTCAATGATTACCCTATCATTATTTTTATATAGCTACATAATTTACATTATCTTGGTCATTGATTGTCTCATTCTTGTATACTTGATGCATGAAGAGAACGAACTTTAGATAAACATTTTAAAACTTCCAGTTGTCCGTGGTCATTTAAACAGTATTTGAACATTATTGGTTGGGTTTGTATTTTGCTGCCTTTCTTTTCAGCTAGCTCCCTGATTCATTGTGGTCATTAGGTACCCGTGTTAGTGGATGGTAAGTCGGGTACGCTGAAAAAACAAATAGTAGGGAACACACACAAATTGGTAGAGCTCGTGAAGTCACCTGGTCAATGTGTATGGTGATTTGAAAGTATATGGGCCCGGAAGCCGGAAACAGCGAAAACTATTGGTCGGGTGGCCTCGCGCGCTCTATCAGTTTTTCTGGTAGCTAGAGGATGGTTAGGGACTAGTTGAGAGTAAGGCAGGGATTAGTTGGACTAGTTGAGTCGGAAGCTGCTAGTATATTGATGCTGCTAGAAGAGCGGCTGTTCTAAGAGACCTGATCATTCTCTTGTGAATACGCTGCTGAAACTTATGAATTTTTGTATTGTTATTATTCTTGTTCTTATATTGTTATATGTACTAATCCATGCATTTGTAAACCGTATTGTTTCTTGTTGTCCGAACTCCCCGGGGAATTGAAAGGGCAAGTGGTGAATAGAATCCATTGTCCTGAGGTCACAGGCTCAAGGAAAGTTAGGTGCAGGTTAAGATAACCGGGAAGCACTAACTAGGGTTTTCTGAATACATGTGTGAATAAATGACAGTAACGGGGTTCATTGGCAAAATTCCCATAGTGGCGTAACCTAGTAAGGGTCACATCGGAAGAGTAGCAGGTTCCTCGGAGCTAGCGTGAAAGCAAAGGGGTCCGCTGAGAAACCTTAAACTCGGAACATATCCCGGAAAGAAGTGGATGAGTTTAGGGGAATAACAGGTTCACCGATGCTAGAGTGAAGGGTAGGCGGAAGGGATCTACCCGCAGCGAGTGAAAAGTAAATGGAAGTAGTTTACTTGCAGTAAAATAATTCTTTCTCTATCTAGACACTTGAGCACTGTGGCGAATGTGTATTTGTTGTAAAATAACCGAGCACTGAGCACTTTAAAAGAAAGAAAGTTTCCGTTACCTTGTGAAGGGAGGGAGTCAGTCGCGAAGCGCCTCTGACGTCACTCTGTGCCGCGCTGGGATTGGTAGAAGCAGCGGGCGGGTAGCGGAGCTGGTATTGTAAAGGAGGGGTGAGAGCCAGAGCGTGGGAACTGTCTCACGAAGGGGCCGCGCACCCATTGGCGGAGATTATTCAGAGTCGCGCACCCATTGGTCGCACGGATTTCTGAAGCGCGTTCTGATTGGAGGTAGTTTGTAAACAAAGTTTAGCGTAGAAGTCGTATGTGGCACTCGCAGACTACAGGAACTCGACCTGATCCAAGACACCTAGGGTTTGAAAGGGATCAGTGGAGAACTAATAGATACGATATTATGTACGGAACAAAGAGAAAATTGTCCCTTGTAAGTAAGGTGAAAAATTATTTTAAAACGGACAAACCAATTAAATCTAGGGAAGGTGTTCTTGTCCCACCACCTAATACTCCTGCCTCATTTATGATGTTTGACCGAGGGTACAATACCTGTGTGTGGTTGGAGAATTGGGTGAAGTACACAAAAGATGATGGAGTATTGGCATTTCCATTAGATGGGACTTTCAATGGTAGGATCCTATTTAATTTAAGGACTCGGATGAACGAATTGCATCCCAGACCGAGACTAACGCAGTATGAGGCATTAGAGGAATGGGAAATTGAGGCTTTTGAAAGAGAAAGACCCCGAATGGACAAGGGTTTGACCAAGTGGTACCCCAGGCTGAAACAGGAGTCCAGGGATAAAAGGATGAAACAGTGGAGGCAGAGCATGATTGTTGAGGGTCTGTTTCCCATGATGCCGGCATGTCATAACCCTGCAGTGGGTGAGAAAAGTACCGAAAAGTGTAAGCATTGGGGGGCCCCGGGGGAGTCAGATGATGAACTGATAGATGACATCTGTACCAGAAGTCCGCCACCTTATAATGAGGGAACCCGCCCTTCCAGTGTAGGAGATGCTCCCCGACGCCACTTCCTCAAGGAAGAAGACAGATTCCTAGGACTGGGAGGGGGTGGTCAAGTATTGCCCTATTCTGAGAAACCCGAACCTGCGGAAACAAGGGATATATATCCCAAAGTGCCGCAAGCCAGGAAGAAAAATATTCACGTACAAAAGTTTTGTTTCCCAGACCCTTGTATGAAAGCGAAGAGAAACCATCGAATTCAGGACTGCCTTTTATTCAACCTCCATATGGGGAAGAGCGCAGGTCCTTTAACACTGGAACTTTATTTCCGAAACCAAATTATGGTGGGGGACCAAGTGAAACGCATCCTACTGCCCCGAGTTTTACTCCTCCTTTGACCCCACAGATATTACATGACACGACTTTAAGAAGGATACTAGTGGAAAAGGAGCAAGAGGCTCTAGCTAGACAAAGGACAGAAATAATTCAGAAAATCTCCCAGTTAAATACCAGCCCTGAGGCATTGACTATTCCAGTAACTATTGGACCAGTGGTCCCGTTATACGGAAATGGTCAGGGAAATCCGATTACTCCAGTTATGACCCCAGTCATGGCACCCCCGAGACAGGAACCGATAATCATAGATGATCAGTCCAGTGAGTGCGAGTCTGAAGTTGCGTTCTTGGACTTGCCAAACAAACCGACCGGAAAGGGAATGCAGCAGAGGCATAACCCTTTTAATGCGAAAGAGATTAAATTAGAATCCGCAACAGGCACTAGGAATGTCTCTCTGGTAACTTCAGATGAAATTGAGAGTTGGAGTCGTGAATTAGAGAAACAGACTCCGCAAACGAAACCTTTAGACCTCTACAAGCTGAGGGTAGAAATAGAAGAATTAATGGCAGGAAATGTGGGGTTGGATCGATTGAATACCTACTCTGAAGAAGAATTGTCGTTTATATGTAAAAGCTTTACAAGGAACACCAGAGTGCTCCACGAAAAACTGACCGAAACAGCAGTTAGTATGGGGGTAGATATCTCAAAATCCAAGCCCTTACAGAAACCGTACAGAGCAGACTTCTCAGACAAAGATATAGAGCACTTGAATGTGGCAGGAAAAAAGCTGCAGATTAAAGAATTATTGGGAGTACTGCAGAAATGGGGAGATGTGGAAAGATGGAGAAGCAGGTGGGCGAAAAAGAGGGAAGAGGCTCGCTCCCGACAAGTGACTCCTGAATTTGCTTTAAGGGAGGTGGAGAAACCTGAACAGTTATGCCCCATGCGCGAAGTACCTGGAGGGAAATATGTGCATGTCCCCTGGTCTAGACAGGATATTGTGTCCTTTACGAACGATTTTCCAAAATTACGAGAGAAACCAGTAGACTGGTGCAGGCAGGTGGAAAGGTTCGTGAAGGTACAGAAATGTCTGTGGAAAGACCTGGATGGGTTTTTCGACATTGTGGTTCCGGTGGATTTATGGACCCAGTGTAAAATAGCCATAGACTGGCCCAGTGAGGAGTACCCAAGAAATAAGGAAACAGGGGAGCCATCAAAGGATGTCATGCGAAAATATGAGCAGGTGATTCAGCATTTGAAAGAAAAGGTGCCCGCAAAGGAAACTGATTGGACAAAAATAGATAGAACAACACAGGAAAGGGACGAGACAGTGCACTCCTTCTATGAGAGGTTATTGCAGGTATTTAAAACATACAGTGGTATTGATAACATCGATTTGAAGGACATGACGCATTTTATTTACAGGTTTGTAAATGGTTTAAGACCTGAAATTTGTCAGTGGATAAAAGATAATAAAATCTGCTGGCATACAAAGAAAATGGATGAGGTCCTGCGGTACGCTAAGTACTGCGAGGACGAGATGGCAGAAAAGAAAAAGGCCCTTAAGGAAAAAGTGATGTGGGCTCAGGTGAAGCTCGCAGAACAGCAGGAAAAACAATTGAGTAACATGGTTAAAAATGCTGAGAACAAAAGTCCTGGGGGAGGGGGTGGAGGAAAGCCCCGGCCAAAATTTAGCAGGGAAGAGGCTATGAAGAAATTTCCCTGCCATCAGTGCGGCGAAATTGGACACTGGCGAAACGAGTGTCCTCAATTAATAGATGATAATGCAAAAACTCCTGATTTAACTCCACAGACGCAGAAAGAAAGACCAAGAAAGACTCAACCCCAGGTAAAAACAGTTCAGGTGCCTCGAGCACCCAAGCAGGTATACAGGGGAAGGCAAGGAGAGGGTGAGGAGATAGAAGTTTGGGAAAGCGGTGAGAACAGAAATACAGCAACTTCGCAGTATCTGCTAAATGATACCTTCCTTTGTAATGATCAGGACTGACGGGGCCTGAGAGGGGAGGACGAGGAGTGCGTACTTGGCGCTTCCTTGCCGGTAGACCAGTCTGGACCATATATTGAAGGAAAGGTTGACGGAAATGATGTCACCTTTCTGTTGGACACTGGCGCTACCCGTTCTACTGTAAGAACAGTGGACGTTCCAAACCTACCCCTCTCGGGAGAAAATATCCAAGTAGTGGGTGTATCTAATCAATTGATTAGTACTCCTGTTACCGAACCAATGGAGATTTCAATTGGAAATTTTAAACAAATGCATAGGTTTGTTGTCTGTGACACCAGTCCAGTGAATCTACTGGGTCGTGATTTGCTGTGCAAAATGAACTGTACCATCTTTTGCACACCAAAGGGTGTTGAAATACAGACCCCGGATGAAGATGGCATTTATAAACTATTGTTACTTAGACCTGACTCAGAAATTAAAAGATTGACCCTGCAGGACTTGCCCCAAGAACTCCAGGAAGCAGTAAAGCCAGAGGTGTGGGATTTCACTGGAAAAGATGTGGGGTTAATGAAAGATGTGGACCCCATACAGATAGCCATCAAGGACAATGCAGTATATCCTAACACTAAGCCCTACCGAATGAATGCTGAAGTGAAAGCAGGTGTCACTCTGGAAATACAAAAATTATTAGAAGGAGACATCATACAGGAAGTGATGAGCAGCCCATGCAACTCACCGATTATGGGCATCAAGAAGCCTAGTGGCAAGTATAGGGTAGTGCAAGACCTGAGAAAGGTAAACAAAATTGTAGTTCCTTGCTGCCCTATTGTCCCGAACCCTGCAGTGATTCTGTACCAGATTCCTTGGGATGCTGAGTGGTTCACTGTGATTGATTTGTGTCATGCATTCTTTTCGATACCCCTGCACCCCGACAGCAAATTTCTTTTCTCGTTTGCCTTCGAGGGTCACGTGTATTGTTGGAACCGGGTCCCTCAGGGGTATACAGAGAGCCCCTCTATCTTTAATCAGATCTTGAAGAAATGTCTAGAGACTTTGACCTTACCTGGGAACTCTGTCTTAGTGCAGTACATAGACGACCTTCTACTGGCGTCTAAAAGTCATAGGGACTGTGTAGTTGACACCATTGCCCTCCTAAATCATCTGTGTGAGAAAGGGCATAAAGTGGCCCCTGACAAACTACAGTTCTGTGCAAAATCAGTGAAATATCTAGGACACCAGATAGAAAAGGGTGTCAGAAAAGTCACATCAGAAAGAGTGAGAATAATTCAAAAGATGCAGTTGCCCCGTACTCAAAAAGACGTCAGAATGTTCCTGGGAGTACTAGGATACTGCAGGCAGTGGATTCTGGGATTTGCAGTCTTAGCCAGGCCTTTGATAAAAATGACCACGAGAGGAATGCCCGACATTGTAGAATGGGACGATGAAAGCCTAATGGCTTTCACAAGACTGAAAAACTGTCTGTGTACAGCCCCTGCGCTGGGAATGCCAGATTATTCCAAAGAGTTTGCCCTATTCTGTGACACTCGCGATAATTGCGCATTGTCAGTCCTGACTCAAGAACATGGCACGACCAGAAGGCCTGTGGCCTATTTCTCTGCCACCTTGGACCCAGTAGCTGCTGGGTTGCCAGGCTGTCTGAAAGCAGTAGCTGCTACCTGTGCAAGTTTGGAACAAAGTGAGTCCATAGTCATGGGACATCCTGTCACTGTGTATGTTTCACATGGAGTGGTAATTCTATTGACCAGAACTAAAACGCAGTATCTCACCCCTAGTCGGCTGACTAAATACGAAAGGATTCTTGTGGGTGCAGCAAATGTAAGCATTGTTAGGTGCGGTATTCTGAACCCTGCCACTTTACTCCCCGACTCCCTGGAAATGGAAGGTGGGGATGATGATGAACATGATTGCATTGATCTGACAGAGTTCAGCACAAAACCACGCCCAGACATAAAAGAAACGCCATTGCCTGAGCATGATAAAGAGCTGTTTGTAGATGGTTCCTGTCTAAGACATGAACTAGGAGGCCTGAGTGCTGCTTATGCAGTAGTCTCTTTAACAAAAATTGAAGAAGCAGGTTACCTATATAACATCAAGTCTGCACAAGTAGCCGAATTGATTGCTATGATAAAAGCTTGCAAAATTGGGAAAAACATACGCATAACAGTGTATACTGACAGTCAGTACTGTTATGGAGTTGTGCATGACTTTGGCCAATTGTGGCTACAGAGGGAATTCCTGACTTCCTCAGGTACTCCCATTCGGAATGCAAAGGTTGTGCATGACCTTTTAGAGGCCATCCAGTTACCCAAGGAACTGGCAGTGGTAAAATGCGGTGCTCATAAGAAGAGCATGGACAAAGTATCACTGGGAAACGATTATGCTGACCGAGTGGCCCAATGGTGCGCCAGAGATCGGTATATCGTAAATCCAAAACGAGGGGGGCCAGGAACCAGCTGCCAACTTCAGGTGTTTGAGGAAGTGCCTACTTGGGATGAAGTGAGAGAGTGGCAGGAGTCGGCTCCTTGGCAAGAAAGAGAGAAATGGAAGGAGGATGGGTGTAGACCGAGACGTGTGGATGGTGTCATCTTGGGCCCAACTGGTATGCCTGTATTACCCCGACACTTGCTTGGCACAATGGCAAGATTAATACATGAAGGATCACACATTGGTAGGGATGCCATGATTCTGGTATTTCAACAGACTTGGTATAGTAAGAAGTTCAGGAAAGTAGCAGAGTCCCTCTGCCAGAGGTGCCTGTCATGTCAACAGATGAACCCAGGCAAGAGGACAATGGTTGAACTGAGCAAAATTGGGAGATCAGGGGGTCCCTTTGTAAGGATACAGATTGATTTCATCACCATGCCCCGTTGTGAAGGGAAGCGATATGTCCTTGTCATTGTTTGCGTATTTTCAAAATGGGTAGAAGCTTACCCTACTCCCCAAAGTGACGCACTGACAGTAGCGAAGTGTTTACTAAAAGAACTGATACCTAGATTCGGGGTGCCATTCATTATTGAATCAGATAAGGGTGGACATTTCCAGAATGAAATACTGGCTGAACTCTGTAAGGCCTTTGGAATAAGGCAGAAACTACACTGTGCATATCATCCAGAGGCTTCTGGAATAGTGGAACAAGTAAATGGAACTATCAAAAACAGACTAGCAAAGCTGACAGATGCTACTGGCATGACCTGGGTGAAGGCCCTGCCCCTGGTCCTGATGGGACTGAGAAGTGTTCCTGACCGCAAGACAGGCCTAAGTCCCCATGAAATCATTATGGGAAGAGTGATGAGACAAGCATGGGTGCCAGGAAGCAAACTGTTGAGTATTACTGATGATTTGGTGCTTGAATACTGCAGAAGATTGGGTGACCAAGTGCGTTCTATCTCTCGCCAGATTGGAGACGACGGCATCCTCAATCCAACGACTCCTCTCCACAGCTTGGTTCCAGGAGACTGGGTCAAAATAAAGAAGCACACTCGATCAAACTGTCTGGCACCAAGGTGGGGAAAGAAACGCCAAGTAATCCTGGTAACAACCACTGCAGTGAAGGTCGCAGGTGTTCCCCAGTGGATCCACGCTGGCCACACACAGAAGGTATTACCAATCAATCAATCAATCAGGTCATTTGTAGAGCGCACTACTCACCCGTAGGGTCTCAAGGCGCTGGGAGGGGGGGGGGTGCCGCTACTGCTCAAACAGCCAGGTCTTGAGCTTCTTCCTGAAGGAGAGGTGGTCTTGGGTCAGGCGCAGATTGGTCGGAAGTGAGTTCCAGGTCTTGGCGGCCAGGTAGGAGAAGGATCTTCCTCCTGTTGTCACTCTTCGAATGCGGGGGACGGCGGCGAGGGCGTGGTTGGTTGATCTGAGGAGGCGCTTGGGAGTGTAGAAGTTGATCCGGTTGTTGAGGTAGCTCGGGCCTTGGTCGTGTAGGGCTTTGTGCGCGTGGGTGAGGAGCCGGAAGGTGATTCTCTTGTTGACCGGGAGCCAGTGCAGATCTCTCAGGTGTCCGGAGATGTGGCTGCGTCGGGGGATGTCGAGGATGAGTCTCGCCGAGGCGTTCTGGATCCGCTGGAGTCTCTTCTGGAGTTTGGCAGTGGTTCCGGCGTAGAGGGCGTTACCGTAGTCCAATCGGCTGGTGACGAGGGCTTGGGTGACCGTCTTCCTCGTCTCGGTGGGGATCCATCGGAAGATCTTACGTAGCATGCGCAGGATGTTGAAGCATGACGAGGAGACGGCGTTGACTTGTCTGGTCATGGAGAGGGAGGAGTCCAGGATGAAGCCCAGGTTGCGTGCGTGGTCCGACGGTTTGGGTGCGGTGCCCAGGGCGGGGGGCCACCAGGAGTCGTCCCAGGCGGAGGGCGTGGAGCCCAGGATGAGGACCTCCGTCTTGTCTGAGTTCAGTTTCAGGCGGCTGGTCGTCATCCATTCGGCTACGTTTCTCATCCCTTCGTGCAGGTTGGCTCTGGCGGTGGAGGGGTCGTTGGTCAGGGAGAGGATCAGCTGGGTGTCGTCGGCGTAGGAGATGATGTTCAGGTTGTGTTGGCGTGCGATGGCCGCGAGGGGGCTCATGTAGACGTTGAAGAGGGTTGGGCTCAGCGAGGATCCTTGGGGTACGCCGCAGATGACTTTGGTGGCCTCTGCCTTGTACGGTGGTAGGCGGACTCTTTGTGTTCTTCCGTCGAGGAAGGAGGTGATCCATTCCAGTGCCTTCTCCTGGATTCCGATGTTGCTGAGGCGCTGTACTAGGGTGCGGTGGCAGACAGTGTCGAAAGCCGCGGAGAGGTCCAGGAGGATGAGGGCCGCTGTTTCTCCGTTGTCCATCAGAGTTCGAAGGTCGTCGGTGGCGGCGATGAGGGCGGTCTCGGTGCTGTGGTTCGCTCGGAAGCCGGACTGTGAGGGGTCGAGGGATCCATTCATCTCGAGGAAGGCGGCCAGCTGTTTGTTGACGGTCTTCTCGATGACTTTGGCCGGGAACGGGAGGAGCGAGATGGGACGGTAGTTCTTGAGGTCGGTGGGGTCTGCTGTGGGTTTCTTGAGGAGAGCGCTGAGTTCGGCGTGCTTCCAGCTCTCAGGGAAGGTGGCGGAGTCGAAGGAGGTGTTGATGATGTCCCGCAGGTGGGGTGCGAGGACAGCGTTGGCCTTGTTGAAGACGTGGTGAGGGCAGGGGTCAGTCGGAGATCCGGAATGGATGGAGTTCATGGTGCGGATGGTGTCTTCGGTGCTGATCGGGGTCCAGGTGCGGAGGGTGGTGGATGGTGGCGTCGTTGCGGTTGTGGCTTGCGTTGGTTGGTTGCTGAAGCTGTTGTGTATGTCCGTGATCTTGTTGTGGAAGTAGGATGCGAGGGAGTTGCAGAGGTCTTGCGATGGTGTGATGTCGTTGTTTCCGGCGTTGGGGTTGGAGAGCTCTTTCACGATGTTGAAGAGTTCCTTGCAGTTGTGTGCGTTGTTGTCCAGCCGGTCCTTGTATGCATTTTTCTTGGTGGCGCGGATCAGTTGGTGGTGTTTCCTGGTGGCGAGCTTGAGGGTGGTCATGTTGTCCGTCGTTGGTTCCCTTCTCCAGGCTTTCTCGAGGGCTCGACAGTTCTTCTTGGAGACCAGACAAAGAATTTGCAGAAGAAGGGCAACCAGCAGAGGACTCTGCAGGAGCCAGACCAGAAGTAGCTGACAACGAGCAGCCCAGCACCAGTCAGGCTGCAGGAACAGCAGACGTTGGCCCAGGAGTAGTTGACTACGAACTGCCAAGAATCCAGCCTGCTGAAGAGGTCCAGGAAGCTGAGCCAGGAGTAGCTGATGACGAGCTGCCAAGCATATGGCCAGAAGAATGGATACCGATGATTGAT
Organism: Lissotriton helveticus; assembly: GCF_964261635.1. Classification (NCBI taxonomy): domain Eukaryota; kingdom Metazoa; phylum Chordata; class Amphibia; order Caudata; family Salamandridae; genus Lissotriton; species Lissotriton helveticus. Next base: position 570,535,204 of record NC_136071.1, on the reverse strand, counting down.
CTGACTGAAGATCCTATCAGAACAAGAGAGCGACTTAGTGAAGGTAGAGAGTGGACTAGTCAGGAAAAGCAAGGCACAGGCGAAGAACCTCAGCCGCCTGAGATTCACATCAAAACTGAGGAAGGAGAAGGTCAGACAGGGACAGAACAGGTGTTTGATACACCTCCACTAACTCCTGATGAGGATAAGGGACAGCTTAGACATAGAGTGATAGTTCGAGCAGAAGAAAATCAAGAGATCGAAGTGCTTGAACAGGATCAGATAGGGTTAGAAGAACGGGTTCAGGAAACAGAAACAGAAACAGAAACAGAGACAATCGAAAGCCAAAAACAAAATATTCCTGAACTAGGCCAGATTAGTAACCAGGCAGAAGAAATTGATGATAGCCCTGGAACTAGCGAGATAAGGGAAGAAGAAGAAGAAAGTGAAGCAGAATTGCCACAAGCTAAAGAGAATAAGAGGATAAGAGAAGAAAGTGAAGTCCAAGTACCAACTAAGAGACTAAAGAAAAGAAACAACCTTGAGCCTAGGTTCATAAAGAGACTAAGGCTAAGGATAAAGACGGTGGAAGAGAAACGTGCAGAAGCAAGGAGAAGTGCACGGATAGCAGAGCAAGAAGAAAAACTCTTCCAAAAGAAGGAGTGAACGATTAAAAAGACAAAACAAGAAATACAAGTCTCCTGAATGGACACTCGTTTTGGAAGAACTTGAAGATCTTGATATAACTGACGTAAGCGACGGAGAGCCCGTCCCTGAGTACTCTGCTGAAGAAGAAGACGAACCACCGTGAATTTGCACAAAGTAAGCTAGCTGTGTAAAGACACAAAGAGGGGTCAAGAAACTTCTTCTGAGCCGAAATGTCTGATTCAACTGTGAATGGTAGACCTAGTTGCAGTCGTTTCAAGACGTGCTGCAAGGTGTGTATATGTAGTATAGTAGTACTGATAGTAATTTGGATAGGACTAACAATCTTTATACCCTTTACTGTAAGTAAAGATACTAACATTGTCCCTACTGAAATTGTAAATACCGACAGTGAGGAGTTGACAACACAGAGTGTAGCAAGACACGAGAGAGCACTGAGAGAAACAAAACGAGACTTAGAAGCATCAGATGAGGGAGGACTACATTATCATGGAATTAAGAACAGGACACACTTAAATGTTTTTGCAAACTTGTTAATACACTATGTAGAGACTATGGAAATTGAAGATTGCTATGTCTGCATGAAGCTACCTACTTCTGTGGCTGAAGGCGTGACATACCATCACTTGCCATTAACATATGGAATCTCCTGTAGCATTTTAGCTAGTTTATTTTACAAAAGAGGACCGTTACAGTACTATTACTCTAATAATGACGTAATCTTTTCTGAACTTCCTATACGTGGGAACTTGAATCCTGTACATACCAAAAGCGACACCATAAGATATATGGGAGACTACTTCTTGACCATAGGTAACATTGACATAGCAGATGCACACAGAGATAACTTGACTTGTTCTTTGCGTGAACAGGAAAAGATGTTCCTGAACATGGCAGAGAAAAGAAGAATTAAAATACAAAAGAAGGCTAATGACGAAAGTCAGAAAAAGCCAAAGTGGGCAGAGAACATGGAAGGCACCTCAAATGGTGGGGCGGGACCTGCTCTGTTGCTGGATTTTGAAAAGAAAGGCAAGCTATGTCTTCACCGCGAGAAGACTAGCTATTATAATAATGTTTTCATTGGTTCCAGTGAATGCGAACATAATTACAAGGTAATTGGAGGTTGGGGTTTAAAAAATGGGTCAGAGCCTGTGTTTCCTGGAATTTATTATATTTGTGTGGACAAGGCTTATTTCAAATTGCCGGATCACTGGTATGGAAGCTGCTATTTTGGCATTGTTTTCCCGAAAATATACCATGTGAATGGAAAAGCTGGAAGCAATGAAGATACTAATGGCTTAGTGCGTAGTAAAAGAGAAAGTATAGGTGAAATTATGGGTAGTATTTTCAGTGCACTGATACCTGGAGTGGGAGTGGTTCTGAACACTCACAGAATTTGCAAAATTGTCTACTATAGTAGATGTGCTGTCTACTGAAACAGCTCATGGATTTCTGCTGGTCAATACCGAAATGGTTGCGATCAGATCAATGGTTTTACAGAATCGACTTGCTCTTGACACCTTATTAGCGAAAGAGGGCGGAGTCTGCCGGATGTTGAAGGCGCAACATTGTTGCACTTATATTCCGGATAAAAGTGTACAGATCAAAAGATATGTGAAAAACATTACTAATTTGACAAAGGAACTCAAACCACTCGAGGTTGATAGTGCCTGGAAGAGACTGGTAGATGGTCTCTCAAATGTAGGTCATTGGCTTGCTAGTGTAGGTAAAAGCTTGTTGTTCAAGATACTGATGCCAATTGGTATTATAGGTCTTATTATATTTCTCATTTTTATCTGTTGTAAATGCCGCAAGCGCACCAAGAAGCACGAGGTAAATGCAAGAGGGTTGAAACGGAGTGTGGATGAGATTGAGTTGGAGGAAGTGAATGATCAGATATACAAAAAGGTGAAGACTTCTCACCCTACTAAAACTGAGAGAGAAAAGTTAGAACGATTGCTGGAAGAGATAGAGCTATATAAAGTATGAAAGAAAGTTGGCATCTGGTTCCATTTTTGTGATGATAGTAAATATCATCAAAGAGGGGATTGATGAAGCAAAGCTTCGCATATTTTGCGGCTTGCCGAAGTCAAGAACCTCGTTTATGTGTAATAAGGTAACCTAAGTATGTTCTACTAACGTTTATTTTTGTTTAGGCAAAATTTATGAAGCTTGCCTACGTGTATTTCTAATACATTTACCCCGTGTATTTTAACATGGCCGCCGCTTGTATTTTAGTTACTGCGCATGCGTCAGCCACACTCACGTGTCCTGACGCGTCTGCAGAAGTGGAGGGAAATTTATGCGCATGCGTAATTCATAGCTGTGCTTATCATGTGGTACTGCTCGTGCCACTGCTCTTGTACCCGTATCAATGTAGCTAACATTTAAAACGCATAAGTTTATTTCTTGATGATGAGTTAAAAGTACAAACCCTGTGATGTGTTTTCATAATGACATTATTATGTATTAATTTGTTTTCGCTTACTTTTCATGTACCGCGGGGAATGGGGTTCTGTTTGTACCGAGAACCATCTTGGAGGTCCCTTCTGCGCCTGCGCGACTTGCCGAGGCACAGCAGACCTTGACTGATGGAACACAGCCAGTTGGCAGTGATGAGCAAGATGCTCCTGAGAAACGACCTGAAAACTCGGCTGAACCAATCACATGTTCTCGCAGTGCAACATTGTTAAAATTGCCATTGTATTTCTGCACAATTTCTCATGGGAACCCCAATCTAGTTAGGCGGTACCCTACTATGCAAATGTAGGCTTAAATTACTATGTTGTGATTGGTGTGCTACCCAAATCCTACCTTAGGACCAATCCAAATTGAGGGATTCTGACACTTTGCAACATTGGGGGGTGGTACACTGTCCCCAAACTGTATATCTACCCTGGGTTCACCTAGGGAGCCGTCCGACTTGTCTGGTTTAGCTGACCTGTCACTGACCCAACGCACTCAATAGGTGACTGAAGATACAGAGAGCTGCGGAGCACTCTGTCCGAATTTGACCATAGTCTAAGGTTCTACTGAACCTTAAAGTGCTGGCGAAGCACTTAACTGGGAGTTCGCTGACCCAATCGGGGTCTTGATCGATAGCTGCAGAGCGGGTGGAGCGCAGGCGTTGCTTCCGAACTGTGGGTTCCGGTCCTGTCCTGAGCGGTCCTGTCTTGAGGGTTTGCTGTCCTGTCCTGAGGGTCCTGTCCTGATTCCTATTCCGAGGGTATCCTGTCCTGTCCTGGGTGTCCATTCTGCACCTGCTGTCCTTTGAGGGGTATCCTTCCTTGAGGGTTTCCTGTCTTAACTGACCCGTGGCCAGGGTTTGGTTTCCACACCATTCTAGGTAAATATTGCTCTGAAACTCTTAAATCTTGCACCTTCTGAATTTCTAACTTTTGCTTTAATAAAGTTCATCATTGCATATGTTATATTTTCCATGCCTTTCCGCAACTATTGAAAGTCAATTACATATTTTCATAAGTTTGTTCCTATGTCTTCTCACTTGTTAGAGATTATATTTTGCATTGCAGTTTGTAATTTTCTGATATGGTCTAGAACTTCATTACCTAGACTGTTCAAAGGCCCCTTTACTTTAAGTGAAGCGTGTTACTCATTATAGGCCCTCCTATAGTTACCCATACATAGTCTGCCCATGCTTAGATATTACTGAATTGCATAGTATTTTTCTCTTGCATTTTATATCAGTATTTCAATGATTACCCTATCATTATTTTTATATAGCTACATAATTTACATTATCTTGGTCATTGATTGTCTCATTCTTGTATACTTGATGCATGAAGAGAACGAACTTTAGATAAACATTTTAAAACTTCCAGTTGTCCGTGGTCATTTAAACAGTATTTGAACATTATTGGTTGGGTTTGTATTTTGCTGCCTTTCTTTTCAGCTAGCTCCCTGATTCATTGTGGTCATTAGGTACCCGTGTTAGTGGATGGTAAGTCGGGTACGCTGAAAAAACAAATAGTAGGGAACACACACAAATTGGTAGAGCTCGTGAAGTCACCTGGTCAATGTGTATGGTGATTTGAAAGTATATGGGCCCGGAAGCCGGAAACGGCGAAAACTATTGGTCGGGTGGCCTCGCGCGCTCTATCACCATCACATTTCAGAAACAACAGTTGAAATCAGTATAAATTCAGATAATTTTACATACACAGTTAAAAGAGGGTAAGATAAAACTGTTATAAAAATTCTTTAAAAGAAAAATTGGTACTATTAAAAACATTTAGTGTTTGCATATAATTCATCAAGTTTCAATTTGGATTGATTTCCTGTACCTCACAATTGCTCTCAGGAAAGAGGATACAGTAAAAATGGTGCAATCATCATCTAACATTCTTAATTTGTCATATGCCCCTCTACATGACCTTAGACCCCAGGCAACAAGGAGAGATTTTCCTCCTTGGGTGGGTATAAAAAGAGCAAAAAAGAATGCAGTGTATATTTGTTTGTATGGACACATTGTCGCAGGGACAAGTTCTTTTTTCCCTTGACCAGTCATTGCACTGTGGTAAAGTTACAATTCTAAAAAACGTTTCCAGATGAAAATAGGTCAAAAGCATGCGGTGATAAAACGGCTGCTCAATCACAAGGTAGAACTGGATACCCACGTGAGCTGGTATTGAATCATGATCCGCAACAGTTTTCTTGTGTCTTTCTTCCCGCCATCTTTTGTTTTCAAAATATTCTCGGAGGGACTTTTTTAGGGCAGACCTTGAGATGGTGTCCATGCCATCTGGGTTAGAGAAAAATTCTGGGTATCCAATTTCATACAGTAGGTTTTTAACATAAGAAAACCATTTAATATTGGAGACTCCGTCACATGCCAAACAGTCTTCTATTATCTCTCTGTTGAGAGACGTGCAAGGGTTAGTCCAAACATTATGCCACAGTAGGACCGGAGCAGATTTAATAATGTCCGATACATACTGGAGTGCCACTTCCGAGTGCATCAGATATGTTGAAATGGACTTTGGAACGGCCAATAAAAACCGTAAGAACCAATTCTCAGTTCGTTGTATTGGTTCAGCTGTTTCAATCCCCCAGATACTCGCACCATAGGTTCCAGTCGAGACACATTTGGCCTTAAAAATCTGCGTCAGCTCCCTTATTGGTCTACCCCCCAGTTTTTTGGCAAAGTTTGTCAGGGTGCCTGTGGCTCTGGCAAATGCCAAAGCCCTGGCGTTTACCGCTGGTTTCCATGAACCCATTCTCTCAAAATGAACCCCCAGATAGCAAAAGGTGTCTGCAAGCTCCAACCTCCTGTTGTCCAGGGTAATTAAACAGGGTGTTCTACGTTTCTTTGGGCCGCAGGACATAGTGAAAGTCTTTGAGACATTTACCTGGAGACCCCTTGCTTGCATGAAATCCGAAAATTTTTGAACCGCTTTTTGTAAGCCCATTTTTGTCTGTGAAAGAATTGCCGCATCGTCGGCATAAAGGATTATGGGGATAGGGTTCCCTTTTATTGTGGGGTAATCAAAATATTGTTCAGAGAGCGTGAGTCCAATCGTGTTTATATATAGACCGGCCCATTGTACAATTCCTTGATAAAAACAAGGATCTGGTTGTCAAGGCCTGTGTCCTTTAGGGTTTGCCAAAGTACATTATGGTCGACACAGTCGAATGCCGAACTGAGATCAATGAATGTTATATACAAATTTCTTTTTTTGGCGTGTATGTATTTCAAAGTTATCAAGGATAGGTTAAGGCCCTGCTCGACTGTGCCTCTACCTGTCCTGAACCCATATTGGAGGTTGGAGAGTATCTCCTGTTCATCCAACCAGTCCTGCATTTGGGCAAGAATGATCCTGCCTGCCGTCTTCATAAGGCTGTCAAGCAGAGAGATTGGCCGATAGCAGACAGGATCATTCCTGTTCCCTTTTTTATAAATCGGGACAACCACTGCCTCTGACCAGGTGGCAATGAAGCCGATTTTATTTGAAGAATTCAAAACTTCAGTAAGTATGGGTGCCCAGAGGTCAGGTAAGCTTTTAAAAATATCTATAGGGACACAGTCCGCCCCTGGGGCTTTACCCGCAGGGCTTTCTGCTAGAGCCTTAACAACTTCTTCTAGTTTAAACTGAATGCCCAGTGGAAAAGAAGTACATACTTCCTCTGTGGTCATTATTACATTACTAGTTAGGGATGTTCCAGAGGAAGCTATTTCTCTGTAGAGACCCTGAAAGTGGTTCACCCAGTCCTGTGCTGTGCTGGCATTGTCTATCCGAGGGCCCTGGGTTGCTTGGAGAAATGGGGCATTGACGGCCTTCCAAAAGGACGTACTGTCCTTTAACTCGGAGGCTGCATGCAAAGCTGACCACGCCTGAAGTTTTAGCTCTTTCTTCCTATTTGAGAGAGCTGTACGATATGTGTGCCTGGCTAGCTGAATATTAGATCTCGATTGGGGGGAGGCATGCAAGGCTTTCTTAAGGGCTGCAAGTGCCTTAGTGCAGGTGCCGTTGAACCATCCCTGAGACCCCTTAGAAGTATTACGGATAGTTCTAGTCAAGAGTTGTTTTATTGACGCACAGATTTTACTGAATGAGCCAAGGATAATCGGGGGGTCCTCATCAGGGGACAGACAGCTATTAATTTCAGCGAGTACATTGGTAACCAGTTTTTGTAGGAATTTTTCAGGTGTCACCTTTTCCCATTTAATACAAAAACCATTTTTTGTAGAAAGAATGAGATTTGGGTCATATTTGACTATATTTTTGCGGCATGTGTTACCATTTTTAAGGTTGAGTGTTACAGAGATAGGGTAGTGATCAATCAATCCAGTAACGATGGTTTCCCATTTTGTCACCATATTTGCATAACGTGTCGGGAATAGAATAAAATCAATGACTGTATTTGCCCCCCTCCCATTGTAAGTAGGACTAAATAGTTTTGGAGGGTTACATAGTTCATTTATAAAAGAAAGAGAAAACTCATCCGGTATATTGTTTAGCAAATCCCCTAATTTAGCGTGGGAGAAATGAGTCGTAGGCCCATAATTGTGTTCCTCTATGCCACACACTCCCTGTGCACTCCGCAAGCAGAGAGAACAATTAAAGTCCCCTGCCCACATCAGGGCCATATCCCCTGGTAGGGTTTCTACGATCTTAGACAAGGTTTTTAGGAGATTATTAATAACTTTCTCTCTTTGCAACACGGGAATGTTGTTGTAAAAATGTAATAGAACAAAGTTTTTTAGATGGCCCCACGAAAATATAAGAATTTGGTAGTAATTGTTATCAATGAGGCCTTTGACGCTGAAGAGACCAGTGGAAATTGACAGGTACGTGCAAAGGCTGCCCTTGGGTCTGCCTCTTATACCAGGTAATGCCGGAGTGAAAAAAGTTTTGTAACCCAGGATGTGCAGTTCTTCAGTAGCCCAAGTTTCCTGAAGACATATAATAGCATGGGTCTGAATCAATGATAGCCAAGATGCATCATTAATTTTTGAAGAGAGACCCGCCACATTCCAGGTTATGACATTTCCGGGAATTACGGTTTGAAGCAAATTGTTTGATTAGTTTGTTTTGATTGATACCAAGGAAAGTTCGACACACTCGGTTTGTAGGACAGGGGGAGTCGATTGCAGTTGGACGATTAAACTGCAATTTAGCAGGAGACCCATCCCTACGTTCTTGTAAAGGTAACTCCTGGCTAATGTCCTTGGGAAGTCAGTCTACTGAATCTAGGTCTGTAAAGGCATGGAATCTGTTTACCAGTGGGATTTGCAAGTTAAAGGGCTCTTGAGTTCTCTGAAAGGGATGATTCGCTACACGTTGGGGAAGTAGTAGGGACCTGGGGTAAAAATAGCTTAGGTTACGATTCTGTATCCCAAGGGTTCCGCTCTTCTGGTACCAATCATTTAAAAAGTTAGTGACTCACGGATCTTTAAAGTTGATTATTACAGCATCACCTTTAGTATCCTTAGGCCTCTGACCCACCCATTTCACTCTTCTCACGAATAGTATTGGGGGGAGCGGTCTATTATTTCTAAGCCAGTAAATGACCTTGTTTTTGAGTCCCCTATTCCCTTCGAACTGACCTAATGTTAATTCAGGGACCCCAGTCAAGATGGCAACGTAAGGGGCTGAATCTGGGGGAGGTCAATTCGAATATTTGGGCGGGTGCTTTTATCATCGATAGGGTGAGGTCTTTGTTTATTATTATGGGTTGTAAGTATGCCATTTTTTTCTCCCGCTCCTCGCTCTGTACTTAGAAGGTTAGTTTGGTTAGTATCTAAGTTTGATACCGCGGTCCTGGATTCCTTTCTCTCTGGACGCTCTGTTCTTGACGCTGTTGTGGTAGGGGTTAGAGGCTGAGTAATCTCCACTACTGGTTGTATGTGGTCTGAATTAGTTTTTCCATTAGGTATACTCTTTATTATACTCCCTGAATCAGTGTTGCTAGCTTTAGTGGCGGCATTTTTAGAGGCATCCCTTAATAGGCCTGGGTTTAGGTTAACGGCTGCCTCAATACAGTCTAGTTTCGCAGCCAGCCTTCTCATTCTTTCAACAATTGGTAGAATTAAGGATTTTACCAGGGCTTCTATACTTCCCGTGATCTGTTGTAATGAGGGAGGAGATGTCAATGGCTGACTTGAAGTTAAGTCTGTTATTGAAAGCTCCGGTACAGAGGTGTGGTGTTTGAAGGAATATGTATTTGTTTTAGCTGCTTCCGCCTGTCTACCCCCATGTCCTTTGGCACCTCTTTTTCTTTTTAATGTGTTGCCTTTAGTTGGACTTTTGGGATGGTTTTTTTTGGTAACTATTGGGCTTAAGGGTTCTTGGATGGGAGGTTCATCAGATAATGGTACTGGGGGATGCTCCATACTAGAATCTTTGCTACTATTTGGGCTGTATGAATCAGTTAGTTGTGTAAGATCTTTTAACTGCGGGGGAGTAGAAATATTACTGGGCAGAGAGCTCTTTGTGTCTGAGAGCCGTACGGGGGTGGTGACTAGCTGTAGGGGGCCTAAGGAAGAGCGTTTGCTTTGCAACTCGGTAGAGATACGGCGCTCAGTAATAATGATCTCACGTTCAAGTCTGGCCGCCGCTTTCTTAATAAAATGGACGAGTGTACCCCTCCGGTGGCCCCCCACTAATGGTTTATCTCCTCTTGTGGACATAGTCAGCTGTGTGATGGAATGATGCGCGTACTGTAAATAGTTGGATAGGTAAAGGTACAAGTTAGCAGTACAGCAGTATTATGGTGCAAGGTAATATGTCCACGATACCTATTTTCTTGGCAGTCAGGCTTGAGATGGAATAGGTGTAAGTGGTATGGCCCAGCCCAGCCTACGAGTGCCTCTGAGGGCCACAGAGGGCCCGCCCTTTGCCCGGGCTTAGCCCGGCGCTGCCCACGCGCTCCCGCGACGCGGAGGGTGACGGTGATTTTTTAGCGCCTCCTGGCGCGTATTCCCCAGAAGCGGGGCCGCAAGGGCACTTGGTAGCTGTGGTTTCTGTGCCCCTCGATCCCCCCCACTGCGGCCGCGCTCAGAGTGGGCAGGCTGCGGCGGCAGGGGGAGACCAGATGCGACGGTGGCCTCAGCAGAAGAAAGTCGGGTCCAGAAAGGTGCTTCCCCGGCAAGGACAAGAAGCTGCAGGTGGGTGCTGTTTTCAATATCACAAGTAATTCCCCGCTTCACCGAGGGTGACGGTGATTTTTAAGCGCCTCCTGGCGCGTATTCCCCGGAAGCGGGGCCGCAAGGGCACTTGGTAGCTGTGGTTTCTGTGCCCCTCGATCCCCCCCCGTCTGCAGCCGCGCTCAGAGTGGGAATGCTGCGGCGGGGGGAGACCGAATGCGACGGTGGCCTCAGCAGAAGAAAGTCGGGTCCAGAAAGGTACTTCCCCGGTAAGGACAAGAAGCTGCAGGTGGGTGCTGTTTTCAATATCACAAGTAATTCCCTGTTGCTTTGGTATGCCTCATGAGTGATGACTGGGTCGAGGACGAGGGACGTAGAGGTACAGCTGTGATTACGTTTGGTAATCCCCATTACTCTTAGTCCTACTCGTCCTCGACCCAGTCATACTTCCCACCCTCCCTCCCTGTCCAAGCCTTTGTTGCATGGTGTGTCAGGATGTGCTTCTGGTGGTTGGGTCTGATATAGCACCTGGCAGGAGGGGGGTGGAGCCTAAAAAGCGTTTCCTGTTTTGTTTCCACGAAACACTAGGGAAGATCAACGCATCACGTGTGTTAGTAAGTTCTCCACCATGAGCTATCATTTCAAAAAAATCATCAAGAAACATTGGTTATTATTAGCCACTGAACCTGATTTCAAAGGACGATTTAGTCAAGAGCAGCTTTTCGCATATACAAGGGCCAAAAACATTGGTGAACTGCTTAAACCTAACATCAAAAAAGGACCTCCAATCAAATATAAGGGAACAATTCCCTGTTTAAACTGCCATAATTGTGGAAACATCATGAAAGGCGAACATATACGCCACACACAAAGTGGAAAAATGGTAAGACTTAAAGTAAATGGAACATGCGATTCCACAAACATCATTTATCTCTTAAGTTGCCCTTGCGACAAGCAGTATGTGGGACAAACAGAAAGGAAATTAAAAGTAAGGCTCAACGAGCATAAAAGCAACATCAGAACCAAAATGACAAAATCGTCAATAGCCACGCACTTTGTAGAGGCACAACATCAAATTGATGATTTGAAGGCTTGTATCTTGGAACAAGTGGAGAAAGTACCAGGAAGAGACAACAGGATAACCTTGATCAAAAGAGAAAATCATTGGATTTATTTTTTACAAACGATGAAACCTAAAGGGTTAAATGATAGGATCGAATTTGCTTGTTATTTGTGAAAAGGATGATATCTGACATGGTTACTGGTTGGAATATTTGAAATATCGGTAAATGCGGCATTGAGGCGAACAAGTAATACACTATGCCTTTAAGAGTAGTTTAGACGCATAGGGAGGCTCTGTCCTTTTAAATACACCAACAACACGCCCGCGCAAAATACATCACTCCCAGCATGCACAGAGTGTAGAAACGGCCCGAGAACGCCAACACGGTAAGCGCTACTCTCCACGGAGGGTTCACCACACCATTTAGAGAGCCTTGATCTCTCATTTTCAACTAGGAACGTTATCCAGATAGTAACCACATTGCCGTAAAGGGTGGGTTAAGTTGTAAATGCGCACCGCGAGTCAGTCAGTAATTCGAATGTTCAGTTAGATAACTGGAGGATGTTTTTTTTAAAACTAACATGAGGGAGGTACGATAGCACATCCAAGTAAGCTGAGAACACAGGTTAAGTGTATGTATTTTTTAGAGACTTACAGCTACGAGTTAAGCACTTGAGGAGTATTACAATTAACTACATGTACCATTTATGTGTAAAACGGTGGCATAAGAACATTTGAGTAATGAAATGTATTATCTTTGTTTTCTTTGATAGATTAATCCATTGACAAAGGCGCAGAGCGCCGAAATGCATTGGGAATAAAGGAACCATTTGATGAAGAGATGTGAAAACAACATCTAAGCAATATATGGAACTATTGAATAAAAATTCATCATTCAACTATCAACTAAGTGACATGATTTATTTTTGTAATATAATTTGTACGCAACTATAGCTGGTCAATCAGCACATCCTCATGCCCTAGGGGACAGAGCTAAAACGAACGTTCTGCAGACCAGGATTATTATTCAATCACTCGAGAGTAGTGGGTGATACCTAGGAGCACGGAAAAAGCAAGCAACCAAGCATTCACCTGGCAGTGCACATCGCCGCACCACAATTGTACTGTCTGTGGAATACCTCATGAGTGATGACTGGGTCGAGGACGAGTAGGACTAAGAGTAATGGGGATTACCAAACGTAATCATAGCATCATTCAACTATACCTAAGCTCAAATTACAAAAAGAAGCATGATTAACAACACCTTATTTCGCCATTCTATCTTAAAACATATGGCATCTTTTAACTTTACCTTCTGTACAAACTAATAGCAGAAACATAATTAGAACATTGGAATGTTGGTAGCTCCATTGAAATGGCTCGTATAAGCCCGGAGCACCAACATTCCAATGTTTCTTTGTTCACAGCTCTGGCTGTGAACAAAGGCTTCCGGGAGCCTGAGAGGATTTCAATCCTCTCGTGCTCCCTGAAGTCTTTGTTTTATTTGTTAGAACATTCTGCCCTCTACTGGCAGAATGGTCTAATAGCCTTATAGTATACTAGAGGGAGAAGCCTACCCTACTAATTTGAATATTGGCTCAACATGGGTCCCAACAGAATAGATAACCCACAACACGGAGCTCACCTGAGGGTTAAAGAGCGGTCACACGGCACACAACAGGAATTATAGAAAAGTGTAAAAATCTTTATTTTCTTTTTTCCATATATTTTATATATTTCATCCAAACAGACTTCATAAGCAGAATATAGTGTTCTGATACATTGATCAATAGAGTTTAAAACATTCTAGTTACAGATATTCAACATTGTCACCCCACTGCACCTCACACGCTCCACATCCTCTCGAATCATTCATTCACTCACATCCAAACATTCATCAAAAAAACAATAACACGTTCCTCAACGTAATCCCTAGAGTGGCAAAATCAATAGTAGGATCCTGGGAGATCTTTGTGGCCAATTGCCAAGTTGTTATTCACAGGATCCAAGACACACGTAAAGCCAACGCGCGTTTCCGTGCTCAGCCTAGATGTACAGGCGCACCTTCATCAGGGCTCTCACGTCGAGGTAGAGGGGGACACAACACAAGAACCAACATAATCCGTATTCGATCTATTGTTAACAAAAAGACATAATCACACTTTCAGAATATACACAAATATGCACCGTGCCATCATTTACATTTCTTCTTATTATATGTATAATAAATGCTCAGTTATAAATAACATCAGCTCGAAAGGACATTGATGGTTCATATATGATCATTCAACTCATGATGGAGACAGTAATATTGGTTCATACAATATAGATCCTTTGATCTGGTAGATTCAAGATAAACCCAAGTCTTAGGTGAGCTCCAATGTTGACAAGATCGGGTATTATAAACATCCAGTTAGTTAAACAAAGCATCTAATGCTAGAAGGGAATTCCTGGGGTCACCAACATTCCTTGTATACTAAAAATTCAGTCATTCATTCTAGTCATTAATCATTAAAAATTATCGAGAAAACTCCAGTAGGTATGGTCTAGAAACAGGGGGGCGAGAGAAGGAGGGAAAGAGAGAGATTTTTAAGTAACAAATCCTTTTACCTCTCGTCCTATTTAGTACCGCTTGGACGTTTCCACAGTCATTTAGGTCGGGACATCTCTTTAAAGTAATAACCGGTAATGCAGAATAAATCCGGTAACGCCTAGTGGAGATTAGGAAGATTTTAGAACAGGTTCTAAATCGGCACATCGTTCTTCTCCCACAGGTCCATTTTAACATAACCGCTGGATGAACTCATTTTTTCTGTTCCCGACCTTACCTGTATATAAAGAGTCAGAGCAGCCACCTTGGGACAATTAATTTATTCATTCCTTGCTTCAGATTCGTCGAACTGACGCGTCCCTAATGGGGCCTGGAAGGTTGAAAGGACATCAATCAGCCACAAATAAAATGTGTTTTAGAGAATAAGTTGCCAAACACCACACAGGATTTCAACAACAGAACCTCGTTGTTCCCCCATTCCTTTCTCTCAGTATATGCTCTAAGAGCGCACGATAGACTCCCTGCTCCTTCTCGGACACCGCGTTAGAGCGAGCAATTATCTGTGGTGGTCTGAATCAGAATAAATTTCAAAATAGAATAAACAGATAACAAAACGTACCAACGATCTGTGGGCACCTCTGATTCTGCTCCTTTAATTATCGTCCACATCGGCGGTTACACGGGTAAAGCCCCACACATGTTCTGAAACATAATAAAAAAAGGAGAGAGGGGGGGCCGCGTGAGACGAGATACAGAGGCCCGTAGCGGTGTTTTTCCCGCTATGTCTTAAAGTCAAAATAGAGGATGCGGCGCCTTAGCAAATCAAAGCAACCTCAGGGCGTTTTAAATAATAGGGAGGTTCCTTAAGATTAAAGTCACATTTGTCACAGGGGCCCTCTTACCTTGCAGCAGAACGTTAGTCAGCGTCTATAGGGCTTCTCTCGGCAGTGGCCGGTACTCGAGGCAATCGAGATAACACAGAGCCGCGGCTTTTTGCGGCTAAATAAAGCTATAATGACCCCGCCTCCTTTTCCCTTTTCATTTCCCACACCTGTGTGGTTTGGTTACCTAGCCCAGGTGGAAGGTAAAACCTGGGCCGGATTCCAGGACGGAGGTTGTCCAAATTCCGATAGACCGTCTGTAAAATGTGGAAAAAGGGATCACCTCACCTAAGTCAGATAAAAAATATATATGAGGCACGAGAAACGTCTATTCGCCTATGCACCGAGCCGATGTAATAGAAACGACGATTTATAAAAACTGTTTGTTTCACTCCCCAAATATCTTCAGCGAATCAACAAATGACACAGGGATGGACTTCAAGAAAGCGGAGGCGTTAAGATTAACGCTTTCCCCATTCAGAGAGTCAGCGAGTCAATGCGCAAATGAACCTCCAGAATAAGTTCATGCCTATAAAAGCGCATTCTCCCAGGGGCAGCAATCATTCAGACCCGTTTTCACCGAGTCCAAAAGGAATATCCAAAATACTTCCCTTTTCTTTCTGATAGAAATCACATCCTTTCCCGGGACACTGCAGATTTTTTCAAGTATCGACCATCTTAGGTCGTCCTCACGGTGATTGGCAGAAACCCAATGGGTTACAAGTGGGGCCCCACTTTTACTGTTCCGGATACATGATTGGTGCTCCCCAATCCTGGTTCTGCACTCACGTCCTGTCTCACCCACATAGGGGAGTCCACAAGGACAGATAATGACATAGATTATGTTAGAGCTGCGACAGTTACTCATGCCATTCAGTTGGATCGTCCGATTGCCTGCCAATAGGGTACTGCCAGTCAGGGCTTGTGGACATGCATGGCAATTTCCACATCGGTGATTTCCCATCACCGGCGGGAGACCCATAATTCCAACTTGTTTCGGTTCTTTCATACTCCTGACGGTCCCCTTCACCAAATAGTTGCGCAGATTTTTATTGCGTCGAAACGCAAAAATGGGCCTGGGGATCTGTACTTCGGAGTCATTGGTGTTAAGAATATGCCACTGCGAGTTAATGACTTGTCTGATCTTGTGATTTATTCCAGAATGTTTTAACACACATACTATGCAGTCCTTTTCAATGCGATTGTGTTCCGTGAACATGCTTTCTCTATTGAAATATCTCGCTCTTTTAAACGAGTCTCTAATTAATCGGCGAGGATATCCTCTCTGTGACAGTTTTTCCTTCAATATGTCAGCTTGGGTTAGAAAATCATTCAACAGAGAACAATTTCTTCTCAGTCTAAGAAATTGACTGAATGGTATGGAGTCGCGTTGACTACGCGGGTGGAAACTGCCATACTCTAACAAGGTATTTTTAGCAGTGGGTTTAGTGTAAAGGGAGACAAAGAGAGATCCCTCCATATGTCTCACCCAAACATCCAGGAACTCAATTTGAGTGCAGCTGACATCCGCTGTGAAACGTAGATTCGAGTCTGCAGCATTAATCCATCTCACAAACTCATCCAACAGAGCCTGGTCGCCATCAATCGTCTGAATCAATGATAGCCAAGATGCATCATTAATTTTTGAAGAGAGACCCGCCACATTCCAGGTTATGACATTTCCGGGAATTACGGTTTGAAGCAAATTGTTTGATTAGTTTGTTTTGATTGATACCAAGGAAAGTTCGACACACTCGGTTTGTAGGACAGGGGGAGTCGATTGCAGTTGGACGATTAAACTGCAATTTAGCAGGAGACCCATCCCTACGTTCTTGTAAAGGTAACTCCTGGCTAATGTCCTTGGGAAGTCAGTCTACTGAATCTAGGTCTGTAAAGGCATGGAATCTGTTTACCAGTGGGATTTGCAAGTTAAAGGGCTCTTGAGTTCTCTGAAAGGGATGATTCGCTACACGTTGGGGAAGTAGTAGGGACCTGGGGTAAAAATAGCTTAGGTTACGATTCTGTATCCCAAGGGTTCCGCTCTTCTGGTACCAATCATTTAAAAAGTTAGTGACTCACGGATCTTTAAAGTTGATTATTACAGCATCACCTTTAGTATCCTTAGGCCTCTGACCCACCCATTTCACTCTTCTCACGAATAGTATTGGGGGGAGCGGTCTATTATTTCTAAGCCAGTAAATGACCTTGTTTTTGAGTCCCCTATTCCCTTCGAACTGACCTAATGTTAATTCAAGGACCCCAGTCAAGATGGCAACGTAAGGGGCTGAATCTGGGGGAGGTCAATTCGAATATTTGGGCGGGTGCTTTTATCATCGATAGGGTGAGGTCTTTGTTTATTATTATGGGTTGTAAGTATGCCATTTTTTTCTCCCGCTCCTCGCTCTGTACTTAGAAGGTTAGTTTGGTTAGTATCTAAGTTTGATACCGCGGTCCTGGATTCCTTTCTCTCTGGACGCTCTGTTCTTGACGCTGTTGTGGTAGGGGTTAGAGGCTGAGTAATCTCCACTACTGGTTGTATGTGGTCTGAATTCGTTTTTCCATTAGGTATACTCTTTATTATACTCCCTGAATCAGTGTTGCTAGCTTTAGTGGCGGCATTTTTAGAGGCATCCCTTAATAGGCCTGGGTTTAGGTTAACGGCTGCCTCAATACAGTCTAGTTTCGCAGCCAGCCTTCTCATTCTTTCAACAATTGGTAGAATTAAGGATTTTACCAGGGCTTCTATACTTCCCGTGATCTGTTGTAATGAGGGAGGAGATGTCAATGGCTGACTTGAAGTTAAGTCTGTTATTGAAAGCTCCGGTACAGAGGTGTGGTGTTTGAAGGAATATGTATTTGTTTTAGCTGCTTCCGCCTGTCTACCCCCATGTCCTTTGGCACCTCTTTTTCTTTTTAATGTGTTGCCTTTAGTTGGACTTTTGGGATGGTTTTTTTTGGTAACTATTGGGCTTAAGGGTTCTTGGATGGGAGGTTCATCAGATAATGGTACTGGGGGATGCTCCATACTAGAATCTTTGCTACTATTTGGGCTGTATGAATCAGTTAGTTGTGTAAGATCTTTTAACTGCGGGGGAGTAGAAATATTACTGGGCAGAGAGCTCTTTGTGTCTGAGAGCCGTACGGGGGTGGTGACTAGCTGTAGGGGGCCTAAGGAAGAGCGTTTGCTTTGCAACTCGGTAGAGATACGGCGCTCAGTAATAATGATCTCACGTTCAAGTCTGGCCGCCGCTTTCTTAATAAAATGGTCGAGTGTACCCCTCCGGTGACCCCCCACTAATGGTTTATCTCCTCTTGTGGACATAGTCAGCTGTGTGATGGAATGATGCGCGTACTGTAAATAGTTGGATAGGTAAAGGTACAAGTTAGCAGTACAGCAGTATTATGGTGCAAGGTAATATGTCCACGATACCTATTTTCTTGGCAGTCAGGCTTGAGATGGAATAGGTGTAAGTGGTATGGCCCAGCCCAGCCTACGAGTGCCTCTGAGGGCCACAGAGGGCCCGCCCTTTGCCCGGGCTTAGCCCGGCGCTGCCCACGCGCTCCCGCGACGCGGAGGGTGACGGTGATTTTTTAGCGCCTCCTGGCGCGTATTCCCCAGAAGCGGGGCCGCAAGGGCACTTGGTAGCTGTGGTTTCTGTGCCCCTCGATCCCCCCCACTGCGGCCGCGCTCAGAGTGGGCAGGCTGCGGCGGCAGGGGGAGACCAGATGCGACGGTGGCCTCAGCAGAAGAAAGTCGGGTCCAGAAAGGTACTTCCCCGGCAAGGACAAGAAGCTGCAGGTGGGTGCTGTTTTCAATATCACAAGTAATTCCCCGCTTCACCGAGGGTGACGGTGATTTTTAAGCGCCTCCTGGCGCGTATTCCCCGGAAGCGGGGCCGCAAGGGCACTTGGTAGCTGTGGTTTCTGTGCCCCTCGATCCCCCCCCGTCTGCAGCCGCGCTCAGAGTGGGAATGCTGCGGCGGCGGGGGGAGACCGAATGCGACGGTGGCCTCAGCAGAAGAAAGTCGGGTCCAGAAAGGTACTTCCCCGGTAAGGACAAGAAGCTGCAGGTGGGTGCTGTTTTCAATATCACAAGTAATTCCCTGTTGCTTTGGTATGCCTCATGAGTGATGACTGGGTCGAGGACGAGGGACGTAGAGGTACAGCTGTGATTACGTTTGGTAATCCCCATTACTCTTAGTCCTACTCGTCCTCGACCCAGTCATACTTCCCACCCTCCCTCCCTGTCCAAGCCTTTGTTGCATGGTGTGTCAGGATGTGCTTCTGGTGGTTGGGTCTGATATAGCACCTGGCAGGAGGGGGGTGGAGCCTAAAAAGCGTTTCCTGTTTTGTTTCCACGAAACACTAGGGAAGATCAACGCATCACGTGTGTTAGTAAGTTCTCCACCATGAGCTATCATTTCAAAAAAATCATCAAGAAACATTGGTTATTATTAGCCACTGAACCTGATTTCAAAGGACGATTTAGTCAAGAGCAGCTTTTCGCATATACAAGGGCCAAAAACATTGGTGAACTGCTTAAACCTAACATCAAAAAAGGACCTCCAATCAAATATAAGGGAACAATTCCCTGTTTAAACTGCCATAATTGTGGAAACATCATGAAAGGCGAACATATACGCCACACACAAAGTGGAAAAATGGTAAGACTTAAAGTAAATGGAACATGCGATTCCACAAACATCATTTATCTCTTAAGTTGCCCTTGCGACAAGCAGTATATGGGACAAACAGAAAGGAAATTAAAAGTAAGGCTCAACGAGCATAAAAGCAACATCAGAACCAAAATGACAAAATCGTCAATAGCCACGCACTTTGTAGAGGCACAACATCAAATTGATGATTTGAAGGCTTGTATCTTGGAACAAGTGGAGAAAGTACCAGGAAGAGACAACAGGATAACCTTGATCAAAAGAGAAAATCATTGGATTTATTTTTTACAAACGATGAAACCTAAAGGGTTAAATGATAGGATCGAATTTGCTTGTTATTTGTGAAAAGGATGATATCTGACATGGTTACTGGTTGGAATATTTGAAATATCGGTAAATGCGGCATTGAGGCGAACAAGTAATACACTATGCCTTTAAGAGTAGTTTAGACGCATAGGGAGGCTCTGTCCTTTTAAATACACCAACAACACGCCCGCGCAAAATACATCACTCCCAGCATGCACAGAGTGTAGAAACGGCCCGAGAACGCCAACACGGTAAGCGCTACTCTCCACGGAGGGTTCACCACACCATTTAGAGAGCCTTGATCTCTCATTTTCAACTAGGAACGTTATCCAGATAGTAACCACATTGCCGTAAAGGGTGGGTTAAGTTGTAAATGCGCACCGCGAGTCAGTCAGTAATTCGAATGTTCAGTTAGATAACTGGAGGATGTTTTTTTTAAAACTAACATGAGGGAGGTACGATAGCACATCCAAGTAAGCTGAGAACACAGGTTAAGTGTATGTATTTTTTAGAGACTTACAGCTACGAGTTAAGCACTTGAGGAGTATTACAATTAACTACATGTACCATTTATGTGTAAAACGGTGGCATAAGAACATTTGAGTAATGAAATGTATTATCGTTGTTTTCTTTGATAGATTAATCCCTTGACAAAGGCGCAGAGCGCCGAAATGCATTGGGAATAAAGGAACCATTTGATGAAGAGATGTGAAAACAACATCTAAGCAATATATGGAACTATTGAATAAAAATTCATCATTCAACTATCAACTAAGTGACATGATTTATTTTTGTAATATAATTTGTACGCAACTATAGCTGGTCAATCAGCACATCCTCATGCCCTAGGGGACAGAGCTAAAACGAACGTTCTGCAGACCAGGATTATTATTCAGTCACTCGAGAGTAGTGGGTGATACCTAGGAGCACGGAAAAAGCAAGCAACCAAGCATTCACCTGGCAGTGCACATCGCCGCACCACAATTGTACTGTCTGTGGAATACCTCATGAGTGATGACTGGGTCGAGGACGAGTAGGACTAAGAGTAATGGGGATTACCAAACGTAATCATAGCATCATTCAACTATACCTAAGCTCAAATTACAAAAAGAAGCATGATTAACAACACCTTATTTCGCCATTCTATCTTAAAACATATGGCATCTTTTAACTTTACCTTCTGTACAAACTAATAGCAGAAACATAATTAGAACATTGGAATGTTGGTAGCTCCATTGAAATGGCTCGTATAAGCCCGGAGCACCAACATTCCAATGTTTCTTTGTTCACAGCTCTGGCTGTGAACAAAGGCTTCCGGGAGCCTGAGAGGATTTCAATCCTCTCGTGCTCCCTGAAGTTTTTGTTTTATTTGTTAGAACATTCTGCCCTCTACTGGCAGAATGGTCTAATAGCCTTATAGTATACTAGAGGGAGAAGCCTACCCTACTAATTTGAATATTGGCTCAACATGGGTCCCAACAGAATAGATAACCCACAACACGGAGCTCACCTGAGGGTTAAAGAGCGGTCACACGGCACACAACAGGAATTATAGAAAAGTGTAAAAATCTTTATTTTCTTTTTTCCATATATTTTATATATTTCATCCAAACAGACTTCATAAGCAGAATATAGTGTTCTGATACATTGATCAATAGAGTTTAAAACATTCTAGTTACAGATATTCAACATTGTCACCCCACTGCACCTCACACGCTCCACATCCTCTCGAATCATTCATTCACTCACATCCAAACATTCATCAAAAAAACAATAACACGTTCCTCAACGTAATCCCTAGAGTGGCAAAATCAATAGTAGGATCCTGGGAGATCTTTGTGGCCAATTGCCAAGTTGTTATTCACAGGATCCAAGACACACGTAAAGCCAACGCGCGTTTCCGTGCTCAGCCTAGATGTACAGGCGCACCTTCATCAGGGCTCTCACGTCGAGGTAGAGGGGGACACAACACAAGAACCAACATAATCCGTATTCGATCTATTGTTAACAAAAAGACATAATCACACTTTCAGAATATACACAAATATGCACCGTGCCATCATTTACATTTCTTCTTATTATATGTATAATAAATGCTCAGTTATAAATAACATCAGCTCGAAAGGACATTGATGGTTCATATATGATCATTCAACTCATGATGGAGACAGTAATATTGGTTCATACAATATAGATCCTTTGATCTGGTAGATTCAAGATAAACCCAAGTCTTAGGTGAGCTCCAATGTTGACAAGATCGGGTATTATAAACATCCAGTTATTTAAGCAAAGCATCTAATGCTAGAAGGGAATTCCTGGGGTCACCAACATTCCTTGTATACTAAAAATTCAGTCATTCATTCTAGTCATTAATCATTAAAAATTATCGAGAAAACTCCAGTAGGTATGGTCTAGAAACAGGGGGGCGAGAGAAGGAGGGAAAGAGAGAGATTTTTAAGTAACAAATCCTTTTACCTCTCGTCCTATTTAGTACCGCTTGGACGTTTCCACAGTCATTTAGGTCGGGACATCTCTTTAAAGTAATAACCGGTAATGCAGAATAAATCCGGTAACGCCTAGTGGAGATTAGGAAGATTTTAGAACAGGTTCTAAATCGGCACATCGTTCTTCTCCCACAGGTCCATTTTAACATAACCGCTGGATGAACTCATTTTTTCTGTTCCCGACCTTACCTGTATATAAAGAGTCAGAGCAGCCACCTTGGGACAATTAATTTATTCATTCCTTGCTTCAGATTCGTCGAACTGACGCGTCCCTAATGGGGCCTGGAAGGTTGAAAGGACATCAATCAGCCACAAATAAAATGTGTTTTAGAGAATAAGTTGCCAAACACCACACAGGATTTCAACAACAGAACCTCGTTGTTCCCCCATTCCTTTCTCTCAGTATATGCTCTAAGAGCGCACAATAGACTCCCTGCTCCTTCTCGGACACCGCGTTAGAGCGAGCAATTATCTGTGGTGGTCTGAATCAGAATAAATGTCAAAATAGAATAAACAGATAACAAAACGTACCAACGATCTGTGGGCACCTCTGATTCTGCTCCTTTAATTATCGTCCACATCGGCGGTTACACGGGTAAAGCCCCACACATGTTCTGAAACATAATAAAAAAAGGAGAGAGGGGGGGCCGCGTGAGACGAGATACAGAGGCCCGTAGCGGTGTTTTTCCCGCTATGTCTTAAAGTCAAAATAGAGGATGCGGCGCCTTAGCAAATCAAAGCAACCTCATATAGGATCAGGGCGTTTTAAATAATAGGGAGGTTCCTTAAGATTAAAGTCACATTTGTCACAGGGGCCCTCTTACCTTGCAGCAGAACGTTAGTCAGCGTCTATAGGGCTTCTCTCGGCAGTGGCCGGTACTCGAGGCAATCGAGATAACACAGAGCCGCGGCTTTTTGCGGCTAAATAAAGCTATAATGACCCCGCCTCCTTTTCCCTTTTCATTTCCCACACCTGTGTGGTTTGGTTACCTAGCCCAGGTGGAAGGTAAAACCTGGGCCGGATTCCAGGACGGAGGTTGTCCAAATTCCGATAGACCGTCTGTAAAATGTGGAAAAAGGGATCACCTCACCTAAGTCAGATAAAAAATATATATGAGGCACGAGAAACGTCTATTCGCCTATGCACCGAGCCGATGTAATAGAAACGACGATTTATAAAAACTGTTTGTTTCACTCCCCAAATATCTTCAGCGAATCAACAAATGACACAGGGATGGACTTCAAGAAAGCGGAGGCGTTAAGATTAACGCTTTCCCCATTCAGAGAGTCAGCGAGTCAATGCGCAAATGAACCTCCAGAATAAGTTCATGCCTATAAAAGCGCATTCTCCCAGGGGCAGCAATCATTCAGACCCGTTTTCACCGAGTCCAAAAGGAATATCCAAAATACTTCCCTTTTCTTTCTGATAGAAATCACATCCTTTCCCGGGACACTGCAGATTTTTTCAAGTATCGACCATCTTAGGTCGTCCTCACGGTGATTGGCAGAAACCCAATGGGTTACAAGTGGGGCCCCACTTTTACTGTTCCGGATACATGATTGGTGCTCCCCAATCCTGGTTCTGCACTCACGTCCTGTCTCACCCACATAGGGGAGTCCACAAGGACAGATAATGACATAGATTATGTTAGAGCTGCGACAGTTGCTCATGCCATTCAGTTGGATCGTCCGATTGCCTGCCAATAGGGTACTGCCAGTCAGGGCTTGTGGACATGCATGGCAATTTCCACATCGGTGATTTCCCATCACCGGCGGGAGACCCATAATTCCAACTTGTTTCGGTTCTTTCATACTCCTGACGGTCCCCTTCACCAAATAGTTGCGCAGATTTTTATTGCGTCGAAACGCAAAAATGGGCCTGGGGATCTGTACTTCGGAGTCATTGGTGTTAAGAATATGCCACTGCGAGTTAATGACTTGTCTGATCTTGTGATTTATTCCAGAATGTTTTAACACACATACTATGCAGTCCTTTTCAATGCGATTGTGTTCCGTGAACATGCTTTCTCTATTGAAATAACTCGCTCTTTTAAACGAGTCTCTAATTAATCGGCGAGGATATCCTCTCTGTGACAGTTTTTCCTTCAATATGTCAGCTTGGGTTAGAAAATCATTCAACAGAGAACAATTTCTTCTCAGTCTAAGAAATTGACTGAATGGTATGGAGTCGCGTTGACTACGCGGGTGGAAACTGCCATACTCTAACAAGGTATTTTTAGCAGTGGGTTTAGTGTAAAGGGAGACAAAGAGAGATCCCTCCATATGTCTCACCCAAACATCCAGGAACTCAATTTGAGTGCAGCTGACATCCGCTGTGAAACGTAGATTCGAGTCTGCAGCATTAATCCATCTCACAAACTCATCCAACAGAGCCTGGTCGCCACTCCAGATGAAAAAAATATCATCAATGAAGCGCGACCAGGCTCGGATATTCCCAAAGAATGGTGCCACCTCGTTATAGATGTTAATGGTTTCGAAGTGGCCCATATATAGACATGCTACACTCGGGGCGCAAGAGGCCCCCATGCTAACTCCTTTTACCTGGTGGAAGAATTGCCCATTAAATTCAAAGTAATTTTTCCGTGAGGACAATCCTGAGGAAGCTCATGATGGTGGATGCATTCGCTAGATTGGCCTCTCCATTTAAGATCTCTTCTATCACAGCTAGTGCTCCCTCCTGAGGTAGGTTAGAATAAAGGGACTCAAGGTCCATAGTTACCAATAACTCAGTGGAGGGATTGAAAGGAAGATTTTCAACTTTCGATATAAAGTGGCCTGTGTCTCTCACGAAGGATCAAAGTTCACTGACCAAGGGTTTCAGGAACCTGTCAATACATTTTGACAAGGGTTCCGTGGCCGCCCCAATGGTGGAAACGATGGGACGCATGGGGGGATCGTCTCTATCTTTGTGGACCTTAGGCAGTCCATAGATAATAGGCATTCTAGTGTGGGAGGGAGTCAGATATTCAGCTTCTTTATCACAGATATGTCCCAAATCCACAGCTTCAGTCAGCTAATAGCCTTATAGCCCTTCGTAGCTGGCTATACCGGCTATTAAAGTCCCTCTCTCTTGTTAAAGGCACTCGCCTTTGGCTCGTGCCTTTAACGCTGGAGAGGGCCTTTAATAGCCATATAGCCTGCTACGGTGGGCTATAAGGCTATATTATTAACACCTTATATGATCATCTTTCAAACTGCACAATTGTGCTACATTTCACCAAACTATCTATAATTATGCAGTATCATTAAACTATACCTTTGTAGAAAAAGAAAAAATGATGCCTAATAAACTACACCTTATACGAACATCTTTGAAAATACACTTTTGTAGTGCATGTTCAACCAACTATCTAAAAATAAGAGGCATCATTCAGCTATACCTTTAAACAGACTTAAAAATATATATATTACTGCACAGACTGTTTTTTAAACAAACTTCAAGTACAATAAAAATAATCTCAAAATACATCTCTACATTTAATAATATATTTAAAACAACACAGTTTTAGAATAATGTCAAATCTTTTTTAAATAAACCTAAAAAATATATAACTCACCTTGCAAATAAATCTGTTAAATGAAAAATCTCACACACTCAGACAGGATTTTCTTTTACACACAGTCAAAATAGATCACCAGACTCTGCAAGGTGAAACCAGTAATGGCAAGATTTCCCTCTATTTTTCCATACAAATACACATAAGCAACAAATGGCATTGCTTTCCAGATAATTTCAAATTGTAAAACACATTTCCATGGTTACAGATAATAACCCTTTTCAACGGACTTCTTCACCCCTTCTGCTTAATGCCAGTTTCCATAGCAACGGGTCATGCAACATTCCACCTAACTGACAGGTCAAAAGTTCACCACAGAATGTTGCAAATAAGAACAGAAAGTGTGGTTGCCTTTGCAAAACATGCCCTTATCCTTTCCGCTGCACCTTTCAAAATTTTTTACTAACAAATAAGAATCATGCTTTTTAAACAAAGTAAAATGCACCCTGTTTTTGAATGTATACTCTTCTTAAACAGCCAATCAAATCTCTACTTTCTTAAAAACAGCATCTTCTCCACCATTTTAGATATCTCTCATTCTACCAACTGACTACCTCAGCTACAGACATCTTTTGATTACCTACAGTGATCCCTTCAAGATGCTTTCAGTGTGGATTGTTGGGCACACCTATGTATTCTAGTGCAGAAGGTATGCTGAACACAGAGGTATTGATAAAGATCTAGCTTTGTAAAATGGATTGGACAGAGAGGATTAAAGTGGCACCAATTGATGCCTTTGGTTAAAACCTTTTACATCTCCAACCCCCTGACCTCATGATTGTGCACTGTGGTGGCAATGACCTAGGCACGTTGACTGTGGTAGGTCTGGAAATGCTAATGAAGACACCTTTGCACAATTGATGTTGCTTTTCCCCCAAACTGCCTTTGTATACTCTATCACATGCCAAAGACAGAAATGGAAGTGGTACAATCAATTTTGTGCTCAGATTGAGAAAAATAGAAAGAATGTTACTAAAGCTGTTTCTGCTTACCTCAGAGACCAAATAATGGGCTCCATATATAACAACAATCTATGTTTCCATATGGAGGGCATCTACAGAAGTGACGGAGTACACTTCACTGATGAAGGGAACAGAGTGTTTCTCAACAACCTAAAGCCCTGCATATGAAACTCATAATAAACACAAGGGCTCATTTTAGAGCCACCCAATTAGCCAACATATAACCTATATTTATATAAAAAAAATCTTAATTACTGTTGCTTGGAGTCACGAACCCAGCACAAAGTGGAACAACACACCCATTGCGTTCACACTAGGGGACCGCGCTGAGCTCCGCGCACCCATCGCATTCACCATAAGGGGTTGCGCTGAGAGCTGCACACCTATTGCGTTCACACTAGGGGCTGTGCTGAGCACCGCAAACCCATCACGTTCACACCAGGGGACCACGCTGAGCGTTGCACAAGGGGCGTGACTCCAAATTTTATTTAAAAAAAATGAATTTGTCCACTTTCATTCATTTACATTTGTCCCGAGGACCCCATCCCCTGGGGCATGCCCACATTTTTTTCTTTATTTTTTCTTTGAAAAAAGAGGAGGGGGACTGCCAGCCCCGTCCCGGGCCATTTGGGGCCGCGGGGACCCCTTCCCCCGGGACCTAGATTCATGGTTAGGGACCATGTGTGGAGCCTCAATGCCCCCACGGTCCTGCCGGCTCCCCGTCTCCTGCGGGAGACGGCATTGTTTTTCCACACCGGAAGCTGCTGACATGCAGCTCCCCGTGTTGAAAAGCAATCTGCTTTAGATTTTGGAAGCTAGATCACAAAACCTGCTCGCGCTTCCAAAATCCAAAGCAGAGTTTGCAATAACAGGGCTGGAGCCGCACGATTCCCGCCCTGTCATAACAAACATCAGTGTCCCGGGGGGCACCCGAGACACTGCAGGAGCTGGCTCTGGTGGGTGGTGGTCCCCAGGGCCATCAAAGTCTCCAGGAGGGGGGAAGCTTGGCCCCCCTCTCTCTATTTTCAAAGTCCGGGGAAGGTGGTGGTCCCCGGAGCTCGGGGGTCCGTAACTGGGGGTGCCAACATTTCAACAAGGAAGTGTTGGCTGCCATTTTGGGACTCATCTGGGACAGGAATATAAATGAGTTGGCTCTGTACACCCCCATTGAATATGTTAGCCTATGTTTTGCATTAGCTAGCTCGCAAAGCCACTAGTATCACTAATTATCAAAGAGATTCGTTTTTCACAACCTCAGAACTCAACAAACCCTGATTCCTTAGACTTGTGTAAACAATATACTACTTTTCACCCAGTCACTCATGCTTGCTTGTTTTGCTCTCAGAGAGATACACAGAAGAAACTAAGCATGGGCGGATTTTGCGAATTGGCAATCCGCGAAATTGCGTATTTACAATCCGCAAAATCCGCGAACTCTCGCGAATTTTGCGGATTCATTTTTTTTTTGTGTTCGCAAGTGTTTCTGCCATTTTGCAAGGGTTTTTTACCAGTTCGCAAACGCGAACTTACTTGTCGGGTAGCAACGGTCGCGTACATGTTGTTTCTACGTCTGGTTCATCACAGCACCCTCTGTTTCACCACTGCCACCCTCTGTTTCACCACTGCCACCCTCTGGCTCAACCATGCCACCCTCTGGCTCACCCATGCCACCCTCTAGTTCATCACTGTAGATTATGGGGGGAAAAGCACACCTGCCCTGCCTCAACTGACATGAATGAATTTGGGGCTGATTAATGTGTCACTGAATTTGAACTTCCAGGCTGGCACCTGCTTCCTTATCTGTAATTGCTTTCTGTTGCAGTGTAATTTTTTTTAACAGGACCTTTGTTGTATACTTGTAGCTATTCTCTGAGCCTGCTGTGAGGGTCAGAGCAGGGTCATAGAATAGTTGCAAGTAGGCAACTGAACTCTGAAGGGGCCCCTCAGGAAGCACTACAGGGAATGGTTACTAATGATAAGATTGAACTTTTGCACCTGCTGAGTGCTTTCAGTTTTGCAAAAATCCAAATATCCAGCAGCATCCACGAAAAGTAATCCTTCCAGGCACTACAGGGAATGGTTACTAATGATAAGATTGAACTTTTCCACCTGCTGAGTGCTTTCAGTTTTGCAAAAATCAAATATCCAGCAGCATCCACAACAAATAATCCTTCCAGGTCAAGATACAAATCAAAGTGACCAGCACATGAAGAAAGCACTGGGAGGAGCCTGCTGGACAGGAACAGGAAGTTGGAGACTGTGGGGCACTTCCTTCCTCCCCCCCTCCCAAAATGGACTCCTTGCAAAAAAAAAAGTGCAGGCAAATGTCAACCTGAGGAGTTATTCTGATAAAAATCATATTTTCAAGGTTTATGCTGCCTGCCGGTGGATTTCTTGTGCGAAATTGCAAATTTTTCAATCTCGCAAGTGCGAGATTGTCGCTGCCCGCCGCATCTACGTGTTCGCAAGTGTTTACTCCCGCGAAATTGTATAGTATTCTAGTTGGCAAGTGCGACCAAGCAAAAAATCCGCTTCGCACGGATTTACGAATTTTCGGCAAGTTCGCGAGAGTTCGCGAATTGCGAATTTGCCGAAAATCCGCAAAATCCACGAGCGGAACGGATTTTACGCCCATGCTTAGAAGAAACAGTAAGGCGTGTTTATAATAAGAATTTATTGAACCACTGTTCTTCTCGTGTAAAACAAATGTGCTGCAACAACTGTGACACAGTAGCAGTGTTATAGAACTAGCAGTACAGTGAATAAAAAGGAATAGTATTGTTCTACCATTTTGAAAAATTAATGAACACATACGTGAATATAAAATAAAGTACGTACTCCTAAGATTCCTGGCTACATGTACCTAAATGTACCTAACATGTGAGTGGGTTCGAAAAGAGCCTAAGCTTAAGAGTCTAAGAGATAGGAAACTAAGAGCCAAGAATCCCGCTAGGATTTAGTCGAACCCCCATACCTGAACAGGGAGAGTGTGGGACTTTGACCTGGACCTGAGTAGAACACCCCGCAAGGGATAGTCAGACCACCGTCAGCTGAAGCAATTGCATGTCGGAGCCGCAGCGTCACTGGTCAGTGTGTACGCCTTGAAGTCTTGGTTCCCTCCTGACTACTGATAGCAAGAGGTGCTGTATTTATACAGTCTATGTGCTTGTCTTACGCATTGTTCAGTATGAGGATGAAGTTGGGGATTAAACCTGTGTTGATGGGAGAGGGGAAGTGTACCTCCTTGAGAGTGTACTCATAAATTATTCATGTATGCTAAGGATGACGTCTTAGCAATATCGATTGGGAAAAACCCACTCTCTGCATGGAACTAGGTGAAAGGTTTAGTCCTGTAAAGGCTGCAGTCCTTATAAGGCGTTATGTCCCTATGAGGCATTCTGTCCTTATTTGGAGTTATGTCCTTATAAGGCTCGTTCATATGAAATGACAGGGAGATGATGTAGGGAAAGTGCACGATGTTCCTGGACCTATATCCGTGTGCCGATATGAAATATAACACTATGGCTTAGCAAGAGCATTTCTGCTCCCATGAAGATACAGCAAGCTGGGCTCGCTTTGAGCAAGCAAGAACATTTTGCTCTTGCTTACTCATATCAGAGCACAATTGTTATGAGAGAGAGGGAACTGCATGTTGGCAGCTCCCTCTGTGTCAAAGCAATGCCAGCTCCCACAGGAGGCGGTGAGCCGGCAGGGACTTCAGAGTTCTTCTGGTTCCCCTGCGGTCCCTAAACATAGAAAGTGGGTGCCCTGGGTGGGATCAGGCCAGCCATTCTACAGTCTGTGTCCCGGGGCAAAGGGGCCCTCAGGGCCAAAATCGGCCCAGGAGGGGGGCCAATTGTCCCCCTCCCATACATTTGAAAATGACGATTAAAAAAATTAGGCCGGGCCTCAGGGGATGGGGTACGTGGGGCCAAAATCAGTCCAGGGAGGAATCTGCATGGCCCTCCTCGCCCATTAAAAGGCTAGCCCCAGGCCAGGGAAGGGGGCCATGTGGGCCGCTTTCCTTAAAATTTAAAAAAAAAAAATTAAAATGAGGAACCGGCAAGTCACTTTTCTCCATTACTCTAAAAACACGCCTCCTGGAGCACCGCTTATTGGGGATTGAAGTCCCCTTGACTGCAGAGGGTCCTTGGGGGACAACAAGCCCACTGTTACCTCCAGTAAGTCCTACACAGGAGGAATGTCTGTGAGGTCATGGAGGACATGCCCCCTTTCTCTAGCACTCTGCAAACGTGCCTCCTGGCACAGTACTGGTTGGTAGTTGACGTCCCCTTGGTTCTAGAGGGTCCTTGGGGGCAAACACGCACTCCTGTTACCTCCAGTAACTCCCACACAGTTGAATTGCTGAGACTTCTTTGGAGGCCATGTGCCCTTTCTCCACCACTCAGAAAACGCGCCTCCTTGTGCACTGCTGGTTGGGGTATGAAGTCCTGTTGGCTCTAAATGTTTCTTTGGGCCCAGCATGCCCTCCTGGTACCTCCAGTAATTCCCACAGAGCAGAATTCCTGAAAGATCTTTGGAGGCTAGGTCCCCTTTCTCAACCACTCTGCAAACGCACCTCCTGGTGGACTGCTGGTTGTGGGATAAAGTCTTATGGAGAGCTGAGGTCTCTTGGGGGCCCAGAAGCCCTCCTCCTATCTCCAGTAAGTCCGACATAGCAGGATTCATGAGAGCTGGTCAGAGGCCAGCCCCCTTTCTCCACCATCTCAAACGCCACTACTAGTTAAAAAATCATAGAAATTTACTTCAAAACCAAAGGTTACATGGTTGTTATAATTAGGAAATACAATTTCAAAAACCTTAAAAATTCACTGAAAAAACAAAGGTTACAGGGACGTTATTGTTAGGCTCAGACTTCACTAGTACAAAACCAATGAAATTCAGCAGTTATAGTTACCTGCGCTAAACATAGCTTGGCCGACTGCAAGATGGCCGCACTCTAAGTGGGCTATGCCGGCCAAGCTAAATATCCACTGAAAATCCTGCAGATGGCACACACATTGTGACCTGGCTTCCCGCTCCTATAGCTTACCGGACCGTAGGGTGCTGATCGATCAGTTCACGGCTGCTCTGCTTTCCAGCTGCGACAAGATCTGAGGCCGTGTGTGTACCGGGCCCTGGCTCCCAGCCTCGCAGTACCAGCCTGGCTCGGCCTGCAGAGCTTGACCTCTACCTTCTGGAGATTCAGCTCCACGTCCTGCTCGGAGTACCCGCAGTCCCGACGTGATTACTAGTGAGTACCGCAGCTGTGGGGGCTCTCCGCAGCGGAATTGGGGTTGCGCTTCACACCGCCTTGCCCGCCCTGGTTACGTGTGGGCCCCTGCTCCCGATCCCGGCACCCGCCAGCTAGGCCTACTCACTCCCGGGCCTGGTGACGGAGGCAGCGTGTCCCCCACGGCTCCCCGCTGTGCACTCCCCCACTGCAGTCTACTGGCCCCCTGAAGTGTTTGCCTGTGGCCGCCGTGCCGGCCTCCTACTCTTCATTGCCCTCTCCGGCTGTGGGCCTGCTTGCTGTGGGGTGTAGCTCTCCGTTGACGACGGGACCTGTGGCTGTCTCGCCCCTGTGCTCACCTGCTGGCGGTTGGACTATGCTGCCGGCATGCCGCGACCGCGGACATTGACACCTGCCTGCCTTCCCTGCTGGGCCTCCACCTTCCTCTCTACACCTGCTGTGGCCTGATATCATTGCGTGGGGTGAGTGCGGTCGCTCTGGGGTCCATCGCGGCTGGGCTGGGAGCGCGCGTGCACACCACGGGGGGAGAGTGCAAGAAACTACTGAGTGTGAGAACCTACTGAGCGCAAGAACCTACTGAGCACAAGAACCTACTGAACCCACTGAGTGCGAGAATCTACTAGCACAAGAACATATTGAAACTACTGAGTGCCCACCTTCACGGCCCACCTTGCTTGCGCGGGGGCACACATCCCCTGATGGTCTCCCCTTCCTGTGGTTTGATGTTTACTGCCACGGACTGACCTTGCTGTGGCCCTGGTGGTCTGCTTTCAGCCACTGAGTTGTGCGGGGAGCCCTGAGCCTGCACTCACCACCTGCTGTTTCCTTTTGCGGACCAACACGTCTCTGCCTCATTGCTCCCATCTCTGGTGCCTGGTGCTACTCCCAGTTCCCGGCTGTGCCGGGCCCTAGGCCCCGGCCGCTGCTGCATCTTACCTTGGGCCTGCTCCCCTCCGCGGACCGGACCTGCCCAGCTCGATTGTGCTCCAACAAGGTCTCTCGACTACTATCCTGCATTTTGTGATTCCGCCTTTGCAGCTATATACTGCAGCGTTACCCCGGCGCCTTTTGGGTACCTTGCGATTCTCATTACTGCATGCACCCCAACGGCGGCGGCTTCTGTATCATTACCTGGGTATCGTGTGGCATGCAGTGATCCCCTGCGCTCACCCTCTACTCTGCCACCAGCCCAGCCCTGCGGCCGTCGGCCCTGTGGCACTGACCCCACTCTGGGTATTTGAGTGACCTCATTGTGGACCCTCTAGGCTCTTTTGATATCATCTTTGTCTTCTGCATTAGGTGCTGTGCTCTTCCTGCATCTCCCTGCTGTGCTGCTGTCCTGGTGCCCGTGCCATCTACCACGTCCCTTCATCGCCCAACTGTGCCCATTACTTGTGAAGGTTGGCCGTGGCTGCTCCCCAGTGCTGGCGCTGCTGCCATCTTTCCTAATCTGCCTGCAATTGCTGTGTGGTGGTGGTTCACCCGCTGTGCCATTTGCCGCTTCTCCTCTTGGTCACTTTTCCTCCCTCCTGTTCCCTGGTGGTGCCTTCGGTATGAGTTTGACCGCCATGGGGAAGACTGACCCTAAGCAGCCCAAAATCACCTTTGACCAGACCAAATCAACTTGCCAGGATGGTGGGGGATCGGATGGTGGCGACCCCGTGCCCCCTGCTCATGACGATGACCTGAAGGCGATTATGCTCAATGTTAAGTCCACAGTCACTGGAATGGTGGCCCAACTCAATCAACTCTCCGTCCGCCTGGACTCGGTCAAAGACCGTGTGGATTCCCACGACACTCGCCTCCTTCACGTGCAAATCCAGGGTATCAGACGTTGAGGACGCCGCCACTTTGGATCATCGGAAATTACTGCAGATGGACAAAATACTTGACATCATCCGGAATAAAAATGAGAATTTGGAGGCACAGTCCCAATGGAGCAACCTCCGCATCACGGGAGTACCAGAGTCCACCAATATTTCCAGCATGGAGGATTTTGTTGAGCAGCTTGTCAGGGAACTCTTTGGTGACATCCTCTCCTCCGTCTTCACTGTTGCGCGCGTTCATCGCTCTCTTGGCCCACGCCTTGGTCCCAGATTACCTCCACGCCCCATCATTGCAAAAATTCTACATTTCATTCTCATTTTACCCTGACTATACTCCTGTGGTCCAGGCTGCTTGTCGTGAATTGCTTCCAGCAAAGCGGATCCTTCACAAACACGAAGTCTCTTACTCATTGGCATACCCGGCAAAGCTGGAAGACCAACAGGGTGCAAAAACTCTTGTATTTCCTAATCCTAGAGATGCCCTCGCCTTTGCCAAGAACCTCGATAAATCATCTCATTCGTCACCATCTGGCTCTCAGATCGCTACAACTGACCAACTCAGTGACAATGATTGATAGGTTGTGACTTATTGGCTAACTATTACCTGAACGCTGTCTGCTGTTATTATAGCTTGGCCACCCTGCTTCACTGCGGGGGGAGTACGCCGAGCCCTGCCATGCCCTCATGGGATAAATCCCTTTCCTAACATTGTTTTCCCTCTTCCAAGTTGTGGGTTCCTGGGGTTGGAAGGGGGGTATCTCAGCCTGATTGGGGGGGTTGGAGTGGGTGTGGGGGTGGTGGGTTTTTTGGAAATGTTTTTGGGAATGCAGGGGGGGTGGTTGGGTCTGAGGGGGTGTTTGGGGAATGTGGTTGACTGCACTCTTTCTGCTTTTGCTATGCCAGAAACAGGTTTCCATGTTGCTTTTTGTGAGGTGGGTTGGGTTGGGGGGTTTCCCGGGTTGTTCTGTCCTTTCGTTGTGATGTTTTTGCTTATTTCTCCTCATCTTCCTTTTCCTCTCAGTATGCATCACTTCACCGTCAGGCCTGTTCAACGCAGCATGTTAGTACACAGCACCTTCTCCTTCCTGTCTTGCACTGTTTACCCCTCTCTTTGTTCTTCGCTTACTGGTGGTTTCCCCAATGGTTAGGCCATCCAGATTTGCAAGTACCAGCTGGCTCCACTGCATGCATTTTGCGACTGCCCTGTTCCGTCCCCTTCCAGGAACGCTTGCCCTAGAGCACACACTGGTTTAATCCGCTGTGTGGCCTTCTTGCTCTGCATTTTTTACCCTGTTATAGAATACTATGACTGATACCATATGTTGGACCTGGAATATCCACAGTCTTAATGCTCACCGTAAAGCCAGGCTAATTCACTCTCACCTGCATAATGTTGACATTTGCCTACTGCAGGAAACCCACCTGATACCTGCAACCTCCACCAGACTTCAGTCATGCTACTGAGGTGAATCGCACTCTTCTTTTTATTCCTCCTATTCTAGGGGAGTGTCCATTTTGATAAGAAGGGTGCTTCCCTGGCACACTACTCAGGTACTTACAGACCCTGATGGACGGTATGTTAATTTGCATGGCTACCTATTGTCCAAACCCATGATGATTGCGGCAGTGTACGACTCTGGGGGGGGGGGGATTTTAATGTTACACTTTCTGCAGTTTTGGACCGCTCTGGCCCCCACTCTTCCCACCCTTGCTCCACTGCTCTCCTTCAGTCCATACTCACTGACAACTTGTTTTATGTTGCTTGGCGTCACATTTGGCCCGAGGCACGTGAGGGTACTTGCGTCACTGGTGCTCGTGGCTGCTGGTCCCATATTGATCTATGGATCACCTCCCTGGTTAGAGGCAGCAGACCCGGGAGCAGAAGTCGGCCCGGGACCAGGGTTCAATTCCCGACGTGGCAGGGTCGTGGACCAGGGTCAGCGGACTCGACAATTCTCGCCTCGGTGCCTACTCTAACCTGGGGTCTCACTCGGCAACTCTGGGCATTAGCTTGCCTAATCTCCACAACGGCCCCATCAACGCCGGGGATGCCTGGCTCCACCTTGGGGATTCCCAGTAGGGACCATCCCACAGGGAAAGCCAGGACGGGTTCCCCAGCGGTATACAGCGCCGGGACGCCCCTTTGCTGGGGCAGCTGTGCGCTTTACAAGTATACAACATTTAACATTTAACATTTACCTCCGCTAATCATATGGCATGCACTTTTTCAGATCATGTGCCAGTCCAGCTTTGTCTCCGCCTTCCTCACTTCCCACAGCGTGCTTTCACATGGCGGCTCCCTCCAAACGCCCTCCACGATTCCGTCTTCTGTGACGAGATCCAAACAGTGATTACCAACTACTTCGACTTAAATGTCGGCTTTGTGGACTCAGCGCCCATCCTGTGGGAAGGTTTTAAGACAGTGATACGTGGTAAGTGTATTTCTAAACAAGCTGGTGTCCTTCGCTCTACCCCCACCTCTTTGGACAAGCTAGAATCGGAGATTAAGGCTTAGGACCCCACTCTTGCGGCCTACCTCAGGCCTGAGACCCTCGAAACGCCTGCGTGAAAAGCATACCAAATTTGCTGAGGAGACCGACAGGGAACTTTCCTTTCTTGGCAGAGAGGCCAGAGCTCGTCGCTACGTTGAAGCGATCGGCCTGGTAAGACCCTGGCCAACCTCCTACGCCACTGTGCTGGGTCATATGTGGCGGCTCTTCAGGGTGGTGGCCCCACTAGAACCACTTCCCCCGACGAAATCAAGGCTCTTTTTATGGACTACTATTCGCAACTGTACACCACCAGCTCCCCCCTTTGCGTGAGTCTTTCGAACAATATAGTTTGGCTAGAGGACTACCATCGAAAATTCTTAGATGAGCACTTCTCTAAGGAAAAGATACTTGCTGCCATAAATAGTTTGCCTAGTGATAAGGCCCCTGGTCTAGACAGCCTTTCCGCCTCATTCTATAAGACTTTTGCTTTGCTTCTTGTGCCACATCTGGCAGCCATGTATAATGATTCCTTTGACAACGGCCTCTTCCCGCCATCACTCCGCAAGGTGATGATAACGATTCTGCTCAAGCCGGACAAACCAGCTGATTGCTGTGATTCCGACTGCCCCCTCTCTCTAATTAATAAGATATTTGCAAAGTTGCTGGCCTCCTGTCTTCTCCATAAACAAAGTGGAATCCACTCTCGTGGTGGTAGTGGTCCCTACAGTGGTGGGGAGCACACAATGTTGTGTAGAATACCCCTCACACACCAACAGGCCCCTTGGTGTCATGCTTCATCATCGGGGTCTTCGCACCCCTCTACGGGATGCGGCGTGCTGCGACTTACGACTACGTAGGAGCACTTTGAGTGAACTATGTGTTGGTGAGTGTGGGGGATTTTTATATGTGAGTAGTGAAGTGGTGAGAGGTGAACATTATTTTAAAAAAATACCTGGCTCGTAGGGTAAAAATAAAATGTATTAAGCCCTCGGCTGGTATTGTTAAAAGGGTGCAGGGTGAGGTTATTGCTGTATTTTAATGTACATCAACCTCAAAAAGTGAATTGTTTGGGGAGATCGAATCCACTTTACCTCTCCCTCCCTCCTTTGTTAAAAATGTCTCCTGTCTTCTCCTCCTTATGCCTCTCATTGCCTTCCCCGACCAGTCCGGTTTCATCCCTGGCCGTGCCACTTCTCATAACCTCTGGACCATCTTTTCGGTCCTTCATCAGATCAATCCTAGCCTCCCTGCGGTGGCCGCTCTACTCAATGCCACCAATTCATTCGATACACTGGAGTGGCCCTTTCTTTTTTTTCTTCTACCGCGCCTTGGCTTTAGTAACATTTTCATCCATAAGATATCACTCCTCTACACTTGCCCTTTCGCCCAACTTCGAATCAATGGTCAGGTAACAGATCCTATTCTGATTGAACACTGCACTCGTCAGGGATGCCCACTCCCCCCTATGCTATTCGCCATTGCAATGAAGCCTCTCGCTGCCAGACTCTGGTAACACCACACTCAAAAGGGCATCAGCTTTTTGGCCCGCGCCCTATTGGTCTTCATGTATGAGGATGAAATAACATTGTATGTCCGCCACCCCCAAGACAACCTCAGACCCCTTGTGCTTGAGATAATAAGGTTTGGTGGATTGTCCAGCATACAGGTGAACTGGAGCAAGTCAGTGTAGTTCCCTCTTACTGATGCCGCCAGGCCATTCACACCGGATTTTCCCTTTGTATGGGCCTCTGGCCCCACTTGCTACCTAGGTATCTGGCTGAGCAGGGACTTGGATGACCTCTGGAGGGTCAACTTAGGACGTGGGGTGGACTGGCTCAAGTCCAGAATACCCCACTGGACCAGGCTCCTCTTGTCCCTCGCTGGGCGCATAGCCATTGCCAAGATGGTGGTCCTCCCCAAATTCCTTTACCTCTTTTTGAATATCCCCATGCCTCTACCTGCCCATTTCTTTCGTAGGCTTCGCTCTCTGATCATATCTCTTGTCTGGGCTGGAAAACAGCCCAGGATTGCATATGATAGCTCCACTCTCCCCATGACGGTTGGCGGTATGGGCGCTCCCAATTTTAAACTTTATGCATTAATTGCCCAGGCCAGTTTTTCACATTTTTGGATTCACCCCACCCCTTATCAGCCGCCCGTCACGGTTGAAGCCGACCTTGCAACCCCATGGCCTCTAAACACCACCCTGTTTGCCCCGGCCAGTCACCCGCGAGCTGAGGTGGACACAGTGGAGGCCTTGCACTGGGCCTGGATGGGACTGTGCC
Organism: Lissotriton helveticus; assembly: GCF_964261635.1. NCBI lineage: Eukaryota > Metazoa > Chordata > Amphibia > Caudata > Salamandridae > Lissotriton > Lissotriton helveticus. The sequence continues at coordinate 570,496,577 of NC_136071.1, read as the reverse complement.
ATCTTTCCAATGCTCCAATGTAATCGGCTAATACTATGCCGATTGTACGTCCTTCTGCCTTCCCGCCTCTCCAACCAACTGGCATGTCTAAACACGCCACCCGCCTGGGGCTGACGACATTGGCGGATCTCTACCCCGAAGACACGTTTTCTTCTCTTCCTGCTTCCCCTGGTCCGATGGACACATTGCTCTTTTATCAGCTGCGGGCTATCTGTAGGGAGCGACATCCAATGTTCCCCCAACCTCCACCTTCGATGCCTGCTTTTGACTTCATATATATGTCCCCCACTCCCCGCAAGCTGGTGACTAAATTATACGCCCTTACGCTCTCGACCACCTCCATCTCCACTGATCGTAGACGAGCAGCGTGGGGCGAAGATCTAGGTGTGGACATTTCCTAAGCTGATTGAATTCATTGCTGCAATCAGACAAAGAAACTATCTCCCATCTATCGTATCCATCTCATTAATTTCAAATATTTGCACAGGCTATATTGCACCCCTGTTCAGCTACATAAATTGGGACTCATACCTAACAAAAAGTGTATGCATTGCTCTGCCCCTGCAGCGGATTTTACTCATCTTGCATGGTTATGCCCAAGGGTGTTGAATTTCTGGCTGGCAGTCTGTGCCGCCATTTCTGAGATTACCTTCGCAAAGATTCAGCCCGACCCCCCATTGTGCCTGCTGGGCTTTGTCAATTTTTGCTTGGAAGCCTCTCGCTGATTGATCAAAATGCTGCTCGTCCTTGCGCGGCGTAGGGTGACCAGGTTTTGGGGTCAAAGACTGGCACCTAAGTTCGCCCAATGGCTTGAAGATGCTTCGAGATGCCAGACCCTGTTGTCTGAATTCTGGGACCTTATGCCTGCGAGATCACGCCCACCTGATATATGGGGTCCCCTAGTGACATACCTTCGTTCCCGATCACATCTGAGCCAGACTGCCTCTCCTGCACTCCCCGCCGGTACTTCACCCGCGGCGGTCACCGGTGCTGGTCAGTAATTGTCTCCCTTCCTGTCCCCATCTCCCCCCTGGCCGGGACTGCTCTTTCTCTTACAGTGCTGTCACCACCTCCTACTGCTATGTGCGTCTCATGGTGATAAAGTTGCGTTGTACAGGATAATCATTCTATCTCATTTATATTTCCCTATGTCTATTGTACTCCGCAAGTAGCCTGATGTGCACGTGCTCTGATCTGATGCAAAAGTGTAGTTTGTTTATGCTGAATCTGTCAATAAAGGTTTTAAAAAATTAAAAAATATATATATAACTTACGCCCCTGCCTTGTCCACCATTTATTTTGATCCCGCAGGAGTCCAGCGGGATTGCAGTAAAAATAGCGGATTATTTTTGTATTTTGACCTGGGGGGTACCTCTGGGTACCCCAGCATTGGGCTTAGGGGGGCAGGGTATCTCTATCCTGCCCCCTTATATCCCCTTTTTTTCAAGTTGACCAAGATCAAGCTTCCTGCCAAATTTGGTGTAATTCCATTCAGCAGTTTTTGCTGTAGCCCTATTGAAAGAAGTTTATGAAAAATACATGGGGAATTTGTGTTTTGGGACCCCCCTTTTGGCTCAGCCCCTGCTTGATGGATCACCCCCAAATGTTGCATGTGAAAACTAGTTAACAAGTAGCACCTTTTTGGGAAGTTTGATGGAGATTTGTCAAACGGGAACAAAGTTATTAGCAACACAAAATAACGCTTTTCCCATAGAACAGCTGACCTAACTGCAACCACCAAGTGGTGTTATGTTATGTTATATTATGTTAACAGAAGCTTATAAAGTGCACGGTCACCAAAGTTTTCATGGCGCTGTGCTGTATGATTGTGTAGGGTGCAGGTTGTTAGTATGCTTGTTTGAACAGCCAGGTTTTCAAGGCCTTTCTGAAGCACAATAGATTGTCGCAGCTCCTGATTGACATTGGGAGTGAATTCCAGACTTTAGGGGCTAGGTAGGAGAACCTGCAACCTCCCTGTCTCTTGAGTTTGATGGCTGGGGTGGAAAGTAGGTGTAAGTGGGAGGAGCGTAGGTTGCGTCTGGAAACATGCTTTGTGATCATGTCATTGATGAACTTAGGGCTCTTGCAGTGCAGCGCTTCGAAAGCAAGGCAGCTAGCTTTAAATGGGGCCCATTGCTCCACCGGCAACCAGTGGAGTATTTGCAAACAGGGCCGGGCTGATTGCCATCTTGGTTGTTTGTAGATTAGTCTTGCCGCTTGGTTCTGGACTATTTGGAGCCGGTTGAGCAAATATAGTGGCAAGCCTATATAACGGGCATTTGAGAAATCAAGGCGGGACAGGACCAGTGCTAGTACCGCCTGCACAAGGGCTGCCTCGGTCAGTAGGTGAGAGATCTTTCTGATTTTCCTCAGTTGGAAGAGACTAGTGGATACCACTGAACCCACTTGGCCTCTAAGAGAGAGGTCGGCGTTTATAGTGACCCCTAGACTTTTCACAGAGGGCGAAGGGGTGGGAGAAGGACCAAAGTCCCTAGGCCAGAAGTGTGGGCCCCAGCTGATGTCACTTTTCCCTGGCAATACCAGTTCAGTCTTGCTTGGGTTGAGTTTTAGATGGTTAAGGTTCATCCAATGTTGGATATAGAGCATCATGGTTTTGAATTCCGTGACAGAGTTAGCTCTGTGGGCCCAGTCACAATGCTAGCCCACACCCAATGTGGCACAGTAAGCATGGGACCCTCGTCTGGACATACCCTTGCTATTTAGGATGGTACATTAATCACACCCATGGTGATGAGAGGAATGCTTGGAATATGCCTAACTACTGGCTATCACTAAGGGTAGAAAATGATTTCACTGTGATTAAGTAAAGTAATCCTACTTCCGGGGTTACAGGCTAGTGCTTTTAGTTGCTAAAAGTATTATAGCTTGCTACCTCAAGTCCTGGAGGTTCTGGGTCAGTGGCTTCACAATCAAGGAGTACAAACATATAATTGTGAGACCTCTTTCTGGCCCTCAAGCACTAGTGGAAGCACACAGTGAGAAAGTGATTTGCGCAGGCCTTTCTCAGTTGGATAGCAGACAAGGCAACCAAGTGTCGGACCACCACAAAAGCGGCAGGGTCAAAGTGATGTCGAAGTTAACAAAAGGTGGCACAGTGTGCAAGGGTGCTTAGGAGACAGTGTCATTACTTGGTTTAAGTGCTCTTGTAATAGAACATTTCTTCGGCAGTCCCTGAGATAAAAAATAAAGCCCAGATTTATCTAGGTTTTGCATAGAGAGAGCAAGGGCGACGCAAAACCTAAGTGAGATTTATCAAGCCACTTAGGACCACTTTGCATGACCCTGCATGGCTTGATTAATTTGGAGTAACCCAAGGCAGAGTAAATCTCTGCCTTGCTTTAATCTGACCCAGGGAAGCATCCCATGGGTAGAGCGTAGGTGTTCCCATGCATCCACCCATGGTTTTTGACACATTCCCAGACTAAGCATTAGTGGTAGAACTGGGAATGTGTCAAAATGCAATACCTCCCCAGGTGAGGCTTAATGAGGAGAAATATCTTTTCATTTTTTCCTCTTTCTACATGTAGAACTAGGAAATGCCTCTCATGATCATTTTTGTGCCAGTACAAAACAACACTACCTACAACGCAGGCACTCTTGCAAAATGACACAAGGGTGGCAGCTTTGGTGCTAGGCAACGAAAAGTGCACCAGCATTGGAAAGGACAGGAATGCACAGTATAATGCTAAATATGCTGCATTTGTGCCTTTCATTTTACTCAGCGAGGTGGCTTGCTGGGTTGCGCGAAACATTGATAAATATGGCCCTAAATATATATGCTCACCCTTCAGTCATATCATGCCAAGTGCAACTTTCTATTTCTGCCTACATCCAATATATGCCTACAACTACAGATTTACATGTCTGTTTTCTTAATACAATCCCTATCTCTGCCACACTGCTCTTTTCCATTTACCCTTGAATGGCTTTCTAGAGCCACTTTTCTTATATAAATGTTCGCCAGGCTGTTAAAAAGCTTTAGCTAAGGCACTTTATATTCTGAATTTCTGCACAATCTCCCAAAATGATAATGGTATTGTATCTTGTCCTATTGAGCCATATTTCTCTAAAATGATTGTACAAATAGTTCAGAGTGGTTTGGGAGTTCGTAAATTTATCATATTGTGAGATGCTTCATCTTGAAACTGTTAATGGGTAGAATTTAAAGGTTACATTTTGATTTGAGCCTTTCAAACATTGATTTTTAATTCCTTGTTATATGTGACCCTTTCCGAAATGTCAACTTTGATTTTTTAGACCATCCATTTGACTTACATGCCACCTTGGCTTAGAAGGAGAATGTTTTGACACCTTTCCCTATTTCTTTAATGAAAGATGAGGTTCTTCATGTGCTTCAATTAATTCTAAAATTTAACGTGGTTCTGTTGAGAAAAATGTGGCAGTTTTTCTGTAAAAATACAATATTTGAATGTATGAATTCAGATTCTTCAAGCTGTCTTTGTTTTAGAAAGTGTTCCCTATGATGCATCCAAGTTTTTATGCTGTTCAATTTTTGTAGGATTAATGACAATATCAATCATTGATAAAGTTTTATAATGACAATTAGAAAATTGGAATGTTGGGAGCTCCATTGACAACAATGGAGTGCTTCCGGTTTCTAATAGCCGGTAGATGCCTGGAGCTCTATCAATCAATCAATCAGGGGTTTGTTAAAGCGCGACTACTCACCCGTAAGGCTCTCAAGGTGCTAGGGGTGGGGGGGGGGTGCAGATTCCATTCCATCAAGGAGGGGGTCTGTTGAAGAGCCAAGTTTTGAGGTTTCTTGCGAAGATGGGGAGCGATGTTGTCTGTCTGAGGTGGAGCGGAAGGGCGTTCCATGCTTTGGCCGCGAGGAAGGAGAAAAAGCGGCCTCCCGATCTGGTCTTTCTGGTGCAGGGGACCACGGTGTATGAGAGCTGGGCTGATCGTAGGGTCCTTTGGGGTGCGTGGAATTTGAGTCGGCAGTTCAGGTATGCTGGTCCGGTGCCGTGGAGGGCCTTGTGTGCGTGGGTGAGCATCTGAAAGGTGGTTCTCGCCTCGACGGGGAGCCAGTGGAGTGTGCGCAGGTGCTGGGAGATGTGGCAGTGTTTTGGCAGGTTGAGGACCAGTCTTGCGGTGGCGTTCTGGATGTTCTGTAGCTTGCGGATGAGGTTTTTGTTTATTCCGGCATAGAGTGCGTTGCCGTAGTCGAGTCTGCTGGTGACCAGGGCGTGAGTGACTGTCTTTTGGTGTTCGAGGGGGATCCATTTGAAGGTCTTACGAAGGAGGCGGAGGGTGTGGAAGCAGGAAGATGAGACAGAGTTGATCTGGCGGTCCATTTTGAGCTCGGAGTCCAGGATGATTCTCAGGTTGCGTGCGTGGTCTGTGGGGGTTGGCGGGTTCCCGAGGGCGGTGGGCCACCAGGTGTCGCTCTAGGCATCGGGGTTTGGGCCCATGATGAGTACTTCTGTTTTGTTGGTGTTTAGTTGTAGGCAGCTGTTTTTCATCCATTTGGTGACGGCTTCCATGCCTTCTCGAAAGTTGCGTCTGGCGGTGTTGGGCTCGTTGGATAGGGAGAGGATGAGCTGGGTGTCTTCTGCGTATGGCACGATGTTGAGTCCGTAGGTTCTGACAATGGGGGCAAGTGGAGCCATGTAGACATTGAAGAGCGTCGGGCTGAGGGAGGAGCCCTGGGGTTCTCCACAGGTGGTAGGTGTGGGGTCTGAGAGGAAAGGGGGGAGTCTGACCCGCTGCATCCTGCCGGAGAGGAAGGAGCAGATCCAGTCGAGGGCCTTGTCCTGGATTCCTGCGTCGTAGTGTCTGCATATTAGGGTGCGGTGGGAGACTGTGTCGAACGCCGCTGATAGGTCGAGGAGGATAAGGGCTACTGTTTCTCCTTTGTCCAGTAGGGTGCGGATGTCATCTGTTGCGGCGAGGAGGGCGGTTTCTGTACTGTGGTTTTTCTGAAGCCGGATTGGGAGGAGTCGAGGATGTTGTGTTCTTCAATGAATGTGGCGAGTTGGCTGTTGATGGCTTTCTCGATGACTTTCGCTGGGAACGGGAGCAGGGAGATGGGTCTGTAGTTTTTGAGGTCGGTGGGGTCCGCTGAGGGTTTCTTTAGGAGGGAGTTCACCTCGGCGTGTTTCCAGTCGTCGGGGAACGAGGCAGTCGCCAGGGAGCGGTTGATGGTGTGGCGGAGCATGGGTGCGATGGTGTCGGCGGCTCTGTTGAAGATGTGGTGGGGGCAGGGGTCCGTGGGGGCCCCTGAGTGGATTGACTTCATTGTCTTCAGTGTGTCTTCGGTGGTGAGGGCTGTCCAGTGATCAATCGCTGGTTTCTGAGTGTCGGGGGTGGTTGGTGAGGGTTCAGTGTGTTGGTTGTCTTCGTCGAAGTTGTCGTAGATGCTCTTGATTTTGTGGTGGAAAAAGGTGCTGAGTTTGTCGCAGAGGTCTTGTGAGGGAGGGATGTCGGTGGACTCGCTGGTGGGTTGGGCGAACTCCTTGATGATGCTGAAGAGTTCCTTGCTGTTGTGTGCGTGGGTGGAGATTCTGTCTTCAATCGGCTTTTTCCTCGTTTCTCTGATGAGTTGATGGTGGGCATTGGTGGCGGCTCTGAAGTTGTTGTGGGCTTCTGTGGATTTGGTGTTTCTCCAGGCCTTTTCGAGGCGGCGGCATGTGCGCCTGGATTCTCGAAGTTCGGTGGTAAACCATCTGGCTTTCTTGGTACGGGAATTGTTCTTTTTCTTGAGGAGGGCTATGGTGTTGGTGCTGTCCGAGATCCATCTATGCAGGGTTCGGGCTGCGGCGTTGGGGTCGTCCTTTTCCGCGATGGTTGGGTGGATTTGTTCAGTGAGGAGGTGAGCTGGTCGCCGGTGATTTTGGTCCAGTTTCTTTGTGGAAGCAGGTGCTGGTGTCTGTGGATGATGGGTGTTCTGAAGGTGAAGTGGACGCAACGATGGTCGGTCCATGGGTGTTCGGTGGTGTGGCTGAAGGTGATGGAGTTTCCTGTAGTGAAGAGGGGGTCGAGGGTGTGTCCTGCTGAGTGCGTGGGCTCGGTCATGATGTGGCGGAGTCCAATGTTGTGGAGGTTGTCCAGGAGGCATGTGGTGTTGGGGTCCAGTTGATTGTCGAGGTGGAAGTTGAGGTCTCCCAGCAGGGTGTAGTTGGTGGATGCGATGGCCTGCGGGGAGATAATGTCCGTGATGGAGTTGGCGAAGGGTCCGCGGGGTCCAGGGGGTCGGTAGATGAGGGTTCCTCGGAGGGCGGTGGTGGGGCTGGCCAGTATCTTGAAGTGAAGGTGTTCCATCAGTTCTGTGGACTCATCAGGGTGTGTGCTCAGGCGGAGGCTGGATTTGTGGACGATGGCGATTCCTCCTCCTGGGTGGGTGGGGCGGTCCTTCCTGGAGATCTTGTATCCTTGGGGGATGGCGATGGTGATGTCCGGTCCCGAAGTGGTGTTGGTCCAGGTTTCGGTGAAGAATGCTACGTCCGGGGTGGTGCTGTCGAGGAGGTCCCAGATTTCTGTGGCGTGTTTGTGGAGGGATCGGACGTTGGGGAGGATGCATTGCAGGGTCTTCGGTTCGGTTGTGTTCTTGTGGGCGGGTTGTGCTGGATCCGTGTTCTTGGCGGTGCTGCAGGTGCGCCGGCAGCGGTGACAGCTGAAGGGTCCATAGGTGTTGGCTGGTGATGCTAGCTTGCAGTTGTTGTTGCAGCCTGGGTTGAGTGCGTGGAGTGCTGCTGGGTCGTAGCGTTGGCGGGGTGGAGGTCCAGGGTTCCTGGTGCTGGTCGCGGACGGGTCGCAGACGGGCGCAGATGTGCTTGCCTTTGACCCGCCTTCGGTGCACCAGTGGCGCGCCTGCAGCCGCTGCGTGGCCGCGCAGTGGCCGCCATTAAGTAGGGGTCGGGGAGGGCTGGACAGCTGGGAGGCGGGAGCGGGGAGGGGAGCTGGATTGGGCTGGTCGTGCTGGGGGGGAGGGGCCGCAGGGGCAGCAGCGGCGGGGAAAGGTAAAGGGAGGAAAGAAGGGATAAAGAAAAAAGGGAAAATAAGCAGAAATAAGGCACAAAAGAGCAGAGATGCAGAAAAGAGCAGAAAGGTGAAAGATAGAAAGGGTAGAAGAACGAGTGAAAACGAGTGAAGGAGCAGAGGGAGAGAAAGGGAAAATGGGCAGAAATAAGGCACAAAAGAGCAGAGGTGCAGAAAGGTGAAAGATAGAAAGGGTAGAAAAACGAGTGAAAACGAGTGAAGGAGCAGAGGGAGAGAAAGGGAAAATGGGCAGAAATAAGGCACAAAAGAGCAGAGATGCAGAAAGGTGCAGAAAGGTGAAAGATAGAAAGGGTAGAAAAATGAGTGAAGGAGCAGAGTGAGAGAACGGAGACAGAGGTCCACTGGACCACCAGGGATGAGGCGCAGGGAATCCTGCGGGTGGAGGAGGGCCTCGATCACCAACACTCAAGAGTGCAGGGGCAGGGGCACCTCACTTAATGGTGGAGCTGCGAGGGTGGGAGAGCAATTTCACTGACAATGAGTTAATGGTCTTGCTCGCCTGTCCCCGCAGTGGCCGCCATTAAGTAGGGGTCGGGGAGGGCTGGACAGCTGGGAGGCGGGAGCGGTGAGGGGAGCTGGATTGGGCCGGTCGCGCTGAAGGGGGGGGAAGGGGCCGCGGGGGCAGCAGCGGCGGGGAAAGGTAAAGGGAGGAAAGAAGGGATAAAGAAAAAGGGGAAAATAAGCAGAAATAAGGCACAAAAGAGCAGAGATGCAGAAAAGAGCAGAAAGGTGAAAGATAGAAAGGGTAGAAAAACGAGTGAAAAAGAGTGAAGGAGCAGAGGGAGAGAAAGGGAAAATGGGCAGAAATAATGCACAAAAGAGCAGAGGTGCAGAAAGGTGAAAGATAGAAAGGGTAGAAAAACGAGTGAAAACGAGTGAAGGAGCAGAGGGAGAGAAAGGGAAAATGGGCAGAAATAAGGCACAAAAGAGCAGAGATGCAGAAAGGTGCAGAAAGGTGAAAGATAGAAAGGGTAGAAAAATGAGTGAAGGAGCAGAGTGAGAGAAAGGAGACAGAGGTCCACTGGACCACCAGGGATGAGGCGCAGGGAAACCTGCGGGTGGAGGAGGGCCTCGATCACCAACACTCAAGAGTGCAGGGGCAGGGGCACCTCACTTAATGGTGGAGCTGTGAGGGTGGGAGAGCAATTTCACTGACAACGAGTCAGTGGTCTTGCTCCAATATTCCAATGAGGTTGTTCACAGCTGTTGCTGTGAATAAAGGCCCCACGGAGCCCCAGGGGATTGAAAACCCCTTTGGGCTCTGTGAGGCCCTCAACCTATTTTTTAGGACATTCTGCCCTCTAGTGTTCTAATGGCCTGTAGTACTGGCAGAGAATGTTACTCTGTGCTTTCCTGTATTTCCTCTGCGTGAGGAATCATAGGTGAGTATTCTCTTCCTATAGCTCTTAGGTTGCTAAGTATTACCACATAATGTAAGTTCTTAGAATGTTATTCTTTCAAAGTGGACTGTTGTAGTTGAGACTGTTGCTGGTGGAGTCAGGATGGGATGGGACTCCATAACCGTGTAGCCATACAATACATTTTAATTGCTACCTACCTGAGGCTCCAGCATCCTCACTACAAAATTATTGGTGATGATCTGGCAACACGGTTGACCTTCTGCGTGTGGATCTTTTCCAAGATCAGCATGGCACTTGTGAACAGTTGTCTCCTGTTTTGAGAAGTCCATGCTGTCTCTCTGAATAACGTTTGTTCATGATGCTGCTGACTCTTGCATGTCCAACTTCACTCCTGTGCAAGCAACCCCTCTCGTTGTCCCAGAGTTGCAAGACACACAGCTCTGTCTGTGGAGAAGTTCATGGATCCAGTTCAAAGCCTACCTACCACAGTTCCAGAGTGATGTCAGCCTGCCTTGCATTGTTTGAGTTCGGGGTTCAAGTGAGGCCCCGACAGTTTACTGGCACTTGCATGCATTTTTCTCTCTGGGATGCCGCGCACGGAGGAGTTTGCGCAGTGCTTGTGTCATCATGGCGCATCAACTAGTTTCCTATCAACCACGCACAGGTGTGCGCATCAGTGGTTTCCTCCTGTGACGCCTATCACTACAGAGTGTGGAGCAACACTACATTCCTGTTGCTTATCTTCTACTGATAACAACAAACGCAGAGCAGCCTTATGACACTGTTTTCTGGGTGCTTACTGATCATCAGTTGTGGCTGTGAGGATAGTGGATTTCAGTGATTCGCACACATTGTGTTTTATACCTAATTAGTTTTCTTTTTGTGTATTGTGGATCGTATGATTCACACACAATTATGGAACTTTATTTGTCTGATAAAGCAACTGTCTATTGTGGATCACAGTGATTCGCACACTTTGGGGGCAAGTGCCCTTTTGACATTTTCCTTGCACTGATCTTGTTGATTCACACACCTCTATGTACTTTTAGAGCAGTGGTGACTCTGGATATTTCTTTTTCAATCAGCTCCTATTTTGTTTTACATTGGACAATCCTTTCATTTTGTTTTGTGGTCTGCTACACATCTCTGGCGTATTTAGGGTGATGCACATACTATTTGGTTTTGCAACAATGCACACCAGTGACATTGTTTTAAAAAATACTATGTCACGGTGGCATGTTTCTAGTAGAGTGTCCATTAAGTACATCAGTAGGGTAGAGAAAAAGGGGGGTCCCAAAATGCGTTTTCTCCATGTTACTTTCCATAGGAAACTTTAGACACGGCTACAGCCCAAGCTGCTGAATGGAATTACACTAAGGGGTCGATTAGGATCGCGGACGGAAACGTGTACCGTCCGCCGCGGAAGGTGGCAAGATACTCCGGACCTGTCCGCGTAAAATCCGCAACAGCAATTAGGATAAAACATGCAAAAAACGCCGACCGCGGCGTACGGAGCACACCAATCCCCGTCCGCGGCGGTCGGAGTACACCTGAGTCCGCGGCAGGCGGACGGAACAGAAAGAACACCAACCGCCGCGTACGCACATGACCACGAATACATCCACTACCCCCGCGATACCTGCGCAATGTCCGTGTCCGCAATTAGGATAACTCCGCAAGTACCCCGGTAGTCACCGCCATCCACGTCCGCAGCGGTACCAATGCACCGAGAATCCGTGCTCCACAGCGGAACGACAACACAAACAACATCCCTACTGTCAAACCAATACCATACATTGCGACCGAAGTTATCACCAAACACACGAAAAAGAACGACCACCCACCGAAAACATCCAAACCAATCACAACACACAATGATCCACCGCCAAGCACCACACAATGCACACCTGGCAACACTCCCACCTAGCACCTGACTGCCAATAACCATTCAGACACGGCCAAGACACACACCATAAAATAACTCCCACCCACTCCACAAATCCTCTGCATCACTGCATAGCTGCTAGCAGGATACACTACTGAACTGACATAAAGACATATATCATTCACACAACCCACACCCAAACACACCCACCACACAAAGACCCACCACACCATTCCTACACACCACACACCTGCACCTCCCCATTCACGCAAACCCACACCCCGAGCACCACACACCATGGCACCAAAAAAAAACCCAAAATTCACTGACACCGAGTTAAAGGTTATGGTAGATGAGATAATCCGTGTCGAACCCCACTTATTCGGGGCCCTAGTGCAGCAGACCAGCATAGCCAGGAGAAACAGCATGTGGGACCGGATAGTCACCAGGGTGAATGCCTCCGGGAGCGTCCCGAGGACGAAGCAGGATATACAGAGGCGGTGGCATGATCTCAAGACCCGAGTGAAATCCATTCGAGCCAAGAACTATCTCCGGGCAAATCACACAGGCGGTGGAACCCCCCCGGAGCCCTTACCCTACACCGAGTGGGAGGACAAGGTGATGACCATCATCCACCCTGAGAGCCTTGATGGACTTGCTGAGGGAGAAGAGGCTGGTAAGTACAAACCAAGCACCACGAGCACAACTACATGGTGTGCCTCACACAACTCTGAAGACACATCTCCCAGACCCCAACCCATGCATGCAGTCCACATACTCACCAACGTCGAAATCACTCCAACAGGCCCCCATGTCCATAGGGATGGCGGTGGTGGTGGTGGGTGGTGGTGGGTGTGAGGGGATGGAACTACAACTCCCAACAGGCCCCCATGTCCATAGGGATGGCGGTGGTGGTGGTGGGTGGTGGTGGGTGTGAGGGGACGGAACTACAACTCCCAACAGGCCCCCATGTCCATAGGGATGGCGGTGGTGGTGGGTGGTGGTGGGTGTGAGGGGACGGAACTACAACTCCCAACAGGCCCCCATGTCCATAGGGATGGCGGTGGTGGTGGTGGGTGGTGGTGGGTGTGAGGGGACGGAACTACAACTCCCAACAGGCCCCCATGTCCATAGGGATGGCGGTGGTGGTGGTGGGTGGTGGTGGGTGTGAGGGGACGGAACTACAACTCCCAACAGGCCCCCATGTCCATAGGGATGGCGGTGGTGGTGGTGGGTGGGGTGAGTACCAGTGCAGACAGAATCGGCAACAAAATGAAAACAACCTGTCAAGTCCACATTACTTATCCTCACATTTCCGTTTTGCAGGTCATCCTAATCTGACAGCTGGAAGCAACACCCGCCCTCCAGACTCGCCACTCACAGAAGTCTCAGGGGACGATTGGGCAGCCACCTCCGGGGCAGAGGATGATCCCGGCACAACCAGGCAGCCAGGGCCATCTGGCTCCCAGGTCACACCTGCACCAACGACTACGGCCTCTGCCATTGTCACAACACCGGCCACTGTGACCTGCACAGCCACCACCAGCACCACCTCCACCACCACCACTACTACCACCACTTCTGCCCCTGCCACCCTGCCCAACCCACCGGCCAACGCCGTGCCAGCGCCATCCCAGCCACGCAGGGAGAGTGTGAGGCAAGGCAGAGATGCAAGGCCAGATCCGGCAGGCAGGAGCATACGCCAAAGACAACATGAGGATACCAACACACACAATCCTGTGCAACAGTCATTGGAAGCACTGGGCAGGGTGGAGGTAAGCTATCAACGTGGTCAGGCACAGGCAGACCGGGCCCACCAGGACTTTGTTGACAACACTGCTATGTTGGGGGCCATTGAGAGGCGGCTTGGCCAACTAGTGGACATTTTTACCATGACAACCAACATGCGGATGCCATGTACATCCGCCAACACCACCCTCCCCACAACCCCACAAACAACGCCACCGCCACCTGCGGCGGATGTGGTACCTGATGCCCCAGCGCAACCAGCTGACTCCGTACCGTCACAAAGATGGAGGGGCCATCCGAGGCTGGAAGTGGGCGAGAGCAGTGTGGAAGCAGCTGGCACACGCTCCAAGAGGAACCAAAAATGACTATAACAGTACCTGAGCATGCCATTCACCCTGCCAACTATCCGGTCCTACCTGCCACAGGCCTGCTGTACTAGGCAGACACCACCCTATGTGGTGTCAGCACGGACATTTCATCTGCCATAACCTTCTACTCTCACTCCCCCACCCCTTCACTCATTTGTAAATATGCACCTACACCCATGCACAATTTGTAAATAAATGCCACTTACTCACTCAATCATGTGTTGCCTCCATGTTTATTCACATGAATGCATCAGAAACAGATGTTACTAGGTACAGGTATCCAACTGGTACAGAATCATGGCGCTGCGGGAGTGACCTAGGGAAAATAGAAATCGCAAAGACACGTCAGGAAACATGATCACACTCATCAGAACACACTGCAGTGCAACATTGAACAACCCACACGCATCACAACAGTAATGGATGAGACGACACACATCATGGAGACGTGCATTGGCCAAAAATTAACACACACACACATGCATGCATCACATAGCAGAACACAGAGATGAAGCACACCACAATGCCACAACACCAGCACACATTCACAGGGCATACCCAAGCAGCACAAGAGGAGCACACTCACAATCAAGGGAAGTAGCGATCAATGATCTGGCGCCTCTGGTCCACACCTTCCTCCTCACCACTATCCTCATCAGTTGACATGGGTGGGTCGGGAGGGCGAGGAACTTGCAGTTCATCAGGGTCCAAGAGCAGTTCAATGTTATAGCGCACAGCCAGGTTGTGGAGCATGCAGCACGCTATCACGATCTTGCATACTTTGCCTGGTGAGTAAGGCAGGGCCCCTCCAGTCTTATCCAGGCACCGAAACCTAGACTTGAGCAGGCCAAATGTTCATTCTACCACTCGACGTGTCCTACCATGGGCATCATTGTATCTCATTTCTCCAGCTGTAGTGGGATTGCGTATGGGACTGAGCAGCCAAGGCCTGTTTGGGTAAGCCGAGTCGCCTGTGTTGGTGGGAGAGAGAGAGAAACATCACAATCTGCATTGTGGGGCACACCATGCCACACAGATATCACTCCTGTCACCACAGCATACTCACCAACAAGCCACGCTTGTGCCGGACGCAGATTAGCCATCAGTTGGGGGACCATGCTGCTCCGCATGATGTGGGCGTCATGTGCAGAGCCAGGGAATCTTGCACACACAGGTGAGATGATGTTGTCGGCCTGGCACACCACCTGCACGTTGAGGGAATGGAAGTGTTTCCGATTCCTATACACCTGCTCACGTGCCCGTGGTGCAATGATAGCGATATGCGTGCCATCAATGGAACCCACAACGTGTGGTATACGACCCAGGGCATAGAAGTCAGCTTTGACCGCTGCCAACTCCGCCGCCTGAGGGAAATGTATATAGTCATGCTTGTACAGCATCATGGCTGTCAGTACATCCCGGAGTACCGTGCTGAACATGGCCTGTGACATTCCCCCGGCATCTCCAACTGTGTACTGGAATGTGCCTGTTGCAAAGAAATGGAGTGCCGCCATCACCTTTTGCGTGGGTGTCATGGAACCTGGATAGGTTCTTCGCGGCTGCAGGTGAGGAGACAATAGGGTCACAAGTTCCAACAATCGACGGCGATCCAGCCTGAATTTCCGGATCTCCTCCTCGTCCACCATATCCTCCAGCGCAGTGTATGGGCGATGGACATTTGGAGCCCTCCTGTGTGGGAGTAGATGGAATGGAAGTCAATTCACATACAACGCATGTGTGTGCAACTCAATCACATGTCAACGCCCTCTACCAACATGTAGTATCCAGTGTATGAATGTCATATGTGTGACTCCTCTGATTGTCAGGACAACATGGATTGACGTAGCAACAATGTGCATCCACTAGCAACATGATGTTTAGCAACATGTGCAATGCACAGTGTCTCACCTCAACATTACTGCCAACCAGACATGTGACATGACCCACATGTGTAGGCCCAACATCACATGCACACATGCAAGTACATGCACACATACTAAATTAAACACCCCCCCCACACCCCCATTTCATGATGCACCAATGGCAACACCAGTAATGGTGGGCATACGGACATCACATGCATGGGGACACAATAGGCAACACACATGTACAGTACACAACAGAACCCCCACCATAGTCATCATCTGACACATACCACTCACTGACAACTGATTCACAGGTGCCCATACATACGGGATCTACTGTGTACATGTGAGGTACGACAAACTTGAGTAGGGTACTACCCGATGTGGACATGCACACGTGATGGACACTTGTGGCTCACCGATGGACATGGTATGGACACACATGGGATGGAGCATGACATGTGTAGCCACGCAATCACGCACACAACCGTGAGCAGGCAGCTGCAGACAATTGTACAAGGTGCATCATCAGCTAAGATGCAAACATTGACCACGCCATGGCGGTGCACTGCATCCGCTGTTTACGTCTGGGCATACGCGGCCCGCCTTCGACATTCACATTGTCTGCACGTGCACAGACCGTCACGCTCACACACCGGCAAGTGCATGTGCAAGGTTCCGGGACGGATGGTCGATTTGCAACAATGTTGTATCACTGGCGCCAACATGGCGGGGCACGTGTTCGGCGGGGGACGTGCAGGCCAACACATCCATTAGCTGATGTCAATGCACATGGCAGGTCATGCCCCCCCTTACAGTGCCATTGCATCATCTAGCCTTCACCGGCCGGCCGGCCGGCCGGCCCTGCCCTGCCCAGGACCGCTGTGCCGGCCATGGCAACCACGGCCGTTGCACGGCCCTTCCACTACCGCCGTGCCAGGCCCTGCCCAGGACCGCCGTGCCGGCCATGGCAACCACCGCCATTGCACGGACCGCCAGGGAACGCCGGTAGTGGAAGGGCCGTGCAACGGCCGTGGTTGCCATGGCCGGCACGGCGGTAGTGGAAGGGCCGTGCAATGGCGGTGGTTGCCATGGCCGGCACGGCGGTCCTGGGCAGGGCAGGGCCGGCCGGCCGGCCGGCCGGCCGGTGAAGGCTGGATGATGCAATGGCACTGTAAGGGGGGGCATGACCTGCCATGTGCATTGACATCAGCTAATGGATGTGTTGGCCTGCACGTCCCCCACCGAACACGTGCCCCGCCATGTTGGCGCCAGTTTTACAACATTGTTGCAAATCGACCATCCGTCCCGGAACCTTGCACATGCACTTGCCGGTGTGTGAGCGTGACGGTCTGTGCACGTGCAGACAATGTGAGGTGCGAACAAGGGCGGCGTGTGCCCAATAGAATGTACCGTATGCTGTGCAGCGCAACACCAGGGCCAGTCATTGGCCCATTTCCAAACACGCTTCTAGGGCTGCCCAATGGCTGTCGCCGTATGCCACTGACATGGCCACAGGGCCCTATAAATGTGTCATGTGCAATACCACACATTCCACGATCACCACCGACTGCTGCCTGTGACCATCACCTCCAACTGCTGCTGCGGAGCTGACCACCGACTGCTGCCTGTGACCATCACCTCCAACTGCTGCTGCGGAGCTGACCACCGACTGCCGCTCTAGTGCCCTACTCCGTGACCTTGCCATGTCGAGAGGCAAAGAGATCCGGTCTCGTCCCTTCACCGCCGCGGGGCTGGATGTCCTCGTGGACGGTGTGCTCCGCAACTACGGACGCCTGTACGGCGCACCCGGACAGGTGGTAAGTGCAGTGGGGGTCAAGTTGGTGTGCATGATGTGTACCATGACACCTGGGCTCTGGGATCTTGGCAGTGTGATGTGGGACCAACGCATGAACCGCAATGTGCATGGCTGCTTGAGAGTAACGTGTTGCCCCAATCTGTGTGACTGGCCAACTGTCCACTAACTTGCACCCTTTTGTCTCCCATCATGGTAGGTCAAGCTGCACCTTTGCAAGAACGTGTGGAGGAGCATTGCATGTGATGTACGAGCAGTGGGGGTGTCCAATAGACGACATACACACTGCCACAAACGCTGGGACGACATTTCCAGGCTGAGCAGGAACGTAGCGGAAGTGACACTAGGGATGATTCCAAGAACGGCACGACTGGCCCGACGCTCAATGACCCCTCTCATGCACCGTATCATAGCTGTGACGCATCCTGCCCTGTCCGAGCGGTTGCGTGTGGATGACCAGCAACGTGGCGGTAAGCATACTGTCAGTAAATGTTGCTTGTGAGTGCAATGCATGTTATGTTGGCCAGACACATTAGTGACTTCCGTGAATCGTGCGTCTCGTTGCAATGCCATGTTGGTGACATTGGCGCAGTTAAAAGTCACTTTCCGGTGCGGCATATTGAGACGGCACTCGCTAAGCAGTTGAGTGTTGGTGCACATGCTGTAGTGCTCCGTCACCCCATGGCAAGACTGGTGTGCAGATGTAGTTGCTCATGCCCTGTCCGCATGCTGTACATGTCGCACGGACAACGCCACTTATTTCGTGTGAGGATGACTGGTAGGGGTGGCCCGTGTGTAGGTTGGGGGATCGAAGTACATCATCAGCAATGGCAATAGGGTTTCCGTACCAGTACGGTACGTGAGTGTGGCCGTGACTTACACCTCTTTTCTGTGAATTTCAGCTTTGGCAGTGGACACTCAGCCACAGACCGAGGAGATGTTTGAAGCCAATGCATCCGGATCAGACGTCGGGCACAAGCAGACTGACACAGAAGGGGGCAGCGCCGGAGAGGGGGACAGGACCGTCCCGGAGGACTCGCATGTGGAGACAACATCTTCAACATCTTCCGACAGTGTTGGTGAGTCAGCACTGTTGTCACAGACTGGGAATGGGCAATCAACACCTTTGGTCGGGACACAGCACACAGGGCCCACCCTGCCGCCTGCACCATGTACTGTTCGTGCACGCAGGAGTAGGGGGAGCAGAGTAGCGTTCGGTGCCGGAACCGCTGCCCCGGCCTCCGTGAGCCAAAATGCTCTTTGTGCTGAGGCTGTTGAACTGCTGCGACAGCTGTGTGTGGGGCAGACCAATATGATTAATGCTTTCCAAGACCACGATAGGAAGTTGGGGCAGGTGGTAGCTTTCATGGAAGATATGCATGGCGATCTGGCTGCTCTACACAGGACAGTGCAGTCATTGGGGAACAGTGTGTCGTCTGCCATTGTACAGTCGCAGGGACTGGGAGCAACTTCTGTTCCACCATCTACAACACTGGATGTCTCAGGGGGGAGTTAATTGTCTGACCAGGACTCGAACACAGGTCATTGCACTAGAAGCAGCGTCAGCCAGCACGTCAAGTCTCGGAGGGCTCAGACACCATCCCCTAGGTCAGCTAAATCTGTTCACAGAGACACCGTCAGAGACAGTGGAGTAGAGACACGTGATCCAATAGAGGGTTTGGGTTCAATGGCAACACATGCTGCACAGGCATCCCACACACAAGGTACTCCCAAGGCAAACCTTACTCCCAGTTCCATTGACACTACCTTGGACATGGACAGTGAGAAGAGGAAGGCACCTCATGAGAGCAGGGACACTCCCAGGGGCAGGGAGACTAGGAAGGAAGGGGCCACTCCCAAGGGCAGGGAGACTAGGAAGGAAGGAGACACTCCCAAGGGCAGGGAGACTAGGAAGGAAGGAGCCACTCCCAGGGGCAGGGAGACTAGGAAGGAAGGAGCCACTCCCAAGGGCAGGGAGACTAGGAAGGAAGGAGCCACTCCCAAGGGCAGGGAGACTAGGAAGGAAGGAGACACTCCCAAGGGCAGGGAGACTAGGAAGGAAGGAGACACTCCCAAGGGCAGGGAGACTAGGAAGGAAGGAGACACTCCCAAGGGCAGGGAGACTAGGAAGGAAGGAGACACTCCCAAGGGCAGGGAGACTAGGAAGGAAGGAGCCACTCCCAAGGGCAGGGAGACTAGGAAGGAAGGAGACACTCCCAAGGGCAGGGAGACTAGGAAGGAAGGAGACACTCCCAAGGGCAGGGAGACTAGGAAGGAAGGAGATACTCCCAAGGGCATGGACAAGGACAGTCACAAGACATACGCACCTAAGAAGAGCACGGACACTCCCAGGGGCAGGGACACACACAGGGAGAAGGTGTGTCCTGGGGATGTGTACACCAAAGACAAGTCTGCTGCCTGGGACAGGGCACCATCCAGGGAACAGGGAAGATCCACAGACATCATTCCTCCTACGGAAATTGGACATCCAAGGGCAAAGGCATCTCCCATGGACAGTGGTGCTGTCAAGGACAGGCATACATCACCCCTTGATGCACTGCGGTTGCTGTTTTCTGGGAAACGGAATACAGATGTCTCCGCAGTGGAGTCACCCCTTACCTCCACTCCCATCAGGGCCCGTCACGAGCGGAGGCCAGAAGGCAGCCACACAGCAAACGACAAGCTGGCTCAAGCACGTCCCCAGAGAGCATTCCCCCGCCAGCAGATGCACCTCCCATGGTGGGTGATATTTCTACCCAGTCAGGCCCACTTGCCAGTCCTGTCCTGTCCAGGGTGCAGTCACATGTCACCAAGAAACGGAAACACACCCCATTGACACATGCCCAACCCGATGTCGGCCAATTGCAACTATCCCCCGCTCCCAGAGCCACCCTGCCTCCTGGCCCATATCATTTCAGTGGTCCCAGTGGCGCCGCTGCAGTTGACTCGCATGTGTCAGGTAGTGGCACTGTGTCTGTTGTTTGCTGTCATGCATCATGTAGTGGCACTGTATCAGTTGTGCCTCATCCTGTTTCAGGTGCTGGCAGTCTGTCTGGGTCTGTGGCCCATGTGTCGGTCACTCGGGCTGTGGCTGTGTCTCACACTCCTGTTTCAGGTGCTGGCAGTCTGTCTGGGTCTGTGGCCCATGTGTCGGTCACTCGGGCTGTGGCTGTGTCTCACACTCCTGTTTGAGGTGCTGGCAGTCTGTCTGGGTCTGTGGCCCATGTGTCGGTCACTCGGGCTGTGGCTGTGTCTCACACTCCTGTTTCAGGTGCTGGCAGTCTGTCTGGGTCTGTGGCCCATGTGTCGGTCACTCGGGCTGTGGCTGTGTCTCACACTCCTGTTTCAGGTGCTGGCAGTCTGTCCGATGCGGGAACTTCACGCAATCCACCTGATAGTGTGATGTAAGGTGCTGTTGTCTTCACTCACATGTAATTGGACATGGTGTGTGAATTGTCCATTGTACACAGTCTTCCACTGCTGTGGACCTTGTTACGGGTTGTTGGTGATTCGTACTTGTGGTGCCTCAGATACTGCTGTATGCCCTGTGATGTACTGCCTCTGATGTACCTGCTCTGGTGTCCACACTGCCCTGTTGCTGTTCTCATGCTGCTGTATGCCCTGTGATGTACTGCCTCTGATGTACCTGCTCTGGTGTCCACACTGCCCTGTTGCTGTTCTCATGCTGATCTATGCCCTGTGATGTACTGCCTCTGATGTACCTGCTCTGGTGTCCACACTGCCCTGTTGCTGTTCTCATGCTGATCTATGCCCTGTGATGTACTGCCTCTGATGTACCTGCTCTGGTGTCCACACTGCCCTGTTGCTGTTCTCATGCTGATCTATGCCCTGTGATGTACTGCCTCTGATGTACCTGCTCTGGTGTCCACACTGCCCTGTTGCTGTTCTCATGCTGATCTATGCCCTGTGATGTACTGCCTTTGATGTACCTGCTCTGGTGTCCACACTGCCCTGTTGCTGTTCTCATGCTGATCTATGCCCTGTGATGTACTGCCTCTGATGTACCTGCTCTGGTGTCCACACTGCCCTGTTGCTGTTCTCATGCTGATCTATGCCCTGTGATGTACTGCCTCTGATGTACCTGCTCTGGTGTCCACACTGTCCTGTTGCTGTTATCATGCTGATCTATGCCCTGTGATGTACTGCCTCTGATGTACCTGCTCTGGTGTCCACACTGCCCTGTTGCTGTTCACATGCTGCTGTATGCCCTCTCATGTGCTGCCTATGATGGACCTGTGCCTTGCCATGGACTGTTGGTGCACTTAGCCCCTCTCACGTGCTGCCTCTGATGGACATGTTCTGTGCAATGTACTGTTGATGCACTTTGCCCCTCTCACGTGCTGCCTCTGATGGACATGTTCTGTGCAATGGACTGTTGATGCACTTAGCCCCTCTCACGTGCTGCCTCTGATGGACCTGCTCTGTACTCCACAATGCCCTGTTGATGCTCTGATACTGCATTCTGCCCTCTCGTTTACTGCCTATGATGTACCTGCTCTGTACTCCACAATGCCCTGTTGATGCTCTGATACTGCATTCTGCCCTCTCGTTAACTGCCAATGATGTAGCTGCTCTGGTGCCCACTTTGCCCATGCTCACGCATACACTGTGATTATACCCCTATTATGTACAATAAAGGTAGTCTATCAAGTCTCGTGGTCTGTCGTTGTCATTCCTGCTTGCGTACTACAAATGTGTATTCGTATTTGCTTCTCATCAGTGGTTTCGGTAACATGACACTCCCCCTCCCTACGTCACGTCCCTTGCTGGTATTCCCCTCCAGGCAGCCAATGGTTTGTGCCTTACCTGCGTCGTCGTCCATAGTGGGCCATGACTAGGACGTGGTGGATCGCGAAAAGCATCGGGAAAGCGTGTAGCGCTGGGTCCATGGTGGTGGTCAGCTTGCGGTGGGTATCTCTGCAATGTCACCTATGTTCGCTGTGGGGATTCCGCCGTGTTCAGACAGGTTGTTTTTCCGCTGCGGTTTTATGTGTATTTTCCGCCATCTTGATTTGGGGGACGGTCTTAGACGTCTGTACGTACGGCGGGGCCTCCGGATGTGTTCCGTCCGCCACGTGGTCGTGTGTAGTTCGACGGCGGTGCGTGCTTTTCCGTCGCGGACGGAAATTTGACACGTTTTCCTATCCTGATATGGCGGACGGAGTATCCGCGGCAGGCGGACACGGAAAAGGCTTTTTCCGCCTACTCCAGGGCCGCGGTGGCTCTTCCGTCCGCCATCCTAATGAGCCCTTAAATTTGGCAAAAACTGAGCTCTTGGTTCAGAAAACACTCTTTTTGTTAAATGGTGTTAATCCGTTAAGTAGTTCATGGGAATTTCTAAACATTTCTCAGATATACAAATATCGTAGTGGAGGATCCCCAAACCTTCCCAATCTCGAGCCTGCAGTCTGATTGGCTGCCACCAGTTCCAACCAGGAAGTGTTGGCTGCCATCTTGTGCCTCTATTGAACTAAGTCACAAGAAAAAAGGTAAAAAAAGGATTAAAAACAAGAGAAGGGGGCAAGGTAGAAATGCCCTGAGCCACTAGGCCTGCTCAGGGGGGTCCCACAAGGACCCCCATGCCTCCAAAAATACTTTAAATTAAAAAAACTTGAGAGGAAGTTGTGCAGGGTCTGCGAATACCCCCGAAAATGGAGCAAATACATAAATAGATGTGGGGGCCCGCGGGGGCTTCTGCAGACCATGGACTGCCACCCCCCCAGGGCTATGTTAATGGAATCCCAGGGGCCACACAGGACCCCTGAAGCCCCTGGGACCACCTCCTCCCTGGAGTTTAATATCTTTAAAAAATGCGTGTGGGGCTCCTGCCCACTCACGTAGCCCTGGGAAGAGCCACCTCCCTGGGGCTATATGCATCCAATGTAGGGGCCATGTGGCCCCCGCAGCCGTGGGGACAGCCACGTCCCTGTGGCACATATTAATTAAATACAGGGGTCTGTTGTGGACTCCCAGCTCTGGCACCACCACCTCATATGGGCTAAAGAGAAAATGGGAGGGGGTCCATGCGGCCTCCCTCTAGTGTGGCCCCCTCCCTGAGTCCTCCATGGCCCTGAGGACCACCACCCCCAGTGCCGGCTCCAGCAATGTCCTGGGGTGCCCACCAATGGGACATTGCAGTTTGCTATAGCATGGTGGTAGCACTGCTCCCGCAATGCCATAGCAAACACTGCTTCGCATCATGGAAGCGAGAGCATTGAAAATGCTCTTGCTTCCATGCAGTGAAGCAGAATTGCTTTTGGGCAAAGGGAGCTGCATGTTACCAGGTCCCTTCGTCCAAAAGCATTGCTGGCTCCTGCAAGAGGTGGGAAGCTGGCAGGGACCAGGGGGCCTTGGGGCTTCCCCCGTGGTCCCCAATATTGTGGCCAATCCCTAACCTGGAGGGCACCAGGAGGTGCGTTTACAGAGTGGTGGAAATGGGGGGGTGGCATGTGACCACCTGTGAGCAATCCCACTGCGTGGGGATTACTGGAGGTAACAGGTAGGCTAGTTGTCCCCTAAGGAACCCCAGCAGCAAAAGGGGCTTCATCCTCCAACCAAGAGCTTGCCAGGAAGCGTGTTTGCAGAGTGGTGGAAAAAGGGTGTGTGGCCGGGAATCGGAACTCAGCAATCCTGCTCTGTGGGACTTACAGGAGATCATAGGAGGGGTAATTGGCCCCCAAGAACTTCCTTGGGAGGCAACTACCCATCCAGTAAGTTCTATGCAGTGAGTTTGCTGAGAGGTCTTCAGAGACCACGCCCCCTTTCTCCACCACTCTGCATACGCTTCTCCTGGCGCACTACTAGTTGGGGGGTGAAGTCTAATTTATTCCTGGGGGGCCTTGCGGGCCAAGAAGCCCTACACAGTGGATCTCCTGAGCGGTGGTTGGAGACCCAGCCCCTTTCTCCACCACTCTGCAAACATGACTGCTAGTTATAAAACCTTAGAAATTCACTGAAAAAAACACAGGTTTCAGGGATGTTATAGTTAGGTATTAGCATTTAAAAAATCTTAGAAATTCACTGAAAAAGTGAAAAGTTACAGGGACATTATAGTTAGGCTGACATTTCACTCGTACAAAACCTGAGAAATGTAACTGTTAACTATAACTGGTGCCCCTGCAATGCACTTCTGATGAGGTCACATATGACATGGCCAGTGACATCTCTCATGACATCTCAAATTACATTACTCATGACATCATCCACAGAATCACTGATTCACCCACTCACCCCATGTAACCTTTCATACACCCACTGCAACTTTCACACTACCATTCTTGAAATCATTGACATGCCCATACCAGTACTTACATATATACTCACTGATTAATACGTCTACACATACAGCCATACAGCTACTCACCCACTGTCAGTTACTCATAGAGCTACTCACACACCTACTCACTCACCTGTAGAGTCAATTAGACAACCATTTACTCACCTACAAAGTTATACACACATCCACTCACTTATTATACAGATGCTAACATATAAACAGTGACCTATGTAGACCATCATACACTTTCTCACTAACCCATAGAGTCACTATCACAATCCGTCACTCACACATACAGTCACTGATATACTCCAACATTTAGCTATACTGCATTTCACATATCCATGTACTTACCAATATACCACTGACACATACATTCACTCACTCACTGACACAGCCATAGGCACACTCAGTCAATTATGGAACCCTTCTTTGATAGTCACTACTCCATACACCCACTGACTCATGCACTCGCTCATCCATGCAGGCAGTCACACACCCTCTCACCCAACCACACAGACACTCATACACCCATATAGCTACTCACACAACAAAAGAATCACCAACTAACAGACTGATATAGACATTCAGACAACCTAGTCAGTGACCCATACATTAATTGAAACACCTAATCACTCACTTATATAATTATTCACACACCTGCTGAAGCATTGATACAGATACTCATGCGCCCACTGATTCATACAAACACCTTGGTATATGTATTGAACACTCATGAACATTTAAAAAACACTCACAGTCACTGGATGATGTCATCAGTCATGTCACTGACCATGTCATGAGTGAAGTAATATGTGACGTCATCAGCAGTGCATTGCGGGGGTGCGAGTTACAGGTTGTTCAGCTAACTATACCTGCTGAATTTCCCAGGTTTTGTATGAGTGAAATGTCAGCCTAAGTAACCCTTGTATCCCTGTAACCCTTGTTTTTTTTCAGTGATTATGGGCCATATGTACGTAGCTTAATACCGGATGGTAACGGCCGAAAATCAGTAAATTTGCCGTTACCGACCGGTATTTAGCTTTTTCTAATGTAGGTGGCTGGATTTAAGGATTCGGTAATTTACTGATTCGGTAATTTAAGGAATCGGTACATTACCGAATCCTTAAATCCTACGTAGGGAGCACTCAAGTGAATGCATTTTTTATTTAAGGATTCGTTATTTACCACCAACTACAACTTGGTGGTAAATATCAAAAATCTTAAAAAAGCAATTTTGTGCTTTTTTTAAAGTGCCATGTGGCAGATGCATGTGTGCCACATGTGCACACAAGCACGATTCAACAACAGTGTGTCAATGTGACAACCTGCCACCCTTGAATATGTTCCCCCTATTACCGATTCGGTATTTACAGAATCAGTAAAAGTGAATGGCTTCCCATACATTCCTATGGGCCTCCAGGCCCATAGGAATGAATGGGAATTACTGAATCGGTAAATAGCGAATCGGTAATACCGAATATTACCGATTGTAAAATTTACCGAATTTTTACCTACATACAATTTACCGATTCTTAAATACCGAATCGGTGAAATGCGGTATTTAAGAATTGGTAAATAGAGATTACCTACATATGGCCCTATATATATATATATAAAGACATGTATAAGAAATTGTGGAGACAAGGATGGTGCACTGGAGACAGAAGTCCAGAAATGTGTAGTTTGATGAAACATAGATCCTTTATTTATTCAATCTTTAAAAGGCCTCAGACATCGCGTTTCGTTCCTTGCGGAACTTCATCAGGGCTGAAAGAGCACAAATAAAACAACACTAAGTACACAGACATACAGCACATATATATATATACAATTACCACATTCAAAATTGACAATGTACATCATAAGAAAACACATAAATCTTAAAACTGGGCCATATGTAGCCCATCAGTCTACCAAAAGTAGAACACTTAATCCTGTTTAATAAAATATTCTAGGAAAGCAAACAAAGTAGTGGAATGGGAAAACAAAGGAGGGGGAAGGGTTAAAAGGGCAGAGAAAAAAGTTTTTGTGTAAAAGGAGTACAATGGAAGGGACCGGAAGTCAAATATAAGCAATACAAAGGCAACGTGGTGAAATATATACTTGGTCGCTAATTGGACAAAGGTATCAGGCCAAGTGTTATATCTTTACAGAGCCACAGTTACATTTTAGTTCAAATCTGTTTTATTTTGAACACAGCGTTAAGCCTACAACCTCGTTCCGAGGCCGGCCGCGTATGTGATAGCTTTTGTGTTTCTGCACCAGCTTGGACGGGAGAGGAGCTTTAACACAGCGCCTTGCCTACAACCCTCCAGGGAGGGCCGGCCGCGTGGCTTAGGAGTGAGTTTCGCAGAGGCTTGTCGCATGCGAGCGTATATCCGCTTTGCAAGGAGGGTATGTGGCGGGCAACTAGCCCAACTGTCACAAACAGCCCAACAGGGCGCAACTGTCTCATAGAGAGACGAAGGCCAGAGTGGCAAGTAGGAAGAAAGGAAGTAGGTGAGACAAGGGAGCCTGAGAGTAGGCAGAGAGAGGGAGTGAGGGTGGTGGGTACGCGCGGCGTGCCGGGGAGTAGGGTATAGGGGGGCGTGTGTGGTAGCAGCAGCATCTGTAATGTGTATGGTAGTCAAGGGCATAGCCTGGCAGGGTCCGCAGGGACGATTGCGTCCTCAAAGAGGTGCAGAGCGCGGAGTCTAGGGGGCATATGTCGCGCATATTCTATAGAGCAGAGGTGCCGCACTAAGGGCTCCCAAACCGCTTTGAAGCATGTGTCCCGCGCCTGCAACCTTGCCGTGAGTAGTTCCATTGCCAGGACCTGCCAAAGGCGCACAAACCAGGAAGCTATGGGCGGCGCCTCCGTTCGCTTCCAGTATAAGGCGATGAGTTGTTTAGCTGCACCCAGCATTTGGAGCGTAAGGATCCAGTCGCTGCGGGTGAGTGCCTTAAGTGCGGTAGGCTGAATGCCGAGTAGGATCGTGCTCACTTCCTCAGGCAGGGGGAAACCCAGCACCCCTTTGATATGGCTAAGCACCTCCTTCCAGAAAACAGCCAGGGTCGGACACGTCCACCATATATGCACAAAGTCACCAGTCGCAGAGCCACATCTCCAGCACATCGGCGAGGCATTGGGGAACATCTTGCTGAGGCGCAGTGGGGTGTAGTACCATTGAGTGAGCAGTTTATAGGCGTTTTCCCTCTGCGGGACACTGCGGTATATCTTGGGTATATCTCGCCATAGTCTGTTCCATTGGGAGAGGTCAATGTCTGTGTCTGCCGCTAATTGCCATTGTCTCTGATAGGGGTGTGCAGGCATCGATGCAGGGTGCGGCAGTATGTAGTATATTTGCGAGATTAGCCACTTCAGCCCCCCATGGGAACGTGCCAACTTCTCAAAGGGCGTGTAGGCCCGAGTGGCCGCTTGGTACATGTCTTCACCCGTAGTCCAGTGGCGCACCTGAGCGAGCTGTAAGCCAGCCGTCAGCGGTACCCTAAATTCCTCCCTGCAGTCCTTCCAAGTTTTGGGCGAGCCCTTGAGGAAAAGGTCCCCAATAACTCTGCAGTCCCCTTGCGTCCATTTTTCAAACGCCCGAGTCCGGTAAGCCGGGGGGAACTGTGGGTTCCCCACTATCGGGGTGTGCGGGGATGGGAACGTAGTGAGACCCCTAGACACAGCTACACTATCCCAGATATCCAGGACCGTTTTTGTGGGGACTGCTATGTACGCACTTCTGGAGCGTGCCGTCCGCGGGAGCCAGGGTAGGTCCCATATGGTGCGTCCTGTGACCGCTCGATCCATATGGAACCAATGTTTGTCGCTTTCGCGTGTGCCCCACTCCACCACGAAGCGGAGGTGCGCTGCCCAGTAGTAGTGCACCAAGTTGGGGCATGCCAGGCCGCCTCTATCCCTTGGTTCCATAAGAACCTTCTGCGAGAACCGGGGGCGCTTCCCGCCCCAGATGAAGGACGTGATCTTGCGCTGAAGGCTCCGAATGCAGTGGAGCGGAATATGGGGTGGGCAGACATTGGAATACGTATAGAATTCTAGGGAGGATCGACATTTTAACCGCGTTAAGGCGCCCCAGCCATAAGATCATCAGAGGCTTCCACTTCCGAAGGTCCTCTAGTACCGCTTTGCGACACTCCGTCCAGTTTACCGAGGACCAGGAGTCTAAATGGGGGGTCAGGGCAAGGCCCAAGTACTTGATGTGGCTCTCCGCCCATTGGTAGGGCACAGCCTTCTTCAGGGATGGGATTTCCTCCGCAGGTAAAGTGAGGTTGAGCGCCCAAGATTTAGTATGATTTATTTTAAAGCCTGACGCCTGTTCATATAGACAGAGCACCTCGTGGACCGCTGGTAGGGATTCACAAGGGTGCGTAAGGGTGGTGATCAGGTCGTCAGCGAATAGCGCCACCTTATTGTCTCTCCCCCCATGGGCTATTCCATGTATTCTAGGATCGCGCCTTATCATTGCTGCAAGTGGTTCCACTGCAAGGGCGAACAAGAGCGGTGAAAATGGGCACCCCTGCCTCGTGCCTCTGTGTATCGTTAGCGGCGGTGTTAGTTGGACATTTACCCTGATTCTGGCTTGTGGCCCTAGGTATGGGGCCATGATACTCGCTATCATTTTTGGGCCTAGACCGAGCTTCTGGAGTACCTCTTTCAGGAATATATACAAATTTACATTCCACTGGTTTATGACATATATATCACTGGGACCCTATCTAAGACACAATATGAAAAACAGGTGGTGAAACATGAATAATGTGGCAAAGAGGTAAATAGGAAAAGGGGAAAGAAAACATAAGAGGTAAACGTAGGGATAAAGATAAGAATACATCTAGGAAGCAAGGAGGAAAACTCTTTATCCTGTCTAATCCAAGAAGGATCTGGAGAACTACTGAGCGGCTATAACAAGGTGTATTGGAGTGTCAGTACAATGCAAGGTACTAGTTCTAATCAAACAAACCAAATGCTTAATGCGACAAAAGCATAAGGATAAAGATAAGTATAGGATTACAGGCATTTGCCGAGTGAGAAAATATTGCGAGAAATACTAATTTAGGTCTCACCTTGGTATTTTCTTGAAAGTCCCATAGAGCAGTCAGAAAGTAAGTATAGAAAGCCTCCACGGTATGGCTAGGTCACATTCTAGACAGGATGATATAATGGTGTCAATATCTGCAGTATAAAGAATCCTAGGCGGTCAACATATATAATCAAAGAAGCTTATCAATATGACCAGGTGATAGGGGAAGGAATATAACCTATCACCCAAACCAGATGTCAAGGTCAGAAAAAAGAAGAAGAACAACCGGCCAATTGCCCACAACTATAGTAGGTTAAATGGGTGACAGGCCCCTAACGGAAACTGAAACAGGCTACGCAACCCCAATCACACTAAGGGAAAACATCCTAGATCAGTAGTTAAAACCGCGTAAAGCTGACGTGACCCCCCATATATTAAGACACTGCACAATCTCACCTTTGGTAATTTATAAAGGTCAAATTCGTGTAACAACAAGTTTAGGCAACCAGGTGTCTTCAGACTCACGGAGGATTTGGACCACAAATATAGTTGGAGATCTAAACAAGGATATATAAACCTATAAATATAAATATAAATATGGTGAGAGCACAGAGGATACTGTATGAGGCCAAAGGACAGGTGACCAAAACGAATAAATGACCAAAAAGTCAAATTTTCTCCAAAAGTGGGCTTAAAGGGGTAGTATTGCGGTCAATCTATGTCTATTATTCACGGGCACACTATGCATATATATTTATTAGTAAACACTAAGCATCACCAGCTATAATTCGCTTGGGATAGAGATACTTATAATAGTGAGACTCCTGTATAAAATTCAAAGTGTTCTAAAACACAGAAAGTTAAACAAAAGAGAGAGACATTGCCATAAGGCCTCAAAAATCTCCGAGTGGTAGTATCATGAAAGCCATTCACTTAGGCATAAGTAAAAACATATTGCAGGTGTACTCACCTATAAACTTAAAGAATAACCCTCTGTCATGATAGAGTTAAGCTACCGACAAAAGAAGCAGTCGTACAGCTATTAAGGAATAAAGCACATCAAAGGCATGACATGAGACAAGGCCGGGGATGTATTATGCTAAAATACAGAAATCGCTATCCAACAATGCACTGATATATTTACCTTAAATAAAGAAATGAATTAGAAGTGGGGCATATATAACCATGGACAGCGTGGATGTAAACGTCCGCCCGTCTCCATTCGTCCCCCCTATAGAGAGAACGAAAAAAGCATATTCACAAGGAGCAGCAATCCTCAGAGTCCATGTAACAAACATCAATTATGTTGACAACTGGCGGGTGAGGGGAATTTGTCTATACCCCCCACAAGTCAAGCTCCTATTCAGACGGACTCATCACCCCGTCCCAAAATATCCTTACGAGTATGATATTATTCACGGTTACTGTTCAATAAAGCCCAAGACAGGCCAATAGCGGGAGGACCCACATACCCAGATTATAGTGATATGGTAAAACAAACATTAAATGAGATTAAACGATACGGCAACCGAGCTCCGTTATTGGCCAAAGAGATGGCATTGATGTATTTAACAAATTGATTACCATGGACATAAAACAACTACATCATCGAACTGCCAGAGGAATAAAAAAATATGATCATTGACATGATGCATACATCAAATTAATGAGAAAATTACAACTGAATGATCAAGTGATTGTCCGTAATTCGGACAAGGGAGGAAATATAGTGTTATGGGCAAGAACAGGATACTTGAAAAAGGCAACTGACCAACTGAAAAACACAGGGGCATATTACCAACAACTAGCGATAATTATCGCTATGTTGGCTTAGCGGCAATAATTTTATCGCCGTGTTGCGGCGATTTTTATCGCTTAGGAGCCTTGCTATTATCAAGGGTTGTCTCCTAAGCGATAAAAATCGGCCGAAATGCATGAATATCGCTGTAAAGTCTGCGATATTCATGCATTACCGAGCTAATGCTCTTAGCCATGTTATCCACCTCCCATTGGATAACATGGCTAAGAACTGCTCAGGGCAGGTGTTAGCTTTTGGAGATATTCGCGCCTACCGCGAATATCTCCAAAAGTTGGTAATAGGAGATAGCGATGTTAGCGACTGTTTCCAGCTGCTAATATCTTGGCACGCCCACTTTGCATGTCATTAGTGATAAATATCTCTGACATGCAAAGCGGGGCCCAAGATGGTCGCTATCTCCTACTAGCTGTCGCTAACTGGTGTTTGCGACAGCTAGGTAATAGGGAGATAATTTTATCTCCGCTTTCTTGGCTTTTAAAGCCAAAAAAGCGGAGATAAACCCCCTTGATAATATGCCCCACAATTTGCTAAAAAAAGAGCAGCATTCAAGCAGTTAAAACATTGTGGAGGGAATTTTATTCCATGCTAATGGCATGGTGCAGTGCAGGATTGCTCAGCGTGGACGAACTTAAGTTTAAAAAAAATGACCATCCCACCATGCCGAATATATATTTAATCCCTAAAATACATAAACACTTGACTAAACACTCCTGGCAGACCAATACTATCAGCACGAGGAAGTCTGTTGGAAAATATCTCAAAATACATAGACTTCTTCTTGCAGGAATTTTTCCGCGAGTTGCCCTCATACATACGCGACACTGGAGATTTCCTGAAACAGTTGTCCAAATACAAGTGGTGTCCAGACTATCAGCTCATATCTTTAGATGTGACTCCACTAAATACCAGTATCTATCACATAGATGGCATAAAAGCAATTGAATACTACTTGGGCAAAAGACCTTTGAATTTATTTCATCATAACCGAATGTTGATCAACATGGTAAGTTTCTGACTGGAAAACAACTATTTTCTATTTGAAAATCAAGTATACCAACTCACCAGAGGAGGAGCTATGGGGGCATGTTTTTTCCCAGCTACTCTTGCCTCCACATGGGTTGGTGGGAGGAAATTCTACTAAAAACAAACCACAGCGAAATAATGCAAAATCACCTGGTTGCCTGGCTCAGGTACATAGAAGACTTGGGGCCCGATGTAGGTGGCTAAATACTGGTCGGTAACGGTGAAAATCGGTAAATTTCACCATTACCGACCGGTATTTAGCCAATTGAAATTTTTGTATTACCAAATGGATTCGGTAATAAGGAATTGGTATAATAAGGAAAACCAGTTACCGATTCCTTATTACCGAATCGGAGATACTGAAAACCCCAAATACCGATTCGGTAAATAAGAATCGGTAAAAGAGATTTACCAATAATCGGTAATACCGAATTTCATGAAATTCGGTGTTTAAGAGTCGGTAATTACCACTGACTCAAAGCAGGTGGTAATCATGTGCACAGCATTTAAACAGCCCCAAAATGCAACAGTCTCAACACAATGGTGGCCCTCTATGTCGCTCCCAATGCTTAAGCCTTACATCCAAGATGGATACAATGGGCTAACTCCGAGGAACCCAGGATGGAGCCAGCATGACTACTGTGAGGTGTCATATGGTGTCTTCAAAATAGGTGATAGCCAAATACATTCCACCATGTTATGGTGGATGTCAATTGGGATAGGCACTACTCAGTGACTCTGGTTCTGTTTGATTGGGCCGGTCTCAGAATCTCTGAAAGTAACTTTGAGCCCTGCAATACCTGTAATCTGGAGCACACTGTCTGGAAGGAAGTGGAGGTCAGGTCATGTCTTGAGATGATAGAGGTGCCTGGTGACGTGCATGACCACATGGTCCATGAATGCCCAAGGGGGGAGTCAAAGTGTGTGTGTGTATGAAACTTATATAGCGCAGGACTTACCCTGGGGCATCTCCGCGCTTGCTTAGGGAACCCGTCCTGGTATTCCCCTGTGAGAAACCCCGGCAGGGTATCCACAAGGTGAAAGCCAGGCATCCCGCCGCGAGGGGCAGATGTGGAGATTAAGCAAGCTATTGCCAGAGTCGCAGAGTGTGACCCCGTGAGTCGAGTAGGCACCGGAGCGAGAATTGTCGAGACCGTGGAATTTATGAGCCCGAGACCCGCCGAGGCGGGGAATCGAACCCTGGTCCACGGTCGATCTCAGATTCCGGGTCTGCCGCCTCTAACCACTGAGCCACACTTCTCCACTAGCCTGGAAACTGGAAAATGAGCCAGGCAGCTACCAAGAAAGGGAAAGGTAGGGGGCATGGAAAGTCAGCCCCCTAAATGCGCCTCACTCCAAGTTGATGGGGTGCCAGAGGAGGCTGCCAAGGAGCCTACTGAGGAGAACATTGCTGACCTTGCAGACCAGCCTGAGCTTTCTGGATGGAAAGTTGAAGGTGGGCCCACCAGAGAGAGGTTTGGTAAAACACAGAAAGAGTGTCCAACTCTAGAGGGCTTGAGTTGGCAAGCTGAGGCCCAGGCAGCTGGTGATCTGGAGATCACCTTATATGTTGGGATAATGACCTCCAATACAGTGAGACTATGGTACCTGAGCCTGGGGCAACACAAGTGTTGGTGGTTCCCCCAGTGCTATAGAGCCTTTCCACTGGGACTGGTTCACAATATATCCCTGGTAGGTCATGTAGGACAGGACAAGGTCTTTGCTAGGCTTGTCAGCCTCTTTTATTGGGCCCCGGATGAAGACTGCCTCAAATGCATTCTATAGGTCATGTGCCACCTGCCAGGCTAGTGGCATAATGGGAAAAAGCTCAAGGCCCAGTCGGTTCCCTTACTCATCATTGACATTCCCTTTAAAAGGATGGGCATTGACATTGTTGGACCCTTGTACCTAAAACTGCCTTAGGTTACAGGTTTATCCTGGTTTTGGTATACCATGCCATCAGATATCCATAGGCTATACCTCTGAGATGTGTAACTGCTCTTGCAGTGGCTATGCCATGCTGGAGATTACTGCTTGTGTGGGGTTCTCCAAGGAAGTGGTATCTGACAGGGGCAGCAGCTTCATGTCTGCCTTTATGAGGTCCATGTGGGATGAGTGTGGGGTAACCTACAAGTTCTCCGCACACTATCACCCTCAGAAAAATAAGCTAGCTAAAAGATTCAACAAGACACCTAAGAGCATGATTAAGGGTCTTCCTAAACCCATGAGGTGGAAGTGGAACATCCTCTTTCCATGCCTATACTTTGCCTGCGGGGAGGTACAGCAGAACAAATGTGGGTTTAACTTATTTGAGCTTCTCAAGGTCTCATGTAAGGGGACCTTTCAGTTTGGTGAAAGAGAGGTGGAAGAAAGCTCCAAGGACCCCCTACCCTCACCCCAGGATATGGTCAGCTACATGCTGGTTCTCAGAAACCAGACAAAGACGTTCTAGAAAAAGGCTTCAGAGAAACTAGAAGCCAGCCAAGGAATCAAGAAGCTCTGGTATGAGCAGAAGACCACTATGGTAGAGGAACAAAATGATTAATTAAACCCATGTCTTTGTGACTACGGGTAAATGTTTGCATTGTTCAGCATTCCATTCATCATTTGTTTGTTTTGCGTTTGTCACCCTAAGTGGGAAGGATATGCCCAGATGTGATTCTTGAGTTCACTGTGCCTCTGGATTCAAGCTAGCCTGGCTGATGAGGGGCGATTCCCTGAAACTGGTCCCAGGATGCTTGTTTCAAGTCCAGGAAGGACCTGGCTTGGCAGTTCAGGCTGGACTGTTCTCATGAGGAGCAGGGTCAAAACTGATTTGCAAATGGCTAAGTCCAAACTTGGGTGGTGTAGTGAGCAAAAAAACAATGGATTAAACCAGTATTTTTGTGACTGGGAATGAATGGGTGCATTGTTCAGCATTCCGTTCATCGTTTGTTCTTTTAGCATTTATTCCCTCAAGAGTTTCAACCTGGCCAGAAAGTGTGGGTGATGGAGCCTGTGGAGCCCAGTGACCTTAACATTAATTGTTTAGGGCCCTACGAGGTGATGGGGAGGAATGGGTAGGTCACCTGCTTGGTGGACCTCACAACCCCCAGAAACCCCTTAAGGGTTGTCCATGTGAATCACCGCATACCCCACTATGAGAGGTGTGAGGTAGCCATGCTCCTGGTGACATATGATATAGTGGAAAATTAAAGTGAGTCTCTTCCAAATGTCCCATCCTCTAAAGAGAATGATGGGTCATTGGAGGGTGGCAACCTCTCTCTTACCCTAACCCTTGAACAGCAGAGGGACTGTCGCCACTTGCAGGGGCAGTTTGCCTCTCTGTTCTTCCTGAGCCATGGCTCGCACACTTGTGTACCCATGACATAGATACTGGAGACAGTATGCTTGTCCTTAAGGAAAAAGTCTCCAAAATGCTGGCATTAGGGGTAACTGAGCCCTCCAACAGCATTTGGGCCAGACCGGGAGTCCTGGCACCAAAAGCCTCCCCACTGGCACTGCCCCAGAACTCATATTCTCTGTAGACTACAAGGGACTCAACTGATTCACAAAGACTGATGCTCACCCCATCCCCAGAGCTGATGAGCTCAGAGACACACTGTAGCCTGCCAAGTTTCTTAATAACTTTGAATTCAAATAAGGGTACTGGCAGACTGGAATGGACTGTCTATATCAGGTCTGGGGGTGGGTGAGCATCATAATAATTTGGTTTGCTTTTAGGCTATGCAATCTGGCATGTTTTGCCTTCTGTTAATAGATCTCTAGAAGAAGAATTTAATTGCCATGAACATAACATTTGAAGTCTTAATGTCAGCCTTCATCAACTTTAATCCCACCACAAAGCCCAATGTGTTGTGAGTTGAGGCTCTTTGGGTCTTTTTTACAGTCTGGCAGAGCAAAAGCACTGCAGTAAATTGGCACTAGTCTTGCCCAGCCAAACTCAATGTGTC
This sequence comes from Lissotriton helveticus, assembly GCF_964261635.1. Classification (NCBI taxonomy): domain Eukaryota; kingdom Metazoa; phylum Chordata; class Amphibia; order Caudata; family Salamandridae; genus Lissotriton; species Lissotriton helveticus. The sequence goes on along the minus strand of NC_136071.1, from coordinate 570,460,368 downwards.
TCTGCTCTATTTAGAGTTGGAGGAAGTACCAGGATTACACCTGCAGAGCCTATGGCAGCTCTGCCAATATACCCCCTTTGATATGGAGCCCCACCTGCAAAAGGGCTGGCAGGACACACTGATCGTTGCCCCACCCTAATGAGGGTGTGGCAACCTTCACTAATTTTCAGTGCCCAGGGAAAATGTACAATGATCCTGCATGTCCCTGGCAAATTGATGTATCTACCGCCAGGGTGTAAATGCCCCCCTTTGTTTTCACTCTTTCAGTTATGTCAAAAGTAGATGTTTCTTCCTACAAATGTATTTATCAGGTGTTTGAATATTTTATAGACATGGAGCCCCACCTGCAAAAGTGCTGGCAGGACACACTGAACGATGTCCCACCCTAATGAGGGTGTGGCAACCTTCACTAATTTTCAGTGCCCTGTTCCAAAACAGGGAAAATGTACAATGGTCCTGCATGTCCCTGGCAGATTGATGTATCTACCGCCAGGGTGTAAATGCTCCCCTTTGTTTTCACTCTTTCAGTTTTGTCAAAAGTAGATGTTTCTTCCTACAAATGTATTTATCAGGTCTTTGAATATTTTATAGAACTTCCCAACCAACCCATTTGTTGTATGTTGAAAGGAGCTTCTATTTCAACCCACACCTATTGCATCTGCATGCTGGAATGAAGATTCATCTCTTGTCAGAGACAGTCTTCATAGGAAAACCCCTTTTAAAACAAACATAAATCAGGTCACTACCTGCCACATCCGTGGTATTGACCTTGAGAGGCAGCATCTCTGGATAGTTTGGTGCTCAGCCTAAGAAGAATTAGGAACATCAAGTAGACTGACGGGATAACTTGAAAACAACTCCACTGGTTGCAGGAGGGCATACAGTTAACAGAAGTTGGTACCCAATCAGATTGCATGTCCTGTATGCCCAATGTAAAGGTTGTTGAGAAAGAGAGACATGAGAATCTTCAACGTGCCACAGTGTGGGTGAACATTCCCCATGATTTTAAACATGTTGGCAGCCAAGGTGAACAGGAGTTTGTGGGAAACAATGTGTTTTATCTGCTCAGAGGTTGAAGCAGCCTCGTGATGGCACCTCATGGGCCTCTGGAAATCCCAATAGTCCTCCACCTGTTTAAGATATGTGGCATATGGGATTGGAGTAGAAACAGATGAGAGCCCATTGTCTAATTCTCTCCTTCTATGCCTAAATTGCACCATATGGAACATTGAGATGCTGCTTTGCTGGACAGCTAATCAACAGACAACAACTTTAAAGCCCATACTAACTGTATTTATCACTTCATCTAATTATTTCAAGAAAAACAATCCGTAAAATCAGTACATATCTGCAATACAATTATGTACTCAAAATAGATATATTCCTCAAAAGAACCAATACTATCTGTGGATTGATAGGAAAAGATGATTCTATTCTCAAGGTAGGTAAACACAAGAAATCCTAATTCTGTAGATGCTAAAAATGTGTACAGTTTTTTTTTTTATAGACCTTCTCAGTTATATAATATGTGACATAGTGTTTACAGAGGGTAGGGTCACTAATCAGTTAGAATCCTTCTGCTGGGGTGAGAAAACATTCAGGAAATTGCCACAAGTTATAGTTTGAAGATGTAGGTCTTTGTCAATTTGCAAAAGCTCAGATTGTCTTTTTAAAGTCACAGTGTAAGATTCAGGGAGCCCCAACGGTCATCAGCCTGAAATGAAAGGCACACACCTCTCAGATTGCAACAGTAAAAGTTGCTTCATTAGGCAATTAAGCAAGGGGGTCATTGATTGGAGTGATCGAACAGGATTTCTTGGAGCCTTTCGTATTGTTCAAATAGGAGTCCTGATTCTTATAATGGACTCACATCTAGAAATTCATTATTCGTCCAGACATCATAGGTTTCAGAGTTTAGTTTGTTACTGTGACCAAATGCGTCACCTTTATGGCCAGGGAAGTGAACTCAACTTAAATCTGCCATTTAGAGGGTGCCAATATAGGATCTTGAAGATCCAATTGATATGGCCAAATGTACCAGATCCACCAAATGGACAAGCACTAAACCTGTATGCCATTTTCATCAGAGCATTATGAACTCAAGGGGTAGAGCATATTTACCTACAATGGCATCCTAGGAAATTATTAGTAACTAATAACTAGTTTAATCCAGTAAGCTACTTTATACTTGATGATGGATTGCAGGAGACGTTAGATATATAGTTCAGTGTGACAAAAGCAGCCTCTTGCTGTATCAAAATATAACTTAAAATAATGCAACTAATCGTTAATGTGCAATGTCTCCCTCAAAAGAATACTGTATACAAAAATATTGTCTAATTTAAATATCAAGTCCTAAATATTGTATGCAACAATATTGCCCCAATTAGTAAATCTATTGTGTAGCTATTTTTGCAAACAATATTTAGGACACCATTTTTATGTCACACGGCCTTCTAACAACGATATATTGGTACCACACTGTCCCAAAACTAGGGTTCGTGAATTAATTTTGAATTCACTCATCTTAAAGTGCTTTACCCAAGCTCAAAAGTGATCAGCATAGGTGGTTCATTGTTGTGCTGAAAAAGGTTCTTCACCGTGGTTACACTTTTGGTGGATAAAAGCTTTTGGCCTAGTATACAGAGCATTTTCAAATTAGTCACAAAATAATTAGTGGTAGCCAAATGTCATGTATCAGTGGCTGCAAAGCTGCGATATGCACTGAGTAGCAACCATTTAAGGATTCCTTATTTTGTGAATGAAATTAGTTTTCCAAGATTACAACTTTCAATTTGCAAGTTTGATTTGCTAATAACATCCACTAAACACTGGCAAATTGCTGATGGGTGCATGAGCAATTTACTATCAAGTAGAAGCAGTTGGTAACCAGGTGTAAATGATAAAATCCCGCCCAATATGCTAAGGAAGATTTCACAGTAGAAGCATTGTATTAGGAGGTTATGCATTGTAGGAGCACAGCTGTGGAGAAAGAAAAAATGACTTGTTGAATAATCTGAGGACGAGGTGTACTTTACATCTAGGTTTAGTTAGAAGCTTATTTTAAACCTGATTGATGAACTATAGCCTGTTGAGGCAGGTACACTAAATGCAGCAAGGCAACATCCACGCACATTCAGGTTCTATGTACCTTACACCTCCTAGCACCTGGTAGTTGCCACCATACAACTGCAGCTGGTGTTTGCCCTATCAATGGTTTTATGGAACTTCCTTAATGCTATGGTGAAAATAATAAGTTTACATATGTATTTTCGAAACCTTTCTGCTGAGTTACAGGCTGCTAATGTCCAATTTAATGATATTACACAATTCACTCAGGTAATTGGATTTGTAGAGGGAACTCATGTTCTCCTATGCCCCCTAAAAGGAGTGGGAACAGCACAATCAACATCCCTGAATACATATGTGGTATGCATTGCAACATTCCTAATGTGTGCCCTTGTTGCATGGTATACAAAAAGCATAGAGCTCCTATGTCTTTTGTGACTGCATATGGCATGCGTAAGTAATGAGAGGATAATTCGTAGATAGGTGGTTACTTTGTTGATATTGATAAAAACTATGCTAATGCTTATGATGGTACACTCGCATATATGAACAAAATCGCATAACTATTGTCAAATTCACCCACCATGAACTCTCCATCAACCACAACTCGAAAATGCATGATCATGCAGGCTCTGCAACATAGGCCTGTGGTAACTGACCGGCCCCAGGTGCAGTGATGGGTAGCTGGCAGAAAAATACATGAACAGGAAACTTAGGTCCATCCCCCAGATACTTGCAGCGACACCACAATGGCCCAGGGATATTGGCCACAATAAATCACACATGGACAAAGTGGTGTGCGCATTCACAAACACCATAAAGTTAGATGCTGCATGGAGTTAGCAACATGCAGCCAATCAGAGCACAGCACTCATAGTACATTCAGTGATTATGTGACCCTCATGCTGGACATCTGGACACAACACCCACTGGTCCACATTGTGTTCAAGCAAGGTCGAGCCACCTGCATTTGTTATCAAAGAGCCATTATTTATTACTCCGCAGACAAGGCCTACATTCCTTTACCAAACAAGGATCGCCGGATGTACTTTTATTGTACCCAAAACTGTTTATAAGCCAGCACAAATTGATTGAACTTTGAGACAGTCCTTAAGCCCGCTTCTGTGGGTTGTACTCAGCTTTGGCTCATGCTGGTAAGAGGGGTGGGGCCCAATGGGGAGGAGGGGTTTCGACAGACAATGCTGAGGGAAAATTAACTTTTTAAGTCATTTTTCCTTGTCATCGTCCGTCAAAACCCCCCCACCCGACTCCACCGCCCCACCACTCCTACCTGCACAGACTGCGCCTGGTTGTACTCCTGGCCAAAGTGCTTAATTAAGCCAACTGCTCCTGTTTTGCCAACGGCCACTTGTCTTTGTTTTTTCAAGGTTAAATCATATTCAAGCAACAACTTTGTAAGGATAAACAAGACAACACTGTTTACAGCGTTTACTAAAGGTACTTAACCCATTGGCTGCTTCGAACGTTCTGCGCCAGTGGTTTAAATTCTCTTACCCCTATTGGTAATTTGTGTAAGACTTCAAGCTATATCACCACTGTGGTACTCCTTCTTAGTATGCATATGTGTTATGTCTGCACATACTTCCCCATCTACTGATTGGCATATATCCTGCATTCCGTTTTCTGTGTGCCTTTGGCTATGCTAAGTGAACAACTATTATTCATATTCATTCACTGCTAGTGTTAATTCAGACATACAAGATCTCTGTTGCAACAGTATTTTCAGAAGCACTTGTTACAGCTGGACTGATGTCTTCCTGCTGTGATGGGTCTCCAGTCTGTGACTGCCTTCTCTACACTCATGTTGGTAATATTTACAGCATTACCCAGCCTTGGGTCTACCTCCATATTGTTTTTAGTAGTCTGGGATGGTAAGTGAGGCCTTTCTAAAACATTTGTCATTTTCACTGACACATTCTTCAACAAGGATCTACGGCTGCTGGTAACTGAACTTCCTCTTCCATTTTATTCCCACCTCTTTTTGTGGCTCCTGGATTGATGTTACCCATGGCTCTCTTAATTTAACGAGTCGAGCTATAATGATTCTGGCTCGCATACTGCATTTGTGGGTCATTAGATACTGAGTTGTCCACAATTTGCAACTAACGATTCACTACTTACAATGCCTACCGAATCGCAAACTGAATACTGGTAAAATGTATTAGTGGAAATTAAGAAATCACTACTTGGTAATGACAAAATTAGAGCATTATTTTGCAAATCCTAAATAACAATTCATTAAAACTTGCTCTTTCGGGGGAGGAGCCAGGCGCGAGACCAAGTTAGCCACGTGAGAGCTCGGCTCCGCCGACCTTCCCCTTCCAGCCTTGATATCCTGTTGCTAATCCTGTGGTAAAGCCCCACTCCCTGATTGCACAGAAGGAGCGAGGTCCCCGGCCGTGTCTCCGGTCCGCCTGCGGTACCCTGCCCCAAAAAAGTAAAGTAAAGTTTTTATTTGCACAATTAATTAAAATCATTGCAATATATACACTCAGGAATGACCATTGAGAAAAAAAAAATGATATTTGAGTCTGTTAAAAACGAAGAGTTTATAGATTAGGAAAGAAGGGCAAGGAAAAGTCACTAGGAGGGGATGGAACTCAGACTTGGTCCAGGCCGGCAGTGATTGACTGTGATGCAGCTCGGTTGCCCTTACGGTGTGCTGTGGCCCTGGTGTGTGGTGGACTTGTGAGGCTGACCCCCCTCGAGGCTCATCTGCCTGTCCTGCATCGTCCGAGTCTATGATGAGCCGACAACGAGAACTGGAGATGTGAGGGGGGGGCACCCATCCTCCTCGGTGCAGGGTGAGCAGCGGCGGCAGTGCTGATGCCCTGTTCAGGAGGGGTGAACCACGCCTGCCCACACTTGTTTAGGATACTTTTGATACTCGCTTGATGCGGCGCTGAGGGTGAAGCCCCAAGCTGACCCGTTACTCCTGAGTACTGGCTGGGGGGCCCAGTGATATAACCAGATGCTGTGGGAGCAGAGTTACACCTGAAACGGACTGGCCCTTCCGCATTCGGGGTCTCTGTGACCCACTGATGGAAAAGTGACATAAGCTACCTGCTTCGTGGGTGGAAATATGGGCGCTAGAGTCTGGTGACACATCCTTTGTGTGCTTGGACGACCAGTGGGTGCGGAGACCGCCCCACCTGCTGGCCGGCTGGGAGACCCAGGCATTGATTTGCAGAGACTCCTGGGGGCGAGGTGACGCTCCGACTGTGACCTGAGTGTTTTGGAGACATGCAGTAGGCCCTGCGGCCCTGGCCCATGGGTATAATCTTCTGTCCAGTGACTGGTAGTGACGGTAGAACGGCGTCTAGATGGCGACAAAGCAGGACGCAGAAAAACCCTTGCCCAGATCCTCCAAGGGGTCCAGAAACATTCAAACTAATAAATTGGATCGATATACTATGCCCAAAGGGTCCCCCACGAAAATAAAGAGGGCTCAGTCGGTGGGGAGAGACGGAACGGTCCCTCCCACCAAACCAACTCTGACGGATCTCATGGCAGCCATAAATGAGGTCCAGGTGTCCCTAGGCCATAAGATGGAAACTTTGGATAACAAATTGGACACGGTTATGATTGAGGTGAGCTTAATACGGGCAGATCTAACGAAGGCGAGCGAGAAAGTCAAATCACTTGAAATTAAGATGGGCAGTCTAATCGATGACGTGGCACTGCTGCAGCAGGAGGTAAGAGATCTGAAGGCCTCAAGAACCCTTATGGATCGTAAACTTGATGAATATGAAGGGAGGGCCAGGCGGAACAATATTCGCATTCTTGGGGTGTCTGAGAAATCGGAGGGCCAAACCCCAGATCTGTTTGTCGAAGACATTGTCCTCAACCACCTCAAGCCTAAGGGACTGAGTAACCTCTTTACAATCGAGTGCGCACAGAGTGCCGGGGGGAAGGCCAAGGCCGGGTCCCCCCCCCCTCACCCGATGATTGTGAGGGTCCTGAACTTTCTGGACAGTGATGTGATCTTGCAGGCGGCGCGTACTGGGACCCCCCTGCGGTATGAAAATGCGACGCTATCCTTTTTCCCTGACTTTACACAGATGGTGCAGAAACAAGGACAAAGCTTCTTGCCGGGGAAGAAGCTCAGGGACAAGGGACTGCAACATGCTATGATGTTTCCGGCCCGCCTGCGGGTGGAGCTCGATGGCAAGGCTTGGTTCTTCGATGTCCCTGAGGTGGCAGCAGACTGGTTGGACAGTAAGCATCCAAGCGAGTCGGAGGACCGGGATCGAGGTGGAGAAGATGAACAATAGTAATAAGCATTAATGTGTAGTATTGTAATGTCAGGGGGTGGGGTGGCTCCACAGTTGATTTCTTGCCCAGATCTGTTTAATTGACAATTACTGTGGTTTGCCCCAGATTCGAAGAAGTGTTTGGGGAGGCAGGGGGGGTTGGCCCTCCTTCCTATTACTACATTTAGTTTGTAGATTAGTGTTTGGGCGACGGGCACACTGCTAGTTGGGGATGGGCAATAGCCATATGCAGGGGTGCAGGGAGGGGGGTTGAGAATGATGGGGTTTTATGGTATTGGGATTGCATTGTTTGCATTTATATTTGGAATTTGTTTTATTTTTTTGTTGCATCTGGTGGCATAGCTATGATCGGATTGTTTCCTTATCACCATAATGTCTCCTCTTAGACAGGGATCGGGGATAAATGTGCTCCGTTGGAATGTGAATGGTCTTGGGGATAAAATTAAGAGGGGAATGGTGAACCAGTTGATTAGGTGACATTCCCCAGATGTAGTACTGCTGCAGGAGACACATCTTGTAGGTAATTGTTGCATGGCCTTGCACAAGGGCGGATACATGCTGGTGGCTCATGCTCGATTCACTACCGGATCTAGGGGGACTGGTAGCCTAGTGAAAAACTATTTTCCCCTGGCCATCCAGGCCATATGGTCTGATCATAGAGGCAGGCATATCGGTGTATTGGGGCTGTGGGAGGGGAGAACCATTACTTTTATGTCTGTTTATGTCCCACCAGCCCTTCAAACCAACACTTTCCGAGACCTGGGTGCAATTTTCCTGACTCTGCCCATGGGCTTATTGGTGATGGGCGGGGACTTCAATGCGGTGATAGATGGAGAGATAGATAGACACCCAGCCCGAACTCTGAAGCTGTCCCAGAGGTGGCTTCCCAAGTTCTTAGAAACAACGGGGCTTACTGATGGTTGGAGATTGAGGAACCCAAGCGATATACACCACACACAAGCGTCTGCTGCTCACCACACCCTATCCAGAATAGATTATGTACTTATACCGGTGACTCAGGCAGCGAGGGTCCGAGAGGTGCGGCACTTGGGTAGGGGAATCTCTGATCACTCATCAATTTGGCTCCAGGTAGCGATTGGCCAACATGACGTAGGAAGAATAGCCCCCATAAATGCATAGCTCCTAAGAGACCCGGCCACCAAGAAGGAAATCGCCACAAGTATGGAAAGGTACTTTCACGAAAATGCAGACTCCTTCGACTCGGCACTGACCCTGTGGAAGGCATACAAGACCGTTATTCGAGAGGAGGCTTTATCATTAATCGCAGGGAAAAGGAGGAAAAGTCGGGCAGAAGTAGACCGGGTGGGGTCGGAGGTAACCGAGATGGAGATTGAGGTATCCAAGGTTGTGACCCCTGAGGGTACACACCGGTTGAAGCTCCTTCAGGATGAATATAGGAGCCTGGCTAGAGATTGGGCCAAATCACAACACACTGACACTCAGAGTAGGATATACGAACACGGTGACAGAGCAGGTAAACTGATAGCGTGGCTGGAGAAGGGAGAGTGGGCGTCAAGGTTAGTGCCGGAGTTGCAGAAAGGTGACTCCGAAAGGATAATTGACCTGCAACATATAGCGAACGAGTTCTCGGAATACTATGGTGAAGTATATACCTCCACGGGGATACACAGAGGCAGAAAATGCAGCCATGATACATGACATTCGTATGCCCACAGTATCGGAAGATGATCAGAAATACCTAGATTCCCCTCTCACAATTGATGAAGTGGCGCAGTGCACTCCGGGAAGGCCACCGGCCTGAACGGTATTCCTGTAGAACTGTATAAACTGAGTGCAAATAGGCTGGCTCCGTTTCTTTGCGCCATGTTTGTTGAGAGTAAAGAGGGGGGTCAGCTCCCTTACGATCAGCGGGTAGCTAATATCGTTGTTATTCATAAAGCGGGGAAGCCGAAGACGCACTGCTCCTCCTATAGGCCCATTTCGCTGCTGAATGCTGAGCCTAAAGTACTGGCGAAGCTCCTGGCGACGAGCTTGGCCAGAGTCATCACCACCCTGGTTCACCCGGCTCAGTCTGGCTTTATGACGCGTCGAAACACAGCCCTTAACCTGCGGAGGCTACATGGGATATTGGGCGGGGCCCCACAGATTCTGGAACTGGCGGTGCTGGTGTCTCAGGATGCCACCATGGCCTTTGACAGGGTCGAGTCGCCCTACTTATTTGCAGTTTTGGGAAAGATGGGCTTTGGTCCTGAATTCATCAACTGGGTCCGCCTCTTATATGCAGATGCCCTCACCAGGGTTGTGGTGAACAACCGGAAATCCGCTGACTTACCTCTGGGCAGAGGTACGAGACAGGGGTGTCCCCTGTTCCCACTTCTATTTGCCCTGGCTCTCGAGCTGTTGGCGGCGTGGGTCCGAGGGGACCGGTCAATCAGGGGGCTGCGTTGGACACTGGAGTGGGAGGACAAGATTTCACTTTACGCCAATAACATCCTGCTATACCTCACCACTCCTAGGGAATCCCTGATCTGTTTTCCTGATGTGTTTGCTATATTTGGGAAATACTCTGGTTTTGTGATTAACTGGTTGAAGTCAGTGCTCTTTGTCCTTAGGGGAAATCCTCCGGTGATCCCGAGTTCCTGCCCGATACAGATTGAGCCGGTGGGGTACCGATACCTCAGCGTTTATGTGACATTAGACCCGAAGTTGCGATATGCAAACAATTTGGGGCCCCCGCTGACCCGGCTTAGGAGGGATGTGGCGAGATGGAGAGCGTTGCCGCTCTCACTCTTGGGCAGGGTGGTGCTCTTCAAGATGATGGCCCTCCCCCGATTCTTGTATGCACTTCAGAATGCAATGGACCCGGTGCCATCGTCCTACTTTAGGAAAATTGAGGCCCTTCAACTACAGCTTCTTTGGGAGGGAAAGCCGTGCAGCGCCTTCTCTAAACTTTCCCTTCCCTGGTATGATGGTGGAATTGGCTTGCCAGATTTGCGGAAATACTACTGGGCCTGCCAGCTTGCGGCGGTGAACCACGCTGTCTACGGGTCTCCCGGAGACCCCGGGTATGCGATGGACCACGAGCTGGTGCCAGGGGGCGACTTCACTAGGGCATTATAAGCCAGGGACAGCGGATTTCCCCTCGCCGGGCCATCGGCTCATGCAGTGCAGGTGTGGCACGCAGCTAATCGACATCTTAAATGGGACGGAAAACTCACACTTGCCACCCCACTATGGAACTCGGAGAGGCTGGGCAGCCTGTGGAAAACAAAGGGATTTGACAAAAGGGATCACATTGGGATTACGCAGATCAAGGTTATTTGGGGAAAGGATACAGTTCTTACATTCGGTGCCCTCCAAGAAAAGTACCATCTACGGGAGAGTGAGCATTATCACTACCTCCAAGTCCGGCATGCCCTACTTACACATATTCCCAGAGGCTCCACGCTTCCAGATGCCTCCCCCCTGGAATATCGAGTGTTAGACGGTCATCTCCCGGAAAAGACCATCTTATTAATATATAAAATACTTATCAATAATATGGTGGACCCGCTGGTAATTATTCGGGCACAATGGGGCACCGATGGCTTGGAATTAGGTGATGAGGACTGGAGGGAGCAGTCTCCTCTACCAAAGGTAGTGGCTATTCAGATGAGACTCCAACTAGTCTAATTAAAGAATCTACATAGGTCATATGTCATGGGGCCCCAGCTGATGCACATGGGTCGGGCTGAGGACGGGGAGTGCCGGAGGGGGTGCGGGGAGCTTGGAACCTTCATGCATATTTTGTGGCATTGTGCAGTGATACAGGATTATTGGAGTAAAATTCATGGTAAGATGCAAGAGGTGCTAGGGGTGGAGATGACAATGGAGGCTCGAAGGTGTGTTTTAAATGTCTGGGAGCCCACGGATCTGAGCGTGTATGGAAGACAGTGGGCGGCCCTGGCGTGTATGATTGCCAAGCGTAACATCGCCCAGCTGTGGGGTACCAACCAACTGCCCCGGGTCAAGGAGTGGACGGAGGACCTGGATTGGTGCATGTACAGGGAGTGGTCTGTCTACATTGCTAGGGTCTGTCCTGCGAAGTGGGGGAAGGTTTGGGGAGCCTGGAATAGGTATTGTGGTGATATTTGTGTTCCTCAAGTTGTTCGGGACGAAGCGGTAACACAGGAGTCCCCGTGAGCCCCAAATGTATCATCTTGCCGTACGGAAATGTATATAAGACAAATGTGAAGCGATGTATGTCACCTGATGTTTTCTTTTGTGGTTTTGTTAATAAAAAAGATTTTTTTTTAAATAAAAAATAAACTTGCTTTTTCAGAATCGCAGTCCAACATTTTCTGCATCAGGAAATTTTGTGCTTTATTGAACAGCCTTTTGATCAAAAATAATACTTTATTACTGGGATTCCATTTGTTTAATGAGCTCTCTCTGAAATTTTTAATGAGAGCCATTTTCGCCTTTTTGCAGTTAGACAAAAAGGAAGCTGAATATGCCACACATCAAAACCAATTTACATTAATTGGAAAAAATCAACTTAATTTTAGTGTCTTACACGTGCCACATCATGAATGTGGAATGCATATCTAAGGAGGCTGAAGAATGAAGCATGCTTTTTAACAAGATGGTAGTCCACAGATGGTCAAATCAAAGACCTAATGACGAATGTCCAAAGCCTCGAAAAGGATTAACTTTATAAGAAATGTGCAAGTGAAACATTAAAAATTCATATAATGCTCCAGAGGGATTGCAAAAGATAGCACTGTATATTTCTTCTTCTGAGCACCTATGCAGAGTTGGAAAAACCCTTAACGTGGTGCCAAGGAAACTGTCCTTAACAATACTAGTTATCAGACCAATTATACCAGCATGGCATTAACAATGTAATACACCCTAATACAAATAATGTTTGGATCTGGTGTAGCTGCACAATATAATGGTGAATAACATGAACAAATGAGCTTTGGGTCTGCTTTGCGTGTGTTGTTACCAGAAACATTTACCATGCATAATATTGAACACACAGTCTTTACCATGCAGGTAATTACTACGTAAAGAGGTTTATGCTATTGGCTTTATATTTACCACTTATCCTTTATCATGCAGTACTTTACCACTCAGATACCTATTTTTAAATAACACAATTTTGTGTTATTTGAAAAATGTTTTAGGTGTTAGGGGGTGTACAGAGGTAAAGGGTGGTAGGGTCGTTTTTAAGGTTTAAGAGTGGGTGGCGGTAAATGTATGTATGGGTGATTTTGGGGTTTCTATGGTGGGTAGAAGCAAAGGGAGGTACAGGTTATTTTAGGGTTGTGTGGTAGATTTAGTGTAAAGGGTGGTAAGAGTAATAAGAAAGGGTAATAAAAAATTACTTTTTGTCAATACAACCCTCGAAATTCACTGAAAAGCCCAAAGGGTAACGCAATGTTGTAGTCAGTTTGATAAAAAAGATCTGTTTTTTATTTTTTTAAATGGAGAAATTCACTGAAATAAACAAATGTTAAAGTAACGTTATACTTAGGTGAATATGTCAGTGACACAATTAAGATTTTAAAATTTAAAAAAATGCAGAAATTCACTTATTATAGTTAGCAGTGCTAACTATAACTTACATTACAACCATGCACTGTTTATGATCTAATATATGACATCACTCATGACATGTTCCATGACATCATTGATGATATCACTGATGACCTCATTGATGATATCAGCGAAGGCATCACTGATTACGTCATCCACGCTCCATTTTCCTGCATATTGCTGGATAAATTGGTATGGCATCGTCTGTAAAAAGTTCACATTTGCAATCAGCCACAGATATATGGGAACACCTCGATTAGTACGTTATTCAATCTTTATAAAACTATTCTGAGAAAGCCAAAATAGTGAATGCCAGTTCCAAAACAAATGCCCTAATATGGATAGCTTTTATCTGTATTAAACACCTGACACACACCAAACCTATATTGAGAAATGAAGTTGATATCAGTTGAGAACTGAGTATTGTATCAGTGTTTAACCTATAGAGAGAGTTCATTCTATACCCCACTGTTTGAAAACAGTGAAATTCTCATGAGAAATACACTACAGAGTTTTAAAAAACACTATTTGCTCAAAATAACCAAGATCTGAATGTGCTAAAGATCATACTACCTGCACCCTTCATACTGTGGTGAAAACTTTGTCTGAAGCAAAACAAGCATGCATGCATAGGTTAATACCTGGTGCATATCCTCTTGCATGCTAAGTATAAATGGTCATGCTGACACAATTCTCTCTAATATATCAAGGCTGCTTACAAAAGTTAGTATATAATATGTAAACTCTTTCTCATTTTTGAAACTTTTTCTGCAGAACCAAAAACCTGTGTGGAGCATAATGAATAAAAATCAACTGTTACTTGCAATCAGAGTTACTCTTGAACGTACACATTTCTAATGTGTTCCTACATCTACACAGCTAGGGTGCATTAGGAGCACAGCGTTTTTAAAACACTTCAACACATTAGCTGCACCCAAGCTGTACAAAATTATGTAGAATAAATATGGTAGTAACTCGCCAGTATGTAAACTGCAAAACAAACGTGTACACTCACTGGATGTTGTCACCAGTGATGGCATCAATGATGTAATTTGAGATGTCATCATTGATATCATCAATGATGTCATAGAACATGTGATCAGTGATGTCATATGTGAGGTCATAAGCAGTGCATGGCGGGGGCCCAGGTTATAGTTAGCACTGCTACCTTCACAGTAGTTGTCCCTTTGACACCTCTTCTCCAGATCTAGGGGGACAGCATACCTTTCTACAGCCCCCTTAGAGAGCTTGTTTACTTATTTTCCATACCACCTCCAATTTTTCAGAGAAACAGTAATGGTGGTCATTTCATTTCCAACATTCCGACTGCCAGCCAATCAGAGCGCTTACTCTCTCAAGACTTAAGGGAGATTTTTGGCTACCCCAAGAGTGTGAAGGCTTGTGGGAAAAATGTGTCTCTTGACCAATCACATGCCTTCATTTTTTATTTTGCACTCTTGTGGGACTCTTGCGAGACCAGCTGTTGAAATGTACAATTAATTTTGACCCTCAATTTCTCAGAAATTACTGAACAGATTTACACCAAATCATAAAAAGCACAATTTGTGCACAAAGATCTAGCATCCTGTTGAATTTGGTGTAATTCTGTTCAGCAGTTTTTGCTGAAGCTTTGTCTGAAGAAGCCTATGAAAAATGTTTGAGGATTTAACATTTTGGGACTCCCCATTTTTCTCGGCCCCTGCTAGACAGACCACCTCAAAATATTCCAGGAAGGAGCTGCGGTGGATGAATTTTTGTGTTGGAAAGTTCTGTGAAGATTTGTCAAACGCAGCAAAAGTTATTAGCGGACCAAAAAAGGCTCTGTCTATGGAAAAGCAGACTTAACTAAAAATGCATATTGGCGACCATCAGTAGGTAATATATATATATAGTAGGTCATTTTTTGTTTTTCCAATAACTTTGGCTCCGTTTGTGAATCTTCACGAAATTTTGAAAGCTAGTATGACAGTTGGTTCAGTTCACATTTTGAAAGTTTTGGTGCAATTCATCAAGTGGGGGGCAAGGAAAATGCAATTTTCCATAGGGATTTTAGACATGACTACAGCCCAAACCGTTGGAAAGAATTATACAAAATTTAACAGAAAGATAGCTTATGGTCCAGAAAGCATCCTTTTTGTAAATTGGTTTTAAATCCATTCAGTAATTTTTAAGATAGTAATTGAAATCCAAATGTGTATATACAGGAACATGGAGGCTTTGCATGCCCATCCAATGTTGTGCTGAGATCTGATTGTCTGCCAACACTTCAACCAGGAAGTGTTGGCAGCTATCCTGGGACTCGGCTTGTGCTAAGTCCTACTAAAAACATTTAAAAAAAAGAAAAGGGGCCAGGGAAGTAATATCCTGACCATCTGTTAACAGGGCCAAATAGCACCTATTAAAAACATTTTTGCTGCAAATTTCATATACGCAAATTCCCATACTTGTTTAGAAAACAGCATCTGGGCGAACCAGGCCCCCTCCTGAGGCTCCTTGAGCCCCGGGGATCACTACCTCCCCGGGGCTAAAGAAAGATCAATGGGGGGCTGTGTGGACCCCTTTGAGCCCAGGGGACCACTACTTCCCTGAGGCTAAATAACACCCACAAGTCCCCCACAGCAGGATTGCTTAGACCTCATTGGAGGCCCCACCCCCTTTCTCAAACCCTCTGCAAAAGGGCCTAGTGGTGCAGTACTGATTGGGGGATAAAGTCCCCTTGGCAGCTGAGGGTCGGTGGGGGCCAAGTACCACTATTGTTGCCACAAGTAGGTCCCCACCAACGGGATTTCACAGACCCAGTCAGAGACACTGCCCCCTTTCTCAACGATTATGCAAAGGGGACTCCTGATGCACCACTGATTAAGGGATAAAGTCCCTTTGGCTGCCGAGGGTCAATGGGGCCAAGACCCCCTATTGTTGCCACAAGTAAGTCCTCCACAGTAAGATTGCTCAGGCCTCAACAGTGACCCCACTCCCTTTCTCAAATACTCTTCAAAGGCGTTTTCTGGTTGGGGGAAGAAGTCCCCTTGGCTGCAGAGGGTGTTGGGGGCCAAGAACCCGTGCCATTGCCACAAGCAAGTCCCTCACAGTGGGATTGCTCAGACCTTGTCAGAGGCTTAACCCCCTTTCTCAACATCTTAAATGATATCACTGATGACATCACCCATAGAAGCACTCACACACCCACTCACACCCCCATATAACCTCTCATACCCCCACTCAAACACCCACACAACCACTCACATAGCCATTTACAGACTGATACAAGTTCTTATACAACCACTCACTTATCCATAGAGCTACTCACATGCCCACTCACTCACTCATAGAGCCTGACTATACAACCAGTCACTCACTTATACCCACTGATATACCCAATAACCCATACAACCACTCACACACACACCCACACAACCACTTACATACCCATTCACATATCCAAACAACCACTCATACAGCTACTCACTTACTCATACAGCAAATCCCACAATCACTCACACACCAACTCACTTTACCAAACACTCACTCTAACAGCCACTCACTCACCTATGCAGCCACTTGCTAATCCATAGAGCCACTCACACACCCACTTACTCACTCATAGAGCCTGATCATTCAACCAGTCACTCACTCATATAGGCACTCATACAGCCACATACTCACCCATAAAGCTAGTGACACTCCCAGTTATTAACCTATACATTTAATCACACCCACACTCACTCACCCACACAGCCTCTCAAAAGAGCCACTGGCTCACTCATACAACTAATCACACACTCACTCACACACCAATACAACCACTTACATACCCATTTACACATCCATACAACCAAGCACATATCCACTCACTCACCCATACAGCAAATCCCACAGACACTCTCTCTTCCATAAAGCCACTCACACACAACTCACTTAACCAAACTCTCACTCTAACAGTCACTCATAGAGCCATTTACTTACCCAGTCACTCGTTCATATAGCGTTTGAGACCCCGACTCACTCAACCCTACAGTCACTGACATATCAACTCACCCACCCATGCAGCCACTCACACAGCCATTCACTCAACCACCCATACAGCCACTGACACACCCACTCACTCACCAATACAGCCACTCAGACAGGAGCCTCTTATCAGAATCGGAACTCTGCTGTCACGCTTGCCACTCTTTTGCCGGTCCGTTTGCTGGGGACCTGCTGACTTGCTGGGTGATTGTTTCAGGGACTGCTACCATCTGGGCACCTGGTCCCCCCCGCCGCCTACCAACCGCGGCCGCCGAGCGGGGGGACTAAAACCCCCACAATCCCTGGTAGTCCCGCCCACCTATGTCCTCGGACGCGCCCGGGGCACGCGCGGGTGAAGCCCGGGTCAAGGGCGGGGCCGTTTTGTGGCCGTTCGGGGGCCGGAGGAGGCTGGGCTGGGCCCCCCCTTGGCCCTGTGAAAGGATATTCCCGGTACATTTTGGAACCCTGAAGTGAGAACTATTATCCATATAGCTATTGTAGACTGTCTCTGCTTAACAGATAAACATGTGTAACAGAGAAAATCTTAGTGCAAGCTGTTTTAAGTAGGCTTTCCTACACCTGGACATCAAGCACTGACCCTTTGTAGCATTTAATATAGAATCCCATTAAACAGACCAATGAAATGCCTGCCCCAGTAACAAAGAAGCAGGAGGTGCAAAAACCTCCTCTACCGAGTCTGACGCCGATTGACCGCATGTTGCAAAAAACTATTGGGGCGGTGGCAAGCGCCATCGAGCGAACGGAGAGACGCTTTTCACTTCCTGCTGGGTCTCTCCCCCCTTTACCACTAACTAATATATCTGAGACTACTATCAATTCCCAAGACTCATGTCTTGCTCCATCCTTCGTATCTCTTCCAGGCACTTGCCATATTACAAACACGCACATCAGTTCTACTGCCATAGGCAACGCAACCTTAGAGTTACAGCCCCCGCCAGCTAGTTTATCCCCGTCTCTCTCCATGCATAACAAACGCTCCTCTTTGGGGACAATTAAAGCAGTTATTACTCCACCAGAACAGAGAAGAGGGGAAAATCTAGAGGATGATATTAGCATTCCACTCCAGTTACGAGAACTGAATACATCAATGGACTCGAATAAGGATGCATTACAGGTAGACATACCGTTAGAAATCTCATCCAAGGACCAATCCCTCGTTGATCTACTAAGACCTATCACTCCAAATACCAAACAGGCCCAGAGCAACCCGCAAAAAAAGAGAAAGCGTAGGGGGGCAATCAGCAAGGTAGGAGTGCTAAGACACCAAAAATAGCACAGAGCCCACCTCGGAAAGAAGCGACGTATACGAAGCCAACCATTACAGCTAGGAAAAATGGGTCGGAGCATCAACCCCTGCAATCTTTTTTTATGGAAGAATTAATGGGGAATATGGAAAAATTAGTTAGGTCGCTAATACTTCCCCTAGTACAGAGGGTTAAAATTATGTCAGAAAAATGGGGGGAACTCGAAAACATGATTAAGAAGAACATAGACCAAACCAGGGAGCAAATAATAAACACACAAAAAAACTCTATTTGTCATCCAACCCCTGTATCTTCATCATTAGAGAAAAAACAAAATAATAAAACCAATCTGCACCTGAGCATGAAAGAGAGACTACTAGCAAAATAGACAAGGGTCACACTAATTCCACCGGGAAAAAAGGGGAAGGACAAGTGCAAAAATCAGGAAATGGACAAATTGGGAAAAAACAAATAGAAGTAAATAGGACTCAATCCCACCTTAATCCCTCAAATGTATATAGGAGGAAAGTAGACCTTCCACCACAGGCCGCCCCCTATGTAGTGATTCTGACGGGAGTACCAGAATTAGAGGAAGGTAAGGCTGAAGACTTTCAATCCCTGAAGAACAAGGTGGTTCATTGGTTGGCAAAAAATAGTCCGTTACCTCTAAATATAAATGGGGAAATACTCCACGCTAGAAGATTGGGGTGGCTGGGCCACAGACCCAAGGATTTATGGGAGGATGTGATCATTATAAATTTTAAGGATCACAGAGTAACCAAACATATTGGGGAATGGTTTGACGACAGAGGTGGGGAAGGAATCACGACACAGGATTTAACCTATTTCTACTCCCAGTCGTTAGTGCAGAGACCCCCTCGTCCACCTCCCATACGTGGTCACAATACCAACTACAACACCAACTGCCCACCCTTTAACGTCCCCAAATTTAACCATTATTCCATGCTTGCGGGGATGGAAGGAGTCGATTGACTCCATAGCTGGGAGTTGGGCGATACTCTCGCATGTAATCATTGCGTAAATACAGAAGCCCCAAATATTGAGAATAATGATAATCCATCACAATTTTCGGATATGGGGAGCCCAATAGCAGGACAAAAGTGTATGGGAAAATCTGCAGTAGACAAAAACAATACTAGTACAAATTAGGATGGCCCTTTCTTTCCCCTAACAGAAAAGGCTCAAGTGGGTAGGCAAAGTGGAGACCCAAAGTTAGAAATGAAAGGAATGATATCTGAAAAAGTCCAGGTAAAGGACGGCCTTACTATAAAGCTTCTTTTTTGGAACATAGCTGGTCTCCGCTCCAAGATAGAAAATGGTACAGCAGTCGAAATCATACAAGACTACAGTATAATTTGCCTCCCGGAGACCTGGTCAACCTCTGAAATTCACCTGACAGGGTATAAAACCTACTTTTCTCCCGCAATAGCGGTAGCATCTGGCAGAGCGAAAGGTGGTCTAACCATATTTATATCAAACACAATAGGGGAGATGGAAATAACCACTATTGAACTTAAACCAAACTATCAGATAGTTCGCCTTTGCTTCGAGAGAGCTGAGGCGGTCCTCCTGGTCAATTTTTACATTAAGCTAGTAGAAGCTGATCTTTTAAAGGTTCTTAGGGGGCTGAGTCAAAAACTTTCCCCCATAGCAGAAGGGCAAATGGTAGGATCAACGATAATTTGGGGAGGTGACTTTAATCAACATCCCTGCCCATTAAGCAGCCAAAACGTCTGTGGAATCACAGATGAAAATGAGGAACCAACAGCTCACTTTTCTCATTCGCGCATTAGGGATCAGTTAAATGAAATCCTTATTGATCTAGATATAAAAATTGCTAATGCTAAAAATCCGTTAACCCAGATGCTAGATCCAACATTCCATGGTAAGGGCAGACAAACTACAGTCGACTTTATCCTGATATCAAATACAGCTGATAAAAGGGCTAAAAGATTCACGACATTGGTAAATTTACTGAGTGATCATAGTGCTCTAACTCTAACGTATTGTATATTGCAGGATCACCGAAATGATCATATAGCAAGCATCCTTAGGCAAAATATAATACATCTAGATAAAACCAATGGATTTTCCATAAAATGGGACAAGGTTGACCCCTCGGAAATAACAAGGAGAGTCCTAAAAAAAGTCTATTGTTCCTTACTTAAATGTTTGGACCTAGAGACATCAGATGAGGATGTACTAGGAAATTTCGGCTTAGTCCTCAAAACGATACATGAGGCACTTCTAGTTGAGATAAAGACATTAGAACCAAAAAAGATAGGATGGTTTAACCACAAATGTACAGCAGCACTCACAAAATTAAAAAAGGCCCTGAAAACCCCAAATAGGGTATCTCAGGAAATAGTAAGCCTTAGGAGAGAGTATAATGCAGCACTAAGGGACAGAAAGAGAGAACTGAAACAGACACTGTGGGACCAACTACTCAAAAGCTTCAGGCTTAAAAACAGTGCAGCCTTTTGGGCCATAGTTAAATCACCATTCCTTGGAGATAGTAAAGAGGGACCAAGCATGGATGTAGCGATTGAGGAATCAACTTGGGTGGGGCACTTTTCAAAATTTTTCGAGAGGGGTACACAGGACACAGGCATCCAGGAAAACACAATCCCTGCACTATCAGGGGTCACATACCCAATAGCACTGGAGATTACCATCGAGGAGGTACTTTTAGCCCTTAGAGCGAGTAAAAACGGGAAAGCTCCAGGCCCCGATGGGGTACCTATAGACCTATTTAAGTCAAACGCGGATCTTTGGGCCCCAGTGGTAACAAGGGTAGTAAACTCAGCCTGTAAGGTGGGACTTTTAGACTCTTGGTCAAAATCAGTCATGGTGCCCATTTTCAAAAAGGGTGACCGTGAGTAGGTATCCTGCTATCGCCCGATCTCACTGCTGGACTCATTAGGGAAAGTGGCGGGGAGGGTCAACCTAGGCCGCCGCCAGCAGTGGGCGGACGATAGTGGGATCCTCTCGGATCTCCAATATGGGTTTCGGGAGGGCCATGGGACAGTCGAACAGGCGCTTAATCTGACATTGATACTTGGCAAATATGTGTGTGCAAAGGCGGGCAGCATATACATGGCGTACGTAGACTTGTCAGCCGCTTTTGACTGCGTGTCCCACGCCAAACTTTGGTCCATGCTACTAGATATGGGGGTTGATCTCCCACTGGTAAATTTCCTTAGGGAATTATATACAAATGCGTCAGCCAGGGTGAGATTTGGGACAAGGGGCGAGTTAACTGCGTCGTTGATGGTGGAGCAGGGAGTACGACAGGGCTGCATCCTGGCTCCCTTCCTATTTACACTATATACAAATGGCTTGGAGGGCGCCATGTTGGAAGGGAGCCAGGACCTCCCACTTATAAAACATCGGTCAATCCCCGCTCTACTCTATGCGGACGACGCAGTGATACTAGCCCGCACACCAGTAGAGCTCCAGCGGCATTGTGCAGATACTCTAAATATATGGGCAACCTGGACCTGCGCATAAACATAAAAAAGACCTTTGTTATGAATGCAGGCCTAGGAGGAAAAAGGGCGAGGGACATATATTTAAATAATGAGAAAGTATCCACAACGACCCAATATCCATACCTAGGAATCATAATAGACCACAAGCTAAATTGGAAGGCAGCAATAGAGTCGAGAAGATCACACCTCGTCAGAGCTAATATGGCTCTTGTAAAGTTCTCAAAAAAATTAGGAAAGAGACCACCAGTCGAGCTTATACAGATTTATAGAGCAAAGTGTCAATCGGTAGCTCTGTACGGGACTGGAGTATGGGGGTATGCGGACACAAACAACTTACAAAAGGCGGAAAATGCTTTTATACGATTTCTCCTAGTAACATCAAGGAGCGTATCAACTCTTGCATGCCATATGGTATTGGGGTTATCTTACCTATCTGACCTTGCCAAGATACAGCCATTGCTTTTATGGCATCGTGTTTGGACAACAGATGAAAATACTCTCACCAAGCAAATCATATTAGATTGCATGGCTTTGGACCAATCAAAAAAAATCATCTGGTTGTCCTACATAAGGCGATTTCTTAAAGACCTAGGCCTGGAAAATTATTATCTGAAACCAATTACCATTAGGTCTATATCAAGGAAGAAACTAAAAGACCTTTTGCTCGCACATCTAGAAGAACTACATTTAACAAATGAAGCCCATAAACCATTGGTTCAACATTGTTTGTCCGTACAAACTACCCTCTCAATTCAGCCTTACTTAACCCACAATTTTACAACTTTTGAAAGATTTCTCCTGATAAGGTTCAGACTGAATATGTTCCATCGTCTAGTCTCTTTCCCTACAAGAAACAACTGAGTCTCGGAGCTACCTTTTTATCAGTGTGATGAGTCCTCTAATCAGGCTACTATTCAAACACTCTTTTTTTGTAAATATTACAGCGGACATAGAAAAATCTGGCTAGTCCCTTTAATAAAAGAAATGGGCTATAGGCGCTGCCGTCCAGCCCTGCTAGCATTACAGTTTCAGAGTAATGAATGGTCATCCAAGAACATAGTAAAAATTCTGAAATGCATCTTTCCGCATCGCCTTAACCTGTAAACTGTAAGAAATCCATCTATTCAGGAAAAACTTATTCTATCATGAAGTATGATTTTTTATGTGTAAATATGTTAGGGTCAAAAACCAGTACAAATTTGACCTATTTTTTAGTCAAAAAGGGGGTTTCCTTTTCTCTTTTAACAAGTTTATCTTTCAAGGTTTCACTTGGCTTTTTATCATTTAAAGAACAAAAATGAAATGAAATGTTTACCTTTTTTTGTAATGTAATGTTCATATGAAACACTTTTATGGGTTTTTTATCTGCCAAAAACCGAATAAAGATATAAACAAACACTCAGACAGTCACTAAGTCACCCACACAGCTACTGAGACACCCACATATACACCCATTCAGCTACTCATTCACCCACTCACATACCTGTACAGTCACTCAGACACCCACTCACACACAAATACACACAGTCACACAGATATTCAAATTCAAAATAAAAAGTAGTGTGATTCAAATAAAAAATAGAAAACTAATCACTCAGTAGTAGTACACATAGTATACCAATGTAACTTGTGTGGTACCCTAGTATATATATTTAACAAACAAAATCTTTTAGAAAACACTCACAATCACTGGATGGTGTCATCAGTGATGCCATTTGAGATGTCATCAGTTATGTCACCGACCATGTTATGAGTGATGTAATATGTGAGGTCATAGGCAGTGCATTGTGAGGGGGAAAGCTATAGTTAGCTCAGGTAACTATAACTGCTGAATTTCACTGGTTTTGGACAAGTAAAATTTAAGCCTAAGTATAACATCCCTATATGTGTGTATGAATAAATATTTATGATAAGTGGGAGTACTCTGCCTCACATCCGAGCACTCAATTTTGCCCAATGCATCATTGAAAATTCTGTGCATGAATACATTTACTTCAGTAGTAGTCTTTAATTTTTCACCTTTGCTAATGCAGCCTGTGCTGTGTAACTCTTGTTTTTTGATGAATTCCTTCATCAGTAGAGAGCAACATGTAATTTTGGGGGGGCGGAAACTCTGCCTAAACTCTTCTAATGTCCCTGTACCATTAAATGTCAGGAGGTGCATCAACACAAGCTCATCAGCTCAGTACCTCAAGGGAGCCTTTTCAATCAGAAAGAGGCTGGGAGCACCCTGCCTCACATACCAGCACTCTTTTTGTCCCAATGCATCATGGTAAATGCAGTGCATGATGACACTTATTTCAGTAGTGTTTTGTATTTTTTAAAATGTTCTCCCTTGTTGGTGCAGCCTGTTCTGGGTAACTCTAGATTGATCACTGTCACAATATCGAGGAGCAAAATATTGACCTGGCAAAATATCGATGAAAAAATATAGATGACAAAATATCAACTTCCTATCTACAAACAGGCAGACCCCCCAGGATATAGCGGCATGGATTCGCAAATTTAGCGGCACAAATATGGAAATTTAGCGGCACAAATATGGAAATTTAGCGGCATTTTAGCGGCACTTTATTTTACTCATAATCATTCATTTTCAGCCTTAAATCAATGGAAACTGTTTTATCAGAGTATTCCACTTTGAATAGGCAACCTGGAATATGGAATAGAGGAAGCAGCCCACAGGTGAAGGCTGTTATCCCTTGGAATTGCAGTTCTTCATCTGCCAGTTGGGCTATGCCGGCGAGACCCAGTTACCAGCATCACTGCCTCCTGTAATTATATCATAGCACCGGACATACCATTACCCCCCACACTTGTGCTCTGCTGTAAGGTAATCTGCATTTAGGTAGAGAAAAAGGTCGCTCACGCATAAAGGTTGGGCACTGGCATAGGTCTTAGGCTAGAATGGGGTCATGAGGCTGCTAGTCCAGCTATATAGTCTGCAGCTGACCACGAAAATGCCAGCGCACCCCGAGGGTGAGGAGAGTGGCACTGCTAAGGATGGTCTTTGCGCTCACAGCAGTCTCCTTCCTCGATTGAATTATACATACTGTTGTATTCCTTTATCTGGCGCTCTGTAAACCAAGCCTTCAATTGTTAAAATTACAGGGATACACCCAACATATTCCCGCCTGCATTAAAGCAATAATAATTCATTTGAGAAGCGCAGCGCATTCGGACCTCACGGAGAATGAAGAGTTTTATTATCGAACTAATAGGCCTCTTTTTTTTTCAATTACATGTCGCTTTTTAGTTTCTTTTTCTAACAAACCCAACTTATTAACTCCGACTTTCCAGCCTCAGAAGGGAAGTGCTCCCTACAGTTTCATCTCCATTTTTTTCCGGTGATGAGATAAGTGCTCACGGCAGAGGTTCTGGGGATTTCATTTTCGAACCTATTTCAAGAAACAAGCGATGCACGGGTGACTGGAAACTGCTGCTGGAACCCACAGGCACAAAGGAAGGAAGATGCAGGTCAGAGCCAGCCCTAATAGACACATCAAATATTGCCTTAAATATTACACAACTAATTTCTTTTGTTAGGAAGTCGCAGCGATGGCAACCGCTGCTGCTCATGTTAATTTATGCAACTCGATTTCTGAGGCACAAAAAAGATTATTAAGCAGGCGTGCAACACCCATTGCCCCCCCCCCCCCCCTCCCCGTTGTGTTTGTCAGCCCGGGCTGATAGAGCTTTGCAGACTGGCGAGCATCAAATTACAGCCGCACTTAAAGTACTTAACATGTCTTTAAAAGCCCATTACTTGCATGATGTGTTGAAAGCAGCGTGCGCTCGCTTCTCCCAAACATGCCTTTTTATATTCAGGGTGGAAGTCACAACCCTTGCGACCACAGATAATTATCAGACCCCCAGGATACAGCGGCTTTTGTTAAAATGCCGCGATTTTTACAAAAGTGCCGATTTCGCGGGCACTTTAGTAAAAATCGCGGCATTTTAACAAAAGTGCCGTTTTCGCGGCAAACCGCGAAATCGCGAAATCGCGATATCCTGGAGGGTCTGAACAGGTAAGTAAAAAAATACCGAATACAAAATATGGTTGTAAATAATATAGTTTGTTAAAATATTGAATTTTTTAAATGTCTTAAAAGTAATGTAAAATAATGAAATAATGAATATAATTAAGAAAAACATACTTAAAAATAATTAAATTACCTTAAAATTAATAAATAACTAATGTAAATAAAAAAAACACAAAACATGCATTTTTATGTTTTAATACATATATATGTTAACTTAATAATATTAAAAAATATTCAAAATGTTTTAGTGTTGGATAGCAGGAGGGTAAAATGTACTATTCCCACTCCAGTGAGTGCAACAGTAGGGGAAACGTTTGATAGCGGGAGGGTGAACATTACTATCCCCACTCCAGTGAGTGCAAGAGTAAGAAAAGCGTTGGATAGTGAGTAGGTAAAAATTACTATTGCCATTCCAGTGAGTGCAACAGTAGGGAAAGTGTTTGGTAGTGTAGGGGTAAAAATTACTATTCCCACTCCAGACAGTGCAACAGTAAGGAAAGTGTTGGGTAGCGTAGGGGTAAAAATTACTATTCTCACTCCAGTGAGTGCAACAGCAGGGAAAGTGTTGGATAGCGGGTAGTAATAATTTACTATTCCCCCTCCGCCAAATGTAACAGTAGAGAAATTGTTGGATAGCCGTAGGGTAAAAATTACTATTTCCACTCCAGAGACAGCAACAGTAGGGAAAGTGTTGGATAGCATAGTGGTAAAAATTATTATTCCCACTCCAGTGAGTGCAACAGTAGGAAAAGCGTTAGATAGCGGGTACGTAAACATTACTAATCCCACTCCAGTTTGTAAAACAGTAGGGAAAGTGTTGGATAGCGTAGGGGAAAAAATTATTATTCCCACTCCAGAGAGTGCAACAGTAGGGAAAGTGTTGGATAGCGTAGGGGTAAAAATTACTATTCCCACTCCAGTGAGTGCAACAGCAGGGAAAGTGTTGGTTAGCGGGTAGGAATAATTTACTATTCCCACTCCACCAAATGTGACAGTAGAGAATGTGTTGGATAGCTGGAGGGTAAAAATGACTATTCCCACTCCAGTGAGTGCAACAGTAGGGAAAGCATTGGATAGCAGGAGGGTGAACATTACTATTCTCACACAAGTGAATAAAACAGTAGGGAAAGCGTTGGATAGCGGCAGGGTAAAAATGACTATTCCTACTCTGGTGAGTGCAACAGTAGCGAAAGCATTGAATAGCAGGTAGGTACAAATAACTATTCCCACTCTAGTGAGTGCAACAGTAGAGAAAGTGTTGGATACTGTAGGGGTAGAAACTACTATTCCCACTCCAGAGAGTGCAACAGTAGGGAAAGTGTTGGATAGTGGGTAGGAATAATTTACTATTCCCCCTCCACCAAATGTAACAGTAGAGAAAGTGTTGGATAGCGGGAGGGTAAAAATTACTATTCCCACTCCAGAGACTGCAACAGTAGGGAAAGTGTTGGATAGCGTAGGGGTAAAAATTACTATTCCCAATCCAGTGAGTGCAACAGTAGGAAAAGCGTTAGATAGCGGGTAAGTACAAATTACTATTCCCACTCCAGTGAGTGCAACAGTAGGGAAAGTGTTGGATAGCGTTGGGGTAAAAATTACTATTCCCACTCCAGTGAGTGCAACAGCAGGGAAAGTGTTGGATAGCGGGTATGAATAATTTACTATTCCCACTTTACCAAATGTAACAGTAGAGAAAGTGTTGGATATCAGTAGGCTACAAATTACTATTCTTACTTCAGAGAGTGCAACAGTAGGAGAAAGTGTTGGATAGCGTAAGGGGTAAAAATTACTGTTCCCGCTCCAGTGAGTGCAACAGTATGGAAAGTGTTGGATAGCGTAGGGGTAAAAAATACTATTCCCAGTCCAGAGACTGCAACAGTAGGGAAAGTGTTGGATAGCGTAGGGGTAACAATAACTATTCCCACTCCAGTGAGTGAAACAGTAGGGAAAGTGTTGGATAGTGTAGGGGTAAAAATGACCATTCCCCCTCCAGTGAGTGCAACAGTAGAGAAAGAAATGATTTAATAATTAAATATATATGAACTAATTATCAATACCAATAAAATAATTACCAATTACAAATTACAAATTATTAATTATTAATTCATTATAAATACCAATTAATATTAATTATACAAATGTAATTACCTGTTAATAATTAATTAACATCAACATAATTTTCAGTACCAAAAATTAATAAATAATACATTGCTTTACCAATTAATAATTAATTAACAGTAAACTAATTATCAATACACAAACATAATTTTAATAATTACTTATTTACAATTAAATTACTTCCCACCCTATTCCCCAAAAAGCCCACAACCCACTCTGAATAATACATTAATACAATTATTATAATTATCAATTAATCAATTAATAAACATTAATTACCAATTAATAAAAAGTAATTGCTAATTATTAATTAACAATAAATTAATTGTCAATACCAATAAATAAAAATAAATAATTTCCTAATTATAATTAAATGACTTCCCACCCTATTCCCCTACAAACCCACAACCCGCTCCGAATGATAAATTCATACAATTAATATAATTATCAATTAATCAATTAATGAACATAAATTACCAATTAATAAAATATTTACCAATTAATAATTAAAGATACATTGTTTATCAATACCAATAATTAAAATAAATAATTACTTAATTACAATTAAATTACTTTCCACCCTATTCCCCTATAAACTTACAACCCGCTACGGAATCAAATTACGCAAATAACATAAAATGCATTACTTTAAAAAAATACAAACCTATGTTACAGAATATAATACATACTTTTAACACATATACTAACACTTAAAACACTATAAAAAATCTGATATTTTTAACAACTACATTATAACCGTCGATATTAGTAACTTCAATATTATGAAAATCGATATTTCTTACCTAAATTTCGATATTCTGCACCACTATATTTTTGTGACTCGATATTATGTTCACTCGATATTTAAAACTCAATATTTTGCCAATTCAATATAAAAAATTCAATATAGTGACCTTTCACCACTCTAGACACATGTCTCTGGATTCATTCCTTCATCAGTAGAAAGCAACAAGTAATTTTGGTGGTGTTGTCAAGTCTTCTCATATATTCATATTCCTAGGAAGTACTGCAAAATATGTAAAAAATTCAAAAATATTGTGTACTACACTATATATTACAACTATACTGTACTACATTGTATTTTCAAGTTTTAACACATTTGCAAAAAATTCTATGTAGGACCGTGATAATAGCTACAAATTACCCTGCTTCTTAAAAAAAATGTAAATGTGCAGTTCTCCCTAAACTGTTGAATGAATAAATAGAAACTTGTAAATATGTTTCTGTAATTATTAGCACTTTCACAAAGTAGAGGACAAGAATAAAAATGAATACATAGCTATATTTGAGCCCTAACCCAGAACGCAATAATAATGTGTTTGAAAATGACATGGCTGTCTTTTACGTTTTGTATTTTATATTGTTATGAATAAAATAAGATCACAATGACAAAAATCAATTAAGTACAACCAGAGTTATGAATTGTTAAAGAATAAATGAAAATGTAGTGCTTAAAATGCCAACTGGAGACGTCTGGTTGTGATTGACCGGGATAAATCTGTAAGTTCAGTCTGACTGCGATGGAGTGCAGGGTTGGATACAGGGACCAGCCTCGGTCCGCTGAAACAGTACCTTGGATGTGCAGACGTTAAAGGCAGTGCTGGGAGTAGAGGAGGTGATACATAGTTAATGATCGTTATGATGAAGGCGATGCGTATGTTCCGAGCTGTGCAACATTGATGATGCACCGGGAATGGAGACGAGATGTGAGAAGCAATGAAGCGATACATCCTGCAGACCGCTGGTTTGATGACAATGCTAATAGCAATGGAGTGATGTGTCTGCGCCAAGCCGCAGATGTGTTGGAAAATGGGGAATATGTGCCGCACAATCGGCAATACGATCTCCATGGTCCGTGCAGCAGTGGCAATGTGTCACGTTGAGGGAGATGCACCAGTTCTGATAATCACAGCATTGTTCATGATTTTTAGCAGTTGCACTGCTTTAGACACACTTCCAAGGGCCCAGGACTTGATTGGCACCACTTGGTAGGGCCAGGCATGTAGCAAGCAAAGCCCAGGGGCTGTTGTATGTTTATGAAAAGTCTTTGATGTCCATGAGACTTAGAGCACAGGGCAAGCCAGCATGCCATTGGAATCACTCTGGGTTCAAGTGAGATGGATCCAATTCTTCCAAAGCAGGTCAGAGGGTAGCAGGCAGCAGGGCAGAGCAGTAGAAAAGCAATTTTCCAATAGCAGCACTCCAACAGTTTGGAAGTCCCTGTAGCAGCATGGCATCCCTCTCTTGGTAGAGTTATTCACAGGTCCTGTAGTGTCTGATGTGGTGAAGTAAGAGGCACAATATTTATACCCAGTTGTGCCTTTGAAGTGATGGTGACTTCAAAGAGGGGCTTTCAAGTGCACAGAGGTCCCCCTCCCAGCTCTGGCTCCAGACGCACTCCCTGTTTGTGGGGAAGGACACAGCGTATTCAGGTGTAAGTGTCAGCTACTCCTTCCCAACCTGCCCAGAATGACCATTCAGGATGTGGATGGCCACTCAGTCCCACCTAATCTCCCTTTGTGTGTGGCTGTTGAGGGAATGCACAAAGTTCAGCTATCACCCACCCCAGACGTGCATTGGAGACAGACTGCAGGCACGCAGGGCTAAGAGCAGAAACATTCAATCTTTCTAAAAGTGGCATTTAAAAAAAGGTAGTGATACATTTGTCTTTACCAGTAAAGTGGTGTTATCATTTTCCTTCTAGTAACATGAAACATGACAGACCAACTCCTTCTCAATCAGGAATTACAGCATATAAGTGTAATAAGGAATTCCCAATGTTAACCTATGAGAGGGGTAGGCATCACAGTAATGAAAAACAAATGTGGGTGTTTTTCACTACCAGGACATGCAAAACTTAAAAGTACATGTCCTACCTTTTGATTACACTGCACCCTGCCCTATGGGCTACCTAGGGTATACCTTAAGGGTAACTTATATGTAAATACAAAGGGGTAAGACTTGGCAAGAGGTCTTAAGTGCAAAGTCGACACAGCAGTAAAAACTGCACACACAGTGGAAGGTCTGAGACATGTTTAAAGAGCTACTTGTGTGGTGGATAAGTCAATCAAACCATATTTTAGGAGAGAAGCACATGCACTTTAGCACTGCTGGCAGTGGTAAAATGCTCACAGTCCTAAGCCCAATCAAAAGAATTCAGCAAAATTGGAGTAAAGCAGGGAAAGGTTTTAGGAGAAGACAACCCTAATGATGTCTGGTATTGCACTTGTTTAGCAGGTGAGAAGTTTCAACTTGCAACTTCAGTACCTCAGTAAAATAGTCTGTAGAGCAAGTATTTGAATGAATCAAGGTAGTCCCCAGAGCTGTGCAAGGGTTCAATCGAGTGACTGGATAGTGACCTTAGGGAATACTCCAAAGAACATGCAACCCGAGGGAAGAGCCCAAAAAGCATGTGAAGAACCCTTAACGTAGCACAGCTAGTAGGGGAGCATGCACTATCCGCAGATCCATCAAGGACATCTTTGAGAGTGTGTGAGGACTTCTAGAGTACCAGGCAAGATAGCTGAATTAGCACGAGGTGACGTCAGTCACGTTTGTTGACCATGGCTGTTGCTTGGATAGATACCAACAATATTTCCAAATGGTTGGTCCTAAATGTAAAGCGGTTCCAGTAAAAAATGTAACTTGCTGAGCAAAGACATTTCTTTACTAGTTTGCCAAAATTTGTACAGATTAAGGGGAAAAATACTAGATGGGTTGTATCTGTAAGACTATGTGAAGGCCAGCTGTAATACAAGCACTTCAGCATCTAGCACAGTAAGAATAATAATACCAATAATAATAATAATAACAACAATAATAATAAGGTTTTTAATGCTTTACTAAAAGCCTGTTCTGAATCCAACATGCGGAGGTGGACAGACAAAACATTTCAAAGTTTTGTTGTTTTTACCGCAAATTATCTGCCATCTTTCCTGGCTTTAAGAAAGTGTGGAACCGTAGAAGTCGCAGCTGGTTTGATCTCAGGTCCCGATCCTGGTGGTATAATTGCAATTTCTGCCTGAGATAGCCCAGGGCCCTGGTCTCTGATTGCGCTGTAGGCCAGAGTGAGTGACTTAACTCTTCACTGCAGCGGCTATTCCGCCGCAGTGGTAAGGGGGAGGGGCGGCAGCGTGGCAGGCGCATGCTGGTGACGGAACCGCTCCATCACCAGCCGCGGTTGCGCTGTGCTCATGACAGAGCGGTTCCGTCACGGCCCCGCCCGCTCAATGGAACGCTCAGCGCAGGCTCGGAATCCGCGCTGCGCAGGCGTGCCAAGCGGGCCGTGACGGAACAGCTCCGTCATCAGCACAGCGCGACCGTAGCTGATGACGGAGTGGTTCCGTCACCAGCAGGGGAGGGGTTAAACACAATCCTCCTGCTAACAGGAAGCCAATGGAGTTACCTCAAGTGAGGGGAGATGTGATGGCGAAGCGACACCTGCCAAATCAGTGTGTCTGCGGCATTCTGAATTATCTGCAGCCTGCGGGCGAGATATGCTTGCAGGGCAGGTAAAGACTGTTGGCATAGTCCAGCTGAGAGGTCACCAGGGAATGGACCGTTGTCTTCCTGCAGTCCTTCGGCAGGAAATGTAAGAATTTCATGATAGATCTTAGAACCACTTGGTATCTTCCTTCAGATGAGAGAAAATCCGTCTAGATTGATAAAAAACATGAAACTCTGCAACTTCATGGCATGATTGAAAACAGTATCTAAAATGACTAGGGGGGGCACAAGGCGCACACCTGCTAGCAACGTTTGCATGTCTTAGCAGCATCTTTTGCCCCACTTCGTATCCTGGATAGTCTTGTTTTGAGGTCTGTATTTTTTCGTCTGTGCCACATGTTTAGAATGTACGTGTGCAAAACATGTATTAACGCTAACATGGAATTGCACTAATATAATCGTTGCCCTATGTCAATTCCACTTTAGGGCACGCATAAATGCATTTTCCACACAACTTATGCATTTCACACATGTGCACAGCAGATGCGATCTAAATGCATTCGTCGAACGTGAGAAAATTACCACACAAGCCAAAATTACCTTCAGAATTGTTTTCATGTGCAATTGTTTTTCGCAAACTCTTGTGCAATAGCCCTTTTCACATGCGGACTCTGCTCACGCCTTTTCATGATGCAGCCCCAGATGGGAAATTCGGAAGACCACCATAAAGCGCCCTGATATTTTCTTTTCTGCAGCTGATCTCTTTTTTGCTATTGTCCTAGCACAACAATGTGAGCATAAGCAGCATAATAGGTACCATTTCTAATAATTTGCGATTTTTTTTAGATTTGAATAATAATCTCAACACTCTACAGTGGTTTGCAATCTACAATTATCAGCAACAACATGTCCTACTAAGTAAAGCGATTCATCATTGTGGCACCGCAATATTCAATTATCTTTAAAAACTTCAACACGAATAAGGATGAAAAATAATTCCTAGCTAGTCTCCTCTTTCATCTTGCTCAGACCGCCTTAATTCTGAACATGCCTCACTGAAAATTGAGAGAAAATTAGGCAGCTGGAGGGGAAACGGCAGGCAAGCAACAGAAGGCTGTATCAGTTCTTCATGCTTCGGTCCAAGTTTTCAATTAGTGTACCATTGGTGTTCATGTCATTCAATGAATGTCTGAGGGACTGCCGCCTCCTTTACCATCTGCACCCATTTGGAACTAATACCATCTTATGCACGATAATGCTATTACTTGGAAAACTGCACACGCCTCTCCTGCTCACAGATCCGTGTATCAACCATGTACACGGCTTTGTCGTTACCAGAAACTGATTCAGAATTGCATTGTTTGTTTTCATTAATACTGAAGATTGATTGCGAACAAGAAATAATTTCCCCTTGAACTAATTACTCAGAATCACCACGTGAGAATCAGTCTTAAGCCAACAATGCGTTCTTTCAAGCCGTAATACTTCGAAATTGCTGAAAGTTAACAGCTTAAGTCTCATGTTAATTATGAAACCACTTTTGAGCACAATTCTTAGGAACATCCATCAGCAACCGGAGCTTTGCTCCTTTGTTTGGGTGCATATTTACATATTTTTAGAATTTACAAAATGTTTCCAAGTTTGACCCTGGAAAGGATTTAAGAATTCCCCATTTCGACTATGCAATGTCATCTATTTATACATAGTAGTAAATATTTTGTAATTTGTCATTGACTACACCTTTGCATTTTTGCGATTTAAATTTGAGCGGGCCTATTCACAAAGGTAAATATAGATGTGTTTATTTACTTGTGTTTATTTACTGCCACACCTTGGTGTAACGCTGCACGTTTTACCTATTTACGATTAGACTTAAACATCTCCAGCCCCTCAAATCAGCGGCGGAATCTCTTGCAAGATTTGGATATCTCCCTATGGGAAAGGATTGGTGAAATATTATAGCCTTATAGCCCGCCGTAGCGGGCTACACTGGCTATTAAAGGCCTGCTGCAGCGTTAAAGCCCCGAGCCGAAGGCGAAGGACTTTAACAAGGCAGTGGGACTTTAATAGCCAGTATAAGTCTGCTACTGAAGGTCTATATGACTATTAGAACATTCTGCCACTAGAGGGCAGAATGTTCTAACAAATAAAACAAAACCTTCAGGGAGTGTGAGGGGATTGAAATCCCCTCAGGCACCCTGAAGCCTTTGTTCACAGTCAGAGCTGTGAACAAAGAAACATTGGAATGTTGGAGCTCCGGGCGTATACCAGCCATTACAAGCCCGTAGCACTCCATTGTTTTCAATGGAGCTACCAACATTCCAATGTTCTAATAGTATTTATTGTTCATTAAAAATATTTAGAATGTGCTGATGTAAAATATAATTGTGAATTGATTTTAACTATTCAATTGTAACCTAATAACTAATAAAGAAAATAGAACATTAATTCATCAAATTAGATGTGCATTAAATAACTAATTAATTACATTTCATTTATAATCAATAATAATCCTATTAAAAACACACACTCCTCACACTCATTAAAATGTTCATTTAATATGTATTAACTGTTGTTAAAAATTAAGTTTTATCATATAATAAAACAATAATATAAATGCTGGGATGTAGTAAATGTACTCTTATTTTGACACCTTTAGCTCTGCAGTAACTTTAGACGTGTTGTTTGTAAATAGAATTGGTCTTATTCTTCTGTGTGTGTGTATTTGTACTAGCATGTCCTTCCCTAAACCCATTTGTAAATTTCCATAGACCCCTCTCATTTATCAGTATTTCCTATTTTCCAGCTACCCCCCCTTGTCCCTCCCACATTTACTAACAATACATATACCTACATGTGCAGAGATCTCCGCCACCATGGTGGAGATCTCTGCACTGGAAAGACATGAGAGGCAGAAGCTCCTCGATCGTAGGTCTGTGAATAGCATTTTGAGGTATGTGAGTGTAAGGACTTAGGTGTATTATATGGTATGGCTGTGCAGCCTTAATGAGTAATGTACTTGCTAATGACTATCTTGAGTCCAGCCAGGCTTGTTGTAAAACCTCAAGCTCAACCCTGGGTAGCTATGGTTTCGAGCAGCTAGACTGAAACAAAGAAACTAGTTTAAAGCGATTAACAGAACCAAACAACAAACTAAGAATGCCTCACAACATGAAAGAAATCTGACATCAATTCATACAAATAGACTATATTGTTATGCATTTGTAAAATTCAATATGAGCAAATTCCACTGGAGGGTTCCAGAGATACAGATTTCAAAGAAAACATAAGTTTTAATTTAACCGCAACCCATAAAGTTTGTAAACTGTTGAAAAGTTTGATAGAGTTTAGTTTGTCTACTCTGGCCCAACCTGGGCAACCAAATCTGACTCGGGGCCAGTGAGGAGTATTTGGACAGTTACCTGGCCACCAAACATTTTCTAGCTCAGTTTCAAACTCTACAGCATGACTGCTTAGTGTTCAAAGGAGTGGTCCTGATGCTGCAGATGCAGGAGATGGACGATGCTCAAGGATGCCCTGGGTGATGTGCGATCAATGAGGGTGCCTCTGCAGTTATGTCTCAATCCACAGGTCAGATGAGGTGTCTTTGGCCACAGAGGTCGGGCCCGGCGAAGTCCTCATTAAGACAGTGGAAGACCAATTGTGGCTGGACTACCAGTCTCCATAGACAGCGGTCCCACCAATATCCTTTGGTAGAGACTGGTGTCCCTCTTGGATGACCAATCTGGACTCATATGACAGTCCCGGTCCAGCTGACACTGGTGCAACATTTGGCCATTGAGGATCGGTCTCTTGGGGTGCCCAGTTACAGTAAGCAGTGGTTCTTTTGTTGTGGCTACTGACTTGATGAAGTAGGCTTCTTCAGCTTTGATTATCCTGGTGCTGGTTCCAGGAGATCAGCCAATTGACCCTTGGAGTCACTTCTTTGGACTGGGGCACAACTTTTCCCTGAGCCTGGAGCCACAGGCTCAGCCCTATCCTTGCTAGCCCAAGGTGCAACAGTTTCAGTCCAGTAGACAGGGAAGCCTCTCTGCACAGTCCAGGGCCAGCAGGGAAGTCCTTCTTCGGTCCTTGTTCCAGTTCTGACATGATCTGAGGTTCAGGGTGCCAAGCCCTGGGGTGATGATGCAGTCACTAGCCAATGAGCTACCAGGTCCCCCCTCTTGGTTATGACTGTCTGGCTATTTGTGGCATCTGGCGATCCCAGAGTGCACTATTCTGCCCACTCTCACGATGTCTGTACCCTTCCTCAGATGTTAGGAGCGTGGTAGCCCACTCCAGAGGTGTGGGTATCTGTGGGTTACATGCCCACAGGAAAACTGGTTTGGGTAGTGGTATCCCCTCTCTGTCCTTCCCACCAGCCTGTCTACCTAAACAAAAGACAGCCCCTCAGGAGTCTGATCTCCAATTGCCCACCAAAGGCGACTTCACCTTTGAAGCACAACTTTTGAGCTAACATCTTAAGTGGCTTCCTGCAAGGGGAGGTGACACTTTGCCTTGTAGAAAGCTGCTATTCTGCCTAAGCCCGGGAGTCAATCACACTACTCCCCAGGAGGGCAGAAAGCTGTTTGGTGGCCAGTGACCATGTGAGGTCACAGGACAAACTACGTCGCAGAGTCACAACTTTCCAAAAGTTGCATTACTTTAATAGTGACAAATTCGACTTAGTGATCCAGTCGGATTTAATGCTACAATTAATTTGATACCTTACAGAACACATATGAGTAGTCCCATACAGGAGTTAGCCAGGCTGAAGGGGTCATGGGGTAACCATGTGTTATCCACAGCAACTACTAACTCTCCCACAGCAAAACGTTAAATTGTAAGTGTTGCTGCTGTCCTACTTAACAATATACAGCTCCCTGCCTTGGGGCTTGATAGACCTTCTTTCGGGATGACTTATACATATTGTTAAGGGAAGTGGGGGCGTTGCCATTAGTTTGATTGACAAAGTCGAACTAGCAGTATGACCACTGCCCTTCCCATCTGCAGTGGCAGGCTGGGAGCCATTTTGTATCTTTTAGCACACGGGGTAGTACAATTAGTGCTGCAGCCCAGGGTGGACACTTTACCTTACATGCCCTGGGTACCATATACTAGGGACTTATGAGTAAGTCCATCCTTGTTACATGTGGGCAGCCAATTCAACAGGCAATTTGCAGTGGGCTAGAACACTGGCACTGAGTTCTAATTAGCGGGCCTCAGTGCACTCTCAGGAGTTGAATACCCAGCAGCTAATAGTCCAATTGGGGGAACAAGTGGAGGGTAAACCTTCGAAAAGCATGTTTCCTTACAGTGAGTAGTACTACTACACCAGTACTACTTTATGTACTACAAAATGCAGTTTGTCAATAGACCCTTTATTTTTTTTTTATTGTGAAAATAGTTTTCACTATGAAGAAACCATTACTCCATACTCCCAATAATTTTGGGGGTGTTAACTTCTCATTCATGCTTGAAAACAGATTTTCTCACACCCTTGGTTGTAGTATATCTATGATTAAGATTGGGTCACAGAGACGTTTGTGAATGGTTACAAACTCTTCCGTCTTTGTGCATGAGTTTTCTAGGGACACTATGACCTGCAATTGATCACACTCGGCTTCTGGGAGAGGAGATAGTCATATACATAATTTGACCCTGTATTGGGGTAAGTTTACATCTTCATATAAAGTGCAAATTGATGCTTTGTGCATTTAAAAGACACATTTGCAAAAGTCCATCCATTACTGCTTCTTACTTTAATCTGCATGCGCATATGTCTTTGAGAATTATAGCATCAAAATTTAAAGCTAATACTGTCTACTGCTGCTCTATTGTCTGCACTACTGTGATGTTATTGTCCTACAATCACACTATATAGCAGGCATTCACAAGCATCTAATAAGCTAATAAGCATTGGCTTGCACTGTGATTAACAAGACACCCGCTTTGATTTTGCCAATGTTTTTATGCAGGAGGAGGAATGTCTTATGCATGCTGAATGACAAAATTCCCCAATGGCGGGAGAAGGGCCAATTGGCACACTCACAGTGTGAGAAGTGTCATGGTAGCAGGGATGAAGAGACAATTGGGAGGACTAAAGCTGAGTCACCAGCTGCACAGAAAAGAAGCAGCAACCAATGTGCAATCCAGGCTGCAAGAGAGAAGAGCTGCTAGGCACCCTCATAGTGTAAGTGGAGTACCAGAGGCATAGAAGCAGAGCCACCAGATAGGGATTAGAGTTGCCACTGGGCATGCAGAAACGAGGCAGTGGCTTGATTTAAGGAAAGGGGAGCATTTTCAACTGAATGTGTGATGGTTGACTAATTATCAGAAGAAGTACTAAAAATGGGTTGCTTGACCATACTTTACAGATGTAAAATTGTCACTCATGCCTCCCATTGGATAAATAACAGAATATTTAAAAAGCCAACAGAAAGCTGTTGAGACTAAAATACCGCCGTGGTCGGATCCTAGATGTCATTGATGATGCCTCAAGTTTGAGAAAGGACACTATGGGATTGTTCTCAGTAGGGCACACGGGAACTGCTTCAAAACTGGGTTGGCTTACCCACATGATCTATTTCCCTATTGATTATGGTGGCCCCAGAAGTCACCCCACCCACCAGCTAGTGCTAGGCATAAATGTAACAACCCTGGGCAGCCTCTTCAGAACACTACTGGGCCTGTTGAAGACAGAAGAAGGACTGGACCTGCTGTTGAGACTTGTGAGGAGACCTTAAGGGTTGGATGTGCTTCCACTTGTACCCAGAACAAAGAAGTGGACTCCAAGGGTCAATTGACTTTCCACCTGTTAAACTACAGGGACCCAACAGGCTTCAAGAATACCTCTCCTTAAGAGCCCAGCTGGCCAGCTCCACTGGATATGCCCTTGACCCTGCTGCGGCCTTTGCTGGAGTGAGACTTAATCCTCAAGTGCTGTTCCTGAGATCCTGGGACCCTTGGCTGTATCAAAGTACACTCCTCTTAACATCCCAAAACCTGGGATTTAGAAACGTTTTAGCTCCAAAGCCAAAGAGGACCATGGCAAACCTCCCAAGTCAATCCTATGAAGCTGCGTTACTGCTTGGCCAAATACTTAGGTTGCTTCTGCTCAGAGCTTCTCTGCAGAAGTAAATTAATTTCATCGGGATGTCCCGGACTGTTTGACTACAGCTTGATGTCCTGCTGGAGGGATCTGAGCTCCAAAAAAGTGACTGAGCCCAACACAGAAATCTTTAGCAGGTGAAGAAGTCAAAAGTATATGGCCAGCGAAGGACCTTCCTTGTATTTAAACTTTCGATTTTGTCCACTCAGACCTCTTGTGTCAAAAGCCAACTGCTTCACAACGGCCTTGTCTGATGGTTATTAGGCCTTGTGGAGCCCCTCTTAGTGACAGCCTGCCCCCACTGAGTATTTTTTACTTGAATTTTGGAGACTATGTCTGAAGGTGAAACCTTTAACTGTGTCAAACCTGGTGTCTATGTCCGACCAGTTATTCCATTGTGGTTGGTCTTCATTTACTCCTAGGTACAGGTCAAGTGCAAAAGGAAGACTGCAGTTGGCGATTAACACTTTTTACTCTATTTTTATTTAATACTTTAAAAATGTACATCTCTGGTTCCCCTTATTGGATTTTTGTTGTTTTGGTGTGCTACTGTTCATCATTATTCTCTATTTTGACAAATTATAGTGGGATTAAAATTGTGTTGTTCTTTTCATTCTTTAAGTGCTTTGGTATTTCTAAATACCCTGTGCCACAGCTGCCAGGGCTTGAGCTCTGGCTTAAATTACTGAAACCTTGATAGCGCCTAACTAGATAATAACATTATTACTTTTGGTTG
The DNA here is from genome assembly GCF_964261635.1 of Lissotriton helveticus. Taxonomy (NCBI): domain Eukaryota; kingdom Metazoa; phylum Chordata; class Amphibia; order Caudata; family Salamandridae; genus Lissotriton; species Lissotriton helveticus. The sequence goes on along the minus strand of NC_136071.1, from coordinate 570,420,179 downwards.
TCTCCCATTCACCGCAACTACTAATCCATTTTCTCACAAAAGCAACTAAAGCAAAGGGGGAAATCACAGAAAACAAAAAATGGAACTGGGGCAGAAAGGAGACAACAAATCATAAAATATCATTTAAATAAAATTGTAGAACAAAAAAATGTACTTAGCCTGTACTCTAGATGGGCTCTAGAAACAAAATCGACAAAACACTGTGGAAAGGAAGAGTCCATTAAAAAAAGTTCAGTACAAAACAAGATACAAATATATCCAAGATAAGAAAAGTCCAAAAAAGCAGGAAGTAGGCCATGGAACCACCACAGGGGGAGAAGACACAAGGGGAAAAGAGAATGGGCTAATAAATAATTGGGGTGTTGAAGTTTGTATGAGGATAGAACTATGTCCATCATGGTAATAAGCATGCAATTTTACATTGCTATAAATCCTTTGCCTCCTTATGGACAGAAATGTCCTACTAGAACGGCACAGTCTGTTCCCCAAATGCCTTCAGAAGTGACTGCGGCCAGATATTACCTACCTAATTCCTGCCTAAACTCCCTTCCTGGGAGGATTACAGATGAAATTGGGAAAATTACACAAAAAATTATGCATGCCAAGAATGAAGGAGGCCTTGGGCTGTCACTTTGAACAGGTAGGCAGAAGGTTGGGAATGAGCAGGGACATGAGTGGTGGGTGCAGAGTGTAGTGATGTTTGTGTCTCGTTGACAGCACAGTATCTGGAATCCCAGCATCACTGTTCTCAGTTTTCTACTAGACAATGATGGTGTCAATGACTTGCATCACTTCATCTGAGCCTGAATTTTGGAGGTATTTAGTGATGCTTCTGGTCACCGTGTAGATGGGCAAGGACTGCTCTGCATATTTGCCTTTCTCTTGCTCGATTTATATGGTTGTCATTGCCTGTCCTACAGCCATTTTCCATGCCACTTTCTTAATTTCTAGCTTTAGTCCCTTGCCTGTCTGACGTTATCTGTAAAAAGGTAGAGACAAAGATCTTGTAGCAGACATGACAACTATTGGATAATATTTCCAGTTGCTGTTTTCTTTTTAGCAAAGCCTTAGCCTAAAGACTTTGATGGAAAATTGTTTTGTTAATTTTCTGGGTTGTTCTGCATGGCGTTTGCCCTATTCTATGCCTAAAAAGTCTGTTACAAAACAGACATTTGAGGTAAGCAAAATGGCAATGGTGTTGTGGATACGCTCCCTATAAATAAGGCACTCTACACCTAAAGATTTCTAACTACTAAGATCTTGCTAGCATTTTTCATTGTGTATTCAGCAATCTAGGCATACAAGGGCATGGCTAAGAAATATATACATAGAGTAAGTAGAGTAGCGTTGTTCAACCTTTGGTTACTTGTTTTGTGTGCCTAACTTAGTGGCATGGCAAGGGAAATGAGCAACTGTTACTCTGTGGCCATTCCAGATGAGTTCTAGGGGCAGTTCCGTCTGCACTGGGATTCGTTCCTTGCCAGACTGTGAGAACAAATGAAGGGACCTGTCCAGGTGTCATCTAACATCTACCTGTGAAGGGGAAGCCCCTTTAAAGTTAACTAAGTTCCAGGGTATTGCCCAAATGGTCATCTCTCTAAAGGAACAGTACACACTTGTGAACAGTTTTCATAGCTAATTCGGGGCTTTATCACTCAGAGGGCTGCAGATGGCAGCTATTGAAAATATGCCAAAAGAAGCTTTAGGCAGGAAAATGAACCTTTCTAAAAATAACTCTTCTTTAATATTTATATAAAGTCTTACTTCTTCACTGAACTGGCCTATAGACAAATATTGCAGAGTTCAAGAATGCTATTTCTAGCTGTTTCCTAGCTAAAGATAGCATTGCTATTGTTAATAGTTCATCCCAGTGTTTCTCTATGGAACAGCCAGTCTTGCTACATTGATAATAGCTTTTTGATGCTAGTTATTGTCAGGACATGTTCAACATTACATTTCTACTTGTCCCACTTTTACATATCATGCCTCATATGCTACAAGGCTTGCTTAGGAGTGATTTACTAATATTTAATAGAAATGTCTAGAGTTGTCAAAGTTTTTATTTTGGCCTGTTGCAATGCAGTTTTTAAACTTATTCTGCCAGGATACGCCTGAAGCCAAGCCTGCACTGCCACTGTATTGGAAAGCACAGTAGGTGCTGAAGTCCACTTGTGGATTTCACTCACAGGCCCTATGTGCAGCTGGTACCATATATTTAGAACTTACAGTTAAGTTCAATATGCTAATTAGGTGTATGCCAATTCATCCATTTTACATGGGGGAACACAGTCACTTTACCACTCGTTAACAGGGGTAAAGAGCACAGAGTTCCACAGCCACTAAACACTGATAAGGAAAAAACTAGAAGTACACCACACAAAGCATGGTCACTTCCTACAACCATGATCAGGTCTCAGTCTCACTTTTTTTGCCCACAGTTTTCATTTTTCCAGCAACAGTCATATTTCTTCTGTCGGATTTAAAATCCCATGAGCTTGTTCTACACTGGGAATACATTTAGAACATTTGTAACCTGAATAAGGTAACCAGGATGTTGCATTTGTTTCAATACATTCAATGTGAACCCATCAGCAGCACTCTTGACATAGTAGTGCCTGTTGGGAAGAAAGTGAAAATGCATTTGTTATTCAATTCAGATTGCATACTGGTCAATAGTTTTTTGTTGTGCTAAGTTACATTTAGTTACATAGTAAACATAGTGCACCGTCCCCAGTCAGTGGCAAAGTGGTAATGACTCCATTGATAGGAAGGGTGCATAGTCAGTGAACCAACATGGATGACGCAACTCAGAAAAAACCCTTGCAAATCAAATAGTTATAATGAGATCCACCCTGCATCAGGCCCATCCGCAAAAGTGTGAATTGGACATTATCTGCCACCAAGAACCCAGCAAGTACATATATCAGTGACTTTTTAACTTCGTGAACTAGTCATATTGAGGGTATTTACCTTAACGATCTCCGTAAAAATTCTTGAATCTTTTTCATTGCATACACCACAGAAATGTCCGACAGACTCTAAATGTAAAAAAAATGTACATTAGCACATCATGACAGCAATGGTAAACATTGTAAACTTCATTTGCAACATTTAGTAGATGTTTCCAGGTGTTTTCCGATCCAGTACATAGGACAGTCACAACTGTTCAAAACAATTTCTAATGGCAGCACAACTAACATAATTTTAAATTCACAGACATAATGAAAATGTCTTACTATACTAGGTTCAAAATTTAAGTGGTGACTTTTCATAAAAAATGTCAATGACAAAACAAAATACCAAATAATCTGAAGTTTATGACAACACTAGGGTATTATACATTTTCTATCATGAAATGTTAAAGTCAAACCTGATGACTCCATTAGGTCCACTGCAATTTTCAATCTATACTTCTCCAGAAATCTGTAATTTATTAAAAGCTCGGCAACTGGCTGCTGACTCATGTAACATTCTGCAAACTGAAAACTGAGTTAAAAATGTACATGTTGTAAAAATGTCCAAGTTGGATTTTAATGTACATAAAAACAATTATTCTTAATAGGATTGGGGTTGAAAAGCAATCAGAGGTTTCAAAACACCCGCAAATACCAATATGCTTCCGACGGGGCACTATGGACGCGTTCGGTAGGCGTTCACAAGTGTCATCCCGAAAAGCCCTCTTTCCTATTTACAACTATTCTAAAGAAGAAAACTATTAACATAAAGTAATGTATCTTCAACAAACTAAGGTTTTAAAAAACCATGATGGAAGTATCATTACCAGCATGCAAAAAACATCACAATTGTAGCTGTTCTGTTGCTTTTGGTTAGATTCTACCACTAACTGCCATTGGTCATTTTCGGGATGCCTCAATACCTGGAGGAAAACCCTTTAGAAACAAACGCATGGTTATGTTAAATATTTCGCTTTGATTGATTTGATAAAGAGAAGTCATACTGAAATTTCTATATTTTTGAAATATAAGAAATAATAAAGAGAGAATGGAAAGTATTTTAGGAAAAGGTTACCTCCAACTACGTAAAAAGTCTTGGTAGGTCCGAATTTTGCTTCTCAGTGAAGCATAAATCTGGAAAAAACATATTAAAGAAATAAGATTTTTAATATGGAGAGTTTACATTTTATGGTAGAGATGTCTGCTCTTGATACATTTCAAATGAAAATCATTTAAAAAAAATGACAATTAAAATTCTTTCAAAAACAATATTTAGGCACTTTAAACTATTACAACCACTCATATTTCTCAACAATAACTTTCACTTACCAAAAGTATCCAATGACAGCCAGTATTTGTCGGACAAAGAACAGTGTCGATTTTCTCAAAAGGTACCTGTAGAGTTAAAAATGCAATAATGAATAACTCTACATTACATCCAAAATCCATATGTTTATACTTACAACAACCCGAAATGTGAATGTCAATTCAATCTATATTCCAAATAAACAAACTTCCCTGGAAAAACATTTAACATTTTTCACTCTTCAAAATGTTACTCTAAGTCAATTTTACTCTCAAACATTAATTCAAAGAATCAGTAACATCGAATATTCCTTTGCACCAGTAACAGTGAATAGTCACATAAGAGTCACAGAAGAGTGATATTTGCCCAGGAATATACAGGTCGACACTGTTGCTGAGATTGCTAAACACTAGGGTAAAAATAAAAGGTTTTCACTACACACATTGATGAAGAATTATTATTAATGGCTAGGTGACTGTGTTATTGATGAAAATATACGTACATTTGGGGGTTGATTCCGATTCGGTAAAATCACTCACAAATAGCCGTAGGGAGCATATTTCCCGTAAACGTCTCCGTACGTCCGATGAAGTACGATTCGGATGTAAAGCAGATCTCCGTAGGAATCGTACTAAAAACCGTACAACTGAAATATAAGTGCGATTTGTATCCGGAACTCGCAGTATGCAACGTCCGTACGTAATTAGGCAGCACTTTCTGGCCCAGCAAGTACGATTGGTCTCTGCGACACTCCGTACGACACTTTTACTACGGGAGCTCAAAGCGTCCAGAAAAGCAGAGTCCGATTCAAACCCCATCCCCGGTACGCGACATACACACCATGAACCCCATCGCCCGTGTCATCCCAGTCCTGTACGCCTACGACCTGGTGCACAGAAACCGACGACGGCGCATACTGTGAGAGACCTGGTGGGCGTGTCCAGCAACCCCTGCGTACCGCAACAACGGAAGTGTACTTGTACGGTGCGTTTCACATCCTGATGCGAATGTGGGGGTGCGGTGCGTTTCACACGCTGTTGTGAATGCGGGGGTATGGTGCATTTCACACACTGATGCGCACACAGGCCATGAATGCAGGGGTACGGTGCGTTACACACCTGATGCGCACACAGGCCATGAATGCAGGGGTACGGTGCGTTTCACACGCTGATGCGCACACAGGCCATGAATGCAGGGGTATGGTGCGTTACACACGCTGAGGCGCACACAGGTCATGAATTTAGGGATACGGTGTGTTTCACACTTTGATGCACGCTCAGGCCATTACTGCAGGGGTATGGTGCGTTTCACACGCTGATGCGCACACAGGGGGTATGGTGCATTTCACACGCTGATGCGAATGCGGGGGTACAGTGCATTTCACACGTTGATGCATATGCATCTCCACAATGGCCCCATCAACTCCGGGGATGCCTGGCTTCACCTTGGGGACTCCTAGCAGGGACCATCCCACAGGGAAAGCCAGGACGGGTTCCCCAGAGTTATACAGCGCCAGGAAACCTACGGACGGGTAGCAGTGCGCTTTACAAGCTCAAATACATTTACATTTACATTTACATGCAGGGTTACGGTGCGTTTCAGACGCTGATGCGCACTCAGGCCATTAATGCAGGGGTACGGTGCGTTTCACACGCTGATGCGCACACAGGCCATGAATGCAGTGGTACGGTGCATTACACACGCTGATGCGAATGCGGGGGTACGGTGCCTTTACACACGCTCATGCGCACACAGGCCATAAATGCAGGGGTACAGTGCGTTACACACGCTGATGCGAATGCGGGGGTATGGTGCGTTTCACACGCTGATGCGAATGCGGGGGTACAGTGCATTTCACACGCTGATGCATATGCGGGGGTATGGAGCGTTTCAGAGGCTGATGCGAATGCAGGGGTACGGTGCGTTTCACACACTGATGCGCACACAGGCCATGAATGCAGGGGTACAGTGCATTTCACATGCTGATGCGCACACAGGCCATGAATGCAGGGGTACAGTGCGTTTCACACACTGATGCGCACACAGGCCATTAATGCAGGGGTACGGTGCGTTTCAAACGCTGATGCGATGCGGGGGTATGGTGCCTTTACACACGCTGATTCGCACACAGGCCATAAATGCAGGGGTACGGTGCGTTACACACGCTGATGCGAATGCGGGGGTATGGTGCGTTTCACACGCTGATGCGAATGCGGGGGTACGGTGCATTTAACACGCTGATGCATATGCGGGGGTATGGAGCGTTTCACAGGCTGATGCGAATGCAGGGGTACGGTGCGTTTCACACACTGATGCACACACAGGCCATGAATGCAGGGGTACGGTGCATTTCACACGCTGATGCGCACACAGGCCATGAATGCAGGGATAGGGTGCGTTCCACATGCTGAGGCGCACACAGGCCATGAATGTGGAGTAGTGTGGCTCACTGGTTAGAGGCGGCAGACCCAGGAGCAGAAGTCGGCCCGGGACCAGGGTTCAATTCCGGACGCGGCAGGGTCGTGGACTTGGGTCAGCGGACTCGATAATTCTCGCTTCGGTGCTTACTCTAATCAGGGGTTCCACTCGGCAACTCTGGGCATTAGCTTGCCTAATCTCCACAATGGCCCCATCAACTCCGGGGATGCCTGGCTCCACCTTGGGGACTCCCAGCAGGGACCATCCCACAGGGAAAGCCAGGACGGGTTCCCCAGAGTTATACAGCACCAGGAAACCTACGGACAGGTAGCAGTGCACTTTACAAGCTCAAATACATTTACATTTACATGCAGGGGTACGGTGCGTTTCAGACGCTGATGCGCACACAGGCCATTAATGCAGGGGTACGGTGCGTTTCACATGCTGAAGCGCACACAGGCCATGATTGCAGGGGTACGGTGCATCACACACGCTGATGCGAATGCGGGTGTACGGTGCATTTCACACGCTGATGCGAATGTGGGGGTATCACCATGGAGTCCATCATGCCGGCGCGGAGGTGACAACTTCAGCTGGACCCGGGCGATACGCCGGGTCCAGCACCGGATGACCTGCCACCTCTTTTGAACACTCCTTATGCGCCCGCGAGGGCCCCCACCAACCTGACAGCCCTTACGTTGTCACCACTGATTACCCCCTTCCGTAGGCAGTTACCTGTCAGGATGACACAGTGAGACATCATAATTTCACCTGCTCCTTGTCCCAGAGACACACACTTGAACATCTTTGATAATGTGAACAGGGCATAGGATGCTGACAGGAATTGCAATATTGTCCATGTGATTTTGGCCTGTGTGCAAGCAACAATGCACTACATGGCATTGAAAGCCAATAGTAAGGGGTGCAACACACTCACTGCTCATGGCACACACTGGGCAGCACATGCAACTGCAGGGTGTTGGACAGCATGTGCCAAACAGTCACATGTCCCACTCCACCGACAAACCCTCAGCAGACCAGACAGACACACCCTGGCACAAATCACTCGCCTGTCACTGAAAACAGCCAATACAACCCTCACTCTGCTCATGCGCCACATGCCTGTGGAGTGTCACAGGTGTCTTGCTAGCTTTGCAAGTCAGGCACACAGCACTGCGTACTTGTCACATCAGATGGGGAGAGCTGCTGCACATGACATGCAGCTGTGGTGCAACACATCACATAGACACTCCCCCACATGACAAGGCACATTCACACACATCAATGTCCATGAAGTTGTACACATCATTGGGACAATCTCATCACCGGTCCCTTCAAGTCATAAACATCTGTCAGTAAAGTCACCTGTCACTCCGGTGGAACCACTGTTCCACCTCAGGACATTAGGAAATAAATCCACAAAGGATTTGACCGGCTGAATGTGGCATTCGCTATGAAGTGAATGTCACAGTAAGCACAATGCAAGTGAGGAGTGAACACACATGAACTACATCGTGCTCTGCATGAGAGACATCAGCATGTACACACCCTGGGACTCACTCCAAACCACATTGCATATCTGTCCCACCTGGACACGATGCCAGTAGTGACAGTCACACAACAGGGGCACAGTCAAAGGTAGTGGAGTTAGCACTCACCTGCTCCCCTGTCTCCCATACAGCTTCGGGTACTGTGGGAGGAGGCTATCCAGCAGGGCCTGGTTCTCATCCTCTGAGAATGGCTGGGCCCTCTCCACAGTACGTGCCATGGTAGTCAGAGGATGCAGAGACACCAGCAGTGTGGTCCACTCCAATGTTGTGCAGGCAAGTGCCCTCTCAGGGGTTCATGCTGCCTTAAATCAGTGCTGTTGAGGGGCATTCAGTTCGAGGAGTACAGAGTGATAGGTCAGATTTGTTTGCATTGTACGTTTCCTCCAATCCCTTTAAACATACGCCTCTGAATCTGAGCTTCATCTCAACAATCACTTTGTAACATTGTATTTTTTGTCCAGCTGACTTTTTGAAGGACACCTGTTGGACACATAGCAACTCAAAACTCCGTATCCATGACACCCAGGATGCAATCAGGGCCTACTACTCGTCCCCTATGTGCCCCCTATGTAATTTTGAGATCCACACATGTGTACGGTGCGTTTCGCACGCTGATGCGAATGCAGGGGTACGGTGCGTTTCACACACTGATGCAAATGCAGGGGTATGGTGCGTTTCACACGCTGATGCGAATGCAGGGGTATGGTGCGTTTCACACGCTGATGCGAATGCAGGGGTACGGTGCATTTCACATGCTGATGCCAATGCAGGGGTACGGTGAGTTTTACACGCTGATGCAAATGCAGGGGTACGGTGCGTTTCACACGCTGATGCCAATGCAGGGGTGCGGTGCATTTCACACGCTGATGCAAATGCAGGGGTACGGTGCGTTTCACACGCTGATGCGAATGCAGGGGTACGGTGCGTTTCACATGCTGATACAAAAGCAGGGGTACGGTGCGTTTCACACACTGATGCGAATGCGTGGGTTCAGTGCGTTGCACACGCTGATGCGCACACAGGGCATGAATGCAGGGGTGCGGTGCTTTTCACACGCTGATGCGAATACAGGGGTATGGTGCCTTTCACACGCTGATGCGAATGCGTGGGTACGGTGCGTTTCACATGCTGATGCGAATGCAGGGGTATGGTATATTTCACACGCTGATGCAAATGCAGGGGTACGGTGCGTTTCACACGCTGATGCGAATGCAGGGATACAGTGCATTTCACACACTGATGCGAATGCAGGGGTACGGTGCAATTCACACGCTGATGCAAATGCAGGGGTATGGTGCGTTTCACACACTGATGCGAATGCAGGAGTAGAGTGCATTTCACACGCTGATGTGAATGCAGGGGTATGGTCCATTTCACACGCTGATGCGAATGCAGGGGTATGTTGCGTTTCACACGCTGATGCGAATGCAGGGGTACGGTGCATTTCACATGCTGATGCTCACACAGGCCATGAATGCAGGGGTACAAGGCGCACAAGAATGTCTAACAAGCACTTTTCATTGCATACTTTCATGTGCAGGCCCTAGGTGTGGCAGCCAGTGATATAGCACAGGTCATATAATCTTGTTGCACAATCGATGTGTGATGACCTGTGGCCACATGTCATGTGTGATGGGGCACTATGTGGCACACATCATCCTTGACACCTTTCACATGTGTATCAGTAGTCCAAATTTGACATGCACAGCAACACTGGGATGGCACAGTCAACACTACCAGCACCTGTCTCCTGATGCCAGGGACAGGGGCACTTTGTCGACTGACATGTTACGCTCAGCATGACGCAGGTGTGTGACATGTGTTCTATTGAGCTTGCTGTTTGTGTTCCATAAGCAGCCTTCATTCCCTCATGGAGGTTGGTTTTGGTGGTGTGTGGGTCCTTGGTGAGGGAGAGAGTAGGGTGTCGTCGGCGAAGGAGATGATGTTGAGGTCGTGATGGTGGGCCACTTGTGCGAGGGGGGCAATATAGACGTTGAACAGCGTCGGGCTGAGGGATTAACCCTGGGGGACGCCGCAGATAATGTCGGTGGTTTCGAGTCGGAAGGGTGGGATGCTCTGGGTTCTGCCGAAGAGGAAGGGCGTGGCCCAGTCGAGGGCCTTCTCTTGTATTCCGGCATCTTGTAGGCGTGTCTTTAGGTTGCGATGGCAGACCGTTTCGAATCCTGGAGGATGGGGGCTGATGTTTCACCGTTGTCTACTTTGCGCCTGATGTCGTCCGTGGCGGCGATGAGGGCTGTCTGTGTCTGTGTTTTTGGTTGAATCCAGACTGTGACGGGTCCAAGATGTTGTTGTCTTCAAGTTGGCGGGTTAATTGTATGTTGATGATTTTCTCGATGACCTTCACTGGGAACTTGAGCAGGGAGCTGGGCGGGAAGTTCTTGAGGTCCTTGGGGTCCGCCTTGGGCTTCTTGAGGAGGGCGTTAATTTCGGCGTGCTTCCAGCTTTCCGGGAATGTCGCTGTTTTGAAGGAGATGTTGATGACCTTCCGTAGTTGAGGTGCGATGGCTGCGTCTGCTTTGTTGAATACGTGGTGTGGGCACGGGTCTGATGGAGATCCTGATTGGATGGAGTTCATGACCTTGCGTGTCTCGTCGTCATTGATGTTGGACCACAAGGTCAGGCGGTTATTGCTGGTGGTTTCCGCAGGGAAGGTGGAGTCTGGTGTAGTCTGGGCGGTTGTGGTGTTGAGGCTGTTGTGGATGTCAGTGATCTTGCGGTGGAAGATGGGGGCTAGTGAGTCGCACAGTTCTTGTGAGGGCGGGATGTCGTTGGCGTTGGCGCTGGTGTTGGAGAGTACTTTTACGATGCTGAAGAGCTACTTGCTGTCGTGTTTGTTGTTATCCAGGCGGTCTTTGAAGGAGGATCTCTTGGCTAATCTGATGAGGTGGTGATGTCTGTGGGTGGCGTCCTTGTGGGCTGCGTGGTTGTCCGGTGTGCGTTGGTGGAGCCATTTCTTCTCCAGTTTCCGGCATGCACGTTTGGCGGTCTGGAGCTCGTTGGTGCGCCAGGTGGCTCTCTTGCTGGCGTGGTTGTTGGAGGTTTTCTTGAGCGGAGCGAGGGTGTTGGCGCAGTCATCAATCCACTGTTTGAGGTTGTGGGCTGTGGTGTCTGGGTTGGTGGGGTCGGTGGGTGGGTTCTGGGCAAGGGTGGTGATCAGCTGGTCTTCGGTGACTTTGCTGCAGCAGCGGGGAGGCAGCTGTTGGGTGCGGTGGTGCCTGGTTGGTTTCTTGAAGGTGAAATGGATTCAGCGGTGGCCGGTCCAGTGGAGTTTGGTGGGGTGCTTTTGGAGAAGATGGGGTCCAGCGTGTGGCTGGCGGCGTGGGTGGGTGCGGTGACGAGTTGTCTGAGGCCGAGGTTGGCGAGGTTGTTGATCAGGGTGGCAGAGTTGGTGTTGTTGTTGTTCTAAAGGTGGAAGTTCTGGTCCCCGAGGAGGAGGTAGTCCGTGGAGGCAAGTGCGTGGGTGCTGCCAAGGTCGGCGATGTAGTCGCTGAACTGAGCCCGGGGTCTGGGGCTTCTGTAGACGAGTGTTCCTCTGAGCGTGGTGTTGGGGTCGGTGTGGATCCGGAAGTGCAGGTATTTGGAGGTGTTGATGGTGTCATCTGCGTGGGTGGCGACCTTGAGGGTGGACAATGGCTATTCCTCCTCTGATTCTGTTGGTGCGATCCCTGCAGGTGATCTTTAGCCGTCGGGATGGCTATGGCGATGTCGGGTGCCAAGGAGTCGTTCCACCAGGTCTCGGTCAGGAAGGCCACATCTGGGGCAGAGGTTTCGAGCAGATCCCAGAGCTCAACGGCGTGTTTGCATGCGGAGCAGGTTTTGAGGAGTATGCAGTGTAGGTGTTTGGGTCCAGTCCTTGGAGGTTTGGTGGCTCTGTTGCAGGTGAAGCTGCAGGTGCGGCAGGAGAAGGGTCCTTGGGTCAGTTTTGGTGCGGCCTGGAAGCAGGTGTGGTTTCGGCCGGTGTTGAGTGCGTGAAGGGTGCTGGGGTAATAGCGGAGTCTGGTGTAGTGGCGTTTGTGGGGTCCAGGAGTTCTGGCACAGGGGGCGATCCAGGCACGGACAGGCGCAAACGGACTTGCCTTCAGCGCGGCCGCGCAGCGTCAGGCATATGTGGGGAGGTGGGGAGGGAGGATCAGCTGGGAGGTGGTAGCAGCGAGTGGGCAGGGGACGGCCCGCAGGGGGCACAGCGGCGGGGAAGCATTGGAACAGAAGGTGAAGGGGCACAAAAAGGGGGGGGCAAAAAACTAGTGGCACAGAGCACACCATGCCACATGTGGATTCACACAGCTGTTGGGTATGTGTGCATCAGACATCATATTTCCCCAGGCTACATGTCTGCATCGTGTCAATGGCTGTTTTGTTTTGTTGTCAGGTGTACCCCTTAATCGCAATGTGTTTGATATGTACATTTGACATTCCATGTGACCTGTGCATGTGCCTTGCAGTCAGCTGTCTGGATGGGATGACATCCTTCCACAGCAGGTATAGTGATGTGTCTCACTCCGGTGATATCTCTGGCTGTTCACACTGACCAGCCCACCAGCACATTTCAGGGCATGTCATGTTCATGTGTCAATCAACAGGTGTATCTGGCTTTTCGTAGGAGTGCCAGCAAGCTGGAATATGTGTCCTGGACGTATTGCACACTCCAGACTCCATAGTGACCTGATATCTAGTATCAGTTTTGCATGTGCTATGTTCATTGCCATTGATGTTGGCTGACTGTCAATCTTCATCATTCCCAAAATTGTCCTGCAGGGCACCGTCTGTACCAAGGCCATTCCCGGACTTGGCTACCATGAGGGAACGTGTCTCCATCCGACGTTACAGATTGTGAAGGTTAGAGAGAGTGAAAAAAAAATAGAGGGAGAGCAAATTACTAAGAGAATAATGAGATGGATACATTCAGTGACAGAGTGGAAGAGAAGGAGAGAGAAATGAAGTGAAGGTGAGTAAGATACTAAAGGAATGTGAGTTAGGAAAACTAAAGGAAGAAAGGGGAGTAAGGAAAGGGGAGTGAGTGACAGGGAAGGAGGAGTGAGTGAGGGTGGATTCATGACAATGAGGGATGGAAGGTGAGTGAGAGTGAGTGTAGAGGCGTAAGACAGTGAGGGGACAATGGGAGTGAGGGTAACAGAGAGGGAGTGATGGAAGAGGAGTGAGAATATGAAAGAATAGAGGGAGTGAGAGAAGGAGCGAGTAAAGGGGAGTAAGGTGAGTGAGGGAAGGGGAATGACTGAGGGGGCAAAGGAAAGAAAGAAGAGGAAGCGGAGTGAAGCAAAGGGACTGGGAAAAGGTGAGTGCGTGAGGAGAGAAAGGGGAAGGAGAGTTAAGGATGGGGAATGAGGATAAGTGAGGTAACTGGAGTAAGGGAACAGGAGTAAAGGAGGGTGATAGAAGGGCAGTGAGGTTGAGGAAAGAGGGATGATAGAGGGTGGATAAAGGCGAGTGAGTGTAAGACAAGAGACTGAGGGAGTGAGGACATAGAGGTAGTGAAGGAAAGAGTGAGAGAAAAGGACTGAATAAGAGAGCAAAGAAAGGTAAGTGAAAGAGTGTTGGTGAGTTATAGGGAGTGAGCGTGACGGAAGAGGAGTGAGAGACTGAAGGGACGGAGAGAGTAAGGCTAAGAGAAAGGGAGTGAGGGAAGGGGAGTGACCAAGTAAGAGGACAGAGGGAATGAGAGAAGGAGTTAGTGAAGTGGAATAAGGTGAGTAAAGGAAGGGAAAAGAGTGAAGGAGCGAAGGAAGGGAAGAGAGAGGAAGGGAAGTAAAGCAGGAGGTCTGAAAGAAGGTGAGTGTGGGAGGGGAGTGAGAGAAAGGGGAGTAAACATGGGGATTGAGAATAAGTGAGGGAAGCGCAGTAAGGGAACAGGGGCGTGGGTGGGTGAGAGAAGAGTAGTGAGGTTAAGGAAAAGAGTGATGAGAAAGTACATTTTGTATGTCAAACTTACCTTATAAGTAATGTAAACTTAATTACATATTTTACTAAATTTAATATCTGTGGAAGAGAAAAAAAAAGTAAGTTATAATATTTACAATATATATTTCACAATATAAGAGACAAGGCTGGAGATTAAAAGTCATAAAAGCGTAGTAAGAGATAAAGTAGGAGTGAAGGACACAGAAAGGGAAACAAAGGAATGGTGAAGGTTAGAGAGAGTGACAAAGAAATAGAGGGAGAGCAAATTACTAAGAGGATAATGAGATGGATACATTCAGTGACAGAGAGGGAGAGAAGGAGAGACAAATGAAGAGAAGGTGAGTAAGATACTATAGGAATGTGAGTTAGGAAAACTAAAGGAAGAAAGGGGACTAAGGAAAAGGGGAGTGAGTGACAGGGAAGGAGGAGTGAGTGAGGGTGGATTCATGACAATGAGGAATAGAAGGTGAGTGAGGGTGAATGTAGGGGCGTAAGACAGTGAGGGGACAATGGGAGTGAAGGTAACAGAGAGGGAGTGAGGGAAGAGAAGTGAGGATGTGGCAGGACAGAGTGAATGAGAGAAGTAGCGAGTAAAGTGGAGTAAGTTGAGTAAGGGAAGGAGAATGACTGAGGGAGTAAAGAAAGGAAAAAAGGGGAAGCAGAGGGACTGTGAAAAGGTGACTGCGGGAGCAGAGTGAGGGGAAGGGCAGTTTAGGATGGGGAATGAGGATAAGTGAGGGAAGTGGAGTAAGGCAACGGGGGTGAGGGAGGGTGAGGGAAGGGCAGTGAGGGTGATTAAGAGGGGTGATAGAGGGCAGAAAAAGGTGACTGAGCGTGAGACAAGGGGAGAATAATATATATTTTATAATACAAAATACAAAATAATTTGCACAACATGTTATATGGTTTATTTTTGATGTTCTCAGAATATATTGAATTTCACTTAAAACAGTGACTTCAATACTACTCATCATATGACAGCGGGCAAAAAAAAACACAATCAAAAAGATTGTGTTTAAAAAACCCATAGAACGTTTCAATAAATAATGTAAAACTTAGAAAAAACACTCACTTTTGATCCACGTATTTTTCCACGAGGCCAAATAGTATATGGAGAGTCCTTTTCTTTGGAAATTACTCAATAGTATTCTTAATCTTCAATTTCCCCGGGTTTCTGAAAGAAAAGCTCCAACATCTTTTACATTATGAAACAATAGTTATATTTCCACCTCTGGCTTACTTATAATTAACATTTCCTATAATACTCATATCACTCACTATGTGATACACTTACACTACCTCTATGACAACTACAAGTTTTTTATTATCTTGATCACTCTCACTCACAAAGTATTTTTGAACAGCAGACTAAGTTTTATTAACTGCTCTAATCTTCATAGGCCAATTACCTTTCCTAAAATTTTGGTTGTAATAATACTAGGTAAGAATTTGGTAAGTCAAAAGGCAAACGTTGTTTGAAAGTCAATTGAGTATCATTACAATTAGTCCAGCCTTTTTGACATTTTAAATAAGCTGTGTAATGTCCTGATGTTGTCGAGGGACCATCATGGAAAATAATTGCTGCAGTTGCAAAGGTTCTTCCTGAAATTGATAATTGAGAAGCCACAATTTTTTTTATTAAAGTTGTCAATGTAGTTCCATCAGGTCTACATCGTTGGAACATTAAAATTACATACTGTCCATATCTTTGTATAAATAATGTTGATAGCATTGCAGATTTACATTGAGTACAGACCATGTTTGATTTGCTTCTCTAACTAGATTATTAAAAGACACTGATTTGCAGTCCGGTAAAGTCAAATATATAAATCTTTTAGGGCCAGATGTAGGTAATTTTAATTTACCACTTCTTAAATACCAAATCATACCGGTTCGGTATTTAAGAAGTGGTAAAATAGAGGGGGGGAGATGTAGGTATTTCAGATTCAGTAAATACCGAATCGTTAAGATTCGGTATTTACCGATTCTGTAAATACCAAATCGGTATTGCCCATTGATTCCTATGGGCCCTGAAGCCCATAGGAATCAATGGGCAATACCGAATCTGTAATTACAGATTCGGTAAATACCAATTTTAGCAAGGGTGCAGGGGTTGTCACTTTGACACCCTCTGGCACCCCAAAAATAGGCATGTGTGCCATGTGGCACACAGACATTCCCTAGGGGCATGTCTGTGTGTCACATGGCACAGGTGTGCATGCACACATGTGCATGCACACCTGGATTCGGTATTTTACCACCTAATTGGATTGGGTGGTAAAATACCGATTCTTAAAGCCCTGTGGTACTCTGACATGTGCCAGCTACATCTGCAATTACATATTCGGTATTTTACCGAGTCTGTATTTACCGATTCGGTAATTTTACTGAATCGGTAAATACAGAATCGGTAAAATACCGATTCTGTAAATGCATGTCCTACATCTCAAAATCCAATTACTGGTTGGTAACGGCCGAATTCAGCCGTTACCGACCGGTAATTGGCCACCTACATCTGGCCCTCAGTGTCTATTGTAGTAGTACTTGAAAAGGAGCAATTGTCGCAGTTATACTGCCATTTATAAGAAAGGCCAAAAAGATTTTCTACATAGACACCTTCATCTTGCAATACAACAAGCATATACATTAGAAATTCCTGACAATCTTGCTGAATATCCTGTGAAAATTGATTTAGACCAGAACATACGTCTAAAACATTTCGAATTTCAGAAACACTTTGTATTTTTGTTCTATCACTGCTACATTTCTCAAACACAGAATTAAACAAACAACAAAATCTTTGATCACGATTTTCAACAATCTGTTCTTGTACAGTTTGGAGAAAAAAAAAACATTAACCACTACAGTAGCATAGCAGTTGACACCAGAACTGTTTTCAAACTGAAATCCAACAACATCTTTAACTGAATCCTTTTCCTTTCTGCTTACAATTACTGATTCATCTACTTTTTTTCTTTTTGCTACAACTTCACTACAATTTTTCTCATTTCTTCTTTTTCGACCTACTACATGCTTTTCAAATAGAGGATATTGAGGTAAATTTGGAGCATACTCTCTTCTTAACCTATTATATTCTTTTACACAATTTAGATCTGCACTAATCTTTGTCTCATCAAAATCAATCAAGTACAATCCAGATGAAGTCCTGACTCGAGATAAAGCAACATATGCCATACCCTCCTTGAACACAGAACTTCCAATATTTACCAAAGCACTATCTACACATAAACCTTGAGATTTATGAATAGTCACTGCATATGCCAAAGAAACAGGAAACTGTTTTCGGCAGACATATAAATCTTTCACAAGCAAAAATCGAGCAGAACAACGACTGATTTGTTGTACTTTTTCAATACAATCAAATTTAATTTTTAGAAATTCAATTCCATCACTATTTCGATAATTCACAAAATCAACAACAAGACCCATTGCTCCATTTACTAAACCTCTTTCCACTTATAAATTATGTCGTAAAATTATACGACAATTTAAAGATGCATACAGAGTCTTTTCCAAACCAGCAGTTTTTGATATTGTCTTCTCTAAAGAATCAAATTTTGATTTCAACTTTTCTGACAAAATATTAGTTGCTCCTTCATGCTCTATTTTATCAATAGCTTCCAGTTTCACAATCTCTTGATTTTCTAACTTTAACATTTTGTTGTTGAAGATTTAACATTCTTGCAGAGTTGGCATCAAGCATATGACAGATTTGTTTTCAGGAATTTTCTTAAAAATATTCTCTGGGAGAATGTTTTAGTTTGGAAACAAATTTGAAATTAATCGTGCATGTAATTTTTCTTTGCCATGCTCACTTACTTTTCCAATTCTTATATCTTGTAGAATATTTTTATAATCTTCATCCTTTGCCTGTCGCATATTTTGAAGCAGTTCTGCATATTTGAAATTTAACCATATGTTAACATTTCTAATGCTTCCTAGGCACTTCCTGGTATCTTCATGTGTAAGCATTTTAAACATTGGTTGTCCTTTCACTGGAGTTAGCTGCAGTAGATCTCCAAAAACAGTTATGTGTTTGCCTCCAAATAACACATCATACTCTATTTTAAGTAAGTAAGTAAGTAAGTAAGTAAGTAAGTAATCATCTTTATTGCTCAGTTAATTAAAACCATTGCAATTGTTAGCAAATAAAACCATTAGTTAAATACAATTAGTGTGTAAAAATATAAAATCGGAATGACTACATATAAAAAGTAATAATTAGTACAGGAATTTGAGTTTGTTTCGGGCTAAGCGTAGAAGAAAAAGGTGAGGCACTTATATACCGCCTTGCTATTTAGCCTTCGGGAGGCGGTCCAATACTCATATTGAGTGATTGATCCCTTGTCAATGTCCGTTTGGGTTTCGCTTCGTAAATTGGCGTCAGCTTGTGTCTGCCCTCTGTCATTTTTGTTTCTTTTCTGCTTTCTCCAAGAATTTGACAACGTGGCTTGCTAGCTGGGTGTTCGTCCCGTCAAAGCAGGCCTTTACCGCCTGCCGGCGTGTTCTTATTCCCAGCCTGTTGAGGTGCTGTTTTAGATGGTATCTACGTTCTATGTCCAGTCCTTTGCATGTACATAGTAGGTGCACAATGTCTTCTTTTTCCTTCCCTCAGACTCGGCAACTGATTGTTTCTTGGGGCCTTTTCCATGGAGGGAGATGGTTTTGTACGGGAAGTTGGCCCAGCCGTAGGCGTAGAAACTTCTCCTTTGTGCGCCTGGTGAAGCCAACTCCTAAATAGCTTTGGCAGAGGCTGCTTGTGTAGCTTTGGATAACTGTCCAGCCGTGGGCCCGGGTTGCTGGACTTGCTTTATCCTCAATTAATGACATAGATCTGACTGATTTGTTAACTAACTGTTTAAAGGTATTATGAGATCCACCGATCTTCCAGGCTTCTTGTAGGCACAAGGAGTTTATGGAGTGCTTGAGATATATCGCAGCCGCACTGTTGCTCTTTCTTTCCATCTCTTTCCATAGATGGTGATTTAGGCTTATGGCATCTCCTCTCTGGATCTTGTGCCATCTTTTGGCGTAGGCACCCATTCGCTCAAATGTTTGGTTTCTCAGGCCAAATTCCAGCCTAATTTGCGCCTGAGAGGTGTAATTGGGCAGGCTGAAAATTATTCTCATGGCCTTCGCGATTGTGCTGTTCAGTTGCCGGGCGTCCCTTCCTCGGAGGCATTCACTACCGTAGGTTAGGGCCGGTGTTAGTTTTGCCTGAAGTACTTGAAGCAGGGGGGTGAAGCTTCGGCCAACTGCTTTTGTTTTAAGGCCCCTTAGCGCGATCCCTACGCTAATTCCCCTCCGTTTTATTGCTTCCTTTTGCTGGTGGAATGAGCCCTTTCTGTCGAGGATTACCCCCAGGTACCTGTACTCCTCCATATTTTGAAGCAGTTCTGCATATTTGAAATTTAACCATTTGTTAACATTTCCAATGCTTCCTAGGCACTTCCTGGTATCTTCATGCGTAAGCATTTTAAACACTGGTTGTCCTTTCACTGGAGTTAGCTGCAGTAGATCTCCAAAAACAATGATGTGTTTGCCTCCAAATAACACATCATACTCTGTTTTAAGAATTTCTTGCATTCTTAAATGCACAAAAGCAAGCATTACATTTGATACCATGCTTACCTCATCAATGATAAGAAGTTTCATTTTCTTTAGGACTCTTGAAACTTCACAACAAGCTTCTCCAGATAGCTTGTGGCATTGTAATTTATTATCATGCTCTACTGGCAGCATCAATAAGCGATGTAAAGTAATCCCTTTAATGTTATGTGCTGCCAACCCAGTTGGAGCGGTAACAACACAAGACAGCGATGACTCCGTTCTTTTCTGCAGATAAGTTGTAATTGCTTTAATCAGAAAACTTTTTCCAGTTTCTGCTTCTACACTCACGTACAGTCGGACAGGTATAAATGATGTACATGAGCACTCTTTTTTCTCATGAGATAAACCATGCTCAATCTGTTCTGTGACTTCATCATATATTTGTCTCTGCTCAACGTTTAGTTATTTTTCCAAATCTTCTAAGTTAACTACATCCTCCTGAGCTTGTTCCATGGCTCTTTCCACTTCATTCATGGCAGTGGCAGCTTCATTTTGGATAATTGGTCCTCCTAGTGGATCCTGACCTCAATGAAGCAGAACTCTGACTGTCTTGAGAACTGTCTCTACCAATCTCTGCTGCAATTGTAGGTTCTTGCTGTATTTCCTCGTTCAACATTTGCAGATACTTTGAAAAAACAGAACATTCTATGGTATCCTTGGTTGCATTGAACGAATCTTCATAACTAAGAAAATCTCCAAGTAGTTCCTCTTCTGTACGCCATGGCTTAAAGAGTTGCAAAAGAGGTAAATAGTAAAATTCCCTTTTGTCTGGAGATTCACAACTCAATTTTCGATGATTAATCAAATGGCCTTTTCTTTGTTTCACCAGACAGCCTTCACATCCAATTACAGCATATACACCTTTATTGATATCTTCTGTGATGTTCCTCTTAAAAGTATAGGTTTGCAGAACTTCATGGAGACAAACGTTCTCAAGATGACTACTTCTATTTGGATAGTATGTATCCAACATGTTTGTCTTCAAAATAGCTGTACTGTTTGGTTCTTTCTCCGCCAAAAACTCAATTTCTTGTACAGATTTCAAAACTCAGTTTCGTGTTGCAGCAAGACCTAGAATCACCCAAATGATTGTTCTAGATTTGGCATATAGACTTGCTGATGATAACCGATCAGACCATTAATATGCTCCAATTTCTCGATGTGACAACATCTTCAGACTGTAACTGTATAATTTCTTACTTAGACTCTTTTCATGTGAAATTTCCTCCCACATTTCCTTCAGTTCCGTCTTTTCTGATTTTGTGATGTAAGACGTCACATATAGAGCCACAGCAATAGAGTTGTCAGCAACATATTGAATATCCATGTTAGCATTCCACATGGACAAAATGACTGGGTTGTAGTCAACTCGGTGCTACATGCACAGAGCTTTCACCAGACCAGTTTGATCAAAAACATTCC
Organism: Lissotriton helveticus; assembly: GCF_964261635.1. Lineage (NCBI taxonomy): Eukaryota > Metazoa > Chordata > Amphibia > Caudata > Salamandridae > Lissotriton > Lissotriton helveticus. The sequence continues at coordinate 570,398,961 of NC_136071.1, read as the reverse complement.
ATATGGGTAATTTCTCCGTATAAAGCGGATTTGCTCAAAGAAAGAAGAATGGGCCAAACATCGTCAAAAAGCGGAAGTAAGATTTAAAAGGAGGATGTATAATCCAGGCATAATTGATTCTGCCTTAAAAAGAACAGAGATGCGATCAAGAACAGATCTAATCGCAGAAAAGAAATCGACAACAGCGGAAGAAAACAAAATAAGACTAATAACAACTTTTTCTACCAGTAATAATCAAGTCTTGACCATCTTGAGAAAAAATTGGCACATCTTACACATGGATTCAACTATTGCCAAAATTGTGGAGGATCATCCGCAGGTGACCTACAAAAGAGCAAAAAATCTACGGGACAAACTAGTCCACAGCCACTTCCAAATGCCTAAGAAACCAGAACTATGGCCGAAAGCTAAAGGCTTCTTTAAATGTTCAGGATGCAAGGTGTGCACAATTGCCACAAACAAAAAAGAAATCCTAATGGCGAATAACAGAACATGGAAGATACAACAACTCATTAACTGTAAGAGCCAATATGCTCTCTACATAGTAGAATGCCCATGTGCTTTTGAAATATGTAGGAAGCACAAAGTGTGAATTAAAAAAACAAATCCTCAAACATGTGAGGGCAACAGTAAATTGCGATCGAAGTAACGCAATCTCAAGACATATGGAAAAAGAACATAACAGTGATTGGAAAAAGTTGAAATTTTATGCCATTGAAACAGTTGCAAACAACCCACGTGGCGGAGATCGCATCAGAACTTTAAGACAAAAAGAATCAAAGCACATCCTGAATTTTCAAACATTAACCCCTCATGGTCTGAACCAGAATGAGGAACTTCACTATCATCTCTAGCCCAGATTTAACTTCCCGTAGATCCCGAACAATTTGAGAACAAGATGAAAACTCTCTCTCTGTTATTGTAATTATTATCTGTATAATTTAGAATTCAGTCACTCACACCTATTTTTATTATTTTTACATTACACTTAGAGTGCATATACATTAATAGAAATGATCAGAAATACCAAATATATATTAGTAAATCCAATACACCCATTGGAGGGTAGAATGACTTGAAGTGACGACATAAGTAGTTCAGGCACATCTACTGATATAGTAACAATCAATCAAAATAAACCCACTGGAGGGAAAAAGAGTCGATTTTACATTATGAAACATACAGGGATGCATCCAAGAATAAACAAGTAAAATCACATCATAATGGTTTAAAATAGAATTTAATATGCACTACACATACCACAATGCCTAGCTGCATTCACAAAGGAAGTTACCATTACCTGGCACTTCCGCCTTTGAATTCACAAAAAATACTTTATCTAACACATCAAGACAAACAAACACTAAAATTTAACCTCATGAAACGCGTCGAGGAGTATGCTGAGAACGAGCTGTGCAAAATAAATGAAAGAAAAGTTACTAAATTGGAATTGAGTCGTCCTTTACTGCTGGGAGTGCGAGAGACATTCTGCCTTGTCAGAAACCGGATTAATATATATATATATATATATATATATATATATATATATATATATATTACCTACTGGCGATAGCCAGTAGGTATATATAGTTAGGATTTTTTTCCTATGGGATTTTTGAAAATTCTATGTCGAATAACTTTGGCGTTTGAGGACAGAATTGGCTGAAATTTTCAGGAAAATGGAACATTTTGTTTCTGAGCAGCCCCTGAAAATTTGGGGGGGTTTCGTCAAGGGGGGGGCGAGAAAAAAGGGGGGTCCCAAAACGTGCTTTTCCCATGCAATTTTCCATAGGGCGGTTGGCCTAACTTTTAGCCCGAGCGGCTGAATGGATTTACACCAAACTTGGCAAAATTGTAGGGACTGGTAGCCCGATGTGCCTTTGCTATGTCTCAAGATATATGCTCCAGTGGTTTTTACGAAAATTAACTTTGAAAAATATATATTGGGCTACATTGGGCTATATATATGTTGGAGCCCAAATGTAGCCCAATGTAGCCCAATGTAGCCCAATGTAGCCCAAAGATGGCCACCAGAGACAACAAAAAACAAATGTAGCCCAAATATCAGCCAGATGTAGCCCAACTATAGCCCAATGACAGAATGTCCAAGAGTGTTCTAAAGAACAACTAGAGTGCTAACAGTCCTACTTATTACAAAGGTATGGCACACCTGAAGCCATCTTGATTGGAATAAAGTGGTAACTCTTAAAACATTTAATTTAAAAAGGAACAAAATGAGGGGGTTCATTTTGCCATAGAAAGTATGATTAGCGAATATATGACGAAATCCCGCATACCATCAGTCCGCATACCATCAGTCCGCAAAAAAAATCCTGCATGTACTATTAGGCCGCAAATTAAAATAACGAAAACTTTTAGAACGAATATGCCTTTAGCATACACTAAACAACTAAACTACCCTAAACCCTAAAACACTACCCCCAGCATGACCCTACACTACACAAACACTACAACACTACCCTAAACCCTAAAACACTACCCCCAGCATGACCCTACACTACGCAAACACTACAACACTAACCTAAACCCTAAAACACTACCCTTAGCATGACCCTACACTACGCAAACACTACAACACTACCCAAAACCCTAAAACACTACACCCCAGCATGACCCTACACTACGCAAACACTACAACACTACCCTAAACCCTAAAACACTACCCCCAGCATGACCCTACACTACGCAAACACTACAACACAACCCTAAACCCTAAAACACTACCCCCAGCATGACCCTACACTACGCAAACACTACAACACTACCCTAAACCCTAAAACACTACCCCCAGCATGACCCTACACTACGCAAACACTACAACACTACCCTAAACCCTAAAACACTACACCCCAGCATGACCCTACACTACGCAAACACTACAACACTACCCTAAACCCCAAAACACTACCCCCAGCATGACCCTACACTACGCAAACACTACAACACTACCCTAAACCCTAAAACACTACACCCCAGCATGACCCTACACTACGCAAACACTACAACACTACCCAAAACCCTAAAATACTACACCCCAGCATGATCCTACACTACGCAAACACTACAACACTACCCTAAACCCTAAAACACTACCCCCAGCATGACCCTACACTATGCAAACACTACAACACAACCCTAAACCCTAAAACACTACCCCCAGCATGACCCTACACTGCGCAAGCACTACAACACTACCCTAAACCCTAAAACACTACCCCCAGCATGACCCTACACTACGCAAACACTACAACACTACCCTAAACCCTAAAACACTACCCCCAGCATGACCCTACACTGCGCAAACACTACAACACTACCCAAAACCCTAAAACACTACACCCCAGCATGACCCTACACTGCGCAAACACTACAACACTACCCTAAACCCTAAAACACTACCCCCAGCATGACCCTACACTACGCAAACACTACAACACTACCCTAAACCCTAAAGCACTACCCCCAGCATGACCCTACACTACGCAAACACTACAACACTACCCAAAACCCTAAAACACTACCCCCAGCATGACCCTACACTACGCAAACACTACAACACTACTCAAAACACTAAAACACTACCCCCCAGCATGACCCTACACTACCCAAACACTGCAACACTACCCAAAACCCTAAAACACTACCCCCAGCATGACCCTACACTACGCAAACACTACAACACAACCCTAAACCCTAAAACACTACACCCCAGCATGACCCTACACTACGCAAACACTACAACACTACCCTTAACCCTAAAACACTACCCCCAGCATGACCCTACACTACGCAAACACTACAACACAACCCTAAACCCTAAAACACTACCCCCAGCATGACCCTACACTACGCAAACACTACAACACTACCCTAAACCCTAAAACACTAGCCCCAGCATGACCCTACACTACGCAAACACTACACCACTACCCAAAACCCTAAAACACTAGCCCCAGCATGACCCTACACTACGCAAACACTACAACACAACCCTAAACCCTAAAACACTACCCCCAGCATGACCCTACACTACGCAAACACTACAACACTACCCTAAACCCTAAAACACTACACCCCAGCATGACCCTACACTGCGCAAACACTACAACACTACCCTAAACCCTAAAACACTACCCCCAGCATGACCCTACACTACGCAAACACTACAACACTACCCTAAACCCTAAAACACTACCCCCAGCATGACCCTACACTGCGCAAACACTACAACACTACCCAAAACCCTTAAACACTACACCCCAGCATGACCCTACACTGCGCAAACACTACAACACTACCCTAAACCCTAAAACACTACCCCCAGCATGACCCTACACTACACAAACACTACAACATTACCCTAAACCCTAAAGCACTACCCCCAGCATGACCCTACACTACGCAAACACTACAACACTACCCAAAACCCTAAAACACTACCCCCAGCATGACCCTACACTACGCAAACACTACAACACTACCCAAAACCCTAAAACACTACCCCCCAGCATGACCCTACACTACCCAAACACTACAACACTACCCAAAACCCTAAAACACTACCCCCAGCATGACCCTACACTACGCAAACACTACAACACAACCCTAAACCCTAAAACACTACACCCCAGCATGACCCTACACTACACAAACACTACAACACTACCCTTAACCCTAAAACACTACCCCCAGCATGACCCTACACTACGCAAACACTACAACACAACCCTAAACCCTAAAACACTACCCCCAGCATGACCCTACACTACGCAAACACTACAACACTACCCTAAACCCTAAAACACTAGCCCCAGCATGACCCTACACTACACAAACACTACAACACTACCCTTAACCCTAAAACACTACCCCCAGCATGACCCTACACTACGCAAACACTACAACACAACCCTAAACCCTAAAACACTACCCCCAGCATGACCCTACACTACGCAAACACTACAACACAACCCTAAACCCTAAACACTACCCCCAGCATGACCCTACACTAAACAACCACCACAACTCTACACTACACTAACACAACACTACACTACACAACACTACACTACACAATAACTAACCCACGAAAAAATTAACACAAACCCACTTACCTCTCTCGTCATCGTGGTTTTCACAACGCAAATGCATTTACCATACATGCCTTTAAAACGTAATTCTTTGTAAAGGCATGCGTGATAAATGCACATGCGTTTTGAAAAAATGCGGGATAATGGTATGCGAGGTCAATGACCTTGCGGGATAATGGTATGCGGACTGAAAGTCCGCGGGATAAAAAATGCGGGAAAATGGCTGCAAACCATGATTAGCAGCAGACTTCCTGGTGAGCACTAGCTTTACTACAGTGATCTAATGAGCAACTAGAGTGCTAACATTCAGAATTGATGGCAAATGTGTGACACATCTGAATGCCTTCTTGATAGAACCAAAGTAAACAAGCATTGAAAATGCAATAGATCTCGCCCTCGTTTAAGTTAAAGCCATTCTGTTTGTAATGAGGTGGCTTTTTAGCTTTGCTTTTATTAGTGCTTTTAAAACTTTCATGTAAATAACATGCATATGTATGCATATATGTATATGTATGCATGCATTTATATTTATATAGATATGCAGATTATATATGTTTATATATGTATATTACCTACTGGCGATAGCCAGTGGGTATATATAGTTAGGATTTTTTCTCTATGGGATTTCTGAAAATTCTATGTCTAATAACTTTGGCGTTTGTGGACGGAATTGGCTGAAACTTTCAGGAAAATGGCACATTTTGTTACTGAGCAGCCCCTGAAAATTTGGGGGGGTTTCGTCAAGGGGGGGCCGAGAAAAAAGGGGGGTCCCAAAACGCGTTTTTCCCATTCATTATTCCATAGGGCGGTTGGACTCACTTTTAGCTCGAATGGCTGAATGGATTTACATGAAACTTGGCAAAATTGTAGATATGGTTTGCCCGACGTGCCTTTGCTATGTCTCAATATATGTGCTCCAGTGGATTTTGAGAAATTAACGTTTAAAAAAATATATATATCCGTGACAGCGCTCCGGTTAGCGCCCCGGTTCGCGTACCTGACGCGTAACGGAACTTCGCGAAGCGAAGCTGATTGGCTCTCCGGTGTCTGTCAACATTCTAAACAGTCCGGAGCGGCCGCCATCTTGTCTCTCGGTAGGATCAAGAGACAAGATGTGGTGAAAAACGAAGGGGGAAATGAAGGAAAGGGGGCAAGGTAGACCCCTCCTGACCCCCTAGGATTGATGAGGGGGATATTAAAGTGACCCGCGGGGCAAAAATAATATATATATATTTTTTTGCGATTTTACGCCGTAGAGGCGTGTCCCGGTATGCGAACCGGGCAGCTCACCGGGCAGCTAACCGGCAGCGTAGCTGTCAACATTGTAAACAGTCCGGAGCGGCCGCCATCTTGTCTCTCGGTAGGTTCGAGAGACAAGATGTGGTGAAAAAAGAAGGGGGAAATGAAGGAAAGGGGGCAAGGTAAACCCCTCCTGACCCCTAGGATTGATGAGGGGGATATTAAAGTCCCCCGCGGGGTAAAAAAAATAAAAAAATTGTTGGGATTTTTCGCGGTAGAGGCGCTTCCCGGTACGCGAACCGGGCAGCTAACCGGCAGCGTAACGGGAGTCCGCCATCTTGTGTTTTTGGAGCGTCCGGTTCGCGTACCGGGTAGCGTACCGGGTAGCGTCCCGGTAAGCGTAACAAGGGGAAAACCAAGAGAAACAGTAAAAAAAAAATTAAGGGAATAGATTTCCAGCAAACTTGGCAAAATTGTAGGGACTGTTTGTTTGATGTGCCTTTGCAAGGCCTCAAGATATGTGCACGTGTAGATTTTGTCTAATTAAGGTTAAAAAAAAAATATATATCTGTAAGCGTGCTCCGGCACGCTTACGTTACGGGTTTTGTTTGCGCTGCAGAGCCGATACGTCACGGTTATGCAACGCGTCATGAGGCGTCTCACGTGGCTACGTGATACGTCACGTAATAAAGAATATATTTTACAGCTATAGATATTAGCTTTTAAAAAACCAATGAAATTCACTGAAAAAACCATAGGTTATAGACCATATATAGTTAGGAATTTGCATTTACAAAACCTTGAAAATTCACTGAAAAAACCATAGGTTAGAGACCATATATAGTTAGCTGGACATTTTATTGACATAAAACCAATGAAATTCCATATATAGTTAGTTGCACTAACTATATATCGCGCACCCGCAATCCACTGCTGATGATGTCACATATTACATCATTCATGACATGGTCAGTGACATCACTGATGACATCACTGATGACATCTCAAATGACATCACTGATGACATCACTGATGACATCTCAAATGACATCACTGATGACATCATGACACACCAATACCAGTTACTACATACGCACTCACTGATTCCTACATCTACACACACATTCACTCATTCACCCATACAATCACTCATACATACAGTCACTCATTATTACAACACTATCATATGCACTCATACACCTAGTCAGTCCTGTGAAGAATCAATCACACTTCGATTTCCTCATCTATACAGTTAAACACAGAACACCATACTTTTTCACACATATACTAACACATACTTACTCTCTTATACAATCACTGATACAAGTACACATTGATATGCACAGAGTCACACACCTCCCAGCCAGCCACACACACACTCAGTCTTCCATACATCCACTCATTCTTCAATATGTAAAACATATTTAAACTTTACAAAAACACACAGACACTAGATGATGTCATCAGTGATGTCATTTGAGATGTCATCAGTGATGTCATCAGTGATGTCATTTGAGAAGTCATCAGTGATGTCATCAGTGATGTCACTGACCATGTCATGAATGATGTAATATGTGACATCATCAGCAGTGGATTGCGGGTGCGCGATATATAGTTAGTGCAACTAACTATATATGGAATTTCATTGGTTTTATGTCAATAAAATGTCCAGCTAACTATATATGGTCTCTAACCTATGGTTTTTTCAGTGAATTTTCAAGGTTTTGTAAATGCAAATTCCTAACTATATATGGTCTATAACCTATGGTTTTTTCAGTGAATATATATATATATATATATATATATATATATATATATATATATATATATATATATATATATATATATATTACCTACTGGCGGTCGCCAGTAGGTATATATAGTTAGGATTTTTTCTCTATGGGATTTTTGAAAATTCTATGTCTAATAACTTTGGCGTTTGTGGACGGAATTGGCTGAAATATTCAGGAAAATGGCACATTTTGTTTCTGAGCAGCCCTTGAAAATTTGGGGGGGGTTCGTCAAGGGGGGGCCGAGAAAAAAGGGGGGTCCCAAAACGTGTTTTTAACATTGAGTTTTCCATAGGGCGGTTGGCCTCACTTTTAGCCCGAACGGCTGAATGGATTTGCACAAAACTTTGCAAAATTGTAGGGACTGGTAGCCCGATGTGCCTTTTGTAGGTCTCAATATATGTGCTCCAGTGGATTTTGAGAAATTAACGTTTAAAAAAAGATATATATCTGTAACAGCGGACCTGGCAGCGTCCCAGGACGCGTACTTTACGCGCAACGGAGCTTTGTGAAGCGAAGCTGATTGGTTCTCCCGCGTCTGTCAACATTCCAAAAAGTCCGTAGCGGCCGCCATCTTGTCTCTCGGTAGGATCGAGAGACAAGAGGAGGTCAAAACAAAGGGGGAAATAACTATAAGGGGGCATAGTAGATCCTCGCTGACCCCCTAGGTTTGATGTGGAGGTTTTAAAAGGGCCCCGCGGGGCAAAAAAAAATAATAATAATAATAATCGAACGGCTGAATGGATTTGCACGAAACTTGGCAAAATATTAGGGACTGGTAGCCCGATGTGCCTTTGCTAGGTCTCAATATATGTGCTCCAGTGGATTTTGAGAAATTAACGTTCAAAAAAAGATATATATCTGTAACAGCGCTCCGCTTCGCGTAACGGAGGTTTGCGAAGCTGATTGGTCATTCTGTCACTGGGCTATAGTTGGGCTACATCTGGCTGATATTTGGGCTACATTTGTTTTTTTGTGTGTCTGGCGGCCATCTTTGGGCTACATTGGGCTACATTGGGCTTCATTGGGCTACATTGGGCTACATTTGGGCTCCAACATATATATAGCCCAATGTAGCCCAATATATATTTTTCAAAGTTAATTTTCGTAAAAACCACTGGAGCATATATCTTGAGACATAGCAAAGGCACATCGGGCTACCAGTCCCTACAATTTTGCCAAGTTTCGTGGAAATCCATTCAGCCGTTCGAGCTAAAAGTGAGTCCAACCGCCCTATGGAAATGAAGGAAATGAATGGGTAATTTGTAATTAGCAAATAGCTAATCGCAAACTAGGAATGGTAAAGAATCGCTATTTATTCCTTAAAGTTCGCTATTTAGGAAATGCAAAAAACTTTGATGATACATATGGCGGTTCATCTCTAACAAGATAAGAAGCATAGGGATACATTTATGATGACTGGCGCATCACCAGGGATGTGTTAGTCATTCTGTGCCGCTGTTCCGTCACCTATGGTGTGCTGCATTTACAATGCGGCGCATCATGGGGCAAAAACAGCACAGATGCGTGATGTATCTGTGCCATAAAGGTGGCGCATTGCTGGAGTTGTATCGCAAGTGTGATGAAGCTCCAGCAAGGGTCGGGGGTGCCCCTGTCGCAGGGTTTCTGTTCTCACACAGAACTGTGGACAGAGGATTGGAACCTCGGCGAATTAGGGTGTCCCAAAACTCACGTTAGTAATCAAAAACTCCTTAGCAAGCTAGGTACAGTGTCACATTGGATATAACAAACTCTCAATGTTTAGACAATCCAGAATATGAACTTATAGTACCTCAGGATACGTTGAACTCATGAACAGTCGGTCGTTATATATTTCTTAGAAACCAGAACATGGAGTTAAGAAGAACACATGTGTATTTGAAATGTTTATTTACTAATGCCGTCTTCTCAGGCGTAGTATCTTAGATAATACAAGTACACATATTATCAGTAGCAAAATTACCAGCATAGTTACTAGTACATAAAAAGCGAATGGTGATAGTATGTTAACATGCTGTAAATGAATAAGAGTTAGCAACACTTATAAGCAGCCGCGGGCCGTGGAGGGAGTTACGGTGAGGCAGGGAGGCGGGGAGGGGGAGAAGCAGGGTGGAGAATACAAGTACACATATTATCAGTAGCAAAATTACCAGCATAGTTACTAGTACATAAAAAGCGAATGGTGACAGTATGTTAACATGCTGTAAATGAATAAGAGTTAGCAACACTTATAAGCAGCCGCGGGCCGTGGAGGGAGTTACGGTGGGGCAGGGAGGCGGGGAGGGGGAGGGGCAGGGTAGAGAGGGCTCCACCCTGCTTCTCCCCCTCCCCGCCTCCCTGCCTCACCGTAACTCCCTCCACGGCCCGCGGCTGCTTATATCTCACCCTCCCTAATACACATATTATATTATTTGCTAAGAAGGTCTCTTTGTGTTGGTTTAGGGCGTGCCCATACTTTAGTGTCTTAGATTTGAAGGAATCACATCAGCATACACCAGCTCTCTCTTCATGTGAACCGCATCAACTGTTGTGTATGTGTGTTCGGCAAAGCAATATAAAACCCGCCTCATGCCCAGAATTGGCAGAAGTTGCACTTATGTTATGAGTATGAAGTCGTGGAGATCAGACCTCATAACAATTCTGTATCGTGTTGTTCTTGAAACTTTAGCACTCGCTGTACAGATATAGTTTAACAAGCAAAGCAGATAGTAGAGCAATAACATATTATTCTCATGTAAACCACGATGAACTACTAGGTGGAAAGCTAAAGCAACAACTAAGTGTCGTGTGCAGAAGTTGCAAAAAAGGAAAAATGGCGTTTAAACCGGTAATGAGCCCATGCTAACTTAACACGGTGTAAAGATATCCAGGACCTAGATGACACCTCCCCATGATCCGGAAACGAACTGAATAAGATAATAGAAGTGCCATCTCATGAGAGCAGATTGCAAGTTTATATGTGGACGGTCCGCAAGGTAAAGCATTAAAAACTAGGAAAATTTAATGCTAAAGAAAAATAAAACAGCCAAGTACTTTATCGAGTCTTAAGCCAATAGGCAAGGTAAATAATAAAAACTTGACAAATAAGTCAATGAATTGTCAATGAAATGCTAGTACTCAGCATATCAAACATGAAAAAGGTCTATGACATAACTGTGTATGCAAAATAAGCTGCAACAGCCTCCAATAGGAAGTCACCGTCTTCATCCGAAAACAGTTCAGCCATCCAATTTAAAAGCGGAAAAGAACATACGTGCTCTCCCAGCACCGGATCCTCTATCACCATCAGAGGACAGCTCGGTGGGTTTTCAAGAAAGCTCTGTTCCAAGAAAGACTGTGCTGCCGCCAGTAAATTCCAGGGACCAAGTAGTCCATGCATCAATGCCACAGCCATAATCCTTTCGCCAGGACAAACCAACTCGTGAGTAATGATAGGAGTCATCAGCTGATTAAAGTCGACGTCAGGAGAAACCGGTCCGCAGAGACACAAATCAATGGCCCAATCGAAATCACAGGTCAGGCAGTGAAATACAGGCTGGACACAGGTGAAGTAGGAGAATCGAAAAGATAATCCATATGCCGTGCTTAATATCGCCAACGGCATTGTGCCATAATATTCTAGCATGCGATTGCGGAACAGTGTCAGCAGCTGCAGGGTGGGAGGTTGCATAGGAGGGACATCCATATTTAAAAATGTAAAAAAGCACAAGAGCGTCCGCTGGTAATGCAAGTAAAAATGCCAATCCACGAACCAGAGTGGAGAAAATAGAATGAAAGGAAGCAGGGATGACTCCAAAGATTTTCTCAAATGAAGTCACGAGACCACTGGTAACAACTTTAAAAAAGTGCGCCAGGGTCTTTGTGGAGGATGCGTTAAAGATAGTCGGAACCATCTTGCTGAAATTGAAAGGCAAATCTGAATTAAAAGTATTCCTTTTATCGTAACAGTAAGTGAACGGGTTATTTGCTGCAGAAATGTTCTATTTCCTCCCACACATGAACATAGGGAGTTTTCAATCTGGCCACAAATACCAACCATGGGACAGATTTCAACGGCATGGCAAGAATAAGAGCTCTTTTGTCTCAGAGAGAGGTGGCCTTGAGTTCGGCCCGTGAAACTTTCGTGCTTCACATAGCGAACACCCGTACAGAGGTGCAGACCCTTTTCAATTAACTCAGAACAATCTTCATTATTGAGCATCAAATAACTACCATTTTCCAACAACTTGAACGTGGGGATGATAGCAGGAACTGGCGTGCCTTGCAACACGCAAGCCATATTTGGTCGGTGTTTGTTGCATGAACCGTGTAACTGTATGTGCCTACACATTAGTGAATGATCTGGCGTCTCAGTGCATTCCTCTCCATTCAGATAAACTTCTTGATCATCTTTGAAACATCTGTATGTGTATGGAAGCGACCAGACCTCATGAAGAAAAGCACTACCTAAAGGTTCATAACGACCTATTGGTATATATTTCATACAATTTGAAAACTTATATAAAGCAAAAGGCAGCGTTATTAAACCGTGGATAAGGCACGTTGCCAAAAAACCCGCAATCCTCTGCTGATGATGTCAGTGAGCATGTCATGAATGATGTAATATGTGACATCATCAGCAGTGGATTACGGGTAATAGTATCTCTAGTTTACTCCCCTATAGCTGTCTTTCTTTTAACATAAGTGTCTGTTTCCTTCCCTTATACTTACTGTTTTTGGTTCGCTTCTGGTTCGCGTACCGGCGAGCGAACTGGGAAGCGAACTAAGAGAAATAGAGGTTGGCACAGTTCCAAATATTGTACCAATTTTTTAATAACGGGGAGGTAGTTCTGAAAAGAACTTTTTTTTTTATTGTTTTTGTTGTTTTATATTTTTTTTATTATTTTTCGGAACATTTTTTTACTTTTTTTGAATTTTTCTGAACAGTTTTATATTTTTTTGGGTTTTTCTTGGAGGGGGCAATGAAAACGATTCATTGTAAAGGGCTCAACAGGAGCAACAAAACAAAAAAAGAAGTATTTATTATTTTGGGCGTTTCGTACAAACTTGCATATGATAGTCAATAGCTCTGTTGATCAGAGTGATGCTTTTTTCTCCGTAGGAAATGAATCCATCGCAAAATACGCAGATGTGTTTTACTTCACCAAATTTCATTTGTATATTTGGCACCATCTCCCTGCCCTCTGGTCCCGTTACTTCCGGTACAACAGATCTTCTGGCCATAATAGGGAGATTATCTAGGTCGTTCCGAAACTGTGCAGCACTGTAGTTGTTAGGATGCCACCTAGTCATATGGCGATGCATTGTGTAGTTTCCGAAACTGTATTTTTTCTCGGTTCCTCTGGACAGTCTATCTTGACATATAAGGCAAGTTACGTATCTTGCATTTACTTTTTTCTGACCTTTGGGAATTTTAAAAAATTGCCAAATGAAGTTTTCTTTCCGGTGAGACGTCCTGGGCTGCTCAGGCAAAAACTGCCTCTCTTCGTGCTCGTCGTCCTGTTCCTCTTCTTCTTCTTCGTGTTGAATTATAACTTGAGCAGGTGGTCCACTCTTCCTTGGATGTGGTGGAGGTGGTGGGGAAGCACCAGCTGAAGCTACTAAAGAAGCCATTGCTCAGTGATCACAAAGGGTCTTTCTCTCACAATGATGAAAGTCAGAGTGAGGAAAGAAGGAGGGATTTTCATCATTTGGGAAAAATAAGAGTTCTCAACCAATCAAAAGTGTTCATTTTAGATTATATGACCTAGTCTTACATCATTAGGAAACCAAAAGTGAAATGAACCAATGAAAAGTGTTATTACCAAGTCACATGACTTGCTGTGTTTACGTTAAGCGCTTTGCAGGGCCTCCCGGTTTGCTTCCAGAAACCTGCGCTTTGCGACTCGCTTCGCGTACCAGTTCGCTAACGTAGCACGTCATATGACATATCACGCGACAACGTGAAACGTCATGCGGACGGGAGGCGTCACGATGTTGTTTTCTAACGCGGCACTTGCGGTAAAGAAACGTTTACCGGCTCGCGGTCTATTTCGCGGCATCAAGGTCAGCTAATGGGAAGCTTCCCGATTCGCGAAGCGTGAACGAAGAAAAAAAATATTTAAAAAAAAAAATATTCATAAACACATAAAATATATTTTTGGATTTAAAGAAGAATACATTTTACAGCTACAGATATTAGCTGTTAAAAAACCAATGAAATTCACAGAAAGAACCATAGGTTATAGACCATATATAGTTAGGAATTAGCATTTACAAAACCTTGAAAATTCACTGAAAAAACCATAGGTTATAGACCATATATAGTTAGGAATTAGCATTTAGAAAACCTTATTTTACTCACACAAAACCATTGAAATTCCATATATAGTTAGTTGCACTAACTATATATCGCGCACCCGCAATCCACTGCGGATGATGTCACATATTACATCATTCATGACATGGTCAGTGACATCACTGATGACATCACTGATGACATCTCAAATGACATCACTGATGACATCACTGATGACATCTCATTTGACATCAATGACCACATCACTGATGATATCATTCATGTGACAATACAATGCATCTCCTCACATTTTAATATAACCTCTGTTTCACCCAGTGTTAAAAAGAGAGTATAATTTTTGAAACCATTGACACACCAATACTAGTTACTACATACGCACTCACTGATTGCTACGTCTACACACACCTTCACTCATTCACCCATACAATCATTCATACATACAATCACTAATCTTTACAACACTATCATATGCACTCATACACCTATACAGACACTCACAGTCTGCCACTCATCCATGGAGTTACTCACACACCTAGTCAGTCCTGTAAAGAATCAATGACACTTCCATTTTCTTGTCTATACAGTTAAACATAGAGCACCTTACATTTTCAAACATATACTAACACATACTTACCTTCTTATACAATCATTGATACAAGTACAGATTGATCTGCACAGAGTCACACACCTCCCAGCTAGCCACACACACACTCAGTCTCCCATACAAATACTTGGGCAATCAATCAATAACCCATATAGTTACTCATATAGCTACTGATCAACACATGCAGCAGTTTACAGAACAACAGACATAATGATGCACAAATTAAGACAGTTTAGTCACTAACCCATGCACTCAGTGAGACACATTTAATCACTCACTCATACAGTCAGTCACGCACCTACTAAATCCTTCATCCAGACACTTCTACATCTACTCATTCTTCAATATGTAAAACATATTTAAACTTTTCAGAAACACACAGTCACTGGATGATGTCATCAGTGATGTCATCAGTGATGTCACTGACCATGTCATGAATGATGTAATATGTGACATCATCAGCAGTGCATTGCGGGTGCGCGATATATAGTTAGTGCAACTAACTATATATGGAATTTCAATGGTTTTGTGTGAGTAAAATAAGGTTTTCTAAATGCTAATTCCTAACTATATATGGTCTATAACCTATGGTTTTTTCAGTGAATATATATATATATATATATATATATAACCTACTGGCGGTCGCCAGTAGGTAGATATAGTTAGGACCTAGTTTCCATAGGAAATCCGCAACATTCTATTGGGAATAACTTTGGCGTCGGTTGATGAATATTTGCGAATTTCTCAATGAAGATGGCCCGCTACACTCCGCTCCTTCCCTGAAAGTTTTGGGGGTATTCGTCAAGTGGGGGCAGAGAAAAAAGGGGGGTCCCAAAACATGTTTTCCCCATGTTATTTTCCATAGGACCTTTAGACACGGCTACAGCCCGAACGGCGGAACGGAATTACAAGAAATTTGGCAAAATGGTAGAGTCTGATTCGCAGATCACACTTTTGCTTAAATGGTGTAAATCCCTCCAGTAGTTCCTGAGAAAATCAAAATATATATATATCTATAAGCGCGCACCATGCGCGCACCGTACGCATACAGTACGCGTACGGTGCACGTACCTTCGCGTGCACAAGCTGCATGCTGATTGGCTGCTAATGTCTGTCAACACTCCAAAACACAAATTGTTGGCAGCCATCTTGTGCCTCGGTAGACTGAGGCACAAGAAAGCAGAAAAACAAACGTGTAGAACTCAAAAAGGGGGCAGGGTAGAAGCACCCTCACCCCCTAGGCCTGCTCAGGGGGTCCCACAAGGACCCCCAAGCCCCCCCCCCCAAATTTTTCTTTCAAAAATCGTGGGGTGCGCATATGCCACGATTTTTTAAAAAAAAT
Organism: Lissotriton helveticus; assembly: GCF_964261635.1. Lineage (NCBI taxonomy): Eukaryota > Metazoa > Chordata > Amphibia > Caudata > Salamandridae > Lissotriton > Lissotriton helveticus. The sequence continues at coordinate 570,382,577 of NC_136071.1, read as the reverse complement.
TGAATAATTTTTTGGGGCCTTGAGGGTCCTTGTGGGACCCCCTGAGCAGGCCTAGGGGGCTGCGTTGCAGAGAGGTGTAAAAGGGGCATAGCCTCATTACATCTCTCTGTAATGCAGCCCGCTGGCGCATAGTGGAGGTTCCAGGTGGGATAGTTGGCCCCCAGGGACCCCCAGTACGCAAGGTTAATTAGTTTCCCTTCTGCAAACGCGCCCGGGGGCTGCGTTGCAGAGAGGTGTAAAAAGGGGCATAGCCTCATTACACGTCTCTTCAATGCAGCCCCCTGGTGCATACTGGAGGTTCCAGGTGGGCTAATTGGCCCCCAGGGACCCCTAGTATGCAAGGGGAATTAGTTCCCCCTCTGCAAACGCGCCTGGGAGCTGCGCTGCAGAGAGATGTAAAAAAGGGTGTGGCCTCATTACACCTCTCTGCAATGCAGCCCCGTGGGGAATACTGGTGGTTCCTGGTGGGCTAATTGGCCCCCAGGGACCCCAGAATGCAAGGGGAATTAGTTCCCCCTCTGCAAATGCGCCAGGGGGCTGCGTTGCAGAGAGGTGTAAAAACATTTTTTTTCAATTTATATTAAAAATATGTAATGTAAGTTAAAAAATAAAATATCTAAAAATAAATAATTTAAAATAATGTAGTAAATCAGTATAAAAATATAACAATTAATACATTTAAAGATAATCATTTCCAAAACCATTGAAATTCACTGAAAAAACCATAGGTTTCAGCCACGTTATAGTTAGGAATTACCATTTAAAAAACCTTTGAAATTCACTGAAAAAACCATAGGTTTCAGCCACGTTATAGTTAGGAATTAGCATTTAAAAAACCTTGCAAATTCACTGAAAAAACCATAGGTTTCAGGCCTGACATAGTTAGGAATTAGCATTCAAAAAACCTTTGAAATACACTGAAAAAACCATAGGTTTCAGGCCTGATATAGTTAGGAATTAGCATTTAAAAAACCTAAGAAATTCACCAAAAAAAACTGTAGATTTTAGGGGTGTTATAGTTAGCTGGACATTTCACTCATACAAAACTATTGAAATTCCTCCGATATAGTTAGTTGTACTGACTATATATCGCGCGCCCGCAATCCACTGCTGATGATGTCACATATTACATCATTCATGACATTGTCAGTGACATCACTGATGACATCTCAAATGACTGTTGACATCATCCACGTGATGATACACCTCATCACACACTAGTATAACTTTTCATCACTCACTGCAAAATTCAGAGTACCATATTTAAATCCATGTCGGTGCTGCCCATCAATGAGAGAGACCTGTGCATTTTTCAAATGGGTGGTGAAAAATATGAGTATGTTGCTGGAGATGTGGACCGCCGTGCCACCAATGTACTTACCGGGAGAGGGTAAACACCCATTATTCCGCAACTTTCTTTCCGCATACCATCACTCCGCATACTTTCATTACGAAAGTACCATGACTCCGCAATGCCATTATAACGCATGGCATTACATTTTATATGCTTTTACCACGCATACATTTACAACGAAATTCATTGTAAATGCATGAATGGTAAAAGCATGTTTTTTTATGATTGGATAAGGTAAATATGGATATAGGGGTTTATGTTTTGGGGTACTGAGGTATATGTTTTGGGGTGTTTGGGTATTTTAAGGGTTCAGATATAGTTTTGGGTTATGGGGTACAGGGGTGGGTTTAGGGATAGGTATCGGTTTTGGGGTACAGGGGTATTTTTAGGGTTCAGGGCTAGGTTTGGGTTTTGGGGTATAGGGGTATTTTTAGGGTTCAGGGGTAGGTTTGGGTTATGGGCTACAGGGGTATTTTAAGGGTTCAGGGCTAGGTTTGGGTTTTGAGGTACAGGGGTATTTTTAGGGTTCAGGGCTAGGTTTGGGTTTTGGGGTACAGGGCTATTTTAGGGTTGAGGGGTAGGTTTGGATTTTGGGGTACAGGGTTATTTTTAGGGTTCAGGGCTAGGTTTGGGTTTTGAGGTACAGGGGTATTTATAGGGTTCAGGGCTAGGTTTGGGTTTTGGGGTACAGGGGTATTTTTAGGGTTTAGGGATAGGTTTGGGTTTTGGGGTACAGGGTATATTTATAGGCTTAAGATGGGTTAGTGTTTAAGGGTGTTGGGGTATTTTAAGGAGTAAGCGTGGGGTATGATTATGGGGTGCAGGGGTATTTAAAGGGAGCAGGGTGGGATTAGCACACAATATGAGACATGGCATGAAGGGCGGAACGTACCACATGCCCCCAGCGTTTGTCACGCCCCCAGCACACGCCCACAGCACAACGCAGACACGGCCACAATGGACTAGTTTGCTGGCACGGTTCTTTTACCTTTTAAATGTATGTGGTGGGCGTCTGCATAGCCTATGTCCTTCTGCTGCAACTGCCCTTTCCAACGCTGTATTGGGTGTTGTGATTGGTGCTGTGGTTCCTGAGATTACCCACCTCAAAGGTTTGGGCTCTCTCTTTATTATATTAGTATAGATATAGATAGTAAATTATACTTAGTGTGTTATAAAATCACTATTACAACTATACAGTTATCTATACAGTCACGCATACAATCAATGAGTCTTACGTATACTTATTTATAAACAACAACTGACACATACATTGCCTTTTATTTTTCTACTTTGTTGGACATGTACCATTAAGAGAGATATTTGCTCCTCACCACACCCATAAAGATATTCACTCACCCAAACAACTGTTATAAGATGTAGTCTTAACGTCATATACCTACTAAATCAACTATTCACACATCTTTGGGCAGTCACACACCTCCCACCAAACCACAGACACATTCACTCTCCCATACAAATACTCAGTTAACTAATCAATAACTAATATAGACTGTGAAATAGCTAGTAACCAACTGGGGAAGTAGTTTTTACAACTACTGACAAAGTGATACAGATGTTCACACAGTTTAGTCACTATCCAATATATTCAGAGAGGCACTTTAAATTAGTCAAGTAAACAGTCAATCACACTGCTACTAAATCCTCCATCCAGATATTTATATTTATATATCCACTCATTCTTCAATGCAAATTGGTATATATATATAATACATATTTAAATAACAAAGCAAACCACATTCACCGGATGATGTCATCAGTAATGTCATTTGAGATGTCATCAGTGATGTCACTGACCATGTCATGAATGATGTAATATGTGACATATCAGCAGTGGATTGCGGGCGCGCGAGATAAAGTTAGTACAACTAACTATATCGGGGGAATTTCAGTGGTTTTGTATGAGTGAAATGTCCAGTTAAATATAACACCCCTAAAATCTACAGTTTTTTCAGTGAATTTCTAAGGTTTTTTAAATGCTAATTCCTAACTATATCAGGCCTGAAACCTATGGTTTTTTCAGTGAATATATAAACTATATATTTCGCGCACCCGCAATCCACTGCTGATGACGTCACATATTACATCATTCATGACATGGTCAGTGACATCACTGATGACATCAGTGATGTCACTTGAGATGTCATCAGTGATGTCATCAGTGATGTCACTGACCATGTCATGAATGATGTAATATGTGACGTCATCAGCAGTGGATTGCGGGTGCGCGAAATATATAGTTAGTGCAACTAACTATATATGCGAATTTCAATGGTTTTGTGTGAGTAAAATAAGGTTTTATAAATGCTAATTCCTAACTATATATGGTCTATAACCTATGGTTTTTTCAGTGAATTTTCAAGGTTTTGTAAATGCTAATTCCTAACTATATATGGTCTATAACCTATGGTTTTTTCAGTGAATTTCAATGGTTTTTTAATAGCAAATATTAAAAGCTGTTAAATGTATTCTTCTTTTAAAGGAAAAATATATTTTATATGTATTTAATATAATTTTTTTATGTATATAATTTTTTTAAATTATTTTTTAGTTTCGCTACCGGTCTGCGCACCGGGTAGGTTCCCTTTAGCTCAATTTTATGCCGCGACCCGATCCCCGCACCGGGAAACGTTCCGTTTGCACAACTGCCGCGTTCGAGAACAACATCGTGACGCGTCGCGTAAGTGCGACGTATCGCGTTGCCGCGTAATGCGTCTTATGACGCGCCGCGTTAGCGCACTGGGAAGTGCTCCGGTGGGCGAACGAGGCGCGAAGCGCAGCACACCGGAAGCGCTCCGGGCGCGGAGCGGGACGCGTAACGTAAGCGTGACAGGTCATGTGACCTGTAAATAACACTTTTCATTGGTTTAGAACTATTTTTTTCCCAAATGATGAAAACCCCTCCTTTTTTCCTCACTCTGACTTTCATCTTTGTGAGAGGAAGACCTGTTTCTGCTTGTTAAAATAATGACATCTGTAGTAGCTGCAGCTGGTGGACCCCCACCACCACCACAACCACCTAGGAAAGAAGGACCACCTCCACAGTTCCTTCCAAACCCAGAGGAAGAAGAAGAGGAAGAGGACGTAGAGCCGAGGCAGTTCTTGCGGGAAGAGCCCCGGAAATCCCACCACATAGCCAATTTTATATGGCAATTTTTTTCTTACCCTCAAGACCAAAAAATACCTCATTTGCAAAGATGTTTTGTCTAGAGGTACAAACAAAAAGTAGAGTTTTGGGAACTATACTATGCACCGCCACATGCAGAGGTGGCATCCAATCAATTACAGCGCTGCTGAGCTGCGTCACCTCCAGGATAACCCACGAACTCCTGTGGCCAGTACATCATCACAGCAAACTCTATCGGGACCAGAGGCGAGGGAGACGGTCCCAAATATTCAACAGAATTTTGTGCACATGAAGCTAGTGTGCATTTATTGTGGTGAACTAATTTCATATGGGAATATGAGTATCATTTTAATTAATAGAGCATTTGAAAACCACAAGTGCTCAAAACGCCCCAAGAAGTAAATTTATTTTTTGCTCCTGTTGAGCCCTTTCTAATGCCTGTTTTTCGTTGTTTCCCCCCCAAAAAAACAAAAAAAACATAAAATTGTTCAAAAAATACAACAAAAAAAATGTTCAGAAAAATAAAAAAAAATATAAAACAACAAAAACATTAAAAACAAAGTTATTTTCAGAACTACCTCCCATTTTAAAAAAATTACTAACATTTTTAGCAGTCTTGACTTCATTTGTCTCATGGGTGCGCTTCCCGGTGCGCGCACCGGAAAGCGCCCCGTTAGCGCAATAAAAAAAAAGAAAAAAAAACAAGAGAAGGAGAGCATAAGAGAAAGAGAGAGTAATGTTAAGAGACAGACAGCAAGAGAGAGCAACACATAGGTACTGTGTAATACATAGTAAAACAGTGTAAAAGATATAAGAAAGTGTAAGAGAGAAAATGAAAAAAATATAAGGCTGTGAAACAAAGAAAGAGAGAAGAAGAATACTAAAGCAGAGGCACATGAAGAATGTGAGTGGCTGTAAAGAGTAAAAGGAAAGAGAAAAAATGATGTACAAATAAAAGGTAATAACGGAACCAGATTTAAATAACACTGGTGAGGGAGAGAGAGAAAAAAGTAGTGTGCATAACTAAAGAGGGATGAAATAATATGGATAAAATCGACTAAAGTTAAAACATGAGGATTGACAGAGAGAAAAAACTGAAAAAAGAAAAGAAGAAGTAACAGAAATGGAATAATTGAAGCAGCAAAGAAATGTAAATAACGTAGTGTGCTTGAACTTCAGGGAGAAAGCATAATGAACAAGTAGTGAAAGAGTGAAGAAACAGAGACAATTACAGTAAGAGAGACGGACTGAGTGAACGGGAGTGAGGAACTGTGAGAACAGAGGGACTAAGAAAAGGAGTGGAAGGAGTGCAGTAAGTATATCACCCACACAACACAACAGCTACCCTACCTCAAAGCACTCTAAAATATTATTTTACTGTTTCTCTTGGTTTTCCCCTTTTTACGCTCCCCGGTGCGCTACCCATAGTATAAGTAAAGAGGGGTGAAAGAGGGAGAAATATTGAATTAGGATAACACATGGTGAGTGACAAAGAGAGAGGACAAAGAGAGTAAAGGAAACAGTGCCTGAATGGGCTTGAGTAAAACAGCAAAAAAAGATAAGTAATGCAGTGTGTGTGACTTACAGGGAGTCAGTGGATGTAGGTCGGAGTGTGGGTGTGTAAGGTGTGTCTGTGGGTGTGGTTGTGTGGAGTGTTTTGGTGTGGGTAGAGATGAGGGTGTGTGAAATATGTGTGAGAAGTGTATGAGTGTTGGGTGTATATGTGTTCGATGTATGTGTGTGTTTGGAATGTGTGTGTGTTTTTGAGGAGTGTGTGTGTGAGTTTTTTTGTGTGTATGAGGTGTGTGTGGTGTGTGTGTGGGGTGTATGTTACAGGTATGTGTATGTGTTGGGTGGGGGATGAGGTATATGTGTAGGAGTAAGGTAAATAATTAAGAAAAAGAGAATGAGTGAAGAAGCAAAGGAAGGGAACAGAGGGTAATTGAAGTAAAGAATAGGGATCAAAAGAAGTTGAATATGAGAGGGTAAATAGGGAAAGGGGAGTAAACATGGAGAATAAGAATAAGTGAGAGAAGCAGAGTAAAAAACACAGGAGTGAGGTAGATTGAGAAAATGTTAGTGACCTTAAAGCAAAGGGTGATAACAAACTACATTTTTTTAGTCATACTTACAATATAATAAATGTAACTTTAATTTGTTTTACTACAGTTGGTATCTGTGAAAGAGAGAAGAAAAAATAAGTTATAATTAGTAAAATATGTATTTTAAATTAAAAGATACAAATGGAGAGCTAAAAACATCACAACACTCTATTTAGAAATAAAGTTAGAGTGAAGAACACAGAAAGGGAAATAAACTAAGGAAGAAGGACAAAAAGAGGGAAAAAGAAATAGAAGGAGAGCAAATTACAAAGAGTAAGGCATATAGATTCACTAAGAAAAAAAGAGAGAAGAACAGAGAAATGAACTGAAGGTAAGAAAGATACTTAAACAATGTGAGTTAGCAAAACTAAATCAGGAAACAGAAGTAAGTAAAAAGATAATGACTGAGACAGAAAACAGTCTAATTAAGGATGCATTTAGAAGAATGAGGAATAGAAGATAACTGAGAGTAAGTGAAGAACAGTCATAGAGTGAAAGGATGAAGGGAGACAGAATAATATACAACAATTGAAGGAAATGGACTGAGGAAGTTATAAGGTAGACACACTAAGAGAAAAACTGAGTGAGGTGGAGTACAATGAGTGAGAAAAGAAAAAAAGTAAGTGAGCAAAAAAAAGGAAAGAGAGGAGCAGACGACTAAAACAGCGGTACTGAGAGAAAATAATTTAGTGATGAAAGTAAAGAGAAGGACATTGAAAGAAAGGAAATGATGGATAGTAACGGAACCAGAGTAAAAGAAATGGGATGAAGAACGATGAGAGAGGAGCAGTAAAGTTGTTGTAAAAGAAGTAATAGAAGGTAGATAAACACAAGTGAAAATAACACAAGTAGAGTGAGGAACTTAGCACAGAGAAGTAGTGAACGAAAAATAGGGAGAAGAGGTCAAAAGTAAGGAGCAAACAAAGATAAGCGAGGGAGAGTGGATGTCAGAGAATGGGAATACAATTTAATTTACACAATCCAAAGTATAGAATAACTTCTACAACATGTTACATAGTTTATTTTTATCAGTAAACGATGTAAAGTAATCCCTTTAATGTTATGTGCTGCCAGCCCAGTTGGAGCGGTAACAACACAAGACAGCGGTGATTCAGTCCTTTTCCGCAGATAAATTGCAATGGCTTTAATCAGAAAACTTTTTCCAGTTCCCGCTTCTCCACTCACGTACAGTTGGACAGGGTTAAATGATGTACATGAGCACTCTTTTTTCTCATGACTGAATCCATGTTCAATCTGTTCTGTGACTTCGTCATATATCTGTTTCTGCTCAAGTTTTAGTTGTTTCACCAAATCTTCTAAGTTAACTTCATCATCTTGAGCTTGTTCCATAGCTCTTTCCACCTCATCCATGGCAGTAGCAGCTTCATTTTGGATAATTGGTCCTCCTAGTGGATCCTGACTCAATGAAGCAGAACTCTGACTGCCTTGAGAACTGTCTCTCGCAATCTCTGCAGCAATTGTGGCTTCTTGCTCTATTTCTTCATTCAACATTTGCAGATAATTTGGAAAAACAGGACATTCTATGGTATCCTTCGTTGCATTAAAGGAGTCTTCATAACAGAGAAAATCTCCAAGAAGTTCCTCTTCTTTACGCCATGGTTTAAACAGTTGCAAAAGAGCCAAATAATAAAATTATCTTTTATCTGGATTATCACATCTCAATTTGCGATGATTAATCAAATGACCTTTTTTCTGTTTCACTAGACATCCTTCACATCCAACGACTCCATATATTCCATTATTGATATCTTCTCTGATGTTCCTCTTATAAATATATCGTTGCAGAACTTCATAGAGACAAGCATTCTCAAGGTGATGACTTCTATTTGGATAGTATGTATCCAACATGTTTGTCTTCAAAATATCTGTACTTTCTGGTTCTTTCTCCGCCAAATACTCTATCTCTTGTACAGATTTCAAAACTCGATTTCGTGTTGCAGCAAGACCTAGACTCACCCAAATGATGGTTCTAGATTTGGCATAGAGACTTGCTGACGACAATCGATCAGAACATTCATACGCTCCAATTTCTTGATGCGACAACATCGTCAGACTGTAACTGTACAATTTCTTGCTTAGACTCTTTTCATGTGAAATGTCCTCCCACATTTCCTTTAGTTCTGTATTTTCTTTTTTTGTGATGTAAGACGTCACATATCGAGCCACAGCAATAGAGTTGTCAGCAACGAATTGAATATCCATGTTAGCATTCCACATGGACAAATTCACTGGATTGTAGTCGTTGATGTACTTGGACTCTTCGTCTCTTTTTAAATTGTATGTATTTTTTGGTGATTTCCTCGTCACAGTATGTCGCAGAGAAGACATCAAATTATTTACTCTTCCTTTGGAAATCACTGGTCGTGGAAAGCCGAAACGACATTTTGTGTAGAACTTGTCCTTGTTTCTGAATTTTCGACGACAGTACTTTCCACAACGATGGGATTGAAAGCGTAAAACTTGTTGCCTTAAACTGTTCTCTTCGGTAGTTATTGGAACAGCACATGTTGAATACTCTTCAACGAAACTCATCACTGTCTCATCCGAATCTGTTCCAAATTTGGGTGCATCTTTAATCCATAACAACATATGTATGTGAGGAGCACCTCTCGCTTGATACTCCTTTCTCCAAAAGAAATCCAAAACCTCTCCAAGGGGAGGATTTTTTTTGTTGGTAATAAAAGACATCATAGCTTCAAATCTATGATTGAAATATCTGCATACATTCACTGGATCCAAATAACACAGTTCTCCAGGTGTTTTGAATTCTATATTTTGTATATTTGCATTTGCCTCTCATAGAAATTGAAGTAAGTCGTCCCATGCATACTCGGCACAGCTAAGAGTGAGGAACCATGTAGGAGTTCCTAAGTTTCTTATCAAACATTTCAATTCCCCATGACGACGGTACCAATACTCGTTTGTACCACGCTGACATGCCATGAGATTGATTAGATGAGACTCCAAAATATTATCTTGCAGATTCACTTTCTCCATAAAGTCCCCCGCCGAAACCTTTTGTAGATGTGCTCCACTTTTCAGAATATGGTTTATGCATAAGAAAGCCCAGACAAGTCACTTTCATACAGTAGATGAAACAAATAGGGAATGCATTGACGAAGCCTTGCATCTTCAGCATATAATCTTACAGTTCGATATTCAGATGCAGGAATTTGAAGTGGTCGATCGTCATATCGTCCACCTCGACCTGTTGGAAATAGCTGTGGAAAACAACAAGCTTCCAAACTTTCTTCCCACACACTTATGGGACTTCCTTTTGCTGTTTTCATTTGAAACAATTCAATTGCATTCCCCATTACTTCTTTGGAATGCAAAGGATGAACAGTATAATGTTCATATATTTCTTCACTTCTAGACACATCAACTTTTTCAATTTGGCCGCCTGAACAATCACTGTCTTCATCTGCAGCTATTTCCTCTGCTGCAACACATACATCTTTGTAGTACTCATTGTTTTTGACTAAATACAACGTTGCCTTTTTGACTTTCCTAACATCCACTAAATCTTGCCAGATTTTTTTACTCTTTGTTGGAACCCCATTAACTAGAATAACCAGAGGTTCCTCTTCTACTTTTTCTATACCAATTGTGTCAATATTTTATTTCAAATCTAGGGGCAAATAAACAACTCTTCCCTTTAATCCTCTCTGCAAATCTGTAGGAGAGTATTTCCCTATCTTAGGCTCCATGCGAACAATTGCCTGAAAAGGATGGACACATTGAATCAAAATAGACTCATATGTATTTAAATCCATCAATTCACGGGGAATGTCTACCAACTCCAGATTATTATGAACAGCTCTAGCAGGCATTCTGTTTTGATTTAATTTATCATAACAATATTTACAAATACGCTGATCAGAACTCAAATCAAAAGAATTCTCCACCCACAAATAAGTTGCTTAATCTTTCCACTCATAATTATTATTATTATTATTATTAAAGAATTTTGTACCGCGCACGGTTACCCAGGGGCATCCCAGCGCTAATAGAGAATCAGAGCAAGCAACCTGTAAGGAGCAGAACAGAAGCTGAAATTATTCTGGGAATAGGTAAGTTTTGAGAAGTTTCTGGAACCTAAGCAAATTTGGTTCAGATCGTAATGAGAGTGGGAGAGAGTTCCAAGCGTAAGCAGTATGGATAGAAAAACTCCTGCCACCTGAACGGGCTCTCCTGATTCTCTTTATCTGAAGGAGATGTTTGTTGTCGGAGTGTAAAGCTCTAGTGGACTTATAGGGCTGAATCATGTCCTTCAGAATAGCTGGTCCTTTCCCCTGTATGCTCTTATGACCATATCCATCTTTTCACTTTTTGCATATAAATCAACTAACCTAGTCTGAATCTTATAATGACTCCGTCGACAACACACGCAAGTAAAATTCGGCCTTTCACTTGATTTCACCTTAAACGTGGTAATTTCCTTCTCAAACTTTTCTGTATTTAACATCTGTACATTGTCTTCCACATTACCTTGAATTGCTGTCTCAATTTCTACACTGTCCTCTTTTTCACGAAAATAACAAATCTCAATTTCTTCACAAATCTTCTTCACATCTAATTCTGTTCCATGCAAAAGAGCACTGTTTAATTGTTTAAGCTTAAGTGCTGGACTTTTTGCATAATACAACATTCTCACTAATTTCCTCATTTTGGTATGATGCACTGCTATCATCCTAAAATGATGAAAAACACTCTGACAGACTTTTCTAGAAAGACAAGCCAGTGAATGGCCTTGCAAACCTGTGATTCCTCTCACTCTGCAAGGATCTAAGTCTTGCAACAACTTCACTTTCTGCTTTATACTTTTTTTACTAGATGTACGTAAGAAATTACAAAACAAATCAATTGATTCCTGTCGCACACTACAAATACTACTACACTTCCAAGTGTACACTGGACCCTTAGTACGTCTCCCTAAAACTCCATCAGATAACACCTCTTCTGGTTCTCTAGGCACAAGTTTCTCTTTTTCAATCGGACAACCGTCTTTCACTTCATACACTCGACCACTGGTGTCAACTGCATGCACTAAATCATTCTCCTGGAAGTAACTCTCCTCATTAAAAAATGGCTCACAACTTGAACTGTGCATCCATTCTCCAGAAAAAACTTTACAAAAATTAGTCCGATTAATTACTCTTTTCCATCTACTGTTTGATTTGAAAACATCAATTGTCTTGTTAAGTGTCCTAATTCTATTGATTATTAAAATAAATAATTTTTTCTTAACTTCAAAAGCCTGATCAACAATCTTCTCTACACTTTTCTTTTTCTTATAAAAAGCAGCTCTCTGTTTACCTTTCCTAATGTTTTTTAACACATTTAAAACCACTCTATTGCGAAACATTCGTCCACGAATGTCTCTAAACTGATTCTGCCTTCTATTCCTATACATATTATTCTCTCCTGCTCCAGTTTTAGGATTCTTTGAAGTTCTCTCCTTCCTTTTCAATTATACTCTCTCATTTTCTTTTTCTACATGGTGTCCATCATTTTTTGGGGATTTACATATGTTACGTAAAAAAGACTTAGTTGTCTTACCAGGAGCTTTGTTCCTGTTTTTTGAAGTATTTGTTGTGGAAGAATGCTGTAATTCCGTTGCTTTTTTTGATTTTTCCCGGTTACGTTGTTTCTTTGTCCTTTCCTTTGTGGGCATCTTTGCTTACTCTTCAAATAACGATTTCAATCTGTGTTAAAGAAAAAAGTAGCACATTATAGACCACTATTACCAAACAACAAAGCAATGACAAAAAGCAAACGATCTATACAGGGTTACAGATCAGGTGAGGATTCTCCAGGGGTGCACAAAAGGTGAGGCCTGTATTGAAGAGTATATTGGAAGACAACTCTGTCCACAAGTACAAAGAAGATCAGACCTATGTCTAAGTCGACTGCACTCTTATACACAGGCTTCACCACCTATGCTTCTCGAGAAAGTATTGAGTTATATAGTTATATAGAATTGTATTTTATAAAATTGTGAAGCTCCATGAGAAAGCGTTTGCCTCAGTCTTATCCCTGCTGTGAGGCAGATGATTGTAAATAGGATCTGTGCTGTGTTTCCTAAATGTGATGTCAAAAACGATTTTGGAGAAAATGAATGGTTTTTACATTTTTGATTATAATGTGGCGCAGAGGTTTAAAAAGTGACACATCTACCTACATGCATCAATTTTTAAAAATGGAGCAAAAAGGTACTTGTTTGGGTTTTCCTGGGGAGCGTAGGTGGTGAAGCTTGTGTCTAAGAGTGTAGTAGACTAGGCTTCCTGAAGCATATCCCTGTCTGCATTCTTAGAGACTAATACTCAAAAATGTAAAATCCATTTATTTTCCCCAACATCGTTTTTGACATCACATTTAGGAAACACAGCACAGATCATATTTACAACCATCTGCCTCACAGCAGGGATAAGACTGAGGCAAAATCTTGCACCTGCCTCACAACAGGAATACGACTGAAGCAAACGCTTTCACATGAAGCTTCACAATTTTACAAAATACAATTCCTCTATGCAAACAAACTCAATATGCTTCCTACACTGAGTTAACACAGGTAACATCATTGTAAAGAGTCAAATGTATTTCTATTAAACATGCACACATTCTTTATTCCTTTTAAAAAATGTAAAAACTATTTATTTTCCCCAAAATCGTTTTTTACATCACATTTACAAAACACAGCACAGGTCCTATGTAGAAGCATTCCATGTCACGACTAAAACTTCACAATATTACAAAATACAATTAACGCTTTCACATGAAGCTTCACAATTTTACAAAATACAATTCCTCTATGCAATCAAACTCAATATGCTTCCTACACTGAGTTAACACAGGTAACATCATTGTAAAGAGTCAAATGTATTTCTATTAAACATGCACACATTCTTTACTCCATTTAAAAAATGTAAAAACTATTTATTTTCCCCAAAATCGTTTTTTACATCACATTTACAAAACACAGCACTGGTCCTATGTAGAAGCATTCCATGTCACGACTAAAACTTCACAACTTTACAAAATACAATTACTCTATGCAGTAAAAACTTTTTACCAAGCATTATCAAAAAGCATGACACAAACCAGCATTAAAAAAACCACAATTTGCTTCCAAATCTTCTCCATAGAGTATACAAGTCTCTATGTATAATAAATGAATCATAACTCACCTTTACAAATATTTTAGGAGATTCAGAACAGTGTCAGATACACACACCAATATTTCTTTAGCAGAGCAAAAGGTATGTTCTCCAGACACTGCAAACCATAAAGGCACAGAAAACCCCTAATTCTACACACATATTGCTCATGGTAACCAATCAAATCTCTTCCCTCTGTATTTTCAAACCAACACCCTTCACCCCCTCAGCCCTTTCTACCTGTTACCATAGCAACTCCCTCCCCACTGACCTGCCAGGGTTAAAAGTTTATTCTACAATGTTGCAAATCACCTCTGCAAGGATGTTTGACCTGCAAATACACCAGCTTATCTGGTGTAAGGTTTCTTTAAATGACTTTTTTAACCATTCAAATTACTTCTTACACAGAACACAACCATGCACCCTAACTTTCAGTGTTCACCTATCTCATTCTACCAATCATTGCTTGTGATTCAAGAGCACTGAAACTCCACAGGTTTTTTTTGCAAACTCCTATTATTCCAACTGCCATTTCCTTTCCACACTTCATCTAACTGCACCAGAATCTCCTCTGATCATGTATTCTGTCTGGATTATTGGACATAGCTATATCCACTGGGCTCAAAGGGATGCTAGTACCAGAAATTTACACAACCTTGATTTATCAAACGTGAACATAAAATGGATTGGCCACAGAGGATTAAAATGTCACCAATTGATTCCATTGGTGAAAACCTTTTTGCATTTGCCACACCCTGACCTGTTAATTGTGCACTGTGGAGGAAATGACTTGGGCACTTTGACTGGGGTAGGTCTGTAAATGCTTTTAAAGGACACCTTTGATCATTTGATGGCACTTTTTCCACAAACTGCCTGGGTATATTCCAATATATGCCAAAGACAGAAATGGAAGTGGTCCAATCAATTTTGTCCACAATTTGAGAAAGCACGGAAACATGTGAATAAATCTGTTTCTGCTTACATGAGAGACTATGGAATGGGTTCAATATACAATAATAACTTACGTTACAACATGGAAGATATCTACAGGGGAGATGGTGTGCACTTTTCTGATGAGGGGTATAGAATATTCCTCCTGAATTTAAGACTGTGCCTTGGTACCTACCTGTAGGTACCTAAATCAGCCACAGAACCCAAAAGTCTTTTCGGGCTAACCTATCTCTGATCACTCCAAATGATTATCTTTTCTTAACTTTTTTCACTATTTTTCACCGTAGTACGCTCCCCGTTACGCTCCCCGGTGCGCGTACCGGGTGCACCCCGCGAAAAATTATTATTTTTATTTGTTTCTTTTTGCCTATTTGGGCCTCCTAAGACCCCCTCACAAAACATAGAGGGTCAAGGAGTGCCTACGATGCCCCCTTATACCCATTTCCAACGTTGTTTGTCCTCCATTTTCTGTCTCAAATCTACCAAAACACAAAATGGAAGACTCCCGTAGCGCTTACCGGTACGCGTACCGGAGCGCATACCGGGCAGCGCTCCCCTAAAAAATTTCGAAAGTTAATTTACCTAAAAATCACTGGAGACACTTTCACCAAATATAGAATAGCTCATACTACATACCAGTCCCTACCATTTTCCCAAATAAAGTGGAATTCCATTGAGCCATTTGGCCTGTAGCCCTTTCTAAATATCCTGAGGTAAATTACATAACAAAAACACATCTGAAGTGTTAGAATTGACAACCAATTAAAATGTTACTTTTATTTTCTATTTTTTTTCCTGACATTTGATTGGTTATGTACATGAATATAAATGAAAAATGAGAGGGAAACACTGCCATTTTGACTACAACTACCTGAGGTACATCTTGAAAGGATTTTCGCATTTTGTCTTCTTCACCTCTCTGTAAAGTAAGTTGATAATTTGTAAGGGGCACTTTAAGTTATTTTTTAAAAACATTTTCTGATAGTTATTTACTGTCCCTCTGCTATAGTTATAGATAGAGATAGGCTCCTCTGTTATATTTATAAATTGACTTAGGCTTCTCTGCTATAATTATGAATTTACTTACGCTTCTTCACAGGCACTTTTTAATATTTCTACTTCCTGCCTGTTACCATACATTGCCCAAAGTTAAATTCACTATTAAAAAATCAAAACTACCTGTCTGAACTTAAACCCAACAGTGCCATATTTCTACTGATTTTTTTTATGCAAATTTCAGCACAAAAATGGAAGGAGAACAGAACATTTCCTTTGAAATTGTCCTAGACATGAACAATGAGGAAATCATTGAACCCATTGACTTGGAATTCATGGATGAATCACGGGACCATGAACTTCTACAATGTGTAGAATCTGTGGATTTGTTAATTCAATATGAGGACGTTTCTGACAGTCAAATGTTGGAAGTTATGTTCACTCAACAAGAGAACATTTCGGACAGTCAAATGTTAGACGTTCTATTAAATTTTGAAAAAGAATCAGAAAAATAAATTTATATTTAATAATCAAAAATTGTTTGAGACATTATTCATTATTATATGTAATTCATAAACTAGTACCAAATTGATTATAATATAAAGTCAGACTTATAGTATACTGTGCAACGTATTTGTGTTACATAGTAATTTACTCATAGTTACTTCCTTTCTCCCACTATATTATCTCCAATGTGTATTTGACATCTCTTTTTCATCTCCTGCCTCCATGTTATTTCTGCTTCTCTGACAGACTATGGTATAGATTCCATATACCACAATAACTTCTGTAACAACATGCAAATTATCTACAGAGGAGACGGTGTACATTGACTTTAAGACTCAGCATTGGTACCTACATGTTAGTACTTAAAACACCCAAACAACACAACAACTCTATTCAGAGATACCCTACCTCTAAGCACTTTAAATTATTATTTTAGTGTTTCACTGAGTTTTCCCCATGTGTAGGCGTGGGGGAGGTGTGTGTGGGGGATGTGCGGGGGGTGTCTGTGAGGTGTGTATGTGTGTGTGTGTGTGTCTGGGGGGATGAGATGTATAGGTGTGTGGGGTATGTGGATGTGGGTGGGGATATGGGTATGTAAGGTGTGTGTGTGGGTGTGAGTGTGTGGGGTGTTTGGGTGTAGGTGGGAGTGTGGGTGTGTGAGGTGTGTGTGGGGTGTGTGTGGGTGTGGGAGGTATGTGTGTAGGTGTGTATGTATGTGTGGGATGTGTCTGTGAGTTGTCTCTGTGTATGTGGGGGGGAGATGTGTGTGTGGTATGTGTGGGGTGTGTCTGTGAGATATCTGTGTGTGTGTGCATGTGTGTGTGTATGTGGTGGAAGGGGGGTGAGGTGTGTGTTTGAGTGTAGGATGTGGGTGTGGGTGTGGATGTGTAAGGTGTCGATGTGGGGGTGTGGGGTGTTTGAGTGTGGGTGGAGGTGTGCGTGTGTGAAGTGTGTGTGGGGAGTGTATGGGTGTGTGGGTATGGGGTTGTGTGCATGTGGGTGTGTGTGGAACACACTTGTAGGTACCTAAAACAGCCACAGAACCCAAAAGCTCTTTTCAGAGCTACCCTACCTGTAATCACTCAAAATGATTATTTTACACTATTATTTTCACTATTTTTCACCTAAGTATGCTCCCTGGTACGCTCCCCGGTGCACGTACAGGGCGCTCTCGAAAAAAAAAAAAAAAATTTGTCCCACGGGACCCTTTTATGGCCCCCACATCAAACCTAGGGGGTCACGGGGGGTGTACCCTGCTCCCTTTTGCTCATTTCCCCCTTTGATTTTTCCCACCTCTTGTATCTCAATCCTACTGAGACACAAGATGGCGGCCGCTGCTGACTGTTTCGAATGTTTACAGACACCCGAGAACCAATCAGCTTGCCGTGCGCAAGTCGCGTGGCGCGCCCAGAGCGCTCCCCGGTACGCGCTCCGGGGCGCGCTTACAGATATATACATTTTTTTAAACCTAAATTACTCAAAATCCTCTGGAGCACATATCTTGAGACATAGCAAATGCACATCGGACTACCACTCCCTACAATTTTGCCAAGTTTGGTGAAAATCCATTCAGCCGTTCGAGCTAAAAGTGCGACAGACCGCCCTATGGAAATTAACATGGGGAAAACACGTTTTGGGACCCCCCTTTTATCTCAGCCCCCGCTTGACGAATCCCCCCAAACTTTCAGGGAAGGAGCGGAGCGCCGCGAGGCAAAGTTGCTGAAAAATTCAGCCTGATTGCTCAACCGGCGCCAAAGTTATTCCAAATAGAATGTTGCGATTTCTCTATGGAAATCGATCCTAACTATATACACCTACTGGCGACCGCCAGTAGGTAATATATATATTACCTACTGGCGATAGCCAGTAGGTATATATAGTTAGGATTGATTTCCATAGGGAAATCGCAACATTCTATTAGGAATAACTTTGGCGCCAGTTGAGGAATCTGCCTGAATTTTTCAGCAACTTTGCCTCGCGGCTCTCCGGTCCTTCCCTGAAATTTTGGGGGGATCCGTCAAGCGGGGGCCGAGATAAAAGGGGGGTCCCAAAACGTGTTTTCCCGATGTTAATTTTCATAGGGCGGTCTGTCTCACTTTTAGCTCGAACGGCTGAATGGATTTTCACCAAACTTGGCAAAATTGTAGGGACTGGTAGCCCGATGTGCCTTTGCTATGTCTCAAGATATGTGCTCCAGTGGATTTTGAGTAATTTAGGTTCAAAATTTTTTATATATCTATAGCATCTTACCGGTGAGCTTACCGGTACACTTACCTCTAGAGCACGAGCTGCATTCTGATTGGCTGCCAATGTCTGTCAACACTCCAAAACAGAAACTGTTGGCAGCCATCTTGTGCCTCGGTAGACTGAGGCACAGGAAAGCAGAAAAACAAACGTGTAGAACTCACAAAAGGGGCAGGTAGAAGCACCCCGACCCCCTAGACCTGGTCAGGGGGTCCCACAAGGACCCCCAAGGCAAAAAAATCATGGGGTACTCGCACGGTACGCGTACCCCGACATGCCTTTGGAGTCTTTGTGGGACCCCCTGAGCAGGCCTAGGGGGTCGGAGTGATTCTACTCTGGCCCCTTTGCGAGTTTCACACCTTTGTTTCACTGCTTTCTTGTGCCTTGGTTCTAACAAGGCACAAGATGGCTGCCAACACTTCCTGGTTTTGAGTGTTGACAGACAGTGGCAGCCAATCAGCATGCCTTCCCGAGAAAGCTGCATGGTCATTGGCTGTCAACACTTCTAACCAGGAGGTGTTGGCATCTATCTTGTGCTAGTGTTGACAGTGACAGCCAATCAGCATGCCTTCCCGAGAAAGCTGCATGCTCATTGGCTGTCAACACTTCTAACCAGGAAGTGTTGGCATCCATCTTGGGTCTTAATAGACTGAGGCACAAAAAAGCAGAAAAACAAACGTTTAGAACACAAAAAGGGGGCAGGGTAGAAACACCCTGACCCCTTAGGGTGCTCAGGTGGTCCCACTAGGATATTAATATATTTAAACGTTATCCGCTAATAAAATTAGCATTTAAAAAACCTTTGAAATTCACTGAAAAAACCATAGGTTTCAGGCCATATATAGTTAGGAATTAGCATTTAAAAAACCTTTGAAATTCACTGAAAAAAACCATAGGTTTCAGGCCTTATATAGTTAGGAATTAGCATTTAAAAAACCTTGCAAATTCACTGAAAAAACCATAGGTTTCAGGCCTTATATAGTTAGGAATTAGCATTCAAAAAACCTTTGAAATTCACTGAGAAAACCATAGGTTTGACACCAGTTATAGTTAGCTGAACATTTTACTCATACACACACACACCCCACACACATACCCCACATACACACACCCCACACTCACCCCTCCCACACACACCCCCCACACATACCTCATACACCCACACCTCCACCCACACCCAAACACCCCACACACCCACACCCACACACACACCTTACACACCCACACCCCCACCTACACCCACACACCCCACACGCCCCTACCCAGACACACCTCACTCCCCCCACACACACACACACACCTCACAGACACACCCCACACATCCCCACACACACCTCCCCCTCCCCCCACACACACACCTCTGGCACACACCTCACACACACACACACACCACACACACCTCACACACACACACACACACTCCTCTCACACAGACACACCCACACCCCCCCACACACACCCACACACACACATCCTACACACACACCCCACACACAGACCCCCCCACCCCCCACACACACACACACACCCACACACAAACTCCTCTCACACAGACATACCCACACCCCCCCCCACACACACCCACACACACACATCCTACACACACACACCCCACACACATACCCCCCACACACACACCCCACACCCACCCCCCCACACACACACCACACACACACACACACTCATTCTTTTTTTCTTTTTTTGAGGGGGTGCCCCACACACATACCCCCACACACACACCCACCCCCCACACCCCCCCCACCATACCTCATACACCCACACCTCCACCCACACCCAAACGCCCCACACACCCACACACACCATACACTCCCACACCCCCACCTACACCCACACACCCCACACACCCCCACCCACACACACCTCACTCCCCCCCACATACACACCTCACAGACACACCCCACACATCCCCCACACACACCTCACCCCCCCACACACACACACCTCTGACCCCCCCCCCCCCACACACACACACACACACACACACCCCACACACACACCCACACACACATTCCTCACCCCCACACACACCCGCACACACCCCCACACACACACACACCCACACACCCACACACACACCCCACACACCCACACATCCTACACACACACACCCCACACACATACCCCCCACACATACACCCCACACCCACCCCCACACACATACACCACACACACACACACACTCATTATTTTATTTTTTATTTTTCGAGGGGGGGTGCGCCCCGGTGCACGTATCGGTACACTTACCGGTATGCGTACCCTGGAGAAAAAAAGAAATACAGAGTTTTTTAAAAATATAGCGTTTTCATATAAATTGGAAGTAATTCTGAAAAGAACAGTTTTTTTATTCTTATTGTTGTTTTATATTTTTTTATTGTTTTTTTGTACCCCGCGACTTAAAAAAAATATATATTTTTTTTGCCTTGGGGGTCCTTGTGGGACCCCCTGAGCAGGCCTAGGGGGTCAGGGTGTTTCTACTCTGGCCCCTTTGCGAGTTTCACACCTTTGTGTCACTGCTTTCTTGTGCCTTGGTTCTAACAAGGCACAAGATGGCTGCCAGGGACACCCAGTATGCAAGGGGAAATAGTTCTCCCTCTTCAAACATGCACGGGGGCTGCGTTGCAGAGAGGTGTAGAAAAGGGTGTGGCCTCATTACACCTCTATGCAATGCAGCCATCTGGCGCATACTGGAGGCTCCTGGTGGGCTAGTTGGCCCCCAGGGACCCCCATTATGCAAAGGGAATTAGTTCCCCCTCTGCAAGCGCGCCAGGCGGCTGCGTTGCAGAGAGGTGTAACAAGGGGCAGAGCCTCATTACACCTCTGCAATGCAGCCCCCTGGCGCATACTGGAGGTTCCAGGTGGGCTAGTTGGCCCCCAGGGGACCCCAGTATGCAGGGGGAATGAGTTCCCCCTCTTCAAACATGCACGGGGGCTGCGTTGCAGAGAGGTGTAAAAAGGGCCGTGGCTTAATTACACCTATCTGCATTGCAGTCCCGTGGTGCATACTGGAGATTCCTGGTGGGCTTTCAGGTCTTATATAGTTAGGAATTAGCATTAAAAAAAACCTTGAAATTCACTGAAAAAAACATAGGTTTCAGGCCTTATATAGTTAGGAATTAGCATTTAAAAAACCTTTGAAATTCACTGAAAAAACCATAGGTTTCAGGCCATATATAGTTAGGAATTAGCATTTAAAAAAACCTTGCAAATTCACTGAAAAAACCATAGATTTCAGGCCTTATATAGTTAGGAATTCGCATTTAAAAAACCTTGCAAATTCAAGGAAAAAACCATAGGTTTCAGGCCTTATATAGTTAGGAATTAGCATTTAAAAAACCTTGCAAATTCACTGAAAAAAACATAGGTTTCAGGCCTTATATAGTTAGGAATTAGGCACAAGAAAGCAGAAAAACAAACGTATAGAACACAAAAAGGGGGCAGGGTAGAAACACCCTGACCCCCTTGGGCTGCTCAGGTGGTCCCACTAGGATATTAATATATTTAAGCGTTATCCGCTAATAGAATTAGCATTTAAAAAACCTTTGAAATTCACTGAAAAAACCATAGGTTTCAGGCCATATATAGTTAGCAATTAGCATTTAAAAAACCTTGCAAATTCACTGAAAAAACCATAGGTTTCAGGTCATATATAGTTAGGTATTAGCATTTAAAAAACCTTGGAAATTCACTGAAAAAACCATAGGTTTCAGGTCATATATAGTTAGGTATTAGCATTTAAAAACCCATTGAAATTCACTCAAAAAACTATAAGTTTTAGTGGTGTTATAGTTAGCTGGACATTTTACTCATACAAAACCATTGAATTTGCTCCTATATAGTTAGTTGGACTAACTATATTTCGCGCACCCGCAATCCACTGCTGATGATGTCACATATTACATCATTCATGACATGGTCAGTGACATCACTGATGACATCACTGATGACATCTCAAATGACATCACTGATGACATCACTGATGACATCTCAAATGAAATCACTGATGACATCACTGATGACATCTCATTTGACATCACTGATCATATCAGAGATGATATCATTCATGTGATAATACGATGCACCTCCTCACACTCTAATATAACCTTAATATAACCTAGGTCTACACACACATCCACTCATTCACCCATACAATCACTCATACATACAGTCACTCATCAATACAATACTATCATATGCACTTATACACCTATAGAGACACTCACACACTTTCACTCATCCATGGAGTTTCTCACACACCTAGTCAGTCATGCAAAGAATCAATCACACTCCCACTTCCTCATCTATACAGTTATACACACAACACCTTACTTATTCAAACATATACTAACACATACTTACTCTCTTAAACAATCACTGATACAAGTACACATTGATCCATACAGCCACTTGCATAATCACTGGCTCTCGTGTATAGGCATTTATATATACCAACTCTCACATGCACTGTGTTTTACATATGTACTTACTTGGACATGTAGCACTGAGATATACATCCACTCACCAACACACCAATGCACACAGTAAACCGCCCATACAGCTGTTTCCACACCTCCCAGTCACCCACACACAGACACAGTCTCATATACAAATACTTGGGCAACCAATCAATGACCCGTATAGCCACTCATATAGCTACTGATCAACACATACAGCATCTTACACAACAGCAGACATACTGATGCACACATTCAGACAGTTTAGTCACTAACCCATGCATTCAGTAAGACACATTTAATCACTCACTCACTCATACAGTCAGTCACGCACCTACTAAATCCTTCATCCAGACACTTATACATCTACTCATTCTTCAATATGTAAAACATATTTAAACTTTACAGAAACAAACAGTCACTGGATGATGTCATCAGTGATGTCATCAGTGATGTCATTTGAGATGTCATCAGTGATGTCATCAGTGAGGTCACTGACCATGTCATGAATGATGTAATATGTGACATCATCAGCAGTGGATTGCGGGTGCGGGAAATATAGTTAGTCCAACTAACTATATAGGAGCAATTTCAATGGTTTTGTATGAGTAAAATGTCCAGCTAACTATAACACCACTAAAACTTATAGTTTTTTGAGTGAATTTCAATGGTTTTTTAAATGCTAATACCTAACTATATATGACCTGAAACCAATGGTTTTTTCAGTGAATTTCCAAGGTTTTTTAAATGCTAATACCTAACTATATATGACCTGAAACCTATGTTTTTTTCAGTGAATATATTACCTACTGGCGGTCGCCAGTAGGTATATATAGTTAGGATTTTTTCTCTATGGGTTTTTTGAAAATTCTATGTCTAATAACTTTGGCGTTTGTGGACGGAATTGGCTGAAATTTTCAGGAAAATGGCACATTTTGTTTCTGAGCAGCCCTTGAAAATTTGGGGGGGGTTCGTCCAGTGGGGGCCGAGAAAAAAGGGGGGTCCCAAAACGTGTTTTTAACATTGAGTTTTCCATAGGGCGGTTGGCCTCACTTTTAGCCCGAACGGCTGAATGGATTTGCACGAAACTTGGCAAAATTGTAGGGACTGGTAGCCCGATGTGCCTTTTGTAGGTCTCAATATATGTGCTCCAGTGGATTTTGAGAAATTAACGTTTAAAAAAAGATATATATCTGTAAGCGCGGACCAGGCAGCGCTCTGGTTCGCGGACTTTTCGCGCAACGGAGCTTTGTGAAGCGAAGCTGATTGGTTCTCCGGCGTCTGTCAACATTCCAAACAGTCCGTAGCGGCCGCCATCTTGTCTCTCGGTAGGATCGAGAGACAAGAGGAGGTCAAAACAAAGGGGGAAATAACTATAAGGGGGCATAGTAGATCCTCGCTGACCCCCTAGGTTTGATGTGGAGGTTTTAAAAGGGCCCCGCGGGGCAAAAAAAAAAAATAAAAATAATAATTGAACGGCTGAATGGATTTGCACGAAACTTGGCAAAATATTAGGGACTGGTAGCCCGATGTGCCTTTGCTAGGTCTCAATATATGTGCTCCAGTGGATTTTGAGAAATTAACGTTCAAAAAAAGATATATATCTGTAACAGCGCTCCGCTTCGCGTAACGGAGGTTTGCGAAGCTGATTGGTCATTCTGTCACTGGGCTATAGTTGGGCTACATCTGGCTGATATTTGGGCTACATTTGTTTTTTTGTGTGTCTGGCGGCCATCTTTGGGCTACATTGGGCTACATTGGGCTTCATTGGGCTACATTCGGCTAATTAGCAAATAGCTCATCGCAAACTAGGAATGGTAAAGAATCGCTATTTATTCCTTAAAGTTCGCTATTTAGGAAATGCAAATAACTTTGATGATACATATGGCGGTTCATCTCTAACAAGATAAGAAGCATAGGGATACATTTATGATGACTGGCGCATCACCAGGGATGTGTTAGTCATTCTGTGCCGCTGTTCCGTCACCTATGGTGTGCTGCATTTACAATGCGGCGCATCATGGGGCAAAAACAGCACAGATGCGTGATGTATCTGTGCCGTAAAGGTGGCGCATTGCTGGAGTTGTATCGCAAGTGTGATGAAGCTCCAGCAAGGGTCGGGGGTGCCCCTGTCGCAGGGTTTCTGTTCTCACACAGAACTGTGGACAGAGGATTGGAACCTCGGTGAATGCATTGCTGGAGTTGTATCGCAAGTGTGATGAAGCTCCAGCAAGGGTCGGGGGTGCCCCTGTCGTAGGGTTTCTGTTCTCACACAGAACTGTGGACAGAGGATTGGAACCTCGGCGAATTAGGGTGTCCCAAAACTCACGTTAGTAATCAAAAACTATTTAGCAAGCTAGGTACAGTGTCACATTGGATATAACAAACTCTCAATGTTTAGACAATCCAGAATATGAACTTATAGTACCTCAGGATACGTGGAACTCATGAACAGTCGGTCGTTATAGATTTCTTAGAAACCAGAACATGGAGTTAAGAAGAACAGATGTGTATTTGAAATGTTTATTTACTAATGCCGTCTTCTCAGGCGTAGTACCTTAGATAATAAAAGTACACATATTATCAGTAGCAAAATTACCAGCATAGTTACTAGTACATAAAAAGTGAATGGTGATAGTATGTTAACATGCTGTAAATAAATAAGAGTTAGCAACACTTATAAGCAGCCGCGGGCCGTGGAGGGAGTTACGGTGAGGCAGGGAGGCGGGGAGGGGGAGAAGCAGGGTGGAGAATACAAGTACACATATTATCAGTAGCAAAATTACCAGCATAGTTACTAGTACATAAAAAGCGAATGGTGACAGTATGTTAACATGCTGTAAATGAATAAGAGTTAGCAACACTTATAAGCAGCCGCGGGCCGTGGAGGGAGTTACGGTGGGGCAGGGAGGCGGGGAGGGGGAGGGGCAAGGTAGAGAGGGCTCCACCCTGCTTCTCCCCCTCCCCGCCTCCCTGCCCCATCGTAACTCCCTCCACGGCCCGCGGCTGCTTATATCTCACCCTCCCTAATACACATATTATATTATTTGCTAAGAAGGTCTCTTTGTGTTGGTTTAGGGCGTGCCCATACTTTAGTGTCTTAGATTTGAAGGAATCACATCAGCATACACCAGCTCTCTCTTCATGTGAACCGCATCAACTGTTGTGTATGTGTGTTCGGCAAAGCAATATAAAACCCGCCTCATGCCCAGAATTGGCAGAAGTTGCACTTATGTTATGAGTATGAAGTCGTGGAGATCAGACCTCATAACAATTCTGTATCGTGTTGTTCTTGAAACTTTAGCACTCGCTGTACAGATATAGTTTAACAAGTAAAGCAGATAGTAGACCAATAACATATTATTCTCATGTAAACCACAATGAACTACTAGGTGGAAAGCTAAAGCAACAACTAAGTGTCGTGTGCAGAAGTTGCAAAAAAGGAAAAATGGCGTTTAAACCGGTAATGAGCCCATGCTAACTTAACACGGTGTAAAGATATCCAGGACCTAGATGACACCTCCTCATGATCCGGAAACGAACTGAATAAGATAATAGAAGTGCCATCTCATGAGAGCAGATTGCAAGTTTATATGTGGACGGTCCGCAAGGTAAAGCATTAAAAACTAGGAAAATTCAATGCTAAAGAAAAATAAAACAGCCAAGTACTTTATCGAGTCTTAAGCCAATAGGCAAGGTAAATAATAAAAACTTGACAAATAAGTCAATGAATTGTCAATGAAATGCTAGTACTCAGCATATCAAACATGAAAAAGGTCTATGACATAACTGTGTATGCAAAATAAGCTGCAACAGCCTCCAATAGGAAGTCACCGTCTTCATCCGAAAACAGTTCAGCCATCCAATTTAAAAGCGGAAAAGAACATACGTGCTCTCCCAGCACCGGATCCTCTATCACCATCAGAGGACAGCTCGGTGGGTTTTCAAGAAAGCTCTGTTCCAAGAAAGACTGTGCTGCCGCCAGTAAATTCCAGGGACCAAGTAGTCCATGCATCAATGCCACAGCCATAATCCTTTCGCCAGGACAAACCAACTCGTGAGTAATGATAGGAGTCATCAGCTGATTAAAGTCGACGTCAGGAGAAACCGGTCCGCAGAGACACAAATCAATGGCCCAATCGAAATCACAGGTCAGGCAGTGAAATACAGGCTGGACACAGGTGAAGTAGGAGAACCGAAAAGATAATCCATATGCCGTGCTTAATATCGCCAACGGCATTGTGCCATAATATTCTAGCATGCGATTGCGGAACAGTGTCAGCAGCTGCAGGGTCGGAGGTTGCATAGGAGGGACATCCATATTTAAAAATGTAAAAAAGCACAAGAGCGTCCGCTGGTAATGCAAGTAAAAATGCCAATCCACGAACCAGAGTGCAGAAAATACAATGAAAGGGAGCAGGGATGACTCCAAAGATTTTCTCAAATGAAGTCACGAGACCACTGGTAACAACTTTAAAAAAGTGTGCCAGGGATTTTGTGGAGGATGCGTTAAAGATAGTCGGAAACATGTTGCTGAAATTGAAAGGCAAACCTGTGTACGGGTGTTCGCTATGTGAAGTACGAAAGTTTCACGGGCCGAACTCAAGGCCACCTCTCTCTGAGACAAAAGAGCTCTTATTCTTGCCATGCCGTTGAAACGTGTCCCAAGGTTGGTATTTGTGGCCAGATTGAAAACTCCCTATGTTCATGTGTGGGAGGAAATAGAACATTTCTGCAGCAAATAACCCGTTCACTTACTGTTACGATAAAAGGAATACTTTTAATTAACTCAGAACAATCTTCATTATTGAGCATCAAATAACTACCATTTTCCAACAACTTGAACGTGGGGATGATAGCAGGAACTGGCGTGCCTTGCAACACGCAAGCCATATTTGGTCGGTGTTTGTTGCATGAATCGTGTAACTGTATGTGCCTACACATTAGTGAATGATCTGGCGTCTCAGTGCATTCCTCTCCATTCAGATAAACTTCTTGATCATCTTTGAAACATCTGTATGTGTATGGAAGCGACCAGACCTCATGAACAAAAGCACTACCTAAAGGTTCATAACGACCTATTGGTATATATTTCATACAATTTGAAAACTTATATAAAGCAAAAGGCAGCGTTATTAAACCGTGGATAAGGCATGTTGCCAAAAAACCCGCAATCCTCTGCTGATGATGTCACTGAGCATGTCATGAATGATGTAATATGTGACATCATCAGCAGTGGATTATGGGTAATGGTATCTCTAGTTTACTCCCCTATAGCTGTCTTTCTTTTAACATAAGTGTGTGTTTCCTTCCCTTATACTTACTGTTTTTGGTTCGCTTCCAGTTCGCGTACCAGCGAGCGAACTAGGAAGCGAACTAAGAGAAATAGAGGTTGGCACAGTTCCAAATATTGTACCAATTTTTTAATAACGGGGAGGTAGTTCTGAAAAGAACTTTTTTTTTTATTTTACTGAACATTTTTTTACTGTTTTTGAATTTTTCGGAACAGTTTTATATTTTTTGGGGATTTTCTTGGAGGGGGCAATGAAAACGATTCATTGTAAAGGGCTCAACAGGAGCAACAAAACAAAAAAA
Source organism: Lissotriton helveticus (assembly GCF_964261635.1). NCBI lineage: Eukaryota > Metazoa > Chordata > Amphibia > Caudata > Salamandridae > Lissotriton > Lissotriton helveticus. The sequence goes on along the minus strand of NC_136071.1, from coordinate 570,354,030 downwards.
AGAAGTATTTATTATTTTGGGCGTTTCGGACAAACTTGCATATGATAGTCAATAGCTCTGTTGATCAGAGTGATGCTTTTTTCTCCGTAGGAAATGAATCCATCGCAAAATGCGCAGGTGTGTTTTACATCACCAAATCTCATTTGTATATTTGGCACCATCTCCCTGCCCTCTGGTCCCGTTACTTCCGGTACAACAGATCTTCTGGCCATAATAGGGAGATTATCTAGGTCGTTCCGAAACTGTGCAGCACTGTAGTTGTTAGGATGCCACCTAGTCATATGGCGATGCATTGTGTAGTTTCCGAAACTGTATTTTTTGTCGGTCCCTCTGGACAGTCTATCTTGACATATAAGGCAAGTTACGTATCTTGCATTTACTTTTTTCTGACCTTTGGGAATTTTAAAAAATTGCCAAATGAAGTTTTCTTTCCGGTGAGACGTCTTGGGCTGCTCAGGCAAAAACTGCCTCTCTTCGTGCTCGTCCTCCTGTTCCTCTTCTTCTTCTTCTTGTTGAATTACAACTTGAGCAGGTGGTCCACTCTTCCTTGGATGTGGTGGAGGTGGTGGGGAAGCACCAGCTGAAGCTACTAAAGAAGCCATTGCTCAGTGATCACAAAGGGTCTTTCTCTCACAATGATGAAAGTCAGAGTGAGGAAAGAAGGAGGGATTTTCATCATTTGGGAAAAACAAGAGTTCTCAACCAATCAAAAGTGTTCATTTTAGATTATATGACCTAGTCTTACATCATTAGGAAACCAAAAGTGAAATGAACCAATGAAAAGTGTTATTACCAAGTCACATGACTTGCTGTGTTTACGTTAAGCGCTTTGCAGGGCCTCCCGGTTTGCTTCCAGAAACCTGCGCTTTGCGACTCGCTTCGCGTACCAGTTCGCTAACGTAGCACGTCATATGACGTATCACGCGACAACGTGAAACGTCATGCGGACGGGAGGCGTCACGATGTTGTTTTCTAACGCGGCACTTGCGGTAAAGAAACGTTTACCGGCTCGCGGTCTATTTCGCGGCATCAAGGTCAGCTAACGGGAAGCTTCCCGATTCGCGAAGCGGGAACGAAGAAAAAAAAATATTTAAAAAAAAAATTATTCATAAACATATAAAATATATTTTTGGATTTAAAGAAGAATACATTTTACAGCTACAGATATTAGCTGTTAAAAAACCAATGAAATTCACAGAAAAAACCATAGGTTATAGACCATATATAGTTAGGAATTAGCATTTACAAAACCTTGAAAATTCACTGAAAAAACCATAGGTTATAGACCATATATAGTTAGGAATTAGCATTTGGAAAACCTTATTTTACTCACACAAAACCATTGAAATTCCATATATAGTTAGTTGCACTAACTATATATCGCGCACCCGCAATCCACTGCTGATGATGTCACATATTACATCATTCATGACATGGTCAGTGACATCACTGATGACATCACTGATGACATCTCAAATGACATCACTGATGACAACATCCAGTGACTGTATGTTTCTGTAAAGTTAAAATATGTCTTAGATATTGAAGAATGAGTGGATGTATAAGTGTCTGGATGAAGGATTTAGTAGGTGCGTGACTGACTGTATGAGTGAGTGATTAAATGTGTCTCACTGAATGCATGGGTTAGTGACTAAACTGTCTTAATTTGTGCATCATTATGTCTGTTGTGATGTAAACTGCTGCATGTGTTGATCATTAGCTATACGAGAGGCTATATGTGTTATTAATTGGTTGCCCAAGTATTTCTATGGGAGATTGAGTTTGTGTGGGGGTGGCTGGGAGGTGTGTGACTCTGTGCATAGATGTGTGAGCAGTTGATTCACTAGGTGTATGAGTTCAAGAGTGCATGTGGAAAAAGCTACATGGGCGGTTGACTGTGTGCATGAGTGTATTGATGAGTGAATGGATATCTCAATGCTACATGTCATAGTAAGTACATATGTAAAACACAGTACATGTGAGAGTTGGCATATATAAATAACTGTGCATGAGAGCCACTGAATGTGTGAGTGGCTGTATGGATCATTGTGAACTTGTATCAGGGATTGTATAAGAGAGTAAATATGTGTTAGTATATGTTTGAATAAGTAAGGTGTGTATAACTGTATAGTTGAGGAAATGGAGGTGAGATTGTTTCTTTGCATGACTGACTAGGTGTGTGAGTAACTCCATGGATGAGTGACAGTGTGTGAGTGTCTGTATACACTGAGTGTATCTAAGGTTATATTAGAGTCTGAAGAGGTTTATCGTATTAGCACAAGAATGATGTCAAATGAGATGTCATCAGTGATGTCATCAGTGATGTCATTTGAGATGTCATCAGTGATGTCATCAGTGATGTCACTGACCATGTCATGAATGATGTAATATGTGACATCATCAGCAGTGGATTGCGGGTGCGCGATATATAGTTAGTGCAACTAACTATATATGGAATTTCAATGGTTTTGTGTGAGTAAAATAAGGTTTTCTAAATGCTAATTCCTAACTATATATGGTCTATAACCTATGGTTTTTTCAGTGAATATATATATATATACAATATAAATATATAACATATTTAAACTTTACAGAAACACACAGTCCCTGGATGATGTCATCAGTGATGTAATTTGAAATGTCATCAGTGATGTCATCAGTGATGTCACTGACCATGTCATGAATGATGTAATATGAGAGGCCATCAGCATTACATTGCAGGGGCGCGAGTTATAGTTAGCTCAACTAAGCATAACACCAGAGATTCTATGGTTTTGTATAGTGAAATGTCCAACTAACTATAACGTTCCTGAAACCTATGTATATATATATATATATTACCTGCTGGCGGTCGCCAGTAGGTAGTTATAGTTAGGATTGGCTACCATAGGAAATCCGCAACATTCTATTGGGAATAACTATGGCGCCGGTTGAGGAATTTGCGTGTAATTTTCCAAAATTTTGGCCAGCTCCGCTCCGCTCCTTCCCTGGAAGTTTCAGGGGGATTCGTGAAGTGGGGGCTGAGAAAAAAGGGGGGTCCCAAAATGTGTTTTCCCCATGTTAATTTCCATAGGACGGTCTGACAAGTCTACAGCCCGAACCGCTGAATGGAATTACGCCAAACTTGGCACAATTGTAGGGACTGGTACGCAGATGTGCCTTTGCTATGTTTGGTGAAAATTGCTCCAGTGGTTTTTTTGAAAATTAACTTAAAAAACACATATATATCTATAGGTGCGCTCCGAGCGCTCCCCGGTACGCGTACCGGGGAGCGCACCCGGCGCGCTACGGGAGTGCGCGAGTGGACAGCTGATTGGCTGTAGGGTGTCTGTCAACATTCTAAACAGTCCGGAGAGTCCGCCATCTTGTGTCTCGGTAGAATCGAGACACAAGAGGTGAAAAAGAAAGGGGAAATGATTAAAAGGGGGCAGGGTAGACACCCCCTGACCCCCTAGGTTTTGTGAGGGGGGCCTAGAAGGACCCTGAAGGGCAAAAAAACTTTTGGGGGGGGAAATTTTCGCGGGGTAAGCGCTGGGTGCGTTCCCGGGTACGATCTCCGGTACGCGCACCCTGAGCGCACCACAGGGAGAAACAGTGTAAAAAAATAGAGTAAAAAAATAAAGTAGAGTCTACCTACATGCGTCACTTTGTAATTATGACTCAACAAGGTGCATTTTTTACACCACTGGTGCGTCACAAAAAGTGACGCACCGGCGGCGTAAAAGTCATGAATGAGGCCTTCAGTCTTCCAATCTCACTTTTGCTTTCACTTTCTCTGTCTCTTCACTGCCTTACTCACCTTGTCTCACACTCACTTGCCTTTAACCAGTCTCTATCTCCACTCTCGCAAGGAGTTACAGAAACGTCAGTATTTCTGACGTATCTGTAAGCGCAAAAATGATACATTGCTGGAGTGTGTCACAAAAGTGACGCAACTCCAGCAATGCATCCTTTCACATGGGGCCAGCCCCATGTGAAAGGGCCTGCGTCAGTCTTAAGCCTGCTGTGAGGCAGGCGCAAGATTTTGACGCAATGGCGTCCTAAAAGTGACGCAGTGAAATCTCATAGATTTCACTGCATCACTTCTACGACCCTTCCTTGCGTCAATACGCCCTCTTTGCATACTTTAGACCTGGCGCAGTTATAATGTGGCGCAGGGGTTTACAAAGTGACGCATCTACCTAGATGCGTCACTTTGTAAATATGAGTCAATAAGGTGCATTTTTCACACCACTCGTGTGTCACAAAAAGTGACGCACCAGCGGCGTAAAAGTGACGCATGGCCTCATAAATAAGGCCCTCAGTCTTCTACTCTCACTTTTTCCTTTCACTTTCTCTGTCCCTTCACTCCCTTACTCACCTTGTCTCACACTCACTTGTCTTTATCCAGTCTGTATCTCCACTCTTTCCTAAACATCACTGCTCTTTTCTGACCCTTCCACACCCCCGTTCCTTTACTACATTTTCTTCACTTATCCTCATTCCCCATGTTCACTCTCCTTCTCCTCACTTACCTTCCCCACACTCACCTTCTTTCAGTCCCCCTACTTCACTTCCCCTCTCGTCCCTTTCTTTGCTTTCTCACTCATTTTCCTCTCGTCTCTCACTGCACTCCACTTCAGTTACTCTTTTTCATTTTATTAAGAATACAGCTCTTTTTTGAGAATTGGAGGTAGTTCTGAAAAGAACTTTTTTTTCTTCTTTTTTCTTTTTTTTCAACAAAAACAAAAACAGGGAATGGCAAACTGCTCAACAGGAGCAAAAAAAAAAAAAATAGGGCTGGGGACGGCAGCGGTGGTTCTCTATTGCTCGAACCATGTTTATAACACTTTGTTCCCGGTAACAAAGTAGTTGGTCACAATGTCTGCATTTGATTGAGGCGTCATTAAAAGAAGGCTGAATATTTGGGATCAGCTGCTCTGGTCGCCCCCTCACCGATGCAGTTGCTCCTCCAGTTGAAGTAGAGGCACCATCTCCAGGAGCCTCTCGTGCCAGAGCCCTGACACTCTCCCGGGCATAGTTCTGGGGATGCCTTCTCTGGACGTGGTGAATCATGGTAGAATTACCAAAACTGTACTTCCTTGTGGCGTCTCCTCGGGAAAGTACAGTATGGCAGATCTTACACTCCACCTTTGGAGCAGTTACTTTCTTACGTCCCTCAAGAATATCAAAAAATTTCCATATGAAATGTTCTTTGACCTTCGGCTGAGGAGGCTCTTCATCTATGAATCCATGTGACTCCTCACTGCTGCTGGATGCTCTGGCAGCCATTGTATCCGCAGATTATAAGCAGATCTTGCTCTCACCAAAGTGAAAGAAAAAGTGAAGAAAAAGGGTGGGGTTTTCATTCTTTGGAAAAAAAATCTGTTAGCAACCAATGAAAATTGTTATTTTAAGGTCACATGATTTGACGCGCTTACGCTACACGCACCGGAGCGCTTCCGGGGGCGCTCACGCGGCGCAAACGTAGGCGCTTCCGGGGGCGCTTACGCGGTGCGCCTGAGTGACGTTTTGGTAGCTTTACGGAAATGCAAAATCATTTTCATTCGGAAAATCAAAAATACTGCTTTATAAGTATGGTACAAAATGTCTTGCATTATTATTTAGTTTTCATACATATTTTTTTTTACGGACGCAGAAATAGCGCTCTCGCTGCGCTCTCGGGAGAGCTTACCGGTGCGCGCACCCTGAGCGCACCAGGAAAAAATGTTAAAAAATATATATATATACATTGAACAAATCATTTTTTTTTTTTAAATATAATTATTTTTGGTAAAAAACAGCTAATAAAAAAAAAAGAAACGTAGGTTACAAAGTCGATATACAAAGGAATTAGCTTTTAAAAAACTATGAAATTCACTGAAAAAACCATAGGTTTCACAAACGTTATAGTTAGGAATTAGCATTTAAAAAACCTTTGAAATTCACTGAAAAAACCATAGGTTTCACACTCGTTAAAGTTAGGAATTAGCATTTAAAAAACCTTTGAAATTCACTGAAAAAACCATAGGTTTCACACCAGTTATAGTTAGCTGAACATTTTACTCATACAAAACCATTGAAATTCCCACGTTATAGTTAGTTGGACACACTATAACTCGCGGCCCGCAAGCCACTGATGATGATGTCACATATTACATCATTCATGACATGGTCAGTGACATCACTGATGACATCACTGATGACATCTCAAATGACATCACTGATGACATCACTGATGACATCATCCATGTGATAATACAATGCACCTCCTCACACTCTAATCTAACCTTTGATACACCCAGTGTTAAATACAAACTACCATTCCTGAAATTATTGACACACCAATACCAGTAACGACATACGCACTCACTGATTTCTAGGTCTACACACACATCCACTCATTCACCCATACAATCACTCATACATACAGTCACTCATCAATAGAACACTATCATATCTACTCATACACCTATACAGACACTCACACACTGATACTCATCCACAGAGTTACTCACACACCTAGTCAGTTATGCAAAGAATCAATCACACTCCCATTTCCTCAACTACACAGTTTTACACACTAAACGTTACTTATTCAAACATATACTTACACATACTTACTCTCTTTTACAATCACTGATACAAGTACACATTGATCCATACAGTCACTTACACAATCACAGACTCCCATGTATAGTCATTTACATATGCCAACTCTCACATGCACTGTGTTTTACATATGTACTTACTTGGACATGGGGGACTGAGATAGCCATTCACTCACCAACACACCCATGCAGACAGTCAACCACCCATAGAGCTGTTTCCACATGCACTTTTGAACCCATATACCAAGTGAATTAACTGCTCACACATCTATGCACAGAGCCACACACCTCCCAGCCACCCACACACACACACTCACCCTCACATACAAATACTTGGACAACCAATCAATAACCCATATAGCCACTCATATAGCTACTGATCAACACATGCAGCAGCTTACACAACAACAGACATACTGATGCACACATTCAGACAGTTTAGTCACTAACCAATGCATTCAGTAAGACACATTTACTCACTCACTCATACAGTCAGCCACGCACCTACTAAATCCTTCATCCAGACACTTATACATCCACTCATTCTTCAATATATAAAACATATTTTTACTTTTCAGAAACACACATTCACTGGATGATGTCATCAGTGATGTCATTTGAGATGTCATCAGTGATGTCATCAGTGATGTCACTGACCATGTCATGAATGATGTAATATGTGACATCATCTTCAGTGGATTGCGGGCGCGCGAGTTGTAGTGAGTCCAACTAACTATAACGTGGGAATTTCAATGGTTTTGTGTGAGTAAAATGTTCAGCTAACTATAACTGGTGTGAAACCTATGTTTTTTTCAGTGAATATATATATATATATATATAAATATATATATATATATATATATGTATATATATATATATATATATATATATCAGAATTTAAAATGTCACTGCCCCACAATATATCAGAATTAAAAATATCACTCTGCACATAACACAATATAGGATAACATAAACAACATATGAGAAAAAGAGATAGCAATAAAATGCATACTTCCAAAAGGCATTTCATTTTTCACCTCATGGAATAAAAAGCAGCCAGTCAAAGCGTTTTATATATCCTTTTAGCAATTTGTCTTTTGTTTTTATAACCATTTTCAGTGACAAGATGCGTGTTTTACAGATGAGCACATGTTTTGAAATTTTCATTAGTCAACCCTTTTCTCTCTAACCATTTAAAAGCATTGACCTTGACAGAGCACAGCTAAACAAAAAAACAGAAATCAATTCGGAAAACAAAGTGCTTTTTGTGGATGGTATGTTCACTATAATGCTTTCAACAAAATTCAATTGCGGATAATTTTTTGCTGATGCAGCCAAAGCTAGACAGCGGTTTTGCCTTGTTGACATTCACTTCTGACCCAAATCTACCAAGCGACAGCTAACCTATTGATCATGTTTGAGACACAGTAAGCAGGCCAGAGACCATTAACAACCACTACTGATTGCATCTCTGTGTACTATTGAGCCGGCTGCTGCATGAATCAGATGATTTCTGCTACGTGGTCAATTTTGGGGCTATTGTTAAACATATCCATATCTTTCATGTTGCAACCTAAGTCTAAAGGGAAAAATGACATACATATATGCGTCGGTACATTGTACTTTGTGGACTGGAATGGTAGGAAAATATCACACCACTCCTCGCTATATACAGGTAGAACTTGTCATATTACAGTGATGCTTGCAACTCCCACTCCAACTACTGACTTTTTAAAAGTATTTGTCCTTTTAGCTTTCTTTTTTAGCTTATGGAGCTTGTTCTTTTTGCACTTTGCTTTTCACTCTTTATTAACGTACCTCAGCTGCATGTGTTCAATATCGATAATTTAAAAAATAAAACCAGAGGTCAAAGGTCATGGTGGGATGCCACTTTATGGGACGTCCTCTTCTTTTTTTTAGTTCAAAGAAAAGTTTATTAAGATAAACAAGTAGTGGCATTACAATAAACAAAGAGAAAACAGCAGGAATAGTGTGAATAATAACTGAGCACATCATAAAAAGCGTGATAAGTTAAAATGGGGGAAAGGGCAAAAAAGAAAGGAAGGATAGGGAAAAGAAAAGGGGAAGGGAGATATCTATGAGGCTAAAACTTTAAAAATTACAATCATTGAGGCTATACAACATTAGAAGCAATGCGCAAATATGCAAGTAAATAACATTAATGAATAAGAAGGAACAAAAGGTTATTCAAGGGGGTTTCGAAACTTCTTGTTGAATTGGGGAGAGAGGAAAGGAGCGTTTGGCACAAGCATCTAGGTAAAGGGTGATGGGGAGCCATAACGCAAGTCTTTTCGGTGCTAGGGAAGTGGGATAAACAAATGCAGTATCTAGTCTGTGATTGTAACATACATTGAACCACCAAGCTTTAAAGGTAATGCCCTTGGAGTCTTTCCAGTTAACAGTAATCTGCTGAAATGCAACAGCCAATAACAAATCAACGATATGAACATTTGCTTCAACATCAATCCAAGAAGAGGAAAGTGAACCAAGGAAAATGTCAGTGATAGAAAAGGGGATGGAGGTTTGGAAAATAGAATTGATTTGATTCCAGACTTTAGTCCAGAAAGCATGCGTGAGAGGACATGTGAAAAGCATATGAAAAAGTGTGGCATTAGGGGTGGAGCAAGACCAGCAGAGGTCCGGAGTTAGGGGAAAACGTTGGTGAAGGAGAGATGGTGTGTAAAGAAGTCGATTGTAAAGGAAAAAAAGTGTTTGCGTGAGAGAGGCTGCTCTGGAAGATTTGCGAATTTTAGTCCATATCTTGTCCCACAGAGACGTGGACCAGGAGACATTGAGATCAGATTCCCATTGCTCCTCAACTTTGGATTTAGGCCTAGGTGATGGAGGATTGTAAAAGGAATGGTATATGGAAGACGCTGATGGATTGGAGCGTAGACGGGTGTGCAGAGAAGAGACGGGAGTAGTAGTGGTCACAATCGAATTAGAGGTAAAGAGAGAATCATAGGCAGAAATAACTGCATTTTTGAGTAGGGTGTACTTGTGAGCAAAGGAGGCAGGAAGAGAGAAGAGCCGACTAAGAATTGGAAAAGGTATGAAGGCAGATCCAGTGAAAAGTTGGGAGACCCAGATTAAGCCACGCTGCCGCCAAGTTTTCCAATAAAAGGGTTTCAATTTAATAAGAATGCTGGTATTATACCAAATCGTGGTAGCGAGAAGCTCTGGAATAGAAGAGGGAGGAGCCGGAGTAATGGCTAAAAGTAATTTCGCAGTATATTTGTGAATTGGACTGGACAGGAATTGGGGCTTGCGAGAGAAGGATAAGTACTCAGCAAAGGTGAAAGGAGAAAGAGAAAGACGCTCGAGTTCAGCCCACAGAGGAAGAGGGTCAGCAGGATCTGTAAGCCAAACGGCTGCTTGCTTCAGGAGGAAAGCTTTATGATAAGCAGGAAAATTTGGGAAGTTAACCCCGCCCTCCGATTTGGGGAGGCGGAGGCGTGATAAGAACATACGCGGTTTCTTTCCAGACCATAAAAATACGGAGAGTATGGAATTAATTTTAGTGAAAAATTTGGTAGGGATGGAAATCGTTAAATTAGAAATTGTGTAAAGGACGATTGAGGAGAGCATCATCTTAATAGTGTCGAGACGGCCCCACCAAGAAAGGTATAGGGGGTGCCATCTAGAAGTAAGGTCAGACAGTTTTTGAGAGCATTTGGTAAGGCATAACGAGATAGTATCTGAAACGGAAGGAGTAATGTATAAACCGAGATATTTGATATGAACTGGACTCCAAGTGAAATTGGATGCAGCAAAATCGGGTTTAAAGGTGAATTTGGTGAGAGGTAGGATTTCGCACTTATCGCTATTAAGCTTATAACCAGAGAGGTGGGAATAGGTATGAACTTCAGCGAGGAAAGCGGGAATGGAGTCAGACGGATTTGAAAGGAAAAGTAAAATGTCATCTGCATAGGCAGCGACTTTAATTTGCGAGTGAGCAAGAGGGAAGCCATGAATGCTTGGGTTTTGGCGTATTCTGGATAAGAAAGGTTCCAGGGCAAGATTAAAGAGAAATGGGGAGAGAGGACAGCCTTGTCGAACGCCTCTACCGAGGCGAAAAAATGAAGAAATGAGACCATTAGCACAAACCGCTGCTCTAGGATTTGCATAAAGGAGGGATATGAGGGAGATGAAATTAGGGCCAAATCCAAACCATTTTAACACGGAAAAAAGAAATGGCCATTCTACCCTGTCGAATGCCTTCTCGGCGTCCAAGGCAATGGCAGCCAAGGAGCTATTGAATCGTGAGGACTTAGATAGAACATTAAAGAGGAGTCTGGTATTGTCGGAGATGAAACGACCCTTAACAAATCCAGATTGTTCGGGGCCAAGGAGATCTGGGAGAAAAGGATCAAGCCTAATGGCTAAGGATTTAGCATATATTTTATAGTCAATGTTGACAAGGGAAATTGGTCTGTAGTTCTTGCAATGTTGAGGATCCTTGCCTTCTTTCGGTATGATGCAAATGTAAGCATCCGAAAAAGTACCTAAGGAGGCATCGTTGGTCTGGAAGGAATCAAGAAGGCGGAATAATTTGGGTAGTAAAAGGTTGGCAAAGTGTTGGTAAAATTCGACGGTGAAGCCATCTGGACCGGGAGCCTTATCTTTTTTAAGTGAATGGAGTGCAGTGCGGAGTTCATGAATGGTAAGGGGAGTCTCAAGGGAGGCCAAATCAACAGGAAAGGAGGGAGGAGGATGTATGCTGGATAAGAAAGTGGAAATAGAGTGATCAGAAGGGTGAGTGCCAGAAGAGTAAAGTGTAGAGTAGAAGTGAGAAAATACCTCCAGGATGTCAGCATCTTTATGTTGCAATATTGAATTGACATCAAAAACAGACTCAACATTCAACTTGTTTTCTTTGACTTTTAAATAATTGGCAAGAACTTTCCCCGCCTTATTTTTCCCACCATAAAATTTCGAACTGGATTTCAGGAGGTATAGGGAGGCATCATCAGTGGATTGTTTATTATAGTTCATTTTCGCAGTAATAAGAGCTGTCAAAGTCTCCTGAGTATGAGAGGTATAGTAGGAGTGCTCTAGGAGTTTAATCTGAGACAAAAGATCATGAGTGCGTTGACGAGCAAGTGTACGTTTTGCCGCAACATGTCTGAGGATAAAGTCTCTGGCTGCTGCTTTGAAAGCGTCCCAGACAGTGTGAGTGGGTAAGGATGGAGTCTCATTAATAACAAAAAATTCATTAGTAAATTCAATAAAGGAGGCGGTAAATTTGGGATCAGTGAGGAGGGTATTGTTGAAGCGCCACCTTTTAGGACCATTGGATTTAGGTAAAAAATCAACGTTGATGAGGACAGGGGCGTGATCGGAGAATACAATGGGACCAATCTCCGCTTGGGTGAGGGATTGGGAAATATGGTGGGAGAGAAATATGTAGTCAAGACGGGATTGGGAGTGATGGACCGGGGAATAGAACGTAAATTCTTTGTCAGTTGGGTGACAAAGTCGCCATGCATCAATTAATTTGTGTTGGGAGATGGCGTGAGTAAAAAGCTTATGGGATTTATTAGGAACAAATGAAGATTTGGAGCGTCTATCCAAAAAGGGGTCTAATGGAAGGTTACAGTCACCTGCTAAAATGAAATTATCATCAATACAATCAGTGATACGAGAGGCAAACGCATTCCCAAAAATAGGACTTCCACCTGCAGGGGCATAGACATTAAGCAAAGAAAAAGGGACACCTTTAGAAGAAAGTTTGACAAATAACCATCTGCCCTCAGGGTCGAAGTCAGAATGTAGCACTGAATGAGTGAAAGATTTCCGAATTAACAAAACAACACCATTTCTTTTGCCATCACCAGGGGCGGAAAAAACCTTACCCACCCAACCTCTTTGGAGCTTAGCAGCCTCACTATCAGATAGATGGGTTTCCTGTAAAAAGGCAATGTCAACATTGAATTTAGCTAAATGAGAAAGTATCTTTTGCCTCTTAATGGGCGAATGTAAACCTTTAACGTTCCAAGAAACAATACGGACTGACATCAAGAAGAAAGGAAAGGGGATAGCGCAGAACAAAGGTGAAAGTAAGCCTCATAAAATTCGAGAGGGGAAAAATGAAAAAAGGAGTAGAAGGAGGATGGTGTAAGGAAGAAAATAGTCAGAGAAGTGCTAAAAAGGGGTAGCATGAGATAGAAAAATTCAATGAAGAGAGAAGAAAATCGCATTGGGAAGGCAAGAGGAAATTGTGCAAGAGAGGAAACAGTAAAGGGAGGAGTTGATATAAGAGAAGTTAAAGATAGTATGTAGAAATGGCCTAAAAAGGAGCATAAAGGAAATAGAGATGGTGTCTGAAGGAAAATTAGAAAGGAGGATAGAAAAAGAAGAAGAATGATAAAAGACAGTCGGCTAATAGGAAAGGAAACTGAGAAGAAAAATGAAAAGCAAAGCAGGAGCGATCTAAAGAAGATTGATCTCATAAGAACCAGCAATAACAGGTAAACAGTGAAGACAAAAACTAGCGGAAAAGTAGGGATCATGTCAACAATGGAGAAAGAAAACATGGGGTAGTACTTACAAAAAATGATGAGGGATGGGTGTGTTCAAAGAGCAGGAAACAGAAGGGAAGGAGTGGAGACGAGAGGAGGGGGGAAAGGCCAACCAACGGAGGACAAGCAAACGGGGTCACGGGACGTCCCACCGGAGAGACATGGCGGTACACAATGAGATGATCTGTGAGAAAAAGAAAAACAATGAGATTAGAACATGCAAACGACTAAATAACAGGAAAAAAGCGTAAGATTAAACAATTGGAGAACAAGAATAAGCCAGCACGGGCTGAGACCGATAAGGTCATGCAATAACTGAGGAATCTGTGGAAAAAAGAACATAACGTTATAAGAACAACAGAATATCATAAATCAACAGGATATCATAAATAGCAGGAAAGACAGGAAATACTAGCAACAGAGTCATGGTGGAAAGGAAGAAGAAGGGCCAGAGAATTCCATATCAGCTGGACCACAGGAATTGAGGAAACTGCGGAGTCTGAGAGGATCTTCAAAAGTCATTGTCTTGTTGTTATAAGTGACTTTGAATAAACAAGGGTGAAAAAGTCCATATTTGGCTCCGATGGACCGCAGTTCTGCTCTCATGTCAAGAAATGCTTTGCGGCGAGAGGCAGTAGCTTTGGCGTAATCCTGGGCAATAAACAAGGTGGAATCCGACCATTTCAAATGAGGTATTGCTTTAGCCGCGAAAAGAACCTTCAGCAGATCTGTATACTCAAGAAAGTACATTATGACGCCTCTTGGCTTTGTCTCAGGAGAAGTGTTGGAAGGAGCACTACCAAGCCTGTGTGCGCGTTGTATGTTAAGAGAGGTGCCTTCAGGAAGATGGAGGAGCTTGGGCAAGAAGGACTTGAAAAAGGCGATGGCATCATTCCCCTCGCAACCTTCCTTCAGGCCGTAAAGACGTAGGTTATTGCGCCTATTCCTGTTTTCAAGGTCCTCCACCTGCTTCTGGAGGGTGGAGAGCCTCACATCCATATGTACTGACTTGGTAGCGGCTTCCTGGAGAGAGGACACAGTCTTTTCCACATTAGAGACCCTGGTATCCATTAACGACCAGTTGTCAGTTAGAATTTGCAGCTTTGAATTGGTCTCCTCCATAAATGGGCGTAGTGCTCGTATTTCCTCAAGAAGAAGTTCCATGGAGATAGCTGACGGTGACTTTGGGGGAGACGGAGGATTATGTTTCAACCTCTTAGGAGTGGTTTTCGCTCCCGGCAGGGGGAGGGTGTCCATATTGAGAGAAGATTCGCAACTGGAGGGGCCTGCAGAGGCTTCTAATTGAGCTAACGCAGTAAATAGCTTTGAGTTTTTAACGAAGTTGCGTTTAGGGGTTTTGCCAGGACCCTCCGCCATGGAAGCGACAATGAAAGGCAATCCCCAATAATGGATAGAGCAGATATACACCACAGGAATGAGGAAAAACCAGCAAAGTCAGTTATAGGAGGAGGTGAAGTGAAGTCCAGTACAAGCCAGGAACAAATGAGAAAGAAACGGTCGCAGGCTGAGCAATCTCAAGTGAATATCAGAGGTGGTAAATCAACAAAAATAGTAGAAAGTTCAAAATGGCCGCCAAAGCTGAGGAGAGTGCTAGAAATCGAATAAAAAGGAAAAAAAATGATTCCAGAAGAAAAATAAAGTCACCTTTCGATGCATTCACGAAGCGCCGTAATTTCCTGAATTTGTAGGCTGTTTTCGTGAATTGTGCTCGTTGCTGCAGGCGACAGACGCGTCAGGCGCGCTTCTCAGTCAAGCGCCGGCAGAGGCATCAAGATGGCGGTCGCGGCAGTGGCAGAGCCGTGACCGAAGCAAAACGGAAGCTGCCGGGCAGGGATGAGGAGCCGGGTAACTGCGGGTGATTTTCCAGGTGTCCGGAGTATTCCGCTATCGTTTGCTGTTAAGCATGTCGGCAGGGGAAGGCTGGAACCGCCGAATATCCCCGGTGGAGACGGAGCCTCACCCCGATGCGACCATCCGTCACGGGCGCTTAGCCACGCCCCCCGGGACGTCCTCTTCTAACAAACCGTTTTTGAAAGTGGGTGATTAATTCTTTGGGATAATGATGTCGTTGTTACACTCTCTGGTGCCAGAAATGCATTTCCAGGAATGGTTAACTGGAGATGGGCACTAGCTTTTTGTGAACCCGTGACTGGTGGCGTAACGAAAGTTGAAAGGGCCCCCCTGCAAGATAGAGCATTTAATCTGAAGCTCTCCGGCGTGAGTACAGTGCTGAGAGGCCCCCAGCAGCTCTGGAGCCTCCCCGCACTGAGGGTGCTGCAGGGGCCTGTGTTACGCCACTGCCAATGCCTCTATGCACGAATGATGCTGGTTTGCATCTCAATGAAGCCACATCTCGATATAGGAAAGGTAATCTGGCCTTAAGACAGCTTTGTCTGCCGTGGCAGCCTCAAGTAATCAAGAAATAAAAGTAACACATAAAACAATGCATGCATACATACATTCACAGATGGACTTTGGATCAGCCCTCTTCATTCAGTGGAATTTTCAACTGTCATTCACATTAAGCGTACGCCCACCTCAGCATACAGCTTGGGACAACAGCCCAGCCCTCTTCAGCTGTTGGGTCCCTCACACTACGAGTTACAGCCTAATCACACGTGAGCATCTTCCTAAAAATAACTAAACTTTAATGCCGAGTCGTTGGCCTAATCAAATGGTTAACGTTGCCAATGCTTCTTCCTTCCATTCTGTAACCCTGTGTGTTTAAACTATATCTAAAAGTTGCAGTAATTCAAAGCCACTAAGACCTTTTCTTTGTGCTGATCCAGCGCCTCTATAGAAAATATGCCATAAATAACGCTACCCAACTCCACAATGCTCACCATCAAATATAAATCACTCACAAGGCCCATAAACTAACATGACATATTTTGAGCAACCGAATCATGTGACCTAATTAACCTATTCACAAATATATACATTTATATACAACTGCAGTAGGACATATTCATCATACTTATTCAAAACCCTATAATTAATTAAGCCACTGAGGCAATGTGATCTGCTAATGGTAACCTAAATACATGAAATAACAAGACCAGCTTGCTTTTCAAAAATATTATTTATTAACTATTTATTCAAGAAAATGCATTAGAATCTTTTTATTCAAGCATTATTTAGAAATTTTAGCAAAAAGATAATGACAGTTTCAAGCAAATCAAATAGCATATTTCTAATGGAAATAACAGTTTGGCATCTCCTAAACCCTAAATCCCTAGCTACACTAACTCCATTAAGAATAAGGAAAAAGTCAAAAGCCCTAGGGAATCTTACGTGCTCCAAAAGTCCGACAGCACGATATGCCCAACTGGTGTCAGCAAACGGCAGCGCTCCCCCTCCCAGAGGGACAGTTTATATACCTTTCTGACTAACTAATCTAAGTAAAATTGAATACTTTTCTGCTATTTAGAACTCTGATTGGCTGTTAACTGACAGACCATAATGTCATCACATTTTTTGGAGTCCCAGTTCCGACTCTTTCTTAGAGTCTATTGTCCTTCATTTTTCGAGTCACAAAGCTTCCTCCAGTTTGCAACAATTATATAAAATGTTCGTGACTTCCTTAGCTTGACAATCTCTCTGCCGGTTCCTGGCCTGGCCTTGGCCACGCAGACCAAAAGTACAGTCAGTTTGTCACGTTTATATTTTCTCCATTTAAACTTGGCAGAGATTTTTCCACACTGGGCTCTTGCTTTCACTGAGCAGGACTTTGCCAACTGCACACGTTAGGAATGTACTAGGCCTCAAACCTCTTTTTCATTGACTAGTGTATAAACAAACACAAAAGAATAATTAATGCACGAAATAAAGTTCATTCTGTTACCCACCCATCTTTGCTAATTATTAACCCATTAATCTATGTTACCTAGCAGAAGCAAAATAAAGCAACAAACAAATGTGTGCAACATTTAAGACAGAGAAACAAAACATGAGCAGGAGAAAATAAGCACATGCCATTAATAATCAGCCACATTTAGTTTCTCACATGACAATAGACAAAATTAATTCATTATTTTCACACACATGCAAATGCAACATAATGCACGTTTATGAGCACACATATTAGTTTCCCGCGTGTTTATGAAAATGTGACTTTAATTCTAGGTTGATTAGTTTTTCACACTGCACACATTATTAATAATATTATATAATTATGGAAGTGTAACTTCACGAGCTGAAATGAATACATTTCTAAATCTCGCTCCATCAGTGCCAATAAGCAACATATTTTACTGTGATGTGCATTAACGTGACAAAAGGGTTTTTTATACATGCTCTAAGTACAAACATTTGCTGGAAAAACCTATACTGTTCAAATAAAATGATATGTCATTATTTTGTACATTTTACATTTTGCTCAAAGCTTGTTTATGCAGGGCACATTTTAAGAATCATGTTTTCCTCTTTTTTTATCAAAAATTTCCATTGCGCCGGCTTGCCAAGGGCAAGCCTGTTGGCTTTGCTAAGGCTTGTTTTGATATATGTTGGTTGTCAAGTAAGCCTTGCAGGTACAGCGCCGTCTCGCAAGACATTGTTAAGTAACCAAGACATGTTTAGCCCTACAGGCTGAACGCACAGGTTCATGTATTGTGATGCAGTCTGGTAGTCAAGGAGAGTTGAATATGTAGCATCATCTCCCATTTGGTGCATTGGATATGTAACTAGTAATGTCAGCAAAATGGAATGTTTACTGTCACATTCTGGACTGCGGTGTCAACAAAAGAATGTATGGACAGCATCGGCAACCTTGAGCCTGCATTAATTTTCTCCGGCATGGGCCTGCAGGGCACCTTTGGTGAACGGTCTGAGGTAATATAACAGTTCGCCTCAGCCAATATTTTTGACTCCAAAATTGCAGACTGACCATTACCTTCATGTGCTCAAGGACAATGCCTATGTTTAAGCACTTGTGCCTGCAGATTATTCAAATTTGAAAGGGTGTTACACTCCTCTGTGTGACTATGCGGTGGTCCTGTTTTTCTTTGCTCACCTTGCCATTCAGACTGTACCACAGATAATGTTCACTGATGTAGATGGAACTGTTTGCTTCTGTACCTATACTTTGCATCATACATTGCAACTCAAAATAACACTTCTCTTTTCCTACATTCGTCAAGTTGAATCATCAGTGGTGTGTCAAAATTGGATGAACAGTTGTGTGTCAGGAGTTTGTTCCAGCAGCTTGCACCATTTGGAACATATCTTTGATGGATAATCGGAAGAGAGCCATCCGCTTGAGCGTCACTCCGATGGGAGTGAAAAATGAAAGTTCATGTGGACTTGGCAGCTTAAATGCATCCAAACACTTTGGTGAAGCATTGGAATTCTCAATGATGCAGCACACATCGATAACCCGCTTCTGCAAGTCGCAGAACAAAGTTTTTTGGACGGAGGAGTTCTTCAAGGTATTTAGCCATACCAAACTGTTTGCTTCTGAACAGTCTAAGATATAACATTTTGACATTGCAACAAGGCATGCCTCATCACGATACCTGTGTACTTATGCCGTCTTAGCAGCTATCTAAAAGACTTGATGATTGTTCTGGAAATGTACAACCAGGATAATTGGGCTACATTGGAATGCGTTAGAAAATAATTAGCCTACCGAACGATGTTTTAGGGATCAGTGACTAAATATCGAGGGACAGAATATCGACTGTCCAGAATATCGATGCCAAAATATCGAGGGACAGAATATTGAGTCCCTATCTACAAACAGGTAAGTACTAAAATATCGAGTACAAAATATCGATGTGTAAAATATAGTTAACTAAAATGTCAACATTTTTAAATGTATTAAAAATAATATAAAAGTAATTAAATAGTCAATACAATTAAATAAAACATAGTTACAATAATGTAAAAAAGCTTCAAATGTAAAAATAATAAATGTAATGTAAAAAAAACATATGTTTTAACATATATTTACTTAATAATATTATACAATAAGTATTCATCGTAATTATAAAGTATTTAAAAAATTAATACAATATATTTACTATATATATATATATATAAATAAACCTATTATAAAAATATACAAATAAATAATATATAATATTTAAATATGTAAAGTAATACTTTTTATGTTAATTAATATTTACACAACATTAAATATAACAAAGGTAAAAATGTTGCATAGCTAAGGCAATAAAATTAGTATTCACACTCCAACAAGTGCAACAGTAGAGAATTTGTTGGATAGCTGGTGGGTACAAATTACTATACCCACTCCAGTGAGTGCAACAGTAAGGAAAGTGTTGGATAGTGGGTAGGTAAAAATTACTGTTCCCACTCCAGCGAGTGGAACAGTAGGGAAAGTGTTGGATAGCGGTAGGGTAAAAATTAGTATTCCCACTTCAGTGAGTGAAACAGTAGGGAAAGCGTTGGATAGTGTAGGGGTAAACATTACTATTCCCACTCCAGTTAGTGCAACAGTAGGGAAAGCGTTGGATAGCGTAGGGGTAAAAATTACTATTCCCACTGCAGAGAGTGCAACAGTAGGGAAAGCGTTGGATAGAGTAGATGTAAAAATTACTATTCCCACTCCAGTGAGTGCAACAGTAGGGAAATTGTTGGATAGTGGAGGGACAACATTTACATGTCCCACTCCAGTCAGTGCAACAGTAGGGAAAGTGTTGGATAGCGGCGAGGTAAAAATTACTATTCCCACTCCAGTCAGTGCAACAGCAGGTAAAGTGTTGGGTAGCAGAGTGGTAAAAATTACTATTTCCACTCCAGTCAGTATGACAATAAGTAAAGTGTTGGGTAGCGGAGGGGTAATAATTACTATTCCCACTCCAGAGAGTGCAACAGTAGGGAAAGAGTTGGATAGCATAGAGGAATAATTTATTAGACCCAGTCCTACAATTTAATTACAAATTAATAAAAAATAATTAATTATGTAAATGTAATTTACCTCCCACTATTTTCCACTATAAACAACACCTCCAATAGTCTAAAATATTATTACATTAACATACTTAATTAACATTTAATTAATTAGCTATTCACAATTAACAAAAAAATAAAAACAATGATATCTAAATTAATTAACACAATTAACAGTATAAAATATCTTTGCTTAAATATTATATAAATATTAATAAAAATGTAGTTTCAAATAATTTAATTCACACCATACTCCTCTATAAACGCTCAAAACACTCCTCAAAAAATGAACATAATTAACATGGTAATACATTAATTATTAATATTGAATATTTAATTAATTACTAATGAATACAAATGTACATAATTGACATATTTTTGAATTAATTAAAAACTTGTAATAGTAACTTTTTAAATATTTAATAGTATAGTAATTACATTAATTACCAATATTAATTATTAACCATAACATTATTAATACATTAATTAATTATTATTTTAATTTAAATTAAGTTACTTCCCACCCTATTCCCCTATAAACCCACAACCCACTGCGGAACTAATATACGCAAAAATTAATTACCAATATCAATTATTAACCATAACATTATTAATTATTAAATTAATATTTTTTTATTTAAATTAAATTACTTCCCACCCTATTCCCCTATAATCCCACAACCCACTACGGAACTAATATACGCAAAAATGAATTAACATAACATTTATTATCTTAAAAAAATTGTAACAAATATTTTTTTTAAATTATATACGTTTAACACATATACTAACATATAATACAATAAAAAATATAAATAATGACATTCTATATAATGACATTCTATATAATGACATTCGATATAATGACATTCAATATTACTTACCTATGTCAATATTATTTCCAACTATATTATGTCTATTCTATATTCTATCCTCCCGATATTTTTGATTCAATATTGTGTCCTCTCGATATTTTTGATTCGATATTGTGTCCTCTTGATTTTATTGTTTCTATATTTTGGGTGTTTATCGTGGGCCACCTTAGGCTATATGTACTACTGAATGGGGACCTAAGCGTTTTTACAATGATTACCATGTTACTTTTAAATGTCTCCAATAGCGATGGCACTAATTTTGCTTTATGTTAACTTTGATCTACCATTCTCACACAGGGCTCATTCTGCATTGTTTTATTAACAAAACCCTTCTCTGTGGAGTGCATTAAATTGGAATTATTGTTAGGCTGCAGTGGGGCAGCCTAGTGGTTTTGTTAACCACAACCCACGAAACCTTTTGCTTCATAGGATCACTTGATACCTCTTCTCCACTAGTCTTCACCAGACTCTTGGTGATTGCTACTCTTATCTGGCCAGTATTTGAGACGTGTCTGGATTTAGGGTTGTTTGAATTTTGGCATTCCTTGACACAGCGCTAATTGTGCACAGGATCCAAGAACTTCCCTGCTACTGGATGTACTTATTGACATTTCATCTTGACTGACAAAGGCTAGAAAGAACAAAAGGTAGGGCTAAACGATCAAAGACAGACCCACCAACTCCTGACTTGCCCACCAAAGCAAAGGATGAGTCATCTGATATTATGAATGTGATACTTAAAAAATAGAAGAGGTGCATGAACTGGCAATGTCCACAAATTCTAATGCAGACTCTATGTAAACAGACATTACAATGAAAAAGAATGAGATTCAACAGACCAATTCTAAGATACCTGCAGATGAGGACTGTATCAGCAACCTGGAGGAAAGAGAATATTCTTACATGAAACAACTTACCACTATCCTGGATAATTCAATATCGCTAAGGAGAGAGGTTTGGGATTTGAAAGACTAAAATTGCAGAGGCAACATACACATCTTTAGCCTTCCACAAGGTTCAGAGGGTCAAACCCTAATGTCTGCATTGCATTCTTGGAATCTTGGATCCCTCAAATGACTGCCTTTCCTTTTAAGAAAGAATTTGAGGTGGCAAGAGCTCAAAGAGTGCTAACTAGACCTATTGCAAATAACAACATCTCCAAGACCAATTGTCTGCAAACCTCTCAGATTCCAACAAGCTGTGTTAATCCTCAACTATATAAAAAAGAATAATCACCTAAACAGGAAGGGCAACAAAATATACATATCTCAGGAATACGCAAAAGCAACAATAGATACAAGGAAGGCTTTGTTGGCACTACGATCTACATTGAACTAGAAATAGGTAATTTTCTTTTATGAGCCCGGCAACATTTAGAGTGTCATTGAAGGGATAAATTCACATCTTTTCTTCTGATAAAGAGATCAAAAACTTCCTTGACCAACTTGATGAGCCTGATATGGACATATTATGTCAAAGATCTACGCTACTCATCGATCATGGTGTAAAGAGATCTCAAAGTTACAGTGAGACCCCAGGAATGTTACTGGTAGACTGCATCCCTATACATGTTTAACACCCATCGTACTAGCTGTTTGGGGACCCCTTTCATATGTTTCTTCCAAGCATGTTGTTTTTGAGACTAACTCCTTTAACTCCAGTCAGGCTATATTGGAATATTTACGTGTTATAAGGTCTGATTTAGATATTGGCAGACGGTTTACTCCGTCACAATGGTGTAAGATATCCCATCCGATGAAATATGAATCTCATTATATCCTTTGGGATTTATATTTCGGCGTATGGGATATCATCAATGTTGTGACAGAGTAACCTCTCCGCCAATATCTAAATCAGGCCCAAAGTCTTCAATTTCAGTTTATTATCAATATTATCTTCATGTAGCCAAGCTCAATATAGGGCCTTTTACATACTCTTACATGTTTAAACATTAGCTGGTAGACCAATGAAGACCCTTTATATCTGTTGTGATTGTTGATTTAACATGAATGTTAGTTAATTTGTAATCTTGCTACTAATGATAATACATTTTCCTCCCGTCAGAAGAGTTCTTGCATCTTTCTCTATGTTTCAAACTACTAAAATTGGGGATGAAGGGTGGGTCAGGGGAGGATAGGGCGGGAATGGGGATGAACACTTTACCACTTGCACAAAAGTAATGCTTTCTGGGATTTGTAGCTCTTGTAAGTGAAGCCTTATACCTTATTTTGGATGTGTTGCCTATGTCTGCCTTTCTATCTCTTCTGCTTACTTCTTTTTTCTTTTTAGCCCTTACTTACAGATCTCTTTTTACGTCATTGATTCTTACAAATATAGATTTACCTAAGCTGATTATTGCCACTTACAGATTGTATACACAGTGCACAGCTCACTCAAACCCTAGATTGCACACACAAGGTATAATAATGTTACATATTTAATCCTTTTCTCAATTTTAAAGTTATCTCAGTATACTAACATGAAATGCCTTAGCCCTTACCTACCCTTTTAAAAGGAGCAACATTGTAGATTATCCCTACAAACTGAAAGGTGAGGTCAGGTACTTGGATACAAAAGCAGAAAAGTATACGTATGTGAGAGGCCAACAAGTTGGGTAAATACTAGCCTAGTATCTACAATTTAAACAACACAGAATGTCTATTTCTATCACCAACGATGCAGCTGATAATACAGACTCTGATGAAATGGGGAAAATCTTTCAACAATTCTACACTGAACTATATGATAGTTATACACAAATTGTCCCTTGGACCTGGCTAGAGTTCTTTAATATGCTCGACCTTCCCACAAATAATTCTGCAGAAAGACAGTTACTGGCTTCTCCCTTCAAACAGAATCAGTATGGACCGCTATAAAAACACCTAACGACGGCTAAGTCCCCCAGACGAGGTGGTTATACACCTTCTTTTTTTATAAATTATTTAGGCCTGAATTAGAAACCACCCTATGGAATTTTACCATAAATCACATTTTCAAACGTCCGTAGTTGTAACGGTAGTCCTTATTGCTTCTATTCATGTTGCAGAGTTTGAGATAGCGTTTGTGAACACAACGAACGGCGTGCATCTGACGGTAAGCTCTTTTCTGTCTTTCTGACTACATGAGGAGTACGGTTATTAGGAATCTTCGCCTTTTTTTGTTTGTAGGAAAAAGGAACATTTATTTACTACTTTTGATACGCTCTATACGTATTCTCAAAAGGTATGCCTTCTACTTGGTGTGTTTTGGCGGGAAATTCTGGTCACAGCAGTAATTCAGTACTGATCATTGTGTTATGTTGGTTTCCACAGCAGATTGGTACTGTAGTTCAACATCCAGGTACCTTGTGGTTTGAACCATGTTGTATTGTTCCATTTATTTTCTTGTCTCGTGGTCTTTGTCACATTCACATTTCAGTGATTGTCATCCATTTACGTCATCTGTAGGTCTTGTCGTGTCGACATGTCACAGCATCATGATGATTTTATCTAAACACACGGGTGGGGAGACCTAGGTACATGACTATCTCTTTAAGCACCATACAATTCTTTCCTGGTAACATTCTATTTGGCAGAATTAACTTATTAAGTTTATATGAACCTTTTTTTGAATGAAATTTTGTGTTTTTTTTTTAATTTCAGTGGCCCCCGAAGAAGGGACTGGGGTCCCGAAATGCATCGGGCTCATTCGAAATGATCTGGGGTTGAATTTATAATGCAATTGTATAAATATGTTACGTGTACAAAAACAATGTGGAAGATTTAACTTGATATTTTCATGTACATTTATGTATTCATTCGATCAATAACAATACTAAAGTTGAATCACACCTGTGTCAACAATAATTTTTTCGTGTACTTTGAAATATTGGTTTTTGTATAAAAGTGTTGAAAATATGTTAACATTTTTTACTACATAGACATTTTCTTGGTAGCGCACACAGGTTATCAAGTGAGCGTTCTCTTGATTGTCTTGTGATGTCAGATACACCTGCAGAACCTGTCATCACAGTGATACCAAAAGATGAGAATGATTTGTCCTTTCCAAAAAATTATAGACCGATCTCCTCAATAAACCTTGGTTGTAAAATGTATGCAAAAGTACTTACCACACTCTTAAATAAAGTAATACCTAAACTGATCCATAAAACACAATTGAGGTTAATTAGTAACAGACTACCTAGTGACCACACTAGATTATTTTGTCATGTCATCGAGAAAGTCTTCCTCACTTTCTCTTCTACTGTTGCAGTAGTCTTAGATGCTGAAAAGGCCTTTGATAAGGTAGCTTTGCTATTCCTTCAAGTGGTAGGGCACAATTTTGGCCTGGGAGATGATTTTATTAGGATGGCAATGGCCTTACATACTTACCCTAATGCAAGGGCCGGTTTGAATGGTACCTTATTGGAATTTGTTTTACTCTAAAGCAGGGAACAAGACTAAGATGTCCTCTGTCACCTCCTCTTTTTCTACTAGTTATTGAGCCTCTTTTATAATTTATATTTAAGACAATAAAGAAATTGTGGGTATAACTTTTGTCACGCACAATTCTCCTAGCAAACTCCCTCATTTCCATCAGATACAGACCCCTGTTGGACCCCCCCCCACTAGGCCACTGCTGACATCTTGTAGCCATGTTGCAATAGGATTGCCCACATTTAACATGAATGAATGGAGAGGGCAGAGCTGACCCCTGTATGAGGAGCAGCTGAAATCAGTAAAGAAGAGAGGTCCCTCTAGCTCCACAGTGATACTACTGCCAAGCCTTCCTTTATCAGAAACCCCTACACCACTTGACTTGACTACTGACTCAAGGGTAAATCGTGAGATTATCAGTGAGGATGAAAGTAGAGATGAGATCACCCAATACCTGGGGCTGCCGAAGGGGGGGAGACTTGGCTAACCACTTTTTTCAAGGGTTCTTGTATGGAACATGACAGGGATATCTAAGTTACTGGTTGATCTGGTATGTTTTTTTTGTAGATTCCTTTGATATAATTTTATTTCATGAAACTTGGAGTCTGCATTTCCCGCATAGAAGTGGTTTCTCTGATTATGCCATTAATGCCACGAGAAAGGAGCTTGGCAGACCCCCGGGAGAGCTAGCAGTATGGGTAAAAATTGAACTAGGGATCAAAGTTAAACACCTCAATGTTGATTCCCTAGATATTGTAGCATTAGAGCTTACCTTATATAATAGACAGAAAATCAGAATATTCAATGTATACAACAGAGTGGTGCGGGCCAGTAAAAAAATATTACATTATGTACTCTAGACCTTACCTTGTCCCATTATATAGAAAACATTCCTGCACTAGTGGCGGTTGATTTTAATTGTACATTTGAACCGCTTGCCCCGATTCCTTCAGACCTGACTGATGAGTGGGATTGTGAGTGGAAAATCCAACAGCTAGATCTCCTCACAATTAGGTGGACTAAGAGAGGAGTCCCAGGTGATGGCTCTTATTATGCAGCACGATCTGAGATCCACACAGGGGAGGACAAGTTCTGACCCAAATGGGGACTCTACCTTTAACAGACCAGGCCATGAAAGCAGAATAGATTACTGCCTGGTATCTCTTAACCTTTGACATTCAGTCAAAGATATGGCAGTGGTCAAAAGGGTCGATAGTACGCCCTAGCCCTTACACTCACTAAGCAGGGCACTCTCGAGCCTGATATAAGGGGCAATCCGGATCTGGGTGTTCTCTCGATTACAAATAATCAGAGGGCAATTAGATGGGATTGGGTGGAGGAACATTCAAGGGCCCTAGATGTAGACAAGGGTAAAGTTCATTTGTTACTAGAGGAGCTAGCACAACTCACTGCTAATAACATTGTCAAGACACTCGGACCCAGCTGCAAGACATTATATACTGGGATCAGGGAAATGTTAAGCCACAAACATAAATTACAGAACAAGGAAGGCAACTGTACATACAAGAGGTTAGCTCCCTAGGGTGCTTGGTTCTATAAAGACTGTAGGATTTCAAAGGAGGTGCTTGTACGGGCAATCAAGCAGAAATCACGCCCTGAGGTTGTGGTCTTTAGAGCTAAGTACAGGCAGGCAATTAAATCAGCAAACAAAGAGTGGGAGGGCTCTTTGTGGTCCTCTCTTTGGAATGCATTGTTAGCTAAAGACTCCAAGAGTTTCTGGAGTAAAGCGGCATACTGGCTTAAGGGGAATGGGAGAGCCCTGGAATTCACAGTCCAGCCTGAGGAATGGGTAGCACACTTTGGCTCCCTCTATAAGTCCAACAACACAATAGCTGAGGAAGTATTCAAGGGATGCGGGGAGTTGTCTGGTGATGAGGGTGGAGCCCTCTATCTTTCTTGAGAAGAAACGCGAACAGCAATTTGTTCTTACGTTTTAGCCCGTGCCCCTGGACCCGACAGAATCCCTAACGACTCATATAAAGAGGACATAACACTCTGGAGGTCTTACATAATCCTCTTCACTAACTCAATTTTAACTGGCACTCCCATTCCTCTCTCTTGGAAAATGGCAGAGGTCGTCCCCATCTATAGAAAGGGGGATAGAGGGAAGCCAGCCAGTTATAGGCCCACAAGCCTTATTGATTCCCTCCAGAAGATCTTCTGTAACCAAATCCTAGGACCGATACAGGACTGAGGCCCAGATGTAGGTAAAATAGATTTACCGATTTTTAATTACCGAATTTTACCGATTCGGTAATTAAAAATCGGTAAATCTAAGGGGTGGATATGTAGGTATTCCAGATGTGCTGGAATACCGATTCTGAAGAATTCGGTATTTACCGATTCGGTAAATACCGAATCGGTAATGCCCATTCATTCCTATGGGCTTTGAAGCCCATAGGAATGAATGGGCATTACCGATTCGGTATTTACCGAATCGGTAAATACCGATTTGCACAAGGGTGCAGGGGGTGTCACTTTGACACCCTCTGGCACCCCCAAAACAGGCTCGGGTGCCATGTGGCAGGTATACATGCCCTAAGGGCAGGTCTGCCTATCACATGGCATAGGTGTGCATGAACACATGTGCATGCACACCGGAATCGGTATTTTACCATCAAATTGGATTTGATGGTAAAATACCGATTCTGTAAGGCCTCTGGGACTCTGAAGAGTCCCACCTACATCTCGGTGCCTCAGAATCGGTAAATTTACCGATTTATTTTATTTTACCGAATCGGTAAAATTACCGAATCGGTAATTTTACCGATTCGTTAAAATAATGCCCCCTACATAACTGTCACCCATATACCGGTCGGTAACGGCCGAAAATACCGATTTTCGGCCGTTACCGACCGACCTACATCTGGCCCCGAATCCTTAAGTCTAGAAATTTGAGTGACTTCCAAGCTGGCTTACGCGCAAAAATTAAATAGCCTAGACCAAGCCTTCCGCCACCTTTGTATTCATTGGAAGGAAGTGGTAGCCAAAGGAGGAAAGCTCGACGTGGCCTTTGTTGACCTACGCTCTGCATTTGCACTCTATGAAGAATTTTAAAGGAGCAGGGTATACCAAGAAACCTTTCAGATGTTTTAAAGCAGACTACATTCATCCAACACAGCATAGGTGAGGCAGGGGGAGAACAGCAAGGTTACAGATCCCTTCCCAGTTCAGTGTGGAGTTAGGCAGGGATGTGTTCTAGCCCCCATACATTTTACCCTTTTTATTAATGGTGTACATGATTTTTTAGACACAGATGAGTGTGATGCTCCAAAAATCGGTGCAAAAAGAGTTCCAGCTCTTCTTTTTGCTTATGACACCCTTTTAATTTCAAAATTACCTCAGGAACTAAAGCAGCTTTTAAAATATGTTATCAAGTTTTGTGATGAGCGGGGGTTGGGGTTAAATGAGTCCAAATCTAAAAATATAATTTTTTAAAAAGGAGCGGCCAATCCTAACAAAAGACCTGTGTTAGTGGGCAGCAGTAAATTGGAGCGAGATGACGTTTTCGATTTTTACGGTATTTGTGTGTCACCAACAATCCACTGGGCTGCCCACATTGAGAAAATTAAACTGAAACTAATACACCAGACAGCTAATATTTCAAAAATACATAGGTAAATCCTGTCTAGGCAGCTTGCGTCAGCACTGGAAATGTATAACATTCAGGTACAAGACGGGCACCATACGGAGCAGAACTTTGGGGCACTGGTAATACCATCCGTTTGTCTACAATAGAAAATTGTTTTCTTAGATCCTTGGTAGACCTACCCACTAGTACCCCATTGGTGCCCTTAAACCTGGACCTCACCCACAGACAGCTAGCACATAAATTACATTATAAACTTCTTATGTTCTGGCACTGGTTGTGGTCTGTGGACGAGCTTGTGTCCTATCGTGAGCCACTAATCGGGCTCATAAAGTCACCATTGATAACCTCGATTCCCTGGTTCAGATCCTTAAGGGAGCTATTGGGGAGCCTTGGGATGTAGGAGTTTTAGTCAAACCCGGAAAGTCTGGCCATCATACTATGAGTGAGGCTGAAAGAAAGGTTTTGGGAAGTTATATCAAAACAAACCCTGGCAAAAATTGAGGGACACTTGACTTCACACATCAGCCTTTTTACAATACACTGCCGTCGGATTTGGATTTTCACCCGACTTAGCAGCCTAATAGACACATCGGCCTTTTTTACAGTATACTGCCATCGGTTTTGGATTTTCACCCGACTAGGCAGCCGACAACTTACAACATTCTTAACATCTTCATAATATGGAATTTGACCATTTCCCTAAGCTAAATTCAGCTATAGCTAAATCAAAAGCATCATTTTCCCACCCTACTATATAATAGGTTATTGATCTATATAACCACAGTGGACACTTTGTCTCGAAAGTATACTCCTTTCTTCTCCCAAAATCGTCTAAATTGTTATTACATACCCAAATTACATGGGAATCTGAATCTAAAGTAACAACACCCATATCTAATTGGCAAGAGATGTGGATGTCCAGTTTTAAGTACAAAATCACTCCCTCCTTCATTCAAACAAAACTCCACCTTTTTCACAGAACACACTAGACCCATATCACATGTATAAAATGAAACTAAAAGACAGCCCTTTGTGCTGGAATTGTATCACTGCAACTGGTGACTTACCAAATATGATGTTCTACTGCCCCTTACTGAAAGTCTTTTATTAGAAAGTATTCTTATTCACCAAAGTTGTTTCACGAATTAAATCAACCTTTTTTTTCTTTTTCCTATTTGGTAACTGGCCCCCATGATCTGTGCCTACAGAGTGTAAATGAGAGCCACCTTTTGGACCTTATCAGTGGTAGAAGTGTGCGGGATCGGAAGGGCACGGAATGCCCCTACTTTTAAAAATTATTTCAGTCCGTTCCCTACTTCTTTCTTTCAAAAAAGCATCCTGGGACTGCAAAAATAGTCCTACTTAAAAACGATAACTTTTTCATTGAGCTTGTGTGGTTGAGTGGCAGCTCGCACTTCTCTGTTGAACTCCAGAGGCTGCAGCAACCCCTCCCTGACCTCGCACAGACTGCGGGCAGGTTCATTGTCATTCCGATTATCCCCTTTCCAATGACAATGCACCCCCTGCCGTCTGCTTTTAGCATATCATGTGCCAGTGAGATCGTAGTTAGTGATTACAGAGGAGCTTTCCCCAAACAGAGTACTGTGGGGATCTTGCCCCTTGTTTAATTTTCAATGTTCTACACAGAGTGAACTGGGCTTCAGCAGTGACGGGACAGAAGAGGTGACAGGAAAGAAGAGGTGATGGGGCAGGAGAGGTGACCCGGCAGGAGAAGTAACGGGCAGGAGAAGTGACTGGACAGAGGAGGCGACAGGAAAGGAGAGGTGATGGGGCAGGAGAGGTGACCGGGCAGGAGAAGTAACGGGCGGGAGAAGTAACAGGCAGGAAAAATGAAAGGCCTGAAGAGGTGACAGGAAAGGAGAGGTGATGGGGCAGGAGTGGTGACCGGGCTGGAGAAGTGACGGGGCAGGAGAGGTGACGGGGCAGGAGAGGTGATGGGGCAGGAGAGGTGACGGGCAGGAGAGGTGACGGAGCAGGAGAGGTGACGGGGCAGGAGAGGTGAAAGGGCAGGAGAGGTGAAAGGGCAGGAGAGGTGACGGAGCAGGAGAGGTGACGGGACAGGAGAAGTGAAAGGGCAGGAGAGGTGAGGGGGCAGGAGAGGTGATGGGACAGGAGAGGCGACGGGACAGAAGAGGTGATGGGTCAGGAGCAGTGATGGGACAGAAGAGGCGACAGGAAAGGAGAGGTAATGGGGCAGGAGATGTGACCGGGCAGGAGAAGTGACGGGGCAGGAGATGTGACGGGGCAGTGAAAATGACAGGGCAGGAGAAGTGATGGGGAAGGAGAGGCAACAGGCCAGGAGAAGTGACCGGGCAGGAGAAGTGATGGGCAGGAGAAGTGACGGGCAGGGGAAGTGACGGGCATGTGAGGTGACAGGCAGGTGACGTGACGGGGCAGAAAAGGTGGCGGGGCAGGAGAGGTGATGAGGCAGGAGAGGTGACGGGGCATGAGAAGTGACACAGCAGATGAAGTGATGGGGCAGGAGGGGTGATTTGGCATGAGAAGGAGCGGTAACCTGGCAGGAGCTGTAACCTGGCAGGAGCGGTGAACGGACACGAGCAGTGAACGGGACAGGAGCAGTTAACGGGGCAGGAGCGGTGAACGGGGCAGGAGTGGTGAATGAGGCAGGAGTGGTGAACGGGGCAGAAGTGACGAGACAGGAGTAGTGACGGGGCAGGAGAAGTGACGGGACAGGAGAAGTGACAGGGCAGGAGAAGTGACGGGGCAGGAGAAGTGACGGGGCAGGAGAAGTGATGGGGCAGGAGGAATGTCGGGGCTGGAGAAGTGACGGGACAGGAGAAGTGACGGGACAGTAGAAGGGACAGGACAGGAGAAGTGACAGGACAGGAGCGGTGATTAGGCATGAGCAGGAGCGGTAACCGGGCAGGAGCGGTGAACGGACAGGAGCAGTGAACAGGGCAGGAGTAATTAACAGGGCAGAAGCAGTGAACGGGGCATAAATGACGGGGCAGGAGCAGTGAACGGGGCATACCGTGCTTTCCATGCTACTGGAATCAAGCTATCCTGGCTGATGAGGGCTGAAAGCCCGTAACCAGTCCTAGGATGCTTGTTTCCAGTCCAGGGAGGACCTGGCCTGGCTGTTTGGGCTGGATTGTTCCCATTGGGTACAGGATCATGACTGATTTGCATATGGCTGGGTCCAAACTGGAATAACATGGTGAGCAAAACAACTATGGATTTAGGCCCAGATATCTGTACTGGGGTGAATGTATGACCTTGTTCTGCATTCTGTCCATCAGTTGTTCTTTTTGCTATATTATGCTTGAGCAGCTAGCTGGGTGACATGAATATGAAGGAGCCTTTGTGGGTTTCCGTGATTCTAGATTCTCCTGAAGAGACCCTTTCTCTTCTGGGCCCTGCTTAACACATGTGTACAGGAAGAGCCCTACATTCATGGCCTCAATGCTTGAGACAAAAATATTAATGGATTTCTGAACTATGAGAGTAAAACAATTAAGGTAACATGCTGTTCCTGCTTATATTAATAATAATAATAATACAGATGCTTATAGAGCGCGAACAGCTACCTCAGGTGAGGTGTCCCGGCGCTAACGAGTCCTACGGCCCAGAGCGAGTAGTCAGGGGGGAGATCAAGATTATTGCATAAAGAGCCAGGTTTTTAGAAGCTTCCTAAAGCTAGCTTCTGTAGTGGCAGATTGGATGGCAGGGGGCAAGGTATTCCATAGTTCAGCTGTGCCGGCAGAGAAGGACCTGCCTCCAAGTCTAGCTTTCCTCACACGCAGAGTAGTTAGCTTGAGCAGGGAGTTTGAGCGGAGCTCTCGTTTTTGGTGGTAACGGGGGAGTCGAAGTTTTAGATAGTTGGGACACGTGCCTTTTAGTGCTCTGAAAGCCAAGGTAAGCACCTTGAACTTAATTCTGCTTGCTACTGGCAACCAGTGCAGCTCGTGCAGATGCGGAGAGATATGCTGCCTAAAAGGGATACGTTTTATCAATCTCGCAGCCGCATTCTGCACGATCTGTAAGCGTTGCACCGCATATCTGGGCAGACCAAGAAAGAGGCCATTGGAATAGTCAAGTCGAGATGTGATTGTTGCGTGAACAACCGTTTTTCGACACTCGACTGGTAGCAGGGGCAGAAATTTACGCAAATTTCTGAGTTTGTGCAGGCAGCCAGCGGTAAGCTGTTGTATATGCGGCAAGAAGGACAAATTCTCATCCCATCTTACTCCTAGGTTTTTTGCATGGGTTCCAGGTGATGGGGCAGAGCCCATTTCCGTTGGCCACCAAATGTCCGGAGGGGGGTGTTTGAGATTTCCAAAGAATAACACCTCTGTTTTGCTCGCATTCATTTTGAGTTTATTAGTGTTCATCCATTTGGCCACGTCTCGAAGACAGCCCTTGATTTTACTAAAAGCTGTCTCTGACGTGTCTGTATAGGGGAAGACCATTTGAGTGTCATCCGCGTATGATAGCTTTGACCCCCCATTTAGCAATCAAGGTGAAAAGCGGGGCCAAATAGACATTGAACAACAGAGGGCTGAGTGCCGACCCCTGTGGGACACCACACCAGAGGCCTTTAGGTTCAGAGGAGAAGGGGCCCAGAGCCACTTTCTGGGACCGATCTGTAAGGTAGGAGTGTAGCCAGTTAAGTGCTTTGTCTCCAAGGCCAATGTCCTTAAGTCGAATCAGCAGTCTGCTGTGATCTACCGTGTCAAAAGCAGCGGATAGATCCAGGAGCACCAGCATAGCTGATGCCCCTGAATCTAAGGACCACCTGATTGACTCGGCAACCTCAATGAGGGCCGTCTCGGTGCTAAAACCGGCCCTAAAGCCAGATTGAGTTTCGTGTAGGGCACCGCTTTCTTCAATAAAGCTGTTAAGCTGCCGTTGGATCAGTTTTTCGAGCATTTTGCCAGGGGCTGCTAAAAGGGAGATGGGTCGGAGATTGCTCAGATCATCCGGCGCGCCTAGGGTTTTTTTTTTTTGCGGGAGAAGAGTGGCCTGTTTCCAGCAGTCCGGGAACATGCCTGTAGTGATGGACGTGTTCCATATATGTAAGAGGGGAACTGCGATTTCGTCAGACATTAATTTCCACAGTTTAGGTGGGCAAGGATATTGTGCACGCTTTACATGAATGAATGAATGAATTGGGAATTTATATGGCGCAACTTAACCCGGAGGCATCAAGGCGCATCTGGTTGAAAAACAGCTGAGTGGTCGGAGACACCTGACAGGTAGGACTCTGCGAAAAACGTTTTTTTCGATTTTTACAAAAAAGGGCAAGAGATGGCTGGCCCTTAAGGTCAGCTGAAAGCGTGTTCCACAGTTGAGGGGCAAGGGAGAAACAGGCCCTCCCTCCCCACCTGGCCTTGACGGTCCGAGGGATCGTCAGAAGATTTTTGTGAGCCGATCTCAGGGCCCTGCCCGGGGTGTAGAAGGACACGAGGGACCCGATGTCCTCAGCACCCAGGCCGTGTAGAGCATGGTAAGTAAGGACAAGGACCTTGAAGTTAATCCTGGCCTGTACAGGCAACCGGTGGAGATTTTTCCTGATTCCTGAAACAGAAACACGCCTGGGGGCATCCACAACAAACCTGGCTGCAGCGTTTTGGATAATTTGGAGGCGATGAATAAGCTTTTTGCTAATGCCAGTGTAGCGGGCATTGCAGTAGTCTAGGCGAGGAGAAATGAGCGCCACAGCAACCTGTTTGCGGGCATCGGGGGAGAGATAGTGTACTAGTTTCCTGAGGATCCTCAAAACCCCACAGCAGGTGGAGACAGTTTTGTTAATTTGTTTGTCAAAAGCCAGTGAGGTGTCGATAGTGACCCCCAGATTCCGGGCAACCAGGGACGGCTTGGGACATATTCCAAGGGAGGGTGGCCACCAGTCCTCCGACCAAAGATCTTGTTTGCCACCAAAGATGAGGATCTCAGTTTTTTCCCCATTGAGTTAGAGGAAATTCGAGGACATCCAACCTGCCAAGGCTTCCATACAGTTCTTAAAATTAAGGGCCGTGGACTCCACAGAATGAGATAGGGAGACCATTATCTGGGTATCGTCAGCATACGATAAGACTTCCAGTCCATAAGATCTAACAAGCCTTGCAAGTGGGGCCACATATATGTTGAAGAGTGTAGGGCTCAAGGATGAGCCCTGTGGGACCCCACAGTGCAAAGGCTTAGCGGAGGAAAGGAAGTCACCCAGTTTGACCTTTTGAGCACGCTGGTTGAGGAAGGATGTCAGGAGACCCAAAGCCGGTCCTTCCACTCCCTTCTCACCGAGACGCCTAGCCAAGATGGATGGGGACAGGGTGTCAAAAGCGGCTGTAAGGTCGAGCTGTATTCCTATGAATGTTTGCTTAGTCCTGAATAAAACCTCAAATAAACATGTTTATCCATTGTTTGAATTAAATAACGTTATAAGCTGTAACTGGTCAGTGAAATGCTAAACGTTCTTAAAACTGGTATGTTTTGCTATTTCTATCCACACCCTGACTCGGCCCACTGATCCAATCTTCGGTTACTCCCGCCCCCTAATTCTCCACCCACAGTTCCCCTACTTTTTTTCCCCACTTCGACCACTGGACCTCATACATACCAGTGGATGTAAGGCAATTTTAAGCAACTGGAAGAATCCAACCAAAATATCCTTCAATGTTGGAAAGAACTTCGAATATTTACAAGAGGAGCAGATAATATCTGGCTTCAACAATCTACTTGGAGATACATCACACATCCAATGTGGGAAAAACAGGACTTTAATCTGGAACAAATGAAAACTCCATGGCTCCACAAGATATTGTTTTATATATATGATTATTATTGTTTCCAGTGCCATGTGGATTATGTATGTCTTCTGACATCTGTTCCTTCTGTGTCTTTTCTCCTTCAATCTCTTTGATCTTTTTTCCCTTTAGCTGGGTTGTTATTTAATTGTTGATGCCGTCTCATCATTCCGCATTGCTCTTTTTCCCACTTTGTATTTCCTCTTGGACAAACTTGGATGTACTCAGTTAAAGCTTCTAATTCTGTATACGAGCTTTATTTACCCTGTTTTTTAAATCCTAATAACACTTTCAGAAATAAAAAATATATATATGACAGCAAATATGGCTCATAGAAGGGCTGATATTCAATTAAGTGACTTAAGATAAATTGTGCCAGGGTATGAGAATAATGCAGCCCTAGGATAAGTTGGTGGTGCACATGAAGTTACACAACAGTGTTTTGAAGATGGCCGACAAGGACTACAATTCCACAAATACATGAGAGGGGTAAAGCAGTGCATTACGTCAGATATTTGGTTGCTGGAAGTCTGAAAAGTTATTGAAAGAGGTGTAAGGAATCACAAATCAATACATTGAGTGGACAGGCATAATATTGGTCATGGAAAGTTATTGCAGGTATCCAGAAGCAAACATTCAGAACATTTGAATACTGTAAGAGTGAAGGAATCCCTTAGAAAAGCATTTTTAAATTAAATTGAAGGCTCTACAAAAAAGGAGCTACTGATCACATGTTGCACATCCTTATAGAAAAATAAGGGTTATAATTGTAATTTTCCTTTTTTTAACATTTTTGTTTGTTTAAGAGTAGAACAATTTTCTGTCTGGACCAGTAGGTGGCTGGATAAAAGTTTAAAATGGAAATAAACATGAATTTATTGTAATTTTTGAAAACTGAAGGGCAGCAACGTAACTCTTTTCATGCTGTTAAGGCCAAACAGCAAGAGCTCAAGATCACCCACATGCTCATGTTCCCAGTTCGCCTAAAGCTAGTTGTGATCAATCTCTCTTGTTTTCTGTCTTAAAGGAGGCCGGGGACTGGACAGAACTCAGGGAATCTGAAGCTGAAAATAATTCTGATTGTGTCCCAAAGCATGATCGTTGTTTCCGCAGGAGTCATCGGAGCCATAGAGCTGGGCAAGGCCCACATTAAGGCAGGCGGTGTAGAGCCATGAATGGTGCACTAAGGGCAGCGTTGGCACTGAGGGCAGCAAGGGCACCTGGGTGGTGCCCTTGCACACAGGAGTGATGTAGCTGTGAGCGAAACTTCCGGTTATGATGCTCCTTCTCCCAGTAATGGATCCAGTGGCTCCATGGGCCATGTTCCACTACTTACACCACGATTGGCAGATGATCTATGACAGTGGTGATGTCTGCCATAGTTGCACATGTGGGTTGCAGTGGTATGTATGGGTCTGCATGAGGTCTGGGGCCTCTTGAGGAGATAAGATTGTCCCTGATGTTGCTTAGGCCGAGCTCACATGTGCCCCCCCACGTGACTTGTTGCTTTATCAGTGGTTTGTTGGCCACTTTTTGTTCGAGCGCTAGCACTGTTAGATTTTTCATGATACAGAACAGCCTGTTGTAATTTTTGATGCTGGACATTGGGCAGTTTTAGACTATGTCCTGAGAAGGGAGTTTGTGTTGTGGTTTGTTGGGCAATAAAGTTTCCTCATCTGACTGTGTTGTCCTGATAAGACTTGCTTGTGCTGCCCTCACTAATACATGGGAGGAGAATCTCACCTTGTAACTTCTCCACAAGAGCTGTCCTTTATTGATTTCGGAATCCCTCATGGTTGTGATGGCACATGAGGCACTGCCCTGTCTTTTTGGTGTCCCCCAGGGTACACCTTTATAACCAGGAATGTTTAGGGTTTAGGGAACTCATCCAAGAGACATGTGGTCCGCACATATTTAAAGAGGCAGGGTGAACATGTGGCGTTCCTCCAGGATAAATTGAAATGAAACCTGTCAAGCTTGGCAGGATAACTAATCGCACTCCTTTGAGAGATATGTTAATCTTCCCAATGTATTTGATCTAATTAAATGAAAACATATTCCAAAGTATACCAACGGAGACAACAAAGACCATTTCAAAATCCATCATCAGATGAAGGCAGTTCGTCATCATTTGACTCCACTCAAAAAGACACACAAAGATCAGATAAACGAGGAAGAACATTTGATAACAGGGAAAACACTGCAATTACCTTCACCTCTACAACATCAGAGAGGCCTTTTTAGGGAGAGGCCAGAGTCACAACGTCGAACCAGGAGGAGCAAGGGCACAAAGAGAACAATGTGCCTCAATAGCCCAATCGACACGCAGCAAAACAACTTAATAATCAACATTTCAAGAGAGAAACTTTCTAAAAGCCAACTCGCTGTCTTACAACGTGGTTTATCATTCGTGCCTACATACAGATCCAACGAATTGGAAACGGAAGTGAGTGTGTTCAAGTTCATGAGAACCCTTCGTTTAAGACATTTTTTTTCGAACATTGTCCCAGAACCCATGACACAAACAGAAGACACGTTGTTAGGGTTGAGATGCAAAAGCACCTTTCCAGCTCCAGTGAGTCATAAGATTCTTGATTCATATGAAACCATCACTATGATTGAAATAAAGGAATTGTTTAAGAAACCAGCATCCAAACGTTCCAACTTTTCCCCCAGGGAGTCTCGAGCCATCAACCAAATCACAGATAATCAAAAAATTAAATGCTGCAAAGCTGACAAGGGCGGTGCACTTGTTATAATGAACTCAGATTTTTACCTCGAAAGTGTGCAGAATCACGTATCTGATGTACAGGTATATATGAAGTTACCGAATGATCCTACTACCGTTTTCAAAGACATCTTGAACACCATTATCAACCAAGCAGTAGAGATGGGAACCATTACCGATAAAGACAAAAGATTTTTGATACAAGATCACCCAAAGGGCCCGAATATCCACATGTTGCCAAAGATACACAAAGACTTAATGAGACCGCCGTTCAGACCGATTGTATCGACAAAAGGTTCAATCCATGAACCCACTGGAAAATACTTAGATCGACACCTACAACCTCTTGTACGGAATATGTCTACGTATCTACATGATACAACAGATTTTCTTACCAAACTCAAGGACACGGAACTTGACGCGACCATGGAGATCACTCTCTGTACCATCGACGTATGCTCGCTTTACACGTCAATTCCACATAACAGGGGCATTGAAGCCATAGAGTCTTTTTTAATCAATCATGACATGAAACAAGATTTGAAAGTATTTCTTTTAGAATTACTACACTTTACGCTGTACCACAGTTATTTTTCTTGGAATGAGGAATATTTCCAACAGCTTGCTGGGACATCCATGGGAAATTGTGCGGCCCCCAGCTATGCAAACCTTTTCATGCATCGGCTAGAGCTTGATCATATTCTTGAAAATTCCAGATGGTAGAATAAAATCCACAGGTTTTGGAGATACATAGATGACATTTTCCTCATATGGAAAGGACCACCTGCAGAAATCGAGGATTTCAATAGTTTCATCAACAATATTGACGATCACATACAGTTTGCACATTCCATTAACACAGGATCCATCCCATACTTGGATGTACTCGTTTCTCTCGAGAACAACTGTTTTCAAACCAATGTGTATGTTAAAAGCACAGACAGGAACAATATGCTGATCTTCGACAGCTGTCACCCGATGGCTTTAAAACGTCATCTACCCTATTCTCAACTACTAAGAATGAAAAGAATCTCATCGAATGCTCAAATTTATGAAATCAATGAAAATCAGATGATCACGAAATTCCGTGAACGCAAGTATCCCGGTAATATCCTTGAAGAAGCAAGAAAGAGAGCACAAAGTACTCCCAGATCAGAGTTGCTGAAAACACATCTTAAAGACACCAATCAGAACAGACCAGTTTTTGTATCTAAGTTTTCTAACCGGAGTGAACAGATAAAAAAGATTATCTTGAAGAATTGGCAAATGGTGGAACAAGAACCTGATTTTAAAGGGATTTTCACAAAACCTCTGTTCGCCTATCAAAGATCAAGAAATCTTAAGGATATAATCAAAGCGGACACAAGGCAGAAGAGCATTAAGTACACCGGCACTATCCCATGTGCTAACTGTGGACACTGCAACAATATAATACGAGGAAACGTCATTAATCATCCCACCACTGGCAGACCTATTGATTTGCATACCAATGCCACTTGTGATTCTAAAAACGTGGTATATCTACTTAAATGTCCGTGTGGACTCCCATATGTTGGGAAAACAGAGAGGAAAATAAAAATCTGCATCACCGAACATAAAAGTACTATAAGAAGCAAAACCATTAAAGCCCCGGTGGCTGCTCACTTCATCTCTAATAGCCACAACATCAGTCAGATGCGTTTTTTGGTTTTGGAGTGTGTTCCTGTGAAACTAGGCTGTGACAACAAAAAAAGACTGCTCCAACGTGAAATGTTCTGGATCAAAAAATTGAACTCATGTACCCCAGCAGGTTTAAATGAACGGCTTGAATACAGTTGCTTTCTATAACTGATAACATTTTTTTTTACAGGTTAACAAGATCAACTGTATAACTTGTACATTGCCATTTGATATAGCATCATTTGCCTATGTTTATATTGTTTCGTTTTGTGTGCACATATTCCCTTTTAATTTAATTTTGTTTATTCAACACCCATTGCCTCTCTTACACTGTTGACATTTTGCGTCATTGTACTCTCTTGATACCATACATAACCCATGGTGCCGTTTACACATTACACTTTACCAACATGGCCGCCATGTTTACCTCTGACTTTACCAACATACGATAATTGATGTTATTTAAACTCTGTCAATCTTGGCCACCACCTTCTGCTACTGAAGAACATTACATTCATCCTTTGATATGGGTTAACCCACTATTACGGCATATAACACGATTTTTCGCCAAGTTATCGACACATAATTCACTTCCGGGTGACGAGGGGTGAGTTTACTTACAACGCGAGTTAGTGCATGCGGAACACACCTATACCCGATCCCGATTGGGCTAGAAGACAGACCGTGCAATTGTCCGATTTCACATCGGTAAGCCATAGACGATGTATATTTAGAAACTTGGGTTAAGCAGGGAGGTTTCATGATAAATAACACTTTGTTATTGAATGGCCGTTAACTGAGAGCATGGGTACAGTGACTCGAACGTACAAAGCCACCGTGTTTGAAAATTATACCGGAGTCTCGTTTGAATTTACTTTAGGGACTCTCTTAAACATTCTGGCGAGTTTTAGCAACACGCACTTATTGTACTCGTTTGATTATCATTTGCTCACACTTCCATTAGTATCTTTTTTTTGTGGCACGCAATTAATTAGTTTATGAACATTGCACAATGTGTTTGACCTTTTTTACATTGACATACAGTGGTCTGCTCCGTTATCATTCTCAATAGTTTTGTTTTATTTTGCTTTTCAGATTGAAATATAGTTCCCCTGATGAAGTGCAGATTGCACGAAATGCATTGGGCTTTAGGATAACACTGACAATAAACGAAATGGATTGTTTATACTTCTTGTAATCTATTGAAAACACGACATGGCTGTGATGTAACAGCACACATCGAGAAGTAACTTTGACCTTAATAATAAACTTGAGTGGAAATTCAGTTTTCGTTGGTATACTTTGGAATACGTTTTCATTTAATTAATCAAATACATTGGGAAGATTAACATATCTCTCAAAGGAGTGCGATTAGTTATCCTGCCAAGCTTGTCAGGTTTCATTTCAATTTATTCGATAACTCCCCACTGGTCGGGGGGAGCAAACTGATCAGCAGCCAAATTCAGGATTACACTGAACCACGTAGAATTAAATCAGAGTGCCACACAACTCTATCAACTTGTTCCTCCAGGATACCCACCTTGATATGATATTGTTATAACTTGGTATGCTCTCTCCTTTTTCCCCCCTTCCCCCCTTCCCTGTTGGTTCGACCTACCCTGGAATGTTGGAGTGAAGCCTGCCTTGGAATATTGGTGAGCTTCACTCGTGTGGCTGGCACAGAAGAATCCCAGAAGAATCCGGTATGAAATAAACTCCTTTCAACCTCACATCTTGTGGAGTATTTCTTAACAAATTTGGCGACGGATACCGTGCTGGGGATGGTTGGATTCTTTCCCCTGTCATCTCTGCCGACCATAGAAGTCATTTTCTACCGATGTAGAAGCAGTCCTTTGGATGTCCAAGTAACGGAGTCGACAACCCTGGCTGTGCTGCTGTCCGCAGTGTACAAACGATAGTCGGCTGTGTATTGTAAGACATCTCGAAGTTTTTCAAAGCTTTATTGCCTCGAAACGAGTGGCCGGGCTGTTCTACATATTTTCATCCACGAAGCTGTGTGCGTTCTTTGGAAGCGGTTCCTAGGTTACGGAACGCTGTCTTCGGTTCCGCCTGCTTGCTGTGAGCGGAACCCACGTCGGAGCGCTTACTCCGCCCTCC
This sequence comes from Lissotriton helveticus, assembly GCF_964261635.1. Lineage (NCBI taxonomy): Eukaryota > Metazoa > Chordata > Amphibia > Caudata > Salamandridae > Lissotriton > Lissotriton helveticus. Next base: position 570,311,769 of record NC_136071.1, on the reverse strand, counting down.
TCGTCCCTTCTTCGTCAGTTCCTTGCAGACGGACCGCCCTTGTGAGGAAATTTTGACGAGGCAAGAGCGGTGTCCGTTTTGTGAACTGAAACTGCAGTTGTTGTGGTGCCGCCTGTCTGCGCAGTCCTAGCCAATGGTATTTCAAGGACTGTTATAAATGCGGATGAGGTAGGAAGCTTCTCTGTTATTTTTCACCCTACTAGCTGGGTTGAGGGCTATCCGGTCGCGACGGATCCTGCTCATGACATTTGATTTCTGGAATTCTCTCTTACGTGTGATGTGCCTAATTCTGACAGGTACCCAGCTTATGCGTGGAGTGTTTTGATTGTTGTCAAGGAATATGGTGATTGACTGTTTTGACAATTAACTTTGACTTCTCATTCCCTCGTTCTCAAGGAACTCCACAGCAATTTTCTATCTCCGAGAGTTTTCCCCACCTAGTCTCCCTACTTCTTATTTGAGACTCCATTACTGTATTGAGGTCTATTTGTAGCTTTATGAGAGTGCTCAATGTAAAATTTTCTCCTCAGGTGCCTTCCAGCTTTTCTTCGCTGAAGGGCACAGCTCATGGACTTTTATACTCCCTTCAGATTTAGTGCGGTGCTCTTTAGGGGTATTTTTTTTGTTTAATCCTCCTTGTGTTAGTTCCTTCACATAATTGAAGAACTTCTATTGCTTGTTCTGTCATTTCTCTTGTATTCTTCTCCTCTCACTGTCCTCATCGTTTTTTCACCCCTTTCTTCTTTCATTCCTGTTTTCACTCCTTATTCTTCCTCCTCTTAACCATGACTGCTTTAAATATGTCCCAGCCACCGCCATTTTTGGATGAGGCTGGTGATCCCCTGATTTCCTGGAAAAAATAGTTTAATTTGTTCGAGTCATACTTGATTGCAATAGGTGGAAACAGATTTTCATCTTTAAGAAAGCAACACATCCTACTTCACAATTTGGGTAAATATGGTAGGGATGTGTTTGAAGATTTACCTGAGGCTGAGGATGGTGGTGCTAACATCAATGTGGGGGGAGATGGGGCTGTTCAACCTGATGTCTATGAGATTACAGTTAAAAATTAGCTGAGCAATTTGGGGACAGAATTAACATTGTCCTAGGGGTCATAAATTCTTCTTAAGGGTCCAAGGGAAACATGAGAAAATAAAAAATTACATTGCCTTTTTGAGGGGTTTGGCAGCCACTTGTGATTTTGGGGCGCTCACTGAGTCATTAATCAGGGACCAGTTAGTCAGGTGCACATGTGAAAAGAAAATCCAGGAGAGACTTTTAGCTGAAGCTCCAGATTTACAAAGAGCTATTGGTATTGCTATTAGCATTGAGCACACTAGCTACTGCATGAGTGAAATGAAGGATGTCAATGAAGTAAAACAGGTTAGTGACAATTGTGTGCATAAGGTAGTGCAAAAGGATTTAAAATCTAAATCTTCTTATCCTGAAGTGATTAAACATAATGCACAGTCTACCAAACCCAAATGCTATAGGTGCGGTAACCCTAACCATTTGGCAAATGATGTTAAGTGTCCTGCCAGGGGTGTCACTTGCAGTATTTGTAAAAAAAGGGGTCACTTTTCGAGAGTGTGTCATGATAAGAAAAGCACCACTCAATTGCTGGTCCAAGAGTCTGAACAACCTTTGCAAGGGGACATTATTTTTCGAGTGTTGAGAATTGGTGAACACGATGTAAATTCCTATCCCGAATGTAAAATTTTCCTGGACAGTGTTGCATATGAGGTTTATGCTGGTTCTTGTTCACCTTACACGCTTATTAATGAAACTTCTTTCAAGCAAAATTCAGGACATAAAAACTACAATCTTTTTCCTCCCGACATTAAACCAGGTGGTTACAATTACAATCCTATTCCCCTGGTTGGTATGTTGTTGATGCAGATACATTTTAAAGATAGAACTACATTAGGAAAAATATACATCACAGAAAAAGGGTCCAATCTGTTAGGGTGGAAGCATCAAAAAGACCTTGGGATCAAATTAAACCCAAATGCACCTGATCCAGTGTTACTTATTGATAGGCCTACGGTTGGAACGGAAGTGTGTAAGAAATTCCCAGAGGTGTTCACTGAAAAATTAGGGCAGCTTAAAGGGTTCCTCCACAAAATCAAACTTAAATCTAATTCGAAGCCAGTAGTACATAAGGCTAGGTCTATCCCCATGCTGTTAAGAGAACCCCTAGGACTTGAATTGAACAGACTAGAGGAGAATAGAATAATAGAGCGCATTGAAAGCTCTGAGTGGTTGGCCCCCATTGTTGTAGCGGCTAAAGGGGGGGGGAGGCATCCGCCTCTGTGTTGATCTCAGGGATTTAAATGCTAACATCTGGGTGGATAGACACCCTCTCCCCAACATAAATGAAATGTTGATGGCCATTCAAGGTGCAAAGTTTTTCTCAGTTTCAGATCTGCCCTCAGCTTACCACCAGGTTGGTCTCCATCCTGAATCTAAACACCTCACCTCCTTTATAACCCCTTTTGGAGCATACCAGTTCTCAAGATTACCTTTTGGGCTCGCATCTGCGGGCCGCTGTCTTTCAGCGTATTATGCAAAACATCCTGCATGGTCTCGAGAAAGTAATCTGCTTTCAGGATGACATCTTACTCTATGGTGCAAATGAAAGTGAGCACAACAAAATCTTGGAGGGTGTACTGTCTAAACTCAGCAAAGCTGGTGTAACGACTCAGAAGGACAAATGCAAAATTGGTGTGGAGACGGTGGTGTATTTGGGGCACACGATCTCAAGTGAAGGTATCAGACCCAAGGCCAGCCTGGTAGACGATGTCAAATTTGCACCTTCTCCCTTGAACAAAGACGAACTGAAATCCTTTTTGGGCCTGGTTGAGTATATGTCGAAATTTGTGAAGAACTTCGCCGATCAAGTTCAACCTCTCAGAGAATTACTCAAACAGGGTACCAAATTCGAATGGAGCATGGAACATCAGCAAACATTTCAATGCATTAAAGAGGCTATTTCGGAAGCCCCAATCCTGCACACTTTTTATACCAATGCTAAGACCACACTCTCCACTGACGCAAGTAATAAAGGTTTGGGGGCCTCTTTGACTCAAATGGTGAATGGAGAAGAAAAAGTGAAAGCTTTCGCATCAAGAACTTTGAAGACAGCAGAAATTAATTACTCCACAATCGAAAAAGAAGCACTTGCTTGCTACTGGGCTATTCACCATTTCAAGTACTTCTCGTGGGGTATTCCATTCTGTTTGAAAACAGATCACAAACCATTGATCCCGTTATTTGCTACCAAACATTTAGAGAACACCACCCCACGCATCTCCAAGTGGGTTTTAGGACTGCAAGGGTTCAACTATACCATTGTGCATGTTCCCTGCTCAAACAATTCCTTGGCGGATTGCCTATCGCATATGCCATTATTGGAAAATGAACCTGAAGGAAACATGGAGGAGGAAATCATCCTGGCAATAGACATACCGGCCATCAAGAAAATCAAATGGGAGAAATCTCTAAAGGAAGATGATGTTTTGCGCAAATTGAAAGACATGATTGTGAATGGTTGGCCAGAGAAGAAAAGTGAAATACCATGGGGCTTCAGGAGTTTTGGAGCGTGAAGGACGAGTTGTCCATAATTGAAGACCTGGTCTGGAGAGGGAATAAAATAATTCCTCCTACTGGAATGAGAGATCGCATCATACAGATAGGACATGAAGGTCACCCCGGACGAAGCTTGACCAAAAGCAAAATTAGACAAAGCTATTGGTTCCCAAAAATGGACACTCTATTTGAAGAGCTAGTAAAAGAATGTATTGAGTGTGGGGCCAGTGACAAATCCAAGAATGTCTGCAAGGCTCCTCTAATTCCAGTCACGGTGCCCACAAAACCCTGGGACAAACTGGGGGTGGACATTATTGGTCCTTTGAATCATTTGAGTCCTTCTCAGAAATTTATGTTCGTCCTGATAGATTACCATTCCCACTGGATAACAACTAAGTTTGTTCCTTCCATTTCAACAATCCATCTCATCGAGTTTCTCAAGGAGACCTTTTCAAAAGAGGGCATTCCCAGTGAGTTGATAACGGACAATGGTGTACAATTCACTTCGGAGGAGATGAGGGTTTTTCTAAACAGTTTAGCCATTGTGCACATCAAATCTCCACTGTACTCCCCTAAATCCAATGGGTTAGTGCAAAAGGCTAATAGAATGCTTAAGGACACTATTCAATTGGCCATAACGACCAAGGGATCAGTTGAGGACAGCCTAAGGAAAATGTTGTGGTCATTTCACATCACTCCAAATTCAGTGTCTGGAGTCTCCCCGTTTACTTCCCTTAAAGGCAGGAACCCAGGTTCTAAACTTACTCCAAACTGGTTGAATGGAGGGTCCCCGGTGTGGGTAGACAGGGACATTGTTTCAGAGAAAGTGAAAGAAAATCAAGTCAAGTATAAAAATTGTTATGACACTAAATGAGGCACAATTAACAGAGAGTGGATGGTTGGAGATTGGGTGGTAGTCAAAAAACCTACACTGTTAAAGTCCAAATCTTCTGTTTTCTCCATACCCCTTAAAATCAGAAAGGTCCATGGTAATTCTGTTGAGCTAGATGATGGCAATTTATGTAGTATGGACAGGTTGGCTCGTTGCACTAATGTTAATGTTTCTGAACTGCCTAGCAATGATGACGATGGAGTTGTGTCGGGAGATTCCACTATGGGAAGGATCGCACGTCAACGTAGGTGTCCAGCATGGCAAGCTGACTACAGTATGTAATGCTTTCATACAATTTTAATGCTTGCACCTGTTTCCACTCATGTGCACTCCATCCTCTCCAGATCCTGCATATATTGTTTTGTTCATCTTTCAACACATGTGTTGGGTGTACCCTTTTTGCAAGGCCCCTCTTGTTTGGGCCTTTGCTTTTCCTCTATGCCCACATCCTTGGTTATGCTTGCCTAAAGCTTTCACTTTGTGATGTTTCTGGTACAGAGGGAGGTGTGTTATAACTTGGTATGCTCTCTCCTTTTTCCCCCCTTCCCCCCTTCCCTGTTGGTTCGACCTACCGTGGAATGTTTGAGTGAAGCCTGCCTTGGAATGTTGGTGAGCTTCACTCGTGTGGCTGGCACAGAAGAATCCGGTATGAAATAAACTCCTTTCCACCTCACATCTTGTGGAGTATTTCTTAACAGATATGATAAAATTATTTGTAGAGTGTGTGTTCCCCAGCGGTTTCTTGGCGCTTAGGCAGAGAGGCATTGACAGATGGGGTGGGAGGGAATTAGTTATAGGCCTGGGAAAAAGCCAAGTTTTGAGTGATTTCCTAAACTGAGGATTGGAGGGGATTTGGCGCAATCCTGGGGAGAGGGAGTTCCAGAAATGTGGTGCCAGGGAAGAGAATCTTAAACCACCGTGTTTTTTCCATTTAAATAGACAAGGGGTCAAAAGGTTTAAACTGGATGAGCGTAGGTCACGAGATGGAACGTAGCGCTGTATTCTGGAAGCAATAAAAACAGGTCCGTGGGAGGACAAGGCTCTGTGAATCAAGCAGCCAAGTTTGAAGAGGCTATGCTGGGTCACAGGGAGCCAGTGCAGACTCTTTAGAAGGGGTTTCGCATTGCTGAATTTCAGCTGGCCGTGGACTATCCTAGCGGCTTGATTCTGTACCATTTGTAACCGGTGTGGTTGATATGCAGGGATTCCGGCGTACAGTGAGTTGGCGTAATCAATACGCAACATTACTAGGGCCAGAGTGACTTGAATAGGAGCCTCAAATGATAGGAATCTGCTGATTTTCAGGATTCTTTGCAAGTGGAAGAAGCAGGCAGAAACCACTGAGTTGATCTGGGCCTTCATGGAAAGATCGCTACTAATAGTTATTCCTAGGCTCTTGACCGAGCTGACTGGGGAAGGTTGCCGATTCCAATCATGGAGTCCCACTCTGCAATTCTGGGCAATAGCTTGCTTAATCTCCACAACGGCCCCCACAACGCTAAGGATGCCTGGCCTCCACCTTTGGGGTGCCCAGGAGTGGACACCTCACAGGGAAAGCCAGGATGGGTTCTACAGCGGTATTCGTACAAGCGCCTTGAGACCCTTGTGGGTGAGTAGTGCGCTATACAAGTATCAATTTACATTTACAAGGAGTGGGCCAGAAGTTAGAGTTCCACGGATTTGCTGAGGACCCAGCTCCGTCTTATCGGGTTTAAGCTTTAACTTGTTTAGGTTCCTCCAGTTGCTGATGAAGTTCATGGTTGATTGAAAGTTCTCCATAGAGGCGGGTGAAGAATCAATGTTAGAAATAAGCTGGAGGTCATCAACATAATTAAAAGTAACTACTTCTCTCTTCCGGAGATCAAAAATCAGGGGGAGAATGTATATAATAAAAAGAAGGGGGGAAAGGGAGGACCCCGCAGGTCAGTCTTTTTTTCTCCGAGGAGAAGCTGGAGGGACGAACCACTTGATAGCGGTCGTTCAGAAAGGAGGTGATCCATCCCAACGGAGGGCCCCGGATGCCAGCGCTCTCGACCCAGTCGAGCAGCAAGTTGTGGGCGACGGTGTCGAAAGCCGCCGACAAGTCCAGGAGCACTAATGCCTGCGTGATGTTCAGCCCCCTTTCTGAGTTCATCGTGGACGGCCAGGGCAATAGACTCGGTGGAGTGTTCGGGCCTAAAGCCCGCTTGGTGAGGGTCTAGGTAGTGGGAGTGTTCCACAAATGTGCTCAGGCAGTTTGCAACATAAGCCTCCAAGATTTTACCCAGAAAGGGTAGCAGCGATATTGGGCGGAAGTTACTGAGTACCAGGGGGTCACCGCCTGCTTTTTTGAGGATAGGTGCTACTTCCACTGTCTTAAAGAGGTTGGGGACAATACCCATGATGAGAGAGTTGTTGAGGAGCGATAGGGGGAAGGGTGCATGACTACAATGTAGGTGGAGAGGTTAGGTGCATTATAGGGCTTTTTCAGCATATGCCTGGGGTGCTTGTTTGAATGTGCTCCCGGGTCCCGTACCAAGTTATGGAGGAAGATAGAGCAAGAGGGTTGTTAGGTATATTTTTACGGCAGGCTGGATGGTAAATCCGTTGTTGTATATTTCGCCAACTAGTGTCATAAAAGCACTGGTAAAGCACTACATATACTGTGTGTGCACGCACTTAATTATGGTCAGTGTTCACACCTCAAGTGTATTGGGGACTTTTGATGGAACACCCTGTGAATCTTTTCCTCATTGGTGGGGATTCTAATACCATTCTGACCATTGACCAAAACAGCCCACAACCTCCACTTCATGATGTGCCCATCAAGAAACTAACCGAGGGATCCTGGTCCTGGATGAAGGGCTGAGATCCCACAGACTGTTCGACAGTACATCACCCCCTGCAATGTGAACATTCTTATTGTTCCCCGATTCATGCATTCCACATCCACGTAGATGTGTTCTTTATTACAATTAACTTGAGGACATGCATAGGAAGGGTGGAATACATGGCTAAATCAATTTCCCGCTATGTAGAGGCCTGGAATAAGCCAGGTCTGACCGGGAGCTCTAACCATGTGTCCCGAAGGTTTCAAAACTTTTCTTGTTATTGAGCGTGATTACTTCGATTTTTTCAAAAAAATTATTAAACACGTTATCATGTACAAAACATTGCTTTTTTAGTTCACCATTGTAAACATGAATGAAACAAAGTACATAAGATACAAAGCGTCATGAAAAAAATGATATTTCAACTTAACAATCAAGTTCTTTTCTATTATAACTTTCCAAAGTAATTTAGGTAGACAAAAACTAATATGATATCTCCCAATGCATTTCGGGTCATACTCGACCCTTCTTCAGGGGAATATTCAGGCGTAGAACTTAATCCAAATTTGTTAATCTGTGTGATTCACATCAGTTCCGTATACAGGCACTGCAAAATTAATAAGAAGTAATATATCTCTACTAGAGCATGGTTACATGTAAGTAAATGCGTATATCATTGATACATACAAAATGGAATATAGAATTAACACTAATCCCCCTAAGCACAGATAAGGAGAGAATATGTGTTTGTTTGAATGAAGTGTTAGAAAAGTGCAAATATAGAAGGAGCCAAACTACCATCACCCTTGTGGGAGAAAAACGTAATAACTAAAATGCAACAACAAGGTGCATAACGTGTGGATCTAAAGAATTTATGTAAAAAATGCGGTTTCTGGGTACCTGACTGTAACAGTCCTAGGTCCGTATGTTAGGATTTTAACAGGTCATCAAAAGTGATCCAGTCTGTAAATATTAAACAATAATGAATGTCGATTCTAGTGTTACAGGTAGATGTGGTCTGTTAAAAAAGCAGGTTTCTAATCTTACCACATCAACAATCGTCGTGGCATGTCCCAAAATTTCTCGATACAGTAGTTCGAAACGGGCAGTGTCTGGTAATGAAAGTAGCAAAATGTCAGAAACTCCTGAGTGGGATTGAAGGGTTAAAGAATTAAAGAGTAGTGTGGCCAGGTGCCATTGGGGCGCGAACGCCTACCTTACTGCTAGCGTATACCACGGTCTCTGGTCTCTCTCCGCGTTTTCAAACGGACTGTGTCTGGAGAAAATAAATACCGCGATATAAGGAATCAGATCGAAAAGTTTATGGCGTGATGTAAGTCAAACACCATGAAGGCGCGAGCGCCTACCTTGCTGCTTAGCGTGATCCGCGATCTCTGACCTCTCAATGACTTCCGGTGTAAACTTCCGGTAAGGTACTGCGTCTTAAAGTGAAGGGACTTTGCCAACGTAATATCGGCCCTAAAGGATTACCTCCGTGCGAAAACTAAGTGTGTGTGAACTGCTAATGTGTGAAAAATAATGATAATAATAATAACAAAAAGTGAAAAATAATAATAATAAACGCGTATTCAGGGAGAAAATTCAAGGACAGTAAAAAAGAAAATTAGACAAGTGAAAGGATATAGTGTCAATTCTGTACAATAAACAATAATGAAACAGTATTAAAAAATGTAATAGATGTAAACAACCTATGCGTATTTGTTGTATGTGGACAATCCAAGTGCAGGGTCTAATATACAATCAAGGTTATAAGCCTCATAAAAAACAATCAATGTTATAAGCCTCATGAAAAACAGTGAATGGGGACAATCCAAGTGCAAGGTCTAATATGCAATCAATGTCATAAGCCTCATAAAAAACACACCATCTCATACTGATCATAAAGCCCTCCTGGTATGAGTGTACCAAGTTTTTTTATCCAAAATGTCTCTCTGCGGGCCAAAGCCACATTGTGATCTATACCGTTGTGTTTCTCAGCTACTTCCAGAACAGTGAATCTAAGTTGCGGTATGGTGTGACTGGATTTTAACCAATGAGTTGCTAGACAGGATGTGGTAGACCTGTTGCGTATGGTACTTTTATGCTCGATAATTCGAGTCTTGACTTTCTGGGAAGTTCTACCCACGTAGGTGAGTCCACATGGACAAACTATTGCGTAAATTACCCCAATGGTATTGCAATCTCCATTGAATTTCAGTTGGATTTCTTTGCCAGTGTGAGGGTGTATGTACTTTTTGCTCACCATCACGTTGTTACATTGTCCACAATTGTGGCACTTCACCATGCCCTTGAACTCAGTCTTTGCGTGATCACGTGGATTCTTTAGTATTTCTCTGATGTTCTTAGATCGAGTGTGTGCAATGATTGTGAAGTTTTTGAATAAATTGGTGAAGTCTGGTTCGTTGGCTATCATTTCCCAACGTTTCTTTAGGATCTGTTTTATTCGTTGTGATTGTGTAGAATGCCTCATCACAAACACTATCCGATCATTAGCAGATTTTTCCGTTTTTTTCAGTAGCGTATTCCTGTCCATCATGGAAACCTTTTGTGCTGAAGTTGCTAATATTTCTGGTGGGTAACCTCTAGCAATGTATTTTTCTACCTGTTCTTCAATCAAAAGGTTGCAGTTTATTGGGTCTGAAGAAATCCGTTTAATCCTAATCAATTGGGAAGTAGGTAGGTGATCTTTCAAGTTTTTGGGGTGAGCGCTCGTGTAATGTAGTGCATTATTTACATCTGTGGGTTTATGGAAAACAGTGGTAGCAATGCCTTCTGGTGATTTACTTATTTCAATGTCCAAAAATTTTATTTTCTGTTCTTGGATGTTATAGGTGAATTTTATCCTTGGGTTACGGTCGTTTAGTTCTCTAATTAATTCTTCCAACTCCATTTTGGTGCCTCGCCAAATTATCAAAATGTCATCAATGAATCGTAAAAAAAGGACAAGGTTTTCCCTCCACCTGATGTTGGATAAAATGAACTGTTGCTCAAAATACGCCATAAAAGTGTTGGCGTATGCCGGTGCCCCTGAGAATCCCATGGATGTGCCTGTCCGTTGGAGGAAGAATTTTGATTTCCAGGAAAAGTAACTGTGATACAGTGAAAAGTGTAAGAGTTCCAGTAAAAAGATCCCTAGTTGATGGTCAAAATCTGATTGTAACAATCTCCATTCAATGGCTTCAAGACCTTCTGTGTGTGCGATAGAAGTATTTTGAAAAAAGGGGACCCCTATATAATATAGTTCTACTTGCTATACATAGGGAAAGAACAAGACATTTGGAAGAGGTCTATAGCCAAGTAACAGAAATTCTTTTTTGATTTCGATATCTGAGTGTTTGGATATATTAACAAGTATAGTCCAACTGTAGTAAAACACTTCAAAAAGATAGCTTGTTTGATATTAGATTTTATTAATGATTTATGTTTTACATTTGATAAATGTTTGTATATATTTTTTTATATTTTGTATATTTCTCTTTTTTTGTTAAATTAGTTGTTTATAAAGAACAATACACTGTATAAAGTGACTAATATTATACATAAAACTCGTGTATTTACATATTTATCCAAATTCACAAAAGGTTTAAATAAACATATGAACACAAGAGAGAAAAGACATAATCAATAAACTTAAAAACTCAACAAATGAGTTGAAGGCAATACGGTAGATAACACTACGGGCGTTTCGGCTCTTGGGCCTTCTTCAGGTGACCGTCTATTGCTCTATAAGGTGTGGAAAGAAAACATACATCACTCTTCTAATATAACAAATTTATATACAGGAGGACAAGAGAAGCAGAACATATGTCATTTGACTTATTTAGCTAATTTATATACAATAGTTCTAACCCATATGGGGTGAATGTGTATATACAGTGAGACAACCCTGTGAACAAATTCAGGCAGCACATATATATATACAACAGTGAAGATAGATATTATGTCTATTATATGGTAAGACATCTCATGAATCTAAGACATAGCAAAGAAAAGTGATATAAGAGGGGCATTATGATTGCTGGTTTATATCTTTATAAATTGATATTTTTTTAAAAAATGGGAGATATTTGCAGAATCCTTCAGCAGTCTTTAACGTAATGAAAGATATATTCGGACCTGAATGATATAAGGCTATTATCAAAAAAACTTTTGAGTAGCTGTGTCCCTGCCTAAAACACCAAAATATGGAGTCTGGATATAACATCCTATAAATGCTTAATGACTTTTCATATTATTCCTGGGCTAATTGGTGGGGTGATCGATAAAGCCACTAATAATGTGTAAAAATAATGAGGCTGAGTATAGTAGAATGAAGTGTACTTACAGCAGGAAAAATTGATTAGCCCAGACTAGATGTATGGCAACAGTGAATTCAGACAGCTGCAGAGTAGAGGGGTTGCTCAGGTATAAAGATTTCCGGATATCTGAGAGTGAAAAATATATATGTCATATTTAAATACCACTCAAAGGTAGGGCGATTATGAAACTGGAAGCATTAAGACGGCCACTGCCTTGATATTAAGGGTTTGATGACTCTTTATAGATGGAAATGCATCCAAACAGTTTATATAACATTAATGAGAGTCCATATATGATAATTAAATGCAATTGAATTATCTATCACTGGGATCTAAAAATATGATGAAAAAGAACGGGGTTCGTTTATCGATCTGGAGTATATATTGGTTTTATTTTATTTTATACCTGTGACCTTCTAAATGGATACAGTGACAACATATATGTACACAAATTATGTGTACCTGGATGCTTACACCTTCTTTTCTCATAAGCGTAGTTGGCAAAGAAGCTTGGCAATGGTTCTGTAACGTCTTTAGTTGTCTATGGATGAACTTAAAAAGGGTAAGGAAGCAATGGTTAATAATGCTAACTAGTTACATGATGTGGGAAAGCACGTAAATACACTGTATTCTTTTGGTTACCTTAGATGTGATGATCTATTATATTTCAGGCATTGTACGCAGGCAGATGTTTTATAGGTAGTTGGCAGCGGAACTGTGAATAGAAAAGTATTTACAAGAAGCGTCCAATAAAGGTTTAATTTCCACGCTCTTGTCTGTTATTTACATATTAAAGAATGATGTTTCAATAGCCTCTACATATCTACATGAAGTTAAAAGTTAGTTATCTCGACTCGAAATGTAAGCGGATGACAAATTACCTTTTAATTGAGGATCTTTCGTTTTCCAGGAGTTCGAGTCAGATGAAAGTATGCAGATTGCAAAAAAACGTAACTGTAATGGGAAAATAGAATAGAATGGATAACGTCGAGTAAGTTTTAGTGAAAAACCCATTTACGTGATTTTATTTATTGTGTAATTTTTTCTATTAGGAGACTAGACTCAATGAGTGGTAAGTATCTAGTCTGATAGAACAAGGAGAATCCGGGCTTCGATACTTAAACATACTTAAACATCATAAGTGCCGTTGGTAGTATTCGCGGTTACTATATATTTTTTGCCCGAATTGAGCGGTCAGAGTCTGATAGAAAAGGGGAGTCCGGGCTTCGATACTTAAGCAAACATAATTATCGCCGTTGGTTGTGTTCGCGGTTATCATATATTTTGCCCGAATTGAGCGGTCAGAGTCAGCTATGCTAAATGGTGAGAAATAGATAAAGCCTGAAATAAAACATCTTTTTCGAGACAGGCTGCAGGAGTTTGTGACCGAAAGATAGGAATCCGTCGTTAGCACTCTTACCTGTTGGTAGTCAGTCGATGGCGAGGAACTCCCGGTATTCGTGCACGAAGATAAATCGGCTATCTAAGGGCGGGGTGGTCGGGTTCAGAGACCCGCAGTTTGAAGCGCCGCTTTTATATAGAGGACAGGTGTGTATGTATGACGATGTAGAGAAGTGAAAAGGGATAACAGACTCAGGTAGTTGTTTCATGGAGATAGAAAGAAGACCCTATAGGTAACGATTTATACTTGGAGAGGATTTCTTTTCTGAATCTTAAAATCGGCCAAGTATTTAGTGTATTTTAACGGTATATTTCTATTGTACAATTATAGAATCGCATGGTCCCAGGGGATTTCTAAATTTAAACCGTCATTCACAGTATTGAATATAAAAATGTAATAGACCTCCCGTTTTTGCCTTATTTTGTTACAGCAGAGCCCTGCTGTGGGGGAGATTTTTTCTAGTATGTACCAGCGCATATCGTCTGGTGAATGTTGGTTTTCCAAATAATGGCATACCAGAGGTGCAGTTCTTTTTTGAGTGCGTATTGCCGATCTGTGTTCAGTGAGCCTTGTGTGTAGAGATCGAGAAGTCTCTCCCACATATGCTTTGTCACAGGGACACAGTAGTATATATACAACATTTTTACTTTTGCAGTTTGTAATGTCTTTATTTTCAATCGTTATACCATTGTGGCTAAACGATCTGTTCTCTATGGCCATAGGACATGATTTGCATGTGCCACATCTGAAGTTACCATGGACTGGCTGTAAGTCTGTTATGTTGCGTTGTATTGGTTGTTTCTTTTGTGGCATGCGGGATATTACTATTAGGTCCTTGAGATTTTTGTTTTTGCGATAGGCAAACATAGGTTTTGGTAAAGTCTCTTTCGTTTGCTGGTTGATGTTTAATAAGTGCCACTGGGAGCATATGATCTGTCTGATTTTATCATTAAGGACAGAGTGTCTTGTGACAAATACTAGATTCTGATCTTGTGTTCTTGCATTTCCAGAGAGTAGATGTTGTCTGTCGTAAAAACGAGCTCGCTTACAGGCATGTCTGATGATTCTATGTGGATATCCTCGATTTTCAAATTTGATTTTCATTTCTTCTGCTCTGCGATCATAATCTGCAAGTCTGGTACAGTTGCGACGTAATCGCAAAAACTGACCAAAAGGGATTGCATTTCTTTGGGTTAGGGGGTGGAAACTGGTATGATGTAAGATAGTATTGCGTGCAGTTGGTTTTGTATACAGATCCACGTACAACTGTTTCTCATCATGTTTGATCATGATGTCCAAAAATTCAATCTCAACATTGCTATAATGAGAGGTGAAATGAAGGTTCTCGTCACAAAGGTTAAGCCACTGTATAAACTCTGCCAGTACTTGTGGGTCATCGTTCCATAGAAATATGATGTCATCTATGTATCGTGACCATAATGACACTGTTTCAAAGAATGGGGCCTCTTCTTTAAAAACAAATTGCTGTTCGAAGAAAGCCACATAAATGTTCGCTATAGTGGGAGCACAGGATGCTCCCATGCTGACTCCTTTTGTTTGTTTATAGAGAGTGCCTTGAAATTCAAAAATGTTTTCTCTAAGGACAATAGTCAGGCAATCTATGATGAATTTGCTGTTACATTCGACTTGGTAGGCTTCAATGAACCAGGCAGTTGCACAAAGGGCCCCTTCGTATGGAATGTTGGAGTATAAACTCTCCACATCTAGTGTGACTAGCCATTGTGTGTCCGCATTGTATGGAGTGTCTTCCAGGAGATTGATAATTTGGCTGGTATCTTTTATATATCCTGGTATTAGATGTATGTAGGGGCACAATATAGCGTCCAGGTATTTTGAGATGGGCTCAGTGACTGAGCCAATAGTATTTACAATTGGTCTCAGTGGGGGATTCGAGGCATTTTTGTGCACTTTTGGGGTGCCGTAGATGCAAGCCAGTTTGGGAAATTCCACATTCAGGTATTCATACTCTTTGCGACAAATGATATCATCATTGTATGCTTGGGTGGTAAGGCGTTCGATTTTGTTTTTGATGTTATTGTTATAATATGTTATGTTATAAGGTAAATTTCTCGATACAGTAGTTCGAAACGGGCAGTGGTATACGCTAGCAGTAAGGTAGGCGTTCGCGCCCCAATGGCACCTGGCCACACTACTCTTTAACTCTTTAACCCTTCAATCCCACTCAGGAGTTTCTGACATTTTGCTACTTTCATTACCAGACACTGCCCGTTTCGAACTACTGTATCGAGAAATTTTGGGACATGCCACGACGATTGTTGACGTGGTAAGATTAGAAACCTGCTTTTTTAACAGACCACATCTACCTGTAACACTAGAATCGACATTCATTATTGTTTAATATTTACAGACTGGATCACTTTTGATGACCTGTTAAAATCCTAACATACGGACCTAGGACTGTTACAGTCAGGTACCCAGAAACCGCATTTTTTACATAAATTCTTTAGATCCACACGTTATGCACCTTGTTGTTGCATTTTAGTTATTACGTTTTTCTCCCACAAGGGTGATGGTAGTTTGGCTCCTTCTATATTTGCACTTTTCTAAGACTTCATTCAAACAAACACATATTCTCTCCTTATCTGTGCTTAGGGGGATTAGTGTTAATTCTATATTCCATTTTGTATGTGTCAATGATATACGCATTTACTTACATGTAACCATGCTCTAGTAGAGATATATTACTTCTTATTAATTTTGCAGTTCCTGTATACGGAACTGATGTGAATCACACAGATTAACAAATTTGGATTAAGTTCTACGCCTGAATATTCCCCTGAAGAAGGGTCGAGTATGACCCGAAATGCATTGGGAGATATCATATTAGTTTTTGTCTACCTAAATTACTTTGGAAAGTTATAATAGAAAAGAACTTGATTGTTAAGTTGAAATATCATTTTTTTCATGACGCTTTGTATCTTATGTACTTTGTTTCATTCATGTTTACAATGGTGAACTAAAAAAGCAATGTTTTGTACATAATAACGTGTTTAATAATTTTTTTGAAAAAATCGAAGTAATCACGCTCAATAACAAGAAAAGTTTTGAAACCTTCGGGACACATGGTTAGAGCTCCCGGTCAGACCTGGCTTATTCCAGGCCTCTACATAGCAGTTCAATAGTAGTTGTGGGCTCAACTTACCACTGGGTAGCTCCCGATACAGATGAAACTTCACTAAAAACACATAACTTTTGGAAAAAAGAGGGTGTGCAGGCTAGATTCTCACAGAGCAGTTAAATCAATTTCCCTTCACAATCCACTACTGCTCTTCTCACAATGGGACTCCTGTCCAGCTAAGATACCTATGTGGAAGTTACACATTACTATGCATGAGGACGCATTGTTCAGGAACATGCTGGAAGAAGCTATCACCCTCTTCTTTGTCACTAACACATGCCCTATACCAATTCCCTTAGTAATATGGGACAAGTTCAAGATATATATTAGAGAGATATGTTTCAAGAGATATGTTTCAACTCTAAGATAGGGATGTATAGAGCTCTGCAGGTGCGGTTATTAGCGCTTGAACAGGAAATGGTGGATAAAGAGCATAGGGTAATCCTTCATCCGGAATAGTTGCTGCACCTGAAAAAACAATGTTGTACACATAAAGAAATGTGTGAGAATCTATGCCTTTGTGTTTATTGTGAATGTTGCCCAATTCCACTCTGAAGGAAAAACGACTAGGTAGTTGTTGGCGCGCCTAGTCGGGGATTCTTCCCCCTGGACTGCATTGTCTACTGTTTGTCATGCTGATGGACACGTAGCACAATCCATTGCAGAAATTGACGATGTCTTGCCTTCTATTATTGTGACTGTTGAGGTCAAAAGCAACAACCAGATGTTACATTACCTGAAAGGAGGGCCCTATCCACACTGTCTGCAGAACAGAGTGCAGATTTAGAGAACCTCGTACAGGCAGAGGAGGTTTTGATGGCCTTAAGGCAACCTCAGAGGGGCAAGATCCTGGGCAGCGACAGACTGCCCCTCAAGCTGTAGAAAATGTTAACAAGGCACTGATCCTGCATTTCCTGATCACATACAGTATAGTGCTGTTGAGGGGTGGGTGCTTGACTTGACTGCCAGGGAGGCACTCCTCAGCCTGGATTGCAAGATCCTGGGGAAGGTGCTGGCCAATAACATTTTGAAGGTGCTCTCCCACCTGACTCTTAGTGATCAATGTAGTTTCATGCCTGCCTGCAGCACTATCCCTAACATTAGACAGCTTTTTCATATCATTAGTAGAGTGCAATCTGGTTCATACCACGCAAATGCAGATTTTGTAGACATGGAAAAGGTTTTCAACTCTCTTGAGTGGGGTTTCCTATAAGCAGTAATATGACACAAGAGGTTTGGGAGGAGCATCATTAGATGGGCCCAGCTTCACTATTCATACCCATTAGCCCATGATGAAATGGGTAATGTGATCTCTGATGCTTGTAAGGTACAACTGGGGACTCGGCAGTGGTGTACTCTCTCACCCCTGCTGCTTGCACTTGCCTTTGAGCCATTCGCATGCCATGTCTGCCATGTAGGAGGCATGATTTGTGTTACAGTCCAATATTGATCTATGTAGATAAGCTTGTTGTTATTGCGGTGGGCCACAGTCATGGGTGGCTTCGGGCATACAAATAACGGAGGCTAAATCCTGCATTTCCCACTTACTGATGATAGGGCTGATCTGTTGACTCTCCCATTGCTATTTGGCCTCTATATTGCTCACTCTACCTTTAAACGTCATGGGCTACGGATATACCAAGCCCAATAGGATGTACTGCCAGGCAACCTCAGCACGGCATTCTCATCTGCAAGATCCTCAATTGGCTTTTGATGCAAACTGTCATTGATGGGGTGTGTGATATTTGCAAAAATGGACCTTCTTGCAAGGTTTGTATATTATTTTGCTAAAAATTCTCTACGGTTGAATGACACTTTCTTCGGCAATATTTCATCTATGCTGTTTGAATTGATCTTGGGGACCGGCAGTAGAAGGGTTGCACAGGAAACCATGTACTTTCCTCTGGGTGAGGGAGGTCTGGAAGTCCTCAACTTTAAGTCATATTATCTTTTTGCACAACTGCAAGGCCCGATGGTCTGGTTCAGCTTGGGTGCCTCTCCTGAGTTTGGGCAGCTGAAGGGGAAGCTGACTCCAACGTCAATGAGTACATATGTATTTGATGGCCTCTGCAAGACACTAATGGTGTGTACTCTTTTGAGAGCTGCCAGATGCAACTGGCACCAGTATCTTCGTTGGTGGCCCAGTGGGCAGACATGTATCCCCTGAGTCCCTCTTTGGGAGCTCCCTTGTTTCGCCCACATGGGCAGCCAGGCTGTCAGGTTTGGGTGGGCTCAGTGCTGGCAATAGGTGATTTGTATGATGTTCGTTACCTTATTCAATTTGATAGGCTGTTGTACAATAGTGATATACTAGCAGGACAATTATTGACAAACACTCACTAAAACTGTTGTGTCTACTTGGTGGGGAGATGGCTCGGACCAAGACGAACAAGTTGATGAAAATATTATTGGAGGGAGGTCACTTCATCACTGGAGCATACAGACCCATAAGCCCTATCAGGTCTAACCTCCTGACCTCCTTTAGGGTTAAATGAGATTACCACCTTGGAGAGACTCTTTCGAATCCTACGTGAGGTCAGGCATTGCAACAGTTGAGTCTTATTTCCATCAGTGTTCGCTTCAAACTCACTCCCTTCAATTTCAATCACAGAACATACCTAACACCAGTGCATTTAGGTGCCATATACCTCCTAGCCCATCTATAATGCCCTCTATGCTGTTGTGACAATGCAACATTTTGCTTCACAGTGTGGCATTGCTTTGTCATTGGTGGGCGGAGATCACTGATTGTTTGACAGAGTGGACGGGCATCAGGAATTTAAATTTACCCAGCAAATGGCTTCTGGGGCTTGTGTCCAACACTAAAACTCATAGGTCTACCACTAATTTTTAGAATTTAGCATTGGAGATCCCCAGTGCCCCGGACTCCTTGAAATGTAAGCTGGACTTAATGAGATATGTCAGGGTCGGATTGGACTCATGTTCTAGGTGGGAGGAAAGAGAGGACAGTCTGAGGCGCATACTGGGATCCGTTCTTTTTGGCTACGTGTCCCAAATCAAATGACAGGCCACCTTAGGAGTCACACTCCAAATACACTCAGTTGTACACAAGACATTTCATATGCACCAGTCAGGAATTACATCCTAATCAATCTCATCTATGCTTCTTTTAATGTAGCGAATAGACTAGACACAGAGGTCATACCTGTGCATACTACCAATAAGGGCATTAGGTAAAGTGCATTTAAAACTATCCCCTTAGACGCAGCATTGAACAAACTTCAGCTTTGTAAATCGGGTTCACCTTTAGATCCCATGCCCGCCCAAGTCTTCTCTGCAGTTGCCCCGGCGGTGGTACAACCCCTTGTAACAATATGGAACTCCTCTCTCCTATCTGGTCAGTTCCCGGAGACTTGGAAACAGGCCATTCTCATTCTCCTCCTGAAAAAACCAGAAGCTGACCCCACAGTACTCAGTAACTATCGCCCGATATCACTGCTTCCAAAACCAGCTAAAATCTTAGAATAAATAGTCCAAGAACAACTCTCTGACTATCTAGAAAGCAATGATCTCCTTCATGATTCACAATCCGGATTCAGGAAAGGGTATAGTACTGAGACAGCACTTTTAGAGGTTTCAGAGACTGTGCGGGAGAGTGTGGACAGGGGCGAGGTAGCCATGCTTGTGCTCCTCGACCTGTCCGCAGCTTTTGACACGGTCTCCCATGCCATCCTCCTAAACAGACTCCTCGAGATGGGGGTCTGTGACACCCCTGTAGCCTGGATCACTTCCTTTTTAACGGACCGTACACAACAAGTATGGTGCCGACCTTTCTGGTCTAAAGACAAGAAACCACTTGGCTGCGGGGTGCCCCAGGGATCTGCTCTCAGTCCCCTCTTTTTCAACGTGTATATCGCACCCCTAGCAAAGGTGATTGAGACAACTGGGGTTAGAGTGATCTCATATGCTGATGATACTCTGCTCATCTTTTCCATCAAAGACCACTCCCCCCTTGGTTTTAAAAACCTTAAAACATGTCTCTCGAACATTGTAGCGTGGATGACCTTGAACACGCTAAAACTTAATACGGATAAAACAGAGGTACTGTTTTTTAATCAAGCAAACCCCATGCCACCTACCACCTGGTGGCCAGCAGAACTCAATCCACCACCCTCTCTGGTAAAAGCGGCTCGCAACCTTGGAGTTCAATTCGACAATGAATTATCTTTTAAAACCCAAATCCAGAAAGTCACGTCGTCATGCTTTGGAAAACTACACATGCTAAAAAAGATCTTCCCCTTTCTCCCCGTTGAAGACAGTGACCCAAGCCTTGATCACTTCGCACCTGGACTATGGGAACAGTCTGTATCTAGGACTCCCTGCCTACCTACTAAACAGGCTGCAGATGGTGCAGAACGCCATAGCTAGGCTGATCTATAAAGTCCCCTACCGCCACTCCATTTCATCCCATCTTAGGAAGTTGTATTGGCTCCCAATCACTGCTTGCGTCAGATTCAAGGCCCTCGTACTAGTCTTTAGGGCTCTGAATGGTAAAGGCCCCAGATACCTTAGACAGCGATTGAAATTAGTCCATTCGTCTCTCAACCTCAGATCTAACCACCTCCGGCTTTTACTCCCCCCCAGATTCCGTCTTGCAAGGAAGGGTGGCAGAGCATTTGCAGTAGTTGTATCAAAACTGTGGAACTCCCTACCCATCAGTCTCCATCTCATTGACACTGAATCTCAATTCAGGGGCAAATTAAAGACCTTTCTATTCTCTGGCTGCTAATTCCTCCCTCCAGCCGCTCGCAATCCTCAGCGCCGGGACACCCCCGTTGGGGGTAGCCGTGCGCTCAATAAATGTCAATAATAATAATAATAATAATAATGGATCTGCAGTTAGACATCGATACTGTACCACACCTCACAATGAAAATTCTTTTCATTCAGTGCTTTGTTTGCCGGAGCAGGAAGTGGGGGTTTGGAGACATGGGGGGGGGCAGGGCTTGTTCTTAGCAAGTTGTGGCACATTCTTTGGGTGCTTTAAGTGACAGTATGTTTAAATATTAATAAAGAGCACATTTAAAAAAATGTGTACTTATTTCCTGTTGGTGGCTACAATGCTCCATAGGGCTAGTTGTGATAAATGCACTGAGAAGCAATTCTTTCCATCATAAATTGATTTATGAATAGCCCCTAGACTACAATGTATTTCATCATGCAGACTTAGACAACTAGCAGCAGGACTGATCGGTATACACAAATACAACCTTGATTGAAGACCTTGAATGTCTGAGTTGCAAACCTTTACATGCTACATTCTGAATGGGGTGAAAGTACTTAATTCTGAACAGTTCGACAGCGTACGTAGCCATCTACCTACCAAGAGGCCATTTCTTTGACTATGCTATAATTGATGACATAGGGCTTTATAGAGGCAGTGGCAAATGTTTCGCTGCCCCACCAGGGGGCAGAAGCCATGGTCATTTGCACTTTCCCCGTTCTCCATGCAGGCAGCAATACTGCCTGAATGTAGAACATGCCCAGGCCCCCATTCCCTGGTTGAGCATCGAACCAAGATGCTCAAAACTAATTGCAGTGTTGTGATTGGTCAGTGGGACCTGCTTCCTGTTCCTCGAGTTCCACGAGGAGAGCACAGACTCGGGACCTGGCAGCAAGGGAAGTTTATTTATTTTCTAAAAAAATATATGTACTTGCACCATGCGCGACCCTCCCCCCCCCACCACCTTGCGACAGCCCTTCCCTGGGCAATCTCCCCACACCCTCCCCACCACCCACGAACCATGCTGGTTGCCACTGCAGGTTTGTCAAGTGGGCACAAAGTTTAAAAAACCATGCAGCACACCCCTTTAGTATAGCGGAACCAGACTTTCAAAGCAGTAGTTTATTTTCTCTAAACAGCCCTAATGTAATGGAGATACTCTAGACGTTTTCTTCCTGAGTGCAGGGACCATTCTAAATTCCCCTGCAATGGCTGCCATGCTTTTTGTGGCAGAAACAGGCAGGGAAAATCTGAGGAGGCGCACCATGCCCCAGGGATCTTGTGAAAGATGGACCACCAAGTCAGAAATTGTCATCCAGAAAGCCAGCTGAGGCCCTTCTAATGGTAACCTAGAGGTTCATCAAATCTAAATTGGTCGGGAAAAGCATAGGATTGGTGGAACTTTAAAAAAAGTGTTTTACATCATTCCTACCACTCACTCAGAAGCTAAGTTAGGCCTTTAAATATGAATTAATATTAAACTTATAAAGCGCTAACTTAGCCCAAGCGTGTCAAGGCACTGCAGCAAGACTGTTATAACAGTCCTGTGTTAAATACCACTGCCCAAGTCTAATTACAGCTTTGTCAGTTATCAATTCATCAGCCAAACGTTAAGCTGTGTCTGCGAGGAAAAGAGGATATTTTAATTCGGAACGTGCTCATTGTGGAAGGTCAGCAGTCCTGTTGTTCTATCTGCAGACATGCCGGACGTTGTCACACCTACACCCTTGGGCTAGGAGTGGCCCGGGGCTATGAATAAAATGGGCGAGGATCTCTTGAGGTCTTCCAGCCCCATAAAGTGAGAGGGTCTATCAATATGTACTGCGCTAGCAAGACCCGCGAAGCGCAATTCATTTGAGGAAGCAGGTCTCTACACTCGTCATCCACCTCATTCCAGGGACCCTGCACTGCAGAAGCAACGGAGTCATGCCCAGAGCTGCTCCTAGAACGACGATGAGGCAAAATCCTGCAACCAGCGAGGAACCGCCGACCACGCCCTATGCGCTGGCAGCACCACGTACTTCCGTTAGCGCACCAAGGAGGAAGAAGCCGGTCAGCATGAGCTGCCTGCTGTGATATGCAACACAGCACCAGGAGCCTCCCTGCCTACGTGGATTCCTGTGAAGGTACCGCCTGTGGCCACAGCTCAGCCAGCATACATCCCCTATAACCAAGCAGTGCTTCGTGCAGGACGCCTGAGCTCACATGCCATTCAGGCCCTGCCCAGCACACACCATCAAGTGGCAGGAAAAAGAGAGAAAAAAAAACAAAAGCATGGAGTCAAAGTATAATCAGGGGAAATCTATACTATAATCTCTTTGGCCACTCCCACAAAAAACCTCCTAAATAGAGCAGTGGCGAGGGAGATAAGCACATGAGGAAAATTAATGCGAAGCAAATAAAGAGATAGGAAAGAGCGGGAGCACCAGAGACGCCTCAACCGCAGCCAGGCAAGCGAGACAGCACACATGAAAGCCTGCACCATACCCTCAGAATGGGGGTTGAAACAAATGCGGCCCAGCACCCACATTGTCATGCAACACACCCTCACAGGTGTTTTACCCCCACTCAGTGAATTGGCCGACCGCTCCACTACCTCCCCCAGGTGGAAAACTTGGTCAGGACACATGGTCAACTACTTTGTGGAAACACGAGAGACTGATGGCGCTGTTAAACGATCACTACTTCTGCACTACAGAGGGGCACAACTATACCTCCTATTCAAGCACCTACAAAATGCAGGCCCACCTACCGATTAAGCCGCCGCCGTGGCGGCACTCAATGCACACTTTGACCTGCAGCTCAACCCGGATTTCGAGAGTTTCAAACTGCACCAGGCCCAACAGAGAGAAGGCAAATCTATTGATGCATTCTATGCCAGGCTTCAGGAGCTAGCGTGCACCTGCACAGCAGATGATCAGCCCACAGAGATCCGCGTTCAGCTTATCCATGGATGCCGCAACAAGACGTTGCGTGGGCTAAATCTAAGGCAACCGAACATAAGCCTGGATAACATCCTAATCCTAGCCAGGACACACGACATCTCAGCTGCTAGAGTTGGCGAGATGTGCCTGCCACTGACGCGGACATCAGAAAGAGCGTGGTTGTCAAGATGGAGCAAGCTGACAAAGTAAGGACAAGAGAGAAAGGATGTGGGCAGGAGGATTGCCATTCCAAACTGAGGAGATCAAGTGTGGATACTGTGGGTGGGAAGAACACATGATCCATGCTTGCCCAGCACAAGGCCAGACCTGCTCACACTGGAATACCCAACCACTTCGCCTCAGTATGCCGAAAGAAGGCCCAGAAAAGAGATCCCTGGAGCGACAAGCCACTACGGAATATGGTGCGTCAACCTTTGAATACCCCCCTCAAACACACACGCAGCTCCAAAATTGCTGCACAATTGACCTACCAGGTGGAAGACTTATCGCTGGAAGAGGACAAAGAAGAAAAAACATTCCTCTTCTCATATACGAGAGAGCTAAAGAGGTGCAGGCGGCCGCCCGCAACACACATGCACAACCCATGTAGCTGAGTGGGAAGTGAAGGTGGTCATTGACACTTGGGGCTAGATGTAGGTCGGCAAATACCGGTCGGTAACGGCCGATTTCGGCCATTACCGACCGGTATTTGCAAATGGAGATGTAGGGGCCTTCAAATATACAGAATCTGTAAATTTACCGATTCGGTAAATTTACTGATTCTGTAAAATACCGAATAGGTAAATATACCGAATCCGTAAATCCAGATGTAGGTGGCACTTCAAACAGTGCCACAGGCCATTACCGATTCGTTATTTACCATGTAATTCTATTGCATGGTAAATAACAAATACCTGTGTGTACACCTGTGCCATGTGGCACACATACATGCCCTAAGGGCACAAAAGCCAAAATTCAGGGGTGCAACAGGGTGTCAAAGTGACACCCTGTCACCCTTGCAAATTCGGTAATTGACATTGATTCCTATGGGCCTGTAGAACCCGATTCGGTAATTACCGAATCCTACAGATTCGGTAAAAATTACCGAATTTTTACCTACATCTGATTTACCGAATCAAGAATACCGAATCGGTAAAATTCGGTATTCTAGAGTCGGTAAATCAGATTTACCTACATCTGCCCCATGGCTCTCTGTGAATGTCATGGGGATACAACTGTACAACCGCCTACGGCATATACCGCTACTAGTGCCCTCCCAAACCGAGATATTCACAAGCAGCAGTCAGTCACCTCTATGCCTACACAGACAGACGACAGTTCCCGTCCAATCAAAGAACAACCAGATCACAACAACCATACAAATCATCAACCAAGAGCCTGACACACTAATCAGCAGCCACTCTGCGGAAGACCTAGGCCTTGTGACATTCGCAAGAAGAATGAAATCAAACCAGACAGACAACCTACTTGGACAATTCGCAAACCTATTTTAGTTCTGGGGTGCATAAAACACTCACCCGTAAAACTGCACACTGATCCAACGATAACACCAATGGCACTCCAACACCACCGGATCCCTTTCTATCTTCGGCCACTGGTGGAACGTGAATTGCAAAAGTTGACAGAGCAAGTGGTCATAGAGAAATTGTTGGGACCAACCCCCTGGGTCTCCCCCATGTTCATCGCTGGGAAGCCACAGCAGCCGGGGAAGATAAGGATATGTATCGACATGCGACTCCCAATCAAAGTCATCCGGAGGAAACACCACGTAACACCGACCATGGATGAAATCGTAGCCGATGTCAACAGGTCCCTATGGTTCTTGAAACTGGACCTAAATGCTGGATACAATCAACTAGTTCTGGCAGAAGAAAGAAGATACATAACTACTTTTAGCACGCACTTGGGGCTGCATTGCTACAAATGCCTCAATTTTGGGATGTCCTCGGCAGCTGCGGTATTTTGAAACACCATACGTGACATTCTAACAGGACTGCTGGGTGTACTAAATGTCAGTAATGACATTCTCACACACTCCGCCACAGAGGACAGACACTACAGACACCTCCGATCCACGTTGAAGAGTCTCTAATATACAGTGTCACTCTTCTCTCAGCAAAATGTCTGTTCTTTCAACAAACAATAGAAATTTCCTGGTACATCATCCCAGGACGGAAAACAGGCGGATCCCTGGAAGTCCCAAGCAATAAAACAAGCACCACCACCCGCGTCCGTATCTGAGGTGTGAAGCTTGCTCGGGAAGGCAATGTATTGTGCCCGATTCATCCCAGACTTAGCAACCATTGCAGAGCCACTGAGAACCCTGAGTCAGACAGAAACCATTGGAGCAGGGGTCACCGCAAGGAAACGGAATTTCAGCACATCAAAAGCACCATCCTCAGCAACACCACACTGGTGTACTTTGACCAAGACATGCACACCAAACTGCTAGTAGAAGCCAGCCTTGTGGACCTCAGACCTGTACTGGCCCAGGAGCAAGAGCTGGGAAGGTGGGTGGTCTTAGCATTTGCCAGTAAAGCTCTCTCGCCCACCGAAGGGTGAGATGCCCAAATCGATCAGGAAGCGCTGGCAATAAAGTGGGCATGCCAGCACTTCCATCTCGAATTTAACAAAGGAGGGAGGTAGAGCAATTGAAGTAGGATTCTTACTCCACAGACTTATATGCATAAACAAAAGGAATCCTACTAGTAGAGAAGTGTTGCCCAAACAGGTATGGGAGCACTTAGTGTTTAGTAAAATACCCCTCACACACCAAAAGGCCCCTTGGTGTC
This sequence comes from Lissotriton helveticus, assembly GCF_964261635.1. Lineage (NCBI taxonomy): Eukaryota > Metazoa > Chordata > Amphibia > Caudata > Salamandridae > Lissotriton > Lissotriton helveticus. The sequence continues at coordinate 570,285,117 of NC_136071.1, read as the reverse complement.
ATGCTTCATCATTGGGGTCTTCGCACCCCTCTAACGGGATGCGACGTGCTGCGACCTACGACTACGCGGGAGCACTGATAACAATGGCTATGTGTGGTGTGTGTGGTGTAAGTGATAGGGATATTAATGTGAGTGGTGGTTTTTAGTGAAGAGTTAAAAAGTACCTGGCTCGTGGGTGTCTTGGAATTTTTTTTATTCACGACCCCGAGGTGGCACTACTAAAAGAAGTGAAGTGCGAGGTAGAATCTGTCGTGATAATGGACAGTACCTCATGTGTGCGTCGACATGTTTCGGAGCATGTACTCCTTCTTCAGGACGGGAGCACAACTTCCCCACCTTACTCACGTTTTACTAGTATGTAACTCAAAGGTTTTATATTAGTTCACAAAAAGTGAAAAAATAAAAAAATAACTTTAAGTGTTAAAAAGAAGGCTATAATGTGCTTACAGCGGTTTTTGGCTCAGGATACATGCATTCGCATGACCTGAAAAAAGAAAAAGAAAAAGAGATGGTCACCCTAGTTGTGGGTAGTTCAGACAGGTGCAGTCACCTGGAACAAACCATTTAGCACAGTTGGCCCTGTAAAAGAAAAAACTCACAAGACATACAACATAGAGAACACACATGATTGTCTTAAAAATAAAAATCAAGGAAGTTTGGGTCATACTAAATAGATACAAGTTGCTTGCTTCATGAGCGCTCAAGAGCGTCTGGGGGTGATTGCTACTTTGTGCAATCTAAGTAGAAAAATAAAGATAAACGAGTTTTTAATGATCATTTCTTACTCACTTGGTCAGAAGGAAAAGCCTTGGTTTACCCTGCGATATACTCACAAACTGGGGACGAGTTATCCACCATCTGACCCCACACGCTGCTCCGTTCGTATGGTTGTCAGAGCCTACTGTGGGTGGTATTTATACCAGGTGATCCTGATTGGTATGGCCGATACTACCAATTAGGGGGGTCCGGTGTTATGCCCAAATAAGGTCTATCCGCCTGTTCAATCACCGGTTCGGGGCTAATTAGGAGTCCTTATAAGGCAGATCCGTTTGGACCGTTCTGTATTATGGCCCCGTGTATGTGCGTGCACTGCCGCCTATCATCCCAGGTTGGCGCATGCTCTTTAAGCTTCTAATGAAGCGCGCATGCGCGTTGGAGAGACGCTGAATCACGCGCATGCGTGTTCCTGACTGTTATCCCCCTGGGATACAGGGGCGGTCTCAAGGACCGGGGAGTTTGTTATTCAAATGCCAATATCGATGCAGACAGTATTGGGACTGTCGCACAGTGATATTAACCCTAATCAGTAAAATTATATCTCTAAATGAGACATACCGCTCTGGAAGTTTTACGCGCACTAGGTGGGCATGAATATTGTACTCCAGTGACCATGGAGTGCTGTGATGTTATTCAACTGTGATACGTAACACGGTCGTTTATAGACACGGTCGTTTTGGTCTATTCACAAGTGTTGCATAACACCTTGTCTATCTGGTGTTCGTTGATACCTCAGTCCGTGAATGTTGCGCCCACATGGTTCATCTTGGTGTCATTGTTAGTTGGATAGTTGTGCCCAAGGGACATCATCATTGAGTCCATGGGTGTGCGTGCCCAGACGAAAGACCCATCTTTGTTCCTTTTGGAAAAGGCCCTTTTCAGATGGCAATGATTCAATGATTGTCCACCTCAGGTCATTGACACAATGTTGTGTTTCGAGGTAGTGTGTTGCCATCTTGGTAGTGCTTTTCTTGCAATGGACATTGCTTTTATGCTCATTAAGCCTCGTTTTCACTGCTCTGGTGGTCATCCCCACGTATTCCAAACCGCAGTAGCAGGTTATTAAGTAGACCACGTTCTTGGTATTACAGTTCGTGAAATGTCGCTGTTCCCAAGTGGTGCCATTTCTGAATGTCAGGATCCTGCTCTTTTTTGTCAGGTGGCAGCTGCTGCAATTACCACAAGGCCCAACTGTGTTTTTTCTTGTCTCAATATTTGGTTTTGGTCTGGTATGCACCAAGATGTCTTTCAGGTTTCGCCCACGGCGGTGTGCATGCATAGGTTTCTCCAGGTTCAGTGTACCACAGTTAAGAATAGCCCAATGTTTGTTTATGATTTTGGACACCTCATTAGACACAGTGGTGTAAGTCGTGACACAAATCGGTCGTTTGTTTTCACTGGTCTCCTTTTCTCTGTCTTCTAAAAGAGCCTCCCTGTGGTTATTCTTTGCCCTCTTCATGGCTTTATTGATAGTCCTCTCTGGGTATTGCCTCTGTATCAATTTCTTCTTGAGGTCACAGGCCTGTGACCTGTACTCGGTCAGTTCGGTACAATTGCGTCTTAATCGCAAAAATTGTCCGTATAGCAAGTTTTCTCTTAGATGTCTCGGGTGGAAACTGTCATATCTTAAAAGACAGTTCCTTGCCGTGGGTTTAAAATGAGTAGTGCTTTTCAGATTCCCACCTTCTGTGTAGACATTAAGGTCCAGAAAGACCATGGAATGATTTGAGACAGTGCTGGTGAATTTCAAAAAGGCATTTTGAATGTTTAGCCATGTTAAGAAATCCACCGCTGATTGATGGTTCCCGTTCCAGATGACGAAAACGTCATCAATATACCTTTTCCAGGTATTGATGTTGCTCCTAAATGGATTGTCTGTATGTAGTGTTTTGTTTATCTCTAGATGGTGGACATAGAGTCCAGCCAGACTCGGAGCAAAAGTACTGCCCATGCTGGTGCCATGGCTTTGTAGATAGATAGTTTGTTTGTACTGCAAAAAGTTTTGTTGTGGTGCCAAAGAGATACATTCGAGGACCAGACCTCTTGGTGTTTGGTACTTCCAAGGTGTGGCAAATAGTACTTCTTCGATGATTAGGAGTGTTTCATTGTGTGGCAAGCTCGTGTACAAGCTTTCCACGTCCAAACTCATCAGGAGTTGATTTGATGGGTCGAAGTCTCTGTCCTCTAGTAGTTGTAGAACTGACTTTGTGTCCTTTAGGTAAGTGTTAGTCGACTGGACCAGTGGGCGTAAAAAAGCATCCGCAAACTTGGAGAGTGGCTCAAGAATAGAACCAATACCAGACACAATTGGTCTACCAGGTGGGTTGGTCATGTTTTTGTGGATTTTTGGGGTGCAATAAAAATAGGGTATGCGTGGTGTTGGTTGGTGCAAGAACTCTGCCTCATTTTTACTCAGCCAGTCATGCGCAAGCCCTTCTTCAATCATGCCCCCTATTCTGGTGCGGAGTCTCTCAGTAGGATCATCCTGTAGTACAGTGTAGTTCCGTCTATCTGATAATAATCTCAGACACTCTGTGTCATATGCCTCTGTTGTCTGTACCACAATGGCGCCACCCTTGTCTGCCGGTTTTATGATTATTTCGTTGTTGTCTGCTAGTTCCCTTATAGCTTGTTGCTCATGTTTACTAGTGTTATGAAAAACCCTAGTTGCTGACACGTTGATTTTATTGACTTCCGTCATGATTGCTTTTTCAAAGGTTAATATTTCGATAGGTAATGAGGAGTCAGGAGGGGTGAATGTGGATTTTGGTCGTAGTCCCGTGTCTGTTGTGCCTCGAGTGGGCGGTTTATCCTGGAAAAAGGCTTGTAGTTTCAGCTTTCTCACAAAATCTTTAATTTCCATATTTAATCTGAAAATATCTGGTTCATGCGTAGGCACAAAACCTAGTCCTTTATTTAGCACATTTTTCTGAATTTCAGTCAAAGGCCAGGGGGTCAAATTGACCACTAAGTCCCCCTCTTGCTTGTCGATGGGTGGTTCGGGAGAGATCCTGTCATGCTCCTTGTGGTCCGGGAGTTGTTCTGTTCCTGTTGATCCTCCCAAGCAACGTTGTTGCCTTTTCTGTTTCTTCCCCGCGGGACTACGACCAAAATCCACATTCACCCCTCCTGACTCCTCATTACCTATTGAAATATTAACCTTTGAAAAAGCAATCATGACGGAAGTCAATAAAATCAACGTGTCAGCAACTAGGGTTTTTCATAACACTAGTAAACATGAGCAACAAGCTATAAGGGAACTAGCAGACAACAACGAAATAATCATAAAACCGGCAGACAAGGGTGGCGCCATTGTGGTACAGACAACAGAGGCATATGACACAGAGTGTCTGAGATTATTATCAGATAGACGGAACTACACTGTACTACAGGATGATCCTACTGAGAGACTCCGCACCAGAATAGGGGGCATGATTGAAGAAGGGCTTGCCCATGACTGGCTGAGTAAAAATGAGGCAGAGTTCTTGCGCCAACCAACACCACGCATTCCCTATTTTTATTGCATCCCAAAAATCCACAAAAACATGACCAACCCACCTGGTAGACCAATTGTGTCTGGTATTGGTTCTATTCTTGAGCCACTCTCCAAGTTTGCGGATGCTTTTTTACGCCCACTGGTCCAGTCGACTAACACTTACCTAAAGGACACAAAGTCAGTTCTACAACTACTAGAGGACAGAGACTTCGACCCATCAAATCAACTCCTGATGAGTTTGGACGTGGAAAGCTTGTACACGAGCTTGCCACACAATGAAACACTCCTAATCATTGAAGAAGTACTATTTGCCACAACTTGGAAGTACCAAACACCAAGAGGTCTGGTCCTCGAATGTATCTCTTTGGCACTACAACAAAACTTTTTGCAGTACAAACAAACTATCTATCTACAAAGCCATGGCACCAGCATGGGCAGTACTTTTGCTCCGAGTCTGGCTGGACTCTATGTCCACCATCTAGAGATAAACAAAACACTACATACAGACAATCCATTTAGGAGCAACATCAATACCTGGAAAAGGTATATTGATGACGTTTTCGTCATCTGGAACGGGAACCATCAATCACCGGTGGATTTCTTAACATGGCTAAACAATCAAAATGCCTTTTTGAAATTCACCAGCACTGTCTCAAATCTTTCAATGGTCTTTCTGGACCTTAATGTCTACACAGAAGGTGGGAATCTGAAAAGCACTACTCATTTTAAACCCACGGCAAGGAACTGTCTTTTAAGATATGACAGTTTCCACCCGAGACATCTAAGAGAAAACTTGCTATACGGACAATTTTTGCGATTAAGACGCAATTGTACCGAACTGACCGAGTACAGGTCACAGGCCTGTGACCTCAAGAAGAAATTGATACAGAGGCAATACCCAGAGAGGACTATCAATAAAGCCATGAAGAGGGCAAAGAATAATCACAGGGAGGCTCTTTTAGAAGACAGAGAAAAGGAGACCAGTGAAAACAAACGACCGATTTGTGTCACGACTTACACCACTGTGTCTAATGAGGTGTCCAAAATCATAAACAAACATTGGGCTATTCTTAACTGTGGTACACTGAACCTGGAGAAACCTATGCATGCACTCCGCCGTGGGCGAAACCTGAAAGACATCTTGGTGCATACCAGACCAAAACCAAATTTTGAGACAAGAACAAACACAGTTGGGATCAAAGGCCACTTCCCTTGTGGTAATTGCAGCAGCTGCCACCTGACAAAAAAGAGCAGGATCCTGACATTCAGAAATGCCACCACTTGGGAACAGCGACGTTTCACGAATTGTAATACCAAGAACGTGGTCTACTTAATAACCTGCCCCTGCGGTTTGAAATACGTGGGGATGACCACCAGAGCAGTGAAAACTAGGCTTAATGAGCATAAAAGCAATGCCCGTTGCAAGAAAAGCACTACCAAGATGGCAACACACTACCTCGAAACACAACATTGTGTCAATGGCCTGAGGTGGACAATCATTGAATCATTGCCATCTGAAAAGGGCCTTTTCCAAAAGGAACAAAGATGGGTCTTTCGTCTGGGCAAGCACACCCCTGGACTTAATGATGATGTCCCTTGGGCACAACTATCCAACTAACAATGACACCAAGATGAACCATGTGGGCGCATCATTCACGGACTGAGGTATCAACGAACACCAGATGGACAAGGTGTTATGCAACACTTGTGAATAGACCTAAACGACCGTGTCTATAAACGACCATGTTACGTATCACAGTTGAATAACATCACAGCACTCCATGGTCACTGGAGTACAATATTTATGCCCACCTAGTGCGCGTAAAACTTTCAGAGCGGTATGTCTCATTTAGAGATATAATCATTGGTTCACGTTCAATATTAAAAACATACAAACACCCCTTTTACTGATTAGGGTTAATATCACTGTGCGACAGACCCAATACTGTCTGCATCGATATTGGTATTTGAATAACAAACTCCCCGGTCATTGAGACCGCCCCTGTATCCCAGGGGGATAACAGTCAGGAACACGCATGCGCGTGATTCAGCGTCTCTCCAACGCGCATGCGCGCTTCATTAGACGCTTAAAGAGCATGCGCCAACCTGGGATGATAGGCGGCAGCGCACGCACATACACGGGCCATAATACAGAACGGTCCAAACGGATCTGCCTTATAAGGACTCCTAATTAGCCTAGAACCGCTGATTTAACAGGCGGATAGACCTAATTTGGGCATAACACCGGATCCCCCTAATTGGTAGTATCGGCCATACCAATCAGGATCACCTGGTATAAATACCACCCACAGTAGGCTCTGACAACCATACGAACGGATCAGCGTGTGGGGTCAGACGGTGGATAACTCGTCCCCAGTTTGTGAGTATATCGCAGGGTAAACCAAGGCTTTTCCTTCTGACCAAGTGAGTAAGAATGGATCATTAAAAACTCATTTATCTTTATTTTTCTACTTAGATTGCACAAAGTAACAATCACCTCCCAGACGCTCTTGAGCGCTCATGAAGCAAGCAACTTGTATCTATTAAGTATGACCCAAACTTCCTTGATTTTTATTTTTAAGACAATCATGTGTGTTCTCTATGTTGTATGTCTTGTGAGTTTTTTCTTTTACAGGGCCAACTGTGCTAAATGGTTTGTTCCAGGTGACTGCACCTGTCTGAACTACCCACAACTAGGGTGACCATCTCTTTTTCTTTTTCTTTTTTCAGGTCATGCGAATGCATGTATCTTGAGCCAAAAACCGCTGTAGGCACATTATAGCCTTCTTTTTAACACTTAAAGTTATTTTTTTATTTTTTCACTTTTTGTTAACTAATATAAAACCTTTGAGTTACATACTAGTAAAACGTGAGTAAGGTGGGGAAGTTGTGCTCCCGTCCTTAAGATGGAGTACATGCTCCGAAACATGTCGACGCACACATGAGGTACTGTCCATTATCACGACAGATTCTACCTCGCACTTCACTTCTTTTAGTAGTGCCAGCTTGGGGTCGTGAATAAAAAAAATTCCAAGACACCCACGAGCCAGGTACTTTTTAACTCTTCACTAAAAACCACCACTCACATTAATATCCCTATCACTTACACCACACACACCACACATAGCCATTGTTATCAGTGCTCCTGCGTACTCGTAGGTCGCAGCACGCTGCATCCCGTTAGAGGGGTGGGAAGACCCCAATGATGAAGCATGACACCAAGGGGCCTTTTGGTGTGTGAGGGGTATTTTACTAAACACTAAGTGCTCCCATACCTGTTTGGGCAACACTTCTCTACTAGTAGCACTTCCATCTGTACATAAGTGGTCAGCCATTTAAGGTCGCCGCCGACCACCAGCCGCTGGTGGCCCTCTTCAAAGGGTCAGAATGCGGGAGAAGGTATGGTTCCCAGGGTTGGAGGTACAAGTGGAGGGAACAGTATGGAGATGCCCAGCATGCCAACTGACCAGCACTCCATAACGACCCACACCCATCCTGATGGAAGAGTCCTGCAAGGCACCCTGGGAGCAAATGAGCATAGACTTTGGAAGCTTCCCAGATGGGAGGATAACACTAACAATGATGGACAATTACTCCAAATATCTCATTGTCGAACTCATCAGCTTCACAGCATTCACACAGGTGGCCCCCATACTAGAAAAGGTGATCGCAATGTTCAGCTGCCCCGCTGAGATCAAGGGTGACAATGGACAACCATTTTAAGGGAAGAATTCTGTGATTTCATTAAGCACCATGGAGTGCGACACCGCCGGATCACCCCACAGTGGCCACAAGCCAATGGAGATATTGCAAGGTTCATAGGAACACTCAATAAAGCACTGCGGATCCCGGTGGTCGAACACACTGGCCCACAGCATTATCTGCAGCTGTTCCTAAGGGAATATAGAAGCACGCCTCACAACCCCACCCAGCAGGCACCATGGACACTAATGACCTTTGAATGCAATATACGCCCTTGATATCAATTTTCACACAATATACAGCAAAGTAATATTGTGACATTTTTAAATTTTGAGTCGTTTTCTGAAAATGTTGCCTAAAGTTTATTTTCAACTAAGCACACACATCTATATTTTAACTCTCAATTAAAGGCAAACTGTAAACACATTCGAGATACCAATCATATTCAGATAATCATCTAAAATAAATGTAATTCATTCCAGTGCCAAACCATAAAACATCATTTATGTATATAGCCATTTATATCTAGGAATACAAAAAGTGTTGTTATTTAGGAGGTCCATTTCTTCATTATTCTGCACATATGGATTTGTGTAGTTTGAGACCGTACTGGACCCAACGATTGTTACTTTAATCTATAAGATTTTTTGCATACTTTGAATTATTTTTGTTAACAGTTAATCTAAATGATTATTCAAAAATCATCATAAACAGGAAAAATATCACCTAAATGCCAATGCATTGCAACAAGCAGAGCCGCAGAGACTGGCAATTCTTTTATATAGAGTCGTCTATAGACATGGAAAGTAATTAAGAGCTGTGGAAAGGGATTCAGAAGATGGTTTAATATTTTTGTACGCTCCCCATGGTAAACGTGCAAGACAGGACTTCTTCTGTGTTTCATCTTCAATTTTGCCAAAGTGTCAAATAGATAGATACCCTAGATTCCTATCTGATGACAATCTGCTCGTGTTGGAATTAGTGGGGATGGGAGTAAGGCTGAAAAGTACGACTTAGACATTTGAAAGAGCACTACTCCTGGAAGAAAACTATATAAAACATATGAGGGAGTGGATACCGTGGTTCTTACAGGTTAAGACAGGAACAACCTCACTAATTAATGCTTGGGAATCCCTAAAAGCAGGTATTCAGGGGAAACCATTCAGTTTTCTCTGAGAAAAGGGAAGGATAGAAAATGGAAGATGCAATACCTCCACTTAAGACTTGCTCAAGCAGAAATAGACTAGGCGGCCATTAGTGAAATCCTTGTGAAAAAAATCAGCAGACAGATCCATTATCCATCAGGAAAATGTTTATGAGAATAGTGATAAAATAGGTCACGAATTGGCAGTATGAACCCGGCAGGAACATGTACGAAGGGAAGTTACTACTATCAGGGACCCTGATTCAGGTATAGTCACTGACTCTAAAGGGATTCAAGAGGCTTTTCTGAAATTCTATCAAAAATTGTACACTGAAGAACCTGAAAGGATAGGCCCTCTGAAACTCATCTCCATCAGTAGCTATTTAAACTCAGTGCCTACGGCTTTACTGAAGGAGGAAGATAAAGCGTACTTAGAGGCACCTTTGGTTGTGGATGAGATGCTTTTGGCGCTTTCAAGCTTATCCGATGGGAAAGCTGCAGGGCCTGATCTAATACCCTCTGAATTTTACAAGATATTTTCAGAACTACTAAAAGATGTAATGATGGATGTTTTCAGGCAATAACCCACCAAAGTCATGGGCGGACACAAAAATGATTGTTTTTCCCAAAAAGAATAAACCAGTTCAAGAGCTTGGCTCGTACTGTCTAATTACCTCGGTTAACTGTGACACTAAGGCTTACTCAAAGTGTGATTGGTCAAAACTGTCAGCATGGATTTAATCCCAGGTGGGGGACCATTGATCATATTAGAAGAATAATTTCCCTTTTTGACGCACAACAAGTGTCAGGAGACCCTATGCTAGTAATCCTCCTCAACAGGGTCTCCTGGCTTTTTCTGTGGACTATAATGCAGAGGAAGGGGATTGGTCCTAATTTTATTAAGGCAGTCAGAGCCTTATCTATAAATCCAGTAGCTAGAGTGTGTATAAATGGTGAACTATCTAGACCCTAAGTATAACAAGAGGGACCTGACAAGCCTTCCCTTGTTCACCATTGCTTTTTTCAATTAATGTAGATCCCTTTTTACAAAAACTGGAAGCTAATCCATGCATACCTCCTGTAGTTTCACATGGCTTTCGTACCTCAGTCCTGAATTATGCCGATGATGTGGAAGTTGCCACTCGTAACTCCAAGCTTGCTATACAAAAGCATAGAAGATGAAACAATAGCTTTTGGGGAACTATCAGGGTGTTTCCTGAACCAAGAGAAAACGTAGATAGTTATTAATGATTATGTTATAATGATGGACAACAGAGTAGTGGAGAGTGCTAGCTATGTGTGGGTTGTAATTAGGACGGATTTGGATTGTTGATGAAAACTTAACACCGGTAGCGGACAAAAGGAAACTTGCATTGAGGAAGTTGGACAATTTACATTTAACTCTGGTGGGTAGGTGCAATCTAATAGAAATTGTGTCCTTTCCCAAACTAATATATTTAATGGGAGATATTCCCCTTCATTTTTCTAATCATTGGTTTAAACAATTTGTTCATATTTTTTCACAATTCTTTTGAGCATATTCGAGACCCGGGGCACGATGTAGGTAAAACGCATTTACCGATTTTAAAATACCGATCCGTACCGAATCGGTATTTCAAAATCGGAAAATGATATGTAGGAAAAAATAGTCGGAAAAATTCCGAATCGGTAGCATTCGGTATCGAGAGTCGATACGTACCGAATCGCCAAGTACCGATTCGGTATAGGCCGGGTCGGACACGTCCGATTCGGTAATAAAAAAATGCGGATCCAACCGAATCGGTAAACGCCGAATCGGAAATATAAATACGCCCCATGGGCCGAAAGGCCAATAGGAAGGCATTATACATTCCGAATCGGTATTTACCGAACATATTCGGAAAATACCGAATCGGAAAATACCGATTCGGAGAATGCCGATTTGCCGAGCAGGTTGAGTGACACTGAAGACATCAGCCAATGAGCTGTAAGCACCCTCCCCCACAGGGAGTGGCAACCCAGGCAGGTGCAACTCATCAGAACTTTCTGGAAAGCTGCCTGAGCTGAGCAAACACAGAGAGAGCAGCATTGTGAGCAGGATCCCTGTGAGACATGGACACCAGCACAGAGAGCCAGAAGGCAGCGCGTAAGCGCAATCCAAAATTCAGCACCATGGAGCTGCAAACTTTGGTGGAGGAGGTGGTGAGGGTGCACACCCAGCTATATGGAAGGCTGTCCCTCACTGTTCCGGAGAGCACCAAGAGGAGGCTGTGGATCGACATCGGGGAGAAAGTGAATGCAGTTGGTGTCACCCACAGGAGCCTAGACGACCTCAAGAAGAGGTGTTACGACATCCGTGGCGTGACCAAGCGCAAACTGGCCGACCTGCACAAGCAGGCTGGACTCACTGGAGGAGGAACAAACCGTGCGCCACCCCTCACTCAGCTGGAGGAACTAGTGGCGACCACCATCGAGAGGGCCAGTGTCGTGGGAATTGGGGACCTGGATAGCTCATTCCGAGCTACAGCTACAGGTAAGAAGCATGCGCAACTTGACACACCATACCAGACACCTCCCCTACAGACGCAATGCACAGCCAAACCCCAGGCCAGTACTGCTAGCAACAGACATGAGCAATGCATCTTGCTAAATGTACTCTGCAAAAGTTACCAAAAATGCCACAGCAGAAGCATAAGATAAATAACAGTAATACAGCATCAACGTGTTTGTAATGAGATGTGCAATGCTTTAATAGTAGTGACTGGAACGCATTAGCACCCACTTGACAAATGCTTCTTTATACCTAGGGGCACCATCAGGCGGGGGAGCAGCATCAGCTCCAGCACCAGCTCCAGCACCAACAGCCAGTGCGGTGGCGGTGGCAAGCACCAGTGCAGCAGCACAGGAGGAGGAGGACAACAGCTGTGCCCTGGCCAATGAGGAGGACACTGGACATTCCCTCACAACTCCACACTCCCCCCGACTGTCTCAGTCTCAGTCGCCCTCATTGCTATTCTCCCCGAGAACACACCACCACAGAGCCACCCTGCACCTGCCACTTCCCCGGCCCGGAGGAGAATTGTAGCTCCATTAGTCATCATGGAGGGGGCAGCGGGTCAGGCTCCTGCACAAGACCCCGTGACACCAGCGTCACCAGAGCACACACAGCAGGGCAGCAGAAATCCACGTAGGCCACGTGCAACCAGCAGCCCAATACCAGCACCGGGAGGCAGCGTCTTCGCAGGGCTGGAGACCAGCATGGTTACGATACAGAGGATGCAGGCAAAATCCATCCTGGCCTGCCATCGCCAGTTGCGCCTGCACAACCTGCAGATGGGTGAAATGACACAGGGCTTCAAGACCTTCGTTGACAGCAACAAGGAAATAGCGACATCTATTGGCCGAATGACCACTGCCATCACCCAGCTCTGCAACAGATTGGATGACCATGAGCTGAGTCGTCGCAGGGATGCACGAATACAGAACAGGTTACTCAACCGCCTTGCAGCTGCGACTGCCCAGCTACGCCAACGTGGGGCAAACATGGAGGCCAGCCTCACACAGAACATGTCCGAGGTCACTAGGGGCATGGGCCGTATTACCACCGCCATGGAGACACTACTGATCTCCAACACCGTAGTGAATCCCGTCCTGGGCGAGGCTGGGGACAGCAGCAGCCGCAGCAGCCCGGCCAGCGCTGCGTCAGAGCCGCGCCGGAGCAGCAGGCGCTCAGCTGAGGCTGCAGGGCATTCAGAAGGGGGTGAGGCTCATCCTAGTGGGCCTGCTAAGCGCAGCAAAAAATAAGACTGCCAGTGCGGGTGAGGCAACCCGGACATTGGACATTTCTACCCCTTCTTGTTTAACTTTTCTTTTGTTGCACATCAGTGCAGTAACGTTGATGCAACATTATTAAATTTAATTTCTGAAAACATACATTGACCTGTTTGTGCATCTGTACTCACTCAGAAATAGTTGTCTGTTATCTCCTGACGCCTGTATCTGCCGTCAGTTGGTGCAGAGACTCCAGCAGGTAGTGGTAGTGGCACAGCATTGTCATCGTCAGGGTCCTCGTAGTCGGATAACTCTACCTCAGTGCCTTTCCTGACTGCAAGGTTGTGCAACATTGCACAGACAGCAATAATCTTGCAGCAGGTGATGGGGGTATATTGCCTTGCACCTCCGCTCTTGTGCAGACATCTGAACCTGCTCTTCCAGATGCCAAAGGTCCTTTCCACTACGTTCCTCGTGCTTTTGTGGGCACGGTTGTACCTCCTTTGGCTGGGTGTTGAGGGGTTGAGGTAAGGGGTGAGAATGAACGAGCGTAGGGCATATGCACTGTCGCCTAGAAGGAGAAGGGGTAACATTACTCACATGCATACATGTACTTCACACTGCAATTTTGGTTATGGGGGTCTGACACTGTGTCTTACCTAGGAGGTATCCTTCGCCAAATTCCCCTGCCATCAGCCGTGCATAAATTCCGCTACTCTGGAAGATATAGGAGTCGTGGGTACTCCCCGGAAACTTTGCAACCAGGTCAGTGATCACACACTTGGCATTGCATATCACTTGCACATTTATGGTGTGCCGTGACTTCCGATTGCGGTATACGTATTCCGTGTCAGCAGGGGGGCAAATCGGTATGTGTGTGCCATCTGTGCAGCCAATGATGTGGGGGAATCTTGCCATCTGATAGAATTCAGCTTTTGTCTGTGCCAGTTCTGCATGGGTGGAAGGGAAGGAAATGTAGTGGTCCATCCTCTGGATCATGGCATCAATGAACTTGTGGAAGAACCTTGACAGGCTGCTCTGGGTCACCCCTCCTGCCACAGCAACTACACTTTGATAGCTGCCAGACAGCAGGTGTAGGCAGCATAGCACCTGCACCTGCACAGGGATTGCGTGTGCCCTTGGGGTGGGGTGCTGCAACAGGGGTTGGAGGTCCCTGATGAGGTCTCTGATGGTCTCTGCCTCCAGCCTGTACCTCTGTAGGATCTCTGGATCTGTCAGCATGCACAGGGTGATCCGCTTTCTATACACCTGCTCCTGTCTCAGCCATTCCCTCTCTCCTTCCTGCTGTAGCCGTAGCCGTCTTGCTATGACATAGAAAGCTGCTATGTTGCAAGTAGAACTGCATTTTGGGTCCTTTTTTATAGGTTGCACCTGGTTACCACCTGATTCCAATCCATGGTAATGTCCGACTCTGAAATACCGAATTTGAAGCAAATTCGGTATTTCAGTGCTTACCTACATCTCATTCTTCAGCTTTTCGCATCGAATCGGATTTTCACCGATTCGGAATTTATACCAAATCGGCGAATTTACCGAATCGGAAAGTCACCGAGTCGGTAGAATTCCGAATCGGAAAAATGTCGGATTCGGAAAAATCTCCTATTAGGTATTCTACCGAATCGGAGATTTTCCCGAGTCCAATTTTTTTCCGATTCGGATTTCTACCGACTCAGTGACTTTCCGATTCGGTAAATTCGCGGATTTCGCAGGATTTCGGCCTCCTACATCCCGTTGTCTCTATTCCGATCGGTAACGGCCGAAAATACCGATTTTCGGCCGTTACCGACCGACCTACATCGGGCCCCTAGAAGGTTGCTTAAACTGCTGACACTTCCTAAAGAGCGCGGGGCTGGCTTTACCTAGCTTAAAGCTATTTATTGGGCCACCGCCCTAGTGCATTTTACAATCGTGTTGAGGGAATTTCCCAGCGAGGATCCAAAAACGTACCCCTCTAACTTTGTATTGACAATCGGGGCTAAGGCTTGGGGATGGGGTACTACCAAAGGGTCAGATATAAGACTCTCATGATTGCCTATAAAATAGGGGGACCTATTCGTTGTCTTTTGGGATTAGGTGGGATACATTTTTATACTCCACTTCAGGGTGATGTTAGGATATTCTCTTGTATGATTTTAAATGCTGAGGTCTGGGATAAAAAAAATAGGGTGTTTTTATTCAGATTAAGACTTAAGTGTAATCTTACACATAAAGAGTTTTTTGAATTCCTCCAGATAAGGGACTTTTTACAGAAGAAATGGGGTGGACAAGTAAGAATAGTTAAAAATGAATTGGTGGAGAAATTAGGAAATAGAACCCCCCTGTGAATCACTGACAAAATATTGAGTACCACAATATCGCGGTACAAAAAGATTGCGACAAAAATATGGAAGTCAAGAATATCGACATCCTATCTACATCATGGTAAGCACAAACATATTAAAAAAAATATTGATGTCTAAAATATCGTGTTTTTTAAAACGTAAAAATAATAATGTAAAATAAAGTAAATAATACATATAATTAAAAGAAACATAGTTAAAAATATTTTAAAATGTTTAAAAATCATGACTAATACATTTAGGGGTCGATTCTGATTCGGTAAAATCCCAGCGAATCGCCGTACGGAGCATTTTCCCGTACGAATCGTACACATTCAACGTCCCCGTACGTACGATGAAGTACGATCCGAATCCAAAGCAGAGCTCTGTACGAATCGTACGAAAGACCATGCAACTTAAAAATACGTACAAATCGCATTCGGAACGTGCAGTACGCGACGTCCGTACGGTTCGAAGCAGCTTTTCACGAACGAGCAAGTACGATTCGTTCCGACACCACTCCGTATGACTCTTTGTCTACGGGAGTTTAAAATGTCTGTAAAAACCTATTTTGATTCGAACCGCGTGCGAAACGGACCCCCCGGTACGCGAGTGTACCCCATGATTTCAGGGGTACGTAACGTAGGGGTACGGTGAGTAGGGGTATGGTGCGTAGGGGTATGGTGCATAGGGGTACGGTGCATCGGGGTACGGTGCATGGGTGTACAGTGCATGGGTGTACGGTGCCTAGGTGTTTGGTGCAAAGGTGTACGGTGCGTAGAGGGACAGAGCATAGGGGTACGGTGTGTTCCCCATGATTGCAGGGGTATGGTGCGTATGTGAATGTGTGGTTCTCTGTATGCATTGCTCATACGACGTTTTCTGTACGAATCACGTTCTCGTTCCCCGGTCCGGATCGTACTTGTCGGGTCGTACAGCATGTTTACGATTCGTACAGTTCACCGTGAAGGTCCTGTATCGTACAAATGTTCCCTTGCTTTTCGTACGGTTTGCACACATACGTACGTATTCTTTTCCTACAGATCGTACTACGTGATTTGGACGGATTTGTACGATTTGTACGGAAACGGCTCCGAATACGAATCGTCGTACGGATTTGTTTTCCAAATCGGAATCGATCCCATAATGTTAAAATAAATTAAACATATACATATAAAAAATGAAATATATACTTTCTTGATAATATTCGTAAATAATTATTTTAATAACTTATAAATTGTTAAAAATATTTTATAAATTATAAATACATATATACACATACAAAAATAATATAAATACAAATATAAAAAATAGATATATCAAATAAAAAAACTGCAATATTTTTAAACTTTTTAAAATAAATCATACACAACATTAACTAAAAAAATGTAGAAAAACATTGGATAGGGGAGGGAATAAAATTACTATTTCAACTCCAGAGAGTGCAACAGTAGGGAACGTTTTAGACAGCATAGGGGAAAACATAACTACTCCAACTTCAGAGAGTACAATAGTAGGGAAAGTGTTGAATAGCCTAGGGGTAAAAATTACTAATCCCACTCCAGAGAGTGCAACAGTAGGGAAGTGTTGGATAGCGTAAGGGTAAAAATTACTCTTCCACCTCCAGAGAGTGCAACAGTAGGGAAAGTGAAGGATCGCGAAAGGGTTAAGATTACTATTTCCACTCCAGTGAGTGAAACAGTTGGAAACGTTTTGGATAATGTAGGGGTAAAAATGACTGTTCTCACTCCAGTGATTGCAACAGTAGGAAAAGTGTTGGATAGCGTAGAGGTAAAAATTACTATTCCCATTCCAGTGAGTGCAACAGTAGGGAAAGTGTTGGATAGCGTAGGGGTACAAATTACTATTCCCACTCCAGTGAGTGCAACAATAGGGAAAGTGTTGGATAGTGTATGGGTAAAAATTACTATTTCCACTACAAGCGAGTGCAACAGTAGGGAAAGTGTTGGATAGCGTAGGGGTTAAAAATAACATACTTATCAATTAATCAATTTTTCAATTGAATGATGAATTAATAATAAATTAACAATAAAATATGTATAAATACCAATAAAATAAAATGTATAATTACTTTTATAGCATTAAATTAATCCTCACCCGATTCCCCAAAAACCCCAACCTGCTTTGCTTAAAATTAACACAATTAATATAATGAACAATTAATCAATTAATACAAATTAATTACACATTAATATTTAATTAACAATAAATTAATTATCAATACCAATAAATAATAATTAATAGAAATTGATTACCAATTAACAATTAATAAATAACAAATTAAACATCAATACCCAAAAATAAAAATTATTAATTCATTTATTATAATGAACTTACTTCCCACCCTATTCCCCGATAAACCCACAACCAACTCCAATAAAAAAATTAACACAATTAATATAATCACCAAATAATAAAAATGAATTACCAATAAATGAATTATCAATTTCAATGAATAAAAATGAATCATTACTTAATTACAAATAAATTACTTCCCACCCTATTACCCTTAAAACCCACAACCCGCTACGGAACTAAAATGCAAAATGTAATTACAAATACTTAATAATTTCTAAAAATTATAATTACATTTACTATAATTAAATTACTTCACACCCTATTCCCCTATAAACCCACAACCCGCTAGGGTAGTAAAACGCAAAATGTACTTTAAAAAAAAATGACTAACTTCTCAACATTTAATGCAAATATTTAAAAATAAATACAAAACATAACAAAGGTGTGAAACACATACATATAAAATATATACTAAAATACATAACACTAACATAAACATCGATATTATTAACATCAATATTTTTACTATTGAGATTACTAACTGCGATATTAACAAAATGACGGGGCATATTACCAACAACTAGCGATCATTTTTGTCTCTAACTTGTTTAGAGACAAAAATTATAGCCGCACATCGGCGATTTTTATCGCAGATAAACCTTGCTATTAGCAAGGTTTATCGCAAATGCGATAAAAAACGGCCTCAATGCATGAATATCGCTGAAAAGTCCGCGATATTCATGCATTTTCTAGCAAATGCTCTTAGCCATGTTATCCACCTCCCATTGGATAACATGGTGAAGAACTGCTCAGGGCAGGTGTTAGCTTTTGGAGATATTCGCGCTTAGCGCGAATATCTCCAAAAGTTGGTAATAGGAGATAGCGATGTTAGCGACTGTTTCCAGTCGCTAACATCTTGGCACGCCCACTTTGCATGTCATTAGTGATAAATATCACTGACATGCAAAGCGGGGCCCAAGATGGTCGCTATCTCCTATTAGCTGTCACTAACTGGTGTTAGCGAAGGCTTGGTAATAGGGAGATAATTTTATCTCCGCTTTCTTGGCTTTTAAAGCCAAAAAAGCGGAGATAAACCCCCTTGATAATATGCCCCGACATTTCTTAACTACAGGTCGATATTCTGGTCGGCGATATAATCTTGATGGCGATATTCTGTCCCTACGATATTTAAAACTGGATATTTATGTAGGTCGAAATAAAAAACTCGATATTATGTCTGTGCACCCTTCCTGTATAGGGACTATTTATTTTCTTTTAAATGGGTTGATAAAGAATGGTTTGTAGAAGTTTTCAGAAAGGTGCCATGTTAAACTTCGTATTACAGATACCCTGTTTTGTCAAGCTTTTTCGACTGATCAGACTGGATTGCTGTCAGCTAAGTTGCAGGTCCAGTTCTTTAAAACGTGCTTCTTTTTATATTATACACTATATCGATTCTCAAAGTGGGGCGAAGGTAAAGGAACTCGTTGTCCACACTGTGCCCTGTATAAGGCAGATATAGTCCATATGTTCACAACCTGCGGGTCTCTTTCAATTGTTAGGAACCAAATGGGGGAATTTTTTAGACTTGTTATGTCTGAAAGTAGTTATGACTCCAGCCCTAATTTTATTGGGCATACAAGAGGGTGGTACTAACAAGGAAAGGGAGTTATTATCCATGGTCATATTTAGGCTATGTGTTTCCTCGGCCTGGTTGGACCCGGATCCTCTGGCTTTTCAGCAGTGGCTGGTGCGATTACTGTCCACTCATATCTAGAAAAATCTATTTATGCTCGGAAAGGTTCTAGGGCATGGAGAAAAGGTCTTAAAATATGGGAGCACTTGTCCAGCTGGGTAGATCAAAAGAATGGTGGAATCCCATATGCACTTTATAGGATTGGTCGAATAAGATAATTGTTTTAATCAGCTGTTGGAAAATTCTTGTTTTAAGCTCTGTACCTAATACTAGCCCGGCTAGACAGATTAAAAGAAGGGATGAATTGCACATGAATTGCACATGCACTTTAAATGAATAACCAAATAGAATACTGACCAACCTCATTTAATCAAACATCTATTTTATAAAAAGTCTGTGTATTTATTTTTTTGTTAATTATTGTTTTTAATTAGTCATAGAATGTGATCTTTAATGGAATTCCGCCCCTTCTATTTTTGTATGTAATTTCACGGTATGGAATGGGTGGGGTTTGTTGGTTGGTGGGGGTGGTAAAAGAAATATTGTATTTAAACATTCTTGCAATAAAAATATTTAAAAAAAGAGAGAGTCATTAGAGCAATGCATGTCATTGTTAAATCTTTTATATTATTTATAATTGATGCAGAACCCCTTCCAATATATGCACACATATCTGTTCATGTAACCCAGGCTTCATTTTGGATTTTTGAAATATTTTCATCCAGTGTTTTATTTTTAAATGCCTGTGAGGTTCTCTACATGGGACTTGACTGTCCTCTGGTTCCCCAGGGTGTCATCTTGCCCCCAGTTTTCATCAACTACTTCATAGACCACGTTGGCACTCCATTCACTGATAACAGCATCAAAATTACCAGCACGCAGACAACACCTCTACTTGGAAGGCTGTTCCACTCCAAACACCCAAAGCCTCAAACACGTATTGCATGCCACCCAGATGTGGAAGTCCAGCACCTACATGAAGCTCAACATCTCCAGGACATACTTCAATATTTCCAAAAAGAAGCAACAATTGGTCCAACATAGCTCAACGACAAGCACCTGGACAAATTCAACTTCAACTTTCACACAATGTGAGGTGACTCAGTTTCACCTTGGACACTGACTTTTCCCTCGAGAAACACATCACAGACAGAAAAAAAACAAGAAGGCCTGGTACGAGCTCCCACCGCTAAATAAAGTGAAACCATTCCTCTCAGAAAGCAACTGCAGAGCTAAAATTCAGGTCCTAAGACTGCTGCGTCTGGATGGTGACAAAACCTTAGTTCATGGCCTCCCATGCCACCCCGCAAACCTGTCCTAACGGCCATCCTAATAGGCATCCAGCAGGTGGCAGCATGCCTCATCTAGGGCCTGAATAAAAATGATCACAACTTTCTTTCTTGATGGAACCCACCTGACTCAATTTGCCATACCACACTATCTTCAGAACTAGCTGCAGGATCTACAAAGCCGTCATGACCAGCACCTCTGCCTATCAGGCTAACAAACTCATCATCTATGATGGGGTTTAGCACACCCAAAACCTGGGCACCATGAAACTGTTGACAAACAAGTATAAAAAGAAGAATAAAAGCAAGGTAACAGACATTTTACATGAATGCACCAAGATTCTAGAACAACATATCTGTTTCTATCAGGACTACCACAACACTATTCCAACTTAGGAAAGAGCTGATGACAAACCCCTTAATAGGACACTACATCATGACCAAGTAACAGCCTACCTCCCGGCTCAAAACCCAGCTTTCCCTCAGATCACTCATTGAGTGTATATTTGCCTTTGACCCTAAACAGCTCCGTACCTTTGGCTAAATTTCTGTTTAACTGATTCGACTTCGTTACAGACATGCATATAATAATTGCATGCAAACCAGGGTTTTTTTCAATGTTGAAGAGGAAGAAAATACACACAATTGTCCGATATTCTCCACCCATTTAAGTTTGAACAAAAAATAAGTTTACCTTAATTTCTCTGAGCCAAACTGAGTTCCATCTTGGAAAGCAAACACAATCTCAAATGAACCTTTGATAAAGTCTCTAGGCCGCTGCTTTGACGTAAACATTCTAAATTCATAGGGCCTTATTTATGAAGGCCTTGTGCCGCCGGTGCGTCACTTTTAACATGGGAAAAAGTGACGCATCAGTGGCGCAAGGCTTTCATAAATGAGGCCCATAGTCCTCTCACACATCTTGAAGGGGATTTAGCTCCATTATTCCAACACTTGGGTCAGAATAAGATTCAGGAATCAAGGAGTTATTTCAAAGAAAATAGTTACATTAAATGATATGAAACAGGGTTACGTTCTAGCACCAGTTGTGTTCAAGTTATACATAACAGATTTATTTCAAGATCTTGACTCTGTGACCGTAGATGCTCCAAATATTTGCCAACTACAGGCCCTATTTTACAGCACACAGATGATGATGAGCAAGACACCTATAAACCTGCAACGTTTATTGGTTGGACATCTTAGGATAGGTCTGTAGAACAAGCCGCCTTAAAAACGAAAATAATGAAAGTGACCCCCCCTTCCCCACACCCCAAGAGCAATGGAAAAGAGGGCGTGGTTCGTCAATTTAGGACAAATTGAACGTGTCAATCTAGGAAATGTTTTTGACAACTGTGCAATTTTCAGTGACCACAAAGAATCCTTCAAGTCCAAAGCACTAGCCCTAACAGTTGCATTAAAAAAACTATATGGCAAACTACTGGGCCTGTCCATCGAACCGCTGCTGAAAGTGTTTGGAAGCAAATTGGAATTAATATTAATTTATGGCCTTGCAGTACTCCAAATTAGATTAGATACATTTTTAAACACAGGTAAAGAAACGGTTTACAGAAAACTCTTCTCTTGACCCTGGCAGTTTTAGATTAGGCTACATACACATCATGCACATTGTAAGGAAATTTGCTTTTATCAATGTGATGCATAAAATAAATGCCGCAAACAAAAATCTATTAAGCCACTATATCTGCAGTGAAATTACAAGCAATATTCAAAGTGGCTCAAGGCAGTGGCTACATTTTTAACAGGTTCATTTAGGGGCATGTTTATGAAATTTGTGGCGCAGGTCTATGACTCTAGTTTGCAGTGATTTGCACCTTTGTCCAAATAGGGGCCCTTCCATCTAGTCAAGATAAGGGGGATCCTCAGTTGATTGGGGTTGAGTGCTTGCAATGTTCAACACTCCGTCCATCATCTCCTTTGGTAATGCTTTGTTCGCCCTAAGTTGGCAGGGTATGCCCAGACGTGGATCCCTTGCTCACTTTGCCACTGGATTCAAGCTAGCCAGGCTGATTATGGATGATTAGCCAGAAACCTTTACCAGGATGCTTGTTTGCGGTCCAGGGAAGACATGACTTGGAGGTTTGGGCTGGACTGTTCCCATGAGGCACAGGGTCAGACTGATTTGCTTGTGGCCATGTCTGAACTGGGGTGGCGGAGTGAGCTAAAGAATGATGATGGATTAAACCCAGGTCAGTTGACTGGGGGTGAGTGCTTGCATTGTTCAACACTCCGTCCATAACCCCTTTTGGTTTTGCTTTGTTCGCCCTAAGTTGGCAGGGTATGCCCAGACATGGGTGCCTTGCTCACTGTGCCACTGGATTCAAGCTAGCCTATCTGAATTACGGTTTATTAGCCAGAAACCAGTCCCAGGATGCTTGTTTCTGGTCCAGGGAAGACATGGCTTGGCAGTTCGGTCTGGACTGTTCCCATGAGGCACAGGGTCAGACTGATTTGCATATGGCCATGTCTGAACTGGAGTGGCGGAGTGAGCTAAAGAATGATGATGGATTAAACCCAGATCAGTTGACTGGGGGTGAGTGCTTGCATTGTTCAACACTCCGTCCATCATCCCCTTTGGTATTGCTTTGTTCACCCTAAGTTGGCAGGGTATGCTCAGACGTGGGTCCCTTTCTCACTTTGCCACTGGATTCAAGCTAGCCTGGCTGATGATGGCTGGATAGCCAGAAACCGGTCCCAGGATTCTTGTTTCCGGTCCAGGGAAGACATGGCTTGGCAGTTTTGGCTGGACTGTTCCCATCAGGCACAGGGTCAGACTGATGTGCATATGGCCATATCTGAACTGGGGTGGGGGAGTGAGCTAAAGAATGATGATGGATTTAACCCAGATCAGTTGACTGGGCGTGAGTACTTGCATTGTTCAATACTCCGTCCATCATCCCCTTTGGTTTTGCTTTGTTCGCCCCAAGTTGGCAGGGTATACCCAGACGTGAGTCCCTTGCTCACTTTGCCACTGGATTCAAGCTAGCCTGGCTGATGATGACTGATTAGCCAGAAACCGGTCCCAGGATGCTTTTTTCCAGTCCAGGGAAGACATGGCTTGGTAGTTCGGGCTAGACTGTTCCCATGAGGCACAGGGTCAGACTGATTTGCTTATGGTCATGTCTGAACTGGGGTGGCGGAGTGAGCTAAAGAATGATGATGGATTAATCCCAGATCAGTTGATTGGAGTTGAGTGCCTGCAATGTTCAACACTCCGTTTATCATCCCCTTTGGTATTGCTTTGTTCGCCCTTAGTTGGCATGTTATGCCCAGACGTGGGTCCCTTGCTCACTTTGCCACTGGATTCAAGCTAGTCTGGCTGATGATGGCTGATTAGCCAGAAACCGGTCCCAGGATGCTTGTTTCCGGTCCAGGGAAGACATGGCTTGGCAGTTCGGGCAGGACTGTTCCCATGAAGCACAGTTTAGACTGATTTGCATATGGCCATGTCTGAACTGGGGTGGTGGAGTGAGCTAAAGAATGATGCTGGATTTAACCCAGATCAGTTGACTGGGGGAGAGTGCTTGCATTGTTCAACACTCAGTCCATCATACTCTTTGGTTTTGCTAAGCGCGGCGGTATGGCCTGCGCTTCCTTCAAGTCGTAGTGCAGGCAGTGACTCGGTGACGGTCATCCATCAGTCTCGGTGAGACCAAGGCTTCTGGGTGGAGTGAGGCAGTGCTTGTTGCAGTGCTGATAGTTCATGGTGCAGGCGACAGGGCCAGTTGATGGGAGCTGGCATCGGTCGGTACACACTGCGGTGTGGGACGAGGCGGTGCATAGTGAGACTTATGAGCGGTGTCCCAAACCATCGTGCGGTCACAGGTGTCAAGGTCAGCGGGCAGCATTGTTATTGGTGAGAACAGGGCAGACGAATGAATCAAGGCAGTGTGGAGTATGGTGCCCACAGGTCGTGGTGCAAGCAGTGGCTCGGAGGCAGCGGCAGTCATCATCGTCGGTGCGACCAGTGTTGCGGTGCAAAGTGCGGCGGTGCCCTCTGCGGTGCCTTCAGGACATGGAGCCAGAAGTGGTGTCAGTGACAGCTTCTTTCTCCCTCTGTGTCAACTGAAAATCCACTTTTCCAGAGGCCGTAACCAGAGGTGAGTGAAGTCTTTGCTGTCCCTGAGACTTTGTGAACTGCAAGCTCTATTTCAAGCCCTTGGAGATGCTCAGCAATAAGTGAAGAAAGTTTAGTCCATTCCTTTCCCTGCCCAAGGTAGAAGCAACAAAGCAACAATACAGCAAAGGGGCAGTACTCCTCCTGGTAGTTCTCCAGCTCTGCCTACTGCCAGGTTTCTTTATTCCAGCGAGTTCTGGGCCCCAATATTTATACTGCATTTCTCTTTGTTCTCTTGGGCAGAGAGTGTCTGTGCTTTGTCTAAACCAGTTTGGTCCTCTCTGGCCCAGCTTCCCAGCAGGAGGTGGAGACAGTATTGTCCAAGGTGGACCATGACCATTCAGGTACATGGAAATCTCCTCCCAAAACTCTAAATGCATCCCAGGTCTATTCAGCCCAGCCCTGACTTAACCAGGAAAGGCAGGACATGCCTCGACCACCCCAGTGGCTGTCTGAAGAGAATGCACATCCCCCGCAACTGACACGGAATATAAAAATCATCTTTACTAAAAGATGCATTTCTACATTCTGAGTTTAGGCATACAAAACTCAATTTCTCTCTCTTTTCCCAACGTAATATATGCTCGCAAAATGTAACCAAGTTTTCGCCATTCTTCCGTTGGGACAGATAGGCTTTCGACAGTGAAAAACAAATTAGACTTTCGTTCATCATCAGAACATGTCACACACACCAGGACATGTCCTACCTTTCACGTACACTGCGCCCTGCCTTTAGGGCTACCGTGGGCCTATCTTAGGAGTGACTCACATGTAATAAAAGTGAAGGTTAGGGCTTGGCAAGTGGGTGCACTTGCCAAGTCGACTTGGCAGTAAAAACTGCGTGCAAAAACTGCAGTGACAGGTCTGAGAACCCTTTGACAGTCTGCTTGTGTGGATGGCACAATCAGTGCTGCAAGCGCACTAGCAGCATTTGATTTACAGGCCCTGGCACTCTCGGTGCACTTTACTTGGGACTTATCAGTAAGTCAAATATGTCAATCAAGGAAACACCAATCCGTGATCCAATTTACAATAGGAGCACTTGCACTTTAACACTGAACAGCAGTGAGGAAGTGCGCCGAGACAATAGACCAGAAGGTCAGAAAGCAAAAAGACAGGGGAAACACGCCAAAAGGTCTAACAATGACAATATCTATGTGCCACGTTCTCGTTAACTTTAAAAAGAAGATTTCTACTGTACAGATTCGGTGCTTTGTCATCAAAGGCCTGGGCTACCCAATGCAAAGATCCTCCCTAGTGCAGTCATGCAGTTACTGTACTACCACCATGAGACAGCCGTGCACTTATTGTGCAGGTGCGCGGAGTTAAGGAAGAAAGATTCCACCTTCTAAAGCCCTTATTCAATATGCTTCAAGAAAGAACCTGGCGAAAGTGTGTGATTATTAGCATGGAGTACTCAAACATACATTGTCTTGCCAATTTGCCAAATTATTTATGGCCATTGACACATGGAAAAAAAACTTGCTGTGACTAATGTTCAATGTGAAATTAAAATTTTTACTGCTGGGCTCACATCCATCATCCCAATGCTACTTCATCGCCTTTCAGGCCATTTTTCTTGCTTCACTGGCACTCAGGCCAAACTAGCCCTTAAACTATCTGGATTGGTCTATTTCTGATCTTTACCTAATAACTCTGCACCTTACATAATTAATGACTTTTTAAGATTACCTGGCAATACCAGAAATATTACCTGGAAATATCATATCTTGATGGTCAAGCCCCCGATGAGCAGTCTAGCAAACTGGGGAGTCAGGATGAAGGACAGTGCTGAACATGACATTGGACTAGTTGCACAGATTTGAATGAAGATTTTAATCAGCCATTTTGGAAAAATATTCTGGGCTTGATTTAGATCTTGGCGGTCTGATCACCATGGTGACGGGTCTGAGTACTCCACCGAGCTGACGGTCTAACACCTGCCATATTTAGATTTATACCCAATACACACAAGACGGCAGCCGTCTTCTGTGCTGGCGAACTGCCCGTCTTCACGCCAGGGTCCTGCTGAGCAGATTTGGCTGCTCACGTTAGGCTGGCAGTATCCTGTTGACCGAGTACTGATGGGTGGGTGCCCTTGGTGGCGGGGAGACAGGTAAGTATCATTTTTTTATTCATGTAAAACACATATATGTTGTGCTTGCGTACATATGTGTATGTAGGCTATGTGAAGTGAGCATATTTTGTACATTCTGCTTTGAACCCAATCAACCTACACACACCATGCAATGTATACCTGCACACACCATGAACACCTACCTTTGGATGCATCAAAACAGGGTGCCAGTCCGTTATGGTCAATGTGCAGAAGATATACATATGTAGCTGGGCGAAGGAGTAGAGTGTGAATTTGCACGCTGTACCTTGAAAAAAGTTTTCAACCCTTTTCGTCTCACTCTGTCGACCTCAAGGAGGAGGGATTCCCACTAGAACACCCTTCGAAACATCCCATGTCCAAATCTGAAGGGCAGGAATCCTGGCTGCTACAGCCCATGCCACCGTAAGGGGTGGGGTGCAAAGCCCTGGTGGAGTCGATGGGACCGCGGCAATCTTCTCTTCCATTGCCAGCCAGCATTTAATTCGGGCAAGCTGACTGTTAGGGTGGCAGGTGGGAAGACAGCCAAAAACGACCACTCTGTTGCAGTCCTGCCAACATCTAAATCAGGCCCTCTGTATTTTTGAAAACTTTCTGATTTGCTCTATTGGCTTATGGCATTATCAGCTGTCAAAACATGTCAGATGGATGCTCTAGCTAAAAATACAGTTTCCTTTCTGTTTTGCAAAGCAGTTTATAGAGTTAGGATGATTACCTACACTGAACACAATATATCCAGATATTTGAATAGTTTCCTGGTTTTGAAGGGTGATTTTAATCAGTTGTTTTTAAACATACTGTATTTTTGATTTACCATTGATTCGTTTTTTTGACCTTTGGCTTTAATTGTGGTGGACCCATGTCAGACGAGTGTTTCAGGCCAGCCCACAGTGTAGTTGCTCTCAGTGTTTGTTAAGCGGGTAAACTGAAATCCTATATGACTAATCCCCTGATGTATTGTGGAAACGCTTTGGGTTTGGGAGAGAAAACTGTATTTCACATAGGTGTTAGATTAATTACTTAGTTCCCCAGGCTAATTTTAGAACCTTGTTTTTTAAATGTACTGTATTATTTGTTGGCTTTTGGAATTGTTATATTGATTTATGTTTTTCTTCACAGGTTTGTAATTAATTAAATTAATCATAGAATGCATTCAATTCATACTGAAAAAAGGTCTAAATGTCACAGACCTTTATCTTGGGTACTAGAGAATGTGGAAGAAATTGATGGCTGGCTGCTCTACCCAACTAATGCAATTGTAAATGCTGATGCACACATATGACCTATTATATTATTCTTCATACTTATAAATGGTATTAACGTAGTCTGAAACATGTTTGTGTGCACTTTTTGTGGCAATACTATGATGATATTTCCGCAACATGCTAATGTGAACTACTGACACTTGACCAACATTCCTTTTATACTATTGTTGAACACTCTAACTGAGCATAGTCATTCATTTGAGCATCACATGATATTCTAAATTTCGATTAAGCTAGTACTTTTCCAGCACTGCCAATCTGTAGAACCATTTTTGGGTGCTCAAATGACTTTATTGGTATAATCACGGCTTTAGTGAATTTTAATAATAATAGTTGGTAGCTGAATAGAGTCCCTCTGTCTCCTTCTGCAACATAGACTATGGCACCAGCATTCACAGGATGCATTTGCAGCAAGCATTTTTTTTATAGTTCTATGAACCGATTTTTATGTTTTTTAATGTTATGGAGCACTGTCAGCCCCGGATCCTTGGATGGAATGCTCTCTAAATGCCCTTATTCCTTCAGCACTGACTCTGCATTTTATATTTCACCGGCGTGTCGATGTGACTAAACAGGCGGGGTCTGAATTGCTGAGTGGAAGACCTGGAAGAAAAAAGGTTAGTCAGCAATTTATAGTTGTACTTTCATGGGTAATTATTTTTACATTTCACATAAGAAAACTCTGGTTGTTTCCACTAAGGGCTGTTTACGAGTTTGTTTGTACGGGAGTAGGACCACCCCGCCACCAAACCTGTGTGCGTACCGCCCACCATATTATGACTTTTTAAGTCACTGGTGGGCAGTTCTTTGGCATTTCCATGGTGGTGCCTTTAAAATAGGCTTTGCAATGGGAACATCAAAGACAGTACCTGCACAGCATGGACTGCTGTAGTCGATGCCGTGCAGTTACTGGGGGTGCATGCACAGGGGGGCACACCATGTGTCCCACTGCATGCACCCCTATGCCTGAAGGATATGCCATGAAAACCGTGGTGGAGAGGAAACTCAAATATGCTTGGCAGGACCACGGTGGTCCCGCCAAGCAGGATGTATGACATTACAACGCATGCTTTTACATAGCATGCTTTTACAACGCGGTTTGTACAACGCATACCATTACAACGCATAGTGCTTTTAGGCGCTGGATAGTGAATTGTTTAATTTACTATTCCAACTCCAGTCCCCGTGGATAGTAGGGAAGGTGTTGGATAGTACATTAAACATATTCCCTATCCTAGAGCGCCCCCCAGCGCAATGCGTTGTAATGGTTTGCTTTGTAAAAGTTGCATTGTAAAGGCACTGCGTGGTAAAAGTTGCGTTGTAAAGGTTGTATACCTGCCAAGCATATTGTGGCCTCAAGATCACCCCACCATTGACAGGTATCTCTGATCCCTTGCGTTTGTGGTGGTGCAATGGCGATTCAACCACCTTAGTAGTAATAGGGCGGTTGGAAGACCTCCACCGCCACTTCCCTACAAGGCTGGCAGGCTGTGGACCCAGACTCATAATCAGGCCCTAAGAGAGCAAAGTCCAGAATTGCAGTTTCTTATGTTAAATAACATTCTTGATAGTCCTGAATCAAAAGCGCCAACTATTATTTTCAAGGTTCATTACTTAGCTCCAAAGCAAGCAAATTTCCAAAACAAATATCTACTGAGGGAGAACTAGGAGTTAGTTCCCAATGCATCTCTCATGCTATGGTTAGTTGAGCTCCCTTCACCAACCACTAGTGCAGACCCAAACATGTCCTCCAAAGCACAATCTTACCGGGTGAGCAGCAACTGAAAGCACCCTGTTAGAAATCATGGTGTCAGGAAACAAGTGCAGCCTTGATCTGTAGGAAGACTGGAACATCTCTCTGAAATCAAGAAATCCTCTTGGGTATTTGCCTCCTCGATGTGACAGCTCATTTTAAAACCAAAGATGAATAGCAATTGCAGCTTAAGGGACGCAACCTTTTTAAAAATAGAAGTCCGTCTCAGAAGGTGGGGCCCTCAAGCAATGTCCATACCTTGCACCTGCTGCCAAAGGGAAATAACAGTGAACTTATTTGAGTCAGCACAAATAAATGAGTCATCAGGGTCAACAGGTCTTTTTAGCATTTTTCATTACTGATATCTGCTGCCAAAAAGAAACAATACATGAGTCATCACAGGCAGCACAAACACATGAGCCACATAGTGAAGTCCCTTAATAGCATGAGTGTTAAAGCATGAAAAACAATTACAATGAAGACATTACAGTAATACAACAGATCTTGTTATTTAAGCATGGGAAGATTATTGGTACAGACATGCAGATGAGATGGACATTTAATACTTGTTTTAATACTTGTGGCAAGGAGTTTGTGACCAAGACTTCCACACAGGATATTCAACTCTTGCATGCTTTACACAATCATAGATCATATTAGTGCAAGAAGGTGGATCACATAAAGAAATGAAGTGGAAGTCATTGAAAGGGGTGAGTCGGACACGTGAAAGAAAGGTTAAAAGGTTGTCACCTGACCGTAGGCATTATAAAGTGTTGCACTAATGTTGATGCTTTCCACAATAAAACTCTCAATAAAACCAAGAAAAACAAATAATCCAATTAGATTTGCAATACCACAACTCACCACTCTAATGCCTTTAGTACAGAATTGAATTGCGTGCATGTTAAAGCTCCATCACTGTCTGAAAACTATATGTGAGAAAATTGCCCTTCAACTTCAATGTACAAATAGTTTAACATAATACCCATGTGAAATGTTTATCTTTTTCATACAAGAAATAGAGGATAAAGTACCTCATGCTCAATAATATAAAGATAATGTAAGTCACTGAGGAATTCCCCAACTTTGTGAAGAAATGAGGTGATAAGGCGAATTCTTAAATGAAGCAATGTAACTCAGAACTTACTTGCAATATCCTGATAACATACTACACAAGATATCCAATTCTCTTGAATACATAATTCCATCATTACCTTTCCCTAGCCCTCATATCACCCCTTGTTCTTTTGATCTTACTTATGAAAGAGACACCATGGTGTCAAAAATATAAAAAAAATGTGGGACCTGTACTGCAAAAATAAACACTCCAACATGTAGCTTGCAATTGATTCAAAAATGTATTGTAAGCAGTACAATATACAATACCTGAAGGAGGCAGTGGTTCAGAAAGTAAATTATTGTGTCCACAGTCATGCTTTCTTGTAATACATGTCATTGTTGCAATAATTGAGGGTCCTGGATACATTCTTCCTTATCGGTCAAGACCTACTGATTTTCTGGGAAAATAGTTCAGAAAACAATACAGGAATTGCAGGTTATTCCTATCATTGTTTCAAGCACACTTTTAATTCTACTCTGGAATAGTGACCTCCCAACTCAACAATAATAACTCATTAGTGACTAGTTTGAATTATTTGCTTCAGATAAAATGTGGTTGGAACCAAGTGAAAGAGCAATTAAGAAGTATACAATGAGAATGGACATGTGTTTGATAAAAAGATATAGACAGCTTAAATGCGGAAGTGAAAGCAATAGGATAAAAGTTATGGTGAGGACTTGGGTCAACGTTATGGATACGTTTGAGAAGAGGTTTATTGTTGGTTAAGGTTAGAGATAGAGTTAAAGATAGTGTGCTGGATAGGGTTAGTATTAAAGTCATGCAATTGTGCTAGAGTTAGGATAGGGGTTAAGCTGGGAGAAGTGAAAGAAAATAGTTCCTCTCAGGATGATCGATTGGTTTGGAGCTCTGTTGCAATATTTTAAGGCTTTGTTTTTTCCCCTCTTTTGTGTATCAACTTTCCCATGTGATAACGATGGGAAAACAGCAATTGCAGGAAGACGAAAAGCCTAATGCTTCCTCTACCTATATAAGCCCCACACATGACTCCTCCATAATCAGAGCTGTGGGGGTTATCACTAAACAAATGCATCTGGCTGAGAGGTGCCTCTCCTTGGAGCAAGGTGATCTATCTGACGGTTTGCAGTCCATTCCCTATTCCAATGATTCAGTGGTCCTAATAATGTGCCTGAATTTAGTACTGAGCAGATAGAAGTATCTACAATAGGTAGAGCAGAGCCTGTACAGACCTATGAGGGTGGTTCATCCACAAAAAGGAAGCATCTGACCAAGGACACTGGGGCAACTGAGAAAAAGACCAAGCACAAAGCCATGCCTGCTGGAAAAACAGTGCACAACACAGACTTGCCAAGGCCAGTTCTCTGCACCTGTTCAGATAACAATGGGGATATCTAATGGGACTGACACATCGATAAGCTTAAGGATCTGATCCAGGGCAGTATTGTGCCCCTGGTTGAGAGAATTGAGAGCTTATAACTTGCAGTCTTAAAGTTTTCCAGTCCTAATCACTCCATCAATCCTGCTGCACCCTTACAGCAGAGCTAGCAGCTGCACATTGCACAGATGCCATTTCTGGAATGGAGGGCCATGATGGCAGGAGACACCCCCCACATCCTGAGGGTATTAGTGAGGCTACTTTATTGCCCCTTACTGATGGAAAGTTTCGGCCTGCTCGGACCACTGACCACCCCTGCACTGACTTGAGCAATGTGGATATAAACTTGGGCTCTAATATAAGAAACATGTCATCTAGCTCTGGCCCTCTTATCTCCAATCCCAATCATGCTCATCTTAATCTTCTCCTCCGAATATAGCCCTTACGCTGCATTCCTGGTCAACCTTTGTTTGCCTCCAGATAGGGTGGAATGACAAGCAAACCTTAAAATTAAGGGTTGGCATTGGCTCAGTAAAAATTCTGACCAGTTCAGCAGAACATAACAACATATTACTTGTCAGAAGGGTGGGTGGATTGTGCCATCACGTATGCAAAGGGCAGGGGATTGTGTGGTCATATATTGCAGGAATAAGGGTCAAATCATTTCCAACATGCAAACTGGAACCTCGGAAGCAACTGTATTACTGGTCTGCCACTGGGATATTTCTATCGACGATTTGCCTGCACCCATCCTGCCAGGAGAGGCCCTCTACCCAGGCCTACTGATTATGGCACCAGGGCCCTTATTCCCACTCTCCCCACTTTTAATATTTTTAGCCCCTTGTCTCCTCTTGAGGAGTTTGAATGACTTGGAACTGTTCTTGCTGTACCCATCAACCATGCTGATCTAAGTGGGGACAATGCTAAGACTGATTTGCTTTTTCCCAATGAGCGATCCCCCAATCTACAAAAAGACCTTGCTTCTAATATCGATTTGATATGTTGGAACATTACTGGTCTGAGTTCCAAGCATCTGCACTAATCAAAACAGGGAGATCGGACCCGAGGGGGTTCACTCGGCTCACAGACAACAAACCGGTACAACCAAAGGAGAGCGAACCAAACAGGATACAATGTCAGATTCTCTCGGTGATGTCCTGGAAACTCACAAACTCTAATTGCCTCCAGCTGAAAGTATCGTCTCTGCTGGTGCAGTTTTTTGGGTGGCATCTTCATCGGACTCCACACCTGGGTACTCAACTCCCCAGGTGATTGTTGTGCCAACTGGAGGGAGAGTGTCTGGTAAGTAATGCTGATGGGATCCATGCAATTTGATAAAATTACCTATTATGTCTAAAGAGAGTTTTTGGGTAAGGTTAAAAACAGTGTCTGGGACCGTGGGGATAATTACTTTTCCTTGGCTTCAAGTGGGGTGGTTAAAATAGTTCAGCCGAAAATCGCCTCTGGGGGTCATTGGCCTTCTTCAGGACCTCAGATCTCTAATTAATCTCGATATTCAGGTAAGTACATTCAATTACATTCCTTCATTTTTGTTTTTCAACTGAATCGTGGTTGCAGGTCTCCTGACCTACAACTATTAAAAAACACAGAAAAAGAGGTAAGACATTTTCATACATCTCCTCCTTTTAAAAATTGAATGGAACCTGTTCAATGACTGTGGTCCATGCAAAACTCGGGAGTGGGGTGTTCTTCTTAAAACATAGTGGTTTGGGGGAAGGGTGCAGTGTACTGGTTAAAGAACCTGTTGTCGAAGAATATGCTGATTGTCATATATGGTAAATTTACTCCAGGTTCAAATGCATTAGGTGTGTGATTAAAACATTCAAGCATCGCTATTTGATGACTTATCTGGCGTCAATACAATGGTATCTCTGAACTGTGCCCTATGCTGGTAGGATCTAAGTTAATATTTTAAACCAGTTACTAAACAAATGGAAGATTATATATCATCATAGGAATATATACCTTTTGTGGGTCATTAATCCCTCATGGGTAGCGGGTGAGGGCATCGGAGAGCCTTCTTTACTAACTAGATTAAAAAAAACACAATTTACAAATGGATTTATAAACATTATGGCGGGTTTGTCCTGTTAGACTCCCTATTGAGCCTACAGTTACCTCATTCGCCACTTATTTGGTATAGGATGACCAATAAATGCTCAGTGCGTCCTCCCTGTCACGAAGACAGAAAAAAGATGTTAGGTTGCTGTATATATAGTGGTTCTTTGACCTTCATTGTTAGTGATTCCAAGTTAATTACCAGGTGAGGTCCCTGCATAGACATGGTCAAAATGCACTTATCATATTTGATTATTGAGGTGTTTTTTGGGTGTAGAAAATAATCCAAATGTTCATGTAACGACATGAATGGGTCCCCTGTTGCAGAGCAAAGGAAATTGAAAAGCAGTGCTCTGAATGATAATGTTTCGGGTGGTCTGTCATATATTTCTTTTTATTGAGCCTCATGAATTACAAATAAAGAATGCTGGTTGATAGATTAGTCATGCAAGTAATTATCTTTTGTTGGTGTTGGCTCTGGTATTTCTTTACAAAAAGGAACTATTGCTTACATAAGGAGGTGGATTGAGTATGTTCATGTAGTGTAGAAATTAGTCT
Source organism: Lissotriton helveticus (assembly GCF_964261635.1). NCBI lineage: Eukaryota > Metazoa > Chordata > Amphibia > Caudata > Salamandridae > Lissotriton > Lissotriton helveticus. Next base: position 570,250,222 of record NC_136071.1, on the reverse strand, counting down.
ACCTTTTCACGTAATGATGTTCTTGAGTTATTTGTTACCAGGCTATGGAAATAGACGTCTAAGGGCTGGTTTGTAATTACTCCAGAAGTCTATCAAGTATTGTTGTGAAACTCATGGGTTTGAAACAAAAGTGCTGGTCAAAAATATCACAAAATATGTATATATATATATTTTAGAACTGACGTTTACAAAAACATTTTTAACAGGGTGGGTTTGATCTGTTTATGTTGTTGCACACTGGCTGTGCTATAGAAAAGGGTAGAGTGCCCTGTGTAGTTACTGAAGCATTGTGATATGACTGGATCCATATGGTAGTTAGTCTGGGAAGTTTGAAAATACTTCAGAAAAATCTCATACTATGGAAAAAGAGTGCTAAGGCTGAGGGCGGTATTGATCATAATTCGTTCTACACGCACTGGCTACTGTCTGTTGTCAACCTGTTAATATGTTGTTAACAAACCCTATGTATTTTTGTAGGGAAAATAGGTTCCTCCTACATATTCTCTAATAATTCTCTTCAGGTGGTGCCGCTGCAAACAACTTCTAGTTTATCTTATGTTATTGAGGTGCCAACTTAATCCTAGCGTAGGTGGGATCGCGAACTGGGATTCTTGGGGAGTCTATTCAGAATACTGGTAATGATGGTATTTTCATCTCTATTTTCAGCTTAGTTCCTTTTTTTGGCTGAGGTATCATCAAACTAGCTGCAGTTGCAAGTCAGGGTTTATCTCGGATTCTTATGTGTTCACTTGCTCAATGCTAACCAGAGGATGTTGTCATTCAGACCCGTTTGGTAGGTATTTAACCGATATGTACATCTTTGTTCTTTTTGGAGAAGCAACCTCTCAGCATCATTCACAATGTAGTCCAAGGTTTCTAGGATGATCCATTCCATTTTATTTTGTGTGTGTTTTCAGTAGTAAGTCTCCCGCATCAGATGATGGTTCGGTGTTCCCCTATGTGGGTTTTCATCCTTCTACATGTCATGTGCTTAAGGTGGAACAGGCTTGTAATCATAAAAATGCTTATTCCCGCTGCCCAGCTGTGTCTCCCTCCCCTTCCCTATTTAATGGTCGCTGCTGTGTAGGAGCACGAGCAGGACCTCTGACCTCCCAGCCAGAGACCTTTCCTCTCCCTCTGCAGCTTCACTGCTGTGCTGCTGCCGCTTCCCTGTGCAGTGCCCGGTGCAGGTAGAGGTTCAAACCACTGCGTTGTGTCTTGCTGTGTCTGCCCGTATTTTTTGCCTGTGTCACTGTTGCCCTTATTTATTTTGTGCCTGTCTTGTGCCCGTTTTTGTTGCCAGTGTTACTTTTGCACTTTATTTGTTGTGCCTGTGTCACTATTGCTCTTTATTTGGTGCCTGTCTTGTTATTGTTTTCAGGCCCAGTCTCTTTGCCTGTTCCCTTCCTGCTGCTGCTGCCCCCGTGGCCCCTCCCCCCTGCCGATTTCTGCCTCCCAGCTGTGCCTCCCTCTCCCTTCCCTATTTAATGGCGGATACACTCAGCGGGTGCGCCACTGGCACACTGAAAGCATGCCAAAGGCAAGCTCGTCTGCGCCCCTCTCTGAGCCAAGCACGACAGGCACCAGAGAACCTAGTTCTCTGACCTTCCGCAGTTATGACCCAGCCACCATACTCGCACTCAACCCAGGAGACTCAACACTTGAATTTGGGGTCACGGCACTGAGGCACCGAGGCGCAGCAACCCCCAGGAGGCCCATGATCTGCGCTGTTCGCCCCCGCCGCCGCAGCACTCAAGCGGCCGCTGAGAGGGGCTAAGGCAGGACTACAGATCCCAGCGACCCCTGCCTGACGGGGATGCTGCCGGATAGGAGACACTTCCGGTCGCAGGCGTACAAACGCCAGCGCTTCCCCCGGCAGAGCGGGAGACTCAACACTTCAATTTGGGGTCACGGCATTGAGGCACCGAGGCGCAGCAACCCCAAGGAGGCCCACGATCCGCGCTGTTCGCCCCCGCAGCACTCACGCGGCCGCTGAGAGGGGCTGAGGCAGGACTACAGATCCCAGCGACCCCTGCCTGACGGGGACGTCGCCGGATAAGAGACACTTCCGGTCGCAGGCGTACAAACGCCAGCGCTTCCCCCCCGCGTCGCGGGACGCGCGTGGGCTGAGCCCGGGAAGAGGGTGGGCCGTCTGTGGCCATCCGGGGCCGGAGAGGGCCGGGTCGGGCCACCCCCCTAACAAGCATGCTCCATCATGAGTAAGCGAAAGCTACAATCTTCTTTTTCCGGAGGGGGTGTTAAGGCGAACGTTCCACGAAACACCACTAGCATAATCTCTTACCTTACTTCTGCTGTCGGAGCACTGCCTACCGAAATCGCTAACAAAGAACGCGAACTGGGTTTGGATGGCACTTTCACGGCCTCCAGGATTTGTCCACTATTATCGGCCCCCCTAGTTGGCATATCCCCTTGGAGCCAAGTATCATAATTGAGTTGCCCAAGAGCATCACACCACCGGGCTCTACCCCCCAACTAAACCATGAGGAGGTTAACCTAGCTAACACGCCGGCAGTGATGACACAATCAAGGGGAGCACAAAGCAAAGTGAATAACCGTGGGAAGAGGCAGGATCCATCGTCGAAGCTGCCTAATGAAAGCCTGCAAATTAGAGGTCCTATTCTTCCTGGCAACTTAGAGGAGTCCTTAAGAGTTTTGGTGGAGAACATTTTTTCAGAGAAACTGGAAGCCACATTGATACAAATATCAAAAGACATTACTGACACTTTGAATGAGTGCGTTGCAGGGATTCTTAAAAAATGTGAACGTTTGAATGCCTTTGTACTAGCGAAGGAACAACTTCACCACCCCCTAGTAGATTCTTCCTTAAATAATGCCCTGCCCCAGAGAGATAAAGCGCTTGGTTCAAAAGGGGTGACTACAATTTTGCCAGGCAGCAAGCATAACAACCCAATTGATTCATCCAATAATTCTGAAGCACCCGGAAATGTAATTGTCCCCCAGGGTCCACTGATGGGCCTGTGCCCAAAATATTCCAACTGCCCCATGGGGCCTTTGCAAACCAGGAGGGATCCCAGGCATGATATACCCTTGGCACCCCAAACGCACATTAATATTCCCCCTGAAGCTACCCCTTTTGTTGCTATAATAGTTAATGTCCCCCCTTTGAAAGCTGGAGAGGTAGAATCCTCAGACACACTGATGACAAATTTAAAGATCTGGTGCAATGAAAACTGTTCCGGGGGGAAAAACATCTCCTCTAGTATAATTATGGGAAGACGTGTACGTTGGTTGGGCCACACTTCCAAACATCTTAAAGGTGACTGCATTATTATGAACTTCAACAAACCAAATGAGGCTACACCTCTCTTCTGGGATGCATCAAATTTAGATCCCGAGGGTGAAGGTATTAGAGCCATGCCACTGGGCTTTTTTTACCCACGTCCCAGACACAATGACCTGGGAGAGAATAGATACAGTGATTGGAAACCTTTTGATCATAGTAAGACACCCGATACAAATGCTTCCAAACAATCCAGCTGGGTAACACAAAACGTGGGGCCGTTCACTAACCCCTTTGATTCCTCTGACAAGGAGCTCAGGGAGGGTTTGCCTCTATCAAACAGGTTCTCCCCTCTGTCCAACCTGGGGGAGATTGATTGACTGACTGGCCCAGTTACTTCACCCCTTAGTACCCAACATAATATAGCAAGCTACACAGAAGGGACAGAGGAGATAGTGAAAATATTATGCTGGAATGTAGCAGGGCTACGAACAAAAAGAGATGATATGGTCTGTGTTAATCTCCTTAAACAATATGATGTAGTTGCGCTACAGGAAACATGGGACAGAGAGTGTAATTTTTGGATTAATGGGTTTACATCCTACTTTACAGCCGCCTGCAGTTCGACAGCTGGGAGAGATAGAGGGGGACTCATACTCCTGATCTCAGTTAATATAGCAGGGACAGCTAAAGTGCTTGACTCCTTGTCCCCCAACTATTTAATAGTGGAAGTATTTCTGACAAATAACACGAAATTGTTATTTATTAACTTCTATAATTCAATGCAAGGCGAATCCCCTAATGAGCATCTCAACTCACTGTTTAATTTTTTAACAATAATACAAGGAAAATCAATCCACTTTTGTCCATTATATCCTGATGGGTGACTTTAATGTTCACTTATGCAATTCAAATTGCAAGTATGGAGATATTGATGATCCCGACAACTTAATCACCCAACATTTTGAACACTCTGGCAAGGGGGTAGCTCTCGAGACCCTCCTCTCTAACACTGATTTGTTTGAGGCTGGGTTTCTTTAAAGGAGTGACCGTGTTGCTACTTACAGAGCTAGGGATAGCGAATCAATTATAGATTATATATTCATATCTCCTGCACTCTTAAATTCTGTGATTTTTTATAATGCTATACATTCAATTTTTAGCGACCACAACCTGGTAGTGTTAGAATTAGATAATAACTTTACATTTTTAACAAAAAGACTGCTCTAGAAATCCCTACTGAGGTTATAGTTAAAGATCAAGGTAGGGGACTTAAATGGAATAAAGTTATCCCTGAAGATTTTTTTAATAGGATTAATTTGAAGGTAGGGGCTGAATTAAATACCTGTGCTGATCCCCTTAAGTATGGAGGGGATGTTATTGCCTCCTTCGAAGCGATCTGCTGCGAGGTGGCTAATGAACTTACAGTTAAATCTCAACCTAAGGCCTATCCAGCAAAGGGCTGGTTCGACCATAAATGTTCAAAAGCCCACAATCTCCTCATGACGGCCCTTAAAAAGAAACCGAGGGAGAAAGACCAAGTACTCCTGTTTAGGAAACAGTATAAATCTGCCGTAAAGACTCGCAAAAATGAAATAAAAAAAGAGGCACGGGCTGCTTTAATGAATAAGGCTACAATGAGGGACAGCTCTAAGTTTTGGGCTATCATTAACAATCCGCTATTTACTGGTTCCGAAAATGTATCTTTAGAAGTCAACATTTCAGAAAAGGACTGGTTAGGTCACTTTGAACACATTTATGGTAGCAATTTGGATCTAGAAATGTTTGAACCCTCCTTAGCCGACTCCCCTACATTAACCCTTAGATTTACTGTAGAGGAAGCCATGAAAGCGATTGAAGGCACGGCTGGTAATAAAGCTCCCGGCTAGGATAGTGTGCCCTCTGACATGTATAAATCTAACCCTAAATATTGGGCCATAATTCTAGCAAACGTTTTTAATTCATCCGCTTCATCGGCCGCAAAAGGGTTCCCGACTTCGTGGTAACGCTCCATCATTATCCCTGTGTTTAATAAGGGCCAAAGGGGGCACCCAAGGTGTTACAGGCCTATATCCTTATTAAACTCCTCGATTAAAATCCTGGGGAAGGTAATTGTAGCCAAAATAACAGCCTGGGCCACTGAGAAATATTTACAAAGGGGGAGGTGATGGACAGAGTATTCTGAATTAAGCAGAACACTCCTACCCAGTCCACAGATCAGGGCTTGATCCATCACCGTTTTTTAGCTCACTGCACCATCCCAGTTCAGAACCTGGCTATATGCAAATTAGTCTGTTCCTGACCCAGTGCATCATGGGAACAGGGCAGACCAAACTACCAAGCCAATTCTTCACTAGAAAGGAAACAAGCTCCCGGGGACCGGTTTCTGGCATTACAGCCGTCTTCGGCCCGGCTTGCTTGAATCCTGATGGTGCAGTGAGCAAGGGACTCGCATCCGAGTATACCCTTCCACGCTTATGGTGGCCAAAAATATTTACAAAGGGGGTGGTGATGGACAGAGTATTCTGAATTAAGCAGAACACTCCTACCCAGTCCACAGATCAGGGCTTGATCCATCACCGTTTTTTAGCTCACTGCACCATCCCAGTTCAGAACCTGGCTATATGCAAATTAGTCTGTTCCTGACCCAGTGCATCATGGGAACAGGGCAGACCAAACTACCAAGCCAATTCTTCACTAGAAAGGAAACAAGCTTCCGGGGACCGGTTTCTGGCATTACAGCCGTCTTCGGCCCGGCTTGCTTGAATCCTGATGGTGCAGTGAGCAAGGGACTCGCATCCGAGTATACCCTTCCACGCTTATGGTGGCCAAAAATATTTACAAAGGGGGTGGTGATGGACAGAGTATTCTGAATTAAGCAGAACACTCCTACCCAGTCCACAGATCAGGGTTTGATCCATCACCGTTTTTTAGCTCACTGCACCATCCCAGTTCAGAACCTGGCTATATGCAAATTAGTCTGTTCCTGACCCAGTGCATCATGGGAACAGGGCAGACCAAACTACCAAGCCAATTCTTCACTAGAAAGGAAACAAGCTTCCGGGGACCGGTTTCTGGCATTACAGCCGTCTTCGGCCCGGCTTGCTTGAATCCTGATGGTGCAGTGAGCAAGGGACTCGCATCCGAGTATACCCTTCCACGCTAATGGTGGCCAAAAATATTTACAAAGGGGGTGGTGATGGACAGAGTATTCTGAATTAAGCAGAACACTCCTACCCAGTAGACAGATCAGGGCTTGATCCATCACTGTTTTTTACCTCACTTTGTTTTTCTCTTTCAGTGAGTCCGAAGCTTTGGATCCAGGATCTCGATTTGGTTATCAGCGATACGATGCCTGGCAAGAAGGTCGGAAAGAAGGTTGGGACTGAACAACTGCTTCGCACGCTGGTGAAAGATATGGCGGAAATGAAGAAGCAGATGGCGGCAATGAATGGCACAGGGAGACCGAAGAAGATCATCGGGCCAGCATTGCCGGGAATAGTCCCTGCCGGGAGAGGTAAAAGGGTCAGGAATAGGGCGGCAGGAGGGGAGGCCCCGGTTCCCGAGTCACCCCCGGCGAGCCCGGTCGGTCCAGTGGGGGCCCCAGTTCCGATCCCGAATACGGGACAGCCGATCCCTGTGGTAGTTACACCCGTGAGCGAGGGGGATATGCCTCCCGAACTGGCCGCTCAGTTGGCAGCATGGTTAGGCAAGAGCAGCGAGAGTGCTCTGGCACCAGGAGACACGGCGGCAGAGGCCAGGTTGATAATGAAGCAGTTGCGGCAATCGAGAGATGCTGCGAAGGCACCTTGTCCTCTTGTTTCCCCGCAGGTTCCCTCGGATAAACCGGCACCGGTCGTTGGAACAACAGCTGCAACAGATACAGCTCCTGGTTCTGGTAAGCAGCCGTTGCCGATAGCGGGGGAGGGATCGTTACCCTCGAGGAGGGAAAAAGTGGTTCAGCATATCCCGATGGATGTGAAAGAAAGGATTTGGGCCCATAAATATGTGAACATGTTTTCGCTGTTGACCGATCACTATGAGATAGAGCACGTTAAAAATCAGAAGGAGTTGTTGCATCCGAATGTATGGCGTGCAAAAATGGCGGGTTTCAGGGTGGAGGAAACGATCGCTAATTGGGCCAGGGCGTTCGGAATGTTTACAGCAATCATGGGGGAACGTAGGCCTGAAGTATTGTCAGAATTGGCCTGTTATCAGACACGTATTATGGAATTTTTTGAATCGTATGAAGGTAATCAATGGATGGGTTATGATAACAAATTTCGTAAGGCCAAGGAGCACGACTCATCCCTGACGTGGGATTGTTTCGACTCCATTTCCTGGCAGAAGCAGGGTATGCCGAACACGGCGAGGTCGTCTTCTTTTGGCGGGAATGGCGCAGAGCCTTCCCGCCATTACTTGGCGGCGCCCTTTCGGGCAGGTGCCAACGGGGATCAGCACAACAAGAATAATGGGAACTCGGGTAAAAAAGGGGTGTGTTGGAGCTTTAACAGAGGCAAGTGCACTAGGCCACAAGGAACATGCAAGTTCAGGCATGAGTGTGCAGGGTGTGGACAGTCCTCACACCCCGAGAGTTCGTGCAGAGCAAAGAATGGTGAGTCAGGAGGTAGAGGAGGGACCAAACAGGTCTGACATCGCCCGAGGGGCACCGTTACCTACTCCGGTTGACATCATGGCATTGATCCCTTGGCTGAACCGATACCCAGATCATGTCTCCGCTGGGGTGTTGCGAGACGGTTTTTCATATGGTTTCCGCATCCCGGCGGGGGGTTTAAGGGGGGAAGCACAGTGTAAAAATCAACTATCTGTTCAACGAAATACGGCGGTGGTGCAGGCAAAGATTGCAAAAGAGGCGGCCCGAGGTCGGGTTGCGGGACCGTATGTGCACCCGCCTGTTGTTAATTTGGTTTGTTCACCGTTGGGAGTAGTCCCCAAGAAGGACCCAGGTGAGTTTCGGTTAATCCATAATTTGTCCGCTCCTAGGGGTCTTTCGGTGAACGATGCGATTGACCCGGGACTTTGTTCGGTGCGGTATGCATCCTTTGATGAGGCCGTCGCCATGTTGAATCGCCTAGGGCCCGGAGCGCTGATGGCTAAATCAGATATTGAGTCAGCGTTCCGGTTGTACACCCACAGGATCAGCGTCTCTTAGGTTTTATGTTCCAAGGTCGCTATTACATGGATAAATGTATGTCGATGGGTTGCTCCATCTCTTGTGCTTATTTTGAGAAGTTCAGTACTTTCTTGCAATGGGCGTTCACTAGAGCCACGGGCCTCACGCAGGTGATGCACTACCTTGATGATTTTCTGTTTCTGGGGGCAGCCGGGGGCACGGAATGTGAACAGGCTTTGATGAAATTCTGTAATCTCATGAAAAGTTTTGGGGTGCCATTGGCACCAGGCAAGACAGTGGGGCCCTCGACTTCTCTCGAGTTTCTAGGAATCGAGCTCGATTCAGTAGAGGGGTGCTTCCGTCTGCCCAAGGAGAAGGTAATGAAGTTTAAGGCCTCACTGGAAGTATGCATTGGCGAGAAAAAGGTAACTCTCCATCAGCTGCAACAAACTGTGGGTCAGCTTAACTTTGCCCTCAGAGTAATACCGATGGCCCGCCCATTTTCCCGCTCTATCGCACAAGCCATGGTGGGTCTCAGGGAAGGGCACCACCGCACAAGACTGTCAGCCGAGGTTCGCCAGGACATGCGCATTTGGTTGGCATTTCTGGTGGATTTCAACGGTCGTGTCGTGTGGAACAAACCACCAGCTTCCTCCGAGGAGCTGGGGTTGTGGACTGACTCGGCAGGAAGTGTGGGTTTTGGCGCCATATTTGGTGAGAAGTGGTCGGCACGAACATGGCCGGCGTGGTGGCACGATAGTGGGCTCACAGGTAACATTGGGTTCCTTGAGCTGTTCCCCATTCTGGTGGCCTTGAAAACATGGCCAGAAGGGTTTCGTGATCGTGCTGTGGTGTTCTGGTCTGATAATATGACTGTTGTTGAATGTATCAATAATCAGGCAACACGCTGCAAATGGATTTTGAGATTGCTGAAAGAAATTGTCCTGCTTTGTATGAGACTAAACGTCCACTTTAGGGCAAGACACGTGCCGGGGGTACTGAACCAGGCAGCTGATGCACTCTCTCGTTCCCATATGCAGGCCTTCAGGGGTTTTCTGCCCTCAGCGGACTTGGTGGCGGCACCATTTCCCGAAGCTCTCTGGTCTCTCGGTGCCCCGGATTACAAAACCTCGTGGGAGAGAGTCTAGCACCCAGGACAAGGAAGGCTTATGAAGGAGCGTTCCGTTCATATTGGTCATTTTTGGGTACAGCGGGGGGGGAACATTGGGGACAGGAGGAGTATGTTCTGCAATTTCTGGTAGCCCTACATCAGGCAGGCCGATCACTGGCTACAGCTAACAGGCACAGGGCCGCCATTGCCTTCATGGCACAGGCGCATGGCATCCAGAACCCCACATCGTCCTTCCTCGTAAAAAAGGCACTGCGTGGGTGGCAACGCCTTGAGGGCCGTAGAGTGGATGAAAGGCACCCGATAGATCTGGCAAGGTTGTCCCTGTTAATGTCCGTACTCCCTGCGACTTGTTCTTCTCAATCAGAGACGGTGCTATTCCGGGCCGCTTTTGCATTAGCATTCCATGGGGCTATGCGGGTGAGCGAGCTGGTAGCAAGGAATAAGCGGGATACGGGGGGAGGTCTGTGTCGAGAGCACATTCAGATCAAGGGTGACACAATGGTGGTCACAATAGCCAGTTCCAAGACCGATCAGGCAGCCATCGGGGACAGTGTGGTAGTGCAGCGGATTCCGGAGTCTCCCATGTGCCCGGTAAAATGCGTGGAGGAGTATTTGGCGCAGAGGGCGGCATCATGGGGGGGGAGTTTGTTGAGACACACCGACGCCACCCCACTGACTAGGTTTCAGTTTCAGCGGGTGTTAACAATGGCAATCGCGGCAGCGGGCTTGGACCCGAGCGATTTTGGGACCCATTCCTTCCCGATAGGGGCTGCTACAGAGGCTACAGCCAGGGGTCTGAGTGTGGAAAAAGTGAAGCAATTGGGGCGTTGGTCCTCGAATTGCTATAAAAGGTATGTGCGGTTGCACATGTTGTGAAGCCGTTGTCATGAACTCACGCTTCTTGTTTTCTGTTTGATTTTCAGTTCCGCGAGCAGGCTTTGCGGGGCGGACGGTGCAGTTGACCCGACACCTGGGGACCAGCGGTCAAAGATCACCGTCTGAGGGAAGAGTGGTGTGGGTCGTTGGCCACTCATACGTGAGGCGCGCCGCGGATGTATTCAAAGCAGGTGACATGATTCACGTTGCGGGGGAATACGGGTACAGGGTGACCTTCCACGGAAGGGGCGGGCTCTGTATTGACCAGTTTCAAGGTTTTATGGAGGGTTTGTTAGGGCGGACCAGGTCACCGCCGTCTGTAATCATAGTACATCTTGGGGGCAATGATTTGGTGACCATTGGTCGACGAGTACTTCTTGAGTTAATCTTGGCCTCGGTAAGCTGGTTGGCAAGAAGGGTTCCGGGGGGCACGATCGCATGGTCACACATGATTCCGCGGAAGGTGTGGTGGGGGGCCCTCTCTGTGGCAGCTTTGAACCACTCGGTAAGGAAGGTTAATAACAAACTAGGTAGACTGTTTCGCACAGGACAATTACATTGTGTGCCCCATGGATGTATACGGGGGGACCATATGTATCTGGAAGATGGGGTCCATTTGTCCCGGGAGGGAAATGTCTTACTCATAGGGGACTTCATAGCTTGGTTAAAAAGTTTGTGTAGCCATGACCTGTAGTAGGAGTTTTTTGGGGGGGTCCGGATAGCCGGTCAACTATCCGGCCTGTGGCGGTAAGGTCATGATCGGTGAGCAGTAATTGGAAGATCCCTAGAGGTGGGGCGCCACCCATTATGGATGGGAGCGCCCGGGGGGAGGCGGCCATTGGCCCCTCACACGGGGAGGCGGTACCCTCTAAGGATGGGGACGCCGAAAGGGAAGGCGGTCATCGGCCCCTCCCTGGGGAGGAGGGGCTACGGGCTCCTCCTGGGAATTTCCCGGGGCCAGGACATCCGCAACGGCGGATGTGGTAAGCAGTGTGGGGTGGGAGGGGGGTCTACGCTACCTTCTAGACACCTCACACAAGTTCTCGGACGACCTCCAAGATGGCGTCGAGTAAATATGGGGCCCCCGTTAAGACAAGGGAAATTGGAAGTTGGCACAGAGGTACAGTCCTCTGTGCGCCCGCCCCCTTACAAGTAAGGGGGGGAGTTATGGTATTAGGGATCTGACACCGGTTACGACCTTGCCGTTGGCCCGTAATGTTAGGATGTACAATTTGAATTTTGAGAAATGCATCGTAATGTGTAAATGAAATTGTACATGATATGAAACTGTTAATTTTATGTTTTAATTTTGTTTCATATTTTAATAAATACGGCCGGTGAGGGTAACTCCCTCACCGCCTTCCAAAAACTCAAGAACCGTTTCCGTCTTCCCATTCTTGGGGATTGTGTTGGGAGGGGGTGACGGGTATCCCGGCCATATAATAAAGCGCACTGCGACCATGCGGCTTCCTGGCGCTGGGAGTAGAAGCTAAAGAAAGGGATAGCAGCTGCCAAGAGGATATCAGCCGGAGTACGCTATGGAAAATAAGTGTGTATTGAGGGCTTTACGAAATTGGAGGAAGGTTGGGATAGACCTGATTGACAAGTGGAGGCTGTTCCAGAAAAGGGGGGCTAATACCGAAAACCTGGTGCCTCCTGTTTTGGATTTGCGAAACCGGGGAACATTAATTAGAAATTGTTTGGAAGAACGAAGGGCACGGGTGGGGGTATAGGGGATGATGAGTGAATTGATGAAGGCTGGGGCAATACGAGTGCAGGCCAGAAAGGCCAAGCATCCCATTTTAAAGAGAGATCTCTGGCAGATGGGAAGCCAATGAAGAGATTTCAAGACAGGCGTAATGTGGGAAGATTTGGGCAAGCGGTGAACAATTCGGGCAGCCGGGTTCTGAATGGCTTGCAGTCGGCGTAGTTCGTAAGCCGGGATGCCCGCGTAGAGACTATTCCCGTAATCAAGACGGGACAGAATCATTGCTAGCATGATCAGTTTGAGGGCTTCGGTGGAAAAGAAACGGGACACTTTCCGAATAATACAGAGGGAAAGGAAACATGAGGAAATTACAGAGCCAATCTGGGCATGCATGGAGAGGACCCCACTGACTTTAATGCCCAAGGTCTTTGCAGAGGCCGCTGGTATGGGCGGAGGGCCAAAGGTGGAGGGCCAGAAGGCAGACGACCAAGGGGAGATGGAATGACCGGTCAGGACCAACTCCTTCTTGTCCAGATTGAGCTTAAGTTGGTTGCGGTTCATCCACTCCGAGATGAAAACAAGAGTGGAATGAAATTTTGGTAGAGAGTGCAGCGGGGGCGAGAGGTCGAAGACAAGCTGGAGGTCATCCGCATAGTTGTATACGGAGACCCCCATGTCAAGGACAGAAAGAATAAGGGGGCGAATATAAAGATTAAAAAGAAGAGGGGACAGGGAGGAACCTTGGGGGACCCCACAGGGGACCAGGCGGGTAGGTGCAATATGGCCGGAGAGGTGGACAGCCTGTGTCCTTCCGTTTAGAAAGGAGGCGAGCCAAGAGCCGAACGCCTGCCGCGCCGACACGGTCGAGAAGGATGGAATGGTCGACCGTATCAAACGCAGCGGACAAATCAAGGAGCATCAAGGCTTGAGGCAAGTTGGAGTCCGCCTTGCTCTTGAGCTCGTCTAGGACGGACAGGACCACTGACTCTGTAGAGTGGACTGGGCCGGAAACCCGCTAGGTGGGAGGCCAAGAGATGGTTATCTCCTCAATAAAGGAGGAGAGACAGGAGGTGGTATAGCTCTCCAATATCTTTCCAAGGTAAGGGAGAAGGGAGATGGGTCTGAAATTAGAAGGAAGGGAGGGGTCTGCACCAGGCTTTTTAAGAATGGGGCGAACTATTGCAGCTTTGAAAAATTGCGGGACTAGGCCTGAGGAAATAGAAGAGTTGAGGAGAGAGAGAAAGGGATCAGGACAATGAGTGAGAAGCTCCTTTAGAATATGAGCTGGGGCACAGTCAGCCGGAGAGCTCCATCTTATTATGGATCAGAACTTGGTTGAACCATAATCTAACCCTTAACCACCAGATCCTCAGGGATTGTATGAAGCTCGAGAGAGCCAAAGATATTCAATAGTTATCCTTCATTAAATCTACAGCTGGGTTTCTGGGGCGCCCGGAGATTTATGAAAACCCGGAGGGTCTGATAAAAGCTGATCTAAAATGGGTTAAAACCAACTTCTTAAAGATTAGAGAGCTGGAAAGAGAAGAAATTGATTTGAGGAAACCGATGGTTAGGGCGCACTATTTGCTTATTTCGTCCCCATCCATACAACCCTACCTTACTATTGTAACTCTACCATTCCACCGTTGGTTGCTAACGAAATTTCGATGTAACCAGATCTATCTGTTACTAAGCGACCTGAAAGGGTGGAGTAGGCCGGAGGACGTTGCACCTTGTAAATGTGACGAGCATTCCCCACAAGACTCGTCGCATTTCTTGTTCCTTTGCCCCTTTTACACTGTGGCACGGAAAAAGTTTATTCTCCCTTTATTAAAAAATAAGGGTTTTAACCAGATTAACCCAGCACTACTTTATTTACAATTAATGGAATCGCCGGCAGTTATGTTTGGTGTTGCAAGCTTCCTTGGTGCATCTATGCGAGCCAGAAAGTTTAGATTGTCTACTCAAACGGCCTAGGCCTAATTGCCGCATTGTATTGTGATAGATTGGAAGGGATAACCTGATTAAATGCTCTATTGCCCCTTTCTTATTAATGGACTGAATTTTAATGGCTGTATATATATGAAATTGTGTATGACATATAGACAATTAGAATTTTACTTGATTATTATTTGATAATGTTTTTAAAATGTTTCCTTTAAGAATCTTTGATTGTCTAACATCATGTCGCATTTTGTATAGCATACTTTTATGATTTTTATTAATCGAATAAAGTGGATTTCCCTCTCTCTCTCTCTCTCTCAACCCAGGAAGGAACAATAAATGCCAGCTATCCAGATCGAGCACCACCCACAGCCAGTTCTCCTGCTGTCACTGCCAGCAGACCTACACTACAGTCCACACCCCCACGACCACTGCCCAAACACCGAATGCCAACGCCTCTGGAGCGCTGAGATGCATCCTCCTCAACATGCCTTCCATGCACAGACACACCGTAGAGATCTGAGACCTCCTCAACACCCTTGCACTAGACGTCGCCTTCTTTACAGAAGCCCGGAAAAACTTCACCTCCGCCCTGGATATTGCCACCACCATCCCTGATGGATGCAAGATCCAGAGGAAGGACCACCCCAACTGCCCAGGAAGGGTACTTGCAATCACACACAAGAGGTCCCTCCGACTTACGACTTCCAGCTTGAGCAACAGCCCACCCACCACCGAACACCTCCACTTCCAGATCCATATCAGCCCCAGAACAACCCTGAGAGGCACCTTTGCCTACAGACCTCGCGGACCTCGAACTGTGTTTGCCACCTCCATCCCCTACCTCGTCACACCCCACTCTATCACCTCCATGGACTACATACTCATCGGAGACCTCAACTTCCACCTCGACAACCTCAGTGACCCCAACTCCGCCACCCTTCTGTACAACCTTGACAACCTCGGACTGAAACAACTCATCACAATCCCAACCCACAAAGCAGGACACACCCTCGACCCCATCTTGGCAGGAGGTATCAACATCCACTTCAGCCACACCACACAACCCCCATGGATGGACCATCACTGTGTACACTTCCACATTGACAAACTAAAAGTGCCCAATCCTACACCCCGCCCTCCACAAAGAAACTGGAGCAAGATCACCGAGGAGCAACTCAACTCCGCCCTCAAACGCAATGGCCCCACCACCTCCACTGACGCCAACCTCGCAGCCAAAGAACTCCACAGAACGAGCTCCAACTGTGCAGACGAGCTTGAACCCCTACGAAACCCAGACAGGATGTGCCCCAGGAAGGCTACCTGGTTCACCACTGACCTCCAAGAATCCAGTCGGGCCTGCAGACGTCTGGAGAAGAACTGGAGAAACAGCGAATCATCAGAAGGCCGCACCACCTACAAGAACGCCATGACAGAACACCACCAAGGCATCAGATCCACCAAAAGGACCTTCATCCAGTCCAGGATCTTTGCCAACTCCAGCAAATCCAAGGAACTATTCAGCAACCCCCAGGAATTCACCAACCCCCCAGCAAAACCAGGGACATCACCCCTCCCAGGACGTCTGCAACAAGCTTGGCTCCTACTTCCACCTGAGGATCAATGGCCTCTATGACAACTTCAACAGCCAGACACCTGACTCTGAAACCACTCCCTCTACCAGCAATGCCAGCCAACCCACCATCTCATCCTGGACCCCAATCACCACCAAAGACACTGCAACGACCATGAAAGGCATCCATTCAGGAGCCCCCACAGACCCCAGCCCCCGCACATCTACACCAGAGCCGCCGCCGCTCCAGAACTACGACGCACCATCAACACCTGCTTTGAAACTGGCATATTTCCCGATGACTGGAAACGTGCAGAAGTCAGGCCCTACTCAAGAAGCCTTCAGCAGACCCCACGGACCTATAAAACTACTGACCCATCATCCTCCTCCCTTTCACAGCCAAAGTCACTGAGAAGACCGTCAACATCCAGATAAAGAAATTCATCGAAGAAAACTCCATCCTCGACCCCACCAATCCAGATTCCACAGCAACAACAGCACAGAAGCTGCTCTATTTGCCACCACAGACGACATCTGCTCCCTCCTCAACCAAGGACACACCACAGCCCTGATCCTACTAGACCTCTCTGCAGCCTCCTACCTCACACTCTTCGTCAGACTCCTCAAACACGGAATTCAGGGAACCGCCCTTGAATGGCTCCACTCTTCCTCGCCGAAAGAACCCAACGTATCTGACTTCCTCCTTTTCTCCACTTACCCATGGATATCAACTGCAGAGTACCCCAAGGATCGTCCCTCAGCCCTGCGCTCTTCAACATCTACATGGCCCCACTCGCTGCCATCGTTAGACAGCACAGACTCAGCATAGTATCCTATGCCAACGACACCCAGCTCACCCTCTCCCTCACCAAGGACCCCATCACCACCAGACTCCACTTCCAGGAAGGAATGAAAGATGTTGAATCCTGGATGAGCAACAGCTGCCTGAAGCTCAACTTGGAGAAGACAGAGGTCCTCCTTCTCAGACCCTCCCCCGCTGCATGGGACAACTACTGGTGGCCCATTGAACTCGGCAGCCCCCCATGCCCAAAGACCACATCTGAAAACCTCGCCATCATACTCGACTCCCCCCTCTCCATGACCCGACAGGAAAATGCCGTCACCTCCACCTGCTTTAACACCCTTTGCTTCCTCCGAAAGACCTTCAAATGGATCCCCCTAAATCAAGGAAGACTGTCACCCACACACTCACAACCAGAAGACTAGACTACGGAAACTCCCTCTAGGCCGGGATCAACACGTCTCTACCCCACAAACTCCAGACCACACAGTACACCGCAACCTGGCTCATCCTTCGACACAAACACATCACCCAGGACCTGCACAACCTCCACTGGCTCCCAGTTGAGAAAAGAGTAACCTTCAAGATACTCACCCACACCTACAAATGCCTCCACAACACCGGACGTCAATACCTCAATGACAGAATGTGCTTCCACATATCCAAGAGGAACCTACGATCCACTGACCTCGCCCTAGCCGAAGCCCTGCGTATCCGCCGAGCAAGAATGGGTGGAAAAACCTTCTCTTACTTCACAACCAAAACCTGGAACGAGCTACCGATCAACATCAGGCGCACCCCCATCCTGCACATCTTCAGGAAGACCCTCAAGGCCTGGCTCTTCGACTGACCTGGCGCTGCATCCCCCCTCCTCCAGTGCCTTGAGACCCTCACGGGTGAGTAGCGTGATTATAATTCCCTTGATTGATTGAGTGATTGATTGATATAAATGAAATATTTAGTGTTGCAATTGGCATACTTCTTCAGAATCCCATTTGATGTTGAGATTCAATTTCTTGGCAATTTTGGTCAGATGGCACACTGAACACGAACTGCATGGGTAATGGGCAATTACTGGTTGTAGGCCCCATGACATTCTTTTGTCTTGGGGTCGTGGTGTACCACATAGTCTTGCATGTTTTGTTTCCTTTTGTGGGGGAATCTTAGGTTTGCCCAGTTCAAGGTGTGTGAGTATGCTTCAGTGCTTATTGATGAGTTTTTTATGTGGTTTGAAGCCATGCAGTATGTCGTGATGCATGTTATGGCATCGCTCTGAGGAGTTCTGTTGATTGGTTTCAGCAAGCGCTCTCTGTTTTGGTTTTTGGCTCATTTTCTGCACTTGTTGATAATGTGCTTGGAATAATCTATGTTTTCAAGTCTTTTGGCTAGATCTCATACATGGTCAGTAAAAGTGTGCTTGTTGCTGCAGTTGTGGTGAATTCTCAAGCACTGGTTGTAGGGTACGTTTTCTCTTAGGGGACGTGGATGTAAATTGGTGAAATAAAGCAAGCTGGTTTTATTTGTGGGTTTGTAGTATGTTTTGGTGCTCAATCGTTAGCACCTGGTCACAAGGTTGACCAGGAAGGCCAATTACTATATATATATATATATATTACCTACTGGCGGTCGCCAGTAGGTATATATAGTTAGGATTTTTTCCCTATGGGATTTTTGAAAATTCTATGTCTAATAACTTTGGCGTTTGTGGACGGAATTGGCTGAAATTTTCAGGAAAATGGAACATTTTGTTTCTGAGCAGCCCCTGAAAATTTGGGGGGGGTTCGTCCAGGGGGGACCGAGAAAAAAGGGGGGTCCCAAAACATGTTTTTAACATTGAGTTTTCCATAGGGCGGTTAGCCTCACTTTTAGCCCGAACGGCTGAATGGATTTGCACGAAACTTGGCAAAATTGTAGGGACTGGTAGCCCGATGTGCCTTTTGTAGGTCTCAATATATGTGCTCCAGTGGATTTTGAGAAATTAACGTTTAAAAAAAGATATATATCTGTAACAGCGGACCAGGCAGCGCCCCGGTTCGCGGACCTTAAGCGTATCGGAACTTCGCGTAGCGAAGCTGATTGGCTTTCCGGTGTCTGTCAACATTCTAAACAGTCCGGAGCGGCCGCCATCTTGTCTCTCGGTAGGATCGAG
This sequence comes from Lissotriton helveticus, assembly GCF_964261635.1. Lineage (NCBI taxonomy): Eukaryota > Metazoa > Chordata > Amphibia > Caudata > Salamandridae > Lissotriton > Lissotriton helveticus. The sequence goes on along the minus strand of NC_136071.1, from coordinate 570,231,642 downwards.
AGACAAGAGGAGGCCAAAACAAAGGGGGAAATAACTATAAGGGGGCATAGTAGATCCTCGCTGACCCCCTAGGTTTAATGTGGAGGTTTTAAAGGGGCCCCGCGAAGCAAAAAAAAAAATAAAAAATTTTTGTTTTTTTTCGTGGTTAGCGCCCGGTACGCGAACCGGGAAGCGTTCTGGGGAGCGTACCACAATGAAAAATAAATGATAGACTTTTCAAATGCTGTATGTTAATTGATTGTTGGTTTTGTTGATTATTTTTTATTTTTTTTAATTTTTTAAGCTTTTTTATTGTGTTTCATAATTTATTAAACTTTCTAACATTTCATTGTCAGAAATTTCATAATAATCATGGAATATAGATTGTAGTCTCTGAGGTTGTAAAATGTCCTCATTTGCAAGGAGGTTATCTACTGCTTGTACACATTGCAGTAGTTCTTGGTCCCAAGTTTCATCCATAAATTCAATCTCATTTGGATCAATGATTTCTGTGTTGGACTCTGGAAGGACAATTTCAAATGAAATGTTTTGTTCACTTTCCATTTTCCCTGAAATTTGCATTAAAAAAATATATATTAGTAGAGGTAGGGCACTGTTGGGATTAATTTTAGATAGGCAGTTTTTAACAGAGAATTTATCTTTGGGCAGTGTATAGTATCAGAGTGGAAGTAGGAATATAAAAAAGTGTATCTAAATTTATAAGTACTACAGAGGGATAGTATATAACTAACAGAAAAAGTTTGCCATATTAACTTAAAGTGCACAATATACTTCAGTTTTAAAAATAACAACTTACCTTTAAAAAGAAGTTGAAGTTATTAATGAAAATCCTATTGAAATGTACACCAGGAAGTAGTAGTCAAAATGGCTGTGTTTCCTTCTCTTCCTTTATATATATTCGGGTACATAACCAATCAAATGTCAGGTAAAAAAAGTAGAAAATGAAAGTAACATTTTAATTGGTTGTCAATTCCAACATTTCAGATGTGTTTTGTGAAGTAATTTACCTCACGGTATTTAGAGAGGTCTACAGGCTAAATGGCTAAATGGAATTCCAATCAAATTTGTGAAAATGGTAGGGATTGGTATGTAGTATGAGCTAATCTATATTTGGTGAAATTGTCTCAAGTAAATTTTCTGTGAACTACTTTCCCACCTTTTTTGATGGTGCGCTTCCCAGGGAGCGACCCGGTACGCGAACCGTTGAGCGCCCCGGTTCGCGTACCTTAAGCGTTCCGGGAGTCCACCATTTTGTGTTTCGGTCGAATTAAGATACAAGATGGAGGGCAAATAATGTTCAGAATGGGTAGAAGGGGGCACGGTAGACTTATCTTGACCCCCTAGGTTTTCTGAGGGTGGCTGAGGAGGTTTATATGTGCGAAAAAAAAACATTTTTTTTAAAAATTTCGCGAGGTTAGCTCCCGGTACGCGTACCGGGTAGCGCCCCCGGGAGCGTACTTTGTTGAAAATTAGTGAAAAAAGTTAGAGTAAAATAATAATTGTGAGTGATTAGATGTAGGGTAGCTCTGAGAAGAGCTTTTGGGTTTATGGTACATTTAGGTACTTATAAGTAGGTACCAATGCACATTCTTAAATTCAGAGTGAAAACTCTGTTGCCCTCATCTGAGAAGTGAACTCCATCTCCTCTGTAGATATCTTGCATGTAGTAACGCAAGTTATTGTTGTACAGGGAGCCCATTCCATGGTCTCTCATGTAAGCTGAAACAGATTTGTTTACATGCTTCCTCGACTTCTCAATTTGTGGACAAAATTGGTTTGACCACCTCCATTTCTGTCTTTGGCATATATTTGAATATACCAAGGCAGTCTGAGGAAAAAGTGCCATTAATTGCTCAAAGGTGTCCTTTAAAAGCATTTCCAGACCTACACCAGTCAAAGTGCCCAAGTCATTACCTCCACAGTGCACAATTAACAGGTCAGGTTTTGGCAAATGCATAAAGGTTTTCACCAATGGTATCAATTGGTGACATTTTAATCCTCTGTGGCCAAACCACTTAATTTCCACATCTTGTAAATTGAGGTTAGGTAAATTCCTGCTTTCAACGTACCTTTGAGCCCAGTGAATATAACTATGACCAACAATCCAGACAGAAAACATGGTGAGAGAAGGTTCTCCTGCAGTCAGATGAAGTGTGGCAATGAAATGGCAGTTGAAAAAATGAGAGTTTGAAATGAAAAAAACTGTGGAGTTTCTGTGTTCATGAAGTAGTAACAGTGATTGGTGGATTTTGATTGATGAAAACAGAAAGTTAGGGTGTACAGATGTGTTGTTTGAAAGATGTATTTTGAGTGGTCAATAAAAAATCATTAAATGAAAGAAAGCACTGGATATGCAGGTGCACTGAGAGTTCAGAGTTCAATTGCAACATTGTTGTGTGAACTTGCAAACACCAGAGTTTCTCCAAGAGGTGGTTGCTATGGAAAATAGGCAGAAAGGGCAGAGGGGGAAGGGTTTTCATTTGAAAAAAAGTGAGGGAAGAGTTTTGATTGGGTGACATGAGAAATATGTGTGAAGAATTACAGCATTTCTGTGCTTTTGATAGCTGCAGACTCTGGAGTGCATACCTTTTGCTCTGCTGAAGACAAATTGGTGTGTTTCTTAGACTGTTTTCAAACTGAAAGTATTTGCTAAGGTGAGAAAATATTTCTTTACTTTAGATAGAGAATAGTGTGCTTTAAGGAGAAAATTATGATTTATGTGGCGCAAATTGCTTGTAAATATGCTCTCACATGTGCATGGAAAATTTTGATTTTGAATGTTTGTGTTACATAGCCATGTTAAAAGTGACGCAACCATGCTGGAAAGCCAATCAAAAAATGATTTCATGTGTTTTAATGACATTTTAAGTCATTTTCTGATGTGCAGTGTTTAGAAATTATGATTTGAAAATCGTTTTTGAGGAAAAGGAATTGTTTTTAAATTCATGACAAGGATATAATGGTGTATGGTTCTTTATAAGGCAATTGACTGTCCCTGATGTTATTTTTCTCATTTTAGTGTAAGACCTTCCTCTGTGGCGCAAATTGCTTGTAAATATGCTCTTACATGTGCATGAAAATTTTAATTTTGAATGTTTGTGTTACATAGCCATGATAAAAGTGACCCAACCATGCAGGAAAGCCAATCAAAAAACGCTTTCATGTGTTTCAATGACATTTTAAGTCATTTTCTCATGTGCAGTGTTTTGAAATTATGATTTGAAAATCGTTTTTGGGAAAAAGGAATTGTTTTTAAATTCATGAGAAGGACATAATGGTGTATGGTTCTTTATAAGGCAATTGACTGTCCCTGATGTTATTTTTCCCATTTTAATGTAAGACCTTTCTTTGTGGCGCAAATTGCTTGTAAATATGCTCCCACCTGTGCATGGAAAATTTTGATTTTGAATGTTTGTGTTACATAGCCATGTTAAAAGTGACCCTACCATGCAGGAAAGCCAATCAAAAAACGCTTTTATGTGTCTTAAGGACAATTTAAGTAATTTTCCCATGTGTAGTGTTTTGAAGTTATGATTTGAAAATCGTTGTTGAGGTAAAGGAATGTTGTTAAAATTTATGTGCGCCATATGCCCCCAAATTTCTTTTTCAGGGTTGCAGCAGGGTGTTCTTGAGACACCCCTGCACCTTTGGAATAAATTCCTAATTTGTGATGAGCAAATTGTTAATCGCAAATTGCACCTTCATTTATATGAGCCTCCTAGCCCATGGAAATGAATGGGTAATTTGCAATTAGCTATTTTCTCAAAGCAAATTTGGAATGGTAAAGAATCGCTATTTATTCCTTAAAATTCGCTTTTTTGGAAATGCAAAATAGTTATATGATACATATGGCGGTTGATGTCTAACAAGATAAGAAGCTTACGGATACATTTATGATGACTGGTGCAATGAAGTAGAAATCACTTACTTCATTGGTAGGCCTTTACAATAAATTATCTCCTCTGTATTCTTCATCAAGCGTAACTTTAATCTGCAATCCTGAGTAGGCCTCACCTTAAACAAACCTCTGGATAGGCCACATCTTATTGTCATCCTGAATTAATCATTTAAAATGCTAGGGACAGATTTATGATAGGTGTATACCTCTTTTGTGCCACTTAGAAAACATTGTCCATGGGGAAATGACTTAAAATGTCCTTAAGACACATGAATGTGTTATTTTAAAACGTTTGCAATTTTTTTGGGTCACTTTCAACATGGCTATGTGTCTGAAACAGTCAAAATCTAAATTTGCAATGCACAGGTGGGAGCATATTTACAAGGAATGTGCTTCATGGGGAAAGGTCTTATAATGTAATATGGGAAAAATGACATTAGAGATACTGAAATGCCTTATAGAGAAGCATACACCATTATGTCCTTGTCATAAATTTGCAAACCATTACTTTTCCCCAAAAACGATTTTCAAATTATATTTTGAAAACACTGCACATGTGGAAATTACTTAAAATGTCAATAATTCAAAATTTGTGATTCCTTAAATGCAATGTATCAAAAAAAAAATATGTAAAAAATGATATTAAGGATTTGGAAACTACCACCAACTTCTAGTTTGTGGTAATTTGCGAATTCTTTTCAAAAAGCATTTTTTTCAACAAAAAAAAAAAGGTCCCATATGACGCCCATACATGCCATTAGGGCATGTAGGTGTGCCATGTGCTCCCAAATTTCTTTTTCAGGGGTGCAGCAGGGTGTTCTTGAGATACCCCTGCACGCTTGAAAAAAATCCTATTTTGTGATGAGCTAATTGCTAATCACAAATTGCAACATTAATTCCTATGAGCCTCCTAGCCTATGGAAATGAATGGGTAATTTGCAATTAGCAATTTGCTCATTGCAAATTAGGAATAGTAAAGAATTGCTATTTATTCCTTAAAATTTGCTATTTAGGAAATGCAAAATAGTTTGATGATACATATGGTGGTTCATCTGTAACAAGATAAGAAGCTTAGGGATACATTTATGATGACTGGCGCAATAAAGTGCACATTACTTACTTCATTGGTAGTCCTTTATATGTATTATCTCCTCTGTATTCTTCATCAAGCGTAACTTTAATCTGCAATCCTGAGTAGGCCTCACCTTAAACAAACCTCTGGATAGGACACACTTTATTGTCATCCTGGATTAATCATTTAAAATGCTAGGGATAGATTTATGATAGGTGTATGCCTTTTTTCTGCCACTGTGCGTCACTTTTATGATGCAGCGGTGGTGCATAATATTTGCTATGAGGTGACAACATTAATAATTGATGCATTTAGGCAGATATGTCATAGTGTAAAAAAAAAACGTACCACATAAAACCCAATCAGCAGTAATGCAAAAGATGCACCATGTCGCAAGACAGGCCTCACTTGGGGCCATATGTATCAAGCTAATTAGCATTTGCAAAGATCAAAATTCTATGAATTTCGGCCTTTGCGAATGTTAATTAGACAAATGGTATGTATCAAACAACTTTGATGCAAAATAAGGAGTAGCAAAATTTGCTATTCCTTATTTTGCGATTGCACTGAAGCATTTGTAAATTTTGTGACTACTTAAATGCAATGTATCAAACAAAAACTATGTAAAAAATGACATTAAGGATTTGGAAACTATTGTGGTAAATTAGTGGTAATTTGTGAATTCTTTTCAAAAAGCTTTTTTTCAAAAAAAGAAAAGGTGCCATATGACGCCAACACATGCCCTTAAGGCATGTATGTGTGCCATATGCCCCTAAATTTGTTTTTCAGGGGTGCAGCAGGTGTTCTTGAGACACCCCTGCACCCTTGGAAAAATTCCTACTTTGTGATGAGCAAATTGCTAATCGCAAATTAAACCTTCATTCATATTAGCCTCCTAGGCCATGGAAATGAATGGGTAACTTGCAATTAGCAATTTGCTCATCGCAAATTAGGAATGGTAAAGAATCGCTATTTATTCCTTAAAATTCGCTATTTAGAAAATGTAAAATATTTTGATGATACATATGGCAGTTCATCTGTAACAAGATAAGAAGCTTAGGGATAGATTTATGATGAGTGGCGCATCACCAGGGATGTGACAGTCATCCTGCGCCACTGTTCCGCCACCCATGTTGTGCTGCATTTACAATGCGGCGCAGCATGGGGCAAAAACGGCACAGATGCGTGACGCATCTGTGCCGTAAAGGTGGCGCATTGCTGGAGTTGTATCGTAAGTGCGATGCAGCTCCAGCAAGGCTCAGGGGTGCCCCATCTCTACAATGCTGCGTCAAGACCTATGCCAGCTTCAAGCAGGCGCAGGGTTTTGAAGCAGCTTTCTCCTATCTGATTGTAAATGCGGCACACCATGGGTGGTAAAGCAGTGGTGCACATTAACTGGTGCATGCCTGGGGATGTGCCATTTAATATAAATCTGCACTTTAACATTTGAGTATGTGCAGGGGACACAGAGTCGTTGAGGCTTATCCAAGGTTAAGAACAGATGAGTCCTGTTCAGTGAAAAATTAGACATAGGCTTCACCTGCTCAGCATCGCTGGACATGGCTAAATAATAGCTGCAAAATGTTACTCTTGTTAAATAATTTTACTATTATAATCTGTGAGATTTGTCTCTTACTCTGCAACATCTCATTGTTGTTATCTTTCTTTAAAGATAAAGACAACCTCAACATGAGCGACAATCTGCAATCAGTTGATTTTGACCTCATCATTGAACTTGTAATTGAAACATCAGTGGATGTTGATCCATTGGATGATTTAAATCCTGAGGATGAAGAAGAGCGTGATGAGGATGCAGATTTGTCCGAATTATATGATATAGGATGGGAAGCTGACCTGCTTGAGCCTTTGGAATTATAAACATTTCTTTTTAAAATTTATAATCAATAAAAAGTAAAAAGGTAAACCGTTTAATTTAAAAATAAAGACACCTTCAAAAACAGGTTATGTGTAGTGTCAATAAAATATTAAAATATGCTCATAAAATTAGATCAGATTCACATATAAAATAGCATAGGTAACATAAATATAAATGTCATTTCTTTTCTGGTATTTCTGTATTGTAAAAATGGCAATGACTAAAAAATCTTCAAATTAAAATGTCAAGTAGTGTGTTATGTTTTTGATCACTATTACTGATTTACTGTTTGATAATAATGTTTATTAACATTTTTTATTATATTTTTCCTCAGATTCAACTGCAGATCATTTCAAGATTTCAATATGCCTACAGTACTAAGACAGATAAAGGCTGCAAAACGTCAAAGACAGCAGGAGAAAAAAAAAACGCAGCAGTCCTCTAACAAAAAGATTTCTCAAGCCACGAAGAAAGCACCGGGTAAGAGCTCTAAATATTTCATAAGAAATATTTGTAATAAAAAAAATATTACTACAGAAAATGTTTCAATCCATAACACGAGAAGTAAATCAAATGGAAAGAAAAGGACAAATGAAAATGTTACTGCTAGAGCAAGAGATAAATCTGTGCATGATAGTAGAAGGAAACAACAGTTTAGGGAGATTCGTAAACGAATGTTCCGTAACAGGATAATTGGCAATTTGTTAAAAAATATTAAGAAAGGTCAACAGAAACTAGTTTTTTATAAGAGAAAAAAAAAAGTTGAGAAAGTTATTGATCAGGCATTTGAAATTAAACGTAAGTTATTTATTTTGATAATCAATAGAATTAGGAAGCTAAACAAGGCAATTTTTGATTTCAAAAGAAATAGTAGATGGAAGAGAATAGTTAATCGTAGTAATTTTTGTGAAGTTTTTTCTGGAGAATGGATACATAGTTCAAGCTGTGAGGCATTTTTTAATGAAGAGAGTTATTTCCAGGATAATGATTTGGTGCATGCAGTTGACATCAGTGGTCGTGCTTATGAAGTGAAAGATGGTTGTCCAGTTGAAAAAGAAAAACTTGTGACAACAGAGGCAGAAGAGTTGTTAGGTAATGAGGTTTTAGGAAGACGTGCTAAGGGTCCTGTGTACACCTGGAAGTGTAGTAGTATTTGCAGTGTGCGACAGGATTCCATCAATTTGCTTTGTGATTTTGTACGGTCATTTAACAAAAAAAGTTTGAAGCAGAAAATGAGGTTGTTGCAAGAATTAGATCCTTGCAGAGTAAGAGAAGTGACAGGTTTGCATGGTCATTCACTGGCTTGTCTATCCAGGAGAGTATGCCAGAGTGTTTTTCATCATTTCAGGATGCTAGCAGTGCATCATAACAAAGTGAGGAAGTTAGTTAGACTGTTGTATTATGCTAAGAGTCCAGCAATTATGCTGAAACAATTATGCGCTGCTCTTTTGCATGGTTCTGAAATAGATGTGAAGAATATATGTGAAGAAATTGAGTTTTGTTACTTTGGAAGTAAAGAGGAGAATGTTGAAATTGAGCAAGAAGTAGAGGGTCATTTGGAAGATAGTGTACATGTTTCCAGTACAGATAATTTCCAGAGGGAAATTGCGACGTTTGACATGAAATCAAGTGAGAGGCCTAATTTCACTTGTGTGTGTTGTAGACGCACTTATTATAAGAATCAGACTAAGTTAGTGGATTTATATGCAAAAAGTGAAAGGGAAAATAATAGTGAATGGAAGGATTTTGCAACATACTTGATGGTAGAAAATTGTTTTGATTTGGGATTGGATCAACGTGTGTGTACTTATTGTTGTAACAAATTAAAACAAAACCAGATGCCTGCTAGAGCAGTTCATAATAATCTGGAATTGGTTGAGATTCCTTCTGAATTGAAGGACTTAAATACTTATGAATCTATTTTGATTCAAAGTATCCATCCCTTTCAGGCTATTGTAAGAATGGAGCCAAAGACAGGGAAATTGCCTCCATCAGATTTACAGAGAGGATTAAAGGGAAGAGTTGTTTATTTGCCTCTAGATTTCAAGAAAAACATTAACACAATTGGAGTAGAAAAAGTGGAAGAGGAACCTCTGGTTATCTTAGTTAATGGGGTTCCGACAAAGAATAAGAAAATATGGCAAGATTTAGTAGATGTTAGGAAAGTTAAAAAGGCAACATTGTATTTGAAAAAAAATAATAAATACTATAAGAATGTATATGTTGCAGAAGAGGAAGTAAGTGAGGAAGAGGATAGCGATTTGTGTGCTGGTCAAATTGAGAAAGTAGAACCCTCTACTAGTGAGGAAATATATGAACATTATAGTGTTCATCCTTTGCATTCGAAGGAAGTCATGGGGAATGCTATTGAGTTGTTTCAAATGAAACAAGCCAAAGGGAGTCCCATTAGTGTTTGGGAGGAAAGTTTGGAAGCTCGGTGTTTCCCACAGCTTTTTCCAACAGGTCAGGGAGGAAGATATGATGAGCGACCTCATCAAATTCCTGCTTCTGAATACCGGACTTTGCGATTGTATGCAGGAGATGCTAGGTTTCGACAATGCATTCCTTATTTGTTTCATCTCCTGTTTGAAAGCGATCTGTCTGGACTGTCATATGCAGTGAACCACATCTTGAAAAGTGGTATACACATGCAAAACATCTCGGCAAGTGATTTTATGGATAAAGTGAATGTCCAAGATAGTATTTTGGATTCTCACCTGATTAATCTCATGGCGTGTCAGCGTGGTACTAATGAGTACTGGTACCGTCGTCATGGTGATTTAAAATGTATGCTGAGGAACTTAGGTACTCCCACATGGTTCCTCACTCTGAGTTGTGCCGAGTATGGCTGGGAAGACTTACTTCAATTTCTACGAGAGGCAAATGCTAACGTAGAAAACATCGAATTCAAGACACCCGGAGAACTGTGCTCTTTGGATCCAGTCAATGTATGTAGGTACTTCAATCATAGATTTGAAGCTATGATGTCTTTCATCATGAATAAGAAGAATCCACCTCTTGGAGAGGTGTTGGATTTCTTCTGGAGAAAGGAGTACCAAGCAAGAGGTGTTCCTCATATACATATGTTGCTGTGGATCAAGGATGCACCTAAATTTGGAACGGATCCAGAAGACTCAGTGATGAGTTTCATCCAACAGTATTCTACGTGTGCTGTTCCAAACGCAAAGGAGAAGAAAAGCCTAAGAGAAAAAGTTCTGCGTTTCCAAAGCCATCGATGTGGAAAGTACTGCCGTCGTAAATTCCGAAACAAAGACAAGTTCTACACCAAATGTCGTTTCGGCTTTCCACGACCGGTGATTTCTAAAGGAAGAGTAAACAGTTTGATGTCTTCGCTGCGACACAATGTGATGAAGAAATCACCTAAAAACACATACAATTTGAAGAGGAACGAAGAGTCCAAGTACATCAACGACTACAACCCGGTGATTTTGTCCATGTGGAATGCTAACATGGATATACAGTTTGTGGCTGATAACTGTATGGCTGTTGCTCGGTATGTGACGTCTTACATCACCAAAAAAGAGAAGACAGAATTGAAGGATATGTGGGAGGACATTTCCCATGAAAAGAGCCTCAGCAAGAAGTTGTACAGTTTCAGTCTGAAGATGTTGTCGCATCGAGAAATCGGAGCGTACGAATGTTCTGACCGGTTGTCTTCAGCAAGTCTCTATGCCAAGTCCAGGAGTATCGTTTGGGCGAGTCTTGGTCTTGCTGCAACGCGTAATCGAGTTCTCAAACCTGTGCGGGAAATTGAGTATTTGGCGGAAAAGGAGCCAAACAGTACCGACATTTTGAAGACAAACATGTTGGATACATATTATCCAAATCGAAGCAGTCACCTAGAGAATGTTTGTCTGTATGAGGTTCTGCAAAATTACATGTTCAAGAGGAACATCAAAGAAGATACTGAGAAAGGAGTGTATGCTGTAATAGGAAGTGAGGGATGTCTGGTCAAGCAAAGAAAATGCCACTTAATAAACCATCGAAAATTGAGTGGCGAATCTCCTGAAAAAAAGGAGTTTTTCTATTTAGCACTTTTGCAACTTTTCAAGCCTTGGCGTGCAGAAGAGGAACTGCTTGGAGATTTCCTCTGTTACGAAGACTCTTTCAATGCCGCCAAGGAGACCATAGAATGTCCTGCTTTTCCCAAATATGTAGAAATGTTGAATGCGGAAATTGAGCAGGAAGCAACGATTGCAGCCGAGATTGCCAGAGACAGTTCTCAGGACAGTCAGAGTTCTGCTTCATTGAGTCAGGATCCACTAGGAGGACCTCTTATTGAAAATGAAGCTGCCACTGCTATGAATGAAGTGGAAAGAGCCATGGCACATGCTCAAGAGGATGCGGTTAACTTAGAAGAGTTGGAAAGGCAACTCAACGTTGAGCAGAGGAAAATATATGACGAAGTTACCATGCAAATTGATCATGGATTAAGTCATGATAAGAAAGAGTGCTCATGTACGTCGTTGAAGCCTGTCCGACTGTACGTGAGTGGAGAAGCGGGAACTGGAAAAAGTTTCCTCATTAAAGCAATTTCATGCTATTTGCAGGAAAGGACAGAGTCATCGCTGTCTTGTGTTGTCACTGCTCCAACTGGACTGGCAGCACATAATATTAAAGGGATTACTTTACATCGTTTACTGATGCTGCCAGTGGAGCATGACAACAAATTAGAATATCACAAGCTATCTGGAGATGCTTGTTTTGAAGTTTCAAGAATCTTGAGGAAAATGAAACTTCTTATCATTGACGAAGTAAGCATGGTTTCCAATGTCATGCTTGCCTTTGTGCATTTGAGGATGCAAGAAGTTCTCAAAACAGAGTATGATGTGTTATTTGGTGGCAAACACATCATTGTTTTCGGAGATCTTCTGCAGCTGACACCAGTGAAAGGGCAACCTGTGTTCAAAATGCTCACGCATGAAGATACCAGGAAGTGCCTAGGCAGCATTGGCAACGTCAATATATGGTTAAACTTCAATTATGCTGAACTGCATGAAAATATGCGTCAGGCGAAGGATGAAGTTTACAAGACTATTCTACAAGATGTTAGAATTGGAAAAGTGACCGAGCATGGGAAAGGAACTTTACATGCACGATTACTGTCAAATTTGTATCCAGAACAAGATGTTGTGCCTGAGAATATTTTTCAGAAAATTACTGATAAGAAATCTGGAATATGTTTGATGCCAACTCTTGCAGAATGTGCCAAATTCAACAACAAAATGTTGAATTTAGAAAAGCAAGAGATTGTGAAACTGGAAGCTATTGACAGAGTAGAGCATATGGGATCAACAATTATTTTGTCTGAGAATCTGAAAACAAAATTGGATTCATTAGAGAAGACTATATCTAAAACTGCAGGTTTTGAAAAGACTCTGAATGTGTGCTTGAACTGCCGTATAATTTTAAGAAGGAATTTACATGTTGAAAGAGGTCTGGTAAATGGGTCAATGGGTAATGTTGTTGATTTTGTAAAATACAGAAATAGAGATGGAATTGAATTTTTAAAAATTAAATTTGATGGCATTGAGGAAGTACAGCTAATTGGTCGTTGCTCTGCTAGATTTTTGCTTGTGAAAGACTTATATGTTCGCCGTAAGCAGTTTCCTGTTTGCTTGGCATATGCGGTGACAATCCATAAATCGCAAGGTTTAAGTGTAGACTGTGCATTGGTGAATATTGGCAGTTCTGTGTTCAAGGAGGGTATGGCATACGTGGCATTGTCACGAGTTAGAACTTTATCGGGATTGTACTTGATTGAGTGTGATGTCACAAACATTTGTGCGGATCTAGATTGTGTTAAGGAATACAATAGGTTAAGAAGAGAGTATGCGCCACATTTGCCTCAGTATCCTTTGTTTGAGAAACGTGTGGTAGGCCGGAAACGAAGAAATGTGACCAATACTGGGGAGGTTGTAGCAAAAAGACGAAAAGTCGATGAACCTAAAATTACAAGCAGAAACAAAGAGGATTCTGTTGAAGATGTTGTTGGTTTTCAGTTTGAAAACAGTTCTGGTGTCAACTGCTATGCTAATGTAGTAATTAATGTTTTGTTTTCTCTAAAAAATGTAAAAGAAGAGATTGTGGTCAATTCTGATCAAAGATTTTGCAGTTTGTTAAATTCTGTGTTAGAGAAATGTACCACTGATAGAAGAAACATAGAAAGTGTGTCTGAAATTAGAAATCTGTTAGATAGATGTTCAGGCCAAACACAATTCTCTCAAAATATTCAGCAAGATTGTCAGGAGTTTTTAATGTATATGCTTGATGTATTACATGCTGAAGGTGTAGATGTAGATCAGCTGTTTGGGCTTTCTTATCAATGGCAGCATGACTGCGAGAACTGTATGGTATCAAGTACTACTAGTGTAGACTCAGAAAGATTTATATATTTAACTTTGCCAGACAGTAAATCAGTCTCCTTTAATAAGCTAGTAAAAGCTGCTAATCACAACATGGAGTGTAGCCAATGTAAATCTGAAATGATGTCCACATTATTTATACGAACATATGGCCAGTACGTCATTTTAATGTTCCAACGATGTAGGCCTGATGGAACAAAATTGACAACTTTAATAAAAAATTTTGTAGCTTCGCAGTTGTCAATATCAGGAAGGACTTTTGTAACTACAGCAATTATATATCATGACGGCCCTTCAATATCATCAGGACATTACACAGCTTATTTAAAGTCTAGAAATGGTTGGTCATTCTGCAATGATTCTGTTTTAATTTTCAAAAAAAAATTGCCGTATGACCTTAAAAACTCTTACCTGGTGTTTTTAAAACCAAAATTTTAGGGAAATAATCTCGGGATGTGCTCTGTGGAATTTCAAGAAGTTCTAATGGCTCCTACACAATTTGGCCTTGAGGATAAGTGTAGTTCAGAGACATAACTTCTAATCATAGGATTGGACATCATGGAGAAATAAGTGCACTTTGAATGAGTTCAGAAAAACTGTTTCTTTTCATAAGCTAATTGAAGCAGCCAATCAAAACATGGAGTAGAGGGAATGTAAGTCTGCAATGCTGTCTACTGTTTTACATTGCTTTGTGATTAAAAGTGATGTAGAGAATTAAATAATTGTACTACTCATAGAGGTAGTGTAAGTCTGCTTCATATTAAGCAGTATCAGTGTCATAGGAAATGTAGAACATGACTGAGCAAGAAGGGGAAGATATTACTATTCCAGGATTGTGAAAATGATCTTCAACATTTTAATTGTGAAAGTTGCGGAAATGCCAAATGATGGGATTGGCTTACAAGAAATCCAAGAGTTATAAATATCTCTGACTAGATTTGGCCTTGTGGAAAATAGTGGTACAGAGCAAGAAGTCATTTATTGCATGTAACGTGTTTTTAAAAACGATGGAGGTTTTCTTTCAGAAAGTGGCGGGCTGAAAGTAATAACAGCACAAAAGAGTGTAAGCTGTTCATAGGACATCCTTGGACGTCATGGAAAGTAAGTTAACTTTAAGGAGTTCTGAATTCTGATTTCTGATGTTGTATGGGTTTTTTAAACACAATCATTTTGATTGTGTTTTTTTTCCCCGCTGTTACATGATGAATACCTTCAAGTCACTGTTTTTAGTGAATTTTGATACATTCTGAGAACAGCAAAAATAAACCATTTAAGATGTATAATTAATTCTGTACTGTTTGCATTTATGATGTATATGTAGAACTGTGTAGGAGGCATGGAGAAGGTGAGGCTTCTGTAAGTGTCAAAGTTGTTGCATGCAGTGCTGCACTTCTGCGTATTCTTTGATATGCTAGACTACATCTGCACAATGAGATAAATAAGCAAAGGAAACACAAGTGACGTGATTGTGAAATGAGCAAAATAAATTGCATGTATTTCAATTACATCATGTGTGTTTCCTATCATTACGAATCACATTGTGCAGATCAAGTTTAGGTCTGTCCAGGGAAACATAGGAGGTTTGGACTTTGTTGAAGATTGCAGTGGACATGACTCACTTCATTGGTAGACCTTCACATGTATTATGTCCTCTATTCTCTTCAACAACTCGAAATTTCATCTGCAACCCTGAGTAGGCCTCACCTGAAACAAAACTCTGGATAGTAGACATCTTATTGGCATCCTGAAGCAATTATTTTAAATTTTAGTGTCTTGCGACACTTTTCTGAGACAACAGCAATGCAAAAGATGCACCATGTTTTAAGATAGGCCTCACTTCATCTGCATCAAGATAGTGTTAGTTTAAAATGTATATCTTTAGGACTGTGTAGCTTCTGTAAGTGTCAAAGTTATTGAAAAACTGTTTGTCCTTCAATCTTTGCCCTTGTCTTTTGTAATTTTTTAATACATGTTTTTATATTTTTCAAATGTTTGTTCTCTCTTTCACAGATTGAAAGTATAGAAATAAAAAGTGAGGAATTTAACGACAATTATAAGGTAAGTATTTTGTACTCTTTTCGTTACATTTCTATCACATTGAACTACTATTAGTTCCACTGCTTCATTTCTTTAATCCTCAGTTTCCTGCCTTTGCTACTTCCCTCATTCCTTTCTCTATTACCTACTTACTCAACTCCTTCCACTTTTTTTCTCAGTCCCTCTCTTCTCATAGTTCCTCACTCTTGTTCACTCACTCCGTCTCTATTACTCTTAGTGTCTTTGACTGATCACTGTATCACTATTTGTTCATAATGCTTTCTCTGTGTAGTTGAAGCACACTAAGGGGCATATTATGAATGCAGCCAATAAAATTATTGCTCTTTTTATTGGCAGAAAACTGGTGCAAAAGCGGCTTTAGCGGCAGTTTTCTGCCGCAAAAGCAGCTTTAGCGACACATTTCTGCCGATAAAAGCTGCAAAACTTTTATTGCCTATGTTGATAATATGCCCCTATGTTATTTACATTAGGGCTATATTGTCCAGTATAACAATCAAAATTGCTCTCCAAAGACACCAGGCAAAGCAGACGCTCCCTCAAACAGATCACCAAGCGCAATTTACCCTACTTACAATCTAGCCTGTTCTCTGTCGAGACTTTAGCAATCTTTAGAGCACAAGATAAGATTTTTTTACATGGAAGAGCCATACGTATTGCAATTCTACTTAAGAAACAAGCATTGGCATAGACAATAGGTCTCGCCTTTGGGACCTTATACGTGTTTAGCCATTCAACAGTTGATGTTGCTGCACCAAGGATATTATGCTGCATAACTAAAGACTTAGAAGGTCCAAAAGTCGATACCTATTGGCTATGCCAATGCTTGTTTTTCTTTCACTTCGTTATCTATTTTGTTTTTCACAATTATACCATCTTCTGTCTGTTCTTTGGTAAATAGATCTATTAAATAGTATCTCTTCTTTACTCCCTATAGCTGTCTTTCTTGAAACATCACTCTCTGTTTACTTTCCTTATACTTACTCTTTTTTTTAAAAAAGTTTTTTTTTTGGTTAGCTCCCGGTACGCGTACCGGGAAGCTAAACCGGAAGCGAACCAAAAGAAATAGAGCTTGCCAGAGTGCTAAACATTCTAGCAATTTTTTTGGAAAGGGAAGGTAGTTCTGAAAAGAACTTTTTTTTTTATATTTTTGTTGTTTTATATTTTTTTTGTATTTTTTGAACATTTTTTGTTTTTTTTGTATTTTCTGAACGATTTTATATTTTTTTTGGTTTTTTTGGGGGGGGGGGACAACAAAAAACAGGCGTTGAAAAGGGCTCAACAGGAGCAAAAAAAAATTACTGGGGGCGGTTAGGGCAATTATGATTGTCATAAGCCAGGTTGATGGCATTAATACTCATGTTACCACATGATATCAACGCACCACAGTGCATACAAGTATGTTTCATGTGCCCAAAATTCTCTTGGATGTTTGGCACAGTTTCCCGTGCCTCTGCTGGTGTCAATGATATTGACGATGTTGACCTGGCCACAGGAGTTGCTGTTGGGTTTTGTTCCATATCCCGTATTTCCGCCCGGCTGTAATTAAGTGGATGCTTCCTGGTCATGTGCCTATGCATGGTATAGTTCCCATAGCTATACTTTTTATCAGTCCCTCTTGATAATTTCTCTTTGCAGATGAGGCAGGTGACATACCTCGCATTCACTTTCTTTTGCCCTGGAGGGATTGAATAAAACTGCCAGATGAAACTGGCTTTCCTATGGGAAACCCGGGGCACCTCTTCCAAGAACTGTGGTTCTTCTCTCTCCTCTTCCTCTAGTTCTTCCTCTTCCTCCTCTGTGTTGGTGATCACCTGGGGAGGTGGTCCTCTCTTCCCATGAGGAGGTGGAGGTGGTGGTGGGGGTGCACCAGCTGAAGCAAGTACTGAAGTCATTTCTCAAGTATTAATAAAGGTCTTCCTCTCACAATGATGAAAGTCAGAGTGAGGAAAGAAGGAGGGGTTTTCATCATTTGGAAAAAACAATACTTCTCAACCAATGAAAAGTGTTATTTTTTGGTCACCTGACCTAGCCTTCCATAATTATGAAACTAAAAGTGAAATGAACCAATGAAAAGCTTTATTAACAAGTCACATGACTCTAACTTTCATGTTACGCGCTGCGGAACGCTCCCCGGTTAGCTTCCGGTTCGATGTGCTTCGCGCCTCGGTCCGCGCCCAGGGACACTTCCGGGTGCGCTAACGCAGTACGTCACAAGACGCATTTCGCGGCAACGCGATACGTCGCGCTTTCGCGCCGCGGATCACTTCCGGGGAGTTGCGTTTCGCGCCTCGGTCCGCGCCCCGGGGCACTTCCGGGTGCGCTAACGCAGTACGTCATAAGACGCATTACGCGGCAACGCAATACCGTCACTATGTTGATTTGTTACCGGTTCGCGGACGGGATCGCGGAATCGAATTGAGCTAACTGGAAGCTTCCCGGTTAGCGGACCGGGAGCGAAACCAAAAAAATATTTAAAAAAAATTATTAATAAACATATAAAATATATTTTTGGATTTAAAGAAGAATACATTTTACTTCTGTAGATATTAGCTTTTAAAAAACCAATGAAATTCACTGAAAAAACCATAGGTTATAGACCATATATAGTTAGGAATTAGCATTTACAAAACCTTGAAAATTCACTGAAAAAACCATAGGTTATAGACCATATATAGTTAGGAATTAGCATTTAAAAAACCTTATTTTACTCACACAAAACCATTGAAATTCCATATATAGTTAGTTGTACTAACTATATATCGCGCACCCGCAATCCACTGCTGATGATGTCACATATTACATCATTCATGACATGGTCAGTGACATCACTGATGACATCTCAAATGACATCACTGATGACATCACTGATGACATCTCAAATGACATCACTGATGACATCACTGATGACATCTCAAATGACATCACTGATGACATCACTGATGACATCTCAAATGACATCGCTGATGACATCACTGATGACATCTCATTTGACATTACTGATGACATCACTGATGACATCATTCATGTGATAATACGATGAAGCTCTTCAGACTCTAATATAACCTTAGATACAGTAAGTGTAAACAGACACTCACAGACTGTCACTCATCCATAGAGTTACACACACACCTAGTCAGTCATGGAAAGAATCAATCACACATCCATTTTCTCAACTATACAGTTATACACACCTTACTTATTCAAAGATATACTAACACATATTTACTCTCTTATACAATCCCTGATACAAGTTCACAATGATCCATACAGCCACTCACACATTCACTGGCTCTTATGCACAGTTATTTATATATGTCAACTCTCACATGTACTGTTTTTTACATATGTACTTACTTTTACATGCAGCACTGAGATATCCATTCACTCACCCATACACTCATGCACACAGTCAACCGCCCATACAGCTGTTTCCACATGCACTTTTGAACCCATACATCTAGTGAATCAACTGCTCACACATCTATGCACAGAGTCATACACCTACCAGCCACCAATACACACTCTCAGTCTCCCATACAAATACGTAGGAAACCAATCAATAACGCATATAGTTAATCATATAGCTAATGATCAACACATGCAGCAGTTTATAGAACAACAAAGATAATGATGCACAAATTGAGACAGTTTAGTCACTAACCCATGCACTCAGTGAGACACATTTAACCACTCACTCATACAGTCAGTCATGCACCTAATAAATCCTTCATCCAGACATTTATAAATCCACTAATTCTTAAATATGTAAGACATATTTTAACTTTACAGAAACATACAGTCACTGGATGACGTCATCAGTGATGTCATCAGTGATGTCATTTGAGATGTCATCAGTGATGTCATCAGTGATGTCACTGACCATGTCATGAATGATGTAATATGTGACATCATCAGCAGTGGATTGCGGGTGCGCGATATATAGTTAGTACAACTAACTATATATGGAATTTCAATGGTTTTGTGTGAGTAAAATAAGGTTTTTTAAATGCTAATTCCTAACTTTATATGGTCTATAACCTATGGTTTTTTCAGTGAATATATATATATATATTCACTGAAAAAACCATAGGTTATAGACCATATATAGTTAGGAATTAGCATTTAAAAAACCTTATTTTACTCACACAAAACCATTGAAATTCCATATATAGTTAGTTGTACTAACTATATATCGCGCACCCGCAATCCACTGCTGATGATGTCACATATTACATCATTCATGACATGGTCAGTGACATCACTGATGACATCACTGATGACATCTCAAATGACATCACTGATGACATCACTGATGACGACATCCAGTGACTATGTTTCTGCAAAGTTAAAATATGTCTTACATATTGAAGAATGAGTGGATGTATAAGTGTCTGGACGAAGGATTTAGTAGGTGCATGACTGAATGTATGAGTGAGTGATTAAATGTGTCTCACTGAGTGCATGGGTTAGTGACTAAACTGTCTTAATTTGTGCATCATTATGTCTGTTGTTCTGTAAACTGCTGCATGTGTTGATCAGTAGCTATATGAGTAACTATATGGGTTATTGATTGATTGCCCAAGTATTTGCATGGGAGACTGAGTGTGTGTGTGGCTGGCTGGGAGGTGTGTGACTCTGTACAGATCAATGTGTACTTGTATCAATGATTGTATAAGAGAGTGAGTATGTGTTAGTATATGGTTGAAAACGTAAGGTGCTCTATGTTTAACTGTATAGAGTAGAAAATGGAAGTGTGATTGATTCTTTACAGGACTGACTAGGTGTGTGAGTAACTCCATGGATGAGTGGCAGAGTGTGAGTGTCTGTATAGGTGTATGAGTGCATATGATAGTGTTCTAAACATGAGTGATTCTATGTATGAATGATTGTATGGGTGAATGAGTGAATGTGTGTGTAGACGTAGGAATCAGTGAGTACGTATGTAGTAACTAGTATTGGTGTGTCAATGGTTTCAAAAATTATACTCTGTTTTTAACACTGGGTGAAACAGAGGTTATATTAAAATGTGAGGAGATGCATTGTATTGTCACATGAATGATATCATCAGTGATGTGGTCATTGATGTCAAATGAGATGTCATCAGTGATGTCATCAGTGATGTCATTTGAGATGTCATCAGTGATGTCATCAGTGATGTCACTGACCATGTCATGAATGATGTAATATGTGACATCATCAGCAGTGGATTGCGGGTGCGCAATATATAGTTAGTGCAACTAACTATATATGGAATTTCAATGGTTTTGTGTGAGTAAAATAAGGTTTTTTAAATGCTAATTCCTAACTATATATGGTCTATAACCTATGGTTTTTTCAGTGAATTTTCAAGGTTTTGTAAATGCTAATTCCTAACTATATATGGTCTATAACCTATGGTTTTTTCAGTGAATTTCAATGGTTTTTTAATAGCAAATATCATAAGCTGTCGAATGTCAAGTACGTGGTAAGTGAAAACATTTTCGTGTTTATGCACACTGATCTGCTTTGAATGGTGCCCCCCCCCCTCATTTCTATTAGGAGTACTCTCTCTTTGCAGATAGTGAAAGGTAGTTAACGCAGGCCTTTGCCCCCGTTGTAATCCGTCGTGCCTGCTTCTCTCTCCATTTGATTGATTGTTATCCAAGTATTTACTGTTTTAGAATTAGTTCTCTTTGGTTCATTCTCTATTTACAAACAAACACAGAGTCGCAATACTCTGTTTAGTCTTTGCAGATAACGAAAAATCGTGTAAAAAAAAAGAAAAGGAATCGAGCAAAATCAGTAGGCCACTAATGGGATCTCTTTTTGACCTCGCTAAAATAGAAACATTAGGAACAACCCCTCATGACAAATACAAAACTAGTGAGATGAACTGAACTCCACACAATGATGGCTGCAAAACAGCTCGGCTCCGCCACCCACCCCGCCCAAAATAACGATAAAGAGCGGCTGCCATGATTGGTTGCGGAATGGCCACAACGGAGCTACGAAATGGTGCTGCTCTCATGCTAACCCCAGCTTTGGTCTGAAACATCCAGAAACACTGTAGACTACCAATTCGATCAGTTCCGGTAGCGCCCCAATGTAACCCGGTAGAGAAGAACTAGCCCTCCCCTCTTTGACTGATGGTTCTTGTTGCCTGTCCTTTCTGTTGTCATTTAACAGAACTATTTAGCCTGCTGAAAGGGGTTGTGTTTCGACCGCTGGTTGGTGGAGACATTTTGACTATATTCTGGACCTGCGTTGTCGCGTAATGCGTCATATGACGCGCCGCGTTAGCGCATCCGGAAGTCATCCGGGGCGCGCAGCGCGTAACGTAAGCATAACAAGTCATGTGACTTGTTAATAAAACTTTTCATTGGTTCATTTTACTTTTCTTATTCTAATGATGAAAGCCTTGGTCATATCACCTAAAAATTACGCTTTTAATTACTTCCGAACATTATTTTCTCTTAAATATATGTTATAATGTTCCAGGCTAATGTACTTTCCCGGAAATTTTACAACTGTCCTGCAAGTAAAATATATTCTTTTTTCGAGAAAAAGAGCGTTTCTTCGTCCCATGACGGAGCCGTTGAGCAAAAGAGGGTCGACCTGCTGTCTTAGTCGCCGATACGCCTGAATATGAGATTCTTATCGATCACTTTATGTTGCAGGAATAGAAAACACAACAGCCCTTGACCATTTATCTTTACTGCGTTCCTTCGTATTATACCTTTTACCCTTCATGTAATTGGTCTACTTTATTTCACTTGCCTTTTAATGATTCTAAAACAGTGACTATTATTAAAAACTTTACCAATGTATACACTACTACCATGTTTTCTTTTAAAAACCTTTATTGTGAAAATTTCATTATACAAATACGAGCCTATAACCACGTGGGCCTGCCACGGAGCAAACTGTAATCGTATATGATGAATAGACATTTACACTGTAGAGGAACGTAACGGGCGGGCCATTAGGTTGCAAAAACTAAGGTGTCTAACAGTTACGGAATCGGTGGACGTACATTTTATAATTAAAATACGACAGGGCCAGTTACAATAAAATTATCTAGATATACATTTGCGGGCAAGTACCATGGGTGACGTTAATTCGAATTTTCAACAGTACAGTAATCAATAACACATCAGAACTTAATATCAATAGGGATGTCGAAATATTCAATCAATTCTCGTCCCCGCCCGCCATGTGCTTCAAAACTGCATACGTATCTCGTGATTTCAAGGTTCTGCAACCAGTACACAACAAGGAGTTACGAGTCCCATTTATTCCGGCGCCATTTTGGGCGAGGACGGGCAGGTCCAGGATATAGTCAAAATGTCTCTACCAACCATCGACTATGATGATGTTCATATGCTGTATTTATTAGAGTAACACTCATCTGCCCACATGAAATTAATTTACCACAATCTAAACATGTCATTTTAATCTTTCCAAAGTTCTTCTAAATATTTGGGACCGTTTCCCTTGCCTCTGAAGCTCTCAGTGCCACTTCTTTGATGAATGTACTAGCAGGTCAGGGGTTCTCCTCCAAATCTCTCTTTTATGCAGCACTATAATTAATTGGTGCCACCTCTCCATATGACGATGCATGGTATAGTTACCACAACTATATATTTTTTCGGTTCCTCTGGAGAGTTCATCGTGGCAGATGAAGCGTGTAACATACCGGGCATTTACCTTTTTTTGCATGTACAGGAAAGGAAAAAAAAATCGAGCGTTCGAGTTCTTAGGTGTCCCAGGGCCATTTTAGTGGACCAGGCCCAAATCCAAAGAACAGCTATCTCACAGGCTAATGGGGCGACCCACGCCGAGTTTCAGCATTGTAGGATGACCACACAAGTACAGCAACTTGCTAGACATCACCTCGGTGCCATCCGGATCTCGGCGCCCCACTGCAGATGAAGTGCCTCTCAACTATGAAACCACCACGGTGACATCCGGATCTTGGCGCGTTGTGCTGCCTTCGGCCTATTCGCACATCGGTCCGCTACTGACGCCATCTCACAGGCTAATGGGGTGACCCACGCCGAGTTTCAGCATTGTAGGATGACCACACCAACTTGCTAGACATCACCTCGGTGCCATCCGAATCTTGGCATCTCAACGCCTAGTGGTATCTTCCATACAGAAAATATTGTTACGCTGCCTTTGGCCCCATTCGCACATCAGTCCGCAACTTAGACATCACCTCGATGCCATCCGGATCTTGGCATCTCAGCGCCTTGTGGTGTCAGTCAGAAAATATTGTTGCGCTGCCTTTGGCCCCATTCGCACATCAGTCCGCTACTGACACCATCTCACAGGCCAATAGGGCGCCCCACGCCGACTTTTACCATTGTACGATGGCCACACCAGTGGCACAACTTCCTAGACATCACCTCGGTGCCATCCGAATCTTGGCATCTCAACGCCTAGTGGTATCTTCCATACAGAAAATCTTGTTACGCTACCTTTGGCCCCATTCGCACATCGGTCCGCAACTTAGACATCACCTCGGTGCCATCCGGATCTTGGCATCTCAGCGCCTTGTGGTGTATTCTCTTCAGAAAATATTGTTGAGCTGCCTTTGGCCCCATTCGCACATCCGTCCGCAACTTACACATCACCTCGGTGCCATCCGGATCTTGGCATCTCAGCGCCTTGTGGTGTCTTCTACTCCGAAAATATAGTAGAAAATATTGTTGCGCTGCCTTTGGCCCCATTCACACATCAGTCCGCTACTGACACCATCTCACAGGCCAACAGGGCGCCCCACGCCGACTTTCAACATTGTAGGATGGCCACAGAAGTGCGACAACTTACTAGACACCACCTCGGTGCCATCCGGATCTTGGCATCTCAGCGCCTTGTGGTGTCTTCAAATCAGAAAATATTGTTGCGCTGCCTTTGGCCCCATTCGCACATCGGTCCGCTACTGACGCCATCTCACAGGCCAACGGGGCGCCCCACGCCGACTTTCAACATTGTAGGATGGCCACAGAAGTGCGACAACTTACTAGACACCACCTCGGTGCCATCCGGATCTTGGCGCGTTGTGCTGCCTTCGACCTATTCGCACATCGGTCCGCTACTGACGCAAACTCACAGGCCAACGGGGCGCCCCACGCCGACTTTCAGCATTGTAGGATGGCCACACCAGTGCGGCAACTTACTAGACACCACCTCGGTGCCATCCGGATCTTGGCGCGTTGTGCTGCCTTCGGCCTATTCGCACATCGGTCCGCTACTGACGCAAACTCACAGGCCAACGGGGCGCCCCACGCCGACTTTCAGCATTGTTGGATGGCCACACCAGTGCGACAACTTACTAGACACCACCTCGGTGCCATCCGGATCTTGGCGCGTTGTGCTGCCTTCGGCCTATTCGCACATCGGTCCGCTACTGACGCAAACTCACAGGCCAACGGGGCGCCCCACGCCGACTTTCAGCATTGTAGGATGGCCACACCAGTGCTGCAACTTGCTGGACACCACCTCGGTGCCATCCAGATCTTGGCGCGTTGTGTTGCCTTCGGCCTATTCGCACATCGGTCCGCTACTGACGCCGCCTCACGTGCCAACGTATTTTCTCCTAATTTTACACCCTATGCCGCATAACAGGTCATGTGACTTGTTTATAAAACTTTTCATTGGTTCATTTTACTTTTGGTTTCCTAATGATGGAAGGCTTGATCATGTGACCTAAAAACAACACTTTTCATAGGATGAAAACTTTTTTTTTTCCCCAAACGATGAAAGCCCCACCTTGTTTCTGGATGTTTCAGACTGAAGCTGGCGTCAGCATGACAGCACCACCATCTCGTAGCTCAGTCGTGGTCATTCCGCGAGCAATCATGGCAGCCGCTCCCCACCAGAAGCCTGCAGGAGTCGGAGCCCCCAAAACTTTTGATGAATCCTCAAGGCGGAGGGGACGCTTTCGAGAATGAGGTCCAAGACCTAGCAGACAAGCGTCCGATTTCCAAGGTGTCCCAGGGCCATTTCAGTGGACCAGGCCCAAAAAGGAAAGAGCCTGCCGCCATTTTGAGAGTCCTGTGACAGCCGCCTATCGCTGCACCGCAAGAGTGGGCGCAACTCAGCTGAATTGCGGCTTTTGACACAGTGGACCAAAAACGGACGGAATGGCAACTGAAACGGTAAAGGGGCGCCCCACTACAACAGATGACACTCCACCTGGAGAGGCCCGTTCACGCCGCCTCCCCCGGGGCGCTCCACGCCGTTATTCGGAGCAGCATTGTAGGATACCAAAACCAGTGCGGCAACTTACTGGACATCACCTTGGTGCCATCGTTCTGCTGCCTTGGAACTATTCGCGCAACAGTTTGCTACTGATGACCCACCCCCCGCGACGCCCCATGCCGTTATTTGCTGGGTGGCAACTTACTAGACATCACTTTCGTGTCATCTAGATTTCAACGCGTTCTGCTGCCTTGCAACTATTCGCACAACAGTTTGCTACTGATGACCCACCCCCCGCGACGCCCCACGCCGGAAATCTGGACGTTGTGCTGCGTTGGGACTATTCGCACAGCCGACCGCTACTTCGTTGTTTTTCCCTAAAAATGTTTATATGTTATTACTATTTTTGTTTTCTTGTATATATTTATAAATTATTAAAGTTTTATAATCTTACTACTTTGTCGGAGTGCTATATATTTTTAATGTGACACATAATTGTAAAAACTTTGATGTACAAACAGTTATCCCTGGAATCTTCCGCTTCAGGCTCGGTCCCCTCCCCAATCACAATACAGGATGGTTTTCAGATAATAGCAACGCTTCTGCTGTGACGAATCTCATCGAGTGTGGGCCTTGATCTACTATAACTCCTTTGAAGAGGGGTGATTCTTTACAGCTGTGGCCATAAACTACATCTGCAGGGCTAGCTGATACCCTAGGACCAGCCTGGACAATCGGACACAGAGGAAAAGGAGTGTCAGAGGGTGCGGTAGTGAATAGGGCGAAAGGGAGGTGTCGGGCGGGCACAGGGTGTGATTCTCAGGGAACAGCAGCGCAGATGGGGGAGGTTTATTACCCATGCATAAGACAGAGAGCGGGGGTGACCACTGCCTGGGGGAGATGTTTGCGAGGGTGGGGAGCCATGCTAAGGATCGACAGCGTGCACAGAGTGGGTCTGGTCAAGGCATCTAAAATGGCTGCCGTGCACGACAAAAGTGTGGCATTTGAAAAAAGACAAGATGGCGCAGACAATGTTTTTCAACACTTCCTGATTTCCTTCGAATCGAACGTTAACAGACGTTGGGGCATATTACCAAAGTTAAGCGATATTTATCCCTAACGATGCTTAGCAACGATTTTTTTACCGTCAGAAATTATCGCAGATAAACCTTGCTATTATCAAGGTTTATCGGAAATACGATAAAAAACGACCGCAATGCATTAATATCGCTGAAAACTCAGCGATATTCATGCATTACCGAGCTAATGCTCTTAGCCATGTTATCCACCTCCCATTGGATAACATGGCTAAGAACTGCTCAGGGCAGGTGGTAGCTTTTAGAGATATTCGCCCTTATCTCGAATATTTCCAAAAGTTGATAATAGGAGATAGCGATGTTAGCGACTGTTTCCAGTCGCTAACATCTTGGCATGCCCACTTTGCATGTCATTAGTGATAAATATCACTCACATGCAAAGTGGGGCCCAAGATGGTCGCTATCTTCTACTAGCCATCGCTAACTGGTGTTAGCAACAGCTAGGTAATACACATATAATTTTATCTCCGCGAAGCGGAGCGCTGTTACAGATATATATCTTGTTTCTGAACGTTAATTTCTCAAAATGCACTGAAGCACATATATTGAGACCTAGCAAAGGCACATCGGGCTACCAGTCCCTACAATTTTGCCAAGTTTCGTGCAAATCCATTCAGCTGTTCGATCCTACCGAGAGACAAGATGGCGGCCGCTACGGACTGTTTGGAATGTTTACAGACACCGGAGAGCCAATCAGCTTCGCTTCGCAAAGCTCCGTAACGCGAAAAGTACGCGAAGCGGTGCGCTGTTACAGATATATACCTTTTTTTGAACGTTAATTTCTCAAAATCCACTGGAGCACATATATTGAGATCTAGCAAAGGCACATCGGGCTACCAGTCCCTACAATTTTGCCAAGTTTCGTGCAAATCCATTCAGCTGTTCGATTATTATTATTTTTATTTTTTTTTGCCCCGCGGGGCCCTTTTAAAACCTCCACATCAAACCTAGGGGGTGAGCGACAATGTACTATGCCCCCTTATGGTCATTTGCCCCTTCGCTTCGGCCTTCTCTTGTCTCTCGATCCTACCGAGAGACAAGATGGCGGCCGCTACGGACTGTTTGGAATGTTGACAGACGCCGGAGAACCAATCAGCTTCGCTTCACAAAGCTCCGTTGCGCGAAAAGTCCGCGAACCAGTGCGCTGCCCGGTCCGCTGTTACAGATATATATCTTTTTTTAAACGTTAATTTCTCAAAATCCACTGGAGCACATATATTGAGACCTACAAAAGGCACATCGGGCTACCAGTCCCTACAATTTTGCCAAGTTTCGTGCAAATCCATTCAGCCGTTCGGGCTAAAAGTGAGGCCAACCGCCCTATGGAAAACTCAATGTTAAAAACACGTTTTGGGACCCCCCTTTTTTCTCGGCCCCCACTGGACGAACCCCCCCCAAATTTTCAAGGGCTGCTCAGAAACAAAATGTGCCATTTTCCTGAACATTTCAGCCAATTCCGTCCACAAACGCCAAAGTTATTAGACATAGAATTTTCAAAAAACCCATAGAGAAAAAATCCTAACTATATATACCTACTGGCGACTGCCAGTAGGTATATATATATATATATATATATATATATATATATATATATATATATATATATATATATATATATATATATATATATATATATATATATATTTCTTAACATTGAACTTTTGTAATTTGGCAGAAATTGGGGAAAATCAGACACCAAAAGTTCCTAACTTTATAGGTTGGGGTCAAGGTATAGTGACTAGGGACCTGGTTTATTTTGTAACTGTCGGGGTACTATCTCGAGTGGGTATAGTGATCACAATACTGCCAGGGTAAAACTCCTTTTGCTGTCTGCTCAACAATTATCTCTGCATAAAAGAGTCATTAATTTGCCCACCAAGGGTAAGAGCCTCAGACTTAGATGGCAGGTTTTAGATATCCCGTTTGTGTTAGTTGTAATTGTTAGAGCTAACATTGCCCTTGTTTACTGAACCCCAGGCCATCTGCTAATCAAAGATCATCCACCCTTGGAGGTAATCATATCTTTTGTAAATTTTAATAACTACACCAAATGTTTTCTTAGAACCACCATTAAACACACTGATGCAATTCTCCAGGCTGGCTCGATAAGGACTGTAGGGCTGCTAATGAAAAGCTGCAAGACGTCTTACACTCTAGGCCTATACATAGGAATATTACATCTAAAGCTATGCACTTTTATAGGTGGACCCTTAAAAAGCATAGGGCAGCCCTTAAGGAGGAAGCCTGTAACAGACTAACTAAGCTGTGTAAGGAAAAGGACTCTAAGAATTTCTAGGCCATAGTCAGAGATCAACGACAAATTGTTAATAGGAGTGATGGTATGGGCTCAATATGAATGCCCACAGCTGGGCTAGTCATTTTAAACACATTAATTTGTTTGATAATCATACATCCGTAGACCCAGATGAGGCTTCTTCTCTTTTTCTCCGAGCCATTAGATTTGATCTTGATGAGGTTGTAGTATTCTCATGTCATGGTATTTCTCCTCCTACGTTACCCTTTCCCTAGCTGGTCAGCCTGTGTGTGTATTCTGAGTGGAATGTTGGTGTGTGGGCTATGTGTAGAATGCCTGGGTGACTGGATGAGGAGTGACAGTTGGCAAGAGGGGCTGAGCAGCTAGCAGGCTGCTCCTGGTGGGGTTGCTGATTACCACAAACAGACTGCCTTACAAGACTTATAATGCTGTTATGTCAACCTGTGAATAAACCTACTTGGTTTACATCATACCAGCGTGGCGTGATTACTACAGAGGTAACTAAGGCTATTTCGTTCAGTGCCTCCAAAAAGGCACCTGGGCCAAATCGGCTCCCTATGGTCCTTTATAAGAAGAATATTGCCCAGTGGGCTCCCATTTGTTTCCATACCCTTGAACGCTGCAGTATCAGATTCTTGTTTTCTGGTTGCAAGCTATTATAGTTCCAATTTTTTAAAAGGACAATAGGTAGGACCCACACTGTTAGATGCTGATCTCACTTCTGGTTCCGTGGTAAGGAGATGGGACGGATCATCTTGCACAGGATGGAGGTTTGGGTTAAGCAGAAGGCGACATTACGCAGGGTCCAAATAGTATTTAGGGAGGGCCTGAAGACCCAGAACAGTGTCTCAATCTTTATTTGTGAGGAAATTGCTAAGAAAGGCTTCCTTTATCTTGCCTTCTTGGACCTGAGTAGCACATTTGATCGTGTTAACCAATCCAAACTATGGCTTATCATTCAACAGATGGGCAAGTGCCAAGATTTGGTGGACTTTTTACGTGCAATGCATCATTAGCTCTCAGCGATGGTGTTGTATGGCACAGATGGGGAATGCTCAGAACTTTTTGCCTTGTCCTGAGGTGGACGCCAAGGTTGCCTTTTGGCCCCAATTTTGTTATTTTTGTAAATAAATGACTGAAATGCATTCCTTATAAGAAACTGTAAGGACTTACCAAGTGTAAACTCAAATTTGTTGCTGGCCTTATTGCATGCTGATGATGCGGTCTTGCTCTCGCGCACCCTTCATGTACTTCGGGCTTCAGTTGAGAACCTTGTTGTATTTATGAAATTATGGATCTAGATACCAATATTATCAACACGCACTATATGGTATGCGATTCACAGCGCAGCAAAGTCAGAGCTACTTCTATCAAGGGAAATAATATTATGCAAGTCAGAGGATTTTCCTACTTAGGAATGATGCTTGACGCTCATGACAACTCTTTGCGCTGCCTCTTTAGTTGCTGCTCCTGCTTTAACCATGCTGTTTGATATCGTTGAAAGTTGGAATAAACACATACTGCCCTTATTAGAAATGTATGTATAAAGTGAAATGCTTACCGGTACTTATGTATGGGGCTGGCATATGGGGGTTTTGAGATGGACCTGTCTCTAGAGGGAAAGACCGTTTTTGCAGGCGACTGGTAGGGCCATTCCCAGTAATTCTCCATTTTTTTTACATGAAGAACTGGGTATGACCTATGTGACTGTTTTGGTGGGACTGGCTCTGCTTCTTTTATGAGCTTCTACATGGAGTAACCCTGAAGCGTTGTTTAATCGAGAAATTAGTGATGATTGCTTGTCTTGTGAGTATGGGCTAAGGATCCCATGGCTTGATTATATATGGACAACTGAGGTAGCCTTGAGTAAGCCAGAGTTGTTTACTGAACCCAAGGACATCTTAAAAGTTGCGTAGTGGCTGATAGAGAAGGCAGGGAGATTTTGAAGCTTAACACAAGAGAGATGATCTGTATTCAAACTGTAAACGATGTTGAGCCATATCTCCCATATGTAAATAATACCAGGGACAGATGTTATTTATGTTTGACCGTAAAAGTGTATTTTACTCTGTTCATGGGACGAATCCTCTCCCCAAACTTTGGAGCATTTCTTATTTTTCAGTTAATTTTAGCAAACTGTCAGAAGTACGTTTTTAGCCCCAATCTTTAAAAGTCAGGGTTTTCTTCAATATAAGCCTGCATTTTATTATCTTCGAATGCTCCCTGACTACGAAGTATGCTATTCTGTGTTTGACATTTTTAAAAGTGCTCTTCCCTGGCAAAAGTCTATTGCTTTCTAGATTTTCCTTATTTTCTCACTGGGTATATCATAGTATTGAGTTCTGTATACTGAAGTGGGAAGGCTTTTATGGGATAATGAATTACTGAATGTCCGCATTATTTCCCTTATTCTTCTGCTTTTAGTGTTTTTAATATATCAACAATATTGCATTTTAACCCCTTGCATGCTCATTAATGATTACATTGTTATAATTGAATAAAGAATTCAAACAAAATACTTCAAAGTAAATGTAGCTTTAATGGAAATGATACTAACAGTTGTCTTTTTCATTTTAAATAGCTATTTTGAAGCATTTTTGAAGCACTTGCAAACAAAGCTGTGGATTCTAATTTGATCCTTTTCTTAGTGGCTGCATCATATTAATCTTAAAGTGACTGATTCACAAAGGTAAACTTACACTTTTGTGTAGGTGTACTATTTTTTTGGTATTCACAAACTACGAGTTTCATTTTACTAATAATAATTTTACCACTGTAGAGACTCCGCACTTGTTTTATACACTCAAAATTGGTATCAAAGGAAACATACTCAACATTTTTTGAGAAGAGTACATTTAATTATCCTCTCAGTACAAATCATTGTTCAGAACGATTATATCTATATCAATCTATCGCACACACAGTACAAAGACGCCTATTCAAGACGAAACATTAAACATCAATCACCAAATGTTTTTACAATACAATATTCATAAAACGTGACATCAAAATGAAAACCTAACAATTAAATTAAACAAAAAACAATAACCCTACAAAAAATAAATATTTGAACTAGTGTCTCCCTCTAATTATAGGAGAACCACTAGGAGGAAATCTTCAACGTGTAACACTAAATAGGTATTCTCCTTGTTAGCCTGACTCAAGTGTAACACAACACAGTTCACAAAAATCGCTATTATTCCAAGATTCCTCCACTGAAGTGTCGACGCGACCAAGTTTCATCCTTGTCTTCTTTGGCTTCTTCAGGACAGGGTTAAATACAAAACTAAAAACAAAACAATATCATCATATAACTTCTATCCACAAGTTAAGGGGGGAGCATACCGACAGTGGGTAGTGACTGCCCAATACGTAAGTGGAACCAACATGCACCCAGTGATAACGGACTCTACTAGAGTCTCTCAGCTGCTTACTTATTAATAATAAATCAAGTGATTACACAAAGAAACCAATCTAAACACACCCTCCATAGTTCACAGAACAAAAAATCTCTATTCGCCTGTGATCGATAAGATCCTAATCACCACCACCACCACAATACTAAATAGTGAATCATTCAAAAGGGGGGTAGATCTAACTGCTCCTCCAGAGTGCAATACATTCAAGTCCCCAAATGGGCTCATCAATTGTTAAGTACATGCACTGCCCGACAAGGCACTTACATCTCGAGATCAGACAGAGATGATCTCTCAGGTGCTGGTAAAAATCACAGTGACCCCAGTTCAATATCTGTAGCCAAAGGATACAAGGCAGAGATCAAACAAAACTGAGATAAACCAGCACCTCTTTGTACTATCTCATATCTGCTACACACTTACATCAACATGTGTACCTGAAACAACTTAACGCTTACCTCCTCTCCGTCGGTGACTACATCTTCTTATAAACTTTCATCATGCCGTAGTCCAAGTCCAAAATCAAATTCACTGGATCAAACACGCCAGTAAACACAGATGAATACATTACAATGCGCCACTACTCAGAAGGAAACCTATCTCGTCTCCTACATTACAAAGTGCTGTGACCCCAAAGCACCCCGCCCAAACAACAGGCTACACGGAAGCCAAACCCGTGTATACTTACTGTGGAAACTGGCCAAATCAGCCGGCAAGTCTTCGTCCCACTGGAGTCTCGGCATCCGTTCAAGTGCGATAGCTGCTCTCCACAGGCACTTTGTGGATAAATACGTAGGACAGCTCTCTAACCTCCGTCACTACGTTCGACCTGCAGCTGCATGGCCATAAAAAGAGGACTAGATCTCTACATGGCCAGACCTGAGCTAATGAAAGTAGAAACCGTGTCTAGCGCTTTTACTGGGACTGAAAGCCAGTTGCTAACACTGCGGGCATCACTCACAGACAGGAAAAGAATACAGAATAAAGAAAGCATAACAATCTAGCGCTTTCATCAAAATTATTAAGAGAAACTGCCAACACTAACACCCTCACTATAATCCAAAATACAACTAAAAAACAAAAACAAAATACTAATGAGGCAGAATGTAGATACAAAAACACTACCTACTCTACTAAAAAATCAGCAACTCACATAAACAAATACCCGGCAGCCAAACAACAAAAGAAAACAAAAATCCAAAGCTACATGCACCGCATTGGAACTATACCGCCCACTAGATGAAAGAAACACATGTATACTCCAACTAGCCCACCCACTATCAAAGGGGCTCAATACATAGCCACCATCAGGGGAAGAGAAACAATTCCAAGTATGCAACAAATATCATGTAGTACAGGAAAGTGTAGGCCACACCAAATGTGCAACAAATGATTTAAAACCAAACCAATCATACCACAGACCATTGGACTGTCCCGCCACTACATGCCGGCTCCCTCCACACCCAACAAGCGGAAACATTCTATCTAAAAAATGCATAAATAACAAAAATATATCTGTGTACATACACATAACAACATTGTACTCTATATGGTAGCTACACCTTTAAAAAAAAGTTTTTAAATATATACATATATACAATATATACAAAACAATATATACAAACCAAAGAGTATGTATACCCTCACTCCCACAGATACTCTACTAGCTATACAGGAATGACGGTACTCAAAGATACCTATGTTCTACATTTGAAGGTAAACAACGTTTACAACGAAACTTTTACAACGCACTACCATTACAACTCAGGCATTACAACGCAAACCATTACAATGCATTGCGCTGGGGGGCGATCTAGGATAGGGAATACGTTTAATTTTCTATCCAACACCTTCCCTAGTGTCCACGGGGACTGGAGTTGGAATAGAAAATTATACTTACCACTATCCAGCACCTCTAAGCGCTATGCGTTGTAAAGGTTTGCGATGTAAAAACCGCGTTGTAAAGGCATGCGTGGTAAAAGTATGCGTTGATACGTCATACATCCACATTTGAAAGACCTACACTCTTAAAAGATTACACAAGGGCTCAAATTTCATCCCGAACGTTCAGACCTAAGCTCGATGTGTGTGATAACTACCGCAAAAGCAGCATAATGCAACTTTCAACATCGCAGCCTATCGCGGGAAAATAACCCCATGTCAACGTGGAATTCACAACAAGGCGATAGCATGCATTAGACATCAGATAACGCAGGAAACGTCCGCGTGAAAATCAATGCCACGTTACAAAAATACGATACGCGAACGCTGAAAAACATGCAATGAGGCCAAACGCTGTACAAGAAGTGGCGAATATCAGCCACAGGCCTGCAAATCCCAAGCGTCTGGCAGGTCAATGCACCATAAAAACCACAGACAATACTCACCAGAAACAAGACAAAGCATGTAGCACCCTAACCCAGCGCAGAGGCCAACTCGAACCACTCAACCCCCCCAGACTACCAGCAAGGAGAAACGGAGTCAGGGAAGGCCAAGGAGAAGAGGGAGAGAAAGACGGGGAGCATGCCGCAGAAAAACAAGACCAGTGTCACAGAGGTGACAGAACACAACCAGCAACTGACCTACTAGCAGACCACCTGGATTACAGGCGGAGTGCCGAGGAGGCCAATCCAGGAGGCCAATAGTGGCATGATGTAACTACCCAAACCAGGCACCAAACCGCTGCCAACAGGAAGGCAGCAATGGCAACAGGAGGTGGCAGTCCAGTGCCACCGGAGGAGCTGAAGGAAACCCAGGCCACAGTCATCAGTGTGGAGACGGTGCAAGCAGTATGGAGTATGGACACAGCTCAAGAGGACTTGACACAACATCAACAGGGAGTGGAACGAACAGGGACTGGGGGTACGGGGGAGATGAGCACAATGGCATACATGGCCAACGAGGCGTTGCACACTGCACACCCACAAACACCCTGGATCATGTTCCAGATCCCCTTGGTGCACTGCAGCACACACACATAGCACGACAGCACACCCACAACGTGGCACAACGAGCATATCTGACACTGCAGAACAGAGGACACAACTGGAAATGTAAATGTACGCGTACAACCTCATATCCATCATGCAGTCCAAATGTACACTTACCCGCAGGAGAACCCAGCACCCCCCAAACAGTCACAATGTAAATTGCCATACAGCCTGCATGCAACCCAGCACAATGCGCCAACATATATGTCAACACAAAGTCAACACGCACCTCCCCATCACATCGCAGATGGGCACACAACACCTATAGTAGAGCACAGAACACAACACATCCATGAAGCCTGAGAGGACCACCACTCCCTCGACACAAACGCCCTACAACAACCCTTGGATATCCCATGCAACCCTCACCAGAACCTGGCCAGCCAAGCACAGCCTAGGGCGAGAGCAGTGTAGGCCGGAGGCAGCATTTAGCACGGGCAATTCACCGAGTGTTGCCGGCATTGGTTGGTGGCCCCACCGGCCTCCGTAGTTCAGGTTCAGTGGCCCACCATGTTTGGTTACCTCCGTGACTGTGACCCAGCTTTTGTCCGGACTGAGGCGCATCTTCCTCTTACTCCTCTCCATGCGACCACTGGTGTAGACTCTGCCATACGTGAATCTCGACTAGGTTCTGGATGTGAGACCTACTGGTCCGCAGGGTAGTCGTGGTCCCTCATCCACGTGTCACCAGCTGGCGTTGAACAGGGCTTGTGGCAGCACGTGTCGCTGGCTGGGGTTGACCAGGCTTTGTGGCAGCACGTGTCACCGGATGGCATTGAACAGGGTTTGTGGCAGCATGTGTCGCCGGATGGCGTTGAACAGGGTTTGTGGCAGCATGTGTCACCAGATGGCGTTGAACAGGGTTTGTGGTAGCAAGTGTCATCGGATGGCGTTGGACAGGGTTAGTGGCACCACGTGTCGCAAGATGCCCCTATGAAACTATGCCTCACTGATCGGGGGTCTGGTGCTGTGGCCACTGGTCTGGATTTGGGGTCACTGCCATTAATGAGCCAGGACACAGTTTCGCATATGGGACCCACTGGGGCACAGTGGATGCCAGTAGAATATGTAAATGAGAAAGGAGTAATGTAGTCCAACGTCGGGGGATCAGTGGTGGCCTGAATGGCTGTCTGGGTCGCGGGCCTCAGGCTTAGAGGTTACACTGGCACGTGGTGGGCCCTCCTTGACACACGCCAGTGTCTGCTGCTGATCAGTGTGCCCTCACTATAACAATAGAGGGTATGGCTCTAATCAGTAAGGCTGAGCACTATGAACAAGACAACGAACAAAATGCCAATACTGTTCAACAATTTAAATTACTTGAAGGAAAGGCGCAAGAAACATAAAACAATGCAACCATAAGCTCAATAATAGCTTTTATTTCAATAGCAAATATTGTTTTGATGTTTTTATATCTCAAAGGGAACACTCTAATACATGTGATGGACCTAAGCTAAATTGTGAATGATATAAAACCAAGAAGAAACATCAAGAAAAACAATCACTCTACTTTCAATCCAATACTTCCATACAAACACATTCAGTCTCCACAAAAACCATAAACACTACTCATCCTTGGGGCAAAAAATGTGATCCACTTACACCACCTCAAAACACACCCAAACGGCCAAACAAAGCAACGGTTGACCTCCAAATTTACTGTGCACAATATACAATATTCACAATGATTTACACTAACTAAAATATTTTCATTAGATGGGCACAATACAACCAAAGCCAATATACAAGGCAAATGTTTGGCAATAACACAACAACCAGGGTCTTCGCGTTTCAAACCCCCTTGTTCATGGGGTTCTCATTAGGACCAAACACCACTGTGAAGAGACAAAAAAGAAAAAGAACAAGAGTTTGAGTATTGCCTATTCAAGTCACTAGGCGCCCTCACCTCCATACTCTCTTGAGCTACCTCTTAGCTGTTCTGTAATAGCCAACCGGTCAACTTGTCAGGTTACCATTGTAAGTTGTTCAATCGTGTCTGGTGGGTGGGCATGTTGTTGTGCATGTTGGTTGTGAACTTGTGACGTGTGCATTGCCAGATTTGTGGATTGCATGGTTGTGGCGTTGAGGTGAGTGGGATGTTAATTGGGAACTTGCCAAGGGGCTGAACATTTCCCTTGGTGCCATCCTGGGAAGGCTGG
The DNA here is from genome assembly GCF_964261635.1 of Lissotriton helveticus. Taxonomy (NCBI): domain Eukaryota; kingdom Metazoa; phylum Chordata; class Amphibia; order Caudata; family Salamandridae; genus Lissotriton; species Lissotriton helveticus. The sequence goes on along the minus strand of NC_136071.1, from coordinate 570,194,230 downwards.
TTTCTGATGGAATGTCGGAGGGTGAAGGGATCATGCACACTCGCTGTGTATTTGGAGGCGACATCGGTGTAGGTCCCACAGCAATCTGATGTTGCCTGCACATTGATGTGTGACGTGTGCTTCCTGTTGCACTGATTGTGTGCTGTGTCACATGTCCCACCTGTGGCACAGGTGGGACATGTGTACCGTGGATAGGCCCCAACAGGTGCGTGCATCCGGGTAAGGTGTATGGTCCTTGCTTGGTCTTAAGCGGTTCCTGCACATTGTGTTGGTCGTACGGGGCCTGGGGTGCCAGGGTGATAGTGATGGTGATGTCCAGGACTGATGTGGGGGACTTGGATGTGGCTGGCTGTGAGACTCCTCCAACTCTGGCGGTGGTTTGGTTGGGGTGTGCCAGGGCCCAACAGGTGCAGCGCAGCCAGCAGCTTGGTGTGTGGTGTGATGTTGGTTGTCTCTGTGTTGGGGCCATTAGCCTGTTGGGCGATGACGGCCAGGAAGCGTAGGATGGTTGCCCCTTTCAGCCTGTATTGGACAGTGATATTGTCAGATGTGCCTGTGAGGCAGGTGCGTTTCCTGGGGGGCCACTGTCTTTGTCTGCGCTGCCTCTGTGGTGGTCCGGGGGGGTGGCCCTCTTGGGTGTCCGGGCTGCATGATGTGTGACTCCATGGCATCTGTTGCCCTTCCGATGACGCCCTGGCCCGTGCTCCCTATTGTGGTGCAGGCTACTGTCCAACTTTACACCAGGTCAGAGCAGGTCTAAATTTCCTGCTGCTAACGCGCCTTATCGCTTGTTTTGTGTTCTTCTCGCCGATCTGTCTGGTAATTGTGAATGTTGAGGTGTGGTATTGTCGCTGTTTTAGGCACGGGAACGCCTAATCTGCATCTCATTAGCGATAATTGCGAGGGTCCTCTGTGGCGATCTTTTTTGCTGCTGCTATGGCGGGATAATTGGTGCTGTGGGCTGTTGGCACCAGCTTGGGAATGGTGGGGTAAATTTATCACGACTTTGGCTGTGATAAAGTGCTATTTATTCGGCGATAGCTCCTTGTGAATATGCCCCTAAGAGTTTCAAATAGTGTGAAACATACTAAATTTGTTCCCTACACAAAATTTCCAGGTAAAATGTGCACTGGAAAATATCATAAGTGACTGGGCTGTGCAGCTTTGGAAAAAGAAAAACATGCAGTTTTACAAAGTGCATTATCACCCAGCGCTCTGTTGTGTGTTTATCAGATGCAGTAGTATTTCTGTTGATAATAGGCCTACTGAAATCAGGCCGACGTGTTTTGGTGACTTTTATTTTGTAATTGCTGCAGGCAGCCAAGAGTACTCAAGGAGCAGATGGTTCCAATATAAATAAACAGGGCTTAAAATGAAACAAACGACCCTTTAAAAAGAAGGTCTGTTGTACTCATGCAAAAGTGTTCCTGCAATGAGATATGAAAATAGGTATTTTTGTAACAAATGCAGAACCTTCAAAGAAAGGGGAATTTGATAGACTGTCACTTGAAATGGTACTATTATGTCATATTAATCTCTGGAAGTCCCCAGCAGAATCACGCTATTAAAATGATCACCTGCCAGTTATCATCTGTTAATGCTAAGGGAACCTGGGAGGTCATAGAAAGTACCAGGAAAATTACATGATGTGAAACAATTGAAGATAATCATATCCCTGAAGAATTCCTGGCGGTGTTGTCAAATATTGACTTTTAATACCCTGCTCACTTCTTTCTTACACTGCCGAGGCTCATGAAAGGAGATATAATTCACACACAAAACGAAAAGCATTTATATATGTACTGCAGCGAAAAGCTGAAAGGTTAATGGAATGGAAGGATTTAATGGAATGGAAGAGACAGAAAACATTATGACTGATGACGTTTGAGGCTGATGATAATTTTAATAGCTAACAAAACTGGATATTGTTCATCTTTGTGGAATTATTTTCAGACCTGCGTTATAAGAGCGGATTAAAACTTACTTTGGTAAGGCTTGTACATGAACTATGCTGAGGTCTCAACTGTACGCAGCAATGCCAATGCAAGACAAAGGAAAGTAAGTTGTCGACCTCATTACAAAATCCCTGTTACCTTTGTGGGTAAATAGTCTGAGAATTATTTATTCTGTCTGGTATATTGATGTGAGTTAATGGAGATTATCAGTTCCATTTCCAGGAATGGGTAAAACCTGCTGGACCCGGGTTTTGTGGCTCCTTTCCTGCACGGGTTTCCCCCATTCTGGGGACTTTAATACAGAGAATTGACATCTACTTTGTGCAGGTGGTAAATAACAGGTTGGTGGTATGAGATGTGGGTGTAGCAGGGACAGGGAGGGTCCTTGACAGTGTCCCCTGGCACTCAGACTCTTTTCCTCACTGTCAGTGGTTTTACCATGTCTGGAAACACCGGAAACTCATAGTTCTAGAGTGTATCCCCCAAAGATTAACAGTCTGTGTAACACATGAGCCCCTATCTATCAATAGTTCACACAACACAATGCAATCCAGCAAACCACTTTGCTGTGCTGCGCTGTATGAAACAGAGAGGTCAGGAATGTACTTAACATTATACGACTCCTGCTCTCTGCCGGCGCTAGTGCACAAACTGCTGCTTAGCACCAACCCAGGCCCCCTTGCAATACAGTGCAAGGGAATCTGCATTGTAGGCGGGAGTGTTTTGTGCAGTAAAGGACATCTTCCTGCACAAAAACAATCCTCTGAGTCGTTTTCCTCTTTCTACGTGTGCTGCAGAATAGAAAGAGGAACAAAGGATTAGAAATAATCATATTTCTCCGCGTTACACCACCCATGAGTAGGCGAAACATTCCCCGGTCTACCACTAATGGTAAATCTGGGAATGCGCCGACATCGATGGGTGTATGCGAGGGTACACCCACACTCCACCCATGGAACGCCTCCATGGGGCAGAGGAATGCAATGGCAGTGTCTTGATGCACCTTGTGTTAGTCTGTCTTTACCAAGCAATGCAGGGCCACGCAAGGCAAGATATAGAGGCACTAAAGCTGTTTCTATGTTTTTTCTAACATATTTCCATTCTAATTGTATGTTTCTTCAGTAATTGCTCTGTGGAATCATTTGGTTCTAACCACATTTTATCTGAAGCAAATAATTCAAATTAGTCACTAATAAGTTATTAGTGGCTTGCTAAATATCATTCTAGGTTTTGTGTTGCCCTTGCGCCCCCGTGCGAGGCTCAAGGGAGATGCAAAACCATGACAAATATGCCCCTTAATGAGGACCTTAATCACATTGCTATGGACGTTATATGTGCCTCTGTTCACCAGGTGTTCTATGACAATTTCAGCTGCAGATTCTTGATGACAGTGGCTGAAACAAGTAGGCAATGGGCGTCTACATGGTTTAACACTTAATTCTGACAAGAGTGCTTTTTCGTTGACTGTCTAAAGAAATGCATTTTATTTTATTTGGGTGTTTTGAAAAACACTTCTAACAATCCTGCCTGTCTTTAAAGTGTTTTTGGATATTGGTACGTAAAAGAGGGTGAAGCAATGGTTATTATAGCATATTTGTAATAACCAGGTAGTGCAAAATCAGTCAATCATCTGAGAAGGTTTGAGTGCTGGTACCATATGATGATAAAAACGTATGGAATAGAAAGAGCTTTTAAAGCCAAGGTCAAACAGTCTTACAGATCCCCAGATTGGGAAACTGCAAGAAACAGGAAGAACCACAGGGCATATTTGCAAGGGAATGATGGAGCGTGGCTTTAGCCCAAAATGCTAAAGCCACGCTTCACCATTATGAAAATGCAGGGATGAGGCGTATTTACAAAGTTACGGCACATCCCTGCGTTTTCCCTAGTGCTGGAGCTAAATTAAGGTGCCTAGCGGCATTGCAGGCCCCCTTGCACCACAGTACAAGGGCGCCTGCATTGAGAGAATGATTGTTTATGTGCAGGAAGGGACATCTTCCTGCACATAAACAATCATTTATGGCGTTTTGCTGTTTCTATGTGTGCTGCAGATTGCAGCTAGAAACAGCAAAAATGAGGAGAAATAAATGATTTCTCCTCGTTTCGCAATGTTACGACCAGGTTTTCCCTGGTCTTAATTTTGGCGCTGCTTCGTATTTACGCTACCTTTGTAAATGGGGGACAGCATCAAAATCATTGGGTATGGCAGAACGCCCACCACAATACCCATTGCCTACTCCTTTCACGCTACGTACAGCATGCAAGGATACCTTATTTATAAGGCAACGTTAAGTCACGTGAAGTGGCTTAACGCTGCCTTGTAAATAAGGTAAAGCCCTAGCACCACAGGAACGTCGTAAAAAGTTTTGTTCCTGTGGCGATAGGGGCTTGTAAATATGCCCCACAGTGAGCTCTATCCTTTAATGGTTCTGATGAAAGAAGATAATTTGACAAATTAGTAAACCTTTATTGGAATCTCGAGAATAGATCTTTAGCTGTCACATTTCAAGGCTGTAATCCACTGTTCCTCCCTTTATTCTGAATATGTGGAATTTTGCATGGGAGTGCAAGACTGTTTCAGTGGTTGAGGAGAAAGAGGAGGGCCTGATAAATTGCGATCAGAGTGCAAACATCTCTTTTGCAATTATAAGGGGTGCAATGTTTATCAGACTGTGTCAGGTGCTGTAAAGTTTGTATCTTCTTTTGCATTTTGGCAGGTCAAACCTACCGGAAATTAAAAGGGGAAAAGGGCTAGTAATTTCAGGAACATGCACATCTTAGTGCTGTAAACACCAAAATCTGCAAGTTCTTTCCAAAAACAGAAGAAAACTATCACAACAAATGGTAGTCGTAATTACACTTGAAACCTGAAAAAAAAATTAATAAAAGTAAGCTGACATTAAAACAACACCCACCCAATTCACAAATCTACATCAAAATAATAATTTATTTTATTATACCCCAACATACAGGAATCCCAATATTTCTTGATGTTTTTATTTTTTAATTTTCAAAGTATTATTGAAAGAAATTAATATAAATTATTTTAAATATTACATTATACTTTAAATTACTTTTAAATTAAATAAAAAGCTCTACTCATACTAAACCTACAGTATAACCGAAAAATTGTAAATACAAAAAACCCAAAATGTAATTAAATTAAACACTCCTAAAAATAAATATATCTACCAACTAATTAAATTTTATTCTATCTAAGAACATCTACTTCAATTTTCTTAGAAACACATACAAATAATTAATTTATTAAAATAAAATAAATAAACCATTTCCAAATGAATTTTGCCATTTGGACATTAAAATAAAAAAATAAAACAACATGTATACAAAAACATGTAAAATAGCACAAATTATTATAAAGGACAATATTAATAAACACAATTAATTATTAATACTAACCCAATAAACATGATATTGAAGAAAACAATATTTTAAACAACTTTATTAACTAAAACAGAAAAATTGCATACTCACTATCTAGATTATGTTCCATGATATTTTGGTGTTGAACCACAACTTTGTGATCCAACGATATTGTGCATTCAGCATCCAAAATCCATATCACAACTGAAAAAAGAGCTACTGGAAAATTGTGTACAACTTGGCAATTGACTTGCAAGCATCTTGCACAAAACGTTACAGGTTTATAAAGTGCCATAAAGTTTCTGAGTTCAAAACGCGACTAAACTGTGATGACCAGGTGAGTATAGGCGCTCTACAGAAGTATGGCTATGTTGAAATTCTAAGTAACACTGTGTGTCTCTAAGCAAAGACTGGAAGGTCACCCTTCTTCCATACAACCAAGAATAAATTCCAAGGTAAACAATTCAAAAATTTCCTTGCTGAGCAACAGTTAATACAATCAAAGGATGCATGTACAACAAAAGTTAGTCAGTCCCAAATATCCCAGGTGGGGAATTACTTCATTTGCAACACCAGGGTCTATTGTAATTGCAAGTAATAAGTCTCAAAGTTTCTGAAGTCTCTGTATTCCTTGTGAAGAAAGTCACTTCAATTATCACACCAGTTCAAATTTGTAGTTTATGCGGCATCAATTCAGTGTTTATTGTTAGTTATTCTTCCATCAGTCAATAATTGTACAGCCAACACGTGTTTCGTCTGGCATTAAAGTCATGCCATTCGACTTCTTCAGGGCTGCAAGCCAAACAAATAACAATAAAAAACTAAAAAACTAACTATAATCTATAACACCATAATTAATAATTATTAGAGATATCTAAGAGTTAATAATTTTCATCACCACCTAGGTGTAAAAGAAAAGTCCCAAATGTCAATCTAAATAAAGACTGTAGGAAAGTTTAGAAAATAGAAAATTAAAAACACCATATAGAATGGTGCATGCCCTGGTGTCAAAGAAAACAAGAGGAAGTCCAAAGTCCCAGGTATGTCAGAGATAGGTATCGTATAACATATTTACCAATTCCAGATGAATTTTTCATTTATTTATATAATTCTCAACAAATAATCACCCGCCGGGCTCTGAAACGAAAGGAACTATCCTCAGTTCAATAACTGCCACTTTATCACCATATATTCAACTAAAGTATATATTTACTCACTAGAATGGGTGTATTCAGTTACGATCTCAGTGTATGTATCTCTTCTTAAGTTGCAATCCAAAATGATAATAGTCAAGTAGGAATCCACATAGATACAATCTCAATGTAATCTGAAATGTATTAATTGTAACCCCGTAAGTATCACTGGGTTAAGGTAGTAGAGACAAAAAATAAGAGAAAAAAATATATAAAATAAGAGTAAAATATAAACTACACTTATCGTTCCACTCACCAAATGTAAATCTTCACAATGTCGACATAATTTATATCCAAGGTATCGGTAATTAGTATTCTGAAAGCGTGACCTTTCCAAGTTCCTATATGTCTAATATTTCACTACGAACAAAACAAGACAAATTGTAAAGAAATTAGTATCTCATCTGATAGTCCCCGTCCGTAAAATTATGTAGTCGCATATTCCGAAAGGAGACTATCTGCAATGCACTACTGAGAGCTGACAGTTGCCACCCTAAGAGCCAGATCAGGGCAATTCCTTTTGGTGAAATGTTGAGAGCCAGGAGGAACTGCTCTAATGATATTGATTTTGAGGCAAATATCAAGGATATGACTAAAAGATTTAAGAACAGAGGTTATGAAACTCAAATTATCAATAAGGCCTGTGACCGGGCCTCAAAACTTAAGAGAAGTGAAACATTAAGACCTAAGGTCACTAATGTACAAACTAGAAGTATAAATAAAGTAAGGATGATTACTAACTATGGAATAGGCAGTAACAAACTGTTTGCTATCCTTAATAAATATTGGCACTTGTTACGCACATTCAATCAATCAGAAAGGGATACGAGGGGAAATAAAAACGCACAGACAGTGATTTGTTACCTTACCTTACTGAGAAACCCAGTCTGACATTTCGTAAAGGTATAACAATTGCTAATATTGTGAGCCCAAGCTACCCGAACTGACTAAACCTACAAATACTGATCAATGGTTACGTACTAAACCGGTAGGTTTCCATTATTGTGGATTCTGTAGTTGTTGTAGATGGGCTAAGAGAAAGATTCTTTCGTTTGAATACAATGGTACAGGTACTTTTAATATTACGTCATTTATTAATTGTGAAACAACTTTTGTCATTTATGTAATTGCTTGCATCTGTGGGAAGATCTATGTAGGAAGTACGGTGAGGAAACTAAAAGACCGAATGATGGAACATTTTCGTGCTCTCAAAAATGGAGACACAAGGTATCCTATTGCATCCCACATGATTCAGAATGGAAATGATACAGTGAATCATAAATTTACGTACCATGGTATCGAACATGTTACTTCAGATAGACGGGCAGGTAACAGAACTCTTAAACTCAGACGAAAAGAAGCAAGATGGATCATGATCTTGCGGGCAGTTGAAGAGGGGCTTAATTTGGACTCTGAGCTCCAATTTTTCTTGGGAGATTGATGAAAATATATAAGATAAATGGTTAACTTCTGAATGAAATATATTGTGTATAGTCTGTAATTTTAAGAGGTAAAAATAATTCAGATATGTGCTCATGCCCTTTTAACCTCTGTTCTTCGTAATACTATTCTGTTTTTTGATGTATATTGAGATACAATCAATTGGTTTAATAGTTACTATGATGTTATCTTCTGTCTTCTACTATGCTCTTTTTCCTCTTCCTTTATACATGCAAAGTACAAGTTGTGTAATCTCCTCGAGTGACCGACCGGCTGGGCGATGGAATGGTATGGAACGGTTCTTGGTTCTACCGCTGCCACAAGTAACTATGGAGTAACGTTGTTAGTGAGATCATACTTGGATAGCTTAGGTGTTCCACACTTGGATAGCTGAGGTGTTCTAACGGGGGTTCGAATTCACGTTAAAAATTTATTATTAGTTTTCTGCTTACTGAGGAACCATTTTTATTTATTAATAAATATTCCCGGAGCGATGTTAACAATTAGAGAGGTGTAATGTTACCACTATTGAATTAACTACGTGACTCCTAGCTTAAGATACGTTTTCACTACGGACCAAAAATTGATGAGTTAGTGAAAGGATAATTTGTCGGCTTTAATGTTTGTGATAACGCATATTGTGATTGTATACTGGCATCCAACATAACTCAAAGAACGTATATCGAAGGATTTTTATTTACGTTTAAGGCTCTTTTACCACTACAAGATGGCGACCGCTTTTTGTATTAGGAGGAAGTTATTTATTGCATATGGCGCTTGCGCTGAACGCCGGTTGCCGATTCGATTACTTTGAGAGCGTACACGCTCAGTTGGAGGTGAGCAATATTGACAACTATGTATCATGTCGTTTGGTCAGAATACATTATCTGACTACTGTAGAGAACGTACTTGCTTAATACATTATTATATTTTTTACGGACGGGGACTATCAAATGAGATACTAATTTCTTTACAATTTGTCTTGTTTTGTTCGTAGTGAAATATTAGACATATAGGAACTTGGAAAGGTCACGCTTTCAGAATACTAATTACCGATACCTTGGATATAAATCATGTCGACATTGTGAAGATTTACATTTGGTGAGTGGAACGATAAGTGTAGTTTATATTTTACTCTTATTTTATATATTTTTTTCTCTTATTTTTTGTCTCTTCTACCTTAACCCAGTGATACTTACGGGGTTACAATTAATACATTTCAGATTACATTGAGATCGTATCTATGTGGATTCCTACTTGACTATTATCATTTTGGATTGCAACTTAAGAAGAGATACATACACTGAGATCGTAACTGAATACACCCATTCTAGTGAGTAAATATATACTTTAGTTGGATATATGGTGATAAAGTGGCAGTCATTGAACTGAGGATAGTTCCTTTAGTTTCAGAGCCCAGCGGGTGATTATTTGTTGAGAATTATATAAATAAATGAAAAATTCATCTGGAATTGGTAAATATGTTATACAAAACCTATCTCTGACATACCTGGGACTTTGGACTTCCTCTTGTTTTCTTTGACACCAGGGCTTGCACCATTCTATATGGTGTTTTTAATTTTCTATTTTCTAAACTTTCCTATAGTCTTTATTTAGATTGACATTTGGGACTTTTCTTTTACACCTAGGTGGTGATGAAAATTATTAACTCTTAGATATCTCTAATAATTAGTAATTATGGTGTTATAGATTATAGTTAGTTTTTTAGTTTTTTATTGTTATTTGTTTGGCTTGCAGCCCTGAAGAAGTCGAATGGCATGACTTTAATGCCAGACGAAACACGTGTTGGCTGTACAATTATTGACTGATGGAAGAATAACTAACAATAAACACTGAATTGATGCCGCATAAACTACAAATTTGAACTGGTGTGATCATTGATGTGACTTTCTTCACAAGGAATACAGAGACTTCAGAAACTTTGAGACTTATTACTTGCAATTACAATAGACCCTGGTGTTGCAAATGAAGTAATTCCCCACCTGGGATATTTGGGACTGACTAACTTTTGTTGTACATGCATCCTTTGATTGTATTAACTGTTGCTCAGCAAGGAAATTTTTGAATTGTTTACCTTGGAATTTATTCTGGGTTGTATGGAAGAAGGGTGACCTTCCATTCTTTGCTTAGAGACACACAGTGTTACTTAGAATTTCAACATAGCCATACTTCTGTAGAGCGCCTATACTCACCTGGTCATCACAGTTTAGTCAAGTTTTATCGGGATTAGGCAGCCACAGGTGGCAATTACTAGGAGTAAATATGAATCGTGAACAGGAAGCCTTAGATCTATTTAAGAACCTGAGTACGGGTTCTTCAGTGAATGTGGCACTTTCTTCTACATTACAACCTAAACAAGAGGGACTCAGAGCCAAGTTTGTTAGACTAGAAAGACTGAAGAGGTCAGAATTGAATAAATGGTGGGATGCTGTAACTTTTAAACAATACCTTACTTTAAAACGCATCCCCCGAGGTTTAAGGTCTCAAATTATTCCGACCTACGAAGACTTGGAACCGGACCTCCTTGATAAATGGGAACAAGAACTCTCTAGTAGCTCCAGTAATTTGATCAGGATACTTATAGATAATGCTGAAAGAAAAATTGCTAAACTCCTCATTGAGATAAAGACATGTGAAGATGAAATCAAACAGCTTAATCTACCAGAAGCCACTATTAAAAATTATAACATGCTTGATGAAATTCTAACTAATTTACAAGCAGACATCAAACGCAGGAAGGCACGTAAGCTCAAAAGAGATGAGCATGATTATAATACTGGAAGAGTATATACTTTTGCACGTAAATTTGATCATTTGGTGGCTAAGGGTAAAACATTGCAACAAGGACCAACACCTACAAGTTCTGAGTTGAATACTTCCTCTAGTAATGTTTCGACTAGCGAGAATGAGGATAATAATGAGTCTAATACATTAGTCAGTGTAGCTCCAAATCCTTTTTTAGAGGAGGTCAGGCGAATCAGAATGGGCAATCGAGAACCAAGGGGAAGATTTGGGAACAACCCAGGAGAAAGACTAGGAGAGGGAGCAGAGGCAAAGGCAGAAGAGGGAAGGCCAGGAATGAGGCTACGATCATGGAGGAAATAAATGAAGAAACTAATGAAATTGAGATTGTTAACCTTTCGTCTGTTGAATTATCAGAGAATATGATATCAGTATTAAAGAAAGGTCTGGGATATTGTCCAAGTGTACGTGTGGATTGCTTTTCAACTAAAATTGATTTATATAAGTTTTCTAGACTTTTGAAATTAAAGAAATACTTTTCTAAGCATGACATTAGTACTAAAATATCAACTCACAAACCACCGATGAGTAATGTTACCATACAAGAAATATATGACACCCAACTACTGTTATCTTTAACTGAAAACGAAGAAGACCCAATTACGGTTAGCTCACTTTTAAGGGACCTGGATATCAATCCAGGCTATGCCTCTGCATACAGCCAGGTTCTGAAACTGGGATGGTGCAGTGAGCTAAAAAACAGTGTTGGATCTAGCCCTGATCTCTTGACTGGGTGAGAGTATTCTGTTTAATTCAGAGACTCTGTCCCTCACCACCCCTTGTTGTAAATATGCCCCTGCAAGTGGACTTAAGACAAAATCTAAGTGGACACCACAACTCTCAGTGGGAAATGTGGTTGATGCTTTTTATAAAGCGGTTACAACAGATATTGACCATCTGATTAAAAAAGAATGCAATAACAAACGAAGAGATTTTGGCGGTAACTTAACACAGGATGAAAGGTTAGCCCTTAAAGAACTTTCCTTGTTATCTAATGTTATAATTCGCATGGCTGACAAAGGTGGCAACATTGTTGTTATGAATAAAGATAACTATAATAGAGAGATCTTATCCCAACTAGATGACTCTAGGTATTATGAGAAATTGAACACTAATCCTATGTCCATGACTGTGACTAAAATCAATACTAGGTTGAAAGATTGGTATGAACATTCTTTACTTGATCATGAGGAATACTGGTATCTGAGGGTTGAGAATCCCAGGGCACCATGCATATATACACTGCCAAAGATTCATAAAGATCGCCTAAACCCACCTGGTAGGCCGATAATTTCAGGCATAGGTGGGCCCACGGAAAAACTCTCCCAATATGTAGATCTTTACTTGAGACCTTTTTTTCAGAATTTACCCTCCCATATAGAGGATACTAAGCACATTCTGAATATTATGAATGATGTAGCATGGGAACCAGACATGATTTTAGCATCACTTGATGTAGTATCTCTATACTCAAATATTGATCACGAGAAAGGTATTCAAGCTTTGGAACATTTCCTAAATTCAAGATCAATAGAGTACCTAGAGCATACAGGGATGCTATTAGAGATGACGAGGATGGTACTAGAAAATAACATCTTTCTCTTTGAAGATACATGGTACAGGCAACGACTTGGGACGGCTATGGGTTCCAGATTCGCTCCGTCCTTCGCGAACCTGTTCATGGGACGCCTAGAGGCGGAGTGGATCTGGGGCACCAAGGGCCAAGATTGGATTGACCATATCTATTACTGGGGAAGGTATATAGACGATTGTTTGTTGATATGGAGAGGTACTTCCGATGAACTTAACAATTTCTTTTCTTACCTTAACTCAAACAACTTGAATATGTCATTTACTACTCAATTTGACAAACAACGTCTAACTTTTTTGGATATAGAACTATTTGTAATGAATGACAAATTATGTAGTCGCATGTTCCGAAAGGAGACTAGCTGCAATGCACTACTGAGAGCTGACAGTTGCCACCCTAAGAGCCAGATCAGGGCAATTCCTTTTGGTGAAATGTTGAGAGCCAGGAGGAACTGCTCTAATGATATTGATTTTGAGGCAAATATCAAGGATATGACTAAAAGATTTAAGAACAGAGATTATGAACCTCAAATTATCAATAAGGCCTGTGACCGGGCCTCAAAACTTAAGAGAAGTGAAACATTAAGACCTAAGGTCACTAATGTACAAACTAGAAGTATAAATAAAGTAAGGATGATTACTAACTATGGAATAGGCAGTAACAAACTGTTTGCTATCCTTAATAAATATTGCCACTTGTTACGCACAGACAGTGATCTGTTACCTTACCTTACTGAGAAACCCAGTCTGACATTTCGTAAAGGTACAACAATTGCTAATATTGTGAGCCCAAGCTACCCGAAACTGACTAAACCTACAAATACTGATCAATGGTTACGTACTAAACCGGTAGGTTTCCATTATTGTGGATTCTGTAGTTGTTGTAGATGGGCTAAGAGAAAGATTCTTTCGTTTGAATACAATGGTACAGGTACTTTTAATATTACGTCATTTATTAATTGTGAAACAACTTTTGTCATTTATGTAATTGCTTGCATCTGTGGGAAGATCTATATAGGAAGTACGGTGAGGAAACTAAAAGACCGAATGATGGAACATTTTCGTGCTCTCAAAAATGTAGACACAAGGTATCCTATTGCATCCCACATGATTCAGAATGGAAATGATACAGTGAATCATAAATTTACGTACCATGGTATAGAACATGTTACTTCAGATAGACGGGGAGGTAACAGAACTCTTAAACTCAGACGAAAAGAAGCAAGATGGATCATGATCTTGCGGGCAGTTGAAGAGGGGCTTAATTTGGACTCTGAGCTCCAATTTTTCTTGGGAGATTGATGAAAATATATAAGATAAATGGCTAACTTCTGAATGAAATATATTGTGTATAGTCTGTAATTTTAAGAGGTAAAAATAATTCAGATATGTGCTCATGCCCTTTTAACCTCTGTTCTTCGTAATACTATTCTGTTTTTTGATGTATATTGAGATACAATCAATTGGTTTAATAGTTACTATGATGTTATCTTCTGTCTTCTACTATGCTCTTTTTCCTCTTCCTTTATACATGCAAAGTACAAGTTGTGTAATCTCCTCGAGTGACCGACCGCCTGGGCGATGGAATGGTATGGAACGGTTCTTGGTTCTACCGCTGCCACAAGTAACTATGGAGTAACGTTGTTAGTGAGATCATACTTGGATAGCTTAGGTGTTCCACACTTGGATAGCTGAGGTGTTCTAACGGGGGTTCGAATTCACGTTAAAAATGTATTATTAGTTTTCTGCTTACTGAGGAACCATTTTTATTTATTAATAAATATTCCCAGAGCGATGTTAACAATTAGAGAGGTGTAATGTTACCACTATTGAATTAACTACGTGACTCCTAGCTTAAGATACGTTTTCACTACGGACAAAAAATTGATGAGTTAGTGAAAGGATAATTTGTCGGCTTTAATGTTTGTGATAACGCATATTGTGATTGTATACTGGCATCCAACATAACTCAAAGAACGTATATCGAAGGATTTTTATTTACGTTTAAGGCTCTTTTACCACTACAAGATGGCGACCGCTTTTTGTATTAGGAGGAAGTTATTTATTGCATATGGCGCTTGCGCTGAACGCCGGTTGCCGATTCGATTACTTTGAGAGGGTACACGCTCAGTTGGAGGTGAGCAATATTGACAACTATGTATCATGTCGTTTGGTCAGAATACATTATCTGACTACTGTAGAGAACGTACTCGCTTAATACATTATTATATTTTTTACGGACGGGGACTATCAGATGAGATACTAATTTCTTTACAATTTGTCTTGTTTTGTTCGTAGTGAAATATTAGACATATAGGAACTTGGAAAGGTCACGCTTTCAGAATACTAATTACCGATACCTTGGATATAAATTATGTCGACATTGTGAAGATTTACATTTGGTGAGTGGAACGATAAGTGTAGTTTATATTTTACTCTTATTTTATATATTTTTTTCTCTTATTTTTTTGTCTCTTCTACCTTAACCCAGTGATACTTACGGGGTTACAATTAATACATTTCAGATTACATTGAGATCGTATCTATGTGGATTCCTACTTGACTATTATCATTTTGGATTGCAACTTAAGAAGAGATACATACACTGAGATCGTAACTGAATACACCCATTCTAGTGAGTAAATATATACTTTAGTTGAATATATGGTGATAAAGTGGCAGTCATTGAACTGAGGATAGTTCCTTTCGTTTCAGAGCCCGGCGGGTGATTATTTGTTGAAAATTATATAAATACATGAAAAATTCATCTGGAATTGGTAAATATGTTATACGATACCTATCTCTGACATGCCTGGGACTTTGGACTTCCTCTTGTTTTCTTTGACACCAGGGCATGCACCATTCTATATGGTGTTTTTAATTTTCTATTTTCTAAACTTTCCTATAGTCTTTATTTAGATTGACATTTGGGACTTTTCTTTTACACCTAGGTGGTGATGAAAATTATTAACTCTTAGATATCTCTAATAATTAGTAATTATGGTGTTATAGATTATAGTTAGTTTTTTAGTTTTTTATTGTTATTTGTTTGGCTTGCAGCCCTGAAGAAGTCGAATGGCATGACTTTAATGCCAGACGAAACACGTGTTGGCTGCAAAATTATTGACTGATGAAAGAATAACTAACAATAAACACTGAATTGATGCCGCATAAACTACAAATTTGAACTGGTGTGATAATTGAAGTGACTTTCTTCACAAGGAATACAGAGACTTCAGAAACTTTGAGACTTATTACTTGCAATTACAATAGAGCCTGGTGTTGCAAATGAAGTAATTCCCCACCTGGGATATTTGGGACTGACTAACGGTAGTTGTACATGCATCCTTTGATTGTATTAACTGTTGCTCAGCAAGGAAATTTTTGAGTTCAAAACGCCATGGGTAAGATTTCAGGATAGGCACCATGAAACTAATTAGAGCGTGAAGTCACACTCTGGTCACGTCTGCCCTAGTTCCCCCAGTGTATTATGTTAAATGCAGTTTAATGTGGTCCAGAAAGTGTTTATATAAGCATTAAATGCAACTTCTGCTGCATTATCCCTATACAACTCAGTTGCTTTTCTGGATAGTCGGGTGATGGGTGTTACAGTGGCTGAAAAAGCTTTAATAAAGCTCACTTTGTTGACATGAAATGAATGTTTCCCTAGTTTAGCATACACACTGTGAGCCAGCAGCTGTTGAAAAGTGGCCTTTATATGTGTGATGTATTTTAATATTGGAAAAACCAAGATATTGTCTCTGTGCACAATACAATAGATGTCATAAAAGTCTTGTAATAACTCATACCCATTTTAATATGCATTGAAATACTGCAGGGGCATATGCATTGATAGTCAAATAAACCTTATTTGGTCCTGAAGGCAGTCATCTAGCCACCATTCTCCCAGACTTGCACCAAACTGAACAACCCTCAAGGTCCTAAGTAGTGTACGTTTTTGCTTACTTAACTTTATCCAGAAGAACTGGAATTAAAGGCTAAAAAGATTTGTCCTTGAAAGTGACTTTGCAATTCACCATTTAATCAAGGTGGGTCAGATGTTCTCCACCCTTCTTTGACAAAAAGAAGAGTGAGAAGGAGACATGGGATTGGATATGTTATATAAGCCATTGCATAAAGCCAATTTACATCCGGATGTGATAAAATTCAAGCCACTTAGTTTTAGACTGGAAATTTGAAAATGAGTTAGGTTTACACCGAAAATGGATTTGCCCCTGATTCATAAAATACTAAACTCTGTGCTTTCCCTCATACAACCCTCAGGAAGAGCCAAGGAAACCGTATACACTCCCCGACCCATTTGTGATGGACACCTGTTGTTGGAAAAATAAAATTTGCAAGGTGAATATAAGGTGCTGGCCTTGGATTCACTGGTGTGGTTAGGGCCCAGGGATCTCCTACATCGTGTCCGTACAACAAATGTGCTCAAACAACATCCAATTGAGCAGATAATTGACCAGTAGCTTGATGGGGGCTATTGGTGTCACCTCTCATTGCAATCAATCCACACTTTATAGCCCATAGAGCTATGGTTAAATCTGCTAAGGCCTGTGTTAAAGGGTCCATGTCACTTGTGCAAAATGTATACTTGAGCATTGCCTTCTGACTAGGTAAGACACAGTACACACACTAACCCTTTGCCCTACTCAGTAGTCTTGCAGAAGCAATGTGGATCCCAGCACTAATCCAAACTCAAACTGAGTGCCACTGAAAGATTATCATGAAACCCAGCTGATTCAGCTGGGGAGGAGGGAGCAGTATGGAAAAAGAAAATAGGATAAATCCCCATCCAGCGAGGGAATTTCTCTGGACTGGCATATAGAGTTTTTCTACCAGTTCTTCCCATGATGTGTTCAATAATAATACAGCTCTGTAAGTCTGATGGCAAGAACTATTAATAATTCTATCATTGGATTTACACATATATTCCGGGCATTACTAACATTTTGTTTTGGATTTGCATCACAAAAGGGACACAACTGGTGGAAAATGTGTATTTGAAATGTACTTTTCAGGGAAAATGTGTTTTGTGCTGGGAAAATTGCCAATTTTAATACTTTGCATTGGGGATGTTCCATGGGTGGTACATAGGCGTTCCCATGCAACCATCCATTGGTTTGGCACAAAGCCCTGTTTATTAACAGTAGTAGACAGTATTTTGTGCCTCAAAACACTTTTCTTTGAGGTTTGTGTTAACTTGGAAAAATGCTTCTATTTCTCTAAACCTTTCCAACTTTGCATATATATTGCACCATTAGGCACACATCCAAAGTGGGAAATGTTTTGAAGTTTGTAAGGCTTAGTAATTTGTACAGGAAGGTGTAATTTGTACAGGTGTTTCAGCACAAAACCTATGCTAGATATGATGCAGACTCCATTGCACTATGGTGTAAAGGTATGTAAGTGTCTTTAGGCAGCCTGATTTGGTGCCAGTACAAGGGAGAGAGCAGGACAGTGCCGTATCTTATTTGATATGGCACTTTCGCCCCTACAATCTGTATCTCTTACTATAACCTTAGTTTCTCTTACTTGCACTCACATGCTCCAAGAAGACCTGAAAAAGTATTTATGCTGTTGTTTCTATAGGAAGGAGTACAATAATTCATCTAAACAATGTGTAGCTCCAATAATAGATATTTACAAAGCCCGAGCTGTAACCGCATCACTTTATGGGGCTGAGCTTTGGGGCTTAGGTAACGTGGAGGCTTTGACCAAGGCAGAGAATACATTTTTAAAGGACCTCTTGGCCATCCCGATGAGCACCCCGACAGTTCCTGTGCTTTTGGATACGGCTTGTAAAGCAATCAAGGACCAGGCCCGTTTACGGCCTCTCCTCCTTTGGGCTCGTCTGTGGAGGGTTCCGGAATTAAAATCATACGCAGACGGGCTGTCAGAGGTGATGGGCTTGGACGGCTGCAACAAGATCAAATGGCTTAGGGATATTAAAAATCTTTTAGGGGACCTAGGCTTGGGGTCGTGCTGGTCCACCCACTGTGCCCCCCCGAAAGCGACCCTAAAAAAACTGTATTGGGAATGGGTCTCTGCTAAGCTCATCAGCAATCAGCGTCACTGCAATTCCACCGCAGCTTATTTGCAAATAAAAGACGTTGTTGCCCTTGAGCCTTATCTGGACATAATTACGGCACCTATGGACCGGGGTCTTTTCATCAAATTTAGACTAGGTACATTACCTCTAAATGACCGCCTCTCTAGATGGAACATGCCTGCGCAGGCTTCACGCTACTGCGCCCTATGTACTAATAGGCCAGAAACTGTGATTCACTTCCTTTTTGAATGTCCAGATTACACCCGTCCAAGATCCCACTGGCTGAAACCACTTTGTAGACAATTGAGTACTCGCCAGCATCTGGTGGCTTTACGGATTTTACTATCTGATACATCCTCTCGGGTCGTTTGTGCTGTATCTAAATTTTTTAAATGGGCTTGGTTGATCCGTTTAAAAAGACTGTCCTTATCTATTTAATATACTTTTAAATAATTTATTGCTGATCTTATTGCTACCTTGTATTTCTTTTGTTTTTATATGTACAGTCCTTTGACGATGTGCTGTTTTTATATATTTTGTAATGCTTTTATGATACCTGCATATCGAAATAAAGCTATCAACCAACCAAACCTATAGGAAATTTTTCTTTTTGATTTGCTTATATCAATGGCGGCATTGGACTAATCTTCATGAAAGTTTCCCACAAAAAAGTTTAATCTAAGCTCTTTCCTGGAAGGTGGTGATCTGTCAAGTGGAGGCTGAAAAAAGAGGGGTTACCAAACTCATTTTCCCAGTCACTGTTCCTTAGAAGCTTTAGACACAGCTACAGCCCAAACCGATGAACAGATTTACACCACATTTCCCAGATTTGGTGTAAATCCGTTTAGTAGTTTTTGAGCATTTAATGGTAAAAGACTTTGTATATGTCACACTGCGGTGGAACCTATGGTCTGGCAGAATTCATCGTGAGATCTGAGTGGCTGCCACCACATCAACTGGGATATGGCAGCACCCATCGTAAGATCCTGGATTCAGTCCCCGTCGCAGGACAAAAAGGTTTAAAAGATAAAAATACTGGAAATTCATGGAGGATCTGAGAATCTGCTGCAAATTCGTCCCCCCCACTCCAGAAAAGTATAGACTCCTGTGCTGTTTAGACCCCACCCTGCCCACCAGGGTGGGTCAGGAAGCAGATAGACGAAGATGAGACCTCGTATGCAACAAATGATGGAGAAACCAAGAATGCTTGGAGTAATGTGTAACTTTAATAAGAGCATGCAACACTGCCAAATTGTGGGACCAGAGCCTTAAGCAACCCAGCATAGATGGAGTCTGATGGTCAGGATCCATATCAGACTAGATATGCCCTACAAGAAATTCCACCCACAAGAACCTATGCATGAATAGACATTACGATAATTTTAATTGCACTGACTGCACCTTCCAACAAGATTCAAACCATATTCTTTACTAAAAGTGTGGTGGGTGTTTTGGGAGTTCCAGAACAGCCTCGGAAGCTTCTAATTTCTTTATGTTGCCAAGCGATTTTGCACCACTTGGTTTTGCAATGTTTTCTGTTCTTCTCAGTTCCACAATAGTTTCATTTAGAGGTGTATTCTCTATATTTCATATCATTCCAGGACCAGTAATGTTTCTATGTCTAGCACCCATAATGCTATTAGTCAAAGTCATAAAAAGAGACTAGAGGTGGTGGGACGGCTATCCTATATCTCAAAGCAATTGCTAGAATGATAATAGGTCCAAGAAATGACCCAGCTTACCAGTGTATTCCTGCATATTCATGGGTTGTACTCACTGATGAAATGAAAAGCCCTGCCAGAATGGTTACATGCTGAAGAAGTGGGGATTGCTCTGCTTCAGGAGGTACTCACCTTTCGGCAGCAGTCACCGCGAGACTGAGACCTTATTGGTTCCCGACACATTTGCATTCATCTTGTCATTACAAAACTAGAGGAGTGGGATTGCTCTTTATGCATGGCCTCACTTTAACAATCAATCAGAAGTACTCGGACAGGGATGAGGGGGCAACTGGGCTACGAGGTCAATCATGCCTCCTTAAAATTATTATTTTCCCCATGTACTGACCGAACGACAATAAATGTATATTATAAGGAACAGTCCTCCCTCTGTCAGCAGATTTTACTACAGGCGATTTGATAACAAAGAGGTTTTAATATTGTTCTAGATTCCACTACAGATTGATCAATTGCACTCTACAACAATTACCCTGTCCCACCATCATTGAATCAAAAGGCCTGATTCACAAGATTCACAAAGTGCAACCGCACTCCAGGCGGAGGCCCCGAAGTATTAGGGTGGTCTCTGCACTCGATGCGGAATCTCTGCAGTGAGAACTCCAGTGCCAGGGCTCTAGTTGGTGGCCTCTGCAGCTTTCACCACCCATTTCCTTTGCCAGGTACTGTCAATGACAGTACCTACACAATTACTAACCAGCCCAAGTGTGACAATTCAGCCTATTCCATCCCCCACAAGCTATAAAAATAGCTTGAGCGGCAGGTATTATTTGTTTTTAATGCATATTAATTTAATAAACATTTGCTGTTCTGCTCATCTACAAATTATACAAACTGCACCACCATGTGGCAGCTGTTATAAGTTCTGGTGTTGACAATAAAGAGCCAGTTCCGACAATTAAGTGCGGGTGCCGAGCATTGGAAACCACCGGCTCAAATTAAGCACTGGAGAACTCTCATTGTTGAGATTCCGCCCGAGTGCGGAGACTCCCCCAGGACTGCTGGGCCTCTGCCAATAGCTTGGAGGCTTTTTGTGAATCAGGCCCAATGCCTTTTTGATATGCACCTTGTCAATAAATGGTGGGAGTTTCATGTGGGAGTAAGGGACTTTTCATTGTATTCAAGCATACATTAAAAACACACACTAATTGACATTTTCTTAATTCCTCGATCTTTGCAGCCTAAGGTCCTAGAAACTACCAGCGGCCCACGTGAATTACCAGACCATGCCTGGTCTCACTTTCATTTGATCTCATGGTCTATCCCCAATCATCTATCTATAGGAAAACAAAGTGGCATTTTGAGATCCAGCGATGATTGACTCAATGCGAACATCTTTGGAGCATTACTTTCAGGCTGGACTGGCTGTAGCGGGCATCAGGCATTTCCCCAGGAGGCTGGAAAGGTGGGGGCTGGTTTTGCAGCAGTGGGGCTAATGATAGCTGCCCCAGGGATGCAGCAGGGGAATGGGGAGGAGGGTTAAAAAAAATCACTTACCTGCTAGCTAGCCAGACGCCGCATTCTCCTCCGTCCTCTTCCTGGCTTCTTCTGTGGAAACAGGAAGCAAGAAGCACCCGGACTCCCAAGCCCCCCATAGCCAATCACAACACTGCAATGCAGCATTGTGTTTGGACTGAGCGCCATGGTTCAGACGGGGACTGGGGGTCTGGGTATGTTCTCCATGCTGGCTGCCTGCCTGCATGAACAACATGCAAAGTGTACATGAATGTATGGCCAGCCCGAGAGGGCCAGTCAAACATTCAGGCTGGTCAAACATTTATGCGTACTTACATAGTGCCCACCACTCCTCCCCCTGCTCTGAGAGCAGAGTAGATCCCCCTCCAAGACGCCGCAGCAGGAACAAATAAAATGTAATGTTATTATCATTTTATTTTTCCTTTTAATTTCACTGCTAAGGGCGATGCTCCTCTGCCTTAGCGGAAGAGCCACCACTGTGGACAGGGGGCCGCTTTTGTTATTGGAGTCTGGTGTTGCATCGGTGCTGCAATATTGACCCCCAGTAACAAAATCAGCAGTGCTTCACACTTGAAAATCCCCTCTCGCCACCTCTTGGAGGCTGGTCCAACACAATTGCATTGAAGCGCTTAATAGAACGCGGTCCCACTAACATTGAGAGAACAGCATCGCGCATGCGCGCAATATAAATTCAGTAGCGGCAGCACGAGACGTGATTCAAAGACTCAACAGGAGAATAATAAAGTTTCTTTTGTTGCATTGAAGCGCATAATAGAACGCTGTCCCTTTAACATTGAGATAACAGCATCGCGCATTTGCGCTATATAGATTCAGAAGCAGTTGCGCGAGACATGATTCAAAGATTCAGTCATTTGACCCACTTGCAAACGCCGAGCTAGGCAGGACGAGAAAACGAACTACGCAGAACCACGGTTAGGTGAGTGAAACCCACATTGTAGGGACTCGTAACAGCCAGCATTACAGTTCAAATAACAGCGTAAGAGGCATTAAAGGGGGACATTTGAGAATGTGTAGAACAGCGTTTACTCACGAGCGCGGGTCATTAATATCGCGAACCTCGAAACACAAAAGATCGTTAAAGTGACAAGCTTTTTCATACAACAATGCTTACAGCGCGAAAGGTAACAACATTGCACATAGGTTAGGAGTCATTTATCGAACCAGAAGCAGACTACGCATACAATCTAGTTGAAAGAAATGAGATAGTGCAATGAGCTATGTCAACACCACGGGCTAATATAGTAAATTAATGATATGAACCATTAAGAGAGAAACCTAATAGGTTGGCTATCATAAGAGGTAACTTGAAAGGAGGACTAAGACAACACCATTGGTTAGAGATACACCAGACACAACACAGATGTAACACATAAAAATAGGCACTTTAAAAAGAATTGTGAAAAACGGTAGCATTGGTATAGGTATGCAAATATGGATTTCCCCATGTAGTAAATAATATGCATTGCTTGTTTTTTAGATAACCCCCTGATGAAGGCGTTGCACGCCGAAATGCATTGGGTACAATTGTGATGTGCAACATGAATATTGATGATTGAATTCATAAGAAATTCGAATGATTGAAGTAAATCAGATGTGTATACTACATCAAGGATAAAATAAGCAAATAAAGACACAATTGAATTCAAGAAATTTAAGTGAAGAAACTTTTTTTGATTGATTGAAATGAAGCTGGTATAATCCAGCAATAGACTAGTGCCCAGGGAGACAGATCTAATATACAAGGACCCTGAAAAAGCTGTGCTGAATGGGAGCTTATATCACATACCACAACATTTGGTAGATTGTCAAAGGAAAAAGAGTCAGATCCAGAGGACCGATTGTCACAGTTGGAAGCTTAACCTAAAACTACGGGCTCACATAAAATCAATCAAAAGCTCTGTAGAGGTATAGGGGAACTTGAATTGCACTACAGGACAGATGCTTCCAAAAATGTTATGTCTCAACTAAAAATACTATGAAAAAGGTGATAAGGCCAATAGGCTACTAGCATACAATCTAAAACAGAAAACAACTAGAAATCATATTTTCAAAATAAGGATCAACAGAGGATCTAACCACACAAACACCTCAGATATATTGCAAATCTTCACAACCTTTTATTCTACTCTTTTTCAGGCAAAATCTCTGTCCCATGAACAAGAGAATTACCAGTGGGAATGCTCCTTTCTACTTTTCAACCCTTTAACGTTATTAGAACTACAAAGCCATATCACACCTGATGAAGTGCAAGCAACAATCCAAAATGTGAAGACTATTAAAACACTGGAACAAGATAGGTTGTCCGTATCATTTTATAGGGCATATTGTGAACTACTATTGAAACCCCTAACAGAAGTATTTAACTCATTTCGAGATTCAAAGACTGTCATGCCCACAATGCTAAAGTCAATAGTCATCCGTCTATTGAAACCCGATAAAGATCCAACCACCTGCACTTCATACTGGTCTATTGCTCTGCTAAATTTTGATATAAAAATCTATACTCCTACATTGGTGTCCCTGCGCAACATGATTTGGGCACATTATCTCGAGCTGCCAATATGGGTTTGTGTGTCATAGACAAGCACAAGTTTATACAGGACTGGCAATTAATGTAATTGACATAGAGGATCAAGCTAAAACGAAACCATCCTTTTCTCACTTGAAGTGGTGAAGGCTTTTGATAGGGTGTATTTGCAATATCTCAGACTGGTCCGCTCAAAAACAGGCATAGACCCCCACATGAGTACATTTATTCTACCTAAAGATATTGCCCCCACCACAAGAATCAGGGTTAACGGCTTATGGCCTCCAGTGATTTCTTTACACGGATGGATGTGTCCAGGGTGTCCGCTGCCCCCGCTGGTGTATGCACTGACAATGAAGCCATTGATTTATTGGATAGAGGATAAGACAGAAAAATGGCAGGTTAAAGTAGACAGAGAGCATTATAAATTGGCCTTATTTACAGATGATGTAACATGCTATTGAACATGTCCAGACGCCTTGTTACCACTCCTGCTAGAGCAGGGGTATTCAAACTGTGGGGTGCGACCCCCCAGGGGGGCCGTGGCGTGATTGAAAGTGGGTCGCGCATTCCCTTCACACTTCTGCCCAGGCCCATAGCTTCAGCCCCCCTCCTCCCCCGTCGTGTGTCTCAGCCAGGGCTGCTGGAGTGCAGCTGGAGCTGCTGGGGGCTCGGCAGGGCAGTGTCTGGAGTCTTATCTCCGGCACACCCTGAGTTTTTCACAGGTCATTAAAGACCATTAGCATATTTACATACCTTTAGTAAACTGGTTACAGAGGCAGGCTTTGGGTTTTTCCTAGTTCCAGTACCCCCTGGGCCCCCACTCTGCCTATTCCATACATTTGCATTTTACATTTACTGGGGAAGTGTGAGAATGCATTTGATGAACAGTAATATAAAGGAGGTTTGCCAAAAGAAAATGCCAGCCCTGTGTTGTTTAAAGAGCGTGCTCTTGACACTAAATAGACTTCTAAATAAAAAAATATGTATTCATTTGTTATGTGACTTTTCTGTCTTTGTTCCCTTTTATTATCAATCATTGAGGCAGCCCTAGAACACAATTAAAAGTGCTTTCTATTTATATTTGCTGTTCTAAGTATGCACCGATAAGTGCTGAAAATACAGTTTTAGGTGACTGCTTATTTTTTAACCATCTGGGACATCAAAATAATGAGCTGGCAACCCTAATCATAGGACTGGGTGCGGGACAGCAGTGATAGGGGAAGAGAGGGAGTACTGGGATGGGTGCTGAGCAGTGATTAATTTGTAATAAAACATGTGTCAGGGCCCTCACCAGTAGGCCACTGCAACTTTAACGACCCACTGATTGCCTTGCTTGCCCGGCCAATGACCATACCTATGCAACTACGAAACATAACACTTGTACAAGTGTGACTATTCAGACCATTTCAAGCTTCCAAAGCTATAAGAATGGCATAGGTGTCAGGAGTTTATCATTTTAATATACATTGAATATTGAATTAATAAACAGCTGTTCTGCTAATCTCTAAATTGCACAGATTAGACAGAGCCACCATGAGGCAGACTCTCATAGTGCCAGTGTGCACAATTAGGTGCCAGTGCCAAGCACTGG
Source organism: Lissotriton helveticus (assembly GCF_964261635.1). Taxonomy (NCBI): domain Eukaryota; kingdom Metazoa; phylum Chordata; class Amphibia; order Caudata; family Salamandridae; genus Lissotriton; species Lissotriton helveticus. The sequence goes on along the minus strand of NC_136071.1, from coordinate 570,168,424 downwards.
AAACCACTGCTCAAATTAGGCACTGGTGCTGAGGTAACAGGGGAGAGGGACGTTGGTTCAAGAAGGTGTGGAAGAACAAAGGAGTGGAAGGTGAATGGGGGGGACTGAACAGGTGTAGGATACAAATAGACAAAAATTTGAATGGAGAGACTTGAGGTGAATGAAAAGTGCTGAGGGGCACGGGAGGTGACGGGGCCATGCGATAAATGCGAGCGACTGTTAGAGATGAGGGCAGTGAAAAGACAGAATGGCAGAAGGTGGTTAAAGGTGAAGTGAGAGGTTGAATGGGGAGAGTTCGGAAATTGTAAAAAGGGGTGATAGAAGTGGACTGCAAATTGAGAGAGGGATCTGGGATTAGGAGAGGAGAGGGGGTGAGAGGAAAGCGGCATAGGTAAACTGCTTAACTCTGCACAAGACCACCAGGGTTGTAAGGGACACCTGCTGGTCCCGGTCAGGGCCAGGTGAGCTTCTAATGTGGCAGCACGTATTCCTGTGGAGTGGAAGGCCCATCACAAAGGTTAAATAGACCTCTTTCTGACGTTAATTGCTGAATTTTGGTTATGAACTGGTACTGATAGGGTGAAATCGTTTCTTAGTGTTACTGTGTGTAAAAATAATGTAGCAATGGTAACCCAAAATACGCGGCATCACATAACATTATTTACATTTTCTTCCCACACAATTTGGTCAAGCCTGTCGTGTAATTTGGTTCTCACCTGCCTTATAATTCCAGTAGCCCTGCCTACAGGTTTAGAATTTTTTGTCCAGAGGGGGTCCTTATGCCTAAAAAAGGTTGAATGGGGGGTCTCGGCATCCTAAAGTTTGAAGACCTCTGTGCTAGAGGAACAGCCGCGGTTCAAACAGATCTCAGGTTTCTGCATCAAAAATAGAAAATCTAGGTCCATATCATCAAGAAAGGGTGATACATTATCGCCGCTTTTAGTGGAAGGAAACTGCCGCTATAGCGGCGATAATGAGCTTGATAATATGTCCTTGTGAATTCCCATAGCAGCCCAGGTTCTGGTGTTAACCTGGGCTGCTATGGGAATTCACAAGGACATATTATCAAGCCCATTATCGCCGCTTTAGCGGCAGTCTCCTGCCGATAAAGCGGCGATGATTTTATCGCCTGTTCTTGATAATATGCCCCCTAGTGCTTTAGAGGTGGCAGATTTAACTAAAAGCTGAAAGCTGTTACTCATCGCTTTTGGCTTCTTATGGGTGGGACCTTGAGTAAAGTATTTAGGTATTCTCCTAACCAAGTCTATTAAAAATGTTTCCTAATGCAATGTACAGACAAACTTTTTAGTGATCTATACATTTAGTTAGGGCAGGTGGGCGATTTCCTGTTTAGGAGGAACAAAGTGAACACAAAGAGATGATAGACGGAGGGCTGAAACTTTTCAGACACTCACCCCCAGTTACAGATCTGGGTTGAATCCATCATCGTTCTTGGGCTCACTTCGCCACCTCAGTTCAGACCCAGCTATATGCAAATCAGTCTTGACCATGTTCCTCATGGGAACAGTACAGCCCAAACTACCAAGCCAGATCTTCCCTGGACCGGAACCAAGCATTCTAGTGATAGTAAGCATAAAATGAATTTGTTGCCTAGAGTACTATGTAAACTACTATCTACAAACCCTCCCCCTATGGTTCCCCAGGGAGACTCTGGGACTAATTCAAACTAAATTCCTACAGTTTGTGTGGAACAAGGGTGCCCCATGGGTGCATATGCCATGCTGAGTATGCAATTACAAAACTCAGAAGCATAACTACACGTTAACATGGGAGCAAGCCCTAGGAATGACTATAGTTGAAGACACAAGGATAACTAGTTGGTCAAGAGAGTTGAAAGCCTTAATTTATCTTCAACACCAAACCCAATGCATACCAAATACTTTCCAGGAGGTATTTTACACAAGAACGACTGCATGCCTGTATGGCACTTTTAACCAGTGTCGGAGAGGCTATTGCGAGAGTTGCTCCTATGTTCACATGTGGTGAACATGCACACATGTGGTATGGTTCCGGGCAGAGGCTCTTCCGCAGATAAGATAAATATGTAGTGTAAACCCACCACTCAGACTCCTAATTTTGTTGTAGGGCAATGAGTATCCACATACTACATCTAAAGGTAAAATAAATCATTGACCACGTTTTTGTTAGTGTCTAGAATTACTATCGCACCTATGTGGAAGAGGCCCTTGCACCCTGGGATCTCACTTTGGCGGACTAAAATGCAGCTTACATATAGCATGGAGGGGCTGTCAGCTATAATATCGAATAAGATGTTCAAATTTGTAGGAATGGGGCTACCTTTTAAGATATATGATAAGAGGATGAGAGCTGGCTAACTGTTGCTGTAATGCCAGAGTCCCTTAACATTTCTCAATTATGGGGGTATGTCGACATCGAAGAGCGATGAAGTTAATGAGGGGGTGATATTCAGAACTGAATGTTAGTCATCTGGTTGATACATTCTTGCAGTTTTTAAGTCCTACTTTCGCCAAGGCGTAACATTCTATTGTATGGCAAATTATTCTTGATTTATTTCCTAATATATCAATAGGTTATTGTAAAGCTACTATATGTTTGTTTCAAAAACCTAAATAAAGTGTTAAAAAAATTCCTCTTTCAGGTGTAATAACCTCATTTTAGTAGTCAAAAAATCTTCTGATTCCTCCAATGAGAATGGATACTGTTTAGGAATATGGAACGTGTGTGCTGTAGTTGTCCCTTCCAAATATTGAATTGGTATGCTATGCATCAAAGTTTGGTGATCGAAACCTGGTTGCAAAACATTGAAAAGTTACCTAAAAGGAGCTGGTAACCTGTTCACAAACTTCCCCTAAGTGAATTAAAAAAACCCTGAAGGCCACCACCACTGAGAAAGTATCCAATCGTAGAAAGTCGCAATTTGTGACCTACCTCTTTAAAATTCACGAGGAAGGTCAGATATTGGACCTCCACAATTTGGCATTTTATGGACTGAACTATCAGTACAGAGGTCAGTTCATAAAATGTATACTGGTTCTAAAATACCTGTTGCTATTTGGGACCATTACTTTGGGGCCAGTTAATCATACATCGGGAACATAATGCCTTATTTACAAGTCCCTTATGCTGCCAGTGCGTCACTTTTAATAGTCTTTGGGGGATATTACCAAGCAGTGGCGATAACTATCATCAGCCTAGGTTAGAGACAGTTTTCTTATCGCCTACTATCCCTGAAATATATATCTCTATGTTAGCGACGTATTATCAACACGTTGGCAACAGGCGATAGTTCCTGGGAACGGCGTTGAAAACGCCTGTTAACTTATGTGCGGTGGCGATAGTTATTTAGGCGTTAGCCTGGCGATCACCGCGTTAGATTGATAATATGCGTCTTACAGTATTACAGAAGTGGTGTGCATGCTTTGGATTAAACATGGCACACCCAGGTTATGTGGGACTGGCATAGGCAGTCCTGAAGCCTAAGTACTCATTGCCATGGCATTAGAATAGCCTGCCTGCTTATGGGCAGCTCTGCTATGGATGGCGCACTGTAGGCAGTCCAGAGGTAGACATCTGTGGTAGTAATGTCTGTGGCATAAGCAGCTCAGCTGTAGATGTGTCCGGTCTGAGCATCCCTCGCATGAGAGGCACCGGTACAGGCAGCTGAAGTTTAAAAGGCCACTCTTTGGGCAGTCCTTGAATAATTAGTCCTCAAACAGATATCCCTGGTGACTTGGATAGCTGCCATGGTATGGACAGCCCTTCTGTACATGGTTCTGGTATGAGAATTGCCTGCATGGGTGGCATCAGCATAGACAGTCTAAGTACAAATGATAGTGGTATGGACAGCTCAGGAGTAAGCGGTCTCTCCATGAAGGGTCATGGTACGTCCCTGAATAATCAGCCCTAGTACGGTGCAGCCCACTGTAGCTGGCTGTGGAGTGAGCATCCCTTGTACAGGAGGCGCTGGTGTATCATTTCATAAAATCAGCACTCATAGGGAAAGCCCAGGTAAGGATGCCAGTGGTGTGGGCAGCCCGGATGTAGACAGCTCTGGTTTAGGCCCTGTAATCAACATCCTTCATCCGCATGCCTCTGGTGTGGGCAGCCCACATAAGGATAAGCCTTATGTAACACTCTTTCATGGATCTCGAAATCAAGTAGGGGGCACAATAGTCCCACAGCAATCTGAAAGGTGCTGCAGATGTAGTTCTACTCATCCGGATTGAGCGATAACTTAAAGTCGAGGTCAACCAAAGACTCCATCGCATCCGTTTGCTCCTAGAGTAGCAATGTTTGAGGACTTAAGACCAAAGTACCATCACTTGGTTTGAAGGTTTGCATCAGATACACTACAACTGATCTCAGCAGAAACAACAAATCACAGTTTCCAGTCGGTGTTAAGTTAAAAGCAAGTACATTTTTCAATATGCAATAATCTCATAGTACTGCTTAAGGAGGGCACGTAACATAAAACTATAGGGTGCTAAGCCTAACCGTAACAGTGGAAAACCTCTAACCTCAATTAGTTTGTATTAAAAAGCAACTGCTTTTGCAGTGAGGCAAAAGAATGAGCATCTATTATCCTATAGTGGACAGTCTTAGCGCTACTGCGGGATGCTGTGTCAGTTTAGTACAATAAATAGCAAACTCCTTTGTCCTTCAGTTGTGATCTTGTCATGATGGTGGCCTATCAGGGCGACTTGAGATCGAGGTTGAGGCTGTAGGTATAGTAGTTCCCTTGATTTTTTTCCAGTAAGGAGAACTCATGATTTGGCAAAAGAAAGTGGAAACTGATGCTGTGCAGGAATTAACCTTGCAGTGGTGGTGGTGGTCTCCTTTCATCAGGATCTGGGGGAGGTGGGTGTGGTGGTGGCTGGGATCTATAGGGTGATTGCTCTCATTCACAAATTGAGGGGCATATTATCAATGCCTGGCAATAACTATTGCTCACACCAGTTAGCAGGAGTTTTGTCATCGCCGTCTATCCCTGAAAGTTATCGCCTTCGTATCGGCGTATTACCAACACGTCGCTAACAAGCGGTTGTATTAGGGATCAGTGGCAAAAACTGCCTCTAACATCAGCGTGATTGCAATAGGAAAACCGACTGTAGTGTGCGGAATCTAGCGATAAGTCCTTAGCGATATAAAACCGCACACTAGGCAGCAAGTGTGGACTTCGAAAAAATAGCCTATCAGTCCACCTCTCATTGAAAAGATGTCCAAAGAAATAGTTGACTGCAGATCTGAGCAGCCAGGGCCATGTGCAGCACACATCAACAACTCCCTCAAGACATCCAACATCCAAGATGACCCGGATGAGAGCCTGGATGCCCCGCTGCACCTGCGTCTGTTGCCTGGATGCCTCCCTGGACCTGTGTCTGCAGCCTGGATGCCTCGCTGGACCTGCGTCTGGAGCCTGGATGCCTCGCTGGACCTGAGTCTGGAGCCTGGAGTGGGATGTGGAGGAGCTGTGGATTTGATGAGCCGTGGCGGGAGACATTGATGCGTGCTGATCGTACTTACCTGGTGGTGAAGTCTGGCAGGTCACATGGAGACACATTGCTGACCTGTGTGAGAAGCCCGCCTTGCACACCTTGGAGCAGTCAATGGTAGAGGTGCACCTGCGCACCAATGTGGTGAGGTCTGCATTGTATACTACAATCCACCACTAGACCGGGATGCCTGGAGGGGATTACCACTGTTAGGTGCTGTCTCCCAGCATCACAGGCTGGATGATGTTGGGCTGGCAGTACGCAGTGGAGGGTGAGGCCTCTGTGCTACGCCGAACTTGTGTGATCTGAGCCCTGCAACTACAAACCTAATGGAGCCCTGCTGCATCAACTTCATCGTGAGGTCCACCAGTGGACTATGCGGTGACTGCTGTACACAGCCCAGTGAAATCACACCTGACTCTGGCTCCTGCTGGCTGAGTTACAGATTTGGAGAGAGTGCAGTGGATTGCACCATGGTGTTAATGTCAATAAGGAGAAGTGGGAAGTGTAGTGCAGGAGGGCTGTAGGGTGAGTCGCTCATGCCTATCACACATAGTTGACGCCCCCTCAGTGACGTCTCTATCTGCTATGGCGGAAGATCATTGCTCCACCGCCGCAAGCATTGCAGAAGAGGAAAAATCATCACATAATGACAAGTCAATTAATCAATCAATCAATCAGGGAATTCTAAGTGCGCTACACACCCGTGAGTGTCTCAAGGCACTGGGGGGGCGCAGATATGTGAGCCGAAGAGCCAGGTCTTGAGGGTCTTCCTGATGGTGTTCAGGGAGGGGGCACCTCTGATGTCTGCCGGTAGCTCGTTCCAAGTCTTGGATGCAATGGTAAACAGTCAAAATATCGAATAAAAAATATCGAATGGACATAATATCGAGTTTAAAATATAGACTGGACAAAATATCGAATGGACAGAATATAGACATCAAAAATAACGTTTTTAAGGTAAGTAATGTAATATCGAATGCTAAAAATATAGAAAGTTAAAATATCGAAGTATATAATATAGGTTATTAAAATTATCGAAATTTTAATAATATCAATTTTTTTTAGTGTTTTTTATGTTATTATATGTGTGAAAAGTGTGTATTTATGTTATAATTAATTTTAAATAATGAATTTTGTTTTTGTAATTTTTGCGTAATTTAATTCTGTAGCGGGTTGTGGGTTCATAGGGGAAAAGGGTCGGAAGTAATTTAATTATAATTAATTAAATATGTAAATGTATTTATTGGCATTCATTTTTAATTAATTGTTAATTAATTTATATTTGGTAATTAATTAAATTTTAATTGGCAATTAATTTTATTTAATTGATTAATTGCTAATTATGTTAATTTTGCTCATTTATTTTCTGTAGCGGGTTGTGAGTTTATAGGGGAATTGGGTGGGAAGTAATTTAATTAAAATTAATTAAATATGTAAAAATATGTATTGGTATTTTTTTAGAATTAATTGTTAATTAATTTTTTATGGGTTATTAATTAAATTGTAATTGCCAAATAATTTTATTTGATTAATTAATTGCTAATTATGTTAATTTTACTACTTTATTTTCTGTAGCGGTTTGTGGGTTTATAGGGGAATAGGGTGGGAAGTAATTTATTTATAATTAATTAAATAATTCAATGTATTTAATTGTATTTAATTTAAAATAATTGTTAATTAAGTTTTAATTGTTTATTAATTAATTGTTAATTTGTAATTAATTTGGATTAATAGGTAACTGATAGTAATTATTAATTTTAAATTGTAATTTTAATTGATTAATTGTTATATTATATTAAATTGGTAATTACTTTAAATTAATTTTTTATAGATATTAATTTATATTTTTTTAAATAATATATGAAGTATTTACTTTCCCTACTGTTGCACTCTCTGGAGTGGGAATAGTAATTTTTACCCCTACGCTATCCAACGCTTTCCCTATTGTTGCACTCTTCAGAGTGTGAATAGTAATTTTAACCCCTACGCTATGCATTGCTTTCCCTACTGTTGCACTCTTTGGAGTGGGAATAGTAATTTTTACCCCTACGCTATCCAATGCTTTCCCTACTGTTGCACTCACTGGAGTGGGAATAGTAATTTTTACCTCTACACTATCCAACGCTTTCCCTACTGTTGCACTCACTGGAGTGGGAATAGTAATTTTTACCCCTACGCTATCCAGCGCTTTCCCTACTGTTGCACCCACTGGAGTGGGAATAGTAATTTTTACACCTACGCTATCCAACGCTTTCCCTACTGTTGCTCTCTTTGGAGTGGGAATAGTAATTTTAACCCCTACGCTATCCAACGCTTTCCCTACTGTTGCACTCTTTGGAGTAGGAATAGTAATTTTTACCCCTACGCTATCCAACGCTTTCCCTACTGTTGCACTCTTTGGAGTTGGAATAGTAATTTTTACCCCTACGCTATCCAACGCTTTCCCTACTGTTGCACCCACTGGAGTGGGAATAGTAATTTCTACCCCTACACTATCCAACGCTTTCCCTACTGTTGCATTCACTGGAGTTGGAATAGTAATGTTTACCCCTACGCTATCCAACGCTTTCCCTACTGTTGCACTCTTTGGAGTTGGAATAGTAATTTTTACCCCTACGCTATCCAACGCTTTCCCTACTATTGCACTCTTTGGAGTTGGAATAGTAATTTTTACCCCTACGCTATCCAACGCTTTCCCTACTGTTGCACCCACTGGAGTGGGAATAGTAATTTTTACCCCTACGCTATCCAACGCTTTCCCTACTGTTGCACTCACTGGAGTCGGAATAGTAATTTTTACCCCTACGCTATCCAACGCTTTCCCTACTGTTGCACTCTTTGGAGTTGGAATAGTAATTTTTACCCCTACGCTATCCAACGCTTTCCCTACTGTTGCACCCACTGGAGTGGGAATAGTAATTTTTACCCCTACGCTATCCAATGCTTTCCCTACTGTTGAACTCTTTGGAGTCGGAATAGTAATTTTTACCCCTACGCTATCCAACGCTTTCCCTACTGTTGAACTCTTTGGAGTCAGAATAGTAATTTTTACCGCTACGCTACCCAACGCTTTCCCTACTGTTGCACTCATTGGAGTGGGAATAGCAATTTTAACACTCTTGCTATGCTACGGTAATAATATTATTTATTTTGTAATAATATTATGTTAATATATATATTTGTTTTAAGAAATAAAATTGTATTGTTTTTTTATAACTTAAATTAATTATTTAATAATTTTAAGGTTATTTAAGTATTTTTAAGTATATTTTAGTTATTTAATTTTAATATTTTTTTAATTTTACATTAATTTTAATAAATTCGATATTTTTACAAAGTACATATTTTTAAACGATATTTTTGATTCGCTATTTTTGTACTTACCTGTTAGTAGATAGGACTTCGATATTTTTGTAGTCGATATTTTGGAGTCGATATTTTAAATGCCTATATTTTTGTAGTTGATATTATGTCAGTGATCCCGATGCAATGTGTGTGAAGGAATTCCGCCTACTCTGGCTCTGGGGATGCACAGGGTTTTGGCCAGTACGAGTCTTGAAGATCGGATGTTTCTTTTGTGTACATGGAAGTTGATTCTGTTGTTGAGGTATATGGTTATGTTGTTGTGTAGGCATTTGTAGGTGTGAGTGAGGATTTTGAATGTGACTCTTTATTCCACGGGGAGCCAGGGGAGTCTACATAGGTGTTGGCTGATGTGTTCATGCCGGAGGATGCAGAGGACGAGTCTTGCGGCAGTTTTCTGTACTGTCCGGAGTTTGCGGAGTAGGGACTTGTAAATGCCGGCGTATAGTGCGTTTCCATAGTCCAGCCTCCTGGTGATGAGTGCATGGGTGACTGTCTTCCTTGACTCTGGGGGAATCCATTTGAAGGTCTTGCAGAGGATGCGTAGGGTGTTGAACTAGATGAAGGGGACAGTGTAGACTTGTTGGTTCATGGTGAGGGATGAGTTAAGTATGATGCGGAGGTTATTGTCGTGGTCCGAGTGGGTAGGTGGGCTTCCCAAGGCTGCGGCCACCAGGTGTAGTTCCATGCTGAAGGGGTGGTTCCAAGAAAATGGATTTCCGTCTTCTTCTTCTACAGGCTGCTGTTGGGCATCCAGACTTCGATGTCATGCATTCCTTTCTGGAAGCTGAGTCTGGTGGTGATGGGGTCCTTGGTGAGGGAGAGGATGAGCTGGCTGTCATCGGCATAGGATAGGATGTTGAGGCCGTGTTGTCGGACAATGGCAGCTAAGGGAGCCATTTAGATGTTGAAGAGAGTCGGGCTCACAGATGACCCCTGTGTGACTCTGCAGGTGATTGACATGGGATCGGAGAGGAAGGGTGGCAGTCTGATACTTTGGCTTCTTCCGGTGAGTAATGTTTGGATCCAGTCTAGGGCTGTTCCTTGTATGCCAGAGTCGTGTTCTCTGGCGACTAGTGTGCGGTGGGAGACAGTGTCTAAGGCCACTGAAAGGTTGTGTAGGATGAGGGCTGCAGAGTGGCCTTGGTCCAGGAGGGTGCGGATGCATCTGTGGTGGCAAGTGGGTGATATCCGTGCTGTGGTAGATGTGAGGAGAGCAGGGGTCGGAGGGGGCCCTGAGCGGATGCCTTTTATGGTCGAAGTGGTGTATTCGGCAGTGACCTGCGTCCAGGTGGAGATGGTGGGCTGGCTGATGTGTCAGGGGCGGGGAAATGGCTGTGATATCTGGTGGATGATTGGTGAAGTTGTTGTAGAGATTTTTTTATCTTGAGGTGGAAGTAGGTTCCACGCTTTTTGCAGAGGTCTTGGGACAGGGTGATGTCTGTGGCTTTGCTGCATGGGTTTGTACATTCCGGAATGACCTTGAAGAGTTGCTTGTAGTTGGTGGAGTTATGGGGTATTTGGTTGTGGCAGTCCGTCATGGCGTCCTTGTAGGTGGTGTAGATTTCGGGTGTCTTGGTGTTACTCCAGTTCTTCTCCAGGCACTTGCAGGTGCGTCTTGCTTCTTGGAGAGCGGTGGTGAACCAGGCGGCTTTCCTGGGGCACTGTTTGTCGGGCTTGCGTAGCTGGGAGAGCTTGTATGAGCAGTTGGAGATTCAAGTGTGGAGTTCTCTGGCTGCGACGCTGGCGTCGGCTGTGTTGGAAGCTGGGATGGTGGTTAAGGTCTGTTGGCAGAGGAGGCAGGAGAGTGCTTGGAGGGTGGCTGAGCTGTAGCAGTGGCTGGCTCGAGATCCAGGGTTCCTGGTGCTGGTTGAGGTTGGTTAATGGATGGACGCAGATGGGCTTGCATTAGGCACGCCTTTGGCGCACCAGTGGCGCACCAGCGGTGGGCATCTGCTGCGCGAACGCCATTTAGTAAAGGAGGGGGAAGGACCAATCGTCTGGTATGCGGGAATATGCAAGGAGAGGGGTGCAGGCCGCAGGGGCAGCAGCGGTGTGAAGTGCGGGCTCAGAGAACCCAAAAAAACAATTGAAAAGGGAAGAACAAGGGATTCCAACTGATGTGATCATGCTATGTATCATCAGGGGGTGGGAGGGTGGGTAGGACTGCTCCAAACACTGAGCAGGGCATGGGCAGATTGGCATGCCCACACAAGTGCGCAATAAATGTTTGTCCGGCCCACTCAGGACCCCCAAAGCTGTCATGCGCACTTCCCAGTTCGCATTTCAGGCTGCATTAAAGCCTGCATGGAGAACATGCCCACCCCACCGGCTCATAGCTGCATAACTTGTCCCATTGCTGATTACCAATCCCACCACCGCATCGCAGCGTTGTGATTGACTCAGGGGAGGGAGCATGGCTGCCTACTTCCTTTTCCTGGAAGCAGACGCAGGAGAGCAGGACCGATGAAGACATGGGACATGGCTTTTAGGTAAGACTTCCCTCAATACATTTTTTGCAACACCCGCTCACACACACATCCCCGTATCCACGCACCAACCAGTGGTATTTCCGGTGTTTACCACCTCACAGCTGTCCAGCCCAGCCCCCACTTCTCAAAGGTGGTCGCTGTGCGCCCATGCACAGCAGGCATGCCACTTGTGTTCCAAAGGCACATACTTAGTTCCAACGCATGCCATAACATCGCAGTACATTCCAATGCATACTAATAGTAGGCACATTGCAACAGTAGAGTAGGTGTTGCATAGCGGAGACGTTAAGATCACTGTTCCCACTTCAGTGAGTGCAACCCAAAACTGACCTTTGCACCACAAACCCAACTGTGAAGGCTGGAATTCCTTTTTGAGCCACCACAACACACCCACAGATCTCGTTTGAAACTAATTCACAGCTTATTTTTCATATTTTACCCCAAAATACACCCCATTTTTCATATTTTACATCCAAACCCCATACCACCCCAAAACTTTAAATTACCCCATTACTGACCTCACAATGTGTTGTATTCCAATGTGATGTTAAGGTACCTGCGTTGTCAGAGTTGCGTTGTTCAGGATGTACTGCCTGCATTGTAATGGTTGTCTCCCGTGCCAAAGGCAACCATAGGCTATGATGTTTGCGTCCATCTGCCCCTGGACCGCGCTCAGCACCAAGGATCATTCCTCTTGGACACTCCACCGATATGATGCCAGCAGCCTCCTCGCCATCAACCCTGGACACCACCTCGCCTGCCAGGAAAAACCTCTGCTCCGGACCAGACATCACCATCGTCGTCACTGACAGCTGCAGTATCACCCGAAAGGAGCACCCTGACCATCAGTGAGGAGGAATTGCCATCACCTACACAAGCACACTCCGACTGACCACGTACTCTAATGACCCAAGGGTGACAATAGACTACGGCAACTCCAAGATACGGACCAGGCCCAAGAACATCCTCCACGGCACCCTCAGGTGCAGGCCCCCCATTCTCCAATACCATTGCCGACCTCATTGCACCCCAAGGTCTGACATCCACCGACGACATCCTACTCGGCGTAATCAAGTTCTACCTGGACAAGCCCAGTGAGCAGGGCACCACCCCCTCATGGGGAAGGTCCCCTACATCAGATGCAAGCAGCAAGTCACCGCAACAAGCCACATTGGCAGGACACATGGTCGAGCACGTCACCTCCGCCAGCGTGCACTTCAACTGCAGCCACAACACCTGACTTTCCTGGACCGGCCATCATTGGCAACATCCCGCCTTCACCTTGCCCACCGGATACCACCGCCATCATCACACCCCTTCGCAGCTGGATCAAGGCCACCGAAGAACATCTCTTCAACACCCTCCACACCAACACTCCACCTATGCTTCCCGACGATGACACCACAGCACGCAACCACCACTGATGGATCTCCAACAGCGCCAGCATTCAGGCACCCCTCATGAACAGCACTGCTTCAGTACCTTTTGCCTGCCCGATGGCAGGCGTGAAGGTGAGGCAGTGCCACAGTGTTAGGCTGGCCTCATGCATTGCTGGAGCTGCGCCATGGTTGTGGCATGACTGCTGCAATACGTGACTTTAGTGCTGGCAGATACGTCAGGATTCCTGACGTTTCTGTCATTACTTGCGTCATGGAGCGCTGTCCAGTGATTACAGTGCATCCATGCTGTCGCAAGCAGGGTGTAGTGAGAAGTGTTGAAACGCTGTCTTGTTGCAGCGCAGCAACACTTTTCATGTCTGTGGCACAGGAATGTGCACTATCATATTGATTGCGCGCATTCCTGCACCGTAGTTTTGTTGCAGGGCAGCACTGCAACATTGCTTGCAGTGCTGTCCTGCACCAAAACCTGCATTAATGAGGCTCCAAGTGTTATCACCATTTTTAAGACCTGCTTTTTTCTGGTCTTAAGTTCCTGCCGCTAACAGGTCGTAGTGCGAGTTTTTTTATCACTTTGCGGGTCCGAGACATCCTTGATAATAGGGCGAAGGGGTGTTAACATGAGATTTTGTGAAATTTTGAGAGGGAACGCCTACCTTGCATGTTATTAGCGAAAAATATTGCTGCCATCCAAGGCGATGGAAATTCCGGCTGTGATCGCCAGAAAGCTGTCACTAACGCCTGTTAGCGACAGCTTGCTAATAGGGCGATAAAAATATCACCACTTTTGCGACAAAAAAGTGCTGCTAAAGCGGCAATGAGACCTTGATAATATGGCCCTTTATTTTTAAATGCTATCTAATAGTCTGTGATGTATTGATCATTCAGAATGCGCTTTATGGTACAGTATTTCTGTGACACATCTTGGTCACGCCAAAGGCTGTCTCATGGTAGAGTATTTTGGTGAAGCATCTTGGTCATTAGGAATATTGTATCTTGTAGATTAAAATCACAAGCGGTTAAACACTGCCGGTATATCATTACTTCATTAATGCAAGAGTCCTAATCATGCTTTAAGATGGCAAAAGGTAGATTGCCTGCATTCCTTCCTCAACTACACAAGAATTCGATAAAAAAATACCTAAGTAGTCAATAGTGAGCTTAGCCAACCTTAAAATAATAATTGGACGTTGGAGTCTAATGTTCCTCTTAGGTTCTGAAATATAATAATGTAAAATGCACATCACAAAGCAGCGGGTTTCTGCTGGCTGTGTTTTTGCATAGTACACTGAATGTAAGTCTTCCTTTTTATCTAAATAATTAGATTGAAGGTCCCTATGGAATTGAGCACTGTTAGCTTTTTATCTACAACAGCAAACTTTCTGCATACCTCACTAATGAGCACTTTACAATGCTATGCAGGCGGTCTGAGATTGAGCCAGGGTCTGTTTTCTATTTGTTTTGCATTAATGGCTTTCTCACTTTCTCCTAACTTGCACCGTCAAAATAACAAGGATTCTGCAACAGAAACGTTTGTATAGTTTATAGGATTTTTGGAAGCACAGGGCGCATTCACACGTTTGCAAAAAATTCTCTGCTCAAATACGGACTGATTGACCACACTGCACGGAGCTTGTGATCACCTTTGGGACCGTATTCTGAGGGACCCGATGTCTTCTGCAGTGATAATGACCTGGTAATGCATATATTGTAGGGCGCCGAATTTACCAGGTGTGGTATTGCCTCTCCACTCTGAATTTTGGGATCGGAGATAATGCACTATTTCGCTAGTTTCCACCCTAGCTTGACAATTTATCTAGCCTGCATAGGGCCAAAGAAATATGCTGGTGTCCTGCGTGGTTATAATTACCACTGCTTGGACTGGAGTTGGGGCTGGAGTTGGGACGGAAAGCTGCTGGTGACATAACCCCTTTCTTCCTTAGAGCAAGGAGCTTTAATCCAGGCGAAATCCTCAAATATAGGGGCCTCAAAGAAAGCAAAGTTGGACTTCGCCAACATCTTTGCTATTTTAACAAGACGGTGAAGTGTAAAAATGCGCAAAAACTACCATTTGTATGAAATATTTGTACTGCACTAAAATATATATTTGCCGTGAAAAATTATGGTAAATTTCTGGAATTCATTAAAGACACCAGATGAGTGTTATTCAGCTCAGTTTTTAATACTTGCACCGGCAGTACGATGGAACATTAAAATATCTATCAAACTGCGCCCTCCCCTGAATTCTGGGATGTGAAAATAAAAACAATACTGTCCTCACTCGAACCTTTGGGCCTGGTTGTAACTTGTGACCTCCCATCCTTCTTCCTCTGATGTGATGGAAAACCAACGAAAAACGTAACTTTGAATTAAAAAATATCCCCAAAAAAAGGAAGAATGAAAAACCAAATGTCTGTCGTCCAGTAACTTCGAATGGCACCACTCACTAAAAAGAAAAATTCGACAACGCTTATTGCGTATACGAAGAATTCAGTTGAGCAAAACAGTATCATTACTACGAAAACCATGCCATATACTTAATAAATTGATGTATCAGTGATAATAAACAATAAAATAACGACCTTAAGTGCCACCTTCCCACAGTGCAGAAACTACCACTTCTGTGCCACCAATATATATGTACACAGATATCGACTTCTAGTGGCAATAATACTCACCTCAGTGTCTTTAATTGAATGTAGACTCTTTTAAGTGTAGTTGAGAAAATCATTCTAAATCAAGACACCAAACATCTTATGATTGTTCAAAGCTTGCCAAGCACTGTCAATGCCAAGGTATTGTGAAGTTGGAAATATAATTGATTGAAGCAAATTCCAAAGTTGTACTGCAGCCATGGAAAATGCCCAACTACCCCACCTGGTCTTCCTAAATTGAGAGGCACAGCTACAAGATTGTAGCTAGCCAAGCAAAGATGTCTGGTAGCAGCGTATCTATGGAACATCTTAGACAGTCCTCCGGGGCTGATGTTTTGCACTGCCTGTGAACAATGCATAAGGACTTAAAGGAAAAGTGCTTTTTAACCGGTAGCCAATGCAATTTGGAGATCCCCGCTGATACTGATTTGTATTTGGGAATTTCAAGTAACAGTCTTGCAGCCGCATTTTGAAATAACTGAAGTTTAGCAGTTAGAGATATTTTGATCCCAAAATAAAGTGCATTGTAGTAGCCTAGCCTAGAAGAAATCAAGACCAGTAGTACCTGCTTGCGGGCTTCCAAGAGAACAAGCATTGGCACAGCCAATAGGTTTTACCTTTGGGACCTTATCAGTGTTTAGCCATGCAACACGTTATCCAGGGTGCTGTGCCGCCAGGGTTTGAGGAGCTATACAATTACTACACACTGGGTAATGCAGTCTGATTTAGGAATACATGCTTGGCTCATGAAACATTAATGTACACAAAAACATAAAAAGTCAGTGGTATTTGTATTGGATATATATTTCAATGTATTTATTTATATCGTTCTTATAATGTCATGATCACTCTTCTGCAGGTGTTATTAATATAGCCTTATAGCCCGCCGTAGAGGGCTATACCGGCTATTAAAGGCCCTCTTCAGCGTTAAAGGCCCCGAGCCGAAGGCGAGGGCCTTTAACAAGGGAGAGGGACTTTAATAGCGGTATAGCCCATCTACGAAGGGCTATAAGGCTATTAGAACATTCTGTCACTAGAGGACAGAATGTTCTAACAAAAAAAACAAAGCCTTTTGGGAGCGTGAGGGGATTGGAATCCCCTCAGGCTCCCTGAAGCCTTTTTCACAGCCAGAGCTGTGAACAAAGAAACATTGGAAAGTTGGTGCTCCAGGCTTATACCAGCCATTATAAGCCCAGAGCACTCCATTGTTTTCAATGGAGCTCCCAACATTCCAATGTTCTAATACTTTTTAGAAACCCTTATGTAACACGCCTGAGTTAAGAACCACCTAAGGCAGTATTAACAGAAGCAAACAACAAGGATAAACTCTTCGCTTGGTCCTAAGGAAAAGTCAAATATTGCAATATAATTTTTTATATTTATTGTGAGAAGTGGATTTTTTTTCAATCAAGGCTGGGGCAGTATCTTGGCACTCAGACCCGGCCCGATACTGTCCGACCACGGTTCTATTCTCCTTACTAACAGGGGAAGAATGAATGGTCGAGTGAACCCATCGTTATTTAAGCCTGATTGCGGTTCACACACGGGTCTCAGTAGTATTGCTTTTAGAAGATTTACCATGTTTTTAACAGGCTCGTTATACTTACGGGCCGAGGGAACAGGTTTAGTGAGAACTTGACAGGAGTAGAACAAAATCTGTGCAGGACAGTGCAGTTGCAGCACTGCCTTTGTTGTGAAGTTGTACAACAGGGCTCAGATGGAGCACAGTGGCAACTGGAGAGTAATGCTAGCAGCGTGGGAGTGTTCCTGAGTGAGTTCATTGCTTCTTTCTTGGTTAGCAAGAAATCACTCTGCTAACAACTTCTTAAAGGAACAGACAGTCTCAACAATTGTGTAGAAACACTACTTTGTGCAGACTCCTGGCAGACGGGCATGTTAACAGGACGTTCTGAATACTAAAAGGTGAATCATAGGTGTTCATAGGAGGTAGTACCACAAGAGGAAAACAGTGGCTAAAGCAGGCATGTAAAATGTAGTAATCCACCTGGACGTTTTCCTGAGCCCTTCCCACAATAACACTATGGCGCAATGAACTCTCCCTATTTTGCAGAAGGAGGAGTAAAGCTAATAGCTAAGGGTGCTATTGGTGGAATGCCCTCTTCACCAGCATATTAAACAAAGGTGAGTCTGATCTCAGACAGGTACGTCTCAAGTAAGCACTAATACATTTGCGCAAGCCCAATATGAGCAAGCCCAATATGAGCAATCCACAGGATTTCTCAATCCATTGGCGAGTAATGCATCTCCCTCTCTGGATGTCAGTACCCATTCTTTGCCCTTCCATCAAGCAGCAGGTGGATCATAATGTGTGAGGCTGGCGCACTCTTTGCTGCCATTTTGTCTCCTCCCACAAGATTCTCCAAACTCAACGTCATCGCTTATTTGTACAAGCCCAATGTGAGCAATCCACTGGATTTCTCATGCCTTTGGCGGGTAACTCATCGCTCCCTCCAGATGTCGCTATCTTGTTCTTCTGTGGCTTAAAGGCTAGAGCGGTCGACCTTGAAGCTGGGGAACTGTGTTCGAGTCTTGGTAGAGACGCTCAACCTCCGGTGATTCCGGGCAAATCACTCAATCTTACCGTGTCTAACAAAATGAACGTGTCCAACTGTAAGGCAACTGGTGCTCATGTCAAGCACTCTGATAACTTTGGGTCGAGTTCGCTTGATAAACAAAAAAAACAAGCAATGGTGCATTAAGATGTTGTGCTCTCTTCTTCCATCTGGTGCATCCTCCCACAAAACACTTCACAATAAATGCTGTCGCTTCCACATGCAATTCTCTACCATCTTCATGTACAGACACCCAGGGCCCTGATTACTGTCCTCACAGCTTCATTTGACTGCTAAATGGGAGGGGAAACAGCAGCGGAACTGTAATACATGGTATGTGGAGAGTTCCTACTTGGTGAGCAGAACAAAAATAAGGCACTAGATTACTGTTTATGCGGCTGTCTGTGTCCCCGCAGGGGGCCATTCCAAAAGGGCGGCCCTTTATTGCCATTTGGGCCCCCGCTCACCCCTCTCTAGTGGTTGGGCTCCTGTTGGAGTCCGCTTGCCAGGGCGCCATATGGGCGTCACTTCCGGTGCGTTGAGGTGAGGGAGGGTATATATGCCTCCCCCGCCCCTCCTGGTATCCTTTGTTGCACCAGCCATGCCATCTCCCACCCCACCTCTTACCCTGCGGACAGGCTGGTGGACAAGGTACTCAGAATGTTTTAATGTTTTCTTTTATGTTGCAGGCAGAGTTACAGGGTTATCTGGAAGCAGATGGGTACAGTAAGGGTACCTCTACAGCAGACTAGTACAGTAAGGGTACCGCTGTGAGGCACAGTAGGGGTGCCGGAGCCAAAGACCAGGAGCCTCAGGGCAGGTTTCTGGAAAACTGCGACGGCGCCCCGTTAGTCCTTCGGGCGGTTGGGGGCATGACCAACTGAGGGTTTGCCCTGCTACGCTCTGCCCTGAAAAGGGCGTGAGTAATAAGAGAGCAACGTGTCACATGATCCGGAGGAGGATCACCAAAAGGTGTAGCACTGTCTGGGTGTCCCACAGTGCTGGCTCATCAGGCGGGCAGAGGCAGCATAGGTTGGTACAGCTGCCTGCCCTTGGATCGCCCGTAAGATAACCCACCATATTGCATACTTTTGTATGGAATAAACCTGAAGCAATATTTTCCCATAACAAAAGTTCTCTTGTGTATTTATTTATTCATGTATGCTCATACTGTGGGCGGGCGAAGTTGCCAATAATGGCACTATGGGCAGGGTGGTCTCGGTGCATGCACCGGAGCAGTCATGGCGGCGTGTATGGTGCTCACATAGTGATGTTGACTGCTTCCCTTCACATGATCTGCGTGTTATTTTACTGTTTATGGATGGGGTGGGCTCGGTGAGTTCACCGAAGCACATATGGCGAGGGTATGGTGCTTCCAGAGCAGTGCAAAAGTGCTCCTGTTCACAAGGGCTGCACATTATTTTGCTTTGAAAGGATGGGGTGGGCTTGGTGCGTGCACCGGAGGACACATGGCGGCGTGTGTGGTTCTCACATAGCGGTGCACGACTGCTCCCATGATCTGCGCATTATTTTATGTTGAGCAGCATAGTGTCCTGCACTTAGAGGGAGAGGCAGGTGAGACCCCGAGGGTCACGTCTCAGGCATCTTAACACGAGGTGCACCACGCTGCCAAATTAAAAAAACAAACTAACAAGAAACTAATGTCACTTGCAAAGAGCACTTAAAGCAACATTCCTCAGTGTAAGGCACCATCAAAACAGTAAATGTGGATTGAACGGCACCCGTGCAATGTAACATGTGTATGGTGGCCCATGAAACGATCGCCATGGATATAATAAAAAAAAAACGTTTACAGGGAGATTCAAGGGTGCAGGGGCATCTGAGGTTGCTCACGGCACACGGCGCATGAGCACAGTGATTTAAAAAAGTGTTTGCAGTGTAGTAAGCAAAACACGTTGTGCCTGAAGTAGAAAAAACTCCATAAAGAAAATAGTGCTTACAAGACAAAATAACTTGTACTGTATAACGAGCGAAGTAAAGGGGTCATTAGCCATGGGAGGTTACAGATGAAGACTAGGTGGTACTAAGAAGGGACTAACAACCCAACTAAGGAATCAGAAACCAGCGTTTACGAAGGACAAAGACACAAGCCAATGAAAAATATGGGCGGAGAGTGGGCGGAACTTCTCTTTCATACTCCACTACAGCCGTCTCGTAGAGCAGCGTGTGCGCGCTGACTCAGGCTCGACCTCAAAAAGGGAACACCTTCCTCAGGGTCCTGATAGTCCAGAAACAAGTGGATTCCGTACGGTTAACCTGGAGGTCAGATGATAACTTGGTATCCACTAGTACTCCAATAATTTTGGCGTAGTCTGACAGGGTAGAGAATGCCCCCAGTCTTTCTGGCCACCAGGAATTATTCCAGATGGAGGGCTGGTTGCCAAAAATCAAGACATTAGTCTTGTCCCCATTCAGTCTGAGGTAATTGGCGCTCATCCAAATCACTACTGTTTGCATGCATATCTTAAAGTTGGCAGCCTTGGTCTCAATGTCCTTAGTGATTGATACAATAATTTGTGTGTTATCAGCACAGATAGAGCCTGCAGTCCAAAAAACAATATCTGGTTAGCCAGTGGGAATACGTAAAGATTAAACAAAGTCAGGTTTAGGGAAGAACCCTGCAGTACCCCGCACAGCATAAGGATGTGGTCAGAACTAAATTTCTTCATAACAGCCGTCTGTGACCTATCCTTCAAAAATGAGGGTTAAAAGATCAAATGCTTACCCGGACACCCCCAGGTCTGCAAACAAAGCAGGAGAGATAGTATCAAAGGCAGAGGAAAGATCCACCAGAGAAATGCAGCAACCTCCCCTGACTCAACGACGTGCTAATATTATCAATAGGAGAGACCAGAGCAGTTTCTGTCCCATGATTCGTTCTGAACCAAATTGAGAGGAATCAAACAGTTCATACTCCACCAGATAAGCCACTAATTGAGAATTGGAGTGCTTCTCCAAGATTTTAGATGGCTTAGGCAGAAGAGAGGTGGGTCTATCATTTTTCAAAACAGTTGGACCCATGTTGGGTTTTTTAGGAGAGGCTTTACAAATGCTTTTGAGCCCAATTCAGGGTAGATTCCAGAACTGATAGATTCGCAGTGGTGTGTTAGCCTGCAGCTAAGGAGTTCGCTTACTCGGGACTGCGAGGACCAGAAGCCTACCTTGCTCACAGCTGTGTCCTCTTCCCCTGTTGTTCCCGCCCCAGCCTGGACATTGAAAAACGCTCACAGCCACTGCTCCGCGGGAGCCGTTCGCAGTGGTGTGTTTGCCTGCAGCTAAGGAGTTCGCTTACTCGGGACTGCGAGGATCAGCAGCCTACCTTGCTCACAGCTGTGTCCTCTTCCCCTGTTGTTCCCGCCCCTGCCTGGACATTGAAAACTGCTCACGGGGGCCGTTCGCAGTAGTGTGTTTGCCTGCAGCTAAAGAGTTCTCTTACTCGGGACTGCGAGGACCAGCAGCCTACCTTGTTCACAGCTGTGTCCTCTTCCCCTGTTGTTCCCGCCCCTGCCTGGACGTATTTAATTGGTTACACCTTCCAGCCACGCGGACGCGCGCGGGCGCGCACCGGGCAAAGCCCAGGCCAAAAGCGGGCCCGTTTTACCCCGTTCTAGACCGGACCGGGCCACCCCTCTTGGATTTGCCGTCCCACACAGGATCCAATAACAATGGCTGGTCGCGAGATGAGGAGTAAATCAACAATGCTGGGTGGTTCTACAGAAGGTACTTTGGACAAATTTATTGTTAGAGCTAGCTCTCTTATCCCAATGAAATTACCATATTGGAGCGGCGGCTCTCCCAGGAAATCACTACTGCCAAGAGATCTTCACTAGGTCTAATAGCGAATGCTAGAACACCTGAAAAGTGTGTGGACACAATTATAACTGAACTCCCTGAGCGCGGTGATATTTTACTTCGAAATTGGTTTTCTCTTTCAAGGGACAGTGCACCATTGTGTAATAATGCTGATCTCCCCGTTACATCTGAGAGTAATCTGCTATTTAATGTCCCTGCTAACATACTAACTGAAAGGCCTGGAAAATCAAATACAAGGCAGTTATGGGGGAGTCAGGAGGGGGCGGTACCTAAAAGGAAACGTGCGGCTCAAAAAGCTGACAGGAGAAAGGCTAAACAAGCTAAGCAATCGTGTTGCCTGGCACCCAAAGATAGGGCCATTGTAGGTATCATCTGCGGGTGCTGTTCGCAGTGGTGTGTTTGCCTGCAGCTAAGGAGTTCACTTACTCGGGACTGCGAGGACCAGCAGCCTACCTTGTTCACAGCTGTGTCCTCTTCCCCTGTTGTTCCCGCCCCTGCCTGGACATTGAAAACCGCTCACGGCCCCAGCTCCGCTAATATCAAAACAAGGCTGTCAAACATAGAGAAAGCCACAGCAGCTGTTGATGATGGCCTGAATAAGGTTAAGAGCAAGATGGGAATTGGAGAGAAGGAGATGAGCCAGGGGGGCGCAAATAGTCAACACTCATTCTATAGTAAATTTGAGTCCCGCAATGCAGTGTATTCCTATTAGTAACCCAGCCCCCGCCCCCTGTCCCCCACCACAACTGAACGCCCCGACACCAGCTAAGAAGCCCGATCCACCTGTCGACCTGAAAGCATATGAGGGCAGTACCCAGGGGAAAAACTTCACACTAGACTTGCCCCCTGAAGCAAGCCCCCTTGTAGTTGTCCTAGCGGGAGTCCCGGTGTTAGAGGCTTCGGCCAGAGAATCCTTCGTATCACTTAAAAATAAGGTAGTTAGCTGGCTGAACAAAAATAGACCTCTTCCCCCCCAAATTTCGAGCGAGATCCATATGGTAAGAAGGCTCTCTTGGATAGGCAACACTACCAAAAGGATTAGTGTTGACTGTGTCCTGGTTAATTTCAGGGACACTAGAACTGTCTCCCATAAATGCGCTTGGTCCCATCGCGACTCTGATACTATCATACAGTCCCTCCCATTGTCCTTTTTCTATCCACCAGGGTTACTGGGTGATAACTGCGGGGCGGAGGAGGGATGGGTAAGAGTGGAAGCCAGAGGGGGGAGTAGGGGGTACAGGGACAGGATGGACCATAGGTATATGCCTGATACCTTCTGCGATTATAATCGCTTTAGCTGCCTCGACATGGTTGATTGACTACACCCTAAACATGTGGGGGCTGCTGACTGTACGGAAGTGGAGGGTGGTAACAGCAAGCTCATTCAGCCTAGTGGGAGGCCCATACGTGACCAAGTGGGCAGGTCTCGGGGTAACAACCAGACAGTGACTAATAACTTAAGGCAATTGGTATCTTTACTCCCTGATACTATCGACCAGTCTAGCTTAGACGATGGTCCAAACACTGCACCTATAGTGCAGGTATGCAGGAAGAGGTGAAATCAAATACTCTGGGTTCTCTATGTCTCATGGGGGAACTGTTAATAACAATGATTCAGGCTCTCTACTTATACTGTCTTGGAATTTGGCAGGGCTGGCCAACAAGATGGACTGCCCTGAGTGGGGATCGTTCATAGACAAGAACGATTTATGCCTCTTTCAGGAAACCTGGGCCAGAGAGGATAAAACACGCATTGGCTACGCCTCTTTCTTTGTCCCGGCACAGTAGGGGGGTAAGGGACGCCTGTCCGGGCGCCTTACTGTCTGGGTGGGTTCACACCTGGGCTGCAAGGCCAAGTCCCTGAATACACTATCTGAGGACCTCCAGTGCGTGCTCTTGGAGTGGCTCAATGCCTCCAGGCTCGCACTGGTTAATGTGTATTCTAGACCGGTGAATATCACCGGCGAATCTAGAACTATAGAGGAACTGTCACTATTCTTAAGTTCAATCCCCAGCGGCACCCCGTTTGTGGTCGGGGGTGACTTTAATTGTCACTTCAAGCCACTATCGGGCTTGACGAATGGGGTAGCCGTGGACGAAGACGAGTACTGGGCAATACCGCCAACGGCGGCTCCATCTCCCAGGTCATGGACACCATTAGCTGTCCAAATGACGGCATTAACCCTTAAGCACTCAATCAGGGCCTGTAATGGACGCGCACAATCTGATATCCCTCCAAAATGTACATTCAATAATCCAGGGCAGGAGTCGCGCCTGGACTATATATTGGTCGAAACTCGGTCTTGGCCTAAGGTGATCGATTTCACAGTCATTGAAATAAATGACAGTGACCACAATGCACTAAACTTGGAAATATTTTCCCCTGGCATTGTTAAGGAGAATTCTAGTGGTAATGATGCACCCGATTCGAGATTGACCCTATCTAACAATAGGCGCAGAGTGAGTGGGCCAAATTAGTGACGCATCCAGAGAAGGTTTCCGAAATATATGCCCGAATCGTACCTGTGTTTGAAGAAGTGAGCGTCCTAACTATGCATACTCATCCCCCCGATATGCATCATAAGCTCTGGGCTCAGCACCGGCAGTTAATCAATAAGCTGGAAGAGGTGCTTAATCCCAGCGTTACAAAGCGGCAGACCAAGGGTAATAGAGTCTCAATTGTAAACACAGGGTCTGCTGAGCCAACGGCGGCCGTTGAGGCAAATATAGCCGCCAATCCAACCCCATCTCTTGAACATCCTAATACGGCTCCATGAGAAGAATTTTGCACGTGTAAGGTGCGGGAGGAATGGTTTGTTGTCTTCCAAATTCCCCGTTGACAGGGGGGTAAGACAGGGGTGCGTTTTAGCACCCACCCTGTTTTGCCTCTACATCAACGGGGTAATTGCCCATTTAAATGGGATATTAAATGATGATGCCCCCAAGCTTGCCGGCAGCCGGGTGCCTGCGATCATGTTTGCAGACGACACCCTGCTGCTGTCGAAACCTCCAATGGGGATCCAACGTGTGTTGGGTGGTTTTGGGGCATTTTGTGTGGAGCGGGGGTTGGAAATTAATGTTCTTAAAACTAAATTTATGATTAACCCCCCACTAACTACGCGCCCAAACCCGAGCATAGGTACCAACAGGCTGGAAAGGGTTCAGACTTTTGATTATTTGGGGGGACTATACATGAAAGTATGACCTGGGCCCCTCATCAAATCAAATCTTAACTCAAATTGGCCCAATCAATAGGGGGTATCTTTAAGCTTTCCAATACTTCAACAATAAAACCTATTGGTCCACCCATCGAGATTTATAAAACACAGGCAAGGGGGGCAGTTATTCATGGTGGCGAACTCTGGGGTTATGTGTGCAGACCAGAGATTGTCATCACAGAAAATAAATTTCTTAGACAACTATTAACCCTGCCCTCTAGCACTCCCTTGCTGCCACTGAGGCTCGATATTGGTCTCAGACCAATAGACGAGGTCCTGGGACTCAAACCATTAACATTCTGGAGAAGGCTTTGGATTACGCCGGAGCTCCATAATTATAGACAGGAACTCCTAGAAATCCTACGTTTACCAAATGCGGGGAAAATTCCGTGGCTCAATTATATAAAAAATGAATTGGGAAAGATGGGGCTCCTGCAATTGTGGATTGACCCGGAGGTAGCCTGTAGTAGGGTCTCACGAAAGCACTTAGTAAAACTTTACTATGATAGCAAACTAACTGTTTCAATACATAACGTGCAAAGCGGAACCCTAACTGATTCTTTTGTAAAGGAAAAAGATTTTTATCGTTTTGAGTGTATCCTGGATGATATTTTTCCCATTTTAACTAGAAAGCTGTACCTACAATGGAGATATGGCACCTTACCAATCAGAGCCCTTACTAGTAAATGGTGCCCTCCTTCCATAAAAAGCTGCCCTGGTTGCATTTGTGATCTGGAAAATGACTTGCATATTTCTTGTACTGGCTTGTGCCGTTGTGCAGAAATATGGGTCTTACTCATTGTATGCAAGCCTATAGAATTTTAAAAACAGATTTATCCAGTCCGATTGTTTTTGCCGTAGCAAAACTTTTGGCAGCAATTTGGTGTAAACGTAGGGTTTTAGTAAATAATGTTTAATTTAATTTTTTACTTTTGCACATGCACTTTTCAATTAATCTTTACAGATGTTATATTGGATTTTGATAGATTAACTTGAACCCTGTACTAACGGTAATTTGTCTGTGCTGAATTGGAATTATTTATCATCTCGGTATTTTGTAGATTGCTGTTTTTATAACTGTGTGCATATATCTTTTGTTGCAAAATTTGCCGAAATAAAGATAAACGAACGAACAATAGATTTATTGATAGTTGTTGGAAAGTAGGTAAATGATAGGGGTAAAAATAAACCTAGCACCAGTAAGAAGGCCACCAACATGATCCTGGGTACTGTAAAAGGCTCAGTAAATTAGCCCCTTGCTCCACCCTTAGGAGACAGGAAAAGCATGTAAAAACACAGATACATCAAATAAGTAAGATTCAACACACAATTAACACCCCACACCAATTTATAAGAACAAAGTTAATATTTATATGAACAAATAGACACCAAAATTACAAAAAGAGCAATGTAGGGAACCAGAGATATGATTTTTTAAAAGATTAACCACTTTATAGTGCTTAGAAACATATTGCGCCACTCTAGGACATCTGTTCGCTCTTGACTGAGACAAAGCCAAACTTTGAGACCAATCGCGATGGAGCCCTGGCCAGATACACTAAGCGGGAGACCCAGTCAAAATTTTACCTTCAAACTTGGAACATTTTCTTGAGGTTTTTTTTCCGATGTCGCTCGATCCTCCACATCAGGCTGGATTCGGAGAGGGTTCATCGGCTTTACTTTCCTGGAGGCCCCGGTCAAATTCTGAAGTCTGGAACTCCGGAGCTTTCAGCGGGATGAACCTGAAATCCTGGCTTTGTCACGGTTGAAGGTAGTCGACTTGACTCTTGACCTCGGGTCAGTCACCTCATGGAGCTCTTTCACAAAAGTTCTCAAACTTCAACAAGTGCTTCCTGAAGGTCTCCTTGTAGGTTCAAAGTGTCCCAATCACCAAGTGAAAGGTCTCGTATCTCCTAGATAATCTCTGGGATGTCTGGAACCCAAACCCCCAATGCACGTGGCAAATCCTT
The DNA here is from genome assembly GCF_964261635.1 of Lissotriton helveticus. Classification (NCBI taxonomy): domain Eukaryota; kingdom Metazoa; phylum Chordata; class Amphibia; order Caudata; family Salamandridae; genus Lissotriton; species Lissotriton helveticus. Next base: position 570,141,425 of record NC_136071.1, on the reverse strand, counting down.
AAAAGTCCACTGGACGCACTCCAGGATGGAGACTGTTGGTGGAGATAATGCAGGTGTGTTCTGCTAACCTGTAGCTTGCAGGGAGTTCACTCCTTAATACTTCTTGAAGCAAGGCACAGTCCCTAGAGCTGAATTACCTGATTGTGCAGCAGGTGCAGTCAGTCAGAGTGCAGGCTTTTGGGTGCAAATCCAGATTCCAACAGGGCAGTCCTTCTTTTCCTTGCAGTTTTAAGCAGCAGATCTGAGAGACTACGCAGCTCTCAGATTTGTATTCAGTGTTTGTGGTAGACAAGCAGGGGGGCACCTCTGTCCAATGAAATGCTGGGTGTCACCCAAAAGCATGACAACTTCTTCCAAAATGTGGCAAATTATTGTCCCACAATGCAGTGCACTTCCAAAATCCATTATGGATGATTTCTCTCCAGAGCTAGCTAAGGGCTAGCTAAACCAACTAACAGTGTGGCTTATTTCGATGAGCTCCCCGCCCCCTGACCTCTGTAAATTCCTGTCCTAAACCTGCCACCTGGCTGGGTCACAGAATGTGGGGGTAGGTACGCCTGGCATTCCATACTGATCTGCTATCTCTTTAATCTCAGTTTGATTTACACAGCCCCCTCTGCTGGACTGATCCTCCTCAGCTTCAAAGCTCTCTCCATCAGATAATCTCTGCTATGGCCAGGCCACTTATCACCTAATCAAAGCAGCCTGGTAGACCTGTTAAGGTTGATCAGCCAGCAGAGACCACTAGCAGGCTGGATTTTGGCTTACAAAAGAGAAAGTTCTAAAACTTCTCTTCTGTACTAGTTATACTACATCCAACAGTGCCAAGTTGGTGAATTTATCAATACCAATCTTTTAAATCCTTGAATGATATTTACTACTTTACTAACAATAGTTATACCTAAATAAAATATTGCAATGTTATCCTATGGAGCTAAGTATGAACAATGGGAAAGAAAATGAGAAGGGCAGTTGTTCCCTCACTAGGGCATATAAAACATCTTTTTATAATGACCTTGCTTAGGGTTACATGTCCCTCACCCCTGGGACACCTTTGGGACACCTTGGGGTGCCTAATATGTGACAATAAGGTAGATGATCACGTTTAAAGTGCCCATACCATCAATGTTGAGTTTGCACACAATTTACTTTGAATGACAATCTGCAAAGCCAGGCGGCCTTTAACATGACAGTATTTACAACAAGGGGTGGTGAGGGACAGAGTCTCTGAATTAAGCAGAATACTCTCACCCAGTCAAGAGATCAGGGATAGATCCAACACCGTTTTTTAGCTCATTGCACTATCCCAGTTTCAGAACCTGGCTGTATGCAAATTAGTCTGCCCCTGGCCCAGTGCATCATGGGAACAGGGCAGACCAGACTACAAAAGCCAATTCTTACACTGGGAAGGAAACAAGCTTCCGGGGACCGGTTTCTGCCATTTCAGGCGTCTTCGGCCCGGCTTGCTTGAATCCTGATGGTGCAATGAGCAAGGGACTCACATCTGAGTATACCCTTCCACGCTTAGGGTGGACAAAAATATTTACAACAAGGGGTGGTGAGGGACAGAGTCTCTGAATTAAGCAGAATACTCTCACCCAGTCAAGAGATCAGGGCTAGATCCAACACCGTTTTTTAGATCGTTGCACCATCCCAGTTTCAGAACCTGGCTGTATGCAAATTAGTCTGTCCCTGGCCCAGTGCATCATGGGAACAGGGCAGACCAGACTACAAAAGCCAATTCTTACACTGGGAAGGAAACAAGCTTCCGGGGACCGGTTTCTGGCATTACAGCTGTCTTTGGCCCGGCTTGCTTGAATCCTGATGGTGCAATGAGCAAGGGACTGATGTCTGAGTATACCCTTCCACGCTTAGGGTGGACAAAAATATTTACAACAAGGGGTGGTGAGGGACAGAGTCTCTGAATTAAGCAGAATACTCTCACCCAGTCAAGAGATCAGGGCTAGATCCAACACCGTTTTTTAGCTCATTGCACCATCCCAGTTTCAGAACCTGGCTGTATGCAAATGAGTCTGTCCCTGGCCCAGTGCATCATGGGAACAGGGCAGACCAGACTACAAAAGCCAATTCTTACACTGGGAAGGAAACAAGCTTCTGGGGACCGGTTTCTGGCATTACAGCCGTCTTCGGCCCGGCTTGCTTGAATCCTGATGGTGCAATGAGCAAGGGACTCATGTCTGAGTATACCCTTCCACGCTTAGGGTGGACAAAAATATTTACAACAAGAGGTGGTGAGGGACAGAGTCTCTGAATTAAGCAGAATACTCTCACCCAGTCAAGAGATCAGTGCTAGATCCAACACCATTTTTTTTTTTTTTTTTTTTTTTTAGCTCATTGCACCATCCCAGTTTCAGAACCTGGCTGTATGCAAATTAGTCTGTCCCTGGCCCAGTGCATCATGGGAACAGGGCAGACCAGACTACAAAAGCCAATTCTTACACTGGGAAGGAAACAAGCTTCCGGGGACCGGTTTCTGGCATTACAGCCGTCTTCGGCCCTGCTTGCTTGAATCCTGATGGTGCAATGAGCAAGGGACTCATGTCTGAGTATACCCTTCCACGCTTAGGATGGACAAAAATATTTACAACAAGGGGTGGTGAGGGACAGAGTCTCTGAATTAAGCAGAATACTCTCACCCAGTCAAGAGATCAGGGCTAGATCCAACACCGTTTTTTAGCTCATTGCACCATCCCAGTTTCAGAACCTGGCTGTATGCAAATTAGTCTGTCCCTGGCCCAGTGCATCATGGGAACAGGGCAGACCAGACTACAAAAGCCAATTCTTACACTGGGAAGGAAACAAGCTTCTGGGGACCGGTTTCTGGCATTACAGCCGTCTTCGGCCCGGCTTGCTTGAATCCTGATGGTGCAATGAGCAAGGGACTCATGTCTGAGTATACCCTTCCACGCTTAGGGTGGATAAAAATATTTACAACAAGGGGTGGTGAGGGACAGAGTCTCTGAATTAAGCAGAATACTCTCACCCAGTCAAGAGATCAGGGCTAGATCCAAAAACGGTGATGGATCAAGCCCTGATCTTTTGACTGGGTAGGAGTGTTCTGCTTAATTCAGATACTCTGTCCATCACCACCCCCTTTATGAATCGTTTTGGCCACCACAAGTGTGGAAGGGTATGCTCAGATGTGAGTCCCTTGCTCACTGCACCATCAGGATTCAAGCAAGCCGGGCCGAAGACGGCTGTAATGCCAGAAACCGGTCCCCGGAAGCTTGTTTCCTTTCCAGTAAAGAATTGGCTTGGTAGTTTGGTCTGCCCTGTTCCCATGATGCACTGGGCCAGGGTCAGACTAATTTGCATGTAGCCAGGTTCTGAGCTGAGATGGTGCAGTGAGCTAAAAAACGGTGATGGATCAAGCCCTGATCTTTTGACTGGGTAGGAGTGTTCTGCTTAATTCAGATACTCTGTCCATCACCACCCCCTTTATGAATCGTTTTGGCCACCACAAGTGTGGAAGGGTATGCTCAGATGTGAGTCCCTTGCTCACTGCATCATCAGGATTCAAGCAAGCCGGGCCGAAGACGGCTGTAATGCCAGAAACCGGTCCCCGGAAGCTTGTTTCCTTTCCAGTAAAGAATTGGCTTGGTAGTTTGGTCTGCCCTGTTCCCATGATGCACTGGGCCAGGGTCAGACTAATTTGCATGTAGCCAGGTTCTGAGCTGGGATGGTGCAGTGAGCTAAAAAACGGTGATGGATCAAGCCCTGATCTTTTGACTGGGTAGGAGTGTTCTGCTTAATTCAGATACTCTGTCCATCACCACCCCCTTTATGAATCGTTTAACATGACAGTAGGCACTTAGCAGTGCAGCCATGCAAGTGGAGGAAGTCTGCTGGCCCTCTAAACTTCCAAGACGTTTTATATACAAGGGACCTATAGGTAGTTTGAACCCCTAGCCCTATCATTTACTAGGGGCTTATAGGGTCTGCCAATGCCAATTGTGAGAATTTACTTTTAAAGACAGGCTGCAAGGCAGGACTGCTAATTAAAAGAACAGTAGGCACACAGCAGTGCACACATGCAAGTGTAGAAAATCTGCTGGGCCTCTAAACCTCCATGCCCTATTATGTAATAGGGACTTATAGGTAGATTGCGCACCCTGGCCCTATTATCTAATAGGAACTTATAGGGGCTGTTATTTCCAATTGTAAGTATACCCTATTACATGTACCTTTTTAAACATAGCACGGACCCAGAGCCTGGTTAGCAGAGCAAATGCGACAGTCAGGGGCAGTTACCACCAGTATCATTTAGCAAATAAATGGGGGTGAATAGGGCAAAAGGATGACTTTCTAACATGTCCCCTCACAAATGAAAGCTGATGGGTAGCTAACCTGCACTCTGGTAGTCCTCCTCAGCTAAGTTGAAAAACCTGGAAAGTACATCCGCATTGGCATGTGCATCACCAGGCCTATGTTCCACTGTGAATTCCAACCCCTGTTGAGAAATGGATCACCTCAATAACTTGGGATTCTCCCCTCTCATCTGAATAAGCCACTTGAGAGGTCAGCTGCATGGCTTGAAGCACTTCCCTAAGGGTGATTTAAATGATTCTCTCAGGTGGAACTGTACACAGCTGAATCACCAAAGTAAGCTGCATTCAACTGCTCTAACCCAGACAGGACCTTGCTCACCAACCTTTGGAAGGTGGCAGGGGCATTTTTAAACCAAAGGGCATTAATTTGAACTGGTAATGTCCCTCTGGTATGGAGAATGCTGACCTCTCCTTTGCTCCTTCAGTGATGGCAATCTATCAGTAGCCTGAAGACGGTGCACAGTCAAAATAGCGACTCCAAAATATTGACTGGACACAATATCGAGTTTTAAATATCGAATGGACAAAATTTCGACTGCACAGAATATAGACATCAAAAATATCGTTTTAAGGTAAGTAATGTAATATCGAATGTTAAAAATATAGACATTTAAAATATCGAAGTATATAATATAGTTTAATAAAATTATAATTTTTTTGATAATGCATTTTTTATAGTGTTTTTTATGTGATTATATGTGTTAAAAGTGTGTATTTATGTTATAACTAATTTTAATTAATGAACATTTTATTTTTTTATTTTTGTGTAATTTAATTCTGTAGCGGGTTGTGGGTTTATAGGGGAATAGGGTGGGAAGTAATTTAATTATAATTAATTAAATATGTAAATTTATTGTTATTCATTTTTAATAATTTGTTAATTAATTTATATTTGGTAATTAATTAACTTTTAATTGGCAATTAATTTTAATTAATTGATTAATTGCTAATTAGGTTAATTTTAGTAATTTAATTCTGTAGCGGGTTGTGGGTTTATAGGGGAATAGGGTGGGAAGTAATTTAATTATAATTAATTAAATATGTAAATTTATTAATTGTTATTAATTTTTAATTATTTGTTAATTCATTTATATTTGGTAAATAATTACCTTTTAATTGGCAATTAATTTAAATTAATTGATTAATTGCTAATTAGGTTAATTTTAGTAATTTAGTTTCTGTAGCAGGTTGTGGGTTTATAGGGGAATTGGGTGGCAAGTAATTAATTTATAATTAATTCAATAAAATAATTTATGTAATTGTATTTAATTTGAATTTATTGTAAAGTACATTTTAATTTTTAAATTATTAATTGTTAATTAGTAATTAATTTGTATTAATTGTTAAATAATTGTAATAATTAATTTAATTTTGTAATTTTAATTGATTAAATATTATATTATATTAAATTCGTAATTACATTTTTTTTATGGATATTAATTAATATTTATTGAAATAATATATGAAGTATTTAATGTCACTACTGTTGCACTTTCTGGAGTGGGAATAGTAATTTTTACCCCTACGCTATCCAACTCTTTCCCTACTGTTGCACTCACTGGAGTGGGAATAGTTATTTTTACCCCTACACTATCCAACGCTTTCCCTACTGTTGCACCCACTGGAGTGGGAATAGTAATTTTTACCCCTGCGCTATCCAACGCTTTCCCTACTGTTCCACCCACTGGAGTGGGAATAGTAATTTTTACCTCTACGCTATCCAACGCTTTCCCTACTGTTGCACTCTTTGGAGTGGGAATAGTAATTTTTACCCCTACGCTATCCAACGCTTTCCCTACTGTTGCACCCACTGGAGTGGGAAAAATAATTTTTACCCCTATGCTATCCAACTCTTTCCCTACTGTTGCACTCACTGGAGTGGGAATAGTAATTTTTACCCCTACGCTATCCAACGCTTTCCCTACTGTTGCACCCACTGGAATGGGAATAGTAATTTTTACCTCTACGCTATCCAACGCTTTCCCTACTGTTGCACTCTTTGGAGTGGGAATAGTAATTTAAACCCCTATGCTATCCAATGCTTTCCCTACTGTTGCACCCACTGGAGTGGGAATAGTAATTTTTACCCCTACACTATCCAAATCTTTCCCTACTGTTGCACTCCCTGGAGTGGGAATGGTAATTTTTACCCCTACGCTATCCAACGCTTTCCCTACTGTTGCACCCACTGGAGTGGGAATAGTAATTTTTACCCCTACGCTATCCAACGCTTTCCCTACTGTTGCACCCACTGGAGTGGGACTAGTAATTTTTACCCCTACGCTATCCAACTCTTTCCCTACTGTTGCACTCACTGGAGTGGGAATAGTAACTTATACCCCTACGCTATCCAACGCTTTCCCTACTGTTGCACTCACTGGAGTGGGAATAGTAATTTTTACCCCTACGCTATCCAACGCTTTCCCTACTGTTGCACCCACTGGAGTGGGAATAGTAATGTTTACCCCTACGCTATCCAACGCTTTCCCTACTGTTGCACCCATTGGAGTGGGAATAGTAATTTTTACCCCTACGCTATCCAACGTTTTTCCTACTGTTGCACCCACTGGAGTGGGAATAGTAATTTTTACCCCTACGCTATCCAACGCTTTCCCTACAGTTGCACTCTGTGGAGTGGGAATAGTATTTTTTACTTTTCTGCTATCGTACAGTAATAATATTGGATATTATTTAATTATATTATGTTTATATATATATATATGTTTTAATAAATATGATTGTAAAAAATTATTTTTATAACTTGTATTAATTATTTAATTATTATAAGTTAATTTAAGTATTTTTAAGTATATTTGAGTAATTAATTTTTAATTTTAATTTAATTTAACACTGTTTTTAATAAAGTCGATATTTTTTACAACTATATTTTTGTAAACGATATTTTTTGCTCGATATTTTTGTACTTACCTGTTTGTAGATACAAACTCGATATTTGGTCTGTCGATATTTTCTCCTCGATGTTTTGGGAACTCGATATTTTGGCAGTCGATATTATTTCAGTGATCCCCTGAAGACAAATCAAATGTACTCAGATACTTAGCAACAGTCTTAGTGATGGTATTCAGTCCTCTGCAGTTCACACAGAATATTAAGTCCATCTCCCACCCCTGGGTATTGGATTTCAGCACCAGCAGCACTTGGCTGGCCCTTAGGCTGTCAGAGGGCTCAGTTATCCCCAACTCCAGCATCTTAGTCATCTCTACCTTGGTGCTGGCTCTGACCTGAACAGATACCTTGTACAGTTTATTTTTGACAGGTGGACTGTCACCAGTGTCAATGAAGTTCACACACCAATCAGTGATACCTGGGGTCTAAGAGAACAGACCAACAAACTGACCCAGCACCTGTTTGCAGTCTCTGTGCTGCTGGTCTGCCAATTTTGGGGAGAGCACAATTCCCTCTACTGACCCATCTTACAAATTGCTGGAGATGAGGCCGGGCACTGGTTCAGTCTCTTCCTCTTCTCCCTCTTTTATGACTAGTAACATTGTCATGTCTGCCCTGTCATGGTAGGGTTTCAATCTTTTCAAATACGGGAACCTATGAGGGTTCCTGGGTGTGTTAAGGTAGATAACCTCAACCTTCTTCTCAATGATTGGATAAGGCCAAGTCCACTTGTCAAGGAGGGCCCTAGCTGCTACAGGCTCCAACACCCACACAAATTGTCCAGGAGTATACTCCGGCATTGCAGCCCTCCTATCAAACCAGTGCTTCGTGAGCTCCTGGCTGGCCTCCAGTTTCCCGTCTGCCTTGTACATTTGCTCTGCCATGCGAGATCTCAGGCCTAGCACATAGTCAAGCACATGTCCTTCTCTTCTTTAGAGGCTTTTCCAAACACTCTCTCAGCAGGCACAATGGCCCATCACAGAGTACCCAAAAACAGCTCAAAGGGACTAAACCCAACCCCTTTTAGTGGGACCTCCCTGTAGGCAAACAGTAGACATGGGAAGAGAACATCCCATCGCCTCCTGAGTTTGTCAGACAGCCCACTGATCATACCCTTTGGTGTCTTATTGAACCTTTCCACCAGACCATTAGTCTGAGGTGATATGGGATGGTGAAATTGCAGGTAACACCACATTCATCTCACATCACTTTCAGATAGCTGGACATTGAGTTTGTGCCCCTATCTAAAACAACCTATTTTTTAAAACCCACTCTGGTGAACACACCAATTAGGGACTAGCCACTGAAGGAGCAGTGCCTGTTCTGAGGGATAATGCCTCTGGATACCTGGTGGCATGGTCCACTACCACCAAGATATACTTATTCCCTGATGCAGTTGGGGGTACTAGAGGAACAACAATGTCCACCACCACCCATTCCACTGGCTTGTCAGGTGACACAGGAGCTACAGAACTCCTTTACCTTCTCAGATATATGGGGCTAGTAGAAATGGTTTACCAACCGGTTCCAAGTCTTATTCCGCCCCAAATGACCTGCCAAAGAGAGAACATGATTCAAAATCAGGATGAACTCTCTGTACTTCTGGGCACTTCCAACCTCTAGGTGGCTCCTTCCTTGAGGTTTCTGGCCTTTTTATATTGCAGTCCATCTTCCCAGTAGATTCTGTGGAATCCAGTGCCATTCCCTTCCTCTTGCTTTAAGGCAGTCTGCCGCAAGCCCGCAAGGGTTGGGTAAATCCCCTGCCCCTGAAAAAATGCCTTTCTGGAGGATCCACTGGCTTCTGGCAGTTCTGCCAAGTTAGACAGCTCTGGCAGTGATGGAGTCCTTTCCTCAGAGACCAGATAATCCCCCTCATGGCCAGGTTCCTGCTGCACCTCTGGAGTTCCCTGGGTTGGCTCAGCAGACCCAGCGCCTTTGTCCATGGATGCTTGGGTCATTGTTCCAGGTTCCAAGTGTCCATCATTTCCCTTCTGGGTAGTCTTTGACTTGGTCACAGCACATACCCACTCAGGGAGCTCCAATATTTTTATATAGAACCCAGTCTCCACCTCTGACTATTCCGATGCTTTGAGATAATTTCCCACTAAACACTATGCAGAGTGTGCAGGAGAAACAACTACCTTCATAGGGCCTGTCACACCTCCCCATTCCAAACCTACCATAGCCATGGAGTTTGGTCCTGCTGTCTGCATAGGTCACCTGGTGAAACTCACCATATATGAACTGTTCTTTAGACACTGGTGTATCCATGGCCATAGTCACACTGGCTCATGTGTCTCTAAGAACCTCAACCTCAGTTCCATTGATGGTAGGCCTCTGTCTGTACTTCTCCATACTTGGAGGTAAGGCGACCAGTGTTGCAATATCCACTCCACTCCACCCAGGGACACTAAGGTTGCCTCTTTCATTTCCCCACCTTTCACTGGGGTACTCTCCACCCCCACAATTTGGTTTCTGCAGGACCATACTGGGTGAGTTACATGGTATCCCCATTATTTCTTTCAGAATGCCTTATTGTATCATTGACTCAATCACTAGAGTGATTCCAGCTATTCTCTCAGGTGTGAGATTGTATTGGGGTGTCCTAGGGTACTCAACATTTGGTTTAATAGTTATTCAGACAGGTTCGACAACTTTAATAAGACTAATGTCTTTATCCAATCCAGGCTTCAGGCTTCACAGTATCTTTAAGATTTTGGCGTAAATCTTCAACAGTTATTAAGGGATACAGTCCGAAAGCTGTCGCTTACCTGGCCAATTTGAAATCAATTTCTTCATTGTGAGTTTGAAACTAAACACCATCAGGTGTGCAGTTTATAGTAAAATTCAACTTGCACAATAAATCCCATCCTAGAAGGTTTATGGGACTAATTTGAAATTGAAATTTGAAATTGAAATTGATTTTTTTGTTGAAATTTAAACTTTATTGTTTAGTTAATTAAACCCATAACAATTTGATGTATGTCGCACAACAGATATAAAAATGTATAAGATTATCATTAAAAATAAGTGATAAAAAGGCTTATAGTAAAAACAGAAAGTAAAACTAAGTAATTTTCCTACAAGGCATTGACAATTTAAAAGCTTTATGCATTTTTCAAATGCCAGCAGGAACTTCACCAGCTTGCAATGTATTCGAGGAGCGGTTATGTCCAGGCTTCCATTAATGGCGGATCTGCATGTTCGTAGTCTCATGATCCGAAAACTTTCCTTTAAAAAGTATGACCGTTCCTTGGACAGCATTTTACAATGACAGATTATGTTTATTAGATCTTCTTTATGGCTACCACACAGTCGACATGTAACGGCATCATGCTGTTTCCAGGCAGGATCATCGGCTTGTGTCGGAAAATCGCCAAATCTCAGAGATACCAGCGTTCTCTTAATAACAATAGAGTAGGTTGTTTCCAAGTACAGTGCTGGTGTCAATGTCTTATAGCCATTTATCACAGCCCATGAGTGCGAGCGATGGGAGAAAATTTCTTTGTCTAAAACTAATGAGTGGAGTTTGGCCACTTTATTTAGGGTCTGTTTTAGTACAGCAAATGACAGATTTTTATCCCATAAGGTTTTTGAGCAGGTTATATCCAAAGCATGCATGAGGAATTGATTTGCTATGGATTTTTTTGTGATTCGAGCTCTTGCCATAGGTAGGTGCTAAGATTTTTATTACATGCTTTTTGCTTGATCTGATACCACACCTTAATGTAGGAGTATAATAAGGGTTTAAGTGATGGCCCTTCCAATTTTTTGGACAAAGTACTTAGTCCAAATAATAGGGCACCAGCTCTTTGAGTCAGATATTTCCTCTGTTCTTTAAAATTAAGTTTATCGTCTATAAAGAAACCTAGGTATTTATATGTTGAGACTTTCTCTAGCGGTTTTCTCTTTAACCTAATATCAAGGGTCGATCCACGGTGGTTGGTAATCAACATGGTTTTGGTTTTTGAGATGTTTAATGACAGCTTGTTTGCCAACAGGAAAGCCGAGAGTTCCGTTACTAATCTGGTTAGTCCCACCTTTGTTAGGCTCAGAAGTACTATATCATCTGCTTAATCCAGATGGGTGAGCTGTAAAACACCTAATTTCGGTGGATGGGCATTGCAATGGTTCAGTTTCCTGGAAAGATCTGAAATGAAGAGGTTGAATAAGTGTGGAGCAAGAACACACCCCTGTTTGAGGCCAATCGTTGTGGGAACTTTTCTCGACAGTCGTGTTCCATCGCCTATTTTTACTTGCGACCAAGTATCCGAATAAAATAGCAGCAAACCCCTTAGAATATTCTCCGGTATTGCCCACGTTCTCAGTTTCGCCCACAAGAAGTTACGATCTACACTGTCAAAGGCCGCCTGAAGATCAATAAAACACATATTCAGGTCCTGTTTACTACTCATGCACTTCTTCGCAATCATAGTGATGGATAGGATGTTTGCTGTTGTACCAATCCCCTTCCTGAACCCCGTATGATTAATGGGGATCAGGGCTTTTTCGCCTGACCAGTAGACCAAATCGTTTAATAGTAAGGATGCAAAATATTTTGCCTCGACTTCCTAAAATGCTATCAGACAATAGTTGTTTGCTAATGATCTTTCTCCTCCTTTATAGATTGGCATGAATATTGATCCTTGCCAACTTTCAGGTACTTGATTCAAATTTTGCACATCTGAGAACAGTTCCACCAGGCAAGGTCCCCAAAATTCAGGGGCATATTTGTATGCCGCTTGTAGGATGCCATTCGGGCCTGGCGCCCCATTGGTTTTTCCTTTTTTGATTATTTTAATTATTTCTTCTGCCGTATATGGATTATTTTGAGGGTCTGTACCCTGTAGGTTGCAATGTACGCCGGTCAACATTTTACTCCAAGGTTATTCTACGGGGCACGTTTTATTTTGACTTTTTGTGCATGGGTCTCTACTTTGAGTTATTGTCGAGGTGTCTGTAAATTTTGATGCAAGAAGCGCTGCCCACTCCGATTCCTGCACGTTAGAACTTAGGACGTTACAGGGTCTTGTTAACTGATTTATTGTTTGCCAAAATAAATTAGTATTCTGTAGTTTTGAGCTGTAAATTTATTTTGACCAGTAGCTATCGTTTGTTGACCTTTTAAATTCCCAGATCATATTTTTATATTCTTTTCTTTGTGTACGGAAGCTGGTCCATTGGGATGTACCATGGTCTGCCGACTGTAACTTCCCTTCAGATTTTCGAAGTAGTCTTAGCAGGTCTTGTAGCTCTTTCATGTGTTTTTTCTGTGATCCGTCAGTGCTGGATTTCATGACAGGCAGCTTCATCTTTTGTTTCAATTTTGACAGAAAGAGAGACCATCCTTGGATAGCGTTCGTTGAGGAACTCCCTATCTCAGTCAGTGTGTCCTTCATTGTAGAGAACCATTCATGTTCATTTGTGTTGGACCAATTTATCCGTTTCAAATTGACAGAACTTAACTGGCCTTTTAATATGTATGACGTTGCAGTCTTTCCTTATCGAGGTTAAAAATTATATGTTGTAGTGCATGGTCACTCAACAGGGTTAACTCAATTTGAAAACTAATCACAAGGGGGATTAATGAAAGACCAACCATTGTAAAGTCCAACGTGGATTGAGAATGAGGACCATAGTATGTTTTACTAGGTGGTTGGTCCTCGGCAAACCTCCCGTTCAGTACATGCAATCCGAGAAACTCCAGTTCAGTCACTAATTGGATTGCTAGTCTTTCTTTCCGTGTACCAACACCTCCTTGAATCTGTTCAGGAACACCCCAGTAGGTATTATCAGTTAATAATTTATCATCATCTTCCGGTGTTAGGATCAAGTTGGAATTAAAGTCACCTGTGATTATTATGTTAGATAGTGGGTCAGTAGACCGTAGGTCCATGATGACTTTGCACAATATCGCATTCTTTTTTTTCCTTAATTTTTGGTTGTGTATAGTAGTTAACCAGGATTGTTGGTTTGCTATTGTCATTGTTTTGATCTGTTCATTTGATTAGCTGAATACTGGGATCTGGTGATTGTAATTGTACTGAGTTAATTTTTAGGGATGAGGATACGTATACTGAAAGGCCACCAATGGCACGGCCATAGATCTTACATTTTTCCGCTGCCACGACATGATGTACAAACCCAGCTAGTGCAATTTCTTCTCGTAGCCAGGTTTCCTGTAGTGCAATTATGTCACAACTGCGCCATTCATCTAATGGAAGACCTCCTTCTATCAATCGTTTCGCACCAGCAATATTCCAGGATACCATATGTATGACCTTATTAGTATCTTATTTCTGTTTACCTATGAGCGTTCAGACCTTCCGTTTTTCATTTACAATGGGACTAGAATCGCATATTACAAATTGATGGTCTTCCTCAAACATCCTTATTTTATAGTTACTTTTTGCGAAACAGGGTTTGTGATATATTTATGGGCAACTCCTACAACTTCTATCTATTTTCATGAGAGGGGTAGGGTCGGGACTTCTGCTGTTCACACATGGGAACAGGTAGCACCAGTGTCAATAACAAACAACTCTTGATGACTATTCACCTCCCCTTCTACAAATGGACCACTCTGCTCTACCTTCAAGTCTGTGCCAAGAACACAATCTTCCTCCCCCACCCTGAAGCACCGCCATTTTAACTGCTCACAGCCATAGCCCTCCAAAGATTTAAAAATGGGGCATTGCTGAATAAAAGGGCTTGGTGTGAAAAAGTATTCAAATTGACTCGTGGACCTTGCTTTGAGTTAAACCGGGAATATATTTTGTTGCAACACTGGGAATTGTGAAACCATCATCATTGGAGCTCGAGACATGTTAGGATTTTGCATTCTCTGCATTGGATTATTCAGCATTTGCACAGCAGTAACATTCCATACTTGTTTGTGAATAGAACCTTTGTCATTTAACTATTTACTAGGATTCAAAAGGTATTTCTGCTTCCAGTAGCCTAACTTAGTACAATAATGGCATGATAATATCAATCACTGTATTTTGATCAATTTGACTGGACTCAGCATGGTCTACTCCAGATTCGTTCTAGGGTAATTTAGCTCCTTACACTTCACTGAAAAACTAGCCTCTGATAGCTATCACCTGATGGAACAGGGTATTTGAATATCAAGCTCTTGGTAAAATCATTGAACAGAATACCCCATTAGTCGTATGGCACTTTGGTTGTTGACTTGAAGCGCTGAGAGGAAGCTAACATCGGAAATACATTTCAAAATCTGTCAACCTAATGTGGCTTCAAAATAATGACAGAGAATGGTATTCAACTGTAAAGAATTATTTTTCAAATATTAGTCAAATCATCAATAAATGAAATGGCAATGGTTAATAAAACATGTCAATATGGTCAAAGTATTAAGATGCTCAAATGCTCTAAAAGTAAGTATTAGAAAGTACAAAATAGTAACAATCAATATGTAAGGAATGCAAAATATCCAAATTAGGTGGTCCATAAATAAACTCACACTGTTTAAATTACATTAGGAAAGAAGTGTGGGGATTTCCAAAGGGGAAGAGTAGAATGTGTCAGCATACTGTAAACCTCATGAGAAGTTCAGGGGACACTAAAGCATGTCTAAAATGAAGCTTTCCCTTCAGGAAAGCTCAAAAGAGAGGTCTGCTCTCTTCAATGTCGGGGTAAAGGACTGCTCTAACTAACTTTAGAACACTAATTAAAAGCACAACCAAAGGTTCCATAATATCCATATTATGCTCCCATTCTCCAGAGCTAACCCCATGATGGCATTTTGCTGGGTGTCAGTAAACCCTCTAAATTCCCATCTTCACACAGTTAGATACACACCTGTTTGTCTTTGAAAGTTGCATCTTCCTTATAAGCCGATTACAGGAGGCTCCTTTCACCATCATCCCTCTGTGTCTGCTGTCAGGTTTCTCTTTTCAGGCCTCACTATCAGTCTAATACATAACAATGAACCCTTTCTCTAACTAACGAGGAAGTCAATACCACACTTGCAGGCAAGAGAAAAACAACATTCTGGCAAACGTTATACTCTAAAGTTTGTAATGCTCAGATAAGGACCAATGTCAAAATAGAAGCGCACTACAATATTATTCATCCTTAGCCATGTAACGATTATTATTAAAGTGTAAATTTATCCAGGAAATGCAGTTGCATTGATTATAATTCAACTCAGTACAGCTACATATAATTTCATAACAGGTTCAAAAGGTACAGTCTACTACAGTTCTTATTAGAATGAAACACACAGGTTAATGAAATGAAACATGCATTGAATATATAGGTTACATGCACATAGATAATACATGTAGGTGGTGGCTAAATGTATGCTGCGCCACACTGAATAATACTTACACCCTCCTAGTTGGTAAGATCGGGATCCAACTCCATCAAAATGCTATCTGTGTCTGTCACTTCTGGATCCAGCCTTCAGCTGAAGAATCTTTACACTTGCCTGCCCATGAAGAAGAAAACATACCTATCTGACCACCCTGGTCTGTAGCTTCTCCACTATCTTCTTGGGAGCTGCCATTGGCAAGAATTAACCAAGTGATCGAAAGTACCAAGCCTCCATCCTCCTGCGCATCCTGAAATGTGAACCGTCCTATGCACTATGTTAGAAACAACTCTGTTAGTATCCAGGATTTGGTTCTGTCTTACCAGTTGATATACTGGATTAACAATACCTTGCCCATCAAAAGAAGAAAACAATGTCCCACTCCGTCCTGTCACAGGACCTTTTTAATGAATGAACCTTGCAAGAGTTCTACACAATTATTGTGTGGAGCTATTACTGGAGAGGTTTCTTAACCCCTCGCAGAAACATGCACCATCTGCACTCCTCGCACCAGCATGGCATATTATTCTGTAAACTCACATGTGTAGCAGCTGAAAATGGCATGCCCATTCTAAGTATCCATGTGACCACTCTCCAGGTCCATCCTTGCTAGGATTGTTTTCTGAGTATTTCATGCCCAGACACAGATCTTCTGTTTTTAAGGATGTTGGAGAATTACCAAGGGTCTGATGAAAGTTAAATCAGCAAACTGTGAAACTTCCAAATTTGACTGACTCATCGCAAACTGAGGAAGAAGTTGTGATGCTCTGGGACCTACTATGTACCCTTCCTTTAAGTGCAAATATTGTTGCAAACAGTAATCCTGCATTAGATCCTGAAGCAGATGCATGTCCTTCCTTTTGAAGTAGCAATACCTAATCCACTCATTCATTTGTTATAAATTTATAACTGACCCATCTCTTCAGAGACTCTTCAAATTAGGAGTATATTGCTCAGGAACAACGTGGATGAAGATGCAGACATACAATTGCCCTTCTCTTCCACCTTTTACATGCGAGTATCCATTTTCTCAGACTTTTCTTATGTGAAGTTTATGGAAAAGGGGGTTCATTTGTCTTGGAGGTATGTAAAACTGTAGGTGGAAACCCTCCATTAAGTGCAAAACCAAGGCAACTAATTATAGTTTTTGCCAAATCTTTCTAAATAACAGGGCCAGCCATCTCCCAAAGTGTGAACTCGGATTCACTATGCTCAACTGTAAAATAATCTGTTGAATGCTTATGGGCGTCTCTCAAAGGCCTGCCTCTCCAAGCTCAGCTTCGGGTGGAAAAAACATGCTGGCTATATATGCTTGCTTTTCCTTTGATATCCAACCTAGTCTTGGTACCTCTCTGCAAAATGAATCTCAGACTGTCAAATAGCCCTTACCCTATGGCCCTAAAACATTCCTGGACGAATAATGCTTTTTAATCAATGTTTGTCCCCATTCAGCTCTGCATAACACGCCAAAAGCAAATGTCTCCTCTTCTGGAGTGGCCTGTTGCTCTAACCTAGCATCTTCAATAGGAAACCCTTTCTGTGCTCTCTTGAGCAGGTAGAATTAAGGAGTAACTAAATGGCACACTTAACCCATCTTTTTGGTACTTATAGATCCATCATCCCTACTGGATCACCTCTTCTGTCATATCCAAGATATGGGCTAATGGTCTTTTTATGTTCAGGAAGATGGCCAGCTATTCTGGCTAGACTGTGTCAAGATTCTTTGTATACTGGCATATAAAACTAAGGGTTAATTTCTGGGTTCTCTGCTGTTTCCCTCAATTTACGAGTAAGGGCATTCCTTTCTCAATCTGCACGTCCCCCTCCAAAGGCTTGTAAAGTTTGATATGATGGTATCTCTTCACCATATCTGATGGGATATCAGCTTACTGTCTCAGGTCTAGTAACTTCTATGGTATGAACATCCAGGTCAGAAGTGAAGTCTAGAGTCAATACTAACTTTCTCAGTTTGACCCGCTTAACCCTAAGACCATTTAACTATAGAGGGTATTGCACTTACCCTAGCAGTGGTATAGTTAAAAACGTACTTCTCTGCACAGAACCGGAAGTCCAACTCCCCTCAACTCCCACCAGGAAAAAATTTCCCAGTTTAAATCAATCTGCAATGGTTCAGCACCCTAGAAAATGTAGATTATGCCACCTATATTAGATAGGAGTTCAAACAAAGTTTCTTCAGATAGTTAAAATATTCAGTCGACATTGTTTTCAATACATAATATCCATTAAACATATTAGATTTTAAATTCTTTTTTCATTTTCTTCTTTTCACTTTCCATTAAGAACCGTAGCCGACGCGCTTTGACCTCACGGACTTCTTCAAGGCTTTAAAAACACATATAAAAACAACTATTTATTTACAATACATACAGAACAGTAATCCAAAGACTATCACATAACATATGCAACTTATAAACTCAACAGGACAATCACTATACAAAGCTTGATTTAGATAATCTGGTAAAATGTCATTAGATTATCCACACTTTTTCTAAAAATGCCCTCAAACTACATATCATCAATTATGCTAAACTCAATTGTTATGCAGTTATGTAATATTTCACATGTATGTTCCTTTGATTGGATGAAATGCGTAATTACAATTCATTTACGTGAACCATTAAGAGTGCATTGCATACAAACCGTTCCAGACTCTTACAAAATGTAATCCTATTACCCAAGGAGATGGAGCTAAACACAACCAGCACAGTTGCAATTTATTTTTTACCTCTAATCAGATTTCTTCTTGAAGTGAAAACATGTACTATTGTATCTATTTCTTTTGTGCATAGTTTGTTCAGGAGACCAGCTAATGTTTTCCTTTAAAGAGTTAAGATATCATGATGATAGTGCTAAACAGGTCCCATTTAATTACGCCATAATGTTAAAGTTTCTAGACTTTACAAGGGCACCATGATAAATTAATCATAATTTATACATCTCAATCAAGGAGTGAGATTCAGTAGTTATTGTGCCCAATTAGTAGTGCAGCAATGTATTGAATGATATCATAATATCCTAAATTTGAGTTTACAGTACCAATCCAGTTAGTGGTGTCCTATATTTGGAGGGCCTACAATTGAAATGATTGAATTGGCATTGTAAGCTTCACCATATTTACAATAAAATCATTTTATGACACATCAAAAATTGCAATTTCTGACATACTCTGTAATATAATGTCAAAATAAGATGCCGAAGAATAAGGTCTACTGTCATAGCCAGTGATAATCAAACATTGTATTAATTTATACAGTCTAACAGAATAGAATCACATGACCACCTCTGAGATATATTATACCGATACAGTAAAGAAATGAAATATGCCAATAAGTATCCCTAATTTCTATCAAAGAGGGTGTTTTTTTTAGCAAATTAGTAAGGTCACAGAGGAACAGAATATGTTATTCATGTCACCCTAATATATTCACTCTAGGAAGAGAACACAAATAAAATATCCATTGTCCACAATGTCTTTACTGTGCTCTTATGTTGCTGAGATATATTAATATTAATAAGTAATTTCACATAGACGCGAGAGGTAGATTGCATTTACTACTAATGAGAACCAAATTTAATTGTGTGATGGAGCATACATCATGTATATCAAGTCTTTGACTAATCATTCTTATAAATTACTGAAGGTAAAACATTCAAAACAATCAGATAAAATAGCTCTCATATATTCACGAGTTACAAGAAGTCAAACTGGAGGATACATTGCCAGTACCTCGTGCATAAATAAATGCTGAATAATTCCATTGGATATATATATATATATATATATATGTTTATTAATTATCAAAATTGTGTCCTAGTCCGGCATCTGAAGTATATCTAGAAATTCAATATCGAAAACGAAAGGCTATCAGTTCCTGCCTGATATTAAATCCCAAGCCATTTTACTCACATGTTCCACAGTTTCTCCATGTATGGCGTCCCACAATGTCGTTTGATGAAAAGACCCGAACACTATGACCACAGCAATTAGATAGCCCGCTCGGAACTTCACACTTGAAACAGATGTGAGCGGAAGGCACAAAGAGTATCGTAAAATGGACGCCATCTTTAAACGGATATCCAATACAGTATATCCCATCAATAACGTTTTCAGTGTAACACAGATCCCAGTTTCCCAGCCGAAATAGTACCATTTTATTCTCAAAGAAACCTAAAAAATTAGTCATACAATAATCACCTGATCAGGTTGATCCAATCATGAGTGCCACCTTTACATGTCTTGTCTCCCGTATTCCACATGTCTATTTGTCTAATAAACGTCATCTTTAAAGATAATTTAATGCCCTGATTGGGATGACCCAATCGCAAGCGTCATTTTTTAATGATTCGTCTTCTATGGTCCGCATGTTTTCTTATAAGATAGAAGTCATCTTTGAAGAAAGTTTATTGCACTGTACATCTATAACATATTTTAGTATATGGCTCAGATTCCGCTAACCCCATCAGAATATCAAGATAGAGCTCTTCAAAGTAAATGGAAAAGCCAGTCTGAGAGTCTGGCATTGATATGCTTCTCACTCCGAGCAATATGATGTTCTCTTAACCTCTAATAGCATATAGTGTCAGATAGTTGTCTGTTAATTTCCCCCAAATAGTCTTTAAGATCCATCAAGACAAGAATTCCTCTCATGTCTGCCTCATGTATAACACTTAACGCTGACCAAGTGATCCCACCATATTTGTGACTGAGTCAACACAACAGTGTCCACTATCTCACCTGGATGATGCAAAGCAAGAGGATAATGCTGAAGGAGGATGTGAGGTTATAAGCTACAAGCTATATGCTACATTAGTTGGCGTGGCGACATTTTTTTTTCCAAAGATTTAGAATTCATGATATTGCAGTTTACTAAATGTTTTAATGTCCCAATTGATGATGTTTGGGAGTAAGTCAGAAAGTGAAGTATAATAGGATTCACTTTTTCTTGGCGAAGAATCACCTGTAGAAACATTTTACAGGAAATTTCACCAAAAAAGCTTTACAAACATCACAAATATCACCATTGAAATTATAAGTGGGAGCACTCATAACCTAAAGAACATATTCTTAGTGCAAACCTATATTACTAGGGAAAATAATCTTTTTTTAAACAAACCTAATATGTTTTCTTAATATTTTAGGTAGTTATTCATAATTCCAACCTGTACTTTTCTTAGTTTTTGCCCAGATTGCATTGAGGAAGATACCATATAGACCTTGTACCAATGGGCCCAACCCACCCTGGTTAGCACCAGACGACCATCTGCTACTAGCCATGGCATCTCCTACAGTGATCCATTGATGCCATGTGATAAGCAATGCTTCCAAACGTAAACAGCCCCCCCTATAGCCTGATCTCACTCAGGTACATCTGTAGCTGCAGGAGGATCGGGAGACTGGGAGATGCATCGGAGGTGAGGTAAGTGTTATTCCTGTCTCTACTTTCCTTTTCCATATTGCTATCTCCTGGAGGCTCATTTAGAGATCACAATTCTCCTGAAGGGTATCAGAGAGTTGTTTGGCTAATGGGAGCTGCTTTCCCACACTATGGGTGTAGCTCTAATGAGCCCTTGGTCAATAAGTTGACATATTGGCTCCCCAAGGGCAGGCTAGTGAGAGCGCTCTGGGCCGTTGTTTCCAAAATAACACTGGTCAATAGACCTTGCTAGTAGCCTGGGAGGAAAAGGGGTTAGCAAAAAATGTGAATCTTAAGATACAGTGTGATCATTAGGACCGCACCAATAAAGTCTGAGTCATTAACTTGAAATTAGAAGGTCTATTACAAACTCAAAGCCAGTACTCAGTGACAGCAATGCAAAAAGTAAGGAAAAGGATTTGATGACTAGACAAATGATTTCGATCTTTCTCCCCATACATGAGAAACATTCACAGCATCTACTAAACTTGACACTAAACTAAGGATAGGGGAAACCTTATTGAATCAAGGAAGCAAGAAAGGTGTCAATATCAGAATCTCTGTAGAAGTTCTGTAGTTAAGGAGTCATGTATAGCTTGAAGCCACACTATCAGGGAGGAGAAGTGAGTTCTGTACCTCTCCAAGTCTAAAAGAGAATCTGACCAAACCTAAGATGGGTTCACTAATTAAAATACACAAAGAACATTCTAGAAATATGACTTCATACACATCATAGTACTTTTCTAGTTCCAAAGAAAGAACTTGGCGCTTTGAATGCTACCCCTGGCTCTGCTTCCAAGATGTCCTTGGATTTCTCCCTTCATCTGATAGTACCAAGTGGTAAAAATCCATTTGTTCTTCATTAAAATTATTTGATCTTGCCAGTTCTTCCTCACCTCACTATCTCAGAAATACAATGTACTTTTTACTAACTAATGAAATCTTTGGTCTGAACCTGGAGAGGAGAAAAGCACACAGAAAAACAACTTTCACATTAGTATTAAATGTCTAAATTGTAAGATCAAGGCCCACAAGCACTCTAACTTAACAGATTTCTTCAAATACATATTGTGATAAAGTGTCTCCTTTGCATGGTTAGCCTCACTTTTTGCCTGGTCTTGATGTGGTTTTGAATGTAGTGCGCAGCGTTCCTGCCATCCAGGTGGCTTGTGCCAGTGCTCTCCCCCTAAGACAAACTCCAAATTGGTACGTACATTATTATTATTTTTTTAGACAGAGTTTTATATAGCGCAAACTTAACCCGAAGGTATTGGGCATCAGAGTGCTTTACAGAAACACCAGTTGCATTACATGAGGACACATTCATTTTGTTAGGTATGGAGAGATTAAGTGATTTGCCCAACATCACAGGATATTGCGCGTCTTTGCTGAGACTCGAACCTGGTTTCCCAGATTTGAGGTTTACCGCCCTAACCGTTAGACCAATTCCTCTTCTCACGTACTTCGCCCCCCAGAAGTCCCTAGTAACTGGTACCCCGGGTGCCGAGGGCCTGAGAGCTGAAGAGGATCCCTTGGACCCCTTCAGTGAAACCATGTCACTTCCCTTGCAGCTTGATACCCCTATGGGGTAGAAAACGACAAAGTCGAAATGGCACCCTGTCTGGGTGCCATGCAAGCTAACTCTGCCTGACAGCATAGGTAAGTCACCCCGCTAGCAGGCCTCACAGCCCTAAGGCAGGGTGCACTATGCTACAGGTGAGGGCATATTGGCCTGAGCAGATATGCCCCTATGATATTGGGCGTCTTCTCATGATATATGTGAGTGCCAGTGAAGGCTCACCCGCAGTCACAGATCTGGGTTGAATCCATCATCAATCTTTAGCTCACTACCCCACCCCAGTTCATACAAAATATATACAATTCAGTCTTGACCCTGTGCCTCATGGCAACAGTCCAGCCCAAACTGCCAAGCCATGTCTTCCCTGGTCCAGAAACAAGCATCCTGGGATTGGTAACAGGCTAACAGCCCTCATCAGCCAGGCTAGTTAAAATCCAGTGGTAAAGTGAGCAAGGGACCCAGTCCGTGCATACCCTGCCAACTTAGGGCAAACAAAGCAAACACAAGGAGATGATGGACGGAGCACGGAAACTTTTCAGACACTCACCCCCAGTCACATATCTGGGTTGAATCCATCATCGTTATTTAGCTCACTTCGCCACCCCAGTTCAGACGAAGCTATATGGAAATCAGTCATGACCCTGTGCCTCATGGGAAAAGTCCATCCCGAACTGCCAAGTCATGTCTTCCCTGGACCAGAAACAAGCATCCTGAGACCAGTTTCGGACTGACAGCCCTCATCAGCCAGGCTAGGTTGAATCCAGTGGCAAATTGAGCAAGGGACCCAGGTCTGGGCATACCCTGCCAACTTAGGGCGAACAAAGCAAACACAAGGAGGTGATGGACTCAAGGCGGATGGGATTCAACCCAGATCTGTGACTGGGGGTGAGTATCTGAAAAGTTTCAGAACTCCGTCCATCATCTCTTTGTGTCTGCCATCTCCTGAACCCCATATTTCATCTTCATCTCTTTTAACATAAGCTGTGTTTACCCAACTCTGCTGTTCTGC
Source organism: Lissotriton helveticus (assembly GCF_964261635.1). NCBI lineage: Eukaryota > Metazoa > Chordata > Amphibia > Caudata > Salamandridae > Lissotriton > Lissotriton helveticus. Next base: position 570,117,808 of record NC_136071.1, on the reverse strand, counting down.
TTCTGACACCTCTTCCTGTACCCGCTTACCTTCCTCCCTAGTATCAGCTGTTGTGAGGAAAAGCTGGTAAATGGTCTCGCCTGTTCCTTCATCCACGTACTCGCCAGTAAAATCAAATCAGGTGTTTGTTAAGCTTGACTACTCACTCAAAAGGGTCTCAAGGCGCTGGGGGTGTGGGGAGGGGTTTGCAGGTTCCAGTCTATCAAGAAGGGGGTCTGTCAGAGAGCCAGGTTTTGAGGTTTCTTGCGAAGATTGGGAGTGATTTTATATGTCTGAGGTGGAGCGGAAGGTCATTCCAGGCACTGGCCGTGCGGAAGGAGAAGGAGCGGCCTGCCGATCTGGTCTTTCTTGTGCGGGGGACCATGGCATACGAGAGCTGGGCTGATCGTAGGGTCCTTTGGGGTGCGTGGAATTTGTATAGGATGTTCAGGTATGCTGGTCCCGTGTCTTGGAGGGCCTTGTGAGTGTGATTTAGCATCTTGAAGGTGACTCTAGCTTCGATGAGGGGCCAGTGGAGTGTGCGCAGGTGCTGGGAGATGTGGCAGTGGCTTGACAGGTTGAGGACCAGTCTTGCGGCGGCGTTTTTGGATGTTCTGTAGCTTGCGGGTGAGGTTTTTGTTTATTCCGGCATAGGGTGCGCTGCTGTAGTCGTGCCTGCTGGTGACCAGGATGTGAGTGATGGTCTTTCTGTGTTCGAGGTGGATCCATTTGAAGGTCTTATGTAGGAGGCAGAGGGTGTGGAAGTAGGAGGACGAGACGGAGTTGATCTGGGTCCAGGATGATTCCCAGGTTGCGTGCATGGTCCGTAGGGGTGGGCAGGCTTCCGAAGGCGGTGGGCCACCAGGCGCCTGGGTTTGGGCCCATGATGAGTACTTCCGTTTTGTTTGTGTTTAGTTGTAGGCAGTTGTTTTTCATTCATTTGGCAACAGCTTCCATGCTTTCTCGAAAGTTGTGTCTGGCGGTGTTGGGTTCATGGATAGGGAGAGGATGAGTTGGGTGTCGTCTGTGTATGACACAATGTTGAGTCCGTAGGTTCTGACAATGGGGGTGAGCGGAGCCATGTAGACGTTGAAAAGCGTAGGGCTGAGGGAGAACCCCTGGGGGACTCCGCAGGTGGTAGGTGTAGGGTCTGAGAGGAAAGGGGGGAGTCTGACCCGCTGTGTTCGGCTGGAGAGGAAGGAGCGAATCCAGTTGAGGGCCTTGTCTTGGATCCCTGTGTCATGGAATCAGCATATTAGGGTGCGGTGAGAGACTGTGTTGAACGCTGCTGAGAGGTCGAGGAGGATGAGGGCTGCTGTTTCTCCTTTGTCCAGTAAGGTACGGATGTCCTCTGTTGCTGCAAGGAGGGTGGTTTCTGTACTGTGGTTTTTCTGAAGCCGGATTGGAAGGAGTCGAGGATGTTGTGCTCTTTGATGAATGGGGCGAGTTGGCTGTTGATGGCTTTCTCGATGACTTTCACTGGGAAAGGGAGCAGGGAGATGGGTCTTTAGTTTTTGAGGTCGTTGGGGTCTACTGAGGGTTTCTTCAGGAGTGGGTTGATCTCAAAGTGTTTCCAGTCGTCAGGGAACGAGGCGGTTACCAATGAGCGGTTGATGATTTGGCAGAGCATGGGTGCAATGGTGTCGGCTGCTCTGTTGGTGAGGGTTCAGTGTGTTGGTTGTCTTTGTCGAAGTTGTCATAAATGCTCTTGATTTTGTGGTGGAAAAAGGTGCTGAGTTTGTCGCAGAGGTCTTGTGAGGGAGGGATGTCGGTGGACTCACTGGTGGGTTGGGCGAACTCCTTGATGATGTTGAAGAGTTCTTTGCCGTTGTGTGCATGAGTGGAGATTCTGTCTTCAATCGCTTTTTTCCTCGTTTTTCTGATGAGTTGGTGGTGGGCATTGGACGTGGCTTTGAAGTTGTTATGAGCTTCTGTGGATTTGGTGTTCCTCCCGGCCTTTTCGAGGCGGCGGCAAGTGCGTATGGACTCTCGAAGTTTGGTGGTGAACCATCTAGGTTTCTTGGCATGGGTGTTGTTGTTTTTCTTCAGGGGGCTATGGTGCTGGAGCTGTCGGAGATCCATCTGTGCAGGGTTCGGGCTGCGGTGTTAGCGTCGTCGTTTTCCGCGATGGTTGGGGTGGCGTTGCTGAGTGATGAGGTTAGCTGGTCGTCAGTGATTCTGGTCCAGTCTCTTCGTGGGAGCAGGTGCTGGTGTCTGTGAATGGTGGGTCTTCTGAAGGTGAAGTGGACGCACCGATGTTCAGTCCATGGGAGTTCGGTGGTTTGGCTGAAGGTGATGGAGTATCCTGCTGTGAAGAGGGGGTCAAGGGTGTGTCCTGCAGAGTCGTGGATTCGGTCACAATCTTGCGGAGTCCAATGTTGTGGAGGTTGTCCAGGAGGGATGTGGTGCTGGGGTCCAGTTGGTTGTCGAGTTGGAAGTTGAGGTCTACCAGTAGGATGTAGTTGGTGGAAGCAATGGCATGCGGGCAGATGATGTCCGTGATGGAGTTGGCGAAAGCTCCGCTGGGTCCAGGGGGTCGGTAGATGAGGATTCCACGAGGGTGGAGGTAGGGCTAGCCAGTATCTTGAAGTGAAGGTGTTCCAACAGGTCTGCAGGCTCGTCGGGGAGTGTGCTCAGGCGGAGGGTGGATTTGTGGATGATGGCGATGTTAGTATTAAATGTCTGGACTGTAAGCTTAAGGAACACAATCATGCTAACCTAACAGTTTTCTTTAAATGCATGTTAATTCTACAACCTACACATAATCTAATAAATGAAAACTTTAATAAAGGAATCAAGCTATTTTATACTGTACTAATACATTTGGCTGAGTGTAGTAACACGGTCCACGCCAGTAGGATGCAGTTAAAGATGTTTTATTGCAGTAAGTTACAAGTTCTGTAGATCAGCCCACCAGGAGCAGCCTGCCTACTGCTCAGCCCATTCTCAACTTTCATTTCACCTCACAGGCTCCTAACATTCTGAAGCACATCATCATTCTTACATTCCATGCAGCACACAGGACAAACACACTGGCTTAGCAGGTAGTGAAAATTGCATAACATTAACATGGACAGGATACTACACATCGTAAACTACAAACACACTGGCTAAGCAGGTAGTGAAAATGGCATAACTTTAACATGAACAGGATACTACACATCGTAAACTAATAATGTTTTATTAAACAAAAAACAGCAACTGGTCACAATTTATAAAGAAAGCATTGAACTCGCATATAAATCATTGTCACTAATTAGTGGCGAATGCACTGCATTAAATGCATTTTTGAGTACCTCATCGGGTCTTGGATTTGTCTTGGTGGTGTTTGTCACACTATGCGCAAAATGGATGAAAACTACAAATTAAGGAATGCAAAGAAATGAGAAAAAGGACTGTCAGAACTACACAAATCTGTAATAGGTGAGCCTCCAGAGAAGTTATGCCGTGCCTGAATGAGAATTACTATTTTTTCTGTATAGTGCACACTGCAGACTAAACATTGTCACCTTATAATTGAATGGAGACTGAGGAACAAAGCATTTTGCCCAAGATCACAAAATGTGATTTGATGGTTCACTAAACATTTTGTTCTCAGTCTTCTGGTCCCAATATTCGGAAATCAGTGACTAGGAGCTATGTCCTCCAAATATACTCGGCTAGGAAGCTCTAATAGCAACCCAGACAGTGTCAGCTCTTCTGCTAAGGTGGAGGAACTTCGGCCCACTGCTTTCCAGCAGTACAAAAATGGAAAAATAAAATGATAACACGATGTTAGTATCATTTCATTTTTCTGTGTTGAAGCCAGTTTTGGGGTGGAATGGGCTTGGCTGTTGTCAGCAGGGGGAGGAGTGTTTGAAGCCCATAAGTGCGCATGACAGTTTGGCCGGCCATCTTGGGCCAGCCAAACAGTTGTGCACACTTAGCATGTTCTTCACCCGGCTGTATTGCACAGACTGGGTGTAGAAAATGCACAGGCTCCCACTCCCTGTCTGAGCACCAAGCCACTTAGACCAATCACATCACTGCTGTCATGCCGGTGACAGTAGCATAATGATTGGCTTAGGCGAGCCTGCGTGCTTCCTGCTTCTGGGAGATGAGACAACAGAGGAGAGATGATAGAGGAGAGACAACGGCCGTGCAGAGATATTTATTTTCTCACCTGCCCTCCCTGCCACCCCTCTTCCGTACTACCCGCCACAGAACACAGCGTCTTCCTTGCTCATTGCACAAGATGGGAACATTTTGAAAAATACCAGGTTGATGACTTCAAGTGGTAAATATTGTTTTATTTATGTGCTTTCTATAGCAATTAGCTATTATCTGTCTTTCTCCAACAATCCGGTATGTTTCAGCCAAAAATATTAGTCCGACATGAGATTTTAAATTTATTTTTGTAGGTTTCCTTTTAATTTTGTGTTAAGTGTGTGCTTATTAGGGGGGGGCATAAAGTATTAGATGGATCACTATAATGCAAATCGATTTTGCAGCTGACATATTCTTTGCATTGTGTTTGGTGGGCATACACTTACTGATTTCCAGCATTTTCTACGAGTTAAAAAATGAGTTTATATAATCCACAGTTCAAATCAATAAATGAATGTTATGTCTTCTGTTGTTTCTCACATACTAAAAAGCAATAGTTCTTGGTCTCCAATAATTCCATGAATGCTCACTTCACAGCTCTGTTATGGCTTCAGACACAAAGAGCATAACATACAGGAGAGCCATGTGCAGCTAACTTTAAGGGACACGATGAGCATGGGACCCACGTCTGGGTATACTCATCACACTTCGGGGCGTTGCACTGAAGTAAACAAAAAGTGATGGGTGGAAAACTTGAAATAATCTTAAGCGATTGCCAGTGGCTAAAATTAAGTCAAACATTTCATCCATCTCCCTGTTGTTGTTGCAGTTGTTTTACCATGTAGCAAAAAACAAAAACTAGTAAAACTTGCCTGACTGGGTATTCAGCCCCACACTTGCCACACCTACTGAATTAGGGATTAGGCTACCCATTTGTCAACTAGATCTAAAACATACCGATTTTAGACTTGAAACCTACGACTGGCTTTTCAGTAGGATTTAGATGCATCACTTGATTTCCTGCCTGTGAGCTGGTATATAGGCATTTAAAAATATAAATAAATACCTTATTCAAACTTACACGTTCCAACTTTGGCCAATCAGGTCTCTCTCTGAATGAGCTCTGTAGGTATGGAGCAAAGCAGCACATTGTCTCTCAATAGATGGGATGCACCCTGCTGCACGTTATTTGGGTGACCATTGCGAGAGCAGGGATTTTGGGCAGAGGCGGCTGTGGATGAGACAAAAAGGGTAAAGGGTCACCGGTGGAGGGAATGGGCTATGGGGAGTCAATGCATGAGTGGGGCATTTTTCCCATCTTGTTGATTCAATCAGATCACCATGGTCCAGTGGATTTCCCCAGCAATTCACTCTGTTCATTAGGTCCCTTAGAATCCTCCCTTGAGGATCACGGAGCTGGCCAAAACCAGATTACCCTGAGATAGCTTTTGGAGTAGAGCAGTAAATGACGGATTCTGAAGCCCACCCCTAAGAAGATGGACTAGTGGGGCTACTGATCATGGACCTACCTCTGTACATGAAGAAGAAGACATTGAGCAGAGGACTTCCCTTTGTTAACAGTACTGTGCCTTTATGGTCACACTTTACCATTATGGTACACCAACACTTAAATACACTCTGGCAGTAATGAACCACTCTGATTTCACTACACACATGAATGGAGGAAGAAATATTATCTTGTCCTGGCTACCAGCATATACACTGATGACACAACAATGCAGTTCACCAGTGGTATTGTCAACTGTCAGTACAAACTAAAAACATATATTCTTTTTTTTTATTTTTTTATTCTTTTTATTGAGAACTTTTTTTTCACGTTATTTCCCCCCAGCACCTGGGGTGAGGAACATATCACTATGTACATTCAATCATTTATCCAGTAAAAGAAAAGAAAAAATAACTTATATTACATTACACATAGAGGAACATATACATCAGGTGGAGCTTAAGATTAGTAATTGATCAGTCCAATCATGTGGGGCACCTAAAATTAACAAACCATAAAGAAGAAACATGTGACACTTTGTTACCTACTAGTCACTTAAGAGTCCTCCCTCCTACCACACTAAATATTACAAACCCATATATTATATACATTATATACATTATATTTCTTCTCTCCATTTTGCTATCGGCTCCCATATTTTCAATCCTAATCTCCTCCCATACTTTCCTTTTCTAGAATATATTGCTTTTTCCAAACTGTAGCTGTTTAAAACCTTAGCTAACCATTGTTGAAATACTGGTGGTGCCTGATCAAGCCATGCTGAGGCAATACATAATCTAAAAACGGCCATTGCAACAAAGATAAAATAACAACCCTCTCCATATGCATTGCCTGAATTCACTCCCAAAAGCACAATTGTGGGGGTTAAGTTGACAGTTATTTTCAATGCTCTTCGTAAAAAAAATTGTATTTCATTTAATAAGGTTGATAGACATGGACATGTTGCAAAGATATGAACTACATCAGCCTGCAGACTTTCACATCTGGGGCAGTTAATCCCGGTAGTCGCCCCCCATTGTGCAAGTTTTGCCGGAGTATAATACAACCGGTAGATAGTTTTATAGTGCTGAGCCTGTAGTGTTGCAGAACACAAAATATTTTGTCCCAATTCTAATGACAAATTAAAACATTCCGAATCTATGTCCAGCTTAGTCGACCAACTTTCCCCCCACTTAGCCAGGTCATCTGGTTTTGTTTCAATTAACTCTGCATAAAACCTTTTAATAGTGCAATTTACTCCGTTATGTATCGCCTCAAGTATAAAGATTTTCTTAAATCCTCTCGGGCCGCCTCTTTTGTTCACCAAAAAACTTCTTACTTGAAGGTATTTAAAAAAATGCCTTGCTGCCAAACCGTATTTCTCCTGTATTTGTACAAATTGCTTCATCCCCTGTGTGCCCATCAAATCCCCTACTCTTATAATACCCTTCCTATACCATTCTAAATACACTAAATCAGAAAAAATAACCTCAGGGAATAATGAATTATCTTTTATTCTCGTATATCTATTGATTTTCCCTAAGCCATATTTCTTAATAAAAGCTTTCCAGATGTTATGAGCTCCCAAAATAGTCTTAAATCGTGTCCTTTTAAAGTAAGCAGTGTCAAAATTTTTCAAAAATATATTTTTTACCTCATCCCCCAACAATAGACCATATATTGCCAATGATCCTAAATCATCATCCCCTCCTACTTCTGCCCCACCTATTAAACCGACCATATACTGTAAGGCTGCTGCCCAATAATAGAGTTTCAAGTCCGGTAAGGCCCACCCGCCTCTCTCTCTTGGTAGTGCCATAAATCTTGCTGCTCTCCTAGTTTTACCTTTAGACCAGATAAATCTATTGATCATTCCTTCGATCTTTTTAAACCAGAGATTATCAAACCATAACGGAATTGTCCTAAAAATATATAGAAATTTCGGCAAAATTAACATCTTTATAATATTTACTCTGCCGACTATTGTAAGGTGCAAATTATTAAGTCTGTCTAGATCTTTCCCAACCTTCCTTATAATAGGATCTATATTTAGTTCTACTACCTTTCCCAGCTCTGCAGTGATCGTTATACCCAGGTATGTCCCTGTCTGCACAACTCGTGGATCTTGACACATTGCCTTACTATTCTTTATAATCTGTGTTTTCCCAGTATTTAAAGAATAACCTGACACTTTTCCAAATTTTATAGCCTCCATTTCCAGATATCTGATAGCCTCTGTGGGTACTGGTGTTACGACAGCCACGTCATCAGCATAAGCCAATATCTTGCAGTCCCCCCTGGGCGTAACCACTGGAGGTATATGCCCATTCCCTTCCATTCTGCGTATTAACGGGTCCAGATATATAGCAAAGAGTAATGGGGAACACGGACAGCCCTGTCTAGTACCCCTTTTAATTATCACTTTTTCAGTTATTCCCGAGTTTATCCTGATCGTGGCCACCGGATCCCTGTAGAGAGTCTTTATTGCCGTCAGAAAGCCTCTCCCAAAACCCACTCTTTCCAAAACACTCCACAAGTACACCCAGGATACGCGGTCGAATGCTTTCTCGGCATCTAACAATAAAACCGCCAGTGGTTCGCCCATAACTTCCATTTTGTCGAAAAGAGTGATTAGTTTCCGTGTGTGATGCGTGGTTCCTCGCCCAGGTATGAATCCATGCTGACTAATAGTAACTAATGGTGTTATTACGCTAGCGAATCTTATTGCCAATGCCTTTGAATAGATCTTTGTATCGGTGTTCATTAGCGTGATTGGTCTGTACGAGCTCTGGTCTGTAGGAGCCTTTCCTTTCTTTAAAATGACAACTATCTCTGCTCCAGACCAAGAATTCGGTATTGATAAACCCCTCTGTGCCTGTTGCATTGTAGTTACCATATCCTTCCCTATCTCTTCCCAGAATACCTTATAAAATTCCAGCGGGATCTTATCCGGCCCAGCTGCTTTGCCAGATGGGAGATTCCTCAGAGCACTTCCTATCTCCTGTTGATCTACCGGATTGACTAGTCTCTTTCTCTCTGATTCATCCAATTCCACCCCTGCATAGTCATTCAAGTATGCCGCTATCTCTCCTGAATCTATTACATTGCTTTCTTGATATAGCTTTGTATAGAATTTTCTAAAGACTTCTCTAATTTGCTGCACACTTGTTACCATCTTTCCCGAACTATCTTTTATTGCCTTTATCTCGCCAATCGATGCCTTTTGCCTTGCTCTGACTGCTAACATCCTACCTACTCGATCACTCAACTCGTAGCATTTTTCCCTATTAGTCACATATTGTTTAACTGCCTTTGCTGTTATATGCTCTTCTGCTTCCATTCTCAGTTTCGCTAACTTAACTATAGCAGGGTTTGGTACAGATCCATTTAATAATCCAGATACTCATTTAATAATCCAGAATGAATACTCGAATAATGACATGGAATGTCTGCGGGTTAAATGACAGACGAAAGAGACAGAAGGTGGCTATTTTAATTAAGAGTCTTAGACTAGATTTCTTAATATTGCAAGAAACACATATTCAGGTGACTGAAATTCATCTGCTTGAACAACTGGGACTTTCCTTGTTAGCGTATTCAAGACAGGGGTCTAGGAACAGGGGAGTGGCAGTATTAGCAAAGCAGAGAGACATCACTACTAGGAAAAAATGGGAGGATGTATGGGGGAGATGGGCTCTGATAGAATGTTTGGTAGGAGAACAATGGGTAACTCTTGGTTCTATATACGGGTCTACAGGGGACGATGCGGACATTTTTGAACAGGTTGATATAGAGTTGGCAACTTGGGCCCCATATGTAGTAATAGGGGCGGATTTTAACATCAATGGAGCAGGAGGTCTGGGATTAGGGTTAGGACCCCCAGTTAAATATCAAGGAAAGAAAAAAAGAGTGTTTCAAGCGGTTTGCTCACTAGCCAGGAATAATGGGTTGCTGGATGTCTGGGATGCACTCAAACCAGGAGAGGATGGATACACATACTATTCTGCACCGCATAAAGTAAGTTCCAGATTAGACTACTTTTTGGTTAGCAACCAGGGTGTTGAAGGCGCACATATCGAGAGATTGCCAAGATTATTGGCGGATCATAACCCCCTGATCATAAATCTGAAAGGATTATTATCGGTAAGGGGGGGGTCGGTCTGGACTTTTGAAAGAGCACTGTTGGAAGATGAGGCATATATTCAACACATGAAAATTTGGATAGTTGAATACCTGACAATAAATAGAGATACAGCAAATGTAGGTATGGTCTGGGATAGTTTTAAGGCCGGGGTGAGGGGAGAAACTATAAGTTTTGGAGCAAGGAAAAGAAAGCAGGAACAAGAGAGAAGTCAGGCTTTAAAAAGAGAGATATTATTAGCTGAGGCAGAAGTGAGTAAAGGTCTAGATTCACTAAAAACATATATTCAATGAAGCACACAGTTAAAAACTGGATGTGTCTGTCGGAACTGCAAATTGGCCTTAGCACTGCCAACACTTTTAGCCTCTTCGACGCTGGTGACGGAACCATTCCGTCATCAGTCACGGTTGAGCTGTGCTGATGACGGAATGGTTCCGTCACGACCACACCCGCGATTGGAATGTTCAGCACAGCGCTGAAATTCCTGCCGCACGGAAGCGGTTAACATAACATGTGTATTTGTAAAGAGCATGTTTACCCAAGGGTATCCTTGCACTGAATAGCAGATGTTTATTGTTACCCAACTCAATGGTACTCATTTTATTGACCTCAAAAGGATGAAAGTCTGAGTGGGCCACCCAGGATTTGAACTTTTGACCATGTGGTCGAACACAGGCCCTTGCAGTAAATGCATTAGTCCACTAAGCCACCAGACCCAGCTTTTACAAATAAATGGTAAGATATGCATTGTCACTGCCACAAATGATATGTAATGTTATGTTATATAAGAATTGTATGGTGCAGCTTGTCACCTGTGAGGGCATCCAGGCGCTGGAGCAGGAGTGAAGGTCTGACAGGGGTCCTAGTTTAACAGCCAGTTTCTTCAGCTTCTTACAGAAGTTGAGGAGAGGAGTGGTGGTCCTGATGTATAGAGGGAATCCATTCCAGCCATTGACGGTAATAAAAGAGAAAGCACCTCCATCGGCCTTGCTTCTGCAGATGTGGGGGATTCATGTGAGGGAGAGAGAGGTGGAAAACAGCTGTCTGGAGGGTTGGTAGAGTGGAGATGGACGTTGAGGTAGGCTGGCCCTGTTTTGTGGATGGCTTTGTAGGCGTGGATGAGAAGTTTGAATTTGTAGTATTTCTGGATGGGTAGGTAGTGCAGTCCATGAGGTAGAGGTTGAGGTGTGTGTTTCTGAGGATGTTTAAGATGACCCTCGTGGTAGTGTTCTGGATGGTTTGGAGCCTTCACATGAGACGTTTGAGGATACTGACTTAGAGTGCGCTGCCAGAGTTGAGTCTGCTGGTGATAAGAGCTTGGGTGACTGTGAGTATTGTGTGCATGGGGAGCCATTTGAAGATTTTACAAGGCATTCTGAGGATGTGCACAGCAGAACACGATCACAGTGTTGACCTGTTTGTTTGTGGAGAGCTTGTCATTAAGGATTATGCTGAAGAATCTGGCATGGCTTATGGGGAAGGGCATGGGGCCTAGGTCACATGGCCACCAGGTGGAGTCTCTGGGGAGTTCTTGTTACAGAAGATCAGGATCTCCATTTTGTCCATGTTGAGTTTGAGGCAGGCCTCTTGCATTTAGTTGGCTACATCAAACATGCAGACGGTGAAGTTGTTCCTGCTGTAGTTGTTCATGTCAGTGAGATAGAGGATGAGCTGGGTGTTGTCCGTGTAGAAGACAATGTTAATGTCATGGGCCCTTACAATGTGGGTGAGAGGTGTCATGTAATTGTTGAACAGGGTTGATATGTTATGTTATGTTATGTAATCTTGTATAGCGCGCAGCTGCCTAAGCGAAGAGGCGTCCCGGCGCTGGTAGCAGTGTCAGTAGAAAGCTAGGGGCTAGACCGTGGGGAACAGGTAGGTTCTGATGGCCTTACGGAAGGGTAGCAAGCAATCTAGGCGGCGAATCTGAATAGGGAGGGTGTTCCACAGTTTAGAGGCAAGATAACGGAAGGACCGGCCCCCAGCTCTGGGGCGCTTCACCCGCTGGACCGTAGCCAAAAATTGCTCAGCAGAGCGTAGCTGGCGGGTTGGTACATAGGAGACCAGCAGATTAGACAAAATCTCGGGGGGTGAAAGCTTTTGTATTTTGAAGGTCAAGCATAGTGCTGTGAATTCGATCCTTTTAGACATGGGTAACCAGTGTAGACGGCGCATTGCACCCGTCGTGGAGCAAGTTCTGGGGAGCCTGGGCAGGACTTGGGCAGCTGCATTCTGGACTCGCTGAAGGCGAGTCACTTCTGCCTTGTTAGTGCCTAACATGAGTGAGTTTGGAGTAGTCCAGTCTGGACAAAATAGTCGCCCGGACTATCAACTTGCAGGTGGGTGGCTTGAAGAAACCCAACATGGGCCACAGTCCCCAGAGTAGTCCAAAGCAGGTGCCCGCATCCTTCTTGGTGTGCTCCTGAAACCCAAGAGTGGAGTCGAACCAGATCCCTAGATTTTTCACTGACGACTTAGGGGTGGGGGCGCTTCCGAAGGACGCTGGCCACCATTGAGTGCTTCAGAGCCCCTTATCTCTTCCACCAACAGCACTTCTGACTTGTTGGCGTTAATTTAAAGGAAATTGGTGGTCATCCAATGCGCGACCACCACTAGGACTGCCACTAGGCCACTCCGAAATTGGGAGACGCCCGCGTAGGATCATCAGAGAGGGCAACCACCAGCTGTGTATCATCAGCATACAAAACCATGGTCAAGCCATAGGCCTGCCCCACCTCCGCCAGGGGTTGAACATAGAGGTTGAACAGAACGGGGCTCACTGCTGAGAATGCTCTGTTAGACAGAAAAGATCAAAACCAATCCAAGGCAAGACCTACCACCCCGCCTCCTCTAGGTGACGCAGGAGGATCTAGTGAGGGACCGTATCAGAAGTGGCGCTTAGATCGCGCAATATCAGGGCCGCAGTTTGTCCCTCATCCAGAATGGTCCCCATATGTTCGCTCACAGCTAAGAGCATGGTATCGGTACTGTGACCAGGGCGGAAGCCATTCTGGGAGCGATCCTGGAAACCGGTGTTGTTCAGAAAGCCCGACAGGATGTTATTGGTGTGGGCGTCTGCAATTTTAGCAACCCAAGGCGTTAAAGATATGGGACGAAATCTTTCCGGCTTAGTCGGGTCCAGTGAGTGTTTTTTCAGCAAGGGGACCACCCTTGCTTGCTTCCATAGCACAGGCACCACAGCAGTGGTGAAAGAGGACTTGATTACCTGACACAAAGGCGTAAGTAGTACCGGTAGGAAGTCCCTAAATTGGGCAGGCCTCATAGGATCCATAGGGGAGCCTGATTTGACCTTCTTGCTCAGCATGAGAAACTCGTCCTGGTAGATAGAGGGGATAGCTGTCAATGTGAGAGTGGAGGGAGGAGCAGGCGGAGCAGAGGGATCAATAGGGGATATAGGGAGGATTTGTAAATGGTTTCCACCTGCTTAACAAAGAAGGTGGCTAAGTCCTCACATTGCTACCCAGACTTGATCACCGGGATAGAGGGGTTATTCCTGTTTTTGAGGTAGTTAAGTATTTTAAAAATGCTTTTAGCAGGGTTCTTACTGGCCTTGATCTCATTAGTGAGGTAAGCCGCTCCTGCCTAGTGTATGGCCTTGTGGTATCGCTTGATCGCGTCTTGGTACAACTTTTCAGCCCCATGGTTGCAGTCCCTTCTCCAAACCCGTTCTAGCTTTTTACAGGCACTGTGCAAGGCGGCCAGAGACTCGTTGAACCAAGGATTCGAACTCGAGCAGCGGCCCTTGGACCATTTAGCAGGGATGAGAGTGTCTAGGGCATGTAGGATCCAGAAGTAAAGAAGTGATTTGTATGCTTGATCTGGATCAGTGGCTGGGATAGGGGGACAGGATACCAGGATGGCATGCAGGTTCTCCAAATTAAGTTTATGCCAGCATCTGGGGGGTGAAAGCTTTAGTATTTTGAAGGTCAAGCATAGTGCTTTGAATTCGATCCTTTTAGACATGGGTAACCAGTGTAGACGGCACATTGCACCCGTCGTGGAGAAAGTTCTGGGGAGCCTGGGCAGGACTTGGGCGGCTGCATTCTGGACTCGCTGAAGGCGAGTCACTTCTGCCTTGTTAGTGCCTAACATGAGTGAGTTTGGAGTAGTCCAGTCTGGACAAAATAGTCGCCTGGACTATCAACTTGCGGGTGGGTGGCTTGAAGAAACCCAACATGGGCCTCAGTCCCCAGAGTAGTCCAAAGGAGGTGCCTTCATCCTTCTTGGTGTGCTCCTGCAACCCAAGAGTGGAGTCGAACCAGATCCTTAGATTTTTCACTGACGACTTAGGGGTGGGGGCGCTGCCGAAGGACGCCGGTCACCATTGAGTGTTCCAGAGCCCCTTATCTCTCCCCACCAACAGCACTTCTGACTTGTTGGCGTTAATTTGAAGGAAATTGGTGGTCATCCAATGCGCGACCGCCACTAGGACAGCCACTAGGCCACTCCGAAATTGGGATCGCCCATGTAGGATCGTCAGAGAGGGCAACCACCAGCTGTGTATCATCAACATACGAAACCATGGTCAAGCCATAGGCCTACCCCACCGCCGCCAGGGGTTGAACGTAGCGGTTGAACAGAACGGGGCTCACTGCCGAGCCCTGGGGAACCCCCTTCTTGATGGAATGAGCGTGAGAGAGAAAGGGGGGTGGGCAGTGACCTGGAATGTTCTGTCAGACAGAAAAGATCAAAACCAATCCAAGGCAAGACCTACCACCCCGCCTCCTCTTGGCGACGCAGGAGGATCTAGTGAGAGAACGTATTAGAAGTGGTGCTTAGATCGCGCAATATCAGGGCCGCAGTTTGTCTCTCATCCAGAATGGTCCGCATATGTTCGCTCACAGCTAAGAGCGCGGTCTCGGTGCTGTGACCAGGGCGGAACCCATTCTGGGAGCGATCCAGGAAACCGGTGTTGTTCAGAAAGCCCGACTGGATGTTATTGGTGTGGGCCTCAGCAATTTTAGCAACCCAAGGCGTTAAAGATATGCGACGAAATCTTTCCGGCTTAGTCGGGTCCAGTGAGGGTTTTTCAGCAAGGGGACCACCCTTGCTTGCTTCCATAGCAAAGGCACCACAGCAGTGGTGTAAGAGGAATTGATTACCTGACACAAAGGCGTAAGTAGTACCGGTAGGAAGTCCCTAAATTGGGCAGGCCTCATAGGATCCATAGGGGAGCCTGATTTGACCTTCTTGATCAGCATGAGAAACTCGTCCTGGGAGATAGGGGGGATAGCTGTCAATGTGAGAGTGGAGGGAGGAGCAGGCGGAGCAGCGGGATCAATAGGGGATATAGGGAGGATTTGTAAATGGTTTTCACCTTCTTAAGAAAGAAGGTGGCTAAGTCCTCACATTGCTACCCAGACGTGATCACCGGGATAGAGGTGTTATTCCTGTTTTTGAGGTAGTTAAGTATTTTAAAAATCCTTTTAGCAGGGTTCTTACTGGCCTTGATTTCATTAGTGAGGTAAGCCGCTCGTGCCTAGTGTATGGCCTTGTGGTATCGCTTGATCGCGTCTTGGTACTACTTTTTAGCCCCAAGGTTGTACTCCCTTCTCTAAACCCGTTTCAGCTTTTTACAGGCACTGTGCAAGGCGGCCAGAGAATCGTTGAACCAAGGATTGGAACTCGAGCAGCGGCCCTTGGACCATTTACTAGGGATGAGAGTGTCTAGGGCATGTAGGATTCAGAAGTAAAGAAGTGATTTGTATGCTTGATCTGGATCAGTGGCTGGGATAGGGGGATAGGATACCAGGATGGCATGCAGGTTCTCCAATTTAAGTTTATGCCAGCATTGTCTAAAGATGGCCTTAAGATCAGCTCTGGGCACTGCCTCGGATAGTGGGAAGGAGATGGAGACTAGGAAATGGTCAGACCAACACACTGGGCTGGGTGTCTTAACCAAAAGAGAAGGGATGTTAGAAAAGACAGGGTCAAGCAAGTGCCCAGCAGTACGAATAGGGCCAACCACAAGCTGTCCTAATTGGCAAGCGGCAAAGTCGGCTAGCAAGCTGCTGATTTCAGAGTCAGAGGGACGGTCAAAGTGTAGGTTTAAGTCACCAATGAGACTAAAATAAGTGGCTGTCAGCGCCAGGGAACTCGCGGCCTCAACAATAGCCGATTTGAATTCCGAGATCGGCCCCGGGGGGCGGTAAATTAAGAGACCTGTAATAGTAAAGTGGGCACTAAAGGAAATTAGAAAATGAGCTGATTCGCACCCGGCCACATCCTCCTTAACAAATGAGCAACAGTGACAGGACTTAAAGATGACAGCTATACCCCCACCTCTAGAGTCCATGTTTACAGCCAAAATACTGAAACCTGGGTGAAGTGCTAGGCCCGGTTGTCCCACCATAACATCAGTCAACCAGGATTCGGTTAAAAAAACCACATCAGGTGATTCATCCTCTATTAAGTCATTGATCTCCATGTAGTGCTTAACCAGAGAGCGGACATTGAGGTATAGGATTTTCATAGAGGGTCTGGGTGGGGACAGGGGACGCCAGGGGGGCAGTGAGGACAAGAAATGTAGCCACAGTTGAGACAACAGAAAGGCCCTTCTCAGCATCCACCAAGAGCTGTCCGCATGAGCTTACCCGCTGACCAATGGACATCAGAAGTTCACTGGTGTAAACTGGCACACCAGACTTAAAACTGCCAGCATTTCTGGCATCTGGCGAGGTCCAGGCGTGGACGGGCGCAGACGGGCTTGCCTTTGGCGCACCGCTCCCGCACCACGGGCCGGCTAAATAGAGTGTCCAGGACCAAAGGGGATGGAAAGACTAGACCTCCTTCCCTGACAAGATGGAGGCAGTGAACGGCAACCGGAAGTGGGAACACACCGGCCGGGTCAAAGCTGTACTCCCTCCACAACAACCAGCCCGCTAAGGGCTGTTGAGGACCGGGAAGGTGCAAAGACCACACAAAACACCGTCACTACAAGTAGGTACAATTGAGTAAAATGAGATTCGTGCAATGGATTTTTTTAAAGTGCGCATCTGAATTAATTTTGCTTTAAAAAAGTGAAATCACATTAGAACATAGTGCAAGCAGCGCACAAAGCATAAGTGTAGCCTTCCGCTTCTACCAACAACTGCAGGCTAATCAAGTCAGCTCCCGCGCCATGGGCAGCCTAGATAGAGTGTCCAGGACCAAAGAGGGTGGAAAGACTAGACCGCCTCCCCTGATAAGATGGCGGCAGTGAACGGCAACCGGAAGTGGGAACACTCCGGCCGGGTCAAAGCAGTACTCCCTCCACAACAATCAGCCCGCTAATGGCTGTGGTGGACCAGGGAGGTGCAAAGACCACACAACACAACGTCACTACAAGTAGGCACAATTAAAAAAAAAATGAGATTTGTGCAATAGATTTTTTTTTAAAAGTGCGCATCTGAAACAATTTTGCTTTTAAAAAGTGCAATCACATTAGAACATAGTGCAAGCAGTTCACGAAGCATAAGTGTAGCCATCCGCTTCTACCAACAACTGAGAAGGACTAGGATTGGACTGAGGGAGGAACCCTGAGGGACACTGCAGATGAGCTTCTTGTGTTCAGAAGTGAAGGTGGAAACTCTGACTTTTTTGTGTTCTGTTGGGAAGGAAGTAGGTGATCCAGCTTAAGGTGGTCCTTGGATTCCAGTTACAAAGTCTGGCGATGAGCGTGCCGTGGGAGACAATGTTGAATGCTACCAAAAGATTGAGCAGAGTAAGTGAAGCGGTTTCTCCTCTGTCCATGATTGATCGGATGTCTTTGTTGCAGTCAGAAGGGAGGTTTTTATGCAGTGGTTGTTGTAGAATCCCGACTGGGTGGGGTCCAGGGGGTGGTACTGTTCAAGATGACTGGAGAACTGCTTGTTGATTTTTATCTCAAGGAATTTGCCGGGAAGGGCACAAGCGAAATGTGCCTGTAGTGGTTAAAGTCTTTTGGGTTTGCTGAGGGTTCCTTCAGCAAGGCAGTGACCTCAGCTTGTTCCCAGCTGGCTGGAGGCTTCCGTTAAGGGTGGAGGAGTTGATGATGGTGATGAGGTTGGCGCTGATCAGAGTGTTTCCTAGGCTGTACATGTGGTGAGGGTAGGGGTCTGAGTGGTTCCCCAAGTGGATGGCCCGCATAATTCTGGCAGTGTCATCTGTGGTAAGATGGGTCCAGTAAGTTGGGAAGTGGGTGCGTTTGATGGTGGTGGGGGGTGGTTGAATGAAGATGTCCTCTATCATGGGTTGGGGTGCGAAGGTGGAGTAGAACTTGAGAATTTTGTTATGGAAAAAGTCCAAAAGGCTATCACAGAGGGCCTGTGTGGGAATTATGGTATTTGGCTGCAGCTGTCAGGTTGATAAATTATTTGACGTTGTTGAAGAGGTCTTTTCTGGCGTTGATGCATGATTCAATTTTGGGCTTGAAGGCTGCTTTCCTGCCTTCCTTGATCTGTGTGTGGTATCTTCTGAGTGTGGATTTGTATGCGTCTCTGGAGGTGGTGTCGCAGCTGGTTCTTCATTTTTTCCCAGCTGCTTGCAGTAGCGCTTGGAGTCTCTTAGGTCCTCAGTGTACCAGCATGCTTGAGCGTGAGTTCTTGTGTGTCTGGCCTTCTTTGTGGGGGACAGGTTGTTGGCGCAGTCTGAGATTCAATTGTTGAAAATGGATAGGTCATTCTGTAGGTCACCAGTGAAACTTGGTTGGGTTGATCTGAGGGCATGGTTCCAGTCTTGTTCTGTTATGTTGTTCCATTTGCGGCTAGTGAGGATCATTAGTTTGAGTTTGCTGGGGATGGCTGTGCTGATGTAGAAGCATACAATGAGGTGGTCTATCCTTGTGAGCGAGGAGGTGTGACAGAAGATGATCTTGTTGCTGGCTGTCAAGATCGTGTTGATCGTGTGTCTCGTGATTTGACTCAGGCCTTGTACCAGCTGTGTGAGACCGATGTTGTCAATACTTTCTAGGAGGTCTGTGGCGTTGTGGTCCATGGGGTCATAGAAGTGGCTGTTCAAGTTGCCAAGTAGGTAGAAGTCATTGGGTCTGATGGAGATGGGTGTGATGAAGTCGGTGAGGAGGTTGCTGAAGGTTGTACCGGGTCCTATTGGTCCTTAGGCGAGGGTGCCCGAGATAGTCATGTACCGGTTGAGCTGTGGTGGAAGACGTGCTGAGCCAGGTCTCAGTGAGGAAGAGGATGTCCAGAGAGTGTTGATGAGGTCCCAGACTTCACCTTAGTTGCGTGTTTGCAGAGGGATCTGGTGTTGAGGAGCATGCAGGGTAGGCGGGTATAGGGTAGGAGTGGTTTTGCAAGAGAAATTAAGTGCAAGCATGAGAAGGACCCTACCATGCGATGCAGTGTGATGTTGGGGCGAGCGGTCCTGCCGCATCTGGTGTTGAGCGCAAGCAAGTCGGCTGAGGTGTAGCAGTGGCAGTCAGATGTACTAGGGTCCATGGCACTGGGCACAGTCCATGAGTGGATGGGTACAGATGGGCCTGCCTCAGAAACATGGTTGTGTTTGGCATGTTTATTGTATCACAAGTACTATGATGGAACTGATGATGATTAATTGTTTATATTTTAGATACCCCTGAAGAAGGGATTTTTCCCGAAATGCATTGGGTGATTTTAAATAAAGCATGGCATGTGGAAACAGTCATCCTCCTGTGTTTTTATGAACAGAAAATGAGCAAAAAGGAAAATGAGTAAAATGAATTGAAAAAAAGGGAGAAAAAGAATGAATAATATTGGATAAAACTGAGGAATAATTGAAAAAGTTTATTATGAAATTTAATTCATTGGATTTGTTGGATATTGGCTGTGCAGCTTGATGGGGATCGCAATGTGGTGCCCTCGTGTTCCTACTATGTTGCAGCGCAAGTGGGCGGAGCGCGGAGCAAGCGAGCACGCCTACTAGGTTGAAATTAGAGAGTACAAGATAAGGAATACAGAGGTGTGCATCTCACCACCATCTACTTGCCATTGGTGCACCTTCAGCACGCAGCAGTGCACTGGATGTGCTTTTGCACAGCGGGCATCATTAAGTAGGTCCTAGAAGGGGAGGACGTTGTAGTGACTGGGCTAGTGGGAAAGCAGCAGGAGATGGCATATGGGAGAAGCAGGTAAGAACAGGGGGAGGAGAAAGGCGAGAAAAGAGCAGAATGGGAGAGATGGGGGAGTCCCAGAAGCGAAAGGAGAGGAGGGAAAGAGCGAGTCAAAATTAGAACAAATTGCATGCAGAGAAAGAGCACAAGAAGATGGCATTGAAGGAAAGAAAGAGCTCAGAAAGTGGGCACAGAAGGCAAGAAAAAGCTCAGAAAGGGGGCAAAGAAAACAAAAAATAGCACAAAAAGCAGGTATAAATGACTAGGTAGAGTAAACTAAATGAGTGCAAAAGACAAAGCAAACTAAAATGTGTTCAAAAGTAGAAAAGACAAAGTGTGCATACAAGAGAATGGGCACAAAAACCTAAGTAAGCAAATCACAAGTACAAAAAACGATGCACGGAAGTCAGAGAACCGTGGGATATGTCACCTACTCAAAGGGGACATGCAACGGCTGCCATTAAGTGGTAGAATATTTTCAAAAAGGGGGTGGTGATGGACAGAGTATCTGAGTTAATCAGAACACTCCTACCCAGTCAACAGATCAGGGCTTGATCCATCACCGTTGTTTAGCTCACTGCACCATCCCAGTTCAGAACCTGGCTATATGCAAATTAGTCTGTCCCTGGCCCAGTGCATCATGGGAACAGGGCAGACCAAACTACCAAGCCAATTCTTCACTGGAAAGGAAACAAGCTTCCGGGGACCGGTTTCTGGCATTACAGCCGTCTTCGGCCCGGCTTGCTTGAATCCTGATGGTGCAGTGAGCAAGGGACTCATGTCTGAGCATACCCTTCCACACTCATAGTGGCCAAAATATTTTCAAAAAGGGGGTGGTGATGGACAGAGTATCTGAGTTAATCAGAACACTCCTACCCAGTCAACAGATCAGGGCTTGATCCATCACCGTTTTTTAGCTCACTGCACCATCCCAGTTCAGAACCTGGCTATATGCAAATTAGTCTGTCCCTGGCCCGTGCATCATGGGAACAGGGCAGACCAAACTACCAAGCCAATTCTTCACTGGAAAGGAAACAAGCTTCCGGGGACCCAAAGGCATGTGTGTGTGTAACCTACAACTTTGTGCATTTTTTTAAAAGTTTTTGCAAATTACCATCAAGTACAAATTGATGGTAATTTGCACCCCCTATTAGCAAAATCGCAATTTGTAATTTCATCATACATTGCATTTAAGGAATCCCAATTTACAATTCCTTAAAAGCAATCGCAATTTAAAAAATCTCAATAATTAGCGATTTCGTAAATTGCGAGAGGCTGACAGGTTGATGCATCTAAGAATCCCTTTTTGCAGGCGCATATGGCCGATTTTTGCGAATCGCACCGTTTCGCTTGCAAAAATGGTTGATGCATGTGCCTGTTAGATCCTTCTCTTGCTTCCTACCTTCTTCCTAACAGTCTTCTGATCTCCTTCAGATCCCTCCCTCATTTATTACCCTCACGTTTCGGTTTCTTTGTGGCACACTTAGACAGGTTGAACAGTTTAGGTGGCCTCCTCATCAGCCACAACCCGCTCCCCACTGGGATGTTCTCTTAATCAGAGGACTATACGGTTATTTCATATAACTTTATTGTCAGATGGAAGGCCATTTGATGTCATTTCCTGTGATATTTTCAATATGCCATTGACCATTTTTGAAAAGTAAAGAAAATCTACCTCTTTTCATCCATAACATATTGGAAAGCATGCAGACCTTTGTCCCAAGCGTTAACCTCACTCAACAATCTGGGGGAGGCAACCCCTCATCCATCCTCTCTGTTTTCTATGTGCATGCATTCATGAGTGCACACACGATGTGCCTCCTTATCCTCAAGGATACCAACACACTTTGTGCCCAGATTCTAGTCATCCCCAAATCCGTACGTCACACAGTGCAGTTCTTTGGAGAAAAGTATTTTCCTTCACTCCTGCCCACCTTCAGCACCCCTCAATGTGTCTCCATTGTCATCCTTGGATTTCTTACCTTTATTCTCATCTGTCATTTTAGGTCACATTTTTTCTTCTGTAAGTTACACTAGCGTTTGTGCCATTAGTGCATATTTGATTAAAATCATTTGTTTTCTCTACGTCCATACTGAACCAAGCTTTGCAATGTTGATGTATGTGAGTCTGAATATTTGTGATACATCTGCAGGAGTAATTTTAAGGGCTTTATTTTACTGAAAGTTGCTACGGGGTGAGTGTGGTCTCTGTATCACCCGGGTGTTGCATGACTACCGCAATTCTGCACAAGAGTAGAGTAAACAAGAAAAAAGGGTGCCACTACCAGCAAAAAATGGATGAAAGTGGCTTAGAAAATGCATATTGTGTTAAAGAGTTTTTATGGGGTGATGGATTTAATAGTTGGTAAGTATAATTACAAATTTGAAGACAACACTGCATGTTCAGTTTCAGCCTTCTGTAGGCCAATTGGGAGCATTTTAATTTGAGAAGTTGATTTCCCAAAGCTTGATAAACTGCTAGCAAACCCGACATAAACAAGCAAAGGAGTCACAAGCAGTTCTGGGGTTGGATGATGAAAATCAGAAAGAAATTAGAAATTCACCTCAGTAGTCTTTTTAATTACTTGATAAACGAATTCACTAGACTGTAAAACTTTAGCAAAGTCTTTACTCATGATGAAAGTACATTTTGCATGGTAAGCGAAGAGAGTTTTACTATCCGCTGTTTCTGGAATAAACGTAGTCTAATTGACAGTGAAGCTACAATGGCAGCCATCAGCAAATTGAAGAAAATGTGATCTTATCGCTTTGCAGGAAATCTGGGCCCTACATCCGTCCCCCTGGCCCGACTTCACAGCCTAAGAAGCAGCCGCCTCATTGATAGGTGGTCACGCTTCTGGTGGGGTGCCAATCTACGTGAAGAATAACTTGGCAGCAACTGCCACAACGCTGTGTGAAGGGAGGAGCACCTACAATTTTATTAAACTTCGCTGGCCAAAACTGGCAGTGTAAGAATGGGCACACAACCATTATTTAAGACTGTATATATCTCAATCCTGTAAGAGCAAGAAGAGAGGCAACAACAGTAACACTATTTCCAGCCATGAAAGAACTGTCAGCCATTTATCCAGGAGATATGTGGGTTGTGATGGGCAATTTCAATGGGAATCTCAATCAATCAATCAATCAATCAATCATTTGTAAAGTGCATTGCATACCCGCAAGGGTCTCAAGGTGCTGGGGGGTCTTGGGTCTGTCGTAGGCTCAGTGGGAGGGTGTTCCATGTCTTGGCGGCGAGGTGGGAGAAGGATCTCCCACCAGTGGTTGTTCTTCGGATGCGCGGGATGGTGGCGAGTGACAGGTCAGCGGAGCGTAGCTGGCGCTTGGGGATGTAGAAGGAGAGCCGTCTGTTGAGGTAGGCTGGGCCGGTCTTGTGGAGTGCCTTGTGTGCGTGGGTGAGGAGCTTGAAGGATATCCTCTTGTTGACGATGAGCCAGTGCAGGTTTCTCAGGTGGGGGGTGATGTGGCCGTGGCGTGGTACATCGAGGATCAGTCGTGCGAGGCGCTTTGGATGCGTTGTAGTCGTTTGATGAGCTTTGTCGGGGCTCCCGCGTAGAGGGCGTTTCCGTAGTCGAGTCTGCTGCTCACGAGAGCCTGGGTAACTGTCTTTATTGTATCTGTCGGGATCCATCTGTAGATCTTGCGGAGGGTGTAGAAGCAGGAGGAGGAGACGGCGTTGACTTACTTGGTCATTGAGAGCGTTGAGTCGAGGATGATTTCCAGGTTGCGTGCATGGTCGGTGGGTGTCGGGGCTGCCCGCAGTGCCATCGGCCACCAGGAGTCATCCCAGGCTAAAGGGTTGTAGCCGAGGATGAAGACCTCCAACTTGTCCGAGTTCAGCTTCAGACGGCTGGTCTTCATCCAGTCGGCGACGGCCTTCATTCCTTTGTGGATGTTGGCTTTGGCTGTGATGGGGTCTTGGTGAGGGAAAGGATCAGCTGAGTGTTGTCGGCGTAGGAGATTATGTTGAGGTCGTGCTGTCGGGCTACGCGTGCGAGCGGGCCATGTAAATGCTGAACAGTGTCGGGCTGAAGGAGGATCCCTGGGGTACGCCGCAAATGATCTCGGAGGCTTTGGAACGGAATGGGGGGAGGAGGACACTCTTGGTTCTGCAGGAGAGGAAGGAGGTGGTCCAATCCAGAGGCTTGTCTCGGATCCCTGCGGCGTGGAGGCGTGCGTGTAGTGTGCTGTGGCAGACTGTGTCAAAGGCGGCAGAGAGGTCTAGGAGGAAGAGTGCTGCAGTCTAGCCATTGTCCAGCAGGGTCCTTATGTCATCGATGGCGGCAATGAGGGCAGTCTCGGTGCTGTGGTTGCTGCGGAACCCTGACTGGGAAGGGTCCAGGATTCTGTTTTCTTCAAGGCATCGGGTTGACTGTCTGTTGATGGTTTTCTTGATGACCTTGGCCAGGAAGGGGAGCAGAGAGAAATCTCATGCCCATAGAGTCAAATACTCCATTTGTGACCCTGGATGATCAACATTGGGCCACACTATCAATAAAGAGGCAATTCCAAAAACTGATGAACAGGGAGTCATGGTGGCCTCTGATCCAGCGGGTTACCAGCCTCTTACACTCAAACGCCACATACTCACATAGGCCCCATAAACCCACACACACAGAGTCTATTAATTACCGCTGGGGGTCAATTTTTATAAATGCCTTTATAAGATTAGTTACCTGTCAAAATACAACTAATATTTCACTGATCAGAAAGTTCTTTCCTCTTGTCAATGGACCTATTAGTTGGAACTAGTTGATGGTGAAATGACATTTAAACTTTATAATTCTTTCCCTATTTGAAATATCCACATACTCTGGAAAAATGTTAAATGTTTGTCTAGTAAATTCATATGAGCCAAAAACAAATTACAGTATGAACTTCATTTTCTCCAAAAAAAGTAGAATCAAATAGTTCATTAATCAGTCACCTAAAATAGAACGAAGTTTCACAATGACAGTACTCATGAAAAAGAAGATAGAGAGAGCAGTACAATGACATACCACACATAATTATATTTACCTGGAATGGTGTGGAAACCAACCCCTTAGCCAAGGTGTTGGAAGGGTCCCCTGGGAAAGATCAGGTGAAAAAAAACCTCAGGACAGGTTTCAGGACAGGATTCTGGACAGGATAATTGACCTCTTCTAGATCCGGCACCTGCGTCGCACCCCACTCTGACACTATCTTCCTCTTCGATTCTGCCGCGATCATCTTCTAATTATTTTGACTTTAAAATTCTAAGTTCTTCTTCAGCATTTGTGCAGCTCTTGGACAGCATCCCAGTCTTTCAGCATTCTGGTCTCTCGAGCAGAATCCCTAACTAACTACTCTACTTCAATTATACCTTTCTAATGGCATGTACTACCCCTTAATGCTTCAACTTCATGAAACTCCTAATTCTGATTGGACAGGCAAAGGGGAATGATCATCACACCATGCTAACTTCAAATAATTTTCTTTAGTTCTTTGTTTTATGTTCCCGCCCATCAATTTGTTTCCCCAAGCTTTATTTCCCACCCGTGTTCACATTTTGTATCAACAGCAATGTATACATATTACAGTTGTCAATTGAGTTTGCAGTATGTCCAGCAGGTTCCCAGGACATGTACCCAAGACAGCCTTGGACGGGTTTCAAGATTTGACATCATGGCGTCTGACTTGGCATCACTGCGCCTTCTTGAGGAGTCACGTGTAGTGTAGACTTTAGCATCGTTCCGAGGCGCAGATAGGAACTAATAGAGAGGTCAAAAGAAAACATATTAATGTCAAAATAAAATGATTTCACTGTATACCACCTATCTCTACTCTAATCCCATTTACTTATAAGGACTCTCCCCGCATTAGCATTTAGTAAATAGCTCGTTTTAATTTCAGCAAAGCAGATGCTTAGTGTAGTACTTAGCATGTGAGCTTCCAAGTGGCCATTTAGATGCATTTGCGCAGAAGCAGAATTTTCCCTCCAAGCGTAAATACGTCATTCTGCGTAGATGCAATTGACGCATGCGCAGTACAGTTTCCTGCATTAGTAGCCATTTTGAGTTCACTCGGGCTACTTATTAGTAAAACACATATGCAAGCTTCGTCTAGCTAAAAATATATGTAATGTGGTGCATAGTAGTTACAGAATACATTATTAATACAACGTTACGGGTTTATATGAGAGGATTGCATCCGAGCAAGTCTTTTTTATACGAGTCCTTTCTCCAACACCCACTTTCTAAACCAACTAGGCCTGCGTTCGTTAACTGGGAGATTCTACACAGGCTCAACATCAGCCTATACACACACCTCCTGTTTCAGAATAGGCTCCCTGGACCATATCTGAGTATTGCTGGTTCACTTTCAAAATATCATTGAGTTCGTCATGACCTCTGCCCTGGCCAGTGACCACGCAATCCTTACCTGTGAAGCCTGGACGTCTCGGCCAACTCACCCCAAAATAAGACACCTTGTACAGAGGAACAGCTTTGAGCCCATCAAAAAAATAGAGTGGTCTGCTGTGAAGCAAGAGAAGCACATGTAAAGTGTGTTTTTTTTCCTGGACACGTTCCAGCAAGCAAGTAATGATATTATCACCGCAAACCTCTGGGAGTCTTTGGTTGACCATTTAAGGGAAAACAGAAACTGCACGGGGAAGACCGTAAAAGGCAAGCAGCCTGTAAACTCCAGCTTAGCAGCTGAAAGGAAACATCAAATAGCGACCTTAAACCCCAGCTTAAACAAAGCTATGCAGAAACTTAGCAAGGGCAAGGGGACAAACATAAAAACTACGGGCATGGGTCACTACAAGTCATAGAGAATATTGAAAAGTCCTCTATGTTCTAAAAAAGGAAGAGGCAGCCCAGAGGTGGTTCGACTCACATGAGGTGAGAACATTCAGGGGTCTGAGGAAATTATGGCTATTGTTCAACCAATGCTTCAAACCAAACCAACAGATGACCATTACTAACATTGCCCCTGGAGAATGGGAAACTAATATTAAGGAACTCATAGCCAGCTTAGACTACCTGAAAAGTACAGCGATGGCCCAATGAAGCACCCGAGATTGAAATGGCGAAGATATTTTAGAGACATCAGATGATGAGGATATGCTTTTAATAACTCTGCCTCAAGTAGCACTAGCTATCAAGTCAATGCGAGCAGGTGGTGCGCCAGGCACAAATGGCATCCCTGCCGCAGTATAGTAATGGGCGCCTTCTCGATGGGCCACAGTGATGGTGCCTCTATTCTAAGAATGCCGAATAGATGGAACTATTCCTGAGACATGGAGCAGTTCACTTCTGGTGTCAATCCTTAAAAACAAGCTTGCAATTGTGCCCAGAGAATTAGTGATGGATTGTATTACTAGACGTCAAAGGAAAGTGCTACTCCAGTATATTAAATCACGAGTTCCAAGTTTGGGCATAAGAAATAAAGCTGATCCCTCTGTCTCAAACTGGTTTCCAAAAGGGCTGACAAATCAAGGACAACATTATCTGCATCTCCCATCTGATTGAAGCCACGTTAGCAGCAAAGGGAAGTACCCGTTATGCAGGGTTCATCGACTTCCAGACTGCATTTGATAGTGTGTCACGGCCAAGACTTTGGGTGAAACTGGGCAACTGGGGCATTCCGCAAAATGTATTAAAAGCAATCATCACCCTTTACTCGGACACCTGGGTAAAAATAAGCATCAGCATTGGATGGGCCACCACGAGTAAAATTTGGACAAAGGCTTGAAACAAGGTTGCCTACTGGCACTGCTTCTTTTTAACCTGTGTTTGTCTGACATTCCACAACACCTAATGCCAGTGGGGGCATTTTCACCTAAAATATCAGGTGTTGAAATCCAATCACTCCAGTACGTGGATTAGACGGTCCTTTAAGATCAAACACCAATTGGCCTCCAGAAACTTTTCTTGGGGCTAACAGTCTACTCTAAGGCCCATCACCTGAAACTGAATACAATAAAAACAAGCATTGGCATAGCCAATAGGTCTCGCTTTCAGACCTTATTAGTATTTAGTTATGCAGCATAATATAAACATAACATGAACACATGTCAGATTCTTCCAAACTGACCAAACCCAGACTCTTTCCATAACCTTTACAATAGTAGGACCAGCCCTTGCAGCATCTTCCAGCGGACCTCACAGTATTAGATCTCTTTTGTCCAAGAGTACCTTGTGCTCAGCTAAGCACGTGTTTTGGGTGGATGTATGACGTTACAACGGTAAACATCCTTTACAACGCAACTTTTACCACGCAGTGCCTTTACGATGCAACTTTTACAACGCAAACCATTACAACGCATTGCGCTGGGGGGCGCTCTAGGATAGGGAATAGGTTTAATGTACTATCCAACACCTTCCCTACTATCCACGGGGACTGGAGTTGGAATAGTAAATTAAACTATTCACTATCCAGCGCCTAAAAGCACTATGCGTTGTAATGGTATGCGTTGTAAAACTTGCGATGTAAAGGTAGGTGTTGTAAAAGTATGCGTTGTAACGTCATACATCCCGTTACAACGCATACTTTTACAACGCATACCTTTACAGCGCATTTTTTACAATGCAACATCCATTACAACGCATTCCATTACAACGCATGCCATTACAACGAATTGTTTAAAAACTTCCTTTACAACGAATTCCATTACAACGCATACTACCTTTACAACGCATATGATTACAACACATAACATTACATTGCATGTATGGTAAATATTGGATAGTGTAGAGGTAAAAATTACTATTCTAACTCCAAAGGGGTGCAGCAGTAGGGTAAGTGTTGGATAGTGTAGGCGTAAAAATTACTATTCTAACTCCAGGGGGGTGCAGCAGTAGGGTAAGTGTTGGATAGTGTAGGGGTAAAATTACTATTCTAACTCCAGGGGGTGCAACAGTAGGGTAAGTGTTGGATAGTGTAAGGGTACTATGCGTTGTAATGGTATGCGTTGTAATGGTATGCATTGTAATGACAGGCGTTGTAGTGGTATGCGTTGTAGTGTCATGCGTTGTAATGGTTGAGTTGTAATGGCATGCAATGTACTGGATGTTGCGTTGTAAAAGTTTTGTTGTAATGGTAGTGCGTTATAAAAGTTGTGTTGTAAAGTTGTTTCCCATTTTGTGTCTTCAATATCGGGAATCAGGATGGCTAAGAGGCCTCTGCAAGGCGGATGTCCGCATTGACAGTTGGTGAACATTTATCTAAGTGCTCATATTTTGGTGCGTAAGGAGGGGCCCGAGGCACCAACAGATAAATTGGACGGCTCAGGATCACACAACAGTCCTGGAATTGAGATAGAAACCCTTGGCTGACTCCACAATTTGCTAATTGCTAAGTAGCCCACATGGCCTCCCACACATTTGTTGACAACCCCACTGCACGCAGGTCAAGGAGGGGCAATAATGTACATGCTGCACTACGTCCAGCCCTTTGTTCCGGCTGAGCAGAGCCCGTGGTGCCACACACACTCACAGACAGATCAGGCGATGCAGAGATGTGCAGACACGCTCTATCAATGATTAGGGTTTCAATCCGTCTGGGGTTTGTTCTAACCGCTTGTGGCTGGCATTCCTGGAGTTTAGTGAATCGGACAGCAAGAGATGAACAGGGTGAATATGTCTCAGCAAACACAGAGCCCAGCAGAGCGGTGTCAGTTCAGGAGAGGTGCCCTAGACTCTGCAGAACCATTTTGCATCTCGAGTGTGTATGTATGTGTGCCTGGGGTTCTATCTGTGGGTCTCATGGCCTCTCTAGGTACACATCCAATTGGTTGTTATAAACAGGTCAGTGTGCATCTGTGGGAGTCTGTGGGCAACCGTGTGATGAAACTTATTTGTGTGTCCTTCTGCCGGTTTCACAAACAACAAAGTGAATGGAGGGATGCTTTAAGCCTCTTTTCAATCCATCGTTTTTCGCTCCACTCTTGACAGAGACCGGCCACTTGCAAATTGGCCTTAGGCCTGCATTTATATGTGTATTTGGCGATCAGTGTTGTGTGTGTGTGTCTATGTAGGTTGAGAAACAAAGGCGGTGTGAGTATATGTCTGTAAATGTGAGGCTTTGCGAGTCTGCGTTGCTGTATGTGTCGTGCGCAATCATGCACCCGATTCTTTAGAGTGCATTTGATATTGTGTCTTTGTATGTGCGTGCTTGACTGTGCGAGCACATGAGTGGGTTCTATACCTGTGTGTACTGGGTGGGTATGTCTGTGTCTTTGATGAAACGTTGCAGTGTCTCAAGCATTTCTATCCTTTCTCTTTGTTGTATCAATTATTATACTAGAGGGTGTTGGTGAATGCAGATGTAATTAGCTAAAACAGTAGCCTGCATTCATGAGCAATCTGAAGTCTTGCTCTTTGGTAAGCCCTACTCCACAGATACCACTAGAGGGCGCAGCTGTGCTTGAGAGAAGCGGCCGGGACACCAAAATGTGACCCTTCTGAGCACCGCTGTCGCAGGTCTGCAAGCTCCACGGAACATTTGCCTTAATTCACACAGGATTACGCTATTCGGCTGGTGGAGAAGCCGAAAGTTAAAACATTGGGCCCCAAGGGGCATATTACCAAGCAATAGCGATAATTATCGCTATTGCTTGGTTAGAGACAAAAATTTACCGCTGAGCTGCGGCGATTTTTATCGCAAATAAACCTTGGTCTTACCAAGGTTTATCGCAAATGCGATAAAAATCGGCCGCAATGCATGAATATCGCTGAAAAGTCAGCGATATTCATGCATTACCGAGCTAATGCTCTTAGCCATGTTATCCACCTCCCATTGGATAACATGGCTAAGAACTGCTCAGGGCAGGTGTTAGCTTTTGGAGATATTCGCGCTTAGCGCGAATATCTCCATAAGTTGGTAATAGGAGATAGCGATGTTAGCGACTATTTCCAGTCGCTAACATCTTGGCACGCCCACTTTGCATGTCATTAGTGATAAATATCACTGACATGCAAAGCGGGGCCCAAGATGGTCGCTATCTCCTACTAGCTGTCGCTAACTGGTGTTAGCGACAGCTAGGTAATAGGGAGATAATTTTATCTCCGCTTTCTTGGCTTTTAAAGCCAAAAAAACGGAGATAAACCCCCTTGATAATTTGCCCCCAAGTTTCTAATTAAATAGCGGGAAGATGTGGCCTAACGGTCAGAGCTGCTGACCTTGGGCATGGGGAACCCAGCTCGACTCCGGGCCTCGGCTCAACATCCTGTGATTCTGCGTAAATCACTGAGATCCTAAAACAAGATTGTGTGAAAAGTAATCTTACACATTAAAGAGCTCTTATGCCCCTAGGCTAAGTTCGAGCAACGTAAAACTGCAAACAATAAAAGGTAAACTCTTGTACAACATGTCTTAGCAACAATTCAGCACAAATGCTTATTGCTGGTCATGCCCACATTTCTGTCAGTAAAATGCAGGCATCTCACAGTTCCTTTTCCTTCTCACTCACAGTCCCCAGCTCCCTTAATTTATCCCAGGGCAGCCAACTGCGAGTGTCTATTTAAACAGCGACTTCCAAGCATGTCTTTCTACCCTGTGTCGCAAGTACCTCCACACTAGACAGTTGTAAGCTTGCATTGAACCAAATCATGGATGCAGGTGGTCCGTTGTTATAACCTTTGACCAGTCAGTGTTTAGTTATAATCCACAAAGGGTTGTGCATCGCAGGAGGAGGGGAGAGAGGAGGGGGCCTGCGCCTGTTTCCCTTGCGAGAGCGAGCAGGAACCATATGTTAATTAAAACCAGATGGTTTTAAAGCTCACTCCTGCAAAGGAATCGCCAAACGTGCACCCGTTGCCATTCAAAGCAATGCAACGCGTGCACGTTTTGCCTGCAACACTGAAGCGATTTCAAAAGGTCTTTTTCCTACGCAAAGCATGCGCTGCTTAGATGAGACCTAACAAAGGTGAAGATAATCTCTCAGTAGCTAGCAAAAAATGGGTCATGGTTCATTGAGGAAAAGGCCATAGAGTTGGTGACCATTTACGATTACCTCGGAGCCTTGCTGGACCACAGTGGCCATTTAGCAGCACTTATAACTGTGCCACAGGTGATAGGCAACTCCCTTGAAGGGGCCTTTTAAAAAATTGTAAAGTAAAAAAATCAATAACTACTCCAGAGCTAACACTTCTCCTGAAGGTAATAGGATGTAAATGCCTCCCCACATTGGCCCTTGTGGCTTGACATTCAGAAGCAGAATGGCCAACTGTCTAGATAGAGCACAGTCGTCTCGCTGTCAAAGAGTTTTCTTGCTTCCAAATTGCACCTCATATGCTCAAATCTGGCTGGAGTTTGGGCTAACCTTGCAGCAATTGGTATTAAAAGCCAGGTTATTGACTGAAAGCCAAGCAGGCACAGGATTGAACCCTAAAACATTCCATCTGAAAACTAATAAGCAACCCAGCAACAAACTGGCATAAGTACTTACCTCATGCTTTGGAGTCTTAGAAGCACACACAATCTGGACAAGCAGGCTACCAGTACCCATGGTGGCAAAGCTGCTGATGAAGCAAGCTAGGTTTATGTTGGCAGACCTGGATGCACAAGCAGTAAAAAAACTGAGGGATGGTAGTCTGGCCTCGATGTTCCATGAGCCAGAGGCCCTGCCATCCTACCTTTGCCTGCCACTCAACCTCACCATGAAATGTCATTTCATGGGCGTGCACTTCGGTTTAGTGCCGCTAAAGTCCTATCGGTATGGGCGGAGGAACCTTGAGGAGAAGGACAGGCGATGTCACCTTTGTTATTTGGGAGATGAATCATTAACCCATGTGCTATGTATCTGTAAGGAGTTGATCCCCCTAAGGAAGTTTTGGCTTTGATCAATTTGGGCTTACAGAATACCCGTACCTGCCGAAGAGCTATAGAGGCGTGTTGGAGACGGGAATCCGTTCAATTGGGTACCTGCTTTGTGAAATGTGTAAAGGCTTCAGTAGTACTGCTGTCTGCTTGACAATCACTAGAGACAGTTTTTGTAACATAACTCTTCATAGCTCATAATGCCTAACCGGCCACAGAAGAGAAACCTTGGGCCTCATTTATGAGGCCTTGCGTCAGTTTTGCGCTTCCGATGCGTCACTTTTTGTGACGCATCGGCGGCGTAAAACATGCCTCCTGTTGCGCACTATTTACAAAGTGACGCATCTAAGCAGATGCGTCACCTTGTAAACCCCTGCGCTACATTATACCTGCGTCAGGTATGATGTATTCAGAGGGGGCGTTCCCCCGCAAAAAGCCTCGTAATAGTGACGCAGTGAAATCTATGAGATTTCACTGCGTCTCTTTTAGGACGCTGTTGCGCCAAAATCTTGCGCCTGCTTCACAGCAGGAGTAAGACTGACCAAAGTCCTTTCACATGGGGCTTTCCCCATGTGAAAGGACACATTGCTGGAGTTGCGTCACTTTTGTGACACATTCCAGCAATGCGTGACTTTTGCGCTTACAGATACGTCAGAAATACTGACGTATCTGTAACTCCTTGCGACATGATGCGTCATACTGTAAATATGACACATCAATCATGTCGCAAGGAGTGCGCACTGAGAAGTGACGCATCGCTGCTTTCACGCAGCGATGCGTCATTTCTCATAAATGAGGCCCCTTATTTATTGACCCCACCCCTTTTCCAACATGCGGTCCAAAAAAGACATAGTTGGGTTGAAATGGAGTATTTTGGAGACTGGGGGCAAACAGTACGGGGTAGACAGTACGCCTATTACTGAACTTCGCTTGAAATATTTGATCTAACACATCACTTCTTTTTATCGTTTTTACTAAAAAAAAAATCATGCGTATTGTTGTAGCTGATTTTAACATGAAAGGGTTTTAGATTGTAATGATTTTAAGTAATTGTACAATAAATAAATTAATCTAATTTAATCTAAAAGCTTGATAAACTGTTAGCAAACTGGACATAAGCAAAGTAATCTCGAGCAGTTTTATTTCTGGGGTTGGATGAGGTAAATCAGAAAGAAATTAAAAATTCACCTCACTAGTCTTTTTAATTACTTGATAAGCGAATTCAGTAAACTGTAAAACTTTAGCAAAGTCTTTACTCATGATGAAAGTACATGTTGCATGATAAACGCAGAGAGTTTTACTATCGAAAGAAAAACATTTTTGTTTCAAAAACTTAACTCTAATTAACACATCTAATCCAAAGCCTACATTCTTATACCTTTGCAGGATCATTTACCTTACAACGTTTAAAAGAAAAAGCTAGCAAGCCAAATAAGTGGAGAATAGTTTTTTTATAATAGAAAATCAAATTAAATTTCCAAGTTAATATTAATTGTTAAAGGAAGGTTTATCTGCCACATTGAAACAGAAATGTAAAGATGTAGGCAGGAGATTAGTGACAAAAGACATATCTGCATAAGAGGACAAAGTGCACTGTATATTCTGAAATGTGAAATTGAGAATCTGAGTTGGCCCTGGGGTTCACAGTAAGTCATTTATGGAGTAAAGAGCACTTTGGGCAGGGAGGTTGCAGTCTAGATATCAACTACGATCAGCTCTCCCAAGGCCTAAACCGAAGGACCACAAAGATAGACAGATTTCCTTAAATGTGGCCTTTACCTGCATGTGGGACAGTATGACATGAACACTAAACCCATCCTCAGACAAATGGTTGAATTCGAGTGTGTAGCAAATCAACCAAACAATAACCTAGTTGAAGCGATAAAGAACTTAAAAGTCCATATAAAAATGACAATAAACATCAAAAAATATTACTGGGCTTGCCACCTCGCAGCAAACAACCAGTGTATTTATAGACTGCAGGGAGATCCTGCATTCCAGATTGACAGGTGGCTCCTACCGGGGAAGGGGGGGGGGTAGTTTTTAAGGAGCAGTATACTTGCATTCAGTAAAGCCAAAACTGACAGGGCCCACGGACCACGTGGTGCAGGTGAGGACGGCGGCCACGAAGAGCTTGTGTTGGGAAGATAAGATCACGCTGGCCGTACCACTCTGGCACAACGAACAACTGGGCACGTTTATTCACACAAAGGGCTTTGACCGTTGGGACCTAATAGGTATCTCAAGAGTGGGGGACTTGTGGAAGGCAGGCAACATGATTCCCTTCACCCAACTGCAGGCTGAATTTGAACTGACAGGCACTGAGTATTTTAGGTACTTGCAAATCAGACACACTTTGTTAGGCGTACTGTCCAGGGGGGGAGTCAATACCTGAATCCTCCCCGCTCAAGGATAGAGTCTTAGATGGAGACCTACCAGAAAAGTCCATATCACTTATTTATAAAAAAAACTAGTCAATAACACAGCAGACCCATTACACCGGATTCGGGCAAAATGGGACTATGATGTGGCGGGGCTTGACGACTAAGAGTGGCTCGAGGCAGTGGCCTCTCCTAAAGAAGTGTCCATTTCCTCAAGGCTCCGATTAGTGCAGTTGATGTTACTGCACTGGTCCAACTTAGCTGGCTCGTTGCTGGTGCAAATGGGTTATTGCACCGAGGGAGGGTGCCCCAGGAACAGTGGGCATGAGGGCAGTTTTATTCACATGTTCTGGGAGTGCATGTCTACCCAAAGGTATTAATCGGCAGTTGCGGGCCGCATGGAGGATGTGTTGGAACAAAAGATTGACTGCAACATCAAGCTGGGTATTTTGAATGTCAGGGGCCCGACGGACTTGAGTTCCTAGGAGCGAATATGGGTGACTCTGGGACTGATGGTAGCTAAGCACAACATTGTGCGAAAGTGGAAGGTGAGGGACCCACCACGTCTATTTAATTGGGGTAAAGATATAGACTGGTGCATGGTTACAGAAAAGACCATATATGAAGCTAGAGGGTGCCCCACAAATTGGGCGCAGATCTGGGAGAAATGGAATACTTATAGGGGAAGGATATGTGTGCCCCCCCTAGTGAGAGAAGGTACCAACACACTGGGTCTGGGTGATTATGTTTTTGGTGCCTACCCTGTATCAATGTCCTGTTGCCATTGCTTATTTATGCATAAATACTGGATTGTCATATCCTGTTTTCAATAAAAATAATTACAATTTTTTTTTAAATGACAGACAAAGAAGTCTACTTGATAGTTATACGACAAGAAATAACAAACGTAATCGCACAATGGGAATCAATGTGGGAAAAGTCACAGAATTATAGTCTATGGAAAGCAATTTTGCAGGGGAATGACTATGCTTTAAGTCCATTTCTGATACATGTCACCAATGAACCACTGATGGCATCCCTCTGAGGCACACTCACTAATCCTCGAAGCAAGGATTATACCAGTTTTGATTTTACGTTAAAAAAACGTTTTATTTAGTTCATTTTCTATTCATACGTTGAATCACTTTATCAAATTACATTCTTTGATATGGTTTTCTCTTAATAGACATCATTGCAATTCATCCTCCAATGCATTTCGGGTATAAAAACACCCTTCTTCAGGGAGAGGCACTAGAATTCAAATATATATAAAACAGAAATCAGTATGGCATTCAAAGATGGTTGAAAATACACGAAGTTTTACAAGAGTGCTACCTGCCACCCACGTGCGTGTAGTGCCTAAAATAACCGTTAACCCAAACATGGGGAACAAAAACATAACTCACATGAATTCCTTTCAGCAATGTGCTCCGTCTGTAAATGTTAACACATACTATCAGTTACATAACACAAGGCTAATCCTATGTTGGTATTTAAATGTCCTCAGATCAAGTGTCACGTTTACTAACCTTAGTAACGTTAATATCCCCCATTCTTAAGTCCTTCGACTCACTCGATAACATGCTTCACACAGCGTTCAAGGTGCGCACTAGCGCTTCCGTGTATAAACATAGAGTCAATTTTGATTGGACCACCTCCCGGTCACCTGATCAATGGTAATAAACAACAGACTTCTACGAGACGTCCTTGTACTTATAAGCATATGTATGCATTATGCATTGCGGGTACCTTATCTACACATCGACTAACATGAAATGCATAACTAAAATGAAAAGGATTACGACCAAATAATAAATACAGTAATAACAAAAAATTAATAAAATAATAAGGGACAGCAAAATACAATCGACACTTGTGAATTACAGCACTACGGTTATGAACAAAAGCACGAAGTGCGTGTGACACCTTTTAGCAGTACAGGCATTAAACAGGATCACATCAGGAAAAAACAATAGCTTGCTCAGCTAGAAATATTGGGACATCGTTAAAGATAACATGCTCACTCAATTCGATCATTGAGCCCATTCGGCTTACTTGAGCAAAGTTTTTGAATCCATATGTTTTCTCGTTGCAACAAGTATCTGTTATTGTCTCTTCCTTCCTGTTTCTCTACACATTCCAGTATGAGAAACTTCAGTTGCGAAATGTTATGATGCGCTTCCAAAAAGTGCATAGCAATGGATGATTTAGTGTTCTGAGTCCTGATGTTTGATTTATGTTCCGTTAGTCTAGTTTTAATCTTTCTTTCCGTCTTTCCCACATAGGTCTTACCACAAGGACATTTCAATAAATAAATCACATTTGACGTATCACAGGTTGCTGTGACTTTCCGTTTAATTTCATGACCTTTCATTGGATGATTTATAACAGTTCCTCTAATGATACTGTTGCAGTTCCCACAATTCATACAGGGTCTTGTCCCCTTGTGTGTTACATTTGTCTGACTCTTGTGTTTGAGAATTTGCCCAATGGTATTTCCACGGGTATAGGCGAAGAGAGGTGGTTCTTTGAAAATGTTATTGAAATCTTCTAATTTCAAAAGTTGCCAATGTCGTAGTACACTTTTTTTGAACTCCTTACTTAAGGTTGAAAATTTGGACACCGCCACTATTCTGTTCTCGGTGTTCTTTGTGCGTTCTTTCAATAAATCATTACGATTGGTTTCCTTTGCTTTTTCCTTTGCATTTCTTATAATTTCCTGTGGATAGCCCCTCATGAGGAATCTTTGTCCCATTTCTTCTATTCTTTGTGTTGCTTTGTTTTCATCAGAAGTTATACGTTTTACTCTGGTCATTTGTGAATAGGGTAAATGTTGTTTTAAAGACATCTGATGAAAGCTTAAAAAATGTAAGGTATTGTTTCTATCCGTTGGCTTGCGATAGATGTCAGTTTCAAACCCTCTGTCCGTGATACTCACTTCTACATCAAGAAATGTGATTTTTTATCTGATATCTCCCATGTGAATTGTATTCTGTTATCAGCTTTATTCAGTTCCATGAGTGCGGATTGCAATGTTTCTTTCGTATTCCTCCAAATTATAAACCTGTCGTCAATGTACCTGACGATCAGTTTTGCATTTTCTTGCCATTCCTTTTTGCCCAAAATATGTTGATTTTCATGTTGCATCATAAATATATTAGCGTACGCCGGCGCAGCTGAATTGCCCATGGCTGTGCCTACGAGCTGTTGGTACCAAGTATCGTCATATTTAAAGTATCTATGATAGAGAGTAAAAAGCATCAGCTCCATCAAAAATGTTTTCATAGACATTTCCAGTTCGGTATTTAAGATGGCCTGTTCCACAGCTTCAATGCCCAAAGAATGGGGAATTGAGGTATAGAGCGCTTTAACGTCTGCTGTACATAGGATTAATGTCTCATCTTGACTGATTTCCACTGTCTGGAGTTTGAGGAGGAAATCGGTAGTATCTTTCACATATGTTGTCATTTTTTTGACGGTTGGTTGCAAGTATTTATCAAGCAGTTGACCTAAAGGTTCATGAAGGCTCCCACACGTGGAGACAATGGGTCGTAGTGGAGGATCATACAAATTCTTATGAATTTTAGGTGTCATGTACAATGTTGGGCTTTTTGGGTGATCTTTAAGTAGAAATGTTTTTGTTTTTTGATTGATGGTTCCCATTTCCACTGCTTTTTCCAACATTTCTCTCAGTATTTTCATGTATTCCATGGTAGGATTACTTTCCAATTTAAGATATGTGGTCTCATCCGATATATGTTCCAAAACTTTTTGTGTGTACATATTCTGATTCATAACGACCAAGGCTCCTCCTTTGTCTGCTTTAGTACAAACAATAGCGTCATTATTAGCCAATCTCTTCAAAGTATCCATGTCTTTTTGTGTGATATTCTTTTTCATCTTGTATTTTGGTTTGGTTTTTGAGAGGTCTTGTTTGACAAGTTTTTCAAATGAATCAAGTGTTTTGTGGCTTACCGGTGCTTGAAAAGTACTTTTGGGTCTAAGCCCCTTTAATTCGTCAGATTCTCCTATGTTGGGATTTGGTAAGACGTTCTCGAAAAAGTACCTCAATTTAAGTTTCCTCATGAGTTTAAAAAAACTCACTTCCAGTTCTAGTTGATCCGAACAAGTCGTAGGAACAAATGATGTGCCCTTCTGCAATAGTTGTATCTCATATTTTGATAGATTTTGATCCGAGATATTTATCACTAATTGGTTTAGGTCTGGGTCTTCTTTTTGATGATCTTGGGTGCAGTTGTGCTCCTGGTGTTGGGGTGTTCTTTTTCCTTTTCCTTTACCCCTCCTGGATCTCCTAAGGATGCTGGGCCTAGGTCTAAAAAAGAAGTTGAGGTTGCAGTTTCTTCATTGTCAGTGAATTCTTGAGGTTTTGATGTCGATTGAGCTGTTGCAGGTTGTCTACGTTGAGCTGTGTCACTGTCTGAAGAAGACGTGTCAGTTTGTTGCGTGTACGGGCGACTTCTTCTCTTCTGTGCATAAACTTCGGCCCAGGTATACACTTCCCCCAGTTTATAGTCGAGGGTGTCCCTCTTGAATTTCCTAATTTTTCTGTCATTAATGTCACGTGTATGTTTGGTGATTTGGTTATTGATATCCTCTAATATTTTTGCCCAATCCTCCTTTGGCATCATGTTTGAAAGGTTTTCAGTAATCTCTTCAATTTCTGTTGTTAATTCCTCCGAAATTCGTGACAGTTCTTCAATAATTAATAATATAAGGTCCAAAGAACACTTATTTAAGATTGCATACCACCTTTGCTGAAACCTAGTTGAATTTTTGCACAGTGACGGTTTTAAAGCAATTCGTATGCCCCTGGGAATCCTCTGAGCTCGGTGGTATTTTATTAATGTGCTAGCATGAAGTTTTTGGTTGATATGTCTTGTAGACAAATATATCAGTTGTTTGATGTTTTGTTCCTTATTGTGTGCTGTTGGTGCCTGTATGATTTCCTCCTGTATTAATGCATAATGTCGATTGTATTTTGCTGTCCCTTATTATTTTATAAATTTTTTGGTATTATTGTATTTATTATTTGGTCGTAATCCTTTTCATTTTAGTTATGCATTTCATGTTAGTCGATGTGTAGATAAGGTACCCGCAATGCTTAATGCATACATATGCTTATAAGTACAAGGACGTCTCGTAGAAGTCTGTTGTTTATTACCATTGATCAGGTGACCGGGAGGTGGTCCAATCAAAATTGACTCTATGTTTATACACGGAAGCGCTAGTGCGCACCTTGAACGCTGTGTGAAGCATGTTATCGAGTGAGTCGGAGGACTTAAGAACGGGGGATATTAATGTTACTAAGGTTAGTAAACGTGACACTTGATCTGAGGACATTTAAATACCAACATAGGATTAGCCTTGTGTTATGTAACTGATAGTATGTGTTAACATTTACAGACGGAGCACATTGCTGAAAGGAATTCATGTGAGTTATGTTTTTGTTCCCCATGTTTGGGTTAACGGTTATTTTAGGCACTACACGCACGTGGGTGGCAGGTAGCACTCTTGTAAAACTTTGTGTATTTTCAACCATCTTTGAATGCCATACTGATTTCTGTTTTATATATATTTGAATTCTAGTGCCTCTCCCTGAAGAAGGGTGTTTTTATACCCAAAATGCATTGGAGGATGAATTGCAATGATGTCTATTAAGAGAAAACCATATCAAAGAATGTAATTTGATAAAGTGATTCAACGTATGAATATAAAATGAACTAAATAAAACGTTTTTTTGAACGTAAAATCAAAACTGGTATAATCCTTGCTTCGAGGATTAGTGAGTGTGCCTCAGAGGGATGCCATCAGTGGTTCATTCGTGACACGTATCTGTTTTATTGTTTAATTGACGCCACCAGCGGAAGACGTCACCTCGAGAGCACCCATGAACTTTGATTAAATAGATGAATAGGATATAACTTTCATAAACAAGCTGTGCACCTGGAGCGCATTTATCATTGAACTATTTGTACTTTCCGCTTAGCCAGGCAGGTTGCACGCCAAAAAGTAAATATGAGTAACGCCTCATATGAGGATATCGCAAAATCTACGGAGGCTAGAGCCAATACTTTTGCATTTAAGGAAGATGAAGTCACTAGAATTTATGCATTAATACAGGAGGAAATCATACAGGCACCAACAG
This sequence comes from Lissotriton helveticus, assembly GCF_964261635.1. Classification (NCBI taxonomy): domain Eukaryota; kingdom Metazoa; phylum Chordata; class Amphibia; order Caudata; family Salamandridae; genus Lissotriton; species Lissotriton helveticus. Next base: position 570,076,657 of record NC_136071.1, on the reverse strand, counting down.
CACACAATAAGGAACAAAACATCAAACAACTGATATATTTGTCTAAAAGACATATCAACCAAAAACTTCATGCTAGCACATTAATAAAATACCACCGAGCTCAGAGGATTCCCAGGGGCCTACGAATTGCTATAAAACCGTCACTGTGCAAAAATTCAACTAGGTTTCAGGAAAGGTGGTATGCAATCTTAAATAAGTGTTCTTTGGACCTTATATTATTAATTATTGAAGAACTGTCAGGAATTTTGGAGGAATTAACAACAGAAATTGAAGAGATTACTGAGAACCTTTCAAACATGATGCCAAAGGAGGATTGGGCAAAAATATTAGAGGATATCAATAACCAAATCACCAAACATACACGTGACATTAATGACAGAAAAATTAGGAAATTCAAGAGGGACACCCTCGACTATAAACTGGGGGAAGTGTATACCTGGGCCGAAGTTTATGCTCAGAAGAGAAGAAGTCGCCCGTACACGCAACAAACTGACACGTCTTCTTCAGACAGTGACACAGCTCAACGTAGACAACCTGCAACAGCTCAATCGACATCAAAACCTCAAGAATTCACTGACAATCAAGAAACTGCAACCTCAACTTCCTTTTTAGACCTAGGCCCAGCATCCTTAGGAGATCCAGGAGGGGTAAAGGAAAAGGAAAAAGAACACCCCAACACCAGGAGCACAACTGCACCCAAGATCATCAAACAGAAGACCCAGACCTAAACCAATTAGTGATAAATATCTCGGATCAAAATCTATCAAAATATGAGATACAACTATTGCAGAAGGGCACATCATTTGTTCCTACGACTTGTTCGGATCAACTAGAACTGGAAGTGAGTTTTTTTAAACTCATGAGGAAACTTAAATTGAGGTACTTTTTCGAGAACGTCTTACCAAATCCCAACATAGGAGAATCTGACGAATTAAAGGGGCTTAGACCCAAAAGTACTTTTCAAGCACCGGTAAGCCACAAAACACTTGATTTATTTGAAAAACTTGTCAAACAAGACCTCTCAAAAACCAAACCAAAATGCAAGATGAAAAAGAATATCACACAAAAAGACATGGATACTTTGAAGAGATTGGCTAATAATGACGCTATTGTTTGTACTAAAGCAGACAAAGGAGGAGCCTTGGTCGTTATGAATAAGAGTATGTACACACAAAAAGTTTTGGAACATATATCGGATGAGACCACATATCTTAAATTGGAAAATAATCCTACCATGGAATACATGAAAATACTGAGAGAAATGTTGGAAAAAGCAGTGGAAATGGGAACCATCAATCAAAAAACAAACAAATGTCTACTTAAAGATCACCCAAAAAGCCCAACATTGTACATGACACCTAAAATTCATAAGAATTTGTATGATCCTCCACTACGACCCATTGTCTCCACGTGTGGGAGCCTTCATGAACCTTTAGGTCAACTACTTGATAAATACTTGCAACCAACCGTCAAAAAAATGACAACATATGTGAAAGATACTACCGATTTCCTCCTCAAACTCCAGACAGTGGAAATCAGTCAAGATGAGACATTAATCCTATGTACAGCAGACGTTAAAGCGCTCTATACCTCAATTCCCCATTCTTTGGGCATTGAAGCTGTGGAACAGGCCATCTTAAATACCGAACTGGAAATGTCTTTGAAAACATTTTTGATGGGGCTGATGCTTTTTACTCTCTATCATAGTTACTTTAAATATGACGATACTTGGTACCAACAGCTCGTAGGCACAGCCATGGGCAATTCAGCTGCGCCGGCGTACGCTAATATATTTATGATGCAACATGAAAATCAACATATTTTGGGCAAAAAGGAATGGCAAGAAAATGCAAAACTGATCGTCAGGTACATTGACGACATGTTTATAATTTGGAGGAATACGAAAGAAACATTGCAATCTGCACTCATGGAACTGAATAAAGCTGATAACAGAATACAATTCACATGGGAGATATCAGATAAAAAAATCACATTTCTTGATGTAGAAGTGAATATCACGGACAGAGGGTTTGAAACTGACATCTATCGCAAGCCAACGGATAGAAACAATACCTTACATTTTTTAAGCTTTCATCAGATGTCTTTAAAACAACATTTACCCTATTCACAAATGACCAGAGTAAAACGTATACCTTCTGATGAAAACAAAGCAACACAAAGAATAGAAGAAATGGGACAAAGATTCCTCATGAGGGGCTATCCACAGGAAATTATAAGAAATGCAAAGGAAAAAGCAAAGGAAACCAATCGTAATGATTTATTGAAAGAACGCACAAAGAACACCGAAACCAGAATAGTGGCGGTGTCCAAATTTTCAACCTTAAGTAAGGAGTTCAAAAAAAGTGTACTACGACATTGGCAACTTTTGAAATTAGAAGAAGATTTCAATAACATTTTCAAAGAACCACCTCTCTTCGCCTATACCCGTGGAAATAACATTGGGCAAATTCTCAAACACAAGAGTCAGACAAATGTAACACACAAGGGGACAAGACCCTGTATGAATTGCGGGAACTGCAACAGTATCATTAGAGGAACTGTTATAAATCATCCAATGAAAGGTCATGAAATTAAACTGAAAGTCACAGCAACCTGTGATACGTCAAATGTGATTTATTTATTGAAATGTCCTTGTGGTAAGACCTATGTGGGAAAGACGGAAAGAAAGATTAAAACTAGACTAACGGAACATAAATCAAACATCAGGACTCAGAACACTAAATCATCCATTGCTATGCACTTTTTGGAAGCGCATCATAACATTTCGCAACTGAAGTTTCTCATACTGGAATGTGTAGAGAAACAGGAATGAAGAGACAATAACAGATACTTGTTGCAACGAGAAAACATATGGATTCAAAAACTTTGCTCAAGTAAGCCGAATGGGCTCAATGATCGAATTGAGTTAGCATGTTATCTTTAACGATGTCCCAATATTTCTAGCTGAGCAAGCTATTGTTTTTTCCTGATGTGATCCTGTTTAATGCCTGTACTGCTAAAAGGTGTCACACGCACTTCGTACTTTTGTTCATAACCGTAGTGCTGTAATTCACAAGTGTCGATTGTATTTTGCTGTCCCTTATTATTTTATTATTTTTTTGTTATTATTGTATTTATTATTTGGTTGTAATTCTTTTCATTTTAGTTATGCATTTCATGTTAGTCGATGTGTAGATAAGGTACCCGCAATGCATAATGCATACATATGCTTATAAGTACAAGGACGTCTCGTAGAAGTCTGTTGTTTATTACCATTGATCAGGTGACCGGGAGGTGGTCCAATCAAAATTGACTCTATGTTTATACACGGAAGCGCTAGTGCGCACCTTGAACGCTGTGTGAAGCATGTTATCGAGTGAGTCGGAGGACTTAAGAACGGGGGATATTAACGTTACTAAGGTTAGTAAACGTGACACTTGATCTGAGGACATTTAAATACCAACATAGGATTAGCCTTGTGTTATGTAACTGATAGTATGTGTTAACATTTACAGACGGAGCACATTGCTGAAAGGAATTCATGTGAGTTATGTTTTTGTTTCCCATGTTTGGGTTAACGGTTATTTTAGACACTACACGCACGTGGGTGGCAGGTAGCACTCTTGTAAAACTTCGTGTATTTTCAACCATCTTTGAATGCCATACTGATTTCTGTTTTATATATATTTGAAGTCTAGTGCCTCTCCCTGAAGAAGGGTGTTTTTATACCCGAAATGCATTGGAGGATGAATTGCAATGATGTCTATTAAGAGAAAACCATATCAAAGAATGTAATTTGATAAAGTGATTCAACGTATGAATATAAAATGAACTAAATAAAACGTTTTTTTGAACGTAAAATCAAAACTGGTATAATCCTTGCTTCGAGGATTAGTGAGTGTGCCTCAGAGGGATGCCATCAGTGGTTCATTGGTGACACGTATCTGTTTTATTGTTTAATTGACGCCACCAGCGGAAGACGTCACCTCGAGAGCACCCATGAACTTTGATTAAATAGATGAATAGGATATAACTTTCATAAACAAGCTGTGCACCTGGAGCGCATTTATCATTGAATTAAGTCCATTTCTCACTTTTTTAAGCAGTCAAATGTATTTCTTTTGTTTTTGGAAATAACTACATTTGTATACAATAACATTTCCATTGTTTTTCTTCCAAGGGGAATTCGTTTGCCCTATGGGTAAATCCCTGCCTAAATCTGCATCAGTTTTGGGGAGCTTGCCCTGACTGCCACCCATGTTAGATTTACTTTTGACTTTCACATAAGAAAATCCCAAACCTAATGGAAGGAAACTGTCTGCAAAATGTTTAAAATAACCACAGCCTTGAGCGTTTCATGGTTTTCTCCTACATTTATAGACAGACCCACCCCAAAATGCCCAGAAGAATCAAACATGTATCTAAGAACAGATTTACTTCCACTGGGCCACTAAACAAAGTTGTTTGTGTGTGGAAGTTTAGCTTACACATTTGAATAGTTTTTTTACGTATGTAAAACCACGTTTGCAATTCATAAAGCAGACTATAGACTAGTGAAATGATTTGCTCACACAAAGATGGGTAAATCCCTGCCTAAATCTGAATCAGTTTTGGGGAGCTTGCCCTGACTGCCACCCATGTTAGATTTACTTTTGACTTTCACATAAGAAAATCCCAAACCTAATGGAAGGAAACTGTCTGCAAAATGTTTAAAATAACCACAGCCTTGAGCGTTTCATGGTTTTCTCCTACATTTATAGACAGACCCACCCCAAAATGCCCAGAAGAATCAAACATGTATCTAAGAACAGATTTACTTCCACTGGGCCACTAAACAAAGTTGTTTGTGTGTGGAAGTTTAGCTTACACATTTGAATAGTTTTTTTACGTATGTAAAACCACGTTTGCAATTCATAAAGCAGACTATAGACTAGTGAAATGATTTGCTCACACAAAGATTTTAGTGTTAAGAATTTCACACCAAGGGATGGAACTTAGGTGGGGATAGAAGGTCCTGTCTGGGCATATGCTAAAAAAGAATGGTGCACACCCACAAGCAGACACACTTGTATCTATTGCTAACCTTTTTGTAGACTGTTCTCACCATGGCAATTGTTGGATATTTGCAGCTGTCAAGGTCCGGGGTAAATCCCTTTTCATGGTGGGAATGAGAAAAGAACAACCTGAAACCTGTTGAGGGTTAGAAGAAGGGGTTTTACCAGTAGGTAAAACATTTTCCAGGCCAATTTCAGGAATTCTGATCTAAGACCATAAAGTGGAATTTCTGCATGTGTAGCAGTAAAAAGGTAAACTGAGAGAAAATATCATGCATACATGGTTGTGATGGAATGGTAAAACAACAAGAAACAATATGATAAATAAGATAATGCATTTCTTAAAACGTATATGAAAATGAAATTAACAGAGGTGTAATAATATATTGAGAATATGAGGAGTGTCACGGAGGTCGGACAACTTCTTGCTGAATAGGAGTTAGTGAGAAAGGGCGCTTAGCACTGGCATCAATGTACGCTGTAACAGGTGACCATAAATTCAAATGTTTTATAGCTATATGAATAGGATGAACAAATGCTGCATCCAATCTATGATTATGGCATACAACATACCACCGTTCTTGGGGGATAATTTAGCCAAATCTTTCCAATTTTTGTTGATCTGCTGGAAGGCAACTGCTAATAATAAATCAACAATCTTCATGTAATGAGGATAGTCATCCCAGACAGGTGATAAACTTCCTAGAAATAATTGAACTACAGAGAAAGGGAACCTGGAACCAAAGATTAAGTTAATTTAAGCCCAAACATTATTCCAAAATGTATGCACGTGTGGGCATGTAAAAAGTAGGTGTTTCAAGTCAGCAGATGTGGAAGTGTAAGGCCAACATGTATCAGGTGTGTCACTGTGTATTTTATGTAGCTGAACCGGGTGTATTAAAAGTCAGTTATACATTTAAAAAACATATGTTTGTGTAGTGTTTGCTGCCCTGGAAGTTTTTCTGATCTTGGTCCATATTTTATTCCATAAAAGAATTGACCAATCTACTTCAAGATCTTCTTCCCAACAAAAAGTTCTACTTTAGTTTTCTCTCTATCGGTATGTAAAGAATGTAGATAGGTTGAAATAGTGGAAGATTTGGGGCCAGAATATAAAAGAGTGTGTAAACCATTCACAGGGGGAGGATGAGGGTGGCAATGAGATAATAGCTTGTTTAAAAAGATCGTACTTAGAGTGAAAGGAAGGGGGTAGATCAAAAACCTGGCTAGCTTTTGTGAAGGGTATGATATCATTTTGAGAAAAAAGTTGGTGGGTCCAAATTAAGCCTTTATGCCTCCAAGATTTCCAATAGAAAGGTTTACGGCGAATTAATATAGACTTATTATGCCATAATGAGGAATTAAGAAAGGCTTTTGGGTCAATAGGGGGTACTATTGAGTTAGATTCTAGAAGTTTTCAGGTGTGTTTGAGAATGGAGGTAGATATAGGTTGCGGCCCACCAGTGAAAGAGAGATATTCTTTAAAAGAAAAAGGAGAAAGATATGAGCGTTCAAGGTCTACCCACAGAGGACAGTCCAACAAATGTACAGAATGCCATCTCGAACATTGACGAAGTAAGAAAGATCTTTGATAAGTAGGGAAGTCAGGAAAGTTAATACCACCTTCTGATTTTGGCTTTGTTAATCTCAGCAGTGAGATGCGAGATTTTTTATTACTTCACAAGAATGATGATAATATAGAATGTAATTTTTTGAAACATTTTAACCCCTTCGCTGCCAGGCCTTTTCCCCCTCCTGTGCCACTCCTTTTTTTGGCTATTTGGGGTAGTGCGTGCTGAGGCCCCTGTAAATTTTTGACCACATAAGGTATCCACGCCAAATTTGTGTCCTTTTCTTCCAACATCATGGGGATTCTAAATGTACTCAGGGTTTGTGGATTTCCCTAGAGGAGTTACAGAAATGAGCCAAAATACAGAAAAACTTTGTTTTTTTGGTGAAAAGTGGAAAAAATGGGCTACAAATTAAAGCGTCTGGGTTTTTCCCTGCAAATGTTATCAAAAAAGGATTTGCGGGGCTGAAATCACCATTTTCCCAGCTTTTAGGAAATTACTGTCTTTTGTCAGAAAACCAACATTTTTTACACAGTTTTGGTGCTTTAAACCTCCTTCCAGTTAATAGTAAACATGAGTATGAAAGAAATTATGGACCCTGGGAAGCTATACAATTTAGAAAAGTAGACAACATTCTAAATTCAGAAAGGGGTCATTTTCGTAGATCCATCAAGGTTTCTTTATAGAAACTAAAAGGGAAATATTGGAAATTAGTTGAAAAAAACAGCCTTTTGTGTCATCAATTTCACCTGTAACTTCTTGCAATTATGACAGCTCTTTAAAAGGAATATATCGTTACCTCCACTGAACCGTCCTAGTTGTGGGGATATATAAGACTTGTAGGTTCACCAAGAACCAGACGAACCCAGAGTCAAAAACTGAGTAGCAATTTGCAATGGCTTTTCATTATGTACCGGGTATATAGCAATTAATATGTGAAAATGTATACATGGAAAAGTCGGTATGAAAAACACCTATGTATTTATGAAATGGGGACTAATTATGGAGTATAGAAACTACATATTTGCACATTTTCAAAATTGGGAATCCTCATACTAGCATGAGAATTATTGGTCATTTTTCAAAATGACTTCTTTTTTACACACTGTCTTTCATTTGGAAGGCAGAAATGCATCAAAACTCAATAGGTAATAACAGTTGCTTTGCAAATCTGAATTACCCTAAGTCCCCCGATAAAAATGGTACCTCAATTGTTTGGGTAGGCATAGTGTCCACGACCGGAAAGGGCTCAAAACCCAACGTGAACACATCACATTTTCACAATGAAAATGTACCCTTTTTTTGCGAAGTGTGTAGCTGTCGTTTTTCAACCCTAGCTCTGCCGGCACCAAGGGAAACCTAGCAAACCTATACATTTTTGAAAACTAGGCACCAAGGGAAATCCAGGATAGGGTGACTTGACTGGATGCCACCAGGTTCTGTTACCCAGAATCCCTTGCAAACCTAAAAAATTGTCAAAAAAGCCAGATGTTCCCCACATTTCTGTGGTGGAAAGAGTTGGAACTGCGTGGATCCACAAATTTCTACCCATCATGCGTTCATATCAGAAAAAGGGTGCCTCACTTGTGTGGGTCGGCCTAGTGCCTGCGACAGGAAACGATGCAAAACGCAACGTGGTCACACCTCAATCTTGCAGTGAAAAATGACCCTTTTTTGGCAAAGTGCCTAGCTCTAGTTTTTGTACCCTAGCTCTGCCGGCACCTAGGGAAACCTAGCAAACCTATACATTTTTTGAAAATGTAGACACCCAGGGGAATCCAGGATGGGGTGACTTGACTGCCTTTCACCAGGTTCTGGTTCCCGGATTCCCTTGCAAACCTAAAAAATTGTCACAAAAAACAAATTTTCCCTACATTTCTGTGGGGGAAAGTACTGGAACCTGCGGGGATCCACAAATTTCCTTCCACTCCGCGTACCCCAAAGTATTCCAAGAAAAATGGTACCTCACGTGTGTGGGTTGGGCTAGTGCCTGCGACAGGGAACGGCGCAAAATGACCCTTTTTTGCAAAGTGCCTAGCTGTAGTTTTTGAACCCTAGCTCTGCCAGCACCTAGGGAAACCTAGCAAACCTATACATTTTATAAAACTAGACACCCAGGGGAATCCAGGATGGGGTGACTTCACTGCCTCCCACCAGGGTCTGTTACCCAGAATCCCTTTCAAACCTAAAACATTGTCCAAAAAACACATTTTCCCCACATTTCTGTGGTAGAAAGTTCTGGAATCTGCGTGTATCCACAAATGTCCTTCCTCCCCGCGTTCCCCAAAGTCTTCTGAGACAAATGGTACCTCACCTGTGTGGGTGGGCCTAGTGCCTGCAACAGGAAATGGCACAAAACGCAACATGGTCATACCTCAATTTCGCAGTGAAAAATGACCCTTTTTTTGCAAAGTGCCTAGCTGTAGTTTTGAACCCTAGCTCTGCCAGCACCTATGGAAACCTGGGGGCTTCCAAGGAGGTATGGCTTACGTGGACCCCTGAACGTTTCCTTACCCAGAATCCCTGCAAACCTCAAATTTAGCTGAAAAATCTATTTTTCACACATTTTGGTGTGGGAAAGTTGTGGCATCACCGGACTCACACAAATTTCCCACCACCCAGTGTTTCCCCAGGTCTCCCAATAAAAATGGGTCACCGGTGTGGGAGGCCTAAGTAGCCGCAACTAGCAAGGGCCCAAAACGTAGTGAGGCGACATCAAAATTGCCTATCTCAAAACCACCTGGTTTTGCAGAGAGGTCACCTGGATTTTTGGCCCCATGCTCAGCGGTCATCTAGGGAAACCTACCAAAGCCACACATTTCTGAAAACTAGACAACCGGGGGCTTCCAGGAAGGTATGGCTTGCATGGACCCCCCAATGTTTCCTTACCCAGAATCCCCTGCAAACCTCAAATGTAGCTGAAAAAATCACTTATTTCACACATTTTGGTGTGGGAAAGTGTGTCATCACCGGGCTCACATACATTTCCCACCACCCAGCGTTCCCCCAGGTCTCCAGATAAAAATAGTGCCTCATCCGTGTGGGAGGCCTAAGTAGCCGCGACAGGCAAGGGCCCAAAACGTAGTGAGGCGATGTTTTGGGCCCTTGTAAGTTGCGGGTACTTGCGCCACCCTCACAGGTGAGGCACCATTTTCATCGGGAGACCTGGGTGAGCGCTGGGTGGTGGGAAATTTGTGTGAGCCCAGTGATTCCACAACTGTCCCCCAACAAAATGTGTGAAAAAAGTGATTTGTTCAACTAAAGTTGAGGTTTGCAGGGGATTCTGGGTAAGGAAACGTTGGGGGATCCATGAAAGCCATACCTCCTTGGAAGCCTAGTCTAGTTTTGAGAAATGTGTGGGTTTGGTAGGTTTCCCTAGATGCCTGCAGAGCACAAGACCGAAAAACCAGGTTACCCCCAATGCACAACCAAATTGTTTTGACATAATTATTTGTTTATTTCTGCAGCGTGAGTATTTTGGCACAATATTACAAGGAACATGAGACAGACATTTTTAAGTTTGCAGGACATAGTGGATTAGGTAACTTGTTGGAATTCACACGAGAGACATCGCCATGTACTCCTATGGGTTAACAACAATATCTGCAGTTGGTAGGTTATTCTTAGATGGAATATACACCTTGGCAGAGACTAAAAGACAAAGATTCCTGCACAGCCATCTATTCCTCAAACACACACACATAGTGGTTGGATTTGGCACGAGGGTGAGTGATGGTTCAGTATATAAAATTTTATTAACAAGAGATTTCACAAAAATGAAATACACTGTCAATAATTAAATGGACCAAAAACAAACCAGTGACGCGCAGCTCGTGAGCTGTAAAGCCACGGCAAGGCACCAACCATTTTACAGGCCATTCACACACCTTTCATACGTGATACACACAAGACCATTCACACCACCAGGCACAAAACCAACACATCACAACATTCACAAAAAGGGACAAGGTACACCCTGCTTCAGAAAGACAAAAAAGACAAATATTACTGCACAGCCATATAATCGTAAAGCACACACACATACTGGTTGGATTTGGCACGAGGGTGAGTAATGGTTCAGTATATACAATTGTTTTAGCAAGTGATTTCACAAAAATGAAATGCACTGTTCAGAATTGAAAGGACGAGAAACTGAACCGTTGACTCACAGCTCGTGAGCTGTAAAGCCACGACAAGGCACCAACCTCTTTACAGGCCATTCATACACCTTTCATACGTGTGACACATACATATCATTCACGCCGCCAGCCGCGGGCCCATCACATGACAACACTCACACCAGCAGACAGCGCCATTCAAGGGCCCATCACTTCCACACTCCCACATTCCTGACACAGCAACTACACAAACTGATGGATTGTGTGTAGTGGTGCTCAGCTACCAGTGTGTGTAGTGACCAGCAGCAAGTCACTACTCACACACCGCCTGCCGACTGCTATTCCACGCACACCGCCAGCCGGTATACAACCTTTACCACGCATTTTTTACCACGCAATACCATTACAATGCTGGCATTACAACGCAAACCATTACAACGCATTGCGCTGGGGGGCGCTCTAGGATAGGGAATAAGTTGAATTTTCTATCCAACACCTTCCCTAGTGTCCACAGGGACTGGAGTTGGAATAGAAAAGTATACTTACCACTATCCAGCACCTCTAAGCGCTATGCGTTGTAAAGGTATGCGTGGTAAAAACCGCGTTGTAAAAGTATGCGTGGTAAAAGTATGCATTGTAACGTCATACATCCCCACCAGCCAAGCACCAGTCCACGCACACTGCCAGCCAAGCGCCAGTCCACGCACACTGCCAGCCAAGCGCCAATCCACACACACTGCCAGCCAAGCGCCAATCCACGCACACTGCCAGCCAAGCGCCAGTCCACGCATACTGCCAGCCAAGCGCTAGTCCACGCACACCTCCAGCCAAGCACCAGTCCACGCACACCGCCAGCCAAGCACCAATCCATGCACACCGTCAACCAAGCACCACTCCACACACACCTCCAGCCAAGCACCAGTCCACGCACACCTCCAGCCAAGCGCCAGTCCACGCACACCTCCAGCCAAGCGCCAGTCCACGCACACCGCAAGCCAAGCACCAGCCCATGCACACCGCCAACCAAGCGCCACTCCATGCACACCGCCAGCCAAACTCCACTTTATGCACACCGACAGCCAAGCGCCAGCCAAAGCACACCGCCAGCCAAGCGCCAGTCCACGCACACCGCCAGCCAAGCACTAGTGTACCACACCACCATCACATTTAGGATTTTATATAGAGAAAAAAACACAAACAAATTGCAAATAGATACCAATCTACTAACACAAAATCGGAAACTAAATACATTGCACTAATGCCAACCTTGAAACAGAATAATGTTTTTAAACAATACAGACCAGGCAGTTCACTTTACCACTCATGGATGCTCCCAAATTTTCTTTTCCATGTGGTATGCTCTAAAACAAGCAGGCACACACAGCCCAGGGTTAGAAGGACACCCGGGGCAGAAAAGGCGAGACTCCTTCTGCAAAACTCATCGCCAACAGACTCTACATCTCCTAGTGGGAAAGTCTTTTGAAGATGTGGGAGGAATGTAATCAGGAAAGTGGCGATCTTTCAATCGAGCCACATCCTCCACCACTACAAATCTAGGAACACTTGCCTGTTCCACAAAAACAAGGCTAGCTATCACAGAGTGCTGAAACTGAAGAAATGTCAACTTTGACGCAGGAGAACACTCCTTGAACACAATAAAAGCATTGAAAATTGCTAATTCAAAGATATGGATGGCCAACTTCTTATACCAAACATAAGCCTTCTGAATAGCAGTGTAAGGTTCAAACCTCTGATCTACTCTGTCAACACCACCCATGTGCCTATTGTAGTCTAGAATGCACACAGGTATGCGCACTTCAGCAACCTGACCCCAAACAGCCACAGGTGAAGTACTCTCATCATGGATGGCAGTCAGCATGTACACATCCCTCCTGTCACAAATTTCACAGCTAGTAGTTCATCACTACGCAAAGAACTGCACTGTCCCCTCTGAAGTTTTTGGTAAACAAGCTCTTTCGGATAACCTTTACGGTTAGAGCGGATTGTGCCACATGCAAAAGTGTCCATTTTAAACAATTCCTTAAATATTTGCACAGCAGTGTAGAAGTTATCAAGGTGATATGGTGGCCTCTGTTGAACAGTCTACTCGCAAGATCCAACACAATTTTCTCTGAAACTCCAAAAGTGGACGGACAACCTGGGGGGTCAATAGTAGAATCTCTACCAGTGTACACACGAAAATTAATAACATATCCTGTCCTACTCTCAAACAACATATACAGCTTAATTAAATAGTGTGCCCTCTTGCTAGGGATGTACTGCCTAAAAACGAAACGGCCCTTGAACAAGACCAAAGACTCATCAATAGATATTTCTTTCCCAGGATAGATCTCAGAAAATCGATCTACAAAGTGATCAAGAACTGGCTGAATCTTAAAAAGACGTTCACAGTCAGGGTGATCTTGTGGCAACGCCATAGAATTATCAACAAAATTCAGCATACGTAGCAAAAGTAAATACCATTTACGAGTCATAACTGCAGGAAATATGGCTGTTGCAAACAAGGGGCTAGTAGACCAATATGAAGCCAGGTTCAGCTTCCTTACCACACCCATCAATAAAGTCAAACCCAAAAACTTTTTAATCTCTACCAGATTTGTGGGAGTCCATCGGGTAGCTCTAAACTGGGGCCGAAGTTGGTCACTGTTGTCCCTCAAAAACTGTTCAGCATACAAATTAGTCTGGTCAACAATCTCACCCAAAAATACATCATCCATAAACTGAAAAAACTGAATAGGCAAACATTTTTCACAATCCACTCTACACCCTGCATCACCACTAAAGGCAGGCAACACCGGCTGCACCATTTTTGGATCAACCCAGAGTCCAGCACTTCCAGTAGAGAGCCTAGCAGCCTCAGGCTGCAATCCAGAGGCCTCTTGCACCATCGGCACAGTAGTTTCCTCCTCTAAAACAGGCACTTCATCTGCACTGAGAGTTGTTTCAGCCACACCAAGAGTACCTTCATCTGCACTGAGAGAACCTTCATCATCCGATGATTCCATGTGGAGAGAAAACTCACTGCCAGAATTTTCCCCTGCCTCCTCTCCCTCAGACGCGCTGTCAGTCTCATAATCATGCTCAGAGGAAGATTCAAGAAGCATACCAACCACCTGCTGAGCAGTCATTCTACGGCTAGCCATAATGCTTACGGTAACTTGTCAAAAAAAGACAACACAACAAAACATTTTGACAAAAAAGTAATAAATAAAAAGCACCTTTATCAAAAACACATATATACTCAAAAACGATACCACTCACTTGCCAGAGGCAGCTAAACTCACCACCACCTATTCTACACACAGACACAGTATGGATCAACAATATCCCCCTAAAAAAGAAAGAGAAAAAAAATACACATAAGACCATGCAAAACACATCGCAAAGAATTTCTTGCTCAAAACACTAACTAAATATGCTGCCATTATTACACCACTTACAAAAAAAAATCATTCCTACATTACAATATTACTCATTTGGAGTAAATACAACAAAAATGTTTTTTCTACCAAAAAAATGCAACTACGCAAAACTGCAGAACAACCACTGTTGAAACCGCAAACAGGAAGCAAAAGCTTTACACTAAAATATAAAGGACAAAAAAACATTACAATCACATATGCAAATTATGCACCAGTCCACACACAATCCAGCAGCCAAGCTATGGGGGTGGGCCTAAGAGTATAAATTAAATATTCACCCCGTAAAAGGGGAGCAACCCTTGCCCTTGAGGCCACTCCCCGCAAATAAATCCCTGGAGACCTAGTGGGCCCTAGAATAAAAAATGGCGAAATCTGCCCCCCATGGGGGCAGACAGTCAAAAACATAGCCCCCAAAGGAGAGTTACCCTTGCACAAGGGGCCACTCCCCAACAAACACTCCCTGGTGGTCCAGTGGGCATTTTTTATTATATAGCAAATCTGCCCCCCAGGGGGGCAGACACAGCCTAAATTATTAGCCCTATTAGGGGAGCGACCCTTGTCAAGGGGGCCGCTCCCCCAAACAAAGCAAACATGGCCCCCTAAGGGTAGTGACCCTTGCCCAAAGGGCCACTCCCCAACAAACACTCCCTGGTGGTCCAGTGGGCATTTAAAAAAAATTATATAGGATATCTGCTTCTCGGGGGGGCAGACAAAGCCTAAATTAATAGCCCAATAAGGGAAGCGACCCTTGCCATAGGGGCCGCTCCCCCAAACAAAACAAACATGGCCCCATAAGGGGAGTGACCCTTGCCCAAGGGGCCACTCCCCAACAAACACTCCCTGGTGGTCCAGTGGACTTTGTTTTAAAATAATATAAGAAATCTGCCCCCCGGGGGGCAGACAAAGCCTACATTTATAGCCCCATAAGGGGAGTGACCCTTGCCAAAGGGGTGGCTCTCCCAAACAAAACAAACATGGCCCCCTAAGGGGAGTGACCCTTGCCTAAGGGACTGCTCCACCAAACAACAAACAAAACACACATAATTTAAAAATCTGCACCCCCACAGGGGGGCACACACATCTAAAATTATAGGGCCCATAGGGGGAGCGACCCTTGCCTAAGGGGCCGCTTCCCCAAACATCGAAATTCAGTTAAAAAAATATCCCTGGCTTTAGTCGGCATTCCTGCTGCACGATCGCACGATCCCGCAGCAGGAATGCACAAAAGAGACATCGGGGAAAAAGAAAACCCTTTCCTTTCCCTCGATGCCTCTTTTAGGGAAATCCCCCCTCCCCAGCCCCAAACTTACCTGTTTCTTCTCCGACGCACAGGAAGCAAATGGCTTCCTGCGCATCGGAGAAGAAAGGGAAACCACCAATGACGTCAGCGCGGCTCGCGCGCTGACGTCATTGATGACGCAGAGGGGGGGCTTCCCCTGCCTTCCCCAGTAAAAATACCAAGATCGACTTCACACGGGGGGAGCGCCAGCGCTTCCCCGTGGGTGGGTGTTATGACGAGCTGGACTTGTGATAGGCACAAAGTCACTGTGTTCCATGACGAGTCCAGCTCGTCATAGGCACAGAAGGGGTTAAGGGAATTGGTACTGGAATGTTGCAGAGAGTATATGAAACTATAGGGGTGAGCATCATTTTAATGGTGTCTAAATGACCCCACCATGAGTGACATAATGGGTGCCATTTAGTTGTTAATGGAGAGATTTTTTTTATGCACTTCTCCATACACAGAGAAAGTGTTGTTGGGATTAGCGGGATAAAGTAAAGTCCAAAATATTTGGTATGATGGGAATTCCAAGTGAAGTTTGAAGCACTAAAATCGTCCTTAAAAGAATACTTGGGTAGGGGTAGTCTTTCACATTTATCTGTTTTTAGCTTATAGCCAGAAACGGAGGCAAATAGCTTCACTTCTTATAAAAAGGAAGGGAAATAGGATTGGGGATTTGAGAAAAAAATAATACTATATCATTGGCATAAGCTGCCAATTTAATGTGCTTTTTATTAGCTTCAAATCCCCGTATATCTTTGTTTTGACAAATTCTGGACAAAAAAGGTTCCAAAGCTAAGTTTAAAAAGGAACAGAGATAAAGGGCAATCTTGTCAAACACCTCTTCCCAGATCAAAATAGGGGAATGAATTACCATTTACAAAAATGGAAGCTTGTGGATTAGAATATAAAATTGAAATGAGAGAGATGATCCTTGGGCCAAAACCTAACCATTTAAGTGCTTGAAAGAGATAAGACCAGTTGACTCGGTCAAATGCTTTCTCCGCCTCTAAGTTTTTTAGAAATAGGGGGGGTTTGGGCCCTTTAGGAAAGAGGGTAGTTTAGGCCTCTATGTCTGCAAAAAAAGGGGGAAATTTTACCTATGCCTCTGTTCTTATTTCAAATAATTACTCTTTATAAGGATAAACCAAAGATCAATTAGTTATCCTGACATGTTTATTATGTCATTTTATTTATCCATCATTCATTTTTTGTGGTTCATCAGAGAAAGAACAATATCAACTGAACGTTTTGCCATAAATTTTTTCAAAAAATTCAAAAACAATAATAAACATTACAAAGAAATACACAAAAAAATACTAAATATATACAAATTGTGATCAAAAAGAACGACTTCATACAGTTACCAAGGGACAATTATACACACAAAATGTTTATACAATGGTCAATCAATGACCATCAATTATTGATTACTAGGGGGCAAGAAAGTTTTTTTATACATGAACGGTGCCCCCGCACTCTGAACTGTATCATATTTCATCAAAATAAATCAGAGCGTGAATGCCAAATAAATCAGAGCATGGATGCCAAATGAATCAGAGCATGGTGGCTCAAAATAAATCAGAGCGTGGATGCCGACGCGTTTCGAATCCTGCTGTGTGTATCACAGGACTCTCATCAGGGCTGGACGAGTCAAATCCTTAGGGAACTGTTTATAACAAAAACGAGGAGAATTTTTAGAAATATTTCCTCCATCCATTTATCTTTAATTGACTCCAAACATATAGCATAAAACAATGCAGCATACCTTATTTATTACCAAGGATACGCTTTTTTTAAAATGCCGTCTATGTGGTGGGTGTCGTATTCTGCAATGGAGTAAACCAAGTTTTTAGTGTCCCCATATTAATCGGATAAACTTTATTCTCTCACCGTTGTACAAAAAAATGTGTACCTTTTGGATTTTGAAGCGGCGACTTAATGTTCAACCGTCCTGTTTTCAAATAAACTTCAAGTGCTGTTCGGGTAAAATTGCATCTCTGGAATACTACAGAAAAAATAGGGGGCCGTGAGTCTCTGTTGTTCAAGAGCGCGAGCTTTCTGAAATTGTCCTGCAAGCAGGAAAGGAACTTACATCATTCAGAGAGCTGGGGGGAAACAGGAGTCAATCCCGCTGCTCGTCACTTCTGCCGTGGTCTTGGGACCTAAGGTTGATAAACAGTGATTACCGTCTAGCACTGCGTGCGTTTTTAGTCTAAAATGTGCGGCAACTGTCATGCCCGGCTCTCACCTTATTATTTACCGGTATCTGGCGCTGAAGGTCATGTTCCACTCTCAGGTTTGTTTGTTACACAAAGTTTGTGCATGCGCAGTATTCAACTAAACCAGGGAATTGTCACATGGTGTAGTCACAGCCAGTCAGGCAGTGTTAGTATAAGTGTTGCATTCTGGGGTTCGTAGTTTACCGGACACACGGGGGAAATTCTGGATGTCCTGGCATGGTAAATTACATGTTTCTGCATTGATTTCAATAACTAGAGTCTATTGATCTCACTCATAGAATTCAGTCCTTTGTTCACACTATCAAATCTAATAATGAGATATGCTTCTTTGCGCAATAGCGCATTCTCAATGCATGGCGATTGATGCTTAGGATCAACCCATGTTAGAACAGTCCACTTGAAGTCATTTTCGCTGTGATTTTGGCTCAAGAAATGTTCAACCATCGGTGCAGACAGCACCTTTTTTAAATTCTGGACCGATGTTGTGTGATTCTGACATTAATAGATTGGCAAGTCTTGCCAATATATACTCTGTTGCATGGACACACCACGGCATAGACGACATTTTTAGTTTTGCAATTCGTGAACATATCATGCTTCCATTTGATCCCATCATGATCAAAAACATTACCTTCTAGTGTGCTTGTACATGAGACACAGTTACCACATTTGTGGTGCCCACAAATGGGTTTTAGGTTCCACTGCGCTATCAAGTCACCCTTTTGTTTTGCAATGTAGCTGTCTGCTCTTATAATTTGTTGCCCTATGCTTGGATTTTTTCGCATAGCGAAAATGGGCTTAGAAAGGGGGTGCTCAATTGTTTCCAGCAGATGCC
The DNA here is from genome assembly GCF_964261635.1 of Lissotriton helveticus. Classification (NCBI taxonomy): domain Eukaryota; kingdom Metazoa; phylum Chordata; class Amphibia; order Caudata; family Salamandridae; genus Lissotriton; species Lissotriton helveticus. Next base: position 570,058,111 of record NC_136071.1, on the reverse strand, counting down.
AGTTTTTTAAAATAATACGTTTGAACTGATTGGTGTGAGACCCGAAGGTCGTGACACAAACCAGTTTGTCCAGCCCAGTCTTTTCTTTAGTCTGCAGGAGATTATCTCTGGGGGTAAATCTAGTCCGCTTCATGGAATGTTTCAAAAGTTTCCTAGGGTATCCCCTTTTGCCCATTTCTGCGCAAAGAAACGGACCGAAACACTATCCTCCACTACAGAAGTTCCCACCCACAGTGCTTAAAAGAGAATCTCCCTTATGGACAACTTTTGCGAATAAGGCGAAATTGTACAGATGTAGCAGATTTTGAATTACATGCGACAGCTTTTTGCGCAGAAAAAATCCAAGCATAGGGCAACAAATTATAAGAGCAGACAGCTACATTGCAAAACAAAAGGGTGACTTGATAGCGCAGTGGAACCTAAAACCCATTTGTGGGCACCACAAATGTGGTAACTGTGTCTCATGTACAAGCACACTAGAAGGTAATGTTTCTGATCATGATGGGATCAAATGGAAGCATGATATGTTCACGAATTGCAAAACTAAAAATGTCGTCTATGCCGTGGTGTGTCCATGCAACAGAGTATATATTGGCAAGACTTGCCAATCTATTAATGTCAGAATCACACAACATCGGTCCAGAATTAAAAAAAAGGTGCTGTCTGCACCGATGGTTGAACATTTCTTGAGCCAAAATCACAGCGAAAATGACTTCAAGTGGACTGTTCTAACATGGGTTGATCCTAAGCATCAATCGCCATGCATTGAGAATGTGCTATTGCGCAAAGAAGCATATCTCATTATGAGATTTGATAGTGTGAACAAAGGACTGAATTCTATGAGTGAGATCAATAGACTCTAGTTATTGAAATCAATGCAGAAACATGTAATTTACCATGCCAGGACATCCAGAATTTCCCCCGTGTGTCCGGTAAACTACGAACCCCAGAATGCAACACTTATACTAACACTGCCTGACTGGCTGTGACTACACCATGTGACAATTCCCTGGTTTAGTTGAATACTGCGCATGCACAAACTTTGTGTAACAAACAAACCTGAGAGTGGAACATGACCTTCAGCGCCAGATACCGGTAAATAATAAGGTGAGAGCCGGGCATGACAGTTGCCGCTTATTTTAGACTAAAAACGCACGCAGTGCTAGACGGTAATCACTGTTTATCAACCTTAGGTCCCAAGACCACGGCAGAAGTGACGAGCAGCGGGATTGACTCCTGTTTCCCCCCAGCTCTCTGAATGATGTAAGTTCCTTTCCTGCTTGCAGGACAATTTCAGAAAGCTCGCGCTCTTGAACAACAGAGACTCACGGCCCCCTATTTTTTCTGTAGTATTCCAGAGATGCAATTTTACCCGAACAGCACTTGAAGTTTATTTGAAAACAGGACGGTTGAAAATTGAGTCGCCGCTTCAAAATCCAAAAGGTACACATTTTTTCGTACAACGGTGAGAGAATAAAGTTCATCCAATTAATATGGGGACACTAAAAACTTGGTTTACTCCATTGCAGAATACGACACCCACCACATAGACGACATTTTAAAGAAAAGCGTATCCTTGGTATTAAATAAGGTATGCTGCATTGTTTTATGCTATATGTTTGGAGTCAATTAAAGATAAATGGATGGAGGAATTATTTCTAAAAATTCTCCTCGTTTTTGTTATAAACAGTTCCCTAAGGATTTGACTCGTCCAGCCCTGATGAGAGTCCTGTGATACACACAGCAGGATTCGAAACGCGTCGGCATCCACGCTCTGATTTATTTTGAGCCACCATGCTCTGATTCATTTGGCATCCATGCTTTGATTTATTTGGCATTCACGCTCTGATTTATTTTGATGAAATATGATATAGTTCAGAGTGCAGGGGCACCGTTCATGTATAAAAAAAACTTTCTTGCCCCCTAGTAATCAATAATTGATGGTCATTGATTTACCATTGTATAAACATTTTGTGTGTATAATTGTCCCTTGGTAACTGTATGAAGTCGTTCTTTTTGATCACAATTTGTATATATTTAGTATTTTTTTGTGTATTTCTTTGTAATGTTTATTATTGTTTTTGAGTTTTTTGAAAAAATGTATGGCAAAACGTTCAGTTGATATTGTTCTTTCTCTGATGAACCACAAAAAATGAATGATGGATAAATAAAATGACATAATAAACATGTCAGGATAACTAATTGACCTTTGGTTTATCCTTATAAAGAGTAATTATTTGAAATAAGAACAGAGGCATAGGTAAAATTTCCCCCTTTTTTTGCTTTCTCCGCCTCTAAGGCCACAGCTGCTAATGAATGTGATAAATGGATTTGGTTAGGATATTTCAAAAAAATAAATGAGTGTTATCTGAGAAAAGGCGGCCCTTAAGAAATCCGGATTGTTCCGCAGCCAATAATTGAAGGAGGAATGTTTCCAGATGGATGGCCAAAGCCTTAGAAAAAAAATGGTATTCAATGTTAACATGTGACATAGGCATTTAATTTTTACAATATTTCAGATCCTTCCCTTCCTTAGGAATTAGACAAATTAGAGCTTCCCAGAAGGAACGAGAAGATACACCCGCATGTGAGAATAACTTTAAGAGTGAGTAATTTGGGGAGAAGTAGTGAAGCAAAGTGTGTGAAGAATTCCACTGTGAAACCATCTGGTCCGGGGGCTTTGTCTTTCTTGAGTGTTTTTGGGCAATGAGAAGTTCCTGTCGTGAAATATCAGATTCTAAAGAATTAAAACCTAATTGGGTTACCGAGGATCGGTGAATGCCTGAGAGCAACTGAGGGATATTAGATTCCGAGGGTATGATTTCTGGTGTCTATAGTGTCTTGTAGAAAAGAAGAAATGTGGTTAATATTTCTGAATCCTTATACCGCAATATATTCTTCTCATCCATAATAAAATCAATATCAAACTTATTATGCTTACATTTTAAGTAATTTGCTAAGAGTTTGCCTGCCTCACTCTGGCCACCATAAAGCTTTGCACTGGATTTTAACAAATTAGGATAGGCATTCTCAGTCAATTCAGACACTTTTTGGATTTCGAAGAATAGTAGAAGCGCTCCAATTTCTTTATCTCAGCCAAAAGATCTTTGGTTGCTTTCTGTGAATATTTGCATTTTCTAGAAACAAACCCAATATTAAAACCTCTTGTGGTAGCTTTAAAAGCATCCCAAATGTATGGAGAAGGGTAAAGTATCAGTTTGGTTTAAGGAGATATAATCATTAAAGAAGGAAACAAAATAGGGATTAAACTTTGGGTTTAAAAGGAGTGAGTTATTCAAACGCCATCTCCTAGGTGAATTACCTTTTGGAGCTATATCCAAATGGATGGAAATGGGGGCATGAGCAGACAATAGAATGGACCCAATTACCGCATCTCTCAATGATTGGGAAATACTGTGAGAGACAAAAAAGTGGTCAATTTGAGATTAGGTTTAGTGAACCGGGACTGATAAGTATATTCCCTTGTGGTAGGATTGCATATTCTCCAAGCATCTATGAGTTGATATTGTTGGATAGTTTAAATAAATATGTTATGTGTTTTCTGCGGTTCATAAGAAACCGTCGAGTTGCGATCTATGAAGGGATCAACCACTTGATTGCAATCTCCTGCAAGGATGAAATTATCATCAATAAAAGATGAAAGTTGTTGGGATAGAGATGTCCAAAATGAGGGGTCATCGTTAGTGGAAGCATAAATGTTAAACTAAGAAATTGGAGCATCGCCAATATGCATTTTAGTGTAAAACCATCTACCATCTTCAGCGCATAGTTGAGAAAGCAATTTAACAGAGATCGATTTATGATAGAGAGTTATTGCGCAATTACGTTTACCATCACCTGGTGAAAACAAAATCTCCCCAACCCATCCCCTATTCAATTTCAATGATTCAGTTGCCTTTAGATGAGACTCTTGTGTAAAAGGGCAATGTCATCCCCTAAAAGAGATAATTGTGTTAAAACACATTGGTGTTTAATGGGAGAATTCAGACCTCTGACAATCCATGATACGATTTTCAAGGACATATAAACAACAATGAGACAAGAAGATAAAGACCTAGACAAGCCTTCAAAAGAGCAGAAGACGGGCTATATATCAACCCAACACTATGAGCATAAATTATGACTATAAAAAGAATGTAAGGGGAATAAATTCAAATATGAGTTTGAGACAATGAGCAAAAATAAGAAGAAAAGGGGAGACTGGAAGTAAAAGATGAAGTAAAGCAAATAAGGAAAAGGAGAAAGGAAGAAAAAGGAACAATAAAAAAGATACAACATACCTAAACCTAAGAACATCATGAGAGGATGGGGGTGAAACCACATGAACTGGATGGCTCTCCCAAACTCAACGGAACGTAGGACGAGGAAGGACCACAATGTTACACACGGGGTAAGGGTATATGGCAGGTACATCAACACACCTGGAGAGAAAGAAGAAAAAAACTGTTATCCTAGAAAATAGGTAGGAGTTATAAAATAAAATTACATTAGATATTGATCTAAACAAAGACAAAATAGCATAATAGCAAACATCATGAAACTAAGAAACTACATTAGAACTTTTGAACAATAGAGTCAAAAAGAAAAATTGCTGCGATGGATGAAAAACATCAACTATGTTAAGATGACGAAGTGCCAGAAAAGTCCATAGATTCTGACTTGCAGGAATTAATAAAGCTCTGCAGTGTAATAGGATCTTTATATGTTAAAGTTTTATTTTTGTAAGTAACCTTGAATAGGCAGGGTTGAAAAAGTCCATAGCGGCCCCCAAATGCGTGTAAATCAGGTCCCAATTTTCTAAATCTTCCCATAAGCGGATGCAAATGATAGACTATGGGAGCTCAGTTATGGGAAGAAATACACCGGCTCTTCCTCAAATGCAAACCCACAATGAAATCGCTGCCAGTGATGAGATAAAAAACCAATGCCTTTCTTTCAAGAAAAAAGAAAGAAAATATGTCACACTGCCACCAGAGAAATGTGGTGCGGAGATATCTCACATTTGATTTAGCAGGAGGAAATGAAGTATGGCATTGAAGAGCATCGCTCAAGTAAACTCATGATAGTAGTGAAGCAGGGAGACAAAATGGCAGATGTTGCAGAACTTGCTTCTAATTGAATACATAGAAACCCCAACAAGCTGCAGTGGTTACCTCCTGTTTAAAAATGTAATTTCATGACAGAAAATCCATTCTGAAGGATCCCACATAGCAGTAGTCACCAAATGTCTTTCTCCAGGTGTCCTATCGAAGAGGAGGCATACATCCAAAATGGCGGTCGTGGTCAGCGCAGTCTGAATTAAGAATGCGACATGAGAAATTTAAAGTTGCGCATCTCTTAAAATGCTCTGAAAATGTGCCCAGGGGGTCAGCACATCATCCACTGCTCGGCGCGCCTTACCATGAAGGCGTAGATAGCTCCGAAATGTGGTTGGTCCTTGCCATCCTGTGGAGCCTCACATGGGCGCCGCCATCCACCGGGGGCGTCTAGCCACGCCCCCTGAGTTATTCCTTCTTAAATGGAGAATAATGTAAAATCTGCTTGTTTTCCTCGATTTGCATCGAATTTCAGACCCCAATCTGAACCCATTTCCCATTTGTTTGCAGGCTTGTGGGACTGTAGGTGGGAAGACAGAGGAACTGTAGGGGGGAAAGCGGGTTAAGCTGAAGGAGCTTCCAGTGCCCTTTTCTGCCTGCATGTGGGTCCCCTGGGTGCCCCTGACCTCTGTATATTTTCTGGGACTGTTTCTGCTTACTAGGTGGTGGGTAGGAGGTCGAGGGGCATATCCACCTGGCAGATCAACATCTATGAAATAATTGCTGCTTCAATAACAATTTGTGTGCAAAAATTAATTAGCATGAATTTTAAAAATTACCTTATTGCAAAAAAGGAAAGGAGTACAAGGAACTTGTTGTTTGCTTAGTGGCAATTCTCCCTTATATGTGACCACGCAGCATGTTTGAGTCAATTAGGGACAAGACTAATGTTGTAGAGCCTTTTCCAAGGGACTTTAAGTAAGCATGAAAAGATGGAATAACTTAAAGAAGCATGTGAGAGAGCCTATTGAAGCACTCGACCAAGACTGCATAAATTGAAGGAGAACCTGCTGTTTTCCTACCACTGTGAACATAAGAGGACACGGTCCAGGTCATGGGGGAGACTGAAAAAGAGGATGATTGGGACCAAGGTAAGAATATCATCCATCAGAGGTTAAAAAAGCTAACATAGCTACAACAATAAATTCTGAGATATAGGTGCCTCACACCAGGCACTTGCAAATCTCTTTCCATTTTAGGTATCACACTAAAATAAGGAAAAATGAATTGGGCCATGCCACTAATCTAGAATGGGACATGCACCACCAGTAAGTAAGCCAGTAGTATCTGACAGGCAACTATCAGGCTGTCAGTTAACGACTGGACAGCTTCCAACATATCATTGACAACATCAGAGCAGCCATATATCGGCTGGCTTACCACATTCCTGCGAGACATTGAAAAGCTGGAAAAAGAGAAATCCCATATTGGTGAGGTAGGCCACTATTAAGATGCTAGCTTCCACAATAAAAGATAAGTAAATGTCTCCTTGGATTATGGTCAGAAAATGACACTTAATTTGTTGGCAGCCAAGTAGATGCCAACCAGTCATCTATTGGCCAGCAGGATGCCATGCAGCCATTTAGCAGTCAACAAGATGCAGCCAACCACGAGCAACAACAAGAATATACTCATCTATCTTGCACCAATAGGATTCTATTCATCTAGCCAACCGTCTGCACACTGCAATTCCTAAAGCTACCACCTGTTCATATGGGCCTTGATGTGCTACCTAATATTAGGAAGGAATGAATGCTTGAAGTCTTAATAGCTAAAGTAAATGAGGCAATTAATTAGGCAAATCCACCAATACTGTATCATTTCCTCTCTAACACCTGCACAGCCGCCTGAACTTGAAATTCCTTGGAGTCACTCTGGGGTCAAGTGAGATGTGTCCAGTCCTTGTCATCAGCAAGGCAGAGATCAACAGACAGCACAGCAGCTCAGCAAAGCAGTGAAGCTGTTCCTACAGAACTGTCAATTAATCCTTCTAACACAGCAGTCTTTACTCTAGCAGAGTTCTTCATAGATCCAGTAGTCTACTCTAGTGGTAGTGTTGGAGCCACAATACTTATACCAAAATTTGTATTTGAAGTGGGAGTGACTTCAAAGCAGGCCCTTGAAATGTACAGATCCCCTTTCATTTCAGCCCTGTCTGCCAGGATATCTGTGGAGGGTAATCAGCCCTTTTGTGTGAGACACAAGAGGACACTCCCTATTCAAATGTAGATGTCAGCTCCCCTCCCTCTTCCCGCCCAGCAAGAGCTATTAGAATGTAGATGAATGCAGTTGAGTTCTCTAGAATATCCACCCTTCCTGTGTTTTTGGCACACAGAGCAGTAAGAGTAGAGATGTGTCCACTTTCTAAAAGTGGCCTCTCTAAAATTGTAATGATAAATCCAACTATACCACTAAAGAGGATTTATCATTACCATTACAAAGATATGAAACATGGCTTAGCTACTCCGTTCTAGTCCACAATTACAGCTAAAACGTGTTTTTAAGGATTTCCCAGTGCAGGCTATGAAAGGAATAGGGCTAACAGTAATGAAAAATGAATTAAGCTGTTTGTAAATTGTAAAAGTATGTGTCCTACTGTTAGAAATGGGAACTCTGGTTGGCTAAGGCTTGCACCAAAAGCCAGGCAGGATCTACAGGGGATTATATACACATGACAGGGCCACATGGACCAATGTCAGAATCATCACTTAGAAGAAATAGTAAAAGTAACATTTATCACGGACGTAGACCACAACCAGTAATTACTGGCACAATAATGGCCTCAGCATTATCACATTGGCATTAGGTATAAAACATATTCTGCATAAACCTCAGGGGCATAAATACATTATGCATAAGCACCACAGCATCACATTAGGCATCACAAGCGTAAAAACCGCAGGAAATAAATTGGCATCAAAACAGTGTGCCCCAATCGGGGGCACAACGCACTGAACCTGGCCCCAGGCCCACTGGCCTCTCAAAGGGGCTCAAATGAAAAACGTCTAGAATGTCAGGGCGGGCTGCAAAAGCAGCAAAGCAAAGGGGTACAAATGATCAGGCCTAAATGTGGCAGCTGCCCACTAATTGCTGGGCAGCTGTGAGGGCAAAAATGTGGGCACTTGCACTCTCTGTGCCAACTGCCCTCAAAAGGAAATGCCCCCAAGGTCGCAGCTGCCTGCACCCTCGCAGGGCAGCTGCAAAAATGCGCAATTACTGTCTGGCACTCCTGGTGCCTCTTGGGCCCCCACTGGGGCTTCTCAACCACAAATCTGCCCCTACGTTGCAGCTGCCTGTGGTCTCACAGGGCAGCTAAAATTAGTAATGCACACTCGGGCACCACTGTGCCCCCGGCCCCTCACTGGGGCCCTAAGAATAAATTATGGGTACTGTTAGAGCGGCCCGTTGTCAGGTGCGAGGCCGCTCAGTCAGTAGGAGGCAGAGCCCTCCTCACTCAGTCAGTACGGGCACCACTGGCCCTAGGGACAACTATGCACACAACGTTGGAGCTACCCGCAACGGCGGGCCCGCTAATAGAAAGGAGCTGCCGGCCAGAGTATCCCGCCCAGCCTTCACTCACCATGCTCGGGGATGCTCCTCTTGTCTTCCTCTTCGCTGTCGGGGCCCTCCTGGCAGGTGATGGGGGCAGCTGTAAGGGAACATGCACTGCTCCAACTTACTCTGTGGCTGCGGGGCTCTCCTATTCACTTGGGAGCCCTGCTTAATCACAGGCTTCCTTGGGCACCGTCCAGTGCGGGGTGGGCTCCCGCCTGGACTCTTCTTCCGGCTCCGGGTCGTCTTGGGAGGGGGGGTAGGCTCCCGTCCTCCCTCTCATCACTGGCTTGCAACTTCTTCTTCACCACGTAGCCACAACCAGGCAGGGCTGCCTGGCTTCCGGGTCGCGACGGCAGCGGCCTGGCAATGTTTACACCACGCCTAGGCTGATTTTTCTTTGGTCTTGGGAGCGATGCGGGTGGGCACCCGCTCATCACCTAAATAATCATGGTGGGGTAGGTACCTGTCAGAATCGAGTATAAGCAGGGTGGGCACCCGAAAAATGAATAATAAAGCAGGGAGGGCTCCCGCTCGAGTGCACACAAATGCGTGGTGGGCTCCCGCTTCAATAAGAAGCTCAGGGGGGGAATCCTACACGCTGGGATTCCCTCGCAGTGTCGTAATGCCGCAGGACCAGATCCTCTCTTCTCCTCCAGGGGAATTATAAGGTAGCGCTCACGAGGCGCTGGGGAGCCATGAAGCAATAAAAAGGGCTGGAATAAAACAGTCCTTGGTGCTGGGGGGACTAAACTAAACTCTCTAAACTGGGCGTACGCAAGCGACATTGCTCATACAATGTTTGTAATGTGGGAATTTTGCTGCAAGTCAGCCCCGCATTGGAGTAGACAAGATAGCGGTAACGTGCCACTGCCGCCTAGAAGCTTTTCTGAGGCCCCAGTCGAGTACAGTACGCCTGGCTAAAACACGTAATTACCCGTTTTCTAAAGGTTTTTACGAAGAAATTAAGTCATTGTGATTTTTCTTATCTAGGTATTTTCTTGATTCGGTGCTTGTTTATACTGACAACAGATTAATAATGTCTAGTACCGTGATTAGTACATACTACCTTTATACACACCATATATGTGAGTTTTTCTTCCGGGAATGTATATTTCCAAATGCACAATGGTAAGATGTAGTTTTCTTCCCGTTTTTCCTCCGTGTGGCTCTACTGAGGAGGTTTATTGTACAAAAGGAAAATATACAAGCAAGGATTCTTTCTTACTTTGTATGAATAGCAGGTTTACATTAACCCTGGGCGAAGCACTACGCTACGCTCGCGGAGTTTGCGAAGTTTTCGCAACTTCGCACTACGTGAGCTGCACGTAGTACAGTGCGAACATGCGTAGTGCAGCGGTAATTTTTTGCTTGTTCGCGGTCCTGAACGTCATGTTCGCGACCGTGAGCAAGCAAAATGACATCCCGGCGAGATTCTCAACGCGAGGAGGTCAGGTTTCTCATTGTGAGTGGTTGCGCATGCTCGCGACCGCTCTCAATGAGAAACTACCTGTTCGCGTTGAGAAAGCTGCCGCTCGAGTAATAATCTACTCGAGCAGCAGAAAACTACAGCTCGCACTGTGCAAGATGCCGTTTTCAATGCTTGCACAGTGCCGGATGCATGTCCACACTGTGCAATCATTGAAAACGCATCTTGCACAGTGCGAACATGCTACTACGCAGCTCGCGTAGTGCTACGTGAAGTTCGCGTAGTGCGAAGTGCACTTCGCGTAGCTTCGCGTAGCGCTACTTTGCGAACTACGCCCACCCTTAGTTTACATCAAGAGGATAATGCTATTAAGATCGCAGATAATCCCACACAAGGGGTACAACAATGGTTTCTTGTTTTTCCTTTAATCCAGAAAAGTTTTTTTTTTAAAAACAATGAAAAAACCCCCAATGAAATACTAACTGGTGGCAAAACACCTTCATTAGGTATTCAACAGCTTTGTCCTTACTCAGTTATTGATGGTAGTAAGTATTTTTAACATTATGCTTGGTCTTGTTTTGGATATATATTACACAAAGATAATATGATATATCGATGTTGGCTCCATAAATTAGTGTTGTTGGATTTTTTCCTAGAGAGCGGGCCTCTAACATAACTTGAGCTGGTGCCGAGAAAGGTGAGGCTTACTCCTTGAGAAGTAATGGTAAGCCCTTTTCAATAAAGTTTTCCAATAACTTTTTTTTTAATCTAGGTATGATGACATTGGAAAGCTATGCTACACAGAGAGTTGTTATGTTCATTTATTATTTTCTTTTAGATGCAGTCGAGACATTATGCTTGCATCAATGATTAGAATACGAATACAACAGAACTAATACTGTATGTATGACTTCTTTTTTGTTTTTGCAGTGACAAAGGTTGTTGGAGGTCCTGAAGAAAGCCAGGGAGAGTAATCCCAGTGGCTGAAACATGTCGACCGCTGACACAGTGATTAATTCCTAATTGTTTTCTATCTTTTTTCACTTTCACATTGTTTTTAATAGGAAAACACACTAGAGATTGTTGGAAATAGTATCAGAAAGGGTAGTACTCCATCTCTGTGGTTTATCCTTTTTAGTCACATTCCTTTCACAGTTTTTTGCACTGTACTCTAGAGATTATCTCAATCACCTATTCTCTAAGCAAGTCCAATCTGATTTTTCCTTTTGTTAGAACTGCACAGAAGGATACAACTCTTTCTCCCTTTCCCCTCTGATAATCAAGAGGGTCAGGAGAGGGTTGTTTGGGTTCCCAGATGATGACACTGGGCACATGATTGTGTATTGACGGGACACCAGTTATCCTTAGGTGGTGTTAAGTACAATTTCTCTCTTTCTTCTTTGCTTTCCTTGCCCTACCGAATACTTAACAGCACTTTGGGCTGTTAGCGCCTCTACGCTTGGCTTTAGAGGTAGATTCTTATTAGTATATTTCAGGTCCTACGGATTCTATATGTTTTGTGATTATTAGAATTAGGGGGATTTAATCCGTTTAGGACTCTAAACTTTCCCTCAGACCCCCCTCCCATTATATTAAGTCATTTTAAATGCCAAGTCAAAGTCACAGTAAACTGCACTCTCAAACCTTGCAATCTCAGGCCTGAATTAGGTTTGAAAGGCTACTTGTGTGGGACTTGTGTTTAAACTTGATATGACAATCATGTATACACCAATGTCACCATGTTTAGGGGAGAAGCACATGCACTTCAGCACTGGTCAGCAGTTGTAAAGTGCTCAGAGTCCTAAGGCCAACAAAAGACATAGCAAAAAGTGGAGATATGTACGAAAGAAGTTGTAGGAAGACCACCCTTAGGATGACCGGTTTAATAGTGATATTTGAAGATAGTACTGGAGTACGGAAACTGCATTGTTCTTAGACCATGTTGAAATTAGGAAGGCTGTGGTATTCATAGAACTGTTACTAAAGTGCAAAAGAATTAGATGGGGTGTGATAAAAGGAGCAATTCTTGAGGTTTCTAGTCTTGCAAAGGAGAGTACTATGAAAGAGTGTGTTCCTTGTGCATGTTGATTTGCTTGAAGGGGCAGTATGAAGGTGATTCATCTTGGTGTGGATTATGGATTACTAGTGGCAGAAAGGGTACTCTGCTACAACTGTGACAGAATACCCTGTCTGCCAACCAGAAACTCTGCCTGCCACATTTTGAGTCAGGCATGCCTTCAATTTGTAGATGGAGGAGACTACTCCATTCCCGCCACCAACATACCTCTGACAGTCCAACGGTGTAAGAGATATTGGAGGTTTGGCCATGTGCTCCCCAATTTAGGCTAGGCGGACATATGGGCAGTTTTTACTGCTCTTCACCACCATAAAAAATGTGGCGGTAAAGGGCAGTGAAAATTATCAAAAGACCCCACAACATGGGAGAATGCTCTCATGGCACATATGTTCCTGTGTTTTTTAATTTTCTGAAGGAAAATGTTGCTTTGGGAGTTTCTTTTTTAAAATTAAAAACCTTGTTAGTTTGATATAGGACTCCGTCATATTGGCAGAGCTGTCCATCAAACTTACAATACATTTCCAGAAATGGTCATGTGCTCACAATTGGGCATAAGGGAGCCTTAAAAATGATCTAAATTGGAATTCCATCAGTGCCAACACTCCAAACAGAAAGGAGCAACCCAAGGAATTTTGGGGCATATTATCAATGCCACTTTAGCAGCAGGAAACTGCCGCTAAAGCTGCGATAATGGGCTTGATAATATGCCGTAGAGAATTCCCATAGAAGCCCATGTTCACACCAGAACATGGGCTTCTATGGGAATTCACAAGGGCATATTATCAAGCCCATTATGGCAGCTTTAGCGGCAGTTTCCTGCTGCTAAAGGAGCGATATTTTTAGCTCAGTTTCTTGATAATATGCCCCTAAATGCCTTCTCAAAGTCAATGACATGAATGGGTGTTGTATCTCTAAGAGTCAAAGCTTGTGCTATAGAATTGTAGTCTGTTTATGCTGTGTTTAGTGACTCAGGTCAGTATGAACCCACTTAGGTCTCAATGAGCCAGAGAAGGAATAACTTCAAGGAGTGTCATTACGAGGAATTTTGCTAAGAATTTGGCTTTGTTGTTTTTGAGGGAAATTAGGCAAAATGAATTGCATGTCCTAAGAGGCAGGCCGGATTTTGGGATGAAACCCATGGGGAAGAGATCAATTTCTGGAGGCAGAGAACCCATGCGAGCTGCCTCCGAGCACACTGATAGCATATGGAAAGCCTGTACACATTTGTATCTAGAGTAATATTCTATCTGGAAACTACCTGACCTGGGTGTCTTGCCAAAGTTCATAGCACCAATTGCATCAATTAATGTTTCAAGCTCTCCTGTTTGGCATGCAGTGTGGTGTAATAATTGGCAAAGACTGTGGCAGTCAGCATGTCGTCAGGGAATCTGATCTGTGGGATTGGTCTGGGTAATCTATCCTTGATGGAGAGCCAATACAGATGCTTGCCCACTTTGTCACCCACTTCATGGACCCTTTTGGTTGATGCTTGCTGTAGCCTATTTGCTTCAATTAGATATAGATGTTGAAGGACCTTTAAGGGCTGCCTCTAGGTGTCTCAGGACTCCGGGATCACCCTGAGAGCGCTTTTAACTTGAATTCCAGAGCCCATTTTTCTAACTCTGGTATGGCCCAGTCCCTCTCTATTCATTCCTTGCACAGGAAGACTTTCACCCTGGCCTGCAGGGAGGTCTTAGTCATCACCCACACCATCCCAGATGAATCAATTGATTGTATATTATTTTCAATGTAGGTGAGTGCTAAGTTTCTTATTTGTGAAATACCAGGCATTGAGCCTGATGTGGCTCGTTCGTCATCCCTGCATCTCTTGATTACAATCTCTATGGGTGAGTGGTCTAAGCTGCCCTGTAGCAAGATGTGGCCTCTGATTATCTGCATAATGCCAGTGGCCAGCATACAAAAAGATCTATTCAGCAACTGGTCCTCTGTGCTGTTGAGGTGTGCATGTAGTATTTGGGTAGGGGGATCTTGACTCTCCATAGGTTGCCCATCCCCATGGCCAAGGTCAAGTTTAAAAGCACAGAGTGCAAGTGCTGTTCAGACAGAATTACTCAAGTGGTGTCACTAGCTAGACATATAGTTGTGTTCAAAACTTCACCCACTATTGTGGTCCTCTGAGGGAGGGTACCCATCAGTGTTTTAAGGTCCTACAGTGTTTTCCTAAACAATTACAAGGGAATTTAAACACTCACTAGTCTCTGCCCCCCATAATCCCAGATATGCATTATAGCTGCCTAACCGGTCTGCCTACACCTGTGCTACCTGTAGTGGAAAGTATTTATGAAGAAGAATGTTAGTGCCACTGGAGGGCTTTAGTGTAACCTACATGGATTACATTGCCAAATCCAAATCTCCATAAAAAGCAGCACCAGGTGCTGTGTTTCCTGTAATAAAAGAGCTCCCAGGATGTAGCACTTGGTTAAGCACATCACCACCCCTCTCTCGATATGGTCATTAAGGCCATTTGCATCCCAAGATAGGAACTTCAGGTATGCCATGAACATGCACAGCTACTTATGTATACCTAAAAATCAAGTGAGAACCCAACCACCACCAATGCAATTGTGAATCATGTGTGGGATCGATCACACAGTGGGCTTACATGACATCTACATTCTTGTTATCATTGGGAGACACATTCACAAAGGAGTGCTTCCTATCCTCATAACACAGTTATTCATATTCAAACAGCTACATGCTTTATCACACACTCAGCTCAGAACAAATGTAATGTATGTTACAAGGTATAAAACAGAGGTACAAATCTAATACCACAAACCCATGAAGTACCAGTAGACATCTGAATCATAACACAGCATGGTTTACAACACTTGTGTGTCCGGCATCGTGCAAGGACCCCCTTCCAACCAACACAATAATGCAATATGTCACTCACACATGGCTATTGACACCAATTCATTATCCAACAACACCAAGAATAAAAGTACAAAAGTATCCACAATAGCAGGAGGAATCCTACTGAGTATACAATTATGATTATTTTGCCACTAAATCAACAGTGGTGCTTTGATGTAGTCCAACAAAAACTATACATTATGGTTATTTTGGTAGGCATCCTTTTCAACCTTATCATCAGGCACCATTTTCCTTTGCTCAAGAAGGATGAACCAGAGACATAGAAAATTGGGTGAGCACACTGAGCCTGCAGGTTTACTTAATAACTTCTTTCAACGTATTAACAAGGATAATACTGTCATTTTCATTTTACTTCTACTTAACACTAACAGGTGCCCAAAATACTTGTTGTCCTACCATCTCCATAATCTTAACAAACATCAAGAACTGACTGTGTTTACTACACCCCATACCTAAGACACCTTAGAACAGTCCCCTTGATCCTCCCCTCCCACTAAATGTAACACATCACAATAACAACCCCATCTATGCTGTCCTCGCTCTAACCTAACACACCACCATAAGGCCATTTGTCTTACTTCATATCTAACCATAATGGCCCCTTAATCACTTTTTGGAGCTCAAATCTCTCCAACAGGGCAAGGCTACAGGTCACATTTGTTTCTGCTGAAAACAACATCCTAGGAGCAAACTGGCCTTTGGTCCAGCAGCAATGCACCTTCATTGGATCAACTTGGCAGGTTGGTCTCGTTTCTCACATCAAAAAGGTAGCAAAAGGGGGCGTGGCCGAGACAGCGATGTGAGCAGTCGCATCTCGTGCGAGCTCCGTTGCCCCGCTGCCTACTTGAGCCTGTTTCAGCGGATACCGGGGGGTTTCTGTCCCTGGGGACCCTCTAACCATTGCTGGCACTGCCAACGATCTTTTCTGGTGACATTCCGCGGCTGGGCAAGTTCGTGTGGACGGTGACCGGAGCCCCGGGCCCGCCGCAATCGGCTCCCTGGCCGCCATCTTGAGGTCCGCTGCCGAGACGTCCTGGCCGGCTCCTGCGGAGTGGACCTGCGTGGCGGTCCGAGTGCGACATCGGAGCCTTCCTGACTTCACCTGAGGCCATACTTCCCTGGCGGCCTGTCTGTTGACGCTCTAAGCACCGAGGCGACCGGTGCTGAAGCCCCGGGCCCGCCGTGATCGCCTCCCTGGCCGCCATCTTGACTGCGGGTCTGCTGCCGAGACGTCCTGGCCGGCTCCTGCGGAGTGGACCTGCGGGGCGGTCCGAGTGTGGCATCGGAGCTTCCCTGACCCCACCTGAGGCCATCCTCCCCTGGCGGACCTTCCTGCTACCGCCCTGCGCACTGAGGCGACTGGAGCTGGGGCCGAGCTACCCCCGGCGGGAAACGCGGCGGCTGCCTGGACGCCGCACACGCGTGAGGCCCCGGCTTTGGTGGAGGCGGCGGGCCTGGGCTGCGGAGATCTTCGGAGGCCCCCTGCTTGAGAGGCCTGGCAGCGACACATCCGACGCGGGACACCCCGGTGAGCAGCGGCGCGCCATCCCCCCTCCCCCTGTCTCTTCCGGGAGGGGCCCGACATTGGTGAGGCCCGGGCGCGGGTCTGCCCGCCGCTTACCTCCCCTGGCTGACCCACGGCGGCGGCGCTCCTGGAGGCAGAGGGCCGGCTCCCTGGCGCAGGTGGCCCCCGCTTGAGTGCCCCCTGCTGCCCTAGACATCCCGGCGGGCTGAGGGGCTGACCGGGGCCCATGTGTGGGTGAGACCGGCCTCGGAGGACCCCGGCACTGCAGGATCCAACCACTAACTGATCTGCCCCTGAGGCCTTGCTGGGCCTAGCGATCTACCATCGGGGCAATCCCCCCGCTTGGCTTGCGGAGACTCCGGGGGGCCCCCGCCATAGCCAACGCCAACACCGGCTACCCCAGCCTTGGGCCTGCTGTTGCTGGGACACTTCAGGGGACCCTCCTGGTCGCTCGTGGGCCACAACTGGGGGGCCACCTGAACATTGTGCTGGGAGCAGACCCTTCACCAGGTGGGAGCGGGTGGTCGCATCCCGCCCCAAGCTATCGGGGACCTTCCGCCTGTGAGCCCTGAGCCCTGAGTCGCCTGTTGCGGACGGCTCCCTACCTGCGCACTGCCCTGCCTGCCCAGAGGACTCACCCCCTCCCAGCACCAGCAGCACTCCAGCACCCCGGCCTTCAGCAGCGTGCTCTGACCCCCCCATCGCCATCTTCTACCACGTGGCCTTGCCCCCTGAACGAGCGGCTCGGGCTACTCGACTCTACTCCGCCAAGGTACGAGGGATACGAGCATCAGCTGCCCCTGTCCTCCGCAATCCCTCGACGCCCTACGTGGACCATGACCCGCGGCAGGGGGAACAAACCGGAACCCCCGCCACCGACAACAAGGGGTACATCAGTGGCCTCTATGTGGGGCAAGACGGGCTCGCCGTCCTCTTCTGGGGGCCCCGCACCGGCGGGGGGGAATCCCCCGCCGCCGGCCGTCTCTCCACCGGTGACCCAGGCCTTCATGTCCTCCTTCATGGCCGATTTGAAGACGGAAATTGGATCCCTCAGGACGGAGGTCCATACGTGCGTCAAAGAACTGCGCAGGGAAGTCACCGACCTTGGCGACCGGGTCGACGGCCTGGAAAAGACGGTCGACTCCCGCACCGAGGACCTCGAGTTGATCTGGCAGAGAGTGGCGACCCTTGAAGAGCAACATATCCAGCTCCAGATCAAGCAGGAGGACCTGGAAAACAGGGGGCGCCGCAACAACCTCCGCATCCGGGGTGTGCCACTCGGAGAAGAGGAGACTGATACCATGGCCTACGTGGCCCAACTCTTGCAAGCGGTGAGGGGTGAGGAAGACGCCCCCCCGCCGCGCCTCGACCGCGCTCACCGAGTCTTTGGAGCGGGAGGTAAAGCGGGCCTCCTGCCCGACATCGTCGCCAGACTCCATTACTTCACCGAGAAGGAGGCCATCTTGAAGGCGGCTAGGGACAACCCGGACCTGCGGTATGAGGGCCACAAGATCCAGATTTACCAGGACTTAGCCCCAACCACACTCCATAGAAGGAAGGTCTTCCGCCCGGTCACCGAGAGACTCCGGGCCCTCAACATCTCCTACCAGTGGGGACATCCCTTTGCACTCATCTTCAGGTGGGAGGGCAAACGCAGGGCCCTCAGGTCCTATCGTGAAGCGGCACAACTGCTAGGCATGCCGGAATCCCCGGACCACAGCCCGACTCGCCCCTCCCACTCGGAGAAGGCGCCTCCGCGTCCAGAATGGTCCACTGTGCGCAAACGCCGACGGTCGCCCCCGGTGGACGCTCTATCTGCCTCCCAGACCAAGCAGGACATCATAGCGCACATCCGCTCTCTTGAGGGCGATCGCGAGGAGCAGTCCTCCCAGCCTGTCGCCTCTGGCTCTGAAGGTGGGGGTCGCCCCTCAACCCCGGAAGACAGCTGACCATCGCTACGGTGACCCGAGCTGCCCTAAACACGCCCTTCCCCCCTGGACACTTTGGTCTGCCCTCCTGCACTATGGTGACTTCACCCCACTGTTCTTGGGGGTAGGGCCCCCCCTTCTCACTAGTGGGGTACTACCGGGCTGGACGATGCCCCCTACCTTTACCAAGTCATGAGCCGCACCACTGAGCCCCAGCGCTCTATAGGCGTCTGCATAGACCATGTACACCCCACGGCTCGACTCCCCTCCGGACTACCTTGAGGCAGCGGGATGCACGGACTCTGAGATGACTCAACTTCATTCCATCTACCCGCATCTTCACCCCCCCTTTGTCCTGTAGGAAGTGACATTCCTGAGTTCATCCGAACCCTCGGGTAGAGGATGTCCGGTACCTGGGACATTGTGTATTGGCCCTGTTGGCCTGTTCTGGTTCTGTTTCTTCCCTGTGACTCCTTTCTTTTCTCTCTCTTTCCTTCTCCTACTTCTCCTTCACATTGCCCTCTCTTACTACTCTCCCTCTGCGCTTACGGAGGGGCGGCATGGTGGGTCTTGCGGGGATTGGCGCGCTGGGGGCGGGACGAGAATGCCGCTGCTCTCTCCGCGGGGGTGTCTGCTAAGCTGGGGCCTGCGCGACTTCACTCCCCCTTAGTGCTATGACAGCGAACATTCCTACACCCCTGAAGGTCCTCTCCCTCAACGTCAAAGGGCTCAACTCCCCTAATAAGCGGAAGCAAGTATGGCGCTACCTCCTACACCACTCCCCTGACATTATCCTCCTCCAGGAGACACACCTTCTCAGGGGGGACACCAAACGCATGGCGCACCCTAGATACCCCACACAGTTCTGGGCATCCTCTGACACCAAGACAGCGGGGGTGGCAATTCTCTGCAGGGCTGGCATCCGGCGGGGACCCGTGAGACCCTTCGGGAGCGCTGACGGGCGGTTCCTCCGAGCCTCGGTACAGATGGGCTGTGCGCGGTTTACTCTAGGCTGTGTGTATGCGCCCAACCAGTCGCAGGACAAATACCTCCAGGCACTTCTGCGGGATCAGTTCCCACCGGGCGAGGCCAATGTGATCTTGGGCGGAGATTTCAATCTTGTTTGGGACCCGGAGCTAGACCGTGCGGGAGCCCCCTTCAACGGTGCGGGAGCGATGTCCTCTACCCTTAGAACGCAACTTCTCGACCTGGGACTCGTGGATGTGTGGCGCTATCACAACCCGGGGACCCGGGATTACTCCTTCTACTCGCACTCCCACCGGACGTACTCCCGGATCGACTACCTCTTCACTTCCCTTGACTTAGCTCGCGACTCCTTAGCAGCCGCTATATCCGACATTTCCCTGTCGGACCACGCCCATGTGGAACTCCTGCTCCAGGATCCCCTGGCCCGCGCCACTTGTGAACGCAGGTGGGTGCTCCCGCCGAGGGTCCTTCGGGACCCAGACGACGCCGCTAGCATCCGTGACGCCATAGACTCGTATTTTGCCGTCAACGACACCCCCGACCTGCCCTTCCACACGATCTGGGATGCCTTTAAGGCCACCATTCGGGGCCACATCACCTCCCTGGCGGTGGCACGGCGGAGGGAGGCGTTCAAGGTGGAGGCCGACCTGGCTTCCGAGATCAAACTGGCAGAGGCCCGGGACCGGGACACCCCCTCGCGGGCGTCAAAGAGGACTCTCGCCAACCTCAGGGGACAACTCCGCGCTCTGCGCACCAACAAGGCAGAGCACTCCCTGCTAGCGCTCAAGCAGCGGTACTACGAGGGGGGGGACAAGGTAGGTCGCCTACTAGCCGGCAGGCTGAGGGCGCGTGCCGCTCGGGCCCACATCGCCAATGTCAAGCGGCAGGATGGCACTAGTGTCACCTCCGAGAGGGCCAAGCAGGCTGCCTTTGTCGATTACTACTCCTCTCTGTATGCTGAGGAGCCCACCTCTGCGGAGGCACGGGAGGCCGTCCTCGCGGACTTCGAGGGGTCTCCACTGTCCCCGGCGTGCGCCGCTTCGCTGGAGGGTCCCCTGCTGGAAGAGGAAATAACGGAAGCTGTCAAGGACCTCCCTGTGGGGAAAACCCCGGGGCCGGACGGCCTGCCGTTGGCCTTCTATAGACTGTTCCTGACCCAGCTCCGCCCGCATTTGTTGCGGCTCTACGGCTCCTTCTCTGACGACACTGGACCGTCCCCCGATATGGGTCTGGCGGAAATAGCCCTGATCCCCAAGCCCGGGAAGGATCCCGGCCTCTGCGCCTCCTACCGCCCCATCGCCCTCCTTAACACCGATCTCAAGATCTACACTAAGATCCTGGCCAAACGGCTGGACCCGCTTATGCCGGGATTGGTGAACCCAGACCAGGTGGGTTTTATTCGAGATCGACAGGGGGCTGATAATGTCCGCAGGCTGGCGCACTTGGTGGGAAAGGTGCACCATTGGAAAATCCCGGCCTGCCTCCTCTCCCTGGACGCGGAAAAGGCCTTCGACCGGGTCGACTGGACCTTCCTGCGGGCGGTTCTCAGGAAACTGGGTCTTGGCCCTACCATGATCTCCAGGTGCATGGCCCCTTACCTCGGACCACAGGCCAGAATACGGGTCAATGGCCAACTGACGCCACCGCTTTCAATCCACAGGGGAACACGACAGGGATGCCCGCTCTCGCCGCTCCTGTTCGCTTTAGCGGTAGAACCGCTGGCGGAGCTGATTAGACGCACTCCTGACATTCACGGTGTCCCTCACGGGGGACGCACCAACAAGGTAGCGTTATTCGCGGACGATCTGATCCTTACCCTTACGAACCCTCGGATCTCCCTCCCAGCGGTGCACGACGCCCTCTCACTGTTTGAGCAGGCGTCCGGCCTTAAAATTAATCACACCAAATCTTGGGCTCTCAACCTCACCATCCCCGAGGAGGAGGTTTCCTTCCTGAAGGAGATCGCACCCTACCGCTGGGCGGATGATCACATTACATACCTGGGTCTTGACATCACGCCCCACCTCGACTCGTGGTCCCCCAGAAACTGGGCCTCTTGCCGCAAAGAAGTCCTGGCAGACCTGCGGAAATGGAAGCCCCTGATGATATCCTGGCTGGGGCGGCTCAATGCGGTCAAGATGTCGGTCCTTCCCCGCATTCTCTATGTTTTCCAGTGCCTCCCCACTCCGATCCCGATCCACTGCATCAGGAACCTCCAGCGCGACCTCACGTCCTTCATATGGGGAGGTAAGCGGCCTCGTTTTTCGCAAAAAGTCCTCATGGAACCGAGAGACAGGGGTGGCCTCGCCTGCCCGAATCTCCTCCACTACTACTGGGCGGCGCATCTCCGGTTCGTGATCGAATGGGGTGCACGCGAAAGCGACAAACACTGGTTCCACATGGACCGAGTGGTCACGGGGCGCACCATATGGGACTTGCCCTGGTTACCGCGGGTGGCGCGCTCCAGGAGTGCGTATATGGCGGTCCCCACGAGGACGGTGCTTGAGGTATGGGACCGAGTGGCAGTGTCCAAGGGTTTAACCACGTTCCCCTCTCCGCATACCCCCATTGCTGGTAACCCGCATTTTCCCCCTGCTGCCCGGACCCGAGCCTTCGAGAGCTGGACGCAGGGAGACTGCAGGGTTGCGGGGGACCTCTTTCTTGGTGGATCCCCTAAATCATGGCTGGACTGCAGGGAAGAATTTAACCTCCCCCTAACCGCTGGCTTACAGTATGCGCAGCTGCGCCATTGGATCTCGGGAGACGACATGTCCCAGGCTGCCTCCAGGGAGTTTACTCCGTTTGAGAAGCTGGCGCGCTCCCTCGGGGGACTGAAACGGCTTATCTCCCAAATCTACAATATCCTGCAGCACCCTCTCACCCCCCCTGCGCATCCCTACCAGGGGCAGTGGCAGACGGCGACTGGCACTGAACTCACGCCATCTCAATGGTCTAGGCTCTGGAGTGACATTCCCAAAACCTACCGCAGTATCCCGCAGAGGGAAAATGCGTACAAGATGCTAACGCAATGGTACTACACCCCCCTGCGCCTCCACAAAATGTTCCCCGCCTCCTCACCACTGTGCTGGAGGTGTAGCACTGCGACTGGTGACTTCATACACATCTGGTGGTCGTGCCCTGCCCTGGCTGTCTTTTGGAAGGAGGTCCTTAGCCACATTAAGAAGGTGTTGGGTTTTCCCCTCCCTGAAGAGGTTTGCACACTCCTGCTGGGCGTCCGACCCCCCACACTCAAAGCACTCACGCGCAGCGATTGGATCCTCACCCTCCACATGTTAGGCGCTGCCAAACAACTCATTGCTCTGTACTGGAAGTGGGCTGAGGCACCGCCGATCGCTTCCTGGTTCGTGCGCCTCTGGCAGGTCCTGACCATGGAGCTGCTCACGGCGCGGATACAATCAAGGGGGGTGCGATTCAAGGCAGTGTGGGAACCCCTCGTGCGTCACCTGTGCTCCATCAGTTATGCCCGCCACATGCCCCCCAGGCTCCGCGCTCTGCAATTGTTCGAGGACGCCCTCATTCCTGCCGACCCAAGCAGACTAGGCCCTTAGTTGCCCCTCCCAGTGCTGGTTCGCGCTCTACGCCTCTTGTAGGCGATCGTAGCTATGCCCCCCTAACCCCTCTCCGCCACACCGCTGCTCTTCTACTTCCGACTTTTTCTTCTTTCTTGCTTGCCACTCTGGCTTCCGCCCCCCTTTGGGACAGTCTGGCCCCTGTTGGGCCTTTGAAAATGTGACACCACTGCTCTCCCCCCCATACGCGCCCCCCCCCGTACAGCGGCGCGTTGCCAGCACATGACCACCTTCTGCTATATTTTCCCCTAAGCCACGCGGCCGGCCCCCCCGGGGGTTGTAGGCAGGGCGCTGTGTTAAGGATCTCATCTCCCCTGGTCAACTCCATCTACAGACTTGCATATGCGCGGCCGGCCTCGATAAGGGGTTGTAGGCTTATCGCTGTGTTCACAATAAAAACAGATTTGAACAAAAAAAAAAAGGTAGCAAAAAGTTTCAAAGCCCCAGATTTTAGGAAACTTTGGTAGGAGTATACTTTGATTTCAGGCAATGGTCTAGGACCTTGGGGAGAGAACTTGGAAGTCAATACTCACACCAGAAGAGGCCAGGAGCAGGATGCAGTGCATATCCAGTTAGAACTGGTCAGCTGTAAATGAAGGAAAAGGCCTACTGAAACTTGTTGTGTCCCTGTAGCCCAAGCAGGTGTCAGTCCTATGATCCTTGGAATCTACTTGTTTGTTCTGGTTACAGGAGGAAGAGTAGGTCCAGGCTTCAGGGCTCTTCTCCAGGCACAGACATCATGCCCAGTCTTCTTCTGTTCTTTCACAAGCTCAGAAGTAATCTGAGGTTGTAATATGGATGCCATATTTATGCTCAACTCCAGCCTATGAGTGGGCACAACTCCTGGCCTTTCCCTAACTAATGGGATGAACAGCCCATTTGGTGAACGTATATACCTTTGTAGCACATCCTGTGTGTTTTCCTCTAAACAATCCCATAGTGTCCTGCTCTGCCTAAACTCAACATGGCAGAAACATATTTTCCCTGTGCAGAGCTCCTATGCCTACTCTAGAAGTGTGGCTAAGGAAATGGGCAACCCTCCTCTGTGGTTACTCAAAACCAGTTCTGGACATAGCTCCTCCCACTGAGCCTAGTGCCTGTCTGGCTAGGGGGACAAATGAATGGTTAGGCCCGGGTGTTCGCTATATCTGCCTGTGACAGGAACGCCCACTTAGATTAAGTTCCTGGGCCTAGCCCATGTGGTCAGCCTGTCAGAGAAGTAGAACACCCCTGCATATTCAAGGCTTTAGTCTCTGCTTTACAACTTATTAAGAGGGCTATTCGACTCCTAGGTCAAAGTTCAAATTTCCTGTAAATAGGTTTCTAGAGGCTGTTGGCAGGTAACAGGCAATTCTTAAAAGTATCTGTTGTAAAATATTTATCACAAATCCGACTTTACCAATGCAATTGGCTTGTAATAAATATTTTAAAAAGTCCAAAAATGAACTCTGTAATCGTGAGTAGAGTAGTCAAAGATGCTTTATTCGAGTTTTTCTCATAAAAGCACATACAATCACAAATATAAAAAACATCAATAGAAAAGCACCATTACATTTGAAAAGACATTAGTTCATTGTTAAAAGTTACAAATAGAGTATGTGGGTAAAATAAAATACAGATGATCCCTGAATACTATACAAACAGTCAGCTACCTAAAACCCTCTGTCTGATACTCCATGCCCATCCAAGATATTTAGCTATAGCTATAGCTAGGGGCAGAAAAGTGCTAGTGCAAATTATTCTTAAAGCTACATCACTACTAGTGGTACCTAGTGGTACCTACGTTTTTGCACACAGGTGTTAACCAAATGCGCCTGGGTTCAGCATAGGTTCTACAAACAAATAAGAAGTGACCAATAGTTTCCTTATGTGCTCCACAGGCTGGGCAGTTACTATTAGATAACCCCCCCCCCCCCACCTGCCTGTTAAAGACCTAAGGGGGAGGGCACCAGCTCTGATTTGAAAAAGGAGCTTCCTATCCCTAGGCGAGGTAATAGCATCCCAATAAAGTTCTAAGCTGGGATACAGTTTGGCTTCTAAATAACCTCCAGCCATAGAGCCAGGCTTAGTGACTCTCCAATTCCGGTTGCCACATATTCCCAATAAATTACCTTTAAAGCTTTTTTGCTTGGGAATGGGGAACCTATAGGATCATCCCAGAGCAGTTGAAGACCAAGGTCTGCCCAGCATAGTTCTAACTCTGTAATTGTTTCCTAAGCAGAAATGCTAAAAATACATTATAAGTGTACCCCCAATGTTATACTATGGAACTTAACACTGATATAGTAAATATGGCTTTTCTATCCTTTTGACTATAAGGACATGTTCAGGCTATCCTGTTTTAGGTTTAAACCTATAAAAACTGATAAAACCCGATGAAAGGGAAATAGCCCTCACCAGTGTACTCATATAAACACTGATGAACACCTGCACAACCACAGACTAAATGCCATTTGAAGAAAGGAAAAGGAGAGTGAAAGAGTCATATTTATTTCTTACTGAAGGAGCCAATCTAATGTTACGTTATTATACAAGGTAGCAGCAAGAAAGACTGGGCAAACATTAATCTGTCTGAGTTTTGTTGTTTAGGGATGTCACTAAAATATGGTTTCTTCTTCCTTTTTTCAGTTTTGTGATCTTGGTCTAAAGAATCAGTGTTACGGAACATGCTTTAGATCTTATTTCATTATTTTATAACTTGTTGACAATCAGGAAATATAAAAATAATATTTGATATTTTGGCTACGTTTTCTTCTTTCACTGATAGGTAAAGTGGCTGGTTTCATAAGATTTTTTCCCAATACGCACCATCACATTTACCCACAGACAGAGAATGGGTCAAATCTTTTGCTACATCAGCCCCCTTTTCTAGTAAGTCAGTATTGATAGTAGATGAATTGCCAAACACCCTAGCCTTTAAACATTTAATGCAAGGTGTAGTGACAGGTGTATGTGAAAAGAGTGCTCTCATCAAACATCTAGGATAGAGGTGAAAACGTGACATGTCTTTTGGAAAACATGTAACTAAGTGTCACTTGGAATGCTGAAACAAATCTCTTAGCACTCCCAAAGTTATTAATACAAATCAGTCTTTCAGTCGCCCTTTGGCTTTTCAGCTTCTTCTTTAATTTTGATTTTGGTTCATCTTCCAGGCAACACGTGTTTCGTCAATGGGTGTGTCATCCTCTGACTTCCTCATGGTTGTATTCCTCTGTGTCAATCTTAAAACTGTCTTCTATTGCCCCAAAATTGGAATAACAGTATAAGTAGATTGTGAGTCCAAGTTTAAGGGGGTATGTGTCACTCAAGCAGGCTCGTAACCCGAGTGCGGACAAAGGCTCAGTGACTTCTATTTTTGGCATGAACTACCGAACTTGGAACACGTGTTGGCTGGCAGATGACTCAAAATCAAAATTAAAGAAAAAAATGATGCGCGGCAGTACAACTGAAAGACTGATTGGTATTAATAACTTTCCGAGTGCTAAGAGATTTGTTTTGGTTATCTTACGTCTTCATTAAGGGATGCAGGGATGACACCCCTTCTCTTTTAAGCACTGCATTCAATACCTATATGCCTTAATATTTGTGTACAGGGCCCCAAGCGCCAAATCCCTTATTTTCCCCCCAAGTTTACAATCACTTGGAATACTGCTGCAAAAAGTTCTTACCAAGTTCAACAAAGATTGTGGCGATGTTGTTTGTGCTTGCAGTGATTCAGCTATGTATGCTGAAGTGCTTTCCTGTAAGAGATCCTTGCCACTTGCTAAATGGTATTCTGAAAGGATCTTTACAATCTTCAGAGTTAATGAAAAATGCTATTGACTTTGTAGTCCACTCTGATGCACTGTTTCATTAGGCGCAGGAACTAAATGAAAACATTTCAAATGTTCTGCTTTGTGTGTAATCAAAGAAAGAGTCATCCCAACTGTGTCATTTAGCTGGTGGTTCTCAGTCCTAGAGGCAGTGAATGCTAAATTATCCATGTGGCGTCCGTTTATAGATTTTTTGCTTAGTGATGATGTCAAAGGCAAGAAATGTAAGGATCTTTGCTCACATATTGATAGTGATGTGACAAAAAGTACACACTACTGCATTCTTAGATTTTTTCAGGAAAACCTGACTCTGTAGTGGGCTTGATAAAAAAAATGGACTTTGAAAACACCCTTGTCTACCAAGTGTTCAGCGTAATTGGTGTTGATGTGAACCATTTCTTTGAGAGTAGGCTGGGTGACACTTTTAGTCACTTTGGCACTGCAACATGTTCCAAGTTAGAATGCTTGCCGCTTAGTAAGCAAAAAAAGTTTGAGGAGCAATTCAGGAAATTTTATTTTACAATGCATGAGAAATGGCTTGCAATGATACATAGAAATATCCCTTCACCAACCAGGGCATTTGAAGTCAATGAAGCCTCACTGTGGTACCCTGCACAAGTTCTATCTCGCTTCCGTGAAGGGGTATTTTCTCCAGACATTAAAAATGACTGCTTAATTTTTGACTGCTTCAATAACTCTGACTGCACGTGTCCCACAGAATCGCATTCTTCAGGTGGACCCGTATTGGCATGGAAAGCTATATCACTGGCCAGAGTTAGCAAATTTTGAACTGGCTGTTTTGGCATTGAGCATCTAAAGTGCCATTATTTAGAGCGCCTTTTCCCATATAAAAGTTTTCATGGGAAGGAAAGAGCCAGTGTTCAGGACCAAAGACTCACTGAAGAAGTATTGTATGGTATACTACAATAAGTTTGGTTTGTAAAAAATATTTTGACCTCATATACAATGTACATACACTGTCTATATACCATGCAATATCAGTGCAGAAAGAAAGCAAAAATACAAGCAAAACGTACAATAAACACTGGAAAAACCCTGTTTCTGTTGTTTTTACTGTAGCGAAAATGTGTAACCACTGACAACCACTGTTTTTTAAAGTTATTGAAATCATTGGACGACTCTGAAAAAACCTCACCAGAATATACCGAAAATAGGAACTGAAAACAGGAAAGCCTAGATTTGTTTAAAATTAAACTTGTACATATCTTATTTTAAATACCATGGACTCTGCCTTCATGGGGAGTAAGCTTACTTATGTGTGACTTATAAATATTTAAAATAACAGTTTTTGGCTTGTCAAAATGGGGCTATTTTGACAAATACAATTGGCAGTTTAGCTTCCAAAGGCAGGCTAATGGTGGAAGGCATGCTGTCATTGTTGCATTGTCACAGCAGTGGGCGGCACAATGAGTGCAGCAGCCCACTGTTGACATTTATTTTACAGGCCCTGGGTACATGGTTGGTAGCATATGTTAGGGACCTATAGGTAAGTTAAAAATGCCTATCAGGGGTATGGCTATTTCATCATGTTGAAAGGGGAAGCACATGAACTTTACAACCAGTTAGCAGGGGTAAAGTACACAGAGTTCCATAGCCAGCAAAAATAGGCAAGGCAGAAAGTCTGAGGGTACACCATGCAAAATATGTTAATTTCAAACAACATACTCTTTGCAACCCTTTTTAATGAACAAGGAATACAGTGGGCCAACTTTCCTCACTGTATGTCTTGGAGACCCAGCCCTGCCAATGGGTTAGCAGAAAGAAGTATATGCATTTGTGTAACATGTGAATAATGTGTATGGTATATAAGCCGAAGACATGCCCTCCTGAGTGACCCCAATTATTCAGGTAATTAAGAATCAGTAGTTTAGGAAATTATGGGAGACCCACATATTGCCTTGTACAGTGAGAAAGTGGAAAGTTACATCCATTGACTGACCAATCAATCTGTTTACTCTCTAAGAGTGGGCATGCATTATGCCAGATATTGACTTTCATTTATAAATGGCCAGATCTTCAGCTGCTAGTTAACAGTGTGATTCAGAAAAGGGGGTGGTGATGAACAGAGTGTCTGAATTAAGCAGACCACTCTTACCCAGTCCAAAGATCAGGGCTTGATCCATCACCGTTATTTATCTCACTGCCCCATCCCAGCTCAGAACCTGGCTATATGCAAATTAGTCTGTCCCTGGCCCAGTGCATCATGGGAACAGGGCAGACCAAACTACCAAGCCAATTCTTCACCAGAAAGGAGACAAGCTACCGGGGACCGGTTTCTGGCATTTCAGCCTCTTCGGCCCGGCTTGCTTGAATCCTGATGGAGCAGTGAGAAAGGGACTCATGTCTGAGTATACCCTGCCACACCTATAGTGGCCAAAAACGATTCAGAAAAGGGGGTGGTGATGAACAGAGTGTCTGAATTAAGCAGACCACTCTTACCCAGTCCAAAGATCAGGGCTTGATCCATCACCGTTATTTATCTCACTGCCCCATCCCAGCTCAGAACCTGGCTATATGCAAATTAGTCTGTCCCTGGCCCAGTGCATCATGGGAACAGGGCAGACCAAACTACCAAGCCAATTCTTCACCAGAAAGGAGACAAGCTACCGGGGACCGGTTTCTGGCACTTCAGCCTCTTCGGCCCGGCTTGCTTGAATCCTGATGGAGCAGTGAGAAAGGGACTCATGTCTGAGTATACCCTGCCACACCTATAGTGGCCAAAAACGATTCAGAAAAGGGGGTGGTGATGAACAGAGTGTCTGAATTAAGCAGACCACTCTTACCCAGTCCAAAGATCAGGGCTTGATCCATCACCGTTATTTATCTCACTGCCCCATCCCAGCTCAGAACCTGGCTATATGCAAATTAGTCTGTCCCTGGCCCAGTGCATCATGGGAACAGGGCAGACCAAACTACCAAGCCAATTCTTCACCAGAAAGGAGACAAGCTACCGGGGACCGGTTTCTGGCATTTCAGCCTCTTCGGCCCGGCTTGCTTGAATCCTGATGGAGCAGTGAGAAAGGGACTCATGTCTGAGTATACCCTGCCACACCTATAGTGGCCAAAAACGATTCAGAAAAGGGGGTGGTGATGAACAGAGTGTCTGAATTAAGCAGACCACTCTTACCCAGTCCAAAGATCAGGGCTTGATCCATCACCGTTATTTATCTCACTGCCCCATCCCAGCTCAGAACCTGGCTATATGCAAATTAGTCTGTCCCTGGCCCAGTGCATCATGGGAACAGGGCAGACCAAACTACCAAGCCAATTCTTCACCAGAAAGGAGACAAGCTACCGGGGACCGGTTTCTGGCACTTCAGCCTCTTCGGCCCGGCTTGCTTGAATCCTGATGGAGCAGTGAGAAAGGGACTCATGTCTGAGTATACCCTGCCACACCTATAGTGGCCAAAAACGATTCAGAAAAGGGGGTGGTGATGAACAGAGTGTCTGAATTAAGCAGACCACTCTTACCCAGTCCAAAGATCAGGGCTTGATCCATCACCGTTATTTATCTCACTGCCCCATCCCAGCTCAGAACCTGGCTATATGCAAATTAGTCTGTCCCTGGCCCAGTGCATCATGGGAACAGGGCAGACCAAACTACCAAGCCAATTCTTCACCAGAAAGGAGACAAGCTACCGGGGACCGGTTTCTGGCATTTCAGCCTCTTCGGCCCGGCTTGCTTGAATCCTGATGGAGCAGTGAGAAAGGGACTCATGTCTGAGTATACCCTGCCACACCTATAGTGGCCAAAAACGATTCAGAAAAGGGGGTGGTGATGAACAGAGTGTCTGAATTAAGCAGACCACTCTTACCCAGTCCAAAGATCAGGGCTTGATCCATCACCGTTATTTATCTCACTGCCCCATCCCAGCTCAGAACCTGGCTATATGCAAATTAGTCTGTCCCTGGCCCAGTGCATCATGGGAACAGGGCAGACCAAACTACCAAGCCAATTCTTCACCAGAAAGGAGACAAGCTACCGGGGACCGGTTTCTGGCACTTCAGCCTCTTCGGCCCGGCTTGCTTGAATCCTGATGGAGCAGTGAGAAAGGGACTCATGTCTGAGTATACCCTGCCACACCTATAGTGGCCAAAAACGATT
Source organism: Lissotriton helveticus (assembly GCF_964261635.1). Taxonomy (NCBI): domain Eukaryota; kingdom Metazoa; phylum Chordata; class Amphibia; order Caudata; family Salamandridae; genus Lissotriton; species Lissotriton helveticus. Next base: position 570,027,070 of record NC_136071.1, on the reverse strand, counting down.
CAGAAAAGGGGGTGGTGATGAACAGAGTGTCTGAATTAAGCAGACCACTCTTACCCAGTCCAAAGATCAGGGCTTGATCCATCACCGTTATTTATCTCACTGCCCCATCCCAGCTCAGAACCTGGCTATATGCAAATTAGTCTGTCCCTGGCCCAGTGCATCATGGGAACAGGGCAGACCAAACTACCAAGCCAATTCTTCACCAGAAAGGAGACAAGCTACCGGGGACCGGTTTCTGGCATTTCAGCCTCTTCGGCCCGGCTTGCTTGAATCCTGATGGAGCAGTGAGAAAGGGACTCATGTCTGAGTATACCCTGCCACACCTATAGTGGCCAAAAACGATTCAGAAAAGGGGGTGGTGATGAACAGAGTGTCTGAATTAAGCAGACCACTCTTACCCAGTCCAAAGATCAGGGCTTGATCCATCACCGTTATTTATCTCACTGCCCCATCCCAGCTCAGAACCTGGCTATATGCAAATTAGTCTGTCCCTGGCCCAGTGCATCATGGGAACAGGGCAGACCAAACTACCAAGCCAATTCTTCACCAGAAAGGAGACAAGCTACCGGGGACCGGTTTCTGGCATTTCAGCCTCTTCGGCCCGGCTTGCTTGAATCCTGATGGAGCAGTGAGAAAGGGACTCATGTCTGAGTATACCCTGCCACACCTATAGTGGCCAAAAACGATTCAGAAAAGGGGGTGGTGATGAACAGAGTGTCTGAATTAAGCAGACCACTCTTACCCAGTCCAAAGATCAGGGCTTGATCCATCACCGTTATTTATCTCACTGCCCCATCCCAGCTCAGAACCTGGCTATATGCAAATTAGTCTGTCCCTGGCCCAGTGCATCATGGGAACAGGGCAGACCAAACTACCAAGCCAATTCTTCACCAGAAAGGAGACAAGCTACCGGGGACCGGTTTCTGGCATTTCAGCCTCTTCGGCCCGGCTTGCTTGAATCCTGATGGAGCAGTGAGAAAGGGACTCATGTCTGAGTATACCCTGCCACACCTATAGTGGCCAAAAACGATTCAGAAAAGGGGGTGGTGATGAACAGAGTGTCTGAATTAAGCAGACCACTCTTACCCAGTCCAAAGATCAGGGCTTGATCCATCACCGTTATTTATCTCACTGCCCCATCCCAGCTCAGAACCTGGCTATATGCAAATTAGTCCGTCCCTGGCCCAGTGCATCATGGGAACAGGGCAGACCAAACTACCAAGCCAATTCTTCACCAGAAAGGAGACAAGCTACCGGGGACCGGTTTCTGGCATTTCAGCCTCTTCGGCCCGGCTTGCTTGAATCCTGATGGAGCAGTGAGAAAGGGACTCATGTCTGAGTATACCCTGCCACACCTATAGTGGCCAAAAACGATTCAGAAAAGGGGGTGGTGATGAACAGAGTGTCTGAATTAAGCAGACCACTCTTACCCAGTCCAAAGATCAGGGCTTGATCCATCACCGTTATTTATCTCACTGCCCCATCCCAGCTCAGAACCTGGCTATATGCAAATTAGTCTGTCCCTGGCCCAGTGCATCATGGGAACAGGGCAGACCAAACTACCAAGCCAATTCTTCACCAGAAAGGAGACAAGCTACCGGGGACCGGTTTCTGGCATTTCAGCCTCTTCGGCCCGGCTTGCTTGAATCCTGATGGAGCAGTGAGAAAGGGACTCATGTCTGAGTATACCCTGCCACACCTATAGTGGCCAAAAACGATTCAGAAAAGGGGGTGGTGATGAACAGAGTGTCTGAATTAAGCAGACCACTCTTACCCAGTCCAAAGATCAGGGCTTGATCCATCACCGTTATTTATCTCACTGCCCCATCCCAGCTCAGAACCTGGCTATATGCAAATTAGTCTGTCCCTGGCCCAGTGCATCATGGGAACAGGGCAGACCAAACTACCAAGCCAATTCTTCACCAGAAAGGAGACAAGCTACCGGGGACCGGTTTCTGGCATTTCAGCCTCTTCGGCCCGGCTTGCTTGAATCCTGATGGAGCAGTGAGAAAGGGACTCATGTCTGAGTATACCCTGCCACACCTATAGTGGCCAAAAACGATTCAGAAAAGGGGGTGGTGATGAACAGAGTGTCTGAATTAAGCAGACCACTCTTACCCAGTCCAAAGATCAGGGCTTGATCCATCACCGTTATTTATCTCACTGCCCCATCCCAGCTCAGAACCTGGCTATATGCAAATTAGTCTGTCCCTGGCCCAGTGCATCATGGGAACAGGGCAGACCAAACTACCAAGCCAATTCTTCACCAGAAAGGAGACAAGCTACCGGGGACCGGTTTCTGGCATTTCAGCCTCTTCGGCCCGGCTTGCTTGAATCCTGATGGAGCAGTGAGAAAGGGACTCATGTCTGAGTATACCCTGCCACACCTATAGTGGCCAAAAACTAATCAGAAAAGGGGGTGGTGATGAACAGAGTGTCTGAATTAAGCAGACCACTCTTACCCAGTCCAAAGATCAGGGCTTGATCCATCACCGTTATTTATCTCACTGCCCCATCCCAGCTCAGAACCTGGCTATATGCAAATTAGTCTGTCCCTGGCCCAGTGCATCATGGGAACAGGGCAGACCAAACTACCAAGCCAATTCTTCACCAGAAAGGAGACAAGCTACCGGGGACCGGTTTCTGGCATTTCAGCCTCTTCGGCCCGGCTTGCTTGAATCCTGATGGAGCAGTGAGAAAGGGACTCATGTCTGAGTATACCCTGCCACACCTATAGTGGCCAAAAACGATTCAGAAAAGGGGGTGGTGATGAACAGAGTGTCTGAATTAAGCAGACCACTCTTACCCAGTCCAAAGATCAGGGCTTGATCCATCACCGTTATTTATCTCACTGCCCCATCCCAGCTCAGAACCTGGCTATATGCAAATTAGTCTGTCCCTGGCCCAGTGCATCATGGGAACAGGGCAGACCAAACTACCAAGCCAATTCTTCACCAGAAAGGAGACAAGCTACCGGGGACCGGTTTCTGGCATTTCAGCCTCTTCGGCCCGGCTTGCTTGAATCCTGATGGAGCAGTGAGAAAGGGACTCATGTCTGAGTATACCCTGCCACACCTATAGTGGCCAAAAACGATTCAGAAAAGGGGGTGGTGATGAACAGAGTGTCTGAATTAAGCAGACCACTCTTACCCAGTCCAAAGATCAGGGCTTGATCCATCACCGTTATTTATCTCACTGCCCCATCCCAGCTCAGAACCTGGCTATATGCAAATTAGTCTGTCCCTGGCCCAGTGCATCATGGGAACAGGGCAGACCAAACTACCAAGCCAATTCTTCACCAGAAAGGAGACAAGCTACCGGGGACCGGTTTCTGGCATTTCAGCCTCTTCGGCCCGGCTTGCTTGAATCCTGATGGAGCAGTGAGAAAGGGACTCATGTCTGAGTATACCCTGCCACACCTATAGTGGCCAAAAACGATTCAGAAAAGGGGGTGGTGATGAACAGAGTGTCTGAATTAAGCAGACCACTCTTACCCAGTCCAAAGATCAGGGCTTGATCCATCACCGTTATTTATCTCACTGCCCCATCCCAGCTCAGAACCTGGCTATATGCAAATTAGTCTGTCCCTGGCCCAGTGCATCATGGGAACAGGGCAGACCAAACTACCAAGCCAATTCTTCACCAGAAAGGAGACAAGCTACCGGGGACCGGTTTCTGGCATTTCAGCCTCTTCGGCCCGGCTTGCTTGAATCCTGATGGAGCAGTGAGAAAGGGACTCATGTCTGAGTATACCCTGCCACACCTATAGTGGCCAAAAACGATTCAGAAAAGGGGGTGGTGATGAACAGAGTGTCTGAATTAAGCAGACCACTCTTACCCAGTCCAAAGATCAGGGCTTGATCCATCACCGTTATTTATCTCACTGCCCCATCCCAGCTCAGAACCTGGCTATATGCAAATTAGTCTGTCCCTGGCCCAGTGCATCATGGGAACAGGGCAGACCAAACTACCAAGCCAATTCTTCACCAGAAAGGAGACAAGCTACCGGGGACCGGTTTCTGGCATTTCAGCCTCTTCGGCCCGGCTTGCTTGAATCCTGATGGAGCAGTGAGAAAGGGACTCATGTCTGAGTATACCCTGCCACACCTATAGTGGCCAAAAACGATTCAGAAAAGGGGGTGGTGATGAACAGAGTGTCTGAATTAAGCAGACCACTCTTACCCAGTCCAAAGATCAGGGCTTGATCCATCACCGTTATTTATCTCACTGCCCCATCCCAGCTCAGAACCTGGCTATATGCAAATTAGTCTGTCCCTGGCCCAGTGCATCATGGGAACAGGGCAGACCAAACTACCAAGCCAATTCTTCACCAGAAAGGAGACAAGCTACCGGGGACCGGTTTCTGGCATTTCAGCCTCTTCGGCCCGGCTTGCTTGAATCCTGATGGAGCAGTGAGAAAGGGACTCATGTCTGAGTATACCCTGCCACACCTATAGTGGCCAAAAACGATTCAGAAAAGGGGGTGGTGATGAACAGAGTGTCTGAATTAAGCAGACCACTCTTACCCAGTCCAAAGATCAGGGCTTGATCCATCACCGTTATTTATCTCACTGCCCCATCCCAGCTCAGAACCTGGCTATATGCAAATTAGTCTGTCCCTGGCCCAGTGCATCATGGGAACAGGGCAGACCAAACTACCAAGCCAATTCTTCACCAGAAAGGAGACAAGCTACCGGGGACCGGTTTCTGGCATTTCAGCCTCTTCGGCCCGGCTTGCTTGAATCCTGATGGAGCAGTGAGAAAGGGACTCATGTCTGAGTATACCCTGCCACACCTATAGTGGCCAAAAACGATTCAGAAAAGGGGGTGGTGATGAACAGAGTGTCTGAATTAAGCAGACCACTCTTACCCAGTCCAAAGATCAGGGCTTGATCCATCACCGTTATTTATCTCACTGCCCCATCCCAGCTCAGAACCTGGCTATATGCAAATTAGTCTGTCCCTGGCCCAGTGCATCATGGGAACAGGGCAGACCAAACTACCAAGCCAATTCTTCACCAGAAAGGAGACAAGCTACCGGGGACCGGTTTCTGGCATTTCAGCCTCTTCGGCCCGGCTTGCTTGAATCCTGATGGAGCAGTGAGAAAGGGACTCATGTCTGAGTATACCCTGCCACACCTATAGTGGCCAAAAACGATTCAGAAAAGGGGGTGGTGATGAACAGAGTGTCTGAATTAAGCAGACCACTCTTACCCAGTCCAAAGATCAGGGCTTGATCCATCACCGTTATTTATCTCACTGCCCCATCCCAGCTCAGAACCTGGCTATATGCAAATTAGTCTGTCCCTGGCCCAGTGCATCATGGGAACAGGGCAGACCAAACTACCAAGCCAATTCTTCACCAGAAAGGAGACAAGCTACCGGGGACCGGTTTCTGGCATTTCAGCCTCTTCGGCCCGGCTTGCTTGAATCCTGATGGAGCAGTGAGAAAGGGACTCATGTCTGAGTATACCCTGCCACACCTATAGTGGCCAAAAACGATTCAGAAAAGGGGGTGGTGATGAACAGAGTGTCTGAATTAAGCAGACCACTCTTACCCAGTCCAAAGATCAGGGCTTGATCCATCACCGTTATTTTGTCCACCATAAGCGTGGAAGGGTATACTCAGATGTGAGTCCCTTGCTCATTGCACCATCAGGATTCAAGCAAGCCGGGCCGAAGACGCCTGAAATGGCAGAAACCGGTCCCCGGAAGCTTGTTTCCTTCCCAGTACAAGAATTGGCTTGGTAGTTTGGTTTGCCCTGTTCCCATCATGCACTGGGACAGGAACAGACTAATTTGCATATAGCCAAGTTCTGAGCTGGGATGGTGCAGTGAGCTAAAAAACGGTGATGGATCAAGCCCTGATCTTTGGACTGGGTAAGAGTGGTCTGCTTAATTCAGGCACTCTGTTCATCACCACCCCCTTTTCTGAATCATTTTGTCCACCATAAGCGTGGAAGGGTATACTCAGATGTGAGTCCCTTGCTCATTGCACCATCAGGATTCAAGCAAGCCGGGCCGAAGACGCCTGAAATGGCAGAAACCGGTCCCCGGAAGCTTGTTTCCTTCCCAGTACAAGAATTGGCTTGGTAGTTTGGTTTGCCCTGTTCCCATCATGCACTGGGACAGGAACAGACTAATTTGCATATAGCCAAGTTCTGAGCTGGGATGGTGCAGTGAGCTAAAAAACGGTGATGGATCAAGCCCTGATCTTTGGACTGGGTAAGAGTGGTCTGCTTAATTCAGGCACTCTGTTCATCACCACCCCCTTTTCTGAATCATTTTGTCCACCATAAGCGTGGAAGGGTATACTCAGATGTGAGTCCCTTGCTCATTGCACCATCAGGATTCAAGCAAGCCGGGCCGAAGACGCCTGAAATGGCAGAAACCGGTCCCCGGAAGCTTGTTTCCTTCCCAGTACAAGAATTGGCTTGGTAGTTTGGTTTGCCCTGTTCCCATCATGCACTGGGACAGGAACAGACTAATTTGCATATAGCCAAGTTCTGAGCTGGGATGGTGCAGTGAGCTAAAAAACGGTGATGGATCAAGCCCTGATCTTTGGACTGGGTAAGAGTGGTCTGCTTAATTCAGGCACTCTGTTCATCACCACCCCCTTTTCTGAATCATTTTGTCCACCATAAGCGTGGAAGGGTATACTCAGATGTGAGTCCCTTGCTCATTGCACCATCAGGATTCAAGCAAGCCGGGCCGAAGACGCCTGAAATGGCAGAAACCGGTCCCCGGAAGCTTGTTTCCTTCCCAGTACAAGAATTGGCTTGGTAGTTTGGTTTGCCCTGTTCCCATCATGCACTGGGACAGGAACAGACTAATTTGCATATAGCCAAGTTCTGAGCTGGGATGGTGCAGTGAGCTAAAAAACGGTGATGGATCAAGCCCTGATCTTTGGACTGGGTAAGAGTGGTCTGCTTAATTCAGGCACTCTGTTCATCACCACCCCCTTTTCTGAATCATTTTGTCCACCATAAGCGTGGAAGGGTATACTCAGATGTGAGTCCCTTGCTCATTGCACCATCAGGATTCAAGCAAGCCGGGCCGAAGACGCCTGAAATGGCAGAAACCGGTCCCCGGAAGCTTGTTTCCTTCCCAGTACAAGAATTGGCTTGGTAGTTTGGTTTGCCCTGTTCCCATCATGCACTGGGACAGGAACAGACTAATTTGCATATAGCCAAGTTCTGAGCTGGGATGGTGCAGTGAGCTAAAAAACGGTGATGGATCAAGCCCTGATCTTTGGACTGGGTAAGAGTGGTCTGCTTAATTCAGGCACTCTGTTCATCACCACCCCCTTTTCTGAATCATTTTGTCCACCATAAGCGTGGAAGGGTATACTCAGATGTGAGTCCCTTGCTCATTGCACCATCAGGATTCAAGCAAGCCGGGCCGAAGACGCCTGAAATGGCAGAAACCGGTCCCCGGAAGCTTGTTTCCTTCCCAGTACAAGAATTGGCTTGGTAGTTTGGTTTGCCCTGTTCCCATCATGCACTGGGACAGGAACAGACTAATTTGCATATAGCCAAGTTCTGAGCTGGGATGGTGCAGTGAGCTAAAAAACGGTGATGGATCAAGCCCTGATCTTTGGACTGGGTAAGAGTGGTCTGCTTAATTCAGGCACTCTGTTCATCACCACCCCCTTTTCTGAATCATTTTGTCCACCATAAGCGTGGAAGGGTATACTCAGATGTGAGTCCCTTGCTCATTGCACCATCAGGATTCAAGCAAGCCGGGCCGAAGACGCCTGAAATGGCAGAAACCGGTCCCCGGAAGCTTGTTTCCTTCCCAGTACAAGAATTGGCTTGGTAGTTTGGTTTGCCCTGTTCCCATCATGCACTGGGACAGGAACAGACTAATTTGCATATAGCCAAGTTCTGAGCTGGGATGGTGCAGTGAGCTAAAAAACGGTGATGGATCAAGCCCTGATCTTTGGACTGGGTAAGAGTGGTCTGCTTAATTCAGGCACTCTGTTCATCACCACCCCCTTTTCTGAATCATTTTGTCCACCATAAGCGTGGAAGGGTATACTCAGATGTGAGTCCCTTGCTCATTGCACCATCAGGATTCAAGCAAGCCGGGCCGAAGACGCCTGAAATGGCAGAAACCGGTCCCCGGAAGCTTGTTTCCTTCCCAGTACAAGAATTGGCTTGGTAGTTTGGTTTGCCCTGTTCCCATCATGCACTGGGACAGGAACAGACTAATTTGCATATAGCCAAGTTCTGAGCTGGGATGGTGCAGTGAGCTAAAAAACGGTGATGGATCAAGCCCTGATCTTTGGACTGGGTAAGAGTGGTCTGCTTAATTCAGGCACTCTGTTCATCACCACCCCCTTTTCTGAATCATTTTGTCCACCATAAGCGTGGAAGGGTATACTCAGATGTGAGTCCCTTGCTCATTGCACCATCAGGATTCAAGCAAGCCGGGCCGAAGACGCCTGAAATGGCAGAAACCGGTCCCCGGAAGCTTGTTTCCTTCCCAGTACAAGAATTGGCTTGGTAGTTTGGTTTGCCCTGTTCCCATCATGCACTGGGACAGGAACAGACTAATTTGCATATAGCCAAGTTCTGAGCTGGGATGGTGCAGTGAGCTAAAAAACGGTGATGGATCAAGCCCTGATCTTTGGACTGGGTAAGAGTGGTCTGCTTAATTCAGGCACTCTGTTCATCACCACCCCCTTTTCTGAATCATTTTGTCCACCATAAGCGTGGAAGGGTATACTCAGATGTGAGTCCCTTGCTCATTGCACCATCAGGATTCAAGCAAGCCGGGCCGAAGACGCCTGAAATGGCAGAAACCGGTCCCCGGAAGCTTGTTTCCTTCCCAGTACAAGAATTGGCTTGGTAGTTTGGTTTGCCCTGTTCCCATCATGCACTGGGACAGGAACAGACTAATTTGCATATAGCCAAGTTCTGAGCTGGGATGGTGCAGTGAGCTAAAAAACGGTGATGGATCAAGCCCTGATCTTTGGACTGGGTAAGAGTGGTCTGCTTAATTCAGGCACTCTGTTCATCACCACCCCCTTTTCTGAATCATTTTGTCCACCATAAGCGTGGAAGGGTATACTCAGATGTGAGTCCCTTGCTCATTGCACCATCAGGATTCAAGCAAGCCGGGCCGAAGACGCCTGAAATGGCAGAAACCGGTCCCCGGAAGCTTGTTTCCTTCCCAGTACAAGAATTGGCTTGGTAGTTTGGTTTGCCCTGTTCCCATCATGCACTGGGACAGGAACAGACTAATTTGCATATAGCCAAGTTCTGAGCTGGGATGGTGCAGTGAGCTAAAAAACGGTGATGGATCAAGCCCTGATCTTTGGACTGGGTAAGAGTGGTCTGCTTAATTCAGGCACTCTGTTCATCACCACCCCCTTTTCTGAATCATTTTGTCCACCATAAGCGTGGAAGGGTATACTCAGATGTGAGTCCCTTGCTCATTGCACCATCAGGATTCAAGCAAGCCGGGCCGAAGACGCCTGAAATGGCAGAAACCGGTCCCCGGAAGCTTGTTTCCTTCCCAGTACAAGAATTGGCTTGGTAGTTTGGTTTGCCCTGTTCCCATCATGCACTGGGACAGGAACAGACTAATTTGCATATAGCCAAGTTCTGAGCTGGGATGGTGCAGTGAGCTAAAAAACGGTGATGGATCAAGCCCTGATCTTTGGACTGGGTAAGAGTGGTCTGCTTAATTCAGGCACTCTGTTCATCACCACCCCCTTTTCTGAATCATTTTGTCCACCATAAGCGTGGAAGGGTATACTCAGATGTGAGTCCCTTGCTCATTGCACCATCAGGATTCAAGCAAGCCGGGCCGAAGACGCCTGAAATGGCAGAAACCGGTCCCCGGAAGCTTGTTTCCTTCCCAGTACAAGAATTGGCTTGGTAGTTTGGTTTGCCCTGTTCCCATCATGCACTGGGACAGGAACAGACTAATTTGCATATAGCCAAGTTCTGAGCTGGGATGGTGCAGTGAGCTAAAAAACGGTGATGGATCAAGCCCTGATCTTTGGACTGGGTAAGAGTGGTCTGCTTAATTCAGGCACTCTGTTCATCACCACCCCCTTTTCTGAATCATTTTGTCCACCATAAGCGTGGAAGGGTATACTCAGATGTGAGTCCCTTGCTCATTGCACCATCAGGATTCAAGCAAGCCGGGCCGAAGACGCCTGAAATGGCAGAAACCGGTCCCCGGAAGCTTGTTTCCTTCCCAGTACAAGAATTGGCTTGGTAGTTTGGTTTGCCCTGTTCCCATCATGCACTGGGACAGGAACAGACTAATTTGCATATAGCCAAGTTCTGAGCTGGGATGGTGCAGTGAGCTAAAAAACGGTGATGGATCAAGCCCTGATCTTTGGACTGGGTAAGAGTGGTCTGCTTAATTCAGGCACTCTGTTCATCACCACCCCCTTTTCTGAATCATTTTGTCCACCATAAGCGTGGAAGGGTATACTCAGATGTGAGTCCCTTGCTCATTGCACCATCAGGATTCAAGCAAGCCGGGCCGAAGACGCCTGAAATGGCAGAAACCGGTCCCCGGAAGCTTGTTTCCTTCCCAGTACAAGAATTGGCTTGGTAGTTTGGTTTGCCCTGTTCCCATCATGCACTGGGACAGGAACAGACTAATTTGCATATAGCCAAGTTCTGAGCTGGGATGGTGCAGTGAGCTAAAAAACGGTGATGGATCAAGCCCTGATCTTTGGACTGGGTAAGAGTGGTCTGCTTAATTCAGGCACTCTGTTCATCACCACCCCCTTTTCTGAATCATTTTGTCCACCATAAGCGTGGAAGGGTATACTCAGATGTGAGTCCCTTGCTCATTGCACCATCAGGATTCAAGCAAGCCGGGCCGAAGACGCCTGAAATGGCAGAAACCGGTCCCCGGAAGCTTGTTTCCTTCCCAGTACAAGAATTGGCTTGGTAGTTTGGTTTGCCCTGTTCCCATCATGCACTGGGACAGGAACAGACTAATTTGCATATAGCCAAGTTCTGAGCTGGGATGGTGCAGTGAGCTAAAAAACGGTGATGGATCAAGCCCTGATCTTTGGACTGGGTAAGAGTGGTCTGCTTAATTCAGGCACTCTGTTCATCACCACCCCCTTTTCTGAATCATTTTGTCCACCATAAGCGTGGAAGGGTATACTCAGATGTGAGTCCCTTGCTCATTGCACCATCAGGATTCAAGCAAGCCGGGCCGAAGACGCCTGAAATGGCAGAAACCGGTCCCCGGAAGCTTGTTTCCTTCCCAGTACAAGAATTGGCTTGGTAGTTTGGTTTGCCCTGTTCCCATCATGCACTGGGACAGGAACAGACTAATTTGCATATAGCCAAGTTCTGAGCTGGGATGGTGCAGTGAGCTAAAAAACGGTGATGGATCAAGCCCTGATCTTTGGACTGGGTAAGAGTGGTCTGCTTAATTCAGGCACTCTGTTCATCACCACCCCCTTTTCTGAATCATTTTGTCCACCATAAGCGTGGAAGGGTATACTCAGATGTGAGTCCCTTGCTCATTGCACCATCAGGATTCAAGCAAGCCGGGCCGAAGACGCCTGAAATGGCAGAAACCGGTCCCCGGAAGCTTGTTTCCTTCCCAGTACAAGAATTGGCTTGGTAGTTTGGTTTGCCCTGTTCCCATCATGCACTGGGACAGGAACAGACTAATTTGCATATAGCCAAGTTCTGAGCTGGGATGGTGCAGTGAGCTAAAAAACGGTGATGGATCAAGCCCTGATCTTTGGACTGGGTAAGAGTGGTCTGCTTAATTCAGGCACTCTGTTCATCACCACCCCCTTTTCTGAATCATTTTGTCCACCATAAGCGTGGAAGGGTATACTCAGATGTGAGTCCCTTGCTCATTGCACCATCAGGATTCAAGCAAGCCGGGCCGAAGACGCCTGAAATGGCAGAAACCGGTCCCCGGAAGCTTGTTTCCTTCCCAGTACAAGAATTGGCTTGGTAGTTTGGTTTGCCCTGTTCCCATCATGCACTGGGACAGGAACAGACTAATTTGCATATAGCCAAGTTCTGAGCTGGGATGGTGCAGTGAGCTAAAAAACGGTGATGGATCAAGCCCTGATCTTTGGACTGGGTAAGAGTGGTCTGCTTAATTCAGGCACTCTGTTCATCACCACCCCCTTTTCTGAATCATTTTGTCCACCATAAGCGTGGAAGGGTATACTCAGATGTGAGTCCCTTGCTCTGTGGTAAATAAATAAATAATACCCTATTTTTGGATGAATGAATAAATAACAGATAGCTCAATAAATAAGAGTCAAGATTCGAGGTAGTAGGAGTTTCTGCAGGTTTATTACAGCATAAGGACAGGATCAGGACAACCTGCATAGGAACAGAATGACAGGGCCCAGCAGGACAACTGGGACCCAGCAGGGGAAAAAGAGGCCCAGCAGCTGCTGGGGCTAGGTCTGGGATGAGCGCGCTAACATTTAATAACATAACATTGATATATATACATAGCGCGAACATATAGCATTACATTGCAGTAGGCGTAACAGTGGGTGGAGCAGAAGGCGTGACGCGTAACAGTCGCGAGAGATAACAGTAAAAAGAGGTGTAACTGGGAGTATACATAGACATGTGATGTGAACGTAACAGAATATGTCATGAATGGGCGGAAACATAGGAGGGGGCTACCTAAGGAGCCGGGACCTCTAACCTAATGGTGCGCGAAAACTGGCAATGACGTGTTACTAGGAGAAGCTGGGGGCTGCGAACTCTGTGCTAGGAGCAGAGACTAGAGTCTGGAGGGTCGGAGCGACATGTACCTAAACCCTATCTGGTATCTAATGTTTAGGGAACATGTTGATATGAACTAGAAGTCATGAGGGGAGAGGCTAACCTGATTCTAAGACTGGACCATGCATTATTCTACATGTAGTGCGTGAAGAATATTAAATGACCATTAAATACAGTATTTCTCTAACGTGGAGCCGAGTAGGCTAGACAATGACGGAAACTATTGATGCAGTTCAGTAGCTTAGGAATGCAGAGGAGGAGGACTGAACTGATAGCAGGAACTATAACATACTTTTGGCAGACTCAGAGGCAGAGCCGGGGTGCACCGAGCACTGCGAGGCAGGAAGTAAGTGAAGGGTCGAGGATACAGGTGGGGGCTGTATCGCTCCTCAGCGAGGCTTTCAGAAAACAGGAGCTGAATCTGTGGTCCGGGCCCTTTTGAGGCCTGGAAACGGGGACTTTATAATTGAATAACGTGCACACTGAGAAACGTGGCAACATTACTTACATAGGCCTGATATTCGTAGTATTCACGAGGACTGGAAACTAACATACTAGAGGTGGACACAACTGCAATTGCGTCTTTAATCAGAAATGGGGAATAACATATGCATATTGGTCATGCACACATAACATATGATGGATGGGGCGTAGGGACACAGAACATGGCAAAATTTACTTTTCCACATTCCCTCCTTGTCACTACGTTTCCATCAGGAAACATCAATATTCATGATACCGTCTATCATTTCATACAGTACCATTTGCTCGTCTCGAATTGTCTTGGAACGGGATTTAGAACGGGGCTTGGGACGGGGAGTACAAGAGGTAGCACACATGCTGCAAATCGCAGGGCCACATTGTATACAGAGGCAGCAGCTAAATATGATCGCTACTGCAATACCTAGGAAGGACAGGACTTTCCAACCCCATGCGGAAATTATATTCCAGAACCAACCTGACCATGTCCAGGTGCCTGGATCTTGGTGTAACAGATGGGCAATTTTATGGAGTCTGGTTATAGCTGAATAAACAGACGGCGCGTTATTTGGAATGAAAATACAACAACTGGATCCGAGAATTCTACAGGCCCCGCCCCTATCGGCCAGTATGACGTCAAGGACGAGACGATTCTGTAAAACGACAATTCTCATAAAGGATTGCTCTTCAGTTAAGTTACCTAGAGCGGAGGCAGTCTCATCTACTACTGCTTCAAGGGTTCTTGTTAACCTACGAATAAGCTTACTATTTACAATTGTACCTAAATAAGGGAAAACACCTTTATCTATATCAATGAATTGCTCTGCGGCAGTTTCAGTATAATCGACAATCGGGAGATTTCTCTTGTGTCTAGTGTGTACTAAGAAAGAATTCCTATGATAGTCAGGTGGGGCTAGAAAAACAGGTGGCAGTAGGAAAGCAATGTAACAGGTTCCCTCCCAATCGAGGGGCAGACGGACATATGCAGTTTGACCACAAATAAAATAAGAATGACGTGAAGCTTTGAAAATAGATTTCCCACTGTCACTATACTGGATAACAGTAGTACATTCACTATGACCTATATGTACAGAACCATAACTACGGACACATAATTCGCCTTTGACTGGTAGTACTGAAATAGCGGGTGAGTCTGGAGTAGTATCAGACTGAACATTCAGGACCATGAAATTCGACGAATAATTTCCTATATTATATACTTCATTTTCTAAATCTAAACCTGTTCTGTGGGGGAAACCTTGCTTGTCTGGGAAACATGCACTGTTAAGAAAAGACATATCTGTTGAGGATGACGTTAACGTGGACCATGCTCCACACGAACCATTGTGTGAGAATGGATAAGGAAACAGTGGCAGAACTCCCTTCGGTGTCTGGAAAGGGGGGAGTCGACCACACACCCAACAATTAGTGGTATTGCTGGTCTGGTGTGAATAATGTAACATACGGATGAATGTGTTATTACGCATTGCGAGGCGGTATGAATATTCGTGAGGAGGCAGATCACTAAACGTGTGCTCTACTGTAGCATGAGCAGACATATTTACATGAGGAACTGAAAAACACAGATAGAAAGCATAGCTGGTGCAGGAAATCATTATGCTGAGAAATAAGACGAAACTCAGAAAAACGATACATTGGAGTGAACTTCGACTGATTCTCTCACTATGGGGGTCTATTTTATACATGTCAGAAACAATTCAACCGTTTCACCTAGGGGAGGACTTATACAATCAAACTGGCTGACTTATTAGACCTGAGCTTTAACTTATACTCCTGTTGCGGAGTTTTCTCTAACAAGGGAGGGGTTGTAATAATGTTCGGTGCGGGACAGTCCTTTAAAACAATGTTCTGGCAACCCTTTGAATCCTGGGAAATGTTCTTGGAAATGTTTTTGAAGACGGGCTTCGGTCCTTTGAAAAGTTTTACATGAGAAAGGTGTACCCACCCCTTCCTGCCTTCCAACTTGACGGCAGTTCGGGTGGTCAAGAGGACCTGACGTGGCTCCTTCCAACGTGGTTCCAGCGGACTTGATCTGTCAAAATTTCTGATCATCACCAAGGAACCTGGAACGATCTCGTGCGGTGCCACCTCGGTATTGTCTGGAAATGCGGCGGCAACCTGTGAACGACATGAGTTGAGGGCAGACATCAAGGAAGCTAGGTAATCTGTCAGCATATTACATGAAACATCGGTAATACTTCGGGGTCTAGGAGTACCCCACATGTTAGGGGGGCGGCCGAAAACGACCTCATACGGGGACAGACCTGATCTGGAATGTGCGACCATACGCATGTAAAACAGAGCGACTGGCAAAGCTACTAACCAGTCCACACCCTTGTCTTTACAGACTTTTGCTATACGGATTTTCAGAGTCTGATTATGTCTCTCGACTAGTCCAGCTGCTTCTGGATGGCGTACACAATGGAACTTCCACTGGTACCCTAACAACAGGGAAACGTGCTTCATCAACTCAGATGAGAATGGCTGACCGTTATCAGAATATACGACTCTAGGGAGTCCATATCGAGGGAAGAACTCACGAACCAACTGCTTGGCAGTGGTCGCGGCTGTGTAATCTGGGACTGGATATGCTTCTGTCCATCTGGACAAAGCGCATACAACTACAAGGACATACTTGAAACCTCGACATCGCTCCATTTGAATATAATCCATCTGGAGGACCTCAAAAGGGTGGTCAGGAGGCTGGAAACCACCTTGTTCCACCGGGACACCTTTACCTGGATTAAACTGACAACATATCATACAGGTACGGACTTTCTGCTTGGCTGCAGCTCGTAAATGCTTGTTGAACCAAATGTTCTGGATACTGTCTAACATAGCTTTCTCTCCTAAATGTGCTGGACTATGTGCGGTATTGATAATGACTTGAACCATAGAATCGGGGAGAAACCATGTGGCTCTACCCTTCGTTAACCATCCTTGATCTGTCTGGACCCCTCCTTGTACAGACCATTTCTTGATTTCATCGGGAGTAGCATGTGACTGGATATCTATGACATCTTGTGTAGGGTCCTTAACTGTCATGCATGTAGTCAGATCTGGAATATGTGTCTTGTTTACTGGAATGTCTGGAGTCTGTGCTGTAAGCTTGGCTGTGCGGTCTGCTAAATCATTACCTTGGGAAATAATGTCAGTAACTTTCGTATGTGCTTTGCACTTCATGATAGCAATAGATGTCGGTAAATGTATGGCATCTAACAGGGCTTGAATAAGGAGACCATGCTGAATCTTGGTTCCATGAGAAGTCATGAAACCTCTCTCCTGCCAGAGCACTCCGAAGTCGTGTACAACTCCAAATGCGTAACGTGAATCTGTGTAAACATTAACTTTCAGGTTCTTGGCGTGTATGCAGGCATGTGTCAGAGCAACTAGCTCTGCTGCTTGAGCGGACAGAGTATCAATACGGTGTGTTTCAATAACTTCAGTGTCAGTAGTCACTGCATACGCGGCGACTAGTTCTCCTGTACTAGTTCTCATACATGAACCATCCACATAAAGTGTCAGGTCAGGATCTGATAACGGAATATCTGTCAGGTCTTGTCTTGGCTTAGTCGTAATGTTAACTACTTCCACACAATCATGTGGGTCTGGATTTGAATTAACTGATGGTAACAGTGTAGCAGGATTCAGAACGTTGCAGCGTCTAATTTCTATGTGTGGCTGGAACAGTGTCAATTCATAACCTGTTAAACGTGCAATTGTCAAGTGCTGAGTTTGTGTTCGGTTTAAAAGAACTTCTACTGAATGTGGAACTTGTACTGTCAGGGAGTGTCCTAAAACTATGGAATCACTTTGTCTGATAGCTAGTGCTGTGGCTGCAACTGACTTGAGGCACGCAGGCAACGCCTGGGCGACTGGATCTAATGTGCTCGAAAAATAAGCACAGGGCTTGTATTGACCTGCTTGATCTTGCGTGAGAACAGATAATGCTGTACCTTCGCGTTCAGTAACGAAAAGTGTAAAAGGCTTACTGTAGTTCGGTGTAGCTAGAACTGGAGCTTGACATAGGGCTTTCTTTAACTCGTTGAAACTAAGTGTATGGTCAGATGTCCAAGGGAGGACAGTCGATACGGCTGCCTCCTGTGTCGTTAACTGTATCAGTGGCTTGGCTAGGAATGCATACTGGGGAATCCATTGTCTACAATAAGAAGTAAGGCCGATAAAAGCACGTACCTCCTTCTGGGTTCTGGGCTGGGGAAGATTCGCTATTAACTGGATACGGTCGGGTGTCAACTGCCTACCCCTCTTGGACAGCAAGTGTCCTAAGTATACCACTTGCTGGACACAGAATTGAAGCTTTGAAGGTGACACTTTGTGCCCCATCTCGGCTAGAAAATACAGAACTGTAAGTGATGCTCGCTCGCAAGCACGTTCAGAACGGGCTGTGATCAGTAGATCATCGACATACTGGAGCAGGGCAGTGTCAGTTGGCATGTGAATATTGTCTAGTTGTCTCTTGAGTGCTTGACTGTAAATACTAGGGCTTTCTGTGAAACCTTGAGGAGCGCGTGTAAACATATAGCTCCTTCCATTTAAACAAAATCCGAAAAGAAACTGGCTGTCTGGATGAATTGGTACACTGAAAAATGCATTCTTGAGGTCAATAACAGTGAAAAACATGGCTTCAGAATCAATGGCTGTTAACAGGGAAGAAATATCTGGGACAACTGGATACTGAGGAATAATACATTTATTAAGCTCTCGTAAATCAATCACTAATCGATATACTGGGGGTGCATTTGGATCAGTACGTTTCATGACTGGAATGATCGGAGAATTGCATACATTGGAGTCAGTTTCTACAACTACTCCTTGAGCCATGAGCTCGTCAATAATTTTGGATAAGGCTGCTACAGCCTCAGGTGGCAATCTGTACTGTCTGATTCGGGGTAACACTACACCTGGTTTGAGAGTCACGCGATGGGGTGTGATTTGCATGTAACCTACATCAGTTGGACCTTGCGCCCATAAATGCTGCGGAACATTAGACAATCTTGAATCAAAATCTCGTAACACATAGTGACCCTTAAAGTCACGTAGAAACAGACGTATTCCCTCTGGGGAACAGCAAATAACTGCACCTAATTCTTTCAATGTCTTAATGCCTAATAGATTTTCGGGACATGACTTAGTAAGTAACAGATCAGTAGTACGGGACAATGGACCTACTTCTAGAGTAACTGGCTTTGATATCTCATTAACTATGGGTTTTCCTGAAAATCCAAGGGAAACATTTCTTGAGCCTGAGAGCGGAGCCCCTGGAACTTCGGCGTGACTAATTGTGGTCCTACTTGCCCCTGTATCGATCAAGAACTTTCTGTCTTTCCCTAATACTTGACTATGAACATAGGGACCTTCTTGGTCTACAGGTATCTCGATGAGAGGCAAGCCTACCTCCCTCTCTAGGCTGTTTCATGAATATGACTGGTACTCTGGATACTCAGACTGTGCATACTGGTACATCTGTGATGTAACGTGCTGTGTTGCAGCAATAGGCTGCGGTACTGTAACTATCTGTTGTGCATTCTGTGACTGAGGAATCTGTGAAACTTGTTCTTGTCTAGGCGGACGTGGTCTTTCTTTAGTCTTACCAGTAGCTATATTATGTTTCAGAACTGCACACTCGTTTATAAAATGACCTGGCTGTTTACAATAATTGCAGTTCCCTTTAACGGGAGCCGCAGGATGACTGGCTTGATTCGGACCCCTCTTCTGACTGTCTTGAGGAATAGATTGTGCAACTAGCACTTTCATTTTCGTGTCTTTCATACGTTTTCTCTCGTGTTCTTGCTCTTCTCTGATTCTATTCTGGTGATACTGGAGCATCTGGAGCATCTGGGACGGAGTATTTGCTTGCCAGGTGCTTTCGACTTTCAAAACTCGGTTTTTAATTTGTGGACTTGAATTCTCGACTAATTTGGTAACGAAAAGATGAGGGTATGACTCACTACTTGTCTTGAGACCACTGTTAATACTGAAACATTTCTCGAATCTAGAATAAAAATCACTAATGTCTTCATCTTGTTTCTGCTTACAGGCTGAGATTGCATCCCAGTCTTCTTTCCTAGTTGTCAATAATCTGGGTAAAACTTGAATCAACAATTCTGGTAATTCTTTACATTTATCTCCAAGACCGGTACCTGGTACTCGTGCCTTGTCTTCAGCTTCTAGAGCTGTCCAATCGATCTTTTTCTCTCCCACCTCCCATTCTTTTTCCTTTAACTTTTCGTACACCCCTGCGGGTAGCAGGACCTTTAACATTTTAATGATATCTGGGTAAGTGTATTCTCCCATACGGAGCATGTCTTTTAATTCTCTATGGAACCCTGCTGGATCTTTGTCATGACAGGGAATTAATTTTTTCATTTCTAAGAGTTCCATCTTTGAAATTGGAGTGTATACAAACACTCGTTGCATTACGCCACCCGCCCCTTGGACTGGGTGGACTTCTCGTAACGGATTCTGTCTGTCTATGTAAAACGATTTACTTTCTGGGGGTGAGACATGAACAAAATGCGGGTTCAAAAACGTTCTATATTTGTGGCGCTGTTCTAGAATGACAATAATTAAGTCCGTACCTAGACCTCTCCATTTATACTGGAGTAACTCGTTCAGGATATCGTGTAACGGGCCTGGATCAGAATGTTGACCCTCATACAGAATAATGAGGTGCTGGATCATATACATACCCACCAGTCGTTGCTCGGCTGGGGGCAGTTTCAGAAACATTTGTGCCACTATTTCGTCTGGAAAAGTGGTAGAATCAGTAATCCATCGGACTGCTGATCGGGCTAGTTCTTGTTCATGCATGGTACTTAACTCACTATAACCGACTCGTGATTTCAGAATGTGATCGGTAGCTTGAAATACTTGTTCTAGAGAACCTTGTTCTGGTGCTGGATGATGAAAAACAGACTTGGGTTCTAGGCGTAAATGGCGATCTGGAAATCTGGATTTTCCTACATACGCTATTCTGGCGGGATTCTCGTTCTCTTCCTCTTCAGGATCAGAGATACTTTCTTTCTCGCTTACTTGTGCTGCTTTACGCTGTTCGTGTAACCTTACTATTTCTTTACGAATTTTCTTGTACATACTCTCCATGGCACTGACGGTCTTGTGCTTACCCTCGGCTATATTATCACTCCACCTTGTCAGGATTCTCATTTCGGCGGGATCTTTAGACGGGTAATCTTGTTCTCTTATTAGACAATTGATCAGGAACTTTAATATCATGAGCTGAATCTCGGCTTTCCTTTGAGACATAATCTCGCCAATACTTTCTGGATCATCCCCTGTACGGATGAAACGATATATTCTGTCTAGATCTTCTTTCATATTCGGCAAGGTGACTAGATACTCGGTCACTCTCCTTACACGTAAGGAATATAAAACCATAGTATATTCGCCTGGAACTGGATCATAAACACATTCGTTAAGGGCTTGCCTGATTTCTGTAACAGACTTATTACTTTTAGGAGTACGCTGTGATGCTTGAGCATGTAATTCGAGTGCTGATAAACGCTTGTGTGGCGGCGGGGTTTGGGGAGGACCTCCTCCTGCGGCCCCTAGACTGGAATCGTCGACTGACATTCTTCGTGCTTGCAGGGTCGGTAATTGTAACGTGGGCTGAACTTGTATGGCAGGCTGACCCGGGGGTACCGTAACAGGTACTCCGGTGTCTGGAGGAACGGGAAGTGCCTGATTTACAGGGACAGGTGGAGCGCGAACTGGATTTGCATATTCGGGGACTGTGTCGTCCAAATAGGACGAAATAAAAATATCAGCTGCGGTCGGTTTGTGACGTAGCTTGGTCGGAACTAATGGTGGCGGGAAATTACCGGATGCCTCTGGGGTCGCCTTTGGCAAGCCCTCGGCAAGGAGAGGATACATACCCTTAATAAGGGCATGCCTCTGTCTGTCTGACTGTTCGGTTTTGACTTGTTCACCTATCTCGATCAATTCTCTTTCTTGGGCTCGTTCTTGGGATTCTCTACTTGACTCTGACTTTCTGACTTCCTTTTCCGTTCTTTTATGAGCTTCCTTACGCCATAACTCGATGGCATCTTTCTGTGACTGTCTGGCTTTCTTTTTCCATAATGCTTCTTCTACTCGCATGATACATTCGGCATCCCATGTACCCGATACGGGCCATCTATACTTTTCTTCTAACTGTTTGGTATACTCTACCCATAAATCTAGATACAATATGGCGCTTATGCCATGTTTCTGATACATAAAGTGACCTGGACTGTCCCTAGGCGGAACAGGAACTGCTGCTTCCAGCAGACCCTTTCTAGTTTTTAACTGACGTAACTTTGAAAAGAGCGGCATTCTAAACTTGAATCGGAACACAATACAATACACGAAAAACAATAACAATTGGGAAAACAATTCAGGCATACCACGACATTGGAAATACATTAAACAACATTATAAATAACAGTTCGAACAGAATACTACCTGAAAAAACTGAAAACAGAAACAGAACAGAATTTCTCGAGAACGGAACAGACTAGAGTTACTGGATGCACTGCTAAAACAGTACGGAACATACCGGTCCCATAAAGGAACACATCAAGACCCGTATCCACCTAGGTGAACACTTCGTTTGTGGGCTTGGGTACCACCAACCCACGGACCAGGAGTCAATTTAGACTGACCCTGTCTAGACACTACCCCAGCAATGGTACTCACCGGGCAGCACGGAACGGAAGGCCTCGGACGGGACTGGACTACGACGACGAACTTCGGACTCCGGACTTCAATTACGGGTGGACCTCCGGATACCTCGGACCTTGGACTCTCGGCTTGGGCTCTGGTCGGGACTCGCCGCGTTCCTCCACCGTCTCGTTCGGATGCTGGACCGCCTCCTCCGTCTCCCCCGTGGGCCTGAGGGATACTTGAGCAGAAATATCTGCCACTGCGCAGAAGAGTTCCGTCACGACTGCAGAGGGTCAGGGGGTCGGCGTGGCTTCACCGACGCGTGGGGAAAGGGCAAGTCCCTATTCGGGCGCCATTATGTGGTAAATAAATAAATAATACCCTATTTTTGGATGAATGAATAAATAACAGATAGCTCAATAAATAAGAGTCAAGATTCGAGGTAGTAGGAGTTTCTGCAGGTTTATTACAGCATAAGGACAGGATCAGGACAACCTGCATAGGAACAGAATGACAGGGCCCAGCAGGACAACTGGGACCCAGCAGGGGAAAAAGAGGCCCAGCAGCTGCTGGGGCTAGGTCTGGGATGAGCGCGCTAACATTTAATAACATAACATTGATATATATACATAGCGCGAACATATAGCATTACATTGCAGTAGGCGTAACAGTGGGTGGAGCAGAAGGCGTGACGCGTAACAGTCGCGAGAGATAACAGTAAAAAGAGGTGTAACTGGGAGTATACATAGACATGTGATGTGAACGTAACAGAATATGTCATGAATGGGCGGAAACATAGGAGGGGGCTACCTAAGGAGCCGGGACCTCTAACCTAATGGTGCGCGAAAACTGGCAATGACGTGTTACTAGGAGAAGCTGGGGGCTGCGAACTCTGTGCTAGGAGCAGAGACTAGAGTCTGGAGGGTCGGAGCGACATGTACCTAAACCCTATCTGGTATCTAATGTTTAGGGAACATGTTGATATGAACTAGAAGTCATGAGGGGAGAGGCTAACCTGATTCTAAGACTGGACCATGCATTATTCTACATGTAGTGCGTGAAGAATATTAAATGACCATTAAATACAGTATTTCTCTAACGTGGAGCCGAGTAGGCTAGACAATGACGGAAACTATTGATGCAGTTCAGTAGCTTAGGAATGCAGAGGAGGAGGACTGAACTGATAGCAGGAACTATAACATACTTTTGGCAGACTCAGAGGCAGAGCCGGGGTGCACCGAGCACTGCGAGGCAGGAAGTAAGTGAAGGGTCGAGGATACAGGTGGGGGCTGTATCGCTCCTCAGCGAGGCTTTCAGAAAACAGGAGCTGAATCTGTGGTCCGGGCCCTTTTGAGGCCTGGAAACGGGGACTTTATAATTGAATAACGTGCACACTGAGAAACGTGGCAACATTACTTACATAGGCCTGATATTCGTAGTATTCACGAGGACTGGAAACTAACATACTAGAGGTGGACACAACTGCAATTGCGTCTTTAATCAGAAATGGGGAATAACATATGCATATTGGTCATGCACACATAACATATGATGGATGGGGCGTAGGGACACAGAACATGGCAAAATTTACTTTTCCACAGCTCATTGCACCATCAGGATTCAAGCAAGCCGGGCCGAAGACGCCTGAAATGGCAGAAACCGGTCCCCGGAAGCTTGTTTCCTTCCCAGTACAAGAATTGGCTTGGTAGTTTGGTTTGCCCTGTTCCCATCATGCACTGGGACAGGAACAGACTAATTTGCATATAGCCAAGTTCTGAGCTGGGATGGTGCAGTGAGCTAAAAAACGGTGATGGATCAAGCCCTGATCTTTGGACTGGGTAAGAGTGGTCTGCTTAATTCAGGCACTCTGTTCATCACCACCCCCTTTTCTGAATCATTTTGTCCACCATAAGCGTGGAAGGGTATACTCAGATGTGAGTCCCTTGCTCATTGCACCATCAGGATTCAAGCAAGCCGGGCCGAAGACGCCTGAAATGGCAGAAACCGGTCCCCGGAAGCTTGTTTCCTTCCCAGTACAAGAATTGGCTTGGTAGTTTGGTTTGCCCTGTTCCCATCATGCACTGGGACAGGAACAGACTAATTTGCATATAGCCAAGTTCTGAGCTGGGATGGTGCAGTGAGCTAAAAAACGGTGATGGATCAAGCCCTGATCTTTGGACTGGGTAAGAGTGGTCTGCTTAATTCAGGCACTCTGTTCATCACCACCCCCTTTTCTGAATCATTTTGTCCACCATAAGCGTGGAAGGGTATACTCAGATGTGAGTCCCTTGCTCATTGCACCATCAGGATTCAAGCAAGCCGGGCCGAAGACGCCTGAAATGGCAGAAACCGGTCCCCGGAAGCTTGTTTCCTTCCCAGTACAAGAATTGGCTTGGTAGTTTGGTTTGCCCTGTTCCCATCATGCACTGGGACAGGAACAGACTAATTTGCATATAGCCAAGTTCTGAGCTGGGATGGTGCAGTGAGCTAAAAAACGGTGATGGATCAAGCCCTGATCTTTGGACTGGGTAAGAGTGGTCTGCTTAATTCAGGCACTCTGTTCATCACCACCCCCTTTTCTGAATCATTTTGTCCACCATAAGCGTGGAAGGGTATACTCAGATGTGAGTCCCTTGCTCATTGCACCATCAGGATTCAAGCAAGCCGGGCCGAAGACGCCTGAAATGGCAGAAACCGGTCCCCGGAAGCTTGTTTCCTTCCCAGTACAAGAATTGGCTTGGTAGTTTGGTTTGCCCTGTTCCCATCATGCACTGGGACAGGAACAGACTAATTTGCATATAGCCAAGTTCTGAGCTGGGATGGTGCAGTGAGCTAAAAAACGGTGATGGATCAAGCCCTGATCTTTGGACTGGGTAAGAGTGGTCTGCTTAATTCAGGCACTCTGTTCATCACCACCCCCTTTTCTGAATCATTTTGTCCACCATAAGCGTGGAAGGGTATACTCAGATGTGAGTCCCTTGCTCATTGCACCATCAGGATTCAAGCAAGCCGGGCCGAAGACGCCTGAAATGGCAGAAACCGGTCCCCGGAAGCTTGTTTCCTTCCCAGTACAAGAATTGGCTTGGTAGTTTGGTTTGCCCTGTTCCCATCATGCACTGGGACAGGAACAGACTAATTTGCATATAGCCAAGTTCTGAGCTGGGATGGTGCAGTGAGCTAAAAAACGGTGATGGATCAAGCCCTGATCTTTGGACTGGGTAAGAGTGGTCTGCTTAATTCAGGCACTCTGTTCATCACCACCCCCTTTTCTGAATCATTTTGTCCACCATAAGCGTGGAAGGGTATACTCAGATGTGAGTCCCTTGCTCATTGCACCATCAGGATTCAAGCAAGCCGGGCCGAAGACGCCTGAAATGGCAGAAACCGGTCCCCGGAAGCTTGTTTCCTTCCCAGTACAAGAATTGGCTTGGTAGTTTGGTTTGCCCTGTTCCCATCATGCACTGGGACAGGAACAGACTAATTTGCATATAGCCAAGTTCTGAGCTGGGATGGTGCAGTGAGCTAAAAAACGGTGATGGATCAAGCCCTGATCTTTGGACTGGGTAAGAGTGGTCTGCTTAATTCAGGCACTCTGTTCATCACCACCCCCTTTTCTGAATCATTGCTAGTTAACAGTGTGTCATGTGTGAAATATAGAGATGATAATAGGATGAACAGATTCTGGCAGCATATCGCCCTGACAATATAACCTTCCCATACACTCCACACCTCCACACATGGCCTCCCTAATCATCATCCAAGTATGTTTGATACCACAGTTTTGTGAGAGATACATAACATGTGAGAGATGGTGCACCTTGTAATAGGAAACCATGTTTAAAGGGGTTAAAGGACTACTAGAGTCAGCAGGAGACCTGACCTTATGCCCCTTTGACCGGTGTCAACACAGACAGACTTTCATATATTATTCTTTTGTAGATGTTATATTATTCAGAGGAGAAGATTTATTGTCCCGCTTATGTGTAGGAACAATTTAGGCAATTCCGGCCAGCATTGTTTTTTTATCCAAATGCTTGATGACCTTTTGGTGTGCTATTCTTTAGCATCATTTCTTTGGTACTCTTTGAAGAGTAGGAGATCTCAAACTGTCTGTGTTGCAAAAACCTGCATTGATAGTTTTATCTCCACTCTATATGATAAATTAAAATACTATGTACTTGGGCAAGATAGTGATAATTTAATGTGTTTAGGATTTTATGCATAAGTAAATAGATATATCCTGGTAGCTGCTACTACAGCGGTACTCCAAAAATAATTTCTAAATTGGTATCGCCATTTCCCTGAAATATCCGGACACACTTTCATTCACCAGTGGGGCCCATAACACTGCATACCTCCTCAACTCCATTTACCTCTACTTCAGGGATTGGTGAAACAAAAAGGAGTAATGCTGCAACATTGGCGGAGTGTCTAAAGCTATTTAACTAGTCATTATTTACAGTTATAATTTTTAACGATTCACCATGGTTTTCAACAAACATGAATTTTATTCAGACACACCACCATAGTGGCAATGGATCTGCTAGAAAGAAAAATAGGCGTAGGAAAAATTACAAGACCAGCTTTTAATTTTCCATTTTCCTAATTTTTATTAAAAGCAAACTTTTAGTATGTCTGACATTTAGGCATTTATTAATTCTTTATTCAGTAAAATATAAACTTTATTTCAGAATGATCATTTTATTTTAAAGCTCGGAAAATAGGCATTTATTTTAGAAATCAGTGGAAAATTTAGCAAAGAACAGATAGTTCCAAATTCATTCTCGCCTAACATCCCTAACGCCCTCATCTTATCCTTCAGTCCTGCAAAGAAAACAAGAAATAATTCAAAGAGTCTTACATCCAGGATTCGATCTGCAATCCGACAGCACTTCGAGATGAAATCGAAAGGAGCGATGCTTTTAAGCAAAATCAAGGGTTTTTATACACTAATTTCCTAACTTAATCTATCTAACAAGTATATAACAACACCAACTCAGGTTCTGATTGGACACATTTAGGGTAGATGAGCCTTTCCTCATCATTACAGCATCATATTCACGGTGAATCAGAAATTTAATAAAAGATTATTGTTCAGGACAGTCTTTGGCCTAGTCACATCCTCGACTGGCAACTTTACTGTTCTTTCTCACGTTCAGAACACTCGAATGTCCATGTTTTGGCAATCATCCTGACTTTCAGGGCAATGTAGCCTTGAACTTCCCATCCGAGCACAGGCATTTCACTCTCACTTGCAGGCTTTGGGCACGCATGCGCAGTCCAGCACTTGCTCGCAGTTAACCAGAACAGCCATGTTTTCACTAGGCCTCAGAGGCCACTTTTGGAACTATCATAGAAACAAACACAAATTCATGTCAAATATGGAACTAAAGCCCTTCTGCTTACCTCCCTCCTTACTAATGTTTCTCCATTAGTTATTACCTAGCAAGTAAGCCACATAAATGCGTTTCATACTTACATATCCGACAACTTTCTGGCACAACAACGTGTACAATAAGCACATTCATGCTGCGTTTATTTATATTTAAGCTGTGCATTAGTTCACATCACAATAACAATACAAATTAGTTAATTATATTGCTTCATGCAGGCAAAATTAGTATTCTCACGTTTGCATTTGTGTGCATTTTATACTATTGTTGATTATTTCACCACAACACACCATTAGCAAATGTTAATGTTATGGAACATTGACTTTACAAGGGGTACACAAAATTTTGTTTTGCCAACTTGCTCCATCAATTCCCTCATCTGGTGATTTTGTCACCAAACATCTCTCAAAATTTTGGAAAATTTAGCAGAACATGTTTCGAATTCTTCATATTAGTACAATTTACACTCCAGTATCTTTCTCCTTTGTTTCTTTGAAAATCTTCTCACTAATTTCTTCCATTTCTATTTCATTCTTTTCTCTTTCCCTTGCATTTCGTTCTTGAATTGTCTTCTTTATTGCCTTTCTAAAATCTCTCCTACCTTTGCATGTACAGCATAACCTTATCAGGAAAATCACTATCACAAAAATTGTTATTGGAATTAGTATTTTACCTATAATCGAACTACCTATTTATTGAAACCAATGCTTAACTGCTGAAAAACTTTTACCCAACTTTTTGAGAACACCTTCAACCTCCAGTGGTTCAATTTCTCTATGTAAATCTGTAATATTTGTAATATACTTCTCAAGATTTTGACTTTTATCTGGAATATAAGTACAACAATGTTGCACTTTTAAAATTCCACAGACTCCTCCCTCTTTTGCTAAAATTATATTAAGGGCTATTCGATTTTGCATTACCATAGCTCTCATAGGAACCATTTCAGTATCAACCATCAGGAATCCTCTTGCGGTGTCTGTTGACAGACGATCAATTATTGTGGACAATTTTCGGATTCTATTTGCATTAAATGTAATTTCCACTGCTGGTATCAGTGCTCAGAAGACATCACCTATTATTTCCATCACACTCTCTCTTTTTTTTCGACTTAAGACTTTGCCTATCTCATGCTTTCCATTAGTACCTCTATCTACATGGAAAATTTTAGGGAAGACCAAGCCCACATAACAGGTTCCATACCAATGGTCAGGTAACCTATAGTAAGCTCTATTCCCACAGATGAAATATATACCTGGAAAAACAGGATCATCTCCTCCTTTAAATCCCCAACCCCCTATAATTCTATAGGTGTCTTTACATTGACTGGCACCCACACAATAATTATCATACATAGTATTGTCTCTTCTAATACAAAATTTCCCTAACATTGGAGTATCTATGTTTAATAGCCACATTCACATTTTTATCGTCAAGATTCTCATCATTAAATGTCGAATATTTAGATTTCGCATGTTTTATTTTCTCACTTCGTTTGTAAGCAACCCTCATTTCTTCAACCATATTCAAAAATGTTTTCTCTTCAACTCTCATTTTACATGTCAAATTATTATTAAAAGCATATTCATGTGTCAGCTCATCTAATTCCAAGAAATACTCTCCCATCTCTTTTGCAGGTTTCTTTTTGTTCAATGCACTGTCAATTTTTAGTTTTGCAAAAAATGTCATCTACATTGGAATAATGATATTGCAATTTCCCAGTCTGATAAAACAAGCTTGCAATTACGCTACAAGTCACTCCATACGTGAGAGGAAGGTGGTGATAAGTCACCCCTTCTGACGCTGATGCTGGCAATTTTACGCAAACTTACCAATCATCAACATTCATAGTTTTAATATACTCAAGTAATAACTTTGAAAATGTATTTTTTGTGTAGTCACTGATAGACTTATCCTGATGCACCTCTGGTTTGTACACATGAATCTCATGAACTTCTACTTTCTCACGTGGCTTATTTGAACTCACACTTGGCTTCAATTTCGTTAAACTGTCTTGGAAAGGAATACCAATAGCTAAAATTATCCATAATATTATCAATAATCCCATGCATATAGAGCAGCATCTACACCATTTTCTAAAAATAGAACATTTTGTTTTATGATTGCTGAAAGCCATTTTCTCTAACGAGATTTCTTCGACCTAGCGTCACCTATGAGTTATACACCACTCAATTCACTAACAGGTTTTCTTCGACCTTATGTCAATTCTATTCTAAATTACACTATGGTTAGTTTTCTAACAGGTTTTCTTCGACCTTATATCAACTCTGAACACCTCTATATTTACAATATCCATCTCACAGGACTACAGAATTTTTACTTATCATATTCTTTGAGCAACTCTTTTCCCTTAGTTGACTTCTTTACTCACTTTTCCCAATCATCTTTGAGTAGTACAGGTTTTCTTGTCTGTTATTAACTTCAACAATGGGCGGTAGGACAATATATGTCCACTCACGTGATTTATACTTCTGGTTTGGTCGCTTTACTCTTTTTGGTCTTTGGACAATTTCTATTTTCTTTCCCAGTGTTTTTTTCTGGCTAGAGATCTCATTCACTTGCTCTTCTGGCTCTCTTGCTTTGTTCACTAGTTTAAATCTCAATCCACCAGTTTCTTTAGGCCAATTATCTCCTTTACAGACTTTCTCCACAACCTCCCTTTCACCTTCACCTTCAGATGCAGACCTGGCTTCTGATTCTTCCAGATGTCGACGTTCCTGTCGGTCTTCAGTATCTGGAGTTCTTTCTGGTACAGCTTCAGAATCAGAGTCAGTTGTACTTTCACCGTCGTATGGGTATTCAGATGCAGGCACATGAATGGTGTGGCTCGCATGCACCCACCTCTTCAGTCCAGCACACTTGACTGCAGTAGTACTGACCAAGATAACCTGGCGTTGTTTCTGCCACCGAGGTACCAAGCAATTTCGCCTGCGATGTACTTTCACTCGAACCCAGTCTCCAGGGACTAGATCATGAGCTGGATATTTCTCTTTGGAATTTGACTCAGTTCCCACCTGGTGGAGCACAGAAGTTGTATAAACAAAAGGAATCCTACCAAAGGAGAAGTGTTACCCAAAGGATATGGGAGCGCCCAGTGTCTTTTAAAATACCCCTCACACACCAAAAGGCCCCTTGGTGTCATGCTTCATCATCGGGGTCTTCGCACCCCTCTAACGGGATGCGGCGTGCTACGACCTACCACTACGCGGGAGCACTGATAAATGGCTATGTGTGGTGTGTGTGGTGCAAGTGATAAAGCAAAATAATGTGAGTGGTGGTGGGTAGTGACTGGTTTAAAAAGTACCTGGCTCGTAGGTGAAAGAAAAATGTATTCAGGACCTCGGGCTGGCACTATTAAAAGAAGTGAAGTGCGAGGTAACTTCTGTCTTGTTAATGGACAGTACCTCTTGTGTGCGTCGACATGTTTCGGAGCAAACGCTCCTTCTTCAGGACGGGAGCACAACTTCCCCACCTTACTCACGTTTTACTAATTAGTAACTCAAAAATTCAACTTGGTTTAATAACAAAAAGTGAAAATTTAAGTGAAAAAAAGGCTATAATGTGCCTACAGCGGTTTTTTGCTCAGGAAACATGCAATTGCATGACCTGAAAAAGAAAAAGAAAAAAGGAAAAATGAAATGGTCTCCCAAATAGTGGGTAGTTCTACAAGTGCAGTCACCTGGAGCCAACCATATAGCACAATTTGCCCTGTAAAAGAAAAAGACTTACACAACATACACTACATGGAACACACAAGACTGTTTGTATTATGATATCAGGGAAATGTGGGTCATACTTAGTAGATGTGGTTTTGCTTGCTTTCATGAGCTCTCAGGGGCGTCTGGGGGTAATTGCTAATTTTTGCAATCTGAGTGGAAAGATAAAAAGGAGCAAGTACAAATAAATAAAGGAGTTGGCCAATTCTTACTCACTTGTTCTGGAAGAGAAGTGCAATTGCCCTGCCATATATAGTCACAGGACGTAGACGAGTATTCTCCGCCTTCCCCACACGCAGCTCCGCTCGAATGGTGATGCGTGCTTGCTGTGGGCGGTATTTATACCATGTAGTCCTAATTAAGCTAGCCCTAATTGCCACGGGAGCGGATGTGATAAACCGTCCAAATATGGACTTTCCGCATGCCCAATTACCGGTGTTCTGGTCCCTCGCACCAGGACCAAATCAATTCCTTGTAAGGGGAGGTCCCGTACATAACCGGGCGTTGCCGTTTAGTATCTTGGCTTAGCGCGTGCTCAGTTTAATCTAGCAACAACGCGCAAGGTCGGCAAAAAGACAACGGTTGGCCGCGCATAGGCGTATGGATGTGGGAAGATCCCCTACACGGCCGGGCGTTGTCGTTAAGTATCTTGGTCACGCGCGTGCGCAGTTTGTTCTAGCAGCACTGCGCAAGCTCGCCAAGGAGACATAGGTCGGCCGCGCGTGCGCGGTCGTATGGATGAGACGCCTAGGTCTACTGTTCTCAGAATTGAGTAATCTATGAAAACCATGGCCCCTGATTTTATTTTCGGTCAAATACATGTTTAAATTAACAAAGAGAGTCTTCTAGTTAATTAAAATAAGTTGATATTAAATAGTGAGGGAGTATAATATTTACAGAATTCAGGCCTTTATATTAAGCAAAGAAAGATACCTTCTGATTGTGACAAATAGTTCCCATAGGGCATTGTTGTGGGAGATTGAGGGTTGTGCATCTCCAATGGTAGATGATAATATTACCCCATGTGTATGGGTACCCAGCCATCATTCAGAATAGGACATATTTTAGGACCTTTTCAGTTATTGTGTTGCCTTTAATTGGATAATTGTGACCACGGGACATCATCATTAAGTCCATGAATGTGTGTGCCCAGGCGGAACACCCATCTTTGTTCCCAGTCGGGATCCAAGGCCATTTTCCTTGTGGCAATTGTAGCAGTTGTCACTTGACACAAAAGAGCAAGACTCTTACATTCAGAAACGGCACTACCTGGGAGCAACGACGTTTCACTAACTGTAACACCAAAAACGTGGTCTACATAATAACCTGTCCTTGCGGGTTGGAATACGTGGGGATGACCACCAGAGCAGTGAAAACGAGACTAAGCGAACACAAAAGTAATGTCCGGTGTAAAAAAAGCACCACAAAGATGGCCACACATTACTTGGAAGAACAGCATTGTGTCAATGACCTAAGGTGGACAGTCATCGAATCACTACCGTCTGAAAACGGTTTGTTCCAAAAGGAACAAAGATGGGTGTTCCGCCTGGGCACACACATTCATGGACTTAATGATGATGTCCCGTGGTCACAATTATCCAATTAAAGGCAACACAATAACTGAAAAGGTCCTAAAATATGTCCTATTCTGAATGATGGCTGGGTACCCATACACATGGGGTAATATTATCATCTACCATTGGAGATGCACAACCCTTAATCTCCCACAACAATGCCCTATGGGAACTATTTGTCACAATCAGAAGGTATCTTTCTTTGCTTAATATAAAGGCCTGAATTCTGTAAATATTATACTCCCTCACTATTTAATATCAACTTATTTTAATTAACTAGAAGACTCTCTTTGTTAATTTAAACATGTATTTGACCGAAAATAAAATCAGGGGCCATGGTTTTCATAGATTACTCAATTCTGAGAACAGTAGACCTAGGCGTCTCATCCATACGACCGCGCACGCGCGGCCGACCTATGTCTCCTTGGCGAGCTTGCGCAGTGCTGCTAGAACAAACTGCGCACGCGCGTGACCAAGATACTTAACGACAACGCCTGGCCGTGTAGGGGATCTTCCCACATCCATACGCCCATGCGCGGCCAACCGTTGTCTTTTTGCCGACCTTGCGCGTTGTTGCTAGATTAAACTGAGCACGCGCTAAGCCAAGATACTAAACGGCAACGCCCGGTTATGTACGGGACCTCCCCTTACAAGGAATTGATTTGGTCCTGGTGCGAGGGACCAGAAAACCGGTAATTGGGCAAGCGGAAAGTCCATATTTGGACAGTTTATCACATCCGCTCCCGTGGCAATTAGGGCTAGCTTAATTAGGACTACATGGTATAAATACCGCCCACAGCAAGCACGCATCACCATTCGAGCGGAGCTGCGTGTGGGGAAGGCGGAGAATACTCGTCTACGTCCTGTGAGTATATATGGCAGGGCAATTGCACTTCTCTTCCAGAACAAGTGAGTAAGAATTGGCCAACTCCTTTATTTATTTGTACTTGCTCCTTTTTATCTTTCCACTCAGATTGCAAAAATTAGCAATTACCCCCAGACGCCCCTGAGAGCTCATGAAAGCAAGCAAAACCACATCTACTAAGTATGACCCACATTTCCCTGATATCATAATACAAACAGTCTTGTGTGTTCCATGTAGTGTATGTTGTGTAAGTCTTTTTCTTTTACAGGGCAAATTGTGCTATATGGTTGGTTCCAGGTGACTGCACTTGTAGAACTACCCACTATTTGGGAGACCATTTCATTTTTCCTTTTTTCTTTTTCTTTTTCAGGTCATGCAATTACATGTTTCCTGAGCAAAAAACCGCTGTAGGCACATTATAGCCTTTTTTTCACTTAAATGTTCACTTTTTGTTATTAAACCAATTTGAATTTTTGAGTTACTAATTAGTAAAACGTGAGTAAGGTGGGGAAGTTGTGCTCCCGTCCTGAAGAAGGAGCGTTTGCTCCGAAACATGTCGACGCACACAAGAGGTACTGTCCATTAACAAGACAGAAGTTACCTCGCACTTCACTTCTTTTAATAGTGCCAGCCCGAGGTCCTGAATAAATTTTTCTTTCACCTACGAGCCAGGTACTTTTTAAGCCAGTCACTACCCACCACCACTCACATTATTTTGCTTTATCACTTGCACCACAAACACCACACATAGCCATTTATCAGTGCTCCCGCGTAGTCGTAGGTCGTAGCACGCCGCATCCCGTTAGAGGGGTGCGAAGACCCCGATGATGAAGCATGACACCAAGGGGCCTTTTGGTGTGTGAGGGGTATTTTAAAAGACACTAAGTGCTCCCATATCCTTTGGGTAACACTTCTCCTTTGGTAGGATTCCTTTTGTTTATACATGTTAGATTGTGGAGTAAGAATCCTACTTCGTTTACTCTACCTCCCTTTTTGTTAATTTCATGGAGCACAGAAGTTACCACATCAGACAGATTTTTGCAGTAATCCAGTATGATGTCATCATTAATTGGCAAAAACTTATTAACAGGGACATTCCAAATAACATCCTCCTTGGCCTGCTCCGACATCTTCAAAGCCCCACACGGAGTGCCACAGGGATCTATACTGAGTCCCCTGTTTTTTAACCTTTACCTTAGACCCCTGGCCGACCTAGCTGAAAGATCTGGACTTACCCTCATGACCTACGCTGACGATTCCCAAATTATATTCTCCCTATCTGAATCCTGTCCATCATCCCCATCTCTCCTCAAATTAGGGCTTCAAAACATCCTAAATTGGATGACAAGAAACCAATTAAAGCTTAATGGGGACAAGACAGAGATTCTTCTTTTAGGAAAACAACGAGATCTTTGGAACCCTTCACACTGGCCAAACCAGATGGGTAATTTTCCCACCCCAGTTACTCAAGTACGTAATATGGGAGTGATCATGGATAGCTCCCTCTCCATGAACCAACAGGCCAGCAAAGTTGTCGGCCTATGCCTTACCATTATCAAATGGCTGAGAAAAATCCTTTGGATGCTGCCCTCCTCCACTCAAAAAACCGTAGTCAATGCCCTCATAACATCACGGCTTAACTACGGTAACATTCTGTACCTTGGCTCCAACAAAGCGGTAGTCAGTCGACTACAACTTGTCCAGAACGCAGCTTTTCAACTACTGTGCAGAATCCCTAAAAATTCCGGAGTCTCGAGCTATCATCGCGAACTCCACTGGCTCAGGGTAGAAAGCGGAATCCGTTTTAAAGCCCTGAACTACATGTTCAGGATCAAAGCAGGTACTGCACCCAAATACCTTTTAGCTTTGGCTCATCCTTATACTCCCAAGCGAACTCTTCGCTCGCAATCAGCTGCCAATTTCTGCGTACCAAGATTTAAATTGGCAAAAATGGGAGGCAGATCATTCGCCCACCTTGGGCCATCCCTCTGGAATGCACTCCCTCCCTACATTCGAAAGGAGGAAAACCATGTCAGGTTTAGAAGGCACGTCAAGACCTGGCTATTTGAACAATAACAAGAATAGCCAGTAATCTCCTGCCATCTCTATGCTGTGTCTCGGCGCCGGGAAACCCTTTTTGGGTAGCTGTAGCGCCTTACAAATTTTAAAAATAAATAAATATAAATACGCCAGCCTCATCACCCTGCCCATCAAAATCTCATGTGGACTCAGTCCAGTTTTCTTGTCAGGAATACTTCTTAATGTCATCAGGACAAGCGGTAAAGCATCTGGCCACTTAAGTCCTGTTGCCAAACACATTTTTGCAATTCTGTTCTTAATTGTTCCATTCACCTCCTCCACTACCCCTGACGCCTCAGGTCTGTAAGCACAAGGCAGCTTCTGGCGAATGTCCAGAGCTTCACAGATCATTTGCATGAGCTCGTTTTGGAAATGAGGTCCACCATCTGACTCAATCGTCACTGGGAAACCAAAACGCGGTATTATCTCACGTAAAAACAGTTTGGCAACAGTCTACCCATCGTTCCTCCTCGTGGGGAAAGCCTCCACCCATCGGGAGAACAAACAGATTATTACAAGAATATACCTAAGCCTATTTCATGTGGGCAACTCCACAAAATCCATCTGAACCCTTGTAAATGGACCACCCTCCCGTCCTATGGTTCCCAAACTTACAACAGTTCTCCTGTTTGGATTGAATTGCTGGCATACCAAACACCTTTGGCACAGGCTTTCAGCAATCATCCTGAACTTGGGATTATACCAAGTCTGTCTAAAGAGACGAATCATGGCATCTCTACCAATGTGGGCCTGACCATGGTACATTCGGGCCATGTCTGAGATCATGCTATCGGGCATTACTGGTCTTTCATCTTTGTAAACCCAAATTTCGTCTTCCTCTTTTTGTCTGCATCCTGCTTTTAGCCAAATATCTTTTTCTTCTGCTTCTGCCTCCTCCTGCATCTGTTTCACTTCCTGCCATGTCTCAACTACAGTAGTTAGCATTAAAGGAATCGGAACATGTTCTTTAAGCTTTTCTTGATTGATTGAAATTTGATTTTTTGCACAATGCTTTGCAATTGCATCCACATAATTGTTTCCACGGGTAATGTAATCCTCACTCTTTTTATGGGCTGAACATTTTACAACAGCTATTTTATCAGGCAAATGAATTACATCTATTAGTGTTTTCAGAAATTCAGCATTCCGGATGGGTGTTCCTGCAGAAGTCAAATAACCTCTTTGGGACCAAAGCTGTCCATAATCATGAACAACTCCGTATCTATATTGACTATCAGTCACTATGGTTACCTTCACCTCCTTTCCCAATTCACATGCTCGTATCAAAGCAATGACCTCCGCTACTTGAGCAGAACGAATTCCTTTCAGACAAAATGCTTCCAACACTTCTGCCACAGTACAAATGGGATAAGCAGCACTTAGAATGCCACTCTCTGTTCTCAAGCATGATCCATCCACAAACATCACAAAATCTGACTCAGGCAAAGGCTCATCTCTGATATCTGGTCTGGGTTTGGACAGTATTCAAGAACATCCAAACATTTGTGATCAAGATCACCTTTCACTTCCGCTTCTATGGTGTCAGGTAGCAATGTGGAAGGATTAACATTTACACATCTGGTAATTGTCACATTCTCAGCTCCCAAATTATTTTCTCATATCGGGTCATTCTGCTATTGGTCATATACTGCGTTTTAGCTCTAGTGAGGAGAATTTCTACAGAATGAGGTACATACACCCTCACAGGAAATCCCATGACAGTTCCTTCATTTTGCTCCAAACTTACACTAGTAGCTGCTACTGCTTTCAGACTGCCTGGCAAAGCTTTTGCAACAGGGTCCAAAACAGCTGAGAAATACGCAATTGGTTTTCTCAGTTTTCCATGTCTCCGAACCAACATTGACAATGCACATCCTTCTCGCTCACTGCAGTACAGTTCAAATTCTTTCTCATAATCAGGCATTCCTAAAGCCGGTGCTTCACACAGTTTCGTTTTCAGCTGTTCAAAAGCTTCCATTTCTGTTTTAGTCAAAATTATGGGGTCTGTGATGTCTGCTCTTGTCAATCTCTGTAATGGTTTTGCAATCAATGAAAATCCACTAATCCACTGTCTACAATAACCTACCATTCCCAAGAACATTCTCACCTGTGTTTGAGTTTTAGGTGGCTGCATTCCTTGTATCATTTTGATTCTTTCTATTGTGACTTGTCTGATTCCTTTAGCAATCTTGTGACCTAAATATTGTACTTCATTCCGACAAAACTGCAATTTTGATGGAGACATTTATGTCCCTCCTCTGCCAAATGATTCAACAATGCTACAGAGTCAGTTACACATGCATCTTTTGTTTTCGATGCAACCAAAAGTCATCAATGTATTGTACTAACACAGACTCTCCAGGCATGTTCAAGGTTTTCTTTAGCAGCTGATTAAAAATCGATGGACTCTCAGTGTACCCTTGTGGAAATCTACACCATGCTAAGATACGATTCTGGAATCGGAACGCAAAAATTGGTGGGCTTTCTGAGTGCAATGGAACAGTAAAGAACGCATTGCACAGGTCAATCACAGTGTACCATTCTGCATCATGGGGAATTTGATACAGAATCACTTCTGGATTCGGAACAATCGGACAACATGGGACAACAATTTTATTAACTTTTCTAAGGTCTTGCACAATTCTAAATGTTCCGTTAGGCTTTTTCAATCACATGTAAAATGTAAATTGATACTTGTATAGCGCACTACTCACCCGCAAGGGTCTGAAGGCGCTTGTACGAATACCGCTGTGGAACCCATCCTGGCTTTCCCTGTGAGGTGTCCACTCCTGGGCACCCTGAAGGTGGAGCCAGGCATCCTTAGCGTTGTGGGGGGCGTTGTGGAGATTAAACAAGCTATTGCCCAGAGTTGCAGAGTGGGACTCCATGATTGGAATAGGCACTGAGGCGAGAATTATCAGGTCCATGGAATTTTGAGCCCAAGACCCGCCGAGGCGGGGAATTGAACCCTGGTCCCGGGCAAGACCTCTGCATCAGGGACTGCCGCTCTAACCATTGAGCCACTCTTCTCCACCGACTGGTGAATTACAAGGACTACTTTCGATTTCTCTCAGTATTCCCTGCTCAATTATTTTGTCAATCACTAGAGGTATTCCTTCAATTACTTCTGCAGTCATTTTATACTGAGGAATATTTGGGTAACGTGCACCTTCCTTTACTGTAACTTTTACGGGATCAACACCTTTCATCAATCCTATATCTTTTCCAGTGAAATACCATACTTCTTCTTTCACTACCTGTTGGACCTGGAATCACCAGACCACATAGGGTAGCCTGACTCAGAGGGGGAATGATTAAATCCAAAGGCACAAAGTGTTAAGCTTGCGTCACACTCTCACAGGAGTCCAGCGTCCATCCACTCCAAAAATGACACTACACCAGGTTTAGAAAAATACGATTTCCTTTATAAAATCTTCTTTTTATATCTCTTTGTCTCTTAGCAGGGTTTATAACTCAATACAATACAAGACTGCACATTTACTTCCTGACGTCCTCAAGACTTCACATTACATTTCCTATTATCATTTCCCAAGAGGAAAGATCCTCAGCAGTTACCCTCGCACCCTCGCTTTTCAGCATAAATATTACAGATTAAATGAGTTGGATTAACAGAATAACGCTTCTCTGTGAATGAGCTGTCATGTACATTGCCCTCGGGAACTCAGGGTCAACAATAGCTAGAAGTTACAGCTGCACAGCAAGCCTGCCCCCATTAGCACCCTTGAAAAATGTCTCATCCAGCTGTATGTCTAAAAGAAAACAGGTACATTATTAGTGCATCACGTATTGCCATATAGTTTGCTCTACTCCAACAGGGAATGGTGTGGCTTAACCCCAGACCATTCCCATGCCCTGAATACTCGTCTTCAAGTTATCCCCTAATACGGCCCTACGGCCCTGGGTCTCAGTGACTGATGACTTGAACAGATTATCGGGAGCTCACCCCCTCTCAAGTTCTGCAGTTCCTGGAAGGCACAGGTCCGATTCCTAAGGAATACTGTTAGGGCTGCGGAATTCCTGATTTATGACACCTCAGGCTTGTGTGTCTCGCCTTAAGCCTCTGGCCCGTTACCCACTAAGGCTAGGATTCAAGCGTCTTTACTGCCACCCTCTCCCAGTGCAGATCCCCTGCTTATTTCGGTAATGTTGAGGTGTCACTCAAGCCCCAGTCAGCGCCTGCTCCGTGTCCCTGATCAGAGGAAGGCTCCGCTGATTTCTGGTTTCACTTCCCTTCCCCTTCTCTTGAGGTAGAAATCAGTTGTTCGTCACCACGCTGGCCGGTAGAGGCGTTCAGCCGGCTTCCGCGTTCCTCCTCTCGCCGGCTCTACCCACGACGAGTTCCGCCTTCACCCGGCCTCTCTCAGCGCCTCCACGCCTTCCCCGACGTCACCGCAGACCTGCCTCCAGAGCTTCCGGACCCTCCGCTGTCCTCCGGCAGCACCTGCTGTCCCTCGCTTTCACACCCCAGCGCAAGGAATCCGCGGCAGGGGGGGAGGGAAGAAAGGGGCACTTCCACACAGTAGGGTCGACAGCTGGCACGACAAGACCTCCACACTGTGAGTCCTGCTTCGCGTCCACAGGGACCGTTCCCCGCCTCCCTCACACAGCGTGTCAGCAATGAATTGGCCTCACAACGTTGCCAGTTAGTGTTCTTCCCGCAGTCTCTAGTAGGGGGAATCCGGGTTCACCGCTGCGATTGGTATCGCCCTAGAGCTAGCCTCCTTTCCGCTTCCTAGCAGTAACACAAGTTCATCTTACTGGGCAAGCAGGGTTAAGAGGAGGGTATATTTCAGAGCTAGTGATGGTATTACGATGGCAGGGTTTGGTCAACAGGAAAGGGGTCACGTCAGTATGGAAGAGCAGCTGGCCCGCAGGTCAATCTAACCCCTCACAGTGCGCCTTCCTCCTCACTAAGTCGCCTCACTCCTCACCAGGTCCACATCACCCTCTCTCTGGTCACACACAAATGGCCGCCCTCCCTCTGACCTTTATATAGGCTGGCCCCAGGCTACTAGAACCAGCTGGAAGGTTCTAGAGTGTCGCTATGTTATCCTATGGGTCCCTTTTCTGAGGTGACCATTTGTGGCAGTTACAAGCTACCATTTTGTAGAACTAAATTTTCATGAGAAAAGGGGGGGGGTGTCTAGGCCTCAATGAAAGCATGAGGACAAGGTAGCACCCACCCCCAAGACAACACCTAAAAATTCCAGTGGACATAAAAAAACAAAGGTTAGAAGGCAGAAAAGGGGACACAAATAAATAAATAATGGGAGGGACTACCCAAAGGCTGACAGGTCTAACACGCGTCCCCCCCAGCTGAAAGTGGGGAGAGCTACCCAATCTCTTGGGAGTTCTCATCACTAAGGCGGAAATACCTGGAGAGACCGTCTGCATTGGCGTGGTCCACTCCTGGCCGATGTTCCACCCGAAAGTCCATTCCCTGTAGGGAGATGGACCATCTCAACAGCTTGGGATTCTCCCCCTTCATTTGTATCAGCCAACGAAGGGGTCGATGGTCGGTCTGAACCAGGAAGTGTGAGCCAAATAGGTACGGTCGCAACTTCTTCAGAGCCATACCACTGCAAAGGCTTCCCGCTCAATTGCACTCCACTTCTGTTCCCGGGGAAGCAGTCTCCTGGACAGGAAGACAACCGGTTGATCCAGACCCTCTTTGTTGAGTTGCGATAACACTGCCCCAATGCCATGTTCTGACGCATCCGTTTGGACAATGAATTCCTTGGAGAAATCCGGGGCCCACAGGACCGGTGCTGCACACATTGCTTGTTTCAACTAATCAAAGGCTTGCTGACAAGCCTCCGTCCAGACTACCCGTCGAGGTTGCTTCTTGGATGTGAGCTCAGTTAGGGGTGCCACAATAGTGCCATACCCCTTCACAAAGCGACGGTAGTAACCTGTGAGGCCCAGAAAGGCTTGGACCTCAGTTTGAGTCTTGGGGGGCTCCCAGGCCATGATAGCCTCAATCTTTGCCTGGAGGGGCTGCACCGCTCCCCTTCCCACCAAGTGGCCTAGGTACACAACCGACCCCTGCCCGATCTGACATTTACTG
Source organism: Lissotriton helveticus (assembly GCF_964261635.1). Taxonomy (NCBI): domain Eukaryota; kingdom Metazoa; phylum Chordata; class Amphibia; order Caudata; family Salamandridae; genus Lissotriton; species Lissotriton helveticus. The sequence goes on along the minus strand of NC_136071.1, from coordinate 569,985,396 downwards.
GCCTTGATTGTCAAGCCAGCCTGTTTCAGGGCCTGGAGAACAGATTGTAAGTGACACAAATGGTCCTCCCAACTGCTGCTGATTGAGAAAGCCTCCATCCCAGAGAGGACCTGGTTCACCAGCCGCTGAAAGGTGGCAGGGGCATTCTTGAGCCCAAAGGGCATTACGCAGAACTGGTAGTGCCCTCAGGCTTGGAGAAGGCTGACCTTTCCTTTGCTCCTTCTGTAAGGGAGATCTGCCAGTACCCCGAAGTGAGGTCAAAGGTACTCAAGTATTTGGCAGCTCCCAGCCGGTCAATAAGTTCATCCGCCCTAGGGATCGGATGTGCATCAGTTTTGGTCACTGAATTCAGTCCCCGGTAATCCACACAGAACATTAGTTCTGGAGTGGTGCCTGGTGGGGCAGCTTTTGGTACCAGAACCACCGGACTGGACCAGGGGCTACTAGAAGGTTCAATTACTCCTAGCTCCAGCATCTTTGTGACTTCACTGTGGATGCTGGCTTTCACCTTGTCTGACAGCCGGTAGGTCTTGGACTTCACTGGTGGGCTGTCTCCTGTGTCCACATCATGGGTACACAGGTGGGTCCTACCCGGGACAAGGGAGAACAGCGAGGAATATTGCTCCAGGACTTGGCGGCAGTCCCTCCGCTGTTCAGGAGTCAGGGATGGTGAGAGAATCACTCCCTCCACTGACACATCCTTTTCCTGAGACGAAAAGAGATCAGGGAGAGGCTCGCTTTCCGCTTCCTCTGCTCCATCAGTCACCATCATCAAGATGACCTCGGGCCTCTCATGGTGGGGTTTGAGACGATTGGCATGAAGCACCCGTAGGCGCTGTCGAGGGGGCTTAAGATCCACCAGGTAAGTGGCCTTACCCTTCTTCTCCATCACCTCAAAGGGGCCGGTCCTGCGATCCTGGAGGGCACTAAGCTCTCCAGGTTCCATCACCCACACTTTCTGGCCAGGCTCCAACTCCACAGGGTGAGCGTTGTGGTCATACCACTCCTTCATCACTGCTTGGCTGGCTTCCAAGTTGTCTGAAGCTTGCTACCACAACTTAGCCATTTGGCTCCGGAATGCCAGCATGTAGCTCACCACATCCTGGGGAAGCTTCCTGGGAGACTTTTCCCATCCGTCTTTCACCAGGCTGAGAGGTCCACGCACAGGGTGCCCATACAGAAGCTCGAAGGGGCTGAAGCCCACTCCCTTCTGTGGAACTTCCCTGTAGGAAAACAACAGACAGGGTAGGAGGACGTCCCATTTCCTCTGCAGGCTCTCAGGCAGACTTCTTATCATGCCTTTCAAGGTCTTGTTGAACCTCTCCACCAGACAATTGGTCTGTGGGTGATAAGGAGTGGTAAACCGGTAGGTAACTCCACACTCCTTCCACATAGCCCGCATGTATGCTGACATGAAGTTGGTCCCCCTGTCGGACACAACCTCCTTGGGGAAACCCACCCGGGTAAAGATCCTCATCAGGGCCCTAGCCACTGCAGGTGCAGTAATGGTCCTCAGAGGAATTGCCTCTGGGTACCGTGTGGCGTGATCCACCAGAACCAGGATGAACCTGTGACCAGCTGTAGTTGGTGGATCCAATGGCCCCACAATGTCGATGCCCACCCTTTCAAAGGGGGTGCTAACGACAGGAAGTGGTTCCAGGGGAGCTTTCAGTTTCACCCCTGTTTTCCCACTGGCTTGGCAAGTTACACATGTCCGACAGTATGTGTCGGATGCCACCCTCATCTGAGGCCAATAAAAGTGGGGGACAAGCCGGGCAAAGGTCTTGTCCTGTCCTAAGTGTCCTGCCAAGGGTATCTCATGAGCCAGTTCTAAAAGAAAGGCCGATTATTGTTTAAGGACAACCAAGGCCCGTGATGAACCGTGCACGGGTGCCTTAGGTTCACTGTAGAGGAGTCCATCCTCCCAGTAAATGTGGTAATTCCCAGTAACGTTCCCTGCTGCCTGGGCTTCGGCCTGTCGCCTCAGTCCCTCAAGGATAGGGCACTCCTTCTGGCTCTTACAAAACTCCTCCCTGGTAGGCCCTCCTTCCACATGCCACTCAGCAGGGATAGGTAAGTTCTCCAGGGAGACACCTTCCCCCTCCATGGACTCCTGGTCCACCACCGCAGGTAGCCTATCTGTCTCATGGGGCATGGAAGCCAAGGCAGGCTTTTCCTGTCTTCGGTTCTTTCCCTTTTTGGCAGCTGGCTGGGCCTTTGTTCCAGGCTCCAGTCCAAGCGAACTCCCCATCCGGGTAGTCGCAGACCTTGTGCTAGCACAGGCCCAGTCAGGTGTACCCAGCATCTCAGAATGAGTCCGGTATTCCACCTCCTTTCAAGCATTGTGCTCCATATCATTCCCCAACAGACAATCGACTGGCACGGCAGGGCTTACCGCAACTCGAAGTGAACCTGCAACCCCTTCCCACTCAAATGGAACCTCGGCCACAGGGTAGTGGCCCAATCTGCCGTCAGCCATCACGGCGGGGTGGAGTACATGTGGAATCACCTGCTCTAGAGACACCAGTTGACTCCTTACCATAGTCATACTGGCTCCTGTGTCTCTCAGAGCTTCCCCTCTTTGGCCATTGATGGTGACCCATTGCCCATACTTAGTAGTATTTGAGGGCACCTGGATCTTAGGAACCATCTACCGATCTCCCAGGGACACTAAGGTGACACCCGCTCACTCCCCCCCCTTATCTAAGGGCAACTCCTCCCCGAGCACTACACTAGCTACTCCCGGGGCTTTTCCTCCAGTGGGAGGGGGTGGTCTCTTTGGGCACTTGACATCTCTCTTATAGTGTCCAACGCCACCACACTCAAAGCAGTGGACAACCCTTGGCTGCTGACTTTGGCCAGGATGAGGGTTTCTGGGCGGGTTAGCCTTAGGGGTGAATCCTGTTCCCTTTCCCTGGAAACTGTTTTGGGGGCCTTTTGAGAACTCCCTCTTTTTATCTCCCCCCTCTTTCTTCTGGGGGGCGCCCTGTCCGGTCCTTTGGGAATCCCCTCCAGTCCCCTTTGAGGATACCCGGGTACTAGCCCAGATGTCCGCCTCCTCAGCAAGCTTCCGGGGGCTGGTCAGCTTGCTGTCCACCAGGTGTTGTCGCAGCTCGGGAAAACATTTCTCGAGTAGGTGCTCCTTGAGTATAAGGTCATACAACCTCTCATAGTCCCTCACCTCGCTGCCTTGTACCCAACCCTCTAATGCCTACTTTGCGTAGTCCAAGAAATCCACCCAATTCTGTGTGCCTAGTTTGTGACTACCCCTAAACTTCTGTCGGTATTTTTCTGGAGTCAGTCCAAACTTTCTTATTAGCGCCACTTTCATGGTGGGGTAGTGGGTCTGCTCTCCCTGCTCTAGGGCCAATAGTGTATCCCATCCTGCAGGAGGCATGTATTTATACAAGCCACCCCCCAGTGTTTCTCCAGTATCCCATGGGCTCTTAAGGAGACCTCATAGGCAGCCAGCCACTTGGCGATGTCATCCCCTGCGCTGTAGCTGGCGACTACGTCCTTTGGTAAATAGGGTCTGGGTTCCCTGTTTGTATCTTTGGATTCGCTGCCACCATTAGGAGTACTGGGAGTCCCTGCTTGTAGGGCCTTGAGATCTAACTCTCTGAGTTTCAACTCATAAGCCATCCTCTGCTCCTCCCTTTCCTTTTCCAACCTAGCTAACTCCCACTTCAGCTGTCTTTTCTCTCTCCTGTCCGCTAGTTCAGCTTCAGTCAAGCTTCTTCCAGAGACACTGCTGCCCTCCCTTGAAAGTGTCCTGGGACCCGGTAGTAGGTTCCCCACTTCAGGTTGGTACAATCCATCTACCCCGATGACAGTGTCCCGGTCGGCCTCCTCCTCCTCCTCCTTCCCATCTGGGTGAGCTGCCACCCACGCCCTCAAGCTGGTTTGGAGTTCCCCCTTTTTAGCACCACGCTTGAAGAACACTCCCATATTTTGACAAAATTCTCGGAGTTGAGCCACAGTATAGGTCTCTAACTCTTCCATAGCAAATTCCATTTTTGCCAATGAGAGTCAGGGACAGCCACTTGGAAGAAATTAGTTAAGAGGGTAATTAGAAGCTACCTCCACCCACCACCAGGAGTACATTTGAAAAAACAAAAAAAATAATTAGGGAGTCCGCCAGGAGAAAACTCCAGGTGTAGGTCCGTGGAGTACACTAGGCTACTGCAAACTGGACGCAAGCACAAGTTCTATCCCACCGCTAGACACCAATTATGTTGCACCTGGAATCACCAGACCACATAGGGTAGCCTGACTCAGAGGGGGAATGAGTAAATCCAAAGGCACAAAGTGTTAAGCTTGCGTCACACTCTCACAGGAGTCCAGCGTCCATCCACTCCAAAAATGACACTACACCAGGTTTAGAAAAATACGATTTCCTTTATAAAATCTTCTTTTTATATCTCTTTGTCTCTTAGCAGGGTTTATAACTCAATACAATACAAGACTGCACATTTACTTCCTGACGTCCTCAAGACTTCACATTACATTTCCTATTATCATTTCCCAAGAGGAAAGATCCTCAGCAGTTACCCTCGCACCCTCGCTTTTCAGCATAAATACTACAGATTAAATGAGTTGGATTAACAGAATAACACTTATCTGTGAATGAGCTGTCATGTACATTACCCTTGGGAACTCAGGGTCAACAATAGCTAGAAGTTACAGCTGCACAGCAAGCCTGCCCCCATTAGCACCCTTGAAAAATGTCTCAACCAGCTGTATGTCTAAAAGAAAACAGGTACATTATTAGTGCATCACGTATTGCCATATAGTTTGCTATACGCCAACAGGGAATGGTGTGGCTTAACCCCAGACCATTCCCATGCCCTGAATACTCGTCTTCAAGTTATCCCCTAATACGGCCCTACGGCCCTGGGTCTCAGTGACTGATGACTTGAACAGATTATCGGGAGCTCACCCCCTCTCAAGTTCGGCAGTTCCTGGAAGGCACAGGTCTGATTCCTAAGGAATACTGTTAGGGCTGCGGAATTCCTGATTTATGACACCTCAGGCTTGCGTGTCTCGCCTTAAGCCTCTGGCCCGTTACCCACTAAGGCTAGGATTCGAGCGTCTTTACTGCCACCCTCTCCCAGTGCAGATCCCCTGCTTATTTCGGTAATGTTGAGGTGTCACGCAAGCCCCAGTCAGCGCCTGCTCAGTGTCCCTGATCAGAGGAAGGCTCCGCTGATTTCTGGTTTGACTTCCCTTCCCCTTCTCGTGAGGTAGAAATCAGTTGTTCGTCACCACGCTGGCCCGTAGAGGCGTTCAGCCGGCTTCCGCGTTCCTCCTCTCGCCGGCTCCACCCACGACGAGTTCCGCCTTCACCTGGCCTCTCTCAGCGCCTCCACGCCTTCCCCGACGTCACCGCAGACCTGCCTCCAGAGCTTCCGGAACCTCCGCTGTCCTCCGGCGGCACCTGCTGTCCCTCACTTTCACATCCCAGCGCAAGGAATCCGCGGCAGGGGGGAGGGAAGAAAGGGGCACTTCCACACAGTAGGGTCGACAGCTGTCACGACAAGACCTCCACATGGTGAGTCCTGCTTCGCGTCCACAGGGACCGTTCCCCGCCTCCCTCACACAGCGTGTCAGCAATGAATTGGCCTCACAACGCTGCCAGTTAGTGTTCTTCCGGCAGTCTCTGGTAGGGGGAATCCGGGTTCACCGCTGCGATTGGTATCGCTTCAGAGCTAGCCTCCTTTCCGCTTCCTAGCAGTAACACAAGTTCATCTTACTGGGCAAGCAGGGTTAAGAGGAGGGTATATTTCAGAGCTAGTGATGGTATTACGATGGCAGGGTTTGGTCAACAGGAAAGGGGTCACGTCAGTATGGAAGAGCAGCTGGCCTGCAGGTCAATCTAACCCCTCACAGTGCGCCTTCCTCCTCACTAAATCGCCTCACTCCTCACCAGGTCCACATCACCCTCTCTCTGGTCACACACAAATTGCCGCCCTCCCTCTGACCTTTATATAGGCTGGCCCCAGGCTACTAGAACCAGCTGGAAGGTTCTAGAGTGTCCCTATGTTATCCTATGGGTCCCTTTTCTGAGGTGACCATTTGTGGCAGTTACAAGCTACCATTTTGTAGAACTAAATTTTCATGAGAAAAGGGGGGGTGTCTAGGCCTCAATGAAAGCATGAGGACAAGGTAGCACCCACCCCCCAGGACAACACCTAAAAATTCCAGTGGACATAAAAAAACAAAGGTTAGAAGGCAGAAAAGGGGACAAAAATAAATAAATAATGGGAGGGACTACCCAAAGGCTGACAGGTCTAACACTACCTCTTTCAGTTCAACAGAAATCTTTTCACAGTCAAAAACAGGAAATAGCTTGCTCTGCTCTGCCTCAATCATGAGCATTGTCATTTTATACAAACTATCCTCATCTGGGGTTTGCAATTCTATGCCATCCGGTGAACAATATATGGCACAATTCATCTTACACAAAAGATCCCTTCCTAACAAATTAACAGGACTACTATCGCACACCACAAAACGATGCATATCTTTGAAAGTTCCAATTGCTATTTCAACTGGTTTTGTCAGGGGAGTTTTTATCTGTCTATTAGATACACCTACAACTTGGATTGACTCTCCCGAGAGAGGACGATTTTGAACTTCCACTGATCTAACAGTAGAACGGGTAGCACCAGTGTCCACTAGGAAAGTTATTTCTACATCATTCAATTTCCCGCTCACAAATGGACCAGACTGATCTACTTCAAGAGTGGCTCCAAGCACACACTCTTCTTCCTCTCTCAGGCACCGTCAGAAACTTTCATCCAACTCACTGCCACCCTCCTCTTGTAACCAATACTCAGGACACGCATTCACTCTTTGCAGTCTTTTTACCTGCTCACCTCCGCTGAATCCTGTCTCTGTTGGTTTATACTGTTTGGCAGTGGCGGTTGCGGCACCTGACTTTGCTGATTTGCTATCTGCTGTTGTTGCGGTTGTTGTTGGTTTACCTCAAACTGCACCTGCGAATTCAATGATGTATTTTCCGCATTAACTCTCGGCAGACATTTACACTCTTTCTTCCAATGCCCTAATTTGCCGCAATTAAAACAGGGGAATTTCTTCTTCAATTTATCAATATTTGCTACTAATTTAGGCTTACCCTTAAAATTTCCTTGATTCCCTGCATTCTTACTCTCCATTTGTGCCACTTGTTGTTCCGCTACCTTCACTTGTGCCCACATGGCCTTCTCTTTCAACTTTTTCTGTTTTGCATCAATTTCTTCACTGCAATATTTCGCTTGTCTCAGTACTTTGTCTACTGAGCTCGACTGCCATCCTATCATGCTGTGTCTAATCATGTCTGAAATTTCTGGTCTCAACCCATATACAAATCTATATATATAGTGGCTCATATCCTTTTCATTTAATTCCTCAAAACCGCTATACTGCTTATAAACTAACAGCAATCTTTCATAAAATGAATGTACAGATTCTTTCGGCTCTTGTGTGGTCCTGTCTATTTTTACCCAATCGGTTTCTTTTGAAGGTATCTTATTTTTCAAACATACTATCACTGGTTCATACTTTCGCATTACATCTGGTGATGGAGCTCCTGTTACTCTATCTCTGGGATGCTCTTCCCTTGGCCATTCTACAGCTATTTTGCATTCTGTCCATAAATCTGCTGGCACCACTATGTCAAACAATCCATCCAAATCGATCCATAAAACTTTTGACACTTTTACAAATCTGTCCACCTGTCGATACCATTCCACTGGTTTCTCTCTCAGCCTAGGGAAATCATTTGTAAATGACGATATGTCTTGTCTGCTCCAAGGAACATGTACATATCCTCCTCCAGGTATCTCTCTCATGGGAAACTCAGTTGTCACTGCTTCCTTTTCCTGACTGGAAAAGCTAATGTGGATTTATCACTATTTTCTTCTTTCTTCTTTGTCCACTTAACCCTCCATTTACTCACATATCCCCATTTTCGCATCAGTACAATCAGCTCTTTTATTTGTGCTAACCTCCCAGCAGTATTCATGTTCTCAATGTCTTTTTCTGCAAAATCTACTCTATATGATTTCTGCAATGATTTAAATTTTGAAAATTCCACTCCTAATTCACTTGCCAATTCTTCCAACTGATCATGCACCGTTTTGGCCTTTCATGTTATGCTTGTACACATAAACATAAGTTCATCATCCTGGTACGTTTTTAGTCTGTCTGTTCCAATAGTTCCAATAATTAATTCTTCCATGTCTACCTTTAATTTTGCCACATTCAGCACTTTTGATTCATGCTCTTTTAATTTTAAAGTTGTAATCCAGTCACTCAATTCTCTTTCTGATGGTCCTACAGGTGTTTGCGTTAAATCTATTTTATCTACACTTTTCTCTGGTGTTGCAGAGTCAGATTCGGCTCCAGTTGGGTGTCTGTATGACAAACTTTGATTAAAAGTCAATTCAGGTGGATTCACATTAGGATTCCGCCTTATCTCAGGTAAATCAGGATAAATGTTTTATTTTACTTTCTGTAAACTCTGTTGTAATGGGATTGCCAAACTTGGCTCTTTTATTCTTTGATTTTCCAATACTGGTATTACAGGCCCTTTTGGTACTGGGACCGTTACTGCTTTCATGTTTTTGGTAAGGTTTTGGATCAGTTCATGTGCAGAATGTTCATAATCAGAAATATCTGGTTGTAAATCATTTCGCTTTTCAGAGTCATTAATTTGTACAGGAGTACCAGTAATTTTAGCTTCCCCAATCGGTGTACTTGGAATATATCTTGTTTCTACTCTTTCAGGGAACTCTCGGAAATGTAATGGTTGTCTTGGAGTTTCACTAGTTCTCTCATCTGCTATTGGAGCATTCGGAGTAGTCCATAAAGAACCTGGTTGATTTGGTGCTGGCCTCCTATTTAATATTTCCTCTATTACAGCATCCTCTGTTTCACTTTCACCATAACTTTGGTTCCCTATCTCCACATTCTTTTTCTTTTCTGTGCATTTTCGTCCCTCATATTCACACACTAATCTAACCGGATACATGCCATAACACATATAGGCATTTCTCCATCTACGCATTCTACTCTCATGTGTTTCTCTCCATAAATCTCGACATTTACCTCTTGGTCTGACATGCCTGCTTAACCTCTCGCTCTCCAATTCATGCATCTCATCTTCCCATTAAACCAGTGCCTCAAATTGAGTCGGTCTAGGTCTCGGTTCAAGCTGCATCATTCTGTCTCTCAAATTTCTTAAAACTGCCAAGTCAAAAGATCCTCCTTCTGAAAAAGCTAACACACCATCATCCTTGGTATACCGTACCCAGTTCTCCAACCAAACACACATATGGTAACCATATTTTGACAACATATAAGAAGCAGGAGTCTTTGGTGGAGGAATTGTTTTTCCCTCTCTCGTAACTACCTCTTTGTCATTTACAAACACATTTTTAAATTTTTTAAACCATGAAGGTTTCTTCTTGTCTCAGTCATAGTAATCGTAAGCCATTTTCAGTAAATTCATTTATTTCAAAAGATCGCGTACTACTCTATTGCTGTTCCGTAACACCAACCTTTCACAGCGCGGTTCACACTAACGTACCAATTAGAACAAGATACATCTCTGTAGTGCTCAACCACGACGATACTACTTCTTTGAAACAGACCAATGCACTGTGCGACTTTACTTGCCACACTTCCTCTGCCTGCAGACAGAGGCACTAGCTTCACGCAACACTTGGAAGCCTTTTCAGGACTACATATAACATAATACGAACCCAACAGATGTTAGTTCATAATTTTGTACATTAAATTCTATAAAGTACTTTATACATAATTCTAGCTAATTTCCTTAGCAACCTTTACTCTGCTACCAAGCTATGACTGCTACAGCGGTACTCCAAAATGATTTCTAAATCTGCATCGCCATTTCCCTGAAATATCCGGACACACTTTCTTTCACACTTTCATTCACCAGTGGGGCCCATAACACTGCACACCTCCTCAACTCACTTTAACTCTACTTCAGGGATTGGTGAAACAAAAAGGAGTAATGCTGCAACATTGGCGGAGTGTCTAAACCTATTTAACTAGTCATTATTTACACTTATAATTTTAAACGATTCACCATGGTTTTCAACAAACATGAATTTTATTCAGACACACCACCATAGTGGCAATGGGTCTGCTAGAAAGAAAAATAGGCGTGGGAAAAATTACAAGACCAGCTTTTAATTTTCCATTTTCTTAATTTTTATTAAAAGCAAACTTTTAGTATGTCCGACATTTAGGCATTAATTAATTCTTTATTCAGTAAAATCTTAAACTTTATTTCAGAATGATCATTTTATTTTAAATCTCAGAAAATAGACATTTATTTTAGAAATCAGTGGAAAGTTTAGCAAAGAACAGATAGTTCTAAATTCATTCTCTCCTAACATCCCTAACTAACGTCCTCATCTTATCCTTCAGTCCTTCAAAGAAAACAAGAAATAATTCAAAGAGTCTTACATCCAGGATTCGATCTGCAATCCGACAGCACTTCGAGATGAAATCGAAAGGAGCGATGCTTCTAAGCAAAATCAAGGGTTTTTATACACTGATTTCCTAACTTAATCTATCTAAAAAGTATTTAACAACACCAACTCAGGTTCCGATTGGACAAATTTGGGGTAGATGAGCATTTCCTCCTCATTACAGCATCATATTCACGGTGAATCAGCAATTTAATAAAAGAGTATTGTTCAGGACAGTCTTTGGCCTAGTCACATCCTCAACTGGCAACTTTACTGTTCTTTCTCACATTCAGAACACTCGAATGTCCATGTTTGGCAATCATCCTGACTTCCAGGGAAATGTAGCCTTGAACTTCCCATCCGAGCACAGGCAGTTCACTCTCACTTGCAGGCTTTGGGCACGCATGCGCAGTCCAGCACTTGCTCGCAGGTAACCAGAACAGCCATGTTTTCACTAGGCCTCAGAGGCCACTTTTGGAACTATCATAGAAACAAACACAAATTCATGTTAAATATGGAACTAACGCCCTTCTGTTTACCTCCCACCGTACTAATGTTTCCCCATTAGTTATTACCTAGCAAGTAAGCCACATAAATGCGTTTCATACTTACATATCCGATGACTTTCTGGCACAACAACGTGTACAATAAGCACATTCATGCTGCGTTTATTTATATTTAAGCTGTTCATTAGTTCACATAACAACAACAAAACAAATGAGTTAATTATATTGCTTCATGCAGGCAAAATTAGTATTCCCACGTGTGCATTTGTGTGCATCTTATACCACTGTTGAATATTTCACCACAACACACCATTAGTAAATGTTAACGTTATGGAACATTGACTTTAGAAGGGGTACACAAAATTTTGTTTTGCCACCTTGCTCCTTCACTGCTATGTGTTGTATGCCTTTTTATCCAACTTTTTAATTAATGTTTAGTTTGTATAGTTGCATAAGTTTTTTGGTTGGAGTATGATGTACTGTATGACCTCTTTTTATCTTTTTTAGGCAAGATTTTAGTCTTGCCTATATTAAGTTTGTTGTGATACACTTGTTATGCTCTAGAAAAGAAGCGAAATTAAGGGTTTTTGATTTGCCTAACAGAGTCTTCCAGTCTTGACCTAGAGCCATTCCACAGAAAAAGTTTTCACACTGTTGTCAAACTGTAACATTAAGCACATACTATATTAATGAGAACAATTATAAATACTGAAGACATAATTAAATCCAGGGTCCATAATCATCTTCGTTTGATTATACGGTGTCAGAGATTGAAAAGCAGAGTCTTTATATTCATTCACCGTTTGGTCAAGTAAGGGGCGAGATTGATCTGCAGCATGTTTTCAAGACCTCAGTTCATGAGGATTTCCAAGAATTTATGTGATTTCGGGACCTTCATCTTAGGCATCACTTTTCTCTTTGTTTAGTTAACCTGGTACCCTAAGAAAGTAGAGACATTCGAGTTTAGTTCTAGGAGGCTATGTAACAACTTATGAAAATAGGGTACATTTATTAAAATGGAATCAACAAATACCATAAATTTGTGCATGCCAACAGGACAGTATAATCCCTCTATCTCACTGGAATTTGTAATGGTAGCTGCCAGTGGTTACAGGTTGAGGAAGAAGAGTGGTGACAGGGATGACAGGGGGCAGCATTGCCATGTGCCTCCATTGACTGTGAATAGCTAAGCTAAGAAATGAAACTGCTGCAGTTTTAGATTAAGGTCCTAAGACCAACCGGAAAGCACGCTTTTTGAGCAAAGGTCAAAATTCTCAGGTAACTGTCATTACTTTGTAATGCAATGATTGCCCTACCTTTCACACAGATCCTTTAAACAAATTTAATAAAATGTGAATCTCTTAAAACTCTCAAAGTATCGAAATTTCTGAAAGTGACTTTGCTCATTCACGACAAAATTATGGACAAGTCAAGTTAAATTGTTTATTGTAGTCCTTTAAAACTTTGACAATTAATTTGTTACAGTAACTTTTTTAAAAAAACATTTCCTGTAAAAAAATCATTAAGTATAGACAAAATAATGGATTGACCCCATCAATGGCTGAGCAACAGTCATAGTAACTGCAGCACTGTCCCTGGAGAGATACCGTTCTGGATCATTCAAGTATTCTGGGGTCTGTAACATTTTTTGCCTGGATTTCACTGGGGGTGGTACAAAATGGGTTGGTGATGGACGGAGCATTAGAACCAATCAAACACTCACACCCAGTCATAAGTTCTGGGTTTGATCCATCACCGTTCTTTAGCCCACTCTGCCACCCCAGTTCAGACATCAATGGATTTCACTGGGTTCAGATGTGTACCCGGTGTAACAGCTGCAAGTGTACCTGATCGGGTTGTGGGCTACAGTCCATCCATTGCATCACCATGGAAAGAGCATGAAACACTCCCCCAGAGCCTAACCCTACGCAGTCCCTGCCCTGTCCTGACCTACTACTTACCACTACATGCTTCCCCCAGCCTTTCTGTTGATATGTTCCTCTGCTCTGACGAGGCAGAAATTATCAGCATATTTTCCCCTAAAATTGGGGATAATCCACCAGAAAAGGACCCTGTATTCCTGGCTCCATGTGGTTTCCCCCTATTCTGGGAACAAATTTCATAATTCAGAATTTGTGGCAAGGGCACCGGATGCTGGGAAAAATTCCACCCCCTCAGGCATCCCTTTATGAAAATTGTTCAAACTCATTAAGAAGGCCTATGTATCCAAACAACACACAAGTTGCTAAAGTGCCTAAAGAGAGAGATGTCTGGTAATTCCACTTTATACTTCAAGTGATTGCAGAAACGTAAGATAATTTTCTAGAAACTCATGTGTATCATCTTTGATTTCTCCATCTGAAATGAGGTGATAATCAGTTGACCTGGAAATTAAAAAGTGCAGTGGAGAGTGTGGCAAGTTCTACATACTATTTATTTTCTTTCTAAATCTTTATTTACAGGTTGAAACTAATATTCAGTAAATAGCCCCTGTATTTCTCTCTCTCTCACAAGTACAAGTGTTTAGGGCCAGAAATAAAAAAATCGGAATAGCGATTATCCAATTGCGATTTTTTGCGAATCACATTTAGGAAATAACTATTGCAAAGCCATAAACTCTTGAGTTGCACTAGTGAATAATAGTGGGTTGCACATAGACCTACCTCATGCACAATAAGGGGGTAGGACACAATTTGTAACCATCACAGGGGTGGGGGCCTGCTGGGGTCAGCAGACCGTCATGTCTGCAATATTTTTCTTTTTTAAGCACAGCCCATTTTCTTTAAAGGTGATGAGTTTAAAAAGATTTTTAAAAACTTTGAAGTTTCATTTTTTAACAGTAGGCAGTGGTCCAATGGACCACTGCCTGCTTAAAAAAAATATTTTCCTAACCATTCTCAAATATGAAGAGGTCCCTTCCTGTCATAAAGCATTCGTTCATAACACCGTGATTCAGTATTAGAAAGGGATGCCCTCAACATGCCCCTTCCAAATACTGAATAGAAAACCCCGAAATATTTTCCCAACCATTCTCAAAGATGAAGAGGTCCCTTCCTGTCATAAAGCATTCATTCATAACACCGTGATTCAGTATTAGAAAAAGAGGCCCTCAACATGCCCCTTCCAAATACTGAATAAAAAACCCCGAATTGAGATTCAGTAACAAGGTACTGAATCACAATGTGGGCATATACATCAGAAAAAACATTTTTGCAGTCGCAAACGGCCCGATTCTGCATATCAGACTAATTTGAAAAATGCTTCGCACATCTAGCCTTTAGAGGCTATAAAGCTGTAAATCAAACTAGTAGACTATTTTTTAACTTTATAAGTATGGAGACTCAAATACACAGTTAATGTTGTAACATTTTAACGTTCCAAGTATGGTCACTCAAACCTCCCGTTACTCTATTCTATTACACAAATCCGGGATGCTGCATTCTTTATTCAATTAATACTTTCAGATTGGGAAGGGTATGCAAGAAAAATGAGAACACAATATTACAGCAGAACTTAAGGATCTGCAAGTCCCTGATTAATTGTGGGCTTTTCCCCTTTTTACGTGTACATGAATGATTAAATGTTCTTAACTGAACTCTTTCACAGCACCCCTGTATTAACCATGTTATCCTTAAAAGGAAGGCTGTAACATGCCCTCCTCAAAGTAGTTTTTCTGTGACATATTATTATGCTGCTGGCATAAATATCTCCTAGTTCCAATTAATTATTAGTTTTCTTCATCCAATTGCTTTTGATACGCTTAGCCACCTAAGATAATATTTCTTATTCTCAGGGTTCGAAATTCTAAGTAGATAATGGTTTCCACAAAATGATGATAATGTTTTTCCAAATGTTTTTGGAAGTGACCATTGAAAGTTATGCTTTATAAATATTTCTAGACAATTTTATAATTATCTGTCTGTGCTAGTAAAGCTATTTCACTCATAGGTAAAGCCCAGCACCAGACTAGTACGATTCTTACGTTATGAAATGTTCAGAACGCAACGTGGTATCTGTAAGGTGTGTTAATACCACAACCTTGTTTTGAGTATATAAATGTACTCAAATTGCCTGTGGCTTGAAACCCAAGCAGTCTTTGGAGCCATGGTACTCAATAGTAGACCAATTTCTGATGTACAATATTTTATTGTGTATCTATGGCGCAGATGAACAATCGTTTTTAGAAGTCGCAAACCAAAAAGAGGCCAGTTTGCGTATGCTAAAAAGGTTTGTGTTATGTCCAAACCCTATTTTACGAGTCAGTAACCTATTATCGACTCGCAAAATAGGGTTTGCAAGTTGCTATTAGGATGGAGCGTGCCAAGGGCGTAGCTTCCTAATAGTAAGTCGAACCAGGGGCGTAACACAGGCCCCCGCAGCCCACGCGGTGCGGGGGGCCCATAGATCCAAGGGGCCCCCTCGGCACTGAACTCTGGCCGGGACAGCTCCTAATTGAGCCTGGAGGGGGCCCCCCTAAGTGCCGTGCAGGGAGGCCCCCTCACTTTTCGTTATGCCAGTGAGTCGTACTATCTAGTTGACTGCAGTGTTGGTTTTTAAATTGGACCCAACAAGCCATGGCAAACGCAATCCATGCAAGATGTTGAGATGGACTTCGGTGCAGATCAGCAAGGTTCAAGGAACTCCTCCTTTGAAGAGAAATGGGAGCAAGCCTGGAGCAACCAGGAAAGCTAAAGAAAGTGAAGATTGGTCCTCGTGGAGACTCA
The DNA here is from genome assembly GCF_964261635.1 of Lissotriton helveticus. NCBI lineage: Eukaryota > Metazoa > Chordata > Amphibia > Caudata > Salamandridae > Lissotriton > Lissotriton helveticus. The sequence goes on along the minus strand of NC_136071.1, from coordinate 569,969,661 downwards.
CTAGCCACTTGACTAGGAACCGCAAAGATGCATCAAGCTGAAATACACAAAGCAGGTCCATGGGACACTTGTGGAGTGTGGGCATCTGAGCTTAGGTACAAAAGGTGCTCGGAGCAGGGGCTTCAAATTCCCCAATGCACAACTTCGAGATTCTTCGGGAAGTAGGTGTAGTAGCAAAAATGTAGGATGTCCCGTCCCACGTCCCACGTGTCTCATGTCCGCCACAGGTCTCAGCTTTGCTGGGAGTGCAGGTCATTGTCAGAGATGTCCGCAAGTCCATGTCCTGTGTTGCAGGTTCTTCGGGATCCGGCAGGAACATCAAAAATGCAGACCAGCAAAGATGCTGTTGGTACCTGTTTGGACAGGGTGGTCACTCCTTGACCACAAGGGAGATTTTCTCCATCTTCCAGTTGATATGGAATGTCTTAGATCCAGGAATTATGTATCAGAGTTTCATCCAGAGTAATCTAATGTCCTAGGGACTGGGGAAGTTTAGGGGTTAGACTAACTCTAAGGTCCCCCCTATGGGTGGACCTGGAGAGGGGGTGGTTACACCCCTTCCCCTTAGTTCAGTTTCTCACCAGAGCTTGGGCTGACTGCCCCAGCAACCGGTTTGAACAGGAAAATGCATGGAGCACCTTGTGTGACCCAGGCAGTGTCAGAAAAGCATTCACTGAATGCAACCCACCCTGCCCCAATACACTAAAGCCTGTCTGGGAGGTGCTAGCAACTCCCTGGACAGGAAACCTATTGTCCAGGCCTCCCCTGCCGAAGTTTCTTCCAGCAGCAGGAGGGCAGACTCGTGTCCGTGGCAGCAACATCCATTTTGTGATGCTGGACCTCTGTTTAACTTTAAACGGGTTTAACAGTAACTACATGTCTTCTCCCCCTAGAAGGGTGGAATGCTACCCCCACCGCCAGAACTGGCAGGGGGCTAGCATTCCAAAGTGTTTGACACCTTACACAACATGTTTTGATAAACCCAAACCAAAGTTAGCATTAAACGCAAGGATTATAATGCACTTAAGAGTATATGGTATGGCTTTATCATAGAACAGCTATAAGGAGATGGTTCCGAAAGTCGCAGAGGGGCTAAGCTCATGCTAGGGCACCCTCTCACACAAAACCAAGCACTCTGCCTCCAGGATTGTCAAGGCCTGCCATAGGAGTGACTTATAGGTTACTATGTGTCTATATATAAGGTAGATATAGATATACTATATCTAAGTAAGGGGTGATTACACCACCTTACCCAGGCTGTAAGTACAGACCTTTGGTGTCAGTTTGGAAGGCTAAGCAGGGGTGGCACAATACATGCTGCAGCCCCTGGTAGGCCAGGGTGCACCTATGCTCTGGTATGTACCTTAAGTACATAGAGTCCATTTTATAGAGAAAGCAGATAGACTGGGGCTCTGAATAGCAGGGTCCCAGTCCAACTAAGTCGAAATCCAGCAAAACACCAGGCAAAAAGTGGGGGTAACCATATAGTCAGATTTCCACCTTCCTACAGGTATCATTTCCAAAGTTCAGTCTAACCGAGAGACAATTTCTCATCCAACAAGACATTTTCCCCTCAAACCATTCTCATGCAATGTGAGACTTTTTTGTGTGAGCTTTATCTTCGCGGAGCAAACTTACTCCAAACACCAGTGAATTTATTTTCAAAATAAAGGTATTTTCTGAAAATTATGCTTATTTCACATTAAAGACACACATTTCAAACATCCCCCATAATGAGTATGGTCTGTTGCTACACCTTCATAAGTTCTATTGCAGAACATGGATCATGTGCATGGTATATATATATATATATATATATATATATATATATATATATATATATATATATATATCAGTAGCGTATATAGTTATAGGGGCTGCGAAATGTCAGCCCTTTTTTTGGTTTTCAAAAACATACATCCTGCATATAGTTAAAGCAAGACAAGACATGTTTGTATGTATGTGTTATTTATATAGCATAGATCTAGAGGAAAGGTTGTGAAGAACTGTGCATGCTCAAAGACAAAGGTGCATTCTACTAGGGATTGAAGGGGTAGCTGGGTTCAAAGAGTGTATTGTTAAACAGTGCCATAAAGAACTGCAGGCCTCATTTATGTGGAATTGGCGAAGGGCAGCACCTCATGTCTTCTTGCTGTGCTGCCCCACGCAAATGTGAAAGGCAGAAATGCACTGACTTTATGAAATATGGTGCATTCCTGTCTGTAGGAGAGTAGGGTCTGCTTCCTATGGTTGCCCCCACTTTTTGCTGTGATTCTCTGGTTTTTCGAGTTTAGTGTGGCTGTGGGCCTGCCAATCAGACCCACAGCCCAGCTGTTCTCTCTCTAAATTGATACCATGTACTGTAGGTACATACCAGATTGGTTACTGAGTCACCCTTGTGAGCCCCTGTATAGTGTACCGTAGGTACCCAGGACATAGGTGCACCTTAGGCCTACCAGGGGCTGCAGCATGTATTGTGCCACCCCTGGTTTGCCTTCCAAACTGACATTACAGATTTGTTCACACAGCCTGGGTGGTGTAATCACCCCTTACTTAGATATAGTATATCTATATCTATATATACATATAGGCACATACACACCTATAAGTCACTCCTATGGCAGGCCTTAATAATCCTGGAGGCAGAGTGCTTGGTTTTCTGTGATAGGGTGCCCTAGCATGAGCTGAGCCCCTCTGCAGCTTTCGGAACCATCTCCTTATAGCTGTTCTATGATATAGCCATACCATATACTCTTAAGTGCATTATAATCCTCGCGGTTAATGGTAACTTTGGTTTGGCTTCATCAAAACACGTCGTGTAAGGTGTCAAACACTTTGGAATACTACCCCCCCCGCCATTCCTGGTGGCGGGGGTAGCATTCCACCCTTCTAGATGGAGAAGACATGTAGTTACTGGTTTACCAGGTTAAAGTTAAACAGAGCCTCAGCATCACAAAATGGATGCTGCTGCCCCAGACACGAGTCTGACCTCCTGTTGCTTGATGAAACTCCGGCAGGGGAGGCCTGGACAATAGGTTTCCTGTCCAGGGAGGTGCCAGCACCTCCCCAGACAGGCTTTTGTGTATTGGGGCAGGGAGGGCTGCATTCAGTGAATGCTTTCCAGACACTGCCTGGGGCACACAAGGTGCTCCATGCATTTCCCAGTTCAAACCGGTTGCTGGGGCACTCTGCCCCAGCTCTGGTGTAAAACTGGACAAAGTGAAAGGGGTGTAACCACCCCCTTCCCAGGTCCACCCATAGGAGGGACCTTAAGGGTAGTGCAGCCCCTTAACTCAGTAAAAGTATAAGAGCTGTGTCCCTGGGACTTTAGATTACCCTGGACGAAACTTTGATACAGAAATCCTGTACCTTCAACATTCCATTTCGACTGGAAGATGGAAGACATCTCCCTTGTGGTCAAGGAGTGACCACCCTGTTCAAACAGGCACCAACAGCAACTTTGTCGGTCTGCATTTTTTAAACTCCCACCGGATCCCGAAGAATCTGCGGCACAGGACATGGACTTCTAGACATCTCTGACCCGGACCCACACGAACAGCAAAGCTGAGACATGTGGCGGACATGAGAGACGCGGGACTGGAACTCCTGGACATCCTGCATTTTGCAAGCTGCACTCCTACTATGAGGTATCTTAAAGTTGTGCATTGCTGTGCTTGAAGCCCCAGCCCCGAGCACCATTTGCACTGAAGCCCAGGCCCCCACACTCCGCGAGTGTCCCGTGGGCCTGCTTTTGCATTTGAGCTCGATGCGTCTTCCTGGTTCCTTGCCCATTGGCCAGTGAGCCCCCTGAAGACTTTTCTTTACAACAAACTTGCTTTTCTGGTTGCTCCAAGCTTGCTCCAGCTTCCCTGCAAAGGAGTGCCACAGACCTTGCTGGTCTGTAACAGAGTCAATCTCGACATCCTGCATGGGTTGTGGTTGCCAAGGCTTGTTGGGTCCAATCTGGATACCGACACCGCAGTCAACTAGATCCATTGTGGGACAGCTTGAATCCAGCTCTCGGTCATCGTCGACGCCTCCTGGACCTCGTGCCTGAAGTGACAAACTCAACTCCTTCACCTGAAATCACCCTACATCGCCTTGTTCCTTCCTGGTACCTTCCTGGTCACTGGCTAGTGACCCAGACTCTGTCCCATCTGCATTAAGGTTCTTCAGATCTTCGATCCACCCTTGGATCCACCCCAGACACTTTTCCTCTGGTCGCCTGCAGCACTTCTTTGCAGCTCTCCATTGGAAACGATGACGAAACCCGACACGAAAAGACAACTATGCACCGGCTTCCCTGGGTGAGGTAACAAGAGTACTCCGGTGCTCCCGTGGGTCTTGACTCTCGAAGTGTCCTAGTTTAAAAGGGTTCCATCCTAGTCCATCCGGAAGTGTCCTTAAACTTTTACGTTTCCCTTTGAAAGTCAATGGTAACACGCGCCGGTGTTTAGACACAGCACACGTCTCCCGTGGGCCTCCTACTTCCTAACCTTTGGTTGTTTAGAGTAGCCCCAGCGAATCCACAGGCCCAGGCCTGCTTTCTCATTCTCTCATGGTTCTTATACCACTCCTTTAGTACATGGTTTGTGAGGCCCCTAGGGCATAACGTATACTGTGCAACTTATCGTATATTAACTCAGTGACTTGTATTGTATTTTTACCTCTGACCTCGTAAATAGTGCAGAGGGGTTGTGTTTAGATTAAATACATATATATTTGATATATACCTTGTGTGGTGTCCTTTCATTTGGTACTCAAGGGATTATAATTGGTAAAACAACTTGCTTAATACGCTGTATGTAGTCTTAGCCTGATGACTGCTGGCCCATGCTACCACTAGGATAGCTTTCTATAAGGTTGACTTTACAACCACCATCAATAAGGGTCAATTAGACTGGTCAAGGTGCCCACTAGAACTAGTGGACATCATATGCCAGGCTAGCGTCTCACACTGTCCTTCTCCCCTGCACTGGCACTTAATTTGTTGCCTAGCACCAACACAGGCACCCTTGCACCATGGTGCAAGGGTGACTGCGTTGCATGCAGGATTGTTTTTGTGCAGGAAGGGGCACCTTCCTGTACAAAAACAATCCAGAGAGACCACAAGGAAAGAAGAAAAAACGAGGAGAAATAAAAATATTTCTCCCCGTTAAGCATTCTCTGGGGAGCCATACATTTTTTGTACTGTCCCAGGTTTGCGTACTTAAGCAAATCTGTGGCAGCATCAAAATCCATGGATGTTGCATGAGAAAACCCACCGTAAAACCCATGGAATGCCTCTCTGGCGCAGAGTAAGGCAACTCAGCCATTTGCACTGCCTTGCCTTACTCCATATCTATAAGTCCATGCAAAGCCATGCAAAATGGCTTTGCATGGCCTCATAGGCATGGTTCAAAGGTTTGCACCGCCTGAGAGTCAGACAAAATGATGCTCCGGCGGCGCAAGCCTCTCATAATTAAGCTGCTGCGTCTTCGGTCGGTACTGATGCATATGGGTCTGTCTTTCCAGATCCTAATTACATAGGTAAAGATGGCATTGTGAGATTTCCGTTTTCCAATTTATTGAGGTGGCATCGATCTTGCTGTATTACCATTCCTGACAAATGACAATGTCCTTAGAAAAATATCACATTTTGTGCAGACTACACAAATTTAATCTGATTGTTCAGTGTTTCATTAGGATGTTTTTTCACTTCAGATCGACCCAAATGAATAATAACAAAAAGAAGAATCAGGTTTCCAATTTGTCCCGGAGACCCATCAGGTACACCTTTCTTTGTGTGCCAAGGACTGCTCAAATGGGAGGACATGGACTCATCCTTAGTTTATGATATCTGTGCTAGTTCGCAGAGACATAAAGACAAATATGGCGGCTGGGAAGAAAGACGTCTCTTCTTTTATTATGTGCATCACTGAAATTCACAGGAAATGAACCGTTGAAGCACCTCCGGTCATTCTCGAAGCTTTCTGCATGGATAGGATGCATAAGTCAAATTGAGATGGATGCTACTCCTTCAAAATCTTCCAAGCATAAATTATGTGCAGCAAAGGTAAATTTAGAACTTAGGGGCATATTTATGAGTATGTGGGGCAGCGCAGCAAGTCACCTTGCACTGCTGCACCACAGGGAAAGGTCAGGAATGCGCTGTTTTTTAAAGATTACAACACATTCCTGTTTTCATCTCTGCACTGGTGCCATTTTGGCAGCCTAGCACCAACGCAGGTACCCTTGTCTCATTATGCAATGGTGCCTGTGTTGCACGCAGGATTGTGACTGTGGAGGAAGGGGCACCATCCTGCAAAAAAAAATCCTGAGAAGAAAAAAAGAAAGATATTTCTTCTTGTTATGTCACCTGGGGAGGCGTATCTTTTAGACACATTCCCAGGTCTACCACTAATGGTAAATCTAGGAATGTGTCAAAAACCATGGGCGTTAGGTGGGAATACCCATGCAATGCCCATGGAATGCCTGTCTTGTGCATAGTAAGGCAAAACAGTGATTTGTCCTGCATTGCTTTACTCAAGATTTATGAAGCCACTTGGGCCACACAAGATGGCCTTGTGTACCTTCATAAATCTCACCTTTGAGTTGCTTTGACGCAACAGGGCCTAAAAATTTGCCCCTTAGTACTTCACTTGCAGCCTGATTCATAGGCCCTGATTATGAGTTGGTTGATGCAGGTGTCTTTATAATGAGTTGGGTGTTATTTAACGTGCCCAGTAATCACTAGGGGGTATATTCACAAGGAGCCATCGCCGAATTAACGACACAATATCACAGCCAAAGTCGTGATAAATTTACCCCACCATTCACAAGCTGGTGCTAACAACCCACAGCACCAGTTTTCCCACGATAGTACCGGCAAAAAACATCGCCACAGAGGACCCCCGCAACTATCGCTAATGAGATGCAGAGTAGGCGTTCCCGTGCAAAAATCTGCAACAACACGACACCTCAACATTCACAACGACCAGCAAGATCGGCGATAAGAACACAAAACACTTAATAAGGCGCGTTAGCAGCAAGACAATTTACACCAGCTGTGACCTGGTGTAAAGTCGAACGGCAGCCTGCACCACAAAAGGGAGCCCAGCCCAGGGCGTCATCGGAAGGGCAACAGATGCCAGGGAGCCACTCATCATGCAGCCCGGAAACCCCAGAGGGCCACAACACCCACCCCGCACACACCCCTTGACCACCACAGAGGCAACGCAGACAAAGACAGCGGCCCCCCAGGAAAAGCACCTGCCTCACAGGCCCAACATCTGACAATGTCACTGTCCACTACAGGCTGAAAGGGACAACCATCCTGTGCATCCTGACCATCATTGCCTAACAGGCCTACGGCACTAATACAGCGGACAACCAACATCTCATCCCACACCAAGCTGCTGGCTGGGCTGCACCTGTTGGCCCCTGGCACACCTCAACCATCTCCCGCCCAAGTCGGCGGAGTCTCACAGCCAGCCACATCCAGGCCCCACATGTCCAACACAATGCCCAGGAACCACTGAAGACCAAGCAAGGACTATAAGCCATAGCCAGATGCACGCACGTGTTGGGGGCAATCCACTGCACACATGTCTCACCTGTGTACCCCGGTGACACAGCACATAATCAGCGCAACAGAGAGCACACGTCACACATCAATGTGCAGGCAACATCAGAACACTGTGGGACCTTCACCAATGTTGCCTCCAAATACACAGCGAGTGTGCATGATCCCTTCACCCTCCAACAGTCCATCAGCAACCAGCCTTCCCAGGATGGCACCAAGGGAAATTAACAGCCCCTTGGCAAATTCCCAATGAACACCCCACTCACCTCAACTCCACAACCATGCAATCCACAACTCTGGCAATCCACACTTCACAAATTTACAACCAACTTGCACAACAACATGCCCACCCACCAGAAACGATAGAACAACTTACAATGGCAACCTGGGCAAGCCGTGAACATGACCAATCAACAGCATGGCACCTCAGCTACACAATAACCAAATGTGGGGAGAGGGGGCAACCAGGAATTTGTGAAGGATGCAGTAGGACATTGATTGGGAAAGTACACAATGCTAAGAGTAGCGGTGAAGTGCTGGACAGACCGCCATATGCAGAACACACCCATATCCACAGCGACAAACACCTCTGGTGTATGGAGTGCAGTGGACGGTGGACACAATCATGTCACTCCAGCCAGTGGGGGGCCACGTGGAAATGTTGCCTGTTACGCCCCCCCTTAAGTGTGAGCAGGCAGAGTGGGATGGCCCGGCGTACCCCAGGCCAGCGTAGGGGTGTGAATAAAAAGCACGCAGCCCTGGCGTGGTCTTCTTCCGGACAGCCCAACATCTCTGCAAGGCTGGCGCTTCCCACCCCACCACGAGGCCGAGGCCGTCCTTGTTAGTGGAGTTACCTGAGATCCTGTGTGCCTACCATACCCAGGCCTTCTGGCCACAAACCCGTCAGGCCCGAGCCTACACAGGCAGGCCACAGTGATCTGCATCCGACACCGGTGTGTGTCATGGAGGACCCACTATGTGCCTATGTAAGCTCTAAGCCTGAGACCCACGACCCTGCCAGCCACTCAGACCATCGCTGGCCCCCTGACGTGGGCCCACATTACTCCTTCCTTTTTGACATATTCCACTGACCCACTGACCAGTGGGTCACATATGTGTAACTGTGTCCTGGCTCCTGTATGGCAGTGACCCCATATCCGACCCAGTGGCCACAGCACCAGACCCCCCCATCAGTGAGGCATAGTTCCATATGGGCATCTTGTGACACGTGGTGCCACAAACCCTGTTCTACGCCAGCTGACGACATGTGCTGCCACAAACCCTGTTCAATGCCAGCCGGCGACACGTGCTGCTACAAACCTTGTTCAATGCCAGCCGGCGACACGTGCTGCCACAAACCCTGTTCAACGCCAACCGGCAACAAGTGGATGAGGGACCAGGACTACCCTACGGACCAGTAGGTCTCACATCCAGCACCTAGTCATCATTCATGAATGGCAGAGTCCACACCAGTGGACACTTGGAGAGGAGTAAGAGAAAGATGCGGCTTAGCAAAGAAAAAAGCTTGGTCACAGTCATGGAGGTGACCGAACACGTGGTGCTACTGAACCTAAACTACGCAGGCTGGTGGGGACACCAAACTCTGCCAGCGACACTCAGTGACTGGCCCGTGCTGACCCCTACCTCCGGCCTACACTGCGGTTCAGTAGTTCACAGAGTCATGATTCTGCAATGGCTGAGTACATATCAATGTACCAGCATCATCGCAGACTGCATCCCCACTCAGCCCAAGTGCCACTAAGTCTGTTCCCCGACATTCATGGACACTCTCTGGTCGAACTTTGGTGGCGTCTGAGTCTATGGACTAGGGGGCAGTTTACATCCTCATGGAACTCATATCAAATTGTTGACGGCAATGAGGCTGTCGCATTCCACTCCTCCATTTGCTGCTTCCGGATAAAATCAAACCTTTCAACATGTTGCACTGGAGGACACCTTCCACTGTCCCCCGAAACTCTCCGCAACATACACCTCGGATATTGATGGTGACCCGCTCAGGTCGCATGGCCCATCTGACTGCACCGCAAGGCACCGTCCCGTAGCTGGGTGCCTGTGCCGGCCGCAGTGCATCCGGGGCCACCAACTCTGTGCTGGTCAGGTCAGTGACCCCCTTCTCTGGAGACATTGGCTGGACCCTGACATGTAGGCCTTGAGGTCATAAACGCCATTCCTCTGTGGCCTTGGTCTGTATGCAGCTTCCGGGCCCAAATGTGTCCCACCAGGGCTCACACACCAAAGCGAGTCCAGACTGGCCCTGACGATGCCTCACTGCAGGAGGCTCACGCCACCACTGCAAGGATCACCTCCAAACACCATCTGCCAGAGTTGAAACAGTGGTCCTGACAGACTTACGGAGTTGCTCAGGCCTGTCGTGGATGCCATCATCGGCCTGATACCCTGCTCAGCACTCCAGGTGCCAGTGACTCAGTGCACCGCAGGCCATTGTCCCTTGTGGATTGTGTTTTGTGCTGTGGAGCCTTTGCGCACGTATGTCACCTCAAACAATGTGGGGGCCCTAAGACGTTGATGGGAAAGATGATGCAGGTCTAACACACACCACTGCAACTGCATCAGGAATATGTCAAAGGGACACAATCTGAGACTTTTTCTTCACATGAGCGTGCTCATCTCTAGTGTCCAAACCCCAGTGCACTGCAACTCACAGACACTTCTGTTTGCATGTTGGCTGTCCTCTGGACTTTCTCCGGCTCTCTCCATGTTGCTCAGCAGTTGACTTTGTATTGCATGTGTTTTCTGTTTCCCTTGCACTGGTGTTCATTGTTCAAGTGGTTGCCAGCACCAGACATTCCATGCGGAATGGCTTACACTCACCCCACACACATCCAGCCCAGGCGTCACAGTAGATGTGGCCCTGACAATAAAGGTGGCAGGCGTATGTGCCCATAGTCAGTTCTACATGATATCTGTGTGTGTCCCTGTGGTCTTGTAGTATGCATGTGGGCCCTGGGCCCTACAACATTACATTGTGCTGTGTACATCGGATGCAGACATGTCACCGCAGGCAGCGGTTTGGAGCTTGGACAAGTAGATTAGCCGTAACCCACTCAATTTGTTAGGGGAGAGGCCAGGGCTGTCGTATGCAGATCCAACATGTGTGTGTGACTGCTATTTGAGTGCCCCTGGGCATGGTTCTGTGCTGTGAATGTGCATCTGCATGTGTCTCTAAGAGAGTGTGGTTCTCCTTAGTGGGGTGTGGGTGGGCCCTGAAGGGGGATGGACCCTACGTATGTGTCCTGGTTCACATTCCATGGGTTTGGCCCCCACCCACACCTGTTGGTCCACCTCCTTTTGACGTACTGACACATGACATTGGGGTGGCATGTGTGGGTGGGTGAAGTGTCGTGAGCCAGCTGTGCTTGCGAGATACTTTATGCTATGTGGAGTGTTGCAGGCTCTGTGTTTCCCTCTGGGTAGCTTTGCTGACCGGGTCCTGGTAGAGGGTTGCGTGAGATATCCATGGGCTGTTGTAGGGCGTAGGTGTCGACGGTGTGGTAGTCCTCTCTGGCATCACTGATGTGTTGTATTCTGTGCTCTGCCGAAGATGTTGTGTGCCCCTCTGCGATGTGAAGGGTGAGGGATACAACTCTGATTTCCCCTGTATTAGTGGTATGAACTATATATACACGTTGTGTTAGCATGATGTATCTATATATTCTTTTCATATAGGTATGTATAGTGCCTAAACCTATATCTGTTTTTGTTAGTTGGTAAGGGTATGTGCTGTTCGTGAGTTTTGTTTACATCGAGTAAGCCGAGAACCATACAGACGGCATCTTCCTCTCCCTGGTTAAGACGAGAGCAGTAATCACGTGTTCCTTTCTTAGTTGTCAGGCCTCAGCCCCGTTGAGTTACAGAGAGCAGCTGAATGCACGCTATTCATTCCCTGACCTGGGACTCAAGGTCGCATCTGGCTTTGGATGCGATAAGCACATTCCTGAAAGCGCCGTGCCTGCACTCCCAGGTACCGGGACGAAAGGGAGTCACCCCTCGTGACCTCCCCACTACCAACTTAGCAGAGCTTTTGAACTAATCATGTGTGCCATATATGGTCCTTCCTTGAGGATTGAGAGCCAAGCAGGGTTTTTCCATTTACGGTGACTTCATGTACCATCTTAATTTAATTTAAATTTAATTTAATTGTGGGTTTATATAGCGCTAGGAATCGACTCCCGGAGGAGTATCTCCACGCTTCGACCGCTGGGGAACCCGTCCTGGCTCACCTTGAGAGATGGTCCCTGATGGGTATCTCTAAGGTGCGACCAAGCATCCCCGGCGGTCTGGGGGGGCCGTTGTGAAGATGAGGCAAGCTGATGCCCAGAGTTGCCGAGTGTGGTTTCTGACTAGAGTAGGCACCGAGGCGAGAATTATCGAGTCCGCTGACCCTGGTCCACGACCCTGCCGCGTCGGGAATCGAACCCTGGTCCCGGGCCGTTCTCTGCTTACGGGTCTGCCGCCTTTAACCAATGAGCCACACTTCTCCTCTTGAAAGTATATATGTGCCAATTTGAGTGTGAGCCAGCAGTCTTCTCCACGCACCTTGAGGGGTGAGGACGGGAGAGGTTCCTCTGTAGAGTATTTTTGCATAATAAACAATTGAACTTTCGTCACTGCCAACTGACTGGTTATTTGGTAATTGGTATTGGGCTAATGGTAAGTATAGCTCCTATATTTTATTTTGATGATACATCAAGGGGAGGTGCGTTTTGACTTTGTGTTGATATATATGTTGGCACATTGTGCTGGTTTGCATGCAGACTGTATGGCAATGTACATTGTGACTGTTTGGGTGGTGCAGGATTCTCCTGTTGGAAAGTGTACATTTGGTCTACTTAACAAATGTGAGGTTGTATGCGTACATTTCCATTTCACAGTTTCCGGCTCTGTCAGATGTAGTGGGCATGTTTCTGTGCTTGTGTGGAGCCAGTTGTATCCTTTGTTCGGCAGTGTTGGCTATGTACGTTGTTCCACTTGTGCTGCTTGTGCTATGTGTGTCTGCTGCAGTGTGCCAAGGGGATCTGGGACAAGATTCTCGGTGTTTGTGAGTGTGCAGTGTGCAACGCCTCGTTGTGCATGTATGCCATTGTGCCCATCTCCCCTGTCCCCCAGTCCCTGTTCGTGCACACCCTGTTGCTGTTGTGTCAGGTCCTCTCGAGCTGTGTCCGTACACCCTACTCCTTATCCGTCTCCACACTGATGACTGTGGCCTGGGTTTCCTCCAGCTGCGCCGTTGGCGCTGGACTGCCACCTCCTGTCATCATTGCTGTCTTCCTGTTGGCAGCGGTTTGGTGCCTGGTTTAGGTAGTCACGTCATGCCGGCGCCTATTGGCCTTCTGGATTGGCCTCCTCAGCACCCCGACTGCAATGCAGGTGGTCTGCTAGTAGATCAGTTGCTGGTAGTGTTCTGTGACTTCCATGACGCTGGTCTTGTTTCCTGCGGTCTGCACCCCGTCTTCCTCTCCCTCTTCTCCTTGGCCTTCCCCGACCCCGTTGTCCCTTGCTGGTGGTCTGTGGGGGTTGTGGGGTTCGGGTTGGCCTCTTCGCTGGGTCAGGGTGCATCCATGTTGCTACGTGCTTTGGCTTATTTCTGGTGCATTTTCTCTGTGGTTTTTATGGTGCATTGTCCCGCCAGACTCGTGGGATGTGCAATCATTCCTGATTCAACCACGAGTCCGTACTTCCCGTTATGGCCACCGTTCCTTTTCCTATCTTGCTCCTTTGCTTTGGAACAAACTGCCCCCTCACCTGCTATCCATCACCAAACACAAACAATTCTGTAAAACTCTCAAAACCTGGCTTTTCCCTAAATAACCCCTGACACCTCCCTCAATAGCTACCAACTTTGTCTACCAATTTTGCTGCAAGCGCCTTGAGACCTCACGGTGAAAAGCTGTGCTATACATAAACATGTGACATGACATGACATGACATGTGCAGGCCTGTGGCTGTTTTTCACTACTTTTTGTGCTGCGGTTGGCATCATTGCATGTTTTTCGCGTTCGCGTATCGCATTTTTGCAGTGTGGCATTGATTTTCATGTGGACATTTGCTGCGTTGTCTGGTGTCTATCGCATGCTACTGCCGCGTTGTGAATTCCACGTTGCCACAGGCTTATTTTCTCGCAATAGGCTGCGATGTTGAAAGTTGCGTTACACTACTCTTGTGGTAGTTATCACACGTTTTTGTGAATATACTCCTCAGTGTGTTAAATATCTCACCCTTTGTTAAATTGCAGCACGTAAACCTGTTGGAGATCACTGGGACTAAAAATGTGGGCATGTGAAAATACTGCTGTTATGCATTTTTTGGCTATGGAAGAGGGAACTATGGGGGAAGTCTGTGTTACTAAACCACAAGTGGCTGCTATATTTCCCGAGTCCTAAACTCTGTTTGGGGATACATTTGTCCAAGTATCTCTAAGAAACTCCGGGTTAATTCATACTTCTGAAGCAAATAATGCATTAAAAACAGAATGTGGCAGAAAGTTATGTTGTTGCCCAAATCACTGTTAAAATGTAACTCAGAATGTGTGCCTAAGCATACTTGTGCACAAACTGTGGCCTGATTTAAAGCTTGACTGTTGCAAATTCTGTTTCCACAGGTGGAGGTTTTAGCCACTTTTGGCATTGAAGCAGTTGATAATATGTCTGGTTTTGACCTTCATTACAAGCAGCCAGGTCCCATTCTCTGCATGTCTGAACCTTAACTGTCCTAAGATTTGCTGACAACTGTTTGCCAATCTCATAACCCCAATCAATTCAGATTGTTCCAATACTAACCTTGAGTCTGGAATATCTAACATGATTTACGTATCCGTCCACTTGGTACCTTCCCCTCTCCATGCTGCCATTCATCTCTTCTGTAAGATGTGTCTCTGCAGGTAGACTACACCAAATTTGTGTCTGTATGACCAAAATTGTCTTTACCTTATTTCCCAGGCTGTTAACGTTCCAGGTCAATAATATCAGTGGTTGAGTCAGAATCATGGTGGCTGTGAAGAGTCCTTCCCCCATAACAGGTGTGTCTGCCTTATCAGCCATTCTTACACAAACAGTTCCATGTTGGGACCTTCCGTTTTCTCTGGCACTCCAACTATCTTGCAGTGCTGGTGTGACCTACCCTTCCAGCCTGTTTGTCGGCATATTTACATCTTTTTCCAGGGCCGAGTATTTCTTTTCAAGCAGCGGCAAGACAGTGCCTAGTTGTTCCTCTGATTCTTTAACCTGATCAGTTAGTTTTCGGTGATCACCTCACAGCAAGCTAAGCTCTCCCACCACCAGGGCAACCTGGAGTTCCAGAGATGATTTATTGTCTTTGACTGCTTGCAGAATGATTGCTGTGTTTACTGCCAGAGGTTCATCACCAGCAGACTGTTCAGGCTGGCCAGTCCCCGGAGTTGGGTCCTCTGTCACCCTGGAGATCCCTTTCAGTGTGCATGTTCGAAACCTTTTCCCCCAGGTATGCACTTACTAATATCCTCAGGGTATATAAGCCATGTAGTCCAGCAGCCAGATACCCTTTGCTGTCCTCAACTCGCGCAATGTCTTTGTTGTTAAGGTCAGTTCAGAGTGCAGCCCATCATTCTAGGAGGCAGCCTGAAACTGTTACTCTCTGGGTTACACTTACCTCGCCTCCCTGCTTGGCAGCAGTGACACCCCCCAGGGCCTCTTTCCCACTCAGCCTCAGTCCCTCTGGGCTAGCTCAATAGCTTCTCTGCTGCCGGTGTTTCATGTTTAGAGTGGGGGTAGGGGCACAGCTTATTCCTTTTGGTATGTTCCAGTCAAGCCCACCAGTCACAAGCGGCTTACCAGGAGGTCTGTGGCAATGATATGAATGTTCCCCTGTAAGTGGCTCTCTCCCGGCACCTACTCCTAGGAGCCCAGGCCTCCTTTCTCGCTTTTACCAGCTTTAGTTGCTGTTGCCCACACAATAGGACGCACACCCCTCCACATATAGGCAGTTTGTGTCCCCCCTGACCCCTCAGCTTCGTCCACAGGGGGCCATGAAGGGATAGCGGCCAGTGGTCTCCGGTGCTGCCGCTGGGACCCTCTCCTACCCCACCAGCTGGGCGTGATCAGCCTCCTCTTGTCCCCCCAAAAACCTTCGAGGCCTCGCCATGTGACATCTGTGTTATCAGGGCTGTCAGTGTGTTTCCTATTGAGAGCCCGTGTAGTCAGTCTCTCAGTAAATTTATCATTGGTGCAGTCACAGGCTAGTGGCACTGTTTCTTGGGATCCAAGCCACGGATCCCCTGCCCGCACCTCCATATTGGAAAGGGGTAGGGGAAAGCAGCAGAAGAGTCCCTGTTGGTGTGCTGCCCCCTCTTGGCCTTTTCCAGCGCTGGAGTCCTCTCATCGTGCAGCGGTTGCTCCAGGCCCTGCTGCTGTGAGTCTCAGCCTATCTCCGTACAGAGGGCCGATCTTGCCACCTATGCTGGTAGCATAGAGCCACTGTTGGTGTGTGGCCCTCTCACAGCCAGTCAGTCAGTCAGTCAGTCAAAAATTCTTTATTTTGATTAATTAAAATCATAAAAGACAATACAAGGAACATGAACCTCCACGCATTAAAAATATAAAAGAATAAAATGAGCATTCGATTATTACAATTCATATATACACTGTCTAAAGTTCATTAAATACATCATATACAGTATAAAAAAAGCCCTTAACCAACGGTTAATGAATCTAATATAAAGTGCCTCATTGGGTATTTCAAGATAAAACCATGATCCCCTTTTGAACCCACTGAATAGTTACATTTAAAGGAGTATGCTTTTGTTTACCCGGGCCGCGGCCGCAAAAAGCTGGCCACGCTATAAATGACCTGGACAGAGCTAAGCATAAGTGCAGCCCTTACTTGTACACATCCAGCCTCGCACAAGATTGGATTTAAAAAAAATTTACGCGCGTCTGAATAATGCTCACAGAACATTACCAAATGAAGTGTGTCCTGTGTGGAAAAATTATCACAAGAACATGGCGCTGCATCTTCGGGTTTGACCCATTTAGGAAATTTACCCAACGTAAGGTAAATAAGATTCAACCGAAATCTGACCAATAAGAAGCGGTGGAAGGGCTTGGTGACACACTTCAGATACGGTTCAATAAATGGGGAAATTGATAGACCATAAATGCTTCTCACCACTGGTTTTCTCAGTTCCTGCTCCTCCCTGTCCGCCTCCAACAGATTACGAAAGTTTTGTTTGATCCACCCTATATCCTCCTTCATAATGCCCTGTGGTGATGAAAACAATTCTGGCCGACCCAGGATGGCGCATGCCGCTCTAACATACGCCAACCATGGGACCCTATCTACCTTCTCAAGGGCTACACAATCTTTCAAGATCAGGTGGTTAAGTGTAATTTCTTTGTTCACCCAGGTTTTTGCCCAACAAATTAGCGGAGCCATTTTTAGGTGATCCGTAACATAACCCAGGCCTACTTCAGAGTGTATTGAGAATGTAGGAGATGATTGCGTTAGTGACAGGAGAGATCTAAGAAACCTGTTTTCAGCAATTTGTATTTTGTTCGGAGCTACATAGCCCCAAATAGCCGCACCATAAGAAGCAATTGCCAAGCACTTGGATTTATAGATCTTTAGCATGGCCTCCATGGGTCTAGCTCCAAATGTCTTAGAGAAATTCAGGAGAGCCGTTGTAGATCTTACTACTACATTGCTCCTTAGCTTCATATGGGGACCCCAATTACCCTTCTCATCGAAGAGGACTCCCAGGTAGGAGAAGAAAGGCACCCTTGTCAATTCCTTGCCATTGCACCTGAAGGTATTAACATTCATGTTTTTACTCCGTGCGCCGGCCACCATTACATGGGATTTTGAGATGTTAACTTTCAAGTCCAGGGCCTCCATGAAGCTGCCAAAGTGGTCCAACGGCCTCTGTAAGCCCAGGCCTGTGCGTGCAAGTAAAACGGCATCATCCGCGTACAGGAGGACCTGTATACCCAATCCCCTATACGTGAGTGTCCAGTGTAGCCAAACCCAGGGATTTTTCAAGGGCATTAATGTAGATCGTAAAAAGAAGAGGGGCCAGTATGCAGCCTTGTCTGACCCCCCTTCTGGAGCTAAATTACCCAGTGCACCGGCCTTCCCTCGTGACCCTAACAGAAGCAGAGAGGTCCTGGTGAAGATCGCTTAAAAAATTAACCAAAGATCCATCTAAACCGATGTTACGCAAAATAATCCATAATTTTGAACGGTTAACTAAATCAAATGCCGAAGATAGGTCCATGAAACCCAAATATAAAAATCCCTCCCTGACGACTGTGTATTTGCTTATGAGGAGGTGTAGATTTAAATATTGGTCCATGGTGCCCCTATGTTCTCTAAAACCGTACTGAAGGTTAGAGAGCACCCCCCTGTCCGTAAGCCAATCCCCCACTCTCTGGAGAATGACTCTGTCCAAGATTTTAACGGCAGAGTCTAGCAATGAGATCGGCCTATAACAGGAGGGGTCCCCTCTATTCCCCTTCTTAAAAATAGGGACTATCACAGAAGAGGACCAAGACGATGGAAAACCAGCTGTTGGTACCGCATTAAACACATTGGTCAAAATCTGTGCCCAAAACTGTGGATACATGATATACAAATCTGAGGGTACCCCGTCCGGTCCTGGAGCCTTATGTCTAGTTGTCTCTCTGATCGCCCTTTCTACCTCGGCCAAGTCGAACCTGAGCGGCATAGCATGCTGTGCTGTAGCTGTGAGGGCAGACGTTGGTCCCCTCTGATCTATATCATAAATGCTCTTGAAATGTTGGAGCCAGCTATCCTCAGGGATCATGCAATCCGTATCTAGGTTCTCCTGTTCCGAGAAGAACGGCTGATTAATAATGGCCCAGAATTTCCTGCTGTCCCTTATCACATCGACGGTTTGTAGATTTTCACAAGCTTCCTCCTTAATGTGGCGTTTGCGTGAGCCAATGGCAGTTTTGTACTCCTTATGGAGGTAGGCTATTAGGACTCTGTTCCTCAGCCTATTTTTAAGTGCCTTGAGTAAGGCGCCATGAGCCTTTGAACAGTTTTTATCAAACCATTTAAAGGCCCTCCTTGATTGTGTACTAACGCCAACCTCTAGATCTTTGGCAATCTGCTTGCACACCGCTACATAAGCTTCCACAACGTGGGCACCTGCAGCAGTGCCATCCAAGCAGATAGCCAAGTTGGCCTCGGATTTAGTTGCAAGGTCCTCAAAAAAAGCTTCTGGGACGACCCTATTCCATTTAATCCGTCTCCCCTGGTCAGTGGTCGATAGGTACCTGGGCGCTCCCACCCTTGTTGAATCATTTTGCTCCCTAAAGACATCAAGATCAACCTCCAGCAAAACCGGGTTGTGGGCGCCGAAAGTTGAAGTCACTACTCTATAGGCCATTGTTTTGGCCAGAACAACAGGGGATAAAAAGATATAATCGATAACGGAGTTTGCGCCTCGCCCTATAAAGGTAGGGGCTCTCTCCTCTCCCTCACCAATACCTGGTTCAAATAAATTCATGTTGGAGAGGAGGGCCTCAAGGGCCTCTCCCTCTTTACTATGCTCGAAATGGGGAACCCCCTCATCGGGTAACCCTCCATGCTCGTCACTATAACAGTCCCACGAACAAGGGTGTATATTAAAATCTCCCAGAAGTACCACCTCTGGGGCAGAAGACTGCTCCTGATTGTAGGCTGACAAAAAAATGTCCAAGGCACTAAGGTGCTCATTTTCAGATGATTCATAAAGGGGGTGGTGATGGACAGAGTATCTGAATTAAGCAGAACACTTCTACCCAGTCAAAAGATCAGGGCTTGATCCATCACCGTTTTTTTAGCTCACTGCACCATCCCAGCTCAGAACCTGGCTACATGCAAATTAGTCTGACCCTGGCCCAGTGCATCATGGGAACAGGGCAGGCCAAACTACCAAGCCAATTCTTTACTGGAAAGGAAACAAGCTTCCGGGGACCGGTTTCTGGCGTTGCAGCCGTCTTCGGCCCGGCTTGCTTGAATCCTGATGGTGCAGTGAGCAAGGGACTCATGTCGTTTTGGCCACTATAGGAGTGGAAGGGTATGCTCAGACATGAGTCCCTTGCTCACTGCACCATCAGGATTCAAGCAAGCCGGGCCGAAGACGGCTGCAATGCCAGAAACTGGTCCCCGGAAGCTTGTTTCCTTTCCAGTAAAGAATTGGCTTGGTAGTTTGGTCTGCCCTGTTCCCATGATGCACTGGGCCAGGGACAGACTAATTTGCATGTAGCCAGGTTCTGAACTGGGATGGTGCAGTGAGCTAAAAAACGGTGATGGATCAAGCCCTGATCTTTTGACTGGGTATGAGTGTTCTGCTTAATTCAGATGCTCTGTCCATCACCACCCCCTTTTCTGAATCATTTTCAGATGAGCCATCCCTAGAGTTATAAAAGTTAATTAGAAAAAATTTCTGCTGATCAGAGACAACCCATTCAATTATTAGGAAGTTCTTTGAATCAGTTTCAAGTTTTTTAAAAACACCTGCCAAATTATGCGAAAAAAGGACAAGCAAACCCCCTTTAGGTCTTCCAGCTGTCCCAGGAACAGCTGGAGTAGAAAAACTAAGGTAACCGTCCAGAAAAAACTGGACAAAATGTCCCAGGTTTCCTGGAGGGCAAGAATATTGTGCCAGCCAGATAGGATCTGTGCCTTTAGATCTAATACCCGCCACATTCCAGGTCAAAAATTTACATAAGGGTGTCTGGGCTCCTACCTCAGCCCTCTCTACTACCAGTCTGGAAGGTAGTCAATCGTTCGACTCCATGGGGGACAGGGGAGAGAAACGATTAGATAGACCTATCTCTACTGTAGGTAACCCACCATGCTGAAGGACTGGGGAATTGGTAGAGGGACCCCTTCCCACCCACCGTGACAGCTCCTGTGTGGACCTTTGCTGTGAGATAGTATTAGCCTGGTGAGATAACGTCCGCTGGCTGATGCAAGGGGGATCTTTCCGATGTGACACCAGGGGCTTACCTATTCTCCTGGCTGGCCTAATTGGTGGATAGAAAAACCCAAGGGGGAGTGGTCTAATGCCCTTGTTCGTCAGGGCTGAGGCATCCCAGAACAATCTCTCAGCACTGGCCTGGTTGTTAAAATTTACCACCACGCAGTGCCCTGGAATAGATTTTAAACATCGCCCAACCCAACTAAACCTCCTTGCCATAATGACAGTACTCGTGATGTCTGTACCTACACTACTAAACTGAGAACACCATTGCTTAGCCAATAACATGAGGTCATGGGTTGTTTCATTTAAGCCAGCCCTTACTGGGGGGACTCCTGTAAAGACAGCCACTAAAGGGGCAGCCTCCGGGGGCAACTCCAGATAACTGTCCCTATGAGGAACCGACCTGAGACCGTCTAAACTATTATTTCTCCAGTTACTATCTCCAGGGTTAATATTCACTGTACCAACCCTCTTGGGTCCCTGCCCACCCCGGGGTCCCACTATTACCGGGCTTCTAACCCTTAAGGCTTCTGGGGCCTTATTCATCGTGTTGACCGTGGGCGCATTAGTGAATAAGTTTTGGGAGTGGACCGAAAATCCCTTTTGACCTGACTGTTGTTTAAAAAAAGCATCAATTTTTTCACATTTGCTCAATAATCCTGCTACACATACGTTCAATGTGTCCACAATGTCTTTCGCAATGGCCACCAGTGCGGGTTCAATTCTTGATGTAAATAAGTCCTCAACAATTTTGCAAACGTGGTCCCTTATGCTGGCATCCGGATTTAAAGCCTTATCCGTTGCATTTTTCCTCCTAGATGGTTTTATAATTGACCTACGCTTGCGCGTGTGCTTTGATGGTGAAACCAATAGGGATGTGTCCTTTTGAAGAAGGGGAGGGTGTGGAGAACTTAGAGGGACATTCGAGGACTCAACTATGGAGGGGGGTTTTAAAATAACGATTGTTGGTTCCAACGGGACACTCGGGCTGTGGTCTGAATCTAATGCTGGCTCAATGTCAGTAGAACCCAACCCCAGTTCTTTCTCAGCACTCGCGATTTCTTTGGTTAAAACCCCCACAGCTGAGGTCAAGTATGAAATTATTGATTCAGATTTCCTAGGTATCTTTGCATTTTTACCTTCATGAACTCCCCAGCATAACTGCTTTCTCTTACCCATAGTAGGTGTCAGTGGGGTGGCCCAGCCCAGCCTCTGCCGACCTCGGACAGCCACAGATGGCCCGCCCTTTGCCCGGGCTTAGCCTGGCACTGCCCGCGCACGTCCCGCGGGTCGGGAGGTGTTCCCTGCAGTTATGGCACCTCCAGGCGCGTCGATGGCGTCACTGCCGCAGCGCTGCGCCAGACCCCCGAGGCAGCTGGGTGTTGTAGTGCCCTCGCTGCGTGGAGCCGTTTCCCTCACAGCGGTGCAGGCTAGCAGGTAAGCGCAGGTGATGGCCGTTTCCCTCACGGCTTGGTTACTGACCCCCAGGAGCATTCGGCGCTCCCTGCAGTTATGGCGCCTCCAGGCGCGACGATGGCGTCACTGCCGCTGCGCTGCGCCAGACCCCCGGGGCAGCTGGGTGTTGTAGTGCCCTCGCTGCATGGAGCCGTTTCCCTCGCGGCGGTGCAGGCAGTGCAGGCTAGCAGGTAAGCGCAGGTGATGGCCGTTTCCCTCACGGCTTGGTTACTGACCCCCCTCTCACAGCCATCTCTGGCACTGGATTCCTCTTGCCACGCAGCAGTTGTTCCTGTCCTTGCCGCAGAGTGTCTCATCCTCCCGCACTGGTCCAGCTACTGCAGCTGGCAGCACAATCTTTCCGTCTCCGGAGTTAGATCTAGCTGAGGCCCGAAGTAAATGCCCCACTTCCCCCACATTGCCTCCTACTGCCAGACTGGAGCCGCGGCTGCTGCCCCGCAGCCCTCCATGCAGCTCAACTACAGGGTCCTCGATCTTTCACCAAACTGGCAGGGCAGATGTGGCACAATGGGATCTCCGCTGTTCTGCAAAGCAGTCTGTAAAGACCACTGCAACAGGAAAGTAGTTAAGTCCAAGAATAATTTATTCAGCAGGTCCTTTAAACCTCAGCCTGCCTGCACACCCCCAGTCCATCCAACAGCTTACTCTTCAATGAACATTCTGGACAGGGAGCCTTGACACTAACATTATGTCATTTAGAATTGTGTGAGCACAGTATTCTACTCAACATCTTACAAAGGCTTGAAGTACAGCATACTATACAGTCTCCCTATTGTATGTGGTTCACAGCCTGTTTTTGTCAGAAACTCTGCTTTGGACCCTTGGTGAGTGCTGGAGCTACGGTACTTGCGACCTACTCCATGGCTGGCTAGGCCACGTCCTCCACCGACTGCTTTTCAATCTCTGACCTTGCACCAACAGAGATCACAGTGGATCATTATGTGAAACATACTGGTAGCAAACAATTAAGATTGGACCCCTCAATTCTTAAACAACCATCATATAGTATAACAAAAATACCCATCTGGAAAGTTTATTTTAGAAAAAAGGTTCAGTTGAATAAAGCACCCTTGGTAGGCAATGAAAGCAACAATAACAGATACATTTTTGCAAACTACGTAAAGATAAAACTAAGATAACTCCCAACGATGGATCTTCTAAAAGAGACGTTATTAAGATAAAATACCAACTAAAGTTTATTCTCATCAAAAAGATAGAAAAAAGCTCTCTTGCAAATTAAGCAACTGTTCTGAGTGAATGGAGAAATATTTGGCAAACTTCAAGATGATAGGCTCAAGCCCATGGAAAACAGTACATTCATAATTGAAATCAAAGACAACGCAGGTCTTATACACTTATAAAGAAATATGGTTTACAATGTATTTTCAAAAATATTATTGTGGTTGCTAGTGCAAAACATAGGCAGACATGGCAAACACTTTGGATCATTTAGATACTTGCCAATTTCTAACAATTCTGATGAAGGTACCCAATTACTGTTCAAGAGATGACTAGAGCTATGGTGCGAAAAAACTGAAAATGATCCACTTGGCCTAAGTGGCTTTGCAGGGATATTCCATAAAACTTTTAAATTACATCCTGTCCTATGTAACATTTACACTCTGAACACGGAGAAGAAAAGTGTCCGAGATTCTTTCCAATCATCAAAAGTTTTAATAACTCCAAAATTAGGAAAGGATTCATTAATTTAAAAAACTAAGGACCACAATCATTACGCAATTTATTGTATAATCCTAAAAAAAAGTGCAGGGAGATTATATAAGCTGGTAATTCATTGATATATAAAGTGATATATGCAGACAGATCTGGCTTTAGTTCAAAGCAACTTGTAAGAAATAATGCACAAGCGCTTGATAAAGTACACTTCACTTTAAGCAGATTTATACTTTGGAACCTATTCAGGAAGACAAATTTACACATGTGTAAATGTACTCTTACACTTTGGTGTAAATAAACTACTTCTGCCTATTTATCATTTCGAGTTTAAATTTACTCCAAAGTGTAAACTTATATGTGTTCACCAGACTAAAATATTTGGGTGGAACCAAATTTACTAATTTAAAGTTACTAGTTGAGCTTTTCTCATGGAGGGGGAGATCTGCACCCCCTTGGTGGATCTGTCCACCACTATTCTGGAGATATCAACCACTATGGTGAAGATCTCTGCCACCACAGTCCAGATCACCCTATCGGGAAGTATAGGGAAAATAATGAAAGTTAATTATTAATTTTTTAAACATGTTATATTTATTATATTGTAAAATATAAATGTAAAATAAAGATAAATCATTATTTTTACCCTTGAACCAACATAATAAAATGTTAGAACACACTTCCTCCTTAAAATAGTTGCTTACTAAATAATTAAGTTGTTTAAATAATGTAATTTATTTTGTAAATATTAATTTTTAGACAAAATAAATTAAAAACGCTATATTCAGCACAAAAAATGTTTTATTAATATTTAGTATATTTAATTAAATGTATTGTATTAATACAAATTACATCAACATTTTAATAGATTGATCGATAGATAGATAGATAGATAGATAGATAGATAGAGAGATAGATAGATAGATAGATAGATAGATAGATAGATAGATAGATAGATAGATAGATAGATAGATAGATAGATAGATAGATAGATAGATAGATAGATAGAAATACCCTTTCAGGCTGAGAGTGCCGCTTAAATTATGCAAAAAAGGATGTAGAGAACTCTGGATAGTTCCCAAGTTTAGGTAGAGAGCAGCTCATTTATTTGGAGAACCTTAGAACACCACCAACACTGAATCTGTTCACCTCAAATTTCTGTTTTGTTAGCAGAGCTTTTGAACAGAGAATTAGCAGAGTGCCATCCACACAAAGCAAGAAAGTGACAAAGCCTTTTGACATTGTTTACAGCAAAGCTTTATGCATAGGATTAGCTAATGGTGTCCATATTGAGCTGTACAATGACAAAAGCCGTTTATCACTCCAAGCACAGTATTACAGCTTGGGATTGGTAAAATGCCATCCAAGTCAAACTGAAATTAATAAAAATCAACCTCTGACCTGTGTTTCATTCTAATTAGAGCTCATCAGAGAGGTTTTCTCCAGGCACACAGCAGAACCCAGTGTAAGTCAAGACAATGCCCTTTTAGGCTTGGGGTGCCACATACATTATGCAAAAAAGTAAGTAGGGAACTCTTGGTAGTTCCCAAGTTTAGACAGAGAGCAGCTCCTTTATAATGTGCAACCTACAAAAAGTAACGCTCTAAATCTGCTCACCTCAAATGTCTGTTTTTCTAGCAGAGATTTAAGCAGAGGATTAGCACAATGCCATCCGTCCCGAGCTAGAAAGGGACAATGTATTTTGCCATTTTTACAGCAAAGCCTTTAAACATAGGTTTTGTTGATTCAATGTCCAGCTTTAAAATGACAACAGTTGTTTACCACTCCAGGCATAGTTTTACAGATTTGGACTGGCAAAATACCACCCAAGCCAAGCTGGCATGCATAAAATAAACCCCTCACACGTGTTTTGCTCTACATGGAGCTATTAAAGCTGTTGAGAAACAAGGAACAAGCAAGTTATTTCTAAGCATAACATATTTGAGATATGCTAAATTACAGCTTTTTTTTGTTTTTTGCAGTTTTATATAGCACGAACTAGACCCGAACCGAATCGGGTATCAGAGCGCTTTACATAGAACCAGTTAAGTTACACGAGGACACACATGAAAAGGGGGGGCCCACGGCCCCCCCGCCCGCATGGCGGTGCGGCGACCTCCCTCTCCCCTTGTCTCCCGGTGGTGGGGGCGTATCCTCCCGGCGTCCAGTGATGATGCGGGGGGTGCGCGCCGCACCACCGGTTGGCTGGCGCCCGACCCCTGACCTGGAAGGCGTTGTGCAGGCTTCCGGGTCGAGAGGGCGGGCGGCTGGGGGGCGGGGGGAGGTGGCGTGCCGCCCCCTCCCCACGATCCTAGGTTAAAGGAGGGGGGAGCGCTCAGGCGGCCCCTTGTCGCCTGGACGCTCCCCCACACTGGTCGTGCCCCACGCTCGGGGCCTGAAGGAGCAACGGACATTGGTGACTTGGATTGTGGGCCGCTCTTATGTGAGGCGCGCCGAAAGTGTTTTTTCTTTCAGGTGACAGGAAGTAAAGGGCTGAGCAAAAGGGGTTTTCAGTCTCCTTCTTTGGGAGGGGGGTTTATGTCTCAGTCAGTTTAGAGATTATTTTCAGAAAATCCTATCCCAGCAGCCCGCCCCCCCCCCCCAGTCAGTGGTGATACTTCACCTGGGGGAGAATGGGCTGGCCTAACTAGGTGGGCGCATCCTTATAGAGGACATCACTTCCATGGCAGGGTGGGTGGCCATGCCGGGTGGCACGATAGTTTGGTCGCAACTTATACCTCGGTGGCAGTGGCGAGGGGGGGACTCTGCCGAGGCGTTGAATCACTTGGTAAAGAGGATCGACGCGCAATTTGAAAATTACTTCGAGCCCCCCGGTTGCAGACGGTCCATCATGGGTGCATTTGGGGGTGAACATTCCTAGCGACGAGACTGGGTATACTTAACCAAGGCAGGGAATGTCCTGTGATCTAATAACATAGTGCCATGGCTAGAGGGATTTGCGAGGCGATCATGACCTTTCTAGGAGTAGGAAGGGGGAGGCCAGATTGTCGGTCAACAATTCTGGCCTGTGGCGGTAAGGTCATGACCGATGAGCAGCTATTTTAACGTCTGAGGGGGCGGCATCATCCGTTGGAGGTGTCCGCCCAGGGGGAGGGGTCACTGGCCCCTCCCAGAACTTCAGGGGCAGGTATAACTGGTGCTGCAAAGGGGCGCGGGTAGGAGAGTCACGCTGTCCTTATGGCTGGTAGCCACCCCGCGCGTACTCATGACGTCAGCGAATGGCGCGAGTAAGGGCCCTCCTTCAGTGGGTAAATGGAGTTCACGCCGTGGACCGAGTAATTAACGGGCTCGGCTGCGCATGCGCACCTGCGTTAAGGGCGCAGCTAGTAGGACCTGACACCGGTTAGGACCTCGCCATATGGCCAGTAATGTTAGTATGCAATAATTTCAGAGGAGGATGTTAGATTCGGTTAGGAAACAAGCTGTATTAGAATCTTGTTAAGGTTAGCATATCATACTTGCTGATATGGTTGTATCTAATGTCCCTGAATAATTTTGCATAAAAAGGTATCTTTTGTTTAATAATTTTATTATTTTGTATCTTAATAAATACGGCCGGGGGGTCTTGCGATCCCCCGCCTTCCAAAGACAGTCATGTTTCATGTCAGAGTGTCCTGGGTTGATGTGGGTCCACAGGGAGGGGGGCGGTAGCCGTCGCTGACCATGTGAAAAGGGGGGCCCTCGGCCCCCCCGCCCACATGGCGGCGCGGCGACCCCCCTCTCCCCTTGTCTCCCGGTGATGGGGGCATGACCTCCCGGCGTCCAATGATGATGCGGGGGGTGCGCGCCGCACCACTGGCTGGCTGGCGCCCGACCCCTGACCTGGAAGGCGTTGTACAGGCTTCCGGGTCGGGGGGCGGGCGGCTGGGGGGCGGGGGGAGGGGGCGTGCCGCCCCTCCCCACGATCCTAGGTTAAAGGAGGGGGGAGCGCTCAGGCGGCCCCTTGTCACCTGGACGCTCCCCCACACTGGTCGTGCCCCGCGCACGGGGCCTCCTAATTTTCCCCACCCACCATCCCTGGAACATTGCAGTGTTTTTTGTGCATATGGTATACCTGTCTTATTGTGTGTATCGTGTATTAATCACTTATTTCCCGTTTAGGAGGTGGTATTGAAACATAAATGTCGGTTGCAATGGTGTCTCATGTATATTGTATACCTGTTTTTTATGGCATGTATTGACATGTATTACCTATTTATTTCCCATTTAGGAAGTAGTGTTGACACTTAAAAAGTCGGTTGCAATTTTTTTTGTTTAGGCCTTTTTTCCCTAGTAGCCTGACGATGGTCATGTCATGTTGATTCAGTTAGTGTAGTTATCCTTTAGATCTTTTTCCACAGTTCGTCGTATTTATTAGGGTATGGACATGCGGTAAGGTCATGACCGGTGAGCAGCTATTTTAAGGTCTGAGGGGGCGGCATCATCCGTTGGAGGTGTCCGCCCAGGGGGAGGGGTCACTGGCCCCTCCCAGAACTTCAGGGGCAGGTATAACTGGTGCTGCAAAGGGGCGCGGGTAGGAGAGTCACGCTGTCCTTATGGCTGGTAGCCACCCCGCGCGTACTCATGACGTCAGCGAATGGCGCGAGTAAGGGCCCTCCTTCAGAGGGTAAATGGAGTTCACGCCGTGGACCGAGTAATTAACGGGCTCGGCTGCGCATGCGCACCTGCGTTAAGGGCGCAGCTAGTAGGACCTGACACCGGTTAGGACCTCGCCATATGGCCAGTAATGTTAGTATGCAATAATTTCAGAGGAGGATGTTAGATTCGGTTAGGAACCAAGCTGTATTAGAATCTTGTTAAGGTTAGCATATCATACTTGTTGATATGGTTGTATCTAATGTCCCTGAATAATTTTGCATAAAACGGTATCTTTTGTTTAATAATTTTATTATTTTGTATCTTAATAAATACGGCCGGGGGGTCTTGCGATCCCCCGCCTTCCAAAGACAGTCATGTTTCATGTCAGTGTGTCCTGGGTTGATGTGGGTCCACAGGGAGGGGGGCGGTAGCCGTCGCTGACCATGTTCATTTTAGGCACGCAGAGATTAAGTGATTTGACGAGAATCACAGGAGGTTTTGGCGTGGTTACCGAGATTTGAACCCAGATCCCCAGGTCCGAAGTGGTTGTCCTTGCATGCAAGGCAGTGCTGATTCGCCTTTGCACCTTAGCACAATACTTATAGTTTACACTAAAACGCTTTTTTAGTGTGAGATCAGCCGATATGATCACCGCCATCTGATGCTCACTAAATGCGGTTTTGCAAAAAAAAAATTCCCATTCACACAATGCGGCGCTGCTGATTTTCATGCAGTGCTGCGTAAACTTTCGTAAGTCTGGGTCCACATGTGTTTGCTGTCAAATGCTCCCACAAAATGAAATTTGCATTGTGTGCATAGACCCAGCCGACTTATAACAGACTAGACATCATAACCACTGCACAAGCAACATATTAAATTATGGGCACCATATTTGATTAAAAATGCCACGTTCACTCTGCCTTAGTTTCGAAAATATCATGAGTGGTTATAGCAGCAAAATCCCCAGGATGATCATTTTAACCAGTTTTACTTAGCTGAAAATGATGATCTTGAGACTTGGAGTAATATATCATAACTAGTGTTGTAGAGTGCAGCTGGCACTTGCTTCACTGATGTTATTACTTGTTCTTCCAGACATGCCAGAAGAGCTCAGTACAGTACATTTTCTCCCCAAGGTGTAATTTGGTGCTTTATTGCAACCTACTGTAATTGTGAGCGGTGCGTTGTTCGAGGGCTGGTTAATCTCTTAACATTGCATCTCTAAAAATCACCAGCTAAGAATAGCACTTCAATTCCTTTCTTCCCAAGATTCCAGACAAGATCATCACACCGCAGGCCAAACAAAGGAACTCTGAAGAGGCAAGTTAACGTTGCTCACTCTCTGAGATTGCATTAGACCGCTGCAGCAAGAGGCTGTTCAAAGAGAAATGGGATTTGGAAGAGGAAATATGAAAGAAATGGGATGCCTACGCTTTTGTCTCGGGCTGAAATTTCTATTGGATTTGAGGCAATTATTTTACCACGCATGAACATTCTGTAGGTCAGCATGTGGGCTGGATCGTTACCATGGATCAAAGAGATTGCATCCTTCCGTTCAGCTGTCACCCGCCTGGCTCACCCTAGCACGAGAAATCAATGGATGCGGGAACGAGCAGCAAAGTAGACTTCTGAAAGTTGCTGCTGTCTTTGTTTCTACCCAGAGGCCGCCTATATTAGAGGCGGTCTCGTGAACAGTTGAGCTGGCTTGGTAAAGAGTTGTATGTATGTGCACGCATATAAGGCGCATGCATATAGGCTGGAATTTCTTTAATTAATGCGTGGCTTTCAGACAGCCCTGCTCGGAAACAGAGGTAGGCAGTCAGTGTTCAGTGTTGCCGAGACATGCTTCTTGCAGTTTTTCTAATAACTAGGATAAATTCAGTTATATGTATGTGCTTTCGTCACCACAAGTGCGCAGCTCTGTGCTGAGTCAGCGCAACTGTTCATGATAAGACCCCTGTGGAGCCAAATGTTTAAATGATAATTTGGTACATGGTGCGCGAGCGCGACACCAAACCACGTCAATTTCAATATTTATTTGATATTGATTCACTTTATTTGACAAGGTATGTAAGCACCGTGACTTTAGCTTACCAAAAACTGTAATGTGTAATTAATGGTTTTGCAGTCGCAAAGCCTGTGATTCACAATTATCACGTAACAACACATTCTGTAAAGTACCAAAGGCACATCATGATCCTGAAAGTCGAGGGAGGGAGAGAGAAAGAGACCTACCCATCAGTAAAGATGTAACTTCTATTTCACATCAGAATTGGGTACAGCTGTGCCTGTTTGCTTGAAACAGCAATACATGTAATTGAAAGAGGGCAATATATCAAGGAACTCTGCTGCTTTTGATTTATTTACTTATTTTCAGAATGTTTATATGATGTCAAAAGCAAATAGTACATTGCCTAAATTGGCTAGTGTATGTAGCAAACATTGAACATGCTCAATAACTCTAGGAACCTGGGCAAATACAGTACAACAAAAAATGGTTCATTCGAGGGAGAACGTAGTTCACTGTATAGTGCTTTGAAGTAATCAAAAAGAGAAACTAAGGGCCTGATTACGAGTTTGCTGGTCTTGCAGCAGGCTGCCATGCCAGTGCCCTGCTACAAGACTGTCAATCCTGCCAAACCAGTAGTCCAACCGCCTGCCGGATTACGAGTGAATCCTCTATGGGTGGTCCTGCAGCGGCAGTCCCACGACGGTGCCTATATAAGGCACATATGTTGTGCATTTCTTTCTGTGCAGGAACAGGGGGTGAAAAATTACTAGGAGGCACAACATGTCCCCCCCTGCATGCATTCGCAGGCCCAGAGGAAACAAATCTCCCCTGAGTTGCCTCACCGCCATCCTTTCCAAGGTGGGCTCGCCACCATGTAAATAATGGCGGTGAGGCAACTCGTAATATGCTTGGTGGTGCCACAGCGGAACTACCAGCATATTGCAGCCTATGGCCGCTGACGGATCCCAGGTCCCTGGCAGTTGCAGTGGTCCTGTGCTGGTCCAACTGCTAAAGTCGTAATTGTCAGGATTCCCCGGCCGCTGGTAGATCACTGCCTGCGGTAGACACGGCACTGCGGGGTCAAAGACTACAATTCCCATGATGCCTGAGTAGGCGCGGCAGTATGACGCCAGGCGACAGGAAACTGACAAATACGGCAGCAACAGAGGAAGCGGCGCCGATTATTTTGTGTTCTTGGCTTGTCGGAGTGGATTCATGGTCTTTGGCTTTTGTCTGCGATCCCTTGGATACTTTGGCGGGGCTTAGGAAGTGCCCGAAAACGGCGTGCAGAGCGCTCGCCTCGCGCCCTTTCATCTTGATGCGAGCTGGAAGGCGCCCGCTGTCTGACTATCCCCGCAACCTGTGAACCTCTTTGGATTACGTGGTGGGGCTTAGGAAACGCCCGAAACTGGTAACCGGTTCCCATGGTTCAGGTCTCGTTGTGGGGGTTGTTATTTCAGTTGGTTCAGGACTCAGAGGGGTCTTCGCATTTCACAGTTGAAAAACAGTATTTACTTTTGTGTTGCTTTTGCAGAGACGGATCTGCAACGGCCATTGCTTTTCTTTTGCATTTTTCTGGGCTGGTTTTGTGCTCTAACATTGGAGCATACTATTTTGTTGAAGTACATGGTGTGGCTGAGCCGTGAAGGGTGTGCGTGACAATTGTATGCCTTACTTTGGACTCCTGAATCACACATTGATTGAACCACACCTAGGAGGGGATACCAAGATCTATTGGTGATTGAACCTGTAGGTTCATCTTATGACTTGCGTTTGTTTACTTTGGAGAAGAGTGAATTGGAGGTCTGTTATACTTCTGTGGGCTTCATGGTCATCCTCAGTCCTGTTTTAGGGTAGGTTACTCTAGCTCATTATCAGTAGCGGCTACGATTGGAAGGGAAGCCAGCATTACCTAATCTTCTTTTTCTATAATTATAGGCATACCTAGGGAATGGGAAGAAGCCTGTTCTGATTCACTCTTGTTACGGTTTATCCTGTTGATTTACAGGTGAGGTGTTGCTCTTAGTATTCTCAATATAGGGAAGTGGTACCACAGGGGATATACCACTTATTTCGTGCTTTGTATGTCTTGCAGGTCTCCGGTTTCATCAGCCCAGCTGTTCCCCTCCGGACATCATATTTTCCCCCGCTTGATCTCCTTTAAAGTCTGTGAACATTAGCCAGACTAGGGTTGATCTAGAGGTGGGCCCCCATTGAGCAGCAATACAATCCTGGGGACCGAACAGCGAAACCTGACAGTAATATAGCAAGTGGTACCGCTGGGCTGGCGGTCCACGGACCACCACCACGATTATGGCAGTCCTATGGACCGCCTTAGTCATAATAAGGCGCTCTGTGAATAGTGCAATAAAAACAATTCAGAGAAAACTCTCCAACTGCAGGCTATGTACTATAAAAATCAATATGTATAGTGACTAAAGTTTCAAAAATATTGTAAAATCATAAAAGGAGAATAGAAAGGCACACAACCTTTACAACACAGTTCTTCTCACAAGATACCTTTACAATGCAGTCTTTAGCACGCAAATGTCTTTACCATGCATGGCTTTACCATGCTTGCCTACACCATGCAGAATGGTAAGTACAGGTAAGTAAAGGTAAGTATGTTTTTATTATTCTCAATACACTCCTCATCAGTAAAACAACTAATTATGTATTAATTTAAAGGGAAGTGTTGTAAGTGGGGGTCCTTATCACTTACCGCTGCCACCAACTGCTGTTGGCGGGAGTCCCCGACCCCTCGCTTCAATGTTAGGCTAAGTAAGGACATCGTCTGAGATAGCCCTGCTCACCCCCTTAGTAGCTTGGCACGAGTGTACACTATGTGCAATCAGGCTCACAGTAACCCAATGATATCACCACAAATAGACTCCACACAAGTTTTTATAAAAGGAGTATGATCTTTATATAAGAAGTTATACAATATGACCACACAATACAAGATCAACATATAAGAATGGGTATTATTCTTACCGGTGGGTTGGTAGGTTCTAATCCCAACAGCTCTTCTAACCAAAAGTTAAGCTTACTTCTAACCGTTTCCAAAAGGTTAGACCAGTCATATTACTAGAATCACACATGTTGCAAAATAAAACAAATACTGCAATGCGTAACAATATTCTCTTGTACTGTGTCAACAGAGAAACAATGCTATACGTAGTGTCACAGTCATGTACTTTGCAATAAAAGGAATAATGCAATGCGTATCACTACCAGCATGCCCTCTACCAGGAAGAAACAAAGCAATGCGTCACACTACAATCCTGTAATGTGCAAGGAAGAAATAATGCACTGCACCACGTTATAATCAGATACTGTGCAATGAAGAATTAATGTAATGCACCACGTTACAATCAGGTAATCTGCAAGGAAAAATAGTGCAGTGCGTAGTGCACAAAGCATGTAGTTCATCAGGCACAAATGAGGTCAGGCGTCATACGCCAGTTCGATAGTTCGTTAGCAGCAATAATGCAAAGTGTAATACAACTGTTTAGGTGCTACATTACAGTGCCCCCAAATATGGATCAATGATGACACAAAAGTACTGCTTCCCACTCCGGCCCCGGTACTGGCCCTCCTTGGCCCAGCACGGGCTGAGATCTGAGCCGAAGGACAGGCTCACGCAGCTGCCAAAAGCGAGAGGCCGAGATAGTGTCCCTTTGGGCCCGCACCCCACCCCAAGTGGTTATCCACGCTACCTGGTTGGGCGCGACCCCACTCCCCTCTCCAACGTCAGCGACTTGGACATAAATCCAGAACTCCGTTATGGGGTGCCGCGAACTTAGGCCGACGGCTCAGCTCCTCTGCGGCTGCCGGTCCGGGCCGCTGCTCTTTTCCTCCAAGGCCTAATGACTTGGCCCTCCTTCCGGCAGTCTCCACTGAGACCCCCCTCAGCACTGTGGAGACTTTACTTCCAATTTACCCAGGCACTCCTCATCAGCACCTCAGTTTGCACCTCAACACGCACACTGCGTGTCCGAGACTTGCCTCTTCTCTGGTGCTCACAATGACCCAGCGCTCTTTACCAGCGCCTCTGCCTGCACCTCAACACACCCTATGCGTGTCCAAGTCTCTCCTCTTCTCCCTGTGCATACAATGTCCATGCGCTCCTCACCAATGCCCTGGCTGCACCACAACACGCACTCCACGCATCTGAGTCTCCGCTCACTCCGGCGTGCCCACGGACCTAAGGCACAACCTCTGAGGATCTCAAGCTGCAAAAGCACGCGCACACTACGTTGCTTGGGACTGCTCCGGAAACTTTTATGATCTTGTATTTACAAACAGGGAGACAGCTCACCTCCGGCCCTTGGGGTTACAAGACACAGCACAAAGCACAGTCTTCTTCAAGCAGGGGGACCCAGCGCCTCCAAGCACAGTCCCAACAGCCTCTCCCTTGGTTAGAACAGCAAACTGCAGACCAGACCCAGATCACAAAGCAAGGATAGGTCTTTCCATAGCAGTCCCTTCAGTTGCTCCTTCTTTAGCAGAGGTTCCTCTTGACCACAGAATGGGTCCAAGCCTTTTCTGTCTCAATACATTTCTGTTTCATTCCAACATTCAGGGGTTTCAGCTCTCATAGTTATACCCCTTACTGTCTTTAAAGTTAAGTTGTGCTCAGTGGTCCCTGACCCCTCGCTAAATCAGTTCTGGGTGTCTCCCTCCAAGTGTCACCTCTCTCCCTTTGATACTGGGGTATGGATCCTTAATCACTCAGAGGGAGATGGGTGAGTTGGTTTATAGCATCAGCCCAGGCCTGTTTACCTCCCGGGTTTCTCCTCCCCCTACTCTCCAGATGCAGGGCAGTCTGGTGCCATCCCATCCCCTCCCTGGGTCAAGATCTCTCCCAGCTCCTCTCACCTTTCAGATCCAGACAGACAATCCACATTTCAGCTGAGACACACAGAAATGCCTAGAGCACAATACTCAGCCACTTTCTAAAAGAGTGGTTTCTGAACACACAGTGACAAAACCACCTGCACAGAAATATGTGTTATAACACTGTGAGTTCATACATACTAAACTTCACTTCTCCATTATAAACTTACAGGAAACTAGGCTAACAAACACAACACCCAGCCTCCTCCATTCTGTCCTACGGGCAGGATGGCCTTTCAGCAGTGAAAAACAAAATGGAGTGTTTTTCACTGTCAGGACATAATACACATATTAGTATATATCCTGCCTTATACCTACACTGCAACCTGCCCATGGATTACTTGGGGCCTACCATAGGGGTGCCCAATGTGTATGTAAAAGGGAAAGTCAGGCATAACAAGTGGTTGCACTTGTCAGGACAACATGCTAACTTAGCATTCTGCTCGCAGGCCCTACACTGCAGGCCTGAGTTCCCTTCTCCACACGCCTTGCTTTACTAGCCCTGCAACACACAGTGCACATCACTAGGGACTTTATTAGTAAGGGAAACATACCAATCATGGCCACCCAATTACCATTACATTTTACAAAGGGAATACTTGTACTTTAGAACTTCTTTGTGAATATGTTACCATACTAAGACTCTCCCCTGTATGTGTGTTTTGTCATACTTGTTGTATGTCCAGTAATGCTTTAAGAGGGAATCCCCTCACTCATGTAAAGCAGCTTAGCGAGTGATACACATGTTTCAAATTCACACAATCACTTAAAATCAAGTAATTTGCAAGTAATTTGCACCTACACACTTTGGTCCTGAGGAAAGACAGTTTTAATCATAAAGGCCTGGCTGAAACATGTAGACCACACCTGGATGTAGGAGACCCTAATTAACAATCCTATAACATCCAACAGCCTTTTTTAATGCTAACAGTGACCCAGTTTTTTACCCTCGGGTACTGGGACCCCTGTATAGCTTTTAAATTTTCACCTTCACGTCACTACACTGCACACTCAGAAACATACCTGCTCCGCTGTATTCAAGCGTCGAAGCACACCCGGGACACACTCGGTGTCACTGGGTAGGCCCGATGATGAAGCATGCCATCAACCAGGTTGGTGGGTGAGGGCTTCATGAACAAACAAAGGGTTTGTACCCTGTCTTACAGTCTTGAGTCTATGTAAATTCACAAATAGATCTCACATATAAAACCCCGGGGATACGAACTAGCTACCTAGTCCTCTCTCTCTCCTTTGATAGTGATACATATAGGCAGCGCACAGCTGCAAGAGATAACGAGCACCTACAATGGCAGAAAACTACGGTCTCACTTTCACTGAGGACGACATCAGTGAGATCCTTGCTGACCCATCTTTTCTGGCAGACTTTAACATCTCTGGTACCATAGCTCAAAAAATAGACTGGGACACACTAACGAAGGAAAAGCGGAATCGAATAAGAACTATCTTACATGGCGTCATATTGACCCAATATCTACGCACTAATATAGCACCTAGGAGACTCCTTGTTACCAATGCCCCCAGAATATTCCTGTATGACGTTCCTTTAGGAAAGACTGGGCCCAGATAGCCTGGCCCTGCACCAGGGACTGGTTAGTGCTCATCATTAAAACAGCGAAACGTCTCTCCGACGCTATAATTATTGATAACCAAACCACAGAGAGCCACTTCAAAACCACACTGACATCATACAAAAAGAAACTTGGTGATCAGAAAAAAGAGATGGCTGAATACAAAGAATATCTGACCCAAAGCAAAATTAACAAATTTCAAAAAGGCCTTAAGAAATTCAGCTGTTCCAAAACCTACCCATACGCGGACAATGACTATGTACCCCCGAACAAAACAGATGGCACCTATGACAGCTCAGGAGACAACACATCCATATCAAGTGACTCGAGCGCAGGCTCCAACAAACAACGCAGCAGATGACGCCGAGGCCAATGCTGGTCACAAAACTGGCAGGGACCACCACAAACTCACACCTTCGGCCCACCGCCATTTGGACAAATGCAACACGCATATTATGTATACCCACCCCTATACCCACCTGGCCCAATGCCCTTCTATCAAGGGAACCAAAGACCCCCTTTTTTAGGACAGGGACGCAGATCACGGGGCAGGA
The DNA here is from genome assembly GCF_964261635.1 of Lissotriton helveticus. Classification (NCBI taxonomy): domain Eukaryota; kingdom Metazoa; phylum Chordata; class Amphibia; order Caudata; family Salamandridae; genus Lissotriton; species Lissotriton helveticus. Next base: position 569,932,292 of record NC_136071.1, on the reverse strand, counting down.
GACGGAACTACCAGCAAGTCCAATCGGAAGACGAAGACCCCGTCAGCGCCAACACCCGCAACAAATCCCGGGAACAACCAGGAACGAGCAAGCAGTGACCCCTGACACACCCACATCCCTGGTGTTTAATCCATCGAGTACACCTGTGACAGAAAGCGAGACAGCGGTCCTCAGTAAAGGCCTCTCGTTCGTCCCTACCACACGACTGGACAAATTTAAGCTCCATGTCAAACTAAATGAGTTTTTCAGAAAGCTCAAACTTAAGGCCTTCTTTGAAAAAGTGACACCGGAAGAAACTACCACCAATACCAATCCCAATGAAACAGGCCTTAGGTTAAAATCCACCTTCGTGCCACCTCCTACCAGTGTATCCACAGAAATACCTACTTTTGAACAAGCAGTTTACACTGACATAGAGAAACTGAATCCCAAAGGAACCTTCAACAATCTATCGAAAAAAGACCATGACATCATACAACGCCTACAAAGTAACCCCACCATTGTCATCAAACCAGCTGACAAGGGGGGAGGGCTCGTCCTTATGGAAAAAACCGACTATGATCGAGAATGCCGCAGACTCCTCAGCGACACACATAATTACAAACGCCTGGATAAAGACCCCACCACAGAACTGCAAATCACCATACACACCCTGGTAAAAAGAGCCAGTGACGCTGAACAAATCTCAACCCAAGAGGCGGAATACCTGTGCACCAAAAATACGAAAGTACCTTACTTTTATACTTTACCCAAAGTACACAAAGGCACCATACCACCCCCAGGAAGACCTATAGTCTCAGGGATCAACTCGCTATTGGAACCACTTTCTAGGTACTGTGACCACTTCCTGAACCCACTGGTACAAGAAAACCCTACCTACATCAAAGATACCAAACACCTCCTGAACATCATCACTGAAATGAACTTCGATCAAACCACCCAACTCCTGGTGGGACTGGACATAGAAAGTCTTTACACCATCCTCCCACAAGGCGCCACCCTGCAAGTCCTACAAGATGTAAAACCCCTGGATGTACCATACACCACGGCAATTCATCCTTGACTGCGCAGCCCTGGCACTCAAAGAAAACTACTTCGAGTATGAAGGCACTTACTACCTGCAAACTAACGGAACCTCTATGGGTAGTGTTTTTGATCCTAATGTGGCAGGAATGTACGTTCACCATTTCGAGCAGGAACACGTCATGCCACTGACCAACCCATACTCACAAAACATAAAGACTTGGCACAGGTATATAGATGACATCTTCGTGATTTGGGAGGGAACACAGGATGTTCTAAACATACTTGGCTTAATGAGTGTGACTCTTTCCTACGATTCATGTGCAACTCCAGTGCCACCGAGCTGGCCATTCTGGATCTCAACATTTGAGCAGAACAAGGGACTCTGCGCACTACCACCTACTACAAACCAACAGCTAGGAACTCGCTGTTACGGTTTGACAGCTTCCACCCCAGACCCTTAAGGAAAAACCTGCCCTTTGGGCAATTCCTGCGGATCCGCAGAAACTGCAGCCACCTAGAGGACTACAAAAGACAATCCCACACCTTATCACACAAACTACAGGAACATGGGTACCCCAACGCCATTATTGCCAAAACCAGTGAAAGGGCCCGCAATATAAACAGAGAATCGCTACTGGAAACTGTGACAAAAGACCAGGAACCACCACCCATGACCTGTGTGACCACCTATAATACAGCGTCAAATCAAGTTTCTAGTATAATCCGCAAACATTGGAAGATAATCAATTCAGGCACCAGAGAATGGGAGATCCCGCGCTTTGCATTTAAATGTGCTAACAACCTTAAAGACAAACTAGTGTCAAGAAGACCACGTGCCAGTCCTAAATCCCTGGACAATACAGTCCTCAACTGTCGGGGCTTCCCCAAAGTCACTGGCCATTATCCATGCAACAACTGCAGTGTGAGCCATCTCACTAAACCAACGAAAACGTTCAACCTTGAACCTGGCAAAATCTGGACACAATGCCAACACACCAACTGCAACTCCAGCAACCTTGTGTACCTCATAACATGCCCCTGCGGGCTCCGTTACATGGGCATGACAACCCGCAAATTCAGGACTAGAGTGGTTGAACACAGAAGCACGATCAGGTGTGGCAAAAACATCAGCAGACTGACAGAGCACTACCTCACGACACACCACCCCCCCGATGACATGTCCTGGACTGTCATTGAACAATTTGACATTAACCAAACAGACAATGACCTGATCCTTCATACAAAAGAACAGAGATGGATCTATCGCCTCCACCCAGCAACAGGGTTTGGGTTTGAATGACTCCATACCCTGGAGCTCACTGAAAACATGAATTTCTTTCTCCTCAAATGGAACACAACTCTTGATTCTTCTCCGTGTTAAATGTCCCTCTGTTGTATTAGCCAGTTATAATACACCTGGCCTCACAACTTAATCCCACAGCACTTTGTAAGTCCTTTTTTCCCAATTAGCACTCTTTATTTCTCAACCGTCCATGTTACTACACCTGTACACTAATCTGTGTACACTGGGTACAGCTTATACAGCCACACCCAATGCGCAGGTGCCGCCAATCGGTACCGCGCATGCTCATAGCAGAATACACTACTCTCCCGCACATGGGCATGCTCACAGCAGGATACACTACTCTCCCGCACATGGGCATGCTCACAGCAGGATACACTACTCTCCCGCACATGGGCATGCTCACAGCAGGATACACTACTCTCCCGCATATGCGCAGCATAGCCATGACTCAGCGTGTCCTCGCACAGTCTGTTTTCTCTGTCCTTCCCCGCACAGGTGTTCTGAATGATGGAGACTGCATTTAAGGCACAAACACAGCCCAGGACAGTCTTACGGAGGCCGCAGAGACAACAAGAGGTTCAACGCAGACAATGACCGAAATTTTCGTGAGTAAACCGAGCGCTTCAGCTACGAGCCGGGTAAACTCTCTTTCCACAGGTCCCTAACCCCCTGAGGCCCCTTTATCTTCCCAGGGTCCACCCCTCTGGTGGACTACTCCATGGGGCAAATTTGGCAACAAGCCAATGTGAGGATAATCTTCCTTTCATGCACTTACCACCCTTTTTTTTGTGTTGATGCGCTTACGATGCTTAGCCCACCACAAAACTTCATGTATATATGATAACTTTCACCCTAGCCATACCACCAATATGGCTGCACCATTTGCCGCTTATTTATCATCTACACAGCACAATAGATACCAGCAATCAAACTACTTTGTGAATATGTTACCATGCTAAGACTCTCCTCTGTATGTGTGCTTTGTCATACTTGTTGAATGTCCAGTAATGCTCTAAGAGGGAATCCCCCTCACACATGTAAATCACCTTTTCGAGTGCTACACATTTTTCAAAATCACACAATCACTTAAAGTCAAGTAATTTGCACCTACACACTTTGGTCCTGAGGAAAGCCAGTTTTAATCATAAAGGCCTGGCTGAAACATGTAGACCACACCTGGATGTAGGAGACCCTAATTAACACTCCTATAACATCCAACAGCCTTTTTTAATGCAAACAGTGACCCAGTTATTAAAATATAATTTACACTCGGGTACTGGGACCCCTGTATAGCTTTTAAATTGTCACCTTCACGTCACTACACTTCACACTCAAACATACCTGCTCCGCTGTATTCAGGCGTCGAAGCACACCCGGGAGACACTCAGTGTCACTGGGTGGGCCCGATGATGAAGCATGCCACCAACCAGGTTGGTGGGTGAGGGCTTCATGAACAAACAAAGGGTTTTTCCCTGTCTTACAGTCTTGAGTCTATGTAAATTCACAAATAGGTTAGTCCTTTTTGATCTGACATATACAACCCCGGGGATACGGACTAGCTACCTAGTCCTCTCTCTCTCCTTTGATAGTGGTAAACACTTGTAGTTTGACACTGATCAGCAGTGGCAAAGTATCCAGAGCATCTAAATTGACAACTCTATGTCAGGAAAACGGTCTAGGGGAAAGCAAAAGTTTAGGGAACTTTAGCCAAAAAGGCCAAGACATACAGGAAGCATTAATAAAAATATAAGGAAGGGGCGTGGCCAAGCAGCAGAACAAGAAGACAGCATATTAGGTGAGCTCTGTGGCTGGAATTTTCAATGCGGAATGTAGCTTCATTAAAATCGCCACTCTCCTGCTCCCGGCACCGTGAAGCAATTTTGGAGCACCCCTGGCATCCTCGCATCTAAGTCCGGGCGTGGTGTGGGTTTGGACGGCCATGGACCAGATGAAGGCCTTCCATGTGGCAGTCCTTCAAACTGAGGGGGGCATGTGGGGATGGCTGCACCACCCATTGCCTACGTCTTGTGCAGGTCTGTGTGTGGTGCAGAGTAGGAATATCGACGGAGAAATATCTTGTTACATAAATATCTCCACAGAAATATCGAGTGGAAGAAATATCGACAACAAAAATATAGTTTGACCAGAATATCGACTGATAGGTAAGTATTATCGATAACAATAATATAGTTGTAATAAATATCGTTTACAAAAATATAGTTTACAAAAATATCGATTTATTAATAATGTTATGTATTTTAGTGTTTTTGAAGAGAAGTGTCTGTCATTTTATTATATGTTTTGGAATTGTATTAGTTATTAATGTATTTTATGTTGAATTTTGTGTTATTAGTTCCGTAGCGGGTTGTGGGTTTATAGGGGAATAGGGTGGGAAGTAATTTAATTATATCAAATTAATTGATTAATTAATGTGTTAATTTATTAATAATTTTTTAATAATTAGTTGTTAATTAATTTCAATTAGTCAATTAATAATTAATTATGTTAATTGTTTAGTTAATTTTAGGTGTGTGTTGTGGAGTTTATATGTGTAAATGGTGTGAAGGGTGGTGAGTAAATAATTATTTATTGATTAATTATTAAATACTTTTTAAATTAATTACCATTAATTAATTAGTAATTATTAATTGTAAATGTGTAATTAATTATAGGTTTGTGTTGTGGTGTTTATAAGTGATTATGGTGTGAAACCTGGCAATTAATTAATTAATTAATTAATTAAAAACCCATTATTTTCATTAATTAATTAGTAAATAATAAATGTAATAGTGTAATTAATTTTAGGTGTGTGGTGGATATTATAGTGTAAAATAATGTGTAATTAATTATTTTTTATTATCTTTGTTAATAATAATATATTTAAATGTATATAATAATTATGTTTATATTGGAAATTAAATGTAATACAAATTTTGATAGTTTTTTTTATTGTTTTGGTTTCCAGTGTTTTCCCTACTATTGTACTCACTGGAGTGGGAATAGTAATTTTTACTCCTACGCTATCCAGCGCTTTCCCTACTGTTGCACTCACTGGAGTGGGAATAGTAATTTTTACCCCTACGCTATCCAACGCTTTCCCTACTGTTGCACTCTCTGGAGTGGGAATAGTAGTTTTTACCCCTACGCTATCCAACGCTTTCCCTACTGTTGCACCCTTTGGAGTGGGAATGTTAATTTTTACCCCTAAGCTATCCAACGCTTTCCCTACTCTAGCACCCTCTGGAGTGGGAATAGTAATTTTTACCCGTATGCTATCCAGCGCTTTCCCTACTGTTGCACTCACTGGAGTGGGAATAGTAATTTTTCCCCCTACACTATACAACGCTTTCTCTACCGTTGCACCCTTTGGAGTGGGAATAGTAATTTTGACCCCTACGCTATCCAGCGCTTTCCTTACTGTTGCACCCTTTGGAGTGGGAATAGTCATTTTTACCCCTACGCTATCCAGCGCTTTCAATACTGTTGCACTCACTGGAGTGGGAATAGTAATTTTTACCCCTATGCTATCCAACGCTTTCCCTACTGTTGCACTCTCTGGAGTGGGAATAGCAATTTTTACCCCTACGTTATCCAACGCTTTCCCTACTGTTGCATCCTTTGGAGTGGGAATAGTAATTTTTACCCCTACGCTATCCAACGCTTTCCCTACTGTTGCACCCTCTGGAGTGGGAATAGTAATTTTTACCCCTACGCTATCCTTTGCTTTCCCTACTGTTGCACTCACTGGAGTGGGAATAGTAATATTTACCCCTTCGCTATCAAATGTTTTAACTACTAATGTTTTTATTTTGTTATTAAATGTATCTATTATTATTTTTTAATACTTTAATGTGTTAATTAAATATAGAATATTTTATTTTATTCAAAATGTTTCATATATGTGTTTTTTTTATTTTTATTTAATTGTTAAAGTGTACAAATTAAATAAAGATAATAATAAAATGTATTTAAGAAAATATATGTATATGTACACATTTATTGTGTTTATAATAATTAAATTAAGTTTATTTGTAATAAATAGTTAAAATATAAATGTAATTTAATGTATTTGGTTAATAATATTAATATTATTTAATTATTTAATTTAAGTTATATTATTTTTTAAAGTCGATATTTTTTACATTTATATTTTTTACATCTATATTTTTGAGTCAATATTATTGTACTTACCTGTTTAAGTATAGGGAGTCGATATTTTTGTAATCGATATTTTTACATCTATATTTTTGTAAACTATATTTTTGTTGTCGATATTTAAACATGGAACCTGTGTGGCCTTTGGTCTGCCTGCTGTTGAGCTGAGGGTGCTCATTGGGGTTCCCTGGGGGCTGGGCAGGTTGCGGATGACTAGCGGGAATGGCCAGTCAGAGCTGCTGGTGGCCCTATTAAGCACTTGGGCCTACTGCGGTCTAAGGCGAAAGGATCGCATGTTTGTCAAGAAGACACTAATATTGCAACTATCACAAGCCGATCACCAGAGCTGGAAATTCGGCGGCACCCACCAAAGGAGAGCAGGTATCAGCGATTTCCTTTACCTACCTCCCTGATTCCCTCAATCCATGGATTCTTGCTGACTGCTACCACTTGGTTAGGGTGACCAGACATCGCAGTTTCCCTGGACGGTCCAGATTTTTCATGAAGTGTCCCAACACTTTCCTCCAAACTGAATAAATGTCCCAGTTTTTGGATAGTGGCTGGAATGAGCACAGAAATGTCCCAGGTTTGGATTTATGGCTGAGTACGCACTGGTGTTAAAAAGATGTGCACATGCCCACTTCTCACTACTGGAGATGTTACGGCGTGACGTCAATCCAGATGAGGTTGTTGTGGGAAGAGAAATCTTTTAAAGAGAGACATTTTCTCTTCTCTTTCTACAACACAACAAGAATTTCGTTATGCTAGCCATCGGGCAAACAGCGTGTTCGAACCGCCAGCATGACGCTGCTCACTGGAGTCAGAGGTCACTGTCTGCACCAAGATCCAGTCAGCCACCAGTGTAAACTGAAGTCCTATGTCCTTGTTTATGACCTTTCCCATTTGGTACGTTTTGGGAATCTGGTCCCCCTTCCCCTGGTGAACCATATCAAGGATGGGCAGCTTTGCAGTACAGGTGCTCTTTTGCTGGCAGGGATTTAGGCTGGTTCTGGTGACTGTCTCCGCAATAGTTGCTTAGTCTGAATGACCAGCATTCCTGAACGATACCTCCTGTGGAGAGGTTAGGCCCGGGACAGTGGTCTTGGGAGCCGAGCTTCAGCACCAATATGTTCATCATGGGCAAGACAGGTACATGTGGTATTTGAATCAAAGAGACAAAGCAAACTCCCCACTTCCGATGACTCTCATGGCTCTGACAGCGATGATGCAGTGCAGGGTTAATGTTTCTTGCCTGCGAGCATTATGGTACCTCTGCTGAACATGAAGTCTAGCCTCACAACAATACGCCATTAAATAAATTCACTGACGCAAAGAATAGATGACGTGAGATCTACTGTATAAGCAACATACCCATATTTTGAATGCTGAGCAACACATTTCTGAAATTGAGGATGACAAGGTGCAATGGTCCAAACTGGTTAGCAGGGTGCAGGAAGAACATTGCCACATACGTCTCAAAAATGAAGATCTGGAAGTTAGATCAATGGGAAACAATGTGCACAGATTGGGAATTTCTGAATCCACCACCATGAGTTGCACTGGGGAATATATTTAGAACTTGCTGGTTTCACTTTTTGGTGCCAACAACGTCTCGAAAACATTAGTGATGGAGAGAGCACATCGATCCTTGGCCCCGCCACTGCATCCTATTATTGCTGAGTTCCTCAGCAACAGGGATCGGAACCAACTGCTGCGCCAGGCTCGTGAAGCCAAGGAAATGCACCATGAGGAAAATGTGTCTTTTCTTTTATTCATATTTCACGAAACTGTACAGGATGCCGAAAGACATTTCTCCTAGTGAAGAAGAAACTGCAAGAAAGTGGAACTCCCTATACCATGCTGTATCCTACAAGTCTTAGATTTGCTTGGAAGGGTAAGCCAAAGGTATTTTCTTATCTTGGAAAAGCTCTTTCCTTTCTTCAGAATAATGCTTCATCTCATGCTGCAGGATTGCCCTGCATGCAGGTGGACTAAGGTTCACCACTGAAGGAGGTCGAATGAGATTATTTTCCACAGAAATTTTGACCGATTAGGATGTTTCACCTTCTGCTTCGTTCTGATGCTCACATTTATTGATTTGTGGTTATGTTTTGCCTGGTTGCCCATTTTGAGCTGCATGTAGGTACGGTACGTGACCCACTCGAAGTTGTTGGTCTTTGTTATATTACCGGTGTGCATAGGTATTTGTCAGATTTGCATGCCGAGCATCGAATGCTCACTCGTGTTATATGTTGCTCTGGCCGACCCTGCTTTTTGCTGTTGTGAAATTAGAGTTGGTTTACTAGGCACCTCACCTAGTGTAAAATTGTGTTTTGTTGGCTGCACTGTTCAGGGTATCCACTGGGGAGTTGGGTTCTGGTATGGGTGAGGGGACGGATCAGGAAGTTTATCAAAATGAGGCAGTGTTTTGTTCCACTCACTCTTTTGTAAGGCAATGGTCTATTATACTTCATTGCTATGGAGTGTAGGGTGGTGCACAGCAACTTTAGACAGTCTGTTTGTTTGTTGTATTAATAAAGTTTTGGGTGCCCTCGTGGGTCGTGTTTCCGTCTTGAACACGAATGGCAATCAGCTATGGTTGTGTACGCATAGAGCTATGCAGATACATCCCCAGGTGAGGCACACCTGGTTCAAAAAAATTATTCATAAAGTTGATCATCAAGCTATGGGTATCTTTATTTCAAAGAGATTGATCCCAAACGTTTTTTTTTTATATTCATTTCATATCAATTCAAAGTCAGTTATATATGTAATTTTCCATGAGGAATAGACAACATAGATGACTCCGATGCATTTCGGGCGGAGCCCTTTTTCAAGGAGTGCTGAAAAGAAGACAGGGGACGATAAGAATGTGGATGCCGGGTTGCAAAGTAAAAAAACGATATAACCGAATGCTGTGCATATAGTAAGATTAAGTGCCGATCAATTGGTGTTTCTAGCGTGTTTATGAGGGAAACGAAGAAAATGTGCGCATGGCTGTGTAAATTCGTGAGCTAGCAGGGAAGTGCGCATACATTAAAAGGGACGTGAATAGGAACAGGGGTAGAGGGGCGCGGATGCCAAGAATGACTTACTTCTATTCCATAATAACGCAACGCGTTAGTGCTCGAACTCAGGGTCTGGTGTGGACGCTGCGCGGTAAACGTGTAATGAAGGCAAGCTGTCACCACAATAGTAAACAGACTAAAGGTGATTAAGGAGCGGTGATTGAGGAGCGGTGGCGGCCATATTGTAGTGGTAAATGTCGGGGAGGGTAAGGAAGGCAGTGGGTTCAGAAAGGGGCATAAACAAGCAGTTGAAAAATGAAAATAAATGAAAATAAATGAAACAAAGAGGCAATGTCAGATCATAAGTAGAATTATAAGTAACAACTGTATTCAGTTCGATCGTTCCGACCGAAAGGTTTCTGTGTCTGTAGACGAAACATCCATTCCAATTCTCTTTTGAGGAGTGCTTTGTTGTTGTCAGTTCCCTCTCTCTTATTCACGATCTCCAGGACAATGAATTGTAGTTGGGCGATGGTATGGCGAGATTCAAGGAAATGGGTTGCGATGTTGGATTTCTCATTTTTCAATCGTATGTTGGATTTATGTTCGTTCAAGCGTGTCGTAATTTTTCTTTCCGTTTTCCCTATGTACAGTTTGCCACAGGGGCATTTCAACGCGTAAATTAGATTGGTAGAGTCACATGTGGCATTTACTTGGAGTTTGATGGCATTACCCTTCATGGGGTGGCGGATGGTGTTGCCTTTTATGACGCTGTTGCAATGATTGCAATTTAGACAAGGTTGGGTCCCTTTGTAGTGTTTGTCGCTTGTGGTTGGTCTTGACAATATTTCTTTAATGTTCTTACTTCTAGTGTAAGCGAACAACGGTGGATTCGCGAACAAGTCCCGAAAATCGGGTTCCATTTGGAGAATTTCCCAATGTTTCAATATGATCTTCTTGTAGACAGAGCTTGCTGTCGAATATTTAGAAACCAGTACTATGCGTCGTTGTTGTTCTTTGGTGGGTTTTTTGGTTAGGGCTTCTTGTCGGCTGATGTGTGCCACTCGTGTGCGTGCCTCTGTGAGAATCTGTGCTGGGTAGCCTCTATCAAGAAAGCGATCATGCATTTCTTTTGTGCGAATGTTTAGAGTTGGCTCGTCGGAGACTATGCGTTTAACGCGTAGCATCTGAGAAAACGGTAGATGTCTTTTTAGTGCTGCTTGATGAAAACTACTATAATGTAGTGTGTTGTTCCAGTCAGTACTTTTTCGGTGAAGATCAGTGGTAAATCCATTTTGGGTAATTTTGATATTCACATCTAAAAAAGTGATCTCAGTGTTGCTGATCTGCAGGTATAGATGGTATAGAGTGTATGCCATAAGTTCCATGAGAAAGGATTGCATGTTGGTGTCGATGTCACTGTTAAGTAATGCCTGCTCCATCGCCTCAATACCTCCCTGATGGGGAATCGATGTATACAAAGAGTTAACGTCAGCTGTACACAATGTGTATTGGTTGTTGTCATCAGTTTGCACATTGGCCAATTTCAGCAGGAATTCAGTAGTGTCCTTAATGTAGCTGGCTGCTTTGGTCACTATCGGTTGCACTCTATACCATAGTTATTTTCAAATCAAAAACGAATGGTACCTCCAGCTATCTGGAATGGCGATGGGCAACTGTGCTGCCCCTTCGTATGCTAACATTTACATGGAGAACTTCGAAAAAGTCAACATATACAACAACACCAATTTCTTCGAGAAAATCAAAATGTACGTCAGGTACATTGACGACCTGTTCATAATCTGGACTGACTCCAAAGAAACCCTCAACCAATTTCTCCTTGAACTCAACGATAAGGATGAACGAATCAAACTCACATGGCAGATCAGCAACACTGAGATCACTTTTTTAGATGTGAATATCAAAATTACCCAAAATGGATTTACCACTGATCTTCACCGAAAAAGTACTGACCGGAACACACTACATTATAGTAGTTTTCATCAAGCAGCACTAAAAAGACATCTACCGTTTTCTCAGATGCTACGCGTTAAACGCATAGTCTCCGACGAGCCAACTCTAAACATTCGCACAAAAGAAATGCATGATCGCTTTCTTGATAGAGGCTACCCAGCACAGATTCTCACAGAGGCACGCACACGAGTGGCACACATCAGCCGACAAGAAGCCCTAACCAAAAAACCCACCAAAGAACAACAACGCATAGTACTGGTTTCTAAATATTCGACAGCAAGCTCTGTCTACAAGAAGATCATATTGAAACATTGGGAAATTCTCCAAATGGAACCCGATTTTCGGGACTTGTTCGCGAATCCACCGTTGTTCGCTTACACTAGAAGTAAGAACATTAAAGAAATATTGTCAAGACCAACCACAAGCGACAAACACTACAAAGGGACCCAACCTTGTCTAAATTGCAATCATTGCAACAGCGTCATAAAAGGCAACACCATCGGCCACCCCATGAAGGGTAATGCCATCAAACTCCAAGTAAATGCCACATGTGACTCTACCAATCTAATTTACGCATTGAAATGCCCCTGTGGCAAACTGTACATAGGGAAAACGGAAAGAAAAATCAAGACACGCTTGAACGAACATAAATCCAACATACGATTGAAAAATGAGAAATCCAACATCGCAACCCATTTCCTTGAATCTCGCCATACCATCGCCCAACTACAATTCATTGTCCTGGAGATCGTGATTAAGAGAGAAGGAACTGACAACAACAAAGCACTCCTCAAAAGAGAATTGGAATGGATGTTTCGTCTACAGACACAGAAACCTTTCGGTCTGAACAATCGAACTGAATACAGTTGTTACTTATAAATCTACTTATGATCTGACATTGCCTCTTTGTTTCATTTATTTTCATTTATTTTCATTTTTCAACTGCTTGTTTATGCCCCTTTCTGAACCCACTGCCTTCCTTACCCTCCCCGACATTTACCACTACAATATGGCCGCCACCGCTCCTCAATCACCGCTCCTTAATCACCTTTAGTCTGTTTTCTATTGTGGTGACAGCTTGCCTTCATTACACGTTTACCGCGCAGCGTCCACACCAGACCCTGAGTTCGAGCACTAACGCGTTGCGTTATTATGGAATAGAAGTAAGTCATTCTTGGCATCCGCGCCCCTCTACCCCTGTTCCTATTCACGTCCCTTTTAATGTATGCGCACTTCCCTGCTAGCTCACGAATTTACACAGCCATGCGCACATTTTCTTCGTTTCCCTCCTAAACACGCTAGAAACACCAATTGATCGGCACTTACTCTTACTATATGCACAGCATTCGGTTATATCGTTTTTTTACTTTGCAACCCGGCATCCACATTCTTATCACCCCCTGTCTTCTTTTCAGCACTCCTTGAAAAAGGGCTCCGCCCGAAATGCATCGGAGTCATCTATGTTGTCTATTCCTCATGGAAAATTACATATATAACTGACTTTGAATTGATATGAAATGAATATCAAAAAAAATGTTTGGGATCAATCTCTTTGAAATAAAGATACCCATAGCTTGATGATCAACTTTATGAATCATTTTTTTGAACCAGGAGTGCCTCACCTGGGGATGTATCTGCATAGCTCTATGCGTACACAACCATAGCTATTATACTTCATACCATGCGGGGATTATGGTTGAATGACTTTCATGATAAGTGAACAACAGAATCGAATTCAGCCACACCCATCCTCCACTTCATCTGGCATTAAAACTAAAAGTAACACCTCCACCACCAGCAGACGTCTCCAGTCCCCAGTTTGGGACTTCTTTAGTGTTAGCAAAAAGGCGGAAAACATGGTTGTTTGTTCGATTTGTAAAATATTAGTTAGTCGGGGTAAGCTTGGTACCAACTATGGTACCGGAGGCCAGAGAGGTCATCTCCAAAAACACCAAACTATCCAGTGGGAGGCGCACCTAAGGAAGATCCGGGAAGCCAAAAGTAGAACTGATCCAAATGTATCCATTCACATTGCATCTGATGATGACGAGGGGCTGATCGTGCAGGGGGGAAGTCAAGAACCGACCAACATTTTTTCTGGTACACCCAGTACCGCTGGCAGCAGCACTGCAGTGGTAGCGCCCACACCCTCTACCCCTGAAACATGTATGAGGCACACTAAGAGTCTGGGAGAGACACCAATGCGAAAAAGTACATCAATGAGCCTAACTGGTTTGAAGAAGTCTGCATCATCATCATCACGTAAAACGGTCCAGACCACCATTAGCAGAATGTTTTGGTCGGATGCGCCATTTGAACCCAACCACCCAACGTCACGTCTGTATAACGCAAAGCTGGCTAAAATGCTAGCGCTGGACCTTCTCCCTTTTTCTTTTGTGGAAGGTGTGGGTTTTCTAGAATTTGTGGCAACAGTATGCCCTAAATGGAAGGTTCCTAGCCGGTCCTATTTTGCCAGGGTTGCTGTTCCAGCACTACATCAAGATGTGCTGGAGGTGATTGGCGCAGCTATTCTGAAGAGTGCTGTTCACACTATCCACCTGACAACAGTCATGTGGACCAGTTGCCACGCCCTTGATTACATGTGCATCACTGCACACTGGGTCTCTTTTGCAGGGGTTAAAGACCAGTTAAAAGCAGGTGTTGACACGGACACAGTTTTTCAAGCTACTCGGAAACATGCAACAGTAGCCATGTTTGCCATGGAGAAAACTCATACTGCTCCTAACCTTTTGGAGGAGTTTGATAGGAAGGTCTAGGAATGGCTGCATCCAAGAAATCGCATTGTTGGTTATGTTTCCACGGATAATGGCAGTAATATAGTTAAGGCCATGCAGGATGGTAACTACTTCAGAGTGCCATGTTTGGCGCACAGTATTAACATTGTGGTGCAAGATTTCTTGAAAAAAGAAAACACAGTCAGCAAGTTACTGACCACCTGCCGAAGAATCTGCACACATTTCAGCCATTCTTTTAAGGCCCAGAAGCAGCTGAGGAGCATTCAACATGAACGCAGACTGCCAGTAAAAGGACTCATCCAGGAGGTGGCCACACATTGGAACTCAACCTTTTACATGCTTGAGCGTCTGTCTGAGCAGTGGGGGGTAATAAATGACTATGTCTATAAACTGGGTTCTACTATGAAAGACATGAGGCTAGAGTTGGAGGAATGGAAGCTAGTTGCAAGCCTGACAGACATGCTTCGTTCTTTTTGAGGTCTTCATGCGTGAAGTCAGCAGGGAGGACTGTTCTTTGGGCAAAGCTATCCCATTCTTGCGCATGCAAGAGCACCAACTGAAGGCGGTATCTTCAACGTTACGAGACGATGCTGAAAAGCAAGAAGGATATCAGTTGGCGGAGAGGTTATTAAGCTGCCTAGTTGACAATGAAAGGCTTAAAAACATACATACAGAACAACATTACATTTGTGCCACTATTCTGGATCCACGGTACAAAAAGGCAGTGGCCAGCAAAGCATTCATTCCTTTTGATGAAGCAGATGTTTCGAAGTACAAACATTGGCTAGCGGTGTCGGCCACTCGGTTCGAAAAAGAGCGGCAGAAAATTGAAGGAGCCGGCACAAGTACAACCGAATCAGTAGGCCATCCGGCGTCAAGTTCCACTTCTGAATCTGTGGCCGAAGGGAGTCACTCTCCCTCACAGCCGTTAACAACACCAGCAACCGTATCATCATCCTCGCCTGCACCAGGCCCAGCCATAATATTGTCGGAAGCGAATTGGCTAACTCATCAAGGGTTTGCTCGTTCCAGTGATGCAAAGGCCACAGATGGTACGCAAAGTGGAGCAACCCTGGAGAACCTTGAGTCGACGGTGCAGGCCTATCTAGATGACCCAACAGAGGTCTTTGTTAATCAGAACCCATTGCGGTATTGGTATAGGAAAAGGCCTCTATAATGACTGATCACCAACCTGGCTCTAAATTATTTGTCTTGCCCACTCGCAAGCGTGTCTTCTGAACGTCTTTTCAGTGCTGCTGGTGCCATTGTAACTTCAAAAAGGACCCGCCTCTCACCCAAAAATGTGGAGAGGTTAACACTGATCAAGATGAATCAGCACTTCATACCACCAGATTACAAAATACGTGAATGCACGCAGGAAGAAGAGGACACCGAATTAGGTGACGGAAGTTCTTCTCTGTTAGCTGACCTACTCCCGTCTCAATTCATAGCGTTTGAGGACAAGCTCTACTTCCCTGACACGAGGCCTGAAAATGTCTTCCTTTTTTTTGTCCTTATTCACTTTTCTTCCTCTGTGTCTTTCTTTGTTTTGCAACTTTTACCTGAACAAAACTCTAATCACCTAATCACAACAAGTCCATCAGCAGCACTGTCTTCATCTTATTTCCTTATTGATTTGAAGGTGCCGCAGTCTGCATTCCTGAGATTCACAAGTTCACAACTCAATCATGCTCCTCTATTCTCCTCCTCCAGACTCCCCCTATCCATTTCCCTCAAGGCAGATGGCTGGATTTTACTCAGAATCAAGACACTTTGTCTTCGTATGGGCCAAAAATCTGTTACGCTCAAGTGTTCGCGAATTTTCGGCAATTCCGCAAGATTCTCAGATTGTGAATTTGCTGCCGAAAAACATTAAATTTCGTGAGCGGAACAGATTTTTGTTTTTGGCCCATGCTTGCGGCAGGGCCATGCAGACGGTCAAGGCAGGCTTCACTGAGTGAAGCAACCTGGTGTAGGCTCTTTGACACAGACAGACAAAGCATATCTAGGGTTTAGGGTTCAGTGCGGTTTACTTGGGTTTTTGGGTTTAATTGATAATTTGGTAGGGTTCCCGGAGTCTAGGGCTCAGGGCCCGATGCAGGCTCGTTCATAATGATGTTGGCAAGGTTTTAGGGGGTTTGGCGTTTTTTCAGAATTGCCCGAATTGTGGCCTTTTTTGGTGTTTTGCTGGCGCATGTGTTTGGTTGAACTAGTCGTACACCTTACAGTGGATCGATTTTGTTCTGCCTTGCTGAGATTCTTGGGAATCACTGGAACAAGTGTCCTGGTAAGTTTCAAGAGGATCGAAGTAGTGGAAGTGCTGAAAACAGCACTTTTTTGTCAAGGCGCGATTTGAGATTTCCCATGTTTTGGGGACAGCAGTTTTGCATGTTTTTGGAGGGCTGCTTGGGGGAGTTCTAGATGTTTGGGGGATTTTGATTGCAAGTGGTTTGAAGAAAATCCATGGTGGAAAAGGGGGGTTTGGGCCTAGTTGCAGACAGCATTTTGGCACAATTTAAACTGTGGCCGAGCAGTATTGTATGTTTTTGGAGGGCTGCTTTGGGGTGTTCTCCATTTCTGGGGGTGGGTTGAGGGGTCTGGGAGCATTGCTGGGAAGGTCTAATTTTGATTGCAAGTGGTTTGGAGAATATCCATGGTGGAAAAGGGGGGTTAGGGCCTACCTGCAGAGCGAGTTTTGAGCGATTTAAAGGGAGGCCTCGCTGAGGATAGCACTCCTGTGTGTTTTTGGTGGGCTGTTTGGGGATGTTCTATATTTCTGTGGGTGGGTTGAGGGGTCTGGGGGCACTGCTGGGAAGGTCTAATTTTGCATGCAAGTGGTTTGGGGAAAATCTATGGTGAAAAAGTTTTTCTTTTTTAGCTCAATTGCGTGTTTTTGGGGGCCTGTTTGGGGGGTTCTAGGTCTTTGGGGGTGGGTTAGAGGGTCTGGGAGCACTGCTGGGAAGGTCTAATTTTGATTGAAAGTGGTTTGGAGAAAATCCATGATGGAAAAGGGGGGTTAGAGCCTAGCTGCAGAGCGTGTTTGGAGCGCTTTAAAGGTAGGCCTCGCTGAGGATATCACTCCTGTGTGTTTTTGGTGGGCTGTTTGGGGGTGTTCTCCATTTCTGGGGGTGGGTTGAGGGGTTGAGGGGTTTGGGAGCACTGCTGGGAAGGTCTAATGTTGATTGCAAGTGGTTTGGAGTAAATCCATGGTGGAAAAGGGGGGTTAGGTCCTAGCTGCAGAGCGCGTTTGGAGTGATTTTCAGGTAGGCCGCTGTAGAATTTCTAAGTGCGGCATTTTCCATTTTTGCTTTTGGCCTGTTTGGGGGGGGTTCTACTTTTTTGGGGGTGGGTTGGGGGGTCTGGGAGCACTGCTGGGAAAGTCTAATATTGGATGCAAGTGGTTTGGAGAAAATCCATGGTGGAAAAGGGGGGTTTGGGCCTAGTTGCAGACAGCGTTTTGGCACAATTTAAACTGAGGCCTAGCAGTATTGCATGTTTTTGGGGGGCTATTTGGGGCGTTCTACGTTTTTGGGGCTGGGCAGAGGGTTCTGGGAGCACTGCTA
This sequence comes from Lissotriton helveticus, assembly GCF_964261635.1. NCBI lineage: Eukaryota > Metazoa > Chordata > Amphibia > Caudata > Salamandridae > Lissotriton > Lissotriton helveticus. The sequence continues at coordinate 569,914,504 of NC_136071.1, read as the reverse complement.
GGAAGGTCTAATTTTGATTGCAAGTGGTTTAAAGAAAATCCATGGTGGAAAAGGAGGGTTAGGGCCTAGCTGCAAAGCGCGTTTGGAGAGATTTTCAGGAAGGCCTCTAGATTTTCTAAGTGTGGCACTTGCCATTTTTGCTTTGGCCTGTTTGGGGGTGTTCTACTTTTTTGGGGATGGGTTGAGGAGTCTGGGGGCACTGCTGGGAAGGTCTAATTTTGTTCTAAAATCGCAGTATACACTTTACACCTAGCTTGAGGGGAAAGATCCGCACATTTTGCCCACACTTATTTATCCTTGAAAAGGAGATTCAGAGTACGCACTTTCGAAATGATGCTTGTATGTATTGTAATACTGTCGACTCTGAAACTGAAAGTGTTATTTTTGCACTACACAGCATACCTTATATTTTTTTCTCCGTGGTGTTTTAATATCACTTCCTGTTTTTCCATCAACAATTACAGGCCTGATTTTACCCTGTGCAATGGGAAAAAAGAATTAACTCAGGCTTACCATTAGTGAGCCGCAATTCAGCATCCACCAGGTAGGCAGTGGACAAGGTGTCTTATGGTCCCCAACATTGATCGACGGAGCGTCAGATGGAATGGAGGAGTACCGCGGAAAAGAGGAATGACTGGATGCATGCAACTTCCCAAATTCAACAGGACAACTACAACAACATACAGTTACAGTATCCATCTTCATTTCTACTTATCTTTTAAGTAATGTTATTGCTGTGAACTTCGATGAGTGTGACTCTGTGCATTTGTTTGCTCTCTGCTCCAATTCATCCCTCCAGCCATTGTATACTTTTTTCTTTGCTATTTTTTTAACTAATTTAATGTACTAAGTGGTTCTTCTCTCTGAGGGCAGATAGGCAAGTGAAATTGTGTAATTACTGCAGCCTTGTACTGTCATATTGTTTCTTCATAGTTAGTACATTGTAGAAAGTACTACTTACTTTTCATTAACCTATCCGTTTAGCAAACAACTTCATGCATGCAGTAGTGCATGCACTTCCTTTATGTCCCTTAAAAGATTTATGGATAGCTTCGTATCCAAAGATTTGTTTATCTTCATTTGTTGTTAGGCCATGCTGTGCTTTTTTTTTCCTCTCTCCACAAAACTTTCCCCACAAACCCCATTCCCATCCAAGTTTCAAACCCTAACCCTCTTCCCCCGGGCTGTGTGGTTTTCATTGAGGTGTGAGTAAATTACAACAATAATTCCACACACTTGCTGGGGAGGATAAGGTGCAGGCAACCTCCTCAAATCAATTTTAAAGCAGCTAGATGAATCCTAGGATATTGTAATTCTGGTTAAAAAAACTAGTATTTTAAAATAAATTCTGAATTTCATGCCCCCCATCGATTGGATCCATCATCAACATCATCCTCCTACATGTCAAGAAGACTTGTTGTTACGCTGCTGTGTCACTGTTCTTGTTGTAGCCATAATCATCCATGCAATTCTTTTTTCCCCATACTTATCTTCAGCATTGCTTAGGCTACTGTTCCATCTAATACTCCTCTCAGGCCTCTCAATGTCTCATTTTTTTACTTTGTTTTTCATATGCTAATACTGCTAGTGTGGTACCACTCCTACTAACACCACAACAATGGAATTTCGGTCCGGGGTGGCGTAATCGCCATTTGCCATGCAGCCAGCGCTGTGCCTAGCTCTATTCTCAAACACGAATCACAGGTAAGATAAGCATTTTGGGGAGGTAGAATAATGGGCTAGAACTCAGAGGAGAGACTGACAGTGGTACTAGTAAAGTAATAGTAGGCCAATTGAATTCACTAACTCTGTTAGTGGCACTTTTGAACATTTTTGGACGTTTTAGATAATTCATGCTGGTAAGTTTGAGGAAACCAAACGTGCCGTAACCCCCACCCACCACCCCACAAAATAACATCAACGCGTACACTATGTTGAAGTATCTAAAATAAATAAATGTATTTACCCTAACAAAAATAAACTAGTCCCACCCCTCCCTAACCCAAACAATTGTTCATTTCAAATAGTCCTCTGAAAAGTCCCAAATAATCCCTAACTTCCGATTCCCACCCCCCCAAACAGGCTTTAAACAAGCATTTACAATGCAACGGTTTCGCCTTTGGAGAAGTTAGAGCTATTGGCATTGTAAATGACCAAATTTGTATTTATGTGTTGGTTTTGAAAACAGATACATAAATGGCATTGTCATTTACATTGCCAATAGCTTAATATCTCGCAAATGTGAGAACTATTGTTCCCTACGGACGAGCTCAGCAGACAGCAATTACTACCACACACACACCCAGACCCACACACCCAGAGCCAGCCACACCCAGAGCCCCCCCCACACACACACACACACTGGAGCAGTCACACACACACACACACTGGAGCAGTCACACACACACACACACACTGGAGCAGTCACACACACACACACACACCCACTGGAGCAGTCACACACACACACACACACTGGAGCAGTCACACACACACACACTGGAGCAGTCACACACACACACACACACTGGAGCAGTCACATATACACACACACACACACACACACTCTGGAGCAGTCACATACACACACACACATACTCTGGAGCAGTCACATACACACACACACACCCAGGAGCAGTCACACACACACACCCAGGAGCAGTCACACACACACACACACCCAGGAGCAGTCACACACACCCAGGAGCAGTCACACACACCCAGGAGCAGTCACACACACCCAGGAGCAGTCACACACACACACACACCCAGGAGCAGTCACACACACACACACACAGGCGAAACCTAAAAACCTCCCGCCCATGCTCATTACTTGATAAACAGTACCCTCAACTCAACCATACCCGACACGGGTGACCAAATGAATTGTAGGTGTGAAAATTGTCCTGCCTGTCGCACGCAGGGAAAACAGTATTAATCTACTCTTCTTTGACATGACTAAAAACGTGCCACTGTGCAAACTAAAATTTGTAAGTGTCGGATTTTTTTCTACTTCAAAACAGAAGTGTTTGAATAAATAATGCCGAAAGTTAAATAATAAAAATGCTTAACATAATAAACTAAAAATCAAGGAGTAAACCGAAAGACAGGGAGGGAAAAGTTATCCGGCGTGTTCTCACTTTTATAATTGTTCACTTCCTGGAACAGTTACGAAACCAGGCAAGACACTTCTAGGAGAGTAATATAGGAGGGACCCAGGCTCACCGCTCTCGAGGGGGTGCGCGCAGCGGCAAGCCGTAGGAGACGATCCTGGTGGCACTGCCCCTCCCCCCTCAAGCACTGCCTGCCTCCTGTTCCTCCAACATGGCGGAGGCCGCGCACCCTGCACGGCCACAATCCCCGCAGTACTAGAGATACCCGGAGCAGCGCGGCTTGCGTCCCAAACAAGTGAAGCGGGGACAGGACGGGCGCCCGCCCGCGTGGAGCACACCGCGGCAGCCCCGCCGCACAAAGCCCCCTCACCCACATTGTGTTTTGTTAATTTTTCACTACTGTGTCACTACTTTATATGGAAAAAAATTCCCAAGCTGAGCAAAGGCTCCTGCGGCAGCAATGCAGTTTACATCAACCCTTTTTTTTACCGTCCACAGCACCAAGGTACGTTTTACTCTTTATGATCTTACATAATGGACAAATAATATTTCACATACAATGGCTAAACTCTGTTGGTGGGAGAAACAATCCGCAATCCCAATGCACATGCTAAATAGGAGACTTAAGACATGCACATATTAAAAAATCACACAAGTCAACATAACTCATCTTCACGCTAACATGACATCTTAAATCGGTCACGGTGCACCTAGACTAGTTACCCAAAAAGGGACTGGCACATAATCAACCAGCTCAGCATCTGATGAGTGCATTTCGAGCCGTTGCAACCCCATCACTTATCACCAGATACACGCCAGTTCTCCAACAGAGCTTCAGAATTGCTTATCACCAAGGGGTTCTCCGCTACCACGAGCTTTTTGTGGGAGGGATTTCTGGTAACATACCAACTCCTACAACAAAACGATGCAGCCATGTTCTCACAAAAAGCACGCGGCCCCCTTAAGATTCTGTTTGCCTCCCGAACAAGCACCCCTCAGATATAATTAGAGCTACATAATGTGTATGCAGTATAAAATCAGGTTCAGAAGGCAGACAGAATTTCAAAAGCGGAAATACCTGTGGGTTTGAGTACATATATTACCAGCAGAAAAAATAAACGATAGCATAATACAGACACATTCAGTCTATTCTCTGCTTTGCGTACCCATAACTGCCCGCATTGGCACTGGGTTCCTGTTCATACCCATATCCGTAATCCTCATAGCCTACGAAAGAAAAACGCAGTTAAAGAATAAACGACTTAATGGAATTAACATTTCTTAGCATCATGACTAGGTTCAGCTTAAGCATTGTTCAAGTACTATTTCAATTTATTCAATTTATTTTATTATGTTTGGCTCTAGTTAAGGGCCACATAAAATTCAGAACAGATACAAACAGAAAAAATAAGATTCATCACACATACAAAACTGATTTCATCCATAGAATCAATGACATGAGGGAGCAATGTCAGACCTCTCCAAATCTCCTTAATAAATAGCTAAAAAACCTTTAAAAAAATTTAAAATATAGAAGCAAAACATTTCATTTGGAGGACAGTATAGAAATCGTAGAAAAGTATTAACATCAGAAATACCCAATTGGAGACATATCGATTTTAACCATTTAAAACGCAATGGTCGAAGTGCAGGGCAAATTAACATAACATGGATACAATTCTGAGTACTCAAGCTACAGAAGTTACACATGGGAGAGGGTCCATGCCATTTAGAAAGAAGTGAATTTAAGGGCAGTAAATCGTATCGTAACAGAAACCATAATCTACGAATACCATGGGGTATATTCCATGTGGCATAAGGTTGGGCCAACTTCATAGTATAGGAATTAAGGAGAAGATCACTACCCCCTTTTCCTTGTATTGTGTTCCTATCCATTTGATAGCAAAGTTCCCACGATGCCTGTTTTAGCACAAGTTTTAGCTGTGACGATGAATATAGGAATAACACACTTTCATCTAACTTTAAAAGTGACACAGCTCTTCTGAAATTCCCTACTAAACGTGAGAACTCGTTAAAGTTGCCCAACAATTCCTTTTTAAGAAGGGCCCTCATCGACCCTGATTCGGCTCTAGCCAAGCAAGCCACCCATCTTACCAGGGCACATAGTCCCTGAACCCAGCTGCTCCTAAGGCCAAATTCAAGCCTACATGCTGCCAAAGAGCAGGAGGTATTAAGGTTGGATAGGGATCTTAAGAGTTTCCCCTCAATTTTATTACAAAACTCCCAATGCTTCAACTCTATAAGTTCTATACCATATAGTATCGTAGGAGGAATCTTAGCCCTAAACACTTCAAGAAGACAAGCAAAGTGTCTCTTTCCAGTAGTGGAATAAAGGGAATTTAAGCCTTTGCCGTGGGCAAGTGCTTTACATAAGCTGTGCTCGATATGGGGCCTCTCACTCAAATTGGCCGCAATGATTTTACCCAAAAAAGTGTAGGTTTTAACAACCTCTAGTTTTTGACCACCAATAAACCATCCAAAATTTACAGAACGGCATTTCTTTTTTCCAGCAATACACATGATTTTGCTTTTAGATATATTAATCTTCATACAGTGGGCATCAGCAAAAACGTGTAAGGCTTGCAGCCGATTAGCAAGACCTTTGGGGGTTAGATCTAAAACAAGAATATCGTCAGCGTACATGAGACAAGAAATAGGGGTCCCACCTACCGCCGGAGCTATACCCACACACGCTGATAGATAGGCAGGAAGATCTGCAGTGTATAGTGAGAACAATAGTGGTGCCAGGAGACAGCCTTGTTTAAGGCTGTTCTGAGAGGGAATCTTGTGCGAAAGTCCCCTCTCACCCCCTTGGAGAACACTACACCACGTTTCTGAATGAAGAGCTCGTAACAGCTCTAATAGATATAGTGGTAAACCAAGGGCAGCTAATTTTCTCCACAGCGTTCGACGATCGACTTTATCGAACGCTGTGGAGAAATCAATAAACGCTGCGAACACCACTCCTCCTCTTACACGTGAATATTTATCAGAGATCACATGGAGGGTGGTAAGATTGTCCAATGTACCGTGTCCCCTACGGAAACCAGTCTGTTCACATGGTAGAATATTATTCTCCTCTACCCAATTTTCAAGCAAGCCCAAAATACATTTAGCAAAAACCTTTCCAACTGAGTCGAGGAGAGCGATCAAACGGTAGTTCATGGGACAATCCCTAGATCCCTTCTTAAAAATAGGGACCAATATACTTCCCTTCCAGGAGGCTGGGACAGTTTTAGTAACAAAGCAGGATTTGAACACTGGGTGAAGAATCTTGCTCCAGAGTAAAGGTTCCTGCTTTAAAACCGTCATGGGGAGTTCGTCAGGTCCCATTGCGCCCGACAAACGCATATTCTTTATGGCCATTTCTATTGTTTTCACTGTTGGATAGTCGATCGGATCCTCCGATGTGAGTTCAGGTACACTATCTAAAGCCATGGCTTCGTTCCCTGCATACAACTTCCTAACATAAGAGGACCATACCTCTTCAGAAATGGGTATGGGAAGAGGACTGCTTCTAGTGCCGCATCTCCTCCCGACTATGGATCAGAATTCTCTAGTTTTGCCATGCGCAACTGCCTCCCGCAGGTTTGTCCATACTAAGTCTTCCTTCTCCTTTTTTAGACTCCCTTTTAGTCTGGTTCTCCTTCTTTTTAACCTCGATATTTCCTTAGCTAGTTCACCTGATCTGCCTAGATATTGCATTCGCACTAATTTATTTATTTCCTTATTCAGGATGCGCAATGCACTAGGGACAAAAGGCTTTTTTCCCGAACCACTGACCTTTTTTACATCTAGAGTGATCTTTCTCATAAATTTTTCGAAATTAGCAATTTCGGAACCACACCAGCTATTTAGTTCTAGTATAGTTTTGCATAAAATATCATGCACACCTCTTATTGTAGTGCTGTTCCAACAGCACCTACCCGAAGATCCCTGGAAGGTGACCTCATTGTTACCAAGAGACCAAGACTCAGTGGGTGGAGGTTTAAAAGAGAGCGTTATGGAAATTATGCTGTGATCACTGAAAGAGGTGGGGGCTATCATTAGGTCCTGAACATATGGGAAAATGTCAAAGTCAGAGATCACATAGTCAAGGATAGAGGGGCTGAAAGGAGACTTATGAGTAAATTTCGCGGGCACATCAGAGGGAAATCTCCCATTTAAAATAAGCCCCTCAACAGCGGATAGTTCCTCCAGGAGAATCTTCCCTCTTTTGTTTGTTATTATTTTATCGGGGAAAATCGATTGTGGGATGAAATAAGCCTCTTCTTTGGGTATATTTCTAAATAAATTTAAGCTAGCATTCGAGATTTTACAATTCAAATCTCCAACTAAAATAACATCAGGTGGAGAAGAAACATTCTTAATCTGTCCAATATACTGAAATACATGCTTCAATAAAATATTATAACGCTCTTCAGGGGGGATATACACATTAATAATTACGACGCCCGATTTATTTGGAAAGTTGGGGAGATTCGAAATTCTTATGGCTTGAAAGAGATTACTAGGATCAATGTAATGCGAAAATCTCCAGCACAGTTTATTAGTTAACAAGCAAACTATTCCCCCTTTAGCATGACCTTTCCTCGAAGGGGTGGCAGGTGCTTCCAACACATAGTATTCCTTCCCTCCATAGATATTATCAATGCACCATGTTTCTTGGATGCAGATCACATTTGCTCCTAGAGAGAATAAAAAATCAAGCTTCTCAGGGCTACTATGTATCCCGGCTGCATTCCAAGAGATAATGTTTAATTGATTATTAAAGATGATGGAATAATTTGGAATTATCTGTGCTCTTAGTTGCAAGAGCACTATGCAGCCAATTCCACCGGTGATTCTCATCTAATGGTGCGGAGTTCTGGATTGGTGGAAGAAGAAATGCTTTAGAAACTGTTCAAGTACTAAAGATAACGCATGCGCACTCTTCCCCGCCTTGAGTAGTAGAGCTAGCCTGGAGCTTTACTTAATTCGTTAAGCATTTCCCATTACCCGGCTGTATTTTGACCCCTGTAAATCGAGTCAACTCATTGCAACGCAGGAGCTCTATGTATACTGTTTAACTGTAACCGGCCACTCCACCCAATATTTGCTACATACCCTTAAAGTTCTGATAGTACACAGGTCTTCAGGGCTTCCGCCTCTATGTCCATGCCTCTCATGGGTACGGCGAGGCCAGTTGCAGCCCCCGCTCAGCACGCTCTGTCGCCGGCTGCAGCTGCCCCTCTCCCCGGGCGGATGCAGCCCGGGGCTGCAGAAACTTTCAGCTTTACTTTTGAGCGGACAGCGGAACTCTCAGGCATGCGGCGTGCCTGGAGCGGCATGACGGAAGCTTGTGACGACATGTCCTACGCGTAGAGTCTCAGATACAGACAGGGACTTTGTATTTTATTTATTATATTTAATGCGATTTTATATAGCGCGAACTTTACCCAAAGGTGTCAGCGCGTTTTACAAAAGGACCAGTTACATTACATAAGGACTTCGGAGTCCATGAGTTACATAACAGACACAAACAGAACAAGGTCAATTAGAGATTCGGGGTGTGTATTTCGCCCTCTCCCCTTCCCATTGGCTGGAAGGTAAAATTCCAGCCAATGGGAAGAGGAGAGGGCGGGACTTAAAAAAAGACCCAGAAACGCCCCCGAATCGCGTCAAGGCGGACCCTGAACTGAGTGACGCTCCTCTCCTCCAATGGCTGGCCAGCATTTACGAGGCCAGCCAATGGAGAAGAGGGGCGTGTTCAGGCCCTTATACTACTAACAAAAGATTTTGGCTCCGCCCACTGCTTACGCAGTGGGACGGTAGCCGAAACCTAAAAAGGGGCAAGGGACAGTCACTTCCTCCGGCGGTGTCCTGTAGAGAGGTGGTCCCGCAGCTCTTTGCGGAGGTCCCGCAGCTCTTTGCGGAGGTCCCGCAGCTCTTTGCGGAGGTCCCGCATCTGGCGTTGTTGTTTCTCAGCCAAGCGCTCCAGGAAGTCCACTCTTTTTCTGAGGCAGCGCACACGTGTCATCCATGCTCTGGGGAGGCAGCAGTTGTTTTTGCTGCTGTGCGGCGGCGGCGGGAGGCTGTCGGGCCACGGCGCTGTTTAGCTGGAGGCTGCTGGCTGGTGGACCCGGGGGCACTGGAGGAGGATGCAGTAGTTGCCGCCTCCTCGTCCTGCTCCCGAGCCCACAGCCACCAATATTCAGCGCAAATGGCCTCCAGCTTACGGGCCCTGGCCCGGACAGCCATCTCCTTCCGGGTGAGCTTCTGTTGCGGAGCATCTATATGAAGAAATAAAGAAAAATACTGTAGCCAATAGACTTTAACATTAACTCAAAATAATTAATCAGAAAGTTGTCTCACAGTCAGTAACACTAGCAACTTGCAAGCACAGTCTAACATTTTGGCATGTATCTTTCCGCCGTCTTTGTAGGCCTGTGACATTAGTGGGAGTTTCAGGAATTCTACTAGCAGCACTATGTACTCACTACTACATAGTCAGAGAGTCAGAGACTACACCAGTCTTCTTCTTTTTTTTTTCTTGCAAAAGAAATTACTTGTACGTGAACTTGTGGTAGCCTAGCCGGCAGCATAATGCCAGCTCACTCAGCTTGCACCCAAGAAAAACAGACACAAGCCATGATGACACAGACTCGCATTACTTTAAGCAGTACATGCAGGTGGTGATAGGGAAGCTCTTACTTTTCTATAGGGGTGGCACTGACCATACTCGGTTACATCAGGGGCTACTGCTCAATGTAATTTATATTCCACACTGCCCCCCGGGCCTTGACTACTACAAAAGGAAAATAAAGATTATTCATTTCTGATCCTATATCCTGCCGATGACATGATCTTTGCTTATATGATGGATGGCTTTAGGTGCTTTGTTTTGATAGATTGAGTGAACAACAGCGATAGTCCACCCATGACACAGCTTAAAGAAAATTATTAACACAGGGAGTGAGTGTGGTACCCATAATTCCCGGAGGAAGGGACTTTACTTGATATAATGTCAACTTTACAATACATTGACAATATATGCTGTGCTTGCAAAGTAAACTACTGTACTGTTAGTCAAGGGAATATTTCTGAACAATCACAACTTATAGTATTTGGATTTCCTCAGCTGTGCTACTCTGGCACAGACATGCTGTTCAAAGTAACACTCTTCATCCACTGAGCATCTGCTCTACTACATACACCTCTGCTATCTATGAGGAAGAAGAAGATACCATCCAGGCTCCCAAAGTAAACGTCTATCATTCTTCTTAATGTCTCAACTGTACCAAGTTTACTTTTTCTCAACAACCAACTAACACCCTTTTCATTTTATTTGGTAAACCACCGTCTTGACTTGCATTTGAGTTTGACCCAAATGATATATTGCAATGCACACCACACATGCATTTTCTCTGATTCACCCACACAGGCAGTCTTCTTTTCTTTCTCCTCCAACCATCCTTGCTTCAAGCAGCCATGCATGTGATTCCTTCCTATCAGCCACTCTGCCTGCATTCAAAAACACGTATCGTTCTTTAAAGTCATAAATGTTACGACTCGCTCGTCCTTCCTTTCGCCCTTCTTTCCCTTTTCGTTCTTCACATCCCTCAAGTTCATCTGATATGACTTGGCTTCACGATAAAAGTTTCCCAGCTGAGTTGAAGTCATAGAGGGGGCCATTGCTTACCCGAGAACTACCGCCGCTAATGCTATGGCTAAGTCAAGGTTGACTGTCTTCTCTGTGATTGGCAAAAATGTAGTTCTAAATTAGTAACTGTTCTTAACAGTACAGTGTACTTGTACTAGTGTACTGTCTACTGTACAGTACACCATACACTCCTTTGTGAGCCTACTAAAAATGTCAATAAGTAAGGAGTATAATATCTTACCACAGTCCGCCGCCGCTGAGCCTTCCCCCCCAACTCCTCCTGGTGGCACTTGTTGTGGCGCCGCCGCATAACATGGAGTGGACCCATCCGCACTGCTGGCCCCGGCACTGGTGTTAGGTGCCGCATCCGATGTTGTGACGTCTAGAAAAAACATGTCATATTTTCAGATGCCATACACCACCCCCTATGTTGTCTCGTAATGAAAGAAAATGTTAATACGTAACCAATTTTTAATTATTGGGAATGAAAAAAAGTGACGTTTTGGGGAGGGTGATAACCTTTTATATGGTTAGCCATTAAATGCTACACTTTTTGGCGCAACTGATGAATGCTTGCTTTTTAACGTGCACCATTTTTATAATTACAGACAGAAGATTCCATTGCCCTTCTGCCAACAGGACAATTCACCACCTACTCCTCATCACCAGCAGTACTTTAAGTACTTTAAAGAAGGTGGGGGCTCCCGCACAGTTATTCTAATAATTTGATGTGTTAAGTTATATTGATTCAAGGGAATGTTGTTTAAACTTTAACGTCATCTATCTCATCACCAGTACTCACTCGCAATACTGCGCTATTAAAAATGAAGAAATTGTTTTTTTATTTCTTATTTGAAAATTAAACTCTAAAACTAACAAACACTGTGTGGTTTTTGTTCACGAGTGAGTGAGCGGAAGGGTTTGAACTTTGAACTACTGCACTGTGCAGGCATGTTTCCGTGACTCTGATAGGTCGGGACTCGGCGGTAGTCTTCTTCTGTTCTTCGTAACGTAATCATTGGTCAGACACACTAGATAGTTGGTCAGGGGACTGGGTGTTCAACTTCTGTTCGGACTGAGGTTTGTGGAAAGTCGAACTGCACCTATCATCAACAATGTCCTATTTCTCTTGTCCATACTTCTGTATGAGCAGAATAGTCCCTGAAACACTAGCGGTATGGTATGTGCTCCTATCAAATCAAAAAAGCCAACTACTAGCTTATTCTTGTTGGACACATTGACATTTTGTTGTTGAAAATTGTCAAAGCACTTACATTAAGAAGACTGGAATAGACAGCAAGGGTAACCCAGAGGACTGCACTCAGTGCCTGGATCAGAGTTTTGTTTAACACCGTTTGCCGACTGGGAAAGCTTAGCTACCTACACAGACCGACTCATAATAATAATAAATAATAGTAGTAGCACAGAGAGTGATGGTAGATGCAGGATAAGAATGTAGAAACAGTCTACAAGAAGATCAAAGACTATTTTGTTAAAAAAAGAATTGGGAAACAATTTTGAATGAATAGGACCTGTAAAAGTTAGGGAAGTATCATTATTAATATTAACAACAGAACAACTTACTGGGGCCAGCAGAAGAGCCTGCAGAGGACCATTCCTGCCCACCTTGTTCCGCCGGAGTTTCAGTCTTCTTGCCCGTGGGAGGTGCTGATGATCATGAAATAAACACAAACATGGATGATTGTTTTTTTGAAATATTTGATTTCTTTGACCACAATTTAAAATTATCTCGGGGAAACAAATTACCAACAATTGCACTACATGTATTGATTGACCTATCTGATCTGGTCAACTAGGATAGATAGTACAGTATTACTGGATTTGCAGACCATCTGCTTAGAAAGTTATGTATATCACTAACTAAACCAACAACAAAAAGGTTCTACTACGACTGCCAGCACTCAACAGCACGCGACGTTAGTAAGTAAGTATTTTATTAGCACAGTTAATTAAAACGAATGCAATACAAAAGCAGAATATATAAAACAAAAATATAAAATGGCATGTATTTTAAAAACATAGCGTGGACATTGCTGTTCTGTTCGTACTGGTAATAAGGTGTATTGTCCTTTCATTTTTCACGCAAAAAGTACTTTGGCAGTGGAGATAGTTTTTATTTTAAAAGCGGTTAAAAATCGGTTAAGGGCATTTTTCTTTCCACTGCCTTTATAAATTTGACCAGGCTGCAGCTCAGCTGGGGGTCCTGGGATGAAAAACAGGTGAGAACTGCATTCCTTCGTGTGCGTATCCTGAATCGGATAAAATGGCGCTTCAGCAGGAGTTTCCGCTCGTCTAGCAGTTTCTCGCAGGAGCATAGCAAGTGTAGCATATCCTCTTGCGTAACACCACATAGCCTGCATAGCGTGCCTGCTTTCTCTTTTAACTAATGTGGAAAATGCCGAATGCAGGGTAGCAGACCTAACCGGTACCTTAGGAAGCACATTTTGGTAGTTTTGGCGTAGCCCAAGCCGAGATAGTTCTGAGGAGCTATTGCCGAATACGAGTTTAGAATCATCCAAGCGTGCGTTCTTTTTGAGAAGTCAGCTTTGTCTGCACGCGACGTGACGGACACACTCCGTCATCATGATTGCAGACCACTAAAAAAAGTCCTACTACGAAATAACAAGTCATAATATACTCAACCTATCAATCCACCACTATCTCTTCTTACTGGCAGCAGTACAAAGGAAGGACTAGACTTGAGTCTCTAGTCTCTCTAGCATTATGCAGTTCTGCTCTCAAATAAGCACAAAGTTGCAAACAAGTAAGCATAGTAGCAACGCCACTGAGCAGGCAAGCACCTGCAATCACAGAAGCTATTTAAACGTTAATTTACCTGAAATGTAATCGAATCGGAAGCATTCTTGCTCTTCGGGAAAAACATATATTAGCAATATAACACAGAGCAGAAGAAAACAAAGTAGTTATTAAATAGCTACTCACCAAGGCCAGGGATCTATACACCTAGCAGGTGGAGCAAGTCCTGCTCGCGGTCAAGGAGGTCCGACCACCGGTGCGTCGCTTGATAGTAGGTGCGCCGGACCCTCGACTCCCTCCACATGGCCGGTACACCTTAGCCCACAGCTGGCGACGCTCCCGGAGGCCATACCCTGATGCGAGCCTGCCCCCTCCTGCCACGGTCTTGGGGCAGGTGGTGCTGCACATAAAAGATCAGTGCAGCCACCTCCACCGGGCTGAAAATCTCCCTGGCCATCACATCCTCCCCTCTTAAGCGCCCTGAAGGGAGCCGGCTACGGGGTGCAGGACCCTTCCCCTTCAGATCTTTGCCGGCTCCCTTTGCCATGGTCCTGGACAGTAAAGTCAAATAAAAAAAAGAAAGAATAGGGAAAAAGTCAAGAAAAGAAAAAAGAGTTAAAAAAAGTAGTTTTAAAGTAACCAAAAGTAGAAAAAAACACAAAATATAGATGTAGAAAAAGAGAGGGATAGAAAATGAGTAAAAAAAATTAAAAAAAACTTCAAACAAAGAAAGGATGGCAAAGATTCAAGCTGGATGCAAAAAGCATGCCCAGGACCATAGAAATGAATGAAAAACAAGATGGCCGCGACCATTGAGGACCGCGTGGGTAAGTTGGCGCGATATTTCCCCCGCGAACACGCAAAAACGGACGCGAACACGTACTTGAAACCCGCACGTAGGAATTGCACAACGCGATCATGCAACTGGGGCCCGGAACCGGAAATACGCAACGCAAACACGTGAAACAAGATGGCCGCGCCCATGTACGACCGCATGGGTAAGTTCGCGGTCATTGCGGTGAAAAAAGCAACAGCGCCCTGCGAACACGCAAAAAAATTCGCCGTATTCGCGGATTTTGCGGAACGTGAATTCGCTATCACACGAATTCGCAGTCTAGAAAGGCTGGAGAGCAACCAGCTTGCTACTCGCGAAGTGGAAGAAAGAAAACGTCACGATAAGGTGTGTAGACAAAGGGCAATGTGAGCTGGAGAGAGAGGGTGCGTGGTTCAATCAATGGAATGGTAGGATTTGTAGTTGGAGAGAGTATTCACACAAGTATACAAAGAAAACACCAAGCCTGAAGTCATTTTATAAAAGGAATGCAGAAGTTAAGTCAGACAAGAACAGATTATGAAAAATATATTATGAGTGTCTATACATTAAGGAATAGAAGAGGGCTGACAAATAATAGTGAAAACTGAATTAGAATTAGAAACCCGAACATTGCAGACATGAGCCCAAGAGAGCTCCCAAGCCCTGCAGTAATCCACCATAATCACTGGGGACTGGGTGCTCCTACAACAATCTACATGATGTACTGTGTCTAGTTGTCGATGCTGGCCCTTTCCCCTTGCTCAAGTAGTGATGTGGTGCTGCTGGAGGCCCTGTGATTTGTGGCCAAGTGGGACCCGGGCCACAAATTGGACCCTGGTGGTGGAGATACTGGGCCCGCCCTTAGACCTGGAACGGCTCCTGGAGGCCAACGACTGGGCTTCAGCAATGCTGTGCCAGCTGACCCGGGGGATGCCCCTTCTTTTACTGCTTTCTCAGCCAATCTGGGACATGGGCACTGGCTGAATTGAATTACTAGCGTCTGACGCTGGAGATGGGAGTGGGAGAGAACTGCAGGGGCATTTGTGCCACTCTGACAGGGTGCTTTGATGTGCAGGTTGCTGCAGATCCCACTGGAATTATAATGAGTTTTTGGGTGGCCTGATGTGGGATTGACCACCCCCACCCTTTATGCCACCACCAACAGCAGAAGCCTCTTGACCTTTCTGAGGTGCACTGGAGGGGGTTGTGGCTCTCGGGGCGGACGCTGAACTGAGAAGCCTGGAAAATGTAATTGACACCTCCTGCGGGAGGGATGAAGGGAGCTGACGCCAAAAACCTCAATGGTTCATTGGACTCCAGGGACCGTCCACACCTGGGAGGCAGATGACCCCAGAAAAGGCTGCTCATTCCCCCATGATTGTCTAACAGCGCTGACCATGGGTGTTGTGGGCCTTTCGGATATCATAGTCGAGCCGGCCCATCCTGCTGGATCTCTGAAGCAGCTGACCACGATCCTCACTCGTCCACAACCCTGCCTGAGATAGCCATATGAGCAAATGGAGGGGGACGCACACAAGTGTTCCCTCCTGTCCACATTTTGATGATGACAGGCTCCCCACCATCGCCAAAGGTAATTCATAGAGGTGTTTGAGGCCAAGTTTGACTCAGGTACTAATGGCCTTGCAATACTCCAGGAACAAACAAAAACTCTCGGAATAGGTTCACACCAAAGCTCAGGCTATCGAAGAGCTCTGGCCCACTACTCAAAGCACTACTGAGCAAACACAATTGATTCTTGAGCGCCTACAAGTTTCGGATAGAAGGCTGAAGGATGCCGAGGGGTGATCTCGTCATAAAAGTATCTGGAGTGTGGGTGTACTGGGGTGTGCGGAGGGGACGGGTCAGGTGGCCTTCATTAAGCGATGGCTAGCTTGAGATATTACCTGTTCCATGCTCGCTCTGCATTTTGTTTTTCAAAAGTGCAGATAGAGTGCATGCTCAGCACCCTCCTCCTGGGGCACTGCTCAGACCTTTGGTGATGAGACTCTTGAATTAAAGTAATCTGGATGCAATCTTGATAGCAACGCGTAAGCTGAAAATGGTTCATGTAGGAAAATGCCAAGGTGATGTTTTTTCCAGACTATATGATGTCTGTCCAACATCAGTGGCATCCTTTTTGCAGGTAAAGTGGAAACTCTGCGATCATGAGCTCAAGTACACATTGATGTTTCCCACCAAGTTAAGGATCTCCAATGGCCAAACCGCTAATTTTTTTATTCAACCCAAGGCGGCATGGGACTGGCTAAAGGCCTTTGATGCCCGGGTCCCTGTCTCCTTCCTGTCATACTTCAGATGCCCCAGACCCATGAGATATATCAAATGCTACACACAGCAGGTACCTGAAATAACTAGTGAGATAGATCTATAGAGTTTTTATACAACAGATAACAGTTCCAGCCTACCTCCATTCTACCTGGGAGGCTGACCACTCCATGATAAGGAATGGGTAAAAGGCTTAGAATATCTGTGAAACATAGCTAGAGGGGCCCGTTCTAAATATATGCAATTTAATATTCAGAATAGGGCCTACCTTATGCCGACCCATATTAATAGGATATTTCTCCGATCCACCCTGAGTTGTCTCCGATATCTGGTTCTAGATGCAAACCTCTTTCAAAATGCTGTCGAAATACCCTTAGCTGAAGACTTATTGGTCCTGGCTGATACTGGTATTGTAGTATATGACTGATCTGTTAGTCCCGGAGACCCCCAGTGCTCATGGGTTTGTTTCATTGTCCTAAATTGGAGTGCCCTGTGCTGCTGTTCATAGTTCTTGCTCTGCTATGAGCCAATAACAAAATCACATTGTCCCTGGAGGAAACATTTGTAAGTAATTTACAATTTATAATAATGTCACATTCATGATCATTAGTCTATTTATACAGGGAAATATATGCACATATATCGGATTTTATCAAAAAGAGGGTATATTTTATTCCACTTAGAATTATATCACTTGATTCCTGGCAACAGACATACTACTAAGGTTCATACATCAGTTAGCAGTAGTATTCGAAACACCTTTTGCACAAACGATGGCTAATCAAAACACCATGTTGATAGAAATTAAACACAGCATCTCATCACATTTAAAATCTGTGTAATCAACATATAAGCAAAACAGTGCTAGGCGTCGACGTTTCGGTCCCCCGTTGGTCTAAACGATCCTTGGGACCATCTTCAGGACGGAAGAGTTGCACATATACATCTAATGCAATAAAAAAATATATATATATGTACTGGTCATCCCTGTATCTGACGATACGTCTGCTCAACACATAAAGAAAAAATGGGTGCAGAACACCCATTGCGTCAACCAAAAATCGAAAATACCAAGACTTGCCACCAAACATATACGACCAAAGACATATATGTGCAAAAATCTGAGTGAAACCAAAATGACAACCACTCAACCAATAAACTGAAAAGACTCAAAGGGCCACTCACTTTTTGGGATGTTTTCGGAGGGATATATTAATTGTTTAAACAGCGAGTCTAATCAAGAAACAAACCAACATAAAAACCTACATCAGTGTACTTGGTCTCTAGAAACACCGTGAGCTAACAAGACAGTTAGGAACAGTACTCACATGTCTAGTAAATCAATAAGACATCTCATCACCTGTAAGTATAATCATTAAAAGATAGCATTAACTTCAAGATGAATCACAATCTGAAGCCCCTGTTCCCCATACAGACACCCCCATGTATTAGAATATCAATAGCCACTCACATGAACAACAAGCCAATATTTGCCTGTAATTGAACAAAAATAACGAACAATCAGCATCAAGATATCTCGCAGGCAACACCAAAAGCATAAAGCTAGCGTTCTAAAACCACTCACATCCCGAGACAGTAACACTTACTTGTGTGAAGAACCAGCCACGCTTGGTCCGTAAACGTCCGACTCGTGAAATCGAGTGCGGCGTGTGGCAGACAGCGTTTCAGAAATAATGGAAAACGTTGTGCGCGCGATGATGATGTAATCCCGCATACAACTATGGTGGCCATCTTAAAGTGGTCTCGATATCTACAGCGTCCCATAAAAGTATACTCCTTAATCTTAATAAATCCAGGTCACAGAAAGCCCCGGGCCAGGTGGTTGTAAAAGTACCAATAATGATCCATGATACAATATTTACAAAGCAGAAAAATCAAAAACTCAAAAGCTTCAAACAAAAACTTTATTCAACAGATGTTATAATCGAGCCAGGCAGCAACATAACCTATTTGGCCCATCCATACAAGTTAATAGATCCATGTCTAAGAGGGTATTCATATCCATAGTGCAAGGATTCAATGCACCTATGGTATTTAAAAACACTGACTATTCAACATTCATATAAAATTAAGAATAGAATCAACAAAACGGTACCTCTGTTGTTTCACTGGGATATACCACTCACTTCAGGGGTTCTATCATGACCCACATTAATGACGGAAAATGGTCCCAGTATCTTCTATATGGATTCCTTGTATATAGCAAAAATGACAACTGCTAGCCAGGGCAAAGTGTGTTCTATCTGGATAACATGTATATAGCACAATGACAAATTCTAGCAAGGGCAAAGTGTGTTCTATCTGGATGACATGTCTATGACATGAGTCTGGCAGTATATATATATATATATATATGCTGATACTCATACAATTCACCACAAGGTCATTACAGTGTCGCCAGAACATGCCATTTAATAAAAAAATTCAGTCCATTTTCCACTGTATTACAGGACCAGATCCTTTTGTTTTCTTTCTGTGTGAGCAGTCGATCAACATTCTGTCACCTCTTTGTGTTCTTCTTGGTGTTGTAAGATACGTTTTTTAATTTCTTGTGTAGTTTACCAATGTATGCAAGAGAGCAAGGAGACTGTGTACAGTATATCACATTTTTAGTTAAACAGTCCGAATGTTGGCGTAATGTTATTTCTCTACCATTCAAAATGCAGCTTTTCACTGTGTTGGTAGTTGCACAAGCAGCACAATTACCACACGGATAGTGTCCTGTTACTGGTAATAAGCCCCATAAATTTGGTATTGTACTGGATGCTTGTTCATTATAGGCCCTCACTAAATGTTCACGTAAGTTCCTGGCCCCCTTAAAGGCAAAACGTGGTAATTCCAACTGTGGTTCAACCTTCCTAATGAGGTGCCAGTTCTGCTTTATTAATTTCTTTAAGTGGATGGACTCGGTACCATGAGTCATTACACAAGTTATGGGTTGTACTTTGTTCTCAGACTGACGTCCATCCTTCTGTAACAGGGCCTGCCGGTCGTAATACCATGCCAGTTTCATGGCATTTTTGACAAGTCTGTATGGATATGTTCTCAAGACTAGTTTAGATTGTAGAATTTTTGCTTCCCTGAAATAATCTTCCCTTTTGGTGCAGTTACGCCTGTACGTAAAAACTGCCCAAAAGGGAGATTGTCACGTAAATTGCGTGGATGGTGGCTGTTATATTTTAACAAAGTGTTCCTGGCCATGGGCTTGGTGTACAAATTCATGGATAAGACACCCTCGTCATGCATGAATGTAAGGTCAAGAAAGCTGATGGAACATTGATTGCTTCCCAAAGTGAATTGCAAATTCTGATCTTGTTGGTTAAGCCATACATGGAAGTTTTGTGATACATCATGTGACCCCTCCCACACAATACACACATCATCGATGTATCTTAAGTATTTGTTTAAGTGGGAGCTGAAAGGATTGTCATTGTAAATCACCCTTTCCTCAAAAGCGGCTATAAAAAGATAAGCTATATTTGGTGCAAATATTGCCCCCATGGCCGCGCCTTTCAATTGACCATAGAACTTATTATTAAATAGAAAATAGTTCTCTTTAAGGGCAATCATAGCACAGTCTGCAATGAACTTTGTGGGGACCTGGTGAGGACGTATGCGATCTTCCAAAACATCAACAAGGACTTTCATAGCTTCCCCCTGAGGGATGCTTGTGTATAAGCTTTCTATGTCCATTGTGACGAGAATGTTCTGTGATGGATCATATGGTTCACCTTCCAGTTTGGTAATAACATCTCTACTGTCTTGTGTGAAGGACTGGGATTTGGAAACAAAAGGTTTTAAAAAATAGTCAACATATTCTGCCAGCGGTTGCAACACCGACTGGCATCCCGCAACGAAGGTCTTCCCGGCGGATGTTGGCTATTTTTATGTATTTTAGGTAGCGTATAGAACGCTGGGATGTTATAATCTTTTTTGTTGAGGTATTTGAATTCCTTCTTACTTAACCACAGTCCTTCCAGTCCCTGGGTAGTCAGAAGCAAGATCTCTTTTCGAATTCTAGCTGTGTGATCATCTGGAAGTGCTATGAGCCAAACAAGCACTCACTATGGATTGGAAACAGCCTATTGCTCCTACTGTGGCAGCCTGGGCACTAGCTGTTGTATCTTTGAGTGGGGTGGAAAGCATGCTTTTATATAGGGAAGAGCAGCTGAGTCTGCAAAGTATTTTATAGTGCAGACCTGGGATATGCCTGGGACATGTTACTGGAGAAGTTTAAGGAGCAAACTAAAGATGATACTCGCCCACCATGATACTCCCTTTACCTACACATATAGAACTGTAGATGTATGAGTATGGGATTGGACACGCTACATGAGTGAGGTTTATTGGACCCCTGTCCTCCATAGAAGTACTGGTGTGCCTCATGTGAACCAACACCAGCTTAAAGATTTCTGAATGATAGCGATAGAACATTGACGGAGGGGCGGGGGAAAGATATGATTAATGGTTGTTGTTGGTTGATTGGTGCTGTAAAACAAGTAAAAACATTACAGGAAGAATAATGTGCTAATGTGTACTGTCTCCTATGCCGCTTGCCGGACGTTAACTCGCTATGATGCTACTGTATCTTCCTCAGAATATGTCTGTGCAACCTTTAAATGTGCTGGTACTTCAATAAAAACATTTTTTTTAAATAGTGACGTGCTAATCGAGACACACATATACGTTTAAAAGAAAAAAGCATTTGCATAAGTATATCCAATGTTTATTGTATTACAAAAAACTGAACATGCTTGATAAATAGAAGAGCTTATGGCATGCTTTCACTATATTATTGTTACATGTACTTGAGTAACAGATCAAAATCACAAAGGACTCAATCAAGCAAGCTACAAATTTGAATCCAAAATCATGAGACAATTATAAAGATGCTGTTTGTCAAACAGAATCTCAAACAATAAAGCTGGTATTCTGCAGTTGGGCAAACATCAAATGAAAAAGTCAAATCAGTTTCTCAAATAGATCCAGCAATAACATATCTATCCACCAAACACAACACACATATCAGAAAATATTCTGTCCACACCAAACCAAATTTGGTTATTGGTGCTTAAACACCCTCACATACCATCATAAACAAAGTACGAGTAACAAGCTGTAAGGAAGCAAGAATGTTCAAATCCAATAGGCTTGACCTTGCCTCACCTTTCCTCCAATAGCCATACATCATCCAAGAGTTCCCATTCTGAGATTTAGAGATTTAGAGATTAGTTAAATATGTAGTAGAGCAAACATATGACGTATGGCCACTTCCACTGGCTCTTCTCTTCTCTGAGGCTACCTCTCAGACGGACAAAAAGAGCTGGTGTATATGAAGCATGTATCCTTGCCTCCAGATAGCAATGAGCATAATTTTGCTAGACAGTTATGTGTCAGCACCCTGTGATAGTAACATGCACCAATTGCCCGGCTGATAAAATGTGCCAATCATCCCAAACAGCATATAAATAAATGGTGCTACTAAGTAATTGGCATGAAATAACCTCAAATAGTATATGCCTCAGTTTCCCAAGGCATTGCATGCACTAATTACCCAGGTAGTAAATGCACATCAATAGCCCCACACAGTAACAAGCAGTAATTGCTACAGATATTAGTCAGCACAAGTGGACTTATATTGTAATGAGTATTAAGAGTCCCACACAGTAACAAGCATCAATGCCCACTCAGTAATGAATATCAGTGTCCCCACTCAGTAATAAAACAAATATTGCCTCCACTTGATAATCAGCATTCATGACCCTACA
The DNA here is from genome assembly GCF_964261635.1 of Lissotriton helveticus. NCBI lineage: Eukaryota > Metazoa > Chordata > Amphibia > Caudata > Salamandridae > Lissotriton > Lissotriton helveticus. Next base: position 569,892,064 of record NC_136071.1, on the reverse strand, counting down.
GAACAACAAGGTTTGATTATTGTCAAACAACATTGTTTTATCAGCATGATCAGTACTTATGCTGTGCTTCTTGCTAAGAACTGTTCCTCTGCATGAGAATTTCAAAATGCCTATTGGCAGTAGGCTGGAGGCTACTTCCACAACTATGGGAGAGTACTTCGACAACTACCTGTAAGTTTGGTTCAAGGCTATCTTGTCCCAGGTGTGCCACCATTAGTCTACACTCCTGCACATGGCCTACACAAGGAATGGAGTAGGTGTAGATGAAGCTCATGAAGAACACCTCAGTACAGTATTGTGAGAAATTGGGTTTGTTGTTTGGGGGTGTGAGCCCTTCTCATGCAACAGCCACAATCCTTGTCAGGGCGTACAAAAATATTACTAAATGAACATATGCTTAAAACTCTCGTAGCTTGGCACAAAAGCAGTCAGGCCTAACTTTGAGGCAATGTGTAAATTATTTATGCAGCAGACAAACTGTAAAAACGTGAAACACAATACAAGGAAAATCTCACAACAATTTAGAAAATAGAGTAAAATGCAATACATTATTTGATACCAAAATAGCAAAATTCCAATAGGTAGAAATGTAGATATGCAATTTTACATATTTAAATGAAAGTAGTGCCAAATACGCAAGGCCAAACTGAGGGTATTTGGTCGTGTTGGACCGGGGCAAAATCACAAGCTAAGGTCAACCTTGTAGAAGTGCAGACTGGGCACAAAACCAAGTTTTGCCTGCTGAGATTATACCTTATGTCCTTGGGAGTGCGGTCTGTGTGACATAGCTTTGCTGGGCTTCCCGTGGCTTTGTGCTGGATTTGTTGTAACATTCAGTTAGGCTTGTACAACAATTTTAATCCCACGTCCAAGGGTCCAGGACTAGAGGGGCACCACGTGGAGGGTCAGGACTCACTAAGGCTGGGTCCAGGTGGAGGTTCAAGATTGAGCCTTTCTGTCCCTAAAGATCTGATCAGAAGGCCACCCATACTAACTACTAAAGTCACTCAGGTAGTCCTATGTGCAAGACGAAAGGCAGGTCTCAAACAACAGGACAGTCCTCTGAGGGCACAAGGTAGGCTTCAGGCATCAGGGCAGTACTCTGAAGTACACTGCAGGGCACAGACAGGAGAGCAGTCCTTTGAGAACTCTTCGCAGGTCCAGAAAGGAACTGAAAAATGAGCCCCTGGTACCCACTTTGAAGTGGAAGAAACTTCCTAAGTCTTCCCCCTACAGAAGTGTCTGGGATGTCCTGCCTCCCTGTTCTGGTCCCAGTCTGCCTGCAGGCACAATAAGCAGGTGTGCAGTCCTTTTTGTGTGAGCGTAGGCAGTAAATTTGAAGTGCAAGTGTGACAGGTGACAGCTCCGCCTCCTCATCAGGTCCAGATGGTCCATCCTGCCAACAGCCAGACTTTCTATTGTATGGCTGCCTGGGAGGAAAACAAAAAGGCCAACTGCCAACTACATGTAGTCATGTAACTCAGGAACAGGCTGCAGGCACCACATGGTTCGGGCATGAAAACCCAACTTTCTAAAACTGCCTTTTTCAGAATTGTGGCTTAAAATCTGACTTTACCATTAACAAGGGTTTTAAATTCCAATTCTTCATACACCAAACATGGTATTCCTGCCTGCTCCTAAACAAAAGTTATCACTTATTAAATGTAATACAGTAACCCAAGTTTATCCTCTGGGAGAACTAAGCCTCACAGTGGACAAAACCACATTTGTGATTTTTCCACTATTAGGACATGTAAAACTTTGAAATGCATGTAAATTTTTAAATACACTGCACCCGGCCCTATAGGCTGTTTGGGGCTTACCCTAAGGGTGATATATATGTATTAAAAAGGAAGGGTTACAGCTGGCAAAAGGTTTATTTTGTCAAGTCAAAATGGGAGTTTGAAATTTACCACACATGCTCTAATGGCAGGCATAACATTTTATTTTACATTTGCACTTTGGGTTACAGATTCGGTCAGTTTGCATGCTACCACAGCCCCTGCTACGGCTTCCGTGTTTTCCGTGCTCACACTTGAGTCAACTATTGGGATGTCATCCATTACTATTCTTGATTTCACCCTCTAATTTATGTAAACCTTATTACCTCTGCACTTGTATTATCCTTTGCACTTTCGTTTGCTTTCTAACCGGCACGAGTAAACCTAGACACTGTTTTCACGGTTGTTCTTTGTAGGTCAATTATATTCCTGATTTTTATGCACTTTTGTCTAGTCATGTCATCACCTCACGCATGTTTATCACTTTTATCACGAACATCCTTTGCATTTTCTCGCTCCTGAGTATCAGTATCGTTACATATACTTCCTGTTTAACTTTAAGACCCCCTGAAGAAGCGCTTTCCAGCGCGAAATGCATCGGGGATTTAACATATTGTGGATGTTGATTCATATACCTACTATGAATAATTAATGATGGATATGCCTTCATGATTTCACCATATGAAGCTAATATGATGGAATATTGGAACATTATTGAAGAACTTACAGAATTCATTTGAGTAAAAAATTAATTCTACTTTGGACTACTTGTGTTTACTGACATATAGCACTAGTTGTGCTCAAGAGTGCCCCGGGTCATTCTTACTCGTTGTAAGATTCTTGAGGCATAACACTGAGACATGTCTCAAAGGCTATTTAAGTGGGTCGCACAGTACGTTTTGCAGGCTCACTAGTAGCATTTAAATTAGTGGCATTTAAATTACAAACCCTGGGTACATGTAGTACCACTTGACTAGGGACTTACAAGTCAACGAAATGTGCCAGTTGGGTGTAAGATGAATTTACCATTTTTAAAGAAGAGAGCACAAGCACTGTAGCACTGGTTAGCAGTGATGAAGTGTGCTGAGTCCTAAAGCCAATGAAAACAAATTCAGCAAAACAAGAGGGTGAAGAGAAAATCTTCAGGGTTGACGCTGCAGAGAGGGCCAGGTTTAACAAGTACTAATTAGGGCCATACACCTACTTCTGTAGGAAGTCATGTATGATCAGTTTGGCCATACAGCAGTCAGAAGGAACTCCTGCCCTCTTAATCATGAGATCATACAAATTTCACCTTGACTATTACAGTTGTCTTGCGCATTTCCTCCCAAAGATTGACTACAGCATCAGGGTAGAGCAGGAGGACATCAGGGGGGCTAGGGAATTGTTCTAAGTAACCACTTGCTGAGGGGAAGGAAGTCCCATCAATGGGAAAAAAGTCCCATTGAGGGGAAGTAAAGCATTTAAGAAAGGAGAGAAGGTGAGTCCAGAGAAAGGAATGTCATAAAATGAGTAGGGAGAAGGGGACACAGCAGCTGATTCTGGGCATCAGCAAGCTTGTGCTTCACCCTAGAGGCCCAGGGGAAACTCCTTCAATTCAGCAGATGACTTTCCCTATCTATGGCCGACAAAGCTGCAGGCTCATCTGCATTTAAACTATGCCAACAGAAATGGAAGCAGATACCATCATTTAAAACTAACACATTAATTCAATCTAGCATTTTACATCTTATGTTTATAAACATGATGTAGGTGGTTGTGTCTCACAACACAATGAAGGCCTTTCCTTATTGGGAGGTTATACTGCTCGGATAATAATGTATCTAAGGCCTTGTTACGAGTAGCCCAGTGAATGCTGAAATGTATAGTGATTCCTCGCACCACATAATTTAGATTTACAATTGATTTGAAAAAATGTATAGAGTAGATGTTCTCCAGGTAAATTGTTACAGGGGAAACCGCCAGAGTGGGAAAAATGTTTGGTGCTGACAGCCAGAGAATCTGCATCCTATTCCCCTTTATTATAATGAAATGCAAAATTGATTAAACTTATCACAGTAGATAAATAAGTATACCAGGGTATTAACAGGTTAATATAGAATAGAAATTGCACCACCCATTGGACCAATGCCAATGAAGGTCTAATTCAGTGTATTCAACATGGTAGCAGCTATTTATCTGGCTGCCAGGTAAACAGAGAATTTTTCCTGCTATTTACTTGACTACTGGCTAAATAGTGGAAATTATTCGTTATATTGCTGGTGGCCTTGAAAATAGTAAGGACACTACACTAATTATCTGGCAACTGGATAAATTGTAGAAATTCCGCACTGTTTGGCTGGTGATCATGCAAATAGCAAAACAACTTCACTATTTACCCAGCTGCTGGCTAAGTAGTAGAGAATTGCACTGTTTGGCTGGCAGCTGCACAAATAGCAGGCAAACGTCACTATTTACCTGGCTGGTGGCTAAATAGTAGAGATTCTGAACTGTTTGGCCGGCAGCCATGCAAATAGCAATGAAACTTCACTATTTACCTGGTCACTGGCTAAAGAGCAGAGGTTTTGTACTATTTGGCCAGTAGGCATGCAAACAAAGAAACTTCACTCTTTAACCAGCTTCTGGCAATATAACAGATATGTACAATTAGGCCTGCATCCTTGCACACAGCAAATACATGAAATCATTTATGTGGCTCCATTTAAATCGCAGCAAAAATATATTTTGTGACTGGTAGCCTGGCACACAGCAAAGAAATTTCAATATTTGCCCAGCACCCAGCTAAAAAGCAGAAATGATGTACCATATTGCTGGTTGCCTTGCAAATAACTTGAAAATAACCTTCATTATTCACCAGATAGCTGGCTAAATGGTTGACAGTGTGCACAACTTGGATGATTGCCATGCAAATATCAGAGGAAATTCAGTATTTACCTTGCTGCTGTATATACAGCCTACATTTAGTTTTATAATGCATTTTGCCGAATTCAACAGGTACATACACCAGGTTGAACCACAAAAAAAGGAGTGAACACAAATGGTAGCCATCTTCTTGTGAAAGTTAGGGTCCTGATGTATTATTAATTCATTCATAAAAACTTGTCACAAATTCCACACATTCTTTGTGTAAATGGAATAGCATTTTGCAAACCGACCTATATAGTGTTTGGTCTGGTAACAAAATAGTAAACCACAAGGGGTTGCAGAACAACCTGCTTTTTTAATATTCAATACGCTATTTCCAACTATACTTAGCTGTAATCACAAAGATAGTGGCCTGCAAGGACAGCACACCACCATGTTTATGAATGTATTTCAAAAAATATATATATATAAAAAAAAGTTTTGGAAAAATTCCCACTGAGGCTGCCAACATGATTTCAGGAGGGAAAGGGGTCCTAAGGGAACCCTTTCCCTTTGTAAATTAGTTACCACCCCAACTCTGGGGTTGTTAACTCATCAATGGTTTGCAACAGAAATTGCAGTCACAAACTATAAATGAATTCCATTCCTAATTGGGAAGGAGAGGGAAGGAGTGGGAGGAAATGCAGTTTATGACCCCTCCTGTTTGCAGTTTGGAAACAACTTTAAAAGTTTATTTACTAGTCAAAAGATTTTTCAAATTCATAAGAAGGGTTTGTACATAATGAAAGCTATTTTGTAGTCACAAACCCTGTGATGTTGAGACGTGAGACTTGAGGCCCTTAGTGCTAACACTGGCTTATATGCAGGCACTATCCTATGTTTCTAAAGGTCCCAAATAATTAAATGTCCTAAAGGTTTTTTGACAGACAGCACAGAATGCCACTCCATTACACTATGGGCCAAGGCGTAGCGACTTGTGAACGTGTGAGGCTCTATATGAACCTGTGAGGCTCTTTGTGAACCTGGCTTGTGCTCCACAAATGCGCCTAACTCCTCTACCTTTACCTGCAGAGGTGACTAATGATGAAGATGATTAGAACATTTGCAAGGTTAGTTAGAGCCTTTTAATCTTCTAAAGCTATGTACTTGCTCTTACTCCCAAAGCCATGAGAATGTACTAGGGCCAGATAAAGGATTACCAAAAGGCTCCTTGTTATCAGAAGACCTCTTTTTCTGCAGCAAATCTGTGCCTTATGTAATTATTCATTCCGCTTCAATTCAATTAAATAAATCCGACTAAAACACCTAAAAATATTGATTTGTGGAAGCAAAAACGATAGTGCAAATGTTGTATATCAGTGACCTAGATCCATCTATTATTTAGGGAAATTTTATTAAAATATAAACAATTGTATAGGGCACCATGTGAAGTGACCAACACAGTGTAAGTCAACTTCATTACAAACACATGATAGAAGGAAGAAATTTGTGATTTGTGATGTATAGTTTGGCAAACTAAGTTAACTCTGTCTGGATTGTGAAAGACAGTGCCTCCACCATCCCGAGGGACCTCCATTCGCTAAATATAGAGTTGCCCTTTAGCTGTCTGGACAACTCTTTACATTGACATGAACTGCTATCATGGCGGTTCCTGTCTATGAATCAAACATTTGAAGGGCATTACAGTCCATTTATAAAAATCTTTTGTTTTTCAAAAACAATCTCCCAAAGTGTAAAAACATAACAACTAATGGTCCCATGCACTGAGTTTTTCCTTCCAGAATGATGGGGTCATGTCTTTTTTCCTGTCCCTTCCAGACACGTTTTATTCTAAATAGGTTAGATGTTGTAAAGTCCTTCCTTTGACTGTCCTTACTCTGGCAGACCATCAGAGTAAGTATTTTTGGAATATGAATCTCTGGGAAGGTTTAACGACATATAGGCATCAAAGACACAGAAGAAACAAACCTCACAGATATTTGAACTCATTGGCTTTATTACAAATATTGTAAGAAATAAAACACTAAATACAAAAACATTGTATTACCTCCTTTCTTGTTACCCATAGATCAACCGTTTCACATTTTCACTTTTCCACTTTAACACTCATTTGTGTGATATGGATCCACTGTTGAGGTTTCAGAACAGAATTGAGGTGATTCTCTTTGCAACATAATTTCTTGTCTGTAGCTCAGACACAGCCTTTGTGCGAGGTGATGGCTGCCACAGCAGTGCCAATAGTTCTGCTCTGAGTAGAAGTATCCAAAACAAAAACACAATAAAGCATAAAATCTCATCACCTGGCTGTCATCAACCTTTCTGAGCAGTCATCAGGCACAGATAAAAGGGCAGCTATTCTTAGAGACTTGTAGGCCTTAAGCAGAATCCTGTGATCTTCCCTTTACTCCTACCATCCACCCTATGCCATCACACAGGAAGAACTAATTGGTAGACTTTGGCTAAAAGTACCTCACAGAATTTTTTGGGGTAGCCTTTTCTTCATTCTCCCTCTCTTCAGTTCTGGGTCTCCAGCCGCGAACCCCAGGGATGTAGTTAATTCGCAGTGTTTGGTAAAGCCGTATCTATTCTCCATCACGTCACGCAAAATGTATCCCACAGGTCCATGCACTTTCCCTTTTATCACACTAGGAGTCTTACTACTAAGGGCTTTCTACATTTTTGTTGCATATGGATGCACATAGAATGTCAGCACAAAGATCTGGGGTCACACAAAATCCCGCTTAGACGATCTATCTGGAGTCTCCATCACTTTGCTCTGCTCATCAGAGTCTTCTTATGATCTTGAGCTCCCCTTTGTTGATTGTGATAGCCCTTTGACCCATTTGTTAGCAATTACCCATTTTTCCTGACATCTGAGTTTCCTTACCCTTTATGCCATCCTTCACAGACCACACTCATTTTCACTCAACTGCTTGTAAACTCCTCTACCAAGTTTCCCTGTGCTATCCACTCTACCCTTAGACTACTGTACCAGCTTCAGACTTCATCTTCTGTCACTCAGAGTGTAACAGTCTCAGCTTTTTATTCACTTTGCATGCTTTGATTTTACAGCAAATACCAATTCAGTGGGCTGAAGAGATGGGGGTTTCTATGGGTCGGCAGCAAAAGAAGCATTAGTAAGAACCATTTATAAAAGGGATATCCTAATGCATGTGGCCAAAATCACATTGGTGTCCTCCTGTTCCCTATCTTCTACAATCTCTCCAAGGTCCTACTATGCCATTAGGCATTGATCTTCCTCCTATTCCTGTTCCAAGTCCTCCTTTTATAGGTTGTTTTGGGCCTTCTGATCCTCATCCTGGCCTTGGTATACTTTTGATCATCCTGTACTAGTTTCCCAAATCTGGTGCTCCTGGCTGTAGTCCTCCCTGCCCCTGGTCTACCTGGTCCTGTGCCTAGCGCATCCAGGTATTAGCCCTTACGGGGTCTCTTGATCCTGGTACTACTGATCCCCACCCTGATCCTGCTGATGTGCTAGGTTCTTTATCCACCCAACCCGGTTGTCTTGGCTCTCCTAGTCTTCCTGGTTTTGGTCATCATGATGCTCCTTGCTCTAGTCCTTGTCCTTGTGGTCCACCTGGTATTACATGCGCAGGTCATGGTCCTCCTTATTAGGTTCTCTTAGGTTGGATTGGTCACTTTGGTCCTGTTCTGGTACCATTGGTCCTCATGGCTCCAGTTGTACTGGATCTCCTGATCCTTGCAAACCTAGTCTTAAGGAGCCAGATCCTAGTCCTCTTGTTATGTTATGTTATGTTATGCTTATTTATTAAGCGCACAGATGCTCCAGCGAAGGAGCGTCCTGGCGCCCGACAAGGTAGCAGCACAACACAACTAACGACACAGAGTGGGAAAACAGAGTACTAAGGGAACAAAAAAGTTTTAACAGCTCGGCGAAAGGAGAGCAGGTCCCTAAGAGTGCGAATCGCCGGGGGAAGGGCATTCCATAGCACTGCAGCGCGGACTTTAAAAGAGCGGCCGCCAGCCCTGCTCCGCTTAAAGCGGGGGACGACCGCGAGTTCTAGGTCTGAAGATCTTAAAGACCGGACCGGGACATATCGGGACAATAGCTTGGAGAGGATCATAGCCGGGGATCCCTTGAGGATTTTGTAGGCAACACAGAGGGCCTTGAACCGGATCCTTTGTGCAATCGGAAGCCAATGCAGCGAACGCAGGGTGTTGGTAGTGGAGCAAAATCTGGGTAATCCCACCACAGCTCTCACTGCGGCATTCTGAATGCGCTGGAGGCAGATAATTTCCGCTTGATTCAGGCCCACTAGAAGGGAACTGGCGTAATCCAGCCTAGAGATCACTGTAGCTTGGATCACAAGTTGCCCAGTGGTGGCATACATTTTTTTATTTACAACAAGGGGTGGTGATGGACAGAGTCTCTGAATTAAGCAGAGTACTCTCACCCAGTCAAGAGATCAGGGCTAGAACCAACACCGTTTTTTAGCTCATTGCACCATCCCAGTTTCAGAACCTGGCTGTATGCAAATTAGTCTGTCCCTGGCCCAGTGCATCATGGGAACAGGGCAGACCAGACTACAAAAGCCAATTCTTACACTGGGAAGGAAACAATCTTCCCGGGACCGGTTTCTGGCATTACAGCCGTCTTCGGCCCGGCTTGCTTGAATCCTGATGGTGCAATGAGCAAGGGCATCATGCACTGGGACAGGAACAGACTAAAACGGTGTTGGATCTAGCCCTGATCTTTTGACTGGGTGAGAGTATTCTGCTTAATTCAGAGACTCTGTCCCTCACCACCCCTTGTTGTAAATATTTTTGTCCACCCTAAGCGTGGAAGGGTATACTCAGACATGAGTCCCTTGCTCATTGCACCATCAGTATTCAAGCAAGCCGGGCCGAAGACGGCTGTAATGCCAGAAACCGGTCCCCGGAAGCTTGTTTCCTTCCCAGTGTAAGAATTGGCTTTTGTAGTTTGGTTTGCCCTGTTCCCATCATGCACTGGGACAGGAACAGACTAATTTGCATACAGTCAGGTTCTGAAACTGGGATGGTGCAATGAGCTAAAAAACGGTGTTGGATCTAGCCCTGATCTTTTGACTGGGTGAGAGTATTCTGCTTAATTCAGAGACTCTGTCCCTCACCACCCCTTGTTGTAAATATAAAAAAATTTAAGCACGGGACGTAGTCCACGCAGGATGCCAAAACAACAGGCCGCCGTACGTTTAGTATGGCAGACGAAGGCAAGAGTTGGATCGAGCCAAACCCCAAGGTTTTTTAGCTCAGAGACCGGGGTTGGCGTGGGCCCAGATCCCTTGGCCACCACCTATCTCCCCAGAGTTCCGTTTGTTTGCCAAAGATCATAACCTCGGTCTTACTTGCGTTCAGCTGGAGACAGTTGGACGTCATCCAGCCGGCGACCTCCCGCAGCCCTTGTTGGAATCTGGGGGCGTCCACGTCCGCATCCCCGCTGATCGTGACCGCTAGCTGGGTGTCATCGGCGTATGACACCATGGTCATACCCCACTGCCTGACTACCTCAGCCAGCGGTCTCACGTATAGATTGAATAATGTGGGGCTCAGCGAGGAGCCCTGGGGAACCCCCAGATCCAAAGGGTGGAATTTGGACTGATAAGGCGGGACGGCCACGCTGAAAGAACGGTTGGCAAGGAAGGAACGGAACCACTGGAGAGCAAGGCCGGTAACGCCAGCCTCCTCCAGACGACGCAGAAGGATAAGGTGGGATACGGTGTCAAAGGCGGCGCTCAAATCTAATAGCACCAGCACCGCCGTTTGACCCGCATCTAGCACGGAGCGTAAGTGCTCTACCATGTACAGAAGGGCAGTCTCCGTGCTATGCCCAGCACGAAATCCATTCTGCGTTCTGTCTAGGATGTTGGCCTGAAGAAGATGGTCCGAGAGGACAGAGTTGACATGCGCCTCAGCAACTTTAGCAGGCCACGGAAGAAGTGAAATTGGACGGTAATTCTCGGGCTTGCTACCGTCCAAAGATAGCTTCTTAAGAATAGGCATGACCACTGCCTGTTTCCACTTCAGTGGAACTACGCCAGATGTAAATGACGTATTGATCAGAGAGCAAACCGGCGAGATACCGTGCGAAGCTAGATCTTTAAACAAAGCTGGCCGTAACGGATCAGCCGGTGACCCTGACTTCACCTGTTGAGCCCGTTTACTAAGGCTTTCTGATGTTAAGCTCGGGAAGGAATGTAACATATCCGAGACCAAAGGCTTAGGAGGTCTGTCAGTGGAAGGTACAGCCGAGGGAAAAGCTCTGTAGATGGCATGGACCTTTTCCAAAAAGAAGTCCGCCAGGGTTTCACAGTGTGCAGTGGAGCTCTGGTAGGTCGCAGTCACCTTTTTAGCGGTAAGATCTTTCAACACCTTAAAAATAGTTTTGGAGGGGTTAGTACTGGTACAAAATTGCAAGGCGTAAAAGGCCGCGCGGGTTCTGCAAACTGCCCGATGGTAAAGTTTCACAGTGGCCATATACAAAACTTTTTTGTCGCTGTTATAAGTTTTGCGCCATTCCCGCTCTGCACGCCTACAGGTGCTTTTAAGTACCCGCAGCGAATCATCGTACCACGGGCTGGGATCCCTTGCCCCGCATTTACACAAAACTGTTGGAATAAGGGAGTCAAGCGCCCTGGTAACCCACTCACAGAAGCGATCATAGCCCAGATCCGCCGACTCAATTAAACCTAGCGGGTCGGTAGACAAAAGATGGAAAAAATCGTCAAGTTTCAATTTATTCCAACGCCGTCTAGGAATAGAGCGCACCGTTGGTTTGGGTTGCGGCTCAGGCAAGTGGCACTGGATACATACCAAATAATGATCGGTCCAGGCCAGCGGTGTTGGGATGGAGATACTAACTTCCGCTAGGTTGGTGAAAAAAGGATCTAGGGTGTGACCACCTACATGAGTAGACTGCGACACCAGCTGAACCAGCTGGAGAGCCTCAAGATCTGCAACCGAGCTAGACACAGCTGGACTAGACAAGTTGTCATAATGGAGGTTCAGGTCGCAGAGAATAGAAAAATTGGAGCAACCTGCAGCCAACGTGCTAATGGCATCTGGAAGGGCCATCCTAAAGGCCACTTCACTCCCTGGAGGGCGATAAATCAATAGGCCCGAGAAGGCAAAGTTAGGCGTAATGGTGATCTTAAACATAGCGCTTTCGCAGCTAGAGATTTTTTGCCCTTGCCATACGCACGGATAGCAAGACTTGACCGTAAGCGCTATCCCCCCACCTCTAGAGGCTCGGTTGAGAGTATACACCGAGTACTCAGGCGGGAAGGCCAGGTTAACAACGGCCGTATCGGCGTCTTGCAGCCAGGTCTCCGTCAGACAAAAAAACGTCCGGCGACTCCTTACCTACAAGATCGAGAATGTCTTGATGATGTTTGACCATCGACCTAACGTTTAAGTTCCAAATACTAAAAGATGGACTTGGGCTGACAGCCACATTGGCAACCTCATTGCATCCCCTTATCAGGGGGGCGGGGAGTTCGAACATCCCGCATGCACATGAGAAAGGGCCGCACAGCGGACCGACCCGCGCTACCTCACAGGTCACATGCAGCTGGCCAATGGCCAGCAGCCTGTCCCTGGTATAACACAACATTCTGTACCTCGATGAGTCCAGCGGTCAAGGCCAGGGTCCAGCCACGTCCAGCGCGGACGGGCGCAGACGGGCAGGACTCTGGCTCTTGATCCACTTAAACATCAGGTCCAGGTCCCTTTGGTTCTGCCCTCCCTGGTCCTACTAGCCCTGTTGCTGGTCCTGCTTATTCTGATCCATATAATCCTCCCCATGTGATCCCTGGTCCTAATGGGACTAGTACTCCTACTCCTTACCTGTCTAGTTCTCTGGGTCCTCCTCCAACATATCATGATACTCTGGGCCCTGGTCATCCTGCACATTGTCATTTTTGACTAACTTGTCTACTTGGTCTTGCTCCTCCTTGTTCAGGTCATTCTGTTCTTAGCTATAACCATTTAGCTTGGTCATCATGGCTTCTGTCATCCTGGACTTCCATGTCCTAGTCCTCCTTTTCCTTCTTGTATTGCTTCTGCTTGCCCTGGTGTACCAGCTGCTAATACTCCTCTGACTCTGTCATTATAGCTTTATTTTCCTTTTGTTTGTTGTCACACTGGCCCTCCTTGCCGTATTCCTCTTAGCTCTTTCTCTATTGACTGGCTATCTCTTCTTGATGCTTCAAGTCCTGTTTTTCTATTCTTCCTCATTCTCACTTTGGTTTGCCTAGAAATGACCCTTGCCAATTTGACTTATTCCTTCTGATCCTTCTTACCCTACTCATCTAATTCCTAGTACATCAGTTCCAGGACCTGCTGGTCTTCTATGCCTACCTAGACTCTTGTGCCCTGACCCTCTTACTGACCCTCTTAGGCCTTCCCCTCTTAAGTCTTGTCTTCCTGGTTTCAATCACCTTTTTCCTCCTGGCCATGTGCCTTGTCCTCTTGGCCTTTCCGGAACTTCACCCAATGAATGGTCTGGGCCCTCTTAGTCCTGATTGTCTTAGTTTGGGTCCTTCTGAGCCTTATTATTTTGGACATTGTTCTCCTTGACATCCAGGTCCAGTCTGCTTGGTCTTCATTACTGTGGCTGTTCTGGTCCTCCTGGTCTTCCTGAACCTAATCCTGCTACCCCCAGGTCCTGGTCGTTCTGCTCCACTTGGTTCTCTCCTATGGTCATGGTCCACCTGGCACTCCTAGGCCTGTTCCTAGATCTGTCTAATCCTCCTTGCTCCGGTCCTGGTCTTCTTGGCTCTGGTATGGCTGGTATCTAGCAAAGCCCCACTCATCTGCCTTGATTATTCTGCACCCCTGGTCCTGCTCTGGTCCTGATCTTCCTCCTTTTACACAAATTCACCATGGTCTTCTTTATCTGCTATTCCTGGGCCTGGCTATCATGTTGTTCATCTCCCTGTTCATTCTGTTCCTAGCCCTGTGGCCTGGAACTCCAGGCTGTGATCACCATAGTCCTAATCCTCCATTTCCCCCTCACGCTGGTCCTCCTGAACCTGGTACGCAAGGTCCTGATACTCTTTGCCCTGATCTTCCTGGTTTCCTTAGTCCTTTGTTTCCTGGTCCTCTTAAAACCTTATCTTACGATTCTTTCTGCCTGTGTCCCCACTCTTAATTACCTGCACTCCTGGTCTAGACCATAATATTCTTGTTTTTCAAAGTCCTTCTTGAGATTCTGTCCCCATCGTCCTTGATCATTTTGGTTCCTTTACTGATAGTTTGGTTTCTCCTGGGCATAATTCTCTTGGACTTGACCCACCTGCCATCTTAGTCTTGGTTTCCTCGGTTCTGGCCGTCCTAGTCTTTCCTAATTTGGTTCTTATCATAAACATTGCCTTTTAGACATCATAGACCTTCTTGGTTTCACAAGTCTTGCCCAATTTGGATTTGCTCCTTTCTGGTCCTCTTGGTTATGGTGATCTTGTTCTGGTTCTCCTCACAGTCAATTTACAAGCCCTGGTACCGTAGTTTATGGTCCATTCTGCTTCCTTTGTCCTGGCACTGCTATTCTTTGTCTTCCAGGTTTTTTTTTTATTCTCCTGCATGTGTCCCTTGTGCTTTTAGTCCCACTGGTGTTGCAACCAATAATCCAGGTCCTCCTAATCGAGGTTCTACTTGTTTGGGTCCTCCTGAGCCCGGTCAGTTTGGTTCTGGTCCTCTTGGCTGCCACTGGTCTCACCTTGATCCTGCTACGTTTAAAAACGTCTCTGTACCACTTGGTATTCCAATCCTTGATGCCCTAGGTCTGGATCTTCAGGACCATCTTAGCCCTATTTCCACTCTTCATGGTCATGATACTTTTAGTTTACCTAGCCCTCTTGCTCAGGTCTTCAGGGTGCCCATACTTTTACCTCAGTTTTCATAGTCCATGTCCTACTTATAATAATATTCTGGGCATACTGCCCACTGCACTCCAGGTCCTGATCTTCATTTTCCTCTCCAATCTAGTCCTGATCCTCCTGGCCCTCGTACTCCTTGTATGGTTTTGCATTAACTTGTCCTGTCAGAGATCATACTAGACCTTCCAAGTTCTGATGTTGCTTGAGCTCTGGTTTATGTCACTCTAAGAATTGGCCCTGTAGGTCCTGCACCTGGTTTGTCTGAGCATCATTCCCATGTACCCCTGTCCCTAGTCCTTTGGTTCCTGGATCCCCTGTAATACAGGCTCTACCCAGGTCCTCTTAATCCTCCTAATCCTAATTCTCAAACATCAACCCTCCTGGTCCTGCTGTCTTGATGTATCTAGTACTCTTGTTTATCTGTTCCTAATCCTTCTGACTCTGGTCCCCGTGGTGCATGTGGCCCTGATCTTAGTTCTAGTACTGCTTTGTCTGGTCCTCATGTATTGGATTTTCTGGTGCTCATCCTACCTGCCAGGGTTTCCCTAGCCCTCCCAGTCCCCTGGTCCTCATGATCCATCCTAGTCCTACTAGTTCTCGGGTTTGCCCATTCCGCTGTGTACTTGTTAATTGGAACCTGCCCCCCTATCATGATCCTCCTAATAATGGTCCAGCTGGGTCTAGTCTACCACATTCCTCTGGTACTGGTTCTCCTGATTCCCATTTTGTGGCCACTCTGGTTGATGTAGTCCTTGTCACCCTGATTTGGCATCCCCCTGAGTCTGACCCTCATGGACCTTCTGATCCTTTATGCCTCCCTAGTCATTCTAATCTAGGACCTCCAGGTCAAGCTAGCCAAGGTCCTTTCTGGTCCTGGTCTTCCTGAAACTGGTCCATTTGCTTCTGGCCCTCCTAGATATGGTCAATGTGGTCTTCGCACGCCTGTATCTTCTTGTCCTTACTTCCTTTGGTCCCCTGGTACTGGTCGTCTTTGGTCTGTCTATCGGGGTCTGCTACTCCTGGCCCTTGTTTCTCTTGTCCAAATCCGCCCTCTCAGGCCCTCATACCCCTCCTCATTGTTATGTTCCAGGGCCCCCTGGTTTCACTTGTACTGGTCCTTGCAGCTCTGGACCTTCTGTTATATGTTATGTTATGTTATATGGGATTTGTAGCGCGTACAATTACTCTTGAGTGTCCTAACCCTCCTGGTGGCCCACCTCTGGCCTTTATTCTCCTACTTGTTATCATCCTCCTCCTAACAGTCCTACTCCTTCCTTAACGAGAACCCCTCCACAATGAATTTAGTCAGGTTCAGCATTCAGTCCTAAAACACAGATTTCGATTTTTGAGACCGCACTGTCAAGAATAGAGATGAAGACTCTGGTTATCATGTTAAAAATCAAAACTACTATTCCCAAGCTACATTGTGCAGGTGTACTTGTCACCTGCGTTCACTTCCCCATTACACTGAAACCTCCATTACTGCGTCTCACTCAATTTACCTCCTGCAAGTGCCCCAACGCATTGTGCCCCCAAGCACCAATTATCTACTGCACCTGTTCCTCACTCTGCGGCCCAGATACCACCTATCTGGCTGAATACTCTGTTTGCTGCTGCTAACCCAACAACAGCTGTGTTGTCGGGTTTTAAATATTAATCCAACACAAGCCTCCTTCAAAGAAGCCGAAAGCTAGCACAAGGCCTTACAAACGAAGCCCCCAGTCGTCCTAAAAAATCATCATAAGAAGGACAAGGAACATTAAAAAAGCAATGTATTCTATTGAGTGAATAAACCATATATGTAAAATGCATTAAAACTATATATGATAAATTCTGATAAATTCAAATGGCAGTTACATATTGATAAAATGGCCCTAAATCACAAACGGGTAGTAGGAGTATTAGGGAGGGAACATCGCGCGTCCACCACTAGGCCCATTGCTCCTGCTCTGGAAATTTATGCTGCTAAAGCTGTAGGCTGTGCACTATATGGAGCAGAACTCTGGGCCTTTGGATGTGTGGATGTGCTAGTCACTTCAGAAAACAAGTTCTTTAGGGAGCTTCTCTCACTCCCGAGGGGCACCCCAACTAATCCACTTTTGAGTGATCTGGGTCGCCGCTCAATTAAGGACCTAGTCACTCTGCATCCTCTCTTATATTGGGCCCGGTTATGGCGTACTCCAGAGCTTTCCAGGTATGCCGAGGGCAGAAGAGAGGTCATGAATCTCCAAGGATCCCACAAGATCGGATGGTTAACTAATATAAGGAAGCTTCTCTTGGCCACTGGCCTTCTTACTGCTTGGGAGTCTGGGGCAGTGTTATCAAAGGTAGAAACCAAGAGAGCCTTCTGGGCATGGGTTGACAACCAAGAGCAGAGGGACCCAAACCAAGGCAGGCTGACTGAGGTATTTCGTCAACACAAGCATACACCTCGCCTGGAGCCCTATCTGGACTTTATCACAAAGCCGAGAGACAGGACTCTTTTTATCCAGTTCAGGATGGGTACCCTTCCTCTTCGTGATCGTACCAGCAAATGGAAGCCCCCGCACCAAACACACGCGGATTGTCCAAACTGCGCAGGTGTCATTGAAAATATCCCTCACCTTTTCTTCGTCTGCCCAGCCTACACAAAACCCAGATTGAAATGGCTTAAACCTGTGTGCCTGCAGCTTGAAACTAGGGACCACTCTGTTGTACTTAGAATACTTAAGGCTGATCCTAGTACAACCCTAGCCTGTGGGGTGGCTAAATTCTTAAGCTGGGAATGGTTGATCAGACGAAAGGCTTTATAAAGAATTTGTATAATTAACTGTTTTTAAACACTTGCAAAGCTGTTAAAGTTTAATACATTTTTTATCTACCCACTGTAAAAAAGTTTTTTAGACGAAATGTTCTTTTAATGTATTTATTATGAACAGTGTTTTTAATTTGCAAATCTGCTTTTATGATATCAAATATCGAAATAATTCTTTGTTGACTTGAATTAAAACTATACTCATTGTTCTTTGCATACAGCCAAATACTCCAAAATTGCAGCACAAAATATCTGTGAGCCATATCCTGAAGCTCCTGCAATAGAAGGTTGATTTGCACATTTCTTATCTGAATATGAAAATTACAAATGTTATTTTACAAGTTTTTGTTCCATCTGTAAACAATTTAGCTCAATTAGTGCATTTACCTTTGTACAAACTATTGTACATTTGTATATGCACTTACATTCAAATGCCTCACACACGTTGCATTCCCATTACAAGAAGGCCACCACGCTATCATTGCTTGTTGTCCCCTTTTTCTTCACGGCTGGTAAATAAAGAACCCCTTTGCACTATTTATTTGGAGGCTAGAAAAAAATGTACATTATCCCTTCCATTTAACCTGTGGCCAGCTGAAGAGCAGAGATTATGTACTATTTGGCAGGCAGCCGGGTAAATTACAACTTTCTTCTTTTAATGCCTACCTATTTGTTTAAGTTTAATGTTATTAGAGGACTCTGATCTCGAGAATAATTGACCCTTTTATACCTTAAGCAAAGATAACGATTTTGGCTCTATTTATAAATCTCTACATAAAATGTGTTTTGGGCCGTAGATGTATTTTTTCTTTTTAACAGAATAATAACTTGGGGACATAAACGTGTCTCCATACTATATATCATGTCCTTTTGAGTAAGCAAATCAATGAACGTTATGATAAAATATGAAATAGACTTCATACTTCAGTAGATTTGATCAATTCCTTGAGTAAGCGAAAGCACATTCTGTTCTCCAAACTTACTTTCTGGCAATCCATTTACAGTGCGATCTTAATGTTTGTGAAGTTTTTAGACTCTGCTACCATATGGGCATTTTTCTGTGGCAGCTGTCATGCAAAATGCAAAAATTCAGATGAGAATAAAACTCCATTCAATTAACATTTTAATTGTTGGAAGTATAACAGCATCTCCTAAGATAGCTCAGTTTTGATTTACTGACCAGATATTTTAACTACTTTACGATTGGCTGCAAAATATCTATGGACAATAGAACAGAATGCCTTTATTTTTGAGTGACAGCTGGAAAATGTTGCATATACATTTTTAAATAAACATTGTAGTAGCAAAATAGTTTGAACAAATCGCATTGCAAATTTAATAAAAGAAAGAGTACAAATGAAACTCTTCTTAAAATTTAGCATATTATTGTATGAAAGGACTTTAGTTCATGGTGGTTTCATGATGATTTTTCTTGTTGGCTTTGCTGTCACTGGGAGGCTATGCGCTATGACAGAACTAACCAGTGCCACAGTGCATGTACTCTTCCCATAAACCTGTACTACATAAGTAGTAAAACTCAGTTGGCTTATTTTAGTTTCTAGTAAGGCCATGGTAGGTTGGAGCAGGAATTGCACCAGAGCCATCAAAGGGTCAAATATGGGCAACAGTGTGTATTCACACCACCCACATATATGATTAAAATGAATGGCTCCAGAGAATTCCATTGTGACTTGGTTAGGCTGTAAGATGAAACCCCTGCAGCAGCACAGAGAGAGGAAATATGCTTTGCCATGAAGAAAACCCACCTTTATACTTTAGTTAAGTCACCCCTAAGAGTGTAATGTAAGCTCACAGGGCTACGTGCTTAATATATAAAAGCGGGGGGAAACATCCTTTACAACGCAACTTTTACCACGCAGTGCCTTTACGACGCAACTTTTACAACGCAAACCATTACAACGCATTGCGCTGGGGGGCGCTCTAGGATAGGGAATACGTTTAATTTACTGTCCAACACCTTCCCTGATGTCCACGGGGACTAGAGTTGGAATAGTAAATTAAACTTCACTATCCAGCGCCCCAAAGCACTATGCGTTGTAATGGTATACGTTGTAAATACCGCGTTGTAAAGGTATGCGATGTAAAAGTATGCGTTGTAACGTCATACATCCAAAAGCGGGACATAGTAAGGCCTCGATTATAAGTGCCTCAGTACATTCCCAAACCTGTGGAATTGCCTACTTGCATGGGTGCCGGAATTATAAGTCACATTTTTACTCCAATACCTTTTGCAGCTCAAAGCGCCTGAGGTTTACCAGTTGAAAAAGTCTCATTGAATACCAGAACAGGCAGATTTTAGTGCAATGAGCATCAAAGTCTTTATGTTCAGCCCATTTTACAGTGTAACTCATTTACTTTATTTATTACATCCAATAAGAAATGCTCTTAAGTGAACCGTTATTTTTGAGGTGCGATGAATGACCCTCAAAAACAAAAACACTATAAGCAAGTCCTAAATGTTAAAGGGAAGGAAGTGTGTTCCTCCAGTGAAAGGTTGCCAAAAGATGTTTATCACTGTGTACAGTTCAGATTGTGAATAAAAGAGATTTCCGCAACCCAGCTTGGGAAAATGGTGGAAATATATCTCAACATTATGTTTACACTACTTACCAGAAGTCATATTCATGAAAAAAGTAGATTTTGGAGTGCGGTGGAAAAATAACTTTTAAGAACCACTGCCAAAGCCAATAGATCTCATGCTTTAAATGCAAGTGCAGAGCAATTGGATTTACCAATGTTTTTTTTTGATTTAGCATAGTTTATTGTCCAAACTATTTCATGTATGGATAAAAGTGAGAATGTTTTGGAATTGGTATTATCAAAGTATAAAAAAAGTTCCACAAATGTGAGCGCATTGATAGCCATCTTGGAATGATTTCTATTTTAATATAACAAAAGCGAGCTCAGGGGAGAGGAGAGTTGATGGTAGGAGCAAATGGGCACCAGATAGCAGCGTACGAATACCAGCCCGTCAAGATAAAGATAAATATACAAATAAGATAAAAAAAAGAATTGGGTCAGATGGGGAAAGAGCTAAAAAAACAGTGCACTCCCATGGAGTTTTGATAGGCAAAAAAAAATGATCACCTCACATGAGCAGCGGAAGAATGCAAGTCATTCAATCACAACCATGGTAAAGCAGAAATGCCTAGTGGTGTGACACATACACCGATAGTGAGGAAAGCCATTGAATAAGTGCAGTGTACTGAGAAAGAAACAAAAGTCACCCAGTCATGAAAAATGGGGTGCCCCACAGCCCAATCTACATATATAGTGTGGTAAGTGGATTTTCAAATATACTCTTGGCAGCTGCAGCCTACATGCATATGTACGGAAGGTGCTGCTGCTGCCCATAGTATACCATCTGCTTATCACATGCCTGTAAGTGGTGTACAAACTTCAAAATACAAGTAATATATAAGCATGCAAAGTATAATTAGCCATCCATACTAATATTATAAAGAGAGAGCCCAAACCTTTGAGGCGGGTAATCTCAGTAAGCACAGCACCTATCACAACACCCAATACAGCTTGGAAAGGGCAGTTGCAGCAGAAGGACATAGGCTATGCAGACGGCCACCATATTTATGAATTTTTTTATTTTTTTTGCAGAGTTTTATATAGCGCGAACTTGACCCAAACTGAATCAGGTATCAGAGTGCTTTACATAGCACCAGTTACGTTACATGAGGACACACATTCATTTTTGTTAGGCACGGGGAGATTAAGTGATTTGCCAAGAATCACAGGATGTTTGGCATCGTTACCAAGACTCGAACCCAGATCCCCAGGTCCGAGGTCGAGCGCCTTAGCCGTTAGGCCAACTCCTCTATACATTTAAAAGGTAAAAGAACCGTGCCAGCAAAGTAGTCCCTTGTGGGCGTGTCTGCGTTGTGCTGTGGGCGGGGCTGGGAGCATGACTAACGCTGGGGGCATGTGGTACGGCCATCACATCGTGGGCTGTGGGCGTGTGCTGGGGTCGAGACAA
Organism: Lissotriton helveticus; assembly: GCF_964261635.1. Taxonomy (NCBI): domain Eukaryota; kingdom Metazoa; phylum Chordata; class Amphibia; order Caudata; family Salamandridae; genus Lissotriton; species Lissotriton helveticus. The sequence goes on along the minus strand of NC_136071.1, from coordinate 569,870,722 downwards.
ACACTGGGGGCGTGACAAAAGCTGGAGGCGTGTGTCTGCCCTTCATGCCATGTGAGTCGTACATACAAGCGCCAATTACGTTGCTGCGCAGCATCAAGGGGCACCCTGGGGGCGTGACCCGCTGGGGGCATGACCCGCTGAGGGCGTGTGTCCGGCCTTAATGCCATGTGAACGCAATTGCGCCGCATCAAGGGGCACGCTGGGGGCGTGAGAAACGCTGGGGGCGTGTGCTACGTTCCGCCCTTCATGCCATGTGGGTCGTACATTAATCAGAAGATCGTCTGCTGTGGCCGTGTGCTGGGGGCATGACAAACGCGTTCACCTGGAGACCTGGTAAGTAACATTACTGCAGCATTTCCTGCGCGCTGTTACTGAACTCTCCCATTCAACGAAATTACACGCGACTGCTACCATCAACCAGGGCTCTAGCCGGGCTCAGGCGGCAGATCAGTACACTAATTACACGCGCCTGATAACATCAACCAGGGCTGCACTGGGCCTTCTCTGTCCCTATTCTAATGAAACAAAAAAGGTTGTCTACCGCGAGATTTTAAAATAAATTGCCCTTGCCAAATACACACATTACAAACATTCTATTTCATACCCGGACAACGTCGGGACGGGCTGCTAGTTATCTATAAAATTGTTTCCACTATAGGATGATGGCGTTTTGGTAAAAAAAATCTCGCTTCACTAAATAGTTAGTTTGACAGTGACCGTTGGGCCACTTCCGGGTATATGTGTTGGGCCCAAGATGGCGCACAAACTGTAGACCAAGAAACCATGGGCCTTATTTATGAGGCCTTGCAACAGTTTTGCGCTTCCGTTGTGTCACTTTTTGTGACACATCGGCGGCATAAAACATGCCTCCTGTTGCGCCCTATTTACAAAGTGACGCATCTTAGCAGATGCGTCACTATGTAAACCCCTGCGCTACATTATACCTGCGTCAGGTATAATGTATGCAGGGTGGGCGTTCCCACGTAAGTAAGCCTTGTAGCAGTGACGCAGCAAAATCTACCAGATTTCACTGCACCACTTCTAGGGTGCAAATGCGTCAATGTCTTACGCCTGCCTCACAGCAGGCGTAAGACTTTTATAGGCCCTAAGGACACATTGCTGGAGTTGCATCACTTTTGTGACACACTCCAGCAATGCGTCACTTTTGCTCTATACAGATACGTCAGAAATACTGACGTATCTGTAACTCCTTGCAACATGATGCATCATATAGTAAATATGACGCATCAATCATGTCGCAAGGAGGGCGCACTGAGAAGTGACGCATCGCTGCTTTCACGCAGCGATGCGTCGGCTTCTCATAAATGAGGCCTCATGTGTGCGGGCTGCGTATTTGTACAAGGCATATCTCTACATCGTGTTGCCTCATGCTCCTATGGATTCTATGGCTTAAATATTAATATATTTTCTTACACTACCAAAACGCACAAGGCATGAGAGTCACTGAAAACAGAAGTTATAAAATTACATTCATGTTCTCTGATCCACAGGATATGGTCACTGAACTTTGAGCAAACATGACAAGTAAGACAAATCAGTGTGTGCCCAGTAATATAAGAGCACAACTCTAATATTATACATTTATTTCCAAATGATCCTTGCAGGTGTGTACCTTAGCTGCAAAATAAATTGTTGTTTATACATGCACCGCTGAAGTAATACAATCATATGTATGTTTATATGTACTAAAGGATGGTCAAATACGGCTAGTGATGTAACCCTATGCATACCCAATAAAGTAAATTTACACCGTTTTCAAGGCAGAAACATGTTGACTGACGATTAACCTTCTGGAAATAACCAAACAATTTATTTGGACCATTTTCCTACACTATTTTTATCCATGTCCAAGTGATCAATCAATAAATATTTTTTGAAACACTTAAAGACATTTTTAACCATCACTATCACTGTATATTAACTCACTTCACGCCTATCTTTCACGAAACCCGCTCCGCAGTAGACCTGGCATTGAAGCACACTGGGGAGGCACTCGGCCTCTCCAGTGGGGCCCGATGATGAAGCATGTCACCAACCAGGTTGGTGAGTGAGGGCTTACTATACTGACCTGAGTGAGGTCAGCTCCATATCTTCATCACCCTCCTGCTCCATTTTGTCTTTTTGATTTATGTGCTCTTTCGAGACACTCTTTTCTTGTTTCAAAAATACCCAATAAAGTAGACAAGTAACACATTCAATCAATGACCACATAATGAGTTGGTGTGCTTACATGTGATGGAGTGGGGATCCTTGAATCTCAATCTCTTAGTAAAATCATCTAAGATAATCCCTTACTAGCCGTGTGGCCTTTGGTTGTCAACTCAAATGGTAAAGAAGTAGCTAACATTAGCAATATATGTCACTTAAAGTTGTACCAATGTGATTTCACAGAAATGACAGAGGATGTTGTCCAAACCCTAAGGGTTTTATTAGCAATTTAGTTCAGGTTACTAGTTAAATCAATCAGCAACATTGGAGCAAATATATGGTAAGAACATATATATTTATATGATCATGTAATCTGAATTTCTATATCATGAGGAAAAGGTTGCAAAATATGATGACATGAGCAAGCAAAATAGCAAATACACAGGTTCCATAAAGGGACTTCCCTATTCTAAAAAAGCATGACATGTTGCAAGGAGAATTCTAAGAGGAAGGTATCAGCATCATCTTAACCAAGTTTAATGTTCAGAGCAAAAGTTATGAGTCCTCTGATGTGCGGTTATACTGCGGCATTTGGGGATTTTCAGCATTAGGTTTAACAGTATTGCTGACAGGTTCCAGAGCTTTAGTGAGTCTGATATCATTACCTAATAAGTCCCTGACTTTGAGTTTCACAGTATCATTCAGGTGAAGGGGCAACACCTCTAATGTCATAAAGGAAAACAGTCCAACGACCATCTCTTTCTTGGCTAGTTTGAAATCACTGTCTTTTTCATGAGTCTGAAACTCAACACCATCATGTGCACAGTAGAGTGAGCATTTTAGTGGTTTATCTTGCATAAAAAAGTCACATCCTAGCAGGGTAACAGGTCTGGAATCACAAAGAACAAATTGATGATCTTCTTTAAAGGAACCTATCTTACTTGACACTTTCTCTGATATGGGGTGGGGGTTGGTAATCTGTGTGTTTGAAACAGCTACAACTTGGATCTGTTTTCTGACAGTTGTAGGCTGGGGACTTCCACTCTTCTTACAGTGGAACTTGTAGCACCTGTGCCGATCAAAAAGGACACTTTTGTGGCTATTCATTCACCTCACTTTTCTGAATGGGTCACTCTGGTATTTCCAAAGCTGCACCAAAAATTCAATCATCCTCCCCCTCAGGCACTGTCATTGTGAATGGTCAGTAGCATAAACATCTGATTCTTTAAAGACCAGGAACAGTTTGAATGAGGCTCCATTCTCGAAAGGATTCTGATTAGCTCTTGGAACCTGGTTCACACTGGACCTCGGGTTCCTCATATTCTGAAGGGGCCTTTGGAGCTTGGAAAACTTCCTCATCAAGGCTTGTGTCAAGTTAGGATTCTGAGGTCTCTTCATTTTGTATCTGCATGGAGTTAACATTTTACATTTGGTCATCACCAGACATTCAATTAGTGTTCAACCAAAACTCCAGGTTCCAGTGGTCCAACTTGTTACAGTAATGACATGAGTTAGATTGTTTCAACGTCTTCTCATCTATTACTGTACTGCAATCTATCGGAACACCACAACCCGTACTGTGTGGAACACTCTTTCCACCCTGCATCATCCGTCCTCCACCTTGATATCCAACACCTTGCATTCCTCCTCTATTTACCAAAGAGTGGCTATTCTGAAATCCCTTCTGTGCAAGCATAGAATGAGCTGACATGAACTTTTCCTTAACTTTCTTTTGTTCTATCTCATTTTAATCACTGCAATACTTTGCATATCGAAGTATTTCATCAAATGGTTTACTTGTCCAACACATCACATTCTTTTGAATATGCAGGAAAATATCCGGACACAACCTATGAGCAAACTCTGAAACAAAATTACTAATTTCCCCACTTTCTGGGTTATCAACGCAGCTACCACATGCCTAAACACATGCAATGCACCACTGTCATAATAGGCAAGTGCTGACTCCTTAGCCTCTTGGGTATTTTGATTGATCTTCAACCATCCAATCTCCTTTAATGGGACTTCAAGAAATGTATCCTGAGTTATCTGATTCCACTTTTCCATCATTATTGGAGGTGGCACATTCATCACAGCCACTCTTTGAGGTTCAGCATTTGGCCACATAATCGACACCTTAGATCCAGCCCACAGATCACTCGGATACACAATGTCGAAAAAGGTGTTCAAATCCTTTCACAAAACTTTTAAAATTTTCACAAATCAATTAACTTGGGTGTACCACAAGTTGGGATTTTCCTTCAATTTTTGGAACTGGTTATAAATGTAGCAAGATCCCCATGACTCCAAGGCACAAGCACACATCCCCCCCCCGTGCTTACCTTAAAGGGAAAGCCTTTGCCATAGCACCATCTGGGACTGTTGGGAGTATATTTGTTGTGACCCCAGCTTCCTTCCTTTTACTAAATGTTCTCGCTTTTTTTCAGCCCACCTGTATCGCAGTTTGTCCAGGCTATTCCACTTCTGTATACTGACAACTTGTTCCCTGATATGTGTCATCATCAGGGAAGTCTTCATATTCACATTTGTCTCCTTATCTACATATACTCTAAAGCTACTCTGTGGCCCATGGCTAAAGGTCAATGCTAAATTCATTTGCCATTTGGATCGATTCGTCATGGACTAGCACCGCACGATAAGCGATCTCTTTACTCAGATATATAAGCTCATTTTCCTGATAATTATCTATATATTTGACACAACACCTCAAGCATGACATGGATACATTTCGAAGGGCAACCCTAATTATACTCACTCCTCTCCCATTGTGTCCACCTTCAGAACTGCTGAAACACCACTGATCTTCCAAACTGAGCCATGGGTTTTAGGGGCATGGATTGGACTTGGGCAAACTCTAGATTTTTTCTAGGATATTGTACCTCCCTATACTTCAGTGACAAACCATCCTCCTCTACCACTTGATGAAGCCGGGATCCTTGAAACTCAGGGTCTCATTTATAAGGCCCCTTGCAGTACTTTTGAGCCACCAGAACATCACATTTTGACGTTCCGGTGACACAATGTGTAATGGCATATTTGCAAGGTTACGTGAAGCCATTTTATGTGGCTTTTTATGGCTTATAAGTATCTGCCCCTTTCATGCAGAACACTGCTTAAAAGGGGGGTTCCATGGGTGTTGTTGCGGGTGTTCCCACGCAACACCCATGGAATCTGAAGCGTTTCCAGATTTACAAGAAATCGTGAACCTGGGAATGGGTCACAATCTAACGCCACCCCAGGGGTGTTGTTAGGGAGGCGCAACGAGGAGAACAAATAGAAAGAGGAAATTGCCTGAATTGATTGGTTTTGTGCACAAAGGTGTCCCTTCCGACACAAAATCATTTAGCCCCGTAACACAAGCACCTTTGCGTCTTGAGGCAAGGGTGCCTACATTGGCATCCTTGCACCATGGCGCAAGGGGAAAAAAACAGGAATGCACCGTATATTATAGATACAATGCATTCAGGCCCTTTTCTTTTAACATAGGGCAGCACAGCAAGATTCCTTGTCCCATTGCCCTGCGCCAAAACCTCATAAATATAATCATCAAAGAGAATTCCCCACTGGTCACATTGATCTTTGCCTGTTTACTTGAAGCATAAAGAAGAGGCTAACATCAGCAATACATCTCAATTACAGTGGGACCAATGCGATTCTACAGAAATTGCACAGAGAATATGAGTTTCTGGCTCCTGGAGGCCTGGATGGGGGCCTCCGGGTTGGATTATGGTGAGTTACTCTTCAGCATGCAATCTTTATGTTGCTGTCCTGGCGTGCCACCACTCCGCCTCCATGACAGGCCCACCTCAGATTGACCTCCATTACTTCATTTGTTGACCAGTCCGAGTGCTGTGACTGTGACTCCTGTGGTGCCTCAAAACCCGTGGACATCTAGTTGCTGACATTGGCTGCCTCATTCCGTGGACTGCTGGCTGCTTGTTAGATGGCAGGGGCCCTGAATCCTAGTGCTCTATCCCAATTCTGGTGATCCCACCACCCCTATTTGCTAAGGCTGAACTAGCATAAGATACCTACCTGCCTGGTATTCTGTGATACCCCTGCACCAGTAAATTCAATTCACCTATCCTGCTAGAACCCTATTTGGCCACCCCCTGCCCTCACTACACACCTTTACACATCAGTCTTTACTGCCATGAGCTATGTAGCATGGGGTTCACAGACCCAGAGCAGAGAAAGCTGCCATTTGAGTGTACCAAAGACTCGGGTTGGTCAGAGGTCCCTGCTGAAATGGTTGGGAACACAGCGGGCCATTGACTCCAGAGCAACTGCTGCCACAGAAGCCCTTATGGCAGAGATACGATCTGGATCCCGCACCATGGAAGCATGCTTCGTTGCACTCATGGGAAGCCTCAGCAACATGGGGGACTTCTAGACATGCATCAGACCTGTCTAGATGGTGCTGAGGAGCACCTCTCCACATTGGAGGATGGTGCAGCTAAGATGGCTGTTTCGCCATCTGCAGCTAAGATGGCGAAACAGCTTGTCAAGCTAGAATGTTGCGTTAAATGGTTGCTATAAAAACAAAGACGTGAAGGCTAGAATATGCATAGTTGTCGCTGCGGAATCCGCAGAAACTGTCAGGATGGATCAAGTTGTGGAACGCTTTCCAATTGGAGCGTTTTGGCCATGGACATTTTACTGCTACCTTCATGGTGGAATGTGCCCATTGCTCTATTGGCCCATTCAAAAAAGGGTGATCTCACCTGCGCTCCTTTATGTTTAAATCAAATCTTATCTAGTATCCTGAGCAAATAAACCATTAATTACTAGTATATATAGTACAATTATAACACAAGAATGTAACCAAAACGTCCCTGGTCACAATTTTACACAATGTCCATTCCTCAAATCCTGGTTCAAAGCATCCACAATCATCCAAATTATATAGAAATGTCCAAAATTATGATCCACAGATTGTGCAGTAAATTTGTAGAGTTCTTCTTTATTCATAGGTTGTCTTGCGTGATGTGTCAAACTTCATTCAGTCAACAGGCAACACGTGTTTCGTCTGGCTACTCACATTAGCCAATGACTTCATCAGGGCTGTTTTACAAACATCAAATAAATAAAAATCAATAGTCCGTTTTTTTTCTCCCCAATTTTTCTAAAACAGGAAAAATAGGAAAAAAGAGAGTACAAAGATATCATATTACACCCCAGTGATTTAAGAGGAACAAAAGAAAAAAGAGAGAGAAAAGGTTCTCCACGACACCGAGGCCATAAGGTCACCTTTGTGCACACCTATTGGTCCCAGATGATTTAATTTTGACCATAATCACCATTCAATGCAAGTAGAAATAATCTCATAGAAGATATATCTCATCCTCCTGAGTGCAAAAAAAACGTCGTCCTCTTGTCTTCTAAATGACACAAATACATCAAATCAATAGTAGTTCCAACTTGACTACAAAACCCTCTCATACTGTCACCGCTACACTGTAAACGAGCTCTAGATTCAATTCTTATATCTAGATTAGAAAATAGTATATGTCTCCTATTATACACTTATTAACTCACCACCTCAATATATATTCATCACCTCCAAATATAGACGGTAGAAGTATATAGCGATACCTGGCTGCACGCAAATAGTAAGTTTCTGCAATAGATGAATTTCCAATATCAGTCTAATTTCTAAATATCTACAAGTATAACAATTGTTATCTAGTCGAGCTATTCATCTCCCTTACCAGTGTTTATTCATAATTCTTGAATCATATCTCAAAAATATTAGGTAATTTCGAGTCACTAATTCATCCGTATCTCCATGAAGAACCATAAACATATTATAACTAGCATTCTAAATCGACAGGTTGTATACCAATTAATTTAATAAAGCACTTGTTTATAAATATTGCTCACCTCAGGTCAAGTCTCTTACTGTTTGTGACCTTCGGGGTTAAGAAATATACAAAGAGAGCTTATCAGTTAACCCTCCATGAAAAGCATACAAAATCTTCCTAATAAAATTCCCCAAGACGTAACTCACCGACTGTCCTCGTAATATTCGTCAGGTCTGTCACAAGACCGCCATATAAGAAAAAGAGAGGAGAGAGAAATAAAAGCGCATATTATTATTCGCTCGATACAATATATTTTCTTGAATAAGTTTAGCTGGGTTAATGTTACTCACCAAAGAAGTAACATGTCGACGTCTTATTCTGGAACCGGCGTGCAGCACGGTCGCCATATTGCAATGTCTTTAAATACTATCAAACCATAAGCGCCATCTTGTAACATGCAAGAATTCCACAAAATTCTCAAATATCCATCAAATATTAATTCCTACTTGAATATAACACTCCCGATATATTCAATTAACAATCCGGTCTTTACAGAGCCCAAACTTCCAAATTAAATCCTCATAATTACTTCTAGATATATACACTGCTCATTAATTCAAAATATACCGCTATTACCTTCTCATTCGGTAATGGATAGTGTAATAATTCAACATAAAGATAATAACAAGTCCTAAGTAGAAAACATATCAGAATTCGCAAGATATATATATTTATAAAAACTAAGTCACTGTAGTCTCGAACCTCCGCACCATGGTATAAATAAATGGGCCCCCTGAACTCAATACTATCAGCGGTTCGCGGGTAGATGCGTATCTAATAGCCTATATAATATCAAAATCTTAATTTCAACAGCGAGATACAACGTTAAGTATGAAAAGATTAAATAACCTACCAAGTCTATTAGTGGTTACTTAAATAAAAAATTACAGGTCCTAGACAGACAATAAATCACAATGCAGAAGTTTTATGTCACTACAGTATCGAACCTATACTAGGCATATAAGTATCGGACCTTTAAGCTCAGTGCTATCGATTGCTCTGCTGAACGGATTCGTATGTATCAACCTAGGTAGTTTCGTATTTCATCATTTCAAAAAAGGAAATGCAATGAGAAGTATGAATCAGGTAGAATCAAGATTAGAATAACGAGTAAAAAAGAACAAGAAAATAGAGTGAAAAAATAGGCTATCAAATCAATGTCTAAATAGATCCTTGACACCAGACAGTAAGGAAAACATTAGCAAAGAGAGAAAGTACCCTTTATACTTAAATAGCCGTACTATCCCCTAGTATTATACAGTCATTAAATTGATAAAAACTTCATTTATATCAGTATTCATCAATAAACCGTACTTGTTAATCTCAAAGTACACATGTATATTCAATCTCATTTCTTGTTGTGGCTACAGACATCAAACAATATGGGCCCTAGAGATATCCTGTTACGTGACTGCTACAGAGAATCATTAACATCATAATATCATACATGGTACATCGTAGCTTTCCAATTGGAGCGTTTTGGCCATGGACACTTTACTGCTACCTTCATGGTGGAATGTGCCCATTGCTCTATTGGCCCACAACTCCCCCTGGACCCACTGCACCCTATAATTGCCAGTCTACTAAATTTCAGAGTTTGTGATACCACGTTCTGCCTAGCCTGTGAACATAGACATGCGCAATATCAGGGCTCTAACCTTTCCTATTTTTTCAGATTTCACCCTGATCGTTCAGGAAGCATGCAACAAATACACTGATCCCAAATCCACGCTCAGGCATCTGGGTCTGAAGTATGGCATGCTGTTACCAGCTCGGCTGTGCATTAACGTCAATGGCATGGCACAATTCTTTTACACCCCCATGGACGCCTCACTTTTTTAACAATCTGACAAGGACAAACTGCTGGCATTCCAGAATGCTCAGCACTGGACTTACATGCCACAAACAGTTCAGATCAATTTCCATCAGACTGCCTGACCTTCGAACTCACAGCTTTAACTGGTCATTAACGTCCTCAAAGGTGGCACTTCAACAGAAACTGATGCGTTTCCGCCAGGTTGCCCTGCTCCCAATTGTCCCACATACTTGCAGCATTGGTTGGTTTTATTCCTTAATCCTTACCCCATGATGTTTTTCCATCTGTCCACTTTCGGGACCAGTTGTCACAGCTATGCTCATCCCCTGTGGTGTACATTGTGTTGCTCATATCTCAGTATTGTTTGGGAACTTGTTACATAACACAACTGACCCCTGGGTCGAGATCACACTCATGATGCTGAACATCATGGGCATTAAACCCCTTAAAAGGTAAACAAGTATTTGCAATTTCTCACCCAACATGGTGTGAAAATCGCCTTTTTGCAGGATAAACGCCTCCCCCCAGCACATTACATACATTTGCATCATCCTGGGGCCCACATTGTTACTTTTCTACATATAGCACATATTCCTGTGAAGTCAGCATACTGATCCACTGGTCAGTTTCCTTTACCCCTAGACTTAGTTACACAGACAAGGGTGGCAGATATTTGGCAGTCACAGGAATCCTGGCAGGTCATAATGTTTTGTTACTTATGGGTAGATGCATCAACGTTTTTTTTTTGCGATTCCTTATTTGCGAAAAATAAGGAATCGCAAATAAGGAATCGCAAATGTCAATGCATCAATTTTTTCGCAATTTTCTTGCGATTCGGTAAAATTCGCAAATTTTACCGAATCGCAGTAAAATTGCGAATTCTTAATTGCGAATTCGCATTTTGCGATATCGCAAATTGCGATTTTACACACATGATGACTTTCATTAAATCAACTGCCTGAAAGCCAGTACAGCAATTAGGCACAGCTGCTCCCTTTTTTGAAGGTGAGGTTTGGCAGTTTGCTTTGTGAGCTTTCCCAGGAGGTTGCTGCTGCTGTGTGCGCCTGAGAAATCTTTTGAAAAATGGAAAATGAGAATCCTGTTGAAGAGGGGCCAGCCAGGACAAGGAAAATTAAGTTTTCTGATCAAGAGTTGGAAATTCTTATTGAGGAGGTGACTGCAAGACAGGAACAGCTTTTTGGTAAGCTGTCTCTGAAGGTTCCTGAAGCTGTAAAAAGAAACCTATGGATTTCCATACAAGCAAAGGTTAACGCAGTAGGAGTGGCACATCATGACATAAATAATTTACAAAAAAGATGGAATGACCTGCGCAGTCGTGCAAAAGAGAAGCTAGCAAACAGGATTAAATCTTCAAAGAAAACTGGAGGTGGAACACCCAGGGATAGACCCAACACCCCCCTGGAAGACATGGTGGAAGGCACACTGTTGACTGAGGCTGTAGTTGGAGTGATAGACATTGATACTTCTGAGATTCCAACTCCTTCTAAAGGTAAGTGAATTGTATATGCTTTTGATTGTCTGAATGGATCCTAGATATTGCAAGAGTCTTGTGAAAGTAGTTGGAATAACAGCATTGCGTTTCTGTTGTGTTTGATATCTTATCTGTGTGCCACCAACAACAGTTATTTAATGTTAGGAAACGGAAAGCAGTGCATTATGGGAGTTGTAGTTTTTTTTTTTTCAATATTTTTATTGAAGGGTTTTTCCCCCCTTTTTTTCCCCCCCCTAAGATGTGGACAGGGCACAATAACATTCATTATAATACAGCGCAGAATCATATATACATTAGGGAATTATACAAAGCATAAAAACATGTGTAATATCAAATCATTCATAGTTTTTCCAAAACAAATCATATATACAATAGATACATAAACTTCTATACACTACCTTCTCAATTTCCTCCCCCCCCTAGTAAATCAATAATCAATAATCAGGACCTTGTTTCCATCGCGTAAGGGGCTCCCATATTTGCAGACCAAGTTTCTTACCATTTCTCCCCCTCCTCGCGTAAATAGCTGATTCTAACTTTTGAATAGATAATATCTTCCCCAACCATTGATGATATGTAGGAGGGTTAGGATCCAACCATGCCGATGCAACTAATAGTCTAAGAATAGCCAGTGCTACAAATAGAAAATTTTCGTTGTTCACGTGTGTCTCAGGGTTGACTCCTAGTAACATTACAACTGGGTTTAATTCTATTGTAATTGCTAATGCACTCTGCAAAAATTTCTCAATATCCCGTTTTATACTATTTAAATGTGGACAGAGTGAGAAAATATGTATTAGGTCCGCCCCCGGGCTACCACATCTGAAACAGGTGGTTCCCGAGGTACCCCCCCATTGAGCAATTTTCCCAGGCGTATAATACAGATGAAATAGGGTCTTATAATGTTGAGCCTGTAATGATGATGAGCACAACAATTTTCTTCCCATCTCTAATGACTCTGAGAAGATATCACTATTTATATCCAAATCTTCAGACCACCTGTTGATCCATTTCTCCATGTCATCATTCTTTAATATTGTCATCTCAGAGTAGAATCTCTTTATGGTGCAATCCGAGCCTACTTCTATAATATCCATCAATATATTTCTATCGAACCCCAAAGGCCCTCCTTTCCTATTTATTAAACAGCTCCTTATTTGAAGATATTTAAAAAAGTGTTTTGTATCTAAGGTATATCGAGCCTGTAGCTCAACAAATTGTAAGATGCCTTGGGGTCCCTGAATATCTCCAATCTTTCTTATCCCCCGCCTCTCCCAATCTTGGAATACAGCTCCCGAAAAAACCATACTAGGGAGGGAAGGGTTGTTTTTGAACCTAGTGTAAAAATTATATTTCCCAATTCCTATCTTTTTAGATATTCCCTTCCAGACATTGTACGCAGCCATTAGGGTCTTAAACCGTGTTCTTTTGTAATAACTTTCCTCAGTGAATCTCCCAAAAATATTTTCCGCATTTTTACCTAAAACCAAACCATAGATTGCAAGTGATCCGACATTGTCCCAATCATCTACATCAGCCCCCCTACCAGTCCCAACATATTTTGGAATGCAACGGCCCAATAATACACTTTTAAATCTGGTAGAGACCAGCCCCCACGCTCCCGCGGCAGAGACATATATCTCAGTGCCCTGCGTGTTTTTCCTTTAGCCCAAATAAAGCGATTGATCATTTGTTCACATATCTTAAACCACTTGTTTTCAAATAAAAGTGGGATGGCCCTAAATATATACAAAAACTTTGGCAATATCATCATTTTAATAATATTGACCCGACCTACTAATGATAGGTGTAAATTTTCGTACCGGTCTAGGTCCTCTTTGTTTTGCTTATTATTGGAGCAATATTATTTTCTACCAAATTGTTTAGATCAGCTGATATTTTTATTCCAAGATAGGTCCCCGCCTGAACCACACGGTCATCCTCACACGTAGTCGCTGAGTTTTTAATAATCTGGGTCTTGGAGGCATTTAGGGCGTACCCCGATATCCGTCCAAATCTGCGGGCCTCTTCCTCTATATAAACAGTTGCCTCTGTGGGGTTTGGTGTTATCACCGCCACGTCATCAGCATAAGCCAATATCTTAAACGGTCCCAACAATGTTGGCAACGAAGTTATCTCTGGGCAAAGCTCTAGTTTACGAATCAATGGATCCATATATATGGCAAACAGTAGAGGGGAACATGGGTACCCCTGCCGTGTACCCCTTTTAATTAAGAATTGACCTGTAGTGCCCCCATTAACTCTTAAAGCCGCAGCCGGTTCTTTATATAGAGTTTGTAATGCTTTTATAAATCCGCCCCTGAGTCCAGCTCTTGCCAAAGCGTACCACAAATAGTCCCAGGAGACCCGGTCAAACGCTTTTTCAGCGTCCAGCAGCATTACTGCCATCGGGTCTCCTGTGACTTCGGTGGCATCCAACAATGTTATTACTTTCCTAGTATGGTGGGTCGTTCCTCTACCAGGAATGAAGCCATGTTGAGTATAACAAACTAATGAACTTATCACCTCTGCAAATCTCATTGCCAACATTTTTGAATATATTTTGGTATCATTATTCATTAATGTAATGGGACGATATGACCCAGGCTCGTCATGCGGCTTGCCCTTTTTGAGAATCAGAACAATGACTGCACCCCCCCATGACTTTGGTATAGACTGTCCGAGCTGTGCAGATTGAATCACTCTGGTTAACTCTTGAGACAGCACTCCCCAGAAAGTTTTATAGAATTCTAGAGGTATCTGGTCGGGACCGGCAGCCTTACCTGAGGGAAGTTTACCCATAGCTTCCTTAACCTCTTCCATCTCTAGCTGAGTTTCTAATCTATCTGCTTCTTCATCCGAGACCCTCTCAGTACGTATATTCTCCAAATAATCGCTAATCTCTTCTTTACTACAGGGATGTTGGTGATCATAGAGGGTCTGGTAGAATTTCCTAAATACTTCCCTAATCTCTTCAGGGCCAGTTTGTATATTACCGTTTTCATCTCTAATTTGCCTGACCGTCCCTGCTGCCGCTATCTGCCTAGTACGCATAGCCAGTACATGCCCAACTTTTTCATTATATTCATAACACTTCTCCCTTCGGATTGTATAGTGTGCTGCCGCTTTTTTTGCCAGTTCACCTTCAGCCTCGCTTTTAACTTTTATTAGATCTGTCAGATATTGTTCAACTAGCTCCCCTCTAATAACACAGTTATTAAGTTGTTCTTCTGCATCTGATACGGCTCTTTCTAACTCCCTTTGCACTACCCCTTCCATTTTGCGTTTATGAATGCTGTAACTACATGTTTCTCCACGGACACCCGCCTTGAAAGCATCCCATATGACTCCGACCGATGAAGTTCCTTTATTGTATTAAAAAAACTCAGTAATCCATTTCGACATATGTAGTACATAATCCTCTTCTAAGAGAAGTCTTCTTTCAAAAGTCCATACCCGATTAGGTCTTATTCCTCCTTCTAACTTCAGTGCCAAAATTAATGGGTTGTGATCACTTAAAATTCTTGGCAGTCTATCAATCTTGACCCTTGACATTAAGTTGTTAGCAATCATAAAATAGTCGAGCCGGACACAAACTTGGTGTGGTGCGGAGTAGTAAGTATATCCTTTCTGTTGTGATCTAATTGTGCCCCAGACATCATTCAGATTATTATTACACAGGAGGTCAACAAGTGCCTTAAGGACTCTTTTCTTACGGCCTTTATAACACCTAACTTGTCAAGTTCCTAACCCGTCAGCCCCATTAATATTCAAATCTCCTCCTATAATGACCTGTGGGGGCCAAGCAGCTAACTCAGAATCTAGAAACTGTAATACCTCCGGATCGTCCTGCGTGGATCCATAAACTGACACCATCGTTGTCCAAACCCCATCTATCTCTATCTCTACCATGGCCCATCTTCCCCATTTGTCCTCTAATTTCCTCCCTATTATCAAGTTCTTACTCCTTGACAAAATGGCGACTCCTCTATTTTTCGCACCTTGTTTAGAACTAGCTATGAGCTGATAGCCCAGCTGATTCAGACAGAACTCCTGGGTACTCATTATGTGCGTCTCTTGCAAAAAAATAAAATCTACATTCATCTGGCGTAATCGAGCACCTATCTTATATCTCTTTTGGACATCATTTAAGCCGCACACATTCCATGTTACAAACCTAAGTGTCATTGCTGATTTTCCCGGAACCATTGACTGCCTGTTCACTTGTCATTATTTTAACAAAATTCATCTTCAATAGAGCTGATACATACAATGCGTAGATATTGGTTTCGATACTCCCTTCCTCGACACTCTGCCGCTGAATCACTTTTTCCATCGTGTGCCCATCATGACCCCTGCAGATTTTAATACCTTTGTGCCCTGTCCCTGTGTTGTCCCTCCCCCCCCCCCAGAAGACCCACCCTCATAGTCCCTTCCCCCCCTACGGGCAAATAAGTCCATTAGACCTATGTCTGGCCGACGTTTGCCACCGGGTTGTCTCGCCCCCCCCTCCCTGATTTTCCTTACCTATATACATCATTCAGAACGCTCACTAGCATAGAAACAAAGCTAACCATATATGCTATCTCTCAGGATTTTATCAACAACTGCTACCCGTTAAACAATGATTTTGCACTTTAAACAGGCATATCAGACAATTTAAGCAGCATTAGAAGATTAAGCATACCAAGAAATTCTCGAAAATAAATATATGGCAAAAAAAAAAAAAAAAAAGGGGATAGGTAAAGCAGATAGCAGCACAAATGTACAGTCAACCTTCAATTACAGTTTATAATGATATAGTTAGAGATCTAACTACTACTGCTACCCTGCTTTTCTTTTCCATAACTGTTTTACCCTATCCTCGCCCCTTTGTTTTCTTCTATAATTTCTTACTTTTTACGGGGTATGTTTCTGACAGAGCCAGCTTGTATGTCTTGAACCTCCAGAGTACTGCGTGGAGATTTTTGACGGCCCCTATTCTCTCTCAAGTAGGTGAGATATTCTTGCGCCATGATTTCAGAATAAAAAACTCTGAAATTACCCTCTAAGCCAACTTTCAGACGTGCCGGAAACAAAAGGAAAGCCTCATAGCCTATGTTTTGAAACGGGGTAATGAGCTGCCTCATCCGCCACCTTCTTTCCACGGTGGCGTGGCAGAAATCAGGACGGGCAAAAAACTCAATTTCCTTATAGGAACGTTTAGACTGTGGTTTTGCCTTGTTGATTATTTCTTCGCGCAAAAGGAAATTACCAACATAAAACAATATTGCACGGGGCTTGCCCTGTGATTCCTTACGTACCAGCGGGAATCGGTGCGCTCTTTGTATCTCATGTTCCCAGTCCCATGAGGTCAAATCAGGAAATGCACCTTTCAGCAGATCAATAACAAAAGCTCGTACGTCCCCCCCTCTTTCCCCTCTTGAATTCCAATTAATCTAACATTATTCCGCCTTTGTCTGTTTTCGAAGTCCTCTAGCTTCCAAAGCATGTCAGCAGTTGTCTTATCCTTATCATCACCAGCATCTTTCATTTTAACAAAGTCATCTTCCAATTTACTTGTTCTGACCTCTAACTCAGATACTCTACCGACCATTTCCTCATACATTTTGTTAACCTTATGCAGAGAGGATTGTATCTTTTTGTTCGCATGTCTGGCCCTCCTACTTGATCTCTGGCTCTCAGCACGCGCCTCGGTTTGGATCTGCTTTAAAGTCGACAATAGAACTTCAAAATTTGAGGCGCCCCTTTCAGAGCCCCCCTCAGCTCCCTGAGAGGTAAACTCCTGAACACCCGTTTCTGTATTTACAAACACTCCAGTCTGAGTTATTCCGCACTCTGCTGTACTATCCCAGACTAATTTTTTTGCAACTGGTTTTGCTTGTCTTCTACGAGGCGCTTTAGATTGATTCCTGTGACTTGGGTTCTCATTTTTCGCTTTACCCTTATATACAGAATCATTATCTTTTAACTTCTTAAGTGCCTCTCTTAAACCTTTTTTTACTTTTGGTCTTACCACTTTTTGTACTGTCTCATGCTCCAATGATTCAGTATCGCTGACCGAGATGCTTGAGACGTTATCAGTTTCTGAACCTGAGCCTACCACAGAGTCTGAGGTGCCCAATTCTGAATCCACAATAGAAGGATCCGAACTGCTTGTTTCACTTCCATCAAGCTCATCTTCGTCTTCTTCATCGTCTGCTTCATCGTTCCCAGTGAAGAAAATCTCTTCACCAGGTGATGCCAACAACGGCTCCGGGATACTTTGCATATGTTTTATATTGACAGTGCTTGTGCCCCTTAGGGTGTGGCTGTTTGCCTTCAATGGCTCCAGTATTTCCTGTACTTGTGCTTGTGTCTGCTGTCCTAATGTGTTCAGCATTTCCATAGCCTGCATTCCTCCATTATCTCCAGAGGGGGCGGTGTTCACAACCTTGCTCACCACACTGTTCACAGCGCCAGGATCACAATCTCTAATTGGATATGGGACTGAGGATAAAGCTGTAGCGTTGTTTCCTTCCTCTGTTAAGCCTGTATCTGCATCGGGCTCCTGGCCCTTTAAATCCATGGCCCCGCCCCCTGCTGCTGCCGCTGAAAGGAAGTCCGCTCCCTCTGATTCTGTAATCTCCTTTTCCCCTGTGGAAGGCTCTGCCAGGCTGCCTGCAATCTCGGCGCCTACCGCATCCTCAATGGCCCCAGCGGCAGCCATAGTACTCTGCACTTGTATATGACCCAGCCTCTCTCCACATAGAGCCGCCAGCGTAGGGATGAAAGGCGCCTGCTGCTCCGCCTGTGTAGCCGCCACTACTCCCGCCGCAGGTAGGAAAGATTCCACTATTGTGGTCTGTCGGAGAGCTAGCTCTTTCCCATGCGTTTCAGCCAACTTCAAGTCGCTAATTCCCTTACTAAGACCTTTACCAGATCGAGCATCTGTTTTACCTGCTTTAGTTGAGTCTCTTTCCCTTAACTTCCGTGTCTTAGCTTCTTTTGCTTCTTTCGCTGCCTCTCGCCTCAACTGTGCTTTGGTCCTTAACTTGACTCTCAGATTGCTAGCCGAGGCTCCAAGACCATCTGCAGACACTTCCTCCTCGGAGGGGATTAAATTGTTGCTTTGTTTATTCGTGCGGTAAATTTTGGGCGCCATCGTTCTGGAGTAATAAAAGCGTCCCGCCTGAAATGTCCTGGCAATTAAGGCTGCGAAAGATTCCAGAAATGTTCTTCCCTTATTTAGCTTCTTGACATGCGTGAGATCCTTGAATATTGTGGGCCAGTCCGTCAAAGTTGTAAACATCTCATCCACGAGCACTAGAGGATATAAAGCTAGATGTAGAATATTGCGTCGCCCAATACTTTGATAAATATTAGCAACTAGGTAAGCATTCATTCATTCCATCAAGCCATCATCAGGAGCAGGGTAGGGTGCGACCTTCCCCTACGGCGTCTCGGCGGCCATCTTGCCTCATCAGGAGCAGGGTAGGGTGCGACCTTCCCCTACGGCGTCTCGGCGGCCATCTTGCCTCAAGGGAGTTGTAGTTTTTAAAAGTCCATCATGCACACAAACATTAATTTGTAATTTAAACTGTATTACTACGAAGAACTATAAAGAATGAGACTGGGATCATGTGATTGTGTAGAATGTCACATTTTATTAATTATGTTAATGAAAGTGCAAACTTTAAATAACATCATGTTTGCATTTTTTTAATCATAGAAGCACTGCAGGAATTAATTGAGCGGGATTTGAGGGATTTCAACAACCAAGAAGTTCAAGAAACAGAAGAGGGAAATGCCCCTAGCACATCAGCATCCAATTTACAAACAGGGGAAAGACAGAGAGTGCGACAACTGCTGCAAACTGATTCTGAAACAGAGCAGAATGACAATGTAGTTGAGAAAGGCAACCTCAAAGCACTACAACAGTCACAAATAGAAGGCTGAGTAGGCGAAGGAGACTTCAGCAGTTTTCTTTGCGCCGAGGTAATGTGACAGAAAGTGGTCAATTTGGAGAGGGTCCCATCACTGGCAATCTTGTGGAAGACAAAATCCTCAAGATACAGCGCCTGCAAGGGAAAGACATTAGAATAATTAAAGGTAAACTTGGACATATCAGAAAACAAATGGGTTCTTTAACGAGCAGTATGAATAAAATGATAAATGTAATGAAGACAGGCCATGAAACATCTTCATTGAAGCTTGACCGCATTGCCAACTCTTTGGAGACCATGTGCACATTGATGCAAAAACAGCAAAATATAAGTGGCAAAAGGCAGGTACGACTACTGACTAACATGCAGGCTCCTAACAGGCAAATGGCTCGCCTTTCCAATTGTACAAGTGGCCTCTGCAAACAGACCCTTTCAACACAGGTCCTCTTGATGAAAACATTTGAACATATTCAAAAGGGAATGGGGACTATCTATGATCCTTCTGGAAATTCACATTCTAATGTATCCCCAGAAAAGAAACTACCAATGGGGGAGAGTGGTGCCAGCAGTGCTGTGAGTGGCACACTTGAGCATTGCTTAAGTGGCACACGGCGCAGTAATAGAAAGCAGAATGATGCAAGTAATATGGCCGTGCACAGTGAAAAAAATGCAGGGAAGGCATTAGGAGTGCGTGGCCATAAGAAATGACATTATGTCTGTGATGCCTCTTGATTGGTATTAATAATGTCAAAGTTGCCAATGGTTCAATAATTATCATTTCAACATTTCTGAATTAAAGTACAGTATAAAGTTTGAAATACAGTCAAAGTCCATGAAGTAAATGCATTTATGTTTCACTTTGAATTAACATTTACATTGATTTAAAAATAAAAAACAGAGTATGTTTCCTACCTCATTCAGAAGTAATGCTGTGTGATCTCTGCCCTTCTCCTTCTCCCCTCTGCTGCCTCTGGTCCATGTGCTCTTGCTTGTGGTTGAGGAGGCTGATTGTCATTTTGAGGTAAAACATCTTCTTCATCAAGTTCTATGCCTCTCTCAGTTGCTAGATTGTGCAGCATTGCACATGCTGCAACTATTTTGCAGCAAATGTCTGGTTGATATTGTAATGCTCCACCTGTCTTATGAAGTATTCGAAAGCGTGATTTCATCACACCAAAGGTCCTTTCTATCACATTCCTGGTTGTTATGTGAGCCTGGTTGTAATGCTGCTCTTTCCTGGAAGTTGGATTTAGGTATGGTGTTAGAATATAAGACCTTACTGCATAGGCACTATCTCCTGTAATAGAAAACAATGGAATTTTAAAATTACACAGAAGAAATGTGTGAAGATGAAGGGAAAGTGTGTTACAATGTAAAAAATTTTTTTACCACCCAGGTATCCATCACCAAATTGACCTGCAAGCAGTCTAGCATGAATGGCACTGTGTCTAAAAATGTAGGAGTCATGGGCACTTCCAGGGTAACTTGCAACTATGTCTGTGATAATGGTTTTGGAATTACAAATTGCTTGAATGTTAAGGGAATGGAAGCATTTTCTGTTGCGAAAAATATACTCATTTTCAGAGGGTGGGCAAATGTGAACATGTGTGCCATCTACACAGCCAATGACATGTGGAAATTGAGCCATGTTGTAGAAATCTAGTTTGGTTTTCATCAACTTCTGTTGTGTGCTAGGAAATTTAATATGATACCTTATTCTTTGTAACATGGCATTTAGAAAGGCATTAAAAAATCTGGAAAGTGTACTCTGGGAGACACAACCAGCAATGGCTATTACACCCTGAAATGACCCAGAAGCAAGGAGGTGCAGTGAACACAATACCTGCACATGGCTTGGTATTGCCTTTGTCCTGCATGTTTGCCTCTGCAAAATTGGGTCCAATTCTTGAATTAAATCTAAAATTAAATTAGCATTTAACCTATACTTAGCAAATATCTCTGATTCAGTCTGCCCTAGTAAGGTTATGCGCACTCTGAAGATTCTCTCTTGTATGAGCCTTCTCCTCCATCCTGCAGCTACTCTCAACCTCTGCCTGCGAGCCAAAAAGTAAAGTGCAGCCATCCTGAAAAGCAAATTCAAGGTCTATGAGGTCCTTATATGCAGCACTGATGATTGTCAGCTGTAGTGCAAAAAGTTAGTTAAATTAGCACCAGGTTCAACTTCTTCTAATTTTAAGAATTCCAAAATGCGATTTCTTAACAAATTGCAAATTGCGATTTTTCATGCATTGTATTTTTCCGCAAATTAAATGCGATTCGCAAATTTAGCGATTTATTTAAGAAATCGCAAATACTTTTGCGATTCCTAAAAATGCGAAACCAAGTTAAAAATTGATGCATCCCAAAACCATGATTTGCATTCGCAAACGGCCGAATTATGCGATTCGCACCGTTTGCGAATGCAATTATGAATGATGCATCTAGGCATTAATGTCTACACCTCGAACATTGTCTCTATAGAATTCTTCAGTGATCATTAGGTCGTTATGGGTTGAGTGGATGCTGATCATGTCATATTGAGAGGCAACCTCAACATAAGCCTAAACCCCATTTGAGACTCCACTGCCATGGCACTCTGTGACAAACAGAGATCGCTTCACAACCTGCAGGATATTTTCCCTTCTCACTCCCTAAGTGATGTTTGGTGCCATACTGCAAATCTAACCATTAAGAAAATGGGGTAACCCATAAGGTATGGACCTGGGCATTTAATGGTATCAAAACAACAATGGTCCTAGACCTATTAATTATACAGATTGACTTAAATCAATAGTATCAAAAATGTTTTTAGGTAGAGCAAACACAGTCCATCTGCTCTATTGTACTAAAAAAACCTTTTTGTACCACACGAAAACCTAAACCACCAACAAGAGATTACTTTTGATTTATTAACTTATTCATCATCTTTCTTGATATTTTTGTATGTTTTTACAGTTCATATTATACACAGATATTACATTTCATTTCCAAATTGATAAAAACAGAGGTTGCCCAAGAGAAAAATTGTGCAAAGGAGGTGATCAGAAGTGTGAAAGCAAGTGAACGGAAAGGAAACAAATTAAAGAGTGAAGAAACAACTATTCACATTATTTTCAAAGCAATAACAGACTTTCTACTCAGTCATATTGGGACCCTGGCCAACTAATTTTGAGTTTTTTAGAACATTTTTTAAACATTTTTTAAATAGACATATGTCTGAAAATTATTTTGCACTATATACAGTTCATGAGTTGGTCCAAGGGTAATTAGGGATACTGTCGACGTTTCGACTCGTCTTATGCCCAACTGGTGATTTAAACCTTGGGATTGCGAGTCTTCATCAGGACTGGAGAACGAACGTAGGCAACCAAGGGATAATAATAACCCCTTCAACAAAACGAAAAGCAAGAGGAAATGGTCCTGAATTCCAACTTTCCTATTAGTTTTCCTTATTATGTGGATTCCATTGTCACCACATCTCGGTGAGGATTCAAAGATTCATACAGGCACCATGGTAAATTATTACCTTAGAGAATTGGGATTATTCGCAGATTCTAGATAGCTCCAATGGTTGAATCAGGTAGCTTATCTGCGTATTTGCCGTGCTTTAAAGTAGGGGTGCCTATTCCTCGGGTCAAGATTCTATCTGCCGGTGATGGCAGCCGGTCAAACCTCGCCTGTTACGGCGGACGGCGTCCACGTACGAGCCTGAGCACTACTGTTTAATACAGTGACGACGCTACTAGAAGGTTAGAACAGCACGTAGGAGATTGGCATACTCAACGCAGATCAGGGTACCATTCTGCAGTTTTATCTAGCGTGATCTAAGGAACTTATGTTCACCAGAGATCAGCCCCTGATGAAGGCACACCCGTAGTGCCGAAATGCATTGGGCATGAGATGAAAATGTGAAAACTATGTATTACATGATTTTTGCGTTGTGATGATTTGTAAACAAAATAAGTTTCACGATTTGAATTGATAATCAGAAAATGATATGTTGAAGTGAATCATTATTTGTATTCCGTAAAAACGTTTAGAAGCTTAAAGCAATAAGTTATGAATTAAAATAACTGAAGTTTCAGTATGGCTTTGTGTTTACATGGATGAGTGTTGGATAACACATAGTGAACAGTGCGCAACTAGTTGAGAGTCTTTCTCACTTAAACTAGTATCCAGTCCCAGGCGTGACACACCTGATCAGTTGCAGCACCGATTTTATAGGTTGAACATATTGTTTATTACGGAGTGCTCCTCACAAACCCATTAAACTTTAAAATCGCAAGCGGCAGCGTGCCATAATATTCAAGCATCCGGTTGCGAAACAACGCCAGGAGGGGCTCCTTCCACATGTGGGGCATCCATATTTAAGGAAGCAAACAACCATTAAAACGGCTGCCGCTAGTGCCAGTATAACCGGGAATCTACCAAACAAACTCGAAAAAATGGAATGGAAGAAAGCAGGGATGACTCCAAAGATTTTTTCAAATGAAGTTACAAGACCACTGCTAACAGATTTAAAAAAATGCGCCAGCCCAGTTGTGGAGGACGCGTTAAAGATAGAATGTATCATCTCGCTGAAATGCAACGGTAAATCAGTATTTAGAAGGGCCTGAACCTCAGTCCGGGTATTAGCTATGTGAAGAACGAAAGTCTCCCTAGCCGAACTCAAGGCCACTTCTTTCTGGGACAATAAAGCCCTTAATCTGTTCATTCCTCTGAATTCTGCTTTCAAGGTTGGGATGCGTGGCCAAATGGAAACCTCCCTATTTTCATGTGTGGGTGGGTACAGGACATTTCTGCAGCAAACGACACGCTCAGTTACGGTTACCACATAAGCTACACCTCTAATTAACCCGCAACAATCTTCATTATTTAAAAGTAAATAACTTCCGTTCCCCAGTAAGGTAAAAGTCGGGGTGATTGCCAGTACAGGAGTCCCTTTCAAAACGCAGGCTAAGTTTGGTCGGTCCTGGTTGCACGAGCCGTGTAATTGTATGTGCCTACACATTAACGAGTGATCTGGAGTTTCTGTACATTCCTCCCCATTCAGATAAACTTCCAGGCCGTCTTTCAAACATCTATAAGTGAAAGGAAGGGACCATACTTCATGGAGAAATGCACTACCCAAAGGCTCATACCGACCTATGGCAACATATTTCATACAATTTGTAAATTTATACAAAGCAAAAGGTAAAGTTATCAAACCGTGGATAAGCCACGTCGCAGCGGAGGCTTCTGCCACAGAAAAAGGTAAGGACTCTAATCTTTCAATATGTAACATAGAAAAAGAAGCATCTCGCATAGAAAGCAAGCGCTGCTTGTCAGTTAAATTAAAGGGTGCAAAGAGAGAAGAAACATTCATGTAGGTCCATGGCACCTTGCCAGATTTAAGCGTTTGAAGGGTCCATGCAAACTGCATGATAGAACGTAATTGATTCTGACCATGGTACAACACAGATACTTCATCATGCACAATATCCACTACAGAAGACACAATGTTATCTAAAGTGTAAATGCGGGAAGAAAGCGTGTTAATACTATTGTCAACTACAGCAAGCACTTTCTCTAGATTTGCTTGATCTATAGCTCTAAGTCGTGTCGCTGCCTCAATCTGTGAGGTCTTCCAGATTTCATTGTAAATAGCATATATCCATCTTTTTGATCTACCACTAGCCGGGCCTTTTATGAAATCATTTAAATCAACATCATCATTCAGCTTCGCAAGATGTAATTTAACTGCAGACAATTTAGAATGTTTCAACCAACTCTGAGACAATTTACCCACAGAGTAAGTTGTGACAGAATGTTCAGTTTCAAAACATGGATCAGGTCTGACCTGTGTAAAGCCATCAGACAAACCCAGAAAACGGTGCTGGCATGAATCAGCACTTCTGTGCCACACCAGCCAACCTTTAGGGTCTATACTGGAAATGTTAAAGGATGAATTCAGCAATAGGGTCTGTAAGTCCCTAATCGAAAACTGAGTATAATTACTCCAGCCAGAATATTCTTCTAACTCCGGGATAATAGGAAATTTAGTTTTTTAGAAGTAGCCAATCCAAAGCACGTTGTCTGTGAAATAGTGGAATTCAAAAACAACATTTGATTCGGGATGAGACATGCACGGTGCAAAGCCTCAGTGCCTTGTTCCTGCCAGATTTTCGAACCCCAAACAGATTTTAGGTCAATAGTTTCCTTCCATAATTCATAGCCGCCAACAGCCAGTTGATCAAGAAAGGACTTCGAGTACAATAATTTAGTATCGGTAAGTCTAACCTTGGACATAGGCTTCTGTGTCATTTTGAAATAAAAGGACTCGGGATTAGACTGATTGAAGTCAGTAAAATAAGTGTACTTTTTCAAAAAAGTACTAGAACTGCCTTGTATAGGAGCTGGGCAATGTTCCCATTGCGTATAATTTACAGTATTCCTTCTGGATGTTGTTTTATGCAAGAAGTGATTGCCAAAATGTTGAAAGCAAAACAAATCACCATAATTAGCAGATTCTAAGTATAAATCCTCAGCATCAAAGGCAGCATAGTATTTCAAATCAGAAAACAAAGACTCTACGGCCTGAACATCCCAATCATCAGAACGTATGTTTTGTTTCACCACATCCCCCATATTAACTCTAAGTACATTAGGGACATTGACAACCTCAGTAGGCCCATGAATTTGAAATCTAACGGCATCCCACACTATCCCATCAAGGACAGGCCAAGCAGTGATGTTAACAAAAGTCAAGTCTCTTCTCAGTCGGTGTGCAGAATGCGATGAGGACAGGGGGGCCAAACTTCCATTGAGATGTCGAATGCATGTTCTTTCCTCGACATAGTGTCCATTTACCAAGCGGAAGAAATAAAACACAAACCCAATTGACATAAAAAGGTAAATCGAAAAAAGCACCAGCCAAATGTAGTCAAGTCAAGTCAAGTCAATAAATGTATATAGCGCGCTACATACCCAGAGGGTCTCAAGGCGCTTGAGGAGGGGTGGGGAATTACTTCTCGAATATCCAGGTTTTAAGCTGCTTTCTGAATGCTAGGTGGTTTTGAGTGAGGCGAAGGTGCATGGGAAGTGAGTTCCAGGTTTTGGCCGCTAGGTAGGAGAATTATCTTCCTCCCATGGTGGTTTTGTTGACGCGGGGAACAGTAGCGAGGGCTTGGTTGGAAGAGCGCAGCTGGCGGGAGGGGGTGTAGAAGGAAAGACGTGAATTGAGGCATTCGGGTCCAAGTTCGTAGAGAGCTTTGTGTGCGTGGGTGAGGAGGCGGAAAGTTATTCTCTTATTGACGGGGAGCCAGTGGAGGTTTTACAGGTGACCAGAAATGTGTTCTTTACGCGGGATGTCTAATATGAGTCTGGCTGATGCGTTCTGAATGCGTTGGAGTTTTTTCCGAAGTTTTGCGGTGGTACCGGCGTAAAGGGTGTTTCCGTAGTCAAGGCGGCTTGTAACCAGTGCGTGGGTGACCGTTTTTCTAGTTTCGGTGGGGATCCAGCGAAATGTTTTTTTGAGCATGCGAAAAATGTTGAAGCAAGATGAGGAGACGGCGTTGACTTGTCTGGTCATCGAGAGTGAGGAATCCAGGATGACGCCTAGGTTCCGTGTGTGATCCGTTGGGATGGGTGCTTTTTCAAGGGCTTCTGGCCACCAAGAGTCGTCCCAGGCGGAGGGGGAGGTACCTAAGATAAGGACTTCTGTTTTGTCTGAATTCAGTTTCAGACGGCTATGCTTCATCCATTTGGCTACCTTTTTCATTCCTTCATGTAGGTTGGTTTTGGCGATGTTTGGGTCTTTGGTGAGTGATAGGATCAGTTGAGTGTCATCAGCGTAGGAGATGATGTTGAGGTTGTGTTGGCGTGCGATGGTCGCGAGGGGGCTCATGTATACGTTGAAGAGGGTGGGGCTGAGTGAAGATCCTTGTGTCACGCCGCAGATGACTTCAGTGGCCTCTGACTTGAATGGTGGGAGGCGTACTCTCTGAGTTCTTCCGGCAAGGAAAGAAGTGATCCATTCCAGTGCTTTTCCTTGGATTCCGATGTTTCTAAGTCGTTGTAGCAGGGTGTTATGACAGACTGTGTCGAAGGCTGCAGAGAGGTCGAGGAGGATGAGGCCGACTGTGTTTTCATTGTCCAGTAGAGTTCGGATGTCGTCTGTTGCTGCGATGAGTGCGGTCTCAGTACTGTGTTTGGCTCGGAAGCCAGACTGTGAAGAGTCGAGGGATTTGTTGGCTTCGAGGAAGGCGGCGAGCTGGTTGTTGACAGCTTTCTCGATGACTTTGGCCGGGAATGGGAGGAGCGAGATGGGGCGGTAGTTTTTGAGTTCGGTGGGGTCAGCTGTGGGTTTTTTCAGAAGGGCGCTGAGTTCGGCGTGTTTCCAGCTTTCTGGGAAGGTGCCAGATTTGAGGGAGCAGTTGATGACGTCTCGGAGGTGTGGTGCTATGATGGAGTCTGCTTTGTTGAAGATGTGGTGAGGGCAAGGGTCTGAGGGGGATCCTGAGTGGATGGAGTTCATCAGGCGAATGGTGTCCTCAGTGGAGATTGGGTTCCAGTCATTAAGGATGTTCAAGGGGGGTGAAGGTACGGCAGAGGGTTTGGTGGGTTGGTCTTCGGGTTGGTTGTTGAAGCTGTTGTGGATGTCTGCGATTTTGTCGTGGAAGAACGAAGCTAGTGAGTCGCAAAGGGTTTGAGAGGGGGTGATGTCGTTGGAGTTGGCAATGGGGTTGGTAAACTCTTTGACGATGTTGAATAGTTCCTTGCTGTTGTGGGCGTTTTTGTCTAGTCGGTCTTTGAATGCGGTTTTCTTGGCAGTCCGGATCAATTGGTGGTGTATGCGGGAGGCGTTTTTGAAGGCGTCCCTGGTGTTGGTGTTTGGGTCTTTTTTCCAGGTCTTCTCAAGGGAGCGACAGAGTTTCTTGGATTTCTTAAGATCATCGTTGAACCAGGGGGCGTTTTTGCTACCTAGTTTGATTTGACGTTTTTTCAAAGGTTTCAAATGTATGTCCAAGGGGGAATTAAAAAATGTTTTTTAAATAAGCTGGCATAAACTGCAAAACGTGAGGGTTTCTTTGAGCCATTGGAAACAGTGTCAAATGAAAATCTGGATTCTGTGGCCAAACGTGCTTGCAGGTCAGGCATGGACAAGTCAGTGGGGTAAGTATAGTCTAATTCATCATGGTCTGTACCGGGCAAAGTACTTAATAAAGGACTGGAAATTGCAGGTAATTCGATGGCCACTTCAGTTTCATGATTAGAAGCAGTGGGCAAAACTGAATTTCTCACAATGGAAGGACAGGAAACAGCCGGTGTCATGCTAAGAAGAATCGGCCACTCTGTGTATCTTGACATTGTCAATTGAGATAAACCTGTTTTCCTTACGACCAGGAAGTGGTGGTAAAATGACTGTTCTTGTGCCCTTCACTCCAAGTACTGGAACCGGAGCTCGATAGGAAGGACCAAACTCTTTCTTGTTATCGATCTTCTCGCGAACCAGTTCTCCAACTTGGGGTAACCAGCCGACTACCGGGATCTGCAACGCAACATCCGACGTGGAGGGCAAAAGTTCCTTTGCAAGACTGTCTCTGGTCTTTTGTAGATTCTGTAAAACATTGCAATGTTCATCTGCGTCAAAGGAAGTGGCGCGAGCCACGCAGTCTAGACCGTCAAGGTCAGGGACGAACATCTTGATGCCAAAGAGCATTTCGTATGGGGTCCGCCCACCCAGAGACCTTCTAGGGAGATTATTAAGTGCACGCTGCACGCCATAGAGGTGGGCTAGCCAGTTTCTGCCAGTGCCTATAACTCGAGCTGTCAAAGATTGCTTTAAATCACGATTCATTCGCTCCACTACACTGTTACCCTCAGGTCTGTAGGGAGACGAAAACTTGACTTGGACCCCCATCGAAGTCATGGCATCCTTATACGCCTTAGAGGCGAAAGCCGGACCCTGATCCGAATGGAAGGTACCACAGGCAAAAATCGCTACAAAGACACGCAAATCTCTAATGACAGTCCGTGAATCAGCGCTGCGATGGGGCCATACCCACACAAAGCGTGTGCATGAATCAACTGCTACTAAGATGTACTTATACGCAGTATCAGAGGAAAAAGGACCGCAGTGATCTAAATAAACACAACCTAGGGGTTTATTAGAAATGTACAACTGTGTCTGTTGCGGACGCGCAGCAGTCGAAGGTTTAATCTGCTGGCAAATGTCACAAAAAAGGACATAATCACGCGTCTGTTTGTACAGTCCCCGCCACCAGAAGCGTTGTTGTAATTGAGTTACAGTGGCTGAGACGCCCGCATGCGCAGACGCCACACCTTCATGAGCTGCTGTAATCAAGTCTGCCCTGCGATCCGAGTTGGGAATCAAACGTTCACCAACTTCAGGAATTTTCACAAAAGGAAACTTTTCGGGACTTAAGTGGTATGTGTACTTCGAAGGGAACCCCGAAGGATGCTTACCTCCCTTCTCAGTGGCAGCAATTGCCGCCAAGATATCACTATCAATCTTACTTTTGGACCGTGTAACTGCTGCAACTAAGTATGTAGACACCGCTAATTTCGCTGCTTCATCAGCAAGCGAGTTACCGACAGCGTGAACTCCTAGACGCTGGTGGCCGAGAGTATGAATTACAAAAACAAGCGGCAATCGAGCTTTAAGCTCTGCCACTCGAACCCAGATCATCTTGTGTTTTATTGTGCTACCCTTGGAATCACGAAAATCATTCTGAATCCAAAAGAACAAATTTTCATTGTAAGACTGGACACAGTAGAAAGAATCACTCACAATCAGAGTAGTAACACTAGGATCTGCGAACTCCAACGCTAGTAAGAGAGCACGAAGCTCTGCTAATTGTGCGGTACAATCACCCAGTGGCAACGTGTGCACTTCCCTGGAGATGAACTCATCGTTCAACATAGCACCGACCACAATGGCGCATGCGGAAACTTAGGCATGTTTAGAGCCATGCGCAACCTGCGCCGAACCATCAGTGTAAATGATACAATGGAAGTCCTCCAAAGGTCGCATAGCTAGAGGAGCAGGATGAACAAACTCATACTGCAAGTATTCTTGCGACCGCAACGAGGCGTCAAAAATAAACGTGACATCTGTGGACGTCAAGGACGCAGCCCACCGAATCCACCGAGGGTGCAAAGCTTTTGAATTTGGTACACTGGCTTTCGTGACTGCCTCCAAATGAGGACAGGGTGTAACAACCAACATGCGTTTCTCCTGTGACAGAGCTCGTTCTTTAAGAATAGCCATCTGCATAGCTGTTAAAACCTTTTCCACAGTGGGAATTCGCATCTCTGCCGAAGTGTACAAGTGTGACTTGTAAGCAATAGGTACTGTGTCTCCTTCATTAAAAGTCAAGTACGTGAAACCCACCGTCCCAGGAATAATTCTTATCACCAGGTTGGTGTGGTTATCACGAGTCAATAAAAATTTAGAAGCGAGCAGATCAGCCTGCAAAGATTGCAAGACGGCTGAGTGCTCAGGCAGCCAGCATGATTTAGAAAAAGTAGGTTGTATCAAAGCATACAATGGCTTGATACGCTGGGCATATTCCGGAATGTATGTCCTCCCGAAATTCAAAAAACCCAGTAATGACTTTAATTTTTTCAGAGTTGTTGGAGCGCATTTCTCCAAGAAGTGAGGAGCCAAACCTCTACCTTCATTGTTGAGCTCATAGCCCAGGAACAACACTGTGTACTCAGCAATGTGCGATTTTGCAAAGTTAAATTTGTAACCCATATCTGCAAAGGTATAAATAATCGTATTTACACGACACAGATGCTCCCAAATTTCGTCGTCCGTGAGATATATGTCATCCACGTACGAACAAGCATCTGGATCGATTCTCTCCAAAAGAGAGACAATACGTGCGGTAAAAATACCAGGACTATTCTTATAGCCCATTGGGAGACGCCGGAATTGTTTTTGGACCCCAGCGCACGTAAAACTGGTCCATTGGGAGCTTAAGCCATCCAATCTATGGGCATAGAAACCGTTGGAAATGTCAAGCGTAGTTTTAAGACGCTTACGCACTAGACTATCCACTAGGGCAGAGCCGTGAGTATTCTGTACTGCACAGTTACGGCAATACGAGTTTAAATGCCTGTAATCCAATACCAAACGATACGATCCGTCAGGCTTGGTCACAGTAAAAAGAGGATTATTCATTGGTGACACACACGTTTCAATAACTCCTTGATATTCCAATTGTTCAAGGATTTCCGCGACGGAAGCCTTTGCTTCACGCCGAATGGGATATTGAGGTTGAGGCTGCGGCTGAGACCGTAACGGGATTTCGAGGCTCGGGGACAATTTATCCCAACCACATTGATTATGGTACAGAGCCGGTGCGAGTGCCCGAGCCCACTCTTCTGCAAACTGCTGCGCATGCTCTTTCGAGACAGTGTTCGCGAAACTGGGGAGGATCACCTCCTCCCCTCGCGGTGCCGCGAGCACAAAAGGTGGGGGCCAGTCAGCCTCCGAAAGCAAAATGTCATACGTAGAAGAAAGATTTTCCCAAAATACCCCTTTAACGGTACGTTGTATGTCACCTTCAATTAACAGGACAATTTCATAAAGTCTTTCAGGGGGAGCAAGTCTCGTATCGGCTGTTTCTATTACAACGTAGACATCAGTCGCTGTCACCCTCAGTAGTGGACGCAGCGCCTCTCTCACTATGGTAATCTCCGCCGCGCTGTCCAGCAAGGTCAGAGCCCACATCAGATTCCGAAGCCAGGTTCTCACTATCTGTGGCATATCGATGCGCTGTTAAGGCTGCGACTTTCTTTTTTGCAAACTGCGGTCTCTTTGGAGTAGAATCCTCCTGCTTCCCTGCGCCTTCTGTCTGGCGGGGCTGGCCACGTCCTTGTTGGCCACCACGTCCCCGTCCGCCTCCTCCTCCACCGGTCTTCGGGGCCGATGAGTCCTGAAAGGAACGAGGAGAGCGTTGATCAGAAACCTGAAAACGATCAGGTGATTTAATCATCGCGCGGTCGCGCAAATCATAAACTTTCTCAGCCGGCGCAGGAACTTGTGGCGCAGGATAAGAATCCTGAGTCTGCTGTTGTTGCTTCCCCTGTTTCTGTTCCTGAGGCCAATTCTGTTTTTTGGACTTGGGTTGTACATCTGCTGCAGCAGATTGCACTTGTGTTTGTTTCTTCTCCTTAACAGCGAAGTACTTCAAACCCTTACTTGTGCGACCGATTGTTTTATAAGCGGCCACCACAATCTTCGCCAACTGTCGGGGTCTGTCGGCCTCTGGTATAACTGCCAAAGCGTTAAACACCTGAAAGTTCACTGCGTCTCCTTTAACATTGGAGAGAATGAGATCGCTTACAATCTCAAAAGAACCACACAGGCGCATACCCAATTCAACAGCCGCCTCTGGTCCGTGATCATCCTGAACACGTTTTATGATCGCAGGCAACTGTGTCATTGTAGGGGTGCCGAAGCACCTTGTATAAACTGCCGCAAAAGTTTTTCCCCAGCTCTCACAGTCGACGAGTTCGGGAGCTAAATCCTTAGGTAAAGTCATCGTTAATATTCTATGTTTATCTGCAGGAGTAGAATTCGGAAACACAGCTTCCAGTTGGTCAAATTTCTCGGCAAGCCAAAAAGGAAAATCATCTTTATCATCGGGGCGTTTACCAAAAACTGAATTGACCATAACTGGATTAAGCCTCAAACCGCCATGATCCGTTTGAACGGCCGCACCCCCCGGGGGACCTCCCGGGAGATGACGACCTATGTATTGCACTAATGCTCAAATCACAGCAATCGAGACAACGTATAGTCTACGAATATCCACTAGTGGACAAGCGCCGTGATTCGGGTGCGGGGTGAAGCCACCCAATGCAGGCCAATTTGTACCTGGAATGGATAGTGGACCTAACCTCGCAGCGGACAAAGAGTGGGGTAGGGCGCCATCAAACCAAACGCGATGCTGCCAATGATCAATAGGTATTTCCAGTGCCCTGTACGGTGTGTACTCAGCCGGTACAGGGGATGGAGTGTAAAACAGCTCGAATGGGTACGCCGGATCTGCACACACCACTAAAATCACAGCCATGCCCTCCAAAGGGACTTGGTAAGTTTGTAAATGGTTGCGCACCGCAATGCGACTATGTTGCGCAATGGCCACCGCCATGATATCACCGGAAACACGAATAAACAAAGAACACTTTGTAGCACAACTGGGTAGTAATTCAAAGAAACCGTTTTAGATAGATTCAAGCTTGAAAAGACCTATTTCAAAAATAGGTAGGTTTCACCGACACCACCGTTTTCCGGAAACGACAGTGAAGGGGTTAAGCTTTGAATGATATACTACTCGAGTGTCATGAAATAAGACCACCAACGTATGGGCGCCATGTAGCAGGGTTTCTGTTCTCCCACAGAACTGTGCACAGAGGATTGGAACCTCAGCGAATTAGGGTGACCCAAAACTCACCTTAGTACCCAACAAACCCCTTACCGAGCTAGCTCTCATTGGTCGTAATAAACTCCCAATGTTTAGACAAACCAGAACATGAACTTACAATACCTCAGGTTACGTGGAACACATGAACACTCTTTCGTTATACAATCATTTCAAACCAGAACTTGGAGTAAATGAGGACACGTGCACATTTGAAATATTTATTTATTAATGCCGTCTTCTCAGGCGCAGTATCTTAGATAATACAAGGAGACATATTATCAGAAGCAAAGTTATCAGCATAGTTACTAGTCCATAGAAAGCAAATGGTGACAGCATGCTAACATGCTGTAATGAATAAGGGTTAACAACACTTATTTCTCACCCTCCCTAACACACATATTATATTAATAGCTAAGAAGGTCTCTTTGGGTTTAATTAGGGCGGGCCCCTACCTCAGGATCCTAGAATGAAGAGATCACATCAGCATACACCAGCTCTCTCTGCATGGGAACAGCATCAAGTGTGTTGTGTGCTTCGAGCAAAGCCATATAAAACCCGCCTAAAGCCCAAAGTTGGCATAAGCTGCACTTATGTTATGTCTATGAAGGCGCGAAGATCAGACCTCATAACAATTCTGTATCTTGTTATTCCTGAGGCTTCAGCACTCTCTGTACAGACATAGTTTATTAAGCAAAGCTGATATCAGAGTAATAACATATTATTCTCATGTAAACCACAACAAACTACTAGGTTGAAAGCTAAATCAACAATTAAGTGTCGTGTGCAGAAGCAGCAAAAGGAAAAAATGGCGTTTAAGCATGTAATGAGCCTATGCTAACTTAACGCATAATAAAGATATACAGTAGCTATATGACAGTATCTTGCGCGATATATGAGAAGCGTGAGACGAGTCAGACCGGCCAGACCTTGATGGTTCTGACACGCAGTAACATGACGGCCCACAATTACTGTGCCATGAGTCCTTGATGGACACATTTTGCAGACTGGCTGACAGGGAGGACCCACTTGGGGAAATATGCCAAGGCTAGATGCTACAGTGAGGGTAAACGCGGGGGCTGCACACTGGCATGACTGCTCCCCCCACAGGGGAGTAGTGGCTATATCCCTGCGCTCCTGCTAAACAATTGGAGGCGTGTCACTGACATAGGTGCTGTGCTAACAGAGCTCTCACGGTACTACATCTGTTTATATACCTCACGCTCTTCAGGAAGTTAAAGACATGGCCAATTATTTCTCAGAGGTGGCTATTGTCTGGCTCTCCACACCACAAGAACCGTTCCTCAGTGAACCAATATTCAAAGAAGAGGTGATCAATGCAAAAGATTACCTGGACAGGTCCACACTGGATGGCCTCATGGGCGTTTTTATATGGCCTACAACATCTTATTGTGCCACATCTACTGGCCATGTACACCGAGTTACTTGGCTTCGGTGTTTTACCGTCCACTGTTCATAAAGCTGTAATTACACTTCTATTGCGATCCGGTAAAGACCAACTATATTGCCAATCCTTTAGACCGCTTTTATTGTTAAATTTGACAAAAAGATCCAAAATACTGTTGACCCGGCTCTTCCTCTTGCTGAAAATAATAATTTCACCTTAGCAGTTGGGATTCATTCCCCACCACTCCACATCTCTAAATGTATTTACTTTATTTTAAGTCCTAACTAGAATCTCTCCTGAAAACCCTGTGGTGGCCGCATTTCTCGATGCAGAGAAGGCCTTTGATTTGCTGGACTGGCCTTTATTGCTTGCAACTCTCCATAAATTGGGCTTGCCCTGCGCGGTTCACCTCTCTTGTTATGCTGCTCTATTCACAGCCCACAGCATGCATTCGGGCCAACGGTTCACTCACTGCCCCATCCACAATATCCAGGGGGACTGTTATCCCCTTTGTTGTTTATAATGGCAATGGACCCAATGGTTCGGCATCTACAAGATTCACTGTGTCTTACAGCTCTCAACTGGCCCCTTACTCCTCTCTATATATGCAGATTACATCCTGTTGTTTATGCGTCAGCTGGTGGATAATCTAGCCCCCATTGTCCATGAGATTTTAAGATTTGGCCATTTTCCTGTGTTCAAATAAACTGGGGGAAATCTGAATGCCAGTGACGTGCAGATACCTGGGAGTTCACGTACACCACAATAAAGAGCAGGTTCTTTTGTCGACCGCTTGATGACACAGATCGATGGTTGGATCTGTCTCCCTGTCTCCATGGCTGGCCACATAGCCATCATAAAAGTGGTGGTCCTCCCCCATTTATTACATCTATTTCTTAACATTCCTGTCCCCCTTACCAAGGCAGTTTTTACCATGCTTCGGAGTCTTCTCCTGTGATCGAGTTGGGCAGGACGCAGACCTTCAGTGGAATGGGAAGTTTTTGTGTTTCCATACAAGCATGGAGGATTTGGGGTGCCACAACTTTCTTACGTAGTGGCGTAATGCCAGTAGGCATACCACTAGTATTATAGGATGCACGTCTTCCAAATGATAGACTAGAGCGCTACCAGGCAGGTGAGGTGCTGTTACGCTCTCTCCTACTACAGGGTATTCCCCTGGATCCTTTGGACAGTCATGTAAGAAGGTGGAATCTGACTTATTGGTTGGCCCCACTTTTTTCTGGTGTTTTGATGGTTTTTGACTTAGTTTTACTGGGACCCTGCTATCCAGGACCCCCGCCTAGCTGCTTCCTCTCTAAAATGATTCCATGTACTTTAGGTACATTCCAGTTTTTTTACTGGGGTACCCTTATGAGTCCCTAGTATATGGTACACTAGGTAGGCATAGGTACCCCAGAAGCCTACAGGGGGCTGAAGCATGTATTATGCCACCCCTGGGCAGCCTTCCAAAATGCCACCACAGATCTGCTACAGCAGTCTGTGTGAGGTGGTGTATGCATCCTTTACTTAGATATAAGTACCCTATATCTACCTTATATCACTACACATATAAACCTATCAGTCACCCCTATGGCCTTATCAATCATGAAGGCAGGGTGCTGTGTTTTGTGTGAGAGGGTGCCCATGGATGAGGAGGGTCCCTCTGCAGCCTTCGGAATCTATCCTCCGGGGTTGTTCTGTGATGCAGCCAGATCATATACTCTTAAGTGCATTATAAACTCACAGTAAATGCAAACTTTGGAATGGCTGCAAGGAAACATGTTGTGTTTGGTATCAAACACCTTGGAATCCTGCCCCCCCGCCGGTCCTGGTGGCGGGGTATGATGCCACCCTTCTAGAGGGAGAAACATGGCCTCACCAGTACACTCGGTACCAGCTTAACAGAACCCTGGCATTACAAAATGGATTCTGCAGCCACAGACACGAGTCTAGCCTCCTGCTGCTGGATGAAACCCCGGCAGGGGAGGCCTGCACAATAGGTTTCCTGTCACAGGGAGGTGTCACCACATCCCAGACAGGCTTTAGTGTATTGGGGCTGGGTGGGTGCACTCGAAGAGTGCTTTGAAGTCTGCACTGGGGGCACATTTGGTGTCCCTGTGCATAGCCCAGTTCAAACCGGTTGCAGGGGCTACCGGTCCCTGCTCTGGTGCAAAACTGGATAAAAGAAATGGGTGTAGCCACTCCTCTTTCCAAACCCTCCCATAGGTGGATCCCCCAAAGTCTGTTCCACCCCTTCCTTGGGTATATAATAGGAACCCCTGACTACGAACTTTAGATTTGCCTGGATTAAACTCTGATATTGAACCATGGAACTTCGACTATCTACAAGGTGCTAGATGACTGAAGGATCTCCCTTGGAGTAAAGGAGTTACTCCCCTGTGTGGCAGGCACCGTAGATGCATCTGACGGTTTGCATCTCCGAAGTTCCCGCAAGACTCAGAAGAATTTGCAACAAGGAGGTGGGTTCCCAGATTTCCCAGAGGGCGACCCGACTCCCCAGCAAAGCTGAGACCCTTAGACCTCGTGGGTACTGTGGAAACGGAAGCCCTGGACACCGTGCACATTTGCAAGGGCATAGGCTTCTTGACGATCCTTGAGGCTGTGCATTGGGTAGCCCAGACCCCAAGCAGCATTTCCACTGAAGATTGCCAGCCTACACTCCACAAGTGTCTTGTGAGCCAGCCCTTTATGTTTTCTCTTGAGGTACCTTCATGATCCCTGGTCTGCCGACTGGTGGGTCCCTGAGAAGGCAACATTAACTTTCCTTGGGCTCCCCTGGTTACTCCAGACATGGCCTGACTCTCCATTGCTTGGGAAGTCTCCTGGACCTTGCTGGTCCACACCGAAGCATCTTTTCTCTTTCTGCGTGGGTTGTTGTTGCCAAGGCTTGTTGTGTTCAATCCGAGCACCGATGCCGCAGCAGTCGACATCCTTAGTGGGACAGCTCAATTCCAGCTCCTGGTCCTCATCGACACCTCCTGGTCCTCATGGCTGCAGAGTGCAGCTTCACCTCTTCTCACCTGAAGCACCCGACATCGGTGGGCATTCGTCTACCGTGCCCCTGGTCACTGGCAAGTGACCCAGACTCTGTCCCCTCTTCTTTGAGGTTCTTCACATCTTTGATCCAGGCTTGTATCACACCAGACATTTTTCTTCTCCACGGCAGCAGCACTTTGCAGCAGATCACCATGGAATTCAACTACGATTCCCGACAGCATTTGACACCTATGCACCCGGTTTCACTGGGTGAAGTAACTCGAGTACTCCGTGCTCCCATGGGTGTTGGCCTTAGAACCTCTTAAGTCTAAAGAGGTTTGCTCAAAGTCTTCTCCTAAGTTTCCTTTAACTTTAAAATTCCAACTGCGACTTTCCCCATTGGATCTAACGGAGTTCACTGCTGTGTTCTCACACTGCACACGTCCCCCATGGGCCCCCTGTGTCACTACTTTGGGTGGTTCCTGGGGGTCCCAGCGATTCTACGTGCTCTAGGCACTGTATTTAGTCAAGTCGTTGTTCTTATACCACTTTCTTAATATATGGTTTGGTTCCCCACCAGGGCCCAGTGTATATTGTGCTATTTACTTATGTTCTATTTCATTTAAATTGTGTACCTTGCTCTGTAATCTCACTATGAGATTACTAGAGAGTGTCTAGCAATAAATACATATATTTTATATATACCTTGTGTGGTTCTCCTTTCATTTAGACATTCAAGAGGTTATAATCTGGTAACCCAAGCGGCTTTACACTCCTTCAAGATTTAGCCTGAAGGCAGCTCTCCATAGCTACAACTAGGGTAGCTTTCAATAAAAGTTGTCCTTAAACCTATCATCAATAAGGGTTGTTTGGACTGGGGCAAGGTGCCCACTAGAACTAGTGGACAGCATATGCCTGGTCAACATCTCACAATCCAAACTCTATCTACCACCTGCTGGGCTTGGCGAAACTTCTTCAAATGCATGGTGGTGATCTTTTATACTCTCCTTCACCACCACTCACTGATAACCAATGGCTATCCCCTGAACTGGAGACCCTTGTAAACAACACACTAGGGAGGCATGCATTAGGGGATCTTTTCCCAGATGGCCATGCTCTTTCCCGCATTGAGGGCGTGCGCCCACCATGCTCAGATCCCCTCCTACCCACTAGCCCCTAAAGAGTTCACCCCACTAACACGACTGATCGAAGTTGCAAATAGGGGGCATCTAGCTTCTAAGCTCCATCATAAGAGCCTGGCTTTGCTTCTAGCCAGGGAAGGTAATATCTAGGACTTATGGTGGACTGAAGTACAACTTCCTTTGACGGTTGAAATTTGATATTATTGCTGTCAAAAGATTAAACTCATCTCCCCAATCACAGACATAAATTGATACACTTTAACTTACTCAGGTGTAAAAATACAACTCCCTTGTTCCTGGCTAAACTTGGCCCCAATAGGTCCTTTGCATGGCCTAACTGTCACTCCGATGATGCTGACTTTGCCCATCTCACTTGGATATGCACCCATATAGGGGATTTTGGATAGATAATTTTTCTGAGCTCTCCATAATGGTAGATATTACTCTTACACCTGATCCCTCCCTGCACTATTAGGTTACGTACACTACATCCTAAAGAGGGTCTGCAGGCTTATGCTATTGACACTGCTATTTGCAAAGTGTGAAATTGCTATACACTGGGGAAGTAGATGTCACCCGTCAGTGGCTGAAAAGATTAGGAGCCTTACTTTTTGCGACAATACTAGAAAACTTTATGCTTGACTACTGCTGCCCTCGTTTCACCTGAAAGACATTGGGCAATCATTTCATACCTACTTACAGCAATGTGTACAATAGGAGTTCACCCACTCAGTCATGTAACCACTTGCCTCAACACCCTTGGATACTTGTGCAGTTTTTCATTCCCAATGGCACATTGAGTGCCCCCGGAATGGGTCTGTGATTTTTCTGCTTGCCTGATGTTCCTATATAAATGAGACTATTTCTTGACATGTTACACCTTATCTAATAATGGTGTCATTATGTGTATGGTCCTTTCACCATTAATGTGCTGCCTATTGTACAAGCTCCCTTTTCCCAAAATGTTTTTCCTTATGTTTTCTTATGCTATGTACGTACTGCAAAATGATCAATAACATTTTGATAAATAATAATATCAAACTGAAGTAACAATTCAAATTCTTTTTCAACAGCTTCTTGGAGATGAAAAGCATTTTGCCTATGTGCAACAGGACAGACATCCTCATTAAAATGTAACTTTACTTTCATATTCTTAAGCTTTCCCAAACCATGAAATAAATAAGTGAACCAACTTACTATTTTGTGGTGAGCATTCATGTTGTAATTCACGGAAATCAGTCCCATATCAGCGTCTGTGCAGAAACTGAGTAGACAGGCACTCAACGCTGTGCCTTGAGTCTCATGGATGGGTGCTGTCACCTTCGTTTTCTTGTGTTTCATTGCCTCTACAAATGAACCTTGATTTTTTAAGGGTGTCGATACAGCCTATGTATACACTTTGATTTTCAATGGCAACAGTTGCAGCAATAGAGATAATTCATTATGGGCCAGATGTACTACAGTTTTTACTGGTGGCAAATGGAGGATCAGACCGTTAGTGATGGCTAAACCATCTTTTTGCAATATACTAACCCTATTTTGCGAGTCAGTAACCTATTACTGACTGGCAAAATAGCGTTTGCGAGTCGCTACTAGGAAGGGCCATTTCAAGGATGTCCCTTCCTAACAGTGAGTTGCCGTCACATGTATGTATGTTTTGAGACTGGTATGTGGTATCTAAGCATTCATATTTTACTGACAGTGAAGAAGGCACTAAATCATTCGCAAACAGAAAGGTGTCCCCAAGAGACTCCTTCCCCTTTGTGTATGTGGGCCCCAACTGATGTCACCATTTGGCCTTGTGGGTGTGCGTTGAACGTTGCTTTTGGAACATTCTGGTGGCCTTTTTGTATTTGAGGTGTGATACACTTAGGGGCTCATTATAATGTCAGGCCGAATCATTTCCACCTGACACTGCATTGGTCATGGGACCAACCAACACCCGGTCGGTGGTCCCGACCGCCCCATTAGGGTGGAACCGAACACTGTTCAGGAGCATTCCTATATTTTACTATGGGAGCATGCATTGCGGCCGTAAACCAGCAGTAATGCATGCTCCCATGGTAAAATGGGAGGTGCATTTCACCCCTGCACCCCATGGCAGGCACTGCAAGGGGCCTACCACAAGGTGCAGGGATTAACAGGGGGCACCATAGGTGCACCCTTGGCCTCCAATCAGAGGCCATGCCCAAAAGGGGCTTTGTTGGGGCCCCCAAAGACGTTTTCTGTTATGGTTTCCATGTCATACAGACCAGCATGGAAACCATGTCGGAAACCGTCATCGTAATCTCAAGGGTGAAAAAGCCCGCCCTTGAGATTACTTGCTGCATACCAACTGGAAGCCAGCCGGAATGACTGGTTGGTTTCCTTTCCGATCACCTCAATCAAAATGAGGCGTTCGAAAAGGAATCCAACTGGCACATTATAATGCTGCTCGGAAGGCTTTAACTGTCGACCAGAGCCTTCTGAGCCTCATCGGAATAACCCCCCTTTACTTTTTCCTTTACTTTGCAAACCGTCACAGAATGGTTCTCCTTCCCATAGCCTTTACATATATGACCAAGAGTAGAACATTTACTTTTGTGTGAAAACAAAAATCCACAACTTCTTTTTGCATGTAGACATCACTTTGTGACCTTCCTTCTAATGTTTTAGCTAACTTTTCACATTCATGATGGATTAATTCTGGGCACCTCCAGCCTCCATATCAGCAGCTTGTATATTAGGGCACACTTCAGCTCAGGCAGCCATTAACACTTGCTCCAGACAAAGAGTTTTTCTCAGTATTTGTCTTCTGAATGAATCTGACAAGTATTCGGCAACAACTTACAGACAAATGGCTTCTTCATCA
This sequence comes from Lissotriton helveticus, assembly GCF_964261635.1. Taxonomy (NCBI): domain Eukaryota; kingdom Metazoa; phylum Chordata; class Amphibia; order Caudata; family Salamandridae; genus Lissotriton; species Lissotriton helveticus. The sequence goes on along the minus strand of NC_136071.1, from coordinate 569,828,578 downwards.
TTAAATTAATTGAATGTACAATGTCTGGTGAGTGTCAAGTCTCTCCACAAATTCATCAATGGTTTCACCAACTTTCTGGCATTCTCGGTTGAAGGTGTATTGCTCACAATCAACATTTGTCATTGGATTAAACTTGAGATTCAACACTTCTTTAATCTGATTATATGTGACATTTGCCAGTTTGCTGCATTTTCTTTATGTCTTCTTTTACACCATCACCAGCAAGATATTTGAAATACTTGACAATCTTTTTATTATCAGTCTATTCAAGTGCATCAATGAAGTCATCAAATGTTTCTATCTAATCTGTCCATCTATTGCCAATATTGTGCTTTTTGGTGGTATCAAAATGGGGTTGGCTTCTGGAAAGTAGCAGCATTGTACTTATTTTTGGGAGTGGCTGACATTGAAGGTGGAGCTCTCCCTTGGCTGTTCATCTTAAACCTGTTTATGTGAGCCATTTCCAAGGCCTTGAGATGTGTTGGCCTCTGGAGCATCCTTGATGACTTTTGTAAAGCCTCCATAAACACCCATCACTATTCTGAAGATATCTGAGATTGTTGGTTCTGTACTTCAACTGTTACACGTGGCATGCACAAGCAGTTTGCTTCGACCACGGCAATCTCTCTGGGAGAGCACTGTCGATCTTTGGATTACATATCCCCGAACTCGTCGCTAGTTGTAAAGTCCTCCCCAGCCTGGGTACCCGCAAAGGACTATGCCACACACGGAGCTTTGACTTTTATGCCTCTATTCACCTGTGTGTAACTGTGAACCTAACATTCTAAACAATCCTTCATAGCATTCTGCTCTAACACTTACATCACAGTTCTACGAAGTCCATCAGGAGCCAAAAGGATTCCATCCTTTCTAACTCGCAAGACACTACAACTGTTACTCTCATTAGCACTAATTGCATACTGTGAATATGATATGGGTCATATTTTTTGAGAACATGGTCCTTTCATTCTTTCATATATGTATCAAACAGATATTGGCAGGAAGTATGATCTAATGAAACATTCCGAATTATATAAATGGTTATAGCTTTGGAGAATTAACTTGGCCCACCCTAACGGTGTCTGGACATTTAAACTACTTATAAGTATGTAAATACGAGATATACTAAGTAGTCTGTTAGCTTCTTGTAATCTAGTTTTATTCAGGTTTAAAGTATTCATGGGTGGGACTAATTTATGACTTATTGAAGCAATGATTTCAGCATAAATTTCATGGTGACTTGCTGCATTTACCTTTCCGAGATGTTAATTGCACTTTGGGTTTCTACAAATGTGTGTATATATACATATGTTTAACATTATTATTCACAGTTTTTTGTGAAACTTTTATTGTCACCGCCCTATAGAATTCCATCTTTGTAGGAATTACACTTTTTGGCTATTTGTCCTAAATATGGACTCTATTTTCAATATCCAAGAAATGATGGGACTACTTCATTTGCATTCACTGCCTAACTGTTTGACAGTTACATTGCCTCTCCATCATTGTATTTATGTAGCCATGTAGCCAAAAACAATCGCTTTGTTAAACTAAAAAGAATAAATCTGTTTTGCGCAGGAAACGTTCTCACCATACAGTCGCACGTTTCTAGACATTTGATCATTTAACAAGACTTGAGTGTCAGCACTTACAACTAATACAGCAGTATTTTAAAGTTAACCACATTATGCTTTAAACTATGCACGCAACTGTATAAAAAAACTGTGAAAATCAAGAATTGACATTGCTTTACGAAATGTGGGTTAAATCAGCAAATTAACTGCTGCTTCATAATCAATGAACCTCTAAGAACAACCTCATTATACTGAAAGTGCATTTCAAGAGAAATCATTCAGAATTACCTAAACTGAGAGTAAACAGTTTTCCGGAATGAGGTAGTGTGTGGGCAAATTGGCAATAGTTAGCCCCAGCTTTGACAGTCACAATCAATGCTTAGTAAATGGTTGGATCCACTGAGAAATATGGGGGCTGATGTATGAACAAATAGTCAGAAAAAGCAGTTGCAAATTGTGCACCAACTTTTTGCAAACAGTATTTTATTTAGCAAACCAACCTAAGTACTCTAGGTCAGTTCACAAAATAAGGAATTGCAGAAGTGTGCAGAGCGACTTCCCTTAATAAAATCTATTAGACAAGTCACCATTTGTGACCCCTTGAAACTGGCTAGATTGACTGGGGTGGTGGCCTGTAAAGAACAGCATGCCACCATCCCTGTAATTGTATTTTCAAATTGGATAACCCTTTTATTTTTTTAAAGAAACCAAGGCTCCTTTAAAAGAAGGTTTTCCATTTTTGGAAAACTTCAGTGAGAGCAGGCAGGAGTCCTGTGGATGCCTAACCACCCCCAAAGCTGCCACCCAATTTCCAAAGGGGCTAAGGTCCGAAGAAGATCGGAATTACAGTCACAAATATTGGATAAATACCATATCAACCTGCATTTTGGAAGGACTTGCCCATTACACACCCCTTCCAAACTGTGATGTATGCATCAGAGAATATAGTGGAGCGTGTCCCAAAAGGTTTTTTGAATCACAAAATGTTTTTTGAACATGCGACTAAATGATATAGGGCCACATGTGCGAGGGCTTTTAGCGACCGCAAACATAATATCCGGCCGTTTGCAACTGCTAAAGAGCTATTTGGCATGCATCAACCCTATTTTGCGAGTCAGTAACCTATTACTGACTCGAAAAATAGGGTCTGTGAGCTAGTATAAGGAAGGAGAGTTTCAAGGGCATCCCTTCCTAATAGCAAATTGCAGAAGCATGTATCAATGTTTTGTGACCTGAAAGCAGTCACCAAACATTCATATTTAACCGACTCTGTGAAGGAGGTGGGAACCCATTTGTAAACCGGAATGAGTCTGCAAGGGATCTGTTCCCCTTTGTGTATGTGGGTGGCAACATTTTTTAAGAGCAGGCAGTGGTCCCATGGACCACTGCCTGCTCTTAAAAAATTAAAAGGAAAGGCCTTTTAATTTAAAGTTCAGTCTGGACTGTTTCCATGAAGCACAGGGTCAAGACTGATTTGCATATGGCTGGGTCCGAACTGGGGTGGTGTAGTGGGCAAAAGAACGATGGATTTAACCCAGATTTTTTGACTAGGGGAGGATGTTTGAATTGTCGGCATTCGGTCCATCATTTGTTTGCTGTAACAAATGATTATGAAGATGTCAGGATGGGAACCGCTGTCGCTTTTCAGCGGTCCTCCCGCCTGCTTTATTGGCAGACCGACAGCCTGATCAAAAATTCAGTGGGTACACCATTGCAGGACTGCCACCACTGCCGACATTTCTCCTACTGTGGCAGCAGAGGGGGCCTATGGATGCTGTCCCTTGCAGCTCACCGCCCGCCTAATCACGACCTGCCTTTATGCTGACCTGCTCCTGGCGGGGATACCGCCATGCTGAGTCAGTGGAAAGACAGGTAATGAGCTGAAGTAATGGCTCGAGGGAAATGTGCCTATATGTAATGTAGCTGGTGCTCATGTAATGCCCTCCAATGCCTTAAGGTCGGGTGCGCACAATGTTTTACTTGCACAACAAAATGCAAGGAAACAGTGCACCAAACTGGCTGGAGGTACTGCATTATGGCCGGCACTGGCTTCCGACTCATTTCCAGAGCCAAAGCGTGCCGCTGCCATGACTCCACCACCCACACACCACAAGCCCTCAAGGAGACTTGTAATAAGGCAGTTGGGATGCCGCTGGCTTAGCACCCTTTCTGGACCGCCGCGGCGGTGGGCCAGCGGTAAGACCACCTAAGTCGTAATCAGGCCCTAAGCCTTAATGAGAAAATCTGGAGCAGCCGAAGGCACGAAAAGTATCCGGCTAACAATTGGACCTAAAGCAGGCAGAACATTTTTGTTTGTCCTGTTTTGAGTTTTTTGCACCAAACCAACTGTGTTAGTGGGAACTCACCCATTAGCTATCTGACTTTGGATCAACATTTCTAGATACAGCCTGTTGCCTTGCTAAGCTGAAAGCATTTTCCTACTTTCTGCAAACTTAGTTTGAATGTAGCATTCTTGACAGGGCTGTCCTGCTTGGCGTATCTGACTTGTGGATCTAACACAGTCTGTTTTAAAGTGTGCCTAAGTCTGGGTCCACTGTGACCATTAGAACTAAATACTTTTTATGAGAAGGCAAGATGGCGACAGCTTGGAGCTTTGCGGCGTCCCTTCTACCGAGTCCCGCACAGTGATGTAAAACAGGCCTCGAGAATCTTGAAGGTTACCGCTTACCTGCTACGACTTCAACTGCGAGTGGAGCCTCGCAACCTTTGGCGGTGCTGGTCTGGTTTGCCGACTTTGGATGCGTTGCCGCTCGGGCGCCCTGCTTAGCTTTCGCGGCTCCGAGGTTGCTCACAGCGGGTGCACGCTGTCTTGCCGGTTTGGGATTTGCGGAGCTGCGGAGCGGCTGGGAGATACAACGAACTGTCAGAGAAAGGGGCAGGGGCAGCACACAGCAAGGTGGCTCTCAGAGCTCTACCGCCCAAGGAATGGGCTGAACGTTTGCGCTTCTCCCTCTGTTTGTGGGGAAATCTGGTTTCTACTGCTGGTTGTGAGTTAGTAAGAAAAGCACGAAGGGCGTTTGGCAGTATTTGGCTGCTCACCTCCACTAAAATGGCCCCTAAAAATGCCAGATTACTGAAGAAGCAGAAAGAGGCAGCAGCGTTTAATGCTGCCCAACTTAGGCAAGAGCACTCACCTGCAACAGGGGATACTAGTCTGAGTAAAACTCAAGAGAGCCGAACTCAGAAAAAAGTACAGGATTCTGGGATGGTCAAACGGAGACTGCTGCAGGAGAAAAACCAGGCAGTCAGCAAAAAAGGCAGCGTCTCAAAAGTTCCGGATCAGACAGTTATGGCTCCCGGAGTAATTAAATCGGTTTCTACATCCACACCACCTCAGCTGGCTATCACTGCATTCTTTAAAGCCAGGGAAGGACTTGTAAATGGGGAGGTCAAGGTGAAGATAGATGCCGCCACTGTTGGCCTAGAAGGTACTCCCCAAGGCAACGAGGAGATTCAGGCTTTACAGGAGACACAAGGGCTGCTGTTGGCCTATGAAGCTAATCCGGATATATCTTGTGCAGTTAGGGCTGTTGAGCATTCACTACCACAGACGACGAGGACGTCTGCCCTTCCCCCAACTAACAAGCGCTCTATTTCTCCACCCGAGGCCGAGGCACCATGCTTATTGTCAGCTCAGGGAGACGACAAAGACACAGATAAACAACCTTGAAAAGAGAATACGTCAGGAGTTATCTCGAATGGGCCAGACACATTTTTTTCATTGACAGAAGACTCCCATTCAGAGACTTCGGACTCCAATCTGGAATACTCTGTTTCTGAGCACAGTGGTACTACCTCGGGATCAAGCACAGTGGAAGCCCCTGATACAGCTCGTAGGCAACTTAAAAAATCTCGGAGGACCTCTAAAGTCTCAAAGGGATCTAAAGAAACACGGAAGAAAAAAAAAAGTGGAGTCTCTGGACTGAAATGGGACTACTCAGATGCTGGATTTTCTCCCCCTTCAGGATTGGCTGCAGTTTCCGCGGATCCTTCCCTGTTGGAACATCTCGGCTGTTCTGCCCCAAAGGAAAAATCATTGGCGAGTCTTATTCTGGAGACCATTAAAGAGAATCGTGCAGAAACCAGAGCAGATGGTAAAAAGGCAAGACAAGGTACAAACCAACTGGAGGGAGCAATTCGGAAAGTAGGTCGTAGATGTGGGGAAATTTGCGAAAGGCTGGATGCTATGGAAGTTAGAACTGTGGCAGTCGAGAAGGATCTGGAGGAGGTGAAGGAGCAGAAAAATATTCATGAAGCCCAACTATCTGATGTAATGTGGAAGCTCGAGGACTTAGAGAACCACCAATGTAGAAATAATCTAAGAGTTTTGGAATTTAAGGAAGGCATAGAAGGAAACGATATTCGGGGCTTTATGCTTAGTCTCTTTAGGGAATCTTTTCCGGAGCTTAATGGCTGGAACTGGGAGCGAGAAATCCAGAGGGTTCATAGATTCCTCTTTGTTAGCCTGAAGATGTCAAATAGAGATACCATGAAAAACCAAATGAATAGAGATACCAGTCAGCCTAGGGCAATTCTGGTATTTTTTGGCAACATCGCACTTAGGCAGTCCATCTTTAAAAAAGCTCGCCCCGCGGCTAGAAGGCAATTTAGGGCCGTCTCTTTCTTTGTACGCCCAACTTTTGTCATATAACCGTGGAGTGGAGGTGGCGTCTACGGCAATTAATAAAACAATTTCAGAATGCAGGGTTTGAGGCGTACCTACTGGCTCCAGCAAGGCTAAAACACTTAACAAAGGGGGCCATCAGATTTTTCACTTCTGAAATTCTAGCCAAGGAGTATCTCGACCAGGTTCATGGCAAGAAACAAAAAGAGTAAGAATGATTATAAATAGCCTCGGCTTCATTTAGGGGTCCTCCAGGCCTTTTCTCTTTAGTTTTGTCTTTCTTTTCCATGTGGGGAGGAAGGGAGGGGGCGCCGTGGCGCTATGTGCTTTCTCCATCACTCAGACCTGGGAGGTCTGTTAGCTTTCATGGGATGGGGGGTGGGAGGTCGGGAGGAGGGAGTAGGGGGGAGGGCTAGGGAGACGAGGGGGGGTTTGATGTTTTTTTTTTGTTTTGGAGGTGAGTACAATCTACAGTTGAATGAAGCTATATTTTTCAGTTTGAATTTTTGTTTGTGTAAAAATGGTGAGGGCGCCAAATTAAAGATTCAGGGCTACCTTGGAAATTCAATCTGCATTGCATGTTGGGATGCCCGGAAGTTTTGGTTTAATTGTGCTGGGATTCTTTGTAGGTGTGTTTTTTTAAGGAATAATGGCTAAAATGTGCATCACCACCATGAATATCTGCGGCCTCAATGATGGGAGCAAAAGAAGAAGGGTACAAGAAGACCTTAAAGTTCTACGGGCAGATCTGCTGTGTCTTCAAGAGACGCATATAGCTTGTAAAGATTATAAAATACTCAATACTATAGGGTTTAAGCTGATTGCACATAGAACTCAGGTTGTCAGGACTGAGGGAGTTGCAGTTTTGTCTAGAGATAAAAAAAATTATCTGTGACAGAAAGATTGTTGATAAGCATGGAAGGTGGATAATTATGGAAATTAAGTCTGGGGCTGGGGCATTCACATTGTGTTCAGTATACGCTCCCGTCTTAGATGATCCCTCAGTATTGACCCACTTATCCGTCGAGCTCCCCTCTTGGCCCCCTCCTTATTTGGTGTGTGGGGATTTAAATGTGAATGGATCCAGGGGGGGAGACGGGGCAGCAAGTACAACTCACAAGCCGCAAGTTTGGAGGGCATTGAAGGATTTATTTAGAGATGTAGGCTTGATTGATGCATGGTCTAACCTGAGGGGCACTGATCCGGGATATACATACTATTCAGCCCCACATCAAAATTTCACTAGGCTAGATTATTTTCTGGTCTCACCATCTCTTTTGAAGGAGGCTTGAATAGAATTGTGTCCTAGGGTCATGTTCGATCACAACCCGGTAATGTATGAATTTTCTTTAGCTGGGGCAATTAGGTCACAGAAAAAATGGACTTTTGAGAGAGCTCTTCTTCTGGATCTGGAGTATGTAAATTATATGAGAGGGTGGATTTGCAAATTTTTCACATTTAATAAAAACACTGCACCCCCAGGAATGCTATGGGATGCCTTCAAAGCCTAAGTTGAAGGGGAGACTTTGAGATTTAGCCTTAATAAACAAACAAAAAAGCGTTGATCAAATTAAATATCTTTATCAGAAACTAGCTCGCTTGGTGACTGAGTTAATCTCTGTCGTGAATAATGGTAGGGACTGTTCTATAATCTCAGATTCAATTATGGTGACTAAAGCCACCTTAAATGATTTTTATGCAGACAAATTGGTTGGCAAGTACCTCGCTAACAGACAACAATGTTATGAGTATAGTGAGACAATAGGGCGATTACTGGTAGTCAGGTCCAGACAACAGACTGTGGCGGGGCATATAGAACAAATTAGGAATATGCAGGGGGATATATTGTCCGATGCCACCGAGATCAGAGAAGCCTTTAAAGAATAATATGGGGTACTCTATTCTGCGGCAGCCCCGCTGGCCGAAGATGATATTACTCATGAGTCTGACTTTCCACCTAAGGCGAGACTATCACAGGAGGAGGCTCTTTCTCTGGGAGCCGAAATTTCTCAAGTAGAGCTACAGAGGGCACTGTTAGATCTTCCCTCTGGCAAGGCCACTGGCGCAGACGCTATATCTCTTGAGTTTTATAACATTTTTTACAAGGAAGTTTTCCAAGAGATTTTGGATCTGTTTAAAGAAGTCAGGGTTGGGGCTAGCACTCCGGCATCATGGGAGTCGGCAAATATCATAATTTTTTTAAAGAAAGGGGAGGATTCTTTGAACATGGGGTCTTACAGACCAATAACATTGTTAAATAGTGATGTGAAATTATATTCAAAGATTTTTGCATCAGGTTTGAATAAAATTATGCAGCATTTAGTGTCAGCATGGCAGCATGGTTTTATTCAGGGTAGGGGGACGGACATTAGGCATCTCATTTCACTATTTGATGCAGCAGACGTTTTAAGGAAACCAATGGCGGCAGCCTTTTTAGACACCATAAAAGGCGTTTGACCGTGTGTCATGGAGCAATTTGTGGAGATGCCTGGAAACCAGTGGCCTGTGCTCTGGGTTTATTAAAGCTATGCAGGTTTTGTACCATAAACCTACAGCACGGCTACAGATCATGGAAGGTGAGTCACAGCTTTTGTGACCACTAGAGGCATGAGAAAGGGGTGTCCATCTCCCCCCTGTTATTTGCGATATATATGATCCCTTTATGAGGCGTCTTGAGGCTTCGGCGAATATCTCCCCATTTAGCTTACAAGGGTAGAGATACAAAACTATTGGCATATGCCGATGACATGACCATAATTACTTCTGAGCTGGGGAGTGCTCTGACTGAAGTTGAGACATTGGCTGAGCAGTTTGGGACGTTTTCTGGCTATCGTCTGAACAGGGAAAAAACCCAGATTCTAGTTAATAGGCATATCTCTTCTGTAGATAGTAGGATTGTAGAAGAGGCCACATATTTGGGTATACGAGCAAGAGCCAAAGTCGAGGATATTATAGAGGCAAATCTTTCCCCCATAATTAGCAAAATTAAGACCGAAATGTGCCGCTGTGACATTCTAAAGCTCTCGATAATTGGCAGATGTAATCTTATTAAGATGGTGACTCTGCCTAAACTATTATATATTTTTCGCATGATCCCTTTGGAAATTCACAATGCATGGTTTAGGCAGATTGAAAGGGATATAGCCAGATTTATATGGTCTTATAAATGGACACTCAGATCAAATATATGTTTTATCTCTTCCTAGGGGAAGGGGCGGCATTGGTTTGCCTAATTTTAAATTATATTATTTAGCAGCATCTCTAAAATATTATCGGCCTTTATTTGGCATCACGGAAAATGGGGACACTGATTCCAACTATGTGCCCTCTATATTTGAAAACCTGATTAGTTCATGTGCTAATGACTGTTTACTAAAAATATATGAGGCCAACTATTTCAAAAAGACTCGCTTTAAGACTCTCATAGCAGCATATCGAAACTGGGCCTGGATAAGAAAGGAAATAGGGCTTGGTAGATTTAGTAGATATACCCCATTATTAGATAATAATCAGATACCGGCGACATTGGCAGACAAATATTTTCAGAGGTGGGGGAATGCAGGAGTTTTTAGGATAGGCGACCTATTGGTTGGAGAACAGATTGCCTCTTTTTACATAATTATGGCCAGATTTAACATTAATCGCCGGGACTTTTTTACGTTTTTACAGATAAGGGATTTTCTTCTCAAGAAAGTGGGTGGAACATCGGGGTTTTCAGTGATCCCAATGCTGGAAGGCCTTACTGGTATATCTGGCCCGTCAATCACATTGGTGTATATCATTTTGCTCGAGGGAGTACATGACGATATTGAAAAGCACTTACTGAAATGGCAGGCCAGGTTGGACGTTGTAGATTTGTGTTTTCACAAATCAATAGAAATGGCGAATGCGGTGCTATGCACGACAAGTCTACGGGCCCAACATTTCAAGACTCTTTACGATCTATATATTACTCTGGCTAAAATTGTCAAATGGAGTGGTACTGAAGGCAACCACTGTTTTAGGTGTAATAGCCATGCGGTGGACATGACCCACATCTTCTCTACATGTTCTAATTTGGACACATTAAGAGGCAGGTTTCAGGGTTCTTGCATTTTGTTTTGAAAAGAGAAGTACAGCTGTCTCCTCAGCTTATGTTATTAGGTGTAACCGCACAAGAATGGGCTAAGTTCGCGCATGACAAGACTCCTTTCAATTCAATTCAATTCAAGAAGACTCTGGTGAGGAGTTGGTATTTTTAGCTATGTCTGTGCTTAGATTATGTATCGCCCCAGCTTGGCTAGATCCTCTATTTCCAACCTTCGGGCAAAGGAAAGCTCAACTCTTACATATCTTTAGCTTGGAAAATGCACTTTATGCACAAAAAGGAAGGAAAGGGAGAGCTAAAGGGCTAAAGATATGTAGCCCGCTCAAAGACTGGGTGGAAGGATTAAGCTAGAAAATGTAGCCTTGATTATAGGATGAATTTAATGATAATTGTTGATGCTTTCCCAACCCCCTATCTGTATAATGTACGTGTCTGTCGTTATCCGTCTTATGCCTAGCTGTAAATTCTATTAATTTCTTTGTTTCGCTTTTTTATTTCATTTTATTTTATTTTTATTGTTTATAAACTTAATGGCGTTATGACAATGAAAAAGCAAGCTTTCGTTAATTTTGTTGTAATACGTTTATCGGTATTCCTCTGTATGTTTGTTCATGTAAGAAAAAAAATATATATATATTTTTTTAAAAGGACTTTTTGAAGCTATCTTCACTTAAAAAATGTAAAACTCATATCGCCAGTTCCCCTTATTGGATATTTGTTATTTCTAAGTCATTTTGTTTAATAACGTAAACTTTATTTTTCTACATTGGAGTGGGATTGTTATTGGTTGGTGTTTACTGCATAAATACTTTACACAATGCCCTAAATCAAACTTGTCTGCTCTCAGCCATAGCTACCAGAAACTTGAGCTCAGGGTAATTTTGAGTTATTTGGGTTCACTCTGACCAGATAGCTTTATTCTTTGAGATGGGTGACCACTTACCCCAAATAATAATCCACTTTCTTAAATGTAATAGCATTATTCGGATAACTGAGAAAGAGATTAAAGAGTGGTCCTCATTTTATATTTAATTGTCAATTTTGAACCCTTTTTTTCGACATTATATAGCTGGCAAGTTATCAGAGTAAACCAATCTGATAAGTTTTCATAAACCTTGATCCTCCCCTAACACATACATCTTGTCTCAAAACAAACTCTTTTTAGGAGAGCGAAAATTGTGGACCATGTTTAAAAAAGCTGTTATAGTGACGGTCCATGAAAAACCTGTGTTGAAAACCCCACTTAAGTAACCAGATCTATTCACTGTGAATAAAAGTCTCTAAGCATAATTAAAAAGGAAATGGCAGGGTAACAGTCTGGATCATTAGAAACCCTCTTATGGACATGCAATTAGACTAACAATAATGAACAAACCAAAGGCCCACTCCTCTATATTGTTAAAATATAACTAAAAACTGGCCCATCAAGGGTAGTTACTTCTGTATCCAAAGCATTACTATCCCCGTTTACTCATGCAACACATGCTCTTAAAAGGCTATTTATTTATTTGAGTTAATTTTCCAGTTCTCTACATGTATCTTAGAACTGCATGCTAATGTAACTGTCTTTAAAACTGATGAGTGATTCTTTTATGTAACCTATCTCTAAAAGAAAATGCCATGTGTATGCATGATCTCCCATTTTTTTCTTTTGTTTAATTTCCTTTACTTCCTTTTATCCAGAACATGCGAAACCTGGTAAAATACTACTTGTTAAATCACTATGAAATTTCCTTTCATTTGCTTTACATTCTAGATCAAAACAGGGAAAATGAATGTACTGTCCAATTATGTACCTGAGTAAGTTGGATATGATGCAATCCAGTTGGTGAAATTTTATGGTTGCTTCTTGGTCCGCCCCTACTTTTCTTTTTGAAAATACCTGTTTCGAACAACAGAAGCACCAAGAGTCAGCAGGAGCCAGAGGCCTCAGTCAGGAGTCAGAAGCAGAATCATACCTCTTCCCCTGCTCCATTAAATTTCACCCACAACACTTTAACCCCCACATTCAACCCCCAAAACACTTATCCCTACACATCTTTATCAATTTAGTTCATAACTTAGACACAGAGCAATTTTCTTCAAACAGTGGGAGCAGGAAAGTATTGCGACTCTGATCCTAGTATGTTCTGTCAAAACCACAGCGACAAGGGCAACTACAAAGTCTACTGCAGTTGCTGCATTAATAGCTGCCGTCACCACCATTGCTCTCACCCTCACTTGAAGCACTCCAACAGACAACACCTTAACCTATGTATACTCTTTAGCCATGTTTAGCTGTAGCAAAAACTTCTGGCATGTCTTGCGGTTGTTTGCATGTCTTTGCTGGGTCAAGAAGCAAAAGAACCATCACCGCAGGAGGATCAGGAGGAGGTGGGGTCAACAACTGATATAGAGAGGCCCAAAACCCAGCACCGACAGCCAAAATAGATCATCCCTTACACATTAATGTACCGCCCGCTTCATTGGTTTATGCAGTTCCCAATAATAATCCAGTTCCAGTCATTTCCTCATGCCAGCAGTGTGGCGAAAAGGGGGCAATGACATACCAAGTTCTCACTTGCAGCTCCAGCTCTCAGCATCATCCTGCAGAAGCATCAGAAGATTATTACATCCACAGCAGGGACACCAACATCACCACTGCAAGTCCCTGCTTTTAACACAAACACTGCTTCCAGCACCACCAACACGTTCACCACTCAACCATCTGCATCTTTACAGCACCCTCACCATATGATGTTTTTGTTCCACAGCTTATAATAGTAAGTAAGCATGTCAGATCTGCTCACCACGCCACTGAGCCTTTCTTAGCCTTTGCCACGATGTTTTCTCAGCTGCATGGGCAAGTACTGGCATGTGGTGAGATGCTATATGATGCCACCACAAAGTGCAGTTCCTTTCCCTTCAGGAGGAAGAAAATGGAAACCCATCAGCAGAAGACAGCAGTTGGAACTTGAAGCAGTAGTGGTGGCAGACATTGCAGCACCAACGACTGAGATGGTCGAAGTGATACTGACATCAAACATGTAGGTTGATTGCATCCAGTGAGCAGTGCTTTACATTGACCAGATATACTGATCGTGCCTCATTATTTTGCTTTGCAATATATTATCTTCATACTTGGTGTGCATACCCTGCCAGTATAGTCTCTGAATTCTTTACTAATTTTAAATTTGATTTCCTTTTTTCTTTTGTCCATGTATTATGTTTTGTGTTCCTGGATGATTGGACAGTGTGTTGGTGTGGACAACAGGCTGGAGTGAAGGGAGGCAGCATGAAGTCTGTTTCTCTCTCTCTCTGTGTTCTCTCTATCACTATTCAGAACAGACTAACAGAGCTTTGGTGGTGGAACCGGACAGGGTTGAACAAGAGAAGGTTTTGGGGCTCCATTTGAAAAGGCAATCTGTTCCTTAAATTTCTCTTTCTCTTCTTTGCCTCTTAGGTATGTGGCTGCTGGGCAAGAAGAGAGGGTCATAGAAGTGGGCAACAGAGCATAGCGATTAGCAAGCATTGTGGAAGAAAAAGAGGGTGGGCAAAAGGGTAAGTCAATGTGTCTTACTCTTCCTAACAGCATCTTAATCTCGTTTGCCTCCTAAGGTTGTGGCCTATGAAACATCGCCTCCCACTGCTCACAAGAGTTTGAGAGTGAAGTGAGGAAGGGCAGGTTCGGACTAGGATGGAAAATAGGTTTTGGCGCCAAAATAAAAGTGCAAATTGCCTCCAGTTAGCAAAATATAAACCTAAGAAAGTGGCCCACATTTGAAAATAGAAGCTGTTCTAACCTTGCAAAGACAAGCCGTGTAGCTGCTTTGCTAGGTATGGGAAACTTCAAGCATTTGTGATTGCTGCAGGCAATGTTTGTGGTGAAAGCAGATAACTCAACAGTAAAACCCGACCCACTAGACTATAAACAGGCGTCAAACAAATGTGTATCTTCCTTTGGGGCTGCAGGAGCTGAGTGGCCCACTGAACCTAGAATATTGCTGTATTTCACAGTGTAAACAGCAGCCAGGGAGTCCATTTGCTTACTTGCACTAGGGCCCATAACACACTGGCTAAGCCACTGCCCACAAACGGTCAATAAACGAGCTCAGGCCGTGACTTGTCATACAGCCCTTTGGGTACTGCTGGATTGCCATATAGGCTAGTCCGACCCTGAGGAATGAAGAGAAAAATAGGAGATCTGCATATTGCCACCGGGATGTTCAAACACTTTGGTCATTTTGTGTTGTATGTTTTGCATCATGTGATTATTTACACTGTTGTATTTTACTATTCAGCATTAACATTTCTACAGGAAATAGCTTCCAATTGAGTGTGGAATTATTGTCATTATGTTGTGTGCACTTTAATTCTGTTTGAACTTTGCATTCATTATTGTAGGAACTACATTAATTGCGTTTTTCACATTTGCAGTTACCGTTGTATACAATTCTATAGTCTTTGTATGTACAACAATTACATACTAGAGCTAAGTAATGGTGTGCAACATTATATGTTTGTTAATTGTTCCTTCACAGTTTCACAGAGGACATATTCATATCCAGCTGCACTAGCTGAGGTTGACTCTCGGAGATGAATTGTGTTCTTCTCAGAAAGGGCTTGAAGGTATACGTTTTTGGGTACCAAGCGCTGGTTCTTAGGGTATATCAGCCTCTTTACTCTGCTTCCATGCACCCAAGAGAAACCTCCTTTCTGCTGACCTCGCTCTGGCCACCATCCCACGCATCTACAAGGCCAGAACGGGTGGAAAGTCCTTCTCCTATCTCTCAGCCAAGACCTGGAACGACCTCCTCCTCCACCTCCGGCAAAGCCCTACACTGCTCCAGTTTAGGAAGGACCTCAAGACCTGGCTCTTCAGATGAACACAGCATCCTCCGGAGTGGCCACCCCCTAGCACCTTGAGACCCTCACGGGTAAGTAGTTGCACTGGACGCTCCTTCGCTGGAGCAGCTGTGCGCACAACAAATATCGATAACATAACAAACCCCAGATTGATTGTTGGCAAGCAGATAAGCCCCCTAGCAGCAGTGAACACCATCTCTAACTCAAAACTAACCAGAATGCAACTTAGAGCCTCCAAAGTACCACACCATAGTATGGGCCACAAATCCCTCGAAGTTTTAAAACACAACTGTGGCCCCCAAGAAACACCTATTTGTTCGTTAATATTTATGTAGTCTTTGGCAGGGGCATAATACATGTCCCTGTAGCTCCTGCAGCACAGTGGGGCCCCCATTAAGCCCAAAGCCAATTAATATCTGTGAGATATGGGTGACTCAGGGGCCTCTTATCAAATTCTGCCCCTCTGTGGTGAGAATCCACACATTGAAACATGCCCAGTGCTGGGCAGCTGGGAATGGATCCACAGTCCACAATCACCAATATAAGCAAAACCAGTGCTCACAACATTTTCCTGGCCTTGTCAACTTGAAGCCATCTGCCTCAGACTCCATGTTCACATCGCTTTGCATTTAGGCTCATAGAAATAAATGACCATAGTCTCGAGTCTGAGGAGCTAGTTGCTCAGCAGCGAATAAGGAAGAGAAGCATGGGTACAGATGATAGGCAACAAGTGGTTGTCATTACCTTTCAGCTGGTGAATATTTGACTTAGCAGTGGAGGAAAAGAAGAATTTTCAGTCCCAGGAACTTGAGTTCAGAAGAAGAGTGCTCACATTTGCTAGGTGCAAATCTAATATGTTTATTTGAAACAGGCTATTCAATGCCAGAATTTCGTTATGGACAAAGTGGACTGTATTCACCCTAACAGTGGTCTCCTCGAAAAGTCTGAGCTTTCCAAAGGGTTGCCATTAAGGCATTGTCAGCAAATGCCGTAGAGTGCTTTGCTGCCATTAACTAATCTATAAAGGCAACTCATTTCTCCATGAGTCGCTCTTGCATGTACAGTGCAAAGTTCCACAGTGCACCAGAGGCGCAGTACAAGTCAGAAATGTTTTTTCGAATTGCAGTGTGCGTTGTGTGGCTCAGCCCAATGCAGATTATGGGGGGTGGGGTGGGGGTGGAGGGGGGGGCAAGGAAGGGGAATCTACTCTTCACTCTCAAACAGCCAGGTATGGTGTCAATGGTTTACGAACACCAATGCTACTGCAAACCTTTAAAGGAGAACAAAATACGAAAGGGGGTGGTACCCATTTGCAAAGGAAAAGATGTCCGTGGGGGACACCCTCTTTGTGAATCTGGGCTGTCAGCATTGAGAATCAGAGAACGACCCCCGAGTACGGCTGCATGCCACCCTCTAAGCCTCCCACAGAATACACATTTTGTGACTGTGAATAAAAGGAGTAAGGGCGGAAGGTCTGCTGACTTTTTCTCGCATGACTCCATCCCTATCAGGACCGGACTGGCCTTAGCGACACCGGGCGTTTTCCCAGTGGGCCTAAATGGTGGGGGATGGTGTTTGACCCGTGGAGTCCGGTTTTATTACTGGCGGCTGGTTTTACCGCACTGCTGTAATACCTGCACTCTGTAACCAAAGGAGAGCAGTGCAGCGAGTCGGTATTTATCACTTGTACCAGAACCCCTACCCCTGCTACCGGGACAGGTCTAGCAGATTGCCAGGGCTGATCGCTGTTCCCAGTCCGGCGGTGATCCCTGCATTCACATTTTTTTCAGTAGGATTTGCAGGAAACAAGTCCAAATAAAAGAAGTGGAGGAACTAACCAAGTTATGCAGTATGCAAGGGACATCATGGCACATGACATCACAGTGGGACATCAAAGCTTGTGACATTGCAAGTGGTATTATAGCAAGTGACATCACAGCCCATGACCTTACAGGAAGTGACATCACAAGAAAGAAAGAATTTTTTTAATTGTATTTAGTTAATTAAAACCTTTTCAATATTGTAGCATAAAACACATGATTTAAAAAGAGTACAAAGTCTCAGATGGTTAAAAGGAAAGCTTTCTAAGTATCCATATGATTGGAATGTTTGTGAGAAGTGAGAGGGGGTTCAGTAGATCAGTTCGTTACACTTCACGTATCCGGCTTCAGACCTTTAGTGTCGTATTTCTCAGTGATTTGTAGTAGCTGCAGTGACTTTTGACAGAATCTTGTGGCTCTACAGGCTGTCTGCAATTGTTGACTGTTCAGTGCTAGCATGACATCCGAGCGGCATGATCTAATTTTAAAAAAACGGAATGCGTGAAGGAGAAAGTAACGTCTCAAATTTTTCAGAGAGGGGCAGATGCACAATATGTGCAACAATGATTCTTCCTTTTGGCCACATAGTCTGCAGTCAGTGGTCAGCCATGATTGCTTCCATGCTGGTGTGTGTTCTTTTAAGATGGAAGTGCCCAGCCGTAGATTTAGGAGAGTCTTTTGGGCGGCAGTGGATATATGGTTAACTAAGTAAGGTTGAGGCTCCATTTTCCCATACGTGGCCAGCACCGTCCACCCGTGTTTTTTGTTCGCTGTTGCTGCTTTATCTAATAGCCATGATCTTTGCTTTGCGGCTCCGTTGGTCACTTTTTTAAAAGCTGCGAAGGTTTGGTTTGTATTCCATGCCTGTTCCAGATTGAGTTCTGACAGGGCATTCACGCATACTGTGTTGCAGTCATTTTTTGATTTTCTGTGGTGATTCATCTCCATCCAACACAGACCCATGAGCGTATCTTCTTGAGCTGCTCTTAGTTTCCAACATGTGTTTAAAATAGCCGCTTGTCTGATTTGATGCTGATTTGTTAGACCAAATTCCAGGCGGATCTGCGATTGGGATACGAACCTCGGGATATGGAAAATATGTTTGAACAGCTCTGACTGTTGCGTGTTCAAGAAGTTTTCATCCTTACACCTGTACAATTCCGACCCGTAAGTTAGAGATGGAAGAAACTTGGCAGCTATTACCTTCAACAGGTGCGAGTTAGAGGGGCAATTCAATTTTATTTTCAGTAGGTTTAGTGCAAAACGTAATTTGTTTGCCTGGGCCTTTCTGTGCAATTGGTGGTCTTTCAGGGTCCATCTGGAGTCAACAACTATGCCGAGATATTTGTACGAGGCAGACTGCTCTATGATATTGCCTGCAATATGCCATTTGAAGGGTTTCTTCCCTAATCGCGAGGCGAAGCAGAGGATCTTTGTTTTCTTGAAATTGATTTGCAGGCCCTGTGCGCTGATGTAATCGTGGAGCTTTGTGATGGAGCGTTGGAGGCCCATCGGGGTCTGGCTGCACAGTACGATGTCGTCTGCGTACTGTATGCTCCTAATTTTGTGCTGGGCTAGCTTTGGTGGGTCGATTTCTGTCTCTGCGATGTTCTTATCCAGGTCTGCTGTAAAGATAGTAAACAGCGTTGGTGCTAATACGTAACCCTGCTTGAGGCCAACATGGGTGGGTATTTTTCTGGTTATTCTTTCTCCGTTCCCTAGTTTTAATCTTACCCAGGTGGATTAATATAGGTTGACAATTGACCACAACAGCTTTGGTGGTATTTCCCAGGTGGCCATTTTTTGCCATAGTGCCTCCCTCGGGACTGTGTCGAATGCTGCTTTTAAGTAGACAAAACACGTGTACAGCTTGGTAGTTTTCTCCCTTGCTTTGTCGACCAAGAGGTTTAACGCCAGCAGGTTACATAGGGTGTTGGTTCCTGGCCTGAAGCCTGTCTGCGTGATCGGGAGGATTTTTTCGTACGTACCCAGTCTTCTAAGGCCGTCAACAGATTTGAGGCGTAGATTTTGGCCTCGACATCTATGAGCGCTATGAGGCGATAATTAGCTGGATCAGATCTTGAGCCTGCCTTAAAGATTGGGTGGAGGATGCTGCCTCTCCATGATTGGGGAATACTTTCAGACTGAAAAGCAATGTTGTATAGAGGGGTGAGATGTTCCACCCAGAACTGACGATCTTGTTTAAGCAAGGCGTTCGGTCCAGGTGCGCCTTTTGGTCTTAGGTTTTTTAGTACTTTTTCTACCTGAGACGGCGTTATCCAGTTTACATCGAACTGAGGATCCACATCTTGGTTGTTTTTTGGGTGTGGAGTCTGGGGGATTGGACTCCATGCAAGCGTGTTATTGAGTTGTGTGTGTTCTAAGTACTGTATCTAATCGCCCTCAAGTATGTTGGCGTTGGAGTCCTGAGCAGCTCCATTGGCGACTTTGTTTATTTCTGCCCAAAATTTAGCATTATTGTTAGATTGCCAGATGCTAGTTTGGTGTTTTGATTTTTCTAGCCATACTTCTTTTTTGTAATTTTGCCTTAGTTTGTATATTTGATTGGTTATGTCTTCACCCGTTATCTTAGCTGTCGCTTGTATTTTTCTGATTTCTTGGTTTAGAGTCCTTTTGTTGCATGCTATGCGTCCCAGGGACACTTGAGGGGCTTTGCCCAAGATCGATTGATGACTGCAAGGTTTGTTGCCAAATCTTTCTATTAATGTTGTGATCAGGCTTTCCCAGTTGTCCACGAGTGATGGTGGGTCGTCTCCGGTCGCATCAGTTTGGGCGTTGTAAATGTGCGTCATTATCTCTTTGGTGTTGTTGCCGTTCCATACAAGTCTCTTGAGATTGTAGAGGCTTGGGGGTTCGGTCAAGACTTCGTATGCTGCGGCCATTTTATGTTGGAGGCTAAATTCAAATGCTTGTACACTGTGGTCGCTCTCCGTTCTGTGGATGATTTTGTAATTTACGATGGATTGCAAGACCGATAATTCCACAATGGTATAGTCCAGAACTGAGTGAGCTTGTTTTGCACTTCTGGTCGAAGCTGCTGGTTGGTCTTGTGGGAAACGGCCATTCAAAGCAATCATTCCCACCTCTGCGAACATCAAGGCGCACTGTTGGCCGAATGTATCCTTTTTTCGATGATTGGTGACAAGGCTTGGGATTGATCCGCCTTTCCATTTGTTTTGAGACGTGGTTAGAATATGGTCCTTTTGTAACAAGAACATGTTCAAATCTCCTGACGCAACTATCCCGGCCTGCGAGAAGGTAGATTGCATGGATTTGATGAGGGCTTTAAGGGTCAGGATTTTCTCCCCTTTGTTCTTGGAGTCTGGGTGTATATAGATGTTGAAGATTATCATTGGCGAGAGGTCTTGAGCCCTCTGTGTGCCTTTGCCGGGGTCTTGCATCAGATCGATTTTGATACACTGTATCCATTGTTGGCCTGTGTCGATATTAACAAATGACCAAGCGATGCTGGTAGACAGGTAGATTGATAGACCTCCGGCGGCCCTACCCGATAGACCACTTTTGGTTGTTAATAGTTGGATTTCATTGAAGCCATCAATTTGCTGCAAAGCCATTAGCCAGGTTTCTTGTAATAATAGGATGTCGAAAGTTTTTAGAAATTACATTAGTTCAGCTTCGTTTGTTTTGCCCCCCAGGCCATTAACGTTCCAAGAACAGGCTTTCAAAGTCGGTTTTCATGCCTCTTTCCTCCCTGCCGCCGATTTTGTGTTGGGGGTAGAATTTTCCGACATTCATTAGGTCCCCCTGTCTGGCTGTAATGGATGATTCGTAGGTTGGCCCATTCCTCCTTGTTGGTGGCCATACCGCCAACGGCCCCCCGGAGAATTCCGACTTCTTGTTTAGGTCTTTTTTCCACAGGGGCGGCTAGTGGGCCAGGGTATCTTTCCGGCGGCACTGATTTTAATTCAATTCCCCAGTTGGCGAACTCTTCTCTGTATCGCCACACTTCGTTGGCAATTTTGGGGTCCTGCCATGTTGCCACTGTCATTTCTTTCCCATTTGTGTTGGGGATTGTTTTGAATTCAATGCTGTGTATGTGAGTTGTATCCACATGTTTTAGCGTCTCGAACGAGGTGGTGAGTTTTAGAATTGCACTCCGATTTAAGATGTCGTGGTTCCCCCTTGAACTGTAATGCGGTATTAGTTTGTGCTTTGTGAGGCCCATACCGGTTTGAGGAGCGGATTTGGTTGTTTTGCGTGGGTAGTCTGTCTGGGCTGCTCTGATTTGGGCCGAACGGCTGCTTTACCCTCTCGATGCCCCAGACCGCCTGCTGTGCTGTTGGGTCTATTGGGACTAGAGTATGGGGTCTTGGTTGGTAATGCTCTGTTGCAAGTTGGTTCTCTTTGGGACCGAACACCGTTTTCGAGAAGTAGTGTGAGATAGTTTTCTGTTCTGTGTGATGTGTGATGTTTTGGCGCAAGAGGGCCAACCGCCGGTTGTATTGTTAGTTGAGGTTGTTTTGCAGTTGGAATGCATAAATTCTCAATGGCGACTATTGTTGTTACATCCGGGGGCTGGGTCACTAAAGTACGTGAAAGCCCACGGTCCATTTGTTCTTCCTGGTCCGCCTTGGGTGACTCTTCGTGGTTAGCGAATAGAGTACTTTGGTTCTTATCGGCGAGTGTTGATGAAGCTTCGGGGGGCTTAGTCGCTTGCGAACATTTCGAACCCCGATCAGCTTGTTCTTCTTGGTCCGCCCGATCTATATGGTGTGGACTTTGCAATGTCTTACCTATGATAGTGCTGGGTGTTGGTAACCTTCTAGCATCTTTTTTTCCTTGATGCTTATTTTGCCTTGATTTCCTCAATCTTTTACGCTTGCGCTTTGTCAATAGATTGGTTTAGTTAGTTTGCCTATTATATGTTGTTTCCGGTTCTTCTCTCCTCGGGTTTTCAGACTCTACCGTACTTCTGTGGGGATGGGTGCCTTTTATTTGGAGTGGCCCGGAAACATCTTTGCCTATGCCGGGTTGGTTCGGAGTACCTTTTTGATGCTCACGTGATGCTTCGATGGTTGATTCCTCGGTGGCCGTGGGGCGAAGTGAAGAGCAGCCTTCTGTTTTGTCCACCCTTATATCCTCGATATCTGGTGAAGCGCTAGAGGTTGAGATTAGCATGCTTTCTGGGGAGGTTCTGGACCCAAAGGATTCAGAGGTGTAATGAGCATTATTTGGTTTATTTTGAACCTCTTCCAGAATATCAGTTAGAATTGCTGGTAAAGCTTTAAGGTGGTTCATTGTTTCATTGCACTGACATTCATGATACATTGTGTGCGGGTCTTTCTGTACCCGTTCGATGAGGGAATTCAGCTCAAGAATCTTTTTGTCTATGCCCGCAACGTGGTTGGATAAGATTTGCAAGATATCTATCTGCACATCCAACTTTTCGGAATGATGTAGTGGAGCTGTTGAGATGGTTTCCATCATGTTGATGAACGGTGGCCACAATGGTGCATAGGCTCGTAGGCAATTATCTACTAAATGATTTTGGTCTTTGGGGCTGCTCCGTGATTTATCCTTTGATTTGAGCCTTGCAGAGCCCAGGGCTCAGATTTCGCGAAAGTCTGATGGGTCTCGTTGGTCTCCGCCCGTCCCCGTGTCCGGGGTTGGTATTTGTTTTGCCATTTTGATCCTTAACTCGGAGCCCTTAGGGGGAATTATGGTGCTTGTTGTAGAAAGGTTGTAGTGGAGCGGGAATAGCCCTGACATATGGTTTGTTGTCCTACTGGTCGTCTGGCCGGCATTTGCGGAACGGGCATTGGTCGCGTTGTGTGGCTCCTGCAGTTATATGCAAATGCCAGGGATAGTTGTGTGGTTTTGATTTACTTGAGCCTCTGTGCCTGGTGAACCGTCTTTAGACTGTTTTCGATCATTTAAAATCGTCCTGTCATATGGGGATTGGACCTTGATGACGGTATCGATAATGACCTTGTCAGGTGTGTTATGCAAACCATCTTCTGACGGTGTGTGCTCGTCCCATTTCATCATGTCAGGAGGGGACTGCTCCTTGGTGGCGGTATCAGCGATGTCCGGTGTGCCTGATGGGCCCTTATTGTCTTTTCTCAGAGTGAAGCGCAAATCAACCCCGTGGTCGTCTTGGTCCCTTGGGCTAAAGTAAGAGCCTAGACTGAGGGAACGCCGCGTCTCTATGCCGGTAGTCGCCGTTAATGTATCTTTTGATCCCTCGGTATGTTCGTTGCTTGGCGCAACGTTAGGATAGAGGTCGCCATCTTCCTCCCTTGTGTTTATTTGGACTTTCACCTTCAATTAATTCGTCCTTTCGATCGGTTTCTTTCCTGAATAATCCCACAGGTGATATACATTTTCATGGGAGTTGATTCTCAGGGTATTATTTCGAAGCTGCAAGGCTTTTGTTATTGAGGTCGCCGATTGGGATCTTCTTTTGATGTTAGTTGCGGTCGTTAAATTTGGTACATGTAGTGTTGACGGTGCTAACGGGGTGGTTGAGATTAGAAAATCTGTGATCTTGGCATTCCTGATGGCTGAGGTCTTCATTGGTGTTTTATCAGTAAAGACGCTGGCCGTAATATCTTTTACCTCTTTCACCTTTAACTTGTCCGCTGTTAGGTCCTCGTCGGATGAGAGGGTTAGTTCTTCGCTCCTTTTCCGCCGTAGGAGTTGTTTGTTTTTGTTAATTTTCGCTATAGGTTCTGTTCTAATTTTCCCTGATCTCATGATAGGATGCTATGTGACCGTGACCGTGGCGAAGACAGTGGAGTCTCAGTTTGGGACACTAAAGGGAATGAAATCCTTTGTCGTGTAGTCCACTCTGGTTCATATGGCGGGGTTGACTTGATCAAGTCTTGAATTATGTTCTCTGCTGTTTTTCTTGCTGCTTAAGTACTTACTGCTTACTGCTTGTCGGCTCGATGGTGCTTGACCTTGAGCGGTACACCAGTGTCCGAAGTCCAGCCCAGAGAGAGTCCAAGGGAGCCCCCTCTTACTGTGCACTCATGCTGCCGCTGCACAGAGATTCTAGCAGTCTGTGGTTGCGGTTGTAGTTAAGCATGCAGGGCTATGTGTAGGGCTATATGCTCTGTGCACTGTACTCTGTGGGCTTGTTCTAAGTAATTGGTGCCCTGGTTGTGCTCCTTGCCGAGCGGCCCTGACTGTGCCCTCTTGCTCACTTGCTGCCTTAACTTGAGGGACAGGGGCCTGGGGTCTGGGGCCGGGTCAGGGACCAGGGCATCATGGCTGCGGGAAGGCGGGAGAAGGAGACACACCAACCTGCTTTGCTTTGCTGTGGTCCCGCGGTGACCCTCCCGGCAACCCTGGTGCTGGCTGTGCAATTCCCAGGACGGCCTTTGGTATCTTCTTTGGTTTGGATTGAATCCCTCTCCTCTCCGATCTGCACACAAACCCATCCGCGTGGCACGATGGGACAGATACAACCGGACTGCTGTGCTCTCCTCTCCTCCCCTCTCCTCTCCTCTCCTCTCCTCGTGAGCTGGAGGGGGGGTCCGCCACCGGGATGCTGCCAGCAGATGTGGGAAGCGAGGGCGTGGGGGAGATTAGAACTCTCTCTCCGCTGAAAATGAAAATGGTGCTCCGACGGCCTCCCTTGCAGGCGTGGCCGCAGGCTATCTCGGGTGCGGTGGCGGCAGCCGCAGCTTCGCGGCCCCTCTTTGTCGCTTTTGGTGCCTGTGCCGGTGCCGCGTTAAACCGCTGCCCCTCTGCTGTTGTGTGTCGTGAGTCGTGAGTCGTGGGTCGGCTGCGGTGAAACGCCGCCTCGTTTTTTAGGAGCCTCTGCGGCTACCGCGCCGCGCTGCTCCTGTGCTCCTGTGCTCCTCCTGTGCTCTTCCTCGTTTACTGAGTGCCTCCGTACTCCGTGCCGCTCTCACAAGAAGTGACTTCTGATCTTAAGACCTCACACACATGTTTAGCAGGTTTATCAGGAGTACATGTAAGCACATTACAATATTTAACAAATTAGATTTTGCGTTGCAGTCGTGTCAAAAAAGTAATGCATCCTAAGAACAAATTCTGGACCATAACTTTTATACATATTTTTTAAAACTCTTTCACAAAGAAATTGGCAACAAGGAGAAACGTGGCTGTAAATCTGTTCTGCTTAATTGGTTGGAAAGTCTGCATTTTAAAATATCTTATGAGATTAATGCACCTGCTGCAGGAGTCTCTGTGTGCACAGTAAATCTCAGGGAATGATAATGGTAAAATTACTCTGGAGGTTAATGTTTTACTGCAGAGATCTGTGTTTTGTCTAGTCCCAGTTTACCCTCAGCCACGAACGACAAATTTCCCGGATTCCTGGTGGGACAACCTAGGCCACCATCTTGCTCAGGGCGTGCTCTAGTTGTCGGGGGCATTTCGGCATAAATGATGCATGCTGCACGGACGCTGCACGGACGCTGCGCGGACTAGCTCAGTGGGCGCGCTGCTGGCACGTCTAAGGCAAGCCCGTCTGCACCCGTCTGTGCCCCGGAAGCGGCCAACACCAGCTATGCTGCCCTTATTCTGTCAGATTCTTCCAATGTTCACTTGACCTGAGCCACGCGGAAATTATGTCGATTGGGGCCCAAATGAGCATGTGTGGGCAAGAATGGACAGTTTGGGATAATATGTCCAGTACTTGTCAGGTTTGCAACTACCATTTTAATCACTCCTTGGGTTTTACCACGCCCTACAATCATGGCCCTATTATTCCTCAGAACTCCCAGTGTATCCAAGCTGCTTTAATCAATGTACGGTCCATGGTAAAACATGCTCCTGATATTTTCGAGCTGCTGGCTGATAATCAGTTAGCAATAATAACGCGAAAAGGGGGTCCAAGGGAATACTTAACGACCAACAGTGCTACAGCCCTTAAGACTACAGGAATACCAACTAAATAGTAGCAGAGGGTCAGACCCTCAAGAGAGGGAGGAAGGGAAAGGTGTGTCTGTAGACGGACAGCGAAATCATTCACTGGGTACTCTCAGTAGTTTAGAGAAGTTCCCATCAGAGTTCCAACCTGTACCGCCCTACATCATTTGGGAACCTGACACGTTGCACACAGGAAGAGTACCCAATGTAAGATTTGGCTAAGTTTTGCCCTTTCTGTCTTCTGTGTCCCAATGTGTATAGATGTTCAATAGGTATCAGGTGGTGTCTGACAAGCAGTGCTAAATAGTGAAAAACAAGTTGTGTTAAAGAGAAGTGATATAAAATTGGGTAAAAAGGAGGAAAATTAGTTTAATAGGCACCTCCCCTTCTCAACAGTAAAAACAGTGCAAGAGGTAGTGTTAAGAAATAACTACCCTGACGTTCGTAATGGTCGACATGTTTCTGCGGTTTACCTAGGGCCCATAGGTCACCTACTGCTTCATCAGGACCTAGTATGCTACTGCTAAATCTAGTGAATCAACAAAAAAAGGGGGGGGTGAAATGATAATCATCACCTGCAATTCTCCTGTTAACGAGATCCCCGGATGTCACAGTGTAACACACACACCAACATGAAAGAGAAAAGAAAAGGAAAAAAAACTAATGAGCTTTTTCACATATATCATATATATGATAAATACGAGTGGTGCCTTACAGATAACATGAAATAGGACTTTCCCTCGGGTGTCCGTGCTAGGCTAGGACTACATTTCCCTATAGCCTTAGCGCTGCGCCGTGACGTCATTTTGACGCGCAAGCCGTCTCCGTGAGCAAACGGAACTTGTAAATACACGCTGGCCTGTCCGGTCGGTACCTCCCACAGACAGCCCAGAGGGACGTCCGGAGTACCGATGGACAGGTCAGTAACCTGGTGAGACGGCTGTGTGTCTTACGCGTAGTCTTCCTCAACGGCGCGCCTGACAGCGTTTGTTTTCAAACGCCAAACCACTACTAGAGCAGCTCTCGTTACAGACTGCATAACGAAGCGAGTGCGTGCTGCACAACCCTAAGAGATTGTTGGTACACAGGTGTGGTTGCTGAGCCTGGGCTGTAAAATAATAACGAATATCAAACCAGAATATCTTAACATGACATTATGGATTGGCGGGTTCAATCAGCTTCACCCGCATAATTAATCATTTACTTGCTAATTACATCAGTATATACACAGATCAGTAGCGATCTGTTTCCTCAGCCAGATGGTGCTTCCCCTGACTCCCTTTGCTTTTGTTCTGCCCACACAGAGCGGTGCTCCGTCATACCTGCGCTCTGGCCGGGTGAGTTGGGGCTACATTCTCCAGATCATTGGGTGAGTGTATTTTTACTAAAGGTTGTTCCGCCCTCATGTTATACCTACTTGGTGAACATGATGTGATGTACGATAGATTTCTGATTGATTTAATTAAATTAGCAGACATATGATGATACTACATATCACTTATGATATATGTGAAAAAGCTCATTAGTTTTTTTCCTTTTCTTTTCTCTTTCATGTTGGTGTGTGTGTTACACTGTGACATCCGGGGATCTCGTTAACAGGAGAATTGCAGGTGATGATTATCATTTCACCCCCCCTTTTTTTGTTGATTCACTAGATTTAGCAGTAGCATACTAGGTCCTGATGAAGCAGTAGGTGACCTATGGGCCCTAGGTAAACTGCAGAAACATGTCGACCATTACGAACGTCAGGGTAGTTATTTGTTAACACTACCTCTTGCACTGTTTTTTCTGTTGGGAAGGGGAGGTGCCTATTAAACTAATTTTCCTCCTTTTTACCCAATTTTATATCACTTCACTTTAACACAACTTGTTTTTCACTATTTAGCACTGCTTGTCAGACACCACCTGATACCTATTGAACATCTATACACATTGGGACACAGAAGACAGAAAGAGCAAAACTTTGCCAAATCTTACATTGGGTACTCTTCCCGTGTGCAATGTGTCAGGTTCCCAAATGATGTAGGGCGGTACAGGTTGGAACTCTGATGGGAACTTCTCTAAACTACTGAGAGTACCCAGTGAATGATTTCGCTGTCCGACTACAGACACACCTTTCCCTTCCTCCCTCTCTTGAGGGTCTGACCCTCTGCTACTATTTAGTTGGTATTCCTGATAATCAGTTAGACCTGCTCTTCATATCAGAGACATGGCTTAACAAGTCTCCTTGGCCATCCATGCGGGTTATAAAATAGCCAGGGTTGAGTGCAAAACAGGTAGAGGTGGCGGGGTTGCAGTAGTATTCAAGGAAACCTGGGTTTTTACGCAGGCAGAGTCACAAGACATCATGGAGGGGGAAGCTTTAAATTTCTACCTTACCATCTCCCCGCACTTTTCATTGGGGGCCACGTTGATCTATTGCCCCTCTGGCCCCTCTAGCACTTTCTTACAAGCCCTAGACAAAGCTATTGCACCAAGAGCCCTGCAACATTCTAACGATCTACTTCTAGGTGATCTCAATATCCATTTAGACTGTGCAGAGGCCTCCGACACAAAAGAAAAATTCACTAGATCTTGCGCATTTGACTCAATGGATCAATTTCCCTTCACACAGCGGGGGGCATACCCTTGTTGCTGTCTGCTCCAACTTTTGCATAGTTGTATTGAAACCTTTCCCTGTTCCTTGGTCCGACCATTTTTTAATTGCATTTTCTTGGACCGTAAAGCCCTTTTATCCGACTATGGGGTCACTCGAGGTCAGGCCTGCTCATCGCATTGAACCTGCTGCGCTTGGCAATGTTCTATTAGAGTCTCACCTTGTTGCATCTGAGGTTCTGTTGGAAGCTGTAGGGGGTTTTAATAATTGTTTTCCCCATCAGTGGAAAATTTTTCTGCACCTCTGGCCCACAAGAGAGCAAGAAATACCCCCTCTAAACCCTGCTTTTCCAACAAACTTAAAGAGTTAAAAAAAAATAATGCAAAAAGCTTGAACGTAGTCAGAGGCGAGCGTATTGCTTGTTGGCCAAAATACCACTCCGGAAGTCTCAGAATAGCTACTATTCTGCCATCAAGGAAGCCAAAGGCCTCTTTTATTCAGAGCGCATTGCTCAATCTAAAAATAACTCCAAGGAAATCTTTGCAATTGTCCAGGGTTTCCTGAAGCCAAACGCATGGCCACTCCCGCCTCTACTTCTTGGTGTGAGCAGTTATCTGGCTTTTTTATAGAAAAAATCCAGATATTCCTGGATAGTTTCGGGTCTGCACCCCAGGTGCAGGCGGAACACTCGTGTCCTCTGGCTGTAATGCCAGACCTAGTCCAAACTGTTCTGTCAGCATTTATTCCTATTCTGTTGTCTGATACCTTGGCCATTCTTAAATCTCTTAAAGCAGGTTCCCCAGCCAATCCCTGCCTAGCCAGGCAGCTGGCAGCAGTGACGGATGTACTTAACCGTGAGGTGAATAATATTAACAATCTCTCGCTTCAAACTGCCACGGTTCCATCTGAGTGGAAACAGGCCAAACTTCTCCCCCTGCTAAAAAAACCTTCATTAAACCCTTCCACACTGTCCCTCATCGCACTCAACCCGACCGACCTAGAGCCTGCCACCGAGCGACCCCGAGACGCACCCATGGACCGACCACAGCTGTGTCCACTTCAGCTTCCGAAGGACCATGACCCACCGCCACCCGCAACAGGTTCCTCACAGGAGCTGGAGCAAGATCACCGCCGGCCAACGAAGCAACCCGCAACTTCAGGCAGTGGCTGACTGCCTGCGCCGACGACCTTGCACCACTGAAGAACCCTCCTAGCAGACCCAGGAGCAAGAAGGCCTCCTGGTTCACCGAAGAACTCAAGGACTCCAAGAAGAACTGCCGCACTCTCGAGAAAGCCTGGCTCCTCGACCAGACGACAGACAACATGACCGCCCTCAAAGACGCCACCCGCAAGCACCACCAGCTCATCCGCACCACCAAGAAGAAATCACTGAAAGAATGACTGGACAACAACGCCCATGACAGCAAGGAGCTCTTCAGTCAAGGAGTTCTCCAACCCCTGCACCGGCAACAACGACATCACTCCTTCACAGGATCTCTGCGACTCTCTCGCCTCGTTCTTCCACCGCAAGATCGCCGACATCCACAACAGCTTTGATGCACCACCCACGCACCCAACCGCCGAACCAACGCCCCCCACCGCCACCCTCCGCACCTGGACCACGGTGACCACCGAAGACACGGCCCGCACGATGAACACCATCCACTCCGGATCTCCAACCGACCCCTGCCCCCACCACATCTTCAACAAGGCCGACTCCATCATCGCACCCCAACTCCGGGACGTCATCAACACCTCCTTCAACACCGCCACTTTCCCGGAGAGCTGGAAGCATGCCTAGCTCAACGCCCTACAGAAGAAACCAACAGCGGACCCCACCGACCTCAAGAACTTCTGCCCTATCTCGCTCCTCCCTTTTCCTGCCAAATTCATCGAGAAGACCGTCAACAGACAGCTTGCAGCCTTCCTCGAGGCAAACGGATCCCTCGACCCCTCGCAGTCCGATTTCCGAGCCAACCACAGCACCGAGACCGCCCTCATCGCAGCCACCGACGACATCAGAACCCTGCTCGACAACGGGGAAACAGCGTCCCTCATCCTCCTGGACCTCTCTGCAGCGTTCGACACCGTTTGCCACCGCACTCTAGCCCAACACCTCAGCAAAATCGGGATCCAAGAGAAGGCACTGGAGTGGATCATCTCGTTCCTCGCCGGGAGAACACAGAGAGTCCGCCTCCCCCCGTTCCGATCCGAGGACACCGAAGTCATCTGCGGCGTACCACAAGGATCATCACTCAGCCCCACCCTCTTCAACGTCTACATGAGACCTCTTTCAACCATCGCACGCCAGCACAACCTCAACATCATCTCCTACGCCGACGACACCCAACTGATCCTCTCCCTCACCAGAGACCCCTCCACCGCCAGAACGAGCCTGCACGAAGGGATGGTAAACGTCGCTGAATGGATGAAGAACAGCCGCCTGAAACTGAACTCAGACAAGACGGAAGTACTCATCCTGGGACCATCGCCCTCCGCCTGGGACGACTCCTGGTGGCCCCCCGCCCTGGGCACCGCTCCCAAGCCAACCGACCACGCACGCAACCTGGGCTTCATCCTGGACTCTTCCCTCTCGATGACCAGACAAGTCAACGCTGTCTCCTCATCGTGCTTCAACACCCTGCGTATGCTCCGAAAGATCTTCCGATGGATCCCGACCGAAACCAGGAAGACGGTCACCCAGGCCCTCGTCGCCAGCCAACTGGACTACGGGAACACCCTCTACGTGGGAACCACAGCCAAACTACAGAAAAGACTCCAGCGCATACAGAACGCCTCCGCCCGACTCATCCTGGACATCCCCCGACGCAGCCACATCTCCGGCCACCTGAGGGACCTGCACTGGCTCCCCGTCAGCAAAAGGATCACGTTCAGGCTCCTTACCCAAGCACACAAGTCTCTCCACGACCTGGGCCCAAAGTACCTCAACGACCGCCTGACCTTCTACACGCCCACCCGTCAGCTACGTTCTACAGCCACGCCCTCGCCGCCGTACCACGCATCCGGAGAGCCACCGCCGGAGGAAGATCCTTCCCCTACCTGGCAGCCAAGACATGGAACTCCCTCCCCATCCACCTCCGGCTGACACAGGACCATCTCGCCTTCACGAAACAACTCAAGCCCCGGCTGTTTCGAGCAGTAGCAGACCCCTCCCCAAAGCGCCTTGAGACCCTTCCGGGTGAGTAGCGCGCTATACAAATGGTATGATTGATTGATTGATTGATTAGCTACCAACCAATCTCACTTCTCCTGTGAGAAAGCAGCCCATAAACAGCAATCTCAGTTTGTTGAGACTTCTGGCGCCTTACACCCAGCCCGGTCTGGCTTCAGGGCCTCTTATAGTACAGAGACGGCCCTGGTTGAGATGGCGGAAGCTATTAGAGAGTGCCTTGATTCCGGTGGCAGAGCGGCCCTGATTTTACTGGACCTCTCTGCCGCGTTTGACACGGTAAGGCATTGCCAACTTCTGGCCCGTTTGTCTAATATCGGAATCCCCGGCTTGGCGTCGGATTGGATAAAATCCTTCTTGGAGAACAGAACACAGCAAGTTTGGCTGCCTCCCTTCTCTTCTACACCAAGAAGTGTAACCACGGGCGTCCCCCAGGGCTTCACCCTGAGCACCCTTCTGTTTAATGTTTATGTGACACCGCTTATCTATCTGGCAGAGGAGCTGGGTCCTAAGATCATAGTGTATGCTGAAGGCCCAACTCGAATTCAACAAGGATAAGTCCAAGGTTCTCCTCTATGGGTCTTTCCCGCCGCATTTTAGGGATGCCATTTGGCCTGAGGGTTACCCCTTGCCTAAGTCAATAGGGAGCCCTGTAAAAAACTTGGGGTTATGGTTCAGTGAGGACCTCAGTTTTCTACCGAAGATTATAAAATTGGCCAGAGTGTGCTTCAACACACTGAAACAACTCAAGAAATTTCTACCTTTGCTGCCTAAAGCGGCAAAGGAAATGGTGACCCGCGCTCTTATTCTTTCATGATTGGACTACGCCAATGCATGATACATTGGCCTTTCTGACTACCAGTTAAAAAAGCTTCAGACTGTGTGGAAAAGTAAATTTTGCCATGTTCTGTGTCCCTACGTGTCATCCATCATATGTTATGTGTGCATGATTAAATATGCATATGCATTCCCCATGTTCGATTCAAGACGCAATTATAGTTGTGTCCACCTCTAATATGCCAGTTTCCAGTTCTCGTGAATACTACGAATATCAGGTCTATGTAAAGCTACATTGCCACGTTTCTCAGTGTGCACGTTATTCTATTAAAAAGTCCCCGTTTCTAGGCCTCAAAAGGGCCTGGACACCAGATTCAGCTCCTGTCTCCTGAAGCCTCGCTGAGGAGCGATACAGCCCCCACCTGTATCCTCGACCCTTCACTTACTTCCTGCCACGCCGTGCCTGGCTCAGCCTCTGAGTCTGCCAAAAGTATGTTATGATTCCAGTTATCAGTTCAGTCCTCCTTCTCTGCATTCCTAAGCTACTGAACCGCATCAATAGTTTCCGTCATTGTCTAGCCTTTCCGGCTCCATGTAAGAGAAATACTGTATTTAATGGTCATTTCATATTCTTCATCACACACTACATGTAGAATAATGCATGGTCCAGTCTTAGAATCAAGTTAGCCTTTCCCCTCCTGACTTCTAGTTTATATCAACATGTTCTCTAAACATCAGATACTAGATACTGTTTAGGTACATGTCGCCCTGACTCTCCAGACTTCAGTCTCTGCTCCTAGCACAGAGTTCATAGCCCCCAGCTTCTCCTAGTGATACGTCATTGCCAGTTTGCGCGCACCACCAGGTTAGAGGTCCCGGCTCATTAGGTAGCCCCCTCCATGGTTTCCGCCCCATTCATGACATATTCTGTTACGTTTGCATCACATGTCTATGTATACGCCCTGTTACACCCAGTTACACCTACTTTCACCCTTATCTTTCGCGACTGCTACGCGTCACGCCTCTTGCTCCACCCACTGCTACGCCTATTGCAATGTAATGCTATGTGTTTGCGCTATGTATATATGCTCATGTACTGTTATTAAAAAGAGATCCCTTTCCCTTGTCCCGATCCTGACACCAGCAGCGCTGCTGGGCCCTGTCATCCTATTCCTGTGCAGGTTGTCCTGTTCCTGTCCTTATCCTGTATTAAACCTGCATAACTCCTACTACCTCGAATTTTGACTCTTATTTATTGAGCTATCTGTTATTCATTCATGCATTCAAAAATAGGGTATTATTTATTTATTTACCACATAATGGCGCCCGAATAGGGACTTGCCCTTTCCCCACGCGTCGGTGAAGCCACGCCGACCCCCTGACCCTCTGCAGTCGTGACGGAACTCTTCTGCGCACCGGCAGATATTTCTGCTTCAAGTATCCCTCAGGCCCACGGAGGAGACGGAGGAGGCGGTCCAGCATCCAAACGAGACGGTGGAGGAACGCGGCGAGTCCCGACCAGAGCCCAAGCCGAGAGTCCAAGGTCCGAGGTATCCGGAGGTCCACCCGTAACTGAAGTCCGGAGTTCGCCCGTCCGGCGTCCAAGCAGTCCCGTCCAGTCTGAGGCCTTCCGTTCTTGCTGCCCGGTGAGTACCGTTACTGGGGTGGTATCTAGACAGGGTCAATTTAATTGACTCTGGTCCGTGGGTTGGTGGTACACAGACCCACAAACGAAGTGTCCACTTCGGTGGATGCGGGTCCTGACGTGTCTCTGTATGAGACCGGTAAGTTTCGTACTGTTTCAGCAGTGCATCTAGTTCCTGTTCTAGTCAGTTCTGTTCTCGAGAAAATTCATGTATTTTGTGTTCCGTATTCCAGGTAGTATTCTGTTCGAACTGTTATTTTTAAATGTTCTTCATGTATTTTAATGTCGTGGTATGAATGGGGAATAAGTATTGTGTTTATTGTGTATTGTATTGTGTCTAGATTATAGTTCAGTCATGCCGCTCTTTTCGAAATTACGTCAGTTAAAAACCAGAAAGGGTCTGCTGGAAGCAGCAGTTCCAGTTCCGCCTAGGGACAGTCCAGGTCATTTTATGTATCAGAAGCATGGCATAAGCGCCGTACTGTATCTAGATTTATGGGTAGAGTATACCAAACAGTTAGAAGAAAAGTATAGATGGCCCGTATCGGGTACATGGGATGCCGAGTGCATCATGCGAGTAGAAGAAGCATTATGGAAAAAGAAAGCCAGACAGTCACAGAAAGATGCCATCGAGTTATGGCGCAAAGAAGCTCATAAAAGAACTGAAAAGGAAATCAGAAAGTCAGAATTAAGTAGAGAATCCTTAGAACGAGCACAAGAAAAAGAACTAATCGAGATAGGTGAACAAGTAAAAGCCGAACAGTCAGACAGACAGAGGCATGCCCTTATTAGGGGTATGTATCCTCTCCTTGCCGAGGGCTTGCCAAAAGCGACCCCAGAGGCATCCAGTAATTTCCCGCCACCATTAGTTCCGACCAAGCTACGTCACAAACAGACCGCAGCTGATATTTTTATTTCGTCCTATTTGGACGACACAGTCCCAGAATATGCAAATCCTGTTCGCGCTCCGCCAGTCCCTGTAAATCAGGCACTTCCCGCTCCTCCAGACACCGGAGTACCTGTTACGGTACCCCCGTTCCAGCCCGCCATACAAGTCCAGCCTACATTTCCATTTCCCACTCTGCCAGGACGAAGAGCCTCAGTAGACGACTCTAGTTTAGGGGCCGCAGGGGGAGGTACTCCTCAAACCCCGCCGCCACACAAGCGTTTAACGACAGCCGAATTACATGCACAAGCGTCACAGCGTACGCCCAGACATCAGACTGTAGCAGAAATAAGAAAATCCCTTGCCGAATGCGGCTATGATCCAGTCCCAGGCGAGGATAATATGGTTTTATATTCATTCCGCGTAAGAAAGGTGGCCGAGTATCTAGTCACCCTACCGAATATGAAAGAAGATCTAGACAGAATATATCGTTTCATCCGTACAGGGGATGATCCAGAAAGCATTAGCGAGGCCATGTCTCAAAGGAAAGCCGAGATCCAGCTCATGATATTAAAGTTTCTGATCAATTGTCTAATAAGAGAACAAGATTACCCGTCTAAAGATCCGGCCGAAATGAAAATCCTGACAAGGTGGAGTGATAATATAGCCGAGGGTAAGCACAAGACCGTCGGTGCTATGGAGAGTATGTACAAGAAGATCCGTAAAGAAATAATAAAGATACACGAACAACGTAAAATAGCACAAGTAAACGAGAAAGAAAGTAACTCTGATACTGAAGAGATAGACGACGAGAATTCCGCCAGAATAGCGTATGTAGGAAAACCTAGATTTCCAGATCGCCATTTACGTCTAGAACCCAAGTCTACTTTCCATCATCCAGCACCAGAACAAGGTTCTCTAGAACAAGTGTTTCAAGCCACCGATCACATTCTGAAATCACGAATCGGTTACAGTGAGTTGAGTACTATGCATGAACAAGAACTAGCCCGATCAGCAGTCCGATGGACTACTGATTCTACCACTTTTCCAGACGAAATAGTGGCACAGATGTTTCTGAAACTGCCCCCAGCCGAGCAACGACTGGTGGGTATGTATATGATTCAGCACCTCATTACTCTGTATGAGGGTCAACATTCTGATCCAGGTCCGTTACATGATATCCTGAACGAGTTACTCCAGCATAGATGGAGAGGTCTAGGTACCGATTTAATTAGTGTCATTCTAGAACAGCGCCACAAATATAGAACGTTTCTGAACCCGCATTTTGTTCATGTCTCACCCCCAGAAGGCAAACCATTTTACATAGACAGACAGAATCCGTTACGAGAAGTCCACCCAGTCAGAGGAACGGGTGGCGAACTAGAACGAGTGTTTGTTTACACTCCGATTACAAAGATGGAACTCCTCGAGATGAAGAAATTAATTCCCTGTCATGATAAAGATCCAGCAGGGTTCCATAGAGAATTAAAAGACATGCTCCGTATGGGAGAATACACGTATCCAGATATAATTAAAATGTTAAAAGTTCTGTTGCCCGCAGGGGTGTATGAAAAGCTCAAGGAAAAAGAATGGGAGGTGGGGGAGAAAAAGATCGATTGGGCAGTTCTAGAAGCTGAAGATAAGGCACGAGTACCAGGTACCGGTCTCGGAGATAAATGTAAAGAATTACCAGAATTATTAATACAAGTTTTACCCAGATTATTGACAACTAGAAAAGAAGACTGGGATGCAATCTCAGCCTGTAAACAGAAACAAGACGAAGATATTAGTGATTTTTATTCTAGATTTGAAAAATGTTTTAGCATCAACAGTGGCCTCAAGACAAGTAGTGAGTCATATCCTCACCTTTTTGTTACTAAATTAGTCGAGAATTCAAGCCCACAAATTAAAAACCGAGTTCTGAAAGTCGAAAGTACCTGGCAAGCTAATACCCCGTCCCAGATGTTGCAGATGCTCCAATACCACCAGAATAGAATCAGAGAAGAACAAGAACACGAGAGAAAACGTATGAAAGACACGAAAATGAAAGTACTAGTTGCACAATCTGTTCCTCAAGACAGTCAGAAGAGGGGTCCGAATCAAGCCAGTCATCCTGCAGCTCCCGTTAAAGGGAACTGCAATTATTGTAAACAGCCAGGTCATTTTATAAATGAGTGTGCAGTTCTGAGACACAACATAGCTACTGGTAAGACTAAAGAAAGACCACGTCCGCCTAGACAAGAACAAGTTTCCCAGATTCCTCAGCCACAGAATGCGCCACAGACAGTTACAGCTCCGCAGCCTATCGCTGCAACACAGCACGTCACACAGCAGATGTACCAGTATGCACAGTCTGAGTATCCAGAGTACCAACAGTATTCATGAAATAGCCTAGAGAGGGAGGTAGGCTTGCCTCTCATCGAGATACCTGTAGATCAAGAAGGTCCCTATGTTCACAGTCAAGTATTAGGGAAAGACAGAAAGTTTTTGATCGATACAGGGGCAAGTAGGACCACAATTAGTCATGCCGAAGTTCCAGGGGCTCCGCTCTCAGGCTCAAGAAATGTTTCCCTTGGATTTTCAGGAAAGCCTATCGTAAATGAGATTTCAAAGCCAGTTACTCTAGAAGTAGGTCCATTGTCCCGTACTACTGATCTGTTACTTACTAAGTCATGTCCAGAAAATCTATTAGGCATTAAAACACTGAAAGAGTTAGGTGCAGTTATATGCTGTTCCCCAGAGGGAATACGATTGTTCCTACGTGACTTTAAGGGTCACTATGTATTACGGGATTTTGATCCCAGATTGTCTAATGTCCCGCAGCATCTATGGGCGCAAGGTCCAACTGATGTAGGTTACATGCAAATCACACCCCATCGTGTGACTCTCAAACCAGGTGTAGTGTTACCACGAATCAGACAGTATAGATTGCCACCTGAGGCTGTAGCAGCCTTATCCAAAATTATTGACGAGCTCATCGCTCAAGGAGTAGTTGTAGAAACTGACTCCAATGTATGCAACTCTCCGATCATTCCAGTCATGAAACGTACTGATCCAAATGCACCCCCAGTATATCGATTAGTGATTGACCTACGAGAACTTAATAAATGTATTATTCCTCAGTACCCAGTCGTTCCAGATATCTCTTCCCTATTGACAGCCATTGATTCCGAAGCCACGTTCTTTACTGTAATCGACCTCAAGAACGCATTTTTCAGTGTCCCTATTCATCCAGACAGCCAGTTCCTTTTCGGATTTTGTTTAAATGGAAGGAGCTATAAATTCACACGAGCTCCTCAAGGTTTCACAGAAAGTCCTAGTATTTACAGTCAAGCACTTAAAAGACAACTAGACAACATTCACATGCCAACTGACACTGCCCTGCTCCAGTATGTCGATGATCTACTGATCACAGCCCGTTCTGAACGTGCTTGCGAGCGAGCATCCCTTACAGTCTTGTATTTCCTAGCCAAGATGGGGCACAAGGTGTCCCCTTCTAAGCTTCAATTCTGTGTCCAGCAAATGGTATACTTAGGACACTTACTGTCCAAGAGGGGTAGGCAGTTGACACCTGACCGTATCCAGTTAATAGCGAGTCTTCCTCAGCCCAAGACCCAGAAGGAGGTACGTGCTTTTATCGGCCTTACTTCTTACTGCAGACAATGGATTCCTCAGTATGCATTTCTAGCCAAGCCACTGATACAGTTAACGACACAGGAGGCAGCCGTACCGACTGTCCTCCCTTGGACATCTGAACATACATTTAGTTTCAATGAGTTAAAGAAAGCCCTATGCCAAGCTCCAGTTCTAGCTACACCGAACTACAGTAAGCCTTTTACACTTTTCGTTACTGAACGCGAAGGTACAGCATTATCTGTTCTCACACAAGATCAAGCAGGACAATACAAGCCCTGTGCTTATTTTTCGAGCACATTAGATCCTGTAGCCCAGGCTCTGCCTGCGTGCCTCAAGTCAGTTGCAGCCACAGCACTAGCTATCAGACAAAGTGATTCCATAGTCTTAGGACACTCCTTGACAGTACAAGTCCCACATTCCGTGGAAGTTCTTTTAAACCGAACACAAACTCAGCACTTGACAATTGCACGTTTAACAGGTTATGAATTGACACTGTTCCAGCCACACATAGAAATCAGACGCTGCAACGTTTTAAATCCCGCTACATTGTTACCATCAGTTACTTCGAATTCTGCCACACATGACTGTGTGGAAGTAGTTAACATTATGACCAAGCCAAGACAAGATCTGACAGATATTCCGTTACCAGACCCCGACCTGACACTTTATGTGGATGGTTCATGTATGAGAACAAGTACAGGAGAACTAGTCGCCGCGTATGCAGTGACTACTGACACCGAAGTTATTGAAACACACCGTATTGACACCCTGTCCGCTCAAGCAGCAGAGCTAGTTGCTCTGACACAAGCCTGCATACACGCCAAGAACTTGAAAGTTAATGTTTACACAGATTCACGTTACGCATTCAGAGTTGTACACGACTTCGGAGTGCTCTGGCAGGAGAGAGGTTTCATGACTTCTCATGGAACCAAGATTCAGCATGGTCTCCCTATTCAAGCTCTGTTAGATGCCATACATTTACCGACATCTATCGCTATCATGAAGTGCAAAGCACATACGAAAGTTACTGACACCATTTCTCAAGGTAACGATCTAGCAGATCGCACAGCCAAGCTTACAGCACAGACTCTAGACATTCCAGTTAACATGACACACACTCCAGATCCGATTACATGTATGACAGTTAAGGACCCTACACAAGATGTCATAGATATCCAGTTACATGCTACTCCCGAAGAAATCAAGAAATGGTCCGAACAAGGAGGGGTCCAGACAGATCAAGGATGGTTAACGAAGGGTAGAGCCACATGGTTTCTCCCCGACTCTATGGTTCAAGTCATTATTAATACCGCACATAGTCCAGCACATTTAGGAGAAAAAGCTATGTTAGACAGTATCCAGAACATCTGGTTCAACAAGCATTTACGAGCTGCAGCCAAGCAGAAAGTCCGTACCTGTATGATATGTTGTCAGTTTAATCCAGGTAAAAGTGTCCCGGTGGAACAAGGTGGATTCCAGCCCCCTGACCATCCTTTTGAAGTCCTCCAGATGGATTATATTCAGATGGAGCGATGTCGAGGTTTCAAGTATGTCCTTGTAGTTGTATGCGCTTTGTCCAGATGGACAGAAGCATATCCAGTCCCAGATTACACAGCCGCGACCACTGCCAAGCAGTTGGTTCGTGAGTTCTTCCCTCGTTATGGACTCCCTAGAGTCGTATATTCTGATAACGGTCAGCCATTCTCATCTGAACTCATGAAGCATGTTTCCCTTTTGTTAGGGTACCAGTGGAAGTTTCATTGTGTACGCCATCCTGAAGCAGCCGGTCTCGTAGAGAGACATAACCAGACTCTGAAAATCCGTATTGCAAAAGTGTGTAAAGAAAAAGGTGTGGACTGGCTAGTAGCTCTGCCAGTTGCTTTATTTTATATGCGCATGGTCGCACATTCCAGATCAGGTCTGTCCCCGTATGAGGTCGTATTCGGCCGCCCCCCAAATATGTGGGGTACTCCTAGACCCCGAAGTATTACCGATGTTTCAAGTAATATGCTGACAGATTACCTAGCTTCCTTGATGTCTGCCCTCAACTCATGTCGTTCACAGGTTGCCGCCGCATTTCCAGACAATACCGAGGTGGCACCGCATGAAATCGTTCCAGGATCCATGGTGATGGTCCGCAACTTTGACAGATCAAGTCCGCTGGAGCCCCGCTGGAAAGAGCCCCGACAGGTCCTCCTCACCACCCGTACAGCCGTGAAGTTGGAAGGTCGCAAAGGCTGGGTGCACCTTTCTCAAGTAAAACAGTTTAATGGACTGAAACCCGTCTTAAAGAACATTTCCCAGGATTTGAAGGATTGCCAAAATATTGTTCTCAAGGACTGTCCCGCAAAAGACATTGTTACTGCACCCCCCCTGTTAGAGAAAACTCCACAGCAGGAGTATAAGCTAAAGCTCCGGTCTAGTAAAATAAGTCAGTCAGTTTGATTGTCTAAGTCCTCCCCTAGGTGAAACGGTTAGACTGTTTCTGACATGTATAAAATAGACCCCCATAGTGAGAGAGTTAGTCAAAACTCAATCCGATGTATCGTTTTTCTAAGTTTCATATTATTTCTCAGCCTTATGATTTCCTGCACCAGTTATGCATTCTATCTGTATCTTCCAGTTCCTCATGTGAATAAGT
This sequence comes from Lissotriton helveticus, assembly GCF_964261635.1. Lineage (NCBI taxonomy): Eukaryota > Metazoa > Chordata > Amphibia > Caudata > Salamandridae > Lissotriton > Lissotriton helveticus. Next base: position 569,787,350 of record NC_136071.1, on the reverse strand, counting down.
CTGCTAATGCTACAGTAGAGCACATGTTTAGTGATCTGCCTCCTCATGAACTCTCTTACCGCCTCGCTATACGAAATAACTCATTCATCCGCATGTTACATTACTCACACCAGTCCAGCAATGCCACTAATTGTTGGGTGTGTGGTCGACTCCCCCCTTTCCAGACGTCGAAGGGAGTTCTGCCACTTTTTCCTTATCCATTTTCACATAATGGTTCGTGTGGAGCATGGTCCACGTTAACGTCATCCTCAACAGATATGTCTTTTCTTAACAGTACATGTTTCCCAGACAAGCAAGGTCTCCCTCACCGAACAGGTTTAGATCTAGAAAATGAAGTGTATAATTTAGGTAACTATTCTTCGAATTTCATGGTCCTGAATGTTCAGTCTGATACTACTCCAGACTTACCTGCTATTTCAGTATTACCAGTCAAAGGTGAATTATGTGTCCGTAATTATGGTTCTGTACATGTAGGACATAGTGATTGTACTACTATTGTCAAGTATAGTGACAGTGGGAAATCTATTTTCAAAGCTTCACGTCATTCATATTTTATTTGTGGTCAAACTGCATATGTTCGTCTGCCCCTCGATTGGGAGGGAACCTGTTACATTGCCTTCCTACTGCCACCTGTTTTCCTAGCCCCATCTGATTATCACAGAAACACACATCTAGTACACATTAGACATAGAAGGGAGTCCCCAATTGTCGATTATACTGAAACTGCTCTAGAACAGTATACAGATTTCAACAGAGGTTTCTTCTTCTTTATAGGACCTATCCAGAATAGTAAGCGAATCCGTAGGTTAACCAGAACCCTTGAAGCAGTAGTCAATGAGACTGCTTCTGCTCTAGGTAATTTAACCGAAGAGCAATCTGCTATGAGATTTGTCGTTTTACAGAATCGTCTCGTCCTTGACGTCATACTGGCCGATAGGGGCGGGGCCTGTAGAGTCATCGGATCTAGTTGCTGCATTTTCATTCCAAATAACGCACCGTCTGTTTATTCAGCTATAACCAGACTCCATAAAATTGCCCATCTGATACACCAAGATCCAGGCACCTGGACATGGTCCGGTTGGTTCTGGAATATAATTTCCGCATGGGGATGGAAAATATTGTCCTTCCTAGGTATTGCAGTAGCGATCATATTCAGCTGCTGTCTCTGTATACAATGTGGCCCTGCGATTTGCGGCATTTGTGCTACCTCTTGTATTCCTAGTCCCAAGCCCCGTTCTAAATCCCGTTCCAAGACAATTCGAGATGAGCAAATGATACTGTATGAAATGATAGATGGTATCATGAATATTGATGTTTCCTGATGGAAACGTAGTGACAAGGAGGGAATGTGGAAAAGTAAATTTTGCCATGTTCTGTGTCCCTACGTGTCATCCATCATATGTTATGTGTGCATGATTAAATATGCATATGCATTCCCCATGTTCGATTCAAGACGCAATTATAGTTGTGTCCACCTCTAATATGCCAGTTTCCAGTTCTCGTGAATACTACGAATATCAGGTCTATGTAAAGCTACGTTGCCACGTTTCTCAGTGTGCACGTTATTCTATTAAAAAGTCCCCGTTTCTAGGCCTCAAAAGGGCCTGGACACCAGATTCAGCTCCTGTCTCCTGAAGCCTCGCTGAGGAGCGATACAGCCCCCACCTGTATCCTCGACCCTTCACTTACTTCCTGCCACGCCGTGCCTGGCTCAGCCTCTGAGTCTGCCAAAAGTATGTTATGATTCCAGTTATCAGTTCAGTCCTCCTTCTCTGCATTCCTAAGCTACTGAACCGCATCAATAGTTTCCGTCATTGTCTAGCCTTTCCGGCTCCATGTAAGAGAAATACTGTATTTAATGGTCATTTCATATTCTTCATCACACACTACATGTAGAATAATGCATGGTCCAGTCTTAGAATCAAGTTAGCCTTTCCCCTCCTGACTTCTAGTTTATATCAACATGTTCTCTAAACATCAGATACTAGATACTGTTTAGGTACATGTCGCCCTGACTCTCCAGACTGCAGTCTCTGCTCCTAGCACAGAGTTCATAGCCCCCAGCTTCTCCTAGTGATACGTCATTGCCAGTTTGCGCGCACCACCAGGTTAGAGGTCCCGGCTCATTAGGTAGCCCCCTCCATGGTTTCCGCCCCATTCATGACATATTCTGTTACGTTTGCATCACATGTCTATGTATACGCCCTGTTACACCCAGTTACACCTACTTTCACCCTTATCTTTCGCGACTGCTACGCGTCACGCCTCTTGCTCCACCCACTGCTACGCCTATTGCAATGTAATGCTATGTGTTTGCGCTATGTATATATGCTCATGTACTGTTATTAAAAAGAGATCCCTTTCCCTTGTCCCGATCCTGACACCAGCAGCGCTGCTGGGCCCTGTCATCCTATTCCTGTGCAGGTTGTCCTGTTCCTGTCCTTATCCTGTATTAAACCTGCATAACTCCTACTACCTCGAATTTTGACTCTTATTTATTGAGCTATCTGTTATTCATTCATGCATTCAAAAATAGGGTATTATTTATTTATTTACCACAACTGTCCAGAATGCAGCAGCCAGAGCACTCTTAGGCATCTCCGGGAGGACTAGGGGAGGACTAGCACCAAGCAACCTCTCAGGGATCTGCACTGGCTTCTGGTGGGTCAGCAAGTTCTGTTCAAGGCTCTCACTTTTGCTCATGGTGCCCTATATAAATCGGGGCCACGTATCTTAGGAGACGCTTTGATTTCTATGTGCCTCTTAGACATCTTCGCTCCACTGTGCAATGCCTTGCTGTTATCCCTCACTACCGTTTTTTTAGAACGGGAGTAGCTCCCTTTCTGTCAAGGCGGCTAAGGCCTGAAATGCCCTTCCCTATTAGCTCTGCAACACCATGATCTTAGGCTATTTAAAAAGCAGCTAAAAACCTTACTTTTCAACTAATCAATCAGCCTCAGCCCTCGCCTCCTGTCTCCTGCAAACTTCCTTTCACGCCGGGACACTTCCGAGTATCCGTGCGCATTATAAATCGTGGATAACATAACATAACATAACATAACATAACATAACATAACATAACATTGCATTTGCATCTAGGTGTGAGGCTCTAGCTATGGGTCCGGTACAAAAGAGTTGGTCAAGGCGGACGGAAATATTATGTAAATCACATAACCCAAAATAAACACAATATTCAAATGGGTCTGAACTTTTAGCAAGTTTATATCATAGTCAGCAGAATTAAATCAGTAAGTACAATTGTTATAAAGGTGCTCCAAGAGAAAGTAAAAGTAATAAGGTGCTCAGAAGAGTGCTCGTGCAATGGTTTCAGGGGTGAAATTGGGAAATTCACAGTATTTACATTCATTATACAAAAACCTGTCTAGCCATCAGTTGGTGACAAATGTGGAAAACCACGCAATAGTGAAGAGATACAGTAAATCAATTGCTGTCATCTCCATGTGAATACATATGAAGTACAGTTTCACAAATGAGTCAGCGTAAGTCGCTGGCACTCAGTAGTCAACGTTTCAACCCCAATGGTATTTGGAGGAACAGTAAGTCCTTAAAGCAGGGTCTTCATCAGGACAGAAGGAGCCACCTATGGGTTATTTAAAGCAGAAGCTATGAATTACTAAGGGTGATGGAGAAGACTTTATATATACGGTATGTTAGTTGACAGTAAATGTTCACCTTAGTTCTACTGCAGAAGTGCCAGCAGGATCAGTCTAATGGTGGGCCTGGAGGCTCCTATGTCAGAGAAACAACAGTTTTCTCGAGTGGGTTGTAGATTAGAAGACGTGCTGAAAATTAATGTAAAGCACTTCAGCATTGAGCACTGTATAGGTATTAAGCCTGAGAACTCATGTTGGGATTATGTACTTACAAGGTTAGTAGGTCAAACAATATATGAATGAGTTCCGTGGCATCAACAAGATATTTTAATCCGAGTTTTGAAAATAGCCGTATGCCTAGAAACAGAGTCAATCCGGTAAAATCTGAAAGCAGGACAAAAAGAAGAGGCCATGGTTAGCTCGTGAGAGTTAAACATAAAAGTAACCATGGGTGGAACACTACACTACGCTCACGGAGTGTGCGTAGTTTGCGCAACTACACGTTGTGCGAATTGCACGTAGCACAGTGCAAGAACACAAAGCGTAGCAGGCATTTTTTGCTCGCTCACGGTCCTCAACGTCAAGTTGGCGAATGGGAGCGAGCAAAATCACCATCCCGGCGAGATTGTTTCCTCGTTCGCGATCAGCAACATCAAGTTGCTGATCGCGAGCATGGAAAATAAACCTCATTGCGAGATTCTCAATGCGGGAAGGTCAGGTTTCTCATTGTGAGTGGTCACGTATGCTCGCGACCACTCGCGATGAGAAACTATCAATCCAAGTTGAGAAAGCTGCCGCTCGAGTAAAAATCTCGAGCTGCAGAAAACGACCGATTGCACTGTACAAGATGCCGTTTGCAATGATTGCACAGTGCGGACAAGCATCCAGCACTGTGCAATCAGTGCGAACAGCTTTTTCCCTACCGCACTACGCAGTTCACGTAGCTACACGCAGCGTGCGTAGTGCGAAGTGCACTTCGCGTAGCTACGCGTAGCGCTACTACGTGAACTACGCCCAGTGTTACATGAAAGATTACAGGGGTCGAGGGCTCTATCTGCAAGTTGGGCCGACCGGCGGAATAACCAAATTGCCTCTGTGCACTTGGGAAGGATCCTGAAGTTTCTCGCGCGTTGCCGATCAGGCATCTAAAAATAGCCTGCAGGAAAGGTAAACGTGCACACGGCTATGCTCACATCTGGAGCACAGTCAATGAATCCTTCCACTGGTGAATCAACGCGGCATGTGCCGTCATTGTGGAACAGTGTGGATATAAAATACTTGCAATCAAATAGAATTAACTTGATGTCATTAATTAGTATCAGTGGTCCATCTTGCTAGAGGGTACAAATCTTTCTGGAGACATCAGAAAACCAAAGGTGATTCTGGGAGAGTTACGATATAACATACCGCAAAGATGAAGTGATGATTTGCACACTGGCCAAACACTGGCACGTCACAATGGCTATCTATTCACTGAATAGTTGTGTCATATGAAATGGAACGTAATACATCTCTGTGGCACCATATGTACAAACGCATTTGGAACACGATACTTTGAATATAAAGTGGTATTGGCATTGCCTGTACTGAGTAGAAACATCATGAAAATTAAGGTACAGTGAAGTTGAAATCAATTAGGATTGCGATGTCACCAACTGAAAATAATTATACATAGTTAGATTGAAACAAAATAGATGCAATTCCATAACACATATGGCAATATTTATAAACATGTGGCATTTTATAAATAGTCATGTCTGATCTTTTCAGTTGACAGCATAATGTTTATACAGACATATCAATGGTAAATGTGATGGGATTCAGCCATTTTCAAGGCAGGATGTATGCCTAGCGGTGTCATCTAATTCATTCAGACCATTCTGCATTGTATCCAGGGTATGCATCCATTTACAATCACGTACATTAAGGATGGCAGTTATGCCTCCCTTTCTATGGCCAAGTGTGACCTTTTCAAGAACCAACCATTTGAGACTCTCTGGTGGATAGTTGAGTGCTTGAAAGTGTTCGACTAGTGGGGCACCTGAGACATTGCATCTCACTCTGCTACACTGTTGTATTACGCACACCTTAACTTTCTGGCATGTCTGACCAATGTACAATAGGTTACATGGACAGATGATAGCATAGATAACATTGGTACTGTTGCAATTGGTATGGGTTTTCGTCTGGTCTCAATGGTGATGCTGCAAGCCTTACAGAGGCTACATTTGTAATGTCCTATGATCTCTGGCAAGTGCCACAATAAACATGTTGAGGAGTGTCTGGCGGATCATTGGGTTACCCCATTGTTGTGTAACTATTTGTTATGGGTCCAGCATGAATCATATAAGCCTTCACACTGCCTACACAGGTGTTTCTCAGAATTAAAGCAGACAGCATGTAGGCCATGTTGAATGTGTCCCGGTGTCTGAGAATTACACTGGTAGGAGTTCAGCATATTCTAGTGGGACCCAACTTCTTGGCAGGGTGGACAGCATCCACCCTGTGAACAGAGAGGGTGGTTGCTGTCTATCCACATGTACCCCTGACTTGTGCCATTGGAATTTGCAAAAAAAGTAATTTTAATAGAGCAGAATTCTGTGAATTTGGCTGAGTACCCATTTTTTGCTGCCACAGATGTGTACACCTGCCACCGTGTGAAATCCAGATCTCATAGTAGTTCCTGTTTTTTAGCACCTCCTGTTTGGTACCAGCGGCGTAGCTTCCATCAGTGCAGCAGGTGCAATGGCAGTGGGGCCCAGAGTCCATAGAGGCCCATTGAACCCTGATAATAATGTATTTTTGCTACCCCAAGAGCAGTCAAAGTTTCTTGCTTGCACCAGTGCCCATGGGATCCTTGCTACAATACAGTTTGGTACACCTGTCAAAGTCTCATAGATGCTTCTATCCTCAATTTGCTCTACTGAGTGCTAGCGACTTACAAAGGTAGTGAAAGTGGGAGCCTTAAAAGGTAACATAAAGTGTTGCATAGCAAGTTTAATTGTTTTCCTATGTCTAGTAGTAGACCAACAAAACCACAATATGCTTGGTGCACCATGCCGGCATGAAATATTTTAAAAACGTATTTTCTACATTTTCCTTTTAAACTACGCAGAGCAAATGGTTTTCAGTTTCGTTTTTCGTTTGAACACCTCTGTACAGGTGGATTCCCGACTGTTTATTTGGCATGTCTTGGTTCCCAGGAACCTTTCGTTTTATTGTGAAATCATAAGAACTGTTTTCAAGGAATTTCTTCTGTACTAAAAAGTATTTAATGTATTAACATGCATCTTACAGCAAGCCATCCTCCTTAATGCTATTCCAATGTTTCTATTGGAAGTAAATAATGATGTGTCAAAAAAGTATTACACCATCATTCATTTCATGCCATGTGAATTCATGTATACGTGAAGAATTTCATTATATTTCCTAGAGACTTAAAATGTTACTATTGCGTTAATTTGATATATGCCTGGTGTTTACCCAGAATGTGGCATGCCTAGTTTGTCATTCATAACACATAATTGGCTCTAGATCACATCTTGTACAAAAGTAAAATGAACATGTAATTCGGCATTTGTCAAGTCCATTGTGTTTACTAACTGTCTGTCACTGTGCAGCAATGTAGGAACTCCTTTATACATTAGCATAATGAAATATTAATATGGGCATCGTTTTGGAATCATAATTGGGCCAGACCCGCAACCCCTGTTCCTTCTATGCCCCTTTAACTATCTGTGCATCTGTGTTTCAGAGAAAACTGATGGGCACCTTGTGAATCCGCTCCCATGACCTTCCCCCACCATCTTTGGCTGACACAGGCCCTATATTTCAATGCGGCAACAGTTGGACTAGGGACCAAAAGTGTACAAGCCATTTGCATTCCAATTCTGAGCAACTTTTACTACCTAGCGTGGTAGAGGGCCCATGTCATATGTTTGCATTAGGCTCCATCGCACTCTTGCCGCCACAGTGTCTCTCCCCGTCTTTTTGTGCCTCTCCGCCATTAACACCTGGTTCAAGTCAGAACCTCTCTACAGCCTGATTTTCTTCTCGTGAAGTCAGAGGAAGGCCTGTAATGCTGGGTCCCAAACACTAGGCACATCCTCAGGCGCCTAACTACAAGATGTGAGTGTCCCTAAAAAATAAAGTCTTGAGTTAACTAGTAATGTTTCTCCCTGTCGTACTGCCCTTGTTCGTCATCCTTTTCTCATAGAAATCTTTTTTTCTCATAAGCCAATAACCCTAGAAGCCTTTTATTTACTGAGGCCTTAATAGTGAACCCATAAAAAAATCAGGAACAAAAGATTTTAGTTGATTTCTCAGGAAACTAAGGTCTCATGCACAGTTTGATACTCACCCTATTTGTTGTCCAGTTTTTCTAGACTCCCTGACTCACAAGCTGAAACATTTCAGAGCGTGATTAAATATGGGGGTTTTGTATAATCCCTATCCTCTGACTATTCTGCAGGATTTAATTTTTTTAGCATCATCGTGGACCACCATCTTTAACCTCGCTTAACAAAATAGTATAGTGCCCTGAGCTGCAAATTTAAATACAGTACTGCTATTTTTGTGAGAACACATTTGGAGTCTGACTATCCTTCTGACTTTAGACCCATTTTCAGCTTCCTATAAATGTTCAGTTTGACTACTTTGGGCCCGATTCTGATGCGGTTAGGAAAGTATTCCTACCTAGAGCATTTGCTCCTTCTGAATCAGATCGGGAACATATCTTTCCGACCGAGGGCCAGATTACGATGCGGTTAGTAACATATGCTCCCATAGAACGCCATGGGAATCCAACTAAATGATATCTGGAAGCATCCGGATGCATCATATTCGGTTGGTCAGACTCTCCCAATCTGAGTAGGTCGGAAACCATTTCAAAACCGATTCAATCAGGAAGATTTCCTAACCGCATCAGAATCGGGCCCTTTATGGCTAAACACATCATCAGGATTCTTTGATAATTGAACAACCTTTTTAGGTTTTGCCTACAGCGTGCATGTTCTGTTAGAGAAAGCTTTTGTTCTTAAAAAAGCTTAAAAGGGCCTTAGAGCCTGCCCATTATTCACTTACCATTGATTGGCTTCCATATCAATGTTCTCTCCTTGCTTCCTATTGGTCAGCTCCTCCACCTTACCTCTGACTTCCTCCTGGATTTCATTCTTTGCTTTAGGCTTCGTCCGTGCTATGGAGCGTGGACCAAGTACTGCTTCCTATGGCCAGCGTCCTTCCACTGCCCACAGGCTTGTGCAGGTACTATTTGTTCACTTTTTGCAACTCTCCTTCACTGTGCCCTCACCCTCATTCTTTTTAAAATGACTCCACCATCCCAGCCATCCTTCTCTTTAACCCAATTCCCTCCCTCTACAATGCTTGTTTTAGTTGCCAATGTCTATTTTCTTATCCTGTAGTTGTCCCCCTTCTTCTTGACTCTGTTCCGATCTACTTTTGCTCTCTTGTACGGACAAACCTGTCAACAGCAACCCTACTGCAGGGTACAGTCTCTAGTACCCTGTCTTTAGTACCCCGAGCAGCTAGCGGGAGGCAACAATGCTTTGTTGCATTAATTGCATGCCTTGCCTGTGTTGGGGTCAGGCTCCCGCTGATGGGCACAGGTGAGAAACTTGTTTGGCATGGATCTATCTCCAGTGTTCATAGTAGAACGTGCCCACCGCTCACTGGGACCAAAACCCCCGGTGGGGGCCACACCCAGCCCCATAATAGCCTGGATCCTAAATTACAGGGACCGGGATAGGGGTCTCCGGCTGGCTCATGAACGAGGTGACATTCAACATCATGGAACAAGCCCGCCTTTTACCCTGATTTCACCCCAACTGTCCACGCGCCGCAACAAGAATTCCTTTCTGGTGACGTGACTGTTGCAGAAGGCAGAACTCCCCTATGCACTTCTTTGCCCGGTGAAACTATGTGTAACCCATGAAGGAGAGCCACACTTCTTCACGGACGCAAAGTCCGTGCTGCAGTTTGTCAAGCATCACACGCCTTAAACCAGCGGACTCATCACTGTCCACAGGAGGAGGAAGATTCAATCTGAGTGTCAATGACTAACCAATATGAGAGAACCTTTGCTGATGCACATGCTTCAGACCATAGATTAGCCGATACAGGGGCATTGGTACACACAACATTGACTCTGATACCCCCTAACAATTATTAAGAAATCTCTGTTCCTCAACTCATACTTATTGCAGAAAGATGGCCTTGGAAGAACCCACAGAGCACCTAACTGAATGGCCACTTCACTGTTCCTGGTGAGGGTGTTTGTCGGCGATGCCTATTTCCTTGTGGGTGCATTCCCATTTCTAATGTACCATGGCTTTAGTAGGTTGGGGGGTGGGCGGAGGTTAAAGGTCCACAACCTGATTGGGGGGTTGGTGTGGGAGTGAGGAGGGAGGAAACAGTGGGTATAGTTGAGATGGTGAGGGGCCAAGACATGATACATACCGGTTACATCGGGGTAGAACCCAACCACAATATATGCACATCACAGACCTCAGGTAGATCTGCCACAAACTGGGAGATAGACAGATTTGAAAAAGTTAGTGCGCAATCTCTGAGCACAACAACAAGTATAACCACACTGGGAAAAATACCACATGACTGGATATGACACCAATATCATTCCTCACCTGGAAAATCTGTGGGTTAAACGACCACAGAAAAACACACCTAGTGCAATCTCACTTATCTAGGCATAACATATACATGTGTTTCCTACAGGAGACGCACCTCACATCTGCAACACTAACTAAACTACATTCAAGGAGTGGGGAACACATATGTGCAGCAACATACTCAAACTACTGAAGAGGAGTAGCGATACTCATTCGCCAGGAGCTAAATTGGTAACCACTACTATCCAATCAGACCCTGCTGGCAGATACATAATAACAGCAGGCCACATCAGAGGACAGAAAAGCACAATTGTGACAGTGTAAGGCCCGAACATCGACAACCCAAAGTTCTACTGTAAGGTGTAATCTAAAGTGCTTAAAACCGGAGGGGAAAGGTAATATGGGGGGGCGACTATGACCTAGTCCTAGACGATACAAAAGACCGCATGGGTTCGGCCCGCAGCCTACACCCTAAGGCCACAACCTCACCAAAGTCCATTATGGGGGACGACTACCTGGTAGACATTTGGAGGAGAAAACACCCAGATACACTGCAAGGTACATGCCTAACAATGCACCCTAACGCATGGTCCAGACTGGACTTCTGGCTATTGGCTAGAGATGCTGCCTCCTGGACAGGAGACATTCAACATGTGCCGCACTCCCTTTCTAACCACGCCCCGGTGCTACTTCAAATAATACTCCCTAACACAGTCCCAAGAGCTTTCACATGGCGACTCCCATTTGAGGCATTACTGGATACAGCTTTTCATGAAGAAATTAGGTACGACATAGTGGCGCACTTTGAGTTTAATGAGCAGTTCGTGCAATCCCCAGTGATAGTGTGGGAAGCTTTCAAACAATAATTAGAGGGCCATGTATACCTAAACAAGCGGAAGTCCTTAAACCCATTAGATGCATGCTCAGAAGCATTGAAGCTGAAATTAAAGATGCCTAAGACGCATACTATCAATTCAAAGCATGCCTGGTGATAAAGCTCAGGGCGCAGATGGCCTCACAACCTCATTCTACAAAACATATGCACCACTATTAGCACCACATCTGCTTATAGTATATGAGGAGACATTAGCAACTGGCACCCTCCCCCATCCATGCAAGAGGCATTCATTATTGCAATCCTCAAAGGCAAACCAATGAAAAATTGTGACTTGAACTGCCCACTGTCACTAATTAATATCGACAATAAAATATATGCTAAACTGTTGGCCTCATGCCTGCAGCCACACCTGCCGGAAAGTGTGTGTACAGATCAATCGGGCTTCATACCAGGCAGATCTAAATCTCACAACCTACACACGTTTTCACACTTATGCACTACCTACACCCACTGGAACCCACTGTAGCTGCTCTATTGGACGCTACTGAAGCGTTCGACACCTTGTAAAGGCCTTATCTATTTGCACTCCTAGCTCACATTGGATTCAGCACACAATTCATAAGACAAATACAGCTGCTCTACGCAAAGCCAGCAGCACAGATTAGAGTTAATGGGGTGTTGACCAGGCCAATAGCGATCTCTCGGGCGCACGACATAGCAACTGAACCATTGGCTGCTAGGCTGAGGCAACACCATGCACACAGGAGACTCGGATTTGCGACCAGAGGACAAGGGACATCCTTATACGCGGATGACATTACGCTGTATATGCATAAGCCACTAGACAATCTCAATCCCATGATGTGCAAGCTGCTGATTTTCGGGCACCATTCTGGGGTCCATGTGAATTGGTCCAAGTCCATAATACTTCCTCTCACTGAGGGCATACAAGCATTTACACCCTACTTCCCACTACAGTGGATGGACGGACCGGTTAAGTATCTTGGGTGGTGGATAAGCAGAGACATGAAAGAGCTATGGGACACAAATTATGGTCAGACCATATTGTGGATTGAGGAGAGAATACCAATATGGACAAACCTACCTATGTCATTAGCAGGGTGCATAGCAATAGCAAAAATGATAATACTGCCCAAGCTAATTTATTTACAAACTTACTCACACCCCTAACCGAAATCTTCTTTAGGAGACTCATTTCCAACATAAACACTCTAGTCTGGGCAGGTAAATAGCCCAGAATAACTTGGGAGATCCTGACCTTGCCACTAAATCAAGGGGGACTGGGTGCACTGTATTTTAAACTCTATGCATATTGCGCACAGGCCCAATTTCTGAAATATTTGCTCTACCCAGTCCCGTTTCAGCCACCTGTGGCCATTGAAGCAGATAGCATTGCCCCACTCAAGACAGCTTTATACCAGAAATATAGACCTCCAAACAAGGAAATAGATACAGCTGAGACTTTAAGATGGGCTTGGAGTGGACTGAGAAAAAGAGCAGCACATTCAGGCCTGCTTGCCCCTGCTATACCATTGTCCTAAGTTTCCAATGCTGCAAGACAGGGACTTCTCAAGCAGAGAACTCAAACTAGGGCTTACCACGATAGCAGATCTATACCAAGAAAACAAGTTTATGGCCCATCCACAGGCAATTGACGGAGAGCCTCCCAACCTGCTGGACATCATGCTATACCACCACTAGAAAGCTATCTGCAAGAAACAGCACAGCACATTCCCAGCCCTGCTGCCCACACCCACTCCTCTGGAACATATACTAAATAATGAGTCACCATGCAAACTAATCACCTGACTATTTACCTCTATGAAGCGCGAACACCCAGTTACAAAGCAGCGTACGATAGAACTATGGAACTATGAGATGGGGAATCAACTCACAGAAGCGCTGGGGCAATATTGCTGCAGCCAATTAGAATCATTGTCCCCCAACTATACATTATGACTGCTGCACTTTAAGTTCTTGTACCAGCTGTATAGAACCCCATGCAACTCCATAAAATGGGATTAACATCAGATAGCCAATGCTGTTAATATAAAACACCAGACACTACGTTTATCCATCTTGCTTGGAGCTGCCCACGACTAGCAGATTACTGAAATAAAGTATTCAACACAATACGCTCCACAACTTAGGTGGACATATCCCGCACACTACTGATAGGTCTACTGGGATGCATAAAGGAGATCCCATCGGGTATGCGAAACTTAACAGCGATGTTGCTACTGCTAGCCAAATGTGAAACAGCCATACACTGGGGAGGAAGCAATCATTTTAAGTTAATTATTTGAAAGATATGTAAATGAATTGTTTTGAATTTTAAAATGTACTTGATATATTATTGTTCTTTAAATGTAATGCTAAATATTATATATTTTTATGGATTTTTGAAATAAAAAATAAATATGTTAAATGCTAGATTATTTTTTTAATGTATATAAAGTAGCATATTTTGATTTGTTTAGATTTATACATTAAAAACATTACAATGGAATTTTTTATATTTCTGAAAAAAGCTTATACATCAAAAAAATATTTTGAAAATGTGAAACATGTCTTTATAAGAACCTTTACAATGTACAAACATAGGATTTTTTACTTTTTATGTTATGGATAACTGTGTTAATTTATTTCCATGTAATTGTTTGTTGTGAGTTTATGAGTGGTAGGAAATATGTTTTTTAAATGTGTAATTTTTAGTATTAAATATAAAATAAACATTTAGTTTTTAAGTTACATTTTCAATAAAGAGGTTAGTAGTTTAATTTATTGTGTTTTAATATAATATTTTAAAACATCCCACACCCTACTCAACACCTCTATCACCACCTTAACATTTTCTGACACCTGGAAACACATTGAAGTAAGGCCACTACTTAAAAACCCTCAGCGGACACCAACAAACTCAAAAACTACCAGCCAAACTCCCTGCTCCCATTCCCAGTGAAGGTACTGGAAAAGATCATCAACAATCAACTCATGGCACACAAGGAGCAGAACCAGCTAAGTGACGCCTCCCAATCCGGCTTCAGCAGCAATGACAGCTCTGAAAGCACCCTGATTGCAGCCATCAATGTAATCTGAACCCTCCTCGACCGAGGTAAAACAGCAGCTTTGATCATTCTTGACTTCTCTGCAGCCTTTGAAAATGTTCTCCACCACACACTGACCGAAAGACTCTACCCCATCGGTATCCAAGGGGAGGCACTCGGATGCATGACCTCCTTCTTCACCGGAAGAACCCAGAGGATCCACCTTTCACCTCTGAACCCAACTGCGGTGTCTACCAGGGCTCAGCCCCATGCTCTTCAAGGCATGTGTGACCCCGCTCGCCAACATCATCAGATCCCACAGTATCAACATAATTTCCTAAGCAGACAACACCCAACTCATCCTCTCACTCACCGACAACCCCACCACCACCACCAGAACCAACTTCAACAGATGCATGACAAACGTCGCTGACTGGATGAAGAACAACTGCCTGCAGATGAACATAGACAAGATGGAGGTACCAATCTTTGGCAACAGGCTGCAGTGCAACATGTCTTAAAGCAAAGAAAAAAGTGCTGTGACGCAACCAGCATTAACCACGTCTTAGTGGTTTTCTTTTCTGAGCAACATGTCTAAAAACTGAGAAGAGATGAGACCTCCAAGTCGGGTGTCTCTGGAATCCTAATTTAAAATCCTAACTTATGGTGGTCAGCTCTTGAATTGCAATTCCCAAAATGCCACGTTTATATAGCTGGCATTTTCTTACTTTAGGTATTTGGTGTCTGCTACCTGTCTCTGATTGCATGTCTTTGTGTATTCTCCCTAGACCGCCACGCACAACAGGAGCTTAGGTGTGACTTGGTGGAACAAACTCTCAGGATGGGAGGGAGGAGCTTGGCCCAGCCTCACTAACAACTGAATAGGTTGTCTCTTTTCCCCACACAAAGGGCTGCATACCCCCTTCTAGAGAGTCTGGAGCCAGGGCTGGATTGGAGGACCTATGTGCCCTTCAAAGGCATGTATTTAAAGTCTCCCCACTTCTAAGCCACAACAAGGTATAGGTACTGGACCTCTTACACCACTTCAGTACACTTCTGGACCTGTGAAGGCTTTGTCAGGAAGAGAGACTGCTGTGCTGCAGAAGGACTGCCACTATGCTGGACTGCTGATTTGCTGGACTCTTAGCTTGCTGTGCTGACCTGCTGCCTGTTGTTCCCCTGCCTGGGTGGGAAGGACTGGACCTGCATCACTTGAACCCAAATTGACTCCAAAGGCTAGCTATTTGGCCTCCTGATTTCCAGTCTCAGGGACATAACATACTTCCAACGTACCTGCTCTTGCACCTGGACTCTGCCATCTGTGAGTCTGGCCTACCAAGTTGTGTCACACCAGTCCTGGACCTTTGGAAGTGAAGCCTAAGGTGCTTGCTTCAGCAAAACCCATGCATCCCATGCTGAACGGGTGTATTGGCACTTTTGTGTGGAGCAGAACTGGCGTTTCACCCGGTTGCATTTTTCGGAACCAGCTCACTGCCCCACGTGGATGGCAACCTGTGCATCGCTCCTGTTGTGTGACCAGAACCAGTGCATTGCCCTCACTACGTGGATCTGTCCCAACGCATTGCCTTCTTAACCACCAAAGCACAAGGTTACTGCATTTCTATCGACGGCATCATACACGACAGTGATGAATCTCCTGAGGTTGGCCAGTCCTGTTTCCGCAATGGTGACATCGAAATAAGCCCCCAAATGTTTCAGAAAACCTTTTCCAAATCATTAATTGGTTTAGTACATTCAAAAAAGTGTTTCAGTGATCGATATACCGTATCTCAGGGTTTGCCACTGTGTAAAAACTTTGGGCAACATGTATCAACATTTGTAATAGTGATTACCTAAGTACGATTTTCTCGAATCACAATTAAGTAATCTCAATTACGAATGGAGCTTCATTTAGAGATTCCTAGGGGGTCACAAATTGACCTACTTCATTAATACTAATGAGGTAGATCGCAATTTGTGACCCCCTAGGAATAACTAAAATCACGGGGATGGTGGCCAGCTAGGGTCAGCAGACCATCATGTTCGTGATTGCTTGTCAAAAAAGCATTTTTTTTTTAAATGCACCCCGTTTCCCTTAAAAGAAAACATGATGTGCTTCAAAGAAAACACATCCCACTGCCTGCTCTTAAAAAAACGTTTTTGCCACTATTTCCAAAGGAGTAGGGGTCCTTTGGAGACCCCTTCTCAATTGCGAATGGGTTACCACCAACTTGAAGTTGGTGGTAAAATGCGAATGCTTTGCGACTGCATTCACGGTCACAAAACATTCATACATATTGCTGCGATTCAGTATTTGGAAGGGACGCCCCAGACATGCCCCTTCCAAATACTGAATCGCAAACCCATTTTGCGATTCAGTAACAGTTTATCAAATCACAAAATCGGGTTTGATACATGGGAAAAGCCGTTTTTGCGTTTGCAAACACAAAATAGCTACATACATGTGGCCCTTTGTACATGAGGCCTCTGATTACCTAAAATAAATCCTTTCTAAAGGACCTTTTAACAATAGTGACCCACTTTTCCTGCACTATTTTAAACTATATTATTCTTATTATTATGATTTATGATTAAATCTCACATATGTGTAGTTTCAGAACTGCTCCCACCAATCTATGACTATTCTGCTGATGGGGCTGCCAGCCAGTTAAAGGACGGCAATGCACAAAACAAAACAGATTCTAATTCTCACAAGATCTCATGACAACTCAGTGTACCCTATTATGACCTGGCCATATCTTCCCTTCAGTACTCACCTTCAAAATAACACCTTTCACAACACTTATCAACGATTCAACGATTCTAATAAAGAATGCGATTACCTCAGCAGTAACGGAAAGTATCCACTTCAAAGTAATTTAGTCATACAAATGCAATGCCTTCAAAAGAGGATGATAGAAGACAGTTTAATGGTAATGAAAGGGTGAGCATTCTTGTATATGTTCTGAAATGTCTGTAGTTGAGTGCTGCTGGGGAATGGCATTGAGGAGATAATGCATAATGCTAGCTTTGTGATCTTGGCATGACATCTCTGGGGCCTAATAATTTGGCTATCTGCACTAAGAAGCGCACCCATTCGTGTCGACTTCAGATTCGACAGAGACATGACTTTCCCTGCCTATCTATTTTCACTCCCAAGTATTAACCTCTATTTTTCAAAGACTTCATTTTTTCTCCATCTACACAACACATTCTTTTGGACAAAGCCTTAATGCCGGCCAGTTTTGACTACTGAATGCTCAGCATTAAGGACTTCTACTCGCTCATATATCTAAGTTGTCCTTTTGTTAGCATCTTAAACAATATGAGCACGTTTTCGTGGTACAATGTAAACGCCGCTGGCTTTCAATTTGGCAACATACCCTTTTCAAAACCTTTTGCCGTTATTACAAGTTACACAGTTCTGGTGGGGTGTAACTCCACATCCATAATTGTGCTACCTTATGTCATCAGAACTGTGCAATTAGGAGATAAACTTGATTGAATGCGAATTTCCCATTCTGTGGGGTTTTACGCTCCTATTTACCACCATTTTAATGCAGGCATTAATTGGGAGCAGGGACTTCTTTGCTCAGCGGAGGTGGAAAGAGGAGTGGGTATAGAAGGGAACAAAGTAGAGTCTGGTAGGGTACAGAACAGCACTGCATGCTCACTCCATGCAAGAGAAGATGGCCAGGTGGGACCGAGTGCCGAAGTCTAGCTGCTTTTGCAGCCTAAAGCCATCGTACCAGCTGTTATTTCCAGTATTCCTACAACTAGGAAAAACAGGTGTGAATTCACATGGGTATTTTAGAATGGGTGAAGCAAAGTTTCATATATGAATTCAACTTTGTGATACACAGAGTTGGTTCTGTCATGTTTGGCATCCTTTGTAAATCGACAATATTAAAATCTACAACATTCATTCAAAGTTGTTCTATGTAGCTCAAACTTGGTTGAAGGGCGCCAGCATGCTTCACTTGAGCAACAGTGTAGGAATTTGGAGTTACTGTTAAAGGAGGGTGAAACCCTTCTCAAGCACCAACCGCAACTCTTGTCAGGGAGAAAAGCAAGGACACCCCAAATTAACCTGCATTAACCCTCAGTTAACTTGGCACAAAAGCAGTCAGGCTTAACTTACAGGCAATGTGTAATATATTTATCCAGGACACAAACAACAATGACGTGAAAACACAACTCAACACAAATCCCAGAATAATTTAGAAAGACAGAGTAAAATGGAATTTATTATTTGATACCAAAACAACAAAAATTCAATTAGAAAACACAATGTGCCAACTATGGTTATCTGGTCACGCTGGGACAAAGCAACAAGTTTAAGCTGACCACAATGGAGTGCGGGACGGGTATAGTGACCAAGATAGGCACGCGGAACTTTCAATCCTTGTTGCGGAGTATTATGAGACTCCGCGTCGAGGATGTGTAGGGCAGTGATGTCTTGGGTAGATGTGGGCCTGCTACACATACGAAGTGCTGAGTCGACGATGCATCGCACACCTGGTTGCTAGGAGCTGAAGGGCTATGGGGCAAGGTTTTAAGTCAAAGATTCATCATGCAGTGGTGGTGGAGCTGCGAGGTCCTGTGTTGGGGATGAGTCATGCTATGGTGGATCCGATGCGCTGCAATTTATTTTATTTATTTATTTGAAAAGTTTTATAAAGCGCAAACAAGACCCAGATGGGTATCAGAGGGCTGTACAAAATAACTAACGTTGACATGAGGAAACAGCATGAGTACAATACAATAAGGAAGTGACTAGCAAATGTCATAGAGGCTATTGCTGATGAAGTTCATCCAAGAGTAGCCATTTGACCTGATTTGAAATGAAGCAGTCGAGCGGTTGGCCCTGATCTCGGAAGGGCATTCCAAATTCTTGGAGCCAGCCCTGAGAAAGAGCGGTTGTAAGTTCTTTTTTGTTGAATTTAGCAGGCTTCAGTAGTAGAGTATTGGAGATTCTTAAGTACCGACTGGAACCGGAGAGCTAGAGTTCTTTTTCCAGGTAAACGTGGGTATTGAATTGAACAGCTTTATGTATCAGACAAGCTATCTTGAGGCGGATCCTTGCTTCAATGGAAAGCCAGTTACGTTGAATTAAGGCAGATGTAATATGATCATGCTTTCTGAAGCCCGTGATGAGCCCGGAAGAGGTGTTCAGAGTAGCTCTTAGTGGAGCTAACCTAGTCTTAGGAAGCCTAACTGGGGTCACCAAGCCATATTCCAATTGTGAGATAACCAGGGATTGAACTGTTGACTAGATGTCCTCAAGAGGTAGGAAAGGCTTGATTTTCCTAAGAGTGTTGAGTAGATGATTGGCACTCCTAATGGTAGTTCTGATGTGCCCTTTCATGTTTAGGAATTTGTCCAGGGTGACGCCTAAAGAACAAGCGGAGTCCACCATATGAGAGATGCAGTTGAGTGCTGAGTTTTTTTTAATCCAGTTTTGTGTGGGGGCGAATGGTTATGGAGAGTAATCAGGAGAAATTCTGTTTTGAGGGTATTTGTAACAGAAGATTATGCTTTAGGCATTGTCGAGTTTTTTGAAGTGCTTCACTAATAGTTTTAATGTCACCTGGAGAGGAGATCTTCAAATACAGTTGCATGTCAACCACATACATATGGTACTGAATGCTAGCACAGTTCAGAATAGTAGTTAGGTTTCACGAAGAGATTGAAGAGCCTGGGCGAGAGTGCAGATCATTGAGGTACCCCAATAGAGACCGGGGTACTGGGAGCCAGAGATTGGTTGACTTTGATTCTTTGGGTTCGGTTATGCAGGAAAGAGGCTAACCAACATAAGACATGGCCAGATAACCACATCCTATGTTGAAGAAGAGTAATCATGTTTGATAGTGTCAAAAGCAGAGGACAAGTCAAGAAGGATCAGAAGACAAGAAGCATCTGGGTCAAGAGCCCTCAAGGCATCATCAATGATGTAAGTTAGAGCTGTTTCTGTACTGTGACCTGTTCTAAAGCCTGACTGATGTCAGTCTAGGAGCTGAAATTTCTCTATGTGGTCGCAAAGCTGTGTGTGAATGCATTTCTCGAGCAATTTCGCTAAAGACATGATGCTAGTGATCGGACGGAAGTTATTGATATCTGCTAAGTCTGCGTTAGGCTTCATGGGGATCGGTGTGACTTCCCTCATCTTAAGGCAGTCAGGAATCCTCCCCTGTATGAGAGATTGTTTGATGATCCTGGTCCAGAGAGGGAGAATGGCCCTGTTGAGATCTTTGAGAAACTTAGCGGGAAGTGGACCACTGAAATGGTTGGATGGTTTAAGAGACGCCAAGGAATGTGACAATTCCCCCCCATCCAGGAGCAGGAAGAAATTCCAAGAGGCATTGTTTTTGGGAGTGTACTCTATGGGGTATAGAGGAGCACACACTGCCGTAGGTACTGCCGAACCCAGGGCGCTCATAGGCATCAAGTTAGTGGCGGCACGTTGAAGCTCCAGATCAATAGTCCTAGATTTTTCAGAAAAGTGCGCTGAGAAGCCCTCCTCACTGGGGCCAAACGCCTTGTTTGCTGCGATAGGATTGATATATTGGTTAGCCTGTTGTTTGATGATATCAAACAGTTTCTTGAGTCGGTTTTTAGCACAGTCTAGCTAAGCCCTGAAGTGATCTGTTTTAGCAATGCAAATGTGTTTGTTATATGAGCTTCTCATCTTCCTTAACTGCTTGAGACTAGAGATGGAGGGAGCATTTCTCCAAAGTCTCTCAGAGAGCCTCAGTTTGAAATGCTCATCATTAAGGGAGTGTTATGTTTCATATAGGTACCCTAATATAGACCCGGGTAACATCATACTCTTTCACCTACATCATCTCCCCTACACTAAATAGTAACAAGCCTTTTTAGGATCAAACCTTTACCTAGTTCTAGTCCTGGCATTCTTTGACTTGATCTTTAGACTGTCACAGTAGGCATGAATATTCATAAGGGTTCTTGGAAACCAGGCTGGGGCTGCACCTCCTGCCTACACCACCTTCCTCCTCATATCTATGTACACGGTTCATCCCATACGTCATCCTCAAACCCAACAATGGCTAATACAAGTAACAAGGGACAAAGGTACCTTAGATACTTTCGGTATAAATACAGCACATCTTGCTAGTGTTACTTAGAGGGAACCGAGGCTTCCAGGCTGACACACTGACCCCTTGCGGGGTGTCCAACTCAAGACCAAGAAGGGCTCCAACATTCTCACACTTCAGGTAATGGGGTTTGGCGAAATCCTAGAGGGATTCGTGGTTTTACACCTACTCACATCTTAGGTACACTTAGGTACAACTAGATAGGCATCGTAGGAGTACGCACTTTCATCATGCTTTTTATATTCATGTATTTATTCATGCTTATTGCACAATGATAGAAATGTACTATCCTTTTATATTCATGGTACTTCTAATCATATATCTCTGCTACTGTCTAATGGTTGTTGCAAAACCTCATATATTTTACACGAGAATAACAACTGTTCAATAAACTCTTATTGAAACACACAGACTGTTTATTCTGTGTATCTCTGAGATAAACTTAAATTAGCACGAGTGACTGAGTGAAACGTAGTGCATTTTTGCCATGATCTTGAGGGATGGGGGTTGTCATGTTCTAAGGTTGCCAGAAACAAATCTCTCCCCGATAAGAGGAGACACTAGTGGCACTGTGAGCTAGCTCAAATGCAAATAAGCTAACATTTCTAATTGGGTGTGTACGGAACTAGTCTGCCACCAATCCCACAGTTTATGTTATCCAAACGTGCAGGTCTTGTAGGGGTACTGTAGGAACTACACGACAGGAGGCATCGAACCAGTGTTTGGATTGTTTGCACAGAATCTTTTTGAGTTGCTTTCAAGCAGCAGAGTCGAAAATACTTAACATAGTGTTGATGTAATGATCCGTCAAATTTTTCATGTTAGGTGGAAGTTCCAGCAAATTCTTGCTCAAGTTGGATAGATTAGAGAGGCTGATGTCTCTCAGATTACAAGCCAGCTAATTGTTTTTAAGTGGTTGACCTTGTCTGAGCAATACCTTTTCCAGAATGTGAAAGGAGATTTAGTGATGATCCGACCAATCACAGGGTACAATGTCATCAAGATGAACAATGTAGTCACTAGCTATGATAAGGTCAAGGGTAGAGCCTTTGTAGTGGGTAGGTCCATTGCAGGCCTGAATGAAGTTGATGTGGGAGAGGAAAACCTTAAAGGAGCAAACTAGTGATTCATTTGGGTCATTCCAGTGAAGGTTGAAGTCACTGAGGAAGATATGGTTAGGGTAGAGTGCCGGGCAAGAAAAGATGAATTCCATCAATTGCTCTAAGAAATGTAAGTGATCCCTAGGGGGATGATAGATTGTGTGAAGCACACCAAAAATCTTGCCCTTGTTCCAAATTTCAGTGACTAGGTGCTCACAGGCAGACAGCAGATCATTATGAGTCTGCTTCAAAACGAGGCTAGAAAGATGGATGCAGGCAATACCCCCCCAGATTTTGATAGATCTATTGTATCTGATTATGTCATAGTCAGGAAGAATTAAGATGTCGAGTATTGGGGAGGAGGAGTCATTGAGCCATGTTTCCGTAAGAATCAGGAGGTCCGATTCTTGTGAAATTATGAGTTAGGAGATATCCTACCATGTTTCCCTGCTGATCTGCAGTTGAGAAGCATTGATTTGATATGAGAGTTTGTAATTGCTTCCACTAGGTGAGACGTGGCAACCTGAAGTAAATTATCCTTATTCATGGATCTAAAGTTAACACTAGGTTCTCTATCCGGATCAGATGAAATTCAAGGTGGTTCTGATGCAATGCTTCAGGGTGATGCATTGCGCTGCAACGGTTCTGCTAGTACCACAAATGGGCTGGCAGAGCACCTTCTGACCCACTTCGGAGAGACAAGGACTGGGGTAGCACCACTTGGGGTGGGCCAGAACCACGGCAAGCAGAGTCCAGGTGCTGGTTTCAGGGTGGTTGGAGCCTTTTCGGTCTCTGAGGCTCTGCTCAGGAGGACAAACAACTAGCCCTTGGAATCACTCTGTTGGTTCTGGATTCAAGATTAAGCGTGGGCGTAAAATCCATTTCGCGGGCGAATTTGCAAATTATTGACGATTTTGCGATCCGCGTGAAATTACCCAATAATTCGCGAATTCGCAAGCTACGAATTATTTTGCTTGGTCGCGCTTGAAAAATACAATATCGGCGCGCGGCGTTGACTCTGAGCCTGCCGAGTTGTTTTTCTCCCGGTTTTGCGTGTGCTGCGCCATTTTTGATCTTGCTGCGTGATCGCGCGAGAGTTTTTCGAACGCAATTACGTCATCGCGGCTTGCCATCTTGCACGACGAGAGTTTGACAATGCAAGTACGTCAGAAATGCCCGCAACGGCGTGCAGCTGACTTCCGGCAGGAGGCTTGAACAGCTTGCGTTCCCGAAATTGCAAAAATTGCAATTCTGCACAAGAAATCCACCACAGGAAGCATAAACCTTGTGGAAATGATGATTTTGATCAGAATAACTCCTCAGATTGACATTTGGCTGTACTTTTTGGTGCAGGAGTCCATTTTTTGGGGTGGGGTGGGAGGAAGGAAGTGCCCCAGAGTCTCCAACTTCCTGTTCCTGTCCAGCAGGCTCCTCCCAGTGCTTTGTCCATGTACTGGCCACTTTTCATTTGGCTGTGGAGCTGGAAGGATTACTTTTTCTTGCTGCTGGTGGATTCTTGTATTTGAGGACTTTTTGGACTTTGGAGTTTGGATCACTTTTGGACTTTACAAGTAAGTTGCTGTTGTTTGTTTGGGGCATTGCAGTTGAGGCAACTCCAGTTCTAAAACTTTTTTCACAACTTTAACAAAATATATATTGTGGTGGGTAGCTAGCCACAGTATCCAGTAGGCCCAGGGTTAGTCATGGGTGCATGATACAACTTTTTCTCTGATTTTTTTTAACTTAATTCTCATTTATGTCATGGAATTTTAGCTCACTGTTACATGTTGGTTTTTTTTTTATTTTGGGGTGTCTGTAAAGCCTCACTAGCCAGTAGGCCCAGAGGTAGTGATGGACCAAGTGTTTCTGTGGGGTGTCTTGAATTTAAACATCATTGAGGGCATGGATGGCATGGGATTGTGGTGATTTTTATGTGTTTTTAGATTTTTGGGGGTGTTGTTGGGGACTGGTCATGTGGGTGGGGGCCATTTTGAGTGCTGGTACAGGCAGGGCCTGGCCAATGGCTGGGGGGCAAGGGGCCATTTTGAAGGCAGGCAGTGTTCTCAGGCCTGCACCTATTTTGCCTAGCTTTCATCCATTATGCCCAGGGGTACTCAGTGGTGCATGGGCCTAGTCTTTCTGTGGGGTGTCTTGAATGTAAACATCATTGAGGGCATGGATGGCATGGGATTGTGGTGATTTTTATGTGTTTTTCGATTTTTGGGGGTGTTGTTGGGGACTGGCCATGTGGGTGGGGGCCATTTTGAGGGCTGGTACAGGAAGGCCCTGGCCATGTGCTGGGGGTCCAGGGGCCATTTTGAATGCAGGCAGTGTGCTCAGGCCTGCACCCAGTTTGCCTTGCTTTCAACCGTTATGCCCAGGGGTACTCAGTGGTGCATGGGCCTAGTCTTTCTGTGGGGTGTCTTGAATTTAAACATCATTGAGGGCATGGATGGCATGGGATTGTGGTGATTTTTATGTGTTTTTTTACTTTTTGGGGTGTATAACTGATGTTCCTCGGTCTTCCATTGCTTTTAGGTGCACAAGAGAACCACCAGTGCCAGGAAGAAGTCCTGCAGCGGTGTGTGCAGCACAGCGTCATGCGACGTCACGTGTGGCAACAGACAAGACAACTCTGCAACTCGTGCAACTGCGGCCTTCTGTTCTGACATCTGAAGAAGATGGCCCCAAAGAAAGGTGGCCGTAGCGCTTCAGCGAAAAAAGTTGCCAGTGCCACTGCCAGTAAGAAGGAGCAGAAGAAGCAAGTGGCACCACCTACCAAGCAGACTGGTGTGGCCACCAACACCTTTTTTTGGGGAAAAAAAACTACGCCTGCAGCAGCAGCGGAGTCCGCCGGGGACCAAGCTGGAAGCAGCACCTCCGCCTCATTGGGGTCAGTGCCACCACGCCAAGTTAGGTCCAAGACCATGAGTGCTGCTGCGGCAGCCACTTTGGTTGTTCAATCAACATCGACCAGTGATGTTGGCTCATAACAAGAAAGTACCATCCAATCAACGCCGGGTGTAACTCAGCTGGCGAGTGTTCACCAATCACAGCTGCAACGACAACCACAAGTGCAACTAGTACAAACGCAAGTACATGGGCAAGGAGAGGCGCAAGTACATGGACAAGGAGTGGCGCAAGTACATGCACAAGGAGAGGCGCAAGTAGAGGTGCATGGAGAGGTGCAACTACTAGAGGTTCATGGAGCGGCACAACTGCCTACAACGCTTGTTCCTCCAGAAGTAGGGGCACATCAGGAAATTGATATTCAAGTGGAGGTATCATCCGAGGAAGCCACTCCTCCTGAGGATGATACATTTTCTCCCAGATCCCCAGCAAGAAAAAGGTCAAGGAGGGCTGCTACTACTACTACTACTACTACTACTACTACTACAAGTTCTTCTTCAAGCCCCCTTCATTCTGATGACCGTGATCTTGATTGGAACCCAGCAATGCAGTCTGACAGTGCGGCACGCCATGAGCCGACAAAGGTAACTAAGCCTAAAAGGAAGGTTCCCGCAAGGCTTCGACTTATGGGTGATGACGACGAACAAGAAGTGGTGTCTTATGCTGCTGATGAACAGTCTGATGACGACCCAGTCATCACAGACATCACTCCAGCCACAGCGGGCATGCAGCAGACAAACATGTTAACCCTAGCCCGAATGGCTGCTGAGCGGGATGATGGCGGCGTGGCACTGGTACCACCACCAACGCAGTTAACTACAACACCAACACGACCTACAGATTCCATATTTTCTCGTCAGAAGGGCCGGCAGGGACCTCCATCCATCTCGACCTCCATTACCTGAAGTAGTGGTGCTGTAATTGAACAACGGAAACAAATTCAGCCACGCCCATGCTCCACTTCATCTGGCATTGAAAGTCAAAGTAGCACCTCCACCACCAGCAGACATTTCCAGTCCCCAGTTTGGGACTTCTTTACTGTTAGCAAAAAGGCGGAAAACATGGTCCTTTGTTCGATTTGTAAAGTATCAGTTAGTCGGGGTAAGCTTGGTACCAACTATGGTACCGGAGGCCAAAGAGGTCATCTCAAACAACACCACCCTATCCAGTGGTATAAGCACCTAAGTGACATCGAGGAAGCCAAAACAAAAACAAATCCAAATGTATCCCTTGATATTGAATCTGATGATGACGAGAGGCTGATCGTGCAGGGGGAAGTGAAGAAGCGACAGACATTTTTTCTGGTACACCCAGTACCCCTGGCAGCAGCACTGCAGTGGTGGCGCCCACACCCTCTACCCCTGCAACATGTATGAGGCACAGTAAGAGTCTGGGACAGACACCAATGCAAAAAACTAAATCAATGAGCCTAACTGGTGTGAAGTCTACATCATCATCATCATCATCATCACGTAAAATGGTCCAGCCCACCATTAGCGGAAAGTTCTGGTCGGATGCGCCATTTGAACGCAACCACCCAACGTGCGTTTGTATAACGCAAAGATGGCTAAAATGCTAGTGCTGGACCTTCTCCCTTTCTCTTTCGTGGAAGGGGTGGGTTTTCGTGAATTGGAGGCAACAATCTGCCCTAAATGGAAGGTTCCTAGCCGGTCCTATTTTGCAAGGGTTGCTGTTCCAGCACTACATCAAGATGTGCTGGAGGTGATTGGCGCAGCTATTCTGAAGAGTGCTGTTCACACTATCCACATGACAACAGACATGTGGACCCTTGATTACATGTGCATCACTGCACCCTGGGTCTCTTTTGCAGGGGTCGATAAACAGTTAAAACACAAAGATGTTGACCCGGAGGAAGTTTTTAAAGCTACTCGCAAACATGCAACAGTAGGCATGTTTGTCATGGGGAAATCGCACACTTCACCTAACCTTTTGGAGGAGTTCGACAGGAAGGTCAATGAATGGCTGCATCCAAGAAATCGCACAGTTGGTTATGTTTCCACGGATAATGGCAGTAATATAGTTAAGGCCATGGAGCTAGGTGGCTATTTCAAAGTGTCGTGTTTGGCGCACAGTATTAACATCGTGGTGCAAGCCTTTTTGAAAACAGAAGCGCCAGTCCCCGAATTACTGACCATCTGCCGAAGAATCTGCTCACATTTCAACCATTCTTTTAAGGCCCGGAAGCAGCTGAGGAGCCTTCAATATGAACGTAAACTGCCAGTCAAAGGACTAATACAGGAGGTGGCAACACATTGGAACTCAACCTTTTACATGCTTGAGCGTCTGTCTGAGCAGTGGGAGGTAATACATGAGTATATCTTTAAACTTGGTTCTACTCATAAAGACATGGGGCTAGAGTTGGAGGAATGGAAGCTAATTGCAAGCCTGACAGACATGCTCCGTCCTTTTGAGCTCTTCACGCGTGCAGTCAGCAGGGAGGACTGTTCTTTGAGCAAAGCTATCCCATTGTTGCGCATGCTAGAGCACCAACTGAAGGAGGTGATTTCAACGTTCCGAGATGATGGTGAAAAGCGAGAAGCATATGATTTGGCAGAGAAGTTTTTAAGGCACCTACTTGACAATGAAAGGCTTAAAAAGATACATACAGAACAACATTACATTTGTGCCACTATTCTTGATCCACGGTACAAAAAGGCAGTGGCTAGCAAAGCATTCATTCCTTTTGATGAAGCAGATGTTTCAAAGTACAAACATTGGCTAGCTGTGTCAGCCACTCGGTTCGAAAGAGAGCGGCAGAACCTTCAAGGAGGCAGCACAAGTACAACTGAATCAGCAGGCCATCCGGCGTCAAGTTCCACTTCTCAATCGGTGGCCGAAGGGAGTCACTTTCCCTCACAGCCGTTAACGACACCAGCAATCGTATCATCATCCTCCTCACCAGCACCAGGCCGCCCAAAAATATTGTCAGAAGGGGATTGGCTATCTCAGCAAGGGTTTGCTCGGTCCACTGATGAAAAGGTCGCAAATGGTACGCAAAGTGGATCAACCCTGGAGAACCTTGAGTCGGTGGTGCAGGCCTATCTGGATGACCCAACAGAGGTCTGTCATAATGAGAACCCATTGGAATATTGATATACGAAAAGCTTCGTATGGCGACTGATCACCAACCTGGCTCTAAATTATTTGTCTTGCCCACTTGCAAGTGTGTCTTCTGAACGTGTTTTCAGTGCTGCTGGTGCCATTGTTACTTCAAAAAAAAGGACCCGCCTTTTGCCCAAAAATGTGGAGAGGTTAACAATAATCAAGATGAATCAGCACTTCATACCACCCGATTACAAAATACGTGAATGCACGCAGGAAGAAGAGGACACCGACTTAAGTGACGTCAACAGAAGTTCTTCTCGGTCACCAGACCTACTCCCGTCTCAATTCGTAGACTTGGAGGACGAGCTCTGCTTCCCTGACACCGATGCCTGAAAATGACTTCCTTTTTTCCGTACTTATTCACTTTTATTCCTGTGTGTCTTTCTTTGTTTTGCTACTTTTACCACAACAAAAAACTCTAATCACCTAATCACAACAAGTCCATCATCAGCACTGTCTTCATCTTATTTTCCTTATTGATTTGAAGGTGCCGCAGTCTGCATTCAGATGTTCACAAGTTCACAACTCAATCATGCTCCTCTATCCTCCTCCTCCAGACTCCCCCTATCCATTTCCCTCAAGGCAGATGGATGGATTATGGAGAAATAAAAAACTTTGTGTTCGTAGACGAGTCCCCTCAAGTGGGACTAAAATAACTGACTGACTACAAGCTTGCTGATTGTTTACAGACCTACTTCTGAAATTTGCAGGAGAGGCTGCCCTGTGGGCCCTCACTTTCCGAAGAAGATGCGGACAAAAAGTAGAACAGGTAATGAATAATGAGAAGATGGCATGCAGTGGACAGCAATGGCTGTCTGTCTCTGTTGAAACGAATTGCTGTTTGTTTTTTGTGAACAGCGCAATTTGCCATGTTTTGAATATACCAGTATTGCAGGTTTTTGGGGGTTTCTTTGGGGGTGTTCTAGATTTGCGGTGCTATGTCGGGGGGTCTGGTAGCACTGCTGGCACAGTCTAATGTTGATTGCATTTGGTTTTCGAGAAATCCATGGTGGAAAAGGGGAGTTAGGGCCTAGCTGCAGAGCGCATTTGGACTGAATTCCAGGTTGGCCCGAAATTTGGTAAGTCTCACTTTTTAAGGTTTTGCTTTTTGGCTGTTTGGGGGGCCTGGGTTGACGGGTCCGGGGGCATTGCTGGGAAGGTCTAATACCAGATAAAAGTGTTTTGGAGAAAATCGGAGCTGAAAAAGCTTTTGCGTTTTTGCTCACTTGCTTGTCTTTGGGGTGCTGTTTGGGGGAGTTCCTGGTGTTTGGGGGTGGGTTTTGGGGTCTGGGAGCACTGCTGGCACAGTCTAATTTTGATTGCATTTGTTTTTCAGGAAATCCATGGTGGAAAACAGGAGTTATGGCCTAGCTGCACAGCGCGCTTGGAGTGATTTTGGAATGAGGCCTAAATATTTCTAAGTGTGAGCTTTTCCGGTTTTCCTTTTTGGCTGTTTGGGGATCTTCTACTTGTTTCCGCCTGGGTTGACGGGTCTGGGGCATTGCTGGGAAGGTCTAATACCGGATAAAAGTGTTTTGGATAAAATACATGGTGAAAAAGTTTTTCACTTGTTCGCGTTTTCGTTCACTTTTGTGTTTTCGGGGGCCTGCTTGGGGGGGTTCCTGGTGTTTGGGGGTGGGTTTTGGGGTCTTGAAGCAACACTGGGTATGGATACTTTTGATTGCAAGAGGTTTGAAGCAAATCCATGGTGGCAAAGGAGAGTTAGGGCCTAGCTGCAGAGCGCGCGCGGAGTGATTGTGGAATTTTGCCTGAAAATTTCTAAGTCCCCATTTTTGTATATTTGCTTTTTGGCTGTTTGGGGGCCTTATACTTGTTCCACCTGGGTTGACGGGTCTGGGGGCATTGCTGGGAAGGTCTAATACCGGATAAAAGTGTTTTGGAGAAAATCGGAGCTGAAAAAGTTTTTGCGTTTTTGCTCACTTGCTTGTCTTTGGGGTGCTGTTTGGGGGTGTTCCTGGTGTTTGGGGGTGGGTTTTAGGGTCTGGGAGCACTGCTGGCACAGTCTAATTTTGATTGCATTTGTTTTTCAGGAAATCCATGGTGGAAAACGGAAGTTATGGCCTAGCTGCACAGTGATTTTGGAATGAGGCCTAAATATTTCCAAGTGTGAGCTTTTCCAGGTTTGCTTTATGGCTGTTTGGGGGTCTTCTACTTGTTTCCACCTGGGTTGACAGGTCTGGGGGCATTGCTGGGAATGTCTAATACCGGATAAAAGTGTTTTTGATAAAATACATGGTAAAAAAGTTTTTCACTTTTTAGCGTTTTCACTCACTTGCCTGTCTTTGGGGTGCTGTTTGGGGGGGTCCTGGAGTTTGGGGGTGGGTTTTGGGGTCTGGGAGCACTGCTGGCACAGTCTAATTTTGATTGCATTTGTTTTTCAGGAAATCCATGGTAGAAAACGGGAGTTATGGCCTTTAGACAGAATTGAAAGAAGGCCGATTCTAAGTATGAGATTTTCCATTTTTGCTTTTTGCCTGTTTGGGGGTGTTCTCCTTTTTTGCGGGTGGGTTGGCGGGTCTTGGGGCATTGCTGGGAAGGTTTAATACCGGATAAAAGTGGTTTGGAGAAAATCCATGCTGAAAAGCGTTTTGGCACTTTTTTTTAACTTAGGGCTCGTTAGGGTTAGCAGCAGTATTGCATGTGTTTGAGAGTGTTCTAGATTTTTACAACTGGGTTCTGGGGTCTTAGAGCACTCGTGGGAATGTGTAATTTTGGTTGCAAGTGGTTTGAAGAAAATCCATGGTGGGAAAGGGGGGATTTGGCCTAGTTAAAGAAAGCGTTTGCCACTATTCTTAACTTAGGGCTCGTTAGGTTTAGCAGTATTGTATTGCATGTGTTTGGGGGGGGTTCTAGATTTTTACGACTGGGTGGGGTCTTGGAACACTTGTTGGAATGTCTAATTTTGATTGCAAGTGGTTTGAAGAAAATCCATGGTGGAAAAGGGGGGTTTTGGCCATACTTTCTGAGTGCGCTTTGGCACGATTTTAAATTAGGCCCCTGCGAGATAGCAGCAGTATTCTGCACGTTTTTGGGAGGGTAATGTGGGGTGTTCTAGATGTTGGGGATTGTTATCTCTGAAAGTGACAGTATAATTTTTGCACTACACAGCGTGCTTTATATATTTTTTTCTCCGAGGTGTCTTTAACACTTACTGTTGTGTTTTTTCATCATCAATTACAGGCAGGCTTTTACCCTGTGCCATTGATGTACTACTCAGGCTTACAATTAGCGATCCGCAAATCCGCATCAGGCAGGCAGTGGACAGTCAGTGTGTCTGGTCACCAAGATTGATCGACGTAGCATCAGATGGAATGAAGGAGTACCGCGAATAAGAGAAATGGCTGGATGCATCAATTTGACAAATTCAACGGGACAACTACAAAAAACAGTAACAGTATCCAAAATTCTCCTTATCTTTTAAATGATATTCTTGTGAACTTGAACTTACTTCTACGAGTGTGACTCTGTTTTTTTTTTATCTCTGCTTCAAATTCATCCCTCCAGCTATTTGATACGTCTTTGCTATGTTTAACACTAATTTAATGTTCTAAGTGTTTATTCTCTGAGGGCAGAGAGGCAAGTGAAATTGCGTAATGACTGCAGCCCTGTACTGCCAACTTGTTCCTTCGTAGTTACTAGTAAGTTGCAGTAAGTAGTAGTACTACTTTTCAGTAAGCTAACCATCCATTTAGTAAACAACTTCTGGCATGCAGTAGTGCACTTCCTTTATGTCCCTTTAAAGGTTTATCAATATCTTCAAATCCAAAGATTTGTTTCTCTTCATTTGTTGTTTGACTGTCCATGCTGTGTTTTTTTCCTCTCTACCAAACTTTCCCAAAAAACCCCATTTCCATCCAATTTTCAAACCCTAACCCTCTTCCCCCGGGCTGTGTGGTATTTCATTCAGGTGTGACTGACAACAACAATAAATTCCACACACTTGCTGGGGAGGATAAGGTCAAAGCAACCAGAAGTTCATGTGCGCCATCGTGGATTGATAATAAGAACATCCTCCTCCTACACGACGTGAACAATCTAATGCTTAATGCTTACCTTACGTTGGCACTGCTTAGGCTACAATTTCTGAGTGTAGTTACTGATTGAACCCTGATATGTAATTTAGATGTAGACGCTGATTATCAACCAGTGTAATTATCGTTTTCCCATTTTCACAGAACCACCGGGGCACTGTGACGGTCTGCACACCTCTTTATCTGCAACCAAACATTTGGAAACGAACCGGACTTAATCACACAATTTGACTGGATGATTGTCTAACCCCAGTAAGTGTCCCCCCACCTATTAATCATCAGATAGGACATCCCATCTCTGTACCTTTTGTAATTGCAGTCCTCTTAATTAATTGCCCGTTGAATCGCTCACAATAGGAACCTACGAAGGTCCTACCATTATGGTCACTGGATGGCCAAATGTAAAGTATGTATTTGACTATTTGCCAGTCCTTGGATATTGTTGACTCGTTATAAGGTACAGATACATTCATTTTAATTTTATTGCTTGTAGGTGCTCTCGTCTTATCAATGTCCTGATGAAGACCCCAGAATGAGGTTTCAACTAACCCTTACACCATGCGGGGTTGAAACATAGACCATTGTACATTACTTCTCTAAACATAGGAGAAAATCAAATGGAGTAAAACCTATCCTATGTGAAAAGAGATATATGGAACTGTTGATCTAAATTAGACTGTAAAGGTCCTATTGAGTTCTATTGTGATTGTGTTATGGTCACAACACCTTTACCCAGTCCCCACACTTATCCCATCACACCTATCCCACTTAACTACCTTTCTATTTTTTCACTGAGAGTGTGCCGATATTTATGTAAATACCATGTCATAACTTTGATTGATAAAAGGTATATATGATCTTGTTTAAAAGAATTCATTTATGTTTTTCGCCGCAAGTTTCATGGAATTAACAATTCACGGAACTTATTGATTGATGCTAAGTTTCCGTTCACTTCCGTGCTAAATAAAATGTGCATTGAATACTGGACTGGTCAATATCTGAGATACGTAATGTATATATTGAACATTTGTTGTTTTTGAAAGAAATAGACACTGACCCTTTTTTAATATGTACCTAATTATTGACCCAGATCAGATAGTTTTAGGGTATACCCCGTTAAAACGTATCATAGGCTACAATTTAGGGCATTGTTCTGTACCGTACTATCTATTGTACTGTTTCTAATGCTACGCTCAGGCCACTCAATGTTTAATTTCCTCTTTTTTTCATATGGTGATACTGCAAGTGTGTACAACTACTGCTACCAGCACACCATTGATATTGTATCCGTCGAGGATTCAAGTCAACAACCAACCTTAATCACCATTGGCAAGGCAGCCAGCCCTGGGGCTACCCCGATTCTCAAACACGAATCACAGGTAAGATAAGCATTTTGGAGAGGTAGAATAATGGGCTAGGACTGGGAGGAGAGCAGAGATTGCCAGTACTACTAGTAAAGTACTAGTAGGGCTACTGAATTCACTAACTCGGTTACTGGCACTTTGGTACATTTCAGGACTAGATGTTTCATTCATGCTGGTAAGTTGGAAGAAACCAAACGTCCAGTAACCACCGCCCACCCCCACACAAAATAATATGAATGCGTATACTATGTTTTAGTATGAAAAATAATTATTAAGAAATATATTGAGGTAGTCAAAAAATGAAATAAATTAACCCAACTTACCCCCCTACCTAACCCCAACCAATGTCCAAAAGTCCAAAAGTCCCCTTTCCCAAACACCCAATTCCCACACCCCCAACAGTCTTTAAAAAAGGGGCAAGGGACAGTCACTTCCTCCGGTGGCGTAGTTTTGCAAGCTGTTGCTTCATGTCCCGCTGCTCTTTGCGGAGGTCCCGAAGCTGGCGCTGATGTTTTTTGGCCAACCGCTCCAGGTAGTCCACTCTTTTGCGTAGTCCGCGCACACGAACGATCCAGGATATGGGGGGGGGGGCGCTGATGTTGTTGCTGCTGTGCGGCGGCGGCGGGAGGCAGTCGGGCCACGGCTCCGTTTGGCTGGAGGCTTCTGGCTGGTGGACCCGGGGGCAGTGGAGGAAGATGTAGATGTTGATGTCTCCTCATGCTCCCGAGCCCACAACCGCCAATACTCGACACAAATAGCCTCCAGCTTACGGGCCCTGGCCCGGACAGCCATCTCCTTACGGGTGAGCTTTTTGGGAGTAGCATCTATGAAGAAAGAAAGAAAAATACTGTAGCCAATAGTCTTTAACATAAAGTCAAAATAATTCAACGGAAGGTTGACACTCAGTAACACCAGCAAGTAGCAAACACAGTATAACATTTTGGCATGTATCTTTCCGCCGTCTTTGTTTGTAAGCCTGTGACACTGTGAGTTTCAGGAATTCCACTAGCAGCACTATAGGGTGACTCACTACTACATACATAGTCAGAGAGTACTAAAAAAACGCCTTTTTTACTTTTTTTACTCTTGTTTTGCAAACAAAATTACTGGTACGTGAACTTGTGGTAGCCACCATAATGGCAGCTCACTCAGCTTTCACCCAAGAAATACAGACACAGGCCATGATGATGCAGACTCGCAGTACTTTAAGCAGTACATGCAGGTGGGGATAGGAATGTCTTACTTTTCTATAGGGGTGGCACTGCCACTGGCCATACTTCATCCACTCAGCATCTGCTCTACTACATCATACACCTCTGCTATCGACGAGGAGGATAAAGAAGATAACATCCAGGCTTCCAAAGTACGTCTATGATTCTACTTAATGTCTCAAATGTACCAACATTTCTTTTTGTCAACAACCAACTAACGCCCTTTTCATTATATTTTGGAAACCGCCGTCTTCTTTCTTATGTTCAATTGCATTCAACAATACCATTCTTTACAGTCATAAATAAATATTAAGACTCGCTCGTCCTTCGTTTCACCCTTCTTTAACTTTTCGTTCTTCACATCCCTAAACTACATCTGATATGACTTGGCTTCACAATAAAAATTTGCCAGCTGAGTTGAAGTGAAATAGAGGGGGCCATTGGTTACCAGAGAAGTACCGCCGCTAATGCTATTAAAAGTCAAGGTTGACTGT
Source organism: Lissotriton helveticus (assembly GCF_964261635.1). NCBI lineage: Eukaryota > Metazoa > Chordata > Amphibia > Caudata > Salamandridae > Lissotriton > Lissotriton helveticus. The sequence continues at coordinate 569,751,814 of NC_136071.1, read as the reverse complement.
CTTCTCCATGATAGCCCAAAAAGTAGTTCTAAATTAGTAAATGTTCTTGACAGTACAGTGTACTTATACTAGTGTACTGTGTACTACTGTGCAGTACATCCTACACTCCTTCACGAGCCTACTAAAAAAAAATTCAATAAGTAAGGAGTATAATAACTTACCACCATCCGCCGCCGCTGAGTCTTCCCCCCCAGCTCCTCCTGTTGGCGCCGCCGCATCCAGAGTGGACCCCTCCGCACTGCTGGCCCCGGCACTGGTGGTCATCTGTGCCGCATCAGATGTTGTGATGTCTAGGAAAAACATGTCATATTTTCAGATGCCATATACAACCCCCTATTTTGTCTCGTAATGGAAGAAAATGTTACATAACACATTTTTTATTACTGGGATTGAAAAAAAGTAACGGTTTTGGGGAGGGTGTTAAACTTTTATATGCTTATTTCATTAAATGATACACTTCTTCTTATGACAACTGATGAATGCTTGCTTAACGTGCACCATATTTCTCATTACAGAAAGAAGATTCCATTGCCCTTCTGCCAGACGATTCACCAACTACTACTGAGTCATCACCAGCAGTACTTTAAGTACTTTAAAGAAGGTGGGGGCTCAAGCACAGTTATTCTAATAATTTCTTGTGTCTGTTAACTATTATTAAGTTTGAGTCATACTAATTTCATTCATGGGAATGTTGTTTAAACTTTAACGTCATCTCCATCCATCAGAATACTACGCTATTAAAAATAAAGAAATAATGTTTTCATTTCTTAATTGAAAATAAAACTTTAAAACTAACAAACACTGTGTGGTTTTTGTTCACGAGTGAGTGAGCGGAAAGGTTTGAACTACTGCACTTGGCAGTCATGTTTCAGTGACTCAGATAGGCCGCGACTCGGAGGTAACCTTCTTCTGCTGTTCTTCTGGGTCGTAAAATCATTGGTCAGACATTCTAGATAGTCGGTCAGGGGAATGGGGGTTCAACTTCTGTTCGGACTGAGGTATGTCGAAAGTCGAACTGCACCTATCATCAACAATGTCCTATTTATCTTGTCCATACTTCTTTGTGTGCAGAATAGTCCCTGAAACACTAGCTGTATGGGATGTGCTCCTCTCAAATCAAAAAGGCACCTGCTACCTTTTACTTGGTGTAAACAATGACATTTTGTTGTTGGAAATTGTCAAAGCACTTACATTAACAAGACTGGAATAGACAGCAAGGGCAACCCAGAGGACTGCACTCAGTGCCTAGAGCTATTGCTGTATCAGAGTTTTGTTTCACACCGTTTGCCGAATGGGCAAGCTTAGCTACCTACACAGACCGACTCATAATTGTAAATAGTATTAGCACAGAGAGTGATGGTAGAGGCAGGATAAGAATGTAGAAAGTAGTCTATTTAGAAGAAGATCAAAGACTATTTTGTAAAACATAGAATTATTAGGAACCAGTTTGTAATGAATAGGAGCTGTAAAAGTTAGGGAAGTATAAGTATTAATATAACAATAGAATAACTTACTGGGGCCAGCAGAAGAGCCTGCAAGGGACTGAGCCTCTCCACCTTCTGCCACCGGAGTCTCTGTCGCCACCGCCGCCTTGCCCCTGGGAGGTCCTGGTGATCATGAAATAATAAAACACAACATGGATGATTGTTTTTTGGGAAATATTTGATTTCTTTGTACTCAATCTAAAATTATGTCTGGGAAACAAATTAACATCAATTGCATCTGATCTGGTCAACTAGGAGGATAGTAGTACAGTATTGCAGGATTCGCAGACCATCTAATAGGAAAGTTATGTAATTCACTAACTACATCAACAACAAAAAGGTTCTACTACGACTGCCATCACTCAGCAGCACGAGACGTCGCGTAAGAGACACAGTCCGTCATCATGATTGCAGACCACTAACAAATGTCCTATAACAAGTAATAAATAATATACTCAACGTATCAATCCACCACTATCTCTTCAAAGTGGCAGGAGTACAAAGAAGGACTAGACTTGAGTCTACTGTCTCTAGCATTACGCAGTAATGCTCTCAAATGACTAAAAAGTTGCAAACAAGTAAGCATTGTAGCAACGCCAATAACCAGGCGAGCACCTGCAATGACAGAAGCTACTTAAACATTAATTTACCTGCAATGTAATCGAATCAGCAGCATTTGTACTCTTCAGGAAAAAAATAGATTAGCAATATAACAGAGCAGAAGGATAAAAAGTAGTTATTAAATAGCTACTTACCAAGGCCAGGGATCTCCACACCGAGCAGGTCGAGCATGTCATGCTCCCGGTCCAAGATGTCATTCCACCGGTGCGCCACTTGCTGGTAGGTGCCCCGGACCCCAGACTCCTTATACATGTGCCGGCACACTTCTCCCACAGCTGGCGACGCTCCCGGAGGCCGTAACCGGAAGAAATCCGCCCACCTGCTGCCACGTTTTAGGGAGGTGGACTTGCACAAACACCATCAAGGCGCCCACCTCTACCGCGGAGAAGATCTCCCTGGCCTGGACTTCCTCCCCCCTCAAACGCCCGCAAGGGTGCCGGGTATGGGGTGCTGGGCCCTTCCCCTTGCTCTTGTCGCCTCCCTTAGCCATGGTCCTGGGCACAAGAAGAAGGAAAGAAGAATAGGTGAGAAAAAAAATAAGAGAGAGAGCGAAAGAAATAAAGTAGGTAATAAAGTAACAAAAAGTAAAAAAAAACACAAAATATCGATGTAGGAAATTGAAGAGAGAGATAATAAGCAAAAAAAGACAAAAAAAAGTTCAGAAAAACATCGGATTACGAAGATTTGAGATGGATAGAAAGGTAGCATGCCCAAAACCATAGCAGTGAATGAAAAACAAGATGGCCGCGCCCGTAGAGGACCGCGTGGGTAAGTTCACGCGATATTTTCCCCGCGAGTATGCAAAAACGCCCATGAGCACGTAATCGCACGCCGCATACGACGCGAGCATGCAACAAGCGCCCGGAAACGGAAACATGTCACGCAAACAAGATGGCCACGCCCATACACGACCGCATGGACAACCTCGGGGTCGGTGCACTGCAAGCGGTCCGCGAATAAGCAGAAAACCGCGCGAACACGCAAAAAAATAAGCATGGGCGGATTTTGCGAATTGGCAATCCGCGAAATTGCGTATTTACGGATTCGCAATCCGCAAAATCCGCGAACTCTCGCGAATTTGCGGATTTTTATTTTTTTTGTGTTTGCAAGGATTTCTGCCAGTTCGCGAGGATTTTGTACCAGGTCGCAAACGCGAACTTACTTTTCGGGTAGCAACGGTCGCGAACATGTTGTTTCTACATTTGGTTCATCACAGCACCCTCTGTTTCACCACTGCCACCCTCTGTTTCACCACTGCCACCCTCTGGCTCACCCATGCCACCCTCTAGTTCATCACTGTAGATTATGTGTGGAAAAGCACACCTGCCCTGCCTCAACTGACATAAATGAATTAGGGGCTGATTAATGTGTTACTGAATTTGAACTTCCTGGCTGGAACCTGCTTCCTTATCTGTAATTGCTTTCTCTGAGCCTGCTGTGAGGGTCAGAGCAGGGTCATAGAATAGTTGCAAGTAGGCAACTGAACTCTGGAGGGGCCCCTCAGGAAGTGCTACAGGGAATGGTTACTAATGATAAGATTGAACTTTTGCACTTGCTGAGTGCTTTCAGTTTTGCAAAAATCCAAATATCCAGCAGCATCCACAAAAAGTAATCCTTCCAGGTCAAGATCCCTGGCACCTGCTTCTTTATCTGTAATTGCTTTCTGTTGCAGTGTAATTTTTTTAACAGGACCTTTGTTGTATACTTGTAGCTATACTCTGAGCCTGCTGTGAGGGTCAGAGCAGGGTCATAGAACAGTTGCAAGTAGGCAACTGAACTCTGGAGGGGCCCCTCAGGAAGCACTACAGGGAATGGTTACTAATGATGAGTTTGAACTTTTGCACCTGCTGAGTGCTTCCAGGTCAAGATCCAAATCAAAGTGACCAGCACATGAAGAAAGCACTGAGAGGAGCCTGCTGGACAGGAACAGGAAGTTGGAGACTGTGGGGCACTCAAAACACAAACATTTTTTGGGAGGGTCAAAGGGGTAATAGTTTAACGACCTGTCTCCTCATGCCCCTGTACATGAGAACAACCACACAAGAAGAGAAGACCAGGTCTGGAGTGGTGTGCTGTCCTAACTGGTGCAAATGGATCACACGGATATGTGTGTAGGAAAGTGTGTTTGCATTACACAGGGCTAGAAAAGTCCCATCAGACCACCCTCGTGGCGGCATATCATCATGTGGGAGACGGGCAATTGCTCCATCTACTGCCCATGCCATCAAGAGGCAGTGCCTGTAGTCACAATTATGTGCGATCTACAGTTAGAAAAAGAGTGTGCAGTGCTTAAAGCAAAATGTGCATGATTAAAAATGACTACCTAAACTGGGAAATTTTCCTTAAAGCATTAGTGTAGGTGTCAAGATTAAAAACGCGTGCCTGGTATTCAAAAATGTAAGAGTACATTATGGCGCTGCGCAGTATGGTCGGTCGACTAGTTTCAGCTAGATAGAGAATTGCTCCAGCTTTCATCAGGACCTTGTCGATTGGTAAGCTACTGCAATACAGTGTGAAACATCATTCAAAAGTGGAAACACATTAGATTCACACAACAGCGTACAATATACTTAAAGAGGCAGAGACATTTGAACCTCATTATCCGATGTGGGCAGGAAGGAAATCTTCTTCCTGTGTAGAAAACAAAAGGGTATATACTATGTATCCAGTAACACACAACAATCAGCATAACCCAGATGAACACCATCAACACCAAACACACCTGCGAGAACAGTTGGCGTACCGCAATTTAAATAAGCATATTAGCTTAGTCACGAAGAGGCATTTCCTCTCTGTGATACTCACCCAGCTTTTTGTGGGTGAAGACCTCACCTCACCCGGCAACCGCTCGGGAAATGGAGGCCCCGCTCTGATGTGTAGAAAAAGAGGGACACAGTTAGTCCAAAGGTCAACCGTGTCCAGCCAAATCGCTCTACACCAAACGCCAATGTACGTGTGATAGACACCTCGCTGACTGACTTATCCTACGCCATTCCCGCCAGATCAGTACTGATTATGAGTTAGTAATACTCTATTTACATTCATTGTTATAAAGAGTAAGGGTAAAGAACCCTAGAACTTAGATGGTAAAGTAGACAGTAATGGCCATCTAATATCTCATCTCTGTTGCTGTGAATAATATTAAGAGTACTAAGATGAATGTCAGCACACTAGTGCTGTTGTTCAGAGAAATAGGGAATTGGAGCCCCGTTTTTACCCTAAATGACGCTACAATCCATAGGGTATGCTGCATGCTCAGCCAGGTAACATGCCCAAATCTGCTCAATTCAACAGCGGTGTGCGATGTCACAAAACATCATAGGACCCGCTACCTAGCAGCATTGCCTTTACTTATGCCAATGTTAAATGCTTGAAAATAGCCCTCGCGTGCTCCAAAGACCCACCTGTCCGTCGGTGCCCAACGCTCAGAGTCGAGCGGAAGGGGAGGCACCGACGGCTTTGGAGGATCGGTTTAAAAAGCGCGAGGAAGCGAAAACGTTTAGCCAATTGCGACACCCTTAGTGTCAATCCACCTATGGGTCTAGACCATCGCAGCCTGACCCACATGACAAGGAGAAATGGGCTCACCTGTATGTAACCGGGAACACGCCCGGTGGAGATGGATCAGTTGCGCCTCACACTAGTCTCCTCGCGCATGCGTAGGGCTGTTAGAAGTTAAAAGCCACTATCCTATCGCGCATGCGTTGAGCTAGAGGGAAAATACCTGAGCACTCGCAACTAAAAACGGAGAAAGCGCATCCTCTCTCCTGCTCAGAAAAGCAAGGCTACACCTTTGTTCAGTATGGGGGCTAGATTGGACCTCTGTGCAGTGAACAATCACCGCAGATATATAAGACATGGAGGGGAAAACGCCCATGTCGTCATAGACCAAATAGGTCAATATATTGTGCATAAAGTGGATAGTAGAAGGCAAATACTGGAAATAGCAGTATCATAATGGTATGTGTACTGACCCAAGGTATACATGGAGAATTAGGCCATCCTAGTAAGAAACACCAGCGAAGGACAGTTCATCCAGATATTGGCCAAGAAATTTGTAGAATATAACCAAAGAGTGTTGAGGTAAGAATTGGTGGGGAGGGATGGCGAGGGGCCAGCCAGACATAAGGAGTCGCACTCAGTTACATTGGGTGAGCATATTGATGCAAACAACACCAATAAGTTTGCATCTATGAAAGACCCGCAACACAAAGTTGCTCTAGAGAATCAAAACACAAAAAATTTTTGGGAGGGTCAAAGGGGTAATAGTTTAACGACCTGTCTCCTCATGCCCCTGTACATGAGAACAACCACACAAGAAGAGAAGACTAGGTCTGGAGTGGTGTGCTGTCCTAACTGGTGCAAATGGATCACACGGATATGTGTGTAGGAAAGTGTGTTTGCATTACACAGGGCTAGAAAAGTCCCATCAGACCACCCTCGTGGCGGCATATCATCATGTGGGAGACGGGCAATTGCTCCATCTACTGCCCATGCCATCAAGAGGCAGTGCCTGTAGTCACAATTATGTGCGATCTACAGTTAGAAAAAGAGTGTGCAGTGCTTAAAGCAAAATGTGCATGATTAAAAATGACTACCTAAACTGGGAAATTTTCCTTAAAGCATTAGTGTAGGTGTCAAGATTAAAAACGCGCGCCTGGTATTCAAAAATGTAAGAGTACATTATGGCGCTGCGCAGTATGGTCGGTCGACTAGTTTCAGCTAGATAGAGAATTGCTCCAGCTTTCATCAGGACCTTGTCGATTGGTAAGCTACTGCAATACAGTGTGAAACATCATTCAAAAGTGGAAACACATTAGATTCACACAACAGCGTACAATATACTTAAAGAGGCAGAGACATTTGAACCTCATTATCCGATGTGGGCAGGAAGGAAATCTTCTTCCTGTGTAGAAAACAAAAGGGTATATACTATGTATCCAGTAACACACAACAATCAGCATAACCCAGATGAACACCATCAACACCAAACACACCTGCGAGAACAGTTGGCGTACCGCAATTTAAATAAGCATATTAGCTTAGTCACGAAGAGGCATTTCCTCTCTGTGATACTCACCCAGCTTTTTGTGGGTGAAGACCTCACCTCACCCGGCAACCGCTCGGGAAATGGAGGCCCCGCTCTGATGTGTAGAAAAAGAGGGACACAGTTAGTCCAAAGGTCAACCGTGTCCAGCCAAATCGCTCTACACCAAACGCCAATGTACGTGTGATAGACACCTCGCTGACTGACTTATCCTACGCCATTCCCGCCAGATCAGTACTGATTATGAGTTAGTAATACTCTATTTACATTCATTGTTATAAAGAGTAAGGGTAAAGAACCCTAGAACTTAGATGGTAAAGTAGACAGTAATGGCCATCTAATATCTCATCTCTGTTGCTGTGAATAATATTAAGAGTACTAAGATGAATGTCAGCACACTAGTGCTGTTGTTCAGAGAAATAGGGAATTGGAGCCCCGTTTTTACCCTAAATGACGCTACAATCCATAGGGTATGCTGCATGCTCAGCCAGGTAACATGCCCAAATCTGCTCAATTCAACAGCGGTGTGCGATGTCACAAAACATCATAGGACCCGCTACCTAGCAGCATTGCCTTTACTTATGCCAATGTTAAATGCTTGAAAATAGCCCTCGCGTGCTCCAAAGACCCACCTGTCCGTCGGTGCCCAACGCTCAGAGTCGAGCGGAAGGGGAGGCACCGACGGCTTTGGAGGATCGGTTTAAAAAGCGCGAGGAAGCGAAAACGTTTAGCCAATTGCGACACCCTTAGTGTCAATCCACCTATGGGTCTAGACCATCGCAGCCTGACCCACATGACAAGGAGAAATGGGCTCACCTGTATGTAACCGGGAACACGCCCGGTGGAGTTGGATCAGTTGCGCCTCACACTAGTCTCCTCGTGCATGCGTAGGGCTGTTAGAAGTTAAAAGCCACTATCCTATCGCGCATGCGTTGAGCTAGAGGGAAAATACCTGAGCACTCGCAACTAAAAACGGAGAAAGCGCATCCTCTCTCCTGCTCAGAAAAGCAAGGCTACACCTTTGTTCAGTATGGGGGCTAGATTGGACCTCTGTGCAGTGAACAATCACCGCAGATATATAAGACATGGAGGGGAAAACGCCCATGTCGTCATAGACCAAATAGGTCAATATATTGTGCATAAAGTGGATAGTAGAAGGCAAATACTGGAAATAGCAGTATCATAATGGTATGTGTACTGACCCAAGGTATACATGGAGAATTAGGCCATCCTAGTAAGAAACACCAGCGAAGGACAGTTCATCCAGATATTGGCCAAGAAATTTGTAAAATATAACCAAAGAGTGTTGAGGTAAGAATTGGTGGGGAGGGATGGCGAGGGGCCAGCCAGACATAAGGAGTCGCACTCAGTTACATTGGGTGAGCATATTGATGCAAACAACACCAATAAGTTTGCATCTATGAAAGACCCGCAACACAAAGTTGCTCTAGAGAATCAAAACACAAAAATTTTTGGGGAGGGTCAAAGGGGTAATAGTTTAACGACCTGTCTCCTCATGCCCCTGTACATGAGAACAACCACACAAGAAGAGAAGACCAGGTCTGGAGTGGTGTGCTGTCCTAACTGGTGCAAATGGATCACACGGATATGTGTGTAGGAAAGTGTGTTTGCATTACACAGGGCTAGAAAAGTCCCATCAGACCACCCTCGTGGCGGCATATCATCATGTGGGAGACGGGCAATTGCTCCATCTACTGCCCATGCCATCAAGAGGCAGTGCCTGTAGTCACAATTATGTGCGATCTACAGTTAGAACCAGACCAGAGGGTGGCACTGGTGAACCAGAGGGTGCTGTGATGAACCAGACTGTGGGGCACTTCCTTCCTCCCACCCCCCCCCCAAATGGACTCCTTGCAAAAAAAAAGTGCAGGCAAATGTCAACCTGAGGAGTTAATCTAATAAAAATCATAATTTTCAAGGTTTATGCTGCCTGCTGGTGGATTTCTTGTGCGAAATTGCAAAATTGCAAATTTTGCAATCTCGCAATTGCGAGATTGTCGCTGCCCGCCGCATCTACGTTTTTGCGAGTGTTTACTCCCGCGAAATTGTATAGTATTCTAGTTGGCAAGTGCGACCAAGCAAAAAAATCCGCTTCGCACGGATTTACGAATTTTCGGTAAGTTCGCGAGAGTTCGCGGATTGCGAATTTACCGAAAATCCGCAAAATCCGCGAGCGGACCGGATTTTACGCCCATGCTTAAAAAAAAAGAAATCAGCAAATTCGTACGACTTTGCGGATTGCAAGTTCGATTTCACACGAATTCGCGCCCCGCGAATCTCGCAAAATGGCAGAAAAACGAATTTTGGAAAACTGAAAGCACTTAGCAGGTGCAAAAGTTCAAGCTAATTTGTAACCATTCCCTGTAGTGCTTCCTGAGGGGCCCCTCCAGAGTTCAGTTGCCTACTTGCAACTATTCTCTGACCCTGCTCTGACCCTCAAAGCAGGGTCAGAAAATAGTTACAAGTATGGCACAATGCTCCTGTCAAATTCAGTGACACATTAACCAGCCCCAAATTAATTCATCTCATTTGGGCAGGTGTGCTTTCCCCCCATAATCTACAGTGGTGAACCAGAGGGTGCTGTGATGAACCAGAGGGCGGCAGTGCTGAACCAGAGGGTGGCAGTGATGAACCAGAGGGTGTCAGGGATGAACCAGAGGGTGGCACTGGTGAACCAGAGGGTGCTGTGATGATCCAGAGGGTGGCAGTGAAGAACCAGAGGGTGGCACTGAAGAACCAGAGGGTGCTGTGATGAATCAAAGGGTGGCAGTGAAGAACCAGAGGGTGGCACTGGTGAACCAGAGGGTGCAGTGAAGAACCAGAGGGTGGCAGGAATGAACTGGAAGGTGGCAGTGATGATCCAGAGGGGGGCAGTGGCGAACCAGAGGGTGGCAGTCTTGAACCAGAGGGTGGCAGTGATCAACCAGAGGGTGGCAGTGATCAACCAGAGGTTGGCAGTGATGACCCAGAGGGTGGCAGTGCTGAACCAGAGGGTGGCAGTGATAAACCAGAGGGTGGCAGGGATGAACCAGAGGGTGGCAGGGATGAACCAGAGGGTGGCACTGGTGAACCAGAGGGTGCTGTGATGAACCAGAGGGTGGCAGTGCTGAAACAGAGGGTGGCAGTGATGAACCAGAGGGTGGCGGGGATGAACCAGAGGGTGGCAGGGATGAACCAGAGGGTGGCACTGGTGAACCAGAGGGTGCTGTGATGAACCAGAGGGTGGCAGTGAAGAACCAGAGGGTGGCACTGGTGAACCAGAGGGTGCTGTGATGAACCAGAGGGTGCTGTGATGAACCAGAGGGTGGCAGGGATGAACCAGAGGGTGGCAGTGATGAACCAGAGGGTGGCAGGGATGAACCAGAGGGTGGCAGGGATGAACCAGAGGGTGGCACTGGTGAACCAGAGGGTGCTGTGATGAACCAGAGGGTAGAAGTGAAGACCCAGAGGGTGGCAGGGATGAACCAGAGGGTGGCAGGGATGAACCAGAGGGTGGCACTGGTGAACCAGAGGGTGCTGTGATGAACCAGAGGGTGGCACTGGTGGACCAGAGGGTGGCACTGGTGAACCAGAGGGTGCTGTGATGAACCAGAGGGTGGCAGTAATGGACCAGAAGGTGGCAGTGATGATCCAGAGGGGGGCAGTGGCGAACCAGAGGGTGGCAGTCTTGAACCAGAGGGTGGGAGTGATCAACCAGAGGGTGCTGTGATGAACCAGAGGGTGGCAGTGATGAACCAGAGGGGGACAGTGATGATCCAGAGGGGGCAGTGGCAAACCAGGGGGTGGCAGTGATGAACCAGAGGGTGACAGTGGTGAACCAGGGGGTGCTGTGATGAACCAGAGGGTGGCAGTGGTGAGTGCTGAACAAGAGGGTGGCAGCAGGGGTGAACCAGAGGGTGCTGTGATGAACCAGAGGGTGGCAGTGGTGAGTGCTGAACCTGGGGGTGGCAGAGGTGAACTAGAGGGTGGCACTGGTGAACCAGAGGGTGCTGTGATGAACCAGAGGGTGGCAGTGGTGAACCAGAGGGTGGCAGTGGTGAACCAGAGGGTGGCAGTGGTGAACCAGAAGGTGGCAGTGATGAACCAGAGGGTGGCAGTGGTGAGTGCTGAACCTGAGGGTGGCAGGGGTGAACCAGAGGGTGGCAGTGATGAACCAGAGGGTGGCAGTGGTGAACCAGAGGGTGGCAGTGATGAACCAGAGGGTGGCACTTATGAACCAGAGGGTGCTGTGATGAACCCGAGGGTGGCAGTAATGAACCAGAGGGTGGCAGTGATGATCCTGAGGGTGGCAGTGGCGAACCAGAGGGTGGCAGTAATGAACCAGAGGGTGGCAGGGATGAACCAGAGGGCGGCAGTGGTGAACCATAGGGTGCTGTTCCCATACACAACCGCATGGGTAACTTCGCTATGCAAGCGGCTCGCGAACATGCAAAAAGCCCCGCGAACACGCAAAAAGCCCCGCGAACCCGCAAAAAACAAAATTTCGCAGTTTCGCACGAATTTGCGAATTATGCGGATCGCGAATTCGTATTCGCATGATTTCGCGGACCGCGATTTCGCTGATTTCGCCCATACTGATTCAAGATGCTGCTAACTCAGGCAGCAGGGCAGCTGAGTAGCAGGGCAGCAGCACAACAGTCTATCGTCTGAGTCTTCCACAGTTCCAGATGCACAGTAAAGAGTTAGAACTGAGGGTCCATTTCTCTGGTGGAAAGTTCTGGAATCTGCGTGGATCAACAAATTTCCACCCACCCAGCGTTCCCCCAGGTCTCTGGAAAAAACAATGGTACCTCACTTGCGTGGGTAGGCATAGTGGCTGCGACATGAAACAGCGCAAAACACAACATGGTCGCACCTCAATTTCCCAGTGAAATCTAGCACTTTTTGGCCAAAAAAACTACCTTTTGTTTTTGCGCCGTAGCTTTGCCAGCACCTAGGGAATCCTAGCAAACCTATACATTTTTGAAAACTAGACACCCAGGGGAATTCAGGATGGGGTGACTCATCTGCCTACCCCCAGGTTTTGTTACCCAGAATCCCTTGCAAACCTAAACATTTGACCAAACAAAACACATTTTCCTCACATTTCTGTGGTGGAAAGTACTAGGATCTGCGTGGATCAACAAATTTCCACCCACCCAGCATTTCCCCCGGACTCCCGAAAAAAATGGTACCTCACTTGCGTGGGTAGGCATAGTGGATGCGACATGAAACAGCACAAAACGCAACATGGTCGCACCTCAATTTCCCAGTGAAAACTAGCATGTTTTGGTCAAAAAGACTACCTTTTGTTTTTGCGCCGTAGCTCTGCCAGCACCTAGGGAAACCTAGCAAACCTATACATTTTTGAAAACTAGACACCCAGGGAAATTCAGGATGGGGTGACTCGTCTGCCTACCCCAGGTTTTGTTACCCAGAATCCCTTGCAAACCTAAACATTTGACAAACAATACACATTTTCCTCACATTTTTGTGGTGGAAAGTTCTGGAATCTGCGTGGATCAACAAATTTCCACCCACCCAGCGTGCCCCCAGGTCTCTCGAAAGAAATGGTACCTCACTTGCGTGGGTAGGCATAGTGGCTGCGACATGAAACAGCGCAAAACGCAACATGGTCGCACCTCAATTTCCCAGTGAAATCTAGCACGTTTAGGCCAAAACGACTACCTTTTGTTTTTGCGCCATAGCTCTGCCAGCACCTAGGGAAACCTTGCAAACCTATACATTTTTGAAAACTAGACACCCAGGGAAACTCAGGATGGGGTAACTCGTCTGCCTACCCCCAGGTTTTGTTACCCAGAATCCCTTGCAAACCTAAAAATTTGACAATAAAAACACATTTTCCTCACATTTCTGTGGTGGAAAGTTCTGGAATCTGCGTGGATCAACAAATTTCTACCCACCCAGCATTCCCCCAGGTCTCCCGAAATAAATGGTACCTCACTTGCGTGGGTAGGCATAGTGGATGCGACATGAAACAGCGCAAAACGCAACATGGTCGCACCTCAATTTCCCAGCGAAAACTAGCATGTTTTGGTCAAAAAGACTACCTTTTGTTTTTGCGCCGTAGCTCTGCCAGCACCTAGGGAAACCTAGCAAACCTATACATTTTTGAAAACTAGACACCCAGGGGAATTCAGGATGGGGTGACTCATCTGCCTACCCCCAGGTTTTGTTACCCAGAATCCCTTGCAAACCTAAAAATTTGACAAAATACATATTTTCCTCACATTTTTGTGGTGGAAAGTTCTGGAATCTGCGTGGATCAACAAATTTCCACCCACCCAGCGTGCCCCCAGGTCTCTCGAAAAAAATGGTACCTCACTTGCGTGGGTAGGCATAGTGGCTGCGACATGAAACAGCGCAAAACGCAACATGGTCGCACCTCAATTTCCCAGTGAAATCATGCACTTTTCGGACAAAAAGACTTCCTTTTGTTTTTGTGCCGTAGCTCTGCCAGCACCTAGGGAAACCTAGCAAACCTATACATTTTTTAAAACTAGACACCCAGGGGAATTCAGGATGGGGTGACTCATCTGCCTACCCCCAGGTTTTTTTACCCAGAATCCCTTGCCAACCTAAAAATTTGACCAAAAAAACACATTTTCTTCACATTTCTGTGGTGGAAAGTTCTGGAATCTGCGTGGATCAACAAATTTCCACCCACCCAGCGTTCCCCAAGGTCTCCCGGAAAAAATGGTACCTCACTTGCGTGGGTAGGCATAGTGGCTGCGACATGAAACAGCGCAAAACGCAACATGGTCGCACCTCAATTTCCCAGTGAAATCTAGCACGTTTAGGCCAAAACGACTACCTTTTGTTTTTGCGCCGTAGCTCTGCCAGCACCTAGGGAAACCTTGCAAACCTATACATTTGTGAAAACTAGACACCCAGGGAAATTCAGGATGGGGTAACTCGTCTGCCTACCCCCAGGTTTTGTTACCCAGAATCCCTTGCAAACCTAAAAATTTGACAATAAAAACACATTTTCCTCACATTTCTGTGGTGGAAAGTTCTGGAATCTGCGTGGATCAACAAATTTCTACCCACCCAGCATTCCCCCAGGTCTCCCGAAATAAATGGTACCTCACTTGCGTGGGTAGGCATAGTGGATGCGACATGAAACAGCGCAAAACGCAACATGGTCGCACCTCAATTTCCCAGCGAAAACTAGCATGTTTTGGTCAAAAAGACTACCTTTTGTTTTGACGCCGTAGCTCTGCCAGCACCTAGGGAAACCTAGCAAACCTATACATTTTTGAAAACTAGACACCCAGGGGAATTCAGGATGGGGTGACTCATCTGCCTACCCCCAGGTTTTGTTACCCAGAATCCCTTGCAAACCTAAAAATTTGACCAAAAAAAAGACATTTTCCTCACATTTCTGTGGTGGAAAGTTCTGGAATCTGCGTGGATCAACAAATTTCCACCTACCCAGCATTCCCCAAGGTCTCCCGAAAACAATGGTACCTCACTTGCATGGGTAGGTATAGTGGCTGCGACATGAAACAGCGCAAAACGCAAAATGGTCGCACCTCAATTACCCAGTGAAATCTTGCAAGTTTAGGCCAAAAAGAATACCTTTTGTTTTTGCACCGTAGCGCTGCCAGCACCTAGGGAAACCTTGCAAACCTATACATTTTTAAAACTAGACACCCAGGGAAATTCAGGATGGGGTAACTCGTCTGCCTACCCCCAGGTTTTGTTACCCAGAATCCCCGGCAAACCTAAAAATGTGAAAAAAAACACATTTTTGTCACATTTCTGTGGTGGAAAGTTCTGGAATCTGCGTGGATCAACAAATTTCCACCCACCCAGCATTCCCCCATGTCTCCCAAAAAAAATGGTACCTCACTTGCGGGGGTAGGCATAGTGGCTGCGACATGAAACAGCGCAAAACGCAACATGGTCGCACCTCAATTTCCCAGTGAAATCTAGGACTTTTTGGACAAAAAGACTACCTTTTGTTTTTGCGCCGTAGCTCTGCCAGCCCCTAGGGTAACCTAGCAAACCTATATATTTCTGAAAACTAGACAGCCAGGGAAATTCAGGATGGGGTGACTCATCTGCCTACCCCCAGGTTTTGTTACCCAGAATCCCTTGCAAACCTAAAAATTTGACAAAAAAACACATTTTCCTCACATTTCTGTAGTGGAAAGTTCTGGAATCTGCGTGGATCAACAAATTTCCACCCACCCAGCGTGCCCTCAGGTCTCCCGAAAAAAATGGTACCTCACTTGCGTGGGTAGGCATAGTGGCTGCGACATGAAACAGCGCAAAACGCAACATGGTCGCACCTCAATTTCCCAGTGAAATCATGCACTTTTCGGACAAAAAGACTACCTTTTGTTTTTGCACCGTAGCTCTGCCAGCACCTAGGGAAACCTAGCAAACCTATACATATTTGAAAACTAGACACCCAGGGGAATTTAGGATGGGGTGACTCGTCTGCCTACCCCCTGGTTTTGTTACCCAGAATCCGTTGCAAACCTAAAAATTTGACCAAAAAACACATTTTCCTCACATTTCTGTGGTGGAAAGTTCTGGAATCTGCGTGGATCAACAAATTTCCACCCACCCAGCGTTCCCTCAGGTCTCCCGAAAAAAAATGGTACCTCACTTGCGTGGGTAGGCATAGTGGCTGAGACATGAAACAGCGCAAAACACAACATTGTCGCACCTCAATTTCCCAGTGAAATCTAGCACGTTTTGGCCAAAAAGACTACCTTTTGTTTTTGCGCCGTAGCTCTGCCAGCACCTAGGGAATCCTAGCAAACCTATACATTTTTGAAAACTAGACACCCAGGGGAATTCAGGATGGGGTGACTCATCTGCCTACCCCCAGGTTTTGTTACCCAGAATCCCTTTCAAACCTAAAAATTTGACAAAAAAACACATTTTCCTCACATTACTGTGGTGGAAAGTTCTGGAATCTGCGTGGATCAACAAATTTCCACCCACCCAGCATTCCCACAGGTCTCCCGAAAAAAATGGTACCTCACTTGCGTGGGTAGGCATAGTGGATGCGACATGAAACAGCGCAAAATGCAACATGGTCGCACCTCAATTTCCCAGTGAAAACTAGCATGTTTTGGTCAAAAAGACTACCTTTTGTTTTTGCGCCGTAGCTCTGCCAGCACCTAGGGAAACCTAGCAAACCTATACATTTTTGAAAACTAGACACCCAGGGAATTTCAGGATGGGGTGACTCGTCTGCCTACCCCAGGTTTTGTTACCCAGAATCCCTTGCAAACCTAAAAATTTGACAAACAAAACACATTTTCCTCACATTTCTGTGGTGGAAAGTTCTGGAATCTGCGTGGATCAACAAATTTCCACCCACCCAGCGTTCCCCCAGGTCTCTGGAAAAAACAATGGTACCTCACTTGCGTGGGTAGGCATAGTGGCTGCGACATGAAACAGCCCAAAACACAACATGGTCGCACCTCAATTTCCCAGTGAAATCTAGCACGTTTTGGCCAAAAAAACTACCTTTTGTTTTTGCGCCGTAGCTCTGCCAGCACCTAGGGAATCCTAGCAAACCTATACATTTTTGAAAACTAGACACCCAGGGGAAGTCAGGATGGGGTGACTCATCTGCCTACCCCCAGGTTTTGTTACCCAGAATCCCTTGCAAACCTAAACATTTGACCAAAAAAAACACATTTTATTCACATTTATGTGGTGGAAAGTTCTAGAATCTGCGTGGATCAACAAATTTCCACCCACCCAGCGTTCCCCAAGGTCTCCCAAAAAAAATGGTACCTCACTTGCGTGGGTAGGCATAGTGGCTGCGACATGAAACAGCGCAAAACGCAACATGGTCGCACCTCAATTTCCCAGTGAAATCATGCACGTTTTGGCCAAAAAAACTACCTTTTGTTTTTGCGCCGTAGCTCTGCCAGCACCTAGGGAATCCTAGCAAACCTATACATTTTTGAAAACTAGACACCCAGGGGAATTCAGGATGGGGTGACTCATCTGCCTACCCCCAGGTTTTGTTACCCAGAATCCCTTGCAAACCTAAACATTTGACCAAAAAAAACACATTTTCCTCACATTTCTGTGGTGGAAAGTTCTAGAATCTGCGTGGATCAACAAATTTCCACCCACCCAGCGTTCCCCAAGGTCTCCCAAAAAAAATGGTACCTCACTTGCGTGGGTAGGCATAGTGGCTGCGACATGAAACAGCGCAAAACGCAACATGGTCGCACCTCAATTTCCCAGTGAAATCATGCACTTTTCAGACAAAAAGACTACCTTTTGTTTTTGCACCGTAGCTCTGCCAGCACCTAGGGAAACCTAGCAAACCTATACATTTTTGAAAACTAGACACCCAGGGAAATTCAGGATGGGGTGACTCGTCTGCCTACCCCAGGTTTTGTTACCCAGAATCCCTTGCAAACCTAAAAATTTGACAAACAAAACACATTTTCCTCACATTTCTGTGGTGGAAAGTTCTGGAATCTGCGTGGATCAACAAATTTCCACCCACCCAGCGTTCCCCCAGGTCTCTGGAAAAAACAATGGTACCTCACTTGCGTGGGTAGGCATAGTGGCTGCGACATGAAACAGCCCAAAACACAACATGGTCGCACCTCAATTTCCCAGTGAAATCTAGCACGTTTTGGCCAAAAAAACTACCTTTTGTTTTTGCGCCGTAGCTCTGCCAGCACCTAGGGAATCCTAGCAAACCTATACATTTTTGAAAACTAGACACCCAGGGGAAGTCAGGATGGGGTGACTCATCTGCCTACCCCCAGGTTTTGTTACCCAGAATCCCTTGCAAACCTAAACATTTGACCAAAAAAAACACATTTTCCTCACATTTCTGTGGTGGAAAGTTCTAGAATCTGCGTGGATCAACAAATTTCCACCCACCCAGCGTTCCCCAAGGTCTCCCAAAAAAAATGGTACCTCACTTGCGTGGGTAGGCATAGTGGCTGCGACATGAAACAGCGCAAAACGCAACATGGTCGCACCTCAATTTCCCAGTGAAATCATGCACGTTTTGGCCAAAAAAACTACCTTTTGTTTTTGCGCCGTAGCTCTGCCAGCACCTAGGGAATCCTAGCAAACCTATACATTTTTGAAAACTAGACACCCAGGGGAAGTCAGGATGGGGTGACTCATCTGCCTACCCCCAGGTTTTGTTACCCAGAATCCCTTGCAAACCTAAACATTTGACCAAAAAAAACACATTTTCCTCACATTTCTGTGGTGGAAAGTTCTAGAATCTGCGTGGATCAACAAATTTCCACCCACCCAGCGTTCCCCAAGGTCTCCCAAAAAAAATGGTACCTCACTTGCGTGGGTAGGCATAGTGGCTGCGACATGAAACAGCGCAAAACGCAACATGGTCGCACCTCAATTTCCCAGTGAAATCATGCACTTTTCAGACAAAAAGACTACCTTTTGTTTTTGCACCGTAGCTCTGCCAGCACCTAGGGAAACCTAGCAAACCTATACATTTTTGAAAACTAGACACCCAGGGGAATTTAGGATGGGGTGACTCGTCTGCCTACCCCCAGGTTTTGTTACCCAGAATCCGTTGCAAACCTAAAAATGTGACCAAAAAACACATTTTCCTCACATTTCTGTGGTGGAAAGTTCTGGAATCTGCGTCGATCAACAAATTTCCACCCACCCAGCGTTCCCCCAGGTCTCTGGAAAAAACAATGGTACCTCACTTGCGTGGGTAGGCATAGTGGCTGCGACATGAAACAGCGCAAAACGCAACATGGTCGCACCTCAATTTCCCAGTGAAATCATGCACTTTTCGGACAAAAAGACTACCTTTTGTTTTTGCACCGTAGCTCTGCCAGCACCTAGGGAAACCTAGCAAACCTATACATTTTTGAAAACTAGACACCCAGGGGAATTTAGGATGGGGTGACTCGTCTGCCTACCCCCAGGTTTTGTTACCCAGAATCCGTTGCAAACCTAAAAATGTGACCAAAAAACACATTTACCTCACATTTCTGTGGTGGAAAGTTCTGGAATCTGCGTGGATCAACAAATTTCCACCCTCCCAGCGTTCCCAAAGGTCTCCCGAAAAAAATGGTACATCATTTGCGTGGGTAGGCATAGTGGCTGCGACATGAAACAGCGCAAAACGCAAAATGGTCGCACCTCAATTTCCCAGTGAAATCTAGCACGTTAAGGCCAAAAAGACTACCTTTTGTTTTTGCGCCGTAGCTCTGCCAGCACCTAGGGAAACCTTGCAAACCTATACATTTTTGAAAACTAGACACCCAGGGAAATTCAGGATGGGGTAACTCGTCTGCCTACCCCCAGGTTTTGTTACCCAGAATCCCTTTCAAACCTAAAAATTTGACAAAAAAAACACATTTTCCTCACATTACTGTGGTGGAAAGTTCTGGAATCTGCGTGGATCAACAAATTTCCACCCACCCAGCATTCCCCCAGGTCTCCCGAAAAAAATGGTACCTCACTTGCGTGGGTAGGCATAGTGGATGCGACATGAAACAGCGCAAAATGCAACATGGTCGCACCTCAATTTCCCAGTGAAAACTAGCATGTTTTGGTCAAAAAGACTACCTTTTGTTTTTGCACCGTAGCTCTGCCAGCACCTAGGGAAACCTAGCAAACCTATACATTTTTGAAAACTAGACACCCAGGGAAATTCAGGATGGGGTGACTCGTCTGCCTACCCCAGGTTTTGTTACCCAGAATCCCTTGCAAACCTAAAAATTTGACAAACAAAACACATTTTCCTCACATTTCTGTGGTGGAAAGTTCTGGAATCTGCGTGGATCAACAAATTTCCACCCACCCAGCGTTCCCCCAGGTCTCTGGAAAAAACAATGGTACCTCACTTGCGTGGGTAGGCATAGTGGCTGCGACATGAAACAGCCCAAAACACAACATGGTCGCACCTCAATTTCCCAGTGAAATCTAGCACGTTTTGGCCAAAAAAACTACCTTTTGTTTTTGCGCCGTAGCTCTGCCAGCACCTAGGGAATCCTAGCAAACCTATACATTTTTGAAAACTAGACACCCAGGGGAAGTCAGGATGGGGTGACTCATCTGCCTACCCCCAGGTTTTGTCACCCAGAATCCCTTGCAAACCTAAACATTTGACCAAAAAAACACATTTTCCTCACATTTCTGTGGTGGAAAGTTCTAGAATCTGCGTGGATCAACAAATTTCCACCCACCCAGCGTTCCCCAAGGTCTCCCAAAAAAAATGGTACCTCACTTGCGTGGGTAGGCATAGTGGCTGCGACATGAAACAGCGCAAAACGCTACATGGTCGCACCTCAATTTCCCAGTGAAATCTAGCACGTTTAGGCCAAAAAGACTACCTTTTGTTTTTGCGCCGTAGCTCTGCCAGCACCTAGGGAAACCTTGCAAACCTATACATTTTTAAAAACTAGACACCCAGGGGAATTCAGGATGGGGTGACTCATCTGCCTACCCCCAGGTTTTGTTACCCAGAATCCCTTGCAAACCTAAAAATTTGACCAAAAAAAACACATTTTCCTCACATTTCTGTGGTGGAAAGTTCTGGAATCTGCGTGGATCAACAAATTTCCACCCTCCCAGCGTTCCCAAAGGTCTCCCGAAAAAAATGGTACATCACTTGCGTGGGTAGGCATAGTGGCTGCGACATGAAACAGCGCAAAACGCAAAATGGTCGCACCTCAATTTCCCAGTGAAATCTAGCACGTTAAGGCCAAAAAGACTACCTTTTGTTTTTGCGCCGTAGCTCTGCCAGCACCTAGGGAAACCTTGCAAACCTATACATTTTTGAAAACTAGACACCCAGGGAAATTCAGGATGGGGTAACTCGTCTGCCTACCCCCAGGTTTTGTTACCCAGAATCCCTTTCAAACCTAAAAATTTGACAAAAAAAACACATTTTCCTCACATTACTGTGGTGGAAAGTTCTGGAATCTGCGTGGATCAACAAATTTCCACCCACCCAGCATTCCCCCAGGTCTCCCGAAAAAAATGGTACCTCACTTGCGTGGGTAGGCATAGTGGATGCGACATGAAACAGCGCAAAATGCAACATGGTCGCACCTCAATTTCCCAGTGAAAACTAGCATGTTTTGGTCAAAAAGGCTACCTTTTGTTTTTGCACCGTAGCTCTGCCAGCACCTAGGGAAACCTAGCAAACCTATACATTTTTGAAAACTAGACACCCAGGGAAATTCAGGATGGGGTGACTCGTCTGCCTACCCCAGGTTTTGTTACCCAGAATCCCTTGCAAACCTAAAAATTTGACAAACAAAACACATTTTCCTCACATTTCTGTGGTGGAAAGTTCTGGAATCTGCGTGGATCAACAAATTTCCACCCACCCAGCGTTCCCCCAGGTCTCTGGAAAAAACAATGGTACCTCACTTGCGTGGGTAGGCATAGTGGCTGCGACATGAAACAGCCCAAAACACAACATGGTCGCACCTCAATTTCCCAGTGAAATCTAGCACGTTTTGGCCAAAAAAACTACCTTTTGTTTTTGCGCCGTAGCTCTGCCAGCACCTAGGGAATCCTAGCAAACCTATACATTTTTGAAAACTAGACACCCAGGGGAAGTCAGGATGGGGTGACTCATCTGCCTACCCCCAGGTTTTGTCACCCAGAATCCCTTGCAAACCTAAACATTTGACCAAAAAAAACACATTTTCCTCACATTTCTGTGGTGGAAAGTTCTAGAATCTGCGTGGATCAACAAATTTCCACCCACCCAGCGTTCCCCAAGGTCTCCCAAAAAAAATGGTACCTCACTTGCGTGGGTAGGCATAGTGGCTGCGACATGAAACAGCGCAAAACGCTACATGGTCGCACCTCAATTTCCCAGTGAAATCTAGCACGTTTAGGCCAAAAAGACTACCTTTTGTTTTTGCGCCGTAGCTCTGCCAGCACCTAGGGAAACCTTGCAAACCTATACATTTTTAAAAACTAGACACCCAGGGAAATTCAGGATGGGGTAACTCGTCTTCCTACCCCCAGGTTTTGTTACCCAGAATCCCTTGCAAACCTAAAAATTTAACAAAAAAAACACATTTTCCTCACATTTCTGTGGTGGAAAGTTCTGGAATCTGCGTGGATCAACAAATTTCCACCCACCCAGCATTTCCCCCGGTCTCCCGAAAAAAATGGTACCTCACTTGCGTGGGGAGGCATAGTGGATGCGACATGAAACAGCGCAAAACGCAACATGGTCGCACCTCAATTTCCTAGTGAAAACTAGCATGTTTTGGTCAAAAAGACTACCTTTTGTTTTTGCGCCGTAGCTCTGCCAGCACCTAGGGAAACCTAGCAAACCTATACATTTTTGAAAACTAGACACCCAGGGAAATTCAGGATGGGGTGACTCGTCTGCCTACCCCAGGTTTTGTTACCCAGAATCCCTTGCAAACCTAAAAATTTGACAAACAAAACACATTTTCCTCACATTTCTGTGGTGGAAAGTTCTGGAATCTGCGTGGATCAACAAATTTCCACCCACCCAGCGTTCCCCCAGGTCTCTGGAAAAAACAATGGTACCTCACTTGCATGGGTAGGCATAGTGGCTGTGACATGAAACAGCGCAAAACGCAACATGGTCGCACCTCAATTTCCCAGTGAAATCTAGCACGTTTAGGCCAAAAAGACTACCTTTTGTTTTTGCGCCGTAGCTCTGCCAGCACCTAGGGAAACCTTGCAAACCTATACATTTTTAAAAACTAGACACCCAGGGAAATTCAGGATGGGGTAACTCATCTGCCTACCCCCAGGTTTTGCTACCCAGAATCCCTTGCAAACCTAAGAATTTGACAAAAAAACCACATTTTCCTCAAATTTCTGTGGTGGAAAGTTCTGGAATCTGCGTGGATCAACAGACTTCCACCCACCCAGTGTTCCCCCAGATCTCCCAAAAAAAATGGTACCTCACTTGCGTGGGTAGGCATAGTGGCTGGAACATGAAACAGCGCAAAACGCAACATGGTTGCACCTCAATTTCTCAGTGAAATCTAGCACTTTTTGGACAAAAAGACAACCTTTTGTTTTTGCGCCGTAGCTCTGCCAGCACCTAGGGTAACCTAGCAAACCTATACATTTGTGAAAACTAGACCCCCAGGGGAATTCAGGATGGGGTGACTCGTCTGCCTACCCCCAAGTTTTATTACCCAGAATCCCTTGCAAACCTAAAAATTTGACAAAAAAACACATTTTCCTCACATTTCTGTAGTGGAAAGTTCTGGAATCTGCGTGGATCAACAAATTTCCACCCACCCAGCGTGCCCCCAGGTCTCCCGAAAAAAATGGTACCTCACTTGCGTGGGTAGGCATAGTGGCTGCGACATGAAACAGCGCAAAACGCAACATGGTTGCACCTCAATTTCCCAGTGAAATCTAGCACTTTTTGGACAAAAAGACTACCTTTTGTTTTTGCGCCGTAGCTCTGCCAGCACCTAGGAAATCCTAGCAAACCTATACATTTTTGAAAACTAGACACCCAGGGGAATTCAGGATGGGGTGACTCATCTGCCTACCCCCAGGTTTTGTTACCCAGAATCCCATGCAAACCTAAAAATTTGACAAACAAAACACATTTTCCTCACATTTCTGTGGTGGAAAGTTCTGGAATCTGCGTGGATCAACAAATTTCCACCCACCCAGCGTTCCCCCAGGCCTCTGGAAAAAACAATGGTACCTCACTTGCATGGGTAGGCATAGTGGCTGCGACATGAAACAGCGCAAAACACAACATGGTCGCACCTCAATTTCCCAGTGAAATCTAGCACGTTTTGGCCAAAAAGACTACCTTTTGTTTTTGCGCCGTAGCTCTGCCAGCACCTAGGGAATCCTAGCAAACCTATACATTTTTGAAAACTAGACACCCAGGGAAATTCAGGATGGGGTAACTCGTCTGCCTACCCCCAGGTTTTGTTACCCAGAATCCCTTGCAAACCTAAACATTTGACAAAAAAAACACATTTTCCTCACATTTCTGTGGTGGAAAGTTCTGGAATCTGCGTGGATCAACAGATTTCCACCCACCCAGTGTTCCCCCAGATCTCCCGAAAAAAATGGTACCTCACTTGCGTGGGTAGGCATAGTGGCTGCGACATGAAACAGCGCAAAACGCAACATGGTCGCACCTCAATTTCCCAGTGAAATATAGCACTTTTTGGACAAAAAGACAACCTTTTGTTTTTGCGCCGTAGCTCTGCCAGCACCTAGGGTAACCTAGCAAACCTATACATTTTTGAAAACTAGACCCCCAGGGGAATTCAGGATGGGGTGACTCGTCTGCCTACCCCCAGGTTTTATTACCCAGAATCCCTTGCAAACCTAAAAATTTGACAAAAAAACACATTTTCCTCACATTTCTGTAGTGGAAAGTTCTGGAATCTGCGTGGATCAACAAATTTCCACGCACCCAGCGTGCCCCCAGGTCTCTCGAAAAAAATGGTACCTCACTTGCGTGGGTAGGCATAGTGGCTGCGACATGAAACAGCGCAAAACGCAACATGGTCGCACCTCAATTTCCCAGTGAAATCTAGCACTTTTTGGACAAAAAGACTACCTTTTGTTTTTGCGCCGTAGCTCTGCCAGCCCCTAGGGTAACCTAGCAAACCTATACATTTCTGAAAACTAGACAGCCAGGGAAATTCAGGATGGGGTGACTCATCTGCCTACCCCCAGGTTTTGTTACCCAGAATCCCTTGCAAACCTAAAAATTTGACAAAACAAACACATTTTCCTCACATTTCTGTGGTGGAAAGTTCTGAAATCTGCGTGGATCAACAAATTTCCATCCACCCAGTGTTCCCCCAGATCTCCCAAAAAAAATGGTACCTCACTTGCGTGGGTAGGCATAGTGGCTGCGACATGAAACAGCGCAAAACGCAACATGGTCGCACCTCAATTTCCCAGTGAAATATAGCACTTTTTGGACAAAAAGACAACCTTTTGTTTTTGCGCCGTAGCTCTGCCAGCACCTAGGGTAACCTAGAAAACCTATACATTTGTGAAAACTAGACCCCCAGGGGAATTCAGGATGGGGTGACTCGTCTGCCTACCCCCAGGTTTTATTACCCAGAATCCCTTGCAAACCTAAAAATTTGACAAAAAAACACATTTTCCTCACATTTCTGTAGTGGAAAGTTCTGGAATCTGCGTGGATCAACAAATTTCCACCCACCCAGCGTGCCCCCAGGTCTCCCAAAAAAAATGGTACCTCACTTGCGTAGGTAGGCATAGTGGCTGCGACATGAAACAGCGCAAAACGCAACATGGTCGCACCTCAATTTCCCAGTGAAATCATGCACTTTTCGGACAAAAAGACTACCTTTTGTTTTTGCGCCGTAGCTCTGCCAGCACCTAGGGAAACCTAGCAAACCTATACATTTTTGAAAACTAGACACCCAGGGGAATTTAGGATGGGGTGACTCGTCTGCCTACCCCCAGGTTTTGTTACCCAGAATCCCTTGCAAACCTAAAAATTTGACCAAAAAAAACACATTTTCCTCACATTTCTGTGCTGGAAAGTTCTGGAATCTGCGTGGATCAACAAATTTCCACCCTCCCAGCGTTCCCAAAAAAAATGGTACCTCACTTGCGTGGGTAGGCATAGTGGCTGCGACATGAAACAGCGCAAAACGCAACATGGTCGCACCTCAATTTCCCAGTGAAATCTAGCACGTTATAGGCCAAAAAGACTACCTTTTGTTTTTGCGCCGTAGCTCTGCCAGCACCTAGGGAAACCTTGCAAACCTACACATTTTTGAAAACTAGAAACCCAGGGAAATTCAGGATGGGGTAACTCGTCTGCCTACCCCCAGGTTTTGTTACCCAGAATCCATTGCAAACCTAAAAATTTGACCAAAAAAACACATTTTCCTCACATTTCTGTGGTGGAAAATTCTGGAATCTGCGTGGATCAACAAATTTCCACCCACCCAGCGTTCCCCCAGGTCTCTGGAAAAAACAATGGTACCTCACTTGCGTGGGTAGGCATAGTGGCTGCGACATGAAACAGCGCAAAATGCAACATGGTCGCACCTCAATTTCCCAGTGAAAACTAGCATGTTTTGGTCAAAAAGACAACCTTTTGTTTTTGCGCCGTAGCTCTGCCAGCACCTAGGGAAACCTAGCAAACCTATACATTTTTGAAAACTAGACACCCAGGGAAATTCAGGATGCGGTGACTCGTCTGCCTACCCCAGGTTTTGTTACCCAGAATCCCTTGCAAACCTAAAAATTTGACAAACAAAACACATTTTCCTCACATTTCTGTGGTGGAAAGTTCTGGAATCTGCGTGGATCAACAAATTTCCACCCACCCAGCGTTCCCCCAGGTCTCTGGAAAAAACAATGGTACCTCACTTGCGTGGGTAGGCATAGTGGCTGCGACATGAAACAGCGCAAAACACAACATGGTCGCACCTCAATTTCCCAGTGAAATCTAGCACGTTTTGGCCAAAAAAACTACCTTTTGTTTTTGCGCCGTAGCTCTGCCAGCACCTAGGGAATCCTAGCAAACCTATACATTTTTGAAAACTAGACACCCAGGGGAATTCAGGATGGGGTGGGGTGACTCATCTGCCTACCCCCAGGTTTTGTTACCCAGAATCCCTTGCAAACCTAAAAATTTGACCAAACAAAACACATTTTCCTCACATTTCTGTGGTGGAAAGTTCTAGAATCTGCGTGGATCAACAAATTTCCACCCACCCAGCATTTCCCCCGGTCTCCGGAAAAAAATGGTACCTCACTTGCGTGGGTAGGCATAGTGGATGCGACATGAAACAGCACAAAACGCAACATGGTCGCACCTCAATTTCCCAGTGAAAACTAGCATGTTTTGGTCAAAAAGACTACCTTTTGTTTTTGCGCCGTAGCTCTGCCAGCACCTAGGGAAACCTAGCAAACCTATACATTTTTGAAAACTAGACACCCAGGGAAATTCAGGATGGGGTGACTCGTCTGCCTACCCCAGGTTTTGTTACCCAGAATCCCTTGCAAACCTAAAAATTTGACAAACAAAACACATTTTCCTCACATTTCTGTGGTGGAAAGTTCTGGAATCTGCGTGGATCAACAAATTTCCACCCACCCAGTGTTCCCCCAGATCTCCCGAAAAAAATGGTACCTCACTTGCGTGGGTAGGCATAGTGGCTGCGACATGAAACAGCGCAAAACGCAACATGGTCGCACCTCAATTTCCAAGTGAAATCTAGCACTTTTTGGACAAAAAGACTACCTTTTGTTTTTGCGCCGTAGCTCCGCCAGCACCTAGGGTAACCTAGCAAACCTATACATTTGTGAAAACTAGACCCCCAGGGGAATTCAGGATGGGGTGACTCGTCTGCCTACCCCCAGGTTTTATTACCCAGAATCCCTTGCAAACCTAAAAATTTGACAAAATACACATTTTCCTCACATTTCTGTGGTGGAAAGTTCTGGAATCTGCGTGGATCAACAAATTTCCACCCACCCAGCGTGCCCCGAGGTCTCTCGAAAAAAATGGTACCTCACTTGCGTGGGTAGGCATAGTGGCTGCGACATGAAACAGCGCAAAACGCAACATGGTCGCACCTCAATTTCCCAGTGAAATCTAGCACGTTTAGGCCAAAACGACTACCTTTTGTTTTTGCGCCGTAGCTCTGCCAGCACCTAGGGAAACCTTGCAAACCTATACATTTTTGAAAACTAGACACCCAGGGAAATTCAGGATGGGGTAACTCGTCTGCCTACCCCCAGGTTGTGTTACCCAGAATCCTTTGCAAACCTAAAAATTTGACAAAAAAAACACATTTTCCTCACATTTCTGTGGTGGAAAGTTCTGGAATCTGCGTGGATCAACAAATTTCCACCCACCCAGCATTTCCCCAGGTCTCCCGAAATAAATGGTACCTCACTTGCGTGGGTAGGCATAGTGGATGCGACATGAAACAGCGTAAAACGCAACATGGTCGCACCTCAATTTCCCAGTGAAAACTAGCATGTTTTGGTCAAAAAGACTACCTTTTGTTTTTGCGCCGTAGCTCTGCCAGCACCTAGGGAAACCTAGCAAACCTATACATTTTTGAAAACTAGACACCCAGGGGAATTCAGGATGGGGTGACTCATCTGCCTACCCCCAGGTTTTGTTACCCAGAATCCCTTGCAAACCTAAAAATTTGACCAAACAAAACACATTTTCCTCACATTTCTGTGGTGGAAATGTAGTGTAGTTCCTATCATCCCAATAGGCTCTGCGCATTGGAATAATACCTACAGCAGTAAATGCCTAGACCAGACATTAACTAGGTCTACTACTGTCGATACTAGACTTAAAGTTTTGGGTTTGCCAGCTTAGCTCAGAGTTCACTAGAAACTTTCTCGAATGTTCAAGGAGGACTTAACTTCCCTGATTAGACAAGAAGGGATTTAGTTTCTGACAACCATAGAACATGACAACTTTGCTCTCCCCTAATCAAGAGTATATCTCGAGAGTCGTGTGAACAAAAGGCAATTTATTTTACTCAGTCAGTACGTGCATTCTTAGTCTCATCAGAATGTAGAGAAAAGGAAGAGACGGGCGTGTTCAATAAAAAGGTGTTATTTATTGATCAGTCTCTTTTCTCATACAAGAGTTAATGGATCGATATTATTGCAATACTTATAGCTAAGTAAAGTGCATACATTAAAAGCAATAGTATAAAGTAATACTGTAAAAACATTGATATGGTTTCTAAGCCATAAGATGTTTTAAAATGAATAAAAT
Organism: Lissotriton helveticus; assembly: GCF_964261635.1. NCBI lineage: Eukaryota > Metazoa > Chordata > Amphibia > Caudata > Salamandridae > Lissotriton > Lissotriton helveticus. The sequence continues at coordinate 569,722,911 of NC_136071.1, read as the reverse complement.
ATATTACATACACATATACATTTGACTAAACGTACTCAACTGGTGTTTCTAAATACGCCTACCCCGTGTACCTGACCTAAGTCTAATACGTGGGCGGGAATAGAAAGTTACAGTTTAAGTTAAGTTTGTTTTTGCCAAGTGAATAACTAAAGAATTCTCTGTGAGGGGTTATTCAGTTCTGTACCTGGAAGTTAGGATGAATGAGGGATGGTATCTCTCGTCTCTGGTCTCGATATTCCAGGCTGCCTGCGAGGGCTACCCAGAAACGCCGGTGCTGGATTTCTCGGCAGGAGAAAGCAGCTTCTCTCAGCGCGTCAGAAAGGCGGGGCTGCTGCCAGCGGGGTCTGCTCTGCTCTGGGCTTCGGCAAGTATGGCTGCTCCGTCTCGTCACCACGCGTGCGTTTGCATAGGGCAAGATCGGTAATATTTATACCTTTAAGGTGCCGAGATTGACGTAAGGATGGACATAGATACGTCAATAAGGATGTCATACGACTTGCTCGTTAGCACATTCTTTTACTGAAGTTCTCGGTGAAATCAAAACAATGGCCGCAGGGTTTTGCCCAGGTTGTCATAGGTTTGATTTGTTATGAGAACTCCGTATGCCTTATCAGGGGCTGGAGGAATATCGCTTGTCTAATTAGATCGCAAGCGTTATGACCTAATCAGATAACACGTTCCTGTGCCGTAGTGTGACTGCGTCAGATAACGGTATCTGCATCATGGGGATTTTCTGCCTCATGGGCTGATTACTAGTTAACTTGTTAGTTTGCTAACCAGAATAGGGTCAGGAATAGGGGGATCGATTCAGAACCTATAAGAATACATCACACCCACTCCACGCTAACTATGGACATATTTACTAATCTATGCATAGTAACATAGTACAACATACTATAGAGTATAGTGTATACCTCACCACCCCAAAATACATAAATGCATTTTGAATTTTTTTTTTTTTATTTTTTTTTCAAATATACGGAAAAATTGCAGACATATGTATTGTATGCACTCAAGCTGTAGAATAATGCCAAAGTAATCGCATTAGTATACATTATTGCTTATTTGGTATATGAGAATTACACATGAAATGGCTCTTAATACAGAAAAAAGTTCGAGACCATTCCATCACAGAATAAAATAGTTATGAACATACCAGCGGGCAGCTAATGTCTATAAGCTATTTAATTTTTAGAAACCTTAGTTCTCTAAGAATAGTTCTTACTTTAAGCAGAAGATAGTGTCCCGAAAAATATGCAAAAATATTTGGGGCTGCTGGAAAAACTGCTGTCCGTGAACTGGAGGTAAAACTGTTCATGTGACTTTATTTTTAAAGTTTGAAGGCCGAATTCAGGGAACGCCGTGTGCGAGCTTGCTCAAAAGTCTCTATTTCTGCTCTGGAGAGAACATCATATCATTCAGGCTTTCGAAAAAACTGTCAACAGCTTCCTGGGAAAGTTCCACTAACTCGGAAATAGGTGTAATCATGCATTCTGCGCATGATTGTCTCCATTGACATTCTGATTTGCATTACTGACAGAAGGTCGTACCTGTTCGATGCTGCTTTCATCTTGAACTTCACTACCCATCAATCGTAGTGGTGAAGCTTCCACGAATGCCGTCATCAGGATTGGTAGCCTTTGAGGGCAGCACAAAGCATGAACCTTGATCGGGCTCAACAATGTTTCTGAATCCATTGGCGCATCCGATTGTAGCGTCAGACAGGTGTCTAACACGCATTCTTCTCCGCATAGCAGACACCTTAATACAGGTAAAACACATCTTTGCCACATTGGTCGAAATGATAGAAACCAAGTCATGTTCAGGTCTCTAAGCCGGGAGAGTCCCAGGATTTTTGATATCCGGTCCCGGTATCCAATGGCTAGGATTGTTTCTTCCCTTGTCGCAAGAGTTTTGTCTGTGACATGGGTTGCCATAACGAAAAATAAGGACTAAGAATAGGATTCCTGCAATTAGTCCCAGGATCAGGGGAAGTCCGCCAAAAATCGAATGGACGAAATCTGGAAAAATACCCAGTATGGCTTTGAATGGTGTTAATGCCATCGAAAATACTTTCTTAAATACCTTTGAGACCCCATTGGTATCAGAAATATTTAAGATTTCATTCAGGATTTCCGCGAAATGTACGGGGGAATTAGTTGATAATAATGTATGTATCTCTGCAGTCGTCCTTGCGACTTGTAGATCATAAGTTTCTTTTGATGACGAGAGCCTGGTAGGCGTCTGAAGAAGCACTGTTTTCATTCTGCTTAAAGTATCTATTCGAATAGAAGTAATTTTCAAATCGGGCCATGCCCTTGCCTCCCTGTCTGGGAAGGAGCTGGGGAACAATGAGCGTCCACAGCACTTGACCTTCGCAGTCGTAGTTACTAGATAAGGAGTCCCGGGCATAAGACTACAACATCTACGGTCTACAATAAGAATGTAACTCCCATTATAGAGTCTTTGAAAGAATGGTTCTATTTCTGTTGCAGGTGCGCCTTTAAATAAGAGCAAATGCTCTTGAAATTTAAGTGGTACTTCCACCTCCTCGAAAGGAGTGTACATTTCAGGAGGTTCCTCTATTTTGTAATAGTGGAAGTACTTTGTTACAGCATTTGCTGCTGGAAAATGTATCCATGAATAGTATACCTCTGTCTGCCGATATCCGTGTGCCTCTATTACGAATATGACTGTACCACCTCTCGGTGTCAGTCCATTTTCTATAAGTTTTTAGAGTTATAGATCTCCTTTTGATGACCGGGATGAGTATTATATCCTCGTCGGCTGCCTGCATGGTAGCATCAGCTGCTGCGAGTTCAGTTGCTAATCTAACTGCCTCTCTTTCATCCTCATTGTCTGACATTTTACTGTCCAAAAGGTTATTTTGTTTGTTTGCAGATCAGGTTTCTTATGGGAACAAAAGTTAGATGCACAATATTTTGGAACTGTTTATCCTTCAACGTTGACTATACCAAGAACCATACAAAGGAGTTCCCTCCTGCGAGATCTGGCGGATATAACCTTTCACCCACTCCAGACGTCTTTGGAGTATTTGGGAAAAGGGGTCTGAGTGAGAAAGCACGACTGATTTACTCTAAATGTCTTACGTTAGTTTTATCGCCCTTTCCAAACGCGTTGGGCGCCATGGAGTGTAGTTCCTATCATCCCAATAGGCTCTGCGCATTGGAATAATACCTACAGCAGTAAAGGCCTAGACCAGACGTTAACTAGGTCTACTACTGTCGATACTAGACTTAAAGTTTTGGGTTTGCCAGCTTAGCTCAGAGTTCACTAGAAACTTTCTCGAATGTTCAAGGAGGACTTAACTTCCCTGATTAGACAAGAAGGGATTTAGTTTCTGACAACCATAGAACATGACAACTTTGCTCTCCCCTAATCAAGAGTATATCTCGAGAGTCGTGTGAACAAAAGGCAATTTATTTTACTCAGTCAGTACGTTCATTCTTAGTCTCATCAGAATGTAGAGAAAAGGAAGAGACGGGCGTGTTCAATAAAAAGGTGTTATTTATTGATCAGTCTCTTTTCTCATACAAGAGAAATGGATCGATATTATTGCAATACTTATAGCTAAGTAAAGTGCATACATTAAAAGCAATAGTATAAAGTAATACTGTAAAAACATTGATATGGTTTCTAAGCCATAAGATGTTTTAAAATGAATAAAATATATTACATACACATATACATTTGACTAAACGTACTCAACTGGTGTTTCTAAATACGCCTACCCCGTGTACCTGACCTAAGTCTAATACGTGGGCGGGAATAGAAAGTTACAGTTTAAGTTAAGTTTGTTTTTGCCAAGGGAATAACTAAAGAATTCTCTGTGAGGGGTTATTCAGTTCTGTACCTGGAAGTTAGGATGAATGAGGGATGGTATCTCTCGTCTCTGGTCTCGATATTCCAGGCTGCCTGCGAGGGCTACCCAGAAACGCCGGTGCTGGATTTCTCGGCAGGAGAAAGCAGCTTCTCTCAGCGCGTCAGAAAGGCGGGGCTGCTGCCAGCGGGGTCTGCTCTGCTCTGGGCTTCGGCAAGTATGGCTGCTCCGTCTCGTCACCACGCGTGCGTTTGCATAGGGCAAGATCGGTAATATTTATACCTTTAAGGTGCCGAGATTGACGTAAGGATGGACATAGATACGTCAATAAGGATGTCATACGACTTGCTCGTTAGCACATTCTTTTACTGAAGTTCTCGGTGAAATCAAAACAATGGCCGCAGGGTTTTGCCCAGGTTGTCATAGGTTTGATTTGTTATGAGAACTCCGTATGCCTTATCAGGGGCTGGAGGAATATCGCTTGTCTAATTAGATCGCAAGCGTTATGACCTAATCAGATAACACGTTCCTGTGCCGTAGTGTGACTGCGTCAGATAACGGTATCTGCATCATGGGGATTTTCTGCCTCATGGGCTGATTACTAGTTAACTTGTTAGTTTGCTAACCAGAATAGGGTCAGGAATAGGGGGATCGATTCAGAACCTATAAGAATATATCACAGAAAGTTCTAGAATCTGCGTGGATCAACAAATTTCCACCCACCCAGCATTTCCCCCGGTCTCCCGAAAAAAATGGTATCTCACTTGTGTGGGTAGGCATAGTGGATGCGACATGAAACAGCACAAAACGCAACATGGTCGCACCTCAATTTCCCAGTGAAAACTAGCATGTTTTGGTCAAAAAGACTACCTTTTGTTTTTGCGCCGTAGCTCTGCCAGCACCTAGGGAAACCTAGCAAACCTATACATTTTTGAAAACTAGACACCCAGGGAAATTCAGGATGGGGTGACTCGTCTGCCTACCCCAGGTTTTGTTACCCAGAATCCCTTGCCAACCTAAAAATTTGACAAACAAAACACATTTTCCTCACATTTCTGTGGTGGAAAGTTCTGGAATCTGCGTGGATCAACAAATTTCCACCCACCCAGTGTTCCCCCAGATCTCCCGAAAAAAATGGTACCTCACTTGCGTGGGTAGGCATAGTGGCTGCGACATAAAACAGCGCAAAACGCAACATGGTCGCACCTCAATTTCCCAGTGAAATCTAGCACTTTTTGGACAAAAAGACTACCTTTTGTTTTTGCGCCGTAGCTCCGCCAGCACCTAGGGTAACCTAGCAAACCTATACATTTGTGAAAACTAGACCCCCAGGGGAATTCAGGATGGGGTGACTCGTCTGCCTACCCCCAGGTTTTATTACCCAGAATCCCTTGCAAACCTAAAAATTTGACAAAATACACATTTTCCTCACATTTCTGTGGTGGAAAGTTCTGGAATCTGCGTGGATCAACAAATGTCCACCCACCCAGCGTGCCCCCAGGTCTCTCAAAAAAAATGGTACCTCACTTGCGTGGGTAGGCATAGTGGCTGCGACATGAAACAGCGCAAAACGCAACATGGTCGCACCTCAATTTCCCAGTGAAATCTAGCACTTTTTGGACAAAAAGACTACCTTTTGTTTTTGCACCGTAGCTCTGCCAGCACCTAGGGAAACCTAGCAAACCTATACATTTTTGAAAACTAGACACCCAGGGGAATTCAGGATGGGGTGACTCATCTGCCTACCCCCAGTATTTGTTACCCAGAATCCCTTGCCAACCTAAAAATTTGACCAAAAAAACACATTTTCCTCACATTTCTGTGGTGGAAAGTTCTGGAATCTGCGTGGATCAACAAATTTCCACCCACCCAGCGTTCCCCAAGGTCTCCCGGAAAAAATGGTACCTCACTTGCGTGGGTAGGCATAGTGGCTGCGACATGAAACAGCGCAAAACGCAACATGGTCGCACCTCAATTTCCCATTGAAATCTAGCACATTTAGGCCAAAACGACTACCTTTTGTTTTTGCGCCGTAGCTCTGCCAGCACCTAGGGAAACCTTGCAAACCTATACATTTTTGAAAACTAGACACCCAGGGAAATTCAGGATGGGGTGACTCGTCTGCCTACCCCAGGTTTTGTTACCCAGAATCCCTTGCAAACCTTAAAATTTGACAAACAAAACACATTTTCCTCACATTTCTGTGGTGGAAAGTTCTGGAATCTGCGTGGATCAACAAATTTCCACCCACCCAGTGTTCCCCCAGATCTCCCGAAAAAAATGGTACCTCACTTGCGTGGGTAGGCATAGTGGCTGCGACATGAAACAGCGCAAAACGCAACATGGTCGCACCTCAATTTCCCAGTGAAATCTAGCACTTTTTGGACAAAAAGACTACCTTTTGTTTTTGCGCCGTAGCTCCGCCAGCACCTAGGGTAACCTAGCAAACCTATACATTTGTGAAAACTAGACCCCCAGGGGAATTCAGGATGGGGTGACTCGTCTGCCTACCCCCAGGTTTTATTACCCAGAATCCCTTGCAAACCTAAAAATTTGACAAAATACACATTTTCCTCACATTTCTGTGGTGGAAAGTTCTGGAATCTGCGTGGATCAATAAATTTCCAGCCCACCCAGCGTGCCCCCAGGTCTCTCAAAAAAAATGGTACCTCACTTGCGTGGGTAGGCATAGTGGCTGCGACATGAAACAGCGCAAAACGCAACATGGTCGCACCTCAATTTCCCAGTGAATTCATGCACTTTTCGGACAAAAAGACTTCCTTTTGTTTTTGTGCCGTAGCTCTGCCAGCACCTAGGGAAACCTAGCAAACCTATACATTTTTGAAAACTAGACACCCAAGGGAATTCAGGATGGGGTGACTCATCTGCCTACCCCCAGGTTTTGTTACCCAGAATCCCTTGCCAACCTAAAAATTTGACCAAAAAAACACATTTTCCTCACATTTCTGTGGTGGAAAGTTCTGGAATCTGCGTGGATCAACAAATTTCCACCCACCCAGAGTTCCCCAAGGTCTCCCGGAAAAAATGGTACCTCACTTGCGTGGGTAGGCATAGTGGCTGCGACATGAAACAGCGCAAAACGCAACATGGTCGCACCTCAATTTCCCTGTGAAATCTAGCACGTTTAGGCCAAAACGACTACCTTTTGTTTTTGCGCCGTAGCTCTGCCAGCACCTAGGGAAACCTTGCAAACCTATACATTTTTGAAAACTAGACACCCAGGGAAATTCAGGATGGGGTAACTCGTCTGCCTACCCCCAGGTTTTGTTACCCAGAATCCCTTGCAAACCTAAAAATTTGACCAAAAAACACATTTTCCTCACATTTCTGTGGTGGAAAGTTCTGGAATCTGCGTGGATCAACAAATTTCCACCCACCCAGCATTTCCCCAGGTCTCCCGAAATAAATGGTACCTCACTTGCGTGGGTAGGCATAGTGGATGCGACATGAAACAGCGCAAAACGCAACATGGTCGCACCTCAATTTCCCAGTGAAAACTAGCATGTTTTGGTCAAAAAGACTACCTTTTGTTTTTGCGCTGTAGCTCTGCCAGCACCTAGGGAAACCTAGCAAAACTATACATTTTTGAAAACTAGACTCCCAGGGGAATTCAGGATGGGGTGACTCATCTGCCTACCCCCAGGTTTTGTTACCCAGAATCCCTTGCAAACCTAAAAATTTGACCAAAAAAAGACATTTTCCTCACATTTCTGTGGTGGAAAGTTCTGGAATCTGCGTGGATCAACACATTTCCACCTACCCAGCGTTCCCCAAGGTCTCCCGAAAACAATGGTACCTCACTTGCATGGGTAGGCATAGTGGCTGCGACATGAAACAGCGCAAAACGCAACATGGTCGCACCTCAATTTCCCAGTGAAATCTTGCAAGTTTAGGCCAAAAAGAATACCTTTTGTTTTGCGCCATAGCGCTGCCAGCACCTAGGGAAACCTTGCAAACCTATACATTTTTGAAAACTAGACACCCAGGGAAATTCAGGATGGGGTAACTCGTCTGCCTACCCCCAGGTTTTGTTACCCAGAATCCCTGGCAAACCTAAAAATGTTAAAAAAAAACACATTTTTGTCACATTTCTGTGGTGGAAAGTTCTGGAATCTGCGTGGATCAACAAATTTCCACCCACCCAGCATTCCCCCAGGTCTCCCAAAAAAAATGGTACCTCACTTGCGTGGGTAGGCATAGTGGCTGCGACATGAAACAGCGCAAAACGCAACATGGTCGCACCTCAATTTCCCAGTGAAATCTAGCACTTTTTGGACAAAAAGACTACCTTTTGTTTTTGCGCCGTAGCTCTGCCAGCCCCTAGGGTAACCTAGCAAACCTATACATTTCTGAAAACTAGACAGCCAGGGAAATTCAGGATGGGGTGACTCATCTTCCTAACCCCAGGTTTTGTTACCCAGAATCCCTTGCAAACCTAAAAATTTGACAAAAAAACACATTTTCTTCACATTTCTGTAGTGGAAAGTTCTGGAATCTGCGTGGATCAACAAATTTCCACCCACCCAGCGTGCCCCCAGGTCTCCCGAAAAAAATGGTACCTCACTTGCGTGGGTAGGCATAGTGGCTGCGACATGAAACAGCGCAAAACGCAACATGGTCGCACCTCAATTTCCCAGTGAAATCATGCACTTTTCGGACAAAAAGAATACCTTTTGTTTTTGCGCCGTAGCTCTGCCAGCACCTAGAGAAACCTAGCAAACCTATTCATTTTTGAAAACTAGACACCCAGGGGAATTTAGGATGGGGTGACTCGTCTGCCTACCCCCAGGTTTTGTTACCCAGAATCCGTTGCAAACCTAAAAATTTGACCAAAAAACACATTTTCCTCACATTTCTGTGGTGGAAAGTTCTGGAATCTGCGTGGATCAACAAATTTCCACCCACCCAGCGTTCCCTCAGGTCTCCCGAAAAAAAATGGTACCTCACTTGCGTGGGTAGGCATAGTGGCTGCGACATGAAACAGCGCAAAACACAACATGGTCGCACCTCAATTTCCCAGTGAAATCTAGCACGTGTTGGCCAAAAAGACTACCTTTTGTTTTTGCGCCGTAGCTCTGCCAGCACCTAGGGAAACCTTGCAAACCTATACATTTTTGAAAACTAGACAACCAGGGAAATTCAGGATGGGGTAACTCGTCTGCCTACCCCCAGGTTTTGTTACCCAGAATCTCTTGCAAACCTAAAAATTTGACCAAAAAACACATTTTCCTCACATTTCTGTGGTGGAAAGTTCTGGAATCTGCGTGGATCAACAAATTTCCACCCACCCAGCATTTCCCCAGGTCTCCCGAAATAAATGGTACCTCACTTGCGTGGGTAGGCATAGTGGATGCGACATGAAACAGCGCAAAACGCAACATGGTCGCACCTCAATTTCCCAGTGAAAACTAGCATGTTTTGGTCAAAAAGACTACCTTTTGTTTTTGCGCCGTAGCTCTGCCAGCACCTAGGGAAACCTAGCAAAACTATACATTTTTAAAAACTAGACACCCAGGGGAATTCAGGATGGGGTGACTCATCTGCCTACCCCCAGGTTTTGTTACCCAGAATCCCTTGCAAACCTAAAAATTTGACCAAAAAAAGACGTTTTCCTCACATTTCTGTGGTGGAAAGTTCTGGAATCTGCGTGGATCAACAAATTTCCACCTACCCAGCGTTCCCCAAGGTCTCCCGGAAAAAATGGTACCTCACTTGCGTGGGTAGGCATAGTGGCTGCGACATGAAGCAGCGCAAAACGCAACATGGTCGCACCTCAATTTCCCAGTGAAATCTTGCAAGTTTAGGCCAAAAAGAATACCTTTTGTTTTTGCGCCATAGCGCTGCCAGCACCTAGGGAAACCTTGCAAACCTATACATTTTTGAAAACTAGACACCCAGGGAAATTCAGGATGGGGTAACTCGTCTGCCTACCCCCAGGTTTTATTACCCAGAATCCCTGGCAAACCTAAAAATGTGAAAAAAAAACACATTTTTGTCACATTTCTGTGGTGGAAAGTTCTGGAATCTGCGTGGATCAACAAATTTCCACCCACCCAGCATTCCCCCAGGTCTCCCCAAAAAAATGGTACCTCACTTGCGTGGGTAGGCATAGTGGCTGCGACATGAAACAGCGCAAAACGCAACATGGTCGCACCTCAATTTCCCAGTGAAATCTAGCACTTTTTGGACAAAAAGACTACCTTTTGTTTTTGCGCCGTAGCTCTGCCAGCCCCTAGGGTAACCTAGCAAACCTATACATTTCTGAAAACTAGACAGCCAGGGAAATTCAGGATGGGGTGACTCATCTTCCTAACCCCAGGTTTTGTTACCCAGAATCCCTTGCAAACCTAAAAATTTGACAAAAAAACACATTTTCTTCACATTTCTGTAGTGGAAAGTTCTGGAATCTGCGTGGATCAACAAATTTCCACCCACCCAGCGTGCCCCCAGGTCTCCCGAAAAAAATGGTACCTCACTTGCGTGGGTAGGCATAGTGGCTGCGACATGAAACAGCGCAAAACGCAACATGGTCGCACCTCAATTTCCCAGTGAAATCATGCACTTTTCGGACAAAAAGAATACCTTTTGTTTTTGCGCCGTAGCTCTGCCAGCACCTAGAGAAACCTAGCAAACCTATTCATTTTTGAAAACTAGACACCCAGGGGAATTTAGGATGGGGTGACTCGTCTGCCTACCCCCAGGTTTTGTTACCCAGAATCCGTTGCAAACCTAAAAATTTGACCAAAAAACACATTTTCCTCACATTTCTGTGGTGGAAAGTTCTGGAATCTGCGTGGATCAACAAATTTCCACCCACCCAGCGTTCCCTCAGGTCTCCCGAAAAAAAATGGTACCTCACTTGCGTGGGTAGGCATAGTGGCTGCGACATGAAACAGCGCAAAACACAACATGGTCGCACCTCAATTTCCCAGTGAAATCTAGCACGTGTTGGCCAAAAAGACTACCTTTTGTTTTTGCGCCGTAGCTCTGCCAGCACCTAGGGAAACCTTGCAAACCTATACATTTTTGAAAACTAGACAACCAGGGAAATTCAGGATGGGGTAACTCGTCTGCCTACCCCCAGGTTTTGTTACCCAGAATCTCTTGCAAACCTAAAAATTTGACCAAAAAACACATTTTCCTCACATTTCTGTGGTGGAAAGTTCTGGAATCTGCGTGGATCAACAAATTTCCACCCACCCAGCATTTCCCCAGGTCTCCCGAAATAAATGGTACCTCACTTGCGTGGGTAGGCATAGTGGATGCGACATGAAACAGCGCAAAACGCAACATGGTCGCACCTCAATTTCCCAGTGAAAACTAGCATGTTTTGGTCAAAAAGACTACCTTTTGTTTTTGCGCCGTAGCTCTGCCAGCACCTAGGGAAACCTAGCAAAACTATACATTTTTAAAAACTAGACACCCAGGGGAATTCAGGATGGGGTGACTCATCTGCCTACCCCCAGGTTTTGTTACCCAGAATCCCTTGCAAACCTAAAAATTTGACCAAAAAAAGACGTTTTCCTCACATTTCTGTGGTGGAAAGTTCTGGAATCTGCGTGGATCAACAAATTTCCACCTACCCAGCGTTCCCCAAGGTCTCCCGGAAAAAATGGTACCTCACTTGCGTGGGTAGGCATAGTGGCTGCGACATGAAGCAGCGCAAAACGCAACATGGTCGCACCTCAATTTCCCAGTGAAATCTAGCACATTTAGGCCAAAACGACTACCTTTTGTTTTTGCGCCGTAGCTCTGCCAGCACCTAGGGAAACCTTGCAAACCTATACATTTTTGAAAACTAGACACCCAGGGAAATTCAGGATGGGGTAACTCGTCTGCCTACCCCCAGGTTTTGTTACCCAGAATCCTTTGCAAACCTAAAAATTTGACAAAAAAAACACATTTTCCTCACATTTCTGTGGTGGAAAGTTCTGGAATCTGCGTGGATCAACAAATTTCCACCCACCCAGCATTTCCCCAGGTCTCCCGAAATAAATGGTACCTCACTTGCGTGGGTAGGCATAGTGGATGCGACATGAAACACCGCAAAATGCAACATGGTCGCACCTCAATTTCCCAGTGAAAACTAGCATGTTTTGGTCAAAAAGACTACCTTTTGTTTTTGCGCCGTAGCTCTGCCAGCACATAGGGAAACCTAGCAAACCTATACATTTTTGAAAACTAGACACCCAGGGGAATTCAGGATGGGGTGACTCATCTGCCTACCCCCAGGTTTTGTTAACCAGAATCCCTTGCAAACCTAAAAATTTGACCAAACAAAACACATTTTCCTCACATTTCTGTGGTGGAAAGTTCTAGAATCTGCGTGGATCAACAAATTTCCACCCACCCAGCATTTCCCCCGGTCTCCCGAAAAAAATGGTACCTCACTTGCGTGGGTAGGCATAGTGGATGCGACATGAAACAGCACAAAACGCAACATGGTCGCACCTCAATTTCCCAGTGAAAACTAGCATGTTTTGGTCAAAAAGACTACCTTTTGTTTTTGCGCCGTAGCTCTGCCGGCACCTAGGGAAACCTAGCAAACCTATACATTTTTGAAAACTAGACACCCAGGGAAATTCAGGATGGGGTGACTCGTCTGCCTACCCCAGGTTTTGTTACCCAGAATCCCTTGCAAACCTAAAAATTTGACAAACAAAACACATTTTCCTCACATTTCTGTGGTGGAAAGTTCTGGAATCTGCGTGGATCAACAAATTTCCACCCACCCAGCATTTCCCCAGGTCTCCCGAAATAAATGGTACCTCACTTGCGTGGGTAGGCATAGTGGATGCGACATGAAACAGCGCAAAACGCAACATGGTCGCACCTCAATTTCCCAGTGAAAACTAGCATGTTTTGGTCAAAAAGACTACCTTTTGTTTTTGCGCCGTAGCTCTGCCAGCACCTAGGGAAACCTAGCAAAACTATACATTTTTAAAAACTAGACACCCAGGGGAATTCAGGATGGGGTGACTCATCTGCCTACCCCCAGGTTTTGTTACCCAGAATCCCTTGCAAACCTAAAAATTTGACCAAAAAAAGACGTTTTCCTCACATTTCTGTGGTGGAAAGTTCTGGAATCTGCGTGGATCAACAAATTTCCACCTACCCAGCGTTCCCCAAGGTCTCCCGGAAAAAATGGTACCTCACTTGCGTGGGTAGGCATAGTGGCTGCGACATGAAGCAGCGCAAAACGCAACATGGTCGCACCTCAATTTCCCAGTGAAATCTAGCACATTTAGGCCAAAACGACTACCTTTTGTTTTTGCGCCGTAGCTCTGCCAGCACCTAGGGAAACCTTGCAAACCTATACATTTTTGAAAACTAGACACCCAGGGAAATTCAGGATGGGGTAACTCGTCTGCCTACCCCCAGGTTTTGTTACCCAGAATCCTTTGCAAACCTAAAAATTTGACAAAAAAAACACATTTTCCTCACATTTCTGTGGTGGAAAGTTCTGGAATCTGCGTGGATCAACAAATTTCCACCCACCCAGCATTTCCCCAGGTTTCCCGAAATAAATGGTACCTCACTTGCGTGGGTAGGCATAGTGGATGCGACATGAAACAGCGCAAAATGCAACATGGTCGCACCTCAATTTCCCAGTGAAAACTAGCATGTTTTGGTCAAAAAGACTACCTTTTGTTTTTGCGCCGTAGCTCTGCCAGCACATAGGGAAACCTAGCAAACCTATACATTTTTGAAAACTAGACACCCAGGGGAATTCAGGATGGGGTGACTCATCTGCCTACCCCCAGGTTTTGTTAACCAGAATCCCTTGCAAACCTAAAAATTTGACCAAACAAAACACATTTTCCTCACATTTCTGTGGTGGAAAGTTCTAGAATCTGCGTGGATCAACAAATTTCCACCCACCCAGCATTTCCCCCGGTCTCCCGAAAAAAATGGTACCTCACTTGCGTGGGTAGGCATAGTGGATGCGACATGAAACAGCACAAAACGCAACATGGTCGCACCTCAATTTCCCAGTGAAAACTAGCATGTTTTGGTCAAAAAGACTACCTTTTGTTTTTGCGCCGTAGCTCTGCCAGCACCTAGGGAAACCTAGCAAACCTATACATTTTTGAAAACTAGACACCCAGGGAAATTCAGGATGGGGTGACTAGTCTGCCTACCCCAGGTTTTGTTACCCAGAATCCCTTGCAAACCTAAAAATTTGACAAACAAAACACATTTTCCTCACATTTCTGTGGTGGAAAGTTCTGGAATCTGTGTGGATCAACAAATTTCCACCCACCCAGCGTTCCCCAAGGTCTCCCGGAAAAAATGGTACCTCACTTGCGTGGGTAGGCATAGTGGCTGCGACATGAAACAGCGCAAAACGCAACATGGTCGCACCTCAATTTCCCAGTGAAATCTAGCACGTTTAGGCCAAAACGACTACCTTTTGTTTTTGCGCCGTAGCTCTGCCAGCACCTAGGGAAACCTTGCAAACCTATACATTTTTGAAAACTAGACACCCAGGGAAATTCAGGATGGGGTAACTCGTCTGCCTACCCCCAGGTTTTGTTACCCAGAATCCTTTGCAAACCTAAAAATTTGACAAAAAAACACATTTTCCTCACATTTCTGTGGTGGAAAGTTCTGGAATCTGCGTGGATCAACAAATTTCCACCCACTCAGCATTTCCCCAGGTCTCCCGAAATAAATGGTACCTCACTTGTGTGGGTAGTCATAGTGGATGCGACATGAAACAGCGCAAAATGCAACATGGTCGCACCTCAATTTCCCAGTGAAAACTAGCATGTTTTGGTCAAAAAGACTACCTTTTGTTTTTGCGCTGTAGCTCTGCCAGCACCTAGGGAAACCTAGCAAACCTATACATTTTTGAAAACTAGACACCCAGGGGAATTCAGGATGGGGTGACTCATCTGCCTACCCCCAGGTTTTGTTAACCAGAATCCCTTGCAAACCTAAAAATTTGACCAAACAAAACACATTTCCCTCACATTTCTGTGGTGGAAAGTTCTAGAATCTGCGTGGATCAACAAATTTCCACCCACCCAGCATTTCCCCCGGTCTCCCATAAAAAATGGTACCTCACTTGCGTGGGTAGGCATAGTGGATGCGACATGAAACAGCACAAAACGCAACATGGTCGCACCTCAATTTCCCAGTGAAAACTAGCATGTTTTGGTCAAAAAGACTACCTTTTGTTTTTGCGCCGTAGCTCTGCCAGCACCTAGGGAAACCTAGCAAACCTATACATTTTTGAAAACTAGACACCCAGGGAAATTCAGGATGGGGTGACTCGTCTGCCTACCCCAGGTTTTGTTACCCAGAATCCCTTGCAAACCTTAAAATTTGACAAACAAAACACATTTTCCTCACATTTCTGTGGTGGAAAGTTCTGGAATCTGCGTGGATCAACAAATTTCCACCCACCCAGTGTTCCCCCAGATCTCCCGAAAAAAATGGTACCTCACTTGCGTGGGTAGGCATAGTGGCTGCGACATGAAACAGCGCAAAACGCAACATGGTCGCACCTCAATTTCCCAGTGAAATCTAGCACTTTTTGGACAAAAAGACTACCTTTTGTTTTTGCGCCGTAGCTCCGCCAGCACCTAGGGTAACCTAGCAAACCTATAAATTTGTGAAAACTAGACCCCCAAGGGAATTCAGGATGGGGTGACTCATCTGCCTACCCCCAGGTTTTGTTACCCAGAATCCCTTGCCAACCTAAAAATTTGACCAAAAAAACACATTTTCCTCACATTTCTGTGGTGGAAAGTTCTGGAATCTGCGTGGATCAACAAATTTCCACCCACCCAGAGTTCCCCAAGGTCTCCCGGAAAAAATGGTACCTCACTTGCGTGGGTAGGCATAGTGGCTGCGACATGAAACAGCGCAAAACGCAACATGGTCGCACCTCAATTTCCCTGTGAAATCTAGCACGTTTAGGCCAAAACGACTACCTTTTGTTTTTGCGCCGTAGCTCTGCCAGCACCTAGGGAAACCTTGCAAACCTATACATTTTTGAAAACTAGACACCCAGGGAAATTCAGGATGGGGTAACTCGTCTGCCTACCCCCAGGTTTTGTTACCCAGAATCCCTTGCAAACCTAAAAATTTGACCAAAAAACACATTTTCCTCACATTTCTGTGGTGGAAAGTTCTGGAATCTGCGTGGATCAACAAATTTCCACCCACCCAGCATTTCCCCAGGTCTCCCGAAATAAATGGTACCTCACTTGCGTGGGTAGGCATAGTGGATGCGACATGAAACAGCGCAAAACGCAACATGGTCGCACCTCAATTTCCCAGTGAAAACTAGCATGTTTTGGTCAAAAAGACTACCTTTTGTTTTTGCGCTGTAGCTCTGCCAGCACCTAGGGAAACCTAGCAAAACTATACATTTTTGAAAACTAGACTCCCAGGGGAATTCAGGATGGGGTGACTCATCTGCCTACCCCCAGGTTTTGTTACCCAGAATCCCTTGCAAACCTAAAAATTTGACCAAAAAAAGACATTTTCCTCACATTTCTGTGGTGGAAAGTTCTGGAATCTGCGTGGATCAACACATTTCCACCTACCCAGCGTTCCCCAAGGTCTCCCGAAAACAATGGTACCTCACTTGCATGGGTAGGCATAGTGGCTGCGACATGAAACAGCGCAAAACGCAACATGGTCGCACCTCAATTTCCCAGTGAAATCTTGCAAGTTTAGGCCAAAAAGAATACCTTTTGTTTTGCGCCATAGCGCTGCCAGCACCTAGGGAAACCTTGCAAACCTATACATTTTTGAAAACTAGACACCCAGGGAAATTCAGGATGGGGTAACTCGTCTGCCTACCCCCAGGTTTTGTTACCCAGAATCCCTGGCAAACCTAAAAATGTTAAAAAAAAACACATTTTTGTCACATTTCTGTGGTGGAAAGTTCTGGAATCTGCGTGGATCAACAAATTTCCACCCACCCAGCATTCCCCCAGGTCTCCCCAAAAAAATGGTACCTCACTTGCGTGGGTAGGCATAGTGGCTGCGACATGAAACAGCGCAAAACGCAACATGGTCGCACCTCAATTTCCCAGTGAAATCTAGCACTTTTTGGACAAAAAGACTACCTTTTGTTTTTGCGCCGTAGCTCTGCCAGCCCCTAGGGTAACCTAGCAAACCTATACATTTCTGAAAACTAGACAGCCAGGGAAATTCAGGATGGGGTGACTCATCTTCCTAACCCCAGGTTTTGTTACCCAGAATCCCTTGCAAACCTAAAAATTTGACAAAAAAACACATTTTCTTCACATTTCTGTAGTGGAAAGTTCTGGAATCTGCGTGGATCAACAAATTTCCACCCACCCAGCGTGCCCCCAGGACTCCCGAAAAAAATGGTACCTCACTTGCGTGGGTAGGCATAGTGGCTGCGACATGAAACAGCGCAAAACGCAACATGGTCGCACCTCAATTTCCCAGTGAAATCATGCACTTTTCGGACAAAAAGAATACCTTTTGTTTTTGCGCCGTAGCTCTGCCAGCACCTAGAGAAACCTAGCAAACCTATTCATTTTTGAAAACTAGACACCCAGGGGAATTTAGGATGGGGTGACTCGTCTGCCTACCCCCAGGTTTTGTTACCCAGAATCCGTTGCAAACCTAAAAATTTGACCAAAAAACACATTTTCCTCACATTTCTGTGGTGGAAAGTTCTGGAATCTGCGTGGATCAACAAATTTCCACCCACCCAGCGTTCCCTCAGGTCTCCCGAAAAAAAAATGGTACCTCACTTGCGTGGGTAGGCATAGTGGCTGCGACATGAAACAGCGCAAAACACAACATGGTCGCACCTCAATTTCCCAGTGAAATCTAGCACGTGTTGGCCAAAAAGACTACCTTTTGTTTTTGCGCCGTAGCTCTGCCAGCACCTAGGGAAACCTTGCAAACCTATACATTTTTGAAAACTAGACAACCAGGGAAATTCAGGATGGGGTAACTCGTCTGCCTACCCCCAGGTTTTGTTACCCAGAATCTCTAGCAAACCTAAAAATTTGACCAAAAAACACATTTTCCTCACATTTCTGTGGTGGAAAGTTCTGGAATCTGCGTGGATCAACAAATTTCCACCCACCCAGCATTTCCCCAGGTCTCCCGAAATAAATGGTACCTCACTTGCGTGGGTAGGCATAGTGGATGCGACATGAAACAGCGCAAAACGCAACATGGTCGCACCTCAATTTCCCAGTGAAAACTAGCATGTTTTGGTCAAAAAGACTACCTTTTGTTTTTGCGCCGTAGCTCTGCCAGCACCTAGGGAAACCTAGCAAAACTATACATTTTTAAAAACTAGACACCCAGGGGAATTCAGGATGGGGTGACTCATCTGCCTACCCCCAGGTTTTGTTACCCAGAATCCCTTGCAAACCTAAAAATTTGACCAAAAAAAGACGTTTTCCTCACATTTCTGTGGTGGAAAGTTCTGGAATCTGCGTGGATCAACAAATTTCCACCTACCCAGCGTTCCCCAAGGTCTCCCGGAAAAAATGGTACCTCACTTGCGTGGGTAGGCATAGTGGCTGCGACATGAAGCAGCGCAAAACGCAACATGGTCGCACCTCAATTTCCCAGTGAAATCTAGCACATTTAGGCCAAAACGACTACCTTTTGTTTTTGCGCCGTAGCTCTGCCAGCACCTAGGGAAACCTTGCAAACCTATACATTTTTGAAAACTAGACACCCAGGGAAATTCAGGATGGGGTAACTCGTCTGCCTACCCCCAGGTTTTGTTACCCAGAATCCTTTGCAAACCTAAAAATTTGACAAAAAAAACACATTTTCCTCACATTTCTGTGGTGGAAAGTTCTGGAATCTGCGTGGATCAACAAATTTCCACCCACCCAGCATTTCCCCAGGTCTCCCGAAATAAATGGTACCTCACTTGCGTGGGTAGGCATAGTGGATGCGACATGAAACACCGCAAAATGCAACATGGTCGCACCTCAATTTCCCAGTGAAAACTAGCATGTTTTGGTCAAAAAGACTACCTTTTGTTTTTGCGCCGTAGCTCTGCCAGCACATAGGGAAACCTAGCAAACCTATACATTTTTGAAAACTAGACACCCAGGGGAATTCAGGATGGGGTGACTCATCTGCCTACCCCCAGGTTTTGTTAACCAGAATCCCTTGCAAACCTAAAAATTTGACCAAACAAAACACATTTTCCTCACATTTCTGTGGTGGAAAGTTCTAGAATCTGCGTGGATCAACAAATTTCCACCCACCCAGCATTTCCCCCGGTCTCCCGAAAAAAATGGTACCTCACTTGCGTGGGTAGGCATAGTGGATGCGACATGAAACAGCACAAAACGCAACATGGTCGCACCTCAATTTCCCAGTGAAAACTAGCATGTTTTGGTCAAAAAGACTACCTTTTGTTTTTGCGCCGTAGCTCTGCCAGCACCTAGGGAAACCTAGCAAACCTATACATTTTTGAAAACTAGACACCCAGGGAAATTCAGGATGGGGTGACTCGTCTGCCTACCCCAGGTTTTGTTACCCAGAATCCCTTGCAAACCTAAAAATTTGACAAACAAAACACATTTTCCTCACATTTCTGTGGTGGAAAGTTCTGGAATCTGCGTGGATCAACAAATTTCCACCCACCCAGCATTTCCCCAGGTCTCCCGAAATAAATGGTACCTCACTTGCGTGGGTAGGCATAGTGGATGCGACATGAAACAGCGCAAAACGCAACATGGTCGCACCTCAATTTCCCAGTGAAAACTAGCATGTTTTGGTCAAAAAGACTACCTTTTGTTTTTGCGCCGTAGCTCTGCCAGCACCTAGGGAAACCTAGCAAAACTATACATTTTTAAAAACTAGACACCCAGGGGAATTCAGGATGGGGTGACTCATCTGCCTACCCCCAGGTTTTGTTACCCAGAATCCCTTGCAAACCTAAAAATTTGACCAAAAAAAGACGTTTTCCTCACATTTCTGTGGTGGAAAGTTCTGGAATCTGCGTGGATCAACAAATTTCCACCTACCCAGCGTTCCCCAAGGTCTCCCGGAAAAAATGGTACCTCACTTGCGTGGGTAGGCATAGTGGCTGCGACATGAAGCAGCGCAAAACGCAACATGGTCGCACCTCAATTTCCCAGTGAAATCTAGCACATTTAGGCCAAAACGACTACCTTTTGTTTTTGCGCCGTAGCTCTGCCAGCACCTAGGGAAACCTTGCAAACCTATAAATTTTTGAAAACTAGACACCCAGGGAAATTCAGGATGGGGTAACTCGTCTGCCTACCCCCAGGTTTTGTTACCCAGAATCCTTTGCAAACCTAAAAATTTGACAAAAAAAACACATTTTCCTCACATTTCTGTGGTGGAAAGTTCTGGAATCTGCGTGGATCAACAAATTTCCACCCACCCAGCATTTCCCCAGGTTTCCCGAAATAAATGGTACCTCACTTGCGTGGGTAGGCATAGTGGATGCGACATGAAACAGCGCAAAATGCAACATGGTCGCACCTCAATTTCCCAGTGAAAACTAGCATGTTTTGGTCAAAAAGACTACCTTTTGTTTTTGCGCCGTAGCTCTGCCAGCACATAGGGAAACCTAGCAAACCTATACATTTTTGAAAACTAGACACCCAGGGGAATTCAGGATGGGGTGACTCATCTGCCTACCCCCAGGTTTTGTTAACCAGAATCCCTTGCAAACCTAAAAATTTGACCAAACAAAACACATTTTCCTCACATTTCTGTGGTGGAAAGTTCTAGAATCTGCGTGGATCAACAAATTTCCACCCACCCAGCATTTCCCCCGGTCTCCCGAGAAAAATGGTACCTCACTTGCGTGGGTAGGCATAGTGGATGCGACATGAAACAGCACAAAACGCAACATGGTCGCACCTCAATTTCCCAGTGAAAACTAGCATGTTTTGGTCAAAAAGACTACCTTTTGTTTTTGCGCCGTAGCTCTGCCAGCACCTAGGGAAACCTAGCAAACCTATACATTTTTGAAAACTAGACACCCAGGGAAATTCAGGATGGGGTGACTAGTCTGCCTACCCCAGGTTTTGTTACCCAGAATCCCTTGCAAACCTAAAAATTTGACAAACAAAACACATTTTCCTCACATTTCTGTGGTGGAAAGTTCTGGAATCTGTGTGGATCAACAAATTTCCACCCACCCAGCGTTCCCCAAGGTCTCCCGGAAAAAATGGTACCTCACTTGCGTGGGTAGGCATAGTGGCTGCGACATGAAACAGCGCAAAACGCAACATGGTCGCACCTCAATTTCCCAGTGAAATCTAGCACGTTTAGGCCAAAACGACTACCTTTTGTTTTTGCGCCGTAGCTCTGCCAGCACCTAGGGAAACCTTGCAAACCTATACATTTTTGAAAACTAGACACCCAGGGAAATTCAGGATGGGGTAACTCGTCTGCCTACCCCCAGGTTTTGTTACCCAGAATCCTTTGCAAACCTAAAAATTTGACAAAAAAACACATTTTCCTCACATTTCTGTGGTGGAAAGTTCTGGAATCTGCGTGGATCAACAAATTTCCACCCACTCAGCATTTCCCCACGTCTCCCGAAATAAATGGTACCTCACTTGTGTGGGTAGTCATAGTGGATGCGACATGAAACAGCGCAAAATGCAACATGGTCGCACCTCAATTTCCCAGTGAAAACTAGCATGTTTTGGTCAAAAAGACTACCTTTTGTTTTTGCGCCGTAGCTCTGCCAGCACCTAGGGAAACCTAGCAAACCTATACATTTTTGAAAACTAGACACCCAGGGGAATTCAGGATGGGGTGACTCATCTGCCTACCCCCAGGTTTTGTTAACCAGAATCCCTTGCAAACCTAAAAATTTGACCAAACAAAACACATTTCCCTCACATTTCTGTGGTGGAAAGTTCTAGAATCTGCGTGGATCAACAAATTTCCACCCACCCAGCATTTCCCCCGGTCTCCCATAAAAAATGGTACCTCACTTGCGTGGGTAGGCATAGTGGATGCGACATGAAACAGCACAAAACGCAACATGGTCGCACCTCAATTTCCCAGTGAAAACTAGCATGTTTTGGTCAAAAAGACTACCTTTTGTTTTTGCGCCGTAGCTCTGCCAGCACCTAGGGAAACCTAGCAAACCTATACATTTTTGAAAACTAGACACCCAGGGAAATTTAGGATGGGGTGACTCGTCTGCCTACCCCAGGTTTTGTTACCCAGAATCCCTTGCAAACCTTAAAATTTGACAAACAAAACACATTTTCCTCACATTTCTGTGGTGGAAAGTTCTGGAATCTGCGTGGATCAACAAATTTCCACCCACCCAGTGTTCCCCCAGATCTCCCGAAAAAAATGGTACCTCACTTGCGTGGGTAGGCATAGTGGCTGCGACATGAAACAGCGCAAAACGCAACATGGTCGCACCTCAATTTCCCAGTGAAATCTAGCACTTTTTGGACAAAAAGACTACCTTTTGTTTTTGCGCCGTAGCTCCGCCAGCACCTAGGGTAACCTAGCAAACCTATACATTTGTGAAAACTAGACCCCCAGGGGAATTCAGGATGGGGTGACTCGTCTGCCTACCCCCAGGTTTTATTACCCAGAATCCCTTGCAAACCTAAAAATTTGACAAAATACACATTTTCCTCACATTTCTGTGGTGGAAAGTTCTGGAATCTGCGTGGATCAATAAATTTCCACCCACCCAGCGTGCCCCCAGGTCTCTCGAAAAAAATGGTACCTCACTTGCGTGGGTAGGCATAGTGGCTGCGACATGAAACAGCGCAAAACGCAACATGGTCGCACCTCAATTTCCCAGTGAAATCATGCACTTTTCGGACAAAAAGACTTCCTTTTGTTTTTGTGCCGTAGCTCTGCCAGCACCTAGGGAAACCTAGCAAACCTATACATTTTTGAAAACTAGACACCCAAGGGAATTCAGGATGGGGTGACTCATCTGCCTACCCCCAGGTTTTGTTACCCAGAATCCCTTGCCAACCTAAAAATTTGACCAAAAAAACACATTTTCCTCACATTTCTGTGGTGGAAAGTTCTGGAATCTGCGTGGATCAACAAATTTCCACCCACCCAGAGTTCCCCAAGGTCTCCCGGAAAAAATGGTACCTCACTTGCGTGGGTAGGCATAGTGGCTGCGACATGAAACAGCGCAAAACGCAACATGGTCGCACCTCAATTTCCCTGTGAAATCTAGCACGTTTAGGCCAAAACGACTACCTTTTGTTTTTGCGCCGTAGCTCTGCCAGCACCTAGGGAAACCTTGCAAACCTATACATTTTTGAAAACTAGACACCCAGGGAAATTCAGGATGGGGTAACTCGTCTGCCTACCCCCAGGTTTTGTTACCCAGAATCCCTTGCAAACCTAAAAATTTGACCAAAAAACACATTTTCCTCACATTTCTGTGGTGGAAAGTTCTGGAATCTGCGTGGATCAACAAATTTCCACCTACCCAGCGTTCCCCAAGGTCTCCCGAAAACAATGGTACCTCACTTGCATGGGTAGGCATAGTGGCTGCGACATTAAACAGCGCAAAACGCAACATGGTCGCACCTCAATTTCCCAGTGAAATCTTGCAAGTTTAGGCCAAAAAGAATACCTTTTGTTTTTGCGCCATAGCGCTGCCAGCACCTAGGGAAACCTTGCAAACCTATACATTTTTGAAAACTAGACACCCAGGGAAATTCAGGATGGGGTAACTCGTCTGCCTACCCCCAGGTTTTATTACCCAGAATCCCTGGCAAACCTAAAAATGTGAAAAAAAACACATTTTTGTCACATTTCTGTGGTGGAAAGTTCTGGAATCTGCGTGGATCAACAAATTTCCACCCACCCAGCATTCCCCCAGGTCTCCCCAAAAAAATGGTACCTCACTTGCGTGGGTAGGCATAGTGGCTGCGACATGAAACAGCGCAAAACGCAACATGGTCGCACCTCAATTTCCCAGTGAAATCTAGCACTTTTTGGACAAAAAGACTACCTTTTGTTTTTGCGCCGTAGCTCTGCCAGCCCCTAGGGTAACCTAGCAAACCTATACATTTCTGAAAACTAGACAGCCAGGGAAATTCAGGATGGGGTGACTCATCTTCCTAACCCCAGGTTTTGTTACCCAGAATCCCTTGCAAACCTAAAAATTTGACAAAAAAACACATTTTCTTCACATTTCTGTAGTGGAAAGTTCTGGAATCTGCGTGGATCAACAAATTTCCACCCACCCAGCGTGCCCCCAGGTCTCCCGAAAAAAATGGTACCTCACTTGCGTGGGTAGGCATAGTGGCTGCGACATGAAACAGCGCAAAACGCAACATGGTCGCACCTCAATTTCCCAGTGAAATCATGCACTTTTTGGACAAAAAGAATACCTTTTGTTTTTGCGCCGTAGCTCTGCCAGCACCTAGAGAAACCTAGCAAACCTATTCATTTTTGAAAACTAGACACCCAGGGGAATTTAGGATGGGGTGACTCGTCTGCCTACCCCCAGGTTTTGTTACCCAGAATCCGTTGCAAACCTACAAATTTGACCAAAAAACACATTTTCCTCACATTTCTGTGGTGGAAAGTTCTGGAATCTGCGTGGATCAACAAATTTCCACCCACCCAGCGTTCCCTCAGGTCTCCCGAAAAAAAATGGTACCTCACTTGCGTGGGTAGGCATAGTGGCTGCGACATGAAACAGCGCAAAACACAACATGGTCGCACCTCAATTTCCCAGTGAAATCTAGCACGTGTTGGCCAAAAAGACTACCTTTTGTTTTTGCGCCGTAGCTCTGCCAGCACCTAGGGAAACCTAGCAAAACTATACATTTTTGAAAACTAGACACCCAGGGGAATTCAGGATGGGGTGACTCATCTGCCTACCCCCAGGTTTTGTTACCCAGAATCCCTTGCAAACCTAAAAATTTGACCAAAAAAAGACGTTTTCCTCACATTTCTGTGGTGGAAAGTTCTGGAATCTGCGTGGATCAACAAATTTCCACCTACCCAGCGTTCCCCAAGGTCTCCCGAAAACAATGGTACCTCACTTGCATGGGTAGGCATAGTGGCTGCGACATGAAACAGCGCAAAACGCAACATGGTCGCACCTCAATTTCCCAGTGAAATCTTGCAAGTTTAGGCCAAAAAGAATACCTTTTGTTTTTGCGCCATAGCGCTGCCAGCACCTAGGGAAACCTTGCAAACCTATACATTTTTGAAAACTAGACACCCAGGGAAATGCAGGATGGGGTAACTCGTCTGCCTACCCCCAGGTTTTGTTACCCAGAATCCCTGGCAAACCTAAAAATGTGAAAAAACACACATTTTTGTCACATTTCTGTGGTGGAAAGTTCTGGAATCTGCGTGGATCAACAAATTTCCACCCACCCAGCATTCCCCCAGGTCTCCCAAAAAAAATGGTACCTCACTTGCGTGGGTAGGCATAGTGGCTGCGACATGAAACAGCGCAAAACGCAACATGGTCGCACCTCAATTTCCCAGTGAAATCTAGCACTTTTTGGACAAAAAGACTACCTTTTGTTTTTGCGCCGTAGCTCTGCCAGCCCCTAGGGTAACCTAGCAAACCTATACATTTCTGAAAACTAGACAGCCAGGGAAATTCAGGATGGGGTGACTCATCTGCCTAACCCCAGGTTTTGTTACCCAGAATCCCTTGCAAACCTAACAATTTGACAAAAAAACACATTTTCTTCACATTTCTGTAGTGGAAAGTTCTGGAATCTGCGTGGATCAACAAATTTCCACCCACCCAGCGTGCCCCCAGGTCTCCCGAAAAAAATGGTACCTCACTTGCGTCGGTAGGCATAGTGGCTGCGACATGAAACAGCGCAAAACGCAACATGGTCGCACCTCAATTTCCCAGTGAAATCATGCACTTTTCGGACAAAAAGACTACCTTTTGTTTTTGCGCCGTAGCTCTGCCAGCACCTAGGGAAACCTAGCAAACCTATTCATTTTTGAAAACTAGACACCCAGGGGAATTTAGGATGGGGTGACTCGTCTGCCTACCCCCAGGTTTTGTTACCCAGAATCCGTTGCAAACCTAAAAATTTGACCAAAAAACACATTTTCCTCACATTTCTGTGGTGGAAAGTTCTGGAATCTGCGTGGATCAACAAATTTCCACCCACCCAGCGTTCCCTCAGGTCTCCCGAAAAAAAATGGTACCTCACTTGCGTGGGTAGGCATAGTGGCTGCGACATGAAACAGCGCAAAACACAACATGGTCGCACCTCAATTTCCCAGTGAAATCTAGCACGTTTTGGCCAAAAAGACTACCTTTTGTTTTTGCGCCGTAGCTCTGCCAGCACCTAGGGAATCCTAGCAAACCTATACATTTTTGAAAACTAGACACCCAGGGGAATTCAGGATGGGGTGACTCATCTGCCTACCCCCAGGTTTTGTTACCCAGAATCCCTTGCAAACCTAAAAATTTGACCAAAAAAACACATTTTCCTCACATTTCTGTGGTGGAAAGTTCTGGAATCTGCGTGGATCAACAAATTTCCACTCTCCCAGCGTTCCCAAAGGTCTCCCGAAAAAAATGGTACCTCACTTGCGTGGGTAGGCATAGTGGCTGCGACATGAAACAGCGCAAAACGCAACATGGTCGCACCTCAATTTCCCAGTGAAAACTAGCATGTTTTGGTCAAAAAGACTACCTTTTGTTTTTGCGCCGTAGCTCTGCCAGCACCTAGGGAAACCTAGCAAACCTATACATTTTTGAAAACTAGACACCCAGGGGAATTCAGGATGGGGTGACTCATCTGCCTACCCCCAGGTTTTGTTACCCAGAATCCCTTGCAAACCTAAAAATTTGACCAAACAAAACACATTTTCCTCATATTTCTGTGGTGGAAAGTTCTAGAATCTGCGTGGATCAACAAATTTCCACCCACCCAGCATTTCCCCCGGTCTCCCGAAAAAAATGGTACCTCACTTGCGTGGGTAGGCATAGTGGATGCGACATGAAACAGCACAAAACGCAACATGGTCGCACCTCAATTTCCCAGTGAAAACTAGCATGTTTTGGTTAAAAAGACTACCTTTTGTTTTTGCGCCGTAGCTCTGCCAGCACCTAGGGAAACCTAGCAAACCTATACATTTTTGAAAACTAGACACCCAGGGAAATTCAGGATGGGGTTACTCGTCTGCCTACCCCAGGTTTTGTTACCCAGAATCCCTTGCAAACCTAAAAATTTGACAAACAAAACACATTTTCCTCACATTTCTGTGGTGGAAAGTTCTGGAATCTGCGTGGATCAACAAATTTCCACCCACCCAGTGTTCCCCCAGATCTCCCAAAAAAAATGGTACCTCACTTGCGTGGGTAGGCATAGTGGCTGCGACATGAAACAGCGAAAACGCAACATGGTCGCACCTCAATTTCCCAGTGAAATCTAGCACTTTTTGGACAAAAAGACTACCTTTTGTTTATGCGCCGTAGCTCCGCCAGCACCTAGGGTAACCTAGCAAACCTATACATTTGTGAAAACTAGACCCCCAGGGGAATTCAGGATGGGGTGACTCGTCTGCCTACCCCCAGGTTTTATTACCCAGAATCCCTTGCAAACCTAAAAATTTGACAAAATACACATTTTCCTCACATTTCTGTGGTGGAAAGTTCTGGAATCTGCGTGGATCAACAAATTTCCACCCACCCAGCGTGCCCCCAGGTCTCTCGAAAAAAATGGTACCTCACTTGCATGGGTAGGCATAGTGGCTGCGACATGAAACAGCGCAAAACGCAACATGATCGCACCTCAATTTCCCAGTGAAATCATGCACTTTTCGGACAAAAAGACTTCCTTTTGTTTTTGTGCCGTAGCTCTGCCAGCACCTACGGAAACCTAGCAAACCTATACATTTTTGAAAACTAGACACCCAGGGGAATTCAGGATGGGGTGACTCATCTGCCTACCCCCAGGTTTTGTTACCCAGAATCCCTTGCCAACCTAAAAATTTGACCAAAAAAACACATTTTCCTCACATTTCTGTGGTGGAAAGTTCTGGAATCTGCGTGGATCAACAAATTTCCACCCACCCAGCATTTCCCCAGGTCTCCCGAAATAAATGGTACCTCACTTGCGTGGGTAGGCATAGTGGATGCGACATGAAACAGCGCAAAACGCAACATGGTCGCACCTCAATTTCCCAGTGAAAACTAGCATGTTTTGGTCAAAAAGACTACCTTTTGTTTTTGCGCCGTAGCTCTGCCAGCACCTAGGGAAACCTAGCAAACCTATACATTTTTGAAAACTAGACACCCAGGGGAATTCAGGATGGGGTGACTCATCTGCCTACCCCCAGGTTTTGTTACCCAGAATCCCTTGCAAACCTAAAAATGTGACCAAAAAAAAGACATTTTCCTCACATTTCTGTGGTGGAAAGTTCTGGAATCTGCGTGGATCAACAAATTTCCACCTACCCAGCGTTCCCCAAGGTCTCCCGAAAACAATGGTACCTCACTTGCATGGGTAGGCATAGTGGCTGCAACATGAAACAGCGCAAAACGCAACATGGTCGCACCTCAATTTCCCAGTGAAATCTTGCAAGTTTAGGCCAAAAAGAATACCTTTTGTTTTTGCGCCATAGCGCTGCCAGCACCTAGGGAAACCTTGCAAACCTATAAATTTTTGAAAACTAGACACCCATGGAAATTCAGGATGGGGTAACTCGTCTGCCTACCCCCAGGTTTTGTTACCCAGAATCCCTGGCAAACCTAAAAATGTGAAAAAAAAACACATTTTTGTCACATTTCTGTGGTGGAAAGTTCTGGAATCTGCGTGGATCAACAAATTTCCACCCACCCAGCATTCCCCCAGGTCTCCCAAAAAAAATGGTACCTCACTTGCGTGGGTAGGCATAGTGGCTGTGACATGAAACAGCGCAAAACACAACATGGTCGCACCTCAATTTCCCAGTGAAATCTAGCACGTTTTGGCCAAAAAGACTACCTTTTGTTTTTGCGCCGTAGCTCTGCCAGCACCTAGGGAAACCTAGCAAAACTATACATGTTTGAAAACTAGACACCCAGGGAAATTTAGGATGGGGTGACTCATCTGCCTACCCCCAGGTTTTGTTACCCAGAATCCCTTGCAAACCTAAAAATTTGACCCAAAAAAACACATTTTCCTCACATTTCTGTTGTGGAAAGTTCTGGAATCTGCGTGGATCAACAAATTTCCACCAACTCAGCGTTCCCCAATGTCTCCCAAAAAAAATGGTACCTCACTTGCGTGGGTAGGCATAGTGGCTGCGACATGAAAGAGCGCAAAACGCAACATGGTCGCACCTCAATTTCCCAGTGAAATCTAGCACGTTTAGGCCAAAAAGACTACCTTTTGTTTTTGCGCCGTAGCTCTGCCAGCACCTAGGGAAACCTTGCAAACCTATACATTTTTGAAAACTAGACACCCAGGTAAATTCAGGATGGGGTAACTCGTCTGCCTACCCCCAGGTTTTGTTACCCAGAATCCCTTGCAAATCTAAAATTTTGACAAAAAAAACAAATTTTCCTCACATTTCTGTGGTGGAAAGTTCTGGAATCTGCGTGGATCAACAAATTTCCACCCTCCCAGCATTCCCCCAGGTCTCCCAAAAAAAATGGTACCTCACTTGCGTGGGTAGGCATAGTGGATGCGACATGAAACAGCGCAAAACGCAACATGGTCGCACCTCAATTTCCCAGTGAAAACTAGCACGTTTTGGTCAAAAAGACTACCTTTTGTTTTTGCGCCGTAGCTCTGCCAGCACCTAGGGAAACCTAGCAAACCAGCAAACCTATACATTTTTGAAAACTAGACACCCAGGGAAATTCAGGATGGGGTGACTCGTCTGACTACTCCAGGTTTTGTTACCCAGAATCCCTTGCAAACCTAAAAATTTGACAAAAAAAACACATTTTCCTCACATTTCTGTGGTGGAAAGTTCTGGAATCTTCGTGGATCAACAAATTTCCACCCACCCAGCGTTCCCCCAGGTCTCCCGAAAAAAATGGTACCTCACTTGCGTGGGTAGGCATTGTGGCTGCGACATGAAACAGCGCAAAACGCAACATGGTCGCACCTCAATTTCCCAGTGAAATCTAGCACGTTTTGGCCAAAAAGACTACCTTTTGTGTTTGCGCCGTAGCTCTGCCAGCACCTAGGGAAACCTAGCAAACCTATACATTTTTGAAAACTAGACACCCAGGGGAATTCAGGATGGGGTGACACGTCTGCCTACCCCCAGGTTTTGTTACCCAGAATCCCTTGCAAACCTAAAAATTTGACAACAAAACACATTTTCCTCACATTTCTGTGGTGAAAAGTTCTGGAATCTGCGTGGATCAACAAAGTTCCACCCACCCAGCGTTTCCCCAGGTCTCCCGAAAAAAACTGGTACCTCACTTGCGTGGGTAGGCATAGTGGCTGCAACATGAAACAGCGCAAAACGCAACATGGTCGCACCTCAATTTCCCAGTGAAATCTAGCACTTTTTGGACAAAAAGACAACCTTTTGTTTTTGCGCCGTAGCTCTGCCAGCATCTAGGGTAACCTAGCAAACCTATACATTTTTGAAAACTAGACACCCAGGAAAATTCAGGATGGGGAGACTCGTCTGCCTAACCCCAGGTTTTGTTACCCAGAATCCCTTTCAAACTTAAAAATTTGACAAAAAAAACACATTTTCCTCACATTTCTGTGGTGGAAAGTTCTGGAATCTGCGTGGATCAACAAATTTCCACCCACCCAGCGTCCCCCCAGGTCTCCCAAAAAAAATGGTACCTCACTTGCGTGGGTCGGCATAGTGGCTGCGACATGAAACAGCGCAAAACGCAACATGGTCGCACCTCAATTTCCCAGTGAAATCTAGCACGTTTTGGCCAAAAAGACTACCTTTTGTTTTTGCACCGTAGCTCTGCCAGCACCTAGGGAAACCTAGCAAACCTATACATTTTTGAATACTAGACACCCAAGGGAATTCAGGATGGGGTTACTCGTCTGCCTACCCCCAGGTTTTGTTACCCAGAATCCCTTGCAAACCTAAAAATTTGACCCAAAAAAACACATTTTCCGCACATTTCTGTGGTGGAAAATTCTGGAATCTGCGTGGATCAACAAATTTCCACCCACCCAGCGTTCCCCTAGGTCTCCTGAAAAAAAAAGGTACCTCACTTGCGTGGATAGACATAGTGGCTGCAACAGGAAACGGTTCAAATCGTATGGTGGTGAATTTACAATACCCTATTGCAAAACTACCTTGATTTTGGGGGGGCACCTGAGTTTTTGGCCCGAGGCTCGGTGGCCATCTTTGGAAACTACCAAACCCAACCAGTTCTGAAAACTAGATACCCGGGGGAGTCCAGGGAGGTATGGCATGCGTGGGTCCCCCAATGTTTTCCTACCCAGAACTCCTTGCAAACCTTAAAATTAGGTAAAAATAGCACTTTTCCCAACTTTTTTGCGTGGGATCGCCGTGCCGGTAAAAATGTCCTACCACCCAGCGTTCCCCTTGTTCTCCCGAGTAAAAGGATACCTCACTTGTGTGGGTGCCCCAAAGCAGAACAGGCCAAAAATGAATTTTGAAAAAAGTAGTATTTTAGGTTTACAAATTAAGCCCCCCTGCCTTAGTCACAGGCCTTTGGCCCACCCACACAAGTGAGGTATCATTTTACTCGGGAGAACAAGGGAAACGCTGAGTGGTTGGACATTTGTGCCGGCAGCGAGATCCCACCCAAAAAAGTACGGAAAAGTGGGTTTTTTTACCTAAATTTAAGGTTTGCAGGGGTTTCTGGGTAGGAAAACATTGGGGGACCCACGCATGCCACACCTCCCTGGACTCCCCTGGGTGTCTAGTTCTCAGAACTGTTTGGGTTTGGTAGTTTCCAAAGATGCCCGCCAAGCCCCGGGCCAAAAGCTCAGGTGACCCCCTCAAAAAATAAGATTGTTTGGCTAAAGGTAATTTTTGGGTCTCCACAGTAAGAATTGGGCCTTTTCCTATAGCAGCCACTATGCCTACCCACGCAAGTGAGGTACCATTTTTATTGGGAGACCTTGGGGAACGCTGGGTGGGAGGTAATTTGTGTGAGCCCAGTGATGCGACGCTTTTCCACACTAAAAAGTGTGAAAAAAATGTTTTTTTTCAGCTAAAATTGAGGTTTGCAAGGGAGTCTGGGTAAAGGAACGTTGGAGGATCCACGCAAGCCATACCTCCTTGGAAGCCCCCAGGTGTCTACTTTTCAGAAATGTGTAGGTTTGGTAGGTTTCCCTAGATGGTCGTCTTGTGGTAAATAAATAAATAATACCTCTATTTTTGAATAAATAAATGAATAACAGATAGCTCAATGAAATAAGAGTCAAGATTCGAGGTAGTAGGAGTTTGCAGGTTTATTACAGCATAAAGGACAGGAACAGGACAACCTGCACAGGAATAGGATGGCAGCGCTGCCGGGGGCAGAATCGGGACAAGGACCAGGATAACTTTTTAATAACAGTACATGAGCATATATACATAACGCAAACACATAGCATTACATTGCAATAGGCGTAGCAGTGGGTGGAGCAATAGGCGTGACGCGTAGTAGTCGCGAAAGATAAGGGTGAAAGTAGGTGTAACAGGGCGTATACATAGACATGTGATGCAAACGTAACAGAATATGTCATGAATGGGGCGGAAACATGGAGGGGGCTACCTAAGGAGCCGGGACCTCTGACCTAATGGTGCGCGCAAACTGGCGATGACGTGTTACTAGGAGAAGCTGGGGGCTTCGAACTCTGTGCTAGGAGCAGAGACTGAAGTCTGGAGAGTCAGGGCGACATGTACCTAAGCAGTATCTAGTCTCTGATGTTTAGAGAACATGTTGATATGAACTAAGAGTCAGGAGGGGAGAGGCTAACGGACTCTAAGACTGGAGCATGCATTATTCTACATGTAGTGCGTGATGAAGAATAATTAAATGACCATTAAAATGCAGTATTTCTCTAACGTGGAGACGTAAAGGCTAGACAATGACGGAAACTATTGATGCAGTTCAGTAGCTTTAGGAATGCAGAGAAGGAGGACTGAACTGATAACTGGAATCATAACATACTCTTTGGCAGACTCAGAGGCAGAGCCAGGCTGAGCCGGGCACTGCGAGGCAGGAAGTAAGTGAAGGGTCGAGGATACAGGTGGGGGCTGTATCGCTCCTCAGCGAGGCGTCAGGAGACAGGAGCTGAAATCTGATGTCCAGGCCCTTTTGAGGCCTAGAAACGGGGACTTTACAATGGAATAACGTGCACACTGAGAAACGTGGCAACGTAACTTCACATGGGCCTGATATTTGTAGTATTCACGAGAACTGGAAACTGGCATACTAGAGGTGGACACAACTGTAATTGCGTCATTAATCGAACATAGGGAATACATATGCATATTAATCATGCACAGATAACATATGATGGATGACGCGTAGGGACACAGAACATGGCAAAATTTACTTTTCCACATTCCCTCCTTGTCACTACGTTTCCATCAGGAAACATCAATATTCATGATACCATCTATCATTTCATACAGTATCATTTGCTCGTCTCGAATTTTCTGGGAACGTGTTTTAGAACGGGGCTTGGGACTAGGAATACAAGAGGTAGCACAAATGCCGCAAATCGCAGGGCCACATTGTATACAGAGGCAGCAGCTGAATATGATCGCTACTGCAATACCTAGAAAGGACAAGACTTTCCATCCCCAAGCGGAAATTATATTCCAGAACCAACCGGACCATGTCCAGGTGCCTGGATCTTGGTGTAACAGATGGGCAATTTTATGGAGTCTGGTTATAGCTGAATAAACAGACGGCGCGTTATTTGGAATGAAAATGCAGCAACTAGATCCGATGACTCTACAGGCCCCGCCCCTATCCGCCAATATGACGTCAAGGACGAGACGATTCTGTAAAACGACAAATCTCATAGCAGATTGCTCTTCAGTTAAGTTACCTAGAGCAGAGGCAGTCTCATTGACTACTACTTCAAGGGTTCTGGTTAACCTACGGATTAGCTTACTATTCTGGATAGGTCCTATAAAGAAGAAGAAACCTCTATTGAAATCTGTATACTGTTCTAGAGCAGTTTCAGTATAATCGACAATGGGGGACTCCCTTCTATGTCTAAGGTGTACTAGATGTGTGTTTCTATGATAATCAGATGGGGCTAGGAAAACTGGTGGCAGTAAGAAGGCAATGTAACAGGTTCCCTCCCAATCGAGGGGCAGACGAACATATGCGGTCTGACCACAAATAAAATAAGAATGGCGTGAAGCTTTGAAAATAGATTTCCCACTGTCACTATATTTGACAATAGTAGTACAATCACTATGTCCTACATGTACGGAACCATTATTTCTAACACATAATTCGCCTTTGACTGGTAGTACTGAAATAGCAGGTAAGTCTGGAGTGGAATCAGACTGAACATTCAGGACCATGAAATTTGAAGAATAATTACCTAAGTTGTAAACTTCGTTTTCTAGATCTAACCCTGTTCTGTGGGGAAGACCTTGCTTGTCTGGGAAACATGTACTGTTAAGAAAAGACATATCTGTTGAGGATGACGTTAACGTGGACCATGCTCCACACGAACCATTATGTGAAAATGGATAAGGAAAAAGTGGCAGAACTCCCTTCGGTGTCTGGAAAGGGGGGAGTCGACCACACACCCAACAATTTGTGGCATTGCTGGTCTGGTGTGAATAATGTAACATGCGGATGAAAGAATTATTACGCATAGCGAGGCGGTAAGAGAGTTCATGAGGAGGCAGATCACTAAACGTGTGCTCTACTGTAGCATTAGAAGACTCATTTATATGAGAAACTGGAAAATACAGGTAAAATGCATAACTGGTGCAGGAAATCATAATACTGAGAAATAATATGAAACATAGAAAAACGATACATCGGATTGAGTTTTGACTAACTCTCTCACTATGGGGGTCTATTTTATACATGTCAGAAACAGTCTAACCGTTTCACCTAGGGGAGGACTTAGACAATCAAACTGGCTGACTTATTTTACTAGACCTTAACTTGAGTTTATACTCCTGTTGCGGAGTTTCCTCTAACAGGGAGGGTGCAGTAACATTGTCTTTTGCGGGACAGTCCTTAAGAATAGTACTTTGGAAGTCCTTAGAATCCTGGGAAATGTTCTTTGAGACTGGCTTCAATCCATAAAATTTCTTTATATGCGAAAGATGCACCCAGCCTTTGCGTCCCTCCAACTTCACGGCTGTACGGGTGGCCAGGAGGACCTGTCGGGGCTCCTTCCAGCGAGGCACCAGCGGAGTTGAGCGGTCGAAATTACGCACTAGGACCATGGATCCTGGAACGATTTCATGCGGTGCCACCTCGGTATTGTCTGGAAATGCGGCGGCAACCTGTGAACGACAAGAGTTGAGGGCAGACATCAAGGAAGCTAGGTAATCTGTCAGCATATTACTTGAAACATCGGTAATACTTCGGGGTCTAGGAGTACCCCACATATTTGGGGGGCGGCCGAATACGACCTCGTACGGGGACAGACCTGATCTGGAATGTGCGACCATGCGCATGTAGAACAGAGCAACTGGCAGAGCTACTAGCCAGTCTACACCTTTCTCTTGACAGACTTTTGCAATACGGATTTTCAAAGTCTGATTATGTCTCTCTACGAGACCGGCTGCTTCAGGATGGCGTACACAATGGAACTTCCACTGGTATCCTAACAATAGGGAAACGTGCTTCATGAGTTCAGATGAGAATGGCTGGCCGTTGTCAGAATATACGACTCTAGGGAGTCCGTAACGGGGGAAGAACTCACGAACCAACTGCTTGGCAGTGGTCGCGGCTGTGTAATCTGGGACTGGATATGCCTCCGTCCACCTGGACAAAGCGCATACAACTACAAGGACATACTTGAAACCTCGACATCGCTCCATCTGAATGTAATCCATCTGGAGGACTTCAAAAGGGTGGTCAGGGGGCTGGAATCCACCTTGTTCCACCGGGACACTTTTACCTGGATTAAACTGGCAACATATCATACAGGTACGGACTTTCTGCTTGGCTGCAGCTCGTAAATGCTTGTTGAACCAAATATTCTGGATACTGTCTAACATAGCTTTTTCTCCTAAATGTGCTGGACTATGTGCGGTATTAACAATGACTTGAACCATAGAGTCGGGGAGAAACCATGTGGCTCTACCCTTTGTTACCCATCCCTGACCTGTCTGGACCCCTCCTTGTTCAGACCATTTCTTGATTTCATCGGGAGTAGCATGTAACTGGATATCTATGACATCTTGAGTAGGGTCTTTAACTGTCATACATGTAGTCGGATCTGGAATGTGTGTCGGTGTCTTATTTACTGGAATGTCTGGTGTCTGAGCTGTAAGCTTGGCTGTGCGATCTGCTAGATCATTACCCTGGGAAATAATGTCAGTAACTTTCGTATGTGCTTTGCACTTCATGATAGCGATAGATGTCGGTAAATGTATTGCATCTAACAGAGCCTGAATGAGGAGACCATGCTGAATCTTGGTTCCATGAGAAGTCATGAAACCTCTCTCCTGCCAGAGCACTCCGAAGTCGTGTACAACTCCAAATGCGTAACGTGAATCCGTGTAAACATTAACTTTCAGGTTCTTGGCGTGTATGCAGGCTTGTGTCAGAGCAACTAGCTCTGCTGCTTGAGCAGACAGGGTGTCAATACGGTGGGTTTCAATAACTTCAGTGTCAGTAGTCACTGCATACGCGGCCACTAGTTCTCCTGTATTAGTTCTCATGCATGAACCATCCACATAAAGTGTCAGGTCGGGATCTGGTAATGGAATATCTGTCAGATCTTGTCTTGGCTTGGTCATGATATTAACTATTTCCACACAGTCGTGTGTGGCAGAATTCGAAATAACTGATGGTAATAGTGTAGCAGGATTTAAAACGTTGCAGCGTCTGATTTCTATGTGTGGCTGGAACAGTGTCAATTCATAACCTGTTAAACGTGCAATTGTCAAGTGCTGAGTTTGTGTTCGGTTTAAAAGAACTTCCACGGAGTGTGGAACTTGTACTGTCAGGGAATGTCCTAAGACTATGGAATCACTTTGTCTGATAGCTAGTGCTGTGGCTGCAACTGACTTGAGGCATGCAGGCAGAGCCTGGGCTACAGGATCTAATGTGCTCGAAAAATAAGCACAGGGCTTGTATTGTCCTGCTTGATCTTGTGTGAGGACAGATAATGCTGTACCTTCACGTTCTGTGACGAAAAGTGTAAAAGACTTACTGTAGTTCGGTGTTGCTAGAACCGGGGCTTGACATAGGGCTTTCTTTAACTCATTGAAACTGAGTGTATGTTCAGATGTCCAAGGGAGGACAGTCGATACGGCTACCTCCTGTGTCGTTAACTGTATCAGTGGCTTGGCTAGAAATGCATACTGAGGAATCCATTGTCTGCAATAAGAAGTAAGGCCGATAAAAGCACGTACCTCCTTCTGGGTCTTGGGCTGGGGAAGACTCGCTATTAACTGGATACGGTCTGGTGTCAACTGCCTACCCCTCTTGGACAGTAAGTGTCCTAAGTAGACCACTTGCTGGACACAGAATTGAAGCTTCGAAGGGGACACCTTGTGTCCCATCTCGGCAAGGAAATACAAGACTGTAAGTGATGCTCGCTCGCAAGCACATTCAGAACGGGCTGTGATCAGTAGATCATCGACATACTGGAGCAGGGCAGTGTCAGTTGGCATGTGAATGTTGTCTAGTTGTCTCTTGAGTGCTTGACTGTAAATACTAGGACTTTCTGTGAAACCTTGAGGAGCGCGTGTGAACATATAGCTCCTTCCATTTAAACAAAATCCGAAAAGGAACTGGCTGTCTGGATGAATGGGGACACTAAAAAACGCGTTCTTGAGGTCTATGACTGTAAAAAATGAGGCTTCGGAATCAATGGCTGTCAATAGGGAAGAGATATCTGGGACAACTGGATACTGGGGAATAATACATTTATTAAGTTCTCGGAGATCAATCACTAAACGATATACTGGAGGTGCATTTGGATCAGTACGTTTCATGACTGGAATGAACGGAGAATTACATACATTGGAGTCAGTTTCTACAACTACTCCTTGAGCCATGAGCTCGTCAATAATTTTGGATAAAGCTGCTACCGCCTCAGGTGGCAATCTGTACTGTCTGATTCGTGGCAGGACTACACCTGGCTTGAGAGTCACACGATGGGGTGTGATTTGCATAAAGCCAACATCAGTTGGACCTTGCGCCCATAGATGCTGCGGAACATTGGACAATCTTGGATCAAAATCTCGTAATACATAGTGACCCTTGAAGTCACGTAGGAACAATCGTATTCCCTCTGGGGAACAGCATATAACTGCACCTAACTCTTTCAGTGTCTTAATGCCTAATAGATTCTCTGGACATGACTTAGTAAGTAACAGATCAGTAGTGCGGGACAATGGACCTACTTCTAGAGTAACTGGCTTTGAAATTTCATTTACGATAGGTTTTCCTGAAAATCCAAGGGAAACATTTCTTGAGCCTGAGAGCGGAGCCCCTGGAACTTCGGCGTGACTTATAGTGGTCCTACTTGCCCCTGTATCAATCAGAAACCTTCTATCTTTCCCTAATACTTGACTATGAACATAGGGACCTTCTTGATCTACAGGTATCTCGATGAGAGGCAAGCCTACCTCCCTCTCTAGGCTGTTTCATGAATATGGCTGATACTCTGGATACTCAGACTGTGCATACTGGTACATCTGCTGTGTAACATGCTGTGTTGCAGCGATAGGCTGCGGAGCTGTAACTGTCTGTGGTGCATTCTGTGACTGCGGAGTCTGTGAAACTTGTTCTTGTCTAGGCGGACGTGGTCTTTCTTTAGTCTTACCGGTAGCTATGTTGTGTTTCAGAACTGCACACTCGTTTATAAAATGACCTGGCTGTTTACAATAATTGCAGTTCCCTTTAACGGGAGCTGCAGGATGACTGGCTTGATTCGGACCCCTCTTCTGACTGTCTTGAGGAACAGATTGTGCAACTAGTACTTTCATTTTCGTGTCTTTCATACGTTTTCTCTCGTGATCTTGTTCTTCTCTGATTCTATTCTGGTGATATTGGAGCATCTGTAACATCTGGGACGGGGTATTAGCTTGCCAGGTACTTTCGACTTTCAAAACGCGATTTTTAATTTGTGGGCTTGAATTCTCGACTAATTTAGTAACAAAAAGATGAGGGTATGACTCGCTACTTGTCTTGAGGCCACTGTTTATGGTAAAACATTTCTCGAATCTAGAATAATAATCACTAATATCTTCGTCTTGTTTCTGTTTACAGGCTGAGATTGCATCCCAGTCTTCTTTTCTAGTTGTCAATAACCTAGGCAAAACTTGTATTAACAACTCTGGTAATTCTTTGCATTTATCTCCAAGACCGGTACCTGGTACTCGTGCCTTGTCTTCGGCTTCTAGAACTGCCCAATCGATCTTTTTCTCTCCCACCTCCCATTCTTTTTCCTTGAGTTTCTCATATACCCCTGCGGGCAACAAGACTTTTAACATTTTAATGATATCTGGATACGTGTATTCTCCCATACGGAGCATGTCTTTTAATTCTCGGTGGAACCCTGCTGGATCTTTATCATGACAGGGAATTAACTTTTTCATCTCTAAGAGTTCCATCTTTGTGATCGGGGTGTAAACAAACACTCGTTCTAGTTCGCCACCCGTTCCTCTAACTGGGTGGACTTCTCGTAACGGATTCTGTCTGTCTATGTAAAAGGGTTTACTTTCTGGGGGTGAGACATGAACAAAATGCGGGTTCAAAAACGTTCTATATTTGTGGCGCTGTTCTAGAATGACACTAATTAAATCGGTACCTAAACCTTTCCATTTATACTGGAGTAACTCATTCAGGACATCGTGTAACGGACCTGGATCAGAATGTTGACCCTCATACAATGTAATGAGGTGCTGGATCATATACATACCCGCCAGTCGTTGCTCGGCTGGGGGCAATTTCAGAAACATTTGTGCCACTATTTCGTCTGGAAAAGTGGTAGAATCAGTAATCCATCGGACTGCTGATCGGACTAGTTCTTGTTCATGCATAGTACTTAACTCACTATAACCGATTCGCGATTTCAGAATGTGATCGGTAGCTTGAAATACTTGTTCTAGAGAACCTTGTTCTGGTGCTGGATGGTGAAAAATTGACTTGTGTTCTAGGCGCAAATGGCGATCTGGAAATCTAGATTTTCCTACATACGCTATTCTGTCGGGATTCTCGTCCTCTACCTCTTCAGTATCAGAGTTACTTTCTTTCTCGCTTACTTGTGCTGCTTTACGTTGTTCGTGTATCCTTATTATTTCTTTACGGATTTTCTTATACATACTCTCTATACTACTGATGGTTCTGTGCTTACCCTCGGCTATATTATCACTCCACTTTGTCAGGGTTCTCATTTCGGCTTGATCTTTGGTCGGATAATCTTGTTCTCGTATTAGACAATTAATCAGAAACTTTAATAGCATGAGCTGGACTTCAGCTTTTCTTTGGCACATGACATCACTAATACTTTCTGGATCATTCCCGGTACGGATGAAACGATATACTCTGTCTAGATCTTCTTTCATATCTGGTAGGGTGACTAGATACTCGGTCACCTTTCTTACGCGTAATGAATATAAAACCATACTATCCTCGCCTGGGACTGGATCATAGCCACATTCATTAAGGGCTTTTCTTATTTCTGCAACAGACTGATGCCTGGGCGTACGCTGTGATGCTTGTGCATGTAATTCGGCTAACGTTAAACGCTTGTGTGGCGGCGGGGTTTGAGGAGTACCTCCCCCTGCGGCCCCTAAACTAGAGTCGTCTACTGATGCTCTTCGTCCTGGCAGAGTGGGAAATGGAAATGCAGGCTGGACTTGTATAGCGGGCTGGACCGGGGGTACCGTAACAGGTACTCCGGTGTCTGGAGGAGCGGGAAGTGCCTGATTTACAGGGACTGGCGGAACAGGATTTGCATATTCTGGGACTGTGTCGTCCAAATAGGACGAAATGAAAATATCAGCTGCGGTCGGTTTGTGACGTAGCTTGGTCGGAACTAATGGTGGCGGGAAATTGCTGGATGCCTCCGGGGTCGCTTGTGGCAAGCCCTCGGCAAGAAGAGGATACATACCCTTAATAAGAGCATGCCTCTGTCTGTCTGACTGTTCGGTTTTAACTCGTTCACCAATCTCGATTAATTCCCTTTCCTGGGCTCGTTCCAAGGATTCTCTACTTAATTCTGACTTTCTCATTTCTTTTTCAGTTCTTTTATGAGATTCTTTGCGCCATAACTCAATGGCATCTTTCTGTGACTGTCTGGCTTTCTTTTTCCATAATGCTTCTTCTACTCTCATGATGCACTCGGCATCCCATGTGCCTGATACAGGCCATCTATACTTTTCCTCTAACTGTTTGGTATACTCGACCCATAAATCTAGATATAATATGGCACTTATGCCATGCTTCTGATACATAAAATGACCTGGACTGTCCCTAGGCGGGACAGGAACTGCTGCTTCTAGCAGACCTTTTCTAGTTCTCAACTGACGCAGTTTTGAAAAGAGCGGCATGACTGAACTATAATCTGGACACAATACAATACACAATAAACACGATAATCACTTCGCACTCATACCACGACATTAAAATACATGAAGATCATTCAGAATAACAGTTCGAACAGAATACTACCTGGAATACGGGAAACAGAATACATGAATTTTCTCGAGAACAGAACTGACTAGAACAGGAACTAGATGCACTGCTGAAACAGTACGAAACTTACCGGTCTCATACAGAGACACGTCAGGACCCGCATCCACCGAAGTGGACACTTCGTTTGTGGGTCTGTGTACCACCAACCCACGGACCAGAGTCAATTAGATTGACCCTGTCTAGATACTACCCCAGCAACGGTACTCACCGGGCAGCACGAACGGAAGGCCTCGGACTGGGCTGGACTGCTTCGACGCCAGACAGACGAACTTCGGACTTCTGTTACGGGTGGGCCTCCGGATACCTCGGACCTTGGACTCTCGGCTTGGGCTCTGGTCGGGACTCGCCGCGTTCCTCCACCGCCTCGTCTGGATGCTGGACCGCCACCTCCGTCTCCTCCGTGGGCCTGAGGGATACTTGAAGCAGAAATATCTGCACGTGCACGGTATGGTTCCGTCACGGCTGCAGAGGGTCAGGGGGACGGCGTGGCTTCACCGGCACGTGGGGAAAGGGCAAGTCCCTATTCGGGCGCCATTATGTGGTAAATAAATAAATAATACCTCTATTTTTGAATAAATAAATGAATAACAGATAGCTCAATGAAATAAGAGTCAAGATTCGAGGTAGTAGGAGTTTGCAGGTTTATTACAGCATAAAGGACAGGAACAGGACAACCTGCACAGGAATAGGATGGCAGCGCTGCCGGGGGCAGAATCGGGACAAGGACCAGGATAACTTTTTAATAACAGTACATGAGCATATATACATAACGCAAACACATAGCATTACATTGCAATAGGCGTATCAGTGGGTGGAGCAATAGGCGTGACGCGTAGTAGTCGCGAAAGATAAGGGTGAAAGTAGGTGTAACAGGGCGTATACATAGACATGTGATGCAAACGTAACAGAATATGTCATGAATGGGGCGGAAACATGGAGGGGGCTACCTAAGGAGCCGGGACCTCTGACCTAATGGTGCGCGCAAACTGGCGATGACGTGTTACTAGGAGAAGCTGGGGGCTTCGAACTCTGTGCTAGGAGCAGAGACTGAAATCTGGAGAGTCAGGGCGACATGTACCTAAGCAGTATCTAGTATCTGATGTTTAGAGAACATGTTGATATGAACTAAGAGTCAGGAGGGGAGAGGCTAACGGACTCTAAGACTGGAGCATGCATTATTCTACATGTAGTGCGTGATGAAGAATAATTAAATGACCATTAAAATGCAGTATTTCTCTAACGTGGAGACGTAAAGGCTAGACAATGACGGAAACTATTGATGCAGTTCAGTAGCTTTAGGAATGCAGAGAAGGAGGACTGAACTGATAACTGGAATCATAACATACTCTTTGGCAGACTCAGAGGCAGAGCCAGGCTGAGCCGGGCACTGCGAGGCAGGAAGTAAGTGAAGGGTCGAGGATACAGGTGGGGGCTGTATCGCTCCTCAGCGAGGCGTCAGGAGACAGGAGCTGAAATCTGATGTCCAGGCCCTTTTGAGGCCTAGAAACGGGGACTTTACAATGGAATAACGTGCACACTGAGAAACGTGGCAACGTAACTTCACATGGGCCTGATATTCGTAGTATTCACGAGAACTGGAAACTGGCATACTAGAGGTGGACACAACTGTAATTGCGTCATTAATCGAACATAGGGAATACATATGCATATTAATCATGCACAGATAACATATGATGGATGACGCGTAGGGACACAGAACATGGCAAAATTTACTTTTCCACAGTCTAGCACGGGGCCAAAAACCCAGGTAACCCCTCTTGCAAAAGCTGGTGGACCAAAGGCTTCACAAAAAACTTCACAGCTAGAAGCTCCCCACATCGCAATGCCGTAGACTGTCCCCGCACAAGCCTTTTGAAAACAAGTTCCTTTGGGAAACCTTTACGGTTACTGCGCATTGTGCCACAAGCAACAGTGCCCACTTTGGCCAACTCCTGGAACAACCGCACACCAGTGTAGAAGTTATCTACATATAAATGATGGCCTTTGTTAAATAATCCTCTACCTAGTTCCCACACAATTTTCTCAGTCACTCCAAAAGTAGAAGGACAACCAGGAGGGTTAATGCTGGACTCCTTACCAGTGTACACCCTGAAATTGTAGACATATCCAGTCTCACTGTCACACAGCATATACAGTTTGATTCCATAGCGTGCCCTCTTACTAGGAATGTATTGCCTAAAAACCAAGCGGCCCTTGAACAACACCAAAGACTCATCCACTGCAATTTCTTTACCAGGGACAAAGATCTCAGAAAAACGATCAACAAAGTGATCAAGGACAGGCCGAATTTTAAACAAACGGTCACAATCAGG
Source organism: Lissotriton helveticus (assembly GCF_964261635.1). NCBI lineage: Eukaryota > Metazoa > Chordata > Amphibia > Caudata > Salamandridae > Lissotriton > Lissotriton helveticus. The sequence continues at coordinate 569,678,954 of NC_136071.1, read as the reverse complement.
GTGATCGCATGACAACGCTAAACTATTATCAACAAAATGCATCATCCGAAGAAGAAGCATATACCGATCACGACTTATGACTGCTGGAAATATAGCTGTTGCCATCAACGGACTAGTGGACCAATATGAAGTCATTGATGGCTTCCTTAGCAAGCCCATCAAAAAAGTTAATCCCAAAAACTTCTTCATCTCTTCAACATTTGTGGGAGTCCACCGGATTGCTCTAGAATAGGGCTTAAGGCTGGCACTGTTGGCCCTCAAAAATTGTTCTGCATACAAATTGGTTTGCTCAACAATCTCTTGCAAAAACACATCGTCAAAAAACAACTGAAAAAAATTAATTGGCAGAAAATTCTCAGTATTCACTCTACACCCAGGAACACCAGTGAACTCTGGCAATGCCGGCTTCACCAAGCCAGGGGGAACCCAGAGGCCATCCCTATCAACAGGGGGAGCAGCCACTCCAGCCTGCAGCCCAGAAGCCTCTTGCTGTTGTTCACCAACGGGAAGCCTAACAGCCACAGCTACTTCTGGCTGCACAACACCAACAGAAGACATAGCATCCCCAGAGGGCTCTTCCTGCACTACACCAACGGGAAGCCCAGCAGCCTGAGATGCTTCTTGCTGCACTACACCACCGGGAAACCAAGCAGACCCAGATGCCTCTTGTCGCTCTACACCAATGGGAAGCCTACCAGCCACAGATACTTCTGGCTGCACAACACCAACAGAAGACATAGCATCCCCAGAGGGCTCTTCCTGCACTACACCAACGGGAAGCCCAGCAGCCTGAGATGCTTCTTGCTGCACTACACCCCAGGGAAACCAAGCAGGCCCAGATGCCTCTTGCCGCTCTACACCAATGGGAAGTCTAACAGCCCCAGATGCCTCTTGCTGCACTACACCAGCAGGAAGACGAAAAGCACCAGATGCCTCTTTGCGCACCACAGCAATGTGAAGCCTTTTGGGTGCAGGCTCCAGCCCAGATGCCTCTTGCCGATGTAAAAAGAAAGGAAACCTTGCGGCCCTAGGCAGCAGCACAGGTGCCTCTTGGCCCACTACCGGCACCTCAATGTCCTCCTCTACCATAGGCCCTTCATCAGCATTAGAAGAAGATTCATCATCCGATGATGATGATTCCATGCGAAGAGAAAACTCACTGCCTGAATCTTCTGCCCCTACCTGGGAGTCCGAATCGGACTCAGACTCTGAACCATGGTCAGAGGAAGACTCAAAAAGCAAACCAAGAACCTGCTGAGCAGTAATCCTGCGACTAGCCATTATCCTTACAAAGCAAGAAGACTGCACACACAAGTGAACAACAACCTACACTGTGCAAAGTAAGAAGTAAACAAGGTAAGGCTTTCACAAAAAGATAAATACAATCCAAAACAATTTCACTCTTACCAAATATAGCTACACTCACCAGCACCTACTCTGTTGAGACACAGCAAAAAGAAATGATATCCCACTAGAAAGAAAAAAAGAAATGACAGATTAGAAAACAAAGTGCACATCAAACACTAATGCCGGAAAAAAAAAACACAGAGCCACACAAACTGCTAGAAGTACAACCTTTTTCAAAAAGACAAACATCAAGGGAAAGTAGTACAAAATACATTCACTTAACAAGCACAAGCAACTACACAAGCTGCAAACAGACACGCAACCTACAACAATCCAATCTGCAAAAGCCTGGAACAAGACAAAAATAGAGAAGAAAAAAAAATTACTACCACATTTCACAAACAATATAACAATTAAAACAACAACACACAAATTTGCACCCCAAATTTAAATTCGGCCAGATGGGCCATCAAATAGGGCTTAGACCAATTGAGATTAGATGAGGTTTAACATCAAGACACTGGATAACTTTCTGATTTTTTTTTACTGCCTGACCCCTTTGGTGCCAGTCAGTCTTTTGCTCCTACCAGTACCCCCATTACACAGGGGCAGTAAGGACATTCATACACCTTTTGTACGTGTGACACATACAAAACATTCACACCGCCAGCCTCCAGCGCCATTCAAGGGTCCATCACTTTCACACGCCCACAAATCTGACACAGTAACTTCAGAAAATGTTGGACTGCGTAGAGTGTCACTCAAATAGCAGTGTGTGTAGTGACCAACAGAAAGTAACTACTCACACACCGCCAGCCGAGTGCCAGTCCACCCACAGCACCATGGAAATGGAAATGGAGGTAAATTTATAGAGCGCGAATTGCTACCCAGAGGCGTCAAAGCGCTGGTAATAACAGAGGGGACCTCGTAAGTGGCTAGCAGAGGATCAATGAGGAAGGATGAATAAGAATAAGACCATGCACACCGCCAGCCAAACACCACTCAGCGCACACCGACAGCCAAGTACCACTCCACGCACACCACCAGCCAAGCGCCACTCCACGCACACCGCCAGCCAAGCACCACTCCGTGCACAGACAGCAAAGTAGCACTCGACGCACACCACCAGCCAAGCACCACTCCACACACACCGCCAGCCAAGCAGCACTCCGTGCACAGACAGCAAATGACCACTCCACACATACCACCAGCCAAGCGCCACTCCACACACACCGCCAGCCAAGCACCACTCCGTGCATAGATAGCCAAGTAACCCTCCACGCACACCGCCAGCCAAACTCCACTCAGCGCACACCAACAGCCAAATACCACTCCACACGCACCGCCAGCCAAGCACCACTCCACGCACACCGCAAGCCAAGTGCCACTCACCGCCAGCCAAGCACCGCTCCACACACACCATCCAGCCAAGTACCACTCCACACACACCGCCAGCCAAACACCACTCCACACACACCGCCAGCCAAACACCACTCCACACACACCACAGGCCAAACACCACTCCGTGCACAGACAACCAAGTAGCACTCCACGCACACCACCAGCCAAGCGCCACTCCACACACACCGCCAGCCAAGCAGCACTCCGTGCACAGACAGCAAAGTAGCACTACACGCACACCATTAGCCAAGCGCCACTCCACACACACCGCCAGCCAAGCAGCACTCCGTGCACAGACAGCAAATGACCACTCCACGCACATCACCAGTCAAGCGCCACTCCACACACACCGCCAGCCAAGCACCACTCCGTGCATAGATCGCCAAGTACCCCTCCACGCACACCGCCAGCCAAATACCACTCAGCGCACACCGACAGCCAAGTACCACTCCACACACACCGCCAGCCAAGCACGACTCCACGCACACCGCAAGCCAAGTGCCACTCACCGCCAGCCAAGCACCGCTCCACGCACACCATCCAGCCAAGTACCACTCCCCACACACCGCCAGCCAAACACCACTCCACACACACCACCAGCCAAACACCACTCCGTGCACAGACAACCAAGTAGCACTCCACGCACACCACCAGCCAAGCGCCACTCCACACACACTGCCAGCCAAGCAGCACTCCGTGCACAGACAGCAAAGTAGCACTCCACGCACACCACCAGCCAAGCGCCACTCCACACACACCGCCAGCCAAGCACCACTCCGTGCATAGATAGCCAAGTAACCCTCCACGCACACCGCCAGCCAAACTCCACTCAGCGCACACTGACAGCCAAATACCACTCCACACGCACCGCCAGCCAAGCACCACTCCACGCACACCGCAAGCCAAGTGCCACTCACCGCCAGCCAAGCACCGCTCCACGCACACCATCCAGCCAAGTACCACTCCACACACACCGCCAGCCAAACACCACTCCACACACACCGCCAGCCAAACACCACTCCACACACACCACAGGCCAAACACCACTCCATGCACAGACAACCAAGTAGCACTCCACGCACACCACCAGCCAAGCGCCACTCCACACACACCGCCAGCCAAGCAGCACTCCGTGCACAGACAGCAAAGTAGCACTTCAGCACACCATTAGCCAAGCGCCACTCCACACACACCGCCAGCTAAGCAGCACTCCGTGCACAGACAGCAAATGACCACACCATGCACATCACCAGCCAAGCGCCACTCCACACACACCGCCAGCCAAGCACCACTCCGTGCATAGATAGCCAAGTACCCCTCCACGCACACCGCCAGCCAAACACCACTCAGCGCACACCGACAGCCAAGTACCACTCCACACACACCGCCAGCCAAGCACCACTCCACGCACACCGCAAGCCAAGCGCCGCTCACCGCCAGCCAAGCACCGCTCCACGCACACCATCCAGCCAAGTACCACTCCCCACACACCGCCAGCCAAACACCACTCCACACACACCACCAGCCAAACACCACTCCGTGCCCAGACAACCAAGTAGCACTCCACGCACACCACCAGCCAAGTGCCACTCCACACACACCGCCAGCCAAGCAGCACTCCGTGCACAGACAGCAAAGTAGCACTCCACGCACACCACTAGCCAAGCGCCACTCCACACACACCGCCAGCCAAGCACCACTCCGTGCATAGACAGCAAAGTAGCACTCCACGCACACCACCAGCCAAGCGCCACTCCACACACACCGCCAGCCAAGCAGCACTCCGTGCACAGACAGCAAAGTAGCACTCCACGCACACCACCAGCCAAGCGCCACTCCACACACACCGCCAGCCAAGCACCACTCCATGCACAGACAGCAAAGTAGCACTCCACGCACACCACCAGCCAAGCGCCACTCCGTGCATAGATAGACAAGTACCCCTCCATGCACACCGCCAGCCAAACACCACTCAGCGCACACCGACAGCCAAGTACCACTCCACACACACCGCCAGCCAAGCACCACTCCATGCACACAGCAAGCCAAGCGCCACTCAGCGCCAGCCAAGCACCGCTCCATGCACACCATCCAGCCAAGTACCACTCCCCACACACACCACCAGTAAACACCACTCCGTGCACAGACAACCAAGTACCACTCCACGCACACCACCAGCCAAGCACCACTCCACACACACCGCCAGCCAAGCAGCACTCCATGCACAGACAGCAAAGTAGCACTCCACGCACACCACCAGCCAAGCGCCACTTCACACACACCGCCAGCCAAGCACTACTCCTGCCCAAGGGGTCGCTTCCTAAAAACAAAATATTCCCTGGTGCTAGTGGGCATTTTCTGCCCCCCCTGGGGGCAAAACGGCAAAAAAATGGGCCGATTTGCCCCCAGGGTGGACAGAAAAACAAAAACACAATCATGGCCACCTGGAAGCGACCCTTACCCAAGGGGTCGCTTCCCAAAACAAACACATTGCCCCAACAAAAATCCCTGGTGCTAGTGGGTAATTTCTGCCCCCCCTGGGGGCAAAACGGCCGAAAAACGGGCCGATTTCCCCCCGGGGGGGCAGAAAAACAAAAACATATTTGCTGCCCGCCTGGAAGCGACCCTTGCCCAAGGGGTCGCTTCCTAAAAACTAAAATGAAATCCCTGGTGTCTAGTGGGCATTTTCTGTCCCCCCCTGGGGGCAAAACGGAAAAAAAACGGGCCAATTTGCCCCTAGGGGGGGCAGAAAAACGAAAACATATTTGCTGCCCGCCTGGAAGCGACCCTTGCCCAAGGGGTTGCTTCCTAAAAACTAAAATGAAATCCCTGGTGTCTAGTGGGCATTTTCTGTCCCCCCTGGGGGCAAAACGGCAAAAAAAACGGGCCGATTTCCCCCCAGGGGGGGGCAGAAAAACGAAAACATATTTGCTGCCCGCCTGGAAGCGACCCTTGCCCAAGGGGTCGCTTCCTAAAAACTAAAATGAAATCCCTGGTGTCTAGTGGGCATTTTCTGTCCCCCCTGGGGGCACAACGGCAAAAAAAACGGGCCGATTTCCCCCCAGGGGGGACAGAAAAACGTAAACAATAGCCATGGCCCCCATCTTGGCTATAAAAAATAACCCTGGTGCTAGTGGGTAAGCATGGGCGGATCTAGCGGATCTCGCGTACGCGAACTTGCGGATTTACGGATTCGCAATCCGCGAAGATCCGCGAACTCTAGCGGATTTGCGGATTTTTCCGTTTTTTGTGTTGGCGCGTGTTCGCGCCGATTTTGGGACAAGTTCGCAATTGCGAACTTACTTTTCGGCTCGCAACGGCCGCGACTATGTTGTTTCTACGTCTGGTTTATCATCACAGGTTCACAGCACCCTCTGTTTCACCACTGCCACCCTCTGGGACACCCATGCCACCCTCTGGTACATCCTCACTGGCACCTATTAGGTTTATTTATCACTGTAGATTATGGTGGTTGAAAAAAGCAAGCACACCTGCCCTTCTTCAACTGCCATCAATTAATTTGTGTTTCATTAATGTGTCAGTAATTTTGAAAGTTCCAGTCTGGCTGGCACCTGCTTCCTTCCTTATCTGTAATTTGCTTTTTGTTGCAGTGAATTTTTTTTTTCACAGGACCTTTATGGTGCTATTCTATGAGCCTGCTGTTTGGGTCATAGCAGGGTCATAGAATAGTTGCAAACTCTGGAGGGGCCCATCAGGAAGCACTACCTTGAATGTTACTAATGTTAAGTTTGAACTTTTGCACCTGCTCATTGCTTTCAGTTTAGCTAAAATCGTTTTTTCTGCAATTTCGCACGTTTTTTGGGGCGCGAATCCGTGCGAGATCGATTTCGGAAGCCGCGAATACGTGCGAATACAAAATTGTTTTTGTTGCGACGTGTATGTTCGCGTGATCTTGCGCGTGTTCGCGAGGCGCTTCTAGCTATACGTTTGCCAAGTTACCCTATCGGTCGTACACGGGCGCGGCCATCTTGTTGGCGTGACGTAATTCCGTTTCCGCCCGCTATGTGTAATCTCGCAAAGTGTGCTGCTCGCTAGTACAATTTCGCGCGTACTCGCAAGGAAAATCTCGCGCGAACTTACCCACGCGGTCCTGAACGGGCGCGGCCATCTTGTTTCTCATTCATTGCTATGGTTCTGGGCATGCTTTCTCTATCCTCTCTCAATCTCTGCCATCCTTTGCTTGTTTGAAGTTTTTTTGATCTAATTTTACTTATTATCTATCCCTCTATTTTTCTACCTCTATATTTTTGTGTTTTCTGCAGCTTTTAGTTACTTTTAAACTACTTTTTTAAACTCTTTTCTTTTCTTCTTCACTATTCTATTTCTTCTTTATCATTTAAGTTTATTTCTGCCCAGACCATGGTAAAGGGAGCCGGGAAGCACCCTGAGAAGGGGAAGGGTCCCGCACCCCGTGCCCGGCTCCCGTGCGGGCGTTTAAGGGGGGAGCAAGTGGTCCCGAGGGAGATCTTCAGCGCGGAGGAAGTGGCGGCACTGATCTTCCACGTCCAGCGCCGCCTCCCCAAGACGATCCTGGGAGGCGGCAAGATCGCGACCGGCTATGGCATCCGGGAGCGTCGCAAGCGGTGGGAGAAGGTGTGCCGGGCCATGTACAAGATCTCTGGGGTCCGGCGCACATATAACCAGGCCACCCACCGCTGGACCGATGTCATGGACCGGGAGCGGGACTTGCTGGACGCGCTCGGCGTAGAGGTCCCCGGGCTTGGTGAGTAGTAGTAGTAGTACATTTACTACTCTGTTTTATCCTGCTCTGTTATTTGCAAATCTTTGTTCTTTACCAAGAGCAATAATGCTGACGATTACATTGAGGTAAATTATATTTCAAAATCTTCTATGCATTTCAGGTGCACTGCTCTCCTTCTCAGTAGCCTTGCTTGCTACTATGCTTCTTTGTTTTGTATGTTGTGTTCAGAAGCATTTCATTGGCCTGAGAAATTATGTATGATGGTACTGTAAAGAAAAGAACTGCGTAATGCTAGACAGTAAGGGTCATATTTTCAATTACCGGCGCATCCCTGCAAAGTAGCAGGGATGCGGCAGTAATTGTGTGCCATGCCACCACCACCCATTGGCCCAAAACGTCACAGAAGCCTTACGCATCTGTGCCGTAAAGGCAGCGCATTGCTGGAGTTGCGTGGCAACGATGGCGCAGCTCCAGCAATGCTCTGGGGTACCCTATCTCCCCAATGCTGCATCAAGCCGTACGTCGGCTTCAAGCGCGCAGGGTTTGAGTCATGCATCATTGTCCTAAAAGTGACTGATTGACATCTTGTAGATTTCCCTCAGCCACTTTTAGGATTCGTTCCTGCGCAGGTACGCCCTCCCTTGCGCCGGAACGCCCCCTGATGGCGCAGGGCTTTACAACGTGATGCATCGCCCATATGCCCATATGTGTTTTTTTTTTTAATATATACGCCGCACCAACACCATGGCGAGTCTTTTGTTCTGCCGCTGCGTCAGAAAAGGCACGCAACAATGGAGGAAAATCAGCCGCAACTTCCGCAAGGGACTTCTAAATCAGCCCCAACAGACTGAAGTCCAGTCCTTCCTTTAGACAGTCACATGGCTATAAGAAGAAATAGTGGCGGTGGTGGCGGGTGGATTGATAGTTTGAGTATTCACTGATCTGCAAGCAGGATGGACTTTGTCTGTCACGTGTTGCGCACTGCTGCCTGCAGTGCCAGGCCTAGGCAAACCTCTTTAGTAGTCTGTTTATTGAGTTACATAGGAACTTTCTAAGTCAACGTTCCGCAAATCAGGCAATACGAATAACGTAGTATACCACATGAGATAGATCCCGTGGAATAGTTGTCTATCTATTTGCTATTTTTCCAAAATATGTTGTTATTGTTCTTTTGAAATGTTTGATTTGGTTGAAAAATCTCATCCATGTTTTCTGGTTTTTCTTTCTTTCATGTTGTACATCAGCTCCCCCCAAGGGCAAGAGGACACAGGAGGAGGGTGCTGAGGATGCAGGCCAGGATCGGGCAGGCGAGGGCTCCTTTGCTGGCCCCAGTAAGTTTACATTTTAATAAACAGTACCTATTTTTTCCTAGCGTTCCTCATTCGATTTTTTCTAAATCGTCTTTGATCTTCTTGTAGACTGGATATAAATTCTTATCCTGCCTCGAATATGACTCCCTGTGGTATTACTAGACTATTCTTATTAGTCTGTCTGTGTAGCTAACTAAGATTGGACATTTGGCAATTCCATTGGACTCCCATTATATTCAGCAATACCTCTATGCACTGTCTCCTTACTGACTAGATAGTGTGGCAGAGTCATTCAGCTCCCGAAGTCACCGATTATAGATCCCCAATGATCTCTAGATTATCGTACGCAGGACAAGAGAGTAGTACGGAGTCACAGCACAGTCAAGAAGTGTCAGAGGCACTCATGCTTGCAAAAATTCCAAAACCTTTAGCTCATCCACTCTAGTCTAGAGGAACAAAAACCACAGAGTCTATTTAAGTTTAAAAGCTTTATTAAAAGTAAACACATTTATTAAAATCTACTTTGTCATAAAACTATTTAACTGTAAACGGATAAGTGGTTACTGCTGACGATTAATTGGACACATTTCTTGTGGTCGAGCCGAACTCTCACCTGGTTTGAACTTGATCCTGGTCGTGTTCTTAGGACTCAGGAGTCAAGCTTCTGTCTGTTAGGAGAAAAAGTGGTGCGTGTTAAAAATCAAAAGCAAGCATTCATCAGTTGTGCATAAAAGTGCAGCAAGACAACAGCCTTCCCTGGAAAATGGGACATTTTTACTATGGAGTAGACAGTCACAAATTATTACATTGTATTCTGTTTTTTTAACATTTCTCCTAGACCAAATATTATATAGTAGTGAGTGGTGTATTCTAACATTCTTAAATGTACTTTGTAGGTGTAACATCTGGTGACGGGGCCAGCGCGGAGGTGGCTGTGTTGGACCAGGACTCGGAGGCCTCTGGGGAGGAGGCGGCGGTAGAAGAGCTGGCGGACGTTCCTGTGGGGGATCAAACGGTGGTGGCGGAAACAGGTAAGCTATATATTCCTTACTTATTGAGATTGAAGACTGCATAGTGTGCTTTCTGCACGGGTGTATTACAATTACAAATCAACCAGGTAGTAGCCTCCTCGAAAGGTACTTCGACTTAGCTGTGAAGTTTTTGGTGAGAAGAATCCCAATAAGTTCTTAGACGAACGTGATGGATGGGATGAACGAAAAGCGAAAGAAGGGTGTAAGTAAGTGGGACGCGAACTTGTATGATGGCTGGCAAAGAAGAACGATATGTGTTTGCTTGGCCCCCGAGGTGGCTGGGAAGGAAAGAATATGGTATGGTGCATGGCTGGGTCAATGATGAAGCAAGGATGGGTGGAAGGACAGCAGCCTGGGTGGGTGAAACAGAAACTGTATGTGTGCGTATACTTTGACTGAATGGATGCCTGGAGCATGGTATTCTCTGACTCTTAGATAGCACATGTGTATCTAGAGAGAGTAGATGGTCGCCAGGTGAAGTAAGTGTTACCTTGAAGAGCATGTACCACCGCACCCGCACGTCCGTTCCAGTGCAGGGAAGGCAAGGAAAAGAAATTGTAAATGTGTCCAATACTACCATGAATAGTAGCAGTACTTTGTATTGCGTTTGCATTCACAGCATATATCTGGTTATTACGGTGGACACTCCGTACCTCTCTTAATAACTTTAGTTTACTTGTAGTACGTCATTCATGTGTGGGTGTATCACTGTTCACTCAATATTAAGCAAAGCACCTAAAGTCATCTCATCTGTCATTAAATACGTCCCATGTGAAGTGATAGATAATCAAATTAGTTAGCTTCTTCAGTTTCCTTTTCTAGTACTCATTTGCACTGTAGGGTGAAAGGTAAATTAATTAAGCAGTAGCCCTTGTAACAGAGTATTCTCAGTGCCACCCGTAATAGAAAAGTAATAGCTTCACCACCTGCATGTACTGGACCGGTACAGTAACGCAAGTCTGTCTCACTCATCATGGTGTGCAACTTTTTTTCTCGGGTGCAAGTTCACTGTGCTGTGTCCATGTCATTCTGCCGGCTTGCATAAGATAACGTACCCATTTCCCTAAACAAGAGAGAAGAAGAAGAATAAGACTGGTGTACTGTCATAGTCGACTGTAATGGAAGTCCATAGTGGTCGTAGAATTAGTTCATTAAACTACCACTACTGTTAGAGCAAGGATGCAGAAGTGGGAGGTTACATAGATACTGTCCTCAATAGTTATGTACTGTGCTTTCAATTTGCTACTTGTACTCTGTGACCCAACTTTCGGCTCAATCACTTTGTGTTATTAATAAGGAGCATTGGTTACAGACTATGTCTTTCTTTCTTCATATAGTTGCTCCTTCCAAATCAACAACAAGGAGGGAGCAGGCTAGATTGGCCCGGCAACGGAGGCTGGAGGCCACAGTCGCCGAATATCGGCGGCTGGTGGCCCTGGAGGAGGAGAAGGACACGCAGTCGAGCGGGGCAACATCCTCGACTGTGACCACTGCATCCTCCTCCGTGACTAAGCCAGCGGGACCGAGCCGGGCTAAGAAAGACGACCGCCACCGCCAAGCAACCGAAATACCAGCTGCCCCCCACAGGAGCTGCAAGGAACGCCAACGCCGCCTACGAGTCCGCATGTCCAACCTGGAGCAGGAGGTCCTGAGGTATAAGAACTTGGTTAAGGGCCTCCGCTCCGAGCTTGCCACCCTCCGCAAGGAGTATGATGCCCATGCCGCATCATGCACCAGCACCCTCCAGTAGTGGAGTGTCCCTTGCCCTTTTTTTATAGACTTTTGGGGGGTGGGATTTGGGAGTTGGGATCGTTTTGGGACGTTTCAGAGACAATCGTTGGGGTTAGGGTGGGTGAGGGAGATTATTTTGTTAGGGCTAAATAAATATATTTTTCAACTTTATCTGACCATAGTCATACCTGTTTTTTACTGCTTTTCAGTCTGGTGGGTGGGGGGCGGGGGTGTAACAGTAACTTTGTTTTCCTGAACAGTCGTAGGACTTTAGTAGTACAACCGTCAATCTCTTGTCTACTCCGAAATAATACTCCATTATACTACCTCCCACCAAACGCTTATCTTACCTGTAATTTGTGTTAGAAATTAGGGCTAGGCCCAGGGCTGGCTCCAGGTGAAATGGGGATTAACGTTGTCAATCCTGGGCGGGTGACATTTCCTCATTGCGGTGGTACTAGTGGTGTGACACAGTGGCAGTTGCATGCCTATGGAAAAAAAGAAAACGAAACCTTGTTTGTCCTCCTTACTGTAGCATTACAACGGTTACGGTACGATCGAGAAAATAGCAGGTGACAGTACACTAGAACAGTGCCATAATGTAGCCTAACAAATGGTAAAGTATTTGCTTGCAAGTATAACTAGTACTTGCGTTGAATTTATTTGACATTGGCTACTACTACTAGAAGATATAGTACTGAAGCTGAGTAAGTCTAGAAGATATCCTCGTATTCCTTCACCAGCCTGTTGCTGCTATGACCTTATCCTCCCCAGCAAGTGTGTGGAATTATTGATGTCATTTTAGTCAGACATCAAGCAAAACAACACAGCCCGGGGGAAGAGGGTTAGGGTTTGTAAAATGGATGGGAATGGGGGTTTCTTTTTGGGTAGGTTTTGTTGAGAGAAGAAAAAAAAAGCAGAGCATGGACAAACAATAATTGAAGATACAGACAATCTTTGGTTACAAACTAAAGGTAAGCACATGCAGTCACACTCATAGAATAAAAGACAACAATGGATACTGTATCTGTATTGCGTATGTTGTTGGAGTTGTCCTGTTGAATTTGGTAAGTAAGTTGCATGCAGCAAACAATTCCTCTTATTGGCGGCACTCCTCCATTCCAGCTGACGCTTCGTCCATCAATGTGGTGACCACTGACAGAAGACACCCTGTCCACTGCCTGCCTGGCGGATGTTGACTGAAACCCGGCCTGTAATTATTGAATGGAAAACAGGAAGTGCTATTACAATACCACTGATAAATAAATAAAAGGTATGTACGCTGTGTGGTTCAAAAAGTGACACTTTGATTTCCCTAATAGACAGTACAATATTTTTGAAATTGCGTGCTCTGTCTGAGTCACCTTTTTAAGGATCAATAAGTATGGCCAAAATATTATAGCGGATCTTTCCCCTCAAGGTAGGTGTACTACTGTGTTTTAGAACAAAATTTGACCTTCCCAGCAATGCTCCCACCAAGACCCTTACTAAAGCCAGTCGCAAAAATGTAGAAGAACCCCAATCATATCTCCAAAAACGATGCCTAGCAGAAAAATGGTTACAAAACGTACTTTGAAAGTAACAGTAGGCCCAAATACAGACCGTGGATTGTATTCAAACCACTTGCAAGCAAGCAAAAGTATCCATAGCCAGCATCGCTCCAACAGTGCTCTACAACAACAGAACCGCGTTGCAATAGAACCCCCCGAAACACATGCAATCCTGCTGCTAGGGCTAACCCTAACGAACCCTAACTTACAAAAAGTGCCAAAACTGGTGTTTCCTTATGGATTTTGTCCAACAAACTTCTAGCCGGTATTAGACCTTCCCAGGAATGCCCCAGGCAAGACCCGCCAACCCACCCGCAAAAAAACACCCGACACAACACCCCCAAACAGCGAAAAAGCTAAATCTCATACTTACAATGTCTCTCGGCCTTCGGTCCAAACGCGGCGCTGTGCAGCTAGGTCGTCATCATCATCAATCATCATAACTCCTGTTTTCCACCACGGATTTCCTGAAAAGCAAATGCAATCAAGATTAGACTGTCGCAGCAGTGCTTCGACAGAGACCCCGGCCGCAACCCACCCACGAACAGCAGGAAGCCCCCCAAAACGCTACATTGAGCAAGATGTCAGAAGAAATAGCAAAAAAAAGGCTGTTCCTTATGGATTTTGTCCAAAACACTTCTATCCGGTATTAGACCTTCCCAGGAATGCCCCAGGCAAGACCCGCCAACCCACCCGCAAAAAAACACCCGACAACACCCCCAAACAGCGAAAAAGCTAAATCTCATACTTACAATGTCTCTCGGCCTTCGGGCCAAACGCGGCGCTGTGCAGCTAGGTCATCATCATCATCAATCATCATAACTCCTGTTTTCCACCACGGATTTCCTGAAAAGCAAATGCAATCAAGATTAGACTGTCGCAGCAGTGCTTCGACAAGACAGAGACCCCGGCTGCAACCCACCCACGAACAGCAGGAAGCCCCCCAAAACGCTACATTGAGCAAGATGTCAGAAGAAATAGCAAAAAAAAAGGCTGTTCCTTATGGATTTTGTCCAAAACACTTCTATCCGGTATTAGACCTTCCCAGGAATGCCCCAGGCAAGACCCGCCAACCCACCCGCAAAAAAGCACCCGACAACACCCCCAAACAGCGAAAAAGCAAAATCTCATACTTACAATATCTCTCGGCCTTCGGTCCAAATGCGGCGCTGTTCAGCTAGGTCATCATCATCAATCATCATAACTCCTGTTTTCCACCACGGATTTCCTGAAAAGCAAATGCAATCAAGATTAGAATGTCGCATCAGTGCTTCGACAGACACCAAAAATTACCCACAAACACCCGGAACCCCGCCAAAGAGCACCTCAAAGGCAAGCAAGTCAGCAAAAACGCCAAGAAATTTCCACCTCATATTTGGTCCAAAACACTTTTGTCCATTATTAGAGCTTCACAGCAATGGGCCCAAATCCGTCAACTCACCCGCAAAGAAGTACAACACCCCCACAAGTGCTGAGTCTTTCTTCATTGGGCGTAATCCAGCACTCTGCTTGGAGGGAAATCGCAGTCTGGAGGAGGAGGATAGAGGAGCATGTTCTTCAGAACTTGTGAACCTGAGGAATGTAGACTGCGGCACCTTCAAATCAATAAGCAAACAAGTGAAGACAGTTCTGATGATGGTCTTGTTTTTGGGATTAGGTGATTAAAGTTTGAATTAAATTAACTGTGCAAAACAAAGAAAGAGAGACACAAAGCACACAGGAATAAAAGTGAATAAGGACGAAAAAGAAAGTTCTTGATTGATTGTCTCATTTTCAGGGCTCGGTGTCAGGGAATAAGAACAAGATTTCGTCATCATACTCTGCGAATTCAGGCTGGATGAGGTCAGTGACACCGAACAGAGAACAAATCCCCTCATCTACGTTGCCGTCCTCCTCGTCTTCATGCGGCGTGCTTTCTCGTACTTTGTAATCTGGTGGTATGAGGTGCTGATTCATCTTGATCATTGTCAGCCGCTCCACATTTTTGGGCGAGAGGCGGCTCCGTTTGGGAGTTACAATGCCACCAGCAGCACTGAAAACACGTTCAGAAGACACACTTGCGAGTGGGCAAGACAAATAGTTTATAGCCAGGTTGAAGAGCTGTGGCCACAATTGTTTTTTGCCATGCCAATACTGCAATGGCTCATCATTAAGAAAGACCACTGTTGAGTCATTCAGATAGTCCTGCACCATCGACTCAAGGTCAGCAACGGTTCCTCCACTTTGCTTACTTTTTGCTGTGGCTGTGACATTTTTTCAAGAACCATACCCAAGCAAACTTAGCCAATCCTCTACAACAGCCACTGTTTTTGTTGTGTGTGGTGCAGATGATCCAGTTGCCGGTGTCTTTAACGGCTGAGAGGTCACTTGTGCCCCAGCCACAGGTGCAGAAGTGGATTCTTGTGACTGGGGATGGCCTGCTGATGCTGATGCTGATGTACTGGCTTCTCCTTCAATAACCTGCCGTTCTTTTTCAAACCTCTTGGCTGACCAGGCTAACCAATGTTTGTACTTTTGAACATCTGCATCAGCAAAAGGAAAGAATGCTTCGCCTGCCAGCGCCTTTTTGTAGCGTGGATCCAGAATAGTAGCACAAATGTAATGCTGATCTGACTTGATCTTTTGAAGACGTTCATCACCACGTAGGCGCTCTAATAATTTCTCAGACAAAATAAAATGGTCTTTTTTTTGTACATCTTTTTCAAACTCAGAAGACACCGCCATCAGTTGGTGCTCCAGCATGCACAACAATGGGATAGCTTTTCCCAAATTACAGTCCTCCTGGCTGACTGCACGCGTGAAGAACTCAAAAGGACGAAGCATGTCTGTCAGGCTTTTAACTATGTCCCATTGCGCCGCACTCATCCGCAGGTCCTCCTTCTGAGATGTACCCTCTGTGAAGAAATAGTGATCGAGTACCGTATACTGCTCATACAGACGCTCAAGCATGTAGAAGGTTGAGTTCCAACGTGTTGCCACCTCCTGGATGAGTGCTTTCACTGGCATTCCACGTTGAAATAGCAGTCTCCGCAGATGCTTCCGGGCCTTAAAAGAATGGCTGAAATGGTTGCACATTTTGCGGCAGGTGGCCATTACCTCGAACGCTGTACTGTCTTTATCACTCAAGAATTTTTGAACTACCAGGTTGATACAGTGCGCCAAACACGGCACTCTAACATGGTCACCCTTTTGCATGGCCTTTACTACATTGGCGCCATTATCCGTGGAAACATAACCAATCTTGAGTTTTAGGGGGGATAGCATTTTCAAGACCTTTTTGTTAAACTCTTCCAAAAGGTTTTCTGCTGTGTGACTTTTCTCCAAGCCAAACATGGCTAGTGTTGCATGCTTCCGAGCAGCTTTGAAAACTTTGTCCGGGTCAACACCTGCGTTTAGCTTTGCTAAAACACCTGAAAAAGAGACCCAGTGTCCAGTGATGCACATGTAATCAGCGCCTGCGCCACTGGTCCACATGTCTGTTGTCAGATGTATTGTGTGAACAGCACTCTTCTGCAAAGCTGCCCCAATCGCCTGCAGCACATCTTCATGTAGTGCTGGAACCGCAACTCTGGCAAAATAGAACCGGCTCGGAACCTTCCATTTAGGGCAGAGCGTTGCCACTAATTCAAGAAAACCTACTGCTTCTACAAAAGAAAAAGGTAGAAGGTCCACAGCTAGCATTTTAGCCAGCTTAGTGTTATACAGACGCGTCAGTGGGTGGTTGCGTTCATATGGCACGTCTGAAGTAAGCATTGTTCTAATGTTGCCCTGGACCAAGCATTTACGGGCTGATAATGACTTCGTTGACCCAATTTTGCTCGCTGGTGAACTTTTGTGCGTTGGTGTCTCACTCGCTCCAACACTCTTAGTGTGCCTCACATTGGGTGTGCTGCTGACAGGGGTACTGGGTGTAAGGGAAGTGTTTGACACGTCTTCTTCCTGCTCGTCATCATCAGATGAAACATCAACGTTTCCTTGAATTTGGCCTTTCTTGATCGCATCTAGGTGCGCAAACCATTTGACAGTGTGCTTTCTCTCAAGATGACCTCTCTGGCCGCCGGTACCATAGTTGGTACCTGACTTACCACGACTAACTGCAAGCTTACAAAGGGTACAAATGGCAAACTTTGGATTTTTTGGACAAACAGTAAAGAAGTCCCAAACTGGGGACTTGAAGTGACTGTGGGACATGGAGGAGGCGGCGATACTGGTGGTGGTGGTCATGAAGCTAATGCCAGATGAAGTGGAGGATGTGGATTGCCCAACTTTTGTACGTTTTGCACTTTCACCGCCACTAATTAAGGTCGAGGTTGACGGAGGTCTCTTCTTGCCAGAAAGAAATATGGAAGCGGGACGAGTTGGTGTACTACTTAACTCCAATGATTGTGGTGTTTCCACTGCCTCCTCATCGACAACATCATCATCACGCTCAGCAGCTCTTCGGGCTAGGGTCAAAATGTCTGTTTGCTGCATGCCCGCTGGGGCTGCAGTGACCTTTATGATGACTGGGTCGTCGTTGGCAGAGTCTTCATCAGCAGCAGTATCCGCCACTTCTTGTTGAGACTCATCACACTCCATAACTCTGAGACTTTGGACGAGCTTCCTTTTACGCTTAACTACCTTTGTTTGTTCCCAAGTTTGATCCGTATCATCAGAAGGAGGTGTGCTTGAAGAGGATGTAGACACCACCCTTGATCTCTTCCTTGCTAGGGGTGTGGAAGACAATGAAGGATCATCAGGAGGAGTGGCTTCCTCAAATGATACCTCGCCTTGATTGTCGATTTCCTGATGTGCCCCTACTTCGGGAGGAACAACTATTGTGGGCACTTGTTGTGACCCTCCATGCACCTCTGCTTGCGCATCTCCTTGCGCTGCCTCTCCTTCCACATGTACTTGGGCTTGTACTTGCACATGTGATTGTTGTTGCGGCTGTGGTTGTTCAACACTCGTCAGATGAGCTACAACAACCTGTGTTGATTGAGGGACATTGCTGCTGCTTTCTTGCGATGAGCCAACATCACTGGTCGATGGTGATTGAAGAAGTATACTGGCTGCCTCTGCAGCACTCAAGGGCTTGGACTTAAGTTGGCGTGGTGGTGGTGGTGGCACTGAGCCCAATGGAGCGGGGGTGCTGCTGCCAGCTTGGTCCCCAGCAGATCCCGCTGCTGCAGGCATACTTTTTTTTTTACTCCCAAAAAAAGGGGCGGGCGGCACACCAGTGTCCTTGGTAACTTGCTTCTTCTGCTCCTTACTGGCACCTTTCTTGCTAGAGGAGCTACGGGTTACTTTTTTTGGGGCCATCTTCTTCAGAGCAGGTCAGCAGGCAGCAGTTGCACGAGTTGCAGAGGGTTCTGTGTCCAGACGTGACGTCGCGTGACGTTATGCTGCACACACCGCTGCAGGACTTCTTCCTGGCACTGGTGGTTCTATTGAGTCTTCTTGTGCACCTAAAAGCAATGGAAGACAGAGGAACATCAGTTCAGTTATACACCCCAAAAAATCGACAAAACACAGAAAAATGAGCTCAATCCCATGCCATCCATGATGTTTACATTGAAGACACCCCACAGAAAGACTAGGGACATGCAAGTATGCAACACTCACTACCCCTGGGCATAAGGGATGAAAAGTAGGCAAAATAAGTGCAGGCCTCAGACACTGCCTCTCCTCAAAATGGCCCCCTTACACCCCAAGCACATGTTGCCTGTACCAGCCAGCACTCAAGATGGCCACCACCACCACCCACATGGCCAGTCCACATCAACAGTACACCCCCAAAAAACAGAAAAACAGCCAGAAATCACCACAATCCAATGCCATCCATGATGTTTACATCAAAGAGAGTGAGACCACACCACAGGCACACTCAGTCCATGCACCACCACCACCCCTGGGCAAGCAAAAGGCCACACCAGCAGCCCCCCAAAAACGACAAAAAACAATAAAATAAGCACAATCCCAGCCCATCCATGGCCTCAATTATGTTTAAATTCAAGAAGACACCCCACAGAAAGACTAGGCCCATGCAACACTCACCACCCTTGGGCAAAGGGCCACACCAGCAGGCCCAAAAAAACGACAAAAAACAATAAAATCTGCACAATCCCAGCCCATCCATGGCCTCAATGGTGTTTAAATTCAAGAAGACACCCCACAGAAAGACTAGGCCCATGCAACACTCACCACCCCAGGGCAAAGGGCCACACCAGCAGGCCCAAAAAAACGACAAAAAACAATAAAATCTGCACAATCCCAGCCCATCCATGGCCTCAATGGTGTTTAAATTCAAGAAGACACCCCTCAGAAACACTAGGCCCATGCAACACTCACTACCCCTGGGCATAAGGGATGAAAAGTAGGCAAAATAAGTGCAGGCCTCAGACACTGCCTCTCCTCAAAATGGCCCCCTTACACCCCAAGCACATGTTGCCTGTACCAGCCAGCACTCAAGATGGCCACCACCACCACCCACATGGCCAGTCCACATCAACAGTACACCCCCAAAAAACAGAAAAACAGCCAGAAATCACCACAATCCAATGCCATCCATGATGTTTACATCAAAGAGAGTGAGACCACACCACAGGCACACTCAGTCCATGCACCACCACCACCCCTGGGCAAGCAAAAGGCCACACCAGCAGCCCCCCAAAAACGACAAAAAACAATAAAATAAGCACAATCCCAGCCCATCCATGGCCTCAATTATGTTTAAATTCAAGAAGACACCCCACAGAAAGACTAGGCCCATGCAACACTCACCACCCCTGGGCAAAGGGCCACACCAGCAGGCCCAAAAAAACGACAAAAAACAATAAAATCTGCACAATCCCAGCCCATCCATGGCCTCAATGGTGTTTAAATTCAAGAAGACACCCCTCAGAAACACTAGGCCCATGCAACACTCACTACCCCTGGGCATAAGGGATGAAAAGTAGGCAAAATAAGTGCAGGCCTCAGACACTGCCTCTCCTCAAAATGGCCCCCTTACACCCCAAGCACATGTTGCCTGTACCAGCCAGCACTCAAGATGGCCACCACCACCACCCACATGGCCAGTCCACATCAACAGTACACCCCCAAAAAACAGAAAAACAGCCAGAAATCACCACAATCCAATGCCATCCATGATGTTTACATCAAAGAGAGTGAGACCACACCACAGGCACACTCAGTCCATGCACCACCACCACCCCTGGGCAAGCAAAAGGCCACACCAGCAGCCCCCCAAAAACGACAAAAAACAATAAAATCTGCACAATCCCAGCCCATCCATGGCCTCAATTATGTTTAAATTCAAGAAGACACCCCACAGAAAGACTAGGCCCATGCAACACTCACTCACCACCCCTGGGCAAAGGGCCACACCAGCAGGCCCAAAAAAACGACAAAAAACAATAAAATCTGCACAATCCCAGCCCATCCATGGCCTCAATGGTGTTTAAATTCAACAAAACAGTTGTATCATGCACCCATAACCAACCCTGGTCCTACTGGATACTGTGGCTACCCACAATATAATTTATTTAATTTTCTGAAAAAGTTCAAAAATTGTACTTGCAGCAACTGTAATGCCCCAAACAAACTTACTTGTGAAAGTTGATTTCTAATCCAAAAGTGATCCAAAGACAGTCAAAAAGGCCTCAAATCCAAATATCCAGCAGCACCCACAAAAAGTAATCCTTCCAGCTCCAGATCCAAATGAAAGTGACCAGGAGATGGACAAAGCACTGGGAGGAGCCTGCTGGACAGGAACAGGAAGTTGGAGACTGTGGGGCACTTCCTTCCTCCCCCCCCCCCCCAAAATGGACTCCTTGCAAAAAAAAAGGCCATGCAAATGTCAACCTGAGGAGTGATTCTGATAAAAATCATAATTTTCTGAAGGTTTATCCTGTTTGCTGGTGATTTTCTTGTGCGAAATTGCAAAATCTCTATTTCGCAAGTGCGAGATTGTTCCTTTCCGCCGCAACTACGTGTTCGCAATTGCGAACTCTCGCGAGGTGTGCTGTGCAAGGTGGCAAGCCGCGAGTACGTATTCGCGGGCGACAAACTCCCGCGGGAACACGCAGCAAGATCTAAAATGGCGCGTCACTCGCAAAGAAAAACAACTCGGCAAACGCTAAAATGACGGAAAGTGAACGCCGTGCACCACGCCGCGCGCCGCAACCAAGCAAAAAATCCGCCGCGAGCGGATTCACGGATTTTCGACAAATTCGCGAGAGTTCGCGGATTGCGAATTTGCCGAAAATCCGAAAAATCCGCGAGCGGAGCGGATTTTACGCCCATGCTTACTAGTGGGGAATTTCTGCCCCCTCCGGGGGAAAAACGGCCGAAAAAACGGGCAATTTCCCCCCAGGGGGGGGCAGAAAAACGTAAACATATTGCCAGCCCGCCTGGAAGCGACCCTTGCCCAAGGGGTCGCTTCCTAAAAACTAAAATGAAATCCCTGGTGTCTAGTGGGGGCATTGCCGCCGCACGATCGCGACGCTGTGCGCGATCGTGAGGCAGAAATGCCCTGCAAAGAGACATCAGGGGAGAGGAAAATCTCTTTCCTCTCCCCTGATGCCTCTTCGCTGCCCCAAACCCCCGCCAGCCACGGAAAACCTACCTCCTCTCTCGGCGCTCAGGAAGCAAATGACTTCCCGAGCGCTGGAAATCCCTGATGATGTCAGCGCGCGCTGTGCGCGCTGATGTCATCAGGGATTCCCATGGGGGGGGCGGGGGCGGCAGCGGAAGCTCTTCCGCTACCGCCCCCAGCGAAAAAAATGAAGATCAGAGACCCTCAGGGGGAGCGCCAGCGCTTCCCCCGAGGGTGGGGCTGATGACGAGCTGGCCTTGTCATCAGCGCACCACAGGGAAGCGCGATGACGAGACCACCTCGTCATTAGCCCTGAAGGGGTTAATAGTTCCTATGAAGTGTTATTTTATTTCCTTTGTTCATTCCTTTTTCCATGGAATTGTGTAGCAGTATCATTGAGTGGCCATGTGTGGTGTTTGACCTCCTCCAAGGCTGGATTGGAGTATATTTGAGTCTGTTTTTTCATTTGAGCTTGTTTTGACGCCTTTAGAAGTGTAGTAACTTTAGAAGAATAGCATGTGGATAATAATGGTCCTACTCACTTGTGGCCAGGTGTTCATATTGTATTCCCCCTCTTTAAACCCCTCCTTCAATTTCCTTAAAACACTCCCAATAAGTAGTAAGTAATTCCGATTTCATTTTCCAACCACTCGACCTCACATTTACTACAACATTTATATCTATGTATACAGCGATCTCTGCTGCATTTGTGAAGATTTCTACAAAGAAAACATTGGAGAGGATGTGGCCTAACGGTCAGAGCTGCCGGTTTAGGACCTGGGGAGCCAGGTTAGAGCCTCTGCATCAGCTCAACATCCTGTGCTTCTGGGCAAATCACTTAATCCTCCTGTGTCCTCCAAAAATAAATGTGTCCTTGTGTAATGTAACTTGTGGTGCTCATGTAAAGCGCCCCAATATCTTCGGGTCGAGTTTGTGCTATATAAAACCGCCAAAAAAAAAAAAAAGAACGAAGGCATCTGGCTGTAGGTTTGTGCAAAAAGAACAGTTGATGGACAGAATGCAGAACAATGTCATACATTCACCCCAGTACAGAGATCTGAGCATAAATCCATCGTTTTTTTGCTGACCATACCATTTCAGTTTAGACCCAGCCATATGCAAATCAGTCATGACCCTGAACCCAATGGGACCAGTCTAGCCCGAGCTGCCAGGTCAGGTCCTCCTTGGACTGGAAACAAGCATCCAAGGACCAGTTTCGGGCTTTCAGCCCTCAGCAACCAGGATAGCCTGACTCCAGTGGCAAAGAGAGCAAGGGACCCACGTCTGGGCATACCCATACCACTCAGGGTGACAAGTGCAAAAAGAATGCAGAACAATGTCAGACATTCACCCCAGTACAGAGATCTGTGCCTAAATCCATTGTTTTTTTGCTCACCATGCCATTACAGTTTGGACCCAGCCATATGCAAATCAGTCTTGACCCTGCACCCAATGGAAGCAGTCCAGCCTAAACTGCCAGGCAACGTCCTCCCTGGACTGGAAACAAGCATCCTAGGACCGTTTTGGGGCTTTCAGCCTTCATCCGTCAGGATAGCTTGACTCCAATGGCATATAGAGCACGGGACCCACGTCTGAGCATACAAGTCCCACTCGGGGTCACAAGTGCAAAAAGTACAATTGATGGACAGAATGCAGAACGATGTCATACATTCACCCCAGTACAGAGATTTGGGCCTTAATCCATTGTTTTTTTGCTCACCATGCCATTCCAGTTTGGACCCAGCTATATGCAAATCAGTCTTGACCCTGCACCCAATGGGAGCAGTCCAACCCAAACTGCCAGGTCAGGTCCTCCCTGGACTGTAAACAAGCATCCTAGGATTGGTTTTTGGCTTTCAGCCCTCATCCACCAGGATAGCTTGACTCCAGTGGCATGGAGAGCACGGGACCCACGTCTGGGCATACCTGTCCTACTCATGGTGACAAGAGCAAAAAGAACAATTGATGGACAGAATGCAGAACAATGTCATACATTCACCCCAGTACAGAGATCTGGGCCTAAACCCATCTTTTTTCTTGCTCGCCATGCCATTCCAGTTGGACCCAGCCATATGCAAATCAGTCTTGACCCTGCACCCAATGGGAGCAGTCCAACCCAAACTGCCAGGTCAGGTCCTCCCTGGACTGTAAACAAGCATCCTAGGACCGGTTTTTGGCTTTCAGCCCTCATCCACCAGGATAGCTTGACTCCAGTGGCATGGAGAGTACGGGACCCACGTCTGGGCATACCTGTCCTACTCAGGGTGACAAGAGCAAAAAGAACAATTGATGGACAGAATGCAGAACAATGTCATACATTCAACCTAGTACGGAGATCTGGGCCTAAATCCATAGTTTTTCTGCTCACCATGCCATTCCAGTTTGGACCCAGCCATATGCAAATCAGTCTTGACCCTGCATCCATTGGGAGCAGTCCAGCCCAAACTGCCAGGCCAGGTCCTCCTTGGACTGGAAACAAGCACCCTAGGACTGGTTTCGGACTTTCAGCCCTCATCCACCATGGTAGCTTGACTCCAGTGGCATGGAGAGCACGGGACCCACGTCTGGGCATACCTGTCCTACTCAGGGTGACAAGAGCAAAAATAACAATTGATGGACAGAATGCAGAACAATGTCATACATTCACCCCAGTACAGAGTTCTGAGCCTAAATCCATAGTTGTTTTGCTCGCCATGCCATTCCAGTTTGGACCCAGCCATATGCAAATCAGTCTTGACCCTGCACCCAATGGGAGTAGTCCAGCTGGAACTGCCAGGCCAGGTCTTCCCTGGACTGGAAGCAAGCATCCTAGGACCAGTTTTTGGCTTTTCAGCTCTCATCAGCCAGGATAACTTGACTCCAGTGTCATGAACAACATTTTGTAGTAAGTGAGTAGTACAGCAATTGCAATTCTTTGCATATTACAAAACACATTTTGTGAATAATACTCAAAATGATTTTAGTAACCAATTTTTTGCTCAGATAAAAATGGAATGACACATCACATACCATATGTTTATGACATTTCTCTTTTCCAATTCAACTGAAAATAAATGATAGGGAAAACCCTGAGTCACATTCTTCAAAATAAGTTTCTTGATGTTTAAAGCAACTAAGAACTTCAAGATGGAAAGAATGCAATCGGGCTGTACTGGCCATCCTCCCAGTCTGGCATTTCGTGGGTAGGCTGCACCGTAGGTGGTTGCTTTCATAGGAGGATAGACTGCCATCACACAGTCATACCCCCATGGCCTCGCATGGCCTTAGTCACAGCTTTTATTGTGGACTCCGAGAAGCACCATCATCTCTATTGTCCCCTACTAAAATGGAAACCACTATAGAGCACAGAAAATAGTTAATGTAGCTCTGCCTCCTCACCACAGGTGTCTCATCTTTCATACACACCATGGTACTTACACAATTTCGAATTCTTCCAACCCTGTGAGCTTGATCCTGTCAGCTGGCTAATTTTGAGAGGATTAAGCCAGTCTAGCCTGCACACTGTTTTGGGTTCCATCGTAGGGTATGCCACATATTTCTTCGAAATGATGCTTACTAGGAATATTCCTACTGCCTGAGCATCTGTGTAGGTCATCTCTACATTTTTCCTACTTGCCTAGATACACATATATGGGCACTGTATATGCCCATCAAACTGTTAATTATGTTATCTCTCAATATCAAATATCCTTTAATTGTTATGTATACTTTACTATACAGGCTTTTGTGTAATAATGTCCCAAACCGGACATTAAACCTACTCTCAAGATCAGTGGTAGACTACTGACAGTGAATAGGCCTATCTTGACTTTAAGAATCACCATATATTTAATTACACCACAGAAGAAATAATGGCTCACAATACAATATTCTCATGTCAGTTTTTCCTCCCACACTTTCAGAGTGCCATCTTTTAAAGCCTGCATTTTAATGCTTAAACATTGGTCTTCCTTATTGATTGATGAAATTGATGATCCTTTCTCTATGGGCAGCACTGTTGTGAGGGAATACACGGGGAAAATTCTATTGCAAGAGTTATTTGGATGCGTAACTTTATTATATTTTCTGTGTGTTCTATACCATGTACTTCAGTGTCTCAATACTGTCTTTTATATTTTTTGAATTTATAGGGATGGCAACATAAAGCATATTTGCAAAAATGTAGGGACAGATTTACAAGCATTTTGCGCCACCAAGTGCATCACTTTTCATGACGCACCTGCAGAGCATTGCACTGCCCCATATTTACAAGGACAGGAATAGCCACCTTACATGACTTTTCCTGTCCTTGTAAATATGGCCCCTTTACAAGCAGCACTTTGCGTGGAAGGGGCGTTCCATGGGGGTTGCTGTGGGTGTTCCCACGCAACACCCACAGAACCAGACACATTTCCAGATTTACAAGGAATCGTAAACCTGGAAATGTGTTAGACTGCAACAAGGAGAAAAGTTTAATTTCTCCTTGTTTTTTTCTCTTTCAATGCGTGCTGCATTCTGCAGCACGCATTGAAATAGTAAAATCCCTGTTGTTGTTTTTGTGCAGAAAAGTACCCCTTCCTGCACAAAGACAATCTCCCCATGACGCAGGCATCCTTACACCATGGTGCAAAGGTGCCTGCGCCGGTGCATGCAGCTGTTTGTGCGCCAGCGTAGGGGAGAGTACAGGAATGCGAAATATTGTAAATATGTTGCATTCCTGTGCTTTGAAAGTACCGCAGTGTGGCGCAGCCAAAGGGCTTGTTCTGCCACGCTGCGGCACATTCTTGTAGATCTGCCCCGTAATACTTCCCATCATCAGAAAGGTTTCAGTTTAACTTGAGAGATCACATTATCGACCCATTCCATGGCATCTCTAAGATGACTGATCCTTGTTTAATTCACTCTGAACACTTGGCCTCTTAATAGGATTATGGAAACCCTCGATGTTCCAAGCCATTAATTAAAGAAATTTACAAAATAGACACGTAAATACACTGAACTGCAGAAGTTAGTCATTCTACTCCCAAATTAGAATTATAATAATGAAAAACTGGCAGTCGGGAAAATAAACTGTATAAAGGGTATTATTTCAAAACATAGTCGGAGCATTTGTGATTACCTCTGCACAGTATATCTAACTACGTGTGAACTACAGACATGAAATGATAGCCTTTTCATGTTAAATGGACAATAATATTCATGTAACAAATCTTCATGGGGCTATAATTTGGGCATACAAGTCAAATGTTATTAACCCGACGTGCACTTTGCATATTAATACCTATGTTTATTAATGATGGCGAAGAAAAAAAGTATTATACCCAATACGTTTCACAACTTTTCTAATGGATGACCCAGCAAGGGCCTCTGTCAGGGTAACGACGCCCAGGTTATGTGTGTGTTGTACACTGTTTGCCACTTTAGCACAGCTCTCGTCTCTGCCCCAATATATCAATCTGCACGAGTTGCTAAATAAACTCTGATCTGACAAGGTATTCCTATAAAAAAATAAAATATACTATTCAGAAGAGGCAAATGTGGTAACACAATGCTAGCCAGATTGAGAGTGAGAAATATTATTCAGGATGCCTAGCACACCAGCACTTTTACTCTACCCAATATGAATGAGCCTCAGATGCAAATTCCTCCGTTTTGAAATCTGTAACCGTTTTTGTAATTTTTCCAGTGATCGTAGTTATTCCAGGCAGTGCTTAATTTGTGAAAGAATGAGTTCCGATGCCCAAAGTAGGGTTCGAAATCCACGACCTGTGCAATTTAATGTCGGTGCGCCGCATACCAAGACTGCATAGTTCTAAAGCCACCTTATGCTATAATAAATATAAAGATAATAAATGCTTCACTTGCACAAGGGACCCTCCCTGACTGCCTAAAAACTGGGCAGGTAGTTCCCATCATCAAAAAACCGACAGCGGATGCAACAGACCCGAAGAACTATCGACCAGTGACCAACATCCCTTTACTTGCCAAACTTATTGAGAAATGCGTGCAGGGCCAACTGAGTCAACACATCGCTAAGTTCTCATTACTAGATGACTGCCAATCAGGTTTCAGAACTGGACATAGTACTGAAACGGCGATCCTGCATATTGTGGATGACGCCTTACAAGCCCTAGACCAAAATCATGCGTGCCTACTGATCCTACTTGACTTGTCATCAGCATTTGACACTGTAAATCACGAATTATTGATGACCAGGCTACGAGACAGGATGGGTTTATCTGGAAACATACTGAAATGGTTTAACTCCTTCCTACAGAACAGGACGCAACTATTCCTGGTCAACCAAGCAATCTCCTCCCCATGCCCTAACGCAATAGGGGTCCCGCAAGGCTCAACGTTATCCCCAGATCTATTCAACTTGTATGTAGAACCTCTCACGGAGATTCTTCGAAAATCACAGATCTCCTATCACATGTACGCAGACGACACGCAAATATATATGAAGATCACCTGTCGGGATGACATTGACCTAATGAATGAAACATTAAAGCAAGCGTTACAATGGCTAACAGCTAATCATCTGAAACTTAATGCCGATAAAACAGAATTCCTACTAATATCACCAGCAAGGAGTCAACCAGAGGTAAAAGAATGGGCTAAATTGGTGACTGCGTTAAACTGTACTCCGACCCTAATTAACTCAGCTAAATCACTAGGAATTACGTTAGATGAGAACCTTGACATGAAAGACCACATCAACACAATGGCCAAGAGCGCCCGTTTCCACCTGAACTATCTAAGAAAACTGAAACCCTTTATTTCAGAAGCAGATCTAAAACTGGCTATCCAATCACTAGTGATCTCGAGAATTGAATACGGCTGCACCACGTTAGCTGGCCTACCGAAAACATCCACTGCACCACTAAAAGCCTGTCTCAATGCTGCGGCAAGACTCATCACGGGAACAAGGAAATTCGACCACATATCTCCCCACCTAAAGGCACTAAACTGGCTACCCTACGAAGCTAGAATTAAAATGAAGGTGGCCTGCATTACCCACAAAGCGGTTCATTACAACACGCCTATATATCTAGCCAAGAAAATTAAGGTATCGGGAGGCAACAGACCAACTAGAAGCGCTAATGAGTTGCTACTACGACCGGCCTTCTTCCGGAAGAAAAAGACCTATGACCGAGCATTCTCCGGAGCCGCCCCCAGAGTCTGGAATTCACTCCCTCCTAACATCAGGGTGATTCAAAACACTGTAACATTCAAACGGGAACTGAAGAACCACTTGATGAGTAAATACCCTACATAGAGATACCTACTGACCATTAGTATGAACACTCAAGACAAAGAAGATCGGACTCATCATGAATAATTTGTAGATCAATTAGACAAATGACTGATTCCTGATCAAACCTTAGCTATACACTTTAAGGCTACCTCATTCATATGTGATCTCTACAATGTATCTCACACCCAGAATGACATAATTCTCTACCCTACTTGGTTTATCTATTTAATCCTTGCCACAAGCTAAACCTAGTCAACTTTTATCGCTAATTACTCATGGAATTGTACTGATAATACTATGTAACCCTACCTCACCGAGCCTGACGATATGACTATGACAGAAGCCAAGCCTATGCACCTCCTAATGCTAATGACACAGGCGTCAGGAATATATATATTTATCTAATCACCCCTGATAGCACATCGCCTACTACCTCATATATGTTTGTTGTTGTTTGCTGGTCAAGCCTATGCACCTCCTAATGCTAATGACACAGGCGTTAGGAATATATATATTTATCTAATCACCCCTGATAGCACATCGCCTACCACCTCATATATGTTTGCTGTAATAATTGCTACTATAATGTCAATCTGTAATCTATAATCTTTGTATGTTAAGCGCTCTGATACCCACGGGTCTTGTCCGCGCTATATAAAACACTATAAATAAATAAATAAATAAAATATGCCTCTTTAATCCACTGCCAGACACTCTATGCTCCTTTAGCTCACACTTGCTGGTTGCTGTTTTCTTCCTTTATGACGGGTGTTCCACCGTTCTCTTTCTCTGCTTTCTGCTTTGTGCGTTTTTCCCTCTCATGCTCTCGGTAAAGGTTTAAAGTGGACAAATTGGAGATGGTCCCCAAATATTAGTGGTGGTGGCCACCAGCTCAAATTAAGCACTGGTTCAAGGCTTAACTCCCATTATTTCCTAAAAGACCCTTCAAGTTCATCTGCATCCTAAATTAAAGTAGATTGAGAATAACAATTAAAAAAGGCACCTATCACGTACTTTGAATAACCACACCTCACAGTGTCCATAGCCGATGATTGAAATCTTTACTGATAGGAATTTTTAAAAAAATGCTTTTTTTAAAGAATTCCTTCGGACCCTTAAGGGCATTTTGGAACATTTTTTTCCTTGATACATTGCATTTAAGGAATCGCAAAATTTGCGATTCCTTCAATGCAATCACAAAATAAGGAATGGCAAATTTTGCGATTCCTTATTTTGCACCCAAATTGTTTCATACATACCATTTAGCGAAAATGGGTTAGCAAATGCCAAAATTCTGCGAATTCCGGTGTTTGCGAACCCATTTGGCCTTGATACATATTGGGTAGAGTAGCGAGGTGGACAGTTTTGTTTTAGTTTCCGTAACTTCTTATGAGGTTTTGAGTTACTTTAAAATTACTCTCGAAAATAAAGATATTACTTGAGAACGGCCGTTTAAGAATTATTCCCCCTTAAAATTCTGCCCTATACCCAACACATGAAAGAATCCATTTGAATGAGATTATGATATTTACTTTTTGGGAAAAATGTTATCATTCAAATTCATTCACAATTTGCCCTTTGAGTGTCCACAGAGACTCATCCCTGATCTGGTGCTTACTTCCTCCACTTAGCCAAGTATTCTCTTTACTTAAATTACACTAAATCACAGAATGGGGTATGATAGTCATTGTGAGTCTTGCTCACTTCTGGTTCTTAGAACAATATATATCACACATAGTTCTCTTTTGAGATGGACAAATCCATTCATGGTCGCTTTGGAAGTCAACAACAGAGCCTTACAACTACGTAGGGAACATGTTATAAAAGTAAATTTTTCTTGCAGTGATGTTCTGGCAGACTCATGATTAACATTCTCCTCCATTTCCCTGTTTCGATTTCGGGTTTATACGGAGCTAGGGAACGTTTCTCTTGTAGATGTAGCTCGCTGTTGATAGAGAATGAAAACGTACATCATCATGTGTTTATTGATTTAAACCTTTCCTTTTTAGGGAGCATCATACTTTACTTTGGCACATAGCATCTGCCTTGACTGGTAGCTACTTGAGGCCAACAGGTGCAATACAATAAACACTTGGGGGCTGATTACGATGCCAGTCGGATCGTCTTCCGTGATCCTGTCGGAGGTGGTCAGACGCTATGCTATCGCCTGAAGTGGTTGCTCCAACCACCTGATTATGATGCATCCATATACACAGACGTCCGACCGCCGCAGTCCCTCCAACTCTGCCAGGGTATTTGGACTACGGTGTTGTTCGAAAGGACCAATGAAGCTAGTCGGGGAGCGGACCGCCTTACGAACTGCCCGTCCAATTATGATGCACCTTTCCGACGAGCTGCGCAGTCCAACCACCTCATCTGAGCTGGAGGAAAAGGAGGTAAATGAGGCCAAAACCTACCTGTACACAACTCCTCATGTCCTGTGCCACCATGGAGTGGATCACACATGTCCTATTGCTGCTGTACCTGCTCAATGACGCCTTAAATTGACAACATCATGGACGCAACCGCCATAAAGTCTCACACCTACCAGGGTACATTGAGTCCTCAGCAAATCGATTTCTGCTATGAAAAATCAGGGGCATAGCTTGGCCAGTATGAGTGGGGGGGTGTGAGCAACATGTTTCCAAGTAATCACACTGGGACATATTGCCAATATATATATCATTAGAAGCAGGCATTGTAGGACCTGTAGGGGCAGTGGAAAGAGCAAGTAACGCGATTCGTGTTGCAGGACTTAAAGTGGACCAGGGTCTGCTGGTGGTTAGCACTGACAGATCGAAAAAGCAAATGAAGAGAGGTCCCATCGGAATCTCCATCTTTGACCTCACGCTAAGGATGCAAAATATTTTTTTTTATTTTTTTTTTTATTGTTTTTATTCAGATTTTACAGTCAAGACAGTGTATTCAGCAATAGAAAGCACATGACGACCTTGCATAGTATACATTTCTACAAAACGAACGCGGTCGAAAACTGCAGCGTAACACTAGAACATGGATTGGTCTTAGCTACAACCAGAAGTTACATGTACAATGCAATACAGCCTTAAGGAGGACATGAATAAGAGATGAATATGATACATGACTATCGTAGTTAGGCATATAACGGTACACAGACCAGGTACACTAGGTGAAAGATAAAAGTGGCCAAGGCAGAGGTTCGAATACAAGTATCTAGCATATATTCACAGCTTGGGAGTCCGTGTTGTCAGGCGTGGCAACTCTCAATCTGGCCCACGTCAGAAAGGGCTCCCATATGTCCCTGGGCCTGGAGGTAGTCGGCATTAGTTCCCAAAACGTGGCCAGCTGTGTCTGTCCATAGGTCACGTCTGACAGCCACGCCGTGAACTTAGGAGCCGCCGTTCTCCCCAGCACACCGCGATCTGTCTTTTAGCATATAATAGCAGTAATGCGTGCAGTTTCCGAGCAGAGGGCGCAGTATCCATCACCAGACCCAGCAAGCCACGGTGCGGGGTGGGGACATCCGTTCCGCCCAGGAACTGATTTATGGCCTCAAAGACCTCTGTCCAGAACGTCTGTAACTGAAGGCAGGACCATGCCATGTGAATAAAGGCAGCTGGCTCAAAACCACATCTCCAGCATCGAGCGTCGTCACGTAACGACATTCGGTGCAGAGCGGCTGGTGTCCTATAATACCTATGCAAGTATTTGAAATGAATCAATTGTAGCTTGTAATTTGGTGAAAGGTCAAGGAGCTGTCTACAACAGAATTCCCACTGTTTATCTGAGAGTGGGGGGTCTAAGTCCGCATTCCAAAGTTGTAACGAGTTGGGCTGTATAATAGGGGCTTGATCCTGCATTGCTGTGTATAAACGCGTGACCAGCTTACGCGGAGACGCCCTAGCTAGTATGTCTTGTAATGCGTTCAATGTAGGAGGGGCCTCAGGGAAAGTCGGGGATAGTGCAGCACAAGCCCTCTTCAGTTTGTAGTATTCGAACTGTTCCCGAAAGGTTAATTCTTTGTCAGGTGTCTCCACTAAGGGGGGGCGGAAGTTTCCATCCGGATATAAGTCTGCAAATGTACGCAATCGGACCCCATCTAGTTCCAGCAGCCCCCCTCCCACCTCCAGGCACGCTAGCATTGGGTTCCCTTTCAGAATGGCCGCAGGGGCATACAATAGGGGGAGGTTGGCTCTACGCTGCATCTTCCTCCAAACCCAACGGAGCATATCCGCAGTATCTATATCTAATCTGGGGCGGGTTACATTCTTGTATATGGCCACTTCTAGCGCCAGGGGAGCCACAGAGTCTATTTCCACAGCGACGTGTGGTTGGTATGGTGTGCGATGGATCCAGAAATGCAAGTATTGGGCTTGAGCACAGAGGGCATAGAGCTGCATGTCAGGGGCACCCAGTCCACCCTGCCGCAATGGTAGTGTCAGAAGCGCCCACGACACCCTGGCCTGGCCACCAGCCCATATCAGGGACAGTAAGAGGGTACGAAGGGATTTAAAAAAGTGTTGTTTCAAGGGAATCGGAATGTTGGCAAAGAGATATAGAAATCTAGGGAGCACCACCATCTTAGACAATGCTATCCTCCCTGCTACCGACAGGGGCAGACGGGACCAGATCTCTACCTTTTCCGCAAGCCAGTGGACAGCTCTCCCAAAATTCATGTTCCAGATATCCTGCATATTCCTGCATATCCACACGCCCAAGTATTTTACCTCTGCAGGTGCCCATCGAAGTGGGAACTCCGAAACCACCCCTGCGGTCGAGTCAGTCAACGGAAATATGACTGATTTCGCCCAGTTAATTGCGATCCCTGAAAGCC
Source organism: Lissotriton helveticus (assembly GCF_964261635.1). Lineage (NCBI taxonomy): Eukaryota > Metazoa > Chordata > Amphibia > Caudata > Salamandridae > Lissotriton > Lissotriton helveticus. The sequence goes on along the minus strand of NC_136071.1, from coordinate 569,645,233 downwards.
CACCAAATTTAATGAATTCTCTTAGGAGTGGATCTAGGTTTTCAGACGGGTTAGTGACATATAGCGTGACGTCATCCACATATAGCGAGATCAATAGACTACGCGTGCTGAAACCTATGCCCCTGGCAGTATGGTGCTGGCGAATCCTGGCGGCCAATGGCTCCATAGCTATAGCGAATAACAAGGGTGAAAGTGGGCAGCCTTGCCCGGTCCCACGAGTGATTGGGAATGGCTCCGATTTCACACCATTTATTCGCACTCTCGCTGACGGTGCAGTGTATAGGAGTTTTATCTGAGTAATGAACATGGGGCTAAATCCCACTCTAGTAAGTACAGGGAATAGGTATGACCATTCCAGTGTGTCGAAAGCTTTCGTAGCATCTAAAAAGACTGCAGCGGCCTTCACGCTAGGGTGCAGATAATGCAGAACCGCAAATATTGTTCGAAGATTGTGGGACGTGCCCCGACCAGGAATGAACCCCGATTGGTCTGGCAAGGCCAGCATTGGGAGCAGGGGTTGTAGTCTATTGTCCACCAGCTTCGCATATATTTTCACATCAACATTAATGAGGGAGAGGGGACGATAGGAATCTAACTCTGTCGCGTCTTTGTCCGGCTTTAATAATGTTATTATGAGGGCCTCTCTCATCGAGGGTGGGAGTATGCCATCCTCTAGCGCCTCGCCAAACACTTCGTAGAGCCTGGGTGCCAATTCCTCGGCATACGCCTTGTAGAAGGCAGTGGTGAGGCCGTCTGGCCCCGGCGCTTTATTCAGTGGGAGCCCCTTGATGACCTGTTTAATGTCATCCACAGTGACAGAGAGGTCCATGTATCTACGATGACCATCGTTAAACCACACCAATGCGATCGTGTCAAGAAAAGCTTGCAGATGACCAGGGTCGCCCGCTGGCTTGGTTTGGTATAGCCCCGCATAGAACTCTTTGAACTCATGTAGGACCTCAGACTGGCCTATGATAGTAGTGCCGTCCGGTTTCCTGACCGTATGTATAAAGGGAGCTGGCGACTCCTTGCGTATCATATTTGCGAGAGTCTTCCCCGGTCTATCCCCTTCTCCATAACGCCGGGCTTCGGCAAATTTACCCAGGAATTTAACTTCATGTTGGGCCTCCTCCGAATATTCTAGCAGCTTGTCTTTCAATTGCGCCGCAGTTTGGGGGTTACAATCTGCATAAAACTGCCCTTCAAGGTCCTTGATCTGGCTTTCAATACGCGACAAGGTGCCCCTAATCGCTTTTAGGACTCCAGCCTGCCTTGCTATGCATTGACCACGGATTACTACCTTGAAGGCGTCCCATAAGGTCGCCTCTGTGGACACTGAGCCAACATTTTTATCAAAGTATTCGGTTATGTCAGTTCGGATCTCTTCTCTGAAGACCTCGTCTAGCAAGGCATGCGGCGGCAGTCGCCAGCTAAAGGCCCAGGTGGGCGAGTCGGGAGGGGAGACGACCAGTAGAGTGGGCGCATGGTCAGATAAGGAACGGGCCAAATGTCGTACTTCCAGCGTCCATGTAGCAACGATGGGGGAAATAAGCCAGAAATCTAGTCTAGACCAGGTAGCATGTGTATTCGATATGCACGTCCCCTCTAGCAGCTCAGGATGCCTAATGCGCCAGATGTCTAGCAGAGCACTCTCCCCCATTAAATCACATAAAGTCTCGCGAACATGTGGATGTAGTGGCTTAGCTGCCCCTTTCCTGTCTAGTTCATCATTCAAGACGGCATTGAAATCCCCACCCCAGATGATAGTATCACAGTTGGCAGATGTAATCTTAGCCCATACATCGTGGAAGAACAAGGGGGTGTCGACGTTTGGGCCATAGATCGCTGCTAATACAACCTGCCTACCACCCAGTGTACCATGCAATATGACAAACCGACCTTCAGGGTCCGAGAACACATCATGCTCCCTCCAGTCAATCCCTTTGCGTATCAGGACGGCAACACCACTGGCGTAATTCGAGTAAATTGCAGCATGTATGTGCGACCATCTGGAGTGTCTGAGCCTAGGGGAGGGAATTGTGTTCAAATGTGTTTCCTGAAGGAAACAAATATCAATGTCTTGTCGTGTTAAATAGGCGTGCACCAGTTGCGCCTTCCTACAATCATTAAAGCCTCTCACATTCCACGTGAGAATTCTATAAGTAGTCATAGCTAGTGGTTCGGGGCTCAACTGAGCCCGTAACACCTATACATCTCAAGAATAGTTCTCCAGCTGTATATAACAAGGAGTCATAGCAATAGACAGGACCAGTCCAAACATCAGTAACATACCCGCTCCAACCACCCCCCACCCGCTGCAACCCCCCAAACAGGCGGAGACATAACCCCATAAACACCCCCATACAGTAAGTATGCAAAAACATTTGGGAACTCCCTGTGGTGGCGTGGGAGCTCCAGCAAACACCCCTGGTTGCTCAGGGTGGCTGAGTAACATGTGTAAGTCGACCATATGAACCAGTTCACGGGAACAAATAAATCTGAATATCCCCATAACCGATTCTGCCGTCCCCGTGCAACCACAGCAGCCCACCATATATCTATATGGCCAAGTCTAACGTGCAGTCCCAGCAATCCCACAGACACAGGAGGACACCCGCATGTGGGAGACGTAGCGGGACAAATATGACTTGAGAGAGGATCATGTGCTAAGAGACAGCAAATAGCCAAGTTGACCACTAGCTGCACAGTAAACACGATAGCCACAGGGGACGCAGGCAGCAGACAGGAAAGGGAGGGATAAAGCCAGTAACCTAACCACGCCGGGCAGCGCCTGACGGGGCGCAGAGGCCACCCTGCCTCGTGCACATCCCGTAGCCACCGGTGGCACTACACAACATGAAATATACGTCTCCATGAGGGCAGGAAGAGCATGGGTAAGTTCGACCCCATAATAGGCAAGCAAAACCATGAAGGCGGCAGTGAATTGCACGAAGACAGCAAATATGTAGAGTAGACACCTCAGGCCCACCCCAACCTTGGCATGGTGAACTACAAATCAGAAGTCACAAGCCTGCCCGCAACCACATCCACAGGAAATAAACAGGAAATATAAGCAAACACATTACAGTCTTAGCTGCAGTAGGTGCAGAGAGGGCAAAAGGACACGAGGCGGCGACTGCCAACCGGGAAATACAACAGCAGTAAGCAGTAGAGACGTATCTCCCCAGCAACCCCGGGAAGTGGAAATATTACAACACGGGCAACAGTAAAGTACCAACATTGAGGGCCGGAGAGGCACATGACAGGAGGTGGAGTTGAGATCTAGTTTCACATAAAAATACAGAGTAAAGGCATCTGAAGGCAGCTTGAATTGATCACGACAGCGTGTTAATCATTGTCACTGAGACGATTGTCTGCATTTCGACTCTCTGTTCTAGATGCCTTGGATCTGGAGCCACAAATATGTTTCGCAAACTTAAGTGCTGATTTTGCATCGGTAAAGTAGTGCGGCTCACCATCATGGGATATCTTAAGCTTGGCTGGGTAAAGAAGTGAGTAGGGGATCTCTGCCTCCATCAGTAGTTTTTTAGCCGGTAGGAACTCATGCCTGGCAGCCTGCACAGTTGGAGTGAAGTCGGGATAGAACGAAAGGGTGTTACCTTTGTGCGTTATTTTACCTCTCTGACGCGCCAGCCTCAGGATCACATCTCTGTCCTGGTAGTTCAGTAGTTTGGCCAATATTAGCCGAGGTGTGCCTCCTACCGGAGGTTTCGGGCCCAGCGCCCTGTGGGCCCTCTCCACCACAAACACAGCAGAAAGATGTGGGTCAAACAACTCGTGCAGGAGATCAGTGACATAGACCTCCATCTTGGAAATGGCCGTTGTCTCCGGAACGCCCGCTATGCGGACGTTACTCCTCCGAGACCTCTCTTCCAGGTCGTCATTCTTTGCCTGTATAACAGCCAGTAACTTATCCATGCTGGAGATCTGAGCTCTAGTTTCTTGCTGGAATTCATGTTGCTCCGTGTGGCGATTTTCGAGGCAGTCCAGTCGGGTTTCATGCACTGCGACCTGTGATTTGACCTGATCCATCTGCGACGTGAGGGTGTCGAGCTTGGCATCTATACTCTGCAGGCTGGATTTCATTTCGAGCATGAGCAACCGCAGATCTTAACTCGCAGCTTCCTCTGCCGGCGCGCCACTCATTGTACCCATGCTCTCTCGGTCAGTACCGGTCTGCTTTGCACCGCGTCTATTGTCAAAGTTGATCTTTGGCTGGCGAGCTTCCAACTTGCCCATTGCTCCACAGGCACGGAGACCACGACAGGACGGGACACCTTGGATGGAGCGCACACAAATCTCCTCAGCACACCACGTGGAAAGACAGTTAGTGACCCACCGCGCCAATTGCGGGCGCAGAGCAGCAAACCACCAGCACAGTACAAGTGTCCCGTGTAGCAGGGCCAGGAGCACCTCAGGCACACCTACAGTTGCAGAGCCAGATCGAATTGAGACGGCCGTGCCAGGTGCTAAGCAGTGTCTCCGTGCCTAAAGGTCTCGCTGCCAGCCGTAGTGTAAGCAGATCACGTCACACAGTTCACAAAATGGTGGCCATAGCGCACATAGCTGCTTCGAGCAGTGAGGTCGCAGCTCTCCCTAACTAGTCCAGCCGCCGCCAATATGCACCTCCGTAGCCGGTGAACTGCACCCCTCGCAGTGAGCTGGCAGCGCGGGCCGCCGAGGGTCAAGAAGTCGGGTGGGCCGGGGGAGGGGGGACCGCAGATGATCAGGCTGGGCACAGCCGTGCAACGGCACCCAAACAGTACCGAGTGCGAGGGCGAATAGCGCACAGCCAGCAACCACTCACCGCGCGGTCTCCGCAGCTGCAGCCTAAGGGAAGGCGTCCGGACAGAAGTTCAGCAAAGCAGGGAACAGCAGACTGCCTCTGCGAGCCCCGACAGCACCGCGGGCGGCGCCGCTCCCCCGCGCCCCAGCCGCGGGCAGGTCCTCGATCCCCGGCCTCACCCACAGCGCGATGCAGGGTCCCGTCCAGCCGCTCACGGCCACTCTCCATGAGGTGTACCGGGCAATGTTACTTCACACAGCAGGTCCCATAAGCTGAGATCGTAGACGCTGAAACTCTCACCACAGCTGCGTTAGCATCCACGCCGCACTCGCCAGCAGTCTGGGATGTCAAGGTCGAAGATTTAGCGGTATAAATGTAGGATTAATTCCTCAGCCGGCGGAGCTCGCTCACAGAGCGGCCATCTCGCTGCCTGGCTAGCCACGCCCCCCAAGGCTGCAAAATGAATTTAACTCTGCAGCAGTACCACCTTCCACTGAAGCAGATATAACTGCAAAGAGACTAGTAATGATCCATTCTCAGTCTTGTCATGTCAGAACTGAAGCATTATCATACTCCTATGCAATGAAGCCACAGTTGTTGCTGCAATGTCTAATGCAACTAACAACCATTGGCAAATACAATAATCCTGGCTTGTTGTAGGAGCAATGTAACTCGTTGGATCAGATATCTGGATGCTGTGGAATGACAGAAGTAGTAATATGCAATATGTGTGGGACATTATGCCAATCACAGTTGTACAGCTTACATGCTTTTAAGCCACGCCCTCATGTACATCAGCCATGCACCCATGAGAACCCCCCCAGTACAGTCATCCTACTCAAAGTCCTGTTGTATAGTGCACAAAAACACAATGAAACACATAACATTGAAGACAGAGAGTGTGTGTATGTGTCAGAGGAGACATGTAAATTATCCCAGGTAAAAATCTACAGACACTTCACATCACATGACTGAAATCACTCCTAACCAACTATGTCCTCCAGGATACATCAATCATGGGGTTGTGACATTACATTCCCCCCTCCCCCAGAGCCACAAGGCTTGCATCCTTTTTTCAAATATTTCTTTGTATGTGTGCTGCATGGGGGTGTTGAGGTGGATGCATGCTGATATGTGTGTGTGCTTTGGACAGGTATGGGAAGAGGGATTGTAGATGGGATAGAGGCAGGAGGTCAAGTGTAAAGGTGGAATTGATGGAAGGGTGCCCTGAGCGTGGAAGCCAGAGCCTGACAAGATCTCTGTAGGCTAGACATATCAGCATGAATGCCTTCTAAGTGTGACACCATCTGCATTAACTGTGGACTTTGCACCTGGATGAAATTCAGCACTGCAGTGTGACCCACAGAGATCTGTCTCAGGATGCCAATTGCATTCACACTAAAGGCAGTTGGGGATACAGGAGTAGTGGTGAGGTGCCTGGTGCAAAGGAGACACCTCCCCTCTTAGAGATGTGGGCCTGGACAACTGGGTGGGGAGCAGCAGGTAGGGTAGAGATGGAACAGGGGGTAGCAGACATGGATGTTGTGGACGCAGGTCCAAGGGGGGTCCATCACCACCAGGAAGTGGCTTCTGGAGCTCGACTCTGAAAATACTAATGTGTTGTTTGGCTCTTCCATGGTATTCCCATCACTCTCTGGGCAATTGATTCCATCTGTGTCACTGCCACGACCAGGACCACTGTGGCCAGCTGCTTCTCCAATGCTGTTAGCCCTGTAGAAATAGGTTCATTGCAATTGTGCGAACAAACTGGGCAAACAGATCCTAATACAACAAATTACACAATTGCACAGATCACAACATGTACAAGGATGACTACATTGGCTCCAAAATTGGCATGACATGCATGAATGATACATGACCTTCTCAGAGTTACACATAATGGTTTCATAATCGCAGTTTGCTCCAACTGCATGTGTGACTTTGTTCAAAATCCATCCTCATGTATACAGCCGGAGATATCATCGCCCTGTCAACTTAGGCCAGTGTAGCATACAAGAGTTAATTGCTGTCATCAAATGGGATGTCCATATGCAATACATTTCTGCCTATTCCCACAGGGTCCAGCAATCAGCAAATCAGGTGTCCCTAACCCACAACAGGTAGAACTGCAGGAAACCTGTAACAGCTAAGTTGTTGCAATATGTGACTACAAAAAAGAAGATGACATGGAAGTGCCCATTCCACATTGTCCTACTTTTCAGTTGTACAGCCCCTGCTGAAGGGCAATTCGCCCGAAACGCATTGGGCACAGATAAACTGTTTACAAACATTGTTATGACGTAATAACACTTGCTACGAGTGGATGAATGAAAAATTGAAGAATAACATATAAAAATATGAATATCAATTTGAATAAAGTCATCTTAAACAAATCGAAAAAGAGGATTTGACTTTGTATACCGCTTCTTCGAGTGCATAAGGGAGTCGCACCTCTGAAGTCAGAGGATAGGGCCAACTTGTAATCATTCCACATTGTTCACACTTCCCAAGGGACACTTTCATATCTGTTCACTGCCAGATGAAGCTGATGAAAGCTGCACAAGTAGCTTGCTAAGCATCACATTTCGTACAGAAAAGTAGAATGGAGACAATGTGGCTCAATGTGGTGTAAGGGTTCTGCACAAAGAACCATTACACATGGGCCTGCATAGGGAAATCCCTAGTCAAGATTGGTTCTGGTGAGCACAACTTTTTCCCATTGCAAATCTCAATGACATTAGAACAGTGAAAGTACATGAGGCTTAGGAAATATTCAGTCCATAAAGAGGCCTTACTCGTGTCCAAAAGGGATGGGACTTCACTGTATCTTCCTTGTCTTGCAAACACAAATACCAATGCAGCACTGAGTCCAGACACACACATATAACCCCATGTCAGCATGTCACTCCCTGATGTATTTCACAAGCCAGTGAATGACCTGACACAAATGCACATGTGCATCACACCTACCTGAATACATCCTTCTCAATGGCATGCAAAATCACTTTGCCAGATAGCATTGTATTTCTTCCTACCATGTGTGTCATTTCCAAAACAAATTGACCTAGCTAATGACACCCATCAATCTCATTGTGTATGTGTGACCCACCCACCCATGTCAACACAGCCCTGCATGTGGTTACACCTACTCTGTATCCACATCATGGAATACTATTGTCATGTACACATTGGCCCACACATACTCATGTGATGGAATCAGAATGAAAACCTTGTAGACACTCAGATCATGTATGGCACAATTGTACATATGACAGAACAACAAGCAAAGGTACACATGCCAGCATATAGGCATCAATACAAATAGCATCATTTGTGTTAGCCACCTCATCATATAGTACATTCCCCACTTACCAAGGGGAAGTAGTGCTCAGTGTTTGTATCCAGAGTGCATTCTATGACATGACAAACAGGAGTGGTCCACCATTACGAGACACAGCAGTAAGGGTGCATCACTCCAGACACAAGCATGACAACTGTCACACATGGCATCAAAAGAAAATGTAGGTTATCTCTGATATTAGGCAGCCATGTAGTTGTTCAACTGTGTGACTGGAGCCTACTCAGTTTCTGGTCACATAGACAATAGTCTACGCTTATCACCATGCACCTACTACCAGACCTACACATGCAACAACTCTCCCATTGCATGGGACATGAGTCACCTTCAAGGTTGATAGGGAAATAGCTGCCTGTAATAATAGATAGATGGTCATGCAAAATCTTTCACTCAGGCCAATACACACCTACTAGTGGCTGCCGTTCGGCTTACAACTGCCCATCAAGCTCCAGGAAAGCCACCACCAGTATGCGGGCCATTAGGGGGGTCAGGGTCCAGATCATGCCCCTTCTGCCTTAGGAGGACATCCCCAGCTGGACCCCTACGATCTTCAAGGTCCAGCGTCTCAGGTCCTCCCACCTCTGTCAGCAGTGAAAATTGCACCAACGAGCGAGCCCCCAGGGTCCGAACGTGTCAGGCGGACCCGTTCCACATGGACAACCTATGATGGGCTTTGAGCTGTATAGATGCAATAGATGAAGAGACAGAGTATCTGCTTGAGTGACACAGAGGTTGTAGACATCTGGCATACCCATTCATCAATAGTGCACACACTACATCTGTAATGCACACATACTGAGCATTACAAACACGTGCATACACACTATTGAAGTCATCAGAGGACTACCCTCAATCCTGATCATGCCCATGCTGACTAGGCCAGCCTACTGACATCACGTAGTCCTGGGCCACACCACATGTGCTCTGGAATAAGTTACCATGTAACACAGCACACCATTGTGTCCTCCTGAAGGGAACAGTACTTGTGCATCACTTGACAGACACTTGAACAGTCTGGACAAATGACTTGATTCATACTGTCCAAGACATCACTTCTACCATTGCATTGACTACATTTCAAGACTTGGGTCACAATAAAAGGGCTGGCATGTGTCTCACTGAGAGCTCCTACTTTGAGCATCAGTGGAAATGTGATCTCCTCAATGGGGTACCACAATACATTTAAATGTGTTTGTGTGGTAAGTCCAGCCATCACAGGACACACCGTATGCCATATGTGGCAGTTTATACAGGATAACATCAACATACCAGTGTACATACTGTCTGATTGATCATTCTTACACAGTTGGTGATGCACTACTGAACTGCACTGTAGATGTAACCAGCTATCTCCAGTGTACATGTTTCACATCAGCAATGTTCCAGTACAATGCTAGCATCACTAATAGGATAGTAAAAACCAGACATGTGGGAGTAAGGGGCCTGTCCTAAGGCAATGACACACAGTGACAATATGTGTCCATAGATAGTAGGTTCGATCTGAAGGTCTCACCATGTGCCATTCTAAATGTACTAATACTAGGTGTGTTTTGGCCAACTCCTTATCCGGTTACAGTAATTTAGGGAATGGTAAACAGTCTAAATATCAATTTTTTTATATCGACAGGCAAAAATATCGAGTCAATAATTTTGGAGGTACAGAATATCGACATCAAGAATATCAACTACCAGAATATCGACCTGAAGGTAAGAGATATTGTTTTTGTTAATATCAAAGTTAGTAATATCGATAGCAAAAATATCGATGTTACTAATATCGATATTAATATCAGTGTTATGTATTTTATTTTATATGTTTGTTTTTATAATTTTTGTTATTTATTGTACTAATTGTAAAATATATGTATTACATTTTTAGAAGTTAGTAATAATTTATTTTAGTCAATTATGTGTTTGAGTACCGCAGTGAGTTGTGGGTTTATAGGAGAATAGGATGAGAAGTAATTTAATTATAGTAAATTAATTAAATATTTTTTAGGAATTATTAAATATTTTTAATTACATTTTGCGTTTTAGTTCTGTAGCGGGTTGTGGGTTTATAGGGGAATAGGGTGGGAAGTAATTTAATTGTAATTAAGTAAATATGTCATTTTTATTTATTGGTATTGATAAATATTTTTAGGTTGATTCATTATAAATTGGTAATTAATTTTTATTAATTGTTACATAATTTGTATTAATTGGTAATTCATTTGTTTTCATTGGTAATTAATTTTTATTAATTGTTTAATTGGTCAATATATTAAGTGTAATAATTTAGTAATGATGTGTGTTGTGAGGTTATAGGGTAATAGGGTGGGAAGTAATTTAATTGTAATTAAGTAAAACAAAATTAGTGTTGAATATTTATAATTAAATTATTGGTAATCAATTATTAATTGGTAAAAATGTTTAATAATTATTGTATTTTTTTAATGAATTGGTAATTAAATTTGATTTTGTAAAATGTATTTGTGTTAATCAATAAATTATTGTAATTAATTATTAATTGCTAAATGTTTTTTAATAATTATTGTTTTTGCTATAGATTTTTAAATTATTTATTTTATTTTTATTTGTGAAGATATGTTTAATAATTATTTAAATACATTTATTTTAATTGTTAATTAATAATTGGTAATTATTTTTTTAATTATTTCTTGGTATTGTTAATTAATTTGTTGTAAATTAATAATTAAATTGTTATTTTTTACAGACAAAATATTATTTTAATTATTAGGAAGTTGTTTTGACCCCTATGCTATCCAACACTTTCCCTATTGTTGCACCCTTTGGGTTTGGAATAGTAATTTTAATCCCTACGCTATCCAACACTTTTCCTACTGTTGCACCCTCTGGAGTTGGAATAGTAATTTTTACCCCTACGCTATCCAACACTTTCCCTACTGTTACACCCTCTGGAGTTGGAATAGTAATTTTAACCCCTACGCTATCCAACACTTTCCCTACTGTTGCACCCTCTGGAGTTGGAATAGTAATTTTAAGCCCTACGCTACCCAACACTTTCCCTACTGTTGCACCCTCTGGATTTGGAAGAGTAATGTTTACCCCTACGCTATCCAACACTTTTCCTACTGTTACACCCTCTGGAGTTGGAATAGTAATTTTAACCCCTATGCTATCCAACACTTTCCCTACTTATGCACGCTCTGGAGTTGGAATAGTAATTTTAAGCCCTACACTACCCAACACTTTCCATACTTTTGCACCCTCTGGAGTTGGAATAATAATTTTAACCCCTACGCTATCCAACACTTTCCCTACTGTTGCACTCTCTGGAATTGGAATAGTAATTTTAACCCCTACGCTAGCCAACACGTTCCCTACTGTTGCACCCTCTGGAGTTGGAATAGTAAATTTAACCCCTACGCTATCCAACACTTTCCCTACTGTTGCACCCTCTGGAGTTGGAACAGTAATGTTAACCCCTACGCTATCCAACACTTTTCCTACTGTTGCACCCTCGGGAGTTGGAATAGTAATTTTAACGCCTACGCTATCCAACACTTTCCCTACTGTTGCACCCTCTGGAGTTGGAATAGTAATTTTAAACCCTATGCTATCTAACACTTTCCCTACTGTTACACTCACTGGAGTTGGAATAGTAATTTTAACCCCTACGCTATACAATATTTATTGTTTTAGTTAATGCAGTGTCTAATTTATTTAAAATTATTTTCTAAACTTTGTTATATATAGTTTTGATATTTTTATTTATATTATTGTTGTATGTGTATGTATGTATTTATAAATTATAACATGTTTTTTAACAATTGATAAGTTATTAGAGTAATTAATTGTAAATATTATTAAGTATATATATTATATTATATATATTTTTATTTATTTTTCATATTGTATGTATTATTTATAATGTTAAATATATTTTTAAGTATGTTTATTTTAATTATATGTATTATGTATTTAATTGTATATTATTTTTAAACATAAAAAAACTAGATATTGTTTACGATATTTTTTACAACGATATTTTTGCACTTATCTCAATGTAGGTAGGACTTCGATATTTTTGACGTCGATATTCCACCTCCGATATTTTTGACGTCGATATTTTCGGCGTCGTTATTCTGTCAGTGATTCTTAGGGAACATCTGAAGATCAGCATAACTACAAGGAGAATACTCTGTGCCTCAGTTCCATAGTCACGATGACTCTGCGACATCCCTGGTCATGGACCACACTGGGCACAACTCATTGTCAGGGTTTACTCTCTGCAGCCTGAGCATGCGGATCCCACATGACCATCACATGCCTTATTTTCCATACCTAACAGTACATCTTGTAGTCATCCTATACATGGGATGACCTTTGGGGGTCACTCTGAAGGGGTCACTGAGGTAATGATATCTCTGATGCAACAGTTTGGTGAGGCCTGATCTGTGCTGAGTGATATGTGGAACTGTACACATATCTCACATCATTCTCACCTGCTACTTACAGGATACATACACAACTTATGTTGTTAGGCCTATGCCTTTCTAAGCACATATGCCATGAATTAAATAGCAAATTCATCATAGGCAACATGAAATCTATACATGCATAAATATGTGCATGCAACCGGTTTATGTATTAGGACTGCTTACACATCACTGTGGTGATGTGAGGTTCTCAAAGTACAGTGCCCCATTAACCATGACAATATTGTTTTATGTAGGGGCCACACTATCTAAAATATTTTACTCTGATGTCAGTCAGTGACTCAGAGTAGAGCCTCTATTAGCACTACTCACCTGCACCTCTGGTGAGTGATAGAGCTAGCGATAGAGGGGAAGGACCTCTTTAACAAGGATGTCCAGGTCCTCTGGTGTGAAGGCAAGAGGCCTGCAGCCTGTACAATGTGCCATGATTACTTCCAGAGGTGGCAAACAGTAGCTAATGGTGAGGAGGTGGTGTTAGTGGCGCTGTCTGGATGCAAGTGAGTTGATTTTGAAACCACAATGTACATCTACAACACATAGGTGGTCTTATGTGTAGACAGACACAGCAATTGGATTGTGACCATCACAATATCCAACGTTAGCCTATGGCTGTGTCCACCCTGGATAAAGCTGCCTACTGCGTGGTTGACTTCAGCCCGCAGTAGGCGATTCTGTATGTGCCATTAGGGAGGTCAGACATCGTCATGTTAGTGTCTAATACCACATTGACAAGTGATGTTCTAAGTGCGTCTCCACCAACAAATATGTTGAAACATGTTGAAACATGTCCCTTGATGTATGACCCATTGCTCTGCCTATACCAATACTCGGACATCTGTGTAGTGCAATAATGTGCATCAACACACAATTACCACGGTGCACTGCACACCGGAGGTGAAGGTAGTAATGTGTGCAATGCAGACTAAACAACCTGACTGTGTCCATCATTCAATTTAAGTTTGTATGATATGCACAGTGCTGTTATAAACACATGTGGAGTCTAGATTGGGGATGTTAAGTGGAACTTGCAGTAATGGCAATCATTCCCATTTAGAGGGTGGACTCCCATATTTATCAGGAAAATTAATATCTTTCTTTAGGCTACCACCTGGAATTGCTTCTCCTACAACAGTGGTTAATGGGGGAAATGTCTCCTACAGATCATTGTCCAGCATCCCTTCCACTTTCTTCATCCAAAATGTTGATATGTATGCAATTGTATATTATGCAATCATGATGTGAAGTGCTGTGTACTGCTAACATATGCAGGTATGTTTGGTCACATCACTTTTGGCTGTGTCTTGGTATATGTTATTGTGGACACTGTGACCAATATCCATAAGTGTTTAAATTCCACACATAGGTACACTGGCAGAGGGAGGAGAGAACAGCCTCTAGTGTACTGGATGTGTACAGACCATACCACAATGGAAGAAAGAGATGTCACCAAGAGGGTTTGTCTTAATAGGCAGACAATACAAGATGTATTCACCAGTTGGATCCCCATTTTCCTCCTTGAAAAAACTATCCCACATCACTGCCACCAATGCCAAGACTCATGGCAATGCTGCATTTCCTGGCCACAGGTTCCTTTCAGAACACTGTGGCTGTATCTATTGGAATGTCACATCCTATGTAATGTGTCGTGCTACGTGATGTGCTTTCAGCAATGATGAGACATGGACAGCTACATACAGTTTACCAGACGTGAAGATTTGGCCAATGTGAAGGGTGAATTTTAAAGATTTGGTTGCATCCCACATGTGGCACCATACCCCAGCTGATGTCACAACTACTTCTGTGGAGGGCCTAGCTTGTTGGTGAGCATGATGTGCCCAATATTTGTGTGTTTGATGTTACGCCATACCATGTGAAAGTGTGTGACTAATTTTTGCACATGTGTGTGCCTTCCATCTAGTTGACTCAGCGTATTCCAACCCCCCATGGTTTTTGACACTGCAAAGGAATCTGACAACACCAGCTGGAGTGCGCTTTAATGAGGCTCATGGAAGGACAAGGAGGGCAGCGGAGCGGGCTTTTTGGCTCCGGAATGCTAGATTCAGAAATTCAGAAGTCTAGACAGGACTGGGGGAGCCCTCTTCTACTCAGGTGTCAGATCACCATTCCCTGCTGCATGCTCCATAACCCTTGCACCGTATTTGCACAGTGCTAGCTTTGTACAATACAGGTATAAACACTATTGGTAGTAGATTTAGCATTGGAAATCATGTGTACTGTGCAGTGTCAATTGATCACCATTCAATCCAAATCTGCTGGGTTACCTTCATACGTTCCTAATATTTAATGTACACACTTCATATGGTGGCACTCATGGCCTCATTCTTTTCAGTTATATAGACCGGGGCAAGTTCAGGCTAAGTAGGCAGAGTGCAGATGTGTCTGAGCAGAGCATTGTGTGTAGAGTTCTCAGTCCATATGGCCTGGGGGTCAGTTGTGACATGGCTGGCATGTGAGTATGTGCAACCAACTATCATGGCTCTTGTTCAGAGTTAGAGGTACAGGGCCTCATGGGAGATGTAGTCATTTCAATCACTCGTACCCCACACTTGACCAATGTCTAACAGCATGTGAGGTAGACATCAGTAGTCACATAGCTGACAGGTAAATATGGGCCAATGGAATTAGTACATCTTGTTAAGTGTACAAGCAACAGAGCCTCGTGGTAGATGTAATCATTTCAATCTCTCGTACCCTACCCTTGACCGATGGCTAACTGTATGTGAGATGGACATCAGTAGTCACATGGCTGACAAGTGAGTATGTGCAAGCAACAAACAGTGGTGCCTCTTGTTGAGAGTTAGAGGTACAGGGCCTCATGATAGATGTAGTCATTTCTATCCCTTCTACCGCACACTTGACCAAAAGCTAACTGCATGTGTGGGCGACATTAGTAGTCACTACATTCAATGGACAAGTGAGTATAGAGAAATGGAACTAGTACATCTTGGTAAGTGTTAAAGCAATAGGGCCTCATGATAGATGGGGTCATTTCAATCTCTTGTACCCCACATTTGACCAATGGCTAACTGCATGTGAGGTGGACATCAATAAACAATAGCTGACAAGTGAGTATCTGTAAACAACAGTGGTGCCCTTTGTTCAGAGTTAGAGGTACAGGGACTGAAGGTAGTTGTAGTCATTTCAATATCTCGTACTCCACACTTGACCAATGGCTAACTGCGTGTGAGGTCAACATCAGTAGTCACATGCCTGACAAGTGTGTATGAATAAACAACACTGGTGCCTCTTCTTCAGAGTTCAAGCAACAAGGCCTCATAGTAGTTGTAGAAGTTTCAATTTCGACTTGCTAATGCTAGCAAAGCTGGTTTATGTTACATACCTGTTTGCAAAATGCTGTTGTCCTGGGCCATGATATTAAATATTGGTACATATTATGGGTCCTGGGATGATGAATTGATGATAATGCACTTACAGACAGCATTCTCACATGTGGGATGAAATGGAGATTGATACATGTGATCTTATGTGCAGGGCTACTGATTGTAACTGACCATCCCACATCTCTGATACTTTGGTTACTGCATATTGGAAAAGTAGATGGACTGCAAGAGCTGAGATGTGTGCTAATGGGACATTGATATGTTGTGACAGTTGGTGAGATGTTACTTACCAGTCTCCATTCTACCAGGAATTTCTGTCAAGCCCTCAGAATGCAGGATAGTGTGCACCCCTCCTAGTGTGTACATTCTAAGGGTGGGCCGAGAGGACCACCACCAGTCTTCTGGGTCTCCAGGTGGTACCTGAAGGACAGATTCTTCACCCTCATCCTTAGGTCGTGTCGCCTCTTCCTGATGTGTTCTTTTGAGTGCAGGGTGGTGCCTACAGCATTCACTTTGTTGACTTTACTGTCCCACATTTCATTCTTCCTACTGAGAAGAGTTTGTTGTACTTGAGCTCCAAACAATTGTGGCTCTACTCAATTGATTTCATCCACCATGGCTGACCAGCCAGTGTCAAAGAAAAGTGGATTTTTTTGCAGATATCAGGTTTATTAAATAAAGTGGGTGATAGTAGAGAAAACAGAAAATGCCTTTAAACCAAGGAGTTATGATGAAATAGTGAAAAAAACTTGTTTAGAGTGTGTGTGCTGCAATAGTGTGAAAAGGGCTGCCTTCTCTCACCAACAATGTCGTCCATTTTGCTGTGCTGCAGTGTAGTGGCAAAGGATCATGGTCGGGGATGGGGTCTGATTTACAATGATATTTGGAGGTGTGTTCACTTTGGCAATGGACATCAGCTGTACAGATTTTTGCTACATTCAATGGGCACGGTTGCTGTGCTTTGCAGCCGCCGCAGCTCACTAGTCTAGCGCCGTCACGAAACAACTGACAACGGACTGCGGATTCAACGCTTTTCTCATAATCAGCTTGGCTGTGGAACCACAGCCCTTACGGCGTCGGAGTACCTATCGCCAACCTATCCTAAGGCCGCGGCCCATGCAGTGACGAATCCGACTGCTGCGACCCATGAGAAGAACACTGAGACTGTGGATGCATCGTAATACAGTGGGGGAAACTTTGTGGCCTCGTGATCGGAATCGGACCGCAGCCACGGCGTCAGACGATCGCTCCACTGGCATCGAAATGAGGGCCTTGATTTGGTGTGCTCTATATTTTGGACCTTCAACAGATCTTTTCCTATGATGAAGCCATGTAGGAAATGCCAAGAGAACCTATATATCTTAAATATGTGTTCTTTCAAATGTTTAAATGTCATGAGTCTGTCTATTTTTAAATAACCTCTCAATTGTTCTCCTCCTGAGCTGTCTCTACACATTCTGCACTGTCAATATTATTCATATCACTGTTGACTTTTTGTTGGATGCTGTTCTCAGAGAGCCTTGTTTAATAGCCTAAATGGGTGGTGGCCGGGCTGAGCCCAGAGCTTTCTCATGAGGAAGGGAAGTGATTGATGGTTATGGAAATGGAGAGAGGGGTGTGGGCTGTTGTCCTAGGAATACGGATAGAAGTTTTTTCGGTGATAGTTAAAAAAGTGGGCTTTGGGGAAGGAAAGATTTAATGGAGTTGAGGAAATGGATAGTTTCACTTGTACTCTTCTGCTGCCCAATAAATGTTCAAGTTGAAAAAAAATGAATGGCACATGCCAATGGGTCATGAAAATGTATAAATCTAAAGTGTCAACATGATTGAGAGAGATCCCTTGCCCTCAGTTCTGAAATCATGTGCAGAGCCTTGTGCCAGTAAACTGTGTGGTGGCATGAAAGCATGCAAATCTCCGGACATCGATGAAAAGAAAACTATAATTGCTCAACAATACATTTTTTTACGTTTTAAAGAGAGAGATTATGAGATGTTACAAATGCAACACGATGTGACAAGAAACATCAACTAACAAAACTGGATTGAAGGCTAATCAAATATTGAATAATCAAATAAAAAGAGAAAAAAACTATAAAACTAAAGGAGGAGAGACGAGAAGTGGGGGCGATACACCTAATATGTGTATATCAAACAATTAATCACATAAAATAATAACAATGGTCTTGTCAGTGTACAGAAATATATAAACATTCTTAAAAAGGTAATGTGCAATCTAAGAAACACCATTAAGTCAAGGAGGATTAAGAACTTCTTCAGTGTAAAGTGTATGAACTAATGGATGTGTTGAATATCTATCCAAGAAATGTGTAACAAGTATATAGTTGGAGAACTAATACTATAGGGTGAATATGTACTGCATCCAATCAATGACTATAAAATACTGCAAACCACCATGCCTAAAAAAATAATTGGGTAAAATCTATCCAATTTTTAGGCAACTGACAGCGATAAATTGAGCATTTATACATTAATAGATATCCTTTCCCGTTCCTTGGATAAGCTTCCTAAGAACACATTAATGAATGAAAAAGGTCCTTTTGAGTTCCAGACTTGTAACCAAAATGCATGTACCAGGCAATAAGTAAATACAAAATGAAATGTTTGTATGTGGTGCGTGACATGACCAACAAGCGTCAGTGAATTGCGGATACAATTTATGTAAGGAAATATGGGATATGAAAAGCCTGATATATACATAGAAAAGTGTTTGCGTAGTATTTGTTGCACAAGAAGATTTTCTAAGTTTCATACACATTTCCCTCCAGAAAGAGATAGACCACACTATTTCTAGATCATGCCCTCAATGAAGTAAGGTATATGATTTGGATCTAACAAGAGAAGTGCGCTGTTAATGATCATACATACTAAAAGCTGTAGGAACAGTATGTAAGAGATTATGTAGGCATGGACTAGAAGGTAAAGCAATATCAGTGTAAGTTTGAAATTGATCATATGTATCAGTTACCTGCTCAGCCCAGTAACATCGCAGGCCCGTTCATTGCACCGCCTATTCTCCTGTTGACTAGCTGGGGTGGGACTCGGTCCTACGGCATTCCTAGCACCACGGGAGGCAGGAACAGCCTTCCCAGTGTTGTAAAGGCACCCCATTTCTCCCGCAGCTCAGGTGAGCTGCTCAAGGCAATCCAAGGCCCGGTCATTCACCTCCTGTTCTCCCGTTGACTGGCTGGGGTGGGACTCGGCCCTCCGGCATTCCTAGCACCACGGGAGGCAGGAAAAAGCCTTCCCAATGCCGGAAAGGTACTCCAGCACTCCTGCAGCTGGTTACCTGCTCAGGGCAATCCAAGGCCCGTTCATCGCACCGGCTGATCTCCTGCTGTCTGGGTTGGGACTCAGTCCCCCAGAATACCTAGAAGTGCGGGAAGCAGGGATTACCTCCCTGGTGCCATAAAGGTACTTCAACACTCCCGCATAGTTAATACCCTCGATTCCAGACTGTGGGTCTGGACATTTTTGCAAAGGGGTGTCCGTCCAATTGTAATGATAATTTGTGCAAAGATTCGAAAATATGTTTACAAACCTTCATGGCTAGACTAGTAAAACTTGAAGAAAGTCTAGCAGCCCTTATCACTCGAGGGGTTGTTACTAACGTGGCTGCTGGGGGGTTGAAATCAGCGCCCAATACCCAGTCACTGAGGGAACTTATACTGCAGGGAGGAGAAGGGGAGGCTTCATGGGGAGACAGCAGGTCCCTTTTGACCAAGGCCTCTTTGCAGGCCGGAATCACTAACAGAGGCTAACCTATAAAGACCCACGTGAGCGGGCAATACAGAGTATGGGACCTATCACCCTGATAGAGTCCACTGATGGGGGGGTGGGGATCCCAGGAGCAGGAGGAGGCAAGGGTTCACCATGACACATACGCTAGATCTCCAGTCAGGTGCATGTCCATATGTTATAAAATTGACGGACACCCCTGAACTGAGAGGGGCTCAGCTGGAGACAACTGAGCAGCTCATGACTAAAGCTCTCCATTGACTGACAAGATCTACGAGGGGGGCTGGTGACCTTTACAGAGACATTATTATGGCAAGGAAGAGTGGTGTGGGTGGGTCAGTCCCCTAAAGTACTAGCAGGTGATTGCATAGTTCTTCATTTTAAAGATCGCAGGGTGGTGGGGAACCTACTCTGGGTACTTTCCAACACACCTTCTCCAGGGTTGAGGACCCATGTCCTCCCCTTGGGATATTTTTACAGACCTATCATCATGATAGCCCCTGAGGGGAAGCTTTGTAACTCCGCACGCTACTCTCCTTCATGTTATTAATCCAGCAAGATGTGAAGTAAGGGTTGACAACCACTTTAGTCTGCTGGAAGATTTAGAATCCTGCCACTAACTGCCTAAAGACCATTTGCCTCCCCCTCCAGGTATATTCATTGCAAGAACATGGGTCGGATAGGGGGGGAAAGAAATGGGTAGTCAACAGCAGGTTAAAAATAGCTACCTAGAATGTAGCAGGTCTAAAACAAAACTAGGGGCCTCATTTATGAAGCTGTGCGTCACTTTTACGCCGCCGGTGCGTCATTTTTTGTGACGCACCAGTGGCGTAAAAAATGCACCTTGTTGCGCCATATTTACAAAGTGACGCATCTAGGTCGATGTGTCACTTTGTAAACCCCTGCGCCATATTATACCTGCGCCCGGTATAATGTATGGAAGGGGGGCGTTTTTACGCAAGGAAGGGTCATGGAAGTGACGCAGTAAAATCTATTAGATTTCACTGCGCCATTACTTGGCTGCTAATGCGTCAAAATCTTACACCTGCTTCATGGCAGGCGTAAGACTGACGCAGGCACTAACAACATGGGACTTGCCCATGTGAAAGTACACATTGCTGGAGTTGCGTCACTTTTGTGACACACTCCAGCAATGTGTCACTTTTGCGCCTACAGATACGTCAGAAATACTGAGGTATCTGTAACTCCTTGCGACATGATGCGTCCTATTATAAATATGACGCATCAATCATGACGCAACGAGTGCGCACTGAGAAGTGACGCATCGCTGCTTTCAAGCAGCGATGCGTAATTTCTCATAAATGAGGCCCTAGGAATATTAGAATGGAAAGATTTTGTAGCAGTACAGGATATTCTGTGTTTTCAGGAAATGTGGGCAGCAGGCCCGATATTCCTGGCTGGGTACCGACCATTTCAAACCACAGTAGTGCCTTCCACAATGGGAAGAGCAAAAGGTGGAACTGTAACGCTAATAGCGAATACACTAAGTTTAAATGTCAAAAAGTTCTTTAGCTCTTCCCCTTGCTTCCATATTCTACTATGTAAAGGTTTAGGTGATAGGGATTGGTTATTGATTAATTATTACAAAAATAACTTTGGAGGGGAATTGGCTTTGCTGGTTGGCTCATGGCAAAAGAAAATTATCACCATTGTGAACACACCAAAACGTATTATTATCATCTTGTGGTTGGGTGATTTTAATGCGCACTATTGTGAGAATATGACCAAACCTGTGTGTGGAATAGTAAATGCTGAGGGAATGTAATTGCCCCCTTTACACATAATGAACACAGAAATGTGCTTAATAGGCTTCGAATAACCATGAATAACCATGAATCTTGCGGTAATCAATAAGCCTGATCCCGACATAAGATTATTCCCAAAGACATTCAAGATCATGGAGCTTGGCTCCACCCTAGATTTCATATTAGTCTCTGAATCTCTTTGGAAGAGAATAGCCCAAGTAGAACCAATCTTCTCCATATATAGTAACCATGCAGCCCTGGTTTGCTCTATGGAATGGGAGGTTGGTAATAAGGCTGATGAAGACAAGGTGCCTAAGCCAATCTTAGCAAGGTAGAATGGCTGTTTACTGAAGTGGGATAAGATAAATTAAGCAAGAGTTGTGCCATCAATAATTTCAGAAAAATTGAGTGAGGTACTGATATGTTTAGATCCAAATTATAACTGGAAGGTCTAATATGGTTATTTTCTGAGATACAGGTGGAAATCAAAAGCAATTTGTCTTGGTCCTATTCTCCAAAGACGATTCAGTTGGCCAGCTGGTTTGATGCTACATGCTCAAGGACACTAAGAAATGTGCCTGCTGCTCTTAGAATGTTCACAATAGACCATAGACTGGTATGGTGTGTACATTTGTTATCTAGAGAGTTGCGGAACGTCAGAATAAGGGGCTTGAGGGAGGAAGCATGGGCGAAAGTAATTCAAGCAGCTTCCACTTAACACTGTAGGGATTTTTGGAGAATGATTAATGTTCCCTTTCTTAAAGATGATAGCGACCTGACACTAGATGCCCATGTTGGTGAGGAAGCCTGGGTGGCTCATTTTGAGCAAATTTTTGAAGTGAGCTGATGCGTCCCCAGTCTCTCCATCTAATATCCTGCAGGTAACATATAAGGACACTGGTTTTTGATTTGCCAGAGGTGAGGTGTGAATTGGCCCAATGTAGTATCACAAGGGCCCAGGTCCTGATAGGGTCCAAATAGAATTCTTCTTAGACCATCAAGAGCTTTGGGCCCCACTTTTGACCAATATTTTTTTTTATTCTTTATTTTTTAAAGAATTTTATTGAAGGTAAAGCATGTTACAGTGTAGGCATTCAATTGTATATTTGGATATCTAATATTTCGCAGAGTACAAACATGACAATGGTTCGAAGAGAATGTGTGTTAACTTAGTAGTTATCCGGGCATGCAATCACCATTTATAGGCTGGCATGGGCACAGATGTCATAGAATCTCACAGTCATGGAGCTAATGGTCGGACACTGTCGGGGATTACGCAGGAGCTTTCGGGCAGCAGGATCCGGGGTTCTGTCCCATGGGCATCAGGGTGTTAATCAGTGTCATCTGATTGATGTAGGTATGTCATCAGGGGAGCCCAGATATCATGCGGCCTACTCGCCAGAGGCATCAGGTTCCAGTATTCACTCAGGTGCATCTGACAGTGTGCTGCATCTGCAAGCCAAGTTTTAGACAGTGGTTCTGGCTTGCAGTCCCAGGGAATCGCCACCTTACGTCTGGCCAACACCAGCAGTATAGTGATCAGTCTGCGGCTAGCATCCAGGAGCTCCTTGACATATCCCAGTAGGCATGTGAGGGGGTCAGGAGTGATGGTATTGGAGGTGATAGCACTAATAATTTCCACACTTCCTGCCTGTAGTTAGCTATCCTCATGCATGTCCATGCCAGGTATGTGAAGGTTGCGCCAGGGGCAGAACAGTACGCGCATCTCACATCTGCAAAACGGCCCATTCTATGAAATGCCATTGGGGTACGATACAGTCTGTGGAGAAATTTAAAGTGTATCAGTTGCAGTCAGTAGTTGGGGGAGTGTCTTTCGGTCTGGTGCAGCAGTATTGCCACTGTTCTGGTGATGGTCCCTCAGCTAAGTCTGCCATCCATGCGCAGCGCACGCGCTCAGTGTCCATCAGGGAAGTCACAAGTGTACGTGCATACAGCCTGGTGGCAAGTTTACGTGGAGGTGTAGTGGTGTGGATGTATTTGAGTGCTGCATTTGGCGATGGGGAATCTGGGAATGTTCAGTTAATGTTTCTGCAGGTCTCTCTGTTGAGCGGTGTGGTGCTTTTGGGGAGAGAAAGGAACTGCCCATTGGGGTAAAGGTCTGCGTTAGTGCGTATACCCAGTGATGCAGCCTGGGGTGCCATCCCACTGATCTGCAGTGGAGGGAAAGTGGGATTGTTTGCTAACTGCATCACTAGTGCATATAGAGCGCTGTCCCCAGTGTGCCTGCGGACACCCTACCACACCCAGCGCACACACTCGACTGTGTTAATTTCTCATCTAAAAGCCATATATGGCATAAACAGTGCCCTCTGAAGCGGCCAGGGGGAGGCAAGGTCCGTCTCGACTGCCATGTGCGGTTGGAAGGGCTTTGGGTGCAACCAAAAGTCAAGGAAACTAGTCTGGGGAAAGTGTCCATAAAGCTTGAATTTTGGAGCTCCCATTCCACCAAGCGAGAAGGGTAACATCAGGGTTTCATAGGTGATGCGTGTCTGCCGACCAGCCCATATTATCGTGATCATATTTGACCGTAGTCTCTTGAAAAAATTAGAGGTAAGAGGTATCGGAATATTCAGAAACAGGTATAGTAGTTTTGCCAGAATGACCATTTTGGCTACCTTTGACCAATATCTTTAATGCTATAAGTAAGGTGGGTCCTCCAGCCTCCCGGAAAAGTATGATAATAATTCCCATCTTCACAAAGTGGGGGCAAGACTCAACCTCAAAATTATAGTTATCACTCTGTTAGATTGCACTGCAAAACAGGTTAGAGGGTTGGGCTAGAGAGAGGAAAATTCTGATACCATCTCAGTATGGTTTCCAAAAAGGCAAGGGGACTATAGATCAATGCCTCAATCTGAGCTTGACTGTGGCCAAATACACTATAGCAAAGCCTGGCAGATCTGTATGGCCTTTATGGATCCGTCAGCTGCCTTTGGCTGTGTTACCCACTCCAAGTTATGGTCAATTAGGGAAGATAGGGGCAGTGAGGTGACCATAATTAATTTTATCCAACAGATGTATACACATGCAACCACCTGCATTAGATATGGTAGGGATGGGGAGTGCACAAGGACTTTTGTGCTTAAATAGGGCACAAGACAGGGCTATGTCCTCACCCCTTTCTATTTCAAATCAACATTAATGGGTTTCAGGTAGCCGTGAACGAGTCTATGAAAGATGTGCCTATTTTTAATGCAGTCGCCCTCCCAATTCTGCTTTATGCAGAAGATGCAGTGAATAGCAAGAACTGCAGTGGCCCTGCAGAACCTTATAGAGGCCTACTCAAAATCTATGAAAAGTCTGGACCTCTGTGTTAATCAAGCAAAATTGTTTGTATTAGTGGCAGGGGCATGCCCTAACAAACTTCCGGGATTTCACATAGAGACACACAGGCTGGAAGTGGTGGACACATTCTCCTACCTGGGAGTTCTTTTCGATCAAAAGCATTCATGGCTAAATATGGTGCCTAATAGAGTCCTTGTTATGGAAAAAAGTGTAACAGCCATTTTCAATCTTATTAAGAAACTCGGGTCCAAAGCTATTGAGGTAATAAAAAAAGGTATACACGACGCATGGTGGAGGGGTATGACAGATGCCGGCAATCGATCCTTTACAAGGAGCAGAGGATGCATTTTTATAAAAAGCTACTTGCTCTTCGGCGCAGCTGCTCAAATTATAGTTGCCATATTGAACTTAGTGCCCCATTTCTTTCTGATGTTCTGCGGTTAGCCCCCATTTACTATGGCGCTCAATCTGGAGGAGGAACACTGTCAACCTGACCCAAAACATCATCAGGGTATGCCCCTACCTACACCACATGCATAAGGTTCCTTGGTTGCAATATGTGAAATGCACTTTGGGAGCTTTGGGTTTGGAAGTGTTATATTTAAACTCATCCACTTTATAGATCATGTCCAAGATGGAAGTTAAAGAAATATTTTTAGCAAAGGTAGTGTGTGAGAGAGAGGAATCAAGTTGACTAAAATCCTTAGTAAGCAGTACCTTATCCCATCACACAGGTCAATGAATCAAATTTAGGGGCCTATTACGATGTCAGTCAGAGTTTCCTCCCACCGACATTGTGGCGGAAACGGGACAGACCAACCTCTGGTTGGCGGTCAAAACCACCTAACACCTAATTTTGAAGTGACCGCACATGGTGCAGTTGCATACTCCCTTTTTCTCTGGGAGCTTGTATTAGGTCTGTAAACTGGCTGCAACATAAACTCCCATTGAGAAATGGGAGACTGTGTTAAATCCCTGCACCCCATGGTAGGTATCTCAAGGTGTTTGCCACAAGATGCAGGGATTAACAGAGGTACCCATCGGTTGCCAACCGGAGGCCAGCAAGGCAAAGGGGCCCCAAACATGCTTTCCGACAGGTTTTTAATGTCAGAAAAGCTGGCATGGAAACCCTGCCGGAAACCGTGCATTGTAATATGGATGGCATAAACCTCCATCCATATGGATTACGGTCTAGTTTCAACTGGCCGAATGACAGGCCACTTTGAATTCCGACCGGCTGTATTGTAATCAACCCATCAGAATTGAAACCGACGATGATGGTCGTAAACAACCAACATCGGCATCGGCCCCTTAGTGTTTGTGATAAATCCTCAACACCGGTTCATCTTGCTGAGGTGTCTTATGAATTACATTCCCTTGATGATGGACTTCTCAAACAATAAGTACTCATTATAGATCTGTCAGCCTGTCCTTGTGATATTTGGTTAGCCCAGTCTGATTTACATATATTGTTCTTTTGCAGTTTTGAATGATCTCCAAAGGAAGATGTTCATTCTCCCTCTTTTGCTCAAATATATGTTTAGGCAATGTCGTCCAGCCCTTTATTTTCTTAAAAAACAGAGTGATCCATTTGTATGTTTCTCTGGTCTTCCCTGAAAAGATAAGAGAGCCAACATAGAATGGGAGACCTGAGATTAGTAGTTGTGTATTTATTAATTAATTGTGATGGTGTGATGGCACTGTGAACTTTATAAAACTTCAATGATTTTTTTCTTGGTTTTCTTAATTGTTTTTAAGCTAGGTTTTTAAATATGATTTTTTCTCATTGCTATTAATTATTTTATATAATATGTATATTTGGAATGTTGTTACTATCTCGTGTACTTTATATGCTTTGGAAACATTTCGAAATAAGGATTCCTGATTGACTGATCGACCAGATTCAACAGAGGTTAGACGTCTGGAGGAGGCCCTGAATTTGGCCCAGCTTAAACAATGGGTCAAATCCTCAACTCATGTAGGGGGGCACTTATTAGATCTAGCTTGATATTGGAATGTCCTGCCCCCAGAGTGTGACGTGGTCGGACCACGGGCTGATTTGGTTTTCCTGGGCCTTGGAAAAGTCTGCTGGGGTCGGGAATTCCCTTCCGAATGTGCATCCTCAGAAGATCAATCTAGCTACTTTTTCAGACATACTCTCCCGTGAACGACCGTTCCTAGGTCCCACAGTGGGGGAGGCAGTGGGACACTTCAATGGGTGGCTGGAACAGGGGGCGACTGCTTCAGTGAATCAAGGCCGTATTCATAGACTACGCTTTTCCCTCTCTCAAACTTGGTTTTCTCATGCCCTCTGCGAGTTGAAATTGGGGTGCAAGAAACTAGAACGAGTGTGGAGAAAAGGCTATCGCCCTGAGGCTAAGACTGCCTTGCGTATGGCCCAGAAGGAATACTATGCTGCGATTAAGGCAGCTAAAGGCGGCTACTACGCAGGCAAAATTACCAAGGCAAACAATAATAGCAAAGACATTTTTTCCATTGTTCAGAGTTTCTTATCACCCTGTGCCGCTCAACCTTTGTTGCCATCTTCTAAACAATGGTGTGAAGAGCTGTTGTCTTCCTTCTCTGAAATTTTTTTTAAAATCCAGGAGGATATGGTGGTTGTCTGTGACATTTATAAGTCCTTTCCAGTGTTGCCGTCCGTACCCATGCCCAAACTGACAGATCAGTTTGTGGCTTTTTCTCCGGTTGGGGAGGAAGATGTCCTGACAGTTCTTAAATCTTTGAAGTCGGGCTCTCCCACAGACCCGTGCCCTGCTCGGGTGCTTGGGGCGGTGGCTGTGATGGTTTGTAGGGACGTTACTCAGATCGTTAATATCTCTTGCTCCACGGCTAATGTTCCTATTGTGTGGAAGCAGGCGAAACTTCTGCCGCTCCTCAAAAAAGCCGGGTCGGATTTAGCTGCTCCGTCGAGCTATCGGCCTATATCCTTGCTACCGGCCCTTGGCTAAAATTTGTGAGAAAATGACCTTCCGCCAATTGGATAATTTTGTAGAGTCTTCTCAAGCTTTACATCCTGCCCAATCGGGCTTCTGGGCTGCCTATAGTACTGAGACGGCCTTGGTTGAGGTTTCAGAGGCAATTAGGGGGTGCTTGGACGGAGGTGGAAGAGCAGTTCTGGTTTTACTGGATCTCTCTGCCGCCTTCGATACGGTGCCCCACGGGCTTCTACTCTCCAGGCTGTCTTCTATCGGCATCTCGCGGTTGGCTCTGGACTAGCTAACGTCGTTTTTAAATGACAGGATGCTGCAAGTCTGGATGCCACCATATGCTTCTCAGCCAAAGTCACTTTCCACAGGAGCCCCCCAGGGGTCTACATTGAGCCCCCTGCTTTTTAATTTGTATTTGACTCCCCTGATCTATCTAGCAGAGTTTTTTGGGGCAAAAAATTATGGCCTATGCCGACGACACCCAACCTTTGTTCACCTGGCCAGACAATAATTTTGATACTTCGGTTGTGCAGGACTGTCTTACCTCAGTCTTTCGTTGGCTGGCCCAAGCACAGCTTAAATGTAATGAGGAAAAATCGGAGGTCCTCTTCTACGGAGCCTTTCCAGATAATTTTAGTACCCTTCTCTGGCCTGGTGACATCCCCTGTCCAAAATCCATGGGTGGCCCGGCTAGGAATTTGGGAGTCTGGTTTGGGGATAATCTCAAATTTGAAGACCATATCAGAAGACTTACTGGTGTCTGCTTTGGCACCTTAAAAACCCTGAAAAGATTCTTCCTTTTGCTCCCGAGAGATGCTAGAGAGACAGTATCGCGGGCGCTCATTCTCTCCAGGTTAGATTATGCAAATGCGTTGTTCATTGGCATACCTGCCTATTTGATCAAAAGGCTGCAGGTGGTGCAGAACGCGGTCGCTAGACTCCTGTTCAACATCCCTAGGAGGTCGAGCATCCGCCCCCACCTGCATAGCCTGCATTGGCTCCCAGTGACGCAACGTATTCTGTTTAAGGCTCTTGTTCTCTCCTTTAGGGCCACCCATGAGCTTGGGCCTCAATATTTAAGAGAACGCTTTTCCCTGTACATCTCTAACCGTGCCTTGCGATCTGCTAACCAATGCAGGATGGTCATCCCCAGATTTAGATATGCCAGGCTGGGAGGTCAGTCTATATCTGTTCTGGCGGCTAGAGCTTGGAACACCCTTGCTCTTTCGCTCCGCTCTTCCCAGAATGTTGCCATCTTTAAGAAAAACCTTAAAACTCATCTGTTTAAAGTAGCCTTTTAGCTGCCTCTCTCCCCCTCTGCATGCCTTATCCTCTGCCTACCGCGCCAGGATACTTCCGAGTAACAGAGCGCGAAACCCTTAAAATAAAAAATAAAAATAAAATAAACACTGATTGATATTAGAGATGGTGTTTGTTAATAATCACAACTTAGTTTTAAAGAATAGTGGGAGATCAAAAAGAAGTTGTGCTTGAGAGAAAGTCAATAAGAAGTTATCATGGAATAATTGATGAACCCTTATTAAACTTGTATTTCTCCATGTTTTCCAATAAATACATTTTGTATTGAGTAATATGAGCTTATTCCTCCATACGGTGGAATTTAGGAATGAGGAGGTATCTATTGGAGTATGTGAGAGTATTGGTTCAAGCAATTTGCATCTATGTTTAAGAATGCGAGGAGATATATTATGTGACTTACATGCAAAATTCAAATATTCTTGAAAAGAGAAAGAAAACCTTTTTTCAAATGTGTCCATGAGGATAAAAGTCTAAATTATCTGATATCCAGAACACAGTTTCAATAAGAAAGGTGTGTGATAGTTAAAAAAATTGGGGCCATTTGCTCAAACATCATACTTGATGGCGCGCAGGTTTACCAGTTCAATTAATCAAACTCACCTGGGCCCATAAACATTCATACACTAGAACCAGTAATCCTGCTTCTACTTACTGCCTATCAGGATTTTATTTTCTCAGGCCTAATACCTGTACAGCATGACTTACCAACTTTTGTCACCTATGCTATAAGTCCTAGTGATCAAAAAGGGAGTTAGCATAATCGATAGCAATTTAATAATTTACCTTTACTGTAATAACCACATATTCGGGAGAGGTTTTAAACACTTTATCTATGCAAATTTTTGATGAGTCAGGGGCCACAACAGAGTGACCAGAAATTTGACAAGTAAGAATATAATTAATAAGACATAGAGTTTGCAAGAAATTATATTAACACCTTTAGACATTGGTACCTGGGAAGGGTGAGAAAGGGAAATAGCACAAGGACATACCACATAGATTATATTTACCTATAATGGTGTGAAGACCAACTATGGTCACGGGCTGGGACAAAGTAAAAGGCTCATGACTAATCAGGTGCCAATGGGACAGGATAGGTGCAGATCAGGACAGGTAACCTCCACTAGTGCAACACCAGCGTCACACCCCTCTCTAAAGCAATTTGGTACCCCAACAGGGTGATCAATAATTCTCCCTCAGCACACCCCGATTGTTCTGACAGAGTGTTCCGCCAGCGCCTCTGCTCTCGATTCTCCTTCCGCATACGTTGGGTCAATGACAGGTCTGCGACAAATCGGACAAATCGTAGCATTAATAGTTAGGCAGAGCGAACAAAGTTTAGTTATAAAAGTAGCAGGTGCATTAATGTGTGAGACATGAAGCAGCCATCTTGGCATTAGTGAGCAGCTGCAAAGAATTCCTTCCAAAAGCAGAGATGTGTCACACCACATAGATGTGGCAGACGCATGCGCAGAAAGGTTCCCGCGTTTTCGGCGGCCATTTTAGGACACTTGGGTTACTGTTAGTAAAAGCACATTGTCAAGCTTCCCCATCTTACTAGAAATGTTGTGTAATGCAAATATTAGTTAACAAAACATGTTGATTAATTAATTTCATGTTATTTCGAGAGTCCAAGCAAGTTTCTTTTACATAGGAAACCTTGCTCCATCAATCCCCTCTTTGATGGTATTTTATACCATCACTAATTACGGAACCAGATGCCAACTTTAGCACTCTCCCAATTCTATTTCTTCTACTTCTTTAGGAGTTATTTTTCTCTTCTCTTTTGGAAACCTTTAATTCTTTTGTAAATACCCTCCTTTAACTCCCCCATTTGATTTTCATCAATCTTTCGCTTTTTTCGTTTCTCATTTACTGAATACCACTTTCTGTGTCTGCAGCATTTGCACCAAATAATTATCACTAATATTATTAGTGATATCCCCATTATTGGCATCAGTACTGAAGGTATCAATGCACTAAATATATCACCTACAATTTCTGCAAAACTAGCTCTTTTATGTCGTATTAGTTCATTATTGTCTTCATTGCTTCCAGTGATTCTTTTTACATGATATACTTTCGGGAATACTATTCCGAAATAGCAACTCCCATACCAATGATCAGGCAGCTAAAAGTAAGCATTGTTTCCACAAATATAATAGACTCCAGGAAATACTGAATCAGTTCCCCCTTTTAGTCCCCCAACCCCCAATTATCAGAAAGTTGTGTTCACATTCATTGGAACCAATGAATACATTGTTATACTCAGTTTTCAACATATTGAGTCAGGTTTTCCCCTTCTTTTCAAAGTCCAGAGACATAGCAGCATGAGTCTTGCCATTTGCCATAAATTCTTCCCTTTCAGTCCATTTGGGTATCTGAGGTTTTGGTTCAGTGGCCTTTCTGTGGAAATCCTGTCTCCTTTTCTCTGTTAAATTCAAACATATTTTCTCTTCTTCATGTAATCTACAAGTTAAATTGTCTTTGTGTGCTTTGGCTATATCTATTGTTTTCATTGTTAGAAACTGTGAGTCTCTACTGCTAAGGACAGGATTCATATTTCTGCATATAGGAATTTTAGAAAAAATTATATCTAAGTTAGAATATTAATACTGTAACTTTCCAGTTCTATAAAACAAACTAGTTAAAATACTACATGAAATACCATATGTCAGTGGTAAATGATGGTACGTAACCCCTTCTGCTACTGATGTTGGTAATTGCATACAGACATAGCAATCACTAGCTTGCATTGTCTCTACATAGTGCATTTATAGATTAGCAAATACATTCAAAACCGACTCATTTCTATTTCTACTATGATGTCATTCTATCTCATATGGTGCTTCTAAATCTAATCTGTCTTGTTTAAGGTTAGCTACCTTTCCATGTACACTAGTGCCATTTTGTTTATTAGCAGCCGTCAAGTAAGGTATTGCTATTGTCAGTCCTAGCCATACTATAATCACTATCAATACAGTACATATGCATATTCTACAGCATGTCTTTATACAATTTGTTTTCGAGATTCCAGTAACTCTAGGTTCAGCCATTTTGACTGAGGAGACTTAGCCCCTATTTGTAAAATTTAACACAGAATATAACTGTGAATTTATCTCAAAATGGTCTTTCTTCTTCGATAAATTCATCAGCAATCAATTCTTCATCATGTTCATCACTGATTTCCAGATTCGTGAAATCCTCGAGAATCACGTAAGTCCATTCAGCACCCTTGAATTTATTGTTCAGTCTTTTCAGGCGTTGACTTCTTCTTTTTGGTTTACTTGTCGATGGTTCAGTTTGACTAGATACTTCGTCCACTTGTTCAGGTCATTTATTGTTACTAAGCGAAATTTCAGTCTTTTAACAAAACCAGGCCATTTGTCACCTGTTCTGAGTCTTTTAGCTGGCACTGTGCTTTCAGTTTCTTCAGAGGTTCTTTTGTTTTCTTTGAGTTGTGGCACAATTCTATTTTCGTCGTCTTCAGGTATCCTCGCTATCTGACCTTGTCCAGGGCTTATTACTGTTGACATATCTGCCTGGATGGGTTCTTCTATACTAATATGACCTTGTTCAGGATTCTGCTTTGTTGGGCCTGGAATTTTTTTCTTCTTCCTGAACACGTTTTACTATTTCTGTCTGGTCCTGCTCAGGTCTTGTAACTTCTTGATTGTCTTCTGCCTGTGCGTTTTCTCTAGTACCTGTCTGCCCCTCCTCAGACACAGGAGTTCTGATGGTTGTTTCATCGGTCTGAGTATGTTGCTCTTTCCTTATCTGGTCCTCCTCAGGATTACCTTTAGCTTTGATTTCAGTAATCTGAGTGTGTTCTTCTATTCCTGTCTCATCCTCACTATCACTCTGACTATCTAGATACATTTGGCTGCTTGTTCTTATTCTTACTTCATATCGACCACTGGAATCCATTCATCTTGACTGGTGCTCGATTGTTCTTCATCAACTACTTCAGGATCAACTTCTTGAGGCCCTTCAGCTGCGCAACCTTCAGCCTCTACTTCATCAGGTTCTGTTACTTTTTTTAAATGGCTGGAATGGATCCAGTTTGGGATTCCCTTGCTCTTTACAGCTGTGGCGGTAACCAATATCACTTGGCGTGGTTCTCCCCACCTTGGTGCTAGGCAAGATTCCCGGGTGTGATCTTTTACCACTACCCAATCTCCAGGGTTCAAGTCATGTACTGGAGTTGATTGTCTGGCCACAGCGTCTTCCCCAACCTTGTGAGAGATAGAACCCCCCTCGCTCAGCCAACTCTTTGCAGTACTCCAACACTAAATCATCAGATGTAGTTGTGTCCTTGCACACATGCTTGCCTCATTGGCCTTCCCATCAATCAATCAATCAATCAATCAATCAATGATTTCATTTGTAAAGCGCGCTACATACCGGTGAAGGACTCAAGGCGCTGAGGGGTGGTGGGTGCCGCTACTGTTTGAAGAGCCAGGTCTTGAGGAATCTTCTGAAGGTCAGAAGGTCTTGGGTCTGCGGTAGGTGGGTGGGGAGGGTTTTCCATGTCTTGGCAGTGAGGTGGGAGAATAATCTGTCGCCGGTGGTCACTCTTCGGATGCAGGGGACAGTGGCGAGGGCGTGTTCGGTAAAGCGGATTTGGCGGGTTGGAGTGTAGAAGCTGAGACAGCTGTTGAGGTACACCAGTCTGATGTTGTGGAGTGCTTTGTGTGCGTGGGTGAGGAGCTTGAAGGTTATCCTTTTGTTGATGAGGAGCCAGTGCAGGTCTCTCAGGTGGGGTGTGATGTGGCTGCCGCTATGGATGTTGAGGATAAGGCGTGCGGAGACGTTCTGGATGCATTGGAGCCGTTTCAGGAGTTTGACCGGAGCTCCTGCGTAGAGGGCGTTTCTGTAGTCCAGTCTTCTGCTGGCGAGGGCCTGGGTGACCGTCCTTCTCGTTTCGGTGGGGATCCACTCGTAGTTCCTGCTGAGCATGAGGAGGGTGTTGAAGCAGGCAGAAGAGATCGCGTTGACTTGCTTCGTCATAGAGAGGGTGGAGTTGAGGATGACCCCTAGGTTGTGTACGTGGTCGGTGGGTGTTGGTGCTGTTCCTAGTGCCGTCGGCCACCAAGAGTCATCCCAGGCCAAAGGGGTGGATCCGAGGATGGAGACCTCTGTCTTGTCCAAGTTCAGTTTCAGTTGGCTGTTTCTCATCCAGTCAGTGACGGCCTTCATTCCTTCTTGGAGGTTGGTTTTGGCAGTGTGGGGGTCCTTGGTGAGGGAGAGGATCAGCTAGGTGTCATCGGCATAAGAGATGATGTTGAGGTCATACAGACGGGCAATGTGGGTGAGCGGTACCATGTAGATGTTGAACAGAGTTGGGCTGAGGGATAAGCCCTGGAGTACGCTGCAGATGCTCTCGGTGGCTTCGGAGCGGAAGGGGGATGGTGGACGCTCTGTGTCCTGCTGGAGAGGAAGGAGGTGGTCCAGTCCAGGGCATTCTCCTGGATCCCGGCATCGTGGAGGTGTGTTCGTAGTGTGTGGTGGCAGACCGTGTCGAAGGCAGGTCCAGGAGGATGAGGGCAGCGGTTTCTCCGTTGTCTAGCAGGGTTCTGATGTAGTTGGTGGCGGCAATGAGGGCAGTTTCAGTGCTGTGGTTGCTGCGGAACCCGGTCTAGGATAGGTGCAGGATGCTGTTCTCTTCGAGGAAGCTGGTCAGTTCTTTGTTGACAGTCTTCTCGATGACCTTCGCCAGGAACGGGAGCAGGGAGATGGGTCGGAAGTTCTTGAGGTCCTTGGGGTCCGCCTTGGGTTTCTTGAGTAAGGCATTGATCTCAGCATGCTTCCAGCTCTCCAGGAAGATTGCTGTCTCGAAGGAGATGTTGATGGTTTTCCGGAGATGGGGTGCGATGGTGGTGCTGGCTTTGTTGAAGATGTGGTGTGGGCATGGGTTTGACGGGGATCCGGAGTGGATGGTGTTCATGATCTTGATGGTGTGGTCATCATTGGTGTTGGTCCAGGAGAGCAGGCGATTGGTGTGGGTGGTGGTCGTATGGGCTGAGATCTCGGTGGTTGCTGGGCTGGTCGCGGCGTCAAAGCTGTCGTGGATGTCTGCGATGTTGCAGTGGAAGGAGGTGGCAGGCGAGTCGCACAGGTCTTCCCAAGGTGGGATGTCATTGGTGTTGGACCAGGGGTTGGAGAGTTCCTTTACGATGTTGAAGAGCTCTTTGCTGTTGTGTGAGTAGTTGTCTAGGTGGTCTTTGAAGGAGGCCCCTTTGGTGGACCTGATGAGATGGTGGTGTCTGTGGTAGGCCTGGGCAAAGCACTACGCTACGCTCGCGTAGTTTGCG
Source organism: Lissotriton helveticus (assembly GCF_964261635.1). NCBI lineage: Eukaryota > Metazoa > Chordata > Amphibia > Caudata > Salamandridae > Lissotriton > Lissotriton helveticus. Next base: position 569,609,833 of record NC_136071.1, on the reverse strand, counting down.
AAGTTTGCACTACTTCGCACTACGCAAACTGCACTTAGCACAGTGCAAACACGCGTAGCATAGTGCAGCCGTCAATTTTTGCTTGCTCGCGGTCCTCAACATCAAGATGGCGACCTCTAGCAAGCAAAATGACATCCCGGCGAGACTTTTTCCTCGTTCGCGATCAGCAACATCAAGTTGCTGATCGCAAGCGTGGAAAATAAACCTCCTGGCGAGATTCTCAATGCGGGGAGGTCAGGTTTCTCATTGTGAGTGGTCGCATATGCTCGCAACTGCTCACGATGAGAAACTACCAGTCCTCGTTGAGAAAGCTGCCGCTCGAGTAAAAATCTACTCGAGTGTCAGAAAACTACAGCTCCCACTGTGCAAGATGCCGTTTTCAATGATTGCACAGTGCTGGATGCTTGTCCGCACTGTGCAATCATTGAAAACGACATCTTGCACAGTGCGAAAATGGTACTACACAGTTCGCGTACAGCTACGCGTAGCTTGCGTAGTGCGAAGTGCACTTTGCGTAGCTTCGCGAAGCGCTACTTTGCAAACTACGCCCAGCCCTAGTCTGCGGGTGTCGTTCTTGTGGGCTGTCTAGCTTTCCGGTGTACGTTCATGGATCCAGGTCTTCTCTAGCTTTTGGCAGGTTTGCCTGGAGGCCTGGAATGAGTATTTCATAGGGACTCCATCCTGAGTATTTCAGGTGGACTCAAGCCTGAGTATTTCAGGTGGACTCAAGCCTGTTTTCTTGTCTGGAATGATTCTGAGTCCCATCAAGACAAGAGGTAAAGCATCAGGCCATTCCAATTTTGCTCAATTGTGAATGCTTCACAAATCAACTGAATTAATTCATTATTAAAATGAGACCCTTGGTCTGATTCAATCGTTACTGGAAAACCGAAAGGAGGAGTGAGTTCTCTTAAAAAGAGTTTGGCTACAGTTAAGCTGTCATTCCCTGGTTGGATATGCTTCTACCCACTCGGAAAATAAACAGACGATAACATGAACATATTTGAATCCTCGACAAGCAGGTAACTGAATTAAATCAAGTTGTAATCTGATAAATGGGCATTCTGCCTTTCCAATTTTCCCATGACAAACCACAGTTTTCATACCAGGGTTCATTCGTGTACAAATTAAGCATCTCTGGCTAAGACTCTCTGCTACGTTCCTGAACCATGCATTAAACTGTCGTATATTTCTATAGGTTCTGAATCAGTCCCCCTATTCCTGACCCTATTCTGGTTAAACTAACTATCAAGTTAACTAACAGTCAGCCCATGAGGCAAGAAAACCCCCATGATGCAGATACCGTTATCTGACGCAGTCACACTCCGGCACAGGAACGTGTTATCTGATTAGGTCATAACGCTTGAGATCTAATTAGACAAGCGACATTCCTCCAGCCCCTGATAAGGCATACGACGTTCTCATAACAAATCAAACCTATGACAACCTGGAAAATCCGTGCGGCCATTGTTTTGATTTCACAGAGAACTTTAGTAAAGAATGTGCTAACGAGCAAGTCGTATGACATCTTTATTGACATATCTATGTCCATCCTTACGTCAATCTCGGCACCTTTAAGGTATAAATATTGCCGACCTTGCCCTATGCAAACACACGCGTGGTGACAAGACGGAGCAGCCATACTTGCCGAAGCAGACCCCGCTGGCAGCAGCCCCGCCTTCCTGACGCGCTGAGAGACGCGCTGCTATCTCAAGCCGAGAGACCCAGCACCGGCGCTTCTGGGCAGCCCTCGCAGGCAGCCTGGAATATCGAGAGCAGAGAAAGAGATACCATTCCTCATTCATCCTAACTTCCAGGTACAGAACTGAATAACCCCTCACAGAGAATTCCTTAGTTATTCACTTGGCAAAAACAAACTTAACTTAAACTGTAACTTTCTATTCCCGCCCACGCATTAGACTTAGGTCAGGTACACGGGGTAGGCGTATTTAGAAACACCAGTTGAGTACGTTTAGTCAAATGTATATGTGTATGTAAATATATTTTAATCATTTTAAACATCATATGGCTCAGAAACCATATCAATGTTTTTACAGTATTATTTTATACTATTGCTTTTAATGTATGCACTTTACTTAACTATAAGTATTGCAATAATATCGATCCATTTCTCTTGTACGAGAAAAGAGACTGATCAATAAATAACACCTTTTTATTGAACACGCCCGTCTCTTCCTTTTCTCTACATTCTGATGAGACTAAGAATGCACGTACTGACTGAGTAAAATAATTGCCTTGTGCTCACACGACTCTCGAGATTGACTCTTGATTAGGGGAGAGCAAAGTTGTCATGTTCTATGGTTGTCAGAAACTAAATCCCTTCTTGTCTAATCAGGGAAGTTAATCCTTCCTTGAACATTCGAGAAAGTTTCTAGCGAACTCTGAGCTTAGCTGGCAAACCCAAAAATTAAGTCTAGTATCGACAGTAGTAGACCTAGTTAACGTCTGGCCTAGGCCTTTACTGCTGTAGGTACTATTCCAATGCGCAGAGCCTATTGGGAAAATAGGAGCTACACTACATGGCGCCCAACGCGTTTGGAAAGGGCGATAAAACTAACGTAAGACATTTAGAGTAACTCAGTCGTGCTTTCTCACTCAGACCCCTTTTCCCAAATACTCCAAAGACGTCTGGAGTGGGTGAAAGGTTATATCCTCCAAAACCTCGCAGGAGGGAACTCCTATGTATGGTTCTTGGTATAGTCAACGTTGAAGGATAAACAGTTCCAAAATATTGTGCATCTAATCTTTGTTCCATAAGACACCTGATCTGCAAACAAAAGACATAAGCTTCCTGTCGGTAAAATGGCAGAGAGTGATGATGAAAGAGAGGCAGTTAGATTAGCAACTGAACTCGCAGATGCTGATGCTACCATGCAAGCAGCAGACGCGGATATAATACTCATTCCGGTCATCAAAAGGAGATCTATAACCTTAAAACTTATAGAAAATGGACTGACACCTAGAGGTGGCACAGTCATATTCGTAATCGAGGCACACGAATATCGGCAGACAGAGGTATACTATTCATGGATACATTTTCCGGCAGCAAATGCTGTAACAAAGTACTTCCACTATTACAAAGTAGAGGAACCTCCTGAAACGTACACTCCTTTCGAGGAGGTGGAAGTACCACTCAAATTCCAAGAGCATTTGCTCTTATTTGATGGCGCCCTAAAACATAACAATCACATTACAAGGCTCGGTCCTTTAGGAAGACCAGGAGCAACGTGGCCGGTCTTAGCCGGATACACACCACATCCAGACATCGAAAGAATGCCTGCAGCAGAGCTATTAATACAGCTAAAACAACTACTAAAAATTCATAGACAATTAGTTCAGTATGTAATGCGGACTTCAACAATTCAGCCAGCGATTAAACTTCCACAGCTGACCCCTCACCAGGGGAACACAAATAAAATCACACCACAGAACATCCAATCCTGCCTAGGTAAAGTTCCAGCTAAACGGGAACAAATACCATTCTGGTTGGCACAGAAAATCACCCAAATAGAGGCGGTGTTTCCTGACACCACCCCGCTGGAAAAACACAGGATTCTGACTATATGTCTCCCAATGGGAATCGCACCACACATTGAGGACTGTGACACTTGGGGTACAGTCTTTGCTTCCATCTACACAAAAACGCACGGTGTTCCATCCATTTCGGTAATACCAGATGTGCTAAAACAAATTCAAGATGAATACGGTCCAGAACCTGCTTTAACTCTTGGTATGAAATTACTAAAAGACTTCAAGCAGGTCTCGGCTACATTATTAGCCAACATAAAAGGTGAGGCAGCAAACGTGGCGATCCGCCAGAGGTTAAAAGAGACAGATATAGCAGACCAACCAGCTGAAATTGCCAGAATCATAGAAAAATCCTATGAAGAACTAGGCAGAGATAGTCAAGGTGGAATACCAGTAAAACCGCAACTGACTAGAAGTCCAGAAAAAATATTTTTTAATAATAATTCACCAAAAAAGAACTGGGATGGAAATAAACAATCCAATCCTAAAGAAAAGAAATTCCAGTCCAGAGGAAGGTCTCCGAGGCGAAGAGAGAAATCTCCAAACCAAAGACAGAGGTCACCACAGAGTGACCCCTCTGGGAATAGATATAACCTTAGAAATAGGGATAATATTAAAAAACCTGATAGATATCAAGACATTGATACACGTCCCTCTCAATCTTTTCAGAATTCCTCGCAGAAATCGGAAAGAAGAGGACGATCAGAAGAGCACGCCAAGTCCAAAGACAAGGAACCTGCTCAGCTAAAAAAGAAATTACAATTTCCAAAAAAGAAGGTAGCCAGTATCAAGGTAGTTAACAATGCCGAGAATACTGAGGACACAACTGAAAAACGGAGAGTGGGCTCAGACAATGCTAGACAGCGCAGCAGAGGTGAGCATAGCTCGCAAAGTCCTTATGAATCATCTGGAGACAGTGGACACGAATGAATACCTTCAAGTGGAAACTGCAGACACCAGAGTTAGCAAGCCCCACAAGATATACGAGATAACATTACGTATAGAGGGAGATAAGACTAGGAAAATAAGGGGACTATTTTGGGATAACCTCTCCAAAGGCTATGACATCCTTCTAGCTGAAAAAGACTGGCCACCAGAGTTTGTCAGGGAGTGCCCTCATGGCGAAGAAGTAATTATGCCTGCCTTCTCGAATCAAATACCGATTCATAAAAAATACACACTTGCTAGAAAGTGGGCAGTGGCCTTAGCACCTGCTTTATATAAAAATCATGTAGGATGGGATGAGGATTCTCCTCCTCACAAAATCCAGTTAAAATCACAACCAACTGCACAAAGGCAGTACCCAATTAAGCAAGAAGCTAAAAAACAAGTAAATGAAATACTAGATCAGCTAGAATACCAGGGGGTGATTGAAACCTGCACCTCACAAATGAACAATCCTTTGTTTCCGGTCTCCAAACCAGACAATTCGTACCGTCTAGTTTTGGATTACCGACACCTTAACACATGTTGCAAAACCTTTGCAGTACAAAACTCACACAGTGCTGCACTAATGAATAACATAGTGCGCAAAAAATACAAAACTACCTTGGACATTTCCAATGGATTCTTTTGTCAAAACATAGCACTGGAGAGCAGATATTTAACTGCATTCTCAGTAAATGGCACTCAAAAACAATTCTGTCGGTTAGCCCAGGGGTACAAGAACAGCCCGGGGGTATTCTCAGCGAGAGTAACAGAATTACTACAACTATATGATGATGATGAAGCATTATCTTATATTGATGACATTTACCTAACAGATGATGACTTGGAGACTCACTTGAAAAGAGTGAACACCATAATACTTGGGTTCGCTGCAGAGGGTTACAAATTCAACTTCAAAAAATCCAGAATTGCCCATCTGACGGTCCTATTCTTAGGATATGAGTTATCAAGTGAAGGTAAAAGCCTGGCAGACAATTTCCTAGAGAAATGTGCCGTAATCCAAGCTCCTAAAACACTAAAAAACCTACAGTCAATTCTAGGCTTCCTAAATTTCGGAAGAACATACATTGCAAATTACGCAGAAAGGGTCAAACCCCTTTATGATCTAATTAAACCAGACTTTAAAAGATCCAGTTGGACTCAAACACACACAGAAATTTTGAGATCCTTACAAACAGACATGCTAATTAAAACAAAATTAGAAACACGTGATAACACACGCAATCTTGTGATTCGAGTCATCCCAGGGAGATGCGGATTCACATACCTGACTTCTAATGAAGGAGAAAAGGTACCAATTGCATTCAAATCACACTTGTACACAGAAGCTGAACAGAAATTCAGTAATACAGAAAAAATCATTCGTGCAGTTCAAACCGCAATAGCTAGAGAAAAAGACATAGCTGACGGTAGACATATCACAGTCAGAACAGCAGAATCAGCCTTTGAGGCACTAACAGCACCGTGTAATTTACCAACAACAACATTGAATCCGGAATGGATACAATGGGTGAATTCAATCACAACGGACAAAGTATACTACTACTTTGATCCAGAACTAGAAGAATTAAAAAATCTAAAATATGAAAAGACGTATCCTCTGCCAATCGACATTCTGCCTCTACGACATTACGCCTGTGTAATCTATACAGACGGACATGCTCAACCCTCCGTTTGGGGAGAACATGCATACAACCCCACATGTGAGATTACAAAAGAAGTGTGGCGCGGAGGTAAACTAAGACCTCTATTAACAAAATCACACTCAGTAGAAACTAATTCAGAACTACAAACTGAAATAATAGCTTTGAAAATGGCGCTAGATAATGCGGATCGCAAATTCCCGACGCTTATAGTGTCAGATTCATATTACTGCGTCAAAGCATATAACAAGGATTTGCAGACATGGATTCAGAACGGTTACAAAGATGACACAGATGCACCAATAAAGCAGAGACTGCTCTGGGAACAAGTAGCTCTTTTGAAAAAAGAACTACCTAAGACTCACGTGACTCACTCACTGAGTCATCAACGTGATGGCGTTCACGTTGTAGGGAATTCATTGGCTGAAACAGCCGCAGCGGCAGCCACTAAATCGGCTCCCGTAGATCGAAAAAAGCGTACATTAAAATACATTGACGGTGAAACAATGCTGGCGGTGAAAACGTCATCAAAAGGCGACTGCTCAGCGTTACCGATCAACTATCCACTCAATTATACATACATAATGGATGCAAACTCCGTCCCTTTTGCTCGAATCCCTGGAGTGGGGGATAGAGTGATTCCAAACATGGACAGGAGAAACTTGTTAATCGCAGACGCACACATGGGCGAGGGTCACAGACACCTTAAATTAAAAGATTCTCTGGAAGAATTACAATCACGGTACTGGTGGCCAGGCATGAGCCTGCACTACACCATGTTTGTAAAAAACTGCCCAAACTGCAACAGAGATCGCAGTGGGGAGAGAAGCAGTTTAATACCTCGTCGTATCAAGGCAGATAATATTACCAGCAAAAAGAATGGCTTGCGATTAACATATACAGGCTAGTTTCCACTTATAATGTAGATCACCAGCACTCGGCTGACGTCTGGACTATTATACAAGATTTGCGAGTCTAAATGGCATATACGCTAAGAGCATGCTACGTTCGACCATTGTTTTCACTCAGGCAATCCAGCCTGGGGGGGAAACATGGCCAAATGAGCACAGCCCAGCGGGAATCTTCTCACTTCCTTCCTGAGGGTACGGGATGGTGTAAAGAAAAAACCAAGGCAGAAAGCAATCTATAATGGAAAGGATATTAGGTTCGGGAGCTGGGGGGGTCAAACATCTAATAAGTGTCCAACGTAGTCTAAATAACTTGCCAAGAAATTCTCTGAAGGGATTCAGTCCGTACGAATTATTATTCGGAACTAGGATGTTGATCTCTGACCTTGATAGTCAGACTTCAGTGGTAATAGAAAAAAGCTTTGATGTCAAAGACCGTTTGGCTATTTTGCAGGACTTAAACAAAACAAGAAAAGACCTGAGCAACATACAGTTGAAACAACAGCCAACAACCACTGAAGAATCACCACCTGTCCCAGCAAGACCTGTCTGGATTCCAAAAGTCGGGGATCTAGTCAGGGAGAAGATCGCGGTAAAGAAGGAATTTGGGCCTTCTTACAGAAAAGCAGTTCCTGTCTTGTCTGTCAACGGGACAAGATCAGTTGTACTACCGCCACTTGCTGGAAAAAAGGAGAACCGAGTTGTATCCATCGACCTGGTAAAACCACAACATGTGGCCGATAACAAACAGTAGGCCAAGTGGACTCCCAATAAGTAGCAGAACACCAAGGTTTGCTACCAGCACAGAGGTCCTATCAAAAAGGCTCATCACATTCGAAACGCCTGCAGAAGAACAAGAAGGACTATGCAACAATGCAATAGAACTAAGACCTCTGAAAACCCAAATAAAGACATTTAGCAGAGACACACCAATCTATACTGAAGTACCAAGTGAAAATGCAAGGAACAAAAATCCTGAAGCAATTGGAACAATTGACAGAACTGCATCCGGGTACTTCATCAACTTCGATGATTCCTCTGACGGCTTCAGTGAATCAAAGACACAGCCATCATCAAAATCCTTTAAAGACAAAGCTAAGGAACTTTTGAAACATCTGAAAGAAACATATCTGGTTTCTCCATGGATTGAATTTTGGGTGGGTTTTGGTGCATTTATCCTCATACTTTGGCTCATCATGGTATTTACTTTGGGACGCTTCATTGAGGGAAAATATGCTAAAATGGACACAGCAAGTCAGAACATCAACTTGGTCCTCAAACCACACACATCTTCACACGTCGAGAAAAGAGAACTTTCTTCAGAACTGTCTTCAGCCAACTTCACAGCCAATCCTATACCTGGTGGGGTAGCCTGGGACAACACTGACTATGAAATTTATGGTCCGGTCGAGATCCTGAAATATCCACACCAAATCAAGATCTCTTTGAGTGACTTTGCAAAACCAAACTCATTTGCTGATGATTGGGACTTCGAGAGTATTAACAACATGATGTCTGACTTAGTAATGTCTGCTAAATTTACAAAACATGATTATTTGCAAGGTTCTACAAATTATGATAGTATGTATTGCTATAACCATTATGGTAACCATTTTTTGCATAAATCTGCACAACCTAGAAATGTTTTAAATTATAATCAATGGGAACATTGTGCTACACCTCCAAAAGGGAGCTCTAGAACCGTGTATGACAAATATTCATATTTTTCAGGTTTTAACATAAGTAATGCTGAAACATTTTATTTTAAATTGTCAAACAAGACAGGGATGAAAACCATGATAACCAACACAAAATTGATATATTCAGATTCATTCTTTGAAAAAATGAATACATTTGGATTTGATTATTGGGACAAAAATGTTGATTTAAAAAGTGTTTGGGGTACAAAAGAATGGCAAGTACAGGGTTTAGAAGCTTTGTTTAGAGCCTGCATGATCCCAGAACGAATGATATTTTTAAATGACCCTGTTCAACAAACCACCTGTCTTGGCTTAGCCAAAATCAAAGATTTAAATAATCCGTCTATTCCAAAGCCAACAATGTTTAGCAATAACTCTGATACAGATGAAGAGATAGACGTAAACCATATATTAAACAAAAACAGAACACATCCTGATTGGAAACAATGGTTGATCTGGCCCACAGATACAAATAACTGTCAAGATAGATTCCTGAATAAAACACAGGGTTTTAAAATGACCAGGCCAGACCCTAGATATCCCCAAAGACATCACCCAGGGATAATAACAACCTACAGTGTGGGCAAATTATGCCTTCAATGGCTACAGACTTCCACACTGCCTGAAATTAAGCAACACCTAACTTTACTTACTGATGGTGCTGACTTGCGTGATTTCATAATGGGACCACGCAAACAGCGTCAAAAGCGTTTCATAGCAGCCTCTGTATATGCAGCATACAATGAGGCCTGGAAGGTTACTCAAATTGAGACAGCAGAAAGAATACGGGAAATTGACCGTATTAATTTGGAAAAATCACTTTCTGTAGTGGACAATGGGTTAATGACTCTGTCCTCCAGAATTTTTTCATTGGACAGCATTGTGTCTTCAGCAATCGATATATTATCGCAAGACTTACTGTTATTACAACATGGTCAGTCACAATTGCGTTCCATTGTACAGCTTGGCTGGACGTTACAAAATCTGCGTTCAGGCTATGTGCCTTGGCGTTTAATCAACACAACGTCACTATTCCAAATCTTTAACCTTACTGATAGACAAATCGGTATGGCGCAAAAGGGTGCTGATTATACAATCTTGAGCATTGAAAAACTAGAAAGATTACCAATGACAATGTCAGAACGACCTGTCAGTGAATGGATAATACACGGAATCATAAATATTCCAATCTCAACCTTCAGGTTTCAATACTGCCAAAAATATATACAGGCTGGCATGTACGAGAAATTGGGAAAGGGGTACCTTAAAACAACTTGGAACCTGCCCTATTCACATGCATGTGTCAGTAATAAAGGACAGAAAGTGTTTCTTAGTGGCAACAATTGTGCTATGTCACTAAGCGGCACGCTTCTGTGTAACGGAATTAGTTTGCATGGAGCCTGTGAAGGGAATTCATACAACCTTTCATGTCACCAGCAAGGCGCACCTGCAACTGAAATAGAACCATTCTTTCAAAGACTCTATAATGGGAGTTACATTCTTATTGTAGACCGCAGATGTTGCAGTCTTATGCCCGGGACTCCTTATCTAGTAACTACAACGGCGAAGGTCAAGTGCTGTGGACGCTCTTTATTCCCCAGCTCCTTTCCAAACAGGGAGGCAAGGGCATGGCCCAGTTTGAAAATTACTTCTATTCGAATAGACACTTTAAGCAGAATGAAAACAGTGCTTCTTCAGACGCCTACAAGGCTCACGGCATCAAAAGAAACGTATGATCTACAAGTCGCAAGGACGACTGCAGAGATACATACATTATTATCAACTAATTCCCCCGTACATTTCGCGGAAATCCTAAGCGAAATCTTAAATATTTCTGATGCCACTGGGGTCTCAAAGGTATTTAAGACAGTATTTTCGATGGCATTAACACCATTCAAAGCCATACTGGGTATTTTTCCAGATTTCGTCCATTCGATTTTTGGCGGACTTCCCCTGATCCTGGGACTAATTGCAGGAATCCTATTCCTAGTCCTTATTTTTCGTTATGGCAACCCATGTCACAGATCAAACTCTCGCGACAATGGAAGATACGATCCTAGCCATTGGATACCGGGACCGGATATCAAAAATCCTGAGACTCTCCCGGCTTAGAGACCTGAACATGACTTGGTTTCTATCATTTCGACCAATGTGGCAAAGGTGTGTTTTACCTGTACTAAGGTGTCTGCTATGCGGAGAAGAATGCGTGTTAGACACCTGTCTGACGCTACAATCGGATGCGCCGGTGGATGCAGATACACTGTTGGTTCCTACCAAGGTTCACGCTTTGTGCTGCCCTCAAAGGCTGCCAATCCTGATGACGGCATTCCTGGAATCTTCACCACTGCGATTGAAGAGTAGTGAAGTTCAAGATGAAAGCAGCATCGAACAGGTACGACCTTCTGTCAGCAATGCGAATCAGAATGTCAATGGAGACAATCATGCGCACGAATGCATGGTTACACCTATTTCCGACTTAGTGGAACTTTCCCATGAAGCTGTTGACAGTTTTTTCGAAAGCCTGAATGATATGATGTTCTCTCCAGAACAGAAATAGAGACTTTTGAGTAAAACTCGCACACGGCGTTCCCTGAATTCGGCCTTCAACTTTAAAAATAAAGTCACATGAACAATTTCACTCCAGTTCACGGACAGCAATTTTTTCAGCATGCCCCTTAAAATATTTTTCTACATATTTTTTCCCGGGACACTGATCTTCTGCTTAAAGTAAGAAACTATTCCTAGAGAACTAAAATTTCTATTTTTAGATACTTTATAGACTTTAGCTGCCCGCTGGTAGGTTCACAAATATTTTATTATGTGATGAAATGGTCTCGGACTTCCTTTCTGTATAGCCATATTAAGAGCCATTTCATGTGTATTTCTCATATACCGATAAGCAATAATGCATAAAAATGCGTGTTTACTTTTGCATTTAATTCATAGCTTAAGTGCATACAATATATATGACTGCAATTTTTCAGTATATTTGAAAATTTCGAAATGCATTTATGTATTTTGGGGTGGTAAGGTATACACTATACTCTATAGTATGTTGTACTATGTTATACTATGCATAGATTAGTAGATATGACCATAGTTAGCGTGGAGTGGGTGTCGTGTATTTCTATAGGTTCTGAATCAGTCCCCCTATTCCTGACCCTATTCTGGTTAAACTAACTATCAAGTTAACTAACAGTCAGCCCATGAGGCAAGAAAACCCCCATGATGCAGATACCGTTATCTGACGCAGTCACACTCCGGCACAGGAGCGTGTTATCTGATTAGGTCATAACGCTTGAGATCTAATTAGACAAGCAACATTCCTCCAGCCCCTGATAAGGCATACGACGTTCTCATAACAAATCAAACCTATGACAACCTGGAAAATCCGTGCGGCCATTGTTTTGATTTCACAGAGAACTTTAGTAAAGAATGTGCTAACGAGCAAGTCGTATGACATCTTTATTGACGTATCTATGTCCATCCTTACGTCAATCTCGGCACCTTTAAGGTATAAATATTGCCGACCTTGCCCTATGCAAACACACGCGTGGTGACAAGACGGAGCAGCCATACTTGCCGAAGCCGAGAGCAGAAACAGACCCCGCTGGCAGCAGCCCCGCCTTCCTGACGCGCTGAGAGACGCGCTGCTATCTCAAGCCGAGAGACCCAGCACCGGCGCTTCTGGGCAGCCCTCGCAGGCAGCCTGGAATATCGAGAGCAGAGAAAGAGATACCATTCCTCATTCATCCTAACTTCCAGGTACAGAACTGAATAACCCCTCACAGAGAATTCCTTAGTTATTCACTTGGCAAAAACAAACTTAACTTAAACTGTAACTTTCTATTCCCGCCCACGCATTAGACTTAGGTCAGGTACACGGGGTAGGCGTATTTAGAAACACCAGTTGAGTACGTTTAGTCAAATGTATATGTGTATGTAAATATATTTTAATCATTTTAAACATCATATGGCTCAGAAACCATATCAATGTTTTTACAGTATTATTTTATACTATTGCTTTTAATGTATGCACTTTACTTAACTATAAGTATTGCAATAATATCGATCCATTTCTCTTGTACGAGAAAAGAGACTGATCAATAAATAACACCTTTTTATTGAACACACCCGTCTCTTCCTTTTCTCTACATTCTGATGAGACTAAGAATGCACGTACTGACTGAGTAAAATAATTGCCTTGTGCTCACACGACTCTCGAGATTGACTCTTGATTAGGGGAGAGCAAAGTTGTCATGTTCTATGGTTGTCAGAAACTAAATCCCTTCTTGTCTAATCAGGGAAGTTAATCCTTCCTTGAACATTCGAGAAAGTTTCTAGCGAACTCTGAGCTTAGCTGGCAAACCCAAAAATTAAGTCTAGTATCGACAGTAGTAGACCTAGTTAACGTCTGGCCTAGGCCTTTACTGCTGTAGGTACTATTCCAATGCGCAGAGCCTATTGGGAAAATAGGAGCTACACTACCAAACCAATCCAGTCTGAACAATCTTATCATTGCATCTCTGACTATGTGTGTGTCCCCATGGTACATTCTGGCCATAGGTGCAAGCATACAATCAGGTAGCACTGGTCTCCCATCTAGATAAACTATCACACCATCATCAGGTCTTCACTGACACCCTATTTTCTCTCATTCTTTCTTTTCTTTGGGTTCTGCTTCATTTTTGTAAATCTCTCACTTCCTCTCATGTATTTACTCCTCTTAACAGCATCAGTTGGCAGCTGATTCCACATGAATCGATTTTCTTGTTTACTGCCATCCTGTATGTGGCACAATGTTGTGCCACTTGGTCAGCATAACGATTACCAGCTGTCACTATGTCATTTCCAGATTGGTGAGCAGCACACTTGACCATGGCCAATTCTTTTGGCAATTGAATGCTTCAAGTAATTCCTTTACAAACTGTCCATTTTTAATAGGGGTTCGTGAAGAAGTCATGAACGCCCTGTGCATCCATAGCTGGCCAAAGTCATGCACAACCCCGTAACCATACTGGCTATTAGTGTAAATGGTTACTCTCCAATTTTTCCACATTTTGCATGCTTTTATTAAAGCAATCAATTTGCTACTTGTGCAGACTTGACTCCTGGTAAATAGGTTGCTTCAACTATACCAGATAATGTACTTACAGCATAAGCAGCGCTCAATCTTCCTTCCTCATGGCGCATATATGAGCCATCTACAAATAGCTCATGTTCAGGATCCTTTAAAGGCTCTTTCTTGTATGTCTGGGGGTGGTTTAGCACTGAATTCAATTAGGTCGACACAATCATGTTCTACTTCCTCCCTTACTTCTTCAAAGTGTGAGTTTGGTAACAGAGTTGCTGGATTTAGAACAGTACACCTGACTATTGTCACGTTCTCTGAACCGAGAATAACTCTTTCATATTTAGTCATCTGACTAGGAGTTAAGTACTGAGTACGTGTTCGGGTTAACAGAATCACGACAGCGTGTGGGTCATATACTGTTACAGGGTGTCCCATGACAATGGATTCACTTTGCTCAAGACTCATACAAGTTGCAGCTACAGATTTTAGGCAGCCTGGCAGTGCTGATGCCACTGGGTCCAATGTGGCAGAAAAAATATGCCACAGGACATCGCATTAGCCCATGGGTCTGGGTTAGAACTGAGGGAGCACAATTGTCTCTTGTGTCACAAAATAGTGCAAACTCTTTTGAATAATCAGGCATCCCTAATGCTGGAGCTTCACACAGACAGTTGAGTAATTTTATGAAAGCAGTCATGCTTTCATCATCCTATTCAACTGGATCTTTTGCCCGTTTCTTTGTTAGCTGAATCAATGGTTTAGCTAGCACTGCAAATCCCACAATCTACTGCCTGCAGGAACCTACTACTCCGAGAAACATTTTAATTTCTTTCTGAGTTTGGTGTAGTTTCATGTTTTGAATTATTTTGATTCTTTCGGAAGTCACTCTTCGGACCACTCTTTCTATTTGGTGTCCCAGATATTTGACTGAGGTTGTACAATATTGCAATTTTTCAGGGGACACTTTATGTCCACCTTTTGCCAAAGGATTCAATAATGCAATGGAATCCTTCCTGCAGTCATTTCTGGTTCTCGATGGTATCAATAGATCATCGATGTACTGCACCAAAACAGACTGTCCAGGCAGCACCAACGATTCAAGACACTTTTTCAAAATCTGATTAAAGATTGATGGGCTTTCCGTGTACCCCTGTGGACCACGATTACAGACATAAACATTCACGTCAAATTTGAACGACAATAAAAACTTGCTGTCTGGATGCAATGGAATGGAAAACAAGGCATGGCATAAATCAATTACAGTGAACCATCCTGCCCTCCATGGTATTTGATACAGAATCACGGCTGGATTCAGTACTACTAGGCAACATGGGACAACAATTTTATTGACTTTTCGAAGGTCTTGGACCACCCTATACTTTTGGTTTGGTTTCTGTATGCCAGTTATAGGTGAATTACAAGGACTGCTCATTATTTAATCTAAAATGCCTTTTTCAACCAAACGCTCTATTTCTTTTGTGACACCTGCTTTTATTTCTGGACTCATTTTGTACTGTTGAATATTTGGGTAAACTGCACCTTCTTTCACTGTCACTTTTATGGGATTGACATTTGCCATTAAACCTTCTTCTTTTCTGGAAAAGTTCTGCACATCAGGATTTACAAAGGATTGAAGCTCTTCTGGTAAATCTCCTAAGGAATTTTTTTTGCTTCTGTTTCTTGTTTAGCTAACATAATTTTGTACACTCCGTCTTCATCTGGAGTCTGAATTTCAACACCATTTGGTTTGCAAAAGATTGTGCACTTCATCTTGCATAGTAGATCTCTTCCTAGCAAGTTTACAGGGCTAGAGTCACAGACGACAAATTTGTGCATCTCTTTAAAATTACCTGCACACACTTCCATTGGTCCAGTGAAAGGGGTCCCAATGTGTTGATTAGAAAAGCCCACTACTTGGATTGCTTCTCCTGAGAGGGGTAGGTTTGGGACTGTAGTGTGTTTATCTAGGGACCTGTATCGATACTCCAATTTCTGACCCTTGTCCGGTTATAAATCACTAATATCCATACAACGGCACAGAAACCAGTTTCATAAATTAGTCATAGCGCATGCTGTCACATTAAGCAAGCACTATTCCTCCAGCCTCCTAGAAAGCACACCGAGTTCTCTAAACAAACCAAGCCTCCAGCAAACCTGGGAAATCCCCGCTGCTATTGTTTTGATTTCGTTCGAGAACTCCAGTAAAGAATGTAAGAATGACCAGTTCTTAATGACATGCTTATTGACGTCTTATGTCCATCCTTACGTCAAACCCGGCACCTCTCAGGTATAAATATACCGACACTGCCCTAAGTAAACACACAGTGTTGATGAGCTTGGAGCAGCGACTACTTGCCTGAGAGCCCAGCTGATGCGAGAGCCCACGGACGCTGCCCCTCCCTTTTTGACGCGCTGAGGAAAAACGCTGCCTTTCCTCTTGCCGAGGAATCCAGCCTCCAGCGTTTCCAGCTTGCCCTCGCGGGTAACTGGGATACCGAGTCCTGAGAAAGAGATACCAGCCCTCCTGCCTTCTAAATCCCAGGTACTGAACTGACTAACCCCTTACAGAGAATTCTTGAGTCAGACTCTTGGCAAAACAAACTTAACTTAAACTGCTACCTACTTACTCCCTCCCATGTATTAGGCTTAGGTCAGAAACACCGGGGTAGGCGTAGTTAGAAGCACCAGTTGAGTACGATTAGTCAATGTATATATGTATGTATATCTTTTATCCATTTTAAAGTAACATATGGCTAAGAAACCATATCAATGCTTTTACAGTATTATTTCATAATCCTGCTTTTACTGTATGCACTTTACTTAACTATAAGTATTGCAATTGTAGCAATTCATTTCTCTTGTATGAGGAAAGAGACTGCTCAATAAATAACACCTTTTATTGAAAACGCCCATCTCTTCTTTTCTCTAAAATCTGGTGAAACTAAGTATGCACGTATTGACTGAGTAAAATAGCTGTCTTTTGTTTTCACATGACTCTAGAGATATACTCTTGATCAGGGAGAGCAAAGTTGTCATGTTCTATGGTTGTCAGAAACTAAATCCCTTCTTGTCTATCCAGGGAGGTTAAACTCCTCCTCGCCTATTCGAGAAAGTTTCTAGTGAACTCCGAGCTAGCTGGCACACAAAACTTAAGTCTAATATCGTCAGTAGAAGACCTAGTTAACCTCTGTCCTACGTCTATACTATTGAAGATATTATTCCAATGCGCAGAGCCTATTGGGAATATAGGAACTACACTACATGGCGCCCAACGTTTGGTAAGGCGATAAATCTAACGCAAGGCATTAGAGTAACTCAGTCGTGCTTTTTCACACAGACCCTTTCTCCCATAAATACTCCAAAGACGTCTGGAGTGGGTCAAAGGTTAAAAATCCGCCAGAACTTAGTAGAAAGAGATTTCTATGTATGGTTTTCGGTTTATTCAACGTTGAAAGATACAGTGTTCCAAAATATTGTGCACCTAATCTTTGTTCCCTTGAAAACCTGATCTGCAACAAAAAAAAAAAAAAAACACCTTCCTGTCAGTAAAATGTCAGACAGCGAAGGAGAAAGGGAGGCGGCTAGAATAGCAGCTCAACTCCTAAAGGATGACACAAGTCTCCTACAACAAGACCCGGACGCAATACTCATCCCGGTCAACATAAGAAAAACTATAACACTTAAACTTATAGACAATGGACTAACACCAAGAGGTGGTACAGTCATATTCTTCGTAATTGAGGCACACGAATATCGGCAGACAGAGGTATTCTATTCATGGATAAACTTTCCAGCAGCAAACGCTGTCACAAAAGAATTCCACTATTATAAAATAGAGGAACCTCCGGATGCGTACACTCCTTTCGACGAGGGGGAAATCCCATTAAAATACCAAGAGCACCTGCTCTGGTTTAAAGGCGCCCTAAAACATAATGATCACATCACCAGGCTCGGTCCACTAGGTAGACCAGGAGCAATGTGGCCGGTTCTAGCCAGCTACACACCACATCCCGACATTGAAAAAATGTCAATACCAGAACTTTTAGCACAGTTAAAACAACTGATTAAAATACATAGACAATTAGTCCAATATGTAATGCGGACTTCAACAGTCCAACCAGCTATTAAAATTCCAAAGCTGACCCCTCATCAGGGGAACACAAATAAAATCACACCACAGAACATACAGTCATGTCTAGGTAAAGTACCCGCAAAACGGGAACAATTTCCATTCTGGTTAGCACAAAAAATCACTCAAATAGAGGCGGTATTTCCGGATATTACCCCTACTGAGAAACACAGAATTCTGACTATCTGTCTTCCAATGGGGATCGCACCACATGTGGAGGACTGTGACACTTGGGGCACAGTATTTGCTTCCATTTACACAAAAACACATGGTGTTCCGTCCATGGCGGTAATACCAGATGTGCTAAAACAGATTCAAAATGAATACGGTCCAGAGCCTGCTTTAACTCTGGGTATGAAATTACTGAAAGACTTCAAGCAGGTCTCAGCTTTATTGTTATCCAACATAAAAGGAGAAGCAGCATCTGTGGAGATCCGCCAGAAGTTGAAAGAAACAGATATAGCAGAACAACCATTTGAACTTGCCAGAATCATAGAAAAATCCTATGAAGAACTAGGAAGAGATAGTTTGGGAGGGAAACCATTGAAACCCCAACTAACTGAAAATCCTGAAAAGGTATTTATTAAAAATAATCTAACAGCTCCAAAAAAGAACTGGGATGGAAATAAACAATCCACTCCCAAAGAAAAAAGATTCCAGTCCAGAGGAAGGTCTCCTCGGCGGAGAGAGAGATCTCCGGACCAAGGACACAAGTCTCCCCAGAGGGAGCCCTCTGAGAAAAAATACAACCTTAGAAATAGGGATAATTTGAAGAAACCTGATAGATATCAAGATATTGATACACGTCCCTCTCGATCTTTTCAGACTTCCTCGCAGAAATCGGAAAGAAGAGGACGGTCAGAGCAAAGGGAAGAGCACTTCAAGTCCAAAGACAAGGAACCTGCTCATCAAAGTAAAAAGTTACAATTTCCAAAGAAGAAGGTAGCCAGTATTAAAGTAATCAAACATGCCGAGGATCCTGAGGACACAGCTGAAAAACGGAGAGTGGGCTCAGACAATGCTAGACAGCGCAGCAGAAGTAAGCATAGCTCGCAAGATCCTGATGAATCATCTGGAGACAGTGGACACGAATGAATACATTCAGGTGGAAACTGCAGACACCAGAGTTAGCAAACCTCATAAAATATACGAAATAACATTACGCATAGAGGGAGATAAGACTAGGAAAATAAGGGGTCTATTTTGTGATAATCTCTCCAAAGGCTATGACATCCTTTTAGCTGAAAAAGACTGGCCACCGGAGTTTGTCAGAGAGTGCCCTCATGGCGAAGAAATGATTATGCCTGCCTTCTCAAATCACATTCCAATTCATAAAAAATATACACTTGCAAGAAAGTGGGCAGTAGCCCAAGCTCCTGCATTATATAAAAACCATGTGGGATGGGATGAGGACTCTTTTCCTCACAAAATCCAGTTAAAATCACAACCAACTGCACAGAGGCAGTACCCAATTGAGCAAGAAGCTAAAAAACAGGTCAGGGAGATCTTAGATCAACTTGAATACCAGGTGGTGATTGAAACTTGCACCTCACAAATGAACAATTCTTTGTTTCCTGTCTCCAAACCAGATGATTCATATCGTCTAGTTTTGGACTACAGACACCTAAACTCATGTTGCAAAACTTTTGCAGTACAAAACTCACACAGTGCAGCACTAATGAATAGCATAGTGCACAAAAAATACAAAACAACATTAGACATCTCTAATGGATTCTTTTGTCAAAATATAGCACCTGCAAGCAGATATTTGACTGCTTTCTCAATAAATGGCTCGCAGAAAATTTCTGTCGTTTGCCACAGGGGTTCAAAAACAGCCCAGGATTATTCTCAGCGAGAGTAACAGAGTTACTACAAATGTATGATTATGAGGCATTATCTTATGTCGATGACATCTATCTAACAGATGATGACTTGGATACTCACTTGAAAAGAGTGAACACCATAATACTTGGGTTCGCAGCAGAGGGTTACAAATTCAACTTCAAGAAGTCAAGAATTGCCCATCTGACTGTCCTGTTTTTAGGATATGAATTATCAAGTGAAGGCAAAAGCCTGGCTGACAATTTCCTAGAGAAATGCGCTGTAATCCAAGCACCAAGAATGCTGAAAAACTTACAATCAATTCTAGGTTTCCTGAATTTCGGAAGAACTTACATTCTAAATTATGCAGAGAGAGTTAAACCTCTCTATGGCCTAATAAAACCAGATTTTAAAGGAATCAATTGGACTCAAAAACACCCAGAGATTTTGAGATCATTGCAAACAGACATGTTAGCTAAAACAAAATTGCAAACACGTGATAACACACGCAACCTTGTGATTCGGGTCATCCCAGGAAGATGCGGATTCACATACCTAACCTCTAATGAGGGAGAAACAGTACCAATAGCATACAAATCTCACTTGTACACAGAAGCTGAAAAAACATTCAGCATTAAGGAAAACATTGTTCATGCGGTTCAAACAGCTGTAGCAAGAGAAAGATACCAAGCTGACGGCAGACGGATTACAGTCAGAACAGCAGAATCAGCTTTTGAGGCATTAACAAGCCCATGTAATTTACCTACTGTGGCACTAAATCCAAAATGGATACAATGGGAAAATTCTCTTGCTACAGACAGAGTGAAATACTATTTTGACCCGGAAATGAAAAAATTTAAAAATCTAGAATATGAAAGAGAATATCCTCTGCCTAGCGACATTCTGCCCATACAACTTTACGCCTGCGTAATATACACAAACAGTTATGCAGAACCCTCAGTTTGGGGAAAACAAGCCTACAACGCTACATACGAGGTTGTCAAATGCCGGTGGCGCGGACGTAAATTAATGCCACTAGTAACAATGTCACAATCTGTAAAAGACAATTCAGGTCATCAAACTGAATTAATAGCTTTAAAAATGGCACTCGATATTGCCGATCCCGAATTCCCGACTCTAATAGTGTGCGATTCGCATTCCTGCGTCAAATCATACAACGAAAACTTGCAGAAATGGGTTGAAAATGGTTACAAAGATGACACAGGTGCCACAATCAAGCAAAAATCGCTTTGGGAACAAGTAGTTCGTTTACAAAAGGAACTATAAAAGACTCACGTGATACATACACTGAGTCATCAGCGTGATGGCGTTCATGTTTCAGGGAATTCCTTGGCTGAGACAGCCACAGCGGAAGCAACTAAATCTGCTTCCGTAGCTACAAAAAAGCGTTCAGGAAAATACATAGACGGGGAAACAATGCTGGCGGTAAAAACGTCATCAAAAGGCGACTGTTCAGAGTTACCTGTCAACTATCCACTCAATTATACATACATAATCAATGCAAACTCCGTTCCTTTTGCTCGAATCCCTGGAGTGGGGGATAGGGTAATTCCAAACAGGAACAGGAGAGGCTTCTTAATACAAGAAGCACATATGGGATTAGGTTTAAGGCATCAGATGATCAAAGAATCTTTGACAGAATTAAAATCAGAACACTGGTGGCCGGGGATGAGCGTGGATAATCACAAATTTGCAAAAAATTGTGAAAACTGCAACAGAGATCGCAGTGGCAAACCGGCCGAGGTAGTGCCAGAACACATAATAGAAAGCATAAAGCGATCTATTCGCATGATTAAACAAGAAACATGCGTCCCAATGTATATTATTTAAGACTATCATCACTTAAAATATAGACCCCAGCTCTCGGCTGACGTCTGAACTGTTATAAAAAGATTTGCGAGTCTATAATGGCATATACACAATTGGTATGCTACATTCTGACCATTGTCCTGCTTTTAGCTCTCCAGCTTATGGGGGGGGCATGGCCAGCATGGGCATTGCATTGCGGGACTCTTATCACTTCCTTCCTGAGGGAAACGGGATGGTGTAAAGAAAAAACCAAGGCATAGAGCAATCTATAACGGCAAAGGTATTAGGTTCGGGAGCTGGGTGGGTCCAACATTTAATAAGTGTCCAACGTAGTCTTAATAATCTGCCAAGAAATTCTCTGAGAGGTCTCAGTCCGTACGAACTATTGTTTGGGACTAGAATGTTAATCCAGGACCACGATAGTCACACTTCAGTGGTTAAAGAAAAATGCTTTGATATCAAAGATCGTTTGGCTATTTTACAGGACTTAAATGAAACAAGAAAAGACCTGAGCAACATAAAGTTTAAACAACAGCCAACAACCACTGAAGAGAAACCACCTGTCCCAGCAAGGCCTGTCTGGATTCCAAAAATCGGGGATCTGGTCAGAGAGAAGATCGCGGTAAAGAAGGAATTTGGGCCTTCTTACAGAAAAGCAGTACCTGTCTTGGCTATCAACGGAACAAGATCAGTTGTACTACCGCCCCTTGCTGGTAAAAAGGAGAACCGAGTTGTATCCATCGACCTGGTTAAACCACAATCATGTGGCCGATAATAAGTAGTAGGCCAAGTGGACTCCCAAGAAATAGCAGAACACCAAAGTGTGCTACAAACACAGAGGTTCAAACTGAGAGACTAATCACATTTGATAAACCTACAGTGAATCAACAAGGACTATGCAACAAAGCCATGGAACTTAAACCTCTTGAAACCCAAATCACAATAATGCATCAAGAAACACCAGTCTACAATGATGTAACCACAGACTATGCTAATGAAACAAAGCAAATTCCAAAAACAAAAAGGAATCCAGAAGCAATTGAAACAATTGACAGAACTGCATCAGGCTATTTCATCAACTTCGATGACTTTTCTGAGGATCCGAGCGAACCTGAGGAACTGCCGACACCATCAAAAACTTTTAAAGACAAAGCAAAAGAACTCTTTCATCAACTACAAGAAACCTATCTGATTTCTCCATGGATTGTATTTTGGGTGGCACAAGGTGTATTTGTCCTCATACTTTGGCTCATCCTGGTACTATACTTGGGTCATTTCATTGAGGGAAAATATGTTACAATGGACACAGCAAGTCAGAATATCAACTTGGTCCTAAAACCACACAAGTCTTCACACATCGAGAAAAGAGAACTTTCTTCAGTAAACTTCACAGCCAATCCTATACCCGGTGGAGTAGCATGGGACAAAACTGATTACGAAATCTATGGCCCTGTCGAGCTCCTGAAGTATCCTCATCAATTCAAGATTTCATTAAGTGACTTTGTAAAATCAAGCACATTCGCTGATGATTGGGACTTTGAAAGTATTAATGATATGATGTCAGATCTAGTGATGTCAGCAAAATTTACAGAACATGATTATTTACAGGGTTCATCTAATTATGACCAGATGTACTGTTACAACCACTATGGTAACCATTATCTGCATAAATCTGCTCAACCTAGAAATGTTTTAATTATAACCAATGGGAACATTGTGCAACTCCACCAAAAGGCAGTTCGAAAACATTTTATGAAAAATGTTCATATTTTTCAGGGTTTAACACAAGTGATGCAGAAACGTTTTATTTCAAACTGTTAAATAAGACAGGAATGAAAACCATGCTTACAAATACAAAATTAATCTATTCAGAATAATTTTTTGACAAAATGAATACATTCGGTTTTGATTTCTGGAACAATAACATTGAAATTAAAACAATCTGGGGTACAAAAGATTGGCAAGTGCAAGGTACAGACTGCTTATTTAGAGCCTGCATGATCCCGGAACAAATTATATTCTTGAATGACACAATTCAACAGACAACCTGTTTTGGCCTAGCCAAAATTAAAGACTTGAACAAACCGTCTATTCCAAAGCCAACACCTGACAGTAATAGCACTACAGATGTTGAGATAGACGTATCCCATATTTTTAACCAAAACAGAACACATCCTGATTGGAAAAAATGGTTGATCTGGCCCACAGACACAAATAACTGTCAAGATAGATTCCTGAACAAAATACAGGGGTTCAAATTGACCAGGCCAGACCCTAGATACTCCCAGCGACAACATCCAGGGATTGTAACAACATACAGTGTGGGTAAACTATGCCTCGAATGGCTACATACATCCACACTGGCAGAAATTAAACAACACTTGACTTTACTTAAAGAAGGTGCTGACTTGCGTGATTTCATTATGGGACCACGCAAAGAGCGTCAAAAACGTTTCATAGCGGCCTCTATATATGCAGCTTACAACGAAGCTTGGAAAGTAACTCAAATTGAAACAGCAGAGAAAATACGGGAAATTGACCGTGTTAATTTGGAAAAATTACTTTCTGTTGTGGACAATGGGTTAGTGACTCTGTCTTCCAGAATATATTCACTGGACAGTATTGTATCATCTGCAATCGATATAATAGAGCAAGACTTACTGATGTTACAACACGGTCAGTCCCAATTGCGTTCTATTGTACAGCTTGGCTGGACGTTACAAAATCTGCGTTCAGGCTACGTGCCTTGGCGTTTAATCAACACAACGTCATTATTCGGTATCTTTAACCTTACTGATACACAAATCAGCTTGGCACAAAAGGGTGCAGAGTATACAATTCTGAGCATTGAAAAACTTGAGAGATTACCATTGACAATGTCAGAACGACCTGTCATTGAATGGATAATACATGGAATCATAACTATTCCGATAACGACTTTCCAATTTCGATACTGCCAGAAATATATACAGGCAGGCCAGTATGAAAGGTTGGGTAAAGGATACATTAAGTCAACATGGAACTTACCTTATACACACACATGTTATAGTAATACAGGACAGAGTGTATTTCTTAGTGGTAATAATTGTGAAAAATCACTAAGTGGTATACTTCTATGTCAGGGTATAAGTTTACATGGGGCCTGTGAAGGGACTTCAAATAACCTTTCATGTCACCAGCTCGGCACACCTGCAACAAAAATAGAACCATTCTTTAGAAGACTTTCTAACGGGAGTTACATTCTAATTGTAGATCACAGATGTTGTGGCTTACTGCCAGGAAAATCTTATCTAGTAAGCGTGAGCTCCATGGTCACTTGCTGTGAGCGAGTATTGTTTCCGAATGACACTCCAGACAGGGAGGGAAAAATTTGGCCCAGTTTGAAAATCTCTTCCATTCGAATTGATACTTTAAGCAGAATGAAGACTGTGCTCCTACAGACGCCAGTTCACTTGACGTCATCAAAAGAAACGTATGATCTCCAAGTTGCAAGGACAACGGGAGAGATACATGCATTGTTATCAACAAATTGCCCCCTACACTTCGCAGAAATACTAAGCGAAATCTTAAATATTTCTGATACAAATGGTATCGCGAGTGTATTTAAGACCGTTTTTTCGGGACTGTTAACTCCATTCAAAACAGTCCTGGGAATATTTCCCGATTTCGTCCATTCTGTCTTTGGCGGACTTCCACTCCTGTTGGGACTCGTAGCAGGCATCTTATTTTTGCTACTCCTGCTTCGTTATGGCAAGCCATGTCACAGACAAGACTCCAGCAACAATGGAAGAAACGATCCTAGCTATACGCTATCGGGACCGCATAACTAAAGTCCTTGGATTAGCCCGGCTAAGAGATCTGAATATGACCTGGTTTCTTTCGTTCAGACCCATATGGCAGAATTGTGTCTTATCTGTATTGAGATGCATGCTATGTGGCGAGGAATGCGTGTTGGACACATGTCTTACACTACAATCAGAAGTACCATTGGATGCAGATACTTTGTTGGGTCCAGTAAAGGCTCATGCATTGTGCTGTCCCCAGCGGCTACCTATCCTGATGACGGCATTCGTGGAGACTTCACCACTACGATTGAAGGGTAGTGAAGTACAGAATGAAAGCAGCATCAACCAGGTACGGCCTTCTGTAAGCAATGCTGATCAAAACATCACTGAAAGCGAACATGCGCACGACTGCATGGTAGCGACATTTTCCAACTTGGTCGAACTTTCGCCTGAGGCAGTAAACTGTTTTTTTGAAAATCTGTCTGAAATGATGTTTTCACCAGAACAGAGAGAGTGACTATAAGCAAACGTGCACACAGCGTTCCCTGAACTTTGAATTTGGTCTTCGGTTATAAAAACAAAACTACTGACAATTTTTTCCTTCTTCCCCTGAAAACGAAAACTTTTTTCCCAAATTAAAAATATTTACTTTTTGGCACTTATCTTCTGCTTAAAGTAGAACTATTCTTAGAGAACAGAGCTTCTATTTTTAGGAACTCTAGAGACAATACATTACCTCAGCCTCTAGCGTATTTACATGTAATTGTGTTTATATGTGATGGAGTGGTCTCGCACTTTTTTCTTCTGTATTAAGAGCCATTTCATGTGTTATTTTCGCAAATCATTCATGCTGAGATAAATTGTGCATCCCTTTTTGAATGATTACACTGCTTGAATGCATACAGTACCTATACTCATTTTCGTGTATTTCGAATATGCCTATTTTCAAATGCAAAAAATGTATTTTGGGGTGGTTCGGTATACACATGCACTATTAGTTATGTTTACTATTGATTAGGTTAGTAAATATGGACATGAATTCGTGGAGTGGGTGTAGTGTTTTTATCTAGGGACCTGTATCGATAGTCCAATTTCTGACCCTTGTCCAGTTATAAATCACTAATATCCATACAACGGCACAGAAACCAGTTATTAGTCATAGCGCATGCTGTCACATTAAGCAAGCACTATTCCTCCAGCCCCCTAGAAAGCACATCGAGTTCTCTAAACAAACCAAGCCTCCAGCAATCCTGGGAAATCCCCGCTGCTATTGTTTTGATTTCGTTCGAGAACTCCTGTAAAGAATGTAAGAACGACCAGTTCTTAATGACATGTTTATTGACGTCTTATGTCCATCCTTACGTCAAACCCGGCACCTCTCAGGTATAAATATACCGACACTGCCCTAAGTAAACACACGGTGGTGATGAGCTTGGAGCAGCGACTACTTGCCGGAGAGACCAGCTGATGCGAGAGCCCGCTGCCCGCTGCCTTTCCTCTTGCCGAGGAATCCAGCCTCCAGCGTTTCCAGCTTGCCCTCGCGGGTAACTGGGATACCGAGTCCTGAGAAAGAGATACCAGCCCTCCTGCCTTCTAAATCCCAGGTACTGAACTGACTAACCCCTTACAGAGAATTCTTGAGTCAGACTCTTGGCAAAACAAACTTAACTTAAACTGCTACTTACTTACTCCCTCCCATATATTAGGCTTAGGTCAGGTACACCGAGGTAGGCGTAGTTAGAAGCACCAGTTGAGTACGATTAGTCAATGTATATATGTATGTATATCTTTTATCCATTTTAAAGTAACATATGGCTAAGAAACCATATCAATGCTTTTACAGTATTATTTCATAATCCTGCTTTTACTGTATGCACTTTACTTAACTATAAGTATTGCAATTGTAGCAATTCATTTCTCTTGTATGAGGAAAGAGACTGCTCAATAAATAACACCTTTTATTGAAAACGCCCGTCTCTTCTTTTCTCTACAATCTGGTGAAACTAAGTATGCACGTATTGACTGAGTAAAATAGCTGTCTTTTGTTTTCACACGACTCTAGAGATATACTCTTGATCAGGGAGAGCAAAGTTGTCATGTTCTATGGTTGTCAGAAACGAAATCCCTTCTTGTCTATCCAGGGAGGTTAAACTCCTCCTCGCCTATTCGAGTAAGTTTCTAGTGAACTCTGAGCTAGCTGGCACACAAAACTTAAGTCTAATATCGTCAGTAGAAGACCTAGTTAACCTCTGTCCTACGTCTATACTATTGAAGATATTATTCCAATGCGCAGAGCCTATTGGGAATATAGGAACTACACTACAGGACGTCTGCTGTTCTCACAGTAGAACGGGTCGCACCAGTGTCCAACAAGAAGGTAACATCATTTCCCTCCACTTTTCCTTCAATGTTAGGACCTGGCTTATCTACCGGTAAGGATGTGCCAAGTACGCATTCCTCTCCCTCCCTCTCAGGTACCGTCAATAGGACTTGGTTTAAAAAAATGTGTCCTGTAAAAGAAGCTGTGGTGTTACCGTATTTTTCATACCATTTCCCTCCCGAAATCCGGTGTCCACACTGTATTTGGCTTGACTCTCAAAATCAGGCATAGGGGCAGGATTTAACTGATTCTGTATTACCTGTTGCGGCTGTCTCATTGAAACCTCATTCTGTGTCTGTGGATTTAAATTTTGATTTTGGACATTAATATTCTGCATTCATTTACATAAGTTTCTCCAATGCCCCAATTTTCTGCACCCATGACAAGGGAACTGTTTCTTTGCCTCTTCTTTACTCACTTTTACTCTGGGCTTTCCCCCCACTACCTTCACCTTGGCCTTCCCCCTTTTTCTGATTAATTGCTTGATGACTTAACTGAAGTTCCTGCTGTTCTGCCATTTTTACTTGAGCCCACATTACCTTTTCTTCTAATTTGTTTTGCTTCTTATCAATTTCATCCTCACAGTATTTTGCATACTTGAGAATCTCGTCAACAGGCTTCACTTGCCAACATAGTTTATGATCTTTAATCATCTGGGAGATTTCTGGTTTTAGTCCAGACACAAAACGATATATACAATTTGTCATGTCCTAAGCAATGTTTTCTAACCCACTGTATTGTTTAAATACCTGCAATAAGTGTTCATAATATCATGTGAAAATAATAACGTAAGTAAGACAGCTAGTCAGGAAAAGTCATGAATTAAAAAAAGTTACTGACAAATTTAATCAAATTGAAAACCATCTATTTCGTTTAATAAACATTTGATTTAAAAAAAGGAAAAACATACACATTCCTCAAAAGTTTTTTAAAATTTCATAGTGAATCTATATAAAAAAAATAATATGCATGTACAGATTCATCTTTATTTTGGAAGGTTCTGCCTATTTTTGTCCTATCTGTTTCTTTTGGAGGTATCTTTCCCTTTAAATAGGTTATTACTTGATTATACTTTTTCATTACCTCTTCTGACGGGACTCCTGTCTTTGGATCTCTAGGGTATTCATCCTTTGGCCAATCTACTGTAATTTTACACTCAGTCTATAAGTCAGCTGGAACAACTATCTCAAATAACCCATCTAAATCTTTTAACAGTACCTTTGAAACTTTCACAAACCTTTCAACTTGCCAGAACCATTCTACAGGTTTTTATCTAAGCTTTGGGAAGTCATTAGTAAATGATAAAATATCCCGTCGGGACCATGGGACATGTACATAACCTCCTCCTGTCACTTCTCTCATTGGACACAACCTTTCAGCCTTTTCTGTTTCTTTTAGTAAATACTCTAATACATTTCTATTTGCCTGTGCTTCTTCGTTTTTCTTTGTCCATCTGGCTTTCGATTTATCTAAATCCCCCCATTTGTGCAACAACAGCAATAATTCCTTTATCTGCAATTTTCGTCCTGACACATTCATGTTTTCTAAATCTTTATCAGAAAATTCAGCTCTATATGGTTTTGTAATACCTTTGATTCGCCAATGTCAATTTCCATTTCTGAAGCCAAATTCATTAATTTTTCATGGTATATTTTTGTATTTTGAGTAATACTTTTGCACATAAACAACAATTCTTCTTCATTAAAAGAATTTAACCTTTCCAATCCTACATTTCGAACTACCATCTCTTCCAATTCTACTCTTAATTTGAATATGTACGATACCTTTGACTGTGTTTTGGGCTTTTCTATGTCTCTGGTCCGTCTTTCTAACTCGTCAGGGCTCACTACAGTTGCACTTCTCTTTCCTGAAGGATGTCTCAATCTGTACTTCCTTTGAGCATCTGGGAGTAATTTTCCTGATCGAGTCACCCACTGGTTCTCATATTGGTAAATCCATCAAAGATATTACTGACTCGCATTCACTTGCTTGGTCATCAATTATTAGATTTTCTTTCCTAGTCTGTACTATGGGTGTAGTTAGCATGGGAGTTTTAGGACTGGGATGCTTATCTCCATATAGAGAAACTATGGGACCTATAGTTACTGGTATTGGCAGGGCTTCAGTACTTGTATTTAATTGGGTTATTTTCTGTAATAACTCGCTACGTTATTTGTTTATTGCTTCTTTTTCCCGTTCTAGAAGCACTTTTTCCAATGAGTTTTCATGTATAATCTTCGGTACCAAAGGGGGTTGTAAAAACGGAGCACTAGGGATAATTCTATTGGTCTCTTCTTGATAAGGTGGCGGATATTTCATTAATAAATCCTCTAAATAATCATCATCTGGGTCACCACCACCAGTCATTAAACATTTTATTTTCTCAGTATTATTACTTCCAGTTGGTTATTCTGTGGTAAAGACAGGATATAATCCTTCCACTAGCATAGACTGTCACCATTGTTTAATCTGCTTATCTCAAGTTCTTTTGGAAATCTGGGATACAATCTGCTAAAATTTCTGTCACCTTGAGATCTATCTCGCTCAAAAGCCTCTGTCTCCCACTCTTCTAAAGCTTCAAACTGTGTTAATCTTGGTCTGGGGTCTATTTTATTCATGCAAATCTGTAAATTGTGCAATATTCTACCATTGAATGTACCATGTTCTGGAAATGCTAATATACCATCTTCCTTTGTGTACTCTATCCAATTCTCTAACCATACACAAGTGTGGTAGCCTCTTTCTATCATCATGTATAATGCAGGCGTTTTTGGTGGTGGAATAATAATTCCTTCTCTCGTTTTCACTGGTTTATCTTTTTAAAAGTAATTCTTGATTTTCTGCATTAAAGGCATTTTTCTTTTTTCTCCTACATGTTATATGGTCTTCCTCTAATACTCTGTTCTCGGGCAAAATCTAAATATCTTCTAACTGAACCATTTTCTATGATGGTTGGATCTAAATGCCACACATAATTAACGCTGTCTAATTTTCTAGGAAATTTCAATTAATTTCATTAATTTAATTTGTTTACATTGCAGAAATATTTCTCCAATACCAGCACGTCTCTTATTTTCAATCACCAATTAGTATTTGATTTACAAGCTGCGTTAGCCATGCTTGCAAAGCTTTCTGTGATATGAGTCTCACTCTCTGTACTCATCTTTCTTTTACAATTTTCTCACGACTACACACCCGCTGTTTTCTACCAATCCCAGCGTGGCTCTCTATGACGTTAGTGCAGCACCCGCGTCTGACTCCCTCCTTTTGCAAGGTAATAAAATCACTTGATTTCTTTTCAATTTAAATGCACATTTCATTAATTAACAACATAGAAACATTCACTACTGTGTCTGATGGACTAAATTCAAAGAAAAGACAGTTTCTTTCGCTGCAAGTAAAACCCTTCCGCTTACTCTTCACGCACTACGAGTAAAAACCTCTTCCGCTTACTCTTCACTCAAGCATCAAAGACCGTGTTACTCATTCAGGCTTACCCTTTCTAGGTGATATAAGGCCAAAGTTTCACCAGCGAAACTCTTTGCTATCACTTATTCTCACTTTTACATCAGAAAAAACAATCCCTAACTAGTGCTTCAAGTTCTAACTAACTATCTGCACTTACTTCATCAGACAAGTAACCTTACTGCAGCATGGGTTCCATTTACCACCCGCTATTCAATATCCCCGGGGATCTCCAGACAAATGAATAACAATTCAAACGGGTTTTGGTTAATACATTAAATCAAAGCAATAATCAATACGCAACTAACTACCTATCTTTAACTAAACCCTAACCATAGCTCTGCTACCAGAATAAACACTGATGGCGCACGGGTTTACCAGCTCAATTAATCATACTCACCTGGGCCCATAAACAATCATACACTAGAACCAGTAATCCTGCTTCTACTTACTGCCTATCAGGATTTTATTTTCTCAGGACTTATACCTGTACACCATGACTTACCAACTTTTGTCACCAATGCTATAAGTTCTAGGGATCGAAAAGGGAGTTAGCAATTTAATAATTTACCTTTCCTATAATAACCACAGACTCGGGAGAAGCTCTAAACACTTTATCTATGCAAATTTTTGATGAGTCAGGGGCCCCAACAGAGCGACCAGAAATTTTACAAGTAAGAATATATTTATTGAGACATAGAGTTTGCAAGAATTTATAGTAACACCTTTAGACATTGGTACCTGGGAAGGGTGAGAAAGGGAAATAGCACCAGGACATACCACATATATTATATTTACCTAGAATGGTGTGAAGATCAACCCTGGCCACCGGCTGGGACAAAGAAAAAGGCTCCCGACTAATCTGGTGCCAATGGGACAGGATAGGTGCAGATAAGGACAGGTAACCTCCACTAGTGCAACGCCAGCGTCACACCCCTCTCTACAGCAATTTGGTAACCCGACTGGGTAATCGATACTTCTCCCTCAGCACACCCCGATTCTTCTGAGAGAGTGCTCCGCCAGCACCTCTGCTCTCGATTCTCCTTCAGCATACATGGGGTCAATAACAAGTCGGACAAATCATCTATCTAAGCCTACCTTAGTTATACCATTTTCTGAGCAATGTACCACCCTTAAATGTTGCAAATTCTATGTGTTCCCCTCATTTGATTGGTCAGAAAGACGAGGAGAGGTCATCACACCATACTAAGATGAGATCATTTTCAATGTAATATAGTTGATCATTGTTACCCCCTATAATTTATTTTTCCATGTCTTTATTCTGCCCACCAATATTATTTCATTTTTATATACAAAGTTTAATAAAGTTGCAAGTTTTCTTCCTTTCCCAGGTTATGGGTTGTGGTTCCCAGGCGTGTTGCCGGAAAGACAGTCACTGGCATCAGTTCAATGCCACTGCTCAAAGTCTCTCAGAGTTCTTACCACATGCGCAGAGCGGATTCAATAAGGCTGTTCATGTCTCCCTCAGGCCAAAATACAAGCTTTTAATAAAGTCAAAGAGAGACACATTAGAATGTAAAAATAAATGAATACACTGTTTACCACTTATTTCTACTCTAACCCCATTACTTTAATTTAACTGTAGCATTAATAGTTAAGCAGAATGAACACAGTTTAGTTGTAGCAGGTGCATTAATGTGTGAGGCATGAAGTGGTCATCTTGGCACTAGTGCACAGCTCCAAAGATTTCCCACCAAAAGCAGAGATGCGTCACACCAAGTAGATGTGGCAGACGCATGCGCAGAAAGGTTCCCGCTTTTTTGGCGGCCATTTTAGGACACTCGGCTTACTGTTAGTAAAGCACATTGTCAAGCTTCCTCGTCTTACTAGAAATGTTGTCTAATGCAAATATTAGTAAACAAAACATGTTGATTAATTAATTACATGTTATTTCGAGAGGGCTGAGTCCAAGCAGGTTTCTTTTACATATGAAACCTTGCTCTATCATACTATAAATGTTCTAATTTTAACAAGAACATACAAGGTTTATGTTTGTTCCAACGAAAATAAAGAATAGAATTACTCTTTTAAAATATTTGGAATTAATATTTAATGGAATGTAAGATAGGGTGTATAGTACAATTGGTACAAACATCATTTTAATATTATCAAGACATCCCCAGCACAAACAATGTGAAGGGTGCCATTTGTTAATGAATGCAGTCAGTTTATTAACACAGTAATTTAAGGTTAGAGAAATAGTAACTGTAAAAGGTTGGGTGAATCACAGACCTAAAAATTAATTTTAGTTGTGTTCCATGAAAAATGTGTAGACAAAAAATCAAGTTTGAAAGTGAGTTCATTAAGGGGTAAGATAAGATAAGAATTAACTTCATTGAGGAAGGCTGGATATGATGGTTGGGTTTTGTCACAAATAAAATAATATTATCAGCATTTACTGCCATTTTCAAATGCTTATTCATTATGATAAAAACCAAGAAGTTATTGATGTTGTCTTAGTTAAAAGAGAAAAGGCTCTAATGTAAAATTAAAAAGAAGTGGAGAGAGAGGACAATCCTGTCTTACACCACTACATAACATAAAATATGAGGAAGTAAAACCGGTAATGAAAATAGCTGCTTGGAGGATTTGTAAAGAAGGGTTGCAAATATAAATGACGAATCAACGCAATAGAAAGCCTTTTTAGCATCTAGTGCCATGACTGGTGGAGGATCTAAGGATTTATCAGATTGAAGAAGAATATTAAATAATAATCGGGTGTTATCAGAAACGTTTCTCCCTTTAACAAAAATTGACTGTTCTTTACCAATTTGGTTTGGTAAGAATGACTTCAATCTGAGAGCTAAAACTTAAGAATTATGGGGTCCATTAGGATGGCGGACGGATCGCCACCGCCATGCAGGCAGTGGCGATCCGTCCGCCGCCTTTCTTCCCCTGCCATATTACAATGGCGGGGGGGACCGTGGCGGAGGGGAAGACCGTTCGCCGCTTCTCCGCCGCGGTTGCCTTGCGACCGCGGCGGAAAAGGCCTGATATGGTGGCGGTGTCTATCACACACCGCCAGCCATATTAGGATGGCCTGGGAGAAATTCCTTTCGTGGCGTACGGTTCCTGCTTTGGGGACCCGTTGCGGGCCCCCTGGGTGAAGGGGGGTGGGGGGTGCACATGCGGGGTACCTATGGTACCCCCCTGCGTTTCACAGCACAACATGGCAGGCACCATGCGGTGCCTTTCATGTTGTGCTGTGAAACGCACAACAAGCATTTTTCACATTGTGGCGGCCGGTGCTTTAAGCACCGTCCGCCGCAATGTTAAAAATGTGGGATGCACCCGCCACTGTGGCGGGTGCATCCTAATTGGGGGCACGGTTCCTCCGCCCTTGTGGCGGACGGTACCTGTCCCCGACAGGATGGTGGACGGACTTTGTCCGCCCACCATCCTAATGGACCCCTATGTTTTGTAATCAATGTGGATCAAGGAGATTTTTCTTTAATTTCGGGAATACTGTGTATCCTTTCCTTCTTTTGGACTACAGCAAATGAGAGTGTTTAAAAATGATCCAGATGCTGTACATGAATGCAAAAATTAATCAATTAGGGAGGGACGTTTGGGCCCTTGTTGCCTCACTGCCATCCTTTTTATGGCAGGTTTACTGCCATGAAACGGGTGGTGGTCAAGCAATTCGAAATGTGCTCTGCACCTGCAGCACTTCCAGCATATTTTTGACTCTGACCGCTGTGGGAATGCTGCGATCACAGCAGTACTGTGGTGGTCCAACTGCTGCAGTTGTAATATTGAGCGCAGTCCCGGAGTGCGACGGTGGTCAGACTGCCACCACGAGTTTGGCGTTCCTGTGGACCGTCAAACTCATAATTGGGCCCTAAGCCCTCTGCTATTCATCCATCTCCATTCCCTGCACCTCTTTCTGCTTCCTGTATGTTCTGACCCACAACATTTTTTCTTTTATTGTCTGTGCAGCTGCCATGTTATGCAGGCACCTCAGAAGGATGTTTTAATGGCCCAGTAGCAGCTGAGATTTCCCCTGAGCTTGGGCATCTATATTGTATTGGTTCATACAATCTCCAAGTGTTGACAATTAGACAGGAATCAGTAGTGTAAGCACACAGTACAATATTGTCTGGTGGTGCAAACTTGCATTTAGATGCCATTTATTACCACATCACATACTGTGAACTGTTTGCTGCACATGCTTTTGCAGTGATAAATGCTGCTTTAGGAAAAACAAAGTCAATATTTGCATTTTCTTATGTAAATACAGTTCAAGCAATAATTTATTCAGACACAAAACAGTGCTGCCTCTCGCAAAAAAAAAGTTGATATAGACACGATCAGAGCAATGATTATTGTCACCACTAAACAACTTCTGCCACAAAAAAAGAAAATAAGTAGCACAATCTAATGCTATGTAAACCTAAATGTCAACATTTTAGAGCAGGCATCCGGGAGATTTTTTAAAAAGTAGTCTGGAGAATGTATTTTTCCACTCCATTATATTGAAGCGGAGGCAATCAGTATTTTTTTTTGTCATTTATTACCTTGGCGTACACGAAAACAGAGTTCTGAACCCTGTTTTTGTTTACTCTTTGTAAAACTGCCCCCCTGCAATGACTCCACATTGCTCTAACAGTCATGTCTCAGTTCTACGGAGTCCATCAGGTCCCAAAAGCGTTTCATCATGCCTAACTCACAAGACGCTACATCTCCCACTCAATTACATTTACAAATTACTTTTTTTTTAACAAATATATACAATCATAGCTCATCAATGAGTTCTCATGGAGCTCTGTTCACAGGTACCAACCATGTCTTCGGGAACTGGAGACATCCAGTAGAAGTGTCCATGACCTGCGTTGGCGATGTAGAAATAGCAGCAGACGGGATCTTCAATTGTCCTTTCAGACCCAGTCTCTACATTGACTTCTGTATCTGATGAGCAATGAACTACAAGTTGGAAATGCGAGGAATCTCGTGTGCTGAACTTTCCAGGACACTGGGCAGTCACCATGGGTCCTTTGCTGATCACAACATGAAATGGCTCAGCATTGACGGGAGCATAACATTTTCATTTTCTAGACTGACAAACAAGCATTCAAGCTCTTTTAGTAAAAGTAATGTCTTGCATTTTGACACTTGGCCTTCATTTTTGTTTTATAATCCAAGTCTCTTCTAAAGGTTTTTTCATCAGTACGCAATCTTCTGTTGATCCATTGTGGTTAACTTGGTTGTCCTGGCTTCCCCAAACATCAAGGTTGCAGGGCTTTCACCTGTGGTAGAGTGGCAGTCGAACAGTAAACTCCAAAAGTGGAATTCAAGACAATTTTAAGGTTAAGCTTTTCTGATACAGCTCGCTGAATAGCTTTATGGAGAGTACTTATGAAACGTTCGACAAGGCCATTGGTCTGTGGCAGAAACGGTGTGCTCTTCAGATACTTCACATTAAGATGACTTAGAAAGTGTCTGAATTCTTGACTGTTGAAACCAGGGTCGTTGTCAGATTTTAGGATCGCAGGAACACCCCATGTTGCGAGGATGCCATCTAATCTCTTTATGACTCTTTCTTGAGTGATGGATGAGAGATCTTCTATCAATGGAAAATGGGACTATACACGAACAATCACCATAAGGTGATGTCCATTGTCAAAAGGCAGAAGAAGTCAATGGCAATTATTTTCCATACATGCTTTGGCAACTCTAAAATGTTTAAGGTGTGTTAAGTAGTTTTCAATGAAAGGCATTTGCATAGATGAAAGCCCTTCAATTCTCTTTCAACTTGTTCATGGACATGGGGAAAACAGACTCAGACAATGAGAACTCATTTTGTGGCAATGATTCCAATATGTCCTTCATGGACCACTTCAACTATCTGTTGTCACAGGTTCTCTGGAATAATAATTTTCAAACCTCTCATGATAATGACTTCTTGAATAATGGACAGTTTGTCTTTGACATTTTTAATCTTCTGTTATTCACTGTCACTGGTAAGAGTTCAAGTGTGATGGTTCCAAGACTTATGTGTATAATGTCCTTCAGTTTTAACATGTCACTATCTTGACTCTTGGCAGTGACAATTTGTTCCAACGAAATGGCAGCTGGAGTGCTTGATTTCAGACTGAAATTTGAGTAGACTACAGCCGTCTTGGAAGGGATACTATTGCACTGTAGAGGCACTTGTGAAAAGTAGTTGGCAGTGTTTTGATCCTTCCATGGGCAGTGCATTATTGTGCAGTTGTATTCTTGTAATCATAGACCCCAACATTCAATGCGAGAAGGCATCTTGGCCTTTGGACTGCCAAAGATGGTCAACAATGTTTGATGATCCATCACAAGAGTGAAAGGCTTTCAAAATAGGAATATGTGGAAATGTTCACATGCCCACACTCCTGCAAAACTTTCTTTCTCAGGTTGTGAATAAGTGCTTTCAGTTTAGGCCAAACTCCTGCTTGCATGTGCCACAATATGTCTTTAAGTATTTGGGTGCCTGCTTTGCTGTGTAAGGATTGCACCTAACCTGAATGGGCTTACGTCAACAACAACCTCTGTATGATGCTTTGGATCAAAGTATTCCATTTCAGTTGCATTCTTAATAGCTTGGTGGATTCTCTTCAACCTGCTCTTATTCATGTGCCTAATTAAATGAAACATTCTTTTTCGTCAAGCCTCTCAACTGAGCACTTATGCTGGCAAAGTCTTGTATGTAACAACACACAGGGGGTACTAGTGGTCTACAGGGGGTTATAAGGAAGAGTAGTGTGTGTGTGTAAGAACTCCTAGGTGAAGAAAACCCATCAGCCCACCCATTAGCGGAGCTTCATCATTTGGGATTTTATGTAAAGACTGGTATCCACCAGGTGCCTTGCTTCCAAAGATTGCAAGGAATTTACTGGTCGCGAATCCACCAGTGAAGAGCAGCCAAAGAGAAGTGGTAGGGGGCTGTGGGAGAGAAGAAGAAAGGTGTTGCAGTGTACAGAAAAAGGGAGTGTGTAGTGATAATGTGATAGTTAAGATTGACTATCAAGGTGCCAAACAAGAAACTTTATTAGAAGGGCCACCAAAATGTCAAGATGAAAAGCAGAATGTGGACAGCATTATAAACAAATATTACTGTCTGATGGTCAGTATATTGGTCAACATGTTTCAGCCAAGAATGGCTTTCTTCAGGACCTAAATTTGTTACTACTGTAACTGTGAAAGTGAGAACATAAACTAAATTTTCAAAGCATGCAATTTGTAATGTAACCTACCATAAAGTGATGCTAAATGGTAAGGAATAGAGTCATGGTTGAAGAGGATCTTCACCTAGGACAAAAATTAATACAAACACACAATCATAAACTTTGTAAAACGAATGTGAAGCAATAAGTACATGATACTTTAACATGTACACACCCCAGGAGCACTAGCTCCATACAAACAATTTTAGTAATTTTAATCACTCACCCAAATTCTGTTTGGGAGTAGCCTCACCTCGCCTGCCACTCGCTCAGGAAAAAGAGGCCCTGCTCTGAGGGGATGGAAAGCAAAAAGTGAAATATACCAGTTACATGAAGATTACAACGGTATATAGACCATCTCCTCATATCAACTATGATGTCTGGGTTTTCAGACAAGACTACATACTCCATTAGCCTCATGAAGTGATGAACAATACTAGAAGTGACGTTGTTTGTTGATGTCTTCACAAAAAAGTATGGTTATTGTCAATATCCACAATGAAACAAAATATAAGGACTCTGTATATAAACTGTAGTGTCTCAATCTCCCTCACGATGATATTATGCATGATCTATATACACATAGAGTTCAGATATGAGCACAAATTGCTTAGATCAGAAATAATGTAAAGCAAACTTCAGAAATAGCTTGGATTGCTTGAATCAGAAATGATGTAAGGCAAACTACTGTTAAAAAAGAGTCTAACGAAAAAGTTGAACAATAACAAGCAGAACTCTAGCCTACAACATGTCTTTCAAACAGAGAAAACAGACCCACCTGTCCATCGGTACCTCCTAACCCCTACTGAGTCGAGGGGTAGGTAGCGTACCAAACGGTATGGCCGGGTTAAATTCTGAGCTAGCGGACCAGAGAGAAAACCTAAAGTGAGGATCTCGGATAGGTTGAAAAAACGGACCAATGGCTGAGTCCGTCTCTAGTCACTGGTGCAGTAGAGCACACACCGCATTGAAAATACAGCCGCATAAGATGAATACTGAATGCGGCATTTAATTGGTAGTCTGTTCTATTCTCCGTCCCCCATTGGTCAATATCAGTGTCTAATGAGAAAAAGTAAACAACATGAACAACTAACGTGAAAGAATGGAAGCGCTGAGCTTCCAGAAGGTGCACCTCGGTTCAGCGTAGGACCCATTGGGAAGGTAACCACGGGTGCCGTCCTTAAGGCAATGTTGCCTACCTATATGTTGAACTTGGGTAGCGGTAAGAGATCAATAGGAGAGCAGATAGTATATACTCGTGGCCCCGAGAGGGAACCAGGCAACGAAATAAAACGCGGATCGATCGCTGAATCCGCCTATAGTAAAGGATGTCAAGGGAGACCAACGGCAATATTAACTATTGACGCGGAAGGTCAATGTTAGAGGCGGCTTCTCATTGGTAGTCTGGTCAAATACTGTATACTTATTGGTTGAAACAAATACCAATGGGAATAGATGAACAACCGCGACCGGTGGAAACTAATGTAGGTAAACAGCGCTTCCCCTCTGACACCTCTAGTAATAGATACTCGGTTCAAGGTTGTGCCTGATTTGGAAAAAAAGGGGGGGGGCTGTTCATGTGGTTTGGTTAACGAGGCGGTTTTACCTTACAGTAAATAAATGAGGGTCACACTAACATAACCAATGTATCTCAAGTGCAGAACACCAGGAAAAACCGATGATGTTAGGGAAATGTTAAAGGGATGACAGAGAGATGTATAGTAAATGGGGACATATTAGTCTCACTTGATAGACCCATATCTTGCTGATAGTATACAAGAAGAGGAAACAAGAGATCGCCCCACATGTAAGTCTATATCTGTGATCATTGCGCTATCTATTGGCGCACTTGAAGAGTCTTATTTACCAGGAACAATAGATAGATGGACGTTACTTAGGCAAGCATCATAATGACCTAAAGCACGACTGTCGAATACAGAATGCCCCTTGGAGGGGAAAGGAGAGTCCTGAAGGGTATCAGAGTTGCACCCAAGGGATCTCATCATTCAAGCCCACCGTATCACATTTCAATCTGAAGATCCATTTCTGCTCTTTGATGAATAAGTAGCGTGAAACATCGCTGACGTGTTGTGGAACAAACTGTTGCTCTAATATTATCCACTTGATGTCGTCAGCAGTATGTCTCATGGTCAGAAAATGATTAGTCATGTGGGTGGCTTGCCTGTTGCATCTGATAGTGCTCTTGTGTTCCTGGATCCTGAGTTTGATTTTCATCATAGTCATACCAACGTAGCGGAGCGAACAAGGGCAAGTTATCAAATAAATTACCCTTTCGCTGTTGCAGTTGGTATGACGTTTCAGGATCCAAGGGCGCCCCGTGCCAATGTCCACAGTCTTGGTCTTTTCAGTCTGTGGACATACCGAGCACGAGCCACAAGGATGATGTCCTTGTACTGGTGGGAGGTCCCATAGGGTAGTAACCGAGTCTTGATGTGTTGAGCGCTGTCTGTTGTGTACTAGATTGTCCCGTAGACTGAAACTCCTCTTGAAGGCAAAAAGAGGGGATGGAATGGTAACCCCAGCAGTATTTAAAATACGCCAATGCCTTCGAATGATTTTTTGTACCTTTGTAGATGCTGTACTAAATGTAGTAACAAAGGTCATTTTCTCTTAAGGAGGTTTAACCACTAGCGGACCAAGTAGAGCATCACGATGGTTATTGGATGCCCTTTTGCGTGCCCTCCGAACCAGGGCACTTGGATAGTGACGGTGTCTGAGCTTAGTACTTAAATCACGAGAAATCTCCTCATAGTCGCTCCTCTCCAAACAATTCCTACGAACTCTTAGGAATTGCCCAAAGGGCAAATTTTCCCGCAGGGAACGCGGATGGTGGCTGTCAAATTGGAGGAGAGAGTTTCTTGACATGGGTTTCCGGTATAGTTTGCTAGCCAGGTAGCCATCTTTAGGAAAGATGACTAGGTCATGAAAAGGAAGTTCTGTCTTGCTGTACTCCACTGTAAAGTTAAGGAATTGATTTTGAGTATTTAGCCAGCTTTGAAAGGCAAGGATAGTGGATGTGTCACCTCTCCAGATCACTAAGACATCATCAATGTATCTCTTCCACAACAATATTTGATGGTAAAATGAGTTGTTGTGGTTGAGTACAGACTGTGTCTCAAATTGATGGACATATAAATTCGCCAGGCTTGGGGCAAACACACTCCCCATCGAGGTCCCAGAGACTTGAAGGTATAATGAGTCCTCAAACTGGAAATAATTTTCAGTCATTGTTAGCCTGGCCAGTTCCATGATGAAGTTTATCGGGGTGATGCTCGTGTGGTCTTGAGCCTCCAACAGGACCCTCACTGTAGTGTTTCTTCCTGCGGAATGCTCGTGTATAAAGATTCCACGTCGAAAC
Source organism: Lissotriton helveticus (assembly GCF_964261635.1). Taxonomy (NCBI): domain Eukaryota; kingdom Metazoa; phylum Chordata; class Amphibia; order Caudata; family Salamandridae; genus Lissotriton; species Lissotriton helveticus. Next base: position 569,568,008 of record NC_136071.1, on the reverse strand, counting down.
TAACAAGATAGTCAGTTTCAACGTTGAACTCTACCTCAGGAAGGAGACGAAGAACGTCTTTCGTGTCCTGTAGGTACGTAGGCATTTTTCGGACCAGAAGACGCAAGAATAAATCCACAAATGTAGAGAGTGGCTCTAGAAGGGAGCCAATGCCCGAGATGATGGGCCGGCCAGGCGGTGGCCTGGCCGGTTTATGTATTTTGGGCAGTGCGTAGAAGTAAGTGGTCACTGGGTTGTTATTAGGGCTCCCGGTTTTCCGTTTAAACGGATTTTTACATATAAATACAGACGGAAAACACATTTTCCTTTATCTGTATTTATATATAAAAACGGGAAAATACTAGTATATTTTGTCATTAACATCAATAGACTCACACCCCCAACCATCTGGTGTCCCCCTCCTTAGAGGGTTAAGTGGTGTCAGCCCGGCTGAGACAGCTTCCCGGGCGCACCCTCGTACTTCACAGGTCTTTGAAGGACCGTTTACTTGTTAATGAGGCTTTATTGTTTTGCACACCTTAGAGACCCTGCCTCTTCACTCTGCCGATTGCACCAGCACTCCTCTTTTCCTCACAGACTGGCCTTTAACAAGGGCACCTTCATGGGACAATCCATGCCAATGCCGCGCTGCTTTTACGGCCTCCCACATATGGCTCCCACATAATCATCACGTGCGCCCTTAAAATATTATTGCAGCATCCTTTAATGCGGTTCTAGAGATTGTCTGTCACCGCCACCGATTTCAGCGTTTGCATCCTCATTGCCAAGAAATCGAGAGTGGGAATATTTACCCAAGATATTTCTTTTGACTGCGTGCTCGGGCTTATTTTGCAGTACACAAAATCAATCAATTTATACACGTACCCGATTCATAAGACATGTTCAGTAAATCATAAATATTTAATCAAATACTACAGTGCTTTGAATGGGTAGGTACTATCCTCTACTGATTACCCGCACTTCTTTAATTGGGGGACAGTATCGGTACTTCTCAGCACTGACTGCTGCAATACATTTTTGACGTGAGAGTAGCTGCACTTCTCAGCAGCAAACAGGTACTGTAAATAGTGAACAGCCGCACTTCCATATTTTCATTGAAGCTGAAAGCACTGACTACAATCAGTTTCGAAGTGGGGTGCTGCTGTTTTATAAAACGTCCAACTCAACACTTGAATGAAAATATACTTGCATTTCATTGGCCATTATGCGGTTCACATTTTACTGCCTTATAATTTCCCGTGCTGCTATACCTGCTTATTTCAAATCTCTCAGGTCAGCTTTCCTGGCCTTCTATGAGCCAATACTATGTCATCACTCTTCCTCACGCCAAAAAAGTCATTCTGATACAGTAGAGTCAGCAATATTCACAGATTATTCACTCTATTGGGGCAGAAATTCCTTCAGATACTGTCTGACCTTATAAGTGCTGCACTGACGGGTGTGGGGTACATTCACTACTTGTACCGAAGTTGCGGTGAGAGGGATTCCGGGTGAGATGGGGAACGATAGTTGGATCCTAGAGAGCCTGTTATGCAATGGGCCGATCGTGGCCCATGGACGAGCTGCAATAAATCAAAGGAGTCACAGGCGGGCTCTGCTCGGAGGGACCATGTACAGAGCTGAGCTTGAAGAGCAATGTTCTGTGCTGAAATCAGTCTACCTATGTCATCTATACCTACATTTGCTGTCTTACTGTGTCCCGAGAAAGAGGTGTAATAAGAGGCAATTATGGGTGGGTCCATAGTTTTATGTCCGAGGGAGCATCACGCACCTCTGTGACACTCGCGTATACTTCACATGAGCGAGTACACTGGGATACGTTGAAATTGGGAAAATAACAGACTGCCAAGTCACACCAAACATCACAAGGAGAGGGTGAAAGGGTGAGTGTAAAGTAATTTATTGTCATATGAGAGGAGAGGCCAGCCTACTGCTGATATCTTGCATATGTTATATGAATGTAGCAATCCTGGTCTCAAGTGTGGGGACAATTTTTCTACATTATGAAAACTAAAAGACCCTTCTTATTACACATAAGATCCTATTATAAAAGTTTTATTTCTCATTTGATATCTGCAGTACTTCATTCAGTCTTTGCTTTTGAATTTAGACTTTATTGGATTGCCACTATGTTTGTTAATATTCATTTTGACATATTGGTACTGTACTTCAGTTATGATGATCGAGCGTTGTTATGCCTGTGTTGTACCCACATATATACATCTCTATATAATTTGAACAAAGCTTTATAAACGAAAAAACACGAAGAGAGGGTGAGTAGACTTAGGCGTGGCGCAGATCAACAAACCCTCGAGAAGCTGCCAATTTTTGGTTTGGTCTCTATCAAGGTGATGCTGTTATACTTGTTCTGTCTACACTGGGTATTAAGCAAGAGGGGTTACAAATCTCTCCAGTAGGAGATGGCGGAAGCCGGGCCACAATGTAGCTCTGATCTCCGATAGAAGGGTATTCTCGGGGTCATACCATGTGTGCTGCTGTCTGTGTTGTATTCATTTAGCCTATAATGGGTACTTGAATTGCTGCTTGTGCTGTTCCTGAAAATGAATGAGGATAAAACAGTATTTTTAAAGCGCAATGTTTGACTAAAAACAGGTATCTTGGCACCTGTCTGTGTGGATTAAAACCCTTATTGCCCCAGGCCACGGTGCAATCTTATTTTGTCTGTGAGGGGAAGCATGCAGTTCTGCCACAGATGTTGTTCCTCTCAGCGTGAGGGAGGCATATCCTGCTCATGGTTGTTTTGAACTTGAAGCACGTGTGTCTGTCAGAGGCGTAGCTATTAATAGTGGTGGCTCCCCGCTAAGGCGGAGGAGTGTCGCCCGCCAGCTCTCTGAGCAGTGAAAAAAGAAAAACAAGCATTGGAAATGCAATAGGTCTTGCCTTTGATTAAGTTAAAGTCATTTGCTTTGCTAATGGTATTGTATAGCAAAGCAAATGGCTTTAACTTAATAAAAGGCGAGACCTATTGCATTTCCAATGCTTGTTCCAGTATGTTGTTACTTTTTTTCAGGCAGCATATTACTGTAGTTGAGTGCATAATTTGAATTGAATTGCGTCCAGGTGTTTATAGCGGGGCACAATTGGGTTGCAGCTGAAGGCAGTGTGAGTTTCTCTCAGTGGGGCAAAGGATGTGGCCCTCTGTGGATGACAGAAACTGCAAGGCTCTGAGACAAATGGCTTGTGATAGCACTTTTAAGCATATTTGGGACATTCTGCAAATGGCAAAGTTTTCAGATGAATGTATCGTGTTCACCAATAACAACCGAGCGCATGTGTGCATTGTCAATTTAAATAAATGTGGAAAAATACTAGCTGTAGCGTCATCTTTTGCTTGTGACAAAAATAATGTGGATAAATACAGAAAAAATGCCCAAAAAATAAATATGGATAAATACAGACGGAAATGGCAAAAAAATAAATACCATAAAACCGGGAGCCCTAGTTGTTATTCACCAGAAAAAGAGCCTCTTGGGATGTTATCCAGCCTTCCGCACTTGCTTCCTTTACTAAGTTCTTAATTTCAGACGCTAGTCTGGCGGTAGCGTCACTAGCAAGAAGTGTGTAGGAGTTGAAGTCTCCCAGTTGTCTCAAACATTCAGTGCGATAAAGAGCGGTATCGAGAATGACTATCGCACCGTCCTTATCGGCTGGTTTGATCGTAATACTGCTGTCTTTGGACAGTGTCTCAACTGCCATCTTTTCAAGCTTTGACAGATTTTGAAAGATCTCCCTCTTGTTAAGAACCAGAGAGTCGATCTCATGGATGACTGCCTTTTCAAAAGCACCAACCATCGGGGGTACCTGCTGTAAAAGAGGGGTAAATGTAGACTTCTTCTTGAGATCTGTATTGACATCCTTGTCAATCTGATCCTGGTCTCTGATATTGTTAGAGAAGAAAAAGTGAAGGCGAACTTTACGAAAGAATTTCTCAACCTCCCCTCGTAGCATGAAGGCGTCTCCATTATGCGTAGGAACAAACCCAAGACCCTTATTAAGGACTTGGTGTTCAATGGGTGTGAGTGTACGTGAACTTAGATTAACAACTAAGTCCTCCTTACTTCCTGGGGTGGTTGTTGTTGGCCTCTCCGACTGCAAGTATTGGGGAACTCTTGTTCGTCTTCCCACTGTACTGATGGTTGCCCCCTCCGTCTGCCCCGACTCCGGCCACGGCCCTGTCCTAAAAAAGCCTGTCCATTATAAGATTGGGGCTGTGGATAGAACTGTGGCAAGGGATGCGGAAATTTGGGATAACCCCAAGGGGCTGGCGGCCACCAAGGACCTGGTTGATAGAAATTGCTCTGGCCAGCCCTCCTCCGATTAGACCGATTGAATTGGCCCCTTCCTCTCCACTGAGGGGCCCCACTCACCCCCGCTTCTGAATCACTGGAATCAGGATCTGAAGAAGAGTTAGAGTAACTAGACCCATATCTTTTCCCTTTAGTGGTGAAGTCTGGTGGTTGGTAACTCTCACTGGTATATGGATAAATTTTATTGTGAGAGAACTTAGCCAGGTCCTGCTTAAACTTCTCTATCTTGGTGAAAAAAATAGAGTCTCTCTATTCTTTATTGGTCTTATTCGCTTCATCTAGTTGTTTCTTAAACTGGGTACTTGTGAGGGTAGTTTTTATCTGACCTTATAGTACCTGAATTTCAACCAGGATGTCATCAGCCACCCTTTTGGCAGTCATAAATATAAGAATAAGCCAATCACGGGTGCATCGCCATGCGATAAGCGACCAATCTTTAAGGAAAGCCTTGTTCGTAAGAAACAGCCTAGGGGCATTAGTGACCAACAGACCTGTGGGTGCACATTTCCCATGTAGATATTCTACATGGGAAATGTCCACCCCATGTAGACAGTAGTTTGCCTTACATCATTTCTGTTTCAAGCAATCCAAGCTATTTCTGAAGTTTGCTTTACATTATTTCTGATCTAAGCAATTTGTGCTCATATCTGAACTCTATGTGTATATAGATCATGGATATTATCATCGTGAGGGAGATTGAGACACTACAGTTTATATACAGAGTCCTTATATTTTGTTTCATTGTGGATAACCATACTTTTTTGTGAAAACATCAACAAACAACGTCACTTCTAGTATTGTTCATCACTTCATGAGGCTAATGGAGTATGTAGTCTTGTCTGAAACACCCAGACATCATAGTTGATATGAGGAGATGGTCTATATACCGTTGTAATCTTCATGTAACTGGTATATTTCACTTTTTGCTTTCCATCCCCTCAGAGCGGGGCCTCTTTTTCCTAAGCGAGTGGCAGGCGAGGTGAGGCTACTCCCAAACAGAATTTGGGTGAGTGATTAAAATTAATACAATTGTTTCTATGGAGCTAGTGCTCCTGGGGCGTGTACATGTTAAAGTATCATGTACTTATTACTTCACATTTGTTTTACAAAGTTTATGATTGTGTGTTTGTATTAATATTTGTCCTAGGTGAAGATCCTCTTCAACCATGACTCTATTCCTTACCATTTAGCATCACTTTATGGTAGGTTACATTACAAATTGCATGGTTTGAAAATTTAGTTTATGTTCTCACTTTCACAGTTGCAGTAGTAACAAATTTAGGTCCTGAAGAAAGCCATTCTTGGCTGAAACATGTTGACCAATATACTGACCATCAGACAGTAATATTTGTTTATAATGCTGTCCACATTCTGCTTTTAATCTTGACATTTTGGTGGCCCTTCTAATAAAGTTTCTTGTTTGGCACCTTGATAGTCAATCTTAACTATCACATTATCACTACACACTCCCTTTTTCTGTACACTGGAACACCTTTCTTCTTCTCTCCCAAAGCCCCCTACCACTTCTCTTTGGCTGCTCTGCACTGGTGGATCCGCGACCAGTAAATTCCTTGCAATCTTTGGAAGCAAGGCACCTGGTGGATACCGGTCTTTACATAAAATCCCAAATGATGAAGCTCCGCCAATGGGTGGGCTGATGGGTTTTCTTCACCTAGGAGTTCTTACACACACACACACTACTCTTCCTTATAACCCCCTGTAGACCACTAGTACCCCCTGTGTGTTGTTTCATTAGTCAGATTAGGGGATAGGGTGCTTGTTGGTCTTTAAACCTTTTTTTTACCCTGGGACCCCTTTGTAAATTTTGTGTTTTTGCCAAAGTCTTGTATGTATCTGGCCATGCCAAGGAATCAACATAACATGGAAACATCTTGTGGGATACAGGCATTTGACAATGCTTGCACTTTGGCTGGTTCGGGTGTGATACCGTCATCAGAATAGATATGGCAAAAGAATTTTAGCTTTATCTTATGGAACTCACATTTATCAGCACCCGAATTCAAACCTGCATCTGCAAGTAAATTACAAACTTGCATGAGAGCATTACTATGATCCTTCTGTGTAGCTCTGAAAAACAATATGTCATCACTATAATTAAACTAATTTGTGACAGGCTGTATGATACGTCAAATGACATCTTGAAATAGCTCTGCAGCTGATGACACACCGAAACACAGTAATTTGTATTGGAGCAGACTAATATGTGTAAAAGAGATTGTCTTCAGCTCTCCTCAAGATCCAACTGAATATATCCTTTATTCAATTCAAGGCGCGAGAAGACCTTCGCACCATTCATGTTATCATGTTAGCGATTTGCAGTCCTGGATGTCATTCTTGTTTAATTGCTTTCTTCTCTTGACGCATATCAACGCAGATGCATACAGCCCCTTCACTGTCCTTTTCTGGCAATACCACTGTGGTAGAAACCCATGGCCTTGGACCAGAGGAACACTCTATGATATCATGTTTGTGCAATGATTCAAGTTCTTTTTCAACAGCTTTCTGTAAATTAAATGCAATTCCTCTGTGTCTTTGAGCAATAGGAAGGACATGGTTCTTAATGTGTAATTGTACTTCCATAGTCCTGAATTTTTCTAGCCCATGAAATAATGAAGGGAACTGACTTACTATTTCATGAAGTCCCATATCAGCAGCTTTGCTGAAACTGAGTAAACAGGCACATGACGCCGTACCTGGAAGTACATGAATGGGTATTTGTACTTTCGTTTTCTTGTGTTTCATTGTGGCTTCAAATGAACCTAGACTTTTTAATGGCGTTGATGCTGCCCATGTATACACTTCAGTTTTCGATGGCGTAAGTCATAGCAATGGAGATAGTTATTGTAATTCTCGTCAGGCATAATGTTTATCGACACATCACTGTTGATAATAAAAGGTATTGAGCAACCATTTACTTTTAGTGTAATCTTCTGACACTGTTTGTATGACTTTGATGCTTTTCTCATATCCACTTTTTTTTTACTTGCATTTTTCTTCACAAGCAGCCAGTCCAATATGTGCACATTTTTCTGTGGCAAACATCAACAGTACACAACCATTGTCTTCACTTTCAATTGATGTTGATACTGAAGAACTTCTTGACAATGATTTTGATGATGATCAAGTTAGTTTAGTGCTGATTTGCCTCAACTGGTGTGGTCACTTGGCATTGTGGGTGTGCATTGAACGTCGCTTCTGAAGTGTTTGGGAGGCTATTTTGTCTTCGTGCCAAGACGCACTTACTTTTTTCTACTCCTTGCAAACTGTTACACAATGGTTCTCCTTCCCACAGCCTTTGAAAACCTGCCCAATGGTGGGGCATTTACCTTCATATGGAAATGAAAATCAACACCTGAAACACAAATTCTTCTTTTTGGGAGACACCAATCTATGTCCTTCTGCCTTATGTTTCGGCTCACATTTCACGATCATGACTGACTCACTCTGGGCAATTAGGCCTCCATCTCAGCAGCTTTTCGATCGGCATGCTCTTCAGCTCTGGCAGCCATGAGAACCCGCTCCAGACTAAGAGTTTCTCTGAGCATTCATCATCTGAATGAATCTGATAGGCATCCATCAGTAACTCTGAGATGTATAGTTTCCTCATCATTAAGTCATTGAACTTGCAGCATTTGAAGAGCATATACAGCCTCGCTATAAATTTGTTGATGGTTCCACCAACTTTGTAATTCTTGACTGAAAATGTACCTTGTGTAACCTAGATTTGGCATTGGATTGAACTTTAGATTCAAGGCTTCTTTGATTTCACGGTATGTAATTTTGTCAACTCACACCATTTTCTTTATGACTTCTTTTATGCCTTCACCAGCTAGACTCTAAAGGCAATTGATAATCTTCTTTCTATCTGTTTCTTCTGGCACATCAATCAAATCAACAAGCAGGCCATTTGTTGCCAATATTCAGCTCTTTGGTGGTATCGAATGGTGGTGGTGGTTTCATAAAAGTGGCAGAATTATAACCAGTTGTAGACCTTACTGATAGTAAGTAGTGTTCCTTCTGACACTGCTTGGTGATCTTGTTTATGCAAACCATCTCTTAAACCTTGCGACATGCTGGGCTTTACGTCATTTTTGATAATTACAGGAAATGTGGCCTCTTTCTTGGTTTCCATCGTGAGAACAACCTTTTACTATTCCAACCGCTGCTCTCAGCTGTAAGATCTTTGAAGACCTCTGATGTTGTTCTAAGCCACACTCAGCAGCTGTGTTGGTGTGCTGCTTTGTGCATGGATGGCTCCGTAAACACAGCCCCGGGCTCTTCTTTCTTGGGCCACTTCCTCCAACGCTGAGGTATGATGACTCTCTTTCCTCAGTTCTGGGAAGAAGATGTTTGTTTCTTGAATCTGAATCACTGTATTTTTAAGTGTCTCTTTGTATTGTCTGACACCTGGTTGATCCCTGTGTCGCAGTGCTTCTAATCGCATTGCTATCTTACAATTGGCTGTCATGCTGTGCTGCTCCTTTAAAACCTTGTTCCATCCACTTTTACCATTATCACCACATATATTGTACAGCTTTAGGTTGCGTAGTAGTGCAGTACCTCTCTTTACAGCATTATTAGCAGGTTCTTGGCCAACAATGTGTAGACTTCATGGTGAAGTGTTCATTATCTTCAAATGCTTTACACAGGATGGAGTTGCTCTTTGACTCCACATATGCCCAGAGTCGATTCTGCACTTCAATGGAGTTACAAGTGGCACGTACAAGCAGTTCACTGGATCACTGCAAACTCTGTGGGAGAGCACTGTTGATCTTTTGGTTACTTATACCCCATATCGATCCCAGTTGTAGCATCCTATTCAGCCTGGGTTCCCTCTAATGACTAAGCTGCACACAAAGCTTAATATAACATCTTTGTTTTTCTGCACGTAACCGCAAACTCAACATCTAAACCTGCATTTTCTTCACTACACTCTAGCACTTATGTCTCAGTTCTACAGAGTCCACCAGGAGCCAAAGAGGCCCTTCAAATAATTAGGAAAAAAATTCTTGGAGGGGTAGATTGGAGTATGCATGACAGGACAACAAGATTAACAAAGGAATACAGAATAGAAAATATACAGAGAGATATAACATATCTCATTTCCTGTTTGTCCATCTACACATGAAAGCTCTCATTTTAGATACATCAATAAGATGCTCGTTTACATGCAGAATCAAATACCAGAAATTATATGTTTGCTTGTCAACACCTGTTAGTAATTGTTATGAACTCCCCTAGGTTTTAATGACACAATATTGCATTTTTATGTTAGCATTTTGTTAAAAACAGTTTTCCTTCTTTTTTGTGGTTGGAGAATTAAATAGTTGACTGTGCTGCTAAGTGGGTTGTAAACTATATTAAGTAAGTCAATATAAACATGTAAGTTAGTCGGATTTCCTTATGCAAATCTGCACATTCACAAAAGAGGCAGGCAAGGAGGAATTGTCAAATATCACTCTTTGTTTTCAATATCATTGTCTTGACCTCTCAATTCTCAAAGCATTCACTGCATCTTTCAGACCCTAGTAGCTAGGCTAGAGATTGTATGCCTTCAGAGGAACTGTCAGTGTGGCAGCTCCAACAAAGGCTCTGATCTTTGCTGATCAGGTGCATTATTTGCTTTGTACTCTTGTGAACGTTTTATGTATTCAAGAAGCAAACTCCCAATGAGGGATGAAATAAAAAAAATCAATGGGCCAGATGTTCAATCAGATTTCCCTGCACAATGAAGGATGCCTCTGTGGTCTCTTAAAGTAATGCATTTTCTAACAGTATATATTTTCGTCTCTGCAAATCTGAAGTCTTCACATTTATTTGCTTGGGGTGAAGTTGAATGCACATGCAAGGACGCCTGGCCCGTGCACTTGAATTATATTACAGATTTAGACACAAAGGCAAAATATCGAGTGAAGGACCCTCTGCTGTTGCACCACCCAGAAAGTCATGTTGGAGTACTTCTGAGGGTGCCTTTTGGCAGTGAGCCCTTGGATACTCAGGGACCGCGAAGGACCTGCCAACAGTGGGGTGCAGTAACAGATTGTACCCATTTGTGGTGGGATCCTTAGCTGTCTGCATAGCGAAGTTAAAGGAACAATTACAAAGACACCGACAACAGAGGAACTGCATGCACTTCCTGAACCCTGCACATTTGTAACTGACTAGAAACTTCTTTAAATTCGTGAGAATGGCAATTGCAAATTTTAATGAGCTTTGCCCACAAAAGGATAAATTGTGCAAAGCTGGCCAGCCTATCCACTCCATCTTGCTCTTGTGCCCCTTTTAATCCAGGATATGTATAGGAATTATCTGAAGAGCATATACAAGCTTTCCTGTTGGAGCAGGCATGTCGATATTTTTTGTGGCTAATTGCCAAAAGGCTGAGGCCACTGCAGTGCATTCAGAGAAGGAAAGAGGTACTTTCAACAACTTGAGTAGAAAACCATTGCCTCAAGTTGGTTATTTAGATGTTTAAACTCCAAAGGATGCACTGACACTGATGCCCAAATGAAAGGTGTAAAATCATAAATTGCTTACTGATAATCTCTTTGGATAAAGACCTGCTGGGACCCTACTTGTGTGATGCTCACAGAACAGTATTGATTGGGAACTATCCTGAAGGTCAAGGGGGAGTTCTGCTGGCCTGCCCTGCTTCTGCTGCTGACCTGTCTGTGTACAAGTCCCTAACTTTCCAAACGGGAGGCAAGCAGCATGCTCAGTGCATCTTAACGTTACCTATACCCTCTAGCACAGATTAGAGGATGGTTCACTAAAGGAGCTGCATCTAAAAATGCAGATGAGCTAAGATGTGTCACTACATGGCAAGCACGATCCATCCTTGTACTAGTGTTTGTTGCTTTGGTCATCTCTTGGCCCTGCTTTGCTGCAAAGGTCCACAACTAGTCAGCATGACTCCTCACTGGGTGAGGGAGAGTCTGAGTGAGCCAGTGTGAGACCTGTGAACATGGGGGATGGCACACCTTTGTCCTTGTCTCATGTAGTTCATAGGAATCCCCAGAACCTGAGCATTTTGGATGACCTAAACTGAGGGCTTGGTGTCCAAACCTCTTCCGGACACACCCACTGGATATGTTAGCTGTTAGAACAGCTAGCTGTACAGTGCGACGACCTCCCCCCTGTATCACACAGTGGTGTAGGTAGTTTCTGGCAACCACTGAACATGACAACTCTGATTCCTCAGGGATCGTGGAAATCAGTACAGTACTTTTCACTCAGTCACTTGTGCTTACTTATTGTTTGAAAACACACAAGATGACTATTAGGACATTTCAATAAGTATTTATTGGTCCAGCGTCAATCTTGTGTAAAACATATTTGCTGCGACAATCAGGAGACAGAAGCATACGAAAGAAATTGCAAGTACTAATATGGTAAACAGTAGATACATTTCTACATTATTGCTAAGAAGATGCACATATATAGGTCAGATGAAACAATAGCATTTGCATACTCCTATAATGTGCGCCCAACGTAATTAGCCTAAATGTACCTAGCCTAGATATGTAGGTGTAGAATGTAAGTTTGTGTAGATATATATGTATATAGCCAAGAATCCCCTAGCGTCAAACCAACCCTCTCACCTGGTGGTAGAGAATAGAGAACCCTGGCTCTGAGGATGAAACAGACGTGAAATGGCTAGGTATAATAGGCACACTCTACCACTTTGTTTTGAAAGTACAGAAAATAAAACATATAATTATGCAAATAGTCCATCTGGTGCTTCAGGAGGAGAGGAAGCCAACCATTCCCTCTCAAAGGGGACAAAGTCCAGAAATTGTTAAACAGTTTCTCCAAGCACACAGAATTTCAAACTGAGGTTGCGGTTTCAGAAGTCTTTCATTCCAAAGGCTTTGCGGTCGAATGACCTGGACAACAGTTGCAACACTAATATACAAGATAACTTCTCTTGATCAAGTGAAACATTTGTGTTTTAGATTAGGGGTGGGCGGACATTTCCGTTCCGCCCACGGAATGAGCGGAGATTTTCCCCTTCCGCAAAGAAGGCAGAGAAACGGAGCAAATCCCAGCACACTCGGGGGGCAGAACGGAAGTTGGCCGCCCGCCTCCTGCCCGCCTCCTGTCCGCCTCCCGCCCGCAATATGAAACATTTATTAAAGCCTAAAATAAGATGTAATAACACTTACCTTATAGCGGGGTCATCTTCCTGGTCTATCACGCCTTCTTCTTGAAACTGCGCATGCGCAGGAGCCTGCGCATGCGCTTTCCTGGCAAAAAATGCACATGCGCAGGCTTCCGCGCATGCGCAGTTTCACGAAGAAGGCGCGATAGACCAGGAAGATGATCCCGCGATAAGGTAAGTGTTATTAAATCTTATTTTAGGCTTTAAAATATGTTTATTATTGCTTCAATCTCCGTGCCCCTCCGCGAAAGTCCCCTACACGACTTACGGCCACCCCTATTTTAGATACATTGCCCTGATGAAGTCTGCTGTGACTGAAACAGCTCTAGACAAAACACGTGTTGGCATATGGGCATTGCTAAAGACTTTGGAATAAAAGACTTCTGAAACCGCAACCTCATATTTGAAGTTCTGTGTGCTTGGAGAAACTGTTTCATAATCTCTGCTCTGAGGATGACACCCTGCAAGGGATGTCAGACCGCTGCATGTTGAAGATTAGCATGCAGAATCAGCGTGGAATTCTCCTCTAATCTGCAGGGGGGAATAAGGGTCTTATATACTAGAGTGGTCACTCCAGGGTTTCTTCTGGAATTGATGTGTTTTGAAAACAATCAAAAATGTTTTGAAAACAATTATTTTATTTTTTATTTTATTAATGCAATTTATGAAGTGCGCAACTACCCATGGGTGTCTCGGCGCTGAGGACTGGATCCAAGGGGGGTAAACACAACGTGTTATTGATTGAAAAGCCATGTCTTTATTTGCTTCCTGAAGGTGAGCAGGATAGGACTGGTCTTGATGTGGTGGGAAAGCTTTTTTCCAGAGTTTGGTAGTGGCACAGAAGAAGCATCTTTCACCCCAGGATGCTATTTTTGTATGGGGGACAATGAGAAGATTAGCTGTGGAGGAACGTAGTTGTCTGGGGGGGTTGTATGGGCAGAGGGATTGCTTGAGGAAGTCAGGTCCGATGGCATGAATAGCCTTGTATGCTATGCAGAGAGCCTTGAACTTAGACCTATTTCTGACAGGCAGCAGTGGAGTTGACGAACCACATTAGAGATAGGTTTAAATTTGGGAGTGCCTGTCAGAAGCCTGGCCGCTGTGTTTTGTACTAGTTGGAGTTTGTTAAGGACTTTTTCTTGAGCATTAGTGAATAGGCTATTGCAATAACATGACAAGTGTGCTGATTAGGGTTTTAGCGGCTGTGGATGGAGGTATGAAAGGAGTTTCTTTATGATTTTAATTGTGTAGAAAGCTGAGGAAACTACTGAATTTGCATGGTGCATAAACAACAACTTGGTGTCGAAGATTACTCTGAGATTTCTGACTTTTGAGACTGGTGAAGGAGGTGTTCCTAAGTCTGCTGGCCACCAAAGAGAGGACAAGGCGGGTGAAAGATTACCAAAGATCATCATCTCCGTCTTGCTGGAATTCAGATTAAGGGAGCTGTACGCCATCCAAGTACTTATAGCAAGCATTCCCTGCTGGAAGTTGGCTGCCACCCTAACTCCGTCGTTATGTACCGCCAACACTAATTGGATATCGTCGGCGTAGGATGTAAGGCCCAGGTTGTAGGATTTAATGACCCTGGCCAGGTCAAACACGTAAATATTAAACAAGGTCGGGGTTAGAGAGGATCCCTGAGGCACGCCGCAAGGGAGAGTGAATGGGGGGAGGTGAACTTGCCAAGCGTGACTGATTCCGAATGCTCGGCTAGGAATGATGCAAGGAGGGTCCTGGCTATGCGAGAAAGACCCAAGGCAGCAACACGGTCGATCAAGGTGGCATGGTCGAACGTGTCGAATGCTGCAGAAAGATCAAGCAGGACGAGAACAGCAGCTCTTCCTGCATCAAGAATCTTTTTGATTTTGTCAGATGCTTTAATGAGGGCGGTTTCCATGCCATGTCCCTTTCTGAAGCCAAACTGGGTGTCATCCAGTGAGTGGTTTTGTCGTGTATTTCTATAGGTTCTGATTCGATCCCCCTATTCCTGACCCTATTCTGGTTAAACTTACTAGCTAGTTAACTAACAGTCAGCCCATGAGGCAAGAAATCCCCCATGATGCAGATACCGTTATCTGACGCAGTCACACTACGGCACAGGAACGTGTTATCTGATTAGGTCATAACGCTTGAGATCTAATTAGACAAGCGATATTCCTCCAGCCCCTGATAAGGCATACGACGTTCTCATAACAAATCAAACCTATGACAACCTGGATAATCCGTGCGGCCATTGTTTTGATTTCACAGAGAACTTTAGTAAAGAATGTGCTAACGAGCAAGTCGTATGACATCTTTATTGACGTACCTATGTCCATCCTTACGTCAATCCCGGCACCTTTAAGGTATAAATATTGCCGACCTTGCCCTATGCAAAACACACGCGTGGTGACAAGACGGAGCAGCCATACTTGCCGAAGCCGAGAGCAGAAGCAGACCCCGCAGGCAGCAGCCCCGCCTTCCTGACGCGCTGAGAGACGCGCTGCTATCTCAAGCCGAGAGACCCAGCACCGGCGCTTCTGGGCAGCCCTCGCAGGCAGCCTGGAATATCGAGAGCAGAGAAAGAGATACCATTCCTCATTCATCCTAAATTCCAGGTACAGAACTGAATAACCCCTCCTAGAGAATTCTTTAGTTATTCACTTGGCAAAAACAAACTTAAACTAAACTGTAACTTTCTATTCCCGCCCACGCATTAGACTTAGGTCAGGTACACGGGGTAGGCGTATTTAGAAACACCAGTTGAGTGCGTTTAGTCAAATGTATATGTGTATGTAAATATATTTTAATCATTTTAAACATCATATGGCTCAGAAACCATATCAATGTTTTTACAGTATTATTTTATACTATTGCTTCTAATGTATGCACTTTACTTAACTATAAGTATTGCAATAATATCGATCCATTTCTCTTGTACGAGAAAAGAGACTGATCAATAAATAACATCTTTTATTGAACACGCCCGTCTCTTCCTTTTCTCTACATTCTGATGAGACTAAGAATGCACGTACTGACTGAGTAAAATAATTGCCTTGTGCTCACACGACTCTTGAGATTGACTCTTGATTAGGGGAGAGCAAAGTTGTCATGTTCTATGGTTGTCAGAAACTAAATCCCTTCTTGTCTAATCAGGGGAGTTAATTCCTTCCTTGAACATTCGAGAAAGTTTCTAGCGAACTCTGAGCTTAGCTGGCAAACCCAAAAATTAAGTCTAGTTTCGACAGTAGTAGACCTAGTTAACGTCTGGCCTAGGCCTTTACTGCTGTAGGTACTATTCCAATGCGCAGAGCCTATTGGGAAAATAGGAGCTACACTACATGGCGCCCAACGCGTTTGGAAAGGGCGATAAAACTAACGTAAGACATTTAGAGTAACTCAGTCGTGCTTTCTCACTCAGACCCCTTTTCCCAAATACTCCAAAGACGTCTGGAGTGGGTGAAAGGTTATTATATCCTCCAAAACCTCGCAGGAGGGAACTCCTATGTATGGTTCTTGGTCTAGTCAACGTTGAAGGATAAAACAGTTCCAAAATATTGTGCACCTAATCTCTGTTCCCATAAAGAAACCTGATCTGCAAATAAAAATAATACCATCCTGTCAGTAAAATGGGAGACAGTGATGGAGAAAGAGAGGCAATTAGATTAGCTACTGAAATAGCAGATGCTGATGCTACCATGCAAACAGCAGACCCGGATATAATACTCATCCAGGTCGCCAAAAGGAGATCTATAACCTTAAAACTTATAGAAAATGGACTGACACCTAGAGGTGGCACAGTCATATTCGTAATTGAGGCACACGAATATCGGCAGACAGAGGTATACTATACATGGATACATTTTCCAGCAGCAAATGCTGTAACAAAGTACTTCCACTATTACAAAGTAGAGGAACCTCCTGAAACGTACACTCCTTTCGAGGAGGTGGAAGTACCACTCAAATTCCAAGAGCATTTGCTCTTATTTGATGGCGCCCTAAAACATAATAATCACATTACAAGGCTCGGTCCTTTAGGAAGACCAGGAGCAACGTGGCCGGTCTTAGCCGGATACACACCACATCCAGACATCGACGAGATGACTGCACCAGAGCTATTAATACAGCTAAAACAACTACTAAAAATTCACAGACAATTAGTTCAGTATGTAATGCGGACTTCAACAATTCAGCCAGCGATTAAAATTCCACAGCTGACCCCTCACCAGGGGAACACAAATAAAATCACACCACAGAACATCCAATCCTGCCTAGGTAAAGTTCCAGCTAAACGGGAACAGATACCATTCTGGTTGGCACAGAAAATCACCCAAATAGAGGCGGTGTTTCCTGACACCACCCCGCTGGAAAAACACAGGATTCTGACTATATGTCTCCCAATGGGAATCGCACCACACATTGAGGACTGTGACACTTGGGGTACAGTCTTTGCTTCCATCTATACAAAAACGCACGGTGTTCCATCCATTTCGGTAATACCAGATGTGCTTAAACAAATTCAAGATGAATACGGTCCAGAACCTGCTTTAACTCTTGGTATGAAATTACTAAAAGACTTCAAACAGGTTTCGGCTATATTACTAGCCAACATAAAGGGTGAAGCAGCAAACGTGGCGATCCGCCAGAGGTTAAAAGAGACAGATATAGCAGACCAACCAGCTGAAATTGCCAGAATCATAGAAAAATCCTATGAAGAACTAGGCAGAGATAGTCTAGGTGGAATACCAGTAAAACCGCAACTGACTACAAGTCCAGAAAAAATATTTTTTAATAATAATTCACCAAAAAAGAACTGGGATGGAAATAAACAATCCAATCCTAAAGAAAAGAAATTCCAGTCCAGAGGAAGGTCTCCTAGGCGAAGAGAGAAATCTCCAAACCCGAGACAAAGGTCACCTCAGAGTGAACCATCTGGGAATAGATATAACCTTAGAAATAGGGATAATATTAAAAAACCTGATAGATATCAAGACATTGATACACGTCCGTCTCAATCTTTTCAGAATTCCTCGCAGAAATCGGAAAGAAGAGGACGATCAGAAGAGCACGCCAAGTCCAAAGACAAGGAACCTGCTCAACTGAAAAAGAAATCACAATTTCCAAAAAAGAAGGTAGCCAGTATCAAGGTAGTTAACAATGCCGAGAATACTGAGGACACAACTGAAAAACGGAGAATGGGCTCAGACAATGCTAGACAGCGCAGCAGAGGTGAGCATAGCTCGCAAAGTCCTTATGAATCATCTGGAGACAGTGGACACGAATGAATACCTTCAAGTGGAAACTGCAGATACCAGAGTTAGCAAGCCCCACAAAATATACGAGATAACATTACGTATAGAGGGAGATAAGACTAGGAAAATAAGGGGACTATTTTGGGATAACCTATCCAAGGGCTATGACATCCTTCTAGCTGAAAAAGACTGGCCACCAGAGTTTGTCAGGGAGTGCCCTCATGGCGAAGAAGTAATTATGCCTGCCTTCTCGAATCAAATCCCGATTCATAAAAAATATACACTTGCTAGAAAGTGGGCAGTGGCCTTAGCACCTGCTTTATATAAAAATCATGTAGGATGGGATGAGGATTCTCCTCCTCACAAAGTCCAGTTAAAATCACAACCTACTGCACAAAGGCAGTACCCAATTAAGCAAGAAGCTAAAAAACAAGTAAATGAAATACTAGATCAGCTAGAATACCAGGGGGTGATTGAAACTTGCACCTCACAAATGAACAATCCTTTGTTTCCGGTCTCCAAACCAGACAATTCGTACCGTCTAGTTTTGGATTACCGACACCTTAACACATGTTGCAAAACTTTTGCAGTGCAAAACTCACACAGTGCTGCACTAATGAATAACATAGTGCGCAAAAAATACAAAACAACCTTGGACATCTCCAATGGATTCTTTTGTCAAAACATAGCACCAGAGAGCAGATATTTAACTGCATTTTCAGTAAATGGCACTCAAAAACAATTCTGTCGGTTAGCCCAGGGGTACAAGAACAGCCCGGGGGTATTCTCAGCGAGAGTAACAGAATTACTACAACTATATGATGATGAAGCATTATCTTATGTCGATGACATTTACTTAACAGATGATGACTTGGAGACTCACTTGAAAAGAGTGAACACCATAATACTTGGTTTCGCTGCAGAGGGTTACAAATTCAACTTCAAAAAGTCCAGAATTGCCCATCTGACGGTCATATTCTTAGGATATGAGTTATCAAGTGAAGGCAAAAGCCTGGCAGACAATTTCCTAGAGAAATGTGCCGTAATCCAAGCTCCTAAAACACTAAAAAACCTACAGTCAATTCTAGGCTTCCTAAATTTCGGAAGAACTTACATTGCAAATTACGCAGAAAGGGTCAAACCCCTTTACGATCTAATTAAACCAGACTTTAAAAGATCCAGTTGGACTCAAGCACACACAGAAATTTTGAGATCCTTACAAACAGACATGCTAATTAAAACAAAATTAGAAACCCGTGATAATACACGCAACCTTGTGATCCCAGTCATCCCAGGGAGATACGGATTCACATACCTAACCTCTAATGAGGGAGATAAGGTACCAATTGCATTCAAATCACATTTGTACACAAAAGCTGAACAGAGATTCAACAACAAAGGAAAAATTGTTCAAGCAGTTCAAACCGCAATAGCTAGAGAAAAAGACATAGCTGACGGTAGACATATCACAGTCAGAACAGCAGAATCAGCCTTTGAGGCATTAACAACACCGTGTAATTTACCAATAACAACATTGGATCCAGAATGGTTACAATGGGTAAATTCAATCACAACGGACAAAGTATATTACTTCTTTGATCCAGAACTAGAAGAATTAAAAAATCTAAAATATGAAAAAACGTATCCTCTGCCAATCGACATTCTGCCTCTACGACATTACGCCTGTGTAATCTATACAGACGGACATGCTCAACCCTCCGTTTGGGGAGAACATGCATACAATCCCACATGTGAGATTACAAAAGAAGTGTGGCACGGAGGTAAACTAAGACCTCTATTAACAAAATCACACTCAGTAGAAACTAATTCAGAACTACAAACTGAAATATTAGCTTTGAAAAATGGCGCTAGATAATGCGGATCGCGAATTCCCGACACTTATAGTGTCAGATTCATATTTCTGCGTCAAAGCATATAACAAGGATTTGCAGACCTGGATTCAGAACGATTACAAAGATGACACGGATGCACCAATAAAGCAGAGACTGCTCTGGGAACAGGTAGCTCTTTTGAAAAAAGAACTACCAAAGACTCACGTGACACACTCACTGAGTCACCAGCGTGATGGCGTTCACGTTGTAGGGAATTCATTGGCTGAAACAGCCGCAGCGGCAGCCAGTAAACCGGCTCCCGTAGATCGAAAAAAGCGTACATTAAAATACATTGACGGCGAAACAGTGCTGGCAGTAAAAACGTCATCAAAAGGCGACTGCTCGGCGTTACCGATCAACTATCCACTCAATTACACATACATCATAGATGCAAACTCCATTCCTTTTGCTCGAATCCCTGGAGTGGGGGATAGAGTGATTCCAAACATGGACAGGAGAAACTTGTTAATCGCAGACGCACACATGGGCGAGGGTCTCAGACACCTTAAATTAAAAGATTCTCTGGAAGAATTACAATCACGGTACTGGTGGCCAGGCATGAGCCTGCACTACACCATGTTTGTAAAAAACTGCCCAAACTGCAACAGAGATCGCAGTGGGGAGAGAAGCAGTTTAATACCTCGTCGTATCAAGGCAGATAACATCACCACTAAAAAGAATGGCTTGCGATTAACATATACAGGCTAGTTCCCACTTATAATGTAGATCCACAGCACTCGGCTGACGTCCGGACTGTTATACAAGATTTGCGAGTCTAAATGGCATATACGCTAAGAGCATGCTACGTTCGACCATTTTTTTTTCTTTTTCTCAGGCAATCCAGCCTGGGGGGGGGAAAGAATGGCCAAATGAGCACAGCCCAGCGGGAATCTTCTCACTTCCTTCCTGAGGGTATGGGATGGTGTAAAGAAAAAACCAAGACAGAAAGCAATCTATAATAGAAAGGATATTAGGTTCGGGAGCTGGGTGGGTCAAACATCTAATAAGTGTCCAACGTAGTCTAAATAACTTGCCAAGAAATTCTCTGAAGGGATTCAGTCCGTACGAATTATTATTCGGAACTAGGATGTTGATCTCTGACCTTGATAGTCAGACTTCAGTGGTAACAGAAAAAAGCTTTGATGTCAAAGACCGTTTGGCTATTTTGCAGGACTTAAACAAAACAAGAAAAGACCTGAGCAACATACAGTTGAAAGAACAGCCAACGACCACTGAAGAATCACCACCTGTCCCAGCAAGACCTGTCTGGATTCCAAAAGTCGGGGATCTAGTCAGGGAGAAGATCGCGGTAAAGAAGGAATTTGGGCCTTCTTACAGAAAAGCAGTTCCTGTATTGTCTGTCAACGGGACAAGATCAGTTGTACTACCGCCACTTGCTGGAAAAAAGGAGAACCGAGTTGTATCCATCGACCTGGTAAAACCACAACATGTGGCCGATAACCAACAGTAGGCCAAGTGGACTCCCAATAAGTAGCAGAACACCAAGGTTTGCTACCAGTACAGAGGTCCTATCAAAGAGGCTCATCACATTCGAAACGCCTACAGAAGAACAACAAGGACTATGCAACAATGCAATAGAACTTAGACCTCTGAAAACCCAAATAAAGACATTTAGCAGAGACACACCAATCTATACAGAAGTACCAAGTGAAAATGCAAGAAACAAAAATCCTGAACCAATTGGAACAATTGACAGAACTGCATCCGGTTACTTCATCAACTTCGATGATTCCTCTGAAGGCTTCAGCGAACAAAAGACACAGCCATCATCAAAATCCTTTAAAGACAAAGCGAAGGAACTTTTGAAACAACTGAAAGAAACATATCTAGTTTCTCCATGGATTGAATTTTGGGTGGGTTTTGGTGCATTTATCCTCATACTTTGGCTCATCATGGTATTTACCTTGGGACGCTTCATTGAGGGAAAATATGCTAAAATGGACACAGCAAGTCAGAACATCAACTTGGTCCTCAAACCACACACATCTTCACACGTCGAGAAAAGAGAACTTTCTTCAGAACTTTCTTCAGCCAACTTCACAGCAATTCCAATATCTGGTGGGGTAGCCTGGGACAACACTGACTATGAAATTTATGGTCCGGTCGAGATCCTGAAATATCCACACCAAATCAAGATCTCCTTGAGTGACTTTGCAAAACCAAACTCATTTGCTGATGATTGGGACTTTGAAAGTATACCCAATATGATGTCTGACTTAGTAATGTCTGCTAAATTTACAAAACATGATTATTTGCAGGGTTCTACAAATTATGACAGCATGTACTGCAATAACCATTATGGTAACCATTTCTTGCATAAATCTGCACAACCTAGTAATGTTTTAAATTATAATCAATGGGAACATTGTGCTACACCTCCAA
Organism: Lissotriton helveticus; assembly: GCF_964261635.1. NCBI lineage: Eukaryota > Metazoa > Chordata > Amphibia > Caudata > Salamandridae > Lissotriton > Lissotriton helveticus. The sequence continues at coordinate 569,545,969 of NC_136071.1, read as the reverse complement.
AAGGGAGCTCTAGAACCGTGTATGGCAAATATTCATATTTTTCAGGTTTTAACATAACTAATGCTGAAACATTTTATTACAAATTGTCAAACAAGACAGGGATGAAAACCATGATAACCAACACAAAATTGATATATTCAGATTCTTTCTTTGAAAAAAATGAATACTTTTGGATTTGATTATTGGGACAAACATGTTGATTTGAAAAGTGTTTGGGGTACAAAAGAATGGCAAGTACAGGGTATAGAAGCTTTGTTTAGAGCCTGCATGATCCCAGAACAAATGATATTTTTAAATGACACCGTTCAACAAACCACCTGTCTTGGCTTAGCCAAAATCAAAGATTTAAATAACCTGTCTATTCCAAAGCCAACAATGTTTAGCAATAACTCTGAAACAGATGAAGAAATAGACATAAACCATATACTTAACCAAAACAGAACACATCCTGATTGGAAACAATGGTTGATCTGGCCCACAGATACAAATAACTGTCAAGATAGATTCCTGAATAAAACACAGGGTTTCAAAATGAACAGGCCAGACCCTAGATATCCCCAAAGACATCACCCAGGGATAATAACAACCTACAGTGTGGGCAAATTATGCCTTCAATGGCTACAAACTTCCACACTGCCTGAAATTAAGCAACATGACATCTTTATTGACGTACCTATGTCCATCCTTACGTCAATCCCGGCACCTTTAAGGTATAAATATTGCCGACCTTGCCCTATGCAAAACACACGCGTGGTGACAAGACGGAGCAGCCATACTTGCCGAAGCCGAGAGCAGAAGCAGACCCCGCAGGCAGCAGCCCCGCCTTCCTGACGCGCTGAGAGACGCGCTGCTATCTCAAGCCGAGAGACCCAGCACCGGCGCTTCTGGGCAGCCCTCGCAGGCAGCCTGGAATATCGAGAGCAGAGAAAGAGATACCATTCCTCATTCATCCTAAATTCCAGGTACAGAACTGAATAACCCCTCCTAGAGAATTCTTTAGTTATTCACTTGGCAAAAACAAACTTAAACTAAACTGTAACTTTCTATTCCCGCCCACGCATTAGACTTAGGTCAGGTACACGGGGTAGGCGTATTTAGAAACACCAGTTGAGTGCGTTTAGTCAAATGTATATGTGTATGTAAATATATTTTAATCATTTTAAACATCATATGGCTCAGAAACCATATCAATGTTTTTACAGTATTATTTTATACTATTGCTTCTAATGTATGCACTTTACTTAACTATAAGTATTGCAATAATATCGATCCATTTCTCTTGTACGAGAAAAGAGACTGATCAATAAATAACATCTTTTATTGAACACGCCCGTCTCTTCCTTTTCTCTACATTCTGATGAGACTAAGAATGCACGTACTGACTGAGTAAAATAATTGCCTTGTGCTCACACGACTCTTGAGATTGACTCTTGATTAGGGGAGAGCAAAGTTGTCATGTTCTATGGTTGTCAGAAACTAAATCCCTTCTTGTCTAATCAGGGGAGTTAATTCCTTCCTTGAACATTCGAGAAAGTTTCTAGCGAACTCTGAGCTTAGCTGGCAAACCCAAAAATTAAGTCTAGTTTCGACAGTAGTAGACCTAGTTAACGTCTGGCCTAGGCCTTTACTGCTGTAGGTACTATTCCAATGCGCAGAGCCTATTGGGAAAATAGGAGCTACACTACAGTTTCTCTCGATGAAATGTGCCAATTGGGTGTTCATAACTTTCTCTGCGATTTTTGCTGGTAGGGGCAGACATGCGATAGGCCTGTAGATAGTTGTGTCAGCTGGATCAAAGTTGATCTTTTTGATAAGGGGCTTTATGACCCTCTTTTTCCAAATGGAGGGGTATATGCCAGTTTTGAACATAGAGTTAAGTATGTTAGCTAAATTGGATCCTATGATGTCAGGGGTAGGTTTAAGGGTGGCCGGAGGGCATGGGTCGTCTGGGGATCCTTATTTAATTGAGTAGAGGAGATGATTGATGTGATCAGGAGGGATTTGATTAAATTCCTCAAAGGAGGAGGGGTGGTGTGTGCTAATGGGAGAAGATTTTCGAGGAGCGGGGCCCTATGGATTTGCTAGATTCTACTGTGGTTATATTGAATGAGGTATTTCATGTGAAGTTGTCGTAGATGGAACTGACTTTCTCCTGGAAGTATATAGCTAGCGAGTTGCAGAGTGTCTGGGAGGCGGTAATGGGAGGAGTCACCCCTTGACCCGATAGCTTAGAGACAACCTGAAACAATTGCTTGACAGAGTTTTGTGCAGATTCAATTTGATTACAGTAAAAATAGCTTTTAGCTGTGATCGAGAGGCGTTTGTAATTACCTAGGGTCTGTTTGTAGAGGGATTTTTGGGTGGCATCGTAGTTTAAATGCCAGCGACGTTCTTGATGTCTGCATTTTTGTTTCTCGCACCTGAGTGTCTCACTGAACCAGGGTGCTGAGACAGTATTCCTGTTATTGGGCCTTTGTTTGGTGGGGACCGCCAGGTTGACTGCGTCGTTGATCCAAAATGTGTAATGTTTGGCAGCTAATTCGGGGTCATCAGGGGAAGGTCAGGCTGAGAGGCGTATAAGGATGAATGAAACTCAAGGGGGTCAATATTGCTCCAAGCTTTGAACTGTCTGGGGGGTGAGAAGTTGGAATGAGGGGGGAGTTAGTTTTGGATTGAATATTAAAAAGGACTGTATGATGATCAGTCCCAGGTAATGGTAGGACATTTTCTAGGACAAGGTGCTGATGATTGGAAAATAACCCGACTAATGTATGTCCAGCGGAATGTGTGGTGGAGGCGACAATTTGTGTGAGGCCTACCACATCGAGGTCGGCTAGTAGGGCTGAGGTGTATTGGTCGCCATGTGCCTCAAGATGGAAATTAATGTCTCCTAGGATGGAGAAGTTCTTTTCACCTGCCACTAATTCAAGTAAACAGCCCATAGAGGCAAGGAATTCCAAGCGTGATCCAAGGGGAGGGTATAAAAGGATATCTTTAAAAGGAGATACATCGAGGACTGTGATCGTGAAGCTACAAGCTTCACAAATATTGGTGGGATTGAAGCTGGCCTAATAGAATAGTTTTCCCAGTGGATAAGTGCAAGGCCTCCACCTTTTTTTTTAGGTCTGTCAAATGTGCAGACAGAATAGCCTTCTGGTGCAGCTGTGCAGATGTCAGACCCACAGACAGGGTCACCCCAAATTTTGGTTATAAAGAGAAGGTCCAAATTGTGATTTTCCAGAAGGTTCCGAATTTCGTATTTGTGTTTGGGGAGTGACCAAGCGTTTATCAAGGCAGAGTGGATGTTTGCATGTAAGGAGGGGGGAGGTGGGAGGATGATGGGGTGATTGGAAAGTGTATAAGGAGAAGAGGCAGTTGGGGCAGCCCAAGGTGGAATGAGGGACTAATTTATCAAGAATGAGAGTGGGCCAGTTCCTTGGGTGGTTGCAGGTGGAGAGTATGGTTTTTAGTTGTTCAGATGTGTCAGTTAATAATTTATCATGGGTACTTCTGCTAGATGGAACAAGGGGAATGGCCCTGGGCCTGGTCCAGGCGCGGACGGGCGCAGACGGGCTTGCCTTTGGTACGCCAGCGGCGCGCTCACTGTGCGTCCGCTGCGCGAAAGAAAAGGCATGATTTTTATAGGCTGAATGGGGGCAGAACAACTGGCCTGCTGACCTGTTTACCGCTTGCAGAGGTTGATTAATTTCAAGCTTCCCTCCACAACAATCTGACTAATTCAGCGGTGGACCGGCGAAGTGAATGTCTAAGGTGAGAACCGGACGTTAAAAACAAGTAAAAACAGTAACATTGACAGTTTTCCAAATAAGTATTGGCGCGTGAGCATAAGCTAAGCAATAGTTAGGTGAAGATTGTGAAGCCCTTTGCAAGGCACTCCAGGAGAATAGCACTTTAGCGTGATTACCTTTACTCGGTGTGTCCGCTGCGCGAAAGGAAAGGCATGATTTTTATAGGCTGAACAGGGGCAGAACAACTGGCCTGCTGACCTGTGCACCGCTTGCAGAGGAAGTAGTAATCACTTCCGGTGCACGATTAATTTAAAGCATCCCTCCACAATAATCTGACTAATTCAGTGGTGGACCGGGGAAGTGAATGTCTAAGGTGAGAACCAGACGTTAAAAACAAGTAAAAACAGTGACATTGACAGTTTCTCAAATAAGTATTGGCACGTGAGCATGAGCTAAGGAATGGTTAGGTGAAAATTGCGGGAGCCCTTTGCCAGGCATTCCAGAAGAATATCGCTTTTGTGTGATTACCTTTACTCGGTGCGCCCGCTGCGTGAAAGAAAAGGAATGATTTTCATAGGCTGAACGGGGGCAGAACAACTGGCCTGCTGACCTGTGCGCCGCTTGCAGAGGAAGTAGTAATGACTTCCGGAGCGCGATTAATTTCAAGCTTCCCTCCACAACAATCTGACTAATTCAGCGGTGGACCGGGGAAGTGAATGTCTAAGGTGAGAACCAGACGTTAAAAACAAGTAAAAACAGTGACATTGACAGTTTCCCAAATAAGTATTGGGGCGTGAGCATAAGCTAAGCAATAGTTAGGTGAAGATTGCAGGAGCCCTTTGCCAGGCACTCCAGGAGAATAGCGCTTTAGCGTGATTACCTTTACTCGGTGCGTCACTCAGTGGATCATATACATTTTTTTTCCAAACAATGCGGTTTTCGGAGCTACACTTCGTGGGACTACAGCAGCGGGACGCCGGGACTGCGAGGCCCAGCATTCCTAGAGTGACCTGCAGCTGGTGCCTCTTCCTGTGCCGTCCCCGCCTACCTTGGTGTATTTATTCACGACCCCTCAACGCATCGCGGGACGCATCGCGGGATTAGCCGGGCGAAGCCCGGGCAAAGGGCGGGCCGTCTGTGGCCGTCCGTGGTCGACTGGGGCTGGGCCGGGCCCGCCCCTTTATCGTGTACCCCCAATCTCTTTCCTGAGGTAGCCGATCATTGACAATGTCACGGAAGCCCGGAAATGGTGGGAAACACCAACCAGGGCGAAGGTAAGAGGCACCTTGGATGCCTTCCTCATTAAAGCTGTTTCGAACTTGGACCATGAAATCTCTGTAGCAGAATCGCGCTTGTCCCTTGAACTTCAAAAAAACAAGCGCTCATCATTAGGTACAATTCGTCAGACTTCACCCCCCCCAATATTCAGCCCAGTGAGTACAGGGATTCCCCCTACCTTGGATAATAGTATTCCCCTTTTCTTTCAGGAAAACTCCCCAACCACCACCTCTGTTCCACTGAGAAGCCCTAACATCGATTTAACCTTCTCGGATTCCTCATTAGATTTCTCCCCATCGGAGACTTCTATGTTGCAACTCCCAAATGCAACTCCTATCCCGGCAAACAACACACCCCCGCAGTTACTATGTAGACAACCTACCCTAATGAAAAGGAAGAGACGGGGAAGCGATCGCCGGGGTGGGCAACTTAAGGTAGCCCGACTGGGTTCTAGCCCACAAACTGCTAACTGTAATATAACATCCCCACCCTGTCGGCCACCACTGAAGTCAAAGTCAAATCTCCCACAACCTCATTTTAAGTTAGGGAAACAATCACCCGAATCCAAGCTAGTTCTAAGTGACATAGAACACCTAGTCAGATCCCTACTTCTTCCTATATTAGAAAGGTTAAAAAGAATAGGTGACCAGTTGAACGAATTATCGGTAGAAACCATTTTACTTTCTCAAAGTTTAAAGGGCATGGTAGCCATCAACGCGACCACTAAACCCAATGAATCACGGTCAGTCAATAAAGACGCCACTAAACCTATCCCACCTGGTCCTGACATGACCACTGGGAAGCCCAGGCCTCCCAAAGACACACAACACACTTTAAATATTCCTTGTGTGAAACCGGGGAAAACTGTTAAGATTAACAAACCACCCACACACTCTACTCTTACAGGACCCAGTGACTCAGTTTTTTCTTCACATAACACTTCCACAACAACCACTACTCATTCAGGCTCTAAGGTTATAGACACAGGAACCAGTCAACTGATAGGCCAACCCACAATAATCCAAGGATGTCATATAGATCTTCCCCCAGAGGCGGTTCCATATGCTATAATCTTGACAGGTGTACCAGAGCTTGCAGCAGGAAAGAAAGAAGGCTATCCTGAATTAAAGAATAAAGCCATTCACTGGCTCAAACAAAATAAGCCACTGCCCCCTCATATAGATGGAGATATAGTGTTTGTTAGAAGATTAGTGTGTGTAGGCTCTAGACCAAAGGACACTGCAGGAGACGTAATTATCATAAATTTCAGAGACCGTAGGGTGGTTCCACTTATTGCTGAATGGTATTACCAACCGGGATCCAGCAGCATAGTTCCTAGAACCTTAACATACTTATATCCAGAGGCATTAATCGTCCCTCGTGGCCGTCGCAGCATGCCCATATATCATAAACACAATAACTATTCTTCACTTCAATCAAAGATGACTTCATGGTCTACCAATTGCCAGGATCTTGAGAACTTACACGGGCAGTTTAAACGCCAGAATTTTCCAATCCATCAAGGGAACAACCTACCATCCTGGTTAGTCCCCATGTCAAACCGATATGATGCCCTTCCGGATCTAAACGATCAGGACTGACACCAGGGAAGTACTGCGATACAATCTCCAGTAATAATGACTGATATCACGCCAACTGATTTCCAACTAAGTGGGTGTTTAAATACCTACCCTGTGCCGGGGGAACTCATGTCCCCTATTATTTTTCAAGGGCCTCCTACAACTGAGAATGATCTGTGCTGCAAAACTACTGTTGCAGATGACTTACCTTTACCACAGCTTAATATTCTTGATCCCCCTCCTATAAACATTCTGAAATCAGAGGAGTTCATATATAGTTTCCTCTCTTGGAATGTGGCTGGCCTAGCGGATAAAGTCAACCAAAAATACTGGTTGGAGGTTGTCATTGGGTACAACGTAATCTGCCTCCAGGAAACCTGGTCCCGGGACGCCCACCATATCAATGGCTACCAAACCTTTCACACCCAAGCCACTCAGAGTCCTCACGGCCGTAACAAAGGGGGTCTTTGTACTTTTATATCTGTCACTGGGGGTATTGTAATTAAAAGGTTTATGGAGACTGAATTTTATCAGATATTGTGTCTACAATGGGGTTCTCCACAAAATGTTATTATAATAAATCTCTATAATAATATTCCTTCCGACAGGAGTGAGGTTACCTTGAGCAAACTTCTCTCGACATTGATTTCCCTACATGAACAGCTGTCAGGTGACAACATCATGTTTTGGGTCCGAGATTTTATTTGTACAATCTGTCCCCATGGTTCATATGGCTTGTGCCGCCTATCGGACTATGGGCAAGATTGCCCTACCCATTTTACTCACTCATCACTCGGTACCTCATTCAATAATATACTTTTTTATTTCAACTTAACATTTATTAATGAGATTTGTACCCCATGTATTCCATTTCAGCCAACCTTCAATGGAAGGGGGTGTAATACGACAATCGACTTTACGTTAATCTCTGCATCCCATGCAAGGATAGTGGCTACCTGGGAAACGTGTAAGGCCCCTTACTCCGACCATTACCCTACAGTGTTTAATACCAGAGATAAAAACCCAACACACAGGGCAGTGGCCAATATTGCATATATCCCAGAAATAAGATTAGTCTAAAAAACGGATACACTATTAAATGGGAAAAAATAGATCCGACGGGCTTTCTGGCTCAACTTGTTGCTTCTAACTATGAAGACATACTTACCTGTTTAACTCTTGAAGAGACACCGGAAAATGTAATGAATTCTTTTTCTAAAATATTAACTACAGTCAAATCCCTATTGACAAGAAAATACCACAAGGGGATTCTTAAGCCCCATAGGTGGTTTGACTGTAAGTGCACCAAAGCACTAACCACCCTTAAAAAGGCATTGCATATAATTCCCAAAAATTCGGTTCTTACACGTAGTGCCAGAAAAACCTATAAAAATACTATAAAGTCGAGAAAAGCCACCCTAAAGAATAAGGTATGGGCAGCCCTCAAAGAAGCCTCGAATAACAGAGACTATAGGGCCTTCTGGAGGGTGGTAAACGACCCGTTACTACAGTCTAATGAAGTAAACTGTATTGATCAGGCAATTACTGCCGATCAATGGGTATCCCACTTTAAACATCTATATTGTAGACCGACTGATAACGAAGGAGGACTTATTCCAATTGATGAGGCTAACACTTTCTTGGTAGGTAAACAGCCCACTTCTTTTCCCTTACCCTTAACCTTTGATTATGAGGAAGTATTAAAAGCTATTAGGGACAGCTCGTCGGGCAAGGCACCGGGCCCGGACGGTGTCCCTATAGACACCTATAAGGCTGAAATGGATCTTTGGGCCCCTATAATAACAACGTTTTGAACAAAGCGAACCAGGAAGGTTTTTTACCTACCTGGTCAGACGCTATAGTTATACCCATTTTTACGAAGGGCAAGAGGAGCGACCCGACCTGCTATCGGCCCATCTCTTTGTTGGATGCCCTAGCAAAGGTAGCAGGCCGTATCATCCTAAACAGAATACAAACCTGGGGGGAAGAAAATCAATTTTTTTCTGAGTTACAGTATTGCTTTAGACCAGGAAAAGGGACAATGGAACAATGTCTAAATTTGTCCCTCCTCATAGCTAAATATACAGAGGCGAAGAGCGGCAACCTTTTTATTTCTTTTATAGATTTAAGTTTAGCATTTGACTGTGTAGATCATGAATTCCTATGGTTGACATTAACTGACATGGGGATCGACAATCATATTTTATCATACATCAGGGAACTCCACAGAGAGGCTGGTGCAAGGGTTAGATACGGTCCCAGGGGTGAATGCACTGACAAATTCCCGATAGAAAGGGGTGTTAGACAGGGGTGCATTTTGGCTCCCCTGTTATTCACCCTATATATTAATTCAATTGGACAATATCTCAGGAACTTTCAATTTGATTACCCCACTATTAAAAGAACCCCTATCCCCCTTTTACTATATGCCGACAACGCAGCATTAATGTCAAGGACCAGACTCGGGCTACAAAGAACTATAAATACATTTAACACCTATATGAAGCTTTGTGGCCTGAGTATAAACATTTCTAAAACTTTTACAATGGTCTGTGGGAAGGGTAGGGAAAGATTACACTGCCCTACATTCTTGGATAATAAGAGAATCGAAAACACAGACTCTTTTTCCTATTTAGGGGTAAACTTTCATAGTGGGAGCTCCTGGCAAACAGCCATAAATGCAAGGAAACTGGCATTCCTGCGCTCGATTGGCGCCCTGAGAAATTTTTCAAATAAATTGGGGTGGGAAGCCAATTAATGAATTAATTTATATCTACAAAGCCAAGTGCATCTCTACTGCCACATACGGTGCTGGTATTTGGGGCATCGAAGAAGCACTGGGGCTACAAATTTGTGAAAATCAGTTCCTAGCTTATCTGTTGGGGGTATCTAAGACTACATCCTCATATATCTCGCATATAGAAGCGGGCCTTTCCCATATAACGGATATCATAAGGCTTTCCCCGATCCTTCTTTGGCATAAGATCTGGGTTGCCCCAGAAACTCTATTAAATAGGGATTTAATAACTGATTGACTATCACTTGACGGGGTGTCCAAAATAAATGGCTACGCTATGTTAGAAACATGTTTAACAAGCTCGGTCACCCGGAATATTACACAAAACCCAGCACGATGGAGAATGTGCCTAGAACCCTAATTAAAAAGATGGCCCTACACCACCTTGTTACTCAGAGGTGGAATGCAGTAAAAGGAAAACAATCCATCCTTAGATGCCAGCAAATCACCTCTCATGAAGGGCTACAAAAATATCTAACTCGGGTGATCAGTCCTTACGCACGTTCATCGTTTTAGGTTAGGTTTTTTCTTCCGCCTTGTCACTTTTCCCCAACTTAACATCTGGACCATGTCTAATCTTGTATGTCCCTGCGATGATACTTCGTATCAGTCCGATATTCATTGCGTTCTATTGTGCAGGTACTATCAGGCACCACGCAGGGCATACTTGCTACCAATTCTAAGAACATGGGGGATTCGAACATGTAAGCGAGCTTTTATAAAATTGCAACAATTGGAGGAAGATAATGTCATTTATGCATTGAACTGCTTCTTAAAACTTGTAGTAAAGTTCCGCTCATCAATGAATTGATTATAAATATATTCTATGTATTTTACTGGATAAATATCAACTGCTTTCGATTTGGACATGTGTATTTTAGCCACGGCTATCTGCTTTTAAATTGTTCTTAATATGTTTGCTTTCATGATTTGTATTTCTAAATTGAATAAAGCATGATTGAATTGAATTGAATTGACTGGGGAATGATTTCTAGGCAAGCAGCTATCACAATCTTAGTCAGGGTAAGAGGCAGACAAAACCTAAATTAACCTGTGCTCACCCTCTGGTAGCTTGGCACAGAGCAGTCAGGCTTAACTTTAGAGTCAATGTGTAAAGTATTTGTGCAACACTTCAAAGAGAAAAAGAGTGAAAACACCACACAAAAGGATTCTCTGCCAGGTTAGACACATAGAGCTTAATTTAAATACTAAAACAGGACCAAAAGGAAAAAACTCCAAAAGTAGAACTTGAGATATTAAAATTCAAAGGTTTAAAAACAAAAGTAGCGCTAATATGTGTAAAGATCTAACTTGACATTTACGGCCATGCCGGACTGGGACAAAGTCAAAAATTCATGCTGAATGCGATGAAGTGTGGGCCGGATAAAGGGACCCAGTGAGGCCTGCTGAAAAAAAGTACCTTAATCTTGAATGCGTCTATGTCGCGGATGCATGGTGTAGTCAAGGTAATACGTCGGTGCCAATCCACGCAGAGGTGGGGCTGTGCTGGTCCCAATCTGTGCAGCAGAGGCAATGGATCAGTTCCGATGAGCGGGGAGCTGCAATGCCAAGGTGCATCACCGCCATCGAGGCTGCAGTCGATGGGGATGCGAGGACCATGAACCGGGAAGCGCGTCATGAAGTAGCGATTCTGAAGGTGATGCATCGGGTCCAATCTGCGCAGCTGCAGTGATGTGTCAGTGTCGATTCATGCAACAGAGACGATGTACCAGTTCTGATCCACCCAGGAGGGACAATGTGCTGGTTCTGATCTGCAGTGTTTGGCAGCAGTGGCGATGTTTTGGTTTGACAGAGGCTGCATCAGTTCTGCTGGGGCAAGCACTGTATGCCCAGGACTGGGGTAACACTAATTATTATTATTATTATTATTATTATTTATTATTATTATACTTTCTTGTATAGCGCAATGACTCACCGTGAGGCATCTCGGCGCTTACTTAGAGCACAACCCAAGGAGAAGAGAAGCAGAGAGGGAGGGGCCTTAATAAAGGAAAGCTTTTAGATGTTTCCTGAAAATTTGATAAGATGGGATTTCTCGCAAGGAGATAGGAAGACTATTCCAGTAGACAGGAGATAGATAAGAGAAAGCCATACCTCCCGACCTGTGACGTCTGATTCGGGGGACATATAGTAATAATTGCGAGCTAGATCTAAGAGTTCGGCTCGGAATATGTTTTACCAACTTATGTTGCAGATATTTAGGGCCCTGACCCTGTAGTGCATTGAATGTCAAACAACAGACTTTAAAGATCGATCTTTGCCTTACAGGTATCCAGTGTAGCTTTCTCAGTAGTGGTAGCGAAGAGGATCTAGCAGGCATATTCAAAACCATCCTGGCCGCTGTATTTTGGATAACCTGCAACTTTTTAAGGGAGGTCTGCCCAACTTCTGCTAAAAGGGCGTTGCCGTAGTCCAAACGGCTAAAAACTATGACTTGAGTCAGGGTTCTGCGATGTTCTAAAGGAATAAAAGGAAAGATCTTCCTGAGCAGTCTTAACCTAAAATAACAGGACCTGGCAACGGCCGCTACATGGTCTTGCATTGAAAGAGAGCAATTGATTTTGATACCTAAGTTATTAATACACTCCTTTGGTATAGGAGAGGCACCCAACTGTGAGGGCCACCAGTCCTTGGACCAGATAGCCGCCGCCTTACTCAGCAACATGACTTCCGTCTTTCCTGGGTTCAACTGGAGAAAATTGTTAGTCATCCAGTTTGAGATTTCCAGGATCCCTGTGGAAAAGCGTAGTTTGTCCGCCTCCTGATTGGGGCTGATGTTAAATAACAGTTGTGTGTCGTCGGCGTATGAAATAGTTTTGAACCCCAGGGCTTCCATTACCTTAGCCAACGGTGCCATATAGATGTTAAAAAGGGTAGGGCTAAGGCAGGAGCCCTGGGGAACGCCTTTATCCAACAACATTTTTTCCGCCTGATAGGAGCCCATGATGACCGTCTGGGATCTATCAGTCAGAAAGTTTTGTAGCCACTTGGCAAGGTAGACTCACAGATGGCAGAGGAGAAGAAGCATAGTGGTTGGAAGTCTTTTATGCCTCTGAGACATCAGATCAGGATGCAAGTCAGCTAGCCATTGGAGTCACTTTGGGTTCTTGGGACTAGTAATGCAAGTCCTGTCCTTCTCAGCCAGGCTGGACATTAGCAGATGAGCACAGCAAATCAAGACTCTAACAAAGCATCAGTCCAGCAGAATGGGCAGTCCTTCAGCAGCAGAGAAATCCTTTCTACTAGAGTATCCACAGGTCCAGAAGTGTACTGAAGTGATAGAGTCAATGGTCGAGTACTTATACCCAGTTGTGCTTTTAAATTGGGGAGACTTCAAATACAGGCCACTGAAAGTGAACAGAGGTCCTCCTTTCCTGCCCTGACTCCAATGTCACTACAGGGTGGTTTGCAGACAGTTGTCTGGAGACAGGACACAGCCTATTCAGATATAAGTGAGGCTGCATCCATCTCCTTCCTCCCAACCTGCAATGATGGCCCATAAATTCACATCTATGCTCCCACTGTGGGTGTACTCTGTAGGGATAATACACAAAGCCCAACTGTCACTCACCCCATTCAGTCAGTCAAATAACTTTATTCGGTTTGTTTGTACAAAACCATCAAAGTATACCAAAATTAAAAACATTGACAAATCACAATTTAAAAAATATAAAAACAAGTACATTTTCGAATAGCTTATTTGAAAGGGATGATTGAGATAGATAGTCAAACATACATCAAAATACATTAAGAGACAGATGTGGGTACATAAGTTGCATATTCTACAAGACAATTCATAATACAGTACAAACTAAAATAAAAGCTTCTGGCAGATTATCCAGAAAACAAATAAAAAGCGACTGACAGAAAAAACTACAGGTTCAGATACATCTGTTTTAAAAATTCGGTACACTATCTGATCCTGCCTAGCTCTTAAATTGAGGCAGATTGGTCTTATCCACCTACTGCGTATCTGCTGGTCTCTAGGGCAGAAAAACAAAACGTGTTCTTCAGTTTCTCTAACTGTAATGCAGGCAGGACATAAATTCAATACTAGGCCAACCTATTCATATTATCAGAGACAGGCACTAAATGACTAAAGTAAGAAAATGCCAAATTTCTTAAAGTGGCATTTTCAGATTTGTAATTTAAAATCTGACTTCAACATAAGTTTGGATATGAAATTGTGATTCTAGAGACACTTGAAAAGTCTGTCTCTTCGCAATTGGGAATTACATTTATAAAATGTAAAAAGGTAATGCCAATGTTGCCCTATGGAAGAGATAGGCCTTTCAGTTGTAACAAATAATTTTAAGTGTGTTTCACTACCAGAACATGCAACATTTAGAAGTACATGTCCTGCCTTTTAGATACATTGCACACTGCCCTCTGGGTTGTCCAAGGCCTACCTTACGGGTGACTTATTTGTATAAAAACTGACGTTTTGGGCCTGACAAAAGATTTATTTTTCCAGGTTGACATTACAGTGTAAATTGCCAACACTGGCTCTGCAATGGCAGGCCTGAGAGATGGTTAAGGGCTACTTAAGTGGGTGGTGCAATCAGTACACGGATCAGTGACATAATATCAATACAATAAATATCGGCTCGCAAAATTATTGAAAATGTAACATTGTTCACAAAAATATCAAAATGCTATCTATTACTATAAAAGGTACTTATATTGAACACATAAATATAGAGATTAAAAATATCTTTATCTACATATATTGAAAACAAAAATATTGATAATAAAAATATAACTTATAAATAAACATATATTATGTCAAAAATATCAAAAACAATAATATTGACTACATACATATCAATAAAATAACAAATAAATACAATTACAAATTACCTACAATACCTTATTTAGGAAAGAAAACAATTCAGTGATCCTACAAATATAACTAAAATGTATACATACATAATACATTTTTTATTAAAGAAAAACTTAACAATAAACCATAGTGAAATAAAACACCTCCAGAAATATTTTTGCAAGCATTGAAAATACATCTAAAAACTATTAACATGCATAATAATGAAAAATATCAAAAATAAACACAATACAAATAAATATATAAACATAGAAAATAGAAAATTAAAACACACTTTAATTAGTGTTTTCCAAATAAGGATATAACTGCATTAAATAACCCTTAAGCAACTGATAACATTAAACAATCCACACCTATAACCAATAAAATAGCTTAACAATTTGAACAAACAGTATAAAGGAAAAACACATTACATCAAAAAAAGCTCACAAAACGCCCCACTTTGATGAGGAGGAAACCCTGCTGGATTTTCCCTGCAAACTACAAGACTACAAAATATACAACTTTTCAACAATGTTTCCAAGTAAGTATAATTTATATTTAAAACGAAAGCTAAATTAAATGTAACCTACAGAAATATAATTTAAAAATAATATCTTATACACTGTTTAAAGTTTCTCTTTGCAAATAGGTAATCCAACTTTCTACTACAACCCAACACAATCTACACATCAAAGACCACAAATTAAAGTAAAGATATTTAAATAATTTCTTAGTGAAAAACAACACAAAAACATGCTAATAGGCTAACAGCTGCCAAATACTAAAACTATACAACATGCAACAAATAAAGTAGCTTTTTCAGTCCGAACCGAAAAAAATATCTGTTACAAGAAGAAGCTTCCTGAAACAAAATACTGCAGCAACAGAAAATGTCTGTAAAGATCATGCAAGTAAGCTTAAACAATAAATAAGAAATGTATATTTAGCTGTATATTGAAAACAAATTGAGAAAATATCAATTTGTTTATATTTCTTTTGTTACAGTAAATACATTAATAATGTATAACATCACAGAACAGAAAACTATTATTATGTTACATGAGATATAGCTGCAGCCAAGAAAGGAAATGCACAAAGTATTATTTACATGCATGCTGTAGGAGAGCAACTACTAAAGAAACTGGAGTTAATAATCTTAAAGAGCACAAACACACACCTAATGTAACATAAATAAAAGTGAGAGAAGTATTAGAAAATATCAGAGAAGCAAGCACTAGTTCTCATGAACCCAAAACGCAAATCCTCAAAAATATACTACCCCAAGTACCCACACTTATAGTAGGCCAATTACCATCAATACCAACCTTAAGGTGCCTGATAACATGCTTTAAATGGGCCACAGTTGGCACCCACCTGTCCCTTAAACATACAGGGAGATAGACATTCCAAAACGCTTAACATTAACCCACAGGAAGGAACCCTTACTACTCTATGATAATATTAGTGAGAAACAAGTACTAACATTTTCTACCCCTAACAACTTGCTAAAATTGTTCCAATGGCAAGCATGGATGACGGATGGGACATTTAAAATGTGTCCCAAACCATTCCATTCATGGTGAATTTGAAAACTCCAATATTCCCCTTGTTTAGGCTCTACACCCTGACAAACAAGGCAGTACTTACATGGAACTGCTCAACCAAATTAGACAACAAACAAATAAACTTTCTCCCTAAAAAATGATAACTGATTTTGATAAAGCTATGATTCAATCTTTCCTAAAAGTATACCCCCACAGAGCCATACAAGGATGCTGTTACCATTTTAATCAAAGTATATGGCGACACCTACAAAAATCTGCACTAAGGTCATTATTTTGAGTTTGGTGGTCCTCCTGCGGAGACACCACCATGCTGTCCACAGGATGAATGCCAAAGCATTGGTGTGCCTGCCTGCTGGATTACAATTGCAATTCATGGCGGGTACGCAGCACTGTGGCGGTCTCATGGCAGTGGGCTGGTAGGCTCATAGGAGAATTTCACATGCAGCCAGCTGTTGTGGCAGTACCTGTAGCACCTTCCTGTATGGTGTGGCATGCATGAACAGGGGTGCAATTCAATGGGGTACTATATATGCCCACCCCTGTATGCACCCGCAGGCCCAGAAACAGCACTAAGTTGCCTCTCCTCCACCCTTTCCATGGCGAGCTCACTGCCATGAAAAGGGCAGTCGACAGACAACTCGAAGTATGTTTGGTGGTGCCGCAGAGGCCCCATCAGCATACTACTGCTCCTGACTGCTGTGCGATCGCTGCGTGATCCTGGATCCCTGGTTGATGCAGCAGCCTTGTGGCAATCCGCCTGCCACTCTCATAATAATGAGGGTGGGCCTGCAGTGCGGCTGAGGTTGGACTGCCACCGTGAATACGATGGTTTTATGAACCGCCGTAGTTGTAATAAGGCCTTAAGTGTGGAATAGCCACCAACAGCCAAAAATATTGCAATAGCCTAGGTCTCTGTAACAGAAATAGCCAATCATTACAACATCCTAATAGAAGGCCCTTATTATCAAAATAACAAAGAATAACTAACTCCCCTAATGGACTACATCGAGGGCACATGGGCTGGCAGACTGCAGAGGTCAGGACACATACACCAACCAAACTTTCTGATACCATGGTGGAATGTCCACAACAACACCTTGGCACAGGAAGCAAAAACAAACAATGCAGTGGAAGGATGGAATATTGCCTTCCAATCCACACTAGGCAGAACTCAACCTACGCTATACAAGTTACTAGAAGAATTACAAAAATAACAAAGCTACCAAGATATTAGAATAGAACAATCAGTAACTGAAATTTCCCCTTTAAACAAACTAAAAAAGGTATGAGATCTAAAAAGCAAAGAAAAAATATTTATAAATAACTAGACTACTTAAAGGTTATAGCCAAATCTATCCTACAATACACATATAGAACCTACCACAAACCTCAAAAACGACAGCATTCTACAGCCAAAAAATGAAATATATTTTTAAGACATAATACGAAAATATGCGATACTCACTGACATAATAAAAATATTAAGATCAACATTTAAATAAATATATTAAACTATTAAACACATGAAACAAACAAACAAACTAAATACACATAATAATATAAATACAGTACATATTTTCAATGAAGCAACACAATAAATACATCAACAGAACATTTTTGATAGAATATCATATTTCCCAACCTTAGAAAAGAAATAAATGAATGTTACAATTTTGTAGCAGGATATCTGCATCCAAATACAGATAGAATAATTAGTAATCCACCAAAAACTCCTTAGAACAGAAACAACAAGCCCCGAGAAAATGCAGAAAGAAACAGTATTCCCTCAACACAATCCTCAGTCTGTAGTTTCCATAAAAAAAGCTTTAAAAAAAAGAGTTGCTGTAGAGAATGCAAAAAACAAGGACACGGATGTAAAAAAATTGGTGTTAAAAAAACCAATACATATGTCCTTAAAAAAAATGTGCACATCCAACTTCCTTCAGGAACACCCACGAGTAGCAAACCTGTAACAAATAAAGAAAACACTCTCTCATACAAACAACTAAGGGCCTGATCAAGATGTCGACACCGTTGCAGATTGGACCTGCCGACCATTGGTCGGTGGTTCCGACCGCACAATTTAGATGCGCTGCCCTCTGCACAAGGTGCCATTGAAAAATGTATATTTTTAAACAGCCCAGCACTGAGTGGCAGGCACCATGCGGTACTTGCAACATCGTGCAGGGATATTTAGGGCGGCACAATAGGTGCCCCCCTGGCCCAATAGCGGTGGGCCATTGAGTAAGGGGATCCTGCTAAGGGCCTACCAAAGTCTGACATGGAAAGGTCATGGGAAAGTGCCATCATAATCCTGAGGGCAAAGCTGTGTTTGGCTCTGCTGTCATTATGGGATTATGATGGCTTCTGACATTCTGATGGGCTTCTTGAGCCTTCGGAAGCATAGTGGACAGTCCCTCTGCCCGATGCCTCTGCCCACAGCACCATACTCAACGATTCGTTGGTTGTGGTCCGTCCGACAATTTATTCGGGCCCTATAGTCCACACTCAAAACTCTTAACAATAACAACACACAAATGCTATACACAACTATACCATTTCCCCAAAACCTTAGAAATACCTAAAAAAGGTAAAAATAAACTTACCTTTACAGTTGAACAGAAGCACTGAACCACAACTTCTTCCTTGCAGAAGCAACCCAAAATAATACAGATAGATTACTAAATATAGCTAATGGTAGAAAACTATGGCCGCCTAATAGCAGTTAGAAAGGAATAAAGGGGAAAAATAGCAAAACATTTTTGAAAAAAAAAATGTTTAAACACGTTTAAAAATATTAAACATATACAACAATGTTATACATATTATGACAAAAATTGTAAGTATATATTACATATTATACAATATATAAAATTATTTACTATATACTAACAATATTTGTTATTTATGTTAAATACTACTTACATTATGTGTTAAAAATGTATAATGTCCAAAACCAAATTACAAAATATATAGTGTAAAAAATAGGTGATACTATAATTTTCTGTGAATGTTCATCAACTATTCGAAAATGTTGTTACATATGTATTAATAACAGTCAGTTATATTAAATAATACTCATGCATATAAAACTGTTTCAAAATGTTTTAAAAAAGTATAATGTCCAAAAAAATGACAAAATATTAATGTGAAAAATAAATAACACTATGATTTTCTGTATATGTTATACAATTATTAAAAATGCTGTTGCATATCCACATAAAAAGTGAAGTGTAGTCAATAATTTTCAAAACTACTAAAGAATTGTTAAGTGTTATTTTGGTTTAAATACAAAAGTGAGAAATGTATATCTGTATTTTGTTTTCATTTATTTGCGAATACATAAAAATATTGTGAACATTAACATTATGTTACCTCACCAATACAAGGCACAAATAATGCATAGTCTAACATAACAAAAACCTAACACTTAATATTCCCATTCAAATAAAACATAACTCAGGGAAGGTGTTGGACAGTAAGAGGATGAAACTTACTATTTCCACTCCAATATAATACAACACAGGGAAGGTGTTGGACAATAAAAAGGTTCGATTTATGATTCCCACTACAATATAATATAACATAACGCACGGAAGGTGTTGAACAGTAAGCAGGTTAAATTTACCATTCCCTTTCCAATATTACATAACTGAGTGAAGATGTTGAACAGTAAGAAGATTACATTTACTATTCACACTTCAACACTTCAATGTTAGAAAAACCATATCGTAAACTACAAAAAATATATTTACCGTTTGCAACAAACTTAAGTAACATAAATTAAAATATTACCACACATAAATAATTAACCAAAAATAAATTAAACATGCTTATAGAAATTATTTTATATTAATAATACATTAAATATATTTGATACCAAATAATATACATATTTTCATTTTTATAAGTTTTTCAAACCAATTTTTTTGCAAAATATGCAAATAATTGTGTTTGAAAAGGTTTATATGAATAGAATTGTAACATATTTTATATTCAAAGTAACATATATTGTGGTTTTGCTTAAAGAATTCCAACAACTATTAAAAAACATAAAAAAACATTGAAAATGTTAAATATAAACGTTACTATGTTTCCAATAAAAAATCAAAGTCCCTGATTATGAGTCTGGCAGTCTTGCGACCGACAGACTAGCGGTGGTGCAGGAGTGGCGGTCCACCATTTTTCTGTGCCGGTAGTGCAGGAGAACCACAGCGCATTATGCTGAGCAAATCCTGGCGCCTTCCCATTCAGCATATTTTGAGTTCTTGCACTGCCAGCCTTTTCATGGCAGAGCCCCACCATGAAAAAGCTGGCGGAGCAAGAACAAAGGGGTCCTACAGGGCCCCCATGTCCCCCATGCCATGGGGATACATTAAGGGGTGCACAACATGTGCTCCCCTGTGTGTATTCCCCCTAATTGCAGCATGGCATGGACGTCACCATCCATGCCGTGCTGGAACTTTTTGCCCGTTCCCATTGGGGTACCTGTTTTCAAGGCACTGCCATGGGAATGGCCAGAGGACCGTTGACCATATTATGAGTTGCACATTTTCTACTTTTAATACTACATTATCAGATTACTTTCCTTTTGAGGTTTCATTTATATTGTTATGTTTACTACTTACACTGTACATTTCACCTTGCTAATTAGTAGCTGTTTCCTTCATTTCTTTTTTCTAAATTAATCTCCTTTTATTTGTTTATATTTAGGTGATACGTTGTATAGTTCACTTGATTTTTGGTACTTGTGTGCCAAACATTCCTGATCCTTGATTTATGGATGGATTGGAAATTACCTGCGAATCAGGTTAATATAGATACGCATGAACTAACACTTCTTCTACTCTATTCTTTCACCTCACTGTGGGGTCTGGTATTAGTGGTTGAAGCTATGACATGTTGGGGAGTATGGTTCTGTTCTGCAAAAATACTTTTACGGATCAAAGTATGTATGATAATTACATTGAGTTTATATTCTCTATATGGACCTGTATTTAAGTTTCTTTTTTATAATATTTTGATTATAATTTTATATTATATCTATATGCTGACTATTTATTTAGTTGTGTGCCTTTCTGCTCATTGATTTTGTGCAAATGTATGACAGTTGATGGTGACCCATCTTGTATATTTGATACACTACCATTGTCAAACTAGATATTTTGAGCACTTTTTCCTTATAACTCTTCAATGGTCTTCTGCCCTTCAATTTTTTTTACCTAACACCAATTGTGGGTGAAGGCAGAGTTGCTTTGTACATTCACGATTGGTCTATATATATGTATATATATATATATATATATATATTATTCAGCTAAATATCCACAGCCCTGAAGAAGGCAAGGTTTTACCTACCTATCGACGAAACACATGCTGACTGTAAAGTTCTTTGTGGATGTAGAATTCTATGTTGGTTGTACCACCATTTCTGTTTGGAATGCATACTGCTTTAGGAATCTCTAATAGCTCATTGTGAAGATTTTGGATTAACAATATTGGCACGAACAGATGAAATTGGATTAAAGTGGACTGTTATCTATCATTACTGGACTTGAGACTGGTTTTCTAACTTTTTTGAGTGCTCGGATTTGCTTGCTTAAAAAATAGGTAACCTGTCAATAGATACAGCTGCGACAGCAGAACACGGATTCATTGCATAGTGAATTGGAAGAAGGAGGGGTGCCCCTTTAACTCCCCCTCCTCATGCCTATTCGCAATTAGTGGCAAAGTGTACTTTGCAAGTCTGAAAGACATTTCTGACTTTCAAAGTAGTTTTTCTACATTTTGACATGCTGTATTGCAGTTCCAAAGCCTGTTTTTTTTCTTTGTATTTTTGAATGGTGGACTTTGAAGGAGGAGTGTGTCAGAACTCCAAAGTTATTCCTGGCCACTTGACATGAACAGTTTGGGCAGGGTAGTTTGAGGTTCTGAAGTGGATTGACTTTTGAGTAATGTAAGGTATCAATTACAGCTGTGCTTGCTCAATTAGAGCTTAACACCTGTTTTAATGTGCTTTGAGTTAGAACATGATTTTCAGATGGCACAGCTCATCAACATTGAGCAGGGATCAAGTTGCTCCCAACTCTCACCGAGCTTCTTGAGAGAAACTCAACTTGGGATGGCAAGGGAACATAGCACATCTTTCTTCTGCTCTGTCCCCTATCAACCTGGGTTTAAGTGGAAGGGTGAAGCAGAATTAAGCTTTACAAGCAACATTGCACACATTCTGAGTACCCTATCATACAATCGTTTGTATGTGAGAAATGAGATGCAAGAAGGGTTGGCAGGGAGAGGGACAAAAGATAAGGCCGACCTATAAATAAAAGAGATGGAGGTTCAAGGCACAAAAGAGTTGGAGGACAAAGGATTAAGAAGGATTGGCTACAGGGACAAAACTTGGTGGCGGATGGTGACTGAGAAATGACACAAAAGGGTTGAGAGACTGAGGCCTGTAGATTACAGGGTACAAGAGAAATGGGGAACTAAGACTTGGAGGATGACAATGAGATGCAACAGGTAATATAAGAACAAAGACTTTGCTACAATCAGAGCAACAAAACCGCCCTGATCGCAGCCACCAACGACATCCAAACCCTACTCGACCACAGAGAAACAGCAGCCCTTATCCTCCTCGACCTCTCAGCAGCCTTCAGTGTCATATCCCACAACACACTGATCGCAAGCTCCACCTCATTGGCATCCAAGAGGACTCGCTCAGATGGATCACCTCCTTCCTCATCAGAAGAACCCAGAGCATCCACCTCCCACCTTTCACCTCCAAACACAAGGATATCGCCTGTGGTGTCCCCCAGGGCTCATACCTCGGCCCCACACTCTTCAGTGCATACATGGCCCTGCTGGCCTACATCATTGGATTCCATGGTCTAAACATAATTTCCTATGCGGGCGACACCAATACATTCTCTCACTCGCCGATAACCCCACAAACACAAGAACCAATTTCCACAAATGCATGACAAGCATCGTTGACTGAATGAAGAATTACTGCCTGCAATGAACACAGACAAGACGGAAGTACTGATCTTTGGGAACCACAGCTTCACATAGAACAACTCCTGGTGGCCATCAAATCTAGGACCAGTACTCACTCCCTCTGACCACACCAGGAACCTCAGAATCATAATTGACAACAGCGCAGCATGAAATCACAGATCAATGCTGACTCCTTTACCTTCTTCTTCACTCTGTGCATGCAACATAAGATTTTCAAGTGGGTAACCCTGCACACGAAACACACCATGACACCGACCCTCATCACCAGCCAACTGGACTATGGCAATGCTCTATCTACATAGGAATCTCTGCACACCTCCTACAGAGGCTCCAGACCATACAGAATGCTACAGCCAGACTCATCCTTGAACTTCCTTGATGAACCCACATCACAACCCACCCCAGGCTACTCCAGTGGCTTCCTCTACAGAAGAGATGCCAATTCAAGCTGCTGAACCACTCATACAAGGCTCTACACTACCAAGGACCCACCTACATTTTCCACCACCTGAACGTACACCAACCATTGAGAAGGCTACTCTCCTCCTCCCTATCACTCGCCCATACTTCCAACATCTACCGAAGCAGAAGTGTAGGTTGCTCCCTCTCCCACATCACAGCAATACCTGTAACAGTTTCCCCACGCAACTCCAGACCATCACTTCACTTCCAGAATTCAGAAGGGCCAACAAAACCTGGCTGTTTGAATGAGCCTCTGGGACTTGCTAGCACCTGGATACCCTATCAAAAGATTAGCCTCGATTTATAAATCTTGATTGATTGATAGAAAGGTGGGGTTCTTAAAACAAGGAATATGCTACTGAGTCATAACAGGATTGAAGGATCTTGGTGGAGACATAGAAGAAATAGAGGCGTGGATAGGTGGCAAAATGGTGCAAGAATGATTAGAGGTGTAGATAGTAAGGAGTAAAATGGTAAGCGTTTGAGAATGGGACACAAAACCCAAGAGGGCTTGTGGACTGAAAGTGGAGGGAAGCATTCATGGGAATGAGACACTAGAGGAATTGTGGATTGGGGTTCAAATGGGGGTGATGGAGGGGACTGAGGCATGAGTGATGGTGATGGTAAATAGATGCCCAAGTAATTCAGTAGTCAGGAACAATAGAGGATGGGAACTGAGGCACAAGAAAGGTGGGATTACTGATGCACAAAAGGCTTGAGTGATGTGGACCAAGACAGCAAAACACAATATGACAGAGTGATCCCCAAAGGATAGGGACATGATAATTAATCATAAGAGGGTTTGTGGACCGTGGCACAAATGGTGTGGCAAATATGGGATGAAAAATGCCCTGAGGTACAGGAGGGATTGGACAATGCAGGTCAAATGGATAAGGGTATACAACCTTGATTAGAAAAGTGAACAAGGCCCAGGAATAGTGAGTAATCACAAAGGCTCAAACAGAGGAGATAAGAGTTGACAGTACAATGTGCATTAGATTACATGAAGGTGCAGTGTGACCCACATGTTGAATGTGTGAGAGAGTTTTGGTACATTACTTAGGCAAAATAAGTGTGGGAAAGGTGAAAGACTGAAGATGACTGAGTGGGGGGGTCCAAGACACAAAGGAAACAAGAGTGTGGACTGGGTCACAATATACATTAGACAGCGGAACAATGCAAAAGATGGAAATGCAGGGACCATAAATCAGCACAATCAACACAATCTTATGACCAGCCAAGCATTAGCAATGATGTCCAACACCCACCAATCAATTCTTTAGTGTACACTTCATAAACAACATATGTAGTTGTAAGGTTACCATGAATCCTAACAGTTGTTCTCAAAAGAAACAGGGAATTAGAACCTATAAAACATCAAAGACTACATTGGGAATGGACGTTTTTATGTGTTGCTATGGACAATGCTTTGGTTTACTGTTCTTGACAGCTTGAAACTCCTGATAACACAGACATATATTTGGTTGCTTTCTGTCAGAACCCGAACTATAGGCTCTGTTATTACCTATCCAACTGTGCTGCCAGGTAAATCAAATGAGACTGTAAACACTTGGAGTGACAAGGTGCAGTCTTGAGACTTAAGATGGCCGCCGTAGTCGCCAGGGTAGAGGGCGGCAGGCGTTCTAGTCTCTCTGACCACAGCTGCTGAGGATTCTATGTGAAGCGCGAGCGTCCTGGAAAATGCGCACTTCACCAACGAATCTAGCGGAGGTGGTTCGTTTCCTGAACAATGAAAATTCCTGTCACGCATTGTTCAAGTTTCATTTGCTGAGCGCCCGAAAACTATAGTGGTGGAAGAGGTTGGAACTCGGACTCGGCGCGTTAAGTCAAGCGCGAGTTCCGAGAAGATTTGTGAGCGTCCTGAAGAGAGTGACTGTTGGTGACGGCTGAGGCGGAGAAATAGTTGTGTGGAACTCTCAGTGAAGCAGCTTTCAGTTTGGTGTTATCGGAGATTCAGCTTCTGTTGACAAGTCCGTGCGATGAGTAATTCAGCAGAATCCCAGCCATTGAAGTCACAAGCTAGGTGAACTCTATAGCGTAACGCCTGATATATATATGTTTAAACGAATTGCAATTCTTGAAATACATTGCTGTTGAAATAATACTCTACAAGCAAACGACCAAAGAAAAAAAAACGAAAGACAATATGTATATAATGTAAATACTTACCGTGAAGTTGTTAAACTGGGTGAGGAACTCAGCTAATCTGCAAGAAAAGGAATAAGCTAGAATTAGATACAGAAAAAGAAAATAGGAAAGACATTCTAACAGAAACCCATCATAAAAGAAAGCTCCATTATTAGTGAAGTAAGTGCACCTTCCCAAACAATAATAGCATTAGGTAATAATAGGTAAGAATCACTAAAAGGGAAATTAACCTATGTTTGCTATCTTTTATTTAAATAGTGACGACTAATAAGAAGAGCAGTGCTTATATAAATTCAATAAGGAGAGAAGCAAGGTCCAGCTGCATTAGGGTGGGTGAGCAGAAAACACACAGTTAAAATTAGACTTCATGGGTTATAGGATGACAGAAATGTAATGTTGTGTTGTTGCCTTTAGGTTCCTACAAGCCAGTCATCTGAAGGTAGAGACCAGAGGGAACCAGCGCAGGACCATTCTCTTCTCTGTTTATTATTTTATCCAATGCCCCCTTCCCTTAGGGTAATGAAGGGAGGGTTCAGAGAGTATTGACCCACCGACATTGCCCGGAGGGATTTGGGTACTAGCATCTCTGTTCCTGTGCAAGAATTTGGTAAGCCAAGATCAAGTTTTATAGTTCTGACACTTTCACTACTGACATGTATTTCTGCTTAAGGAATTATATCAAGATTATCACGACTATTAGGGCACAATTAATAAAAAAATATATAAATACGAAAATAAAAAACCACCACTGGTCTGTGACTTCCAATGACTAGAAACTTAGGGAGAGGTGAGTTTGGCTTGCACAACATATTGCTTAGGTTATTCAAAACTGGGAATATATAGTATATAATATTCCTGGGTCCTGCTCTTGCTATCTGTCAACAGTTTAACAGTGCATTATAAAAAGTGATTCTAAGACAACTTGCTCCAATGGCATCATAGTATATATTGACAACAACATCTAGGAAAACACACATGCATTTGGTATTGTCAGACTCAGGATATTGAGGACGCTATGCGCTCGATTACAAGTCTATTGGTTCATGGATTGCCAAACTCGGGGGGATGCGTTGGTATCCCATCTGCCCTATTACGAGTCAGGCGGTTGGACCACCACAGGCCCGCCACAACCACCAGGGAACTGCCTTTCCCTGGTGGTGGTGCAGTGGTCAGGAGGTTGCATGAACACCGTAATTCTGCCAAGCATATTACGAGTTTCCTCTCCGCTGGCAGTGCCATGGAGGTTCCTCCTCCATGAGCGTCATGGCCGGAGATGAAACAAAGTGGGCTCTGAAGGGCCCTTCTGTGCCTTTTCTGCATTGGTACAACATGTGCCCCCTGTGTGCATGCGCCCCAATTCCTGCACAGCATGGACTTTTCCATCCATGCCATGCAGAAACTGTTTTTGGCATTTTTTCTGAGGCACTACCATAGGAATGTCAAAAACCAGCCCGCCAGACAGGAGGAAACTCCTAATCTGGTGGACGGTCTGACCACAGCTTAGGCAGTGCAGCAGCGGGGCGGACATGGCGCAGCATTGCCAAAGTTGTAATTGGGCTCTATTTCTTAGTTAGTTTTCTGAGATGTAGCTTTGGCAATCTACAAAACAATTTTGTTTCAATGAACAGAAAAATTACCATATTTTTTTTTCAGAGTGTAATGAAAGAATGACACTGAGGATGCACCAATAAATAGCTATGAATGTTCTAAAACGTACAGTTTGTATGGTGTGGGGAGACAAAACAGAGGCCTATTTGGATGGCGGACAGAAACGTGTTCCGTCCGCCATGGTCGCGGCAAAAACACTCCCGACCGCACAGAGGATAATCCGCGGTTGCGATTAGGATATTTCTGTCAAGAAACACCGACCGCGGCGGACGGATCACAGCAAACACCGTCCGCGGCGGACGGATCACACCAAAGACGGACGGTACCAAAGAAACACCCTCCGCCGCGGACAAACATGACCGCGGAAACAGGCCCAACAGCCGCAATACCTGCGGAGGTTCCGGCCGCACGATTAGGATAACATCGCCATTTGAAACAAAACTCACCACCTCCCTCGACCGCAGCGGAAACAATGCTTCGACAAACGGAGCATGACTGCGGAAGGACCAAACGAACAACATCCCTGTCGACAAACCGATTCCAAAATGGCTGACAGAAGTAAATAGAAAGCACACAAAACTGGACACACACCCACCTGAAACACCCACCCCCAACAACTACACGCCCCAATGACCCCCCCTCCCAAGTACCAAAAACTGCACCCAAGTCAACACACCCACAGAACACCTGACTGGCAACAACCATTGGGACACAACCACCACACAGAGTATAAAATGAATCCCTCCCATTACCACAATCCTTTGCATCACAGCATAGCAGCAAGAAAGATGCAGAATACCACAAACAGCATACACACACAAACACACATACAACCTGCACACAAACACACCCACCACACAAACCCCCACACCACCATCCCTATACACCACACACCTGCAAACCCCACCCCACTCCACCAACACCTTGCACATCACACACCATGGCACCCAAGAAAAACCCCAATTTTACAGACAGTGAGTTGAAGGTCATGGTGGATGAAATCATTCATGTCGAACCACATCTGTTCGGTACCCTAGTCCAGCAGACCACTTGGCAACCAAAACAAACATGTGGGACAGGATAGTGGCCAGAGTCAATGCGCCAGGGACCGTGCCACGCACCAAACTCGAGATCCAGAGGCGCTGGTTGGACCTCAAGGCAAGGGTGAAAGGCATAAGGGCCAAGAACCACCAGCGGGCACACCACACTGGCAGCGGCACTCCCCCGGGAGCCTATACCATTTGCAGAATGGGAGGAGAAGGTGCTGGGCATACTGCACCCTGAGAGCCTGGAAGGAATCGAAGAGGGACTAGAGGCTGGTAAGTACAAACCAATGACCACTATCACACTGCCATGGTCTGCCTTGCACAACTGCCAACACACATCTCCCAGGCTCCAATCCATGCATGTGGCCCACATAGTCACCCAAATGTGAAGTCCTGGCCTCAAATGCACCCACCATGCCCAAACCCAAATGTTGCCTCCTACGTTCCCAGCCTTGCATGTTGTCAAAGCAGCTAGCACCACAACTCCCAACAGGCCCCCATGTCTACAGGGAGGGTGGTGGTGGGTGGGGTGTGTGAGAAAACAGCACTACAACTCCCAACATGCCCCCATGTCTACAGGGAGGGTGGTGGTGGGTGGGGGGGGTGTGAGAGAGGTGGGTGGGGTGTGTGAGATAGGTGGGTGGGGTGTGTGAGAGACCAGCACTACAACTCCCAACAGGCCCCCATGTCGACAAGAATTTGGTAAGCCAAGATCAAGTTTTATAGTTCTGACACTTTCACTACTGACATGTATTTCTGCTTAAGGAATTATATCAAGATTATCACGACTATTAGGGCACAATTAATAAAAAAATATATAAATACGAAAATAAAAAACCACCACTGGTCTGTGACTTCCAATGACTAGAAACTTAGGGAGAGGTGAGTTTGGCTTGCACAACATATTGCTTAGGGTATTCAAAACTGGGAATATATAGTATATAATATTCCTGGGTCCTGCTCTTGCTATCTGTCAACAGTTTAACAGTGCATTATAAAAAGTGATTCTAAGACAACTTGCTCCAATGGCATCATAGTATATATTGACAACAACATCTAGGAAAACACACATGCATTTGGTATTGTCAGACTCAGGATATTGAGGACGCTATGCGCTCGATTACAAGTCTATTGGTTCATGGATTGCCAAACTCGGGGGGATGCGTTGGTATCCCATCTGCCCTATTACGAGTCAGGCGGTTGGACCACCACAGCCCCGCCACAACCACCAGGGAACTGCCTTTCCCTGGTGGTGGTGCAGTGGTCAGGAGGTTGCATGAACACCGTAATTCTGCCAAGCATATTACGAGTTTCCTCTCCGCTGGCAGTGCCATGGAGGTTCCTCCTCCATGAGCGTCATGGCCGGAGATGAAACAAAGTGGGCTCTGAAGGGCCCTTCTGTGCCTTTTCTGCATTGGTACAACATGTGCCCCCTGTGTGCATGCGCCCCAATTCCTGCACAGCATGGACTTTTCCATCCATGCCATGCAGAAACTGTTTTTGGCATTTTTTCTGAGGCACTACCATAGGAATGTCAAAAACCAGCCCGCCAGACAGGAGGAAACTCCTAATCTGGTGGACGGTCTGACCGCAGCTTAGGCAGTGCAGCAGCGGGGCGGACATGGCGCAGCATTGCCAAAGTTGTAATTGGGCTCTATTTCTTAGTTAGTTTTCTGAGATGTAGCTTTGGCAATCTACAAAACAATTTTGTTTCAATGAACAGAAAAATTACCATATTTTTTTTTCAGAGTGTAATGAAAGAATGACACTGAGGATGCACCAATAAATAGCTATGAATGTTCTAAAACGTACAGTTTGTATGGTGTGGGGAGACAAAACAGAGGCCTATTTGGATGGCGGACAGAAACGTGTTCCGTCCGCCATGGTCGCGGCAAAAACACTCCCGACCGCACAGAGGATAATCCGCGGTTGCGATTAGGATATTTCTGTCAAGAAACACCGACCGCGGCGGACGGATCACAGCAAACACCGTCCGCGGCGGACGGATCACACCAAAGACGGACGGTACCAAAGAAACACCCTCCGCCGCGGACAAACATGACCGCGGAAACAGGCCCAACAGCCGCAATACCTGCGGAGGTTCCGGCCGCACGATTAGGATAACATCGCCATTTGAAACAAAACTCACCACCTCCCTCGACCGCAGCGGAAACAATGCTTCGACAAACGGAGCATGACTGCGGAAGGACCAAACGAACAACATCCCTGTCGACAAACCGATTCCAAAATGGCTGACAGAAGTAAATAGAAAGCACACAAAACTGGACACACACCCACCTGAAACACCCACCCCCAACAACTACACGCCCCAATGACCCCCCCTCCCAAGTACCAAAAACTGCACCCAAGTCAACACACCCACAGAACACCTGACTGGCAACAACCATTGGGACACAACCACCACACAGAGTATAAAATGAATCCCTCCCATTACCACAATCCTTTGCATCACAGCATAGCAGCAAGAAAGATGCAGAATACCACAAACAGC
This sequence comes from Lissotriton helveticus, assembly GCF_964261635.1. Classification (NCBI taxonomy): domain Eukaryota; kingdom Metazoa; phylum Chordata; class Amphibia; order Caudata; family Salamandridae; genus Lissotriton; species Lissotriton helveticus. The sequence continues at coordinate 569,515,340 of NC_136071.1, read as the reverse complement.
ATACACACACAAACACACATACAACCTGCACACAAACACACCCACCACACAAACCCCCACACCACCATCCCTATACACCACACACCTGCAAACCCCACCCCACTCCACCAACACCTTGCACATCACACACCATGGCACCCAAGAAAAACCCCAATTTTACAGACAGTGAGTTGAAGGTCATGGTGGATGAAATCATTCATGTCGAACCACATCTGTTCGGTACCCTAGTCCAGCAGACCACTTGGCAACCAAAACAAACATGTGGGACAGGATAGTGGCCAGAGTCAATGCGCCAGGGACCGTGCCACGCACCAAACTCGAGATCCAGAGGCGCTGGTTGGACCTCAAGGCAAGGGTGAAAGGCATAAGGGCCAAGAACCACCAGCGGGCACACCACACTGGCAGCGGCACTCCCCCGGGAGCCTATACCATTTGCAGAATGGGAGGAGAAGGTGCTGGGCATACTGCACCCTGAGAGCCTGGAAGGAATCGAAGAGGGACTAGAGGCTGGTAAGTACAAACCAATGACCACTATCACACTGCCATGGTCTGCCTTGCACAACTGCCAACACACATCTCCCAGGCTCCAATCCATGCATGTGGCCCACATAGTCACCCAAATGTGAAGTCCTGGCCTCAAATGCACCCACCATGCCCAAACCCAAATGTTGCCTCCTACGTTCCCAGCCTTGCATGTTGTCAAAGCAGCTAGCACCACAACTCCCAACAGGCCCCCATGTCTACAGGGAGGGTGGTGGTGGGTGGGGTGTGTGAGAAAACAGCACTACAACTCCCAACATGCCCCCATGTCTACAGGGAGGGTGGTGGTGGGTGGGGGGGGTGTGAGAGAGGTGGGTGGGGTGTGTGAGATAGGTGGGTGGGGTGTGTGAGAGACCAGCACTACAACTCCCAACAGGCCCCCATGTCGACAGGGAGGGTGGTAGTGGGTAGGGAGTGTGAGAGAGGGGGGTGGGGGTGTGAGAGAGGTGGGTGGTGGGTGTGAGAGACCAGCAGTACAACTCCCAACAGGCTCCCATGTCTACAGGGAGGGTGGTGGTGGGTGGGGGGTGTGAGAGAGGTGGGTGGGGGGTGTGAGAGACCAGCACTACAACTCCCAACATGCCCCCATGTCTACAGGGAGGGTGGTGGTGGGTGGGGGGGTGAGAGAGGTGGGTAGGGGGGTGAGAGAGGTGGGTGGGGGGTGTGTGTGACCAGCACTACAACTCCCAACAGGCCCCCATGTCGACAGGGAGGGTATTGGTGGGGTGTGGTGTGAGAGACCAGCACTACAACTCCCAACATGCCCCCATGTCTACAGGGAGGGTGGTGGTGGGTGGGGGGTGTGAGAGAGGTGGGTGGGGGGTGTGAGAGACCAGCACTACAACTCCCAATAGGCCCCCATGTCTACAGGGAGGGTGGTGGTGGGTGGGGGGTGTGTGAGAGGTAGATGGGGGTGTGAGAGAGGTGGGTGGGGGGTGTGAGAGACCAGCACTACAACTCCCAACAGGCCCCCATGTCGACAGGGAGGGTGGTGGTGGGTGGGGGGTGTGAGAGAGGTGGGTGGTGGGTGTGAGAGAGGTGGGTGGGGGGTGTGAGAGACCAGCACTACAACTCCCAACAGGCCCCCATGTCGACAGGGAGGGTGGTGGTGGGTGGGGGGTGTGAGAGACCAGCACTACAACTCCCAACAGGCCCCCATGTCGACAGGGAGGGTGGTGGTGGGTGGGGTGTGTGCGAGACCAGCACTACAACTCCCAACATGCCCCCATGTCTACAGGGAGGGTGGTGGTGGGTGGGGGTGTGAGAGAGGTGGGTGGGGGTGTGAGAGAACAGCACTACAACTCCCAACAGGCCCCCATGTCTACAGGGAGGGTGGTGGTGGGTGGGGGTGTGAGAGAGGTGGGTGGGGGTGTGAGAGAGGTGGGTGGGGGTGTGAGAGACCAGCACTGCAACTCCCAACAGGCCCCCATGTTGACAGGGAGGGTGGTGGTGGGTGGGGGTGTGAGACAGGTGGGTGGGGGGTGTGAGAGAGGTGGGTGGGGTGTGTGAGAGACCAGCACTACAACTCCCAACAGGCCCCCATGTCGACAGGGAGGGTGGTGGTGGGTGGGGGGTGTGAGAGACCAGCACTACAACTCCCAACAGGCCCCCATGTCGACAGGGGGGTGGTGGTGGGTGGAGTGTGTGAGAGAGCAGCACTACAACTCCCAACATGCCCCCATGTCTACAGGGAGGGTGGTGGTGGGTGGGGGGTGTGAGAGAGGTGGGTGAGGGGTGTGAGAGACCAGCACTACAACTCCCAACAGGCCCCCATGTCTACAGGGAGGGTGGTGGTGGGTGGGGTGTGTGAAAGAGGTGGGTGGGGGGTGTGAGAGAGGTGGGTGGGGGGTGTGAGAGACCAGCACTACAACTCCCAACAGGCCCCCATGTTGACAGGGAGGGTGGTGGTGGGTGGGGGTGTGAGACAGGTGGGTGGGGGGGTGAGAGAGGTGGGTAGGGGGTGTGAGAGACCAGCACTACAACTCCCAACAGGCCCCCATGTCGACAGGGAGGGTGGTGGTGGGTGGGGGGTGTGAGAGACCAGCACTACAACTCCCAACAGTCCCCCATGTCGACAGGGAGGGTGGTGGTGGGTGGGGTGTGTGCGAGACCAGCACTACAACTCCCAACATGCCCCCATGTCTACAGGGAGGGTGGTGGTGGGTGGGGGTGTGAGAGAGGTGGGTGGGGGTGTGAGAGAATGGCACTACAACTCCCAACAGGCCCCCATGTCTACAGGGAGGGTGGTGGTGGGTGGGGGTGTGAGAGAGGTGGGTGGGGGTGTGAGAGAGGTGGGTGGGGGTGTGAGAGACCAGCACTGCAACTCCCAACAGGCCCCCATGTTGACAGGGAGGGTGGTGGTGGGTGGGGGTGTGAGACAGGTGGGTGGGGGGTGTGAGAGAGGTGGGTGGGGGGTGTGAGAGAGGTGGGTGGGGGGTGTGAGAGACCAGCACTACAACTCCCAACAGGCCCCCATGTCGACAGGGAGGGTGGTGGTGGGTGGGGGGTGTGAGAGACCAGCACTACAACTCCCAACAGGCCCCCATGTCGACAGGGGGGTGGTGGTGGGTGGAGTGTGTGAGAGAGCAGCACTACAACTCCCAACATGCCCCCATGTCTACAGGGAGGGTGGTGGTGGGTGGGGGGTGTGAGAGAGGTGGGTGAGGGGTGTGAGAGACCAGCACTACAACTCCCAACAGGCCCCCATGTCTACAGGGAGGGTGGTGGTGGGTGGGGTGTGTGAAAGAGGTGGGTGGGGGGTGTGAGAGAGGTGGGTGGGGGGTGTGAGAGACCAGCACTACAACTCCCAACAGGCCCCCATGTTGACAGGGAGGGTGGTGGTGGGTGGGGGTGTGAGACAGGTGGGTGGGGGGGTGAGAGAGGTGGGTAGGGGGTGTGAGAGACCAGCACTACAACTCCCAACAGGCCCCCATGTCGACAGGGAGGGTGGTGGTGGGTGGGGGGTGTGAGAGACCAGCACTACAACTCCCAACAGGCCCCCATGTCGACAGAGGGGTGGTGGTGGGTGGAGTGTGTGAGAGAGCAGCACTACAATTCCCAACATGCCCCCATGTCTACAGGGAGGGTGGTGGTGGGTGGGGGGTGTGAGAGAGGTGGGTGGGGGGTGTGAGAGGCCAGCACTACAACTCCCAACAGGCCCCCATGTCTACAGGGAGGGTGGTGGTGGGTGGGGTGTGTGAAAGAGGTGGGTGGGGGGTGTGAGAGAGGTGGGTGGGGGGTGTGAGAGACCAGCACTACAACTCCCAACAGGCCCCCATGTTGACAGGGAGGGTGGTGGTAGGTGGGGGTGTGAGAGAGGTGGGTGGGGGGTGTGAGAGAGGTGGGTGGGGGGTGTGAGAGAGGTGGGTGGGGGGTGTGAGAGACCAGCACTACAACTCCCAACAGGCCCCCATGTCGACAGGGAGGGTGGTGGTGGGTGGGGGGTGTGAGAGACCAGCACTACAACTCCCAACAGGCCCCCATGTCGACCGGGAGGGTGGTGGTGGGTGAGGTGTGTGAGAGACAAGCACTACAACTCCCAACAGGCCCCCATGTATCATCCCACAGCAAGATGGAGTCCGACCACCATTTGCAGACCACTGCATCTCCTCCTTCAAACTTACAGGTAGATAGGCATCTTCACAGGGGCACCATCCAATAGCAGGACCGGACCACACATATCCAAGTATTGTCTCCCCACCTACACGCCATCATATTGCCATTTTCTGTCAACCACAACAACATGATGACAACAACAACCATGTCCTGATTCCATAGCGATTTGTAATGTTACAACCAAAAACCTGTCATGTCCACAGCATTGATTCTGAAATTCTTGTCCCTCAGGCGATCACAACTTGACCGGAGAAAGCAGCAACCTCCAGCACCAGTCGCCACCCTCACAGCCCGGACTCTCTGATGAGGAGGACATTGACACCTCGGGTGCAGAGGACGATGCTGGGCCAAGCAGACTTCCAGTGCCATCAGGCTTCCAGGACATCCCGGCCTCCGCCACCTTGGCCAGTGTCACAAGACCAACACCTGCCATTGTGAGCTGTGCAGCTACCACCACCACCACCAACACCACTCCTGCCTGTGCCACCCTGCCTGACCCATCGTCCGATGATGGGCCATCAACATCTCAGGCTAGCAGGGGGAGTGGACGGGAGAGGACACCGGTGAGGCCACAGCTCACGAACAGGAGTGCAGGTGCTATGCGAGGTCGGGAACGAGACCCACCCTATCCTGGGATGGAGACCCTGGATGCCATTGCCAGAGTCCATGCCTCCTATGAGCGGTCGCAGGCACAGGCTGATCGTGCCCACCAAGACTCGCTACAGAGGTGCCAGCTGTTGCAGTCGATGGACACTCGCATTGGCCAAATAGTTGAGCTCATGGGGCAGCATAATGCTCTTCTGAGGGAGTGGTCATCCCGCGCAACACCACCTCCCCCTCACCCAAGTGCCCAGCATGACAGGTCACCAACACCACCGCCACCATCACCTGAGGCCACTGACAGGGAGGTGGTCCTTGACCAACCTGCCCCCACAGCTGTCTCCGCTCCGGCTCCAAGACGGAGGGGCCGTCCGAGGCTGGATCCAGCTGAGAGCAGTGGAAATGCACCATCTACCCGCTCAAAGAGGGGCCGCCACTGACTCCACCCTTCCTTGAGCCTGCCATTCACCCTGCAAACTATCCTGCCCCACAATGCCAAGCATTGGCACACGTCTGTTAGACTAGGTGTACATCACACAATGTGGTGTCCACACGGTATTTTCATCTGCCATGACCTTCAACTGTCACTTCCCCCCAACACCTACTTGTATATATGCACTAACATCAATCCACAACCTGTTAATAAACGCCATGTAAACACTCAATGCTGTGTGACCTCCATGTTTTAATCACATGTTTGTCTTATAAGTTGTCATTACCAGGTGCAGGGATCAATGTTCTTGAGAATCATGCCTCTGTGGGAGTGACCTAGGGATAATGAGAGAACAACAAGCACTGGTCAGGAAACTGAATCACACCCTTCACACCACACCGTACTGCAACATCCCATAAACCACACTCATCACGAATTTAGCGGATCACAGGACACACACCAGGGAGCATTGCATGTACACCATCTCACACACCCATTTGCAAACAGAAAATACCAGAACAGGCAACATTCAGACACCACATCAACACATCACCTGCAAACATACATCACGCATTGACCAGCAACACAGGAAGTAGTTACTCACATTCATGGAAAGTAGCGATCAATGATCTGACGCCACTGGTCCACACCTTCTTCCTCCCCACTATCCTCATCAGTGGACATGGGTGGGATGGGAGGCGGAGCAACCTGTTGGTCTTCAGGGTCCATGATCAGTTCAATATTATTGCATAAGGCCAGGTTGTGGAGCATGCAGCAGGCAACCACTATTTTGCATACTTTGCCTGGTGAGTATGGCAGGGCCCCTCCGGTTTTATCCATGCAGTGAAACCTAGACTTCAGCGGTCCAAAAGTACGTTCCACCACTCGACGTGTCCTCCCATGGGCCTCATTATAACGCATTTCACCAGGGGTAGTAGGATTCCGTAGAGGGCTCAGCAGCCACGACACATACATCATTACCAGGATTGTTGGGAACCCCATGGCACGCATACAACACAATTGTCCTGACAACACACTCACCTACAAGCCACATACGTTCTGGACGCAGATTAGCCATCAATTGGGGGACAATGGTGCTCCGCAGGATGTGGGAGTCATGTGCGGACCCGGGTAATCTGGCACACACATGGGAGTTGATGTTGTCAGCCAGGAACACCACTTGCACGTTGATGGAATGGTAGTGCTTCCGATTCCGATATACAGGTTTACGTGCCTGGGTTGGAATAAGACCAATATGTGTGCCATCAATGGAACCCACTACGTGTGGTATCCGGCCCAGGGCATAGAAGTCTCCTTTGACTGCAGCCAACTCTGCCAGCCGTGGGAAATGGATGTAATCATCCTTGTAATGCATCATGGCATTCAGAACATCCCGCAGCACCATGCTGAACATGGATTGTGACATCCCCCCGGCATGACCAACTGTGTACTGGAGAGTGCCTGTTGCGAAGAAGTGAAGTGCCGCCATCACCTTTGCTGTGGGTGTAATGGCTCCTGGATATGTCCTGCTGGCCGCAGATGAGGTGCCAATTGTGCGACATGCTCCTGCAATCTCCGTCGGTCAAGCGGAATTTGCGGATCACCTCCTCGTTCACCATATCCTCCAGCATAGTGTATGGTCGATGCACATTTGGAGCCCTCCTGTGTGGGAGTAGATGGGAGCAGATGTCAATTGACCAACACCGCATAGCTGTGCCACACTATGACATCTTGACCAACACAATACATATAATGCATGTTTCAGACACTGACTCCATGTGTGACGTGACCGATATATAAGGCACTACAGCTAACTACACACACAATGTTCACCCACAAACAACATCCTGTGTGCAAACATGTCCAATGTAACGTGCACACATGTTGAAAAAACTGCCAACAACACATGACTGAGGGCACAAGTGTGGACAAGCGTCACCACAGACACACATGGGCGTGCACACACAACTTGAACATGGAACACACACTCCTTGTCTTCATGCACCCATGACACCACCTATAATGCTGGGCATCCTCACATTAAAGAACAAAAACAGTTGCCAATGCTGGGACTAGTTCCTCTTAAATCCGTAGAACAATCTCATGAATTAAAACATGAAATATAGCTTTAAAGATTGCTATTTATTTGTATGCAAACATTTTTAAACCTTCATTTGTTTTCTCGAACAGTATTATTAAGTGTGCATTTGAAAAAAAGGTGGACAATAACATTACATTGGGAGACAAATATTTACAAAAAACACTTATAAACAACTTTTTGTCATACATCTATACATTTGGCCAATCTCACATTCCTAACACATTCACACCACATTCATCCTTCAATGAAAAAACAACAAGAAAGTCCTTGCCACATTCAATTATATAGTCTCACATTTGAAGTAACCCAATACTTTACAAATTTCAGTAAATCCTAGAAATTGTTTTCTTATTAATAAAGTTGGCTTCTAGATGGCAAGGAAACAGGTCGGTCGACGCGTTTCGAACCAATATAATTTTCAGGTTCTCATCAGGACCAGAATTTCTACAACCAAAACAACAGAAAACAAGTTTGTCACTACCTATATTAACAGACCATAGGCCAATGGTCTAATACAACTCCCTCCATCCGACATTTCCTACCTTCAGTAATCCAAACAAATTAGGAATCCATATGTTACAAAGTCATCCGTCACATGACCAAACTCACTGGAAAAGGAAAAAACATAAAATTCAAGAAAGGACCTGACATATTTTCTTGTCACCCTACAGCTTCTCACATGTTTAGAGGCGCTTACCGTCTACTATACGATTATCCTGGCAATGATGTCACTCAAAATGTATTTAGTCCGTGCAGAGCCAATAGAAGATATCTTCCTCTGTAAACAAAGATATTTTATTGCTCATTCAGTAATCCTACTTAAGAACTAGTCACTAGTCGACTACCGCATTCTAAAGAAGCTTACCCCGTGGTTCAATGATCGTGGTCTGCAGCGGCCGCTGCTTGGCTCACAGGTGTTCGATAGTCCTGAAAAACAGCCCCAAATAAGACGGGCATTAGTACTAAGACCTGTTTGGCAGCTTTGCTTGCTTGTAAACACGTGTAGAAGCCCAAATCGATCTAACCTCTAAATTCCAATTATTTTCGGCATATGCGTCCTTCTCCTCCGAGTGTTAGAGTTCGAATGGCATTGTGGTGTAGACCGGGACTATTACTTCCTGTTTAGTCACATGCTCGACGTCCGGAATTATGGGTGTTGTAGTCTTAGTTACGGGTTGGGGTTGAAAGGACAGGCTCATGAGTGTTTCATTATGGTGCAAGCCGGGACTATATTCGGCGTCAGGGGTTTATGGATGATGTATTCTTAGTTACGAGTTGGATATTTGGTGTGTAATTGCCAGGTAAGCGCCAAAACCGGGTGCTTAAAACCAATAATTCATGTCAGTGAATTAAAATGACATAACAGAACAGCCTCCACACCAACCCGCCAAACAGGCAGAAGTTACAGGTGTCGGGTGCAAGGGTCAGCTGCATGTTCCAAATTTTTAAAGAGGTTTAAATATTTCAGAAAATTCATTTAAACCCTCCGTGGCAGTATTAAATTTCATAATGAGGAGAGCCTCCCTTTGGCTCAAACGTGCCTCAAGGTCTCCGCCACGAGAATCTTTTTCAATTTTAGACAAAACCGTCCATCTCAGTTCATTTTCTTGGTTTTTGGTAATCCAATGATTCACAAGTGGGGCATTCACCACCTGTCTGCGTACACGAGATTTGTGCTGTGTGATTCTTTGTCTGATCTCTTGAGTCGTTTTGCCGATGTAAAGGCTCGGACACGGGCACATCACTCCTTAGACTACGTTTCTAGTCTTACAATTCGTAAACACCTCGTGTTTCCAATGTATTTCGTTAAAAGTGAACAAAGAATTTTCCATAGTTTGGTCACAGCAAGTGCATGTGCCGCACTTGTGGTGGCCAATCACTGGGGCCAGTCCCAACATAGTCCTCAAAGTTGGAACTTGTTCCGATGGAAGTGATGCCCAAACAATATAATTTGCAACACTTTTTTCTTTGGGAAAAGCGAATAATGGAGGTGTTTCAAAGTCTTCATGTAGGTCTTTAATCAAATGCCAATTTAATAAGATTAATTTCTTTAACTGGTGTACATTCGGACAAAAAGTGGTGACACACACAGATCTATTGAGTGCAGGTTTGACCTTTTTCTCCAGCAAATTCTCTCGCGGTGTCCACCATGCTCTCTTGAGAGAATGTTTCAATAATTTATTTGGATAGCCTCGCTGTAAGAGACGGTCTTTCAATTGGTTGGCATGGTAGAAATAATTTTCTTTATTGGAACAGTTTCTGCGGATCCGCAGGAACTGGCCAAACGGTAGGTTCTGTCTAAGGCTGCGGGGGTGATTGCTACTAAAGTGGAGGGCTTTATTCCTGTCAGTCTCCTTTCGAAACAAAGTTGTAGCAAGATGGCCTTCTGATGCCACCACTTTTACGTCCCAAAAATTATTTGTTTTGTTAGATGTGGAACAACTAAATTTAATGTCCTCGGTTCTAGTATTCAACCATGTCACGAATTCGGTCAGAAGTTCCTGGGTGCCCGTCCAGATCAGAAAAACGTCATCAATGTAACGCATATAGTTGGAAATATGCTCTAGATAAGGGTTGTTGTTATATACGAACTTCTCTTCATACAGTCCCATAAAGAGGACTGCCAATTCAGGTGCAAATGGGCAGCCCATGGCTACTCCTCGAATTTGATAAAAGAATTCGGAATCAAATGAAAAGTAGTTCCTTTGTAATGCAAATTTTGCCAATTCCAGGATAAATTTAGTAGGGACTCTCATTGGTTGGTCTCTTGTCTAAAGAAAATAAGTCAGTGTTTCCAATGCCTGCTCTTGGGGGATTTGTGTGTATAAAGACACGACATCTAGTGTCACTAGGAGTTGTTTAGAGTCATCAAATTGGACTGAAGCGATTCTATTAAGAAATGCCATGGTATCCTTCAAGTGGGCTGGAACTTCTTCGATAAACGGTTTTAGGAAAAAATCAATATATTTAGCTACAGGTTCAATCAATGAGTCACATCCGGACACTATAGGTCGGCCCGGGGGGTCACTTTCGCTTTTATGTAGTTTGGGCAGCACGTAAAAGACTGGTATCCTTGGGTTTTTATTCTGTAAGAACAATAATTCTTTTTGTCCCACAAAACCCTGGTCGAATCCTTTTTGGATAATACTAAAAAGATGATTTTGTAGATCATTTGTGGGATTCTTGCCAATTCTTTTGTAGCAACTTGTGTCGTCCAATTGTCGTAGAACTTCCTTTTGTATTTATTAATATCCCAGACTACCACTGCCCCTCCCTTGTCAGCCTGTTTGATAACCAATGATTTATAATTTTTTAGCGTCTGAAGGGCCTCTTTTTCTGCTTTAGTAACGTTGTAATTTATATATTTCTTCTTTGACTCCATAGCTCTAATCCCTGATATAATGGTTCTCTCGAACGTCACTACTTCTTTCGGGACTTTATATCCCGCTGGACAAAAAGATGATTTATTCCTCAAGCCGGTAACTTCTCCTGACAGTATTTCTTGGGACTCCATAAAGAAAGTTTTTAGTCGGATTTTCCGACAGAATTCAATAATTTCCAATTTCATTTTAATGAAGTCCGTGGGTCTCGATGGAACGAAACTAAGTCCTTTCTGCAGCACTGATATTTCTGATCCGGTCAAGATTCTATCCGATAGATTGAATATTGGGGATGATTCTAGCTTTTGTAATACTGAAATTTGTAAAGTATTGGGTTACTTCAAATGTGAGACTATATAATTGAATGTGGCAAGGAATTTCTTGTTGTTTTTTCATTGAAGGATGAATGTGGTGTGAATGTGTTAGGAATGTGAGATTGGCCAAATGTATAGATGTATGACAAAAAGTTGTTTATAAGTGTTTTTTGTAAATATTTGTCTCCCAATGTAATGTTATTGTCCACCTTTTTTTCAAATGCACACTTAATAATACTGTTCGAGAAAACAAATGAAGGTTTAAATTTTTTTGCATACAAATAAATAGCAATCTTTAAAGCTATATTTCATGTTTTAATTCATGAGATTGTTCTACGGATTTAAGAGGAACTAGTCCCAGCATTGGCAACTGTTTTTGTTCTTTAAGGTATAGGCTCAGCCTTGCTGAGTAAGAGCCAGGACCCAGTCTTGTTGTTGGGCATCCTCACATGACATGCATGGGCACACAACAGGTGACACACATACGCATACACAAAATGCATGTATACCCCCATTATTGCTACTTGCACACACATACCACACCCTCACAACAGCTTCTGAATTTGGGTACACAGCCTTGATGTACTGTAGATGTGTACAAATGGAAACGTGTGTCCGGAAAACCAAAACGTCAACACATCGCCATGCACATCTGACGCAACTTGGGAGCACATCACTGGCCTTTGTTAACCACTGGCAAGGTCAATAGTATGACCACACATGCAACAAATGGACATGAATGACACACGTGGACACGGGCCATTGACTTGACATCATGATTCTTGATGCACTCCGGACATGTCCTGACACACATGTACAACTATGAACATTACATGTGTGCAGAGACATGCAGTGTGTGTACACACGCCATCCGGGTACACCATCCCCCAACACAGAAGATGATCCTTGATACTGCAATTGTGCAAGACATATGCTGCATGGTCAGGGACCATCACGGTCACACCCCGCAAAACGCTTGTGCGCACTACCGCGACGGTGCATCTTTTGAAAATCATCAGTCACTGGCATCGCAATGGCGGAGCACGCATTCCGCGTGGGCGGTGCAGGCTAACACATACATTGGAATATGCAAGTGGAAATGGCAGTTGGTACCGCCCTTACAGTCACATTGCAGCACCCACAGCATACTGCCGGCCCTGGCGGCTCACCCACCGCCGGGTGCTGCCCGGTCACCCACCGCAGGGTGCTGGCGGTGGGTGCGCACCCTGTGTATTGAGGTCACCCTGCCATAGATGGCCCTGGCTGATCACCCACCGCCGGCCCTGGCCGGTCACCCACCACTGGGTGCTTCCCGGTCACCCACCGCCAGCCCTGGCCGGTCACCCACCTCCAGGTGCTGGCCGGTCACCCACCGCCGGGTGCTGCCCGGTCACCCACCGCCAGGTGCTGCCTGTTCATCCACCGCCGGGTGCTGGCGATGGGTGACCGGGCAGGGCCGGCGGTGGGTGACCGGGCAGCACCAGGCGGTGGGTGACCGGGCAGCACCCAGCGGTCAGCGGTGTGTGCTGGAATGTGACTGTAAGGGGGGTACTAACTGCCATTTCCACTTGCATATTCAAATGTATGTGTTAGCCTGCACCGTCCCCGCGGAATGCGTGCTCCGCCATAGCGACGCCAGTGAGTGATAAATTTCAAATGATGCACCATCGCGGTAGCGCACGCATGCGGTTGCCGGTGTGTGACCGTGACGGTCCGTGCACATGTAGCCAATGGAAACAGGTAACGCGGGCGTGTAAGCCCATTCAAAAATAGCAGAAGCCGTGCACCGCCTCAGCAGGGCCAGTCATTGGCTCATTTTGAATGAGGCAACCAGGGAAAACCAATTGCTGCAGACGTGTGCCACTGATATGAGCACAGGGCCCTATAAATGTGTGGATTTCTGCAGCACTCATTCACTGCTTCCAGCCACTGCTGCCTGCGACCATCACCTCGACCTGCTGCTGCTGAGCTATCCAACAACTGCTGCCTGCGACCATCACCACGACCTGCTGCTGCTGAGCTTTCCAACAACTGCTGCCTGTGACCATCACCTCGACCTGCTGCTGCTGAGCTATCCAACAACTGCTGCTGTAGTACCACAGTCGCAGACCTTGCCATGCAGAGAGTGCGAGAGATCCGGTCTCATCCCTTCACCGCCGCGGAGCTGGATGTCCTTGTGGACGGTGTGCTCCGCCACTATGAATGGCTCTACGGTGCCCCCGGACAGGTGGTAAGTGCAGTGGGGAACATGTTGGTGTGCATGAGGTGGTCACTGACTCCTGGCTTCTGCAAGCTTTGCGGTGTGCTGTGGGACCTTCACATGTGTTGTACTGAGCATGGCTGCTGAAAGTTTCGTGTTTCTACCATGTTTGTGAATGTCCAACTGTCCACTGACGTCCCCCTCTTGTCTCCCATCATGGTAGGTCAAGCTTCACCTTCGCAAGGCCGTGTGGAGGACCATAGCACGTGATGTACGGGCAGTGGGGGTGTCCAATAGACGACACACACACTGCCACAAGCGCTGGGACGACATCTCCAGGCTCAGCAAGAATGTGGCGGAGATGACACTGGGGCAGATTCCAAGATCAACACGGCTTGCACGACGCACCATGACCCCTCTAATGCATCGTATCATAGCTGTGACACATTCTGACCTGTCCGCCCGGCTGAGAGGGGATTAACAGCAAACTAGCGGTAAGCAGACTGTATGTGTCCCAAGGACAAGGACACTACAAAGGAAAGGGCAGCTCCCTAGGCCAGGGACACTCCCAAGGACAAGGACACTACAAAGGAAAGGGCAGCTCCCAAGGCCAGGGACACTCCCAAGGACAAGGACAATACAAAGGAAAGGGCACCTCCCAAAGCAAGGGACACTCCCAAGGACAAGGACACTAATAAGGAAAGGGCAGCTCCCAAGGCCAGGGACACTCCCAAGGACAAGGACACTACAAAGAAAAGGGCACCTCCCAAGGCAAGGGAAACTCCCAAGGACAAGGACACTAATAAGGAAAGGGCAGCTCCCAAGGCCAGGGACACTCCCAAGGACAAGGACACTAATAAGGAAAGGGCACCTCCCAGGGCAAGGGACACTCCCAAGGACAAGGACACTACAAAGGACAGGTACACTACAATGGACAGGGACACTGCAAAGGACAATCCTACTCCCAGGGACAGGGCACCGACCACGGATCAGGCACATTCCAGAGACAGTTTACCTCCTACGGCCAAGGCACCTCACAGGGCCGAGGGTTCTCCCATAGACACGAGCACCATCAAGGACAGGCATACGTCACCCCTGGCTGCCCTGAGGCTGATGTTGGTGAAGGAATGTAAGACATATGTGTCTGCGGTGGAGTCCCCCCATACCTCTACTCCCATCCACACCCCGCAGAAGCAGAGGAAGGAGTACACTATTGTTGCATCCCCCATTACACATGATGCAGAGGGCAGAAGGCAGGCCCACAGCAAACGTCAAGCAGGGTCCAGCATGCCCCCAGAGAGCAGACCCCCACCCGCACATGATCCAGCTTTGATGGGTGATGTTTCTGATGAGGCCACGCCACTTAGCAGTCCAGTAATGTCCGGGGTGCACCTACATATCCCAAAGAATCGGAGACACACACCAGTGACACATGCCCACCCCAATGTCGCTCCAGTACAGCTGTCCCCAGCTCCCAGCGCCACCCTGCCTCCTGGCCCATACAGTCCTGTGGCTCATCATTTCAGTGGTCTTAGTGGGTCAGCTGCAGTTCACTCTCATGTGTCAGATAGTGGCACAGTGTCTGTTGTTCGATGTCATGCCTCATGTAGTAGCACTGTGTCAGTTGTACCCTCTCCGGTTTCAGGTACTGGCACTGTGTGTGTTCGCCACTCTCATGTCTCAAATGCTGGCATGGTATTTGTTGGTCACTGTACAGGGACATGTCCTGGCAGTGTGTCTGAGTCTATAGCTCATGTGTCAGCCACTAGAGCTGTGGCAGTGTCTCAAACTCCTGTATCTGGTGCTGGCAGTGTGTCTGGGTCTATGGCTCATGTGTCAGTCACTAGAGCTGTGGCTGTGTCTCAAACTCCTGTATCTGGTGCTGGCAGTGTGTCTGGGTCTATGGCTCATGTGTCAGTCACTAGAGCTGTGGCTGTGTCTCAAACTCCTGTATCTGGTGCTGGCAGTGTGTCTGGGTCTATGGCTCATGTGTCAGTCACTAGAGCTGTGACTGTGTCTCATACTCCTGTATCTGGTGCTGGCAGTGTGTCTGTGTCCATGGCTCATGTGTCAGTCACTACATCTGTGGCTGTGTCTCACACTCCTGTTTCTGGTGCTGGCAGTGTGTCTGGGTCTATGGCTCATGTGTCGGTCACTAGAGCTGTGGCTGTGTCTCACACTCCTGTGTCTGGTGCTGGCAGTGTGTCCGAGGCAACTAGGTCAAGCAGTTCACCAGATTCTGTGCTGTGAGGTGTAGCTCACATCACTCACATGTCATTTGACTTGGTGTCTAGATTGTCCATTGTAACCACCCTTGCATTATTAATGTCCATGGGACTGTGCGCTTGACCCACGTACCTGTGTTGCCTTTGATGTACCTGTTCTGTGCCATGGACTGTTGCTGCACTTAGCCCCTCTCATGTGCTGCCTCTGATGTACCTGCTCTGTTATGGACACTGCCTTGTTGCTGTTCTGATACTGCATTGTGCCCTCATGTGCTGCCTCTGATGTACCTGCTCTGTTATGGACACTGCCCTATTGCTGTTCTGATACTGCATTGTGCCATCTCATGTGCAGCTTCAAATGTACCTGGTCTGTTCTACCCAGTGCCCATGCTCTTGGATACTCTCGGATTATACCACTATTATGTGCAATAAAGCAAGTTAATCGTGTGTAGTGGTTTGTCTTTGTCATTACTGGTTGTCTCCTTGCATTGTTGATATATTGGTGCTATCGTAAATGCTGTTTCCCCAACATGACCCTCCCCCTCCCCACGTCACGGTCCCGGAAGGTACTCTCCTTCCCAGAGCAATTGGTGTGTTGGCGTACCTGCGTCGTCGTCGGTCCATGACTTGCTGGTGGTGAAGCACGAAGAGTATAGGGAATGCGTGTAGCGCTGGGTCCATGGCAGCGATCTGCCTGTGGTGGGTATCTCTGCAATGTTGTGCCTCTCCGCTGTGGTGAATCCGCCGTGTTCCGGCAGGTTTTTTATCCGCAGCGATTAAATGTGTGTTTTCCGCCATCGTGATTTAGAGGACGGTCGGAGACGTCATTCCGTACGGTGCAGTCTCTGGATTGGTTACGTCCGCCGCGGGGTCAGGTGTATTTCCGCGGCGGTGCGTGCTCTTCCGCGGCGTACGGACATTTGACAGTGCTTCCCATCCTAATATGGCGGACGAACTGGCCGCGGCTGGCGGACTGTAAAAAGGCATTTTCCGCCTACTCCAGGATGGCAGTCGGCCTTCCGTCCGCCATCGTAATCGACCCATAAGTGCTTAATTTGCAATAGAACAAGTGCGGGTGCCCAAAGCTTGTAGCCTGCACTATTCAATGTCAAAGCGCAAATAACAGAGGTGCGTATCCTTGAATCCACCCCCAGGCATGTTTAATTCATTGCCAGACACATGTTTCCCCTTCATCTCACTCTTGTGGGTTCTTTATTTTTCTCTTTATGTGTGTGTTTCCAATTGTTGCTCTCTGGAATGTTTGAAGAAGGGAAAATAAGTGTTGGTTCCCAGAACTGAGTGCCGCTGGCACCCAACTGCAAACACCGTTTCAAATTAAGCACTGCTAACACCATGTAGAAAAATACCAAACAATTTCCATCAAAAGGGGTGCTCGAACACTCCAGCAGTGAAGGGGTTAACAACACCGAATGAAACGGTATTAATTCTGATACTGTATGTAAGTGTGTAACAGCCTGTGAAATGGCTTGATACACTTTTCATTTTTCAACAGTAAACTGTGCTTCTTCACTTCAGTCATGTGACTTGGGCATCAATTGCAAGAGTCGAAGGCTTCCCCTGTTATTGGTCTGGTTGTTTAAAACCAAGGGCAATGTCTACTTAAGAAAGCATGTGAAATACAATACGTGTTTCCACTTTATTAGCTATAATTAAATCAGATAAGCAGACTTGCTGCTACGCATATTCAGCAAGGTTATTCCGAACTGCTGCTTAAGAGCCTTTACTTAAACATTGAGGTTAAACAAAACTTAAGCACTTTAGCAGAGAGCAATAACCTCATGACCATATGGAGGGCGATGGCAACCTTAATTACTAAAATGGATGCAAATTAATTGCCATTACACTACAGTGATGCACGAGTTCCATTAGGATTTGAATAGAGCAACACATACAAAGGGACTCAATAATGCCAGTTGAGCTTCTAAGCAGGACAAATTAACAGTTAAGGACAATATTTGTATTTGCATATATCAAATAAATATGAGCACCTCACATAGACTGAATGTTGCAAGTCAGTAAGTAGCTATTCATCAATGTATGTTCACAAGGTCACACGCAAAGGGTCTTTATACCGCTAGGGAAATCCTAAATGGTTTGCAGTAAAGAAAGGGTGAACATCAATCCTTTCAATGCTTAGTGCACTGCTCTAATAATGACACTTATACTGCTCCCAGTCAAACTATAGAAGATGGCTGTATAATATCATATGGCGGATGATTGCGCCTCATTTGTGTAGAACTTGGAAACTGGGGGGCAGATTTACGAGCCCCTTGCGCCACTGGTGAGTCACTTTTCGTGACGCACCGGCAGCATATTTTACTGCCCCATATTTACAAGGACAGGAAAGCCATCCTGTGTAGCTTTTCCTGTCCTTGTAAAAATGGCCCCTTTACATGCAGCACTTTGAGTAAAAGGGGCATTACATGGGTGTTGCTGTGGGTGTACCCACGCAACACCCATGGAACCTGACACATTTCCAGATTTACAAGAAATCGTAAACCTGGAAATGCGCCTGAATGCTATGCCTCCCTAGGGGAGGCGTAGGGAGGCGCAACAAGGAGAAATGCATTAATTTCTCCTCGTTTTATTCCTCTTTCTATGCGTGCTACAGCACACATCGAAAGAGGAAATCCCCTCTGCCGATTGTTTATGTACAGGAAAGTATCCCTTCCTGCACATTAACAATCATTAAAAAAATTATATTTTATAAGTTCTATGTGTGCTAATACAGCACACATAGAAGTTAAAAAAGCCATTTCAGATTGTTTATGTGCAGGAAGGGAACCAGGGTGCCTGCGTTGGCGCATAGCAGCTCATTGTGTGCCAGCGCAGGGAAGAGCTCAGGAATGCAACATATTATTGTCAATATGTCGCATTCCTGTGCTTTGAAAGTGCCGGAGCGTGGCGCAGCCAAAGGGCTTGCAGTTTCTTGTAAATCTGCCCCTTAATACTTACAAATTACAGCATCCAGCACCATATTGCAATAAACTAGGCTACACAACTCAGAGATCAATGCTGATGTTGCAGGAGAGGCTTTTAAAATATGAGTGTGTAAGCTTCTAATTTGAGAGTAATATTAAAATACACAATGCACCTCATTTAGAGGAAGCTGCTACTGAGGTGTAGTATTGAATTTACTCAACTTCCTTAAGTATAATATTATATCTATTTCCATAAAACGCTGCCCACGAATTTACTGCAGCAAGCTGCCATTGATAAAATCTCGAGCCCAGCTGTTCCACAATCCAGAACATGGAGCCCTGTCAACCAAAAAATACATCGCAGGATAACACATTCTTACCCGGCTTAGAGACTCATACAAATAACCCCAAACCTTCCAACTTAACAGACACCAGAAACAACATTAACATTAACATAATACCACATAACTTTAACCATTACCAACAATGTTTTTTAGTAACAAAATTGTTCAATTGTATAAATAATAATCATAAAGTTTTTTAGGCAAATAAGAAACCCCAGCACCAATTTTACTATTAATATTCACATCTAACCCTGCACTGCTAGATATTTCATCAAATGTTGAATGTGTTGAAGATTCACACAATAAAGAACTTGAAGAACGTTTTGGATTATTTGGCCCCTATAAAGAAGAATCAGTGCAATATCACTATGCTTCTTTTGACAATAAAACTGTTTGCTTTCAAATGAACAAGATCTCTTCTACTCCACCACTCTTTTCTAGAAAGCAAAATAAAGCCTTTGCTGACCTGCTTCAACACAACTGGCAAAAAAACATATGTTTTGAATGTTTCCACTGCCCAGCTGCAGGCCAGAGCCTAATGCTCTATAGTGCTATAGTGTGTTTCAGACAACTTCAACATCCTGGATGGAAAGGCTATAGTATGTTCCCTGCATGACACCCACTGAATCAAAATAGCTCCTAGTCCAACTAAACTTGCATCCACTTTGCTCATACATGTATTTCCTGAAACTAAAAGTTTCAATGCTAGAGCTTCTTCACTTAAAAGCTTAACCTTACTAAAAGCCTCATCCATTTCTGAAGACCATAGAAATGTAGTCCCTTTCTAAGCAACGTTCTCAAAGGTTGAACAACGTGGGCATACCCATTTACAAATCAAGCATAGTACTCACTCTAACCCAGAAATGAGTGGAATGCACCTTTATCTTTAGGTGGACTTGCAAGTGTAATAGCCACAATTAAGCTAAATGTTGCCTTGATTCCTGCAGTAGTACGACCCAAATATTCTAGCTCTTGCACCAAAAGTGTGCACTCACTTCATTGCACAGTCATGACTCTCTGAGATAATATAGTTAGAACAAGTTATGATAGTTTTTCTACACTATCATCAAAAATCCAAATGTCATCTGACAAGCCTGCACTCCACCTATATCTCCAAAGGAGTTATTATTGAGCATTTATACACACTAATGGCCGAAGTGAGACCAAATGGTAACCAAATATATTTAAAATCACGAAAAGGTGTTACAAAGGTGGTAAGTTCTTACGAATTGGGTGTTAATGTAACCTGGAGAAATGGAGATTATAAATCAAGGACTGAGAAAAATTTGGAGCCCTATAAAGTGGCTAAAAGATCCATCATTTTTTGGGAGAGGAAGACAATCCGCTTTAATGTTTTTATTTAAGTGCAAATATCTGCACAAGGACTAATCTCCCCTTATTTTTTATGTGCAATAACAACCGGAGATAACCATTGTGAGGAGCCACTAGGAGTAATAATTTCTTCTGAACATATTTTATTAAGTAACTGTTTAAGCTCCTCCCTCACTCTTAGGGGAACTGTCCCTACTTTATGTATCATCGGCTCAGCATGGGCTTAAGTCTAATTTCATTCTGAAATCCCTTAACTGATTCAACATGATCCTGTAAGACATATTGTTATTTTAGTAGAATTCCATCCACACCAATGACAACATTGAAATGATTACACAACAAATTGGCATGTCACCCAAAACCACAGGATTACGAAGACCTGGTTTTAAGAACAGCCCCTTTTATGCCATATCTTGCCACCCAATGATGTTTTCGCCTTTGATGGCAACATACATCTTTATGGTTACACACTTACCAAGACGTTCCCAACACCAACAAAATAACACAAACTATTGATGTCTTTCCCTCCAAAAGCTTTGGAAATAACATCAATTTCAAATCCTGTCCAATTCACTTTAAAAGATAAATCCGACATAATAGTAGTAGGGGTCCAGAATCTGCCATCATCTGGAAAACAACACTATCCACAGATGCTTCACACAAAGGTTCTTTGACCAACTTACCATCACCAGTTGAGTTACTCTCAGCAGTCAACACTATAGTTAATTGCTTCAAAGCACTCATTATCAGAAACATCAATACTACTAATTCTTGCAGGGCTAATTACTTTTACATACCGCTTGAAAATGATCTATCTTTTTACACAAATTACAATGCTTAAATAATGCTGGGCAATTAGGATTGTTACGTAACTAGTTATTTGATCCACATCCATAACGGATTGTCACATTTTTCTTTTTAGCAATATGTTTCCCAGTTTTACCCTGGATTTGAAGAGCCGAATAGAGCTCCTCCTGAGAAATTTCGGCACAAACTGGTTCACCATCCAGTATATAATTCCCTGCAGTCATAGAGTTAACAACAACTTCATTATTTAAATCTTTGTATTATATCATGAAACATTCAATCCCTTTTGCCATACCAACAACCTCAAAAAGCGATGGTTTCCTGCAACTTAACAGTCTCTCCTGTATCATTTTAGAGTGACAACTAAACCACCAGCTGTCAAGTTCACCAAGGAGCCCAACACTCCTAAGAAAACTGGCAAAACGAAACTCGAGGAGCATCCCTTGCAAGGAACATGGAGGTTCCCCCTCCGGACCCAATTTGGAGCTATCAGGCCAGAGTACTGTGCTGACGGTGCTCCTGGAGCTTGGTGACCCCCGCACCACGAGGGCTGCGGGAGCCTGTGTTACGCCACTGTCCTACAACTCCACTCCCAAATGATTTCAAGCACTCCTCCAGCAGGAATGGTCATCACAAGCCGAAAACAAACCAGCACAGGTAAGGTTCCAATTGTCGCCAATATGTAGTATTGAATTCACTCAACTTCCTTCATTATAAAATGTGATTCATTTACATAAAATTTGGCCCACGACTGAACTACAGCCAGTTAGTTCTGAAATCTCCTGCAACTGCTGTTGACAGAATCTCCAGCCCAACTGGTCCACGATCCGAACCATAGAACACTATGAACTAACAAATACATCACAGGATAAACATAACCTTAGCCTGCTTAGAGACCCATACAAATAACCCCATACCTGCCAACTTAACAGATACCAGAGAAAATAAAAACATTAACACAATAGCACATGGGGATATACCATAAACTGGATGCCGTTGTATATGTCCCCTTCTCAGACCCACTACCCTATTTAGAGAGTGTTGACTCTTGGTGTTCCCAATAGTAGGAACATCCTTCCAGCAGACTGGGCTTCAGTGGAAAAAGCATGTGAGTGGCCATCCAATTAAGCTAATCCTCAGAAATATTTTCTGTTAGTGTTCGTTGTGACTGGGACTGTTAATGAATCTCTGGTGGCTACCAACAGAAATCATAGTAACACTTGGAGAGAAAGAGGCTGATGTAGACCCCACGTCTGCCACTAGTGATACATCGCACACATATATGTATATAAAACATTTTTTGTGAGCAAGATGGCGTCTAACTGAACTTAGCGAGAGGTGCCCCTGTGCTTGGTTCTGAGACAAACAAAAATGATTTAAAAATATGCTGAAGCACATCTACCTTTTGGGCCTCTTGGATTCCTGCTGGCGGGGTGGCTTCTGCTGGCAAGGACTGCATTGTGTGGTGGCTGTGATTGCTGCTCTGTGGGAGACCGGTGTGATGTTCGGTGCTCTGTGGTGGAGACTGATGCAGTCCACCACAATGGCACCCAAGTCAAGCAAGGCAGGCTAGGTGCTGAAGGAGGCTGCGGGGCAGGCAGCCGTGCACGGAGCAGCGGCAGGGCGAGGCACAATCAACCCCCAGCGTGGCACCCTGAGAAAAAAATGGAGGAAACCAGGGCCCGAGCTGGCAAGGGTGGTGAGACAGAGGGTCGCTCTAAGCAGTGTGGGGTGATCGCTGATGTCAGCAGCTCAAGACAGCTCTCGGTCTCTGAGGCTTTTTCTTCAGCTGCTGTTACCAGTGCCAACAGGACACAGCCTTCTGCGATTGGGGCTGCAATGCAGACCGCCTCTGACCCGTCGGAAGAGGTGGGTGGAGCCAAGCAGACTGCTCTGCCCAGTAATACATTGCTGCAACAACAGCCCGGAGTGGGGCTGTGTTGAATGGAAAATTCCCAGCTGGAGCTGCAGGTCCAAGAAGCTGAATCAGCCGAGAGAGGAGGTGTATCTCAGGGCCCCCTGGGCCCCAGGACCCCTGCTAATCTCGAACCATCCTGTGAAGGTGCTGATAAGGAATAACAATAGCTCACTACCTATACCTATATCTACAAATACTCTGTTGGGTGGGACCGGAGGACAGGGATCTTTACCAGCACCATGGCTTAAAAACCCATTGGGATCTCCAGAATTAGGAGAGAAATGTTTCCCCCTGACGGAAGATTTGGATATTTCGATATCAAGTGGGGTGCTCACGGAAGAAGATTCAGGGTCGGTGGACTCATCTATTAATCCAAAGGAGAGACACAATAGTATTTCACTCAAAAAAGCAGGACCAAGTCCAGGGTGAGCCCTCAATGGCAAAATACTAATGTCAGTGTGTCCTCCAGACTGAGATGGGAGTATTCTGCCACCAGCCAAGTCTATAACACGGATGTGGGTGGTCAATCTGCACTAGAAGAGGGCTCCACCGACCCTAAACTCTCCCCCTCAATAGACCGTGCTTATCCTACTTAGAAACAAATGCAGGGGGAGGCCTGACAGGAGAACCGCAGGGCACATCAAGTAACTAAAAAGCTCCAAGGGTCAACTCGGGTAAGCGAGCAAAATCCGCACCGAAATGAAAGAAAGGATGACTCATGTCGAGGAAAGGACAGCGGCTTTAGAGGGAGAAGTGGAGAAGCTGCAGTCACATAAAGAGTCACAAGACAAGCAGGTTGCAGATGTAATGTGGAAACTCAAAGATTTCGAGAACCGGCAACACTGAAATAATCTCAGGTTCTTGGGGCTAGCTGAGAACATCGAGGGTGACGATATGAGAGCATGTATTGTGGGCCTCCCAAAGGGCCCTTTTCCTGATTTATCACAGGGGAACTGGGATGCTGAGGTACAACAAGCACTCCGCTTCCCTCTGACCCTGAGCAAAAATAATTTGGTGGGCCAGACAGAATGGCCCAAGGCCGTTTAGTTTTTTTGGGCATCTTTTTGCTGCAGCAGGCTATATCGGATAAAGCAAGGCCAGATGCAAAATGCTCTTTTGGGGACCATCCATTTTTTGCCCAACCAGATTTCTGCCACACCACTGTAGAGAGGAGCTGGAGGTTACACCAAATGATTTCACCTCTCCTGGCAACAGGCTGTGAAGCATAACTTTTGAATCCAGCTTGGCTCAAGGTCATCTCGAACAGAAGGGTGCAGATATTTATATCAGAAATTACATTCCTGGACTACCTGAAGTAGCTGAAGGAAACATAAGGGTGCACTGGCACAGCATGATCAAAGCAAGGGAAAGCTTGCAATAGGCTAACGTTGTAGGGCATCCATGGCGATGATGCCTGATGAGACTTACTTTACGTTTGGGGGAATCTTCTTTTCCTTCTTTTTCTTATAAGTCTTATAAGTATGCTCTGATGAAATTTGTCTGAACGGAATATCTCTAGTAATCTTCGGGTGTGTATTTTTCTACAATTTTCTGCCTTTCTGGATTTGGAGCGGGAAGCACCTTGAGACGGACAGAGTAGGCTGCACCACATAGGTCATCAACCGATTTGCTCGTGTGTGTGGAGGGTTTATGGGGGGAGAGGGGAGGAGGGAGTGCAGAGGGAGGGCAGGTTTGGGCATAGGATGGGGTGGGAGGGGAAAAAACACAGGAAAACACGGTACATGAGGAATACCATGCAGAGTGGAGGAAGAGAAGGGATAAGGCTGAAGCAATGAGAAACTGGGTTAACAAACCAACAGATATGATTTATCGCATCCAGAAACACATTCACAGTTATAGGTGATGAGCATTCGGATTGCAACAGTGAACAAGTGCAACTTGAATGATCAAGCTTAAACACAGAAAGTAGCAATCGATTTTAAAACACTTTGTGACAACATTCTTTGTCAACATGGATATGGGACCCCCTCTATTCGTATTTTTAAGGTCAGGGAAAGAGAGGAACACAATTATATCGTACAGAAATATTCCCTCACGACCTAAACAATTCTGAAATTAACAATTTTTATACTTTGAAGATTATTTTTTAACACAGGGTGACAACATTAGCTTTTTTACATATATAGTTTTTATTACTTTTTCATATAAGAGACATATTTCATTTTTTCTCCTTTTTTTCAATTTTTACTTTAAAGTTATTACAATCATTTGATAAAACATGTGGTACTTCATTAAAGCAATAAAAGACATACACATACCATGCAGAGAAAAAAACAACCTAATCAAGTCTTACAAAAACCTTCAAACAAACTCTCTCACACACACTGCATTCACTCCTTATTCTGCGCCTGAGGGATCGCAAGTTGTAGCGCGAAGTTGTTACGCAAGGTCGACGCGTTTCGGTGGTGTAGGACCACCTTCCTCAGGACCTTTTAGCAGAACAATCAGATATTCACAAATGAATTATAAACACTGCATGGATGGATATCTGTAATGATAAATAACATACATTTGTATCATTATCCAAAATTAATCTGTCTCACGATCTAATCATACATTACAAAGCCACTTTGACTTAGAGTACCCTGTGGGGACATCAGCGAAAACTAATTCACAATTTTTATTTCATTAATTGATGTCTTTTGTCAGTAATCCAGAAACAAGCAAAACAACACAGTTTTCTCACAAAGAGTGAGGATATTAAAGTAACGTGAGATTTAACAGAAAATAGATAAAGTGGGTGAAAGGAAAAAATTTAAAAAATTAAAAAATGTATAACAGGCCTACCTATTCTCTTGCTTAGTTTAAAAGACAAGTTTGTAAATGGTTATCCTATTGGTAGTAACAACGGGATACGTTTAGTACTTATTAGTTGCCACAAACATGACAGGCGTTCTTACCCTTGTTTTTTCAGTAGGGTAGATCACCACTTCAATTATAGCTTCATGTCAATTAATTTGGTCACACTAGAGTGTTCCTAAAGTACATTGTATAGAAAATATACATTGGTCAAGCACGAACATGTGGACAAGTTGTTAAAATATTTTTAGTTTGTAATCCTGCTTATATATTAGCTTACCAAAAAACGATCTACCCATTCATTAAATGGTCAATAATGCGGGGATTATCTGGAGCTATGAGCCTTGGTCGGAGGATATAATTTTCCTAGAAAGATGACAATAATCCTTAGTCTGATGTAAAGGTTCAGAATTGTCTAAGTGTGTTTATAATACGAAGATAGCTACTGACCTTGTAATTAACTCAAACAGCTCCTAGAGCTTCCTTTATATACGTTGACTGGTTTCTATTCCACGATCTGTTCGAGGCATCTCCCTTGTTTAATAGCGATTAACTATAATGATGGGAGTAAAGATAGAACATGAGATTCAAATCTCATTTAGACTAACTGATGACACACTAACCACTTATTTGATTATCTTCTTACTAATTATAAGTTACTGTCAGTAGTGCCATAGTTTAAATAAATTCATATGTTGACAATATAATGAAAATAGGCTAATCTTAATCTACCAGGCTGTAGCTTTAAGTTGACGATAGTGTTACATTTAAATACTATGGTCTGTGCTTTTACTTTGCCCCTCTGAAACAAACCCTGTCACACTGAAACACAACGATAAAATTATTTTTGAGCGACCTCTTTACTACCCTCGAGATTTAAATATTTAAGCTCTGTCGCGTAGATTCACTTACTTTCGTTTACTTCGATGCACATCGTATAACGCTTCCTCTGGCACTCACACACGCAACCCCGTAGGCTTAAAAGAACCTCTCGTAACGTCTTCCTATAAATGTAGTAGCGTTCGCGCCAAAAGGTTTATTCACGTGATCGATTACTGATGGGCGCCATTTCTCAGTGGTGTCGTTTATTTGTTTCTTTTACCGATTCCTTCATTACGTCCTATATTTTAAATGAGCGACCGGACATAATTCCAGTTTCTCACTTTGTAAGCCATACCCAGATTTAAGGAAATATATAACAAATTTTTACACACGCTGATGTTCCATCGATCCAATTATCACATTTTATTAAATTTTGCGATACCAGTTTTTATAGGCACTCTCCTTTTTTTAATAATAGACATTATCAATTTGAAATGCAGCCCAGAGTTTCAGGAAATTTATGGAAGTGTGCAAGTTTTTATCAAAGGAAGCCGATGCTATGATGGTTCGAGTGTCACATGATTAACAACTTGCAATAGCGAGTTATTTGGGCGCCATTACTAAGCGAATTTTCTATCTATGATTATGTTCACACATTGATAGCTATGAGAAGTATGTTTCACGTTTGCAAGAGAGGTGTTATAGGCGTCATTACTAAGCAGTGTTTAATTCTCTACTCTGGCCATGCTCACAAACTGAGCGCTCTGAGAGTTTAATAAACTGCAGATAACACTCAAATGTGTATAAAACACACTAACTTATTTAAGACCCCCTCCATTGTGGGCTGTATATTAAAACCCATATCATGTCTGGACTTGTGGTCAATGATATTAAGTGACCCGGTACTTCCATTTATCACATGCGAGCAACGTAGATTTCTACTAATGATCACAAAACCGGTGTATGATGTAAAATCAACTCACCTACCAGAGCAGATAACATGTACATAAACAATAAAACCACAATTGATTGTTTCATATTCTAAATTTAGAACTTGGATAACTCCTAATTACATCCTTTTGGGAAGGATACAACGTAATATTATCTGAGTTGTCAGAAGTAGATTATCAGTGGGAGGGGGTATGTCAGCCGATATACAACATTCTTTGTCTACAGGAGACTCTCCTAGAGGGTACAAGGAGGAAGTTAATGGAGCAGGTCGGTATAAACTTATCAACAACACTATGCAGTGAGCTAGAATCAGATGGGTTTTCATTTTGTCCTGGAGGAGGGTCATAATATATAAGAGATGTAAGTCAGAAAAGGTGGGAGGCTGGGTGTTAGTGGAGTGTCCTAATCGTAATCTCACATTCACTATATGTTCAGTATACGTGTCAACTGGAGATCATCCTGAAGTATTGGAATTTTTTAATATCGAGTAAGCACTGTGGCCATCTCCTGCTATACTTTGTGTGGACTTCCATATCAACGGTTTAGGTGGGCTCTGGAGGGAATGCAGTGGTAAATATGCAGGTCGAAAAAAGAAGGTTTACAGAGCCTTGACATCCCTATTACAAGACAATGGGCTAATAGATATGTGGCACCCCACAAATCAGTTGCGAGGTTAGATTACTTCTTTGTCTCACACCAACTGACCTTGAGGTACAATATAGAAAAAACATCCCTGAGTTATGTCAGACCACAACCCCTTGGTCTTGGTGGTTACTTGTGTAGGAGTGGAAAGACCTGAGTTAGTTTGAACATTTGAAAGAGGACTATTGTAAGACCAGAGTTATGTCACACATATGAACAAATGGATTAGGGATTTTATGGAAATCAATAGGAATTGCGCATGTTGCGGAGTATTCTGGGACGCGTTCCAAGCAGGGGGCGGGGGGAAACACTTAGCCTACATCGCCAAAGGAGCGAAGCCCAGTGCTTAAAAACATTGTGGAAGACACTGGCAGAGATGGAAGAAGAACTTGTGCGTGCTTTAGTTTGGAGGATACTCCTAGAGAACATACCCCTTAAACTTCCCCTTGCTAAAGCCAAAGTAGGAGAAATCTCAGCAACAAAGGAAGCCAGGAAATTTCTTGTGTGGCGACAAAGCTGTCATGAGTTTAATGAAGATATAGGACACATGCTGGCAGCCCATTTAAGACAGAAGAGTGCGATAGGAGAGATATGCGAGATCCTAGACAAAGGGGGGAATCTAGTAAAGGGCTCCGCAGGTAATCAGGAGGAATTTTGCAATTATTATGGGAAACTATATTATGAGAAGCAAAGTGTGTAAAAGGACTCAATTAGAGGGTATTTAAGTAACATTCAATTAGAACAATGTACCTCCATTGAAACAGAATCTTTGGCAAGCTCCATTTTAAGAGGAAGAAATTTATAGAGCTCTCAGGGACCTCCCATCCGGCAAAGCTCTGGGACTTGATCAAATACCCCTTGAATTTTACAAAACCATTCTCACTTCTTTAGGGCCAGATTTGGTGGAAACACTCTGACAGACACAGCTTGGGATCTCCGTTCCAGAATCTTGTGCTTCGGCTTCCATTATGATCTTTCTAAAAAAGGGGAAACCATCTAGGAAAGTTGGCTTCTACAGACCCATCACCCTCATGAATAGCGATGCAAAAATATTTTTAAAAGTATTAGCAACACAGTTAAGCCTCATAATCGGTAAAATGATCTACCCCCGCTACCACAGGTTTATAGCTGACAGAGGCAACACAGATCATACCCGAAGGGTGATAATACTGTTTGATGTGGGAGCAGTCTCAGGAGACCCTATGGCTTTGATCCCACTTGATGACAAGAAAGCATTCCATAGGGTCTCCCAGAACTATCTGGGGGCTGTCCTCAAACAGTTTGGTACTGGGAAGGGCTTGATTAATTGAATTCAGGGATTGTACAGGACCCCAACAGCTTGCTTAAGATTGAACAGGGGTCATACAGAACCAATACGAATTACACAGGGGACTGAGCAGGGGTGTCCATGCTCTCCCCACCTTTTTGCATTATATATTGACCCCTTGATCTGGAAAATCGATATCAACAGAAGAACCAGACCAATGAGGTATCAAGGGCAGGAAAGAAACACTTTAGACTACGATGATGATCTGGTGGTGGTAGCCCCTGATCCCCAATCAGCACTGGTGGTAATGCAGGAGGAAGCCTGGGCATTTGGAAAAATCTCAGGGTATTTGCTTAACCAGCGTAAAACACAGATAGTTGTAAATAGAATACCCGACCTGGAAGATCCCCTGGGGACGCAGGCAGCCACTTATCTAGGGATACATATCACCTCAGAGCTGGGGCAAATGGTGGAGGCAAACATAGCTCCAGTTATCCAAAAAGGAAAGAAGGACTTGGACAGGATGCACAATCTTCATTTATCCATTGTTGGGCAATGCAATATAATCAAGATTTTTTTTTTATCCAAAGTGCTCTATCTTTTCAGGGCTATTCCCTTAGAATTTGAAAATAGATGGTTTAGGGTGCACGAAAATAAGTTTAATACGTTTATTTTGGGTTCATGGGAAAACCAGGAGAGCCATGACATAAATGACAATAACAAGAGAGAGAGAGGAGGCTAGGCAGTGCCATATCTCAGACTGTACTATTGGGCCACAGCTTTAACATGTATTTGGGTTTTGATGGGAGGGAAGGTAGAACATCTGTGGAACAAAGCAGGGTCAGCAGATTTATACAATCTATTATTAGGAGATGAGGATCAGAGCTGCTTCTTGAAATACAGAGAGCCCAGCTATTATTAAAAAAACGAGAATTAAAACTTTGCAACCTGTTTCAGATCTGGGCAGTGTTTAAAAGAAAAACAGGACTTGGTAGAACAGATTTTTCTACACAGCTTTATAGAAACCCAACTTTCCCAGAAATCTTTCAAGATAACACCATGCAAGATGGGAGAGGTTGGGAATTCGGAAGATTGGGGATCTTATGATTCTGGATGTAATCTAATCATTCGAATGTATACAGGTTAAATTTTGAATTGACAAGCGAGATTTTTTGAAATACCTACAAATGTGCAGTATTTTAGTGAAAATGAAAGAGGGACTAAAGGGTTTCAGCAAAGATCACACAATGGAGGCGGTTGGGGACAACAAGGGGTGTACCTTTGGGCATATTTATTCAGAACTGTCATAGCTGAAACAGGATGATCTTGAGAAGCAAGGGAAAAAATGTGAGAACAAGCTAAATGTAGACCGGGGCAGATTCTCAGACTCCCTTGACCTAGGAAAGACCATTCTATGCTCAACTGGACTGCAGGCGCAACACTTTAACCACTTGCATGCTAATGACAAGGTGAACTCGTCATGAGGCACACTGGATCTGTGCTTATGACAAGGTCAACTCGTCATGTATAATGGGATTCATAAATATGCAGCACAGGAGGGGAAAACCCCTTAGCAGCCAAGTGGTTAAAACAATCTTTTCATTGTACTATATCCCTGTGTTAGACCTGTCAGCCTTTTGGTAGTCCCTCCTATTATTTATTTATTTTTGTCCCCTTTTTGCCCCTTAAATACCTTAATTTTTATGTCCACTGAATTTTTGCGGTGTTAGATAGGGGTTAGATGCTCTTTGACCATCGTAGTCCTTTTCCCTGAGGCCTAGGTGACTCTTCTGACTAGATTTGTAAGACCCACAAAATGGTCGCCATAAACTGCCATAACTGTCACCTCTAGATAAGGGACCATAGGGTTACACTAGGAAGGTACTAGAACATTCTGGAGGGTTCTGATGGCCAGGGCTAGCCTATATAAGGCCAGAACCAGAGCGGCCATTTTAGAGTGCTGGGCAGTGAAAGTGTGAAGTGGGACTGGTCAGGAGCAAGGCGACTCAGTGAGGAGGAGCACGCACAGAGAGGGGAGAGATCGACCTTTGGGCAGGCTTCTCTTCTATGCTGAAGTGCCCCCTCGTCTGTCTACCGAACCCTGCCTCCATGGTGAACACACTTGCCCCAGCTTATAATCCTGCCTGCTCCGGAATGCCCAACGAGGAGTGAAGAGTGGGGTGCAGCTGACCCTGGCGTGTCACCGCCTCAGAGTGCTAAATTGGACCTCTCTGCTAACTGGGGGAAAACTTCCTGACGGAGCCGCAAGTTTGGCCCCCACCCCTGCTGAGGCGCTATGAAGAAAAGCTTACCGCACAGCTGATTTGCCCTGCGGTCAAACCATCCCTCGGTGAGG
The DNA here is from genome assembly GCF_964261635.1 of Lissotriton helveticus. Lineage (NCBI taxonomy): Eukaryota > Metazoa > Chordata > Amphibia > Caudata > Salamandridae > Lissotriton > Lissotriton helveticus. The sequence continues at coordinate 569,483,731 of NC_136071.1, read as the reverse complement.
TCCGCGGAAGAGGACGGCTGCCGGAAGACCCTGATGCCAGATGAGGAGGCGTGAGCACACCGGAAGAGGTCGGGTGAAGGCGGAGCCCCGTGGGAGGAGTTGGCGAGGAGGCGTGAGCGCGCGGAAGAGGACGGCTGCCGGAAGAACCTGATGCCGGGTGAGGAGGCGTGAGCACACCGGAAGAGGTTGGGTGAAGGCGGAGCCCCGTGGGAGGAGTCGGTGAGGTGAAGAGCGAGGAGGTTTGCGGGACGCGTTGCTATGGGGCGCCTGCTCGATTGCCGGGGAAGTGCTGAGTGCTGCCGAGTGTCGCACCAGTAAGGACGCCTGCTCTCCTGACAGGGGAGAGGGCAGGGAACCCCTATTCACAGCGAAAGCGGCCCTTGGAGGTGAAAGGTTCGGACGGAGTCTGACCTCGTGAGCTACACGGCCAAGTAAGCCGGGAAGGTGGGGGGAGCAGCCGGACTAGCCCACAAGTTTTAACAGAACGGAAGGACTGGGCAGCATTATATCTAGGTATAACAAGAAGGTTCTCCTCTGTACAACCCAGGTTGGTTCCAGGAATATTCAGGCATTAAGGTCGGCGGTGAAAGGGAGCAATAACGAGCCACCTGACTCATTGTAGAGACTGATGTAGATACTGGTGGTAGGGAGGGAGAGCTAAAAGTGGAGAATTTTCAGGGCAGGGCTGCACATGAGTAAGACATAGACTCCTCTTTGGTTAAGGGGATTTGACATGACAAAAGCCAATGTGATTTAACTTGCCTGTTCTCCTTCAACTACAGTTGTGTGTAACCTTCTTTATCCATAACAGGAGTATGGGTTCTCTAACCGGTGGGGTTTCCTAGTAAATTTTTAATCCTGAGTCATCTGGGGAACAGTTTATGCTAGCCTGCTCTTCTTGAAATGAAAATACGTGGTGGTATGGTTTAATTGTATGATACAAAATCTGAACTCAAGGAGGAGGTATAAAAGCAATTTCTGGAGAACTTTACTGTTGCACAAAACCTGTTGAAAGATATAAATGATTAGCTTGTCAATGTAGAAAAGGAATGGAATTGTGAAAACTTAATTACATTGAACTGTGGAACAGTTATAGACGAAGATCTAAGAGAACTTTTATAAAACAGCTCGTATTTTTCCACAATTGGTGTAGTGTCTTATTTTTGAGTGGATGGATGTTATGTTACTGAAGGGTGTGACGCAAACTTAGCACATGTTCCTTGGATTTAGGCCTTCCCACTTAGTGCCAAGCTACCTTATGTGACTTGGAGGTCCCAGGTCCAACACCCTGACAAAAAAAGCACAATGGAGGTGCAGAAGGGATCACATGGCCCGATACAACAGTACAGAAGCAGATCAAATACATATGTTCTAAATCTGACGCAGCCTGGAAGGCTTGAAGAATGAAATTGAAAAGTTTTTAGATCAAGCTCTAAAAACTAAAGGTAACACTAACACCAGAATTGATGTTGCTAGGGGACAGCAGTAATGACATATATAAGGAACATCAATATTTTTTATTTATGGCTATGGCCGTTGTAAGAGTTTGCATTTCTTCGGCGTGGCTGGGCCTGCTGGCCCCAACATTTTCACAGTGGCTAGGGAGGTTGCTTGCTATCTTCAACTTAGAAACGGGGGTTACGAAAGAAAGGGGCGGAGAGCGAGAAGATTAGGCAAGTACATTTGGGCCCCGATTTACAGATGGAAGGAGGAAAGATACAATAGAACCCAAATGATTACGTAATGTTGAATGTTGCTTTCATTGTTTTTACATCTAGTATTATAAAAAACTGTGGCTTCTTAAAATAATTGTTGGTTTATTAACCTTTATAGATTTTATTATTATGTAATATTATAGGTAATCATTAACTCTCTTAAGACGCAGGCCTATTCACTTTTTAAGGATATTTTATTATATACTATTTTATGGTATTTCTTGTCTCTTTTTCTTAGTAGAAATCTCCATGAACTATTTATTTATTTGTATATTCCACGATGGTGATGAAATAAAAAATATTTAGACAAAAAAACAAAACATTTTTTGTATATATATCACTTATAGTGTGACAATGGGAGTCCTCCACCCCAACACAAACCATTAGGCAAGGGGCCTCTCTGGATTAGGTATAGCGAAGAGAAATACCCTGTAATGCGCATGATTCTATTCTCACATGTTCCCAACCAATCCGAACATGTAGCACGTATCTGTGTGTTGTGTGACGTGTGCTCTGATTGTACATCTAAGTCCTATACCTTGTTTTGAAGCAAATTTCGGCCAAAGGAAGATCATGGGGTCTTTACATATGACTGATTGCCTGCCCTAATATTATGTTTTATCTTCCCCTGCACTCAGGTGATCTTACCTTTGACGTAGCAAGGAAAGGTAGGTCCTTTCCTGTGAAATTCACAAATTGAATAACATAGGGATCCTAAAAGCCCTGATGAATGTCCTAGGAATTGATTGCATATGTCGGAAACTGAAGGGGTCTATCAAATTACACAACTGTTTTTTGGATTACATCAGCTACTAGTGTTTTTCAAAGACTGATGGGCAAAAGTTCTTACCAATTTCAATAATGTCATATTCTTAGAATATGATATCTTTATTTTTGTGAATCGATTGATGAACATAAAATTATTGGGCAAGTTCTAGACAGGCTCTCTGTTTCAGGTACGGCTTTAAGGAAAAGGAAATGCAATTTTTTAGTGCAGGAAGTGAAATATTTAAGCTATTTGTTTTCGAAAGATTTGGCAAAGCCAAAATTAGATCTTTTAAATGAAATAGTTAATGCAGCAGTTCCAGATGACAGGAAGAAGCATAGGTCTTGTATGATACTTGTGAAATGTTTCGCTAAACCTGTTTAGTATTTTGCATATAAGACCAAGAATTTGAGAGGACGTTTGAGAAATAGGAAAACATTTGCCTCAGAAAAGGACAACAAATAGCATTTGATGATATGAAATCAGATTTTGCGGGAAGATGTTATGTCGCTGATTGATATGAATTGAAAAAACATTATCACAGTAGATGCTAGGTCTGGGGGTCTGGAACTTCGCTTTCTCAGATTCTTGATTACAAAGAGAAACCAAAGGCGTTTGCATCTTCCTCTTTGTCTAATACAAAAAGGAATTACTTTGTAACTGGGCAGGAGGCATTAGCAGTTGCCTGTTCTACTGACTATTTCTGCCCTTCTATGCAGTGTCCTACTCAACATCTTGAAACTGATGTGAGCTAGCAATTGCTCAGTCTGGCTTGTGAGTCTAGCAGCCAAAATACAGTCATACAGTTATGATGCGGAATATGTACCTGAATGGAAGAGTCAAGTTGCTGATTGTCTGTCCAATTTGCCCGCTGTGTATAGAGGTTATTGTGAATTGGAGACTGAGGAAGTGGTGCAAATTTTTGTGATGCTATGAATGGCTTTAGGAGTACTGTTTTCAAGGATAATTGGATGAAAGCTATAGAGAATGACAATATTTCAAAAGTAGTGACTGAATGACACAGAAATTATATCCAAAGGAGAGTGCTATTCTGGAAAGTACCCATTCTTTTTCGAAAATTCTTGATGAATTGAAATTGTGTAATAAGTATGCTATGATGTGAGCGGAGAGAGTTATTCCTCATCGTGGTGTCAGGGCTAAGCTTTTAGTGTTCGTTCATGAAGGGCACATTAGATTTTAGCATAAAACGAAACAATAAGAGGTTTTGGTGAAGAAGCTTGGATGACCAGCAAAAGCATAGGTATCTGAGGGTCATGTGTGCAAGGAGACTTAAAACGTTTGAAGGTGGGTTGAGCCATAAGCCAAGACAAATATATCTGGTATTATAGTAATATGTGACAAGATTTTGCTTAATTTGGTAATTTCATTTTTGAGCTTACCAGAACATAGAAGCTGAGCAGCAGCAGATGCAATTGTACTTTCTAAATGGATAGCGATTGTATTTACGAGAAATGTTACCACTCAATCAACAATTGCTGTATTGAGTAAACATTGTCAGCAGTGAGATGATTCCCTCTGGTTTGATTACGGACAATGGCACCCAGCTGACTTCTTACAAGATGAAAGACTGTTTGGGGGTTGTTGTGTAAAGAATGTGTGCACCTTGTTGTACAAGTTCCAAGGAAATGGGTGGGTGGAAAGAATAAATTGGTTGATTAAAGCAACCATGGATATGGCTCTCAAATCAGGACCAAATCTAGAACTGTAAAACAGAATTATCTGTGGGTCTAACCAGTCACTTGGCGCCCTAGTGTGTTCTATACACAAGTACAGTATATTGAACATCTGGCTGGGAAGCCTTCATCATCTGGAATCTCCTCCCGGCTGTAAATCCTAGTACAGCTGAGGTCTACAACCCCTCACTATGAGGGAGGAGCTCAGGGATGTTTTTAGTGTTCAAAAGGATGTACTAAAATCCACCAGATAAAAAGCTACAGTCCGTTACTAGGTGATGGGCGCAGTGCTTAGTGAAAGTGTACTAAAACTAACTACCAGAAGAAGAAAAGAGTTTAATATGTATCTCATGGTGTCAGCGTTAAAAACAGTGCTGGAGCAATTTTAAAGAATAACTGCGACTATCAAGTTAGAGGGTCGGTCTACATGTTTCTGCTATCATGACCTACAGAGTGTCTAGCATTCTTCAGGACCTAAAAGTGTAAGCTCCTGCTTACAGTGTGAAAAAGATCAGACTTCAATTATTTTTCAAAGATAAAGAAGCGACTAACACAGCAAATGATACTTCAAATACCGGTCTGAGGAACCGGTCAACATTCAATCTTCCGAGTCATCTCATTCTGATTCAGGTATTGACATTTGAGATAGCGGTCACACATCATGTTCACACTTTGTGCACCTCTACCAATCGCTTTTTCAACAACCTACCCACTAATGAAAGGAGAGCTTTACGTACTCTAGCAACATATCAATCTGATACCATCAAACCAGCTGATAAGGGGGGTGCCATTGTGCTAATGGACACCCCTGCGTATCGCACTGAATGCATCCGTCAGCTTAGCGATTTTTGCTCTTATCAGCCTTTAAAATCGGACCCAACTCAACGAATCAGCCTAGAAATAGCATACCTCGTTATGAAGCTAAGCTTGAGGGATGGATCGACGCATTCAGTGATGCTATATTTTTATGTACTACTGAAGATACATAAAACACAAAGGCCACCACCAGGACACCCTATAATATTGGGCATCAGCTCTCTTCTAGAACCTTTATCCACATTTGTGGATTTATTTTACGCCCAACGGGGAGTGAGATGCCGTCCTATCTTAAAGACACCACGGATGTCACAGTTACCATAGGGAACATATCTGTGTTGGTCTTAAAGCTTTCCCACGGACCCTCCTATTCCCAGTTCAGTATTTCCGAATCTAGAACTGCCATGGAGAGAAGGGTTGTGGACACAGTTTACTACAGTCAGGTATATGATAACTGAATCCCTTTTTGATATGACATGGGGAAGTTCATTGGGTACAAAGCTGATGCCAGGTTGTTTAAGTAAAATTGATGACTTTATGAGTGAACCTAGGTCCAATAAGAACCTAACCACAGGATGTGTTTTTAAAGGCGAATGGGTAAAAGTTAAGCTGGGTCAGGTTTGTGATGGCCTGTCCAAGTTTAAGGGTCCTTACAAGTTTGAATTAGTAAATGGTATTTGGACTAACCTGGACAATGAACAAAGCTGGAACTTAAGATGGGTTACCCTTTTTCACAAGGGAGGTAAGATGTGTGATAATAATGTTGAGAAGCAAAGAAGAGTGTAGTGGTTGGACGTTCATTATGACCATAACACATCTAAGCCAAAAGGTCACAAGCCGCACGCATCGGGAGGGCCACACCCTAGATGGAAACTTTACTAATAGCGAGTTTACTGAGATCAAAGAGATCTTGTCACTAGCTTGGACCGACCACTCTGCAGTTATTTTTAAGTTGAATAGCCCTCCTACTGCTCAGGCAACACCTCTAAGCTATCTACCAGATCTTACTGTATTTGGTAGCAGGTTGATAACAACATGCTCAGTCTCCAACTTTCTCACTCCAACTTTGTCGCTCCCAAATCAAATTGTCAGAGAATGCTGATTTTGCCTCCACTCAGTTTAACCATTGACTTACATTGGTTGCTAATAAGGTAGCCCCAACAAAAAAGCCTCTGGCAAGGGGAAAACCCTGTCAGCTCTGTGGTTTTCAAAAACAAGAATGTAGAAGGCAGGAGAGACGCTGGAGGTCAAACTATAAAGCAAGCAAGATCTCCAGTTGTAAAACTCTACTAGTTGAATATAAAAATCCTATTTTATGGGAAAGTGCTCCTACTATGCAAAGAAAATTGAGGAGGCAAAAAACTCCACTAAGGAACTTTTTCAGGTATTATCTAAATTATGCACACTCCCAGAAATAAGTGGCAACGAAAATTCACAAGCTTTTTGTAATTTATTAGCTCAGCATTTTTTAAACAAGGTGTAGCAAATTGATGTCACTTGACAACATGACCAGATCAGGGCACTGGTTTTAGTTAAATCGCATTCCTCCAACGCTCCTGTTTTCACGGAATTTAGGCCAGTAACTAATGAGGAGATAACAACTCTCATTCAGCAGGCCAAATCGGGCTCTCCCTATGACCCACGCCCCCCCAAGATGTTCAAACAGGCCCCTGAGATTCTTGGCCCAGGTTTAACTGCCATTTCCAACTCTATGTTTGCAGAAGGCGTCTTTCCATTCATCTGGAAAAGGGCATTAATCTTACATCTTTTGAGAAAATCCAGCCTTGATTCAACCAAAGCGAACAACTATAGGCCCATTTCACATCTTCCACTCCCAGCCAAACTGGGGGAAAAAGTTATGGTTGATCATAATCTGTTACTCAATTGTTTGAATTCTATTGGCGTCACAGGTAATGCTCTAGCACTTGTTTCCTCATTTCTATCTGGTAGAACACAATCGGAAGCCTTAGGTAGCTACAAATCCCCTTCTTTTGGGCTACCCTGCGGGGTTTCACAGGGCTCTTCAATGAGTTCTACCCATTTTAATATTTATGTGTCAGACCTTGCAGCATTATTCAGGACCTTCAGCTTGGCACTAACTGTAGGAAAAGTATATTATCTAAAAAAGGAAGAAAGAAAAGATCTTCAGAAGGAAGTCAGTTTAATCAGTCTTCTTCGGTCCGTAAGCAATTACATAATGCCCAGCAGATAACCACTAACTGCTCCCCCAGAACACTATCATTAGAAAATCAACAAACCTAGTGGAGCGAGACCACTCAACAGAATATTGTGAAGAGAGCTTGACCTCCATGAGCACAGACAGAATAGCACTCGTGGAAACCACGCTCACACATATAAAACATATGAAACACTAACATCTTATGCCGACGACACTCAAATTGTCTTTTCTGTTTTAAAAACCTGTATGCCGCCGGTCAAAAGATTTAGCGAGTTCATGTCGGCAGTCATCTCATGGATGAGCTCACACTGCCTCAAGCTTAACTCAGAAAAAACTGAGATAGTCCTCTTTGGCAACTTTTCCCCAAGCTGGGCACAGATCTGGTGGCCGGACAAATTGGGGGCAGCACCTATTCTAGATCCCAAGGCTAAGAACTTGGGTGTGATTATTGATGAGAAACAGAACTTTAAGGCACAAGTCAATGCTGTTTGCTCATCTAGTTGTTTTCTACTCAAGGTGATTTAAAAAATCTTACCTTTCATTCCAGCAGATAGCAAGAAAACTGTGGTAACATTGTTAGTTCTTGCTAAACTGGACTATTGCAATGGGCTCTACCTTGGCATGCCCGAGAAACAGCTAGGTGAGATCAAATGATTCAGAATGCTGCTTCTAGGCTTCTGCTAGGGATTCCCAAGTTTCAATCAGTTGGAAAGCACCTTCAGAAGTCTTTTGAAAAACACAGGGGACCCCTACTTATGATGCATTTGCTACATGTAGGGAATAGTAAACATTTGTGAAAAAAAGAAATATAGCAAACAAATTATTTCTTATATGCCATTTCCTATAAGGTGGACTACAAAACTGTACACACAAACATGAAAAAACACATAATATCTAGCTACTTTGTTGTAAAAATATATGTTCGATTTATTTTTTCATATTTTTATCATTTTATAAATGTATTTGATATCATTTTCAACTTAGAGTAATCAATAACAAATAAAGAAAAACTATACAGAAAAAAACACACAAATCAATATCAAATGACTAGTTGGTACTAGGACTATTGACGTTGGCAGTGCGGTGAGTTGGAACACTTTGCGCGTTTCGGCCACAGCCTTCATCAGGAGACCGTCATTTTCCACCAAACAAAAAGAAGAAACAACTAAAAAAATACAAACAATATGTCAAAAAGGTTTTTAAACTGTGTACACTCTAATCATATAAAATATATCATACAATTAAAAACCACCTGTAGACATGGTCAAATCTTTTAAACAACAGCATTAAAGTTATAAATCTTTTTTTCTGACAACAGCTAAATTAATCCTGGTCCATATTGAGATTGATACTCATTTTTAGGACTAGTCATTCGTACATGATTCCTTTATCTATAGACAGTACAGATTTAGTGATGTTTCATATTTACACTTTTCCAATACAAAAACAGAATTTCTAATAACATTCATGGACATAAAAAACATAAAAGAAAACCATCGTTATTCAGAGCATCCGGACAGTTAGTCCTGAACAGAAAAATGCTAGAAGGGATAGACAGAAGAAGGAAAAAGGAAAAGACCATTGTCATAGTGAATGAATCCCTATTTACTTCGCTTATTTATTCTATATATATTGGGAAAGGGATGTTTATATTTGTGTAAAATATACATATTCAAACTGGCAAAATATGGGGGTAGTACAGGTCCACATATCGCCTCGCAAAACCATATTCGTTTGTACCGAGAGATAGTTTAGCTGCACATCGTTAAAGCACAAGGATGCCCTACACAAACAGTAGAAAATTACATGCATAAACTTACTTGTATTTCGCATCAAAGGCGTACAGATTTGTAAAAGGATATAGAATATAATATTCTGAGTGCGAGGGCTTCTTCTTCTATTCGCTTGATCTGACTACATGAAATATCTAGAAAAAATATATATATCATCCTAATTAGCAATCTATTTATATGCCTAGTTTACGCATTTTATCTATTACATAGTTTATTAGGAGATGGAGGGATTTACCAGTGCGATGTATCTTTGCCCTCAGGTAAACATCTAATTACCGGATCGAATAGTTACGTGTCCAGACTTTTTTCCCCGACTTATTGCTAAAGAGGTTGATTTCCTAAATAGAAGTGACATAAAGAACTGTCAACCCAGATGGTGTAGAAAAGTGTCTTTATCAAGAAACATAAGACCAAAAATAAGGCAAGGGCATCCACAGCGGATTGATCTGGATATATACCTGAGGTATCAAGAAGATATAATCCAAAGTCACTGGTATTTTTCGATGCGATAAATCAAGCAGATTAAAACAATATTCGGTGATCAAATGATGTATTTGAAAACCTATATGGATGACAGACATGAAAAAATACCGAAGTTAGAATAAACTGGTATTACATAGATGTTGTCGTAAATAAACAAGCGACAATGCCCAATTACCTGATGCTAACAAATAGTCTACGCTGAAACAGAGCTCCCTCCAGGGGTTGATTAAAGAAACGTCTTTATAAGATATGGCCATCTTCTGTATCATAGGGCTCTAAATATCAAACAATAGAAAAAGAGACTGAGTATTTTCGAAAAAAGCGTTAAAACGGCTAAGTTTGAGAGAAAGCTGATGTCAGTGCTCTTACCTACGAATAAAATACAAGGTTCGATGTAGTCGGGATTCTGTGTAAGGGACGCCCCCATCCGCGTGCGAAAGAGGATGCGGGCAGCAATGCAAACACGCGCTATTTATACACGTTCGTAGATGTATTGATTGAATAATTGAATCCCGGTGTGAATCAAAATTCAAATTTATTTAGTCGCCTTTGTTATTGCGTAGGACAATGCGTCCGATATACCAGGGGAATCGGCACACAGGAAAAGAAGAAGGACTATTAGTAGTTCTTCGTAGTTTTTATATGTCAATATTTTTACTTAGCCTAAAGATAAAGTTGTTAACTTATCTAAACTCCATATATATATCTACGTCCATTTAGAAGTAATTATTATATCTCCGATGACAGGGCTCTTAGGTTGATCAGTGAGTAATAAATAGTGATTGTCTTTGATACAAAAGACGGACTAGGGATTATAAACGCCATATTGGAATTAGTGAAGAAAAAGAATGCATTACCAATAGAATACAGACTATGTAAATAGATAGCAAAAGAAGACTTAGTCAAGGGAACTAAATCTTCATTTTGTTTAAAAGATGGAAAGAGTAGATTTTTCAAGATTAGAGACGAAAGTATAATCGCCATAATAGATAAAGAAATAATCAAAAAAGTCTAAAAAATGTATATGAAGAGTGGATACGTATATATAGTAAGTATATGGAACATTTTAAACGTAAATGTTCATACTATACAAAACGGTCAAGTGCGCCGGAGGTTAAGCCATCCATCAAATTGGCTGGGAGCTTGTGTCTGTGGATAAATCATCCCAGGATATGATTTTTTTCTCTTGGCTTAATTGCCTCTCGGTTAATATGTGTTTTGTGTTGTTTTCCTTATTATATTGTCTTGCAAAGAGGAAAGATATTGCGCATTTATAACATGATATGAGTTTAACCCTTGTGGAATGTTACTATGTCATTGGTTCTATAATCTGTACACTTTGGAACCTGGAATTAACAGTTGCTATATTACTGCCTGTCCTGAAGGAGCATCACGTGATTGTGACTCAATAACATCTTAATTGACCTTTACACTCTCTAGAGCCTCTATTTTACAACAGTGGACTTCATGTGGACGTTGAAGTGGAGAGTTCCTTTGAAACTCTTTAAGTTTCTTTGAAATTCTTTGGACTTCTCCTGTGGTGGGTCCCTCGGAGTGGGGTCTCACTAACTTATGGTGGACACACGGATTTCTGGCAAATGGATGAGAGTCTGTGGGTTTTTGAGAGTGCGGGCTGAGAGTATAGCTTGCCTTTGGGCTTAAGGGGTGTTCCTGCTGACAGGACCTGAGCCAGGAGTCTTTCAGATACTGTCCCAGGAAGCCAAGTCCTAAGGTCTTTACAACTACATGCTGCTAGGAGGAAGCAGCAGCATTTAGGAGCTGAGAAAAGTATTATTTTTGGAGGTCAGGGAAATCTACATTAACACTTCTGGTGGCTGGGGTATGCCACCAGTACCAAGAAGCAGCATACTGCTTGAGAAATGGCCTATTGGGGACATTAATATTCCAATCTAATTACACTGCTATTGTCTGCCATTTCGCAGGCCATCAGATCTGGGAACCTTTTACCCTCTTGTGGTTTTATCAATATTCCCAGGGAAGCAGTGGCCTTTGGGATCCATCCCTCCGGAACAAGAGCTGTAAAAGTATCATCACAGTTTATGCCTAGGTTTCTCTATGAAGGGTGAGGGAACTGCCAAGACGAACTTCCTGGACTGGGAATCTCAAGGCAAGAATCAATGGCCATGTGCTTGGGAGGCTCCCCAGGAATGAGGACCAGTACTGAAACACTCAAGCATCTGAAGCCAACTGCACTGGAGCCTGAGATGGACAGGAGAAAAGGAGGATAAAAAGAATCCAACACAAAGGGACAAGTGCCAGCTGGGTTGGGAGCCAGCCTGGCTCATGCAGAATATGTTCTCCTAAGTGGTTTTTGGGTGCTCTGTGTAGGTTCCCTATGGAAGGGGAAAAGGCACCCACTTTAAAAGAAGAAGAAATGCTCTAGAGAATACATTTAAAAAGATAAAAAGACAAGAAAGGAATGCCTGTGGCAGTGGCAGCATCAAAATGTCAGCTCAAGGTTTCATGGGGCCTCCCAGAAGCCATGGGCGAGCTGAAATAGTTTTGTCTTTTTATGTTGTGGTGCCCATGAGGAGCAGGGGTGTAACCATTGCGTTCTGTTTTCTCCTGGGGCCTGCCATGAGAGGAAAGCTGAGAAGGAGTACGTTTTCTGCTTTTTGGGACCCTTTTTGGTGTAGTAACTTTGGAAGGGTAGTTTGTGAATAGCAACGAGCTACACTTTCTTTTTGGGTGGGTGTTGTATTTGCATGTCCCTCCCTGAACCCCTCCTAACTTTTCTCTAAACGCCACCCAATTTAGAAGTAAGAATTCAATTCCCCATGTTCTAGCCACTCCCCCGATCCCTTGCACATTTACTACCAAAATGTATGCCTAAATGAGTAAAGAACTCTGCAGATGTGGTGGATACCTCTGCACACAAATCCATTAGTGACTAAGATGGAGGTTTCTGTACATAGGTTAATGGTAGCAGTTTGTGAATCTGGCCACCTGTCTAAAGTAACAAAAGGTAAATATATCTAATATTCATACATTTACAAAACAATTTATTAATACATAAACGACATAAACAAAGGAAACTGAATACAAAACTCAAAAAACAAAAAATCCAAAATATCTATAAGAAATATGAAACCTAAATATTCATTAAAATGATAAAAACAATATTTAAAAGATAAACGTGACTTTTGGGAGTCCAAGAAACATTGGGAATAATTTCAATATGTTACATTATTCCTAGCAATTTAAATACCATACAAAAACAATATCAAAATCCATTATATTTAGGCAATCAATTGCCTGACCCTTGATAATAATGCAGGAAAAAGGGATATGCTTTGCCCCAAAATTCCCTTCCTTAATATTTTATCCTCATGATTCTTTGACCTTGATATTTAGTACCATCGGTATTTTGCAGTCCATATTCAGCATGTGCACTACATTTCATATTTGATAGAACCTGCCAAAACATCCTGGATTGAAGTCTCCTTCTTAATTTACCCACAAACAAAAATGAAAGAGTTTTACGGAAGCTGGGAAATTAACCTCATTTGGGCCAGTTGTGTACAATATTTCCCTATGGCTAAGGACTGACTGATTAGAATCTTCACTGTGCAATAACATAAACCTGTTGCTCCATGAGATACCGCTGTTGATGATGGTGCTATTGTCAATAACAATAATTCTACCACTTGAGCTAATGTCAGTGGTATAACTACACACGTGTTTTTACATATTTATGAATTTTGCATGTATACTCGACTTTTTAAGCTACTATGCACAAACGTTACCAGTCATTCTATTTCTGTTTCATGGGGGCGGTAATTCAAACCAGTCATTTTAAGGTGGGAATTAGGGGGCAAGGTGATCCTATTTACCCCACTGAATACCCAATCCTTTCTCTGAACATTTGACAAACTTTTTTGATTTGCCCTTGTTTTGGTCCTTGTTTGAAGCTTCTAGCCCAAGGATTGTTTTGGGGATGTCAGGTTCAGGATAGACTGGGAAAAGGCTGGTATGGAAGGGGCACACCAGCCAGTATGTTGGAATTAAATTGCTAATTGTTGTGCCAACAATTTTTCACTTCTTTACTGTAGTGACATGGATAATAAACGCCCAGATGTAATCTGCCAAAAAGTTTATTATTTCTCACAAGTAGAAACCTAGTGACACTACTGAGCATCAGTGCCCATAGTAAGAGTAAACGATCCCTTCTCTCTCAATTGAGACAGGCCTCCATTTGTCACCCTTTTTTTCTTCACTTCTGTCCGTAATAGGTGGAAAAATGTTGAAAGAAGCCAAGGCAAAGAAAAAAAAAGCTCAAGTGTTAGAGATGAGACAAACAAAAGAATGCTTAGGGAGAAACAAAAGGCACAATCAGAGAATTATAAAATCCCTCCCTCTCCGTACAATCAATGCAATTTCTTCTTAAAACACCTCTTAAATCCACAACCACCTAATAGTTAAATACATGTTTGTGATATTTATGTGAAATTCTTTACATTAGATTTAGAAAGTACAGAAGCACAACTATCATGCAGGTAAAAATCATACTTTTAGAAATTGTTTGCATACACCAGTAAAGAAACAGTAAAACAGATTGGAAAAATAAAGCTGTATTAGTTCAGCTACTATCCACATTATGGAGAGTATTCACCGGATTCTCGTATTACTTCAGTTACACTTGATAACAATTCACAAAGGGATTCCTGGCAGGAGTAAGCTCTTTTATGGGTGAGCAGATTTGAACGTAAAGTGTGGAAGTCTCCGCACCTGTAAATCCCATGCAAGGGGTGGTAGCGAGGATCTTTTTGTGTGTTTTAAATCATGGTTAGCCTTTGAGCTTTTTTGGGATTTCTTAAACTACTTTAATTTCACTTTTCTGCCTGGAAATTGTTGTATGTGTACAGCAAGTGCTGTTGTAAAGGCACTTTCCAGGGTACGAAAGGAAATCGATTGCCTCCAAATTTGCTTGTGTTGTAGGGAAAGATGTTTCTCCACTGGGAAAATATTTTACCTGTAACGAAAAAAACAGAACCTTTGGCGCAATTTCACCGGGCCAAAGCTATTCCTTCTATACATGGCTGTCTGCTATGGAGAGCTCCATACAGAGGGAATGCATTCCTAACAAGGCTATCACGTGAAAGCCCAAGGAATCTATATGGAAACCTGCGGTAAGTGCAACCTGCCATTCCAATTTCTTGAGAAGTTTGAGGATTCCAAAAAGTAGTACATTTAAAAATCTAAGGAGGGTATTCACAAGAACATGTGATAATTACCGCAGAAGTATCTTAACCCAACTCTCCTTATCGCAGTCTATCACGGGAAAATAATGCTGTGTTAACGTAGCATTCACAACACGGCGGTACCATGCGATAGGCCCACGATAATGCGTCCAATGTCCGCAAAAACCTCAAAGCGATGCAGCAAGACTGCGAACCACGAATGCAAAAAAGCTTGCGATGAGGCCAATCGCGATAAAAAAACAGCGAAAACCAGTGACAGCCCAGCAATCCCCACGCGTCAAGCGGGAAAACGCACCATAAAAGCAGAACAAAAACAAAGGGAAATGAAAAGAAAACGCGTAGCACCATGGACGCACCCGACCCAGGTCAGAGGCCAATGCGAACCCCACAAGCCCCACAGACCACCAGCAAGGAACAACGGGGTCGGGGAAGGTAAAGAAGAAGAGGGAGTGGAAGACGGGGTGAAGTCCGTAGAAAAACCTGAACAGTGTCATCGAGGTGACAGAAAACTACCATCAACTGACCTACAATTAGACTAACGTGAATGCTGTTTGAGTGTTGAGGAGGTCAATGGAGGAGGTCAAGAAGCGCTGGCATGATGTGAAAAGCAAAACCAAGCACAAACCTGCTGCCAATAGGAAGGCAGCAACTGCGACAGGAGGTGGGAGTCCTGCGCCACAGGAGGAGCTGGAGCAAACAGAGGCCACAGTCATCAGTGTGGAGACGGTGCAAGGAGTTGGGAGTCCGGACACAGCTCGATTGGACCTGACACAAGACAACCAGGGTGAGTAATGACCAGGGACTGGGGGCCCGGGTGGAGGTGGGCACAATGGCACACATGCACAATGATGTGTAGCACACTGCACACTGGATCATGTCCCTGATCCCTGTGGCACACTGCAGCACACACACATAGCAATACCAGCACATCCACATTGACGACAATGTGGTACAATGTGCAACCCCGACACTGCAGAACAGAGGACACAAGTGGCCCCGCTCATGTGCAGATACAGGCCAAATACATCTAACAGAGC
The DNA here is from genome assembly GCF_964261635.1 of Lissotriton helveticus. Classification (NCBI taxonomy): domain Eukaryota; kingdom Metazoa; phylum Chordata; class Amphibia; order Caudata; family Salamandridae; genus Lissotriton; species Lissotriton helveticus. The sequence goes on along the minus strand of NC_136071.1, from coordinate 569,468,026 downwards.
AGGAAACTGTGCGATGGAAATGTACGCATACACCCTCACATCCGTCATGCAGTCCAAATGTCCACTGTCCCGCATCAAAATCCAGCACCTGCCAAACAATCACAATGCACATTGCCATACAGTCTGCATGTAAACAAGAACAATGTGCCAACATAAATGTCAACACAATGTCATCATGCATCTCCCCTTCACATTGCAGAGGGACAAACAACACATCCAGCAGAGCAGAGCATACAACTTATCTAATGCTGGAGAGGACCACCACACCTTCGACACCGACACCCTACCACAGCTCATGGACATCCCAGGCAACCCACCATCAGGACCAGGGCAGCCAAGCTACTTAGAGGAGACCCCAGCCCCTGCACAGACCACACAGCAGGAAGCACCCGCCAGCACAGCTGGCTCCCAACACTTCACCTAGCCACACATGGCATTCCAATGCCAAGTGACAGAATGCCAAAATGAGGTGGACGCACAGGTGCGGGTGGGGTCCGAACCCATGGAAGAAGAACTAGATCACATAAGTGGGTGTCTAATTCCCTACAGGGACCACCTACACCCCACAAATGGGACCCACACTGCGACAGAGACACATGCATCGGCACATTTCCAGTACTGAACCACGCCCAGAGGCACTCAATTATCATTCACACACCCATGCTGGACCTGCGTACGACGCCCAGTCCACTCCTCTTACGTATTGAGTGGGTGACGACAAAGCTACATGTCCAAGGTCTAACTTGCTGCCTGCAGTGACATGTTTGCGTCCGCTGTACACAGCACAATGTAATGTTGTAGTGCCCGGTTCCCTCATGCATACATTATGACCAGTTGGACACACGCAGATAGTTTGTGGAAATGACTACGGGCACGTGCGCCCGGCCCCTTTATTGGCAGGGCCACATGTCAGTGACACCTGTGCTGGATGTGTGAGTGGTGAGTGAAAGCCAGCCCTCACAGAGTGGTTGGTGCTGACAACAACTTGAACAGTGAACACGATTACAATGGAAACTGAATACACCAGCATACCAGAGACAACTGGGGAGCATCATGGAGGTAGCCGGAGCAAGTACAGAGATCACTCAATATGCAAACAGAAGTGTCCATGAGTTGCAGTGCCCTGAGTTTGGGGCACTGGAGCTGGGCGCGCTCATGTGAAGAAAATTTCAAGGATTGTGCCCCTTCGGGATATACCTGATGCAGCTGCAGTGGGGTGTGTTACACCTGCATCATCTTCCTGATCATCGTCCCAGGTCTCCCACACTGCCTGAGGTGACATTGCTACATTACTTCTCCACAGAACAAAACTAAATGACTAACGGTCCATGGTTTGCAGTGCACTGAGTCAGTGGCACCTGGAGTGCTGAGCAAGGTATCAGGCAGATGATGGCATCCACTAGAGGTGTGAGCAACTTCATTAGTCTGCCAGTAGCACTGTTTTGACTCTGGCAGTTGGTGGTTCGAGGTGGTCCTGGTGGTGGTGGCGTGTGCCTCCTGTGGTGATGCGACGTCCGGGCCGGTGAGGACTCGATTTGATGTGTGAGCCCTGGTGGACCTCAGTTGAGACCGGAGGCAGCAGACAGCGCAGGGTCACACATTGCATCGATGACCCCAAGGCCATCATCTCAGAGGCCATCCAATATCTCAGAAGACAGGGTCCCTGACTTGAGCTCCACAGAGTTAGTGGCCCCGGATGCACTGCGGCAGGCACAGGCACACCACCACGGGACGGTGACTTGCGGTGCACTGAGGTAGGGCCACGTGGACTAAGCGGGTCCTCATCGATGTCCGAGGTGAATGTGGCAGAGGGTTTTGGCGGACAGTGGAAGGTGTCCTGAAAGGCATGATGCAGAGGGCAGAAGCCATCCGGAAGCGGCAAATTGAGGAGTGGAATGCTACTGCCTCGTTATTACCATCAAGACAGTATCAGCTACATGATTGTGAAGACAACACCCAATCCATAGACTCAGACGCCACCAAAGTTCAACCAGAGAGTGTCCATAAATGTTGGGGAACAGACTTAGTGGCACCGAGGCTGAGAGGGGATGCAGTATGTGATGATGCCGGTACAATGATATGAACTCAGCCATTGCTAAATCAAGACTCAGCCCCAAATGTTTGACCTACTCAACAGCAGTGTGGGCCGGAGGCAGCGGTCAGCAGTGGTCCACAGCCATGTGTCGTTGGCTCGAGATACACCAAGTTAGTGACACCAGGGCAGTTGTTGGTAGTGTTCGATCACCTCCGTAATGATGATCCTTTTTTCCTCCTGACTGGAACGCGTCATCCTCTTACACCTTTCCTTGTGTGCAATGATATGTACTCTGCCATTGAAACATCAAGACTCATTTCCAAATGTGTGACCTTTTCGAGTGCAGTGTGGCCCGAGGGCAGTAGTCACGTGGGCTCACAGAAACGTGTGGTTGGAATGCTATACAAAGACTTGGTGGCACCATATCGAAGGGAGTATAGTGATATAAAGTCTGCCATAAATAATGTTCTCTGCCATAGTGTAATCGAGAATCAGTTCCAAATGTGTGACCTACTAGTCTGCTGTGTATACTGGTGGAGTATGTCAATGAGAAAAGGGTACTGCGGGCCTATGTCGCGGTGGCCGTGATGGTCTGAGGAAGCTGCCAGGGTTGTGGCACTCGGGTTTGGAGCTTGCACCCACACGTGGTGGGCCCTCTTTGACACACGCCGGTGTTGGCAGATGAGCATTGAGGCCTGGGTGTGCAGGGGCTGGCAAGACTGGTTCGGGGACCAGCGGCCCGGGGAGCAACAGGCTCACAGGATCGCAGGCAACACCACTCAGGGCGATGGCGTCTGCCTCATGGTGAAGTGAGAGGCACCGCCCTGGCAGACACTTTGGGCATTCCGAAAGAGAACCACGCCCAGAGTTACGTGCTTTTTATTGACACCCTTACGCTGGCCTGGCATATGCCGGGCCAGCCCACTCCACTCACGGGGGGACGTAACAAGCTACATTTCCGCGAGCTTCCCCACTGGCTGGGGTGACATGGTTGCGTCCTCTGTCCACTACACTCCAAACACCAGCGGTGTATGTCGACATGGATATGTGTGTGGTCTGCATACAGCAGTCTGGCCATCACATTCACGCCACACTTGGCATTTTGTACATTCTCATTGATGGGTCACATGCCTCTTTCGCACATGCCTGGTCCCCACCTCTTCCCACAATCTGCTATTATATGGCTGAGGTGCCATGCCGTTGCTGGCTTATGTACATGGCTGGCCCAGGTTCCCACAGTAAGTTGTGCTGTCATGTCTGGTGGGTGGGCATGTTGTATGTGAGTTTTTAACATGTGGATTCCCAGTTTTGTGAGTTGCATGATTGTGGAGTTGAGGTGTATGGTGTATGGTGTGTTCATTTAGTACTTGCCAACGAGCAGTGAATTTCCGTAGGTGCCACCCTGGTAGCGCTGGTTGATGATGGACTGTCGGAAGATGTAGGAATCATGCACACTGCCTGGTGGTTTGTGTCGACATTGGTGGAGATTCCCTGTTGGTCCACTATTGCCAGCACATTGATGGAATACTTGTGCTTTCTGTTGCGATTATTTTGTGCAGTGTTGCCAGGGGGCACAAGTAGGACATGTGTGCAGTCAATTGCCCCAACACGTGCCGGAAGCCAGCTATGGCGTAGATGCCTTGATTGGTCTCCAGCTGTTCCTGCGCAGTGTGGGGGAAGCATTGATAGTGGGGTACCAAGCTGATGATGTCATCCACAACCGTTGTGAGGAATTTGTATTGAGCTGTGTTGGAAATGGCCCTTTTTGCAGGATTATCCCCAAACTTTTTGCTTCTTCCACCTTTGTTTTTCCTGACTTATTGTTGTTGGCTGTAGGACTCTCGCCACTTTACCACAGCTGATCACTGCTAAAGTGCATTTGCTCTCTGTATACATTGTTATTGTGATTGGTTATTCATGATTGGCATATTTGTTTTACCAGTAGGTCCCTAGTAATGTGCACTGAGTGTGCCAGGGCTGGTGATTCAAATGCTACTAGTGGGCCTGCAGCACTGCTTGTGCCACCCACATGAGTAGCCCTAAAATGGTATCTCATGCCTGCCACCGCAGTGCCTGTGTGCAGTTGCTAACTGCCATACTGACCCGACCAGTGTCCCCACTGGCCAGGCCTAACCTTTCTCTTTCTCTACACATTGTGCTCCCCTATGGAAGGCCCAGCGTACCCCCCTGGGCAGGGTGCAGTGTATGGGAAAGGTAGAGCATGTACTAGTGGGAGTGACATGCTCCGATAGTGAAATACCGCCAATTTCGTTTTTCACTATTGAAAGGCTATCTTGCCCATAGGCTAGACTGGGGAATGCTGTGTATAATTTTTACCTGCATATCTTTCCATAGGAGCAAGATAGAAAATTGAAGTCTGGTATCCCTGAACTCAGAATGTAATACCCAATCTTTTAGGAAGGATGGTTTTTAAATCCTGTGTTTGAAAGCAGTACTTTTAGAAAGTGGCTGTCAGCTTATCTGTGTGCCTCTGCCTGTTTGTGAATTGACTGTCTGGTTTGTGAGTGACAGGGGCTGGGTTGGCTCCAGGAGGCTGGGTGAGTCAGCACTAGGCTGAATAGCTTCATCTGCATCTTGAGTGGTGGGAGGGGATAGGGTTGTGCCTGCTTCCACAATGCTGGCTCCACCTCCTCCTGGGTGGCTGACAACCATGCCCCTCTCTCTCAAAGGAAAGAAGGAGTCATGTAAACAGAGTGCTCCAGGTCTGACCAGAACTGGTTTGGACTAGGCAAAGGCCTCTCTGCCTTCAGAGAACAAAGAAAATATTGGTATAAATACTGGGGCCCAGACCCCAAGAATTTAGATCATCCTAGAATCAAAAAGTAACCTCTGCCAAGGAGAAAAGCTGGAAGACTGAAGAGGAAGGACTGACCTGCTTTGTGTTTGTGCGCTGACCTGCAGTTGCTATTCTGCCAAGGAGAGGGGAAGGACTTTGGTGTTGCTGTGTCCCTTGCTTGAAGAGATCTCCAAGGGCCTGAGTAGAGCTGGCCTCCTCTTAAGAAGTCCCAGGAACAAAAGGACTTCACCCCCTGCTTCCCTCCCTGAACTCTGCTGTGTGAGTTCTGACCTGCCTAGAGTGTTTGATCCATTTGTGGGGCCTCTAGAGGTTGTTTCCTGCTGTTTGGGGAGCTGGAAAAGAAGAAGATCTACAATTTTACACGCATCGCTTGCTTGCAGAGCGCATAATTGACAGTGCAAGAGAATTCCCGTCGCCGCGAAGATCGTCGCAGTGCCTGTTGCTGCTGCAAGACCCAACGCGTCACTTGCTTGTGGAACGCATCACCCCGGTGTGGGAAGATTCCTGTTTCTGGGAATATCGGTGCAGAGCCTGTCGTCGCTGTGAGATCCATCGCACCGCTTGCCTGCGGACCGCATCTTGCCGCTGTGAACACCGTCACAGAGTCCAGCGCCAACGCGTCGAGGGGCCGCAACAGAATAGGATCAAAGCTGTGCCGCGGATCACCGCTGCACCGTAGATCGTTGCTGCCCTGAAGATCATCACATCGTGCCTGTACGAGTCACTTTCTACCAGAGAACCTGCAAACCGGAATCCATACAAGGTATCACATCGCCCCCCCATACAGACCGGATTAGTCGCAACAGCAGCGTTGCCGCATCGCCTCCCCAGGGTCTCAGGAGTGAAGCATTGCTTGTTTTTTGATGCTGCAGTTGCTGCTAGGAACTTTTGTCGCATCTACAAGTACTTTGGGCTAAAACTGACACAACTGAGAATTATTTTGATGCAAACCCTAGAACTCTTTTAAAAATCATGTTCTTGAATTGTGTATGTTGGATTTTTTTTATTTTGGTCTTGTGTAGTCTAGATAAAATACTTTATTTTTCTAAACTGGTGTGGAGTCCATTTGTGGTGTTTTCACTGTGTTACTGTGAGTGTTGGTACAAATACTTTACACATTGACTTTGATAAGCCTGTCTGCCCGTGCAAAGTTACCAAGGGGATAAGAAGGGGTTTTCTAAAGAGTGTATCCCCCTTACCCTGACTAGAAGCAAGGGTCCCTATTTGGACATTGGTACCTACCTTGCCAACTAGGGACCCCCAGATCTAACAGGCTGGCTGTGAGACTCCTCCGACTCAGGCGGTTGTTAGTAGGAGGGTACCAGAGGCCAACACCTGCAGCATGGCCAGCAGCTTTGTCTGAGGTGGGATGTTGGCTGTCCACTGTGTTGGTACCGTCAGCCTGTGGGCAATGGTGGTCAGGATGCAGAGGGTGGTTGTCCATTTGAGCCTGTAGTGGGCAATGACATTCTCTGAGGTTGGGTCCATGAGGTTGGTGCGTGTTCTGAAGGTCGCTGTCTTTGTCTGCACTGCCTCAGTGTTGGTCCGGGGAGCAGTGGGGATCCGGGGGCCTGGGGGTCCTGGGGGTTGTGGCGGTGGTGTTGTGGCCCTCTTGGGTGTCCGGCCTGCATGATCAGTGGCTCTATGGCATCTGTTGCCCTTCAGGTGTGGCTCTGGCCTGGGCTCCCTTTTCTGGTGCAGGCTATCATCTGACTTTAAACCAGGTCAGAGCAGGTGTTAATTTCCTGCTGCTAATGTGTCTTACTGCATGTTTTGGGATCTTATCGCTGATCTGGCTCGTTGTTGAGAATGTTGCAGAGTGGTGTTGTTGCGTCTTTTGGCATGGGAACTCCTACTCTGCATCTCATTAGCGATAGTTGCCGAGGTAATCTGTGGCGATGTTTTTTGCGGCTGCTATCGCAGGTGAGCTGGTGTTATGGGCTGTTAGCATCAGCTTGTGAATGGGGAGATACATTTATCGCGAATTTGGCTGTGATAAAGTGCCAATGACTCTGCAATAGTTCCTTGAGAATATGCCCCTCAGTGTGGCTTTACACTTTTGAGTGACTGCATCCCACAATGTAAGCCCTGAAAAGGTCATGGATGTTAGGAGTAGAGAGGTAAAAATCCCCCACAAACTGCTCCTATTACCCATTGCTTCAGGCATTGTGAAAGCAGCCGCATAATGTCTAAAGTTTTAAATCCATTTCTTTTACCATAGCTCTTCATTAGCAAGTGTGTGAGTGTGTGCGGGTGTGCGGGTGTGTGTGTGTGTGTGTGTGTGTGTGCGTGGTTGTATTTTGATTGAACTGTCATCGTCAATGACAAAAGGATACAAGGGAACTTTTAATGTCATCCTCAAAATGTTTTGTGCCCAAATATATATTCAGGAAGTAGAGCGAAATGTAATTGCGTGAGGTTTTTTACCTTTTATAAAATAAATATAGCGTGATAGGAAAGAAAACATATTAAATATTAAAAGAGCATAATCTAGTCCAGTGTCAGCTGTGTTCCTGCATGTTCTGAAAGTGCCAACCTGAAGCCCATATCTCACATAGTCCAACTTCTAATTTCATGGTGACAGGGGCTCTCACATGTTATCTCTGGTTTCATCAGGCTCCAGGGAAAAAAATACGATGTTTCTTGCTTCTTGACAGGGAAGGAATATTGAAGAAATAATGCATTCTAGAATTAGAGGAAACCAGCCTGTACTTTGACATTTCTCAAGGTAGAGAGAAATATTTTCTAAGTCACTGATATGTGAATCGCCTGTACAGATACAAAAGTTGTCACTGTAACTTTATGAGAACAAACAAAAAACAAGCATTGGCAATGCCAATCTGTCTCACTTGCCTATAATGGAAAGGAATTGCTTAGGAGTATAGCAGACTTTTTTTTTTAAAGAAAATCTATTTACAAGTAATAGCTCAAATTCTATGTAGTTTTTTATAGATTGTATTTTGTTAGTAAGTAAATAGTTTGAAGTTGTTAAAATTGGCACAGCAACAAAATAAAATGAAGAAATCAAAGGAAGCAGCAGGAACTGGTACAAATCAGCACAATAATAAAAATAAAAAAACAAGCTGAATAAAGAACAGCAATAATAAAGCCAACAGATCTTTCCATTGAAATGTGTTCGCCAATCTTTTGGCTATTAGTCAATTGAGGGAGTGCCCCGCCAAGGCACAAATATAGTCTTTTGTCATCACTCTATAGTTGTCTCTGAATTCTCCTGCAAGGACATCAGCTATGTGGTTAGTGCTTCTGCAGCCCTCTGCTGCAGCATGGTTAATCCTGAAGCCTCCTGACACATCTATTGTCTAGGTAGCGCAGCTGCAACCTATGGGTTCCTCTATAGTCCCCACCTCCAAAGTCTCCTGCTGGAACAGCTATTGTCTAGTTAGCACAACTGCAACCCATTAGCACCACAGTAGTCCTATGCAAGAATATCTGTTTAGCACAACTGCAACCCATTAGTAACACAGTATTCGTCATCCTTGAAGTCTTTTGCAAGAATATCTGTTTAGCACAACTGCAATTTCTGAGTTACACTGTAATTTCCCTGCTTTCAGAAAGTCTCCTGCTAGCACCCATTTTTTGCTTGTGTAATTGTAGCCTTTGAACTTTACTTTAACACTTTGGGTGAGTTTTTTTGCTATTTGTACATATGCTGTCTTAGGACCAAAAAACAAAGGTATCAATACCCACAGACATAGGTGCTTGACAATGTTTTAAGGTAAGGTCCTGTGGGGGCTCCTGCATCCAGATTTGCTGGTGGTTTTCCATCTCAAGGGCTAATGGGGCTTTCTATGGTACTCCTCTGCTAATCCCGAAGTTCTGTCAAGTTATCACCCCTTTCCTATCAGACTATTTATAAGAGGCAGGTCTTTTGCATTCTTCCCAATCTGACTTTAGGCCGCATTACAGCACAAAATCACTCTTGATAGTGGGGTAGAAGGACGCCTTTATTCTTTTTGATTTTTGGCAGATTTCAAACTGTATCTCATTCTTTACTTCTTCAACGCTTGTTTGAATTGGGCATTTATGACCCCGCGCTTAGATGGTTTCAATCCTTCTTGGCAGATGGACAACAATCTGCTAGCTAATCTATTTTTTCATCAGGTAACGGATGATTAAAATGTGGGGTCTCCCAGGGGTCTACACAGAGTCATACCCTCTTCAATGTTTTCATGTCTCCTTTTGCTACATGACTGAATCATTTGGAATTAAGGTATTTTTTTATGCTAATGACACCTAGTTGATCTTCTCGATGGAATATTCTGCTATATTCTTTTGAAATATGTTGAACAAAAGTCTTTGAGTGGATGCATAATAGTCTGCTCAAATGAAACTCTGTTAAAAAAGAGATCTTTCAATGTGCTGAAGCTGGATTTGGGTGAGGGCAGACTGGGGCTTCCTGATCTGGACTTGTACTATCTGGCTGGTCTTCTACAATATGCGGCGATGTGGTGCAATGCAGACCCTAATTGGGAAAAAAAGCTTGATGGTGGGGACCACGAATACTGTTCAGCTTCCCCAATTGCTGATGTGTTTTAGGGATCAGCAGCCAGACACCCCATTTTGCATTGCCAATGTGGCAAAAGCATTAGACATAGTGGTTTGCAGGGTTATCCAGAGAGTGCCTTATGACCCACAGCTCCTGCTTTGGTGTCTACGCCCCTTTTGCATATCCATAAGGCCATGAATGTTGAGGACTGGATAGCAGGAGAATGCAAAATGGTACGTAATCTGTGTATGAATGGTACTTTCATGGCCTTGGCAGAGATGAAGACCCATTACAGAGTGGACGAGCGACAGTTCCTAAAATATGCAAGCCTATGGTGCACTGTGCGTGGGACATGGCCCACCTTTGAAGAAGAGTGGCAGAGAGCGCATGTTCTTTTATTTTGTTTATGGTCCTCATCCTGTCAATTAACTTGTAGGCGATACTCCATTTCCCAATCTGAAGGCCGGATGAAAATAGTGTATTTCTGCACAAGAAATAGCTGCTTCTACTCCCACCCATCACTCCAAACGTATGAGGCAGATGGGGACCAACAACCATAATTAACTTAATCATTGGATCCTATTCCTCTGACACCAGTCAACCAACAAAACCCAAACCTTTTCTTGACTTCTAGGGTCACATGCTATATCTGATTGGCTAGTTTGTATGATATTATTTTTACACTCAGAGAAAAGGAACAGTATTGTCTTTGTTCTCCAATTTATAGTTGGGTTGTGGTGACTCAGCCACGGCATTCCCAGAATCACTTCGTACTGTGGAGCCTCAATGATATTTAACTTAAATTTCTCCTTATGTCTGCATTGTGCCACCTCCACAGTCAACCCCACAACCTCCGTTTGTTCAATAATAAGACCAGATTTAAATGGTTTACCGTCTACGTTCAATACCTCTTCCGGGGTTTTCCTGGGTACTCTCCTTAAAGCCAATCTGGTAACCAACCCACTATCAACAAAGTTGCCTGTTGCTCCGGAGTTGATCATGACTAAGACCTGATGAAAGTGAGGATCACATTCAATCACATAGGGAGCACAATATGGGTTTCCGTGTCCTGTAATGCAGTAGGAGCCAGTGAAGGGAATCGCCAAACCTTCTCTTCCACCACTTCCCCTCCTCCACTCACTACAGGAACAGAGGCAGACACCGCCACCTTCTTATTCCTTAACCAATTACCTGTGGATTTGGGTATGGCTGAACAGTCTCTGTCATAATGTCCTTTTTTCCCGCAGTACATACATAACTCTTGCACTCTACGGGTCTCTCTCTCCTCTCTAGTTAATGGAGCTCGTATCGCCCCAATTTCCATGGGTTCCACTCCTGTCTCAGAGGTACTCACTATTCTTCGAGGAATTCTGTCAGTTCTGTAGAAATTACCCCATCTTTTCTTTTCTCCACCTCTCTCAGCCATTCGGCCATCTAACCTCAATGTTAGGTTAATCATTTCAGTGCATGTGGTGGGTTGAGGGCCAATCTGGGCCAACACATCTTTTAACTCTTTCCTCAATCCTTGATAAAATAACGACATCCGTTATTCTTCTGGCCATGCAGTTTCTGCCATCAACCGATTAAACGTAGTCAAATATGTTACCAAATCAGATCTTCCCTGCTTAAGTTCCAACAACTCTTTATCCGCACTGAAAGTGGTAGCCCTCCTGTCAAACATCCTCTTAAATTCGTCTCTAAATGCTACCCAATCAGACAGCACCGCACCATTATTTTTCACCAAACGGACCGCCCAATTAGCAGCGTCCCCCACTAAGTAGGATATGGCAAAGGCTACCCTTGAATGATTATTGGAGAATGAGGCAGGCTTACAAGAAAAGTGCAGCATGATTTGGATCCCCAGCATACCTTTCTGGACTTGCTAATGGTATGGGAGGTGGTACTGTAACTTGTATTTGTGACGCAGCAGGATTTGCATCAAAAGGGTTTCTGGACAATTTGTCTACCATTTCCCTAAGTGCGGCAGTCTCAGCCTTAGAGGCAGCTAATTCCTGCTGAACCATCACTAATGCGTGGAGGACATCATCCATAGAGGCCATGACTCGGGACACCTGAATCGGGCGAAGCAGTATTTCGTGGGTGCGTAATTCTGTCAGGTTTTGCTTCACGGAATCCAGATGCAACGAGTAATGGTCCACCTCCTGATAACACCAGCACCCAAAGTATGTATATACAGGGTGTTCGAGGGATCAGGCGAGGGAAGGGAAAGGGAAGGAGCAGCGTGGGAACAATAGGATCTGAAACAACAAGGACAGATATGTTAACAGTGCACACAATGATCTATTCTCAATAAATCTCGCTAAACTAAGTTTGGCATACCTCATAACCCACTTTGTCTCTCTGTAGGAGCAAGCTACCCCAGGATCTTCGTAGGTCATAAGTGGCATCTACAATACAGAACTCACTCTGATTAGGACCCAGTTACAATGCTGAACACTCATATCTCATTATCCAGCAACCACACATACATACCCTGATTCCTGAAATAGTATTCCTGACCAGTAATCAACACAAGCAAGAAATAAGTAATGACCACTGGATGTCTCCGTCCTTCTCCCAGAAAAAGGAAAAAAAATAATGAATCCCATAAAAGGTGCAACTTAAATATAGTTTGGGAAAACTCCCATAGCGTGCTGTTCATTCACACACACTGTAAGCGCAGTCAGCAATACCCCTCAAATATGTTCCTGAAAAGTCTGTCCTTTCCAAAGCAGAAAAATGGGGTATACATAGTCAAGGTATAGTTCCACAACACCAATCCACGGAAAGCAACATACACGGTAACGCGTGACAGGAAACCCACAGCGCTCCGCTATGTAGATAATTGACTCCTGTCAATTAACGGCAACTTGTGGCCCGGGATAGCCACTGCGCTCCGTTAAACCTTATTAGATACTCTGGCCCATACACGGTAACGCGTGGTAAGGGAAACCACAGTGCTCCGCTAGGCATCCAAAGCAAACCCCAGAGCTCGTTAAACTCACAAGCAGACTTGTTCCAGACACAAGCCTGAACAAGGTAATGTGCAGTGATAACCAACTCACTGCTACATACCGCTCACATGATGAAAAATGCCCCCAACAGCGTCAGCTTAAACAAGGAAACACTTCAATACTCACTGAAGTGCAGAGAACATACTCCAAAAACAGGTACAGGACGGCTCCTGTAACAGCCGCAAGGACTCTCACACTCGGCAGAGCCACTTCAGAAATCCGATGGAATTACGCACGCCAACGTCGGCGCGGTAGCGTCTGAAGTACTTCCTCCCTCCAATGGCTCATGGGAGTTGTAGTCTTTACTAGGCAGGCGCTGCTACGGAACAATCTTGACAAAAAGAGGTGGTACAGCCAATTTCCAGGCTTTACATATTTCTTGCCTTCCCAATAGAATAACATAAATTGATCTGGCGGCCCTCTTGTCCAAAGCCAATACATTGTCCTGGCATAAACCAAAGAAAATAAGTAACGTGTCACTCCTAACTGAATTCCTGTAACATCCTTCAGAAAGTCAACAATATCTACCCAAAAGGTAGCTAACATTGGGCAGATTAAAAACATATGACAGTCGTTTGCCAGAGGATCCTTACACCTTGAACATACATATTGAGTTCCAAAAAATGTTGTCAACTTCGCAGGAGTCCAATAAACCCGATAGAGAGTGAAATGGTGATTGCGCTTATAATAAGCTGGTTTAACTATCTCACGCAGCAGTGAAAAGGAAGCCAGCCAGGCCTCGCACAGGTATATATTTTCTAAAACATTTTGCCATAACTTTGGAATATCATCCTTAAAATTATCTTCTGCTTCAATTAACAATCGATACCACAAGGCTACCTCTTTGTTTATTTTCTCTGTCTTCATAGCCTGGGTTAACGACATATCATCCTCATACTCTACCCACTGCTGTCTGGCCCACCAAGCTGAAAGTTGATAATATTTAAATTTGAGTTAATTCTCCTTGAGTACATAGAGACAGAGATTCCCACGTTATCAAATCACCACCCGATTTTAAGTCTCCCCAACAAAGAAAACCTGCTTGCTTCAATGGCAAACTAAGCACATCATCCAAACATTCTGGCGTTCCTGGTGAACCCCAAATCGGGGAATAATCAGAATAATATGTAACTCCCCCCTGGGAACCCACCCCACTATCTCTTAGGGTGCAAGCGCCTTGGAGATACCCCAATGCTAACGAGGTGAGCCTGGCAACCTAACACAAAATTCCACATATTTACATATTTACAGAAATAAACATTGTTAATTTGGCATGTAGGTCATTATAATTTGCCACATTTACTACAGATAGCATATTATTCTAGGTGACTCAAGGTGACTCTAATAGCTTAGCCCCTTATCCTGACTAGCCACAACCACATGTATCAAATTACATCTTCATGAGAACCTGAGGTAGGGACCCCTCTACTTTGCTCCTCCCATCTTTCTTAACAGGGCGTCCACTTCCTCAGGTTCCGGAAAATTATACATTTTGTTGTTCCTCATAACTTTCAACATTGCGGGGAACTTCATATGCACCTGCGCACCCTTAAGCCTTAATTCATTCATCTTTGAGCCTAGCAGACACTGATGCTCCGCTGTTCTTTTACTCATATCTTTTTTTTTTTTGCAGAGTTTTATATAGCGCGAACTAGACCCAAACCGAATCGGTTATCAGAGCGCTTTTACATAGCACCAGTTACATTACATGAGGACACACATTCATTTTAGGCACGGAGAGATTAAATGATTTGCCCAGAATCACAGGAGGTTTTTGGCATCGTTAACTTTCTTTTAATGCCTTAGTTAGGACAAGTTCCTTAATTGTATAGGTATGAAAGGCGACAAGAATCTTCCTCGGAGCTTTCCATCCCGGCTGCAACCTATATGTGTCTCTATGCACCCTCTGAAGTTCTTTCGCCCAATCGATCTCCGCTCTATCTCAGAGTAACTCCCCCCAATAAGCGAGAGACAAAACCCTTTAAGTCTGCCCCTTCAGCATTCTTGTCAATGACCAAAATACGTATATTGTTTCTCCTAGTCTGTAGTTCCAGTCTTTCCATACCTAACTGTAGCTCCTTGTTCCCTTGTTTTAGCTTCTCAATCTCACTAAGATTAGAGCAGTAGCCCCCCCCAGAACTTTTACCTCCTCTTCAAGAGTCTCAATTTGTTTAGCCAGTCCATCGATCTTCTGCTCCAGGATCTCCCCCCATCCTGAATTTCTCTCTGATTGTTTTCAGAAGTCACAAATTTGGCTAAGATCTCTTCTCTAAAGCTAGCAAGAAAGGCCCTCAATTGACCCCTAGTGACACCTATATTGCTATCCTCTTGCATAAGATATGACTCAGCAGTGGGAATAGCAGCAGCAGGATTTACAACACTGTCAGAAATGGGCTGATTAAGCTGATCAGGTTCATTGGCCTCCTTCTCCAGAGTAACCTGGGGTGTCTCCCCCAAACCCTCTTGACCCTCTTGACCCTCCATAAGGGGGGGAGAAGCGATTTTCCAACCTCGGTGAAGCCCCTAACAGGTCAGAGGGATCGGGATTACCGGTTTTACCTGCAGAATTTAACACCGTTTTATAAACTCCAGATATTTCTCGCTTTGCTTCCTCTGTCAATATCGATGTAAATGCCAATTGGGAGCCCGCAACCTGCTCCATTATCTTAAAATACGACTTTAAAGAGGGTACTGGTTTAGAAACAGTTTGAGGTTTATTCGCCTCACACTTTTTGATTGACAATTTCTTAGTATTCTTCTTAAGCGGAGTTTTAGGAGTTACCACTCAAGGAAAATCACTACCTTTCTCCTGAATGTTGCTTTCTTAATTTTTTCCAATTCAGACCGGAGTTGGTATCTACTCCTTACTGTTGCAGATCTTCGACCTCTTATATTAAGACCCGTATCTCCTTGATTAGATCTTAAGTCAACAGATGAGAGACTGACGCGTACAGCTGCCTCCCTCTCCTCCCTCTCTTTTCCAGGTGGGCTTATAGAATGACAATCCTCAAAATTTGCCCCCTGAGATTGAGAGTCATTCTCCATCCAGCCCTCCTGATTCAAGAGATATCCCTTAAGTCTGACTCTGTTAAATTTTTGCCCGAGTAAAGGGACATTACTCTTTCTTATCTTCACCAGATACACCAACTGTCTCTTGAACTCGGGCCCTCTAGATATCCCCAAGTTATAACCTCTGGGATTACAACATTTAATATTATCAGCTTCTCTCTCACACTTCAATGTAATAAGGATACCTCATTTACCCGCGCATCTTGTCGAAAAGCGGAGTTTCCTTCAACACTCTGCCCCCCAATTATACCACCCCAATGGGGCGGATCCATGTCTCTCAGCGGCCGATGTAGAAAAGAGGTTCCCGGAACCGGGACCCATACAGCCTTACATTGCGCACCAATATTCACCAGGGGCTGCGAATCAATTATACTGCGCTGTCGAAAAAGCCTGTGGGAAGCGGAAACCAGGTTAGGAACTTCTGGACAGGATTCCCAATCCTGGCCGCTAAACCACGGGTAGACTGCCTCTCCCCATATAAAGATGACGGGTGGAAAGTAAGAAAGATAAATCAGTGGAGAAACAGCAGCGGTGGGCGGACACGCATAGGCCTACAAGCCTACAACTTCATCATCCGTTTCAGCGTCCAGGACCAGGGCTCTCTCCTCCTTGCACAGGGTGTCTCCCGAATAGTGTCAGCCAGCCGCCATGTTCCCTAACCACGTGACTGGATCCTTCCGTCAATGCCTCGCTCTGAGAGCTCATGTTCTTGGTGTGATTCTAGACCCAGGCTCCTACAAAGGCATCATCGCCAGAGTGAATGTAGCACTGAAGGCAGATAGATTAAGGAAAGGGAGTACCGATGACCATGTGGAGAGTAACACTGAGATGTTGTCGAGAATGCTGGATGTCCTTGGTGACAACAATGGCCAATGAGATGAGGGGGTGTAGCAAGATGGGAGCGGTAATGAAGGTGACACGGATGCGACTGATGAGAGTGAGCAGGAAGGTGGAACGGAATGACACACCTTGCTTGATAGGACACAGAGTTGGGTCGGGTGAAGATTGTCTGTAGCCCCCCTTAATTACACGCAGGGGCAGGGGTAGGTTTGGATAGTGGCCCCTTTGTACTGCACATGCACCACTATACAATGTACTCCGATATGGGTTTGAGGGGGGATAGTTGTGGTCTTGCCTCTCTTATCCCAGACAACGGAGATATATATATCATCATCATCAAAATCTTTATTTCGGTAATTATATCACCATAAAAGATATACATAGTTCATTTAAAAAAGTATTAAAACATAAAATTTTAAAACATCATAGTCCATCCGGGTACATAATAATTTGCCATGAACAAATTTATGGGTTTAATCTACAGTCAGTTAGTAGTCAGTGACCAGCCTTAAGGTATTTGCTTCTCAAATACCACATTGCTCCCAGGTATTTTGCAATAGCAAAGACAATGTGATCAGTCAAATCAGATTTAAGAACTCGGAACGCAGTCAAGCACTCCACGAAACCCAGGCTTCTGCATACGGGAACAATCCATTTCCTGCGGGAGGCATGATAAGCTGGACAGAAAAAGACTATGTGGAGATCTGTTTCGTTGTCCACCCCGCAGGCCGGGCATTTGCTAGATGTTGATTTACTCCACCTACTAGTTAAAGCTCTGGTAGGAAGAGTCCCATGCCTCCATTGTAAATATAATTTCCTTAGAAGTGGAGGATATATTTTGTCCAAGACTGGCTCAAATCTATAGCTGTCCTTGATAAATAAGAATAACTCTGTATGTGTGCCCATAGTTTCCTGTTGACAGAGTGCCGCTAGTTTATTATCATGGTATGCCTTTGAGAGACTCTTTTTTGAGTCTAGTGGACATACAGATAGGGGGTCAGACCAGAGTGACAGAAGACCCAATCCATCCAACTCAGTTCTAATATGTTTAAGGCACTTAATTTTCCCAACATTAGGCATAGCTAGAACTTCCTACAGACCCTGCCTATAACTGCTCAGTTCTGGAACTGCCCACAACCTGCGCCAGTAAAGAAGGGGACGCAGTGCCAATTCGTCGCTTAGGGGCCGCAGCCCTAGATCTAACCTTAGTGGCACAAGAGGCGTGCTTGACGGGAGTTGTACCACCTGCCTTATGAACTTATTCTCCTCTTTCAATAGTTCTGAGGAAGATACGTACCCCCAAAGCTCGCAACCGTACATGGCGGCCCCCCCTGCCTGTGCCTTGTAAATCTGGAGTGGTGGGCCAACAGGTTTAATAGATGACCTATTACTTCCCATGAGCCTCAGAACCCCTCCCGAGTACTGGGTCAGTAACAGTAGTGCTTTCTGTTGGTGTGTGCACCAGGTCATACTCTCATTTAACAGAAGCCCAAGATACTCAAAAGTACGCACCCTTTCTAGTCTGGTCTGGCCGATGGTAGGGGCAGTTCGTAGACCTTGTGGTGCATTGAAGACCATAAATTTGGTCTTTGAAGTATTAACTTCTAGGCCGTGTTCCCCACAAAATTCCACAAAACCATTTAGGACACGCTGTAGCCCCATTGGGGATTTTGAGAGGAGCAGGGTGTCGTCGGCGAACATTATCGCCGGCACCCTGCTACCTGCCAGCTTTGGGGCATCTGAATTGGCAATCCCATTGAGGTGGGCGATTACCCCGTTGACATAGAGGCAGAACAGGGTTGGTGCAAGCACACAGCCCTGCCTAACCCCCCTGTCAACGGGGAACCGGTTTGACAAACCCCCCACCTTTCCACACCTCACCTGGGCATAGTTGGAAGTATGGAGACGAATAATCATCTCCAACAGACATCCGGGGACCCCCAATTTGGTCAGCACCTCCCAGAGTTTTCTGCGGGGGACCAGGTCGAAGGCCGCCCTCAGGTCCACGAATACAGTATAGAGGCTGCCACCCTCCAACTGTACCGTTTTCCAATATATGAGGGCTAGCTGGAAGACCTGGTCTATGGTGGAGATCTTCTTTCTGAATCCCGCTTGGAATGGACTCAGAATATCATGATCCGACATCCAATCCAGTAGACGATCCAATAACAGCCTGGTAAAGAGTTTCTGAGAAACATCTATCAGGCTTATTGGCCTGTAATTGGCTGGGAGCAGAGGCGAACCCTTCTTAAATATAGGGACTATCTCTGCCCCCAGCCAAGTCGGGGGGATCGCCATGCCGTTCAAGATTGCATTGAACAGCTCCCTCAGATAGGGGGCCCAGATCTTGACCTCCTGCTTGTAGAGGTCACCCGGAATTTTGTCCAGACCAGGCGCCTTTTCGGGCGCGAGATCAAGGATTGCCCTATTGAGTTCTCCCAGGGTAAACCCGTCCATCTTGGCTACACTTTCTTGCAAATGTAGCCCTGGTTTGTCAAGTGGGTTCCTTAGTTGGCCAGAGTCGGTGACACTATACAAAGATTTAAAATGTTCTTCCCATAGTGTGGCAGCAATATTAGCCTCTACTGCGGCTATAGGTTCGGCTGAACCATACTTGACGATCTGCCAAAATTTGCGGGCATCGTGAGATGCCAAGGCAGCCGTCATTTCTGACCAGTTCTGCTGGTCCCATTCTATTTTGGCATTACAGATGGTTAACTTGTAAGCCATCCTTTTGCACCTGATATCGCTAGAAGTGTCCCGATTTTTTAGAGACTCTAGGAGGGCAGCCTTTGCACTTCTACAAGAAGCACTGAACCATGTAGCTCTCTTTTCCTTTCCCTTTTTCCTCCTGGCCACTGGGTTCATTACTTCTGCCAGATTGGTGCAGAGCTCAAAATGGATATCCCCCAGCACTCTGTAATTATCAGGGATTGATGATTGAAGGAAAAAGTCCCTTACTTTTTCTAAGGCAGGGACCACTAGCTCATATAGTCTCTGAGTGTTTATTGGGTTCTGCACAAGTGTGGCCCATCTAATCCTACGTCTGCTGCTAGATGCAACAAGGCCATCAGGGGGCAGCGAGTTATTATCTGTATGTGAAATTGGCATACCCAGTGCAACGAACCTCATTGTCAGTGCATTATGATCACTGTCAGACCTTCTCAGTATAGTGAAGTCCCTGACTTTATTCCAGTCCTTAGTTCGAACCAGGAGGTAATCGATCCTTGATTCGTGCCCTGGTCTATTGAAGGTATGCTGGGGTGGGACATCACCTTTAAACCGCCCATTACAAGCCCTTAGAGAGTGGGATAAGGTTAGGGACATTATTTGGGTGGCTAGGGGCGACCATGATTTAACCGGGGGTCCCGCTAGGTCGGGTATCTCCCAGAGTTCGTCTTCTTCATTGAGTGCCCCATCCAGATACTCCGGGAGGGGTTCAAACTGGATGTTAAAGTCCCCCCCCATTATGAGTGAAGGGCAGAGGGTCGCACAATCAAGGAACGCGGCCAACTCCTCAATTGTTCCTGATGTACCTGTGATTCCAACCGGTCTAGAGTATACATTAATTAATGCTACTCTAACACCGGACGCCCACTCCAGGACAACACACTGGAGGTCCGGTGAGTTTGTTACCATATTTATTGCCTTGCAACCAAGGTGGGAACTTACCCAGATTGACAAGCCACCGGACGGACGACCCCTCCCACCCCATTTTGCCGCAACCTCAAAGATAGCAAACCCAGTATGGGAATATTGTTCTCTAGCCCATGTTTCTTGGAATAGACATATGTCATATTCCTCAACAAACTCCAACCAGTCAGGTGAGTCAAGTTTGTTACCTAACCCGGCCACATTCCAGGACAATATCGAGAGTGTACTTTGCGTCCCGGTCTCTTTGATAGAATTAGCGGACAGTGGTCGCCTGTTTACCCTGTGCTGACAATGTTTAGGTTGCTGCATACCCTCTGGAGCCAACGGGCAGATTACATGAGGCGTGTCAACTACACAGGGGGTAATAAGCTCAACTTCTTCTTTGTAATGAGTGAGTATATCAACGATGGGATAGTCAGCAACCTGTTTCTCTGTATGCTTAGCTTCCCCCAAGGATTGGATACAGTCTCTTGGGGGATACGGAGATGGTGCCGGTGTTTCAATAACCCTGTCTGGCATTAGTGTTAATATGGGAGAGCAGGGTGATGGATAAACAGGAAAATAATTTAAATCCATCAGGGGGAGACGTCGGAAGCCCAATGGTGGAGTCAATCCACATCCTCGAGGCATCCAAATCGATTGTAGGTGGGAGCCCCATTCCACCCTCCATAATTATCTTGCCAGTGAATGGATTGCCCACCCTGCACAGATTTGCGTTCTGGGATCGTGTTCCAATTCTTGTATGCCCCCATGTGGGAGTGGGACCGCGGTGGATAAAAATAGGTAAGTGGTCTGGTTACTATGGGTGAATAGGCACCATGGCCGCTCCATGAGTGGATAAAATGTGCAGTGTTAGAATCTTCAAACGAGACTATTACGCAGTCACCAGAGATTGATTTGTGCGTGGTCCCTATCTAGGGAACCCGTCGCACCATAAGGATGTTACTTCTGAGGTGACTGGGCAATGGCCTGTTCACATTGAGCCAATGGGTGACCTTGTTTTTTAGTGACCCAAAGTCCAAAAGGGAGATCAACATAACCCCTATAGTGATTTTTAATAGATCTATCTCTCTGTGGAATAGCTTTGTGGATGTCGCGATTTTTGTGCCTCGGGGCTGCCTGCACTTCAGGAGCTGGTACAGGAAGTGCCGGAAGCTGATTTATACCTCTAGATGCTTTATTATTACTCATGGTGCTTGCAGGGGCCTTTCGCCGGGGTTTAGGGACAGGTTTTACCTCCGGAGAGGATGGTATAGTGACGGCAGCTGCTATTGGAGTATGACTCGCAGCTGGTATACTAGTAGATTTTTTACCAGATAGGGTCAGGGTGGCCAAATTTAAAATACTTTTTTCCGTTTCCAGAAGCTGAGTTTCTATTCCAGACAGTCTGACTTCCAGTGGGGTAAGAAGTTTTTTCAGCGTTTCCCACACAATCGTTAAAAAATCCACATCCTTTCCTTGGATCATGCAGAGTGGAACCCCATCATTCTTACTTTCAATTATCAAACTCTCGTGCTCCCCCATCGACCTCAGTGGACTAGATTCAAGTGCTAAAGGGCAATTATTTTCTGCAGATAGGGAAGGAGGGGGTGGGTGGGCTAAAACCTGGGAAAGTAACTGTGCCTTCGCTACCTTAGCCTTTTTCCTGGAGTATGCACTTGTAGTCTTGTGCTTCCGCTTGTGATTGGAACCCTTAATCTGGGTTGGGGGGATACTCACACTCATAGCTTTACAGTCAGCAGTTGGTGTTGTTGATAATAATACAGGTCCCTCTTCCCCTCCCACCCTGTCTAAAGGTATGTTAAAAGTGGGGGTTGCTTGACATAAAAATCCTACATTTACAGCAGGGGGTATAGGGGGTGAGACTGGTGGAAAATGGATCAATGCCTGTGTTAAAAGCGGTGCTGGTCCTGAAGTGCGATCCGGTGTTTTAGCGTGAGCAAAATGCCCAAGCGAGGATTTCTTAGCGATAGCCAGTTCCTGGGAAAGCCTTCTGGCAGCATCGAGTTCCATGGAAACCCTTTTCTGCATCTTACTGATTTCCAAGTCTATAGCCGTGTTTGTTCTATGGAGAAAATCATCAAGAGTGCCATTTTTTAATTTCCCCTTTGCTGCTCTGCTTTTATACTCTCGTACAGACATTATATTGTGTAGGTACCTGGGAGAGATGACAGATGGTAGATTTCCACAGTACGATCAATTGGTACTAAGGGAAGTAGCCCGGACCGGACTCTACTGTACTCGAACGGCCTCAAACGGCCCGCTCTTAGCCCGGTCTTCGCCCCGAGCTGCGTCCCGCGCTGCGGGAGTATGACCCCTGGATATAGGGGGCGTCTAGGGCGGTAGGCGGGCCAGCAGGGAGAGCGGTCCGGAAGGTGTCAAAAGGTCACGCAGGGACTCCTGGGCAATGGAGTCCCTGCTACGCTTGCAGCCCTGCTGGAAATCACAGCCCTGTCCGCAAGTTCCTTCCTCCTTTTGTTGCGGTCCGGTGTGCAACCCCTCTCACCCTCAGGCGCTGCGGCACCCGCGAAGCGGGTGCGGCGAGGTGCTGATTCCAGGGGCGACAACAGGCAAGTCCGTGGCAGTGGTTCCAGGCGAGTCAGATTGTGGCAAATGCGTGCGTGATCCCACTGGAGCTGTGGGCGAGGGAGTTTTAAAATCCTCTGGTGGGCGGTGGGCGGGCCAGCAGGTGTCAAAAGGTCACGCAGGGACTCCTGGGCAATGGAGTCCCTGCTACGCTCGCAGCCCCGCTGGAAATCACAGCCCTGTCCGCAAGTTCCTTCCTCCTTTTGTTGCGGTCCGGTGTGCAACCCCTCTCACCCTCAGGTGCTGCGGCACCCGCGAAGTGGGTGCAGCGAGGTGCTGATTCCAGGGGCGACAACAGGCAAGTCCGTGGCAGTGGTTCCAGGCGAGTCAGATTGTGGCAAATGCGTGCGTGATCCCAGATTAAATGGAAGTTTTTCCTCTATCAGTCAAGTATGGATGGAAAGGATGCTGCACCACCGTGGTGGTACAAGTACTAAAGAAAGTTCCCAAAAATGCAAGCGTGTGTCCAGAAACGTAGAGGGCCGTGAAGTATGTCGCGCAAACCACATAGTATCAAAAAATCCTCATTAGGTAAATTTTATTATCCATTAAAGTATCACGAAATGTAGAGACATATAAGCAGACCTTGATAAGCTGCTGTCGCACACGTACTCAACAACGTTATACGAGCGTGACGACCCCCGAGCGTGTCTATTGCCCACCCCCTGTTCTACCTGGGACCTATCTACACCCTCCCACCACTGAACAATGTTGTTTTGGTCGATGTGTAACAAAAAGCTGCTATGTTGTCTTTTGTCTCCTTTATGTGAAAAACTGAATAAACAAATGAAGAAGAAAACCAGAGTTCCTTCATTTTGGCCCTAGAGAGAATTTATCAAACTTCTCAGTCACTGATTGGTGGACTGAAGGCCTGCCTTCTCCAACCTCTTCAGTACCCACATCTAGAATTCTGGGTTGCAAATTTATAACAGTCTGTCTATTCGCCCCCAAGTGCTGACATTTAGGGCCAGATGTAGGTAATTTTATTTTACCACTTCTTAAATACCGAATCATACCGAATCGGTATTTAAGAAGTGGTAAAATAGAGGGGGGGAGATGTAGGTATTTCAGATTCGGTAAATACCGAATCGTTAAGATTCTGTATTTACCGATTCTGTAAATACCGATTCAGTATTGCCCATTGATTCCTATGGGCCCTGAAGCCCATAGGAATCAACGGGCAATACCGAATCTGTAATTACAGATTCGGTAAATACCGATTTTAGCAAGGGTGCAGGGGGTGTCACTTTGACACCCTCTAGCACCCCAAAAATAGGCATGTGCGCCATGTGGCACACAGACATGCCCTAAGGGCATGTCTGTGTGTCACATGGCACAGGTGTGCATGCACACATGTGCATGCACACCTGGATTCGGTATTTTACCACCCATTTGGATTGGGTGGTAAAATACCGATTCTTAAAGCCCTGTGGCACTCTGACATGTGCCAGCTACATCTGCATTTACAGAATCGGTATTTTACCGAGTCTGTATTTACCGATTCGGTAATTTTACCGAATCGGTAAATACAGAATCGGTAAAATACCGATTCTGTAAATGCATGCCCTACATCTCAAAATCCAATTACCGGTCGGTAACGGCCGAATTCGGCCGTTACCGACTGGTAATTGGCCACCTACATCTGGCCCCAAGTGGCTTGTGTTTTTCAATTTTGAAAGCTCTGCAAAGATTTCTGGCCATTCTTTCCCTTGAGGCATGTAAATCAATGGCGCATGCTTTAAATACTTCCTGACTTGAGAATGCTAACGGTCTGTATTTGTGTCTCCCATAAGTTCTGTTGAGCTGTTTACATCTTACTCAAAATGCGGCAGAGCATTAGGTTCTTGAACTACCCTGGCACTGTTTTCTATTACATCATCTCAGACAGCTGCACTGGTTACCAATAGTGAAACACATCCAGTTCAAAACTCTTGTGAAGACTCACTAGCATACTGCAGCATTGACCCAACCTTCCTCCCGAACCGGTTTCTTCATTACTCCCCTAGTAGACTCTTGAGCTCAAGTAAAGTCCTATGATTTGAACTCCCAAAGCTTAAACAGCAAGAAGGGGGAGAACGGTCTTTCTCTTAACTAGAATCTAACAACCTATTGTTTTTCATTCTATCAGTTTGGAGAATCATTTTAGGAAGCTCATGAAGACATGACTGTTCACTACAGGGCAATTGTGTGATCCTAAAGTGTCATGAGTTGTTTGACTTGCACTGGGACACCTTTGGAGCAGCTGTTTGGGCTTTGAAAATTTGTTCAATCATTCACTCCTTCGTGTGCCAAAGCAGGGGGAAGGAAAGAAAGGGTGTCTTTCTGAATTTTCCTTTTTTATTTGAAGGGTTTCCCAAATCCCAAGCATACTCTGCAAATAAAATAACTGTATCTGCAGAAAAAAAGAACAAGAGAAAAGAGTAAAAAGCAGGGCATGCACTCCCATCAAGTTATAAGTAGTTTTATGGTGCTGGCAGTGACAGGCTACAACATTGACAAGGATAAAAGAGAGCTATGCTCCAAAAGAGGGGCTTACAGAGAACATGAAGGAAAGACCAATAGAATTCAGGGGACTAAGATTGACAGAAAACCAACTCTATCTTGAGCAAGCAAAGACTCTGTGGGTATTACATACAATGTTGTCTACTGATAATAGCTGCATGAAAGTGCTACAGGAAGGGGCGTGGCTACGCGCGCAGCGAGACTGGCTGCTCCCTAACAGAGCTCCGGCGAGAGCCCGCACCTAGGGGGTCATTTCTCCGTGCAAAACACCACCTGGCCGGCCCACACTCGCAGCGAGTGACCAGAGGGCACTGCCAAAGCATCGGACCGAAGCTCAAGGTCCATTGAGCCCCGGAACCGCACCGGCACCAACGCGGCCACCATAGCCGGAGGAGTGCACACGGGCCCGGCGAGACCCGGCGGGCGAGCCCGGTGTCGAAACCGGAAGTGAGGGCCGCGCGGAAGGGACGCCCGGGAGCAGCGGACTGAGGCGACGGCGCTGGGTCACACCACAGCGCATCGACCCTAGGCGGACCACGAAGGGCAGAGACGACTCGGCTGGCCGTGACCCGAGAAAAGTGAGGAGGCGCAGTGCTAGGGGACTGGGGCCGCCCGCTGGACTTCTGAAGCCGAGACAGACACGAGGAAGTGCCCATCCCCCTCCCGGCCTGCAGCGGAGGGACGGAGCAATACTGAGGGAAGCGGACCCGGGATCGGGCCCCCGACGGCGCCTGCTGCGACCCTGGGCGGTAAGTGCTGCGGAGCGAGGAGCACAGGGCGCAACACCTGCCCGGCTCACCCGGCGCCACGAACTACCGGGCAGCCAAGAGACACCTCCAGGGCGCCCGGTGGGCCACATCCAGAGACACAGGGTGGCAGAGGGGCGCCACCGGTGAGAGCTGCTGCCCAGCCAAAAGTTCCGCTGCTGACAACGTGCGCAGACCTGAGGTGATTGCCGGTTGGGGGGAGCGCCAAGGGGAGACACTGCCTGATACTCACGCCACCGATGCCCACAGCTGGATACTGACGGACCCCGGCACCCTAGAGTCCACGGCTTAGCCGGAAACCCGACTCACCAGGGAATACGGAACCCGGATTAAGTCCGACTGCTCAGGCCGCCCGCCGCAGCCACGGAGAGCCGCGCACACGGAACCATAGAGACCGCTGGGAGAGTAGGGCATCGTGGGGTGACACTGCCAGCCGCACGCAGCCCATAACTCCGGAGCTCTTGGAAACACGGCGCTACTGGACACCCGACGAAACAGGGGGTAAGCGAGGAGCTCAGAACACGACCAACAGCGGGAAGGGTACAACATAGCCCACTACCAGAGTCCCGAATGGGATAACGGCTGCCACCGACGCAAGCGGCGCTTTGGACGGCGCGGCCACACAGGAGGCTCAGAGGTGACAGTCACCTGCCCTGGAAACGCCACAAGACCACGGACCACCGCCCCACCCGGATGTCTGGAGGTGCCGGGAAGCGCACAGGAACGGGGAGCACGTCCCAAAAGGGCAAAATGGACAAGCCGCAGAAACAAACGGACGCAGATCCGGTGACGGCTAGACTGGACTCGGTACTGGCGGCCATGGAGCGCCTGGAAAGTTCCATCCAGTCCACCCGGACATCCCTGGAGGCGAAAATAGACGGAGTCGCAATGGATCTCACACACCTGAAAGAGGACCATAAGAAACTAGCCGAGCGCACCAAAACCCTGGAAACCGCAGTGTCGGACATAGACCCTCGAGTCGCCCAATCGGACAAACATATTAAGGACCTCCTCAACAGAGTGGAATTCCTGGAGGACAGGGCAGAGGATGCAGAAGGGAGGGCGAGACGCAACAACGTCCGCATAGTAGGTTTGCCAGAAAAATGGGAAGGCAAGGATCCGACCGCCCACGTGGAGGACTGGCTACGCACCCTGTTACCCGAAGGCACCCTCTCGCCATATTTCGTGGTGGAACGGGCGCACAGAGTCCCGACCAGGCCGCTCCACACAGGCTCAAACCCACGCCCTTTTCTGATCCGAATCCTGAACTATAGGGACCGGGACACTGTACTAAGAGAAACCCGAAAACTGGGCACCATTCAAGTTGAAAACGCGAACATAATGTTTTTCCCAGACTATACAATCCAGGTGCAGCGCCAGAGGCTATCGTTCCTAATGGTAAAACGGAGGCTACGCCAACTGGGGCTTACATATTCCCTCCTATTCCCAGCGAAGCTCAGGGTGATAGCGAACGAGAAGACACACTTCTTTGACTCCTCGGAAGACGTGGAGGCCTGGCTGGACAACGGGACGGACAAGAGCACGGGGAGGTCCGGGAATCCGGACAGGCCCAGGAGGCACCGAAGACCCAAGAGGAGACGTGGCGCCAGGTCACCCTCCCCCGCGGCCAGCGGCACCCAACATAGCGCGAGCCCACCGGAAGAGGACATACGCAGAGAACAACAGGAAGCCCTGCGGATGGTCCTGGAGCTCAGCGGCTCCCCGATACGGCGTTCCCCGCCTGCCACCAGCCCTAGAACATCGCCGAGTGAAGATGAGGCGATATATGGTCTCCCGGATTCGCAACTCTCAGGTGGGCTGCCGGACGTCACCCCACAAACGTCGGATCTGTACGGCTGAAGTAGTGCCGCAACACGGGGCTCTCGGCGAGGGAAGCATTGGCAAGGCGCTGCCCGATGGCAACGGACACCGAACCCGCAGTAAGTCATGACGATGTCACACTGGCAATTATCAACTGCGGGGCAGACGCCCCAAGGAGCCCGCACCACGGGGGCCACCACCACTCTGCAGGGTCCCCATGGGAGGGCGAAGGTTACCGACTACAAGCTTGACCAGAGCAGTGGCCCCGTGTCTTTACAAATATACTGTTCGATAGCCGGTGGGCCGGCCGGTTGACCACTCAGACTAACGAACACATCCCCCTGGGAGGGCGCTCCCGCCTTCATGCTCAACAGATACACACTGGCTGCTTGGACTGCGTGATGTATAGCAACCCCCCGGATTGGATTGTTCGCACTTTTCGTAGAATGTTTGGACGGCTGCCCGTTTGGCAACCGACCCGATGGAGTTACCCCCAGTTAATGTTTACCCCCCTTCTCCCTATTGTGAAACGCTGCATACTTGGCTCGCAGGGGTGCTCGCTGAACTATCCCAAGGGCTGCTCGGACAAAGGAGGAGATACTCTGACACTGGAAACCGGAGGGCCTAATGGGAGGGTACTTGGAACAGGGGAGGGTACGGGTGTGACTGCCTTGTTGAATGCTGATGGCTGAAGTCAAAATGTGTACCTGGAATGTGCGCGGAATACACACACCCGCGCGCAGGTACATGATTTATTCGTACCTGAAGAGACACAAGATACAGATAGCGCTCCTACAGGAGACTCACCTGACATCACCAGAGGTACACACCCTGCGCAGGCGATGGCGGGGTCAGATCTATGCAACTGGGTTCTCCTCTTACGCTAGGGGGGCACTGATATGGGTGCGACCAGGGCTCCCGTTTGAAGTTGAAGACTCACACATAGACAAGGAAGGGAGGCTGGTGGCAGTGAGGGGGCGCCTGGACGGACGCCCGCTGGTGGTGGCGTCGCTATATGCCCCTAACACAGACCAACAGCGGTTCCTGGAAATGGTGTCCACAACCCTGGCGCACTGGCACGGGATCCCCTGGATATTGGGGGGGGATTACAATAGCGTATTAGATACCACACTGGACCGCTCATTCCCACCTCTACCCGGCGCACCAGTGGTGGGTGCCATGAAAGCTCTTATAGCCTGGGCCTCACACTGGAACCTACATGATGTGTGGCGCCACCGGAACCCAACGGCCAGGATATACTCGTACTACTCAGGAGCTCATACCCTACACACCCGGTTAGACAGATTCATGCTCACAGATGATCTACTCCCGCTGGCGACGGAGGCGCTATACATGGGTAGGACACACTCCGACCATAACCCACATATGCTGACGATCTCCTGGGCACACACACGCCCCCCTGTCCCCAACTGGAGGCTGCAGCCGGACCTCCTGCTAGACGCACCTTTCCGGAACTCACTGTTCGCACACATTGTACACTACTTCGAGGATAATGCAGGTACAGCCACCTCTCTGCAGATGGAATGGGAGGCGTTCAAGGTGGTCATTAGGGGACAATGCTTGGGCACGCAGGGGAACCTCAAACGCCAGGTGGAGAGGGACTTACACAGGGTGGAGGAGGAACTGAGTAGACATGAGCGGGACTCGGTGGGAGGGCACATCACTGGGCTTCACAAAGCGCAGGCGGCCCACGAAAAGCTACTGGAGAGGCTCAGATGTCTGAACTTCGCGGCTCACGCGGCGCGCACACACGACAGGGGGAACAAGCCCGGCAAGCTGCTGTCGTGGCTCATCGCTAGAGAAGATCGGACGCAGCCAGTCACAAAAGTACTAGGCGCGAATGGAGTGCCCTTACACACACAGTCAGAGATACACGGAGCGTTCACCGCACACTACAAAGCACTATATCGCTCTTGCCTACCCACGCCCGCCCCGGACACGGAGGAGTATCTTGATCAGATACTGCTGCCGACACTCACCGATGCCCAACGCACCGTCCTAACGGCACCCATAGCTCCCGAGGAGCTCCGGGAAGTCATAGCGGCGCTCTCCAACGGAAAGTCCCCCGGCCCGGACGGACTCCCAGCGGAGTTTTATAAAGCATACCAAGACCTCCTGGTCCCTGAACTCGTAAAACTGTATGAGACAGCACTGGACGACTCCTCCCTGCCCCCATCTCTGAGTGAGGCTACACTGGTCTCCCTCCTGAAACCGGGTAAGGACGGGGCACTCATGGGCTCATATAGGCCCCTTGCCCTCTTAAACACGGACTACAAAATACTAGCTTCTATGCTAGCGAGGAGACTGGCCCAATACACGCCCACCCTGGTCCACCCTGACCAGAACGGGTTCGTACCCACACGCAGCACGTCACATAACATCCGCCGGCTATTTAGAGTGCAGGAGTACGCGAGAGGCCCTTGGCCACTATCAGGTTGCATAGTATTGGACCTGGAAAAGGCATTCGACTCGGTGGAGTGGCCGTTTCTTAGGGCGGTTATGCAAAAGTTTGACCTGGGAGACGCTTTTCTGGACATGGTGGGTCTCCTATATCAAACGCCGACAGTTCGGGTCCGGATAGGGGGCCTGCTATCGGAGGCCATACGGGTGCGGCGGGGCACACGGCAAGGCTGCCCGTTATCACCTCTACTCTTCTCGTTGGCCATGGAACCGCTGGCGGAGATACTGCGGATGCAGGGCGCCGAGTGGGGCATCCCGTTGATAGATGGGGTACACGCAGTTTCCCTGTATGCCGACGACCTACTCCTCTACGTCAGGGACCTAACACGGATACCGCCGGGACTAACCGGCGCCCTCCGCGAATTCTCAACTCACTCGGGACTGAGGGTCAACTGGGGTAAATCTGGGGTCTTCCCCTTTCACCCGGATATGCAGGAATGCGCGGTGCAACTAGGGGACACGACACTGACATGGTATGCCGGCACTTTTAAGTATCTGGGCATCCACATATATAGAAATGCGGCAGACATACTGGATGGCAACCTGATTCGAGCCATAAATTCCTTGCGGGCCCAGGTCCAATTTTGGGGCACGCTCCCGCTCAATGTCCCGGCCAGAATCACCCTGACTAAAATGATAGTCCTGCCTAGACTACTGTACTATTTTTCGAATATACCGGTGTATGTCCCGGCTCGGGTCTTTAGAGACTTGGAGACCCTTACACGAACACTGATCTGGAATGTGGGGAGACCAAGGGTGGCCCTGAAGAAATTGTATGCCCCGACGGCCTCGGGGGGACTCGCGGTCCCGAATCAAGAGCATTACTACCTTGCCGCGCAACTCCAGTGGGTGGTGGCCTGGCTTGCGGGTAGGAACCTAAACGACACGGCCTCGACAGTCCCGGCCCTGACCCATGCAGAAGCCCTCGCACTATTCCACCCACTCAGAGGAGCGACACGCGAGACGCAGCTACACCTAGCAGTGGCACTGAGATGCTACAGGCGTGCACTGCGATTGACCAGGGAAACTGCCCCCTACGCACCAGCCCTGCCGCTAGAGGGACTGCCAAGGCCTGGGGGAGTGGTGACAGCAACACACCTACATGACTGGGCGCAGGTGGGGCTTGAGACACTGGCGGACTTGTATGACGACGGGGCCATGGTACGGTTCGAGGGGCTGGTGGAGAATCCGGGACTGCCAGCGGGACAATTCCTGATGCATGCATCAATGATGCGAGTCCTCACGGAACACTGGGGCGATATGTCCGTGGAACCCGAGACCCACCTCTTAATACAATACCTGCACGTAATGGGGGCAGGGTCACACGTTGTGCACTGGCTAACGCAGGCACTGAGGTCCCACACAACGGCCTCCCTTCAGTCGCTCAGGGATAGATGGACCACTGACAGGGGGAGGGACTGGTCGGATAAAGAATGGGAAAGGATCCTAGAGGGGCCGCAACACGTCCCTCGCAACTCGAGATTCAGAATCATACAGTTCTATATCATGCATAGAGCATACTTGTCCCCGGACAAGGTTAACCGCTACTTTGGTTTGAATACCTCCAAATGCCCGCGATGCGCGCTCCTAGACGCGGATCTCCTGCATATGCTGTGGGCATGTCCCAAGCTCCGGACGTACTGGCACGATGTTACCGCGCTGTTGACAAAAGGGACTGCGCTGGGCCAACGACACGACTGGGACACCTGTGTACTGGGCCTTCTAACCAGGACCAAACATAACAAAGCACATATGAGGTTCTGGGATTTGGGGCTGATAACTGCCAAGAGACTCATAACCCGCCACTGGAAAGCCGTGGAACCGCCCCTGCCGAAACATTGGTGCGCCTCTCTCATCTATTGGGCGACCGCGGAAGGCACGGTGCTATGTAGGGAGGAAACGGCGGGGCGGAGGGCCATTCCGATAGCTCAGGTATGGGAGGGCTTCCTGAGAGCATTCACCAGAGCTTGCCACGATAAAGGGATATTGTAAGGAGATGGCTCCTCCCCAGTGGACAGGGGGGGGTCAGGTCCAAATCACAGACTGGGTGGCGAGAGAGGGGAGTATCGGGAGCCACACATATATGGGCATGGAATACCACCCCAGCGACCCACCGCCCACCCACACGTCCTACCCCCCCCCCCCACTGATCAGCGGAGCCCACATATACCCTCGACCCCACAGGTACGCCCACACCCGAGACCCAGAGCCACTACACACCGCCGATGCCTCCTCCCCCGAGCACACTCGGGGCCAGCACCCCGCAAGTCTACCACACCCGAAGATGCCTAGGCAGAACCAATACTGCAGCACCCCCCCCCCCCTTACTCCGAGATCGGACTCTTCACACCCTCACCTACTCTCCTGTTTTCCCCAGTTTGAATTGGTGGCGTTAGCGGCACAGGACACCCCCCAGTTGTCCACGCCGGATCTACCTTTCCCACCTACACCTCTCACTTTCGACACACGGCGACGACACACAGGAGTGCAGCTCACATGCAAGCCACGACCGCAACCTTCTGCCTCACGGAGGCGGACTACTGAACCTCCTAGCCGGCCACGGTACATCTGCAGGTTGCTTGGAACCGGGCCCGGCTGGTTATTCGCACTACTGAGAGACAACTTGCTACGTCACCAACCAGTGGGTCGCGAGCACCGGGGGCGCGGCTGGCCGTCAGG
This sequence comes from Lissotriton helveticus, assembly GCF_964261635.1. Lineage (NCBI taxonomy): Eukaryota > Metazoa > Chordata > Amphibia > Caudata > Salamandridae > Lissotriton > Lissotriton helveticus. The sequence goes on along the minus strand of NC_136071.1, from coordinate 569,435,253 downwards.
CTGCCCGCCCTGACGGGTGAGGTCTGGCACCATAGTGAGGCGAACAGAGCGCATTACACTGTATAGAAGCAATGGAGCGAATGATTTGGTGAATGCAGGGACCGCCCCAAGATAACGGGTGGTATTTATTAACAGTGAGTGCATTTACTGGTTTTCTATAGTCGCCAACGTTCACATTGCTGATGTAAGAACTATTCCATTTGTTGTTTCCCCTTTGAATTAAGCGCACAAGAAATGTAATTGTATGCCACGTGTACCAATAAAACAGATTTAATAAAAAAAAAAAAAAAAAAAAAAAAAATGAAAGTGCTACAGGAACTGGGCGAGGATCACAGAATATAATGTTTAGTAAAAATCCAAGAGATGCACTGCTGCATTCATTCACTAGGGTGTGAAATACAGTTTTTTTCAGTGTAATGTGTGTGATGGATTTTCAGCAACATTAAACCCATACAGTGTAAGGGCCCATGCCAAATGGTATGGAAGTGAATGGGTTAAAGGAATGTTTACTTAACAATCATTGCTCCTCTTACTTTTGGCCAGACTTATGTCAAAATCTTGAGGACAAACATATGACCTGCCAAAATATTGTGGCCAAAATACAAACAATCAGAATATTGTGATGTTAAGTATATAAAGCTAGGTAGAGAAACTACACGCCTATGTACAGTGAATTTCTATGTACTTTCAATGTACATGTATGTGGATTTAAGTATAGTAAACCTATACTTACCTATATATGCTTACTTTCACAATAATCTGGTGGTCAAAATTAAGCCTGTGGTATACCTAAATGTCAATAGCCTGGAACTAATTATTTTGTTCTGAAGCAGACAGAGCCCAACCTTCTGAACAACTAGATAGGCATAATTTGGGAAAAAGTCTCTGTTTACTTTGCACTTAGGCATCTATACCCTCTCCAAAACATGCACACTTGACCATGCCAAAAGGTGTATCTGCCCATAATCCAGTTTATTAATCATAAATAAAGTTGTGTCAAAATCTGGTCGCTGCATCACCACATTCTCTACATCAATCCTGGCCAGCCACAGTGGAAGACTCAATGCAGGCAGGTGACAGAAAGGTCCTAATTTACAGACGCTATACTCTGCTGTTCATGCAATACATGGGGGTGGACTGCAGGATAGTACTCTCACTCCTAAGTAAGAAGTGAAGGGGGTGTGGTCTGCATTCTGATGAAGACGACAGCAACTTGCTGAGTGAGGATGGAGTTTTTCACCCTCATATAGCATTCTGTTCTGCACTTGGAATTATTGCTTTGGCACTGAATGCATCCTATCCTTCGCACTTCATCCTGAGTTATTTTTGGTCTACTAAGTAGAGGTGGGCAAAGAATTCTGCTCTGCCAGCGGAGTTCATGTGGTTTTGCCCTCTAACGTGCTCCGTGCAGAGTTCCGAAAAACTCAGCGAAGTGACACAGAGCGGAGTTTTTTTTCTTGAGCAGCTCACCAACGGTATTAAAGCGCTAGACCTCCTCCTCCTGAGATTTCTCATTGCAGGAGGTTACGGCAGGTCACTACTGCTCACTAGAGAAATCTGGCATTTGCATTGAGGAAGCTGCTTCTTAAGTAGAATGTCTACTCGAGCGACAGAAAGCAAAACCGTCCTGTGGCGCAATGCATAGTGCCTTTCGCACTGATTTTACAGTGCAGGATAAACTCCTGGTGCTAAAAATCAGTGTGAGCAGTATGACTTAACAGACTCCAGTGCTGGCAGAAGTCTGAGGAGCCCTACAGAGTTTTGCTGGTACTTTGTGGAGTTTTGCGGAGTAAAACTCCACGAGCTCTACCCAGGCTTACTTCTAAGCTGCTTCTTTTAACCCGCAGCTGCAGTGGTGAGTTTCTCCTCAGATGCGAACGGACACCATTTCATGAAAGTGCTGCTCGCATTATAAGGCTTCCTGCTGGGACATACCAGCGTTTCTTCAATAAAACTCTCAGCAATGCTTTTGCATGTTTAAGCCTCTTAATACAGATGGCTTTTCAACCAACAGCATGTGGCCTGTCCATTCTTATACTTATTGTCACATTTTTCTCACTAAACTATTTTTAATAAATGCTCCCTGCAATGTCCATATGCTATTTCAACCTCATAGCATTTCTTTTACTAAAATATTGATTCGCTTTTATACTTTTTTCCTGCACTTTTTCATTTTCTCCTTATGCTGGAATTTTAACTGTTTTGAGCGCCTTCTTTGCTTTTGATATATTTGTCTCTGCTCAAACAGAAACATCTTTCATTTATCTTCAATTTGTAAACTGGTGCACATCATTTTAAAAGACATTCGCATATTTCTGCATTCTGTTGCTATAATACATGGGCAGGCTCAGACCACTTCAAAAGTTAATGCACCACCCTTTACACTACGCTTCAATAGCCAGTGAAATTCTAGGTACTGCTAAGCCTTCTTCTTCCAGCACTAGACCAAAGCTGGCAAAAAGGGATCCCCCCTCACCCATTATGTCATCTCACAATCCTGTTCTTGGAACTAAACTTGATGAGGTGACAGGTCTAAAACCCTTCATGAATGCCACTAATGAAAAACTCCATCAAATGGAAGATAGATGGATTACCATGGAAGCTAAGTTGTTTGACATGGAACAACACATAAGTGATCTTCATGACGCCACTACCAGGATTTCTCTTGTGGAACAAGAAATCCAAAAGCTCAATTTACATAAAGAGGACCTTGAAAATAGAAACAGACATAACAACCTGCCTCTATATAGCCTTCTGGAAAATTTAGAGGGTCGACTTATGTTGTCTGGTCACAATATTAACATATCTCAATATCTTTTTATTGCCACTAATGCCAGAAGGAAATAATTTTTCATTCTACATCCTCAAATGAGACAATTACACATTCGTTATGGCATATTGCATCCCTGAGCATGTAAGTTTACCCATATAGACAACACACTATCTTTTGAGGATACTGTCAAACTAAAATCTTTTCTATAATGCATTTCTTCTCATTCTATGAAAATTTCTGCCCGGCACTCTTAAATAACTCTACATAACTGTTACTACTCTTGTATATCCTCTGTGCTATCTTTCTCCTTCCATAATTCTTCAAAATGGCTGTTTTCTTTTTAGATTATTTTTCTTTTTGCTGCTCATCTTGGTCTTGGTGCTGTTACGTCTCATGCTCATTTCTTCCACTCTTTATGTCAGATCTGGATTTCTCTCCTTGATCTGTTTCTTTATCTAGATATTCCTTTCACATCCCTCCTTTTCAATTCTCCTATATTACCTGCAGTGTTCTTTGTTTTTATTTATGCATTTGTACTTGTTACACATTTGTTAATAGTACTTTGTTGCTTCCTTCAGCATCGCAGTAGCTTATCACCTGTGTTCATGAATCTCTCCTCCCAATCCCTAATATGTTTAACATTGTCTTGCGGAATATTCGTGGTCTGGGACATCCTGTTAAAAGACACAAGACACGTTCTCTTTTTTTTTTATTGAAATCAAACATGATGCATTGGAATACACGAAAAAACAAACAAAAAAAAACGATATAAAGTTATACAGTGGGTAGGTTAGATGCAATAAACAGCGAGGAAAGGAGCATACAGAGAAAAAAACCCCAAAAAAATACAAACAACATATCTCTTTAACGTTATCCTTTATTTGTATTGCCCTTTAAATAGAGAATTATATCTGTTTCTTTACCCTACCCCTTGCCTGTTTCGTTCCTCCATCCAGACTATAAGTGGTTTCCAAACATTCATAACTTTTTTTCTAGTTTTTAAGCCTTTACATTTATATAAAGCGATTTCTTGTTTCCCAATAAAGATTAGCCGATTTAGCCACTGATAGTAGGTTGGTGGTTCAGAATCCTTCCATGCTGTGGCAATCAAAAGACGATCTATTGCTAAGCTTAAACACATGAAATCTCTTTGTGGCGCATCAAGTTGCAATGTTACATCAAAACCCAGTATCATTAGTGTAGCGGTGATCTTACAGTTTCTCCCCAATGTCTTTAACATAAATGACTCGATTCCCATTTTTAACTCATCTAATTTAAGGATCACTGAAATAATATCGACTACCAAAATATCGACTACCCAAAATATCGAGGAAAAAATATCTACAACCAAAATATCGAGTTTGTATGTACAAACAGATAAGTACAAAAATATCGAGTACAAAATATCGTTTACAAAAATATAGTTGTAAAAAATATCGACTTTAATAAAAACAATGTTTAATTACATTAATATAAAAAATTAATTACTAAAATATAATTAACAATACTTAAAATAACTTTTAATAATTAAATAATTAATGAAAGTAAAAAAATAATATTTTTTTAATCATCTTTCTTAAAACATATATATATATAGTAACAAAATTTAATTAAATAATAGCCAATATTATTAACGTACAAATACAAAAGAGTAAAAATTACTATTCCCACTGCAAAGAGTGCAACAGTGGATATATGACGTTACAACGCAACTTTTACAACGCACTACCATTACAATGTAAGTATTGGTAAGTATATAATAATTTTTTTTAATTTAAATTATTTAAAATTATTTAAATATAATTTAATTTAATTTCATTTCATTAAATTAAATTAATGTAAATTTAATGTTACTTTATTTTTACACTGTACCCCTGTACCCCTGTACCCCAAAACTGACCCTGAACCCTAAAAAAACCCTTTACCCAAAAACCCAAAACTGACCCTGAACCCTAAAAATACCCCTTTACCCAAAAACTAAAAACTGACCCTGAACCCTAAAAATACCCCTTTACCCAAAAACTAAAAACTGACCCTGAACCCTAAAAATACCCCTTTACCCAAAAACTAAAAACTGACCCTGAACCCTAAAAATACCCCTTTACCCAAAAACTAAAAACTGACCCTGAACCCTAAAAATACCCCTTTAATTTAACATAATTAGCACTTAATCAATTAAATTAAATTAATTATCAATTACATTTTAATTAATTAACAAATATTATTTAATTACCAATTAATTAAATATTACTACCAATTAATACATTTACATATTTAATAAATAATAATTAAATTACTTCCCACCCTATTCCCCTATAAACCCACAACCCGCTACAGGAAATACATTATTTTAATTTACATAATTAGCAATTAATAAATTAAATTAAATTATTTACCAATTAAATTTTAAATAATTAACATATATTATTTAATTACCAATTAATTAATTATTACTACCAATTAATACATTTACATATTTAATTAATTATAATTAAATTACTTCCCACCCTATTCCCCTATAAACCCACAACCCGCTACAGAATAAAATTACACAATAATGAAAAAAAAATCATTAATTAAAAATAATTATAACATAAAATGACACTTTTCACACATATTATAACATAAAAACACTATAAATAATTACATATTATATAAAAAACGATATTTTTTACTTTCTATATTATTGACAGTCGATATTACTTCACTTACCTTAAAAACGATATTTTGGCTGTCGATATTCTGTCCTGTCGATATTTTCTCCAAATGATATTTAAAACTCGATATTCTGTCCAAACGATATTTTGGAGTCGATATTATGTCTGTGCACCCTAATTTAACACAGAGTAGAACATATGTATCATGTCAGCTGGTCCATTTTGACATCTTGGACACCTATCAGATTCTCTTTTCCCCCATTTATGAAGCTTCGCTGGTGTATAGTATAAGCTATAGATCGTTTTATACTGTTGTGCTTTGAGGTTAGATGACATAAATACATATCTATATCGACATCCCCATCATTTAATTTGGATGACCAGTTTGCTTCTGTTCTTTCTAAATCACTAGGCATAAATTTTTGCAGCTCCTGATAAAACTCTTTCATTCTGCTTTTAGGGTTGCCCATAAGATGGAGTATTGGTATGGATCAAGACTAATATTCTCTTTTGGGACACCTCTCATACAATTCCTAACTTGTAGATATTTAAAACATGAATCACTTTGTAGATCATATTTTTGTGCAATTTCTATAAATCTGCGTATTTCTGAATTTGCATAAACATCCATCAGCATTACAATCCCCTTTTTTCCCATTTTCTAGCCATATCATCATACATATTTTTATGCAGGAGATCAGAACTGCCAGAGTGACGTATATTTGGTAAATCTGTTGATCTCACATGTCTTCACTATCTTTCCCCAGTTTTTAATTGCACAATATATACATTTATATCCTTTCCTTTGATATTTTCTAATGTCATCTTGGCACTGAAATAGACCCCCTGCAGCTTCCCCAATTGCTAATTCATAAATAGTGGGTATATCTCTCCCATAAATTTGAATCTTCTTATGATGATAAAGAGTGCCCAAGTTTTGCAGGGCCGTAGCCCAATAATATAGCTGTATATTTGGAGCATTCCAGCCACCTTGATCAATCGATTGGTTTAAATACTTATAGGCGCGGCGAGTTCTTTGGTAGCTCCAGATAAAATTGGTAAACATCCCTTCAATTTTCTGTATTTTTTTAGCCATTAGTTCTATAGGGATGGCCCGCATTAAATATAAAATGTTTGCGAAGATTTTCATTTTGATTACGTTTACCCTGCCAATTATTGTAAGGTGCAGGTGATCTAATCATTTCATTTCCCTATTGATTGAGGTCATAACTGGATCTATGTTTATTGTCCATATATCGCCCATTTTTGCTGTTAATCTAACTCCTAAATACACTGCAGACTCCTTTACACAAGGATCATCCAGTATACAGTGAGAGGAGCAGATGATTTGTGTCTTTGAGCTATTTAATAGATAGCCTGATCTCTTCCCGAATCTTTCTGCCAACCTCTCTACTTCTGCGATTGTTTCTTTTGGTACAGGTGTTATTAGGGCGATATCGTCGGCATATGCCAGTATTTTTGTCTCATAGTTATGAGAAATCACCGGTTTGATTATCTGGTTATTTAAGATCAGGGAAATAAAAGGATCTAAATAAACTGCAAAAAGGATTGGGGAGCAAGGGCAACCTTGGCGGGTGCCTCTTTCTATCTTCAATCTTTTGGATGTATGCCTCATTATCTAAATTTGGCATGCAGATTATAATACATAGCCTGCATAGCCTGTATAAATCCTGGCCCAAAACTTCTCTCAGCTAGTTTATCCCACAGATAGCTCCAGGCCACCCGATCAAAGGCTTTCTCAGCGTCTAGAAGGACCACAGCCACAGCTCTCTCCTCTGCCTCCGCTATATCTAATATTGATATTGCCCGTCGAGTGTGGTCTGTGGTCCTCCGGCCTGGAACAAAGCCATGCTGCCATGGTGAAATAATTGTAGCAATGCTTTTCTGTAATCGGGTGGCCATGATTTTCGAATATAACTTTGCATCTGAGTTCATAAGTGATATTGGGCGGTAAGACGAAGGCAGTTCTGGAGGTTTGTCTTTCTTTAAAAAAAACACAACATCTGTATCCTGCCATGAGCTTGGGGGTATTCCACGGTATTGTACAACCAGAAATAGATCTTGCATAAGGGGTGCTATTTGTATTGACAGCATTTTATAGAGCTCAGTTGGAATTTTATCTGGCCCGGCAGCTTTACCGGCTGAGAGAGAAGATAATGCCAGCTGCACCTCATCTAATGTAATTTCCTTCTCTGATTCCTGGGTCATTTCCCTGCTCATCTTAGGAAGGAGTATACCACAGTTATCAATATCTTGAAGATCATCCTGCTCCCCTTCATCCCCTGCCGAGAGTTCTGCTTGGTATAATTTGTTAGAGAAATCCTCAAAGATTTTGTCAATTTTCTCGGAGTCTGATGTCAATGTCCCATTCAGGTCTTTCATTTTTGATATATTATTTAATTTTTTTGTCTCATTCTCAGCGCTAGTAGTTTCCCCGTTGTCTCTCCATATTCATATACCTCCTTGCGGTATATCTGAAACTTTTGAGCAACTTTCTCCTGAAAATATTGATTAATATCAGCTTTAGCCAATGCTATTTTAGATAGATGCTCTTTTAATACATCTTCCGGTGCCCTATTATAAATTATTCGCACATGTGCGAGTTCCAGTTTCCCCATTTTAAGCAATAAATGATCCGTTAGTTTTTTCTGTTCCCTGCGACTATGAGCAACAAACCTGATTATTTCTCCCCTCAGTGCAGCCTTATGTGAATACCAGACTAATACCCGGGAAGCACTAAATCTATTGCAATCAAAGAAAGCTTGCGTCCACTGTTTAATATATATACAAAATGTATCATCTAATAGTAATTTTCTATCGAAAGTCCATGGAATTTGTCTACTCAGGCCCTGAACTTCCCTAATTTCCAAAATTAACGGGTTATGATCTGAATATAGTTGTGGGAGTTTTTCTATAGCCAAATTATCTAACCATTGTACAGATAGTCCAAACGCACAAACTTTTTGTGGGGATGTGAATAATATGTAAAACCAGGGTCATTTTGATGTTTTTCTGCCCATATATCCATAACCCCGTGGGTACTTTTAAGTGCAGAGAGTGCCTTAAACACCTTAGGTTTCCTCCCTATGTAGCTATTACTAGTGATATCCCCTTCCATGTGTATGTTAAAATCACCACATATAATCAGAGAGCGTGACCACTGTGCTATTTCCACCTCTAACTCCTCCCATATACTAAATTTGAGCCATATATATTAACTACAGAGTATCCCAATGATATCTCCATTATGGCCCAGCGACCCCACTTATCTGCTTTTGTTCCATAGACTGTTCCCAGCTGATGTTTAATGTATGTGGCCACACCTCTAGTTGTTGTTGTTTGGATGGAGCATACTGCTAAATTATACCCTCTCATTTCAAGACACATTTTGCTCCCCCACGGAATATGTGTCTCCTGGAGACATAAGACATCTGGATTCACTGTATTGATTATTTTGAAAACCTTTGCACGTTTTGCCATTTAACCCCCCGACATTTGATTAGCAGATTCTGAATTTAGCCATTTTCTCTATTTGGGATACCCTGTTATTCCTTTATCACTGTATATGCCATCTATGTAAGGTATACCATACCCTCTTTTACATCCTTCTGCATCTGTCTGAATTTTATCTTTTCTTTATTTCTCTCTATTCATCCCCCCACCCCATCTATCCCTATTACCCACCCTGTTCCCCCTTCCATGACCCCACCTCTCCCCTCCTCCCTTCCCACCACCTCCACCTGTGCTCTCCCTCCCCCCGCCCGCCCACCCTCCACCCCATAGCTAAGGAAAAAAGGGCTTATGGCCCTTGCCGATGGGAAGAGACTTTACCCCAGTCCCCTCTCTGCTCTAATTTTTGTTTTTTTTGTTTTTTGCATCTTCAACACTGCATTTGAATACCAACAACATTATATTTCATATTCGTGATTATATTCATCTACTGTGCATTTCACATTGTCTTAACCTCTATTGAATACATAGGCGGTTTTTTGGTTGAATATTCTCTTATCAGACGCTCATTAGTTCTTCTGTCTCAGAGTGTATCCAGATAGTCTTGCTCTTGTATCTCTGATATAAAAAAGCGTGTATGACCTTTGCAGATTATCTTTAAAGTTGCAGGATTTAGCAAAAAAGCCTGTGTGCCCTTATTCTGAAAAGGGGTAATCAGACGTCTAAGATGTCACCTCCTCTCCACAGTATGGTGACAAAAATCGGGTCTTACAAAAAACTGGTGCCCTTTCCCTTGTCGTTTTTTATTAGGCCGTGCAAGATCGTACAGTGCTTCTCGTGCCAGAAAGTTATTCAGGTTAATCAAAATGGCTCTAGGAAATTTTTCTGTTACAGATGCTCCTTTTTTTCTCTCAGAGAGCTTAAAAGGGAATCTATGAGCTCTCTGTAGCTCGGTGGTCCAATCCCACATTGTTAACTCCGGGAATGCCTCCTGGAAGAGATTCAGCACAAATTTACGAATGTCCGACCCTTCTGCCCCCTCTGGTATTCCCAGTATCCTAAGATTATTTCTCCGGAGTCGGTTTTCCAAGTCTGCAATCTTTAGCTGCATATCCTCGTGATCCGCAGAGATCATGTCTATATCAGTTTTTTGTGTCGCCATTTGATCTTCTATTGTTGATATTCTTTCTTCCGCCGCATTTATCCTCTCGTAAAATTGACTACTGGTCTTAGTGAGTCTCCTCACTGCATTCTGTAATTTGCGGCAGGCTCCTTATGTTTTTTGGCTTTCAGAGCGAGTTTCTGCTCTATGTTCCACTATTAATTGATAGATTGTATTCAGTGATATCTCGTTAGAATTGTTAGATATTGTCAATATGTTTGCTGCGGCATCTTTTATTACTCCCTCTCCTCCCTCTGCCATTTCATGGGTAATTTCAGAATCACTCCGAGCTTCTGGAGAGAGAGATATTTCCCAGGCTAGGCTTTTGCCTGCTCTAGCTTGTGCTATGTCTGAGCTCGAAGTCTCTTTAGCCATTGTTTCATTGTATACCATGGTAGCATTTGGAGTCCACTCTTCCGACGTCGAATCCATAGCTGAATAATTTTTCTCACTCACTAGACTATTGATTGACCCATCCAATGACTACGCGTTGTGGATTTCATCATTTTCCTCCTCTGAGGTATCTGTATGGTCCGAGAGTGATAGGAAGGGTTCACTTGAATCGCTCTCACAGATTATTTGCGTGTCTATTCCTATTGTTGGACCAGTGCGTGCTTCCTCCTTATTGTCAAAGTCCAGTATTTCTGTAGACTGCAGCACTGCCCTTGGCCCCTGATCCTCCTCTTCTGGTAGATTCCCATCTTGCTTTTTCTCTGCTAATTTCATATTCTTTAATTGTGATGCAGTTTCCGGTATGCGACTTCGTTGGTTCTCCAAATCTTGCGGTGTTTTGTTCTTTCTCCTTCTTATCCAGCTTTGATGAAAACATTTGAGGAACTCTCTTGGTTTTACCTTCATTCACGTCTACTTTGGGATTCAAATGGTTCATCTCTCCGACCCCCCTTCCAGGGCTCTTTTCTTACTACTTCCACCTATTTGAGGATCTTGAAGGCGATTACCCAGTGGGGTATCCATCCCTCCTCTGCTCTTTCCTTGCACGTTTTTTGGTGGCATCTCTGTGTCTTGTATATTAAAGATATATGTTCTACTATTGTTCAGTACCTTCCCCACTATAGATATTTCAGGCTATCTTTGATTTGAGTTAATCTACGCCTTGCTCAATATTATTATGCAGCCTATATGCACATTTGCTTTTATACTTTTATAGTTTATAGGCTTACCACAATTGACTGTAGTCCAGATTTTCCGCCTGATACCACGTAGCTCTAATCCAGCAAGCAAAGGGCACACGAAAGAACCACAAGATCCACAATGCAGTTATACGTCTGTTGGGACCTCAGAGACCAGAATGCATCTGTGGATTGTTATTTGCATTACTTTGTCTGCCGGTCCTGGGGTTTCCCAATGTTAATGTTGTCCCCCCTTTGCACTCTAGTGTTACTGTTCACACTTTTCCCCCGTTTTCCAAACTCCAAGAGGAGGAGGTCAGCTTCTAGACCGGTCCGCGGCTTCCTCCATAACATCAATGCCGCTGCCGCCGCGATCACTGTCGTGCTCAGCTGCCCCGTATCTTTAATGCCGCGCCACTTTCACCAGGTCCGCGGTTTCCCCCGTCACTGCAGTGTCGCTGCCACCTCAGGCGTCGCCGCAATCAACTCCTGCGCAGCCCAAATAGTGCCAAGCCCCCGACCTCTCCCGCCGTAAGTATCTCAGCGTTCCGGCGCTCATTGATATTTTTTTTCAGGATTAATGTGGCATTTTTTCCGCTCTATGTTCAAAATATGCAAAGAGTAGAGAGGAGCCGTTCTGGAGCTAACCTCTCACTCGCCCCTCACGGACGTCATCTTTTTGCCGGCAGATGACACAAGACACTTTCTCATTTGTCTACATTCACTTTACATGTTAACTTCTTACAGGAAACTCACTGTAAGGATGTTGAATCGTTTACATTAAAACGGCAATGGGTAAGCCAAATTCTTCTGCTAATAATCGTAAAGGTGGTGTTGTCATTCTTTTTCATAAATCGTTGCGTTAAAGATTTATTGTCTCTCTGCAATCTTACCTGTGTTTTTCAGTACATATCCTACGATATAAGCTTTATCTGATTTGAGATGTGTGTGCATAGGGTTTTCTTTCTTGAATCTAAGGGTTTCACCAGCTTGCTGGTTGGACTTATGAGTGGTTATTAAGGTTTTCCATTCGCCCAGTTGCACCACCAATACATTTTCTGTTCGAGACATATATAGTTTTGTGCTTCTATTATTGGCTGTGCGCCCATTTTTACTGACACTAAAAACCTTGTTGCAAGAGTTCCCCTTCAATATACATACCTAAAGCACACTTATGCCCACAACGGTTACCGTGTACTCGGACCATCCAATACCAATACTCGCTAAGAATTCCCCATGCATATCTCAGAAGAGATACCTGCACCCACTCAAAAGCACACATTCAAACACACATACCAGCATAAATATAGTCACACACACACACATGTCAATGTGCATACACACATACACATATACATATGCTTCCAAAACATATGCAAACCCCGTATAGAAACACATAACTCCAAAACAGGTCTGAATTTAGTGAGTTGTTCGGAGCAATTGCAATACCACAACTAGACAATGAGTAAGATGACTACTATTCTCAGCATGCAGTCATCAGGGTTTTTTGTTTTACACTGGTGATACTTCGCGTATGGCAAACATGGCAAACCCTTCAATCCCAGATAATCCCAATAAATACCCATTGACATTTCGAGTATCCTTGTAAAGTACTAGTCAGTGCCTGCACAGATTTTATAGCTATACTGGCATGAGTGTGTTCAAAGATAACTCTCTCATTAAAGTTACAGATGTTTCCACAGGATCTGCACTTGAACGAATACCTTGTTACACTGCCAGCTGTTTATCTTGACCTTTATGCTCATTGGGAACATGTATGACACAATGTCCTTAAGTAATATTTGTCTGTTAAATATAGTCTATTATGCCTTACAGTGCTTTACAGGAGGTAGTAGATTAGATACATTGATTAGAGACACTGCTGCTGAAATCTGCCTGAGACATGTTGACCTTGGCAGGCACCGCTCAATTTTGCCTCCAAACATTTTGACATGAATCCCAGTGATTTTTGTGGATTGAACACTGAAAAACAAATTGCATCCCTGTTAATTAAATACATCACAATCTATATATTTTCTTTACTTTAGGTGGGATTTTAAAATGAAGTTGACACTGCTGTAACATATTATTATAGTACTCGACATTTACAATAAATATGTAGCACTATTTAATATCAATAGTTAACTTAAAAATATTTTATATATAACAAACTTTGGAACTTTTGCCTATAATAAACTATGCAATAGTCTCCGTCCATATACCGAAGCCCTCTGCCAAGTGTGCAGAATGCCAAATGCAGATCTAAAGTCACAAATAGTAGCAACTTTAAGTTTAAAAAAAATATTTTTACTGACTCCACCACCCTATTTCAAGAGATGGGGACGTGTAAAACTACACTGTGGAGTAACATTACACTTGTAAATGGTGAATAGCCCACAGTAGTAAAGTTACTCAAAAGTGTAAGAGTAAATTTACAATTATAGATTACTCACGTGCCAGTTTACCTTTGTGAAGAGGCCCCAATTATCTTGAATTAATGGGGCAAAATTTGTTCCTGCCGCAATTCTTACTATTGACTAAATATATTTCAGTTAATCTGATACACAACCACTTTAGCATTTGCAGCTACAGTAAACATATTAATGGTTCTAGGTGAAGTTACAGATGGATGCGGGTAGCTATTCCCCAAAGTTAAAGTCATTTGGCTGGAATGATGGAAGTGTAAAGTGTTGTTATTTATTTGATTAAATACCCTTTTAAAAGAGCTGATCAATTTTGACCTATGGTGAATTGGCTGTCAAACTGCAAAGGGAGGCAGAGACCGCCTTCTGCTTGCTCCACTGTGACCCACTCAGAATATTTAAAAGTTCCACGCGTATGGTGTGATTTTTCATCTAAAGTGTTTATGCTGGTATGGCTGGAGCAATTTCATAAAAATTTGCTGAATGCATCCCGGCATGCCGCATCCTGCAGCAAGACTGCGTGGCTTACAGTTTTCCTGACTAAACAGATGTTACTTTTTGAAAAACTCTATAAGCAGTGCTCGCTCCTGATGTGTGGGCAGTTGTTTACCAGCATGTGGAAACTTTCCTGCCTAGGTCTGCCTTCCATGTTTGGTAGTTAAACATGGAATCCATTTATTCTTGAAGATGCCTTATTGCTGCCCAGCCTTAAATGACCTTCTGATGTGGTAACTAGTGATCTGCAACAATTTTGGAAACCTGCGGTATACTCGCAATTTCTGCCTTCTCAATTACATTTTTTAACATTTAAAGAACGCATTTGTCCAGCTAATCCAATCGTTTGTTGTATTGTGTTCACTGTTCTGTGCCACCGACACCCTGAATCTGCTGGATCTTCAGTTAGTTGTGGTTGACAAATAGATGAGAGCCTCGTGATCCATGCTGGAGAACCTGCTCATATTCACACCTAATTTTCAATCTGTCCCTTGTGAAGTAGACATTTATGTGGCATCTCTGACAAGAGGCTCCAATTAATGCCACGTGGCATCTGTGATTCAGTCTAATCATCGCAATCCCGAGATATACCATTTATCAGTGATTGGACATACGCATCACAAATTTGTTTAAAGTTCAAGAAAAAGCAATAGAAAAATACTGTTTCACAATGCAAACGCTTAAAATATGAGATTAACAATTATGTCTGCATTGCAGAAAAGTGATCACATTGCAAATCAACAAATGTGTAAAACTAGATAACACTTTAAAAGAGGGGTCATTCTTCACTCACACGCCTCATTCAAAATTGTATTTCCAATGTGAAGAACCATATTTTGGAAAGTGTTACAGTTCCCTGTAGAAAAGATCCTTCGGGATCACATGTCTGAGATGTTTTACTGTTCTTCCATCAGAATCACATAATCATGCTTCTAATAGTTTAAAAAGAAAGTCGTGAATATGTTCCTTTTTAAATCTTACGAGGTATATTATTCTCTGTGTTAGAAATGGGGTTTCTGATTGGCTACGAAAGGCACCTAAGCCAAGCAGAACACAGCAGTCTAGTCTCGGTCAGTCAGATATGAACCAAAGACTGCCTGGGTTCACCCTCTGGTAGTTTGGCGCAGAGAAGGCAGGCTAAGAGGCAATTATGCAAAACACACAGCAACACAAGAAAACACCACAGAAGGACTCCACATAGCTTTAGAAAAATAGTAGACTACCAGTAGGGGGTAAATCAGCCCTTTTTGTGAGAGCAGAACACAGCTTATTCAGATGTAAGTGCAAACCACCTCTCCCTCTTCCTGCCTCCAGTATGCAGATGAATGCAGGTGTGTCCCCAGTCACACCGAGAGCTTACACTCTAGAGAGTATGTACAAAGTGTGGCTGTCACCCAGGTCAGACGTGGATTGGGGACAGACTGCAGGCAGACAGAGCAAAGTTAAGAGCGGTTAAATGACTACTTTCTAGTAGGGGCGTTTCTAAAATAGCACTGTTAAATCCAACTTTACCATTAAAGAATTTTTTTTTACATTTTATTCCAACTATATCAAATATAATAAAGCTAATCCTTTCTGATCAGCAGGTGCTGTGATAGGCTGATGGCTTTATTTATCAAGGGTCGGGCAGTTCCCCCCGACATCGTAACAAGGCCCATAGGGGGAGAGTTACTAGGCTTTTTTGCCACAAAACTGAAGCAAAACGGCACAAAATTGTTTTTTTCTAATTTACTTTCCAGCGCTAAACTTGCTTAGCACTGGAAATAACATAAAAGTAATGTGAAACAGCTCATAGTGCATTACTTTGCACCAGAGGGGAGGGCCAAGGGCGGCGCATGGGCGTTCCCAGGCAACCACCCAAGGCTTTTCCCGCTAAAACCAATTTAGTAAAACTGCACCCTTTTAAACTAGGTGCAAGGAAGGAAAAATGCTTTCATCTCTCCTTCCTTTTTCAACTGTGCATGCGTGCTGCACTGTGCTTCATGCATACAAAGTGGGAAAAGCTTTCCCTTGTGTCTAGGCATAGAAGTTTGTACAGGAAGGGCATCCTTCCTGTACAAAACCTTTGCTGGACTCACACACACACCCTAGCGCTATGGTGCTAAGGTGAGTGGCTGGTGCACAGCAGCTGTAATCAGCACCGGAGCAAGGAAAAGGGGAGGAGAGAGCCCTATCTTTGAAAACATAGCTCTCTCCTGCTCCCTCCCTGTCATGCAATGCAGCTCAACCATGTGACGGCTGTGCTGTGTGTTTTTTTCATAAATGTCCCTCTTAGTGTCTTGCAGTGTATCTCAAATGTGTTTTTTGGGGTGGGGTTGGGTACTGAGTTATTGCGGAACTCCCCCTCATGTATTTTTTAATCAACATTTATATAAACTTAAACATATTTTTCCCTACCTATCACCACTTTATTAAAATGGTAATGGGAAAAATACTAATCCTAATACTTACCTACATTGAATAGCGTAATGCAGAACACAGGGGGCCTCATTTATGAGGCCTTGCGTCAGTTTTGCGCTTCCGATGCGTCACTTTTTGTGATGCATCGGCGGCGTAAAACATGCCTCCTGTTGCGCACTATTTACAAAGTGACGCATCTAAGCAGATGCGTCACTTTGTAAACCCCTGCGCTACATTATACCTGCGTCAGGTATAATGTATGCAGAGGGGGCGTTCCCCCGCAAAAAGCCTCGTAATAGTGACGCAGTGAAATCTATGAGATTTTACTGCGTCACTTTTAGGACGCTGTTGCGTCAGAATCTTGCGCCTGCCTCACAGCAGGCGTAAGACTGACATAAGCCCTTTCACATGTGGCTTTCCCCATGTGAAAGGACGCATTGCTGGAGTTGCGTCACTTTTGTGACACACCCCAGCAATGCGTGACTTTTGAACTTACAGATACGTCAGAAATACTGACATATCTGTAACTCCTTGCGACATGATGAGTCATACTGTAAATATGACGCATGATTGGTGTCGCAAGGAGGACGCAGTGAAAAGTGACGCATCGCTGTTTTCACGCAGCGATGCGTCACTTTTCATAAATGAGGCCCAGGGAAACTTGAGGTCAAAATAGGATGGCTGCCTTCAACTTTTGTAAAGGCAGTCTTTAAACAATCTTATTTTTGATTTCTTCCTACAAGAAAAAATTGTTCAATTTGTATTCACTGTCCTACAGAGAAATGTTGAAATTTTATGTGTAACCCCCAGGTAACTTGGGCAGCATTTGTGTAGCTTTTACCTTTCTATGATTAAGTCATGCCCAGGAACATGTATGGGGATATAAATACATCTTTCCAAAATGGCGAAATTTATGTTGAAAAAGGCGGAAGCCGAAACGCATCTTGAGAGACAGTCGTTAAAAGCCCACCAGAACAAAAAAATCTTTAAAGCACTGAGTGCCTATTTTCATTAATTCTTTGGAGGATTTGAGGAAATATTTAAATATATAACTATATACATAAATATTACCTACTGGCGGTCGCCAGTAGGTAGTTATAGTTAGGACCTAGTTTCCATAGGAAATCGTCAACATTCTATTTGGATTAACTTTGGCACTGGTGGATGAATCTTTGCGAATTTCTCAAAGAAGATGGCTCGGTCCACTGCGCTCCTTCCCTGAAAATTTGGGGGGGATTGGTGAAGTGGGGGCTGAGATAAAAGGGGGGTCCCAAAACGTGTTTTCTCCATGTTATTTTCCATAGGACGTTTAGACACGGCTACAGGTCGAACGGCTGAATGGATTTATAAGAAATTTGGCAAAACTGTAGAGTCCGGCTCGCAGATTACGCTTTTTGTGGAATGGTGTAAATCCGTTCAGTAGTTGCTGAGAAAATTAAAGTTAAAGTCAATTATATATCTATAAGCGCGGACGGGTGCGCGCACTCGAGCGGCTGCGCGCGAGCGGATTTTTTTTTTTGCTGCGTGACGTCTGTTAACGTTCGATTCGAAGGAAATCAGGAAGTGTTGACCGCCATTTTGTCACTGTGAGTAAATATATTGTCATTTCAAAGCGTTGGAACATGGAAAGGGGAGAAGGTAGAGGTTGTTTTGCTGCGTAGGTTTTCTCAGGGTGTGCAGTAAGGTCCTTAAAGGCGAAAATATATATATATATTTTTTTCGAAAAAAAGTTGCGGGGTGCGCGCACTCGGGCGCGCACACCTATTTACAAGAGTGTGAAAATGGAGGTAAATCAGAAGTTTGAGTGCTTTGATATAAGGTGGCTCTGAAAAGAGCCCTTGTGTTTATTGAGTTGTTTCTGCATTTATAAGTAAGTACCGATGCAGAGTCTGATGTTGCAGAGGAAGATTTTGTTTCCCTCATCCGTGAAATGAACACCATCTGTCCTATAGATGTCTTGCATGTGGTAACGCAAGTTGTTGTGGTAAATAGAACCCATGCTATAATCTCTGAGGAAAGCAGAAACAGATTTATTAACATGTCTCCTTGCTTTCTCAGTTTGTGCACAATGTTGGTTGGACCAATTCCATTTCTGTCTTTGGCATATATTGGAATATACCAAGGCAGTTCGAGGAAAAAGTGTCATCAATTGTCTAAAGGTGTCTTTTAGAAGCATTTCCAGACCTACCCCAGTCAATGTGCCTAGATCGTTCCCACCACATTGCACAATTATAAGGTCTGGTTCTGGGAGATGCATAAAAGTTTTCACCAATGGTATTAATTGGTGACATCTTAATCCTCTTTGCCCAATCCACGTTATCTGCACATTTGGTAAATCAAGGTTGGAAATTCGTCTGCTTGCTGCATATTTTCCACTCCAGTGAATATAGCTGTGTCCTAAAAGCCAAACCTTCATTTTCAAGGCAGATGCAGTCGTGCTACGATGGGTTGTGGAAGTGGAATGGCAGTTAGAAGCTGAAATTCAGGATAAAAAAAAGGATGAGGCTTGGTGTGGTTGAAAAACAAAAGATGACTGGTTGATTCTAATACGTGAAGATTGAAGACTACGTTGCATGTTAATGTTATGTAAAAGAAAAAGTAGTATTGGGTGTGAAAAGAATGACATGTAACAGAGCTGTGGATAGGCAGGTGTTTCTGGAGGGAAAACAGTGTTGTTAGTTTGCTGTAGAACGTTGAGATATGAACTTTTGACCTGTGCCTTCAGCCAGGTGCAGAATGAGGTGTTACCATGGAAACAGCCAGAGATGGCAGTGGGTGATGGGTGACTTTTATGTGACATTGAAAATATTGTGAGGGACAACTAACTGAAATATGAATTTGAATACAAAATTTTGCGGGAGGAAATATGATTGGCTGAAGAGACATATATGAGTCTGTGTTGACTGGATATCTGTGCCATTGAATTTTGGTTGCAGTGATAGCAGCATAATTGAGACTTCCGTCAAACGAATATCTATTTTGTGACTGTCACTGTTGTACATCGTACAAAGCATTGGTAAAGGTAAGTCTGTAACTGTTTGTTTTGTCATGTACTGTAAAAGAAAGGGTTCACGGGCTGTTATAGGCCTGTGGGTTCTAGTATGAGTAAATCAGGTCGACAAAAGAAAATATTAAGTTAGTACAGCTGAAGTTACGTGGAACTCATGAATACTGTTTCAATATACAATCATTTTAGTTGAGATTATGGATTAAAAGAGAGAACGTGTATATTTGAAATGTTTATTCAGAAATGCACTGTTTTCAAGGCAAGTTTCTTATCTAATACGAGTGCAGACATTGTAAAAAACAAAGTAATCGGTATAGCCACTAGTACATAAAATACAAACGGTATAGTTGATGAAAAATGAATATGGTTTAGCAAAATTCATTATACACTCTTATGAGGAAGTATATTGGGGCAGATTTATGAAGGCCTTGCGCCGCCGGTGCGTTACTTTTAACATAAATAAGGCTCATTATATATTAATAAATGGATGAAGGTCTCTGGCTTTTCAGTTTAGGAACGATACATGAAAATGCTAGTGGTTAGACCAGTGTTTCCCAAACTGTGGTCCGCGGACCCCCAGGGGTCCTTGACCCATTCTCAGGGGGTCCGCAGGCAGCAGTTTTAAAAGCACTTCAAAGTTCCTTGCAGAATTATCAGTTTTGGAGCAACAATAAAAGTGTCAAGATAACACCAGTGATTAATGTACCTGCTGGAGAGAGGAGAGTTTTTACTATTCTTTGAAAGCTAATAAAATTCAATCTGTAATGATAACTGTGTTGTAGACTGCACCATTGTTTCCCAAAAACCTTTGGGGGAGAGCATTCCAAAGCACCCTCTGTAGTGGTCAGGCTCACTCATTGCACTTGGTATGCACCGTATGGGGACTGGTCTGAAAACATTTTCTAGGGCTGCTTTTGGTTTCCAGACTGGCCCTTGCAGGAGCAGGAGCCTTGAACAGCAAAATAAAACCAGCCATGCAAAGGTTTGTCACTGGGATGCAGCACCAATCTTCCCATTAAATTATTTAGTTTTTTGTAAATTCACAAAAGTGGAGGAGCGTGTCGTTATCCTCCTTGGCTTAATGACACGGTCCACCACTTCGGAAACGAGGGTTTTGGCCATATTTACAAGAATATGGTGCAGCCCTGTGTTTCCCCCTGCGTTTGCGCTACACTTAGCAGGGTAGCGGCAATGCAGGCACCCTTGCATCATAGTGCAAGTGTGACTGCGTGCAGGGGAAGATTGTTTATGTACAGGAAGATCCTCCTTCCTGAACATAAAAAATCCAAGGCGTTTTGCTTTTTCCATGTGTACTGCATAAGGCAGCACACATGAAAAAAGCAAAATCGAGGAGAAATAAAGCATTTATCCTCGTTTCGTCAAGTTAAGTCCAGGTGTTTCCTGGTTTTAATTATGGCGCAGTCTCCTATTTACGCTGCCCTTGTAAATAGGAGGCAGCGTTAAAAAATCAATGGCTGTTGCAGTGGAACGCCCATCGCAACACCCACTGCCCACCTCTTTCACGTTAAGTATTGCATGAAAGTGGTTCTTATTTGCAAAGCAGCGTTAAGCCATAGTAAGTGGCTCAACGGTGCCTTGTACATAGGGCGAAACCCATATCGCCACGGGAATATCGCAAAAAGTGACGTTCCCATGGAGATAGGGGTTTGTAAATCTGCCCCAAAAATTGTTAGTAATTCGAGTTTTTCTTTTGTGTACACCTGAAACAATTTCCCTGAGATATGTGGCATACAAGGTAAAACAGAACACCGGGACCTTTATCGATTGCCTTATGTTGCACAAAAGAAAAAAATACACGTAACAGACTTGGATCATTTACATTTTCGCTATTTCTGGGCACTTTGATTTTTGACCTTTCAGTAACCGACTTGCTTTATTTCGCCTGTATTTTACGTAGATCGGAAACAATGGCTATGTATTCGAACTTACCAATTCAAGAGCTACTATTATATTTGGTTTTCACAAAATCTTTATTCAAAAATGATGACGTACAAATGCAGGCATACAACCACGTAAGTGATGACGCACAAATGCAGGCCTAAAACTACGTGGGCCAGCCACGGAGCAGACTGGGGCTGTACAAGAGGGCATATTTATCTGAGGAAAACATAACTGAGTCGGTGGTCATTTTATTTCATCAAGGTACGATAAGTGCAATAGAATCATATCGAAAATTCATTGTGGGCAAGTACCATCAGTGTTGAAAAATCGACCTTTCAATAATACTGTAATTAATGATGCGTCAGAACTTAATATCAATTCATTGTCCGAATGTTCAAGCAATACTCATCCCCTCCCGCCATGTGCTTCAAGAACTGCATCCATATTTCATGATCTGAAGTCTGAGCATCCGGAACACAACGGGGAATTGCGAGTTTCGTTTATATCGGCGCCATTTTGGGTGGGGTCAGGCGGGCCCAAGTATAGTCAAAATGTCTCCACCAACTCGGGGTTGGACCAGAATCTCTTTCGGCAGTCCAGAAGTTCCGTTAAGGGGCAACAGAAGGGACCGGTGACATGAACCATCAATCAAAGAAAAGGGAGGGGCAACAATCTTTCCTACCGGGTCATACTGATGTTCCACCGGAACCGATCGAATCAGTAGTCTGCAGGATTTTTGGTCATTCAAACTGAGGCTGGCGTCAGCATGAGAGCGCCAACGTCTCGTGGCTACGCTTTGGTCGTTCTGCGGGCAATCATGGCAGTCCTTTTCCATCGGGGGCGGTCGGAGGCCCGCGGAGGCCGAGGGCCCTCCGCAGCTCTCGTAGAATCTTCAAAGTTGAGGAGAACGCCTCTGGACAGGTGTCTTCCATTCAGAAAATATTGTTGGCAGCATTTTGAAAGGAAAGACAGGGGCCCATTTTCTGGTTAACAGGCCTCCAGGCCAACTTTTCACGCCAGGCCCATTCCTGCAAAGTCGACCGCCATTTTTAGGAGATCTGCAACCACCGGCAGTCACTGGGTTGCAGGAGCAGATGGACTCAAGCCTGTCGGGCGAAGCATCGTTGCACCGCCACAGTGGACGAGACCCTGCTGGGTGAGTGGAGCGTCGCTTTACCGCAACAGTGGGCGAGTCCTTTGCCTGGCTCGTGGAGCGTCCCTATACCGCCACAGTGGACGAACCCTTTGCCGGGTGCGTGGATCGTTGGGGGTGCAGCTGAGGGGCCTCCACCTGGGGAGGCGGGAGAGGCTCGTCCGCGCCGCCTCTCCCTCCCAGTGCACCCCACGGCGTCTTGCTGACATTTGTTATGGCCGGACTAGGCGATGAAGAGAGGGGGGGGGGCTGAGGCATATGCAAGACATCCCCCCCTTGTGGCCTGCAAGGCGCCGAAAGAAGAAGAGAATGGGAAGACAACTACAACTCGGGTAGGGCCCATGCCTTCTCTGGCCGATGGCGGCCGGCCGCTCTTTGCCACGGCACTAGGAACGGATCCCTTGGTTCATCCTGAGGACAGGCCTTGGCACGTGGTGTCGCCTCCGGACTATTCGCGTAATGGTTCTCCACCCCAGGCCGTTGCCGACGGCTTTTGTAGACTTTCTGACGCTCAAAAACCCTACTAGAAAGCAGCCCAAAAGTAGCCCAACATTGCTACTTTGGGGAAGGAGAGACAGGGACGGCGTCAAGTAGACGGCGAAATGCATTGTGGGTTTGTTGCTGCGGCCGTTTGTCATGTAAATAGTTGTTTTAATATATTTTTGTTCAAGAATAAAAACGTTTTAACCTGTTATTTTGCTGTCGTGTGGTATATTTCTAATATTTGTCGCTCTGATGTCGTTTCCCCTCCCAAATGTAACATGTGATTGTAATCTACAGCCGGACATTCCGACAGGACATGAGAGCAAAAGGGGGGGGGTCAGATCTGAAGTTGGGCAGGCGATAAGATCACGTTTTGCTATGTGGGGCTATCTATGTTCGTGATGGGGCCTAAAAGGGGGCAAGATGGCGGGGCCACTGTGCCGTGACTTTCGCTTTAACTCCAACAGTGGTGAGGGTGAACACAAATGAACGCCGCTTATGTACATATACATTTTCATTTTCTACACCACATGAAACCTGCGTCAGGTTTCATATAGGCGTTTTGTTGCAGGGTGGGCATTCATTTGCATGAAAGCCCTGTAAAACTAACACAGTGAAATTTAGAAGATTTCACTGAGTCAGCTTTATAGCATTGCTGAATCAAATCCTTACGCCTGTTTGAAACAGGCATAAGGAGTGATGCACCATGCAATGTGTGGCTTGCTCCTGTGCATTGCAGTAGACATGTCGCGCTTACGACGTGATTCCTGCAATGTGCTGCCTTTGCGGCACAGATGCGTGACGCATCTGTGTTGTTTTTGCTCAATGGTGCTCCACATTGTAAATGTGGCACACCATGGGTGGCAGAGCAGCGGTGCACATTAACTGGTGCATCTCTGGGGATGCGCCAGTTAACATAAATCTGCCCCTTTACATTTAAGTATGAGCAGGGGACACAGAGTTGGTGAGGCTTATCCAAGGTTAAAAAGAGATGAGTCCTGTTTACTATTATAGTCTCTGAGATTTGTCTCTTACTCTGCAACATCTCATTGTTGTTCTCTTTCTTTAAAGATAACGACAACATTAACCATGAGTGATAATGAGCAATCCGTTGATCTCGATCTTATCGTTGAACTTGTCATTGAAACGTCAGTGGAAGTGGATCCCTTAGATGATTTAAATCCTGAGGATGATGAAGAACATGATGAGGATGCCGATTTGTCAGAATTGTATGACATAGGGTGGGAAGCTGACGTGCTTCAGCATATGGAACTATAAACATTTATTTTTAAAATTTACTGGAAATAAAAAGTGAAAATGTAAACCGTTTCATTTAAAATTAAACATAACTTGAAAAACAGGTTATGTGTAGTGTCTTTAATAAAATAGTCAAATATGCTCATAAAAATATTTCTAAACCAATGAAAAGCTTTATTAACAAGTCACATGACCTGTTATGCTTACGTTACGCGCTCCGCGCCGCGCCCCGGATTGCTTCCGGGAAGCTGCGCTTCGCGCCTTGCGCCTCGCACCTCGCGCACCGGAGGACTTCCGGGTGCGCTAACGCGGCGTGTCATATGACGCATTATGCAACAACGCGATACGTCGTTGGGGCTCCACCGGAACTGATTGAATTGGTAGTCTACAGTGTTTCTGGATGTTTCAGACTGAAGCTGGCGTTAGCATGAGAGCACCCCGTGGCTACGTCGTGGCCATTCTGCGAGCAATCATGGCAGAAGCTTCCCACCGGAACTCTGCGGGAGTCGGGGGCCCCGGTGACTCTTGTAGAATCTTCAAGGCTGATGGGACGCTTTTGGGAATGGGGCCCATGCCGTAGCAGTGAAGCGTTCGAGTTCCAGGGTTGTCGAGAGTCATCCTTGCAGGCCAGGCCCAAGTCTGTGGAGCCGACCGCCATTTCCTGAGCTCCGTGGCAGCCGCCTGTCGTTGTACCGCAAGAGTGGGTGCAATTCAGCCGGATGGCGGGTGAGACGCTGTAATAGCAAGAGCAGGCGTAATTGAGCTGGCCGAGCGAGGCAATGTGCCGCAGGAGCGGGTGCAACTCAGCTTGTCGAGTGAAGCGCTGGGGTACAGCTGAGAAACCTCCACCTGGGGAGGTGGGGGAGGCTCGTTCGCGCCGCCTCTCCCTTCCAGTGCACCCCACGCCGTCTCCTGGTGCAGGTATATGTGATGGTTGGACCAGGGCACCGCAGGACGTGTCTTCAGGTCAAACGGATTGTGGGACAAGGTCCAGAATGGAAAAGTCACCAAAAGGCTAAAAGTTCCGCCGGGAGCCGGCCGCCTATGTCGAGTGAAGTGCTGGGGTGCAGCTGAGAAACCTCCACCTGGGGAGGTGGGGGAGGTTCGTTCGCGCCGCCTCTCCCTTCCAGTGCACCCCACGCCGTCTCCTGGCGCAGGTATATGTGATGGTTGGACCAGGGCACCGCAGGACGTGTCTTTAGGGGTCTAGCTGAGAAACCTCCACCTGGGGAGGTGGGGGAGGCTCGTTCGCGCCGCCTCTCCCTTCCAGTGCACCCCACGCCGTCTCCTGGCGCAGGTATATGTGATGGTTGGACCAGGGCACCGCAGGACGTGTCTTTAGGTCAAACCCTCAACTATGGCACCCAACATCCAGGACTTATGACATTTGTGGAAGGCAGTGACATCGAAGAATCTCAGGGACCAAGCATATCCAGAGTCCTCCCCGGGGTATTTGCACAACGGTCCTCCACCCCTAGGCCGCCAGCTATGCTACCTTGACAGGAACAGTGTCATGCATTTGGATCGATGTTGCAGCAGGCTGCCATAAAAATAGTTATTTAATGAAACGTTTTACCCTGTTACTTTGTTGGTGTGTTGTATATATTTATAATATTTGCATAGGGTTTGTCGTTATTTTGGGCGGGGTGGGCGGCGGAGCAAATTCACTGAAAAAACCATAGGTTATAGACCATATATAGTTAGGAATTAGCATTTACAAAACCTTGAAAATTCACTGAAAAAACCATAGGTTATAGACCATATATAGTTAAATATCTCAAGTCCATCTCTGCACTCGATGGAGATACAGGTCGTCGATCAGAAAATGTGCTGGCCACCTCTAATGGTAATAGCGTGGCCAGGGCTTTTGTCGATGCCTCTGCAAATTGCACAGGGTGCACTTGTTTGACATGCCGCACCATGGTATGTATGGAAAAGGAATATTTTTTTGTTGGATTTCCTCTTGAGAGAAACGAGTCACATATCGTGCAGGTTACTTTTGGTGCATTTACTTTCTTTTGATCTTCAGGATAAGTGAAAAATTGCCAGATGAAAGATTCTTTTTTTCTTCTTAAAGGTAGTCGATCATTTTGGAAGTGTTGTTTTCATGTTGCAGCAGGCTGGCATGTAAATAGTTATTTAATAAAACGTTTTACTTTGTTACTTTGCTGGTGTGTTGTATTTATTTATAATATTTGCATAGGGTTTGTCGTTATTTTGGGCGGGGTGGGCGGGGGCGCCGAGCTATGTTGCAGCCATCATGGCGTCGAGCTCGGTTTCTCTCACTAGTTTCATATTTCTCATGAGGGGTTGTTCCAAATGTTTCTATTTTAGCGAGGTCAAAAAGAGATCCTATCAGTGGCCTACTGATTTTGCTCTATTCTTTTTGTTTTCTCTAACGATTTTTAAGTTAAAGTTTGCTAGTACGATACAGCGGCTAGTCCGCATTTTATATATATGTCTTTTTTATTAGGGGTGTCCTCCGGTGGAGTCGGACGATCTACCTCTAATAAACGGTAAGTGTTCCTCTGAAGGAATGCGTCTTGAAAGTGGCTGACTGTAATGTATGATATTTCACTCAGTGACTTTCAGGCCCAGGTTGTATGTTTTTTCAACGAACTCCGTTGTAACGAATGCCTTTACCACGCATGCGTTACAATGGAATGCTATTTACACGCCTATCTTTTTCCACGTATTTTAGCGTGGTGACGTCATTAGTAAAAAAAAACGGCCTTTTCCTTCCTCTCAGATGCCGATTGCCTGCACATCACGTCTAATGGTGAGTGTTTTTTTTTGGGGGGGGGAAGCCCCCCTAAACCCCCCTTTTTTATATGTACCCTTTACCACACATGCCTTTACTACGTACCTCGTAGTAAAAGTATGCGTGGTAAAGGCTGTCGTTGTAACCACGCATGCGTAGTAATGCATGCGTGGTTAAAGTTTTCGTTGAAACGGCCTCGTTGTAGTGGTCGTTTCCCTTCAGGCCCATGCTGTTTCAAAACTGTGCATGTGCTTGAAGCAGGCGTAGGTATTGACGCAGCATAGAAACTACTAAGAACCAATTGGAAGTGTTGTTTTCAAGTCACATGACTTCACATGCGCGTCTCAGGACGTGTACGCGGTGATAGTATCTAGTCACGTACGCCATTTGGAAGTAGCGGTCTAATTCAACGAAGTTTCAAAACGTGAAAAGGAGTAAATTCAAACATATCCGGATTTAATACATCTTTTGAGCTCGATTCAAGCATACAATTGTTAAAGTATAAAACCTTTTATATATTTTTTTGAAAATAGCAAGGTGTGTACATTTGGTCACACACGAAAGTTTAAAAAGACATTCGGCTCCATTTAATGAAAATTTTCATAATAATAAAGAAGAAGCCTAGGTTTAGTGTCTTTGACGTAGTATAAGTTCTTTGATGGGTCTATGAAGAAATTTAATAAGTTGCAATTGTAAAGTTTTCTCGAAATATATAGGCGAGTGCGCGCACACGGTCGCGCACGAACGAAAGCCAAAAAAGCGGAGATAAACCCCCTTTATAGTATGCTCCTGGAGCTCTTTTTCGTACAATGAGTTAGTTCTGAAAAGAACTTTTTTTTTTTTTAAAACAAGTGTTATGTTGTGTTTGATTTTTTAAACTTGCAACAACATTTTCATGCGTGACACAGGATCGAAATGAAATGAAGAAATGTATCTTTTCTCTGGGCATTTATGACTCTCAATTTTTAGTTTAGTAAGAATGAGGCTCTGCTCTCCGTACAGAAAAATTTCTCCACACTCGTTGCATTTCATGTGCACCTTTGCAAGATATGGTCTCAAGTCCATCACAGCACTCGATGGAGATACAGGTCGTCCACCAGAAGATGTGCTGGCCACCTCTGATGGTAATAGCGTGGCCAGGGCTCTTGTCGATGCCTTTGGAAATTCAACAGGGTGCACTTGTTTGACATGCCGCACCATGGTATGTATGGAAAAGGAATATTTTTTTCTTGGATTTCCTCTTGAGAGAACCTTATTGCATATCGTGCAGGTAACTTTTGGCGCATTAACTTTCTTTTGTTCTTCAGGATAAGTGAAAAATTGCCAAATAAAAGATTCCTTTTTTCTTTTTAAAGGTAGTCGCTCATTTCCTTCAGATTCGGAAGATGAATGCGGGGCGGCAGCCATTTCAGCAAAGTCTTCCGAAGGATGTTGAACGTTGTTCTCTTTTGAGAGTACAAAAGATAGTGAGGGAAGTGGGTGGAGTCCTCCGTGTAAATTGCAGAATAGAAACTACTAAGAACCAATTGGAAGTGTTGTTTTCAAGTCACATGATTTCACATGCGCGTCTCAGGACGTGTACGCGGTGATAGTATCTAGTCACGTACGTCATTTGGAAGTAGCGGTCTAATTCAGCGAAGTTTCAAAACGTGAAAAGAAGTAAATTCAAACATATTCGGATTTAATATATCTTTTGAGCTCGATTCAAGCATACAATTGTTAAAGTATAAAACCTTTTATATATTTTTTTAAAATACCAAGGTGTGTACATTCGGTAACACACGAAAGTTTAAAAAGACATTCGGCTCCATTTAATGAAAATTTTCATAATATTAAAAAAGAAGCCTAGGTTTAGTCTCTTTGACGTATTATAAGTTCTTTGATGGGTCTATGAAGAAATTCAATAAGTTCAGATTGCAAAGTTTTCACGAAATATATAGGCGGGTGCGCGCAGTCGGTCGCGCACGAAAGCTTGGAAATGCGCTATCCATTTTATTGAGAACTGTTGCCGAGAGTGCGCACACCGGGTCGTGCACGAAAGTTTAGAAAGGCTATTTTTATTTATAGACAAATTTTAATGCGTTGAAAAAAAGGCAAGGTACAGACTTTCACAAAACAATTCTGACAGTAAAGAAAACTTTGTAATCCGATAAAAACATTTCTCGAAATTCTATGATAAAACTATAGAATACATTGAAAATATAGTTAATAATTCGCATTTAGAAAACCTTTGAAATTCACTGAAAAAACTATAGGTTTTAAACACTTTATAGTTAGGAAGTAGCCTTTAAAAAACCTATGAAATTCACTGAAAAAACCATTGGTTTTACACACGTTATAGTTAGGAAGTAGCCTTTAAAAAACCTATGAAATTCACTGAAAAACCATAGGTTTTACACACGTTATAGTTAGGAAGTAGCATTTAAAAAACCTATGAAATTCACTGAAAAAACCATAGGTTTTACACACGTTATAGTTAGGAACTAGCATTTACAAAACCTATGAAATTCACTGAAAAAACCATAGGTTTGACACCAGTTATAGTTAGCTGGAAATTTTACTGATATAAAACCAATGAAATTCCACGTTATAGTTAGTTGGACTCACTATAACTTGCGCGTGTAATGCACTGCTGATGACGTCACATATTACATCACTCATGACATCACTGATGACACCATCCTTGTGACACAGTGACAGACCTCCTTTCACTGTAATCTAACCCTTGAAACATATATTCAAAAATAGAAACTAAAATGTTCAAAAAAATGGAGATACTCATACCAGTTACAACAACAAATTCAATAATTCCACCATGTATATACACATGCAGTAATTCACCAACAGTTCTATATAGTCACTCATACATATATTCACTAATCATATGTAGTGATACACCTACACATCCTGTTACACACCGACAGTCATCCAAAAGTTATTCACACATATACTCACACATGCAAATAAACTATTAAACATCCATTTATTTGCATAAACAGCTATACACACACTACCACTTTACTTCTAAGGAAACTTGCACATATTTACTCTCTTAAAAAATCACTTATAGAAACACATACTAATTTAAACAGGAACTCTTACAATCCCTCACTCTCACATATACTCACTTATATACATCAATATTTACATATACTACATTAAAACATATGTAGTTACTGATAAAGACACTAATAAGACAGTCATTCACTCACTAACACAGACATATACACACTAATCCACCCATACAGTCCTGCACATATGCTGTCTTCAAAACACATACAAACAGAGACTCAGCAATTCGTGCATCTATGTAGTAAGTAATACCCCCACCAAACCATGCAAACACTCATACTGATACTAAGAAAAACATCTAATAACCTATATACATACACATGTAGCAACTCACCAACCCATGCAGGCACTTATACACAAAGTGAAACACTAATACATATATTTAAATATTTAAGCATTACTCAGTAATATATGTATTCACTAAGATATTCAATAATATATACATATATAACACATATTTATTTTGCAGAAAGACACACATTCACTGGATGGTGTCATTAGTGATGTCATGAGTGATGTAATATGTGACGTCATCAGCAGTGCATTACACGCGCAAGTTATAGTGAGTCCAACTAACTATAACGTGGAATTTCATTGGTTTTATATCAGTAAAATTTCCAGCTAACTATAACTGGTGTCAAACCTATGGTTTTTTCAGTGAATATATATATATATATATATATTCACTCAAAAAACTATAAGTTTTAGTGGTGTTATAGTTAGCTGGACATTTTACTCATACAAAACCATTGAAATTGCTCCTATATAGTTAGTTGTTTTAACTATATTTCGCGCACCCGCAATCCACTGCTGATGATGTCACATATTAGATCATTCATGACATGGTCAGTGACATCACTGATGACATCTCAAATGACATCACTAATGACATCACTGATGACATCATCCACGTGACAATCACATACACCTTTTCATACACTATTACAATTTTTCATCACTCTTTGCAAAATACAGAGTATCATATTTAAATCCATTGTCACAGCAATACAAGTATCTAAAAATCCACTCAGTGATTCATAGATGTATACACACATCTAATCACTTACCTATGGATTCACTCATACATGCTGTCAATGAACAATAGAACACTATCAAAAATACTTATACATCTATATCGACATTAAACAACAGCACGCATCCTATTCACATATGAAGTCATCCTACTCACTTATGCAAACAGTGGATCATACTTACATATTTACTTAGCAAAACACTTATACAAAAACCACTTCTTCTATTCATTTAGATAGTAAGTCATACTTAGTGAATTATAAAATCATTATTACAAGTATACAGTTATCCATACAGTCACTCACACAATAATTGTGTCTTATGTCTACTTATTTATATACAACTGACACATACACTGCCTTTTATCTTTCTAGTTTGTTGGACCTGTACCATTGAGAAATATATTTGCTCATCACCACACCCATAAAGATATTCACTCACCCAAACAACTGTTAGAACATGTAGTTTTAACTTCATAGATCTACTGAATCAACTATTCACACATCTTTGGACAGTCACACCCCCTCACCGAACCACACACTTTCACACTCCCATACAAATACTCAGTTAACTAATCAATAACTAATATAGACTTTCACATAGCTAGTAACCAACTGTAGAATCAGTTAACACAACAACTGACAAAGTGATACAGATATTCACACAGTTTAGTCACTATCCACTATATTTAGTGAGACATTATAAATTGGTCAAGTAAACAGTCAATTACACTGCTACTAAATCCTCCATCCAAATATTTATTTATATATATCCACTTATTCTTCAATGCAAATTGCTATATATATATAATGCATATTTAAATAACGAAGCAAACCACATGCACTGGATGATGTCATCAGTGATGTCATCAGTGATGTCATTTGAGATGTCATCAGTGATGTCACTGACCATGTCATGAATGATCTAATAAGTGACATCATCAGCAGTGGATTGCGGGTGCGCGAAATATAGTTAGTACAACTAACTATATAGGAGGAATTTCAATGGTTTTGTATGAGTAAAATGTCCAGCTAACTATAACACCAATAAAACTTATAGATTTTTGAGTGAATTTCAAAGGTTTTTTAAAAGCTAATTCCTAACTATATAACTCCTGAAACCTATGGTTTTTTCAGTGAATTTCAAAGTTTTTTTAAATGCTAATTCCTAACTATATAAGGCCTGAAACCTATGGTTTTTTCAGTGAATTTGCAAGGTTTTTTAAATGCTAATTCCTAACTATATAAGGCCTGAAACCTATGGTTTTTTCAGTGAATTTCAAAGGTTTTTTAAATGCTAATTCCTAACTATATAAGGCCTGAAACCTATGGTTTTTTCCGTGAATTTGCAAGGTTTTTTTAAATGCTAATTCCTAACTATATAAGGCCTGAAACCTATGTTTTTTTCAGTGAATTTCAAAGGTTTTTTAAATGCTAATTCCTAACTATATAAGGCCTGAAACCTATGGTTTTTAAGTGAATTCGCAAGGTTTTTTAAATGCTAATTCCTAACTATATAAGGCCTAAAACCTATGGTTTTTCACTGAATTCGCAAGGTTTTTTAAATGCTAATTCTATTAGCGGATAACGTTTTTATATATTAAAACGTTTTTTAAATCTCAAATGCCTGCTTTGCTAACAGAGTTTTTAAGCACAGGCTCTTTTGTCTCTGGTGGCCATCTTGGGAGACTGCATATCAGAATTTTTTTAATGAAATATAAGACGATTTGAGAAGTCACTCAAAATGTGCCCTAATTTTTCTTTCTTCAGCACTAATCATAATTTCTATGGCAAAATGAACCCCCTCATTTTGTTCCTTTGCAAATTAAATGTTTTAAGTGTTAACACTTTATTCCAATCAGATGACTTCAGGTGTGCCATACTTTTGTCATAAGGAAGACTGTTAGCGCTCTAGTTGTTCTTTAGAACACTCTGGGACATTCTGTCATTGGGCTACAGTTGGGCTACATCTGGCTGATATTTGGGCTACATTTGTTTTTTTTGTCGCTGGTGGCCATCTTTGGGCTACATTGGGCTACATTGGGCTACATTGGGCTACATTTGGGCTCTAACATATATATAGCCCAATGTAGCCCACTATATATTTTTTCAAAGTTAATTTTCGTAAAAACCACTGGAGCACATATCTTGAGACATAGCAAAGGCACATCGGGCTACCAGTCCCTACAATTTTGCCAAGTTTGGTGGAAAACCATTCAGCCGTTCGGGCTAAAAGTGAGTCCAACCGCCCTATGGAAATTAACATGGGGAAAACACGTTTTGGGACCCCCCTTTTATATCGGCCCCAGCTTGACGAATCCCCCCCAAACTTTCAGGGAAGGACCGGAGCGCTGTGAGGCAAAGTTAAGGAAAATTTCAGGAAGATTCCTCAACCGGCGCCAAAGTTATTCCCAATAGAAAGTTGCGATTTGCCTATGGAAAACAATCCTAACTATATATACCTACTGGCTATCGCAGTAGGTAATATATATATATATATATATATATATATATATATATATATATATATATACATATATATATATATATATATATATATTACCTATTGGTGGTCGCCAGTAGGTAGTTCTAGTTAGAACCTAGTTGCCATAGGAAAAGCATTTTTTGATTTGCTAATAACTTTGGCACCATTTGAAGAATCTTCATGGAAAACCTCCTCTCGCTTCAATAAAGGAAAGGAGAATTGCTTTTTGGCAAGGGAAGCTGCATGTTAGCAGCTCCCGTTGCCCAAAAGCAATGCCGGCGCTCGCATTGAGGCTCCCCCCCACAGCCCCCAACAGAGAGGCCAGGCCCCTACGGATGGGGTCCCCGAGACAAGAAGTGGCCTGGGAGGGGAGTCATACGGCCCCCTCCCCTTAAAAAAAAAAGTTATGTAGATATGGGCATGCCTCGGGGATGGGGTACCTGAGGCAAATGTAAATTAATGAAAGTGTCAGTTTTTTTTCAAAAAAGTTTGGAGTCGCGACCCTAGCCCGGCTTTCAGCGCCCCCCCTAGTGAGAACACAAAGGGTGTGCAGCTCTTAGCGTGGTCCTCTAGTGTGAATACAAAGGGTGCACAGCCCCCTAGTGTGAATGCACTGGGTGCGCAGCTCTCAGCGCGTCACTCGAGTACTTCTCAGGTCTTTAAAACACAGAGGGGCATATTCTCAAGGACACATTGCCGAGTTAACGGCACTTTATTGCAGCCAAAATGGTGATAAATTTAACACACCATTCACAAGCTGGTGCAAACAGCCCATATCACCAGTTTATCAGCAATAGAAGCCTCAAAAACATTGTCACTGATGACCCGGGCAAATATCGCTAATGAGATGCAGAGTAGGTGTTCCCATGCAAAAATCAGTGAACACATCACTTTGCAACTTTCTCAACGACCAGCAAGATCAGCAAAGAGAACACAAAACAGGCGATAAGGTGCGTTAGCACCAGAAAGTTTACACTTGCTCTGCCCTGGTGTGAAGTCGGACTGCAACCTGCAACATGAAAGGGACCCCAGCCCACAGCCACACCTGAACGACAACAGATGCCATGGAGCCAACGATCATGCAGCTCGGACACCAAAGAGTGCCTCGACACCCCCCAACACCACCCCCTTGTCCGCCATCCCCCCTGACCCCACCCCGACAAGCAAATGTGACAGCAACCTTCCGGAATCTGCAACGTAACAAATTGGCTGATGCCGCACAATTATACCAATCAAGATGCATGTGGGGATTGACAAATGAGAATCAAAGTCATCTATGGACTTACATATAAAACATTTTATTTAAACAAAACAACAAAATAAAAGTAGGTACAGCCATGGCGTGTCATCCCTCGGCAATCTGTGAATCACAGCCTGCAAGACAAAAAGCAAGATAAGATTGTGCGTCATGCGTCCATCAAAGGAGAGAGAGAGAGGGAGAAAGAGAGAAAGAGAGAAATAGTGAGAAAGAGAGGGAAAAGAGAGAAAGAGTGAGAGAGAGGAAGAGAGAGAGAAAGAGTGAGAAGGAGGAAGAGAGAGAGAGAAAAGGAGAAAGAGTAAGAGAGAGAGAGAAAGAGAGAGAGAAAGAGTGAGAAGGAGGAAGAGAGAGAAAGAGAGAAAGAGTGAAAGAGAGAGGAAAGAGTGTGAGAGTAAGCAAGAGAGAGAGAAAGAGTGAGAAAGAGAGGAAGAGAGAGAGAAAGAGAGAACGAGTGTCTGAGAGAGAAAGGAAGAGATGAGAGGGAGAGTGAGTGCCGACACTATGGACAAAACCCTCACAGCTCACCTTTCCGCCACTGGTGTGTCTACAACCACATGATGAGACATTCTGCAGCCCTCAAGCTCACTCATCTGAAACATAGTAGAGAATCAGTAACGGCAGAGTACATACAACTGCACACGTCTTCATCGCTGTCCAGCCCCTATGCACCCAGGCTGCTGCACCCCATCCACTCCTGCCACCCAGAAGTGTCTTTCTGACCCTGCTAACCCAGGCTGCTGCACCCCATCCACTCCCACCACCTAGAGGTGTCTGCCTGCCCCTGCGCACCCAGGCTGATGCATACCATCCTTTCCCACCACCCAGAGGTGTCTGCCCGCCCCTGCGCACCCAGGCTGCTGCACACCATCCACTCCCACTGCCCAGAGTTGACTGTCTGCCCCTGCATTCCCAGGTCCCACTGCTCACCTTTCCACCACTGTGTGTCTCCAACCACATGCCGGGACATACTGCAGCCCTCAAGATCACTCATCTGAAACAGTGTAGAATCAGTAATGGCAGAGTACATACAACTGCACAAGCCTTCATCGCTGTCCTGCCCCTGCACATCCAGCTGCTGCACACCATCCACTCCCACCGCCCAGAGGTGTCTGCCCGCCCCTGCGCACCAAGGCTGCTGCACCGCATCCACTCCCACTGCCCAGAGGTGTCTGCCAGCCCCTGCACACCCAGGCTGCTGCACACCATCCACTCCCAATGCTCAGATTTGACTGCATGCCACTGTGCAAACAAGCCTCTCTGCTCACCTTCCGCCACCAGCGTGTGTCCAAGAGGGCCCACCACGTGCTGAAGTGAGCTCCAAGGCCGGGTCCTGCATTCTTGGCAGCCAGAAGGTCACACATTTGATTCTTGGTCTTGATATTGCAATGGCCGAGAACATATCAATGCACCAGGCATCATCGCAGGCTGCAAATCCACTCAGCACTTAAGGTGCCGCTAACCCTGTGACACGCGAGCCAATGCCACGTGGTGGTAGGCCCACACTGTGAGCCACACTGTGGTCCAGCAGGGCTTACACAAAGCCTTACCAGTCAGGACCGCCAGGACGGGGCATCATCGCAGGCTGCACAACCGCTCAGCAATGATTGTGCCCCTACCACAGTGCATCAAAAGTCACCGACCCAGTGACGGTGTGCCTGTGCCGGATGCAGTGTGCCCGGTGCCACAAAGTCTTACACCCGCCAATCATGGTGCCTCTATGATTGTCTATCGTGGTGCGGCAGTCATCGTGTAAGCTCCAGCCCTGGGGACTGTGAGGTGGTAGTGCCCTAGGCCCAAATGCATATATGTGATGCACAGGGACACACCCAGACAGAGAGTGGAAATGGAATTCTGCTTGCCTTTTTATTGGCAGTGTCACGTGGCCTTTGACACCTGTGCTTGATGGGTGTGGTGTGGGTGTAAACCAGCCATGAGGAAGTGGCTGTGGCATACTGACAACTAGACCTGCGACTAGCAAATCACTAGAATGAAAACCTTGTCCCTGTAGTGTTGTTGTCCCTCCCTGTAAGGGTAGACGGAGTGGGCTGGCCTGCATATGCCAGTCCTGCGTGAGGCAGTGAACAATGACTCCGGAGCTCGGGCGTGGTTCCATCCTGGGCTGTATGAGGAATCAGCTGATGCGGGTGCCCTTATTGTAGTGCTGCTGCCACCCGCGCCAATGTGTCACCCTGTGACCAAAGTCCCATAACATGGCCAACATGGACAGTAGGGGGGAATCTCTGACCCTACATTCATCCATACTTCCACACATGAAAGATCGTGGACATGATACATCTGTGTGGATATGAATGTTTATTGCTCATTCAGTGGAGTGTTGCAGCTGTAGCAATACAGGGCCATACAAAGCCCAAATTTCAGTTTTTGGCACATGTAGGGCAGCCAATTAGAGCCATGCTCGTGCTCGGGGGTTAGGCTCCGCTAACATATGTATTTATCCAATCACTCCGAAAATCCCAAAGTACTTAGAAATTCACTATACACTCTCCTTGCAGTACTCTAGTGATCCAGGCTCTACCCATGTACTTATAAAATGGCCCAGACTTAGTTACAAAGCCAAAGTCTTCCCCACTGCCAGAGGTAACATGGTTGAGTGCATTGTCCACAGCACAATGTAATGTGGTAAGGCCCAGGGATATCATGCATACTAAATGAACATACAGACACAGTTAGATAGATAGTGGAACTGGGAACGGGCACGCTCAGCCCCTTTTTATTACCAGGGTCACATGTCCAGTGACATCTGTGCTGGATGTGTGTGGGGTGAATATATCAGTGAGTGGTAGGTGCTGGCGACAAGTACAACAGTAATCATCAGATCACACACAGAGATTCAATCATAAAGGGTCCATGACTTGTGCTGCACTAAGGTAGGGGCACCAGATGTGAAATAACACACAAAAGATGCTATTGTAAAGGGTCCATGACTTGGGGTGCACTGAGGTAGGGGGATCAGTAGCATTCAGCGTGTGCACAGCCAGCGATGATGCGTGGTGCAGGCGGGCCGCACGGGGAGCAATGTCTCTTGCCTACTGGACGGGGCAAAAGGGGGTGGTAATGGACGGAGCATCTGAACCAATCAAACACTCACACCCAGTCAAAAGATCTGGGTTTAATCCATCACTGTTCTTTAGCCCACTCTGCCACCCCAGTTCAGACATGGCTATATGCAAATCAGTCTGACCCTGTGCCTCATGGGAACCATCCAGCCCGAACTGCCATGCCATGCCTTCCCTGGACTGGAAACAAGCTTCCGAGGACCGGTTTCTGGCATTACAGCCGTCTTCAGCCCGGCTTGCTTGAATCCAGTGGCAAAGTGAGCAAGGGACTCACGTCTGAGCATACCCTGCCACACTTATGGCGGCCAAAAGCGGTACAAAAGGGGGTGGTAATGGACGGAGCATCTGAACCAATCAAACACTCACACCCAGTCAAAAGATCTGGGTTTAATCCATCACCGTTCTTTAGCCCACTCTGCCACCCCAGTTCAGACATGGCTATATGCAAATCAGTCTGACCCTGTGCCTCATGGGAACAGTTCTGCCCGAACTGCCAAGCCATGCCTTCCCTGGACCGGAAACAAGCTTCTGAAGACCAGTTTCTGGCATTCCAGCCGTCTTCAGCCCGGCTTGCTTGAATCCAGTGGCAAAGTGAGCAAGGGACTCACGTCTGAGCATACCCTGCCACACTTATGGCGGCCAAAAGCGGTACAAAAGGGGGTGGTAATGGACGGAGCATCTGAACCAATCAAACACTCACACCCAGTCAAAAGATCCGGGTTTAATCCATCACCGTTCTTTAGCCCACTCTGCCACCCCAGTTCAGACATGGCTATATGCATATCAGTCTGACCCTGTGCCTCATGGGAACAGTCCAGCCTGAACTGACAAGCCATGCCTTCCCTGGACCGGAAACAAGCTTCCGAGGACCGGTTTCTGGCATTACAGCAGTCTTCAGCCCGGCTTGCTTGAATCCAGTGGCAAAGTGAGCAAGGGACTCACGTCTGAGCATACCCTGCCACACTTATGGCGGCCAAAAGCGTTACAAAAGGCAGTGGTAATGGACGGAGCATCTGAACCAATCAAACACTCACACCCAGTCAAATGATCTGGGTTTAATCCATCACCGTTCTTTAGCCCACTCTGCCACCCCAGTTCAGACATGGCTATATGCAAATCAGTCTGACCCTGTGCCTCATGGGAACAGTTCTGCCCGAACTGCCAAGCCATGCCTTCCCTGGACCGGAAACAAGCTTCTGAAGACCAGTTTCTGGCATTCCAGCCGTCTTCAGCCCAGCTTGCTTGAATCCAGTGGCAAAGTGAGCAAGGGACTCACGTCTGAGCATACCCTGCCACACTTATGGCGGCCAAAAGCGGTACAAAAGGGGGTGGTAATGGACGGAGCATCTGAACCAATCAAACACTCACACCCAGTCAAAAGATCTGGGTTTAATCCATCACCGTTCTTTAGCCCACTCTGCCACCCCAGTTCAGACATGGCTATATGCAAATCAGTCTGACCCTGTGCCTCATGGTAACAGTCCAGACCGAACTGCCAAGCCATGCCTTCCCTGGACCGGAAACAAGCTTCCGAGGACCGGTTTCTGGCATTACAGCCGTCTTCAGCCCGGCTTGCTTGAATTCAGTGGAAAAGTGAGCATGGGACTCATGTCTGAGCATACCCTGCCACACTTATGGCGGACAAAAGCGGTACAAAAGGGGGTGGTAATGGACGGAGCATCTGAACCAATCAAACACTCACACCCAGTCAAAAGATCCGGGTTTAATCCATCACCGTTCTTTAGCCCACTCTGCCACCCCAGTTCAGACATGGCTATATGCATATCAGTCTGACCCTGTGCCTCATGGGAACAGTCCAGCCTGAACTGACAAGCCATGCCTTCCCTGGATCGGAAACAAGCTTCCGAGGACCGGTTTCTGGCATTACAGCAGTCTTCAGCCCGGCTTGCTTGAATCCAGTGGCAAAGTGAGCAAGGGACTCACGTCTGAGCATACCCTGCCACACTTATGGCGGCCAATAGCGTTACAAAAGGCAGTGGTAATGGACGGAGCATCTGAACCAATCAAACACTCACACCCAGTCAAAAAATCTGGGTTTAATCCATATTGTTGTTTAGCCCACTCTGTCACCCCAGTTCAGACATGGCTATATGCAAATCAGTCTGACCCTGTGCCTCATGGGAACAGTGCAGCCCGAACTGCCAAGCCAAGCCTTCCCTGGACTGGAAACAAGCTTCCGAGGACCGGTTTCAGGCATTACAGCCGTCTTCAGCCCGGCTTGCTTGAATCCAGTGGCAAAGTGAGCAAGGGACTCACGTCTGAGCATACCCTGCCACAATTATGGTGGCCAAAAGAGGTACAAAAGGGGGTGGTAATGGACAGAGCATCTGAACCAATCAAACACTCACACCCAGTCAAAAGATCTGGGTTTAATCCATCACCGTTC
The DNA here is from genome assembly GCF_964261635.1 of Lissotriton helveticus. NCBI lineage: Eukaryota > Metazoa > Chordata > Amphibia > Caudata > Salamandridae > Lissotriton > Lissotriton helveticus. Next base: position 569,394,849 of record NC_136071.1, on the reverse strand, counting down.
TTTAGCCCACTCTGCCACCCCAGTTCAGACATGGCTATATGCAAATCAGTCTGACCCTGTGCCTCATGGGATCAGTCCAGCCCGAACTGTCAAGCCATGCCTTCCCTGGACCGGAAACAATTTTCCGAGGACCGGTTTCTGGCATTACAGCCGTCTTCAGCCCGGCTTGTTGAATCCAGTGGCAAAGTGAGCAAGGGACTCACGTCTGAGCATACCCTGCCACAATTATGGCGGCCAAAAGCGCTACAAAAGGGGGTTGTAATGGACGGAGCATCTGAACCAATTAAACACTCACACCCAGTCAAAAGATCTGGGTTTAATCCATCACCGTTCTTTAGCCCACTCTGCCACCCCAGTTCAGACATGGCTATTTGCAAATCAGTCTGACCCTGTGCCTCATGGGAACAGCCCAGCTCGAACTGCCAAGCCATGCCTTCCCTGGACCGGAAACAAGCTTCCGAGGACCGGTTTCTGGCATTACAGCCGTCTTCAGCCCGGCTTGCTTGAATCCAGTGGCAAAGTGAGCAAGGGACTCACGTCTGAGCATACCCTGCCACACTTATGGCGGCCAAAAGCAGTACAAAAGGGAGTTGTAATGGACGGAGCATCTGAACCAATCAAACACTCACACCCTGTCAAAAAATCTGGGTTTAATTCATACTGTTGTTTAGCCCACTCTGTCACCCCAGTTCAGACATGGCTATATGCAAATCAGTCTGACCCTGTGCCTCATGGGAACAGTCCAGCCCGAACTGCCAAGCCATGCCTTCCCTGGACCGGAAACAAGCTTCCGAGGACCCGTTTCTGGCATTACAGCCGTCTTCAGCCCGGCTTGCTTGAATCCAGTGGCAAAGTGAGCAAGGGACTCACGTCTGAGCATACCCTGCCACACTTATGGCGGCCAAAAGCGGTACAAAAAAGGGGTGGTAATGGACGGAGCATCTGAACCAATCAAACACTCACACCCAGTCATAAGATCTGGGTTTAATCCATCACCTTTCTTCAGCCCACTCTGCCACCCCAGTTCAGACATGGCTATATGCAAATCAGTCTGACCCTGTGCCTCATGGGAACAGTCCAGCCCGAACTGCCAAGCCATGCCTTTCCCGGACCGGAAACAAGCTTCCGAGGACAGGTTTCTGGCATTACAACCGTCTTCAGCCCGGCTTGCTTGAATCCAGGGGCAAAGTGAGCAAGGGACTCACGTCTGAGCATACCCTGCCACACTTATGGCGGCCAAAAGCGGTACAAAAGGGGGTGGTAATGGACGGAGCATCTGAACCAATCAAACACTCACTCCCAGTCAAAAGATCTGGGTTTAATCCATCACCGTTCTTTAGCCCACTCTGCCACCGCAGTTAAGACATGGCTATATGCAAATCAGTCTGACCCTGTGCCTCATGGTAACAGTCCAGCCCGAACTGCCAAGCCATGCCTTCCCTGGACCGGAAACAAGCTTCCGAGGACCGGTTTCTGGCAATACAGCCGTCTTCAGCCCGGCTTGCTTGAATCCAGTGGCAAAGTGAGCAAGGGACTCACGTCTGAGCATACCCTGCCACACTTATGGCGGCCAAAAGCGGTACAAAAGGGGGTGGTAATGGACGGAGCATCTGAACCAATTAAACACTCACACCCAGTCAAAAGATCTGGGTTTAATCCATCACCGTTCTTTAGCCCACTCTGCCATCCCAGTGCAGACATGGCTATATGCATATCAGTCTGACCCTGTGCCTCATGGGAACAGTCCAGCCCGAACTGACAAGCCATGCCTTCCCTGGACCGGAAACAAGCTTCCGAGGACCGGTTTCTGGCATTACAGCAGTCTTCAGCCCGGCTTGCTTGAATCCAGTGGCAAAGTGAGCAAGGGACTCACGTCTGAGCATACCCTGCCACACTTATGGCTGCCAAAAGCGGTTCAAAAGGGAGTGGTAATGGACGGAGCATCTGAACCAATAAACACTCACACCCAGTCAAAAAATCTGGGTTTAATCCATATTGTTGTTTAGCCCACTCTGTCACCCCAGTTCAGACATGGCTATATGCAAATCAGTCTGACCCTGTGCCTCATGGGAACAGTCCAGCCCTAACTGCCAAGCCAAGCCTTCCCTGGACTAGAAACAAGCTTCCGAGGACCGGTTTCAGGCATTACAGCCGTCTTCAGCCCGGCTTGCTTGAATCCAGTGGCAAAGTGAGCAAGGGACTCACGTCTGAGCATATCCTGCCACACTTATGGCGGCCAAAAGCGGTACAAAAGGGGGTGGTAATGGACGGAGCATCTGAACCAATTAAACACTCACACCCAGTCAAAAGATCTGGGTTTAATCCATCACCGTTCTTTAGCCCACTCTGCCATCCCAGTTCAGACATGGCTATATGCATATCAGTCTGACCCTGTGCCTCATGGGAACAGTCCAGCCCGAACTGACAAGCCATGCCTTCCCTGGACCGGAAACAAGCTTCCGAGGACCGGTTTCTGGCATTACAGCAGTCTTCAGCCCGGCTTGCTTGAATCCAGTGGCAAAGTGAGCAAGGGACTCACGTCTGAGCATACCCTGCCACACTTATGGCTGCCAAAAGCGGTACAAAAGGGAGTGGTAATGGACGGAGCATCTGAACCAATAAAACACTCACACCCAGTCAAAAAATCTGGGTTTAATCCATATTGTTGTTTAGCCCACTCTGTCACCCCAGTTCAGACATGGCTATATGCAAATCAGTCTGACCCTGTGCCTCATGGGAACAGTCCAGCCCGAACTGCCAAGCCAAGCCTTCCCTGGACTGGAAACAAGCTTCCGAGGACCGGTTTTAGGCATTACAGCCGTGTTCAGCCCGGCTTGCTTGAATCCAGTGGCAAAGTGAGCAAGGGACTCACGTCTGAGCATACCCTGCCACAATTATGGCGGCTAAAAGAGGTACAAAAGGGGGTGGTAATGGACAGAGCATCTGAACCAATCAAACACTCACACCCAGTCAAAAGATCTGGGTTTAATCCATCACCGTTCTTTAGCCCACTCTGCCACCCCAGTTCAGACATGGCTATATGCAAATCAGTCTGACCCTGTGCCTCATGGGATCAGTCCAGCCCGAACTGCCAAGCCATGCCTTCCCTGGACCGGAAACAAGCTTCCGAGGACCGGTTTCTGGCATTACAGTCGTCTATAGCCCGGCTTGCTTGAATCCAGTGGCAAAGTGAGCAAGGGACTCACGTCTGAGCATACCCTGCCACACTTATGGCGGCCAAAAGCGCTACAATAGGGGGTTGTAATGGACGGAGCATCTGAACCAATTAAACACTCACACCCAGTCAAAAGATCTGGGTTTAATCCATCACCGTTCTTTAGCCCACTCTGCCACCCCAGTTCAGACATGGCTATTTGCAAATCAGTCTGACCCTGTGCCTCATGGGAACAGTCCAGCCCGAACTGCCAAGGCATGCCTTCCCTGGACCGGAAACAGGCTTCCGAGGACCGGTTTCTGGCATTACAGCCGTCTTCAGCCCGGCTTGCTTGAATCCAGTGGCAAAGTGAGCAAGGGACTCATGTCTGAGCATACCCTGCCACACTTATGGTGGCCAAAAGCGGTACAAAAGGGAGTTGTAATGGACGGAGCATCTGAACCAATCAAACACTCACACCCTGTCAAAAGATCTGGGTTTAATCCATCACCTTTCTTCAGCCCACTCTGCCACCCCAGTTCAGACATGGCTATATGCAAATCAGTCTGACCCTGTGCCTCATGGGAACAGTCCAGCCCGAACTGCCAAGCCATGACTTTCCCGGACCGGAAACAAGCTTCCGAGGACAGGTTTCTGGCATTACAGCCGTCTTCAGCCCGGCTTGCTTGAATCCAGTGGCAAAGTGAGCAAGGGACTCACGTCTGAGCATACCCTGCCACAATTATGGTGGCCAAAAGAGGTACAAAAGGGGGTGGTAATGGACAGAGCATCTGAACCAATCAAACACTCACACCCAGTCAAAAGATCTGGGTTTAATCCATCACCGTTCTTTAGCCCACTCTGCCACCCCAGTTCAGACATGGCTATATGCAAATCAGTCTGACCCTGTGCCTCATGGGATCAGTCCAGCCCGAACTGTCAAGCCATGCCTTCTCTGGACCGGAAACAAGCTTCCGAGGACCGGTTTCTGGCATTACAGCCGTCTTCAGCCCGGCTTGCTTGAATCCAGTGGCAAAGTGAGCAAGGGACTCATGTCTGAGCATACCCTGCCACACTTATTGCAGCCAAAAGCGGTACAAAAGGGAGTGGTAATGGACGGAGCATCTGAACCAATCAAACACTCACACCCAGTCAAAAAATCTGGGTTTAATCCATACTGTTGTTTAGCCCACTCTGTCACCCCAGTTCAGACATGGCTATATGCAAATCAGTCTGACCCTGTGCCACATGGGAACAGTCCAGCCCGAACTGCCGAGCCAAGCCTTCCCTGGACCGGAAACAAGCTTCCGAGGACCGGTTTCTGGCATTACAGCCGTCTTCAGCCCGGCTTGCTTGAATCCAGTGGCAAAGTGAGCAAGGGACTCACGTCTGAGCATACCCTGCCACACTTATGGCAGCCAAAAGCGGTACAAAAGGGGGTGGTAATGGACGGAGCATCTGAACCAATCAAACACTCACACCCAGTCAAAAGATCTGGGTTTAATCGATCACCGTTCTTTAGCCCACTCTGCCACCCCAGTTCAGACTTGGCTATATGCAAATCAGTCTGACCCTGTGCCTCATGGGAACAGTCCAGCCCAAAATGCCAAGCCAAGCCTTCCCTGGACCGGAAACAAGCTTCCGAGGACCGGTTTCTGGCATTACAGCCGTCTTCAGCCCGGCTTGCTTGAATCCAGTGGCAAAGTGAGCAAGGGACTCACGTCTGAGCATACCCTGCCACACTTATGGCGGCCAAAAGCAGTACAAAAGGGAGTTGTAATGGATGGAGCATCTGAACCAATCAAACACTCACATCCTGTCAAAAAATCTGGGTTTAATCCATACTGTTGTTTAGCCCACTCTGTCACCCCAGTTCAGACATGGCTATATGCAAATCAGTCTTACCCTGTGCCTCATGGGAACAGTCCAGCCCGAACTGCCAAGCCATGCCTTCCCTGGACCGGAAACAAGCTTCCGAGGACCGGTTTCTGGCATTACAGCCGTCTTCAGCACGGCTTGCTTGAATCCAGTGGCAAAGTGAGCAAGGGACTCACGTCTGAGCATACCCTGCCACACTTATGGCGGCAAAAGCGGTACAAAAAAGGGGTGGTAATGGACGGAGCATCTGAACCAATCAAACACTCACACCCAGTCATAAGATCTGGGTTTAATCCATCACCTTTCTTCAGCCCACTCTGCCACCCCAGTTCAGACATGGCTATATGCAAATCAGTCTGACCCTGTGCCTCATGGGAACAGTCCAGCCCGAACTGCCAAGCCATGCCTTTCCCGGACCGGAAACAAGCTTCCGAGGACAGGTTTCTGGCATTACAACCGTCTTCAGCCCGGCTTGCTTGAATCCAGGGGCAAAGTGAGCAAGGGACTCACATCTGAGCATACCCTGCCACACTTATGGCGGCCAAAAGCGGTACAAAAGGGGGTGGTAATGGATGGAGCATCTGAACCAATCAAACACTCACTCCCAGTCAAAAGATCTGGGTTTAATCCATCACCGTTCTTTAGCCCACTCTGCCACCGCATTTAAGACATGGCTATATGCAAATCAGTCTGACCCTGTGCCTCATGGTAACAGTCCAGCCCGAACTGCCAAGCCATGCCTTCCCTGGACCGGAAACAAGCTTCCGAGGACCGGTTTCTGGCAATACAGCCGTCTTCAGCCCGGCTTGCTTGAATCCAGTGGCAAAGTGAGCAAGGGACTCACGTCTGAGCATACCCTGCCACACTTATGGCGGCCAAAAGCGGTACAAAAGGGGGTGGTAATGGACGGAGCATCTGAACCAATTAAACACTCACACCCAGTCAAAAGATCTGGGTTTAATACATCACCGTTCTTTAGCCCACTCTGCCATCCCAGTGCAGACATGGCTATATGCATATCAGTCTGACCCTGTGCCTCATGGGAACAGTCCAGCCCGAACTGACAAGCCATGCCTTCCCTGGACCGGAAACAAGCTTCCGAGGACCGGTTTCTGGCATTACAGCAGTCTTCAGCCCGGCTTGCTTGAATCCAGTGGCAAAGTGAGCAAGGGACTCACGTCTGAGCATACCCTGCCACACTTATGGCTGCCAAAAGCGGTTCAAAAGGGAGTGGTAATGGACGGAGCATCTGAACCAATAAACACTCACACCCAGTCAAAAAATCTGGGTTTAATCCATATTGTTGTTTAGCCCACTCTGTCACCCCAGTTCAGACATGGCTATATGCAAATCAGTCTGACCCTGTGCCTCATGGGAACAGTCCAGCCCTAACTGCCAAGCCAAGCCTTCCCTGGACTAGAAACAAGCTTCCGAGGACCGGTTTCAGGCATTACAGCCGTCTTCAGCCCGGCTTGCTTGAATCCAGTGGCAAAGTGAGCAAGGGACTCACGTCTGAGCATACCCTGCCACACTTATGGCGGCAAAAAGCGGTACAAAAGGGGATGGTAATGGACGGAGCATCTGAACCAATTAAACACTCACACCCAGTCAAAAGATCTGGGTTTAATCCATCACCGTTCTTTAGCCCACTCTGCCATTCCAGTTCAGACATGGCTATATGCATATCAGTCTGACCCTGTGCCTCATGGGAACAGTCCAGCCCGAACTGACAAGCCATGCCTTCCCTGGACCGGAAACAAGCTTCCGAGGACCGGTTTCTGGCATTACAGCAGTCTTCAGCCCGGCTTGCTTGAATCCAGTGGCAAAGTGAGCAAGGGACTCACGTCTGAGCATACCCTGCCACACTTATGGCTGCCAAAAGCGGTACAAAAGGGAGTGGTAATGGACGGAGCATCTGAACCAATAAAACACTCACACTCAGTCAAAAAATCTGGGTTTAATCCATATTGTTGTTTAGCCCACTCTGTCACCCCAGTTCAGACATGGCTATATGCAAATCAGTCTGACCCTGTGCCTCATGGGAACAGTCCAGCCCGAACTGCCAAGCCAAGCCTTCCCTGGACTGGAAACAAGCTTCCGAGGACCGGTTTTAGGCATTACAGCCGTCTTCAGCCCGGCTTGCTTGAATCCAGTGGCAAAGTGAGCAAGGGACTCACGTCTGAGCATACCCTGCCACAATTATGGCGGCCAAAAGAGGTACAAAAGGGGGTGGTAATGGACAGAGCATCTGAACCAATCAAACACTCACACCCAGTCAAAAGATCTGGGTTTAATCCATCACCGTTCTTTAGCCCACTCTGCCACCCCAGTTCAGACATGGCTATATGCAAATCAGTCTGACCCTGTGCCTCATGGGATCAGTCCAGCCCGAACTGCCAAGCCATGCCTTCCCTGGACCGGAAACAAGCTTCCGAGGACCGGTTTCTGGCATTACAGCCGTCTATAGCCCGGCTTGCTTGAATCCAGTGGCAAAGTGAGCAAGGGACTCACGTCTGAGCATACCCTGCCACACTTATGGCGGCCAAAAGCGCTACAAAAGGGGGTTGTAATGGACGGAGCATCTGAACCAATTAAACACTCACACCCAGTCAAAAGATCTGGGTTTAATCCATCACCGTTCTTTAGCCCACTCTGCCACCCCAGTTCAGACATGGCTATTTGCAAATCAGTCTGACCCTGTGCCTCATGGGAACAGTCCAGCCCGAACTGCCAAGGCATGCCTTCCCTGGACCGGAAACAGGCTTCCGAGGACCGGTTTCTGGCATTACAGCCGTCTTCAGCCCGGCTTGCTTGAATCCAGTGGCAAAGTGAGCAAGGGACTCATGTCTGAGCATACCCTGCCACACTTATGGTGGCCAAAAGCGGTACAAAAGGGAGTTGTAATGGACGGAGCATCTGAACCAATCAAACACTCACACCCTGTCAAAAAATCTGGGTTTAATCCATACTGTTGTTTAGCCCACTCTGTCACCCCAGTTCAGACATGGCTATATGCAAATCAGTCTGACCCTGTGCCTCATGGGAACAGTCCAGCCCGAACTGCCAAGCCATGCCTTCCCTAGACCGGAAACAAGCTTCCGAGGACCGGTTTCTGGCATTACAGCCGTCTTCAGCCCGGCTTGCTTGAATCCAGTGGCAAAGTGAGCAAGGGACTCACGTCTGAGCATACCCTGCCACACTTATGGCGGCCAAAAGCGGTACAAAAAAGGGGTGGTAATGGATGGAGCATCTGAACCAATCAAACACTCACACCCAGTCAAAAGATCTGGGTTTAATCCATCACCTTTCTTCAGCCCACTCTGCCACCCCAGTTCAGACATGGCTATATGCAAATCAGTCTGACCCTGTGCCTCATGGGAACAGTCCAGCCCGAACTGCCAAGCCATGACTTTCCCGGACCGGAAACAAGCTTCCGAGGACAGGTTTCTGGCATTACAGCCGTCTTCAGCCCGGCTTGCTTGAATCCAGGGGCAAAGTGAGCAAGGGACTCACGTCTGAGCATACCCTGCCACACTTATGGCGGCCAAAAGCGGTACAAAAGGGGGTGGTAATGGACGGAGCATCTGAACCAATCCAACACTCACTCCCAGTCAAAAGATCTGGGTTTAATCCATCACCGTTCTTTAGCCCACTCTGCTACCCCAGTTAAGACATGGCTATATGCAAATCAGTCTGACCCTGTGCCTCATGGTAACAGTCCAGCCCGAACTGCCAAGCCATGCCTTCCCTGGACCGGAAACAAGCTTCCGAGGACCGGTTTCTGGCAATACAGCCGTCTTCAGCCCGGCTTGCTTGAATCCAGTGGCAAAGTGAGCAGGGGACTCACGTCTGAGCATACCCTGCCACACTTATGACGGCCAAAAGCGGTACAAAAGGGAGTGGTAATGGACGGAGCATCTGAACCAATAAACACTCACACCCAGTCAAAAAATCTGGGTTTAATCCATATTGTTGTTTAGCCCACTCTGTCACCCCAGTTCAGACATGGCTATATGCAAATCAGTCTGACCCTGTGCCTCATGGGAACAGTCCAGCCCGAACTGCCAAGCCAAGCCTTCCCTGGACTAGAAACAAGCTTCCGAGGACCGGTTTCAGGCATTACAGCCGTCTTCAGCCCGGCTTGCTTGAATCCAGTGGCAAAGTGAGCAAGGGACTCACGTCTGAGCATACCCTGCCACACTTATGGCGGCCAAAAGCGGTACAAAAGGGGGTGGTAATGGACGGAGCATCTGAACCAATTAAACACTCACACCCAGTCAAAAGATCTGGGTTTAATCCATCACCGTTCTTTAGCCCACTCTGCCATCCCAGTTCAGACATGGCTATATGCATATCAGTCTGACCCTGTGCCTCATGGGAACAGTCCAGCCCGAACTGACAAGACATGCCTTCCCTGGACCGGAAACAAGCTTCCGAGGACCGGTTTCTGGCATTACAGCAGTCTTCAGCCCGGCTTGCTTGAATCCAGTGGCAAAGTGAGCAAGGGACTCACGTCTGAGCATACCCTGCCACACTTATGGCTGCCAAAAGCGATACAAAAGGGAGTGGTAATGGACGGAGCATCTGAACCAATAAAACACTCACACCCCTTCAAAAAATCTGGGTTTAATCCATATTGTTGTTTAGCCCACTCTGTCACCCCAGTTCAGACATGGCTATATGCAAATCAGTCTGACCCTGTGCCTCATGGGAACAGTCCAGCCCGAACTGCCAAGCCAAGCCTTCCCTGGACTGGAAACAAGCTTCCGAGGACCGGTTTTAGGCATTACAGCCGTCTTCAGCCCGGCTTGCTTGAATCCAGTGGTAAAGTGAGCAAGGGACTCACGTCTGAGCATACCCTGCCACAATTATGGCGGCCAAAAGAGGTACAAAAGGGGGTGGTAATGGACAGAGCATCTGAACCAATCAAACACTCACACCAAGTCAAAAGATCTGGGTTTAATCCATCACCGTTCTTTAGCCCACTCTGCCACCCCAGTTCAGACATGGCTATATGCAAATCAGTCTGACCCTGTGCCTCATGGGATCAGTCCAGCCCGAACTGCCAAGCCATGCCTTCCCTGGACCGGAAACAAGCTTCCGAGGACCGGTTTCTGGCATTACAGCCGTCTATAGCCCGGCTTGCTTGAATCCAGTGGCAAAGTGAGCAAGGGACTCACGTCTGAGTATACCCTGCCACACTTATGGCGGCCAAAAGCGCTACAAAAGGGGGTTGTAATGGACGGAGCATCTGAACCAATTAAACACTCACACCCAGTCAAAAGATCTGGGTTTAATCCATCACCGTTCTTTAGCCCACTCTGCCACCCCAGTTCAGACATGGCTATTTGCAAATCAGTCTGACCCTGTGCCTCATGGGAACAGTCCAGCCCGAACTGCCAAGGCATGCCTTCCCTGGACCGGAAACAGGCTTCCGAGGACCGGTTTCTGGCATTACAGCCGTCTTCAGCCCGGCTTGCTTGAATCCAGTGGCAAAGTGAGCAAGGGACTCATGTCTGAGCATACCCTGCCACACTTATGGTGACCAAAAGCGGTACAAAAGGGAGTTGTAATGGACGGAGCATCTGAACCAATCAAACACTCACACCCTGTCAAAAAATCTGGGTTTAATCCATACTGTTGTTTAGCCCACTCTGTCACCCCAGTTCAGACATGGCTATATGCAAATCAGTCTGACCCTGTGCCTCATGGGAACAGTCCAGCCCGAACTGCCAAGCCATGCCTTCCCTGGACCGGAAACAAGCTTCCGAGGACCGGTTTCTGGCATTACAGCCGTCTTCAGCCCGGCTTGCTTGAATCCAGTGGCAAAGTGAGCAAGGGACTCACGTCTGAGCATACCCTGCCACACTTATGGCGGCCAAAAGCGGTACAAAAAAGGGGTGGTAATGGATGGAGCATCTGAACCAATCAAACACTCACACCCAGTCAAAAGATCTGGGTTTAATCCATCACCTTTCTTCAGCCCACTCTGCCACCCCAGTTCAGACATGGCTATATGCAAATCAGTCTGACCCTGTGCCTCATGGGAACAGTCCAGCCCGAACTGCCAAGCCATGACTTTCCCGGACCGGAAACAAGCTTCTGAGGACAGGTTTCTGGCATTACAGCCGTCTTCAGCCCGGCTTGCTTGAATCCAGGGGCAAAGTGAGCAAGGGACTCACGTCTGAGCATACCCTGCCACACTTATGGCGGCCAAAAGCGGTACAAAAGGGGGTGGTAATGGACGGACCATCTGAACCAATTAAACACTCACACCCAGTCAAAAGATCTGGGTTTAATCCATCACCGTTCTTTAGCCCACTCTGCTACCCCAGTTAAGACATGGCTATATGCAAATCAGTCTGACCCTGTGCCTCATGGTAACAGTCCAGCCCGAACTGCCATGCCATGCCTTCCCTGGACCGGAAACAAGCTTCCGAGGACCGGTTTCTGGCAATACAGCCGTCTGCAGCCCGGCTTGCTTGAATCCAGTGGCAAAGTGAGCAAGGGACTCACGTCTGAGCATACCCTGCCACACTTATGGTGGCCAAAAGCGGTACAAAAGGGGGTGGTAATGGACGGACCATCTGAACCAATTAAACACTCACACCCAGTCAAAAGATCTGGGTTTAATCCATCACCGTTCTTTAGCCCACTCTGCCATCCCAGTTCAGACATGGCTATATGCATATCAGTCTGACCCTGTGCCTCATGGGAACATTCCAGCCCGAACTGCCAAGCCAAGCCTTCCCTGGACTGGAAACAAGCTTCCGAGGACCGGTTTCAGGCATTACAGCCATCTTCAGTCCGGCTTGCTTGAATCCAGTGGCAAAGTGAGCAAGGGACTCACGTCTGAGCATACCCTGCCACAATTATGGCAGCCAAAAGAGGTACAAAAGGGGGTGGTAATGGACAGAGCATCTGAACCAATCAAACACTCACACCCAGTCAAAAGATCTGGGTTTAATCCATCACCGTTCTTTAGCCCACTCTGACACCCCAGTTCAGACATGGCTATATGCAAATCAGTCTGACCCTGTGCCTCATGGGATCAGTCCAGCCCGAACTGTCAAGCCATGCCTTCCCTGGACCGGAAACAAGCTTCCGAGGACCGGTTTCTGGCATTGCAGCCGTCTATAGCCCGGCTTGCTTGAATCCAGTGGCAAAGTGAGCAAGGGACTCACGTCTGAGCATACCTTGCCACACTTATGGCGGCCAAAAGCGCTACAAAAGGGGGTTTTAATGGACGGAGCATCGGAACCAATTAAACACTCACACCCAGTCAAAAGATCTGGGTTTAATCCATCACCGTTCTTTAGCCCACTCTGCCACCCCAGTTCAGACATGGCTATTTGCAAATCAGTCTGACCCTGTGCCTCATGGGAACAGTCCAGCCCGAACTGCCAAGCCATGCCTTCCCTGGACCGGAAACAGGCTTCTGAGGACCGGTTTCTGGCATTACAGCCGTCTTCAGCCGACTTACTTGAATCCAGTGGAAAAGTGAGCAAGGGACTCACGTCTGAGCATACCCTGCCACACTTATGGCGGCCAAAATCGGTACAAAAGGGGGTGGTAATGGACGGAGCATCTGAACCAATCAAACACTCACACCCAGTCAAAACATCTGGGTTTAATCCATCACCGTTCTTTAGCCCAATCTGCCACCCCAGTTCAGACATGGCTATATGCAAATTAGTCTGACCCTGTGCCTCATGGGAACTGTCCAGCCCGAACTGCCAAGCCATGCCTTCCCTGGACCGGAAACAAGCTTCCGAGGACCGGTTTCTTGCATTACAGCCGTCTTCAGCCCGGCTTGCTTGAATCCAGTGGCAAAGTGAGCAAGGGACTCATGTCTGAGCATACCCTGCCACACTTATGGTGGCCAAAAGCGGTACAAAAGAGGGTGGTAATGGACAGAGCATCTAAACCAATCAAACACTCACTCTCAGTCAAAAGATCTGAGTTTAATCCATCACCGTTCTTTAGCCCACTCTGCCACCCCAGTTCAGACATGGCTATATGCAAATCAGTCTGACCCTGTGCCTCATGGGAACAGTCCAACTAGAATTGACAAGCCAAGCCTTCCCTGGACCGGAACCAAGCTTCCGAGGACCGGTTTCTGGCATTACAGCCGTCTTCAGCCCGGCTTGCTTGAATCCAGTGGCAAAGTGAGCAAGGGACTCACGTCTGAGCATACTCTGCCACACTTATGGCGGCCAAAAGCGGTACAAAAAGGGGTGGTAATGGACGGAGCATCTGAACCAATCAAACACTCACACCCAGTCAAAAGGTTTGGGTTTAATCCATCACCGTTCTTTAGCCCACTCTGCGACCCCAGTTCAGACATGGCTATATGCAAATCAGTCTGACCCTGTGCCTCATGGGAACAGTCCAGCCCGAACTGCCAAGCCATGCCTTCCCCGGACCGGAAACAAGCTTCCGAGGACCGGTTTCTGGCATTACAGCCGTCTTCAGCCCGGCTTGCTTGAATCCAGTGGCAAAGTGAGCAAGGGACTCACGTCTGAGCATACCCTGCCACACTTATGGCGGCCAAAAGCAGTACAAAAGGGGGTGGTAATGGACGGAGCATCTGAACCAATCAAACACTCACACCCAGTCAAAAGATCTGGGTTTAATCCATCACCGTTCTTTAGCCCACTCTGCCACCCCAGTTCAGACATGGCTATATGCAAATCAGTCTGACCCTGTGCCTCATCATGGGAACAGTCCAGCCCGAACTGCAAAGCCAAGCCTTCCCTGGACCGGAAACAAGCCTCCGAGGACCGGTTTCTGGCATTACAGCCGTCTTCAGCCCGGCTTGCTTGAATCCAGTGGCAAAGTGAGCAAGGGACTCACGTCTGAGCATACCCTGCCACACTTATGGCGGCCAAAAGCGGTACAAAAGGGGGTGGCAATGGACGGAGCATCTGAACCAATCAAACACTCGCACCCAGTCAAAAGATCAGGGTTTAATCCATCACCGTTCTTTAGCCCACTCTGCCACCCCAGTTCAGACATGGCTATATGCAAATCAGTCTGACCCTGTGCCTCATGGGAACAGTCCAGCCCGAACTGCCAAGCCAAGCCTTCCCTGGACCGGAAACAAGCTTCCGAGGACCGGTTTCTGGCATTACAGCCGTCTTCAGCCCGGTTTGCTTGAATCCAGTGGCAAAGTGAGCAAGGGACTCATGTCTGAGCATACCCTGCCACACTTATGGCGGCCAAAAGCGGTACAAAAGGGGGTGGTAATGGACGGAGCATCTGAACCAATCAAACACTCACACCCAGTCAAAAGATCTGGGTTTAATCCATCACCGTTCTTTAGCCCACTCTGCCACCCCAGTTCAGACATGGCTATATGCAAATCAGTCTGACCCTGTGCCTCATGGGAACAGCCCAGCCCGAACTGCCAAGCCATGCCTTCCTTGGACCGGAACCAAGCTTCCGAGGACCGGTTTCTGGCATTACAGCCGTCTTCAGCCCGGATTGCTTGAATCCAGTGGCAAAGTGAGCAAGGGACTCACGTCTGAGCATACCCTGCCACACTTATGGTGGCCAAAAGCAGTACAAAAGGGGGTGGTAATGGACGGAGCATCTGAACCAATCAAACACTCACACCCAGTCAAAAGATCTGGGTTTAATCCATCACCGTTCTTTAGCCCACTCTGCCACCCCAGTTCAGACATGGCTATATGCAAATCAGTCTGAACCTGTGCCTCATGGGAACCGTCCAACCCGAACTGCCAAGCCATGCCTTCCCTGGACCGGAAACAAGCTTCCGAGGACCGGTTTCTGGCATTACAGCCGTCTTCAGCCCGGCTTGCTTGAATCCAGTGACAAAGTAAGCAAGGGACTCACGTCTGAGCATACCCTGCCACACTTATGGCGGCCAAAAGTGGTACAAAAGGGGGTGGTAATGGACGGAGCATCTGAACCAATCAAACACTCACACCCAGTCAAAAGATCTGGGTTTAATCCATCACCGTTCTTTAGCCCACTCTTCCACCCCAGTTCAGACATGGCTATATGCAAATCAGTCTGACCCTGTGCCTCATGGGAACAGTCCAGCCCGAACTGCAAAGCCAAGCCTTCCCTGGACCGGAAACAAGCCTCCGAGGACCGGTGTCTGGCATTACAGCCGTCTTCAGCCCGGCTTGCTTGAATCCAGTGGCAAAGTGAGCAAGGGACTCACGTCTGAGCATACCCTGCCACACTTATGGCAGCCAAAAGCGGTACAAAAGGGGGTGGTAATGGACGGAGCATCTGAACCAATCAAACACTCGCACCCAGTCAAAAGATCAGGGTTTAATCCATCACCGTTCTTTAGCCCACTCTGCCACCCCAGTTCAGACATGGCTATATGCAAATCAGTCTGACCCTGTGCCTCATGGGAACAGTCAAGCCCGAACTGCCAAGCCAAGCCTTCCCTGGACCGGAAACAAGCTTCCGAGGACCGGTTTCTGGCATTACAGCCGTCTTCAGCCCGGTTTGCTTGAATCCAGTGGCAAAGTGAGCAAGGGACTCATGTCTGAGCATACCCTGCCACACTTATGGCGGCCAAAAGCGGTACAAAAGGGGGTGGTAATGGACGGAGCATCTGAACCAATCAAACACTCACACCCAGTCAAAAGATCTGGGTTTAATCCATCACCGTTCTTTAGCCCACTCTGCCACCCCAGTTCAGACATGGCTATATGCAAATCAGTCTGACCCTGTGCCTCATGGGAACAGCCCAGCCCGAACTGCCAAGCCATGCCTTGCTTGGACCGGAACCAAGCTTCCGAGGACCGGTTTCTGGCATTACAGCCGTCTTCAGACCAGCGTGCTTGAATTCAGTGGCAAAGTGAGCAAGGGACTCACGTCTGAGCATACCCTGCCACACTTATGGTGGCCAAAAGCGGTACAAAAGGGAGTGGTAATGGACGGAGCATCTGAACCAATCAAACACTCACACCCAGTCAAAAAATCTGGGTTTAATCCATACTGTTGTTTAGCCCACTCTGTCACCCCAGTTCAGACATGGCTATATGCAAATCAGTCTGACCCTGTGCCTCATGGGAACAGTGTAGCCCGAACTGCCAAGCCAATACTTCCCTGGACCAGAAACAAGCTTCCGAGGTCCGGTTTCTGGCATTACAGCCGTCTTCAGCCCGGCTTGCTTGAATCCAGTGGCAAAGTGAACAAGGGACTTACGTCTGAGCATACCCTGCCACAATTATGGCGGCTAAAAGAGGTACAAAAGGGGGTGGTAATGGACGGAGCATCTGAACCAATCAAACACTCACACCCAGTCAAAAAATCTGGGTTTAATCCATACTGTTGTTTAGCCCACTCTGTCACCCCAGTTCAGACATGGCTATATGCAAATCAGTCTGACCCTGTGCCTCATGGGAACAGTCCAGCCCGAACTGCAAAGCCAAGCCTTCCCTGGACCGGAAACAAGCCTCCGAGGACCGGTTTCTGGCATTACAGCCGTCTTCAGCCCGGCTTGCTTGAATCCAGTGGCAAAGTGAGCAAGGGACTCACGTCTGAGCATACCCTGCCACACTTATGGCGGCCAAAAGCGGTACAAAAGGGGGTGGTAATGGACGGAGCATCTGAACCAATCAAACACTCACACCCAGTCAAAAGATCAGGGTTTAATCCATCACCGTTCTTTAGCCCACTCTGCCACCCCAGTTCAGACATGGCTATATGCAAATCAGTCTGACCCTGTGCCTCATGGGAACAGTCCAGCCCGAACTGCCAAGCCAAGCCTTCCCTGGACCGGAAACAAGCTTCCGAGGACCGGTTTCTGGCATTACAGCCGTCTTCAGCCCGGTTTGCTTGAATCCAGTGGCAAAGTGAGCAAGGGACTCATGTCTGAGCATACCCTGCCACACTTATGGCGGCCAAAAGCGGTACAAAAGGGGGTGGTAATGGACGGAGCATCTGAACCAATCAAACACTCACACCCAGTCAAAAGATCTGGGTTTAATCCATCACCGTTCTTTAGCCCACTCTGCCACCCCAGTTCAGACATGGCTATATGCAAATCAGTCTGACCCTGTGCATCATGGGAATAGTCCAGCCCGAACTGCCAAGCCATGCCTTCCCTGGACCGGAACCAAGCTTCCGAGGACCGGTTTCTGGCATTACAGCCGTCTTCAGCCCAGCGTGCTTGAATTCAGTTGCAAAGTGAGCAAGGGACTCACGTCTGAGCATACCCTGCCACACTTATGGTGGCCAAAAGTGGTACAAAAGGGGGTGGTAATGGACGGAGCATCTGAACCAATCAAACACTCACTCCCAGTCAAAAGATCTGGGTTTAATCCATCACCGTTCTTTAGCCCACTCTGCCACCCCAGTTCAGACATGGCTATATGCAAATCAGTCTGACCCTGTGCCTCATGGGAACAGTCCAGCCCGAACTGCCAAGCCATGCCTTCCCTGGACCGGAACCAAGCTTCCGAGGACCGGTTTCTGGCATTACAGCCGTCTTCAGACCAGCGTGCTTGAATTCAGTGGCAAAGTGAGCAAGGGACTCACGTCTGAGCATACCCTGCCACACTTATGGTGGCCAAAAGTGGTACAAAAGGGGGTGGTAATGGACGGAGCATCTGAACCAATCAAACACTCACTCCCAGTCAAAAGATCTGGGTTTAATCCACCACCGTTCTTTAGCCCACTCTGCCACCCCAGTTCAGACATGGCTATATGCAAATCAGTCTGACCCTGTGCCTCATGGGAACAGTCCAGCCCGAACTGCCAGTCATGCCTTCCCTGGACCGGAAACAAGCTTCCGAGGACCGGTTTCTGGCATTACAGCGGTCTTCAGCCCGGCTTGCTTGAATCCAGTGGCAAAGTGAGCAAGGGACTCACGTCTGAGCATACCCTGCCACACTAATGGTGGCCAAAAGCGGTACAAAAGGGAGTGGTAATGGACGGAGCATCTGAACCAATCAAACACTCACACCCAGTCAAAAGATCTGGGTTTAATCCATCACCATTCTTTAGCCCACTCAGCCACCCCAGTTCAGACATGGCTATGTGCAAATCAGTCTGACCCTGTGCCTCATGGGAACAGTCCAGCCCGAACTGCCAAGCCATGCCTTCCCTGGACTGGAAACAAGCTTCCGAGGACCGGTTTCTGGCATTACAGCCGTCTTCAGCCCGGATTGCTTGAATCCAGTGGCAAAGTGAGCAAGGGACTCATGTCTGAGCATACCCTGCCACACATATGGCGGCCAAAAGCGGTACAAAAGGGAGTGGTAATGGACGGAGCATCTGAACCAATCAAACACTCACACCCAGTCAAAAGATCTGGGTTTAATCCATCACCATTCTTTAGCCCACTCAGCCACCCCAGTTCAGACATGGCTATATGCAAATCAGTCTGACCCTGTGCCTCATGGGAACAGCCCAGCCCGAACTGCCAAGCCATGCCTTCCTTGGACCGGAACCAAGCTTCCGAGGACCGGTTTCTGGCATTACAGCCGTCTTCAGCCCGGATTGCTTGAATCCAGTGGCAAAGTGAGCAAGGGACTCACGTCTGAGCATACCCTGCCACACTTATGGCGGCCAAAAGCAGTACAAAAGGGGGTGGTAATGGACGGAGCATCTGAACCAATCAAACACTCACACCCAGTCAAAAGATCTGGGTTTAATCCATCACCGTTCTTTAGCCCACTCTGCCACCCCAGTTCAGACATGGCTATATGCAAATCAGTCTGAACCTGTGCCTCATGGGAACCGTCCAACCCGAACTGCCAAGCCATGCCTTCCCTGGACCGGAAACAAGCTTCCGAGGACCGGTTTCTGGCATTACAGCCGTCTTCAGCCCGGCTTGCTTGAATCCAGTGACAAAGTAAGCAAGGGACTCACGTCTGAGCATACCCTGCCACACTTATGGCGGCCAAAAGTGGTACAAAAGGGGGTGGTAATGGACGGAGCATCTGAACCAATCAAACACTCACACCCAGTCAAAAGATCTGGGTTTAATCCATCACCGTTCTTTAGCCCACTCTGCCACCCCAGTTCAGACATGGCTATATGCAAATCAGTCTGACCCTGTGCCTCATGGGAACAGTCCAGCCCGAACTGCAAAGCCAAGCCTTCCCTGGACCGGAAACAAGCCTCCGAGGACCGGTGTCTGGCATTACAGCCGTCTTCAGCCCGGCTTGCTTGAATCCAGTGGCAAAGTGAGCAAGGGACTCACGTCTGAGCATACCCTGCCACACTTATGGCAGCCAAAAGCGGTACAAAAGGGGGTGGTAATGGACGGAGCATCTGAACCAATCAAACACTCGCACCCAGTCAAAAGATCAGGGTTTAATCCATCACCGTTCTTTAGCCCACTCTGCCACCCCAGTTCAGACATGGCTATATGCAAATCAGTCTGACCCTGTGCCTCATGGGAACAGTCAAGCCCGAACTGCCAAGCCAAGCCTTCCCTGGACCGGAAACAAGCTTCCGAGGACCGGTTTCTGGCATTACAGCCGTCTTCAGCCCGGTTTGCTTGAATCCAGTGGCAAAGTGAGCAAGGGACTCATGTCTGAGCATACCCTGCCACACTTATGGCGGCCAAAAGCGGTACAAAAGGGGGTGGTAATGGACGGAGCATCTGAACCAATCAAACACTCACACCCAGTCAAAAGATCTGGGTTTAATCCATCACCGTTCTTTAGCCCACTCTGCCACCCCAGTTCAGACATGGCTATATGCAAATCAGTCTGACCCTGTGCCTCATGGGAACAGCCCAGCCCGAACTGCCAAGCCATGCCTTCCTTGGACCGGAACCAAGCTTCCGAGGACCGGTTTCTGGCATTACAGCCGTCTTCAGACCAGCGTGCTTGAATTCAGTGGCAAAGTGAGCAAGGGACTCACGTCTGAGCATACCCTGCCACACTTATGGTGGCCAAAAGTGGTACAAAAGGGGGTGGTAATGGACGGAGCATCTGAACCAATCAAACACTCACTCCCAGTCAAAAGATCTGGGTTTAATCCATCACTGTTCTGTAGCCCACTCTGCCACCCCAGTTCAGACATGGCTATATGCAAATCAGTCTGACCCTGTGCCTCATGGGAACAGTCCAGCCCGAACTGCCAAGTCATGCCTTCCCTGGACCGGAAACAAGCTTCCGAGGACCGGTTTCTGGCATTACAGCGGTCTTCAGCCCGGCTTGCTTGAATCCAGTGGCAAAGTGAGCAAGGGACTCATGTCTGAGCATACCCTGCCACACATATGGCGGCCAAAAGCGGTACAAAAGGGAGTGGTAATGGACGGAGCATCTGAACCAATCAAACACTCACACCCAGTCAAAAAATCTGGGTTTAATCCATACTGTTGTTTAGCCCACTCTGTCACCCCAGTTCAGACATGGCTATATGCAAATCAGTCTGACCCTGTGCCTCATGGGAACAGTGTAGCCCGAACTGCCAAGCCAATACTTCCCTGGACCAGAAACAAGCTTCCGAGGTCCGGTTTCTGGCATTACAGCCGTCTTCAGCCCGGCTTGCTTGAATCCAGTGGCAAAGTGAACAAGGGACTCACGTCTGAGCATACCCTGCCACAATTATGGCGGCTAAAAGAGGTACAAAAGGGGGTGGTAATGGACGGAGCATCTGAACCAATCAAACACTCACACCCAGTCAAAAAATCTGGGTTTAATCCATACTGTTGTTTAGCCCACTCTGTCACCCCAGTTCAGACATGGCTATATGCAAATCAGTCTGACCCTGTGCCTCATGGGAACAGTCCAGCCCGAACTGCAAAGCCAAGCCTTCCCTGGACCGGAAACAAGCCTCCGAGGACCGGTTTCTGGCATTACAGCCGTCTTCAGCCCGGCTTGCTTGAATCCAGTGGCAAAGTGAGCAAGGGACTCACGTCTGAGCATACCCTGCCACACTTATGGCGGCCAAAAGCGGTACAAAAGGGGGTGGTAATGGACGGAGCATCTGAACCAATCAAACACTCACACCCAGTCAAAAGATCAGGGTTTAATCCATCACCGTTCTTTAGCCCACTCTGCCACCCCAGTTCAGACATGGCTATATGCAAATCAGTCTGACCCTGTGCCTCATGGGAACAGTCCAGCCCGAACTGCCAAGCCAAGCCTTCCCTGGACCGGAAACAAGCTTCCGAGGACCGGTTTCTGGCATTACAGCCGTCTTCAGCCCGGTTTGCTTGAATCCAGTGGCAAAGTGAGCAAGGGACTCATGTCTGAGCATACCCTGCCACACTTATGGCGGCCAAAAGCGGTACAAAAGGGGGTGGTAATGGACGGAGCATCTGAACCAATCAAACACTCACACCCAGTCAAAAGATCTGGGTTTAATCCATCACCGTTCTTTAGCCCACTCTGCCACCCCAGTTCAGACATGGCTATATGCAAATCAGTCTGACCCTGTGCATCATGGGAATAGTCCAGCCCGAACTGCCAAGCCATGCCTTCCCTGGACCGGAACCAAGCTTCCGAGGACCGGTTTCTGGCATTACAGCCGTCTTCAGCCCAGCGTGCTTGAATTCAGTTGCAAAGTGAGCAAGGGACTCACGTCTGAGCATACCCTGCCACACTTATGGTGGCCAAAAGTGGTACAAAAGGGGGTGGTAATGGACGGAGCATCTGAACCAATCAAACACTCACTCCCAGTCAAAAGATCTGGGTTTAATCCATCACCGTTCTTTAGCCCACTCTGCCACCCCAGTTCAGACATGGCTATATGCAAATCAGTCTGACCCTGTGCCTCATGGGAACAGTCCAGCCCGAACTGCCAAGCCATGCCTTCCCTGGACCGGAACCAAGCTTCCGAGGACCGGTTTCTGGCATTACAGCCGTCTTCAGACCAGCGTGCTTGAATTCAGTGGCAAAGTGAGCAAGGGACTCACGTCTGAGCATACCCTGCCACACTTATGGTGGCCAAAAGTGGTACAAAAGGGGGTGGTAATGGACGGAGTATCTGAACCAATCAAACACTCACTCCCAGTCAAAAGATCTGGGTTTAATCCACCACCGTTCTTTAGCCCACTCTGCCACCCCAGTTCAGACATGGCTATATGCAAATCAGTCTGACCCTGTGCCTCATGGGAACAGTCCAGCCCGAACTGCCAGTCATGCCTTCCCTGGACCGGAAACAAGCTTCCGAGGACCGGTTTCTGGCATTACAGCGGTCTTCAGCCCGGCTTGCTTGAATCCAGTGGCAAAGTGAGCAAGGGACTCACGTCTGAGCATACCCTGCCACACTAATGGTGGCCAAAAGCGGTACAAAAGGGAGTGGTAATGGACGGAGCATCTGAACCAATCAAACACTCACACCCAGTCAAAAGATCTGGGTTTAATCCATCACCATTCTTTAGCCCACTCAGCCACCCCAGTTCAGACATGGCTATGTGCAAATCAGTCTGACCCTGTGCCTCATGGGAACAGTCCAGCCCGAACTGCCAAGCCATGCCTTCCCTGGACTGGAAACAAGCTTCCGAGGACCGGTTTCTGGCATTACAGCCGTCTTCAGCCCGGATTGCTTGAATCCAGTGGCAAAGTGAGCAAGGGACTCATGTCTGAGCATACCCTGCCACACATATGGCGGCCAAAAGCGGTACAAAAGGGAGTGGTAATGGACGGAGCATTTGAACCAATCAAACACTCACACCCAGTCAAAAAATCTGGGTTTAATCCATACTGTTGTTTAGCCCACTCTGTCACCCCAGTTCAGACATGGCTATATGCAAATCAGTCTGACCCTGTGCCTCATGGGAACAGTGTAGCCCGAACTGCCAAGCCAATACTTCCCTGGACCAGAAACAAGCTTCCGAGGTCCGGTTTCTGGCATTACAGCCGTCTTCAGCCCGGCTTGCTTGAATCCAGTGGCAAAGTGAACAAGGGACTCACGTCTGAGCATACCCTGCCACAATTATGGCGGCTAAAAGAGGTACAAAAGGGGGTGGTAATGGACGGAGCATCTGAACCAATCAAACACTCACACCCAGTCAAAAAATCTGGGTTTAATCCATACTGTTGTTTAGCCCACTCTGTCACCCCAGTTCAGACATGGCTATATGCAAATCAGTCTGACCCTGTGCCTCATGGGAACAGTCCAGCCCGAACTGCAAAGCCAAGCCTTCCCTGGACCGGAAACAAGCCTCCGAGGACCGGTTTCTGGCATTACAGCCGTCTTCAGCCCGGCTTGCTTGAATCCAGTGGCAAAGTGAGCAAGGGACTCACGTCTGAGCATACCCTGCCACACTTATGGCGGCCAAAAGCGGTACAAAAGGGGGTGGTAATGGACGGAGCATCTGAACCAATCAAACACTCACACCCAGTCAAAAGATCAGGGTTTAATCCATCACCGTTCTTTAGCCCACTCTGCCACCCCAGTTCAGACATGGCTATATGCAAATCAGTCTGACCCTGTGCCTCATGGGAACAGTCCAGCCCGAACTGCCAAGCCAAGCCTTCCCTGGACCGGAAACAAGCTTCCGAGGACCGGTTTCTGGCATTACAGCCGTCTTCAGCCCGGTTTGCTTGAATCCAGTGGCAAAGTGAGCAAGGGACTCATGTCTGATCATACCCTGCCACACTTATGGCGGCCAAAAGCGGTACAAAAGGGGGTGGTAATGGACGGAGCATCTGAACCAATCAAACACTCACACCCAGTCAAAAGATCTGGGTTTAATCCATCACCGTTCTTTAGCCCACTCTGCCACCCCAGTTCAGACATGGCTATATGCAAATCAGTCTGACCCTGTGCATCATGGGAATAGTCCAGCCCGAACTGCCAAGCCATGCCTTCCCTGGACCGGAACCAAGCTTCCGAGGACCGGTTTCTGGCATTACAGCCGTCTTCAGCCCAGCGTGCTTGAATTCAGTTGCAAAGTGAGCAAGGGACTCACGTCTGAGCATACCCTGCCACACTTCTGGTGGCCAAAAGTGGTACAAAAGGGGGTGGTAATGGACGGAGCATCTGAACCAATCAAACACTCACTCCCAGTCAAAAGATCTGGGTTTAATCCATCACCGTTCTTTAGCCCACTCTGCCACCCCAGTTCAGACATGGCTATATGCAAATCAGTCTGACCCTGTGCCTAATGTAAACAGTCCAGCCCGAACTGCCAAGCCATGCCTTCCCTGGACCGGAACCAAGCTTCCGAGGACCGGTTTCTGGCATTACAGCCGTCTTCAGACCAGCGTGCTTGAATTCAGTGGCAAAGTGAGCAAGGGACTCACGTCTGAGCATACCCTGCCACACTTATGGTGGCCAAAAGTGGTACAAAAGGGGGTGGTAATGGACGGAGCATCTGAACCAATCAAACACTCACTCCCAGTCAAAAGATCTGGGTTTAATCCATCACCGTTCTTTAGCCCACTCTGCCACCCCAGTTCAGACATGGCTATATGCAAATCAGTCTGACCCTGTGCCTCATGGGAACAGTCCAGCCCGAACTGCCAGTCATGCCTTCCCTGGACCGGAAACAAGCTTCCGAGGACCGGTTTCTGGCATTACAGCGGTCTTCAGCCCGGCTTGCTTGAATCCAGTGGCAAAGTGAGCAAGGGACTCACGTCTGAGCATACCCTGCCACACTAATGGTGGCCAAAAGTGGTACAAAAGGGAGTGGTAATGGACGGAGCATCTGAACCAATCAAACACTCACACCCAGTCAAAAGATCTGGGTTTAATCCATCACCGTTCTTTAGCCCACTCTGCCACCCCAGTTCAGACATGGCTATGTGCAAATCAGTCTGACCCTGTGCCTCATGGGAACAGTCCAGCCCGAACTGCCAGTCATGCCTTCCCTGGACCGGAAACAAGCTTCCGAGGACCGGTTTCTGGCATTACAGCGGTCTTCAGCCCGGCTTGCTTGAATCCAGTGGCAAAGTGAGCAAGGGACTCACGTCTGAGCATACCCTGCCACACTAATGGTGGCCAAAAGCGGTACAAAAGGGAGTGGTAATGGACGGAGCATCTGAACCAATCAAACACTCACACCCAGTCAAAAGATCTGGGTTTAATCCATCACCATTCTTTAGCCCACTCAGCCACCCGAGTTCAGACATGGCTATGTGCAAATCAGTCTGACCCTGTGCCTCATGGGAACAGTCCAGCCCGAACTGCCAAGCCATGCCTTCCCTGGACTGGAAACAAGCTTCCGAGGACCGGTTTCTGGCATTACAGCCGTCTTCAGCCCGGATTGCTTGAATCCAGTGGCAAAGTGAGCAAGGGACTCATGTCTGAGCATACCCTGCCACACATATGGCGGCCAAAAGCGGTACAAAAGGGAGTGGTAATGGACGGAGCATCTGAACCAATCAAACACTCACACCCAGTCAAAAAATCTGGGTTTAATCCATACTGTTGTTTAGCCCACTCTGTCACCCCAGTTCAGACATGGCTATATGCAAATCAGTCTGACCCTGTGCCTCATGGGAACAGTGTAGCCCGAACTGCCAAGCCAATACTTCCCTGGACCAGAAACAAGCTTCCGAGGTCCGGTTTCTGGCATTACAGCCGTCTTCAGCCCGGCTTGCTTGAATCCAGTGGCAAAGTGAACAAGGGACTCACGTCTGAGCATACCCTGCCACAATTATGGCGGCTAAAAGAGGTACAAAAGGGGGTGGTAATGGACGGAGCATCTGAACCAATCAAACACTCACACCCAGTCAAAAAATCTGGGTTTAATCCATACTGTTGTTTAGCCCACTCTGTCACCCCAGTTCAGACATGGCTATATGCAAATCAGTCTGACCCTGTGCCTCATGGGAACAGTCCAGCCGAACTGCAAAGCCAAGCCTTCCCTGGACCGGAAACAAGCCTCTGAGGACCGGTTTCTGGCATTACAGCCGTCTTCAGCCCGGTTTGCTTGAATCCAGTGGCAAAGTGAGCAAGGGACTCATGTCTGAGCATACCCTGCCACACTTATGGCGGCCAAAAGCGGTACAAAAGGGGGTGGTAATGGACGGAGCATCTGAACCAATCAAACACTCACACCCAGTCAAAAGATCAGGGTTTAATCCATCACCGTTCTTTAGCCCACTCTGCCACCCCAGTTCAGACATGGCTATATGCAAATCAGTCTGACCCTGTGCCTCATGGGAACAGTCCAGCCCGAACTGCCAAGCCAAGCCTTCCCTGGACCGGAAACAAGCTTCCGAGGACCGGTTTCTGGCATTACAGCCGTCTTCAGCCCGGTTTGCTTGAATCCAGTGGCAAAGTGAGCAAGGGACTCATGTCTGAGCATACCCTGCCACACTTATGGCGGCCAAAAGCGGTACAAAAGGGGGTGGTAATGGACGGAGCATCTGAACCAATCAAACACTCACACCCAGTCAAAAGATCTGGGTTTAATCCATCACCGTTCTTTAGCCCACTCTGCCACCCCAGTTCAGACATGGCTATATGCAAATCAGTCTGACCCTGTGCATCATGGGAATAGTCCAGCCCGAACTGCCAAGCCATGCCTTCCCTGGACCGGAACCAAGCTTCCGAGGACCGGTTTCTGGCATTACAGCCGTCTTCAGCCCAGCGTGCTTGAATTCAGTTGCAAAGTGAGCAAGGGACTCACGTCTGAGCATACCCTGCCACACTTATGGTGGCCAAAAGTGGTACAAAAGGGGGTGGTAATGGACGGAGCATCTGAACCAATCAAACACTCACTCCCAGTCAAAAGATCTGGGTTTAATCCATCACCGTTCTTTAGCCCACTCTGCCACCCCAGTTCAGACATGGCTATATGCAAATCAGTCTGACCCTGTGCCTCATGGGAACAGTCCAGCCCGAACTGCCAAGCCATGCCTTCCCTGGACCGGAACCAAGCTTCCGAGGACCGGTTTCTGGCATTACAGCCGTCTTCAGACCAGCGTGCTTGAATTCAGTGGCAAAGTGAGCAAGGGACTCACGTCTGAGCATACCCTGCCACACTTATGGTGGCCAAAAGTGGTACAAAAGGGGGTGGTAATGGACGGAGCATCTGAACCAATCAAACACTCACTCCCAGTCAAAAGATCTGGGTTTAATCCACCACCGTTCTTTAGCCCACTCTGCCACCCCAGTTCAGACATGGCTATATGCAAATCAGTCTGACCCTGTGCCTCATGGGAACAGTCCAGCCCGAACTGCCAGTCATGCCTTCCCTGGACCGGAAACAAGCTTCCGAGGACCGGTTTCTGGCATTACAGCGGTCTTCAGCCCGGCTTGCTTGAATCCAGTGGCAAAGTGAGCAAGGGACTCACGTCTGAGCATACCCTGCCACACTAATGGTGGCCAAAAGCGGTACAAAAGGGAGTGGTAATGGACGGAGCATCTGAACCAATCAAACACTCACACCCAGTCAAAAGATCTGGGTTTAATCCATCACCATTCTTTAGCCCACTCAGCCACCCCAGTTCAGACATGGCTATGTGCAAATCAGTCTGACCCTGTGCCTCATGGGAACAGTCCAGCCCGAACTGCCAAGCCATGCCTTCCCTGGACTGGAAACAAGCTTCCGAGGACCGGTTTCTGGCATTACAGCCGTCTTCAGCCCGGATTGCTTGAATCCAGTGGCAAAGTGAGCAAGGGACTCATGTCTGAGCATACCCTGCCACACATATGGCGGCCAAAAGCGGTACAAAAGGGAGTGGTAATGGACGGAGCATCTGAACCAATCAAACACTCACACCCAGTCAAAAGATCTGGGTTTAATCCATCACCATTCTTTAGCCCACTCAGCCACCCCAGTTCAGACATGGCTATATGCAAATCAGTCTGACCCTGTGCCTCATGGGAACAGCCCAGCCCGAACTGCCAAGCCATGCCTTCCTTGGACCGGAACCAAGCTTCCGAGGACCGGTTTCTGGCATTACAGCCGTCTTCAGCCCGGATTGCTTGAATCCAGTGGCAAAGTGAGCAAGGGACTCACGTCTGAGCATACCCTGCCACACTTATGGCGGCCAAAAGCAGTACAAAAGGGGGTGGTAATGGACGGAGCATCTGAACCAATCAAACACTCACACCCAGTCAAAAGATCTGGGTTTAATCCATCACCGTTCTTTAGCCCACTCTGCCACCCCAGTTCAGACATGGCTATATGCAAATCAGTCTGAACCTGTGCCTCATGGGAACCGTCCAACCCGAACTGCCAAGCCATGCCTTCCCTGGACCGGAAACAAGCTTCCGAGGACCGGTTTCTGGCATTACAGCCGTCTTCAGCCCGGCTTGCTTGAATCCAGTGACAAAGTAAGCAAGGGACTCACGTCTGAGCATACCCTGCCACACTTATGGCGGCCAAAAGTGGTACAAAAGGGGGTGGTAATGGACGGAGCATCTGAACCAATCAAACACTCACACCCAGTCAAAAGATCTGGGTTTAATCCATCACCGTTCTTTAGCCCACTCTGCCACCCCAGTTCAGACATGGCTATATGCAAATCAGTCTGACCCTGTGCCTCATGGGAACAGTCAAGCCCGAACTGCCAAGCCAAGCCTTCCCTGGACCGGAAACAAGCTTCCGAGGACCGGTTTCTGGCATTACAGCCGTCTTCAGCCCGGTTTGCTTGAATCCAGTGGCAAAGTGAGCAAGGGACTCATGTCTGAGCATACCCTGCCACACTTATGGCGGCCAAAAGCGGTACAAAAGGGGGTGGTAATGGACGGAGCATCTGAACCAATTAAACACTCACACCCAGTCAAAAGATCTGGGTTTAATCCATCACCGTTCTTTAGCCCACTCTGCCACCCCAGTTCAGACATGGCTATATGCAAATCAGTCTGACCCTGTGCCTCATGGGAACAGCCCAGCCCGAACTGCCAAGCCATGCCTTCCTTGGACCGGAACCAAGCTTCCGAGGACCGGTTTCTGGCATTACAGCCGTCTTCAGACCAGCGTGCTTGAATTCAGTGGCAAAGTGAGCAAGGGACTCACGTCTGAGCATACCCTGCCACACTTATGGTGGCCAAAAGTGGTACAAAAGGGGGTGGTAATGGACGGAGCATCTGAACCAATCAAACACTCACTCCCAGTCAAAAGATCTGGGTTTAATCCATCACCGTTCTGTAGCCCACTCTGCCACCCCAGTTCAGACATGGCTATATGCAAATCAGTCTGACCCTGTGCCTCATGGGAACAGTCCAGCCCGAACTGCCAAGTCATGCCTTCCCTGGACCGGAAACAAGCTTCCGAGGACCGGTTTCTGGCATTACAGCGGTCTTCAGCCCGGCTTGCTTGAATCCAGTGGCAAAGTGAGCAAGGGACTCATGTCTGAGCATACCCTGCCACACATATGGCGGCCAAAAGCGGTACAAAAGGGAGTGGTAATGGACGGAGCATCTGAACCAATCAAACACTCACACCCAGTCAAAAAATCTGGGTTTAATCCATACTGTTGTTTAGCCCACTCTGTCACCCCAGTTCAGACATGGCTATATGCAAATCAGTCTGACCCTGTGCCTCATGGGAACAGTGTAGCCCGAACTGCCAAGCCAATAATTCCCTGGACCAGAAACAAGCTTCCGAGGTCCGGTTTCTGGCATTACAGCCGTCTTCAGCCCGGCTTGCTTGAATCCAGTGGCAAAGTGAACAAGGGACTCACGTCTGAGCATACCCTGCCACAATTATGGCGGCTAAAAGAGGTACAAAAGGGGGTGGTAATGGACGGAGCATCTGAACCAATCAAACACTCACACCCAGTCAAAAAATCTGGGTTTAATCCATACTGTTGTTTAGCCCACTCTGTCACCCCAGTTCAGACATGGCTATATGCAAATCAGTCTGACCCTGTGCCTCATGGGAACAGTCCAGCCCGAACTGCAAAGCCAAGCCTTCCCTGGACC
Organism: Lissotriton helveticus; assembly: GCF_964261635.1. Lineage (NCBI taxonomy): Eukaryota > Metazoa > Chordata > Amphibia > Caudata > Salamandridae > Lissotriton > Lissotriton helveticus. The sequence goes on along the minus strand of NC_136071.1, from coordinate 569,365,037 downwards.
GGAAACAAGCCTCCGAGGACCGGTTTCTGGCATTACAGCCGTCTTCAGCCCGGCTTGCTTGAATCCAGTGGCAAAGTGAGCAAGGGACTCACGTCTGAGCATACCCTGCCACACTTATGGCGGCCAAAAGCGGTACAAAAGGGGGTGGTAATGGACGGAGCATCTGAACCAATCAAACACTCACACCCAGTCAAAAGATCAGGGTTTAATCCATCACCGTTCTTTAGCCCACTCTGCCACCCCAGTTCAGACATGGCTATATGCAAATCAGTCTGACCCTGTGCCTCATGGGAACAGTCCAGCCCGAACTGCCAAGCCAAGCCTTCCCTGGACCGGAAACAAGCTTCCGAGGACCGGTTTCTGGCATTACAGCCGTCTTCAGCCCGGTTTGCTTGAATCCAGTGGCAAAATGAGCAAGGGACTCATGTCTGAGCATACCCTGCCACACTTATGGCGGCCAAAAGCGGTACAAAAGGGGGTGGTAATGGACGGAGCATCTGAACCAATCAAACACTCACACCCAGTCAAAAGATCTGGGTTTAATCCATCACCGTTCTTTAGCCCACTCTGCCACCCCAGTTCAGACATGGCTATATGCAAATCAGTCTGACCCTGTGCATCATGGGAATAGTCCAGCCCGAACTGCCAAGCCATGCCTTCCCTGGACCGGAACCAAGCTTCCGAGGACCGGTTTCTGGCATTACAGCCGTCTTCAGCCCAGCGTGCTTGAATTCAGTTGCAAAGTGAGCAAGGGACTCACGTCTGAGCATACCCTGCCACACTTATGGTGGCCAAAAGTGGTACAAAAGGGGGTGGTAATGGACGGAGCATCTGAACCAATCAAACACTCACTCCCAGTCAAAAGATCTGGGTTTAATCCATCACCGTTCTTTAGCCCACTCTGCCACCCCAGTTCAGACATGGCTATATGCAAATCAGTCTGACCCTGTGCCTCATGGGAACAGTCCAGCCCGAACTGCCAAGCCATGCCTTCCCTGGACCGGAACCAAGCTTCCGAGGACCGGTTTCTGGCATTACAGCCGTCTTCAGACCAGCGTGCTTGAATTCAGTGGCAAAGTGAGCAAGGGACTCACGTCTGAGCATACCCTGCCACACTTATGGTGGCCAAAAGTGGTACAAAAGGGGGTGGTAATGGACGGAGCATCTGAACCAATCAAACACTCACTCCCAGTCAAAAGATCTGGGTTTAATCCACCACCGTTCTTTAGCCCACTCTGCCACCCCAGTTCAGACATGGCTATATGCAAATCAGTCTGACCCTGTGCCTCATGGGAACAGTCCAGCCCGAACTGCCAGTCATGCCTTCCCTGGACCAGAAACAAGCTTCCGAGGACCGGTTTCTGGCATTACAGCGGTCTTCAGCCCGGCTTGCTTGAATCCAGTGGCAAAGTGAGCAAGGGACTCACGTCTGAGCATACCCTGCCACACTAATGGTGGCCAAAAGCGGTACAAAAGGGAGTGGTAATGGACGGAGCATCTGAACCAATCAAACACTCACACCCAGTCAAAAGATCTGGGTTTAATCCATCACCATTCTTTAGCCCACTCAGCCACCCCAGTTCAGACATGGCTATGTGCAAATCAGTCTGACCCTGTGCCTCATGGGAACAGTCCAGCCCGAACTGCCAAGCCATGCCTTCCCTGGACTGGAAACAAGCTTCCGAGGACCGGTTTCTGGCATTACAGCCGTCTTCAGCCCGGATTGCTTGAATCCAGTGGCAAAGTGAGCAAGGGACTCATGTCTGAGCATACCCTGCCACACATATGGCGGCCAAAAGCGGTACAAAAGGGAGTGGTAATGGACGGAGCATTTGAACCAATCAAACACTCACACCCAGTCAAAAAATCTGGGTTTAATCCATACTGTTGTTTAGCCCACTCTGTCACCCCAGTTCAGACATGGCTATATGCAAATCAGTCTGACCCTGTGCCTCATGGGAACAGTGTAGCCCGAACTGCCAAGCCAATACTTCCCTGGACCAGAAACAAGCTTCCGAGGTCCGGTTTCTGGCATTACAGCCGTCTTCAGCCCGGCTTGCTTGAATCCAGTGGCAAAGTGAACAAGGGACTCACGTCTGAGCATACCCTGCCACAATTATGGCGGCTAAAAGAGGTACAAAAGGGGGTGGTAATGGACGGAGCATCTGAACCAATCAAACACTCACACCCAGTCAAAAAATCTGGGTTTAATCCATACTGTTGTTTAGCCCACTCTGTCACCCCAGTTCAGACATGGCTATATGCAAATCAGTCTGACCCTGTGCCTCATGGGAACAGTCCAGCCCGAACTGCAAAGCCAAGCCTTCCCTGGACCGGAAACAAGCCTCCGAGGACCGGTTTCTGGCATTACAGCCGTCTTCAGCCCGGCTTGCTTGAATCCAGTGGCAAAGTGAGCAAGGGACTCACGTCTGAGCATACCCTGCCACACTTATGGCGGCCAAAAGCGGTACAAAAGGGGGTGGTAATGGACGGAGCATCTGAACCAATCAAACACTCACACCCAGTCAAAAGATCAGGGTTTAATCCATCACCGTTCTTTAGCCCACTCTGCCACCCCAGTTCAGACATGGCTATATGCAAATCAGTCTGACCCTGTGCCTCATGGGAACAGTCCAGCCCGAACTGCCAAGCCAAGCCTTCCCTGGACCGGAAACAAGCTTCCGAGGACCGGTTTCTGGCATTACAGCCGTCTTCAGCCCGGTTTGCTTGAATCCAGTGGCAAAGTGAGCAAGGGACTCATGTCTGAGCATACCCTGCCACACTTATGGCGGCCAAAAGCGGTACAAAAGGGGGTGGTAATGGACGGAGCATCTGAACCAATCAAACACTCACACCCAGTCAAAAGATCTGGGTTTAATCCATCACCGTTCTTTAGCCCACTCTGCCACCCCAGTTCAGACATGGCTATATGCAAATCAGTCTGACCCTGTGCATCATGGGAATAGTCCAGCCCGAACTGCCAAGCCATGCCTTCCCTGGACCGGAACCAAGCTTCCGAGGACCGGTTTCTGGCATTACAGCCGTCTTCAGCCCAGCGTGCTTGAATTCAGTTGCAAAGTGAGCAAGGGACTCACGTCTGAGCATACCCTGCCACACTTATGGTGGCCAAAAGTGGTACAAAAGGGGGTGGTAATGGACGGAGCATCTGAACCAATCAAACACTCACTCCCAGTCAAAAGATCTGGGTTTAATCCATCACCGTTCTTTAGCCCACTCTGCCACCCCAGTTCAGACATGGCTATATGCAAATCAGTCTGACCCTGTGCCTAATGTAAACAGTCCAGCCCGAACTGCCAAGCCATGCCTTCCCTGGACCGGAACCAAGCTTCCGAGGACCGGTTTCTGGCATTACAGCCGTCTTCAGACCAGCGTGCTTGAATTCAGTGGCAAAGTGAGCAAGGGACTCACGTCTGAGCATACCCTGCCACACTTATGGTGGCCAAAAGTGGTACAAAAGGGGGTGGTAATGGACGGAGCATCTGAACCAATCAAACACTCACTCCCAGTCAAAAGATCTGGGTTTAATCCATCACCGTTCTTTAGCCCACTCTGCCACCCCAGTTCAGACATGGCTATATGCAAATCAGTCTGACCCTGTGCCTCATGGGAACAGTCCAGCCCGAACTGCCAGTCATGCCTTCCCTGGACCGGAAACAAGCTTCCGAGGACCGGTTTCTGGCATTACAGCGGTCTTCAGCCCGGCTTGCTTGAATCCAGTGGCAAAGTGAGCAAGGGACTCACGTCTGAGCATACCCTGCCACACTAATGGTGGCCAAAAGTGGTACAAAAGGGAGTGGTAATGGACGGAGCATCTGAACCAATCAAACACTCACACCCAGTCAAAAGATCTGGGTTTAATCCATCACCGTTCTTTAGCCCACTCTGCCACCCCAGTTCAGACATGGCTATGTGCAAATCAGTCTGACCCTGTGCCTCATGGGAACAGTCCAGCCCGAACTGCCAGTCATGCCTTCCCTGGACCGGAAACAAGCTTCCGAGGACCGGTTTCTGGCATTACAGCGGTCTTCAGCCCGGCTTGCTTGAATCCAGTGGCAAAGTGAGCAAGGGACTCACGTCTGAGCATACCCTGCCACACTAATGGTGGCCAAAAGCGGTACAAAAGGGAGTGGTAATGGACGGAGCATCTGAACCAATCAAACACTCACACCCAGTCAAAAGATCTGGGTTTAATCCATCACCATTCTTTAGCCCACTCAGCCACCCGAGTTCAGACATGGCTATGTGCAAATCAGTCTGACCCTGTGCCTCATGGGAACAGTCCAGCCCGAACTGCCAAGCCATGCCTTCCCTGGACTGGAAACAAGCTTCCGAGGACCGGTTTCTGGCATTACAGCCGTCTTCAGCCCGGATTGCTTGAATCCAGTGGCAAAGTGAGCAAGGGACTCATGTCTGAGCATACCCTGCCACACATATGGCGGCCAAAAGCGGTACAAAAGGGAGTGGTAATGGACGGAGCATCTGAACCAATCAAACACTCACACCCAGTCAAAAAATCTGGGTTTAATCCATACTGTTGTTTAGCCCACTCTGTCACCCCAGTTCAGACATGGCTATATGCAAATCAGTCTGACCCTGTGCCTCATGGGAACAGTGTAGCCCGAACTGCCAAGCCAATACTTCCCTGGACCAGAAACAAGCTTCCGAGGTCCGGTTTCTGGCATTACAGCCGTCTTCAGCCCGGCTTGCTTGAATCCAGTGGCAAAGTGAACAAGGGACTCACGTCTGAGCATACCCTGCCACAATTATGGCGGCTAAAAGAGGTACAAAAGGGGGTGGTAATGGACGGAGCATCTGAACCAATCAAACACTCACACCCAGTCAAAAAATCTGGGTTTAATCCATACTGTTGTTTAGCCCACTCTGTCACCCCAGTTCAGACATGGCTATATGCAAATCAGTCTGACCCTGTGCCTCATGGGAACAGTCCAGCCGAACTGCAAAGCCAAGCCTTCCCTGGACCGGAAACAAGCCTCTGAGGACCGGTTTCTGGCATTACAGCCGTCTTCAGCCCGGTTTGCTTGAATCCAGTGGCAAAGTGAGCAAGGGACTCATGTCTGAGCATACCCTGCCACACTTATGGTGGCCAAAAGTGGTACAAAAGGGGGTGGTAATGGACGGAGCATCTGAACCAATCAAACACTCACTCCCAGTCAAAAGATCTGGGTTTAATCCATCACCGTTCTTTAGCCCACTCTGCCACCCCAGTTCAGACATGGCTATATGCAAATCAGTCTGACCCTGTGCCTCATGGGAACAGTCCAGCCCGAACTGCCAAGCCATGCCTTCCCTGGACCGGAACCAAGCTTCCGAGGACCGGTTTCTGGCATTACAGCCGTCTTCAGACCAGCGTGCTTGAATTCAGTGGCAAAGTGAGCAAGGGACTCACGTCTGAGCATACCCTGCCACACTTATGGTGGCCAAAAGTGGTACAAAAGGGGGTGGTAATGGACGGAGCATCTGAACCAATCAAACACTCACTCCCAGTCAAAAGATCTGGGTTTAATCCATCACCGTTCTTTAGCCCACTCTGCCACCCCAGTTCAGACATGGCTATATGCAAATCAGTCTGACCCTGTGCCTCATGGGAACAGTCCAGCCCGAACTGCCAGTCATGCCTTCCCTGGACCGGAAACAAGCTTCCGAGGACCGGTTTCTGGCATTACAGCGGTCTTCAGCCCGGCTTGCTTGAATCCAGTGGCAAAGTGAGCAAGGGACTCACGTCTGAGCATACCCTGCCACACTAATGGTGGCCAAAAGTGGTACAAAAGGGAGTGGTAATGGACGGAGCATCTGAACCAATCAAACACTCACACCCAGTCAAAAGATCTGGGTTTAATCCATCACCGTTCTTTAGCCCACTCTGCCACCCCAGTTCAGACATGGCTATGTGCAAATCAGTCTGACCCTGTGCCTCATGGGAACAGTCCAGCCCGAACTGCCAGTCATGCCTTCCCTGGACCGGAAACAAGCTTCCGAGGACCGGTTTCTGGCATTACAGCGGTCTTCAGCCCGGCTTGCTTGAATCCAGTGGCAAAGTGAGCAAGGGACTCACGTCTGAGCATACCCTGCCACACTAATGGTGGCCAAAAGCGGTACAAAAGGGAGTGGTAATGGACGGAGCATCTGAACCAATCAAACACTCACACCCAGTCAAAAGATCTGGGTTTAATCCATCACCATTCTTTAGCCCACTCAGCCACCCGAGTTCAGACATGGCTATGTGCAAATCAGTCTGACCCTGTGCCTCATGGGAACAGTCCAGCCCGAACTGCCAAGCCATGCCTTCCCTGGACTGGAAACAAGCTTCCGAGGACCGGTTTCTGGCATTACAGCCGTCTTCAGCCCGGATTGCTTGAATCCAGTGGCAAAGTGAGCAAGGGACTCATGTCTGAGCATACCCTGCCACACATATGGCGGCCAAAAGCGGTACAAAAGGGAGTGGTAATGGACGGAGCATCTGAACCAATCAAACACTCACACCCAGTCAAAAAATCTGGGTTTAATCCATACTGTTGTTTAGCCCACTCTGTCACCCCAGTTCAGACATGGCTATATGCAAATCAGTCTGACCCTGTGCCTCATGGGAACAGTGTAGCCCGAACTGCCAAGCCAATACTTCCCTGGACCAGAAACAAGCTTCCGAGGTCCGGTTTCTGGCATTACAGCCGTCTTCAGCCCGGCTTGCTTGAATCCAGTGGCAAAGTGAACAAGGGACTCACGTCTGAGCATACCCTGCCACAATTATGGCGGCTAAAAGAGGTACAAAAGGGGGTGGTAATGGACGGAGCATCTGAACCAATCAAACACTCACACCCAGTCAAAAAATCTGGGTTTAATCCATACTGTTGTTTAGCCCACTCTGTCACCCCAGTTCAGACATGGCTATATGCAAATCAGTCTGACCCTGTGCCTCATGGGAACAGTCCAGCCCGAACTGCAAAGCCAAGCCTTCCCTGGACCGGAAACAAGCCTCCGAGGACCGGTTTCTGGCATTACAGCCGTCTTCAGCCCGGCTTGCTTGAATCCAGTGGCAAAGTGAGCAAGGGACTCACGTCTGAGCATACCCTGCCACACTTATGGCGGCCAAAAGCGGTACAAAAGGGGGTGGTAATGGACGGAGCATCTGAACCAATCAAACACTCACACCCAGTCAAAAGATCAGGGTTTAATCCATCACCGTTCTTTAGCCCACTCTGCCACCCCAGTTCAGACATGGCTATATGCAAATCAGTCTGACCCTGTGCCTCATGGGAACAGTCCAGCCCGAACTGCCAAGCCAAGCCTTCCCTGGACCGGAAACAAGCTTCCGAGGACCGGTTTCTGGCATTACAGCCGTCTTCAGCCCGGTTTGCTTGAATCCAGTGGCAAAGTGAGCAAGGGACTCATGTCTGAGCATACCCTGCCACACTTATGGCGGCCAAAAGCGGTACAAAAGGGGGTGGTAATGGACGGAGCATCTGAACCAATCAAACACTCACACCCAGTCAAAAGATCTGGGTTTAATCCATCACCGTTCTTTAGCCCACTCTGCCACCCCAGTTCAGACATGGCTATATGCAAATCAGTCTGACCCTGTGCATCATGGGAATAGTCCAGCCCGAACTGCCAAGCCATGCCTTCCCTGGACCGGAACCAAGCTTCCGAGGACCGGTTTCTGGCATTACAGCCGTCTTCAGCCCAGCGTGCTTGAATTCAGTTGCAAAGTGAGCAAGGGACTCACGTCTGAGCATACCCTGCCACACTTATGGTGGCCAAAAGTGGTACAAAAGGGGGTGGTAATGGACGGAGCATCTGAACCAATCAAACACTCACTCCCAGTCAAAAGATCTGGGTTTAATCCATCACCGTTCTTTAGCCCACTCTGCCACCCCAGTTCAGACATGGCTATATGCAAATCAGTCTGACCCTGTGCCTAATGTAAACAGTCCAGCCCGAACTGCCAAGCCATGCCTTCCCTGGACCGGAACCAAGCTTCCGAGGACCGGTTTCTGGCATTACAGCCGTCTTCAGACCAGCGTGCTTGAATTCAGTGGCAAAGTGAGCAAGGGACTCACGTCTGAGCATACCCTGCCACACTTATGGTGGCCAAAAGTGGTACAAAAGGGGGTGGTAATGGACGGAGCATCTGAACCAATCAAACACTCACTCCCAGTCAAAAGATCTGGGTTTAATCCATCACCGTTCTTTAGCCCACTCTGCCACCCCAGTTCAGACATGGCTATATGCAAATCAGTCTGACCCTGTGCCTCATGGGAACAGTCCAGCCCGAACTGCCAGTCATGCCTTCCCTGGACCGGAAACAAGCTTCCGAGGACCGGTTTCTGGCATTACAGCGGTCTTCAGCCCGGCTTGCTTGAATCCAGTGGCAAAGTGAGCAAGGGACTCACGTCTGAGCATACCCTGCCACACTAATGGTGGCCAAAAGTGGTACAAAAGGGAGTGGTAATGGACGGAGCATCTGAACCAATCAAACACTCACACCCAGTCAAAAGATCTGGGTTTAATCCATCACCGTTCTTTAGCCCACTCTGCCACCCCAGTTCAGACATGGCTATGTGCAAATCAGTCTGACCCTGTGCCTCATGGGAACAGTCCAGCCCGAACTGCCAGTCATGCCTTCCCTGGACCGGAAACAAGCTTCCGAGGACCGGTTTCTGGCATTACAGCGGTCTTCAGCCCGGCTTGCTTGAATCCAGTGGCAAAGTGAGCAAGGGACTCACGTCTGAGCATACCCTGCCACACTAATGGTGGCCAAAAGCGGTACAAAAGGGAGTGGTAATGGACGGAGCATCTGAACCAATCAAACACTCACACCCAGTCAAAAGATCTGGGTTTAATCCATCACCATTCTTTAGCCCACTCAGCCACCCGAGTTCAGACATGGCTATGTGCAAATCAGTCTGACCCTGTGCCTCATGGGAACAGTCCAGCCCGAACTGCCAAGCCATGCCTTCCCTGGACTGGAAACAAGCTTCCGAGGACCGGTTTCTGGCATTACAGCCGTCTTCAGCCCGGATTGCTTGAATCCAGTGGCAAAGTGAGCAAGGGACTCATGTCTGAGCATACCCTGCCACACATATGGCGGCCAAAAGCGGTACAAAAGGGAGTGGTAATGGACGGAGCATCTGAACCAATCAAACACTCACACCCAGTCAAAAAATCTGGGTTTAATCCATACTGTTGTTTAGCCCACTCTGTCACCCCAGTTCAGACATGGCTATATGCAAATCAGTCTGACCCTGTGCCTCATGGGAACAGTGTAGCCCGAACTGCCAAGCCAATACTTCCCTGGACCAGAAACAAGCTTCCGAGGTCCGGTTTCTGGCATTACAGCCGTCTTCAGCCCGGCTTGCTTGAATCCAGTGGCAAAGTGAACAAGGGACTCACGTCTGAGCATACCCTGCCACAATTATGGCGGCTAAAAGAGGTACAAAAGGGGGTGGTAATGGACGGAGCATCTGAACCAATCAAACACTCACACCCAGTCAAAAAATCTGGGTTTAATCCATACTGTTGTTTAGCCCACTCTGTCACCCCAGTTCAGACATGGCTATATGCAAATCAGTCTGACCCTGTGCCTCATGGGAACAGTCCAGCCGAACTGCAAAGCCAAGCCTTCCCTGGACCGGAAACAAGCCTCTGAGGACCGGTTTCTGGCATTACAGCCGTCTTCAGCCCGGTTTGCTTGAATCCAGTGGCAAAGTGAGCAAGGGACTCATGTCTGAGCATACCCTGCCACACTTATGGTGGCCAAAAGTGGTACAAAAGGGGGTGGTAATGGACGGAGCATCTGAACCAATCAAACACTCACTCCCAGTCAAAAGATCTGGGTTTAATCCATCACCGTTCTTTAGCCCACTCTGCCACCCCAGTTCAGACATGGCTATATGCAAATCAGTCTGACCCTGTGCCTCATGGGAACAGTCCAGCCCGAACTGCCAAGCCATGCCTTCCCTGGACCGGAACCAAGCTTCCGAGGACCGGTTTCTGGCATTACAGCCGTCTTCAGACCAGCGTGCTTGAATTCAGTGGCAAAGTGAGCAAGGGACTCACGTCTGAGCATACCCTGCCACACTTATGGTGGCCAAAAGTGGTACAAAAGGGGGTGGTAATGGACGGAGCATCTGAACCAATCAAACACTCACTCCCAGTCAAAAGATCTGGGTTTAATCCATCACCGTTCTTTAGCCCACTCTGCCACCCCAGTTCAGACATGGCTATATGCAAATCAGTCTGACCCTGTGCCTCATGGGAACAGTCCAGCCCGAACTGCCAGTCATGCCTTCCCTGGACCGGAAACAAGCTTCCGAGGACCGGTTTCTGGCATTACAGCGGTCTTCAGCCCGGCTTGCTTGAATCCAGTGGCAAAGTGAGCAAGGGACTCACGTCTGAGCATACCCTGCCACACTAATGGTGGCCAAAAGTGGTACAAAAGGGAGTGGTAATGGACGGAGCATCTGAACCAATCAAACACTCACACCCAGTCAAAAGATCTGGGTTTAATCCATCACCGTTCTTTAGCCCACTCTGCCACCCCAGTTCAGACATGGCTATGTGCAAATCAGTCTGACCCTGTGCCTCATGGGAACAGTCCAGCCCGAACTGCCAGTCATGCCTTCCCTGGACCGGAAACAAGCTTCCGAGGACCGGTTTCTGGCATTACAGCGGTCTTCAGCCCGGCTTGCTTGAATCCAGTGGCAAAGTGAGCAAGGGACTCACGTCTGAGCATACCCTGCCACACTAATGGTGGCCAAAAGCGGTACAAAAGGGAGTGGTAATGGACGGAGCATCTGAACCAATCAAACACTCACACCCAGTCAAAAGATCTGGGTTTAATCCATCACCATTCTTTAGCCCACTCAGCCACCCGAGTTCAGACATGGCTATGTGCAAATCAGTCTGACCCTGTGCCTCATGGGAACAGTCCAGCCCGAACTGCCAAGCCATGCCTTCCCTGGACTGGAAACAAGCTTCCGAGGACCGGTTTCTGGCATTACAGCCGTCTTCAGCCCGGATTGCTTGAATCCAGTGGCAAAGTGAGCAAGGGACTCATGTCTGAGCATACCCTGCCACACATATGGCGGCCAAAAGCGGTACAAAAGGGAGTGGTAATGGACGGAGCATCTGAACCAATCAAACACTCACACCCAGTCAAAAAATCTGGGTTTAATCCATACTGTTGTTTAGCCCACTCTGTCACCCCAGTTCAGACATGGCTATATGCAAATCAGTCTGACCCTGTGCCTCATGGGAACAGTGTAGCCCGAACTGCCAAGCCAATACTTCCCTGGACCAGAAACAAGCTTCCGAGGTCCGGTTTCTGGCATTACAGCCGTCTTCAGCCCGGCTTGCTTGAATCCAGTGGCAAAGTGAACAAGGGACTCACGTCTGAGCATACCCTGCCACAATTATGGCGGCTAAAAGAGGTACAAAAGGGGGTGGTAATGGACGGAGCATCTGAACCAATCAAACACTCACACCCAGTCAAAAAATCTGGGTTTAATCCATACTGTTGTTTAGCCCACTCTGTCACCCCAGTTCAGACATGGCTATATGCAAATCAGTCTGACCCTGTGCCTCATGGGAACAGTCCAGCCGAACTGCAAAGCCAAGCCTTCCCTGGACCGGAAACAAGCCTCTGAGGACCGGTTTCTGGCATTACAGCCGTCTTCAGCCCGGCTTGCTTGAATCCAGTGGCAAAGTGAGCAAGGGACTCACGTCTGAGCATACCCTGCCACACTTATGGCGGCCAAAAGCGGTACAAAAGGGGGTGGTAATGGACGGAGCATCTGAACCAATCAAACACTCACACCCAGTCAAAAGATCAGGGTTTAATCCATCACCGTTCTTTAGCCCACTCTGCCACCCCAGTTCAGACATGGCTATATGCAAATCAGTCTGACCCTGTGCCTCATGGGAACAGTCCAGCCCGAACTGCCAAGCCAAGCCTTCCCTGGACCGGAAACAAGCTTCCGAGGACCGGTTTCTGGCATTACAGCCGTCTTCAGCCCGGTTTGCTTGAATCCAGTGGCAAAGTGAGCAAGGGACTCATGTCTGAGCATACCCTGCCACACTTATGGCGGCCAAAAGCGGTACAAAAGGGGGTGGTAATGGACGGAGCATCTGAACCAATCAAACACTCACACCCAGTCAAAAGATCTGGGTTTAATCCATCACCGTTCTTTAGCCCACTCTGCCACCCCAGTTCAGACATGGCTATATGCAAATCAGTCTGACCCTGTGCATCATGGGAATAGTCCAGCCCGAACTGCCAAGCCATGCCTTCCCTGGACCGGAACCAAGCTTCCGAGGACCGGTTTCTGGCATTACAGCCGTCTTCAGCCCAGCGTGCTTGAATTCAGTTGCAAAGTGAGCAAGGGACTCACGTCTGAGCATACCCTGCCACACTTATGGTGGCCAAAAGTGGTACAAAAGGGGGTGGTAATGGACGGAGCATCTGAACCAATCAAACACTCACTCCCAGTCAAAAGATCTGGGTTTAATCCATCACCGTTCTTTAGCCCACTCTGCCACCCCAGTTCAGACATGGCTATATGCAAATCAGTCTGACCCTGTGCCTCATGGGAACAGTCCAGCCCGAACTGCCAAGCCATGCCTTCCCTGGACCGGAACCAAGCTTCCGAGGACCGGTTTCTGGCATTACAGCCGTCTTCAGACCAGCGTGCTTGAATTCAGTGGCAAAGTGAGCAAGGGACTCACGTCTGAGCATACCCTGCCACACTTATGGTGGCCAAAAGTGGTACAAAAGGGGGTGGTAATGGACGGAGCATCTGAACCAATCAAACACTCACTCCCAGTCAAAAGATCTGGGTTTAATCCATCACCGTTCTTTAGCCCACTCTGCCACCCCAGTTCAGACATGGCTATATGCAAATCAGTCTGACCCTGTGCCTCATGGGAACAGTCCAGCCCGAACTGCCAGTCATGCCTTCCCTGGACCGGAAACAAGCTTCCGAGGACCGGTTTCTGGCATTACAGCGGTCTTCAGCCCGGCTTGCTTGAATCCAGTGGCAAAGTGAGCAAGGGACTCACGTCTGAGCATACCCTGCCACACTAATGGTGGCCAAAAGTGGTACAAAAGGGAGTGGTAATGGACGGAGCATCTGAACCAATCAAACACTCACACCCAGTCAAAAGATCTGGGTTTAATTCATCACCGTTCTTTAGCCCACTCTGCCAACCCAGTTCAGACATGGCTATGTGCAAATCAGTCTGACCCTGTGCCTCATGGGAACAGTCCAGCCCGAACTGCCAAGCCATGCCTTCCCTGGACTGGAAACAAGCTTCCGAGGACCGGTTTCTGGCATTACAGCCGTCTTCAGCCCGGATTGCTTGAATCCAGTGGCAAAGTGAGCAAGGGACTCATGTCTGTGCATACCCTGCCACACATATGGCGGCCAAAAGCGGTACAAAAGGGAGTGGTAATGGACGGAGCATCTGAACCAATCAAACACTCACACCCAGTCAAAAAATCTGGGTTTAATCCATACTGTTGTTTAGCCCACTCTGTCATCCCAGTTCAGACATGGCTATATGCAAATCAGTCTGACCCTGTGCCTCATGGGAACAGTCCAGCCCGAACTGCCAAGCCAAGACTTCCCTGGACCAGAAACAAGCTTCCGAGGACTGGTTTCTGGCATTACAGCCGTCTTCAGCCCGGCTTGCTTGAATCCAGTGGCAAAGTGAGCAAGGGACTCACGTCTGAGCATACCCTGCCACACTTATGGTGGCCAAAAGCGGTACAAAAGGGAGTGGTAATGGACGGAGCATCTGAACCAATTAAACACTCACACCCAGTCAAAAGATCTGGGTTTAATCCATCACCGTTCTTTAGCCCACTCTGCCATCCCAGTTCAGACATGGCTATATGCAAATCAGTCTGACCCTGTGCCTCATGGGAACAGTCCAGCCCCAACTGCCAAGCCATGTCTTCCCTGGACTGGAAACAAGCTTCCGAGGACCGGTTTCTGGCATTACAGCCGTCTTCAGCCCGGATTGCTTGAATCCAGTGGCAAAGTGAGCAAGGGACTCATGTCTGAGCATACCCTGCCACACTTATGGCTGCCAAAAGTGGTACAAAAGGGAGTGGTAATGGACGGAGCATCTGAACCAATCAAACACTCACACCCAGTCAAAAGATCAGGGTTTAATCCATCACCGTTCTTTAGCTCACTCTGTCACCCCAGTTCAGACATGGCTATATGCAAATCAGTCTGACCCTGTGCCTCATGGGAACCGTCCAGCCCGAACTGCCAAGCCATGCCTTCCCTGGACCGGAAACAAGCGTCCAAGACCGGTTTCTGGCATTACAGCCATCTTCAGCCCGTCTTGCTTGAATCCAGTGGCAAAGTGAGCAAGGGACTCACGTCTGAGCATACCCTGCCACACTTATGGTTGCCAAAAGAGGTACAAAAGGGGGTGGTAATGGACAGAGCATCTGAACCAATCAAACACTCACACCCAGTCAAAAGATCTGGGTTTAATCCATCACCGTTCTTTAGCCCACTTTGCCACCCCAGTTCAGACATGGCTATATGCAAATCAGTCTGAACTTGTGCCTCATGGGAACCGTCCAACCCGAACTGCCAAGCCATGCCTTCCCTGGACCGGAAACAAGCTTCCGAGGACCGGTTTCTGGCATTACAGCCGTCTTCAGCCCGGCTTGCTTGAATCCAGTGACAAAGTGAGCAAGGGACTCACGTCTGAGCATACCCTGCCACACTTATGGCGGCCAAAAGTGGTACAAAAAGGGGTGGTAATGGACGGAGCATCTGAACCAATCAAACACTCACACCCAGTCAAAAGATCTGGGTTTAATCCATCACTGTTCTTTAGCCCACTCTGCCACCCCAGTTCAGACATGGCTATATGCAAATCAGTCTGACCCTGTGCCTCATGGGAACAGTCCAGCCCGAACTGCAAAGCCAAGCCTTCCCTGGACCGGAAACAAGCCTCCGAGGACCGGTTTCTGGCATTACAGCCGTCTTCAGCCCGGCTTGCTTGAATCCAGTGGCAAAGTGAGCAAGGGACTCACGTCTGAGCATACCCTGCCACACTTATGGCGGCCAAAAGCGGTACAAAAGGGGGTGGTAATGGACGGAGCATCTGAACCAATCAAACACTCGCACCCAGTCAAAAGATCAGGGTTTAATCCATCACCGTTCTTTAGCCCACTCTGCCACCCCAGTTCAGACATGGCTATATGCAAATCAGTCTGACCCTGTGCCTCATGGGAACAGTCCAGCCCGAACTGCCAAGCCAAGCCTTCCCTGGACCGGAAACAAGCTTCCGAGGACCGGTTTCTGGCATTACAGCCGTCTTCAGCCCGGTTTGCTTGAATCCAGTGGCAAAGTGAGCAAGGGACTCATGTCTGAGCATACCCTGCCACACTTATGGCGGCCAAAAGCGGTACAAAAGGGGGTGGTAATGGACGGAGCATCTGAACCAATCAAACACTCACACCCAGTCAAAAGATCTGGGTTTAATCCATCACCGTTCTTTAGCCTGTGGTATATAAATAAATAATACCGGATCTAGGTTTGACTGGACATAGTAATAACAGATAGCTCAATAAATAAGAGTCAAGATTCGAGGTAGTAGGAGTTTGCAGGTTTAATACAGCATAAAGGACAGGAACAGGACAACCTGCACGGGAACAGGATGGCAGCGCTGCCTGGGACAGGATTGGACTGGCGTAAGGGAATGGGGGGCAACATTTAATAACAGTGCACAAGCATATATACTAAAACAGTTGCATTACAGTGAATACAGTAGGCGGAGCAGTGGGTGTGGTCAATAACAGTCGCGAAAGATAAGGGTGAAAGTAGGTGTAACAAGAGGCGTATACATAGACATGTGATGTAAACGTAACAGAATATGTCATAAATGGGGCGGAAACATGGAGGGGGCTACCTAAGGAGCCGGGACCTCTAACCTAATGGTGCGCGCAAACTGACAATGACGTGTTACTAGGAGAAGCTGGGGGCTATGAACTCTGCGCTAGGAGTAGAGACTGAAGTCTGGAGAGTCAGGGCGACATGTACCTAAACCCTATCTAGTATCTAATGTTTAGAGGACATGTTGATATAAACTAAGAGTCAGGAGGGGAGAGGCTAACAGACTCTAAGACTGGAGCATGTATTATTCTACATGTAGTTCGTGTTGAGGAATATTAAATGACCATTAATACAGTATTTCTCCTACATGGAGACGTAAAGGCTAGACAATGACTGAAACTATTGATGCGATTCAGTAGCTTAGGAATGCAGAGAAGGAGGGCTGGACTGATAACTAGAATCATAACATACTCTTGGCAGACTCGTAGGCAGAGCCAGGCCGAGCCGGGCACTGTGAGGCAGGAAGTAAGTGAAGGGTCGAGGATACAGGTGGGGGCTGTATCGCTCCTCAGCGAGGGTTCAGGAGACAGGAGCTGAATCTGGTGTCCGGGCCCTTTTGAGGCCTAGAAACGGGGACTTTACAATGAAATAACGTGCACACTGAGAAACATGGCAACGTAACTTTACATAGGCCTGATACTCGTAGTTTTCACGAGAACTGGAAACTGGCATACTAGGGATGGACACAACTGTAATTGCGTCTTTAATCAAACATGGGGGATACATATGCATATTAATCATGCACACATAACATAAGATGGGGGACACGTAGGGACACAGAACATGGCAAAATTTACTTTTCCACATTCCCTCCTTGTCACTACGTTTCCATCAGGAAACATCAATATTCATGATACCATCTATCATTTCATACAGTATCATTTGCTCATCTCGAACTTTCTTGGAACGGGATTTAGAACGGGACTTGGGACTAGGAATACAAGAGGTAGCACAAATGCCGCAAATCGCAGGGCCACATTGTAAACAGAGGCAGCAACTGAATATGATTGCTACTGCAATACCTAGAAATGACAATACTTTCCATCCCCAGGCGGAAATTATATTCCAGAACCAACCGGACCATGTCCAGGTGCCTGGATCTTGGTGTAACATATGGGCAATATTATGGAGTCTGGTAATAGCTGAATAAACAGACGGTGCGTTATTAGGAATGAAAATGCAGCAACTAGATCCGATGACTCTACATGCCCCGCCCCTATCGGCCAGTATGACGTCAAGGACGAGACGATTCTGGAGCACGACAATTCTCATAAAGGATTGCTCTTCGGTTAAGTTACCTAGAGCAGAGGTAGTCTCAATCACTACTGCCTCGAGTGTTCTGGTTAATCTACGTATCAGTTTACTATTCACAACAGTACCTAAATAGGGAAATACACCTTTATTGATATCTATGTATTGTTCTAGAGCAGTTTCAGTATAATCGACAATCGGGAGGTCTCTCTTGTGTCTGATATGTACTAGGTGGGAATTCCTATGATAGTCAGGTGGGGCTAGGAAAACTGGTGGCAGTAGGAAGGCAATATAACAGGTTCCCTCCCAATCGAGGGGCAGACGAACATATGCGGTCTGACCACAAACAAAATAAGAATGACGTGAAGCTTTGAAAATAGATTTCCTACTGTCACTATACTTGACAATAGTGGAACAATCACTATGTCCTACATGTACGGAACCATTATTTCGGACACATAATTCACCTTTGACTGGTAATACTGACATAGAGGGTAAGTCTGGAGTAGTATCAGACTGAACATTCAGGACCATGAAATTCGAAGAATAATTACCCAAATTGTAAACTTCATTTTCTAGATCTAACCCTGTTCTGTGGGGAAGACCTTGCTTGTCTGGGAAACATGTACTGTTAAGAAAAGACATATCTGTTGAGGATGACGTTAACGTGGACCATGCTCCACACGAACCGTTATGTGAAAATGGATAAGGAAAGAGTGGCAGAACTCCCTTCGGTGTCTGGAAAGGGGGGAGTCGACCACACACCCAACAATTAGTGACATTGCTGGTCTGGTGTGAATAATGTAACATGCGGATAAAGGAATTATTACGCATAGCAAGACGATATGAAAGTTCATGAGGAGGTAGATCACTAAACGTGTGCTCTACTGTAACATTAGCAGACTTATTTACATGAGAAACTGGAAAACACAAATAAAATGCGTAACATGTGCAGGTAATCATAAGGCTGAGATATAGCAGAAAACATAAAATAATAGTGCAACTTTTAGAGTTCTCACTAACTCTCTCTCTGTGGGGGTCTATTATATACATGTCAGAAACCGGTCTAACCGTTTCACCTAGGGGAGGACTTAGACAATCAAACTGGCTGACTTATTTTACTAGACCTTAATTTTAGCTTGTACTCCTGCTGCGGAGTTTTCTCTAGCAGGGAGGAATCTGTATCATTGTCTTTTGCGGGACAGTCCTTAAGAATAGTACTTTGGCAATCCTTAAAATCCTCGGAAATGTTCTTTGAAACAGTCTTTAGTCCGTAAAATCTTTTCACATGAGACAGGTGGACCCAGCCCTTCCTGCCTTCCAGCTTGACGGCAGTACGGGTGGCCAGGAGGACCTGCTTGGGCTCCTTCCAGCGGGGCTCCAGCGGACTTGAACGATCAAAATTCCGGACAAGAACCATGCATCCGGGAACGATGTCATGCGGTGCCACCTCGGTATTGTCTGGAAATGCGGCGGCAACCTGTGAACGACAAGAGTGTAGGGCAGACATCAAGGAAGCTAGGTAATCTGTCAGCATATTACTTGAAACATCTGTAATACTTCGGGGTCTAGGTGTACCCCACATGTTAGGGGGGCGGCCGAATACGACCTCGTACGGGGACAGACCTGATCTGGAATGTGCGACCATACGCATATAAAACAGAGCGACTGGCAGAGCTACTAGCCAGTCCACACCTTTCTCTTTACATACTTTGGCGATGCGGATTTTCAGGGTCTGATTATGTCTCTCTACGAGACCGGCTGCTTCAGGATGGCGTACACAATGGAACTTCCACTGGTTCCCCTAACAAAAGGGAAACATGTTTCATAAGCTCAGATGAGAATGGCTGGCCGTTATCAGAATATACGACTCTAGGGAGTCCGTAGCGGGGGAAGAATTCACGAACCAACTGCTTGGCAGTGGTCATGGCTGTGTAATCTGGAACTGGATATGCTTCTGTCCACCTGGACAAAGCGCATACAACTACAAGGACATACTTGAAACCTCGACATCGCTCCATCTGAATATAATCCATTTGGAGGACTTCAAAAGGGTGGTCAGGGGGCTGGAATCCACCTTGTTCCACCGGGACACTTTTACCTGGATTAAACTGGCAACATATCATACAGGTACGGACTTTCTGCTTGGCTGCAGCTCGTAAATGCTTGTTGAACCAAATGTTCTGGATACTGTCTAACATAGCTTTTTCTCCTAAATGTGCTGGACTATGTGCGGTATTGATAATGACTTGAACCATAGAGTCGGGGAGAAACCATGTGGCTTTTCCCTTCGTTACCCATCCCTGATCTGTCTGGACCCCTCCTTGTTCGGACCATTTCTTGATTTCATCGGGAATAGCATGTACCTGGATATCTATGACATCTTGAGTAGGGTCCTTAACTGTCATACAGGTAGTCGGATCTGGAGTATGTGTCTGTGTCGGATTAACTGACATGTCTGGAGTCTGTGCTGTAAGCTTGGCTGTGCGATCTGCTAGATCATTACCTTGAGAAATAGTATCAGTAACTTTCGTATGTGCTTTGCATTTCATGATAGCAATAGATGTTGGTAAGTGTATGGCATCTAACAGAGCTTGAATAAGGAGACCATGCTGAATCTTGGTTCCATGAGAAGTCATGAAACCTCTCTCCTGCCAGAGCACTCCAAAGTCGTGTACAACTCCAAATGCGTAACGTGAATCTGTGTAAACATTGACTTTCAGGTTCTTGGCGTGTATGCAGGCTTGAGTCAGAGCAACTAGCTCTGCTGCTTGAGCGGACAGAGTGTCAATACGGTGTGTTTCTATAACTTCAGTGTCAGTAGTCACTGCATACGCGGCTACTAGTTCTCCTGTACTTGTTCTCATACATGAACCATCCACATAAAGTGTCAGGTCGGGATCTGGTAATGGAATATCTGTCAGATCTTGTCTTGGCTTAGTCATAGTATTAACTACTTCCACACAGTCGTGTGTGGCAGGATTCGAATTAACTGACGGTAACAGTGTAGCAGGATTTAGAACGTTGCAGCGTCTGATTTCTATGTGTGGCTGGAACAGTGTCAATTCATAACCTGTTAAACGTGCAATTGTCAAGTGCTGAGTCTGTGTTCGGTTTAGAAGAACTTCCACGGAGTGTGGAACTTGTACTGTCAAGGAATGTCCTAATACTATGGAATCACTTTGTCTGATAGCTAGTGCTGTGGCTGCAACTGACTTGAGGCACGCAGGCAGAGCCTGGGCTACAGGATCTAGTGTGCTCGAAAAATAAGCACAGGGCTTGTATTGTCCTGCTTGATCTTGTGTGAGAACAGATAATGCTGTACCTTCACGTTCTGTGACGAAAAGTGTAAAAGGCTTACTGTAGTTCGGTGTAGCTAGAACAGGAGCTTGACATAAGGCTTTCTTTAACTCATTAAAACTAAGTGTATGTTCAGATGTCCAAGGGAGGACAGTCGATACGGCTGCCTCCTGTGTCGTTAACTGTATCAGTGGCTTAGCTAGAAATGCATACTGAGGAATCCATTGTCTGCAATAAGAAGTAAGGCCGATAAAAGCACGTACCTCCTTCTGGGTCTTGGGCTGAGGAAGACTCGCTATTAACTGGATACGGTCTGGTGTCAACTGCCTACCCCACTTGGACAGTAAGTGGCCTAAGTAGATCACTTGCTGGACACAGAATTGAAGCTTCGAAGGGGACACCTTGTGCCCCATCTCGGCAAGGAAATACAAGACTGTAAGTGATGCTCGCTCGCAAGCACGTTCAGAACGGGCTGTGATCAGTAGATCATCGACATACTGGAGCAGGGCAGTGTCTGTTGGCATGTGAATATTGTCTAGTTGTCTCTTAAGTGCTTGACTGTAAATACTAGGACTTTCTGTGAAACCTTGAGGAGCTCGTGTGAACATATAGCTCCTTCCATTTAAACAAAATCCGAAAAGAAACTGGCTGTCTGGATGAATGGGGACACTGAAAAACGCATTCTTGAGGTCTATGACTGTAAAAAATGAGGCTTCGGAATCAATGGCTGTCAATAGGGAAGAGATATCTGGGACAACTGGGTACTGGGGAATAATACATTTATTGAGTTCTCGAAGATCAATCACTAATCGATATACTGGGGGTGCATTTGGATCAGTACGTTTCATGACTGGAATGATCGGAGAATTACATACATTGGAGTCAGTTTCTACAACTACTCCTTGAGCGATGAGCTCGTCAATAATTTTGGATAAGGCTGTTACAGCCTCAGGTGGCAGTCTGTACTGTCTGATTCGTGGTAACACTACACCTGGCTTGAGAGTCACACGATGGGGTGTGATTTGCATATAACCTACATCAGTTGGACCTTGCGCCCATAGATGCTGCGGAACATTAGACAATCTCGGATCAAAATCTCGTAATACATAGTGACCCTTGAAGTCACGTAGAAACAGTCGTATTCCTTCTGGGGAGCAGCAAATAACTGCACCTAATTCTTTCAGTGTTTTAATGCCTAACAAATTTTCTGGACATGACTTCGTAAGTAACAGATCAGTAGTGCGGGACAATGGACCTACTTCTAGAGTAACTGGTTTTGATATCTCGTTTACAATAGGCTTTCCTGAAAATCCAAGGGAAACATTTCTAGAGCCTGAGAGCGGAGCCCCTGGAACTTCGGCGTGACTGATGGTCGTCCTACTTGCCCCTGTATCAATCAGAAACTTTCTGTCTTTCCCTAATACTTGACTATGAACATAGGGACCCTCTTGATCTACAGGTATTTCGATGAGAGGCAAGCCTACCTCCCTCTCTAGGCTGTTTCATGAATATGGCTGATACTCTGGATACTCTGTCTGAGCATACTGATACATCAGCTGTGTAACATGCTGTGTTGCAGCAATAGGCTGCGGTGCTGGAACTGTCTGTTGTGCATTCTGTGGCTGAGAAGTCTGTGAAATTTGTTCTTGTCTAGGCGGACGTGGTCTTTCTTTAGTCTTACCAGTAGCTATGTTATGTTTCAGAACTGCACACTCGTTTATATAATGACCTGGCTGTTTACAATAATTGCAGGTCCCTTTAACGGGAACTGCAGGATGACTGGCTTGATGCGGACCCCTCTTCTGACTGTCTTGAGGAACAGATTGTGCAACTAGTACTTTCATTTTCGTGTCTTTCATACGTTTCCTTTCATGATCTTGCTCTTCTCTAATTCTATTCTGGTGATACTGAAGCATCTGTAACATTTGGGACGGGGTATTAGCTTGCCATGTGCTTTCGACTTTCAAAACTCGATTCTTAACTTGTGGACTTGAATTCTCGACTAGTTTAGTAACAAAAAGATGAGGGTATGACTCGCTACTTGTCTTGAGGCCACTGTTAATACTAAAGCATTTCTCAAATCTAGAATAAAAATCACTAGTGTCTTCGTCTTGTTTCTGTTTACAGGCTGAGATTGCATCCCAGTCTTCCTTTTTAGTGGCTAACAATCTTGGCAAAACTTGTATTAACAGTTCAGGTAATTCTTTACATTTCTCTCCAAGACCGGTACCTGGTACTCGTATCTTATCTTCAGCTTCTAGAACTGCCCAATCGATCTTTTTCTCTCCCACCTCCCATTCTTTTTCCTTGAGTTTTTCATATATGCCCGCAGGCAACAGGACTTTTAACATTTTAATAATATCTGGATACGTGTATTCTCCCATACGGAGCATGTCTTTTAATTCTCGGTGGAACCCTGCTGGATCTTTGTCATGACAGGGAATTAATTTCTTCATCTCTAAGAGTTCCATTTTTGTAATCGGAGTGTAAACAAATACTCGTTGCATTTCACCATCTGTTGTCCTGACTGGGTGTACTTCTCGTAACGGATTCTGTCTATCTATGTAAAAGGGTTTACTTTCTGGAGGTGAGACATGAACTAAATGCGGGTTCAAGAACATACTATATTTGTGGCGCTGTTCTAGAATGACACTAATTAAATCGGTACCTAGACCTTTCCATCTATACTGGAGTAACTCGTTCAGGACATCGTGTAACGGACCTGGATCAGAGTGCTGACCCTCATACAATGTGATGAGGTGCTGGATCATATACATACCCACCAGTCGTTGCTCGGCTGGGGGCAGTTTCAGAAACATTTGTGCCACTATTTCATCTGGAAAAGTGGTAGAATCAGTAATCCATCGGACTGCTGATCGGGCTAGTTCTTGTTCATGCATAGTACTTAATTCACTGTAACCGATTCGTGATTTCAGAATGTGATCGGTAGCTTGAAATACTTGTTCTAGAGAACCTTGTTCTGGTGCTGGGTGATGAAAAACTGACTTGTGTTCTAGGCGTAAATGGCGGTCTGGAAATCTAGATTTTCCTACATACGCTATTCTGGCGGGATTCTCGTCCTCTACCTCTTCAGTAGAAGAGTCATTTTCTTTCTCTCTTACTTGTGCTGCTTTACGTTGTTCGTGTAACTTTATTATTTCCTTACGAATTCTCTTGTACATACTCTCTATACTACTGATGGTTCTGTGCTTACCCTCGGCTATATTATCACTCCACCTTGTCAGGATTCTCATTTCGGCCGGATCTTTGGTCGGATAATCTTGTTCCCTTATTAAACAATTAATCAGAAACTTTAATAACATGAGCTGGATCTCAGCTTTCCTTTGAGACATGGCTTCACCAATACTTTCTGGATCATCCCCTGTACGGATGAAACGATATATTCTGTCTAGATCTTCTTTCATATTCGGTAGGGTGTCCAAATACCCGGTCACCCGTCTTACACGGATGGAATATATAACTGTACTATCATCACCTGCAACTGGATCATAGCGGCATTCAGTAAGGGCTCGTCGGATATCTGCAACGGACTTGTATTTGGGCGTACGCTGTAACGCACATTCATGTAACTCGACCAACGTTACACGTTGGTGTGGTGGCGGGGTACCAGGAGGACCTCCTCCTGCGGCCCCTAAACTGGAATCGTCGACTGATACTCTTCGTACTGGCGCGGCGGGTAATTGCAATGTAGGCTGAACCGGGGGTACCGTAGCAGGTACTCCGGTGACTGGAGGAGCAGGATTTACATTATTTACAGGAGCTGGCGGATTTGCATATTCTGGGACTGTGTCGTCCAAATAGGACGAAATAAAAATATCAGCTGCGGTCGGTTTGTGACGTAGCTTGATCGGAACTAATGGTGGCGGAAAATTACTGGATGCCTCCGGGGTCGCTTTTGGCAAGCCCTCGGCAAGAAGAGGGTACATACCCTTAATGAGGGCATTCCTCTGTCTGTCGGACTGTTCGGTTTTAACTCGTTCACCTATCTCGATTAGTTCCCTTTCTTGGGCTCGTTCTAAGGATTCTCTACTTAGTTCTGACTTTCTGATTTCTTTTTCGGTTCTTTTATGAGATTCTTTGCGCCATAACTCGATGGCATCTTTCTGTGACTGTCTGGCTTTCTTTTTCCATAATGCTTCTTCTACTCGCATGATGCACTCGGCATCCCACGTACCTGATACGGGCCATCTATACTTTTCTTCTAACTCTTTGGTGTACTCCACCCATAAATCTAGATATAATATGGCACTTATGCCATGCTTCTGATACATAAAGTGACCTGGACTGTCCCTAGGCGGGACAGGAACTGCTGCTTCTAACAGACCTTTTCTAGTTTTCAACTGACGTAATTTAGAAAATAAGGGCATGACTGAACTGTTATCTAGACACAATACAATACACAATGAACACGATAATTACACCACTTTCGTACCACGACATTAAAAATACATGAAGAACATTTAAAATAACAGTTCGAACAGAATACTACCTGGAATACTGAAAATCAGAATACATGAATTTCTCGAGAACAGAACTGACTAGAACAGAAACTAGATGCACTGCTAAAACAGTACGAAACTTACCGGTCTCATAAAGAGACACGTCAGGACCCGCATCCACCGAAGTGGACACTTCGTTTTGGGATCTGTGTACCACCAAACCCCATGGACCAGAGTCAATTAAATTGACCCTGTCTAGATACTACCCCAGCAACGGTACTCACCGGGCAGCAAGAACGGAAGGCCTCGGACTGGACTGGACTGCTTCGACGCCGGACGGACGAACTTCGGACTTCAGTTACGGGTGGGCCTCCGGATACCTCGGACCTTGGACTCTCGGCTTGGGCTCTGGTCGGGACTCGCCGCGTTCCTCCACCGCCTCGTCTGGATGCTGGACCGCCACCTCCGTCTCCTCCGTGGGCCTGAGGGATACTTGAAGCAGAAATATCTGCACGTGCACGGTATGGTTCCGTCACGGCTGCAGAGGGTCAGGGGGGCCGGCGTGGCTTCACCGGCGCGTGGGGAAAGGGCAAGTCCCTGTTCGGGCGCCATTATGTGGTATATAAATAAATAATACCGGATCTAGGTTTGACTGGACATAGTAATAACAGATAGCTCAATAAATAAGAGTCAAGATTCGAGGTAGTAGGAGTTTGCAGGTTTAATACAGCATAACGGACAGGAACAGGACAACCTGCACGGGAACAGGATGGCAGCGCTGCCTGGGACAGGATTGGAATGGCGTAAGGGAATGGGGGGCAACATTTAATAACAGTGCACAAGCATATATACTAAAACAGTTGCATTACAGTGAATACAGTAGGCGGAGCAGTGGGTGTGGTCAATAACAGTCGCGAAAGATAAGGGTGAAAGTAGGTGTAACAAGAGGCGTATACATAGACATGTGATGTAAACGTAACAGAATATGTCATAAATGGGGCGGAAACATGGAGGGTGCTACCTAAGGAGCCGGGACCTCTAACCTAATGGTGCGCGCAAACTGACAATGACGTGTTACTAGGAGAAGCTGGGGGCTATGAACTCTGCGCTAGGAGTAGAGACTGAAGTCTGGAGAGTCAGGGCGACATGTACCTAAACCCTATCTAGTATCTAATGTTTAGAGGACATGTTGATATAAACTAAGAGTCAGGAGGGGAGAGGCTAACAGACTCTAAGACTGGAGCATGTATTATTCTACATGTAGTGCGTGTTGAGGAATATTAAATGACCATTAATACAGTATTTCTCCTACATGGAGACGTAAAGGCTAGACAATGACTGAAACTATTGATGCGATTCAGTAGCTTAGGAATGCAGAGAAGGAGGGCTGGACTGATAACTAGAATCATAACATACTCTTGGCAGACTCGTAGGCAGAGCCAGGCCGAGCCGGGCACTGTGAGGCAGGAAGTAAGTGAAGGGTCGAGGATACAGGTGGGGGCTGTATCGCTCCTCAGCGAGGGTTCAGGAGACAGGAGCTGAATCTGGTGTCCGGGCCCTTTTGAGGCCTAGAAACGGGGACTTTACAATGAAATAACGTGCACACTGAGAAACATGGCAACGTAACTTTACATAGGCCTGATACTCGTAGTTTTCACGAGAACTGGAAACTAGCATACTAGGGATGGACACAACTGTAATTGCGTCTTTAATCAAACATGGGGGATACATATGCATATTAATCATGCACACATAACATAAGATGGGGGACACGTAGGGACACAAAACATGGCAAAATTTACTTTTCCACAAGCCCACTCTGCCACCCCAGTTCAGACATGGCTATATGCAAATCAGTCTGACCCTGTGCCTCATGGGAACAGTCCAGCCCGAACTGCCAAGCCATGCCTTCCCTGGACCGGAACCAAGCTTCCGAGGACCGGTTTCTGGCATTACAGCCGTCTTCAGACCAGCCTGCTTGAATTCAGTGGCAAAGTGAGCAAGGGACTCACGTTTGAGCATACCCTGCCACACTAATGGTGGCCAAAAGCGGTACAAAAGGGAGTGGTAATGGACGGAGCATCTGAACCAATCAAACACTCACACCCAGTCAAAAGATCTGGGTTTAATCCATCACCATTCTTTAGCCCACTCTGCCACCCCAGTTCAGACATGGCTATGTGCAAATCAGTCTGACCCTGTGCCTCATGGGAACAGTCCAGCCCGAACTGCCAAGCCATGCCTTCCCTGGACTGGAAACAAGCTTCCGAGGACCGGTTTCTGGCATTACAGCCGTCTTCAGCCCGGATTGCTTGAATCCAGTGGCAAAGTGAGCAAGGGACTCATGTCTGAGCATACCCTGCCACACATATGGCGGCCAAAAGTGGTACAAAAGGGAGTGGTAATGGACGGAGCATCTGAACCAATCAAACACTCACACCCAGTCAAAAAATCTGGGTTTAATCCATACTGTTGTTTAGCCCACTCTGTCACCCCAGTTCAGACATGGCTATATGCAAATCAGTCTGACCCTGTGCCTCATGGGAACAGTGTAGCCCGAACTGCCAAGCCTAGACTTCCCTGGACCAGAAACAAGCTTCCGAGGACCGGTTTCTGGCATTACAGCCGTCTTCAGCCCGGCTTGCTTGAATCCAGTGGCAAAGTGAGCAAGGGACTCACGTCTGAGCATACCCTGCCACAATTATGGCGGCCAAAAGAGGTACAAAAGGGGGTGGTAATGGACGGAGCATCTGAACCAATCAAACACTCACACCCAGTCAAAAAATCTGGGTTTAATCCATACTGTTGTTTAGCCCACTCTGTCACCCCAGTTCAGACATGGCTATATGCAAATCAGTCTAACCCTGTGCCTCATGGGAACAGTCCAGCCCGAACTGCAAAGCCAAGCCTTCCCTGGACCGGAAACAAGCCTCCGAGGACCGGTTTCTGGCATTACAGCCGTCTTCAGCCCGGCTTGCTTGAATCCAGTGGCAAAGTGAGCAAGGGACTCACGTCTGAGCATACCCTGCCACACTTATGGCGGCCAAAAGCGGTACAAAAGGGGGTGGTAATGGACGGAGCATCTGAACCAATCAAACACTCACACACAGTCAAAAGATCAGGGTTTAATCCATCACCGTTCTTTAGCCCACTCTGCCACCCCAGTTCAGACATGGCTATATGCAAATCAGTCTGACCCTGTGCCTCATGGGAACAGTCCAGCCCGAACTGCCAAGCCAAGCCTTCCCTGGACCGGAAACAAGCTTCCGAGGACCGGTTTCTGGCATTACAGCCGTCTTCAGCCCGGTTTGCTTGAATCCAGTGGCAAAGTGAGCAAGGGACTCATGTCTGAGCATACCCTGCCACACTTATGGCGGCCAAAAGCGGTACAAAAGGGGGTGGTAATGGACGGAGCATCTGAACCAATCAAACACTCACACCCAGTCAAAAGATCTGGGTTTAATCCATCACGGTTCTTTAGCCCACTCTGCCACCCCAGTTCAGACATGGCTATATGCAAATCAGTCTGACCCTGTGCCTCATGGGAACAGTCCAGCCCGAACTGCCAAGCCATGCCTTCCCTGGACCGGAACCAAGCTTCCGAGGACCGGTTTCTGGCATTACAGCCGTCTTCAGCCCAGCGTGCTTGAATTCAGTGACAAAGTGAGCAAGGGACTCACGTCTGAGCATACCCTGCCACACTTATGGTGGCCAAAAGTGGTACAAAAGGGGGTGGTAATGGACGGAGCATCTGAACCAATCAAACACTCACCCCCAGTCAAAAGATCTGGGTTTAATCCATCACCGTTCTTTAGCCCACTCTGCCACCCCAGTTCAGACATGGCTATATGCAAATCAGTCTGACCCTGTGCCTCATGGGAACAGTCCAGCCCGAACTGCCAAGCCATGCCTTCCCTGGACCGGAACCAAGCTTCCGAGGACCGGTTTCTGGCATTACAGCCGTCTTCAGACCAGCGTGCTTGAATTCAGTGGCAAAGTGAGCAAGGGACTCACGTCTGAGCATACCCTGCCACACTTATGGTGGCCAAAAGTAGTACAAAAGGCGGTGGTAATGGACGGAGCATCTGAACCAATCAAACACTCACTCCCAGTCAAAAGATCTGGGTTTAATCCATCACCGTTCTTTAGCCCACTCTGCCACTCCAGTTCAGACATGGCTATATGCAAATCAGTCTGACCCTGTGCCTCATGGGAACAGTCCAGCCCGAACAGCCAAGTCATGCCTTCCCTGGACCAGAAACAAGCTTCCGAGGACCGGTTTCTGGCATTACAGCGGTCTTCAGCCCGGCTTGCTTGAATCCAGTGGCAAAGTGAGCAAGGGACTTACATCTGAGCCATACCCTGCCACACTAATGGTGGCCAAAAGCGGTACAAAAGGGAGTGGTAATGGATGGAGCATCTGAACCAATCAAACACTCACACCCAGTCAAAAGATCTGGGTTTAATCCATCACCGTTCTTTAGCCCACTCTGCCACCCCAGTTCAGACATGGCTATGTGCAAATCAGTCTGACCCTGTGCCTCATGGGAACAGTCCAGCCCGAACTGCCAAGCCATGCCTTCCCTGGACTGGAAACAAGCTTCCGAGGACCGGTTTCTGGCATTACAGCCGTCTTCAGCCCGGATTGCTTGAATCCAGTGGCAAAGTGAGCAAGGGACTCATGTCTGTGCATACCCTGCCACACATATGGCGGCCAAAAGCGGTACAAAAGGGAGTGGTAATGGACGGAGCATCTGAACCAATCAAACACTCACACCCAGTCAAAAAATCTGGGTTTAATCCATACTGTTGTTTAGCCCACTCTGTCACCCCAGTTCAGACATGGCTATATGCAAATCAGTCTGACCCTGTGCCTCATGGGAACAGTGTAGCCCGAACTGCCAAGCCAAGACTTCCCTGGACCAGAAACAAGCTTCCGAGGACCGGTTTCTGGCATTACAGCCGTCTTCAGCCCGGCTTGCTTGAATCCAGTGGCAAAGTGAGCAAGGGACTCACGTCTGAGCATACCCTGCCACAATTATGGCGGCCAAAAGAGGTACAAAAGGGGGTGGTAATGGACGGAGCATCTGAACCAATCAAACACTCACACCCAGTCAAAAAATCTGGGTTTAATCCATACTGTTGTTTAGCCCACTCTGTCACCCCAGTTCAGACATGGCTATATGCAAATCAGTCTGACCCTGTGCCTCATGGGAATAGTCCAGCCCGAACTGCAAAGCCAAGCCTTCCCTGGACCGGAAACAAGCCTCCGAGGACCGGTTTCTGGCATTACAGCCGTCTTCAGCCTGGCTTGCTTGAATCCACTGGCAAAGTGAGAAAGGGACTCACGTCTGAGCATACCCTGCCACACTTATGGCGGCCAAAAGCGGTACAAAAGGGGGTGGTAATGGACGGAGCATCTGAACCAATCAAACACTCACACCCAGTCAAAACATCAGGGTTTAATCCATCACCGTTCTTTAGCCCACTCTGCCACCCCATTTCAGACATGGCTATATGCAAATCAGTCTGACCCTGTGCCTCATGGGAACAGTCCAGCCCGAACTGCCAAGCCATGCCTTCCCTGGACCGGAACCAATCTTCCGAGGACCGGTTTCTGGCATTACAGCCGTCTTCAGCCCAGCGTGCTTGAATTCAGTGGCAAAGTGAGCAAGGGACTCACGTCTGAGCATACCCTGCCACACTTATGGTGGCCAAAAGTGGTACAAAAGGGGGTGGTAATGGACGGAGCATCTGAACCAATCAAACACTCACTCCCAGTCAAAAGATCTGGGTTTAATCCATCACCGTTCTTTAGCCCACTCTGCCACCCCAGTTCAGACATGGCTATATGCAAATCAGTCTGACCCTGTGCCTCATGGGAACAGTCCAGCCCGAACTGCCAAGCCATGCCTTCCCTGGACCGGAAACAAGCTTCCGAGGACCGGTTTCTGGCATTACAGCCGTCTTCAGCCCGGCTTGCTTGAATCTAGTGGCAAAGTGAGCAAGGGACTCATGTCTGAGCATACCCTGCCACACTAATGGTGGCCAAAAGCGGTACAAAAGGGAGTGGTAATGGACGGAGCATCTGAACCAATCAAACACTCACACCCAGTCGAAAGATCTGGGTTTAATCCATCACCGTTCTTTAGCCCACTGTGCCACCCCAGTTCAGACATGGCTATGTGCAAATCAGTCTGACCCTGTGCCTCATGGGAACAGTCCAGCCCGAACTGCCAAGCCATGCCTTCCCTGGACTGGAAACAAGCTTCCGAGGACCGGTTTCTGGCATTACAGCCGTCTTCAGCCCGGATTGCTTGAATCCAGTGGCAAAGTGAGCAAGGGACTCATGTCTGAGCATACCCTGCCACACATATGGCAGCCAAAAGCGGTACAAAAGGGAGTGGTAATGGACGGAGCATCTGAACCAATCAAACACTCACACCCAGTCAAAAAATCTGGGTTTAATCCATACTGTTGTTTAGCCCACTCTGTCACCCCAGTTCAGACATGGCTATATGCAAATCAGTCTGACCCTGTGCCTCATGGGAACAGTATAGCCGAACTGCCAAGCCAAGACTTCCCTGGACCAGAAACAAGCTTCCGAGGACCGGTTTCTGGCATTACAGCCGTCTTCAGCCCGGCTTGCTTGAATCCAGTGGCAAAGTGAGCAAGGGACTCACGTCTGAGCATACCCTGCCACAATTATGGCGGCCAAAAGAGGTACAAAAGGGGGTGGTAATGGCGGAGCATCTGAACCAATAAAAACACTCACACCCAGTCAAAAAAATCTGGGTTTAATCCATACTGTTGTTTAGCCCACTCTGTCACCCCAGTTCAGACATGGCTATATGCAAATCAGTCTGACCCTGTGCCTCATGGGAACAGTCCAGCCCGAACTGCAAAGCCAAGCCTTCCCTGGACCGGAAACAAGCCTCCGAGGACCGGTTTCTGGCATTACAGCCGTCTTCAGCCCGGCTTGCTTGAATCCAGTGGCAAAGTGAGCAAGGGACTCACGTCTGAGCATACCCTGCCACACTTATGGCGGCCAAAAGCGGTACAAAAGTGGGTGGTAATGGACGGAGCATCTGAACCAATCAAACCTCTCACACCCAGTCAAAAAATCTGGGTTTAATCCATACTGTTGTTTAGCCCACTCTGTCACCCCAGTTCAGACATGGCTATATGCAAATCAGTCGGACCCTGTGCCTCATGGGAACAGTATAGCCCGAACTGCCAAGCCAAGACTTCCCTGGACCAGAAACAAGCTTCCGAGGACCGGTTTCTGGCATTACAGCCGTCTTTAGCCCGGCTTGCTTGAATCCAGTGGCAAAGTGAGCAAGGGACTCACGTCTGAGCATACCCTGCCACACTTATGGTGGCCAAAAGCGGTACAAAAGGGAGTGGTAATGGACGGAGCATCTGAACCAATCAAACACTCACACCCAGTCAAAAGATCTGGGTTTAATCCATCACCGTTCTGTAGCCCACTCTGCCACCCCAGTTCAGACATGGCTATGTGCAAATCAGTCTGACCCTGTGCCTCATGGGAACAGTCCAGCCCGAACTGCCAAGCCATGCCTTCCCTGGACCGGAAACAAGCTTCCGAGGACCGGTTTCTGGCAATACAGCCGTCTGCAGCCCGGCTTGCTTGAATCCAGTGGCAAAGTGAGCAAGGGACTCACGTCTGAGCATACCCTGCCACACTTATGGTGGCCAAAAGCGGTACAAAAGGGGGTGGTAATGGACGGAGCATCTGAATCAATTAAACACTCACACCCAGTCAAAAGATCTGGGTTTCATCCATCTTCGTTCTTTAGCCCACTCTGCCATCCCAGTTCAGACATGGCTATATGCAAATCAGTCTGACCCTGTGCCTCATGGGAACAGTCCAGCCCGAACTGCCAAGCCATGCCTTCCCTGGACTGGAAACAAGCTTCCGAGGACCGGTTTCTGGCATTACAGCCGTCTTCAGCCCGGATTGCTTGAATCCAGTGGCAAAGTGAGCAAGGGACTCATGTCTGAGCATACCCTGCCACACTTATGGCGGCCAAAAGCGGTACAAAAGGGAGTGGTAATGGACGGAGCATCTGAACCAATCAAACACTCACACCCAGTCAACAGATCTGGGTTTAATCCATCACCGTTCTTTAGCCCACTTCGCCACCCCAGTTCAGACATGGCTATATGCAAATCAGTCTGACCCTGTGCCTCATGGGAGCAGTCCAGCCCGAACTGCCAAGCCATGCCTTCCCTGGACCGGAAACAGGCTTCCGAGGACCGGTTTCTGGCATTACAGCCGTCGTCAGCCTGACTTGCTTGAATCCAGTGGCAAAGTGAGCAAGGGACTCACGTCTGAGCATACCCTGCCACACTTATTCCGGCCAAAAGCGGTACAAAAGGGGGTGGTAATGGACGGAGCATCTGAACCAATCAAACACTCACACCCAGTCAAAAGATCAGGGTTTAATCCATCACTAGTATTTAGCCCACTCTGTCACCCCAGTTCAGACATGGCTATAGGCAAATCAGTCTGACCATGTGCCTCATGGGAACCGTCCAGCCCGAACTGCCAAGCCATGCCTTCCCTGGACTGGAAACAAGCTTCCAAGATCGGTTTCTGGCATTACAGCCATCTTCAGCCCGCGTTGCTTGAATCCAGTGGCAAAGTGAGCAAGGGACTCACGTCTGAGCATACCCTGCCACACTTATGGCGGCCAAAAGCGGTACAAAAGGGGGTGGTAATGGACGGAGCATCTGATTCAATCAAACACTCACACCCAGTCAAAAGCTCTGGGTTTAATCCATACTGTTGTTTAGCCCACTCTGTCACTCCAGTTCAGACATGGCTATATGCAAATCAGTCTGACCCTGTGCCTCATGGGAACAGTACAGCCCGAACTGCCAAGCCAAGACTTCCCTGGACCAGAAACAAGCTTCCGAGGACCGGTTTCTGGCATTACAGCCGACTTCAGCCCAGCTTGCTTGAATCCAGTGGCAAAGTGAGCAAGGGACTCACGTCTGAGCATACCCTGCCACACTTATGGCGGCCAAAAGCAGTACAAAAGGGGGTGGTAATGGACGGAGCATCTGAACCAATCAAACACTCACACCCAGTCAACAGATCTGGGTTTAATCCATCACCGTTCTTTAGCCCACTTCGCCACCCCAGTTCAGACATGGCTATATGCAAATCAGTCTGACCCTGTGCCTCATGGGAGCAGTCCAGCCCGAACTGCCAAGCCATGCCTTCCCTGGACCGGAAACAGGCTTCCGAGGACCGGTTTCTGGCATTACAGCCGTCTTCAGCCTGACTTGCTTGAATCCAGTGGCAAAGTGAGCAAGGGACTCACGTCTGAGCATACCCTGCCACACTTATGGCGGCCAAAAGCGGTACAAAAGGGGGTGGTAATGGACGGAGCATCTGAACCAATCAAACACTCACACCCAGTCAAAAGATCAGGGTTTAATCCATCACTATTATTTAGCCCACTCTGTCACCCCAGTTCAGACATGGCTATAGGCAAATCAGTCTGACCATGTGCCTCATGGGAACCGTCCAGCCCGAACTGCCAAGCCATGCCTTCCCTGGACTGGAAACAAGCTTCCAAGATCGGTTTCTGGCATTACAGCCATCTTCAGCCCGCGTTGCTTGAATCCAGTGGCAAAGTGAGCAAGGGACTCACGTCTGAGCATACCCTGCCACACTTATGGCGGCCAAAAGCGGTACAAAAGGGGGTGGTAATGGACGGAGCATCTGATTCAATCAAACACTCACACCCAGTCAAAAGCTCTGGGTTTAATCCATCACCGTTCTTTAGCCCACTCTGCCACCCCAGTTCAGACATGGCTATATGCAAATCAGTCTGACCCTGTGCCTCAAGGGAACAGTCCAGCCCGAACTGCCAAGCCAAGCCTTCCCTGGACCGGAAACAAGCTTCCGAGGACCGGTTTCTGGAATTACAGCTGTCTTCAGCCCGGTTTGCTTGAATCCTGTGGCAAAGTGAGCAAGGGACTCACGTCTGAGCATACCCTGCCACACTTATGGCGGCCAAAAGCGGTACAAAAGGGGGTGGTAATGGATGGAGCATCTGAACCAATCAAACACTCACACCCAGTCAAAAGATCAGGGTTTAATCCATCACCGTTCTTTAGCCCACTCTGCCACCCCAGTTCAGACATGGCTATATGCAAATCAGTCTGACCCTGTGCTTCATGGGAACAGTCCAGCCGAACTGCCAAGACATGCCTTACCTGGACCGGAAACAAGCTTCCGATGACCGGTTTCTGGCATTACAGCCGTCTTCAGCCCGGCTTGCTTGAATCCAGTGGCAAAGTGAGCAAGGGACTCATGTCTGAGCATACCCTGCCACACTTATGGCGGCCAAAAGCGGTACAAAAGGGGGTGGTAATGGACGGAGCATCTGAACCAATCAAACACTCACACCCAGTCAAAAGATCTTTGTTTAATCCATCACCGTTCTTTAGCTCACTCTGCCACCCCAGTTCAGACATGGCTATATGCAAATCAGTCTGACCCTGTGCCTCATGGGAACAGTCCAGCCCGAACTGCCAAGCCAAGCCTTCCCTGGACCGGAAACAAGCTTCCGAGGACCGGTTTCTGGCATCACAGCCGTCTTCAGCCCGGTTTGCTTGAATCCAGTGGTAAAGTGAGCAAGGGACTCACGTCTGAGCATACCCTGCCACACTTATGGCGGCCAAAAGCGGTACAAAAGGGGGTGGTAATTGACGGAGCATCTGAACCAATCAAACACTCACACCCAGTCAAAAGATCAGGGTTTAATCCATCACCGTTCTTTAGCCAACTCTGCCACCCCAGTTCAGACATGGCTATATGCAAATCAGTCTGACCCTGTGCCTCATGGGAACAGTCCAGCCCGAACTGCCAAGCCAAGCCTTCCCTGGACCGGAAACAAGCTTCCGAGGACCGGTTTCTGGCATTACAGCCGTCTTCAGCCCGGTTTGCTTGAATCCAGTGGCAAAGTGAGCAAGGGACTCACGTCAGAGCATACCCTGCCACACTTATGGCGGCCAAAAGCAGTACAAAAGGGGGTGGTAATGGACGGAGCATCTGAACCAATCAAACACTCACACCCAGTCAAAAGATCAGGGTTTAATCCATCACCGTTCTTTAGCCCACTCTGCCACCCCAGTTCAGACATGGCTATATGCAAGTCAGTCTGACCCTGTGCCTCATGGGAACAGTCCAGCCCGAACTGCCAAGCCATGCATCCCCTGGAAAGGAAACAAGCTTCCGAGGACCGTTTCTGGCATTACAGCCGTCTTCAGCCCGGCTTGCTTGAATCCAGTGGCAAAGTGAGCAAAGGACTCACGTCTGAGCATACCCTGCCACACTTATGGT
This sequence comes from Lissotriton helveticus, assembly GCF_964261635.1. NCBI lineage: Eukaryota > Metazoa > Chordata > Amphibia > Caudata > Salamandridae > Lissotriton > Lissotriton helveticus. Next base: position 569,328,684 of record NC_136071.1, on the reverse strand, counting down.
GGCCAAAAGCGGTACAAAAGGGCGTGGTAATGGACGGAGCATCTGAACGAATCAAACACTCACACCCAGTCAAAAGATCTGGGTTTAATCCATCACCGTTCTTTAGCCCACTCTGCCACCCCAGTTCAGACATGGCTATATGCAAATCAGTCTGACCCTGTGCCTCATGGGAACAGTCCAGCCCGAACTGCTAAGCCATGCCTTCCCTGGACCGGAAACAAGCTTCCGAGGACCGGTTTCTGGCATTACAGCCGTCTTCAGCCCGGCTTGCTTGAATCCAGTGGCAAAGTGAGCAAGGGACTCACGTCTGAGCATACCCTGCCACACCTATGGCGGCCAAAAGTGGTACAAAAGGGGGTGGTAATGGACGGAGCATCTGAACCAATCAAACACTCACACCCAGTCAAAAGATCTGGGTTTAATCCATCACCGTTCTTTAGCCCACTCTGCCACCCCAGTTCAGACATGGCTATATGCAAATCAGTCTGACCCTGTGCCTCATGGGAACAGTCCAGCCCGAACTGCAAAGCCATGCCTTCCCTGGACCGGAAACAAGCTTCCGAGGACCGGTTTCTGACATTACAGCCGTCTTCAGCCCGGCTTGCTTGAATCCAGTGGCAAAGTGAGCAAGGGACTCACGTCTGAGCATACCCTGTCACACTTATGGTGGCCAAAAGCAGTACAAAAGGGGGTGGTAATGGACGGAGCATCTGAACCATTCAAACACTCACACCCAGTCAAAAGATCTGGGTTTAATCTATGACCGTTCTTTAGCCCACTCTGCCACCCCAGTTCAGACATGGCTATATGCAAATCAGTCTGACCCTGTGCTTCATGGGAACAGTCCAGCCGAACTGCCAAGCCATGCTTTCCCTGGACCGGAAACAAGCTTCCGAGGACCGGTTTCTGGCATTACAGCCGTCTTCAGCCCAGCTTGCTTGAATCCAGTGGCAAAGTGAGCAAGGGACTCACGTCTGAGCATACCCTGCCACACTTATGGCGGCCAAAAGCGGTACAAAAGGGGGTGGTAATGGACGGAGCATCTGAACCAATCAAACACTCACACCCAGTCAAAACATCTGGGTTTAATCCATACTGTTGTTTAGCCCACTCTGTCACCCCAGTTCAGACATGGCTATATGCAAATCAGTCTGACCCTGTGCTTCATGGGAACAGTCCAGCCGAACTGCCAAGCCATGCCTTTCCTGGACCGAAAAAAGCTTCCGAGGACAGGTTTCTGGCATTACAGCCGTCTTCAGCCCGGCTTGCTTGAATCCAGTGGCAAAGTGAGCAAGGGACTCACGTCTGAGCATACCCTGCCACACTTATGGCGGCCAAAAGCGGTACAAAAGGGGGTGGTAATGGACAGAGCATCTGAACCAATCAAACACTCACACCCAGTCAAAAGATCTGGGTTTAATCCATCACCGTTCTTTAGCCCACTCCGCCACCCCAGTTCAGACATGGCTATATGCAAATCAGTCTGACCCTGTGCCTCATGGGAACAGTCCAGCCCGAACTGCCAAGCCAAGCCTTCCCTGGACAGGAAACAAGCTTCCGAGGACCAGATTCTGGCATTACAGCCGTCTTCAGCCCGGCTTGCTTGAATCCCGTGTCAAAGTGAGCAAGGGACTCACGTCTGAGCATACCCTGCCACACTTATGGCGGCCAAAAGCGGTACAAAAGGGGGTGGTAATGGACGGAGCATCTGAACCAATCAAACACTCACACCCAGTCAAAACATCTGGGTTTAATCCATACTGTTGTTTAGCCCACTCTGTCACCCCAGTTCAGACATGGCTATATGCAAATCAGTCTGACCCTGTGCCTCATGGGAACAGTCCAGCCTGAACTGCAAAGCCATGCCTTCCCTGGACCGGAAACAAGCTTCTGAGGACCGGTTTCTGGCATTACAGCCATCTTCAGCCCGGCTTGCTTGAATCCAGTGGCAAAGTGAGCAAGGGACTCACGTCTGAGCATACCCTGCCACACTTATGGCGGCCAAAAGCGGTACAAAAGGGGGTGGTAATGGACGGAGCATCTGAACCAATCAAACACTCACACCCAGTCAAAACATCTGGGTTTAATCCATACTGTTGTTTAGCCCACTCTGTCACCCCAGTTCAGACATGGCTATATGCAAATCAGTCTGACCCTGTGCCTCATGGGAACAGTCCAGCCCGAACTGCAAAGCCATGCCTTCCCTGGACCGGAAACAAGCTTCCGAGGACCGGTTTCTGGCATTACAGCCATCTTCAGCCCGGCGCGCTTGAATCCAGTGGCAAAGTGAGCAAGGGACTCACGTCTGAGCATACCCTGCCACACTTATGGTGGCCAAAAGTGGTACAAAAGGGGGTGGTAATGGACAGAGCATCTGAACCAGTCAAACACTCACACCCAGTCAAAAGATCTGGGTTTAATCCATCACTGTTCTTTAGCCCACTCTGCCACCCCAGTTCAGACATGGCTATATGCAAATCAGTCTGACCCTGTGCCTCATGGGAACAGTCCAGCCCGAACTGCAAAGCCATACCTTCCCTGGACCGGAAACAAGCTTCTGAGGACCGGTTTCTGGCATTACAGCCGTCTTCAGCCCGGCTTGCTTGAATCCAGTGGCAAAGTGAGCAAGGGACTCACGTCTGAGCATACCCTGCCACACTTATGGCGGCCAAAAGCGGTACAAAATGGGGTGGTAATGGACGGAGCATCTGAACCAATCAAACACCCACACCCAGTCAAAAGATCTGGGTTTAATCCATCACCGTTCTTTAGCCCACTCTGCCACCCCAGTTCAGTCATGGCTATATGCAAATCAGTCTGACCCTGTGCTTCATGGGAACAGTCTAGCCGAACTGCCAAGCCATGCCTTCCCTGGACAGGAAACAAGCTTCCGAGGACCGGTTTCTGGCATTACAGCCGTCTTCAGCCCGGCTTGCTTGAATCCAGTGGCAAAGTGAGCAAGGGACTCACGTCTGAGCATACCCTGCCACACTTATGGCGGCCAAAAGCGGTACAAAAGGGGGTGGTAATAGACAGAGCATCTGAACCAATCAAACACTCACACCCAGTCAAAAGATCTGAGTTTAATCCATCACCGTTCTTTAGCCCACTCCGCCACCCCAGTTCAGACAAGGCTATATGCAAATCAGTCTGACCCTGTGCCTCATGGGAGCAGTCCAGCCCGAACTGCCAAGCCATGCCTTCCCTAAACTGGAAACAGGCTTCCGAGGACCGGTTTCTGGCATTACAGCCGTCTTCAGCCCAGCTTGCTTGAATCCAGTGGCAAAGTGAGCAAGGGACTCACGTCTGAGCATACCCTGCCACACTTATGGCGGCCAAAAGCGGTACAAAAGGGGGTGGTAATGGACGGAGCATCTGAACCAATCAAACACTCACACCCAGTCAAAACATCTGGGTTTAATCCATACTGTTGTTTAGCCCACTCTGTCACCCCAGTTCAGACATGGCTATATGCAAATCAGTCTGACCCTGTGCTTCATGGGAACAGTCCAGCCGAACTGCCAAGCCATGCCTTCCCTGGACCGAAAAAAGCTTCAGAGGACAGGTTTCTGGCATTACAGCCGTCTTCAGCCCGGCTTGCTTGAATCCAGTGGCAAAGTGAGCAAGGGACTCACGTCTGAGCATACCCTGCCACACTTATGGCGGCCAAAAGCGGTACAAAAGGGGGTGGTAATGGACAGAGCATCTGAACCAATCAAACACTCACACCCAGTCAAAAGATCTGGGTTTAATCCATCACCGTTCTTTAGCCCACTCCGCCACCCCAGTTCAGACATGGCTATATGCAAATCAGTCTAACCCTGTGCCTCATGGGAACAGTCCAGCCCGAACTGCCAAGCCAAGCCTTCCCTGGACAGGAAACAAGCTTCCGAGGACCAGATTCTGGCATTACAGCCGTCTTCAGCCCGGCTTGCTTGAATCCAGTGGCAAAGTGAGCAAGGGACTCACGTCTGAGCATACCCTGCCTCACTTATGGCGGCCAAAAGCGGTACAAAAGGGGGTGGTAATGGACAGAGCATCTGAACCAATCAAACACTCACACCCAGTCAAAACATCTGGGTTTAATCCATACTGTTGTTTAGCCCACTCTGTCACCCCAGTTCAGACATGGCTATATGCAAATCAGTCTGACCCTGTGCCTCATGGGAACAGTCCAGCCCGAACTGCAAAGCCATGCCTTCCCTGGACCGGAAACAAGCTTCTGAGGACCGGTTTCTGGCATCACAGCCATCTTCAGCCCGGCTTGCTTGAATCCAGTGGCAAAGTGAGCAAGGGACTCACGTCTGAGCATACCATGCCACACTTATGGTGGCCAAAAGCGGTACAAAAGGGGGTGGTAATGGACAGAGCATCTGAACCAGTCAAACACTCACACCCAGTCAAAAGATCTGTGTTTAATCCATCACTGTTCTTTAGCCCACTCTGCCACCCCAGTTCAGACATGGCTATATGCAAATCAGTCTGACCCTGTGCCTCATGGGAACATTCCAGCCTGAACTGCAAAGCCATACCTTCCCTGGACCGGAAACAAGCTTCTGAGGACCGGTTTCTGGCATTACAGCCGTCTTCAGCCCGGCTTGCTTGAATCCAGTGGCAAAGTGAGCAAGGCACTCACGTCTGAGCATACCCTGCCACACTTATGGCGGCCAAAAGCGGTACAAAAGGGGGTGGTAATGGACGGAGCATCTGAACCAATCAAACACTCACACCCAGTCAAAACATCTGGGTTTAATCCATACTGTTGTTTAGCCCACTCTGTCACCCCAGTTCAGACATGGCTATATGCAAATCAGTCTGACCCTGTGCCTCATGGGAACAGTCCAGCCCGAACTGCAAAGCCATGCCTTCCCTGGACCGGAAACAAGCTTCTGAGGACCGGTTTCTGGCATTACAGCCATCTTCAGCCCGGCGCGCTTGAATCCAGTGGCAAAGTGAGCAAGGGACTCACGTCTGAGCATACCCTGCCACACTTATGGTGGCCAAAAGCGGTACAAAAGGGGGTGGTAATGGACAGAGCATCTGAACCAGCCAAACACTCACACCCAGTCAAAAGATTTGGGTTTAATCCATCACTGTTCTTTAGCCCACTCTGCCACCCCAGTTCAGACATGGCTATATGCAAATCAGTCTGACCCTGTGCCTCATGGGAACAGTCCAGCCCGAACTGCAAAGCCATACCTTCCCTGAACCGGAAACAAGCTTCTGAGGACCGGTTTCTGGCATTACAGCCGTCTTCAGCCCGGCTTGCTTGAATCCAGTGGCAAAGTGAGCAAGGGACTCACGTCTGAGCATACCCTGCCACACTTATGGCGGCCAAAAGCGGTACAAAAGGGGGTGGTAATGGACGGAGCATCTGAACCAATCAAACACCCACACCCAGTCAAAAGATCTGGGTTTAATCCATCACCGTTCTTTAGCCCACTCTGCCACCCCAGTTCAGACATGGCTATATGCAAATCAGTCTGACCCTGTGCTTCATGGGAACAGTCTAGCCGAACTGCCAAGCCATGCCTTCCCTGGACAGGAATCAAGCTTCCGAGGACCGGTTTCTGGCATTACAGCCGTCTTCAGCCCGGCTTGCTTGAATCCAGTGGCAAAGTGAGCAAGGGACTCACGTCTGAGCATACCCTGCCACACTTATGGTGGCCAAAAGCGGTACAAAAGGGGGTGGTAATGGACAGAGCATCTGAACCAGTCAAACACTCACACCCAGTCAAAAGATTTGGGTTTAATCCATCACTGTTCTTTAGCCCACTCTGCCACCCCAGTTCAGACATGGCTATATGCAAATCAGTCTGACCCTGTGCCTCATGGGAACAGTCCAGCCCGAACTGCAAAGCCATACCTTCCCTGAACCGGAAACAAGCTTCTGAGGACCGGTTTCTGGCATTACAGCCGTCTTCAGCCCGGCTTGCTTGAATCCAGTGGCAAAGTGAGCAAGGGACTCACGTCTGAGCATACCCTGCCACACTTATGGCGGCCAAAAGCGGTACAAAAGGGGGTGGTAATGGACGGAGCATCTGAACCAATCAAACACCCACACCCAGTCAAAAGATCTGGGTTTAATCCATCACCGTTCTTTAGCCCACTCTGCCACCCCAGTTCAGACATGGCTATATGCAAATCAGTCTGACCCTGTGCTTCATGGGAACAGTCTAGCCGAACTGCCAAGCCATGCCTTCCCTGGACATGAAACAAGCTTCCGAGGACCGGTTTCTGGCATTACAGCCGTCTTCAGCCCGGCTTGCTTGAATCCAGTGGCAAAGTGAGCAAGGGACTCACGTCTGAGCATACCCTGCCACACTTATGGCAGCCAAAAGCGGTACAAAAGGGGGTGGTAATGGACAGAGCATCTGAACCAATCAAACACTCACACCCAGTCAAAAGATCTGAGTTTAATCCATCACCGTTCTTTAGCCCACTCCGCCACCCCAGTTCAGACAAGGCTATATGCAAATCAGTCTGACCCTGTGCCTCATGGGAACAGTCCAGCCCGAACTGCCAAGCCATGCCTTCCCTAAACTGGAAAAAGGCTTCCGAGGACCGGTTTCTGGCATTACAGCCGTCTTCAGCCCAGCTTGCTTGAATCCAGTGGCAAAGTGAGCAAGGGACTCACGTCTGAGCATACCCTGCCACACTTATGGCGGCCAAAAGCGGTACAAAAGGGGGTGTTAATGGACGGAGCATCTGAACCAATCAAACACTCACACCCAGTCAAAACATATGGGTTTAATCCATACTGTTGTTTAGCCCACTCTGTCACCCCAGTTCAGACATGGCTATATGCAAATCAGTCTGACCCTGTGCTTCATGGGAACAGTCCAGCCGAACTGCCAAGCCATGCCTTCCCTGGACCGAAAAAAGCTTCCGAGGACAGGTTTCTGGCTTACAGCCGTCTTCAGACCGGCTTGCTTGAATCCAGTGGCAAAGTGAGCAAGGGACTCACGTCTGAGCATACCCTGCCACACTTATGGCGGCCAAAAGCGGTACAAAAGGGGGTGGTAATGGACGGAGCATCTGAACCAATCAAACACCCACACCCAGTCAAAAGATCTGGGTTTAATCCATCACCGTTCTTTAGCCCACTCTGCCACCCCAGTTCAGTCATGGCTATATGCAAATCAGTCTGACCCTGTGCTTCATGGGAACAGTCTAGCCGAACTGCCAAGCCATGCCTTCCCTGGACAGGAAACAAGCTTCCGAGGACCGGTTTCTGGCATTACAGCCGTCTTCAGCTCGGCTTGCTTGAATCCAGTGGCAAAGTGAGCAAGGGACTCACGTCTGAGCATACCCTGCCACACTTATGGCGGCCAAAAGCGGTACAAAAGGGGGTGGTAATAGACAGAGCATCTGAACCAATCAAACACTCACACCCAGTCAAAAGATCTGAGTTTAATCCATCACCGTTCTTTAGCCCACTCCGCCACCCCAGTTCAGACAAGGCTATATGCAAATCAGTCTGACCCTGTGCCTCATGGGAACAGTCCAGCCCGAACTGCCAAGCCATGCCTTCCCTAAACTGGAAACAGGCTTCCGAGGACCGGTTTCTGGCATTACAGCCGTCTTCAGCCCAGCTTGCTTGAATCCAGTGGCAAAGTGAGCAAGGGACTCACGTCTGAGCATACCCTGCCACACTTATGGCGGCCAAAAGCGGTACAAAAGGGGGTGGTAATGGACGGAGCATCTGAACCAATCAAACACTCACACCCAGTCAAAACATCTGGGTTTAATCCATACTGTTGTTTAGCCCACTCTGTCACCCCAGTTCAGACATGGCTATATGCAAATCAGTCTGACCCTGTGCTTCATGGGAACAGTCCAGCCGAACTGCCAAGCCATGCCTTCCCTGGACCGAAAAAAGCTTCAGAGGACAGGTTTCTGGCATTACAGCCGTCTTCAGCCCGGCTTGCTTGAATCCAGTGGCAAAGTGAGCAAGGGACTCACGTCTGAGCATACCCTGCCACACTTATGGCGGCCAATAGCGGTACAAAAGGGGGTGGTAATGGACAGAGCATCTGAACCAATCAAACACTCACACCCAGTCAAAAGAACTGGGTTTAATCCATCACCGTTCTTTAGCCCACTCCGCCACCCCAGTTCAGACATGGCTATATGCAAATCAGTCTAACCATGTGCCTCATGGGAACAGTCCAGCCCGAACTGCCAAGCCAAGCCTTCCCTGGACAGGAAACAAGCTTCCGAGGACCAGATTCTGGCATTACAGCCGTCTTCAGCCCGGCTTGCTTGAATCCAGTGGCAAAGTGAGCAAGGGACTCACGTCTGAGCATACCCTGCCTCACTTATGGCGGCCAAAAGCGGTACAAAAGGGGGTGGTAATGGACGGAGCATCTGAACCAATCAAACACTCACACCCAGTCAAAACATCTGGGTTTAATCCATACTGTTGTTTAGCCCACTCTGTCACCCCAGTTCAGACATGGCTATATGCAAATCAGTCTGACCCTGTGCCTCATGGGAACAGTCCAGCCCGAACTGCAAAGCCATGCCTTCCCTGGACCGGAAACAAGCTTCTGAGGACCGGTTTCTGGCATCACAGCCATCTTCAGCCCGGCTTGCTTGAATCCAGTGGCAAAGTGAGCAAGGGACTCACGTCTGAGCATACCATGCCACACTTATGGTGGCCAAAAGCGGTACAAAAGGGGGTGGTAATGGACAGAGCATCTGAACCAGTCAAACACTCACACCCAGTCAAAAGATCTGTGTTTAATCCATCACTGTTCTTTAGCCCACTCTGCCACCCCAGTTCAGACATGGCTATATGCAAATCAGTCTGACCCTGTGCCTCATGGGAACAGTCCAGCCCGAACTGCAAAGCCATACCTTCCCTGGACCGGAAACAAGCTTCTGAGGACCGGTTTCTGGCATTACAGCCGTCTTCAGCCCGGCTTGCTTGAATCCAGTGGCAAAGTGAGCAAGGCACTCACGTCTGAGCATACCCTGCCACACTTATGGCGGCCAAAAGCGGTACAAAAGGGGGTGGTAATGGACGGAGCATCTGAACCAATCAAACACTCACACCCAGTCAAAACATCTGGGTTTAATCCATACTGTTGTTTAGCCCACTCTGTCACCCCAGTTCAGACATGGCTATATGCAAATCAGTCTGACCCTGTGCCTCATGGGAACAGTCCAGCCCGAACTGCAAAGCCATGCCTTCCCTGGACCGGAAACAAGCTTCTGAGGACCGGTTTCTGGCATTACAGCCATCTTCAGCCCGGCGCGCTTGAATCCAGTGGCAAAGTGAGCAAGGGACTCACGTCTGAGCATACCCTGCCACACTTATGGTGGCCAAAAGCGGTACAAAAGGGGGTGGTAATGGACAGAGCATCTGAACCAGCCAAACACTCACACCCAGTCAAAAGATTTGGGTTTAATCCATCACTGTTCTTTAGCCCACTCTGCCACCCCAGTTCAGACATGGCTATATGCAAATCAGTCTGACCCTGTGCCTCATGGGAACAGTCCAGCCCGAACTGCAAAGCCATACCTTCCCTGAACCGGAAACAAGCTTCTGAGGACCGGTTTCTGGCATTACAGCCGTCTTCAGCCCGGCTTGCTTGAATCCAGTGGCAAAGTGAGCAAGGGACTCACGTCTGAGCATACCCTGCCACACTTATGGCGGCCAAAAGCGGTACAAAAGGGGGTGGTAATGGACGGAGCATCTGAACCAATCAAACACCCACACCCAGTCAAAAGATCTGGGTTTAATCCATCACCGTTCTTTAGCCCACTCTGCCACCCCAGTTCAGACATGGCTATATGCAAATCAGTCTGACCCTGTGCTTCATGGGAACAGTCTAGCCGAACTGCCAAGCCATGCCTTCCCTGGACAGGAAACAAGCTTCCGAGGACCGGTTTCTGGCATTACAGCCGTCTTCAGCCCGGCTTGCTTGAATCCAGTGGCAAAGTGAGCAAGGGACTCACGTCTGAGCATACCCTGCCTCACTTATGGCGGCCTAAAGCGGTACAAAAGGGGGTGTTAATGGACGGAGCATCTGAACCAATCAAACACTCACACCCAGTCAAAACATCTGGGTTTAATCCATACTGTTGTTTAGCCCACTCTGTCACCCCAGTTCAGACATGGCTATATGCAAATCAGTCTGACCCTGTGCTTCATGGGAACAGTCCAGCCGAACTGCCAAGCCATGCCTTCCCTGGACCGAAAAAAGCTTCCGAGGACAGGTTTCTGGCATTACAGCCGTCTTCAGCCCGGCTTGCTTGAATCCAGTGGCAAAGTGAGCAAGGGACTCACGTCTGAGCATACCCTGCCAAACTTATGGCGGCCAAAAGCGGTACAAAAGGGGGTGGTAATGGACAGAGCATCTGAACCAATCAAACACTCACACCCAGTCAAAAGATCTGGGTTTAATCCATCACCGTTCTTTAGCCCACTCCGCCACCCCAGTTCAGACATGGCTATATGCAAATCAGTCTGACCCTGTGCCTCATGGGTACAGTCCAGCCCGAACTGCCAAGCCAAGCCTTCCCTGGACAGGAAACAAGCTTCCGAGGACCAGATTCTGGCATTACAGCCGTCTTCAGCCCGGTTTGCTTGAATCCAGTGGCAAAGTGAGCAAGGGACTCACGTCTGAGCATACCCTGCCACACTTATGGCGGCCAAAAGTGGTACAAAAGGGGGTGGTAATGGACGGAGCATCTGAACCAATCAAACACTCACACCCAGTCAAAAGATCAGGGTTTAATCCATTACCGTTCTTTAGCCCACTCTGCCACCCCAGTTCAGACATGGCTATATGCAAATCAGTCTGACCCTGTGCCTCATGGGAACAGTCCAGCCCGAACTGCCAAGCCATGCCTCCCCTGGACCGGAAACAAGCTTCCAAGGACCGTTTCTGGCATTACAGCCGACTTCAGCCTGGCTTGCTTGAATCCAGTGGCAAAGTGAGCAAAGGACTCACGTCTGAGCATACCGTGCCAAACTTATGGCGGCCAAAAGCGGTAAAAAATGGCGTGGTAATGGACGGAGCATCTGAACGAATCAAACACTCACACCCAGTCAAAAGATCTGGGTTTAATCCATCACCGTTCTTTAGCCCACTCTGCCACCCCAGTTCAGACATGGCTATATGCAAATCAGTCTGACCCTGTTCCTAATGGGAACAGTCCAGCCCGAACTGCCAAGCCATGCATTCCCTGGACCTGAAACAAGCTTCCGAGGACCGGTTTCTGGCATTACAGCCGTCTTCCGCCCGGCTTGCTTGAATCCAGTGGCAAAGTGAGCAAGGGACTAACGTCTGAGCATACCCTGCCACACTTATGGCGGCCAAAAGTGGTACAAAAGGGGGTGGTAATGGACGGAGCATCTTAACCAATCAAACACTCACACCCAGTCAAAAGATCTGGGTTTAATCCATCACCGTTCTTTAGCCCACTCTGCCACCCCAGTTCAGACATGGCTATATGCAATCAGTCTGACCCTGTGCCTCATGGGAACAGTCCAGCCCGAACTGCAAAGCCATGCCTTCCCTGGACCGGAAACAAGCTTCCGAGGATCAGTTTCTGGCATTACAGCCGTCTTCAGCCCGGCTTGCTTGAATCCAGTGGCAAAGTGAGCAAGGGACTCACGTCTGAGCATACCCTGCCACACTTATGGTGGCCAAAAGCGGTACAAAAGGGGGTGGTAATGGACGGAGCATCTGAACCAATCAAACACTCACACCCAGTCAAAAGATCTGGGTTTAATCCATCACCGTTCTTTAGACCACTCTGCCACCCCATTTCAGACATGGCTATATGCAAATCAGTCTGACCCTGTGCTTCATGGGAACAGTCCAGCCGAACTGCCAAGCCATGCCTTCCCTGGACCTGAAACAAGCTTCCGAGGACCGCTTTCTGGCATTACAGCCGTCTTCAGCCCGACTTGCTTGAATCCAGTGGCAAAGTGAGCAAGGGACTCACGTCTGAGCATACCCTGCCACACTTATGGCGGCCAAAAGCGGTACAAAAGGGGGCGGTAATGGACAGAGCATCTGAAACAATCAAACACTCACACCCAGTCAAAAGATCTGGGTTTAATCCATCACCATTCTTTAGCCCACTCCGCCACCCCAGTTCAGACATGGCTATATGCAAATCAGTCTGAACCTGTGCCTCATGGGAACAGTCGAGCCCGAACTGCCAAGCCATGCCTTCACTGGACGGGAAACAGGCTTCCAAAGACCGGTTTCTGCCATTACAGCCGTCTTCAGCCCGGCTTGCTTGAATCCAGTGGCAAAGTGAGCAAGGGACTCACGTCTGAGCATACCCTGCCACACTTATGGCGGCCAAAAGTGGTACAAAAGGGGGTGGTAATGGACGGAGCATCTGAACCAATCAAACACTCACACCCAGTCAAAACATCTGGGTTTAATCCATACTGTTGTTTAGCCCACTCTGTCACCCCAGTTCAGACATGGCTATATGCAAATCAGTCTGACCCTGTGCCTCATGGGAACAGTCCAGCCCGAACTGCGAAGCCATGCCTTCCCTGGACCGGAAACAAGCTTCAGAGGACCGGTTTCTGGCATTACAGCCGTCTCCAGCCCGGCTTGCTTGAATCCAGTGGCAAAGTGAGCAAGGGACTCATGTCTGAGCATACCCTGCCACACTTATTGTGGCCAAAAGCGGTACAAAAGGGGGTGGTAATGGACAGAGCAACTGAACCAATCAAACACTCACACCCAGTCAAAGGATCTGGGTTTAATCCATCACCGTTCTTTAGCCCACTCTGCCACCCCATTTCAGACATGGCAAATATGCAAATCAGTCTGACCCTGTGCCTCATGGGATCCGTCCAGCCCGAACTGCCAAGCCATGCCTTCCCTTGACCGGAAACAAGCTTCTGAGGACCGGTTTCTGGCATTACAGTCGTCTTTAGCCCGGCTTGCTTGAATCCAGTGGCAAAGTGAGCAAGGGACTCACGTCTGAGCATACCCTGCCACACTTATGGCGGCCAAAAGCGGTACAAAAGGGGGTGGTAATGGACAGAGCATCTGAACCAATCAAACACTCACACCCAGTCAAAAGATCTGGGTTTAATCCATCACCATTCTTTAGCCCACTCCGCCACCCCAGTTCAGACACGGCTATATGCAAATCAGTCTGAACCTGTGCCTCATGGGAACAGTCAAGCCCGAACTGCCAAGCCATGCCTTCCCTGGACCGGAAACAGGCTTCCGAGGACCGGTTTCTGGCATTACAGCCGTCTTCAGCCCGGCTTGCTTGAATCCAGTGGCAAAGTGAGCAAGGGACTCACGTCTGAGCATACCCTGCCACACTTATGGCGGCCAAAAGCGGTACAAAAGGGGGTGGTAATGGACGGAGCATCTGAACCAATCAAACACTCGCACCCAGTCAAAACATCTGGGTTTAATCCATACTGTTGTTTAGCCCACTCTGTCACCCCAGTTCAGACATGGCTATATGCAAATCAGTCTGACCCTGTGCCTCATGGGACCAGTCCAGCCCGTACTGCCAAGCCATGCCTTCCCTGGACCGGAAACAAGCTTCAGAGGAGCGGTTTCTGGCATTACAGCCGTCTCCAGCCCGGCTTGCTTGAATCCAGTGGCAAAGTGAGCAAGGGACTCATGTCTGAGCATACCCTGCCACACTTATGGTGGCCAAAAGCGGTACAAAAAGGGGTGGTAATGGACAGAGCATCTGAACCAGTCAAACACTCACACCCAGTCAAAAGATCTGGGTTTAATCCATCACCGTTCTTTAGCCCACTCCGCCACCCCAGTTCAGACATGGCGATATGCAAATCAGTCTGACCCTGTGCCTCATGGGAACAGTCCAGCCCGAACTGCCAAGCCATGCCTCCCCTGGACCGGAAACAGGCTTCCGAGGACCGGTTTCTGGCATTACAGCCATCTTCAGCCTGGCTTGCTTGAATCCAGTGGCAAAGTGAGCAAGGGACTCACGTCTGAGCATACCCTGCCACACTTATTCCGGCCAAAAGCGGTACAAAAGGGGGTGGTAATGGACGGAGCATCTGAACCAATCAAACACTCACACCCAGTCAAAAGATCAGGGTTTAATCCATCACCGTTATTTAGCCCACTCTGTCACCCCAGTTCAGACATGGCTATAGGCAAATCAGTCTGACCCTGTGCCTCATGGGAACCGTCCAGCCCGAACTGCCAAGCCATGCCTTCCCTGGACTGGAAACAAGCTTCCAAGACCGGTTTCTGGAATTACAGCCATCTTCAGCCCGTCTTGCTTGAATCCAGTGGCAAAGTGAGCAAGGGACTCACGTCTGAGCATACCCTGCCACACTTATGGCGGCCAAAAGCGGTACAAAAGGGGGTGGTAATGGACGGAGCATCTGAACCAATCAAACACTCACACCCAGTCAAAAGATCTGGGTTTAATCCATCACCGTTCTTTAGCCCACTCTGCCACCCCAGTTCAGACATGGCTATATGCAAATCAGTCTGACCCTGTGCTTCATGGGAACAGTCCAGCCGAACTGCCAAGCCATGCCTTCCCTGGACCGGAAACAAGCTTCCGAGGACCGGTTTCTGGCATTACAGCCGTCTTCAGCCCGGCTTGCTTGAATCCAGTGGCAAAGTGAGCAAGAAACTCACGTCTGAGCATACCCTGCCACACTTATGGCGGCCAAAAGCGGTACAAAAGGGGGTGGTAATGGACGGAGCATCTGAACCAATCAAACACTCACACCCAGTCAAAAGATCTGGGTTTAATCCATCACCGTTCTTTAGCCCACTCTGCCACCCCAGTTCAGACATGGCTATATGCAAATCAGTCTGACCCTGTGCCTCATGGGACCAGTCCAGCCCGTACTGCCAAGCCATGCCTTCCCTGGACCGGAAACAAGCTTCAGAGGACCGGTTTCTGGCATTACAGCCGTCTCCAGCCCGGCTTGCTTGAATCCAGTGGCAAAGTGAGCAAGGGACTCATGTCTGAGCATACCCTGCCACACTTATGGTGGCCAAAAGCGGTACAAAAAGGGGTGGTAATGGACAGAGCATCTGAACCAGTCAAACACTCACACCCAGTCAAAAGATCTGGGTTTAATCCATCACCGTTCTTTAGCCCACTCCGCCACCCCAGTTCAGACATGGCGATATGCAAATCAGTCTGACCCTGTGCCTCATGGGAACAGTCCAGCCCGAACTGCCAAGCCATGCCTCCCCTGGACCGGAAACAGGCTTCCGAGGACCGGTTTCTGGCATTACAGCCATCTTCAGCCTGGCTTGCTTGAATCCAGTGGCAAAGTGAGCAAGGGACTCACGTCTGAGCATACCCTGCCACACTTATTCCGGCCAAAAGCGGTACAAAAGGGGGTGGTAATGGACGGAGCATCTGAACCAATCAAACACTCACACCCAGTCAAAAGATCAGGGTTTAATCCATCACCGTTATTTAGCCCACTCTGTCACCCCAGTTCAGACATGGCTATAGGCAAATCAGTCTGACCCTGTGCCTCATGGGAACCGTCCAGCCCGAACTGCCAAGCCATGCCTTCCCTGGACTGGAAACAAGCTTCCAAGACCGGTTTCTGGAATTACAGCCATCTTCAGCCCGTCTTGCTTGAATCCAGTGGCAAAGTGAGCAAGGGACTCACGTCTGAGCATACCCTGCCACACTTATGGCGGCCAAAAGCGGTACAAAAGGGGGTGGTAATGGACGGAGCATCTGAACCAATCAAACACTCACACCCAGTCAAAAGATCTGGGTTTAATCCATCACCGTTCTTTAGCCCACTCTGCCACCCCAGTTCAGACATGGCTATATGCAAATCAGTCTGACCCTGTGCTTCATGGGAACAGTCCAGCCGAACTGCCAAGCCATGCCTTCCCTGGACCGGAAACAAGCTTCCGAGGACCGGTTTCTGGCATTACAGCCGTCTTCAGCCCGGCTTGCTTGAATCCAGTGGCAAAGTGAGCAAGAAACTCACGTCTGAGCATACCCTGCCACACTTATGGCGGCCAAAAGCGGTACAAAAGGGGGTGGTAATGGACGGAGCATCTGAACCAATCAAACACTCACACCCAGTCAAAAGATCTGGGTTTAATCCATCACCGTTCTTTAGCCCACTCTGCCACCCCAGTTCAGACATGGCTATATGCAAATCAGTCTGACCCTGTGTCTCATGGGAACAGTCCAGCCCGAACTGCCAAGCCAAGCCTTCCCTGGACCGGAAACAAGCTTCCGAGGACCGGTTTCTGGCATTACAGCCGTCTTCAGCCCGGTTTGCTTGAATTCAGTGGCAAAGTGAGCAAGGGAATCACGTCTGAGCATACCCTGCCACACTTATGGCGGCCAAAAGCGGTACAAAAGGGGGAGATAATGGACGGAGCATCTGAACCAATCAAACACTCACACCCAGTCAAAAGATCAGGGTTTAATCCATCACCGTTCTTTAGCCGTCTCTGCCACCCCAGTTCAGACATGGCTATATGCAAATCAGTCTGACCCTGTGCCTCATGGGAACAGTCCAGCCTAAACTGCCAAGCCAAGCCTTCCCTGGACCGCTAACAAGCTTCGAGGACCGGTTTCTGGCATTACAGCCGTCTTCAGCCCGGTTTGCTTGAATCCAGTGGCAAAGTGAGCAAGGGACTCACGTCTGAGCATACCCTGCCACACTTATGGCGGCCAAAAGCGGTACAAAAGGGGGTGGTAATGGACGGAGCATCTGAACCAATCAAACACTCACACCCAGTCAAAAGATCAGGGTTTAATCCATCACCGTTCTTTAGCCCACTCTGCCACCCCAGTTCAGACATGGCTATATGCAAATCAGTCTGACCCTGTGCCTCATGGGAACAGTCCAGTCCGAACTGCCAAGCCATGCCTCCCCTGGACCGGAAACAAGCTTCCGAGGACCGTTTCTGGCATTACAGCCGTCTTCAGCCCGGCTTGCTTGAATCCAGTGGCAAAGTGAGCAAAGGACTCACGTCTGAGCATACCCTGCCACACTTATGGCGGCCAAAAGCGGTACAAAAGGGGGAGATAATGGACGGAGCATCTGAACCAATCAAACACTCACACCCAGTCAAAAGATCAGGGTTTAATCCATCACGTTCTTTAGCCCACTCTGCCACCCCAGTTCAGACAAGGCTATATGCAAATCAGTCTGACCCTGTGCCTCATGGGAACAGTCCAGCCTAAACTGCCAAGCCAAGCCTTCCCTGGACCGCTAACAAGCTTCGAGGACCGGTTTCTGGCATTACAGCCGTCTTCAGCCCGGTTTGCTTGAATCCAGTGGCAAAGTGAGCAAGGGACTCACGTCTGAGCATACCCTGCCACACTTATGGCGGCCAAAAGCGGTACAAAAGGGGGTGGTAATGGACGGAGCATCTGAACCAATCAAACACTCACACCCAGTCAAAAGATCAGGGTTTAATCCATCACCGTTCTTTAGCCCACTCTGCCAGCCCAGTTCAGACATGGCTATATGCAAATCAGTCTGACCCTGTGCCTCATGGGAACAGTCCAGTCCGAACTGCCAAGCCATGCCTCCCCTGGACCGGAAACAAGCTTCCGAGGACCGTTTCTGGCATTACAGCCGTCTTCAGCCCGGCTTGCTTGAATCCAGTGGCAAAGTGAGCAAAGGACTCACGTCTGAGCATACCCTGCCACACTTATGGCGGCCAAAAGCGGTACAAAAGGGCGTGGTAATGGACGGAGCATCTGAACGAATCAAACACTCACACCCAGTCAAAAGATCTGGGTTTAATCCATCACCGTTCTTTAGCCCACTCTGCGACCCCAGTTCAGACATGGCTATATGCAAATCAGTCTGACCCTGTGCCTCATGGGAACAGTCCAGCCCGAACTGCCAAGCCATGCCTTCGCTGGACCAGAAACAAGCTTCCGAGGACCGGTTTCTGGCACTACAGCCGTCTTCAGCCCAGGTTGCTTGAATCCAGTGGCAAAGTGAGCAAGGGACTCACGTCTGAGCATACCCTGCCACACTTATGGCGGCCAAAAGTGGTACAAAAGGGGGTGGTAATGGACGGAGCATCTGAACCAATCAAACACTCACACCCAGTCAAAAGATCTGGGTTTAATCCATCACCGTTCTTTAGCCCACTCTGCCACCCCAGTTTAGACATGGCTATATGCAAATCAGTCTGACCCTGTGCCTCATGGGAACAGTCCAGCCCGAACTGCAAAGCCATTCCTTCCCTGGACCGGAAACAAGCTTCCGAGGACCGGTTTCTGGCATTACAGCCGTCTTCAGCCCGGCTTGCTTGAATCCAGTGGCAAAGTGAGCAAGGGACTCACGTCTGAGCATACCCTGCCACACTTATGGTGGCCAAAAGCGGTACAAAAGGGGGTTGTAATGGACGGAGCATCTGAACCAACCAAACACTCACACCCAGTCAAAAGATCAGGGTTTAATCCATCACCGTTCTTTAGCCCACTCTGCCACCCCAGTTCAGACATGGCTATATGCAAATCAGTCTGACCCTGTGCCTCATGGGAACAGTCCAGCCCGAACTGCCAAGCCAAGCCTTCCCTGGACCGGAAACAAGCTTCCGAGGACCGGTTTCTGGCATTACAGCCGTCTTCAGCCCGGTTTGCTTGAATCCAGTGGCAAAGTGAGCAAGGGACTCACGTCTGAGCATACCCTGCCACACTTATGGCGGCCAAAAGCAGTACAAAAGGGGGTGGTAATGGACGGAGCATCTGAACCATTCAAATACTCACACCCAGTCAAAAGATCTGGGTTTAATCCATCACCGTTCTTTAGCCCACTCTGCCACCCCAGTTCAGACATGGCTATATGCAAATCAGTCTGACCCTGTGCTTCATGGGAACAGTCCAGCCGAACTGCCAAGCCATGCCTTCCCTGGACCGAAAAAAGCTTCCGAGGACCGGTTTCTGGCATTACAGCCGTCTTCAGCCCGGCTTGCTTGAATCCAGTGGCAAAGTGAGCAAGGGACTCACGTCTGAGCATACCCTGCCACACTTATGGCGGCCAAAAGCGGTACAAAAGGGGGTGGTAATGGACAGAGCATCTGAACCAATCAAACACTCACACCCAGTCAAAAGATCTGGGTTTAATCCATCACCGTTCTTTAGCCCACTCCGCCACCCCAGTTCAGACATGGCTATATGCAAATCAGTCTGACCCTGTGCCTCATGGGAACAGTCCAGCCCGAACTGCCAAGCCAAGCCTTCCCTGGACCGGAAACAAGCTTCCGAGGACCAGATTCTGGCATTACAGCCGTCTTCAGCCCGGTTTGCTTGAATCCAGTGGCAAAGTGAGCAAGGGACTCACGTCTGAGCATACCCTGCCACACTTATGGCGGCCAAAAGCGGTACAAAAGGGGGTGGTAATGGACGGAGCATCTGAACCAATCAACCACTCACACCCAGTCAAAAGATCAGGGTTTAATCCATTACCGTTCTTTAGCCCACTCTGCCACCCCAGTTCAGACATGGCTATATGCAAATCAGTCTGACCCTGTGCCTCATGGGAACAGTCCAGCCCGAACTGCCAAGCCATGCCTCCCCTGGACCGGAAACAAGCTTCCAAGGACCGTTTCTGGCATTACAGCCGTCTTCAGCCTGGCTTGCTTGAATCCAGTGGCAAAGTGAACAAAGGACTCACGTCTGAGCATACAGTGCCAAACTTATGGTGGCCAAAAGTGGTAAAAAAGGGCGTGGTAATGGACGGAGCATCTGAACGAATCAAACACTCACACCCAGTCAAAAGATCTGGGTTTAATCCATCACTGTTCTTTAGCCCACTCTGCCACCCCAGTTCAGACATGGCTATATGCAAATCAGTCTGACCCTGTGCCTCATGGGAACAGTCCAGCCCGAACTGCCAAGCCAAGCCTTCCCTGGACCGGAAACAAGCTTCCGAGGACCGGTTTCTGGCATTACAGCCGTCTTCAGCCCGGTTTGCTTGAATTCAGTGGTAAAGTGAGCAAGGGACTCACGTCTGAGCATACCCTGCCACACTTATGGCGGCCAAAAGCGGTACAAAAGGGGGAGGTAATGGACGGAGCATCTGAACCAATCAAACACTCACACCCAGTCAAAAGATCAGGGTTTAATCCATCACCGTTCTTTAGCCCACTCTGCCACCCCAGTTCAGACATGGCTATATGCAAATCAGTCTGACCCTGTGCCTCATGGGAACAGTCCAGCCTGAACTGCCAAGCCAAGCCTTCCCTGGACCGCTAACAAGCTTCGAGGACCGGTTTCTGGCATTACAGCCGTCTTCAGCCCGGTTTGCTTGAATCCAGTGGCAAAGTGAGCAAGGGACTCACGTCTGAGCATACCCTGCCACACTATGGCGGCCAAAAGCGGTACAAAAGGGGGTGGTAATGGACGGAGCATCTGAACCAATCAAACACTCACACCCAGTCAAAAGATCTGGGTTTAATCCATCACCGTTCTTTAGCCCACTCTGCCACCCCAGTTCAGACATGGCTATATGCAAATCATTCTGACCCTGTGCTTCATGGGAACAGTCCAGCCGAACTGCCAAGCCATGCCTTCCCTGGACCGGAAACAAGCTTCTGAGGACCGGTTTCTGGCATTACAGCCGTCTTCAGCCCGGCTTGCTTGAATCCAGTGGCAAAGTGAGCAAGGGACTCACGTCTGAGCATACCCTGTCACACTTATGGTGGCGAAAAGCGGTACAAAAGGGGGTTGTAATGGACGGAGCATCTGAACCAACCAAACACTCACACCCAGTCAAAAGATCAGGATTTAATCCATCACCGTTCTTTAGCCCACTCAGCCACCCCAGTTCAGACATGGCTATATGCAAATCAGTCTGACCCTGTGCCTCATGGGAACAGTCCAGCCCGAACTGCCAAGCCAAGCCTTCCCTGGACCGGAAACAAGCTTCCGAGGACCGGTTTCTGGCATTACAGCCGTCTTCAGCCCGGTTTGCTTGAATCCAGTGGCAAAGTGAGCAAGGGACTCACGTCTGAGCATACCCTGCCACACTTATGGCGGCCAAAAGCAGTACAAAAGGGGGTGGTAATGGACGGAGCATCTGAACCATTCAAATACTCACACCCAGTCAAAAGATCTGGGTTTAATCCATCACCGTTCTTTAGCCCACTCTGCCACCCCAGTTCAGACATGGCTATATGCAAATCAGTCTGACCCTGTGCTTCATGGGAACAGTCCAGCCGAACTGCCAAGCCATGCCTTCCCTGGACCGAAAAAAGCTTCCGAGGACCGGGTTCTGGCATTACAGCCGTCTTCAGCCCGGCTTGCTTGAATCCAGTGGCAAAGTGAGCAAGGGACTCACGTCTGAGCATACCCTGCCACACTTATGGCGGCCAAAAGCGGTACAAAAGGGGGTGGTAATGGACAGAGCATCTGAACCAATCAAACACTCACACCCAGTCAAAAGATCTGGGTTTAATCCATCACCGTTCTTTAGCCCACTCCGCCACCCCAGTTCAGACATGGCTATATGCAAATCAGTCTGACCCTGTGCCTCATGGGAACAGTCCAGCCCGAACTGCCAAGCCAAGCCTTCCCTGGACCGGAAACAAGCTTCCGAGGACCGGTTTCTGGCATTACAGCCGTCTTCAGCCCGGTTTGCTTGAATCCAGTGGCAAAGTGAGCAAGGGAATCACGTCTGAGCATACCCTGCCACACTTATGGCGGCCAAAAGCGGTACAAAAGGGGGAGATAATGGACGGAGCATCTGAACCAATCAAACACTCACACCCAGTCAAAAGATCAGGGTTTAATCCATCACCGTTCTTTAGCCGTCTCTGCCACCCCAGTTCAGACATGGCTATATGCAAATCAGTCTGACCCTGTGCCTCATGGGAACAGTCCAGCCTAAACTGCCAAGCCAAGCCTTCCCTGGACCGCTAACAAGCTTCGAGGACCGGTTTCTGGCATTACAGCCGTCTTCAGCCCGGTTTGCTTGAATCCAGTGGCAAAGTGAGCAAGGGACTCACGTCTGAGCATACCCTGCCACACTTATGGCGGCCAAAAGCGGTACAAAAGGGGGTGGTAATGGACGGAGCATCTGAACCAATCAAACACTCACACCCAGTCAAAAGATCAGGGTTTAATCCATCACCGTTCTTTAGCCCACTCTGCCACCCCAGTTCAGACATGGCTATATGCAAATCAGTCTGACCCTGTGCCTCATGGGAACAGTCCAGTCCGAACTGCCAAGCCATGCCTCCCCTGGACCGGAAACAAGCTTCCGAGGACCGTTTCTGGCATTACAGCCGTCTTCAGCCCGGCTTGCTTGAATCCAGTGGCAAAGTGAGCAAAGGACTCACGTCTGAGCATACCCTGCCACACTTATGGCGGCCAAAAGCGGTACAAAAGGGGGAGATAATGGACGGAGCATCTGAACCAATCAAACACTCACACCCAGTCAAAAGATCAGGGTTTAATCCATCACGTTCTTTAGCCCACTCTGCCACCCCAGTTCAGACAAGGCTATATGCAAATCAGTCTGACCCTGTGCCTCATGGGAACAGTCCAGCCTAAACTGCCAAGCCAAGCCTTCCCTGGACCGCTAACAAGCTTCGAGGACCGGTTTCTGGCATTACAGCCGTCTTCAGCCCGGTTTGCTTGAATCCAGTGGCAAAGTGAGCAAGGGACTCACGTCTGAGCATACCCTGCCACACTTATGGCGGCCAAAAGCGGTACAAAAGGGGGTGGTAATGGACGGAGCATCTGAACCAATCAAACACTCACACCCAGTCAAAAGATCAGGGTTTAATCCATCACCGTTCTTTAGCCCACTCTGCCAGCCCAGTTCAGACATGGCTATATGCAAATCAGTCTGACCCTGTGCCTCATGGGAACAGTCCAGTCCGAACTGCCAAGCCATGCCTCCCCTGGACCGGAAACAAGCTTCCGAGGACCGTTTCTGGCATTACAGCCGTCTTCAGCCCGGCTTGCTTGAATCCAGTGGCAAAGTGAGCAAAGGACTCACGTCTGAGCATACCCTGCCACACTTATGGCGGCCAAAAGCGGTACAAAAGGGCGTGGTAATGGACGGAGCATCTGAACGAATCAAACACTCACACCCAGTCAAAAGATCTGGGTTTAATCCATCACCGTTCTTTAGCCCACTCTGCGACCCCAGTTCAGACATGGCTATATGCAAATCAGTCTGACCCTGTGCCTCATGGGAACAGTCCAGCCCGAACTGCCAAGCCATGCCTTCGCTGGACCAGAAACAAGCTTCCGAGGACCGGTTTCTGGCACTACAGCCGTCTTCAGCCCAGGTTGCTTGAATCCAGTGGCAAAGTGAGCAAGGGACTCACGTCTGAGCATACCCTGCCACACTTATGGCGGCCAAAAGTGGTACAAAAGGGGGTGGTAATGGACGGAGCATCTGAACCAATCAAACACTCACACCCAGTCAAAAGATCTGGGTTTAATCCATCACCGTTCTTTAGCCCACTCTGCCACCCCAGTTTAGACATGGCTATATGCAAATCAGTCTGACCCTGTGCCTCATGGGAACAGTCCAGCCCGAACTGCAAAGCCATTCCTTCCCTGGACCGGAAACAAGCTTCCGAGGACCGGTTTCTGGCATTACAGCCGTCTTCAGCCCGGCTTGCTTGAATCCAGTGGCAAAGTGAGCAAGGGACTCACGTCTGAGCATACCCTGCCACACTTATGGTGGCCAAAAGCGGTACAAAAGGGGGTTGTAATGGACGGAGCATCTGAACCAACCAAACACTCACACCCAGTCAAAAGATCAGGGTTTAATCCATCACCGTTCTTTAGCCCACTCTGCCACCCCAGTTCAGACATGGCTATATGCAAATCAGTCTGACCCTGTGCCTCATGGGAACAGTCCAGCCCGAACTGCCAAGCCAAGCCTTCCCTGGACCGGAAACAAGCTTCCGAGGACCGGTTTCTGGCATTACAGCCGTCTTCAGCCCGGTTTGCTTGAATCCAGTGGCAAAGTGAGCAAGGGACTCACGTCTGAGCATACCCTGCCACACTTATGGCGGCCAAAAGCAGTACAAAAGGGGGTGGTAATGGACGGAGCATCTGAACCATTCAAATACTCACACCCAGTCAAAAGATCTGGGTTTAATCCATCACCGTTCTTTAGCCCACTCTGCCACCCCAGTTCAGACATGGCTATATGCAAATCAGTCTGACCCTGTGCTTCATGGGAACAGTCCAGCCGAACTGCCAAGCCATGCCTTCCCTGGACCGAAAAAAGCTTCCGAGGACCGGTTTCTGGCATTACAGCCGTCTTCAGCCCGGCTTGCTTGAATCCAGTGGCAAAGTGAGCAAGGGACTCACGTCTGAGCATACCCTGCCACACTTATGGCGGCCAAAAGCGGTACAAAAGGGGGTGGTAATGGACAGAGCATCTGAACCAATCAAACACTCACACCCAGTCAAAAGATCTGGGTTTAATCCATCACCGTTCTTTAGCCCACTCCGCCACCCCAGTTCAGACATGGCTATATGCAAATCAGTCTGACCCTGTGCCTCATGGGAACAGTCCAGCCCGAACTGCCAAGCCAAGCCTTCCCTGGACCGGAAACAAGCTTCCGAGGACCAGATTCTGGCATTACAGCCGTCTTCAGCCCGGTTTGCTTGAATCCAGTGGCAAAGTGAGCAAGGGACTCACGTCTGAGCATACCCTGCCACACTTATGGCGGCCAAAAGCGGTACAAAAGGGGGTGGTAATGGACGGAGCATCTGAACCAATCAACCACTCACACCCAGTCAAAAGATCAGGGTTTAATCCATTACCGTTCTTTAGCCCACTCTGCCACCCCAGTTCAGACATGGCTATATGCAAATCAGTCTGACCCTGTGCCTCATGGGAACAGTCCAGCCCGAACTGCCAAGCCATGCCTCCCCTGGACCGGAAACAAGCTTCCAAGGACCGTTTCTGGCATTACAGCCGTCTTCAGCCTGGCTTGCTTGAATCCAGTGGCAAAGTGAACAAAGGACTCACGTCTGAGCATACAGTGCCAAACTTATGGTGGCCAAAAGTGGTAAAAAAGGGCGTGGTAATGGACGGAGCATCTGAACGAATCAAACACTCACACCCAGTCAAAAGATCTGGGTTTAATCCATCACTGTTCTTTAGCCCACTCTGCCACCCCAGTTCAGACATGGCTATATGCAAATCAGTCTGACCCTGTGCCTCATGGGAACAGTCCAGCCCGAACTGCCAAGCCAAGCCTTCCCTGGACCGGAAACAAGCTTCCGAGGACCGGTTTCTGGCATTACAGCCGTCTTCAGCCCGGTTTGCTTGAATTCAGTGGTAAAGTGAGCAAGGGACTCACGTCTGAGCATACCCTGCCACACTTATGGCGGCCAAAAGCGGTACAAAAGGGGGAGGTAATGGACGGAGCATCTGAACCAATCAAACACTCACACCCAGTCAAAAGATCAGGGTTTAATCCATCACCGTTCTTTAGCCCACTCTGCCACCCCAGTTCAGACATGGCTATATGCAAATCAGTCTGACCCTGTGCCTCATGGGAACAGTCCAGCCTGAACTGCCAAGCCAAGCCTTCCCTGGACCGCTAACAAGCTTCGAGGACCGGTTTCTGGCATTACAGCCGTCTTCAGCCCGGTTTGCTTGAATCCAGTGGCAAAGTGAGCAAGGGACTCACGTCTGAGCATACCCTGCCACACTATGGCGGCCAAAAGCGGTACAAAAGGGGGTGGTAATGGACGGAGCATCTGAACCAATCAAACACTCACACCCAGTCAAAAGATCTGGGTTTAATCCATCACCGTTCTTTAGCCCACTCTGCCACCCCAGTTCAGACATGGCTATATGCAAATCATTCTGACCCTGTGCTTCATGGGAACAGTCCAGCCGAACTGCCAAGCCATGCCTTCCCTGGACCGGAAACAAGCTTCTGAGGACCGGTTTCTGGCATTACAGCCGTCTTCAGCCCGGCTTGCTTGAATCCAGTGGCAAAGTGAGCAAGGGACTCACGTCTGAGCATACCCTGTCACACTTATGGTGGCGAAAAGCGGTACAAAAGGGGGTTGTAATGGACGGAGCATCTGAACCAACCAAACACTCACACCCAGTCAAAAGATCAGGATTTAATCCATCACCGTTCTTTAGCCCACTCAGCCACCCCAGTTCAGACATGGCTATATGCAAATCAGTCTGACCCTGTGCCTCATGGGAACAGTCCAGCCCGAACTGCCAAGCCAAGCCTTCCCTGGACCGGAAACAAGCTTCCGAGGACCGGTTTCTGGCATTACAGCCGTCTTCAGCCCGGTTTGCTTGAATCCAGTGGCAAAGTGAGCAAGGGACTCACGTCTGAGCATACCCTGCCACACTTATGGCGGCCAAAAGCAGTACAAAAGGGGGTGGTAATGGACGGAGCATCTGAACCATTCAAATACTCACACCCAGTCAAAAGATCTGGGTTTAATCCATCACCGTTCTTTAGCCCACTCTGCCACCCCAGTTCAGACATGGCTATATGCAAATCAGTCTGACCCTGTGCTTCATGGGAACAGTCCAGCCGAACTGCCAAGCCATGCCTTCCCTGGACCGAAAAAAGCTTCCGAGGACCGGGTTCTGGCATTACAGCCGTCTTCAGCCCGGCTTGCTTGAATCCAGTGGCAAAGTGAGCAAGGGACTCACGTCTGAGCATACCCTGCCACACTTATGGCGGCCAAAAGCGGTACAAAAGGGGGTGGTAATGGACAGAGCATCTGAACCAATCAAACACTCACACCCAGTCAAAAGATCTGGGTTTAATCCATCACCGTTCTTTAGCCCACTCCGCCACCCCAGTTCAGACATGGCTATATGCAAATCAGTCTGACCCTGTGCCTCATGGGAACAGTCCAGCCCGAACTGCCAAGCCAAGCCTTCCCTGGACCGGAAACAAGCTCCCGAGGACCAGATTCTGGCATTACAGCCGTCTTCAGCCCGGTTTGCTTGAATCCAGTGGCAAAGTGAGCAAGGGACTCACGTCTGAGCATACCCTGCCACACTTATGGCGGCCTAAAGCGGTACAAAAGGGGGTGGTAATGGACGGAGCATCTGAACCAATCAAACACTCACACCCAGTCAAAAGATCAGGGTTTAATCCATTACCGTTCTTTAGCCCACTCTGCCACCCCAGTTCAGACATGGCTATATGCAAATCAGTCTGACCCTGTGCCTCATGGGAACAGTCCAGCCCGAACTGCCAAGCCATGCCTCCCCTGGACCGGGAACAAGCTTCCAAAGACCGTTTCTGGCATTACAGCCGGCTTCAGCCTGGCTTGCTTGAATCCAGTGGCAAAGTGAGCAAAGGACTCACGTCTGAGCATACAGTGCCAAACTTATGGCGGCCAAAAGTGGTAAAAAAGGGCGTGGTAATGGACGGAGCACCTGAACGAATCAAACACTCACACCCAGTCAAAAGATCTGGGTTTAATCCATCACCGTTCTTTAGCCCACTCTGCCACCCCAGTTCAGACATGGCTATATGCAAATCAGTCTGACCCTGTGCCTCATGGGAACAGTCCAGCCCGAACTGCCAAGCCAAGCCTTCCCTGGACCGGAAACAAGCTTCCGAGGACCGGTTTCTGGCATTACAGCCGTCTTCAGCCCGGTTTGCTTGAATTCAGTGGCAAAGTGAGCAAGGGACTCACGTCTGAGCATACCCTGCCACACTTATGGCGGCCAAAAGCGGTACAAAAGGGGGTGGTAATGGACAGAGCATCTGAACCAATCAAACACTCACACCCAGTCAAAAGATCTGGGTTTAATCCATCACCGTTCTTTAGCCCACTCCGCCACCCCAGTTCAGACATGGCTATATGCAAATCAGTCTGACCCTGTGCCTCATGGGAACAGTCCAGCCCGAACTGCCAAGCCAAGCCTTCCCTGGACCGGAAACAAGCTCCCGAGGACCAGATTCTGGCATTACAGCCGTCTTCAGCCCGGTTTGCTTGAATCCAGTGGCAAAGTGAGCAAGGGACTCACGTCTGAGCATACCCTGCCACACTTATGGCGGCCAAAAGCGGTACAAAAGGGGGTGGTAATGGACGGGGCATCTGAACCAATCAAACACTCACACCCAGTCAAAAGATCAGGGTTTAATCCATTACCGTTCTTTAGCCCACTCTGTCACCCCAGTTCAGACATGGCTATATGCAAATCAGTCTGACCCTGTGCCTCATGGGAACAGTCCAGCCCAAACTGCCAAGCCATGACTCCCCTGGACCGGGAACAAGCTTCCAAAGACCATTTCTGGCATTACAGCCGGCTTCAGCCTGGCTTGCTTGAATCCAGTGGCAAAGTGAGCAAAGGACTCACGTCTGAGCATACAGTGCCAAACTTATGGCGGCCAAAAGTGGTAAAAAAGGGCGTGGTAATGGACGGAGCATCTGAACGAATCAAACACTCACACCCAGTCAAAAGATCTGGGTTTAATCCATCACCGTTCTTTAGCCCACTCTGCCACCCCAGTTCAGACATGGCTATATGCAAATCAGTCTGACCCTGTGCCTCATGGGAACAGTCCAGCCCGAACTGCCAAGCCAAGCCTTCCCTGGACCGGAAACAAGCTTCCGAGGACCGGTTTCTGGCATTACAGCCGTCTTCAGCCCGGTTTGCTTGAATTCAGTGGCAAAGTGAGCAAGGGACTCACGTCTGAGCATACCCTGCCACACTTATGGCGGCCAAAAGCGGTACAAAAGGGGGTGGTAATGGACAGAGCATCTGAACCAATCAAACACTCACACCCAGTCAAAAGATCTGGGTTTAATCCATCACCGTTCTTCAGCCCACTCCGCCACCCCAGTTCAGACATGGCTATATGCAAATCAGTCTGACCCTGTGCCTCATGGGAACAGTCCAGCCCGAACTGCCAAGCCATGCCTCCCCTGGACCGGGAACAAGCTTCCAAAGACCGTTTCTGGCATTACAGCCGGCTTCAGCCTGGCTTGCTTGAATCCAGTGGCAAAGTGAGCAAAGGACTCACGTCTGAGCATACAGTGCCAAACTTATGGCGGCCAAAAGTGGTAAAAAAGGGCGTGGTAATGGACGGAGCATCTGAACGAATCAAACACTCACACCCAGTCAAAAGATCTGGGTTTAATCCATCACCGTTCTTTAGCCCACTCTGCCACCCCAGTTCAGACATGGCTATATGCAAATCAGTCTGACCCTGTGCCTCATGGGAACAGTCCAGCCCGAACTGCCAAGCCAAGCCTTCCCTGGACCGGAAACAAGCTTCCGAGGACCGGTTTCTGGCATTACAGCCGTCTTCAGCCCGGTTTGCTTGAATTCAGTGGCAAAGTGAGCAAGGGACTCACGTCTGAGCATACCCTGCCACACTTATGGCGGCCAAAAGCGGTACAAAAGGGGGTGGTAATGGACAGAGCATCTGAACCAATCAAACACTCACACCCAGTCAAAAGATCTGGGTTTAATCCATCACCGTTCTTTAGCCCACTCCGCCACCCCAGTTCAGACATGGCTATATGCAAATCAGTCTGACCCTGTGCCTCATGGGAACAGTCCAGCCCGAACTGCCAAGCCAAGCCTTCCCTGGACCGGAAACAAGCTCCCGAGGACCAGATTCTGGCATTACAGCCGTCTTCAGCCCGGTTTGCTTGAATCCAGTGGCAAAGTGAGCAAGGGACTCACGTCTGAGCATACCCTGCCACACTTATGGCGGCCAAAAGCGGTACAAAAGGGGGTGGTAATGGACGGGGCATCTGAACCAATCAAACACTCACACCCAGTCAAAAGATCAGGGTTTAATCCATTACCGTTCTTTAGCCCACTCTGCCACCCCAGTTCAGACATGGCTATATGCAAATCAGTCTGACCCTGTGCCTCATGGGAACAGTCCAGCCCAAACTGCCAAGCCATGCCTCCCCTGGACCGGGAACAAGCTTCCAAAGACCGTTTCTGGCATTACAGCCGGCTTCAGCCTGGCTTGCTTGAATCCAGTGGCAAAGTGAGCAAAGGACTCACGTCTGAGCATACAGTGCCAAACTTATGGCGGCCAAAAATGGTAAAAAAGGGCGTGGTAATGGACGGAGCATCTGAACGAATCAAACACTCACACCCAGTCAAAAGATCTGGGTTTAATCCATCACCGTTCTTTAGCCCACTCTGCCACCCCAGTTCAGACATGGCTATATGCAAATCAGTCTGACCCTGTGCCTCATGGGAACAGTCCAGCCCGAACTGCCAAGCCAAGCCTTCCCTGGACCGGAAACAAGCTTCCGAGGACCGGTTTCTGGCATTACAGCCGTCTTCAGCCCGGTTTGCTTGAATTCAGTGGCAAAGTGAGCAAGGGACTCACGTCTGAGCATACCCTGCCACACTTATGGCGGCCAAAAGCGGTACAAAAGGGGGAGGTAATGGACGGAGCATCTGAACCAATCAAACACTCACACCCAGTCAAAAGATCTGGGTTTAATCCATCACCGTTCTTTAGCACACTCTGCCACCCCAGTTTAGACATGGCTATATGCAAATCAGTCCGACCCTGTGCCTCATGGGAACAGTCCAGCCCGAACTGCAAAGCCATTCCTTCCCTGGACCGGAAACAAGCTTCCGAGGACCGGTTTCTGGCATTACAGCCGTCTTCAGCCCGGCTTGCTTGAATCCAGTGGCAAAGTGAGCAAGGGACTCACGTCTGAGCATACCCTGCCACACTTATGGCGGCCAAAAGCGGTACAAAAGGGGGTGGTAATGGATGGAGCATCTGAACCAATCAAACACTCACACCCAGTCAAAAGAACTGGGTTTAATCCATCACCGTTCTTTAGCCCACTCTGCCACCCCAGTTCAGACATGGCTATATGCAAATCATTCTGACCCTGTGCTTCATGGGAACAGTCCAGTCGAACTGCCAAGCCATGCCTTCCCTGGACCGGAAACAAGCTTCTGAGGACCGGTTTCTGGCATTACAGCCGTCTTCAGCCCAGCTTGCTTGAATCCAGTGGCAAAGTGAGCAAGGGACTCACGTCTGAGCATACCCTGCCACACTTATGGCGGCCAAAAGCGGTACAAAAGGGGGTTGTAAAGGACGGAGCATCTGAACCAATCAAACACTCACACCCAGTCAAAAGATCAGGGTTTAATCCATTACCGTTCTTTAGCCCACTCTGCCACCCCAGTTCAGACATGGCTATATGCAAATCAGTCTGACCCTGTGCCTCATGGGAACAGTCCAGCCCGAACTGCCAAGCCATGCCTCCCCTGGACCGGGAACAAGGTTCCAAAGACCGTTTCTGGCATTACAGCCGGCTTCAGCCTGGCTTGCTTGAATCCAGTGGCAAAGTGAGCAAAGGACTCACGTCTGAGCATACAGTGCCAAACTTATGGCGGCCAAAAGTGGTAAAAAAGGGCGTGGTAATGGACGGAGCATCTGAACGAATCAAACACTCACACCCAGTCAAAAGATCTGGGTTTAATCCATCACCGTTCTTTAGCCCACTCTGCCACCCCAGTTCAGACATGGCTATATGCAAATCAGTCTGACCCTGTGCCTCATGGGAACAGTCCAGCCCGAACTGCCAAGCCAAGCCTTCCCTGGACCGGAAACAAGCTTCCGAGGACCGGTTTCTGGCATTACAGCCGTCTTCAGCCCGGTTTGCTTGAATTCAGTGGCAAAGTGAGCAAGGGACTCACGTCTGAGCATACCCTGCCACACTTATGGCGGCCAAAAGCGGTACAAAAGGGGGAGGTAATGGACGGAGCATCTGAACCAATCAAACACTCACACCCAGTCAAAAGATCAGGGTTTAATCCATCACCGTTCTTTAGCCCACTCTGCCACCCCAGTTCAGACATGGCTATATGCAAATCAGTCTGACCCTGTGCCTCATGGGAACAGTCCAGCCTGAACTGCCAAGCCAAGCCTTCCCTGGACCGCTAACAAGCTTCGAGGACCGGTTTCTGGCATTACAGCCATCTTCAGCCCGGTTTGCTTGAATCCAGTGGCAAAGTGAGCAAGGGACTCACGTCTGAGCATACCCTGCCACACTTATGGCGGCCAAAAGCGGTACAAAAGGGGGTGGTAATGGACTGAGCATCTGAACCAATCAAACACTCACACCCAGTCAAAAGATCAGGGTTTAATCCATCACCGTTCTTTAGCCCACTCTGCCACCCCAGTTCAGACATGGCTATATGCAAATCAGTCTGACCCTGTGCCTCATGGGAACAGTCCAGTCGGAACTGCCAAGACATGCCTCCCCTGGACCGGAAACAAGCTTCCGAGGACCGTTTCTGGCATTACAGCCGTCTTCAGCCAGGCTTGCTTGAATCCAGTGGCAAAGTGAGCAAAGGACTCACGTCTGAGCATACCCTGCCACACTTATGGCGGCCAAAAGCGGTACAAAAGGGTGTGGTAATGGACGGAGCATCTGAACGAATCAAACACTCACACCCAGTCAAAAGATCTGGGTTTAATCCATCACCGTTCTTTAGCCCACTCTGCGACCCCAGTTCAGACATGGCTATATGCAAATCAGTCTGACCCTGTGCCTCATGGGAACAGTCCAGCCCGAACTGCCAAGCCATGCCTTCGCTGGACCAGAAACAAGCTTCCGAGGACCGGTTTCTGGCATTACAGCCGTCTTCAGCCCAGGTTGCTTGAATCCAGTGGCAAAGTGAGCAAGGGACTCACGTCTGAGCATACCCTGCCACACTTATGGCGGCCAAAAGTGGTACAAAAGGGGGTGGTAATGGATGGAGCATCTGAACCAAGCAAACACTCACACCCAGTCAAAAGAACTGGGTTTAATCCATCACCGTTCTTTAGCCCACTCTGCCACCCCAGTTCAGACATGGCTATATGCAAATCATTCTGACCCTGTGCTTCATGGGAACAGTCCAGTTGAACTGCCAAGCCATGCCTTCCCTGGACCGGAAACAAGCTTCTGAGGACCGGTTTCTGGCATTACAGCCGTCTTCAGCCCAGCTTGCTTGAATCCAGTGGCAAAGTGAGCAAGGGACTCACGTCTGAGCATACCCTGCCACACTTATGGCGGCCAAAAGCGGTACAAAAGGGGGTTGTAAAGGACGGAGCATCTGAACCAACCAAACACTCACAACCAGTCAAAAGATCAGGGTTTAATCCATCACCGTTCTTTAGCCCACTCTGCCACCCCAGTTCAGACATGGCTATATGCAAATCAGTCTGACCCTGTGCCTCATGGGAACAGTCCAGCCCGAACTGCCAAGCCAAGCCTTCCCTGGACCGGAAACAAGCTTCCGAGGAACGGTTTCTGGCATTACAGCCGTCTTCAGCCCGGTTTGCTTGAATCCAGTGGCAAAGTGAGCAAGGGACTCACGTCTGAGCATACCCTGCCACACTTATGGCGGCCAAAAGCAGTACAAAAGGGGGTGGTAATGGACGGAGCATCTGAACCATTCTAATACTCACACCCAGTCAAAAGATCTGGGTTTAATCCATCACCGTTCTTTAGCCCACTCTGCCACCCCAGTTCAGACATGGCTATATGCAAATCAGTCTGACCCTGTGATTCATGGGAACAGTCCAGCCGAACTGCCAAGCCATGCCTTCCCTGGACCGAAAAAAGCTTCCGAGGACCGGTTTCTGGCATTACAGCCGTCTTCAGCCCGGCTTGCTTGAATCCAGTGGCAAAGTGAGCAAGGGACTCACGTCTGAGCATACCCTGCCACACTTATGGCGGCCAAAAGCGGTACAAAAGGGGGTGGTAATGGACGGAGCATCTGAACCAATCAAACACTCACACCCAGTCAAAAGATCAGGGTTTAATCCATCACCGTTCTTTAGCCCACTCTGCCACCCCAGTTCAGACATGGCTATATGCAAATCATTCTGACCCTGTGCTTCATGGGAACAGTCCAGTTGAACTGCCAAGCCATGCCTTCCCTGGACCGGAAACAAGCTTCTGAGGACCGGTTTCTGGCATTACAGCCGTCTTCAGCCCAGCTTGCTTGAATCCAGTGGCAAAGTGAGCAAGGGACTCACGTCTGAGCATACCCTGCCACACTTATGGCGGCCAAAAGCGGTACAAAAGGGGGTTGTAAAGGACGGAGCATCTGAACCAACCAAACACTCACAACCAGTCAAAAGATCAGGGTTTAATCCATCACCGTTCTTTAGCCCACTCTGCCACCCCAGTTCAGACATGGCTATATGCAAATCAGTCTGACCCTGTGCCTCATGGGAACAGTCCAGCCCGAACTGCCAAGCCAAGCCTTCCCTGGACCGGAAACAAGCTTCCGAGGAACGGTTTCTGGCATTACAGCCGTCTTCAGCCCGGTTTGCTTGAATCCAGTGGCAAAGTGAGCAAGGGACTCACGTCTGAGCATACCCTGCCACACTTATGGCGGCCAAAAGCAGTACAAAAGGGGGTGGTAATGGACGGAGCATCTGAACCATTCTAATACTCACACCCAGTCAAAAGATCTGGGTTTAATCCATCACCGTTCTTTAGCCCACTCTGCCACCCCAGTTCAGACATGGCTATATGCAAATCAGTCTGACCCTGTGATTCATGGGAACAGTCCAGCCGAACTGCCAAGCCATGCCTTCCCTGGACCGAAAAAAGCTTCCGAGGACCGGTTTCTGGCATTACAGCCGTCTTCAGCCCGGCTTGCTTGAATCCAGTGGCAAAGTGAGCAAGGGACTCACGTCTGAGCATACCCTGCCACACTTATGGCGGCCAAAAGCGGTACAAAAGGGGGTGGTAATGGACGGAGCATCTGAACCAATCAAACACTCACACCCAGTCAAAAGATCAGGGTTTAATCCATCACCGTTCTTTAGCCCACTCTGCCACCCCAGTTCAGACATGGCTATATGCAAATCAGTCTGACCCTGTTCCTAATGGGAACAGTCCAGCCCGAACTGCCAAGCCATGCCTTCCCTGGACCTGAAACAAGCTTCCGAGGACCGGTTTCTGGCATTACAGCCGTCTTCAGCCCGGCTTGCTTGAATCCAGTGGCAAAGTGAGCAAGGGACTCACGTCTGAGCATACCCTGCCACACTTATGGCGGCCAAAAGTGGTACAAAAGGGGGTGGTAATGGACGGAGCATCTTAACCAATCAAACACTCACACCCAGTCAAAAGATCTGGGTTTAATCCATCACCGTTCTTTAGCCCACTCTGCCACCCCAGTTCAGACATGGCTATATGCAATCAGTCTGACCCTGTGCCTCATGGGAACAGTCCAGCCCGAACTGCAAAGCCATGCCTTCCCTGGACTGGAAACAAGCTTCTGAGGACCCGTTTCTGGCATTACAGCCGTCTTCAGCCCGGCTTGCTGGAACCCAGTGGCAAAGTGAGCAAGGGACTCACGTCTGAGCATACCCTGCCACACTTATGGTGGCCAAAAGCGGTACAAAAGGGGGTGGTAATGGACGGAGCATCTGAACCAATCAAACACTCACACCCAGTCAAAAGATCTGGGTTTAATCCATCACCGTTCTTTAGCCCACTCTGCTACCCCATTTCAGACATGGCTATATGCAAATCAGTCTGACCCTGTGCTTCATGGGAACAGTCCAGCCGAACTGCCAAGCCATGCCTTCCCTGGACCTGAAACAAGCTTCCGAGGACCGGTTTCTGGCATTACAGCCGTCTTCAGCCCGACTTGCTTGAATCCAGTGGCAAAGTGAGCAAAGGACTCACGTCTGAGCATACCCTGCCACACTTATGGCGGCCAAAAGCGGTACAAAAGGGGGTGGTAATGGACAGAGCATCTGAACCAATCAAACACTCACACCCAGTCAAAAGATCTGGGTTTAATCCATCACCGTTCTTTAGCCCACTCCGCCACCCCAGTTCAGACATGGCTATATGCAAATCAGTCTGAACCTGTGCCTCATGGGAACAGTCCAGCCCAAACTGCCAAGCCATGCCTTCACTGGACGGGAAACAGGCTTCCGAGGACCGGTTTCTGGCATTACAGCCGTCTTCAGCCCGGCTTGCTTGAATCCAGTGGCAAAGTGAGCAAGGGACTCACGTCTGAGCATACCCTGTCACACTTATGGCGGCCAAAAGTGGTACAAAAGGGTGTGGTAATGGACGGAGCATCTGAACCAATCAAACACTCACACCCAGTCAAAACATCTGGGTTTAATCCATACTGTTGTTTAGCCCACTCTGTCACCCCAGTTCAGACATGGCTATATGCAAATCAGTCTGACCCTGTGCCTCATGGGAACAGTCCAGCCCGAACTGCGAAGCCATGACTTCCCTGGACCGGAAACAAGCTTCAGTGGACCGGTTTCTGGCATTACAGCCGTCTCCAGCCCGGCTTGCTTGAATCCAGTGGCAAAGTGAGCAAGGGACTCATGTCTGAGCATACCCTGCCACACTTATTGTGGCCAAAAGCGGTACAAAAGGGGGTGGTAATGGACAGAGCAACTGAACCAATCAAACACTCACACCCAGTCAAAAGATCTGGGTTTAATCCATCACCGTTCTTTAGCCCACTCTGCCACCCCATTTCAGACATGGCTATATGCAGATCAGTCTGACCCTGTGCTTCATGGGAACAGTCCAGCCCGAACTGCCAAGCCATGCCTTCCCTAAACTGGAAACAGGCTTCCGAGGACCGGTTTCTGGCATTACAGCCGTCTTTAGCCCGGCTTGCTTGAATCCAGTGGCAAAGTAAGCAAGGGACTCACATCTGAGCATACCCTGCCACACTTATGGCGGCCAAAAGCGGTACAAAAGGGGGTGGTAATGGACAGAGCATCTGAACCAATCAAACACTCACACCCAGTCAAAAGATCTGGGTTTAATCCATCACCGTTCTTTAGCCCACTCCGCCACCCCAGTTCAGACATGGCTATATGCAAATCAGTCTGACCCTGTGCCTCATGGGAACAGTCCAGCCCGAACTGCCAAGCCATGCCTTCCCTAAACTGGAAACAGGCTTCCGAGGACCGGTTTCTGGCATTACAGCCGTCTTCAGCCCAGCTTGCTTGAATCCAGTGGCAAAGTGAGCAAGGGACTCACGTCTTAGCATACCCTGCCACACTTATGACGGCCAAAAGCGGTACAAAAGGGGGTGGTAATGGACGGAGCATCTGAACCAATCAAACACTCACACCCAGTCAAAACATCTGGGTTTAATCCATACTGTTGTTTAGCCCACTCTGTCACCCCAGTTCAGACATGGCTATATGCAAATCAGTCTGACCCTGTGCCTCATGGGAACAGTCCAGCCCGAATTGCCAAGCCACGCCTTCCCTGGACCGGAAACAAGCTTCCGAGGACCGGTTTCTGGCATTACAGCCGTCTTCAGCCCGGCTTGCTTGAATCCAGTGGCAAAGTGAGCAAGGGACTCACGTCTGAGCATACCCTGCCACACTTATGGCGGCCAAAAGTGGTACAAAAGGGGGTGGTAATGGACGGAGCATCTTAACCAATCAAACACTCACACCCAGTCAAAAGATCTGGGTTTAATCCATCACCGTTCTTTAGCCCACTCTGCCACCCCAGTTCAGACATGGCTATATGCAATCAGTCTGACCCTGTGCCTCATGGGAACAGTCCAGCCCGAACTGCAAAGCCATGCCTTCCCTGGACTGGAAACAAGCTTCTGAGGACCCGTTTCTGGCATTACAGCCGTCTTCAGCCCGGCTTGCTGGAACCCAGTGGCAAAGTGAGCAAGGGACTCACGTCTGAGCATACCCTGCCACACTTATGGTGGCCAAAAGCGGTACAAAAGGGGGTGGTAATGGACGGAGCATCTGAACCAATCAAACACTCACACCCAGTCAAAAGATCTGGGTTTAATCCATCACCGTTCTTTAGCCCACTCTGCCACCCCATTTCAGACATGGCTATATGCAAATCAGTCTGACCCTGTGCTTCATGGGAACAGTCCAGCCGAACTGCCAAGCCATGCCTTCCCTGGACCTGAAACAAGCTTCCGAGGACCGGTTTCTGGCATTACAGCCGTCTTCAGCCCGACTTGCTTGAATCCAGTGGCAAAGTGAGCAAAGGACTCACGTCTGAGCATACCCTGCCACACTTATGGCGGCCAAAAGCGGTACAAAAGGGGGTGGTAATGGACAGAGCATCTGAACCAATCAAACACTCACACCCAGTCAAAAGATCTGGGTTTAATCCATCACCGTTCTTTAGCCCACTCCGCCACCCCAGTTCAGACATGGCTATATGCAAATCAGTCTGAACCTGTGCCTCATGGGAACAGTCCAGCCCGAACTGCCAAGCCATGCCTTCACTGGACGGGAAACAGGCTTCCGAGGACCGGTTTCTGGCATTACAGCCGTCTTCAGCCCGGCTTGCTTGAATCCAGTGGCAAAGTGAGCAAGGGACTCACGTCTGAGCATACCCTGTCACACTTATGGCGGCCAAAAGTGGTACAAAAGGGTGTGGTAATGGACGGAGCATCTGAACCAATCAAACACTCACACCCAGTTAAAACATCTGGGTTTAATCCATACTGTTGTTTAGCCCACTCTGTCACCCCAGTTCAGACATGGCTATATGCAAATCAGTCTGACCCTGTGCCTCATGGGAACAGTCCAGCCCGAACTGCGAAGCCATGACTTCCCTGGACCGGAAACAAGCTTCAGTGGACCGGTTTCTGGCATTACAGCCGTCTCCAGCCCGGCTTGCTTGAATCCAGTGGCAAAGTGAGCAAGGGACTCATGTCTGAGCATACCCTGCCACACTTATTGTGGCCAAAAGCAGTACAAAAGGGGGTGGTAATGGACAGAGCAACTGAACCAATCAAACACTCACACCCAGTCAAAAGATCTGGGTTTAATCCATCACCGTTCTTTAGCCCACTCTGCCACCCCATTTCAGACATGGCTATATGCAGATCAGTCTGACCCTGTGCTTCATGGGAACAGTCCAGCCCGAACTGCCAAGCCATGCCTTCCCTAAACTGGAAACAGGCTTCCGAGGACCGGTTTCTGGCATTACAGCCGTCTTTAGCCCGGCTTGCTTGAATCCAGTGGCAAAGTGAGCAAGGGACTCACGTCTGAGCATACCCTGCCACACTTATGACGGCCAAAAGCGGTACAAAAGGGGGTGGTAATGGACGGAGCATCTGAACCAATCAAACACTCACACCCAGTCAAAAGATCTGGGTTTAATCCATCACGGTTCTTTAGCCCACTCTGCCACCCCAGTTCAGACATGGCTATATGCAAATCAGTCTGACCCTGTGCCTCATGGGAACAGTCCAGCCCGAACTGCAAAGCCATGCCTTCCCTGGACCGGAAACAAGCTTCTGAGGACCGGTTTCTTGCATTACAGCCATCTTCAGCCTGGCTTGCTTGAATCCAGTGGCAAAGTGAGCAAGGGACTCACGTCTGAGCATACACTGCCACACTTATGGCGGCCAAAAGCGGTACAAAAGGGGGTGGTAATGGACAGAGCATCTGAACCAATCAAACACTCACACCCAGTCAAAAGATCTGGGTGTAATCCATCACCATTCTTTAGCCCACTCCGCCTCCCCAGTTAAGACACGGCTATATGCAAATCAGTCTGAACCTGTGCCTCATGGGAACAGTCAAGTCCGAACTGCCAAGCCATGCCTTCCCTGGACCGGAAACAGGCTGTCGAGGACCGGTTTCTGGCATTACAGCCGTCTTCAGCCCGGCTTGCTTGAATCCAGTGGCAAAGTGAGCAAGGGACTCACGTCTGAGCATACCCTGCCACACTTATGGCGGCCAAAAGCGGTACAAAAGGGGGTGGTAATGGACTGAGCATCTGAACCAATCAAACACTCACACCCAGTCAAAACATCTGGGTTTAATCCATACTGTTGTTTAGCCCACTCTGTCACCCCAGTTCAGACATGGCTATATGCAAATCAGTCTGACCCTGTGCCTCATGGGAACAGTCCAGCCCGAACTGCCAAGCCATGCCTTCCCTGGACCGGAAACAAGCTTCAGAGGACCGGTTTCTGGCATTACAGCCGTCTCCAGCCCGGCTTGCTTGAATCCAGTGGCAAAGTGAGCAAGGGACTCATATCTGAGCATACCCTGCCACACTTATGGTGGCCAAAAGCGATACAAAAGGGGGTGGTAATGGACAGAGCATCTGAACCAGTCAAACACTCACACCCAGTCAAAAGATCTGGGTTTAATCCATCACCGTTCTTTAGCCCACTCTGCCACCCCAGTTCAGACATGGCTATATGCAAATCAGTCTGACCCTGTGCCTCATGGGAACAGTCCAGCCCAAACTGGAAAGCCATGCCTTCCCTGGACCGGAAACAAGCTTCTGAGGACCGGTTTCTGGCATTACAGTCGTCTTCAGCCCGGCTTGCTTGAATCCAGTGGCAAAGTGAGCAAGGGACTCACGTCTGAGCATACCCTGCCACACTTATGGCAGCCAAAAGCGGTACAAAAGGGGGTGGTAATGGACGGAGCATCTGAACCAATCAAACACCCACACCCAGTCAAAAGATCTGGGTTTAATCCATCACCGTTCTTTAGCCCACTCTGCCACCCCAGTTCAGACATGGCTATATGCAAATCAGTCTGACCCTGTGCTTCCTGGGAACAGTCTAGCCGAACTGCCAAGCCATGCCTTCCCTGGACAAGAAACAAGCTTCTGAGGACCGGTTTCTGGCATTACAGCCGTCTTCAGCCCGGCTTGCTTGAATCCAGTGGCAAAGTGAGCAAGGGACTCACGTCTGAGCATACCCTTCCACACTTATGGTGGCCAAAAGCGGTACAAAAGGTGGTGGTAATGGACGGAGCATCTGAACCAATCAAACACCCACACCCAGTCAAAAGATCTGGGTTTAATCCATCACCGTTCTTTAGCCCACTCTGCCACCCCAGTTCAGACATGGCTATATGCAAATCAGTCTGACCCTGTGCTTCATGGGAACAGTCTAGCCGAACTGCCAAGCCATGCCTTCCCTGGACAGGAAACAAGCTTCCGAGGACCGGTTTCTGGCATTACAGCCGTCTTCAGCCCGGCTTGCTTGAATCCAGTGGCAAAGTGAGCAAGGGACTCACGTCTGAGCATACCCTGCCACACTTATGGCGGCCAAAAGCGGTACAAAAGGGGGTGGTAATGGACAGAGCATCTGAACCAATCAAACACTCACACCCAGTCAAAGGATCTGGGTTTAATCCATCACCGTTCTTTAGCCCACTCCGCCACCCCAGTTCAGACAAGGCTATATGCAAATCAGTCTGACCCTGTGCCTCATGGGAACAGTCCAGCACGAACTGCCAAGCCATGCCTTCCCTAAACTGGAAACAGGCTTCCGAGGACCGGTTTCTGGCATTACAGCCGTCTTCAGACCAGCTTGCTTGAATCCAGTGGCAAAGTGAGCAAGGGACTCACGTCTGAGCATACACTGCCACACTAATGGCGGCCAAAAGCGGTACAAAAGGGGGTGGTAATGGACAGAGCATCTGAACCAATCAAACACTCACACCCAGTCAAAAGATCTGGGTGTAATCCATCACCATTCTTTAGCCCACTCCGCCTCCCCAGTTAAGACACGGCTATATGCAAATCAGTCTGAACCTGTGCCTCATGGGAACAGTCAAGCCCGAACTGCCAAGCCATGCCTTCCCTGGACCGGAAACAGGCTTCCGAGGACCGGTTTCTGGCATTACAGCCGTCTTCAGCCCGGCTTGCTTGAATCCAGTGGCAAAGTGAACAAGGGACTCACGTCTGAGCATACCCTGCCACACTTATGGCGGCCAAAAGCGGTACAAAAGGGGGTGGTAATGGACGGAGCATCTGAACCAATCAAACACTCACACCCAGTCAAAACATCTGGGTTTAATCCATACTGTTGTTTAGCCCACTCTGTCACCCCAGTTCAGACATGGCTATATGCAAATCAGTCTGACCCTGTGCCTCATGGGAACAGTCCAGCCCGAACTGCCAAGCCATGCCTTCCCTGGACCGGAAACAAGCTTCAGAGGACCGGTTTCTGGCATTACAGCCGTCTCCAGCCCTGCTTGCTTGAATCCAGTGGCAAAGTGAGCAAGGGACTCATATCTGAGCATACCCTGCCACACTTATGGTGGCCAAAAGCGATACAAAAGGGGGTGGTAATGGACAGAGCATCTGAACCAGTCAAACACTCACACCCAGTCAAAAGATCTGGGTTTAATCCATCACCGTTCTTTAGCCCACTCTGCCACCCCAGTTCAGACATGGCTATATGCAAATCAGTCTGACCCTGTGCCTCATGGGAACAGTCCAGCCCGAACTGGAAAGCCATGCCTTCCCTGGACCGGAAACAAGCTTCTGAGGACCGGTTTCTGGCATTACAGTCGTCTTCAGCCCGGCTTGCTTGAATCCAGTGGCAAAGTGAGCAAGGGACTCACGTCTGAGCATACCCTGCCACACTTATGGCAGCCAAAAGCGGTACAAAAGGGGGTGGTAATGGACGGAGCATCTGAACCAATCAAACACCCACACCCAGTCAAAAGATCTGGGTTTAATCCATCACCGTTCTTTAGCCCACTCTGCCACCCCAGTTCAGACATGGCTATATGCAAATCAGTCTGACCCTGTGCTTCCTGGGAACAGTCTAGCCGAACTGCCAAACCATGCCTTCCCTGGACAGGAAACAAGCTTCCGAGGACCCGTTTCTGGCATTACAGCCGTCTTCAGCCCGGCTTGCTTGAATCCAGTGGCAAAGTGAGCAAGGGACTCACGTCTGAGCATACCCTGCAACACTTATGGCGGCCAAAAGCGGTACAAAAGGGGGTGGTAATGGACAGAGCATCTGAACCAATCAAACACTCACACCCAGTCAAAAGATCTGGGTTTAATCCATCACCGTTCTTTAGCCCACTCCGCCACCCCAGTTCAGACATGGCTATATGCAAATCAGTCTGACCCTGTGCCTCATGGGAACAGTCCAGCCCGAACTGCCAAGCCATGCCTTCCCTAAACTGGAAACAGGCTTCCGAGGACCGGTTTCTGGCATTACAGCCGTCTTCAGCCCAGCTTGCTTGAATCCAGTGGCAAAGTGAGCAAGGGACTCACGTCTGAGCATACCCTGCCACACTTATGGCGGCCAAAAGCGGTACAAAAGGGGGTGGTAATGGACGGAGCATCTGAACCAATCAAACACTCACACCCAGTCAAAACATCTGGGTTTAATCCATACTGTTGTTTAGCCCACTCTGTCACCCCAGTTCAGACATGGCTATATGCAAATCAGTCTGACCCTGTGCCTCATGGGAACAGTCCAGCCCGAATTGCCAAGCCACGCCTTCCCTGGACCGGAAACAAGCTTCCGAGGACCGGTTTCTGGCATTACAGCCGTCTTCAGCCCGGCTTGCTTGAGTCCAGTGGCAAAGTGAGCAAGGGACTCACGTCTGAGCATACCCTGCCACACTTATGGCGGCCAAAAGCGGTACAAAAGGGGGTGGTAATGGACGGAGCATCTGAACCAATCAAACACTCACACCCAGTCAAAAGATCTGGGTTTAATCCATCACCGTTCTTTAGCCCACTCTGCCACCCCAGTTCAGACATGGCTATATGCAAATCAGTTTGACCCTGTGCCTCATGGGAACAGTCCAGCCCGAACTGCAAAGCCATGCCTTCCCTGGACCGGAAACAAGCTTCTGAGGACCGGTTTCTGGCATTACAGCCATCTTCAGCCCGGCTTGCTTGAATCCAGTGGCAAAGTGAGCAAGGGACTCACGTCTGAGCATACCCTTCCACACTTATGGTGGCCAAAAGCGGTACAAAAGGGGGTGGTAATGGACGGAGCATCTGAACCAATCAAACACCCACACCCAGTCAAAAGATCTGGGTTTAATCCATCACCGTTCTTTAGCCCACTCTGCCACCCCAGTTCAGACATGGCTATATGCAAATCAGTCTGACCCTGTGCTTCATGGGAACAGTCTAGCCGAACTGCCAAGCCATGCCTTCCCTGGACAGGAAACAAGCTTCCGAGGACCGGTTTCTGGCATTACAGCCGTCTTCAGCCCGGCTTGCTTGAATCCAGTGGCAAAGTGAGCAAGGGACTCACGTCTGAGCATACCCTGCCACACTTATGGCGGCCAAAAGCGGTACAAAAGGGGGTGGTAATGGACAGAGCATCTGAACCAATCAAACACTCACACCCAGTAAAAAGATCTGGGTTTAATCCATCACAGTTCTTTAGCCCACTCCGCCACCCCAGTTCAGACAAGGCTATATGCAAATCAGTCTGACCCTGTGCCTCATGGGAACAGTCGAGCCCGAACTGCCAAGCCATGCCTTCACTGGACGGGAAACAGGCTTCCG
Organism: Lissotriton helveticus; assembly: GCF_964261635.1. Taxonomy (NCBI): domain Eukaryota; kingdom Metazoa; phylum Chordata; class Amphibia; order Caudata; family Salamandridae; genus Lissotriton; species Lissotriton helveticus. The sequence continues at coordinate 569,284,458 of NC_136071.1, read as the reverse complement.
ATGACCGGTTTCTGGCATTACAGCCGTCTTCAGCCCGGCTTGCTTGAATCCAGTGGCAAAGTGAGCAAGGGACTCACGTCTGAGCATACCCTGCCACACTTATGGCGGCCAAAAGCGGTACAAAAGGGGGTGGTAATGGACGTAGGTATCTGAACCAATCAAACACTCACACCCAGTTAAAAGATCTGGGTTTAATCCATCACCGTATTTTAGCCCACTCTGCCACCCCATTTCAGACATGGCTATATGCAAATCAGTCTGACCCTGTGCCTCATGGGAACCGTCCAGCCCGAACTACCAAGCCATGCCTTCCCTGGACCGGAAACAAGCTTCCAAGACTGGTTTCTGGCATTACAGTCATCTTCAGCCCGTCTTGCTTGAATCCAGTGGCAAAGAGAGCAAGGGACTCACGTCTGAGCATACCCTGCCACACTTATGGTGGCCAAAAGCTGTACAAAAGGGGGTGGGAATGGACGGAGCATCTGAACCAATCAAACACTCACACCCAGTCAAAAGATCAGGGTTTAATCCATCACCGTTCTTAAGCCCACTCTGCCACCCCAGTTCAGACATGGCTATATGCAAATCAGTCTGACCCTGTGCCTCATGGGAACAGTCCAGCCCGAACTGCCAAGCCATGCCTCCCCTGGACCGGAAACAAGCTTCCGAGGACCAGTTTCTGGCATTACAGCCGTCTTCAGCCCGGCTTGCTTAAATCCAGTGGCAAAGTGAGCAAGGGACTCACGTCTGAGCATACCCTGCCAAACTTATGGTGGCCAAAAGTGGTACAAAAGGGGGTGGTAATGGACAGAGCATCTGAACCAATCAAACACTCACACCCAGTCAAAAGATCTGGGTTTAATCCAGGACCGTTCTTTAGCCCACTCTGCCACCCCAGTTCAGACATGGCTATAAGCAAATCAGTCTGACCCTGTGCCTCATGGGAACAGTCCAGCCTGAACTGCAAAGCCATGCCTTCCCTGGACCGGAAACAAGCTTCCGAGGACCGGTTTCTGGCATTACAGCCGTCTTCAGCCCGGCTTACTTGAATCCAGTGGCAAAGTGAGCAAGGGACTCACGCCTGAGCATACCCTGCCACACTTATGGCGGCCAAAAGTGGTACAAAAGAGGGTGGTAATGGACGGAGCATCTGAACCAATCAAACACTCACACCCAGTCAAAAGATCTGGGTTTAATCCATGACCGTTCTTTAGCCCACTCTGCCACCCCAGTTCAGACATGGCTATATGCAAATCTGTCTGACCCTGTGCCTCATGGGAACAGTCCAGCCTGAACTGCAAAGCCATGCCTTCCCTGGACCGGAAACAAGCTTCCGAGAACCGGTTTCTGGTATTACAGCCGTCTTCAGCCCGGCTTGCTTGAATCCAGTGGCAAAGTGAGCAAGGGACTCACGTTTGAACATACCCTGCCACACTTATGGCGGCCAAAAGCAGTACAAATGGGGGTGGTAATGGACGGAGCATCTGAACCAATCAAACACTCACACCCAGTCAAAAGATCTGGGTTTAATCCATCACTAATCTTTAGCCCACTCTGCCACCCCAGTTCAGACATGGCTATATGAAAATCAGTCTGACCCTGTGCCTCATGGGAACAGTCCAGCCCGAACTGCCAAGCCATGCCTTCCCTGGACCGGAAACAAGCTTCCGAGGACCGGTTTCTGGCATTACAGCCGTCTACAGCCCGGCTTGCTTGAATCCAGTGGCAAAGTGAGCAAGGGACTCACGTCTGAGCATATCCTGCCACACTTATGGCGGGCAAAAGCTGTACAAAAGGGGGTGGTAATGGACGGAGCATCTGAACCAATCAAACACTCACACCCAGTCAAAAGATCTGGGTTTAATCTATCACCGTTCTTTAGCCCACTCTGCCACCCCAGTTCAGACATGGCTATCCCCCCCTTTTGTACCGCTTTTGGCCACCATAAGCGTGGCAGGGTATGCTCAGACGTGAGTCCCTTGCTCACTTTGCCACTGGATTCAAGCAAGCCAGGCTGAAGACGGCTGGAATGCCAGAAACCGGTCTTGGAAGCTTGTTTCCGGTCCAGGGAAGACATGGTTTGGCAATTCGGCTAGACTGTTCCCAGGAAGCACAGGGTCAGACTGATTTGCATATAGCCATGTCTGAACTGGGGTGGCAGAGTGGGCTAAAGAACGGTGATGGATTAAACCCAGATCTTTTGACTGGGTGTGAGTGTTTGATTGGTTCAGATGCTCTGTCCATTACCACCCCCTTTTGTACCGCTTTTGGCCGCCATAAGTGTTGCAGGGTATGCTCAGACGTGAGTCCCTTGCTCACTTTGCCACTGGATTCAAGCAAGCCGGGCTGAAGACGGCTGTAATGCCAGAAACGGGTCCTCGGAAGCTTGTTTCCTGTCCAGGGAAGGCATGGCTTGGCAGTTCGGCTAGACTGTTCCCAGGAAGCACAGGGTCAGACTGATTTGCATATAGCCATGTCTGAACTGGGGTGGCAGAGTGGGCTAAAGAACGGTGATGGATTAAACCCAGATCTTTTGACTGGGTGTGAGTGTTTGATTGATTCAGATGCTCCGTCCATCACCACCCCCTTTTGTACTGCTTTTGGCCGCCATAAGTGTGGCAGGGCATGCTCAGACGTGAGTCCCTTGCTCACTTTGCCACTGGATTCAAGCAAGCCGGGCTGAAGATGGCTGGAATGCCAGCAACCGGTCCTCGGAAGCTTGTTTCCGGTCCAGGGAAGACATGGCTTGGCAGTTCGGGCTGGACTGTTCCCATGAGGCACAGGGTCAGACTGATTTGCATATAGCCATGTCTGAACTGGGGTGGCAGAGTGGGCTAAAGAACGGTGATGGATTAAACCCAGATCTTTTGACTGGGTGTGAGTGTTTGATTGATTCAGATGCTCCATCCATCACCACCCCCTTTTGTACCGCTTTTGGCCGCCATATGTGTGGCAGGGTATGCTCAGAGGTGAGTCCCTTGCTCACTTTGCCACTGGATTCAAGCAAGCCGGGCTGAAGATGGCTGGAATGCCAGAAACCGGTCCTCGGAAGCTTGTTTCCGGTCCAGGTAAGAAATGGCTTGGCAGTTCGTGCTGGACTGTTCCCATGAGGCAAAGGGTCAGACTGATTTGCATAAAGCCATGTCTGAACTGGGGTGGCAGAGTGGGCTAAAGAACGGTGATGGATTAAACCCAGATCTTTTGACTGGGTGTGAGTGTTTGATTGATTCAGATGCTCCGTCCATCACCACTCCCTTTTGTACCGCTCTTGCCTACTGGACTGCATCATCTGCAATCGCAACCTGATCTGAATTGTGAGCAATGCTGTGCACAGTGTAGATCAAAGGCAGTAGTCAGCATAGACATCGAGGAATGCTTTTTGTCACTTCCTATTGACAAAATCTGAGGACATAGAGCACAGTTCACTCTGCAATCAATAAATCAAAACTGAATTTGAACTGTGAGCTCTACTTTCCGCAGTGTACACTGCCATTCAGTGTTCCTTTGGACTTGCAAGATGAATTTGGTCATTGTACTAAAGTTATAACTGATATAAAACCAGTTCTTGAAGCAAGGATACTAAAAGGATGGGTGTTTGGATACACTTGAAGGACATTGACTTTGATTTTGGTGCACCTTCCCTTTTGTACAGGGATTATGTTATAGTTAGTTGCCTATTGGACTGTAAAATTAATGAATCAAGATTGAATTTTAATTGTGAGCCCTGCTGACCGCAGTGTAGGCCAGAGGCAGCAGTCAGGAAGGGTACACAGCCACGTGGCATTGACTTGAACTGCACAGTTAGTGGTACCTGAAGCACTCAGCGTGTGCACAGCCAGCGATAATACGTGGTCCGGGCTGGCTGCACTGGTAGCAATGTTTGTGGTCTACTGGACTGTGCCATCTGCAATCGCGACTTGATCTGAATTGTGAGCCCTGCTGTCCGCAGTGTAGGCCGGAGGCAGTGGTCAGCAAAGGCCCACAGCCGCGTGGCATTGAGTTGAGCTGCACAGTAAGTGGCAATTCATCGTGTGCACAGCCAGCATTGATACGTGGTCCTGGCGGGTCGCACTGGTAGCAATGTCTCTAGCCTACTGGACTGCGTCATCTGCAATCGCAACTTGATCTGAATTGTGGGCTCTGCTGTTTGCAGTGTAGATCGGAGGCAGTAGTCAGCACAGACATCGAGGAATGCTTTTTGTCACTTCCTCTTGACAGAATCCAAGGACATAGAGTACAGTTTACACTGCAATTAATAAAGCAACCCTGAATTTGAATTTGGAGGCCTGCTGACCACAGTGTAGGCATATAGAACAAAAGATAAAATATCTAAGGTATACATTGTCAAAATATGTAGTTTTCAGGGACGTTATAGTTAGTTGCCTATGGGACTGCATCATCTGCAATTGGGACTCGATCTGAATTGTGAGCTCTGCTGTCCGCAGTGTGGATTGAAGGCAGTAGTCAGCACAGATATCAAGGAACTCTTTTTGTCACTTCCACTTGACAAAATCCGAGAACATAGAGCACAGTTCAATCTGCAATTACTAAAGCACGACTGAATTTAAAATTGTGAGCCTCGCTGACCTCAGTGTAGGCATACAGAACAAAAGATGAAATATCTATGGAATGCATTGTCGAAAGATGTAGGTTTCAGGGACGTTATAGTTAGTTGCCTACTGGACTGCATCATCTGCAATCGCGACTCGATCTGAATTGTGAGCCTTGCTGTCCGCAGTGTAGATGATCGAAGGCAGTAGTCAGCATAGACATATCCCCATGGTGCTATGCTGCTGGGTTCGCACTGGGCCGTTGTTGAGGAGGCCAGCGGTCACGGTGGTGGCTTCGTGGCAGGGTGAGGGCCACCACCCTGGCAGACGCGTTGGCCTTCCGGGAAGTGAACCACGCCCAGAGCCCTGGCCTATTTATTCACACTCCTATACCGTATTACGGACCAGCCCACTCCACTTACACTTATAGGTGGGATGACACAGCTACATGACCGAGGTCTTGCCCACTGCCTGAGATAACATGGTTGCGTCCACTGTCCACAACACTACAAGCACCAGCAGTATATGTCCACATGGAGAGCTCTGTTGTCTGCATAGTGAGGTCTATCGAGCACATCACCGCCACACTTGGCATTGTGTGCATTCTTATTCATGGGTGACTTGTCTGCTTAACACATACCTGACTCCCACCTCTCCCAACATTCAGCTATTGTGTGGCTGAGGGGCCATGCCATTTTCGGAAGGTTCACTGTCCTGTTCTGTGCTGCATCGGTGGTAGTAGGGGGTCATCGGGGGGTCCTGGGGGTGATGGCGGTGGGTGTTGTGGCCTTCTTGGGTGTCGGAGCTGCATGATCAGTAGCTCTATGACATGTGTTGGTCTTCAGATGTGGCTCTGGGCTGGGCGCCCTTTCATACTGTAGGTAGTCATCCTGCTTTACGCCAGTAAAAGGCAGATATTAAATTCCTACTGCTAACGCGGCTTATCGCCTGTTTCTTATTGCCTGTTTTTGGACCGCATCGCAGATTTGGCTGGTCATTGAAAATATCAGGAAGTGGTGTTTTTCGTGGTTTTTTTGTACGGTAACACCTACTCTGCATATAATTAACGTTAGTTGCCGCTCTCATCTGTGGCGATTTTTTTGCGGAAGCTATCGCACGGAAACTGGCGATATCGGCAGTTTGAACCAGGTTGAGAATGGGATGATAATTCTTTTGCTACTTTTGCTGCACTAAAGTTGCGAAATCTCAACGATAAGTCCTTGAGAATGCGTGCCATTGTTTGTTTTTTTCAGATTCGCGCACCCAGACACTTTTTAAAAAAAAGAAAAATATATGTAAATTTTTTGGCCTTAGGGTTTTTTTTGGGATCCCCTGAGCAGGCCTAGAGGGTCAGGGTGTTTGGACCCTGTCTACTTTTCTTGTGATTCTCATATAGCTACAAAAAAGTCCTAATAAACACAAGGGCTCCTTTTAGAGTCACCCTATTACCCAACAGTGGGGACTTAGTGCCAAGTTCTCAGCACTTTAGCGCAGCAAAAGTGGCAAAAGAATTATCGCCCATTCTCAAGTTGGTGCACAGTGCCATATTTCCCACAGGCTGACAGTACTAACACAGCAGACAATCAACATACTTCCGCAGACAAAGCTGCTGGCTGTGCTGCACCTGTTGCCCTCTGATACCTTCTAACTAACAACTGGCAGAGTCGGAGGAGTCTCAAAGCCAGCCCTATTAAACTTCCTCACATGTCTTGGATGCATGTCCACAAAGACAACGTAGGGCCTCGCTCATCCCAATTCGTAGTTTTCCAGCACAACTAACCCCAACCCCAGCCATTGCTTGACGCCTCTGTGCTCCAGATACAAGATTGTAGTCACTGAAATGGGGATGCGTTGGGTCATAAAGTCCAGTAGTCAACAGTAGTGAAAAAACAGAACTTTATTACAAGACATATATTAACAATACAAAAACATCAAAGAACGAGTGACATTCCCAGCAGGGAATATCAAAAGAGCAACTTGTGGATCCAAATAACTGCAGATCATCCTGGAAATCCCCATACTCTCATTCAGAAACCTGCTGTATAAATAGTGCGAATGGTCAAATGTTAATATGGTCACAAACGTAGTATGGTACAATGTATTGCACTTGGACAAACAGGAATGCTTACAGGTATGATCAATCCTGCACAAAATGACAGTAACAGAGGTTTGTGTGGTTGTAACCTTCGTCAGAAAGAAAAGGACTTTTACAACCACACAAACTACTGTCACAGTCTCATTATGCAGGATTTATCATACCTGTAAGTATCACGGTTTGTTTCAGCTTGATACACCTGCACCTTCATTTCACGCACACTGCGGAGGAACAGCTGGAGACCAAGCAAGGTAACATAGCCATATCAGGCTTCCTGCACAGTAGGGGGCAATTGATTGCACACATGTAATACTTGTACCCGCTGTTGACACTGTACACAATCACCGCAACAGAAACCACTTGCATTCTAACTATGTGCATGCACAACTGGACCACCGGGGCCAGTACACTAATGTTGTCGCAAACTTCTCAGGCAGTGTGCATGATTAATACATCTTTCGCAAACTTCTCAGCCCTGGTCCCCAGACCAGTCCGCTGCCCAGCCACGACTTCCCAACCCTGCGCACCCAGACCTCAATGCTCACCTGCCGCCACCGGCGTGTCTCCAAGAGGGCCCACCACGTGCTGGAGCAACCTCCTCAGCCATCGCTGGATACCGCAGCACAGGCCCCAGCTCATCCTTCTGCACCGTGCCGAGGAGTCATGTCTGTGGGGCGTACACCTGGTCGAGCTGAACTCACAATTCAAATCGGGTCTTGATGGCGTATCGCCGGGGCTACCTCATCAGCCGTTGCTGGAATCCATGGCACAGGCCCCCAGCGTATTCTGCTGCACAGCACCGAGGAGTCATCTCTGTGTGGCGAACGTGCAGTCCAGCTGAGCCCACATTTCAAATCAGGTCTTGATTGCCAGGATGGTGTATCGAGGCCTACGCATCATCGCAGGCTGCACACCCGCTCTGCTTTGGTGGCACTAACTCAGGGGAACTCAAGTCATCGCCATGTGGCGGGAGGCCTGTATCAGGCAAAGTGCCTCGGCTGCCACCAACTCTGTGTACTTCAAGTCATGGGAGAGAATTTAAATGGCCTCAAGTGCGTGCGCCCAGCTTTTTTTATTGGCAGGTTGACATGTCCTGTGATGCCTGTGCTGCATGTGTGTGGTGTGGGTGTAAGCCAGCCATGAGGGAGTGCCTGTGGTATGCTGACAACTAGACCTGTGATCAGCAGATTACTACAGGGAAGACCTGGGACATGCAGCGTTGTCGTTCCTTCCCTGTAAGTGTAAGCGGGGTGGGATGGCTGAAACACGCATCCTTCACTACTTCACCAATATGGCAGTTTGAATCCGCACACCCACCAAGATAGGTGCAAGATGGGTGCGCAACTCCATTTTTTTGTCCCCAAAAATATATATTTTAGTATTTAATAAAAAAGGAAGACATTATATACTTTTCATAACAAACACAAAAAATTACAAAAACTATTTTTAGGATATGAAAGTTACAAAATATCACAAAAGAAAAAATCAAAATTACTGAAAAAACCATAGGTTTAATCTAAATAATTAGAAATTAGAATTGAAAAAACCTTTGAAATTCACAAAAAAAACATAGGTTTCAGGGACGTTATAGTTAGAAATTAGCATTTACAAAACCTTAGAAATTTACTGAAAAATCCATAGGTTTCAGGGATGTTATAATTAGTTGGACATTTCACTCGTATAAAACCAGAGAATTTCGGCTGTTATAGTTAGTAGAGCTAACTATAACTCATGCCTCTGCAATGCACTGCTGATGACGTCACATATTACATCACTCATGACATGGTCAGTGACATCACTGATGACATCACTGATGACATCATCCATGTGATCATTTTATGCACCTCATCACACCCTAATATAGGCTTTGATACACCCACTCTAAAATACAGACTACCATTTTTTAAATCATAGACAACCCAATAGCAGTTACTACATACCCACTGACTGATTGCTAGGTATATACACACTTCCACTCATTCACCCATACAGTCACTCATACATGCAGTCACTCATCAATACAGCACTATCATATGCACTCATATCCTATACAGACACTCACACACTGACAATCATCCATAGAGTTATTCGCACACCTAGCCAGTCATGTAAAGAATCAAGAACACTGCCATTTACTCATCTATACAGTTATATATACACTACCTCACCTATTCATACATATACTAACATATACTTATGCTCTTATACAATCACTGACACATGCACACACTCATTCATAGAGCAATCACAATCATTCACTCTCACATATAGTAATTTATATACTCCTACACTCACATATACTGCCTTTCACATATGTAGTTACTTAAACATATCCATTCACTCACCAACACACCCATACACACACTCACCCACCCATACAGCTATTTCCACATGTACTATTGAACCCATACACCCAGTGAATCACCCACTCACACAAATATGCACAAAGTCACACAACCCCACCCACCCACACAAACACTCAGGCACCCATACAGATACTCACACAACCAATAAATAACCCATATATACACTGATGTAACTACTCTTCACCCCATGCAGCAACTTACACAACAGTCAGACTGATACAGACATTCACACAGTTTAATCACTAATCCATTGCATTCAGTAAGACACAATTAATTACTCACTTATACAGTCAGTCACACACCTATTAAATCCTCCACCCAGACACTTATACACCCAGTTAAAAATATTTAAACTTTATAGAAACACACAGTCAATGGATGATGTCATTAATGATGTCATCAGTGATGTCATTTGAGATATCATCAGTGATGTTATCATTGATGTCACTGACCATGTCATGAATGTTGTAATATGTGCTGTCATCAGCAGCGCCTCGCGGGGGCGCGAGTTATAGTTAGCGCTACTAACTATAATGGCCGAATTTCTCTGGTTTTGTACAAGTGAAATGTTCAAATAACTATAACGTCCCAGAAACCTATGTTTTTTTCAGTGAATATATATGTGTTCCAAAACTGTTGTTCAAAAATTGAAGATGTACTCTCAGCAAAGTATGTTTCATCAGAAACTTTACTTTCAAACCAGGATTTCAATCCAAACATTTTCCATAGCCTGAAGCATTTCAGAGCTCCTGCTCTTTTAGCAGAGGCTTGCTAACAGTCCTTGCTAATATATATCTATATAATCACTGAAAAAACTAACTTTAAAGGACATCATGTTAGGCGTTGAAATGGGACAAGAACTAACATTATCATACCCAATAGAATTTAGTAATTTAAATATAAATTGAAGCCCATCATGCACTGTATATTACTTCACATATTATGTCACTCAAGACATACACACACACCGCTCCATGTACATTCATTCCCCATACCCACATGACCTTTTTTGTCTTTACCTTTTTATGTGGGGACATACAGGGCTCAGTAGTCATTTTAACAGTGTTTTTCTTCAAATCTAGAGTGATCTCCTCAATGATGTAATGTAATGTTATACCTACTCTGACGTTTTTAAACTGCTGGTTTCATATATGCACTAACATACCAATGCTTATTTTCTCAATCTGCTTCTCAGAAAAGGCTTTAAATTAAACAGCTCCTATACCAACACAATGGTGTTCCGGAGTGCTTCATATTTGTTTTAAATACAAAATGTTAGCTCTCTAGTTGTTCATTAAAACTCTGTGCTGAAGCTGCGGTTTATCACTAGTGGGTTTACTGACAGATTCATGCTGGTGTTGCAAGTACAGGTTTCAGTCTGCATGTTAGAATGTTTTACTGACATGGATGAGGAAGATACTGGAGAACTCATAGAATATAAACCCTAATTTTAGCTTTCTAGAGCACTAACCATAACTTCTATGACAAAATGAAACCCTAATTTCATTCATGTTCAAATGTAATTCTCTCAATTCTGCACCTTTCATTCCGTCAGGATGATGTTCAGTTGTGCCATTCTTGCGCCACAAATACATAAGTTAGAACACTCTGATGAGGACACTGGGGATTCAATGGACAGCTGCTGCTGTTGTAAGTGCATGTTCTACTGAGAATATCAGACATTTTTCTAACATGGCTGAGGAAGATAGTGTGGGCTTATAAAAAAATGAGTTCTCATTTTAGCTTCCAAAGCACCTTCCACTACCTCTAAGAGAAAATCATGAGAGAAAACAGTTTTTTTTCTCAAACTTGGTTTATAAAATCTTAGCAGAAGATCAACATTTTCACAGTGTAAAATCACCATAGACTTCACTAATATTCCTTAAATTAGTTAGGTACCATTAACAAAAGGTTTTTATTTTGAGTAAAATCTCTCATTACACTTCATGTGTGTTATTTTTTATGACCCTTAAAAACAGGCTTTCAATGTAATGCACTTCAATTTGAACAATGTCCCCAGGTCCTGTTAGGGCTGCCACAACATGAATGTCTATCTATACTACTATTATAAAGAGAGAACAGAAACCTTTTGGCAAGGTAAACTCAGGAACCACAGCGTCAATCCACACACCCAATACATTGTTGTAATCCTCAGGGTGTGTAGATGGACATAGGCTGCATAAAATAAAAAAAAAACCGTAAATTAAAAAATTAAACTTTAAGAACGAAGTAGTCCCCTAAAAGTAGCGCCGGCCGCGACTTAGCGCTGGCCGCGACCTAGCGATGTCCGCAACGTGCGTGATGACGACAGGTGGGGAGGAGCGGTGACGAGCAGCAAGGAGTGGCGGTGAAGTCCGGAGCGCGGGGAAGAGCGGCGGCTCAGGGAAGGCAAAGGCAAAGGCGAGGCGGGAGGCCAGGAGGGAGGCGGGAGGCGGGAGGCGGGAGGCGGTCTGGTAAAGTCGGGGCGGGCGGGGGCCGGGGCGGGAGTGCACCCAAGCCTGAAATGTTGCCCCCAGCCCCCTTCTGCCCTGGCCAACGCTGCCGCAATCCGGAAATGCTGCCCCCAACCCCCTTCTGCCCCAGGCAACGCTGGGGTGGGCTGCTAGTATATATTATATATATATATATATATTCACTGAAAAAACTAAGTATGGGCGAAATTTGCGAATTCGCGCTTCGCGAATTCACGCAAAATCGAATTCGTAATCCGCAAAATCCGTGAATTAGTGCGAATTTGCGCATTTTTGTTTTTTTGCGTGTTCGTGGGGGTTTTTTGCGTGTTCGTGTTTTTTTTGCGTATTCACGGTGCTTTTTGCGTGTTCGCGGGCCGCTTGCATGGCGAAGTTACCCATGCGGTCGTGTATTGGCACAGCACCCTCTGGTTCACCACTGCCACCCTCTGGTTCATCACTGCCACCCTCTGGTTCACCACTGCAACCCTCTGGTTCACCCCTGCCACCCTCTGGTTCACCACTGCCACCCTCTGGTTCAGCACTGCCACTTTCTGGTTCACCCCCGCCACCCTCTGGTTCAGCACTGTCACCCTCTGGTTCACCACTGCCACCCTCTGGTTCACCCCTGCCACCCTCTGGTTCACCACTGCCACCCTCTGGTTCATCACAGCACCCTCTGGTTCACCCCTGCCACCCTCTGGTTAACCACTGTTGCCCTCTGGTTCAGCACTGCCACCCTCTGGTTCACCACTGCCACCCTCTGGTTCACCCCTGCCACCCTCTGGTTCACCACTGCCACCCTCTGGTTCATCACTGCACCCTCTGGTTCATCCCTGACACTCTCTGGTACAGCACTGTCACCCTCTGGTTCACCACTGCCACCCTCTGGTTCACGACTGCCACCCTCTGGTTCATCACAGCACCTCTGTTTCACCACTGCCACCCTCTGGTTTACCACTGTCACCCTCTGGTTCAGCACTGCCACCCTCGGGTTCATCACTGCCACCCTCTGGTTCACCCCTGCCACCCTCTGGTTCACCACTGCCACCCTCTGGTTCATCACAGCACCCTCTGGTTCACCCCTGCCACCCTCTGGTACAGCACTGTCACCCTCTGATTCACCACTGCCACCCTGTGGTTCACGACTGCCACCCTCTAGTTCATCACAGCACCTCTGGTTCACCACTGCCACCCTCTGGTTTATCACTGCCACCCTATGGTTCACCACTGCCACCCTCTGGTTCACCACTGCCACCCTCTGGTTCAGCACTGCCACTCTCTGGTTCACCCCTGCCACCCACTGGTTTAGCACTGTCACCCTCTGGATCACCACTGCCACCCTCTGGTTCACCACTGCCGCCCTCTGGTTCACGACTGCTACCCTCTGTTTCATCACAGCACCTCTGGTTCACCTCTGCCACCCTCTGGTTAACCACTGTCACCATCTGGTCAGCACTGCCTCCCTCTGGTGCACCACTGCCACCCTCTGGTTCACCCCTGCCACCCTCCGGTTCACCACTGCCACCCTCTGGTTCATCACAGCACCCTCTGGTTCACCCCTGCCACCCTCTGGTACCGCACTGTCACCCTCTGGTTCACCACTGCCACCCTCTGGTTCACGACTGCCACCCTCTGGTTCATCACAGCACCTCTCGTTCACCACTGCCACCCTCTGGTTAACCACGTTCACCCTCTGGTTCAGCACTGCCACCCTCTGGTTCACCACTGCCACCCTCTGGTTCACCACTGCTACCCTCTGGTTTACCCATGCCACCCTCTGGTTCAGCACTGCCACTCTCTGGTTTACCCCTGCCACCCTCTGGTTCAGCACTGTCACCCTCTGGTTCACCACTGCCACCCTCTGGTTCACGACTGCTACCCTCTGTTTCATCACAGCACCTCTGGTTCACCACTGCCACCCTCTGGTTCAGCACTGCCACCCTCTGGTGCACCACTGCCACCCTCTGGTTCACCCCTGCCACCCTCTGGTTCACGACTGCCACCCGTTGGTTCATCACAGCACCTCTGGTTCACCACTGCCACCCTCTGGTTAACCACTGTCACCCTCTGGTTCAGAACTGCCACCCTCTGGTTCACCTCTGCCACCCTCTGGTTAACCACTGTCACCCTCTGGTCAGCACTGCCACCCTCTGGTGCACCACTGCCACCCTCTGGTTCACCCCTGCCACCCTCCGGTTCACCACTGCCACCCTCTGGTTCATCACAGCATCCTCTGGTTCACCCCTGCCACCCTCTGGTACAGCACTGTCACCCTCTGGTTCACCACTGCCACCCTCTGGTTCACGACTGCCACCCTCTGGTTCATCACAGCACCTCTCGTTCACCACTGCCACCCTCTGGTTAACCACTGTCACCCTCTGGTTCAGCACTGCCACCCTCTGGTTCACCACTGCCACCCTCTGGTTCACCACTGCCACCCTCTGGTTTACCCATGCCACCCTCTGGTTCAGCACTGCCACCCTCTGCTTCAGCACTGTCACCCTCTGGTTCACCACTGCCACCCTCTGGTTCACGACTGCTACCGTCTGTTTCATCACAGCACCTCTGGTTCACCACTGCCACCCTCTGGTTAACCACTGTCACCCTCTGGTTCAGCACTGCCACCCTCTGGTGCACCACTGCCACCCTCTGGTTCACCCCTGCCACCCTCTGGTTCACGACTGCCACCCTTTGGTTCATCACAGCACCTCTGGTTCACCACTGCCACCCTCTGGTTAACCACTGTCACCCTCTGGTTCACCCCTGTCACCCTCTGGTTCACCACTCCCACCCTCTGGTTCATCACAGCACCCTCTGGTTCACCCCTCCCACCCTCTGGTACAGCACTGTCGCCCTCTGGTTTACCACTGCCACCCTCTGGTTCACGACTGCCACCCTCTGGTTCATCACAGCACCTCTGGTTCACCACTGCCACCCTCTGGTTAACCACTGTCACCCTCTGGTTCAGCACTGCCACCCTCTGGTTCACCACTGCCACTCTCTGGTTCACCACTGCCACCCTCTGGTTTACCCATGCCACCCTCTGGTTCACCACTGCCACCCTCTGGTTCACCCCTGCCACCATCTGATTCATCACTGCCACCCTTTGGTTCAGCACTGCCACCCTCTGGTTCACCACTGCCACCCTCTACCGAGACCTTTTGTGACGCAGCGACAGCACAAAAGATGCGCCATGGTGCTAGGTATTAACAACGTGACGCATCTGAGAGATGCGTCACGTTGTAAAGCCCTGCGCCATCAGGAGGCGTTCCGGTGCAGGGGAGGGCGTTCCTGCGCAGGAACGCCTCCTAAAAGTGGCTGGTTCACCACTGCCACCCTCTACCGAGACCTTTTGTGACGCAGCGACAGCACAAAAGATGCGCCATGGTGCTAGGTATTAACAACGTGACGCATCTGAGAGATGCGTCACGTTGTAAAGCCCTGCGCCATCAGGAGGCGTTCCGGTGCAGGGGAGGGCGTTCCTGCGCAGGAACGCCTCCTAAAAGTGGCTGAGTGAAATCTACAAGATTTCACCCAGTCACTATTAGGCCAATGCTGCGTCAAAACACTGCGCCTGCTTGAAGCAGGCGCAAGGCTTGATGCAGCATTGGAGAGATAGGGCCCCCCAGAGCATTGTAATGCGCTGCTTTTTACGGCACAGATGCGTCACGCATCTGTGCCGTTTTTGCCACATTGTGCGCCGCATTGTAAATGCGGCACACCATGGGTGGCGGAGCTGCGACGCACAATAACTGGCGCATCCCTGGGGATGCGCCAGTTATTGTAAATCTGCCCCTATACATTTAGCCAACGAGGGAGCACTTACTGATTAGACAGTAGAAAGTACTCTAGTTGTGTAGAGGTATTGCACAAAAAGGTGGCATCTTCGTGGGCAAACACGCAGGGCGGGATTAATTCTGCCCCCTGTTAGGCTCATTTTTTGTGCCCTTCTGCCCTCTGTTAGACTTGTTTTTCCCTTGTTTTTCTGCCCTTCTGCCCTCTGAGACTCGTTTTTGCCTACTTTTTCTGCCCTTTTGCCCCCTGTTGGACTCGTTTTTTGTGCCCTTCTGCCCTCTGTTGGACTCATTTTTCCCTTGTTTTTCTGCCCTTCTGCCCTCTGTTAGACTCGTTTTTCCCTTGTTTTTCTGCCCTTCTGTCCTCTGTTAGACTGTTTTTTTGTGCCCTTCTGCCCTCTGTTAGACTCGTTTTTCCCTTGTTTTTCTGCCCTTCTGCCCTTTGTTAGACTGCTTTTTGTGCCTTTCTACCCTCTGCATCACCACATCATCACTCAGCGCTACCCCAGCATCACTCAGCACCACCACATTATTACTCAGCACCACCACATTATCACTCAGCACCACCACAGCACCACTCAGCGCCACTACAGCATCACTCAGCGCCACCACATTATCACTCAGCACCACCACAGCACCACTCAGCACCACCACAGCATCACTCAGCACCACCACAGCATCACTCAGCACCACCACAGCACCAATCAGCATCACCACAGCATCAATCCGCGCAACCATTTAACAACTGGTTCAAATATGTTCTCTCAATGTTTCAAACTTTATTACAAATGTCACAAAAAGATGTTAATATTTCACTTCTGTTCTTGGATTTTCGTCACAATAAAATACACTGAACATAATCTTCACAAAAGTTATTTACAAAAGTTTAAGCTAGTGCCATTATAAATTAAAATCACTTTTATTTAAGTATTAATTATTTAAAAAAATTAAAAGCCATTGTAATTTGTAATATCAATACAGCTAAGTCACGTAAATACAAAACATGTTGCATTACAAATGCTATAGGTGTCACATTTGTGAAAGTTATAACTATTGGCATTGTAAATGACAAAGCTGTTAATTTAGCTATTTTCAAAACCAACACATAAATAAAAACAATTGTCATTTACAAGACCAATAGCTCAAACTTTCCTAATGCGAGACCTATTGCATTGCAAATGCTAGTTTTTATATCTGTCAGTGCTTCCTGTTGAGGTGTAATTTTCGTGACAGGCGCCTCATTGCCTACTTGTAACTATTCTCTGGCCCTAACCTCTGACCCAGCCATGCGGTGACACAGGCACCCTTGCACCATGGTGCAAGGATGTCTGTGTCGTGCGGACATTGTTTTTGTGGAGGAAGGGACACCTTCCTCCACAAAAACAATCAGTAAAGGCATTTTCCTCTTTCAATGTATGCTGTGGAATGCAGCTTGCATTGAAAGAGGAAAAAATCAGGAGAAATGAAAACAATTCTCCTCGTTGCGCCTTGCTACACCAACTCTAGGATGGTGCAGCATTCACACGCATCTTCGGATTTACGATTTCTCATTAAATCTGAAGATGTGTCTTGTTCTATGGGTGTTGCATGGGAACACTAACAACAACACCTATGGATGGCCCCTTCAGTGCAAAGTTCTGTGTATGAAGGGGTTGTATTTACAAGGAGAGGAAAAACCATGCAGAGTGGCTTTTCCTCTCCTTTTAAATATGAAGGAGTGCCTGGCACCACCACTACTTTACAAAAAGTGATGTACTGGTGGCACAGGTTGCTTGTAAATCTGCCCCATGAGTACTTAGGTATTGGCAGACTGAATCAATAAGAACATAGTGCTGGATGGGTGATTGAAGAATTGCATGAGACTGACAGGAGGTATCCTACACTGCATGGGTACTACTTCAGTATTTAATGGAGTGGAGCAATAGTATGTATCTGCTTGGAGATTTGTAGGGATTATGCACAGAATATTTTATGTGTACTTATGTTGATGCCTAGGCCATTTTATAAGAATACCACTAGTAACTGGAATGATGACAGTGCTACAAACAGAATGAACACTTCATTTATAAGTGCCTACGTATTGGTGGAGTGATAGGATAAGTAGATAGTAGTAGGTAAGTGATTAAAGAAGTGCATGGGACAGAGTGGACGATTCCTACACTGCATTAGTACTAACTGGGTATTTAGAAACGTGTATCAATAGTATGTAAATAGTTAGAGGTTTGCTTGGATAGTGAACACCATATTATAGCTGTACTTGTGTTAGTAGCTAGGCCATTCCATATGTTCATGACTAGTAACTAGAATAATTACAGTATTACAAACAGAGTGTATAGTGAAATTATAAGTGCTTAGGTATTGGTAGAGTGATAGGATACGTAGATAGTGCTGGATGGGTAAATGGCGAAGTGCATGGGACAGACAGAAGGATTCCTAGACTGCATAGGTACTAACTGGGTATTTAGTATCAATAGTATGTAGCTGGTTAGAGGTCTGCATGCATAGTGCACAGAATATTGTAGCTGTACTAGTATTGGTGTGTCTATGGTTTCGAGAATGGTAGTCTGTATTTTAGGATGTGAGGAGGTACAGCAGATGATCACGTGGATGATGTCATCAGTGATGTCATTTGGTTGTCATTAGTGATGTCATGAGTGATGTCACAAACCATGTCATGAGTGATGTAATATGTGACGCCATCAGCAGTGCATTGCGGGTGCGAGTTATAGTTAGCACAACTAACTATAACGGCCGAATTTCTCTTGTTTTGTACGAGTGAAATGTCCAACTAACTATGACGTCCATGGAACCTGTGGTTTTTTCAGTGATTTTCTGAGGTTTTTTAAATGCTAATTTCTAACTATAGTGTCCTTGAAACTTGTGTTTTTTTCAGTAAATTTTATATATATTTATTTAATCTCCTCTCACTCTTACAAGTAAGGAATCAGCCCTCAGGTTGTAGTTTGTAAGTATTTAATCTTCAGAGGACGTGATCCATGCGTTTCAGCTCATCCGAACCTTGATAGCGATGCAAGACATCATTGTAGCATCCTTATTTAAATGTACAAATGCCTAAAGTTGCCAACATTAACAAAGGACTCCATATTACTTTAATCCAAACATCTGGTGGGGATATTGGCCTGGTCACGATGTAAAAATTCGGGAATTGATACAACAAAGAAAAGAAAACAAGTGTTAATATGCACACAATCTCATTTCAGCATATCTTGCCCCGTGACCGCCATACCTGCATGTTCGTCAACGTGACTTATTCATAATAAACATACTTAGGATTGCAAACATCAACATAAACAATGGACTACACATTACTTGAAAGTGAAAGGCTATCGGCCATATTAATCTGGGCATGTTGCGTATTATAATGGTTCTTACACGAATGAAAAGAAACAAAAGCGGTGTTAATATATACACACTATCCCTAAATAAAGTTCTAGCAATTATAGTTCCATTCCATTCACAGTTCATTTGAGATTTCATGAGTGATGTCATGAGTGATGTATCTGAATGAATACGACAAAGCGGTACAAAAGGGGGTGGTGATGGACGGAGCATCCGAATCAATCAAACACTCACACCCAATCAATAGATCTGGGTTTATTCCATCACCGTTCTTTAGCCCACTCTGCCACCCCAGTTCAGACATGGCTATATGCAAATCAGTCCGACCCTGTGCCTCATGGGAACAGTCCAGCCCGAACTGCCATGCCATGCCTTCCCTGGACCGGAAACAAGCTTCCGAGGACCGGTTTCTGGCATTCCAGCCGTCTTCAGCCCGGCTTGCTTGAATCCAGTGGCAAAGTGAGCAAGGGACTCACATCTCAGCATGCCCTGCCACACTTATGGCGTCTAAAAGCGGTACAAAAGGGGGTGGTGATGGACGGAGCATCGGAATCAATCAAACACTCACACCCAGTCAATAGATCTGGGTTTAAGCCATCACCGTTCTTAAGCCCACTCTGCCACACCAGTTCAGACATGGCTATATGCAAATCAGTCAGACCCTGTCCCTCATGGGAACAGTCCAGCCCAAACTGCCAAGCCATGCCTTCCCTGGACCGGAAATAAGCTTCCGAGGACCGGTTTCTGGAATTCCAGCCGTCTTCAGCCCGGCTTGCTTGAATCCAGTGGCAAAGTGAGCAAGGGACTCACGTCTGAACATGCCCTGCCACACTTATGGCGGCTAAAAGCGGTACAAAAGGGGGTGGTGATGGACGGAGCATCCGAATCAATCAAACACTCACACCCAGTCAATAGATCTGGGTTTAATCCATCACCGTTCTTTAGCCCACTCTGCCACCCCAGTTCAGACATGGCTATATGCAAATCAGTCTGACCCTGTGCCTCATGGGAACAGTCCAGCCCGAACTGCCAAGCCATGCCTTCCCTGGACCGGTAATAAGCTTCCGAGGACCGGTTTTTGGCATTCCAGCCGTCTTCAGCCTGGCTTGCTTGAATCCAGTGGCAAAGTGAGCAAGGGACTCACGCCTGAACATGCCCTGCCACACTTATGGCGGCTAAAAGCGGTACAAAAGGGGGTGGTGATGGACGGAGCATCCGAATCAATCAAACACTCACACCCAGTCAATAGATCTGGGTTTAATCCATCACCGTTCTTTAGCCCACTCTGCCACCCCAGTTCAGACATGGCTATATGCAAATCAGTCTGACCCTGTGCCTCATGGGAACAGTCCAGCCCGAACTGCCAAGCCATGCCTTCCCTGGCCGGAAACAAGCTTCCGAGGACCGGTTTCTGGCATTCCATCCGTCTTCAGCCCGGCTTGCTTGAATCCAGTGACAAAGTGAGCAAGGGACTCACGTCTGAGCATGCCCTGCCACACTTATGGCCGCTAAAAGCGGTACAAAAGGGGGTGGTGATGGATGGAGCATCTGAATCAATCAAACACTCACACCCAGTCAATAGATCTGGGTTTAATCCATCACCGTTCTTTAGCCCACTCTGCCACCCCAGTTCAGACATGGCTATATGCAAATCAGTCTGACCCTGTTCCTCATGGGAACAGTCCAGCCCGAACTGCCAAGCCATGCCTTCTCTGGACCGGAAACAAGCTTCCGAGGACCGGTTTCTGGCATTTCAGCCGTCTTCAGCACGGCTTGCTTGAATCCAGTGGCAAAGTGAGCAAGGGACTCACGCCTGAGCATGCCCTGCCACACTTATGGCAGCTAAAAGCGGTACAAAAGGGGGTGGTGATGGACGGAGCATCCGAATCAATCAAACACTCACACCCAGTCAATAGATCTGGGTTTAATGCATCACCGTTCTTTAGCCCACTCTGCCACCCCAGTTCAGACATGTCTATATGCAAATCAGTCTGAGCCTGTGCCTCATGGGAACAGTCCAGCCCGAACTGCCAAGCCATGCCTTCCCTGGACCCGAAACACGCTTCAGAGGACCGGTTTCTGGCATTCCAGCCGACAAAGCAACATAATTCCAAAAAAGGACACGACTGATTGTTTGAAAAAATTGGAAACCATGCGTCAACTTTTTTGGGAAGATATTTGGCTCTGCACCATCAATGTGGTAGCATTGTATACTTCCATCGCACTTGATGAAGGACTGGAGGCAGTGGAATGGAGGTTGTTGAATTCAGACATTGATCATCAAAAATGCACCTTTCTTTTAGAACTGCTGCACTTCGCTCTGTATCACAGTTATTTTTCCTGGCAAGACAAATTTTACATCCAGCGCACTGGAACCTCGATGGGGTTTCCAGGGGCCCCATCCTATGCGAAAACCTTCATGTCCCACTTCGAGGAACAATTCATAATATCCAACCCACACTGGCAAACTCATGCAGCATTATTCATTCGCTACATTGACGATATTCTGGTTATCTGGACGGGTACCAGAGAGTCATTGGAAGAGTGTATCACCAAATTGAACACTTGTAATTCCAGGATCAAATTCACCCACGCCATTGACAGAGAAAAGATTCATTTTCTCGATATTGAGATTAGACAAACAGCCATGGGCTTAGAGACATTAGTGTATAGGAAACCAACCGACGTCAACAATGCTCTTCTGTTTACTAGCGCGCATCAATATAGTTTGAAAAGACATCTTCCTATATCTCAGATGATGCGCACTAAAAGAATTACATCCAATGCCAATCAATGTCAAGAACTGATTCAAAAACAAATTAAAGAATATAAGGATCTAGGTTATCCTGATGACATACTAGGGGAAGCTGATCGCATTACATCCCACAAAGCTCATGAAGAACTTTTGATATCTAAGATAAAGACCCCGATGAAGTGTGAAGTATATGTCATAAAAAACTCGGCTCAAGCATCTCACATCAAAACCATCATCAGAAACCGATGGGAATTGATAGAGAATGAACCTGATTTCGCATAAGTGTTTCATGGTACTCCACTATTCGCGCACACAAGGGCTAAAAATGTACGTGAATTTTTGAAACCATCTAAGACTACCATCAAATCCAGGGAGAAGGGTATGATGAAATGTTACAACTGTGGTCAATGTGGCAATGTCATCATGGGAAATCAGTTTATGCACCCATACTTAGGCCAAAGTATAAAACTCAGATACAATGCAGATTGCACCACTGAAGGAGTAGTGTATGCCAGTGGTTCCCAAACTTTTGACTCCTGAGGACCCCCATTGAGTTACCACTGGAAGCCGGGGACCCCCAAGCAATTTGTATGAGTTAAATTTCAAAATTAAAACAGTAATTCAAAAAAATACACATGTGTGCACACAAAACAAATACTCAAAGTACTAAGGATTTTGGGGCCAGATGTACGACTATTTCGTTTAGCGCCTCGCAATTGGCGACGCATTGCGAGTGGCAAATTGCGAGTCGCTAAATGAAATGTACAACATTTTGTTTAACACTGTTTGGGATTCCCAATGGGGTCGCAAATTGCGAGGTTCATTAATATTAATGAGCCTCTCGCAATTTGCTAGCCTATTGGGAATGCCAGCCCTCCCAGGGATGGTGGCCTGCTGGGCTCTGCAGGCCACCATGTCTCGGACTGCTTTTAAATAAAGCAGTTTAAAAAAAATGGAGCTGTTTACCATGCATTTAAAATAAAAAATAAAATGAAACATTTTTGTTTCATTTTCTAAGGGCAGGCAGAGGTCCCTGGGACCACTGCCTGCCCTTAAAAAACTTATTTTGCATGCATTTGCAAAGGGGGAGGGGTCCCCTGGGGACCCATTCCCAGTTGCGAATGCATTACCATCTACTTGAAGTAGGTGGTAATTGCGACTGTTTTGCGACCGCAAAACATTTGTACATGGTTTTGAGACTCCCTATTTGGAAGGAATGCCCCTTCCAAATAGCAAGTTGCAAAACCTATTTAGCGAGTCCCAAACAAATTGCGACTCGCAAAATAGGCTATGTACATGGCTCAATAGTTTTTTGCATGCATAAACGGGTTTGCGAACTCGTTCGCGCATATAAAAACAGATCGTACATCTGGCACTTAGTATTTTATATTGAAGTAATAGCCCCTCTGTCACATGTATTTCATTTGTTTTATAGCATCTCTCATACCATTGTAGGATGTCAGAGCACTTTACATCTCACACATATAGAGACATTGAATCATACATGTAAATCAATGTGTATATAAAATGTTTAAAGAGTGCTTGGTCTGGAAAAGCACAAACACAGGATTCAGAACATAACACAGTGGCTAGCACTGACATTAACATTAAAAATGCATTTCCACCCAAATAAATCTTTTTAGCAGCATCAGGCTAATGAATAACTGGGAAAAAATATAAGTTAATAACTGGTACCATGCAGTTTGCAAGCAGCTGTTTGATGACAGTTTATAGGTCCCTCTGCTCACATAAAATACTGCTTTTTAAGATGCATGATACACGTTCTTTGCAGTAAGTACATTAACCCTCTGTGCTACATTAGTTCAATCAAAGCTGCCACTAAACAAAACTCTCCTCAGCTCCAGCAGGTACATTAATCACTGGCATTCTTTTGACACTTTTATTGTTGCTGGAAGGCTGCTAATTATACAAGAAACGTTTCTGTGCTTTTAAAACTGTTGCCTACGGACCCCCTGGGAATGTGTCACGGACCCCTGGGGGTCCGCGGACCACAGTTTGGGAAACACTGGTGTATGCCATCAAATGCCCGTGCGGGCTAGTATATGTGGGCAGAACCATCAGAAAAATTAAAACACATATAGTGGAGCATAAAAGTCCAATTTGAAACCAGAACACAAATTCATCATTAGCCAGACATTGGATAGAAGCCAAACACACTATTCCCCAATTAAGATACACGGTTTTGGAATGTATTGAGCAAGTATCAGGAATGAATTTCAATACACTCCTAGCTAGGAGGGAAACACACTGGATAAAGACTTTAGGTACAGTTAGTCCATGGGGTCTCAATGACCATTACGAACTATTGTGTTTTTTGTAAATGTATATTACTGAATAGATTGTACCAGAGTACGCTGGGATTTCCTTTTCATGCTCTTAAGTTTCTCTGTTTCTTCACTTGAGCACGATCCGACTACCAGTACATTCTTTATGTCTTGCCTTTTCTGTTCCTCTTTTTTTAGATCTCAAGATTAACTTTTTTTGGAATTATGTTGCTTTGTTGTATTCATTCAGATTGTCTGACCTTTTGCTGGGTTTTGTACATAGTAATAGGAGTCACAGCTATTTATGGATATAGCGTGTGACGCTCCACTTGTGGTATGGTACTTCGACTGCTTTGCTGTCACTCTGTTTTAAATATACTTTTATAGTTGTTTTCCCCGTTGCGATTTGCCCTGGGATCGGGGATGACTGGTACGTTTTAAATAGGTTTTGAATCATAGTACATTCTCGCTTTTGGGTGAGGCTGTTGTTTTGTTGAGAGTCCGTTTTCAATTTTGTTTATTTCTTTCATAAACTCGCGAGTTCCGCACCACGTGATCTGTTGGGCGGACTCATGCTTGGCAACCCAGTATGCATGGAGGCGTAGGAAGGGATAGGTATGTCACGGAGGCTCTGTCCGTTTGCTTTAGTTTCTATTCTGCTAATGTAGGGGGCTTGTTTTTGAGGAACTTGTGATTCTCTTTCAGAAAACTTAAACTGAGTGAATCGAGCATTCTCGCTTCCTTCATTTGTATCGGTAAGCTGCACACTTGGTTATCGGGGTCTATTCACGATAATGGGTTGAGTCCAGGGGACTGATTGTTCCATATTTTTTCCAAGGGTGTCTGGATACGAGGAGCTTGGTCCTCACACATCTTACAAGTGGCTTATAGACAAGCGCCCCAATAGGGCTATCGTCTGGTAAGATGATTTGAGAAGCCAGACCTCTCACCAAGTAGTTAGTCTTTCTTTTTCTCTCATATTTCCATGCTCACTTTTTTTTGGTATGCACTCTAAAACACATGAGGGTTTAATATTTTCACTCTCTTTGACTTTCTGGCACCTTATGCGTTAGTTCTGCAATATCTGGATGAGAGTTATTCATGTTTGAGTTTTCTGTTTGGCGCATGTCGCATCGCTATAGGGGCAGGTGCGCTCTTTGCACCGTGTTTGCTATTTTTTTCACACAAGGGCACTCTCTCAGCGGCACTCCCCAGTTATTTTCCTATTTGGCTTTTGAACATGTAATCATTGATTGAGTGATATATAGATATTTCTGTTGCTGTTTTGTAGATCCTGAAAAGACATCACAACAGGACGCCGTTAACTCAAGAATTGACAACGTATTATTCATTTAATATATCCCCTGACGAAGGGTTCAGGATGAACCCTAAATGCATTGGGATATTGGGATATTTACTGTGAATCTCGTGTAGATACAGTGTGATTACAACATGTAATTTGATGATTTGGTCAATGATTTATATGCAGTTCTTTTGATGTTTTCTGTCAACATAGAAATCTTTTTGTGAAAAAATCGGAGCGCATAGAATGCACTGACTATTGTTATGTTTTTCAAACATTTAAAACCAAGAGAATAAAAATCTTGCAAATATCAGTAAATAGAGATGACTAACTTTTGATTACATTTGAGAGGCCTTCGGCCCAAGAGTTGTGCCTCAAGTAGCTTGGGGTTTCCCTCGGGCTCATATTTAATCAGTTGGTACAATAAGGGAGCAGGGCACGCACCCTCACAACTAGAGAGCACGCTAAATTTAGAAATTAGTGAGGAACTATCAGATTCTTAACATTTGAACCTCAGGTGTGCGGATCCACCCTCTGTATTCATTTTGTAACCTGTCCCTGTCACCTCCACCCTGCCTGTCCACATTCCATGCCCCTATCCCCTTCCTCCTGTCCCCCATGGTCCATTTTACTGCCACACCCTTCTGCCCCCCCTGGTGTATTGTGCTGCAACTGCTCCTCCTGCCTGCCCCACGTGGTCTGTTGTGAGGCTCCTTCCCCTGAACTTTCTTGTCTGTGCCCAGATCCTAACCCTCCCTTCTATCCTTCATGGTCCTTTGTGCATGCCCCTCCACCCTCCTTCTTGCCCATCATAGCCATTGGGCTGCCACTAACCCTCCTGCTTGCAATGCATGGTCTTCTGTACTGCCATGACCCCTCCCACCTTCCCCGTGTAGTCAGCTAGCTGCCCCTGACCCCCTCCCACCTTCCCTCCATGGTCTGTGTGTATGCCTTTATAGTCTCACTGTTGATCTCCATGGTGTTTCTTGCTTCTAGTGCCCATCCTGCCTGACGTCTATGGTCATCTTGCTGCTTCTACCCTGCCCCCTTGCCCCCTTGCCCCCAGCCCTCTGTTTTCATGTGTAGACCCCTATTCCCTCACTCCTGGCTGGTCTGTTCCATTGTAATGCCCCTGATCCGTCCCTCCTGCCCTTTATGGTCCGTTATGCTGCAGCTTTCTCTCCTGTCTGTCCATTATGGTGAGCTAGCTACCATTGCCTCTTTCCCCTCTGTTCTATGTTGTTCATGTGCATGGTCCTGTCCCCTCCCTATTGCTTTCTATGGATTGTTGTGCAGCACTCCCATCCTGCATGCCCTGTGTGGTGTATTGTGCTGCTGTAAACCCTGATGCCTGCCCTGTAGGGTCAGTTTGGTGAACCTCTCCATGTCCCTCCTGTCCTCTGTTATCCAAGTCCATGTCCCTACCCCAATTCCTCCTGCCTTCCACGATCCAATGTACCAGACTTGCTAACATTTTCAACTTGGTAAGAGGGAGATTTTGAAAAAAAAACCTGGGGTATTGATTTTCCCCTTTGACTTACATTGAAAAAGAGGAGATTGTAGACAGGAGACAGATCGAATAAAGCCCATTTGGGCTTAAAAACATTGAACGTTTCCTGGCTGAATCTGGTCTGTTGGCATGTATGGGTGTACTACCACTGCTTCTTCCTTCTGCCCACAATGGTCTACTATACTGCCACAGCCTCTCTTGCCAGTCTGTATTGTTGATTTGTTGCCCCTGCCCCCCTTTCCACTGCCCTCCATAGTCTGTTGTGCTGCCACTGCCCTTCCTGCCTGCCCAGGGTGGTAAAATTGTTGCCTCTGCACCCTCCTACCTGCCTTCAAATTCAGAGTCCATGCCCCTGCCTCTCAACAGTATCCTAATGAACAACTAGATTGCTAACATTCTATATTTATTACAAAAGTGTGGAATGCCTGACGTCATCTTGATGTAATCAAAACTGTAATACCTAGAGCATTTGCTTTAGAAATTACATGTATGAGAGGGTCTTATTTGCATCAAAATTCTGGTTAGTGGTCTAAAAACCTAAAATGAGGACATATTTTTTATTAGTTGTCAAATAGCGACAAAGCACTTTTAAATTATTTGTTATCTTTATGTTGTTTTATCCAGTTGACCACTTGATTAAATGTTGCACTTAAGGGAGAGGATGTGGTGTTACTTCCAGAGCTGCAGACTTTGCAACCGGGGAACCAGGTTGGAGTTTCTGCTTCAGCTCGACATTTTGTGATTCTGGTCGAATCACTTAATATCCCTATGTCTAAAACCAAAATCAATTTGTTCTTGTGTGATTTAACCAATGCTCATGTAAAGCACTCGAATACCTGACAAATCTGCACTACATAAAACTGCAAAAACACAAAAAAAGTTTTTTGTACACTTCGTCATTGGGCTACAGGTGGGCTACATCTGGGTGATATTTTTGCTACATTTGGTCTCTTTTGTCTCTGGCGGCCATCTTGGGAGATTTATTTGTTATGAAGTTTCCTAATTTCCTCATTTACTGCAGTCTCCTCATTAGGAAATACTTTCAGTGTTTTACCTTGATTCCATCAAGAAGGTGTTCAGATATGTCACACATTTGCCATACATTCTGAATGTTAGCACTCTCGTTGCTCATTAGATCACTGTAGTAAAGCTACTGCTCACCACGGTAGTCTACTGCTGGTATTCAAAGTGCATATTTCAGTCTGCATGTCAGATTTGTTTATGAAATAGAAGAGGATTTGAGAAGTCACTCAAAATGTGCCCTAATTTTTCTTTCTTCAGCACTAATCATAATTTCTATGGCAAAAGGAGCCCCTTCATTGCGTTCCCTTTTAAATTAAATGTTTTAAATGTTACCAGTTTATTCCAATCAAGATGGCTTCAGGTGTGCCATACTTTTGTCATAAGTAGGACAGTAAGCGCTCTAGTTGTTCTTAAGAAAACTCTGGGACATTCTGTCATTGAGCTATACGTGGGCTACATCTGGATGATATGTGTGCTACATTTTGGGTTCTTTTGTCTCTGGTGGCCATCTTGGGAGACTTATTTGTTATGAAATTTCCTAATTTTCTCATTTACTGCAGTCTCCTCAGTAGGAAATACTTTCAGTTTTTTACTTTTGTTCCATCAAGAAGGCATTCAGATGTGTCACACATTTGCCCTAAATTCTGAATGTTAGGACTCTAGTTGCTCATTAGATCACTGTAGTAAAGCTACTGCTCACCAGGGAAGTCTGCTGCTGGTATTCAAAGTGCATGTTTCAGTCTGCATGTCAGAATGGTTTAATGAAATAGAAGAGAATTTGAGAATCAAAATGTGCCTTTTTTAGCACTAATCATAATTTCTATGGCAAAATGAACCCCCTAATTTTGTTCCTTTGCAAATTAAATGTTTTAAGTGTTACCGCTTTATTCCAATCAAGATGGCTTCAGGTGTGCCATACTTTGTCATAAGTTAGTCTGTGTGCGCTCTAGTTGTTCTTTAGAACACTTTGGGACATTGGGTCATTGGGCTATACTTGAACTACATCTGGGTGATATTTGTGCTACATTTGGGCTCTTTTATCTCTGGTGGCCTTCTTGGGAGACTATTTCTTAGGAAGTTTCCTAATTTCCTCATTTACTACAGTCTCCTCAGTAGGCAATACTTTCAGTGTTTTAATTTGATTCCATCAAGAAGGCATTCAGATGTGTCACACTTGTGCAATAAATTCTGAATGTTAGCACTCTAGTTGCCTATTAAATCACTGTAGTAACACCACTGCTCGCCAGGGAAGTCTGCTGCTGGTATTGAAAGTGCATGTTTCAGTCTGCATGTCAGAATTATGTAATTGACATAGAAGGTGATTTGCTAAGTCACCACAAATGTGCCATAATTTTTCTTTCTGCAGGACTAATCATACTGTATATGGTGAAATGAACCCCTCATTTTGTTCCTTTTTAAATGAAATGTTTTAAGAGTTACAACTTCATTCCAGTATTGTGATGCAGATGCTAAGATGCAGCTACCCATGTGGAAAAGCAATCGGCTTTGATTTTTGGAAGAGAGAGCAGGTTTCCTGCTCTCCCTTCCAAAAACCAAAGCATAGTTTGCAATGACATGGTGGGAGCCGCGAGGCTCCCACCCTGTCACTGCAAACAGCAGTGTCCCCGGGGGTGGGCACCCCGGGACACTGCAGGAGCCGGCCCTGGGGGGTTGTGGTCCCCAGGGCCATCATTGGCTCCAAGAGGGAGGTTGCCTGGCCCCCCTCCCAACATTAGCAAAGCCCCGGGGAGGTGGTGGTCCCCGGGGCTCTGGGGTCCATAAAGGACCCCCCAATTTGCATACTTAGTGCCCCAGGGAGGTGGTGGTCCTTGGGTCATGTGGGGGGGGGCCCTTTTCGTATTTTGCATGTTTGGTTTTCTCTTTTCTTGTGCCTCGGTTCTACCGAGGCACAAGATGGCTGCCAACACTACCTGGTTTGAAGTGTTGACAGCCAATTAGCATGCAGCTTGTGATCTGCAGGGTGTGCGGATCCTGTGCGGTATATGCTTACCTTTATAATAACTTGGTAGTCAATTTTCTGGCTTTGATATTTTTGATAACATGCTTGATATTCTGAGATGCAACCCCACAAACATATGTTTACAACCCAGACACATACAGATGTTTCCTATGCAGAGCTATTTTGATTTTGTTTTTTGCCATGAGTAAAAATATATTCCCTGGGCAGGCAAAGAAATATTAGCAAGTTCATTTGCACTTGCTGGATTTTGCCGCAAACAAAAATACACAGACATGTGTTTTTGCACGAGAAAAAAGGAATTCACAAAACTGTCTCAGGAAGTGCCTGGAAAGCTCTAACTGCTGTGGTTTCAGGTGTACTTGAATACGCCAAAAGTAAGTCACACCTACTTATAGCAAAATCTTTATGAATCAGGACCTACGCTATCATATACACAATTACTGGTGTATGATTAAGTCTGATTTATTCTAGTAGTGTTGCTGGTTTACTCATGAATTTCTGTAGTAATCCGGTAAACATCCTGGCTTACTCCTGAATTCAGAAGTAGTCACAACAAAACCTTTGAGATTCAGGCCCTGTGCAGTGACTTGCTCTTGCTGGAAGTTAGGAGTTCTACATGAGTAAGTCACATCTACTCATAGCAAAATATTTGTCATTCAAGCATTATATCTTTTAATTAAAAAAAGAATATGAGTACAGATTGTACAAATCCAAAAGGAGCATATGGGTAATACTTTGTCCAAAAGATTATTGCAATGTATGCAGATTTATCTTTTAAAAAGAACATTATGCTGAACCAAATTCAAGCTCAATGAGAACAGTCAATATGGGGAGCATATAAGTACAGAGTGGATTCCTGTCCAAGTCTTTACTGTATGATTCTACCCTACCTTTTATTTCCACTGTGTGGTATATCAGAATGTTAGCTAAGCTTTGGTTAAAGATTTTCAACATTGTGAAGAATGTATTATCAAATCTTAAAAACATAACAATATGGTTAAACAAATGCAAATCATTTTTCCTCTTCCACCAACTACTGTCATTGTGAAACCTTTTGGTGCCTAGCATGTAATGTATGACTTGTATGAATTTATTTGGAAAGTGATTCCATTCCACAGCAGCTGTCAATACCATCTGAAATATTAGCCCAGGGATATTAGCTATTTTTACTGATACGTGATGAACTGCACAATACAATTATTGCCAGCTTACATCAAATATTTCTCCCACCATCCTTATGTTTGTGTCCTAGTCAAATAGATACCCATACAAAATACAATGTAAAACATACAACATTGGCAGATACCAAGTTTGATTCGGTAAAAAGTTCACCTTCTGACTTAGAAACGTTTAAAGGTTACATTCACTTTTGAAAAGAAAGGGGCCTTACTTTTCAAAAGTGAATGTAACCCCCTGTGCTGGTTAGTTTCTAAAGAAATAGTGGTTGCACTATTGTTTAAGGCTCCTTGATTGAATTAAGATGAGCCCCAGTTGAGATTGTGCTATAATCCTCTTTAATTCCATTCCTCAACCCCCACCAAAAATAACAGGGGGGTAATATTTGTAAATAAATTGGAGTATTAGTTGAGGGGTGAGAACCCACCTCACATAATAACACAATCATTTTCAGAATGAACCACTAAAGTCAATAGGTACTCCGGTTCAAAACCCTCTGGTAGCTTTGAACAAAGCAGTCAGGCCTAAGGTAGACTCAATGTGTAAACCCAGAGGTCAACCTACTTTGCAAGCTGTCTGGGTACAGTGAGTTTTGAATCAATCAGGTTTGGCACAACTCTGCAAAGCAATTACTGAATATGAGCTCTCTCTAGATTGTATAACTAGCATATTGGGTAGATAGAGCCAGCATGCCAGGGGTCATTATGCTTCATTCCTCTATTCTGGAAGAAGGCAGCTGCAGTACCCTTCGCACGCAAGAGTAGTGGTGGAATGTTGGAGGGAGGCAAATAAGTTACTGAGGTGGGCGGAAAAATTGACTAGCCGAACTCTATTGTGGGAAGGCGACCTCTTGAAGGAGGCGGTAACACTAATGGGCTTCGGAAAGTGAAAACTTATAGGGATTGACCACCTGGGAGATGTGTGGAGAGGGGAAACACCACTTCCTACTCACCTCTGGAAGATAGATAACTCCAAGACCCCATCACTAAAAAGCCAACCTCTGCAGTCTACCGCAACCTAGTAAACAATATGCCAGACCAGCAGAATGGATGGACGATCTAGAGAACATGGACGACGCAGACTGGCAGGAGGCAATACAGATCCTAGGGAGATTTCAGTGTGGTCTCGCTTTAGATTAGTGCAACTTAAAGTGCTACATCATACATACTACCAGTGCACACACCTATACACCTGGGGCAAAACACATACTGTGCTCTGCATCAGGGGGTGCCAGCAGAAAGGTACTTTCTCCCATATCCTGTTGGAGTGCCCTGAGATAATCAGATATTAGGAGGGGGTGATGGAGGTGCGGTCCTGAGTTTTAGGAGTAGAGGTCCTGATGGATACTAAATGAATCCTCCCCATGACCACAGGAGACACAGACTGGCCCAGGTACACTGGAATTTGGCTTGCCCTGGCAGCCGGGTTCTCTAAATGGAACATTGCAAGATGGTGGGGAGCGCCCGCTCCGCCTTCACTTAGAGATTGGAAAGGCGACCTCGACTGGTGCCAACGAGCCGAAGAAACTGTGTAGAAAGATAGAGGATGTGTCAGAAAATGGGAGAAAATATGGTCACCATGGTGTAATTATAGAGGAGGAGGTACAGTAGCGGATCAACACCCAGTGTAGTACGGTTATGAGAAAGTGGGACCCTGAACTGCCGAAGGAAGTTACCTTGCTAATGGTCCGAATAAATTGTCATGTGTTTGTTATGCTGCAATGCAAATGCAAAGTGACCATGTATCCTTCTGGGAGCCGAGAGCGATTAAGCTGTTATGTCAATGTTGTGCAAATTAATGCAACTGGTTATTACAAAAGGTTGATTGGACGAAAAGTTAATAAAAAGTATTTAAAAAAAAAATATATTATATAGCCAATCATAGTCATTCACTTTACTGCCCTCCTCTCAACCATCTAGCGCCAGATGTACAACCCTTTTTTGCATCTGCAAACGGGAGATCATCCCATTTGTGACTGCAAAAAATGGATAATGGCATGTACAAATGCTATTTTGTGAGTCACTAACTTTCAAAATAGCATTTGCGATTGTTGCTATTAGAAAGGTTGTCCCTTCCTAATAGCGAGTCTGAATGCCATGTACAATTGTTTTGTGACCGCATTTGCGTCTGCAAAACACTCGCAGTTTACCACCTACTTCAAGTAGGTGGTAAACCACTCCCAAACGGGAAGGGATCCGCAGGTGACCCCTTCCCCTTTGTGAGTATGTGAGAAAATACTTTTATGAGCAGATAGTTGTCCCAGGGACCACTGCTTGCCCTTAAAAAAATGAAACTGAAAAGTTTAATCTTTCTTTTTTAAATGCATCCCTTTCTCCTTTAAAGAAAACGGGCTGCATTTAAAAAATAAAGACTGTTTTTTCAAAAGCAGTCCCAGACATGGTTGTCTGCTGACCCCAGCAGGGCACCATCCCTGGGACTGTTAGCCATTCCTAATGGGGTCACACATTTCGACAGCCTCATTAACATTCATTAGGCATGCAATTTGTGACACCATTAGGAATTGCTAACAGTGTCTGAGACACTGTTATACATCCTAATTTGGGAGTTGCAAATTGTGAGTTGCAAATGCAATACAATTTGCGAGTCCCAAGTTGGTGGGTCGGTCATCTGGCCCTAAGTGCCTTACCGGTGAAATCCGAAAAATCCACCCAGGACTGGTAAAGCAGTTTTTGGCTGTCCCTAAAGTTCAAGCTGTATTTCTAGAGGTAAAGCCAAATTTGACAAGAAGTTTTTTTTTATGCAACATACGTCATCTTTATTTAGGGCCAGGAGGGTAACATTCTCAATGAGTGGCATATACATCCAGTGACCATCATCTTCCAGTTCTCCTCTCGGACTCTGTTCTTGCACAAAGCATACTCAAAGGCATCAAACCACTTGTCGAGACCCTCCATATAATATATTTAATTATAAAACAAAAAATATATTGCATTTGAAAATATAAATTCACAGTTCCTCTGAAAACATAGATTCTGAGGCATCATAAATCGAGATTATTGTTCTATGAGAACAGGCTGTACCATGCAAGGAATGCTATTTCTCTAATTGTTGAACCTGGTGGAAAGGCAGGAAAATATATAAAGGCCTTTCACAAATTCTTTTTTTTGTTTTTTGTTTTTATTTTGTTTTATTCCGCGTCAAGAGCTTTCAAATACAATATATTCATCAGAAATAAAACAAGTAAATCACAAATTGATCAAGCAATAAGAAAATTATTACATCTCCATATGTTCGTGGATAGCCCCCCAAATCAACATGCATAATTTATGTTTTCTAGCCCCCTTTAAAGCATACAAACTCCATTCAAGTTTATACAGGTTGTACATTTTGGCCCGCCAAAATTCAAATGCTGGAGCTTCTGGTTGCAGCCAGTCCGAAGCAATACATAAACGTGCGGCAGTCATAGCAACAAACAAAAAATACCTATATTTGAACAAAGGAGTCCCCTTTTCAACAGCTTGTCCCACTCCTAATAACATAAGTGCGGGGGAAATCTTAAGTGTGACCCGCATTATTGTTGATAAAAATCTTTCAATATTAGATATAAATTGATGCAACTTAACACAGCTATAATATATGTGCAAACTATCTGCATTTTCAGATCCACACCGAAAACATTTTCCATCATATCGGGTCCCCCATTTAAGCATACGGTCCAGAGTATAATATAATCTGAATAGAATTTTAAATAATTGGGCTTTCATATTATCTGACATCAAGGATTGCCATCAATATTACATCCTCTATTAGCACATCCGGTTCCCCCAGCTGGGACTGCCTATATATTTTATGTTTCTCCAGATCGTCTGATTTAAATATTGATAATCTATTATATAAACCACCAATTTTTTCCTGACATCGGATAGCCTCAACCAGTTCATTTGGTACAGAGATAATGCATTTGCGAGTCAAAAAATCACGAACCTGGAGATATTTAAAAAACTGACTGTTAGTTACCTTATATTTCCTCATTAGACTTTCATAAGTAGAAATTAAACCCCCTGTGTCATACAGATCCCCAATTTGAACTATGCCCTTAAGTGTCCAATCTCTGGCCACACTGTCCCAAAATATAGAAGGGAGTATCTTGCTGGCATTCAGGGGTGTGTAGTATATTACCTTCCCAAGGGTCATCATTTTACACACTCTCCTCCAAACTTTAAATGCCGATTCTAATACTTTAAATCGAGTTCATTTGTAATAATTACCTTCTGGTTCTCAAAATAAACATCTATTAGCATGAATCCCTAAGAGTAGCTGAAACATGTATGGGGTTTCCACTATGTAAACTATCTGCTCTCCAGTCAACAATATTCGCATTCTTTGCAAAAAACAGACATAAAAATAAAGAGTAAAATCTAGGATGGCAAGCCCCCCTCTTTCCACAGGTAGTGTCATCAATCGCATTGCCCGCCGTGGTTTCCCCGGGGCCCATAAACATTTTGAGCATAAGGTTTGCAGTTGTTGTAGATACGCCAGAGGTATCTCAAGAGGAATAGCTCTGAATAAATATAATACTTTTGAAAGAATATTCATCTTTATGACATTTCCTCTTCCAATTATCGTTAATTTAAGGCGACCCCATCTGTCCAGAGATTGTTTTATTTGTTGCATTGTAGCCGGCCAATTGACATCTACTATTTCTTTCATTACTGTTTTGATTTTTATACCCAAATATGTGACTTCAGAAACTACTCTGGGGTCCGACATCAAGATGTTATCCGTACATAGAACTTGGGTTTTAGAGACATTTAGTTTGTACCCCAACGCCTGCCCAAACTCAGACGCCAGCCACTCAATCTCTACTAGGGCCTCCCCCGGATCAACCGTAATCGCCGCAATGTCATCTGCATACGCAGATGTTGTGTACAATAAATGGTTTAATTAACAGACTTTTCGATAATTTTTCAATAAAGGGATTTATAAATAAAGCAAAAAGCAATGGGGAGCTGGGGCATCCCTGCCTCGTTCCTCTTGTTATTTTGATCACCTCTGATTTCATCCCCATAATAACAATTCTGGCATTTGGTGACGTATATAACACTTTAATAGCGGTCATGAAGCTTTTCCCAAACCCTACCCTACACATAACATCCCACAAAAAAAGGCCATTCTACTCGATCAAACGCTTTTTCAGCGTCTTTCAGAATTAGTCCCAATTGCCGTTTTTCCACTTGAGCTATATCAAAAAGAGTTATAACTTTATTTATGTGTGTGATAGTTCCTCTATTAGGAATAAAACCATGTTGATTTATCGAAACTAATGGTGTGATAACTTTTGAAATACGGTTGGCTAGGATTTTGGAGTAAATTTTGCTATCGCAGTTAAGTAGAGAAATCGGACGATATGATCCTGGTAGCTCAGGGGATTTGCCCTTCTTATTAAATACAATAATAGTGGCCTCATCCCATGATTTGGGTGCTCCACCAAGCTGCGCTGCTCTAAAAGTTTCGAGCATAGCATGTTTTAATTGAGCAAAAAAATGTTTATACACTTCCCCAGGTATTAAATCTGGACTGACAGCCTTCCCATTTGCTAAGCTTTTTACAGCATTTACCAATTCTTCCATAGTGAAAGGGCTATCTAACCACTACTTATCACTAGAGTCAAATTGATTAAAACTACCCTCCTGTAATATTACGTCTGCTGCCACAGTATTTTGTGTAGTGTATAACTCAGAATAGAATTTCTGAAAAATAGCCATTATTTGCTCTGAATCCTGACATAATTTCCCATTAGAGTCTACTAATCCTGATATCCTTCTTGACGCCTCCTTCATACGTAATCTTAGCGCAAGGAATCTCCCTGTTGCTTCCCCAAACTCATGACACTCTTTCTTATATACCAAGTATTTCCTTGCTATCTCAGTATTCCAGACCCCAGAGATTTTAGATCGACAGCGCGCACTATGTCCTCAAGGTCTGAAATATTCACTTGATTTGCTGTTTTTTGAATTTCTTTCACTAGATTCTCCTCTGCAATTCCTAGTGCAGTGTACATATCTTGCATTTCTGCCTTTAATTTCTGTTGACAATAAATTCCGTAGCTCAGGACTTCACCTCTAAAACAGACCTTAAATGACTCCCATACGTTATCAATAATAGTAGAGTATAGATTAACATTAAAAAATTCAGTTATCCAATTTGACATATGGATTTTAAATTGATCATCAAAACATAGTTTACGATCAAAGGTGAAGCCTCTCCTAATACCCTCAATTTTTAAATCAGATATTTCAATTAAAATTGGAGCATGAGGAGGAGGAGCTTTGCGGGCATCCAAGATAGTCGCGTGAGCACAGAGCTCCCCGGACCCGCGCCGCCCCTCACGAATATCCTGGCACTATCCTGAT
Source organism: Lissotriton helveticus (assembly GCF_964261635.1). Lineage (NCBI taxonomy): Eukaryota > Metazoa > Chordata > Amphibia > Caudata > Salamandridae > Lissotriton > Lissotriton helveticus. The sequence continues at coordinate 569,247,433 of NC_136071.1, read as the reverse complement.
TTCGAGGACGGGCTTTTGTTCGCACATCCTTGCTGATCTTCGTACCCTTTGAAAAATCGAATTTGGACGCTGGGGTCCACTTTTCCATTGTCTTTCCTTTTTGAGGCCCACCCCGAGGTGGACCGGGGGCTCGATTGCTGGGCAGGCCGTGGAGTAGTTGATCAACAATGGCTGCAGGGGTCCCCTCTGGTCGGACCCTCCTGACTTTCGGTTTCGTTTTCTACTCCCGGCCCTGATTGGCAGAAGCGAAGCCTTTCTCCACCTTCGGCTGCCGGTTGTCTCCTTGTTGTCTGGTACTGGCCTGCCTGACTGTCTACAACTCGGTCCTTTTGTGCCTACAATCATCGGATCTAGTCTGGTTGGCTGTCTGGACACTCCGCGTCCGGCCATTTTCACCAGGTCGCGAGGAACCCTTCGGGGTCCCTCTTCCAAGATGGCCTCCGGATAGCCTCCTGAGAAGCGTAAGACCAAGGCACCTCTCCGTGGTGGCCAGAATCAGACCAGCATTATGGACCACTACTCGCAGGTCAAGGGGTCGCCTGGCGCTGCTGGCCATGTTTCGGATAACCCTAGAACCTCTTTCCAGCGTCTTCGGACCCATCCTTGCAGGACATCATGGGAGCCATAGCCAACCTGCAGGCCTCTATGGGACAACAGTATGAGGCCCTAGCCTTTTAGATCGACACGGTGGCCATAGACATTACGCTGATTAGAGCGGATCTTTCGAAGACTAATGAAAGGGTCGAGTCGCTGGGCTTGCAGACCTCTAGTCTTACTGCGGACGTCACGGAGGCCCAGACTGAGATCGGCAACTTGCGTTCCTCGCATGATCTAATGGCTCGTCGACTCGAGGACTACGAAAATAGGGCCCGTCGCAACAACGTGCGCCTTATTGGTGTCCCGGAAAATCCCGAGATTGTGGGGGTCGACCTCTTGGTGGAGGACTTGATTGCCAACTAGCTTTCTCCCACGGGACTTAGCAAGTTCTTTGCGGTTGAGCGTGCTCATCGTGTCCCCGGCGGGAAGGCTAAGCCAGGTGCCCCTCCGTGGCCCATCATCGCCAGGTTGTTTCACTTTCGGGACCGGGACGCTGTCTTACAGGCCTCACGAGACAAGGGCCCAGTGAACTTTGGAAATGCCTCCGTTTCTTTCTATCCTGACTTTTTGCCGCTTGTCTAAAAACAAAGACTCGAATTTCAGGGAGTTAAGAAGCGATTGCGAGACTTGGGTCTTAAGTACTCCTTGTTGTTCCCTACCAGGCTCCGGATTGAATATAGGGAACATGTATTCTTTTTTGATGGTCCTGAAAATGTCAGTGACTGGCTCGACTCTCTGCCTATACGAGATGAACATACTGGGCACCCCGGAGGCGCCGAAGGGGGTGCGGCGGAATGAGGACTTCATCGGTGGATCCCGGTGTCTGAACTTTTCTGCTGTTTCAGCTGAGTTTGGACTTGTGTTTTCTGTCTGGCCTGGATCAGCTTGGGGGTGGCGGGGGGTGAATGGGGACTCTTCCTCCTCCTGGGTTCTTTGCGTAGCTTAGTTTAGTAATGGGGCGACAGGCACACTGCAAGTTGGGGTGGCTTATTAGTCTTACGCAGGGGTGCAGGGTGGGGGGAGTACCGCGTTCAAGTTGGGGGGTGGTGGGGGTGTGTGTGTGTGTTTTTGTTTATTCACGAGGCATCGTATTGTTTCTCTTGTTTGTATTTGTTGTGGGGTTCTATGTGGGTCCTGCTCTGTATACTTTTCGGGGATGGGGGGTGGCGAGTTGAGACTGTTATCCTGGAATGTCAATGGATTAGGGGACAGAATTAAGCGAAGTATTGTTTTGCGATTCCTTAGACGTTATTCCCCCGATATTGTCCTCCTACAGGAGACGCACTTGAAAGGCAAAGCTTGTCAGGCAATGAATCGGCGCGGTTATCGGTTGGTGGCTCACGCGGGGTTTACTTCTGGGTCTAGGGGAGCTGGCATTCTCATTCGATCCTCACTTCCTTTTGCAGTTGACGAGGTTAAAATGACAACAGGGGGCGCTATGCGGTGCTCACTGGCAGGTGGGAAGGGAAGACACTGTCCATACTTTCTGTCTATGTCCCCCCGGGTCGGCAGGCTTTAACCTATGCCGATCTGTGTAGAGTCCTTTTGGACCTTCCCGAGGGTCTCCTGATTTTGGGTGGGGATTTGAATTCGGTGGTTTCTGGCACCTCTGATCGTCATCCTCCCAGGGAACTACCCAGGTCGCAAAGGTGGTTGAGTGACTTGTTAGAGACCTTTGGGCTGGTAGACGCCTGGAGCTTACTACACCCTACACAGTTGCAGTACACTTTCCACTCTGGGGCACACGGCAGCCTTGCTAGACTGGACTATTTCTTAATGCCAGCGGTCCATTCCTCCTCCATCAGGGAAATTCATCAGCTCCCTAGGGGTATTTCTGATCACTCACCCTTGTGGCTCCGGTATGAAGTAGGGGCAGGCGATGAGGGTAGAGTTGCCCCTATTAATCCGTGGTATTTTCGCAACCCCAAGACCCGCTCGGACCTTGTTAAAGCAATTGACCATTATTTTGACGACAATGTGGGATCTGTTTCTTCTGCTGTTTCTTTATGGGAAGCATTTAAAACTGTTGTACGTGGTCAGTCCTTATCCTTGATTGTCGCTGCTAAGAAGGCTGCAAATGTGGAGGTTGTGCGCTTGGAATCTGAGATAGCCGCTCTGGAGGACGACCTTCTGATGGGCGTCTCCAGTGCCAAGTTGCACTCCCTTGCTTTGAAACAAGCTGACTTCAAGGCTCTTGTAACTGATGCTGCGAAAGTGATGTATAGGGAGCAGCAGGGACGATTGTATGATGTGGGTGATAAAGCGGGTAAATTGTTGGCGTGGTTGGACAAAAAGGAGAGAGTAAATCGTGTGGTCCCCGTGATTGAGCGGCCTGATGGTGAGAGTGTCACTGATCCAGCTGGGATTGTTCAGTGTTTTGCGGACCATTTCGAGACAGTGTACACCTCCGTTTGTGATAGAGACGAGGAGGACTCCCGATTGCTGTTGCGGGACATTAGTTTGCCTCGCCTCTCTGACTCGGACAGAGACCTCATGGATGCTCCACTCACAGTAGAGGAAATCGTGGTGGCTATTCGTTCCCTCCGCTCGGGTAAGGCGATGGGCCCCAATGGTTTGCCCATTGAATTGTACAAGCTGCGACCCAACAAAATGGTGCCCTATTTACGGGATATGTTCCTCGAGGCCCTGGAGTCTGGCTCCCTCCCTTTGGATCAGCGACTTGCTACCATCATCGTCATTCCCAAGGAGGGCAAGCCCCGGGATTGTTGTACTTCGTACAGACCCATTTCTTTACTCAATGCCGAACCCAACATTTTGGCTAAGCTATTGGCTAATCGCTTAGTAACTGTGATCGGGGACTTGATCCATCCAGATCAATCCGGTTTCATCCCTCACCGCAACACTGCTTTGAATCTGCGCAGACTCCACGGGGTTCTCGCGAGAGCCGAGACGCTTACCGAACTGGCCATTTTGGCTTCTCTTGATGCTACCATGGCCTTCGACACTATCGAATGGCCCTACCTATGGGCGGCCCTCTCGAAATTCGGGTTTGGGCCGGTACTTCATAGCCTGGGTGAAACTTCTTTATGAGAGTCCCCTGGCCCAGGTAGTTGTTAACCGTAGAGTGTCTTGCGTTTTTACGCTCGGACGGGGTACCCGAGAGGGCTGTCTGCTGTCCCCTTTGCTTTTTGCTCTCGCTCTCGAACCTTTGGCGGAGTGGCTCTGTTGGGAACCGTCTATGCGGGGCATCCGGTGGTCTCCTGATTTCGAGGATTGAGTCTCGCTATACGCGGACGAAATCCTCTTATATCTCACTTCCCCCCAAAAGTCCCTCAATGTACTTTTCGATGTTGTGACTTCTTTCGGAAAGAACTCCGGTCTTGTTATCAATTGGGCTAAATCCTGCGTCTACGTTTTGGCTGGAGACCTCCCTCCTCTGCCGCGTAGATTTCCGATTCAAGTGACAGAGACCGGTTTCAAGTACTTGGGGATTTATGTTTCCTTGGACCCTTCCAGGCGATAGGAGCTTAATTTACTGCCCCCCCTTCAGCGGCTCACGCTTGATGTGGCTCGCTGGCGTAGGTTGCCATTGTCGCCCCTCGGTAGGGCGGCGCTATTCAAAATGATGTCTCTTCCTCGATTTTTGTATGGACTACAGAATTCCTTTGACCCGATTGCCTCGAGCTATTTTCGGGACGGGGAGAGCCTGCAGAGACAATTGGTCTGGGATGGGCGTGCCCGTATTGCTCTTTCTAAACTCACGCTTCCGTGGTATGACGGCGGTATAGCCCTCCCGGACATCAGACGTTACTATTGGGCTTCCCAGTTAAGTGCGATTAATCATGCGACCTATGCACCGGGCCATGCCCCGGCGTTCTCCATGGATAGATTTATTTTGCCAGGGGGGACCTTTAATAGAGCGTTGTACTCTGGTGGTCTCCGTGGAACACTGACCGGTCCCACTAAGATTGCAGTGAGAGTGTGGCGTGATGCGAATGCGGCTTTGGGCTGGTGTGGCAGGTTTACTCGGGCCACCCCCTTGTATGATTCGGAATGCTTGGGCCATCTGTGGAAGACGAAAGGCTTTGATAAATGGGATATGATTGGTATCAGCAGAGTGGGTGATCTGTGGTCGAAGGGTACTGTCAAGTCCTTTGATGTGCTGCGTGTGGAGTATGATCTTGGTGCCAATGAATTCTTCAGGTACGCCCAGATCCGTCATGCTCTGGTGTCTGTGTTGGCAGCGGGTACTGATATTCCTGAGTCTTCCCCTTTGGAGGACCGCATTTTGGATGGTCATGTGCCCGACAGCACGATCTCATTGATTTATAAGAAACTCATCAACAACAGAGCTGACTTGCTGGTCCGCCGCCGGGCTGCGTGGTGTGCTAATGGACTGGAATTGGACGATGAGGACTGGCAATCTGCCCTGTCCTCTCCCAAGGAAGTCGCCATTCCTGCTCGTTTGAGGTTCGTCCAACTTAAAATACTCCACTGGGTGTATGTCACTGGGCCTTGTCTGGTTCGTATGGGTTTTTCCTTGGATGGGTTATGTAAGCGTGGCTGTGGGATGTCTGGTTCCTTTCTCCACAGCTTGTGGGAATGCCCGGAGATGGTTAAGTTCTCGTCCCGAGTGCATGCCGTCATGGAAAGTGTTACGGGTGTGTCCCCGCTGCCCGAAGCCAGGCGTTGTTTGTTAAACGTTTGGGAGCCTAATGACTACAGCTCAGCACAGATTATATGGACGACCCTTGGCAATATGGTCGCAAAGAGGGACATTGCCCAGTTCTGGGGTTCACATAGATCGCCTACCTTATCCAAATGGAAAGAAAACATGACTGGTGCATGTTCCGGGAGAAGACTGTGTACCTCTCCCGGGGACGGCCCGCGAAATGGGGTAGAGTCTGGTCCCAATGGAATGTTTATCGTGGCAATATATGTTCTCCCCCACAGGATGTACCCATTGATGTTTCTTCGTCCCCCTAATTGGCATTCACTTCTCTTTTGCTGTCGATGATTTCGCTTGTTTCCTTGTCCGCCCCAGTCCCCGTTCTATTCTACTGCTTTGTATTCATTCAGCCTTTGAGCTCCGCCCGCGTGGACCCCTGATAATGTACCACCATGTTTCCGCCTCGTGAAGTTTTGGTTTGTTTTTCTGTATGTCTGTTTTATTTCAATAAAAATTAAAAATAAATTTTAAAAAAATTGGAGCATGATCAGAGGATATCCTAGGAACTAATTGCATGCTCGTTCCACTCAGTAGGGGAGAAGGAATGAAAAAATAATCTAATCGGGAAATTTTTTATGGGGAAAAGAATAGAAAGTATAGCCTGGGTTCAAAGGATACAGATTACCCCATACATCAAATAACCCATGATCTACTAGGAGATTAAAAAAGAGCTCTATAAACCCGGGGTTTACGCCCAGTATAGTTTGCCAGTCCTCCCAGTATCTCTTGAATGGTTAAATTTATATTGATGTCGCCAATCATAATGAGAGGTGTCGCCCATGATGCCAATTCTAGATTCAACCCCTCTAAAGTTTCTGCCTCATGCAAATTAGAGCCATAGATTGAGCACAACGTGATAAGAGAGCCACCTATATTTAATTCCGTTATGGCCCATCGGCCCCATTTATCCGTCAAACTTCGACCAGCTAAACAAAATCGTGATTTAATCAAAATCATAACTCCTCGGGTCATGGAAATATACCCCAAGTCAGCCACTAAATGTTGGTTACTCCATGACAGATTTGTCTCCTGAAGACATAAAGCATCTGGTTGGATATAGCGAAGTTCCGCTGCCACCCTCTTCCTTTTATTAACATTATTAAGGCCAGATACGTTTAGAAAACACATTTTAATTGCTCGTAACACCATAATAAATCATATTTAATGGACATTTTTGTAAATCAAAAGAACATTTACCATAACCCTCAGGAAAGTTTAAAAAACTTTTGCAAAATGTATCCATTTCAATCCTCTTCTTTGTAGCTCTGCCTGCGTTTTTTCACCTTTTTTACTCCGCCACCGTGCCCTGACCCACACCCTTCTTGACCCCCTCCACCCCCTTACTCTCCATGCACCCCCCCTCCACCCTTCCCCACCCCTTACCAAGGCTTTAGGACTAATTGTCCTGTAGATGTAAAGGTTTCCCCTAGCCCCCTGCCTGCCCTCACAGAGATATCAATATAATTATGCAGAATGAAGAACAATGGTTACAATGGGAAGCCAGAAAAAATATATAAGTAGTCGCTAAATCGCTAAAGAGCTCCTGCTAATCACAAAAAAAAAGAAAAAAAAATCACTCACTCTCTTACAGCAGAAAAGAAGAAAGACACTTTCCAGTCGATTAAACCAATATAGATTGCCTGGCCTATATAGAATTTAGAAACTCTTTTTCAGATACTTCGTTAGTGAAAAAGCGGGTGTGCTCTTTGTAATTAATTTTCAATTTGGTGGGGTTCATTAAGTATGCCTGAGCTTTCCATTGTATATTACAGAAGTCTGGTGTGGCGAAAAACTCAAAACCACCCCCAGCTCTCTTCTTATTAGGTTGTGCATTAAAAAAAACATCCTCCCTGGCCAAAAAGCTATTAAAGGAAATCAAAAAAGGTCTAGGTTTAGGCTCCGCTTGGCCTGGGTGCAACTGAATATTAATAGGAAACCTGTGTGCCCTTTCAATTTCCCTGTCCCAATCCCACTTTGAAAGCTCAGGAAAAACAGACTTAAACAGTTCTACAATAAATTTACGACAATCCTGTCCCTCCTTCCCTTCCGGTATCTGATAAGTCTCAAATTGTTGCGACGGGCGGGATTTTCAAAGTCCGCCATTTTTCACTGTATATCCTCCTTCTTGCTACTCAGTGTCTCAGTACAGCCTTCTGTCGAACAAGTTCGTCTTCTATATTCGAGATCCTTTCATCAGCTTCAGTAAACCTTGCCGAAAAGTCTGCTTGAGATTTTACCATCTACGTATTGAGTTTTGTAATTTTCTGCAAGAATTCTGCATTCTTTGACTCTCTTGTCGCGTTTCATCCATATGAGACAGGATAGTTTGATAGATCGTACTAAGAGTGATATCTTGTTCAGCTATGTCTTATACCCCTTTTTTTTAGGGATGCAGTTGATCTACTCCTGCCTCCCCTTGCTCCTTTGCTGAATCTCCTCTTTTCCGCACCGTTACAGGGCTCTCATCATGAAAATCACACGAATCCTCCAAGTCCAAGTCCTGAACACCACTATGAATACTGTCAGCGCTATCATCTGCCATATTCATCTGTTTGGTATACTGCAAAGCTAAGTCCTCACAAGATGAGGCGGAATTTTCAGAAAGGGAATACAAATCCCCTGACTCCCCATCCATTACCTGTGCCTGTGCCTGTACTTGTGCTTGCGTTTGTTTTTGTGTTGGTTCCTGTATCTGTGCTTGTGCAAGCCCACCCATCGTAGTATGCAAGTTCAAACAATTGATATTTTGTGTGGCTTCACTCACGCTACTGCCTCCAGCATCATTAGTCATACCAACATCCTTACTCGTACAAGAACCATTTTCCGAGCACGGGATGGAGACTGTTACTGTATCAAGTGTTTCAGTAGATACAATTGTATCTTGCCCCAGCTCGCTTGCTTCCATGACCGTTACACCAACTTCCACAGCTAGTGCTGAAGTTTCAATATTACTGGCATTACAGGCATTAGTAACAAGTGGCGTTTTCTTCCCTTTCCGTTTTTCCTCGGCGGCCGTAAAAATTGCGGGTATAGTTCTAGAGTCTGCCCCCTCAAAGTCAGCCTCGCCATTTATAACCTCTTGTCCGCGCGGTCTCCCGCGGGCTCCTTTGGGCGGCATAGCTGATCCGACGTTAATTCTTTCCCGCAGCCGTGTGGTGAAGCCGCCTCATTTCTGCGAAAAGCCAGCAGCCGTGAAGGATCCCGCCCACCAAGTGCGCCGGCACCTGATGGCTCCGTAAGCGAACGCCAAAAACGTTTCCAGCATCGGCCGCCTTGTTCCACCACTTCACCGCCCCGAAAATCGCCAATATTCAGGACTTTCTTAGCAGCGTGAGTATTTGGCCCCGTGCACCCGATATGCCATCTACCGGGTTAAGCGCAATTATAGATGTGACAGCAGTAAACGTTCCTGGCTTCTCAAAAGTACATCCCTGAGAGAGTGGCAGGAGAGGTGAGACGCCATCTTGCCTCTTTGGCCTTTTGCAAATTCTAATCTAATTTCTATCAGTCAAAATCCATAGAAAATTCTCACCAGGAAATATTTCGTAGATGTCCAGATTTGAACCCTGAAACACTTGTAGGCTTGGCGGTACCCATTAGCCCTAGTGAAGTGCTTAAAGTCTTTCAGAGCTCCCTAAAAATAAAGCCTCATACACTTTTCTATCTCTTTTGGTAAGGCATATCAAGATCTTTTGATGGAACTCTTTCAGAATAATTTAAATATTTTTGGTGAAGGAATTGATCAGTTATGCCATGATGGGGTGCAACAAGTGTTTTGAGAAAGCCTAACAAAAATCCATAACCATTTGGATCCTATAGAGTCTATAGGATCCAAATGGTTATGGATAGACTAATAAGCTTTATTGACAATGATGTAAAATTATTTACAGACATTTCTGACAACAGGTCTTGAGAATGAATGTATGCCTTTTCTATGCATTTTTTACTTCACAAATGTAAATGTAAATGTGGGTGTACTTGTAAAGCGCACTGCGACTCCAAGGAGTATCCTGGCGCTGAAGACCGCTGGGGAACCCGTCCTGGTTTTCCCTGTGAGATGGTCCCTTTCTGGGTGTCTCAAAGGTGAAACCAGGCATCCCCGGCATCTGTGGGGGGCCGTTGTAGAGATGAGGCAAGCTTAATGCCCAGAGTTGCCGAGTGTGTTCCCTGGTTAGAGTAGGCACCGAGGCGAGAATTATCAAGTCCGTTTTGACCCTGGTCCACGACCCTGCCGCGTCGGGAATTGAACCCTGGTCCCGGGCCATTTTCTGCTTACGGGTCTGCCACCTCTAACCAGTGAGCCACACCACTCCAATGCCTATACTTAGCCGTTTTTTACTACGCATTCCTTTACTTCGCAAAATCAATTTAAAGCATTAAATTGGCATTACGTAGCAGTACTTTACTTTGCAGGATTTTACTACGCATAAAGATTTTTTTTTTTAATTTCCCTACACACCAACACTACCCTCCACGCCCCCTACACTTCCCAAAACCCTAAAACACTACCCCACACTGCACATACACTACATCACTACCCTAAGCCCTAAAACACTTCCCCTACACTACACACACACTACAACACTACCCTAAACCCTAAAACACTTCCCCTACCCTACACATACACTACAACACTACCCTAAACCCTAAAACACTACCCCCTACACTACACATACACTACAACTCTACCCTAAATCCTAAAGCACTACCCCCTACACTACACATACACTACAACACTACCCTAAACCCTAAAACACTACCCCCTACACTACACATACACTACAACACTACCCTAAACCCTCAAACCCTACCCACTACACTGCACATACACTACAACACTACCCTAAAACACTACCCTACACTACACATACACTACAACTCTATCCTAAACCATAAAACACTACCCTACACTACACATACACTACAACACTACCCTAAACCCTAAAACACTACCCCCTACACTACACATACACTACAACACTACCCTAAAGCACTACCCTACACTACCCATACACTACAACATTACCTAAAACCCTAAAACACTACCCTACACTACACATACACTACAACACTACCCTAAACTCTAAAACACTACACCTTACACTGCACATACACTACAACACTACCCTAAACCCCAAAACACTACCCTACACTACAACACTACCCTAAACCCTAAAACACTACCACCTACACTACACATACACTACAACACTACCCTAAACCCTAAAAACACTACCCCCTACACTACACATACACTACAACACTACCCTACACCCTAAAAAACTACCCCCTACACTACACATACACTACAACACAACCTCCACACTACACATACACTACTACACTACCCTAACTACACTGCCCCACTTACCTCTCTCTGCCCGTGGTCCACTCTTCTCCTGCGAAGTAACGGCATATGCTAAGTAAAGGCATATGCGAAGTAAAGCCATGCTAAGTAAAAGCATGCGAAGTAAAAGACAATGCTAAGTAAAAGTTGCTAAGTAAATGAAGTGCAAAGTAAAAGATTCAAAGTAATGGTTGTTTACCCTTGAAGATATATGGCCCAGGCTCATCTAGCCAGGTCAGTCAGTTTTTATTAAACGCAGACATGCAGTTTACAATGTAGGGTATACATTGAATGTCTCTGTAGTTCCCTCTTGCAAGCAGACTCACACCCTCTTGCTCTGCAAGATGTGGAGAAGCTGCTTGATGGAATTTATTAGTCATTTCTATGTAAGCTCCTACTGAAAACAATCCTAGGCCCGGTTACATCATAGCCTATTTTGTAGGCTTGGTGACCAGAGTCAGAGCTGATAATGCCCTAACTTTCCTAATTCCTCTCTCCAGAGTTTTCAAAAAAGGTTGTCTTCTATCCTCACTTTCATTTGTCCTATCAATGGAACTTTTTTGTAGAGAAGATAAATTCCAATTCCAACGCTCAGGCGGTGATGGGCAAACGTTTGGAAAAAGATTCTGTTGCATATCAAAGATATTACAGGAGAAGAACTAAAGAAAGACCTTTTTGTGTTACTGTTTAGCAGCACAGCTGAGGGATTCTGATTTCCTCATAATTACTCTATCAGGTAAATTCTTGACAGATTTGTTGTTGGCTGCACAACCTTAAATAGTTAGCAAGTGGCAATTGTCTTGCAACATTCCAATCTGTACATGGTGGTCAAAGTTATGGTTAATATAGTCAAGGGTGAAAGTGCATGATAAGATGAGTTTGTTCGACAAAACGGGCCCTATTTCCAAACATATCATAAGAACATGAACCATGATAACAAAGGGTCAGGGGATATGTAACAATAACTCCACAATTTGGGCACCTGTCTATCTAGCTCTCCCTATGGAAAATAACTGAATGCATTGTTTTAATGTCTTGTTGTAATTATATTTGAGACATATCTAATCCTCTTGACTGCTTGCCATGGAAGTGAATTGTATTTTGTTTTGCATAATGTCTTGAAAAGTTTATGTACTAAGACAAATTTTTGTGATGATGCAATGGACTACTCCATGTCTAGGAGCATAATGCAAGCTCATTGAGCTCCTGTCGTGTATATGGTCCTCACCCTTCCAGGGTCCCCCATTTAAGCCAAGGGCTAAATATTTATGTGATGTGTAGGATACTCAGGGTCCTCTCACTATATCCTGCAGGGCCTTCTATCATTTTACTTTACGTCACTGTCCACATCTTACCACTAAATATAGAATCAAGTTGTTAAATAAATAAATAAATTCATAAGTAAAACTGAGGTTCACACACTTAGACGAGAGGCAAAACAGTCCTCTTAATATACCCCTCTGCTGCTTTGACTTTGCAAACCTGTGACCCGCCCAAGTACGGTTTTGATCAGTACACAGCAGTCCTTCTATATTTTCTGTTGGCGCAGGGCTGGCACCTAAGACCTACTATTCGCTAGTTATGTAAATAAGAACAACTTTTTCATGTATTGGCCACAACAAAGCTGTTTATTAATGCAAATCCCAGCAAGATTGTCATGCAAAGCACCCATGTTCTTGGTTGGCTTTATTGTATGCCAGATTATTGATAAGAGAAATAGAGCCTGGCAAGAAATATCGAGGTTTAAATATTGTTTACAATAATTACCCTCCAGGATGTAGAATTTCTATTTTAAATCCAACGAGATAATAGTTTTGTAAATGATATTTTGGACACAATATTTTATCAGGCAAAATTTAGGCAAAGGAACCAGCCATACTGCCTGGCAAGAGTCGCGTCTGGCAGAGACCAGCGGTGCCGAGACGGGGAACAAAAATAAAAATAAAAATAAATAGTTACCTTTAGCCGGCTGCCATCTCTCCTCAGCTATTCTCGACGCCTTCTCCTCAGCGCTTGGATCCTGAAAAGAGGCTTGCTCCACAAAGCCAATCACAACGCTGCAATACAGCATTGTGATTGGTCTGCGTGCCGCAGTTCGATGCTCAGATTGGGACTGAAGGCCTGTCCATGTTCTTCAACAGGCTGTGTATTACAGCTTGGTGGGGAAAATGCAAAGTGTGCAGGACTGTTTCGCCACCTGAAAAGGGCCAGCCAAACAGTCATGTGTCCTTGGGGAGTGCAACCCACTCTTCCCCCTGCTCTGGCTAGCCCCACCCCATCACTGACTGCATTAGGAAAAATAAAATGATAATAACAATATGGTACTCTGACCGATATGCTATTATGACCTCCTTGTCATAGTCACTGGTCTTCCCCCGCACAGCTCCACTGTTGTGGGACTGCCCTTAGCACTGCTCGAGCTCCTTGCCAGTTAGGTGCTCGAGGCCCTCCTCCACCGAAAGGCTCCTGCCCTCCGCCTCATCCCTGGTACTCTTCTGCAAGTCCGCTCTGTGTGTGTCATCTTTTTTCTATCTGTTTTTCTTTCTGTTTGCTTCTTTTTTCTGTTTGCCTCTGTTTTCTGTTTTGCCTCCCTTTTCTGTTTGTCTTTGTTTTCTGTTTTGCCTCTTTTTTCTGTTCTCCTCTGCTTTTTGTTTTGCCTCTTTTTTCTCCTTGCCTCTGTTTTCTGTTTTGTCTCGTTTTTCTGTGTGCCTTTCCTTTCCTCTGCTTCTCCTCTTCCTGTTTCCTTCCCTTCCTTTTGCCTCCTTTTCCCTTGTGCTCCCCGCTGCTGCTGCCCCCGTGACCCCTCCCCCCAGTGTGTGCTCCCGCCTCCCACCTCCCAGCTGCTCTCCCAACCCTGATCCCTACTTAATGGTGGTCGCTATGTGGCAGCGCCGCTGGTGCGCCAAAGGTGCGACAAAGGCAAGCCTGTCTGAGCCCATTCCTTGACCAGCACCAAAGACCCTGGTCCCCCTACCCCTCGCCGGTATGTCCCCAGCACTCTCCACACACTTAAACCTGAATGCAAAAACAACTGCCAGCTCTTGACGCCGAGCAACACCCAAGGCCCAATCTCCTGCTGACACTGCTGCTGCACCTTCACCCTCCTCCAGACCCAGGCAGCTACCCCCAACACGCCGGACGCCACCGCTCACAAGTAACTGAGCTGCATCCTCCTCAATGTATTCTCCCTGCACAGACACGCCATAGAAATCTGGGACCTCCTTAACACTCACGAGCCCGACATAACCTTCCTCACAGAGACATGGACCAACGCCAGCTCCGCACCTGACATTGCAACTGCTATCCCCGAACGATACAAGAACCTAAGGAAAGACTGCCCCAACTGCCCAGGAGGAGGCCTCACCATTGTCCACAAGAGCTTCCACCGACAATTACCAACTCGGACAATGCCTCGCCCCCCATGGAACACATCCACTTCCATATCCAGCCCAACCCCAGAATGACGCTCTGCGGAATACTTGCCTACAGACCTCCTGGACCCATACGCCCTTCACCAACATCATTGCACACCACATCGCACCCCATGCCCTCACCTCAATGGACTACATACTTCGTAGATACCTGAACTTCCATCTGAACAAACACAGTGATCCCAACACCACCACACTCCTGGAGAACCTCACCAACATAGGATTGAAGCACCTTGTCTCCACCCCGCTTACACAGCAGGACACACACTCGACCCCATCTTTGCCAGAGGAAACAACATTCGCTTCAGCCACACCACGGAACTGCTCTGGACAGACCACCACTGCATCCACTTCCCCTTCACAAAACCCACCGCTCACAACCACACACTCGGCCCCCCACGCAGAAGCTGGAACAAAGACCCTGAAGAACACCTCACCTCTGCACTCACCTGCACTCCCCCTACTATGACAGATGCCAACACAACAGCAAGCAACCTCCACCCATGCATTGCCAACTGCACCAACACCCTCGCCCCCTCTTGAACACCACGAGATGACACAAAAAGAAAGCCAACTGGCTTACCACGGATTTCCGTGAATCCAATCACTCCTGCTGACGACAGGAGAAGAAGTGGAGAAACAGCAAAACCCCGGAAGCACACTCCAACTACAAAGCGGGCATCACAGCACATCACCAACTCATCAAGTCAACAAAGAAAAATTACATCAAAGACAGAATCCTCTCCAGCGCCCTCAACTCCAAGGAAGTCTTTGCCATCATACAGGAATTCACTAAACCCAATAGCGAAACAACTGACGTCCCTCCCTCCCAAGAACTCTGCATCTCACTCAGCTCCTTCTTTCACCTCAAGATTAAGACGCTCTACAACAACTTCGACAACCCTGACCACGATGCCACCTCAACCATACCCCCACCGATGCCATCCAACAGACCCTTCTCACCTACAGCCCTCTCACCACAGAAGACACCTTAAAGACAATGAAGAGTATTCATTCTGGAGCACCTTTTGACCCCTGCCCGCTGCACATCTTCCACAGGGCTGCCACTGTCATTGTACCTGAGCTACACCAAACTATCAACTGCTCCCTTGAGACCGCCACATTCCCCGGTGACTGGAAACACGCCAAAGTCACCCCCTCCTAAAGAAGCCCTCTGCAGACCCGAAGGATCTCACGAACTTCAGGCCCATCTCTCTGCTCTCCTTTGCCGCCAAAGCCATCAAAAAGGCCATCAATACCCAGCTAGCACACTTCATAGAAACCAACCGCAGTCTAGACACCTTTCAATCTGGATTCCCCAGCAACCACAGCACTGAGACCGCCCTCATCGCCGCCACTGATGACATCTGCGCCCTCCTTGACCAAGGCCACATGGCTGCCCACATCCTCCTGGACCTATCAGCAGCCTTCGACCCAGTCTCCCACTGCACACTAGCCACCAGGCTCCACAATGCCGGCATCCGAGAAATATCATTAGACTGGATATGATCTTTCCATTCAGGCAGACCACAGAGGATAAGTCTCCTGCCATTCGGCTCAGAACCAACAGAAATCAGATGTGAAGTACCCCAAGGTCCTCCCTCAGCCCCACACTCTTCAACATCTACATGGCCTCCCTCACCACCATTGTCAGAAACCACAGACTCAACATCATCTCCTAAGCAGATGACACCCAGCTCATCCTCTAATTCATCAGGGAACCCGACATCAGCAGGCACAATTTCCTAGATACGATGAAAGCCCGAATGACCTGAATGTGCAACAGCTGCCTGAAGCTCAATGCAGAGAAAACGGACGTCCTCATCCTCAGCTCCACCCCCTACACATGGGACAACAACTGGTGCCCCCCGCCCTCAGACACCCATGCACCCCAACAAACAACTCATGCAACCTCCACATCATACTCGACGCTTCACTCTCCATGAATTGCAGATCAATGTTGTATCCTCCGCATGCTTCAACACCCTCCGTATACTTCGCAAGACGTTCAAGTGGATAAACCCCCGACTCCAGGAAAATCGTCACCCACACACCATCACCAGCAGACTGGACTACGGAGAAGCTCTCTACGTCGGAATCAACTAAAACTCCTCTGCAAACTCTAGATCGTCCAGCACGCCACAGCCAGACTCATCCTTGACATCCCAGGACATGACCACAACACCCAACACCGCAATGACCTCCACTGGCTCCCTGTCAACAGAAGAATAACCTTCAAACAGCTCACACACACCTACAAAGCCCTCCACAACACAAGACCAAATCTCCTTCCACGCCCCCAAAAGAAACCTCAGCTCAGGCGACCTCGCCCGTATCACCTATCCCTTGTTTCTACAGGCCCAGAGCAGGTAGAAGATCCTTCTCCTACCTCGCAGTCAAGACCTGGAACAAACTTCCCCTTCATCTCCAATAAAGCCTGACACTGCACGAATTCAGAAAAGACCTCAGGTCCTGGCTCTTCAGTTGACCCTAACAGAGTTGCTCACACCCCACTCCTTCAGCGCCTTGAGACCCTCAGAGGTGAGTAGTGTGTTCTACTACATCCTGATTGATTGATTTGATTTTTCTTTTTGAGCAGTGGCACCATGCCCCTCCGCTTTAGCAGAGGAGCCGTCACTGCCTGGTAACCCTTTCTAAGAGAACTCACACAATTTTATTGCAGACGCATATTGATACTCCTTGGGGTGGTAAGGCTCAGGTGCTACACTCTATGTATATTAGACATCCCAAAGGGTATATAATTATGTGCACAGGAAGCTAAAGGGAAGAAGGGTAGTGCATATGCTTCCTTTTCACTTCAGGTAAGATGCTGTCAGAGCACCAGCTTTACAGCTCCTACAGTACTGGGAGCTGAAGACAGAAAAAGTCTATGCATGAACGCTATTAACAATTATAATCATACTAAATTTAAACAAGGTTTATTTTGGAAAAGAACTAAATAAATCTATCCCTCTAATGTCTTAAACGTAGCTGTTAGGGCCAATTGGAGTAAGTTGAACTTCTAATAGGTTACACAATCTGTGGGCCCAATATTAAATTCACTGAATCAATGGGAATAAACAAAGGTGCAAAGAGGGTGCATTATCACAATGAGATGCTCTTTTTCTCTTTGCAGTTATTTATCTGAATGACAGAGAGCACTTAGCACAGTATCTATAGGGAGTAACCGTTTTCTTGTTTATGAGATGAAACATCAGAAACTGTTGAACAGGGTTTATTAATGTGCATGTTTCTTATTTCGACCAGAAGCAAGTACTCTGGAATGTACTTCTCAAAAACAATATGGTGACTTGTAATTGTAATTGCATTCACATAGCGCTTACTACCCTTGACGAGGCGTTGAAGTGCTTTTTTGGTTAGTAGCATGCTCCTTCGGAACCCAAAAAGGATTAGTTGTTAATTAGTATAGAGAGATATGAAATTAAATTGTGTGGTGGACTTTGAGTTTGTTATTTGTATTGAAAAGGATAGTGAAGGGGTAGAAGAGGAAAGGGTTTGTATTTGTATAGCACGTGTTTCCCCTGATGAGGTGTTGAAGCACTTTTTGGCGAATGTTTCGCTGTCTGAAGTCAAGTTGATCTTTCCTGTATGAAAAATAATGTAATACTTAGGGGCCGACACCAGGTCGGCAGTCCCAACCACCCAATTAAGATACGACCAAACATTGGTCAGTCGCATTCCTACATTTCCTTATGGGAGCATGCATTATGGCCATACCCCGGTCATAATATATGCTCCCATAGGGAAATGGGAAATGCGGTTCACCCCTGCACCTCAGGGAGCCTGCCACACGGTGTAGGGATCAACAGGGGGCACACTCAAGGGGGCCCTGCTGGGGGCCCTCAAATACACTCTACAACATGGTTTCCATGTCGGACAGGCCAGCATGGAAAGGATGCCAGAAGCTGTGCATCTTAACCCTAAGGGCGGACAGGCCTGTCCTTTGGGATTATGGGTCGTTTCCGACTGGCTGACAGGCTCCTTGAGCCTGTTGGAAGCCAGCCAGGATGACCGGCTGGTTTCAATTCTGACCGGCTGCATCTTTATCAGCGGGTAGGAATTGGAACAGTTGGCTTTCTCACTGTCATCGCAATAGGCCCCTAAACCTTTAATACTGTTATGGATCTTTTTGTTTTTTGGTGCTACAATTCAATTTGATGCATTATGTCATTTTTAAAAAGGTATTCGGAATTGTGATTAATGTCTATATGTTATTACTTATTTTGAGTCGCCTGACATCCTGCACTCATGACATATGCCTGTTAGCTGTTTTGTGGAGTGCTGTGGTTACATAATTTCAGTTAAAGTCAGACAATGTCCTTGTGGAATCTTCGGACAGATTTTCTGGACCAATGATAATAAAGCGTTTATGTTATGAGCTGCACCATATCGTGTAGTGTCAAGCAGGGTGGTGGGTCCAAATGGAGGGATTCATACTTTCATAAATTCTTTCAGATACTGCGCTGCCCAGCTTTTTTATGCCATGCTTTCCTATTTAAGTTAAGCACATTTTGAATATTAGGAAAGGAGTAAAAAACCATCTCTTCTAAAGAGGAGTAGGATGTACTTCAATGACCATGATGACAGAATCCACAGACAAGAGGTGATATGTTTGTCAGGAAATAAAACGAATGAATTCTAAACCAAAACTGTCTCCATTTGTTGTGTAAAGCAAGTGGCATGTTAGCAATGAAGATCCTTTTTTTCTTTAAAAAAAAGATTTTTATTGATTTAACACACATTTTTGATGAGCCATCACAAATGTCATGGTTGGCAAGGATATCCATCAACCAACACAACCATAGTGTATATACTTCGTACGTCTTTCTGAGCTAGGCTTGTCTTCGCGTCCACACTGCACTGTCAGGTGACCCTAGAATATTAATTCATCTAATCATAACAAACTATGAACATGGAAGAAAAGTAAAAGCAACCAAAAACAAAACACACAACAGTTACTAGCAATGGATTAGGCATGAACAATACCAAACAAGTTGTGCTATCGAGATCTATTTTATGACGTAGACATGTAGGATGGCTGAAGGGGTTACCTTATTTTATTAGACATGAGTTATTATCGATTGGTTGGAGGAAACAAATTCTGTTACATCCCAAACCACAGCTGTGCCCCATACCTACAGCATTTAAGAGGTTCCCTCACAGGAATACCCTTCATATGTTGGATTTGAGCTTACCCCTTGAAGGACAAGTGCACCTAATTTATTTTACATACGTTTAACAATGAGTTAACATCTGCCTTTTAGCTTTCCTCACAGTGGTCGTGGATCATTTTTGGCTTCCATCATCATCAGTAGGATATGGACAGTCAGAGTATATGCTCCATACAATCTACCTAATGTAATAAGTGAAATGATCTAAAGCCCATCAAGGAATAGTACAGACAAAGCCAAGGACATGCACAGCAGAAGTGCAACCCTATAAAACGCAGTTCAGAGATTACCTAGTTGCAACAGAAAAAAGGTCCACAGGAGTGCTCTGGCTACAAGGAGTGAAACTTAAAGTGCTGCAGGGTCCACACTGGAGAGAGAAGAAAGTGACATTACAAAGCTTCCAGCTTGGATCAATAACATCTGGTGAAGACAACCTCAAGGTGGCCTAGGCTAACACAGTTGCTGTCAGAACCAAAAGAGTCAGGAAGAGAAAAGAGAATCCTCAGCCAGTTTTCCTGAACGAATTTCCACTGGAAATTAGTTTCTGAACTGTACTCTTGTGAGGCTGATAACCATTTGGAATAGAAGCCTACTGACCAAAATAGTTTGGGCATATACCTCATTGCTTCATTCCTCCAAGAAGATCACTGCAATAGAGTCCTTCAAGAGGAAGCCCAGGATCCCTTGCAAAAAGGCGTTCATCTTGGCCTTGTTCTTTGGCTAGGGGTTTCCAAGAGACTTGAATCTGGCTGTAGTGAAAACAAAACACTGAAGTATTTTCCCATTGGGACCCCCTGAAGATCCTTGAAGGCACAGTCAGGGGGAATGAGCAGGATTTTAAGTGAAAGCAGAGAATCCCTGCCGTTAATCCCTGCTGGAATAGATCCACCTAAATGGTTATTTGTCTAGTCTGACCAACGGTTGCCTGAAGTGCTTGGATGATGAAAAGACAAAAATCTATTGAGAGATGATTCAGAAGAAGCATTTGGTTATCATTCACTATTTTGCAGCCTGCATAATTCTACCCAATTTAGGAAGAAGCTAAAAACCTTCCTTTTCAACTGAGCCAGTTCTGTGTTAATGGCTCTTATTCTTCTCCTTCTGTCCCTTGGGCTCACGCCTGGACACTCTTTGAGTAGCTGTGCACGCTATAAAACCATGATAACATAACATATTAAGGTCTGCCAATGTTTCATATCTAAGAAGGACTACGTCATGAAATCATCCCAAGATGAGCCACATCAAAAGAACCTACAGTTAGAGTGGCTGATCTGCGAACATTGTAGAAAAATCTGATACGAAAGGCGCTCGAGAACCTCTATCTTACTGAGATGTTTAAGGCAGTCTCTATCAACTAGTGAATCACAGACAAGCTATGCAACTCATTGACAAGGGCCTTTAAAATATAGGTGACATGTCCCTGACTGCAATTTAAGGTTTAACCCACTCAATTTTCACATAATGCTATAGCCACTACCCTATCCACTGGACGCATGTGAATTTGGTGAAAAAGACCAAAGGCCAATAAGGCCTTCTTTTTTCACCTGCTTCCCCCTCAGCCACTTTCCAAGAACATTAAGACCTTTCTTGATTTGTTTTGCAACCTCCCGCTTCCTACTCCTTTTCAACCCCTATTGTAGTTTTATAGCTTAGCTTTTTATCTTTTTCCTCTTCATCTTCCAAGGTCATTCTCCTCTTGTCTTTCCTTTACTGATCATGGTAAACATAGAAAAAAGACTACAGTTATTCATTTATTGTTTACTCTTTAATTCTTTCCTCGTTTTTTATTTTTAACTATTTCTTCTTACGATTCCGTATATTTTTTTATTGCAATAAATATTGATCTTTTTCACTTACTTGATCTGGTGTTCTCCATCTGGAGTTCTCCTGAAATGTATCTAGTACCATATCTACTGGTTGTAAGGGGGAAAACACTCTTCTGAAGTAAAGGTGGAGCATTCCATTAAAAAAGGCAGCAGATAGTCCACTTCCAGAAATCTCCAATTCCAATCCCCGAAGGCACAGAGTTCTGTCTTGTGCTTGTGGATGAATGTTTATACAACTCCTTCCAAACCTGCATAATCTATTTCCATAGTGCTGATTGCATTGGAAATTTAGTTATGGACAACTGACTAAACTTTGAAAACGGGCCCTCCGTTAGGACTGGGTTCATATTCGAATGGAAGAAGAGATATTTTTCTGAATGTGTGGCACGGGAAGAGGGCTGGCATGTCATCATTCTAGACAGAAAGACAATCAGAAAGACACTAAAAAGTACCTACAGAATTTAAAGGCCAGGATGCCCAAGGAGAGGATGTCTGGTTGGCCTAAGTGTGTCTTCAGTAGGCAAATAAGACCAATGGAGACCAAAGCAGTCCATCAAGACCAGTGATATCTTAATTTGAACAAGCCATGTATGGGTAGGGCTACAGAATCCAACAACCCTGGACCTTGGGGCACTCATAGTGTCATCTGATCCCAGGTGGTATTTTGTTTTCAACCAAGTGAGCCAGTTTCCTCCCCCTGCGGACCATCAGTGTCATTGACACTGGTGTGCTTGTATACCCCCTTCGAGGTGAAGGGGGCCAGACAAGGATCTTTATTGCATGGAATCCCCTAATCTGACCCTGGTGGCCTTGTGGGGCATTCCCTATGCTTCCATGGCACTCAAAGACTCGCCACCCCTTCTGCCGACACCTGAAATGGTCACAACTCCTCATACTCATGACTGGATAAAGCTGAGTGAAAAAGAAAGGTCAAAGCAGTAATGACACTAACTTCTCCATCCAGCACTTGAGAGTGAAGTTCTGAGGTGGGTGGGGAGCCAGACCGTCTGTATGCCATTGTACCTTTGGGGCACATGGGCAACCTCAAAGAGAGTCCACTATGCTGGGCATATGCTTTAAACACACCAAGGAATGAAGAGGAAAAAGAAGAAAAAACTACTGGGCTAAAGTAGGAATAGCAAAGCCTAAGCTGCTGGCCAAAAGCCCTGCGTGGGCTAGAAAAAAGTTTGCAATGGACTTGGGCGGCTCTCTAGGAGGGGCTGAGGCAGCACAAAAAGGGTCATTACCATGTGGGATATAATGTGGCATTATGGCCAAAGCTGCAACTTTGATACTGAGGACTAAGGTTCTAGATTCGTCGTTGGCTCAATATCCTGTGATTCTGGGCTCATCAATCAATCTCCCCATGCCTTAAAAAAACGAATATGTCTATGTGTAATGTAACTGGTGCTCATGTATAGCGCTCCACTCCTTAGGTCCAGTTTGTGCTATATAAAACTGCAAAAAAAATGTTTGTGAGGACTGTCAAGAATGTGCCATGCCACCACCTACGCTCCACAATTGCTTTGTCATTTTATGGCACCCGACGTCTGGCATGCCCCAACATCTGTGATTCGGGGAGAGGTGTTCTTCAGTCTCAGCACTCCAGCGGCTGAATCAGTGATGTACCTTAGGAGTGAAAGGTGTAATGACAGAAACAAGACTTTCATTGACATGTTCACTATTTGCTACAGTTTAATGGCGTGTTTGTTATGAAAGCCCATAAAGGTGTATATCCTACAATGGATGTTTTATTGAAATGGCTATGTCAAAGCACTCATGGGGACACCCTTTGATAAATGAGTAGGCCTGTCTTGTTATGAATGCCTACCACTTGTTGTTTTAGGCATATATGGGTGCATTGTGTTTTTATGGTTTAGGTTCTGCTGGCACCCACGCAATTAAAGTTGCTCCTTACATAGAGGGCTTAGTAGGCGGTTAGAGGGGTTATTTGAAGACTATGGCGTTTCTTGGGAGTGCCTGCTCTGTACCTTGCGAAGCTGTTTAGGTGGCGCCAACAATGGGTTTTCAACCTATCGTCATGTAGATAGTTGCCATTTTGTGTGGGGTATTCAGTTTTGTGTATATTTAAGCACTTTAAGCAGTGAGCTAGAACCGATTTATTGAGTGTTATTTATTGCATTGCTGAGTTCAGAATCTGTAGCCCACAGCAGTTCCCTGAGTGTGCCTTTGACTGCTCTGCTTCTGTACCATGAGAGACAAGTGCTGAGGAAAGTACTTGCTTATCTCTTCGGGTTCCATAGTATGGGGACCCCAGGATATCAGAAGCAAAATACCCCAGTTATTACAGATGAGTCTTAATAGGCATGATTGCCTTGGGAACCTCCGACCTGGATTTCTTACATGCATACTAATAGAAATTTGACTTTTAAAGCACTTTCCTTAAAATGTTTCATTATTTCACAAATCAAAGACAGATCATTTGTCGAACTTTGATGCACAAATGCCTGAGTCAGCCATTTGGCGATTCGAACCTGAGACCAGCAAATAACACACGGATTTGAGAAACGAGGAGAGAATCAAATTAAAGTTCGTTTTTCGAGAAAACACATAGAGGAAAGGAGAGGCTATTTTGAATGAGATTGTCTTTCCTACCGCGCTATGCTGGTAATAATATTTAGAATTTCACTTTTTATAGAGATAGGTTGTGACTCTAAAGCTTTTATTTATGTAATTCAGTGTAATATTACTTGTGTACTAAAGCACATAAAAGTCAGGAAGTAATAAAACAAGGTGGGAAATGTTGAATCCAAGAGTGTCACCAATAAACACCCTCAATTGAATATATTCATCAAGTTCCAGTATAGAAACCACATACATATTTAACTGCTGCAGGATTTCATGAGCGATTCTATAATGGGGCTTCAAATAAAGACCTGACAACGCAGTGCGCCGCAGGAGATGAAATACGAAACCACTGAAATTTCAATGTTTTATTAACTCATTCATCATTTTTAATTGAACGGAAAGGCAAGTTTATTTATGAATTGCTACGTAGTATCGAAGAAACAGAGTAACGATTTGTGACTAAAGCTGCCAATGGAAGGAAGCGCTACAAACATGGAAACAAACACTTCAACATCTATTTTACATATTTGGTATGTGTGTGCTTTTAACACATTTGGGACAATTATTTTAGCCATCATTAAAAAAACGACACCAAATTGAAGACCTGGGTCCTCATTTATGAAAAGTGATGCATCGCTGCGTGAAAACAGCGATGCGTCACTTTTCATCGCGCCCTCCTTGCGACACCAATGATTCGTCATATTTACAGTATGACGCATCATGTCACAAGGAGTTACAGCTACGTCAGTATTTCTGACGTATCTATAGGCGCAAAAGTGACGCATTGCTGGAGTGTGTCATAAAAAAGTGACGCAACTCCAGCAATGTGCGTCAGTCTTACGTCTGCTGTGAGGCAGGCGTAAGATTTTGACGCATTTGAGTCCTAGAAGTGGTGCAGTGAAATCTCATAGATTTCACTGCGTCACTTCCATGACCCTCCCTTGCATGCATTATACCTGGCGCAGGTATAATGTGGCGCAGGGGTTTACAAAGTGACGCATCTACCTAGATTCGTCGCTTTGTAAATATGGCGCAACAAGCGCATTTTTTATGCCACTGGTGCGTCACAAAAAGTGACGCACCGGTGGCGTAAAAGTGACGCACAGCCTCATAAATGAGGCCCCTGGTCTCGAGACAAAGAAGGTTGGTCGACATTCTTGCTGAGAAAGAAGTTTTAACTGGACTCAAAAGCTTTATTTCCACCAAGTCGCAGCATAATTGGGAAAGATAAATCAAGTGCCTAGTATATATTCTCTTTTTAAACCAGCTACACCGAATGCCCTCCGATGCCACATAAGAAACTTTAGTGCTTAGTTAAGTAAGTACTTGTTGCAACGATCTATCTGCAATCTGAAAGCCTCGGTTTAAGGTCCCAGTGGGGTCGACAGACCCTATAATCAGCCTGAGGTCAATAAAAAGAGTTGTGTCCTAATTGCACCTCTTATTTACAATGTTTTAAAATGGCGACACTGTGGCTCCAATGCAGTATTAAAAAAAGAGTTATTATTATCTTAATATTAAAAAAGATAAACATGTAATAAGAGGTTAGTATATTCCTCTAAGGACGAGTAATAAAGACACCTAATAAGAGGATGAGTCACACACTCATGGCCAGTTATAAACAAATGTTCTAGCAAGTTTATTAAAAAAGCAAACGAACATATCATATGCCAAGTATCTCTGTAATGCTATTGTAAACCAGAACAGTACGAAATGAGCCATTCACCTCCAGTGAAGATGGGAGCAGCATTACAGTAAGCCAAAGCAATGGACCACTGGTGTACTGAGAAAAAAACAGAAACAGTTAGCAATAGAAAGTCGAAAGCCAACCAAAAGAACCAATCTATCGTGGTTCTGGCATCTTTGAGTACTACTTGTGTATGGGTGTATGACCCTGATGAGTGGTCCATTTCTCCTGTCACCCCATCTGGTTCCGTGCAACCACGAGGACATTGAGTGTGATGTGTTGCTCACACTTTAAATGACTCTGCTCACACAAAGCCTATGGGGGTGTGTTTGAGAAGGTGGTTGAATGAAATAAATACAAGGAGAAAGACTTTTCTCTCCATGTGTGAAATGCTATTTTGGGCTCTAATGTAGAGGCAAAAGCTCTGTGGTTGAGCTGAGATGGAAAATACAGATCAAAACCAAAATTATTTGATTATCCAGAATGGCAGACATCTGTAGTCCCTCTCATGAGCTCCAAGTTACATCCCAAATTCAGGCATACAAAAAAATGAGGAACCACTCCATCTTCTTGATCTGGGATAAGCTTTTCCTCCTGCTATGTACAGAGACAACTGCCTGGGAAGACTCTGATGGAAAAGCTTCTGTCATTTAAGCTGTCTAATGGCATGTCAGTTTCAAAAGGCAGAACGCTGTTTAACCTACTGTAATGCCATATTTATATATCCCCTACAAAACAGCCGATCGCAGCTAAGTGATCAGTAAGTACCTCACCACAGCCTGCCTTCGTGTAGAACTTGATTGATAGCTTCTTGTAAATACACATCTTCATGTATATTTGGGGTGCTAATCACTGCCGCTGGAGGGAAGGAAAACAGCAGAATTAGTTTAAGCATTGTTATGGTGCAGGCAGCACAAATTATGATATTGGAGGTGACCTTTCCATTAGAGCAGGGGTCTTCAAACTGTGGGGCGCGACCCCCAGGGGGGCCGTGGAGCGATGCAAAGGGGGTCGCGCCTTCACAGTTACACTTCTGCCAGGCCCAAGGGCTTCAGCCCCCCCCCTCCTCCCTCATCGTGTGTCTCAGCCTGGCTGCTGCTGCAGTGAAACTCGAGCTGCCGGGGGCTCGGCTGGACAGGGTCTGCTTTAGAGATATCAAAATTCGACACTGACCATTGTAGGAACGTGGAGTATTATGTGGTGTTGCTGGTTAGGCTTTACCATGCAATACTTTCAAAAACACCAAAGACTGCCCTTGGATACACAGTAATAAATCCTTAGCTCAGTCCTGGGAATGTGGCAAAGAGCTGTCAGGCTTTACTAGAGTAACTTAAGCATTTCAGAGTACCAACATGGACGATAAGTAACTGGTATGACTCGAAACAGATCTAACAACATCTTATAAAAATATAGCAGATTTTTATATTAATTTAGACACCAAAACAAACATCATCAGATCATTTTCAACCCAAGTTATGGATTTTAAAAGAATACATAAATCAAAGCAATTCAAAACGTTTGCATAGTGGTCAATAGGAAAATTCGGTAGTGACAATTAGTCACTTTCCGGGCAAGTTGCGTGGAACCAAAGGAGGGTGAAGGTAATGGAGGTCCCAAGACCAAACCACAGCAATCAGTTAAATTTTACCTGGCCCATGGAGCCCAGGTACAGAGTTGTCCTGGCTGTACCTGGTGCTGAATAGGAGCCACAGGAGAGCTGCTTTTACAGCTTATGAAGTGCTACATCGAACCAGATGCAAAAACACAACAACAGGGAAGCTGCTGATGTTGGATGAATGCCTGAGGGAGTTCCCTCTAGGTGCAGCATCGAGTTTAGGGGTCGGTTGCCAGACTTGCGTCGAACAAGCCTTGGCAGCGGTAAGTAGAGCAGATGGATACTTCGACATCCAGTGGTCCCGGGGAAGACAGCAGCTGCCCGTAACTTGGTGGAAGGCAGGACTACAATTCCCACAATGCACCAGACCATCTGGATTTGGGTGATCCATTGAGGAGTCTGACGGCCAGAGATTCTTTGGATCCTGAGCATTGTTTTACCTGCCGGGGAGTCTGAGGGTACTTCCGGTTCTCACAGGGGTCCCTCTGTCTGGGGGACCCAGATTTAGCCTAGGAAGAGTCTTGATCAGGCATTTCCATGGCCATTACCACAGGTGCAGAATATCCCTCTTTTGGTTTGAGCTAGTCCTGTTGTAGCAGACACAAGTCTCTTCTTTGTTCTCTATGATTTAAATTGATTCAGAACTCTGTGGGTTTTGAGGTGGAAAATCCATGGTGGAAATTTGGCCCTGTTTATGTTTCTCCTTAAAAGACCAACTTTGGGTCAAAACAACAGCTAGGGGTAACCCTATTAGGCCAACAAACAACAGGTGGTATTCACACAGGTTATATCTAAAAAAGAAGGCCCTTAATAAAGTAACAAATAGACAACCAAACTGTGCTTTTAACTTTTCCAAATTGTGCTCATTGAAATGCATGAGATGATTGTATAAAAATGATATTTGGAAAGCAAAAAGGGGACCATCATGAAGAAATATGGACACATTTGCATTGTGCCCGAGAATCTAATAACATAAAAGCCTTTTGGGGAACAATTAATGACTTAGAATATGGCAGTAGTAGAGCAAACAGTGTCAATATTTCAGAATGTGGCTGGAATTCTTTCATCTCCAAATTGTATGGAGCTTCTCCAATAAATTATATAGGAAATAATATCCAACAGTATATGTTAGTTTCCCCAGCTCATATAAACTGTGGGTATAAAGGAAATGTAAATTCTCAGGAAGAACATCCATTATTAATTGAATCTATACAAGAGGAAATTATGAAAACAACTGTAAGTGGGATTATATCAAACGTAGTTAAAGATAGGAAGGCAAAGCAAATCCCCTCCTTAGCCTATATGTCAGTAATTTTGTGATGTAAAGACTCCAAAATCTTTGAACATTTACAAATGTTTTAAGTCTTTTTAAGATTTTGAAAAACGCTGGAGTGTGGCCTGACCAGCTAAACCCTAGTGACACAATCAGCATTTATGAAATGCCTATATCCATTATTTTTATTGGACCCCGGCACTCTTGCAAATCTGTGTTGACAGGAATGTATACAATATGATTATGCAAGTGCTTGGAGATCTTACTAATTGGAGAGTGTACATACTTTTTACTCTCTGTCTTTCGATCATTTGGACAGAAATAAAATAGCTTTTAAATGGGTATTAAACCGATCGACACATTTCTTATCCTTAATATTGGATAAGGAGACCATTGTAGAAAAAAAAGTATGCCTGGTTGGTCATTATTCGTTTAATAAAATAGAGTTCCAACCATACTTACTCTCTTATTTACAATCATTTGTAAGGAACAAATTTCTTTTTTAAAACATTTTTTTATAGTATCTTTATTAGGTTTTTACCAAATTATAAAACACCCTTCCCCCAAGTCAGACAAGTTCAACAAGAATATTTCACATATAAGCACAGAGAAGTTAGGAAATTTAGATGGATTCATAAATCATACATTAATGACTAAATAGGTTAATCAACCAACCAAAACATTTCCCGTCTATTTGGGGAGATACAAACAGCATCTAAGTAATTATCGATTTCAAACAATTTACATCCATAACAAATTAAATTTTTGCAATTTTTAGATCACGCTGGTTATGGCCTTATGTTACAGAGAATTACCTTGGGATTAGGACCACTCAATTAAGGGATTCCAGATTTTCAATCCCCTGGCCCTCCGTCTTCTGCCTTTTCTTTTATATATAGCCATTTCCAAGTTAAATATAGCTAACAGTCTAGAGAACCACTGTTGAAAAGATGGTGGGTTAGGGTCTAGCCAGGCGGAGGCGATACAGATTCTTAAGACCGCCATGGCGATAAATACTAATTCATGTCCAGGGGATGGTTCTGCGAGATTAGTTGCCCCAAGCAAAATCATTTCATTAGAGAGGGCTATTCCAGTTTTTAGGACATCAGTTAAAAACCGTTCAATGTTCAGTTTTAAGGAGGATAGATTTGCATAGGAGGAAAATATATGTATGCTGTCCGCATTAGATAATGTAGATCTAAAACAACATGTACCCCTCCCACTCCCCCATTTAGCAATTCTATCAGGGGTATAATACATAAAAAAGCAGGTTTTATAAAACTGTGTTTGCAGTTTAGTTGACATAAGGATAGTTTGGGATAGATCATAGGCATAGTTAAATTCTTCCATGGTGATTGCTAATTTTCCCTGCCACTTCTGTGCTGTTTTCTCAAGATTGTTCGGAAGGAGGGATAACAAGTGAGAATATATCTCGCCAATTGTGATATTTTTTTTTTTTTAAGGTTTCTGCTGTCAGTATTTTATCAAATGAGGTATTTTCCCTAATCCTTTGTGTTAAAAAGTCTCTGATTTGCAGATATTTAAAAAAATCCCTCCACTCCAAGTGATATATTTCCCTCAAGGTTTCAAACGAGTGTAACCCTTCATTTGCGATAAGACATCCAAAATGTGTAATTCCTGCCGTAGTCCATCTATAAATACAGGCTCCTCTGAAGATTTCAGGGAGGACCGGATTGTTGCTTAGAGGAGAGTAGAGCGAGAGTCGTCCTATACCCAGTAATTTCCTCACAGCTTTCCACGCTTTAAGCCCCCCCAGTAAGGTATTTGGGTTGACCTTTTTGTGGTAGCTATCATAGAGAAATCGCCACAGATAGCCTTTACTCTTATTGCCTAATACCAGCTGATGGATTGATGGTTGGTCTTCACCTGAGACTGTCTCATTATCATCTAATCGAAAAAAGAGTTCATGATTATATGAAAGCATACATGCCCAATAATATAGCTTAAGGTTAGGGAGGGCTAAGCCTCCTTTTTCTTTAGGAAGAGTCAAGACCTTGTAGGCTCTTCGAGGTTGTGAATAAGACCAAATAAAACTAGAGAAAGTACGCTCCATCAGTTTGAACCAATATTCGGAAATTTCCAGATTAATTGCTCTGAACATATAGAGCAGTTTAGGGAAGTAAACCATTTTCAGTGCATTTACACGGCCAATCAAGGATAAGTGTAGGTTATTCAGACAGTGAAGATCTTTCTGCATTTTATCTAGCAGGGGGCTGAAATTTAATTCGACCACTTTATCGAGTTTGGAGGGGATACATACCCCTAAGTAGGTCGCTTTTGTTGTCACACAGGGATCTACCATAGTGCATTTGTCTTTTAGGACTACTTGGGTTTTACTCTGGTTAAGAGCGTAACCGGCCATATTACCAAAGTTTTTAGCCTCAGTTTCAATTATAGGTAAGGCTAATGCCGGATCTGATGTTACTATGGCGATGTCATCGGCATAGGCAAGAGTTTTAGTCACATAACCTTGGGTCAGTATAGGGATAATACCAGCATTAGATTCCAGACTGCGAATAAAGGGATCAATGTAAATGGCAAGCAGCAATGGGGAGCATGGGCATCCCTGTCGAGTTCCCCTTGATATTAATAATTCTTTAGAGAGATTGCCATTTACCATCACTACAGCTTTAGGGTCGGTGTATAGTTTTTGTACTGCATGAATGAATCCTTGTTTAAAGCCTAGATGACCCATTGCCAGCCACAGAAATTACCAGGAGACCCAGTCAAAGGCTTTTTCGGCGTCTAAGAGAATAAGCGCCATTGTGTCTCCCATCACCTCTGTACTGTCAAAAAGGGTGATCACTCTATGAATGTGATCTGTAGTTTCTCTTCCAGGTACAAACCCGTGCTGGGAATTTGAAACAAGTTTGTGTAGAAATGGTGCCATTCGATTCGCTATTAATTTGGAATATATTTTTGAATCCACGTTGATTAAGGTGATGGGGCGATAGGAGCCCATCTGATCTGGAGGTTTATCTTTCTTCAAGAATATGACTATTTTGGCTTTTGACCATGACCTTGGTGGTTGTCCCCCGTTAAATATGTGAACACATAAATCTAAGAAAATCTCTTTGATTTGATCTAAAAAAGTAATATAAAACTCTAGAGGGATAGAGTCCAGGCCAGTTGCCTTTCCTCTAGGCAAAGCCTTCACTGTCTCTAAAATTTCTTCCAGGACTGGTATCTCTTCTAGATCATCTTGATCTTCTTCAGCAAGTCTACTAGGTGGTCCCTGATTTAAGTATTCTCTCATACTGTCTGTATCGGCCCCTCCTTCCTCTGAGTATAAAGTGCTGTAAAAGTGCCAGAATGCCTCTCTAATTTTATCGCTTTCTGTGATTAAGCCTTCCACTGGGTCTGATATTTCCCTATGAAATTCTGGGATGTTTGTTGCCTCATACGTCCGGCTAATTGATGGCCAACTAATTCGCTTACTTCGTAGATTTTCTCCCTATGACCGGTGGCTTTTTTAACCGCTTTGGTGATAAATGTATTCATGATAGCAGCCTTATCAATTGTCACCAGATATTGAATTTTGGTGAGCTCTCCTACCGTTAAAGAATCATGGGTTGCCCTAATGAGTTCTTCTTCAGAACCCTGTAATTTTCCCAATAGCGATTTATAGTGGTCTCTGGCCAATTTATTAACCCTTATTGAGTATTGTGTAGTTTCCCCTCGGATTCCTGCTTTTAGAGCGTCCCACACTATCTCTATAGAGGTACTCCCTACAT
This sequence comes from Lissotriton helveticus, assembly GCF_964261635.1. Lineage (NCBI taxonomy): Eukaryota > Metazoa > Chordata > Amphibia > Caudata > Salamandridae > Lissotriton > Lissotriton helveticus. Next base: position 569,215,431 of record NC_136071.1, on the reverse strand, counting down.
TATTTTCCAGGAAATTGGGAATCCATGCTCGCATGTGATTGGAACAAATTTCTTAAGCTAAGATTTGGCTGATGCCCAACAAAGGATGGCACTCCAAGATGGATACAAAATTGGTTAAAGTACAGTTGCAGATTATGTGGACCTTCCAAAGAAACACTCCTACATATTACATGTATTTGCCCCTGACTACGACAGGAGAGGCAAGCATTATTGAAATCCATCTTCAATTAAAATGGGGTGAGAGTGTGTTGTCAAGCTATTATACTTTGTTTCTTTGGGAAATCTATTCACCTAACAAGTCAATTTGTTAGGTTTATGCTCATAGCAGATAAAATGTTAAATTTGGACCCAAAACTCTCATAGATCGATATGAAAAGCAGTAATGACATGCATGCACGATTATCTATTTGTTCATTGATTGAAAGTGTTAATGGAGTTTTGAGGTGTAAGTATGGTGTTATTTTATTAATTTGGACACAACATATTCACTAAATTGAGTCTGAAGGTAGTAATGGCTCATATGTACCGGAACACTTTATTGGACCACCATCTGCCCTTTGATGAACAGTGTTTATTACTTTACTGTTTGACTGATGAAAGTGATTTCAACAAGACATTATTTTAATGAGATGAACAATTTAAGCACAAAGGCACTTTTTTGATTAAGATGCACTTTATTAATTTTAATGATCTCTTTATCCATGGAACACTAAATATAATCATGTAATTTTTTTTAACTACAGGTTTATAGTTTTAACTGACCTGTGGAATGTAACTTTAAAGAAGGACTTATTGAATTGTTTAATTTTAGGGAACTATAGAGTTTATAGTTTTATGTGACTTATGAAATGTGAATGTAATGTAGTTCAGTTTGGAGAAGCAAGCACAGAGGCACTACTTATTGCTGTGGAGCTGTACTGCTTTTTTGCATGGAAGTATACCTTATTGAATGTCTGTTTGCTCATAGAATGACAGTGTCCTATTTCTATTCAATAATAACATGTAATTCTGATAATTTTCCTATATGATATGTAATTAGTGCTATGAATAGCTACTTTAATGATGTATTTATGTGATATCAATAATCCAGTATGGCATGTTATCACTATATCACATATTATTTGTAGTATAGTCATTTTGAATTTTGACGAACCTTTTAACTGGCTTTGATTTTATAATTCCTCTTTAACTGATTCTGGTTTACTGTCATCGATCTTCATCAGGCCTATACTGTTGCATGAGGACAGTCAGTCCCACAAGGATATTTGGAGAGTCTGTCCACTTTCCTCCAGATTTTTAAAAAGAACCTGGAGTCCTTGGTTATTCCGTGTACCTCTGTTCTGGTGCAGTATATTGACCACCTGTTGGCTGTGTCAAATCCTCAAGAAGCTTGCAAGGCTGATACGATTGATCTGTTGACCCGCTTTGGCTGAGAATGGACATAGGTTGTACCCCAATACTGTTTAGGAGAAGTCCTGTATCTCGGACATCACACTGAGAAAGGAGTCATGAAGATGTTCCAGGAAATAAACTTGTTAATTCTGCAAATGAAGTTCCAAACAACACAGAAAGAAGTCAGGATGTTTTTGGAATGGTGGGCTACTGTTGCCAGTGGATACTCGGTTTTCTCCTAGTGTCCAAGCCTTTACAGAGGCTGACATACAAGGATGTGTCTGATCCGGTACCCTGGGATGGCTAAAATCCAGGCTTGAAAAAGTGTGCACTTCTATGTCTCTGAAGTGGCTGATGTTTTGCCTCCAGTGTTGATGAGTCTACACAGCATACATGATCGGAGGACAGGACTATCCCCCATGAGATCATCATGGGCAGAGCTATGAGACTGCCAGATGTACCTGCAAATTTGCTTGTGAATATTACAGAGGATACTTGATTACTGCAAAGGACTGGCTGACGTGGTGCTTTCTGTGTCTCTTCAGGTTGAAATCACCACAGCACTGCCTCATCAGGAGCAGTGCCATGACCTTAGTACAGGCACCTGGCTGTTGGTGAAGAAACATGTACAAAAGTGTTGTCTAGAGTGCCGCTGGCATGGTGATTTCCAGGTTATTCCGGTCGCAACAACTGCTGTGAAGCGCAGAGGTCTCCCCAACTGAGTGCATGCTCCCCACATTCACTGAGTTTCATCTCTCCTTCATGATGTAACAGCACATCTCTCAGAAGAGCTGGTGGTGGTTGAGAGATCATGAGAGCAGGTTAGTCAGGAAGAGCCTGTAGCAGCACTTAGTCGGTCTGAGTCTGAGGGGGTCTTGGGGAGTCGATAGCTGGAGCCGAAGTGGGAGAGTCTCATCCAGTGGTGAGGACTGAGTCAGACTCAGACCCTGAAGAAGGGCCTGGTGCTGTAGAACCACAAGTGGCAGCAGGAGGATGCTGGCTGAGAAGGTAGGAGAGAGGGAGACTGAATACCATAGGAAAAGGTGGACTCCAGACTATTTTAGAGGACACTGAGGGATTGCTTCCAGAAGATTAAAATGAGGTTTAGTGTCCTGTTGGAGGTACTCATCCCATGAATGGATTTATTGTGTCACAAATGACAGAGAGAGAGTCCTGAGAATACCAGGGTAATAGTGCACATCCAGTTGATTCCCTTGACCAGAACATTTTTTTGAACTACGATTTGAATTTACATAATCATGGAAAAGACTGAGACATTTTATTCTGGATCAGACTATCAGTGACTTTGAACTGCGCATTTATTAGATATATATTGGTAGGAGAAGAAAGAAGAGTACTGATACCAGAGGCAGCTGAAGGAGCGTAAGGTTTTACTTTAGATGAACATGGAGTAGGGCTAAGGAAGGCTCACAAAGACCTTGTACATAATCATATTATTATTGCATATATCTGGACTTGGTTTTGCCATTTGCACTGGTGGAAATCAACATATAAGTCTCTGTTCTACTTAGCTACACCCAAAGGCCAGGTTTTTCGGGAAGTAATGGAAGTCAACCTTAATATTAGTAAACGTAGGTACATATATGTAGGCACACTAATAGTTGTAGTTGTAGTGCTAATTATTTTGCTTGAAGGATTATATCCATCTACATATAAAATCAGTAGAGACTTAGGGGGAGATTTGCAAGCTCTTTGTGCTGACAGTGTGTCACTTTTTATGTCTCACTGGCAGCGCATTTTTCTGCCCCATATTTACAAGGACAGGAAAAGGTACCCAATGTGACTTTTCCTGTCCTTATAAATATGGCCCCTTTACATGCAGCACTTTGCATTAAAGGGGCGTGCTAAGGGTGTTTCTGTGGGTGTTACCATACAACACCCATGGAACCAGACACATTTCCAAATTTACAAGAAATCGTAAATCTGGAAATGTGTCTGAAAGCTACGCCTCCCCAGGGGAGACGTATCTGTAGACAGGCACACATAGAACAAGGAAATACCTCTAATGGTTGTTTATGTATAGGAAGGTGTCCCTTCTTGTACAGAAACAATCCTTTAAATCAATTTAAGCAATTGCCTGCACCAGTGGTAGAGTTTACCATTTATCACCATATTCCTTTGATTTATGGTGTTACCTGCAGTATTTTAATGAGCTTTATGTATGGAAGGGAATGTTTTGAATTTCATTTTTCCAATCAGGATTTCGTTTTTTCAGAATTCCCCATACTTGAGCACCAAAGTCATTGAATTGACTCCAATGCTAAGTTGCAGGAAATCAATAAAAGGTTCATTAAACCCATTATGACAATCGAAACTGCCTATGTTCACAAACACAACTTTACTTGCCTTCTAGCAGAGGTTGAGAAGAAATGTTTACATGTAGTTGAAGACAGGAGAAGAAGTACAGAATCTAGATCAAAAACATACAAGAACTTCAAGAATGAACACTAGTGGAATAAGGAAGAAACAAAGCATCTAGTAGTAGGAGATCAAGCAGCACTGACTCTAGATTGGAAACATAAAGGGAAATTGTGTATATTTGTGGAGAGATCTTCTTTTGACAATCATTTTGTGGGAACAAGTGAGTGCTATCATATATTTGAAGTTAGGGTAAATCGGAATTTTTTTTTGATGGGTGACTATCCTACTATTCCCAGAGTCGTTTATATTTTCAGAGGACATGGTTATTTCATGTTGCCCAGAGGCTGTTATAGTACTTGCTACCTAGGTATAGTTTTTCCAAAGATTTATCATGTGGAACATCTCAATGACCCTGTGTGGGAAGCAAATTCTAAGCAAGAATGAAGTGCTGGAGAAGTAGTGAGAGATATTTTTGGGTTGATGATTACATCTGTCGGTGTGATTTTAAATGATCCCAAGGTTAGAAAGTTATCCATTATCGTGGATAAGTTGGCTACTAGTTCAGCAGGAGCTTTATTAGATGTGGAAACTGAACTGGTAGTTATTAGGTCCATGGATTTCCAGAATAGACTTTTGTTAGACATCCATCTAGCAAAGGAGGGCAGAGTTTTCCCCATGCAGGAATTTTTTATACAACTACGGTACAAAACCGCTGAATAGAATTACAGTACATTTAGCAGAAAGCTAGATCTTGGTTCCGGAAGATCTCTTTTTGTAATTTGGTGTAAATCTGTTCAGTAGAGTTATTAAAGAAAAAAGATTTATGTATTTCCAGAGACGTGGATTGGCTGGATCCGCAGATTCACATGGCAACAGCAATGGAGTGATTGGCTGGCAGCAACTTGAGAGAAAGGTTGCGGCTGCTATTTTGTATGACAAGACTTAGTCTCGAGGGGGAAAAACAAGCCAGAAAATTGGATGAAGGGGTCAGGGTAGAGGAACAATGACCCCATGGGAGTGATGGAGGGGTCTGTGAGGGACCCCCTCATGAATAATAAATTGTCCCAAATTTTTGGAGGATTAACAAGGATCTGCAGATCTACTGCAGCACTCAGCTTAACCCCTGCGTGAATCCGAACTGGACTCAGCACTCAATTAAAAAAAAAACACCCACTCTCTCACACCCCTGCACAGCCACTCACACACCCACTCACAGGCCCATAAAACCACTCACACACCCACACAAGCATGCACATGTATAGTCACAGACCCACACAGATACTCACACACCCACTCCTACATCCCTACAGCAAATCACACACCCACTCACATGCCCACACAGCCACTCACAGACCCACTCTAAAACCCACTCACAGACCACAAACTTACTCACACACCAACTCACAGACCCACACAGCCAGTCACACAGGTATTCACACACCCACTCACACACTCATACAGCCATTCACACACCTATTCAGAGACCCAGAAAACCACTCACACTCCTGTACAGATACTTACACACTCACTCTCACATGCACTCACACACCCACCACCCACCCCACATTCCCACACCTAGTTACACAACCACTCACATACCCACTCACAGACTCACAGAACCCCTTACATACCAACACAACCCCTTAAAAACCTACTCTCATAAACATACATTTACACAGCCACTCATATATCCAGAAAACCACTTGCACACTCACAGAGGCACTAGACCAGCTACTCACACATCCACACAGTCACTTTCACACCCAGTTACAGACCCACACAGCCACTTACATACCCACTCACACACCCATACTGCCCCTCACACACCCACACAGTACTTACACTGTTGTGTGATGGAACCATGCATGTGTTTACCACAAATGCTGGTTCCACAAGGTCTAAACCACACAAGTCGTAACCACGAAGATGCCTTTACCATGCATGCCTTCACAATGAACTATGCATTATTAAGGCATGTATGGCAAAGACATATGCATGGTTAAGACTTTTCAAGTAAGTGCTACCCCCTGCCCCTGTCCCCCGCCCTGAGACCTTGTTGGGGAGGAATCTTGCATTTTTGTTCGGGAGTCTCAGATTCCCCTCTGAGAAAGTCCACAGTGTTAAGAGATTCACATGTAGCAGAAAATGGCCTTCATTTTCCTCCTCTAAGGTGCCCCTTGCTGAAGCACTCCTTCTCCCCTTGTTGGGGAGGGATCCTGCATTTATGCCCTTGAGTCTCAGATACCCCTCTGAGAGAGTCCATAGTGTTAAGGGATTCACACATAGTTGAGGTTTGTGATTGTTCCCATTATCGCTGGTAACTCTACACCGCACACCGTGATAGGCGCTCTCTTTGAAACCTTTTTTGATAACCTCCCCGAGCTTATACTTTAACCCTCTGATGTACCTCAGCGACCGAGCAACCTTTGGCCGATGACTGGTGGAGTTGCCCTACGCAACTATTGAGGAGTTTGGCTCTGGTTCCCCCCTTGGCCGGCACCTACCCTCCTGATCGTCAGACACTGTTTCTTTTCTCATTGCCCTGTTGTGTTCCCTTCCCCCTCCCTCACTCTTTATTCTTCCTCTCCTATTCCTACCCTCCCTCCCCCAATCTCTCTCCCCGTGCCTGCTATTTCTTCCCCACACCTGATCCATACTTTTGTTACTCATGTATCCCCAGCAACTACTTACCTGAAACTTTTGTTATTGTGTAACTATGTTTTAAAGCAATTCTACCTACTCATGTAAAGCGCTCTGATACCTCTGGGTGTAGCCAGCGCTATATAAAACTTTTCAAATAAAAATAAATCAAAAAATAAAACCTAAAACTATCCCCATCCCTCCTGACAACCAACACCCTCCAAGGCGAACCCTAAAACACTCCCTGCCGCTGAGCCCTAAAAACTACCCACCCTCCCCCAAGCACTTAAACTAACCTAATTCCCCCTGAGACCTAAAAACTGCCCTGCCCCAGCCCTGAAAACAACCCCAACCCCCACCCCTGAAAACTACCCCAAACCTTAAATACTACCACCAGCCCCAAAACCTGGCCCCAGCCCCACTTAATGCACATCGTCCTGCCAGCTCTCCTGATCTTTTCAGCTTTCAGCTTCCTGATTTCCCCCATTCCAGGAAGCAGCTAGACCACGCCCTGCCTTAACCACACATATGCATGGTTAAGGCATATGTGTGGTTAAGGCAAGTCTGGTAGCATCTGTGATGTTGGAATACACGTGGCTCTGCCTGTGTTGTTCCGACCGTTTACCTACTTACAGAGCTACTTCCACACCCACACACAGGCAGCGATACAATTGTATAAATTGTAGCAGGATATGTTTGTATTAAATATGTTGTTGTTTCATTATGTTAGAAGATTTATTAAATGTGTGATTACCAGGAGGTGTCTTGGTGATGGCTTTGCTGAGAAAAAAGGATAAAAAAACACTAACTACAGAAAAAACAGGTTTTTACCTCCTTCCTAAAGGATAGCAAACTGGGAAGGGAGTCGATATTAGAAGGAAGAAGATTCCATGCTTTAGCAGGGCCTGTTACAAAGCTTCTTCCTCCCCAATTGACATGCTTGAACCTGGGAGCCACCATTTTCTTAGCCCGGAAGAGCATAGTTTCCTTGTAGGCTCAAACCACTTAAATGACTCCTTCCAGTACTAGAGGCTGATGCCATGCAATGCCTTGTATGCAATGCAAAGGGCCTTAAACCTGACACGTTGCTTAACTGGAAGCCAGTGCAGGTTATAAATTGCTCAAGAAAGGGATTTAAATTTGTGGGATCCCTGAGAGCAGCAGCATTTTGCAGTGTTTGTAATTTGTCGAGGCGTTGTTGCTGCATATTTAGGTACAAACCATTCCAATAATCTTGTTTTGAGAGAACCGAAGCTGTTATGCTTTTTGTGCATCCATTGTCATTCTCAAGGTGTAAAAAGAAGAGGAGATGACTGCATTTACCTGGTCTCCAAAACTGTGTTTATTATCCATAAGGACTCCCAAGTTTCTGGCCTTTCTTACTGGGATAGGAAGTGTTCCCAATTCCTACCGCCACCAAGATGGGGACCAGAAAGAGGTTTGATTTCCCAAAAAGGATAACCTCTGTTTTCCCACAGTGTAATTTCATGCCATTTCTGATCATCAGGTCACTGATGGCTAGCATGCAGTCATGAAATCTGGTGCCATTGTTGTTCTCAATGTTGTATAGTGACACCACAATTTCTGTGTCATTGGCATAAGAGTAAGGGTGAAGACGAAGGATCTGATCAGGATTGCCAACACTGTAACATAGATGTTAAATAACGTGGGGCTAAGAGGGGACACCTGGGGGACCCTGCATGGCAGTGAAAAGGGTTCAGAGACAAAATGACTTAGAGCCACAGTTTGCACTCACCCCCAAAGAAAGCAACTTAACAGGGCAAGTGCAGCCCCCTTGATCCTGATTTCCTCTTGAATGTCAGTCAGCCCCTTATGATTGACTGTGTTAACCGTTTTGTTGATACTGTTTTGTTCTAAACGTGTGCTTTTGTTTGGGAATGGATCCGTGGATCCATAAAATGAATTTTAACAAAACAAGGACTTGGTGCATTGCATTTACCTATAGACTACATACGTTTCCTTACCTTAACCTTTTGATGTATAGTTTTAAAATATATAATTAGAATGAACGTGTGAATAAAATGAATTCATAAACCTGCAAAAATGTATATTATTGAATAGAACCTATGGGTCATATTGTAGTACAATTATATTTAAAAAACTGTGAAATTCACTGAAATGCCAAAGGTTACAGGGACATTATAGTCAGAAAATAGCATTAAAAGCCGTAGACATTTCCTGAATAAACCAAAGGTTACAGAGACTTTATAGTAAGGAAAAAGAATTTAAAACACCTTAGAAATTCACTCAGAAAGCAAAGGTTACAGGGATGTTATAGTTAGGTTTAGATTTTACACACCCAAGACCATAGACATTCAGTAGTTATAGTTACCTAAGCTAACTATAACTTATGGCATGAAATGCTCTGCTTATACCTCACATATTAAATCACTCAAGACATGGCCAGTGACATCACTGATGGCATCCCTTTTGACATCTTAAATGACATCACTGATGAGTTCACTGATGACATCATCCCACAAAGTAAACTTCAATATATTTAATAAGATACCATTTATATGTTTTAAAAGTAGGAAGACACAGGTGAGAGACATACAGCACAGAGCTCTCTCTAACCTTATCAACTACTGCACTCACTTATCATGTAAGAGTCATTTTGTAGTGGATAGTCCTGTGTTTTCTAAACTAATACTGTAAATACTAATGACCAAAACAAAACATATATCTGTATAGGCCAGTCTATTGCACACCGCAACAACACAATTTGTGATCCTGGAAAGAGGTTTAAGTAAATGTCAGATTTACACAAACCACTATAACATACAACCAGTAGGGAGGTACTATCGGACAGGCCACTGTGTCACCAACCAATAGTAAAATTATTCTTCATCCAGAAGAAAGGTGTGAGTAGAGAGGGAAGTCTGTTGTAAATCTCTACTACACTAAGCCAGATTATTTTTTTTAATTTACTACTGCAGTCATTCATCACAAAGGGCAGAGGTCTAAACAAACTGAATTATACTCAGTCAACACTGTAGATTCGTCTCAATGAACAGCTTAGACTTTCACAAAGCACTACCATGCTCATACATCAGCAGAGACCATGAGTCAGTGTAGGGACTAGTTCACTGATAAATAGTACACCCACTTTAAAAACGGGATTATAGATCAGATGACATATGTTACAAATAGTATCACTGATTAGAAGCACAGAAAGAATAGTCATTTAATTTATTCAGTAGCTTAATATATATTTAACTCTCAGAAACTTTTACGAAACACACTCAGTCGAGGATGCCATCAGTAATGTCATCAGCGATGCCATTTGAGATGTCCTCTGTGATGTCATCAGTGATGTCACTGATCATGTCATAAGTTATAAGTTATGTGAGGTTATAAGTGGTGCATTGCAGGGGCATAAGTTACAGTCAACTATAACTGCTCAATGTCTATGGTTCTGTGTGTGTACAATCTGAACCTAACTATAACATACCTGTAACCTTTAGTTTTTTGCAGTGTATTTCTAAAGGTTTTTCTAAAGTCTAATCCCTAACTTTAACGTCCTTGTAACGTTTGGATGTTTCAGTGAATGTATATGTTTTTTTAATGCTATTTCCTAACTAACACGTCCTGGATAACTTTTATTTTTAATGTGTAAATGTATGTAGCCAGGAAAAGCTCTGTTGCACAAGCCGCAGTAGAAAAAAGCACTTTGTGCAGATCCTTGCAACGTGTATCAGGCACACACTGCATGGATGTGTGGGGGGGCACTACATGTGCCCCTAGCGCCACTTAGCAGTGGACCACAAAGTACGGGTCCCTGTTTGGGGCCCCCAAAGTTTGTTTCCGTCTGCCCTTTCATGACGGTCAGAACCCCATGAAAAGCCAGTCAGAAAAGGACATCCTAATCTCAACGGCGATACCTGCACAGGCACCGCATCCATTGAAAAGGACAGTAATCTGACCCCCACCTGATGGGATTATGGATCCTGTCAGAAGCAGCGGTCTTTCTCTCCGACTTATGCGCCCCAACCGCCTGCATCCAAACGGACAATCCGTCGGTGGCGGCCTCACCGACATCATAAAAAGGCCCATAATTATTAGAAATGTATTACTTTATACATTCACTAATAACCTTGATTGAAAAAACGAATTATGCTTTTTTGATTAACTTATATTAGAACATTAAAACGTTGAACACTCCATTGCAGACAATAGAGTGCTCTGGGCTTCTAGGGGCCGGTCGAAGCCCGAAGAGCACCATTCTAACGTTTTTTTTTCTTTCACAGGTGCTGTAAACAAAGGCCTCTTGGAGCCCAAGGGGATTTAAATCCCCTCGGGCTCCGAGAGACCTCTATTTATTTGTTAAAACATTTTGCCCTCTAGTGGCAGAACTTTCTAATGGCCTTATAGCTCTCTGTAGCTGGGCCATATCAGCCATTAAAGCCCAGCTCCCTTTAACGCTGGATCAGGCCTTTTTATGACCATTTAGCCTGCTACGGCGGGCTATAAGGCTATATTAATTCTGCACAAAACTTTCAACAAAATGTAGCACATTAAATACAAAGCAAAAATGTTACTGTGGATGAGTATTTGTTTTATCTTTTTCTTTAAGAAATATTATTTATTAATCAAATACTTATATTGAATCAATGGAATATTTAATATATATTTCATTTATATGGTTAATTAAGTTAAGGTGCTACTACATTAGATATTTCAATTTTACATTTAGTTGATTTGTTAAAAACGTACACATATTTTGTACTAAAATATTTTTAATAACACACTTTAATATTTGTCCTTATGCTTTCTAATAGAGTGTCCTCTTCCATATACCTTGACCTACCTGTGAAAAGGTACTCGTAGCAACTTTACACTCTTAAATCCGTTGTAGGAGCATCCACCAGGGGGTGGAGCCATGTACATCTAGAAGTAAGTAAATTTACATCTTTGAAATGGTGATAAAAAGAAAATTGCAGCTTTTACACTTAGGAGCAGTAGTAGATTTCAATATGAGTGAATCTATATGTGTACATTTATCTTTGTGAATTAGGTCAATTTTCTTCAAAGCAACACTTATAGCATGCACAACATTTTCAAAAGTATTGAAAGGCCAAGAGTTATATACACGACTTTAACAGAAATGATATAAACTATTTGCCAGGGATCCAAGATGTGGTAGTTAATGACAACATACTATTTATAAAAAAACATATCTGCTAGGTGGCCTCATTCATGTATGACTAACCCTGTTGTGATGCTATTCAACAAAGATTTGAATTCTGGAACTTTTCATATTGTTTCTCTCATAGTACTTTATTCACCTGCCCTTCTTCACTTGTGAATCGTTGGTTACATTAGATGATGGTGTCATTAAGGAGATGGGGCTCCTTAGTAGCTGTGCTGAAGTTGTACATATTTTTGTTAACTGGGTTGTGTCCAAATATGATATCAAACCATGAAGAGAGGGGGGTCTCCTTACCGGTACAGATGATTTTGAAGCGCTTATTCCTCACATTCTTCCATGAACAAAATTGAAATGTAAATTATCCTTCAAAATACATTTTTAAAGATGGCAGATCTAGTTGTCGAATACCCTCAAATAAATATGATAACTTTCACCCAATCCTGACTTTTAGCCAACAGCACATCACTAGCTAGGACATTTGTGCCCATTCATGTGAAAAATTAGGTCTGAAAGACGTAGTGTTTATTCTGCTGTTGAGGAGAAAGATATGACTGGCTGAAGGTGTAACACAATTCATGTGGTCATTTGACAATTATGCGCAAGCACAGCCCTAAGATCAGCCAAAATGATAGTTTAGGGGATTGAATACAGAGCCCATAGCATAAAGGGATTTGTATTTTTCTTTTTCCCAAAATGGTTAAAAGTCCACAAGTCCCATCATTCTTAGTAGTGTTGACTGAAAAGACAGGAGTTGCTGAAGGCACATTGTTAAAATGCGTGTATTTGGCATGTTTTAGGGAAGAGGTGTGAGTCTACCTGCTATGATGTGTGTCAAAGGGTCAGTTCAAAATGTTTTTTGTCAGGGAGGAAGAGTAAGAGGCCTTCAGGGCATGACAGGAGCCGACATCCGACTTATTAAATAAACACTACCTTACGTACATGGCGGCCCCAGTTACTAGACTCCTGGTGGCATAGGTACGCGACCAAAGTTACCAGATGCTGCAGGGCTTGCTGCTGATGGTCCTGCTTCAACACCTCCTCATAAGGCTGCTGCAAGCATGGTGCCACTCGGGCTTTAACTCCTTCACCAGCACTCCTCCCTTATCTTCCATTGTGCCCCAACTCTTGGCAAGGAAGCCTATGACTGGCAGACTTTGCCTCCATTGCTCAGGACCCAGCCAGTGGCCCTGTGCTTGTTTATAACCATCACAGTGCCAGCTGCAGGTTCTGTTACTATACAATATTATAAAAGCAAATACTGCCTCTAGGCGCACACTGCTGATTGTCTGAAATTGCTTGTGTCGCAAAGTGGGTCGTCTGCTCAGGGAACTTTGTCACAAATACTCTGTGGGATTGTAGAATGACACTGATAAGTGCACACTGTTTTGCAAATCCTATTCCTTCTACCCTCCGACTGTTGATTGTTAAAAACAGCAGGAAAAACATTGAAAGTAGGAAAATAAAGTCTGTGTCAAGGCTGGAAAACTGTAGGGAATATAGAGGCTGCGTAAATTTAAATTAAATGCGCATGTCTGGCTCCTGGCGGCCTGAAGTGAAAGTGAACAGTGTCTGTCAGGTTGACCTGTTCACACGGGGCAAAAGGTGGAAGGGCGTGGCCCATCTGCCCAAATGGACCAGCCGTGCCTGATGTTCATCCTTGCACGGCTGACTGACTTGGGCGACCATCACCAATAATGATGGCTGTTCACTGGGTCTGCACGGACTTTGACAGTGTGTGTAACATAATTCTCTTCACACTGGAAATATGTTGCAGAATCGTCAAGACAGCACTAAAGGTACCGGAAGCACCATCAGGCTTTGTTGTTGGTCCAGGTTTAGGCAGTTTCAAAGCCATGCCCAAGTGCGGTGGCTGGTGGCCATCTTGGTGAGTTGCAAAATAATGCAAAATACCAACAAATCACACCTAGGATGTACACTAATCAACAAAGTCTTCAAAATGTTCTACAAATTGATAAAGATGTAAACACATTTAAAAATATTTCACTGTACAATAATCAACAGATAAGCCTCAAGACCCCTTAGCACCTTGAGACCCTCACGGGTGAGTAGCGCGCTTTATAAACCCCTGAATGATTGGTTGAGTCTCTCATCATGTTTTAACCAAAGAGGACAGAAGAGTATTGGAATGGCAGGTGACTGTACCAAAAGAATCCATAGAGTACGTCTCAATTACAGGTTGCACTAAAAAGAATTTCCAGAATTGTTGCCAACAGTCCTTGCAAAAGAGTTCGCAATTTTGAGTGACTAATGGTAAAGTTGTTAGCAGAATGCAATTTCAAATTCCTTTTAATACTTACTAGCTCGGCGCGAATCGCATAGTGCTAAACCTATGTTTAATAACTTTATTAGAAAAAAAACATTTGGGCTGAACAGATTTGGAGTGCTTGTGTTGTGTAGTGTTGCGTATAAATAAACGCTACATTTACCCATGTATTTTTACCCTTAGTCTTCAGTGATAGGGGATATTCTGGTCACAATATTTAGCAATGCCGACATATTTTCCCTCGATAATCTGACATACAACCACCGTAAAGTTAGTCTTAGCATAATTGTATACACTTATACACTATAATTTCAGGAGTGCAGTTTTTCAGCAATCCGCAGTCACGTCTTCTGTCACTGAAATTGCAGTGTAAGAGAAAAGCGTGCCCTGCACATGACATGTTTTCAGGCAATAGCCTGCATTTAAATTAAAAACTGTTAATGCTGACAGTACACACTCGACATTGTGGTATGCCAACAGAAAACACTCATAAGCTGCAGAGATTTATGCTGTGCTGTGTTGTTCTGGGGCCTCATTATACATGCTCACCTGAGACCTACTGCGCAGGCATTATCAGAAAATAATTGTCGATCGTTTCCAAAACCCCTGCAGCTGATGTTTCCTTCTTATATTTGTGTCACCCTTTCATTGATTTCAAAACCGCAAGAAATACATGAGCTTTGGCTTGTCAACTACAAGCGAAAGCGCTTGTATTTCTTTTGTCGTGGACTCAGCTTCAACTACCGATGAAAGGAGGAGCGCACATGAACAAGGATGAAATGAGAACAAGAAGAATGTGAATGCATGCTATGGCCAGATCGAGGGGGATTGTGAAACTTCGACAGCTGCATCATTGCCTCCACCACTCACAAGACTGGATTTATGTTACGGTCGATTCAGCATAGATCCATATGTCCGATGGCATGTGACGGATGGCAAAGGCACCACTCCCATGAGAAAATCTTAGCGCTAGGAATGAATAACACACCAACCCACAAACACACCTCCGTGAACACATTACTGAATAAAATCCTCTTTGGTACAAATATCACTATGGGCATCAGCAAGCAGAAAGAATGCCAGCAAAAAAGTAACTGCAACTTCAAATAATCTACAGCCCAAATGTCTTACAGTTTCAACAAATGAACTAAAAGTGATGTACACACACCGACATGCAATACTTGCATTATTATATGCTTACACATAGTATCCATTTTGAAATCCCAGCTAAAAAAACACCTCTCATCCGGATGTATGACGTTACAACGCATACCTTTACAACGCATTTTTTACAACGCAACATCCATTACAACGCATTCCATTACAACGCATGCCATTACAACAATTTTTTAAAACTACCTTAACAGCGCATTCCATCACAATGCATACTACCTTTACAATGCACACCATTACAACGCATAACATTACATTGCATGTATAGTAAGTATTGGATAGTGTAGGGGTAAAAATTACTATTCTAACTCCAGGGGGTGCAACAGTAGGGTAAGTGTTGGATAGTGTAGGGGTAAAAATTACTATTCTAACTCCAGGGGGTGCAACTGTAGGGTAAGTGTTGGATAGTGTAGGGGTAAAAATTACTATTCTAACTCCAGGGGGTGCAACAGTAGGGTAAGTGTTGGATAGTGTAAGTGTACTATGCGTTGTAATGTTATGCGTTGTAATGGTATGCGTTGTAATGTCATGCATTGTAGTGGTATGCGTTGTAGTGTCATGCGTTGTAATGGCATGCGATGTAATGGATATTGCGTTGTAAAAGTTTTGTTGTAATGGTAGTGCGTTATAAAAGTTGCGTTGTAAAGGTTGTTTCCCTCTCATCCTAATGTATTCTGCGTGCAGCGCCAACCCATTGCATTGCTATCCTACCTGAGTAAAACATTGAAAACCAGTTTTTTGATCAACTGCAAGATTTGGTTGAAAGGTGTGCAATCATTCTTCCATCCCAAGGGGGGTTAGACTGGGCCTCAATGCTGAGTCAGTGGTAACAACAATGCTGGACGACCTATGCTGTCAAACAGACCATTCGGGCCTTAGTCGTTCTAGATTTGCCTTCAACACCATTGCCCATCCCTACTTCTTTCCAGATTAGAAAGAACCAGTATTTTTTCTTTAAATTATATAAAGTTTTTTCTATCTGACTGGCACAAAGTTTTGATGTGGGTGAAGTGTTTTTGTGTTTATCTGACTGGTCCCAGACTTTAATCTTACCACCTTTACAATCTGAGACCAGGTACATGAGCTGTGGTGTCCCGCAGGGATGGGTACTCTCCCCTCTATTGTTTAATATCTGTGTGTTGCCTCGGTTCTAGTTCTACACATCGTACGAGCACAATATCATATGCAGGCAGAAGACACTGAACAGATGTTTAACCTTTTGACTTCTCAAGCAATCTCTTCCTCAGCATCCAGCTTTCCAGATCTTTTAACATGCCCTCTCCACTGTGTGATGATAGATGCTCATCAGTTTCTTAAAACTAAATCCCATAAAGGCTGAACCTCTCATTACAATAACCTGCTGGGCAAATGGAGCCCTTCTGTCTGGCCAGATGTTAAAGGACCACCATAATTCCCCCCAGTGTGTTAACTGGGCATCTATAAGAATGCAGATCTCTCCCTTAAATCTCAAGTTCACCTAGGTGAATGTGTGGTTGTTGAGTAAAACATAATGTAACATACGCAGAATATCATGTGACAGTTCTTGGAAAGCCACCGCCATGGGGCCTCTAACTAGTGAAAGGATGCAGGGAGCATATCAACTAAGAAGCTATATAAATATTTAGTGCTTAGAGGCTGAGAGTCAAATGCGTATTCAGAAAACCACAGGGGCTAATAAACCCAGTTTCAAAGCCACATTTCCAGGGAGAACCTACATAAACAGTGCAATTCATTCTACACATAGCCATTCTACTGATGCCAAACAACGTATGTGTTGAAATTGGCCCTCTCTGCAGGACCATCCCCAAACTTTTTGTCTTTCCCCCCTGGTTTCTGAACCCATTTTTGTCGCCGTTTAAGACTCTGTGCCCTTTATTACTGCCAATCAGTGCGGAAGTGCTTGTGCACTCTCCCTTAAATATGGTAGAATTAGCTTACACCCAATTTGCACATTCTATTAGCTTGCAAGGTCGTTCTAAATGTACCCAGGGCCTGTAAATTAAATGCTACTAGTTGCCCTGCAGCATTTACTATGCCCCCCATTTCAGTACTCTTTTATACTATGTCATCGGACTGCCATTGCAGACTGTGTGTGCCAGTTCAAATCTTTATTTCGGTTGTAAAAATCATAAAAGATACACGCATATTTTTCCTTGACAGTGGACCCCAGGATACAGTTTTCACAAATGAAAAAAAGAAATATATTCAATACACCAGGTTCTGAAAGACAAGTATAAACACAGAAAAGATCACTAAGATACATCATTTGCTATATGTTGACTCTATTAGAACCAAGTAAGATAAATAAGGCAAGAATAAAGTGCACTGTGTGTGCAGTTTTCAACTACCATTTCACCTGCCAAAATAAACTTTTTGCCAGACCTAAGCCTTCTTTCTAATACATATGTCATCCCTAGAATACGCCTTATTCAGGGTACTGGGCAGGTGGCAGTGTATTTTAAACGTTGGACAAGTACTTTTAACTTACGTGTCCTGGTATTCAAAAACTCCTAAATTCGTTTTTTAATACTGCACAGTCTACCTCTCTCATAGGACAATATTGGGCTACCTAAATAAAGTGATAGCGTACGATTTGGACCAGGTAGGAAAGGTGAGTTTGTCCTCGAACAAATTGTAATTTTGGATCTTAAACCACAATTACGAAAATGGCACTTTTAGAAATTTGTCATTTTCTTGTCCCAAACCTATGGTGCCTGCAGCCTGTATCCTGGGTCAAGTGACTAGGTGTAGCTGGCAGTTGGTCTTTGAGTATTATTGCCAGACGGGAAACATCCTTTACAACGCAACTTTTACTCCGCACAACCATTACGACGCAACTATCACAACGCAAGTCATTACAACGACTTGCGCTGGAGGGCGCTCTAGGATAGGGAATAGTTTAATTACTATCCAACACCTTCCCTACTATCCACGGGGACTGGAGTTGGAATAGTAAAATAAACTATTCCACTATCCAGCGCCCCCCAACACAAGTCGTTGTAACAACTTGCATTGTAAAAGTTGCGTCGTAATGGCATGCGGAGTGAAAACATGCGTTGTAATGACATACATCCGTCACCTACACAATTACACATCACAAAGGCTCTGCCTCAGCACACTCAGAAAGGGTTTCACACTAGTATTTTGTGTCACAATACAAGCTGGGGACACGGCAGAGAGGAAGGAAATTCCAAACAGCTATGGGGATGTAACCCTCTAGAAACACCTTCGACTTTAAAACTGGCACCAAGGATAAACAGTGGACCCTCAGACCCAACTGTTCAGTATACTTATGGGCATGTGGAAGACTTAGAAGGAATTTTTGTGCTGCACTGCTGCAAGAAGGACTGCTACTCTGCTGCTGTTGCCTGGGTGAAAAGCACTGGACCTGCATCTTGAATCCAGGACCACCAGGGTGACTCCAAGGGCTAGTTGGCCTCTCTCCTGTTCAGACCCTCAGGGACAGAAAAGGCTCCAACCACCTTGAAGCCTGCTCCTGGACTCTGCTGTGAGTCTTGTACCATTCAGTAGTGCCATCTCAGTCCTGGACCCTTCTAAGTGGGCATGAAGGTGCTCTGTCAGACCAACTATGCTCTTTTTAGCAGACCTGGTGCAGAACGACAAATCTCCACACAGCTGTACACTGGAGATTTGCTGTGAAATGCATCACTGGTGCAGCCCTGCAGTATGCATGCTGGATGTATGCTTGCTTTGCACCCGGCAGCTGTTTGGAATCGTCACTGCTTGATGTATCCTCAATGCAGGACCTTCCATTGCAACCCACAGCCCACTGGAACTGCCACTGAGTGGTGCATTTTCAATGCAGAATCTTGCACTGCTTCGCAACCAGGATTTAAGGTACTTTGTTCATCTGGCCTAACTCAGTCCCTCTATCTGGCCCATGCTCCATAGTGGCCAACCTGAGCTTTTAACTTTGTTCTTGTCCGGAACGACCAGATAACCACAGTTGACACTTTGTGCTTTTAAGCACTATGTTTACCCAAATCCTTAAAATTTCAAATTTCCCGTTGAACCAATTGGATTTATGTTCTTTTGGTGTTAAATAATATATAAAAATGTACTCTTTTTTTCTAAATTGGTGTGGGACTTTTCTTGTGTTTTGATTTTGCTTTATTATTGTGTTAAGTGCTATATAAATACTTTACACATTGCCTCTAGGTGAAGCCTTACTGTTTTGTGCGAAGCTACTAGAGGGTGGAGCACAGGTTAATTTGGGGTTTGCTTGTGTTTCACCCTGACAATAATTGTTATTGCTGCTTGAGTAGGGTTTCACCTCCGCTCAAACAGAAATTTCATATGCAAGCCATAAATATCATAGACCTTCAGACAATCAATTATAGCCAGCTAAGGAGTTCCCCCTTAGAAAAGCAACCCTTCACTTCCAGGCATGCATGACACCAATTACATTGTCAGGAGGAACCATCATGCCAATTGAACCCCCGAACTTCATGCACTACTTATATATGTACCCAAGTGCAACCCCAATATAGGAGACTAGAACTCAACAGGATGATGCAAGACAAGGACTCATCGAACAAGGATACATCTATTTTTGTGTCCAATCTACACATCCCTCAGAACTTAACACTACACTATATTTTGCCGCCATACCCACTCCCCCTCCTGCAATCTGGATATAGAATCATAATTAAACACTTGACATTAATGTGATATTGCTACCTTGCAGCTCAGGCCTTCCCCAGTCCCCAAACAATTGACAATTGCCTACATTGCACTTTGTATCCGTGTGCCTTGACCTGTACCTATTCTAGAATGACAAATTGAGTGATCTTTTTCGCAGTATGAAGGTGTAAAGGGGAAAAAATTTGTTATTTCAGCCAATCAATTGAACAATGATCCGTGTGGACCCATAGTAACTACAGACAGCTACGTAAGCTTACTTGATTTGCTGCAAAGCCAAAAATAACTGAACATAAGGACACCTCAATAGGAGAGTGTAGAAATACATTGGAATTAGCATGAAGCCAAATCTGCGTATCCAATTGAGATGATGTAGCAATTAATTCAAGTAACAGAATGCAGAAGATCAGAAAGCATGAGTCCAAATTAACCTGCATCGACGGCTGATGAATGGAAATCATTAATCTATCCCTACATGAACACTAAGATGACATCCTTACTTAAGCATCCTCAGGAAGAAGGATGAAAGGTGTAAGCGTGTGGAGTCTTCCTAAGAAGTCTCTCCACCATCAATGGGTCATGTTGCATAGAGCTACCAAGACAGAGCTTGCTCTAAGGTGCACTCTCTCTGAAGGCAAAGAAAAAGTGGGCATTTTCCCTAATCCCATCATCACATGTAGGTAGCTCTCCCAAGATTCATTACGAATCACACTATCTGCTCTTTCATCTGCAACACAAAAGTGAGAAGAACAAATTCTACAGCACACATTAGATTTGACTTGTTAATTCTAAAGCGAGTTTCCAGAGAACTGCACTTAAGGACTAAAAAATTCAGCTAACATAAGAAAACATCATAATAACTTTATGAAATTGCATAGAAAAGAAGGCACTTTCATTTAATGCATTTACCCACATGTAAAATTACACAATTATTAAACACATTTAGTATATGAATAATTGTCAGTTTCACAACACAACTTCTTTACATTAGTGGTTTCTGCTAGTTACATTCACTTTCTACATTCATTCTCCACGTTACCCTTCGCCTAAGCACATCACGTTTCATATTAATACATTTCAAAATTCTAACACCTCATGCATGTTAATACACCAAGACATGATATGCGGGTGCACTCTACATGTTTGATTATAATGCACCCCTACAAGAAAAAATGCAATTTCCGGGACATTAGGCTCAAACACCTCTTCCTACACATGCAAGCAGACACAGTCAACCAATGCTAGAAATTTGCAGTGCCAAATACTCTTCTTGCTCAGGTCAGGCAGCCAGGAGCAAGACATGCGCTAATGTGCAGGCTCCTTGCTGCCTGAGCTGACCTTTCCCGGGCTGAAGATGTCACAGCTCCTGTGGGCATGCCCTCTTCAACCTGGCAAAGCCCCTCAAGGTCCTACCCATCGTGACAAGGGATGTGTCATTGATAGCCTCAGACTTGGGTGCTTCAGTTTTAAGACCTGAAACGCCCATGGCCGAGGGATTATCACTGTCACCCCATCACAGAATGGGGTGGGTTCAGCATTCTCAATCTGTGACGAGATAGGGACTGCTGCCTTCTCTCATTGGCTGACCTGAGGTTAGTAAATTAGAGAAAGCAGCAGTCTCAACCATCCTGGGACCTCGGAGGTTTCCGCTCCAGAGAGCTGCAGCAGGAGAGTGTAATTGTTTTTAAATGTTTGGTGTGTGCATGCATATATGAATATTTAGGAGTACGTGTTGTGGATATTTGTGTGTATGTGCATGTGTGTGAATGAACGAGTGTGAGTGAGTGTGTATGCATGCACGTGTGGCCTGTCCACCACCATCCCTGCTAAAATTATTACTGGCTGCAACTGTTTATTTCGACATAGACAATGTCCAGCAATTCTGCTTTTAGAGGTCCCATATACAAAGACATATGCACAAACTTGGTTGTTCCTTTTGCACTATGACTGGTGTGCAGATGGTTATGTAATTTGCAATGCGATCTGCGAACATGTTGAATCACAAATTGCATTTTGCCAAAGCCTTAAAATTTGACCTTGTCTAATGAATAATCAGGCAGGTCAAATGTGTGACCTATTGTGATTGATTTCACACACATTGATCGTGGTTTGCAAAGGACCTCAAACCACCATCCATCCATTCATGTTCCAAAATTCTAAACATTTTTTTACAAGCTGACTGTGTTCATTAAAGGGAAAAGTGCTGTTTAAAAACATGTTTCCCATCTGGAAACATATTAGTGGAGTTCCCTAGGACCATTGACAGCCCTCCTTCCCCAAGGATGCCTAACACCCTCCCCAAAGATGCAGCAGTCCTACTGCGACAGCTTCCCCATTGTGAATCATATTCAACCCCTATGATGTTGGCATTTGATTAATGGTCACAGAGCATTGATGTATCTCATTAAGATTCCCCAACTGCAGGATGATGTCCCTTTCTACATGCAAATCATAATAGAGTGCAAAGGCTTTGTATGAGTTGAAAAGACTTTTCCAACTTGTGTAAGGTGTCTTGTACATTTCTAAATACTCTATTGAGGTTGTAGACCTAGAGTCAGATGTACCTACCTTTAGGATAGTGATTTGCAAATAGCGAGATTTACCGAATGGCTATTTGGTAATCCCTATGGGGCACATGCATCATTGCTTTTTGCATTCGCAAACGGTGCGAATCGGAAAAATCGGCCGTTTGCGAATGCAAAAACCAATTTTGGGATGCATCACAGTTTTGTGCACAATTCGCATTTTTTAGGATTTCTAAAAAATGCGAATGCATTTAAGGAATCGCATTTGTGCGATTCCTTAAATGCAATGCATCATTTTTAAAGAAATTGCGAATTTCGAATTTGAAAGTGCAAATTAACACGAGGTTGACCCTCGTGTTAATTTGCGAAAATTTGTAAAAAAGCAAAAAAATGCTTTTTTTCAACTTGCATGTTACAGACACACATGTCCTTAGGACATGTGTGTGTGAAACATCCAATTAGAAATACATTTCAGGGGTGCAGGGGGGGGTCCTTTGGACCCCCCCCGCACCCGTGGAATGCATCAACAAATTGCGAATTCTTAACTGCCTTCCCATTGACTCCTATGGGCCTTTCGGCCCATAGGAATCAATGGGAATTGCGAAAATGCACTTTGGAATTCGCTATTTATTTGAGAATCGGTAAAAATTGCGATTTTTACCGATTCCCAAACAAATAGTGAAAAAATTGATGCATAGCATTTTGCAATTCTTAATTTGCGATTCGGTAATTTTCGCAAATTAAGAATCGCAAAAGCTAACAATGATGCATGTGCCCCTATCCTTCATGTACTAAACTTTAAATTTTAAAATAGCGATTTCTAGTGCGATGCAATTAGACCTACCTCATGAATATTAATGAGGTAGGTTGCTGTTCGTGACCCTTTAGGAATGATAGCCATCCCAGGGATGGTAGCCTATTGGGGTCAGCAGACCACCATGCCTTTGATTGCTTTTAAATACAAAAATCTTATATTCTTAGAAATGCATCCTATGCATCTTGTTTTCCGTAAAGGAAAATAGAATGCATTTAAAAAAAAAAAAATGAAATGTTTAAGTTCCATTTTTTAAGAGTAGGCAATGGTCAATGAAACCTCTGAATGCTTTTAAAAAATTATTTATTTTACATTCTCAAAGGCGAACGGATTCCTTGGGGACCACTTTCAATTTGCGAATAGGTTACAACCTCCTTTGAGGAGGTGGTAAAATATTAATGTTTTAGTGATTGGAATTCAGTTACAAAACATTAAAACATACCACTGAGATTTTATATTTGGAAGGGATGCCCTAAACATGCCCCTTCCAAATACCAAATCGGAACTCAAATGCAAATTGCAATCGGTAACAAGTTACTACCCAATCGCAATCTGATGTTTATAAATTTTACAAAGAATTTTTGAGGTCGCAAACGAATCAGGTCATTTGTGACCTTAAAAATGCTTTGTACATTTGGCCGCTTGAAATTTTGATAATCACTGGGTTTACGTCCTTCAAAGCTCTCTGTCATTACTGTGTCTTTCATTAAAATGAAGTGCAGTGTAAAATATTTAATCAATAATTAAGATTAATCCTAGGTGTGTTGCAATTCATGATTTTAGGTTTCAAAATGTGCTTCACACACAGTAATGTGCAAGGAAATCTGAAGATGTATTGCAAAAGTCATTTTGCAATTAATAAGCGGTCTAGTTTCATATTTCTTCCATTCGACCCTTCGGTCCTTTTACTTTAATCTGAAAAATGCGTACACCTTTGATATTGACCACGTTTGTAAGAATCAATAGTTTAAACCAGGTATCTTCCTCACTCATCAGGCTAAAAGGCTATCTGTCAACTAGTGGCGCTACATAACGCTCAATTCTATATATGGATTTTTCTGCAGTAGCCAGGGATACGCAAAGTCCAATTCTTGTTAATAGTATGCTTCTTTCTATTTTTGACTTTGGTTGCTAAAATGGGTGCGAGATTTCAAGCAATCCCAGCACAATTGATCATGATGTCTATTGTCTTTGGTCTGATCACTTTGAGCTCATTGTGTGGGATGCCAACAGCCATTTATTAAACCTTTTTTATATTGGTGAAGGTGTATCGGCTTGTTTTAAATTTCACATCCTTTCTAGGAACCTCTGTGAAGGCTTTATTTGTGTGCAACTGTGTTTGCCACAAACAAACTCTCCATAAGGTGTAATCAGAAAAGGGTTGCATACATAACTAGTTAAATGCAGAAAGAATGTAGGGGCATATTACCAAAAACTAGCGGTAATTATCGCTATTTTGGCTTAGCGGCAATAATTTTATCGCCGTGTTGCGGTGATTTTTATCGCTTAGTAGCCTTGCTATTATCAAGGTTTATCTCCTAAGCGATAAAAATCGGCCGAAATGCATGAATATCGCTGTAAAGTCAGCGATATTCATGCATCACTGAGCAAATGCTCTTAGCCATGTTATCCACCTCCCATTGGATAACACGGCTAAGAACTGCTCAGGGCAGGTGTTAGCTTTTGGAGATATTCGCGCTTAGCGCGAATATCTCCAAAAGTTGGTAATAGGAGATATCGATGTTAGCGACTGTTTCCAGTCGCTAACATCTTGGCACGCCCACTTTGCATGTCATTAGTGATAAATATCTCTGACATGCAAAGCGGGGCCCAAGATGGTCGCTATCTCCTACTAGCTGTCGCTAACTGGTGTTAGCGACAGCTAGGTAATAGGGAGATAATTTTATCTCCGCTTTCTTGGCTTTTAAAGCCAAAAAAGCGGAGATAAATCCCTTGATAATATGCCCCGTAATTCGATGTTGTATGTTTGCTATAAAAAGAAGTTTTAAGTACACTTACTTTTACAAATACACTAGTATAAGAAAGCGATTTCAGCCACAGAGGATGCAGGCACGGACTGGCCGTTGTGGGCACCGGGCAATCCCCCGGTCAGCTGCAAGGGTGGGGGCCGGTTTTGGGCCCTGGGGGCCGTTTTTGTTGCAGAGCCGTTTTTGCAGCATAGCTGCAAAATCGGCCCTGTAACTAAATCGGCTGAAAAGCGGCCCTGGCAAAGCGCTCGCCCCCCCTCCCGCCCGGGGGGGGGGCGGGGGGGCCGGCCGAGCACTTTGCCAGGGCGGGTTTTGGTTCCCAGTCCGGCCCTGAGGGGATGTAGTGGGGGACTCAAAGAAACATGGAAGGAATGCTATTGAACGTCTACCATTTTGGGAATACGATTGATGCTTAAAATACATACAGAAGTCATGTTTTAAGCATAATGCAATCCAAGGAGATCCTTGACTAGGGATTCATGTCTCAGGATGATTGTTGGCTTTTCCGCAACCTAAAAACCTCATAAATAGTCTTAAACAAACCCTTGCATGTGCATGGTACATTAAAAGGCAAGCAGAAATAAAGTCCAAACGTACCCAGTGGTGGCGATTTCAAATATTATACCTGAGGTGGCACCTGAAAAGAAAAAAGCTGTTTGACTTAGACCTAACTTTGTCTCCTCCACTTAGCACAGTGCTCAAAGAAGACATTTTTCAACTGCAGATATTCTTAAATGCATTGATCCTCCAAATGAATCACTGAATATAGCTAACCAAATCCTTACCTGAGGCATGGTTAGAGTGGTACAACAGAATCCAGCACAATAAGCACCACAAAACCCATCTGTTAGCTGCAATGATAAAAAAAAACGTCATTAGTTTTAAACCTGAACCTGAAAAGCATTCATGAATTAAATATATTAAAAGAACCCGGGGAACTGAAGGATTGCTTCCACAGACTGGTGTTACAAAAGGGGGTGGTGATGGACAGACTGGTGTAGCATCCATATGGGTTTCCAAAGACAATATTCAGTATGGTTGCAGAAGTTGGTCTTACCACATTTCTTCTAGGAACATATACTCGAACAACTCCCAGACAATCGTTTGGTGGATGTTTAATGTTAAAAATCATGGTGACACATCTTTCTGCTATTGGGTCCCAGGCAAGGTGTAATGTTGATTACCCAATGAAAGAAGTCTCTAAATACAGGCAGGTGAAATCAGTTAGTTTATTCAGTGGGAACCCACAACCTACAGGTCTGCTCACACGAAGATACAGACTAACCGCTGCCCTAAAAACCCAGGAGAGATGGAGCTCTAGAAGACATGGCAGATGAACATTCTGGTAACTATGGCCAGGCAACAAGACAACATGGCAACCACGATAATAACAATATTGCAATACTTTGCTATAATACAAGAGCACAGTCAAATCACCTGATAGTTGGAAAGTGTTTAGGCTGACCTAATAGGGCAGAGAGTGCATCCACAATATGGATCGTATTGATATGCTGGCTGGAATCTACATACCTCTGAGCAACTGCACCAAACCCCCATCTCCAGCAGACTCCCATGACTCTCACTCTTACTACTAATTATCTTTCACTTCAGGCCTTGCCGAACTCGAACTCAACAATAAGATGGGTGGTTTATCTCATCATGATTATAGACCGTTCGCAAATTCAAATAATGGCGCCAACCTAACCCTTAGCACCCACCATGGGTGCACTGGCCATTAATCTTACCAGGCAAATTATTGATCGTCCAGTTACTTTATAAGCTGCTTGGAAAGTCTCCTGCTGATTTAGCTTCTTCACTACATGTGACACACAACACTTTCCTCATTCTGTACCAAGCTACGGACTGCTCCTGCCAGGAGAGACAAAATTCAAAAATTTGGATCAGTCTTTTTTTAATTTTTTTTATTATATATTTGCATCAGAATGAGACATCAGTATAGCAATGAACATTAATAACAGAAACTACTCCATTGATCATGTACCTATACAATTTCCGGTTCTCCGCTTCACATTGCATAGTCGTAATACAGGTTGTCATTTCGATTAACAGTACCCTACCTCCCTCCCCACCCCTGAACCCACCCACAATAGGGAATGAGTTACTCAGATGCCGTTTACTAGTGCACGTATAATTAGATTACACAGTTGTTTATGTTGCGGGGAACAACAATTATACACCTTGATTATGCCTGAGGCCTCCCGAGCCATATCCCTCCCCCCCTTAGTAACCCACCCAGGCAACGGTATTCAATTAACAGACACACAGTGGAAGTTCATGGGCTAGGTTCCGGAGCAGTTATAGACTGTGGGGGTTCACATATATTTCCTCGGGATCCGTTCCATCTCCCCCAGATCCTAGACCATTTCCTGGGGCAACCCCTGTGAGTATAGACCTCTCTCTCCGCCATCATTGCCGTGTCCATGTCATTTTCCCATTGTGTCTGCGTAGGTACTATGCTAGATCCCCAATTCCGTGCAATATTCCGTTTCGCGATTGCTAACCCAAGTGTCGCCCAAGTTTGTAGCACTAGATTAAGGTCTGTAATGTTGTATCAGTCTTGAAGCAGACAACAGAATCACCTAAGCTGGATTTTTGGAGCAATCCACGTACACACAACTCAATCATACTATGGTTGCTTTTAGATCAGGGCTGGTGGTGCACTGGATAGACTACACCATGTGGTTGTAGTGCAGAGGGCAGCCGATGGCAATGTCTGTCAATGTACACACCACCAGTGAGAACATGTACAGCGATGTATATTGATAAACAGAAATAGAGTTTCTACACGGGATTGAACGTCATATTTTCTTTGAGAGTACATGCATTCCAAGAGGATCCAACCAGGCCTGCTGTTCCAGCCCTGCTGTCTCCTACCACCAGTGCTTAACGTGTGCCACAGCCTACCAGTGATGGGCACCAACACTCATTTTTGGGAACCTGGAATTAGTTTTCAATAACAGCCTTTGACCCGGATGGAAGACATAGAAAGGTAGAAAGGCGAGAACGACAGAGAAAGAAAAGTGTAGGAAAATAGCGATAGAGAGAGAAAGCAGTAATGAAAAAAGAACCTGCAGGAGGGACATAAAGATACAGGAAGTGTAGGGTGGTGAATGACATAGGCATGAAGAAGAAAAAATACTATGCAGCCTTATTTTCTGGCACACCCTGCATTTGGATGTGCTGGTGATGTGATCCTATGAAACATTTTGGGCCACCAATCAAATTAATAGAGATTAAGCCCTGCCTATGATGCCCACATATAATCTACAACACTCTGCTAGGATGTAAGGTTATTCCTGGTGTATTTAATAGCTCTAATGTGTATAACATATTTTGCTCAATGTAATGCAATTAAAATGTATTACTACTGGAATTATGAAAAACTGAAAAAGGGGATGGTCTCAAATGAAAACGTTATTGAAAAAATACCGATATCTGCTAACGTTCTTCAATTCATGATGCACCAATGAATTTGTAGGATGAGTAAAATCATAAGTGACTATTCTTTGTTCAGGAATGCAGTACTTCACTGATAATAAAAATGGGCAGGGTCCCAACGCTTTTCTAAGGGGGCAAACACTTGTCTCACCAATGGCGGGGTAGCCAATAATCTCGGTTCCACCATATGCTTCGTTCTTCACCTCCTCTCTCCTTATCACCTTCTTGTAGATTTTAGCTTCTTGCTTTCCCCCTCTGGTACTTTTTTTCTTTCGCTTACTACCTCTTTTCTTTTCTTTTTTCTCTCTCTCTCCCGGAGTTAAAGTCTGACTATGGAAACAATGTTGCTGTCCCTAAAATGACTGCGAGCACCTAACAACCACAATCACCAGCGCAAACTAAGCACTAAGGTATCAACATTATTTTATGACTGAGTTAGTAGGAAAACATCATTCGTGGCCCTAATGCTGTGTGGATTCGTGCTAAGGGGGTCTAGGAGAACAATATGTACTTTATATTACAATACTGGAGCAGAATACGCATTAATGGCTATATACAGTAAGGAAAGAGAAGCGTCTGACAATATATATTTTTTATTTTGTGAACAATAACGCATTTACCTTTATAATTGTGTCTTTCCCCTCACTGTTTGCATTTATGTGAAACTAAAAAGGTCACATACTCAATAGAATATCAAGTACCAGAATAATATCCTAAAACAAGCGAAAAAAACATAAATGGATGTAGTTTCAAAGTGAATGTGGTACGTCAATGATAGGCATCCCAAATGCAATCTGACATGTGCAAGCTACAGTCTCATCACGGATGGTTAGTTATAAAGTTGGCAAATTGGCTTAGTGTGTTATTAGCAAAATACCACTAAAAAATGTAAGACTGAGCATATTGTTGCTAAATTTAGAAGAAGCCAGTGGTGACTATGATCTGCAGTTCACAGCAGGCATTGTGACTAGATGGCATATGTGTGGGGGCAATAGCTATAATAACCGCATGGAAAGCATATTTCGACTTTTTGTGCAAGTATCTGTTCACATAGCCATGCTATCTTGAAATAAAGCTCTGGGGGTCAGTGCAATGCTAACTGTGTCATTCGGCGTGGACAGTCACCATCTGATTATTGTGAAGTGAATTGTCTACCTACGCTGCAGCAAGTAAATGCTGTAAATTTGTAGTGCTTTAAATATAACTTCTATTTATCGTGCATGCTTGAAAGTGGATGGCGCGTAATGGACAATTTCATGAACTTTCCTGCTAATCCATTGTGCTTTGCACGCGTGGGTTTGTATCCCATCCTCGTCGCCAAAATTATGTTGTGATATATGACAAGAGGCAGAGTAGTAACTTTGAAGATTCTTTATTAGTCTTAGTTGCAGGATGGTATCCAAATGTAAGAGCCCCACCACGAGCAGCTTGCCTGCTACTCAGCCCATACTCCAACTGCAACACCTCACCACACAGGCACACAAACATTCCAATCATCTCCATCACACGAACATTCCACCCCGAACACGCAAACTGGCTTAGTAGCTGTTATATCCTGCTTAGGTATTCATGTATCTACCATGTTATCTTGTCTCTGAGCTGCTCAGCCAGTGTGAGTGTGTGTGTGGAATGTTGATGAGCTGGAGATGAATGGGATGTTTGGGTGCCTGTGTGGTGAGGTGTGACAGTTGGAGTGTGGGCTGAGCAACAGACAGGTGGTGGGGCTCTTATTCTTGGATACCATCCTGCAACAAAGACTAATGAAGAATCTTCAAAGTTACTCCTCTGGAAATTGTTAGACATCACAAAATAATTTTCTACATCATTTTGGTGGCGATCTGGAGACAGATTCATGCGTACAACTGGTCTCAAGGAAGATCAATAGAAAAAGAAAAGAATATTGTGCTACTGGAGAAATTTGAAGAGGATACAGAAGCTGACATTCAAAAGTAGACTAAACTGGAACTAAAAGAGTCTGACCCTGAGTAATTCAGAAGAACATACAGGAAGCAAAACTTTAAAGGAATTTTAAGGAAACTTAAAGCAAGTTATACAAACTAAAGACAGATTGTCCGGCAGGCTTTCAGCGGGCTACATGTGAGTACATTGCAGTGTTT
The DNA here is from genome assembly GCF_964261635.1 of Lissotriton helveticus. NCBI lineage: Eukaryota > Metazoa > Chordata > Amphibia > Caudata > Salamandridae > Lissotriton > Lissotriton helveticus. Next base: position 569,184,822 of record NC_136071.1, on the reverse strand, counting down.
TACTTTAGCCAGGACTTTTTTTGATTGACCCCTTCCATGCGTCGGACGGCCGGCGGCCGGCCGACGTCACGGTGGGCGTGTGCGGAGGACGGCCGGGGGCCGTCTGAACCACGCCCATGCCATAAATCACCTGCACCGCGGCGGAATTTTCGCCGCGGTCAAGGGGTTAAACTTTAAAGTCACCGTTACAGTTGCGCGCGACATGCGCAAGGCTTGAATTCCACAAAGTTTCTCATACCACCAACTGTGACAATTCACAGTTTCAGCTCGACGACACAAGCTGCGCTGCACTGTTTGGTGCACGCATGCACCTGAAGCCATCTGGCACTTGTCATGTATGCATGCCGCCATTTTTGTTTTGTAATGCACGCGCGTTTTCATGATGTATTATGTACGCAATCCTTTGCCACCGCAGTACCCCAGGGATCATCACTTCAATCAACCAGAGGAACAAAGCAAAGGTCGAGGCTATAGATGTTGTTGTTCCAGAGGGTCCACTTAGGTTTGTTTCACGTGTACCCACTGCAGCAGCATTCGTGGCTTGCTCTCATTATACTTTGTCCAAAGGTACAGGTTGGTGTGTCAATGTCGATTTCCACTGCTTGATCACGCCTGCACGCTGGCTCCACACTACTCATGTGGTCAAAGAGTGCGATGCTTGATGCTCACAGCAGTGTACATTCTTTGATGGTGTTTGTTTCAGCCTACCACAAAACGTGTTATCAAACGTAATGCAGCCTTGGGTGAATGTCACATTGTTTTGGACATGACGTGCAAGTTGTGCAAATAGATGCAAGCTTTTAGTTTGCACTTGAGTGTTTGGGCAAATTAGGGTTGTCTTCTGACTGCAAAGCCAGTGTGACTTCTGAAATGGCCTCTTTTTAACATTCAAGTTTTCAACACTCAAGCTTTTAGGTCATGGCATGTTTGTTTCCTAAAGTGCATCATTGAAACAAGGCTTCTGTTACAATCCTTTTGGGGTCACTTAACTTGAGAGAATGACTCTGTATCTGGGGTGCACAAGTCGTGAGTGTGCCCAGAGTGTTTTTACTCGGGTGAGAGGTCGCTCACCGTTGAAGGGTTTTCTGGCATTTAAGTCATCATTTTGTAGTGTAGTTCCTATATTCCCAATAGGCTCTGCGCATTGGAATAATATATTCAGCAGTGGAGACGTAGGACTGAGGTCGACTAGGTCTCTACTGACTATATTAGACTTAAGTTTTGCCAGCTAGCTCAGAGGTCACTAGAAACTTTCTCGTAAAAACGAGGAGGAGTTTAACCTCCCTGGATAGACAAGAAGGGATTAGCTTCTGACAACCATATAACATGACAACTTTGCTCCCTCAGAATAAGAGTGTATCTCTAGAGTCGTGTGAAAACAATAGACAGCTATTTCACTCAGTCAAATGTGCATACTTAGTTTCACCAGAGTGCAGAGAAAAGAGAGACGGGCGTTTTCAATAAAAGGTGTTATTTATTGAGCAGTCTTCTTTCTCATACAAGAGAAATGAATTGCCACAATTGCAATACTCATAGTAAAGTAAAGTGCGTACAGTAAAAGGAGGATTAAGAAATAATACTGTAAAAGCATTGATATGGTTTCTTAGCCATAAGATACTTTAAAATAGATAAAATATATACATACTTATATACATTGACTAACGTACTCAACTGGTGCTTCTAAATACGCCTACCCCGGTGTACCTGACCTAAGCCTAATACGTGGGAAGGAGTAAGTAAGTAGCAGTTTAAGTTAAGTTGGTTTTTGCCAAGAATCTGAGTCAAGAATTCTCTCTAAGGTTTTAGTCAGCTCCGTACCTGGGTTAAGAGAAAGCAGGAGGTCTTGAATCTCTCTCTCAGGACTCGATATTCCAGTAACCCGCGAAGGTATATGGAAACACCGGAGCTGGATTTCTCGGCAGGAGAAAAGACAGCGTCTCTCTCAGTGCGTTAAAAGGGAGGGGCAGCGTCCGTGGGCTCTCGCATCAGCTGGGCTCTCGGGCAAGTAGATAGCTGCTCTGCTCCAAAACCACCACCGTGTGTTTGCTTAAGGCAACGTTGGTATATTTATACCTGAAAGGTGCCGGGTTTGACGTAAGGTTGGACATAAGACGTCAATAAAGATGTCACTAAGAACTGGCCATTCTTACAGTGCTCACAGGAGTTCTAGGACGAAATCAAAACAAAAGCAATGGGGAATTCCCAGGTTGCTGGAGGTTTGGTTTGTTTACAGAACTCGTTGTACTTTCTAGGAGCCTGGGGAAGTAGCCTTGCTTAATTTGGACAGCATGGGCTATGACTAAATATGGATATGATTATTATGCCTTTATAATGATATTATTCATTATAACCACATAAGAGCATAAATCAGGACTACCAAATTTAGGGTCCTAGATAGAACTACAACACCCACTCCATGATCTAATGTCCCTCATTACTTAAAACTAAGCAATAGTAAACATATAATGATGCATGTGTTTTCCAAGCCACCCCAAAATACATAAAGTTGCATATTGAAATGGTATAAGGTAATACACGAAAATGAGTAATGGTACTGTACGTTTTTCAAGCAGTGGTATCATTCAGTTAAAAATTGCATATATATATCAGCTGAATGAATTGCGAAAATTTACACATGAAATGGCTCTTAATACAGAAAAGAAGGTCGAGACCATTCCATCACATAATAATACAAATTCTGTACATATACTAGAGGCTGAGTTAAAATATTGTCTCTAGAGTTCCTAAAAATAGAAGCTCTGTTCTCTAAAAATAGTTCTACTTTAAGCTGAGTACATCTGCGAGAAAAAGGTAAATATTTTGGAAGTGGAAAAAAAAAAAAAATTCGCTTCAGGGGAAAAAATAGTTCCAAACTTTTTCAGTAGCTTCTGTTTATCAAAGCTGAAGGCCGAATTCAGAGTTCAGGGAAAGCTGTGTGCTCGTTGCTTAAAAAGTTATTCTTTCTGTTCAGGGGGGAACATCATTTCAGACAGACTCTCAAAAAATTGGTCTACGGCTTCAGGTGAAAGTTCGACCAAGTTTGAAAATGCCGCAACAGTGCAGTCGTGAGAATGATTGCTATCATCGATGTCAGGATCAGCAATGCTCACAGAAGGTCGTACCTGGGTGATGCTGCTATCACCTCGTACTTCACTGCCATCTAATCGTAGTGGTGAAGTCTCAACGAATGCCCGTCATCAGAATGGGTAGCCGCTGGGGACAACATGATGCATGAGCCGTTACAGGAGTAAGCAAAGTATCCGTATCCAATGGTCCTGCTGATGGTAGTGTAAGACAGACGTCCAACACGCATTCTTCTCCGCATAGCATACATCGAAGCACAGGTAAGATGCAATTCTGCCAGATGGGTCTGAATGAAAGAAACCAGGTCATATTCAGATCTCTTAGCCGGGCTAATCCAAGGACTTTAGTTATGCGGTCCCGATAGCGTATAGCTAGGATCGTTTCTTCCATCGTTGCCGGAGTCTTGTCTGTGACTTGGCTTGCCATATCGGAGCAGAAGGACCAAAAATAAAATGCCTGCTACGAGACCGAACAGAAGTGGTAGGCCGCCAAAGACAGAATGGACAAAATTAGGAAAAATGCCCAGAACTGTTTCGAAGGGTGTTAACAGTCCCGAATAAATTGTCTTAAATATATGTGGGATACCACTGGTATCTGACATATTTAGAATTTGGCCCCGTGCATTTCTACGAAATGCACGGGGCAATTTGTTGATAAAAGGGTATGTATCTCTGCCGTTGTCCTTGCAACTTGCAGATCATACGTTTCTTTTGATGACATTAAGGGCACAGTTGTCTGTAAAAGTACAGACTTTATTCTACTTAAAGTATCAATTCGAATAGAAGAGATATTCAAAGAAGGCCAAATTGTTGCCTCCGTATCTGGAGTGCTGTTTGGATACAATACTTGCATACAGCAAGTGACCATGGATCTCACGCTCACGAGATAGGCTTTTCCTGGCACCATGCCACTACAGCTGTGGTCCACTATTAGAATGTAACTCCCCTTAGAAAGTCGTCTAAAGAATGGCTCTATTTGTGTTGCAGGTGTGCCGCGCTGGTGACATGAAAGGTTATTTGACGTCCCCTCACAGGCCCCATGCAGGTTAATACCTTGACACAGAAGTATACCGCTTAGTGGTTGTTTACAATTTTTACCACTAAGAAATACATTCTGTTTCTTTTCACTGTAACATGTGTGTGTATAAGGTAATTTCCATGATGACTTGATGTACCCTTTACCCAACCTTTCATACTGGCCCGCTGGTATATACTCTTGGCAGTATTTAAATTGGAAAGTTGTTATCGGAATTGTGATTATTCCATGTATTATCCATTCAATGACAGGTCTTTCTGACATTGTCAATGGTAATCTCTCAAGTTTTTCAATGCTCAGAATCGTATAGTCTGCTCCTTTTTGTGCCAAACTGATTTGTGTATTAGTAAGGTTAAAGATAGAGAATAATGACGTTGTGTTGATTAAACGCCAGGGCACGTAGCCTGAACGCAGATTTTGCAACGTCCAGCCAAGCTGTACAATAGAACGTAATTGGGACTGACCGTGTTGTAACATTAGTAAGTCCTGCTCTATTATATCAATAGCAGAGGATACAATACTGTCCAGTGAATATATTCTGGAGGACAGAGTCATTAACCCATTGTCCACAACAGAAAATGATTTTTCTAAATTAATACGATCAATTTCTCGTATTTTTTCTGCTGTTTTAATTTGCATCACTTTCCAAGCTTCGTTGTATGCAGCGTATATACCGGCCGCTATGAAACGTTTTTGACGCTGTTTGCGTGGTCCCATTATGAAATCATGCAAGTCAGCACCGTCCTTAAGTAAAGTCAAGTGTTGCTTAATTTCAGCCAGTGTGGATTTCAGTAACCATTCGAGGCAGAGTTTCCCTACACTGTATGTACTATCCCTGGATGTTGTCTCTGGGAGTATCTTGGGTCTGGCCTGGTCATTTTTAACCCCTGTATTTTGTTCAGGAATCTATCTTGACAGTTATTTGTGTCTGTGGGTCAGATCAACCATTTTTTCCAATCAGGATGTGTTCTGTTTTGGTTAAAAATATGGGATACGTCTATCTCAACATCTGTAGTGCTATTACTGTCAGGTTTTGGCTTTGGAATAGACGGTTTGTTTAAGTCTTTTATCTTGGCTAGGCCAAGACAGGTTGTCTGTTGAATGGTATCATTCAAGAATATTATTTGTTCTGGGATCATGCAGGCTCTAAATAATGCTTCTAGACCTTGGACTTGCCAATCTTTGGTACCCCAGATGGTTTTTGTTTCAATGTTGTTTTTCCAGAAATCAAAACCAAATGTAATCATTTTTTCATAAAATGTTTCCGAATAGATCAATTTAGTATTTGTCAGCATTGTTTTTACCCCTGTCTTATTTAACAGTTTGAAATAAAACGTTTCTGCATCACTTGTGTTAAATCCTGAAAAATATGGGAATTTCCCGTAAAATGTTTTTGAACTACCTTTCGGAGGAGTAGCACAATGTTCCCATTGATTATAGTTAAAAACATTTCTAGGTTGAGCAGATTTATGCAAATAGTGATGTGCAAAGTGATTATAACAATACATTTCTTCATAATTTGATGAACCCTGTAAGTAATCATGTTCTGTACATTTTGCTGACATTACTAAATCTGACATCATATCATTAATACTTTCAAAGTCCCAATCATCAGAGAATGTACTCGGTTTTACAAAGTCACTTAATGAAACCTTGAACTGGTGTGGATATTTCAAGAGCTCGACCGGGCCATAGATTTCTTAATCTGTTTTGTCCCAAGCTACCCCACCGGGTATTGGATTGGCTGTGACATTCACTGATGATAGTTCTCTTTTCTCGATGTGAGATGACTTGTGTGGCTTTAGGACCAAGTTGATGTTCTGACTTGCTGTGTCCATTGTACTGTATTTTCCTTCAATGAAATTTCCCAAACAAAGAACCATGATGAGCCAAAGCAGGAGGAAAAGTACACCTAACACAATCCCAAATTCAATCCATGGAGCAATCAGATAGGTTCCTTTGAGTTGATTCAGAAGTTCAGTTACTTTGTCTTTAAAAGTTTTTGTTGCTGGCATTTCTTCAGGCTCGCTTGGATCTTCAGAAAAGTTATCGAAATTGATGAAGTAGCCAGATGCAGTTCTGTCAATTGTTGGAATTGCTTCCGAATTTTCATTTGCTTTTGGATTTTTCTTTGTTTCACTAGCATAGTCTGAGGCTACATCGTTGTAGACTGGTGTTTCTTGACGAACTGTTGCAATTTGGGTTTCAAGAGGCACTAGTTCCATGGCCTTGTTGCATAGTCCTTTTTTATTCACTGCAGGTTTATCAAATGTGATTAGTCTCTCAGTTTGAACCTCTTGTATTGTAGCAACTTTTGGTACTCTGCTACTTCTTGGGAGTCCACTGGGCCTACTACTTATTATTGGCCACATGATTGTGGTTTTACCAGGTCGATGGATACAACTCGGTTCTCCTTTTTACCAGCAAGGGGCGGTAGTACAACTGATCTTGTTCCGCTGATAGCTAAGACAGGTACTGCTTTTCTGTAAGAAGGCCCAAATTCCTTCTTCACCGCGATCTTTTCTCTGACCAGATCCCCAATCTTTGGAATCCAGGCAGGCCTTGCTGGGACAGGTAGTTTATCTTCAGTGGCTGTTGGCTGCTGTTTTAACTTTACGTTGCTCAGGCCTTTTCTTGTTTCATTTAAGTCCTGTAAAATAGCCAAACGATCTTTGATATCAAAGCATTTTTCTTCTACCACTGAAGTCTGACTATCTAAGTCCTGAATATGCATTCTAGTCCCGAACAGTAGTTCGTACGGACTGAAACCTTTTAGAGAATTTCTTGGCAGATTGTTAAGACTACGTTGGACACTTGTTAAATGTTGGACCCACCCATCACCCGAACCTAATACCCTCGCCGTTATAGATTGCTTTATGTCCCGTTTTTTTTTTCCACAGTCCCATTTCCCTTAGGATGGAAGGGACAAGAGTACCGCAATGCAATGCCCATGCTGGTCATGGCCTCCTTATAAGCTCGAGAGCTAAAAGCAGGACCCTGGTCAGAATGTAGCATGCCAATTGCGTATGTGCCGATACGGACTCGCAAATCTTTTATAACAGTTCTGGCGTCAGCCGAGCGCTGGTGTCTGCAATTTTAAGTGAATCTAGTCTTAAATGTTAATGGGACGCATTTCTGCGGATAGCCTTATGCTTTCTAAAAGAAGGGTCCTGGCATTACTCCAGCTGGTTCGCCACTGCGATCTCTGTTGCAGTTTTGACAGCCCATTTCAAATTTGTAGTTATGCAGGCTCATCCCCGGCCACCAGTATTCTGATTGTAATTCTTTCAGAGATTCCTTGATCTCCTGGTGCCTTACACCTAATCCCATATGTGCTTCTTGAATCAAGAAGATTCTCCTGTTCGTGTTTGGAATTACTCTATCCCCCACTCCAGGGTTTCGAGCAAAAGGAACGGAGTTTGCATCAATTATGTATGTATAATTGAGTGGATAGTTCACGGGTAATGCTGCACAGTCGCTTTTTGAAGACGTTTTTACCGCCAGCATGGTTTCCTCGTCTATGTATTTTTCTGAACGCTTTTTTGTGGCTACGGAAGCCGGATTAGTTGCTTCCGCTGTGGCTGTGTCAGCCAATGAATTCCCTGCAGCGTGAACGCCATCACGCTGATGACTCTTTTGTAGTTCTTTCTGTAAAAGAACTATTTGTTCCCAAAGCGTTTTATGCTTGACTGTGCCACCTTTTGCATCTTTGAAACCGTTTGAACCCAGTTCTGTAAGTATTCATTATAAGACTGAACGCAGTAATATGAATCGCACACTATTAGTGTCGGGAATTCGCGATCGGCAATATCGAGCGCCATTTTTAAAGCTAGTAGTTCAGTTCGTTGAGCTGAACTGTCTTTTACAAATTGAGACATAGTTACCAGTGGTCTCAATTTACCTCCATGCCACCGGCATTTAACAACCGCGCACGCAGCACTGTAAGCTTGCTTACCCCAAACTGCGGGTTGTGCTGATCCGTCTGTATATATTATACAGCCGTAGTGTTCTAGAGGCAGGATTTCGGTCGGCAGAGGACATTCATATTCATATTGTAGAAATTCCTGTGTTTTCAAATTAGGATCAAATTCGTATACTACGTCTGTTGCAGCAAGAGAATTAACCCATTGTATCCATCTCAGATGTAGTGCTTTAGCATTTGGAATGCTTGCTTTTGTTACCGCTTCTAGGGCTGGTACTGGTGTAACGATTATTATTCGTTTACCTTGTGCTAGGGCTCTTTCTTTTGCTACAGCAGTCTGAACCGCAGTTAGAATTTTTTCAGTAGAACTGAATTTCATTTCAGCTTGTGTGTACAAATGTGATTTGTAAGCTATTTGTACCGTTTCTCCCTCATTAGAGGTCAGGTACGTGAATCCGCATCTTCCTGGGATGACTCGGATTACAAGGTTGCGTGTGTTTTCGCGAGTTTGCAATTTTGTTTTAGCTAACATGTCTGTTTGCAATGATCTCAAAATGTCTGTGTGTTTCTGAGTCCAAGTGATTGGTTTGAAATCAGGTTTTATTAATTCATAGAGAGGTTTAACCCTCTCTGCATAATTTAGAATGTATGTTCTTCCAAAATTCAGGAAACCTAGTATTGATTGTAAGTTCTTCAGCGTTTTTGGTGCTTGGAGGAGAGCGCATTTCTCTAAGAAATTGTCCGCTAGGCTTTTGCCTTCACTCGATAATTCATATGCTAAAAACAGGACAGTTAGATTGGCAATTCGTGACTTTTTAAAGTTGAATTTGTAACCCTCAGCAGCAAACCCAAGTATTATGGTGTTTACCCTTTTCAAGTGAGTATCCAAGTCATCATCTGTGAGATAGATGTCATCGACATAAGATAATGCCTCATCATCATATGTAAATGTATTGCGACTAATTTTCTGTGACCCCATTATTGAGAAAGCGGTCAAATACCTGCTTTCAGGTGCAATGTTTTGACAAAAGAATCCATTAGAGATGTCTAATAATGTTTTGTATTTCTTGCGCACAATGTTATTCATTAGTGCTGCTCTGTGTGAGTTTTGTACTGCAAATGTTTTGCAACATGAGTTAAGGTGTCTGTAGTCCAAAACTAGACGGTATGAATCGTCTGGCTTGGAGACAGGAAAAAAACGATTGTTCATTTGAGAGGTACATGTTTCAATCACCCCTTGGTATTCAAGTTGATCTAAGATCTCCCTGACTTGCTTTTTAGCTTCTTGTTTAATTGGGTACTGCCTTTGTGCAGTTGGTTGACATTTTAACTGGATGTTGTGAGGAGGAGAGTCCTCATTCCATCCTACATGATTTTTGTATAATGCAGGAGCTTGAGCTACTGCCCATTTTCTTGCATATGTATATTTTCTATGAATTGGAATATGATTTGAGAAGGCAGGCATAATCATTTCTTCGCCATGAGGACACTCCCTGACAAACTCTGGTGGCCAGTCTTTCTCAGCTAAAAGGATGTCATAGCCCTTTGAAAGGTTATCCCAAAAGAGACCTTTTACTTTCCTGGTCTTATCTCTCTCTATACGTAGTGTTATTTTGTATATTTTATGAGGTTTGCTAACTCTGGTATCTGCAGTTTCCACTTGAATGTATTCATTCGTGTCCACTGTCTCCAGATGATTCATCAAGATCTTGCGAGCTATTGTCACTTCTGCTGCGCTGTCTAGCATTGTCTGTGCCCACTCTCCGTTTTTCAGTTGTGTCCTCAGTATCCTCGGCATGTTTAATTATTTTAATACTGGCTACCTTCTTTTTTGGAAATTGTAACTTTTTACTTTGTTGAGCAGGTTCCTTGTCTTTGGACTTGACGTGCTCTTCCCTGTGTTCTGACCGTCCCCTTCTTTCCGATTTCATTTTCTGCGAGGAAGTCTGAAAAGATCGAGAGGGACGTGTATCAATATCTTGATATCTATCAGGTTTTTTCAAATTATCCCTATTTCTAAGGTTGTATCTTTTCTCAGAGGGCTCCCTCTGGGGAGGCTTGTGTCCTTGGTCCGGAGATCTTTCTCTCCGCCGAGGAGACCTTCCTCTGGACTGGAATCTTTTTTCTTTGGGAGTGGATTGTTTATTTCCATCCGAGTTCTTTTTTGGAGTGTTTAGATTATTTTTAATAAATATCTTTTCAGGATTTTCAGTTAGTTGGGGTTTTACTGGTTTCCCACCCAAACTATCTCTACCTAGTTCTTCATAGGATTTTTCTATGATTCTGGCAAGTTCAAATGGCTGTTCTGCTATATCTGTTTCTTTCAATTTCTGGTGGATCGCCACGGATGCTGCTTCTCCTTTTATGTTGGCTAATAATATAGCCGAGACCTGCTTGAAGTCTTTCAGTAATTTCATACCCAGAGTTAAAGCAGGTTCTGGACCGTATTCATTTTGAATCTGTCTTAGCACATCTGGTATTACCGCCATGGACGGAACACCATGTGTTTTTGTGTAAATGGAAGCAAAGACTGTGCCCCAAGTGTCACAGTCCTCCACATGTGGTGTGATCCCCATTGGAAGACAGATAGTCAGAATTCTGTGTTTCTCAGTAGGGGTAGTATCCGGAAATACTGCCTCTATTTGAGTGATTTTTTGTGCTAACCAGAATGGAATTTGTTCCCGTTTTGCGGGTGTTTTACCAAGACAGGATTGTATGTTCTGTGGTGTTATTTTGTTTGTGTTCCCCTGATGAGGGGTCAGCTGTGGAATGTTAATTGCTGGTTGGACTGTTGTAGTCCGCATTACATATTGGACTAATTGTCTATGTATTTTAATCAGTTGTTTTAGCTGGGCTAAAAGTTCTGGTACTGACATTTTATCAATGTCTGGATGTGGTGTGTAGCTGGCTAGAACCGGCCATGTTGCTCCTGGTCTACCTAGTGGACCGAGCCTGGTGATGTGATTGTTATGTTTTAGGGCGCCATTAAACCAGAGCAGGTGCTCTTGGTAATTTAGTGTTATTTCCACCTCCTCAAAAGGGGTGTACTCTTCTGGAGGTTCCTCTATTTTGTAATAGTGGAAGTCGTGTGTGACAGCGTTTGCTGCTGGAAAGTTTATCCATGAATAGAATACCTCTGTCTGCCGATATTCATGGGCCTCTATCACGATGATGACTATACCACCTTGTGATGTCAGTCCGTTTTCTATAAGTTTAAGAGTTATAGTTTTTCTTATGTTGACCGGAATGAGTATAACACTCGGGTCATTGTCTTGGAGACTTGTGTCATCCGCTAGGAGTCGAGCTGCTATTCTAGCTGTCTCCCTTTCGTCTTCAATTTCTACCATTTTTACTGACAGAAAGGTTTTTTGTTGCAGATCAAGTTTCAAGGAAACAAAGATTAGGTGCACAATATTTTGGAACACTGTATCCTTCAACGTTGACTAAACCAAAAACTTTACATAGGAATCTCTTCCTACTAAGTTCCGGCGGATTTTAACCTTTTACCCACTCCAGACGTCTTTTGGAGTATATACGGGAAAAGGGTTCTGTGTGAAAAAGCACGACTGAGTTACTCTAACGTCTTGCGTTAGATTTATCACCTTACCAAACGTTGGGCGCCATGTAGTGTAGTTCCTATATTCCCAATAGGCTTTGCGCATTAGAATAATATATTCAGCAGTGTAGACGTAGGACTGAGGTCGACTAGGTCTCTACTGACTATATTAGACTTAAGTTTTGCCAGGTAGCTCAGAGGTCACTAGGAACTTTCTCGAATAAACGAGGAGGAGTTTAACCTCCCTGGATAGACAAGAAGGGATTAGATTCTGACAACCATATAACATGACAACTTTGCTCCCTCAGAATAAGAGTGTATCTCTAGAGTCGTGTGAAAACAATAGACAGCTATTTCACTCAGTCAAGTGTGCATACTTAGTTTCACCAGAGTGCAGAGAAAAGAGAGACGGGCGTTTTCAATAAAAGGTGTTATTTATTGAGCAGTCTTCTTTCTCATACAAGAAAAATGAATTGCCACAATTGCAATACTCATAGTAAATTAAAGTGCGTACAGTAAAAGGAGCATTAAGAAATAATACTGTAAAAGCATTGCTATGGTTTCTTAGCCATAAGATACTTTAAAATAGATAAAATATATACATACTTATATACATTGACTAACGTACTCAACTGGTGCTTCTAAATACGCCTACCCCGGTGTACCTGACCTAAGCCTAATACATGGGAAGGAGTAAGTAAGTAGCAGTTTTAGTTAAGTTGGTTTTTGCCAAGAATCTGAGTCAAGAATTCTCTCTAAGGTTTTAGTCAGCTCCGTACCTGGGTTAATAGAAAGCAGGAGGTCTTGTATCTCTCTCTCAGGACTCGATATCCCAGTAACCCGCAAAGGTATCTGGAAACACCGGAGCTGGATTTCTCAGCAGGAGAAAAGACAGCGTCTCTCTCAGTGCATCAAAAGGGAGGGGCAGCGTCCGTGGGCTCTCGCATCAGCTGGGCTCTCGGGCAAGTAGATAGCTGCTCTGCTCCAAAACCACCACCGTGTGTTTGCTTAAGGCAACGTTGGTATATTTATACCTGAAAGGTGCCGGGTTTGACGTAAGGTTGGACATAAGACGTCAATAAAGATGTCACTAAGAACTGGCCGTTCTTACAGTGCTCACAGGAGTTCTAGGACGAAATCAAAACAAAAGCAATGGGGAATTCCCAGGTTGCTGGAGGTTTGGTTTGTTTACAGAACTCGTTGTACTTTCTAGGAGCCTGGGGAAGTAGCCTTGATTAATTTGGACAGCATGGGCTATGACTAAATATGGATATGATTCTTATGCCTTTATATGGATATTATTCATTATAACCACATAAGGGCATAAATCAGGACTATCGAATTTAGGGTCCTAGAAAGAACTACAACAATTTAAGTCATCGCTCTTTACTTTTGCTTGATTTACAGTTGATTTTGGAGTATTGTTCATTACTTGCATAATTGCTACATGTGTTTTATGTCAAAGCTTATGGAGGTACACCAAGTCGAGAACTCTATATTCTACAGACGGTGTTACATGAGGCGACGTTGTGTGATTTTAGTGGTCATGAATTACTTTTGCATATTTGAAGTTCTTGCTGTGCTTATGGTGTGTTTCAGTTTGCTTTACACCTTGTGCTACATTTTCTATTTGGAATGTTACACACACTTACGTGGGGGATTTGTTGTATTGGTGGAGTTTGTCTGTATTTACAGTGCACATTACACTCCCTTACATGAGGGACGGGAATTCGTTTTAGTCCCATTTTTACACTGTACATCACAAACCCTTACACAAGGGATTTCAATATGGATTAAAGTCCCATTTCTACTGTGTTCTGACCCTCACATAAAGGTGGCTAAATGGGTGTCAGTCCCATGTACACAATTTTCATTAAAAACCCTACACAAGGGCTGTCTTTGGATGTATGACGGTACAACGCGGTATAAAACACCGCAGACCATCGCATCGCAGGTTTTACAACGCAAGTTGTTACAACGACTTGCGTTGGAGGGCGCTGGACTTAGGAGTAGTATAATTTACTATTCCAACTCCGGTCTACATACAGTAGGGAAGGTGTTGGATAGTAAATTATACTATTCCTTGTCCTAGAGCGCCCTCCAGCGCAAGCCGTGGTAAAGACTTGCGTTGTGAAACCCGCGTTGTAATGGCACTGCGATGTCATTACTGCGTTGTAAAGGATGTTCCCAGCTGTCTTTATGGGTTGTAGTCCTGTTTCTGCAATTTATAGACCCTTAAATGAGGGGTGTCAAATGGGTTTTAGTCTCATTTTCACAGTTTAGATTTCACTCTTACATGTGGAATTTCTGTATCGGGTGTATTTCTCCTGTCTTTACATTTTGCTTTTGTTCCTGTTGCTTTAGAGATAGAATTTTGGGAGTGCCTGTCACCCATGGCTACTTGTTACAATTGTTTGCCCTGTTTTGGGATGTATGGCCAGGTGTTTCACACCCATGTCTCCTGTGTTACGTGTCTTTGTGTGTATCAGTTCTTCATTAAGTGCTTTTGAGTTTTTCCTAGTCAGCTGTTTTGTTTCTTGTGAAGTTCCAGATAACGTTCCTACATTTTATTCTGTTTTTTATAATTGTGTAGGATGGGTGACATTTTGTGTGTATCTATTTATTCTCTGCTTTCTTTACTGTTCAGTTCCTCCTGAGATATGTTATTTTTGCCTTGCATCTCTGGTTTCTGAACTATTTGTGAATAGTTGCTTCCAGCTTGTATCTTAGTTTTAGTTTTTGTGTAACACGGGGAGGATATTTTATATCTTGCTTAGGTATTCATGTATCTTCCCAGTTATCTTGGCTCCCAGCTGCTCAGCCAGTGTGAGTGTTCTGTGCGGAACTAATGCATCGCCAGCTGTGTGCCACATGCCCGATGCTGGACTTCGCATCCCAAGTCCCGTCGATGCAATCCTTGATGATGACACAAAAAGATCTTGCACCGCAGCCTTGCCGCGTCTTGGAACTAACGCATCGTTTCGCATGTGCCACACATCTTCGAAAGACATCCATGAAACGCTCTACAACCCAGGATTTAAGGTATTTTGTTCTGCAGACATAAGTGAGTCCCTATAGCTGACCTGCACGCCATCGTGGTCAGAATGAACTTGTAACTTTTTAACGTTCCCGCGCGACCAGATCGCCACAGTTTGTGCTTTGTGTTTTTAGCACTATTTCATAAATATTTAAAATGGAATATCTCTAATTCTGCTAATTGGATTTTTGTAGTTTTTATCTTGTTCTATTTATTAAAAACGACTCTATTGTTGTAACTCTGTTGTGGTTTTCTTTTGTGGTGTTGTTTGTACTGTGTTACTGTTTCAACTGTTGCACAAATACTTCACACATTGCCTCTAAGTTAAGCCTGTCTGTTTTTACCGAGCTACCAAGGGAGTGAGCAGGGTGAGCACAGGTGAATTTGGGTTTGCTTGTGCCCTGAGGACTGTATGTAGTACGCCCCTATCTGTGTAGCTTTCAGATGAAGCAACATTACCATCTGACAAACACTAGGGGCCTTTGGAAGCTCTCACAACATAACCTGTTTTCTAGCAGCAAAACCGACTGCATGGCATGATTGCATCTCATAATACAAACCAGACATCATCCTGTACCATCCTGTGCCACTGAGGATAAAGGGCCCAATTCACGAAGGGACTTACGACTCGTAAAGTCATGAGTGCAGAGTTTCCACACTTTTGGTGGAATCTCTGCACTCGGTGCGGAATCTCTGCACTGAGCACTGCAATTTGGAGATTCCGCCCGAGCATGGCCATTCTACACTTGTAACTTTACAAGTCATAAGTCCCTTTGTGAATCGGGTCCAAAGTGCTTTAAGAGGTTTACTTGAAAACGTCATTGAACATATTTGCAAGCTCAATGTAACTGTTTTTCAGTGGGGGGGGGAGACGGGCCCAATGAATGAATTGTAAGAGTAATAGTTTCTGTATCCTTTTTTAAATTGTACATTACTGTCATTTTTATCTGTACATTACTGTCATTGTTATCCGTACTTTTATGGCCTTAATATAAAATGCTGAATAAAGAATTTTGATGATGATGATGAACTGTTTTTCACTATTTTCAATGCACTTATTTAGGCTGACATAGAGCTGTGAACATTAATTTTTATTTTTAAAACAATTTGCATAAATAATTAAACTATCTATTGTGTTGTAAGACAGCTGTTGGTGTATAGTGTGCAATACTTCTGTGCCAACGCTTCTCAAAAGCAAGAATGCTAAATAAAGAGAGAGGTGTAGCACATGCTTGTCATCACCATTGGAACAAGACACAATATTTATGAAATGATAACTCAGAGCTCAATGCCGTGGTAAAAACGTGCTGCGTTGCTGCTACATGGCGGGATACGAACACTTTATTTTAAAACTTCGAAATAACTTCTGTAGCCATGGTCCTTGAAAAATACGTATTGAAGACATCATCTACCAACCTGGTCTTTCAGTGGCTATTTTCAAATATTTAGATACTTTCGAGCTATAGCAGAGAAATAGGTGAAATTGAAAGGAAGTCCTCAAACGTTTAAACGGATGTACAACTGGTAATTGAAAAGTAAAAAAAAAATCTAAGATCCATTCTAATGCAGTTAGTTTACAAAATGAGAAGTGGAACGTGTTAGTCTACTGCCTAGATGCATCAAACAGAATTGCATTCGCAAACGGTGCGAATCGCAATTTTCGGCCGTTTGCGAATGCAATTGACTAATTTGGAATGCATCATGCATTTCGCAATTTTAGGAATTGCAACCATGTTGCGATTTCTAAAATTGCGATTGCATTTAAGAAATCGCAATTTGAGATTTCTTAAATGAAATGTATGATCATTTTTGAATTGCGAATTCGCAATTTGGAAGGGGTAAAATAGCATGAAATTGAACTTCATGCTAATTTACAGTAAACTATCAAATATGCACAAATTGCATTTTTGGAAGTTTAAATTTACACACACACATGCCCTTAGGGCATGTGTGTGTGTAAATTGCATTTAAAGTTACATTTCAGGGGTGCAGGAAGGGGTTGTTTGGACCCCCTGCACCCTTGAAATTGCATTCACATTTTGCGAATCGCAATTTGAAATTCGCAAAATGTGATTGCCTTCCCATTCATTCCTATGGGCCTTTTGGCCCATAGGAATCAATGGGAAGGGTTTTCCTTAATTGCGATTCGCAAATTGTGAATCGCAATTAAGGAAAAATACCGAATCGCAAAAATAAATGCGAATTGTTCATGCATTGCCGTTTGCGATTTCTAAATTGCGATTCCTTAATTTTCGCAATTTAGGAATCGCAAACGGCAACAATGATGCATCTACCCATATGTTTCTAGTGCATCGCAAACACTGGCTCAGTTTCTTTAAACTATGTTACACTTCGTAATTGTAGAGTAAAATGAACACAGGCACCACATTGTAATCTAACTTGTAAAACAGTTTCATTTTCCGCGTAGGGATGTCAACTATGATTGAAAATGAAAACAGCCACACTCCACATTCCATGAATGAACTGACAATGTGGTATTTTGACGGAGGGTACAGTCTAAAGACTGGAGAGGACCTATTGGTCCAGGAGGTAAGGGGGCCGAGTTTACGAAGTTTATAGGTAGGTGGTATATGAGCCATGGACGTCATTTAGGGATGCCAGGAGATGCATCTGCGACCCCTGGCATGCCCCCTGAGACCCCTGGCAGTGCCTTTGCGACCCTTGGACTTGGAGGTGGCAACACAGGGGCAGCTCAT
Organism: Lissotriton helveticus; assembly: GCF_964261635.1. Lineage (NCBI taxonomy): Eukaryota > Metazoa > Chordata > Amphibia > Caudata > Salamandridae > Lissotriton > Lissotriton helveticus. The sequence goes on along the minus strand of NC_136071.1, from coordinate 569,167,471 downwards.
CCTTATGGACATCGGTTGGGGCTCAACTGTCCTTGTTTTCTATTTTTTTATTACACTAATAGTGAATATGACCTTATTCGCATTGGTGTAATAAAAAAACGAAGTAAAAATAGCTGGATCATGACCTTCCTTGGCAGCTGAGGTAAGTAAAAAAAACACCTTTTAAATGTGTGTTGCGTTGGCGAATGCAGGTTTGAGTGTGTTTATGTGAGAGAGTGTGTATATGTGTGAATATGTATGCATGTGTTAGCAGAGGGGGTGTATGTGTAAGTATATGTGTGTGTGTGTGAAAGTGAAGGTGAAGGTGAAGGTCAGAGAACATATGATGTCACTTTCGCTACCAAGGCATTTTAGTAAATTGACGTCCATGATAGGAGGGGTGTCTCCTTTAGGGTAAGGTATGTGCTCATCCTCCCACTTCCTTCCCAGTAGTAATGGTTGAGCGGTCAGGAAGCTGTGGAAGGCTTGACATGGTCACCAACGTGCAAAGGGGTGGTTTGTTGTGGTATATTCTCTCTGATGAGCAGGTGATACGTGTAATTGCAGGTTTAGGGATTGATTGGTTGTAGGCAACAAGAAGGTTGTTTATTCCACTGGATGGGTGGATCCACTCAGGGGGGCAGGGTTAATGTAACCGAAAAACAGAGGTTATTTGGGGAATTCCTGGTAGAATTCATGTAAGGGTCGAAGGGAACTTGATTACAAGTTGTTTTGTACTGATGGAGAGTTTGCACATACTAGACCATGCTTTATAATCCCTTTTTTTTGCTGCTAAAACTGAACGTTTTACTGAGGATGAATTCCGGATTTTATCAAGTACCTGAACTAGCTGCTACCTATTGCTTCTTGTACATTTTTGTATCTCTTAGGATATGCCTTGCCACTTTATTCCACTTTATTCTGTGTGCTGCAAATGTGGAATGAGTCTTGTTAGGTTTAATTTCTTTTTGTAGCAATCTGTATGCATTTTTAAGTGGACTTCATATGAATCCAAATCTTAATAAATGTTTGAATTGAATTGATGGAGAGTGGTCTTTAGGAACAGGGGTATGTCTTGCTTTGATGTATTGCTGTGTAAAGTGAGGCCTTAATGCTAATTTGTAAGACTTTGGCCAAGTGTTATACTTATTGTTAATACACCTGTCTCATTAAAGCAGCATCTCTCACACGTAAAGTAATAAGGTAACTTGAATTGTGTCGTCTCGGCATACAGGCTCTCTTTCCCATGTACTAGAATAAAAATGAAGAGGCTTTAGCCAATACACTGGTCATTTGGCATGTTATCCGTTCTTAAATGAAAAAGGAACAGAACAAATGTGGCTAAATGAAATGAATATGACACCTGTTTTGTATTGTATGACACCTGTCTTTGCAATCTCTTGTTTCTGTTTATGTAAAACCCAAAAGCACCATTGATATATGATGAATGAATGAATATGAAATTTATAGAGCGCTAACTTTGCCCAAGGGCGTCAAGGCGCTAACAGCATAACAACATGCAGGCAAGTGAAGCACACTTAGACCAGCATCTAAGGGACAGCCAGGTCTTTAACAACTTTCTAAAAAGCTGGAGGAGAGTTCCATAATTTAGCAGCAGCAATTGAAAAGGATCTCCTGCCCCATCTCATCCTTTTAAACCTAGGAACCATAAGAAGATGCTTACTTGCTGACCTAAGATTCCTAGTAGGGACATAGTGATGAAATAATGCTTTAATGGCATCAGGACCCAGGCCATAATAAGCATCATGAGTGAGACAGAGGGTTTTGAACATAATCCTATGATCAATCAAGAGCCAGTGCAAAGAAAGAAGAGAGGCCGAAGCTGAATGATGTTTGGGCAGATCAGTCACCAGACTGGCAGCAGCATTTTGCACCAGCTGCAGGCAGCACAACTGTCCCTTGTTACTGCCCAGATAGAGGGCATTACAATAATCCAATCTGGACAGTATTAAAGCCATGACAACTTGTTTGCGTGCTGCGAGCGAGAGAAACTGCGAGATCTTCCTTATAAGCCTTATTAGCCCGAAGCAGGTAGCCACTGTCCTACTAATCTGTAGATTCAGGGACAAAAAATTGTCCAACAGGACTCACAGATTTTTTCCAAGGGAGACGGGGCATGGGCAAGTGCCCAAAGATTCGGGCCACCACTCCCCGGACCAGATGTTCGCCTTGTCCCCAAAAATAAGTACCTCCGTCTTCTCGCCATTCAATTTAAGATAGTTTTGAACCATCCATGATGAGACACACTTTGCATTTAGTTTTTAAAATTGCAAGCAGTGTCACTGATGTTATGGGTGATGGACACCATGATCTGCATGTCATCCGCATCTGACAACACTTCCAGACCGAAAGATGTTACCTGAGGCACACCGCATGAAAGGGGGGTTGGTTCAGAGTAGAAATCGCCCAATTGCACTGTTTGGGTCCGCTCACTAAGGAAGGAGGCGAGAAGTCCTAGAGCCGAGCCTCCAACACCTATCTCTGTCAGATCCCAGCTGGGCGCCTACAGTACAGCGCAATGCTATACGATAGACTGCCTACACTTTTCATTGAGGAAAAAACTACATTACCCAGAGGCCTCGGCTGAGGCTACATCAGTCCGGGTGACACGCATCCTGTTGCGTGTTATTCCGTTTCCTGCTATTCGTTTTGGAGGAAGGAGGTCGCGTCTTGCTGCTGGCTGAGGGACTCGTCCTGGACGGCTGCTGTGATACAATCAGCGTGTCAGGTAGGAGCGGCCCCTCGCCGCTAACATCCCCGTCATTGAGCGGAGCGCTGTGGGGATCCACGCGTTGCCGTTTGTTGTGGAAACGCGCAGTGAAGGAACTGCAGCGTTTGCCTTTTGTTTTTGGACTTTCAGAGGAGCGGAGCGGAGTGGTAGGGCGCCACACGTTGCCGTGTCTTCTATCTTGTGTTTTCTATTATGGCCATACTTGTGTGCTACTCTTGAAGTAGGCGGTGCGTGGTGGCGGTCGCAGCTCCATGCAGCCAGTACAAGCGCTTGTATGTTTTGTTCTTTGTTTATGGGACAATCAGTCTCAAAGTACTCGAGGAGCGCTGTGGCGGTCGCAGCTACGCGTTGCCATAAGGAGTAGAAACGACTAGGAGGTTGTGTTGTTTCATAGTGGAACATTTCTGCTTTCTATTCAAGAACCTTTATTATTTACTTTGCTCTCTTTCTTTATTGGTACCTGGGGACTGCCTGGTGTTCAAAGGGTACTTTTCTCGAGGGAGCGGAGTGCAGGGGTTCTTGCTTCCCACGCATTACCGTGTCCTGGATGTAGACATTTACACAGCTGCATTGTTCTCTCTCAATTATGTTCTTCTTTCATGGTGGCGAAATCCACACGGAATCCCTTATTGTGCAGGCATAGGCTGTGATCAAGGTATAGAGGAGGGTTCTGTCTGGGTATGAGTGTGTTAGTATATGAGAACTGATTGAGGCTAACCTATGTGTGTTCCCTATAGGTCTCAAGCTTGTATACCTAAAGGGAGAACAGAGAAACAACCAGTAGAAAAGTCCTGCCTTTTCCCCACAGGTATTCAGTCTACTTATCAGTACATTAGATGTTACGGTGTTGCACGATAGGTGATCTTACCCCTGTATGTTCTGTCGTTTCAGGTACATCCCTTTCCCAGCTGTTCCCTTCCTTCCCTTCCCTGTTTATTATTTTACTTTCCCCTCACCTAATGGCTCAAATCCTCTGTTGACTCAATATCAGAGTGTTTGTGACGTTTGGAGGTGGGCTTTATATTCATCACTCGGATCCTGTGGAGCGTACCTGACAGAATTACACGCCCACGAATTCAGCTACACCCGATCCGGGTGAGGACTATATGGCTACCTTAGAGGATGTGCTTCAGGCGTTGGTGTTGGTGCAGCAAGAACTTGCTGCTTCCAAGGCTGAGGCCTCTGCCCTGAAAGAAAAGGTGGACAGATTGAGTAGGAACCCCTTCGATGCCTCTCCCTCACAGATTCAGGTTACGGTTCCTCCTCCTATCCCCCTTGCCAGCCCAGAGAGGTATTCAGGGGACCCGGCAAAGACCCAGATATTTCTGACTCAAATCATGATGCATTTTTCGTGCAAACCGGCCTCTTTCCCGACCAACCATTCCAGAGTGGCTTTCGCCATTTCATATCTGATTGGGGATGCGGCTAATTGGGCAGTACCATTGGTGCGCAACGATGACCCTATACTGAACAACTGGTCGGCGTTTAGGGCCGAATTCGAGCGAGTGTTCGATCGCCGGGCTACAACCTTCAGCGCAGATCGTGAGTTACTGACACTCAGACAGGGAAAGAGAGACCTGATATCCTATATGACAGATTTTAATCGGCTGATAGCGGAAACTGCTTGGCCAGAGGAGAAAAGAATGTCCCTATTCTATCAGGGGTTGAGGGATGGCCTCAAGGATGTTATTGCCCAAATAGATCCCCAGCCAACTACCTGCACAGACATGATAAACTTGACCTTACGTCTGGATAGCAGAATGAGCGATAGAGGGAGTGATCGGAGAAGATGGGATAGGGGGTTTCTTGGGTCTGAAGCTAGCCCCCGAAGAGCGATTACGGCTCCTGAATCAGGTTCCGAACCCATGGAGATAGGGGCAGTCAAGGCCCCGTTATCCAAAGAAGAAAAGGAACATAGGCGGGCCTTGGACCTCTGCCTCTATTGCGGTAAAAAAGGCCACTATGTTAGGGACTGCCCTACCAAGCCCAAAACCAGTGGTGCGTGGAACCGCAGCAAACGGTTGGCAGTCACGGCGTTGGGGGCAGTGGACAAAGGAGGTAAGGCGGACTCTTCCTTCGATGCCAGTACTCCCCCCTATCAGATTCCTTCGTTAACAGTCATGACACTGTTAGAAACTGAAACGCATATACTCCTGCCCATGTGCTTAGAGAGTCATTGTCAGAGTCACCAAGTGAGGGTCATGATAGATTCCGGGGCCACGGGGAACTTCATCGATAGCGGGTTGGTAACAGCACTGGCCTTGGAGAGAGTGCCAAGAGACGTCCCGGAGGACGTGTTGGCGGTGGACGGAAAGCCACTAAAGTCAGGAAAGATCACTGAACAAACCGATTCTTTGGTATTGTCAGTTGATATCCCGGGAGGTAATCACAGGGAAGTGGTAACTTTGAACATCATTGAGGCACCCCAATACGAGGTCATTTTGGGTATGCCCTGGTTAAGTCATCACAATCCTACTATCGATTGGAGGTCCAAGGAGGTCCGGTTTGCATCCGAGGAATGTAGGGAGCATCTGGTTCCCGCATGTTTGACGACCGCAGCGGTGTCCTATCTGCCTTTGGTGGTTGCCACTGCTGCCGAGAAAGTGGTGGTTTTACCTTCGCAATATAAGGCATATGAGGAGGTGTTCAGCGAAAGCATGGCGGAACAACTGCCTCCTCATCGGCCTTATGATTGCCGGATAGACTTAGTGGATGGGGCCACTCTGCCTTCTTGTCGTGTGTATGCCCTCTCGGTTCCTGAGACAGCACACTTGAAGGAGTATCTTGACCACTATGTGGATATCGGGTTTATCCGTCCCTCTAGATCCCCTGCTGCCTCCCCCATGTTTTTCATAAAAAAAGCTAATGGCGAGTTAAGAGCGTGTGTTGATTACAGGGTGTTAAACAAGAACGCCGTCAGGAACAGATACCCCTTACCCCTCATTACTGTACTACTGGATCAGGTGAAGGATGCTCGGATATATACACGGCTTGATTTGAGAGGTGCCTATCACCTGGTCCGGGTAAGAGAAGGCGATGAATGGAAGACTGCATTCAAAACCCGTTATGGCCTTTTTGAGTATACTGTAATGCCGTTTGGGCTGTGCAACGCCCCGGCGGCATTTCAGTATTTCCTGAACGATGTTTTGAAAGAATTCGTGGATGTCTGTGCTGTTGTGTACATAGACGACATCCTCATCTATTCGGACAACACCATACAACATCACGCACATGTATCCCACGTCTTGCAGAGATTGGGTGAGAACAAGTTATACTGTAAATTGTCCAAGTGTGAATTCAGTGTGACTGAAGTGGAGTTCTTGGGGGTGGTATTGAGTCATGCTGGATTACAGATGTCCGACAGAAAAGTGAAGGCGGTGCAGGACTGGCCGATTCCGACGAGCATGAAGGAAGTACAGAGCTTCTTAGGGTTCTCAAATTACTACCGCCGATTCATAGCACAATTCTCTCAGGTGGCTGCTCCTCTGTCTAGGTTGCTAAGAAAAGGGGTCCCTTTTCGATGGACAGAGGACACCGACAGAGCCTTTCAGACCCTGAAAGACGCGTTTACTTCTGCTCCTATATTGGCACACCCTAAACCTGAACATCCTTTCATCGTTGAAGCTGACGCTTCGGATGATGCTGTAGGGGCCATTTTGTCTCAAAGGAATCACCTCACGGGCCAATTACATCCAGTGGCATATCTTTCAAAGAAGCTTAGCCTGGCAGAAAGGAACTACACCATAGCGGAGAAAGAACTGCTGGCTATCAAAAAGGCATTTCAGGAATGGCGCCAGCACCTGTGGGGTGCTGCGTTTCCTGTTACTGTTTATTCCGACCACCGAAACCTGCAGTATATGAAGACTGCTCGCAACCTCACGCAGAGACAAATGAGGTGGATGCTCTTTTTTTCGGAATATGACTTTGTGATCACTTTTCGTCCTGGGGCTGACAACAGAAAGGCTGATACCCTATCTCGACAACAACAAGGGGGGGTGTCAACAGAGACTGCAAGGCTGGAACCCATCGTGGAACCCGGAAAGGTGTTGTGTGTGATACATGCTGATTCGTTCTTGGATCGTGTTAGTCGAGCAAAGACCCCAGGGGAATGGGTCGTGTGGGCTACCCAGGGGAGTGGCCGCACCCTTAAAAAAGGCCTCCCTTTTCAAAACACGAAGCTGTTCCTCCCAAGCGAAGCGCTCAAAAAGACTGCCTTTGGATGGTGTCACGATTCCCACTTGGTGGGACACCAAGGGGTGTGTAAGACAGTTCAGTTGTTACAAAGGTACTTTTGGTGGGACACGATCAAAAAGGATGTCATTGCTTGGGTAAGATCGTGCAGTGTCTGCGCCATGGCAAAAACAGAGACTGGAAAAAAGAAAGGGTTGTTGTGTCCACTTCCTACCCCCAACAGACCATGGCAACACATCAGCATTGACTTTGTAACTGGTTTACCTCCGGATCAGGGTATGACCGCCATCCTAGTGGTGGTAGACAGCCTCTCCAAACTAGGACATTTCATCCCTTGCGTAAATTTGCCTGCAGCAGGACAGACAGCCCAGCTACTGATGACCAACGTCATCAGGCTACATGGGATACCTGAGGTCATTGTATCAGACCGGGGTCCGCAATTTATCGCCAGGTTTTGGAGGTTTTGGTGTCAGGCTCTGGGTATTCGCTCCTCTCTGTCTACCAGCTTCCATCTGCAAACAGATGGACAAACGGAGAGGTTGAACCAAACCCTCAAAAAATATCTCCGGTGCTATGCTGCAGATGCTCATGACTCATGGGTCTCGTTATTATGGATGGCTGAGGTGGCCTATAATAACGCCTGGCATTGTTCTTTGGGGGTGTCTCCGTTTTGTGCAACGTATGGGTATGATGCTAAAATCCTTCCCCTTACCCTTCCTAGTGGTATAGCAGATCAGCCTTCGGTTTTGAGCCAGATGAGGAAGATCCAGGCAGTGCACAAGAAAATCAGGTCCCATCTGATTAAGGCAAAGAAGGAATACAAAAAGCACGAAGACAGACACCGAAGACAAGGACCAACATACGCAGTGGGTGACAGGGTGTGGCTTTCGACCAGGAACATCAGGTTCAAACTCCGCAGCATCTTCCACCCTAAGTACATTGGGCCGTATGTGGTGGTGAAAAAGCTCAGTTCGGTGGCATACAAATTGAAACTGCCTGGTTCGCTTCGTATCCACCCGGTATTCCACTGTAATTTGCTGAAACCAGCGTTCTCGGAAAGGCGCAGGGCGCCTCCTCCGGTTTTGTGTGATGGGGGTTTCGAATATGTGGTGCGGAGCATCAAGGACTCCAAGTACAGGAGGGGGGTGCTTTGGTACCTGGTGTCGTGGAAGGGATATTCCGTAGAGGACGATTCCTGGGAACCGGAGTCCAACATCCACGCTCCGGTGGCTATCCGTTCCTACCACAGACGGTTCCCTCTGCGCCCTGGTCCTAGTAGGCGCTAGTAGGGAGGGCATACTGTCAGATCCCAGCTGGGCGCCTACAGTACAGCGCAATGCTATACGATAGACTGCCTACACTTTTCATAGAGGAAAAAACTACATTACCCAGAGGCCTCGGCTGAGGCTACATCAGTCCGGGTGACACGCATCCTGTTGCGTGTTATTCCGTTTCCTGCTATTCGTTTTGGAGGAAGGAGGTCGCGTCTTGCTGCTGGCTGAGGGGCTCGTCCTGGACGGCTGCTGTGATACAATCAGCGTGTCAGGTAGGAGCGGCCCCTCGCCGCTAACATCCCCGTCATTGAGCGGAGCGCTGTGGGGATCCACGCGTTGCCGTTTGTTGTGGAAACGCGCAGTGAAGGAACTGCAGCGTTTGCCTTTTGTTTTTGGACTTTCAGAGGAGCGGAGCGGAGTGGTAGGGCGCCACACGTTGCCGTGTCTTCTATCTTGTGTTTTCTATTATGGCCATACTTGTGTGCTACTCTTGAAGTAGGCGGTGCGTGGTGGCGGTCGCAGCTCCATGCAGCCAGTACAAGCGCTTGTATGTTTTGTTCTTTGTTTATGGGACAATCAGTCTCAAAGTACTCGAGGAGCGCTGTGGCGGTCGCAGCTACGCGTTGCCATAAGGAGTAGAAACGACTAGGAGGTTGTGTTGTTTCATAGTGGAACATTTCTGCTTTCTATTCAAGAACCTTTATTATTTACTTTGCTCTCTTTCTTTATTGGTACCTGGGGACTGCCTGGTGTTCAAAGGGTACTTTTCTCGAGGGAGCGGAGTGCAGTGGTTCTTGCTTCCCACGCATTACCGTGTCCTGGATGTAGACATTTACACAGCTGCATTGTTCTCTCTCAATTATGTTCTTCTTTCATGGTGGCGAAATCCACACGGAATCCCTTATTGTGCAGGCATAGGCTGTGATCAAGGTATAGAGGAGGGTTCTGTCTGGGTATGAGTGTGTTAGTATATGAGAACTGATTGAGGCTAACCTATGTGTGTTCCCTATAGGTCTCAAGCTTGTATACCTAAAGTGAGAACAGAGAAACAACCAGTAGAAAAGTCCTGCCTTTTCCCCACAGGTATTCAGTCTACTTATCAGTACATTAGATGTTACGGTGTTGCACGATAGGTGATCTTACCCCTGTATGTTCTGTCGTTTCAGGTACATCCCTTTCCCAGCTGTTCCCTTCCTTCCCTTCCCTGTTTATTATTTTACTTTTCCCCTCACCTAATGGCTCAAATCCTCTGTTGACTCAATATCAGAGTGTTTGTGACGTTTGGAGGTGGGCTTTATATTCATCACTCGGATCCTGTGGAGCGTACCTGACAATCTCCCTGAGTCGTTCCACAAGTCTCAGTGGGAAAAGGGTATCAAAAGCTGCAATGGGATCGAGTAGGATCAGCAAGGTGGTTTGACCTGCATCCACCTGTGTACGGATGTTATCAAACACAGCGGTGAGCGCATTTTCAGTGCTGTGCGCTGCTTCTGAACCCGTGTTGAGAACCATCAAGGATTTGGTGGTCCCTCAGGTAAGCACTCAGATGGAAATTCAGATGGGATTCTAGGATCTTTGCTGGAACCAGCAGGAGGGAGATGGGTCGATAATTTTTCAATTCCATCGGGTCCAAAGATGGCTTTTTTAAAAGTGGCCTAACTACTGCCGCCTTCCAAGCCAAGGAAATTGCCCCTCCGAGATGGCTAAATTAAGGACAGTGGTAAGATGCAGTAAAATAGCACCTTTTGCACTTTTTAGGACTTTCAGGGGGCAAGAGTCCATTGGAGACCCAGACTTAATTCCTTCTTCTAATAAGTGGTCTGTAATCTTTGGTGACAAACTCAGGAAGGAAAGTAAGCTGGGGGTCACGTTATTGCTGGAAGTTTCCACTGGATACATTTCAGACTGGGCATCTGGGATCCTTATTAAGGTTTAAGGTTTCCAGCTGGACATACATGTCTATAATCTTAGTGCAAAAGAAAGCTGAAAGCCTGTCCCAGAGCTCCTGTGAAGCCTCCACAGGGTCAGTAATTGCAGGAGAAATAAGGGAATTAACAGTATTAAAGAGCTCTTTGGAGGATTTAATAGACTCAGAGATTTTAACAAAGAACCTTCCCATCTCCTCCAAAATAGCTGCTTTATATACTTTCAAGCATTGTTTATGCAAGTCACTGCCTGACGATGTTACCCTCAATGCGCCATAGTCTTTCCTGCCTCCTACATTCCTGTCTGAGCTTACACAGTCTATCAGAAAACCAAGGCGCTGAGGGCCTTTTCGTTGCTGAATAATGACATTTTATAGGAGCTAAAGTATCCAAAACTTCTACTAACTTTTTTGATAGCTCAACTGCAGCTAAATTAGCACTTAGAAAATGAATATGAAAATTTCTCAAAGCATTTGCAAAGTCCTCATTACTGATCAGCTTAAGATTCAGTTTGCCAATCATTTTCATATTATCAAGTCACATGTTCACAGAGGCCGAAACCCTTAAACTAAAGGGAATGGCAAAATGGTCTGACCAAGCTAGTGGAAGGGGCTTTCCCACCCTAATACGGTGATCGTTAGAGAAAATCCCGGCTAGGATATAGCGCGCCGTATGAGAAGTAGATGTGACCAGTTGTGAGACGCCACATCCATTAAAATTTTCCAAAAGGATTTGAGTATTTTGACTTGCATGATTCTCTAAGTGAAAATTAAAATCACCAAGAAGTGTAAAATGAATTCTTTACAGATAAGGCTCCAGAAGATTACAAAAATCCTGACTAAGGATGCCCTAGGCCCAGGTTGACGATAACAGAGCACTCCAGAAACGTTTTCAGTGGGATGACTGTTTATAGAGAAATATAGAGCCTGGTACTGATCGATAGGTGATGTGAGTGGTTCAGAGCGACAGGTAAAAATGTCCCTGGACAAAATGCCTCGTCCCCCCCTCGCCTACCTACTCTATCAAATCTTGTGAGGCAATATCCCTCAGGGATAGCCTCTACAAGGTCAGGGTCTGAACAATCATTAGCCCAATCCAGATTTCATTGTAAAACTAAATCTTTAAAAGCAACATTGTTTTTGATCAGGGATCTAACATTGATAAGGAACCCCTGAACTAACTTCTCAGTAGTGGAGGGAGTACCAATGGCCTTGGTAATGACCGGGCTCTCCTCTCCGCCCAATATAGTTCTAAAGTCACAAAACGAACAGGGAGAAAATCCTTTTATGGTAAGAGTATCAGGGTCTATGGTATGTTTGCAATGGGCCTTAACCTTGCAGAGTCCCAACAATTCATCTCTAGTGTACCTTTAGCCTACATTAATACCTGACAGAGTAGATCCAGCACCCCTAGCACCTGGTGTGGACTTGGCGTGGACGGGTGCGGACTGAAGAACCGGGTATTAGAACCCAGCGGCGCCAGGGGAAACGCCCGATGTCTCAGAGTTCACCTGTCTTGGCATACAGAGACTCGGGATACTTCTTGGTGACGTCAAAGATCAAATTTATTGGCTGCAGCCAGTAACAGAGATCCTCAACTTTACAAAGCAAGCCATCCCTTTTTATACAAAAAATTGTGCTTCAGGCAGACATTCCTTATTTACAGTTTGACCACTCACATGTTTCCACGACAAAAGCAGGAGCATGATGACAAGCCCATTTTTCAGTTTGTCCAGCCCAAAATTAATCATTAAACAAACCCATAATAAACATTCTTCTTTTGGACAAGTTGGAGACAAACCCATAATAAAAGACCTCAACCCAAATCGTAAATAGGCCATAAAAGAAGGAACAGAAACAGATGAGAAGCAAGATAGAAGGGTGTGTGCATGTACCATAAACTCAGCAATGTCCTGCTCTTTGATCTCTATCTTGACCAGCTAAAGGGCAAGAACTGGTTTGGCAAGGTCAGTTTCCGGCAGCAGGGTCAGTTCACTTCAGGTCAAACAGGAGTCAGTAAAAACTCAAGCTAAGGTGTACGTGTCCCAGAGACTTGTTCAGCCACAGTCTTAGGCCTATGTGAGGGCAACCACAAAATGGCTGCCATGCACAAAATGGAACCCAAGGGTTTCAGAACGAAATCGTCAAATACACAGTGAATCCATCAATGTAACATGACGGAAACACTCATGCTTGCTGAGCTCACTGTTTACGGTTCGCTGTTACCAAAATCGTAACAGAACCACGACCATTACGACCCAGGGTCAGAATTCACGGAACCTCAGACCCTCCTTTTGCCCTTACATAGGCAATGACCTAAACTCACGTCAATCTGAATCCAGGTCTATACTCATCAGATCATCAAGATGTTGCTGTAGCATCATCCTATTACTTAGCACATCTCTTGATACAGGTCTCCTTGCACACGAGGTGGCACAAAGGCTACATATAGCAGGAGCACACTGTACACAAAGACAGAACAGGAAAAGGATAGCTAATACCACCCCACTGACCATCAGAATCTTCCATCCCCAAGTGGATAACAATCCCCAAAAGCATCCCATCAACGACCAATCTCCTTTGTCCACATGCACAGACTCGGGAGATCTTATGTAGCTTTGAAATGGCTTGGTACACTGTCGGAGCGTTGTCTGGAATAAAAACGCAGCAGCTCGATTGAATACATTTACATACCCCTCCTCTATCTGCAAGTATGACATCTAACGCAACCCTGTTCTGAAGAGTCATAAGGCGATGCGACTGGAGCTCAGCAGTCAAGTTGCTAAGGGCACCTGCAGTTTCAACTATGGTGGCCTCAACCACTCTCGTCAATTGCCGTATGTTCCTGCTGTTAACCATAGGTCCCCAAAACGGCAGAAAACCCTTCAGAAAATCTCCCAATTCTTGTTCTGCAGTATCTTCCTTACTGAAGACACCTCTAACAACTCTCGTCTTGTGGTAATCTGCCGCAGCTGTATAAGTAGGAGGCAACAGGAACGAGACAAAACATGTGCCCGAGAAATCAGGGGGCAACCATGTGTATGCTCTATTGTAACAGACGAAATAGGTACCCTTAGCTGCTAGGAACGATGGGGAAGTCTGGGACGCAAAAACATACGTCTCAGTGCAGATACTCTTCCCTAACTGAGCTCTCGGATTCTTACCATTACCTTGCAGACAAAAATGACCCTGATGGGGTACAATCCAAATCGGAGAGGATCTTTTCGCTTGCTGGTTCTTACTCAGACTAGCTCCATATCCGGTCACGTTCCATCCAATATACGCTAGTGTCTCATCTCTCGGGATAGTCTTATAGGAACTAGCTCCTTCAATCATATCGACTATTCCCTTAACTAGAGCACTATTCTTTGGATTGTCTTTCACAGAACGTAGGGGGTAGACTTCACGAGCATAGATGAACATCGTTCTGTATGCCCACACAGAACCATTGTAGCTGAATGTCAGGACCAGGTAAGGAATACCTTTATCAGTAGTATGGGGCATAAGGCCACACACCCAACAATTTGTCGTGTTCACTACTAGCTGGTGTTGGTGTAGAAGCTGAACAAAGGAGTTATTAACGAATTCCAATCTCCTAATGGACTCATGTTCAGGCAGAGGATGAAAAGAATGCGAAGAAACAGTAGAAGAAGGTATGGGTTGTGTAGTGGGTGCAAACGTCACTTGAAAAGAGAATATAATATATCCCATCAAGAACATCATCAAGCTAAGTAACATAAAAAGACATAATATCAAAAAACACTTTCTACTCATAATTCGGCACATTTTGCTCTTAAAACTCATTTCTTCAACAGGTCTCTCCACCTCGAAAAACTCCATCCTCTAACCGTGCTGCTCGCGGCGGTTGGGTGTTCCGTGCTAAGGAATGCATCTGTCAGTCCAGGGAACGCCCTAGGACCAACCAGAACCGTCGACCTTATGTCTTCGGCTTGCACTCCCAAGTCTTTACACCGCGACCCTACAGCAGAACCCGGATGGCGGTTCAAAAAACAAAAATCAGTCAAAACAGTTTCTCAGATGGGAGAGCTGAATTTTTCAAAAGTAGCAAAGAAAATAATTTTTACTTTATTTGTCCCACGATTCTTGGTCGCAAATTATAACGGCCTTTATCAGGCAATGTCTGATCACGAAACAAGAGTTCAGGCTCAGTAGTGTCCAGTCGAACTGACGGTGGCACAGCTTCTTGCAGAAGATCGTCGCTTTCACGCTCAGAACTTGTCCCAATTAAACGTGCATTGCTAAAAGGCAGAAAACAAGGCACAGTGTCAGTTTCTGAATCAGGAATACCCTCCTGGACCCACCGGTCGTACGGCAGAGGCAAAGGAGCCCTATTACAATGTACGCCGTGGATCCAGTTTTTCTTTCCTTGCACTCGCACTGCAGATCGCGTAGACAATAGCACCAAGTAGGGACCGGTCCAGCGGGGCTGATCGTTCTTTGTCCGCTGAAAGTTCTTCACTAGGACCCATGAGCCAGGATCCATGGCATGTCCTGAATCTTCAGAAGCCTGAGGCAATGTATCATGAACCTGTTGGTGTAAGACACGCAATTTAGTCGTCAATTTGTACAGGTAATCAAGCAGTACAGGGTGTTCGATCTCGCTGAATTTTGTCAGCCTCGGCACTCCCCATATGTTAGCCGGGCGACCAAAAATGATCTTGTATGGACTAAGTCCCACTCGAGAATGTACAGTCATCCTAGTTGACAGAAGTGCTAATGGCAAAGCATCAGGCCATTTAAGACCAGAGCTCGCCTGTATCTTGGCAAGTTTTAACTTGCCATTATAGCACTCCACTAGACCAGCTGATTGGGGGTGATTTGCAGCGTGAAATATTTGCCGAATTCCTAAACCATCACACACTCTCTTCATCACTTGACCCACAAATTCACTCCCATTGTCACTCCAGACCATCCTCGGTAAACCGTACCTAGGGAAAAACTCCTTATCAAGGGCTTTAGCTGTGGACAAGGCAGTATTATCTTTCAGGGGATATGCTTCTACCCATCTTGAAAAGGCACAAACAACCACGAGTACATACTTCAAATTGTAGCACCTCTCCATGTGGATGAAATCTAGCTGCAAAACCTCGAACGGATACGTTGGAGGCGCAAAATGACCAGCTGGAGTTGGGGTTCCCTTGCCAGGATTGTACATCAGACAAACCATACAATTCTTGACCACATTCTCTGCACACTTAGGAATTCCAGCATTTTGCCATACTAAAGCCAACAACTTACAAATCCCTATCGTACTGATATGAGCCATTCCATGCGCCATTGTAACCACTGCAAGCACGTACGCATCGGGTAACAACCATCGCTGATGCTCTGACAACTCAACCCAACAACCATTCGAATCCAATTTACCCGTACTCTCTCTCCATACGCTCAACTCTTTCTCTGTAGCTTCAGCTTGAATTGACTTCACACTTTCTATCGTATCTTCACACATTCCTCTATCCGGAACCCATCTCGCCGGACCCGCAACATACATTCGACTCATCACATCCCTTGCCGTTTCTTTCGCAACTTCATCTGCAAACGTATTACCACGACCAACGTCATCGGTAACCTTCTTATGTGCACTGCATTTCACGATCGCAACTTGCAACGGCAAAGTAAGTGATTCAAGAAGCTCATTTACCAACTGACCATTCTGAATCTTAGCTCCATGCGAAGTCAGAAACCCACGCTCTTTCCACAATCGTCCAAAACTATGAGCCACACCAAACGCACACTGGCTATCAGTGTACACAGTCACTCGTTTCCCTTTTGACAACACACACGCTCTTGTCAATGCAATCAACTCTGCTGCTTTTCGCTGAGTTATGTGGGATACGTGTAGCTTCAACAATTGTGTGCAAAGTCGTAACAGCATATGCCGCAGTCGTATCACCATTCGAAAGCTTGAAGCACGAACCATCTACTCATAAGGTACCATCACACTTTGAAAGAGGAGTGTCCCTAAGGTCTATTCTCCCTTTCGTTTCCTCCTCTGTCCTAAGAAAGCAATCATGCTGTTCAGAAACATCTGTCTCCACTGAAATCGGCAACAACGTAGCTGGATTCAACGTGTTGCATCTCTTTATATGCACATGACTCGCTAAGAGTGTCAACTCATAACCTGACAATCGAGCACTAGTTAAGTGCTGTGTCTTCGTCCTGTTTAACAATGAATCCACTGCATGTGGAACCATTACAATCAACGTATTATCCATCACCAAGCCAGCAGACTGTCGAATAGAGACAGCCGCTGCCGCTGTGGCTCTCAAACACCTCGGCAACGCTCTAGCTACCGGATCCAAAGTCGACGAGAAATACGCACATGGACGTTGCATATCGCCGAAATGTTGTGTCAAAACTGACAATGCACATCCCTCTCTCTCGTGGACATAGAGTGTGAAAGGCTTACTGTAGTCGGGAGTACCCAACACAGGAGCCGAACACAACGCATCACGCAATTCTGAAAAACTCTTCTGGCATTCGTCAGTCCAAGGAATAGGATACAGAGTATCCTTAACAGTAAGAGCTATCAAAGGTTTCGCAAGAAGTGAAAAATTTGGAATCCACTGTCTACAATACGATGTAATACCCAGGAAAGCACGCACTTCTCTCTGAGTAGTTGGCACACTCATTTTCGCAATTGCTTGGATTCGTTCTGGGGTCAATCTTTTTCCCTCCTTCGATAAGAGATGACCTAAGTAGGTCACTTCTTGTCGACAATACTTCAGCTTTGAAAGAGACACCTTATGATGGAAGTCAGACAAATGACTCAACAACGACAAAGTAGCTTCTTTACAAATCTCTTCATTGTCAGCAGCAACTAACAAATCGTCGACATACTGAACAAGAGCAGCACCATCAGATAAGACAATCGTATCAAGCTGTGTTTTCAAAGCCTGACTATAGATTGATGGACTCTCACAATAGCCTTGAGGAGCGCGCTTGAACCGGAAGCTTCGACCTCCTAAAGAGAAGCCGAAAATATCTCTACTCTCCTCGGCAATCGGGATGCTGAAGAAAGCATTCTTCAAATCAATCACCGAAAACCAATTGGCTGAAGCTGGAATCATGGTCAGTAAGGCAGTAATATCTGGAACAACAGGAAATTGCGGAACTACAATCTTATTCACCTCGCGAAGATCGATCACAAACCTATATACAGGCGGTTGTGAAGAATTAGTATGTTTCAGAACAGGCAAAACCGGACTATTGCACACATTAGCTCTCGTTTTTCAATCACATCTTTCTCAGTCAGGTCATGAATGATCGCTAGCAATGCTCTTTCACCATCACTAGAGATCCTATATTGGGGAATACGTGGCATTCGAACATTTGCTTTCAGCGTCACAACATATGGCGGTATCTCCAAAAGACCCACATCATTAGGACCAGTAGCCCTAAGAATATCAGGAAGAGAAGACAATTTGGCTGGGAGTCGGTCTTTCGACAAATACATCGGAGAGATCACTCTCTTACCTAATGTAAGTTGTACTCCCGAAGGAGAACATTGTAGTGTCGCATACAATCTTTTCAATAGATCCAATCCCAACAAATTCTCACCACAACCTGTCGTCAAAACAAGGGGTGCTTCGAACTCACAAGGTCCAACAGAAAGAGACAAAGGACTAGAAATCGGGTTTCTAATTGGGGCGCCAGAAAATCCTACTGAAACATTCGTCAAGCCAGACAAAGGTGCGCCAGGGAGTTTAGAGTGCATAATAGAACTATTCGCAGCACCAGTATCCAACAGAAAAGGCTCTGACACACCTGATGTAATCACTTCAACATAAGGTCCACTCTGATCTACTGGAACTGAAACAACTCCCTCTCTTTGTCTATGGCTGTCCTAGCAATCATTACCGTCCATATTTTCACCTTCGACATAGTAGTCATCAGCATAGTACTGAGTCGTCCTACCAGACGCACCATTTTGCTGATCAAAACAATTCATTGAATTTTGTGGAGGAAAGGAACGCGCATTCTGGGGGAACACACCACGTCCCCTACCTCTAGAAGCTTGCTGAACACCTCGACCCCTCACCAGAAACACCATTTGCGCGATGTAACAGAACCGGGCAACTATTTTTAAAATGGCCCTCTTCTTTACAATATGCACACTGATTAAGGCCTACAGGAAAACGCGGTTGAGGAGGCTCAAACCTTTGCGAGTTTCTCTGAAACTGCTGAGGCTGCTGATAATCACGTTGGCTACTACGAGGCGGATATGCTTGCTGCAAAAGAACCTTTGTTTTCAACTCTTTAGTCTTCTTGTCTGCTCTATCCTTCTCATCCTTATCCCTATTTCCGTAGTACTGTGCAGTAGCCAATATCTGTTGTGATGAGGAAACAGCCCAAAAACTCTCTGAATCCTTCAATTTAGTACACAACTCGGGAAGTAAGTTATGCACAAACTTATCAACAAACAACCGTTGACCACCTTCCGTACTCATGTCTTGACCACTATGGTCAATAAACGTTTCTTCAAACCTAGTGAAGAAATCAAACACACTTTCATCTTTCTTCTGCTTACATGCAGACAAATTGTCCCAGTTTACTCGTATAGCAGGCATTAAAGTCTTCATATAAGTAACAATCCTACCAGGAAGTTCTGCAACTAGAGGCTCAGGTTTAGCACCACCAACTTGTCGACCATCCGCAGCACCAATATTAACCCAGGTATCACCTAACTCTTGCGCATGATCCGTGTGACGAATCAATCCCCATAAAGGCTGTGGAACCACATTTCCAAACAACATGTCTATATCAGCTAGATTCATAATACATGAGTCTGCAGTCTGTGATAATTCCTTATAATACCCTGCAGGATTTTTACGGGGGTCAGGCAAAGTCTGCTTAAGAGCCAAAACTTCAGCTCGCTTCCACGGAACATGTACCCAGACACGTTGAAAATGGGCTGGTGCAGCTACAATACCAGCATTAACATTGGCCTGAACGGCCTCTTTCCACACCGGAGGAACCTCCCTCATTGGATATTGTCGCACTTTCCTCCTAACAGAAGGATCAGGCTCAAACAACGGCTGAGAAGGAGACTTACTCCTAAACGACAACAATGTCGCAACTGCTCTCTCAACATCGAGACCCACTATAGTTCCCTTCGCAAACTCGGACTGTACACGGAATAACTCAGGCGGAGTCTGTCCCAATTCACCATCTTCCCATTCTTCATGAAGGAAAGTACACATTTCATCAAAAACATACCTCTGCTTCGGTGCTTCCCATTGACGGAAGACATCCATAACAGATTCTAAATCATATCTCAAAGTATTAGTAACCCATTTACGTGCCAAATGATCCAGTACTGTCCGCTCGTCGGGACCAGGCAATTGGCTAAGTAATTGTTTACGCTCTGAAACAGGGGTCATACCTAGTGACCCAAAGAGAGGGGAAAGGAGACCAATAACGGTATCAGTCATCCTCTGTTGAACAGAAGGAGAAGTTGACAGAAGTACAGGAGACAAGGCAGACTGAGAGGAAACCAATATAGGAGCGGTAGCAGAAGAAGTAGCAAGAACAGGAGACAAAGTCGTAAGAATTGGAGACGGAGCAGGTAGCAAAGTCGGCGGCCCTTGAGAAGGCTGCGCCAGAGGAATAGGAGCCAACTGAAGAGGAGCTGGCGGCTGTGCAATAACCGGAGGCAAAGCAACCGGAGGTTGCGCAACTAAAGGTTGCGGAGGTGCTGTAGCACTTTGCACATAAGGGGGTGGCGACCTCAGCAAATGGGACATCAAAGGATCCTTCTCAAGTTCCTTCGTCGCATCTTGCTGATGAGGTGGCAAAGCTGGATAACACTTATCAATTGCCATTTTACGTTGCCTGTGCAACTGCTCACTCGCTTGTTCTTCTTCATTATCTTTAAACTGTATAGCAGCTTGCATTATCGAAATACCCTTCTCTCTGATATTTCTCTTCGCTAATTTAAATTCTTTCTGTTTGGCTTCCTTTCGCCAGAGGCGGAAAGAGTCAAACATCGCCGGCCGGGCTTTCTTCTTGAAGAGTTTAACTTCTAAATTATCTATAATCTCCGTGTCATAACTACCATATTGGGGCCACTTTAGGACACCGTCCTTTCTAGTGTAGCGAATCCACACTTCATTATACGTGATGGGGCCCACGCCATGTTTCAAATAGAGCTCATAGGTTGGAGTTCCAATCGGAGGAACCGGACACGAATCCTCCAATCGGGAATCCCTATTACAACCACAACAAAATAACTTTCCAAGTCTGCTAAGACCAGGCATCTTCGCTCACTAGTCTAGCTTCAAACTTCAAGAGAATATCGAATAAGATAGTCTCGTGAATACACGAGTCCCTCGGCTTTGGAGCTTGCAAGTCCCAAATCAAAGATCCCCAGGATACCCACAAACTAAGGACTGGGAGACGCTCCACTCATACTTAACTGAGGTATCGATCCCGTCACCAGAAGACCCGTCTATCGTCTCGCTTTACAAATCATCTAAGGGCTCCAAGACAGGGCGACAGTAAGGGCAGCAGTCCTTCGTAGCCGTCGGAAAGCGGGGAACCTCGCAGCACGGACTTTCGGACCACGACGACATACAGGGGTCGATGAAGTGGCAGGCCTTCCTCCAGAATTTTCACACGAAGCTCCTCACGATCTTCAGTCTTGGACCGGTACCGCTGAAGTCGCCCCGTGTTGGGCGCCAATTGAAGAACCGGGTTTTAGAACCCAGCGGCGCCAGGGGAAACGCCCGATGTCTCAGAGTTCACCTGTCTTGGCATACAGAGACTCGGGATACTTCTTGGTGACGTCAAAGATCAAATTTATTGGCTGCAGCCGGTAACAGAGATCCTAGAAGTACAACACGGTGTATGTTCTCAGGAGACTGCTCAACTTTACAAAGCAAGCCATCCCTTTTTATACAACAAATTGTGCTTCAGGCAGACATTCCTTATTTACAGTTTGACCACTCACATATTTCCACGACAGGAGCATGATGACAAGCCCATTTTTCAGTTTTTCCAGCCCAAAATTAATCATCAAACAAACCCATAATAAACATTCTTCTTTTGGACAAGTTGGAGACAAACCCATAATAAAAGACCTCAACCCAAATCGTAAATAGGCCATAAAAGAAGGAACAGAAACAGATGAGAAGCAAGATAGAAGGGTGTGTGCATGTACCATAAACTCAGCAATGTCCTGCTCTTTGATCTCTATCTTGACCAGCTAAAGGGCAAGAACTGGTTTGGCAAGGTCAGTTTCCGGCAGCAGGGTCAGTTCACTTCAGGTCAAACAGGAGTCAGTAAAAACTCAAGCTAAGGTGTACGTGTCCCAGAGACTTGTTCAGCCACAGTCTTAGGCCTATGTGAGGGCAACCACAAAATGGCTGCCATGCACAAAATGGAACCCAAGGGTTTCAGAACGAAATCGTCAAATACACAGTGAATCCATCAATGTAACATGACTGAAACACTCATGCTTGCTGAGCTCACTGTTTACGGTTCGCTGTTACCAAAATCGTAACAGAACCACGACCATTACGACCCAGGGTCAGAATTCACGGAACCTCAGGACGGGCTTGCCTTTGGTGCGCCTTCTGCGTGCCAGCGGAGCACCAGCTGCGCGGCAGGCAGAGTATGCTCTTTTTATAAGTTTTGCGCACTAGAGCGCTACCCCACCTGTTCCCGCCCCTGCCAGCCGACAGAGGAGCAATTGAGCCTCCTGTACCCTCCTCAGCAAACGGTAACAACCGCGGTGGAACGGGGTATGAGGCTGGGGCCCTAAAGCAGGAGACTGCTCACGTTCATGTAAGTGGAGTATTTAAAAACTAATAATGTGCAAAGGAGCAGAATGAATTATTTAAAACAACAGCAGCATAAATTAAAAAAAAGTTAGCAGCAAAGAACCCCCAAGCAAAGCAAATCCAGGAGTGCTAAACTGTTTACATGCGTCCGCTGAGCGGCAGGCAGGCATGCTCTTTTTATAGGTTTTGCGCACTAGAGCGCTAACCCACCTGTCCCCGCCCCTCTCCAGCTGACAGAGCAATGGAGCCTCCTGCACCCTCCACAGCAAACGGTAACAACCGCGTGAGGTACGAGGCGGGACCCTGAAGCAGGAGACTGCTTGCGTTCACTTAAGTGCAGTATTTAAAAACTAATATTGGTCAAAGGAGCAGAATGAATTATTTAAAAGAACAGCAGCATACATTTTAAAAAGCTAGCAGGAACGAACCCCCAAGCAAAGCAAATCCAGGAGGGCTAAACTGTCAACTGACTGACATGCATACACATGATGTGGTCTGGGGCTAAGCTGGCAACTTAAATCCTGTAGGCCGGGTACCAAATCTGGCATCAGCAGA
The DNA here is from genome assembly GCF_964261635.1 of Lissotriton helveticus. Taxonomy (NCBI): domain Eukaryota; kingdom Metazoa; phylum Chordata; class Amphibia; order Caudata; family Salamandridae; genus Lissotriton; species Lissotriton helveticus. Next base: position 569,144,989 of record NC_136071.1, on the reverse strand, counting down.
ATGTAAACCATTTGATCCCGATCAGAGTGCTCAGTTTCACAGAGTCTACAATGTGTAAATATTTAAATGAATTGCAATTAAACAATGTGGATATTAAAATTCATTGAAGTGAAGTACAGCACCTTGTTGCTCCCAAAAAAACTTAATAATAAGTGCAGGGTCAGATAAACGCAGCACTGGCTCATTCTTAGGGGCCTGACTCCCTTTTTTCCAAACATTAATCAATCAATCAATCAATCAATCAATCAATCAGGGAATTGTGGAGTGCGCTACTCACCCGTGAAGGTCTCAGGGCGGTGGGGGCGGGGGGAGGTGCAGCTCTGAGCAGTCGAAGAGCCAGGTCTTGAGGGTCTTCCTGAAGATGTCCACAGCAGGGGCACGTCTCATGTTGATCAGGAGCTTTTTCAAGGTCTTTGCCACGAGGTAGGAGAAGGCTCTTTCACCCGTTCTGTCACTGCGGATGCGAGGAGTTTCGGCGAGGGCGAGGTAAGCGGATCGGAGGTTTCTCTTGGGTGCATGGAAGGAGATTCTGGGGTCTGGTGTTGTGGAGGCATCTGTAGGCATTGGTGAGTATCTTGAAGGTTAATCTGTTCTCGACGGTAAGCCAGTGGAGGTCTCGCCGATGCTGGGTGATGTGTTTGTGTTGAGGGATGCCGAGGATGAGTCTGGCTGCCGTGTTCTTTATGATCTGAAGCTTGCGTTGCAGGGATTTGTTGATCCCGGCGTAGAGGGTATTTCCGTAATCCAGTCTGCTGGTTATGAGTGCATGGGTGATGGTCTTTCTTGATTCGGTGGGGATCCATTTGAAGGTCTTGCGAAGGATGCGGAGGGTGTTGAAGCAGGTAGAGGTGATGGATTTGATCTGTCGGGTCCTTTTGAGGTACGAGTCGAGAATGATGCCGAGGTTCAGGGCGTGGTCCATGAGGTTCGGGGGCTACAGAGGGCAGTGGGCCACCAGGTGTTGTCCCATGCAGATAGGGAGGGTCCGAGAATGAGGGCTTCTGTCTTCTCCAAGTTAAGTTTCAGGCAGCTGCTGCTCATCCAGGAAGCAATGTCCTTCATTCCTTCCTGGAAGCTCATTCTGGTGGTGAGGGGGTCCTTAGTGAGAGAGAGGATGAGCTGAGTGTCATCGGCATAGGATACTATGCTGAGTCCATGCTATCTGCCAATGGCGGTGAGGGTATCCTTGTAGATGTTGAAGAGCGTGGGGCTGAGCGACTATCCTTCAGGTACTCCGCAATTGATCTCTGTGGGTTCAGAGAGGAAGGGGCGAAGTCTGACTCTTTGGGTTCTGCCGGTGAGGAAGGAGCTGAACCAGTCAAGGGCGGCACCCTGAATGCCAGCATTGTGGATTCTGGCACTGAGAGTGTGGTGAAAGACGGTGTAGAAGGATGCAGGTAGGTTGAGTAGTATCAGGGCCGCGGTGTGTCCTTGATTGAGGAGGGTGTGGATGTCGTCTGTAGCAGTGAGTAGGGCAGTCTCGGTACTGTGATTGCTGTGGAATCAGGATTGGGAGGCATCGAGGATGGCGTTCTCTTCGATGAAATTAGTTAATTGAGCGTTAGTGATCTTCTCTGGTACTTTGGCAGCGAAAGGGAGGCGAGAGCTAGGTCAGTAATTCATGAGGTCGGTCGGGTCTGCTGGGGGCTTCTGGAGGGGTTTGATTTCTAGTAGTTTCCAGCCATCTGGGTATGTGCTGGCTTCGAAGGTTGCATTGATGGTCCATCATAGCTCAGGTGCAATGGTTGCGGCGGCTCTGTGGGAGATGTTCGGAGGACAGGGGTCGGTGGGGCTCCTGAGTGAATGCCTTTCATGGTCCATGCTGTGTCTTTGGTGGTGACTGGGGTCCAGGAGGAGATGGTAGGCTGGCTGTCATTGCTGGGGGAGGAGTGGGTTTGGTGTCTGTAGTCTGCTTGTTGAGGTTGTCATAGAGGGATCTTATTTTCAGGTGGAAGTAGGAGCCAAGGGCCAGATGTAGGAAGCCTAATACCGGTCGCTAACAGCCGAAATTATCGAATTTCTGCCGTTAACGACCGGTATTAGGCTTTTCTGATGTAGGGGCCTAATCTAAGGATTCAGTAATTTACCGAATCAGTAATTTAAGGAATCAGTAAATTACCGAATTCTTAAATACTGATTTGGTAAATTACCGAATTCCTAATGTAGGCAGCACTTACATGAGTGCTTTTCCCATGTTAAGATTCGTTATTTACCACCAACTAGAAGTTGGTGGTAAATAACGAAAAAAAAACAAAAAGCAATTTCATGCAAATTATTTCAGTGCCATGTGGCAGACATACATGCCCTTAGGGCATGTATGTGTGCCGCATGTGCTCCCATACACAATTGAGAGGTGCAACAGGGTGTTAAAGTGACACCCTGCCACCCTTCAATGTTTTCCCCATTTTACCGAATCGGTATTTACCGATTTGGTAATTCCAATTCATTCCTATGGGCCTCCAGGCCCATAGGAATGAATGGAGAATACGAATCGGTAAATACCGATTCGGTAATACTTACCGAATTTTTCCCTACATAGCATTTACCGATTCTAAAATAAAGAATCAGTAAAATTCTGTATTTTAGAATCGGTAAATGTCCCTCACCTACATCTGGCCCCAAGTTTGTTGCAGAGGTCCTGGGAGGGTGTGATGTCTGTGGCTTTGCTGGGGGCTTGGTGAATTCCTAAATGATGTTAAAGAGTTCTTTGGAGTTGCTGGTGTTGGCGTGGATTTTATTTAGAATATAGGTCCTTTTGTTGGATCTGAAGAGTTGGTGGTATTCTGTCATGGCGTTCTTGTAAATGGTGTGGTCCTCTGAAGTTCATAAAACTAGAAAAACTTAATAAAAACGAAAACTCCAGGTGGTGGGACTGTGCTACTCTTAAGCAATATCTCAGGCTTCACAGAGTACCAAGAGGATTACGTTCACAGACTTTCCCCACCTTTGAGGATCTTGACGATGACTTATTAGATAAATGGGAAGAAACACTCAGTACCAATTCAAACAAATTCAAACACCCTAATACTCATTCTAATTGAGAGCGCAGAACGTAAGATGGCTAAGTATCAAGTAGAAATCAGTGAGTTGGAAAAGGACATCCAAGACATGGACTTAAAAGACGCAACTGAAAAAAATTACAAAATAATGAACAACATTTTACTTAAACACCAAAATGAAATAAAAGAACGCAAAACAAGACAACTAAAGAGAGACGAAGCAGACTACCGAGAAGGGCGAGTTTTCACGTTTGCCAGGAAATATGATCAACTTATCAGGAAAACACCACGGGCGGATCAAAACACCAGAGCGGAAGTTTCAATCTCATCCAGCTCCACCTCTCTTAATAGCATCCCAAACAGCGACAGTGAAAATGAAAACCAAACTTCGTCCACGACTACCGCAGGACCCAGCACAAACCCTTTAGGATCGACCAACAAGAATTTTTTGAGAGAAATACAGACAATCAGACGAGAGACCCGCACACGACCAAATACCATGGACAGAAGACCCGGAGAGGCAACAGAGCCGGCAAGAGACACATACAGGGAGAAGCTACGGTCGGTAACGAAGAAATGAATAAAGAACCCAACTTAGAAGTTCAAGTTGTAAACCTCTCCACTGAACCTCTAGATACCAATATGATCTCATTATTAAGTAGAGGTCTTAGCTTCAACCCTCTAGAACAAGGGGATCCTTGTAGGGCCAAAATAGATTTATTCAAATTCATACGAGGACTCAAAATAAAAAACCCTTTGCTGGTCATCCAAGAACATCAAACAACACCTCTGGTGCAACTGCCAGTGAACTTCCAAATGCACAGACCATTAACGATGTACAGGCTACTCATTTATTACTTTCTCTTACAGACTTCGATGATCCACCGAATTCGTTTGAAAATCTCCTGAACGATCTGGAGCTAGACACCAACCAAACAATTGGTAGCGGCCTCAAAAAGAAGTCCAAATGGACCCCAACTTTACCAGGAGGCAACCCAGTTGATTTATTCTATAATCGAGTCCTCAGTGACATTGAAAAACACGAGAAAGCCCTGGTAACCAGGAAATTTAGATATACTGACAATTTGTCCAGGGAAGAAAGAATCGCTCTCAAGTCTCTCAGTAACAACCATAATCTCATCATCAGAGAAGCGGACAAAGGGGGGAATGTGGTTGTCATGGACAAAATCGATTATCATAACGAAATTCTCTCCCAACTAACTGATACCAGCTGCTACTTAAGTATTGACTACAACCCCATGGGTCCTCTCACCATTCTCATTAACAGACACCTCTCAGAATGGCACATGCAAGGACTAATTAATGAAGAAGAATATTTATACATGAAGGTGATAAGACCTACCTACCCGTGGTTATATACTCTTCCAAAAACTCACAAAGCTTGTGCATTTCCACCCGGAAGGCCGATCATATCGGGCATCGGAGGGCCAACAGAAAAACTTTCACAATATGTTGATGTGCTTTTAAATCCTATGGTCAGCAACTTACCATCCTTTATACAAGATACCAAACACATCCTAGGTGTCCTAACTGACATGGAGTGGCAACCAGACCTGATCTTGGCCACCCTAGATGTGGTTTCGTTGTACACCTCAATTAATCCAGAGATGGGATTAACAGCAGTGAACAAATTCCTGAAAAACAGACCGATCACCCTTTGGGAACACACCAAAATGCTCAGCACCATGATGCAGATCATATTGACGAACAACTACTTTCTCTATGACAAAAAATGGTACAGACAAACCAACGGCGTAGCCACGGGGTCCAAATTCTCCCCATCCTTTGCCAACCTTTACATGGGAGCACTGGAAGCGGAATTCATCTGGGGCAACAAAGGTCAAGCCTGGGTAGACTACATAGTCTACTGGGGTAGGTACATTGACGACTGTCTACTGATATGGTGCGGGACACAAGAGAAACTAGTAGAGTTCTGTAAATATCTGAACAACAATGACATGGAGATGAAATTCACAAGCCACATCAGTAACACAAACGTCACCTTCCTAGATGTGGAAATATACATCAGTAACAATACCCTACAAACCGCCTTTTTCGTAAAGAGACCTCTTGTAATGCAATCTTACATGCAAGCAGCTGACATCCCCCTAATCAGATAAACTCGATCCCCTATGGGGAGTTTATACGTGCCAGAAGGAACTGTAGTGACAACAGTGAATTTGACCTATGCATGCAAGACATGACGAAAAGATTCTCCAACAGAGGATACAATGCTGGGATCATACATAAAGCAAAGAAGAGAATCCAACGAATCGATAGAGAAGTAACACTCACCAAAAAAAAGACACAGGATGCAGCAATCCAACCAGTGAGATTGATCATGGATTACAATGACATCAGCACAACAGTAAAAAGGAGCGTTATTAAACACTGGGGCATCCTATTAGCTGACAGAACATTAAAAGACTCAATCACCACCAGACCGCAGATTACATATCGACGCGGCAGAAATCTGAGAAATAGACTATGTCCTACAGTGCCACATGGCACTAAGACAGTTACATGGCTAACGAAGAAATCCAAGGGATTCTACAAATGTGGTTATTGTAGAATGTGCAAATGGGCCAACCATGCTACTAAGACTTTCAATGGCTTCCACACAGAACGATACTCTATTAATACCAACATAAACTGTGATTCCAGATATGTGGTTTACATCATCCAATGCATGTGCCAGAGCATATATGTGGGCAGTACCATCCGACCATTAAGAGAACGCATCAGAGAACACGCACGGGCCATTCTACAACAAGATGCACGCTATCCGATGGCAATACACATGGCCACTTGTGCCTCTCAAGGCACAACGAAGGATTTCAAGTTTTTTGGTATAGACATAGTTGAAGCTAACGTGAGAGGTGGCAATCGAGAATTGAGACTTAGACGTCAAGAAGCAATCTGGATCATGCGTCTGCATTCCGTTAAGTACGGACAGAACACGGATGACGAGCTTCATTTTTTCCTGGGACCATGAACTATGACACTAGCTCATCCTTGTACATTGCAGTATAATGAAGAATCACACGTTCAAAAAAAAATTGTTTTCCTGTTGTTTTCCATAAATTAATGTCTATGATCTCCTTAAACACAGATATCAGTCAATTACCAGGTGTTTATTCATTCTCCCCGTCTTGACTACTTTATTGTCAACTTTCTTCACTTACATGCCCTTATATTGCTATCCCTTGCCTAATCGGTATTCTCTGTGCACGCTAATGCATTACGAGTGTTGACACTCACACCTGTTCTCTTTCCTGACCACATGACTGCTTTTCCAGGCTTACAACTACCTTCCTAAGATGACGTTTTTCATCTTATTCTTTAGTCTCTGTTTACTTGTCAAATTCAAATCCTTCCTTTTACCTTCATATTTGTTTTGTACTTACGAAATCTGGTCTTCTGTTTTGCCCCTTTTTTGTGACCTGACGTCATCGGAGTCTTTCTTTCATTTTTGATAGCGGCGATTAGTGCTCTAGCCGCTTTTTACACGTGGTGTTTTGGGTCCATATAAGACCTCCTAGCGCCAGGCCAGGGTGTTTCCCGTATCCGGTTAATACCTTCAAGTCCACACAACGGCCGAACCGGTAAAATTGTGGTAGCGTTTTGTTGCCACTTAATCCCATGTGCCCGTAATCTTGTGCCCTCATTCCTTGTGATAGTTTCCGTTTCCAAAAACTCATTTCTCCTTTTTCAGCCGTTTGAATACTGACAACAGGCATTACCCGCCTTTTGTCGATCAATACCTTCAGTCTACTCACCTTATCCTAGTGCAGATTTTTCAACTGCAAGAACTGACACACGGAACAGGAGCGGTCTGGAATTATCACCGTTCCCCCGGTGAGTGACTAGGCACTATTCTGTCTATCTTGTTTTTCTGGCGCAGCACGCACAGACTTGCTGCTTTGCCTATACTAAAACCGTCCCTTATTTTTTCTTTTCCCTACAGACAACATATTTACATACAATAGTGCAGGTATTTTCTCTTATTTTATCCTTTCTATTTCCCCTTTTCTTTCCATCATCATTTAAGGAACTATGAACTGTGATTAAATAACTACTCATGGACTCTTTTGTTGTTTTAGACCGAAGATTGTTTGCATTTGATGACTGGTTAAAACAATATATTTTGTTTAGCGTTTGTTTAAATTCTGTGAGTACATACTATTATTAATCACGCTCTGGGTTAACTCTATTAAGAATGAAATAATTAAGTTCGGTTTATGACGCATATAATGGATACATATTTATGTGGGCATACTTACTTTCGACTCCTGGGAAGAGGGAACAATGATTATATGATAATATTTCAATAGATATCGTGAGCCTACTGCAATTACGTTAGCACACATGCTAAGCTCGATTTTTCTATGATGCAATGTTTTGATTACATATTTTGATTTACTAACTATCATGACCGGAGTTGTCAATTTTGAAAAATATTTTTGTTTACAGTGCATTCTACACTAAAAAAGGCACAATATGACTAACAGGACGAGTATATAATGCTCTGTTTCGTTTGACATGTATAGCTCACATCACTGGCTTCACTACACTGCACTTTTGTATAATCTGATCATGCATAGCAATCTGTTTTCAGCTCTCAATCGTTTTCTGACAGGCAATTAGCTCCTAAATAATAGAAGTTACCAATACTTCTGCTAGCCATTAGGTTTTCTTCTGCGTTCTGATCTGTTTATCCCTTTTTTACCGAACTTTTATCTTGATTTTTACACACACCAAAGGTTAAGTCACCGCATAAATGTTCTCACGTTAGGTGTACCCTTTAGATGTGCCAGTCACTTAAACTTGTCCTTTCGCACAACTCTTCTCTCTTGGTTTCCACAGTCACAGGTCTTTCGGTATCTTCATAATTTCACGCTGTTAGTACGTTTCTTGTAAATATTCCCACACTTTCCTTTGTATCACTTCCAGCCCTGAAGAGTCATTGGGTTAACACCCTTACTGACGAAACACGTGTCGGCTGGTTTCTGTTTTTGTTGGATCTCCTCTGAATAGGAGTAACAGTCATACACCAATTAAAAAACAAGAATGAAAATTGGACACTATTGCGTGATCTTATCCATTCAGAACATTTAATTTGATTACTTATGTCATTGAATTTGCTGTGTGCGCTTGACTTGACATTTACTGTACATAAGGGTAGTGTTCTCACCCTTGGGTTTCAGAGTTATAGGGTTTTCTCTGAACAAGCTGCACCAAACTACTGTACCCCTTTCACAATTACTCTACCACTACATGTTGTGCGCCATCCATTCTGAACATTGATAACCCTTCGCGGAATTGTTACATGTTTTCAAACTTTATGAGTTCTAGACTTTTCACCAGGAATAATCCACATGGTATATCCATAAACCTTTAAACAATGCATATCTCTGCTTTCCCTTATTGGATTTTTGTCATTTTGGTGATGCTTTGTTTATTACATTTTCAAAGTTAGCTTGGAATTTTTCTTGTTTGGTGTTTTGTTTTTATTTCTATTTTGCTACTGCATAAACACTTTACACATTACCCTAAGTTTAGTCTGTCTGCTTTGTGATGTAACTTCCCGGGGGTTGGGCTCAGGTTATTTTAGAGACTTTGACAGTTCAGCCTGACAAGAAGCGTTATTATTCCTTGAGGTGGGCAAACCCCCGCCACAAATCACAATCCACTTCCTTACAGTATACAGTATCCAGTCCAGGTTTTACTTTAGATAACATCTATTCTTTACAGAGAATACATTCCTGGACTTACCTAGCAAGCAGTCCACCTTTTGCCTGCAGTCCACTCCACATTTTAGTCTATATCCAGTCTAATCTTTTCTTGGAAACTGATTTGTTTTACATTCAATTTCTTTCCTCTTAATCTAACACACATTTTTCATTTAAACCTGTCCGGGTTTTATATAGAATTAATTATGTTTATTTCATCACAGGCAATCCTTGTGGTATACAAGCCTGCTCACTAAGCCAGAAATTTCACCACACAAAGTTATCAGCAACTTGAAGAAGTATGGCAATGAAGGGTGCAGGGACATGGGCTACCCATGATCAGTGGGTACCTGCAGAATCACAGTAAGGCAGGGTTCCAGCACACAGATGTCACAGGATCATTGGATGCTTTTAGACATGAAGTGACATATGGCCAGGAATACAAGCCATGCATGATTATTAGGTGCATGAAAAGATGTGCTAATGAAGCCTGTAGGCACTTAGGCCACTCATGGTCACCGGGAACAGGTAGAGATGGGGTAATGAAGGGTATGGGCACACCTGCCTTTCAGTATAATCCCAGTGCTGTTAGAGTTGTGGCGTTGCTGGGTGCAGGCATAGAGCAGTGTTTGCTTGGGCCTCAGGATGAAGCATGTCAGCTTTTGAGGATGATACAGGGAGACTGAAGGGCAAGCAGAACTTCCAGTATCAGCTGGCCCGTGTCTTCTGACCACCTTCTGGCACGACACTCATTCAGGGGTTAGTTCTTTCCATGCTCGTCAGTTTACCTTCTGGGTCTTTCAGCAGCAGTAGGTACAGCAGGGTTTCTATTCAGTACTTAGGGTATAGTCCTCACTCTTTGAAGGAGTCAGACCAAGATTATCATTTTGAACCTTTCCACACACTACGCCTGTACACTGATGTGTGCATAGCTTCTGGAAGTAAAGGTGGGCAGTGGATATGCTGGTGGAGTTATCCTATTTCAAGTCCAGGGTCAGATTATCCAAAGGTATCTCTCCAGTAAGATTTGAAATCTCACCCTACAGTTTTTTGGGGCCAAAACGCATTTTCCATTTAGCTACCCACTACTCTATGGCAACCATTAGTAGGTGCATCTATCATCTTGCTTTTGTGTATTCCAGATACATAGGTTTTGCAGTTGCTGCAAAGCACAGGGTATAGGGGACGTGGAGGTAGCCCAAGTCCTTTTGAAATGGATGTGCTCCAGTCTGTGCTTCCAGGCCCCAGTTGTTGTCCAAGTGTTCCTCTCTGTCAGGTCACACCTTGACCAGCTGGAAGAGGCTAATTTTCAGTCCACAGCAAGGATAACTAACCCTGTTTCTTTTGGTACTTAGATACATACATCATCAGACACAAAATCTTGTAAGGAAGTACTATTATAAGGTAACACTCTGGGGGCAATGCTTCTAGAAACACTGATAGACAGATATGGAGATATGTGATGGTTAATGCAGTACAGAGACAGAGAGCTACATACTCACATTGATCTACATCCTCAATTAGGGACACTCTGAGTGTCTCTCAAGAACTATGTGGAATTTACAAGACTTTCAGAAAGATTGGGCTATTTTGGGATGAGACTTTAATCAAAACATTGATGACAAGCTAAACAGAGCAAAGAGAAGTATTTGATCACTGAGTGTCATTGCAGCTGACAATTGGACCCTTTGTTGGATTTAGGCCTGATTGACATAGTGGAATCAATACCAGGGGCCTGTTTCACACAGGTAAACATTCACTTTAGAGGAAGTTTTTTTTTTTCCCATTCACAAACAAATGTTACAATTAGTATCTTTACGACTGAGGAGCCTCCACACTTGTGGTAGAGATGTAACACTTAAAAAGATAGTACAGGCCTATCCCAAAAGGTAGATTTTAAATTGTGCCCTCCACCTCTCACACATGGTCATTAGCATATCAGTAATTTATATACAAAGGTATGTTCTGCTTCCATACAAGCAAAGTGCTACCTTCTATACACTATTAATCCAAATAAAATAAGGCCTAACAGCTACTACCTCTAAAGATTCACTATAGACTTCAAGCAAGCATTGAAGGAAACAATTCTGAAACATTTCCTGCACAGAGCCATATAAAGCTGCTGTCACCATTTCAATCAAAACATTTGGAAACAGTGTAAATGTAGAATATGCAGCAATCAGCTTATTTTCCCGCAATATTAAAACAACAATAGCACTGTCATCTGCAACAGTCAGATAATTAGCTAACAACTACAAGCCCCTTATGAAATATGCATACAACCAACACCACGCACAAACTACTAAGGGCCTGCTTTGGATCTTGGCAGTCTTACCGCCGTCCCACTATGATAGCAGTCCCTAGTACTCTGCTGAGTGTACAGTCTTTCGCCCACCCATATTTAGATGCATACAGGCTGCCTTGCCGTCTGCATCAACAGAGTGTTTCCCGCCTTGGTCACAGCACACTGCCGTTGACACAGTGGACTTCAATGCTTGTGAATAATTCACCATCACCATCAGAGCAGCGGGTTCTGGTTGAGCAGATTTCGATTTTACAGTTGTGCTGGCAGTCTACTAGCCGCGGTTCCGAGACAAAGGGAGTCCATTGCAGTATGTGCTCAACAATGCACCATCACTGTGGTCATTGGATCGATGCTAGTGGAGCACACCTGATGCCCATTGGCCAAATAGAAACACCTGCATGCCACACTATAAAACACACTTCATTTCAGACCAAACGCGATTGAGGCAAAGCCTGTAGCCATTCAGCATGGCTCCCTATTTAGAGATAGACTGGCAAATAGAAATTGGCCATTCATTTACGTGTGGTCGCCATTCTACCGGACTGCCTATACTTTATCAACTTGTGATTCCATTTTATATCAGATATATCTCTACACAATCAGTTTTAAGGTGAGGATAGAAGATAGATTTTTTTAACTCATAACAGAATTTCATCGGTTTGGAAGATAACAAAGTATAAAATTAAATGAAAACTCCTTAGCCAATATCAGGGAGACCTTAAAACTCAGAGATTTTAATACAGAAAAGGTTAGATACACAACTCATCACGTCTTTTGAGTGCCGAGTCATTCATCAATCACCTTAGTATTGTGGCAATTCCTGACAAAGGCGCATTTAGCGCCAAAACGCGTGTCGAAGACTTTATTTCTGCCACATTTTGGGTCTTTTTAATTGTATTTTTATGATATTTGAATGTGTTTGGAATACATATGTTTTTTTATATAATTGAATCTGCATTTTAACAATGAATATGTTATTATGAACTCAAACATCTAAAATTAAATAATTCCAGTTAAAGACACTGTGCTATTTGATCTTTTACACTGAGTCTATTAGTATTGATTAAATTGTTGGATTGCCTAGGAATTTATTTTCTATTGTATATTTACCCTGCCCTAGGAATTATCTGACCAATTCATCAGGGGGTCCTTGTTACTTGCATTTGAATAATACACCATCACCATCAGAGCAGCGGGTTCCGGCTGAGCAGATTTAGATTTCACAGTTATGCTGGCAGTGTACTTGCGGCGGTTCCCAGACGAAGGGAGTTCATTGAGGGATGTGCTCAACAATGCACCACCACTGTGGCCATTGAATGGATGGTAGAAGAGCACACCTGATCCCCATTGGCCACATAAAAACACCTGCATGCCACGCTTTGGAACACACTTAATTTCAGACCATGATCCTTTCTCCTTCTAGCTCCACCACAACGTTTGATGCCAGAGGCTTTGGCAGTAAAGTAAGGTTTTTTGTTCTCCGTGCTCCCTGACTCTTGTCCCTTTATCCCCTATCATTTAGTACCTTGTGGTCAATTGTTTAATTTAATCTTATTTTTTTGCTCAAAGCCAGGCCCCAAAAACCCACATTTGACTGGGGGCGAATTAGGAGTCATAATGTGTATGAAACCCTAAGAGTAGACCCACAATTGTTTGGAGCCCAAGTCCAAAATACACCGCTATCACAAAAAAGGCAAATGTGGGCCAGAATAGTCAACAGGGTGAATGCTGTAGCAAACATCCTTGGCATACAGTAAGGAATTAGGAAGAGGTTGAATGACCTGAGGGGAGGGTGCGTTCCTTGGCTTGCAAGCATCACATGGATGCCAACAGGACTGGTGGTTGTTCTCCCAGGACCCCAAATACCAATCATGTCCTGGGAGGAGAAGGTCTTGCAGATTCTACCTACTGAAGTCTTGACAGGAATACCTGGTGGAGTGGAGTCTGAGAAGTTAAACTTTACAAAGTCTTAATTAACCTCCATTTTCTGTTTGCTCTCAACTTAGCTATTGCCAATGTGCCCTGCACATATTATTCTAACTTACACAATTCAAAGTATCAATATCAGATAGTTTGCGTGAATGTATTGTGTTGCTTTTAAGATTACAGGCATCACTCTCCATTACATGTCACATGAATGTATGGTGCCTGTAAGTGTTAGAACACCAGATAATCCATTACCCATATGTGTTTCAAAATGTGTTTGGCCCAGTTTCACTGCATATTTTCCACAGTTATGTTCCTAAAAACATTCTGCGAGTGGAAGTTGTCTTTGAAATGACTACAGCTACCATGATGCCCTGTTCCTGTTTCTCAAAAGAATATTGCTATCTAATGTTGCTCACTCTCTCTTTCATAACAGATTTCAACATGTGACAAAAGTGTCATGTAGTGATCAATCCTTATTCAATGCTCCCTTCTTAAAATGGTTGGTGTTGCTTTCTAAATGTTGTCCAGTTCTCAAACTATTGCATTCATGTCATGAGTTTCACTATTCAAACTGTATTGACAGAAAAATTGTCAGGCATGCAAATTACTATGCTGAATATGTTCACATGATGATGAATGCCAAACATACATCCAAGTAGTGGAAATGTCTATTTTGAAGTCAGCTAGGCCTTGCAATTGTCAATTACACATTTCAGCTCTCCACATTGTTGGGCTGTATCTTTTGGAGTTGTTGGGTATACTCCCTAATCACTTCATGAACATTTCAGGACATCTTATTACCTGCTAATTTGAAGTTGTACTCACGAAATTTATACAAATTATGGTAATATGTGAAATACCCCTGGAAGCTCTCATCAAAATACTCTCTACCTATTTTGTGTTCCAGGAATCTACCTAGTTTGAATCTAAAGATTGAATGTACAGTACACTCTTTTACTAAGAGGAATGTTCTCCATTTCTCAATAGGTCAAACTGGCTGAGCACATGGGTTGGTTTCAGCCCCTCAAGAAACCTCCACTCCAGCCAAGGATCAAGCATTCAATGAAGACAGCACTCCTGATGATATGGAGGAGCTTGAGGAGCCTGATACATATGGTTAGTTGGGCAGACAGCTCCTGTGACACTCTGTGAACCCACACCAATACCTCCTACCCAGCTGTGACACCTCAGCAACCTGAAGACTTCACTTCATGTGTTCCTCCCTCTGTGACAACAATTGTATGTCCCTTGTCCTGGGTGATGTTGAGACCCACCACCATCAGCTCCAGCACATACAGGACCCAGTTGGATGGAGCAACACTGGGGCAATGGTAAAAGGTAGTGGGGTTATCGGAGGGTGTTTGTGGGCCAGCATACTAAGTACACTGGGGTCACTGACACCAAGACCACCATCGACCAGTCTTGGGAGCCTACCATCAGTCCCAAGACATGATGGGTCAGGTATTCACAAGCTCCGGGGGATGAAGCAGCTGCAGAGGGAGCACGGCCACCAGAAGGATGCCCACAACTCAAATATGGGATCCCTGAATGAGGTATTGCAAGACATTCTGTGCAGGGCTTTCCCAGCACCATCTACCCTTTCATGTTCTACCACATCTGAGCCATCTACATGGGCCACAGGAAGAGAAGTCCTGCCGCTGAAAGAACCACCTTCAGCCCCCTAGCCGCTGCATTTGTGAATCACTGACCACCCCCCGGCAAGGGGTGAACATGCAGATCTCTAGGAGGTAGGGATAGCAAGATCTCTGTCAAGGCCAGTGAGAAACCTCAAAACTGATTTCCTCCAGTGTGTTCCTACCATTCATTCTGTTGACTATTTCTGGACACATTTGCTTTTCTGATTCCAGTAGTATTTTGGACATTGGACTTCAAACTATTTTAGAGCTCCAACTACGGTCTCATTCACCATAACTGACTTCTTCAATTTTTGCTTTGCTTTTGTTATGTTGAACCTCTTTAATTTCATCATGTTTAGTACAATACATTTACAAGTCAAACTGGTGTTATATATCTCCACTCAATGTATTCATTTTATTCCATCATAAGAACTTGACAATGACAAAACATCAAAAGATTGTGTCAACATAGATGATTTGCAAGTAGGTATGTTTATTTTAAGTTCTCAAACATGATTCCCAAGTTTATCCCATTTGACCAATACTTGTCTGTCAATCTTTCCACAAACATATCGATCCATATATAACACTAATACTTTATGCCAGTTTGTCCATTTCCAGTTCAAGACCTTGCCTACATGGAAGAAAGGCTATGTCGAAAACAATGAGATAGCATAGGCAAATTATCATTGATTCATGTCATCAGCTGAAACCAGATCTTCTGGCTCACATAGGGAATCAAATATTAATCACACCACGAGGCAAAACCATGGCAGCACAAGATTTTGTATATAAAGGATCATTGCCAATCATTCCAGTATCTGGTGGAATGTCACAATTAAGGGCCTGATTACGATGTTGGTCGTAAAGCCTCCATCCGACAGTCCGATTGCCCTAGACCGTGTTGGAACCCATCGTAATCAATCGGTCAGAATTGTTTCCAACCGTCAGATTACAATGCTCGTGGTCGAAAGAGGAACCGTTCGGTCATTCCGAATTGGTTCCGAACAGGTTGTAGCCGATTTGTACTGCTCTATGGACAGTGTTTCAGATTTAATGATTACAATGTAGGATTCCACCAGCCTTTCCGACCAAGTCTGTCCAACATGAAAAGGCTATCAGAAACTGACTTTGGGGGGCCCCTAGCAGACCCCCTTCATCTTGAGGCCCCCAGTTTGGGGTCGAGGGGGTATCCATGGGACCCCCTATAAAACCATGCACAGTGTGGCAGGGACCATGGGGTGCATGCAACAGGGTGAAAGGTTTTCTGCAGACACAAATTTTACCCATAGGAGCCTGTGTAGTTGGTCGGAACACAGGCTTCCATTGAAGTCAATGGGAGTCCTTCCAAACGGTGTTCGCAAGCATCATAATCCATTGGTCGGAACCGCTGAACACAAGTCGGTCAGAACCGAATCCGTCAAGGGGTCAGGGGGATTAATTTCTGATTGACATCGCAATCGGCCCCAAAGTTTCAATGGTGTGCCACGAGAAGTATGTCCCACAATGATGTGACACATCAACACTCACATACACTTTACACAAAATAAGGATTCCACCCATGTGAAGGGAGATTATTGTGAATTGGCTTCACTACCACATGTGTTTTGACTAAATGATGGCATACATATTGCTTTAGTGCCAAAAAACAACAGAGACCAAGTCTAATGTAAGCTTCAAATCTCCCATTCAATCACAGTGCAGGTTACCTTGGTACAAACTTTGCACCTCCAAAGTCTGTGTATGGCTTTACCAGGATCAACCCAAGTTCCCTTTGTACTTGGAAACAGCACAATATACCTGCAATTGTCACAACTCTGAAATCTTCAAATGAAGATGACGTGGTGAAGGAACCTAAAACAGATAAAAAACATTTTACAAAAGACACAGAACATGATGGCCACATTAAAAAGTCAACTTTTGGATGACACAGTTTCACAAAACAAGCAGGGCAAGCAATGTAACTGAACACAGTAGTCAATGTGTCCACACTTTGATCTACAAACACTGTTAACCTGATTTTCCCTGAACTTGCCCTTCCCAACAGAGAACCCCCACATACTTCTCTCAGCACCCCATCAATAGTTGGTGTAAAGATAAAAGACATAACATTTGAAGATATACTTACACTCATGCCAATGACATCTAAACGTAAGTCAACTACTTGCTCTTCATCACTATCACCAGTTTTGACCAGGCAACAAAACCTGGCCTATAGGAGCCTAAATGCCCACTCCACTGGCCTCAATGTTCTTCCATGGGCCTCATTAAAAATGACTTCTCCAGGCGTTGTAGGATTTCTTAGCGGTGCCTACAATTATTGCCGGTTGGGATACCCTGACTCTCCTAGATGGAAGATAGACAGAAGGGCAACCTTAGTTACACTCTTTTGGATGAAACCACCTGACATTTCCCACACAAAGTTAGGGCAGTTCACACTTACCTACATGCCAAGCCCTCTCCAGTAGAAGTTGTGCTGTTCTGCAGTACAAAAGAATCATGTGCAGATCCTGGGGACTGAACCCAGGCGTTTGAGATGTACAAATCTGGTAAGCAGAAAACTTGCACATTAATAGAATGGAAGTGCTTCCTGTTCCATTACACTTGCGCCCTGTCATGCGGCAATACTAATGCAATATGGGTGCCATGCATAGATCCAATTACATGTGGAATGTGACCAAATCAATAGAAATTCACCTTTACAGTGGATAAATCGTCATGTCTGGGGAACTGGATGTAGCTGATCATGTGTCTCAAAGTGCTACTAGCACCTCTGTGAGTACCCGTCTGAACAAAGGTTGTGACATTCCACCAGAAATAGCAACAGTGAATTGAAATGAGCCTGTGGCCAAAAAATGCAAAACAGACTTAAGTTTAACTAGTGGTGGTTTTGATGTCGGATTATTGATGTGTAGTAGGAGGTCAGACTCCAACTGATAACATAAATCCAGGATTGTTTGCCTATTCAAACCAAACTTCTGGGTGACATATCGCTCTTCCATAGTGTGTAGCTCTGTAAATGGGTGGTACCCTGGAGGCGGGCATCTTCCCTTTCCTGAAGGACCTATGTGAGGAGTTATACAAAAATGTATTTTGGTCACAGTGTGCCCAATACCATATGTGAAGAGTAAGGCAAAAGTCATATGTCTGAACATCAATTCTTCATGAAGCAGTACACATTTTACATCATCATTGCCAAATCTTGAACATCTGCCTGTCATTCCCAAGGTGACCTTCACATATCTATAACAGAACTGTGCACATCATCAATTCAGAAATTGTAAATTGCCACTATGGTGAGGTTAGCATGAAATTTCATGTGAAATGCCAGTGACCGCAATGTACAGTGTACTGTGCACATTTTTCCTATGTGCATAGTAATGTGTACTGGATGTGGCATAGGAACAGGGTATTTCAAATGTAAACATGTTTATCCTCATTTGTAGTGGTGCTGACACTCTAAATTTTCACCAATACAGTTTTTCCCAACAGATAACATGATGGTTTCCTGACCTCGCTCCCAGGACATGTCAAATGGACACTGCCGGCAGTAGTCGACCGAGTGGTAGGCGGCCGCATTCACGGCAGTCACAGCCATAGTCTAACATTGGGGATAGTTTTCACTTCTGCTTTGTGCCTATTTCGCCTGTATCCCGCTCTGTGCCTTTTGTTGTTCGCCCCCTGTACTGTCCAACTCCACGCTTGTTCTGCCGCCTGTGCCCATTTTTGTGTTGTTCCCTGCTCTGTGACATAATTTTGCTCGCCCCTGTGCCCCTGTACTTGTAATCTCTGCCGCCTAGTTTACCACTGTTTACCGCTGTTTTCTACCCGCTCCCCGCTCCCTGCCGCTGCTCCCCCGCCCCCCTTCTCTCCTCTGTTCCCTCTCCTCTCCTAGTCGCCACCCCGCTCCTGCCTCCCAGCTGCTCCTCCCTCCCCACTCTCCATTTATGGCAGAGTCCATGCGTGCGCGCAGTGGGCGCGCCGATTGTGCGCCAAAGGCAAGCCCGTCTGCGCCTGTCCGCGACTGGACCGCGCCCGGCGCCAGACCCCCTGGCCCCTGCAGATGACATCCCACCCGCCTGACGTACGACGCCGCCAACCTCAACGCACTCAACACCGGCCGGACCCCCTGTTGCCATCGAGCCCCCCCCAGGACGCACCCACGGACCCCTCACCTGCCAATCCTGCAAGTTCTCCTGCATCCGGACCAGCATCGCACCCGCCAAGCCGAGCACCAACAGCAACCACCTGAAGTGCATCCTGCTCAACTCCCGCTCCGTCCACAGACACGCTGTGGAACTCTGGAACCTGCTCGACACCACATCTCCAGACTTCGCCTTCCTCACGGAAACTTGGATGAACGCCTCCTCAGCGCCCGACATCGCCATCGCCATCCCGGACGGATACAAGATCACCCGGAGGGACCGCGTCAACCAGACAGGAGGAGGCATCGCCATCGCCCACAAGAACACCATCCGCATCACGACCAACTCGGACGACACCCTCACAGCTGCCGAACATCTCCATTTCCAGATACACACCGACCCCAAGACCACACTCAGAGGCACCCTCATCTACAGACCCCCAGGACCCCGCACACAATTCAGCCAAGACATCGCAGACTTCATCAGCCCACACGCCCTCCCCTGACTACATCCTCCTAGGAGACCTCAACTTCCACCTGGAGAACAACAACGACAACAACACCACCACCCTGCTGGACAACTTCGCCAACCTCGGACTAAGGCAACTGGTGAACACCCTCACCCACTACGCCGGACACACGCTTGACCCAGTCTTCACCTCCAGCAAGTACATCTCCTTCAGCCACTCCACCGGACTCCACTGGACAGACCACAGCTGCGTCTACTTCAGCTTCAGAAGGACCACGGCGCACCACCACCCGCAACAGGTTCCCCGCAGGAGCTGGAACAAGATCACCACCGACCAGCTCACCACAGCACTGAACCAGAACCCTCCCACCAGATCAACGGACCCCAACCAAGCAGCCAACAACCTCACACAGTGGATCGGCAACTGCGCTGACGACCTTGCACCCCTGAAAAACCATCCCAGCAGGGCAGGCAGCAAGAAAGCCTCCTGGTTCAACGACGACCTCAAGAACTCCAAGAAGAACTGCCGTACCCTCGAGAAAGCCTGGCGAAACAACCCGACCACAGACAACATGACCGCCCTCAAGCACCCTACCCGCAAACACCACCAGCTGATCCACACCACCAAGAAGACAGCATTCAAAGATCGACTAGACAACAATGCACACAACAGCAAGGAATTCTTCAGCATCGTCAAAGAGCTCTCCAACCCCAGCGCCGAAAACAACGACGTCACCCCCTCACAAGACTTCTGCGACTCGCTCGCCTCGTTCTTCCACAGCAAGATCGCAGACATACACAACAGCTTCGGCGCATAGACCACGCACCCAACCACAGAACCAACGCCCCCCACCACCACCCTCCGCGCCTGAACCCCGGTCAGCACCGAAGACACCATCCACACGATGAACACCATCCACTCCGGATCGCCAACCAACCAGTGCCCCCACCACGTCTTCAACAAGGCCGACTCCGTCATCGCACCCCAACTCCGGCCTTCACGAAGGGATGAAAGACATAGCCGAGTGGATGATGAACAGCCGCCTGAAACTGAACTCGGACAAGACAGAAGTTCTCATCCTTGGATCATCACACTCTGCCTGGGACGACTCCTGGTGGCCCCCTGCCCTGGGCAGCGCACCCAAACCAACGGACCACGCACGCAACCTGGGCTTCATCCTGGACTCCTCCCTCTCGATGACCAGACAAGTCAACGCCGTCTCATCATCGTGTTTCAACATCCTACGCATGCTCCGAAAGATCTTCTGATGGATCCCCACCGAAACCAGGAAGACGGTCACCCAGGCTCTAGTTACCAGCCGACTGGACTACGGAAACAACCCTCTACACCGGAACCACAGCCAAACTGCAGAAAAGACTACAACGCATCCAGAATGCCTCCGCACGACTCATCCTGGACATCCCCCGACACAGCCACATCTCTGGACACCTGAGAGACTTGCACTGGCTCCCCGTCAGCAAGGGAATCACGTTCCGACTCCTCACCCACGCACACAAGGCCCTCCATGGCCTGGGCCCCAGATACCTCAACAACCGCCTGACCTTCTACACTCCCACCCGCCAGCTACGATCGACCAGCCACGCCCTCGCCGCCATTCCACACATTCGAAGAGCCACTATGGGAGGAAGATCCTTCTCCTACCTGGCAGCCAAGACTTGGAACTCCCTCCCCATCCACCTCCGTCGTACCCAAGACCACCTCTCCTTCAGGAAGGAACTCAAGACCTGGCTGTTCGAGCAGTAACGGACCCCCCTCCCCCCAAGCGCCTTGAGACCCTCCGGGTGAGCAGGGCGCTATACAAATTCATGATTGAATTTATTATTGATAGTGACAGGCATGGCCTAATGGCTGTGTGTGCCAATGCTCATGATCATGTATGTGGCGTACATGTAAGAGGCGGTAGGGAAAAAAACAATTGCCTCCTGACACTGCTGCTATCAACACCTCCTCCATTTTTGTTACTTTTTGCCACATCTGGGAATAATGATGGCACACACTACAGGGGAGAAGGCCCATTATTTCACGCCAAAGGAGCTGGATGCCCTGGTGGGCAAGGTTCTTCCCCTGTATGCCGAGCTTTGTGGCTCACCAGAGGAACAGGTAAGTTTCTCAAATACATATTGAACTCCATTTCACTGCTTCCTTTCTATTAGCATAGGCTACAATGTGGCTGTGAATGTCAGAGTTTAAGCATTTTTTGATTGCATACATTGAGTGGCCCCTACATAGGGCACACATGTAATGTATTAAGGGGCCCCGGACTTCGTGGAGAGAAGGCCACCATTTGAATGTGTGAACAGGGTGATGTACATTTTTTCACAGGCATATCTCTATGCAGGGCTAAAGTTCTTAGTAGCTACAATGAGTTCTCATGCCACATCATGGAATATGTACATTGTTATGTATAAGCTTCACACCATGAGGATTTTTGTGGACACTGTTATAAGCATTTGTGGATGATGTTAGCCAAGTGTATCATCCCACTGATCACTCAACCCACATATGACTTTATACAACAATTGTCTGGCAGCCAGATATAACTCACAGACCACTTCAGAGTGCCACACAACCATATGCTTATATACGAAATGCAAAAAACACAGTTGATGGACAGAATGTAGAACAATGTCATACATTCACCCCAGTACAAGGATCTGGGCCTAAATCCATCGTTTTTTTGCACTCCACACCGCCCTGGGTTAGACACTGGCTATATGCAAATCAGCTCTGACCCTATGCCTCATGGGAGCAGTCCAGTCCGAACTACCAAGCCATGTCTTTCCCAGACCGGAATCAAGCATCCAAGGACCGGTTTCTGGCTATCAGCCTTCATCAGCCTGGATAGCTTGACTCCAGTGGTGTGGAGAGCCTGGGACTCACGTCTGAGCATACCCAGCCCACTCGGGGTGAAGATTGCAAAAAACACAGTTGATGGACAGAATGTAGAACAATGTCATACATTCACCCCAGTACAAGGATCTGGGCCTAAATCCATTGTTTTTTTGCACTCCACACCGTCCTCGGTAGCTTGTTTCCAGTCCAGGGAAGACATGGCTTGGCAGTTCGGGCTGGACTGTTCCCATGAGGCACAGGGTCAGACCTGATGTCTGAACTGGGGTGGCAGAGTGGGCTTAAGAACGGTGATGGATTAAACCCAGATCTTTTGAGTGGGTGTGAGTGTTTAATTGTTTCAGATGCTCCGTCCATCACCAGCCCCTTTTGTACCGTATATACGAAATGGGCAGACATTTTACTTTTCTGTATTGAATTAGTTTAAATGTGAGGTTTGTGTGGGATGAGTAGCCTCAGCCCACAGAGAGCAAGGCCTGACTGCGGCAAGAGGACTGAGGCACAGAGTAATGTCCCTGCAGACTTGCTGATCCATGCATGTTCACAGACAGAGTTAACTGTACCACAAGTGGCCATTAAAGCTGTTACATGGATAATATGAGGGATGGTGACTGAGGTGATCCTGTGACCTGATACTTCTTTCCATTATTCCACTGTGTCAATGTGTTTTTGTCACTAATGACTGTCCCCTTACTCACAGAGGTCTATTGACACTATTCTAATAGTGTTGCTTCCACTGCAAAGGCCTATTGCACAACTGAGACACCAACAGTGTAGATAGTGAGTTACGTTTGATTAGCTTCAGAAATGTAAATCATCTGCTTGGCTAGTATATTCCCTATCACACTAAACATACAATGGTATGTTGATTATCATCCCTGTTACAGTGCTATGTATGGAAAAAGGGATGGCCACAAACAACACAAACATTATTAATTACTAGGATACTCAAATAAGTAGTCCACATGCCCACACAGCCCACAGAGGGGTAGCCCTCAGTGTCACACATACCAACCCTTACACCGTGACCTTAGTCTTAAGATGTTGTGTATACTATAGTTTCCCCTCTATGGACCATATGCATCAATGCAATGGGCTCGGCAGCAAAGGTGCCTGGACAGTCATGCATAGGTAATTTATCATTCAGAAGGTTAAATGATGTCTTGTATCATGGTACCTCACATCAAAATCAGGTAGGATGGCCCTGGCCTACATGATGTTAATGGGCTGCCTCAGTCAGTGTAGGTAATGAGCAGGGTTGAGGTAGCCCTCAGATGACCACAAAAGTGTGTATCCATGGTTTAGTTGTGCTTAGTGTGTGACATGGACACATGTAATATGTTAACTTTTGATGCAGGCTTTGCTAGATATTAAGATAATGTGTATCAAGTTGACAGTTATCCTCAAATTCCCAGTTACAAACTGTTTCTTCATCTTTTGCATCTACACAGGTCAATGCCCATCAGAAGAAGGCCTTTGGAGAGACAGTGCCCAGAAAGTGCGGACCAAGGGGTTCTATAACCAGCGTAGTTCCCATTGCAGAAAGGAGCAAGACCCGGATGATAATGGAGGTTCAGCTGGGGAAGTCCTCCCAACATGGATGGGGCATGCTTTTGACTCTGACCCCATTGATGGCCTACCTACTGGTGGTTGCCAACCAGGACCTTGATGGGCAGTTGAGGGTCCAACAGCAGTGACAAGGGAATGGGTACTAGCTAGATTAATACATGTCATATTGCCAAATTTGAGTGTTACAGACAGGCATTTCAAAAACCATATTGTTGGTGTCACTGTTCGTGTAAGAGTGATAGTAGCTGCATGCTGCTGTGCTGTGGTCATTCTATTTCAGACCTGGAACACAGCAGAGTCATGTCCACACCCAATTCTTTCCTTTTGAGCAGACACCTGGCTGAGTGAAGTAAGTACAAGGTCAAAAAAATGTATTATGTATGGGAACAGATTATAGAGATAGTTTTAGTAGAGAAAACATACATTTTATCCCAACTTGTGGATATGAAAAGCCCAAACTGTGTATATTCAAGTGGTTCTAAACTCACAAGCCAACTCAAAATTAAAGTATCAAAAGTTGTTTATCCCACACACATATATTCAAGACATAAATATCACATCACTTATACAAACACATTTTTCTTTCATACCCAGTCATTTTTACACATCGGTTGCTAAAAAAATCAATAGTCCAAAGTAATTCACACTAGAGGTCGTCCAATGCACACTAGAGGGAAAAAACAGGCTCTCAATCAAGTCCAGGCTGTGTATCCAAATTTTATGTACGCAGTACTGATCAGTCAGACTCCTCCATGCCGCAAAGCGGATGTGTTTTGGACCATTGTTTCAGGCTTCATTAGGACATGGTAGAAGAAAAATCACACTGCATGGTTATACGTGAAGGCAACAGAATGAAATCGTCTGTATAATTACATCAAAATACCGTACTCGAGAAGTGCCATAGGCCTGCCTCTAAAAAACGTACTCATACAAAGAGCAGAATTCCAATAACCGAACCTTTGTATACACATCTTAAACGTGCTCTTCACTGTGTATGCCTTTCTCTGTGAAAAATCCGCAAAGCATGATCCTTGCCACAGGCAGCAGTTCAGGGCAGGATAAAGGGGAGCGTCCAGGGCAGAACCTCCAGTGAAGTGAAGTGATAAATAATTTTATTTTGTCGGTAAATCTGGGTGGCAATTGAATCATACAGGCAACTGGTCTAGTTTGTTTGAGGAGTAATGTTCCTTAACTACTTTCTCTCATTTGATGGTGGCCCTATTGCATGTCACATGACATAGAGTTCACAGTACATGCAGTCACTGTACAATAGTTTCCATTGGTAAGTACTGGTTAAACAGTGAAATGAGGGTGCAAACATCACTTGTGCCATCAGCATTGGTGCCTACATGCTGGCCAGTTTGCATTTGCATGTTGATGATTCCTCTGCCACAGTGTTTCAAAACACTCATTTACTGACAGGTGACATGCACGAGGGAGTGAGATGTACAACTGGGCATTATATGTGAGTCTCTACACTGATCTTTACAAGGGAATCTGAGTAAGCAATACCAAAGAGTGGTGTTATGTACTTGCCCATTGAGACTCTAGTGATCCTACATTTTCATGTCATCTATATTCAGGGACACCCAGTCAGTTAGTCAGTCAGTCAAAGATACTTTATTCGGTTCATTGCAAAAACCATAAAAGTGTGCTACAAAATTCATCGAAGTCAAGACCTTGATTAAGAAATGATATGTTAGGTTACAAACCATTTCACAATAAAATCATATGTGTATAAAAATGTACATTATAAATATTATAGTTAAAAAGATAAAAACCTGCAAAAAGCCATTTTGAAAGAGATGAGGTAAAATGAAACACTGAGTCCTAGGACTTATACATACCACTATGTACAATGTATCCAGTTAATTTTCCTCTTCAATCTTAAAGCTATTGTTAAAAAATGTGCTACATTGAAGATCTCCCATGTACTAGACAACAACTGTAAATATAAAAGGGCAGGCTTAACTTGTTTGAAGCCCTTGTCCTAGTGCATAGTGCATAGTGTCTTTGATTGAGAAACCGTCACAAGAACAAATCTCCAACTCCGAGTCCTTAGTCCATCCTTAGCGTTCAGTGAGGAGAAGGTGGAATTTGTTCAGTCTAAATTTAGTCAATAAAAATTGATGGTTCATGTTATTGACGATACTCAATTAGGGTTCTATACCTCCGGTGGTAATTAACATTTGGTGAGCCCTTACAGTTGGTTTACATAGATCTTTTTCTTCTCTGTCCAGAGATGCCAACTGTTTGTGTGTATCTTTCGCCCATTTGATGTCCCCCTTCAACAGTTTATTCGGGGAATAATACAGTTCTGGACGGCCCAATTTAGCTGCCAATTTTTGGATATAATTCAGCCAGGGAATAGAATGACCATGCTCCAGGGATAGATTGTATAAACAGTCCCACAAGATTTCATGATTCAATTCTAGATCAGGATTTAGCCATATAGAAATCCACTTCAATAACAGCGCTAAAGCGATGCGATGCTCCAGATAATCGACCCCACACTCTTGGTGAACAATATATCCCGGAGTAGACTGTGGGACACATAGCATGGATTTCAAAAACTTGTCCTCAGTCACCTGCAAGGCATTTACATTTTTTAACCCCCACAGGTCAGCTCCATACATCGCTATAGCAGTCCATTTAGCAAAATAGATTTTCAACACCGCCTCCATAGGCTTCACACCCAATTTACGAGCAAATTCCCGTACCGCCAAGATAGACCTGGCGAAAGCATTTCGTTTGGCAACCAGCTGGGGTAACCAGGTAGAATTATCGTCAAAAATTACCCCCAAATAGGGAAGTCTTGTCACCCTGGATAAAACATTTCCTTCGCAAATCATGGTCTTAATTCTTTTAGGTTTCCTCCCAACAATCATTACATGTGATTTAGGAAAATTTACACTTAGATTCAGCACCTTCATAAAACTGGCAAATGAATTTAAAAGACACTGCAACCCCACAGCTGTACATGCTATTAATGCAGCATCGTCGGCATACAATAATGCCGGAATGGGAAATTTACTGGCCCTTGATAAATCTTTACATGCCTCAGTTAAAACAACCCCTAGTTCATTAATGTAAAGGGTAAAAAGTAAGGGGGCCAGGATGCAGCCCTGCCTAACACCATTAATGATCGCGATCTTACCCATGCTATTTCCCAAGCGGTCATACCTAACTGTGGCTGTAAGGTCCCTGTGTAGGTCAGCAAGAAAATACACAATGTTTTTGTCAACTCCTAACTTGAGAAGCAATTCTCAAAGTTTGGACCTATTCACTCAGTCGAAGGCCGAGGAAAGGTCCATAAATGCTAAATACAAGGTACCCTATGGTAAGCTATGGTGTATTTCCCTATTAGCAGGTGAAGGTTGAGGCACTGGTCTACTGTGCCTCGGCCTTTCCTGAACCCATATTGTAAACATGAGAGGGTTTCTGTGTCCTCCAGCCGAGATGTTAATTTACCAAGAACCACTCGCCCTAGCACCTTGACTGCGGCGTCATTAAGGGAAATAGGGCGGTAAAAACTGGGGTCCCCCCTATTTCCTTTCTTTAAAATGGGTACAAAGACAGATTTGGACCAAGTGTCCGGAATATCTGTCTTGCAAACCCTGTTAAAAACATTAGCTAAAATTCTAGCCCAGGTCTTGACGTCTGATTTAAAGAGGTTGGCGGGAACACCGTCGGGACCCGGATCCTTATTACTGGTCATCTTCCCGATTGCATCTGCCACCTCTGGCTCAGATACCTTTAAAGTATAGGGATTTTAAAAAGGGGTAGCTGTGCTCCCCTCCCCACAGTGTTCCCCTTCATAGACTGACTTAAAATGAGAGCACCACGCCTGTTCCTGGATACCACAATCTAAGTGGCCATTACAGGAGTCCTGAAAAAAAGGTTTATTTACGACGGCCCAGAATTTAGCACTATTCCTGAGCACGTCTACTGAGGTTAGGTCTTCCCAGGCAGCTTCCCTGATCTCCCGTCTTCTTATGTCCAGAGCTTTTTTTAATATCTTTTCCTTAATAGGGCCACCATGGCCCTATTCACTGGTTTGCAGTTTAGGGCAGCTTTTAGTTTCTGGTTAGCTGCTGAACAGTTGTGGTCAAACCACCCCTGTTCAGCGGGTGCCTTAGCTTTGCCTGTTTGTCTAAGATCTGATGAAACCTGGGCACAGATAATAGAGTAAGCCGCTAAAACTTCCTCGTTCTTTGCCTCCAGATTCAAACAGGTATCCAACTCGGATCCTACTGTAGATATTAGGTTGGAGTGGAAGTCTCCCGGTATAACCCTACTCCATCTGAGTCTACGGGCCTGATCTGTCGGACGGATATCCGATTTGTCCGTTCCATTTGGGACTATCGTAGACTTTAAGACCAGATCCGACAGACTCAGGACTACTGGGTTGTGGTCGCTAAAGTGTGACCACACAGGCGAATATCCAAGAATCCTATCCCCCAGTGTTAAACTAATAAAGATATAGTCAATAAATGAATGACAACCATTCCCCTTAAATGTGGGTATCTCCTTATCCCACAATGTTGGGAGCATCAGACCATTGTCTGCCAGGATTGTCTCAAGGAGACCGCCCTGTTCAGAATGTTCGAAATGAATGTCTCCCTGTTCGACAGGGCCAAATAAATCTAAGGACGGACACTCATCCGGACATCCATGGATGTTAAAATCTCCCATGACTATGAGGAAACAGTGACCATCATTTAACTCCTTATAGTTTTCCAAAAACAAATTTAATGTGCCCAGGTGCTCGGTCGTGGTGACTCTGTCATAGGAATTATAAAAATTAACAATTAAAATGGTTCCCACCCCACTTAAAAAGATTTGTACAGCCAGGATATTCCGCGAGCCAGTGTCTAGTTGGGTATGTACCCCTTGGATAGTAGCTGCAATTAGGGTGACCAAGCCACCCTTCGCCCTCCCCATATTTGATTGGACCGCAGGAATATGGTAACACGCGTAACCATCCAGGATCAAGATGTCACCCGTGTCCCACGTTTCCTGTAGGCCTATGATATCGTTCATACTAATGAACTCTCTCCATACTGGGTCATCTATCTTGTTTCTAAGGCCAGCTACGTTCCAGGTCATTAGTTTTAAAGAGCAGTCTCGATGACCAAAAGTTTCTACCGTTATGGATGTGTTAGAAACCCGGGAACCTATAGCTTCTGCTGTTGTCGTTGCATCAGGGGCATTTACCACAGCAACAGGAGCTAGATTTGCTTTTTGGCTACCTAGTCACACATTTTCACCCAGATTTGAAAAGATATCAAATCTATTTAAAACGGGGATGGCAAAATCATAGGGCAATCTCCCTTTACATAAATCACTGTTCGTTTGTCTAGTCTGGGATGGTGGATAAAAGAAGCCCAGGGGGAGTAGGTTTACATAGTCTTTTTCGATTCTAGATGACCCTGCCTGTCTTAATATGTCCTCAACCAGCCTTGGGGATCTAAAGCTTATGACCACACAGTCGCCCTTTAGACCTTTTTTGGTGTTACCCACCCAGGGGACCCTTCTAACCATCAAAATATTATTTTCCAGGTATTCCCCCAGATCTGTTTTACTTGACAGATAGAAGAGTGTTTTATTTTTTAATGAAGACCAGTGTTCATTTTGACCCTCCTTAATTTTCGAGACATTCGCGAGAATAATAGTATGGGGGCAAGCCTCAACTGGTAGGTTTAAAGCTAACTCTCTCTTCTTAAAGGGCTGCGTGTGTAGGTCTGATCTCCCTTCTGGGACCTTGGGACCCTGTTTCTCCCCCATGGTGGCACCAGTCACTTTTGGGACCTGAATAGGAGTATTTGATACTGTTTTTGGGGATTTCTCTACAGGAGTCAAAGACTCTATGGGTATAGCAGTACACACTAACGGTATAACCGAGCTTTCACTGCTGACAATGGCTGGGACGGAAGCACCACCTGGTACACCTGGTACTCCCTTGTGCTTATCCAGGAGGCCCCCCAATCTTTTTATCTCAGCAGACATCCGGTCAAGCTTTGCCACTAAAGGTTTTATGATGCCCTTTATCTTTAAATCAATAAGGCCAGCTAATTGGTTAAGCTGTTCGTCATCCAGTTTAACAGTGCTGGCTCCTGCTAGTGCATCATCTCCCTTTTCTAATTTTTTAATGGGTGTAGTGGGTGTGACTACTTTTTTCCTTGTTGAACGGATACCCATGCGTTTCGACTGAGTTTTTCTACATGCTCTAACCACTCTGGGAACAGGGGTTGGAGGATGCTGTGCTGTAGAGTCCGTTAAAACCTCCAAGTCCAATTCTACAGGATCAGGCAATTCCAAAACAAAGGGATCGTTGTTGTCACGGATACTACAATCACCCTGTCCCGGTGCGATCGGGGAAGAGGAACACGTAATGTATGGCAAAGGATCGCAACTTAGCCCTAGGGACTGTCGTCTTTCGGAGTTAATTTTCTTAACCACTTTAACTAAGTAGTTATCCAAAGTACCAAGGACGGGTGGCACAATTAGAGATGCCATACTGCTGCCTACTGTGAGGAAGTCCCGAATTGGTTTCAATGTATTGCACGGTATGTACTACACCCCCAGTATCACTTAGGAGATACACGTGTCACTACAATTTACAACCGTGAATCACAACCAATAAGTAAAAGAGATCTCACTGTGTCTTTGGTGAGTAGAGTTGATGTAGACCTCAGTTTCCTTGGGCCAGGGTCTATGGCCCAGCCCAGCCTCGTCCAGCCACAGACTGCCACAGACTGCCCCGCCCTTGTCCCGGGCTTAGCCCGGCACCACCCGCGCGCGTCCCGCGAGGCGGGAGCAGCAGCTCCCTCTTATGCGCCTCCGGGCACGGGAGTCAGGCGCGGCTATCAGCGTCCCCGGATGTCAGCAGGGGACGCTGGGAAATGGAGTCCCAAAGACGCTCTCCCCACTGGGCGGCCGCGATGTGTGGAGCGGCGGCGGGGGAGAGCGCGACTGGATGGCAGGGCGTCTATGGGTCTCCGTGAGTCTCTGCTGGTCGGCCCAAGATTTCTGTACCCCCAACGAGCGTTTGTTCCCCAAAACCTTCAATGGTGTATTGGCTTGTGGATAACAATATATGACTGGCATCATCACCTGTACAAAGCAGGATGGGGGATGTTCATATGGCTATATGGTGTCTTGTGCTGTGTGAATTTAGAGTATCTCTCTCCCAAATGTTTGGACCTCAACGTTTTCAGGGAATTATATCTGCAAAATGAGATACCTAGCTAAGTCCTTTGACTTTTCAGGTAGTGGACATATGATGTAATTTGGAGTGCAAAGTGTCATCAGTGTGCAATGAGGATTTGCATGTGACATGATGTCTGCTACAACAGTAATTGATGGTACATTGGTGTTCAACTTGACCTTCATGACATCATGATGTGTTATGAATAATAGATGTGTTGGATTTTGGGTCAAGTGTGAGCATTTTGTAAAACTCATGCTTGGATCCATCGTCTTTGGTCACATCTCTTTACAATGGTATGGAACAAGTGCCAAAGTATGCAAGGTGATCAATGATCCTAGTATGGACATAAGGATGGGGTGTTGACAATTCCATCACTGTATTAGGGCCTGTCTGAGGTTATGACATGAGTGGATCCACCTGTTTGCAGGTCATGTAGCATGTATGCATGTGCGCATGCTAAATTTGAAACCTATGGAGTAAACCATGACGGTGGTGTGATGTGGACTTCTTTAATGTTTTCAGTACATTTGTGATGGTCAGATCTGGAAACACAGTTGCAATAAACCCATATTACATGTCATTTCAGATATAGCCAGGGGAAGCTGGGAGAAGGAGCTAACTTCATTTGGGACACAGCTTGTCACATTGGTTCTGGACATGAGATGTCAGACATGGAGGGACCCAGTGACCAGAAGGAAGTGAGGAGTGCCCCGGAGTACATCAGCTCCAGCTCATTTTCATCTGAGTCATCCTCAGGTGGACACTACCGAGTGGAGACAGAACCAACAGGATTATTTCCACCTTCATCCTTGTCCATCACCCCAAGTTCAATTGCCACCCTCCCTGTTGTCCCTCCATAAGTTGACCGTTCCCACTCCCCAAAGAGAAGAGCAATCTCCTTCACTCCAGGCACCTCAGCCCCGCCCCTGTTATGACAGCTGTCCTTAGTGAGGAGGCTATTGTCCTCCTGAGGATCAAAGAAACCAGCTGACCCAGATGGTTGTCAAATTGGAAGGCATTCACACTGCCATGTCTGGCCTAAAGAGATTTTTTCGGGCTCTGGCCTTTTCCCGCACTGCAGCCTGCCACCCATCCCAACCTTCCACTCCTGCCCCTTCCACATCCACAATCCCTATTCCCTTTCCTATCCCAAGCACACACTCACCTAAGCATGCACACACTTCATCAGACACAAGCACCCTACACAAATGCAAGACTTCAAACATACATGTACACAGCAGACACTCACCTCCCTCACCATGCCTACAAGTCCCAACATACCCCCAGGAACCTCAGCGACACATATAAGCCCTCCACGGACACACCAATACCCACAGACAGACATCGCAGGGACACACACTGACCCCTCCACAGACACACCCATTGCCACAGATACCACAGAAACACACACTGACCCCGCCACAGACACACCCATACCCACAGACAACACAGAAACATACACTGATTCCTCCACAAACACACCCATACCTGCAGACCCCACAGCAACACATATTGACACCTCCACAGACACACCTATACCCACAGACCCCACAACAACACTCACTGAATGCTCCGCAGACACAGCCATACCCACAGATACCGCACCCACACATCCCTTCACAACATCCAGTATGCATGCACACACCACAGCAACATTCACAGGCCCCTCCACAACACCCAGCACATCCCATCCAAGACATACAAACACTCACAGTCACCCATACAACAGGCACCAACACAATACACAGTACAGACAGTACACCCACCGCACACTTCCACTGCCACTTTCTCCCAACCCAAACTCTATCCTGACTACCGTATCAGTTTTTCCCATGAGGATGTTATGCTTGCCCTTACCCCTCTGAAATATGACCACCCCGCCCAAAGTTAAAAAAAAAGTCTCCCAGACCCAAAGCTATCCCTTCCACTCCAACCTTGAAAAACAGCCTCCGCACACCCCCTGAACCCAGCCCCCAAAAAGAAACAAAATTGAAAAAACTCCTAAACCCAGCCCCAAACCCAGAAGCCCACTCCCAAAAACAAACTCACCCCTCCCTAAACCTCTGCCCTCCCTTCCCAAGTACCATCTTCGAGGTGCCTTCTAGGCCGAGTGGATGCCCCTTTGTGAGGAGTGCCAATAAAGGCAAGTTTGGTGGCACAGCCTTGAGTTGTGCCGTAGAGTGCATCCATGGACTGGCATTGGCCTTTCTTTATACTCTTATTGTGACATACTGTCATTAAAATCATTTCTGAGTTTTGAAAACATTGGTCCTGCCATCACTTTTCCGACTATTTGTTGTTCTTGTATAGTTAGTCATGTGTGACTACAGTTGTGTTTGTATCATTCCCGATTGCTGATCTATTTGAAGTAGTTAGTATGATATGACCTTGGAGCCAGTGCTGGAGAAATACAGGACAAGGAGACATTTTGGATGGATGTCTCTGAGGGATGACATCTGAATGGGGCAGACTTGCATTGGAGGGCATGTTATATGGTAGTTATTTCAGCTTATCCTGGCCACTGTCAATGTGATTTAGCTTCCACTTCTCCGTATGAGGTAGTGTATGTGTTAAGTATGTTGAAGTTAGATATTTGTGTATCAATACATGGAGCATGTCAACTTGTTATAACTTTGTGTAGTTCTGCATGGACAAATGCCCATTTTGCAGTGTGTAACTTACAGCTACTTCAGTTAGATGTATGCAATTCACTGTTAGTGCTGTGTTTGCTTTCATTATTTGCACTTAGCCATTGCCTACACATGCCTGGCACTTGGTTATGCTATTGGTTATCCCTGATATACTTCAGTGCTCATGTCCAGTGCACATGGAGTTTGGAGGGCATGTGTAAAATGTACTGTTCCCCATTGCCCCAGTCTTTCGGGGTTCCCCCTGATCGAGGCATAGCTATTCTGCAGAGATTGTTTCCATTGTGCCCTTAGGTTGGTTGTCACACTGAATCTATGTACTCCTATTGACTGGCATTGTCTTTTTATGTGAATGATGTGGGAGTCCAATAAAGAGTTATAGCACACAATGTGCATTTCACTTTAATGACACATCCATACAGATGTTTCTTTGACATAAAAACAGGATCTGGGGTATCCGCAATGTGAGGGTGTCACATTCACTAAAACATTTTGGTTAGAGTTGGAGTGAGAGGGCCTCATGCTAGCTGCTGTCACTTAAGTCTCACTTTACCAAAAATTGACATATGGTAAGCTGCATTAACAGTGAAGATCAATTGTGACATGGCAGACAAGTGAGAATGGGCTAATGAAGTCTGGCATCTAGATTAGAGTTGCAGTGACATGGCCTTGTGGTAGTTGTAGTCATTTTCATCTCCACTTAGCAACATTTGGCCAATGGTAACCTGCATGACAATAGACCATTAGTTGTAACATGGCAGACATGTGAGAATGGGCAAAAGGAGTCTAGCATATTGAGTAGAGTTACAGTCACACGGTCTCATGGTAATTGTAGTCACTTCAATCTCACTTTACCAACACTTGAGAAATGGTAACCTGCATGGCTAGTGTAGATCAGTTGTAACATGGCAGACAAGTAAGAAAGGGCAAAAGAAGTGTGTCACAGACCGTAATAGGTGTGATGTTGATGAAGAGGTGCTGTTGGGGATCACAACATCATGTACACATCACTATCACTGAATATAAGTTGCAAAAACATGGCCATTTGTGTACAGTGTGCCTGTGCAGTACCAGTGATTGGCCTAGGAGGACATCCTACAGATGTATTTATGATTATTGTTATCAAACAGTCCCAGACAGGGTCCCTGTTTTGATGAAGATTTCTTACGGAGCCCCAACTCCCTTGCCTGGTCCATGGTGGGCATTGTTTTACAGAAGAGTCTATGGAAACTGGTAGTTGTATGACTTACTGCCAATTTACTCCACAACAGAGTGGGTTTTGAATGTGATGGAGCAGGTAGAACAGCTGCAGGATGTGTCCGTTGAACTCCATGATGGTAGAAGACGAGTATAGGTGAGTTTCGGTCTTATATCCTTTCACTTCTGCCATCTCAGATGTGGTGGTTGGACTGACACTGTCACGCTGGCTCTAACGCAACTCATAATTGGACCAGTGGTTTCACTGGCTGTCCGAGCTTGACACAGCCTCATAAGCTGACTACATGACTGCTTCAGTTGGTGGTGTGCGTGCTATGTCAGCGGTTCAGCCGTGGTCTTTGCAACAGCAACAAGACCAACTAGTAATATGGTAGTCGGACCGTCAAACTCATAGCGGTCAGACCATGGGTACAGCAATCCACGGATCATCAAACTCATAATCGGGCCCATAGTCTTAAGCAGAAGAATCATCTCTTATAAGCAAAAAATAACAATGCATCGGTTCTGAGTTGTGCGATATTTGAACTGAATGTGCAGACTACAGGCCTACAATGTCTATCAGAAATAAGTGTGTGCATGGCACATTC
The DNA here is from genome assembly GCF_964261635.1 of Lissotriton helveticus. Taxonomy (NCBI): domain Eukaryota; kingdom Metazoa; phylum Chordata; class Amphibia; order Caudata; family Salamandridae; genus Lissotriton; species Lissotriton helveticus. The sequence continues at coordinate 569,109,646 of NC_136071.1, read as the reverse complement.
TCGCATTAGGGAAAGCCTGCACACCACCATCAAAACAGGAGGCTAAGTTAAAATGAAGAGATAAAATGGAGGCTAAATGTAAGCCCTACAAAAAGGGGTGACATTTACAAGTTCCATTCCAATTTAATGCAATTGCGGAGAAGGTGTGACCATCAAAGGGGTGATATTTACTATTTCCACTGCAATCTACAATGTTTTATGCAAGGTGCTTCAGACTAGACATTTTATATAAACAATCAACACTCTATTGTCACACATATTTTTGACCTATAAAATAAATTTAAATTTTATTAAAAACACACTAACAAAAACCACAACCCTGTATAATCATATTTAACATATAAAAGACAATTTTATCACTATTAATAATTAATGAATTTTTAAAAACATGTACTATAATTCCTAAACTTCGAACGATAAAATATAAAATAAAATCTTAATCCACAATTAACAATCATAACATTTACATTAAAACATGTTTTTAAATAAGTATTGAAAAAATATATTTTTGCAATGACATTATCATTTTCAACATAAAAATTGTGAAATAATATTATTATAATTTTTTTCACAAAAAATATATTCTATTTTAAACACATGTAAATGATGTTAGTTTTTAATAATTAATTTTTATATATTTTATGTTTCAAATATTGTAATTTAAATGTGTATTTTAATATTTGAAATAAAATAGTTATTTTTGGAAATGTAATATAATTAAAATATATATATTAATAAAGTATACTTTATGAAAATTATTACTGTAACAAAATGGATTACCCTTTTCAATATTAATTTGCATATCATTAAAATAAAAACCTTGAATTTATGTTAAAATGTAAAAAAAAATAATTTCCACACCCTTATCCCCTAAAAATCCAACATTCCTCTGCTAAACAAAATGATAAATCCATTATTCTTATACGTTATTACAACGAACACCACCAATTTCAACAATTTCATTGTTATTAAACGATCCTATTAAAAACACAAATTAAAAATGAAAAACTTCTAAAATCAAACACACTACAATAAATGACAGACATAAAAACACAAATGATATTTCAAACAATATTTTATAATCAAATATTTTTTACAATTATATTAATAACAGCACTGAAACATATACTTTTACTTTCCATTATTACTATCTATGATATCTTTGACTGCCCATATTCTTGGCACAATATTTTTGTATCATGATATTGTTTATATGCGATATTGTGTCCAAACACCGGTTCCCTGTGATCCTCTCTTATGGTGATTGGCCAGTGACACCCACCCAATCTAAAAATAGCAATAGGCAGTTCATATTCTGGTCAATGCCTCCCTTGAGTCAGCATATAGTGCCATTCGTCAACTGATTACACCACAATTGAAGACAGCAGAGCCCTCTTTTCCACGGAGTGTGACCTCATGCAAATAAGGTCCATGAGGAGCGATACTTAATCAGTGCTGGTCACAGTCTGTGGGACAAGTGTGCTGTAAGAGCATGTTCCCCTGTTCACCATCATTTCATTGTGCACTGTAATGTGTATTCCCTTACAAGTGATGAAGAAAATTAATGGTTACAATCATCTGTTTAGGATGGATGTTTCATTTCTTAACGCTTTACAGCGTGCACAGTATGGTCCTCTTTATTTTTACCTGGGAGCCCTTAGTCAAGTTCGGGTAGCATTTGTTACAGCTGGCATATTGTTCACGGCACTAGAGATATAGGCCCAGATTTTTTAAAGGTGTCACAGAATGCAGTTTAGCACCCATAGTTGCTGCACTGCTTGACAGGGAGAGAGCAGGAAATACCATATCTGGAGGGATATTGCACTATCCCGCTCTTTACCTAGCGCCGACACATAATTAGGTTGCCTTGTTCCATGCACACACCTTTTCACCATAGTGCTAGGGTGTGTGAGTCCAGCATAGGTTTTGTAATGGAAGGATATCCTTCCAGTACAAAATACTATGCCTAGATAAGCTTTAACGCTTTCCCCAATTTGGATGTTTGTTGTACGGTGCAACACACATACAAAGTAGGAAACGTTAAGAGAAATAAAAACATTCTTCACACTGCTTTAAAGTGGAGTTATTTTTTGGCACAAAACCCTGATTACTATTGTTAGTAGGTAGGGTTTTTATTAAAAATCATCAGGGGTTGAATGGGAGTGCCAATGTACTACCTATGAAATGCCCCTTCACACAGAGTAATGCATAGCAGTGCTATGTGTTACTTTCAGGCACATTTTCATCACAAAATCTAATGCTGAAAAGTAAATTTATTAAAAAATAATTTTGCGCACAATGTTTGTAAATCTAAGCTGTTGTAGTTTGGGTGCATTACAGCTGCTTTGTCATTTAAAACAATTGTACATTCTATGGAGCACTTGTAACAACAAGAGAGGAAGGGAACGAAAAAGACGCTCCTACTCCCCTCGATAGAAATCAAAAAAACAACTAAGGAGCGTCATACCAAGCATGAAAAAAAGGGAGCAAGCATGTAACACCACCCACACTCCAAAGTTAACTGTGAGAGGAACCTCGTTTGGTTGATCAGAAAGCCCTGAGGGCCCCACTAGGAGTGGTCGAATGACACCCTAGTGTCCTGCAACGCCAGATTACTGCGTAGCTGTTTTTTGTGAAATGTGAACAGTGAAATAAGTGATTTAAAAATGCCCGAATTGTGTCAAAAAAGGAATTTATTTGTTTTGCCAATTGGACATGTATAAAAACAAGGGGTAGGATAAAGGACCACAATTAAAAGGTCCGGGTTTATCCCTTGTGGGAGGTCAACATGTTTCTGCTTATGTGAGCGTAATTAAACAGGCATTCTTCAGGACCAGAGAAAAGTATAGTGTCGAACCCCGGTGGGATGGGCGCGCTAAGGCCCCCCTAGCCTGGGGTCGCTAGTGTTAAAAAGAAAATACCATAAAACTACTAAAACAAGATTCCGTCACATTAGAGTGAAACCGAGTTTATTCTAACAGACAAAGACAGACAACAGAAATGACAAAGAAAACAAATAAATAGAATAATAGCATTAACCGTTGTCATGAGCTGTAAAATAACATGCTTAAGTGCTCGGAAGAGGTGTACCACACGAGTGGGTAAATACGTGAACTTGTGCAAATATGGAATAACAGTAACCGCGTGGAGAAGGCAGGGACAGTGTCCCTGCATTGGCCTACAAGTGTGGCTAATGGCAAAAATGCGGGAACAAATAGTGTCAGAATGCCCATCTACTGCTATTAACTAACACGTGTCGCAAATAGCAAAACGATCAGTGCAACTGACATGAGCTGTTGGGCAAAATGGTCAGGAGAAAAATAATAATAAAAGCATCCTTACAAAGTGTGCTAATATTACAAGCACCATGGGTCTTGGGAGGGGGGTGGAAGCGAAAGTGGCACACCCTGTAAGGAAAGGGTTAAACAAGTAAAACACAGGAAAAAAGGAGGGGAAAGCAAAGTACTTAGCTCAGGTTTTTAGCACCGTACTCACGCCCTATTTGCTTGGCACCCGCTCGGTACCTGTAAGCACCCTCAGAAACCGGACCCAGAGGAACGCCAGACTTGGCGTGTTCGGGGAAGATAAAGACAGCCGGGAAGCCGCCGCAAACCAACCATACCACTAACGATATGCAATGGACAGTTATTGAACATGTTGACACAAATAAGAACACCCAAAAACATTTTTTTGAGAAGGAACAAAGGTGAGTGTATCGCCTTGGCACGAATCTGCATGCCTTAATGATAACATCCCCTGGGCATCTGTGCTGAAGAATTAACCATCTGATTGATGTCTATTAGTCTATCTCAACAGAATGGGGCTGCTCACACTTTGAGGCTGTAGTAGGTCTTGATTTCACATCTCCCTTACCTTTTGCTATAAAACCCTCTGGATGGGTGCTGTAGTCAATGCCCTAACCACCTAGTTCTTTCTCTAACCTAAGGCCCTGATACGCTCTTTTATTACACTTCCTATTGGCACTGTAAGCGTTTTCTGTAATTCTAAGCGCATTCCTTTCAGTCCATACTACGTTTGCGCTTCTGTCTGTAGTCTGTTAGCCAAAGCGCATCGATCAGCTGTGGGACCTTTGTATGGTTTTATTTTTGCAGTTTATTTTTGCAGTGTGGTTCGTGTGCCTATTACGCGTGCCTCTCTTGGCGCTGTGTAGGCTCCCGAGCGTTTGGTTATTCATGCGGGTTACCTCAGTTTGACTTCAGTACGGGCCCGATTTACTTGGCCCCGCGGCGCCCTGACTCTGGTATTCCGCGCCGGTGTGTTGTCATGACTACTGTTTTCCTTGACTGCATCAGCCACTCTGAGTGGTGTGACACGTTACTTTCCTTTGGATCACGCAATTGGTAGTCCGAATCACGTGTCCGCGGTCTGTTCCAATCGGCACCTGTGAATGTTTGCCGACGCCTCCCACGCCCACGACGTGTTCGGCTGCGGCTGCTTCCCGGCTGTCTTTATCTTCCCCGAACACGCCGAGTCTGGCGTTCTTCGGGGTCCGGTTTCTGAGGGTGCTTACAGGTACCGAGCGGTTGCCAAGCAAATAGGGCGTGAGTACGGCGCGCTAAAAACCTGAGCTAAGTACTTTATTTACCCCTCCTTTTTTTCTGTGTTTTACTAGTTTAATCCTTTCCTTACAGGGTGTGCCACTTTCTCTTCCACCTCCCTCCCGAGACCCATGGTGCTTGCAGTATTAGCACTGTTTGTAAGGATGCTTTTATTATTATTTTCTCCTGACCATTTTGCCCAACAGCGCATGTCAGTTGGACTGATCGTTTTGCTATTAGCGACACATGTTAATTACTAGCAGTAGATGGGCATTCTGACACTATTTGTGCCCGCATTTTTGCCATTAGCCACACTTGTAGGCCAGTGCAGGGACACTGTCCCTGCCTACTCCACACGGTTACTGTTATTCCGTATTTGCCCAAGATCACGTATTTACCCACTCGTGTGTTATGGTTACTAGCACCTCTTCCGAGCACTTAAGCATGTTATTTTACAGCTCATGACAACGGTTAATGCTATTATTCTATTTATTTGTTTTCTTTGTCATTTCTGTTGTCTGTCTTTGTCTGTTAGAATAAACTCGGATTCACTCCAATGTGACGGAATCTTGTTTTAGTAGTTTTAAGGTATTTTCTTTTTAACACTAGCGACCCGAGGCTAAGGTGGGCCTTAGCGCGCCCATACCACCGAGGTTCGACACTACACTTTTTTCTGGTCCTGACGAATGCCTGTTTATTTACACTCACATAGGCAGAAACATGTTGACCTCCCACGAGGGGTAAACCCGGACCTTTTAATTGTGGTCCTTTATCCTACACCTTGGTTTTATACATGTCCAATTGGCAAAACAAATAAATTCCTTTTTTGACACAATTTGGGCATTTTTAAATCACTTATTTCACTGTTCACATTTCACAAAAAAACAGCTCCGCAGTAATCTGGCGTTGCAGCACACTAGGGTGGCATTAGGCCACTCTAGGTGGGGCCCAATGATGAAGCATGTCAGCAACTATGTTGGTGAGTGGGGGCTTTCTGATCAACCAAACGAGGTTCCTCTCACAGTTAACTTTGGACTGTGGTTGGTGTTACATGCTTGCTCCATTTTTTTCATGCTTGGCATGACACTCCTTAATTGTTTTTTTCATTCCATGGAGCAAACAGAGGATTCACTGTGTGTGATGTTGCACAGATTACATACACATCTCAGCCACATATCTGTCTTTTTTCAATACTGTTCAGTGCTAAACTGTGTTAAAGCCATTAGACCCAATTTTGGTTGAAATTTCTTAAACAAGGTGCACTAATTTTAATGTAAAATGTATTACTCCACAAAATGCCTGTATGTATTGAATCCCCTTTGTAGATTAATGACGTCTAAGCTCTTTGACAAAAAGTGACACGTTGATATAAATGACGCTGAGCAAATTTTCCTGACTGACAGACTCCAGGCAACAGTAATACACATGTTTCAAACAAAATTGTGGTTTGATTGAGGATATAAATTGAGCAGGACCTTGAAGCTGTAGAATAATACTTGTAACATTTCATTTTTTTGTAATTCATGGGAGTTTTCAGTTCCATTCACATTGGTGGAGATTTCCATCTATACTGGGGACAACTTGTCAATGAAAGATGTGCTTTCTCTCTTGTCAGAGCGAAGCATTATTAAAAAAGTAATGGGACTATATATCTTGAAACTGAGCGCCAGCGTGAATGAACCTAGATGACAGTTATTGAACACTTTTCATCATGAGTGGCTTTGTTGTTTGTGTACGTGATTTTTTTACAAATAGGCTTAAGTTAAATTGTTCTGCCTCTTAAAAGATTAGACTTGATACAAATGTGAATACATATATTGTTAAAGTAAGGAAGCCAAGATATCAGAAATGAAGGGTCAGTTAATGTTTTCTGTCTTTTTCCACTCACCATACATTATCCTTCCACTATTTCTGCCTATTTTGTCTTTACAATACCCTTTGGGCCTGATTCACAAACATAGCTTCCATTTTTGGGTAAGTTTACACTTTTTGAGCTAGTTTACTACCTTTCATTATTCACAAACTGCACCCTGCATTTCAATGTACAACATGGCAGGCACCGTGCCTGTCACATTGTGCATTGAAAGGAACAACCTGCCTTTGTGGCATTGCGGCGGGTGGTGCTTTCTGCACCGCCCGCCGCAATGTCACAAATGTGGCATGCGTCTGCCAGTGTGGGGGGTGCATAGTAATTGTGAGTGCGTGACAGCCGCACCCTCAGTAGGCGGTCCCGTTTCCCGGGGATATGTCCGGTGGACAAAGTCAGCAAGCCATACTAATGACTCCCTATGTGTCTAAAGACTCTCCTGTTGAACTGAGTTGGCAACAATAACACATTTTCTCCACTCTCCACTTACATGCTGCTAAGACAATCCATCGGATTGTGGGGTAGATGTATCAAAATTCCATTTTGCGATTTCTAAATAGCGATTTTTAAGGAATCGCTATTTAGAAATCGCAAAATGGAATGTATGTAGGAAATCGCTATTTTTTTAGCGATTTCTTAGTCTTCCTTATTTGCGAATTCGCAATTTGCGAATTCGCGAATAAGGAATAATTTCCCATGCATTCCTATGGGCCAGGGGGCCCATAGGAATGATTGCGAAATATTTCTTAATTTGCGAATCGCACTTTTGCGAATTCGCAAATAAGGAATAATTTCAAGGGTGCAGGGGTGTCTCAAAGACACCCTGCTGCACCCCTGAAATTTACATGTGTGTGCATATGGCGCACATACATGCCCTATGGGCATGTATGTGCGTCACATGCCACCTTCACAAATGCCAAATAGGGCATTTTTAAATGAAATCGCAAATTACCACCAACTACAAGTTGGTGGTAGTTTGCGATTTCTTAACCCAAATTCACAATTTCTAAAACCCACATACATCGCATTTAAGGAATCGCAAAATTTGCGATTCCTTAAATGGTTAAGCAAAATAAGGAATCGCAAATTTTTGCGATTCCTTATTTTGCGATTTTTTAATACATTTCCAAAAATGCAAAAAAGCCTTTTGCGATTCGCAAAGGCCGAATTGCAAAAGGCTTGATACATCTACCCCTGTGATTCTAGAATAGGTCAAGATTCATGGGCCCAGCCCTTTCCGTCAACTCCGGGCTCTTTTTGTATCCAACATTACCATCGAAGCCTTCTGTAAACTTGGAGGAGTCTCCGGATTATAACTCCGGATTTCATTAAGAGAAGACCATATCTTGTACTGCAGTTTTATTCAAGACTGCAACCCCAGTCTTAAAAAAGCCAATATAGCACTCCTAAAACAAGTATTCATATGTATACAAACATTTCCCTCCTACATGCATTCTTTTCAATGGACCAAGGTTCCAATATCAAATATATATTTTGCCATAGGCAATATATTTTTAGATATGTTTCATAACAGAATTGCTGGGATTATGTGACACATCTGTAAGAGAGTGAATTATTAATTGGGGTGGATGACAGCCCACCACAAGTAATAAGGTCACCAACTGGTTAGATCCAACACAAGGGTTCAATCATTTAAACCTGAGCTCAACCCCTTATTCCTATGGCACAGAATAGACAGGATTAACTTACAAAAATGTTAATGTAAAAAAATTCAAGAACAGTGAAACATTTAATGAACAGGGTGAAACATAAGTAAACACCAAATCAACCTGTGCTTAACCCTCTGGTAGCTTGGTGCACAAGTCATCAGGCTTAACTTTGAGATGACATGTAAAGTATCTATGCAGCACCCAATCAGTAATAAACTGAATAGAAAACACAATAAAAATCCCACACCATTTCAGAAAAACAGAGAAAAATGTAATACGTTATTGGACACTAAAATGACAGAATTCTAATCAGTAGAACCAGATCTATGCAGTTAGAAAGGTTTAGGTAAAAATAGTGCTTAAACGAACAAAGTGCCAATTTGGCTATCTGGTCGCATCAGACCGGGACAAAGTCAGAAGTTGAAGCCGACCACTATGGAGAGCGGGTTGATACAAGGGCCAAGGTGGTTCTGCTCAGAAATGTATCTTAATCCTGTTTAAAGAGCATTGTGTCACAGAGCAGAAGTCTGGAGAAGAGATGTGAGGGCTACCTCGATGATGCCTCTTGCAGCGGTGGTTACGATGAGCTGTGAGGACTGCAATGATGCCATGCATCAAGGATGCGTCGTGTTTCATTGTGCTGCAACAGTTCTGATGAGAAGCTGCAAAGAGCTGCATCGGGTTTGCATTGCACTGTTGGTACTGATGACACCACAGCTGGGCTGGCAGAACATCTTTAGCCCCACTTCCAAGGGTCCAGGGCTGGAGGGGCACCACTTGGGAAATTAGGACTCACAGACAGAGTCCTGGTGTACCGTTTAAAGTGGTTGGAGATGTTTTTGTCCCTAAGGCTCTTATCAGGAGGCCAACCAAATAGCCCTTGGAGTCATTCTGAAGGTTCCAGGTTCAAGCTTCAGGTGCAGTCCTTCTCACGCACCAAGCAGGGCAATCTTGCACAGGTCCAGAAGTATACTGAAGAGTTGTGTCTGAGGGTCATTATATTGACCTGGTTTCCAGTTTGAAGTGGGAGAAGCTTCTAGAGTCCTCTACCCACAGAGGATTTTGGAATTTGATGCCTCTCTGCCGTAGCCCCAGTTTGTCCGGAGGGCCCAGAAGACGAGTGTGTAACCCTTTCTGAGTGTGCTGAGGCAGAGTCTTTGTGTTATGCAAGCGTGGTAGGTGACTGCTTTGCCCCAATCAAGTCCGAGATGGCCATTCTGCACATTTTCCTCCTTTTTCTCACTGACTTAGAAGGTGATTTAAATGTAGGCAGATGGCCCGCCATTCCACAATTGGGAAGGAGTAAGGGCCACATGTACATTTCAAAAAATTGTGATTTCTTGTTTGTGAATCAATTCAAATCACAATTAGGAAATTGTAAATCCACATGTACGTACGGTGTAAGTAAAAAAATAGCAAGTCAGTTTCAGGGCGCTTAGCAATTTTGTTAATCAATACTAGCAATTATCAAAATTGTGAATCAACTTGTGACCGACTTGCTATTTTGTGAATCAGGTTCCAAATTGTGAATCAGGTCGCAAATAGCAAATAGAACCACAAAATGGGTGAAAACACTTCCTGGCCATGGGTAATCTCCTCCGAAGCAGGAAGTGCCTCACAGAACCTGCCTGGGAACCAGCCTGAGTGGAGGAGGAGTTCTACTGCCTTACACAGCACAGGCCCAAGAAGCTAAGAGAAGCCCACGCATCCGCCATGGCCAGCCAAACTGCTGAGAAAACACCTACAGGGAGTAAAAGAAAACAGAAATTTGCAGAGGAGTTGGAGATACTTACAGAGGTGCACTGTGAGAACCATGATGTCCTATTTAGAAGGGATCAATGACAGTGCCAGACTCACAAATAAGAAAATCTGGCAGGAAAACAAGGCAAAAATCAATGCCATTGGATTTAGCCACCGCTCCACAGATGAAATCCACAGGAGGTGGTATGATCTCAGGTCTTGGACAAAGGAAAAGGTGGCCCAGTGCCTCAAGGAATCTGAGGAACAAGTTGGGCCCACCAACAGTACTACCACCTACTGCAAGTAAGACCATGGTGAAGGCGACGCTGGAGCAGGGACTGTCATAGGGTTTTGTGAACATCGACTGATCTACACTAGGAACCGCACAAAGTAAGTGTTAAGTATTTACTTTTGACACATCCTAGACCACACATTGATGTCCAAATCCACACAGTCCAGGAGCATTCATCAGACAGTTGTTCACCAAATGTTAAGTATTGTAGCATGATAGTGCATTATGTGTGATGCAGTCAAAAAGCTAGCTTAGGTGTTATATGTACATTTATTAGGCCACACATCAGATAAGTGAATATAATGTGTTTAATTTGTCCCACAGATCTCCATCAGGTACAGAGTGAGGACACCAGTGTGAAGGGAGTGGATGATACCAACATGGCAGCATAAACAATCACACAAGCACCACCCAACACAATGTTGCAGTGTGTCACTGTCACCAGAGGTCGCAGCATCTCTCTGCCACAAAGTCCCACCCACAGTCAAGTGTAAGCCAACACTTGTGTGTTCCAGGGCGTGGGCACAAATGTTGTCATGAGGGACATGCAGGTGTTGAAGATGACTTCACTGCACAGTTGTTTCTTGGCCTAGAGACATCCTGCTCCAAAATCAATGCCTGCAAAACAAGCAGTTGACAATTATAAACAGGAACATGCTAAACATGCTAAACAGAGCATTACTGTTGGCTTTGATAATGTTGGGACACATTTGGCCACAATGAATAACAATCTAGTGAGCCTGTACACTGCAATGCAGAATCTTCAAATGGATCCCACCCAAGACCAGAAAGCCCGTCACTCAGGCCCTTGAAACCAGCCGTCTCGACTATGGCACACCCTCTATGCTGTCATCTCCATCCAGGTCCTCAGAAGACTCCAGACCATACAGAACACCACAACCAGACTCATTCTGGTCCTCCCAAAATGAACCCACCTCATCCCCCACCTGAGAGACCTCCATTTGCTCCTCATCTAGAAATGGTGCCAGGTCCTCTAGCATGCCTATAAATCCCTCCATGACCTAGGACCTACCTACCACTACCATTGACTGAACTCCCTCCAACCCGCCAGACACCCACTTTCCTCTGCACTCACCTTTCATAAATCCGCTGCATCTGCCGCAATGGCAGACGCTCCTTCTCCCACATCACAGCCAAGACCTGGAACAACCTCCCCCTCCAGCTCCATACAGCCCCCTCCCTACCAGATTTCATAGAGACTCAAGACCTAGCTCTTCCACAGATACAGAGCACACAGATACCCCAAAGGGAGCACAGAGTTGCGCTTTACAAATACTGATTGATTGATTGACAGGAATTAATGCCAACAAATGGTGGCCAACCATGCCCATCAGAGGCATTGTGATCGCAGTGTTGCTGCAAGAATGAATCAGATAAGTTGTTCCATTGGTTGCTTGGCCAATTGAACTACAAGCCTCAATTGACAGACTGTCACACTGCAGGTGGAGATGGGGCACTTCAGCGGTAATGTTGGCAGGGGCCTAGGGCAGATCAAGTCAGCTGTTGAGGTGCAACAGGCCACACAGGTAGCAAGAGGTGCTGGAGATACCCCACAGGATAGTGAAGCGAAATATAGTGTGAGCAGTGTATCAGCCACTGATGCCCATGCCCTATGACACACTCAAACTCCCCACTTTCCAGGTGTTGTTGTACTCCGCCGTGGTGGAAGATGTATGTGTCACAGGTGCTCCCTTGGTATGTTGGCACTGCATCTGTGATGACATTATGGGCATTACATACCACCTGGATGATGAGTGAATGGGCATTTTTCCTATTTCTGAACATATATTCAATATGTGCATTAGGACATATAGTAACATGTGTCCCATCTACACACTCTAATACATGAGGAAAGTTGGCAATCCGGTAAACATTTAATTTTGAATAGTGTGTTTCCTCAGCATTCCTGGGAAGGTATATGTAATTGTTCAGGTGTAAGAGCTTGCCATCCAAGAGCCACCTAATGAAACATGCCAATGCTCCTTGGGGCACCCCTCCAGCTATAACAATGACCCCCTTAGTAGCTACCCGATACAAAAAGGTGCATTGCTTATTATACTTGCACATGCATTGGGATGGAACAGCTGCACAGGGTACTGCTTTCTAGATGTGGTTTAAGCACATCTATCACATCTGACATCACTGTGCTACTCAGGCTGTATTTCTCATATATTTTCTCCACTCTCTGTTGGAATATGGTAAACCTGATTCTGGAGATCCTCTCCTGTCTCTTCCTCCTCATCCTATACTGGGCAGCCAGGAATCACCTCCTTATCGCAATCACAGAAAGTACAACCATTGTGGAAACCCCTGATGCATTCTGGTCCAGTTTTTATAGTTTGCACACAGTTACCACCTGAATGGAATCAGTGAAAAATTGTAACACCCTCGAACATATGGTTTGCGACTCAAAAATACAGATTCTATATTTGCAAGTTGCAAAAAACAGTTACTAACAATATGTTGCATCACTATTTTTGGATACTGAATGGCATTCGTACATACCAAAAGGCCACTCTTTCGGCTGCAAATAGGTTTGAGACCAATTTGTGACTTGTTAATCGTTCGTACATCTGGCCCTTAATTACTCCGTCCCCATGATAGAGGGACCACCTGACTAATTTATAAATGACCGCCATGAGGATCCTTTCCTACCAACATATACATCAATCCCTTAGTCTCTGGAATGGAAGTCAGAATCCTTCAGCAGGGTAAGGTAGCAGGCTGTATCCAGTGAAGTCCCTGCTAAGTCAGATAGGCATTGAGCGAGGTTGAAGCCATCGGTTTTGGCAGGAAAAGCTCCAAATGAGAACAAAGAAATGTTTCCACCCATTTCAAGATTTCTACCTTTGGCCTCTTTTTTGAAGCTGGGATCCTTCAGAGTGGCAAGGCAGCAGGCAGTATCCATGAAGATCACACCAAAGTCAGATAGCCATGTCACAAGGATCCTCTGAACTGGATTTCCAGAGAGCAAAAAGCTCTGAACAGGGCAAACCAGACTTTCTTGCCCAGGGGGGGGGGGGTCATGCTTTGAGTAAATTGGCTGGGTAATTCATCCTGGTCCGCTAGAGATCTAGAATCCCTAACTTCTTCCAAGTAACATTGTTATAGAAAATTCTTCTGGATACCAGTAAGGCTCCCAGGAGATTTGGGTACTGTACTTACTGCAGCAGAAGTCACTAACAAGGTTTAGTTATCTTCCAGTTGCAGCTGCTTACTGGTCACCCCAGTAAATAAGTTCTCATGCAGCATTTGAAGTTCCTGTAGCCAGTAGCCACACAGGTAGTCAGCCAGCTGACCCTTGTTGTCCACTTCTTTGTACTTGGTACAAGTGGGAGCAGATCCAGCCCTTCAGGTCTCCTCACAGGTTTTAGACATCAGGTTCAGTCCTCTTCTGTTTTCCTCAGGTCCTGAAAGTGTTCTTGGAGGTGCCAGCTTTCTATGTTTCATTAGCGTGTTAGTTGGATTGTCTCCTGGACACTCCCTAGTCAATGAAGAAACAGTTCCCAGGGGAAACCCTTTCTTCATTTTCACCACATCCTGTTGGCCTGACTGCAAACTAACCTACAGTGCACTAACCTAAGGGCAGTCCACGATGGCATAGGCCTTCTGCCATCAAGCTAGTAGTGTTGGCCAGAAAAGGGTGTGTTTAAAGAAATGAGCAGTTCCCTCCTCCTCAGCTACACAAAACTGGTTCTTGGACTGGCTCCTCATGCCACTGGGCTAAAGCCCAATTGGCTACAGAGGGTCTGAAGATATAAGGCTTATCTTTACAAGGATTCTGCCTACACTTGATTATGAATGGACAGGCCTTGCCCCTATCCCTTTTAACTTAGTTAACATTTCAACCATCCCAGTTGATCTTCGTGAGCTGTACCATGACTCACTCCCAGCCCAACCTGTCACCAAGTCAAAGCCCATGCCTTTGCTCTCTGGGCAGTTTTCACATCTCATCCAGGACAAGCCCTGGTAGGGGGTGCTGATGGCAGGCTTATGCAAATTAGCCTCAAGGAGCTTTAGGCAGTAAAACTGTAAATTTCTAAACGTTAATAAAACAGTGGTTGATCCATTTCTTGAGTCCAAATGAGCCAAACAAAGATAATAATCTTTACTCTACTTTTTCTAATAGGATAGCCAGAGTGTAGTGTTATCGTTACTGTTCCTCGTGAAGGTTCCTGCCTTCACGAGGAACAGGAAACAGATTGAGAATGTTGTTTTATAAATTAGTTTGCATGCGCTTAGGCATGCGAGAAGAGTGCACAAATAGAGTGTGACATGTTATGTTTTAATTTATGTTCGTTAACTTAGGAGACGGTTGGCGAGCTTACCGGGCAGTTGGTAATTGGACCTGTGCCTTGAGGCTGCCTCGTCTTCATTGTCTGGATTTTCATTAAATAAACTTTAACTTGAAGATTAAACTTGTATATCGTATTTGGCGATGATTGTGGAACCTGCGCACAAATGTTATTATTTCCGGATTTCAACAGAATTTCTAATCTACGCTTTGACGGTTCACATTGGCCGAATTTTGATGTACCCGCCTTCAAGGAGGAGCAGTGTTCCGATGCTTTGATGTTCCTGATTGGCTGAATTTTTGTATACCCGCCTTCAGTGAGGAGCAGTGTATCCTGTTACATTATTGGTCGCCCTCACCTTCCTTCACCAATCGCTTTGTGGGTGTGCATTTGATCGCATTGACAGCGCATTTTAGTCAGTTTCTACAGCAGACATTGCCGGTATCGACAGAAGCGCTGTTAACTTTCAGTTTTCTCTGTGAGTCTATTCAGCATTGAGGTACAGTTCAAGAATACCTCATCTTCTGATACACCGTGTAATTAGCTGCATACCCACAGTGTTAAGGGTGAATAATTATAAGGAATTCTTCAATTAAAGGTGAGACTTTTGACTGCTACCAACATTTCTGTATTTTTACGCTGCTTCAGAAGTGTGATTCACCACGCTGATTCACACAGCTTTACTTTAAGACTCTTCCACGTTCCACATTTATGTATTTTCACGCTGCTTCAGAACTGTAGCTCACCACGCTGATCCACACAACGTTCCTTAAGACTCTCTCTTACCAGTTTGCAGTTCTACATTTTTTTAATTGTTTTCCATTCTGCTTATATTAGCATCTTATTGCTTATTATGTCTGCTCCACTTACCAATATCACTGTAAACCCACCTAAAGAGTTCCTTTGTATTCCGGGTGATCCACCTGTTCCCTGGATACAATGGAAAGAATATTTCATTAATTAGTTCTTTACTATTGATCCCGCTAACAAGTTATCTAGTGAAAGAAAAAAAGGTTTTTTGATGCACAGTTCGGTACCAGAAGGTCTAAGAATTTATAACAAATTGAATAAAGATTTGCAGGTGATGATGAAAATGTTTTCAACCAGGCTATTAAACATTTAGATAATTATTTCTCTCCCAAGGTTTGCATTGGAGTAACACGTTTTAAGTTCTTTCAGAGAAAACAATCAAAAAATGAATCTATTGATGACTATGCAATGGCCGTTCAAAAACTGGCGAGAGACTGTAGGTTTGGTGTAATCGAAGAAGAACTAATATGGGACCAAATTGTTATGCATTCTTACGATTCATCCATTCAGGATAGACTGTGGGTTAATGGGGATAATCCTCTTAAAGAAGTTCTTGCTGTAGCTCGCAAAGGTGAACTTTCAGGAAGGTGTGCGAAAGCACTCAAGAGTTCAGATGTTACGCAACAAAAAACAGTCCCTAAAGAGACAGTTGCTAGAGTTCTATCCAACAGAAATAAGAATAATTTCTCTAACAAATCTAAAGGAGAAAAAAAAAATTGCTCAAATATGAAGATTTACGTTGTTTCAGATGTAACAGTAAGAATCACTTAGCGAATGACAAAAAAGATCCTGCAATTCGCTGTTAAAATTCTGGTAGAGTTGGTCATTTCAGCAAAGTTTGTCATGATAAAAAATCCAGTAAAGTCCAATTTCTAGGTGATAGAGACCCTAACTCCAATGATGATTGCTGCTGACTCAGGTTCTCCATTTACAATTATCAATGAATCGGTTTGGTTGGACAAATTTGTCAACAAAATTGGTTCTAATTTGTTCACTCCGGATATTGCTCCTGAGAGTTTTAATGGGGATCCCATTGAATTGCTTGGTTTTAGAAAATTGTTGCTTAGGTTCAAACACAGATGTGCTCTTTGTAAAATGTATGTGTCTAAAATTGGGCCGTCAGTCCTTGGTTGTAAAGATCAAAAGAAACTCAACATAATTTTAGACCCTAATGGAATATAACAAGTTTTAATTTTAGACGAAGGTGACTCCTTAGGAAGAAATGTATGTAAAGATTTTTCAAAAGTATTCTCAGGGACTTTAGGAAGGATTGATGGTTTTGAAAATAGTATTCGATTGAAACCCGATGCTGTTCCTAAAATACATAAATTAAGGAGTATACCTTTTGCAGTCAGGGATGAAGTAGATGATGAGCTTAAGAGATTGACCAATGATGGTATTATTGAGCCAATTGAAAGTTCTCAGTGGATTTCTCCATTGGTCGCAGCCAGGAAGGCCAATGGAAAAATTAGGCTTTGCATTGATTTACGCCATTTAAATACCAATATTCAAGTTGATCAATTTCCTCTTCCCAAAATTAATGAGATGATTTCCAAAACTAGAGGTATGCAAGTTTTTTCAACATTAGATTTATCTCAAGCTTGTCACCAAATTCCTTTATAAGATTCTTGCAAAGATTTCACAGGTTTTGTGTCTCATGTTGGATGTTTCAGATACACAAGAATGCCATTTGGTTTGGCCTCAGTGGCTGCTGTATTTCAGAGTCTTATGCACAACATCTTTGGTCATTTGAGACATGTTCTTATATTTCAGGATGACATTTTAGTCATGGGGAAGGATGACACTGACCATCAAACCAAACTTGCCCAAGTACTTTCTTTGTGAGACAAATTTGGTTTAACTGTTGAATATTCTAAGTGTAAATTTGCAGCCTCAAGTGTAAATTATTTGAGACATGAAATAAGTGCCATAGGAATTCGTCCCAAAGCCAAGTTAGTCTCTTCCATAACAAATGCTCCCAATCCTAAAAGTAAAGATGATGTAAAGTCCTTTCTTGGATTGGTGGAGCTTTTTTCCAAATTTATAAAGAATTTTTCTAGTAAAACCTTTCATATTAGGCAACTCCTTAAAGCTAAGAAGAATAAGTATGGGCAAATTTTGCAATTCGCGATTTGCGAATTCGCAAACAAATCTACGAATTCACGCATTTCACCGCGAAATCGTGGATTTTTGGGCAATTGCACTATACTCAACTGGAGTACTTTCTACTGGCTAATCAGTAAGTGCTACCTCGTTGGGTAAATGTATTGTGCTTTTCCTACACTACAGCTGCGTAAAGGCCCAGAAGAGTTGTCTCCAGTGACCCCGTGTGTCTGTCACTTTGCCACCGCGCCCATAGGTGCCGAGGTCCCTTGAGTGAGCTGTCCATCACAGTGGGGGAAAGGGCGGGAAGAGGTTGCATAGCCTAGTGTGTGTGGGGCTGGGCTTCTGTGCGAGTACACATGCCTCTTGTTCACAAAGGTCAGAGACCGATTAGCGCAACAGATAAGGAGAAAGCAGTAAGTGCTACCTCGTTGGGCAAATGAAATGTATGGACTCAATGCTACAACTCGGGCACCTGCTTTATTTATATCTGTAAGTGCTTCCTGCTGAGGTTTAATTTTTGTGACAGGAGCCTCGTTGCCTAATTGTAACTATTCTCTGACCCTGCTTCGAGAGTCAGAGCAGGGTCAGAGAATAGTTGCAAGTAGGCAACGAGGCGCCGCTCAGGAAGCACTTACAGGGTTACAGCATGTGCCCAAGTTGAAGTTAATTTCTTTGTAACCCTTTTGTAAATGGTTACAAAGAAATTAGCTTCAACTTGGGCACATGCTGTAACCCTGTAAGTGCTTCCTGAACAAAATTCGTCCCGCTCGCGGATTCGCGGATTTTGCTGCAATTTCGCGGATTCGTGGATCGCAAACGAATTTTCGGCCCATACTTAAAGAAGAATTTATTGAGATTAAAAAACCCAATGTTCAAGCACCTGCTCTCCAAGGTTTTGATCCTTCGGGAACAAAATTCCATTACTACCAATGCTAGTGCCACAGGAATTGGTGCTGTTTTGTCTCAGTTTGATGAGAATAGAAAAGAGCATATTATAGCATTTGCTTCAAGATCCATGTCTCCTGCTGAACGTAAATATGCTTTATTGAACGTGAGGCGCTCACTTGCACGTGGCCTTTGGAGCATTTTAGAACTTTTGTTTGGGGGAAAGAAGTAATTATCAAATGTGATTATAAGCCTTTGGTTAAGATGTTATCCAATGTTGGTATGATCAATGTTATTGCTAGAATAGTAAGAATATCTATGAGGCTTTTGGATTACATTCACAAAGTAGTTTATATTCCTGGTAAGGAAAATGCTGTAGCTGATTTTCTTTCACGGTTTTCTACACAATTAGTGGAAAATCAAGATGATCTCATGGAAGATATTCAAGTCGCATGGCTATGGGATCATGGTGTTGATTCTATCCAAAGGTCTGAGTGGGATGAAGTTTTTGATAAAGATGTTAACTTGAGGGATGTTTTAGAGTTTGTAAATTCTGGTTGGCCACGTAAGATGGAGATTGGTGAGTTTAAGGATGTTTGTGAGGTTAGAAATGAACTGGCTGGTCTTGACGGAAACCTTATTTGAGGTGATAAGTTAGTTGCACCTAGTAGCCTCAGAAGAAAGATTATAGCTTTATGTCATGATGGTCATCTTGGAATTTATAAAACAATATCCATCATTAAAAGCAAGTTTTGGTGGCCTGGTTTGGACATCGAGGTGGAGAGAGCAGTTAGATAATGTGAATTATGTGCTTCTGCAGAAAAATCACTTAAAACCTTATGGTCACCCATGAGTGATTTCATGTGTCCATAGTTTCCTTGGCAAAATGTTGCTGTGGACATTATGGGTCCTATTGGCACTTCTGGGAAGTACATAATTTCTATGATGGACATGTTTTCAAAATGGCCTGTAATCAAAATGTTGAAGAATGTGGATACTAATACTGTAATTAAATTATTTGATGTAGTATTTCTTAATGAAGTTACTCCTGTTCTGATTATTAGTGACAATGGAGTGCAATTTACTTCGGAATGTATGAATCTTTATTTGTCCAAATGTGGTATCACACTTAAAACTTCCTTAAACAATCCCAGTGGAAATGGATTAATTGAAAGGTACAACAGAGTGTTAAAAGGTACCATTCAATTGGCTTTTAAAAACAATGTACCTTGGGAGATTCGGGTGTTCAAAACTCTTTAGTCTTATAGGGTTTCAATTTCTGATGCTACAAAATTCTCTCCTTTTGAATTAATAAGAGGAAGGAAACCCAGATCCAAGTGGGTTCCTGGGTGGATTAAAGCTGTTATTGATGTCAGTTGGTCGTCAGCAGAAGTTATGGGCAATTTACATTCCGAACATGGAAAATACAAACAATTTTATGACAAAAAAAATAGTACTCATGATGTCAAATTGTCCATTGGTCAATGGGTTAGAGTTAAAAAAACTGGTTTCATTCCAAAAGATTGTAGTAAATTTTATGATCCACAACGTGTTGTTTAAATCAAAAAGAATGCTGTCATTTTGGACGATGGTAAATTCTGGAATCTCAAAAGAGTTGCTTTGTGTAAACAACCTTTCAGTGGGGTTCCGAAACTTGTCTGTGATGTTCCTGGTGATTCTATTACAAATGCTTCACAACAGAACATCAGGAGAAATGAAGGATCTATTGAGGCTACTCAAAAAAGACTTAAAAGTTACATGGAAGATGTACATACTAAGAACATTGTTGGAAAAAGAGTCATTAAGCCTCCAAGTGCGTTGCAAGATTATATCTGTAATTAAAATGTATTTATATTTTGTTAAAAAAAAAGGGGGAAGATGTGTAGTGTTATCGTTACTGCTCCTCGTGAAGAGTGTCACTCTTCTCAGATTGAGAATGTTTTATAAATTAGTTGAGCATGCACTTAGGCATGCGAGAAGAGTGAGCTAATAGAGCGTGACATGTTATGTTTTAATTTATGTTCGATAATTTAGGAGACGGTTGGAGAGATTACCGGGCAGTTGGTAATTTGACCTGTGAGTTCATGCACATGGTGAACCAAGAACAGATCGGGACTGTGAGCCACATTAGAGAGTATGGAAATGTGTTTCACCCAGTGGAGACCCACAGCATTGATTGATCGGCTGCCAGTTTGAACATTTTTATCTTTTCAAAGTAAATAAAATAATACTTTGCAAAAATGTTTGCTATAGTCCTATACATGAAAAAACATTGACCCACTGTTAACATATGTCACAATTTACAAGATCAGATCATAACTAAATTATTTGATGGTAACGCCAAAAGGACAGAGGCTATTTGGTGCCTTCAGCTTATGTCTGGGTCACGCGACTGGGTGTAGCTAGCATTTTGGAATTTGTTTATTTCTCTCAGAGCCGCATAATAAACAGATTAGGTGTGCCTGGATGGGCCATCTACTGGCAGAATGAAGGAGCGCAGCTGGGTGCAGCCCCACTTGCAAATGAATAGGCTGTGCCCTGCCTTCACACAAAGGACCTGTCACCACTGTATGGATCATGCAGACAGCTTGGAGCCTGGTCAGTGGCGGCAGGAAGATTCAAGGATTTCAAATAAACTTCTTTAGAAATTTCTCCTTTTCAAAATGAGCACCAGATATAAATATTGGACTCTCAGACCCAACTCCTCAGTACGCCCCTGGACCAGTGGATGCCCCAAAGAAGGATTGCTGTGCTGCTTTGCTGCCAGAAGGACTGCTACTCTGGTGCTCTGTGGCCTGCTGCTGTGTTTGCTGAGAAGGAAAACGGAACCTGTACCTCTTGGTGTGGCATCATTGGAGCTCCTCTTCAAAAGAGAAACTCTGAGGTTTTTGGCTCTTTACAAGCGTGAAGGGGCCCATTTGATCTTGCTGCCCATGCCGTCCGCCAATGTAGAGTTCTGGCAAACCCAAGTCTTCGTGCCACAATGACCACCAGCAAAGACCATCAGCACAAGATCTGCACTAGAGCATTGACAGCTCTCTGTGACCGCCAACAAGAAACTACAGCAACAACCAACTGCGGCTCCCAGCCTGCTTTTCACGATACATACAGCAGGAGTAATCTTGTCCCTGTATCCAGCCTATGCTCCATTGCGGTCAGCCTGAACTTATGAGTTTCACCAAGCCTTGAACAACCAGATACCCGCGAGTGGTGCATTGTCCTTTTAGGTGCTTTATTTACCTGAAATCTTTAACATTGCATATCATTGCTTCTACTGAATTGATGTTTGCTATTTTGGTGTCAAATAATGTATTACATTTTGCTTTATTTTACTAAATTGGTGTTGAGTTTTTCTTGTGTTGTATTTTCACTTTATATCTGAAGTGCTGCATAAATACTTTGCACATTACCTCTAACTTAAGCCAAATCACTTTTCTACCAAGCTGCCAGAGGGTTAAGCACAGGTTAATTTGGGGTTTGCTTGTGTTTCCAGAGACTGTGGTTACTGCTTGAGTAGGGTATCACCTCCCTCAACCAGTAACCCAATTTCCAACATTTTCCATAACTGAAGTAATTATTGCTTATATAAATTACATTTTTCAAATGATCTGGGTGTGGTAAGTGGTGCATATATTTCAGGGGTATAGATCTTTAAAATATTTTTCCCTGAAAGATTCAGGCACAATGACTTGTTCAAGACATAAACACTGTGCCCTCTCTTTTTACAAATCCGACCAATCAAGCCAGTACCTGGAGGTGTATCATAGCATTCCTTTACTGCCTCCTCATTAAACAGAGTTGCCTGTGAAAGTATCACTGCCTTTGTGGAGAATGGGGTCATGGCCAATTTAGCCCCTCTAGATTTTTGCTTTAGGACGACTCTGTTTTTGGAACCTATGCTCTGACTGTGTTTCTCTGAGTCTCACTTATTGTAAGTTCTGCTCAAATGGTTTTCAATGCTGCCACTGACCAGGTTTAAAAACAAAAAAGGTCTGGTGCTCTGTGGCTGGACTAAGAGGCACTAGGTTGATTGGACATGATTACCTGTGTACAAACGTGTGCAAATGTGCACAGGCTGAGCGAACGGCACTACTGTCTAACTAAGCCTAGTATCAGTGCACAGGTAGATTGTCACAATAATTTACCTAATACATTGTTTATGTCCTGTGCCGACCTTCTAATTTGATTCTGAATTCAAAAATAAAAGTCTTAATTTCCTTTTGTCCAAAGGGAGAGTCTTTAGTGCTGCATTGACATCTGTAGCTATTCATTGTATTTATGCTGCAGGCGAAAGCTGCACCAAAGTAACAGCTTCGTGTTGACAGATACTAGAAGGAAGTTTAAATTGTATTTCCCTAGGTAAACAAAGACCCCAAGTCCAAATAATAAAAATACTTTCCGCACATTTGTACTTTGAATTTGTTCATATTGTCTGAGACACTCCTTGGCTAGAATAGACCTAGGTGGGCCAAGTTAATTTAATTATCGTACTGAACAGCAGGGAGATAAAACCTTCCCCAAACAACAGATCTATCTGAAAGGTATTAAGCCTGATGCTGGAGGAGGAATGGACTTGGACTACAATATGCATAGACATTATATTCACATCGCCTGAGAAGGCTGGACATATGCAGCCCTAGAGAATTAAATGGCTGCAGCTAGACCTTTAAAACCAAACATAGGAGGTGCTGTCCTTTGATGCTTTCAAGGGAAGGGTGAGGCTGCTGTGTCAATTTAAGGGTTAAGGATCATAAAGAGCTGTGATGGCTGACCACTTGAAATTACTATTCTGAAAAGGCGCAAGAGGGAATGAGCAGAACTAGAATGTTGATGTGTGATAGTTGGGTTTGAGAACATTCTGGGAAATGGTTTGAATTACAGTTGTAGAAGAAGAAGACCAAGCAGGAAGAGAAAGGACTACTGACTCTTGGTGATAAAAGGGACTCAACAACTCTAGACATCTGCTAAAGACAGGGACACACGGACTTCTAATTTCCAATGAAAAGAAGAACTGAAGGACTTCTGACTCAAGGTGCACCTGGGGACTAGGGTTTGACTGTAGGGCCGGTAGTAGTGGCCTCACCACTCCCTTAAAGAGGACCTTTGAGGATAGGGTTGCCTTGGAACTTCTGTGGACTGTTCCAGTTTGCAGGTGATGCCCAAAGACTTGCGATTGACACAGAGATACCCTCCAAGTGATCAGAAGGACATGGGTCATGGGGAGTGCTTACAGAGATGTTAATCTTCTTTGAGGGCTGTGGGTGCTGCTGAGAAAGATCCTGGATCAAAGAAAAGTATCAGGAGCCCACACACAGGAGCATATCCTGGGTGTGATGAGCGCAAATGGCAGGAATGTAGGCCCTGAGCTCTCCATCATTGGATGGAGAGAAATTGAAAAACCGGTACCAGATGGCTTATAAGTTTTAGAGGCCTCACCGCCTAAACATAACACTCCTTGTGGATGAAGCACGCCACCAGGAGTAAAACACAATTCCCCATTACAACAAGCATTTGCAATGCAATAGGTCTCGGATTAGGAAAGTTTGAGCAATTGGTATTGTAAATGACAAATTTTTTATTTATGTGTTGGTTTTGAAAATAGCGAATTTAATAGCTTTGTCATTTACAATGCCAATAGTTTTAACTTTCACAAATGTGACACCTATAGCATTTGTAATGCAATATGTGTTGTATTAACGTGACTTCGATGTATTGATATTACAAATCAAAATGGTTTTTACATTTTTTTTATAATTAATTCTTAAATTAAAGTTATTGTAATTTATAATGGTAATAGCTGAATCAAAACAAAAGAGTCAAAGATAACACCGGATGTACCAGCTAAAAGTCAATTCATAACAGTAGTAAAGAAAGACACCGTGTGTTAGTTTAGTGAAAGTGCACAAAAAACTTGTGAAAAGAGTAAACACTGTATATTGAGTGAAATGAAATAAAATAAAGTGGGCACAAACCATGCCCGTGTGTTATATTGCAAAGGGTGGAGTGAAAATGCAACTGTATTCGGAAAAACAGTGACACAGTAAAACCAACGTGTAGCACTGTGCGCTCTAAACATAGCGTGTCATGATGCAGGCGATCTGTAACACACTTACTCAAACCGGAAGTGAAGGAATAGCCTGCTACTATATTTCCAACCGATAGCAGTAATGAATCTAAGTCAATGGAGATAGAGCCACAATGTTAGCATTAGCGATTACAAATAATAATAACCTAATGTGTGGCAAAATGCTAGAAAAATATACTCACTAAAACACTGCTCTAATGTTGCCACGCTGGAGATTGAAACTTGAGATGGGAAATCTAAACAAGACGGAGGGCATTGCTGTGGGGAGGGGGAGGAGAAATGCGACACGGTGGGCAGGGGAGGGGGTGGAGCGGGAAGAGCGGCATGAGGGTGTGAAGCAGCAGGGGCCTTTGAAGTGAAGCTAAGCTTCACTTCAAAGGTGTGGGAGGAGTGCGGCTCAGGCAGAGCGCACGCTGGGGGAAGCTGGTGAGGCGGAGCGGGAAGAGCTGCTGGGGAACAGATGGCTGGCGATTTGATGCTGTGCACGCGCATTTTAGGTCAATGCGCTTGCCCATTGACCTAAAAGCGCACGGGCACAGCATCAAATCGCCAGTTAGTTAAAGTCTGTTTAAGCCCCTATAGTCTCGCTCCGCTCAATGCGCATGCGCATTGACAGGTCGCGAGACCTAAAAAAGAGCCACAGGCCCAGAAAGAAAGTCTCAAATGTATGCTGCCCAGTAGACCCCCAGTGCTTCTGTGCCTAAGTAACCCCATCAGAGCCAAAGTATTTTCTACAAAGTACCGCAAGGGGGACCCTTGGGCTGTTGACAAATGTGGTGGCCCTCTGTGAGAGCCATTAAAGTCCTGGGGAGTGAATTTTCCTGGGAGTACTGGAATCCATATGACCCGGGGAACCCCAGGGCCTTCCTGTGGTGTCCCATGAGGGCTGACATTAACACAGTAGCAGGACAGCAGATTAAGCTTTTTACCCTTCTCACATTTATGTTGACAGGTGGGAGAACAGGAAAAGGAGGACGTTGACTCCAGGGCTGGCACACAGATGTTGTATCAGACAGTGGTTATCCGCACCTCATAGTGCAATACCTTGGTGCCCCAGAGTGGGGCAGGGACAACCTGTTGAAAAGAAAAATTCACCCGTCAGTGAGCACTTGATTAATGAAAAAACAAAGAATAGGAAAGCATAGCCTTTGGGAAAGAAATCTCCAATAAGCTGTTATGCTGAGCTTACGAAAAATGCATCATAATAATAATAATAATGAGTACAACGGTGCCCCATTAGGGCTTGCTCACAGTTACTAGAAATAATCATGTGCAAAGTCACTCATGGATTGCTGTGGGAGACTAAAGAAGTCCCCTTTTCATGGAATCTGGACCTACTCGCCCTATGTATCAATAAGAGGTGAATTGTTGACTCTGGAGGAGTTTTACTGTGGTTTTGTACACTTGTAGCTGAGACCTTTAGTCTTATGGTTTTGGGGTACATAGATTTTTGTTTTTAGGTACTGTGTTTGCTTTGCAGTTGGTGTAAAATAGAACAATACTGAATTTTAATTTTTTTATTTACCATAGCAGGAAATTCTTACTTAAAATATTTTATGGTTCTTTCCTGATATGTTTTCAGCCCTGACTTTCATTGATTTAATCCATTATAATAAGTAAGGCACACGGGGGGGTGCTGATCATATAAAGTGGCTCCAATTCAAGGGGTCAGAATATATTTAGGGCCTCATTTATGTGGATTTGGCGTAGGGCAGCGCAGCATGTAATCCTGCTTCGCTGCCCTACATCAAAGTGAAAGGGCAGGAATACACCGTATTTATCCAATATTGCACATTCTTGTCCTTTTCCTATTTTCTGGCGCAGTTTCGGCAGCCTAGTGCCAACGCAGGCACACTTGCATCATGGTGCAAGGATGCTTATGTTATCAGCAAAATTGTTTTTGTTCAGAAAGGGGCACCTTCCTGCACAAAAACAATCCTGAGAGTCTTGTACTCCTTTTCATGTGTGCTACAGCACGCAGCACACACAGAAAGAGGAAAAAACGAGAAGAAATGAAGTTATTTCTCCTTTTTGCGCCTCCCCATGCAAGGTGTAAGGTTTTGGTGCATTCCCAGGTTTACATGGTTTTCTATATTTGGGGAAGCATCAAAATCCATGGGTGTTGCTTAAGAACACCCACCACAATGCCTGTGGAATGTCTCCCTAGCACAGTGTGAGGCAATGCAGCGATTTGCGATGTGTTGCCTTACTCCTTATCTATGAGGCCATTCAAAGCCACTTAAAGTGGCTTTTTGTGACTTCATAAATAGGATTCTGTAGTTCGAGTCACCCATGCATCACAAAAAGTGACAGTGCCGTGGCCAAAGCGGCTCATAAACATGCACCTTAGTAGGTTACCTAACAGTGGAACCTGCTTTTAGTGTGTGCCCTTGTTGATTGTTAGTCCCTTTACAGCGTGTCACGCCTGGCTATTCCAACAGCCATTCCATATATATATTTATACATTTAGGTGTATTAGTTAGTAGCGTGTGAAATAAAGTACTTTCCCTTTTTTATAGGAAATAAGACTGACTAGACAGTGATTTATTTAGTGTTGTTTTATGTGTTTCCGAGAGCTCAGTGTCAAGCCCACAGCACCTCGCCTGAGTATACGCTGGTCTTCTCCTAATTACAATCCTGAGGATAAAGTGCCAAAAAGGGGTAATTGGTTCTCAGTAAAGGGCTCTGCAGAAATGAGGCCTCAGAACAGAGATAGTAAAAGACCCCATTTAGCACAAATGGGACCCATTGCCACGTGTCTGTACTAGGAACCTGCGACCACCAATTATTGACAGTCTTGTTCGGAGAATTTCATTTGGTACAGAAAAATCAGAGCTCTTCCTTTTCTCACGTAAACTGCAGTCTTCAAATTGGTACAATCCGAAGGTCCATTGTATTTTTAGGGAGCTTATTGCAGGCTGATACGGCGGATATCTGTCCCCGAAGCACTGGAACCAGCTACCATCCAGCATTCAAAATATTGAATGTTACCTCTGTTTCCACAAGGACCTTAAAGCATACTTCTTCTGTCATTCTACCTCCTTTTGCAAAGTGTCTGTTTTCTGTCTCGCCTGCCCATCAACATCTCCCCCATTCCTTTCTCTGTCTTTTGTCCTGCACCAGGAAACATGTGTTTATAGCACTGCATTTTATTAAATAAATAAATAAAAATCGCACAGAATAAATAAAGAAAGAAATACAAAACCTAGGGCCATATGTATCAAAAAAGATTTTGGTGATTCTCAAATTGCGATTTTTAGCAAATCGCAATTAGAGAATCCCAAAATGTAATATATGTAGGATTTGCTAAAAAAATTGTGAATCCTACATATTCCTTATTTGCGAATCGTAAATTGAGTCACAAATAAGGAATACCTTCCCATTCATTCCTATGGGCTAGGAGGCCCATCGGAATGAATGGGAAGACATTCTCAATTTGCGATTACCAATTAGGGAATCGGAAATTGAGAATGCAATTTCAAGGTTGCAAGGGTGCCAAAAGGACACCCTGTTGCACCCCTGACAAATGCATGTGTGCACATTTTGTGCACATACATGAAGGGCATGTATGTGCGACATATGGCACTTTAAAAAAATAAAAAAAGTGCTTGTTTAAAGAAAGTCGCAAATTACCACCAACTTGAAGTTGGTGGTAATTTGCAATTCCTTAAGGGCAAATAGCAAATTTCTGGTAAATATTATTATTATTATTAGTTCTTATATAGCGCTCGATTACCCGTAGGCATCTCGGCGCTTGCCTTGGGAACCCGTCCTGGCTTCCCCCAAGGTGAAAGCCAGGCATCCCGCCGCAGGGGGGCCGTAGTGGAGATTAAGCAGGCTAATGCCCAGAGCTGCAGAGTGTGAACCCATGATTCGAGTAGGCACCGAAACGAGAATTATCGAGTCCGTGGATATTTGGGCTCAAGACCCTGCCGCGTCGGGAATTGAACCCTGGTCCCGGGTCTGACCTCTGCTTCAGGATCTGCCTCCTCTAACCAGTGAGCCACACTTCTCCACCATACAGAATTGCATTTAAGGAATCGCAATTTGCAATTCCTTAATTGCATTTGCAAAATAGAGAATCGAAAATTTTGAGATTCTCTATTTTGCAATGTCCTTTTGGGATGAAACATGTGAATACACACCTGTTAAATTACATCGAGGCGGCGGAGGGCCTGGACCATTCACAATCTGGGTTCAGGCCCAATCACGGCACCGAATCAGCCCTCCTCTCAGTGACTGATAACATCAGGATGTCACTTGATGAGGGGGGCTCAATGATTTTGGTGCTGTTAGATCTATCCGCTGCCTTCGACACGGTGTCACATGAACTCCTTCTCGGCCGATTGAGAGATGTGGGCATAGGAGGTGTGGCTATGTCATGGTTGGAAAGCTTTCTTTCGGGTCGATCACAAGGGGTCAAGCTAGGCTCCCACTCTTCCACCTTCAGGGAGCTTACCAAGGGAGTGCCACAGGGCTCATGCCTAAGCCCCACGCTTTTCAACGTGTATGTGGCCCCCTTGGCAATAAGATCATATGGATTCACCCCGGTGTCATACGCTGATGACACCCAGCTTTTATTTCCTTTCCACACTCTCACACCCGCAATCCAAAAATCATTTGCGGACGGAATGAGAGCAGTGGCACATTGGATGGCACAGAACTACCTTCAATGCAACGTGACCAAAACTGAGGTCATGTTGTTTGGAGGGGCAACTCTAATGTGGTCCCCCGATTGGTGGCCCTTGGAGCTGGGACCTGTCCCAACCCCAAAACAAACAGTTAAAAATCTGGGTATTCGCCTGGATCAGGCTCTCCTACTTAAGGAACATACTACCCAAGTCACAGGTGCATGTTTTCGTGTGGTTGGGCTGCTTCAACGTGTTTTTCCATTTCTGCCAGACAACCACAGAAAAACGCTTGTTCAGACCCTAATAATAAGTAGGATGGATTATTATAATGGCCTCTATATATCAGCCAATGAGGAACAATTGAAGAAATTGCAAATAGTGCAAAACTCTGCAGCAAGGCTAGTTCTCAATGCCCCTCCCAGAACTCCCTCTCGTCCCCTTCTTCACCAACTCCACTGGCTACCAGTAAAGCAGCGTGTTAAATTCAAGATATGCTGCACTATACATAAAGGCCTGTTTGGCACTAGTCCCAGATACTTAAAGGAAAAATGTGTTCCATACGCTCCTGGACGCACTCTACGGTCCAGCAGCCATCACCTGCTTCAGGTTGCTAAGTTCAGAAGAGCCAGACAGGGAGGACGGGCCCTCTCCTACAAAGGACCTGTTCTCTGGAACTCGCTACCACCTGTGTTGAAACAAATTACAAGCCTTGAATCCTTCAGAAAAAAATCTAAAAACTTACCTTTACACCATGCCTTAGGTAATATCTCCCCATATTACAGCTATAACTAACTCACTATAAAACCTTGCAACAGACTACCAGTGGAAGGACAAGCGCAGAGATATCCCTTCGGGAATTTAATCAGGCGCTAAACAAGGCTATAAATAAATAAATAAATAAATACATCTCAAAAGGCTTTTTCCTATTCGCAAACGGGCAGATTCTGACAATCTGCCCATTTGCAAATGGGAAAAAGGCTTGATACATATGGCCCCTGGTATATAATACCTATTCAAGAGGACATTTGAATAGTTAATATTACCAAGGGAGGAAATCTAAGGTCTTCAGGGCATTTAAGGATCTTTGCGAGTTACATGGCCTGACGGATGGATGGCAATTCGGTCACCAAGGGGGGATCATGGATACACATACTTCTCTCACCCACACTCACGTCATGCTTGGCTGGATTATATGCTCATCTCAAATTCAGTAAAGGAAATATGCACCGTAAGGAAGCTAAATGAGGAGTACTGCCGACATATGAGAGAGTGGTTACCATCTTTTTTAGCAATAAATGTGGGTAGCGCACCTATTGAGGTAGTCTGGGATGCGATGAAGGCCGGCATTAGAGGTGAGACACTTCAATTTTCAGTCAGGACTAATAGAAAAGGCAAACAACAGCTAGCCACACTACAACAGAACTTGAATAGAGCGGAGGCAGACTTGATCATAGCCGCACAAACAGGACAGGTTGCGGATGAATTAGCGCGAGTAGCCATCACTAGAAACCGGATCTCAGAGATCTTTACGGAGAAAGCCATTACCAAAGCTACTATTTACAAAGAAAAATCGTATGAGCTCAGTGAACAAGTGGGGCACCAGCTAGCAGTGCGTACAAGGGAGGAGATGACAGCTAATTGGGTCAAGTCTATTAAAGATATAGATGGTGGGCTGAGAACAGAGGCATCAGAAATCAGGACGGCTTTTCAGAGGTTCTACCAAGAATTGAATAAAGAGCCAGAGAGGGATCAAGAGGACCCAGAGGAATATTTAGCTCAAGGGTTGGGCGCTTGCTTCGAGCAAGAGGATCAAGACAGTTTGGATTCCCCCTTAGCTGGGACGAAATACTGTTATCCTTTAATTCATTGGCAGCTGGCAAAGCAGAAGGGGTGGATGAGATTCCAACAGAGTTTTTTGTGAAATTCTCAGTCCAACTTAAATCAATCATGATGGAGCTATTCAATTCTATATTCCAGGGCGGGAATCCACCCCCTTCTTGGTCCATTGCTAAGATTATGGTCTTCTTGAAAAAAAATAAGGACCCCCTGTCGTGTTTTGGCAGCTCCTGAGTTAGCGTTTAGCACAACTACACGGTCTTTTCTGTTAACTTGACCAAAACGAACGGGGGCCATTTTGAATCCCTCTGACTTCCGTTTCCTATGAAACACGCTGCCTCGTGGTCAGTGTGCCCTTTCGTCCTTTCTCGATACCCATGGTCACTAGTCTGCTCGGCAACAGGCTATTTTTAGTACTGGTCAAGCGCACATGCGCATTACGCACCAATTGGTCACTCTTTAGGAATGTTCACACTAACTGACCAGTGCTGTTGAAACTCCTCCCACATGTTGGCTGTGTTCCAAAAATGACCTTATATGTACCTAAAATGTGTAACTTGTACCCGCCTATCTTTTTATTGCTATTAAACTGTATAAAAGGGGTCACGCATCGATGTTCGGTGTGCTACTTCTTACATTACCGAAGGGTGCTGTAGGAATGTATCACCACCCCATGGGGTCTTAATAAACTTGTCTTTTACCTTTTCCAGTGTCCGTGCCAACTTCTAAACTAAAGCGTTCGAGAGTTTAACAGAGTATGTAGGCCTGATTTGAACCCAACACCACAAATTGGCGACCACGAAGGGACTCATCGGCGACTCGGATGCCCGAAGGAGAGGTCGTGACGAAGGTCAGGAAACTCGCCATGGACGCGTACGCTGCCACTGAGTGACCCGAGTCTCGGCACCCACGGTGTGTTTTCCCGTCCTTCCGATCTGACCTTCCAGGTGGCGCCGGTCTTCGACTGAGATTCTGATCTTGGATTGTCGTGATGTGCCGTTTTGGCTGATTTGACCACAGAACTTGGCAGTTGGACTTTGGACGTTTGAAAAGAAAATTGGTAAGCTTTTGATTGGTGAGGTAGTCTACTGACACTTACTGTGGCTTTTTGAAACTTTGAATTTGAATTTGAATTTGTTAGCTAACGTTTTGAATCTTTGAATTTGAATTTGAATATGTGAAGTGCACCTCACATAGGCAGGCATGTAGGGATATTTCTCTGATTTATTTGATTTGAACGGTACACCGCGTTAGGTGTCATTTTTGTAGTATCGTGCTTTCATGGTACTTTTTGAAACATGCCTGTTTTTAGCACACTCCGTAGGATGTGCTGTTCTGAAAATGGTACCAATTATCGATTAAGTGAAAAACAGCCGGCTCCCCCAGAGGGGACTCCAAATCGTGAAATGTATGTCAAATTCGGTATTCCACCTATAATGTATAGTACATTATGGCATAAGTATACTAAAACTGATCATGAATTACAGTGGCCACTATATGGGTCGTTTGACCTTCGAAAGGTACAATATGTAGAGCAGTGTTTGTTTCAGCGAAGGTCTAGACAAGATATGTTTGATTGTGTGCGTATGTGGGAGAAAGAGGTGCGTGAACGAGCGAAGCGTGAGGAAGCCTTGGCGGAGAAAGTGCAGCGGAAGGCTGCACATGACAAAGCTTTACAGCTACAGGAGAAGGAATTACAGGAAAAGAAAGAGAGGGAGAGACGAGAACGCAATTTACAGGTTAATGGTCAATTCCCTATCAGGCGTCCTCTCTATCCAGTCCTTACTAATGAAACGGATGATTTTTCATTACTAGATCGTTGTCCGCCCCCGTACGTCGCACCAACGGCTCCGAGCGAGGAATCAGACGAGGATAGTGATCGAACACAGCGTACCAGGTTACATGCGGAACGAGCTGCGGAATTACGTTCATTTGCACGAAAACTAAATATTAATACTGTTACTGTTTCTGACGTTACTGAACAAATGGAACAGTGGCCTGATAAGGAACGAGTGTATTTTTTAGATCATTTTGGAGATGAAGTTGTTGAGCGGTATAGAAAATATTCTCTCGAGTTAGAACCAAAGGAGATATCCAAGGGTCGTGAGTATTTTCGTAAAGGTCTTTTTGTTCTTTCAGATGCGGACGACTTCTTCAAGCGTTTGATTGAACTGCGTAATGAGGCGACACGACTACGGGAGTTGGAAAAGTCGAAGAATTCGTCTACGTCCGGAGCGACGGGGATATCCAAAGAATGCCCTATTTTTGAAACAGATAAGATCGCTGCGATTAATGTTAGACCTATGCGAGAAGCTGCGCCTTTATATGTCCCTCATAAAGGGGATGGCACAGATGATGATAAAAGATCCAAAGACGCGAAAGGGTATTTTGTATATAATTGGGTTTATACGCCTTGGAATAGAGCAGATGTCATGGCGCTTAAGAACGCTTTACCTGATCCCCGTAAAAACCCTGCGGCTTTTTATGAAAATGTTGAAAGTGCAATTTCTTCATGTATCATGACGTTAGTTGATATTGATCTATTTTTCGGGTTGATATTGCCCCCTGATATGTGGAGAGTAATTCGTAGGTTTGATGACCTCACGACTCTCGGGGCCACTTGGAAAGATCTTGTTCAGGCTGATTTAGATAGAGAACCAGCATGTAAGCCGTGTCAATTAATATTAGACCTTCCAGGGGCCATACTAACAAAACTAAAGACTCTTGCTCCCGCTAAAAAGATTGATTGGACTATATTAGCCTCTTGTAAGCAGAAAGCGGATGAATCAGTTTCCGATTTTTTCTCTCGCTTCGAGGAAGCGTTCCATGATTACAGTGGTCAATTATTGACAGAAGATACTGGCAGGCATCTATTCGTTGATAAGTATGTAGCTAATCTCCTACCGGAGATTGCGAAACGATTAAAAGCGAGTGAAAGTTCATGGACCACAGCAACCCCTGCTTCTTTATTGACTATGGCTCAATATTATGAAAGACAGGAATTAGAGGCGAAAGAAAGTAGTGACAAGAAGGCGAAGGATTTGAAGACGAAGGTAATGTTAGCTCAGGTTCAGGCTACGAGAGGAAACAGTAGAGGAGGGCGAGGATCATACAGTAATGCTCCTCCCCCTCGTTCTGACATTTCTGTGAATCAATGTGCATACTGCAAACAGTTTGGGCATTGGATTGCAGACTGTCCGGTGTTTCGAGAGCAGCGTAATTTGAGGGGACGAGGAAGTGGGAGATCTAGGAATTATTATGGAGGGTCAAGAGGAGGTTATGGCACGAATGATCGTGGAGGATATGGAGCAAGGGGTCGTGGTCAGTCAGATTATAATACGTTTGATAATCGCAATCAATATCAGATAAATGAGGGTGGTCCTGCTGAACCACGGGATGAGCATTACGCATAGGATTGCGTAGGATGGGGTGTGGAATCGGTTGAGGTACCAGTTGATCAGAGGGGTCCATACATAGAAGCACATGTTCTGGGTTCTACTGATCAATTTCTGGTCGATACAGGAGCTACTCGTAGCGCTTTGTCCAAATACTTGGTTCCAAGGGCTCCCCTGTCTGGCGAGGTAATTACAGCAATAGGGTTCGATGGAACACCTACTTCTAGCCCATTGTCTCAACCAGTTGCATTTCATGTTGATAAATTTGCTGCCCCTTGTCCCTTTTTGTTGTCTCCAAATACACCAGATAATATTATTGGACTCGATATGTTAAAACACTTTCGAGCTACTATTCGCTGTGCCCCAGAAGGAGTGCGAGTTGTGTTGAATGAGAATTACCCAGACTTTGAGCGAGTGTGTTTTCTCCATGAATCTGAAGTATTGGCCTCCTTACCAAAAACGTTGTGGGCCACTTCTGACACGGATGTGGGGCAGATGTTAATCCCTCCAGTACGTATTACTGTAAAGGAGGGAGTGTCTCTACCACGTGTCCCACAGTATAAGATTTCCAGAGAAGGAGAACTTGCTTTGATGCACATTGTGAATGATTTGATTTTGGCAGGAGTAGTTGAGGAAGTCCCCTACAATGTTTGCAATAGCCCAATTTTACCGATCCTTAAAAGAGATACAGATGCTAAGGTTTACCGTTTCATTATTGATTTGAGGGAAATAAACAAGATAGTAGTGCCTCAGTACCCGGTGGTGTCTGACATCACCACGTTGCTTACGTTGGTTCCATCGACGGCAACTACTTTTACAGTCATCGATTTGAAGAACGCCTTCTTTTCGATCCCTGTACATCCTGACAGTCGATATCTATTCGGCTTTACATTAAATAATAAATCGTACAGATTCTGTCGAGTTCCTCAAGGCTATACTGAAAGTCCTAGCATTTATAGTCAGGCATTAAAAAGACAGCTTGATTCCTTTGACTTACAGGAGGGAGTGGTTCTCATTCAATATGTAGACGATATCTTACTTGCTGCAGACACGCCAGAACAATGTGAGAAGAGTACCTTTTCCTTGCTTTCCTTCCTGGCTAAACATAATCATAAAGTTTCGAAGAAAAAGCTACAATATTGTAGACCAAAGGTGACCTACCTCGGTCATCTTTTGTCTAAGGAGGGCCGTGCATTGACACCAGATCGAATTCAAGCAATCCTAGATACTCCAGTCCCTCGCACTCAGAAGGATATTCGCGCCTTTATAGGTTTGACGTCTTTTTGTAGGCAATGGATATTGGGTTTTTCGCATATTGTTAAACCATTGTTAGCATTGTTGTCTAAAGATATACCGATTCCCATTGAATGGACGGATGAATGTCAGAACGCTTTTGAACAATTGAGACAAGCTCTTTGTTCTGCACCAGTGTTAGGTACACCTGATTACACGAAGATTTTTACATTATATGTACACGAGAAGGATGGGTGTGCATTGTCAGTGTTAGTGCAGACACACGGAGACAAACAGAGGCCTTGTGCATACTTCTCGGCGGTACTCGACCCTGTGGCTCGAGGGTTGCCTGGATGTTTTCGAGCAGTTGCAGCAACAGCAGTTGCGATACGACAAAGTGAGGGAATAGTTTTGTCACACAAATTGTTGGTGCTAGTTCCCCATGCGGTAGATGCGTTACTGAATCAAACAAAAACGCAGCATCTAACCAGTGCCCGTTTGACAGGATATGAGCTAACGTTGTTGGCGCCGCACATCACACTAAAGCGATGTGCGACACTGAATCCTGCTACTTTACTGCCGGATCCTGTTGCTGAGACCCAGAAGGAAGAACAACATGATTGTGTTTTTCTGACTGAGGAACAGACAAAGGGTCGTATCGATTTACAGGATACGCCATTTCCAGATGTAGATGGGGAACTGTGGGTTGATGGATCGTGCGTGAGGTTACCAGATGGTACGACTTCCGCAGCTTATGCGATCACGACACTTAAGACCGTGGTAGAAGCAGCACGGATACCCCAAAAATCGGCTCAAGCGGCTGAGTTGATAGCCTTAACGAAGGCATGTGAGTTAAGTGCTGGACTATGTGTGAACATTTACACGGATAGTCGTTACGCTTTTGGAGTAGTGCATGATTTTGGCCTACTTTGGAAGGAACGAGGATTCCTGACTTCACACGGAGTACACATCATGCATGGAGAATTGGTACGCGATCTCCTTAATGCACTGTTATGCCCAGAGAAAGTTGCAATAGTCAAGTGCAGTGCACACAAAAAGGTGACGGACAAAATAGGGCAAGGCAATGCTTTCGCAGACCGCATTGCGAGAGAGACCGCTATGCTGCAAAATAATTTCCCCATGTATGTGGTGAAGTCACAAGCTGAGCGGTGGCATGATGCTAGAGAAGAAATACTAGATATACAGAAGTCAGCATCAGAGGCAGAACTTGTGAAATGGGCCACTGAAGGAGTATTAGATGATGAGGGTTGCTGGCGTAGTAAAGATATGGAGAGATGGAAACTACCCATGGCCTATTTACAAACAATGGTGCAAATGACACACGGGCTGGCACACATTGGAGCTCTCGCAATTACTAAATTGCTTACACGAGTTTGGGAAAATGCTGACATTGCTAGCACGGCTAAGAGAGTAGTGCAGACCTGTCTGATATGCTTGCAGCACAATCCTGGACAAGGGACTCATACTCCTAAAGGTGGGTTTGTTCCACCTACTGCACCATTCGAAGTACTACAAATGGATTACATCCAGCTGGAGCGATGTAATAATCTCAAGTATGTCCTAGTAGTGGTGTGTGCCTTCAGCAAATGGATTGAGGCTTACCCTACGAAAGACAATACAGCATTGACAACAGCTAAGGTGTTACTGAAGGAATACTTCCCGCGCTACGGAGTTTGTAAACTTATGTGGAGTGATAATGGCCCTCATTTCATTGGGAAAGTAGTGGAATATGTCCTGAAAGGATTGGGAATCAAACAACGATTCCATGCTGTCTTTCATCCGCAATCAGCAGGTTTAGTAGAACGATACAATGCAACTCTGAAGCTGAAGTTAGCAAAGATAGTGGCATCTACATCTCTGAAATGGCCGGACGCTTTGCCTCTGGCATTGCTGTCCATTCGATCAGTGCCACATTCTCGATCTGGCCTCACACCCTACGAAGTGGTGTTTGGAAGGCCTATGAATATTTGGGGAGTTCCAAAACCTCGTTTGATACATGATATGCCTTGTATAATGATGAACGATTATCTGGCACGATTGACAAATGATTTGCTTTCTATTCATCAACAGGTTCGAGAGGCGCTCCCTGATAACTCCACTGGTGAGGCTCACGATCTCCGCCCTGGAGACCACGTGATGGTCAAAGTATTTGAGCGATCCAGCAGTTTGGAACCGAGATGGCATGGCCCTGAGCAAGTGCTGCTGGCTACGCGAACTGCTGTCAGAGTCACCAACAAGAAGCGGTGGATACATTCAACGCATTGCCGACGTGTCTCTCCGGATCTGGTGAGCCCTGTGGTGCTATCCGACTACAGAAAGATTTTGGATACAGAAAAGAGCCCAGCTGTCACGCCTGATGAATTGGAGGGAGCCTTCCCGGACCACGTTGTTTCTGATAAAGTGAAGTACAATCTACGCCCCAGGAAATAAGATTCCTTTTGTGTTTTTGAAACTGGTTGGTAACCGCTCTGAGGTTTGTGAAACGGAAGCCGGGAATATCAAGGGGGGGGGATCAGTTCTGCCCAGTGTAGCGACACCCGTCTTGAATCCCGGAGAACAAATCAACGGCAGCCTCGGTTCAGAACCATCGTTTTATTTTTTCTCGCTTAGTGTTGCTTGTGAAGAGTATTGTCTTGTAAACTATGGCATCTCCTTCGACACAAAAAGGGAGAATTCTTGGTGCTGTTTTGTTTGTCTTGACCGTAGTGGTGATCGCAGTATTAGCCTGGACTATAGAACTGTTGTTTCCTGTATGAGAACATTTACTGCCCACCACTCCAAGTCCGTCTGAACATTTTCATTTCACTCTGCCTTTTCACGAAGAAAGACATAGGCAGACTTATTTGAATAACAGCTTTATTAAGATTCTGCATCATACTCATAACATGACCAACACGTCCAATTGTTGGGTATGTGGGATGTTGCCCGGACATCAGAAGAAGGGAGGAACACCACTCATTCCTCTCCCGTTTTCTCATAATGGTTCTTGTCATGCTTGGTACACTCTTCTTTTTACTCTGCGATGGCCAACGAAAGGTGGACTACTTTTTCGGTTGAATAAAATATGTTATAACGACAAAGACGGCTATCCACATGCTGAAGGAACTAAATTTGAATGGGAAGAGTACCGTCCGGACAATGTTTCTACACCTCGTGTATATACGAATCAAAGACTTATAAATGTGACGAGCTCGCATATGATAACAGTCATTGATACAAAAGCAGATTTGTGTATTAGAAATAAAGGTACAATCCCTGTAGGCCGCAGTGAATGTAATATTACACTTACCTTTGATACACCAACTGGAATTGCATTTGTAGCTTCACGTAACACATATTTCATTTGTGGAAATAAGGGATACCATCGTCTACCATTGGGTTGGTTAGGAACGTGTTATATAGCTTTTGTATTACCACCTGTATTTATTGCTCCTCCCATGTACCACAATGATTACGTTCTGTACCATGATTTCATACTGAACAGGGTCAAGCGAACAATAGATTTTGATGAAATAGACCAGACTGATACCACATTACAACAATATGTAGATTTCAATTTGGGGTTATTTTCATTCGTAGGAGCTGCACTGAATAGCAGGAAGATAAGGCGGCTTACACGTGTGGTGGAAGCCGTCGCTAATGAAACTGCCTCCGCTTTAGGGAATATTACTGAGGAATTGCAAATTACCAGAATTGTGGCGCTCCAGAATCGAATGGTTCTAGATGTGATACTAGCTGATAGAGGTGGAGCATGCCGCGTCATCGGAAGTAGTTGTTGCGTTTACGTACCAGATAACTCACCTTCTGTATATGATTCGATTACAAAATTACATAAAATAGCTGCTGAGATCCACCCAGAAAATGGAACATGGACCTTTTCTGGTTGGTTCTGGACCCTGCTTAGTACTTGGGGTTGGAAATTATTAACGATTCTCTGTGTTTTTATTGGAGTACTATTTTTTCTTTGTCTATGTATTCAATGTGGCCCTACATTATGTTCTGTATGTATCACAGCCTGTATTCCGTCCAAACGAGCTTTTGTTAAGCAAGAGCAACTGATCAATGATGAAGTATTGAAAATAATGGCTATTAACATTGAGGATGAACATTCTGACTACGTCCACTATGAGGTAGCTTTTGCTAAACGCTAAAAGGGCCGTCTGTCGTGTTTTGGCAGCTCCTGAGTTAGCGTTTAGCACAACTACACGGTCTTTTCTGTTAACTTGACCAAAACGAACGGGGGCCATTTTGAATCCCTCTGACTTCCGTTTCCTATGAAACACGCTGCCTCGTGGTCAGTGTGCCCTTTCGTCCTTTCTCGATACCCATGGTCACTAGTCTGCTCGGCAACAGGCTATTTTTAGTACTGGTCAAGCGCACATGCGCATTACGCACCAATTGGTCACTCTTTAGGAATGTTCACACTAACTGACCAGTGCTGTTGAAACTCCTCCCACATGTTGGCTGTGTTCCAAAAATGACCTTATATGTACCTAAAATGTGTAACTTGTACCCGCCTATCTTTTTATTGCTATTAAACTGTATAAAAGGGGTCGCGCATCGATGTTCGGTGTGCTACTTCTTACATTACCGAAGGGTGCTGTAGGAATGTATCACCACCCCATGGGGTCTTAATAAACTTGTCTTTTACCTTTTCCAGTGTCCGTGCCAACTTCTAAACTAAAGCGTTCGAGAGTTTAACAGAGTATGTAGGCCTGATTTGAACCCAACACCACACCCCTGGAAATGGGTTCCTACCGTCCCATAACTTTGATTAACGGGGACTCAAAGATCTATTCTAAACTCCTGGCTGGGCGACTAGCACCGATTATCCATAAGATCGTCTCAACCCGCCAACATGGGTTTATCCCTGGCAGATCGACAATCGATCATGTACAGAGAGTGATTTCTCTATTCGACCAGGCTGAGACAACAGGAGACCCTATGGCCCTTATTCTACTGGACGCGGAAAAGGCGTTTGATAGGGTCTCCTGGAAGTTACTATGGGCAACTATGTCGAACCGCGGAATCACTAGGGGATTTATAAAGGCGATCCAAGGACTCTATGTTAACCCGAGTGCTAGAGTTGCGATAAATGGGACTATGTCTGAGAACTTTATTATTACGAGGGGAACTAGACAGGGGTGCCCCTGCTCACCTCTTTTATTTGCGGTGTTTATCGACTCCTTTATCCGCAAACTTGAAAGCCATCCTCTTGTGCCACCTATTCGGGTTAATAACCACGAAACAAAAATTCGAGCAAATGCGGATGATATAGCTCTACTTACCACCGATCCTAATGAGGCTATTAAGATTATTGAGGAAGAGGCACAGCGGTTTGGTAATACCTCCGGATATAAATTGAACTCAGGGAAAACTCAGGTTGTCAACAATGGTAAAGTACAGATGAGGGATAATAGGGTAGTGGATCATTCTGTGTATCTTGGCGTCAGTATAAGCTCCAAAGTAGATAATATTGTGAAGATAAATCTTGACCCAATGATAAGCCGCACTAGAAAAGAACTGATCAGACTGGACAATCTGCATCTTACCATCGGTGGTAGGTGCAATGTGATTAAAATACTGTTTTTACCTAGGTTTTTATATTTTTTTAGAACAATTTGCCTTGAGTTCTCCCCACAATACTTTAAAAATATTGAAACTATGTTCTCTAGATTTATTTAGGGGTTTAAGAGACCTCGACGGGCTCTCAAATAGATTACGCTGCCGAAAGAAAAAGGGGGACTAGCTATGCCAAACTTTAAGGTATACTACTGGGCAACGGTGGCCAAGTACTGTGTGAATTTGATAGCTAACGAACCTAGTAACCACCTAATTCCAACACCGCAGGAAATTATATTGGGGGAAAGATGTGAGGGGTGCCTATGGCACCATGTCAAGGACAATTACTTTAAGAAAATAAAACTTAAGACTATCTCTAGCATATTTAAAGTCTGGAACAATGTCCACAAATTGCTAGGGCTGGGGCGATATTCTTGTTACACCCCCATTAGTTGTAATACCGATCTCCCAGAGATCTTCCAGAATGGGTGCATGACCAGGTGGATTGGTACAGGGATTTGTCATCTGGGCTGTTTTTATACATCAAATCGGCTGAAAAGTTTCTCAGAGCTTCGTACCGACTATGATATCAATTCAATTCAATTCAAATAATCTTTATTTCGATCATTACAGATCATAAAAGATATACAAAAAATCACACCATAAAATTTATAAAACGAGTATGGTATTTGAAGATTTAAAAAGTTCATGATTACAGTCTAAAAAAGTAAGTACATTTTAGATTAGGAGTTAGTAGATCGTGCCTCATTAGAGTCCTTTATAATTCTTGCGCATACTCTCCACATTGCCATCAAAAATTTCGCCATAACAAACACAGTTGGAGCTGTTACGTCTGTTTTAAGCACTCTGTAGGCTGGGGCATAAGTTCGAAAACCCAGATTCCTTAAGTAGGGGACCAGCCAGTAGCTCCTGATCTTACTGTAGGCTCTACAAAACAGGACCACGTGAAGGTCACTTTCCTGTTTGTAGTTGCATGCTGGACAGTTAGCCAACTCCAAGTTACCGTCCCAGGATTTAGTAAAGGACCTCAACGGGAGCGAGCCGTATCTCCATTGCAGGAAAATCTTTCTTACATGCACGGGGGACATGGCATCTAAGACATACTCAGGGCTATAGGAGTCTTTTGCTTTGGTAAATATGTCAGTTAAGGAACCTTCCCGGATTGAGCTCAGAGATCTTTGAGACATGAAGCTATAAAACAGTCTGGAAAGTTCTTTCCTCGGAAGCCTTGTAGACGTTACTTCCGGGTTACACCATAGCTCTGGGACTCCGAGGGTCGTACACATGTCCCTGATGTACTTCAGCCAAGGGATTTTAGACACATGTATTGACCTAAGTAGCTCCTGTAGTTCGCTACTATAGTGGCCCAGGTCCTGACTGCTCCACAGACGTCTCCAATATGTCAAAGGTTTGAGGCCCAATTCTTCAGTGATTGGACGAAGTGCCAGGTCCATTCTTAAGGGGAGAAGTGGGCTACTCGGTGGGAGAGCCGCTAATTGTCTAATAAAGTTGTTTTCTGCGACCTGTATAGTCTGGAGCGGTGTATGTCCCCATAACTCGGCCCCATAGGTAATGCCTCCTCGAGCTTGGGCTTTGTAAATGTGTATTGCAGGTGTCAGTGGGCGAAGATAGGATTTATTGGCAATTCTCGTGATAGCACCAGTCCTCTGGATTAGTTTTGTGGTTGCCTTTGTTTTGTGTGGCAGCCAAGTTAGATTCTGGTTCAGAGTTATGCCCAGGTACTCAATTACAAAAACTCTTTCTAGAGATACAGGTCCCAGGCGGGGGTTTGGGCAGCTTTTAGGTTTTTTGCTGAGAATCATGAATTTGGTCTTGGAGGGGTTTATTTCTAATCCCCTTTCATTACAGAACTCCAAGAACCCATTCAAAACCCTTTGTAGGCCCATTGGTGTTTTTGACAACAGCAGAGTGTCGTCCGCGAACATGATCGCAGGCACCCTGCTGTTGTTTAATTGTGGCGCATCGACATTAGGGATCCTACTTAAGTGCTCTATCACCCCGTTCGTAAATAGACAGAACAGGGTCGGGGCCAACACACATCCCTGCCTTACCCCTCGTTGGACAGGGAACCTATCTGTCAGCCAACCGCCCTTTCCATATCTTACACGGGCGTAGTTGTCTGTATGTAGCCTGATTAGAATCTGGAGTATATCCCCAGGGACACCCAGGTCTGCCAGTACCGCCCACAACTTGGCCCGAGGGACCAAGTCGAAGGCGGCACGGAGGTCCACAAAGACCGCATACAGTGGTCCGCCTTCTAGATGTGTCGTCTTCCAATACAGGATGTTTAATCTAAGTATTTGATCGACTGTTGAGACTCCCTTCCTAAATCCCGCTTGAAGAGGACTTTAAATATCAGTCTCCTCCATCCAGCTTTGAAGCCTATCC
Organism: Lissotriton helveticus; assembly: GCF_964261635.1. Taxonomy (NCBI): domain Eukaryota; kingdom Metazoa; phylum Chordata; class Amphibia; order Caudata; family Salamandridae; genus Lissotriton; species Lissotriton helveticus. Next base: position 569,066,208 of record NC_136071.1, on the reverse strand, counting down.
AGGATTAATCTACCAAACAACTTTTGGGTTATATCAATGAGGCTGATTGGGCGATAGTTGGCTGGGAGCAGGGGCAACCCCTTTTTAAATATAGGGACCACCTCCGCTCCCAGCCAAGTATCCGGTATTTTCATCCCCCCCCAGCACTGCATTGAATAAAACCATCAGGTAGGGTGCCCAAATCCCAGGTTCCTGTTTGAAGAGGTCACCCGGCACCCCGTCCAGGCCCGGGGCCTTTCCAGAGGAAAGCCCTGCTATTGCCACCCTGATGTCTTTAATGGTAAAAGGGGCTGAAGTATATGTGTTGTGGGTAATAGGTGTTGTTATTACTAACTCCTCATTTTCGGAGGAATATAGCTGCTGGAAGTGATCCTGCCAAACGTTTGCAGCAATGTTTGGTTCAATAGCCGAGGGAAGATCCCCGCTTCCATGGTTAATTATTCTCCAGAATCTACGGGAGTCCCTTTCGGCTAGTGACTCCGATAGATTCTCCCAGTGCCGTACGTCCCACTCTATTTTAGCGTTGGCTATAAGTGATTTGTAAGCACTCCTTTTAGAGCGGATCTCCTCCCTGGAGCCTCCTTCTTTTATGGTGGATAGAAGGTCTCGCTTTGCCAATCTACAAGTGCTATTATACCAGGTGTTTTTGGTTAAACCCTGTGTTCTTGGTTGCCCTGTGCTGAAAAGGTCAGCTTCAAGCTTCTTGATTAGATGTAGATGTAGCTGAGCTAAATCCTCGCTAATATCTTTTATGGAGTCAAGGCTCCATAGGTCAAAAGCCTTCTCGAAGATAGGAATAATCCCAGCATAAAGGGCGGCTAGCTTCTCTCCACTGGATGCGAGCCTTTCCCATCTTATCCGCCTCCTGTTATTCTCCAAGAGGTGTCCTCCTATCCATTCCTGGGCACATAACACCGTCTCCCCCGGAGAAGGGATGGCGTAGTCTAATTCCAAGGCATTATGGTCACTGTCATACCTATCTATTATTTTAAAATCCAATACCCTTTTCCATGCCTGCATTTGTACCAGGAAGTAATCTAGTCTGGATTGCCTCCCTACTTTATTAAATGTACATTTGGACGGGATGTCAGACCTAGTGCGGCCGTTACAGGCTCTCAAACCATAGGTGAGATTTAGGGTGTTTATTTGGACGACCAAAGGTGTCCAAGCTCTAGGAGGGGGTGCTTCGTTATGAGGAACCTGCCAACTTGAATCCTCCTCTAGGGAGGGTCCATCAAGTAGACCAGGTAATGGCTCAAAATGTGAATTGAAGTCCCCCCCTATTAGGTAAGACATATCCCCAGGGATGGTTTCTAGAATGGACGACAGTGACTCTATAGTTTTGGAAATGGCCGCTATTTGTACTGGCCTGGAACAGATGTTTATAACTAATAATTTAAAAGAACCTGGCCATTCAAGTAGGACGGCCAGTATATCTTCTGAGTCTACTGGATATCTTGAGGCTGCACATCCTAGGTCCGAGGCAACCCAGGTTGCTAGACCCCCAGATGGACGGCCTCTCCCCCCCATAGAGCGGGGATTGAAAAGGTCTGAAATCCCATAAAGGCAGTCTCATCCCTTGTCCAGGTCTCTTGGAAGAGACAAACGCTTTTTGGATGTATTAACTCAGCCCATGAATCCGAATCTATTTTGTTGGTGAGGCCGGCTACATTCCACGAAAGCAATTTTAAGATTTGAGGGGCGGGCTGTGTGCCAAATTGGCTAGCCCTGGGGCTAGTATGGTCTGGACGTAGGGCACTGTCTATTTGCCCTTCATCCATTAATGGGGCTTCTAGAATAATTTCCCTTTTATTTAACTCATAGGGTTGGTCTTGGGCCCCATCAGTGGATTTCTCCTCTCTGAAATTAAGGGAGACGTGGTTACCTTGGTCAGACCCTGATGGAGTCTCTTTTGCCCCTACCACAGAGGCCAGCTGTCAGTCCACCATTTCTAGACAGTCATAATGGTTAGACAGTGGTAGAAATGGTGGTGGCTGATGGAATCTTGGGGGCCATGGCTCCTCTCTATCAAATACACCCCTTCCCATTCCTCTTCTCTGTACAGTTTCCCATCCCTGGAAATCGCTATATGTAGATGGATGGATAGGGGGTATTCGTAATTGATTAAAGGGGATTCTCCTCCTACCCTGGTTACCCTCCCAATTTCCCGGTGAGTCCTGATGATATCCTCTCCTCTGTACGTTATTTACATGGTCGTTAGATGGATAAAAAAACGAAAGGGGGACTGGGTGAATGGTACTTCCTTCGTCCTCCAAAAAAGAACTGCAGACGAATGAGACTGTTCCTGGTTCTTTAAAACTCACTAGTATACAGTCACCACTAATTGTTTTAGGTCTCCTACCTACCCACGAGACTCTTCTAACCATGCGAATATCGCTGGTCTTACCTCTAGGAAGCGGTCTGTGTGTTGAGAGCCAATTGATTACTTTGTTTTTTAGTGACTCCCCTGTCTCATATGAGTCTGATTTTAATTCGGGGACCCCAACTAAAATAACAGTATATTGAGCTACCTCAGGTGGGAGATTGACAGTGACTGCTCTTAGTGGTTTTACCATTGGATTGTTCGAATCAGATGGATTTTGATTGGTATTCAACAGGGGTTTGGGGGGACTTTTACGTTGTAAATTAAGCTGCGTGTTATCATTAGCTATCGGTGGTTGTTGTTGCGTGATAGGGGGTTGTTTATTGGAGACACCTCCAGAAGTCACTGGGATTGCCGATTTAGCTTTTGCTATTAATAGTTGGTTGCTATTTAATGTGATATTTTTAGCCGCCGTAACAGTTGGTGTTCCTGCCTCATTGACTTTTGCAGGTTTAGGGGGACCCAAGTTGTTATTGTGTTTTGGATCATTGATGGACGGTGTGGGGTGAGGGGCCCCCGATTTCCAACCTTCCATAACTTGTAAGGCAGTCTTCTCAATTTTAATTAATCTCGCCTCCATTTTTATCAGGCGAGCTTCCAGAGGGCTTATTATTGACTTGAGGAGGTGTCCTATGTCAGCTAATGTTATGTCCTCTTCAGCTGTCTCAGAATCATGTTCAATGGAAGGAGGTGGCGGATCAGTGAGGGTGTCACTAGGCGGTTCCTGGGTAGGGTCAATTAATAGCGCAGGTGATGTTCTATCCTGGGAATTATGATCTATGCTAGTTGTATTGTGTGTTGACCCTACCTGTAGCTCCGTTTTTTTTACCTTTCTTTCCTTGGTACTCTGTTTCCCAGTTTTCCTCTTTTGAATGGCACCCTCCCTTAGCCCTCGATCTGTGCTAGATGACCCTAGTAATTTTGGGGTATCAGCTGTAGTTTGGGCAAATTCTTCCCTCAGAGAGATAGGGCTTTGGATGATTGTATCAGTATCCTCCCCCATTTCTATAGTATCTGGTGGTTGGGTGATTTGTGTTAGAGGGAGTGAGAGAAGGCTCATATCATCTAGATCGCTTAGTGTTCCTTCGGAGAGATCAACACTAGTGGTTCGCTGTACCCTTCCACAAGCACCAAGCTGTGAGTTATCTGTGACCCGCCTATCCTCAGGAGTTTTCGCCATTGCTATGACCCCCATCGATGATCTCCTGACCCAATCTATTTCCTGCGAGATTCGTCTTTCCAGGAGGGTAATATCATCTATCAGAAGAGAACCTGCCTTCATAAAATAGTTGTCAATTTTGCCTTGGTTTGGGGCGGTTGTACTGAGGCCATTAGCTGCCAGGCTAGCTTTGCTCCTTGTCTCCATTTTGCTCATAGTAAGCAATGTGGCTCAAGGGCACCCAAGAGTGTGACAATAAGTTAATATGTCCAGAGGTAGGTATAAGGGAAGTACCTGATGTATATAGAGTGGCCCAGTCCAGTCTCTCACTTGCTCGAACGGCCTCAAACGGCCCGCTCTTTGCCCGGTCTTCGCCCCGGTCGCTCCCGCTCGCTACCACGCCGCGGTAACTTCTATCTTTGAAATAGGGCTGGGGCAGGGCAGGGGGCGTGGCCGGCAGGGAGAGCGGCCACAGGTGTGACACGCAGGGACTCCTGGGCAATGGAGTCCCTGCTAGGCTGCTCGCAGCCCTGCCGGTGTGCAAGAGGTCCAGGAAGTTTTCAGCTCCCTCCACGAGCCCCTCAGTGGGTACAGGCGCAGCGGGACCCGCGCAGCGGGTCCTGCAAGGCGTAGAGTTTCCCTCGCGGTAATCCAACGGCGACGGTCAGGAAAGGTAAGAGCCTCCACACAATGCTCTGGACATCCACAAGGCAAAGTTTCCCACTTGCTAGTAAATCTTGTGCACTTTTAAGCAGACGGGGGGCGTGGCCGGCAGGGAGAGCGGCCACAGGTGTGACACACAGGGACTCCTGGGCAATGGAGTCCCTGCTAGGCTGCTGGCAGCCCTGCCGGTGTGCAAGAGGTCCAGGAGGTTTTCATCTCCCCCCACGAGCCCCTCAGTGGGTACAGGCGCAGCGGGACCCGCGCAGCGGGTCCTGCAAGGTGTAGAGTTTCCCTCGCGGTAATCCAACGGCGACGGTCAGGAAAGGTAAGAGCCTCCACACAATGCTCTGGACATCCACAAGGCAAAGTTTCCCACTTGCTAGTAAATCTTGTGCACTTTTAAGCAGACGGGGGGCGTGGCCGGCAGGGAGAGCGGCCACAGGTGTGACACGCAGGGACTCCTGGGCAAGGGAGTCCCTGCTAGGCTGCTCGCAGCCCTGCCGGTGTGCAAGAGGTCCAGGAAGTTTTCAGCTCCCCCCACGAGCCCCTCAGTGGGTACAGGCGCAGCGGGACCCGCGCAGCGGGTCCTGCAAGGCGTAGAGTTTCCCTCGCGGTAATCCAACGGCGACGGTCAGGAAAGGTAAGAGCCTCCACACAATGCTCTGGACATCCACAAGGCAAAGTTTCAGCCATAGGGATTTTTTAAATACCTACAGATTAGGGATTTTTTGTTAAGGAAAATGGGGGGACGAGAAAAATGTCAAATTAACGCAGCAATAGAAAAAGTATGCAGGGAAACCACGCCTAGAATTGGGGAAATTTACGAGAATTTTAATAGTGCATTCCCTGACGATTTGGATAAACATTATGCTAGGTGGCAGACTAATTTATCGGTGCAGCAAGTAACCCCCGTACGTGCGCTGGAGCTTTCACAAACATGTCTAATGTCTATTAAACTGCAAGCTCAATTTTACAAAACATTCTTCTTCCTATATTATACTCCCTATAAAATTGCTAAATGGGCAACCGGACAGGGAACTACATACCCGCGCTGCTCACTGTTTGAAGCAGATATTATTCATATGTTCGCCACCTGCACTACATTATCTAATCTAATGCTAGATATATCCAACTTTTTATCTGGGATATTTCACCTAAGAGTTTCTATATCATCTGAAGAAATATTGCTAGGAGTAGCGGAAACCCAGCAGCCCATATACATGCAGGGGTTGATCTTTGTGGCTATGGTGGTTCTCAGACTTTGCATAGCCTCCTCATGGCTGGATCCACAACCACCAGCCTTCACACAATGGAGAGCAAGATTACTCGCGACTTGTAGTCTGGAGGTGGCCATTTACAAAAATAAAGTGCTAAATAAAAGAAAAAGAGGCATGCTGATATGGGGACCATTATTGCAGTGGATGCAAGATCACTCCTAGGGGTAGAAATTATGTTGCGGGGGTTTCTTAAGATGCTAGAGGGAGCATAAGCCCAGATATCAATGTATTCAACTGCGTTTTTTGTGTGGTTTTGCTATATGCTCTCTGTGCTTCGCATTCTTTAAAATATGTATGTAATAATTTTTGGTTTAAACATGGATTTGTATCGAGAACTTGGTCTTCGGGTGGGTGGGGAGACGGGAGGGCGTTTTAATGGTTAAAAATTGTGAATAAAAATGTTTTAAACAAAAAAAAAATGAATAGTTAGTATTTGTTGTTCTGTCGTTAGAGATGACATAAAGAGAGCTAAGCCAAAAAATGTGCAATGTCAGATGTACAATAATAAATTGAAACTATGAGAATTGAACCTGTTGCGAGGTGTATGTAAAAAATAGTATGTAATAATAAGTATTTCTCAAATGAAGGTTGTGTGCACCTAATGACTTAATCTATGCACTATTTTGTAATATTGTTGCGATACAAATAAAAATAAAATAGTAGAAAAAGGAGCTGCCTGGCTGACAGCAGCTACATAATAGATTGCTGTGATTGACTACACTGTTCTATCACCTTGAGTTTAAATAATAGGTCATTCCGCTGGTTATTGAGTACGACCTATCCAACAATGGTAACCAGTTGGCCCTGTACATAATTTTTTAAGCAAACCTTAGTTGTTGCAGGTACAATTAGAATAGGGCATGATTTAGAGTTTGGCGGCTGGGTACTCACTTACAAATAGGACAGATATCCGTTCTTCAGTGTTACCGTTGCATTAGGGTATAATAATTAATAATAAGGCTGACAGGTTATCCCTCCCATATGTGAAGGAGTAACCATCTGCCAAACTTTAAATCATGCAGTTAGCTTCTAACTGAAATAATGTGGATGAAATATAAGTCCATGACCAGCATCACCCATAATAGAGTGAGATCATTCTAACTCAAGTTAATATACAATTTAGGCATTATTGTGCTGAGACAGGAGAAAACCATGTACTAACCATACTTCCTGACCCTGTCTGCCCTCTCTATCTAGCCCCCAACGAAACCCTAGTGCATTCTCTTTGCATTTATTATAGGACACCAATCTCACCAGTACTCTAGTACCTCTAACCTAACATATATCCTATTACTCTGCCTCTTTCAGTACCCCAGTATCTCTAACCCTATTTACCCAATACATGTCTGTAGCTTAGTACTTCTTCCCATGCCTGTACCTTACTATCTCTATTGCTTCTTAAACAATAACCTATGCATAACCCAGTACCTTTATCCTCACCCCGGTTGCCATTTCTCTTTGTCCCTTTTTCTCCTAACTTGCTTTATTGCACCATTTTGCTGTGCTTATGCCTCCTCTTTTTTTCCAACATGCAATTTCACCAGCATGAAGTCATCCGGCTAGCATTAATTATTCACTGTGTTCTTTCTCCAAAATACAGTAGCGTCCTTACAATATCTGGTGAGAGACCATAAACCTTTTATAATGCTCATAAAATTGTCTTTTCTTTTGCCTAGGACTGTCAACGATATCAGGAGCCCAATTTCGTTGTGTCTAGCAATAGACGTATTTGGTGGGGGTCATATTGACCTCACCACTATATGTCCAAGATAGAGTACAATACTCCTACAATTGCCAGAGTCTTTCTTTGCTACTATTCCGAGTGACCTTACTATTTTATATCCAAGACAGATTGCAAAACACCTTCTTGGACAAGCATCACTCAAGGTAGTGATGTCTTCATCTAAGCCAAAATGCATGTGTTCTATAGCAAGGATTTAAGAATTTCCTAGTTCAACAATCAACGTTAATCACCTAAATCTGACATAATATACAAACGTAAAGATAGAGAAGTGTCTACCTTAGAGTCTTTACAGTTAGCAAGGAGGACGTATGGCTCTCTCCCATAGGTAAAAAGCAAAGACTGAATTACAAAACTGGGAATCCCTTTTGAAATCAGTGAGGCAAAATGAAAACCAAGCTATTTGGCAAATTGTGGCAGAATGGACATATGGGGGCTTACTTACAAGCCCCTTGTGCTGCCGGTGCATCACTTTATGTGATGCACCAGCGGTGCATCTTGCTGTCCCATATTTACAAGGACACGTAAAGCCACCCTGCATGGCTTTTCGTGTCCTTGTAAATATGGCCCCTTTAAACGCATGAAGCAATTTGCGTGAATGGTGTGTGCCATTGGTATTGCTGTGGGTTTTCTCACACAACACCCATGGCTTCTACCGCATTTCCAGATTTACGAGAAATTGTAAAATTGGAAGTGCGTCAGAATGCTACGCCTCCCAGTGGATGCGTAGGAAGGCGCAATGAGGAGAAATGTTTTCATTTCTCCTAGTTTTGTCCTCTTTCCATGCGTTTTGCATTCTGCGGCACGCATAGAAAGAGAAGATCACCTCTCATGATTGTTTTTTGCAGGACTGTGTCCCTTCCTGCACAAAGACAATCTCCCACAACACAGGCAACCCTGCGTTGGCGCATGGTATCCAATTGTGCGCCAGCGCAGGAAGGAGCAGAGGGATCCGTTATATCATTGTAGATATGATGCATCCCTGTGCTTTGTAAATGACTCAGTGTGGCACAGCAAAATGGCTTGCTGCAATGTGCTGAGTCACTTTGTTATACAGAAGGATTATGTTCTTTTTGCATTTTGCTGACTTTTCTCATATCCATGCAGTTTTGCAGAAAAAAACTATTAATTCAATCACTGCTCTCCAGACATATCCACTAGCTCGTCTATTGATGTGGTCCTGTTTAGAAAACAGTTGATAAACTATGCATTGAAAGGAAACAAAATTGAGTAGGCAGAAGATCTAGACAAAGTTCAGTTATACTTCTACCACACATTGACATATTGAGTACAGACTATCTCAATATACTAATGAAGGGTATCCTCTCCAGGAACGTTTCTTATGGCTCATTACTGCGTGCAGACCCGTTTCTGTATTTAAAAAACAAAAACTTTGTATTACTCCCCTGAGAACTAACACCAATCAGCCTTACGAATTATTCAAAAACAATATGTAGAAAAATCTTCTTGAACGGGCTCTATCACCAGGACAGTTGCAGCCCTGACCGGGCCTACATGACTGCCAAGGCATTTGCAGCCCACCTGGATATTGCATTCACTTAGGAATTTCACGGTTCCCGGCAAGATCCCTCAGAGAGAGCAGGGGACCCTTAGCTGCACAGGTTAACCCTGACTGTGCTCCCAGATAGTCAACTTGCTCTTGGTGGAATGTCCCTCCTTTTACGGTCATACCAGGCTTTTCCTCCTACACAGTTTCTCCTCCTGCAGGGCCAGGAAGCTTACTTTCTTTTCTCAGCAGGCAGACAGGCTTCCAGGCACGAGACAGACCCTCAGCTCCACCAGCAGAGGTGCAAATATCATGTGATGATATCAGGCAGGCAGACATAGAACCTGATCACATAGCCCTCCCTTCATTGTTCACAAAAGACTTGGAACTGGAATAAAGTAGGTTCATTTGGGTCACACTTTTATACACAGTTTCTGGACAGTGTTGGGGGATGCACAGTCTCAACCTCCAGAACTGGTTGATGAAGTGGTTCCCTTCTGAAGTCTCTTTCTCAGGCTGCTCTCCAGACATAGGGCCTGATTCCGATACAGTTAGGAAGGCCTCCTAACGGCATTTGCTCTGCCCAAATCGGATTGGGAACATGTTTTTCCAACCGACTTAGAAAGGTTTCCGACCGACTGAGTATGATGCGAGTTAGGCAATAGGAATATCCCAATCTGAACCCGATGGCATTTTGAATGACTGTGCCGCCCAGAGCAGAACTGTACATCTCTAAGTGCCACGATTCCGAGCACACGAGTACAATGCTGGATTTGGATATCCTTCCTGAATCCTGCCATCCGACTCAAATCGGCAGACCGAATCAGATTTTGGGGGCCCATAGTGGGCTGCCCTGCACTCAGAGCCTTCCAAATTGGGCTTGTGGGGTACCCATGCCCCCCTAACCAGCCATGCAGAGTGTGGCAGGCACCAGGGTGTGCCTGACACAGGGTGCCCGATTTCCCCCAGCCACACCTTTCTTCAATGAAAGCCTATGCATTCAGTAAGAACATAGGCTCCCATTGAAGTCAATGGAAGTCTGACCAAATTGTATCTGGAAGCAATCAGATGAATCATAGTCAGTTGGTTGGACTCTCCCGATCCTAGTTGGTCGGAAACCATTCCCAAATCCATTCAGTCGGGAAGCTTTCCAAACCACATCAGAATCAGGCCCATTATGTACATGTAGAGTGCCACTTCTCACAACATGTAGTGCTGGGGATGTCTTCAGACTAGAGCACCAAAAACACAAGCACACTCAAGTATGAGGTATTTCACTTGACTGTGGTCAGTCTATTTGAGCAGTAATAAGTAATAGAAAAAATGGCAGGCCTAGCCTGGAAGCATCAATGAACACAACATAAACTGAACTGCTACCCTTCACCCTTGCCATCAGCTAAATGGCAGTGTTCAGGAAGAACTAATCAGCAGCCCTTTGCTAATAAAAGTTCTTGTTGAAATTCCAAAGATAGCACTGTCTCCACTGCCCTCAGTTCAATGTCGAGATCTCCAGTCTCCTGCCACAGGAAGGCAATACACTATCCATGGAAGCTATCCACATCCTCCATCCTGTGCTATGCCAAACCAGGGCCTCCAAAATGTAACTCACTGGCTCCAGTACTTAGGCTCACTCACACACAGAGTCTTATGAATGCACTTCTGTTGCACACATACCACATATGCACACACACTCAACATACACAACGTGTGGGAGTGAAAGGTTATGACCAAGCACATCACAGCAGAACTTTACACAAGAGAGGCTTGTAGACCACAATCTTAGTAACAACAATAAAAAAGTCTGGTAATATTATCAATCTAAAAACTACAGTATACTACTACCACCTCTTTATGTGATGTACCCTGGACAGGGGCAGGGACAGTAGTCCTTTGTCCAGCATGATAGCATGCTTGGTGCACCTATCCAGGTCCAGATCCTGACATAATAATAAACAGGCATAGACTTCTGCGATCACGCTTGATGATCATTTAGCTATGGTATTTCTATCCCAACACAGTGAAAATGTCGAGCAACATTTTACCTTTTTTATTATTTGAGCCTGATTTTGATGTAATGCAAAGCCAGGCAGTACTACTTTAATAGATCTGGCTTTATAGGAAATCCTATGAGTGTTTGCGTTGTACCCGTTCTGTTCCACCCACGTTTCACTTATAATCATGGGTCTGGTTTTATATAACTTGAAGCCATTTGTCTCTGTACTAGCATAATATTTTGGTGAAAAATATATGCTATATATATTTCGTATTTCTTATCTCATCAAATTCCAAGCCATTGTGGGTGGCCTCTGTCTTTTTTGTTGGTATGGCTTGGTATAGCTTGAAAGTTGTCGCTAGTCCATCCAGTTATGGAAGTGAAGTTTATCTATTTATTCAATGCCCTCAAGGGATGTTTGATTCCATGCCAATAGTCATGGAAAATATTCCACTGGTATATGAGTGATGGATGCCACTTACATTTACTATTGGTATAAGGGAGCCATACCCTAGGATCATGAACAGACTTGGGAGCTAGGTCTTGTAATATGACTCATAATTGGGGCTGGCAGCACTCTAAAATTGACTCCTCCTGTTATAAGACAATCAAGCTGATGTCAAGACGCTTCCTTATCGTTTTAGGGCAGTTAGGTCTATAAGGTCTTTCTCACCTCATAGGTAACATTGAGGTATTTTTTTAAATGTTTGAAAGAGCACTCCCTCCCAAAGGGCTCTTGGCCCTAGCTTGCCAGCTAAATGAGAGGCATAGTGAAGAAAATTAAGTAAACGGCCAAGTATTAAAGAAGTTCCAAAAGGAGAGATGATCTGATGTCTGTTGTAAGCTACAAGTTATTTCAGATATGTTGATCTGAGAAAAATGATCCTCCAAGTTGAGCTTAGAAGTGAGGATTGAAAAAGTGAACAGAAGAAGCTGATTGAAGTATTCTGGTAGAACTGTATCTCTTAAATCTTCTTACAGTACATAATGGAGACTTGTCATAAAAAGAAAATGATCAAAAATACAAGATACTTTCAAGATGACACGTTCATCAAAAGATAGCCAGTGTAAGCATTTTAGAATGGATTTGGCATGGCTAAATTGAAGAGCATTTAGTACCCACCATGCTGCCTGGTGTGGTTTGAATTGAAGGCGCTGAAGCATGGTCTTTTTAACTCCCAAATAAATACTATTACAGCATGGCACAAATGAGTCTGCAAAGCAAGCTTGCTGTCCTCCAGGAATAGTAGTGGTTGGATATGGCTGCTCATGTAAAAAATAGATGATGAGATAGCCAAGCATACCTGTCTTCTGTAAGGGCACTTTGATCATAATGAAGTGGTTTTTTAGGTGTTTGGCAGGTAGAGGGCAGAAACCAAAGTCATCAAATCAGATGGAGAAGTTCCAAAGATTATAGGTGTCCACATTATTCAGGATTTCTATTTTATCCTTGTTGAGCTTGCACCAGTGTTACCCCTTCTAATTACCTACAGCAGACAAACATTTTTGCATAAAGGCGCATCACTGTTAGAGTTGCTAAATGTAAATAAAATCTAAATAATACGTTTTTCACTATAGCATCAAAACAGACGTTTAACCAAAAAGAATGGACTGTAGTTGCCAAAACCTCATAAGGATAGTAAAAAAGATATGGAGATAAACCAGATCCTTGAGGAAGTCAAAATCTGTAAATGGTAGAGGAAGTGGCCAAGTGACCTTATCTCAGTAGATCAGTGATTGGGCAATAATTGGTTGTGCATCAGGGATCAAGTCTTGGCTTCTTGATTGTGCCCATGTTAAAAGAGCTTTGAAGGAAACATTAGGAAAGGTAGTCTATAAAGATATCTAATAATGTCCGACCCAAAAACTTATTGAGGGGATTAACTTAATGGGTATGGGATCTAATGGAGAGCTGGATGTCATTGTTTCAGAGTGAAGCACATGGTAAATCCAGAATTTAAAAATGTGTTATCTTTTCCCAGTATTTTGAAACAACCTTTAACTGTTAAACATAGCCAATTTCCTGCATTCTTTGTTATGACTCTCCATTTCGTGTGAGGTCAGATATTAAATATTTTGGGCACACAAAAGTTCCTGTTTCATCGCTTTCTTTCTTTCCTTCTTTTTCCTCCTTTTTCCTCCTTTTTCTTTCTTTCTTTCTTTCTTTCTTTCTTTCTTTCTTTCTTTCTTTCTTTCTTTCTTTCTTTCTTTCTTTCTTTCTTTCTTTCTTTCTTTCTTCATTTCTTTCTTTCTTTCTTTCCCTTTTCCCCCACTTCCTTAGCTTGATTTCCCTCTCACTTCATTCGGTGACGTTGGAGGGATGGAAATGTGTGTGCGTATAGCATCTTTTTACCTTTGATGTTTTCTCTCTTTGTCACTATATTGCATTGGTTTGAAGTTGTACTTATATGGTTATATGACATAGTATTGACAAACACTGTATTGATTCACCACAATCTCAGTAAAAAAAATAATTACACGAATATTGTCATGTAATACATAAGCAAGAAAAACACAAATATTGATGACAAAAATATCACTCTAAAAATATCTCTAAACTAAATAATGTCTCCTCATTAAAAAAAATACAAAATCAGTAAAATATTAGCAAAGATTGCTAACAATATTATTGCCTATAAATATAATTTAATAATATAAAAAAACTGAAATATCCCATACAACCTGGTAAAATCACCGAAAACATATAGCATTAAAATTAATTGTAATATACGTATATTTCAAGAAAAAAAATAGTTACTTATAAAACAAACAGCATACATTCTAATATAATCTAAACATAGTTTACAATATACTAAAACAATTACAAGCATTCAAACAAATATATCAAATACAGGAATCTTGAGCATAATAATTATTATAAATAAATTAAACATAAAAATAAATAATATTTTTTAAAAAACCTCTATATATACGTATATATATATATGTATCATTAAAAAGAAACCTTAATTAGCCTTCACTAAATAAGGAACACATTAAAAAAAATAACAATTTACTCTATCTAGCCAATAACATTCAACTGTAATCTAAAATATCCAATTAAACCCTTAACAGACAACTGTATAAGGAACACAAAAATCAGCAACATTTTGCACCAAATATGTTACAATTGGAAGAAGACGAAACTGACAGATCCAGAAAAAACTCCAGGATTAAAACTTCACCAAACTAACTACAAATAACTGCATTTAAGCAAAATACCCTAAAAAACAGCAATATGTGTGTAATAGGGTGCTGGGAGGGACCAGTCTTTCCTTTCAGACCCCTCTCTCAGGGGATAGGTGTGCGCATAGTAGTGTGTGGGGTGAAACTAGCCTCTCAACTTAGATCTCTCTTTTGGATAACGGGTGTACATAGTAGGGTTCAGGAAGAAACTGAGGTCTCCCTCTAGACCTCTCCTCAGATAATGGGTGTGCATAGTAGGTTGTGGGGAGGGACTGGCCTCTCCTATCAGACCGCTTTCTCAGGTGGTGGATGGCATAGTAGTCTGAGAGGAGGGACTAGCCTCTCAGCTGAGGCCTCTCTTGTAGATAACGCATGTGCATAGTAGGGTGCACAGATGGACTGGCCTCTCCATTTACAGCTCTCTCTCAGATGATGGGTGTGCGGAGGAGGGCTTGTGGAGGGACAACCCTCTCTACTGGGAGCCTTGCTTGAATGACTGGGGTGCATAGTAGGGTGCAGGGAAAGACTGGCCTCTCCATTCAGATACCATTCTCAGATGACGGTGCGCATAGTAGGCTGCAGACAGAGACTGGCTTCTCTTTTCAGATCCCTCTCTCAGACAACAGGTGTGCATAATAGGGTGAAAGGAGGGACTGGCCTCTCCACTAACGCCCCCAACCTTAATAACATGTGCGCATAGTAGGGTGTGCATCTCTTCACTGAGACCCTTCTCCTGGATGGTGGGTGTGAATAGTATGGTGCAGGAAGAGACTTAACTCTGCTCACAAATCTTCCCAAGCAAATTAGGTTAAATAGTTGATAAACACCATCTCCAGAAATACTCCTTCCCACATTTACACATGTTTATAGTAAATACACACTGTCCAGAGTCCAAAAATGTCCCTTTCTATTGCTGAGATTGGAGTGGGAATAGTAAATCTGATCCCTCTAAAGTCCATCACTTTCCCTACTGTTGCTCACATTGGAGGATAGAATGGTAAATCTGACCCCTCCAAAGTAAAGCGCTTCCTCTAATTTTGCTCAGGTTACAGGTGGAACTGTAAAACTGAGTGGCATATTAGCAAGAACCTCCTTAACATTGTCGCCGTTTTAGCAGCAAGAAACTGCCGCTAAAACGGCGATAATGGGCTTGCTCATATGCGTTATAGAATTCCAAAAACAGCCCTGGTTAGATGTGCAGGACATCTAACCTGCGCTTCTATTGGAATTCTATAACGCATATTAGCAAGCCCATTATCGCAGTTTTAGTGGCAGTTTCCTGCCGCTGAAATGGTGATAATTTTAACGAGGTTCTTGCTAACATGCCCCTGACTTCTCCAAACTTCAACACTTTTCCTACTGCTGCTTGGTTTGGACAGTCAGATTTATTATTTCC
Source organism: Lissotriton helveticus (assembly GCF_964261635.1). NCBI lineage: Eukaryota > Metazoa > Chordata > Amphibia > Caudata > Salamandridae > Lissotriton > Lissotriton helveticus. The sequence goes on along the minus strand of NC_136071.1, from coordinate 569,050,903 downwards.
ATAGCAAAGTACAATACTTTGCCTAATGTTGCTTAGGTAAGGGTAGGAACAGTAAATGTGCCCAATTAAAAGTCCTCCACTTTTGCTACTGTTGCTTAGGTTAGAGTGGGAATAGTACATCTCCTCCCTCAAAATCTAAAAAGTGTTGCAAATGTTAATAATGGTGATTTTTATTTATTTATATAGTTTCCTTTTTATTTTTTGTTTAAATTAAGGTGTAATGGTATCCAACATTGCAGGGCACTTATATAAAACCTATTGTTTTCAGAATACACAACTTAAGTCTCAAGTTCTCAAAAGGTCCTGAAAGCATCTCTTCCAGGCTTACCAGCTGTGCATACAACCATCTGTTCCAACCGCTTGTTAGACCTCTATAAACAACAACTTTGCTTTGAATAGACTTTGGGCCCAATTACGATGTTGGGTAGAAATCCATCTGACAGCTAGTTGGAGGCTTTCTGCCTGAAATCAATGGTTTCTGTCCGATCACTGTATTTCAATACTGGTGGCAGAGGAAACTCATAGGGGGATTCCACCCCGCTTCCAACGGGCTCACAGAGACTGTCGGGTGGCAGGTGGAATGATAATCCCATGATGACGGCAGAGCCAACCTCAGCTCCGCCGTTGAGATTACGATGTCGCTTTCCACCCTCGCTTCCATTACAGCCTGCCATCCATGAAAAGGCAGGCAGGTGGAAAATGACTTTGGGGGCCACTAGCAGGGCCCTCTTTCCCCCCTGCTAATCATTCATATTTTACCATTCACAGATGCATTTGTTCAGTTTTTATGTTTTTTATTTCTTGGTAAAGCACTGTGTTGGCTTTTGGATCCGGTCCACGAGATTTAAATAACTAAATAAGTACATAAATAAATTAAGTAATATGAACTCGCATCACAAGATCTTTCTCCCAATGTAAGCATTGTAAATATAGTCAATTTCAGTTACTTTCAGAACACATGAGCGACATGCCGAAGCCCAATCTCAAGTGAATGCGGCAAAAGCAATCCTATGGGGTGCTTAATAGTATTAGAACACCACTCATGCCAACTGCGATAGTAAACATTTAATTAAGGACTATATGAATTTTGTTGTGCCCCATCAGAAACAAGAACATTGTGGGAATATATAAAAAACAAAAGATAGTTTTTTCTCCTTCTCTCCCAGGACCAGAAACAACACCACCATCAACATTAAAACTGCCCTAACCGTTTTCGAAGTAGGCAAGGTTCTCACTGGCTATGTCCATGTTATAAAAATACCTACATATATTTAACTGAACTTGTAACTCCCTATCCTGATCTTTATATGACCGTATGTCATGTTGCCTTTAAAAAGGAACTTAAGACCCTTTTCTTTGAAACACACTTGAGCTAAATCAATGATACTGCATGTACTCCCGACTATCTGTTTCTCACTTATCCTGCGTTGATTGTTTGTAACTGCATTTAGGTAATTTGTTCTGATGCCCCAGGGCCATGTTTTGCTATATGAAATTGCATAAATAAATAATAAATAATACACACATCCGGTCTCCTGATACTTTTCTTTCAGGGTACAGCACATAAATGGAGCACAGATGTTGCCTAATTGTACCTTAAAACTTGCTACAAATGTCCACTTCATTGTGGATATATAGGGTTAAAGTGTAGCATACAATGTACACTTTGAGCACACCTTGCATGGGCTTTACATTCCTATAAACAAATTGTTATCATGCAAACCTCACATACGGGGCAGGTGCACTACTGTCATTGAAATCCTAGCCAGAGTCTAGGCTTCACACCCAATGCACACTCCAGCCAAATCACAATATCAAGGCCAAGAGCCCTGACAGTCAACCAACTGTGCTCAAATCATGAACAACTACAGGGGCAACCCACCAACCTGAACCAGGGTCAGCCAATATATATTCCTAACAGCAGTTCAGGTTCAGGTTGGTGATTTGCCCCTGCAGTTGTTCGTGATTTGAGCACAGTCAGTTGACTGTGAGGGCTTTTGGCCTTGATATTGTGCCTAAATAAAGATGGCAAATGTCGATGTCCCTACGTATTCAGAGGAGTACATTTTAAGAATAAAGAATGGTCCGTTACTGCTGGGAACAGCGGTGACACAACCTGTAGTGAATGAAGCCCAAGCGTTGCTTGAAGAGCTGGAACAATGTCATAAAAAACACGTACGAACTACACTACATGCCCTGATGATGACGGAGTATTTAAAAAAAGATGTGATCCTTATGGGCTTACAGGTGCGGAATGTACCGGTAATATTCACTAATGACCCAAAATTTAGAAAGGGGTTTAGCCACATAGGGATCACATGCTCACGTCATTGGCTAGTCCATGGTATTGACACTGCTATGGAACATAGCAAAAAAGGATTGGAAATGATTGCAGATCTAGAAAAACGTTTGTCAGAGGGTAATGTAGTTGCTGATGCTAAGGCAGCACTTGATAAAGTTAGCAAAACCTTTGATGAATTTGAGAAGATTGAACGCAATAAAAAGACAAACAAGATTCAGAAAGACATAACTAACTTTGACCAGACCAGGTTCCATCCTTATCTGGTCGATGAATTTTTCACTCAACCAAGGCAACAATATTCTGAGAACTACCCCACGTGGGGACGGTTCAAGAGGAATAATGCGATCACATTTTCTGATTCCTCTGTTAGTTCAGCGGACGAGTCTGACTCTAATACTAATGCCCGTCCTGGTCCCTCAAATGGAAATTATGCCCCTTTTTCAGAACAGCGCGGACGGGGAAGGGGGAAAGGGAAGACACGTCCTCCCCACCCCAAACTCCACCTCAACAGTGTAATTTCCAAGCAGGAGAGAGACAGACATGTCGGAAGATTTATCAGTGGGGACCCCCACAATAGAAAATGTGAGACCTAATACATCTGAGACGATTCCTATCTTTAATTTGTCCAACCATTTGTTGTCTTCAGCTGAGATTTCTCTTTTGACTAAGCGACTTAGCTTTGTACCAACTGAGAAAATATGTCTATTTGAGATACAGTTGGAATTACTCCAATTCTTTCGTAGTTTACATCTGAAAGCTTTCTTTCAGAACAATACCACCACGACCATTTTACATTTCTCTGGATTGCGTCCTCCCTCTGTGTTTAAACCACCCACAAGTAGGATGCCCGTGGAATTATTGGCATTCGAATCTCTGGTCCTAAAAGAAGTCTCAGCTTTATATAAAGATTTAGAATATATTCCCTATAACATCTCCCTTATTGAGCGGAAGGCCCATCAAGAAGTAATTATAAAACCTGCAGATAAGGGAGGAGGTATAGTGGTACAATCTATGGATAACTATAAAACTGAAGTTGAACATCAACTGAGCAATGTGAATCATTATCTGACTTTGAGAATGAATCCGCTATTAGAAATTCAGAGATTAATTACCGATGTGACATCTATTGCCAAATCTGCTGGGTATTTAAGCGACAAGGAATTTGCTTATCTTAATTGCAAATCTCCTAGGACCCCTGTCCTGTATACACTTCCTAAAGTGCACAAGGACCTCAACAATCCCCCAGGCCGGCCCATAGTCTCTGGCTGTGGGTCAGTTCTGGAGCCACTTTGTAAATATATCGACGTATTCATTAAAGACTTCGCCACCAGTAACTGCAGCTATGTGCGGGACAGCGGAGATATTATCTCTCAGCTGGAAGTGATGCAATTCTGTCCAGCCTCGGAATTGTTGGTGTGTCTGGATTTAGAATCCTTGTACACCGACATTCTGCAACACAAAAGCATTGAAGTTATCCGTACCATCTTGGATACTCGATCGGCACCTGTGCCAGTCCTGACTGACTTTATTGTTGAACTTTTGACTATTTCTTTGACACACAATTATTTTGAGTTTGACGGACATAATTATTTACAGGTTAAGGGCACTTCCATGGGGGCTTCTTATGCCCCTAATTTGGCTATACTTTTTGTTGACAATTTTGAAAAAAGGTTTATTTATGACTATACTAATAATCCTTATTTTGATCACATACGTTATTGGCGATGGTACATTGACGATATTTTTTTCATTTGGACTGGTACCGAGTTAGATTTATCTTTGTTTTTGGATTGGCTGAATTTATGCTCCCCTGATTTGAAGTTCACCTCTACTTGCAGTAATTCCCATGTTGACTTCCTTGATCTGACTATCTTCCCCCATGATGGGAAGTTGTCTACAAAACTGTTTACAAAACCCACAGCTCGCAATACACTCTTGGAATATTCGAGTAACCACCCCAGGGGACTGCGGGATGGTTTGCCGTTTGGGCAGTTTTTGCGTATTCGCAAAAACTGTTTTTTTAAAGAAGATTATTTCAAAGAGGCGGAAATTTTGTCAGAAAAACTAAGAAAGCGTGGGAATCCACGTAAACTAGTCAAACGATCCATGAAGAGAGCATGGTATAATCATCGCGAGTTCCTACTAACTCCCAAAATCAGAAAACAAACTAATCGTATTCCATGTGTGACTACATTTGGAACACGGAGTAACAAAGTCTCAGCGATTATTAGAAAACACTGGCCATTAGTGGTGGCAACAGGCATCACACAGGAACAACCTTTGTTCTCTTACAAAAGGGGAAAAAACCTCAGAGACCATCTTGTGAGGGCGACTCTCCCGAAACCTGAAACCCCTAGTCTTACAACACTTTGGGGGCTAAGTAAATTACTTGGACACTATAAATGTGGCGGCTGCCAGATGTGCGACTCAAGTCTCAACACGAAACAATTTGTACATGGCAGTATTGTGCATGAACTTAAGGACTATTCGAATTGCAACACACAAAATGTTGTATACGCGATTTGGTGTCCTTGTGACATTATTTACGTTGGGCAGACAACTCAAAAAATCAAGACACGCCTGACATAACACAAAAGTCGCATTTGTTGCCAAACTGAGAATGCACCATTAGTGGCCCATTATCTAGAACAGAAACATGCCCATCGGAAATGTGGTGGCAGGTCATTGAGGTGGTGCATGTCCCTGCTAAAGGTGTTAGCATTGTAGGTATTTTAAATAAAGCAGAATGCCGCTGGATGCTTCGATGCAACAGTATAAATTGTGGTTTAAATTCAATAGGGGAGTGTCATTCCTTAACCCCTTCGATGCTGATGACGGAGCGGTTCCGTCATCAGCATCGGTTGGGCTGTGCTGATGACGGAACCGCTCCGTCATCAGTACAGCCCTGGTGGGGAGCGCTGGCGCTCCCCCTCTGGGGCATCGATCTTGGTGGTTTTCTCAGGGGTGGCAGCGGAAGACTTTCCGCAGCCACCCCCTGGCCCCCCCACGCTTCCTGGTGACGTCAGCGCGCACAGCGCGTGCCGACGTCATCAGGAAGCGCTGGACGCGCTGGAAGCCATTTGTTTCCAGCGCGTTCAGCACAGACAGAGGTGGGTGTTTGCTGCTCTGGTGGGGCGGGGGGGCCATTTTTCGGGGCCTTGAGGCATCGGGGGGAGGAAACTGTGTTTCCTCTCCCCTGATGTCCCAATGCACGGCATTACTGGTGCACGATCGTGCACTGCGTTGCGATAGTGCACCAGGAATGCCCCACTAGACACCAGGGATTCTGTTTGGGCATAATTGTTTGTCGAGGAAGCGACCCCTTGGGTAAGGGTCGCTTCCTGTTTGGGCCATATTATTTTAGAGACTTTTCTGCCCCCTCTGAGGCAGATTGGCCGTTTTGTTGGCTACATCTGGACCCAGGGGGGCAGAAAAGCCCACTAGACACCAGGGATTGAATTATATTTATAAAGGAAGCGACCCCTTGGGCAAGGGTCGCTTCCTTAGGGGGTTAAAATATTTTCCAGAATTTTCTGCCCCCCCTGGAGCGGATCGGCCATTTTTTGGGCCGATCTGCACCCAGGGGGGGGGGCAGAAAAGCCCACTAGTCACCAGGGATTTGTTTACAATTGAAAAGGAAGCGACCCATTGGGGAAGGGTCGCTTCCTAGTGCCCTTATTTTTTTTTAGACTTGTCTGCCCCAGCCGTTTTTTGGGCCGCATCTGGACCCAGGGGGGATAGAAAAGCCCACTAGACACCAGGGATGTTATTATATTTGTAAAGGAAGCAACCCCTTGGGCAAGGGTCGCTTCCAGGGGGCATTATAAATATTGTAGACTGATCTGCCCCCCCTGGGGGCAGATCGGCTGGTTTTTTTTATCGTTTCTGGACCCAGGGGGGGACAGAAAAGCCCACTAGACTCCAGTTTTTTTTTTTATAGGGAGCGACCCCTTGGCCAAGGGTTGCTTCCTTGGGCCCATTTGTTTTCAAAAGTATGTTCTACCGTGTCTTTATTTGGCCTCTCTGCCCTCCGTAGGGTTGCTTTCAGGGGGCCCACGTTTATAATGATTTATATTCTGCCCCCCCATGGGGACAGACACCCCATTTGTGACATAGCCTGTTGTAATGTGTGTTGTTTTTGTTTCTTCTAATGTGTATTTTTTTTTTCTCTTTAGATTGTTGCAGTGTGCAGTTCCGTTACTGGTGGTTCTGTTGTTCTGCTGTTTCTGTAGTTGCATGTGTTTGGTAAGAGACCTTTTTTTTGTTCAATTGTAATGTAATTGTTTATTTTGCAAAGTGTGTAGTAATACGAGTATGTTTGGTTTCTGTTTGTTGTGATAGTAAAACATGATGTAAGTTTTTTTTTCTTCTTTCTAGTGGGATATCGTTGCCTATTTGCTGTGTCTTTGCAGAGTAGGTGCTGGTGAGTGTAGTTGTTTCTTGTAAGTGAATTGTATATTTTTTCTAAATATAGTTTTTTGTGAAAAAGGCTTACATTTTTTATCTTACTTTGCGCAGTGTTGGGGTTGTTGAGTTGTTTGTGCAGACTCCTTTATTTGTAAGGATAATGGCTAGCCGCCGGATTACTGCTCAGCAAGTTGTTGGAATGCTTTTTGATTCTTCCTCTGACCATGGTCCAGAGACTGACTCTGATTCTGAGCCAGAGGTGGGAGGTGAAGATTCAGGTAGTGAGTTTTCTCTACACATGGCTTCATCTGATGATGACGACACTCTGAGTGCTGATGAAGCTACTTTTGGTGTGGATGATGTGCCTGTGGTTGAGGAGGACATTGCTGTGCCAATAGTGCGACAAGAGACATCTGGGCTGCAGCCTGGGGCTGCTAGATTTCCAGTTGGTGTAGTGAGACAAGAGGCAGCTGGGCGGCAGCTGGGCGGCAGCTGGGCGGCAGCCTGCGGCTGCAAAACTTGACGATGAAAGTTCTGACCTCTGGGTTGCACCAGGCATGGTGCAGCCGGCATTGCCTGAATTTACTGGTGTTCCAGGGCGTAGGGTGAACACTGAAAACCTTTTGCCTATTGATTTTTTCAAGTTGTTTATGGATGATGTGTTTTTGGCAGAGATTGTAGAGCAGACTAATTTGTATGCTGAAAATTTTTGAGGGTGAACAGTGCCAGCCTTAAGCCCCACGCTAGAGCTACCCGGTGGACTCCCACAAATTTGGAGGAGATGAAAAAGTTTTTGGGTTTAACTTTTTTGATGGGCTTGCTTAGGAAACCATCAATGGCTTCATATTGGTCTACTAGTCCCTTGATGGCAACAGCTAAATTTTCAGCAGGCATGAGTCGTGATAGGTATTTGCTTCTGCTTCGGATGATGCATTTTGTTGACAATAGTCTTGCTTTGCCACGAGATCACCCTGATTGTGACCGTCTTTTCTAGATTCGGCCTGTCATTGATCATTTTGTTGATTGATTTTCTGAGATCTTTCATCCTGGGAAAGAAATTGCAGTGGATGAGTCTTTGCTGTTGTTCAAGGGCCGCTTGGTATTTCGGCAATACATTCCTAGTAAGAGGGCATGCTATGGAATCAAACTGTATATGCTGTGTGACAGTGAGACTGGATATGTCTATAATTTTAGGGTGTACACTGGTAAGGAATCCAGGATTAACCCCCCTGGTTCTCCGTCGACTTTTGGAGTGACTGAGAAAATTGTGTGGGAACTTGGTCTTGGATTTTTTAACAAAGGCCATCATTTGTATGTCGATAACTCCTACACTGGTGTGCGGTTGTTCAGGGAATTGGCCAAAGTGGACACTGTTGCTTGTGGCACAATCCGCTCAAACCATAAAGGTTTCCCAAAAGAACTTGTTTGTCGAAAGCTTGCTCGGGGACAGTGCAGTGCATTGCGTTGTGAGGAGCTTCTAGCTGTGAAGTTTTCAGACAGGAGAGATGTCTACATGTTGACTACAATACATGATGAAAGCACTGAACCGGTGCCTGTTTGGGGTCAGGTTGCAGAAGTGCGCAAACCAGTGTGCATAATGCACTACAATAAGTACAAGGGTGGTGTTGACAGAGTAGATCAGAGGTTGGAACCGTATGCTGCTCTTCGTAAGGCTTACATTTGGTACAAGAAGTTGGCTATTCATCTTTTCCACTTGGCAACCTTTAATGCTTTTGTTGTGTTCTAGAAATCTTGTCCCCAGTCAAAGATGACTTTTGTAAAGTTTCAGGAGTCTGTAATAGGCAGCCTTGTTTTAGTGGAACAGGCAAGTGTTCCTAGAGTTGGAGTGGTGGAGGATGTTGCCAGATTGAAAGATCGCCACTTTCCTGATATAATTCCTCCTACAATCTCAAAAGACTTTCCCAGTCGGAGATGTAGAGTCTGTTGGCGAAGAGGTTTGCGGAAGGAGGTTCGTATGTACTGCCCCGACTGCCCTTCAAACCCCGGGCTGTGTGTACCTGCTTGTTTTAGATTGTACCACACGCAAAAGCATTTTTGGGAGTATCAATGAGTGGTAAAGTGAACTGGTTGGTCTTATTGTTCAGTTTCAAAGTTTGCATTTGTGTAGTCTTTTTAGATTTAGTTGTTGAGTTAGTAGATTTGTATCAATTTGCAATTTGTTTTTGTTTTATTAAAAAAAAACTAAAGTATGATGTTGGTTTGTGTGTAGTGTCCATTGTCTGACGGTGTGCATTATTTGGCGCTTGGCTGCCGGTGTCTGTGGACTGGTGCTTGTCTGGAGGTGTCTGTGGACTGGTGCTTGGCTGGCGGTGTGTGTGGTCTGGTGTTTGGTTGGCGGTGTGCGTGCTCTTGCGCTTGCCTGGTGTTGTCTTTGGATCTGTCCTTGGCTGGTGGTGTGCGTGGAGTGGTGCTTGGCTGGTGGTGTGTGTGGAGTGGCGCATGGCTGGTGGTGTGTGTGGAGTGGTACTTGGCTGTCTGTGCACGGAGTGGCGCTTGGCTTGTGGTGTGCGTGGAGTGGTGCTTGGCTGGTGGTGTGTGTGGAGTGGTACTTGGCTGTCAGTGTGAGCTGAGTGGTGTTTGGCTGGTGGTGTGCATGGTGTGGTGCTTGGATGGTGGTGTGCGTGGAATGGCGCTTGGCTGGTGGTGTGTGTGGAGTGGTGCTTGGCTGGATGGTGTGTGTGGAATGGTACTTGGCTGTCTGTGCACGGAGTGGTACTTGGCTGGCGGTGTGTGAGGAGTGGCGCTTGGCTTGCAGTGTGCGTGGAGTGGTGCTTGGCTGGTGGTGTGTGTGGAGTGGTACTTGGCTGTCGGTGTGCGCTGAGTGGTGTTTGGCTGGCGGTGTGCATGGTCTGGTGCTTGGATGGTGGTGTGGGTGGACTGGCGCTCGGCTGGCGGTGTGTGAGTAGTTACTTTCTGTTGTTCACTACACACACTGCTAGGTGAGTGACACTCCACGCAGTCCATCATTTTGTGTTGTTGCAATGTCAGAAATGTGGGCGTGTGAAAGTGATGGGCCCTTGAATGGCGCTGCCTGCTGGTGTGAGTGTTGAAATGTGATGGGTCCGCGGCTGGCGGTGTGAATGTTTTGTATGTGTCACACGTACAAAAGGTGTATGAATGGCCTGTAAAGAGGTTGGTGCCTTGATGTGGCTTTACAGCTCACGAGCTGTGAGTCAGGGGTTCAGTTTATCATACTTTCAATTATACGCAGTGTATTTCATTTTTGTGAAATTACTTGCAAATACAATTGTATGTACTGAATCATCACTCACCCTCGTGCCAAATCCAACCAGTATGTGTGTGTGCTTGCGGAATAGATGGTTGTGCAGTAATATTTGTCTTTTATCTCTTTCTGAAGTAGGGTGTACCTTGTCCCTTATTGTGATTGTTGTAATGTGTTGCTGTTCCTTCCGGATGGTGTCAATGGTCTGGTTTGTATCAGGTATGAAAGGTGCGTGAATGGCCTGTAAAACGGTTGGTGCCTTGTCGTGGCTTTACAGCTCACGAGTTGCGAGTCACTGGTTCGGTTTTTATGCATTTATTTATTGACAGAGCATTTCATTTTTTGAAATATCTTGTTAATAAAATTTTATGTACTGAACCATCACTCGCCCTCGTGCCAAATCCAACCTGTATGTGTGTGTCTTTGAGGAATAGATAGCCGTGCTTGAATGTTTGACTTTTGAGTAACTCTGTTAAGGTGTACATTATAGCTATAAATAACTTACTAAATTTAGATATTATTGTTAAAACATGGAAGTATATGGTCATGTCTTTCTGGTGAATTCTATTGTTGATTTTTATCCACAACCTCCTGCAAACTTGAAATTGTCTGTCACAATTTCCATGTAATATTGTCCCTTGAATCGCACGCTCTCAAATTTAAAACTTAATTCTCCACCGTACGATTTGGACCTTTTCCTGTTGCAGCCACTATGACATTGTCACCATTGTCAAATCCACCAGCTTTTGCAAGAGGGGTTACCTGGGTTTTTGGCCCTGTGCTAGACGGCCATCTAGGGAAACCTACCACACTCACACATTTCTGAAAAGTAGACACCTGGGGGCTTCCAAGGAGGTATGGCTTGTGTGGATCCTTCCACATTCCTTTACCCAGAATCCCTTGCAAACCTCAATTCTAGCTGAAAAAATCAGTTTTTTCGCAATTTCTGTGTGTGGGAAAGCGTGGCATCACTGGGCTCACACAAATTACCTCCCACCCAGCGTTCCCCACGGTCTCCCAATAAAAATTGTACCTCACTTGCGTGGGTAGTCATAGTGGCAGCAACAGGAAAAGGCCCAATTCATACGGTGGAGACTTAAAAATTACCTTTAGCAAAACTATCTTATTTTTTGAGGGGGTCACCTGAGCTTTTGGTCCGGGGCTTGGCGGGCATCTTTGGAAACTACCAAACCCAAACAGTTCTGAAAACTAGACACCCAGGGGAGTCCAGGGAGGTATGGCATGCGTGGGTCGCCCAATGTTTTCCTACCCAGAAATCCCTGCAAACCTTAAATTTACGTTATAAAAACAACTTTTCCATACATTTTTGGGTGGGATCTCCCTGCCGGCACAAATGTCCTACCACCCAGCGTTCCCCTTGATCTGCCGAGTAAAATGATACCTCACTTGTGTGGGTGGGCCAAAGCCCTGTGACTAAGGTTGGGGTGCTTAATTTGTCAAACCTATATACTAGATTTTTTTTTAATTCATTTTTAGCCTGTTCTGCTATGGGGCACCCACACAAGTGAGGTATCATTTTACTCTGGAGAACAAGGGGAACGCTGGGTGGTAGGACATTTTTGATTTTTGCCGGCAAGGAGATCCGACGCAAAAAAGTTTGGAAAAGTGTTTTTTTTACCTCATTTTAAGGTTTGCAAGGAATTCTGGGTATGAATACATTGGGGGACCCACGCATGCCATACCTCCCTGGCCTCCCCCGGGTATCTAGTTTTCAGAACTGTTTGGGTTTGGTAGTTTCCAAAGATGGCCGCCGAGCTCCGGGTCAAAAACTCAGGTACCCACCACCCCAAAATCAAGGTAGTTTTGCTATAGGGTATGATTCGGACCTTTTCCTGTTGCAGCCACTATGCCTAACCATGCACGTGAGGTACCATTTTTATCGGGAGACCAGGGGAAACGCTGGGTGGGAGGAAATTTGTGTGAGCCCAGTGAAGCCACGCTTTCCCACACAAAAAAGTGTGAAAAAACTGATTTTTTCAGCTAAAATTGAGGTTTGCAAGGGATTCTGGGTAAAGGAACGTTGGAGGATCCACACACTAGCCATACCTCCTTGGAAGCCCCCGGGTGTCTACTTTTCAGAAATGTGTGGGTTTGGTAGGTTTCCCTAGATGGCCGTCTAGCACGGGACCAAAAACCCAGTTAACCCCTCTTGCAAAAGCTGGTGGTTTTGACATTGTCACCATTGTCAAGTCCACCAGCTTTTGCAAGAGGGGTTACCTGGGTTTTTGGCCCCGTGCTAGACAGCCATCTAGGGAAACCTACCAAACCTACACATTTCTGAAAAGTAGACACCCGGGGGCTTCCAAGGAGGTATGGCTTGCGTGGATCCTCCAACGTTCCTTTACCCAGAATCCCTTGCAAACCTCAATTGTAGCTGAAAAAAATCTGTTTTTTCACACTTTTTGGTGTGGGAAAGCGTGGCATCACTGGGCTCACACAAATTTCCTCCCACCCAGCGTTCCCCCAGGTCTCCCGATAAAAATGGTACCTCACTTGCGTGGTTAGGCATAGTGGCTGCAACAGAAAGAGGTCCAAATCATACCCTATAGCAAAACTACCTTGATTTTGGGGCTGGGCATCTGAGTTTTTGACCCGGAGCTCGGCGGCCATCTTTGGAAACTACCAAACCCAAACAGTTCTGAAAACTAGACACCCAGGGAAGTCCAGGGGGGTATGGCATGCGTGGGTCCCCCAATGTATTCCTTCCCAGAATTCCTTGCAAACCTTAAAATGAGGTAAAAAAAACACTTTTCCAAACTTTTTGCATGGGATCTCCGTGCCGGCAAAAATGTCCTACCACCCAGCGTTCCCCTTATTCTCCAGAGTAAAATGATACCTCACTTGTGTGGGTGCCCCAAAGCAGAACAGGCTAAAAATGAATTAAAAAAAATCTAGTATATAGGTTTGACAAATTAAGCACCCCAACCTTAGTCACAGGGCTTTGGCCCACCCACACAAGTGAGGTATCATTTTACTCGGGAGATCAAGGGGTACGCTGGGTGGTAGGACATTTGTGCTGGAAGGGAGATCCCACCCAAAAATGTATAAAAAAGTGTTTTTTTAACCTAAATTTAAGGTTTGAAGGGATTTCTGTTTAGGAAAACATTGGGGGACCCACGCATGCCATACCTCCCGGGACTCCCCCGGGTGTCTAGTTTTCAGAACTGTTTGGGTTTGGTAGTTTCAAAAGATGGCTACTGAGCCCGGGCCCACAAACTCAGGTGCCCCCCCAAAAAATCAAGGTAGTTTTCCTATAGGGTATTCTAAATTCACCACCGTACGATTTGAACCTTTTCCTGTTGCAGCCACTATGCCTATCTACGCAAGTGAGTTACCATTTTTTTCAGGAGACGTGGGGGAACGATGGGTGGGTGGAAATTTGTTGATCCACACAGATTCCAGAACTTTCCACCACAGAAATGTCAGGAAAATGTGTTTTTTTGTCAAATTCTTAGCTTTGCAAGGGATTCTGGGTAACAAAACCTGGTGTTAGGCAGTCGAGTCACCCCATCCTGAATTCCCCAGGGTGTCTAGTTTTCAAAAATGTATAGGTTTGCTAGGTTTCCCTAGGTGCTGGCAGAGCTAAGGCTCAAAAACAAAAGGTAGTCTCTTTGTCCAAAAAGGGCAAGATTTCACTGGGAATTTGAGGTGCGACCACGTTGTGTTTTGCGCTGTTTCATGTCGCACCAACTATGCCTACCCACACAAGTGATGTACCATTTTTTTTGGGAGACCTGGGGGAACGCTGGGTGGGTGGAAATTTGTTGATCCACACAGATTCCAGAGCTTTCCACCACAGAAATGTGAGGAAAATGTGTTTTTTTGTCAAATTCTTAGCTTTGCAAGGGATTCTGGGTAACAAAAACTGGTGGTAGGCAGTCGAGTCACCCCATCCTGAATTCCCCTGGGTGTCTAGTTTTCAAAAATGTATAGGTTTGCTAGGTTTCCCTAGGTGCTGGCAGAGCTAGGGCTCAAAAACAAAAGGTAGTCTCTTTGTCCAAAAAGGGCAAGATTTCACTGGGAAATTAAGGTGCGACCACGTTGCGTTTTGCGCTGTTTCATGTCGCAGCCACTATGCCTACCTACGCAAGTGAGGTACCATTTTTTTCGGGAGACCTGGGGGAACACTGGGTGGGTGGAAATTTGTTGATCCACGCAGATTCCAGAACTGTCCACCACAGAAATGTGAGGAAAATGTGTTTTTTTGTCAAAGTATTCGCTTTGCAAGGGATTCTGGGAAACAAAACCTGGTGGTAGGCAGTCGAGTCACCCCATCCTGAATCCCTCTGGGTGTCTACTTTTCAAAAATGTATAGGTTTGCTAGGTTTCCCCAGGTGCTGGCAGAGTTAGGGCTCAAAAACAAAAGGTAGTCTCTTTGTCCAAAAAGGGCAAGATTTCACTGGGAAATTGAGGTGCGACCACGTTGCGTTTTGCGCTGTTTCATGTCGCAGCCACTATGCCTACCTACGCAAGTGAGGTACCATTTTTTTTGGGAGACCTGGGGGAACGCTGGGTGGGTGGAAATTTGTTGATGCACGCAGATTCCAGAACTTTCCACCACAGAAATATGAGGAAAATGTGTTTTTTCTGGTCAAATTCCTAGCTTTGCAAGGGATTCTGGGTAACAAAACCTGGTGGTAGGCAGTCGAGTCACCCCATCCTGAATTCCCCTGGGTGTGTACTTTTCAAAAATGTATAGGTTTGCTAGGTTTCCCTAGGTGCCGGCAGAGCTAGGGTGCAAAAACTACAGGTAGGCACTTTGCCATAAAAGGGTCAATTTTTAACTGCAAAATTGAGGTTGACCACGTTGCATTTTGCGCCGTTTCCTGTCGCAGGCACAAGGCCGACCCACACAAGTGAGGTACCATTCTTATCGGGAGACTTAGGGTAATTCAGATTTGTAAATCACCTGTTATTACCAATTGAGTTTTCATGCATTTCTCCCTTCCCAATGAAAGACAATGTGTAAAAAAAAAATCTTTTTAAAAAATGACCAATAATTCTCATGCTAGTATGAGTATTCCCAATTTTGAAAATGTGCAATTATATACTGTTTCTAGACTCTATAATTTGTACCCAATTCAGAAATACATAGGTGTCTATCATACCGATTTTTCCACATATACATTTTCCAAGAATAAGTGCTCTATACCCAGAAAATAAAAAAAAATCATTGCAAGTTGCTGCTCAGTTTTTGGATCTGGGTTCGTCGGGTTCTTAGAGAAACTACAAGTCCTATATATCCCCACAACCAGGAAGGCCTATCAAATATAATGGTACATTGCTTTCCAAGAGCTGTAAAAATTACAAGAAGTTATAGGTGAAAACGTTGAGACAAAAGGCTGATTTTTTCAACAAATTTTAAATTATTCCAATATTTAACTGTTAGTTTATATAAAGAAACCTTCATGGATTTTGACAAATGAACCCTTTTTGAATCTAGACTTTTGTCTACGTTTCGAAAATATATAGCTTTCCAGGATCCCTTATTGCTTTCATACTCATTTCTACCATTAACTGGAAGGTGGTGAAAAGCTCTAAAAATAGCAAAAATAGGCTATGTCCCAGAAAAATGCCAAAACTGTGTGAAAAATGTTGGTTATCTGACAAAAGACTGTCATTCCCTTAAAGCTGAGAAAATGGAGATTTCAGCCCCACAAACCCTTTTTTGATACCATTTGCAGGGAAAAACCCAGAGGCTTTCATTTGCAGCCCGTTTTTCCCATTTTTCTGAAAAAAACAAAAATTTCACCATATTTTGGGTAATTTCTGGGACCCCTCCAAGGGAATTCACAAACCCTGGGTACCTTTAGAATCCACATGATGTTGGAAGAAAAGGACGCAAATTTGGCGTGGATATCTTATGTGGTCAAAAAGTTACAGGGGCCTAAGCGCGCGCTACCCCAAATCGCCAAAAAAAGGCTTAGCACAGGAGGGGAAAAGGCCTAGCAGCGAAGGGGTTAACCTATGGGTAAATACAGTACAGATATTGGTTGATATCCTAACTATGTTCATTTATCCAGTTTGAAGATGACTGTTTACTGCAACAATATTATTCAGACATTATTGTGAATTATTTCCCAATTTATTGTTTTATAATTCATTATATATGATTTTTGCATTTATATACATCTAGTAACTAACTTTACGATCGCTATTTTCTGAATACTGTATAAATATGTAATATATATTTGTATTTGTCCTCGGCTCCATAGACCTTGTAATTGGACTGCCTTGTAGGAATATAATCTTTCTTTTTATACTAATTTGTATCAAATAGTCTTTCCAAGCCAGGGAACATGGCTCACTCACCTGATCTTCGAGCGGCAAAAGGGAGCTTATGGTAAGACTGCGTTGGGTGATCTTCCCTTATTATTGTTGACAACGGTCTTAGTCACGCTAGTCTGTGAGACACTAACCGGCCGACAGGCAGTGCTATTAATAGCATGACGTATTGTGAATTGCTTGTGGACACGTTGGGACACCGAGCCTTTTTTAGATGAGCGTGACCTTTTCAATACCGTATGGTTGTCTACACCAAGGATTTTTGTGCCTCACTTAGGTGTATAACATGTATTTTTACTTCAATATGGACGCAGTAACTTTTGAATACGCACAGAATTTATTACTTGGCGGTTATGTGATTGACTTGATGGTTTATTTCGCCCGACTTCAATACAATTTTGTTTTCTGTCAGATATTAATTTTAGTCATTTTAACATAGACTTCGAAGCCAGCAAACATAGCTATGCTGATTTTCAAGCAATGTGCTGCATTGAGATATGGTTTTCACAATATCATTACACTGTGCTAGTAATTGCCCTTGAGCTTTTTCACAACTTATGCTTAAGACACATGGAGGACACGCTTATTTTTCGAACCTAATGTATGGCTCACTCGATGTGTGACTTTCTAAAGTTTTTGGATCCAAATAAAGGTGTGTACATTGACACAGTAAATCTTTCTCTTTTTCAAAGCTTATTGGCGGGTGATATTTATGGCTGAAGATTGAGTCTTCATATCCCGAATGTATTTTGCACTAATAAGAAGCTTAAAAGCTGAAGCCTTGTGTCGTGGAATTGGTACCTCTTTTAAGTAAGTGATTATTACAATAGCTTTGCAGATGTCTCTATAACTTCAGATTGGCTGTTTATTTGAGTTTTCTGTTTTACAGCACATTGCGAATTTGAATTTCATTGCGAGCACTTTAAAGTCAATGTGATTGCTCATAATTCATTCAATATCTGGTGTTGGTAGCTTTTTTCACTAGGGAGATGGAAACTTTCTTTCTTCGGTGAGTTTGGCTGAATTTTCTAAACTAAACAAATACATTTTCACTGGGAGCATTTCTTCTTCTCGCTCTGCCCTTTTTTCTTTCTTTCCTCGTTTTCCTATTCCTCCAAGGGAGCCCAAATCTTTATTTTTGATACATGTATTTGTAATTACAGAAACTGCTTGACGCTCAGTGAACAATTTTGTCCTGATGATGACCGCACAACTGAACAGCGGTTGAAACGCCGTCGACGCATATGTGGCCAATAAATTTCAGAGGACACATAATCCCTGGATATGTTGTATCTTCACTGTAACATATTTGTTGTTTTCCACCTGTCTGGTCTTTCTGTGATGTATTGTTTTGTATACCAGCAAATATTTATCTGAGCGTGTTTGTTTAACTATTTATAATACATTTGTGATATTTTTCTAAAGAATTTTGATTTATCTGATTCATGGTTCCTCTCCATTCCTTTTTCTTCTTTTTCTTTTTTCCCCTTTTTTATAAATGTGAAATTTGTTTGCAGTAACCTATGTGTGAATAGATTACAATTGTTGTCTATCAATTGTCTCCTGAACTGCTGTTAGGAATATATATTGACTGCCCCTGGTTCAGGTTGGTGGGTTGCCCCTGTAGTTGTTCGGGATAGAATGGTTAGCACTGGCAGGAATGCAGATGAAGTAGTTTGTAACACCTTAGCCACTTTGATGTGTGCTCGGGTAGGAGGCTGATACATATAGGCCCAGTACTGTAAGTAATCGATTGTGAACTGGTCTAGACAATCTACCAGAAGTAAGCTTGATGGAGGATCCATTTTGTTCAAGGAGGCTAAAAGTATTGGGTCTATTAGAATGGCGGGCAGATCACCGCCCTAACGGCGGTGGCGAACCACTCGGCGGGATGACCTTTTACCCCCGCCACATTACCTTTACCGCGGGGGGTACTGCGGCGGACGGAAAGACACTCTACTGCTTTTCCGCTGGTAGGCAATCCGCACGATTGCCTAAACGTGCGAAATTGATGTTGTTACAGTTTTTGTCTACATATTAGAAATTTCATTGCAACTTTCTGGGTGATGGTGGAGTGTTTTCTGGTTTCTTTTAGGTTATGTGCTATTAGTTCATGCTGTTTGAGTATTTGGACAAAATATTGATTAAAGAATATTGTGATGTCAAAAATATAGTAGACACAAATATTGAAGGTAAGAATGCATTTTAAGTGTTGTTTGTAATATTGTTGTAGAAATATTGTTTTCTAAATTATAATTGTATATAATATAATTTTTATGGTTATTTTATTATGTTTATGAATGATTTAATATAGTGCAGTGTGTTAATTATTTTGTTAATTTTTCCTTTCTAGTTAATTTAAAATTATAAGGATAAATGTATTTGAATATTAATATTTGAATATTATCTAAAATCATTTTGTGTTTTTATAAGTTTTATAATAATATAGGAGGTGTTCAGTCAAAATATCAAGTTGGAAATGTCGACTTACACTAATGCGGACATCAAGAATATTATGGTCAAGAATATCGACTTTAAGGTAAGTAATATTGATTTTAAAAACACAGAAGTCATTAATATCGTTTGCAAAAATATAATTGTTTAAAATCGATTTTGTAATCAATGTTATGTATTTTAGTATACATTTTAAATTTAAAGTGATGTATTTTTTGTTTAAGTAGTGTTTAAGTTTTTTAACACAATTGTTACATTTTTAGTAGTGATACATTTTATTTCAGTGCAATCTTGCGTTTTTTAGTTCCGTAGCTGGTTGTGGATTCATAGGTGAAATGGGTGGAAAGTAAGTTAATTATAATCAATTAATGAATAGTTTTTATTCATTAATATTTAATTGAGATTTTATAATGTTTATTGTGTTTTTAAGTTTTTTTAGGGTACATTTTAGGTGTGGGTTGTGGTGTACATTGGGGAAAAGGGTGGGAAGTAATGAATTTGTAATTAATTAATAATTAGTTGTTAATTGATATTGACAATTTATTATGGTAATTGTATAATTAATATTAGGTGCGGTTTGTGGGATTTATAGGGGGAAATGGTGGGCAGTCATTTATTTTTAATTCATTAATTATCTAATAATAAGTTGTTAATTAATATTCATTACTTAATTGACAATTAAATATATAAATGGTGTAATTAATTTTAGTTGTGGGGTGTTTAGGGGTGGAGGGTGGGAAGTGATTTTAGTTGATAATTAATATTAATTAATTGATAAATAGATAGAGTAATTGTTTAATTATTTGTTTGTGTTTGGTTTTTGGGTTTATAGGGATGAAGGGTGGGGAGTAAATTAATTTTACTTACTTTATAATTAGTTGTAAAATACTGTTATTTATTTAATTGAAATTATTTTTTATTGAGCAATTATTTTTTTTACAATTTACTTTTAGGTGTGGGTTGTGGGGATTATAGGTGTAAAAGGCGGGAAGATAATTAAATATATGTGTTTTAATTTGTTGTTTAATATTATTTGTTTAACTTAAAATTAATTATGTAAATTATGCACAAATGTTTTTTTTCGAAGTGGGTTGTAAGTTATGTGGTGTTATATGTTAGGAAGTAAACTGACTTTTTTATTTTATTTAATAGTAGCTATACCCTGCCACGCGTTGCTGTGGCTCAGTCTGGTTAAATGGAAGAGAAAGAAAAGAGTAAGCACTAATATGTTTAATTACACAATGCTTGTGGACACACAATATGTTGTTGTGACTATTGTCACGTTGTGTATATATAAACATGCGCTAATGTTGCAAGTGAACCAACTCCTCCCCGCTCCCTCTACCCACTTCCCGGTCTGCCATCCTGACACCAACTGTTCATCCTAATATATGTAGACGATTGTCTCTATGCGTCCTTTCTTAATGTTACAATGTGTACCAACTCCTACCCCCTGCCCCCTCCCTCCACCCGCTTCCCGGTCTGCCATCCTGACACCAACTGTCCATCCTAATATAAGTAGACTATTGTCTCTATGCGTCCCTTGTAGTTGTTGCGCAGCAACAAAATCGATAGGGTCTGTTCGGCCTTTCGATTAAAAACATGCGCGTATTGGACACGCGCGTATTCAAATCCAAAGTTGTGTATATATAAACACGCGCTAATGTTGCAAAGTGAACCAACTCCTCACGCCTCCCTCCACCCATTTTCCGGTCTGCCATCCTGACGCCAACTGTCTATCCTAATATATGTAAACTATTGTCTCAATGCGTACTTTCTTAATGTTGCAAAGTGACCCAACTCCTCCTCCATCCCTCCACCCACTTCCCGGTTTGCCATCCTGACAGCAACTGTCCATCGTAATATATGTAGACTATTGTCTCTATGCGTCCCTTGTAGTTTTTGCGCAGCAACCAAATCGATAAGGTCTGTTCGGTCTTTCGATTAAAAACATGCACGTATTCGGCAGGCGCGTATTGGAATCCAACGTTGTGTATATAAAAACACACCCCTATTCGAATCCAACGTGTGTCAAAATTTCATTTTTATTAAATAGATAATATTTGTAGGTATTTGTCAAATGTATTTAACATTATGATATGTTTTTATTTTGTATCTTTAATATTACAAATATTAAAATTTAAATTTTTAACATTTATGTTTTTTAAAAAAATGTAATTTTTTTTTTGTCCTCATTCGCCTTCAACCACCTAGATAGGACCAAACACCCATTCGTAGCCTTAATTATTGACCTTGAATGTCTTTGACTTCATATTTCGAATCTCTTGGTACCTCGGCCTGTAAGGGTAAATTTTTTAGGTCGGAAGGTTGATTCCCCTGTTATGAGAGGGGGAGGTTAGGTTTACTCCAGCTAGGTCTTATGCAAACCTGATTGGACATTGTCAAGACCCTAAAAGCATAGAATAGTCCAAGGAGTATCCAGAAGGCATAATCATAGGACCCCAAAAAAAAAATACCTCAGTTGAATCGACTGGTTCCAATATGCGATACTTTTCTTACTAGACACCTCCATCAAGGATACTTTGTATAGTGAGGTCAACCAATCTGAGTGATTTGGTGGAACTGGATCTGTCCAATGTTTGCAAATTTGCCTCCTAGCCAATAAAATTGAGTAGAATAAAAAAGATCTGGCAGGGCCTACATTGTTACTGTTGAGGCCGAAAATTATCAGGGACAGGTTTATATGGATTGGTACTTTTAAGATACTCGCAAGAGTCTTCCGCACATCATCCCAGAAAGAAGCAATGGATGGGCAGTCCTTAAACATATGTATATCTGATGCTTCTGCCATCCCACATTTGTTGCACTTTCCCTTTCAAAAATGTAGATAATCTAAGAGAGGATAGATACGCTCTATGCGCAGTGAACAGATGGTTCCGCTTAAACCAAGCAGGTTTAACTAGTCTGAAAAGAGTTTTAAACGAGTCCTGCCATGGAAGACCTCACTGTGAGTCCAGAATCTGTTCCCCCATAACTCATCTGCGGGCTTTAATACCCCATCCACCGCCTCTTCGATTGCCCAATACCACACTGAGACCTCCCTTTTTCCTGCCGCCCTGACACTAGCTGTTGTTCAAGGCTAGTGCCCCTACCAAATGATGTTTTCCGACTAAGCTTTTTAGCTGGATATACTTAAATCTAGAGAGACCCGTCCCTACTCTCTTTCTTGGATCTTCCCAAGAGACAAATGAATCCTCACTAATCAAATCGCCCCACACTTTATTCCCAGCTTCTCTTAGTCGTATTGTTAAGCTGTCCTGGAAGCATTCTGGCGAACCTGGGGAGTCCCATAGTGGCGCAAGATTTGAAAAAAAATTAAGCCACACCATTTTTGTCAATCTAGCCCAGGTTTTTGCTATCGACTGGAGGACCTTAAGTTTGACCTATTTGAAAAATGTTTGGTCCCCAAATTTAAACATGAAGCCTTCTTCTGGTAAACTAGCACCCCTTAACATAGCCCGAAAAATGTCACCTCCCCCTGTACTCACAGGCATTTTCAATAACATTCGAGAATGTGAAAGCTGGAAGGCCCAGGCATAGTATTGCAGAACAGGTAGCGCCAAGCCCCCTTTCTCTCTCTTTCGCCTAAGCTTCTTCCAGGCTAATCTAGTCGATCTATATCTCCGAATAAAGGAGTTTACCTCTTGTTGAAATTTGCCTATCAGGGATTTATCAAAAAACAGAGGGATTGTATTTAAAAGAAATGTAATCTTAGGTAAGATTGTGCTTTTAACCAAATTAACCCTCTCCAAGATGGATAAGGGGAGATGTGCCCACAGTTCCATCTGTTTCTGACACTCTCTGAAGACTTGCTCTAGATTTGTTTCTGCAATTTTTCCTATATCCTGTACATTCTAACCGACAGATACCGCATGGCGGAGCAGACCAGAAATTGTGTTCCTCTGATATTCCACACCATTAATTCGGTCTTACTGGCATTTATTTCAAATCCAGAAACTTGTCCGAATCCCTCTGCCAGTTTTATGACTTTCGGAAGAGCTGTGTCCAAGTCTGCCGAAAGTATCAAGATGTCGTCCGCATACAGGGCCACTCTCCATTCCCACTCTCCATATTTAAAAGAGATGATGTTGGGATTATCCCTAAGTTTCTGTGCAAAGGGTTCTATAAACATATTAAAGAGCAAAAGGGAGAATAAGCAACCCTGTTGCGCTTCCCTGGTTATCTTAAATGCGTCAGTCAGAGTTCCATTGACCAGCAATCTCGCTGTCGGTGCTTGGTATAGCAGCTGGATGGTACGACGGAATTTGTCCCCCATATAAAATCTTGCCATGACTTTCGACAGGTATTCTCAATTCACCCTGTCAAAAGCCTTGGTGGCATCCAGGGTTAAAACTGCCAGAGTGAATATAGTGAATATAGTGGCTTTATTTAATGCACAGTTTCAACTACTCTGAGCTGTTATGAGCAACTGAGCAATGCCAGTAATGCCCTAATCTGCTGTTCTATTGCTGCTCTGGCAACCATTATGCCATTAAGCTACTTAGCTCCATTAAGCTCCATTATCTACTGATCTTTTACTACTTTGGCAGCCATTAAGCTTTTCAAGAGATACGTGCAGCAGCCATTTTAGGTACTGGCACAGAAGTTGTCATTCTTTCACAGCAATCACTAGAAGACAAGCAGATTATGAGAGTGGCATAAGGAAAGGAGGCATAAGGAAATGCATAACGCATTAATTTACCATATCTAGCCGAACAAAATAGCTATGACACAATACCGATACCTTTTTCTCTGTGCCTGACGTTAAGATGGAGGAAAGTGGCATTCTGACTGCAATTACTAGAAGATGTCATTAAGCACCACTATAGCAATTATAAGCAGACAAGCAGATCACAATAGTGGCATAAGGAAAGGAGGCATAAGGAATTGCATAACGCATTAATTTACAATATATAGTCAATGTCAATGAACAAAACAG
Organism: Lissotriton helveticus; assembly: GCF_964261635.1. NCBI lineage: Eukaryota > Metazoa > Chordata > Amphibia > Caudata > Salamandridae > Lissotriton > Lissotriton helveticus. Next base: position 569,027,230 of record NC_136071.1, on the reverse strand, counting down.
TTATGGCACAACACCGAGATTTCTCTGCGCCTGATTTTAAGATGGAGGGAAGTTGCAATACTGCCAGTAATCTATTGGTAATTTGACTCACCACTGACCCTGCTGAGGGTGTATCGCCAGCCTTCCTGCATCACCCGCTTTCCTGTTTGCCTGTCCGGCCACTGCGCCACGCCTCGCGGCCCCCGCTTCGCGGGTGCCGCTCGCAGGCTTGAGACTTTGCCAGTGTTAACTCCTGGGCTTCTACCCGTGCCCCACGGCACCAACGCGCACCGAGGGACTCTACAGCTGACCCCAGGAACAGAGGCGGGACTGCGAGGACCAGCGTGCTCAGCGGCGCTGATCGGCCGCAGCTGGTCCTCTTCCCGCCCCCTCCTCCAGTCAAAACAGCGCGGAGAGAGCCTTTCCTGGGACTCACCACTGACCCTGCTGAGGGTGTATCGCCAGCCTTCCTGCATCACCCGCTTTCCTGTTTGCCTGTCCGGCCACTGCGCCACGCCTCGCGGCCCCCGCTTCGCGGGAGCCGCTCGCAGGCTTGAGACTTTGCCAGTGTTAACTCCTGGGCTTCTACCCGTGCCCCACGGCACCAACGCGCACCGAGGGACTCTACAGCTGACCCCAGGAACAGAGGCGGGACTGCGAGGACCAGCGTGCTCAGCGGCGCTGATCGGCCGCAGCTGGTCCTCTTCCCGCCCCCTCCTCCAGTCAAAAATAGCGCGGAGAGAGCCTTTCCTGGGACTCACCACTGACCCTGCTGAGGGTGTATCGCCAGCCTTCCTGCATCACCCGCTTTCCTGTTTGCCTGTCCGGCCACTGCGCCACGCCTCGCGGCCCCCGCTTCGCGGGTGCCGCTCGCAGGCTTGAGACTTTGCCAGTGTTAACTCCTGGGCTTCTACCCGTGCCCCACGGCACCAACGCGCACCGAGGGACTCTACAGCTGACCCCAGGAACAGAGGCGGGACTGTGAGGACCAGCGTGCTCAGCGGCGCTGATCGGCCGCAGCTGGTCCTCTTCCCGCCCCCTCCTCCAGTCAAAAATAGCGCGGAGAGAGCCTTTCCTGGGACTCACCACTGACCCTGCTGAGGGTGTATCGCCAGCCTTCCTGCATCACCCGCTTTCCTGTTTGCCTGTCCGGCCACTGCGCCACGCCTCGCGGCCCCCGCTTCGCGGGCGCCGCTCGCAGGCTTGAGACTTTGCCAGTGTTAACTCCTGGGCTTCTACCCGTGCCCCACGGCACCAACGCGCACCGAGGGACTCTACAGCTGACCCCAGGAACAGAGGCGGGACTGCGAGGACCAGCGTGCTCAGCGGCGCTGATCGGCCGCAGCTGGTCCTCTTCCCGCCCCCCTCCTCCTCATCCCTCACTCCCTGATAAGCAGCCACAGTAAAGCGCACGCGGGACGCGCGCGGGACAAAGGCCGGGGCGAAGACCGGGCAAAGAGCGGGCCGTTTAACCCCTTCCACGCTCATGACGAGCTGGGCTCGTCATGGTGTAGCCTCCTCGCACGCTCATGACGAGCCCAGCTCGTCATGAATAATGGAAAATGGAGGATCCCAGCACCGGGGGGGAAAACGCATAGCAGCCAAGTGGTTAAGGCCGTTCAAGGACGGCAGAGGACGGCCCTGGCCCTGAACCCCTGCCTTTTGGCCCTCAATCATATAACTGCTAAGGTAGGCGGATTTGTGTCCTATATTTGCGTATTGCAACACCAGCGGCCGCCTTCCAGCTATATCATCATTTTCTATTGTCCCTGCGCTACAGATGTCGGCCATGCGCAATAGAACTAGAAGTTGTACAAAAAAAGCTACGGTGGTAGCACAGGTAACTGGACCCATAGACCTTTTCATTTCACGGGTGAACGAGACTATTGACCAAAGCATTGTTTTATTGGAAAAAAGAGTCTCCATGGATCTTGCGAATGCCAAGCGCTCATCCCTGGGTTCTCTTGCAAATGCTAAATCACCCGCCCTGCAGTCATTGAACAATTGTTCTCTACCCTTAACCATGCCTACCACTAGTGCTCTGACTGTACCGAATGCTGTTGATTTATCGGTTGCCCTATCAGACTCAGATCCGTCTTTTGTCGATCTGGAGGTCACACCAGATCTAGAAGCCTGTCAGTCACCTGGCATAGCGGCGCCGAGTCTGAGTGGGTTTAATGATGTGGAAACAGCTCCTGCACCTACAGACTCTGGGGGAAGGGTTACCAATCCCCCAAAAGTTACATCCAAGAGTAAAAACAAAGTAAAAGTTGCAGTTAGGAACCATAATCTGATTTCACCTACCCCGCAACTGGCATCAGGTATTCCCTGCTGGGTGCAAAACATGGTAACAGATTTAAAATTGGACCTTGAAGCCACAATAGCGGCACAAATTAAGCCTTTAATTTCTAAACTTGACAGGCTTACATCTTTAATACACTCGAAATGGCCACATAAAACGAACGGGCAAAGGCCTGATCAGCCACAAGGGATCACAGAAGTAGCCCCTAAATGCTCATCTTGTGTCCAGCCCCCTAAAGATGTATTAAATAATGCTCAAGTAACTATAGCCCCCGGGAATCCAGTTTTATCTCATCTGTCGCAAACAGGGAATAATTCTGTTCAATCCACAGCTTTATCCACTCCGGAGGTGGCGGGTTCTATTCCGACTCACCAACACCCTGTTGTTGGTAACAAAACTACTACTCTTCAAGTAAAAGATGTTGTAGGAAAATCCAATACCCCTTTAGTACCTTTTCCTACAAACAAGACTGAAGGTCCTAAGCCAAAGCAGGCACGTTTTAAGTCAATTAATCTACCACCAGAAGTCTCCCCTTTTGTGGTCGTGCTGACAGCAGTTCCCCCGTTGAAGGAGGGAGCAAAAGAATCGTTTGTTGAGCTAAGAAATAAATGTGCCCAATGGCTTCACTTACATAAACCTCTACCTAACAATATGAACGGTGAAATTCTTACTGTGCGTAGAGGGGACTGGGTGGGCAGAAGTAAGAAAACAATAGTAGGGGATGTAATTACAGTTAATTTTAGGGATATAGGGGCAGCTAGTTACATATGTAATGCACCCAACAGTGGTCCTGCGACTCAAATCAATCCACTTCCCTTGTCTTATTTTTTTCCGATGCCACTAAGACCAAATCCTCCTTGTCCCACTTTTCAAAGTAACAGAGGATCTGTGTATCCCCCGCATCATGCTACCAAACCCTGGCAGCAACTACCACACCCCTCTTCTTTTTTTCCACATTATGCTAATCTTCAGCAGCAGCCATTACATGCTCTATCTTTTCCCCCGCATCATGTTAATCCCCAATGGCAACAACCTCCCCATTTTCCACCACTTTTATTTCAGCATGCCCATCAGTGGCAGCAACCTTTTCAGCCCCTACAATCAGCTAAATCCCAGCGGCAACAAACTTGGCAGGACTTGCCCCTTTCCCAAGATCCCTTGTACCCACAATTTGCCCATCCTAACAGATATGCTGCGTTAGACGAGGTAGATTGACTCAGCTCTGCTGAAGCTTTGGATTTAAACATCTTTACGTCCTATTTAGATATGGAAAGTGTTCCTCCAGTCACACCTTTACCCGCACCTCCTGAATTCCCAATGGTGTCATCGCTAATACCCCTCTCGCATATAGAAAATAGGGATAGCCTTGATGCATGTACACCTTCTGTTACTCCCAGATTAAGCCCAGATATCAATCTCCGGGGAAGATGGTCCTATTCTATCACGTGTAATTCAGCCAGAGTCGACTATTGTTGGCGATTCGGGTAAACCAGCAGGGCTCTCTCTCGTCTCCTGGAACATTGCTGGCCTTGCCAGCAAACTAGGTACACCCTTCTGGACCAGTTTTATGGGGGAGGGATTGGACCTGATCCTGTTGCAGGAAACGTGGTGTCTGGACCCCATTAACATCGAAGGGTACGCATCCTACTGTCTTAAAGCCACTAAATCTAGCTCTGGCAGGGCCAAGGGGGGCCTTTTGATGCTTTTATCCACTAAGTTGTGTGATTGTACGGTCAAAAGCAGCACGACAGTTGGGACCCATAGTCAAGTCATAAGGGTGGAGTGCAGGAAGAGTATTGATTTAGTTGTAGTAAATTTCTACAACAATATCTTTGATGCCACCAGAGGAGATATTTTACCGCCTCTAGAAAGGGAAATTGCCAAGGCCTTGGGTATTTCGAAAAGAAAGGCCGAGGTTGTCTGGGCAGGGGATTTTAACTTGCAGCCCTGCCATTTGTCTAACGGGAACATCTGTGGCTTTGGAGCAGCTATGAGTAGTCAATGGGGGGGTTTGGGAGTGAGGGAGGATTCTCCTCACTTCCAACATTGCAGTTACGGTTCTACACTAAATAACATGCTAGTCACACTAGATATGACCCTGTTAAACTGTAACATAAACAATCAGACAATAACATGTCCCACATTTACAGGCAGAGATGCAGGATCATTTATAGATCATATTCTTCTGTCTAGCAGTGGAGACTTTACTGATTTGTATGTAAACGAAGAAAGTCTCAGTGACCATAACAGCATTCGTGTTACCCTCCTAGGGCATGGTACCTCGACAGTTTCAGGCGATAAATGCTCAACTGACCTAGTACCTATAAGACCGAAGGGTCTTAGGATTAAATGGACTGGATTTAATTCTAAGGTTAAGCAGAAGGAGGTTCTTACTAGCTGTAAGAACCAAATTAGTTCCTGTTTAGATAATGACTGTGATTCAGGCTGCTTATTAGCTCACTTTGTCTCCATGAACAGTATTATTGACGGTATTTTTACTAGGGCCCCGTCATCCAATAGTGGTCCGAAGCAGGGGTGGTTTGATAAGACCTGTATAGTCGCCCTCCGAGAACTAAAGAAAGCTTTAGGTACCAAACCACGTGATAAGAAGGATATACAATATTTTAGGGCTAGATATAAAATAGCACTTAATACTAGGAAAAGGGCATTACAGACTGAGGCGTGGGATAAGTTGAAGGAAGCAGCCGAGACCAAAAACTGCAAACTTTATTGGGAAACAATTAACAGCCCTTTTCTCAATAAAGAAGATGTTCCAGAACTAACATCTTATGTGGCATGCAGTGATTGGGTCAGTCACTTTTCAAATATTTTTAATCCAGAAGGTTTATCCCCTGAGTCATTGTCATCTGAGTCTACCCCTTGGCTACCCCTCCCGCTGGGAATAACATTAGAAGAAAGCCATGAAGCAATTTCTATTAGCAAAGGAGGCAAGGCACCTGGCCCTGATGGGGTCCCGCTGGATTTATACAAAGATGAACCAGTTCTGTGGGCTCCCATCCTGGCGAGGATATTTAATTGCGCGGCAGAAACTAATTTCCCGTCTACCTGGGGTCAATCGGTTATTATCCCTTTACATAAGAAAGGTAACAAATCAGAGGCCTCTAACTACCGGCCAATTTCATTATTGGACGCCTCTGTAAAGGTAATGAGTAGGATTTTGCTCAAAAGGCTGGAAGATTGGGCAACTGATTTTAATATTTTAACCAGAGTCCAATATGGCTTTCGGAAAGGTTTGGGCACATTGGATCAATGTGTAAATTTGGACCTTTTAATTAATAAATATACTGTGGCCAAAAATGGCAACCTCTTTTTATGTTTTGCTGATTTGAGCAGCGCTTTTGATTTGGTCAACCATGCCATTCTTTGGGACGTTTTGCTTGATGCAGGGGCCCCGAGGGAAATAGTTTATTTCTTAGCTAGACTTTATGAAAAACTCTCCTGTAAGGTCCGCTATGGCACCCTTGGCGAATGCACCCCGTTTTTCAAAGTGTCTCGGGGCATACGCCAGGGATGTGTTTTGGCCCCACTTTTATTTTCCCTTTTTATTAATGATGTCGACCGTTCCTTGGTTGACATCCCAGCAGACGCCCCCCTGATTGGTGGTAAACCTGTCCCGCTGTTACTTTACGCGGATGACGCTGTTCTCTTATCCCGAACACAGATTGGCCTCCAGCGCCTAATTGATAATTTTATGCAGTTTATTCAAGTTAGGCGGCTCCGCGTGAACAAAACCAAGACGTATGTTATGTCATGCGGTCGGGCAGCTAAACAGTCAAAGCATACTTTTTTCCTGGATAAGGAAAAGTTGACTCATGTTAAGTCCTTTTGTTATCTAGGAATTACGTACAACAATAGCGGGTCTTGGACCTCGGAATTTGATTCTATCAGACTAAAAATGCTGCGGTCTACTAGCAGTATTTTTCGCTTTGCCTCTAAACTTGGCTCACGAAGCATTTTAGACATGATGAACATATACAATGTTTGTTGTGTCTCCTCTGCACTGTATGGGGCAGGTGTATGGGGCCACAGCGAGGGTATATCCCTGCAGAAGGAGGAAAATAAGTTTCTAAGGAGGTTGTTATGCGTCCCCCCTTCTGCCTCTGTTCAACTGATCCATGAAGAGGTCGGGGTCGAGTTTATTTCTGACTTAGCAGCAGTCCGGCCACTCTTATTGTGGCGTTCTATTTGGGCTAAGCCAGAGACTCGATTTACTCAGGATATTATTCTTGACTGTATAGGCTTGGACCACTCTTTACGCATACAGTGGTTGAGATACATTCACCGTTGGTATCTCCTTCTTTTCAATATCGATGTGTTCCGTGAGCCAGAAGAGGTTGTTTCTATCTCAAAAAAAGAAATTAAGACAACGTTTTTAAACTTTCGAAAGGCAGAGCGAGATAAAATTTCTGGTAATCTTATTACCGTGAAATTTTATAAAGATTTGAATTTATCTTCGGGGTTCCAACCCTATCTTGTGTTCGTGACTCGTCCCTCTCATCAGTATGTTTTAACACGTGTCAGATTGGGTATTGTCCACCATCTGGTTGCATTTCCAAACACAAGAACCAGTTCAGAGACATCCTGCCCGTGTGACAGTGTTTCTCGCCAGAGTAGTTGCCACTTTTTATTTTTCTGTAAATTTTTTCATTCTCTTAGGCTAAAATACCTTAAACCGATTTTTATTAAGTATAATATTTGTACTACAGAAACTGCACTGATATTTTTATCCTCATTAGAGAATGAGGAGATTTGCTTTTTTCTGGCTACTTTTATTTTGAAGTGTACAGCTGCCAGGAAAAGTATTGTATTATAACATTTCTTATACTTACCTGTCTGTACCTATGTTATACAGCTGCCAGGAATTGTATTATGCTGCTATTACCTTTTACATTCCTGTCTGTATATATATGTTTCCAAGTTTCATATTAATTTTGTAACTAAGGTATTATTTTTATCTGTTTATGTCCACAGTATATTATGATTATTTAAATTGTTATGTACAGCCGCCAGGAAAGGCCTACTAAGTAAACCCTACTGATTTCCTGTCTGCTTATTTATGAATGTCTTGCATTTTTGTAACAGTATGTTGACCTAAAATGGCAAGATTAGTTTTTAATTGTTGCATTCCAGCCTTTGCACATCTTCCTACCCCCTTTCTTATAAGTGTTCATATGGTGATTTTAAATATTCTAATTATGTATCTTTTTGCTTGTATGATTTGTATGTACAAATCGAATAAAAGCTTTTTGAATTGAATTGACTGTATCCTGACTTCACTCCACTGCGTTCTGACTGCAAATAACTTAGAAAACTATCAGCTAACTATCTTCCTGCATGCCACTACCCAGGGGAGGCCCGCACCACATCTCAGCTGGTTTATCTCCACAGGCCTTCAGTGAACCAATTTATAACTTGGCACATGCACGTGCCACACTACCTGCACGATCACTTGTACTTAAAGACTCAAAGTACAAAGGAAGGATCTGTACCAATATGGCAGAGAAAGACTCTAAGGCGAACCTAAAAAGAGTGAAATCTGACCCGCCATCACCAGACTCACCATTCAAACCCAAGCAAGACATCAACACTACCATGGAGACCATCTTAGTAAAACTAGCGGAAGTGCACGAAATTGGTAAATCTACTAAAGATGAGATATCTGCAATCCGCGCAGACATGAGGGAGGCTAGTAATAAAATGACTGAAGCTGAAAATAGAATCAGTCAGCTGGAAGATGACATGGTGACAACGAAAAAAATGGTCTCGAGCCTAGATCAAAAATCTGAATCTTTTACAAGCAAATTGCGGAATTGGAGGACTGAAATATAAGGGGGAATCTCCGCATCTTTGGACTTCCCGAAGGAAGTCAAGATGAGGCGGGCTCCTGTATTGGATTTCTAGAGAAATGGATGCCACTAATGACAAAAATAAAATTCGACAAGCCACTGGAATTTGACAGGGCCCACAGAGTCCCAACGAGGAGAAACCCTACTCAGTCTCAACCCAGATCGATTGTTTGCAAACCACTGCGGTACCAGCATGTGGAGGTAATACTAGTTTTTATGAGGAAGCAAAATCATCTGCTTTGGAACTCAAACAAAATCTTCATCTCACAGGATTACTCGAAAGCAACTGTTGAAACAAGGAAGAGCTTCCTAGCACTACGTCCAAGAATGAAAAGATTGTGCTTCCAATACTCTTTTGCTGGCCCGGCTAGATACCGTGTTATAGCTCAAGGATCTACTCATGTCTTCGGTGATGACTCAACACTCAAAATCTTCTTAGACAGTTTCAAAGATCTCTCAACTGATGATCTCTCGATGGACACATCTAAGATCCAAGAGCTTGTTCAGAGGAATAATAGTGTGAACTGACGGAACCAGAGCTTGAGGCTTGAATTACGTTCGTATGATCTCTTGTATGATCTCTTGTATAATCTTGTATATTATATTGTTCCATACACCTTCATAAGGTGGGGTCACATGACTGCACTGTAGTCTGTAAAGTTGGGTGACTAAAATAATTCAGTTATATCCTGTTATACCCTGTTATACACGATACACCTCATGCGGTGGGGTCACATGGCTGCACTGTGGTGGGGTCACTAAAATAACTCTGTTATATCCTGTTATACATGATACACCATCATGTGGTGAAGTCACATGGCTGCATTGTAGTCTGTAAAGTTGGGTCACTAAATTAATTCTGTTTGATCCTGTTATATCCTGTTATACATGATACACGTACTACGTATTTCGTGTTACTGTATTGCTAATGCTTCTGACACTCGCAAGTGCCTCTGACATTCACAAGACTACACGTATTATACCCATTATATATCAGGCTAACATGAGACAACTAGAAATTGGACTAACAGGAGTTTACAAGAGTTTACTATACCTCATACGACATTTGACATTCCTCTACGACTACTCGAATGCTAGTCGAATTACACCAAGATTACCGTACCCACACGATTAACATTACCACACCTTATACTAATGATCTACTAACGAACTAACATTGGTTTTAGGTATTGGATGCTGGTGTACTTAGACATTGTTCGAGCCTTACCTTGTGCACTAGTGGGACACTACCAATTTCTTTATAAACACTAGTGGGACACTACCGATTTCTTTATACGCACTACCAATTTCTTTATACGCACGTCAAGCAAAATCCACAACACAAAAGAGTGCCCACATGATGACGCACATAATACTAAATGTAAATAGAGTTTTGACAAAACATAAGTTTCCACCTGTTCCGGGAGGAAGTTGACATTTTCCTGCAATCGCCACGTCATACCCTACGTACTTGGGGGTAGGAGGGGAGGAAGGGGTGGGGGTGGGGGTGAGGGGAGTGGGGGGAAGGGGGATCTGGTTGATGGGGTTGTTGTTAGGTTTAATGAGAATGTTCCTACATGTTAAGCCAGACTTAGACACTTTTTTAAGAAATTTCCCTCCTGATGTTATACTTTGTTGCTTCTTTCCTTTCGTCTCTTCTTTCATCTGTCCTTTTCTCTTTTTCTCTCTTATTCCCTTCTTTTTTCTTCCACTCGGTAGAAAAAGTACAATGAGAATTTTATGCCTTACAAAATATTTTTTTTAAAAGGATCGCATATACACGTTAGTCACAGAGTTGGTCTTCTACGATCCACAATACCATCCAAACAGACACAAAAATGAAGTCACTACTTAAACAAATTAAAATTGTCTCTCTAAATGTTGAGGGCTTGAATCACCCAGTAAAAAGGAGGAAAATTATGGACTACATTGACAAGCAGAGAGCTGACATCATTCTCCAACAGGAGACAAAGTTGGATACTAAGTTAGCGAACACTTTGAAAGGCAGCCTCTATACAGAAGTTCTTTGTTCAGTCGCAGTAGGGAAGAAGAATGGAGTAATAACTATGATAACAAAGAGATCTAGGTTAGAATTAATTTCATACTCAACAGAAAAGCAAGGGGGGTGGATTACTGCTAAAATACAGAGAGAAAACTCAGTCCTCTTTGTAACCAACATCTATGCCCCGACTAACAACGACAGCTTATTCTGGGAAGACATAGAAAATAACATTCTCATGATCCCGGACTCTGCTCCCTCCGTAATCGCGGAAGTTTTTAACTTACCTTTGGACCCTTGTCTTGATAGGAACTCCTCCTGTAAATTTAAAGTTAACAAATCACACAAGGCACTGATACACTTATGCAAAAGATTCAATATGCTAGATGCTTGGAGGTTGCAAAATCCCACAGAGAGGGACTACACATTTTACTTGTTTCCCCATAACTCATACTCACGGATAGGGTTTCTTTTTTGTTTCAGGGAATGATATAAGCAGGGTCGACCAATCAACCATTGAACCGAGAGTGGTCTCCGACGACTCCTGTATTACATTGACGCTTACTGACACATCCTCACATACCAAAGAATCTCTCTGGAGATTTAATGATGAGGTCTTAGTTTCACTGGATCACAAAAAAATTATTGAGGAATCCATCATTAACTTTCTGGTTGACAACAAGGTGAATGACACCTCTCATCTTTCCAGATGGGAGGCCCTAAATGCGACTGTGAGAGGTGTAATTATAAAACTTAGAACTAAGATGAATAAGGAGGCTAACTCGAAATTACAAAAGCTAGAGGAGAATATTTTAAGACAGGAAAAAACACACATCAGTACTAATGATCCTGAGACTCTAACAGAAATCCAGAAAAAAAATACGAATATAACAAAATTATTAGCACAAGAGCGGGTATCTGGGTAAACAAAAAAAAGCCCAGAAGTACGCGATAAAAGGTATCAGAGATAGAAAAGGAACAGTTCAGACAAACCCCCCAAAAATTTCAGACACTTTTAAAGAGTTCTACGAAAAACTATATAGTCCCAATACCGAAATAAAAGCACATAAAACACAGGAATACTTAGAAAAAGTGGTATTAAACTCACTAAGTGACCATGAGAGGGACTCCAATAATGGAGTAATCATGATGGATGAACTCAAGCTGGCCATTAAAAAAATTAAAACTGGTAAGGCCCCAGGACCCGATGGGTATAATGCATCCTTTTATAAGTCCTTCGAGGAACACATTTGTGAACCCCTACTACTTCTGTAACAACAGTTTGCAACCTCTGGCCAAATAACTGGCACACCATCGGAAGCCATAATCACAGTCATCCCAAAAGAAGGGACAGATGACTCATTGACAAAAAACTATAGACCAATTTCGCTAATAAATCTTGACTGCAAATTATATGCGATGATTTATCTTCCAGAATACAAAAATATATAACTAAACTCATCCACCCCTCTCAAACAGGATTTCTAAAAAACAGGTTGTCCAGTGATAATACCAGAATATTTTGCCATGCAATAGAGAAAGCGAAATTACTAAACTCTCCGACTGTTGCAATAACGCTCAACTCTGAAAAAGCGTTTGATAAAGTTGACATTCCTAGAAGCGTCACTTAGGAAATATAATCTAGGAGTGAACATGATCAAGATGATCAAGGCACTATACCATAAACCAAGAGCTCGAGTGAGAGCAGGAGGAACGCTTTCAGAATATTTCCCATCAAAACAGGGCACCAGGCAAGGCTGCCCATTATCGCCCTCCTTATTCTTACTAGCGATTGAACCTCTTCTCCAACATCTACGTGCCAATCAGGAGATTCAAGGCATAGATTTTGGAAAGAACACATTCAAGGTCGCAGCATACGCGGACGACATTCTAGTTGTGACCAAGGATGCAGCCAATGCCATACCCGTCCTCATGAAGTCGATCCAAGACTATGCGGAGGTTTCAGGGTACACCCTCAATAGGGATAAGACTGAAGTTAAATTACTCAATCTATGTGGCTCCAGGGAAATATTGGGCGAGTCTGGACTGCCTTGGCAACCTGGACCAATAAAGTATCTAGGACTGGAATTCACAAACGACCTCATCTCCACTCTAGAGGTTAACGAATCCATCATCTTAACAAAAAATAACACATTTTGTAGAAGGGTGGTCTCCAAAATTCTTATCGTGGTGGGGAAGAGTCGAAACGGTTAAAATGATGATCGCTCCTCTCATAAACTATCTCATTAGTATGCTCCCCATGATGCTATCGAATGACTTTTTAAATAAGGTGGATAAGGCTATTAGTAACTTCCTATTGCATGGGAAAAAAGTAAGGATCTCCACAAGTAAATTAAGGCTCGGGAAGAACATGGGAGGAGTTGCCCTTTCTATTTTCAGAAATGATCAAATAGCAATCCTCTGCAAACAGGGAGCTGCATGATTCATAGATAACCCTAACTACAAACCACAATGGGTAGATGTGGAATTCGAACTCACTAAAGGAATCCCCCTCCAAGCGATTATGACTATGCAGACAAATAAAATGGAACACTCTAAATACATCATAGCAAATACAAAAAAGCCCTAAAATATATGAAGACTCTCCTGACAACAAAAATGGGTGCCTCAAATTTACAGGCAATCTGGAACAACCCTGCGATAAAAATAAATAAAGAAACTGTATTCTGGAAAGATTGGTCACACAAAGGGATCAACTTCCTTAAAGACCTATACAACGAGACTGGTCCTATTCCATTCTTCACACTTAAAAAAGATAAGGGCTTTACTGAGTTAGATTTTTATGACTTCCTGAAATTGAAAGTCCAGATCACGAAACTTGCCTCTAATTTTAACCCCCATCACTCTCCTCAAAACTCACCCAATTACTAGGAGCAGGTCACACAGTCTCAAGGATTTACAAGCTTCTGATCCTAGAGCCATGCAAACAACACTTGAATGAATCTAACAGCAAAACAATTATACTGGACTGGAAGAAAATACACACAATGCCCTTCAAACACAAAATCTCCCATACTCTCTCACAAACAAAATTTATGATCATAAACAGGTCATACTGGACCCCTGAACGTCTATTTAGATTAAATCTAATCCAATCCCCACTCTGCTGGAATTGCAATGCCCACACAGGTCATTTATCTCACATGCTTCTGTTATGCCCAATGCTAGAAAAGTTTTGGGATCAAATTTTCAAATACATTTCACTGACTTTTAACATCTGCCCGGTTAAGGAACTATCTTATATTTTGGCTGGCTTTTTGGACCCTGACTTGACAGGTGAGGATTATTGCTTTCTGCTTGACTTAATGTTGACACTTGCGTGTAAAATAGTCCTTTGTAATTGGAAGAGCTTTGGGAAAATCACGTTCAAAAAATGGCAAGAATGGTTAATTTTTTTAAGAGGAGCAGATAATATTGCCTTAAATACCTCTCCCTGGAGGCCCAGACACAGGAAACTATGGTAGGCGCTTGATGCTAACACTAAGGTTTTTAAACCCCTTGAGCTACTAGACCAAAATGATCACACTCCATATCACCTTACACCCTCCACTGCCCTTGGAGATCTCCCGCTGGAACTAATTGAAGGCTTCCCCCTTTTTTGATTTGACTTTAATACACTACCTCTAGTTCTTTGGCACTCAGCTCTACCCTCGCTCCTCTCTATTTCTCCTCCTTCTGTACCTCTGCACTCTCTGCTTTCCTTCTCTTTTTTCTTACCTTTTTCTGCGGGCCTTGTACTGTTCAGAATGTGAACCTTGCTAGAATTTGGTCTATCAGTTAATTCATGTGCATGAAGTCCGGTCACATTCAGCTTGTACCACAGCGAAACATTACCGAGGAAAGTACAACTCAGCATATGGACCAGACACGATCCTACCAAGTTCATCAAGTGTACATGCTATCTCATCAAAGTTCTCGGTAATTAAGGCCTTCGACGTGCCTGGTCGCTGAATCTATTTCGTGTCTCCATTCGCATTTAACCGATTGTAATATTCTGTCCGTTCCACCACTTGTTGTCTTCTAGTATTGGTTACATGAATAACGTGATGTACACACAATACTTCGCCCGTTCTTTTATGTATTTTGTGTTGTAAGTAAAATCAATAAAATGTCCTTGAATTAAAAAAAACTGCCAGAGTGAGTAAATAGGTGGAGGCAATATCAATTGCACCGACCAGATCGTATGTAAGGTCTGCTAGTTGACGTCCTTTAACAAACCCTTTTTGGTCTGGGTGGAGAATATTATTTGCCACTACACCTTACCAAGATGGGGAAAAGAGTTTATAATCCGTATTTAGGAGTGATATTGGTCGGTATGAACTACAGCTAGCTGGATTTTTGCCAGGTTTCAAGATTAAGACCACTGTTGCATCATCCCATGAACAAGGGGGGTTTGCTCCCTCCAATAGAATCTTATTGTACAGTTGAGTAAGTACTGGGATTATAATCTCTTGTAGAGATCAATATATTTCGCCTGGAAGCCCATCATGCCCGGCCGCTTTCCCTCTTTTCTCCCCTGCTATGACTTTCCTCACCTCCTCTTCTGTAATGTCACATTCAAATCTATTTACTGTTTAGAGCTAATGCATAGTAGAGTGGTCCCATCTAACCAGTGCTTTACTTTGGCTCTGTCCTCTATGGAGGTCTCTTTATATATATCTTGGAAATAGTTCCGGAATGCCGTACCAATATCTTTATCTCAGTATAGGGAAGATGGCTCATTATCCACCTTTATCTTTTTCATATGGTTCTGGAGTTGTTCTGTTTTAACTTTCCAAGCATGTAATTTGCCTGCTCCTTCACCATATTCAAAATGGGAGATCTTGCTTGCCTCCCACCTGAGCATAAGCCTCTCTTATGTTTTTGTACTTATTTAAAAAAAGATATTTATTCTGTTGATGATATTTTGTTTGTTTTTAATTTTAAACTGGCTCGAGTGAAAATAGTGCATTTTACCCCTCCGCTATCCAAAACTTTCCCTACTATTGTGCTGACTGGAGTGGGAATAGTAATTTTAACCCCTCTGCCATCTAATACTTTCCCTACTATTCACTGACTGGAGTAGGAAATTTAAGTTTAACGTTTTTTAAATAGTTGAATGTTTTAATTTATAATATAATGTTTTTTTTAACAGATTTTATGTTATTCGTGTATATATATATTCACAGAAAAAAACATAGGTTTCAGGGATGTTATAGTTAGTTGGACATATCTCTCATACAAAACCATAGAAATCCCCCAGTTATAGTTGGTTGAGCTAACTATAACTCGCGCCCCCGCAATGCACTGCTGATGATGTCACATATTACATCATTCATTACATGGTCAGTTATGTTATGTTAGACCAGTATTTCTTGAGCGCACGGCTACCCAGATCGGGTGTCCCGGCGCTTTGGCAGAGAGTCCTGAACACAACCAAGAAAAACCCAGCGGCAGAAACACTATAGACCCACAGGTTAGGCGGAGAAGAGGCGCGTCTTGAGCTCCTTTCTGAAGGCCAGGAGATTGTTAGCCTTGCGGAGTGACAACGGGAGCTCATTCCACAGACTGGCCGCCATAAACTGGAAAGACCGGCCTCCCATCCGCACGCGTTTGATCACTGGTACCTCCACTTTAGCCAGGTCAGCAGATCTCAAACTCCTCCGGGGAACATAGAGGGCAATCCGCTTCCTGAGGTAAGCTGGGCCAATGCAGTGGAGGGCTTTAAACGCCAACGTGAGGACCTTGAACCTAATTCTGCAAGGGATAGACAGCCAATGCAGCCTGCCGCGCAGTAGAGAGGCACTGGCTCTCCGTGGAAGGCCAAAGATGGCTCTGGCCGCCGAGTTTTGGACAACTTGCAATCTGCATACCAGATATTTAGGCAGACCAGAGAAAAGTGCGTTAGCGTAGTCTAAACGCGAACCCACAAGTGCTTGCACGATGTTCTTGCGGTATTGAAGGGAAAGCAGTGGGAGAAATTTCCTCACCATCTTCAAGATACCGAAACATTTCCCCGCCAGGCCCGTGATGTGGGGACGAAAAGAAAGACTATCGTCAAACACCACACCCATATTTTTTACTTGGGCAGATGGTTTCTCAGGGGGGAACATGTCGGAAGGCCACCACGATTTCCAGCCAGGGTCCTCGGCGCAGCCAAAAAAGAGCAACTCGGACTTATCCGAGTTACATTTCAGGTTCTGGTGCTGAAACCATGCAAAAACAGCACTCAGGCAGTCTCTGATTCTGTCGCCATTAAAAGCCTCTCCCTTCCTGCAGGTAAACAGGAGCTGGGTGTCATCAGCGTAAGAGATGACCCGGGCTCCAAATGCCTCCGCGACCTTCGCCAAAGGGGCCACATAAATGTTAAATATGGTGGGGCTCAGGATGGATCCTTGAGGCACCCCCACCTCTAGCGAAGGCATTTCCGCGGAGAACGGAGGAGCCCAGATCACCTGCCGACGGTCGGTTAAGAAAGATTGAAACCAGTCCAACACCGTCCCCCGCAGACCTACCTCCCTGAGTCTTAGGAGGAGGCCGGCGTGTGGGACGGTGTCGAATGCCGCCGACAGGTCCAGCAGGACCAACATAGCCTTTCCCCCAAGATCAAGCGTTTCCCTGATGGCGTCGGTCACCTCCACAAGAGCTGTCTCCGTACTATAATTGGCACGGAAACCAGATTGGGAGTCATGCAGCAGTTTGTTGTTCTCTATAAAGGTGGTGAGAGTGTGCTGAACATGTTTCTCCGCCACCTTCGCCAGAGCAGGGAGGAGGGAGATTGGTCTATAGTTGGCCCACTGTAAAGGGTCAAGTAGAGGCTTCTTAATGAGCGGGAGAATAAGAGCATGCTTCCATTCTTTAGGGACCACTCCAGAACTCAGAGACATGTTGAGCAAGGGGTTCAGCAAGTTGTTAATAGCTGGCGCCACCGAGCTCAGGCATTTAGCCGGACACGCATCCAAGGGGGATCCAGATTTTAACCGGGAAAGCAGCTCCAGAGAGGACTCGCAGGATAGCGGGGGGAACGTCGAAAGAGTGGGCGGCAGCTCGGCTGCAGCGGATGGAAGGACCTTCAGATCACTTTCCACAGCTGCAGCAACTTCCGGGGGCCCCACCCGATCGAAAGAATCCTGAATCCTACGGATCTTGTCCACAAAGAAGTCAGCAAGCTGCTTGATCCATTCCTCAGTATGGGAGTGAACCCTAGCGGCCGCCACCGGCTCTACGAATTCCTTCACAATTCGGAATAGCTCCCGGCTCGTGTTATCAGCCTGGTCTATTCTATGCTCGAAGTAGATCTTTTTAGCTTCGGCAATCTGTCTGTGATAAGATTTTATCGCACCCCTGTACTTCAGTTTCTCCTCAGGCGCATATCTGCGCCGCCAGAGCCTTTCAGATCTTTTGCAGTCCTGGCGCGCTTTCCGCAGAGTAGCGGTGAACCAAGGAGCGGAATCCTGACAGGGGGCTGTCCTGACCGGTTTCCGAGGGGCAAGCTCCTCGAATCTTGTCCGAAGCCAGTCCTGGACTAGCGGCAGGTCGACTTCTAAGTTCCCAGTCGTAATGCAAGGATGTGTATGGAGTGCGTCAACAAGCATATCAGCTGACACCAGGTGAAAGGCTCTTGCTTGACGTGACATCACTGGTCGTCACGGGCCTTATTAAGGCAGAATTCAACAGACATTGGTCCGAGTGCGGCCCCCCAGACCGCGCATCATCGCAGGATACGTACACGCTCAGTGCAAAAGGTACTACTAACTCAGTGCACCATAACTCATCGCCACATGGCCTTATTAAGGCAGAATTCAATAGACAAAATACATTTCTCCGAGTGCGCCCCCCCACACCACGCATCATCGCAGGTTACATACACGCTCAGTGCCAAAGGTACTACTAACTCAGTGCACGATAAGTCATCGCCACATGGCCGTATTCAGGCAGAATACAATAGACAAAAGACATTGATCTGAGTGCGGCCCCCTCTGGATCACGCATCATCACAGGGTACGTACACGCTGAGCGCCAAAGGTACTACTAACTCGGTGCACCATAAGTCATCGCAAGGAAGAGTGAACAGTTTTATGTCAGCAGTAAGGCATACTATCACTTGAAAATAGAATTGAGGCAGAATTCAATAGACAAAAGACATTGCTCTGAGTGCAGCACCCCGGACCTCGCATCATCGCAGGGTACGTACACGCTGAGCGCCAAATGTACTACTAATTCAGTGCACCATAAGTCATCGCAAGGAAGATTGAACAGTTTTATGTCACCAGTGAGGCATACTATGACTTGAAAAACCCAAAAATTCTTATAATATAAAAAGAACAGAACAATCAAGTACATTAATGATTATAATGCAGTGATTTTGAAGATGTGGAATGCAAATATGGACATACAATATGTTGCAGATTACTGAATTGCTGTTTCTCGCTATGTCATGTTATATATTACCAAGTCTGAAAAGACAGAATTGAAAGAAATGTGGGAAAACATTTCACAGGAGAAGACACTTCGCAAAAAAATGTACAGCTTCAGCTTAAAGATGTTTCACATCGAGAAATTAGATCCTACGAATGTTCGCATCGATAGACATCTGCAAGTTTATATTCAAAGTCAAGAGGAATCATCTGGATAAGTCTAGGTCTTGCTGCGGCCCGAAATTGAGTTTTAATATAAATGATATAAAATAAGTTTGTAATTATATAGAGTTACGTTTTTTTGGTAGTCAAGAGAAGTTTACAGAAAATAAAGACGTGTACGTGTTGAAGAAGAGATGGGAGATAAAAGTGATGTGAAGTTTCAAAAAGAAATAGCAAAGTTTAAAGAAATTTCTGGTGTAAATCCTGACTAAGTCCAAATGAACACTGAATGGCAGTCTACACTGCGGACAGCAGAGCTCACAATTTGAATTATAACATCCCTGAAACCTACATATTTCGACAGTGTATTTCATAAATGTTTCATCTTTTGTTCTATCCACCTACATGGCTCACAATTCACATCGAGTTACAATAGCAGATGACGCAGTCCAATTGGGAAGTGACATTACTCCCAGTGAGCCCCCCCCGGACCACGCATCATTGATGACTGCGCACATGCTCAATGCTTCTGATTCCCCTACCTCACTGCAGCACAACTCATGCACCCTTTCTGATACAGTATTTTGTGTATAATTTCACACCTGCTCTCCTACCTTAGTGTATCACAAGTCATGGACCCTTTATGATAGAATCTTTAATGTATGATTTCATATCTGGTACCTGTACCTTAGTGCAGCACAAATCATTGACCCTTTATGATTAAATCTCTGTGTCTGATCCAATGATTACTGTTGTACTGGTTGCCACCACCAACCATTCGCAGAGAGTTGGCTTACAATCACCCCACACGCATCCACCACAGATGTCACTGGACATGTAACCCTGTTAATAAAAAGGAGTCGAGCGCACGTGCCCGTACCCAGTTCCGCTATCTATCTGTGTTAGTGTGTTCATTATGTATGCAATATGCTACCCCTAGGCCCTACCACATTACATAGTGCTCTGGACAATGTATGGAACCATCTTACCTTTGACAGTGGGGGAAAACTTTAGTAATGTAACTTTGTCTCCGACATTGTACAAGTATGTATGTAGCGACTGCATCATTAGTGTACTGCAAGGAGAGTGTATACTGAATTTATAAGTGGATGAGGATCGTCGGAGTGATTGTATAAGTACATATGTTGGCGCAGCCTAACTCCGACAACGATCGTGTCTCTAATTGGCAGCCCTGCAAGTCCCAAAAACTGAAACTTCACCTTTCCATTGCTACAGTACTCCACTGAATGTACAATAAACATCCATATCTACACAGATATCTCATGTCCACCATCTTTCTTGTGTGGAACTATTGATGGATATAGGGTCAGTAATTCTCTGTACCTTCCATGTTGGCCATATTGTGGGATTTGGCTCACAGAGTGACACTTTGGCTTTTGCAACCTGGGTGACTGTGGCACTCCAACACGGACACCCGCATTCAGTGTTGTCAGATTTTTTCAGCTTTCTATATCCCAAAGCCAACTAAAAAGTAGCCCAAACTAGCTCAATATTGCTACTTTAGGGAAGGAGGGGCAGCGACAGCATCAAGCAGGCGGTGAATGCATTGGAATTGATGTTGCACCAGTATGCCAAGTAAATATTTGTCGAACAAAGCGCTTTAACATACTACTTTGCTGGAGCGTTGTATATATATTTATAATCTGGCAACTAGCACAAACCAAAATGTTACCACACAACCGTAAAAATGTAACCCAATTGTGCGTAATCTGGCCCAATCTGGCAACACTGATGCCACAGCCACTCCCTCACGGCTGGTATACACCCACACCACACCCATCCAGCACAGGCGTCACAGGACACGTGACCCTACTAATATAAAAAACCAGGGGCACGTGCTCTACGCCATTTTAAAGTTTAGAGTGCATGGCCTCACTTCTCACTGAGTTAGTAACACCGCAAGCACTGAGCGGGTGTACAGCCTCCGATGATGATAAGTGCACTAGTATGTCCTCTGCCATTGCGATATCAAGACTCAGTTACAAATGTGAAACCTGTTACCTTGCAGAACAGAACTTCATGAGCAGTGAGGCCTGGGTGCCCAGCGGCCGGCAGATACCTCTTGGTGGCAGTAGTGGATGGGGTGCAGCAGCCTGGATGCAGAAAGACGGCAGAGCGATTTAGGCAAACGCACTCGTATATAATCTGGGACAGCTTCAGATTGGTTAACACGAGCACTGGTGAATGACCAAGAGGACGGTGCTGAGTTTCAACTGTGGGCTGCTTTTTGGAACAGTCTGATGGGCAAATTTGGAAGATGTAGCTGTTGTTTGGATACAGCCAGCGGCCCAGTGGGTGTCTGAATGGCTTTTCTGGAGGCAGATGGGCGTCATTACCTCACGTTTAACAACAGGCAGAAGTATCACTTTCTTTCTCTCGCAGGGCTGGCCATTAATGTATACATACCTAGCAGGGCAGGGGGCCTAAGCAGAAGTGGCCTCACTTGATTTTAAGTCACAAATCCATGCATTTTTTTGTATCTCCCCTACCCCCCTTTATGAAATAAAATTTCGCCGAAGCATTGTTTTGAGGAAAGGCAATATCCAAATGAGGGCCACTTTTTTTTTGCGTGCCCGGGCCGATTTTGAATCCTAATCCAACCCTGCTCTGCCATTACTAATTATGCACTATCTTTCAGATGTGGGAGCTTTAGACTTCCACTAGGTTGTGGCACCTAGTTGGAGACAGATTGGTGGCGTAAAGGTAAGCTGTGATGGTTTTATATACAGTGTGGGCACTCAGTGTCCCTCCTCATCTCTTCCTTTCTCTCTCTCACACTCTTTCTATCTCACTCTTCCTCTTATACTGTTTGTCTCTTTCTCTCTCTCTCCTCCTCTCTCTCTGTTTCCCTCTCTCTCACTCTCTCACTCTTCCTCTGTTTCTCTGTTCCTCTTTCTCACATTCTTTCTCTCTCTTCCTCTCTCACTCTTTCTCTCTCTCTTCGTCTTTCTCACTCTTTCTCTCTGTCTTCGTCTCACTTTCTTTCTTTTTCTCTCTCTCTTTCTCTCACTCTCACTGTTTCTCTCTGTCACTCTTTCTTTCTTTCTTTCTTTCTCTTGCTCTACCTCTCTCCTTTGATGGACGCATAATCTTATCTTGCTTTTTATCTAACAGGCTGTGAATCACGAATCGACGTTCACCCCGCCCCCCAACACAACCAAATCTGAATGCTTGAAAAATGTGCAATGATGCATGGCCATCCTGAATGCACGACAAAGTTGCTTCGGCACGTGGTGGACCCTCTTACACACACGCTGTGGCACAAGGTGAGCAGAGAGACTTCTTTCCGCAGCAGCGCACAGACACAAAGTCAAAGTCAAAGTCAAAGTCAAAAGTTTTATTTGTATTGGTACTCAACAGAGGACCACAAAAGATTTTTTTACATTTTACATATTTAAAAAGATTCAATTTTATCAATACAAAGGTAAAAAGGATTTTAAAAATTTGTACAGATTATAACAAACAAATTCATTCGGAGGTTGTTTGCACAAAGATATAAGTTCTCTCACCGTTGTGATTCTACAGGAGCGATAGATAGGTTCTAGGAATCTAGTACGGGCTAAGATTACTTTCTGATTCGGACATACAAATAAAGCATGCTCCAAAGTCTGATCGCCCCCTGCACACAATGTACATAAAGGAGATCCTCCCGGGAGCCATCTTGAAGTATATGATAGAACGGGGAGAATGCCTAATCGAAGCATAGCGATTGCCCTCCTTGCGCCATGTGTCAAAGTAAACCCAATGTAGAACCGGTTTTGTTTGTATTCTATTGAGTCGGCAAAGGGTTTATAAGTAGCTAGTTTGTTACAATGTCGAGAGTCCACTTCATAGCTCAATTTTGGGGTGAAGCATTTTAGGAACAG
Organism: Lissotriton helveticus; assembly: GCF_964261635.1. NCBI lineage: Eukaryota > Metazoa > Chordata > Amphibia > Caudata > Salamandridae > Lissotriton > Lissotriton helveticus. Next base: position 569,004,617 of record NC_136071.1, on the reverse strand, counting down.
TTTTACTTGAGCTGGTGACCAAGTAAGCAGCAATTTAGTGCTGATATTTGCTATACGAAATGCTTCAATCATGTTCTCTAGGAAAATGTGCTTTTTAGCGTCAGACCCAAAAGTCTCTTTTTTCAGCAATGACCTTAAAGTGTTCTCTTTTGCGTGTAATAAGTTGTAGGCCCACCTAATTACATTTGCAATTGCTACAGCGTAGGAGCTTGTGACTGATAGTTCCAATCTCAGTGCTTGAACAGGTACAGCATCTGACACTTTCATGATTTTTCTTAAAATTTTTCCCTCTTTGCGATCCATAAAGGCCCATTGTTTTATGGGGATGTACTCCGTCGCATAGGATAATACAGGTGGTATTTTTACTCTGTAGATGTTTATCAGTGAGGAAAAATGTCTGTTCCCTGTTGCGCTATAGAGTCTCTGGAGGGCCGCGGCATGTATATCAGATTTCCTTTGTAAATTTTTCAACTGTGTTGTATTTGTTAAATTTTTGGAAAGGATCCTGCCGAGGTAGGGATAATCATTGACTTCTTCTATCTTTTCTCCTCCTATCCTCCAAGTATATTTGGCACTTTGTTTCCTCCCCGAGAAGGCTATCACTTTTGTTTTCTTGATGTTTGGAACTAAGTAGTTTTCTTTGGAGTAGTTGTGCAGAATATCCAATGATATTTGTAATCCGAAAGGAGTGAGGTCCAATAACACTATGTCGTCCGCATAGAGTAGTGCGTGTATGCTTTGATTGGCAATTTTAGGAGGTAGGCTGGAGCCTAATTGCAGATGGTAACACAAGTCACTTAAGTAGAGGGAGAATAGGATCGGGGCTAGAAGGCACCCTTGTTTTAATCCATTTTCGGTTTTAATTCTTTTCGTATGACCTTTTTCTCCCCCCATTTGAACTTGACACCAGGTATTGGTATGTAAACTTACTATAGATTGTAGCAGTTGTTCGTGTATTCCAAGCCTCCTCAATTTTCTCCATAGTGTTGGTCGGTCTACCCGATCAAATGCCGTAGAGTAATCTATAAATGCTGCGTAAACGACCTGGGTTTTTCGGGTTACATATTTGTCAAGAATGACCTGGATAACTGCAATATTATCTGTTACCGAATGTTTAGGTCTGAAACCTACTTGAAACATGGGTATCAGGCCTGTCATAAAAGCCCATTCTTTCAAACGATGTAATATTTCTGCTGCAAATACTTTTCCCACAGCGTCCATGAGTGCTATTTGGCGGTAATTGCTAGCTTGGGTTTTGCTTTCCTTTTTGTGAATGGGGATGATAATACTTCCCTGCCATGATTTTGGTACTTGGCCAGTATCAAAAATATAATTGAAAAGGGGACATAGCAACTGACTCCATTCCTTCGGGGCGACTTGTAATGCTTTGATCGGAATTTGATCCGGGCCGGAAGCACCAGTTGTTCTTGCATTACGTATATTCAGTTCAACCGATATAGCTGTAGTTTTATTTATTGGACATTTATCTTTTCCTTTGGTGTTAACCTCACTACTTTCAGATGGTATTATTAAGTTTGCTTTGTAAAGATCTGTCAGAAAAGTTTCCCAGTCGTTCGGAGGGACCGGTATTGTTTGTAATTTCTTTTTTGATCCAGTTAGTTTTGCAATTAGATACCAATATTTGCGCTGATTGTACTTATTCGCTGCTATCTGGATGTCGACCCAATTACGGTCTTGTAAGGCTTTTTTATTTCTTTGATTCTCACGTCTCAATTGATTTTTCAATTTATTTATTTCCTTCTTCACATATGGTGTAGAGTTCATATATTGGGAGCGTATGCATTTGTTTAACTTTTTCTTTACTTCAGAGTTCTTAGTGGTACGCATATTTTTGTTTTCCTTCTTATTGTTACCTACTGCGTCCTTTGTTGTCATATTTAGGATCACGTTTTTGAAATCCTTTATAATAAATTCAAAGTTTTCAATAGGATTTTCAGAAAATATTTTTGTTAGAAATTGAGAGTGATCAATCAGTGAAGTAATTTTATCGAGAGTCGAAGAATTCCAGAAGATGCGACTCTGTTCGCTGTTTATCACTATATTACTTTTATAGTAGATGATATGACAGGCTGGAGAAGATTTAGGTATCCAATCTGTAGTTAAATTCATTAGTGCGTGATCACTTTCTTGGCAAAACTGGTTATGCAGATACGTGACTGTTTCTAGCAGATCCATACTGCTGATGATGTAGTCTATAATGGATAAAGTCCCGTTACCCCGCCTGGTGTAATTTGCTGGAATGTCCCCTTCCATGTTACCATTCACTATTACTCCATTCATATTAGTCAGTGTTGATAATAGCAATTTACCTCTTTTATCTATTAATATGCCCTCAGGAAATTGCGGGATTATAGTTTCCATACCTTCTTCTAAGTATAATTTTGCCCACTTATTGATTTCTGAGTTGGAGATTTTACTATTGAAATCACCAGCAATTAAGAAGGATGAATAATGATGGTTTTCTGTTGTATTCACGATCTTTTCCATGATTTCTAAGAATACTGTATCGTGCTATTTACCTGGGGGGGCATATACGTTAAAGAGGAGAATTGCCTTTGGGGGGGCCGTGTTATGTGTTTTTGCGAAGATTTTAATACACTGTAAGTTTTCTAGATTAGTATCTACTATTTCCTGCGCCCACTGATATTCTTCACTCAGTAAAATGGCCAAACCACCTTTAGCATGACCTCGTTTAGTAGGTGTTGCTGGGATTTCGTATACGTAATAGTTTTTGAGAGTAATAGGTTCAGTTGCCCACGTTTCTTGTAGGATCAGAATATCTGGCAGATTCCTCAAGGCCGTAGGCAGTTTGTTCTTAATTCTACCTGCGATATTACAAGATGTAATTTTTAAGCCTGTGCTAAACAGATTGTTGTTGAATGCTCATGATTCTATTTCTATTCAGAGTCTCAGAGACCCAAGCCCAGGACTTTATGCTGTTGCTATTGTCGGGTTTTTTAGGAGCATGGTACCAAACTGCCCTTTGTCCTTTGTCCACCAAAATTTTTAGTTTTTCTTGCCCTACAGAGTGTGTATCAAAGTCTGTGTTTTCTTGATCTTCTATCACGTCGTAATTTCTCTGATATTCTTTCACATGTGAATTAGAGAGTGCACGTATTTGAGCGTTATAGCAAATTGGAGTTTTACTGACCGTTAGTTCCAATTTTTCAACTACATCATATCCGTATTTATGCAGTGTCTCCTTTTCATTAAGTATGATCCCTGGGAGAACAGACGACCAGAATGTTACCCTTACTAGTTTAATATTGTCTTTATTAGGAAAGATTACTAAATCAAGATCGTTACTGGTCATTGATTGTAAAGACCTTATATGACGTAATAGATGTATTATACTTCCTCTATTAAGAGGAGCTGAATCAGTGGGAAAAAGTTCCTCAAATTGCAGAATTTTGGAGGAAGACTCCTTCTCCCTTTGATTGTACCTGTTTATGACTTCCCTAGTATTTTTGTTGTTGCTTTGGTCTAGTTCCTCTGAAAGTCTAAGTGGGACATATTCTTTAACTCTAGGATCTAATTGTGGCATCTTTTTTCAAGGTTTTTACTGTTTGCTGACTTTTCAGTGCTTTGAGATGTTATTATGTTGTCACCATGATCCTCTTCCAAGTTATGTATTATAACTGTTTTTTGAAATTTTAGTTTGCGAGTTTTCTTTTTTTGAATCCTTCTTACTGGTTTTTTCCTCCTTCTTTTCCTTCCTTCTATGTTATTTTCCTGTTTCTTTTTAGCTATCGGTTCTCCATTTCCTTGATTTGATATATTAATAGCATGTATTTCCTGAATATCTAGTACAGAATCATTTGCGAGATTATTTGTTTCGTTTGTTTTTGTAAATATTGGGAAGTGTTTGATTTTTTGTTGATGTTTTTCTTTAAAAGGTTTTTTTAGGGAATATATTGTTGAATCGTTTAGATTATCCGTCTTCTGATTTTGTTGTATTTGGGTATTTGATGTTTGAGTGCCGAAGTCGCGTATTCTTTTCTTCTGATCTTTATTATATTCTTTTGGTATGTCATTTCGCTCAAGTTTGGTTTTCGTTGGTGTATTATTTTTCTCTACTGTGAAGAAGTCTTTTTTCTTTTTTCTTCAACTAGATGTTTTAATATCCCTATTTGAACGTCCAAAGTGTGGTCGGAATTTTCTAAAATGTTTCCCAGAAAAGAAAGAACTGATTCCAAAATCTCTTGTAGTGAGAACAAGGCTTTAGATATAGGTAAGGTTGTGTTAATGATATTATTATTTATTTTAAGATTGAAGGGGTCCAGCGAAAGGTCAAATGAGGTGATTGGAAGAGATGTTTTTTCCTGAATATTATTGCTTGTCCCAGGTTCCAACTTTTGTGACCCTGAGTTTGATTTGTTAATATTTGAATCTTCAAATAACATTGAGCTCCCTCTATTTTTTATCGGTGTTGAGGTTTTTAGGGTAGACGTTTCCTGGTCAAGGTTTTGTAGATCTTTTGGGGTACAAAATGATTTATTGCTTGACTCAGGCTCCAGGTGACCCAATTTAGATTGTGAGTTAGGTATAATTGAAGCGCTTTCGGTTTCCCTAATAATTGCTGAAGTGTTGAGAGATATTTCTTTGCCTAATGTATGAGATTCTTGGGTATCTTTAGCAGCAAGCGTGGTGAAGTATGTACTAATTGCCGGCGTTTGAGTTATACGACCAGGTTTTATGGCTTTATTTGAGGATTTCCGTATCGCATTCTCCGTCCCCATCCTTTTCATAAATATAGTGCGGGATCGCAGTTTTTTGAAACCCATTTATTATCTAATAAGCGTTTATTAATTTATTTTATGTATCGCTCAATTCACCAATAATTTGATGGATATTCTACTATTGTTTGTGGTTTATTGGCTTACCCCAAATCTCTTACGGGAGAAGAACTTTTTTTCTGTAGAGTTGAGCAAGTTGAAAGAGGGGGGGCCCGGCCCGTCCTCGTACGTCCACGGACGGCCACAGACGGCCCGCCCTTTGCCCGGGCTTAGCTCCGTGCGCCGACCCGCGCGCGTCCCGCGTCGCGGTGGGGTTGATGGTGTTGATATACGTTTCGCCGGTGGGTGTGTCCGTGGGCGTGGCGCCTGGGGGAAGAGGAACCAGCTGGTCAGTGCAGGGATTGCTGGTCCTCGCAGTCCCCCAGGTTACGCGGGTAGTTTTTCCCTGGCCTCTAACCCTGTGGACTCCAGCTGGGAGCGCTGGACAGAGCGTGCCGACTGCAGCTCTCGCTCACACCAGCGAGTCCTCGGGGAGGCAGCACCTGAGAACACACAAAGAGAGTTGATCCGTCCTCTCGCAAACAGCGATGATCCAGCAGCAGCAGACAGCCAAAGAAAGTGAGTGGCGCCCGCGAAGCGGGTGTCACGAATTAAGTGTCCAAATCGCCGGTGAGTGTGTCCGTGGGCATGGCGCCTGGGGGAAGAGGAACCAGCTGGTCAGTGCAGGGATTGCTGGTCCTCGCAGTCCCCCAGGTTACGCGGGTAGTTTTTCCCTGGCCTCTAACCCTGTGGACTCCAGCTGGGAGCGCTGGACAGAGCGTGCCGACTGCAGCTCTCGCTCACACCAGCGAGTCCTCGGGGAGGCAGCACCTGAGAACACACAAAGAGAGTTGATCCGTCCTCTCGCAAACAGCGATGATCCAGCAGCAGCAGACAGCCAAAGAAAGTGAGAGCGCGCAGACACATCCGAACAGTGGGAGTGGATGGGGTGCACCAGCCTCATTGAGTATTAGCGAAACAAAGAATTACGTGTGTACAGTTGTATGTACTCTGCAATTACTAATTCCATACTGTCTTTCAGATCACTAGACTTGAGGGTTGCACTAACTCCCGGCACGTGGATGGAGACACACCGGTGGCACAAAGGTGAGCTGCGAAGATTTTCTCCAGTGTCAACACTCCCTCTCCATCTCTTCCTTTCTCTCTCTCATACTTTCTCTTTTTCTCTGTCTCATTCTTTCTTTCTCTCTTCCTTTCTCTCCCTCTCTATATCTCTCTCTTCCTCTCTCTCATACTGTTTCTCTCTTTATCTCTCTCTTCCTATCTCTCACACTGGTTCTCTCGTTGTCTTCCTCTCTGTCTCACTCTTTCCCTCTTCCTCTCTCACTCTTTCTCGCTTTCTCTTTTTCTTCCACCCTCTCACTCTTTATCTCTGTCTTCCTGTCTCTCACACTGATTCTCTCTTTCTCTCTTCTACGTATCTCACTCTTTCTCTCTTTTTCTTCCTTCCTCTCTCTCACACCGTTTCTCTTTTCCTTGTAGCTCACTTTTTCGCTCTTCCATTCTGTCACTCTTTCTTTTTCTGTCTTTCTCTCTCTCACACTATTTCTCTTTCTTGTATCTTACTATTTCTCTCTTTCTCTCTTTCTCTCTCCCTCTTTCTCTCTTTCTCTGTCTTCCTCTCCCTCACTCTTTCTCTCTTCCGCTCCCTCTCTCTCACTCTTTCTTTCTTTCTCTATCTCCTTTGCTAGATGCATGACACACCATCTTATCTTTCTTTTTGTCTCACAGGCTGTGAATCACAAATGGACCAGCGATGACAAGCCACGGCTGTACATAGTTTTATTTGTTGTTGTTTTGTTTAAATACAATGTTTTATATGTAAGTCTATACATGACTAAGATTCTTATTTGTCCAACTGCACAGGGACACTTCCAGATCCAAGAAGGTTGTTGGGGGTATGCTGGTGATGTGGGAAGAGGGTGTGTTACCTACTAATGTGGGGAGATGCAGCATGAAAGGGTTATCTCTCAGAGAAAGAACTCCGGTATGTTTTCAGAAATGCCTCGGACAGATGCTAGCTAACGAACTGAATCACATAATGGTTTTTCAATACTCATGTAGTGTGACTTATGACCAGTTCGCACCCAGGCTCGCAGAGGGACATCTGCGGCCCGTGGGCTTGACTCGCAGAGTGAAAACTACGGGCCATCCGCTCCCAAAGGAACAGCAGCATAGTAGCTCGCAAAGGTAGAGAGCTGCGAGCCAACACACTGGCTTCTAAAGGCAGAGCTGCGAAGTGGTGATGTTAGGCAGAGGGAGCGTGAAAGGGCTTTCTCACAGAGAGAGACCTGCAGTATATTTCCAATCTTGACTTCACGGATACAACTGCAGCCCCGAGAAGTCCCACCGGAAGAGCTGCGAGCCCACCACTAGTTCGCAGAGGCAGACTTGCGGGCCCAATAGGGTTGTTGGGGGTATGCTGGTGATATGGGAACAGGGTGCGTTACCTACTGATGTGGGAAGAAGCAGCGTGAAAGGGGTATCTCTCACAGACAGAGCTCCGGTATGTTTTCAGAGTTGCCTCGGACTGATGCGAGCTGATGGACTCAATCACAAAATGGCTTTTCAATGCTCATATAGTGTGGCTTATCAACAGTTCGCACCCAGTTCGCACCCAGTCTCGCAAAGGGACACCTGCGCCCCACAGCGACGTACTAGCTTGCAAATGTAGAGAGGTGTGAGCCGACGAACAGGCTTCTAAAGCCATAGCCATGACCTAGTGATATCAGGAGAGGCAGCGTGAAAGGCATATCTTACACAGATGCCAGTGTTGCCTCGCAGAGGTAAAACTGCAGACGCAATGGCTTCTACACGGAGACAGGCAAGCTAACGGAGTAAATCACAAAATGGCTGCCAACACTTCCTGCTTTCAACAGTTCACAGCCAATGAGCCTACCACTCGTGCTTGTAACCCCTCAGCCAATCACATGCCAGAATTCTCAAATTTCAATATCTTTAAAATTTTATATTTCTTAAAAACTACTGAACAGATTTACACCATTTAAACAAAAGTGTGCTTTCTGGGCCATCACCTTTCTCCCTGCCAAATATGACGTAGTTCCGTTCAGCCGTTTCACCTGTAGTCTTCTGTAAAGTTTTGTCTTGAAACTGCATGGAGAAAACACATTTTGGGACCCCCTTTTTTCTCAGCCCCTCCTACACTATTCACCCCCAAACTTTCAATATAGGACCTAATCAAAAAAAGAGAAACTTTTTGGATAGTTTCATAAAGATTCATCAAACGACACCAAAGTTATAAGCACATACAGGCCTCTAGGAGGGGGTCCGCGTAACCACCTCCCAACATAAGTAAAGCCCTGGGGCTACGCTGACCCCAGCGGGCCACCGCAACCCCTCAGCCCCCGCTATTACTCTTTAAGAAATGCCCCTGGAACATAGGCAACCCAAGGGCCTCATTAAAATGCACGACTCCAGCGTGAATTCCACAGATTTTTAAAAAAAATACTATTTTGTGCCCTGGGGGTCCTTCTGGGACCCCCTGAGCAGGCCTAAGGGGTCAGGGTGTTTCTACCCTGCACCCTTCCCTTGTTTTATACCTTTGTTTATTTGTTTTTGGGTGATACGCTTCTACCAAGCCAAAAGATGGCTGCCAACACTTCCTGGTTTGGACTACTAGCAGCCAATCACAGTGAAACGCGCGCACGCGACTTAGGCTCTGCCCAGATATTGAAACTTTTATTTTTCTAATTTCTCAGCAACTACTGAACGGATTTACACCATTTAAAAAAAAAAAGGTTGCTTTCTGACCCACGCACTACCTTCGTGCCAAATTTGGGGTAATTCCGTTCAGTAGTTTCGGCTAAAGCTTTGCACAAAGTTTCGTTTGGGAAAATTATTTTTTGACTCTTATTTTTTGAATTTCTCAAAAACTGCTGAACGGATTTACACCATCTAAAAAAAAGGTCGCTTTCGGAACCAAGCTGTACCTTTCTTCCAAATTTGGGATAATTTCATTCAGCAGTTCGGGCTGTAGCTCGTCGCAAATCTTCCTAAGGAAATTAACATGGGGAAAACGGGTTTCGGGACCCCCCTTTTTTCGCAACCGCCTGCGAGTGCACCGTTTGGACTAAGTGGCAAAGGAGCATTGATATATATATATATAGAGGTTGAAATAAATCTCCCTTACTGCAGCCTTGGGTCCGTGTCTTCTTTTGCAGGAGTCTGCTGATTTGAAGATTTGGTTTATATATATATATATATATATATGTTCACCAAAGGTGCCCAGAGCTCCAAGGACGCCACTCCACAGGGGATAGTTTCACAAAACCCTTTATTGAAACAGGTGCTGACATTTCCGACAAAGTCTTTCCCTTTCCCGACGCGTTTCAGAGCAAACGTGCTCCTTCTTCATGGGAGGAAGATTGACAGGAACTGAAAAATTTTCTGTTTTTTTGTGAAACTATCCCCTGTGGAGGTGCGTCCTTGGAGCTCTGGGCACCTTTGGTGAACATATTGACACGGCCGCCCAGCCGTGCGAGGATTGCACCGCCTGTCAACACTATGAAAAGGACATTTCTGCAGGTTTGGGTAATGTCCCGAGCCGAATTGCAGCACAGAGGATTTTGAAATTAAAACGGGTGCCGAATTTCAGAAACCCACTGGAGGGTTTTAAATGCCATAGTAAATGGAAGTAACACTTTGCGTGACAAGGGAATGGACCCCATCATGGGGAATTAAATGACTACAATTACCGGCATGCTCCACACTCGGGAGCGCATTGAAAAACAGAAAATGTTTCAGTTCCTGTCAATCTTCCTCCCATGAAGAAGGAGCACGTTTGCTCTGAAACGCGTCGGGAAAGGGAAAGACTTTGTCGGAAATGTCAGCACCTGTTTCAATAAAGGGTTTTGTGAAACTATCCCCTGTGGAGTGGCGTCCTTGGAGCTCTGGGCACCTTTGGTGAACATATTGACACGGCCGCCCAGCCGTGCGAGGATTGCACCGCCTGTCAACACTATGAAAAGGACATTTCTGCAGGTTTGGGTAATGTCCCGAGCCGAATTGCAGCACAGAGGATTTTGAAATTAAAACGGGTGCCGAATTTCAGAAACCCACTGGAGGGTTTTAAATGCCATAGTAAATGGAAGTAACACTTTGCGTGACAAGGGAATGGACCCCATCATGGGGAATTAAATGACTACAATTACCGGCATGCTCCACACTCGGGAGCGCATTGAAAAACAGAAAATGTTTCAGTTCCTGTCAATCTTCCTCCCATGAAGAAGGAGTACGTTTGCTCTGAAACGCGTCGGGAAAGGGAAAGACTTTGTCGGAAATGTCAGCACCTGTTTCAATAAAGGGTTTTGTGAAACTATCCCCTGTGGAGTGGCGTCCTTGGAGCTCTGGGCACCTTTGGTGAACATATTGACACGGCCGCCCAGCCGTGCGAGGATTGCACCGCCTGTCAACACTATGAAAAGGACATTTCTGCAGGTTTGGGTAATGTCCCGAGCCGAATTGCAGCACAGAGGATTTTGAAATTAAAACGGGTGCCGAATTTCAGAAACCCACTGGAGGGTTTTAAATGCCATAGTAAATGGAAGTAACACTTTGCGTGACAAGGGAATGGACCCCATCATGGGGAATTAAATGACTACAATTACCGGCATGCTCCACACTCGGGAGCGCATTGAAAAACAGAAAATGTTTCAGTTCCTGTCAATCTTCCTCCCATGAAGAAGGAGCACGTTTGCTCTGAAACGCGTCGGGAAAGGGAAAGACTTTGTCGGAAATGTCAGCACCTGTTTCAATAAAGGGTTTTGTGAAACTATCCCCTGTGGAGTGGCGTCCTTGGAGCTCTGGGCACCTTTGGTGAACATATTGACACGGCCGCCCAGCCGTGCGAGGATTGCACCGCCTGTCAACACTATGAAAAGGACATTTCTGCAGGTTTGGGTAATGTCCCGAGCCGAATTGCAGCACAGAGGATTTTGAAATTAAAACGGGTGACAAATTTCAGAAACCCACTGGAGGGTTTTAAATGCCATAGTAAATGGAAGTAACACTTTGCGTGACAAGGGAATGGACCCCATCATGGGGAATTAAATGACTACAATTACCGGCATGCTCCACACTCGGGAGCGCATTGAAAAACAGAAAATGTTTCAGTTCCTGTCAATCTTCCTCCCATGAAGAAGGAGCACGTTTGCTCTGAAACGCGTCGGGAAAGGGAAAGACTTTGTCGGAAATGTCAGCACCTGTTTCAATAAAGGGTTTTGTGAAACTATCCCCTGTGGAGTGGCGTCCTTGGAGCTCTGGGCACCTTTGGTGAACATATTGACACGGCCGCCCAGCCGTGCGAGGATTGCACCGCCTGTCAACACTATGAAAAGGACATTTCTGCAGGTTTGGGTAATGTCCCGAGCCGAATTGCAGCACAGAGGATTTTGAAATTAAAACGGGTGCCGAATTTCAGAAACCCACTGGAGGGTTTTAAATGCCATAGTAAATGGAAGTAACACTTTGCGTGACAAGGGAATGGACCCCATCATGGGGAATTAAATGACTACAATTACCGGCATGCTCCACACTCGGGAGCGCATTGAAAAACAGAAAATGTTTCAGTTCCTGTCAATCTTCCTCCCATGAAGAAGGAGCACGTTTGCTCTGAAACGCGTCGGTAAAGGGAAAGACTTTGTCGGAAATGTCAGCACTTGTTTCAATAAAGGGTCTTGTGAAACTATCCCCTGTGGAGTGGCGTCCTTGGAGCTCTGGGCACCTTTGGTGAACATATTGACACGGCCGCCCAGCCGTGCGAGGATTGCACCGCCTGTCAACACTATGAAAAGGACATTTCTGCAGGTTTGGGTAATGTCCCGAGCCGAATTGCAGCACAGAGGATTTTGAAATTAAAACGGGTGCCGAATTTCAGAAACCCACTGGAGGGTTTTAAATGCCATAGTAAATGGAAGTAACACTTTGCGTGACAAGGGAATGGACCCCATCATGGGGAATTAAATGACTACAATTACCGGCATGCTCCACACTCGGGAGCGCATTGAAAAACAGAAAATGTTTCAGTTCCTGTCAATCTTCCTCCCATGAAGAAGGAGCACGTTTGCTCTGAAACGCGTCGGGAAAGGGAAAGACTTTGTCGGAAATGTCAGCACCTGTTTCAATAAAGGGTTTTGTGAAACTATCCCCTGTGGAGTGGCGTCCTTGGAGCTCTGGGCACCTTTGGTGAACATATTGACACGGCCGCCCAGCCGTGCGAGGATTGCACCGCCTGTCAACACTATGAAAAGGACATTTCTGCAGGTTTGGGTAATGTCCCGAGCCGAATTGCAGCACAGAGGATTTTGAAATTAAAACGGGTGCCTAATTTCAGAAACCCACTGGAGGGTTTTAAATGCCATAGTAAATGGAAGTAACACTTTGCGTGACAAGGGAATGGACCCCATCATGGGGAATTAAATGACTACAATTACCGGCATGCTCCACACTCGGGAGCGCATTGAAAAACAGAAAATGTTTCAGTTCCTGTCAATCTTCCTCCCATGAAGAAGGAGCACGTTTGCTCTGAAACGCGTCGGGAAAGGGAAAGACTTTGTCGGAAATGTCAGCACCTGTTTCAATAAAGGGTTTTGTGAAACTATCCCCTGTGGAGTGGCGTCCTTGGAGCTCTGGGCACCTTTGGTGAACATATTGACACGGCCGCCCAGCCGTGCGAAGATTGCACCGCCTGTCAACACTATGAAAAGGACATTTCTGCAGGTTTGGGTAATGTCCCGAGCCGAATTGCAGCACAGAGGATTTTGAAATTAAAACGGGTGCCGAATTTCAGAAACCCACTGGAGGGTTTTAAATGCCATAGTAAATGGAAGTAACACTTTGCGTGACAAGGGAATGGACCCCATCATGGGGAATTAAATGACTACAATTACCGGCATGCTCCACACTCGGGAGCGCATTGAAAAACAGAAAATGTTTCAGTTCCTGTCAATCTTCCTCCCATGAAGAAGGAGCACGTTTGCTCTGAAACGCGTCGGGAAAGGGAAAGACTTTGTCGGAAATGTCAGCACCTGTTTCAATAAAGGGTTTTGTGAAACTATCCCCTGTGGAGTGGCGTCCTTGGAACTCTGGGCACCTTTGGTGAACATATTGACATGGCCGCCCAGCCGTGCGAGGTTTGCACCGCCTGTCAACACTATGAAAAGGACATTTCTGCAGGTTTGGGTAATGTCCCGAGCCGAATTGCAGCACAGAGGATTTTGAAATTAAAACGGGTGCCGAATTTCAGAAACCTACTGGAGGGTTTTAAATGCCATAGTAAATGGAAGTAACACTTTGCGTGACAAGGGAATGGACCCCATCATGGGGAATTAAATGACTACAATTACCGGCATGCTCCACACTCGGGAGCGCATTGAAAAACAGAAAATGTTTCAGTTCCTGTCAATCTTCCTCCCATGAAGAAGGAGCACGTTTGCTCTGGAACGCGTCGGGAAAGGGAAAGACTTTGTCGGAAATGTCAGCACCTGTTTCAATAAAGGGTTTTGTGAAACTATCCCCTGTGGAGTGGCGTCCTTGGAGCTCTGGGCACCTTTGGTGAACATATATATATATATATCAAACACAAATGCCCCATGCATTTAGAGAATCACACACGATGTCCTGCCCTCCGGCCTGTTTCATGCAGTCAGCTTTCAAGGTGCGCATTTGTTTGCAGCATGCCTACGCGTTTCAGGGTCACAGCCCCTTCTTCCTGGGCAGTAAGTCACCACAGCTGAAACCTGCACAATTTTTTTTCGATCTTTATTACCATGCCTGATTACATGGGTGTGTCCGTTCGACGCCCATGGCATTGTGGGGCATGCAGTTCAATGTGCAAGTGATTTGTCCTCTTTTGAGAAAGTTCAAGTGTGTTTCTCACAATTGCAGTTCATTTAAAACTCTAAGTGAGTGCGCACTTGTAGCGCTGACTAATGTGCATATCGGAACATCGTACCGCTTACAGTTCTGATGGTTCAGTTCTTACGGCTTCATCCTGCTGGGACAGACTTCACTCTCAGCTGGTGACGGTGCCTTCTCCCACGGCTGGGACCGCCGCGTGGAATAACAAACACAAATGACCCATGCATTTAGAGAATCACACACGATGTCCTGCCCTCCGGCCTTTTTCATGCAGTCAGCTTTCAAGGTGCGCATTTGTTTGCAGCATGCCTACGCGTTTCAGGGTCACAGCCCCTTCTTCCTGGGCAGTAAGTCTCCACACCTGAAACCTGCACAATTATTTTTTTTCGATCTTTATTACCTTGCCTGATTACATGGGTGTGTCCGTTCGACGCCCATGGCATTGTGGGGCATGCAGTTCAATGTGCAAGTGATTTGTCCTCTTTTGAGAAAGTTCAAGTGTGTTTCTCACAATTGCAGTTCATTTAAAACTCTAAGTGAGTGCGCACTTGTAGCGCTGACTAATGTGCATATCGGAACATTGTACCGCTTACAGTTCTGATGGTTCAGTTTGATGTTGATGTTTGATGTTTTTTTGGTTTTTATATAGCGCACATACACTCCATGGAGCATCTTAGCGCTTCTGATTTCACTGCAAAGATGAAATATCTGGAGGTAGTAGCTGAGCTTTGGATGTCCTTAGACTAGCGTCTGACATTTTGCATCAGATAATCCATAAATCCATGTTTTTAGGAGTTTTTTATAGATTTTTTCAGACGGTGATGCTCTAAGTTTAGCTGGCAGTGCATTCCAGGCCTTAGCGCCTAGGACTGCTAGGGATTTACCACCCTTGGTGGTCAGTCGAAACTTGGGTATAGTCATTAGGTTCGCAGTAGCTGATCTAAGTTCCCTATTTGGGAAATATCTGTGAAATTTGTTTGACAGATATTTGGGTCCGCACTTATGAAAGCCTCTGTATGTGATCAGAAGGACTTTGAATAGTATCCGTTTCTGGATGGGAAGCCAGTGCAACGCATTCAGAGCAGCTGATGCGGAAGATTTCCTAGGCCATCTTAAAACAAGCCGGGCCGCCGCATTTTGAATCATTTGCAGTTTGTGCAGGGTAGATTTAGCAACTCCTGCATACAAACTGTTGCAATAATCGATTCTCGATGTTATGAGAGCGATTGCAACTGTACGGCGGGCGGCCAGTGGGAGGTAATCAAAAAATTTTCAGAGGCCCTTGATTAAGTTGAAGCAGACACCGGCCACTTCTTTGGATTGCTGTTTGAAAGACAGCATATCATCAAATTTTATACCCAGGTTCCGTGTAGCCCTGATGGTATTGGGGGGGGCTTCTGCATCTGATGGCCAGCATGTGCGAGGGGAAAAGATGTTATTGTTCCCGAAGGGCAGTATCTCAGTTCTTACGGCTTCATCCTGCTGGGACAGACTTCACTCTCAGCTGGTGACGGTGCCTTCTCCCACGGCTGGGACCGCCGCGTGGAATAACAAACACAAATGCCCCATGCATTTAGAGAATCACACACGATGTCCTGCCCTCCGGCCTGTTTCATGCAGTCAGCTTTCAAGGTGCGCATTTGTTTGCAGCATGCCTACGCGTTTCAGGGTCACAGCCCCTTCTTCCTGGGCAGTAAGTCTCCACACCTGAAACCTGCACAATTTTTTTCCGATCTTTATTACCATGCCTGATTACATGGGTGTGTCCGTTCGACGCCCATGGCATTGTGGGGCATGCAGTTCAATGTGCAAGTGATTTGTCCTCTTTTGAGAAAGTTCAAGTTCAAGTGTGTCACAATTGCAGTTCATTTAAAACTCTAAGTGAGTGCGCACTTGTAGCGCTGACTAATGTGCATATCGGAACATTGTACCGCTTACAGTTCTGATGGTTCAGTTCTTACGGCTTCATCCTGCTGGGACAGACTTCACTCTCAGCTGGTGACGGTGCCTTCTCCCACGGCTGGGACCGCCGCGTGGAATAACAAACACAAATGCCCCATGCATTTAGAGAATCACACACGATGAACTGCAATTGTGAGAAACACACTTGAACTTTCTCAAAAGAGGACAAATCACTTGCACATTGAACTGCATGCCCCACAATGCCATGGGCTTCGAACGGACACACCCATGTAATCAGGCATGGTAATAAAGATCGAAAAAAAATTGTGCAGGTTTCAGGTGTGGAGACTTACTGCCCAGGAAGAAGGGGCTGTGACCCTGAAACGCGTAGGCATGCTGCAAACAAATGCGCACCTTGAAAGCTGACTGCATGAAACAGGCCGGAGGGCAGGACATCGTGTGTGATTCTCTAAATGCATGGGGCATTTGTGTTTGTTATTCCACGCGGCGGTCCCAGCCGTGGGAGAAGGCACCGTCACCTGCTGAGAGTGAAGTCTGTCCCAGCAGGATGAAGCCGTAAGAACTGAACCATCAGAACTGTAAGCGGTACGATGTTCCGATATGCACATTAGTCAGCGCTACAAGTGCGCACTCACTTAGAGTTTTAAATGAACTGCAATTGTGAGAAACACACTTGAACTTTCTCAAAAGAGGACAAATCACTTGCACATTGAACTGCATGCCCCACAATGCCATGGGTGTCGAACGGACACACCCATGTAATCCGGCATGGTAATAAAGATCGAAAAAAAATTGTGCAGGTTTCAGGTGTGGAGACTTACTGCCCAGGAAGAAGGGGCTGTGACCCTGAAACGCATAGGCATGCTGCAAACAAATGCGCACCTTGAAAGCTGACTGCATGAAACAGGCCGGAGGGCAGGACATCGTGTGTGATTCTCTAAATGCATGGGGCATTTGTGTTTGTTATTCCACGCGGCGGTCCCAGCCGTGGGAGAAGACACCGTCACCAGCTGAGAGTGAAGTCTGTCCCAGCAGGATGAAGCCGTAAGAACTGAACCATCAGAACTGTAAGCGGTACGATGTTCCGATATGCACATTAGTCAGCGCTACAAGTGCGCACTCACTTAGAGTTTTAAATGAACTGCAATTGTGAGAAACACACTTGAACTTTCTCAAAAGAGGACAAATCACTTGCACATTGAACTGCATGCCCCACAATGCCATGGGCGTCGAACGGACACACCCATGTAATCAGGCATGGTAATAAAGATCGAAAAAAAATTGTGCAGGTTTCAGGTGTGGAGACTTACTGCCCAGGAAGAAGGGGCTGTGACCCTGAAACGCGTAGGCATGCTGCAAACAAATGCGCACCTTGAAAGCTGACTGCATGAAACAGGCCGGAGGGCAGGACATCGTGTGTGATTCTCTAAATGCATGGGGCATTTGTGTTTGTTATTCCACGCGGCGGTCCCAGCCGTGGGAGAAGGCACCGTCACCAGCTGAGAGTGAAGTCTGTCCCAGCAGGATGAAGCCGTAAGAACTGAACCATCAGAACTGTAAGCGGTACGATGTTCCGATATGCACATTAGTCAGCGCTACAAGTGCGCACTCACTTAGAGTTTTAAATGAACTGCAATTGTGAGAAACACACTTGAACTTTCTCAAAAGAGGACAAATCACTTGCACATTGAACTGCATGCCCCACAATGCCATGGGCGTCGAACGGACACACCCATGTAATCAGGCATGGTAATAAAGATCGAAAAAAAATTGTGCAGGTTTTAGGTGTGGAGACTTACTGCCCAGGAAGAAGGGGCTGTGACCCTGAAACGCGTAGGCATGCTGCAAACAAATGCGCACCTTGAAAGCTGACTGCATGAAACAGGTCGGAGGGCAGGACATCGTGTGTGATTCTCTAAATGCATGGGGCATTTGTGTTTGTTATTCCACGCGGCGGTCCCAGCCGTGGGAGAAGGCACCGTCACCAGCTGAGAGTTAAGTCTGTCCCAGCAGGATGAAGCCGTAAGAACTGAACCATCAGAACTGTAAGCGGTACGATGTTCCGATATGCACATTAGTCAGCGCTACAAGTGCGCACTCACTTAGAGTTTTAAATGAACTGCAATTGTGAGAAACACACTTGAACTTTCTCAAAAGAGGACAAATCACTTGCACATTGAACTGCATGCCCCACAATGCCATGGGCGTCGAACGGACACACCCATGTAATCAGGCATGGTAATAAAGATCGGAAAAAACAAAATTGTGCAGGTTTCAGGTGTGGAGACTTACTGCCCAGGAAGAAGGGGCTGTGACCCTGAAACGCGTAGGCATGCTGCAAACAAATGCGCACCTTGAAAGCTGACTGCATGAAACAGGCCGGAGGGCAGGACATCGTGTGTGATTCTCTAAATGCATGGGGCATTTGTGTTTGTTATTCCACGCGGCGGTCCCAGCTGTGGGAGAAGGCACCGTCACCAGCTGAGAGTGAAGTCTGTCCCAGCAGGATGAAGCCGTAAGAACTGAACCATCAGAACTGTAAGCGGTACGATGTTCCGATATGCACATTAGTCAGCGCTACAAGTGCGCACTCACTTAGAGTTTTAAATGAACTGCAATTGTGAGAAACACACTTGAACTTTCTCAAAAGAGGACAAATCACTTGCACATTGAACTGCATGCCCCACAATGCCATGGGCGTCGAACGGACACACCCATGTAATCAGGCATGGTAATAAAGATCGAAAAAAAATTGTGCAGGTTTCAGGTGTGGAGACTTACTGCCCAGGAAGAAGGGGCTGTGACCCTGAAACGCGTAGGCATGCTGCAAACAAATGCGCACCTTGAAAGCTGACTGCATGAAACAGGCCGGAGGGCAGGACATCGTGTGTGATTCTCTAAATGCATGGGGCATTTGTGTTTGTTATTCCACGCGGCGGTCCCAGCCGTGGGAGAAGGCACCGTCACCAGCTGAGAGTTAAGTCTGTCCCAGCAGGATGAAGCCGTAAGAACTGAACCATCAGAACTGTAAGCGGTATGATGTTCCGATATGCACATTAGTCGGCGCTACAAGTGCGCACTCACTTAGAGTTTTAAATGAACTGCAATTGTGAGAAACACACTTGAACTTTCTCAAAAGAGGACAAATCACTTGCACATTGAACTGCATGCCCCACAATGCCATGGGCGTCGAACGGACACACCCATGTAATCAGGCATGGTAATAAAGATCGAAAAAAAATTGTGCAGGTTTCAGGTGTGGAGACTTACTGCCCAGGAAGAAGGGGCTGTGACCCTGAAACGCGTAGGCATGCTGCAAACAAATGCGCACCTTGAAAGCTGACTGCATGAAACAGGCCGGAGGGCAGGACATCGTGTGTGATTCTCTAAATGCATGGGGCATTTGTGTTTGTTATTCCACGCGGCGGTCCCAGCCGTGGGAGAAGGCACCGTCACCAGCTGAGAGTGAAGTCTGTCCCAGCAGGATGAAGCCGTAAGAACTGAACCATCAGAACTGTAAGCGGTACGATGTTCCGATATGCACATTAGTCAGCGCTACAAGTGCGCACTCACTTAGAGTTTTAAATGAACTGCAATTGTGAGAAACACACTTGAACTTTCTCAAAAGAGGACAAATCACTTGCACATTGAACTGCATGCCCCACAATGCCATGGGCGTCGAACGGACACACCCATGTAATCAGGCATGGTAATAAAGATCGGAAAAAAAATTGTGCAGGTTTCAGGTGTGGAGACTTACTGCCCAGGAAGAAGGGGCTGTGACCCTGAAACGCGTAGGCATGCTGCAAACAAATGCGTACCTTGAAAGCTGACTGCATGAAACAGGCCGGAGGGCAGGACATCGTGTGTGATTCTCTAAATGCATGGGGCATTTGTGTTTGTTATTCCACGCGGCGGTCCCAGCCGTGGGAGAAGGCACCGTCACCAGCTGAGAGTGAAGTCTGTCCCAGCAGGATGAAGCCGTAAGAACTGAACCATCAGAACTGTAAGCGGTACGATGTTCCGATATGCACATTAGTCAGCGCTACAAGTGCGCACTCACTTAGAGTTTTAAATGAACTGCAATTGTGAGAAACACACTTGAACTTTCTCAAAAGCGGACAAATCACTTGCACATTGAACTGCATGCCCCACAATGCCATGGGCGTCGAACGGACACACCCATGTAATCAGGCATGGTAATAAAGATCGAAAAAAAATTGGGCAGGTTTCAGGTGTGGAGACTTACTGCCCAGGAAGAAGGGGCTGTGACCCTGAAACGCGTAGGCATGCTGCAAACAAATGCGCACCTTGAAAGCTGACTGCATGAAACAGGCCGGAGGGCAGGACATCGTGTGTGATTCTCTAAATGCATGGGGCATTTGTGTTTGTTATTCCACGCGGCGGTCCCAGCCGTGGGAGAAGGCACCGTCACCAGCTGAGAGTTAAGTCTGTCCCAGCAGGATGAAGCCGTAAGAACTGAACCATCAGAACTGTAAGCGGTACGATGTTCCGATATGCACATTAGTCGGCGCTACAAGTGCGCACTCACTTAGAGTTTTAAATGAACTGCAATTGTGAGAAACACACTTGAACTTTCTCAAAAGAGGACAAATCACTTGCACATTGAACTGCATGCCCCACAATGCCATGGGCGTCGAACGGACACACCCATGTAATCAGGCATGGTAATAAAGATCGAAAAAAAATTGTGCAGGTTTCAGGTGTGGAGACTTACTGCCCAGGAAGAAGGGGCTGTGACCCTGAAACGCGTAGGCATGCTGCAAACAAATGCGCACCTTGAAAGCTGACTGCATGAAACAGGCCGGAGGGCAGGACATCGTGTGTGATTCTCTAAATGCATGGGGCATTTGTGTTTGTTATTCCACGCGGCGGTCCCAGCCGTGGGAGAAGGCACCGTCACCAGCTGAGAGTGAAGTCTGTCCCAGCAGGATGAAGCCGTAAGAACTGAACCATCAGAACTGTAAGCGGTACGATGTTCCGATATGCACATTAGTCAGCGCTACAAGTGCGCACTCACTTAGAGTTTTAAATGAACTGCAATTGTGAGAAACACACTTGAACTTTCTCAAAAGAGGACAAATCACTTGCACATTGAACTGCATGCCCCACAATGCCATGGGCGTCGAACGGACACACCCATGTAATCAGGCATGGTAATAAAGATCGGAAAAAAAATTGTGCAGGTTTCAGGTGTGGAGACTTACTGCCCAGGAAGAAGGGGCTGTGACCCTGAAACGCGTAGGCATGCTGCAAACAAATGCGTACCTTGAAAGCTGACTGCATGAAACAGGCCGGAGGGCAGGACATCGTGTGTGATTCTCTAGATGCATGGGGCATTTGTGTTTGTTATTCCACGCGGCGGTCCCAGCCGTGGGAGAAGGCACCGTCACCAGCTGAGAGTGAAGTCTGTCCCAGCAGGATGAAGCCGTAAGAACTGAACCATCAGAACTGTAAGCGGTACGATGTTCCGATATGCACATTAGTCAGCGCTACAAGTGCGCACTCACTTAGAGTTTTAAATGAACTGCAATTGTGGGAAACACACTTGAACTTTCTCAAAAGAGGACAAATCACTTGCACATTAAACTGCATGCCCCACAATGCCATGGGCGTCGAACGGACACACCCATGTAATCAGGCATGGTAATAAAGATCGAAAAAAAATTGTGCAGGTTTCAGGTGTGGAGACTTACTGCCCAGGAAGAAGGGGCTGTGACCCTGAAACGCGTAGGCATGCTGCAAACAAATGCGCACCTTGAAAGCTGACTGCATGAAACAGGCCGGAGGGCAGGACATCGTGTGTGATTCTCTAAATGCATGGGGCATTTGTGTTTGTGATATATATATATATATATATATTCACAGAAAAAACCATAGGTTATAGACCATATATAGTTAGGAATTAGCATTTACAAAACCTTGAAAATTCACTGAAAAAACCATAGGTTATAGACCATATATAGTTAGGAATTAGCATTTAGAAAACCTTATTTTACTCACACAAAACCATTGAAATTCCATATATAGTTAGTTGCACTAACTATATATCGCGCACCCGCAATCCACTGCTGATGATGTCACATATTACATCATTCATGACATGGTCAGTGACATCACTGATGACATCACTGATGACATCTCAAATGACATCACTGATGACAACATCCAGTGACTGTATGTTTCTGTAAAGTTAAAATATGTCTTAGATATTGAAGAATGAGTGGATGTATAAGTGTCTGGATGAAGGATTTAGTAGGTGCGTGACTGACTGTATGAGTGAGTGATTAAATGTGTCTCACTGAATGCATGGGTTAGTGACTAAACTGTCTTAATTTGTGCATCATTATGTCTGTTGTGATGTAAACTGCTGCATGTGTTGATCATTAGCTATACGAGAGGCTATATGTGTTATTAATTGGTTGCCCAAGTATTTCTATGGGAGATTGAGTTTGTGTGGGGGTGGCTGGAAGGTGTGTGACTCTGTGCATAGATGTGTGAGCAGTTTATTCACTAGGTGTATGAGTTCAAGAGTGCATGTGGAAACAGCTACATGGGCAGTTGACTGTGTGCATGAGTGTATTGATGAGTGAATGGATATCTCAATGCTACATGTCATAGTAAGTACATATGTAAAACACAGTACATGTGAGAGTTGGCATATATAAATAACTGTGCATGAGAGCCACTGAGTGAGTGGTTGTATCGATCATTGTGAACTTGTATCAGGGATTGTATAAGAGAGTAAATATGTGTTAGTATATGTTTCAATAAGTAAGGTGTGTATAACTGTATAGTTGAAGAAATGGAGGTGAGATTGTTTCTTTGCATGACTGACTGGGTGTGTGAGTAACTCCATGGATGAGTGGCAGTGTGTGAGTGTCTGTATACACTGAGTGTATCTAAGGTTATATTAGAGTCTGAAGAGGTTTATCGTATTAGCACAAGAATGATGCCAAATGAGACGTCATCAGTGATGTCATCAGTGATGTCATTTGAGATGTCATCAGTGATGTCATCAGTGATGTCACTGACCATGTCATGAATGATGTAATATGTGACATCATCAGCAGTGGATTGCGGGTGCGCGATATATAGCTAGTGCAACTAACTATATATGGAATTTCAATGGTTTTGTGTGAGTAAAATAAGGTTTTCTAAATGCTAATTCCTAACTATATATGGTCTATAACCTATGGTTTTTTCAGTGAATTTTCAAGGTTTTGTAAATGCTAATTCCTAACTATATATGGTCTATAACCTATGGTTTTTTCTGTGAATTTCATTGGTTTTTTAACAGCTAATATCTGTAGCTGTAAAATGTATTCTTCTTTAAATCCAAAAATATATTTTATATGTTTATGAATAATTTTTTTTTTAAATATTTTTTTTTCTTCGTTCCCGCTTCGCGAATCGGGAAGCTTCCCGTTAGCTGACCTTGATGCCGCGAAATAGACCGCGAGCCGGTAAACGTTTCTTTACCGCAAGTGCCGCGTTAGAAAACAACATCGTGACGCCTCCCGTCCGCATGACGTTTCACGTTGTCGCGTGATACGTCATATGACGTGCTACGTTAGCGAACTGGTACGCGAAGCGAGTCGCAAAGCGCAGGTTTCTGGAAGCAAACCGGGAGGCCCTGCAAAGCGCTTAACGTAAACACAGCAAGTCATGTGACTTGGTAATAACACTTTTCATTGGTTCATTTCACTTTTGGTTTCCTAATGATGTAAGACTAGGTCATATAATCTAAAATGAACACTTTTGATTGGTTGAGAACTCTTGTTTTTCCCAAATGATGAAAATCCCTCCTTCTTTCCTCACTCTGACTTTCATCATTGTGAGAGAAAGACCCTTTGTGATCACTGAGCAATGGCTTCTTTAGTAGCTTCAGCTGGTGCTTCCCCACCACCTCCACCACATCCAAGGAAGAGTGGACCACCTGCTCAAGTTCTAATTCAACAAGAAGAAGAAGAAGAGGAACAGGAGGACGAGCACGAAGAGAGGCAGTTTTTGCCTGAGCAGCCCAGGACGTCTCACCGGAAAGAAAACTTCATTTGGCAATTTTTTAAAATTCCCAAAGGTCAGAAAAAAGTAAATGCAAGATACGTAACTTGCCTTATATGTCAAGATAGACTGTCCAGAGGGACCGACAAAAAATACAGTTTCGGAAACTACACAATGCATCGCCATATGACTAGGTGGCATCCTAACAACTACAGTGCTGCACAGTTTCGGAACGACCTAGATAATCTCCCTATTATGGCCAGAAGATCTGTTGTACCGGAAGTAACGGGACCAGAGGGCAGGGAGATGGTGCCAAATATACAAATGAGATTTGGTGATGTAAAACACATCTGCGCATTTTGCGATGGATTCATTTCCTACGGAGAAAAAAGCATCACTCTGATCAACAGAGCTATTGACTATCATATGCAAGTTTGTCCGAAACGCCCAAAATAATAAATACTTCTTTTTTTGTTTTGTTGCTCCTGTTGAGCCCTTTACAATGAATCGTTTTCATTGCCCCCTCCAAGAAAAACCCCCAAAAATATAAAACTGTTCCGAAAAATTCAAAAACAGTAAAAAAATGTTCAGAAAAATAAAAAAAAAAGTTCTTTTCAGAACTACCTCCCCGTTATTAAAAAATTGGTACAATATTTGGAATTGTGCCAACCTCTATTTCTCTTGGTTCGCTTCCTAGTTCGCTCGCTGGTACGCGAACCGGAAGCGAACCAAAAACAGTAAGTATAAGGGAAGGAAACAGACACTTATGTTAAAAGAAACACAGCTATAAGGGAGTAAACTAGAGATACCATTACCCGTAATCCACTGCTGATGATGTCACATATTACATCATTCATGACATGCTCAGTGACATCATCAGCAGAGGATTGCGGGTTTTTTGGCAACATGCCTTATCCACGGTTTAATAACGCTGCCTTTTGCTTTATATAAGTTTTCAAATTGTATGAAATATATACCAATAGGTCGTTATGAACCTTTAGGTAGTGCTTTTCTTCATGAGGTCTGGTCGCTTCCATACACATACAGATGTTTCAAAGATGATCAAGAAGTTTATCTGAATGGAGAGGAATGCACTGAGACGCCAGATCATTCACTAATGTGTAGGCACATACAGTTACACGGTTCATGCAACAAACACCGACCAAATATGGCTTGCGTGTTGCAAGGCACGCCAGTTCCTGCTATCATCCCCACGTTCAAGTTGTTGGAAAATGGTAGTTATTTGATGCTCAATAATGAAGATTGTTCTGAGTTAATTAAAAGTATTCCTTTTATCGTAACAGTAAGTGAACGGGTTATTTGCTGCAGAAATGTTCTATTTCCTCCCACACATGAACATAGGGAGTTTTCAATCTGGCCACAAATACCAACCTTGGGACACGTTTCAACGGCATGGCAAGAATAAGAGCTCTTTTGTCTCAGAGAGAGGTGGCCTTGAGTTCGGCCCGTGAAACTTTCGTACTTCACATAGCGAACACCCATACAGAGGTGCACACCCTTTTCAATTAAGATTTGCCTTTCAATTTCAGCAACATGTTTCCGACTATCTTTAACGCATCCTCCACAAAGTCCCTGGCACACTTTTTTAAAGTTGTTACCAGTGGTCTCGTGACTTCATTTGAGAAAATCTTTGGAGTCATCCCTGCTTCCTTTCATTGTATTTTCTGCACTCTGGTTCGTAGATTGGCATTTTTACTTGCATTACCAGCGGACGCTCTTGTGCTTTTTTACATTTTTAAATATGGATGTCCCTCCTATGCAACCTCCGACCCTGCAGCTGCTGACACTGTTCCGCAATCGCATGCTAGAATATTATGGCACAATGCCGTTGGCGATATTAAGCACGGCATATGGATTATCTTTTCGGTTCTCCTACTTCACCTGTGTCCAGCCTGTATTTCACTGCCTGACCTGTGATTTCGATTGGGCCATTGATTTGTGTCTCTGCGGACCGGTTTCTCCTGACGTCGACTTTAATCAGCTGATGACTCCTATCATTACTCACGAGTTGGTTTGTCCTGGCGAAAGGATTATGGCTGTGGCATTGATGCATGGACTACTTGGTCCCTGGAATTTACTGGCGGCAGCACAGTCTTTCTTGGAACAGAGCTTTCTTGAAAACCCACCGAGCTGTCCTCTGATGGTGATAGAGGATCCGGTGCTGGGAGAGCACGTATGTTCTTTTCCGCTTTTAAATTGGATGGCTGAACTGTTTTCGGATGAAGACGGTGACTTCCTATTGGAGGCTGTTGCAGCTTATTTTGCATACACAGTTATGTCATAGACCTTTTTCATGTTTGATATGCTGAGTACTAGCATTTCATTGACAATTCATTGACTTATTTGTCAAGTTTTTATTATTTACCTTGCCTATTGGCTTAAGACTCGATAAAGTACTTGGCTGTTTTATTTTTCTTTAGCATTAAATTTTCCTAGTTTTTAATGCTTTACCTTGCGGACCGTCCACATATAAACTTGCAATCTGCTCTCATGAGATGGCACTTCTATTATCTTATTCAGTTCGTTTCCGGATCATGAGGAGGTGTCATCTAGGTCCTGGATATCTTTACACCGTGTTAAGTTAGCATGGGCTCATTACCGGTTTAAACGCCATTTTTCCTTTTTTGCAACTTCTACACACGACACTTAGTTGTTGCTTTAGCTTTCCACCTAGTAGTTCATCGTGGTTTACATGAGAATAATATGTTATTGGTCTACTATCTGCTTTACTTGTTAAACTATATCTGTACAGCGAGTGCTAAAGTTTCAAGAACAACACGATACAGAATTGTTATGAGGTCTGATCTCCACGACTTCATACTCATAACATAAGTGCAACTTCTGCCAATTCTGGGCATGAGGCGGGTTTTATATTGCTTTGCCGAACACACATACACAACAGTTGATGCGGTTCACATGAAGAGAGAGCTGGTGTATGCTGATGTGATTCCTTCAAATCTAAGACACTAAAGTATGGGCACGCCCTAAACCAACACAAAGAGACCTTCTTAGCAAATAATATAATATGTGTATTAGGGAGGGTGAGATATAAGCAGCCGCGGGCCGTGGAGGGAGTTACGATGGGGCAGGGAGGCGGGAAGGGGGAGAAGCAGGGTGGAGCCCTCTCTACCTTGCCCCTCCCCCTCCCCGCCTCCCTGCCCCACCGTAACTCCCTCCACGGCCCGCGGCTGCTTATAAGTGTTGCTAACTCTTATTCATTTACAGCATGTTAACATACTGTCACCATTCGCTTTTTATGTACTAGTAACTATGCTGGTAATTTTGCTACTGATAATATGTGTACTTGTATTCTCCACCCTGCTTCTCCCCCTCCCCGCCTCCCTGCCTCACCGTAACTCCCTCCACGGCCCGCGGCTGCTTATAAGTGTTGCTAACTCTTATTCATTTACAGCATGTTAACATACTATCACCATTCACTTTTTATGTACTAGTAACTATGCTGGTAATTTTGCTACTGATAATATGTGTACTTTTATTATCTAAGGTACTACGCCTGAGAAGACGGCATTAGTAAATAAACATTTCAAATACACATCTGTTCTTCTTAACTCCATGTTCTGGTTTCTAAGAAATCTATAACGACCGACTGTTCATGAGTTCCACGTATCCTGAGGTACTATAAGTTCATATTCTGGATTGTCTAAACATTGAGAGTTTGTT
The DNA here is from genome assembly GCF_964261635.1 of Lissotriton helveticus. NCBI lineage: Eukaryota > Metazoa > Chordata > Amphibia > Caudata > Salamandridae > Lissotriton > Lissotriton helveticus. The sequence goes on along the minus strand of NC_136071.1, from coordinate 568,977,273 downwards.
ATATCCAATGTGACACTGTACCTAGCTTGCTAAGGAGTTTTTGATTACTAACGTGAGTTTTGGGACACCCTAATTCGCCGAGGTTCCAATCCTCTGTCCACAGTTCTGTGTGAGAACAGAAACCCTGCGACAGGGGCACCCCCGACCCTTGCTGGAGCTTCATCACACTTGCGATACAACTCCAGCAATGCGCCACCTTTACGGCACAGATACATCACGCATCTGTGCTGTTTTTGCCCCATGATGCGCCGCATTGTAAATGCAGCACACCATAGGTGACGGAACAGCGGCACAAAATGACTAACACATCCCTGGTGATGCGCCAGTCATCATAAATGTATCCCTATGCTTCTTATCTTGTTAGAGATGAACCGCCATATGTATCATCAAAGTTATTTGCATTTCCTAAATAGCGAACTTTAAGGAATAAATAGCGATTCTTTACCATTCCTAGTTTGCGATGAGCTATTTGCTAATTAGCCGAATGTAGCCCAATGAAGCCCAATGTAGCCCAATGTAGCCCAAAGATGGCCGCCAGACACACAAAAAAACAAATGTAGCCCAAATATCAGCCAGATGTAGCCCAACTATAGCCCAGTGACAGAATGACCAATCAGCTTCGCAAACCTCCGTTACGCGAAGCGGAGCGCTGTTACAGATATATATCTTTTTTTGAACGTTAATTTCTCAAAATCCACTGGAGCACATATATTGAGACCTAGCAAAGGCACATCGGGCTACCAGTCCCTAATATTTTGCCAAGTTTCGTGCAAATCCATTCAGCCGTTCAATTATTATTATTATTATTTTTTTTTGCCCCGCGGGGCCCTTTTAAAACCTCCACATCAAACCTAGGGGGTCAGCGAGGATCTACTATGCCCCCTTATAGTTATTTCCCCCTTTGTTTTGACCTCCTCTTGTCTCTCGATCCTACCGAGAGACAAGATGGCGGCCGCTACGGACTGTTTGGAATGTTGACAGACGCCGGAGAACCAATCAGCTTCGCTTCACAAAGCTCCGTTGCGCGAAAAGTCCGCGAACCAGTGCGCTGCCCGGTCCGCTGTTACAGATATATATCTTTTTTTAAACGTTAATTTCTCAAAATCCACTGGAGCACATATATTGAGACCTACAAAAGGCACATCGGGCTACCAGTCCCTACAATTTTGCCAAGTTTCGTGCAAATCCATTCAGCCGTTCGGGCTAAAAGTGAGGCCAACCGCCCTATGGAAAACTCAATGTTAAAAACACGTTTTGGGACCCCCCTTTTTTCTCGGCCCCCACTGGACGAACCCCCCCCAAATTTTCAAGGGCTGCTCAGAAACAAAATGTGCCATTTTCCTGAAAATTTCAGCCAATTCCGTCCACAAACGCCAAAGTTATTAGACATAGAATTTTCAAAAAACCCATAGAGAAAAAATCCTAACTATATATACCTACTGGCGACCGCCAGTAGGTAATATATATATATATATATATATATATATATATATATATATATATATATATATATATATATATATATATATTCAAGCTCCAAAACACCAAACGCGTGAGTCACTCTAAGGGCGGGTGCTGGATAACGCGATGGTGTTCGCGTAATACATGCAGGCTCCAGTTTTCCGAAAATACAACATCTTTCTCTTTCAGGATATTATATATCGACAGTGCTCTGGTACGGCGATGGGCTCCTGCTTCGCCCCTAGCTATGCGAATTTATTCGTAGGCTGGTGGGAGGAGCAGGTAGCCTGGGCCCCTGGAAATGCCGCTTGGAATAACAAGATAGTGGCTTGGAGCAGGTACATCGATGACCTGTTCCTAGTGTGGAATGGGTCTATAGAAGAGGCTAATGAGTATATTTCAGTGCTAAACGATAATGAGTGCAACCTCAAATTCACAGGGGAAATTAACAAAGAAAAGGTTAGTTACCTGGATTTACAAGTGAGTGTGAGGAAAGGTCAGATCAGCACCCAACTTTATCGTAAACCGACTGCTGGCAACAGCGTTTTACACGCTTCAAGCAGCCATTCCCGTAAACTTATCACCAATATCCCTTACGGGGAATTTTTATGATTAAAACGCAATTGCACTTATAATGAAGATTTTGAACAAGCTGCCACAGATAGCATAGAGAGATTCCACAACAGAGGATACAGTCCTAATCTGCTTCAAGAAACTTTGAATAAAGTCAAAAAGATACCGCGCAGCACACTGTTTGAAAAGAAAAAGACTACCCCTTCCAAAGAGGTGAAATTCCGCATGATCACACCGTTTGCTGCGGATTCATTTAGAATAAAAACTTTCTTGTCAAAACATTGGCACATCCTAAAATCCGACCCAGTCGTAGGTCCAGATATTCCTGATGAGCCTTCTATTACCTTTAGGAGGGCAAGATCGCTGCGAGATGAGATGGTCCATAGTTATTTACCACCACAGGAGAAACAGTTAGGAACTCTGAAAGATGCAAAAGGTTTTTTCCCGTGCGGGAAATGTAAAGCCTGCTCGGCAAGTAAGAGAACTTTAACGTATGACGTGCCAGGTTGCAAAGGTGGCAAGAAAATCAAAAAATGTATGTCCTGTCACACAGATCACGCAGTTTACTGTCTGGTCTGCCCTTGTCCGTTGAGGTATGTGGGGAGTACCATCAATCCTGTTAAACTCCGGATACTAGAGCATATGCGGGCAATTGCCAATAAAGATTTCAGCTATCCAGTAGCACGGCATTTTGCCATCAAACATAAGAGTGACAGGAATCTTTTAAGATATTTCTGCCTAGACCAAGTGGCTGAAAACCCAAGAGGAGGGAATCGATTACAGGCCCTAAGAAGACTAGAATCTAGATTTATTATAGATCTTGAGACCATGGCACCTAAGGGACTGAATATAGGGGAAGAACTTGCTTCTCACCTGGGCTAAGTTTATGTTGGATTTCTATATGATATATGAGTAACTGTGAAAAACGGTATGTGATAATTTTGATGAAGTGACTGGGTGTAATTCTGAAGATGTATATAGTGAAAATGAGTTTTAGTGTCAGGGTGGGATATGTGACTAGTGTTTTTTCACTGGCCTGAGAACCTAGCAACCTGATGTTGGGTTGCAATTGCCGATCCACGGCAAGATTTTGCTCAGTAGAACGTTTTTTCTATTATAGCGATTTTCGCTTTAATTGTGCATTGTTTCAATGCCTTGTCTCTCAGGCACGTGTGTTTTTTGGACTCGATTGTCCATTGAAACTTTTGCCGATACACGGCGAGATTGTTTATTGAGTAAGCGCATAATGTTTTTGCGGATGTTTTAAACACAATTTGAAAGATTGAAAATTGCAGTATCTCACGTTGACAAAATGTATAGAATGTATGCGTTTTAAGATGGCGCCCTGTATATTCCTAAATGCATTAGTCCATTGTTTATGTTAATCTAAGGCATGAACATAGATAAGGGTGTCATTTATGGCGCTCTGATGTTAACACTGACGAAGGGATTTCATTCCCGAAACGCGTCTGCTTTTGTGAATAAACCGTTCTGCTAAAATATACTGCTGCTGCCCGTGTGAGTGCTGGTTTTTTCCTGTGAACCCGGCTGGGTATTTTCGGAAAACTGGAGCCTGCATATTTATATATATATATATATATGTATATATATATTCCTCAACTTTTCCCCCGAAAAGGGAAAAAATGGGTCGCACACCCAAGACAGTTTTCTTCACAAAATCAGCTTTATTTGTGTTATTTGTATTCTTTCATACTGGGGCTGACAGCGCGTTTGATCTACGTGTTTTGGTGTCTCTCCACCTTGCTCATGATCAACGGGCTGTACCGCCCAACATATTTTTAAATGTTTTCCCTCATAGTTCGTGACTATTTCCTGTCACATGATACCGCTAACAAGGAATATGGTACTTGTAGTTCTTTGTTTCTTATCAACACGAGCAGTATTTATACAAAATTACGTTCCTCTGCCTTACAATAGGTCTAATTCACGTTGAGCAGAGATGTATTTATTTAAGTTTATCCATGTGCACAATTATTGTGACATCTCTCAATGGGTTGCCATTTCTTGTTACTCAAAACTTTATTTTTCCATGAACAGTGTTCATTTGTGATTTCTTCGCCAAGTATTACTCGTGATTATTTGCTCATTATACACAATTATCAGTCCTTTGATTGTTACATTTGTAATATCTTTTTCAATTTACACGAGTATAACCTGGCTACTTTCAGCGTATTTATTTCGTGCATTTTCCGCCTTCCAATAGGCTTAATCGTCATAGCTGATAATTTTTCTCTTTCTTTTTTCACTCCATCAATTGCAAATGTCCAATTATAACTTTTTCTTCTCCAATTAGAAAAGGTTTTAGCTACTTTTGCATAACTTTATTATTTCGTGCCCATTTTCCTTTTTTGTTGATTGTGTGTTTATTTAACTTTGTTTCAACACTTCTTCCGATTATTCCCATCATATATTACAAATGAACGTATAGTTCCTCTGACTGGTTCAGGCCATGGGGATGTGGCGTTCTCAGGTTTAGGATGAATCTTGATTCTGTTTGCCTTTATTTTTTCTCCCGGTCTCCACCTCGATCTCCTTTCGGGATTGTTTGAATACCATAAAATCTCATTTTCTGCCAATCACCTTGATGAAATTGCTCCATATGTTTCGATATGGCATTGGAACGATCTTTATGGATTGTTGCCCTCATATGTTGTAAAATCCTGTTTGTTAGTTCCACCGTGGTGCTGCCCACATACATCATGGGGCACGGACATTCCACTATGTAAACTGTAAACGGTGTTTTGCAGGTAATACATTGTCTGATTTGCCACTTTTTCTTGTTAGGCAGAGTTATTTCCTTCGTTGGTTTTGCAATCTGGCACACTTTGCACGAGTGGCATTTCACAAATCCCTTCGTTTTTAATCAGTCATCATATCTCTTTTTTTGAAAATGAGTGTGTATCATATGATCCTTCAAGTTTCTAGCACGCCTGTATATTATTATTGGATGATTACCCATGATTTCTTTGGCAGTGTTATCCAGTTGCAACAATTTCCAATTTTTTCTTAGTATCTTTCCAATTTGAATACTTTCTTGGGAGATATCCGTAATCATCCTTAATTTTTTCTTATTTAGGGCCAGATGTAGGAGGCCATTTACCGACCAGTAAATGGGTATTTGTGATGTAGGGGCATCATTTTACAGATTCGGTAAATTTACTGAATCAGTGAATTTACCGAATCTGTAAAATACCGAATCGGTAATTTTACCGATTTGGTAAATCCAAGATGTAGGTAGCACTGTTTACAGTGCTACAGGCCTTCAGAATTCGGTATTTTACCACACAATCCTATTGTGTGGTAAAATACCGAATTCAGGTGTGCATGCACATCTGTGCATGCACACCTATGCCATGTGACAGACAGACATGCCCTGAGGGCATGTCTGTGTGCCACATGGCGCACATGCCTGTATTTGGGGTGCTAGAGGGTGTCAAAGTGACACCCGCTGCACCATTGCTGGAATCGGTATTTACCGAATCGGTAGATACGATTCGGTATTGCCAATTGATTCCTATGGGCTTCAATGCCCATAGGAATCAATGGGCATTACCGAATCGGTATTTACAGAATCGGTAAATACTGAATCTTAACGATTCGGTATTTACCGATTCTGAAATACCTACATCCCCCCCTCTATTTTACCACTACTTAAACACCGAATCGATAAAATTCGGTATTTAAGAAGTGGTAAAATAGAATTACCTACATCTAGCCCTTAGTATGCAAAATCTTTTCTGGAAAAAAGTCTGCTTTTTAAATTTTGGAGAAGCATTACACTGACTTTCTGTTTGAAATAAGAGAAAACATTTTCCAATAATGTCACCTGTGCCTTGTAACGGTTTGCCTCAATTAGCTTAAAGAGTATTCTTTGCTTGTGTCTCACTTTACTTTGTGCCTGTGTGTAATCTGATATATGATTAATTTAATGAAGATACACTGCTATTAAAAATATGGTAGTATATGTTTTTTGAAGACATGGTAGATTACATGTAACGTTCTGGTCATGTGCCTAAGATCACACTGATGGATGTATCAAGCTTCAGTCACAGTGTGATCTTAGGCACATGACCAGGATGTTACATGTAATGAGAAATTAATGTTATGTCTTGCTTATATATAGGTGGCCTGTTTTTGGTCTGTAGAGACAGTGAAATTATATGAGCAGAAACACACATACTGCTTGCAGAGACAGACATGGTAGATTATATGTAACATGTTGGTCAAGTGCCTAAGATCACACTGTGAGTCTAGCTTGATTTTAAATGGATGTGGGTGAATAATATGCTTACTTGATGTCTTTAAAAATATGGAAGTATATGTTTTTTAGAGACATGGTTGATTACATGTAACATCCAGATCATGTGCCTAAGATCACACTGTGAGTCAAGCTTGATTTTTAATGGATCTGGGTGAATAATGTGATTAGTTGATGATGTATTTAAAAATATGGAAGTACATGTTTTTTAAAGATATGGTAGATTACATGTAACATCCTGGTCATATGCCTAGGATCACACTGATGGGTGAATCAAGCTTCACTCACAGTGTGATCTTAGGCACATGACCAGGATGTTACATGTAAAGAGAAATTAATGTTATGTCTTGCTTATATATAGGTGGCCTGTTTTTGGCCTGTAGAGACAGTGAAATAATATGACCAGAAACACATATACTGCTTGCAGAGACAGACATGGTAGATTACATGTAACATGCTGGTCATGTGCCTAAGATCACACTGTGAGTCAAGCTTGATTTTAAAAGGATCTGGGTGAATAATGTGATTAGTTGATGTCTTTAAAAATATGGAAGTACATGTTTTTTAAAGTCATGGTAGATTACATGTAACATCGTGTACATGTGTCAAAGATCACACTGATGGATGCATCAAGCTTCACTCACAGTGTGATCTTAAGCACATGACCAGGATGTTAGATGTAATGAGTAATTAATGTTATGTCTTGCTTATATATAGGTGGACTGTTTTTGGCCTGTAGAGACAGTGAAATAATATGACCAGAAACACATATACTGCTTGCAGAGACAGACATGGTAGTTTACATGTAACATGCTGGTCATGAGTCTAAGATCACACTGTGAGTCAAGATTGATTTTAAAAGGATCTGGGTGAATGACATGCTCAGTAAAGGTCTTTAAAAATAGGGAAGTACACGTTTTTTAAAGACATGGTAGATTACATATAACATCCTGGTCATGTACCTAAAATCACACTGATGGGTTAATCAAGCTTCACTCACAGTGTGATCTTAGGCACATGACCAGGATGTTACATGTAATGAGAAATTAATGTTATGTCTTGCTTATATATAGGTGGCCTTTTTTTAGCCTGTAGAGACAGTGAAATAATATGACCAGAAACACATATACTGCTTGCAGAGACAGACATGGTAGATTACATGTAACATGCTGGTCATGTGTCTAAGATCACACTGTGAGTCAAGCTTGATTTTAAAAGGATCTGGGTGAATAATGTGGTTAGTTGATGTTTTTAAAAATATGGAATTACATGTTTTTTAAAGACATGGTAGATTACCTGTAACATCGTGTACATGTGTCAAAGATCACACTGATGGGTGCATCAAGCTTCACTCACAGTGTGATCTTAGGCACATGACCAGGATGTTATATGTAATGAGAAATTAATGTTATGTCTTGCTTATATATAGGTGGCCTGTTTTTGGCCTGTAGAGACAGTGAAATAATATGAGCAGAAACACACATACTGCTTGCAGAGACAGATGTGGTAGATTACCTGTAACATCCTGGTCATGTGCCTAAGATCACACTGTGAGTCAAGCTTGATTTTAAATGGCAGCATGACTGCGACAATTGCTCCTGTTCAAGTAGTACTACAATAGACACTGAAAGATTTATATATTTGACTTTACCAGACTGCAAATCAGTGTCATTTAATAATCTAGTTAGACAAGCAAATCAAAGCATGGTCTGTACTCAATGTAAATCTGCAATGCTATCAACATTATTTATACAAAGATATGGACAGTATGTAATTTTAATGTTCCAACGATGTAGACCTGATGGAACTAAATTGACAACATTAATTAAAAATTTTGTGGCTTCTCAATTATCAATTTCAGGAGGAACCTTTACAACTGCAGCAAATATTTACCATGATGGTCCTTTAACAACATCAGGACATTACACAGCCTATTTAAAATGCCAAAAGGATGGAATCACTGTAATGATACTCAATTGACTTTCAAACGTTTGCCTTCTGACTTACAAAATTCTTACCTAGTGTTCTTACAACCAAAATTTTAGGAAAGGTAATTGGCCTATGAAGATTGCAGCAGTTAATATAACTTAGTTTGCAGTTCAAAATTACTTTCTGAATGAGAGCGATGAAGATAAATAAAAACATGTAGTTCTCATAGAGATAGTATATGTATTTCAGATAGTGTGTGCTGTGAGTATTATAGAATTTTTTTATAAAAAGTAAGCTAGAGGTGGAAATAAAACTCTTGTTTCATAATGTAAAATATGTTGGAGCTTTTCTTTCAGAAACTTGGGTAAATGAGACATTAAGAATACTCTGGATTAATTTTCAAAGAAAAGGACTTTCCATATACTATTTGGCCTCGTGGAAAAGTGGATGTATCAAAAGTGAGTTTAGATATGTTTTTTCTAAATTTTACATTATTTATTAAATGATTGTATGGGTTTTTTAAACACAATCATTTTGATTGTGTTTTTTTTGCCCGCTGTTATATGATGAGTACTATTGAAGTCACTGTTTTAAGTGAAATTCAATATATTCTGAGAACAGCAAAAATAAACCATGTAACATGTTGTTGAAATTATTTTGTATTTTCTATTATTAAATATATATTATTTTCCCATTCTCTTATGCTCACTCACCTATTTCCACCCTCTATCACTCCTCTTAACTCACCCTCACTTGCCTTTTTTCACTCTCCCTCACCTCCCTTCCCTTCCCTTATTCCACTTTCCTCACTTATTCTCATTATCCACTCCTTCACGGCCCTTTCCTTCTCTCCCATCCACCACTTCCCAGCTGTCAGTCACTCTACTTCACTCCCCTTCCCCTTGTTTCCTTTCTTTGTTCCCTTAATAATTCTCCTTTTCTCACTCACCTTATTACACTTCACTCACTCCTTCTCTCACTTCCTCTGTCCTCTCACATCCTCACTCCCTTTCCCTCATTCCCTCTCTCTTAGCTTCAGTCTCTCGATCCTCTCACTCTCTCACTCCTCTTCCATCACGCTTACTCCCTAAAACTCACGTACACTCCCTTACTTACCTTTCTTTGCTCTCTCACTCAGTTCCTTTCTGTCACTCTTTCCTTCACTACCTCTATGTTCTCACTCCTTCACTTCCCTTGTCTCAAGCTCACTTGCTTTTATCCTCTCTTTATTTTCCCTTTTTCATCAACCTCACTGCCCTTCACTCACCCTCCCTCACCCTTGTTCCCTTACTCGAGTTTCTTCAGTTATCCTCATTCATCATCTTTAACTACCCTTCTTCTTTCTCTTGTCACGCACTCACCTTTTCCCAGTCCCTTTTTTTCACTTTTCTTCCCTTTCTTCCCTTCCTTTGCTCCCTCAGTCATTATCCTTCCTTTACTCACCTTACTGCCGTTTACTCACGCTTTCTCTGACTCACCTCTGTTTTCTCATATTCTCACTTGTCTTCCCTCACTCCCTCTCTGTTACCTTCACTCCCATTGTCTCCTCACTGTCTTACAACCCTACATTCACCCTCACTCACCTTCCATGCCTCATTGCCATTAATCCACCATTATTCACTCCTGCTTCTCTGTCACTCACTCCCCTTTCTTTACTCCCCTTTCTGCCTTTAGCTTTCCTAATGCACATTCCTTTAGGATCTTACTCACCTTCAGTTCATTTCTCTCTCCTGCTCTTGTTCACTGTCACTGAATGAATCCATGTCATTATCCTTTTAGTAATTTGCTCTCTCTCTATTTCCTTTTAACTCTCTCTGACCTTCACCATTCCTTTGTTTTTCTTTCTGAGTCCTTCACTTCTACGTTATCTCTTACTAACCTTTTATGACTTTTAATCTCCTGTATTGTAAAATATATACTATAAATATTCTAACTTATTTTTTTTGTCTTTCACAGACATAAATCTTAATGAAAATATGTAATTTAGTTTACATTACTTATAAGGTAAGTTTGATGTACAAAATGTACTTTCCCTATACTCTTTTCCTTAACCTCACTACTCTTCTCTGATGCTCCCACACCTTGTTACCTTATTGCGCTTGCCTCACTTATTCAAAATCCCCACGTTTACTCCCCTTTTCCTCACTCCTCTCTCACACTCACCTTCTTTCAGACCTTCTTCTTTACTTTTCTTCCACTCTCTTCTCTTGCTTCATTCCTTTACTCTTTTCCCTTCCCTTACTCTCCTTACTCCACTTCACTAACTCCTTCTCTTACTCCCTCTGTCCTCTTACTTGCACACTCCCCTCTTCCTGAATGAACTCATCCGAGTCCTCACTGCTGTTGGGTGTTCTAGCAACCATTCTTTTCACAAAAAGGTAGAACAGTAAAGAACAGGTCTTGCTGTCTCCAAAGTGAAAGAAGAAGTGAGGGAAATGGGTGGGGTTTTCATTATTTGTAAAAAAAACTGTTAACAACCAATGAAAAGAGTTATTTTAAGGTCACATGACTTGACGCGCTTACGCTGCGCGCACCGGAGAGCTTCCGGGGGCGCTTACGCAGCACAAACGTAGGCGCTTCTGGGGGCACTTACGGGCGCACCTAAATTACGTTTTGCTAGCTTTTCGGAAATGTAAAATCATTTAAATTCGGAAAATCAAAAATACTACTTTTATAAGTATGGTACTGAATATCTTGCATTATTATTTAGTTTAAATACATATTTTTTTTTACACACGCGGTAATAGCGCTCTCGGTACACTCTCGGGTGAGCTTACCAGTGCGCGCACCCTGAGCGCTCCAAGACAAAATGATAAAAAAAGAAAAAAAACATGAAAAATACATTGAAAAAATAATTTTCGAAAAAAATAATAATAATAATTAATACAAGGGCGGGGACTTTAAAAAACTTTAATCGTGTAGTTTGAAAAAAGACTGTTGCCTTTCTTCAGTTTAGACCAGCAGCCCATGACTAAGTGCTCACGCACGAAACGCGTCGGGCTGGTTATTTGCATGCGAGGCAGCGCTCTGTTCTTCTGTCACGGCAATACCTTCAATAAAGATGTTTTAGCCACTACTTACCTGCTGTGGGCCCCTTCTTCAACAGGCAACCTTGTGTTTGGATGTTTAGCGGCCGGCCTGAGTCGCAGAAGGAGCCCCGCTGGTTTCCAGTCCAGCGGCAACGTCAAGCTACGAGGTCGCTTATGGAGCAGGAGCTAAGTTGAAGGTGAAAACGATGCTGTGCGAAGTCTCTGAATTGCACCGCAACCCACTTGGGAACAATTTGATCATACTCACTGCAGGACGGCATGGCGACCCACTGGGGCAATACTCATTCACCACAAGTACCACAATGCTCCGCGAAGGGGCAACGCCCACAAGGGTGGGGACTTTAAAAAACTTTAATCGTGGAGTTTGAAAAAAGACTGTTGCCTTTCTTCAGTTTAGACCAGCAGCCCATGACTAAGTGCTCACGCACGAAACGCGTCGGGCTGGTTATTTGCATGCGAGGCAGCGCTCTGTTCTTCTGTTACGGCAAAACCTTCAATAAAGATGTGTTAGCCACTACTTACCTGCTGTGGGCCCCTTCTTCAACAGGCAACCTTGTGTTTGGAAGTTTAGCGGCCGGCCTGAGTCGCAGAAGGAGCCCCGCTGGTTTCCAGTCCAGCGGCAACGTCAAGCTACGAGGTCGCTTATGGAGCAGGAGCTAAGTTGAAGGTGAAAACGATGCTGTGCGAAGTCTCTGAATTGCACCGCAACCCACTTGGGAACAATTTGATCATACTCACTGCAGGACGGCATGGCGACCCACTGGGGCAATACTCATTCACCACAAGTACCACAATGCTCCGCGAAGGGGCAACGCCCACAAGGGCGGGGACTTTAAAAAACTTTAATCGTGGAGTTTGAAAAAAGACTGTTGCCTTTCTTCAGTTTAGACCAGCAGCCCATGACTAAGTGCTCACGCACGAAACGCGTCGGGCTGGTTATTTGCATGCGAGGCAGCTCTCTGTTCTTCTGTCACGGCAAAACCTTCAATAAAGATGTTTTAGCCACTACTTACCTGCTGTGGGCCCCTTCTTCAACAGGCAACCTTGTGTTTGGATGTTTAGCGGCCGGCCTGAGTCGCAGAAGGAGCCCCGCTGGTTTCCAGTCCAGCGGCAACGTCAAGCTACGAGGTCGCTTATGGAGCAGGAGCTAAGTTGAAGGTGAAAACGATGCTGTGCGAAGTCTCTGAATTGCACCGCAACCCACTTGGGAACAATTTGATCATACTCACTGCAGGACGGCATGGCGACCCACTGGGGCAATACTCATTCACCACAAGTACCACAATGCTCCGCGAAGGGGCAACGCCCACAAGGGCGGGGACTTTAAAAAACTTTAATCGTGGAGTTTGAAAAAAGACTGTTGCCTTTCTTCAGTTTAGACCAGCAGCCCATGACTAAGTGCTCACGCACGAAACGCGTCGGGCTGGTTATTTGCATGCGAGGCAGCGCTCTGTTCTTCTGTCACGGCAAAACCTTCAATAAAGATGTTTTAGCCACTACTTACTTGCTGTGGGCCCCTTCTTCAACAGGCAACCTTGTGTTTGGATGTTTAGCGGCCGGCCTGAGTCGCAGAAGGAGCCCCGCTGGTTTCCAGTCCAGCGGCAACGTCAAGCTACGAGGTCGCTTATGGAGCAGGAGCTAAGTTGAAGGTGAAAACGATGCTGTGCGAAGTCTCTGAATTGCACCGCAACCCACTTGGGAACAATTTGATCATACTCACTGCAGGACGGCATGGCGACCCACTGGGGCAATACTCATTCACCACAAGTACCACAATGCTCCGCGAAGGGGCAACGCCCACAAGGGCGGGGACTTTAAAAAACTTTAATCGTGGAGTTTGAAAAAAGACTGTTGCCTTTCTTCAGTTTAGACCAGCAGCCCATGACTAAGTGCTCACGCACGAAACACGCCGGGCTGGTTATTTACATGCGAGGCAGCGCTCTGTTCTTCTGTCACGGCAAAACCTTCAATAAAGATGTTTTAGCCACTACTTACCTGCTGTGGGCCCCTTCTTCAACAGGCAACCTTGTGTTTGGATATATATATATATATATATATATATATATATATATATATATATATATATATATATATATATATATATATATATATATATATATATATATATATATATATATATATATATATATATATATATATATTCACTGAAAAAACCATAGGTTATACACCATATATAGTTAGGAATTAGCATTTAAAAAACCTTATTTTACTCACACAAAACCAATGAAATTCCATATATAGTTAGTTGTACTAACTATATATCACGCACCCGCAATCCACTGCTGATGATGTCACATATTACATCATTCATGACATGGTCAGTGACATCACTGATGACATCACTGATGACATCTCAAATGACATCACTGATGACATCTCAAATGACATCACTGATGACATCACTGATGACATCTCAAATGACATCACTGATGACATCACTGATGACAACATCCAGTGACTGTATTTTTCTGTAAAGTTAAAATATGTCTTACATATTTAAGAATGAGTGGATGTATAAGTGTCTGGATGAAGGATTTAGTAGGTGCATGACTGACTGTATGAGTGAATGGTTAAATGTGTCTCACTGAGTGCATGGGTTAGTGACTAAACTGTCTTAATTTGTGCATCATTATGTCTGTTGTTCTGTAAACTGCTGCATGTGTTGATCAGTAGCTATATGAGTAACTATATGGGTTATTGATTGGTTGCCCAAGCATTTGTATGGGATACTGAGTGTGTGTGTGGGTGGCTGGGAGGTGTATGACTCTGTGCATAGATGTATGGGTTCAAAAGTGCATGTGGATACAGCTGTATGGGCGGTTGACTGTGTGCATGACTGTATTGGTGAGTGAATAGATATCTCAGTGCTACATGTCAAAGTAAGTACATATGTAAAATACAGTACATGTGAGAGTTGACATATATAAATAACTGTGCATAAGAGCCAGTGAATGTGTGAGTGGCTGTATGGATCATTGTGCTCTTGTATCCAGGATTGTATAAGTGAGTAAATATGTTTTAGTATATGTTTGAATAAGTAAGGTGTGTATAACTGTATAGTTGTGAAAATGGAGCTGTGATTGATTCTTTGCATGACTGACTAGGTGTGTAAGTAACTCCATGGATGAGTGACAGTCTGTGAGTGTCTGTTTACACTGAGTGTATCTAAGGTTATATTAGAGTCTGAAGATGTTCATCGTATTATCACATGAATGATGTCATCAGTGATGTGATCAGTAATGTCAAATGAGATTTTATCAGTGATGTCATCAGTGATGTCATTTGAGATGTCATCAGTGATGTCATCAGTGATGTCATTTGAGATGTCATCAGTGATGTCATCAGTGATGTCACTGACCATGTCATGAATGATGTAATATGTGACATCATCAGCAGTGGATTGCGGGTGCGTGATATATAGTTAGTACAACTAACTATATATGGAATTTCATTGGTTTTGTGTGAGTAAAATAAGGTTTTTTAAATGCTAATTCCTAACTATATATGGTGTATAACCTATGGTTTTTTCAGTGAATTTTCAAGGTTTTGTAAATGCTAATTCCTAACTATATATGGTCTATAACCTATGGTTTTTTCAGTGAATTTCATTGGTTTTTTAACAGCTAATATCAAAACCTTTACAATGTATTCTTCTTTAAATAGAAAAATATTTTTTACATGTTTTTAATACAATTTTTTTTTATTATTTTTTTTGTTTCGCTCCCGGTACGCGAACCGGTTAGCTTCCCGTTAGCTCAATCCGGAGGCGCGACCCGGTCCGCGAACCGGTAAACGTTCCGTTTGCGCACCTCTCGCGTTAGAAAACAACATCGTGACGCGTCGCGTCAGCATGACGTTTCGCGTTCTCGCGTAATACGTCATATTACGTGCTACGTTAGCGTACCCGGAAGCGCAACGGTACGCGAACAGGAAGCGATCCGCGGCGCGGCGCCGACCGCGTAACGTAAACACAGCAGGTCATGTGACTCGGTAATAACACTTTTCATTGGTTCATTTCACTTTTGGTTTCCTAATGATGTAATACTAGGTCATGTGATCTAAAATGAACACTTTTCATTGGTTTACAACTTTTGCTTTTCCCAAATGATGAAAATCCCTCCTTCTTTCCTCACTCTGACTTTCATCTTGGTGAGAGAAAGACACTTTATTTACACTTTGACATGGCTTCAGTAGTAGCTTCAGCTGGTTCTAACCCACCACCTCCACCAAATCCAAGAAAGAGAGGACCACCTGCTGAAGTAATTTTGCAAGAAGAGGAAGAACAGGAAGAGGAGGAAGAGGAGGAAGAGCCAAGGTTTTTGCCAGAGGAGCCCAGGAGGTACAATCGAAAGGAGAATTACATTTGGCAATTCTATAGAATTCCTGAGGGGCAAAAAAAAGTGAATGCACGCTACGTGTTTTGCCGTATATGCGGTGATAGATTGTCAAGGGGAACTGAAAAAAAATACAGTTACGGCAATCACACTATGCATCGGCATATGAGTAGGTGGCACCCAAATAATTATAGTGCTGCCCAGCTACGTGATGAGCAACAAAATCCCCTCCCAATGGCAAGAAGATCGGTTGTTCCAGAGGTGTCGGGACCAGAGGCGAGGGAGATGATCCCAAACATCCAAATGTTGTTTGGGCACGTCAAGCAAGTGTGCGTGCACTGTGGCGATTTCATCTGCTACAGGGAAAGTAGCATCATTTTGATTATGAGAGCTATTCAAAATCATGTTAATGTTTGTCCGAGACGCCCCAAAGAATAAATTCTTTTTTTTTTGTTGCTCCTGTTGAGCCCTTTACAATGGATCGTTTTTGTTTCCCCCCCCAAAAAAAACCCAAAAAAATTTAAAAACGTTCAGAAAATACAAAAAAGTAAAAAAATGTTCAAAAAATACTAAAAAAAATATAAAACAACAAAAACATTAAAAAAAAAAGTTCTTTTCAGAACTACCTCCCCATTATAAAAAAATTGGTAGAATATTTGGAACTCTGCCAACCTCTATTTCTCTTAGTTCGCTCCCCGGAGCGCTACCCGGTACGCGTACCGGAAGCTAACCAAAAAAAATATTTAAAAAAAAAAAGAACAGTAAGTATAAGGTAAGCAAACAGACAGTTATGTGAAAAGAAAGACAGCTCTAGGGAGTAAACAAGAGATACTGTTACCT
This sequence comes from Lissotriton helveticus, assembly GCF_964261635.1. Classification (NCBI taxonomy): domain Eukaryota; kingdom Metazoa; phylum Chordata; class Amphibia; order Caudata; family Salamandridae; genus Lissotriton; species Lissotriton helveticus. Next base: position 568,960,786 of record NC_136071.1, on the reverse strand, counting down.
ACAATCCACTGCTGATGATGTCACATATTACATCATTCATGACATGGTCAGTAACATCAACAGCAGTGGATTGCGGGTAACAGTATCCTTAGTTTACTCCCTATAGCTGTCTTTCTTTTAACATTACTGTCAGTTTCCTTCCCTTATAGTTACTGTTCTTTTTTTAAAAAAATTTTTTTGATCAGTCATAAACAGTGACATTAATAGAAACAGAGAGAATGAACAAGAGTGAAGAACTATGGTCCTCCTCAGCCACCCTCAGAAAACCAAGGGGGTCAAGATACATCTACCGTGCCCCCTTCTACCCATTCTGAACATTATTTGCCCTCCATCTTGTATCTTGATTCGACCGAAACACAAAATGGTGGACTCCCGTAACGCTGCTGGTTTGCGAACCGGGCCACTTCCCGGGAAGCGGTCCAAAAAAAAAGGTGGGAAAGTAATTCACAGACACTAAGAGTAATAGAGACGGAGTGAGTGAACAAGACTGAGGAACTATGAGAACAGAGGGACTGAGAAAAAGAGTGGAAGGATTGAGTAAGTAGGTAATAGAGAAAGGAATGAGGAAAGTAGCAAAGGCAGGAAACTGAGGGTTAAAGAAGTGAAGCAGTGGATCTAATAGTAGGTGAATGTGATAGAAATGTAACGAAAAGAGTACAACTATTTACCTTATAATTGCCGTTAAATTAATCACTTTTTATTTTTATACTTTCAATCTGTGAAAGAGAGAACCAACATTTGAAAAATATTAAAACATGTATTTAAAAATTACAAAAGACAAGGGAAAAGATTGAAGGACAAATAGTTTTTCAACAACTTTGACACTGACAGAAGCTTCTGCTTCTCCAGGTCCCCTACACAGTCCTAAAGATATACATTTTAAACTAACAGTATCTTGATGCAGATGAAGTGAGGCCTATCTTAAAACATGGTGCATCTTTTGCATTGCTCTTGTTTCAGAAAAGTGTCGCTTCAGGATGCCAATAACATGTCTCCTATCCAGAGATTTGTTTGAGGTGAGGCCTACTCAGAGTTCAAGATGAGATTTACACTTGTTGAAGTGTACAGAGGAGATAATATCTGTGAAAGTCTACCAATGAAGTGAGTCATGTCCACTGCACTCTTCAACAAAGTAGAAACCTCCTATGTTTCCCTGGACAGACCTAAACTTGATCTGCACAATGTGATTCATAATGATAGGAAACACAGGTGATGTAATTCAAATATGTGCAATTTATTTTGCTCATTTCACAATCACATCACTTGTGTTTCCTTTGCTTAGGTATCTCATTGTGCAGATGTAGTCCAGCATATGAAAGAATACGTAGAAGTGCAGCACTGCATGCAACAACTTTGACACTTACAGAAGCCTCACCTTCTCCATGCGTCCTACACAGTTCTACATATACATCATAAATGCAAACAGTACCGAATTAATTATACATGTTAAATGGTTTATTTTTGCTGTTCTCAGAATGTATCAAAATTCACTAAAAACAGTGACTTGAAGGTATTCATCATGTAACAGCGGGGAAAAAAAAACACAATCAAAATGATTGTGTTTAAAAAACCCATACAACATCAGAAATCAAAATTCAGAACTCCTTAAAGTTAACTTACTTTCCATGACGTCCAAGGATGTCCTATGAACAGCTTACACTCTTTTGTGCTGTTATTACTTTCAGCCCGCCACTTTCTGAAAGAAAACCTCCATCGTTTTTAAAAACACGTTACATGCAATAAATGACTTCTTGCTCTCTACCACTATTTTCCACAAGGCCAAATCTAGTCAGAGCCATTTATAACTCTTGGATTTCTTGTAAGCCAATCCCATCATTTGGCATTTCCGCAACTTTCAGAATTAAAATGTTGAAGATCATTTTCACAATCCTGGAATAGTAATATCTTCCCCTTCTTGCTCAGTCATGTTCTACATTTCCTATGACACTGATACTGCTTAATATGAAGCAGACTTACACTACCTCTATGACTACAACAATATTTAATTCTCTACATCACTTTTAATCACAAAGCAATGTAAAAAAGTAGACAGCATTGCAGACTTACATTCCCTCTACTCCATGTTTTGATTGGCTGCTTCAATTAGCTTATAAAAAGAAATAGTTTTTCTGAACTCATTCAAAGTGCACATATATCGCCATGATGTCCAGTCCTATGATTAGAAGTTATGTCTCTGAACTACACTTATCCTCAAGGCCAAATTGTGTAGGAGCCATTAGAACTTCTTGAAATTCCACAGAGCACATCCCGAGATTATTTCCCTAAAATTTTGGTTTTAAAAACACCAGGTAAGAGTTTTTAAGGTCATACGGCAATTTTTTTTTGAAAATTAAAACAGAATCATTGCAGAATGACCAGCCATTTCTAGACTTTAAATAAGCTGTGTAATGTCCTGATGATATTGAAGGGCCGTCATGATATATAATTGCTGTAGTTACAAAAGTCCTTCCTGATATTGACAACTGCGAAGCTACAAAATTTTTTATTAAAGTTGTCAATTTTGTTCCATCAGGCCTACATCGTTGGAACATTAAAATGACGTACTGGCCATATGTTCATATAAATAATGTGGACATCATTTCAGATTTACATTGGCTACACTCCATGTTGTGATTAGCAGCTTTTACTAGCTTATTAAAGGAGACTGATTTACTGTCTGGCAAAGTTAAATATATAAATCTTTCTGAGTCTACACTAGTAGTACTTGATATCATACAGTTCTCGCAGTCATGCTGCCATTGATAAGAAAGCCCAAACAGCTGATCTACATCTACACCTTCAGCATGTAATACATCAAGCATATACATTAAAAACTCCTGACAATCTTGCTGAATATTTTGAGAGAATTGTGTTTGGCCTGAACATCTGTCTAACAGATTTCGAATTTCAGACACACTTTCTATGTTTCTTCTATCAGTGGTACATTTCTCTAACACAGAATTTAACAAACCGCAAAATCTTTGATCAGAATTGACCACAATCTCTTCTTTTACATTTTTTAGAGAAAACAAAACATTAATTACTACATTAGCATAGCAGTTGACACCAGAACTGTTTTCAAACTGAAAACCAACAACATCTTCAACAGAATCCTTTTTGTTTCTGCTTGTAATTTTAGGTTCATTCACTTTTTGTCTTTTTGCTATAACCTCCCCAGTATTGTTCTCATTTCTTCGTTTCCGGCCTACCAGACGTTTCTCAAACAAAGGAAACTGAGGCAAATGTGGCGCATACTCTCTTCTTAACCTATTGTATTCCTTAACACAATCTAGATCTGCACAAATGTTTGTGACATCACACTCAATCAAGTACAATCCCGATAAAGTTCTAACTCGTGACAATGCCACATATGCCATACCCTCCTTGAACACAGAACTGCCAATATTCACCAATGCACTTTCTACACTTAAACCTTGCGATTTATGGATTGTCACCGCATATGCCAAGCAAACAGGAAACTGCTTACGGCGAACATATAAGTCTTTTACAAGCAAAAATCTATCAGAACAACGAGCAATTAGCTGTACTTCCTCAATGCCATCAAATTTAATTTTTAAAAATTCAATTCCATCTCTATTTCTGTATTTCACAAAATCAACAACATTACCCATTGATCCATTTACCAGACCTCTTTCAACATGTAAATTCCTTCTTAAAATCATACGGCAGTTCAAGCACACATTCAGAGTCTTTTCAAAACCTGCAGTTTTAGATATACTCTTCTCTAATGAATCCAATTTTGTTTTCAGATTCTCAGACAAAATAATTGTTGATCCCATATGCTCTACTCTATCAATAGCTTCCAGTTTCACAATCTCTTGCTTTTCTAAATGCAACATTTTGTTGTTAAATTTGGCACATTCTGCAAGAGTTGGCATCAAACATATTCCAGATTTCTTTTCAGTAATTTTCTGAAAAATATTCTCAGGCACAACATCTTGTTCTGGATATAAATTTGACAGTAATCGTGCATGTAAAGCTTCTTTCCCATGCTCGGTCACTTTTCCAATTCTAACATCTTGTAGAATAGTCTTGTAAACTTCATCCTTCACCTGACGCATATTTTCATGCAGTTCAGCATAATTGAAGTTTAACCATATATTGACGTTGCCAATGCTGCCTAGGCACTTCCTGGTATCTTCATGCGTGAGCATTTTGAACACAGGTTGCCCTTTCACTGGTGTCAGCTGCAAAAGATCTCCGAAAACAATGATGTGTTTGCCACCAAATAACACATCATACTCTGTTTTGAGAACTTCTTGCATCCTCAAATGCACAAAGGCAAGCATGACATTGGAAACCATGCTTACTTCGTCAATGATAAGAAGTTTCATTTTCCTCAAGATTCTTGAAACTTCAAAACAAGCATCTCCAGATAGCTTGTGATATTCTAATTTGTTGTCATGCTCCACTGGCAGCATCAGTAAACGATGTAAAGTAATCCCTTTAATATTATGTGCTGCCAGTCCAGTTGGAGCAGTGACAACACAAGACAGCGATGACTCTGTCCTTTCCTGCAAATAGCATGAAATTGCTTTAATGAGGAAACTTTTTCCAGTTCCCGCTTCTCCACTCACGTACAGTCGGACAGGCTTCAACGACGTACATGAGCACTCTTTCTTATCATGACTTAATCCATGATCAATTTGCATGGTAACTTCGTCATATATTTTCCTCTGCTCAACGTTGAGTTGCCTTTCCAACTCTTCTAAGTTAACCGCATCCTCTTGAGCATGTGCCATGGCTCTTTCCACTTCATTCATAGCAGTGGCAGCTTCATTTTCGATAAGAGGTCCTCCTAGTGGATCCTGACTCAATGAAGCAGAACTCTGACTGTCCTGAGAACTGTCTCTGGCAATCTCGGCTGCAATCGTTGCTTCCTGCTCAATTTCCGCATTCAACATTTCTACATATTTGGGAAAAGCAGGACATTCTATGGTCTCCTTGGCGGCATTGAAAGAGTCTTCGTAACAGAGGAAATCTCCAAGCAGTTCCTCTTCTGCACGCCAAGGCTTGAAAAGTTGCAAAAGTGCTAAATAGAAAAACTCCTTTTTTTCAGGAGATTCGCCACTCAATTTTCGATGGTTTACCAAGTGGCATTTTCTTTGCTTGACCAGACATCCCTCACTTCCTATTACAGCATACACTCCTTTCTCAGTATCTTCTTTGATGTTCCTCTTGAATATGTAATTTTGCAGAACCTCATACAGACAAACATTCTCGAGGTGACTGCTTCGATTTGGATAATATGTATCCAACATGTTTGTCTTCAAAATGTCGGTACTGTTTGGCTCCTTTTCCGCCAAATACTCAATTTCCCGCACAGGTTTGAGAACTCGATTACGCGTTGCAGCAAGACCAAGACTCGCCCAAACGATACTCCTGGACTTGGCATAGAGACTTGCTGAAGACAACCGGTCAGAACATTCGTACGCTCCGATTTCTCGATGCGACAACATTTTCAGACTGAAACTGTACAACTTCTTGCTGAGGCTCTTTTCATGGGAAATGTCCTCCCACATATCCTTCAATTCTTTCTTCTTTTTTTTGGTGATGTAAGACGTCACATACCGAGCCACAGCCATACAGTTATCAGCCACAAACTGTATATCCATGTTAGCATTCCACATGGACAAAATCACCGGGTTGTAGTCGTTGATGTACTTGGACTCTTCGTTCCTCTTCAAATTGTATGTGTTTTTAGGTGATTTCTTCATCACATTATGTCGCAGCGAAGACATCAAACTGTTTACTCTTCCTTTAGAAATCACCGGTCGTGGAAAGCCGAAACGACATTTGGTGTAGAACTTGTCTTTGTTTCGGAATTTACGACGGCAGTACTTTCCACATCGCAGAACTTTTTCTCTTAGGCTTTTCTTCTCCTTTGCGTTTGGAACATTGCCATGTTGAAAGTGACCCAAAAAAATTGCAAACGTTTTAAAATAACACATTCATGTGTCTTAAGGACATTTTAAGTCATTTCCCCATGGACAATGTTTTCTAAGTGGCGCAAAAGAGGTATACACCTATCATAAATCTGTCCCTAGCATTTTAAATGATTAATACAGGATAAAAATAAGATGTAGCCTATCCAGAGGTTTGTTTAAAGTGAGGCCTACTCAGGATTGCAGATTAAAGTTACGCTTGATGAAGAATACAGAGGAGATAATACATGTAAAGCTCTACCAATGAAGTAAGTGATGTCTACTTCATTGCGCCAGTCACCATAAATGAATCCATAAGCTTCTTATCTTGTTAGACATCAACCGCCATATGTATCATATAACTATTTTGCATTTCCAAAAAAGCAAATTTTAAGGAATAATTAGCGATTCTTTACCATTCCTAATTTGCGATGAGAAAATTGCTAATTGCTATTTTACCCATTCATTTCCATGGGCTAGGAGGCTCCTATAAATAAAGGTGCAATTTGCGATTAACAATTTGCTCATCACAAATTAGGAATTTATTCCAAAGGTGCAGGGGTGTCTCAAGAACACCCTGCTGCAACCCTAAAAAAGAAATTTGGGGGCATATGGCGCACATAAATTTTAACAACATTCCTTTACCTCAACAACGATTTTCAAATCATAACTTCAAAACACTACACATGGGAAAATTACTTAAATTGTCCTTAAGACACATAAAAGCGTTTTTTGATTGGCTTTCCTGCATGGTAGGGTCACTTTTAACATGGCTATGTAACACAAACATTCAAAATCAAAATTTTCCATGCACATGTGGGAGCATATTTACAAGCAATTTGCGCCACAGAGAAATGTCTTACACTAAAATGAGAAAAATAACATCAGGGACAGTCAATTGCCTTATAAAGAACCATACACCATTATGTCCTTGTCATGAATTTAAAAACAATTCCTTTTCCCCAAAAACGATTTTCAAATCATAATTTCAAAACACTGCACATGAGAAAATGACTTAAAATGTCATTAAAACACATGAAAGCGTTTTTTGATTGCCTTTCGAGCATGGTTGGGTCACTTTTAACATGGCTATGTAACACAAACATTCAAAATCTAAATTTTCCATGCACATGTGGAAGCATATTTACAAGCAATTTGCGCCACAGAGAAAGGTCTTACACTAAAATGAGAAAAATAACATCAGGGACAGTCAATTGCCTTATAAAGAAGCATACACCATTATGTCCTTGTCATGAATTTAAAAACAATTCCTTTTCCCCAAAAACGATTTTCAAATCATAATTTCTAAACACTGCACATGGGAAAATGACTTAAAATGTCATTAAAACACATGAAAGCATTTTTTGATTGGCTTTCCAGCATGGTTGGGTCACTTTTAACATGGCTATGTAACACAAACATTCAAAATCAAAATTTTCCATACACATGTGAGAGCATATTTACAAGCAATTTGCGCCACATAAATCATAATTTTCTCCTTAAAGCACACTATTCTCTATCTAAATTAAAGAAATATTTTCTCACCTTAGCAAATACTTTGAGTTTGAAAACAGTCTAAGAAACACACCAATTTGTCTTCAGCAGAGCAAAAGGTATGCACTCCACAGTCTGCAGCTATCAAAAGCACAGAAATGCTGTAATTCTTCACACATATTTCTCATGTCACCCAATCAAAACTCTTCCCTCACTTTTTTTCAAATGAAAACCCTTCCCCCTCTGCCCTTTCTGCCTATTTTCCATAGCAACCACCTCTTGGAAAAACTCTGGTGTTTGCAAGTTCACACAACAATGTTGCAATTGAACTCTGAACTCTCATTGCACCTGCATATCCAGTGCATTCTTTCATTTAATGATTTTTTATTGACCACTCAAAATACATCTTTCAAAGAACACATCTGTGCACCCTAACTTTCTGTTTTCATCAATCAAAATCCACCAATCACTGTTACTGCTTCATGAACACAGAAACTCCACAGTTTTTTTTTCATTTTACACTCTCATTTTTTCAACTGCCATTTCATTGCCACACTTCATCTGACTGCAGGAGAACCTTCTCTCACCATGTTTTCTGTCTGGATTGTTGGTCATAGTTATATTCACTGGGCTCAAAGGTACGTTGAAAGCAGGAATTTACCTAACCTCAATTTACAAGATGTGGAAATTAAGTGGTTTGGCCACAGAGGATTAAAATGTCACCAATTGATACCATTGGTGAAAACCTTTATGCATTTGCCAAAACCTGACCTGTTAATTGTGCACTGTGGAGGTAATGACTTGGGCACTTTGACTGGTGTAGGTCTGGAAATGCTTTTAAAGGACACCTTTGAGCAATTAATGGCACTTTTTCCTCAGACTGCCTTGGTATATTCAAATATATGCCAAAGACAGAAATGGAGGTGGTCAAACCAATTTTGTCCACAAATTGAGAAGTCGAGGAAGCATGTAAACAAATCTGTTTCAGCTTACATGAGAGACTATGGAATGGGCTCCCTGTACAACAATAACTTGTGTTACTACATGCAAGATATCTACAGAGGAGATGGAGTTCACTTCTCAGATGAGGGCAACAAAGTTTTCACTCTGAATTTAAGAATGTGCATTGGTACCTACTTATAAGTACCTAAATGTACCATAAACCCAAAAGCTCTTCTCAGAGCTACCCTACATCTAATCACTCACAATTATTATTTTACTCTAACTTTTTTCACAAATTTTCAACAAAGTACGCTCCCTGGGGCGCTACCCGGTACGCGTACCGGGAGCTAACCTCGCGAATTTTTTTTAAAAAAATGTTTTTTTTTCGCACATATAAACCTCCTCAGCCACCCTCAGAAAACCTAGGGGGTCAAGATAACTCTACCGTGCCCCCTTCTACCCATTCCGAACATTATTTGCCCTCCATCTTGTATCTTAATTCGACCGAAACACAAAATGGTGGACTCCCGGAACGCTTAAGGTCCGCGAACCGAGGCGCTCAACGGTTCGCGTACCGGGTCGCTCCCTGGGAAGATAAAGGAAATAAAAAATAATCAAAAAATCCAACAATCAATTAACATACAGCATTTGAAAAGACTATCATTCATTTTTCATTGTAGTACGCTCCCCAGAACGCTTCCCGGTTCGCGGACCGGGCGCTAACCACGAAAAAAAACAAAAAAAAAATTTTGTTTTTTTTGCCCCGCGAGGCCCCTTTAAAACCTCCACATTAAACCTAGGGGGTCAGCGAGGATCTACTATGCCCCCTTATAGTTATTTCCCCCTTTGTTTTGGCCTCCTCTTGTCTCTCGATCCTACCGAGAGACAAGATGGCGGCCGCTCCGGACTGTTTAGAATGTTGACAGACACCGGAGAGCCAATCAGCTTCGCTACGCGAAGTTCCGGTACGCTTAAGGTCCGCGAACCGGGGCGCTGCCCGGTCCGCGCTTACAGATATATATCTTTTTTTGAACGTTAATTTCTCAAAATCCACTGCAGCACATATATTGAGACCTACAAAAGGCACATCGGGCTACCAGTCCCTACAATTTAGCCAAGTATTGTGCAAATCCATTCAGCCGTTCGGGCTAAAAGTGAGGCTAACCGCCCTATGGAAAACTCAATGTTAAAAACACGTTTTGGGACCCCCCTTTTTTCTCGGCCCCCCCTGGACAAACCCCCCCCCAAATTTTCAGGGGCTGCTCAGAAACAAAATGTTCCATTTTCCAGAAAATTTCAGCCAATTCCGTCCACAAACGCCAAAGTTATTAGACATAGAATTTTCAAAAATCCCATTGGGAAAAAATCCTAACTATATATACCTACTGGCGACCGCCAGTAGGTAATATATATATATATATATATATATAAAAAGAAGCAGAGACCTTGGGGTCGTCCTCAAGTTTAGGTGGAGAGTAGCTCCTGTATAGAGTACCCCAAACCAACAGTGACACTCTGAATCTGCTCATCTGAAATGTCTGTTTTTCTAGCTAAGTTTTAAAGTGTAGGATTAGCACAATGCTATTCATGCCAGGATAGAAAGGGATAAATTCTTCTGACATACAGCAAAGTCTTTAAGCATAGGATTAGCACAGTGTCATCCACTTTACTGTGGTAAATTATCATCCAAGCCAACTTGAAATAAATAAAAACAACCCCTGACCTGACACTAATTAGTGTTTCTGTTTTAATGTGAAATATATATACATATATATATATATTTCAGATATTTGTGTTATTTGGGGTGTATTTGCGATGGTTTATTTATTCATTAATGTTTTTTTTCAAATTACATTATAGAATGTATTTTTCTGTTTATTGTTTGACGTTTCAAAAAGTATTTTAAATTTCACTATATACTTGAAATGTATTTTGTTGTTATAAAAGTCAAATACTGTTAGATGATTTATTGATTTATGTAGAGTTACATGTTATTAGTGGTTTAAAGTAAGATACAGTTATTTTTTTATTATGTATCATTTGGCTTTCTTTTTTGAGATAATAGTATAGTCAATATTGTGTGTTTCCATATTTCTGACTTTTCATATACTTATTATAGGTAGCAGTATTTTTCTTTAGGATATTTGTCAGTTTGATATTCATTGAAATAGATATTTCTACCACTGATATTTTGGTCATCGATATTTGTGTGGTTAAGAAGAGGACAGCGATATTTTTGCACACAGTATATTTCTCCTGATATTTTTGTGACTCAATATTGTATTTAAATAAATTAAGTCATTGATTCTACTGTTTGTATGGGAGCACATTCGCATATTTTTAGTAAGCCAGGGTGGTCATTGATCTCAAGTGATATATGTTGTCTTATTAACCTGAACTGCCAACTTTGCAATAGGTTTCTTGTTTTCACTCACTACAATGCAAAGTGTTTTTGGCACAGTGTTTCTGTCAACTTTTGGAACTAAATTGTTTTTGCGCTTGAAATATGATAAGCAGTGCCATTTGTGCCACTTTTTGTCATGATGCTCCACTTTGGCTGTAGGAGCTCCCACGCTATTCAATATACTCATTTATTTTTGTTGAACTGTTGAAGTCAAGGATATTCAAAGTATGAAGATTTATTTATTTATTTATTTAGCTTATAGAGCCCGACAGCTACCCAAAAGGGTTTCCCGGCGCTAACGAGACAGTAAGCTAAAAATGTACTATCATGCAAAATCAAGGGGAATTATTGATCAAACAACCAGGTCTTAATGGCTCTGCGAAAGCGGACATAGCTTGGTTCCATTCGGATAGTCAGAGGGAGAGAATTCCACAGCTTAGGGCCCAATAAAGAAAAAGACCTGCCTCCCATTCTGGAAAGTCGGATCTTAGGAAGGCTAAAAAGGCGAAGAGATGAGGAACGCAAACAACGAGCAGGAGTATACAAATGCACCAAAGATTGTAGGTATCTCGTGGCCATACCCCATTTTAATTTGTGCATATAGCTGAGAGTTTTAAACTTAACTTTGCTCTCGACCCTTAGCCAATGTAATGCACGGAGATGTCCTGACATGTGTTCCGTTCTAGGACATTTACATAACAGCCTGGCAGCGGCATTTTTGACAAGATGAAGGTGTCTAATGACCGCCTGTGACGCCCCTAGGTAGAGGAAATTACCATAATCTAATCAAGAGGTGATCAGGGCATTAATTACTGACTTCAGTGAGTCTTCTGGCAACATCCAGATGATTTTCTTAAGCCAGCGTAAAATGGTAAAACATACGGCACTTAGCTTCCTAACCTGGGGCTGAATAGTTAGACCTTTGTCAATGGTCACCCCCAAATTACGTACCTGGTCAGATGGAATGGGGAGGGCTCCCATTTCTAATGGCCAGTGACTAAGACTCCAGAGGTCCTGCTTCGGACCCAGTATAAGGACCTCAGTTTTTCCACCATTCAGTTTAAGCAAATTATCACTCATCCATTTGGCAATATTCCTGAGACCAGATTGAAGGAGGGAAGTAGATGATTGATCTGAATTTGACAGTGAAAAAGTAATTTGGGAATCATCTGCATACATGAACATATTCTGACCTTCACGTTCGGCAATCTGTGCGAGAGGTGCTACATATAAGTTGAAAAGCAGAGGGCTGAGTACCGAGCCTTGAGGTACTCCATACGGAGACATATGAGTATTAGAGGAAGCCGAATTTGAGAATATTTGAAATGTTCGCTGAAGATGAAATAAACACACATCTTATCTTGTTTATTTATGTGTATGTTACAGAACATCCTGCATTATGGAAATTATTCTAAGTAGAGAGAAGACCTTCCAAAAACCACATAAATAAGGAGCAGCATTCTCCGAAGTTGGGTGCCTTCAAAATGCTCTCTGCTTTAGGCTGCTATGCCAATTGTCGTTGTGAGTAACCCTGGGCGAAGTGCTACACTACACTCGCGTAGTTTGTGAAGTTTGCGCTACTTCGCACTACGGAAATTGCACGTAGCACAGTGCAAAATTCATTGGGTCATTAGACTATTTGGGCTATGTGCATGTTTGTCCCTAATCGTTATTGGTCGTCTGTGTAGACTTTCCTTTCCGGAAACAATTTTTTGTATAATTTCCTCGTAACAACACTGTGGCTTATAATTTTTAACTAAAATCGCCAATCTTAGCATGTATTCTTCCCAATTAAGTGGAGGTACAGTGACACTTATTATTTTCCAAATGTTTTTCAGTACTGAGGGGCTTCTCTCCTTTTTTTCTTTACAGGCCTGAAATGGCACTGTTTGTAATATATAATTTTTCTACACATTACCTTCTACCTGCAGAATGTTTTCTATGTACATTCGAACCCAGATGCATATAGATTTCTCAATTTGTGCCGGATAATTTTTGTCCATTTAATGCTTTAAGGTTTGTCGTACTAAGTCTAATTATCACAGGTTGTCGCTCGGCTTATGTTTTTCTCCTACTCACGTGTCACGTCACGCTCTACAATTTAGCCAACCTTTTGTCCTATATTAGTACTGTGCTATATTATAGTTTGTGCTGTAAAGACGCAGTTTTGTTTGCTCTGAATTCGGACATTCTCTTGTCGCATAAAAAAAAATTTAATCGAATTATCTGCACTAGGGTATTTTCTATGATTTGTTTGATGTCACTAATGCCATGTATTTATGATGCCTCTTTTCACTTACATAGGGTTTTCACTCACGTGAGGTGTTTTCCTGCGCTTCTCACCTTTAGGTCATATAACGCTTCCTGTGTATATTTTCCATACTGTACCATGGCTCTTTACTCTCCCCCAGCCCCGAAGAGTCACGGGTCTAATGTCCGTTTGACAAAACACGTGTCGGCTGGTTGTTTTTTGCTTTGATGTCACCCTTCCAGAAAGGAAGGCCCAATACATTGCATTTAAAAGAAACCATTCACATGAGATTACCTTGTTTCATTGATTACGAATTTGCTCTTTACCTTTGAATAACCTTAAAAATTACTGATCGTAACGTGTGCACAGGACTTGTGTTGTAGCTATCAGGTGGGCCCTTGCCACCGTTTACAGAGGTTTGGGGTCTCCTTTGACCGTGTTGCACCGTTCTTATCTTGCTAGTTTGTTCACACTTACCGCTACAGGCGCCATTCTTCTTGTACACGCTAAAACCCTACACAGAACCCACACTATTTAAAGTGGCCACCCTGTAACAGTCCACACAACCCTTATGATGTATGAGGTCAAAGGTAACCTTTAGAAAGCTATCCTAGGGGTAGCTGTGGAAAGCAGCCTTCAGGCTAATCTTGAAGAAATGTAAAGCAGCTTGTTTTTCCAGAATATCACCTCTTGAATGACTACATGAAAGGAGAACCACACAGTAGTTATATGAAAAAATATATTTATTAATATAACACGCTCTACTAAGCTCTACATGAGATTAGAACATAAGGCACACAATAAATCAAACTATCAATAGAACATTCGTAAATCAATTAATTAATAGAACATTCGTAAATAGCACAATTCACAGCAGGCTCCAGGGGGAGACCGGACCATATAATAAATAAATGGTATTACAATCGCGAGTTGACTAGACACAGTGCCTAGAGCACGTAGAATCGCTGGGACCCCAAGGAACCATCCAAGGCAGTGACACAGGGAGCCCACGGAGGACGGGTGCAGTGCGGAAACACGACCGAGGCTCCGTACAACTCTATGGGAAAGGCGCGGTTGCAAAGTTATAGTTTAAGGACATTTATTTTCTACGAGGACTTCAAGCAAATCCTTTGAAACATAGGAGGTTCTAGAGCCAACCCACCATTGAGTACTGAAGGACCCGTGTTACCTATCCCAGAGGGGCCGGGTGCGTAGGGGTCAAGGCGTGTCAGAAACCTTTATCGTTTTCAAAGGAGAGCTGCAAAGAAGTACTGCTGCCAGGAAGGCGAAGTGTGTCTGGTGGAATCCAAGCCTGGATTCTCGGTAAGAGGAACCTGAAAGCAGAGGAGAGAGAGTCTAGGTCACATCAGGTGACCAGGGGCTCAGTAGTCGAATGCCCACCAATGTCGGACGCTTCAGGTGTGAAGAAGGGATGCTTGACTCTGCAGCCACGGGGACCAGAAGACATCAAGGACAAGCAGGTTCTGGAAGTGAGCTGTCCCACAAAGGATGTTGAGTGCTGAGAGGTCGATATCCGGCTGGAGCACCAACAAGCCTTGGCAAATGCAACTCACACAGGAAGGGCAAACAGATTACAAGCAATGGAGAGTCAGGGCACATCTGGAGCATCCAGGTAAGCCCAGGAACACACAAGATGACCCTCACCTTGACCCACAGGCCAACGGACCAGAAGTCGCGAGGAGACCCTGAGTGACTTTACAAAGTGCCAGCCCACGGAGCACTCAGTGCGAGGAAGCTGGATTTCTTCGGTGCAAATACTGCTCGGAGTCAGGACTACACGAAGGCTAATACACAAGCTTGGGGACCACCAACAAGCATATGCACTAGCAAATGTACGCTTTGTAGAGGGATACGGGTCACACGGTCCCCACAAGGGACACTGTTCTCAGAGTTGCTGAGAGGTCAGATCAACCTCAGGGACCTTGGGAAACCCACCTCTTGTGTTGCTGAAATGTTTGGAGTCCTGAGGAGCTCTGGAGAAGCAAGCCGTCAGATGTGTTAGGTCCCTTCTTCTGTAGGGGGGTAACTCCTTTACTCCAAGGGAGATTCTTCAGTCGTGCAATGTTGTGCATGCAAGTCAGAGTTCTTGGTTTCTTCTTAGTAGAATCTTGTCCAGGTAAAATCTAAAGTCCTCTAGTCAGGTAACCGACTTTATACATATGGAAAAGGGTTGGACAGATTCTATGGACCCTCCTAGGGGAGGGGCAGGACAGAGGGGTTACTGCACCCATGTCCTTTGTCCAGTTTCACATCAGAGCAGGAGCCAATGGCTCCTAGAACTAGTTTGAGCTGGACTATTCACAGGGACACCAAATGTGCCCCAGGGCAGACTTTCTGGCACTCTCAGAGTGCACCCACCCATCCCCAATACACTAAACCCAGCCTGCTAGGTGGTCACACCTCCCTGTGACAGGATGCCTATTGTCATGCCTTCCCCTGCTCGAGCTTGGCTCAGCAGCAGGAGAGCAGAATCGTGTCTGTGGCTGGCAGCATCCATTTTGTGCTGGCCAGGTCGAGAAAGCTGGTACCGGGCTGACCGGTGAACCACAGTAGTGGTTTCAGAAGGGAAGAATCATACCTCCCACACCAGTTACTTGTGTGGAGGTATGATTCCAAGGTGTTTGACACCAAACACGACATGTTTCTAATCAGCCGTTTTAAAGTTAGCATTTACCGTGAGGTTATAATGCAACTTAACCTTATGTCTGGCTGCATCACAGAAAACCTCCGAGAATGGTCTCCGAAGGCTGCAGAGGGGCCCTACTAATGCAGGGGCACCCTCTCACATAGAAACCAGCACCCTGCCTTCAGGATTGATAAGGCCTGTACACAGGTTGCTGTAGCAGACCTGTTGTGGTATTTTGAATTGCCTCTCATGGGTGGCATAAAACATGCTTCAGTGCATGAGATGCCTCTGGGGTACCTATGCCCAGGGTACATGGTAAACCATATACTAGAGACTTACAAGGGTACCCCAGTATCCAATCTGAAGTGTACCTAAAGTCTATACATAGCAATTTAAGGGAGAAAGCAGATAGACTGGGGTCCTGGTTAGCAGGATCCCAGTCAGACTAGCCCAAAAACAGTGAGACATCAGCAAAAAGTGGGGGTAACCATAAGAAGCAGATCCTACTTTCCTACAGTCGTTGACTACATAAACCATTCTTTTTTTATGTCCTTGTTAAAAGTGATATTACAAGAACACAGTTCTTTCTTTAACACACCCGAGTTATAAATATAAAATAGCAGGATTAGTGTTTGTACTGTAACTCCCACTCACCTTCTGAAAAGGTTAGCCTGTAAAAATAGCGATTTCGGTTTCCCTGCTTCCTTCTATCTCTTAGAAACGGTAGAATTCTAAGAAATTAACTTTCATCCAATAACTCTTGGTAGAGATATTTTTTACTGAGAATTTGCAGCTAAAGTTGTCACAGGTGAAAAGCCTGAAAAGTAATGAAATTGCAAAAAGTGTGCAATTACTGCGAATTACAACATAAATTTCTTATTGGTATGCCTAATGCAGTACTTAATTTGAGCCGGTGACTGCAAGTGGGGTCCACCAGCATTCATTTTTGGGACTGGCAGCTATTTTTCCTCACCAAACTTTGACCCACTGTAAGAGAAAGGCATACCCAAAAGGGGGAAAGAAGGAGCATGAGAAACAGAGAAAACAGTGACAAACAAGCTGGGATCAAAAATGATCTATAAGAGTCAAAGAAAGAGACAGTCAGTGTCTGGTGATGGATGAATGAGGTATGAGGTGGAATCAAGACTAAGCAGCTTTGGTTTTGGGCAACTTACTATGCCTTTCAAATCCTGGGGATTTTTAATGAATGAAGTTTACCATTCAGAGTGAGATAATACAGTGCCGAATGCTATGTATTTCAAATTATAATATTTGGATACAATCATAGTGCTCATTTCAAATCCAGGCTAACGGTATGCCATTTTAAGAGAGTTATTGAATTTTTCAACAACTCCATTCTTCTCTGGGTGGTACAAAGTGAATTTTTTTAAATGTTGCCATTTTTCTCCAAAGCCTCTTCCATTTCTCTAGAGCACAACTATGTCCCGTTACCGGTTAGTAAGGCAGAAATCCTTCATCATCAAACAGTACTTCTAAGAATCTTATAGCATTCCTTGTGTTTGAGACCTGCACCCTCTGAACTATGGACCATCCATGACACAAATCTACTAATATGAACAGATAGGGGGTGGCAAGCACCCCTTCCAGAGGACCTACAATGTCAAAGGCTACTTCTTGCCTTGGATAATCTTACTGAAGTCTCAAGTACACGGGAGACACCACAGTTCTTAAAAACTAGTCACTATAGGAACACTTCTGTATTCTACCACTGCTGTCTCAAGCTCAAGGTCCAAGCCAGGCCTTCAAAAATATAAACATATTCTATTTTTGGTCTTGACAATGCTCAATTGCCCCACATGTGTTAAAATGATCACTCTGTCACGTCGTGATCCAGGTACAACAAATCTAGACCCACAAAACAGTAGATAGACTCTGCTTCTTTAAGCGCACATGTATCATTGCTATATTCTTGCCTCGTCTTGAAGAAACACGCGCCCAAACCTTTACTGCTAGTGTATGTGAAAACAACGCTATCTTCTCTAAACACAAGTGTTTTCAAATTAGGCATATTTTTCTATCCGTTGCTCATATTTTCAAACTCCCCAGAACACTTTCCATGCCACCGGACTTTTACATTCTTTCTCATGAGATTTCTAATTGTTTATTTGTCTCAGAAAAAAATCTTAACAAAGCGTACACAGCACTCAACCGCACCTAGGAAGAATATTACCTATTCCTTGTTGTGAGGTGATTCTATTTTTTATCACTTCTACAAGCTCCTATTCTGGACGCCCTCTCAAATCACTTCCATGACTAACAATATATGACGAATCATGTTATCCAACACAGCACTTTTTCAGTCTGTGTATCAAAGCATGTCTTTCAAATGCACTCATCACAGGTTTCAACTCCGTGATTGTGCTTGTTTCAAATCCCACCTTATACCAACAAATCATTTTGATAAAAAACAGTGCTGGAAGACTTGGCAATAAAGAAGGCATGAACCCCTGAAAAACGGAAGCTGCTGTTATTATGCAAAATGGCATCCTCAGAATTGTAACCACTCCAGTGGGCATAACAGTGGTTGCGTTGTCTTGTGAATCTTCATGATATTTCATCTAATGATACACAGATGCTAGATCAGTGTTGTAACAACCTTAGCACCCCAAGCAATGTGAGCATCTCCATAATAATCTGGAGTGAAAATGTGTATAGTACATTTCCTTGCTTAAGAAGTAAAGGTGTATAAATATATGAATTTGAATTTAATTTGAATTTAAAAACATTTATACAGCGCGCTTTCACCCAGCGGTTTCATGGCGCTATTAAGTTGCAATGGACGGCAGCAGTAGGAGGGAGTTTAGACGGGGTAAGCTTGCGCAAATAAGAGGGTTTTGAGTTCCCTCCGAAACTGAGTGTAAGAGGGCGTTGTGCGAAGGGCAACAGGGAGAGAATTCCAGAATGCTGGGGCCAGGACAGCGAACTTCGCTCCACCTGCCCTCCGTTTTTTAAAACGGGGGGTGACTAGGAGGGCCGAGTGAGAGGAGCGTAGTTCTCTGCCTGGAAGGTAGGGCACAATGGCAGAGCGTATAAATTCAGGGGCAGTGCCTGACCTAGCCTGAAAGGTGAGGCAGCCAAGTTTGAAGAGGGCACGCTCTCGCACCGGCAGCCAGTGTAGAGCTTTAAGTAGCGGACTGGCCCGATGATATTTAGGGAGGCCATGAATCAGGCGGGCAGCCTGATTCTGCACCAGCTGCAGACGATGGATCGCGTAAGCTGGGGCCCCATTGTATATAGCATTACCATAATCAATGCGGGACAGTACCATGGCCATGACAATGATTTTCAGAGCCGGGAGGGAAAAAAAGCGGGAGACTTTCCTAATTATTCTTAGGGAGAAGAAACAAGAAGAGACGACCGAACCAATGTGTGAATGGATAGAAAGTTGTGAATCCAAGAAAATCCCAAGGGTTTTAACTTTAGAAACAGGGAGTGGAGGGACACCAAGTGAAGGGGGCCAAAAGGAAGGGGACCATGGACTGCAACCACCTCCGGTCAAGACCAACTCGGTCTTGTCTGGATTGAGTTTGAGGTGGTTGCAGTTCATTCAATCTTGGATGAATGTCATGACTGACTGGACGTTCTGGGCAGATGAAGGGGAGTGGGAAAGGTTAAAGATTAGCTGGAGGTCATCGGCATAATTAAACACCGTGACCTCCAGCTGCTGTAACATAAAAATGAGGGGATAAATGTATAGATTAAACAAAAGGGGGGAAAGTGACGATCCCTGAGGAACCCCGCACTCCACCTTGCGGGAGGCCGCGGCGAAGCCGGCCAGATGGACCGCTTGAGTTCTCCCCGCCAGGAAGGACTCAAGCCACGAGAGGGCCAAGCCCTCTATGCCCGCCGCCCTGACACGGCTGAGGAGGATGGAATGATCCACCGTGTCAAAAGCGGCGGACAGATCCAAAAGTATCAGGGCTTGTGGTACGTTGGTATCAATACCCTCCCGCAGCCTGTCCATCACCGAGATTACCACCTTCTCCGTGGAGTGCAGGGGCCTGAACCCAGCTTGGCAGGAGGAGAGGCAATGATTTGCCTCTACGTGGGCACTCAGGGTAGTCGTGACGTGAGTCTCAAGAACTTTAGCTAGGTAGGGCAGAAGGGAAATAGGACGATAATTGGAAGGGGAAGATGAGTCGGCGCCGGATTTTTTTAGGATTGGGACGACAACCGCTGATTTATGTAGACTGGGAACGGTGCCGTTAGTGAGTGAATCATTAAGAAGGGTCAGGGGCGGGATAGGACAGTGTAAATAAATTTCCCTGAGAATATGGGCTGGGGCGAAATCCAGGGGAGATCCTGATTTGACTCGGTCCAACAACGGTGAGAGAGTATCAGTGGTCAACAAAGGAAAAGAAGACAGTTTGGAAACCGTGAGGGGAGGGGAAGGGTTTGTAAATGCAGGGGAAGGAAAGGGGATGTTAAGTTTAATTTTTACAACTTTGTCGATAAAGAACTCATTGAGTGAGTTGCAGAGGGGCTGGGAGGGAGGAATTGACGCTGTGGCTCTGCCAGATGATGCGAGTTCATGGACAGTCGAGAATATTTCTTTAGAGTGAGACTCTGCTGCCATTACTCTGCTCGTATAGAACTCTGTTTTAGCATCAAGGATGCCCTTTTTATAAGTTTGTAGTACAGACAGGTAAACTGCCTTTAGCTCGGGACTGTAAGTTCTGCGCCAAGCTCGCTCGGCCCTCCGTGCAGCCAGTTTCTTACCTTTTAGATCCAAGGTGAACCAACGGTTGGCTGCATGGGCTCGCCTGACTGTGAGTTGCCTTAAAGGGGCAAACTCATCGCCTGCCAAAGTCAGCCAGTTGTCGATGGCGGACAGCTGGGAAATGGCTGTAAGGCCAGATAGCTCGGGGCAGGTTTTGGCCAGAGTAGAGCAAAGGGAAGGCATGTCAGTTTTTCCCCATTTCCTGACCCAGGTGTTCTTGGGAAGTTGGGGTTTGGTCAAAGGGGCTAAGGCAAGGGAAAAAGTGATGGTGAAGTGATCCGACCAGGAACAAGGGGCTATTATAGGGGGTGTGGACGGGATGTTTAGTGCCCAAATTTGGTCTAGTACGTGGCCATGCGAGTGAGTCGGGCTATGAACAAGAGGTGAAAAGTTTAAACTAGTCATGAAGTTGGTAAACTCCCTAGATTGAAGGCTCTCAGCAGGATCATTGGGCCAAAAGTTGAAATCCCCCAGGACCAATACTGATGAGTTATTAATCACCAGGGTGGCCAAGAGAGTCTGAATACTGGGAAGGAAAGAAGGGGTAAGCTGGGGGGGGGCGATAAATTAAAACAAAAGTGAAGGGGGCCTGATGTGAGATCGAGCGGGCTAAAAGGTAATCTATGTCAGGAATAGGAGGGGAAGGGAGAATCTGAAAATTAAAATTAGTGCGAGCGATTAAAGCCACTCCTCCTCCCCGCCTGCCGTCAGAGCGATCCCCTCGGATAACCGAGTGGGTAGATGGTAAAGCGGCTAACACATTAGGTAGGGAGTCATCCTTGAACCAGGTTTCGGTTAGAAATAAAAGGTCTGGATCATAAGAATCGATATAATCGAAAAGTTCATACTGGTGAGTGACCGCAGATCTGGTGTTTAGAAGCGTAGCAGAGGTGCTGAATACCGGGTCAGGAGGAACCAGAGGTGATGAGGGGGCAGGCAGGGTCGTGTTGGGAGGTAAAGCTGGAGAGACTGCTCTCTCAGGGGCTGAGCGAGAAGAGGAAGAGGATACACCTAGATGCTTTAGATGGGCTGCTGTACGGGGATCGATGTCCCCATGAACCAAGTAGGAGCAGAGCTGGGAGGGGGAATATGTGATTAAACGGACAGCGTCCAATGCCCCTAGCCCCGGCCAGCCGCGGACGGGCGCAGACGGGCTTAACTCTGGCGCAACTCCGGCGCGCAGCCGGCGCGCCCGCTGCGCTCGTCCGCTGCGCTGACGCATTAGGAGCGTTTAAGTAGGTGGATGACGAGGGTGGGGGGCTGAGTCAGCAGGGCGGGTTGGGAAGCGATTTAAAAGTCAAAAACAAGCCAGCCGCTCGTAATCAGCGGAGCGAGGGACTGCTTGTATTGCACATCCCTGTTGCCGTTTTTACCACAAAGATCGGAGCCAACCACTTGGTGGCCTTAACTGGGGCAACACTATGAGACTATTACATCCCTTCTAATTCAAGTTTGACTGCTCCTTGGACAGAGACTGGCATATGCTTGAGTTTGAACAGAAACTGGTCGTGCTCCATGATGCAACTTGATGCAATGTACGTAGGAGGATATTCTGAAGGACCAGCGATACCTACCCCAAACGCCAGTTAGCATTGTTTTTTTGTCGCCGCCTAACCCTGAAAACTATCGCCATGTTAGTGATGTATTGCCAAGCCGTCGCTACATGGCGATAGGGTCAGGGAAGGGTGGTGAAAACTGATGCTAACATCAACGAGATGGCAATAGAAAATCTGGTCTTAGCAGGCGATAACTACCGATAGGCCCCTTAGCGGCAAAAAACGCACGTTAGCCCAACAAGAGTTTTTTTGGTCTCTAATGCAAAAAATAGCCTGTCAGTTAACCTCCATTGTAAAATAGGCATAAAAACCAATACACTGCAAATTGGAGCAGCCAGGGCCCAATGCAGCACACATCAACAACCCCTGCAAGCCAGCTACAGTCCAGGATGACCAGGATGAGAGCCTTGATGCCTCGCTGGTCCTGTGCCTGGAGCCTGGATGCCTTGCTGGACCTGCACCTGGAATCTGAATGCACCTCTGGACCTGCGTCCGGAGCCTGGATGCCTCGCTGGACCTGCATCTGGAGCCTGGATGCCTCGCTGGACCTGCGTCTGGAGCCTGGATGACTCGCTGAACCAGAGTCTAGAGCCTGGATGCCTTACTGGACCTGCGTCTAGAGCCTGGATGCCTTGCTGGACTTGCGGCTGGAGCCTGGATGCCACGCTTGACCTGCAGCTAGAGCCTGGAGTGGGATGCGGAGGAGCTGTGGAGTCGATGATCCGTGGTGGTAGATATTGATGCAAGACGATCGCCCATACCTGGTGGTGAAGTCTGGCAGGTCGCATGGAGACATGTTGCTGACCTGTGTTAGAAGACCGCCTTGCACACCTTGGAGCTGTCAATAGTAGAGGGGCTCCTGTGCCCCAACTTATTACTTATTGCTTACTAAGATCCACTACTACACCGGGGTGCACGGAGGGGATTAACAATGGTGGGTGCTGCCTCTCTGCATCACAGGTTGGATGATGTTGGGCTGGCCGGACGCTGTGGAAGGTGAGGCCCCTGAGCTGCACCAAACTTGTGTGGCGTGAGCGCTGCAACTTTACTCCTAAGGTGGCCATGCTGCATCAACTGCATCTGCAGGTTCACCAGCGGATTTGGCTGTGACTGCTGTACTCAGGTTTGTGATATCCCTCCTGGCTGAGGCTCCTGCTGGCTGAGTCATAGATTTGGAGAGAGTGCAGCGGATTGAGGTAAGGAGAAGGTGGGACGCGTACTGCAGGATGCCTGGGGATCGAGTCCCCAAGGCCTAGCACACGTAGATTATGCACCCCTGGTGTTGGCTCATCCGCTATGGTGGAAGAGCGTCGCCCCACTGCTTTCAAGCAGTGCAGAGGAGGAACAATCATCACATGATGATAACATACGATGTAACCGTGCTATGTTTCACTTGCAGGTGGGAGGGTGGGTAGGACTGCTCCAAGCACGGGGCAAGGCATGGGCGGATTGGCAAGCCCACTCAAATGTGCAGTGACTGTTTGGTCAGGCCGCCCAAAGCAGTCCTGCACACTTCCCTGTTTGTAATGCAGGCTGCATTACAGCCTGCGTGGAGAACATGCCCACCCCTCCAGCCACTGCCTGCATGCCTTGTCCCGTTGCCAAATACCAATCCCACTGCCACATCGCAGCGTTGTGATTGGTTTAGGGGAGGGAACCATCCTGCTCCTGGAAGAAGATACAGGAGAGCAGGAGCAACGAAGACACAGGACCCGACATCGGGGTAAGACTTCCCTTATTAAGCGAAATGCTGGCCTCAAGACTATAAGAATTCCAGTGCGAGATTTATCCGCCCTTGAACCTAGATAGTAACTGGAAGTTACTTCATACATCCCCTGTGGGGATGGCAAACTATAAAGTTCTGCTGTATGTCTGAAGCTGATTATAGGATACAAGCGCCATCAACCGTCATTTGTCACATTTGAATAAAATCTAATGGCTGCATGTTAGACCTGTCAGCCCTAGGGTGGTCTTTCCCTATTTTTTTCGCCCTTGCCTCATTTTTCCCACCATCTTTTTCGTTGGCCCTTAGGTCTCTGGGCACCTTTCCATGGCCAATCGATGTTAAGGTGCAGGTGCTCTCTACCCCAAACATGGCTGCCACTGACCCCTGCTACTGCAGCGTGGTCTGTTTAGGCGCACTCTAGTAGCCAGGAGCTGGCTGGAACCCTTAAACAATGTAGCAATGCCATCCTGCCAGCCTGCCAGCCTGCCCATAGCTAGAATGAGGGAAGCTCCTGGAACCTTCTTGTGGTACTGAAAATTTTGGACCTATGTTATAAACATTGTCATATCATGAGGATTTTGATATCAGCAGACCGAAAATGGCCAGTATACTATGTACAAGCATTTTCGTCATATTCTTGTGACGATTTCACCCTGAAATCGTCATTTTCGTCCTGAACCCTTGGGTTCCATTTTGTGTACAGCAGCCATTTTGTGAGTTGCCCTCACATAGGCCAATGATTAAGGCCAAACATGATTCTGAAGGACACGTACACCTTTGCTGACTTCTCTGCGACCTGGGCAAGCTGACTCCACTGCCCAAGGCAGAACCTGTTTGGGCAGTTCCTCTCCCAGTGGCCGGTCGAGATAGCATCAAGGCACAACATGCCATAAACCTTTCATCGCACACAAACCTTTCCTAATCTTACACACACCTGCCTCTGTTTTTCCTTTATGACTTGCTTTACGAGGAGGAGGTGCCCGTTTTTATTGGGGGTCCGTCGATATCTGATCAAAATACTGGGCCTTGCCGGTTAATTGATTGTGGGCTGAACAAACTGAAATGTGAGATTGTCATCATGACTCTGCTTTTTCTTTGTAGTGAAAATATGTGAATGGTCAACTGTAAAAATAGGAATGTTTGCCTGAAGCATAATATTTGGTATAAAAAGAGAAGGCTGGCTTTGTAAGATTGAGCAGTCTCCTGAGAATATACACCGTGTTGTACTTCTAGAACGCCTGTTACTTGGTTGCAGCCAATAAACTCGATCTTTGACTTCACCTAGAAGACTCTGTGTTTCTGTAGTCTGAAACAGGAAGGACCCGAAGTCATAGGGTGTTGTCCCTGGCACCGCTGGGTTACAGATTCAGTACCGGTTCTGAAAAACCCAGTACTTCATTCTAGAATAGGGGAGGTGACACCAACTGCCACTGCCTTCTGCTAACTGTCACTATATAAGGAAAGGGAGGGAAACTTCTAGTCAGTTGGGGCAGTTGGGGCATCACCGGCCTGGGGGACCCACGCAGGAGATTTAGGCGGGAGGGCCTAGTCAGGGACTTATGCCACTGGGAGTGACAGGATTTAGGTACTGCCTCTTAAGCTGAGTGAGGTGCCCTAGACTAGCCCCCCTGATCTGGCCCAGCGGTAGGGAAACCCAGGGACCATCTTCAGTGACCTGAGAGAACTGGACCAGCCTCCAACTCAAGACCCCCCCCACTTACAGGAATCCCCTCACAAGGGCGCAGACCCATCCAAGCACCAAGAAGACTACTTGTCCTACAAACAGAGACTGATGGGGGATCAACAAGGTACTGGTGCTGACTCCCCTCTGTGCCCCCAGCGCTGTCCTGACTGAATTATTGGTATTCCTGACCGGAAACGCCTTGAAAGTGCTGTAATTTGCCCCCCTGTCAAGCACTGGGTCATAGACTGCCTGCCTTGTCAATCGCTTCTACCCTGGGCCCTGCTGAGCCTCCTGAACGGCCTGAGTCGCTTTGATAATTGCCCCAGTGAAGCGCTGCCAATCGCGCCTACTGCCTGACCCCCAGCGATGTGAAACCCCCGCCAGCGCTCACCTGCCTCATCTCCTGAGGAGCGCTGTGTGCCCCAGGTGGCCCCCGGTGCTAGGAGAAGGCTGCCGCACTGTCCGCAGGAGTGGGCAGAGAAGACGCCGCGTCCGGCGTACTCGGGGCCGAAATCACCGCCGCAGCCCGGCTCGAGTGTGGAGACCTCCCGTGGTGGCCCTGGAGCCTGAGGTAGGCCGCCGCGTCAAAGTAGTAGGCCGCGCTAGGCCCTTAGGCCGTAGACTCGCCTCATGTGACAAGGGAAGCCCGGCAACCTCATTGGCCCCGCCTCCGCCATCAGCGCCTGTGATAGGGAGGGGAGGCTAGCTCGCCCCGCGAGCCGCGCTGCCATTGGCGGCCGTGGGCACGCCTCCCCTCTGCCTTTTGCCATTGGTTTCTGAGCCGAGGAAGGCCGCCAGCATCGCGCCCCCACCTGAGCCGAGCCACCATCGGCTGGAAGCCCCGGTGCCCTGGGGAAAGCCGAGACTCGTCGCGGAGGGGGCCGGGAAGCAGAGAAGCCCCCCTCCGATTTGCCCCGCCAAGTAAATTAGGCTGAAATCACTCGACCCCGGCGCTGGTGCCCCGCATCTGCTTCTTGCACCGTGCCGGGTCAAGTAAGGCCCACGGGAGGGCCGAAGCCACACCGCCTGCCCCTGTACCATCGCAAGGGCCCCGGTGGGCCGAAGTCACAGGTAACCCCAGGGAAGAAGGGCGGAAGGCCGGGGAAGGCCCCGTGTTCGCCCCTCCCCCGGGGAAAGTGAGACTGGGCCCTGTTGGCCCAAAGTACCGCCAGTGACAACGAGGCCCCTAGTTAACTGTTTAGGCCTGAGGACAGGCTTGCCACTCATTAACTGCCTACGCCTGAGAGCAGGCTTTCTAGTTATTACCTGTTTAGGCCCTGAAATTCGCCTGAAGTGGCTCAGCCCTGCACAAGGGAGTTGTTTGCCCTATTGACATGCTTTATTGAAGTTATTTATTGAGATGCTTTCATGAAGCTATTTATTGAAATGGGTTATTGAGATGCTTTATTGGAGCTATTTATTGAAATGCTTTATTGACATGCTTTATTGAAGTTATTTATTGAAGTACTTTATTGAAACGCATAATGGAATGCTTTAAGTAATGCGGATGAATTAATTGCCCTGATCTCAATTCTATATAAAGTCTATCGATTTTAATCAAAAGTACCGGTGTGGTCTCCATTATTGTGCCCACTTCTTGACTCAGTGGATGAGTGTGTTGAGTAGCTAATTTACACGTAAGCCCCTGTTTGCCTACCTGCTCGAGCCAGGCTACCCCCCCGAGAACTGGTGGTCCCAGTTCTGACACTGACCATCTCAGAATTGTTTCTTCTTGACTCTAGCAACACATCCCGTTATTTAAAGATATCTGTAGACCCCCCACTTGTTTTTCTGGACATATTCACCGAAATGTACGTAGGCCAGTCATGCACATCTGACGAGCCTAACACCAGGAAAATCATCTAAAGGATAAACAGTTGTGGATAATAAAAGGATGGATTGATGCCCCGTATTATGACTATGTTCCCAATAATTTAACTTTTGAGAAGTCCAGATGTGCTTTTTTCATATAATTTTTTCCTTTTTTGAAAATGTTATATATGGTATGTTAGTTGGTATGCTTGAGTAGTCTGATTGGTGAGATAGTTTGTGTGAAAGTATTATTGTGATTTCATTTGTTTTGTAAGGTTTTGTTCTTGTGTGGGGTTCTTTAACCATTTTTAAACTTCATGTTTTAAAAATGCTTCTTTGGGTGACAATAATTGATTGTTCTGTCTTTTATATCAAAATAACTTTTTATACATATAAAAATACAAATATAAAAATCTAAAAAAAGATAAAGAATGTAAACATGCTAATAAAATGAAATTTGTATGAAAACTACTACTTTCTCTTTGGGTCTCTGTCCTGTACATCCATAAAATAGCAGAGCTGCTGCCTGCTTTAAATTAGATAGGTTAGATAAGAGGTTATTTTTGTGTATGACTCCCATGCTATAGTTGCATCATGGTTGTGACACGACTGCAGCAATGCATGACTTTAGTGCAGACAGATACATCAGGATTCCTGACGTATCTGTCATTACTTGCGTCATGGAGCGCTGTCCAGCAAATCCAGCGCATCCATGCTGTCACATGAAGGATGTAGTGAGAAGTGTTGCAACGCTGTCATGTTGCAGCGCTGCAACACTTTTCATGACTGTTGCGCATTCCTGCACTGTAGTTTTGCTGCAGGGCAGCACTGCAACATTGCTTGCAGCGCTGTCCAGCACCAAAACATGCTGTGATGTGGCCCCAAGCGTTATCCCCATTTTTAAGGCCAGCTATTTCCTGGTCTTAAGTAACTGGCTCTAACTGCAGTTAGAGCCAGATTTTTTCGTTTTCAGAAGTTCAAGGATCCCCTTGTGAATATGGAGTAGTGTTGTTTGCAGACTTTTTTGCACGGGAACACCTCTCCTGCATATAATTATCGCTAACAGAAGTAGCAATCTTTATTACAGACATTTTCGCCTAACAACTGTCGCTAACAGCTGTTAGCGACAGCTTGGTAATAGGGCGATAAGTCCTTGTGAATATGCCCCATAGTCTTTGAGACAACCTAACTTGTTGTTAATCAAAACTAGAAGCTAGCTCTCTAAATGATCGCAACCTTCATTAATCTGCCTTATGTGTACCTGAAGAACGCCATTTTAATTTAACAAAATGCTAAGTTTTCTCTGATGAGGCCACTTAGAATTTTGACCACTTTCCTGGCTACATAGACCATTTCAATAATTAGTCTGCTTCGCACTTTAAGCTTGGTTTAAAAATATCCATCTGTCATTATGTTATGACCACCATAACCACCAGGCCTAATATCCATAGTTGTAAATGTTATCATTTTGTTAAACAACTCATCAAAGACCTTACGTGAGATGATGGTAAGTTTAGAACAGGAGTCAAACATCATGCAAACTTTCTTATCACACATGATCACCCATTCTTCAGGGTTTCTATCATTGTTTTCACCCACCTGTAATATAGCCTCCTCACACATTTAATTAACTTCATAAGCTCTCGTTGCTTGCCCAGCCATGCCTCTATAGCATTTTGCATCATGTCCCTTCTTGCCACATTTGCTGCAGGTGGATTTCATTTCATTGTCAGACATTCCTTACACCTGGCCATATGTTCCCGCAACCTGCACATGAAAAAAATGACCATAAATTTTAAAATGTTATCATCCACCTTTTCTGCCTTGGCACCCTGTCCAGTCTGAAATGCATAACACCCGGTACTTTTATTCTCATCACGTTTTAACTCATTCGTACAATCAGCATGTGTTCTATTATCTTGGCTACTGAATTGAGGTTCATCCTTGAACCATAGCTCCTCTTGAACTTTGTCTCAGCTACGGTTTAAAAGAAATCACTCCTTAATATCTTATTATTGAGTTCACCGAACCTACGCGTAGCAGCCAACTTTCATAACACTATAATGTATACTTCCACCAACTCTTGTTCTGCTTGCTTACGCCTAGAGAAATGATATTTCTGTAGGTGCAGGGACAGAATATCGATGCAAAAATATCGACTTGCACAAATATCGAGGTAAAAATATTGTGGGTCAAAAATATCAAGAGACAAAATATCGTAGTCAAGAATGTTAATTTTAGGTAAGTAATATCGATGTTTAAAATATCAAAATGTTTAATATCGTTTTCAGAAATATAGTTGTTGAAAATATAGATTTTTTTATTAATGGTATGTATTTTAGTATATATTTTATATGTATGTGATGTTTCGTTTTCTGTATAAGAATTGTTTGTATTTTTATTATATGTGTTAAGATGTTTAGTAGTTATTAATGTTTTTAATTTCAATTTTGTGTTTTTAGTTCCGTAGCCGGTTGTGGGTTTGTAGGGGAATAGAGTGGGAAGTAATTTATTTATACAAAATTTATAGATAATTTTTGGCAGTTAATAATATTTTTTTATTTGAATTTTGCGTTTTTAGTTGTGTAGCGGGTTGTGGGTTTATAGGGGAATAGGGTGGGAAGTAATGTATTTCTATTAAATGCATTGAATTTATTTTTGTTTGTTAATATTTGTTTAATTGAGATGTTATAGTGTTAAATGTATACAGTAATTTATTATGAATTAATTAATACATTTTTATGTTTGATTTTAATTAATGAAGTGGCAACTAATTATGGTAATTGTTTAATTACTTTTAGGTGTGTGTTTTGGTGTTTATAGGTGTAAATGGTGGGAAGGGTGGGAAGTAATTTATTTTTAAAGTGATGAATTAATAATCTGTTGTTAATTAATTTTAAATAATTAATTAGTAATTTATTAAGGTCATTGTGTAATTAGTGTTAGGTGTGTTTGGTGGTGTTTATAGGTGTAAATGGTGGGAAGGGTCGGATTATAGTGTTAAAGCATGTGTCTTTAATGAAAGTTTATTATTTTTTCATTATTTTTTTTTACATTGATTATTAATTATGTTAATTATGGAAGTAAATTTAAATTAAACTTTTGAAGTGTTTTTGTATTGGTGTGGTGTTGTAGGGTAGGAAACAAAATACATTTATGTTTTAAATATTTCTTTGTTAATATTAGCTCCTATTAAATATTTATTGTTTATAAATGTATTTATTCATTTCATTTATTTTATATAATGTGTAGCTTTTTGTTATGTGAAATTTGTTTTTTATACGTTTTATATATTTAATCATATTTTTTTAATATAGTTTTTTTTATGATTACAAATAATCAATTCTATTGTTTAAATGTTATTAGTAATTTTGTTTCTCTGTTATCCAACACTTTCCCTAATGTTGCACTCACTGGAGTGGGAATTGTAATTTTTACTCCTCCACTATCCAGCACTTTCCTTACTCTTGCACTCATTGGAGTGGGAATAGTTATTTTTACCCCTCCGCTATCCAACACTTTCCCTACTGTTGCACTCATTGGAGTGGGAATAGTAATTTTTACCCCTCCACTATCCAACACTTCCCCTACTGTTGCACTCACTGGAATAGTAAATTTTATTATTTCGCTATCCAAAATCTTCACTACTGTCGCATTTATTGTATTGCAAAATGTACGTTGTATTTGTTTTTTAAATACATTAATGTTTTAATTTATTATAGAATGTCTTTTGTATTTTAATATATTGATATATATATTTTATTTTTGTATTATTTTAAAGTTTAAAAAGATAATAATGAAATATATGTATATGTATGTTATTATGTTTTTGTGTTTATATGTTTATAAATTAAGTTTATTTGTTTTATTTAGTTAAAATGTATATTAAATGTAATTTATTTTGTTAAAAATTATATTTAATATATTTAATATAATATATTTTAGATATTTTTTTAATCAATATTTTTTACATCTATATTTTTGATTCAATATTTTTGTACTTACCTGTTTAAGTATAGGGAGTCGATCTTTTTGCATTCTATATTTTTTCATCGATATTTTTGTCATAGATATTTTTAGCATTGATAATATGTCAGTGAGCCCTCTCTCTAGTATGATAGAACCTTGAGATAAGTAATATTAATCTAATTCTTTGGTTCTCATCTTCATTCCAACCCTCACTTCATTTCTTTCCATATTACGCGGCTTGTGTAATACCTCTTGGCCGAGTGCTTCTATACTGCCTAAAACTAATGCTTATTTTAGATCTATCACTCAGTTTGGTCCGCACATTTTAGTGTCATTTTTTCAGAACACTTTTTTTACATTTAGCCCAATGCAGGGCCGTTTCTAGGTGTTTTGTCACCCTAGGCAAGAATTGAAAAATGCTGCCCCCTCCCTCTTATTTTATTTGCAATTTTAACCAGTGTGTCTGTCAGTGTGTCATTGTGTTTGTGCGCGTGTTGCCTGGAAAAGAGTTTGTGTATGTGTGGGGGGGTGCGCGGGTTTGTGGGTGTGTCTGCGTGAATGTGTTGTTAGGTGTCTACAGAAAGGTTGTGTGCGTGTGGTTTGCTTAGGTGTCTCTGGGGGGAGTCGTGTGTGTGTGTTTGGGTGTCTACATAGGGCCTCTGAACCCAGGCACCAATGCTCCTGCTGCACTAATGGAGGCTACGGCTCTGGTCGGTGCATCTGATTAACGAAGGAACTGAGATTAGAGAAGGTTTAAACGTAGTTCATGGCTCTGGGCCCACAGCAATGGAGTACTGTAATGTTACTGCAGCACCTGGCCTCGCGCTGGCTACATTAGGGACAAGCGTACGTTTTCCGGTCCAAGGTGCTTGAATGTGCAGAAATAGAAGCGAGTGACAACGAACTTCTGCTGCATCTCTAGCTGCCACAATCTGATCCGAGGATGCATGTCTATTTTTCTGTACTGCACAGGACACTCAACACTTCTCACTGGAAAGCACAGGGAGCACATTTCCTTAAACAATGTAAGAGCAGAAAGGTATTCCATCATCAAACCTGCACCATTAAAGGCCCTTCCATGATGTTAGCGTTTCTGAATCCCCTTGCTCCGATACCCCTGCGTCACATCCTGTTCGGTGACACACTTGTTCCTCCAAGAAGAACAGATTTTCCGGGTAGTATTGGGGAATATCTAGTTCTAGACAAAAAAATATACAAAGGTGCCATGTCCAGCAGACAGCTGCCTTGTGCCCTACAGCACATTACACTCAATGACGCAATGCAAAATGGTAGGGCCCACAGGCAGAATTTGAAGAGGGCCCCTGAGTCTCCCATACCTCACAGAGAAATCTTGGCGTTCAGTGTGGCCTCACTGGAGGATTTGCAGTCACCCTGCACCAGAGGGACGGAAGGGTGTACTTTATGCCCTTTATACATTAACATATTCCATCATGTGCAAAGCTCCCTCTCCGCCATTCTACATGTCTCTACATGAAGGAAATGATGTCTGGTGAATGTTGGAGCTGTTCAACAGGGCGGCAGGGCCTCAAATCACAGCAGCACTTATATTGTAAAAGCGGTGCCAATTTTGGAGGATTGCATGCAATACGTGTCCCCTCTTTTTGTGAACACGGTCCTGTAAAATAAATATGTGCTGTTAAGTGAAAACGAAAGCTAGTTGTGACAGTGACTGTAAGTGCATAATCAGTGTTCTGAAGCACCGAGTTCTCTCAGTCAGCACCTCAGCCATCCCCGCTGCTCCAGCCGGATCGTGTTGTTAGAAAGATGAGCTCCGGAGCTCATCCCTTGAAAGGCCTCGCCTTAGGACGGGCAGATAACACCTAGCGTTCCTGAAATCCGGAAGTGAGTTTGATCCGTAAACGCAACACAAGGCGATCCGCGAGTCCTCTGGAGAGACAATAGTGGCTGGCCACTGAAGCACACATAGAGAGAGGACATTTCTGCTCTTGCCCGCATCCAGAGATAGATGCGCACGTATGCACGCACACCTACACGCCAGTTAGACGTGCATACATTCACAACTACATCCACACATTAACACACACGGGCCACCTGTGAGGAAATTAAACTGTGTCGTCAATGTCCTGAAGAATAGGCTCAGGGAGTCACTCTAACGCGTGTTATATAATGAGTTGCGAACTTACAATACAAACCAAATGGGTACCAGGGGCATAACACAGGCCCCTTCAAGCGGGGGAGGGGGCACGGTTGAGGAAGGGGACTCTAATCAAAACTAAATCAAGCTAGATCACGTCCCTCGCCTCACACCACCACCACCTCCATGCGAGCCGCTTACCTTGTGCATTCCCTCTGCTGGGTCAGCACCGCGATGGCTTTACCGGAGCCCGAACGATTCTCAAAACACTTCTTGTCTGTGCGCCATGATCATTCCGTGTCTTCCCTTAACAAGGGTAGTGAGTTAAAAAATACACTTATAAACTACATGGCTCGTGGGCGACCCGGATCCCACCCCGGCCTCCCCCGGTACCTGCTGGGCCTCAGGCAGGAACTCTCTGCCTCCGCAGGTCACGTGCATACGGCCCCCGCCTGTGGTGCCGAACGTGAGGGCACGTCACGTCCAATTGTAAAAGGCGCAAGTCGCTACCCAATGCGCTTTTGAGGTCTAAGGCCATTTCGATTCCCTAACTCAGTGTTTCCCAAACTGGGGTCCGCGGACCCCCAGGGGTCCGTGACACATTCCCAGGGGTCCGTAGGAAACAGTTGTAAAAGCACAGAAAAGTTTCTTGTATAATTAGCAGCTTTCCAGCAACAATAAAAGTGTCAAGATAATACCAGTGATTAATGTACCTGCTGGAGGTGAGGACAGTTGTGTTCAGTGGCAGCTTTGACTTAACTAATGTAGCACAGAGGGTTAATGTGCCTACTGCAAAGAACGTGTAACATGCATTTTAAAAAGCAGTATTTTATGTGCATAGGTTCATGGTTACTGCTTTTGTCACAGAGATTCTTTTGTTACTGTGCACTTCATAAGCGACAATCGTAATGTAGCAGAGGGACCTATAAACTGTCATCAAAGAGCAGCTTGCAAACTGCATGGTACCAGTTAGTAACCTATGTTTTTTCCAGTTATTCATTATCCTGATTCTGCTAGAAAGATTTATTTGGGTGGAAATACATTTTTAATGTTTAAGTCAATGCTAGCCACTGTGTTATGTTCTGAATCCTGAGTTTGTGCTTTTCCAGACCAAGCACTCTTTAAACATTTTATATACACACTGATTTAAATGTATGATTCAATGTCTCTATATGTGTGTGATGTAAAGTGCTCTGACATCCTACAATGGTATGAGAGATGCTATAAAATAAAATGAAATACATGTGACAGAGGGGCTATTACTTCAATATAAAATACTAAGGGCTAGATGTACGATCCGTTTTCATAGGCGCGAACGGGTTTGCGAACCCGTTTGGGCATGCAAAAACCGATTGGGCCATGTACATTGCCTATTTTGCGAGTCGCAATTTGTTTGCGACTCGCTAAATAAGTTTTGCAACTTGCTATTTGGAAGGGGCATTCCCTTCCAAATAGCGAGTCTCAAAACCATGTACAAATGTTTTGCAGTCACAAAACACTCGCAATTACCATCTACTAACAAGTAGATGGTAATGCATTCGCAAATGGGAAGGGGTCCCCAGGGGACCCCTTCCCCTTTGCAAATGCATGCAAAATTATTTTTTAAGGGCAGGCAGTGGTCCCAGGGACCTCTGCCTACCCTTAGAAAATGAAACGAAAACGCTTCATTTTTTTTTTTTAATGCATTGTAAACGGGCTGCATTTTTTCTTAAACTGCTTTATTTAAAAGCAGTCCCAGACATTGTGGCCTGCAGAGCCCAGCAGGCAACTATACCTGGGAGGGCTGGCATTGTCAATGGGTTTGCAAATTGCGAGAGGCTCATTAATATTAATGAACCTTGCAATTTGCGACCCCATTGGGAATCCCAAACAGTGTTAAACACACTGTTGTACATTTCATTTAGCGACTCGCAATTTGCCACTCGCAATGTGTTGCCAATTGCGAGGCGCTAAATGAAATGTTCGTACATCTGGCCCCAAAATCCTTAGTACTTTGAGTATTTGTCTTGTGTGCACACGTTTCTATTTTTTTCGAATTACTGTTTTAATATTTGAAATTTAACTCATACAAATTGCTTGGGGGTCCCCGGCTTCCAGTGATGACTCAATGGGGGTCCTCGGGAGTCAAAAGTTTGGGAACCACTGCCCTAACTCATGTTTTTTGCCGCCCTCCTCCTTTTCCCGCCCTAGGCAGCCGCCTAGTCTTGCCTAGTGGTAGAAACGGCCCTGGCCCAATGAATGGTAGGTTCTCCTGGGCTCATGTAAATGAATGGGGGAAGTGTGATGGTCCGTATTTCAAAAGCCAGACTTGATTCCAATGCAGTAACATTTATAATACAAAGAGCAACCAAATCCTCCTGACTAGCAAGCTTCAATTTACTTCTTACTATTCAACCCTCTTCAAAATGTTATTTGCTTTCCCACAACACAACTCGCAATCGTAGGTCAGATTGGAGCTTGTTCTTTTTTATCAAAGGCCAATGAGGAATGGAGGTCTTGTTAAATTTTGATGGAAGCTTTGATCATCTCCCCCAGACACATAGCTCGCTGGTGTTGGCTGGAAATGGGGAAGCAGCCATACTGTAAAGCCTCTTGGCCCACAGATGTACAGCAGGCTATTGAAGCCCTAAAACTAGCGGAAGCATGGAATTTGAAGATGAAATATGCTGCCTTCAAGTGAGAAACCAACAAAGCCGCAAAACTCCAATCCTGAATTCTTGACAAGGCACACTTTGCTCACAAACAAAACCCATAGACAGTCTTGCCATCATCATATGCTGCCTGAGGCCCACAGTCATATTTAACCTCTCATGTTTCATCTTCCTTGAAACACGCACTGCTACTCTTTCTCCTCAGTGAATTTCCATTGTGGGCCCCACTTGGAACCATTCCTGGTCAGACAGCCATTGCTGCTTATATCTATCATGCATAAATTGTTACGCCCAGCTTTAAGTACCCTTCAAATTATTAGGTCCTGCTGTCCCATAGTGATCGCCCTTTTTAATGGGCATTCAATCCAACTGACTTATAAAGCAACTAGGTTCCTGCTCCAGGCATCCAAGCATCTTTCACAGTAAAAAAAAGACCCTGATGAATGCAATGCCAAGCCTCTTCATCGACACAAACGTCCTGACGATCAAACCAACGTGGGTCTCCAAAAGCAAGGACATTGAACATGAAAGCTTGGTTTGCTTTTTTGGGAGCGGATAGGCTGGGCCACAACCTCAGCCTATCCACGCACCCATTAGCACTTTATTCAGCCCCAATGATGCTATTAACTTTTGCAATGACACTTTGGGGCCCATTAGGATATCTGGTGGATCACCACCGCCAGGTCGGCGGTGGCGATCCGCCCGCCAAACATCCTTTTTCACCCCCACCATATTAGAATGGCGAGGGACTCTGCGGCGGACGGAAAGACCGTCCGCCGCTTATTTATTTATTTATTTAATTTGTATAGCGCGTTATAACCACCGGGGTCTCTAAGCGCTGTTTGTCCAGATTACGTAGTGGGGGTTCGGCAATTACTTGATCTTAACACAGCGCCTAAAAGCTACTCCATGCTTGCCTAAACAAAGTGTTTTTTAACTTTTTTCTGAAGGATAACAAGTTGCATTCCTTCCTTAGTTCTGGGGCCAATTTGTTCCATAGAGCAGGAAGCGTGTTGGAGAAAGCACGTCCTCCCACCGTGGCCAGTTTAAAGCGGGATTGGGACAAGAGGGTAGCTTATCCGCCGGTCGGATTGCTGGCCGGGCGGAAAATGCAGTAAATATGGTGGCGGTGCCTTGCAGGCACCAACATCCATATTAGCATGCTTGCGGTGAAATGCCTTTCCATGGCTGAGACTCCCCCATGGAAAGGCATGCGGAGAATGCCTTTCCGTAGGGGGTGGGGGTTGGATGCCTGCACTTGGGGGGTACCCATTGTACCCCCCTTCATTGGCATGCACAAGGTGGCAGGGACATTGCAGTGCCTGTCACGTTGTGCATGCCAATGCACAACATGCATATTTTGCATTGCTGCGGGTGCTATAGCCATGTCTGAAATGGGGTGGCTGAGTGGGCTAAAGAATGGTGATGGATTAAACCCAGATCAGTTGACTGGGGGTGAGTGTTTGATTTGCTCAAACGCTCCGTCCATCATCCCCTTTTGTATCGCTTTGTTCGCCATAAGTGTGGCAGGGTATGCTCAGACATGAGTCCCTTGCTCACTTGGCCACTGGATTCAAGATAGCCTGGCTGATGAGGATTATGAATCCGAAACCGGTCCCAGGATGCTTGTTTCCGGTCCATGGAAGACATGGCTTGGCAGTTCGGGCTGGACTGCTCCAATGAGGCACAGGGTCAGACTGATTTGCATATAGCCATGTCTGAAATGGGGTGGCTGAGTGGGCTAAAGAATGGTGATGGATTAAACCCAGATCAGTTGACTGGGGGTGAGTGTTTGATTTGCTCAAACGCTCCGTCCATCATCCCCTTTTGTATCGCTTTGTTCGCCATAAGTGTGGCAGGGTATGCTCAGACGTGAGTCCCTTGCTCACTTGGCCACTGGATTCAAGATAGCCTGGCTGATGAGGATTATGAATCCGAAACCGGTCCCAGGATGCTTGTTTCCGGTCCATGGAAGACATGGCTTGGCAGTTCGGGCTGGACTGTTCCCATGAGGCACAGGGTCAGACTGATTTGCATATAGCCATGTCTGAAATGGGGTGGCTGAGTGGGCTAAAGAATGGTGATGGATTAAAGCCAGATCAGTTGACTGGGGGTGAGTGTTTGATTTGCTCAAACGCTCCGTCCATCATCCCCTTTTGTATCGCTTTGTTCGCCATAAGTGTGGCAGGGTATGCTCAGACATGAGTCCCTTGCTCACTTGGCCACTGGATTCAAGATAGCCTGGCTGATGAGGATTATGAATCCGAAACCGGTCCCAGGATGCTTGTTTCCGGTCCATGGAAGACATGGCTTGGCAGTTCGGGCTGGACTGTTCCCATGAGGCACAGGGTCAGACTGATTTGCATATAGCCATGTCTGAAATGGGGTGGCTGAGTGGGCTAAAGAATGGTGATGGATTAAACCCAGATCAGTTGACTGGGGGTGAGTGTTTGATTTGCTCAAACGCTCCGTCCATCATCCCCTTTTGTATCGCTTTGTTCGCCATAAGTGTGGCAGGGTATGCTCAGACGTGAGTCCCTTGCTCACTTGGCCACTGGATTCAAGATAGCCTGGCTGATGAGGATTATGAATCCGAAACCGGTCCCAGGATGCTTGTTTCCGGTCCATGGAAGACATGGCTTGGCAGTTCGGGCTGGACTGTTCCCATGAGGCACAGGGTCAGACTGATTTGCATATAGCCATGTCTGAAATGGGGTGGCTGAGTGGGCTAAAGAATGGTGATGGATTAAACCCAGATCAGTTGACTGGGGGTGAGTGTTTGATTTGCTCAAATGCTCCGTCCATCATCCCCTTTTGTATCGCTTTGTTCGCCATAAGTGTGGCAGGGTATGCTCAGACGTGAGTCCCTTGCTCACTTGGCCACTGGATTCAAGATAGCCTGGCTGATGAGGATTATGAATCCGAAACCGGTCCCAGGATGCTTGTTTCCGGTCCATGGAAGTCATGGCTTGGCAGTTCGGGCTGGACTGTTCCCATGAGGCACAGGGTCAGACTGATTTGCATATAGCCATGTCTGAAATGAGGTGGCTGAGTGGGCTAAAGAATGGTGATGGATTAAACCCAGATCAGTTGACTGGGGGTGAGTGTTTGATTTGCTCAAACGCTCCGTCCATCATCCCCTTTTGTATCGCTTTGTTCGCCATAAGTGTGGCAGGGTATGCTCAGACATGAGTCCCTTGCTCACTTGGCCACTGGATTCAAGATAGCCTGGCTGATGAGGATTATGAATCCGAAACCGGTCCCAGGATGCTTGTTTCCGGTCCATGGAAGACATGGCTTGGCAGTTCGGGCTGGACTGCTCCAATGAGGCACAGGGTCAGACTGATTTGCATATAGCCATGTCTGAAATGGGGTGGCTGAGTGGGCTAAAGAATGGTGATGGATTAAACCCAGATCAGTTGACTGGGGGTGAGTGTTTGATTTGCTCAAACGCTCCGTCCATCATCCCCTTTTGTATCGCTTTGTTCGCCATAAGTGTGGCAGGGTATGCTCAGACGTGAGTCCCTTGCTCACTTGGCCACTGGATTCAAGATAGCCTGGCTGATGAGGATTATGAATCCGAAACCGGTCCCAGGATGCTTGTTTCCGGTCCATGGAAGACATGGCTTGGCAGTTCGGGCTGGACTGTTCCCATGAGGCACAGGGTCAGACTGATTTGCATATAGCCATGTCTGAAATGAGGTGGCTGAGTGGGCTAAAGAATGGTGATGGATTAAACCCAGATCAGTTGACTGGGGGTGAGTGTTTGATTTGCTCAAACGCTCCGTCCATCATCCCCTTTTGTATCGCTTTGTTCGCCATAAGTGTGGCAGGGTATGCTCAGACATGAGTCCCTTGCTCACTTGGCCACTGGATTCAAGATAGCCTGGCTGATGAGGATTATGAATCCGAAACCGGTCCCAGGATGCTTGTTTCCGGTCCATGGAAGACATGGCTTGGCAGTTCGGGCTGGACTGTTCCCATGAGGCACAGGGTCAGACTGATTTGCATATAGCCATGTCTGAAATGGGGTGGCTGAGTGGGCTAAAGAATGGTGATGGATTAAACCCAGATCAGTTGACTGGGGGTGAGTGTTTGATTTGCTCAAACGCTCCGTCCATCATCCCCTTTTGTATCGCTTTGTTCGCCATAAGTGTGGCAGGGTATGCTCAGACGTGAGTCCCTTGCTCACTTGGCCACTGGATTCAAGATAGCCTGGCTGATGAGGATTATGAATCCGAAACCGGTCCCAGGATGCTTGTTTCCGGTCCATGGAAGACATGGCTTGGCAGTTCGGGCTGGACTGTTCCCATGAGGCACAGGGTCAGACTGATTTGCATATAGCCATGTCTGAAATGGGGTGGCAGAGTGGGCTAAAGAATGGTGATGGATTAAACCCAGATCAGTTGACTGGGGGTGAGTGTTTGATTTGCTCAAATGCTCCGTCCATCATCCCCTTTTGTATCGCTTTGTTCGCCATAAGTGTGGCAGGGTATGCTCAGACGTGAGTCCCTTGCTCACTTGGCCACTGGATTCAAGATAGCCTGGCTGATGAGGATTATGAATCCGAAACCGGTCCCAGGATGCTTGTTTCCGGTCCATGGAAGTCATGGCTTGGCAGTTCGGGCTGGACTGTTCCCATGAGGCACAGGGTAAGACTGATTTGCATATAGCCATGTCTGAAATGGAGTGGCTGAGTGGGCTAAAGAATGGTGATGGAATAAACCCAGATCAGTTGACTGGGGGTGAGTGTTTGATTTGCTCAAACACTCCGTCCATCATCCCCTTTTGTATCGCTTTGTTCGCCATAAGTGTGGCAGGGTATGCTCAGACGTGAGTCCCTTGCTCACTTGGCCACTGGATTCAAGATAGCCTGGCTGATGAGGATTATGAATCCGAAACCGGTCCCAGGATACTTGTTTCCGGTCCATGGAAGACATGGCTTGGCAGTTCGGGCTGGACTCTTCCCATGAGGCACAGGGTCAGACTGATTTGCATATAGCCATGTCTGAAATGGGGTGGCTGAGTGGGCTAAAGAATGGTGATGGATTAAACCCAGATCAGTTGACTGGGGGTGAGTGTTTGATTTGCTCAAACGCACCGTCCATCATCCCCTTTTGTATCGCTTTGTTCGCCATAAGTGTGGCAGGGTATGCTCAGACATGAGTCCCTTGCTCACTTGGCCACTGGATTCAAGATAGCCTGGCTGATGAGGATTATGAATCCGAAACCGGTCCCAGGATGCTTGTTTCCGGTCCATGGAAGACATGGCTTGGCAGTTCGGGCTGGACTGTTCCCATGAGGCACAGGGTCAGACTGATTTGCATATAGCCATGTCTGAAATGGGGTGGCTGAGTGGGCTAAAGAATGGTGATGGATTAAACCCAGATCAGTTGACTGGGGGTGAGTGTTTGATTTGCTCAAACGCTCCGTCCATCATCCCCTTTTGTATCGCTTTGTTCGCCATAAGTGTGGCAGGGTATGCTCAGACGTGAGTCCCTTGCTCACTTGGCCACTGGATTCAAGATAGCCTGGCTGATGAGGATTATGAATCCGAAACCGGTCCCAGGATGCTTGTTTCCGGTCCATGGAAGACATGGCTTGGCAGTTCGGGCTGGACTGTTCCCATGAGGCACAGGGTCAGACTGATTTGCATATAGCCATGTCTGAAATGGGGTGGCTGAGTGGGCTAAAGAATGGTGATGGATTAAACCCAGATCAGTTGACTGGGGGTGAGTGTTTGATTTGCTCAAATG
The DNA here is from genome assembly GCF_964261635.1 of Lissotriton helveticus. Lineage (NCBI taxonomy): Eukaryota > Metazoa > Chordata > Amphibia > Caudata > Salamandridae > Lissotriton > Lissotriton helveticus. Next base: position 568,919,092 of record NC_136071.1, on the reverse strand, counting down.
CTCCGTCCATCATCCCCTTTTGTATCGCTTTGTTCGCCATAAGTGTGGCAGGGTATGCTCAGACGTGAGTCCCTTGCTCACTTGGCCACTGGATTCAAGATAGCCTGGCTGATGAGGATTATGAATCCGAAACCGGTCCCAGGATGCTTGTTTCCAGTCCATGGAAGTCATGGCTTGGCAGTTCGGGCTTGACTGTTCCCATGAGGCACAGGGTAAGACTGATTTGCATATAGCCATGTCTGAAATGGAGTGGCTGAGTGGGCTAAAGAATGGTGATGGAATAAACCCAGATCAGTTGACTGGGGGTGAGTGTTTGATTTGCTCAAACACTCCGTCCATCATCCCCTTTTGTATCGCTTTGTTCGCCATAAGTGTGGCAGGGTATGCTCAGACGTGAGTCCCTTGCTCACTTGGCCACTGTATTCAAGATAGCCTGGCTGATGAGGATTATGAATCCGAAACCGGTCCCAGGATACTTGTTTCCGGTCCATGGAAGACATGGCTTGGCAGTTCGGGCTGGACTCTTCCCATGAGGCACAGGGTCAGACTGATTTGCATATAGCCATGTCTGAAATGGGGTGGCTGAGTGGGCTAAAGAATGGTGATGGATTAAACCCAGATCAGTTGACTGGGGGTGAGTGTTTGATTTGCTCAAACGCTCCGTCCATCATCCCCTTTTGTATCGCTTTGTTCGCCATAAGTGTGGCAGGGTATGCTCAGACGTGAGTCCCTTGCTCACTTGGCCACTGGATTCAAGATAGCCTGGCTGATGAGGATTATGAATCCGAAACCGGTCCCAGGATGCTTGTTTCCGGTCCATGGAAGACTTGGCTTGGCAGTTCGGGCTGGACTGTTCCCATGAGGCACAGGGTCAGACGGATTTGCATATAGCCATGTCTGAAATGGGGTGGCTGAGTGGGCTAAAGAATGGTGATGGATTAAACCCAGATCAGTTGACTGGGGGTGAGTGTTTGATTTGCTCAAACGCTCCGTCCATCATCCCCTTTTGTATCGCTTTGTTCGCCATAAGTGTGGCAGGGTATGCTCAGACGTGAGTCCCTTGCTCACTTGGCCACTGGATTCAAGATAGCCTGGCTGATGAGGATTATGAATCCGAAACCGGTCCCAGGATGCTTGTTTCCGGTCCATGGAAGACATGGCTTGGCAGTTCGGGCTGGACTGTTCCCATGAGGCACAGGGTCAGACTGATTTGCATATAGCCATGTCTGAAATGGGGTGGCTGAGTGGGCTAAAGAATGGTGATGGATTAAACCCAGATCAGTTGACTGGGGGTGAGTGTTTGATTTGCTCAAACGTTCCGTCCATCATCCCCTTTTGTATCGCTTTGTTCGCCATAAGTGTGGCAGGGTATGCTCAGACATGAGTCCCTTGCTCACTTGGCCACTGGATTCAAGATAGCCTGGCTGATGAGGATTATGAATCCGAAACCGGTCCCAGGATGCTTGTTTCCGGTCCATGGAAGACATGGCTTGGCAGTTCGGGCTGGACTGTTCCCATGAGGCACAGGGTCAGACTGATTTGCATATAGCCATGTCTGAAATGGGGTGGCTGAGTGGGCTAAAGAATGGTGATGGATTAAACCCAGATCAGTTGACTGGGGATGAGTGTTTGATTTGCTCAAACGCTCCGTCCATCATCCCCTTTTGTATCGCTTTGTTCGCCATAAGTGTGGCAGGGTATGCTCAGACGTGAGTCCCTTGCTCACTTGGCCACTGGATTCAAGATAGCCTGGCTGATGAGGATTATGAATCCGAAACCGGTCCCAGGATGCTTGTTTCCGGTCCATGGAAGACATGGCTTGGCAGTTCGGGCTGGACTGTTCCCATGAGGCACAGGGTCAGACTGATTTGCATATAGCCATGTCTGAAATGGGGTGGCTGAGTGGGCTAAAGAATGGTGATGGATTAAACCCAGATCAGTTGACTGGGGGTGAGTGTTTGATTTGCTCAAATGCTCCGTCCATCATCCCCTTTTGTATCGCTTTGTTCGCCATAAGTGTGGCAGGGTATGCTCAGACGTGAGTCCCTTGCTCACTTGGCCACTGGATTCAAGATAGCCTGGCTGATGAGGATTATGAATCCGGAACCGGTCCCAGGATGCTTGTTTCCGGTCCATGGAAGACATGGCTTGGCAGTTCGGGCTGGACTGTTCCCATGAGGCACAGGGTCAGACTGATTTGCATATAGCCATTTCTGAAATGGGGTGGCTGAGTGGGCTAAAGAATGGTGATGGATTAAACCCAGATCAGTTGACTGGGGGTGAGTGTTTGATTTGCTCAAATGCTCCGTCCATCATCCCCTTTTGTATCGCTTTGTTCGCCATAAGTGTGGCAGGGTATGCTCAGACGTGAGTCCCTTGCTCACTTGGCCACTGGATTCAAGATAGCCTGGCTGATGAGGATTATGAATCCGAAACCGGTCCCAGGATGCTTGTTTCCGGTCCATGGAAGTCATGGCTTGGCAGTTCGGGCTGGACTGTTCCCATTAGGCACAGGGTCAGACTGATTTGCATATAGCCATGTCTGAAATGGGGTGGCTGAGTGGGCTAAAAAATGGTGATGGATTAAACCCAGATCAGTTGACTGGGGGTGAGTGTTTGATTTGCTCAAACGCTCCGTCCATCATCCCCTTTTGTATCGCTTTGTTCGCCATAAGTGTGGCAGGGTATGCTCAGACGTAAGTCCCTTGCTCACTTGGCCACTGGATTCAAGATAGCCTGGCTGATGAGGATTATGAATCCGAAACCGGTCCCAGGATGCTTGTTTCCGGTCCATGGAAGACATGGCTTGGCAGTTCGGGCTGGACTGTTCCCATGAGGCACAGGGTCAGACTGATTTGCATATAGCCATGTCTGAAATGGGGTGGCTGAGTGGGCTAAAGAATGGTGATGGATTAAACCAAGATCAGTTGACTGGGGGTGAGTGTTTGATTTGCTCAAACGCTCCGTCCATCATCCCCTTTTGTATCGCTTTGTTCGCCATAAGTGTGGCAGGGTATGCTCAGACATGAGTCCCTTGCTCACTTGGCCACTGGATTCAAGATAGCCTGGCTGATGAGGATTATGAATCCGAAACCGGTCCCAGGATGCTTGTTTCCGGTCCATGGAAGACATGGCTTGGCAGTTCGGGCTGGACTGTTCCCATGAGGCACAGGGTCAGACTGATTTGCATATAGCCATGTCTGAAATGGGGTGGCTGAGTGGGCTAAAGAATGGTGATGGATTAAACCCAGATCAGTTGACTGGGGGTGAGTGTTTGATTTGCTCAAACGCTCCGTCCATCATCCCCTTTTGTATCGCTTTGTTCGCCATAAGTGTGGCAGGGTATGCTCAGACGTGAGTCCCTTGCTCACTTGGCCACTGGATTCAAGATAGCCTGGCTGATGAGGATTATGAATCCGAAACCGGTCCCAGGATGCTTGTTTCCGGTCCATGGAAGACATGGCTTGGCAGTTCGGGCTGGACTGTTCCCATGAGGCATAGGGTCAGACTGATTTGCATATAGCCATGTCTGAAATGGGGTGGCTGAGTGGGCTAAAGAATGGTGATGGATTAAACCCAGATCAGTTGACTGGGGGTGAGTGTTTGATTTGCTCAAATGCTCCGTCCATCATCCCCTTTTGTATCGCTTTGTTCGCCATAAGTGTGGCAGGGTATGCTCAGACGTGAGTCCCTTGCTCACTTGGCCACTGGATTCAAGATAGCCTGGCTGATGAGGATTATGAATCCGAAACCGGTCCCAGGATGCTTGTTTCCGGTCCATGGAAGTCATGGCTTGGCAGTTCGGGCTGGACTGTTCCCATGAGGCACAGGGTAAGACTGATTTGCATATAGCCATGTCTGAAATGGAGTGGCTGAGTTGGCTAAAGAATGGTGATGGAATAAACCCAGATCAGTTGACTGGGGGTGAGTGTTTGATTTGCTCAAACACTCCGTCCATCATCCCCTTTTGTATCGCTTTGTTCGCCATAAGTGTGGCAGGGTATGCTCAGACGTGAGTCCCTTGCTCACTTGGCCACTGGATTCAAGATAGCCTGGCTGATGAGGATTATGAATCCGAAACCGGTCCCAGGATACTTGTTTCCGGTCCATGGAAGACATGGCTTGGCAGTTCGGGCTGGACTCTTCCCATGAGGCACAGGGTCAGACTGATTTGCATATAGCCATGTCTGAAATGGGGTGGCTGAGTGGGCTAAAGAATGGTGATGGATTAAACCCAGATCAGTTGACTGGGGGTGAGTGTTTGATTTGCTCAAACGCACCGTCCATCATCCCCTTTTGTATCGCTTTGTTCGCCATAAGTGTGGCAGGGTATGCTCAGACATGAGTCCCTTGCTCACTTGGCCACTGGATTCAAGATAGCCTGGCTGATGAGGATTATGAATCCGAAACCGGTCCCAGGATGCTTGTTTCCGGTCCATGGAAGACATGGCTTGGCAGTTCGGGCTGGACTGTTCCCATGAGGCACAGGGTCAGACTGATTTGCATATAGCCATGTCTGAAATGGGGTGGCTGAGTGGGCTAAAGAATGGTGATGGATTAAACCCAGATCAGTTGACTGGGGGTGAGTGTTTGATTTGCTCAAACGCTCCGTCCATCATCCCCTTTTGTATCGCTTTGTTCGCCATAAGTGTGGCAGGGTATGCTCAGACGTGAGTCCCTTGCTCACTTGGCCACTGGATTCAAGATAGCCTGGCTGATGAGGATTATGAATCCGAAACCGGTCCCAGGATGCTTGTTTCCGGTCCATGGAAGACATGGCTTGGCAGTTCGGGCTGGACTGTTCCCATGAGGCACAGGGTCAGACTGATTTGCATATTGCCATGTCTGAAATGGGGTGGCTGAGTGGGCTAAAGAATGGTGATGGATTAAACCCAGATCAGTTGACTGGGGGTGAGTGTTTGATTTGCTCAAATGCTCCGTCCATCATCCCCTTTTGTATCGCTTTGTTCGCCATAAGTGTGGCAGGGTATGCTCAGACGTGAGTCCCTTGCTCACTTGGCCACTGGATTCAAGATAGCCTGGCTGATGAGGATTATGAATCCGAAACCGGTCCCAGGATGCTTGTTTCCAGTCCATGGAAGACATGGCTTGGCAGTTCGGGCTGGACTGTTCCCATGAGGCACAGGGTAAGACTGATTTGCATATAGCCATGTCTGAAATGGAGTGGCTGAGTGGGCTAAAGAATGGTGATGGAATAAACCCAGATCAGTTGACTGGGGGTGAGTGTTTGATTTGCTCAAACGCTCCGTCCATCATCCCCTTTTGTATCGCTTTGTTCGCCATAAGTGTGGCAGGGTATGCTCAGACGTGAGTCCCTTGCTCACTTGGCCACTGGATTCAAGATAGCCTTGCTGATGAGGATTATGAATCCGAAACCGGTCCCAGGATGCTTGTTTCCGGTCCATGGAAGACATGGCTTGGCAGTTCGGGCTGGACTGTTCCCATGAGGCACAGGGTCAGACTGATTTGCATATAGCCATGTCTGAAATGGGGTGGCTGAGTGGGCTAAAGAATGGTGATGGATTAAACCCAGATCAGTTGACTGGGGGTGAGTGTTTGATTTGCTCAAATGCTCCGTCCATCATCCCCTTTTGTATCGCTTTGTTCGCCATAAGTGTGGCAGGGTATGCTCAGACGTGAGTCCCTTGCTCACTTGGCCACTGGATTCAAGATAGCCTGGCTGATGAGGATTATGAATCCGAAACCGGTCCCAGGATGCTTGTTTCCGGTCCATGGAAGTCATGGCTTGGCAGTTCGGGCTGGACTGTTCCCATGAGGCACAGGGTCAGACTGATTTGCATATAGCCATGTCTGAAATGGGGTGGCTGAGTGGGCTAAAGAATGGTGATGGATTAAACCCAGATCAGTTGACTGGGGGTGAGTGTTTGATTTGCTCAAACGCTCCGTCCATCATCCCCTTTTGTATCGCTTTGTTCGCCATAAGTGTGGCAGGGTATGCTCAGACGTGAGTCCCTTGCTCACTTGGCCACTGGATTCAAGATAGCCTGGCTGATGAGGATTATGAATCCGAAACCGGTCCCAGGATGCTTGTTTCCGGTCCATGGAAGACATGGCTTGGCAGTTCGGGCTGGACTGTTCCCATGAGGCACAGGGTCAGACTGATTTGCATATAGCCATGTCTGAAATGGGGTGGCTGAGTGGGCTAAAGAATGGTGATGGATTAAACCCAGATCAGTTGACTGGGGGTGAGTGTTTGATTTGCTCAAATGCTCCGTCCATCATCCCCTTTTGTATCGCTTTGTTCGCCATAAGTGTGGCAGGGTATGCTCAGACGTGAGTCCCTTGCTCACTTGGCCACTGGATTCAAGATAGCCTGGCTGATGAGGATTATGAATCCGAAACCGGTCCCAGGATGCTTGTTTCCGGTCCATGGAAGTCATGGCTTGGCAGTTCGGGCTGGACTGTTCCCATGAGGCACAGGGTAAGACTGATTTGCATATAGCCATGTCTGAAATGGAGTGGCTGAGTGGGCTAAAGAATGGTGATGGAATAAACCCAGATCAGTTGACTGGGGGTGAGTGTTTGATTTGCTCAAACACTCCGTCCATCATCCCCTTTTGTATCGCTTTGTTCGCCATAAGTGTGGCAGGGTATGCTCAGACGTGAGTCCCTTGCTCACTTGGCCACTGGATTCAAGATAGCCTGGCTGATGAGGATTATGAATCCGAAACCGGTCCCAGGATACTTGTTTCCGGTCCATGGAAGACATGGCTTGGCGGTTCGGGCTGGACTCTTCCCATGAGGCACGGGGTCAGACTGATTTGCATATAGCCATGTCTGAAATGGGGTGGCTGAGTGGGCTAAAGAATGGTGATGGATTAAACCCAGATCAGTTGACTGGGGGTGAGTGTTTGATTTGCTCAAACGCTCCGTCCATCATCCCCTTTTGTATCGCTTTGTTCGCCATAAGTGTGGCAGGGTATGCTCAGACGTGAGTCCCTTGCTCACTTGGCCACTGGATTCAAGATAGCCTGGCTGATGAGGATTATGAATCCGAAACCGGTCCCAGGATGCTTGTTTCCGGTCCATGGAAGACTTGGCTTGGCAGTTCGGGCTGGACTGTTCCCATGAGGCACAGGGTCAGACTGATTTGCATATAGCCATGTCTGAAATGGGGTGGCTGAGTGGGCTAAAGAATGGTGATGGATTAAACCCAGATCAGTTGACTGGGGGTGAATGTTTGATTTGCTCAAACGCTCCGTCCATCATCCCCTTTTGTATCGCTTTGTTCGCCATAAGTGTGGCAGGGTATGCTCAGACGTGAGTCCCTTGCTCACTTGGCCACTGGATTCAAGATAGCCTGGCTGATGAGGATTATGAATCCGAAACTGGTCCCAGGATGCTTGTTTCCGGTCCATGGAAGACATGGCTTGGCAGTTCGGGTTGGACTGTTCCCATGAGGCACAGGGTCAGACTGATTTGCATATGGCCATGTCTGAAATGGGGTGGCTGAGTGGGCTAAATAATGGTGATGGATTAAACCCAGATCAGTTGACTGGGGGTGAGTGTTTGATTTGCTCAAACGCTCCGTCCATCATCCCCTTTTGTATCGCTTTGTTCGCCATAAGTGTGGCAGGGCATGCTCAGACGTGAGTCCCTTGCTCACTTGGCCACTGGATTCAAGATAGCCTGGCTGATGAGGATTATGAATCCGAAACCGGTCCCAGGATGCTTGTTTCCGGTCCATGGAAGACATGGCTTGGCAGTTCGGGCTGGACTGTTCCGATGAGGCACAGAGTCAGACTGATTTGCATATAGCCATGTCTGAAATGGGGTGGCTGAGTGGGCTAAAGAATGGTGATGGATTAAACCCAGATCAGTTGACTGGGGGTGAGTGTTTGATTTGCTCAAACGCTCCGTCCATCATCCCCTTTTGTATCGCTTTGTTTGCCATAAGTGTGGCAGGGTATGCTCAGACATGAGTCCCTTGCTCACTTGGCCACTGGATTCAAGATAGCCTGGCTGATGAGGATTATGAATCCGAAACCGGTCCCAGGATGCTTGTTTCCGGTCCATGGAAGACATGGCTTGGCAGTTCGGGCTGGACTGCTCCAATGAGGCACAGGGTCAGACTGATTTGCATATAGCCATGTCTGAAATGGGGTGGCTGAGTGGGCTAAAGAATGGTGATGGATTAAACCCAGATCAGTTGACTGGGGGTGAGTGTTTGATTTGCTCAAACGCTCCGTCCATCATCCCCTTTTGTATCGCTTTGTTCGCCATAAGTGTGGCAGGGTATGCTCAGACGTGAGTCCCTTGCTCACTTGGCCACTGGATTCAAGATAGCCTGGCTGATGAGGATTATGAATCCGAAACCGGTCCCAGGATGCTTGTTTCCGGTCCATGGAAGACATGGCTTGGCAGTTCGGGCTGGACTGTTCCCATGAGGCACAGGGTCAGACTGATTTGCATATAGCCATGTCTGAAATGGGGTGGCTGAGTGGGCTAAAGAATGGTGATGGATTAAACCCAGATCAGTTGACTGGGGGTGAGTGTTTGATTTGCTCAAACTCTCCGTCCATCATCCCCTTTTGTATCGCTTTGTTCGCCATAAGTGTGGCAGGGTATGCTCAGACATGAGTCCCTTGCTCACTTGGCCACTGGATTCAAGATAGCCTGGCTGATGAGGATTATGAATCCGAAACCGGTCCCAGGATGCTTGTTTCCGGTCCATGGAAGACATGGCTTGGCAGTTCTGGCTGGACTGTTCCCATGAGGCACAGGGTCAGACTGATTTGCATATAGCCATGTCTGAAATGGGGTGGCTGAGTGGGCTAAAGAATGGTGATGGATTAAACCCAGATCAGTTGACTGGGGGTGAGTGTTTGATTTGCTCAAACGCTCCGTCCATCATCCCCTTTTGTATCGCTTTGTTCGCCATAAGTGTGGCAGGGTATGCTCAGACGTGAGTCCCTTGCTCACTTGGCCACTGGATTCAAGATAGCCTGGCTGATGAGGATTATGAATCCGAAACCGGTCCCAGGATGCTTGTTTCCGGTCCATGGAAGACATGGCTTGGCAGTTCGGGCTGGACTGTTCCCATGAGGCACAGGGTCAGACTGATTTGCATATAGCCATGTCTGAAATGGGGTGGCTGAGTGGGCTAAAGAATGGTGATGGATTAAACCCAGATCAGTTGACTGGGGGTGAGTGTTTGATTTGCTCAAATGCTCCGTCCATCATCCCCTTTTGTATCGCTTTGTTCGCCATAAGTGTGGCAGGGTATGCTCAGACGTGAGTCCCTTGCTCACTTGGCCACTGGATTCAAGATAGCCTGGCTGATGAGGATTATGAATCCGAAACCGGTCCCAGGATGCTTGTTTCCGGTCCATGGAAGTCATGGCTTGGCAGTTCGGGCTGGACTGTTCCCATGAGGCACAGGGTAAGACTGATTTGCATATAGCCATGTCTGAAATTGAGTGGCTGAGTGGGCTAAAGAATGGTGATGGAATAAACCCAGATCAGTTGACTGGGGGTGAGTGTTTGATTTGCTCAAACACTCCGTCCATCATCCCCTTTTGTATCGCTTTGTTCGCCATAAGTGTGGCAGGGTATGCTCAGACGTGAGTCCCTTGCTCACTTGGCCACTGGATTCAAGATAGCCTGGCTGATGAGGATTATGAATCCGAAACCGGTCCCAGGATACTTGTTTCCGGTCCATGGAAGACATGGCTTGGCAGTTCGGGCTGGACTCTTCCCATGAGGCACAGGGTCAGACTGATTTGCATATAGCCATGTCTAAAATGGGGTGGCTGAGTGGGCTAAAGAATGGTGATGGATTAAACCCAGATCAGTTGACTGGGGGTGAGTGTTTGATTTGCTCAAACGCTCCGTCCATCATCCCCTTTTGTATCGCTTTGTTCGCCATAAGTGTGGCAGGGTATGCTCAGACGTGAGTCCCTTGCTCACTTGGCCACTGGATTCAAGATAGCCTGGCTGATGAGGATTATGAATCCGAAACCGGTCCCAGGATGCTTGTTTCCGGTCCATGGAAGACATGGCTTGGCAGTTCGGGCTGGACTGTTCCCATGAGGCACAGGGTCAGACTGATTTGCATATAGCCATGTCTGAAATGGGGTGGCTGAGTGGGCTAAAGAATGGTGATGGATTAAACCCAGATCAGTTGACTGGGGGTGAGTGTTTGATTTGCTCAAATGCTCCATCCATCATCCCCTTTTGTATCGCTTTGTTCGCCATAAGTGTGGCAGGGTATGCTCAGACGTGAGTCCCTTGCTCACTTGGCCACTGGATTCAAGATAGCCTGGCTGATGAGGATTATGAATCCGAAACCGGTCCCAGGATGCTTGTTTCCGGTCCATGGAAGACATGGCTTGGCGGTTCGGGCTGGACTCTTCCCATGAGGCACAGGGTCAGACTGATTTGCATATAGCCATGTCTGAAATGGGGTGGCTGAGTGGGCTAAAGAATGGTGATGGATTAAACCCAGATCAGTTGACTGGGGGTGAGTGTTTGATTTGCTCAAACGCTCCGTCCATCATCCCCTTTTGTATCGCTTTGTTCGCCATAAGTGTGGCACGGTATGCTCAGACGTGAGTCCCTTGCTCACTTGGCCACTGGATTCAAGATAGCCTGGCTGATGAGGATTCTGAATCCGAAACCGGTCCCAGGATGCTTGTTTCCGGTCCATGGAAGACATGGCTTGGCGGTTCGGGCTGGACTCTTCCCATGAGGCACAGGGTCAGACTGATTTGCATATAGCCATGTCTGAAATGGGGTGGCTGAGTGGGCTAAAGAATGGTGATGGATTAAACCCAGATCAGTTGACTGGGGGTGAGTGTTTGATTTGCTCAAACGCTCCGTCCATCATCCCCTTTTGTATCGCTTTGTTCGCCATAAGTGTGGCACGGTATGCTCAGACGTGAGTCCCTTGCTCACTTGGCCACTGGATTCAAGATAGCCTGGCTGATGAGGATTCTGAATCCGAAACCGGTCCCAGGATGCTTGTTTCCGGTCCATGGAAGACTTGGCTTGGCAGTTCGGGCTGGACTGTTCCCATGAGGCACATGGTCAGACTGATTTGCATATAGCCATGTCTGAAATGGGGTGGCTGAGTGGGCTAAAGAATGGTGATGGATTAAACCCAGATCAGTTGACTGGGGGTGAATGTTTGATTTGCTCAAACGCTCCGTCCATCATCCCCTTTTGTATCGCTTTGTTCGCCATAAGTGTGGCAGGGTATGCTCAGACGTGAGTCCCTTGCTCACTTGGCCACTGGATTCAAGATAGCCTGGCTGATGAGGATTATGAATCCGAAACTGGTCCCAGGATGCTTGTTTCCGGTCCATGGAAGACATGGCTTGGCAGTTCGGGTTGGACTGTTCCCATGAGGCACAGGGTCAGACTGATTTGCATATGGCCATGTCTGAAATGGGGTGGCTGAGTGGGCTAAAGAATGGTGATGGATTAAACCCAGATCAGTTGACTGGGGGTGAGTGTTTGATTTGCTCAAACGCTCCGTCCATCATCCCCTTTTGTATCGCTTTGTTCGCCATAAGTGTGGCAGGGCATGCTCAGACGTGAGTCCCTTGCTCACTTGGCCACTGGATTCAAGATAGCCTGGCTGATGAGGATTATGAATCCGAAACCGGTCCCAGGATGCTTGTTTCCGGTCCATGGAAGACATGGCTTGGCAGTTCGGGCTGGACTGTTCCGATGAGGCACAGAGTCAGACTGATTTGCATATAGCCATGTCTGAAATGGGGTGTCTGAGTGGGCTAAAGAATGGTGATGGATTAAACCCAGATCAGTTGACTGGGGGTGAGTGTTTGATTTGCTCAAACGCTCCGTCCATCATCTCCTTTTGTATCGCTTTGTTTGCCATAAGTGTGGCAGGGTATGCTCAGACATGAGTCCCTTGCTCACTTGGCCACTGGTTTCAAGATAGCCTGGCTGATGAGGATTATGAATCCGAAACCGGTCCCAGGATGCTTGTTTCCGGTCCATGGAAGTCATGGCTTGGCAGTTCGGGCTGGACTGTTCCCATGAGGCACAGGGTAAGACTGATTTGCATATAGCCATGTCTGAAATTGAGTGGCTGAGTGGGCTAAAGAATGGTGATGGATTAAACCCAGATCAGTTGACTGGGGGTGAGTGTATGATTTGCTCAAACGCTCCGTCCATCATCCCCTTTTGTATCGCTTTGTTCGCCATAAGTGTGGCAGGGTATGCTCAGACGTGAGTCCCTTGCTCACTTGGCCACTGGATTCAAGATAGCCTGGCTGTTGAGGATTATGAATCCGAAACCGGTCCCAGGATACTTGTTTCCGGTCCATGGAAGACATGGCTTGGCAGTTCGGGCTGGACTCTTCCCATGAGGCACAGGGTCAGACTGATTTGCATATAGCCATGTCTGAAATGGGGTGGCTGAGTGGGCTAAAGAATGGTGATGGATTAAACCCAGATCAGTTGACTGGGGGTGAGTGTTTGATTTGCTCAAACGCTCCGTCCATCATCCCCTTTTGTATCGCTTTGTTCGCCATAAGTGTGGCAGGGTATGCTCAGACGTGAGTCCCTTGCTCACTTGGCCACTGGATTCAAGATAGCCTGGCTGATGAGGATTATGAATCCGAAACCGGTCCCAGGATGCTTGTTTCCGGTCCATGGAAGACATGGCTTGGCAGTTCGGGCTGGACTGTTCCCATGAGGCACAGGGTCAGACTGATTTGCATATAGCCATGTCTGAAATGGGGTGGCTGAGTGGGCTAAAGAATGGTGATGGATTAAACCCAGATCAGTTGACTGGGGGTGAGTGTTTGATTTGCTCAAATGCTCCATCCATCATCCCCTTTTGTATCGCTTTGTTCGCCATAAGTGTGGCAGGGTATGCTCAGACGTGAGTCCCTTGCTCACTTGGCCACTGGATTCAAGATAGCCTGGCTGATGAGGATTATGAATCCGAAACCGGTCCCAGGATGCTTGTTTCCGGTCCATGGAAGTCATGGCTTGGCAGTTCGGGCTGGACTGTTCCCATGAGGCACAGGGTAAGACTGATTTGCATATAGCCATGTCTGAAATGGAGTGGCTGAGTGGGCTAAAGAATGGTGATGGAATAAACCCAGATCAGTTGACTGGGGGTGAGTGTTTGATTTGCTCAAACACTCCGTCCATCATCCCCTTTTGTATCGCTTTGTTCGCCATAAGTGTGGCAGGGTATGCTCAGACGTGAGTCTCTTGCTCACTTGGCCACTGGATTCAAGATAGCCTGGCTGATGAGGATTATGAATCCGAAACCGGTCCCAGGATACTTGTTTCCGGTCCATGGAAGACATGGCTTGGCGGTTCGGGCTGGACTCTTCCCATGAGGCACAGGGTCAGACTGATTTGCATATAGCCATGTCTGAAATGGGGTGGCTGAGTGGGCTAAAGAATGGTGATGGATTAAACCCAGATCAGTTGACTGGGGGTGAGTGTTTGATTTGCTCAAACGCTCCGTCCATCATCCCCTTTTGTATCGCTTTGTTCGCCATAAGTGTGGCACGGTATGCTCAGACGTGAGTCCCTTGCTCACTTGGCCACTGGATTCAAGATAGCCTGGCTGATGAGGATTATGAATCCGAAACCGGTCCCAGGATGCTTGTTTCTGGTCCATGGAAGACTTGGCTTGGCAGTTCGGGCTGGACTGTTCCCATGAGGCACAGGGTCAGACTGATTTGCATATAGCCATGTCTGAAATGGGGTGGCTGAGTGGGCTAAAGAATGGTGATGGATTAAACCCAGATCAGTTGACTGGGGGTGAATGTTTGATTTGCTCAAACGCTCCGTCCATCATCCCCTTTTGTATCGCTTTGTTCGCCATAAGTGTGGCAGGGTATGCTCAGACGTGAGTCCCTTGCTCACTTGGCCACTGGATTCAAGATAGCCTGGCTGATGAGGATTATGAATCCGAAACTGGTCCCAGGATGCTTGTTTCCGGTCCATGGAAGACATGGCTTGGCAGTTCGGGTTGGACTGTTCCCATGAGGCACAGGGTCAGACTGATTTGCATATGGCCATGTCTGAAATGGGGTGGCTGAGTGGGCTAAAGAATGGTGATGGATTAAACCCAGATCAGTTGACTGGGGGTGAGTGTTTGATTTGCTCAAACGCTCCGTCCATCATCCCCTTTTGTATCGCTTTGTTCGCCATAAGTGTGGCAGGGCATGCTCAGACGTGAGTCCCTTGCTCACTTGGCCACTGGATTCAAGATAGCCTGGCTGATGAGGATTATGAATCCGAAACCGGTCCCAGGATGCTTGTTTCCGGTCCATGGAAGACATGGCTTGGCAGTTCGGGCTGGACTGTTCCGATGAGGCACAGAGTCAGACTGATTTGCATATAGCCATGTCTGAAATGGGGTGGCTGAGTGGGCTAAAGAATGGTGATGGATTAAACCCAGATCAGTTGACTGGGGGTGAGTGTTTGATTTGCTCAAACGCTCCGTCCATCATCCCCTTTTGTATCGCTTTGTTTGCCATAAGTGTGGCAGGGTATGCTCAGACATGAGTCCCTTGCTCACTTGGCCACTGGATTCAAGATAGCCTGGCTGATGAGGATTATGAATCCGAAACCGGTCCCAGGATGCTTGTTTCCGGTCCATGGAAGACATGGCTTGGCAGTTCGGGCTGGACTGCTCCAATGAGGCACAGGGTCAGACTGATTTGCATATAGCCATGTCTGAAATGGGGTGGCTGAGTGGGCTAAAGAATGGTGATGGATTAAACCCAGATCAGTTGACTGGGGGTGAGTGTTTGATTTGCTCAAACGCTCCGTCCATCATCCCCTTTTGTATCGCTTTGTTCGCCATAAGTGTGGCAGGGTATGCTCAGACGTGAGTCCCTTGCTCACTTGGCCACTGGATTCAAGATAGCCTGGCTGATGAGGATTATGAATCCGAAACCGGTCCCAGGATGCTTGTTTCCGGTCCATGGAAGACATGGCTTGGCAGTTCGGGCTGGACTGTTCCCATGAGGCACAGGGTCAGACTGATTTGCATATAGCCATGTCTGAAATGGGGTGGCTGAGTGGGCTAAAGAATGGTGATGGATTAAACCCAGATCAGTTGACTGGGGGTGAGTGTTTGATTTGCTCAAACGCTCCGTCCATCATCCCCTTTTGTATCGCTTTGTTCGCCATAAGTGTGGCAGGGTATGCTCAGACATGAGTCCCTTGCTCACTTGGCCACTGGATTCAAGATAGCCTGGCTGATGAGGATTATGAATCCGAAACCGGTCCCAGGATGCTTGTTTCCGGTCCATGGAAGACATGGCTTGGCAGTTCGGGCTGGACTGTTCCCATGAGGCACAGGGTCAGACTGATTTGCATATAGCCATGTCTGAAATGGGGTGGCTGAGTGGGCTAAAGAATGGTGATGGATTAAACCCAGATCAGTTGACTGGGGGTGAGTGTTTGATTTGCTCAAACGCTCCGTCCATCATCCCCTTTTGTATCGCTTTGTTCGCCATAAGTGTGGCAGGGTATGCTCAGACGTGAGTCCCTTGCTCACTTGGCCACTGGATTCAAGATAGCCTGGCTGATGAGGATTATGAATCCGAAACCGGTCCCAGGATGCTTGTTTCCGGTCCATGGAAGACATGGCTTGGCAGTTCGGGCTGGACTGTTCCCATGAGGCACAGGGTCAGACTGATTTGCATATAGCCATGTCTGAAATGGGGTGGCTGAGTGGGCTAAAGAATGGTGATGGATTAAACCCAGATCAGTTGACTGGGGGTGAGTGTTTGATTTGCTCAAATGCTCCGTCCATCATCCCCTTTTGTATCGCTTTGTTCGCCATAAGTGTGGCAGGGTATGCTCAGACGTGAGTCCCTTGCTCACTTGGCCACTGGATTCAAGATAGCCTGGCTGATGAGGATTATGAATCCGAAACCGGTCCCAGGATGCTTGTTTCCGGTCCATGGAAGTCATGGCTTGGCAGTTCGGGCTGGACTGTTCCCATGAGGCACAGGGTAAGACTGATTTGCATATAGCCATGTCTGAAATTGAGTGGCTGAGTGGGCTAAAGAATGGTGATGGAATAAACCCAGATCAGTTGACTGGGGGTGAGTGTTTGATTTGCTCAAACACTCCGTCCATCATCCCCTTTTGTATCGCTTTGTTCGCCATAAGTGTGGCAGGGTATGCTCAGACGTGAGTCCCTTGCTCACTTGGCCACTGGATTCAAGATAGCCTGGCTGATGAGGATTATGAATCCGAAACCGGTCCCAGGATACTTGTTTCCGGTCCATGGAAGACATGGCTTGGCAGTTCGGGCTGGACTCTTCCCATGAGGCACAGGGTCAGACTGATTTGCATATAGCCATGTCTGAAATGGGGTGGCTGAGTGGGCTAAAGAATGGTGATGGATTAAACCCAGATCAGTTGACTGGGGGTGAGTGTTTGATTTGCTCAAACGCTCCGTCCATCATCCCCTTTTGTATCGCTTTGTTCGCCATAAGTGTGGCAGGGTATGCTCAGACGTGAGTCCCTTGCTCACTTGGCCACTGGATTCAAGATAGCCTGGCTGATGAGGATTATGAATCCGAAACCGGTCCCAGGATGCTTGTTTCCGGTCCATGGAAGACATGGCTTGGCAGTTCGGGCTGGACTGTTCCCATGAGGCACAGGGTCAGACTGATTTGCATATAGCCATGTCTGAAATGGGGTGGCTGAGTGGGCTAAAGAATGGTGATGGATTAAACCCAGATCAGTTGACTGGGGGTGAGTGTTTGATTTGCTCAAATGCTCCATCCATCATCCCCTTTTGTATCGCTTTGTTCGCCATAAGTGTGGCAGGGTATGCTCAGACGTGAGTCCCTTGCTCACTTGGCCACTGGATTCAAGATAGCCTGGCTGATGAGGATTATGAATCCGAAACCGGTCCCAGGATGCTTGTTTCCGGTCCATGGAAGACATGGCTTGGCGGTTCGGGCTGGACTCTTCCCATGAGGCACAGGGTCAGACTGATTTGCATATAGCCATGTCTGAAATGGGGTGGCTGAGTGGGCTAAAGAATGGTGATGGATTAAACCCAGATCAGTTGACTGGGGGTGAGTGTTTGATTTGCTCAAACGCTCCGTCCATCATCCCCTTTTGTATCGCTTTGTTCGCCATAAGTGTGGCACGGTATGCTCAGACGTGAGTCCCTTGCTCACTTGGCCACTGGATTCAAGATAGCCTGGCTGATGAGGATTCTGAATCCGAAACCGGTCCCAGGATGCTTGTTTCCGGTCCATGGAAGACATGGCTTGGCGGTTCGGGCTGGACTCTTCCCATGAGGCACAGGGTCAGACTGATTTGCATATAGCCATGTCTGAAATGGGGTGGCTGAGTGTGCTAAAGAATGGTGATGGATTAAACCCAGATCAGTTGACTGGGGGTGAGTGTTTGATTTGCTCAAACGCTCCGTCCATCATCCCCTTTTGTTACGCTTTGTTCGCCATAAGTGTGGCACGGTATGCTCAGACGTGAGTCCCTTGCTCACTTGGCCACTGGATTCAAGATAGCCTGGCTGATGAGGATTCTGAATCCGAAACCGGTCCCAGGATGCTTGTTTCCGGTCCATGGAAGACTTGGCTTGGCAGTGCGGGCTGGACTGTTCCCATGAGGCACATGGTCAGACTGATTTGCATATAGCCATGTCTGAAATGGGGTGGCTGAGTGGGCTAAAGAATGGTGATGGATTAAACCCAGATCAGTTGACTGGGGGTGAATGTTTGATTTGCTCAAACGCTCCGTCCATCATCCCCTTTTGTATCGCTTTGTTCGCCATAAGTGTGGCAGGGTATGCTCAGACGTGAGTCCCTTGCTCACTTGGCCACTGGATTCAAGATAGCCTGGCTGATGAGGATTATGAATCCGAAACTGGTCCCAGGATGCTTGTTTCCGGTCCATGGAAGACATGGCTTGGCAGTTCGGGTTGGACTGTTCCCATGAGGCACAGGGTCAGACTGATTTGCATATGGCCATGTCTGAAATGGGGTGGCTGAGTGGGCTAAAGAATGGTGATGGATTAAACCCAGATCAGTTGACTGGGGGTGAGTGTTTGATTTGCTCAAACGCTCCGTCCATCATCCCCTTTTGTATCGCTTTGTTCGCCATAAGTGTGGCAGGGCATGCTCAGACGTGAGTCCCTTGCTCACTTGGCCACTGGATTCAAGATAGCCTGGCTGATGAGGATTATGAATCCGAAACCGGTCCCAGGATGCTTGTTTCCGGTCCATGGAAGACATGGCTTGGCAGTTCGGGCTGGACTGTTCCGATGAGGCACAGAGTCAGACTGATTTGCATATAGCCATGTCTGAAATGGGGTGTCTGAGTGGGCTAAAGAATGGTGATGGATTAAACCCAGATCAGTTGACTGGGGGTGAGTGTTTGATTTGCTCAAACGCTCCGTCCATCATCTCCTTTTGTATCGCTTTGTTTGCCATAAGTGTGGCAGGGTATGCTCAGACATGAGTCCCTTGCTCACTTGGCCACTGGTTTCAAGATAGCCTGGCTGATGAGGATTATGAATCCGAAACCGGTCCCAGGATGCTTGTTTCCGGTCCATGGAAGTCATGGCTTGGCAGTTCGGGCTGGACTGTTCCCATGAGGCACAGGGTAAGACTGATTTGCATATAGCCATGTCTGAAATTGAGTGGCTGAGTGGGCTAAAGAATGGTGATGGATTAAACCCAGATCAGTTGACTGGGGGTGAGTGTATGATTTGCTCAAACGCTCCGTCCATCATCCCCTTTTGTATCGCTTTGTTCGCCATAAGTGTGGCAGGGTATGCTCAGACGTGAGTCCCTTGCTCACTTGGCCACTGGATTCAAGATAGCCTGGCTGATGAGGATTATGAATCCGAAACCGGTCCCAGGATACTTGTTTCCGGTCCATGGAAGACATGGCTTGGCAGTTCGGGCTGGACTCTTCCCATGAGGCACAGGGTCAGACTGATTTGCATATAGCCATGTCTGAAATGGGGTGGCTGAGTGGGCTAAAGAATGATGATGGATTAAACCCAGATCAGTTGACTGGGGGTGAGTGTTTGATTTGCTCAAACGCTCCGTCCATCATCCCCTTTTGTATCGCTTTGTTCGCCATAAGTGTGGCAGGGTATGCTCAGACGTGAGTCCCTTGCTCACTTGGCCACTGGATTCAAGATAGCCTGGCTGATGAGGATTATGAATCCGAAACCGGTCCCAGGATGCTTGTTTCCGGTCCATGGAAGACATGGCTTGGCAGTTCGGGCTGGACTGTTCCCATGAGGCACAGGGTCAGACTGATTTGCATATAGCCATGTCTGAAATGGGGTGGCTGAGTGGGCTAAAGAATGGTGATGGATTAAACCCAGATCAGTTGACTGGGGGTGAGTGTTTGATTTGCTCAAATGCTCCATCCATCATCCCCTTTTGTATCGCTTTGTTCGCCATAAGTGTGGCAGGGTATGCTCAGACGTGAGTCCCTTGCTCACTTGGCCACTGGATTCAAGATAGCCTGGCTGATGAGGATTATGAATCCGAAACCGGTCCCAGGATACTTGTTTCCGGTCCATGGAAGACATGGCTTGGCGGTTCGGGCTGGACTCTTCCCATGAGGCACAGGGTAAGACTGATTTGCATATAGCCATGTCTGAAATGGAGTGGCTGAGTGGGCTAAAGAATGGTGATGGAATAAACCCAGATCAGTTGACTGGGGGTGAGTGTTTGATTTGCTCAAACACTCCGTCCATCATCCCCTTTTGTATCGCTTTGTTCGCCATAAGTGTGGCAGGGTATGCTCAGACGTGAGTCTCTTGCTCACTTGGCCACTGGATTCAAGATAGCCTGGCTGATGAGGATTATGAATCCGAAACCGGTCCCAGGATACTTGTTTCCGGTCCATGGAAGACATGGCTTGGCGGTTCGGGCTGGACTCTTCCCATGAGGCACAGGGTCAGACTGATTTGCATATAGCCATGTCTGAAATGGGGTGGCTGAGTGGGCTAAAGAATGGTGATGGATTAAACCCAGATCAGTTGACTGGGGGTGAGTGTTTGATTTGCTCAAACGCTCCGTCCATCATCCCCTTTTGTATCGCTTTGTTCGCCATAAGTGTGGCACGGTATGCTCAGACGTGAGTCCCTTGCTCACTTGGCCACTGGATTCAAGATAGCCTGGCTGATGAGGATTATGAATCCGAAACCGGTCCCAGGATGCTTGTTTCCGGTCCATGGAAGACTTGGCTTGGCAGTTCGGGCTGGACTGTTCCCATGAGGCACAGGGTCAGACTGATTTGCATATAGCCATGTCTGAAATGGGGTGGCTGAGTGGGCTAAAGAATGGTGATGGATTAAACCCAGATCAGTTGACTGGGGGTGAATGTTTGATTTGCTCAAACGCTCCGTCCATCATCCCCTTTTGTATCGCTTTGTTCGCCATAAGTGTGGCAGGGTATGCTCAGACGTGAGTCCCTTGCTCACTTGGCCACTGGATTCAAGATAGCCTGGCTGATGAGGATTATGAATCCGAAACTGGTCCCAGGATGCTTGTTTCCGGTCCATGGAAGACATGGCTTGGCAGTTCGGGTTGGACTGTTCCCATGAGGCACAGGGTCAGACTGATTTGCATATGGCCATGTCTGAAATGGGGTGGCTGAGTGGGCTAAAGAATGGTGATGGATTAAACCCAGATCAGTTGACTGGGGGTGAGTGTTTGATTTGCTCAAACGCTCCGTCCATCATCCCCTTTTGTATCGCTTTGTTCGCCATAAGTGTGGCAGGGCATGCTCAGACGTGAGTCCCTTGCTCACTTGGCCACTGGATTCAAGATAGCCTGGCTGATGAGGATTATGAATCCGAAACCGGTCCCAGGATGCTTGTTTCCGGTCCATGGAAGACATGGCTTGGCAGTTCGGGCTGGACTGTTCCGATGAGGCACAGAGTCAGACTGATTTGCATATAGCCATGTCTGAAATGGGGTGTCTGAGTGGGCTAAAGAATGGTGATGGATTAAACCCAGATCAGTTGACTGGGGGTGAGTGTTTGATTTGCTCAAACGCTCCGTCCATCATCCCCTTTTGTATCGCTTTGTTTGCCATAAGTGTGGCAGGGTATGCTCAGACATGAGTCCCTTGCTCACTTGGCCACTGGATTCAAGATAGCCTGGCTGATGAGGATTATGAATCCGAAACCGGTCCCAGGATGCTTGTTTCCGGTCCATGGAAGACATGGCTTGGCAGTTCGGGCTGGACTGTTCCCATGAGGCACAGGGTCAGACTGATTTGCATATAGCCATGTCTGAAATGGGGTGGATGAATGGGCTAAAGAATGGTGATGGATTAAACCCAGATCAGTTGACTGGGGGTGAGTGTATGATTTGCTCAAACGCTCCGTCCATCATCCCCTTTTGTATCGCTTTGTTCACCATAAGTGTGGCAGGGTATGCTCAGACGTGAGTCCCTTGCTCACTTGGCCACTGGATTCAAGATAGCCTGGCTGATGAGGATTATGAATCCGAAACCGGTCCCAGGATGCTTGTTTCCGGTCCATGGAAGACATGGCTTGGCAGTTCGGGCTGGACTGTTCCCATGAGGCACAGGGTCAGACTGATTTGCATATAGCCATGTCTGAAATGGGGTGGCTGAGTGGGCTAAAGAATGGTGATGGATTAAACCCAGATCAGTTGACTGGGGGTGAGTGTTTGATTTGCTCAAACGCTCCGTCCATCATCCCCTTTTGTATCGCTTTGTTCGCCATAAGTGTAGCAGGGTATGCTCAGACGTGAGTCCCTTGCTCACTTGGCCACTGGATTCAAGATAGCCTGGCTGATGAGGATTATGAATCCGAAACCGGTCCCAGGAAGCTTGTTTCCGGTCCATGGAAGACATGGCTTGGCAGTTCGGGCTGGACTGTTCCCATGAGGCACAGGGTCAGACTGATTTGCATATAGCCATGTCTGAAATGGGGGGGCTGAGTGGGCTAAAGAATGGTGATGGATTAAACCCAGATCAGTTGACTGGGGGTGAGTGTTTGATTTGCTCAAACGCTCCGTCCATCATCCCCTTTTGTATCGCTTTGTTCGCCATAAGTGTGGCAGGGTATGCTCAGACGTGAGTCCCTTGCTCACTTGGCCACTTGATTCAAGATAGCCTGGCTGATGAGGATTATGAATCCGAAACCGGTCCCAGGATGCTTGTTTCCGGTCCATGGAAGACATGGCTTGGCAGTTCGGGCTGGACTGTTCCCATGAGGCACAGGGTCAGACTGATTTGCATATAGCCATGTCTGAAATGGGGTGGCTGAGTGGGCTAAAGAATGGTGATGGATTAAACCCAGATCAGTTGACTGGGGGTGAGTGTTTGATTTGCTCAAACGCTCCGTCCATCATCCCCTTTTGTATCGCTTTGTTCGCCATAAGTGTGGCAGGGTATGCTCAGACATGAGTCCCTTGCTCAGTTGGCCACTGGATTCAAGATAGCCTGGCTGATGAGGATTATGAATCCGAAACCGGTCCCAGGATGCTTGTTTCCGGTCCATGGAAGACATGGCTTGGCAGTTCGGGCTGGACTGTTCCCATGAGGCACAGGGTCAGACTGATTTGCATATAGCCATGTCTGAAATGGGGTGGCTGAGTGGGCTAAAGAATGGTGATGGATTAAACCCAGATCAGTTGACTGGGGGTGAGTGTTTGATTTGCTCAAACGCTCCGTCCATCATCCCCTTTTGTATTGCTTTGTTCGCCATAAGTGTGGCAGGGTATGCTCAGACGTGAGTCCCTTGCTCACTTGGCCACTGGATTCAAGATAGCCTGGCTGATGAGGATTATGAATCCGAAACCGGTCCCAGGATGCTTGTTTCCCGTCCATGGAAGACATGGCTTGGCGATTCGGGCTGGACTGTTCCCATGAGGCACAGGGTCAGACTGATTTGCATATAGCCATGTCTGAAATGGGGTGGCTGAGTGGGCTAAAGAATGGTGATGGATTAAACCCAGATCAGTTGACTGGGGGTGAGTGTTTGATTTGCTCAAACGCTCCGTCCATCATCCCCTTTTGTATTGCTTTGTTCGCCATAAGTGTGGCAGGGTATGCTCAGATGTGAGTCCCTTGCTCACTTGGCCACTGGATTCAAGATAGCCTGGCTGATGAGGATTATGAATCCGAAACCGGTCCCAGGATGCTTGTTTCCGGTCCATGGAAGTCATGGCTTGGCAGTTTGGGCTGGACTGTTCCCATGAGGCACAGGGTAAGACTGATTTGCATATAGCCATGTCTGAAATGGGGTGGCTGAGTGGGCTAAAGAATGGTGATGGATTAAACCCAGATCAGTTGACTGGGGGTGAGTGTTTGATTTGCTCAAACACTCCGTCCATCATCCCCTTTTGTATCGCTTTGTTCGCCATAAGTGTGGCAGGGTATGCTCAGAAGTGAGTCCCTTGCTCACTTGGCCACTGGATTCAAGATAGCCTGGCTGATGAGGATTATGAATCCGAAACCGGTCCCAGGATGCTTGTTTCCGGTCCATGGAAGACATGGCTTGGCAGTTCGGGCTGGACTCTTCCCATGAGGCACAGGGTCAGACTGATTTGCATATAGCCATGTCTGAAATGGGGTGGCTGAGTGGGCTAAAGAATGGTGATGGATTAAACCCAGATCAGTTGACTGGGGGTGAGTGTTTGATTTGCTCAAACGCTCCGTCCATCATCCCCTTTTGTATCGCTTTGTTCGCCATAAGTGTGGCAGGGTATGCTCAGACGTGAGTCCCTTGCTCACTTGGCCACTGGATTCAAGATAGCCTGGCTGATGAGGATTATGAATCCGAAACCGGTCCCAGGATGCTTGTTTCCGGTCCATGGAAGACATGGCTTGGCAGTTCGGGCTGGACTGTTTCCATGAGGCACAGGGTCAGACTGATTTGCATATAGCCATGTCTGAAATGGGGTGGCTGAGTGGGCTAAAGAATGGGGATGGATTAAACCCAGATCAGTTGACTGGCGGTGAGTGTTTGATTTGTTCAAACGCTCCGTCCATCATCCCCTTTTGTATCGCTTTGTTCGCCATAAGTGTGGCAGGGTATGCTCAGACGTGAGTCCCTTGCTCACTTGGCCACTGGATT
The DNA here is from genome assembly GCF_964261635.1 of Lissotriton helveticus. Lineage (NCBI taxonomy): Eukaryota > Metazoa > Chordata > Amphibia > Caudata > Salamandridae > Lissotriton > Lissotriton helveticus. Next base: position 568,894,980 of record NC_136071.1, on the reverse strand, counting down.
CAAGATAGCCTGGCTGATGAGGATTATGAATCCGAAACCGGTCCCAGGATGCTTGTTTCTGGTCCATGGAAGACATGGCTTGGCAGTTCGGGTTGGACTGTTCCCATGAGGCACAGGGTCAGACTGATTTGCATATGGCCATGTCTGAAATGGGGTGGCTGAGTGGGCTAAAGAATGGTGATGGATTAAACCCAGATCAGTTGACTGGGGGTGAGTGTTTGATTTGCTCCAACGCTCCGTCCATCATCCCCTTTTGTATCGCTTTGTTCGCCATAAGTGTGGCAGGGCATGCTCAGACGTGAGTCCCTTGCTCACTTGGAGAATGGATTCAAGATAGCCTGGCTGATGAGGATTATGAATCCGAAACCGGTCCCAGGATGCTTGTTTCCGGTCCATGGAAGACATGGCTTGGCAGTTAGGGCTGGACTGTTCCCATGAGGCACAGGGTCAGACTGATTTGCATATAGCCATGTCTGAAATGGGGTGGCTGAGTGGGCTAAATAATGGTGATGGATTAAACCCAGATGAGTTGACTGGGGGTGAGTGTTTGATTTGCTCAAACGCTCCGTCCATCATCCCATTTTGTATCGCTTTGTTCGCCATAAGTGTGGCAGGGTATGCTCAGACGTGAGTCCCTTGCTCACTTGGCCACTGGATTCAAGATAGCCTGGCTGATGAGGATTATGAATCCGAAACCGGTCCCAGGATGCTTGTTTCCGGTCCATGGAAGACATGGCTTGGCAGTTCGGGCTGGACTGTTCCCATGAGGCACAGGGTCAGACTGATTTGCATATAGCCATGTCTGAAATGGGGTGGCTGAGTGGGCTAAAGAATGGTGATGGATTAAACCCAGATCAGTTGACTTGGGGTGAGTGTTTGATTTGCTCAAACGCTCCGTCCATCATCCCCTTTTGTATCGCTTTGTTCGCCATAAGTGTGGCAGGGTATGCTCAGACGTGAGTCCCTTGCTCACTTGGCCACTGGATTCAAGATAGCCTGGCTGATGAGGATTATGAATCCGAAACCGGTCCCAGGATGCTTGTTTCCGGTCCATAGAAGACATGGGTTGGCAGTTCGGGCTGGACTGTTCCCATGAGGCACAGGGTCAGACTGATTTGCTTATAGCCATGTCTGAAATGGGGTGGCTGAGTGGGCTAAAGAATGGTGATGGATTAAACCCAGATCAGTTGACTGGGGGTGAGTGTTTGATTTACTCAAACGCTCCGTCCATCATCCCTATTTGTATCGCTTTGATCGCCATAAGTGTGGCAGGGTATGCTCAGACGTGAGTCCCTTGCTCACTTGGCCACTGGATTCAAGATAGCCTGGCTGATGAGGATTATGAATCCGAAACCGGTCCCAGGATGCTTGTTTCCGGTCCATGGAAGACATGGCTTGGCAGTTCGGGCTGGACTGTTCCCATGAGGCACATGGTCAGACTGATTTGCATATAGCCATGTCTGAAATGGGGTGGCTGAGTGGGCTAAAGAATGGTGATGGATTAAACCCAGATCAGTTGACTGGGGGTGAGTGTTTGATTTGCTCAAACGCTCCGTCCATCATCCCCTTTTGTATCGCTTTGTTCGCCATAAGTGTGGCAGGGTATGCTCAGACGTGAGTCCCTTGCTCACTTGGTCACTGGATTCAAGATAGCCTGGCTGATGAGGATTATGAATCCGAAACCGGTCCCAGGATGCTTGTTTCCGGTCCATGGAAGACATGGCTTGGCAGTTCGGGCTGGACTGTTCCCATGAGGCACAGGGTCAGACTGATTTGCATATAGCCATGTCTGAAATGGGGTGGCTGAGTGGGCTAAAGAATGGTGATAGATTAAACCCAGATCAGTTGACTGGGGGTGAGTGTTTGATTTGCTCAAACGCTCCGTCCATCATCCCCTTTTGTATCGCTTTGTTCGCCATAAGTGTGGCAGGGTATGCTCAGACGTGAGTCCCTTGCTCACTTGGCCACTGGATTCAAGATAGCCTGACTGATGAGGATTACGAATCCGAAACCGGTCCCAGGATGCTTGTTTCCGGTCCATGGAAGACATGGCTTGGCAGTTCGGGCTGGACTGTTCCCATGAGGCACAGGGTCAGACTGATTTGCATATAGCCATGTCTGAAATGGGGTGGCTGAGTGGGCTAAAGAATGGTGATGGATTAAACCCAGATCAGTTGACTGGGGGTGAGTGTTTGATTTGCTCAAACGCTCCGTCCATCATCCCCTTTTGTATCGCTTTGGTCGCCATAAGTGTGGCAGGGTATGCTCAGAAGTGAGTCCCTTGCTCACTTGGCCACTGGATTCAAGATAGCCTGGCTGATGAGGATTATGAATCCGAAACTGGTCCCAGGATGCTTGTTTCCGGTCCATGGAAGACATGGCTTGGCAGTTCGGGCTGGACTGTTCCCATGAGGCACAGGGTCAGACTGATTTGCATATAGCCATGTCTGAAATGGGGTGGCTGAGTGGGCTAAAGAATGGTGATGGATTAAACCCAGATCAGTTGACTGGGGGTGAGTGTTTGATTTGCTCAAACGCACCGTCCATCATCCCCTTTTGTATCGCTTTGTTCGCCATAAGTGTGGCAGGGTATGCTCAGACGTGAGTCCCTTGCTCACTTGGCCACTGGATTCAAGATAGCCTGGCTGATGAGGATTATGAATCCGAAACTGGTCCCAGGATGCTTGTTTCCGGTCCATGGAAGACATGTCTTGGCAGTTCGGGCTGGACACTTCCCATGAGGCACAGGGTCAGACTGATTTGCATATAGCCATGTCTGAAATGGGGTGGCTGAGTGGGCTAAAGAATGGTGATGGATTAAACCCAGATCAGTTGACTGGGGGTGAGTGTTTGATTTGCTCAAACACTCCGTCCATCATCCCCTTTTGTATCGCTTTGTTCGCCATAAGTGTGGCAGGGTATGCTCAGACGTGAGTCCCTTGCTCACTTGGCCACTGGATTCAAGATAGCCTGGCTGATGAGGATTATGAATCCGAAACCGGTCCCAGGATGCTTGTTTCCGGTCCATGGAAGACATGGCTTGGCAGTTCGGGCTGGACTGTTTCCATGAGGCACAGGGTCAGACTGATTTGCATATAGCCATGTCTGAAATGGGGTGGCTGAGTGGGCTAAAGAATGGTGATGGATTAAACCCAGATCAGTTGACTGGGGGTGAGTGTTTGATTTGCTCAAACGCTCCGTCCATCATCCCCTTTTGTATTGCTTTGTTCGCCATAAGTGTGGCAGAGTATGCTCAGAAGTGAGTCCCTTGCTCACTTGGCCACTGGATTCAAGATAGCCTGGCTGATGAGGATTATGAATCCGAAACCGGTCCCAGGATGCTTGTTTCCGGTCCATGGAAGACATGGCTTGGCAGTTCGGGCTGGACTGTTCCCATGAGGCACAGGGTCAGACTGATTTGCATATAGCCATGTCTGAAATGGGGTGGCTGAGTGGGCTAAAGAATGGTGATGGATTAAACGCAGATCAGTTGACTGGGGGTGAGTGTTTGATTTGCTCAAACGCACCGTCCATCATCCCCTTTTGTATCGGTTTGTTCGCCATAAGTGTGGCAGGGTATGCTCAGACGTGAGTCCCTTGCTCACTTGGCCACTGGATTCAAGATAGCCTGGCTGATGAGGATTATGAATCCGAAACTGGTCCCAGGATGCTTGTTTCCGGTCCATGGAAGACATGTCTTGGCAGTTCGGGCTGGACACTTCCCATGAGGCACAGGGTCAGACTGATTTGCATATAGCCATGTCTGAAATGGGGTGGCTGAGTGGGCTAAAGAATGGTGATGGATTAAACCCAGATCAGTTGACTGGGGGTGAGTGTTTGATTTGCTCAAACACTCCGTCCATCATCCCCTTCTGTATCGCTTTGTTCGCCATAAGTGTGGCAGGGTATGCTCAGACGTGAGTCCCTTGCTCACTTGGCCACTGGATTCAAGATAGCCTGGCTGATGAGGATTATGAATCCGAAACCGGCCCCAGGATGCTTGTTTCCGGTCCATGGAAGACATGGCTTGGCAGGTCGGGCTGGACTGTTCCCATGAGGCACAGGGTCAGACTGATTTGCATATAGCCATGTCTGAAATGGGGTGGCTGAGTGGGCTAAAGCATGGTGATGGATTAAACCCAGATCAGTTGACTGGGGGTGAGTGTTTGATTTGCTCAAACGCTCCGTCCATCATCCCCTTTTGTATCGCTTTGTTCGCCATAAGTGTGGCAGGGTATGCTCAGACGTGAGTCCCTTGCTCACTTGGTCACTGGATTCAAGATAGCCTGGCTGATGAGGATTATGAATCCGAAACCGGTCCCAGGATGCTTGTTTCCGGTCCATGGAAGACATGGCTTGACAGTTCGGGCTGGACTGTTCCCATGAGGCACAGGGTCAGACTGATTTGCATATAGCCATGTCTGAAATGGGGTGGCTGAGTGGGCTAAAGAATGGTGATGGATTAAACCCAGATCAGTTGACTGGGGGTGAGTGTTTGATTTGCTCAAACGCTCCGTCCATCATCCCCTTTTGTATCGCTTTGTTCGCCATAAGTGTGGCAGGGTATGCTCAGACGTGAGTCCCTTGCTCACTTGGCCACTGGATTCAAGATAGCCTGACTGATGAGGATTACGAATCCGAAACCGGTCCCAGGATGCTTGTTTCCGGTCCATGGAAGACATGGCTTGGCAGTTCGGGCTGGACTGTTCCCATGAGGCACAGGGTCAGACTGATTTGCATATAGCCATGTCTGAAATGGGGTGGCTGAGTGGGCTAAAGAATGGTGATGGATTAAACCCAGATCAGTTGACTGGGGGTGAGTGTTTGATTTGCTCAAACGCTCCGTCCATCATCCCCTTTTGTATCACTTTGGTCGCCATAAGTGTGGCAGGGTATGCTCAGAAGTGAGTCCCTTGCTCACTTGGCCACTGGATTCAAGATAGCCTGGCTGATGAGGATTATGAATCCGAAACCGGTCCCAGGATGCTTGTTTCCGGTCCATGGAAGACATGGCTTGGCAGTTCGGGCTGGACTGTTCCCATGAGGCACAGGGTCAGACTGATTTGCATATAGCCATGTCTGAAATGGGGTGGCTGAGTGGGCTAAAGAATGGTGATGGATTAAACCCAGATCAGTTGACTGGGGGTGAGTGTTTGATTTGCTCAAACGCACCGTCCATCATCCCCTTTTGTATCGCTTTGTTCGCCATAAGTGTGGCAGGGTATGCTCAGACGTGAGTCCATTGCTCACTTGGCCACTGGATTCAAGATAGCCTGGCTGATGAGGATTATGAATCCGAAACTGGTCCCAGGATGCTTGTTTCCGGTCCATGGAAGACATGTCTTGGCAGTTCGGGCTGGACACTTCCCATGAGGCACAGGGTCAGACTGATTTGCATATAGCCATGTCTGAAATAGGGTGGCTGAGTGGGCTAAAGAATGGTGATGGATTAAACCCAGATCAGTTGACTGGGGGTGAGTGTTTGATTTGCTCAAACACTCCGTCCATCATCCCCTTTTGTATCGCTTTGTTCGCCATAAGTGTGGCAGGGTATGCTCAGACGTGAGTCCCTTGCTCACTTGGCCACTGGATTCAAGATAGCCTGGCTGATGAGGATTATGAATCCGAAACCGGTCCCAGGATGCTTGTTTCCGGTCCATGGAAGACATGGCTTGGCAGTTCGGGCTGGACTGTTCCCATGAGGCACAGGGTCAGACTGATTTGCATATAGCCATGTCTGAAATGGGGTGGCTGAGTGGGCTAAAGAATGGTGATGGATTAAACCCAGATCAGTTGACTGGGGGTGAGTGTTTGATTTGCTCAAACGCTCCGTCCATCATCCCCTTTTGTATTGCTTTGTTCGCCATAAGTGTGGCAGAGTATGCTCAGAAGTGAGTCCCTTGCTCACTTGGCCACTGGATTCAAGATAGCCTGGCTGATGAGGATTATGAATCCGAAACCGGTCCCAGGATGCTTGTTTCCGGTCCATGGAAGACATGGCTTGGCAGTTCGGGCTGGACTGTTCCCATGAGGCACAGGGTCAGACTGATTTGCATATAGCCATGTCTGAAATGGGGTGGCTGAGTGGGCTAAAGAATGGTGATGGATTAAACCCAGATCAGTTGACTGGGGGTGAGTGTTTGATTTGCTCAAACGCACCGTCCATCATCCCCTTTTGTATCGCTTTGTTCGCCATAAGTGTGGCAGGGTATGCTCAGACGTGAGTCCCTTGCTCACTTGGCCACTGGATTCAAGATAGCCTGGCTGATGAGGATTATGAATCCGAAACTGGTCCCAGGATGCTTGTTTCCGGTCCATGGAAGACATGTCTTGGCAGTTCGGGCTGGACACTTCCCATGAGGCACAGGGTCAGACTGATTTGCATATAGCCATGTCTGAAATGGGGTGGCTGAGTGGGCTAAAGAATGGTGATGGATTAAACCCAGATCAGTTGACTGGGGGTGAGTGTTTGATTTGCTCAAACACTCCGTCCATCATCCCCTTCTGTATCGCTTTGTTCGCCATAAGTGTGGCAGGGTATGCTCAGACGTGAGTTCCTTGCTCACTTGGCCACTGGATTCAAGATAGCCTGGCTGATGAGGATTATGAATCCGAAACCGGCCCCAGGATGCTTGTTTCCGGTCCATGGAAGACATGGCTTGGCAGGTCGGGCTGGACTGTTCCCATGAGGCACAGGGTCAGACTGATTTGCATATAGCCATGTCTGAAATGGGGTGGCTGAGTGGGCTAAAGAATGGTGATGGATTAAACCCAGATCAGTTGACTGGGGGTGAGTGTTTGATTTGCTCAAACGCTCCGTCCATCATCCCCTTTTGTATCGCTTTGTTCGCCATAAGTGTGGCAGGGTATGCTCAGACGTGAGTCCCTTGCTCACTTGGCCACTGGATTCAAGATAGCCTGGCTGATGAGGATTATGAATCCGAAACCGGTCCCAGGATGCTTGTTTCCGGTCCATGGAAGACATGGCTTGGCAGTTCGGGCTGGACTGTTCCCATGAGGCACAGGGTCAGACTGATTTGCATATAGCCATGTCTGAAATGGGGTGGCTGAGTGGGCTAAAGAATGGTGATGGATTAAACCCAGATCAGTTGACTGGGGGTGAGTGTTTGATTTGCTCAAACGCTCCGTCCATCATCCCCTTCTGTATCGCTTTGTTCGCCATAAGTGTGGCAGGGTATGCTCAGACGTGAGTCCCTTGCTCGCTTGGCCACTGGATTCAAGATAGCCTGGCTGATGAGGATTAAAATCCGAAACCGGTCCCAGGATGCTTGTTTCCGGTCCATGGAAGACATGGCTTGGCAGTTCGGGCTGGACTGTTCCAATGAGGCACAGGGTCAGACTGATTTGCATATAGCCATGTCTGAAATGGGGTGGCTGAGTGGGCTAAAGAGTGGTGATGGATTAAACCCAGATCAGTTGACTGGGGGTGAGTGTTTGATTTGCTCTAACGCTCCGTCCATCATCCCCTTTTGTATCGCTTTGTTCGCCATAAGTGTGGCAGGGTATGCTCAGACGTGAGTCCCTTGCTCACTTGGCCACTGGATTCAAGATAGCCTGGCTGATGAGGATTATGAATCCGAAACCGGTCCCAGGATGCTTGTTTCCGGTCCATGGAAGACATGGCTTGGCAGTTCGGGCTGGACTGTTCCCATGAGGCACAGGGTCAGACTGATTTGCATATAGCCATGTCTGAAATGGGGTGGCTGAGTGGGCTAAAGAATGGTGATGGATTAAACCCAGATCAGTTGACTGGGGGTGAGTGTTTGATTTGCTCAAACGCTCCGTCCATCATCCCCTTTTGTATCGCTTTGTTCGCCATAAGTGTGGCAGGGTATGCTCAGACGTGAGTCCCTTGCTCGCTTGGCCACTGGATTCAAGATAGCCTGGCTGATGAGGATTATGAATCCGAAACCGGTCCCAGGATGCTTTTTTCCGGTCCATGGAAGACATGGCTTGGCAGTTCAGGCTGGACTGTTCCCATGAGGCACAGGGTCAGACTGATTTGCATATAGCCATGTCTGAAATGGGGTGGCTGAGTGGGCTAAAGAGTGGTGATGGATTAAACCCAGATCAGTTGACTGGGGGTGAGTGTTTGATTTGCTCAAACGCTCCGTCCATCATCCCCTTTTGTATCGCTTTGTTCGTCATAAGTGTGGCAGGGTATGCTCAGAAGTGAGTCCCTTGCTCACTTGGCCACTGGATCAATCAAGATAGCCTGGCTGATGAGGATTATGAATCCGAAACCGGTCCCAGGATGCTTGTTTCCGGTCCATGGAAGACATGGCTTGGCAGTTCGGGCTGGACTGTTCCCATGAGGCACAGGGTCAGACTGATTTGCATATAGCCATGTCTGAAATGGGGTGGCTGAGTGGGCTAAAGAGTGGTGATGGATTAAACCCAGATCAGTTGACTGGGGTGAGTGTTTGATTTGCTCAAACGCTCCGTCCATCATCCCCTTTTGTATCGCTTTGTTCGCCATAAGTGTGGCAGGGTATGCTCAGAAGTGAGTCCCTTGCTCACTTGGCCACTGGATTCAAGATAGCCTGGCTGATGAGGATTATGAATCCGAAACCGGTCCCAGGATGCTTGTTTCCGGTCCATGGAAGACATGGCTTGGCAGTTCGGGCTGGACTGTTCCCATGAGGCACAGGGTCAGACTGATTTGCATATAGCCATGTCTGAAAGGTGGTGGCTGAGTGGGCTAAAGAATGGTGATGGATTAAACCCAGATCAGTTGACTGGGGGTGAGTGTTTGATTTGCTCAAACGCACCGTCCATCATCCCCTTTTGTATCGCTTTGTTCGCCATAAGTGTGGCAGGGTATGCTCAGACGTGAGTCCCTTGCACACTTGGCCACTGGATTCAAGATAGCCTGGCTGAAGAGAATTATGAATCCGAAACCGGTCCTAGGATGCTTGTTTCCGGTCCATGGAAGACATGGCTTGGCAGTTCGGGCTGGACTGTTCCCATGAGGCACAGGGTCAGACTGATTTGCATATAGCAGTGTCTGAAATGAGGTGGCTGAGTGGGCTAAAGAATAGTGATGGATTAAACCCAGATCAGTTGACTGGGGGTGAGTGTTTGATTTGCTCAAACGCTCCGTCCATCATCCCCTTTTGTATCGCTTTGTTCGCCATAAGTGTGGCAGGGTATGCTCAGACGTGAGTCCCTTGCTCACTTGGCCACTGGATTCAAGATAGCCTGGCTGATGAGGATTATGAATCTGAAACCGGTCCCAGGATGCTTGTTTCCGGTCCATGGAAGACATGGCTTGGCAGTTCGGGCTGAACTGTTCCCATGAGGCACAGGGTCAGACTGATTTGCATATAGCCATGTCTGAAAGGGGGTGGCTGAGTGGGCTAAAGAATGGTGATGGATTAAACCCAGATCAGTTGACTGGGGGTGAGTGTTTGATTTGCTCAAACGCTCCGTCCATCATCCCCTTTTGTATCGCGGGTGCTAATGACAGCACCGTCTGCCACAATGTAAAATGTGCTGGATGCGACCCCCAGGGTGGCCGTGGCATACTAATTGCCATGGCCGGATCGCTGCACCTCTGGCGGTTGGTGCCAGTTACAGTTAGGGTCCGCCCGCCATCATAATAGGCCCCTTTATGTTTTAGTCCAACCATGAGCATCCCTATACCAATATGACTAAAGGGACTTCTAGTAGGAGAAACTGGCATTGTCTTCCTGCAACGTAGAGTTATCATATGCCATATTAAGTTGTTTGCACATAAGTACTTTAAAAGAGAGAGCTACGTTTAATATTATTAAGTCCATTTTTCGTCATGTCCTGGCAACACTTCGCACGCACCTGTTAGAACAAGTCACTCCAAATAAATGCACTTTACTTGAACCTTAGTTTACTTTACATGTACTAGCCCTTTATGCTGCACTTTCTCTGTCCAAGGGATATTGGGGAATCTTTGCCCATAGTGGGTGTCTTCAGGAATGATTTGTTATGAATGTTATCAATTGCTTTTTAAAATTGAATAGATGTATGTTGCACAGATTGTAATTAATTTCGCAATTAGGATTATTAATTCATTCAACTTACTTTTTACAATTCCGAGGTTCTAAATAATGTTTACATGGGTTCCCAGCAGAACAGCAAAAGTTACTACAGATTGCAATAACCTAAATTACCATAGGTCACAATTGTCCACATGAAGCTCACAAGGTGTTTAGATCCAAGTGTTACACAATGTCACAAGAAAAACAATCTTAGTTAAGAGGTGTGCCTGTCACTGATAGGCAGTTGTCAAATTGTTCCCCTCGAGGTTAGTTCTTTTATCAATGTTATGCGTTCCCCGTGTGGAACAAGGCAGTGTCTCCAAGACAATACAAGCACCGTAGCTACAACATTTCTTTTGCAAGTAACTAATAAAAACACAGTGGTGAATAGTAGTTCTGTTTTTGTGTATACATTTACTGCTACGTTAATTAACCATACAGTGAAATCACTATATGAAATACACTGTGCATGCTCACTTGTGGATTTGACTCCCCCCATAGATTATATAACTATAGTTTTGGGCAGCTCTAACCTTCTGTTCCAGAGAGGAAAACATATAAGAAATTACCTGGCCTTCTTCAGTAATACAGCACTTCTGTGACCCAAGTTTTTTAAAAACGTGCGCTGCACAGAGCTCAACATCGACGAAAAGAATATGAATTTGAATGCAAAGTCATATTTGTGTCTGCTCCTTCCCAGGAGCAACAAGTTGGAGAGAGGATGTCAGTCTATCCATATGCTCCTCCTTTGGAACACAACAAAGGCGTGAAAATGCTGCTCTTAGTGACATCAATGATAAGAAACTCACTGGATCCAGGAACCTCAAATGAAAAGGTAAGAGTCAATAGGTAGGTTTATTTGCGGGCATCTCTTCTACAGCATCCTTTAACCAAAAACCCTTGGAACCTTCATCCGAGTTCATAGCCCAACATTCTGAGAAACATCCCAAAAGGGAAAGTTCCATGACATCACAGAACTGTTCTCATTTCAACCAATTGTATTATTGAGCGTTAACACCAAATTACTAGCAGCACAATTGGGCAAGATAACAGCAAAATTAGTTTCGCTTGGCAGTAAAATTGTATCCCAAACAGAGATCCGGTGGTTCAAAAAATGCAGTAATTGCAGTGGTTAATTATTTGTAAAAAAAATAAGTGCCGGGGCTCTTGTGAGGCAGCTTGCACCAGCCCATTTCTCCTGCTAGCGCCGCCTAAAACAGAACCAACTGCTAACCACGAAAGTAGGCAGAGGATGTGACCAGAGCTGCAGACTACAGAGCTGGGGAACCAGGTTCGAGTCTTAGCTCAACATCCTGTGATTCTGGGCAGATGACTTAATCTCCCCATAAATTATTGTGTTCTTAACTCGTGGTCATGAAAACCCCTGGTGTTGATGATTAAGTGCCGGTGCTGAGCACCGGAAACCACCAGTTCAAATTAAGCACTGAGTAATTGGACTATTTCAATAGGCATAGCAAGAATCCAAGCTGGCAGCTCTCGTGGGCAGCGTTAGAGACGTTTGGATCAACAGATGGCTTTATCAGTTGGTTACAAACCCTACAAATGCCATCAAATGCTATCATGACAATCAAGGGACTCTTCTCTAAATCATTAAATATTCTATATGGGACCAACCAAGATTCCCCCGGTATTTAAAACTCTTTATGGGACAATATTAAAAACCACTGAGATTATTCCAGTTTGATGTTACCTATGGACTCTTAAAATAATGACTTTGGCAAGTGACATTGATCAATCTTTCTTGTGCCAAAGTGGCGTTAGGAAAACGAACTCGGGAGTTTAGTGAAACTCTGAGCTATACGCTAAACCTTATTAAAATTCAGGTTATTTTGTTTGGACTTCTGCAGTGAAAGAAGACACATGCTAGAAACCTGGGAGATAAGATTGCCAGAGATACATATGGCTCGTACTCCTTAATGAACTATGAAGTTGTTTTGAAAAAAATAAGGTATTAAAGTAGATAAGATAACTTGTTTCACTCAATTATTATTTCATAAAAATATTTACATTTATATTCCTATGTATTTAGTTCACCTAATTCAGCTAAAACAAACCAAGTGAGTGGTCTAAAAATGTGGCTAGTTCCATTTTAGGCTGACTTATATCCAAAACATTGGATACCAGGAAAAAAAAGTGATATTGCCGGAGTATGACGCCCTCTTCTTTGTATTTGAGGATGGAGCTCCTGCTAAACACATTTTAAGCAATGCCCAACCTGTGCAATCCTAAACTGAATGAGCTTCTTAATTATGGCTGGTGTTACCTACTGCTGAATGCTTGAATATTAAAACTTAAATGTATGATTAAAATCCCTCTCCCTAACGTAAGCAGGACATGGTAAGATACCAAACATACCTTCTTTAGTGTGATTAGAGTCTCCGGTCATCAATTGCAGGTCCTTAAAAGGCATACAACGTCTTGGACTCATTTATGCAATATAACCCGACTCACTTTAACACTATGCGTCACAGGAATATTGGTTTCCTGGAAAATTACTATATCAGCCATTGACAGCTTCAATTGGGCAGATTGTTTCAAATTTGAATTTGTTTCTAAAGCAGTCTGCATGTAGTGACAATCTCATTTTCGGGACCCATACTAACCCTGGTATTAGGTGCATGATGTAGTAAAGACTTTTTGCCAACATGGGCAGAGGCAATTATTGTCCATATTTGCAAAAAGGTCAATCGCCATAATCCTGCGTTCTTCCAGCCGATCTCATTAGTAAAGATAGTTGGCACATCATTTTGAACAGATTCAGGACTGGGCAGAATCAAATGAAATCCTTTAAAATTTACAGTATGGATTTCACTCTGGAATTGGGACAACTGAGCAGGTTTTGAATCTAAGCTTCCTAATTGGGAAGTACACCAAGATTTAAAGGGAAAGCATTTATTTAGCCTTTGTAGACCTTTCGTTTGCTTTTGATTGTGTCAGCCATGCCAAGCTGTGGAATATCTTAGCAGACCTTGGGGTAGACACATCTTTTATGCAGTTCTTAAGGAAGCTATACTCAGGAAGTAGGGTCAGGGTTAATTAAGGTATTAGGGGAGAGTATACTTAGTCCTTCAACATAGAGAAAGGGGTAAGGCAGGGCTGCGTACTCGCTCCTTTTTTATTTTCTCAATGTATAAAAAGTCTAGAGAGCTTGTTAGTTAGTAAATGCAATGATCTTCCACAAATTGGTCACCATCTCATCCCGCCCCTTCTCCATGCAGATGACTCTGTTCTTATGGCCTGAACTTCCTTGGGGTTTCAGAGTCTTCTGACTAATTTTGCCACATACATACAGGAAGGATTTAGGACTTTTGGTTAATCAAATTAAAACACTAATTATGAAATGTGAAAGAACAGCGAAGTGCCATGACATAAAAATATATGATCTAAAGATCTGTCCTACAGCGACCTTTCCCGACATGAGTCCACTTTTTGACAAAAAGGGTACATGGCCACAATCTATTATGGCTAGGAATCTCCAGTTTAGGAAATCAGACATGGCCTAGTCAAACTGTGAGAGGAAGTTAGGTATGAACCTGCCCAATGAAATGGAAAAGATTTACAAGGATAAGTGTTTCTAAATGGCCACTTATGGGGTGGGTTTATGGGGCTACACCAATTGCAAGTTGCTACAAAATGTTTTTGAGACACCTACTAAAAGCTTTTCATCCTTTGTATGCCAAGCAGATTCAGGATTACCTTTTCTTGCTGACATAATAAAGGTAGAACACCCTCTCTGGTGGCACGCTTGAGGTCCTGTGACCTCCTTTGGCCATTTGAAAGTCACCTGTGTGAGGCAATAGTCAGGAAATCACCCTCTGATGAAGGTGTCCGCTCTCATGCCCTGTCCTTAGAATTTCGAGGGAACCCTTCTCCTAGAGGGTGCCCCGTCAGATCAACCTCTCCATTATTCCTCAGAAGGTGTAAAGGGATCAGCGCCACCGTCCCTGGAGATGTGAATCACCAGTCTCGCATTCAGTTCAAGTCCAGGGTGCTCCAGAACCCCATACAGAGGTCTGGTCTTTTCCAGTGTACTACAAAATCCATCTTCTAAGGCTTCCTCTTACATGTGCAATGGTTTTTAAGTGGGATTTAAAATTTCCATATAGTAGGTACCTCTGTCCAATTCTAGGATGACACATTACCATTCCCCACTTGTACGAGCTTTCATGCATTGCATTTTGGGACATTTCAAAAAGGTGTCTTGAAGTGGTCTGTTGAAAAATCTCTCTCTGAGAGCCTGAAACCACTCCCCCAGCTACAGCAGCTGCCTGATCTATTCTTTATTTCAAACTTAAAAAGGAACCCCTCCTGTGATTGGTTCCGGAGGTCTAGCCTTCTCCACTTTATTCTCCTTGAGACATCGCCCTATTCCCTAGGCTTAAGTTTGACAAAATTGTACTTTGATGCATATTTTGACCATAATGGATAATTCAGTAAAAAACACACCATTTTCAGTGAAGCAGTATTGACTTACACTATGAATGCCCATATACATTATTAGGCCAACACTAGATTAGCACTAATCCCTGAAGGTCCCACACATTCTTTGGTTTAACCAGCCTGAGCTTCTTACACTGAGACTCACTCAAGGCAAAAATTGGGCAGTCTAAAAAGCAAAAATGCAGGGCACGCAAGATGATAAAGTGCAATTAAACACTTTGTAGTCCATTTGCTTACAGCACCATGCACTTTACAAATAATGGGAAATTACCAACGGTACCAGCACTTCATCTCAGATTGCCAAGTCGAACTTATCTTTAGCCACAGTACTTCATAAAAGGAACACAATTTGACATTGTCTTTAAGATTAATCTATTTTATCGAATGAACATTGTCAATTATACTTGTCTACCGCTCTAAGGCTTCTTTTTAGAGATCGTGCACATTGCGCACCGGTGCATAGCTCAAGCAGAATCCCAATAAGAAGCCTACTTTTTACACCATGGCTTGCTACCAATAAGCGTGTAGCAAATCAGTGTATACCATCTGAACTTGTTTTTTTATACATTTTAATGAGACTTAAGCCAACTAACAAATTGAAATATTCGCTTGAGAATGTTATGCATATTGGTGGATGTGCCACCCTTTTATGATTTAAACCAAAGTAAATAAAAGTCATTTTTCATTCATTCATTCATAAAAAAATGCAGGGGGTTAAATGGGGCAAAACCCATTTTTGTACAACTCCCAAAAAATACACTCATGTCACAGCATGAAACAATTCACACTGGCATCAACAATGAATACATATGTACTTTACGCATGCAATTGTAAAAGATGTGAATACAAAGAATACACATCTGAAATAGTATTATTATACAGATGCACGAGTAAGATACATGTCAAAACTTTATTGATCCTGCATTGTATGGTAGAGCTGAGACATAAAAATGGGAGTGGTCTGTCTTGACAAACCTCCCACATTCCCACCACTCGTGAGGTGCTGTGTGGAGTTTATGGCTATGTGATGTAAAGGGAAAGTTGTTGTTGAGTGAATATTGGGGAACACTCCAGGCTCTTAACTTTAGGGAAAATTGAAAAGGTTTTTAAACACATATTAAATCACTTCTTTCAGTCCTAAGTTACATGTGCTGTTTGGTGGAATATGTATGCGGGTGCCCGTGTGTGTGAAGAAATTGCAATCAACCTCATATTCACGAAGTGGATGGCATTAGGGAAGGTGTGTTGTGGATTGCTTTTAAATAAAAATGTTAACTTGTTTTAATCTTTTTCAATTTTGTAATTTTAGTTTGCACCCAATGCTTATCTTATTCAAGAAATAAATTATGCCAGTTTTAATTTACTGGCTTTGAAATAAGTGCATTTTTATTTGAATACCTTACACCTATGTTTTAACCTTAAAACATTCTTAAATTATCTACCAGCATAAAAGGACTTGGAGGCCCTGTCTCGGTCGGAAGCTCTGCTTCGATTGAAAACACACATTCTCTTTCAAGAGCCTTAGGGCCCGGTTGTATGACGTTACAACGCATACCTTTACAACGCATACCTTTACAACACATTTTTTACAATACAACATCCATTACAACGCATTCCATTACAACGCATGCCATTACAACACATTTTTAAAAACTACCTTTACAATGCATTCCATTACAAAGCATACTACCTTTACAACACATACTATTACAACGCATACCATTACATTGCATGTATGGTAAGTATTGGATAGTGTAGGGGTAAAAATTACTATTCTAACTCCAGGGGGTGCAACAGTAGGGTAAGTTTTGGATAGTGTAGGGCTAAAATGTACTATTCTAACTCCAGGGGGCACAACAGTAGGGTAAGTGTTGGATAGTGTAAGGGTACTATGCGTTGTGATGGTATGCGTTGTAATGGTATGCGTTGTAATGACTGCATTGTAATGACATGAGTTGTAATTGTATGCGTTGTAGTGTCATGCGTGGTAATGGTTGCGTTGTAATGGCATGCATTGTAAGGGATGTTCCATTGTAATGACTGTGTTGTAATGGTAGTGATTTGTAAAAGTTGCGTTGTAAAGGTTGTTTCCCTTAGGGCCCCATTAGGATGGCGGGTGGAAAACCACCCCGACCGCCATGGAGGCGGGAAACAACCGCCTGCCGGGACCGCGGAGAAACCGGCGGTCAGATTAGGAACAACCGCCAAAAAAGACCGACCGCGGCGGTAGCAGGCCAACTAAAACTGCCCTACGCGGGCGGTGACGTCCATTAACCGACCGCACAAGAAATTAGTATATCCCCGATGGTCCCGTGGTACGAACCACTGTTTCTGACTGCCGGGGTCGCACACTGCAGTGAATGGGAGAGCCAACGGGAGAGCTGCAGCATGGCCACCGCTGCGGACAATCCTCATAAAACATGGCGGATGATGCAAAAACACCACAACAAAGGCAAACAGTGTACACAAAAAATGTAGCCATGCCCCCCGAATACACAAAACACTTCCAAATTAAAAAAA
Organism: Lissotriton helveticus; assembly: GCF_964261635.1. Taxonomy (NCBI): domain Eukaryota; kingdom Metazoa; phylum Chordata; class Amphibia; order Caudata; family Salamandridae; genus Lissotriton; species Lissotriton helveticus. The sequence continues at coordinate 568,877,962 of NC_136071.1, read as the reverse complement.
TCTCTAAATGCCAAACAAAAACATATAAATTCCAGGACAACTCCCACAACACACCTGACAGCAATACCCTATTATGACACACCCACACAGCTGAGTATAAAACCAGTCCCTTCACTGACCACAATCCTTTGCAACACTCCAGAAGCAAAGGGCACACAACAGAGCTGACAGGAGCGGCAAGACAACACAGAACTACCACCACCACCACCTCCACCACCACCACCACCATCACACCAGCACCAACAATCCCCCAGCACATAACACACCTCACACAAAAACACCACACCCACCACCTACACCCCTGCACCCGCAAACACTTCAAACACCACACACCATGGCATCACAGAAAATTCCCAAATTCACAGAGTGAATTGACACTCATGGTAAATGAGATAGTGAGAGTGGAACCACAACTGTTTGGTAGCCTGGTCCAACAGACACCATTAGCTACAAGGACACAAATGTGGGAAAGGATAGTTCAAAGGGTCAATGCAGTAGGGACCACCCCGCAATCCAAGAAGGAGATCATGAAGCAGCAGCATGATCTAAACAGAGTTTTCAAAGAGAGGAGGAGCAAGAACTGGGAGCTGGCTAACTGGATTGGCAGTGGCCCTCCCATTCCACAGAAAACATTCACACCATGGGAGTAGAAGGTGCATGCCATACTGCACCCTGATAGTCTCACAGGAGTATCCGGGGAAGTGGAGGCTGGTATGTACAAACAAATGTTAACCAACACACTGATATGTACTGTCTTGCACAAACAAAAACCCACACCACCCAAGACAAATCCCACCACACACCCACCAAAAACCTGTCTCACAGATCCAACCTTCACTCACTCCCATTTACCCTAAACATAGCCACCAATATTACCATGGGAGCATGAGCACAGGCAGCCTATACCACTACTCCTTGGCCCATACCCCAGCAGGAAAGAGCACTCCCCCACCCACAAGCAGTTGGAAGCCATTGCAGTGTTCACCCTCACCCAACAGGGAGGTAACCATCTTGCCTTGGAGGCCTGTATGTGGGAGGGAAGCCTGCACTACTACTCCCACCATGCCCTCTGTCCCACACCCCAGCAGGATAGAGCCCTCCCCCTCCCATGAGCACTTGGAAGCCATTGCATTGTCCACCCTCACCTTACAGGTAGGTAGCCATCTTGCGTGGGAGGCCTGTATGGGGGAGGGAGGCCTGTACTCCTACTACCACCATGCCCCCTGTCCCACACCCCAGCAAGATGGAGCCCTCCCCCACACCACCCAGGAGCACATGTAAGCCTTTGCATTGTTCACCAAACAAACTTACATGTATGTAGCCATCTTGCTTGGGAGCCTGTATGGGGTAGGGAGGTCTGTACTCTTTCTCCCACCATGCCCCCTGTTCCACACCACAGCAAGATGGAGCCCTCCCCCCACACCACCCAGGAGCACATGGAAGCCATTGCATTGTTCACCAAACAAACCTACAGGTAGGTAGCCATCTTGCTTGGGAGGTATGTTTGTTGGAGGGAGGCATGCACTACTACTCCCACCATGTCCTCTGTCCCACACCCCAGCAAGATGGAGCCTTTCCCTCACACTACCCAGGAGCACATGGAAGCCATTGCATTCTTCAGCAAACAAACTTACCGGTTGGTAGCCATCTTGCTTGGGAGGCCTGTTTATGGGAGGGAGGCCTGCACTACTACTACCATGCCCTCTGTCCCATACCCCAGCAGGATAGAGCCCTCCCCTTCTCATGAGCACTTGGAAGCCATTGCATTGTTCACCAAACAAACTTACAGGTAGTTAGCCATCTTCACTGGGCTGGCTGTTTGTGGGTGGGAGACCTGTATCACTACACACAGCACCAATCGCATGCAATGCATCGATACCTGACATGTACGAGTAATTGATGTACCTCTGCACCATGTAGTGAGGCACAGTATTGCACTTAATAATAAAAGTGAAGATCTCTCAATTGTGTAGTGTACAGACAGTGGATGACACGCAGGTAACAGAATACTTGCACAGTGCCCAACACTGACCATCCCCATCTAATCCACAGGTGATGAAGAACTCACTGCTGAGGACAACAACGACCAGCAGAGCCATTCTCCACCCCCGGTACATGGACTCTCGGATGTTAACTGCCAGGATAGTTTGGACGATGAGCTCCAGGCCAGCCCATCTGGTGTGCCAGGGACCAACAGATCCCAGGCCCCCATCCTCCCCACCACCACATCTGCTGCAACAACAACAGCATAGCAGACCCCTGCAGTCACGGCCTGTGCCTCCACCGCTGCCACCTCCAGTATCACCACCACCATCAGTACCACCTGCAGCACCCTCCCTGTCCCAGGGGATGACCAGGCCACACCAACAACTGTGGACGGCAGGGAGAGTGTGTGGGGACCCACAGTGGTGAGGCAACAGGTCCGTGGCAGCAGGCCAGGTGGGAGGGCCAGGGTCACCACCAGACCTATGAACAAGTCCAGGGACAAAGTGGCCGGTCTGACAAACTATTACGTTAGCTCATTCTGCTGATGAGGTCCATCGACACACTCATTGGACAAATGGTGGACCTCAGGGCCCAGCAAGTGGCGTTACTGAGGGACAGGCCTGCGTCCCAAACAACACCTCCGCCCCCTCTGTTGTGCTGCAGGATGACAGTGCACCATCCTCCCCTGCGGCCACAGAGAGGGGTGAGTCCTCAGACGCCGCTGGCCATGGAGCAGGCCCCCCTGCCAAAGCGATCAAGGGGGCGTCCAAAGAAGAGCCTGGGAGTCTCTGGAGGCAAAGCACCAGCCACACACGAGTCACAGAGCCAGCCCTGATGGCAACCCTCTTCCCCAATGCATTGGCTGTTTGTACTGTCCTTCCCCACACTGCCTTGTGAATGACAACTGTCTGTTGGACTGGGTCACCACATCCATATGGTGTCTACTCTTGCATCTCATTTACCATGACTGTCAACTCACTGCTCCATCACCACCTTCATGTAAATATGCTCGCACCCCTCACATGTCAACTTTGTAAATAAAATACCTTACACACTTCAATTGGTGCAGCTTTGTCTTTAGTGCAATATTTACAGTATTCAAAATGTCCATGATGTATCCAAAAGATGTACAGTATGTAGACCTGGATAATTCTGAGGCACCTAGGGAGACACAACAGTCACTGGCGTTAGTGTGGCATCACAGACATAACACTACACCAAAGATCCACATAAGTCTACAGGCAGACAACACAATGTGCAATACGTATCAACAAACAGAGTTATGTATACGTTCACATGTGAAATGTCACTGCCACATTTCCACACAAAGGTGACTCAACATGTGCCTGTCTGTACCATCCGCACATAGCCCTTCACAACAATAGCAATCATACCACACAATGTACAAGTCGTACCTCGTCACCCACCTTCAAGTGAAGTAGCGGGTGATGAGCTGTTGACGCATGTCAACTCCTTCTGTCCTCATCACTGGACTCAGGGCCCTGAACAGACGGGGGCTTTGGGTCCTCAACATCATCCAGGAGCAGGGGAATCCCCTTGTGAATGGCCATGTTGTGGAGCATACAGCATGCCACAATGATCTTGCAGACCTTCCCAGGCGAGTATAACAGTGCACCTCCAGTCCTGTCAAGGCAGCGGAATCTTGACTTGAGCAGGCCAAAAGTCCGCTCAATGACACGATGGGTCCTGCCATGGGACTCATGGTACCTGACGTTAGCCGGGGTCCTGGGATTCTGTAGTGGGCTCAGCAGCCATGGACGGCTGGGATATGCAGAGTCACCTGTGAATGACAAACACACATTGCAATGTTGCACAGGCAGAGGGCAGCAGGTCACACACACAGCACGCCAAATCACTAGGCATACTCACCCACGATTCAAGCACGTTCGGGAAGCAGATTAGCCATCAGCCCGGGCACAATGCTGTTCCTCACGATGTAGGAGTCATGGGCTGAGCCGGGGAATCTGACACACACATGCGACATGGTCATGTCCGCAATGCACACCACCTGCACATTGATCGAGTGATAATGTTATCGATACCTAAAAATGTGCTTACTCGCCTGTGGTGGCACCAGACCAACATGGGTGCAATCAATGGCACCAACAACATTGGGGATGTTCCCAAGCGGATAGAAGTCTCCCTTCACAGCGGCCAATTCTGCTCCCCTGGGGAAATGTATGCATCTATCCTTATATATCATCATGGCTGCAAGTACATCCCTCAGCACCAGGCTGAACATGGGTTGCGACATCCCTGCAGTGCTGGCCACATTCTCCTGGAAGGAATTAGGTGCAAAAAAATGGAGGGCTGCCATCACTTTGTACGTTGATGTTAAAGCAGTTGGGTAGTTGCGATGAGGCTGCAGGTGGGGCTCCAACAGATCACAAAGGGTCTTCAGGGTGGGTCTGTCGAAGCGGAATTTTCCAAAGATCGCAACATCCTCCATGTCCTCCAGCAGTATTAAGTGACGTAGGAGATTAGGCCTCCTCCTGGTTGAGAAGAACATGGACACATGTCAATGACAATCTTCATGAGATGCCCACAGCACATCCCATCAAGGATGTCATGGAAAAAGAAAGACTGCTATGTGACATGCGTGACACTCCAGGTTACATGGGTGTACATTTGTGACACACAGAGGGCACCCCTCTCCATTTACCATGCACAAGTGCCGCAAACAACACATAGGTCAATCTGAATGCACACATACTGAACCCCACATTTCACATGTGCACGCCTTGCAGCGTGCCATGACTGTCTCAATTCATCTGCTGCACCTGTCACACCTCAATGCATCATGTAAACTTGGCACATATTCACAACACTATGATCACAGTAGGCGGCGAACTGTCATTTGTGTACATGATCAGATATGAAAGCACAAGTAAGTAACAACACCATACAGTGAGACAAGCCTTACCAAGGTCAGCAATTACACACAACATATTGATTGTTACACATTGTTGAGTCCACCACAACACTGTCACGCATCATCAACCATCAAATGCATAATTGACATGGCAGGGACCACAGACCAATGTGCGTCACACATAGCCAACCATGGCACGTGCGTCAACCTGTGGATTTGATGGAATAATGGCATTGTGTGCACTATGATGTGCCCTTAACCATGTCTCCGCTGTGTTCTAGTAGTAGTGTTCACGATGGACATTGCCATTGCATGTGACCAAAATCGCGGCAGCTACCTACTGGCCCCGGCGGTGTGAGACCAGCACCACCCCCTTCACAAGTGTGGTAGTCATTGGCATAGAGACATGGGAAGATGGCGGTGGACATGCTCCGCCACCCAAATTGCGGTAGCTACCGCCTGGCCCCGGCGGTCTGACACCAGCAAGACCCCTTTCACAAGTCTGGTAGTCATTGGCATGGAGACATGGGAGATGGCAGTGGGCATGCTCTGCCACCCAAATCGCTGTCGCTATCACCTGGCCCCGGCAGTGTGAGACCAGCAACACCCCCTTCACAAGTGTGGTAGTCATTGGCATGGAGACATGGGTAGATGGTGGTGGGCATGCCCTGCCACCCAAATCGCGGTCGCTACCACCTGGCCTCGGCGGTGTGAGACCAGCACCTCCCCCTTCACAAGTGAGGTAGTCATTGGCATGGAGACATGGGTAGATGGTGGTGGGCATGCTCCAACACCCAAATCGTGGTAGCTACCGCCTGGCCACGGTGGTGTGACACCGCCATGGGGCATTGCCTACAGCCAATGGGAGCGACGATTGTGGTGGCAGGATGCAGTTTTGAAAATCGCAGCAGGCGTGCTCTGCCACCGCGGAGGCGGTCATTGGATGGGTTTAAAAGATGCACCATCGCGGTAGCGCACCCCAGGCCCCTGCGGTGCATCACTGCCATGGAGCATTGCCTACAGCCAATGGGAGCGATGATTGTGGTGGCAGGATGCAGTTTTGAAAATCGCGGAAGGCGTGCTCCGCCACCGCAGAGGCGGTCATTGGATGGGTTTGAAAAAGGCAGACCTGGACAACCAATTGTTGCAGCTTGGCACCTAAGAAACGATCGCAGGGGGCAATTAATCTGTGGGAGTGTGCCTCACATTTCCACTTCTCACAGAGTGTGCTGCATTGGACCCTCTCCTGCTGCTGCCTCCAGAGTGTGCTGCCTTGGATCCTCTCCTGCTGCTGCCTCCAGAGCGTGCTGCCTAAGACCCTCTCCTGCTGCTGCCTCCAGACCATGCTGCCTGGGACCCTCTCCTGCTGCTGCCTCCAGAGCCTGCTGCCTGGGACTCCTCACCACCCACTTCCGCCACAGGTGTTCCATGTCCACAGGGATGGCACGGACAGAGAAGATCAGTGCCAGTCCATTCACAAGCAAGGAGCTGGAGGTCCTTGTGGACGAGGTGCTGGCACAGTACCCAAGGCTGTATGGGACACCCAATGTTGTGGTAAGTCATCGTAAAGGAAGAAATATGTCAGGTGGGGTCAGAGATGTAGTTGTTCTGCTTGCGTATATGCCTGAGGGTGTGGGGTTGTGTCATACACTGACAAACATGCTGTCTCCAGGGCGAGGGAGTGTGTGTGTCCCAAAGTCACGGTTTACCCTGCCTGCAGTTGTATGTCTGAGGGGAGTGTGTTACATTGTCAGCCATGCAGAGCCACATGATGTTGGACATGCAGGTGCCAGGACAGTAATTGCTCGGGTGATTGTCTCTGTGTGCCCCTGTTGTCCGACTCAGCGTGAACCCAGAGACTATGCCCAGTGCCCACCAACCAAGACGAGATGACATCACTGTACTTACTGTGTCCTTACTCTTGTTCATTCACACTGAAATAAAGATATGCACCATCGCAGCCCTGTATAATTGCACACAACCACACTTGTGTAGATGGCTATTTTGTTGGTGAGTTCATGTACCCTGATGCCACACACATTACATACACATATGTTCACAGTCCATGCACATTGAATGCTGCCCAGTCATGCACACAGGGATTCTACACACAGACATAGGTAGATATGTAACGTATGTAGTGGCCAGACGTGCATAGCACTGGAGATGTGTGCAAGCCGCTGAGGAGGTTCAGTGCAGGCATCCTGCATTCGTATGAGATTATCAGGGACCCTGTACGCCCTCATAAATGCATGCAATCACATCTGTTTGGCCCATGCAGAGTGCCCTTGTGAGGTGTACCCCAGTTTGGGATGGAAGGAGATTACAATTGGTAATGAGTCTGTGTCTTGCTACTGTACTGATAGATGTTGGTCCATGACACTGTCTCACTGATCATTTCCCCTTCTCTTCTCCCATGCCTGCAGATCAAGGTACACCAGCGTAAGGCTGTGTGGAGGGCCATTGCAGCAAAGGTGCGAGCCCTGGGGGTATCCAACCGATGACACACCCACAGCCGCAAGAGGTGGGACGACATCAGCTGGCTGGCTAAGAATGTGGCAGAGATTACATTGGGGCTGCTACCACGCACTGGGCGTTTGGCACGGCGCAACATGACACCACTGATGGGCCGCATATTGGCAGTGACTCATCCTGAGCTGGATGCACGTCTGAAGGAGCACTGGCAGCAAGACAGGGGTGAGTATTTGGGGAGGGTGACTTTGCCTGGGAGCGGATGCATGTGTACAGGGCCTGTGGCAGCGGTGACACATGTGATGTTCGTGAAGTGGTGCTGTGCTGTGTCATGCGAGTGGCTGCTGGGATGGGTGCCAGTGTCATGCATTGGCACACACTGCCCTTAAAAAGGTGAGCCTCCCTGCTGTGCTTTCCCATTGCCAAATGTGTTAGCATCTACATGGTCATTCAGCATTGGGATGGTGTGAGGAATCTATTAGGGGGTGAACAGAAGTGTCCACTATCTGACTGTGACTGCATGTATGCCTACTTTGCATGCACCATGATCGGTGAGGCACACACATCAGACAAGAATGTGCCCCAGAGTACCACATGGTCTTGGTTATGGCCTACTTGCCAATGTGGACTGTCATGTCCTAATAGGTTTGTGTGTTGTACCCTCCTGTTCCCTCAAGGTCTGTCAGTGGTAATAAGTGGTGTCCCCACATCATATCCCTAGGTGTGTGCAGAGCAAGTTGTGTGTCAGGTACACTTCATACATGGGCGGGGTGTTGTGCTGTGTGGCCTCAACATGGCAGATATTCAGGGTTACAGGCACTGTTGTGGTCGATGTAGTGTGTAGTTGTAATGTGATTGCAGGGTGTGGTGGTCACCATGTAGATGTGGGCATCTCCTGGACTGCATTGATTGGTTTGCTTTGTCCTGATGATGACACTAACACAACCCGGCATCTCTCACACATGCAGAATCAACAGTGGACACGGAGGAACAGGAGCCGGAAACCAGTGGTGGCAAGGGTAGGCCGTAGGCCATTGACACAGAGCCCACCAGCGCATCTGAGGGGGACCGGAGTATGCAGGAGGAATCCCTGCCTTAGACACAGAGTACAACATCATCTGATGCCAGCGGGGATGCATCCGTGTTGGAAGGCACAGGGAATGGGGACTCTGCATCATCTACTACCACACAGCGGCCAGTGCCCACCCTCCCATCCACTTCCTCTGCTGCTGCTCGTGTCCGTGTCAGTAAGAGAGGACGAGTTAGATTCACACCTGGCACCGCTGAGCCTACACCTGTCCCCCCTGCTGCCCTTAGTGCTGAGACTGTAGAGGTCCTGCGCCAGCTTTGTGTGGGCCAGACAGCCGTGCTCAATGCCTTCAGTGACCATGACAAAAAATTAGGCCAGGTGGTTGCCTACATGGATGGCATACACTCGGACGTGGGTGGGCTACACCGTACAGTCCAGGCTTTGTCGTCCACAGTGACGTTTGCCCTTCAACAGGCTCATGCTCCCATTCCTGCTCCAGTGCCTTTGTCCACCCCCCAGTCAGTGGCCACATCAGATGATAGTGACCACGGTTCCCAGTCATGATACAGCACAAGAAGCACCCAGCAAAAGCAACCCAAGCAGTCCCGCCCACAGACACCATCCCCACAGAAGAGCAGAGCCAGTCCAGAATGCAAAGACAAGAGCCCGTCATGGAAGAGCAAGGCAGAAAAAGCAAGGAAGCAGGCATCAGGCTCCCATACCTCAGAGGCAAAACTAGCCAAGGACTCTCAAGGCCCTAAAACTTCACGAGAAGCTAGGCGTGCAGAGTCTATGCCCACTAAGGGGGTGTTGTCTGGCAAGGGTACACCTAGGAAGGGCTCAGGGCCACATTTCCCCACCACATCGACTCCAATTCCAAGCCCAGTGAAGCAGGTGAAGGAGGGCACTGTAGGGGCTACCTCTGACAAACAGGCAAAGGAGGGCACTGTAGGGGCTACCCCTGACAAACGAGGGCACTGTAGCGGGGACACCTGGCAAACAGGGGAAGGTGGTCCAGAGGCGTAGCCGGACAAAGTATGCCGCAGGATCCAGCACGTCACCAGAGGAAGTGCCAATGTCTGCACCTGAAGCGGCTCTGTTGGTGTTTGTGCCTGTTGTGTCCCAACCAGTTCCCATTAACCCCAGTACAGGAAAGCCATTTCGCATTCCCAAGAAGTGGAAAGGCACCCCTCCAACCTCTCCCACCCACACTGTGTCACAGGTCTGCATGACTCCCCCTCCACATGCCACTACACCACCTGGTCCAAATGGCCCTCCAGCTTGCAAAGCCACTGATAGCCCTATATCACCTGGGCCTCTGTCTCCCCAGTCAAGTGGGCCCGCTGTCCCGCACACACAGCCAGCTCCAAGTTCGCCTGACAGCCAAGAGTGAGTGTTAGTCCCCCTCATATACCTGTCTCTCATACAGGTGTGGTAGTCCTGTCCATTGATTTCAACATGGGTGTGTTGCTGGCCATTGAAGAGTACTGTCAAACAAACTTACTGTGCCGCTGCTCATGTCCTGACTCTGCACTTTGCCATGCCCACTGGCCTTCCTGTTCTGGCCTTGCCTGTGCAGCTTTTCATGTCCTGACTCTGTACTTCTCCCTAGGCCACTGGCCTTGTCATTCACTGCTGTTCTGGTCTTGCCTGTGCAGCTACTCATGTCCTCACTCTGCACTTTGCCATGCCCACTGGCCTTCCTGTTCTGTCCTTGCCTGTGCAGCTTCTCAAGTCCTGACTCTGCACTTCTCCCAGGCCGCTGGCCTTGTCATTCACTTTTGTTCTGGCCTTGCCTGTGTAGCTTCTCATGTCCTGACTCTGCACTTCTCCCTGGCCACTGGCCTTGTCATTCACTGCTGTTCTGGCCCTGCCTGTGCAGCTGCTCATGTCCTGACTCTGCACTTTGCCATGCCCACTGGCCTTACTGTTCTGGCCTTGCCTGTGCAGCTGCTCATATCCTGACGCTGCACTTCTCCCTGCACACTGGCCCTGTTGCTCTGCTGCGTTATTCTCTCCCCTGTGCAGCCTCTCATGTACTTGCTGTACCACCTGCCCTGGACACTGGCCCTGTTGCTCTGCTGTGTTGTACTCTCCCCTGTGCCATGGACACTGGCCCTGTTGCTCTGCTGTGTTGTACTCTCACCTGTGCCATGGACACTGGCCCTGTTGTTCTGCTGTGTTGGACTCTCCCATGTGCAGCCTCTCATGTACTTGCTGTGCCACCTGCCCTGGACACTGGCCCTGTTGCTCTGCTGTGTTGTACTCTCACCTGTGCAGCCTCTTATGTACTTGCCGTGCCACCTGCCCTAGACACTGGCCCTGTTGCTCTGCTGTGTTGTACTCTCCCCTGTGCAGCCTCTCATGTACCTGCTGTGCCACCTGCCCTGGACACTGGCCTTCCCGTTTGGAGATTGCCTGTGCAGATTATCTTGCATATGATCAGCATTTTGTGCCTTGCTCTTGTCTACGGTTGTTCTACTGTCACATCTGTGCAATATGTGAATAAAGACAGTTACTCCTGTTGTCTGTTTTGTCAGTGTCCTTGCTGATTAAAGTTATTTTGGTGTGTACATTTGGGTGCCAGTGCCCCATGTTCTATGTGTCACTTCAACATTGCCAAGATCTTTGCCCGCATCACATTTTTATACAGGGGTGACAGGGTCTTCAGGCCATTCAGACACTGATACTAGTGTTATCTGTGAAGGCTCTTTTACCTGTCATGCAGTTCTCTTTTTAGTGGTTTGCTATTGTTGGGTACATTGTTCACATGTCAGGTTGGGGTACACTGACAGCACAGGGTGTGATGCTGTGCACAGGTTTGCATGCAGGCTGGGCACTGTCATGATGCAAGTGTGTTATTCCCTTATGGGTGCCCAGCTGTGTATGCGTATGGTCATCCTGTGTTGGCCCTTAGTCCTGGTCCCATGGCCTACATGAGATGTGTGCTCTTGGGTAGTCAAGAGGTGTGCAGTGTAAAGGGTGTGGCTTTGTAGTGGGTGTGGATGTGTATGTGCCCCTGGATTGTGAAAGACACACATGTGTCACCCAGGAGTTATGTGCCTGTTGTTTGTATTGTTGTGCCCTGTGGATATGGTTGTATGGACATGTGTGAGTTGTCTGTTGTGCACTTTGCATTGTGTTGGTGTGTCCGTGCTGTTCTGTGTGACTCCACCTTGTTGTTTTGGTCACTTATGAGTGTGCAAAGTGTGTGACTTGCACATCAGTGTTGTATTTGTTTGATCATCAATGTGTCTTGAGTGTGTTTGTGTGGACTGTGTGGCCCTGCTTCTCCACACTGCCATTGTGGTTGTGTTTCTCATGCATTGCATGCACATGGTGCCTTTTCTCCTCCTGTGTGGCATGTTGTGTGTGGCGTGATACCATCCCCTATGTGTGCCGCTTATGGCTACCCATTGTGGGTCTGCACTCCCTCTTTTTGTGTATGGTACACCCCTTCCATGTCTACTACTGACAAGCACGTGAGTTCACTTTGATGTCAGCTGTCCCTTTGGTTTACATGTGTGTGTGTCTCCACATCACTTAATTTGTGACACTGTGCTTTGTGGTGCAGTTCTTGGGCCAGGGCAAATGTTCAACTCTTGACATTGCCTCAATGGTTTATATGTGGTGTTCTTGTGCTATTGATCAGTGAGGATTGCTCATATGCACTTCAGCTGTGTGTGCTGTCCAGTGCTCTGGTCAAGATGGTTCTGTTCTTGTGTCCCAGAGTGGTGCATCTGTTGTTGTTGTGTTGGATGTATGTGTGTTGGCTGTGGTATTCCTTCACTTTCTGGGTGTGCTCTTGTGTCAGTCATGTCTGTGTGTGACTGTTCTGCTTGTTGTGCACACACTGCTTGTTTTGCATACAGTGATGTGTGTATGTGGCCTTGGCATTGTCTGATGTGCATTCCCTGATGTCCTGTGGTGTTTGTTCATTTTTGATTTGATGTGCATCTGTGGTTGGTTTCATGTGGCAGTGTAGTACTGTGTTGGTGCTCTTCTTTTGTGATTTGTGGTATGTTGTGTGTGTTTTGTTCCTGTGTGATGAGGTTGTGCACTCCTGTTGTGTCTGTGCTCCCATTGCCTTTCCACAGTTTGGCTGACAGGGTATGTCTGTTTCTGATGTGGTTCTGTGTGTGTTCCAATAGTGTTTGTGTGTGGTTTTTGGGCAGGCATCTGTTCAGGCATCCCTGTGTATGTGTTCTGTTTATGGCTACACCCAGGGGGTGTGTTTGTTTGTGTGTATGTGCTGGCAAGTATTGGCAGCCTTCAGTGTGTGAGGAACTGGTGTTGTGTGTCCCTTGTCAGCCACTCCTGCAGTGGCTGTCACCCTGGTTGTTTGCTGTGTGGTGCAGGGTGTGTATTGTGCTTGCTTGTTGCTGTGCTTGTTGCTTGTTGCTGTGCATGGGGGTGCACAGGATGGGCATCTGTCCTGTGACTTGATGGGGTGTGTTGATATGTGGTTGGGGGAGGTGTGTCCCGGTGGTGTTTGTGCCCTGCCCATGCCTTGGACTGGCCCTGCCTTGTGCATTGTGCGCATGTGTTGACCGTTGCAGTGACATGACCGGGATATTGCTGCAGGGTCGCGGTCGATGTGTGTCCAGGATGCAGTGGGGTGACATGGTGGCAGGTGGGTTATGTGTGGGGGCCCTTGTGGATGTGTTCTTGCCCCCAGCAGGGTGTCTGTTATGGTTTTGGACCCTGTGTCAGCTAGTGTGTTGTATATTTGTGTATTTGCCTACCTGCGGCGGCGTCCACGGCGGCCCATTAGATGATAGTGGTGAAGCAGGTACAGCACCGGAAACACATGTAGAGCTGGGTCCATGGTGGTCGTGACCGAGTGGTGTGGACCGGGTCTCTGCTCTCGCGCTCCGCTGTCGAGTTTCCGCCGTCTCTGGTTGTGCCACGGTGGCTGGCGCACTTTGATGGCGGTGCGCGGCGCTCCCCGGTGGATGGGTAATGACCTATGTTTTGCTATACTAATATGGCGAACATGAGTACCGCTGCTCGTGGGCGGAAAAAGGCGTTTTTGCGCCCCGTCAGCACCACGGTGGTGTCACCACCCGCCATCCTAATGGACCCCTTAGTGTGCATCTGCTGTATGGTTTGTTTCAAATGTAAATTTCAGATCCAATGTTATTGAACAGGGATTATTGTAAACAAACACTTGTGACCCTTCACCCACTCTAGGTGCCAGTTCGTGGTCGCTCCTTTGCTGGTAACATCTTGGTATTCAGCGGGCTCATCCAGAGCTCTTTCGAAGTTAAATATGTCTGCAAGGTCGAGACAACTGAGGGTCTCAATATTAACTGTTAAAATTGTATTAGGATTGATTATGCTCAAATATTTTATTGTCTCAAATTAATGGAGCCTATGCTATACAAGGTTAGAAACCAAAACTCAAGACATGAGAAGAACAAGATTCAAGTTTATTTATTTGAGCGCATAGTTAATTAAAACCTTTGTACTAAAACTAATGAAACAAATACATTTGTTGAAAAACATTAAAGTACTGAAAGAAGCTGATTGTGTAAAATGGAGGTGGCTTAGATATATAATACACTGTGTATATATGAAAAAAATACAGAAAGAGCGATTGTTACAAATTTAGTCCTACATTTTCACAACATGAAGCTCCAAAACTGGTTCCTAATTTGGCGGATTGATAGCTTGTAGGAAGCATGCCCCTTGACCATTCAGAAGCAGTTAATCCATTGAAAGTGCATAATGTGCTAGTGCTTGACTGTGCTAGACTTCACAATAAAGTGGCAGTGCAATCAGAGACGTGTGCAAAGGGGGTCAGGGTACCGGATTAAGCCCGAATGCATTACCGCTTGCTAGATAGTTGATTTTCAGTTTGTCTTGTTCACAATAAAGTGGCAGTGCAAGGAGAATAATGTGCAAAAAGGGGGTCAGGCTACCCAATGCGGCCAAGATATATAACGCTCTGTTGGATGTTTAATTTTCAGTTCAGTCCTTGTCAGGTATGTCATCAGTCTACAATTTTGCTGAATGTTTGAGGGATTGAAGCAGGCTATGGTGGCCTGCCTGCATACATGCAACCCACTCAGCGTTAAATACTGGTTTGAATGTGGCTTAATGGTCCTCCAAGGTTAATGAACATATGCAGATTTAGTGTATTATATTTAATGGGGATTATCCACAAAGTCGTTAGGCCTCTGTGCTGGCAGGGTGTTTCAATGGTTGTAGATATAAAAGTGATGGTAACAGCCCAGATGATGTTTCAGAAAGGATATTTTGGTCTGGGCTTTGATCCCTGCTCCCAAGTATGGTTGAGGGGCTATCTTTACATAGGATGCTATTTTGAACCTGGCATGTCATCATGTTGAGAATACCTTTTTATGAGCCAGTAAGGAGGTGCACTTAACTGTTCTGTCCACAGTGGCCTTGACTAGGGAATAATTGGCTGTGGAGATCAATACCTGGTTAAAGCCAATGGATGCTGTGGAAGAAGAAAGATAACTCCTAACCGGAGAGTAATCTCTGCTGCTGATTTCTTCCCATAGATGATAATTCAGCATTCCGTTGTCAGCATTCTTTAGTTTGTAACAGAGTTTATGAAATACTACTTCCCTAGCCAGAGTTTCTTTAGTGAGACCAAATTCTTATCGCAAGTGGGCTGGAGAAGAGTGACGTGGTAGTAAAAAAAGGAACAAGGACCTGATTACGACTACGGCTTTCATTGAACCGCCGTAGTGGTGATGGCAGTCCATGACCACCAGCCTGGCGATCCACCAGCCGTATTATGAGTTCAGTGGTTAAACTGCCACTGGACTACTGCAACCGCTGGGGATCCCTGATCCCGCGGCAGTGGCGCAGCAATCTGGGGAAGAAATATGCTGATATGCCGCTGTGGCACCACTCAGCATATTATGAGTTGCCCCTCCATGACCCTATCCACAGTGTTGAGCCTGCCATGGAAAGGGTGGCAGTGAGGCAACTCCTCTGTGTATGGAGGAGCATGCAGGGGGCATTTGCTGTGCCCCCTGTATTTCTGCACCTGAAGTTCCTGCACAGTAAGAAATGCACGACATAGTGCAATTCTTCATGTCCAGGAATGTGCTTGGTGGTCTTAGAAAGGAACCACAATGCTTAGGCGATCTTAGAAATACACCCCCATGGAATTGCCACAACAGACATCATCCACCAGGATTAAACAAGTAATCCGACAGGTGGTCTGACTTTGAATTTTGTGGTCTTCCTGTGGGGTGTTGGTGTGGGATCACTGACAGAATATCAAGGAGCAAAATACCTACCTGCCAAAATATCGTGGACAAAATATAGAATGCCAAATTCCTATCTACAAACAGGTAAGTACAAAAATATCGAATCCAAAATATCGTTCTAAATAATATAGTTTGTTAAAATATATATTTTTTTATAAATGTATTAAAAGTAATGTAAAATTAATAAAATAATAAATATAATTAACTAAAACATACTTAAAATACTTAAATAACCTTCAAATTAACAAATAATTAATGTAAGTTAAAAAAAAAAACATGCATTTTTATTTTTTAATACAAATATATATATTAACTTAATACTAAAAAATAATAGTCAATATTTTTAGCGTAGGATAGCGGGAGGGTAACATTTACTATTCCCACTCCAGTGAGTGCATCAGTAGGGAAAGCGTTGGATAGCGGGAGGGTAAAAAATTCTATTTCCAGTCCAGTGAGTGCAACAGTAGGGAAAGCGTTGGATAGTGTAGGGGTAAAAATGACTATTCCCACTCCAGAGAGTGCATCAGTAGGGAAAGCGTTGGATAGTGTAGGGGTAAAAATGACTATTCCCACTCCAGAGAGTGCATCAGTAGGGAAAGCGTTGGATAGCGTAGGGGTAAAAATTACTATTCCTTCTCCAGAGAGTGCAACAATAGGGAAAGCGTTGGATAGCGTAGGGGTAAAAATTACTATTCCCACTCCAAAGAGTGCAACAGTGGGGAAAGCGTTGGATAGCGTAGGGGTAAAAACTTACTATTTCCACTCTAGAGAATGCAATAGTAGGGAAAGCTTTGGATAGCATAGGGGTAAAAATTATTATTTCCACTCCAGAGAGTGCAACAGTAGGGAAAGCGCTGGATAGCGGGAGGGTAAAAATTACTATTCCCACTCCAGACAGTGCAACCGTGGGGAAAGCGTTGGATAGCGTAGGGGTAAAAATGACTATTTCAACTCCAGTGAGTGCAACAGTAGGGAAAGTAATGATTTGAAATTTAAATAAAAATTAATTAATGATCAATACCAATAAAAAAACTTAATTACAGTTAATTACCAATTACAAAATATTTAATACATAATTAATTATAAATACCAATACATATTATTTATTACAAAATAATTACCTAATAATAATGAATTAACAACCAATTAATTTTCAATGCCAAAATTGTAATAAGTAATAACAAAATGACCAATTAATAATTAACAAATGAATTATCAATACAAAAAATGCTTTCAATAATTACTTAATTACAATTAAATTACTTTCCACCCTATTCCCCTATAAACCTGCAACCCGCTCCAAATAATAAATTAATACAATTAACATAACTATCAATTAATCAATTAATACAAATTAATTACCAATTAATAATTAATTAACAATAAATTATTTATCAATAAAAAATATTTACTTAATTACAATTAAATTACTTCTCACCCTATTCCCCTATAAACCCACAACCCGCTACAGAACTAACACGTAAAATTAAATTAAAAATATTTAATAATTCCTAAAACTTCATATTTCATTTACTATAACTAAATTACTTCCCAACTAATTCCCCTATAAACCCACAACCCGCTACGGAATTAAATTATGCAAAAATGTAATGCCATAACATACATTACAAAAATAATACACACTTTTAACACAAACTAACATAAAAAACACTAAAAAATCGCTATTATTAAAAGTTCGATATATTTTAATGCCTATATTATGTACTTCGATATTTTAATAATTGAGAAGTGAGAAGTGTGGCTCAAAGTGTGGCTCACCGATTAGAGCGGCAGACCCTGAGGCAGAGGTCTGGCCCGGGACCAGGGTTCAATCCCCGTTGCGGCTGGGTCTTGGGCTCAATGTCCTCAGACCCGATAATTCTCGCCTCGGTGCCTACTCTAATCATGGGTTCCACTCTGCAACTCTTGGCAATAGCTTGCTTAATCTCCACACCAGCCCTAACAACGCTAGATTGCCTGGCTTCACGTTGGGGGTGCCCAGGAGTGGACACCTCGCAGAAACAGGCCAGGAAGGGTTCCACAGATGTATTCGTACAGCGCTTAGAGACCTCTGGGTGATAGGCGCTATACAAGTCCAAATTACATTTACATTTACATTTACTTACCTGCATTTGAATATTACTAACCACTATATTATGTCCATTCGATATTATGACACTATAACCCATACTCCATGGGTCGTGAGAAGCTAGCCTGTCAGAAAAGAAAAGGTGGAGGTCTCACCAATTGGGTGTACCTGTTTGGAAAAGAAAATTCTTTTCTTTAGTCCCCTCACTCACCAGAGGTTGCCCTTAGGTGACATGCTTCATCATTGGGGCTTCCCAAGCATCTACTGATTGGGGCGTGCTGCGACTTGTGAAGGATACGTAGGAGCACTTTTGTGAAACTATGTGTGGTGCGGTGTATGGTGGAGTGGTGTTTTAAGTATGCGTTAAAAATACCTAGCTAGTAAGCCTACACATTTATTCTTGCTTCTAGTTGATATAGTAGAAAGGGGTTAGATGTAGGAATTGGATCCTCAATGTGGTCAAAAACCTAACTATCTCGTCGACATGTTTCAAGGTGTCCCCTACACCTTTTCCTCAGGACAACATGAGGGCCAGCCTCATGTTTGCCACTCCCTTCGTGAACCTGTAATGTGGTTTACAAATAAATGGAAAGACACACCTAGTGTGTGTATCTAACTACTATACATACAGTTTAAAGATGAATCTGTAGTATCTGTATTAGGGAAGAAATAATATCATTAGTACATGGTGCCTGTCCATAGGGGCAGGCCAAATCCCATTTTCAATAGTTGTACCTCATGGACTGTGTCTAGGAAGTGAAATATTACATTTAGTGCATAATACGGTGTTCCTAAAAAAGAGAGAGAGGATGAAACGGTGGGTGATCCTCCATTCACATCCGTGCATAGTATATCTGTGGGTTAAGAGTATACATATATATCACTATTTGCACATATGTACATGTTGAGCACACTCAGTCAGGAAGCACACTTACATACAGACAAAACATGTCATGAAACATATAATTTGGTCCCAAAAGTGGGTATTACAACAGTAAGTAGACGTACTTAGCTATGAGCAGTAATATGCCCCATGGTCCGCCTGGGTGGAGGGGCCTGTATACCCAGTGGGAGTAGAAAAATGGTTGGTTGCAGAAATCCATTGTGGGATAATGTCGTACTCATAATTTCATCTGTGTAGTGATCAGATGCTTGTAATTCTGTCTGCGTAATGATCGCAACTGGTAAGAGATGTTCACACTTTAGATAGAGAGCGTAACGTTATTTCAGGGATGTAGAAAAATTATGCTAAATATGAGAGATGTTCTCACTATGTATACGAAGTGTGGCGGTATTGTAGAGATGTTCTCACTCTATATCTCAGGTATTATTATTAAAACTTTTAGAAAATACTTGTTTAAAAACCTGAGCGATCGTTAGTCAATGCCTGTTAGGAAAACTGAAACATTAAACAAACTGGGACTTGCTTTGTGCAAAATGTTATGTTTTAAGGCGGAATCCGAAATAGTCTTGATATGGCATTTCGTGATGTGGCGCGAGGTCGCTCGCCACTGCATTCCCTGTTGAAAGGAAATTGTCGTCACTTACTTTGGCTCAGCTTCCCTCCATCGTTGCAACCTACTAGAACCTCGGGCGGCCGTATCTTACTGTCATCCCGTTGCAGGCCATTTATGTGTATTTCCGGGTTGATTCTCTGAAGGCCACGTGGGGGGAGCTGAAAAAAGACTAGAGCTTGTGCTATCTCTTCATATGGCGCGTGGTAATCGCCATTGTGTGGATATTGGCGACTCGTGTTTTAGCTGCAATATTTCTCTAATGTGATAGGGAGCAAAATCATATGAAATTAATTACTGGGAAATGTGTTTAATAATTACCATATGAGCACTGAATAGGATGGGAATCAAACCCTGTCCTCTGGGTGTATTGCAGGTGCCATTTTGGATTGGGCAAGAAAGAATGGGAACAAACTGCTTGTCTGAAAGATAAATGAAAAGCACACAGGAGATGATACCTTGCACAAAAATTAAAAAGTATTGAGGGCAGTGACCATTACAATTATTAGAATTTCACAGTTCTAATTTCAAACAGTTCGGCGGGGGTTTGATTTGTTACTTCATGAACTGTCCCCACGGTATATTCTCATTCAGTCCTATGCTATCTATTTGTAATTTGAAAACCCATATTTGTTCCCTTTCTAGGAGAGCTTGATCAAGGTTATCACATTGTTTTGTGTGTGCCAGGATCACCCAACGTAAGTCATTAGGAGTATGTTGTTTCTCATTGAAATGGGCTGCCATCTTAGTGCTTGCTCTGTGGCATCGCATGTTACTGCGATGTTCGCAAATTCTGGTACTTGCTTTTCTTGTGGTCATTCCCACATAATGTTAATTGCAGATACAAGTAATGAGGTATACAACTCCCACTGTGTTGCAATTTATGAATTTTTGCAGTTCCCATGTTTGGCCTGTATTGAAGACCACTTTTTTGTGGTGTTGGTAAGGTGGCAAACACTGCAGTTGCCACATGGATGGTGGCCAGTTGGTAGAGTACTGATAGTTTGTTGGGTGCCTCTGTCACTTGGTTTTGGGCGGGTGTGTACCAGCAAATCTCTTAGGTTTTTTGCTCGCCTGTGAGAAAACATATGGATGGGTATTTTCAGTTTGCCACTGTTAACTATTTGCCAATGTTTTTTGACAAATTTAGCGACTTGGGTTGATGCGATGTTAAAGGTAGTAATGCATATTGGCTTGGTTTCCTTTCCTTTGTCTTCCTTTTCATAGGATTCGAGCAGGGAGTCTCTGTGGTTGTTCCTTGCTCTTTTCTTTGCCCCCATTATGGTTCTTGTTGGGTATTGACGTATTTTCAGTTTTGTAGCCAGATCTGCGGCTTGTGTATCATAATCAGCAGTGTCTGAACAGTTCCTTCTCAGTCTTAGGAACTGGCCAAAAGGGAGGTTTTCTTTAAGATGGCGGAGATGGAAGCTGTTGTATAGTGGGAGGCAATGTTTGGCGGTAGGTTTAAAATGAGTCGTAGTTTTTAAGACACCATCTTTTGCCAAAATATTCAGATCAAGGAACACTAGCACTGATTTACTCATTGTGTGTGTAAATTTCAGGAATGGGTCCTGGGTGTTAAGCCAGTTGATGAAAGTGACTTCTTCTTCCTCCTCACCATCCCAGATTACAAGAATATTGTCGATATATCTTTTCCATTCTAGTATCTTTTGGCGGTGTGGATTTTGTTGTGATAGAATTACTTGTGCCTCCAAATGGTGGACATACAATCCTGCCACACTTGGAGCAAAAGTACTGCCCATGCTTGTACAATGTTATTGTCTGAATAGGAGGTCCTCGAACTGGAAAAGGTTTTCTGTGAGTGCCCATTTGCAGCACTCAAGTACCACATGCTGGGGTGTCTGGTATATCCAATTCGTATTGTACAATACTTCTTCCAGGATGTCCAAAGTTTCTTTATGGGATAAGCTGGTGTACAGGCTTTCTACATCTAACCCTATCAAAATATGATTACTAGGGTCAAAAGTGATGTCACCATGTACTAATGTACCATGTACTAATGATATTATTTCTTCCCTAATACAGATACTACGGATTCATCTTTAAACCGTATGTATAGTAGTTAGATACACACAATAGGTGTGTCTTTCCATTTATTTGTAAACCACATTACAGGTTCACGACGGGAGTGGCAAACATGAGTCTGGCCCTCATGTTGTCCTGAGGAAAAGGTGTAGGGGACACCTTGAAACATGTCGACCAGATAGTTAGGGTTTTGCCACATTGAGGATCCAATTCCTACATCTAACCCCTTTTTACTATACCAACTAGAAGCAAGAATAAATGTGTAGGCTTACTAGCTAGGTATTTTTAACTCACACTTAAAACACCACTCCACCATACACCGCACCACACATAGTTTCACAAAAGTGCTCCTATGTATCCTTCGCAAGTCGCAGCACGCCCCAAGTAGTAGACGCTTGGGAAGCCCCAATGATGAAGCATGTCACCTAAGGGCAACCTCTGGTGAGTGAGGGGACTAAAGAAAATAATTTTCTTTTCCAAACAGGTACACCCAATTGGTAAGACCTGCTCCTTTTCTTTTCTGAAAGGCTAGCTTCTCACGACCCATGGAGTATGGGTTATAGTGCGATACTTTAGAATCAAGAGGCCGAACCTAGCCTTAGCCTCTTTCTCCCTCCTTTTTTGGTGACATTCAATATTATGTCCATTCAATATTTTGAATTCAATATTTTGTCCATTTTATTTTTTTTTGCGATATTTTGTCTAGTTACCGTTGGCGTGGCTGCCCTCAGGAAGACCACCAAACTATTAAGCAGGCCTTATGTGAAAAGGACTAGGTAGTTATTAAGACTACATCATCTTGTCATATCTAAGACTACATCATCATCATCATTTCTAAATCTAACTGTTTCAGCTCTGTCTTGTGTTAAGAAAAACCGGGGACATGCGACCCTGTCTAATCCAAACCCTATCCTTCTAAATTTGAATCTAGAGATAGTAAGGAAAACTGTGTCGTATTTATTATTTGCAGAATCTAAATTTTCTTGCATAAAAGCTTTGTCTTAATGCCAAGCCCAATTGTGTGACACGATGTATGATGCTTAACTTAGAAACTGGTGTAGAAGTAACTTACAATTATCTTTAGTTACAAACAGGCCCATTTGTATTCATACCTCGCTGTGGTTTTATTGAACATTTTTTCAGTCTGTGGCTAATACAGGCCTCGCTACTGTAAGTTTCATCAGGTTTCCTGGTGAAGCTGCACTAAACAATAACTACAATAATTTGGGGTCATGAGAAAATTAAGAGGTCCATGCTACATTACTAAAAAATCCTGTTTGTGATGAAGGGCCACACTCTCCATGAAATTAAACTTTACTTCTGGGTTGCAATAGGCTAACAATATATTCAATTGGCAAATAGTGATAGGCTCTTGTGTTCCTTGTTTGACATTTTCCTAAGGCCCTGGCGATGATAACTAATATGGCTCTAAAATGAGAACCTGTGCAAAAGGGGTAAGGATTTCCATGGATGTAAAACTAAAAATGTCCACGCATTGCATATGTTTGCTAATTGTACACCACTAATCCCCTTTGGGAAGCTCTGTCTTTGATGATAAGTAAAGAAATATGTCGGAAATTCCATCCTAACAATAGATGATTAATATAAGGACTATTATTTTTACTGAGAAATAGTATTCCAACTCAAAAGGTGGGAAGTGGGTGGTCCAAGGCATGGTATGCCTAGGATGTTTGCAAACCTCCACACACATGGTTAAAGGTATTGCTAAACTCTACTCTGACCACTTATCGCAATGGAAATGATTGGAAATTTACTCCAGCCAAAGACTGGAATAATTCCCCTTCCAAGATTGGGTCCAGGAGGCGATCACTCCAGATTAGGTGGGGGTGTAAAAGAAATGGATTTCTCCACAGGGACAAATCAGCCCCCCAGCTTTTCATGATTTTGCGAATCGAGTATTTGCTGCAAAATTGAACAAGGTGCATGATGCCTGCACATTCATGCCCAGGTGCCACAAGAAAAATCCAAAAATGCTGCTTTCCCAATTTATTTATAGTTTCATTGCCTCCAGGACTGGAAAACATCAATCTCAATTTGGCTTTTACTTGTTGCCGAGCCAGCGGCACTGAAAGTTCCACTTTCAGAAGGGAGAGGCAGGCAATCCCCACCTAATGTCTGCCCCCACAGGAGTCTTGCAGGTTGAAGCCTGGCAGACAACAAATTACTTGCTGAAATACATAAGAGCATTCGCTTGCCTGGCTGCCTAGGGCACAAATGCACCTGACGCTCAGCTTTCTTACAGCCACCCTTCCCGAACAAAATGATATTGTCTGTGGTGGGTGCCCTCCTGGCAATTTTTATTTATTTTTTTTTTGTTTGAAAAGTTTTATAAAGCGTGAACAAGTCCCTTACAGGTATCCTAGCGCTGTACAAATTTGGCGAGAATATGGGTAACCAAAACACAATGGGACAGATGGTGTAGTTAAAACAAAAGAGGGAAACTGATCCGGTCGTGGGTTGGGGGTTGGCTCGACCAGAACAGTATCAAAAGTGCCATAGAGCACAATAACAACAGACAAGCATACAAAAAATCAGACCAACGTAGTACATTAAGAATTAAAAAAAATTACAAAGCATGAGCATGAGAACAAGTTAATGCTGTTAAAGTTTGTTCAAGAATAGCCGTTCGACGAGTTTCTTGAAAGATGCAGTGGAAGGATTGGATCTGATCTCGGGAGGCAGGGCATTCCAGATTCTTGGAGCATGACCAGTGAAAGCAGGATTGCAAGATCTTTTCTTTTTGAATCTGGGCAATTTCAACAGTAGGGTGGGCGTACTTCTTAGGTTCTGGACAGAGCCAGAAAAGTTCAAGCTTATTTGCCAGGTAGGTCAGGAATGTTGTAATGTATGGCTTTATGGGTCAAGCAGGCTATCTTGAAGCGGATTCTGGCTTCGATAGATAGCCAATTTAGTTGCAGAAGGTTGGGGCGACGTAGTCATGCTTTCCAGAGCCCGGGATGAGTCTGGCCGATGCGTTCAGGGTAGCTCTGAATGGGGCCAAGCTAGCTTTGGGAAGTCCAGCAAGGGTCACCAGACCATATTCCAGTTTAGAGATAACTAGTGATTGAACCGCTGGCCTGATGTCTTCGGGACAGGAAAGGCTTAATTTTCTTAGGGGTGTTAAGTTGAAAGTTGGCTCCCCTAATAGCTGTACTGATGTGCGCTTGCATGTTTAAGTGTTTGTCCAAGGTGATGGATAAAGATTTAGAGGAGTCTACCACATGAGGGGTGCAGTTAAGAGCAGTGAGTTGTTTAACCCCTTCAGCGCTAATGACAAGGGTAACTCGTCATGGACTTTCCATTGATTTCAATGGAAAGTCAATGGACCTCGCACACACCCCTTAGCAGCCAAGTGGTTAAGACAGACCAGGGTAGGTGCCGAGTGATTGGGGGGCAATCAGAAGAAATTCAGTTTTGGGAGTATTTAACAGATGATGGTTCCGAGCTAACCTTGTTGGGTTTGTGCAAGTGCAGCATTTAGCGTTTTGATGTCCTCTTCAGCGGAGATATTCAAGTGCAGTTGTGTTTCATCCGCATATATGTGGTACTGAATGTTAGCAAGGTTCAGAATGCCAGTAAGTGGTACCATAAAACGGTTGAAGAGAGTGGGCAAGAGCACAGATCCTTGAGGCACTCCTATCATGACAGGGGTATTGGATGCAAGGAAATAGTTAACTTTGATACTTTGTTTGCAGTTATGTAGGAAAGAGGCAAAGCAATTTAGGACCGGGCCTGAGAGACCCATCTGTGTTGAAGAAGTTGATGTTATCAAAGGCTGAGGGCAGGTCCATAAGGATCAGGAGACATGGGACATTTTGGTCAAGGTATCTCAAAGTGTCATCTACAATGTGAGTTAGTGCTGTTTTCAATACAGTGCCTTGTTCTGAAACCTGACTGATAAGTGTGATGGAGTTGATATTTCTCTATGTGGTTGCATGGCTGCAATTGGACGCATTTTTCGAGCAATTTAGTTAGTGTCAAGATGCTGATGATAGGTCGGAAGTTGTTAGGATCCGTAAGATCCGTGTTGGGCTTCTTAGGAATGGGAGTAACATGTTGAAATGTCGCAACGTCGAAAGGAAGTCTGTCAGGTGAGTGAAGAGTCACCTATTTCTTGAAAAAACCCACTGTCAGCAAACATTGCACACGTGCATTTCAAAAACGCAATGGCATCACATGTAAAGTCATCAACAGTGCTGATTTATTTACGAGGAGGACTGTTATAGAGCATTTACTTTGCATTAGTGTAACAGGAATGTAAAGTGAAGGCTCTGTAATAGTGCTGCTCTATAAACCGAACAGAACTGTTTTTTTTTTCAAAACATTTACCTTTCTTTCTGCAAATGTGAAGTAATTGCACTGTAGCTATATTGGTTATAGATGGGGGACAAGCAAATTAATAGATTGAGGTCAGTCAAGGTTCTTATTTGACCAAATTATAAAAGTTTTAAGACGTTTTAAATAAGTGTATTTCTTTAATATTTGATGTGTTTCACTTCAGGGCATTTAATTATTGTACTGCTTAGAGTAACCTTTATCAAAAGTGGTAGTTTCAGAAACATTTACGTACCCTCCACCCCCTTACAACATTTCATCAGTGAACCAAGAGACTAGTCAGTTGTCATGTTCCCACCACAGAGATCTATATTGTTATTATAGAAAGGGCCACTTTATAATCAATCAATCCATATACAAAAGTGGTTATGGTATAGTGCATATCCTGAACTCACATGTTTGAAAGGGCTCTCATATCTATAAGTATATAAATGAGGTTCAGTGAAATAGTATTTGCTTAAGATCACATAATTTGGTCAAGTAGGAAGTTGGAACAGTATGTTAAGATTATGACAGCAAACACAAGAGAGGTTTTTGTGTATTGCTCATATCCTGAACATACATATTTGAAGATGCAGATATACACCATGGTTTTTGTTATGCATATTCCCATTTTATTAGGACATTACGACGAAATGTCACTAAAATAAGATGCAGCAAAACACTCAATAGTCTGCTGCAAAATGCCAATTTTTATACCACAAAATTTCCTAATTCGTGGCTGCAATATCCTGGGGGGGGGGGGGGTATGAAAATTGTTTTCCCTGCAGACAAGAAATGATTGCATTTGCACAGAAGACTCCATTCCCACAGTGCAGAGTCCTCCGGGGAGGAGAACACTGTACAGGCAGAATATTTTTTAAAAGAACGCTTATAAAAAGTCATGTTACATGCCCAGAAGTACACCCGGAAACCTAAGCTTGGTCCAACTTTCTAGGCATGCTCATGGGAATGTTTGTGAATTGTAAAAAGGTGTAAAAATGTTTTGATGTATGGCACAACACTTAAAATAAACAAAATCACTCAAAATTGTTTCGACATGGAGCACTTTTCTATTTAGACAAATCTCTGTATTTTAATATTCGAAGATGGAGCTTCCCTAACTGTGTTGTTATGCTATGTTTCCAAGTTTACACACAATAGAGTGTTCACCAGTTCTTTGGTCTTTTGGCTATTTTAAGAGTCCTACTTTGCTGACTGTCCTCTGCAGGTCTTCAGCTTTCCTAAAGAGGGAGTTCCATGAGGGTAGGGTGGATCTTGTGACACTGCAAGAAAGCCTTTGTGAGTGTGATTGGGTCTCCTGGTTTGTGTACATTGTGAGTGTCAAACTCTTCATATCAACGTTATGTATATTCATTATCACAGTGCAGGAGCATACCCTTTAAAGATTTGTGTTTGCGTGTAGGTGTATGTGTGTGTGTGTGTGGGTGTTTTAGCATGTGGGTGCGAATGAGTGTGTGCTCTGAAAGTGTATAGCTTATCCGGGGCCACATTATATATGTGGCGCATTCTCTTTCATTGCGCTGGGAACACTTTTTAAAAGGTGTGCACAGTGCAATGAAGGAAAATGAGCCATATTATGATGAATGTGCTGCCCTCAGGGCAGCTGCAAACTCACGTTGCCCTGGGTGCAGCGTACTCATGTGAAAAATGGAGAGGCTACTTTGAATCCACTATGTGTTTTCACAGTGCAGGCGCCTGCACTTTTGAAAGGGATTAGAGATCCCTTGGAGGCGAATGAAATCAGTTTCTGCACCTCCTGCAAGGGTATGCCTGGGGAGTTCATAGTACCCCTTTCTCCCCCCCAGAAAGCTTCTCTCAGGTGGCGCACTGACAGTGCACCACCTTTTAGGTGGCACACTTTCAGTGCACCTCCTGGGAGCTTCTTTGGCTCTGCACATGCATCTGTAATACGGCGTGGGCTCCTCGGCAAAGGGATTCCCTCATTTTCGTGGGGAATGCCCCCTGAACATAGCGTTGGCACTTTATATGCACCAGTGCTATTGGTAATATAGAAGGTACTGCACAAGTGTCTGCGGCCCCTTTCTGTAATACCAAAGTGCTTTGGGGGTGCAATGGTTGCCTGGTCTCAATGTTTTCCATTTGCTGCTATTCTATCCCATCACCCTTTTATTGCAGTTTCAGACTTCTGCAGAAGATTCCTACTCAGGAATCAACACATTCACTTGCAAAGTGCTGAGCAGAAGAGAAGCATGGTGTGTAGTAGAAATAGGTGACTGCTTGTTGTAGATTCTTTAGTTTCCCAACGTGTTCAGGCTTGTTACAGGAATTTGGGACATCAGGTTTTGAGGGGGAACATCCCCTGGGTGCCGAAGGACAGCCAATGGCACTCTCACCTTTCACGCCAACATGGCCAAGGTTACCAAGTCTCAAGGCCTGTCCATAAGAGCCTCATTACGAGTACTAAGGTAGTTCAGAATTGGAAAGTCTGCAGATTTACTGCAGATGGGGTGGTTTTCATCGAGGGATTCCATCTGCAAGAAGCCAAAATACCGGGGTGAAATTGTGGATGAGAACGAGCAATTACTGTGGTAACATATCCCAAATTACTGATTGCCCTTGTAATTCCTCATTCCTCATGGTTCAACCCCTCCCCCACCGGATACTGGTACTGCCAGTATCGGTAACTCCAGGGGGTTAATTTAATTTGGCCAAACTGTGACACTCACGAGGCCCCAAGTTGATATAGTGTCTGCTCCTGTGATGCCCCAGGTATCTTATGATGGTCTGACAGGACTGTGGGCTATACTGGGAGCATATTTGTAATGCAATAATGAACATGCTATATAAATCCAATTGTTATCCAAGGATTTGAATCCAAACCAAAGGAAGCAGCAGCAACCTGTCAGTTAAAGGGCTATTATCATACATCGCATACACACACCTTACCCAGTGTCTGTGATGTGTACAAAGAGCTGTATCTTTGTCTGTGAAGTATCTCGACAGATAAGTGCCTAGAAACCTGTCCAGCGACAAAGGCCTAGATCCACTTTCTTCATCATGAAAAATTGCTGTGCTCCTCTACTTTGGCTAAATGTGGAAACATTGTGAAGTACCATGTTTAGCAAGAGTTATTTGCCCATAATGTGGTTGTTATAAAAAAGCTGCTTTAGTGCCATGCCATGGGTTGAGCAACTGAGCAAAAGTTTCCCAGAGCTGGCTTGCACTAGATTTGTGTTCCAGGTAAACCCTTCAGTAGAAATGTCCGTGTTAGGACAAGTGCCCACTGGTAGCCACATAAGATGTGTATGTTTGCAGCAATTAGAAATGTCACACAATATTACACATGGCTGTTGTTTAAACCTGGCTTCCCTTGACCTTAAAGGTAGGTCATAGCATTTTCGTAGATTGGCTTTGCCTGGAAACCTATTGGTGTTTTCGCTGTTTTAGTCGCTTTACGTGTTCTTTCTATACGTTTTCTGGTGAAGCGTTAGTCAAGATTTGATCTTAAAAAAAAAATTGCTGCAAAATTTGACTAGCGGTGCTGTTTTCTCACTTTGCGGCATGCAAAAACTCAAGCAAAACATACAGTAAATATAGAACATAGGTGCTTATTTACAAGTCCCCTCTGCCGCTGGTATGTCACTTTTAACATGGGAAAAAGTGTCTGAAAAATGTGCCTCAGATTGCTCACAAACAGAAGAAGAGATATATGCCCACCATGAGAGATAAAGAGAGAGAGAGAAAGAAAGGGGTGTGTGTGTGTGTATGTGTGTGTGTGTTCTAGAATCTTATTTGTACTGTAGTAACACTAACAGTTTCTAGTTTAATTATATTTAGATAAATCAGTGTGAGTGTCTACAGGGTACAATGTGGCAAGCTAGATACAAGTAAATATGTCATAGTCTACCAGTTCGAATACTGCCCATGACTTCATGAAATAAGTTGTTTCAAAATGAGTCATCTCAAGAAAATAAATCTGAGTGGTACCGTAATTCTCTTTATGGAAAGGTAGAGATAAGGATGATGTTGGAAATGTCCATGTAATTTAGTGATCACTTCCATACGTTTGTCAAGTGTAACAGTTTAGAAAGGAAACAATTTTGAGTAAAAGTAGTGGTCAAAAGAAGATTGGATTTCAAGAATAGTGCAATGTCAGATTACCTTGGCCTAAAGAAATTACTGTGGATACCATGGACATCAATTAGGCACATACCAGAAGAAGTAAAAGAGTAATTAACCTACTTTAAACATTGAAAATATCACAGGGTTGGCGCTATTGTTCAATTCAAGCATTTAAATACTATCCTTAATGACTTGATTGTGTAGGGAAGGCAATGAGTGGAATTTACAAAATGTACTCTAGGCTCTAGAAGCCCTGTTTAGTGTCTGCCTTGCCACTAACTCCTGACAAGATGTAAAAAGCACAGGCCCAGAGGTCGCAAAAGGGCCACTTCCCCAGGCTATTTCTAACTGATGTCCGTGCATTCATGCCTGCCTATTTTATTTTTCATCATGAAAGTACTACATTTTTTCAGGGGATAGGCATTTCAAATATTCAAAATAAAGATTTCCCCAAAGTAAATCAAATCCCTGTATCAGTTTAGTCGACCAAACGAGAATATTTCTAGCTGTATGAAATTGGACAACAAGATAATCCCAAATCATTTGTTTTTGACTCTCTGGATTGTGGCCTCTATTACCATTTCAGGCTGGCTGAAAGTGTTTCAGACCTAATAGGCCTGCTTTAGGTCTGTTGTAGGTACACACCTGTCTGGCAGGGCTTTTCTAACAATTCTTCTAACAAATAAAAACAATATGGCCTTATATATATGTCTATCTATATATATCTAGATCTATAGCTAAATATATTCACTAAAAAAAACAAAGGTTACAGAGACGTTATAGTTAGTAAACAGAATGTAAAAAACCTTAGAAATTCACAAAAAAAACAAAGGTTACAGAGACGTTATAGTTAGCAAATAGAATTTTAAACCTTACAAACTCACACAAAAAAACAAAGGTTAAAGGGACGTTATAGTTAGGCTGACATTTCACTCGTACAAAACCATAGCAATTCAGCCGTTATAGTTACCTGCGTTAACTATAACTTGCCCCCGCAATGCACTGCTTATGACCTCACATATTTCATTACTCATGACATGGTCAGTGACATCACTGTTGATATCACTGATGACATAATCCACTGACTAAGTTTTTTAAAAAGGTTTATGAGTGTTAACTATATATATATAAGTGTATTGATGATTTAGTGGGTGTATGAGTGACTGTTTGGATGTCTGAGTGGGTGCATGACTGACTGTATAAGTGAATAATTAGGTGTCTCAGTTAATATATGGATGGGTGTTTGGTTGTATGGATGTATCTGTCTGTCAGTTGATGTCTAAGTGGGTGTATGAGTGTGTTAGTGGGTATGTGAATGGCAACATGGTTGATTGATTGTTTAAGTCTCTATGGTTGTCTAGGTGTCAGTGTGTGTGGTTGAGGAGGTGTGGTGACTGCCTGTATGGATAAGTGAGTCAG
This sequence comes from Lissotriton helveticus, assembly GCF_964261635.1. Taxonomy (NCBI): domain Eukaryota; kingdom Metazoa; phylum Chordata; class Amphibia; order Caudata; family Salamandridae; genus Lissotriton; species Lissotriton helveticus. The sequence continues at coordinate 568,846,821 of NC_136071.1, read as the reverse complement.
TGCCTGTATGGGGTAGTGAGTGCATGTGTGAGAAGTGAGTGTCTGCATGGCTGTGTCGGTGACGGAGTGATTGAGTCAGTATGGGCGAGTAACTAGTTGTTTGTAAGGCAGTATAGGTGAGTGACTGGGTATATGAGTGACTGCTTGAGTGAGTGAATGCGAGAGTGGCTAGATGGATGAATACATACCTCTGTCAGTGACTGTTTAGGTGAATGAGTATGTGTTACTATTTGTATGAGCCAGTAAGTGGGTGTGTATGTAACTGTTTTGGTCAGTACATACCCATATGATTGACTGTGTGGGTGAGTGTATAAGTGTGTGAGTCGTTCTATGAGTGACTCACTCAGTGTGTGAGTGCCTGTATGGGTATATGAGTGGATATGTCAATGTCTATATTGGTTACTGAGTGGGTGTATGAGTGACAGTATGGGTGAACAAGTGGATGTGTATGTAGATCTATGACTTAGTAAGTGGCTGTATAAATACTGGTATGGCTCTGTCAATGGGTTTGTGAATGGTTGTGTGGGAGTGGCAGTGGGTGAATAAAAGATTCTGTAGCAGTGTGAGTTGGTGTGTCAGAGATTAAGTGGAGGATGTTATCACTGATTTTATCAGTGATATCATTTAGGATGTCATCAGTGATGTCATTAGTTATGTCACTGACCATGTCATGAGTGATGTAATATGTGAGGTCATAAGCAGTCAATTGTAGGGGTGCAAGTTATAGTTAATTCAGGTAACTATAACTGCTGAATTGCTCTGGTTTTGTACGAGTGGAATGTAAGCCTAACTTTAACATCCCAGCAACCTTTGTTTTTTTGTGTGAGTTTGTAAGGTTTAAAATTCTATTTGCTAACTATAACGTCTCTGTAACCTTTGTTTTTTTGTGAATTTCTAAGGTTTTTTACATTCTGTTTACTAACTATAACGTCCCTCATAAGCTCACTTTCTATTGTTCTTCAATCCATCCTTTGTAATTAGTAAATAAATGTTCATTCCGGTGCATGTAGGGACGTAGGGATAACACCGCAAACGCTGGCTTTTTAAAATGTATTCAAAATCAATAACTTGGCAGGCCTCCCTTTATCTTGAGGATGACACCACCATCAGCAATTTAAATCTGTCTTCACTCAGATGTGGCTACTGGGCTTCCATCCATACAAATTCAAATGAACATTGACGCTTTCAGGATGCCTAGCCTCTCAGGCCAGTGTTAGTTGAGTGGCCGTCACCGCAGACAATATTCCACAAGGAAAACACGCTTGCCATTTCTGCAGTGTGAAAGACAAGCCCAAGGTCTGTATTCCAAGTCCTTTATTCATAGAGAAACATGACACATTTTGACCTGCACACCAGTCTTAATCATATGTAGATGTAGGGGAGTCAGGTGTCTCATACCTTGTAATCCTTCGGTAAAGTGAGACAGGTGGGACTAGGGCACCCAGGGAGACATGGCTGGGCCCCGGGGATGGGGACCTCAGCGCCGTACTTGGCCTTGGGAGGGGGCCACCGCAACCCCACCCCAAATACATTTCAGCTGGGCCCCAAGGGAGGCCTGGGAGGGTGGTCACATGGGCCCCTCCCTCCCCATTCAGTTAAGGCCAGGCCCTGGAGGAGGATGTTCCCTGGGCCAAAATCGGTAAGGGTAGGGGGTCGTCCAGCCCCCCATTTACCATGCCCAGGACCTGGAGGAGTGGGTCCCCAGGGCCATCCTGGCCCAGATGCTTATTTCACAAAATGTAAATCTTAACCATAAGCATTTTACATATAAACATAGCAGGTGCCCAATTGAAGCTTCACTTCTGTAAAGGACATATGATTCTAACTCCTGGGCTTGGTGAAGGCAAAGGAGGTGTGTTTCCTTGGACATTCCAATTTAGGGAGATGATGTGGCCTAATGGTTAGAATGGTCAACCTTGAAGCTGGGGAACCAGGTACAAGTCTCATCAGGGACACTCAACGTCCTGTGATTCTGGGCAAATCACTTAATCTCGCAATGCCTACAAACAATGAATGTGTCTGTCTGTAACGCAACTGGTGCTCACTTAAATCGCTCTGACACCTTTGGGTCAAGTTTGTGCTATATAAAACTCCAGCTTTAAAAATGATCTGAAATCTATTGGAGCACAATCTGTATGTGACTGTGACAAGTGGGTTTTTTCCTGCCCTATCCTGGTGAAAGCAGAGTCCATTGTTCTCTCTTTAAATGACTATGAGTATGGAAATGTGCAAATCACTTGAAAGCTTTGACTATTTTGCCTGCCAACCTTAGTAGTATGCAAAGGTCTTTCTGCCTTTTTCCAGGATGATAAATAGCTTAACTTGCTGTCCCCAGCACATTTCCCCATAATTTTGCTTTTGTTTTTTATGCTGAGGAATATGAGGACATTTTCCACCAAACAAAGAAGAACATACTTCATATAGTTAGGAGGAACAACCTACATTTGGTGAAGATTTACCTCTTTGTAGTCTTTTCGTATTCTCTATAGTTAGATTCATGTTATCACAAATAACTGGATAAAGACGCATGAGGAACAATCACTTTGCCAAAACACACATACGGTCACTTGTGACATTTCCTCATGCTGCATTATGCGGATGTAGTGCAGAATATGTACTGGACATTTACCCCCAAAAGTAGCACTTAGTAATTGACCAGTATAAAGTACTCTACTTAGGTAGATTTTTGTGTGCAAAACTGTGGACTCTTTTTGGATAAAGGGGCAGGTGTGATTGATTTGTGACCCAGATACTGACACAGCTAAATAGACACTTAGACACACTCACAAACACTCTGGCACTTGCACATCCACTAACAGACCCAATCAGACACTAATATACCCACTCCCAGTCCGACTTAGACACTCACACACCCACTCACAGACCAACTCGCATACCCACTCACAGACCTACTCAGACACTTTAAAACGCACTCATAGACCCACTCAGATCTCATGCACCCACTCACATAACCACTCAGACTTGTACACCCACTAACATGCCCCCTCTGACACTCATGCACCCACTTATAGACCAACTCATGCTCTCTCATACCCACTCACAGATCTATTTAGAGATCCACATACTGACTCAAAGACCTACTCAGAGACTCACAGACCCACTCAAAGACTCATGCTCCCACTCAAAGACCCATTCAGACACATATGTACTCACTCACTCGCTCACTCACAGTCTGGCTCACACACACATGGAGATACTTGCAAACCCACTTACACACGCTTACAACCACTCACAGACCCACTCAGACACTCATGTACCCACTAAGACAGCCACTCAGAAACTCACACACCTACCCACACACCCAGTGAGACACTTATGCAGTCAATCGCAAGCCCACTCAGCAGTTACACATCTACTCTCACACCCACTGAGACACTCATGCACTCACTCAAACAGTCACTCTCAAAGACTACAGGTTACAGATGGGAAATACAATGAAAACACTTTCAAAATTCACTTAAAAAACAAAGGTTACAAGGATGTTATAGTTAGGAAATAGAATTCACTATAATAGCAAAGGTTACAGGGATTGTATGGTTCAGATTTTACGCACATAAATCCATTAAAGGTCAGCAGCTATAGTTATAGGTATCTAAGAAACTATAACTTGTGCCCTAAGGTAACTATAGCTCACGTCCTCACCATGCACTGCTAATTACTCCTAATTACCCCACATTTTACATAGTCTATGATATAATTGATATTATCACTGCAGCATTTGCAATCAAATTATTCATGAGAAAACTGTGCATGGCGTGGGCGTGAGTTATAGTTCCCTTAGGGCATGAATTATAGTCTATGGAAAATGAATGGGGATTTTGTTTTTGGGGACCCCCTTTTCTCTCACCCTTTTGCTTGACTGTTCATCCTAAAACTTTCCAGGAAGGAGCTGAAGTGGATTCAAGTTTTTTGAAGATTCATCAAATGGGACCAAAATTATTAGGAAACCAAAAAACTCTCTTTCTTTGAAAAGCAGACCTAATTATAACTACCTAGTGGTGACCACAACTGGGTAAAATATATGTATATATGAATGAACTTCTGAAGCGTGTGGCTAAATGTGTATCCCAGTGCTAAACACCCCAAAACTGGTCCCAGGATGCTTGTTTCTGATCCAGGGCAGACCTGGCCTGGCAGTTCTGGATGGACTGTTCCAATGGGGAGCGGGGTCAAGACTGATTTGTAGAGGGCACTGGGGTAGTGTCGTTTTGCATTTGTGGCCCTAAGTGGGAAGGGTATGCCCAGACGTGGGTCCCATGCTTACTGTGTCACTGTATTCAGGCTAGCCTGGCTGATGAGGGGTGATACCCTAAAACCGGTGCCAGGATGCTTGTTTCCAGTCCAGGGCAGGCCTTGCCAGGCAATTCAGGCTGGACTGTTCCCATGGGGAACAGGGTCAAGACTCATTTGTGTATGGTTGGGTTTAAACTAGGGTGTGATAGCTATAAAATAACAATTTGATTAAATCAAGATCAGTGACTGCAGGTGAATGTTTGGTTTGTTCAGCATTCCGTCCATCGTTAGTTTTGTAAAACTTTTGTTGGCCAAAGGGGGAAGGGTTTTCCAAGGCGTGGGTCTTATGCTCACTTTGCCACTGGATTCAAGCTAACCTGGCTGATGAGGGGTGTCCCAAGATGCTCGTTTCCAGTTCAGGGCAGATCTGGCATATCATTTCGGGCTGGACTGTTCCCTTGGAGAGCAGGGTCATCACTGATTTGCATATGGCTGCGTCTAAACAGGGGTGGTATGATATGCAAAAAACAATAGAGTAAACCCAGAAAAGGTGACTGGGGGTGTATATTTGATTTGTTCAGCATTCCATCCACAATTTGTTATTTTTGCTTTTGTCACCCTAAGCGGGAAGGGTATGCCCAGACGTGGGTCACCTGCTCACTGTGCCACTAGATTCAAGCTAGCCTGCCTGATGAGGGGTGAGACCCTGAAACCAGTCCCAGGATGCTCATAGGCCGACCTCAAATAGGACCCAAAAGAATCTAGTTCCGTTCATCGGAGGGGAGGAGGGGAGAACTCTGCAGGTCAGAAACCTAGCCATCCCGACAAAGGATCAGGGCCAAACAGCAGAATTCCAGTTTTTTCAGGATTACACTGAAGGTTATTGACACTGAGCCAGCCCATGGCTGCTTTTATAAAAGCTGTATTTATTTCAAGAGTTTTATATAGTGCTGGCTAGACTCAGAGGTATCAGAGTGCTTTACAAGAGGACCCTTGTGTTACAAGTTACAAATTACATCCATTACAAGAGCATAGTAAGAACACAGTAAAAAGAACAAAGTTAACTGTAGTTCGTCAGATGGAGGGGGGAGGGAGACAAAAAGGGGTGATGAGAAGAATTATGCCTAATGTCCGGCTAGGTAGGTGATGGTCAAGGGGGTGAAACAGGGCAGATCTCCTCTATAGCTGTCTAGCAGCTCCACCGGGCATCAGCCATGTTGCTCAGTTTTCCGCAGTAGGAATAACAAAGATAACAGATTTGCATGGTTACATTAGTTACAGTTGCATAATCAAACATAGGGGATCAGGACCCCAGTAGAGGAAAGAGGGAAGGGAGGGGAGGGGAGAAAAAAAGAACAGGGGGCAGGGAAGCAGATCAGTTCTGGTAGACTGTCAATGGAAGGAAAGTGTCTTATGGAGCCCCAAAAGTTAGAGCAAGCTGGACTAGAACCTATGTGCGGCCACCTAGATACTCGGGCCAAAGCCAATAACAAACACCACAAGAGTCATCTCAGCATCTAATATGAGACTGTTTCAAAATGGTTCCCAGGGGGGAAATCCATAAGTTGTAGAGGCCAAGTGACATAGTTAAGGGAGGTTGGGGGTAGAGGACGGCAACTAATGAGTATTTCAGCAGCTCCGGTGCAGATCACAGATAATTGCATTACTCATCAAATACTCAGATTTCCAAAACACAGGCACCATCCTAAGGTCATGTTCAGTGAGGTCCTCTTATTCGGGTGACTAGGGGCACTCCTAACCAGCACAGAACGATTGTGTGCAGCCACGGGTCATTCACATGGTACAGTAAGGCCTCCATGTCACTTAGGAGCTGCCCAGACATGGGTCACCTGCTCACTGTGCCATTAGATTCAAGCTAGCCTGCCTGATGAGGGGTGAGACCCTGAAACCAGTCCCAGGATGCTCATAGGCCAACCTCAAATAGGACCCAAAAGTACCTAGTTCCGTTCATCGGAGGGGAGGAGGGGAGAACTCTGCAGGTCAGAAACCTAGTCATTCAGACAAAGGATCAGGGCCAAACAGCAGAATTCCAGTTTTTTCAGGATTACACTGAAGGTTATTGACACTGAGCCAGCACGTGGCTGCTTTTATACAAGCTGTATTTATTTCCAGAGTTTTATATAGCGCTGGCTAGACCCGGAGGTATCAGAGTGCTTTACAAGAGGACCGTTGCGTTACAAGTTACAAATTACATCCACTACAAGAGCATAGTAAGAACACAGAAAAAAAGAACAAAGTTAACTGTAGTTCGTCGGATGGAGGGGGAGGGAGACAAAAAGGGGTGATGAGAAGAATTATGCCTAATGTCCGGCTAGGTAGGTGATGGTCAAGGGGGTGAAACAGGGCAGATCTCCTCTATAGCCGTCTAGCAGCTCCACCGGGCATCAGCATGTTGCTCAGTTTTCCGCAATAGGGAATAACAAAGATAACAGATTTGCATGGTTACATTAGTTACAGTTGCATAATCAAACATAGGGGATCAGGACCCCGAAAGAGGGAAGGGAGGGGGGGTGAAAGAACAGGGGGCAGGGAAGCAGATCAGTTCTGTTAGACTGTCAATGGAAGGAAAGTGTCTTATGGAGCCCCAAAAGTTAGAGCAAGTGGGACTAGAACCCATGTGCGGCCACCTAGATACTCGGGCCAAAGCCAATAACAAACACCACAAGAGTCATCTCAGCATCTAATATGAGACTGTTTCAAAATGGTTCCCAGGGGAGAAATCCATAAGTTGCAGAGGCCAAGCGACATAGTTAAGGGAGGTTGGGGGTAGAGGACGGCAACTAATGAGTCTTTCAGCAGCTCCGGTGCAGATCACATATAATTGCATTACTCATCAAATACTCAGAGTTCCAAAACACAGGCACCATCCTAAGGTCATGTTCAGTGAGGTCCTCTTATTCGGGTGACATGGGGCACTCCTAACCAGCACAGAACGATTGTGTGCAGCCACGGGTCATTCACATGGTACAGTAAGGACTCCATGTCACTTAGGAGCTGCACCAATGGACCCCCTTGGAGTGTCAGTGCCTCCACAATGGGTCAATTTCGCATGGAGATCCAGCTTGTAAGGCAAGTGTGCACCCCCCCAGGTAGCGCTGTCAAGAGGGAAGTGTCTGGTGCCTGCTTTCAGCACCGGCCGCACCCGGGGGGGGGTGATCACTTCACCACTGACAGCAGAATGCCACCAAACGATGCCTTCGAGTCCCCCGCAACCACCGGCCAGGAACAGCGGTCCCACTGCGCACCCAGGCACCTTCGTTCAGCTCTCCGGGAGCCATTTTAGCATGTTCACAGGCAGGGATGTAACAGCAAATATCTCACCGATGCAAGATCGGAGAAGGTCGAAATTGGTCTCCAGGTGCACCGCCTCCTTTCCGTTTCAAAATCATAGTTTTGGGTGGGAACGAGGGTTCATCACAGAGCATTAGCTCTGAGCGGCCATGCTGGGAGCTGGCCCCTCCCAAGCACAAACCCCTGAGAAACCTCACAATGGATGGCTTTTACTTCTAAGTGGAATGGTCACATCTAGACTGCTTGTTCAAAAGAATCAAGGAAAGAGGAGAGCCAATGGAGGACTTAACCCCTCACACCAATTGCAGAGAGGTGATTAGGTAAAACTTTGTGGAAGACAGTAATAAACACCACCGAGAGGTCCAATAGAACAGAAAGCTGAATATTGACCAGTATCTCCAAGACATTTGAGGGGGCTAGAAGGAAGGGAATTGGGCAGAAGTTGAATAGCAGTGCTGTATCTGAATTGTTTTTTATAAGGGTAACCACATTAGCTTATTTCCAGGAACTGGACACCAATCGTGCGTGTAAGGAGTCAGCGAACAGTTCCAGATAATTAGGGCAAATAATATAAGTGATATGATACATTATATTTATGATAAAAAGGCCTAAAGGAGAGTCAGATTTGCAGCTCAAGAATCAACCTTTTAGGTTCTCTTCCGAAGATGGTAGAAAGCTGGTGAGCTTATCCCACCTTCTGAGAGGTCCCTAATTGGCACGGCCACATTCCCATCATTTAGAGCAGTTGAATTCAGTTGAATTCTTACAATGTTTACATCCGACAATTTCTAAATGTACTACACAGATTTGTGAGTCAGAAAACTTTGAAGCAATCTTAAAAATTGTATCCACTGCTACATCGCCCGACAGTAGAGCAACATCGAGACTAAAAATTCCTTTCGCTTTGGGATGATGACTTTATTTCAAGCACGAGTCGGCCCTTTTGTAACCTTGCTGGGCTCAAGCGTATGGATAGTGAGTGGCCAGGAACATGTTAAGACAAAGTGGTGCGATTCTACCACTTTCGTAGGGGCTTCCAGGGCAATAGATGTATTAGAGAATATTAACCGTATTTTATGTCCAGCCTAATGAGTTGGACCAGTTGGACCAGATGGGATCAAAGGGAGATTCAAGGCTGTTAATGTTTCCAGAATGCGTCTAACCAGAGTGTCTCTAACAATGTCCATGTGTATATTGAACTCTCCTGATTTCAGGAAGTTTGAGTAATTAATGATCCCATGAGATTAGGCTTGATAAAGAGAATTGATAAAGTCTCCTGCATACCCAGGTAGAGGATAGATAAACACCCCTGACAGGGAGTGTTGAGTGGAGAGTGAAAAAGAGAAGCCCAAGGCGTCTGCATCCTTTAATTCCTCCACCTGAAATGACAAATATTTTAGATATTTGTTTGAATTCAATTGCAATCACCCCTACAGGTACATCTTTCTTATCTGCATGATTACAAGTGTACATGTCCGGTAGGGCAAGTTGCAAGTCAGGATTAGAGTATTCCCTCAACCAGGTCTCAGTCATAAAACGGAAAGGAGACTGGGACTCAATTAGGAGATTATAGACATCTAAAGTGTGTTTATGCGTAAAGAAGATATTAATAAGAGCAGCCTTAGGGTGCAGACCCACGATACCATTGGGCTCACCCTCAGTCATACCTAAGCATTTTAAGTTCAAAGTCCTTCTACGCATCACACACATAACAGGCCCCCAACAATCATTCAAAGCCAGTTTACTCTTGCATGAGGAAGCATTTCTCAACTTTTAGAGTATCTAAGCAGGGCAGACAAACCTTACATTATTATCCTTCATAGCCATGATTTTCCTCTTCAAACCAGCATAAAGGCTGGTTCTGGCTGCTACGGGGACAGGTGCAGACGGGCTTGTCTTTGGTACACAGCCATTATTGAGTAGGAAGCCTCCACCAAAGCTCCACTCCACTGCCCTGCAGCAACTAGAGCACATCAAAGAAGTGGTGCCTCTAACCAACAATGGTGAACGTGGCCCTAGTAATTACTAATTGCTAAGTTTCTTTAAAGAAATCCACTTCTTGATTTTTTGGTTTTGCAACTGTGTATAATAATGGCTAATTTCAGATCCAATAGAGAATTACAAGACCACCAATACTCACATACAGTACATTGGACATATTTAATCAAATCAGAGGAGTTTCTATCCAACAAAGATATTCTGTTTTACCATCAGACACTCTCAGCCAAGGAGCCAAAGACTCTTGTTGGCCACAAAAATGATGAGCAGGATTAAGACTTGCTAAATAATCAGCATATGTGAATAGAACTTTACACAGATATGTGTACAACCCACTGAACATTCAAAAGGACGGAGTAGAGTAATACTCAAAATCTCAATCATGAGGAAACTGAATAAAAGCAAACATAACTGTAAAACAGAATAACAACAGGCACCCTCACATGAATAAACTGCTTTTGTCATTGTTTATGAAATTACAGTTTTGTTGGGATATATTGAATTGTAAATTGGCATGAATCATAACAAGAGGATTATTTTCCATTGAGTGGTTCCAAATGACATTATATCAAATGAGAGAAAAGACCAGGCATGGCTTGTCATAACGGGCACAAGGAAAATGATGATAAGCAGGAGGAAAGTTGACAAGATGATCTTGGGAATCTCTAGACTAATCAGCTTTGAGAGCAACCTGAGGGTGTTCCAAACATTTAAAGACACATGCATGATTTACATCTCAGAGAGAACTAATGCTCCTTTCTACTGCATCATATCATAAAGTGCTACAATAGTTCCTAAGCATAAAAAATTGAAGTATTATTTGAGAGGGGTGGCAATCCACGTCAAATAATAATCACAATCTTTATGTGGTTTAACCACGAAAGCCGCTAAATAAATCTGTGCTTAACCCTCTGGTAGCTTAGTTGGCACAAAAGGTTTAAAGTACAAGTAATATGTAAAGTATTTATGCAGTATTCAAACAGCAATAAAGTGAAAACCCAACACAAGAAAAAAAACAAGAAAAAAAAGAGATAGACATTTTTAAATCGATTAAAAAATAGCACAAAAAACCCAAAGCACCAACTGTGGTTAACTGCTCATGCTAGACTGCATCAAAGTCAAGATGGCTGTGATGGTGTGTATCACTTACAACGCAACTTTTACGTCGTAATGCTGTTACAACGCAGCTATTACAACGCAGGATCCATTACAACGCATGGCATTACAACGCATGGCATTACATCGCAGATGCTATTACAACGCATACCATTACATCGTAAGTATTGGTAAGTATATAATTTATTTTAATTTTATTTAATATTATATAAATGATTTAATTAATATTAATTATAAATAAAAATAAATAAAAATATTTATTTATGTTTTTAAATATTATAAATTAAATTTATTAATTTAAGTAATTTTGTACAGGGGTGTTTTTAGGTTTCAGGGTAGGGTTTAGGTTTTGGGGTACAGGGGTGTTTTTAGGTTTCAGGGTAGGGTTTGGGTTTTGGGGTACAGGGATGTTTTTAGGTTTCAGGGCAGGGTTTGGGTTTTGGGGTACAGGGGTGTTTTTAGGTTTCAGGGCAGGGTTTGGGTTTTGGGGTACAGGGGTGTTTTTAGGTTTCAGGGCAGGGTTTGGGTTTTGGGGTACAGGGGTGTTTTTAGGTTTCAGGGCAGGGTTTGGGTTTTGGGGTACAGGGATGTTTTTAGGTTTCAGGGCAGGGTTTGGGTTTTGGGGTACAGGGGTGTTTTTAAGTTAAATAAAATTAATTATATTATATTAATTACATTTCTTAATTAAAATAATTAAATTAAATACATTATTTTAAATAATTTATTTTAATTACAATCAAAAAAATATTTAAATTAAACTAATTTAATTATATTAATTAAATAAAATTAATTACATTTTTTATTAAAATTAATTTAAATAAATAATTACTATTATTTTGATTAAAATAATTTAATTAAATTAAAATAATTACATTTTTTTTAAAAAGGTATACTTACATATACTTACGATGTAATGCCATGCGTTGTAATAGCATCTGCGATGTAATGCCATGCGTTGTAATGCCATGCGTTGTAATGGATCCTGCGTTGTAAAAATTGCGATGTAACGGTCTGCGTTGTAAAATAACGCGTTGTAACATCATAGATCCGGCTGTGATGGAGCACTGGTTGCATACAGGGACCAGGTTTGCCCTGGCAGAAAGTTTATCTTCTAACTTAGAAACTTTATGGGAAATAGGTATTCATTGGTGAGGCAAGATGCAAGCTGGATCTGACACTGGGCTCGATGATGGTGGGTTGCTGAATGCGTCTAACCAGAGTGTCTCTAACAATGTCCATGTGTATATTGAACTCTCCTGATTTCAGGAAGTTTGAGTAATTAATGATCCCATGAGATTAGGCTTGATAAAGAGAATTGATAAAGTCTCCTGCATACCCAGGTAGAGGATAGATAAACACCCCTGACAGGGAGTGTTGAGTGGAGAGTGAAAAAGAGAAGCCCAAGGCGTCTGCATCCTTTAATTCCTCCACCTGAAATGACAAATATTTTAGATATTTGTTTGAATTCAATTGCAATCACCCCTACAGGTACATCTTTCTTATCTGCATGATTACAAGTGTACATGTCCGGTAGGGCAAGTTGCAAGTCAGGATTAGAGTATTCCCTCAACCAGGTCTCAGTCATAAAACGGAAAGGAGACTGGGACTCAATTAGGAGATTATAGACATCTAAAGTGTGTTTATGCGTAAAGAAGATATTAATAAGAGCAGCCTTAGGGTGCAGACCCACGATACCATTGGGCTCACCCTCAGTCATACCTAAGCATTTTAAGTTCAAAGTCCTTCTACGCATCACACACATAACAGGCCCCCAACAATCATTCAAAGCCAGTTTACTCTTGCATGAGGAAGCATTTCTCAACTTTTAGAGTATCTAAGCAGGGCAGACAAACCTTACATTATTATCCTTCATAGCCATGATTTTCCTCTTCAAACCAGCATAAAGGCTGGTTCTGGCTGCTACGGGGACAGGTGCAGACGGGCTTGTCTTTGGTACACAGCCATTATTGAGTAGGAAGCCTCCACCAAAGCTCCACTCCACTGCCCTGCAGCAACTAGAGCACATCAAAGAAGTGGTGCCTCTAACCAACAATGGTGAACGTGGCCCTAGTAATTACTAATTGCTAAGTTTCTTTAAAGAAATCCACTTCTTGATTTTTTGGTTTTGCAACTGTGTATAATAATGGCTAATTTCAGATCCAATAGAGAATTACAAGACCACCAATACTCACATACAGTACATTGGACATATTTAATCAAATCAGAGGAGTTTCTATCCAACAAAGATATTCTGTTTTACCATCAGACACTCTCAGCCAAGGAGCCAAAGACTCTTGTTGGCCACAAAAATGATGAGCAGGATTAAGACTTGCTAAATAATCAGCATATGTGAATAGAACTTTACACAGATATGTGTACAACCCACTGAACATTCAAAAGGACGGAGTAGAGTAATACTCAAAATCTCAATCATGAGGAAACTGAATAAAAGCAAACATAACTGTAAAACAGAATAACAACAGGCACCCTCACATGAATAAACTGCTTTTGTCATTGTTTATGAAATTACAGTTTTGTTGGGATATATTGAATTGTAAATTGGCATGAATCATAACAAGAGGATTATTTTCCATTGAGTGGTTCCAAATGACATTATATCAAATGAGAGAAAAGACCAGGCATGGCTTGTCATAACGGGCACAAGGAAAATGATGATAAGCAGGAGGAAAGTTGACAAGATGATCTTGGGAATCTCTAGACTAATCAGCTTTGAGAGCAACCTGAGGGTGTTCCAAACATTTAAAGACACATGCATGATTTACATCTCAGAGAGAACTAATGCTCCTTTCTACTGCATCATATCATAAAGTGCTACAATAGTTCCTAAGCATAAAAAATTGAAGTATTATTTGAGAGGGGTGGCAATCCACGTCAAATAATAATCACAATCTTTATGTGGTTTAACCACGAAAGCCGCTAAATAAATCTGTGCTTAACCCTCTGGTAGCTTAGTTGGCACAAAAGGTTTAAAGTACAAGTAATATGTAAAGTATTTATGCAGTATTCAAACAGCAATAAAGTGAAAACCCAACACAAGAAAAAAAACAAGAAAAAAAAGAGATAGACATTTTTAAATCGATTAAAAAATAGCACAAAAAACCCAAAGCACCAACTGTGGTTAACTGCTCATGCTAGACTGCATCAAAGTCAAGATGGCTGTGATGGTGTGTATCACTTACAACGCAACTTTTACGTCGTAATGCTGTTACAACGCAGCTATTACAACGCAGGATCCATTACAACGCATGGCATTACAACGCATGGCATTACATCGCAGATGCTATTACAACGCATACCATTACATCGTAAGTATTGGTAAGTATATAATTTATTTTAATTTTATTTAATATTATATAAATGATTTAATTAATATTAATTATAAATAAAAATAAATAAAAATATTTATTTATGTTTTTAAATATTATAAATTAAATTTATTAATTTAAGTAATTTTGTACAGGGGTGTTTTTAGGTTTCAGGGTAGGGTTTAGGTTTTGGGGTACAGGGGTGTTTTTAGGTTTCAGGGTAGGGTTTGGGTTTTGGGGTACAGGGATGTTTTTAGGTTTCAGGGCAGGGTTTGGGTTTTGGGGTACAGGGGTGTTTTTAGGTTTCAGGGCAGGGTTTGGGTTTTGGGGTACAGGGGTGTTTTTAGGTTTCAGGGCAGGGTTTGGGTTTTGGGGTACAGGGGTGTTTTTAGGTTTCAGGGCAGGGTTTGGGTTTTGGGGTACAGGGATGTTTTTAGGTTTCAGGGCAGGGTTTGGGTTTTGGGGTACAGGGGTGTTTTTAAGTTAAATAAAATTAATTATATTATATTAATTACATTTCTTAATTAAAATAATTAAATTAAATACATTATTTTAAATAATTTATTTTAATTACAATCAAAAAAATATTTAAATTAAACTAATTTAATTATATTAATTAAATAAAATTAATTACATTTTTTATTAAAATTAATTTAAATAAATAATTACTATTATTTTGATTAAAATAATTTAATTAAATTAAAATATTTACATTTTTTTAAAAAAGGTATACTTACATATACTTACGATGTAATGCCATGCGTTGTAATAGCATCTGCGATGTAATGCCATGCGTTGTAATGCCATGCGTTGTAATGGATCCTGCGTTGTAAAAATTGCGATGTAACGGTCTGCGTTGTAAAATAACGCGTTGTAACATCATAGATCCGGCTGTGATGGAGCACTGGTTGCATACAGGGACCAGGTTTGCCCTGGCAGAAAGTTTATCTTCTAACTTAGAAACTTTATGGGAAATAGGTATTCATTGGTGAGGCAAGATGCAAGCTGGATCTGACACTGGGCTCGATGATGGTGGGTTGCTGAAGGTCTGGGCCCTGTTGCAGTTGTCAATGAAGGGAAAAAAGCTCCGAGGGTACGAAGTCCAAAGTCTGTGCCCAGGATGGCCTCTGCATCCACAAATGGGTGCTTGGTGTCGGTCCTGATGAAGCCCTCAACATTATTTTATGTTATACAAATTTGTAGAGCACACTATCACCCGGGAGAGTACACTAGCACTGAGCAGGTGTGAGCCTAGTCAGACTATTCAAAAAGCCAGGTCTTCAGCTTCTTGAAGAATTCAAGAAGTGAGCAGGCTACTTTGTTTTATAGCTGGTTGTTCCATGCTTTAGGAGTCATGTAGGAGAAGGCTTAATGGCCAGCTCTGAGTTTTGGTATCTGTGGGATGTTTACAAGTAAGAGTCAGGATGATTAAGTGTCTAGAAGATTTGTGAAAGCAGATGCAATTGTTGAGTTATGCTGGGTCAGTGTTGTATGGTGCCTTGAAAGTGTGGGTTACAAGTTTGAATTGTGCTCATTTGTGTATGGGAGCCAAGGGAGCTCATTCAGTTGTGATGCGATGTGAGTACAACATGGGAGGTAACTCTGACCACTGCTTTCTCAATGGTCTGCAGCTTTCTGGTGAGATTTTTGTTGATCTCGGCATAGAGGGTGTTCTCACTATCCAGCTTTCTTGTATCCAGAATTTTCATGACTTTTTTTGGTTCTGATTGGGAGGAATTTTAAAATCTTCCACAGTATCTTCAGGATATGAAAGCATGAGATCGATATGCCAGTTTTGTCTTCTAGCTAGACCTCAAAAGGGCTTTCTAGTGTTTTTTACCATCATGTCAGCATAGCCGTAACCTTAAAATCAAGTTCAGGACATGTGTTGAAAGTGGGTGCCTAATAGACTCTGGGGCAAGTAGGAATTTCATTGACACGCAATTTCTGGCCACATTAGGCATAAAAGCATAGTGAAAAGACACCCCTGTGGTTGTTAGGGTTTTGATGGGAAATAATTAACTTCTGGATTGATAGAAGTCCATCCTGAGTTCTTGGAAATGTTATGCACAAACAACCATAGTGAAAAGATCACATTTGATTTGATAGAAGCTCCCTAGTTCTGTCTGATTCTTGGACTTACTTGGTTAACCACACACAACCCTATTATAAATTGAGGTATCAGAGTCATTACATTACAGTTGGACCATTGTGAGAGCTACTGTTAATCAGAGAAACATGAAAGGACAGAGTAGACTATTCATGCCCTGAATTCTAAACTACACAGTTATCTGTGTCACCATATGGGAAGGTCTTTCTGACATTTATTCTGACTTATTAGAAAGTTTTGAAGAAAAATGGGCAGGCCACACTCTAGTTGTGACTGCAGAATGGATTTGGCCCCAGGGGCCAAATTGCACTACAGTAGAATAACAGAAAAAGAAAATTAACACCTCAGGGAATACTTGGATGAATATTTGGATAACTGATTTATTCAACATTATTGTGTCCAAAAAAGGGGGGATGCTCCGTTTGTGTATCAATTACAGAGCCCTGAATGAAATTACAGTAAAACATCCCAACCTGTTAACTCTAATCCTCAGCCTACTGAGTCAGGTAAAAGATGCTGTAATTTACACTAAGCTAGACTTGCGGGGGGTGTACCATTTTGTTAGAGTCCGAGAGGGAGACTAATGGAAGACCGTTTTCTGAACTCTTCAATTATCAGGCCTCTTTGAATATCAGGTCATGCCTTTCAGACTCTGCAATACCTTTGCTGCCTTTCAATTCTTTATCAATGAAGTGCTTAGAGAAGTCATAGACATGATATACCTTGATGATATTTTCATCTATTCTCATTCTCTGTCTGAACATGTCCTGCAGGTTCACACCCTCCCTCTGCAACTCTGCAAGTACAATTGGAGTACCAGATTGGGAAAGAGCATTGCTCAACATATTGAGGAAGAATTCCTGGGTTATGTTCTCAGCCGCTGCCATCTGTGAAACAAATCCAAACTTTTCTGGGGTTTGTTAATTTTTATCTGTATTTCTTTGGCAATTTCTCTGGCGCCATTACTCATTTACTCCGTAAGGGGGTGAAGTTGAACTAGAATTCAGAAGCTGAACAAGCCATTCAGTTTTTAAAAAGACATTTCACCATGGCACCAATACCAGCTCATCTGAATCATCTTATATTGTGGAAGCGGATGCTTTTCAGACAGCCATAGGTGGCATACTATCAGAATGAGACAAGGAGACATGGCAAGTCCACTCTATAGCTTACTATTCCTGTAAACTGGTCCCTACAGAATGCATTACACCATGGCAGATCAGAAGCTATTGGCTATAAAGATAGTTATTTTAGAATGGATGCAGTGCTTGTTATGGACAAAACTTTTGGTGACAATCTATACAGAACATAGGAATCTACCATTCCTGCGATCAGTCCGTGCCCTCACGCTCACCATTTAAGATGAACATTGTTCTTTAATGACTAAAATTTTGTAATCACTTAGTGTCCAGGGAAGAAAATCACAAAAGCTGATGGCCTGTCCCAGATTGGAGAAAAAGACTACTTGAGCAATGTGGAAGAACCTAAGCCCATCTTACCTGCTGACTGTAGTGCCATAAGCTTTCTTTACTCATTTGCGAAACAGTTTGAGTACCAAAACCCAATAAGAATAGTTGTCTAACTACTCAGATTTTGTATTTCATAATGGCATTTTGTTTAAGAATCATTGTTGGCATTTGCCTACCAAGTACAGTCAAAAGCAATCCTCGTATCTGTGTCATGATAATCTGTTAGCAAATCACCCAGGGAATCATAAATCCTTGACCCACCTACAAAGATATTTCAGGTTGGTCATCTATGTCTAAGGATACGCATGATTGCATGACTACTTGCTCAATTTGCACCCAAGGAAAACAACCCTTTCTCCAATTGGGTTGTTATGACCAATAGCAGTATCACACAAGCCATGGCACACTGTCTCAATGGACTTTGTAGTAGAACTTCCAAAAACAAATTTTGATTTACCACCATCCATACTATTGTGGACCATCTGTCAAAAATGGCGCATTTTGTTCCATTAAAAAATTGCATTCGGCTTCAGAGTTATGAGGTTAATAAGAAAGAGGCTTGCGGCACAACACTGAATATGGAATAACAACAGGTTTGTGATTTTTCAAGGCCTGACTACAATGTCAGAAACAACAAGAGTCCGGAGTCCAACAAGACAAGGCGACGTCTCACAACTTAGGTAGTAGCGATGTATTACAGAAAGTAATTGAACTTGCACACCAAAGAATAATTATTACTAGTATAATTACCTGTGTTATTTACTAAGCATTAATACCTGTGTTGTTTACTAGAAGAAGAGAACAAGAAAAGAAAAAGAGAGACCCCACACTACACCCAGCTGAAGACGAGAATTACAAACAGTGGGTCGTCCATGGACAGCCAGTTGATCACAGGTAGCTAGAGGTTACATAAAAGGGAAGGGTAATACAAACCCATAAGTAATTCTTACATATGGAGAGAATTCTCATGAACTGTATGCTTCATGTCTTTAAGGTACGACAGCAGCATTCACAGAAGAATGTTCACACTAATCATCTGGACCTTTTGCCTAGAGCACAAATTGACTCCCTTGTTTCTTCTAAAATCACAAGTAAGAAGGGATGGGTTTGAGGGGTTGGCCCTTAACATCCCTGAAAGGCCACGTCATAGGCTTGAAGTTAAAGTTCACACTGAGTCAGACAAGGAGTTGGTGGTCATCAAGGTAGTGGATGAGGCATATTTTGTTGATTTTCTCTAAAACCTTGGCAGGGAATTGTAGCAGGGGATTGGTCTGTAGTTGGTGAGAGTTCAGTGATCTCTTTAGCAAGGGAAGACAGTTTCATGTTTTCAAGCAACTGGGAAGGACACAGAAGAGTTGAAGCCATTCAGAATGAGTATGAGTATGTCACTGATGGGTTGCAGTCCTCTGCAGTCGACATGGTGAGGGCAGGGGCCTGTTTGGGCTGCTGAGTGGATGGACTTCATGGTGGTGGTGAATTTTTCTGGAGTGATATTGGGCCATGTTGTTTGCATTAGTTCTCTTATAAGAGCGCAAGGTGTTTGGTGAGGTATGTTAGGTGTGGTTGTGGGTTGAATTTGGTGTTAATGGCAGTGTTTTGTTACTGAAGAATTGAAAGAGAATGTTGCAGAGGTCCTGCAAGGGGATGATCTAGTTGGAAGTGGCTACTGTTGAGGTGAAATCCTTTACAATGGTGAAGATTTCTATGATTTTGCTGGTTCTAGCAGTGATGCGGTCTGCCACAGTAGAGCATTTGGTGCTCCAGATCATTTGGTGGTAGCATCTCAGGGAGGAATTGAACATTCTCCCATCTATATTGTCCTGGCCTATTCTCTATTAGTGCTCCAATCTGGACTTAGAAACTTTTCAGGAAGTCAGATCTCCTTCAGTGGAAAAAACAAGCAAGATGAGGCCAACCGGCAATTCAAAGTCAATGACTACGACTTCAGTAGTGGCCCCAGTCTCTGGGTACTCTCCAGGCCAAAAGTTTGCAAAACGTTTCTATGCCCTACTTCATTCAGTTTGTGGGCTGGAGGAGTACACCCCAATACCAGCCAAGGATGCAGGGTCTGGGAGGACCGCACTTGGGGGTTAGGACTTACCCCAGCAGAGGCCAGCAGCATGGTCCAGGGAAGGTCCATTTGGTACAAGTCAGCGGGACGTTGCTGGGAAAGGCTTCTGGAAGCTTGTTGGTTCCTTTTTCTCAAACAGGAGGTCAATCGTCCTTGGAGTAACTTCATGGGTCCTAGGGTCAAGGCAAGCAGATTTCAGACAACAGGGCAGTTCTTTTTCTGATCTTCACAGTTCCAGGAGTGTTCTGAAGAGAGGTCTGTGGGGTCCACTTTTATAATAACCAGTGCCAGCCAGTGGGTGGTGGGCAAGCCTTTGTGCAACCTGTAAATTAGTTCTCAGTTCCTCCTCCCTTACTGGGGTTGGTGCCAGGCTGAATAGAGAGACAAATGATAGGCAAGTCTAGGTGTGCGCTCCATCTGCCAATGACAATGTAATCATACTTTAAAGCTTAGGAAGGAGTTGGGCGCAGCCCACCAGGCCATCCTGTCAAGCGGGGAGTCCCCTCCCCACTCCCAGGGCCCTTTGTCTACTGTCTTTGAGCAATCACATCTCATCTCAGAGGTGCCATCAGGGGTCAGGAGACTGGCAGGAAAGCCTTTTGGTTTTAGTCAGTAAATTGCCAACTTTCTAAAAGTGTCAGTTCCAAAATAGTGATATAGACTATGACTTCACCATTAAGTTGGATTTTAAATTACTGTTAAAATGAGCCCTTGAACAATATTTCCCAATGCACATCTAACCTGGGCTTCTATTGGAATTCTATAATGCATATTAGCAAGCCCATTATCACCGCCTTAGCGGCAGTTTCCTGCCGCTAAAACGGCAAAAATTTTAACGAGGGTCTTGCTAATATGCCCCTCTGTCCGCACAACAACTGGTTTGGGACTCAGGCATATTGAAAACAAGTTCATTTTCAAAACATTTGCTATTGACATCTAGATCTCAATGATGATGTTGCTTACACGCAGCAGCAGTCTGTGCAGGTAAGCTTGAAGGGGTGGTGGGCAGGGTGGGGTGGGACGGGGGCAATTGGCAGACAACAGGATAGGATGTATGTATTTATTTATTTTTCCCTATTCAGTCGTCTGTTGACTTCACCCCTCTCCTGCCCTGCCCCAACGCCCCTCCCGGCTTACCTGTATGGACCACTGCTGCTTACACTTGTCCAAGTCTGAAGCAAATCATATAGGAAGTCTTTGGAAATAAATATTTTTAGACCAATTTGGTGTAGCTTGATGTATTTTTGATCAATTCCACATTTTTCACTCAACAAGGGCGAAACAAATATATTCATAAGTGAAAAAATACAACTATATTGCTAATATACTATTTTCTGCAAGAAACTCTGACGTTGCACGTGGATTTGTGCAGAATTCAGCCAAAGCTGAAGTATGGAAATGCAGTCCAGGAGCAGCTCTCCAGAGAATTACAATGACATTTACTAACACAATCTATTTCTGCTATCCTCTACCACAAGTGAGCATTATTACCTATCATACAGAAGAAGAAGAATTTCCCCCCAAAGGTTACATGTCCAAAAAGGTGGTTTTATTATGATTTATATCATTGTATCCTGGGTATTCTTGTTCTGTGGACTGCTCTGCTGAATCAACAAAACTGTAATTTTTCTTTTGCAGCTCCAGCAAAATGTTCTTATGAATGCACCACACGTTAAAACAAAGGAACTATTGTTGTGAGACCTCTTCAACATCAATGCTTTCAGCACGGCAACAACTGGGGATATATATTTAGGAAATCTGACATGATCAATAGGACCAGAAATAGCAGTTTTTAAAAAATTTTGGGGCAATTTAAATATGCTTATTTTGGTTGTGTACTACCTTTCCCTTGTGATGCATTATAGAAACACTGATCTAAAATATGTGCATTGGGTATTATCAGCCCCAGCACCGGTGGCATTCTGATTACACATTTTGTTGCCAAATCTCACCAAAATCATGAGAGCGGTGGAGGTGTCCCAGCATGCCTTTCAATGCCAGTGACATTTCGTGAATTTACATTTGACAGAGAGGTTATTTTAGTGGTGAGGGAAGTCTGCAAAATTGTACAGATTTAGGGCACGTTTACTATTAACTTAACCAGGAGCAGCAAGGGACCTTGCTGCACTGCGTTACTTGAAAGGGAGAGAGCAGAAACACTCTATATTTATAAAGATACAGAACATTTCGGCTCTCTCCTTGCGCTTGAACATTGTGTGCTGCCTAGCCCCAACACAGGCACTCTTGCACTATACTGCAAGAGTTCCTTCGTTATGTGTAGAATTGGTTTTGTACAGGATGGGACACTTTCCTGCACAAAAATGATCCTTAGAGGAAGTGGGTAATGTGAAAATGTGGTTTTCGGTGCTAGGCACTAGCACTTCACTGTCAACACAGACACTTATAACAGTCTGCCACACAGAGGCATTGTTAGGCTAATTTAGTGTTGAGCACAAGAACAGCGGTTTATTAATTCGCCCTACATTTAAAATTATTTTATATTATTATTATATCTTTGGGGGGCCTGGCATGGATGGTGGAGACAATGTCCTCTGCTGCCTTGATAATTGGAGTACCATTTGTCAAGCTATCAATCATGCCTTGTCTCTTTTTTGGAGCTCAAAAAGGTCCAAGGGACAATCCTTGAAGCCTTGACCAGAAAGGTCACACTGAAGCCAAAATCCCTTAGTTGTGATTGTCCACTAAAGTCTTCTTTCTGGCATCAAATAGCTGTGAGTTAGATCAGTCTGATTTTCTTGTCTGCTGAAATAGCATCTTGGGTAAAAACCCATGGCTACTTTTGAGGCTTCCAAAACCTCAGGGATGGCACAAGCCACCAACACAGTCTAGTCCGGGCCTACCTGTCAGTGGTCAACTGGTTACTCCAAGGAAAGGCTCTTAAAACATTTGATATCCCTGTAGCCACACAGGAGTTCATTCAACTGATCGTGTGAGTCTGCTTCTTTTCCTGGGAAAGAGTGGGAGCATGTCAATTTTCTCAGGTGGTTTATCTCACATTGGGTTTTTAAGCATTGCTATAAGATTGTATGCCATTATGCTCATCTCAGAAGTGTGAGTAGTGTATTTTACCAAAATACGAGGGTATTTCATAGGGTCTGACAGAAGATGTCTTATCAGTGGCAAATACATGCCTGTCAACATCTTGATTTAAAATCCTGGAACATCGTAAGTCTTTACTAGGGTGATCCTGTTAAGGTGCATAGATTTCAAACTCTTTTTTTGGAGGGTGTTCAAGGTTTAACAAGCATTTGCAATGCAATAGGTCTTGCATTTACTAAACTCTCGAAAATGCGAGACTTATTGCATTGCAAATAGTTGTGTGCAAAAGCACCCCGGGCTGTGCTTTCACTTTAATGGCAGCCGTGCACTTTCCTTGGACACGGCTTCACTAAAGAAAGGGGCATGGCCACCATTAACAAAAAAAATGCAGCCGCGTTCGACACCGCAAATAAACCAAAGGCACGTCAGCCACTGTGGCGTCCTGTGCTATAGAAAAAATAAATGAAGCCTTACAAGAGTGCGTGTCCTGTCTGTTTTGCAGGCAGGTGAAAAGCATTTAACAAAATAGTGCTCGGAGGCTGTAATTAAAGCCTACCGAGCAACAACATACGTAACAGCGAGTGTTGCCATGGGAGGTTACAAACGAAGACAAGGCGGTACTAAGAAGGGACTAACAAGCCTAATAATGAATCAGAAGCAAGGATTTACCAAGGACAATGACACACGCCAATGAAAAATATGGGTGAAGTGGGCGGAGCTTCACGTCCTTACTCCGAATACAGCATGCCTTGCAGAGCAGCACCTGCGCTGCCCAGCCTCAACCTAAAAAGTGGGGTGACTCATTAAGGTATAAGAAGAATTTTGATTATTGGGCGAGTGAATGTCAGTAAAAGAGGGTATCATCCACCAAATGTGGATGATTTGACAGATATGCTATGTGTCCAGCATGTGGTCAAAGGATATGCCCATTATCACTTGATTGGTGGTAGAAAAAGGTGGGCAGTGGTGTAGCTTGTTGTGTGGTGCTACTTGAGGTCTACAACCTATAAAGGACACTTTCACAGTTATTGGATGGTGTCACCAGTAGTGTTAATAATGATGTAATTTGAAGCTGAGAACACGCAAAAGGGAATAGAAGGTTATATTAAAAATATATTGCTGTCTATGGGAAAGCAAAAAAGGTTTTTATAACTGCCCTCACCCACTAATAGTGGCATGCTTCATCATTGGGCATGCTACAACACCCCAGCACAGACAACTGCTAGGGGTGGAGCAGTGGTATTTGTGTGGGGTAGTTAGAGAAACAAGCACTGAAAGAGACCCACCATGCAGATTATACTGTTAAAATCACCTCAGTGATATCACTATTCTATTTTATTGTGGCCCCCTTAGGCAGGGTTAAAAACATCTTGAGTGATGAACTAAGAAGATTAGTGGCCCATCATCTCATTTGCTGGCAGCATGTTTTGGCCTATCTATCGCCCCTCTAGGTAGTTTGACTTTCTTCAGGACTAAGATCCATCTGATCATAAACATCACATCTCATTCTCAGAAATATGCATAGCATGTGGTGGTAGAGTCTCATGAAGTGACATTTCTTGCCACATGTTGTACACATAGTCAGGGATTACATGTAAGACAAATAATACCATGAATTTACATCCACATGTTAGTGAGAGTATTGGTTCCCTGCAGTGGTGACAGCCACAAATAAAGGGTGGTGAGTGGGTGGAGGGTGTGTGGTGGGCTTGTGTACTAGGGTGCATTCGATTTTAATAAAAACGTACCTTTAGCCACAGGCCACCTCCAGCATTGTGCCGCCTCTCCTCTTCCTGGGTACCAACAGCCCCATGGACAGACTCTATATAGGATCTGCTTGTTTAGCAACATAAACTGTGGGAGTGGTATCCAGACTGATTCCCCAACAATCAATCAAGATAATTAGTAGAAAATATATTCCATAGCAAAAAAGCAAACCAGGTATTGAGTAATGTGGGCCTTCAGACATATAGGGGCTCATTCAGAGTTAGGCAGACAGGGCACTCCTCTACACACACAGTGATATGTCTATCCTCCAAACTGATTGGATACCTGCTTTATTTAGAGTTGGCTAGACCATGATGGTTGTGCTCACTTTGCCCAAGCTGGCTCCAATGGTGCAAACCTCTCACAGATGGCCCAGTGAAATCTGGGCCATCGGTGTAACTACATCAGGCCAACTTTCC
This sequence comes from Lissotriton helveticus, assembly GCF_964261635.1. Lineage (NCBI taxonomy): Eukaryota > Metazoa > Chordata > Amphibia > Caudata > Salamandridae > Lissotriton > Lissotriton helveticus. The sequence continues at coordinate 568,821,919 of NC_136071.1, read as the reverse complement.
TAATTAGAGTGGACAGTCTGATGCACCTTTTACTCTTCTGGTCCACCAAAGAAAGCTGGGCAGACCTGAAGACAAAAAAGAAATATGAGATGCACACCCAGAGAGAAAACTCCCAAAATGTCAGAGTCATTGGTTATTTGTTTTACAAAAGCAAACTCCCTCTTAGGGGGATTTATTTAGCAATACAAAGAGGTTTATTGAGTGACTGTCATCCAGCATACATTCAGTGCCTTCAGAAGAGCTCCTTTGGTGGCAGCTCCATTAAAGGCACAGAGAAGTCCACAAGTCATGTAGAGATCTCTAAATCTGGGTGGTAGTTTGCCAGGAGAAGGAATGCACAGGGAATGTAAAGGGCCTCCGCCACCCCTGATAAATGTATTTTTTCCCGTATTTCAAATCAGGTGGCAACATACGAATCTACTGAACACTATAGTGCATGTTATTGGTGTGAAATGACTTGAGTCTTTTTTAAATTAGCGATAATTTGAGGTATTAGTTTTTGACCCCATCTTCCTCTAAGAGCATGTGATGAATGCTTGTTGGTTTTTATTCAAATGGAGAAACTTAAAAACATTGGGCCTCATTACAATGTTAGTGGGACTGCCACCAACAGGCTGTCGGTGGTGGTCCCACTGACATAAAGGCCATTGGACAAACCGCCGCATCTAAGATCCTGTCAGGCAGTGGTCAGATTCTTATCCGTACCATGGGGATGGTGCCTGCTCAGGCACCACCATCGGGACTGCAATGTCACTTTCTGACTGCCTTTTAATGGCGGTCTGTTTGCCCTGAAAAGGAAGCTGGAAAAAGACCTTGTAAGCCCCAATGGGGGCCCCTATTCCCAAAGGGCCACTGTAAAATGGCCCTTGAAGGCTCTTATAGTGCCCCCCACACATGCATCATGTGCTAGGCACCACATGGTGCCTGGCACATGGTGCATGGATGTGCACAAAGCACTTTTTTCTACTGCTGCTTGTGTTGCGGCCCTTTTCCTGGACGCAGCTCAAGCACTTTCTGACCACCACCAGGCAGATCATATCTTAATTGGGTGGTTGGATTGCTGCCTTGCCTGTCGGGCGGTGCCCCGACATAAGTGATGGTGGGCGGAGGTCCGACCGTTGGGCATCATAATTATGCCCTCTTTTTTAAATTGCCATTCCCAACGTTTTAATGTCTTTTCTAGCTTTCTTCATTGGAAATCATATGAAATCTTTCAATATGTTTTTGTATTGCATATACATGTTTTTACATGCAGGAGCTAAATATGTAAGGATGAACCAAATATTCAACAGAATTTTCATCATATTTATTGCATTTATGTTAACCATATGTAGTCACTGCCAATGCTGAAATTCTTGTTTATGGGCTAGGATAAGTGCAAAAAAGATTAATCCTAGTGATTGTCATCATAAGTAATTTAAACAGCCTTATTACACACTAAGGTAAAATAAACTAAATTCTTAAATAAGAGCTCAGCAGTGAGCAGTGAGGGATTGCATTTAAGTAAATAGGCCAGGATACAGGAAAGTACCTTAAGTATTACTGAAGCTAGCACTAAATGTCAACGGCACCAACGTCACCACACAGAAATAGCTTGCATAACCTAAAGAAACTGACCGCAATCCAGCCCCTGTGGACATCCCTAATGAGACGAAGCCATGTAGTTACGAATGTTGATGTGCTTCTGTTTATTAGAGTGGGAAATATCCTTTACCATGCAGTATTAACCATGCGGTGCCATTACCACGCCAGCGTCATCACGCATATGCTATAACAATGCATGCATTCACCAGACATATGTTTTTAACATGAATTCTTGTAGTCCATGTGTGCTGCACAATGCAGCATAATTTGGCCCTCATTACGATGTAAACCTCTGACTTACGCTGTAAGCCTTTGACCGCAAGTCAGAGGCTTTCCAAGCCTCATCGCAGTTTCAGTTTGACCGCTGCATTACAATGTAGGCGGTAGAAACTGAAATCGGGTGGTCATTCCAGCTGGATGCCGATGGGCTCGAGGAGACCGTCGGCCAGTCGGAAGCCGGCATGTAATCCCTATAGACGACGCTTCGGCCGTAAGGAATGCGATGTCGGTTGCTGACAGGCTTTCCATGTTGGACTTTCAGACATGGAAACCTGTCGGAAAGCGACTTTGGAGGGGTCTAGCAGGGCCCCCTTCACCCTAGGCCTCCAGTTGAGGGCCAAGGGGGTGCCTTTAGTTCTATTAATCTTTGCACTGTGCGGCAGACACCTTTAGGCGCCTGCAATGCGGTTCCGAGATTAACAGATTATCCCATTTGTCTATGGGAGCTTGTGCTATAGCTGGTTTACGGCCATAGAACAAGCTCCCAAAGACAAATAGGAGTATGCGACCACACCTTCTGCAGTCGCATTGTAATCACAGTGTCGGGACCGTCTTGAAACCGCAAAGGTGTCCGGCAGAAGTAAGTCCGCCCAACATCGCAATTAGGCCCATAGGAGTTACAAATCACAATTAATGATTCTTTCTGTGTAAGAAGGTGACACGTTCCTGCACAAAAACAATCATTACCTCAACGCAGGGACCCTTACACTATGAGGCAAGGGTGCCTGTATTGAAGCTAGGCAGCTGAATTTAGCACCAGCGCTAGGGAAAATGCAGAGATGCATCGTATCATTGTAAATACCGCGCATGCCTGCATTTTCAGAATGGTGGAGCGAGGCATTAGCAACATTAGCTTAATGTAGCTCTCGGCCATTCTATTGTAAATAAGCCCCTTAGTTACTTAAGTTCATATTGTATCTTCCTAATTGTCATGTATTCCTCAACTAAGGATGTTTTTTACATTTTTCTCTAATATGCCTGGAAAAAGTGGAAAAATCCTTGAATTTGGGTATCCGCGTACATTTTATTAATAGTATTTATCATTTGTAACTCAAAGTCAAATATTATTTTCCTACAACTTGTGTCAGTTGTTTTGGCTTTTATAACTGAGTATTACCATTCTGTTTTTTTCATTGTATCATTCTTTTCAAATAGGGGATTATGGTCATACCAATTGCATTCATGGGGATGTTCTGGGATACCTCCCTCAAAACTCAGCTACAGGGTTCACTGGAGATGGCAGCTAAAGTTTTAATATATTGTACATTTTCTCTAACCTTAATCTCCATTGCTGAGCGGTTATGTTCAGTGGTTCTTTCTATCATATTATCAAAGGAACGTGCTCTGCCTTTGCAAAGGGATGGGAAATACTCAACCCATCTCCAATTACTCCTGGGCTCAGTTGATATCTCCTTAAAATAAATGTAACCATTTTAGAAGCCGGTTTTCTCTGCGTGACAGCACATCCGTAGCTTGTCAATTTTCCATTTTCTGGAAAAAAAAATGCTTTGATAAAAACATTTGTAAAGGTTCTGCACTAGTTGTCAAAAGTTTGGATTCAAATGTCATCTTTGAGTTTGTTGAAAAAACATAGTTTCCTGAACTTTAAAGAGAAGTGTTTTAAAGTACTTTTGTTTACGAATAGTAATTACCTTTTTTGTAATGAAGGTTTGGTCTATTCTGTTGGACTTTTCATTTTGATTTGGGATTTCGGTTCTGCCAGCTGAGATGGTTTCTTGAGATTCTGCTGTGAATTAACGATGGAAAAATAATGCTTAAATTTTTTACAATGTATTAAGTGAAAAATGCATTGTTGTGCTGTTTAGACAGTCCTTGTGGGATTGAATATTTATTAAAGAGTTTTTTTGCTTGTTAAAACACATGTAAATCTGCTCCCTAGCCACTGTCCAGCACCTTCCCTGAGGTAGGTACTTGGGGGAGTTAGAACAGGAAATCTGCCCCAAGTCCCTATTCAGCACCTTCCCTAATGTAAGTACTTGGCGGAGTCACAATAGTAAATCTGCCCCGCTGAGCTAACACTTATTGGAGAGGGAAATTTAATTGGTTTACGCAGTTACTGTATGATTTCTTCTTTGAATGCATTTGTTTGTGAAACAATAATATATATATATATTTTTAATTACATTGCAAGCTTTTATTTTGCTATTTCAAATGTAGGGGCATATTACCAACAAGTAGCGATAATTATAGCTAAATAGGCTTAGCAACGATTTTTTTATTGCTGCCTATAGCTGGATATGTTAGCGGAGAAAACATGCTATTAGCAACGTTTTTCTCCATTGTGCAAAAAATATGTCGCGATAGCGGCGAAATGCGTGAATATCGCTGAGAATATAGCGATATTCCCGCATTAGCGACGAAATGCTCTTTGCCATGTTATCGACCTCCCATTGGATAACATGGCTAAGAACTGGTCTGAGCAGACGTTGGTTTCTGGCGATAGCGGGAATATTTCCATCGCTACGCCTGCCTTGCCAGGGGGGAGGGGCGTTTTTGTTGTTGTTTTTTTTAGAAAAATGTATATACATTATGGAAGTGCCTTAATTTTAAACATAACCTAAGGGCAGTTTTCTCCAGTCCCTTACATATTCTCAAATCTTGTTCAGTAATTTGTGTAGGTTGCAGTGAAAGGCTATTTCTGGCTTATGTGTGACATACATGCCCAAGTATTGAAAGTCATTTAGACACATTGTGAGTGGGGATTCATACAATTTGAGGTGCGACTACCTATACCAAAATTAATTCTCAAACATTACAAAGTTCTGTAGCAATATCTCTATTGTTGTTTCAGTTGTGCAAAGTAGAGGAAAAGATCCTTAGCTTACAACCAAATTCCTTTGCCCCATGTGATTTTTCATCTCAGGCCTCTTGTAGGTGCATCTTCAAGGATCCAGCTTGCCTAGGTCTTCAATGCCATAGAAATATCATGGGGCTGCGGACACCCCAACCTTGTTCTACTAACCAGTTGGAACAGTCCCGACAAGGTACTATTCTACTCTGGCAATGTTTATTGTGTGACATTCTTAGTAACGTCATGTAATTGGATCCAAATTCTATTCTTTTCAATGCTCTGAACAAGGCCATTCCAGTGTGCAAAATATTTGGATGGCATCCAATGATAGGGCCACAGTTGGTTCCAGTACATCTTTTGTCTACTCCATATCACCGTGTAATCACATCAGGTTGAGTCTGGTGCTTCCATCTGTCATTAAGGCAGATTGATCAGCGTACACTGGTTTATAGATTACTTCCCATAAGTGAGAGGCTAGTATTTTCGTCAACACCTTACTTCTCATATTTCTTAGCAAAATAAGCCTGTTTGAATCACAATTATTTGAGGGTTTCCTTTCTTTGTGCATTACCACAATCGTTGGCATGCAAATTTAAGTTAGACTTTTACTTTGAGAATGTGGGAGGATAATTTATTTGCCATTCCCTTGTATAGTTGTATATCATTGTATGTGTACGTTTATCAACTTAATATCCACATAAACACATAGCTCATGTTTAAACACCAAGGTACAAAGAATGTAACAAACAATTTGAGTCATTATTTAAGAAATTAATCTAGTGATATCATATAATAAATATTTGTATGTCTTCCTTTACACGTTAATTGTTGTGGTAAAATATTTCAGTATTTAATATTTCGATGGAATGTGGGACTGAATCTTATATATGGCTATTGGCATGAATATTTGAATACTTAAAGGTAGGACTGATTAAATCATCTTTCCAATGATAAAGTGTTATTTCATTGTAGATAAATATTAGCAGGTAGCGATTGCTCACCAGAGAGAACCAGTCTTCCTCAGATTTTAAAGCACGGGTGCTGTGGGGACATTGGGCCAATCCTTTTCTTGTGTGTGAGACCAAAATGGACAAAGACCCGGTATCTGTCCCCTTTCTAATGCCCTGCAGTTGGATACTTTCATGTGAGTCTCTTACAGATAGATCACACGCAGGTTACATCTATGAAAATATTATGTATGTATGTGGAGAACCACTAACCTTTTTATTTTGCTTCTGATCCTGTGTAGATTCCTGGATAGTAAAGTAGGACTCATATTTTAAAGACCTTTTATCTTCTCTACAACCATAGTCATGCATTTCCCCTTTATTCTGAATATATCCCTTTTTGTGACACTCCATAGTATGGCTATATATTTCTCTTTGCCTAAAGGCCCCATCCCTGCTTCCCCACTGCTGGTGTCCAACCACCTGATTTCCTAATTCCCAGAGTGTCCAATGACCACAGTTTCTCATATAAGCCTGTAATTAGTTGTTTTCATGAACACTTTTCTAGTTAGCCCATTTCCACCTCCTCACATAGCTTTGCTTTCTCTCCAAATACGACTTTGGTGTTCAACAAACCCACATCTGTTTCATTAGTTCCTTCTGCCTATATTTTCATTGGACAGTGTTGACCTGTAATCTTTCACTCATGTATACACACAGTTTTGTTAACTTTTATTGTTCTTACTTGGGCATATGAGTTGCTGACATATTCTGGTGCTATTATGCCTTCATGGTTTGCTAGTCCTCGTCTGCATCTGGCTCCATTTGGTGGTCTTCTACAAAATTCATCTTCCATGTTGGGAGTGTTGGGTATTCCCCCTTAGTGTTACTTTTTCATCTGTCATCCACTTAGAGAAAAAGGTTAGTTCTAGAATCTCCTTTGTATCCATGCTTTCTGGAGCAAGCTGCCAGAAATGTATCCAAATCCCAAAAAATTCACGGCTTTACCCTCAGCTATAAAGAGCAGTTTTTTCCTGGAACATCATCATTGTACTTGATTTCTGTTACTCGTGATAATCTCTTTACCCTGATAAAGCTGTGCCTCTGTATTTACATACTGTATTTGGCATTGCTTTATGTCTGGTTGTAATATTGTATATGTCTAGTAAATATATTTACCACCAACCCTATAGATCCTTGGGGTAACCTCTTTTTGTACCTAAAGCCTGCAGTATATCATCATGGTCCTGATGTCTGAATATGTGGGCCATGATTGTTTGATGAGGAGCCCCTGGCCGGGTCAGACTGGCCTCCAAGGTAATCAGGCAAGGCCTGAAGAACTGGTCTGAGAGGTTAATGTGTGTGCTGTTTTTTTGTCTGTTTGTGGGTTTATCTCATAGTTCTCTGGGATGGTTTTTGCTGAGCGAAATCCCCGATATCAAAACAAACATTCCCTGCAGCAAGTTCATATCCCTGCAGTTTTCCATACCTTGGAAAACACCAATGCATTGATCTTTACAAGGTCAAAAGTGCCCCATTTTAAAAACATTGGCCAATTTTTTAGCTATCTTATTCACAGTTGAGAGCATATTTATGTTGATGCCCGGCCTATTTTCTGTCCTAGTCTTTCCATGGCCCCTGGCTTTAGTGGTGATATTAGGGCTTTGTGGGACTCTGCCACTGTAAAGAATCTAGACAGTCCTTTCAACCTGAGGATGTTGAGGATCCAGTCTTCAATGAGAAAATCCATGCTTCTTCCTTTTTCCAGTACTTTACTATTATTATGTTGTTACTTCTGGATCTCCAGTCGAAGTCCTCAAGTCTAGCTGTGTCATTATAGTGTCCGTTTAACAGACAGATGGGAGCACAGTGCATATTGATCCAGCTGCCTTTCAGCCCTGAGGGGAGACTACACCTCCAAGGCATCCACCAGCCTGAGGAAAGGGGCTGCAACACTGCTTCCAGTGAAGGAGTGTCTTTTAGACTCTGGAGGAATTCTGCAGCATGGGACCCAGCTGCCTTTCAGCCTGGAGGGGAGACTACACCTCCCAGGCATCCACCGGCCAGAGGGAAGGGACTGCAACACTGCTTCCAGTGCAGGAGCACCTTTTAGCCACAAGAGGAGTCCCACTGTGGCAACAGGAGGAGGAGAGACATGGCCACCCCCCCTTGGCCGTGGATCCTGATCCCACACTTTTGGTACCAGCACCGTATCTTTTTTTTTTTTTTACTTTGTTTATTCATTTTTGGCACAAAGTAAGTCACATCAGTTAGGAAAGACTATCCATATTACATCGATGATTCAAGTAAAGTTAAATGCAGCACACCTTTAACAAGTCAATTGTATAATAGCAATGAATTGTCCCTGCAAAAATAGCCAATAAACAGCAATATACAGCAGTCCACATCAGTGATACATGACATATGACAACATTACGAGATAAGAGACTTGAATTGATAATTGATAATAATCATGAGGGATCAACAGGGACCATTCCACACATGTCATTGTACAGGACTGGGCACCAGACAATTCACATTTCCCTCCCAAAGGGCTTGGGGGAAAGATCAGGCACCCCGTCAGTTCTCAACAGAGTGTTCCAGAAGATATGATTGTAGTGGACCCCAAATATCTCGGGCTGTGAGGAAGTTGGTAGCAGTTCAACATATGTGTGTGTTTGTTCTTGCCAGAATATCAGGTCTTCAATCCATTCCTTGAATTTATGTGCCCTACCATGACCCCACCTGCAGGCCACCTGCCGACGAGCCAGTAATAGGGTGAATGATGCAAATTTACGGTAGGCTACTGGCAGTTGTTCAGTATACCCAAGTAATGCCGGTAAAGTGGAGTCTTGTTTTGACATGGAAGTCATTAATTCCAGTGCAATAAACAACTGCTGCCAATAAGTATTAACTGAGCAACACTCCCAGGCCAAGTGTAGAAAATCAGCCCCTTCTGCCTGGCATCTGTCACATCTGTTATTGTCTCTTAGCCCAAATTTGTGTAATGTAGTCGGGGTATAATATGTGCAGTGCAGGAATTTATAATGTATGAGGCAGTGCCGTCTACTAGAGGAAGCTCGCTCTGTCTGCGTGCAACAGTACTCCCACTGTTGATCTGTAATGTCTATTCCAAGCTATGCCGACCATTTATCCCGAGCAGCACATGGGAGAGTCTCAACATCGTTGTAAAGATTCTGGTAGAGTGTAGAAACTAAATTTGAGGTGGTGCCTGAGCTCTGTGTGAGATGCAAAAGGGGAACCATTGGAGGTTCATGAGAGTATGAAGGAGTGCAGTCTTTAAGCCCTTGGTGTAAGCTAACATATAGGAACATTTCCATGGCAGTGGGTGAGGGGGTCTGAGCATAGTTGTTGGAGCACACAAAATGTGCTGTTCAGATAAATATCACCCCAGCATTGTATATGTCGTTGAAGTTTAACTTGTTTAAATACACCTTCCTGTAATAAGGACAGTTTTGGATGATAAGTGAGTGGGAGCAATGGGGAGTATAGCATGGAAATGTGGAGACGATGAGCAATGTGGGACCATGCTTTAATTGTGCATTCAACTGAAGTCGTGCAGGGGGTTCAGGGGGTCCGGGGTGCCACTCTGGGCAGTATAACCCCAACCAGTAGGATTGGATTAGCGAGCTAATGTTCGGTGCTACATGTGACTTATATATAGTGGGGATAGTGAGCCTGGGCACATAAGTAATATAGGGCCAGATGTAGGAGCCCAAATGCAGGTCGGTAACGGCCGATTTTGGCCGTTACCGACCGGTATTTGGGTTTTGTAATGTAGGGGGCCTTTGATTTACAGAATCGGTAAATTTACCGATTCGGTAAATTTACAGAATCGGTAAAATACCGAATCGGTAAAATTACCGATTCTGTAAATCAATATGTAGGTGGCACTGTAATCAGTGCCACAGGCCCTTACCGAATCGTTATTTACAATGGAATACTATTCCATGGTAAATAACCAATTCCTGTGTACATGCACATCTTTGCATGTACACCTGTGCCATGTGGCACACATACATGCCCTAAGGGCATGTATGTATGTCACATGGCACACAAGCCAGAAACAGGGATGCAACAGGGTGCCAAAGTGACACCCTGTCCCCCTTGCAAAATCGGTATTTTTACCGATTCGGTAATTACCGAATCGGTATTTGCTATTGATTCCTATGGCCTTCAAGGCCCACAGGAATCAATGGCAAATACTAATTCAGTAATTACCGAATCGGTAATTACCGAATCTTACCGATTCGGTATTTTTACCGATTTTTTTACCTACATAGCAATTACCGATTAGTAAATACCGAATCAGTAAAATTCGGTATTTACCATTCGGTAATTTGCTATTACCTACATCTAGCCCATAGTTAGAAATTGGGGACGTCAATGCCGCCTTGGGTGTTTGGTTTTGCCAACGTGTCCCATCGAATACGGTGCTGTCTGCCCCCTCAGACGTGTCGAAGCAATTCAGTATGGAGCATTGAGAAAAAGTGTCTACGTGGGTCGTACAGAATGTTTAAAAACAAGTATAAAAGTTTCAGAAGGATCACCATTTTAATAAGGGAGATACGGCCTGCCATATTAAGTGGGAGTGCGTTCCACCTAGTAATGTAGCCCTTTACTTGGTCTAGTGTTCGCCCATAGTTAAGCTGCATCAATTCCTTGCGATCCGCAGTAACATGTATACCTAGATATTTAACCTCAGTGGAATACGATTCTATGGGGTAGTTGGTATCAAATGGTGTCGCTGACGCTGTTAGCGGGAAAATCTGAGATTTAGTCCAGTTTATATGAGTATCAGAGAGCCTACTAAACTTGACAAATTCCCACAGTAGCGGGTTGAGGTACTGCTGGGGATCTTTCACATATAGGGTAACATCATCTACGTATAAAGATATGAGAATTGGGAAAAATAAACAACGTAGGCCCTTCTCCTGATGGTGTTGCCGAATCCTGGTGGTCCATTAATCAAAACTTTTGCTGTCAGGGAAGTGTAAAGGAGGCAAACATACGCCAGAAATACGTTAAGTAACCCCATGCACTGAGGAATAGTAAAAAGGTAATCCCACTCAACTGAATCAAATGCCTGGTGGCATCTAGGAAGACCGCAACCAGTGCTAAGTGGGGGTTGACAGTTTGAAGAATAGAGAAGAGCGTCCGAAGGTTATGAGAAGTCGCTCTCCCAGATATAAACCCAGCTTGGTCCGGCAGAACCAGTTACTCCATCAGGAGACTGAGGCGATTAGCCAGCAGTATGGCAAGTATTTTTGCATCAGTGTTGATAAGGGAGAGGGGACGGTAGGAGTCGCACTGGTCTGCTGGTTTGCCGGGTTTCAAAAGCAAAGTAATGAGTGCTTCTCTCATTGTTGCTGGTAAGATTTGAGTCTCTTGTGCTTCAGGATATACCTCCTTTAACATTGGAACTAATTGATCGAGATATGTTTTGTAAAAATCTACAGGTAGCCCATCGAATCCTGGAGCATTTCCTGATTGCATTTGCATAATAGATGTGTGAAGTTCATCGTCCTCAAATGGGGCTGCTAAAAGCTCCCTCTGATTATCCCCCAACAAGCCCAGACCGATATCTTTAAGGTAATGAGATAGATCTGGGGGAGAAGATCTACAGGAACTGTAAAGATCGGTATAAAACTCAGTGAATGTGCAAAGGATCTCAAGTGAGTCCCAGTGACGCACACCAGCTTCATCTACAATTTCTATTTCTCCATTCATTGGGCTACAAAGTATTTGCCCTGGAACTTGGCTTCACTGTCAGCCTTGGTGGTGTAATCTGTGAGCTTCTCCCGGAGTAATGCTTGCTGAGCACCCAATGTCTCATTCCATAGACCTTCCTCAAGTTGTTTCATTTCATCAACTAAACGTTGCAAATTTCGACGGATATCAGGAAGGACCCCAAAGCTTTCTGACATACAGGTGCCGCGCATCGTAACTTTGAAGACCTCCCAGACCGTGCCTACATGTGTGACAGTGCCTTTGTTGTGCTGAAAAAAATCAGAAATTTTCTCCCCAAGCTATATCTGAAAAACAGTATCCAACAATACCTCAGGAATTAGCCTCTAGCAGCGTGGGGTCGCAAGAAGATTGTGAGGTGCAATTGTGACACAGACCGGTGCATGGTCCGAGCCATATGCTCGGCTGAGAGGATCCATGGGCCTACCCCCCGGGTACAAAACCAGTAATCGAGGCGCGGCCATGATGAGTGTGCAGTGGTGTAGTAGGTACCTTCCCCCCCCATGTGGGTGGACATGACAGCATGCATAAATGAGGCAGTGCTCTAGGATTAGCCGGAATAACATGTCTTGGGTTTAGGTGTAGTAATGTGGGAGGGGATTAGACCTATCAGCTGAGGGACATAAGGTAGTGTTGAAATCACACCCCCATAAGATGTGTGTGTATCCCACCAAGAGAATGTGCCCCGTAGGGTAGTAAAAAATCTGGATCATCCGTATTGGGTCTGTAACGGCAGACCAGTGTAATGGACTATGTGCCCAGTGTGCCCCAGAGCAAGCAGCTCCTCCCCGAGGGATCGCAGTACGTGCCTCCAAGAATGTAGGGGGTGTGTTTTTTTTTATTAAAATCAACGTTCTGAGTGAATATGTGGAGTATGAGGAGAACACCCGATCAGAGGCCCACCTGCTTCCGAAGCACTGGGGACGAAGGGGGTCAGTGTGTGTTTCTTGAAGTAATGCAACTTGTATGTGATGCCTATCAAGGTATGCAAGAATTTGCCTACATTTACGTGGGTCGCCGAGGCCTCTGACATTCAATGGAAGTAATTTTAAATGCAAAAGGTCAGAGTGTGGAGCCATTCCAAACCTTGCTGTGCCGTAGAAGTGATGTCATATTGTGTGGTAAGCTTAAAGGTCATATAATGTGTGCTAACATATCTACCTGCTGATGTGACGAAAATACAACAAAAAAATACAACAGTCCCAGACAATTCCCCACTTGTGATGGAACAAAACCCACCCACACCCACAGCAGCATCCCAATCGTGCTGTTGCATGATTGCCCACCCCTACCCCAAATTCGTTCTGATTTCACAGTCTCAAACAAAAAAACAATACAGTCAAAAAAAGAAGTACGAAGTGTGGGGGAACATCCATTGGGGGGGCTTGTGGAACACGATACCCTCCAGTCTCCTGACCAAAACTGCCAGCAGTGTCCCAGATCTATAGGGTTAGAGGAAGGGAGACCTCCGGGGGAGGGTGCTTGGCAAGGTCCAGAACAAACCTACCAGAAGGAAACAATGACACCTACTCATGGGTACCATAGCGCTTATGAATCATAGGAGATATGTTTCTGCCCAGGACTACCCCCAGTGGAGCAATATAAACAATGAAAACATCTGACCACATTCATTGTGTCCACATCATGTGCAGGCATTGATTACAGCAGCTGATATTGAAGTCGAATGTAATGTGGGGTATTGATGGTAGTATGGGCCGTTGGCGATTCATAACATTTGTGTGGCGAATCCTTTCATACAGTTCCCTGTAGGGGATGAAGATCTGCAATCTTTGTCGGTTGAATCCTGGCATGGTGATCTACGCTTAATAGACTTAAGAAAATCCGCGGCTTTCTGTGGGTTGGTACAAATGATGTTTTTTACCAGTTGGGTGATCCGTAGCCCTGCCGGGTTCATGATGGCATAGTCAATTGAGCTTTGCAAAGGTTTTGCTTAACTTGCTGAAATTTCCAACGCGCCTCCTGAACCGTGACAGTGAAATGTAGGTATATGGTGAACTCATTACCCTCTAAGTGCAGTGATTTTTTTCTCAATCTATTTTTTTTGTCATAAATGTTTTTATTAGATTTTGCATCAAACAATCCACAAATGAAAACATACCAGTTCTGTAGTCCCACGCAGGGGAGCAATGCATGCCAATATGGTAAAATGTCAGTTAGTCAAATTGTTTAGGAAAAACTAGACCAGCTCCACTGCGTCATTAGAAGCAAAATGAAGGACACAGCTGCATAATGTACTGGAGTTGCCCTGTTAAAATAACCCATAGTGCCATTTGGAAGTAAGTAACTTCACTGAGCCTTTGCGCAGGGTCATAGTGTGCGCCCGAGGCCTCTGCGGCAACATCTTGTATCAAGTCCAGCTGCAAGGCCTTAGGCAGGAAAAAAAACAGAAAAATAACCCAAAAAAAACAAAACAGAAAAAGCAGAACAAAACCTGTCCCAACGTGGGACACCTAACCCAACAGTACAAGCCCCCCTCTGTCCTGAACCCTTTCCCCCCCACAACCCGTGGTGGCGGCTGTACAAAGATAAGACTGGAATTAATCATCACTGAAGTATTCATCAGACTTGGAACAGGTGAAGAGCTCTAACGGTTGAGGGACATACCACAGATAGAAGTTCATGAGAGAGGAAGGTAATTAGGGGCCCCCCCTGATACTCAAAGTTCTTAAAGTTATCTCTGAATATGTCGGCCATATGTTCAAGACTAAGCAGCCTCCAGAGCCGAGAGTGCCAGAAGGAAATAGCCGGGGCCTTCTTCTGTTTCCAGGCAGCCGCCAGAGTGACCTTAGCCGCCCCGATGCAAAGCCACATGATTTTTTTATCTGCTCGAGTTTGGTGAATAAGGGAAGGGTCCCGCAAGCCCAGAAGGATCCCTTCAATAGTGACAGGGATGGGGTATCCGAGCATGTCTTTTATATGAGCTAAAATTTCTTCCCAGTAGGGGCGAATAAATGGGCAGTCCTACTATATGTGTCAGAAATCACCTAATAGACCGCACCCCCTCCAACACCTGTCTGAAGTAGCTGGAAAAATTAATTTAAGTTTGGAGGGGTGCAGATACAAGTCCATCATGGTCTTGAGATGCGCCTCTCTCAGTTCCACAGAGTGATTGAAGCATGTGATATCCGACCAAAGATGAGCCCATTCCTCCTCGAGGATCGGACGTTGGATCATGTCTTCCCACATAGACATATGTCTGGGGCGAGGGGAAAGAAGGTTTATAAGCAGAAAGCCATAGATGAAGGAGATCACCCCCTTCATCGAGGAAGCTTTGGTGAGGAAGGCCTCAAATTTAGTAAGGGGTCGAGTGGCTGCATCCCGAACCGTGGGGGAAAGTGTCCAATGTATCAATTGTGTGTAGTGGTATCGTTCAGTGTCTTCTAATGCATATTCCCTTTTACAGTGATCAAAGGTGAGGGGGTCAGAGTTGTGGAATAGATGAGTTAAAGCAAGGCACCCCCCCTTCTTCCAGGCCTCGAAGGGTCCCTCGTGTAGTGCCGGTGGGAAGGCTGGGTTGAAATGGATCTGGGTGAACTGAGAAGGAAAGGAGGTCCATCTGTCATCGCCGGAAATCGTATCCCAAACTTTAAGGGTGGTGCGCGTGGGGGTGCTAATATAGGTGTTTGGGGGTCTGTCCTTATGTGGGCACCATATTAAGTCTCAAATAGTCCGTCCGGTTACACTACGATCAATGTGCAGCCAGTGTTTTTCAGATTCTAATTGGGACCATCCCACCAGGACTCTCAATTGGGGCCGCCTTGTAGTATAAAAGAAAGTCGGGTAAGCCGACTCCTCCATCTGCGTGTGGACGCCACAGCAAAGATTAGGAAAACGTGCCCTCCAGCCTTGCCAGATAAAGCTCAGCATCATCGATTTTACTTTTTTAAAGAAGCCATGTTCCATCTCGATAGGTAGGGCCTGAAATAGATAAAGCAATTTAGGTAAGAGTCATCTTTATGGCGTGTATACGGCCAAGCCGAGAAAGAAAAAGCGGCTTCCACCTAACAAGCTCCGCCTGGATTCGAGCAAGGATCGGGGGGAAGTTGGCAGCATAAGGTCCCCCAAGAGTCGGAGTCAGGTGAACCCCCAGGTATTGTATGGACGTGGTTGCACATGCTACTGGCGTAAGATTGCGGAGGTGGAGGGCAGCCTCAGAGGATAGGGTGAGGTTGAGAATATATGACTTACTGAGATTGATTTTAAACCCTGACACTAATTCATACCGTGTAAGCTCAGACTGCAGGTTGGGGAGGGAAGTTGCAGGTTCCGTCAGATATAAAAGCACATCATCAGCAAGCAGAGAGATTTTATGGGATTCCCCGGTGAACGGGTTGCCGTGGATGTCAGGCCTGTTACGTATTGCAAGGGCTAGAGGTTCAATGCTGAGATCAAAAAGTAAAGGGGAAAAGGGGCACCCCTGACGCGTGCCCCTTGAATGCAGGAAGGTAGGTGATTGTACTCCATTGACCATGACTCAGGAGTTTGGGAGACGGTAATGAGCCCGAATCATGTTAAGGAATTTGGGCGCGAAACCAAATGCCGTAAGTGTGTAAAATAAGAAGGCCCACTCGACCCTGTCAAAGGCCTTCTCGGTGTCCAAGCCAATTAGTATCACCGGAATTTTACGTTTTTTGGACTTCTCGATGAGGTGCATGGTTCTGCGAATATTGTCATGGGTTTGGCACCCCTTAATAAAACCGGATTGATCTGGGTGGATAAGAGCGGGCATGAGGTCATTAAGTCTTTTAGCGAGTATGGAGGAGTACAATTTAGCGACAAGGTTCAATAGCGCTATTGGCCTATAGGAAGCGCAGCTATGTGGGTCCTTCCCTGGTTTGGGAATGATTGATATCACAGCCTCTGCCATGGAGCCCGAAGTGATCCCCTCCTCTGCCATTTTATTAAAAAGAGTCACTAGGTAGGGGGAAAGGTCGGGGCGAATGTTTTATAGAAAAAGAGCTGTATACCCATCAGGCCCGGAGCTTTATTTGGTTTCAGCGACCGGATGGCTGCTGTGATGTCTTCTGAGGTGATGGGGGCAGTAAGTAAGTCATTCCATGCATCAGAGACCTGGGGTAAAGGTAGGGAACTGAGGTAGTTCCGTTGGGCTTCCTCAGCCAAACAGTCTCCCATATAGGGGTCCCTATAAAAGGACCCAAAGAGAGCAGCTTTGTCTTCATCCCTATGCATTAATTCACCTGTAGGGCCCATGCTGCCTCCTACGTACTCCTTTTCTCACTTAACCCTCAGCTGCCTTGCTAGGTGCTTACCCACTTTGTTACCCTGAGTGTAGGATAGATGTCGCAACTTGAGGAGAGTGAATTCCACCCTGTTATTGTAATTAGACTGTAATTTACCCCTTAGAGCCGTGAGTTGGAGCAATGTTTGTCTCGTGGGGTTAGCCTTATGAGCCTGTTCAGTGGAAGAAAGTTCAGATTACAAGACCTCACGCTCTTGACCCCGCTGCTTATTAAGTGCGGCATTAAGAGCTATGCATTGCCCGCGAAGAACCGCTTTCAAAGCATCCCAAGTGACATACTCCGAGGTATCCTCCAGGCGGTTAGACTCGAGGAACGCAGAGATAGCCGAATGCATTGCAGAACATGATTCCTTGTCTCGGGCTAGGGACGTGGGGAAGTACCATTTGGGAGCAGGAGGGCCATTCCCCCGCCATTGGAGACATACCGTGTACAAGCTGTGATCAGATACCGATAGTGGGAAGACCTTGGCATCCTGGAGTTCACCCTGCAGTGTCTGGCTGAAGAAGATGTAGTCCAGTCGGGAGTACGTACGGTGCACATGGGAATAAAACGTGTAGTCACGTGTCTGTGGGAAGAGCATGCGCCAAGAGTCGAGGAGACCCATGTCATGAATCTGTTGTTGTATGTCCCCTGAGAACGAGCTCGTGTCAGGGCGTTGTGGGTGTGTACTGTCGAATTCCTTGTGCCAGACCAAGTTAAAGTCTCCCATAAGGATCAATGACCCCTCTGCAAAATCCACCAATTTCCCCAAGAATGTGTGTAGGAAAGACATCTGGCCTGTATTGGGTGCATATAACGCTGCAAAAGTGCACAGCTTCCCCCTGAGTCGGCCCTTGACCATGATCCAACGTCCGTCCCTGTCACTGTGAACACCCAGAGGCTGAAAGTGAATAGATGCACGGAACAAAAGGGCCACCCCCTGTGCTTCGTAGAGGCTGAAGATCTGTAAATGAGTGGGAATTGTTTATGCTTAAGGCGTGCGTCATCTGCCCTGGCTAAGTGGGTCTCCTGAAGGGCTACTACATCAAGGTGGTGGTCTACGATATATTTCCAGACTTTCTGATGCTTCTGAGGGGAATTAAGCCCTTTGATTTTCCATATTCCAATGATAAGCGGCCCCATGGTGCCTGGTAAGTAAACCAACTGCTAAACATTATAGCTAGGGCCAATTGTACTCCCCCCCTATCCCGCCCCCTCTCAACAAAACACATCCCTAGTTTGAAGGGAATATCCCCAACCTGTTTCACATATATCACATGCCCATGTATTAAAAAGCCACCACCACAATCCCTCCTGCCCAACCCCATCCCCTCAAAAGAACTTGAACATAGAAAAGCAAAGAGAAAAAACAAACTAGGCTTGTGGTCTCACCACAGGGTCGAAATAAACCCCTTGAGACAATTAGGGGGACCTCATGTCCGAGGACCCGGTCCGCGCCTGCCCCAGAGAGGAGACATAACAGCAGCCTGAGTCGCGGCCCTCGGGGCCGGAGCCAACAGTGAAAGTACCTCAGGACAGATCCATCTTGCGGCCCCAGCGGGTAGCAGACGGCTGCATAGCATAGGACAGAAAGCAGTTACCAGTGTCAGGAGACATCTGCCATGTCAGATGACAGAGGGCCCCCCGCTTACCATCATCCGATAGTCCTACCCAGAAGGGAGTAGTCCAACTGCAGGTGGTGGCCTCTGGAGACAGGCCTCCGTGCCAAGGCAAGGGCCGCAGCGGGGCTGAAGGGAGCGAACTCCCCGGCTCACCCGGTAGATGCAAGCCCTCACCATCGAACCTTCAAAGTGTTCAAGGACAGTCACCAGGATGGCCAGAAGTAGGTAAGAGATGGTGCCAGCCACATTGTCCTCTGCATGAAATTATCTGCGAGACCTCCGTGACTAGACCGAAGGCACCGTTGCATATCCAGAGGGCTCTCCGTTCCTCCCCGACGGAGTAGTCTCTGTGCTGGACGGAATGCCAAGGAGCACCAGTCCCTAAAAGGGTCAGTGACGTGCCGACGTTGATTTTGGTACTCAAAGCTGAGGCCAAAGGGATACGTCCATCGGTACCTGATTTTGTCGGAGCGTAGTTTAGCCGTAATTGGCCTGAACAGTTGCCTTCGTGCCAGAGTCGCCAGGGCTACATCCTGGAAAATGTTGCATGAGAAGTTTTGGAAAGTGACCGTCTCTCAAGCTTGAGCAGCCTGAAGCACCGCTTCTTTGGTTTTATAAGAGTGGAATTTGTCCAGGATGCCTCTCGGTCTCCTCTTCTCTCCATGTGGCAGAGCTCCCACTCGGTGGACCCGATCCAGTTTGATCTTGAGAGTCTGCGGGGACATGATCTCCGAGAAGAGGCCACCACAAAAGCCTCCAGGTCCGGCCCCTCCGCACCTTCCTCCAGGTCCTGTATGCGGAGGTTCTCCCTCCGAGCCCTATTTTCCAAGTCCTCTGCCTTCAGCTGCGACTGATGAAGTTG
This sequence comes from Lissotriton helveticus, assembly GCF_964261635.1. Lineage (NCBI taxonomy): Eukaryota > Metazoa > Chordata > Amphibia > Caudata > Salamandridae > Lissotriton > Lissotriton helveticus. The sequence goes on along the minus strand of NC_136071.1, from coordinate 568,802,783 downwards.
CTCCTGAGGCGTGTTCATTTCTTCCCGGAGTTCGGTGGAGAGTTGTTCTTGTTCTTGCTGAAGCGACTCCAAATCAAGGACCCTAGTTCCGACCGAGTCCACATCTTGTTGTAGGGAGGAGAGGCGCTCTGTTAGATCGGTGCGCAGCTTGTCAATAGAGGATGTGATGTCGTGGCCGATATCTTTCCGAAGATCAGACTTGAAGTCTTTAAACATGGCCTGGAGTTCTGCTTTGGTGAGGGCCATTGCTGCGGCGTCTGCGTCACCCCTAAGTGCCACACGCTTCTCCGCGGACGCGAAGAAATCTAAGACTTTGCCCGGCATCTTGGTCGTCGTCTTCTTGGGCGGCATAGAGTGTCACCACAAGGAGATGTCGCTGTCCGTAGCACAGGGAGCCTTCACCAGGCGGGGAGCAAATCACTGCGATATCTAGCCGGTCAGACTCTTCACCGCACCGGGTCGGAGCTTGAAAGCGCCTGCGAAGACTTTCCGGGAGACTGTCAGTACGGAGGGTCCAGGATCGTGGTCATCTCTGTCCTAAAGGACCCGGGGACGCAAGCACTCTCGTGCGGGAGGTCCGCTGGGCGAGGTGTAGCAGCAGCCACGGGTGTAGGAAAAGGGCCCAGATCATAAGGCTGTCCGCAGTAATTGCTTCTTAAGGCTCCTTTGTTTGGGAGAATCTAGGACCTGTAACTGCAGTGAACCCGCTGGTAAGTTAAGAGTAAGGGTCCCCAGTTAACAGCAGAGAGGAGGAGACAGCCGAAGTTATTGAGATGGGGCCCCTTTCTGCATCAGGAGATCGAAGCGGCGGCAGATGACTCGTGCAGTCGCCCTCGTGGGAATCGAGGTGGCCGGCATTTTGAGGTGAGGCACTCCGGAGGATAGAAAGTGATCGCCGGGACAGCTGATAGCGGGGGGGGGCACCCAAATACCCCATATCATGCTCCTGCTTGCCTCTCAAAACGCAGCCTTAGGGGGCAGGTCAGCAGTGGTCTCTGCAAGGCACGAACCGGCACCGCCGCGGGAGACACAAAGAAGTTGCGCCGCCATCTTGGAAAGCGCTCCGTCTCCGAGTCTGAACCTCCAGAAAAGATGTTGAGGCAGGGGCAATCCAAGCCAAGCGTCGCCTTTAACTGATGACGCCCATCACCCCCCTCCTGAATTCGCCGCTTGGTGCAGGTGGGAGCGTTGCATATGCCTCAGTCACCTCCCACGACAGCGCGTGGACCAGGAGCCGAGACGGATCACGTCCAATCGGCCATCTTGCCCGGCCACACCCCACCTCAAGCCATTGTTAACGTGGTATCCCGGTCCCGGTAATTAAAGAGTCTTGCCACAATGGGGCATGGCGGGCTACCAGGAGGAGGATGTGCCCCAGGGATCAATGTGCACGTTCCACAAAGAGTTGAGCTGAGAAGGACTCAGATCCAAGAAGCTCTCAATAAAGTCCTCCATGTGGCATGTGTTCGTGCTTTCAGGAAGGCCCACCACTCGGATATTCTTACAGCAGCTGCGGGCTTCAAGATCTTGATTTTTTGCCACGATAACCTTCAGGAGTTTATCCATTTGCATCATTTGATGCTGCATCTGGGAGCTTGCATCTTCCGTGTCGGAAAAACGCTGTTCCTCCATTTTGAGCTGCTCATCGTGTTTGTCCACTTTCTGCACAAGAAATTCAAGGTGGCTATTCAGGGTCTCCATCTTGTCGGATAGGTCAGTGAGGCTATGCTGCATAGCTAATAGTAGCGTTTTGACCTCATCCACTGGGGCTGTCGGCATCTCCTGCGATTGTTCAGAGCCTGGTTGGCTATTGTTGTCTGCATTGGACCATGTAGCCACCTTTTTTTGGAAGTTAAAGATCAGTTTGGGCTGGCAGCCATCAGGCTTCCCAATTGTTTGGGCCAGGGGGCGGCCAGAAATAATGTGGCAGTAATGTAGGAGGATTAGACAATTCTTGGTGCGCCCAAGGATCCTCAGCAGGGGATTGTGTATGGACTGTGAAGCTCCGTGAGCAAGGTGGACAATATCTGAGCAGAAGGTGCAGTCTCAGTGAGGATTTAGGGAAGACCGCAGCAATAGCCTTCAATATGACCAGAGATGAGTTCTACCCCGCGACTGCAAGGGGGCCACAAGTTGTAGGGGTGTAATGCAGGATGTGGCAAAACGCTCAACAGGCGGCCAGTATAGGGATCCCACTGGTAGGCAGCAGGCACGCAGTAGCGTTGACTACCGGGGCAGGATTGCGCCCTGAAGCGCGAATGCCAGACGATGGAAAATATACAGCGCTTAACCCTTTGCATGTATTCGTCGGCCAACGGCCGTCGCGAGCACTACCTCCGTAGTGCTGCAAATGTCCGTTGGCCGATGCGGCCCCGCCAACTCCGCTAAACCGCCTCACCGTGGTGGAATTGCCCCCGCGGTTAAGCGGTTAACTCAGGCGGCGCAGCTAATGTAGGTTTAGGCTGCTATGGACATCTTGCGGACATGATAGACACTCCATTCTTGCAATATTGTCCAAAGTAGTGGTGGGGGATAGGGCCTACAGAGGTGCACTCGGACAGCACATGATCAATCCCACATGGGGACAACAGACAGAATAGTGCAGTGGCCGGGAGACCATGGGCGACCTCAGCTGCACTGGAAAATAGTAGGGATCCCCTTAGAGGGCCGCACGAGACCAGCGCAGGCAGAATCGGCAATGGCAGCAGCTTCGTGGCAGAAAAAGTCACTAGCATAGGGTAAGGAATTCAGCCATCACCACTAGCATTTAATGTCGCCCACTGTGGGTAATAACAAATTAAGCGGTATGAGCCAGAGTGCTAATGAGGCTCCCGGGGAGTGTTGAAGCGTGGCCAGCGGGAAGTCTAGATGCGGAGCAGGTCGTGGTGCACAATCTGGGGCTCTAGGATTAGTGCAGGGCAACAGGCACCTTACCGCATGTCTCCAGTGGCTCTGATGGATCTCCGCCTCACACCCTCCACACAGCAACAGCAGCAGGGCATTCAGGATGGCGGCCTGTCAGCAGGCATATGGCATCAGTGGTCACCGCCGTTCTTGATAATATGCCCCTGAGTCTTTCATCTTCCTTCCATATTTGAAACAGCAATCATCTCCTTACCCCATTTTCAGGCGGCAGGGATGTGGCTGTAAGGCATCAGGCCACGCCCAACCGACTACCTTGAAAGAAATCCCTTATTCTACCAATATCCAATGAAGTTTTTCCAAACATATTTTATTTGGGTTCTCTAGGGGATTTTGGATCCTGTTATATTTCTACAATGCATTTATTATTTTTATTAGTAAAACAATATACAAGGCAGTTTAAATATACAGCCTTGTCTCATCGACTAAGCTTCTTTTATCATGGTTATGTGAGGAAATCTAACTACATTTGCAATGTTCTCCCTAATTTCTTTCTCTCTGAGACTGGTATATTGATATTTGCAGTGGCTGAAGCTTGCTAGTTAAGCCCAACCTCATAAGTTTTGATTAAACCGCAGATGTTTCAACTTCCAAACCATCACTATGTTACACCAGCTGTCTGTTCAGATTATCTGTATTGCAGGATACTGTATTCATATGGGAAGAAAGAGTGCTAAATATATTGTTACACCTGCTTATAAATCATAACATATGATTTTAGATTGCATGACTTCCTAGCACCCTCTGCTACTTGACATATCTCCTGTTATCTAAAAAGTGATATTAAATATAATTCAAAACATTTGATTAGAGAATGCTATTGAATCCAAATTTGCAGTTTGCAGGAAAACTGGACTGCAAACATCAATGATCTTGCAATTTCCCTTGTTGTAGTTTAAAGATATGATGTCTATTTTGCCTGAGCTCAGCTGAAGTTCATTGTCAATTCATACTCCAGGAATTATACTTGCTTCACACCTTCTGATTTTTCAATGAAATTACCACACCATCTTCAGGATGAATTGGAGGAAACTTTTGTGAATTCCAAGTTTGATATATGTGACTGAAAATATCCTGCTGTACCTTTAACAGTCTTAGCTACATCTCTACAAGTGTGTTTGAGGAAAATAGGTAAACCTTTTTTGATGAAAAATGGGTCACTCTTGAACACATATGTAATAGTGCCTTTCAGGCAAAAAGAGAAACCCTGGACAACAAAGGTGCGCTCTTGGAGACAGAAGCTGATAGCTGTGTTCTATGTTGAAGCACTAGCTGAAATTGTTGCTGATCATACTTAGGGCAATCTTTATTGCTGATTATAATCTGAGCAACTTTCACTGAAAAACAACTGAGAGAGGTGGTCACTCAAGATAATGAAAGAATGGTAGCCAGTTTGAAAACATGCCTAAGTAAGCCACATCTGGCTTGCATGCCTTTGCTAGGCAATCAAGATTTTTTCTTAGGAGGAGTTTAGGATCACTTTAGATAAACAATTTACCTGGGTGGGAGTGTTTTTCCTGTATTCAGAATTAAGCAGCTTGCTCCTGTGGAATCTAATTCACCCAGATGATCTTCGTTTCTCAAGAGGTTGTCATGTGTAAGTAAATAAAAGCTGCATGTATGCAACACAATAAAATTTATAAACAAACTACAAATGTGATATAACTCAAACAGTATAAAGATGATCTTTTCAGACTCCTTAAGTAATAGGGCTTAGGAAATTGCAATCCCTCAAGGCTTGTAAAGTAATAAGTCACAGGAAACAACACTGAATTGTGAACACTACACTTGAACGTATTCATAAGAGGGCTTGTTGAGGTATCCGCTGTGAGGATGTCTGTTGTGAAAAGTAGGAATCTTCACACAGATTAATGTATTTCCTCCTTTTATTCAGCTTGTCACGTCCATGACTTATGGTTTGTCTAAATTTGTCCGTCACCCCACCTTTCCTTGGTTTCTTAATCTTCACCCAATCCCCAATACTAACTCTTGTATTCTTCACAGTCATTCACTTATCAAAATATTCCTTTCGCTTTCATAGAATTTCTTTTTCTCTCTCCATTCTCATCTTCTTACTCCCAAGCACCTGTTTAGTTCCAAGCAATTTAATGTTTTTCATCCATGCAGGACCCACCATGTCCAACCCACAATATCCAGAGCTACCTCAACCTAAGGGCCCTGTATGGTTTCTCCAATCACCATAGATTGTATTCTACATTTTAAAATTGTATCACTTTTACCACACTCAATACAATCACATATCACACTTTCAATCAAAAGATCTGTGCCCGGCCACCAGTAATTTACCCTTACCCTTTCCTTAGTTTTAGGTATACCTGGATGGCTTTCATGGGCACTATCAACCAGTAACAACACTAACCCCAGCGGTTAACCGGAGGAGGGAACTAGAAGCACAGGGCGCTAGGAGCAGGCCAGCCTCCAACACAGAATGTTCAACACAAGTGGGGCCGCTCCCAGAAAAGTGACCAAAGGTGCTCAAGAATAAATTGTGAGTGTGGACATCTCACAAAAAGTGAAGGACTGGCCTCACACACCACCTGGTGACATGCTTCATCATCAGGAGTCCTTGCCCTCTAAAAACTCGGTTTGATAGAGGGAGGGCATACACCTGATGACAGGGATGCACTCCTAAATTAAGTGGGGGCCCGTGAAGAGTGAGTGAAGTTTAGAAACCATTACAGTTTCCAAATTAATTTTAATAAGGTAGGCAGCTGTATGGTATTAAAAAAGTGGACGGTGATATGGGAAATGTATTATCCCCTCACTGTAGTGAATAGGGTCAACATGTTTCTGCCCGATGTCCCTAAGGGGGACAAGGCATTCATCAGGACTGGTATCACGCGGACTATGTTCTTACAAACTTCGTGGTGAGACGGTACCACTGGGTGTGGTGACCTTTGTCACTCTCCACATCAGAGGGTACACCATAAGACTGTAAGAAAAAAGGAAATGTACAAGAGAACCATCAGTAGTATGCTCGGTCACTTAAGTAAACTTATTCAGGACCACAATCACAAGAATTAGCGTGAGTGGCCATATGTGTGTAACAAGAGACAATCATCGGTGCACACACGATAAAATGAGAGATGTAATCTCTCACACCTTACCCAGGAGCCTCAACCTACGTGCTCCATGGGAGGAGGAATAGATGGATGTACTGTTCTCCTATCTAGTGTCTCCATTATACGAACCCCTAACAACTAATTGAATATCTGCCTAAACAAATTGAATCTTGAAAAATCCTTTCTATGGTTTCTCTATGGTAGAGCATGACAATGCCCTTTCACAAAAATCAGAGGAACCCCCAACAACCAATGTAATATCTGCCTAAGCAAATTGAATCCGGATTAATCTGTTCCATGGTTTCTCTATTGTAGAGCTTCTTCGTGTACATCTCTTAGTCAGAAAGGATCATTCATGAGAGTAGAGCTCCCCACAAACTGGTTCCCAATTTCCTGCCTCCATAAGATGAACCTCCTAAACCAGTTTAAAGCCTCCATACTGATTGAATTCTGAGACACCCTTACTACGGTCCCGCTATTACAGACGTGACAATGCTATCTCGTAAAGCCTCTTAGCCAGAAAGGACCACACATATCAAGAAATAGAGAGATTCATATTACCTTTTTCACTATACCACTACCATCTGGCACAACTAGGTTGATGCGCTCTCTAGAAACCACTAGTCGCCCCTATAATATTAGTATATTTATATACTGTTATTATTATTGGTTTATAAAATCAGCACGTCTTCATGGTTCGACCGGGCAATCGAGCTTGATTATCAAATGCTTGTTGGTACTGTGAAACTGTGCAGGTTGCTATTTGGGGATCTTTTGATGTTTATTTTAACAACAGAGTACCCCTTCCGGTCTCTGGCTTCTCCATCTACAAATCGATGCAAGGATCAGGCATGCCTGATACTTGTTGGCGGACCTAACACATGATCAGGAATGACGCCCGCCTCTGGAGTCTTCGTAGCTCCTGATTCCACCACTGACTGTGCCCACAGTCAGGCGCCTGCCTGTTCACCAGTGCTTGTTCACTCAGAGGCACAGGATCTCGGCAAGGGAGTAATATGACACAGAGCATTTTGCTGCGAGCAGGCCAGGCAAACAGGCATATCTTCTCTATGGCGCATTCAGGGACACCGGATCCCACGGACATGCAGGCAATCAACAACAATCACTGCATTTTTCCCGCCGCTTATTCAATTTAGAGCACTATTTAAACCTTGCCCTCTCCCAGCTCAGTTATCATCGAGGAGGACAGAAGGACACAGCTATGTGCTATGGCGGAAAGCGCACCTTAATGCAGTAAGGGAGTGTATGGACTGTGTGGTGTAATTGCAGTTGCGCATGCAAAAACAAGCAGACCTTGTACATGTACCTTTGTTTTTAACCTTCCAGAGTCTGACTAAAGGGGCCTTCCCTCCAGTGGTACCTTCTCACCACGAAGTTGGTAAGAATGGAGCCTGCTTGATACAAGTCCTGATGAATGCCGCCTACCCCCTACGGATACCGGGCAGAAACCTGTTGACCCTATTCACTACGGTGAGGGGATGATACATTTCCCCTCGTCACCGTCCACTTTTTTAATACCATGCAGCCGCCTACCTTCTTAAAATTAATTTGGCAACTGTAATGGTTTTTAAACTTTACTCACTCTTCACGGGCCCCCACTTAGTTCAGAAGTGCATCCCTGTCGTCAGGTGTATGCCCGCCCTCTATCAAACCGAGTTATAAGAGGGCGAGGACTGCCAATGATGAAGCATTACACCAGGTGGTGTGTGAGGCCAGTCCTTCACTTTTTGTGACATGTCCACACTCACAATTTATTCTTGAGCACCTTTGGTCACTCTCCTGGGAACGGCCCCACTTGTGTTGAACACTATCAACCAGTCTCATCCTCACCTTACTAGTTGGGACCTCCACCCCCTCTCATTATCAAACCATCTTCCAGTGAAAGCTCATCTCTCACTTGCAAAAATACCTTTACTTCTCCACACACCTTATCTACTTCAAATCATGCCTCCTTGGGGGGAGGAGCCAAGCTCGCGTCCGAGATGGCCGCGTTTTAGCTCGGCTCCGATCACTCTCCTGTCTGCAACAAATATCCTGTACTTTATCCTGCCCCGGGAAGTATTCCACGATGTGCAGTGGAACGACGATAACTCACAGGCACTTACCGTTTGCTCCGGTGATTCCTGGGTGCCACGGATCCTGAGTTACGCCCCTGTCTGCTTCGGGGCCTCCGGAGCGGCCGGGCCTGGCACTCCTTGACGGCGCCCGGGCTGGACGGGGCGCGGTGGCCGGCCCTTGGTGGTGGTGTGGAGTCGGTCGGAGGGGCCGATGTGCTAATAGACCGATTGCGGCCTCCCGGGCCTGGTCCGGCGGTCCTACGGCCTGGTGTTGGGGAGCTGACTTTCATGGACGGGGTTAACCGTACATCTGGCTCGTCTCCCCTTTGTTCTCCGGCCCGGCCATTTTGAGTTCCTCCGCCCGGACTCAGAGAACGCTGCCGGCGGCGTGTGGGGTGCCGGCGCATCGCCTTCTTCTGGTGGCTCCCCTTCCTGCCCTGGTGGCACCTCCGCTGGTGGTTGCCGGTGTCCTGTTTTGCCCCGCTGATATCCGGGCGGGGGTCGGCATTCTCAGCGGCCCCGCCGGGCTTCTAAGGTGGCGGCCGGCCCCATGACTCTCGGCCTTGCGGGGACCGGCGATGCGGGTCCGCCGCGCGGCACGTTTGCTGAATAATGTAAAGGTGAGCCTACGCTTCGCGACATCCTCGCCGCCCTGCGCTCCTGGGGGGCACCCATGACCGCACCGACCGCTATCCTGGAGGGGGATCCCTTTGTTGGGCCTGCCGGACCCCCCTCGGTTTGTGCGGCTTCATCTCTGTTGTGTGCTGCTGGAACTTTCCTTGGGGTCGTGGACCTGGAGGCTGCTGTTGGTGTGGATGTACGGGGGTCCGCTGCCCTTCTTCGTCCTGTGCCTCCTTCTGCTCCGGAGGTTCCCCGGCTGGATCCCGTCTGGACCGATCTCGATGGGTCTCCTTTTCCTCTTTTGCCTCACATGGCCGTACGAAGATCCTGTGACGGTGCCGCTGGACCGGCTTTCTCCGTATTCTCATCGGAACTTTGCCTGCTTTGCCTGAAGTGGTTACTGTACTTTCTGGATCATCCGGGTGACGATCGCTACAACTTGAGTGTATTTTTGATTTGACTCCCTGTTATTCACCTCCTGTTTTATGTGATCTGGTTCCAGGTGCCCTGGACGATTACAGTTTGCGAAAAACGAGGACAGGGTTGAGCTGATCTTGCCTCTGTGGACTGCTATTTTGTGGTATGGTTGGGTGATCCGTTCATAATTGTATGATTATGTTTGATACGTCTTTACGTTCCTGGAGCTTATCCGTGTGTTTCTTATCTTCCCGTGGGCTCAAAGTATTTTCGGGCGGGGGGGTGGGAGCTGAAGGGGTTTTGATTATGTGGCTCCTCTCCCGCTGTTTTTCCCTGTTTTCCCTTCCCCCCCTTTTTAATCTACGTGATTCTTTCTTTCTTATATTTCTCTATATTTCGGGTTCTAATTAGGGCGACAGGCACGCTGCTGGGGGGTAGGCCATAGCCTTCTGCAGGGGTGCAGGGTGGGCTGTGCGGGGTGGTGGGGGGGTCTGTTTATGGTATCTTTCCCTGTTCCTCTTTTTGGTTCTATGGCTCTTATGTATCCCCTACTTTCGTGGCGCGGTGTCGGCACGTAGCCCCCCTGGGTGTTTGTGCTGGCATGGCCCTTTTGGTATGTCTGCTGTCACGGTTTACTACGCATTCATATCTCCTGTTGCCACTAGTTCCATGTGCCGAATTAGTATTGGGTGCTTTGTTAGCCGTGGGGGGCGTGCACTGACGCTGCGCCCTCACTTTTCCCCTCCCCTTTTTTGATGTCCTCTTCCTCCCCTTTTTTTTCCCTTTCCCCACCCCATTTTCTTTTCCTCCCTTGGGTTGTTGTAACGGAGGGCTTTTAGTTTTGTAAGCGTATTTTTCGCTGTTTTATTATTATGTGCCCTGGTAGTGGTGGGTGGGTGCTAAGCAGCGATTGTGATTGTTCTTGATGTGGGACTCACATTCGGCCTTTGCCAAAATTTACTGTTCTGTTGGTCTTTTCCTGTATTCGAGACTTCGGCTTGCTCACGGCCCACCACGGCCCTCTGGACTTTACAGATTGTCATTATCCTGTGACACCCTTTTCTATTATAAAATTAACCTACTTTTATCCTGTCCGTGTGTCCGTGATGGCGACTCGAAGACTTGTTGCCTTTGCCTTTCATATGAGCGATTTAGAAATCCTGTTGTCTCTCCTGTATTGCCTCGTATGTCTCTTTATTGTGGTGGCCGGCCCGGTGGGTTGTAGGCCCGTATTTGTGCGCGCCTTCTGTACAATAAAGGTTTTAAAAAAAAAAAAAAAAAAATCATGCCTCCTTCAACCTGCATATTACCTCCTGTAACTGTGCGTCATTCTCCTTTTCCTTTCCCACTTATCCTCTTGAATGATGCCAACTGATATCATGTAGACCATGACACTCTCATCACCAAATTAATTCTACAAAACCTCATTCTCCTTACCCCTTTGTCTCATCCACATAAAACCTAGAGCAACAATCTGCAATGATATTCATAACACATCAGGTACATATGAAACAGCAAAATCAAATGCTTGCAGGGCCACCACCCACCTTTGAATCCTACTGGCAATGGCATCAATTAACTTTTTACTAAACACTCATTTAAAAACTTATGATCTGTTTTTACCTCAAAAGGGCTGCCCCACAAAAAAATCTTTCCATGCTTATGGCCCAATAGACAGCCAGAGCCTCCACTATATGACTCTATATTTGCTCTCAGCTCCATGCAATGCTCTAGACATAAATAATATCATGATCACTTTTCCAGCAGACACCTGCTCAAACACATCCCCCAACCCTTTTGTGCTGTCATCTGTTCTCCAGATTGTCTTCGCACCTGGCTCAAAGCTGCACAAGTTTGATGCTTTGCACAAATTACACATCACTTTATCAGATTCCTTCTCACACTTCTTCTACGAAGTGAACTCCCCACCGTTTTTTAAACAGTTCTCTCATGCCACTACACCCTTCAGGAAAGCCAGGGAGACATTTGATATAATACTTTGCAGTCCCATAAAACTTCACTATCTCATCCTTGAAAGTGGTTCTTGACTTATCTTTGGTGGCATTCACCAAATCCTCCTTGGTCCGAATTCCATCAGCTGTAATTAGGTGTCCAAGATACTCTATCTCTGTCACTCCAAATTTGCATGTCTCATGGTTTAGAGTCAGCCCACTCTCACTCAGTCTCTTCAGCACCTCACATACCCTGATATAATGCTCCTCCTGAGTGTTTTCATACACCAACACATCATCCAGGAATATCTTCACACCATCAACACCCTCCAGCAAATGCTCCCTAGCCCTCTCTAAAACTACAGAGGAAGTAATTAAACTAAAGGGCATTCGTACATATGTGTAAGTCCCAAAGGGTGTGATGAACTAGGTTAGCTCTTGTAACTGTGGTTGTAATGATATCTGACGGTACTCCAAGGTCAGGTCTCATGAAGTGAAGAATTTTGCACCACCCAGACAACATAACATTTCCATGATATTAGGTAATGGATAGCAATCTGTTACCGTGGCCTTATTCAACTCCCTCACGTCCACAGAAAGTCTAGCTCCCCATTCGTCTTCCAAGACATCACCTCTGGCAGCCCCCATTCAGTTGCATACACCTCTCGAATCACTCCACATTCCTACACTTGTCCAATGCCCTCCTCATTGCATCCATAACCATTACAGGCACACGTTTTAACTTTCCCACCCTAGGAATAACACCAGACCTTTATGTAGTGAACATAATTCTTCAGATGTCCCAACTCCTTTCGAATGACATCAGGGAATTGTGTCTCATAATTAGTTGCTTTTCTCACAACATTAACCTTTGATACCATAACATTTTTCTTTGCACCCCAACAATCTTTTAGTTTCACTGAAGCTGTTTCTTTCGGGTCCAGGAAAATTGATAAGTCTTTCTAATTAAATAATCTCCCTTAAAAGACACATATATTTTAGCTGGAACCATTCTGTCACAAAGCTTTATAGTGCCCCAAAAGTAACCCATCAACTTGATAGGCTGTCCTTGATGGGCCTAATTTCAAGCTCCACCAAGACCACTGAAACTTTCAATTTCTCTTCAAAAAACTTCCTGGGTATCAATCTTATTTTTGCACCAGAATCGAACAGCACTCTTACTGAAGAACCATTGGGCAGCACCATCTCAAATGGCCCTTCACTCTCTCCATTTCTTATTTGTAAAACAATTGCGTCCCATTCAGGATCAGAATCATATATCACCTTCTCACTTTTTTCATATTTTTAACAAATCTACAACACAACAGGAAAAGACGTGACCTTTCCTCCCACATGTTTTGCACCAGCCATCCACCAGGACACTCCTTAAAATTTGCTACATGTCCCATATTTCCATACCTTAGTAATCCACTCTTCTTGCCCACCAGCAGGACTCGGAATGCCCTTAGATTTGATCACTTGCACTGATTCTCACTTTTCATAATTAGACTTCTGGTTGCCTATAAATTCTACACATGCTTGCCAATGCGCACATGTTTTTGCCGTTGTTAACACTTCAATAATTGTTGGGTTATCTTTCAGTCACAATCCTTCCCTTGCCTTGTCGAGTACCCATCGTAACTTGAATTGGTCATGCAACACTTCATCAGCTACCGCACCAAAGTTGCATGTGGAAGTCAAATTCCTCAATGCTGTAATATAGCCCTCAACTGACTCCCCCACATGCTGCATCCTTCTTCCAAAGTGATACGACTCCAAAATGGTGCTCATCTTCGGCAAATAGTGTAAATAAAGTGTTTTAAGGCAAGTTCATACTCATTGAGCATATTACCATCATCTAAGTAAAATTCAGGCAAATGCCCAAACACCTCCTGCCCCTCTAGATCAAGGCAATGGTTAAGTAAAGCCATTTTTCTCTCTGCCCCCAGAGATGTACCATACACCCTGGCATAATGCATAAAAACCTTCTTCCATCTCCCCATGGTACTGCAAACTTTCCCGGAGAGGAAAGAAAGAAAGGAGGTGCAGTTGTTACCTTCTGCATATTAATAACAGTAGTGTAGAGCAAATCAAACAACACGCTTCTATATTATCCACCCACATGCATGCACACTTGTACTCACACACACACTCTTAGTCCCAATCGCCAGTACCCGACTAGATGCTCGAGTTTCCAAGTCTTGGGTCCCAATATGTGAAAAAATGTCCACTTAATCTCAATCATCAGTACCTGTTAAAATACTCCAGGTGTCACAACATTTCTTTTTAAACACAAAGGGGCCCATTACGATGTCGGGTGGATCGAAACCGCCATGGTGGCGGTGGCGATCTGCCCAAAATCCATGCCTGCCCGCCCGCCACCCATTTCCCCCCGCCATATTACTATGGCGGGGACGGACGGACCGCGGTGGACGGAACCACCGTCCGCCGCTTTTCCACCCCGGCCGGATTTATATGGTGGCGATGTATATCAGACACCGCCAGCCATATTAGGATAGGCTTAGAACAATGCCCGGTATGGAAAGGCATGCAGTCTTCACGTAGGGGCCCCCGGTGGGCCCCCGAAGTCAAGGTGAAGTGGGGGGTGCACATGGGGGTACCTGTGGTACCCCCTAGCATTTACATACACAATGCGGCAGGCACCGCGAGGTGCCTGCCGCTTTGTGTATGCAAATGCATACATTAATTTTTAGCATTGTGGCAGGCGGTGCTGAGAGCACCGCCCGCCACAATGTTAAAAATGCAGGATGCGCCCGCCACTGTGGCGGGCGCATCCTAATACCCCCTACGAGACCCCCGCCCTTATGGCGGGTGGTCCCGAATTCCGATAGGATGGCGGGCGGACTAAGTCCGCCCGTCATCCTAATGACCTCCAAACTGTTCCAATTCCCCAGGTCAATCCTTATAATAATAATAACAATAAAAGAAGCTTGTAAAGCGCCTGGTTACACTAGAAACAGTGTGTCCCCGCGCTGTGTAGATTCACTGACCCAGCTCATACCCCTTGCAAATAGAAGTAGCGTTAGGATCCGTCGGGCCCTCCTCTCCATTTAGGGGAAAAGGTGGGTTTTAAGTTACATCCTGAATCTCCTCTCTGATGGCTCCATCCGGAGTTCCAGAGGAAGTTCCGATTGCTCCTATTACAAAGGAATTGTATATCATTTCGACCTTTTGGACAAAAAAGTTCGCAATCGCCTCACATGTTTCTCTCGAATGGGTTTCTGGAGCTGAGGTCCTTTCCAGAGATGTTAGCTCCTTATATATGCCAAAGAGCTCCTTAGTCGAGTTCTCTGCTGTTATAATTCTATTATTCAGAAAATCTCTCTTGGTCTTCCAGAGTAAACGATGATATTCTTTAATACCATTTGTGTATTCCCATTTGGCTGTTTCCTCATAGTTTTTCTGCCAGGAACGTTCTAAGCCTTTACACAGGGATTTTTCCGTTTTTAGGTCAGCGTTAAACCATATCGCCGACTTAGAATTCCTAAGCGGGGCCTTGGTTGTCCATGGAGCTGTTATGTCAAGAGCTCTTGTCAGCCAGCTCTCATAATCCTCCCAAGCCTTATCCAAATGGTCTCGCAATGCAGGACTACTAGTTCTCAAAATAAGTTCTAAATCAACTTGCTTAAGTTTTCCCCATTGTCTGCACTTATCTGACCTATGCTTAATTAGAGGGGGCTTTTTGGTCAGGCCGGATATCGTGAATTGAACAAGGTAGGGGTCTGACCATGTTACCAGGCAGGGGTGATAAACCTCTATCCCCTCCCAGTTTGCAAAGATAGGGTCTAGGAGGTGGCCTGCCTGGTGTGTCGGCTGCCGTGATTGCAGTTTAAGCTTAAGTAAATCTAGGGAGGTGAGTACACCGAGGACTTCCCTATTATCTTCCTCCTCAAAATGTAGGTTGATATCTCCTAAGATGAGGAGCCTGCTATATCGCAGCGCTGGCTGTGTGATCGTCTCCATCAGGCTCCCCACAAATTCTGAGGGCGCCCCTGGTGGGCGGTATATCAAGTAGCCGTTTATGGTCGCACTCGCCCCCCATTTGATTGAGAAGGAGCCTGCTTCGCAGTCTTTAATACTCACTGCTTCTAAGGTGCATTTAAGTTCTAGTTTGTGCATCATCGCAATTCCACCACCTCGCTGCCTACCGCGGTCCCGCTTAATCATTCCATAATCGGTTGGAAGTGCTTCCAGAATGTCGGGTGCAGACTCTCCATCTAACCAGGTCTCCGTGAGGAAGTGTACCTCAGGTTGATGGTCTGTAAGGAGATCATATATTTCTAAGTTATGCTTCCTTAGGGAGCGGCAGTTGATCTGGATCATTTTCATGGACTCCCTCTTGATCTTTTGATCTTCCTCCCCCCAGGGGTCATAATGACAGACCTTGCAGTACTGGGGCTGCCTATCAGCCTGCATGGCATGTAGGCAGGCTGTGACTGCCGGAGGGCGCATTTGGACCAGGCGTTCTTTAGAATATACAATTCTCCCGTGGCATTCAAAAGATGTTTGAGCAGGGGTTCGTGCCCCTGCCCCCGTCCGGCCGCGGACGGGTGCAGACGGGCTTGCCTTTGGCGCACCGCTGGCGCGCCAGCTGTGCGCGCCCGCTGCGCGGCCGCTGTCCTGGCTGCATTAAATGGGGGTAGGACGACGAACGACTGGAACGCTACCCCTCTTTCCAGGCAAGCCGGAAGTGTAGGTATCCTCAACCCTCCGCAACAAACGCCCACAATGGGCACGGTGGAACAGGGCGGAAGAAGTATAAGGTTTACAGCAATGCAATGCAGGTAGGCAATTTTAAAAACAGAGTAAAACTATTTTTACTGATGGGCAAAGTGCGATAAATTAAAATGCAATTGCAGGAAGCCCAGCGCTCCCGGACTACCTCTCAGAGCATCGTAGTGCGAGCAGATATTACACAGTGCTCCTGTCTGTCACTGCCACTGACAGACTGGTCTACACGTAAGTGCCGCAGTCTTCCCCACCTAAAGTAGGGGCAGGACGACGAACAACTGGAACGCTACCCCTCTTTCCAGGCAAGCCGGAAGTGTAGGTATCCTCAACCCTCCGCTACAAACGCCCACAATGGGCGCGGCGGAACAGGGCGGGAGAAGTATAAGGTTTACAACAATGCAATGCAGGTAGGCAATTTTGAAAACAGAGTAAAACAATTTTTACTGATGGGCAAAGTCCGATAAATTAAAATGCAATTGCAGGAAGCCCAGCGCTCCCGGACTACCTCTCAGAGCGTCGTAGTGCGAGCAGATATTACACAGTGCTCCTGTCTGTCACTGCCACTGACAGACTGGTCTACACCTTATAAGATGCCACTGTGCACCACATCGAAGAACTAATCTTCTGTAAAAAACTGTCAGTATCGCTGCAATATTAAAGTGCTTCACTGAAGAACCACCATCTTAATTACTTCCTTTGCATTGCCAGTGATGTGCAGCAGGCCCGGTTCTAGAGGGTGGGCCGGGTGGGCCAGGCCCACCCAAACATGAGCCTGGCCCACCCAAACAGGAGCCTTGGCCCTCACAGTGAGGCCTTGAAGGCAGGCGAGCAACGGCATTTGGATCAAAGGGCTGTCTGTGTGTGTGTGCGCCGGGCTGAGACAGCTTCCCTGGCGAGCACACACACAGACAGTTCTTGAGATTATCGCAGCCGCACCCGAGTACTTTACAGGTCTTTAAAAGACCATTGATATGTTAACAAGGCTTTGTTTATTTTCTCACCCCTTCATCTCCACTGGCGAAAGGACAACGGTCACCTTTGCCTACTGTTCTGCTGTGTAGATATTTCATTTTCTAAGCGTGCAGGAGAAAAGTTTATTTATTCCTATTCACCTTCCCTGACCCCTGCAGCTGCTTATCAGATCAGTCTGTGACACAAAGTTTGTTTTATGGAGTAGGTAAGAGAATGTGTTACTATATATTTTTCTTTTTTAAATCTGCACAGGCCCAGCAGGACTCATACTTCGTGGCACAGTACCTACACTTTATTAGATGCCTTCATATTTTTTACAGTGGTTATTTTTTAGCTGTTTGCTTTTATGTTTTTTACTTTAATTATTTTAATTCATTGTACAGTTAATAAATAAAGTCAGTGTGTGCTTAATTTGAACAGTTTTTATCATTATCATGGCTGACGCAGGACAACAATAAGACAATAGAAAATGCCCAGTTAACCCTGGTGATTAATGATCCTGCTGGAGAGCAATCAATTGTCTGTTAGTCGTTTTTAAATGCAGATGAACTGTACTTTATGTGGAAGCTCAGTGGGTTACTGCCTTTTTCACAGAGATCCTTGTGTTACTTGCTGTTCAGAAGTTACAACCCTCACATAAAACAGTGACCAATGAACTGTCACCAAAGAGCTGCATATAAACATGAACGGTAGAGTTAGAACTTTGCTTTTTTTGTTTTGTGATATAGTTAGAACTTCCTCAGTCTTTCATTATTCTAATGTTGCTAAAATGAGTATTTTTGGGCAGATATACATTTTTATTAGTCAAGCTGACCCTCATGGAATACTCTTTAAATCCTACAGTTGTGCTTTCCCAGACCAAACCCTCTTAAAATATACTGCCCACCAGTATGGATGACGTGATTCCTGCACCTTGTAATCCTCAATGGCTTATGTAACATTCCCTGCAGACTGATTTACATACCTGCATGATTGATTGTCTCTGTATAATGTGTGCGTGATGTAAAGTACTGTGACACCCTACACTGATATGAGTAGCGCTATACAACAAATGAAATGCATTTGAGGGAGGGGCTACGGAGAGATGAGTGGCGCTGTAGGAGGGTGGTAGTGAAGGAGTCTGAGGAGGAGGTCATGAGGGGGAGGGGCTACGGAGAGATGAGGGGCACTGGAGGAGGGTGGTAGTGAAGGAGTCTGAGGAGGAGGTCATGAGGGGGAGGGGCTATGGAGAGATGAGGGGCACTGGAGGAGGGTGGTAGTGAAGGAGTCTAAGGAGGAGGTCATGAGGGGAGGGGCTACAGAGAGATGAGGGGCACTGGAGGAGGGTGGTAGTGAAGGAGTCTGAGGAGGAGGTCATGAGGGGGAGGGGCTATGGAGAGATGAGGGGCACTGGAGGAGGGTGGTAGTGAAGGAGTCTGAGGAGGAGGTCATGAGGGGGAGGGGCTACGGAGAGATTAGGGGCTTTGTTAGAGGGTGGCAGTGAGGGAGTTTGAGAAGGAGGTCAATGGGGGGGCTACGGAGAGATGAGGGGCACTGTTGGAAGGTGGTTGTAAAGGTATTTACGGAGAAAGAGGTAATTGATGTGGCACCAAAAAAGACTTTTGCATCAGCGCTGAAGCCAGCCCTGTCATGGCCTTTCTGTTGTTGTTTATTTATTTAGCAGTCGGGACATAAGGGCTACTGTGGAACATACTTAAAAGTGCGTACTAATTATATTTACTGCTACATTCAATATTTTAAGTTTAAAGGTGATTTTACTAGTGTTTTTACCCGGAAAAATGAAAGTGGAGCCCAATGGTGCCTGATATGGGGCTGGGGCCCAAGATTAGCTGTGAGATAAGGTTCACTGTAGAGGAGTAGTGGATAATCAAACCTGTAAGGGAGTGCATGGCAGAGTCCGGGGTCAGGTTGAGGTAGTAATGAAGAGGGATTCTCCATGAAGGCTCGCACGGAGGGAGCCCGAGAAGTGTCACTTGCCTGATACTCCCACCTTAGAAACCTCCTATTCCCATCAAAGGAACATTACATGGAAAAAACACTTTTTGAGAGTGATCATATTTAGAAAGAGATTTGGAAAAGAGTGCGTCTTACTGGGCCTTGTAAGACTAAGAAGTGATAAAGGCGGGCTCTGAAGCAGGCCTGCCCAGACATATATGCCACAAATCGAGCCCGCAGTGGCCCACCCAAATGCACCCTTGGCCCACCCAAATATAAATTCCTGGAGCCGGGCCTGATGTGCAGAGACCAAATAAAGATGGCCACCAACTCGGCATGCACCCAGATATCACCTAATAGCTTCCGTAGTGCTGCACTGATGCCCTTATTGGGTTAAAATGAAAAACTCCAAACCACGGAGCACATGAGCTGATCCATGCGGTGAGGCATGTGCTGTAATGCAAGCTGCATTCCAGATTCACGGGGCGAGCCATGCACACACGCCGCCAATGTGCATGCCAACGTGCTTGATGCACTCGATATGAAGAAGTTGTGTGCAAGCCGTGCAAACGAGCAGTGAATGTGCATGCCTAAGTGCCGGTTCAGCCTCAAATGATGGGTTTACATTGGAGACACCAATGCGCCTGCCAAAACGCTTATCTACTCCAAACAAAATATGATTTTAGTGCGCCGCACTCACCCGCACCATTGTGCTGTTGAATATAAAGCAAGAAAAAGCAGGGATAACATTTCCGTCATTCTCTAATGTTTGGAATTTCAATAAAATTAAGATATGTTGGGGTCGGACGCGTAGGTCGTTACTGCCAGTCATTGAACAGTAGGAATCGTCACACAGAATAATTTATGTACTCTTTTTATTCAGGTTGTCAAGTCCAGTACATAGACCCCATCCATCAGCGGTCAGGGCCACTCCAGCTCCCAGCTCCAACTACTACTCATTTCATACCATTACATGTGCATCCGGAGTATTCAACACCTTAATAATCCAGAACCCAATACAGTAAACCACATAACACCTAGTACAGCATACATCTCTTAATTTACAGCAGAAAGAGAAAGAAAGCGAATTCATCTTTGACCGAGTAACACAAAAGGTTAATTAACTTGGCATATTTGATTGTGTAGTAAATTGAATAAGGACAAAGGATTAATTGAACCTTAAATTTTATTGGAGAAAGTAACCAGATAAACAATTATTGACACAAGTGCCAATCTGGGGCATTGAATGGAGATATTCTCAGGTACAGTGCGAGTAAAAGGTCAATGTTTGCTATTATTATATGCTGGCTAGGAGGCAGAAAAGTGTTGCCTTATATTTGTGTGCAAAGTTTGGGCAGACCCATTCAAAATTATTTACATTTTGGTAGTATCTGGAACAATAAAAGTGAGATGAATTTGCAGGACCTTTGTCTCATTCCCCATGGCCTTTTACCTTGCTGGCGTCTTTTGAAAGTTGTAGATGGGGAGAGAAAGTCTAGCACTGCTGCCATTGGACCAGCTTTTAAGAATCAGATTTATGACCGTGAGTAACTGTGACACCTTATTTATTTGGGTGAGAGATTATGCAGGCTCAGCATAGCCAGGCCCTGCTGATGGGATATGATTGCAGGCTGCAGCTTGACTCAGTGTGAGAGATAACAAGGATCCCCTGATACCTTTAAGTTTCCTGGGTCAGGGCAGAATATCAAGTGTGAGTAAATTACCCAGGCAAATTGAACAAAACCAACTAACACATAAGAAAAAGTAATCAACTACCGTTTGTACATATTTAGAATACAAATGTAATACTTATTCCAGTTGCATACTAATTGATAAAATTGACATAATTATACACATAATATATAAAAAATATTTAGCATTATAACATATGCATGATTACAAAATATAAAACAATATACAAGCATAATAAAACTCCTGGATGGTTTTACTGTATCCTGTCTACGCGTTTCGACACTTTAACGTGCCTTCTTCAGGACTGTACCATCAATCTGTAAAAAGATATATATATATATATATTTATACACGATTATACAGTGTTGTAATTCCATGTACAAACCGGTCAGTCTTATTGCTGTATAATTCATGTGTTAGGTTTTGGTTTTCAACAAAAAACATGTGATAATACCGCTAACGTATATCAATACTTTCTCTTACCTATTTTGGTTACTATATATTATTTACCATATGAGATGAAAACAAGGGCATTTATAGTTCGTATTAAGCATTAATAGCAAATTTTAGGTATATAACTCAAAGAACATGAGAGCATATAATTCAGTTATACATTAGTATACATTGATAGCAGATACAAAATTATGCCTCATTTGTATTATCACAGTGAGAGGTTTTATTGTGCCCTAGGGTATCATATTAGTTACAGATTGTCAGAAAAATAGAATAGAAGTAAGGAGGAATTTTAGATCTAAAGATTGCACACCTAAAGATTGCATGCTCAGGATAAGAGACCTGGTTAATAGAGAGGATATAGTGTGTTTTGACTCATAAACATCCTACAAGTTACATCCTACTTAAATATTCAATTATTCTCTTATCAGTTGTCCTATATGACTACTTCTACGGCCTGGGTAGCTAATTTTCATACTAGCCTAATACCGGAGATCTTTTTCCTAGTCTAAACTTTACTTCCTATCTATTCATGCCTCATATTTTAAATATGCTTACCTATATTTAGACTCGAATCAGGATAAGCTTCTACGGCCTAAGCAAGACAGTGCTTAATGCTGCATGGAGTTGGGTATCAAAGATGATAATGTTCTGTAGTGTGGGAGACATTGATAGCTGATTAGATATTTCAAATTGCCTATTAAGTAATATAATGGGTTTTATACTCTGATCGTATTACTACCAGATGGTGTCTTAGTTTGTAAATACATCTTGATTCCCTATTACCTATTTATTTACAGATAACGTACAGCACATCATGATGTTAGCTTACCGTGTTGAGATAAAAAATCTTCAATATTTGTTGTCCATAGGTGCCATATTTAGGTTAGTCAGACCGCATTGGTGATACATCATCTAAGAAAAAGAGCCATTTTTATTCACTCCATATTCGCAAAGTTCATTTATTTTAAAATTGGGTGAGAGAATCTCATATTATTGCCATTAGACCAGCTTTTAAGAATCAGATTTATGACCGTGAGTAACTGTGACACCTTATTCATTTGGGGGAGAGATTATGCAGGCTCAGCATAGCCAGGTCCTGCTGATGGGATATGATTGCAGGCTGCAGCTTGACTCAGTACAGAGGGATTGTGTGTTTTTATTAATATCAATTGCACGCCTTTTGATTGCCACAGTATGGAAGGATCAGGAACTCCCCACATTTCATCAGTGATTACATAGGTTATTATATATTGGGCGGCAGGAAATTGCCCTCTATAAGTGTAAAATGTAATGGGATAAAAACTATGAAAAAAGGTATGAATATTTGGAAGCCGTTAATTGTCTGGATGGAGGAATAAAATAGACAAGGTGTTGGCTAGTGGAATAGTTTGCTATTCGCTGGTAATGAGATATTTTGGAATAATTGCTGATACTTGATGAAATTTTGGGGGGAAAAGAGGGAGGGATTGTTTTAGTGCAATATAATCTCAAGGTATATGATTGGCTACGATGAGCTTTATAGATGCGCTATGTTCTTTGTGTTCTATGCTTTCCTTTATTTTAATTTTTTTTGTTTTCTTTCTTGTTTTTTTCTCCTCCCATTTTCAAATACTGTACTGTAATATGTCTGATTTAAAAAAAAAAAGAAAAGAAAAAGGATTTACACAGAAGGATTATGGGCAGAGTTGGCAGACAGAGGAAACCTCGTCACAGCTGAGACTGGGACTAGACATTTTGGATTTTTGGTGCATGGAACCCTGGGATTGTTCTAACACCACAACGCATGTACTCAGGAAAGGAAATGAACCACATGCGAATCATGCCATTACTCCTTAAAAAGAAGACACTTATAAAACACACTGTATACCAAAATATATCTTTGTGCTTTAGGATAAAATTACACTAGGAAATAAGGAAGCATATAGAAAACCATAAAGTGAAAACATGCATTTTTTACCTTTTAGGAAATATGTAATAATCAGAGATAGACTCCAAGGTTGCCGAGAGAAGACTCCAATATTTTGGCAACTGCTGCAACTGGACCTGCCTGGAACTGCCACTGGAACTGTATGACCCTGATGCTGGCCTCTGTTGAAGTGAGCTCCAAAGAGGCGCTTCTTGGCCCTGGACCCTTGCTTGGAATCAGAGTGTACACCTCTTAAAGAGAAGGTGAAAATCCTGATGTTTGGCCTTGTCATGACCTTGAGTGGACCTTCTCCACCAAGTCTCTGCCACCCACACCAATGCAGAGCCCAATGGATGCCTCCTCTTCACACCAACAATGACTGTCTGTGGTGACTGGCAACACAACATCTGCACGTCACGCTACAGGAACAGCAGCCCCTGATGACCGCCAATGGGAAGCTACAGAAACAACTATCTGCAACGCTGACTGGCTCTTTGAGCTACAGCGCATAACGCCCATGTTGGGACCTGACTTGCTCTTCGTGCTAAAGCAATGACCACTCACGATGCTCAGTCTCCTTCTTGCAGCCTCCTCCTATGAGAATGGAATTCTTTGCACCAGACTTGAAGGCAACTCTTCAGGGGGACTAACCTGGTCCATGCAATCTGCTCCATCGTGATCAACCTGTACTTGTGGCCTTCCCCCAGTCTAGTGCGACCAGATGTTTTCAAGTGGTAATTGAAGATCTCCAGTTGTACTGATTGGATTTTATACATTCTGGTGTCATGATATTTATTAAAATGTACTCTATTTTACTTCATTTTTCTAAATGGGCTTGGGATTTTCCTTGCTCTGTATTCACACTTTATTACTATTTGTCTGTTGCATAAATACTTTACACATACTGAATTAATCTGTGCCTCAAGTGATAATTATTGACCCAGGTTAAAGTTTAGGCTCTTCTCTACCTCTAGTGATATGGGAGGAAAGAGGACACTTGCAAGCCAAATAATAGTTGTCCAAGGAGATCCGGAACCACATATATAATGAGTTCTGCTTGATAGAATGGTGGATCCTATCAATTGTGACAGTCAGGTCTTATAATAGGAGACCAAATCGGTGGTCCCTGCTAACACTGTACAAAAGCAGTCTCAATGCACATATTGGGTCAAAATCCACCCTGTGCAAAGTCTAAATAACTGTAAAATTGAAGATGATTTGAAAGTCATCTAGTAAGATAATTTCCACCTAGTGTGGCCTACACTGGGAGCTGCAATATTGGCCTATAGGTTGAAGCTGAAGAGGAATTAACACAAGACATTTTCTTCAATAATGCTATGGCAGGACTGAGAAACCTTTCCTGAAATGAAAGACATATTCAGGATCCTATTTCTGGTCAGGGTCACCACCAGCTATAATTTGTGAAGAACGTTGGGAGGGCTTAAGTCATTTTGCAAGCAAGATTTAATTTATAAGAGTAGCTTCTGTGTGGTAGACGTGTCTTCTGTTTGGCCTGCACCACTGCTTACTACATTTTCTTTCAGGTCTAGTATTGCTACTCTCCTGCCACTCAATTGGGTGTAAGGTGGTCGTTACAGTTTCTTTCAAGCTTGTATGCTTTATTGGAATTTGGCTTTTCCTTATCATAAAATTGTCTTTAACAATGCCTTCCTATGGGACAGTTCTTGTTTTCATTATGACCTTTCATTCTTGTCTTTTTAACTAACTTTTATGGGCATTTTAAGTTCTTTTTTACCAATTTGTATTGCCATTAAGCTTCTTGATGCAAACATAAACCTTGCATTTACCCTTAAGAAGGCCTTGTTGCTTGAATCAAGCTACCAAACTTAAGTCACGGCTAAACCACAGAATTAAACCATGTTACCTCATTGTACCATATTGTTTTGGCATTAGTAATATCTTTTCTTTTCAGAGAGTGTAGCCTCGCTCTCTCC
The DNA here is from genome assembly GCF_964261635.1 of Lissotriton helveticus. Lineage (NCBI taxonomy): Eukaryota > Metazoa > Chordata > Amphibia > Caudata > Salamandridae > Lissotriton > Lissotriton helveticus. Next base: position 568,778,042 of record NC_136071.1, on the reverse strand, counting down.
TGTTGTGAAACATGATTACTACTTACAAGCTGCAATGCTATGCCACCATCTCAAACAATATTTGTGATTTGTGTGACACTTTTTAAGTGGCAAGTTTCCCATATCCATGCATTACTAGGTAGTCCAATTTCTTTTTTTGTCTTAGAATTCTAGGATTTGAAGTTGTGGTTTATCCTGGGTTAAATAGTATTATAAGTTCCAAAATGGCAAGAAAAAAATAACTAGCCGCACCAGTCTCCCCTGGACCTGTGAACCTTGACAGCTATGAAATGGACGGTAGCTGTAAGGTCACTGTAACAAAATCTATTTAACATTAAGCACAAAAGTGCTAAGTGACATGTTAATGCTGTGAAATATGTGTCATGCTCATCGTACCTACTAATATTTTTTTCTCATAATTTTTTCTTATAGAAACCAAGGATTCCAGATCCATTTTTAACTAGTTAGGGTAGCTCGAATTTTAGGTTTCCCATGCACAGTGCTTGAGCTGTGCTTGTGAAATCTCTTGTAAACAAAAAAATGGTGAAATGGGCTTAGCGACCTCCCATTAATTGTTTTTTATTTTTATTGACTACATCATATGAAAATGCATTTGTCGATTAGGAAATTAATGTATATGATCGCTCTTTTTAAACTCTATTAGTCGATGATCAAAGGTCCATATGACCAGTGGAGGGGTTATTTAGTTATTACACCTGAAGATTAAGGCACAAACGTCCCGCACCACCAACTGTTTCCCTACCCCTGCTGTTCTCAGATTGTCCATGGTTTGTTTACCCACCTCCACCCTGCTCTAGCTGTCTGTGGTTTGTTTATTCACCCGTGCCCTCCTTCCAGTGTCCGTGGTTTATTAACCCACCCTCTGCCCTCCTCCACTGTCCGTGGTTTCTTTACCAACCTCCACTCTCCTCCCACTGTCCATTTATTCTATCACACCCCTTGCTCACATCCCTTATGTTGCTTGCCACCCCAAACCATTGTGCTAAGTTTATCTTATTTTACATGTTGCACAGCAATGCTGACTGCTGTGCAAAGTGGCTTACAGGGAAAAAAAGCATTATGATTCGGTCAATGCAGGCAATGTCATAGCAAATTTACTTTACATTAAGTCATGTTGCACTGCAGCTTGCATCGCTGTGTAACATATAAAGAAAAATTGACAAAGCCAAAAGATGTTTGCTAAAGTTTGTTTTCTTAGATTTTGGGATTTGTAATATTATTCAACCCAGTTTAAAACCAGGAAAACTGGACTGGACTACCTAGTCAAAGTCAAAGTCAAAATTTCTTTATTCGGTTTTAGTTAATGTAAAAACCATAAAAGTACATAGAAAAGTTTAAAGCAGCGATTAGTGTTATGGATACAAAATTCAATTAAACATTAAGATTAAAAGTTCATTATAAAAATGCTACAGTACATTGAATACAATTGTATAATCCTTTAAAAACTATAAAAACTCATACAGTAAGGGAAAGTTAAATTCTATTGGGTTAGGGTTTACGCTACTCTAAGTTTGATCTATGTCTAACAATGAATTTCAGGAATTTAACTATTATCTTCATTTTGCACTCTTCCTCCAATTTTTGCAAGGAGATGAGTGCAGGTCTGCATCTTTGAAGGCTCATGGTTTTTAACATTGGAATCAACCAGAGTCTTCGTGGTTTATTATAAAATTTGCAGAATAGTATAGTGTGAATTGTAGATTGAATTGAGACGTCGTCACAAGGGCAATGTGGTAGCACTGTAGCCCAGTTGTTTACTTTGGGAAAGGTCACTAAGCGAAAGATAAGATTCAACCTAAACCTTGTTAGTAAGAATCTCTCATAACTCGTCAACTTAAGCTTTAGGTAGGGTTGTATTCTAAGAGTTGTTTGTATTTGCAACAAATGTTGAATTGACGGTTTTCTAGCTTCCTGTGCAAACCGTAGTTGTTCTAAATGTGATAAACATTGCAGTTTGAATGCTTTCCTGGACACTTCTAAGATTTGGGACGGGGAATTAAAATATTTTTCCATTCCCAGGTCGTAGAGGAAATTTTTAACATATTCAATCCACCCGATCTTATGTGCGTGGTCTAGGGAGATACAGTCCTGCAGAAACCCTTGATAACGGTTAAGGATGTAAGTCCCAGTTCCAGATGGCACGAAAGAGATGAGGTGCCTTGGGGGACGGCAAGAAGATACCTTAGAAAAACATTTTCTACTTTCTGCAAGGAATCTATCTTTCCATAACCCCATACTCCCACTCCATAGATTGCAACAGGGATACATTTAGCTTTATAAATTTCAATCAGTTCCACCGGGGGCCTTCTACCCAACCTTCATGCAAAATTTACTAACGCTACAGTCGCCCTCATAAAGAGTAGTTTCCTGGAGTCGATGGCCTGTTTCCAGGTGATTTTATGATCTACTACTATTCCCAAGTACGGGTAAGTGTTAGTTCACTCGAGTTTAGCATTGTTTAAAAAAATGGCCTTGTTTTTCTTGTCCCTGTGCCGAAGGACATGACAAGAGTTTTCTTAATGTTTATATGCAGATCCAAGCTGGTCATAATGGTGTTATACCTATTGAGGGCACGTTGTAACTCCACTGGGGTTCGTGCCAATATAACAGCATCATCGGCGTAGAGCAAGGCGGTATAGGACGTTTGTTGATGATAGGAAGGTCCTGGCAGCCCCTTACCATGGCCCGCTCCAGGCCATTGCTATAGAGCGTGAATAAGAAGGGGGCCAGGACACAGCCCTGTCTCACCCCCCTCTCTACCCCGTATAACGCTGTTAATTCCCCCTCCACACCATACCTCACCCTGGCTGTCGTGTCTGAGTATAGCTCATGAAGAAAGTCAACAAGCGGCTGATCCACCCCAATCTCTGCCAGGATTTGCAATAGTTTCGAGTGGCTAACGCAATCGAAGGCTGCATACACTAAGTGTAGAGCTCCACCCTTCGCACTAACGTATTTACCCATTAATAGGGATAGGTTAATCGTTTGTTCGGTAGTGCCAAGCCCCTCCCTGAACCCGAATTGGATGTCTGACAGAATTTTCATATCTTCCGCCCAATCCTGGAGACGCTCGAGAATAACTCGACCCACGACTTTTCCGAGAGAGTCTAACAGGGAAATCGGGCTGAAGCACGATGGAAGTTGGCGATCCCCTTTTTTAAAAATTGGAACCAAGATTGATTCTGACCATGAGTCCACGAGTCCCTCCGCACATGAGGCCCGTAGCACTCTGGAAAGAATTGGGGACCACAATTCTGGGGTGTGCTTAAAGAAATCGATTGGGACCCCATCTGGCCCTGGAGCTTTTCCATTTTTGCTGGCCTGCAATGCTGTTACCACCTCACTATTGGAAATATCGAGAGCTATGGGATAGGGTTTTTTGTCAGGTTCTGGGATAGTCATGTGTTGGCAGTGAGCTAGCTCATGTGTATTAGCAGAAAGAGAAAAAATATGGGCAAAATGTTCTACCCAGGTCACTTCATCTATGGCACATCCATTTTGGGAGAAGATCTGGTATCTGAAAGAAAAGGAGATTTAATAACTGCCCAAAAGGTGGCACTGTCCTTTAGGGTACAGCTATTATGAAGTTGGACCCACATCTCATTTTTCAGTTCTCTTTTCCTGGTTTTTATTACTTGATTATATTCTTTTCTAAGGGTGGCGATGTGAAGGTAATCTCGATCTGGGTTTTGTAATGCAATTTTCAATTTAGAGTGGGCTTTTGTGCAGTTGGTGTTAAACCAACCTTTCCTTTTGGGTTTATTGTTTTTTAGTTTAACAAAAAGGACATCTTTTATTACTTTAGTGATAGTAGAAAAATTGGTCAAAATATCCTTATTTGAGGTAGCGGGATCTAAACAGTTTACAATCGCTTCTCGAGCAAGTTTAATTACTCGTGAAGTAATGGTTACCGGGTCCACTCTATCCCATTTTAAGGCAAACCCATTTAGCCTGGCTAGAATGAGTGTATTTTGATCTAACGTTTTGGCTATGTCTTGACAATCTGGATTCCGCCGTAGCGATATTGTAAGACTGTTAGGGTAGTGGCCCACATCTCCTGAAAACAAAGGATTTCAAAATTTTGGACAAAAGAAAGCCACATATCATTCCCCTCCTTTGAGCGCTGGCCAGCTATATTCCAATAGAGTATATTAATCTGTGGCTTGTTGCCTAGGCGCCCAAGTTGAGTGATCGAGATAACTGTCTTGGGTTGGACACTGCTCTCAACGGGAGTTGCAACTTGATCCTCTTGTTGCTTAGTGCTATCTATCCCTTGCTCTGTTGCCATATCTTTATGGTTTACTATGGGGGGTCTGTATTACTGTCAGTGATTTTTACCTCTATGTGGCTTTTCAGGTGTAATTTTTGGGCCTCTCTAATCTAAATAGCCCATCTAAAATGGTCGTTGGTCTGACAATGCTTAAGGAGCTCGATTTCCAGTCAATAAGTCTCTTCCATTCCCGATAACAGGTCAAATCTATTGCTTGTTGTTAAATCAAAGACTGGGTTCTGAGTATATTGGTTCGTGCCCGCTCCCCATGCCCTATGTGTCCTTGTTGGTGGAGGGTAGAAGAAACCAAGTGGGAGGATGTTAATTTCACCTGGTTCCACAACTTGAGTTCTGCTCTCCTGCAAAATTTTATTTACTAGATGGGGAGATCTAAAGGTCAGTACTATAGAGTCACCCGGGAAAAATGTACCTCGTGTCCCCACTGACTGGACCCTTCTTATCATCTTAAATTCCTTAAATAGAGCTTCGTTTATACCTGTTCTCCTATTCAGGAGATGGAGGGCTTTGTTTCTAAGTGTTTCCCAGCCTTCAGGAACTGATGTTTCCTTCTTTGGAACATTGGCCAACACAATAATGTAGGGGGTGGCTGCTGGGGGTAAATCGAGGTGTTCCCCAAGGGGCATGTTAATCTGATTGGGCTTTTATGATAATGGGTTATGGAATTGGTGTAGAGGTGGGAGGTGTAAACTTAGACCCAGGTAGTCATTAGTTCTTGTGTCTGGACCAATTTTTCCTCTTGGATTTATAGCCTTTGCTAGTGATGCTATTTCTACGGTATGGGGCCGCTCTCTCGTAATATTTCTAGTCAGAGAATTAAGGATTGGGGCACCGGTGGCGTGTGTATTTGCTGCCCGGGAGATTTGGGGAGCTTCGACCTGTTGAACAGGGGCCCCCATTATCGGCTCGAGGCCCAAATGTGGGGACCCTTGTCTGAGTTGAAGGGGTCTGGGATCCTGATGCTTTCTAGAACCCTCTAGATGTTTTTCAATAGAAGCTAATCTCTGGTCCATCTGATCCAACCTAACTCTGAGGTATGAGTCTAGCCTTTCTACCGTTGCAGTTAGTTTCTTTAGGAATTCACTAGATGAATCCAGATCTTTCCTATTTATTGTTTTTTCTTTTGTAGGCTGTTTTCTTAGGGCCCTTTTAATCCTGCCCTTTTCGAATTTTTTTTCTTTATTATTATGAACTGTTACTGGACTAGTTATTGGGCTGCTACCGTTTAAATTTGTGTGGGTGGAAATATTCCCTCCAGATGGTAGAGTTTTGTGTTTCTTTTGGGGAAGTTGCAGTGAAAGATCTGATTCACCTGAATCGATACAATCTGGGATATGTTGGATACACCCGTTTGAAGAGTTCTTATTTGTAAGCGTCTTGTCTAGAAAGGACCCCAGGGCGTTCCAAGTCATCGCTTGCTCTAGTTGATACAAACTCAAGGGATTCTACCACTGAACTAATTTTTTTTGTCCAACACCCCCATCGCTCCAGTCAAATATCCCAGTAATGTTTGTTGGGTTTCAATGTGGGGTCTTTTTCCTGTTGTGGACTTTGGGCTGGGTAACTTTCTTTTGCCCATTTTTGCAGAAATTCAAGCTATTTTCGTGAATATGGGATATGGTTAACTTTTACGTCTATTTTGTGCGATGGGTAGGTAAAGAGCGGGACCCTTCACTAATGATAGAATATAGTGTCACTATTGTGCGTACCAAACTTAAAGGTGTAACTAAGGATCAAATTTAAACACACAAGAGTTTCAAACAGAAAAAGCAAGAGAATAGGCCCAGCCCCAGTCGGGCACAGACGGGCTTCGCCCGCGTGCGTCCCGTATGTTAGCGGCTTGCTTCACCCCCTCCACTCCTCTCGTGGGACCGCGCTGCCTGATGGATGATGTAGTAGGTAGCGCGCGATCCCCAACTTCAGAGGAGGAGGGTGGAAGGTGGCGAGGGACCTGGGAGGCAGGAGAATGACAGGAGAGAGCCCAGCAGAAACATGGTAGGAAGGTCTGTCCACAGCCGGCAGAGTTCTCCTTAAACCAGGCGCAAAAAAAAGAGTTAAATGCCCAGGTACAAACAACGTCGTCCCCGTATGTCAGATCCAGATACCAGGTGTTAACGAGAAGAGGAAAAAAAGGGGGGGGCAAGTTTTTCTTCACCTATGCCCGCTAGTCAGAGTCCTCTCAAATATGCAGATGCCAAGTTTTTAGCAAAGAGAGAAAGCTGTTTTTTCACCTGTTCTTTTATCAAGTGTCAACCAATCTGCCTGTGGGTCGTTTCGAATCCTGCTGAGTAACCAAGTGTCCAAAAAAAAAGATTTATTTTCCTCTTTGCCCGCCTAAATCTTCTAACGCTACACCATCGCTCTCCACAAAGTAATGTAACTTTACAATGCAACAGTGTAACAATTTGAGAGCGGAGTTAGTTTTCATATGGCAGAGGCGGAGGGCGGAGGACAGAGGGCGAAGCCAAGATGGCACACGCTTCCTCCTTTCAACCCGCAATTATCAAGACCAAACGAGCCCGGGTGAGTCCGCCGAATTCCGCTAAGTTCTCACCACTCTGCACGCTAAGTTTCCCCTGAGCCTCACACCGCCATCAATCCCAGCGGTCCGAGCTTCAAGGTGCGGGGGCAGTGAGTCATGCGGACTCGCTCTCAGAGCGCCGTGTCTTACTCCCTCCGTCCAGCAGCTGGGACCAGGGAACCACCTCCACTCTGCCCTTCCTCCAGCTCCAGGGCGCTTTCTCCGGCTACGCTCTAAAACTAAGCATGCTCTCTACCTATTCAAGCATGGACCTCGGAAACTAGGCACTCATAATTTGATCTTCTAAATAAAGGTCTGGATCTATGGCGCTGCCAAAAGTTTTGACCTTCATGAGAGTTGGTACAACTGTGCCTTCCACAGTAGAGTCCTAAGACTTTGATAAGAGCGTCCTTAGAACTTCCCTGTGATGGGCTAATTAATTGTTGTCCATCCAAATGTTTACACATGGATAGTATTCAGTTCGAGCCTTTGGATCTCCGGGATAATATGCATTCTGTTTAAAATTGTGCTTTATGAACCTCTGGAAAACCTAGGTACAATAAAATTATAATACCTGCACTAGAGACCTTTTAAAATAAAAATACAATAAAATAAAGCACAGATGTTAATTAGAGACTCCCTTAAATCAGCTACTTTTGATTCATCCAAACTCCCTTAAATCAGCTACTTTTGATTCATCCAAATGGTTAGACATTGAAGTAGTTCCAGAAGAGCTCTGTATATCATAAACAACTGGATTCAAATCCCTTACTTAACGGTGATGCATCATTCGATTACTGTATGATATTCCCATAGAGTATCAAATCTGCAAACATTCCCTTTGGCTACCAGCTTTTCCTTAACCACAAGTGCTGACATATCACTACCACCGCACACTTCATTGGTCACTACTTGCTCACATATACATACATATGGCCTACCAACAGGAGTATATAGTATCACAAGGTCAAAATCACAAATCATATACAAAAATATATTAAATAAATTCAAGTGTACTTTATAAAACAGTACCAATGTCAGTCTATTGAGAATACATAAAAACAATTTAACAATGACTAATATAAAAATTGATACACCACAATAAAAAAAATTCCACCTTAAAAGAAAAAGGGAAGAGAGAGAGAGAAAACACATAAGACAATACACCTTGTCATAAATTAATTAGCTAATTTATGTAAATAATAAATACACCCACATGTTTAATATCTCTCTTCTACTGAGCCAGAATGTTCTTCAAATTTAACATTATATATTTGCATCCATACTTATCTTTGTCATAATAGGGCTAATTGTAATTTAGCACATTCGTTCTAAATATACCTTTGAGCTCATTTGTGTCCAATCAGTTTGTTTTCATCCACACATATATATTATACTTATCTACTGTGGCTTTTATTGCTGTTAACGAGAACTGCTGTATATCAAACCAAGTAAGACTTTGTACCCTGAACCCTGTATTTTAGTGCTTGTGTGCTGGGAAGACCAGAATTGTTGTTTGCCTTTGTAAGTGGAAATGGATCTGTGGGGTAATTCATATTTTCAGGGACCCGCGTCCACAATCAGTGGAAAGCAAAATGTAGCCACTGTGTTTGATACACTCCAGATAGCCAAAGGCTACTGCGAGATTGCTGGCTCTTATGGTCTTTTTTGGATTTTTGGATTGGTTGACAGGGTGACCAATAGGAATTGGCCGAACAAACAGTTTTTTAACATTTATAATTGGCCAGCATTTCAATCAATAAAAGTAGGTGCCTTTAGTAGAGTTATGTGAACTGACTAGCAACAGACAATTACAATAGCTTCTGGTGACTGGGGTTTTATTGACCTGCATTTTTATGGCCTAAAGTGGTACTAGAATACAAAATGTTCTAGCTATCGCAACAAGAATTTTAGATTCTATTAGGGACACGGAGGCGAGGATTATGCTTTCTTATTTCTTTACTGCAAAACACAGCAGCCAATGAAAGTAAAACTACATTAAAGAAAAACAACAATACCCATGAGGCTTTGAACCACGTCTCTTATCTTACAGCCAATCACAGTATTAACAAGCATACAAAGTAGAGAGACACTAATCTGGCCTCCTCTTTCTTTGCGCGAATCAGTCCAATAAGAACAATCACAGTCTTTAACTCTCAACGGAGAGATGAACAGTTCCTGTAGGAATTCTCAACGGAGAATAATCCAAAACAAACAAAGGCATCCGCTTCTGTCAAGAAGGCACGGTAGCTCCATCCGGAGTAGGTACTCAACTCTTGTTAGAATTATTTCCTAAAACAGAAAAACAAGGTTGAGAAAGGGAGCCAACAACCTCATTTCTCATCGGGTGGGCAAAAAGTTGTCATCACAATATGACATCAAACAACTTCACAGTTGCCTAAAAACTGTCCCAACGGGTGGGATAATCCTTGCCTACGTGTCCTTAATAGAATCTAAAATTCTTGTCGCGATAGCTAGAAAATTTTGTATTCTATGGCAGGACCGGAGTTTTCTGATTATGCTGGTTCAAAGCTCATCAATCACAGCATCAGAAACATGAGGAATAGGTTTATAATAATACACTTTAAACATTGAATCTGAAGACCAATCAGCTGCTTTAAGAATGTCCTCCAAACGGGACCCTAACAAATAGGCCTTAGGGGCCATAGCTCCTCTAGCTGAATGAGCACCATTAACCGAAATGTCAATGCCAGCTTCTGACATAATCCATCGAACTCACCTAGCATAAGTAGCAGCAGCAACTGCCTTGAATGGTTTTTTAACAGAAATTAATAACTGACCCAGCGGATCAGTTCTGTATGCAATAGTACATTCTTCATAGCATTTCAAACACTGCAACACGCATAATTTACTATTATGTTGAAAAGCAGGATACTCTACTGAGCGAGACATGGTCTTAGTCCTTCTTGTAATTATAAAAGAGACACCCTGTGGAGAAAACATCCTACCAGCCAAGTCTAAGGCTTTAACATCTGACACTCTTCGACAAAATATGAGACATAACAACATTGTAAGCTTGGCAGAAAGTTGTTTCAGCGACAGATCAGCATTATCTGGCCAGGATTCCAAAAGAGAGAGAACCTTAAAAACATCCCATAATGTGGAATACCTGGGCCGAGGGGGATTAGCCACACGGACACTGTTAAGTAACTTACAGACCAGGGGATGCATCCCCACAGGCTTACCGTCAACCTGATCATGTCCCGCAGAAATAGCCTACCTGAAATTATTAACCGACCTGTAAGCAAGGCCTGATTCTGCACATTCAGACAGGAAGTTCAAAATCTCAGTTACATTTGATCCCACGGGATCCACCTGTTTCTGAAGGCACCAACCCAACCATCTCTTCCATGAAGCAGAATATCGTTTCCGGGTGGAAGGAGCCCATGCCTGCTGCATAAAGCTTTCAGCCGCCTGTGAAAGTCCTGCCATGCTCTCATGTCTCCTGAGAGTGTCCACGCCATCAGGGTTAACTGATTCTGCAGGATCAACGGGTGGCACGACCCCACTGGGTCCAGGAGAAGCGTCGGGAAAGTTGGAAGCCTGAAGGGAAGATCCACAGATAACTCCAACAGTATGGGAAACCACGACTGAGTCGACCAAAACGGGGTCACCAACACTAGTGAAGCCCTCTGACGACGGACAAAGACCGCCACCCTCGGGATTAGTGCAAACGGAGGAAAGGCATAATTCCTCTGTTGCCCCCAATGTTGCAGGAACGCATCCGTTCCCATCGCCTTTGGGTCCGGTCTCCAACTGAAAAACAGTGGTATCTGGGCATTGAGGCAAGAGGCAAACAGATCTATCTGACATGGTCCTCGTATAACCATGATCTGAGCAAACAGCGCGGGGTGAAGCCTCCAATCGCTGTAGTCCCGAAGGAGCTGGGAATTCCAATCCGCTATCTGATTGAACTTCCCCGGCAGATACTCTGCCACTACAGAGATCTTGCGATCCAAGCAAAAATGCCCAAACTCCTTCACAATGTGGACCAGCATGCGGGACCTCGTCCCCCCCAGTCGATTGATGTATCTCACCACTGAGACATTGTCCATTCGAAGCAGGATGCAACAATTGCTCTTCAGTGGTGAGATAGACCTGATGGCAAAGGACCTTGCCAGCAACTCTAGACAGTTTATGTGCAGCTCTAGTTCTTCGGCTGACCATCGACCTCCTGTGGTAAAATCCCCACAGCGAGCGCCCCAACCCCATTGACTGGCGTCGGACTCGACCACCAAGTCCGGGGCGGCACCGAAGATTGCTTGCCCATTCCAGGCTGTCATGTGTTCCAGCCACCACTGAAGCTCCTCTCGGGCTTCCGGTGAGAGGGGAACGAGATGGTCGTAATGAAACTTCCTTTGAATGTAAAAGATTTTGAGTCTCTGAAGGGCCCTGTAATGTAAGGGGCCCGGGAATATGGCTTGGACCGAGGATGCAAGGAGACCCACAATCCTCGCTAGCACTCGCAAGGAAATCATTTCCTTGGACAAAGTGGTCCTGATCTCCCTCTTGATGGACCTGATCTTGCTCGTTGGAAGGAGTAGCTGTGCTGAGACTAAATCTATCAGGATACCCAGAAACTCCATCTGCTGGTTCGCAAGCATCACCGATTTCTTGGCATTGATGACGAACCCTAGATTCTGTAATAGGGACACCGTCCACTCTAGATGCGTGAGGAGGAGATCCCGATCCTATGCCAGAATTAGCATGTCGTCCAAATACACAATGAGACGCACCCCCATCTCTCGGAGACAAGAGACCACTGGCCTGAGGAGCTTGGTGAACACCCAAGGAGCTGAGGAGAGGCCAAAGGGGAGCGAGCGATAATGGTACCACTGCCTTTCCATGGAAACTGCAAGAACTTCTGATGTGAGGGGCAAATCGGGACAGTAAGGTAAGCATCCTTCAGGTCCAACCGGACTATCCAGTCTTCCTCCAACAGGAGATCTCGCAAGAGGTGGATACCCTCCATCTTGAAGTGGCGATACACGACATAGGGATTTAAATCTCTTAAGTTTAATACTAGGCGTTGACCGCCACCTTTCTTCTGCACCAAAAAGACGTTGCTGCAAAACCCTTCTGGAATGAAGTGTCCCACTGCAATAGCCTGTTTGGCCAACAGCTCTTCTAGTTCTGAGTCTATCAAACTCTGTTCTAGAAGGGAAAAATGGAGTGGCTGAGGGGGAAACACCTGACGGGGACACTGCAACATTTCTATCTGGTAGCTCTGTACGGTCTGGGGGACCCAAACGTCTGACGTGAGATTCGACCAATTCACCACAAAGTGTCGCAACCTGCCCCCAGAGGAGTGACAGGAAACAGAGGACTTACCAGAGGACTGATTGTTGAAATTCTTGTCGCCTCGGTTGACACCACGGCTGAAACGGCCTCTGTAGCCACGTGATGTGGACAGGTAGAAGCGCCTCGGGGCATATCCTCGCTGAGGACTTGTATTAGAGTAGCGTCCTCTGCCACGTCCGGCCCTCCCAGAGACCTGATGCAGAACCCTTTTCAAAGATGCTTGAGATTTGTCTAATGAAGCTAACATGCTTACAAATTTGGTGATATCTTTAACCCCTTCAGTGCTAATGACAAGGGTAACTCGTCATGGAGTTTCCATTGATTTCAATGGAAATTTAGTGTAAATCATGAGCATGCCTTAGCATCCAAGTGGTTAACAAACTTGTCTCCTAACCATTGGCCTTCCGCCAAAGGTCCCGGTTCGGATGATGTCAGCTCCACCAGTTGTGGGTCAATCCGGAGCAGGACTGACTTCCGTCGCTCTGAAGCAAGGGCACAGTTGGCATTCCCAAGCATGCAAATAGCTTGTTGCACCCAACCAGCCAGAACTTCAGGGATGATGGCATCCCCTGTCTCCTGAGCCTGGAGAGCCAATTCTAATATTTTTGCCAAAGGGCCCAAAAGGTCAAGGACCTAGTCTTGACATGCTCTGAGCATGCGACCAATCTCCTTTTTGGGGTCCTTTTTGTATTTATTAAGAAAAGTGGTCATAGATGTATCAATGTCTGGGGTAAGGGCCACCTTGTGGGCAAGGTCTGGACGGGGGCATTCGGACTTCAGATGTATCCTGACTTCTTTATCAAATCCCTTGCGCAGGTGGGTTTGTAGGTAGTCTGCCACCGCGGGGGAGGGACCCAGTCAGAAGATCTAGGGTGGACAATGTCCACAGGATCAAATGAGAAGGGGGAAGGAGTAACCGGGGAGGAAGAATGTTTACGCTTCTTGGGGCACTTACGTGGCTTGGACGCAGGGGAGGAACTTGTGTCCGTATCAGTGTCAGTAGTGGTGTCTGTCACCGGAATAGGGGAGGACTGGGGAGGGGGGAGTGAAGGGGCGGTGTCCTTGGCGCCCTCTTTGGACTTATAAAGCTTGGCATAGGAGTGGATATGAGGCCAGGAGGACTCCGAGGATTCACGGGGTATGGGAGAAGAGGTCTGACCTGGGTTTGAAGGCGGGGGAACCCTGGGACCACCCGGGACGAGCAACTCCTATTTCTTAGCCAAGGGCATCAGCGCGGACGACAAGGCCTTATCAAGTTTGGCATCAAGCTTCTTATCAATGATGTCCTCCATGGACTCCTCTTCATAATATTCCTCTTTGTCCTGTTCACCACACGCAGGTACCTCCTCTTGGTAGTAGTCAAACTCTTACAAAATAAAACAGGTGTGTGGAGGGTCTCTGGGGGAATCTTTACCGACCTGTCTGCTCATACCCCCTGTACCAATATTCAATACACAAAAGAGAGTAGACCAGGTCAACGAATGATGTGTGGCTATACCAGTAAACGTGGCCACATGTAATGCATGTGTAGATGTAGGTTGCTGTCGACATAAAATCATTGAAAACACATTTCAACAAAAATTGTTAAACCAAAAGTTGTCAGACAAAGACTATAGCAATTCCCATCAGACCACCCTTTTTGGTGGATTTTGCGTCATGTGGGGATTGCTGAACATTCCGTCCGACCATGTAGTGTCAGAAATGGAATGAATAACAGTAATGTAGTCATACTAAACATCCTAGTGTGGCGCTAGTGAAAACGTGCAGTGCAAATAGTGAAATTAATAGATAAAAATGACTACATAGACTCTGAACCAGGTTATAACAGAAGTCTATGTGTCACAGGTTAAAAAGTGCGCCCAGTGGTAAAACTGCCCACTGGTACCGTGCAGAGTGGTCAACATGTTTCAGCCTAAGGGGTAATTTCCCCAGCTTTCTTCAGGACCTTTAAACGTAGATGCGCTACTGCACTATCATTAAACAGTACTACAAAACAATACATTGATACGTTCTCTACCAGGAACTTCAATACTTAAGTGTCCACTGGAGGTAGAGCAATATGTCTTCTTCCTGTCAGAAAAACATGAAAGCATATGTTCAGACAACACCAACCTATACACAAACAGCCACATATGTACACAAAGACCGATTGGCCACACGTGCAGGAATAATTTGTATTCTGCATTTTTAGTAAGCATACTAGCTTATTCACCCCGAGGCATTTCCTCGCGGTGATACTCACCCAGCTTTGTGTGGGTGAAGACCTCACCTCACCCGGCGACCGCTCGGGAGTATGAGGCCCCGCTCTGCAGTGTAGAGAAAAGAGGGTTCAGTGAGCATACAACTTCACGATACCCAGTCCAGAAAAACTCTACCTTTCTATCCCAACACACTTGTGAAACCGACCCATCTAACTAACATAGCAACTGAAACCCAGAGGATCCCACATAACACCAGGAAAACATGTATTATGCAGTGTTTTCCATATCGCAAGTCTTAGTATAAGCACTTATGGGTGAATCTAAAGAGCTTGTCCTACAGTAACAAGGAAAGACAGTGTCATAATTTCAGAGTCGTAATTTCAGACCACCATACATTGACAGAAGTGGGGGGTACTGTAAGGCAACAGCGCGTGGCCAAATGTGCCACCCATAGTCAGAGTGTCCCGTCAATAATCAGGAGCATATATATCAGAGAACCACGCTGGAGATATGATATAACAGAGGTTTCAAGGCGTAGAAGTATTCGTTGCTACACCTCTCTTGGCCTCCCAATAAATGGGCTGACCCTATCTCTGCTACACGCCCTAGAAATTTGAGGCAAGTGTCTAAACCCTGTCTCCTTGATACAAATCAACAAGTCAAAGGTAAATAAAGACCAGAGAGAAAAGCGGTATAGAGCGGGGCAGCCAGCAGCTCACCTGTCCGTCGGTACCTCCCGTGTTGCTCCGAGCGGAAGTGGAGGTGAGGGTGACGCCGCCCTGTCCCCTTAAGTAGCCGCCGTTAATTGGATAGTCCTTGTCATTATTAGGAAATTGGATGGAGGGAAGCGCCGTTTTCTCATGTAAGCGCGACGGAGTCACTGCTCCGTCGCGCATGCGCAGTAGAGTCTTAATGCATTAGTTTCTCGTGCATGCGCGATGGAGACACTGCGCCATCGCGCATGCGCAGTCAAGCCATAATATGTGACTGTAGAAACATGACGTTATCATGAACGGAGAAGGAACGCTAGGACTCTGTATCTAGGCAAACCAATCTACAATGATCTGACTCCCAACGTGTTAATTTCTTAGATGATTGTCTCTTAATTAATGTTATACTTGGTCAGTAGTATTTCAAGGACGAGTGTCATAGGAAAACCCCACTGAGCAGGTAATCCATCTTAAACGGTCTATAAATGTCTGATGTACAAATGGGAAGTCTGTCCAAAAAAGCTCCCCCCACAAGTGTTAGATGAGGGAAGAAAAAGGACAGAACCATTTCCAACATTAGTGGTTGGACAAAGTATATACTCTCAAGATTTACACATTAGATTTACACATAGAGGGAGCTGTAATAAGCCACTATACTGACTATTACTACTACTGTTGGTGGGTAAGGTTATCCTAGGGTTTCAGTAGATGTAGTCAGAGGGACAAGATACACAGTTGCGTTAGGAGAGCTATAAGTGCAAACAGAACTGCGTTTGCATCTGTGTCCAAATGACCCGCAACTAAGAAGTTGCTCTAAATATTACAAAATAAAACAGGTGTGTGGAGGGTCTGGGGGAATCTTTACCGACCTGTCTGCTCATACCCCCTGTACCAATATCCAATACACAAAAGAGAGTAGACCAGGTCAACGAATGATGTGTGGCTATACCAGTAAACGTGGCCACATGTAATGCATGTGTAGATGTAGGTTGCTGTCGACATAAAATCATTGAAAACACATTTCAACAAAAATTGTTAAACCAAAAGTTGTCAGACAAAGACTATAGCAATTCCCATCAGACCACCCTTTTTGGTGGATTTTGCGTCATGTGGGGATTGCTGAACATTCCGTCCGACCATGTAGTGTCAGAAATGGAATGAATAACAGTAATGTAGTCATACTAAACATCCTAGTGTGGCGCTAGTGAAAACGTGCAGTGCAAATAGTGAAATTAATAGATAAAAATGACTACATAGACTCTGAACCAGGTTATAACAGAAGTCTATGTGTCACAGGTTAAAAAGTGCGCCCAGTGGTAAAACTGCCCACTGGTACCGTGCAGAGTGGTCAACATGTTTCAGCCTAAGGGGTAATTTCCCCAGCTTTCTTCAGGACCTTTAAACGTAGATGCGCTACTGCACTATCATTAAACAGTACTACAAAACAATACATTGATACGTTCTCTACCAGGAACTTCAATACTTAAGTGTCCACTGGAGGTAGAGCAATATGTCTTCTTCCTGTCAGAAAAACATGAAAGCATATGTTCAGACAACACCAACCTATACACAAACAGCCACATATGTACACAAAGACCGATTGGCCACACGTGCAGGAATAATTTGTATTCTGCATTTTTAGTAAGCATACTAGCTTATTCACCCCGAGGCATTTCCTCGCGGTGATACTCACCCAGCTTTGTGTGGGTGAAGACCTCACCTCACCCGGCGACCGCTCGGGAGTATGAGGCCCCGCTCTGCAGTGTAGAGAAAAGAGGGTTCAGTGAGCATACAACTTCACGATACCCAGTCCAGAAAAACTCTACCTTTCTATCCCAACACACTTGTGAAACCGACCCATCTAACTAACATAGCAACTGAAACCCAGAGGATCCCACATAACACCAGGAAAACATGTATTATGCAGTGTTTTCCATATCGCAAGTCTTAGTATAAGCACTTATGGGTGAATCTAAAGAGCTTGTCCTACAGTAACAAGGAAAGACAGTGTCATAATTTCAGAGTCGTAATTTCAGACCACCATACATTGACAGAAGTGGGGGGTACTGTAAGGCAACAGCGCGTGGCCAAATGTGCCACCCATAGTCAGAGTGTCCCGTCAATAATCAGGAGCATATATATCAGAGAACCACGCTGGAGATATGATATAACAGAGGTTTCAAGGCGTAGAAGTATTCGTTGCTACACCTCTCTTGGCCTCCCAATAAATGGGCTGACCCTATCTCTGCTACACGCCCTAGAAATTTGAGGCAAGTGTCTAAACCCTGTCTCCTTGATACAAATCAACAAGTCAAAGGTAAATAAAGACCAGAGAGAAAAGCGGTATAGAGCGGGGCAGCCAGCAGCTCACCTGTCCGTCGGTACCTCCCGTGTTGCTCCGAGCGGAAGTGGAGGTGAGGGTGACGCCGCCCTGTCCCCTTAAGTAGCCGCCGTTAATTGGATAGTCCTTGTCATTATTAGGAAATTGGATGGAGGGAAGCGCCGTTTTCTCATGTAAGCGCGACGGAGTCACTGCTCCGTCGCGCATGCGCAGTAGAGTCTTAATGCATTAGTTTCTCGTGCATGCGCGATGGAGACACTGCGCCATCGCGCATGCGCAGTCAAGCCATAATATGTGACTGTAGAAACATGACGTTATCATGAACGGAGAAGGAACGCTAGGACTCTGTATCTAGGCAAACCAATCTACAATGATCTGACTCCCAACGTGTTAATTTCTTAGATGATTGTCTCTTAATTAATGTTATACTTGGTCAGTAGTATTTCAAGGACGAGTGTCATAGGAAAACCCCACTGAGCAGGTAATCCATCTTAAACGGTCTATAAATGTCTGATGTACAAATGGGAAGTCTGTCCAAAAAAGCTCCCCCCACAAGTGTTAGATGAGGGAAGAAAAAGGACAGAACCATTTCCAACATTAGTGGTTGGACAAAGTATATACTCTCAAGATTTACACATTAGATTTACACATAGAGGGAGCTGTAATAAGCCACTATACTGACTATTACTACTACTGTTGGTGGGTAAGGTTATCCTAGGGTTTCAGTAGATGTAGTCAGAGGGACAAGATACACAGTTGCGTTAGGAGAGCTATAAGTGCAAACAGAACTGCGTTTGCATCTGTGTCCAAATGACCCGCAACTAAGAAGTTGCTCTAAATATTACAAAATAAAACAGGTGTGTGGAGGGTCTGGGGGAATCTTTACCGACCTGTCTGCTCATACCCCCTGTGCCAATATCCAATACACAAAAGAGAGTAGACCAGGTCAACGAATGATGTGTGGCTATACCAGTAAACGTGGCCACATGTAATGCATGTGTAGATGTAGGTTGCTGTCGACATAAAATCATTGAAAACACATTTCAACAAAAATTGTTAAACCAAAAGTTGTCAGACAAAGACTATAGCAATTCCCATCAGACCACCCTTTTTGGTGGATTTTGCGTCATGTGGGGATTGCTGAACATTCCGTCCGACCATGTAGTGTCAGAAATGGAATGAATAACAGTAATGTAGTCATACTAAACATCCTAGTGTGGCGCTAGTGAAAACGTGCAGTGCAAATAGTGAAATTAATAGATAAAAATGACTACATAGACTCTGAACCAGGTTATAACAGAAGTCTATGTGTCACAGGTTAAAAAGTGCGCCCAGTGGTAAAACTGCCCACTGGTACCGTGCAGAGTGGTCAACATGTTTCAGCCTAAGGGGTAATTTCCCCAGCTTTCTTCAGGACCTTTAAACGTAGATGCGCTACTGCACTATCATTAAACAGTACTACAAAACAATACATTGATACGTTCTCTACCAGGAACTTCAATACTTAAGTGTCCACTGGAGGTAGAGCAATATGTCTTCTTCCTGTCAGAAAAACATGAAAGCATATGTTCAGACAACACCAACCTATACACAAACAGCCACATATGTACACAAAGACCGATTGGCCACACGTGCAGGAATAATTTGTATTCTGCATTTTTAGTAAGCATACTAGCTTATTCACCCGAGGCATTTCCTCGCGGTGATACTCACCCAGCTTTGTGTGGGTGAAGACCTCACCTCACCCGGCGACCGCTCGGGAGTATGAGGCCCCGCTCTGCAGTGTAGAGAAAAGAGGGTTCAGTGAGCATACAACTTCACGATACCCAGTCCAGAAAAACTCTACCTTTCTATCCCAACACACTTGTGAAACCGACCCATCTAACTAACATAGCAACTGAAACCCAGAGGATCCCACATAACACCAGGAAAACATGTATTATGCAGTGTTTTCCATATCGCAAGTCTTAGTATAAGCACTTATGGGTGAATCTAAAGAGCTTGTCCTACAGTAACAAGGAAAGACAGTGTCATAATTTCAGAGTCGTAATTTCAGACCACCATACATTGACAGAAGTGGGGGGTACTGTAAGGCAACAGCGCGTGGCCAAATGTGCCACCCATAGTCAGAGTGTCCCGTCAATAATCAGGAGCATATATATCAGAGAACCACGCTGGAGATATGATATAACAGAGGTTTCAAGGCGTAGAAGTATTCGTTGCTACACCTCTCTTGGCCTCCCAATAAATGGGCTGACCCTATCTCTGCTACACGCCCTAGAAATTTGAGGCAAGTGTCTAAACCCTGTCTCCTTGATACAAATCAACAAGTCAAAGGTAAATAAAGACCAGAGAGAAAAGCGGTATAGAGCGGGGCAGCCAGCAGCTCACCTGTCCGTCGGTACCTCCCGTGTTGCTCCGAGCGGAAGTGGAGGTGAGGGTGACGCCGCCCTGTCCCCTTAAGTAGCCGCCGTTAATTGGATAGTCCTTGTCATTATTAGGAAATTGGATGGAGGGAAGCGCCGTTTTCTCATGTAAGCGCGACGGAGTCACTGCTCCGTCGCGCATGCGCAGTAGAGTCTTAATGCATTAGTTTCTCGTGCATGCGCGATGGAGACACTGCGCCATCGCGCATGCGCAGTCAAGCCATAATATGTGACTGTAGAAACATGACGTTATCATGAACGGAGAAGGAACGCTAGGACTCTGTATCTAGGCAAACCAATCTACAATGATCTGACTCCCAACGTGTTAATTTCTTAGATGATTGTCTCTTAATTAATGTTATACTTGGTCAGTAGTATTTCAAGGACGAGTGTCATAGGAAAACCCCACTGAGCAGGTAATCCATCTTAAACGGTCTATAAATGTCTGATGTACAAATGGGAAGTCTGTCCAAAAAAGCTCCCCCCACAAGTGTTAGATGAGGGAAGAAAAAGGACAGAACCATTTCCAACATTAGTGGTTGGACAAAGTATATACTCTCAAGATTTACACATTAGATTTACACATAGAGGGAGCTGTAATAAGCCACTATACTGACTATTACTACTACTGTTGGTGGGTAAGGTTATCCTAGGGTTTCAGTAGATGTAGTCAGAGGGACAAGATACACAGTTGCGTTAGGAGAGCTATAAGTGCAAACAGAACTGCGTTTGCATCTGTGTCCAAATGACCCGCAACTAAGAAGTTGCTCTAAATATTACAAAATAAAACAGGTGTGTGGAGGGTCTGGGGGAATCTTTACCGACCTGTCTGCTCATACCCCCTGTACCAATATCCAATACACAAAAGAGAGTAGACCAGGTCAACGAATGATGTGTGGCTATACCAGTAAACGTGGCCACATGTAATGCATGTGTAGATGTAGGTTGCTGTCGACATAAAATCATTGAAAACACATTTCAACAAAAATTGTTAAACCAAAAGTTGTCAGACAAAGACTATAGCAATTCCCATCAGACCACCCTTTTTGGTGGATTTTGCGTCATGTGGGGATTGCTGAACATTCCGTCCGACCATGTAGTGTCAGAAATGGAATGAATAACAGTAATGTAGTCATACTAAACATCCTAGTGTGGCGCTAGTGAAAACGTGCAGTGCAAATAGTGAAATTAATAGATAAAAATGACTACATAGACTCTGAACCAGGTTATAACAGAAGTCTATGTGTCACAGGTTAAAAAGTGCGCCCAGTGGTAAAACTGCCCACTGGTACCGTGCAGAGTGGTCAACATGTTTCAGCCTAAGGGGTAATTTCCCCAGCTTTCTTCAGGACCTTTAAACGTAGATGCGCTACTGCACTATCATTAAACAGTACTACAAAACAATACATTGATACGTTCTCTACCAGGAACTTCAATACTTAAGTGTCCACTGGAGGTAGAGCAATATGTCTTCTTCCTGTCAGAAAAACATGAAAGCATATGTTCAGACAACACCAACCTATACACAAACAGCCACATATGTACACAAAGACCGATTGGCCACACGTGCAGGAATAATTTGTATTCTGCATTTTTAGTAAGCATACTAGCTTATTCACCCCGAGGCATTTCCTCGCGGTGATACTCACCCAGCTTTGTGTGGGTGAAGACCTCACCTCACCCGGCGACCGCTCGGGAGTATGAGGCCCCGCTCTGCAGTGTAGAGAAAAGAGGGTTCAGTGAGCATACAACTTCACGATACCCAGTCCAGAAAAACTCTACCTTTCTATCCCAACACACTTGTGAAACCGACCCATCTAACTAACATAGCAACTGAAACCCAGAGGATCCCACATAACACCAGGAAAACATGTATTATGCAGTGTTTTCCATATCGCAAGTCTTAGTATAAGCACTTATGGGTGAATCTAAAGAGCTTGTCCTACAGTAACAAGGAAAGACAGTGTCATAATTTCAGAGTCGTAATTTCAGACCACCATACATTGACAGAAGTGGGGGGTACTGTAAGGCAACAGCGCGTGGCCAAATGTGCCACCCATAGTCAGAGTGTCCCGTCAATAATCAGGAGCATATATATCAGAGAACCACGCTGGAGATATGATATAACAGAGGTTTCAAGGCGTAGAAGTATTCGTTGCTACACCTCTCTTGGCCTCCCAATAAATGGGCTGACCCTATCTCTGCTACACGCCCTAGAAATTTGAGGCAAGTGTCTAAACCCTGTCTCCTTGATACAAATCAACAAGTCAAAGGTAAATAAAGACCAGAGAGAAAAGCGGTATAGAGCGGGGCAGCCAGCAGCTCACCTGTCCGTCGGTACCTCCCGTGTTGCTCCGAGCGGAAGTGGAGGTGAGGGTGACGCCGCCCTGTCCCCTTAAGTAGCCGCCGTTAATTGGATAGTCCTTGTCATTATTAGGAAATTGGATGGAGGGAAGCGCCGTTTTCTCATGTAAGCGCGACGGAGTCACTGCTCCGTCGCGCATGCGCAGTAGAGTCTTAATGCATTAGTTTCTCGTGCATGCGCGATGGAGACACTGCGCCATCGCGCATGCGCAGTCAAGCCATAATATGTGACTGTAGAAACATGACGTTATCATGAACGGAGAAGGAACGCTAGGACTCTGTATCTAGGCAAACCAATCTACAATGATCTGACTCCCAACGTGTTAATTTCTTAGATGATTGTCTCTTAATTAATGTTATACTTGGTCAGTAGTATTTCAAGGACGAGTGTCATAGGAAAACCCCACTGAGCAGGTAATCCATCTTAAACGGTCTATAAATGTCTGATGTACAAATGGGAAGTCTGTCCAAAAAAGCTCCCCCCACAAGTGTTAGATGAGGGAAGAAAAAGGACAGAACCATTTCCAACATTAGTGGTTGGACAAAGTATATACTCTCAAGATTTACACATTAGATTTACACATAGAGGGAGCTGTAATAAGCCACTATACTGACTATTACTACTACTGTTGGTGGGTAAGGTTATCCTAGGGTTTCAGTAGATGTAGTCAGAGGGACAAGATACACAGTTGCGTTAGGAGAGCTATAAGTGCAAACAGAACTGCGTTTGCATCTGTGTCCAAATGACCCGCAACTAAGAAGTTGCTCTAAATATTACAAAATAAAACAGGTGTGTGGAGGGTCTGGGGGAATTGCTATAGTCTTTGTCTGACAACTTTTGGTTTAACAATTTTTGTTGAAATGTGTTTTCAATGATTTTATGTCGACAGCAACCTACATCTACACATGCATTACATGTGGCCACGTTTACTGGTATAGCCACACATCATTCGTTGACCTGGTCTACTCTCTTTTGTGTATTGGATATTGGTACAGGGGGTATGAGCAGACAGGTCGGTAAAGATTCCCCCAGACCCTCCACACACCTGTTTTATTTTGTAATATTTAGAGCAACTTCTTAGTTGCGGGTCATTTGGACACAGATGCAAACGCAGTTCTGTTTGCACTTATAGCTCTCCTAACGCAACTGTGTATCTTGTCCCTCTGACTACATCTACTGAAACCCTAGGATAACCTTACCCACCAACAGTAGTAGTAATAGTCAGTATAGTGGCTTATTACAGCTCCCTCTATGTGTAAATCTAATGTGTAAATCTTGAGAGTATATACTTTGTCCAACCACTAATGTTGGAAATGGTTCTGTCCTTTTTCTTCCCTCATCTAACACTTGTGGGGGGAGCTTTTTTGGACAGACTTCCCATTTGTACATCAGACATTTATAGACCGTTTAAGATGGATTACCTGCTCAGTGGGGTTTTCCTATGACACTCGTCCTTGAAATACTACTGACCAAGTATAACATTAATTAAGAGACAATCATCTAAGAAATTAACACGTTGGGAGTCAGATCATTGTAGATTGGTTTGCCTAGATACAGAGTCCTAGCGTTCCTTCTCCGTTCATGATAACGTCATGTTTCTACAGTCACATATTATGGCTTGACTGCGCATGCGCGATGGCGCAGTGTCTCCATCGCGCATGCACGAGAAACTAATGCATTAAGACTCTACTGCGCATGCGCGACGGAGCAGTGACTCCGTCGCGCTTACATGAGAAAACGGCGCTTCCCTCCATCCAATTTCCTAATAATGACAAGGACTATCCAATTAACGGCGGCTACTTAAGGGGACAGGGCGGCGTCACCCTCACCTCCACTTCCGCTCGGAGCAACACGGGAGGTACCGACGGACAGGTGAGCTGCTGGCTGCCCCGCTCTATACCGCTTTTCTCTCTGGTCTTTATTTACCTTTGACTTGTTGATTTGTATCAAGGAGACAGGGTTTAGACACTTGCCTCAAATTTCTAGGGCGTGTAGCAGAGATAGGGTCAGCCCATTTATTGGGAGGCCAAGAGAGGTGTAGCAACGAATACTTCTACGCCTTGAAACCTCTGTTATATCATATCTCCAGCGTGGTTCTCTGATATATATGCTCCTGATTATTGACGGGACACTCTGACTATGGGTGGCACATTTGGCCACGCGCTGTTGCCTTACAGTACCCCCCACTTCTGTCAATGTATGGTGGTCTGAAATTACGACTCTGAAATTATGACACTGTCTTTCCTTGTTACTGTAGGACAAGCTCTTTAGATTCACCCATAAGTGCTTATACTAAGACTTGCGATATGGAAAACACTGCATAATACATGTTTTCCTGGTGTTATGTGGGATCCTCTGGGTTTCAGTTGCTATGTTAGTTAGATGGGTCGGTTTCACAAGTGTGTTGGGATAGAAAGGTAGAGTTTTTCTGGACTGGGTATCGTGAAGTTGTATGCTCACTGAACCCTCTTTTCTCTACACTGCAGAGCGGGGCCTCATACTCCCGAGCGGTCGCCGGGTGAGGTGAGGTCTTCACCCACACAAAGCTGGGTGAGTATCACCGCGAGGAAATGCCTCGGGGTGAATAAGCTAGTATGCTTACTAAAAATGCAGAATACAAATTATTCCTGCACGTGTGGCCAATCGGTCTTTGTGTACATATGTGGCTGTTTGTGTATAGGTTGGTGTTGTCTGAACATATGCTTTCATGTTTTTCTGACAGGAAGAAGACATATTGCTCTACCTCCAGTGGACACTTAAGTATTGAAGTTCCTGGTAGAGAACGTATCAATGTATTGTTTTGTAGTACTGTTTAATGATAGTGCAGTAGCGCATCTACGTTTAAAGGTCCTGAAGAAAGCTGGGGAAATTACCCCTTAGGCTGAAACATGTTGACCACTCTGCACGGTACCAGTGGGCAGTTTTACCACTGGGCGCACTTTTTAACCTGTGACACATAGACTTCTGTTATAACCTGGTTCAGAGTCTATGTAGTCATTTTTATCTATTAATTTCACTATTTGCACTGCACGTTTTCACTAGCGCCACACTAGGATGTTTAGTATGACTACATTACTGTTATTCATTCCATTTCTGACACTACATGGTCGGACGGAATGTTCAGCAATCCCCACATGACGCAAAATCCACCAAAAAGGGTGGTCTGATGGGAATTGCTATAGTCTTTGTCTGACAACTTTTGGTTTAACAATTTTTGTTGAAATGTGTTTTCAATGATTTTATGTCGACAGCAACCTACATCTACACATGCATTACATGTGGCCACGTTTACTGGTATAGCCACACATCATTCGTTGACCTGGTCTACTCTCTTTTGTGTATTAGTAGTCAAACTCTGCCATAATCAACAACAGAATTGAAAATACAAGTCAAATCCCCAGAGGGAAGCTCAATTCTCAGCCCAGGTATAGGGCGGCGGTTGGGAGTAGTGCCAGGCGCAGGAGCCAGAAAAACAATACCAAAATCACTTATAATATATATAAAGTCCCACTCTAGGACTAACTGAGGTAGAAAAGCCCCTGTCTGGTCTCAGAAAGGGGCCTCCAAAAATTATATAGGCTTTCCAGACTCTGGACAGTCAGGGGTTAATGCCTGCTGCACTTGTTGCCGAATTGGGGGAAAAACGCTGCCTTTCCAATCAAAAAACAGCCTCAATGGCTCCTGGCCAGCTGTGTGTTCGTCCCCACTTCAGCCAGGGGTAAAGCATCTGATGAGGCACTTATTACGGGGCTGCGCGCATACTGAGACGTCCGCGAGCCCCTGAGACACACGCTGAAAGCCCGCGAAGGACTCGGCGTGCGTCTCCCTCCCAGAGGGGGGCCAAGTCCCTCCCGATCGCGAAGCGCGATCCCAGGCAGCCGTGGCTGCTGGCAGCGTCTAGGGGCACACGGGGAGCTGCTAAGCGCAACACGTGCTGGAAGGGAGAACTAAGGGGCATGGAGCGGACAGGCGAGGCCGCGCTCCGACTCACAATTAAAGACGTGGCGCATCGCAGGCAGCGCACGCAAGCTGCCTAAAGCTCCCACAGATCAAATAAGAAGCGCACCAGCGCGTTTAAACAATCAATGAAACACTAATAATATATACAGTTATGATATATAAATACAGCTCATTAAATGCAATATTTCAACACAGTGCAAGTATACAGATTAGAGAGGCACTTATCTCGGCTGCGGAGCAGCCTAGAAAGAGGAGGCCAGATTAGTGTGCCTCTACTTTGTATGCTGTAAGATAAGAGGCATGGTTCAAATCCTCATGGGTATTGTTGTTTTTTATTATTGTAGTTTTACTTTCATTGGCTGCTGTGTTTTGCAGTAAAGAAATGAGAAAGCATAATCAGAAGCCTCCGGTCCTGCCATAGAATCCGGAATATAAGCAGTTTTCTATGGTTGGCCATGGTAGCTGTCTTTTTTCTAGTCCAATCATAGCTTCTGATTATAGCAGTTTCAAAAGCAAATTCGACTATGCAACTGAGCCTAAAAATGTGTGGGATTCTGCTATATTTGCTTTAAGGACAAACTAGTTCCTAGCCATGCTTATGGTTACGTTTCTTGTTTTCACCTCTGAAAAGATGGGGCTTCTTAAACTTATAGGTCACTTTCTCAACTCAAGTGCAAGATTAATAGCGCTAATTTAGACCCAATAAAATAGGCCGTTCTGACTCCGTCGTGTTCAGAGGCAAACTTAGAGACCGAATCAGCTCTGCCAATAAGTGTTGAAACCACCCCTGTCTGTCTAGCTATCACTTTCATTCTTTCTCTCTTTCTCACTTTCACTCACTCTTTCCTTCTTTATTTCTCTCTCTTTATAGGCTTTCTGTGACTTCTTTTATGAATCGCAGTATATTTAAGAGAGTGAAAATGGTGGCTGAGGGGAGTGCGGGGAGCAGAGCCATTGGACCCTTCAACCGCTAGTCTCCAATGGCTGCAGGCTCCCATCATAATGCCTGTTAAGATAAATGCCCAGTTCTGCCCTGATCATGTTATAGAGCATACCTTTTCTCGTCTCCTTACTCTCTGAGAACTCCATCTTGACAAAGACCAACTTTCACACCTGCATGAAGATCATCAAAAGATGGATGAAAGACAACGGCTGAAACTCAACACCTAGAAAACGGAGGTTCTGACCTTCAGCAGACATACAACTTCTAGAACGACTTGTGGAGGCCAGCAGAGCTCGAACCTACCCCTCATGGCAAGAGGCCATGCCTGCAACCTCTACATCATAATTGACAGTGAACTCTCCATGAAACATCAGGTCAACGCCATCATCATCGCCTCAGCCTGCTTCCACGCTATCCACACACTCCACAAAACCATCAACTGGCTCCCCATCAGTACAAGGAAGACTGATTCATGCCCTTGTCACCAGCTAACTGGACTACAGTAACACACTGAATGTCGGCACAGCCACCAAACTCATGAAAATACTCCAGGCAACCCAGAATCCTGAATCCAGAAGGATCCTCAACCATCAAAGAAGATACACATCACCAAACACCTGAAAGACCTCCACTGGCTCCCCTTCAAAAGAGATGTCAGTTCAAGCTCCTGGCCCACTTCTACAAAGCCCTTCACAACCAAGGACCAGACTAAATGAACTAACATCTGACCTTCCACCTACCCACTAGAAACATTCCCTTTGCACACCTCGCCCTTGCTCAACCACCACATATCCATCACAGCCGCTGTGAAGGATGATTCTTCTCCCACCTCCCTGCCAAAGCCTGGAAGTCCCTCCCCCTCCACCCCCATACTTCCCCCTCATTGAACAACTTCAGAAAGGGATTTAAGACGGTGCTCTATGACTAATGCCAGCAACGCAGTGCCTGGATACCCCCTGGCATGATTACCTTTTTTTGATATCTTAGCCACGTTATTATGTGGGATTGCGCTTAACAATAGAGAAAGAGCTCTTCAGGTCTGATTTTCCTGAAGTACGTCTATGGCTTCATGCCCTTTAAATCATAGAACTTCCTTTGCTTGTATCTGTCATTCAGATTCCCCCTTCGTTGCTGATGTCATTATTCAACAAATATGTGCTCCAGTTGATCTACAGTTCAGCTAATACCTATGTTACATAGATTCAACCTTTAAACTCTCTCCATTCCCCTGTGGAGGGCGGGGTGTGAAGGGCAATCAGTGTAGTCAGCATAATCGACTGCAGCATGCAAAGCATAGGAACAAGGGTGAAAAGGCCAAACCCTTCCAGTATAAAAGCGAAAGATTGCGATCTACCATAGGCCAGACATGTTCACTTTCAGTTGTCCATGATTACAGGATTTCCTAAGAAAGATGAAGAGCGAATATATTAGGTAAATGATAAAGCAAAGAACCTTGAAGGTCCATGAAACAAGTCAAGTAGTTGTATATATCATTAATGGGTATTAAAAAAAAAAGGGTGGAAATGCTGTGAAATTAAAATGTAAGTACCTTTTGAACCAATTTTGCAATGCGGAACCTCTTTTTCCAGTTGAAAACTACACAGATTTCCGATTTCCAGGAGGTTTAATAAATACATTTGCCAAATGATGTGGAGATTGAGGAAGGGGGCTGAGGTGATCGGGGAGGGAAGTGAATGGTGTTTTCTGGCAGGAAAAAAGGGAGATCAAGGCTTGGCTGATCATTATGTATAGCCGCCTACTCTACTGGAGTAATACGATTTTCTCATAATTCCATTAAAAGCTTGTAGTCTGTATTAGGTAAACTAATTGGTCGTTGTGAATTGACATCTCTTGAATTTTTACCCTTTTTTAAAAAGTTAACTTGATTTATTAAAAGTCGAAGGAACCTCATCTCCTTCCTTTATATATTTTTTTAAAAGCTCTATCAGGAAGGGTGTAAGCTCAACAGCAAATGCTTTGAAAAACTCTACTGGAAGACCATCATTGCGACAAGCCTTGCCAGAAGGCATTAAGGCAAGAGCCTGCTGAATCTCTGCCGTTGCTATACCCACAGCCATTCTCTCCACCTGGGCATTTGTCATCCATGGCAAGCTAATGGACTGAAAGTATTGAAATATATTTTTATGAGAGACCGAGTATTTACTTTCATACAGATTTTTATAATGTTGCAAGAAAACGTTCAACACCTCATCTCTACCACACACCACTTCACCTGTCCCTGACTTCAGCAGCTGGGTAACTAATGGCACTTCCTGTTTAACCCGTGTTGACCAGGAGAGAAACTTGCAGATCATCTGGCTTACCTCATACACCCGCTGTTGGAAAGTTCTCGAGCTTGTGATCTCCTCTAAAATAAACAATTCCCTTATTCATGTTTAGCTTTACCCGGCTGAGTATCTTTTAGTGATTGTGGCCACTGAGAGCTATTCATCTTCTGTAGAGAAACATCCACTGGATTGAAGATCAGCTATACGTTCCATATGAGTTTTGGATTGTACAGCCATCAAAACAATTATCTATACCCGGAGAGTTGCCTTAAAAGATTTCCAGGCTGAAGAAGGTGATGCTGTCCCATTATTAAACTGAAAAAAACTCCCTGCTGAATGTGCTTATACCTTTTAACCACTCTTGATTAGGAAGAAGGTTACAGTTCATCTGCAACCTGGACCTCCCTCTTTTCCTTATCTGTAATTCAACTTCAATGGTGACTAAAGAGTGATCCGAAATAGTTTTTTCCCAGATATCTGAACCCATACATTTTAAGGAGTGGGAGATAAGGAAATAATTGATATGAAAGCTGTATGCAAATGGTGTGAAAAGCAAGTATATTGCGAGATTCCCGAGTGGTCCTATGCCATCGATCAAACAATTGGTAATCTTTATCACATTTATCACCTTTTTTTGTTTTCGTCTTTAATTGTTTTTTAGATTTATTAGATGTATCCCAAACTAAGTCCTGGATGAAATTAAAATCTCCCGCCTCATAATTATTGGATCTGCTGCTCCCATGGCCATATTGTTAATTTA
Organism: Lissotriton helveticus; assembly: GCF_964261635.1. NCBI lineage: Eukaryota > Metazoa > Chordata > Amphibia > Caudata > Salamandridae > Lissotriton > Lissotriton helveticus. The sequence goes on along the minus strand of NC_136071.1, from coordinate 568,747,917 downwards.
ATTAATTGGATATGCGTCGTCCGAAATTGGGGTGTAATAATTAATCAAATTCAAGGGACTGCCATTTACACTGACTGTGAACCAGATCCATCTACCTTCAGGGTCACTGGTAACTAGAGAGACCAACCAATTTACTACTTTACCCAGATACACGGCTACCCCTCTGACCGCCAACCCTGCTGAAGCAAAATATGTCTTAGAGTAATGCTTAGGAATACAAAGCTTTGGGGAGTTGATTTTAAGGTGTGTTTCCTGAGGAAATAAAAATTTTGAGAAAAAAGAGGATAGCCATCCAATCAAAACCTGTACTTCTCATTTTTGATATTCCATTGACATTACAAGAGATGATTCTGGCTTTAAGACCCATTACCTTGATAACACACTCTGACTCTTGTCCTCCCTGTAGATCGAATCCTTACAATACATGCACTACTACGATTCTGCTCTATTTTGCAATGCATGCTCCCCACCACCCAACGATCCACCCAACTAACCATCCCATAATCCATCCCTCCCGACCCTGCACCCCAGCAAGAGGGGAATAGCCCACAGTACCACTTTTGCAGCATTGTTCACCCTCCCAGGGAGCCATGGAGATGCACCTCTAGTGGACACACCCTGCCCCACGTCAGAAGAAACATAAAAATCATCTATTCTGCTTATACTAGATCATATTCAAATGTTGCCGCTAAGTTAGAAATCTTTTGCAGAAACTCCTGATCTTCAACAAAATAAGTGAACATGTGAAACTGTCCTTTGACTAATACTCTTTGCTTTGAACGTTCAGCAATTGTTGCTTGAGTGCCCTGCGCCTTAAAAAGATAAAACATTTTAATGAATTCTTTACGGTGGCAGCTGCTGCGGCTGACATATCAGAAAAAATTTGACAGTGATGCATTTCAATGGTTGCAAACTGTGTCTTTACAATAGCTTTGGCTAATATAGGCTCTTTTATGTGTTAGTTAGCAAAGTTCACCATTGTGGCAGTTTTGAATTCATAAATGGTTGCACTGTGACCTTGTGTGGTAGTGCAATTGTCAGATCCTTGCATGTTCCAGCAAGACATTTCTCTTGATGAATGAGTCTACCCATTGTAAGACCTGGTGACCTTCACAGTCCTTGGGAACACCGACCAGACGTAAATTAGAGTGCTGCAAGTGATTTTCCAGGTGTTCTGTTTTATTTTCCTGTGAGGACTTTTGCTTCGTTGACTTGCTCTTGCATTGTGTTAACCTGGTCTTAAAGATGGGAAGTTCTAGAATCGGCTTCCTGCATTCTTTCTGGAAAATTCACCCATGCTACTTCGATTTTAGATAGCCGTAGGTGCAAGGCTGCAATTCCAAATGCTTGAGAAGATTTTAGCTCCCTAATATCATCCAGGATTACCTTCAACATGGTCTTTATATCCCACCATGCAGTAACCCTTTTGCCTTACTCCCCATTTGATTGCAGCATCTACTGGGATCGAAATAATGCCATTACCTGGGGTTGGGTCTTATCTTGCAAGACTGTTTCTGAGCTGGAGGCTGGACTATGAGTCTGCCATCGTGGATGAGAACAAGATTTCAGTGGTTGCTGAGAAACACTATTTTGTGGCTGTGATAGCCCTGTATTTGAACTTGGAGCAAAGATCTGTAAAGTTATGGGCAGGCATAAGCAGGCAGCTGCAAGGTCCGTAAATCCCTTGCTGCTGTGCGGAACGAGAGTGTAAGTATAGCCAAGCAGAGACCGAAGTAGATACAGTTTTTAAAATGCTTTTAAACCCTCTTGTATTGTCTAATCTTTTTGCAGCACAGAACTACAGATTTTACTTTCTTTTGTCTCTTCTACCTGTGGTTCCTCTTGATCCTCGACGTTAGTCCTAGCCCTGTTCCGCCGTGGCTGTTGGTGCCATTTGAGCAGAGAGCGGAACTAAGCATTCTCACACACTTCCGGTAACGGAAGTTGGCAGACCAGCCTCGACGGCTCTCTGCCTATTTTAATTGCATGTTGCAGTGGACGTGTAGCATAAGCAGGCAGCGGCAAGGTCTGTACAGCACTTGCTGCTGTGCCGAAGGAGAGTGCAAGTATAGGCAAGCAGAGACCAGAGTAGATACAGTTTTCAAACTGCTTTTACACCCTCTTGTATTGACTAATCTTTTTGTAGCACAGACCTGCAGATTTTGCTTCATTTTGTCTATCCTACCTGTGGTTCCTCTTGACCCTAGATGTTAATCCTAGCCGTGTTCTGCCACGGCTGTTGGTGCAGTTTGAGCAGAGGACCGGACTCAGCCTCCTCACAAACTTCCGGTCACTGAAGTTGGCGGACCAGCCTCGGCAGCTCTCTGCCTATTTTATTTGCATGCTGCAGCAGACGTGCAACATGAGCAGGCAGCGGTAAGGTCTGTACAGCGCTTGCTGCTGTGAGGAAGGAGAGTGCAAGTATAGGCAAGCAGAGATCGCGGTGGATACAGTTTTTAAACTGCTTTTAAGCCCTATTATATTGTCTAATCTTTTTGTAGCACAGAACTACAGATTTTACTCCTTTTGTCTAGCCTACCTGTGGTTCCTCTTAAACCTCAACGTTGATCCTAGCCCTGTTCCACCGCGGCTATTGGTGCCATTTGAGCAGAGGGCGGGACTTAACCTCCTCACACACTTCCAGTCATGAAAGTTGGCACACCAGCCTCGGCGGCTCTCTGCCTATTTTAATCGCATGCTGCACTGGACGCGCAGCGGATGCGCGCAGCCAGCCTGCCAAAGGAAATTCCATCTGCGCCCATCCGCACGCGGACCGCGCACAGCGCCAGCCACTATGACGGTTTCAACCCAGATGACTCCGGTAGATTTAGACACCATTACTTAAAGGAAGCCTTGCTATAACTTAGACCCACAGGTGATCCCTGCTTGGGTGCTCTCTTTGATCCTCAACTGAGTTCCGGTTAAAAACGCTACTTTCACTGCTCCAATGTGTTTCACCTCCTTCCGCTATCACAAGCAAGACAACGGAGTTTTACTCAAAGAACACCAGAACAGAGACAAAGAAAAACTTGCTGTGCACTTATGGCCATAAATTGTTTCAAAACATGGTTTAAACCAATCTTAGATAACACAGAGTGTGAAGCAGCTATTTTTAAAATCGGGCTTGATAGTCAGAACGCTTTTAATGGCATACTTTATTTTCCACCTAAAACCAAAACTAGCTTTCTAAATTCAATAGGTCAACTTCTGGAGAACCGAGCAGACCAGTCCAACTTCTCTATTTTGGGTGATTTCAACTTCCACCTGGAAAATAGTGCAGACAGGGATACTGAAGCCCTTATTGATCATATGGGCATTGCAGGACTTAGTCAGTTGGTCAAAGGGGCCACACACTCGACCAGGCATTGTTTGGATGGGATTAACCCTGGGCGTCCGAATCGGCTACGCCCACGGAGTAGGCGTAGTGTTGCCTTCTACGCATTTTGTGTAGACAGCGTAGCCGGCAACACTATGCCCACTCCGTGTGCGTAGCCGAGTCGGCCGCCACCCGCCTCCCTCCCGCCCTCCCCTACATACATTATTTAAGCAACTAACCTTAATAAAACAAATTTAAAGCACTTACCGTGTCCGGTGTTCGCCTGGGGCTCCCTTCTTGAAGATAGCGTCCCTTCCTGGATACCAATGCGCATGCGCGGCCGCCCGCGCATGCGCATTGGTATCCAGGACGACGCTATTTTCAAGAGGGAGCCCCGGACGAGCCCCGGACATGGTAAGTGCTTTAAAATTGTTTTATTAAGGTTAGTTGCTTAAATAACGTATGTAGGGGAGAGCGGGAGGGAGGTGCGTAGTGGGGCTACGCGGAGTGCGGGAGTGGGCGTAGCTTCTCGCCCACTCCGTGTAGCTCCGCGGAGCCCCACTACGCCCACTACGCCCAGGGTTAGATGGGATATATTTGGATCATCCCAACCTAGTATGGACCAGAGCATTGCCACTAATCTGGTTGGATTCCAAGGCAATTATATTTGAAATTACCCTGCCGCCTAAAAGGCCCCCTAATTGCTCCAAAAAAGTTATCAGCTTTTGACCCTGGAACAAGGTAAAGGTAGAAGAGCTAAATAAAGTGTGTACCTATTCTTTACAGCCTGCCCCTGCAGACCTGAATGAGGCAGTGATGAGTTATCACTCCTTGGAGGACTCCGCAGGTTAGCAGCTGTCAGTCAGGCAATCTCCGTCAGAACCATGGTTCAATGAGTCATTGTGAACACAAAAACAAATATGCAGAAGACTAGAAAGGAAGTGGAGGCTAGACAGCGATGCTCAGACCAACACAGCCTACAGACTAGCCATCCAAACATATAAAAACCTTAACCTTATCCTGAAGGCAAAGTCAGCGTACTGCAAGGAAACAATAGAAGCAGCCAAAGGCTGCTCTAAAATACTATTTTCCACTCCATGATCCCAGAATCCCAAGATTAGGAAAGAAGCCAACAATTTTGCAATCAGCTAGCAGACTCTTTCCAACAAAAGGTTAAACAAGTCTTCAATGCATTTTTTCCCCAATAGAACCAATCTTCGATGCCCCGGGTGATTGTTATAGATCTCACTCAAAGCTGGATTGCTCTTCCAAACCTACTTTTTCATCCTTTCCGCCAATCACTCTTGACAGGATTACCAAACGAATTCTCTTAGTAAAATCCGGATCTCTCTTCGACCCATGCCCACAAAAAATGCTTCATTCAGTCCCTGAGATCATAGCCGCTTCACTCTGGCCTACATTCCATCTTATGGTCTCCTCAGGGTGTTTCCCCACTGAATGGAAGAAAGCTTCCATTCTGCCACTTTTGAAGAAATCCAATCTGGATCCTAGGGACCCCTCCAATTATAAATCCATCTCTAGGTTGCCTTTCCCAGCAGCAAAGATAATAGAAAAGTTTCTAAATAAAGAAATATCCACTTTTCTTTCAGATGGTGACATCTTGGACCCTTCGCAATATGGATTCTGTGCCCATAACAGCACAGAACTGGCACTAATAACATCCATGGATGAGCTTAGGCAAACTGTTGATGGTGGGGGGGGGGGGCTCCTCGCTTCACTGGGAATCAGAGATTAAGCCCTCCTCCTGCGCAGCTCCTTCCTGTCTAATAGGTCTCAAATGGTGGCTCACAATGCATTTGTTTCCCCGGCTCTTTCACTCCCATGTGCAGTCCCGTAGGGTTCATCATTGAGCCCCACTCTTTTTAGCCTGAATGTCACTCACCTGGCTAAGCTAATAAGAAACAATGGTTTTTCCCTGGTGTCCTATGTGGATGACACGCAGATCATTGTGTTAATCAAGAGCTTGTCCACTGATACTGTGTCCCGTTTCAAAGACTGCATGCGCCACATAGGAAAATGGAGGCAGGATAACTGTTTAAAACTCAATTCATCAAAAACAGAAGTTATGCTCTTTGGCAACATGTCTTTTATCTGGTCAGACAGCAGGTGGCCCAATCACAATGGCCCCCTACCAATACCGGCTAAAAAAATAAAAAATCTCAGGGTTTTCCTTGACACTAAGCTGTCTTTTAAAACTCAGATCAATCATACTACAGCAGCATGCTTTTTCATTCTCACAATATTGAAAAAAGAAATTCAGTTTATCCCATTTGAGCTAAGGTAAGCAATGGTCACAGCGTTGATTGCATTCAGGCTGGACTCCTGTAACGCCCTATTTACCAGTACGAGCATGGGCAGCATACACAAACTTCAGATGACTCAAAACGCTGCAGCAAGAGTCTTGTTTGGTCTCTCTCGCTATGATTTGGTCTCCAGGCCTCTCACAGAGCTTCACTGGTTGGCCATCAGCAAACATATTAAATTCAAAGCGTTATGCATAGCGCTTAAAGCTAGACACGTCCTTGGTCCATGACAACTGTCGCAATTTTTCAAATCCTACACTACAGCCAGACCACTCAGTTTGTCAGGTAGTGGTAATCTGATCATCCCCAAGGCACACAAAGTAAAATGGGGAGGAACAAGCTTTGCCTACACCAACACCAAACTCTGGAATTCACTTCCTATATCTCTAAAAAAAGAATACAATTTGCTTAAATTCAGGAAGGGTTTAAAACCTCCTGGCTATATTAGGGCACCTCCACTGTAATACCTCTGCCTGTATGCTCATTAAGCACCTAAACACCTCCGGGTTATGCAGCGCTATACAAATTCTTCATTTCATTTCATACTTCTGAGGGCTGGAGTATACCCTGTCGCCCGGATAGCAAGACTTTCCCTCTTGTGAACAGCGGATACTCTTTTGTTCTATATTGCGCAGCAGGTGTGGTTAAATCAATTATGTCATACTGCAGCGGAACTTTATTTTGTTTTAATCTCCTCATTTTACTTCAGGGCAATCACTCTGCTGTTGGCCATATACTACTTTTTTAGTTCCACTTCTATCAGTGCACGTCAACAACTACCCCCATCTGTAGAGGGGTACCCTCTAAGGTCTCCTTCTTTGGAGGCTACTGATAAATCAAACTCAGAGTTCAGTAGACGTGTTGTAAGCCCTGACCCTGGTGTGACTGTAAACTATGATCTGCTCTTGCAGCTGCTGAGGCTGATTTCACTTGGGCTGCCCGTGATTTTGCTTTAAGGGCTAGTGTTAAAATTACATCAGAGTTCCCCATCAAATTAACAACTTTTGAATGTTTCCCAATGTTGATTCCCTCTCTTCTTTTTTATTGTATACATTTTTACCCTTCTTGTTTTCCTTCCTTTTTTGTTTTCACGCAGTCCCAGATGCCAACCCTTAATTTTCCTTAATTTCCTGGCTCAAGAGTGTTTACCACCGCTTCAAGCCCCCAAGCAAGGAGCCATGATACTGAGTTGAGGGAGGCCCTACCCATTGACCCCCTACCAGTAAAGATTGGAAGCATTTACCCCTGGTGTGAAACATGGTGAAAGAATGCAAAGCACTTACCCTTAGTGTGAAACCTGCTGGCTCTCCCCATAAATTGCCCTACACAATACCATAACATAACGTGTATTTGTACAGTGCATGTTCACCACTACGAGTATCTTGGCGCTGAATTACAGATGTTTGTTGTTACCCAACTCAGTGGTACTCATTTTATCGACCTCAGATGGATGAAAGGCTGAGTGGACCCGCTGGGATTTAAGCCTGTTACCATGAGGTTGAACACAGGCCCCTGCAGTAGACGTATTAGTTCAGTGAGCCACTAGACCCTACCATGCAGAAGCCTTCTTAATTGGGGTTTACCCCCTTGCTGTCGTCTGTTTGAGCCTGTTGGGGCTGAAACACATTTGTGCCTTTTTTTAAATCTCAGCCGACAGCCATGCAAATGCCTTCTTTGTTTATATTTACTCCAGCCTAGAGCCACGATATCTAGTTGGGGAAGACCCTGCTCAGCGACCCACTACCAGGAAAAATGCACAGCACTTACCCCTCTCGTGAAACCTTGTGTCTCGCCCCACAATGTCCCCATACATCACCATGCAGAAGCTTTCTTTATTGGAGTTTACCGCCTTCCTGATCTTAATGTTTTTTTAGGCTGTTGGGGCTTCAGTGCTTTTGTGCTTTTTTAGGTCGAGCTTTCGAGACCTCTTGTATATACTTTAATATATACTTATTATATACTTATATGTGTATGTACTTTGTGGGCTCTGGAGATCAGCCCTAGGAGGGACTTTCTTTTTGTCTGGCAACAGCCTCTATTTAACTTTCTTGATAGAAAACGACCAGCAGAGGTCAGTAAAATACCAGAATCACTTTAGCTTTCTCTAGATTCCAGCCCATAGAAATTGTCTTCCACGAGCACCCATAGACAATAATGTTTTTTTCGAATCTTGTATTTTCAGTGATGTGACTAACGAACACCCTGATGTACTATACCGTTTCCCCGATGTAAGGCAATATTTCTCTCCAAGTGTTCCCATACCTGTCGTGTCACGTAGTTTGGTGATTATTTTCCCTCCATGTTAAAGAACTGTAGAGGTTTCAGCACCCAGGCTAATGTGCTGCATAGCTAAATATATATAAGGTCCCAAAGGCGAGACCAATTGCATTGTAAAGGCTTGTCTTCTCAGCCGGCAGCTTTCTCTCCGTAGCTGCTATCTCACCATCCCAACTCAGGGCCGGGGTGGCAAACAGCTGCAGCGTTTCCGGTTGCAAGCCGGCAACCATGTCCATCGGGCTAGTGCGCATCACTCGTACTGCTTCTCTGTGACGTTGAAGAAGAAACAACGTGACATGAGGGGAGGAGGGAGAGGCGTCCAAGCAGTGGAGCATGTGGGGTCTGCCTATTGCCCTTCCTTGGTGCCGTTTGATATTGCTACGCCCACGCATTTTATTCTATTTTCCTTATGAGTATATTGGGATTTTAAAAATGATTGCTACTTATTTATTGTTATCAAATCTTTCTGGATATGCTGTGACCTGCTGAAGATTTACAGTTTTCTACTGTGTTGTTCTATGGGGAATTACCTCGCAATAAACTGAATTTGACAATATTGCAGAACAAAATGGAATGGGGTGATATTCACATCATGCTGATTTGTCCCTTTACTCATTTCTGGTAAATAATTGTTTTCTTGATGTCTCCACAGTGTGACATGCCCAGGCCAAAGCAGTCGATATTGTTAATTGCTGCAAGCACTGTTAACTTGGCCTCTGCTTAGTGCACCCTTTATCGCTTTTGCTCTCTCTGCCCTTTTCATCTGCAAAATAAGAACAACCCACGATCTACGGCACGAATTCAGCACTCAGACTGACAAATCCAATAACTTTGTTTCCCCGGAGCTTGTGAAAATTTTATAAACGTTTGTTTTTATTTATATTCATTGTAAACCCTGCTTAATTGATCTATGTTTATCCTGCTGGTCATTAATTTGAATCACAAATTGTATTCGCCTTTTCCTTTTCGAAGGAAGACCAACAGATCCACCAAATAGTTGAGAAGAAATAGCACCTGGCATTTACAAAAAACATAAAGAACTGCACTACAAATGAACAAACAATGGCAAAGTCAGCAAGTCTAGCTAGGTCAGAAGAGTTTCAAATTGCACCACCACTCGTCCATTATTGCCACAAAAACAGGTTTTCAACACCACCCAGCAATCATCAGTGCATGCTCAGATTTCCAGCAGCAATTACTAATTATTAGCAATGGCTGGAACATGCAAACTTGGATACACCACTGTCCAATTAAGAAAGCTGCTCATGGTAGAAACATATGCGAGGTTGCCTCTCAGTGTAATATTACATTTTAGCAAAGAGGTACACTGGAATGAGGTGCTGTAGCATGACACATTTGACTCAAGCATTGACAAAAGCTGCTGGTGACTGGTGATTTGTAATGTTTTTGTGAACCATGGTTTACAAAAATATTTAAAAAGGTCGATGTGCATGAACATGTGTGCACACACATACGCATACAAGTGGTTAGTTGTCTTTTAATGTTTCTGAAGTAACTTTTTATGAAATCATTAAAAGATGGCAGACCAAATATGCACATGTGTACATGTGGATGCCCATGTGGTTGTTTTTAAATGAGTTAAAACTAACCACGTTGGCTGCACAAGCATGTGCATCAACATGTTTGTGCACTCCTTATTGGGTGTTTTGGAATCGGTTTGAAACCCGTTCATAGAAGGACACGTCTTGCAGTGCTCGCGGGTGATGTGGGGCACTAAAAGTGGTGGTGAGGTCCTAGCATCAGTATCTACGGAGCTGTTAGGCTTATGAAAAGTGAAAAAAGGGAGATTTTATTTTATAAAAAAAATAAAACACACACCTTGGCCACAAACACTGTCTGCATTTCAGTGGCAGTGCACTAGGGGGCACATGCCTCAAGGTAGGCTTTTGCAATTCCTTAATTGCGGTTATTAAGGAATCGCAATTAAGGAATCGCAAAAGCCTATGCATGCAGAATCGCCCAAAAATTTGCGATTCCTAAACATTCCTTAATTGCAACTCGAAAATTGCGAGTCACAATTAAGTAATGGCTTCCCATTCATTCCTATGGATCTACAGCCCCATAGGAATTAATGGGAATTGCATGCTCAATTTGTGAGTACCAAATAGATACTTTCAAATTGCGTATGCAATTTCAAGGGTATAAGGGTGCCAAAAGGACACCCTCTTGCACCCCTGAAATTGTACTGTGAACACATGTTGCGCACGCACATGCCCCAAGGGCATGTGAGTGTGTAACCAGGAGCTTTGAAAAATGCACTTTAGTTTTTGCAAATTACCATGAAGTTCAAATTGATTGTAATTTGCGACCTCTATTTAAGAAATCGCTATTTGCAATCTCATCATGCATTGCATTCAGGGAATCGCAATTTATGATTTCCTAAATGCAATTGCAATTAAGTAATCGTTATTTGTGCAATTTCTCAAATTGCGATTTTTGCATTTGGGATGAGGGCTCGAGATTGTTTATAAACATCACTAGTCCATCAAAATTCGAGGAATTTTTTTGAAGAAATTTGTATTCAAGATATGTTAACTCATCAAATACCGGAGTTCGGAGAACCTATGCTCCTTCCCAGATGTGAACGTGCATCAGCCATCAGTGCCTGTTTTCCCACCGTAGTCTTGCCTTGCTGTTAAAACCCCAATGTATTGTCGCAGTGCGGCAGAAGAATCAAGACAGCGCCTGCTGTGCAGCCCGAAGATCGACACAGCCCAAGTCCTGATGCCTGTGTCTCCGATGTCCAAGGCACCCGCTCCAACTTTGATGCAGGCCCTCCTGTGCTGCTGAATAAATCAAAACACACGATATGATGGATGGAATGTTGCACAATGGCAACACATTCACCCCCAGTCACAGATCTGGGTTTAGTCCATCGTTATTTTGCTCACCAAGCCACCCCATTTCAGACATGGCCATATGCAAATCAGTCTTGACCCTGTGCCTCATGGGAACAATCCAGCCCGAACAGCCAACCTATGTCTTCCCTGGACTGGAATCAAGCATCCTAGGTCTGGTTTCTGGCTATCAGCCGTCTTCAGCCAGGATAGCTTGACTCCAGTGGCTTAGTGAGCACAAGACCCACATCTGGGCATACCCTTCCCACAGAGGGTGAACAGCAAAACACACAAGATGATGGACAGAATATTGCACAATGGCAAAATAACGATGGATTAAACCCAGATCTCTGACTGGGGGTGAATGTTTTGCCATTGTGCAACATTCCGTCCATCATCTTGTGTGTTTTGCTGCTGAAGAAATCAACACCTCACCTGCCACCTGCGACCCTTGACCCCACCAGGTAGGTCGGTCCCTCTCCGCACAGCACCGCCTGTGCATCCCTGCCCTAGCTGCCGCTGCTGAGGAAGTTCGAGGCCCTCCACCACCCACAGGCCACCACCTGCGCCTCATTCCTGGTGGCCAGTGGTAGGCCATAGGTGGTTTGTTCATCCTCAACTTTATTGCTTTTATTGTAACGCCTGTATTTTCATTGTTGTGTCTGTGACTGCTGTTGTCTGTCTTCCCCCGCTGCCTGTACGTGGTCCGTGCCCCTTTTTCTTCCCTCTGTTCCCCTCGCAGTCCCCGTGCTCTCTCTGCCCCGTCTTTCCTTCTTTACCCCTCGCTGCCCCCGTGTCTCTACCCGGTTGTCCCTTCTGTTCCCCTCGCTGTCCCCGTGTCTCTGCCCGGTTTTCCCTTCTGTTCCCCTCACAGCCCCCGTGCCTCTCTGCCTGTCCTGCCTTATGTTCTTAGCTGCCCCTGTATTTCTGTGTTCTGTATTTTGCCTCTGTGCCACTTCTTATTCTGGTATTTCTGTGCCCTTTTGCCTTCTGTGCCACTCGTTTTTCCCTCGTTTTTGTGCCCCTTTTGCCTTCTGTTCCACTTGTTTTTTGTGCCCTTCTGCCTTCTGTGCCACTCGTTTTTTCCCTCATTTTTGTGCCCCTTTTACCTTCTGTTCCACTCATTTTTTATGTCCTTCTGCCCTCTATTCCACCCGTCTTTTTGTGCCCTTCTGCCCTCTGTGCCACTAATTTTTCCCTCATTTTTGTGCCCTTTTTGCCTTCTGTTCCACTCATTTTTTGTGCCCTTCTGCCTTCTGTGCCACTTCTTTTTCCCTTGTTTTTGTGCCCCTTTTGCCTTCTGTTCTACTCGTTTTGTGTGCCCTTCTGCCCTCTGTGCCACTCGTTTTTTGTGCCATTCTGCCCTCTGTTCAACTCGATTTTTTGTGCCCTTCTCCCCTCTGTGCCACTCGTTTTTCCCTCATTTCTGTGCCCCTTTTGCCTTCAGTTCCACTTGTTTTTTGTGCCATTTTCCCTTCTGTGCCACTCGTTTTTCTCTCGATTTTGTTACCCTCGTTGTCCCTCACCTCCCTCGCTGCTGTGTCCCCTGCGGCCCGCCCCCCCGCCTCCCGCCTCCCAGCTGCTCCTCCCTCCCACCTCCCCATATATGCCGGCCGCCGTGCGGCCGGGCCATTGGCACGCCTAATCCACGCCCGTCTGCGCCCATCCCACCTGGACCGCGCCCAGAGCCAGTACCCCTGGCCCCCGCACCCTCCACGATGACCGCCACCACTACGACACCAGCACTCTGCACGCTCTCAACTCCGGACGGAGCCACACCTGTTTCAAGGCCGCCCCGCAACGCACACACGGCCCCTTCACCTGCAGGAACTGCAGCTACACCAGCCTCAGAGCCGACAAACCACCCGCCAAGAAAGACTCCAACCACCTCCGATGCATACTACTGAACACCCAAGCATGCCGTTGAGCTCTGGGACCTGCTAGACACAACATCCTCGGACGTCGTCTTCCTGACAGAGACCTGGTTTAATGACTCCTCCGTACCCAACATCGACATAGCCATCCCAGACGGCTACAAGATCACCCGCAGGGACCGCACCAATGGAGTCGGAGGAGGAATTGCCATCGTTCACAAGAACAGCATCAGGGTCTTGACTAGCACCGATGATGCGCTCAGCACTGCCGAACACATGCATTTCCAGATCCACACAGACCCTAACTCCACCCTCAGAGGCACCCTCGTCTACCGACCCCCCGGACCCAACCCCAGTTCAGCTACTCCATCGCCGACTTGATAAGCACTTACACCCTGACCTCCACCCACCCACTACATCCTCCTCGGAGACCTGAACTTTCACTTTGAGAACAATACAGACAACAACTCCACAACCCTGATGGATAACCTCACCAACCTCGGACTGAAGCCAGTCGTCACAACCGCAAGCCCGCACCTCTCTGTCAGTCACAACACCAAACTCCTCTGGACCGACTACCGCTGCATCCACTTTTGCATTCCAGAAGCCCACCACACACCACCGCACCCAACAGATCCCCCACCACTGCTGGAGCAAAATCAGCGAAGACCAACTACATGCAAACCTCGTTCTCAGCCCACCCACTGAACCCTTCAACACCAACGACACTGGCCACAGCCTCAGACGCTGGATCGAGGACCGCGCCGTTACCCTCGCCCCGCTGAAGAAACCCCCCACAGAGACACCAGCAAGAGGGCCAGCTGGTTCACCCCAGAACTCCTAGCCTCCAAGCAAGCCTGCCAGAAACTAGAGAAGAAATGGCACTGTGAACAAACTCCAGACAGCCACGCAGCACACAAGGACGCCATCCGCAACCACCGCCACCTCATCAGGGCGGCCAAGAGGACCTCCTTCAAAGACCGCCTCGACAACAACGCACAAAATAGCAAGGAGCTCTTCAACATCATGAAGGAACTCTCCAACACCAGCTCCAACACCAACGACATCCTGCCGGCGCAAGCCCTGTGCGACTCCCTCGCCACCTTCTTCCACCGCAAGATAGCAGGCATCCATGACAACTTCAACACCCAGACAGCCCCAACGGACAGCAACACAACAGACCCTCCACACACCATTGACCACGACCCCCTGCTAGCCTGGGCCAGTGTGATCATCGATGACACCATCAAGACCCTGCACACAATCCACTTCGGCTCTCCGTCAGACCCATTCCCGCACGTCTTCAACAGAGCAAGCAGCTCCACCCCACCCCACCTGCGCAACGTCGTTAATCTCCCCCTCGAGACCGCGACCTTCCCAGAGATATGGAAACACGCCAAGATCAACGCCCTACTTAAAAACCTAAGGCAGACCTAAGAGACCTCAAGAACTTCCAGCCCATCTGTCTGCTCCCCTTCCCGGACAAGGTCATCGAGGAAACTGTCAACAGACAGCTAACCCGATACCTTGAAGAAAACAGAATCCTGAACCCTTCCCAGTCAGGGTTCTGCAGCAACCACAGCACCGAGACTACCCTTATCGCTGCTACCGATGACATCAGGACCCTGCTGGACAACGGGAAAAGGAAAAGATTGTAGTCCATATTATTGAATACCTTGAAATACCCTTCTCCAATAGAAGGATTCATTGGAGCCCGGGGGACACACCCCATATCAATGGGGGTGCAACCTTTAGAGTTATTTGATACACTTTTCATCGGAGAGTGATACCTCGGAGCACCATACAACCAATACAAATCACCAATAAATACGTAGTGCGCCCACACGAACCCTTCCTACTACGAGAAATCAAACATAAACAGCAGACAAGATCAATGCCTCTTAACGATGTCTGCGCCACTTTAAAGTTATTGTTGTCTGAAATGTTCCCAGCAACCGCAGGGATGGCCTAGACACCAAGTGCTCCGAGTTACATCCAATAGACAGATGTGAGCCCAAGTTTTGCCCTTTGTTAGAGAACACAAATTCCTCCCTACAAACTGGAAATCAATGTCTCCTTCAAACAGGGGAATAAAGCTATAGCATAATCTTTCCCCGCAACAAGACGGCGGAAATGCCAGTCTCTTCCAACGGGGAAAGGTAAGCTCACTCAGCCGAGAGAGCCTCTGACGCCAAAGTTGCTATAACACACACAGACGCAAGCCGGTCCGGCACTCGCGTCTACATCCAGAACAAGCCTACAAACAGTACCGCGTACCCACAAGGAACAAGGTACAGCAAGAATTTGGCCACAGAATCAATCGGGTTGCTTACCGCCTTTCCTTATACCACCCGCTCAAAGTTTCATGGCAGGAATATTCGGCCGCGATGTTTCTCCGACAGGAGCTTTGTTTCCTGTTGCTGCGTAACCGCGTCGTACGCACGACGTAATTCCCAAGCCTGCTGGGTATTGTAGTTTTTAGATCACGAACCTCTGAGTGAAGCAGGTCAGCGCTTACAGGGGTTTCGTTTGAATCCTGACAGATGGCACTGGGGGCTCCCCGACAACCACCAACCACACACGCAACCTGGGAATTATCCTCAACTCAACGCTCTCAATGACCAAGCAAGTCAACGCCGTCTCCTCCTCCTGCTTTAACACCCTCTGCATGCTCCGCAAGATCTACAGATGGATCCCGACAGATACAAGAAAGACAGTCACCCAGGCCCTCGTCAGCAGTAGACTCGACTATGGAAACGCCCTTTACGTGGAAGCCCCGACCAAACTCATCAAATGACTACAACACATCCAAAAAGCCTTGGCATGGCTGATCCTTGACGTACCACGCCACGGCCACATCATCCCCCACCTGAGAAACCTGCACTGGCTCCCCGTCAACAAGAGGATATCCTTCAAGCTCCTCACCCAGGCACACAAGGCACTCCACAAGACTGGCCCAGCCTACCTCAACAGATGGCTCGCCTTCTACATCCCCAACCGCCATCTACGCTCCGCCGACCTCTCACTCGCCACCGTCTCGCGCATCCAAAGAACAACTACTGGTGGGAGATCCTTCTCCCATTTCGCCGCTAAGACATGGAACACCCGCCCACTGGGCCTACGACAGACCCAAGACCTGCTGACCTTCAGGAGGATACTCAAGACCTGGCTGTTCCATCAGTAGCTCCCCTCAGCACCTTGAGAGCCTTGCAGGTATGTAGTGCGCTTTACAAATGATTGATTGATTCACTGATTGATTGCCACATGTCTGGAAAATAAATGCAGCACCTACTTCGCCACCGCCGCATCGACCCAGCGTGTCCGGATTATTGATGCATCACACCTGTGCACCAAGTTCTTCATTGAAGTAGCCCTGGAGTAAGGAACCGAGGCGGAGTGTCCAAAAACCGATGCATCACCTCCCCTCACAATAAGGAACTGACGCATCACCTTCCCTGACATTATGGAACCAACATATCATCTCCCGTGGGAGTGAGGGACTGACATATCATTCAGCTTTTCCAGCATCTCACCTCCCCTAGGCCTGTTTTCGTCTTTGATTTTTGACACATCTTACTTTGTGAGAAAAGTGACACATCAAAAGTTTCCTATGACTGAACTAATTTAAACCTTTCAAAAGTGGTATCTCTGCGTATGTATGTTGGGTTTGTGTAGTTTTTTTCAGTTTTGCTTAAATAAAAATTGGTTATTTTTCTAAACTAGTGTTGTGTCCATTTGTAGTGTTTTCACTGTGTTACTGTGTGCTTATATACAAATGCTGTACACATTCCCTCTGAGATTATTTTAGGTGTGTAATCCTCTTACCCTGACTAGAAGGAAGCGCCCCTACTTGTAAAAGGTGCAAGTCGCTGCCAACTAGAGACCCCTATTCCTAACAACCACTGAACAGTTTTTGCATCTGCGGAGAATATAGCAGGAGCTACCACAAGGTCAGGCTGACCGCCAATGCACCCCCAATGGTTTGAGGAGCTGGTTTGTCCCATCCTTCCCTCAGTTCTCAGAGCACGTTTTTACACAAAAATGTCTAAGCACCAAGTTGTGGATTTTGGCTACCTACAAACCAAGGGACCAGGACTGGAGAAGCACCACTTGGGGGCTCAGGTCTATTCAGGATGGGCCCCGGTTCAAGTTCATAATGGTGGGAACCTGTTGTGTCCAAATTAGGGTAAGCAAGTAAGGTATTAAATATTTAACTCAGCCGCAGTATTTTCACAAATTTTCACAGTATTTCACAGAAGTACATAGCAATAACAAGTCATCATGCGATTAGCTTATGACTGCCTTTACAAACAGTAAAGGTAGCCATATTGTTTTCAGGTACACTCTGGCTGGGCTCTGTGTTAATACTTCTGATATAAGTAAGTGTTAGCTTTGATATTTTTCCCCTACCTATTATCATTTTATAAAAGTGGCAATAGGTAGTGAAAAATATTTCTAAGTTTCTATATATTTAAAAACAAATATAGATAGTACCACGGTACTGCCTTGGAAGTACCACAGTACCTAAAATAAATGTAAAAAAAGATGTAAAAATGTTTAAAATATACTGTAATACACTTTATTTTACAAATATAGGGTATTACAGTGTATTTTCTAGTTTAATATATTTAAATATGCACAAAACAGTCTACAGAGTTACATGGTAATACCTACGAATTACTGCGCTACTTAATTTTTTTTTAAATGTGCAGTTTTCCCTAAACTGTTTAAAAAATATATAGCAATTAATAAATAGATTTCTCTACCTACCACTTCAATAAAGTGGTACTAGGTAGTGAACAACAATAACAACTACAATAAACCAGAACACAGTGAACCCTAAACAGAGCCAAACTGTTATAAAAACTACATGGCTGCCTTTTATCTTTGGTAAACACAGCCATTAGCCAATCCTATAATGACTTCTCTTTAACAGGTTCTGCAGTATACTGCGAACTTACTGCAGTATACTGTGGCGCAATATATAACTATGTGTTTTAAAACGTATAACTTTAATACTACTTACACTATTCACACGTACTAGCCATTACCATTTACACTTCATAATGTTGATTCCTGACACATTTCATCTACATCCGTTCACACACTTTCACGCTACGTCTGTTTCAATGACCACACTCCACTCTATGCCACTCCAATCTATGCCACTCCACTCTACAACATTACGCTCTATGCTACTCCACTCTATGCCCCTCCACTCTACGCTAATCCACTGTATGCCGCTCCACTCTACTTCACTACACTCTATGTCACTACATTCTACTCCACTCCATTCCACCATCTGCTATTACACTCATGACTCACCCATTACAAAATAGGACCATTAAATTGCCGGGTGGCCATACATTTCATCATCATATCATTTGAAAAAGTGCAAACTGAGGGAAGCCGTTCTCCATGCAGATGTACACATTTTGCAGCTCAATCCCTGCATGAATAGGAGGAAGTGACAATCACTTTGAATTCTAGAGAGAACTAAAAACCTGGATTTTCCTATCACTTAATCAGATGATGTAGTTGACCAACTACACAAGTTAGAAAGTAATTGTATGCAATGTATCTATTCTCATACTCTCCACAATACCTCATGCTTAGGCACAGCGACGTATGCAGCAACATGTTTGAAGACTGTGTTAGAACGCTATGCACCTCACTCAACACCTCCCACTCACTGTGCAACATCGATCCGTACTCCACGGCACACAATACCTACCGGCTAGCACCCCGGAAGAGATGTAGTAGCAGAGGCAGCAGAGCAGAGCAGAGCAGAGGAGCGGAGGCAGCCCACAGATACCGGGGTGTCTGCTCAGCACTGAGAGGCGGGCTTGAGCAACTCATGCCGGCCTCTCAAGAGGCTGAAAGACGCCAAAGAAGGCATTTGGGAGAAGGCAGTTAAGGTGGCCAGGGGACAGGTGGAAGGCAGAGTGAGTGTGCTCGAGCCCTTCCAGCTGTTGCTGCTGATCTAGCGCTCTGTTTGGAAAACTGTCTCATAAACGCTACCTATCACCTCAATACTCACGATTAATCATGAAACACATATAAAGGCCCATAACACCAATGAGACAATTTTTGAGCAACTGAATCAGGTGGTGTGATTAATAAAAACTACTCATATATTATTTACATTATTATATACAACTGCAGTTTATCTATTTTCACCATGGTTTTAAACACTTATCATCATTATTCAGACCACTTAAGGCGATTGGATCAACTGATGGAAACTAGACCATGTATAAACAAGACCAGCTTGTCTTTTCAAATATAATTTTATTAATTTTATTCTTCATAAAGAAAATAGCATTTACATTTTAGAATCCTTATTTTATTAGCAATTAAGAAAGCAGCATTTTAATAAGGAAATGAATTAATAAACTGACATCTTCAAAGCAAGCTCAGAAACATGAATTATTAGCAGAATAACAGTTTCCATTCCCTAAATCTATTTCCCTGTCTATTTCTCACTTCTCCTAGAAAGGAAAAATCATTTAAAGTCTGCTGTCCTTACATGCGCCAAAGGTCCAACAGCATGTCACGTCATTCAGGAATCGGAAAGTAAGAGAGTTTTTTCCCTGCTCCTAGTTACAGGTTTTATACCTTTCTTTCTAGCTAAACTTTCTACATTTTACATTCTTTTAAGCAAATCTGAGCTTTTCGTTGGCTGTCCTGTGTCAGTCCATGATAAAAAGTTTTAGGTCATCTCCGATTCTTGACCAAGTCCAGGCTTCACATAAGCCCTATTGTCTTTCACTTCCACATCCTTTGGCTTCCTCAAGAAAGTTACTTTTCCTCGAGTTTTGAACATTTACTTCCTAGCCTTGGCAGACACTTTAAGTTTCTGTCCTTGAGCCTTTTCTCCATGAGCATGTTCAACTCAACCAAAGAACTGCTTTTTCAATTAACGATGACAGTGCAGTAAAAATCTTCACAGCTACGCATGTGCGAAGACTTCACTCTGGACAAGCTTTTGCGTCTGCAGCTCTGTCAGCCATGTTTTCTGAACCACCTTTAGGCCTCACTTTGGAAACTATTATTAAACAAACACAAGACATCAATTAATTAAAGAATTGAGACCCATTCTGTTACCCACCCCCTTTACTAATTAATCCTGTTAATTATGTTACCTAGCATAAAGCACAATCAGGCAGCATTATATTTACTTCTCCTTTAGGAACTGCACGAACTCCCTGAGCTTTTATCACAGGAAAAGACATAACATAAGCACACAAAATAAGCACATGCCATTAGTTAAACAGCCGCATTTAATCCTGACAAAGACAATAGACAAGGCTAGTTTATTATTTTTCTGTAACGCTTTCCCTTCTAAATCTATTTAGGTGATTGCTAATTTCAAATGAACCTTTTACATTTCTATCTACATGAAAAAAAATTGGAAAAACTAAACCTACATAACATGTCCCATACCAATGGTCTGGGAGATTGTAATAAGCTTTATTTTATTCCCACAAACAATATAAATTCCAGGAAAATTTGGATCTTTGCCTCCTTTAAATCCCCAACCCCCTATAATACGATAAGTATCTTCACATTGACTTGCACCTACAAAGTAATTATAAAACAAAGTATTATCTCTTCTTATACAAAATTTTCCACTAACAGGTTTATCTATGTGAATAGCAACATTTTCATTTCTAGCATTGAGCTTTTCATCTTTCATCTGCCAAAATTTAGACTTTATTTGTTTCAGCATCTCATTTCGCTTGTAAATTGCCCTTCTCTCTTCCGCCATATTTAAGAACGTCTTCTCTTCTGTTCTCAATTTACATGTTAAATTATTTCTAAAAGCATACTCATAAGTGAGTTCACTAGTCACTAGGAAAAATTCCCTCATCTGTTTAGCATATTTCACTTTATTCAAGTTATCTTCAACTTTTAAGTTTGCAAAAATCTCATCAAAATCTGAATAATAATATTCCAAACGTCCAGTTTGATAAAACAAACTAGCTATTACACTACATGTTATGCCATAAGTAAGAGGAAGCATATTATACGTAACACCTTCAGACACAGAAGTTGGTAACTTCACACAAATGTAGCAGTCTTTTGCGTCCATCACCTTAACATATTCAGATAAAAGTCTTAAAAAGGTATTACTAGAAAAATCTCCCACAGATCTGTCTTGATGAATCTCTGGTTTATGTACAATCATTTTATCAGTCTTATCAACTTTATCATGATTAACCACAACTTTACTAGTCATGTTAGTTTTATACATCTCTTTATCTATTCCAAAAGGAAAAATGACAGCTAAAATTAACCAAACTAAAATTATCAAGATTACACATATTGAAGACAATTTGCAACATCTTTTGAAAATTGAGCAGCTCAAATTATTATTAGTAGAAGGCATCTTTACTTTCAAACAAGAGCCTTAAAAAAAAAATGAAAAATGAAAAATTACTAAATATACTCCCCTCTTTTTTTTTTTTTTTTACAGATAACTTTATTTTCTAACAGCTTTTCTTCGACCTTATGTCATACATCAATGTGTTTTCTAGCTAACACAATTTCTTCGACCTTGTGTCACCTAACACAATTTCTTCAACCTTGTGTCACCTAATGAACAAAATCAATCATTATCACTTGCATCATCTAAATTTCCTTGACTACTATTTACTTCTACTACCACCACCCTGCTGGACAACCTCGCCAACCTCGGACTCAAGCAACTGGTGAACACCCCCACCCACTACGCCGGCCACACGCTTGACCCCGTCTTCTCATCCAGCAAGCACATCTCCTTCAGCCACTCCACCGGACTTCATTGGACTGACCACAGCTGCGTCCACTTCAGCTTCAGAAGAACCACGACCCACCACCACCCGCAACAGGTTCCTCGCCGGAGCTGGAGCAAGATCACCGCCAAACAGCTCACCACCTCCCTCAGCCGGAACCCTCACACCAGCACAACAGACCCCAACGAAGCTGCTAGCAACCTCACACAGTGGCTGACCGCCTGCGCCGATGACCTCGCACCACTAAAGAACCCTCCCAGCAGACCCGGCAGCAAGAAAACCCCCTGGTTCACCGACGAACTAAAGGACTCCAAGAAGAACTGCCGCACCCTCGAGAAAGCCTGGCGCCATGACCAGACCACAGACAACAGGACCGCCCTCAAGCACGCCACCCGCAAGCACCACCAGCTGATCCGCGCCACCAAGAAGACAGCATTCAAAGAACGACTGGACAACAACGCCCACGACAGCAAGGAACTCTTCAGCATCGTCAAAGAGTTCTCCAACCCCAGTGCCGGAAACAACGACATCACTCCCTCGCAAGACCTCTGCGACTCACTCGCCTCGTTCTTCCACCGCAAGATCGCCGACATACACAACAGCTTCGGCGCACAGACCACGCACCCAACCACCGAACCAACGCCCGCCACCACCACCCTCTGCAATTGGACCCCGGTCAGCACCAAAGACACCACCCGCACGATGAACACCATCCACTCCGGATCCCCAACCGACCCCTGCCCCCACCATGTCTTCAACAAGGCCGACGCCATCATCGTACCCCATCTCCGGGACATCATCAACACCTCCTTCCACACCGCCACCTTCCCGGAGAGCTGGAAGCACGCGGAGCTCAGCGCCCTCCTGAAAAAACCAACAGCGGACCCCACCGACCTCAAGAAATTCCGCCCCATCTCGCTCCTCCCCTTTCCTGCCAAAGTCATCGAGAAGACCGTCAACAAACAGCTCCCCGCCTTCCTCGAGACGAACTGATCGCTCAACCCCTCGCAGTCTGGTTTTCGAGCCAACCACAGCACCGAGACCGCCCTGATCGCAGCCACCGATGACATCAGATCCCTGCTCGACAACAGGGAAACAGCGGCCCTCATCCTCCTGGACCTCTCTGCAGTGTTCGACACTGTCTGCCACTGCACCCTAGTACAGCACCTCATCAACATCGGAATCCAAGAGAAGGCACTGGAGTGGATCATCTCGTTCCTCGCCGGAAGAACCCAGAGAGTCCGCCTCCCCCCGTTCAGATCCAAGGCCACCAAAGTCATCTGCGGCGTACCACAAGGATCATCACTCAGCCCAACCCTCTCCAACGTCTACATGAGCCCCCTCGCAGCCATCGCACGCCAGCACAACCTCAACATCATCTCCTACGCCGACGATACCCAGCTGATCCTCTCCCTCACCAACGACCCCGCCACCGCCAGAGCCAGCCTACACAAAGGGATGAAAGACGTCGCCGAGTGGATGAAGAACAGCCGCCTGAAACTGAACTCAGACAAGACGGAAGTCCTCATCCTGGGATCATCGCCCTCTGCCTGGGACGACTCCTGGTGGCCCCCTGCTCTGGGCACCACTCCCAAGCCAATGCACCACGCACGCAACCTGGGCTTCATCCTGGACTCCTCCCTCTCGATGACCAGACAAGTCAACGCCGTCTCCTCATCGAGCTTCAACACCCTGCGCATGCTCCGCAAGATTTTCCGATGGATCCCCACCGAAACCAGGAAGACTGTCACCCAGGCACTCGTCACCAGCCGACTGGACTACGGGAACACCCTCTACACCGGAACCACAGCCAAACTTCAAAAAAGACTCCAACGCATCCAGAACGCCTCCGCACGACTCATCCTGGACATCCCCCGACACAGCCACATCTCCGGCCACATGAGAGACCTGCACTGGCTCCCCATCAGCAAGAGAATCACGTTCAGGCTCCTCACCCATTCACACAAGGCTCTCCACGACCTGGGCCCCAAGTACCTCAACGACCGCCTGACCTTCTACACGCCCACCCGCCAGCTACGATCGACCAGCCACGCCCTTGCCGGCGTACCACGCATCCGCAGAGCCACCGCCGGAGGAAGATCCTTCTCCTACCTGGCAGCCAAGACTTGGAACTCCCTCCCCATCCACCTTCGGCTGACCCAAGACCATCTCTCATTCAGGAAGCAGCTGAAGACCTGGCTGTTCGAGCAGTGACGTACCCCTCTCCCCCAGCACCTTGAGACCCTTCCGGGTGAGTAATCAATCAATCAATCATGCCATTTGTATAGCGCACTACTCACCCGGGAGGGTCTCAAGGCACTTGGGGGAGGGGTATGCTGCTGCTCGAACAGCCAGGTCTTGAGTTGTTTCCTGAAGGCGAGATGGTCCTGGGTCAGCCGAAGGTGGATGGGGAGGGAGTTCCAAGTCTTGGCAACCAGGTAAGAGAAGGATCTTCCTCCGGCGGTGGCTCTTCGGATGCGTGGTACGGCTGCGAGGGCGAGGCTGGTGGACCGTAGCTGGCGGGTGGGCGTGTAGAAGGTCAGGCGGTCGTTGAGGTACTTGGGGCCCAGGTCGTGGAGAGATTTGTGTGCGTGGGTGAGGAGCCGGAACGTGATCCTCTTGTCGACGGGGAGCCAGTGCATGTTCCTCAGGTGGCTGGAGATGTGGCTGCGTCGGGGGACATCCAGGATGAGTCGGGCGGAGGCGTTCTGGATGCGCTGGAGTCTTTTCTGTAGCTTGGTTGTGGTTCCGGCGTAGAGGGCGTTTCCGTAGTCCAGTCAGCTGGTGACGAGTGCCTGGGTGACAGTCTTCCTGGTCTCGGTTGGGATCCAGCGGAAGATCTTGCGAAGCATACGCAGGGTGTTGAAGCACGATGAGGAGACGGCATTGACTTGTCTGGTCATCGAGAGGGAGGGGTCCAGGATGAAGCCCAGGTTGCGTGCGTGGTCGGTTGGCTTGGGTGCGGTGCCCAGGGCTGGGGGCCACCAGGAGTCGTCCCAGGCGGAGGGCGAAGATCCCAGGATGAGGACTTCCATCTTGTCCGAGTTCAGTTTCAGGCGGCTGTCCTTCATCCACTCGGCGACGTCTTTCATCCCTTCGAGTAGCGCGCTATACAAATGCCTTGATTGATTGATTGATTACTACTGGTGGAATTATAATATAGGTCCACTCAGGTGATTTGTACTTCTGATTTGGCTTTATTACTCTTTTTGCTTTGCTGTTTATTATTTCTATTTTCTTTCCTGCTTGTTTTTTCTTATCTGAGTCTTCTTCTTTTTGACTTGTGAAACGCCTTGCCTGAATCTGCTGTGGGACGCTCTGGGACTCTGCTGCTCTGCCCCCATTGCTTCTTTGTGGACTCGGACCCGCCGTAGCGCCTTGCCTGAAAGTTTGCTGCCTGGATTGCCTGCACAGGCGAGGGGAGAAAGTCATCAGCCTCAGGTGTGTGCGCTGCAGGGACTCGCTTGTCCAGGAGTCCCTGCGTGACCCGAGTCTGCTGGTCTGCGCACCCTGAGAGCCCCGCCCCCAGGCTGGTAACCGGGATAAGTGCCTTCCCTCCGTGGCACTTGTGGGAAACGCCTTGCCTGAATCTGCTGCGGGACGCTCTGGGACTCTGCTGCTCTGCCCGCATTGCTTCTTTGTGGACTCGGACCCGCCGTAGCGCCTTGCCTGAAAGTTTGCTGCCTGGATTGCCTGCACAGGCGAGGGGAGAAAGTCATCAGCCTCAGGTGTGTGCGCTGCAGGGACTCGCTTGTCCAGGAGTCCCTGCGTGACCCGAGTCAGCTGGTCTGCGCACCCTGAGAGCCCCGCCCCCAGGCTGTCACATATTCTACATAACTGACCTAACGTACCGCTGCGCGGGACGCGAGCGGGACGCCGGGCTATGCCCGGGCAAAGGGCGGGCCGTCTACGGCCGTCATCGGCAGGAAGAGGCAGGGGCTGGGCCCGACCCCCTGTCCCTTCAGAGACGTTCCTACAAGTAAGATTCTGTTGTCGTCCCTGTGACGTTTGTTAACTGCATTATATACAGACTATGTCCAAAAAGAAACCTGCTGCTCTGCTCGCAAACACCATGGATAACTATGTTGAGCAAACAGTAAAGAAAATAAATGAACAAAGGAGGGAATCACTTGGGCTAAGCCAGTCACCAGATCTGCGCAGGTTAAGCCCTACTTTACCTCTGTCGACTAACGATAGCCCTTTCGTGCTGGTGGAAACCAGGGTCTCAACAAATGCATCACCTATTATTGGGTCTGGTAGCCAGCCATTGAGCACGTCACCATCCCCTGTTATTCAGGATGTAGACTTTGACAATGTTATAGATTCAGACCCAGAAATAGTAATCGGTCCTGTGGAGGACGATTTACCACCGATTGAGCACACACCCTGGCCTGTGCGCACCTGTGTGAAGAATCAGCGGAAACAGGGCGGTTCAAGGCCAAGAGCGAAAAGGAAAAGAACATTATCCCCAGGCTCCTCGAGAGCTCCCCAAAAGGCTGTAGGGGAAGGGACTTTAAGAAACAGAGGGGATGACGAAATGTTTAGTAAACTGCTTGAGGTTTTAGAGGGTAAACTTAATGAAATTGTAAAACCTCTGATCTCTAAAATTGATAAATTGCAGGCTGAAGTAAAAAGACTTGGAGGTGTGCAAACCAAGTTGAAGGAGGAAATAGGCTGTCTTAATATCTTATTAACAACAAGAAATACTACCGAAGGGGTTAACCAAGTTGGAGAAGGGTCATCTGGTGTGTTGATTAATCAAGTCCATACGCCGGCCCCAAAAGGTAATCAACACGTAACAACAGCAGAAGGGCGTCCGTTGATAGTACATTTACCACAAGCACAAGTTCACGGTATAGACCCACTGCAGTTTATTGAGGAAGCCTCACCTGTTGTGCTGGTGTTAGCTAATGTTCCCCTTTTGGACGCCGGCACTACCGAGTCATCTAGCTCTCTGACTAGTAAGGCCCTCCACTGGCTCTCAGGTAATATGAGGTTAGCACCTGGAGGGATACAGCAATTGGCACACGATATTAAAGCAGTTAAACGCGTTCCCTGGATTGGGAATCGCCCCAAAAGATTTAAAGGGGATTGTGTGGCGGTGACCTTTGCACACCCTGGAGTACTCCCAAATGTCCTAACGCATATTCTTCCACCTCAGCGTAGAAAAGGTACGGTGGTTCCCCTAACATTAAAATTCTTTTATGGGGAACAGCAAAATGTAACCCTACCAAAAACGCCAGCATTAGGATGGGACAACAACTTGAATATGCATAACCGTTGGGCTTCTCCCCTAGTACCAAGCCTGTTATTACAAAACAGGTTTGATGCCCTGTCTGGTCTTAATAACTGCGATTGACAAGAGGTCAGACACGAGATTGCCGAAGCATCCGCAGGAGTAGACCTACATCAGTCCCCAAATACTATAGGTAGTATACTGCTTAAGTCTGTGGGTACTCCTTGCAATATCTTAGAGGGGGCATCAACATCTTGCCATATTGCTAGTTGGAACATAGCAGGACTAGCTTCTAAATTTGAAGTATTAGGGTGGCTAGAATTGATCAGAACATTTGATATTTTATGCCTGCAAGAGACCTGGTGTCTAAACTTCAAGGGCCTTGATGGTTTTGTAGCATACGAGCTACCAGCAGTGGCAACTACCTCAGGGAGGGCCAAAGGTGGTTTGCTAATTCTGATTTCTGTGAAAATGCGAATCAGGGTGAAGGAGCATATCACCGTGGGCAATAATTCCCAACTGCTGTGGTTAGCTGATGAGGCAGACAAAAACATTCTATTGATTAATATGTATAATAATGTTTTTGATGCTAGCAGACACATGGTTATTTTAGAATTAGACATCGCAATCAAACAATTGATGAAAGCTTCTAACACAGTTTTTGAGTTCATATATGTTGGAGATTTTAATATTTCTGTATGCCCTCTCTCTAACAAAAGGTTGTGTGGCACTTTGAACCGTGTTGGAGAGCCAGCTACACATTTCCCACACAATACATATGGAGAAACTTTGAATTCCTTCCTACTCGCCTATGATATGGAGGTTCTAGAGATTGAGCAGGATGGGAAGTGTGATAGCTTGCCAACTTTTGTGGGGAGGGGGGCGAACACTGTAATTGACTTTATTTGTATGTCTTCCGAACTAGCTCATTTTAGTTCTGATGTCAAGGTTGTAGACTATATGGTTAGTGATCATAACTGTCTTGTTATTGAAACTAGGTTTTGGAAAGTTTGTATTATTCCAGATAGCAGCCCTATCACAAACATTGATGTACATAGGCCGAACGGATTTAGAATAAGGTGGGCTGGGGATAAAGCTGAAGTAACTTCTAATTGCATTATCTCATGCTGCTCAAATGACATTACATCAATCATTGATGAGAAGTCAAACTTGGAGGCCTGTATTATTCACTTTACTAAAATCAATGTTTTTATTAGTGGTAAGTTTACTAGGGCTGCTGGATATATTAACAATAAAGCCAGGGGATGGTTCAATAATGCATGTACTGTGGCCCTGAAGACCTTAAAAAAGGCATTATCCACCAAACCTAGAGACAAAACGGTTGTAGCTAAGCTCAGATCTGACTATAATTTAGCTCTTAAGCAAAGGAAAGCTGAACTACGAGAGGAAGCTTGGGAGAGATTCGATCTAGCGGCTGTTTCGAAAAATTGTACTCTTTTTTGGACAGTTGTAAACAGCCCTTTTTTAAAAGATGATAAATTCCCCGTGTTAACCTCAAACGTAGGTAAGGAGTCATGGGTACAGCATTTTTCCGGCATTTTTAATTCCAATATGGTAATGTTGACGACAAGTTGCTCTTGGCCAGTACTTAGCCTAGATATCACCTTACAGGAGGTTCTAAGTAGTATCAGGGCTAGTAAGGGCGGAAAGGCCCAGGGACCCGATGGTGTTCCAGTTGATGTGTATAAATCCGCACCTGAGACTTGGGGGCCAGTACTAGTCAAAGTTTTTAATGCTGCTGTTCGCTATACTATCCCGTGTACCTGGTCTGAATCAATAATAGTCCCCATTCACAAGAAAGGGGACCGAGGAAACGTTAAAAACTACCGGCCAATTTCATTGCTGGATTCGTCCGTCAAGATTATGAGCCGTGTACTCCTCGTCCGATTAGAAGAATGGGCAGAGTCCAATCAGATAATGACAGACTGCCAATATGGGTTCAGGAAAGGAAGAGGTTGCATTGAACAATGTTTAAACCTGGAACTCCTGATAGGGAAATATACCCGAGCAAAAAATGGTTCACTCTACCTCTGTTTCGCTGATCTGAGCAGCGCTTTTGACTTGGTTGATCATGCCATACTATGGACTACCTTGCTAGAAATGGGAGCACCTAGGGAAATTATCTATTTTCTGGCCCGTTTGTACATGAGGCTTAGCTCGAGTGTTCGGTACGGGCTCTCGGGCGAATGTACAGACAAATTCAGGGTCAGGAGAGGTATCAGACAAGGGTGTGTTTTGGCACCCCTGCTTTTCACTCTGTTTATTAATGAAGTAGACTCGATCCTTAAGAAGGCACCAGCGGACGCCCCTAGAGTAAACACAAGTACCATCCCCATGTTACTCTATGCGGACGACGCTGTGTTGCTTTGTAGGACTCCCCGGGGTCTACAGCTTTTGATGGACAACTTTGTGGCCTTTATTGAAAGAAGAAAGTTGGTCATTAACAAGAGCAAGACATATGTGATGGAGTGTGGAGCTAGAAATGTCAAAACTAAAAAACCCTATAGGTTTCTCATTGATGGTCAGGTGGTGCAGTGTGTGGATAATTTCTGCTACCTGGGGGTTACCTTCTCTAAAAATGGTCGCTGGGATGTCGAGCATAAGGTGGTGCGCGACAAAATGATTAGGAGCGCCAATGGAATATTTGCTTTTGCAAGCAAATTAGGTAGTAGAAGGCCCAAAGAAATGCTTAAGATCTTTGAAGCTAGGTGTCTTTCGGCTGCTCTCTATGGAGCAGGGATATGGGGGGTATCCAGGGTAGAACCTTTACAGGTAGAAGAGAATAAATTTCTGAAAAAATTATTGTGTCTCCCGACATCCACTGCGAATAATTTGGTCCATAAAGAACTAGGACTAAATCATCTAAATGACCTACTACTGTTGAGACCTCTGACACTTTGGCGTTCGGTCTGGATGAAAGACGAAACCTCATTTAATAGGGTTATCATTGAGGATTGTTTACGTCTAGACTATTTTCTCAAAATCCCATGGATTAAATACACAATTGAATCCTTCTCTAATGTGTTTGGGTTAAACGTTACATTAGATCATTGTTCTGCTTCGGATCTTTCTAAAGACAGTCTGAAATCAATCTTCTTAAATCACTGTGCTGAAAGACGAGCCACGGATGATCTCAAACTTTCCACCTGTATACGTTACAACCAATTGAACGAATTTGTGGGCCTACACCCTTACCTCTTCCAGGTAACTAAAGGGCAACATCGGTTTGTTCTTACCAGGATGAGGATGGGTACGGTCCACCTATTGGTTGCATTCCCTGAGATTAAGATGCGCCCTACAGGTCCATGTCGGTGCGATAACATTTCAGAACAAAGCACAGAGCACTTTTTACTTATTTGTAACCTGTATAGTGAATATCGTAAATTCTTTTTAAAACCTTTATTTATTAAATTTGGAGCAAGAACCATCAAAGCGGCAATGAAATTACTTTTTAATTTGCATCACCCTGACATCTGTTTTTATACGGCTAGCTATTTACTCAAGGCAATTAGTTCTAGGAAAAGCATGAATTTTTAAATAATTTTTAAAATAATTTATCCACTGGAAACTTTTTTAAAGTGCGTTATTTGATTTGTTATATGTATCATACTGTATTTTTTGCGGATTGCGATTGTAAAGTGTATTTTCCTTTAACATGTATTATATGTATGTACTTTTATGGGCATGATTTACATGTCTCCGAATAAAGTTTTGACTTGACTTGACTTGTGATCTCATTCACCTGCTCTTTTGCTTTATTCACTAATTTAAATTTTAGGCCTTCGTTTTCATTTGGTCAACTATCTACTTTTCTTGTTATTTTCCTTTTCGGTTCCGCTAAATTATACTCCACTCTCCAAGCTCTTTTCCTTGATCTTTTCACTTTCGATTCATTTCCACTTTCATCTGTTTCACTTTCTGTGTTATCAGCTGATTCATTAATAATCAGTTTTATTGTATTAGATTCTTCTTTAGATTCGGGTACTTCTTTACTCTGCAGTTTCACTCTGTTAGGAACATCATCACCTGGAATTTCTTCTTCTTCTTCTTCAATTACTTCCAATTCACCAGTTTCAGAATTTTCGTTCCTTCTTCCAGAGCTTCCAATCTGCTTTTCAATACTCTCCTGAACTTGATCTTGAATCACTTCTTGTTCAGTTTCCTTTTCTGCTTCTTGATCTAGCAGATCTTCATCATTTTCTTCAGAATCTTGTGTCACAATTTCTTCATTTTCTTCAGTCAATGCTTCATTCACATTTGAATTTTCCAGATGTCGACTTTCTTGTCGATCTTCAGGATCTGGATTTCTTTCAGGTTCTTCTTCTGAATCTGAATCAGCTGTTGTTTCACCTTCGGCAGGATTCTCAGGTGCTGGCACACGTATGGTGTGGCTAGCATGAATCCATCTCTTCAATCCCCTACACTTTACTGCATTTGCTGTGACTAATATCACCTGTCTTGCCTTCTGCCACCTTGGTACTAGGCAATTTCTTCTTCGATGTACTTTTGTCCTTATCCAGTCTCCTGGTAACAGATCATGATCTTGTTCTTTCTCTTTTGTAATTACTTCAGTTCCCACCTGATGGAACACAGAAGTCATCACATCAGATAGATTTTTGCAGTAATCCATAATGACGCTATCATTAATGCTCAACAGTTTATCGACTGGAACAAATGCTTGCCTCATGACCCTGCCCATTAGTATCTCATGAGGACACAATCCTGTTTTTCTATCTGGAATGCTTCTCAAAGATATCAAAACAAGTAGAAGTGCATCTGTCCACTTCATTCCTGTTGCTAAGCACATTTTTGCTATTCTGTTTTTTATTGTACCATTCACTTGCTCAACAACACCTGATGCTTCTGGTCTGTAAGCACAATGTAATTTTTGCTTAATATCCAGTGCTTCACAAATCAATTTTAGCAATCTGTTTTCAAAATGTGTGCCACGATCTGTCTCGATCGTCACTGGAAATCCATACCTTGGTATAATTTCTCTCAAAAGCAATTTTGCCACAGTAATTGAATCATTATGACATGTTGGGAATGCTTCTACCCATCTTGAAAACAGACAGATTATCACCAAGACATATCTGAGTTTGTTGTGAGGTGGCATGTCAATGAAGTCAAGCTGTATTCTGGTAAATGGACCACCCTCCCGTCCTATTGTTCCCATGCTCACAACAGTTTTTCTGTTTGGGTTGATCTGTTGACAGATAAGACACCTCTGACAAAAAGACCATGCAATTATTCTAAATTTTGGATTGTACCATATTTGTCTGAATAATCTAATCAATGAATCTCTACCAATATGTCCTGGACCATGGTACATGCGTGCCATGTCAGAAATCATACTATCTGGCATTACTGGTCTGTCATCTTTGTAAACCCAAACCTCATCTTCTTCTCTCTGTCTGCATCCTGCTTTTAACCATGTGTTTTTCTCCTCATCATTTGCCTCGTCTTGCAACTGTTTTACTCCCTGCCAAGTCTCAACTAAAGATGTTAGCATAAGTGAGTTCAAAACATGTTCATTTTCTTTTTCCCGATTAATGGACACATTATGTTTTGCACAAAATGTTGCTATTGAGTCAGCATATGAGTTTCCTTTTGTTATGTAATCCTCACCTTTTTTATGTGCTGTGCACTTTACTACTGCAATTTTTTCTGGTCACTGAATTCCATCAATCAATCTTTTGATCGAATGTGCATTTCTTATTGGTGATCCCGCAGAAGTTAAATAACCTCTTTGAGACCAGAGCTGGCCATAGTCATGGACTACACCATAACCATATTGACTATCAGTCACTTTGGTAATTTTTAACTCTTTTCCCAATTCACATGCACGAATCAAAGCAATTAATTCTGCTACTTGAGCTGAACGAATTCCTTTGAGACAGGAAGCTTCAATTACATCTGCAACTGTGCATACCGAATATGCTGCATTCAGAACACCTTCATCTGTTCTCAAACATGAACCATCAACAAATAAAACATAATCTGATTCAGCTAATGGGACATCTTTTATATCTTGCCTTGGTTTAGCGCAATATTCTAATACATCCAGGCATTCATGTTCAATCTCATCCCTGATTTCTGTTTCACTAGTGTCAGGTAATAATGTGGAAGGATTTAAATTCACACATCTCGCAATTGAAACATTGTCCGAGCCAAGGATAACCTTTTCATATTTTGTTAGCCTATTATTTGTCAAATGTTGTGTTTTGCTTCTAGTGAGGAGAATTTCAACTGAATGTGGTACATATACTTTTACAGGAAATCCCATTATTTTTCCTTCACTTTATTCCAAACTTACACTTGTTGCAGCTACTGCTTTTAAGCAACCTGGTAATGCTTTTGCAATAGGGTCAAGAACAGCTGAGAAATATGCTATTGGCTTTCTCAATCTTCCATGTCTTTGAATCAGAACTGATAATGCACATCCTTCTCTTTCACTGCAATACAGCTCAAATTCTTATTCATATTCAGGCATTCCTAATGCTGGAGCTTCACACAAACTATTCTTTAACTGTTCAAAAGCTTCTAATTCAATGTTTGTTAGGCTAATCGGGTCTTTTATGTCTGCTTTTGTCAGTCTCTGCAGTGGCTTTGCGATTACTGAAAATCCACTAATCCATTGACAACAATACCATACCATTCCTAGAAACATTCTAACCTGTCTCTGTGTCTTTGGAGGTTGCATTGCTTGAATCATTTTTATTCTTTCTGTTGTCACTTGTCTGACTCCCTTTGCGATTCTGTGATCAAGATATTTTACTTCTTGTTTGCAAAACTGTAATTTTGCAGGAGATACTTTATATCCCTCATCTACCAGATGATTTAAAAGAGTAATGGTATTTGTTACACAATTATCTCTTGTTTTTGCAGCCACAAGAAGGTCATCAATATACTGCACTAACGTAGATTTTCCAGGTAAATCTAGATTTTCCAATGATTTCTTTAGCAATTGTCAGGTAGCGCATTGCTGCTGGAAGCGCTTCGCGCTTTGCTCTATATTGCTTTTTAACTTTTGCTGCTGGAAGCGCTTCGCGCTTTGCTCCACATTTGTTTTTAACTATTCCCGTTTTGTATCTCTGTGTATTTGGTTTGTTTTACCCTGTTCTTAATTGCCCTCCTACCTGCACTCTAATCGTTGAGCACCGCCGCTTGGGCGGGTCCGGGGTCTCTGTGGGGGGAAGTTGTGGCGCCGCCATCTTGGAACGGGTTGACTGGTTCAGCAGGAGCCACTCCCTACGTGCGCTCAGTGCGCAGGTGCCGGCGAGGGACGCCTATTTGAAGCTCCTTCCTAGCGCAGCGGGATCGCGCAGCGGGCGTGTCCTCGTGTGGCCGGAGTCGTGCCAGAGTCCTGCCCGTCTGCGCCCGTCCGCGCTAGGGACGCGCAGGGCTCAGGCTAGACCCTGCTGGTTTGGAGAGCGGGCTCTCTTGCCCTGCCATGTTGGTGTATTCCAGTGATACCCTGCGGGATATTGGACCTCTGACTGTAAGTTGTCGTCTTCCCCTTATACACCCTTTAGCTGGCCCCTATCTTTGCGCTTGCTGCGGGTGGACTTTGGATCCTCCTACTTCAATCCGACATGCAAACCCTGCGGCTGCTCTTCATAGCAATCGCCCTGAGCATGCCCTCCGCATCTTCAGTCTCAATGCCCGGTCTCTGGTGTTACATCATCAGGCCGTGTTTGACCTGTTACAGGATGAGGCCCCGGACATCGTGGCCATCACAGAGACGTGGCTGAAGGATGACGATGCGGCTATTATCAATCTGGCATTCCCCTCTGACTTTACTGTCTTTACCCTTAATCGATCTACTAGGGGAGGGGGCATTGCTCTTGCTATCCGATCCAGCTTTACTTGTAGCTGGTCGGGCCTGACCATTGCGGGGTGTGAAAGTGCGGTGTTTAAGATTCTAGTCACCCCACATTTTTCACTCTCGGGGATGGTGGTTTATCGTCCCCCTGGGAGCGAAGTGGCGTTTAGAGCTGCCTTCCCCGATGTGGTCAGCTCCTTGGTGGTAGGTTGTCCCAATTTTTCTATCTTGGGTGACCTTAACTTACACTTCGATAAACCTAACATCCCTTCGGTATGTGGTATCCTTGCGGATTTGGAGGCCCTTCAGCTTGTGCAATTGGTTCAACAGCCTACTCATACTGGTGGCCACATTCTAGATCCTTTTTTCACCAATTTGGTAGATGCTTCTGTTACCGCCGTTTCTCCCCTTGGCTGGACAGACCACTCTTTGGTTGCCATCTGTATCCCCTTGCCGGGTAGGATTACCACCCCCCTGCAAAGTTGGTCGCGAGGCGGCATTGGAGTAAACTACGGCTGGAAGACTTACATCGTGTCCTCGCCGCGGAGCCATTAGAACCTTTTGCAACTGTTGATACAGGATACGATGGGTTCTGCGCTTGGATCTCCAAGGCGCTTGACGCCCTTATTCCAATTACCGCTTGCAAAACCAGCTCGAGGGACGCAAGAGCGTGGTACGATGGTGCCTTACGTACACTCAAGGGTAGCTGCAGGCGTGCAGAGAGGGCTTGGCGGAAGGCGTACAATATTGGGAAAAAAGCTATTTATCTCGCTTCCGTCAAAATTTACCATCGGGCTGTTTGCCAAGCTCGGGCAGCTTATTATACTGCTGAAGTTTGCAACAGCTCCAATCCCTCTAAAACCATCTTCAAACTGATGAAGGATCTTTTAGCAAAACGAACCGGTGCCCGACGACTGGCTCCACTACTCACTGTGAGGCCCTTGCTCTGTTTTTTCGGGAAAAGGTCGAAAACATCTATAAGACGTTCCCCTCTATAGGGCCTCCAGTTGAGTCTCCGATTAACATCTATGGAGATACCGTTTTGCACGAGCTGCCCCCGTTGACATCTGCAGGGTTTGACCTCCTGGCGCAGCAGGTTAAGTCTGGGTCCCCCGCTGATCCGCTCAGCTCAACTCTCTTTAGAGATCAGTCGTTTGTGGGTCGGGCCGTGATACACTCCTTGATTAACATCTCGTTGGAGTCCGGCACTGTACCCGCTAGCTGGAAGCGGGCGGTGGTCTCTCCCATCTTAAAGAAACCTTCTTTGGACCCAGATAAACCTGAAAACTATCGGCCTATCTCCCTGCTCCCTTGGCCGACTAAAGTGTTGGAGGCCCATGTCAACAAAGCTCTGTCGGCCCACCTCATCCACGCTAACATCTTGGATCCCACCCAGAACGGGTTCCGTGCTGGCCACAGCACGGAGACCGCCCTTCTCTCCATGGCTGAACATCTTCGCACGGTGATGGATGCGGGGCAGACTGCGGCGCTCGTTTTATTAGATCTGAGCGCCGCGTTTGATACTGTATCTCATTCCATCCTGTTGCATCGCCTGGAGGAGATTGGGCTTGGTGGCTCCGCCCTCCAGTGGTTCCGGTCCTTCCTTGACGATCGTTTCTTTAGCGTTGCCGT
The DNA here is from genome assembly GCF_964261635.1 of Lissotriton helveticus. NCBI lineage: Eukaryota > Metazoa > Chordata > Amphibia > Caudata > Salamandridae > Lissotriton > Lissotriton helveticus. The sequence continues at coordinate 568,711,777 of NC_136071.1, read as the reverse complement.
GCCACCGTTCCAGTCCCAATTCCATCCTCTGAGACAGGGGGTGCCGCAAGGCTCCTCGCTGAGTCCCACGTTGTTCAATCTATACGTGAGACCGCTGGCTGAGGTCGTCAAGCAATGGGACATGACCATGGTCTCATATGCTGACGACACTCAGCTAGCGGTTACGATCAGCGGGGATCCGGACCGGGATGCCCCCAGGTTTCAGAGTGGACTCAGGGCGGTGGCAAGCTGGATGAAGAACAACTGTCTCCAGCTCAATGCTAAGAAGACAGAGATCATGATCGTCGGTAGGAGGGCGGAACTATGGGGGGACAGGTGGTGGCCTGCGGAGCTGGGGCCGGCCCCCCTTCCGGTCACTGAATTAAAGAACTTGGGAGTATGGATGGACCCTGCTCTTACTTTCGTTGTCCACTCAAAGAAAACCGCGGCCTGTTGCTTTGGCATCTTACGGTCGCTGCGTCCCATTTTGAAGTTCTTTGACCATCGTACCAGGCAGCTGATAGTCCAGGCTACTGTGTTATCCCGCCTGGACTATGCAAGCTCTCTCCTGGTAGGCTCCAATTTGGCTGAGGTTACCCGCCTCCAACGCGTTCAGAACGCCGCGGCGAGAGACATAGTTGGCTTACCCCGATCAAGCTCCGTCTCCGGCACATTGAGATCTCTGCATTGGCTGCCTGTTAGGGCAAGAATCCAGTTCAAAGTGCTGTGTCTGGCGTTCAAGATTTTGAGGGGAGGGGGTCCTCAAATTCTTGCGGACCTTTTGTCCTGGTATGTGCCTACCCGGTCCTTGAGATCTTTGGGCCAAGCACTTACTGTGATCCCTCGATACAGGTTGTGTCGGGTTGGTGGCCGATCCTTCCGGGTCAGAGCAGCCCAGCTCTGGAACTCTCTTCTGGTAGAGTTGCGGTTACTAGATGACCTTTTAGCTTTTCGTAAAGCTTTAAAAACCTTTTTGTTTTAATAAATCAGCTATCTGTTTCTTCATCTGTTGTGTTTCTCTGTAGGTGTTGCATACTACCTGACATGCGCCAGGACGCCCCTTAGCTGGGGCAGCTGTGCGCGATACAAATGTATGTAACATAACATAACATAACATAATTGATTAAAAATAGATGGACTTTCAGTGTACCCTTGAGGGATTCAAAACCATGCTAGAATACGCTCTTTGAACCGGAACGCAAAGATTTGTTGGCTTTCTGGATGCAATGTAACAGTAAAGAATGCATTACACAAATCAATAACCGTATACCATTCTGCATCATGCGGAATCTGATATAAAATTACCGCTGGATTTGGTACAATTGGGCAACATGGAACAACAATTTTATTAACCTTTCTCAGGTCTTGAACAATCCTGAAAGTTCCATTTGGCTTTTTAATTCCGATAATTGGTGAATTATATGGACTACTCTCAATTTCTTTTAGAACACTTTGTTTTATGAATTTGTCTATTACAGGAGTAAACCTTCAATCACTTCTGCTTTCATTTTATACTGAGGAATGTTTGGATAATCTGCTCCTTGTTTTACTGATATTTTTACTAAGCATGGATGAATTTTGCGGATTCGCAATCCGCAAAATTGCGTATTCACGGATTCGCAATCCGCAAAATTCGCGAACTCTCGCGAATTTTGCGTTTTTTTGTTTGTTTTTGCAAGTGTTTCTGCCGTTTCACGAGGGTTTTTTACCAGTTCGCAAACGCGAACTTACTTGTCGGGTAGCAACGGTCGCGACCATGTTGTTTCTACGTCTGGTTCATCACAGCACCCTCTTTTTCACCACTACCACCCTCTGTTTCACCACTGCCACCCTCTGGCTCACCCATGCCACCCTCTGTTTCATCACTGTAGATTATGGGGGGAAAAGCACACCTGCCTGCCTCAACTGACATGAATGAATTAGGGGCTGATTGATTAATGTGTCACTGAATTTGAACTTCCAGTCTGGCACCTGCTTCCTTATATGTAATTGCTTTCTGTTGCAGTGTAATTTTTTTTAGCAGGACCTTTGTGGCATACTTGTAGCTATTCTCTGAGCCTGCTGTGAGGGTCAGAGCTGGGTCATAGAATAGTTGCAAGTAGGCAACTGAACTCTGGAGGGGCCCCTCAGGAAGCACTAGAGGGAATGGTTACTAATGATAAGATTGAACTTTTGCACCTGCTGAGTGCTTTCAGTTTTGCAAAAATCATTTTTCTGCAATTTCGTGCGATTCGCGGGGCGTGAATTCGGGCGAGATCGATTTCGGCAGCCGCAAATTCGTGCAAATATACAATTTCTTTTTTTTGCGGCGTGTTATTTCGCGTGATTTTTTGCGTTTTCGCAAGCCGCTTGCAGCGCAACGTTTGCGAAGTTACCCTAGCGGTCGTACATGGGTGTGGCCATCTTGTTTGCGTGACGTAATTCCGTTTCTGGGCGCTATGTGTAATCTCGCAAAGTGTGCGGCTCGCTAGTACATGTTTGCGGGGAAAATCTTGCGCGAACTTACCCACGCGGTCGTGAACGGGCGCGGCCATCTTGTTTTTCATTCATTGCTATGGTTCTGGGCATGCTTTCTGTATCCTCTGTCAATCTCTGCCATCCTTTGCTTGTTTGGAGTTTTTTTAATCTATTTTACTTATTATCTATCCCTCTATTTTTCTAGCTCTATATTTTTGTGTTTTCTGCTACTTTTGGTTAATTTTAAACTATTTTTTTAAACTCCTTTCTTTTCTTCTTCCCTATTCTATTTCTTATTTATTATTTACCTTCCTTTCTGCCCAGACCATGGTAAAGGGAGCCGGGAAGCAGCCTGAGAAGGGGAAGGGTCCCGCACCCCGTGCCCGGCTCCCGTGCGGGCGTCGGGTAGCAACGGTCGTGACCATGTTGTTTCTACGTCTGGTTCATCACAGCACCCTCTTTTTCACCACTGCCACCCTCTGTTTCACCACTGCCACCCTCTGGCTCACCCATGCCACCCTCTGTTTCATCACTGTAGATTATGGGGGGAAAAGCACACCTGCCTGCCTCAACTGACATGAATGAATTAGGGGCTGATTGATTAATGTGTCACTGAATTTGAACTTCCAGTCTGGCACCTGCTTCCTTATCTGTAATTGCTTTCTGTTGCAGTGTAATTTTTTTTAGCAGGACCTTTGTGGCATACTTGTAGCTATTCTCTGAGCCTGCTGTGAGGGTCAGAGCAGGGTCATAGAATAGTTGCAAGTAGGCAACTGAACTCTGGAGGGGCCCCTCAGGAAGCACTAGAGGGAATGGTTACTAATGATAAGATTGAACTTTTGCACCTGCTGAGTGCTTTCAGTTTTGCAAAAATCATTTTTCTGCAATTTCGCTCGATTCGCGGGGCGTGAATTCGGGCGAGATCGATTTCGGAAGCCGCGAATTCGTGCAAATATACAATTTCTTTTTTTTGCGGCGTGTTAGTTCGCGTGATTTTTTGCATTTTCGCAAGCCGCTTGTAGCGCAACGTTTGCGAAGTTACCCTAGCGGTCGTACATGGGTGTGGCCATCTTGTTTGCGTGACGTAATTCCGTTTCTGGGCGCTATGTGTAATCTCGCAAAGTGTGCGGCTCGCTAGTACATGTTTGCGGGGAAAATCTTGCGCGAACTTACCCACGCGGTCGTGAACGGGCGCGGCCATCTTGTTTTTCATTCATTGCTATGGTTCTGGGCATGCTTTCTGTATCCTCTGTCAATCTCTGCCATCCTTTGCTTGTTTGGAGTTTTTTTAATCTATTTTACTTATTATCTATCCCTCTATTTTTCTAGCTCTATATTTTTGTGTTTTCTGCTACTTTTGGTTAATTTTAAACTATTTTTTTAAACTCCTTTCTTTTCTTCTTCCCTATTCTATTTCTTATTTATTATTTACCTTCCTTTCTGCCCAGACCATGGTAAAGGGAGCCGGGAAGCAGCCTGAGAAGGGGAAGGGTCCCGCACCCCGTGCCCGGCTCCCGTGCGGGCGTCGGGTAGCAACGGTCGTGACCATGTTGTTTCTACGTCTGGTTCATCACAGCACCCTCTTTTTCACCACTGCCACCCTCTGTTTCACCACTGCCACCCTCTGGCTCACCCATGCCACCCTCTGTTTCATCACTGTAGATTATGGGGGGAAAAGCACACCTGCCTGCCTCAACTGACATGAATGAATTAGGGGCTGATTGATTAATGTGTCACTGAATTTGAACTTCCAGTCTGGCACCTGCTTCCTTATCTGTAATTGCTTTCTGTTGCAGTGTAATTTTTTTTAGCAGGACCTTTGTGGCATACTTGTAGCTATTCTCTGAGCCTGCTGTGAGGGTCAGAGCAGGGTCATAGAATAGTTGCAAGTAGGCAACTGAACTCTGGAGGGGCCCCTCAGGAAGCACTAGAGGGAATGGTTACTAATGATAAGATTGAACTTTTGCACCTGCTGAGTGCTTTCAGTTTTGCAAAAATCATTTTTCTGCAATTTCGCTCGATTCGCGGGGCGCGAATTCGGGCGAGATCGATTTCGGAAGCCGCGAATTCGTGCAAATATACAATTTCTTTTTTTTGCGGCGTGTTAGTTCGCGTGATTTTTTGCATTTTCGCAAGCCGCTTGTAGCGCAACGTTTGCGAAGTTACCCTAGCGGTCGTACATGGGCGTGGCCATCTTGTTTGCGTGACGTAATTCCGTTTCCGTGCGCTATGTGTAATCTCGCAAAGTGTGCGGCTCGCTAGTACATGTTCGCGGGGGAAATCTCGCGCGACCATCTTGTTTTTCATTTATTGCTATGGTTCTGGGCATGCTTCTGTATCCTCTGTCAATCTCTGCCATCCTTTGCTTGTTTGAAGTTTGTTTTAATCTATTTAACTTATTATCCATCCCTCTATTTTTCTAGCTCTATATTTTTGTGTTTTCTGCTACTTTTGGTTAATCTTATTTAATATTCACCTTCCTTTCTGCCCAGACCATGGTAAAGGGAGCCGGGCAGCAGCCTGAGAAGGGGAAGGGTCCCGCACCCCGTGCCCGGCTCCCGTGCGGGCGTTTGAGGGGGGAGCAAGTTATAGCCCGGGAGATTTTTAGTGCGGAGGAGGTGGCCGCACTAATCTTTTATGTCCAGCGCCGCCTCCCCAGGACCATCATAGGAGGCGGCAAGATCGCTAGCAGGTACGGGCTCCGGGAGCGCCGGAAGAGGTGGGAGAAGGTGTGCCGGGCCATGTTTTAACACTCTGGGGTCCGGCGCACCTACAACCAGGCCACCCACCGTTGGACGGATCTCCTGGACCGGGAACGCGACTTACTGGACGTGCTCGGCATCGAGATCCCCGAGCTTGGTGAGTAGTAGTAGCTATTTCTAGCTATTTCATCACTACTCTGTTTTCTCCCGCCCTGTGTGTTATTATATTGCAATTTTTTGTTTTTTACCAAGAGCAATAATGCTGCCTATTACATTGTAGGTAAATTATATTTCAAAATCTTCTGTGCATTTCAGGTGCACTGCTCTCCTTCTCAGTAGCGTTGCTACTATGCTTATTTGTTTTCGATTTTGTGTTCATTTCATTGGCCTGAGAAATTATGTATGAGTGTAGTGTAAATAACTGTGAAATGCTAGACACTAAAGGTCAGATTTTCAATTACCGGCGAATCCCTGCAAAGTAGCAGGGATGCGTCAGTAATTGTGCGCCACGCCACCACCACCCATGGTGCGCCATATTTACAATGCGGCGCACCGTGGGCCCAAAACGTCACCGAAGCGTTACACATCTATGCCGTAAAGGCGGCGCATTGCTGGAGTTGCGTCGCAACAATGGCCCAGCTCCAGCAGCCCTATCTCCCCAATGCTGCGTGAAGCCGTACGTCTGCTTCAAGCAGGCGCAGGGTTTGAGTCACGCATCATTGTCCTAAAAGTGACTGATTGAAATCTTGTAGATTTCCCTCAGCCACTTTTAGGATGCGTTCCTGCGCAGGAACGCCCTCCCTTTCGCCGGAACGCCCCCTGATGACGCAGGGCTTTAAAACGTGATGCATCTCCCATATGCGTCACGTTGTTAATATACGCCGCACCATGGCGCCTCTTTTGTTCTGCCGCTGCGTCACAAAAGCGGTACAAAAGGGGGTGCTGATGGACGGAGCATCTGAACCAATCAAACACTCACACCCAGTCAAAAGATCTGGGTTTGATCCATCACCGTTCTTTAGCCCACTCTGCCACCCCGGCTATATGCAAATCAGTCTGACACTCTGCCTCATGGGAACAGTCCAGCCCGAACTGCCAAGCCATGCCTTCCCTGGACCGGAAACAAGCTTCCGAGGACCGGTTTCTGGCATTACAGCCGTCTTCAGCCCGGCTTGCTTGAATCCAGTGGCAAAGTGAGCAAGGGACTCATGTCTGAGCATACTGTCCATCACTACCCCCTTTTGTACCGCTTTTGGCCGCCATAAGTGTGGCAGGGTATGCTCAGACGTGAGTCTCTTGCTCACTTTGCCACTGGATTCAAGCAAGCCGGGCTGAAGACGGCTGGAATGACAGAAACCGGTCCTCGGAAGCTTGTTTCCGGTCCAGGGAAGACATGGCTTGGCAGTTCGGGCTGGACTGTTCCCATGAGGCACAGGGTCAGACTGATTTGCATATAGCCATGTCTGAACTGGGGTGGCAGAGTGGGCTAAAGAACGGTGATGGATTAAACCCAGATCTTTTGACTGGGTGTGAGTGTTTGATTGATTCAGATGCTCCGTCCATCACCACCCCCTTTTGTACCGCTGCGTCACAAAAGTCACGCAACAATGGAGCAAAAGAGCCGCTAGGGGCTTGTAAATCTGCCCCTACAGACTCAAGTCCAGTCCTTCCTTTGTACACCTGGCAATAAGAAGAAATAGTGGTGGTGGATTGATAGTTTGAGTATTTTAATGACTGGTTAATGTAGTAGGAAACTTTTTAGTGTTGTCGCTGATCTGCAATCACGATGGAGTTTGTCTGTCACTTCACGTGCTGCGGACTGCTGCCTGCCAGTCCTAGGCGAACCTTTTTAGTAGTTTGTTTAGTGAGTTACATAACTTTCCAAGTCGACGGTCCGCAAATCAAGCAATACTAATATCGTAGTAGACCCCATGAGATAGGTCAATATATCCCGTGGAATAGTTGTCTATTTGATGTTTCGCCAAAATATTTTGTTATTGTTCTTTTGAAATGTTTGATTTGGTTGACAACAATCATCCATGTTTTCGGGTCTTTCTTTCTTTCATGTTGTACATCAGCTCCCCCCAGGGGCAAGAGGACAGAGGAGGAGGCGTTATCGGCTGCTGCTGCTGTTCAAGGCCAGGATCGGTCAGGCGAGGACTCTTTTGCTGTCCCCGGTAAGTTTTAATTTTAATATAGAGTACCTATTTTTTCCTAGCGTTCCTCATTCGATTTTTTCTAAATCATCTTTGATCTTCTTGTAGACTGTATCTAAATTCTTATCCTGCCTCTACTATGACTCCCTGTGGTATTACTAGATTGTTCTTATTAGTCTGTCTGTGTAGCTAACTAAGATTGCACAGTTGGCAAAAGGTGTTAAACGAAACTCCCATACTAGTCAGCAATAGCTCTATGCACTGAGTGCAGTCCTCTGGGATTGTCCATAATGTCTTTTCAAGTCTTCTAAATGTTTATGCTGTGACAATTACCACAATAAAAAGGTGAATGACCACCAAGAAAGAATAAGATACTTCTTTACTTTTGGTTTGGATAGGAGGACAATCCATACTACTACTCTTGCAGGGACAAATCTGCACAAACAGAACTATGGACACTAAATAGTGCATTGTTTATCAATTATAATAGGCGCAGGTAGACTTTCCACATACCTCAGTGATATCAGACTTTGAAGAACCCCCAATCTCCTTACTGACTAGATAGTGTGGCAGAGTCATTTAGCTCCCGAATTCATCGATGATTGATCCCCAATGATGATTATCCAACCCAGGGCAAGAGTACGGAGTCAGAGTCCAGAAGTGTCAGAGGCACCGACTCATGCTTGGAAATTGCAAAACCTTTTGCTCAGTCACTCTTGACCAAAAACCACAGAGTCTATTTAAGTTTTAAAGCTTTATTAAAAGTAAATTTTTTTATTAAAATCAAGCTTGTCATAAAACATAAATGGTTGATTAAAAATGGGAAAGTGCTTAGTGATTTATTTCACACATTTATTGTGGGCGACCCGAGCCCTCACCTGGTTTGAACTTTCTTTTTTCTTTTTGGCGCTGAATCTTTGGTCACTCCGTCCTAGTGATGATGATTTGTTCTTAGAAGTGAAGCTTCTGTCTGTTATGAGAAAAATGGTGCGTGTTAAAAAGCAAGCATTCATCAGTTGTGCCAAAAAGTGCAGCAAGACAACACCCTTCCCTGGAAAAAGGGACATTTTTACTTTAGAGTAGACAGTCACAAATTATTAGATTGGTTTTTGTATTCACATTTCTTCATTCCTTAACAAAATACTAGTGAGTGGTGTATGTCTATGACATCTAACATTCTTAAATGTACTTTGTAGGTGGAACATCTGGTGCTGGGCCCAGCGCGGAGGTGGAGGACAGTTCTGGTGAGGAGGCGGTGCAAGTGCCATACGAAACTGCTGTGCGGGTTGCCACGGTAGTGGCGGGCAGTGGTAAGCTCTTATATTCCCTACTTATTGAGATTGCAGACTGCATAGTGTGCTCTCTGCACGGGTGTAGTATATATGTTCTACAGTTAAGTTACTATACTGTTAAGCAGACTTTCAAATTTAGAACAAAGTTTTTTATCAACCAGGTAGTTGCCTCCTCTAAATTTACTTCAACTCAGCGTTTAATTTTTTTTAGAGAATCCAAATCTGATCTGAGATGAACTTGATGGATGGGATGAACGAAAAGTGAAAGAAGGGTGTAAGTAAGTGTGGAAGGACAAGCAAGTTAAAAGTAATGATGACTGACAAAGAAGAATGATACGTGTTTCATTGGTGCCCGAGGTGGCTGGGAAGGAATATGATGCATGGTTGGGTGGAGGATGAAGCAAGGATGGGTGGAAGGAGAACAGCCTGGGTAGGTGAAACAGAAACTTTATGTGTGCGCAATATATGCTTTAGTTGAAATTCAAATGCAAGTCAAGCACGGATGTATGGCTTGCGGTTTCCCAAATAAAATGAAAAGGTTGTTTTCCCGTGAGAAAACGTAAGGTTTGTCCAGATGAGAGACATGAAGAAGAATGATTGACATATAGTTTGAATGGATGGATGCCTGGATCATGGTACAATCTGACTCTTAGATAGCATATGTGTATCTAGAGAGAGTAGACGGTCACTGGATGAACTAAGTGTTACTTTGAAGAGCATGTAACACCGCACCCGCACGTCCGTCCCAGTGTAGGAAAGGCAAGGAAAAGAAGTTGTAATTTTGTCCGAATACTACCATGAATAGTAGCAGTAGTTTGTATTGCAAGCACAGCATATATCCGGCTATTACGATGGCCACTCACTGCCTCTGTTAATAAGTTTAGTAGAACTCGGTCATTCATGTGTGGATGTATCACTGTTCACTTAATAAAAAGCAAAGCACCTAAAGTCATCCCATATGTAAGCAAATACATACCATGTGCAGTGATAGATAATCAGATTATTTATCTTCTTCATTTTCCTTTTCTAGTATTCATTGGCACTGTAGGGGGAAAGTTAAATTAATTAAGCAGTAGCCCTTGTAACAGAGTATTCTCAGTGCCACTTGTAATAGAAAAGTAAGAGCATCACCACCTGCATGTACAGTAACGCAAGTCTGTCTCACTCATCATGGCGGGCGTCTGTTTTTCTTGGGTGCAAGTTGACTGCGCTGGCATTATGCCGGCTTGCAGAAGTTAACGTACCAATTTTGCTAAACAAGAGAGAAGAAGAAGAATAAGACTGGTGTACTGTCATAGTCGACTCTAATGGAGTGAGTCCATAGTGCTCGTAGAATTGATTCCTTAAACTCCCACTAATGTTAGAGCAAGGATGAAGAAGTGGGAGGTTAGATAGATACTGGCCACAATAGTTATGTACTGCGCTTGTAAGTTGTTAGTTCTACTGTGACACAACTTTCTGCTGAATCATTTTGTGTTAATCTTAAAGAGCATTGGTTACAGACTATGTCTTTCTTTCTTCATGTAGATGCTCCTTCAAAACCAACACGGAAGGAGCTGGCTAAAAGGGCCCGGCAACGGAGGCTGGAGGCCACTGTCGCCGAATATCGGCGGCTGGTGCCCCAGGAGGAGGAGGACACGCAGAGTACGTCGACAACATCCACGGCGACACGTGCATCCTCCTCCGCGCTCCCTGGGTCAGCCAGTCAGCGCAGCAGGTCTCCAGCTGTACCTAGCCGGGGTACCGCAGCCACCCGCCACCGCCGAGCAGCAAAGAAATCAGCTGCCCCCCACAGCAGGTGCAAGGCACGCGTGCACCGCCTTTCACTGAGGGTGTCCTACCTCGAGCAGGAGCTCCTCAACACCAAAACCCTGCTCGAGACCCTCCGCAAGGAGCATGCCGACCTGGCCTGAAAAGTCAACAGCAGCAGCCAGCAGTAGGAGGAGACTGTCCCTTGCCCCTTTTTTAAAGACTTCTGGGGGGTGTGAATTGGGAGTTGGGTTTTCTATTTTTAGGACTTCGTTTTCACGGACATTCGTTGGGGTTTGGGAGGGGGGTGGGTTGGGTCTTGCGGGAGATTATTTATGTTAGGGATATATAAATATACTTTAAACTTTATCTTAGCATACGTGATTTTTACTGCTTTTGAGGCTGGTGGGTGGGGGTTTAACAGTAAGTTTGTTTTCCTGAAACTTAAGTGGCATCTTGATTCAAGTTGTGTAAGTACTAGTAATTGCCCAAATGTTTTCAAAACATAAGTGCCTGTCACAGAGTAAGTGAATTCAATAGTCCTTGGACCTTCAGTCTATTGTCTCTCCTAATACTCCATTATACTACCTCCCCCCAAACGCTTATCTTACCTGTAATTTGTGTTTGGAAATAGGGCTAGGCACAGGGCTGGCTGCACGGGAGAAGAGGGTTAGGGTTTGGAAAATGGATGGGAATGGGGGTTTTTGGGAAAGTTTTGTTGAGAGAAGAAAAAAAAAGCACAGCATGGACAAACAATAATTGAAGATAAACAAATCTTTGGGTACAAAGCTATCCATAAATCTTTTAAGTGACATAAAGGAAGTGCATGCACTACTGCATGCATGGTTACTGAAAAGTAAGTAGTACTTTCGACAACCGTGAATGAAAGAATGCGACAGTACAGGGCTGCAGTAATAATTAAGCGTTTTCACTTGCCTATCTCTGCACTCAGAGAAACACTTGTTACATTAAATTAGGTTTAAAAAATAGCAGAAGTAAAACCTATAGACAGGCTGTAGGGATGAATTTAGAAGCAGAGATCAAAGAAATGCAGAGTCACACTCACAGAAGTTCACAGCAATAATATTACTTAAAAGATAATTAGAAAAGAACGGATACTGTATCTGTATGTTTTTTTAGTTGTCCTGTTGAATTTGGTAAGTTGCATGCATCCAACCATTCCTCTTATTAGCGGGACTCCTCCTCCATTCCATCTGACGCTCCGTCCGTCAATGTTGGTGACCAGAAGACACCCTGTCCACTGCCTGCCTGGCGGATGCTGAATTGCGGCTCGCTAATGTGAAGCCTGACTTCATCCTTTTTTTCCCATTGCACAGGCTGAAACCCGGCCTGTAATTATTGATGGAAAAACAGGAAGTGATATTAGAACACCACTGACAAATAAATATAAGGTATGTACGCTGTGTAGTGCAAAAAGTCACACTTTGAGTTTCCTAATAGACAGTACAATATTTTTGAAAGTGCCTACTCTGTCTGAGTCTCCTTTTGAAGGATAAATAAGTATGGGCGAATTAATTTAGCGGATCTTTCCCCTCAAGCTAGGTGTACTATAAACTGTGTTTTAGAACAAAATTAGACCTTCCCAGCAGTGCTCCCAGACCCTTACTAAACCCAGTCGCAAAAATGTAGAAGACCCCCAATCAGATCTCCAAAAACGAGGCCTAGTAGAAAATGGTGACAAAACGTACTTTGAAAGTAAAGTAGGCCCAAATCCCCCTTACCCACCATGGATTGTATTCAAACCACTTGCAAGCAAGCAAAAGTATCCATACCCAGCATAGCTCCAAGACTCACAAACCCCCCCACAAACACCAGGAACCCCCACAAACAGCCCCCCGAAAATGGTAGAGTGACCGAAATCTCAGAAAATGCTAAAACTTTTTCCCCAGGGATTGTCTCCAAAACACTTTCTTTCGGGTATTAGACCTTTCTAGCAATGGCCCCAGAACTGGCAACCTGGGCGAAAACAAATTTATCCCCCCCCAACAAGCCAAAAGGAAAAACTTTGGGCCTACCTGGAATTCAGTCCAAATCCGCTCTGCAGCTAGGCCCTAACTCCCCTTTTCCATCATGGATTTCCTGAAAAACAAATGCAATCAACATTAGATTGTGCCAGCAGTGCTCCCAGACCCCAAAACCCACCCACAACAACCTAAAAGCTGCCAAACAGCACCCCAAAGACAGGCAAGTGATCAAAAGCGCAAAATATTTTTCTGCTCCGATTTTCTCCAAAACAACTTTTATCCGGTATTAGACCTTCCCAGCAATGGCCCCAGTCCCGTCAACCCAGGCGGAAAGAAGTAGAAGACCCCCAAACAGCCAAAAAGCAAAACTACAAAAATGGGGACAGAAATTTTCAGGCAAATTTCCAAAATCACTCCACGTGCGCTCTGCAGCTAGGCCCTAACTCCCCTTTGCCACCATGGATTTGCTTCAAACCTCTTGCAATCAAACCTATCCATACCCAGCAGTGCTCCCAGACCCCAAAACACACCCACAAACACTAGGAACCCCCCCAAACAGGCCCCCAAAAACACAAAAGAGAGTGAAAACTATAAAAAGTGAAAAACTTTTTCAACATGTATTTTATCCAAACCACTTTTATCCGGTATTAGACCTTCCCAGCAATGGCCCCAGACCCGTCAAACCAGGCGGAAAGAAGTAGAAGACCCCCAAACAGCCAAAAAGCAAAACTACAAAAATGGGGACAGAAATTTTCAGGCAAATTTCCAAAATCACTCCACGCCCGCTCTGCAGCTAGGCCCTAACTCCCCTTTGCCACCATGGATTTGTTTCAAACCTCTTGCAATCAAAACTATCCATACCCAGCAGTGCTCCCAGACCCCAAAACACACCCACAAACATCCGGAACCCCCCAAACAGCACCTCAAAAACAAGCAAGTCAGCAAAAACGCAAAAAAAAAATTCCCCTCCGATTTTGTCCAAACCACTTTTATCCGGTATTAGACCTTCCCAGCAATGGCCCCAGACCCCTGCAGCCACCCGCAAAAAAGCATAACACCCCCAAACAGGCAAAAAGCAAAAATGGGCCTACTACCTTCAATTCTGTCCAAATACGCTCTGCAGCTAGGCCCTAACTCCCCTTTTCCTCCATGGATTTCCTGAAAAACAAATGCAATCAACATTAGACTGTGCCAGCAGTGCTCCCAGACCCCAAAACCCACCCACAACAACTTAAAAGCCCGCCAAACAGCACCCCAAAGACAGGCAAGTGATCAAAAGCGCAAAATCTTTTTCTGCTCCGATTTTCTCCAAACCACTTTTATCCGGTATTAGACCTTCCCTGCAATGGCCCCAGACCCCTGCAGCAACCCACAAAAAAGCAGAACACCCCCAAACAGGCAAAAAGCAAAAATGGGCCTACTACCTTCAATTCTGTCCAAATGCGCTCTGCAGCTAGGCCCTAACTCCCCTTTTCCACCATGGATTTCCTGAAAAACAAATGCAATCAACATTAGACTGTGCCAGCAGTGCTCCCAGACCCCAAAACCCACCCACAACAACCTAAAAGCCCGCCAAACAGCACCCCAAAGACAGGCAAGTGATCAAAAGCGCAAAATCTTTTTCTGCTCCGTTTTTCTCCAAACCACTTTTATCCGGTATTAGACCTTCCCAGCAATGGCCTCACATCCCTGCAGCCACCCGTAAAAAAGCATAACACCCCCAAACAGGCAAAAATGAGCCTACTACCTTCTATTCTGTCCAAATGCGCTCTGCAGCTAGGCCCTAACTCCCCTTTTCCACCATGGATTTCCTGAAAAACAAATGCAATCAACATTAGACTGTGCCAGCAGTGCTCTCAGACCCCAAAACCCACCCACAACAACCTAAAAGCCCGCCAAACAGCACCCGAAAGACAGGCAAGTGATCAAAAGTGGAAAATATTTTTCTGCTCCGATTTTCTCCAAACCCCTTTTATCCGGTATTAGACCTTCACAGCAATGCCCCAGACCTGTCAACTCACCCGCAAAGAAGTAGAACACCCCCACAAGTGCAGAGTCTTTCTTCATTGGGCGTAATCCAGCCATCTGCTTTGAGGGAAATAAGAGTCTGGAGGAGGAGGAGGATAGAGGAGCATGTTCTTGTGAACGGGTGAACATGAGGAATGCAGACTGCGGCACCTTCAAATCAATAAGCAAATAAGTGAAGACAGTTCTGCTGATGGGCTTGTTTTTGTGATTAGGTGATTAAAGTTTTTTTATATAGAGTTTGCAAAACAAAGAAAGACAGACACACAGGAATAAAAGTGAATAAGGACAAAAAAGAAAGTTAGTGATTCATTGACTCATTTTCAGGGCTCGGTGTCAGGGAGGAAGAGCTCGTCCTCAAACTCTGCAAATTCAGACGGGAGTAGGTCACTTAACAGAGAAGAACTTCCCTCATCTAAGTTGGTGTCGTCCTCGTCTTCTTCCTGCGTGCATTCTCGTATTTTGTAATCTGGTGGTATGAGGTGCTGATTCATCTTGATCATTGTTAACCTCTCCACATTTTTGGGCGAGAGGCGGGTCCTTTTGGAAGTTACAATGCCACCAGCAGTACTGAAAACACGTTCAGAAGACAATTTGCGAGTGGGCAAGACAAGTAATTTATAGCCAGGTTGGTGATCTCTGGCCACACAACTGTTTTCCCATGCCAATACGCCAATGGGTGATGGGAAAGATGGACTTCTGTTGTGTCATTCAGACAGGCCTGCACCATCGACTCAAGGTTCTCCAGGGTTCCTCCACTTTGCCTACTTTTTTCTGGGACCATTTCAGAAGCAAACCCAAGCTGAGTTAGCCAATCCTCTTCTTCACACAATATTACTGTTGTGTCTGGTGCAGATGATACGGTTGCTGGTGTCGTTAACGGCTGAGAGGGAAAATCACTCACTTCTGCCACAGCCACAAATGCAGAAGTGGATTATTTTGACTGCGGACAGCCTGCTGATGCTGATGTACTGCCTTTTCCTTCAATTTCCTGCCGTTCTCTTTCAAAACGAGTGGCTGACACAGCTAGCCAATGTTTGTACTTTGTAACATCTGCGTCATCAAAAGGAAAGAATACTCTGCCTGCCCCTGCCTTTTTGTACCGTGGATCCAGAATAGTAGCACAAATGTAATGCTGTTCTGTGTTGATCATTTCAAGACGATCATCACCAAGTAGGCGGTGTAATAACTTCTCCACCAACTCACATGCTTCTTCCTTTCCATCTTTTTCAAACTTAGAAGACACCGCCTTCAGTCGGTGCTCTAGCATGCTCAACAATGGGATAGCTTTTCCCAAATTACAGTCCTCCCTGCTGACTGCACGTGTGAAGACCTCAAAAGGACGAAGCATGAGTGTCAGGCTTTTAACTAGGTGCCATTGCTCCACCTGTATCCTCATGTCCATCATAGGTGTACCCAGTTTAAAGAAATACTGATCGACTACCGCATACTGCTCATACAGACGCTCAAGCATGTGGAAGGTTGAGTTCCAACGTGTTGCCACCTCCTGGATGAGTGCTTTCACTGGCAATTTATGTTCATATTCCAGGCACCTCAGCTGCTTCCGGGCCTTAAAAGAATGGTTGAAATGTGTGCACATTCTTCGGCAGGTGGTCAGTAACTCGGAAACTGGACTTTCTTCACTCAAGAATTTTTTAACAACCAGGTTTATACAGTGCGCCAGACACGGCACTCTGAAATAGTTACCCATATCCATGGCCTTAACTACATTGGCGCCATTATCCGTGGAAACATAACCAATCATGCGTTTTCTTGGGGACAGCCATTGAAAGACCTTTGTGTTAAACTCATGCAAAATGTTTTCTGCTGTATGAGTTTTCTCCATGGCAAACATGGCTATTGTTGCATGTTTCCAAGCAGCTTTATAAACGTTGTCCTCGTCAACACCTGCGTTTATCTTGCCTTTAACCCCTGAAAAAGAGACCCAGTGTGCAGTGATGCACATGTAATCAGTGGCTGCGCAACTGCTCAACTGCTCCACATGTCTGTTGTCAGATGTATAGTGTGAACAGCACTCTTCTGCAAAGCTGCCCCAATCACCTCCAGCACATCTTCATGTAGGGCTGGAATCGCAACTCTAGCAAAATAGAACCGGCTAGGAACCTTCCATTTAGGGCAGAGCGTTGCCACCATTTCAAGAAAACCCACCCCTTCCACAAAAGAAAAAGGGAGAAGGTCCAGAGCTAGCATTTTAGCCAGCTCAGTGTTATACAGACGCGCCATTGGGTAGTTGCGTTCATATGGCGCTTCTGAAAACAACATGCTTCTAATGGTGGGCTGGACCATTTTACGGGATGATGGTGACTTCTGCGACCCAGTTACGCTCAGTGATGATGAACTTTTTTGCATTGGTGTCTCACTCTCTCCCACACTCTTAGTGTGGCTCACATATCTTGCAGGGGGTGTGCTGCTGACAGGGGTACTGGGTGTAACTGAAGAAATGTTTGATGCTTCTTCCTCCTCGTCATCAGCAGATGAAACATCAACGGATACAATTTGTTGACTTGCAATTCGGGCATTCTTGTACTCCCTTAGGTGTGCCAGCCATTTGACAGTGTGCTGTCTCTCAAGATGACCTCTCTGGCCTCCGGTACCATAGTTGGTACCAAGCTTACCACGACTAACTCGAACCTTACAAATGGTACAAATTGCTATGTTTTCCCTTGTTGGGCTAACACTAAAGAAGTCCCAAACTGCGGACTTCAAATGTCCGTGGGGGTCGGAGGAGGCGATACTGGGAATGCTGCTAATGCCAGATGAACTGGAGGATGTGTGTTGCCGAAATTTAGTACGTTGTGCACTTACAGCACCACTAATTGAGGAAATGGAGGTCGAGGTGAATGGAGGTCCCTTCTGGCGAGAAAATATGGAAGCTGTAGGTGGTGGTGTACGAGTTAACTGCATTTGTGGTGGTCCCATTCCCACGTCGCCATCATCATCACGCTCAGCAGCATTTCGGGCTAGGCTTAAAATGTCTGTTTGCTGCATGCCTGCTGAGGCTGGAGTGACGTGTATGATGACTGCGTCGTTGTTGTGAGAGTCTTCATCAGCAGGAGTATACACCACTTCTTGTTCAGCATCATCATCACACTCCATAACTCTGAGACTTTCGGGGACCTTCCTTTTACGCTTAGTTACCTTTGCCAGATCATGGTGTGCCTCACTCTCAGACGGCCGTTGTGGTTCCCAAGTTTCATCCATATCGTCAGAAGGAAGGGGGCTTGAAGAAGAAGTAGACACCATCCTTGATATTTTCCTTGCTGGGAATCTGGAAGACAATGAATCATCAGGAGGAGTGGCTTCCTAATGTGATACCTCGGCTTGAATGTCGATTTCCTGATGTGCCCCTACTTCGGGAGGAACAACTATTGTGGGCACTTGTGCCGCTCCATGCACCTCTGCTTGCTCCTCTCCTTGCGCCGCCTCTCCTTCCACATGTACTTGGGCTTGTACTACTTCCACATGTGGTTGTTGTTGCGGCTGTTGTTGTTGAACACTCGTCAGATGAGTTACAACAACCTGTGTTGATTGAGGGATGCTGCTACTTTCTTGCGATGAGCCAACATCACTAGTCGGTGGTGATTGAACAAGTATACTGGCTGCCTCTGCAGCACTCAAGGGCTTGGACCTAAGTTGGCGTGGTGGTGGTGGCACTGAGCCCAATGGAGCGGAGGTGCTGCTCCCAGCTTGGTCCCCAGCAGACCCCGCTGCTGCTGAAGGCGTACTTTTTTCCCCCCCAAAAAATGTGGCGGTCGTCACACCAGTCTCCTTGGTAAGTGGCGCCACTTGCTTCTTCTGCTCCTTACTGGCAACTTTCTTGCTAGAGGAGCTATGGGCAACTTTTTTTGGGGCCATGTTCTTCAGATGTCAGAACAGCAGGCCGCAGTTGCACAAGTTGCAGAGTTGTCTGTGGCCACACGTGACGTTGTGCTGGACACACCGCAGCAGGACTTCTTCCTGGCACTGATGAGGCTGATGATTCGTCTTTCTGCGCCTAAAAGCAAACGAAGCCAGAGGAACATCAGTTAAATAAATGTTGCATATGTAGCGCTTCAATTAATAGTTTGCAAGTAAGCATTTTATTTATACCCACCCCCCAAAATGGAAAGGCCAATAAAATGCACCACTGACAGAGTACCCCTGGGCATAATGGATGAAAGCATGGCAGACTGGGGGCAGGCCTATGACACAACAAAGCACACTGCCTGGCTTCAAAATTGCCCCTAGACCCCCACCCACATGGCCAGGCCCTGCCTGGACCAGGCCTCAAAATGGCCCCCACCCACATGTCCATGCCCCATTAACACCCCCAAAAATCGAAAAACACACAAAAATCACCACAATCCAATGCAATCCATGCCCACCATGATGTTTACATTCAACACACCCCACAGAAAGCCTAGGCCCATGCACCATTGAGTGAGTACCCCTGGGCAAAAGGCCCCAACAACAGCCCAAAAAATCGAAAAACACTCAGAAATCACCACAATCCAATGCCATCCATGCCCTAAATGATGTTTACATTAAAGAGACCACACAGAAAGACTAGGCCCATGCACCACTGGGTACCCCTGGGCATTATGGATGAAAGCAAGGCACATTGGATGCAGGCCTATGGCACAAAGCACACTGCCTGGATTCAAAATGGCCCCTTCACCCCCACCACATGGCCCTGGACCAGGCCTCAAAATGGCCTCCACCCACATGGCCATGCCCCATCAACACCCCAAAAAATCGAAAAACTCACAATAATCACCACAATCCAATGCCATCCATGCCCTCCATGATGTTTACATTAAAGAGACCCCACAGAAAGACTAGGCCCATGCACCACTGGGTACCCCTGGGCATAATGGATGAAAGCAAGGCACATTGGATGCAGGCCTATGGCACAAAGCACACTGCCTTGATTCAAAATGGCCCCTTCACCCCCACCACATGGCCCTGGACCAGGCCTCAAAATGGCCCCCACCAACATGGCCATGCCCCATCAACACCCAAAAAAATCAAAAAACACACAAAAATCACCACAATCCAATGCCATCCATGCCCTCCATGATGTTTACATTAAAGAGACCACACAGAAAGACTAGGCCCATGCACCACTGGGTACCCCTGGGCATAATGGATGAAAGCAAGGCACATTGGATGCAGGCCTATGGGACAAAGCACACTGCCTGGATTCAAAATGGCCCCTTCACCCCCACCACATAGCCCTGGACCAGGCCTCAACATGGCCCCCACCCACATGGCCATGCCCCATCAACACCCCAAAAAATCAAAAAACACACAAAAATCACCACAATCCAATGCCGTTCATGCCCTCCATGATCTTTACATTCAAGACTCCCCACATAAAGACTAGGCCCATGCACCACTGAGTACCCCTGGGCATAATGGACGAAAGCAAAGCAAACTGGATGCAGGCCTATGGCACAAAGCACACTGCCTGGATTCAAGATGGCCCCTTCACCCCCACCACAAGGCCCTGGACAAGGCCTCAAAATGGCCCCCACCCACATGGCCATGCCCCATCAACACCCCAAAAAATCGAAAAACACACAAAAATCACCACAATCCAATGCCATCCATGCCCTCCATGATCTTTACATTCAAGACACCCCACAGAAAGACTAGGCCCATGCACCACTGGGTACCCCTGGGCATAATGGATGAAAGCAAAGCACACTGGATGCAGGCCTATGGCACAAAGCACCCTGCCTGGATTCAAAATGGCCCCTTCACCCCCACCACATGGCCCTGGACCAGGCCTCAAAATGCCCCCCACCCACATGGCCATGCCCCATCAACACCCCAAAAAATCGAAAAACACACAAAAATCACCACAATCCAATGCCATCCATGCCCTCCATGATCTTTACATTCAAGACACCCCACAGAAAGACTAGGCCCATGCACCACTGGGTACCCTTGGGCATAATGGATGAAAGCAAAGCACACTGGATGCAGGCCTATGGCACAAAGCACACTGCCTGGATTCAAAATGGCCCCTTCACCCCCACCACATGGCCCTGGACCAGGCCTCAAAATAGCCCCCACCCACATGGCCATGCCCCATCAACACCCCAAAAAATCAAAAAACACACAAAAATCACCACAATCCAATGCCATCCATGCCCTCCATGATGTTTATATTAAAGAGACCCCACAGAAAGACTAGGCCCATGCACCACTGGGTACCCCTGGGCATAATGGATGAAAGCAAAGCACATTGGAGGCAGGCCTATGGCACAAAGCACACTGCCTTGATTCAAAATGGCCCCTTCACCCCCACCACATGGCCCTGGACCAGGCCTCAAAATGGCCCCCACCAACATGGCCATGCCCCATCAACACCCAAAAAATCGAAAAACACACAAAAATCACCACAATCCAATGCCATCCATGCCCTCCATGATGTTTACATTAAAGAGACCACACAGAAAGACTAGGCCCATGCACCACTGGGTACCCCTGGGCATAATGGATGAAAGCAAGGCACACTGGATGCAGGCCTATGGCACAAAGCATACTGCCTGGATTAAAAATGGCCCCTTCACCCCCACCACATAGCCCTGGACCAGGCCTCAAAATGGCCCCCACCCACATGGCCATGCCCCATCAACACCCCAAAAAATCGAAAAACCCACAAAAATCACCACAATCCAATGCCATCCATGCCCTCCATGATCTTTACATTCAAGACACCCCACAGAAAGACTAGGCCCATGCACCACTGGGTACCCCTGGGCATAATGGATGAAAGCAAAGCACACTGGATGCAGGCCTAAGGCACAAAGCACACTGCCTGGATTCAAAATGGCCCCTTCACCCCCACCACATGTCCCTGGACAAGGCCTCAAAATGGCCCCCACCCACATGGCCATGCCCCATCAACACCCCAAGAAATCGAAAAACACACAAAAATCACCACAATCCAATGCCATCCATGCCCCCCATGATCTTTACATTCAAGACACCCCACAGAAAGACTAGGCCTATGCACCACTGGGTACCCCTGGGCATAATGGATGAAAGCAAAGCACACTGGATGCAGGCCTATGGCACAAAGCATACTGCCTGGATTAAAAATGGCCCCTTCACCCCCACCACATGGCCCTGGACCAGGCCTCAAAATGGCCCCCAACCACATGGCCATGCCCCATCAACACCCCAAAAAATCGAAAAACACACAAAAATCACCACAATCCAATGCCATCCATGCCCTCCATGATCTATGCATTCAAGACAACCCACAGAAAGACTAGGCCCATGCACCACTGAGTGAGTACCCCTGGGAAAAAGGCCCAAACAACAGCCAATAAAATCGAAAAACACACAAAAATAACCACAATCCAATGCCATCCATGCCCTCCATGATGTTTACATTAAAGAGACCACACAGAAAGACTAGGCCCATGCACCACTGAGTGAGTACCCCTGGGCAAAAGGCCCCAACAACACCCAAAAAATCGATGTTGAAATTCAACAAAACAGTTGCATCATGCACCCATAACTAACCCCTGTCCTACTGGATATTGTGGCTACCCACAATATATTTTATTTAATGTTCTGAAAAAGTTCAAAAATTGTAGTTGCAGCAAATGTAATTCCCCAAACAAACTTACTTGTGAAATTTCTAATCCAAAAGTGATCCAAAGAAAGTCAAAAAGGCCTCAAATCCAAACATCCAGCAGCATCCACAAAAAGTAATCCTTCCAGGTCAAGATCCAAATCAAAGTGACCAGCACATGAAGAAAGCACTGGGAGGAGCCTGCTGGACAGGAACAGGAAGTTGGAGACTGTGGGGCACTTCCTTCCCCCCCCCCCCCCAAAATGGACTCCTTGCAAAAAAAAAGTGCAGGCAAATGTCAACCTGAGGAGTTATTCTGATAAAACTCATAATTTTCAAGGTTTATGCTGCCTGCTGGTGGATTTCTTGTGCGAAATTACAAATTTTGCAATCTCGCAATTGCGAGATTGTCGCTGCCCGCCGCATCTAAGTGTTCGCAAGTGTTTACTCCCGCGATGCGTGATCACGGGCCTTTATGACGTACTCGCGTTGCCAAACTCTCGCTGTGCAAGGTGGCAAGCCGCGATGACCTAATAGCGGTCGACAAACTCCCGCGGGATCCCGCAGCAAGATCCAAAATGGCACAGCACATGCAAACATGGAGAAAAACAACTCTTCAAACGCTGAATGACAGTAAGTGAACGCTGAGTGCCGCAAAATTGTATAGTATTCTATTTGGCAAGTGCGACCAAGAAAAAAATCCGCTTCGCGCAGATTTGCGAATTTTCGGCAAATTCGCGAGAGTTCGCGGATTGCGAATTTGCCGAAAATCCGTAAAATCCGCGAGCGGAACAGATTTTACGCCCATGCTTAATTTTTACTGGGTCTACATTTTTCATGAAACCCATTTCATTTCCAGTGAAATCACAAATGTTTACATTCACTGTGTCTTTTAATTCTTCAGGTAGATTATTCTTAAACACAGGAAATAATTTACTTTCTTCTGCCTTAACTATTGACATTGTTAATTTTTAAAGCCCATCTTCTTCTGGAGTTTGAAGCTCTATACCATCCGGTGAGCAATATATTGCACAATTCATCTCACACAAGATATCCCTACCTAATAGATTTACAGGACTGCTATCACAAACTACAAATCTATGCATGTCTTTAAATTTACCTATTTCAACTTCAACTGGTTCAGTTAAATCTGTTTTTATTTGCTGATTAGCTACACCTACTACTTGGATTTTATCTACAGAGAGAGGAAGGTTTTCTATTTCCACTGATCTAACAGTAGAACGGGTAGCACCTGTATCCACTAGGAAAGTAATTTCTACATCATTCACTTAACCATTTACAAATGGACCAGATTGATCTACCTCAAGAGTGGCTCCAAGCACACACTCTTCCTCCTCTCTCAGGCACCGTCAGAAGTATTCTTCAGATTCACTCCCTCCATCTTCTTTCAACCAATATTGTTGAGACACATTCGACACATTCACTCTTGGTGATCTGGTTACCTGTTCACCTCCGCCGAATCCTGTTTTTGCACTGTATCTCTGCACATTTACACAGTTTGGAAATGGCGGTTGTGGTAACCGACTTTGCTGAATCACTACCTGTCACTGTAGCTGTTGCTGCTGATTTATCTCATTCTGCATCTGTGGATTTAATAATGCATTTTTTGAATAATTTCTGGGTGGATGCTTGCATTCCCGCTTCCAGTGTCCAATTTGGCCACAATTAAACCATGGGAGTTTCTGTTTTAACTCTTCTATATTTCCCATCAATTTTGGTTTATTATAATTACCTTTAAATTTTCCTTGATTCTGATCAACGTTTTTATTTCCTAAAGTTGCTATTTGTTGTTCAGCCACTTTTACCTGTGCCCACATAGCCTTTTCTTTTAACTTCTTTTGTTTAGCATCTATTTCATCACTACAGTATTTGGCTTTTCTCAAGATATCATCTACTGTGTGTGAATGCCAACCAACTATTCCAGTTCTTACCATTTCACTAATTTCAGGTCTCAAGCCATATACAAATCTGTATATAAAATGGCTCATGTCTTTTTCACTTAAATGTTCATAACTAAGCATGGGCGTAAAATCCGCTCCGCTCGCGGATTTTTCGGATTTTCGGCAAATCCGCAATCCGCGAACGCTCGCGAATTTGTCGAAAATCCGTGAATCCGCTCGCGGCGGATTTTTTGCTTGGTTGCGGCGCGCGGCGTGGTGCACGGCGTTCACTTTCCGTCATATTAGCGTTTGCCGAGTTGTTTTTCTTTGCGAGTGACGCGCCATTTTAGATCTTGCTGCGTGTTCCCGCGGGAGTTTGTCGCCCGCGAATACGTACTCGCGGCTTGCCACCTTGCACAGCACACCTCGCGAGAGTTCGCAATTGCGAACACGTAGTTGCGGCGGAAAGGAACAATCTCGCACTTGCGAAATAGAGATTTTGCAATTTCGCACAAGAAAATCACCAGCAAACAGGATAAACCTTCAGAAAATTATGATTTTTATCAGAATCACTCCTCAGGTTGACATTTGCATGGCCTTTTTTTTTGCAAGGAGTCCATTTTGGGGGGGGGGGAGTAAGGAAGTGCCCCACAGTCTCCAACTTCCTGTTCCTGTCCAGCAGGCTCCTCCCAGTGCTTTGTCCATCTCCTGGTCACTTTCATTTGGATCTGGAGCTGGAAGGATTACTTTTTGTGGGTGCTGCTGGATATTTGGATTTGAGGCCTTTTTGACTGTCTTTGGATCACTTTTGGATTAGAAATCAACTTTCACAAGTAAGTTTGTTTGGGGCATTACAGTTGCTGCAAGTACAATTTTTGAACTTTTTCAGAAAATTAAATAAATTATATTGTGGGTAGCCACAGTATCCAGTAGGACCAGGGTTGGTTATGGGTGCATGATACAACTGTTTTGTTGAATTTAAACACCATTGAGGCCATGGATGGGCTGGGATTGTGCAGATTTTATTGTTTTTTGTCGTTTTTTTGGGCCTGCTGGTGTGGCCCTTTGCCCAGGGGTGGTGAGTGTTGCATGGGCCTAGTCTTTCTGTGGGGTGTCTTCTTGAATTTAAACATAATTGAGGCCATGGATGGGCTGGGATTGTGCTTATTTTATTGTTTTTTGTCGTTTTTGGGGGGCTGCTGGTGTGGCCTTTTGCTTGCCCAGGGGTGGTGGTGGTGCATGGACTGAGTGTGCCTGTGGTGTGGTCTCACTCTCTTTGATGTAAACATCATGGATGGCATTGGATTGTGGTGATTTCTGGCTGTTTTTCTGTTTTTTGGGGGTGTACTGTTGATGTGGACTGGCCATGTGGGTGGTGGTGGTGGCCATCTTGAGTGCTGGCTGGTACAGGCAACATGTGCTTGGGGTGTAAGGGGGCCATTTTGAGGAGAGGCAGTGTCTGAGGCCTGCACTTATTTTGCCTACTTTTCATCCCTTATGCCCAGGGGTAGTGAGTGTTGCATGGGCCTAGTGTTTCTGAGGGGTGTCTTCTTGAATTTAAACACCATTGAGGCCATGGATGGGCTGGGATTGTGCAGATTTTATTGTTTTTTGTCGTTTTTTTGGGCCTGCTGGTGTGGCCCTTTGCCCAGGGGTGGTGAGTGTTGCATGGGCCTAGTCTTTCTGTGGGGTGTCTTCTTGAATTTAAACATAATTGAGGCCATGGATGGGCTGGGATTGTGCTTATTTTATTGTTTTTTGTCGTTTTTGGGGGGCTGCTGGTGTGGCCTTTTGCTTGCCCAGGGGTGGTGGTGGTGCATGGACTGAGTGTGCCTGTGGTGTGGTCTCTCACTCTCTTTGATGTAAACATCATGGATGGCATTGGATTGTGGTGATTTCTGGCTGTTTTTCTGTTTTTTGGGGGTGTACTGTTGATGTGGACTGGCCATGTGGGTGGTGGTGGTGGCCATCTTGAGTGCTGGCTGGTACAGGCAACATGTGCTTGGGGTGTAAGGGGGCCATTTTGAGGAGAGGCAGTGTCTGAGGCCTGCACTTATTTTGCCTACTTTTCATCCCTTATGCCCAGGGGTAGTGAGTGTTGCATGGGCCTAGTGTTTCTGAGGGGTGTCTTCTTGAATTTAAACACCATTGAGGCCATGGATGGGCTGGGATTGTGCAGATTTTATTGTTTTTTGTCGTTTTTTTGGGCCTGCTGGTGTGGCCCTTTGCCCAGGGGTGGTGAGTGTTGCATGGGCCTAGTCTTTCTGTGGGGTGTCTTCTTGAATTTAAACATAATTGAGGCCATGGATGGGCTGGGATTGTGCTTATTTTATTGTTTTTTGTCGTTTTTGGGGGGCTGCTGGTGTGGCCTTTTGCTTGCCCAGGGGTGGTGGTGGTGCATGGACTGAGTGTGCCTGTGGTGTGGTCTCACTCTCTTTGATGTAAACATCATGGATGGCATTGGATTGTGGTGATTTCTGGCTGTTTTTCTGTTTTTTGGGGGTGTACTGTTGATGTGGACTGGCCATGTGGGTGGTGGTGGTGGCCATCTTGAGTGCTGGCTGGTACAGGCAACATGTGCTTGGGGTGTAAGGGGGCCATTTTGAGGAGAGGCAGTGTCTGAGGCCTGCACTTATTTTGCCTACTTTTCATCCATTATGCCCAGGGGTAGTGAGTGTTGCATACTTGCATGTCCGTAGTCTTTCTGTGGGGTGTCTTCAATGTAAACATCAAGGAGGGCATGGGATTGTGCTCATTTTTCTGTGTTTTGTCGATTTTTTGGGGTGTATAACTGAACTGATGTTCCTCTGTCTTCCATTGCTTTTAGGTGCACAAGAAGACTCAAGAGAACCACCAGTGCCAGGAAGAAGTCCTGCAGCGGTGTGTGCAGCATAACGTCACGCGACGTCACGTCTGGACACAGAACCCTCTGCAACTCGTGCAACTGCTGCCTGCTGACCTGCTCTGAAGAGGATGGCCCCAAAAAAAGTAACCCGTAGCTCCTCTAGCAAGAAAGGTGCCAGTAAGGAGCAGAAGAAGCAAGTTACCAAGGAGACTGGTGTGCCGCCCGCCCCTTTTTTTGGGAGTAAAAAAAAAAGTATGCCTGCAGCAGCAGCAGCGGGATCTGCTGGGGACCAAGCTGGCAGCAGCACCCCCGCTCCATTGGGCTCAGTGCCACCACCACCACCACGCCAACTTAAGTCCAAGCCCTTGAGTGCTGCAGAGGCAGCCAGTATAGTTGTTCAATCACCATCGACCAGTGATGTTGGCTCATCGCAAGAAAGCAGCAGCAATGTCCCTCAATCAACACAGGTTGTTGTAGCTCATCTGACGAGTGTTGAACAACCACAGCCGCAACAACAATCACATGTGCAAGTACAAGCCCAAGTACATGTGGAAGGAGAGGCAGCGCAAGGAGATGCGCAAGCAGAGGTGCATGGAGGGTCACAAGTGCCCACAATAGTTGTTCCTCCCGAAGTAGGGGCACATCAGGAAATCGACAATCAAGGCGAGGTATCATTTGAGGAAGCCACTCCTCCTGCTGATCCTTCATTGTCTTCCACAACCCTAGCAAGGAAGAGATCAAGGGTGGTGTCTACATCCTCTTCAAGCACACCTCCTTCTGATGATACGGATCAAACTTGGGAACCAGCACCACAGCCGTCTGAGAGTGAGGCACACCATGATCCAACAAAGGTACTTAAGCCTAAAAGGAAGCTCGTCCAAAGTCTCAGACTTATGGAGTGTGATGAGGCTCAACAAGAAGTGGCGGATACTGCTGCTGATGAAGACTCTGCCAACGACGACCCAGTCATCATAAAGGTCACTGCAGCCCCAGCGGGCATGCAGCAAACAGACATTTTGACCCTAGCCCGAAGAGCTGCTGCGCGTGATGATGATGATGATGATGTTGTCGATGAGGAGGCAGTGGAAACACCACAATCATTGGAGTTAAGTAGTACACCAACTCGTCCCGCTTCCATATTTCTTTCTGGCAAGAAGAGACCTGCGTCAACCTCGACCTTAATTAGTGGCGGTGAAAGTGGAAAACGTACAAAAGTTGGGCAATCCAGATCCTCCACTTCATCTGGCATTAGCTTCATGACCACCACCACCAGTATCGCCGCCTCCTCCAGGTCCCACAGACACTTCAAGTCCCCAGTTTGGGACTTCTTTACTGTTTGTCCCAAAAATCCAAAGTTTGCCATTTGTACCCTTTGTAAGCTTGCAGTTAGTCGTGGTAAGTCAGGTACCAACTATGGTACCGGCGGCCAGAGTGGTCATCTTGAGAGAAAGCACGCTGTCCAATGGTTTGCGCACCTAGCTGCGATCAAGAAAGGCCAAAATCAAGGAAACGTTGATGTTTCATCTGATGTTGACGAGCAGGAAGAAGACGTGTCAAACACTTCCCTTACACCCAGTACCCCTGTCAGCAGCACACCCAATGTGAGGCACACTAAGAGTGTTGGAGCGAGTGAGACACCAACGCACAAAAGTTCACCAGCGAGCAAAATTGGGTCAACGAAGTCATTATCAGCCCGTAAATGCTTGGTCCAGGCTAACATTAGAACAATGCTTACTTCAGACGTGCCATATGAACGCAACCACCCACTGACGCGTCTGTATAACACTAAGCTGGCTAAAATGCTAGCTGTGGACCTTCTACCTTTTTCTTTTGTAGAAGCGGTAGGTTTTCTTGAATTAGTTGCAACGCTCTGCCCTAAATGGAAGGTTCCGAGCCGGTTCTATTTTGCCAGAGTTGCGGTTCCAGCACTACATGAAGATGTGCTGCAGGCGATTGGGGCAGCTTTGCAGAAGAGTGCTGTTCACACAATACATCTGACAACAGACATGTGGACCAGTGGCCCAGGCGATGATTACATGTGCATCACTGCACACTGGGTCTCTTTTTCAGGTGTTATAGCAAAGCTAAACGCAGGTGTTGACCCGGACCAAGTTTTCAAAGCTGCTCGGAAACATGCAACACTAGCCATGTTTGCCTTGGAGAAAAGTCACACAGCAGAAAACCTTTTGGAAGAGTTTAACAAAAAGGTCTTGACAATGCTATCCCCCCTAAAACGCAAGATTGGTTATGTTTCCACGGATAATGGCGCCAATGTAGTTAAGGCCATGTTCATGGGTGACCATGTTAGAGTGCCGTGTTTGGCGCACTGTATCAACCTGGTAGTTCAAAAATTCTTGAGTGATAAAGAGAGTCCAGCGTTCGAGGTAATGGCCACCTGCCGCAAAATGTGCAACCATTTCAGCCATTCTTTTAAGGCCCGGAAGCATCTGCGGAGACTGCTACTTCAACGTGGAATGCCAGTGAAAGCACTCATCCAGGAGGTGGCAACACGTTGGAACTCAACCTTCTACATGCTTGAGCGTCTGCATGAGCAGTATACGGTACTCGATCACTATTTCTTGACAGAGGCTACATCTCAGAAGGAGGACCTGCGGATGAGTAAGGCGCAATGGGCCATAGTTAAAAGCCTGACAGACATGCTTCGTCCTTTTGAGTTCTTCACGCGTGCAGTCAGCCAGGAGGACTGTAATTTGGGAAAAGCTATCCCATTGTTGTGCATACTGGAGCACCAACTGATGGCGGTTTCTTCTGAGTTTGAAAAAGATGAAAAAAAAAAAAACCATTTCATTTTGTCTGAGAAATTATTACATCGCCTACGTGGTGATGAACGTCTTAAAAACATCAACTCAGATCAGCATTACATTTGTGCTACTATTCTGGATCCACGCTACAAAAAGGCGCTGGCAGACAACGCATTCTTTCCTTTCGCTGATGCAGATGTTCAAAAGTACAAACATTGGTTAGCCTGGTCAGCCAAGAGGTTTGAAAAAGAACGGCAGGTTATTGAAGGAGAAGCCAGTACATCAGCATCAGCATCAGCAGGCCATCCGCAGTCACAAGAATCCACTTCTGCACCTGTGGCTGGGGCACAAGTGACCTCTCAGCCGTTAAAGACACCGGCAACTGGATCATCTGCACCACACACAATGACAACACTAACAGTGGCTGGGGAGGAGGATTGGCTAAGTTTGATGGGGTATGGTTCTCGAAAAAATGTCACAGGCACAGCTAAAAGTAAGCAAAGTGGAGGAACAGTTGATGACCTTGAGTCGATGGTGCAGGACTATCTGAATGACTCAACAGTGGTCTTTCTTAATGAGGAGCCATTGCAGTATTGGCATGGCAAAAAACAATTGTGGCCACAGCTCTACAACCTGGCTATAAACTATTTGTCTTGCCCACTCGCAAGTGTGTCTTCTGAACGTGTTTTCAGTGCTGCTGGTGGCATTGTAACTGCCAAACGGAGCCGCCTATCGCCCAAAAATGTGGAGCGGCTGACAATGATCAAGATGAATCAGCACCTCATACCACCAGATTACAAAGTGCGAGAAAGCACGCCACATGAAGACGATGAGGACAGCAACGTAGATGAGGGGATTTTTTCTCTGTTCGGTGCCACTGACCTCATCCAGCCTGAATTCGCAGAGTATGATGACGAAATCTTGTTCTTATTCCCTGACACCGAGCCCTGAAAATGAGACAATCAATCAAGAACTTTCTTTTTCGTCCTTATTCACTTTTATTCCTGTGTGCTTTGTGTCTCTCTTTCTTTGTTTTGCACAGTTAATTTAATTCAAACTTTAATCACCTAATCCCAAAAACAAGACCATCATCAGAACTGTCTTCACTTGTTTGCTTATTGATTTGAAGGTGCCGCAGTCTACATTCCTCAGGTTCACAAGTTCTGAAGAACATGCTCCTCTATCCTCCTCCTCCAGACTGCGATTTCCCTCCAAGCAGAGTGCTGGATTACGCACAATGAAGAAAGACTCAGCACTTGTGGGGGTGTTGTACTTCTTTGCGGGTGAGTTGACGGTTTTGGGCCCATTGCTGTGAAGCTCTAATAATGGACAAAAGTGTTTTGGACCAAATATGAGGTGGAAATTTCTTGCCGTTTTTGCTGACTTGCTTGCCTTTGAGGTGCTCTTTGGCGGGGTTCCGGGGGTTTGTGTGTAATTTTTGGTGTCTGTCGAAGCACTGCTGCGACAGTCTAATCTTGATTGCATTTGCTTTTCAGGAAATCCGTGGTGGAAAACAGGAGTTATGATGATTGATGATGATGACCTAGCTGAACAGCGCGGCATTTGGAACGAAGGCCGAGAGATATTGTAAGTATGAGATTTAGCTTTTTCGCTGTTTGGGGGTGTTGTCGGGTGTTTTTTTGCGGGTGGGTTGGCGCCGGCGGGTCTTGCCTGGGGCATTCCTGGGAAGGTCTAATACCGGATACAAGTGTTTTGGACAAAATCCATAAGGAACAGCCTTTTTTTTGCCATTTCTTCAGACATCTTGCTCAATGTAGCGTTTTGGGGGGCTTCCTGCTGTTCGTGGGTGGGTTGCGGCCGGGGTCTCTGTCGAAGCACTGCTGCGACAGTCTAATCTTGATTGCATTTGCTTTTCAGGAAATCCGTGGTGGAAAACAGGAGTTATGATGATTGATGATGACCTAGCTGCACAGCGCGTTACTTTGGACCGAAGGCCGAGAGATATTGTAAGTATGAGATTTAGCTTTTTCGCTGTTTGGGGGTGTTGTCGCGTGTTTTTTTGCGGGTGGGTTGGCGGGTCTTGGCTGGGGCATTCCTGGGAAGGTCTAATGCCGGATAGAAGTGTTTTGGACAAAATCCTTAAGGAAAAGCCTTTTTTTTGCCATTTCTTCAGACATCTTGCTCAATGTAGCGTTTTGGGGGGCTTCCTGCTGTTCGTGGGTGGGTTGCGGCCGGGGTCTCTGTCGAAGCACTGCTGCGACAGTCTAATCTTGATTGCATTTGCTTTTCAGGAAATCCGTGGTGGAAAACAGGAGTTATGATGATTGATGATGACCTAGCTGCACAGCGCGTTACTTTGGACCGAAGGCCGAGAGATAAGTATGAGATTTAGCTTTTTCGCTGTTTGGGGGTGTTGTCGCGTGTTTTTTTGCGGGTGGGTTGGCGGGTCTTGGCTGGGGCATTCCTGGGAAGGTCTAATGCCGGATAGAAGTGTTTTGGACAAAATCCTTAAGGAAAAGCCTTTTTTTTGCCATTTCTTCAGACATCTTGCTCAATGTAGCGTTTTGGGGGGCTTCCTGCTGTTCGTGGGTGGGTTGCGGCCGGGGTCTCTGTCGAAGCACTGCTGCGACAGTCTAATCTTGATTGCATTTGCTTTTCAGGAAATCCGTGGTGGAAAACAGGAGTTATGATGATTGATGATGATGACGACCTAGCTGCACAGCGCCGCGTTTGGACCGAAGGCCGAGAGACATTGTAAGTATGAGATTTAGCTTTTTCGCTGTTTGGTGGTGTTGTGTCGCGTGTTTTTTTGCGGGTTGGTTGGCGGGTCTTGCCTGGGGCATTCCTGGGAAGGTCTAATACCGGCTAGAAGTTTGTTGGACAAAATCCATAAGGAAACACCAGTTTTTGCACTTTTTGTAAGTTAGGGTTCGTTAGGGTTAGCCCTAGCAGCAGGATTGCATGTGTTTAGGGGGGTTCTATTGCAACGCGGTTCTGTTGTTGTAGAGCACTGTTGGAGCGATGCTGGCTATGGATACTTTTGCTTGCAGGCAAGTGGTTTGAATACAATCCACGGTCTGTATTTGGGTCTACTGTTACTTTCAAAGTACGTTTTGTAACCATTTTTCTGCTAGGCATCGTTTTTGGAGATATGATTGGGTTCTTCTACATTTTTGCGACTGGCTTTAGTAAGGGTCTTGGTGGGAGCATTGCTGGGAAGGTCAAATTTTGTTCTAAAACACAGTAGTACACCCACCTTGAGGGGAAAGATCCGCTATAATATTTTGGCCATACTTATTGATCCTTAAAAAGGTGACTCAGACAGAGCACGCAATTTCAAAAATATTGTACTGTCTATTAGGGAAATCAAAGTGTCACTTTTTGAACCACACAGCGTACATACCTTTTATTTATTTATCAGTGGTATTGTAATAGCACTTCCTGTTTTCCGTTCAATAATTACAGGCCGGGTTTCAGTCAACATCCGCCAGGCAGGCAGTGGACAGGGTGTCTCTTCTGTCAGTGGTCACCACCACATTGATGGACGAAGCGTCAGCTGGAATGGAGGAGTGCCGCCAATAAGAGGAATTGTTTGCTGCATGCAACTTACTTACCAATTTCAACAGGACAACTCCAACAACATACGCAATACAGATACAGTATCCATTGTTGTCTTTTATTCTATGAGTGTGACTGCATGTGCTTACCTTTACTTTGTAACCAAAGATTGTCTGTAAACTCTGTATCTTCAATTATTGTTTGTCCATGCTCTGCTTTTTTTTTCTTCTCTCAACAAAACCTACCCAAAAAGAAACCCCCATTCCCATCCATTTTACAAACCCTAACCCTCTTCCCCCGGGCTGTGTTGTTTTGCTTGATGTCTGACTAAAATGACATCAATAATTCCACACACTTGCTGGGGAGGATAAGGTGATAGCAGCAACAGGCTGGTGAAGGAATACGAGGATATCTTCTAGACTTACTCAGCTTCAGTACTATATCTTCTAGTAGTAGTAGCCAATGTCAAATAAATTCAACGCAAGTACTAGTTATACTTGCAATACTTTACCATTTGTTAGGCTACATTATGGCACTGTTCTAGTGTACTGTCACCTGCTATTTTCTCGATCGTACCGTAACCGTTGTAATGCTACAGTAAGGAGTACAAACAAGGTTTCGTTTTCTTTTTTTCCATAGGCATGCAACTGCCACTGTGTCACACCACTAGTAACACCGCAATGAGGAAATGTCACCCGCCCAGGAATGACAACGTTAATCCCCATTTCACCTGGAGCCAGCCCTGGGCCTAGCCCTAATTTCTAACACAAATTACAGGTAAGATAAGCGTTTGGTGGGAGGTAGTATAATGGAGTATTATTTCGGAGTAGACAAGAGATTGACGGTTGTACTACTAAAGTCCTACGACTGTTCAGGAAAACAAAGTTACTGTTACACTCCCGCCCCCCACCCACCAGACTGAAAAGCAGTAAAAAACAGGTATGGTCAGATAAAGTTGAAAAATATATTTATTTATCCCTAACAAAATAATCTCCCTCACCCACCCTAACCCCAACGATTGTCTCTGAAACGTCCCAAAACGATCCCAACTCCCAAATCCCACCCCCCAAAAGTCTATAAAAAAAGGGCAAGGGACACTCCACTACTGGAGGGTGCTGGTGCTGGTGCATGATGCGGCATGGGCATCATACTCCTTGCGGAGGGTGGCAAGCTCGGAGCGGAGGCCCTTAACCAAGGTCTTATACCTCAGGACCTCCTGCTCCAGGTTGGACATGCGGACTCGTAGGCGGCGTTGGCGTTCCTTGCAGCTCCTGTGGGGGGCAGCTGGTATTTCGGGTGCTTGGCGGTGGCGGTCGGCTTTCTTAGCCCGGCTCGGTCCCGCTGGTTTAGTCACGGAGGAGGATGCAGTGGTCACAGTCGAAGATGTTGCCCCGCTCGACTGCGTGTCCTCCTCCTCCTCCAGGGCCACCAGCCGCCGATACTCGGCGACTGTGGCCTCCAGCCTCCGTTGCCGGGCCAATCTAGCCTGCTCCCTCCTTGTTGTTGATTTGGAAGGAGCAACTATATGAAGAAAGAAAGACATAGTCTGTAACCAATGCTCCTTATTAATAACACAAAGTGATTGAGCCGAAAGTTGGGTCACAGAGTACAAGTAGCAAATTGAAAGCACAGTACATAACTATTGAGGACAGTATCTATGTAACCTCCCACTTCTGCATCCTTGCTCTAACAGTAGTGGTAGTTTAATGAACTAATTCTACGACCACTATGGACTTCCATTACAGTCGACTATGACAGTACACCAGTCTTATTCTTCTTCTTCTCTCTTGTTTAGGGAAATGGGTACGTTATCTTATGCAAGCCGGCAGAATGACATGGACACAGCACAGTGAAGTTGCACCCGAGAAAAAAAGTTGCACACCATGATGATGGAGACAGACTTGCGTTACTGTACCGGTCCAGTACATGCAGGTGGTGAAGCTATTACTTTTCTATTACGGGTGGCACTGAGAATACTCTGTTACAAGGGCTACTGCTTAATTAATTTACCTTTCACCCTACAGTGCAAATGAGTACTAGAAAAGGAAACTGAAGAAGCTAACTAATTTGATTATCTATCACTTCACATGGGACGTATTTAATGACAGATGAGATGGCTTTAGGTGCTTTGCTTAATATTGAGTGAACACAGTGATACACCCACACATGAATGACGTACTACAAGTAAACTAAAGTTATTAAGAGAGGTACGGAGTGTCCACCGTAATAACCAGATATATGCTGTGAATGCAAACGCAATACAAAGTACTGCTACTATTCATGGTAGTATTGGACACATTTACAATTTCTTTTCCTTGCCTTCCCTGCACTGGGACGGACGTGCGGGTGCGGTGGTACATGCTCTTCAAGGTAACACTTACTTCACCTGGCGACCATCTACTCTCTCTAGATACACATTTGCTATGTAAGAGTCAGAGAATACCATGCTCCAGGCATCCATTCATTCAAAGTATACGCACACATAGAGTTTCTGTTTCACCCACCCAGGCTGCTGTCCTTCCACCCATCCTTGCTTCATCATTGACCCAGCCATGCACCATACCATATTCTTTCCTTCCCAGCCACCTCTGGGTCCAAGCAAACACATATCGTTCTTCTTTGCCAGCCATCATACAAGTTCGCGTCCCACTTACTTACACCCTTCTTTCGCTTTTCGTTCATCCCACCATCACGTTCGTCTAAGAACTTATTGGGATTCTTCTCACCAAAAACTTCACAGCTAAGTCGAAGTACATTTCGAGGAGGCTACTACCTGGTTGATTTGTAATTGTAATACACCCGTGCAGAAAGCACACTATGCAGTCTTCAATCTCAATAAGTAAGGAATATATAGCTTACCTGTTTCCGCCACCACCGTTTGATCCCCCACAGGAACGGCCACCAGCTCTTCTAACGCCGCATCCTCCCCAGAGGCCTCCGAGTCCAAGTCCAACACAGCCACCTCCGCGCTGGCCCCGTCACCAGATGTTACACCTACAAAGTACATTTAAGAAAGTTAGAATACACCACTCACTACTATATAATATTTGGTCTAGGAGAAATGTTAAAAAAACAGAATACAATGTAATAATTTGTGACTGTCTACTCCATAGTAAAAATGTCCCATTTTCCAGGGAAGGCTGTTGTCTTGCTGCACTTTTATGCACAACTGATGAATGCTTGCTTTTGATTTTTAACACGCACCACTTTTTCTCCTAACAGACAGAAGCTTGACTCCTGAGTCCTAAGAACACGACCAGGTTCAAGTTCAAAGTAGGTGAGAGTTCGGCTCGACCACAAGAAATGTGTCCAATTAATCGTCAGCACTAACCACTTTTCCGTTTACAGTTAAATAGTTTTATGACAAAGTAGATTTTAATAAATGTGTTTACTTTTAATAAAGCTTTTACACTTAAATAGACTCTGTGGTTTTTGTTCCTCTAGACTAGAGTGGATGAGCTAAAGGTTTTGGAATTTTTGCAAGCATGAGTGCCTCTGACACTTCTTGACTGTGCTGTGACTCCGTACTACTCTCTTGTCCTGCGTACGATAATCTAGAGATCATTGGGGATCTATAATCGGTGACTTCGGGAGCTGAATGACTCTGCCACACTATCTAGTCAGTAAGGAGACAGTGCATAGAGGTATTGCTGAATATAATGGGAGTCCAATGGAATTGCCAAATGTCCAATCTTAGTTAGCTACACAGACAGACTAATAAGAATAGTCTAGTAATACCACAGGGAGTCATATTCGAGGCAGGATAAGAATTTATATCCAGTCTACAAGAAGATCAAAGACGATTTAGAAAAAATCGAATGAGGAACGCTAGGAAAAAATAGGTACTGTTTAGTAAAATGTAAACTTACTGGGGCCAGCAAAGGAGCCCTCGCCTGCCCGATCCTGGCCTGCATCCTCAGCACCCTCCTCCTGTGTCCTCTTGCCCTTGGGGGGAGCTGATGTACAACATGAAAGAAAGAAAAACCATAAAACATGGATGAGATTTTTCAACCAAATCAAACATTTCAAAAGAACAATAACAACATATTTTGGAAAAATAGCAAATAGATAGACAACTATTCCACGGGATCTATCTCATGTGGTATACTACGTTATTCGTATTGCCTGATTTGCGGAACGTTGACTTAGAAAGTTCCTATGTAACTCAATAAACAGACTACTAAAGAGGTTTGCCTAGGCCTGGCACTGCAGGCAGTAGTGCGCAACACGTGACAGACAAAGTCCATCCTGCTTGCAGATCAGTGAATACTCAAACTATCAATCCACCCGCCACCACCGCCACTATTTCTTCTGATAGCCATGTGACTGTCTAAAGGAAGGACACTGGACTTCAGTCTGTTGGGGCTGATTTATAAGTCCCTTGCGGAAGTTGCGGCTGATTTTCCTCCATTGTTGCGTGCCTTTTCTGACGCAGCGGCAGAACAAAAGACTCGCCATGGTGTTGGTGCGGCGTATATATTAAAAAAAAAAACACATATGGGCATATGGGCGATGCATCACGTTGTAAAGCCCTGCGCCATCAGGGGGCGTTCCGGCGCAAGGGAGGGCGTACCTGCGCAGGAACGAATCCTAAAAGTGGCTGAGGGAAATCTACAAGATGTCAATCAGTCATTTTTAGGACAATGATGCATGACTCAAACCCTGCGCGCTTGAAGCCGACGTACGGCTTGATGCAGCATTGGGGAGATAGGGTACCCCAGAGCATTGCTGGAGCTGCGCCATCGTTGGCACGCAACTCCAGCAATGCGCTGCCTTTACGGCACAGATGCGTAAGGCTTCTGTGACGTTTTGGGCCAATGGGTGGTGGTGGCATGGCACACAATTACTGCCGCATCCCTGCTACTTTGCAGGGAATCTGCGCCGGTAATTGAAAATATGACCCTTACTGTCTAGCATTACGCAGTTCTTTTCTTTACAGTACACTGATACATAATTTCTCAGGCCAATGAAATGCTTCTGAACACAACATACAAAACAAAGAAGCATAGTAGCAAGCAAGGCTACTGAGAAGGAGAGCAGTGCACCTGAAAATGAAATGCATAGAAGATTTTGAAATATAATTTACCTCAATGTAATCGGCAGCATTATTGCTCTTGGTAAAGAACAAAGATTTGCAAATAACAGAGCAGGATAAAACAGAGTAGTAAATGTACTACTACAACTACTCACCAAGCCCGGGGACCTCTACGCCGAGCGCGTCCAGCAAGTCCCGCTCCCGGTCCATGACATCGGTCCAGCGGTGGGTGGCCTGGTTATATGTGCGCCGGACCCCAGAGATCTTGTACATGGCCCGGCACACCTTCTCCCACCGCTGGCGGCGCTCCCGGATGCCATAGCCGGTCGCGATCTTGCCGCCTCCCAGGATCATCTTGGGGAGGCGGCGCTGGACATGGAAGATCAGTGCCGCCACTTCCTCCGCGCTGAAGATCTCCCTCGGGACCACTTGCTCCCCCCTTAAACGCCCGCACGGGAGCCGGGCACGGGGTGCGGGACCCTTCCCCTTCTCAGGGTGCTTCCCGGCTCCCTTTACCATGGTCTGGGCAGAAATAAACTTAAATGATAAAGAAGAAATAGAATAGTGAAGAAGAAAAGAAAAGAGTTTAAAAAAGTAGTTTAAAAGTAAATAAAAGCTGCAGAAAACACAAAAATATAGAGCTAGAAAAATAGAGGGTTAGATAATAAGTAAAATTAGATCAAAAAAACTTCAAACAAGCAAAGGATGGCAGAGATTGAGAGAGGATACAGAAAGCATGCCCAGAACCATAGCAATGAATGAGAAACAAGATGGCCGCGCCAGTTCACGACCGCGTGGGTAAGTTCGCGCGAGATTTTCCTTGCGAGTACGCGCGAAATTGTACTCGCGAGCAGCACGCTTTGCGAGATTACACATAGCGGGCGGAAACGGAATTACGTCACGCCAACAAGATGGCCGCGCCCGTGTACGACCGATAGGGTAACTTGGCAAACGAATAGCTAGAAGCGCCTCGCGAACACGCGCAAGATCACGCGAACATACACGTCGCAACAAAAACAATTTTGTATTCGCACGTATTCGCGGCTTCCGAAATCGATCTCGCACGGATTCGCGCCCCAAATAACGCGCGAAATTGCAAAAAAAACGATTTTAGCTAAAATGAAAGCAATGAGCAGGTGCAAAAGTTCAAACTTAACATTAGTAACATTCAAGGTAGTGCTTCCTGATGGGCCCCTCCAGAGTTTGCAACAATTCTATGACCCTGCTATGACCCAAACAGCAGGCTCATAGAATAGCACCATAAAGGTCCTGTAAAAAAAAAATTTCACTGCAACAAAAAGCAAATTACAGATAAGGAAGGAAGCAGGTGCCAGCCAGACTGGAACTTTCAAAATTACTGACACATTAATGAAACACAAATTAATTGATGGCAGTTGAAGAAGGGCAGGTGTGCTAGCTTTTTTCAACCACCATAATCTACAGTAATAAATAAACCTAATAGGTGCCTGTGAGGATGTACTAGAGGGTGGCATGGGTGTCCCAGAGGGTGGCAGTGGTGAAACAGAGGGTGCTGTGAACCTGTGATGATAAACCAGACGTAGAAACAACATAGTCGCGGCCGTTGCAAGCCGAAAAGTAAGTTCGCAATTGCGAACTTGTCCCAAAATCGGCGCGAACACGCGCCAACACAAAAAACGGAAAAATCCGCAAGTCCGCTAGAGTTCGCGGATCTTCGCGGATTGCGAATCCGTAAATACGCAAGTTCGCGGATTGCCAATCCGCAAAATCCGCCCATGCTTATTCATAACCACTGTATTGTTTAAATACCAGCAGTAATCTTTCATAAAATGAATGTACTGATTCCTTTGGCTCTTGAGTTGTTCTATCTATTTTAACCCAATCTATCTCTTTTGGGGGAATCTTGTTTTTCAAAAACACAATTACCTGCTCGTACTTTCTCATTACCTCTGGTGAAGGAGCACCGGTTACTTTATGTCGAGGGTATTCTTCTCTAGGCCAATTTATAGAAGTTTTACATTCTGTCCATAGATCTGATGGGACAACTATGTCAAAGAATCCATCAATATCAACCCACAAAACCTTTGAAACTTTCACAATTCTGTCTACCTGTCGATACCATTCTACAGGTTTTTCTCTTAATCGAGGAAAATCATTTGTAAACAGTAAAATGTCCTGTCTTGTCCATGGGACATGCACATACCCTCCTCCCGGTATTTCTCCCATTGGAAACTCATTTACTACTTCTTCCTTTTCTCTGATAGGAAAAGCTAAACTTGTTCTGTCCTCATCTCTTATCTTTGCCCATTTCGTTCTCCATTTACTTAATTCACCCCATTTTCTCAAAATCACAATTAAGTCTTTTATATGAGTTTTTCTTCCTGTGGTATTCATATTTTCAATATCTTTTTCAGAGAAATCCACCCTATACGTTTTCTGCAAATTCTTCTGCTTACTTAAATCTACTTCTAATTCAAAAGCCATATCCTCTAATTGATCATATCTATTTTTCGTTTTCCATGTTATGCTTTTGCAAATAAATAATAATTCATCATCCTGATATGCTTTCAATCTGTCAGTTCCAATCGTTCCGATTATTAATTCCTCTAAATCTGCTTTCAATTTTGGAACATCAAGTAAATTTCATTCTGGGGGTTGTGTTAAATCAATTTTACTCAGACTCTTTTCCTGAGTTCCAGAGTTCCAGAGTCAGATTCTGCACCAGATGGAGTTTTACATGACAAACTTTAATTAAAAGTTAAATCAGGCATCATTATTTTCTCTCGATATATTTCAGACAAGTCTGAATAAAATTTTTCAGTCACTTTCTGTATTTCTGTATTTAATGGAACAGTTAAAGCTGAATGTCTAACTTCCTTTTGATCAAATACTGGAAGAGCAGGTCTAATTGTTACAGGTACTGTTACTGCTTCCATGCTTTTAGTTAACTGCTGTATTAATTTATTCGTAGAACGAATATATTCTGAGGTATTTGGTAATTCCTCACACCTTTCTGTTCTTTTTTCGTTTCTTGGGGTTTCATTTCTTTGAACTGGGGGTTCAGTATAATTTCTATTTTCTCCTGATATATTTGACTTACATCTTGTTTCTACTCTTTCAGGTGTTTTCTATCATTCGGATTTGTTTTAGGAGATGTATCATCAATAATTTCTCTTGGTGGGGCACCTGGAGAGGTCCATGAACAAACTGGTTGATAAGGTGGCGGTCTTCTAGTATAAATTTCTTCTAATACCGCATCCTCTGAATCACTTTCTTCACTATTTTTCTTTTTCTTTTGGGCACTCTTTTGTCCAGTTACCTCATCAATTAGTCTCACTGGGTACAAACCTTCACACATGTCTGCACTTCTCCATCGACGCATTCTATCCTCATGTGTTTCTCTACCAAGACCTAATCCTGTTCCCCTTAATATTCCTCTACTCTCTCGTTCTAATTCAAACATTTCATCTTGCCATTCAACTAAAGCTTCAAATTGAGTAGGTCTAGGCCTTGGTACGAGTTTTATCATTTTTTCTCTTACATTTTTCAAAACTGCTATGTTACATGATCCATCTTCCGGCCATGCTAATACACCATCATTTTCAGTATACTTCATCCAATTCTCAATCCAAAGACAAGTATGATAACCATATTCACCCAACATATAAGCTGCAGGTGTTTTGTACTTATGAAGGAATCTTCCACCCCGTGTTAAAATTTTCTTGTCAGGTTTAATTTTGTTTTTCAATCTCTGAAACCATGAAAGCTTACTTTTTTCCTTTATGTAATAGTAATCCAAGTTTTTAAACAATTTCCCTTACTTCGGTAAAGATTGTAACAACTTCCTTGTTATTCCACAACACCAACCAATCCGTGCGCGAAACTTACCAACAAACCAATCAAGTTAAGCTTCGTCACTATTTTGCTCAAACAATAGAATTACTGTTTTTCAGGATGAGCCAATCAGCTGTAAGCTTGCCTTAGTCACATGAACCAATCGGTGCGCGAATACTGTGACGTATGTTAACCAATCACAGTGCGACACTTGTGATGTATGCTACCGCTGCAGCTGCTCTGTCCCTCACTCCACTCCTTAAAATAACACCTCCTTTACAAAAAATGTTCACAGCGCCATATTTACAAATCTTTTAATTGAATTCAGTTAATAACTCCACAAAAAACAAGCCATTTGTCTGTTTCACTAAATACAGTGATAGCTTTCCCAAACATTCAAGTATTCTTTTCACGTGACATAGACGACAATATTTTCACAGAATATTAAATTCGTTGATAAAGTAAGGCTACTTTACCCTTCTAGCAGGTAATAACAAACTCGTTTCTCTCTAAATGCACATGCAGAGATATTTACACCTCCTTAGAGACAATTCAGAGTTTCACTCCATCGTATATTACAAATTCATTTACGCACATTCATACAGAAAAATCCATAACCATGCATATATAAATATTTAGTAGGACTTTAACCCACTAATAGAAATACTCACTCGCCAGTAAGATAGACAACGCTTCCTTACCCTCCACTCAAGCTTGGATAAATTCTACTACTCTTTTCACAGTGAATTTTAAAACAGGACAGAAGTCCCTATATTCGAAAGCTACGATTTCATAGACAATCCTCACTATGCATTCTACCTTACACACCTAAAATCCCTAAATTTGTGCTGTACGACCACAACATTTGTGATATACGGCGATACCACTATTTTGAAACAGAACAAATGCACTTTGTAACTTCACCTGTCACACTTCTCATGCCGGCACAAACCAGGAATTTTCACACTGCTGGAAAAAACCTTTCGACTACATATAACAATTGAACTAACTTAACATGTTTTAGACATAAATCCTATGTATTACCATGTAACATGCTAGTTACCATAGTAACCATAACTCTGCTACTAAGAAATTGATCCAGCGCTCTGTTTGGAAAACTGTCTCATAAACGCTACCTATCACCTCAATACTCACCATTAATCATGAAACACATATAAAGGCCCATAACACCAATGAGACTATTTTTGAGCAACTGAATCAGGTGGAGTGATTAATCAAAA
This sequence comes from Lissotriton helveticus, assembly GCF_964261635.1. Lineage (NCBI taxonomy): Eukaryota > Metazoa > Chordata > Amphibia > Caudata > Salamandridae > Lissotriton > Lissotriton helveticus. Next base: position 568,668,722 of record NC_136071.1, on the reverse strand, counting down.
CTACTCACATATTATTTACATTATTATATACAACTGCAGTTTATCTATTTTCACCATGGTTTTAAACATGCATCATCATTAATCAGACCACTTAAGGCAATTGGATTAACTGATGGAAACTAGACCATGACTAAACAAGACCAGCTTGTCTTTTCAAATCTAATTTTATGAATTTTATTCCTCATAAAGAAAATAGCATTTACGTTTTAGAATCTTTATTTTATTAGCAATTAAGAAAGCAGCATTTTAATAAGGAAATGAATTAATAAACTGACATCTTCAAAGCAAGCTCAGAAACATGAATTATTAGCAGAATAACAGTTTCCATTCCCTAAATCTATTTCCCTGTCTATTTCTCACTTCTCCTAGAAAGCAAAAATCATTTAAAGTCTGCTGTCCTTACATGCGCCAAAGGTCCAACAGCATGTCACGTCATTCAGGAATCGGAAAGTAAGAGAGTTTTTTCCCTGCTCCTAGTGACAGGTTTTATACCTTTCTTTCTAGCTATACTTTCTACATTTTACATTCTTGTAAGCAAATCCAAGCTTTTCATTGGCTGTCCTGTGTCAGTCCATGATAAAAAGTATTAGGTCATCTCCGATTCTTGACCAAGTCCAGGCTTCACATAAGCCCTATTGTCTTTCACTTCCACATCCTTTGGCTTCCTCAAGAAAGTTACTTTTCCTCGAGGTTTGAACATTTACTTCCTAGCCTTGGCAGACACTTTAAGTTTCTGTCCTTGAGCCTTTTCTCCATGAGCACGTTCAACTCAACCAAAGAACTGCTTTTTCAATAACGATGACAGTGCAGTAAAAATCTTCACAGCTACGCTTGGGTGAAGACTTCACTCTGGACAAGCTTTTGCGTCTGCAGCTCTGTCAGCCATGTTTTCTGAACCACCTTTAGGCCTCACTTTGGAAACTATTATTAAACAAACAGAAGACATCAATTAATTAAAGAATTGAGACCCATTCTGTTACCCACTCCCTTTACTAATTAATCCTGTTAATTATGTTACCTAGCAAAAAGCACAATCAGGCAGCATTATATTTACTTCTCCTTTAGGAACTGCACGAACTCCATGAGCTTTTATCACAGGAAAAGACATAACATAAGCACACAAAATAAGCACATGCCATTAGTTAAACAGCCGCATTTAATACTGACAAAGACAATAGACAAGGCTAGTTTATTATTTTTCTTTGCGTTTGCAACATAAAGCACATTAGTTTATCCCGCGTGTATTGATGAATGTATTCTTAAACTAAGTTGATTAGTAATTTCACCACAAGCTTATTAATTTAATTACTGTTATGGGAGATTAACTTCACAAGTTTGAACAAAATCTTGTTCTTCACCTTGCTTCATCACTGCCAACGCTGACCCGTTGCTACTGCAGCTCACGCAGCACCAGGCAGGACCTGAGGCACACGTGTACAATCAACAGTGGGAAGGGCAACTCCAATGAAGCCTGCACAGCGGGTGGCCACAGACCTGTTGCTATCTGCATCTGACCCACGATAAGGATAAGTGCACCCACCTACCGCAGCATTAATCATCATTTTGAAGACACCTAAATCGGCAACAAGCCCTCCCTCCAGGCTCCACAGTTGTGTTCATGAGCTGCTCCACGGACAACAGATGCCAGAAGTGGCCCTTATTTGCCAGGCAATTAAGCAGTCGAGTACTCACCTCACCTAGTCAAGTACTATAAAATCACCAAGGAAGGTGAGGGGCTGCATGGTTTATTGTGGGACCAGATAAAGGCAGCATCAACTCACAGGATGTGGAGCATGCAGGTGTCAAGCAGTCAAGGAGAGGACAAAGGCAGCAGATTGGCACTAGGCTGCTGACATCACGCATTGCACGGAGGTGGAGGGCATTAATCCAGTGTGGCTTGTGCGCGCTTGGGTGCCCGCGCCATGCCCCCTCCTCCTCCTCTTTTACTCCTCTACACCTCTGCCCTCCAACTGCCAATTCACCTCCACACCCAACTTTACTGCTCAGCAACTCTTGCTCCAAGAAAGTATGATCATCACAACTCTGTGAAGCAGCCAGCATGCAGGCAAGAAGGGTCTGCATGTTGTGCCAGTGCCCCAGAACCTCCAACAAGGAGGAGGAAAATTGCAATTTCGCCCAGCAACGAAATGCAAGAAGGCAAATTCTCTCTGAGACAACCAGCCTTTGATTTCACCTATTGCTCGCATGTTCGAAAAATCTACAAACATACAGCACAAGTTTGACTTTTTTAAATACACAATTGGGGCTATTTTTACCATCAGAGACAGCTCAAACACCCTCCCAGCTGCCATCGCCTCAACCACAAGCATCAAGAGTTTTGACTAGTCAATTAAGATCTAACCACTTTAGAGCTGGAGACCAGAATTTGTTCCTTTTTCTTACTAATGCTCTATCCAGACTTACTATGCTTTAAATGGATTTCATCCAGTCTATTTCGGTTGGTGGCAAATTACTGATCCACTTCTATTAGATCTCTCTCCAAGCCTAGAGAGTCAAATTAAAAAAACAGCTTTTTTTCCTTATTGGTAAAATCAGCATGCAGGAAAGGTAAGCCAAAGAACACAAGAGGCAGACTTACCTGGAGTTCTGTGACCAATATAGACGAAATATCTCTACGTACGTCTCCCCCAAATGTTTAAATCACAGGACACTCCAGGAACATATGAATGTCGTCTGCTTTCTCTTGGCTACATTTTGCACACCTCGACGTTCTTCCTTTCCCCAGCTTTAATAATCTATAGGGCACCCAATATACTCTGTGAAGACAGAAGATGCGGTTTCTTCTTAAATTCGTGGGATGTACCGTGGAATAAAGAAAGTTAAAAGATAATTGCCATGGGTCTTCCAGCTGTATCCCCAGCAAGCTCTTTCCCCGCAGGTCACTTGGATGTTTTAAGGCACCATTGGATAACTCCACCAATAGCCAGTGCCATCTAGCCACTTCATTCTTCTTCAAACCTCACACATTAACCCTTCTTCTAGATCATTTGACGAACCTGTCTCCACCCCCGATGACTGAAACCAACTTTTTATTTGGACATATTTAAACCTAGAGGTTTTGTTTTAAGATGCCTCAGCCATTTTATCCCAGGATAGAAAATCTTTTTCATCCACCACATCTCCTCACCTCTGCTTTCCTGCCTCCTGTAACGGGAGAGCAAGAGTATTCTTAGTCCATTTGTGAGCAATCCAGGGGGAATCCACATTGGCAACCACCTTGCTGTAATACAAAAGTTTTATCTCCTTTCTAATCTTAAACCAGAGTTGTGCCATAATCTGTAAGGTTATAAGATGTACTCTTTTGATGTAATTTGGGTTGCCAAACTTGTACATAAATCCTTGCTCTCCTCCCTTTATATCTAGCTGCACTTGAACATTTTACCAATGTCCGAATTGTCTGGTTGACTTAATAAGATCTTTCTGCTTCTTAAAAGAAAAGCCCAGGTGGGAGCCATCATGAGCATCGAAGAGGTTAATAACGGGACGATTGTCTCAAGGTCTGATGTAAAGACCAACAAGTCATCTGCGTATAGGGATATCTTTTTCTCCCATCCCTTGTATCTAAAAGGAAGTATGCAACTCTCCTTCCTAATCTTGACTGCCAACATTTCAATATATAAGTTAAAAAGTAGAGGGGATGAGGGGCAACCCTATCTTGTCTTGTCTTAATTGAAAGGAGGAGGTTGAGGGAAGGGTTTGGTCCAATGATTCTGCCTCCTCATATGTTTGTCCCCTATTTCTCCTGGATGGTCTGCAGTTTGGTCGGTTGGCTAGGGCAGAGAATTGAGGGAGAAGTGTATGGGACAATAGGAACCTTGGTATGAATAAATAGGTAGGTGCTAAATCAGGGGGGCCCAGAGCTTGACTCCAAGGCCATGAGGAAAATAAAAAGAGTGTCAACCAGGATTTCAATTCCAACACTGGGCCTAGTAACAGGGCCGAGGACGAAGCAGCTAAACCAGTATTGGTAGATAACAAAGAACCCTCCTGGAGGCCGATATCTGACCTGGAGTTACGCTCTGTAAGGTCCCTGTAACCTCAACCCACTCCCAGTCCACCTAAGCCGCATTCGATGCCGAGTCTATGCCTGCGAAACAGCGCTCCAATACCAATAGAGTTCAGAGTAAAAACTAACCACAGAAAAAACTGTCAGACAATTTACCAGCATTCAGCAGGCCAGATTCCTCTTCACCACACAGTAGCTGGGCAGCCGGGGTCAGAGTTGCAACAGGTGAGCTGCAGTCTCAAACTGGGTTCACCTCATCTCATGCTTAAATCACAACCTGTTCAACACACGGTTCAGTTCAGCACTCTCAGATCACCCTGGCCTGGTCAGTGTGCTAATGAACTGAGCTCCCAAAAGGCAGAAGACATCTGGGACTTCCTATCAACCTGGCCCTTGAGGCCCAAGACAAACAACTCAAATGAAATGCAGACAATTACACAGGATCACCTGTAGCACATAAGAGCCCAGGGACAAACAACAGAGAAAGACTCAAAGAATCACTGCATAACAGAAGCTGGGGATGTTTGGTATCTTCTATTCAGTGAAGAACTCCAAATCACTGCATAGCAGAAGCTGGGGATGTTTGGGATCTTCTGTACAGGACCTCTCAATAGACATTCGAAGCCCTGACATACCACTCAAATCTAATGGACATCCAAGTGGACTTGCCTAACGTTATGGCAATCTTGGTGGCAGGTATCGATCAAAGACTGTCTGATCTAAACAACTTTAAATTTTGGGCACAAAACTATGCTGCAGCAACTTATGTAGACTGCCCGTGTGCCGCCGATTAATAAATTAGCAAAAATCCTGGATGTCCTGTCTAGTTTATATGAAGATTGTGGGGCAGATTTACAAGCCCCGCGCACCACTTTTGCACCGCCGTTGCGTCACTTCTGTGACACAGTGGCAGCGTAAAGCTAGCGCCATGCTGTAAGGGAGTTACAACGTGACACATCTAGTGAGATGCAACACGTTGTAAAGCTCAGCGCCACATGAAAACTGCATCAGGTTTCATATGGGCGTTCAGGCTCAGTACCGCATCAGAAAAGTGCCTGAGTTAAATCTACAAGAATTCACTCAGTCACTTTTCCGACACCGCTGCGTCAAAACCTGGCACCTGCTTGAAGCAGACGTAAGGCTTGACGCACCACGTTGTGTATGGGCAGGCCATGAGCATTGCTGGAGATGCGTTGTGCTTGCGACACAACTCTAGCAATGCATCCCCCTTCCGACGGGAGATGCGCCACACATCTGTTTACCCTTGCTCCATTATGCGCCTCATTGTAAATGTGGTACAAAAGGGGTGGTGATGGACGGAGTATCTGAACCAATCAAACACTCACACCCAGTCAACAGATCTGGGTTTGATCTATCACCGTTTTTTAGCCCACTCTGCCTCTCCAGTTCAGACATGGCCATATGAAATCAGTCTGACCCTGTGCCTCATGGGAACAGTCCAGCCATAACCGCCAAGCCATGCCTTCACCACCCCCTTTTGTACCACTGTAAATGTGGCGTATCTGTGGTGGCGCAAGGGTAAATTTGCATGATGCATCTTATCTGGCTCATCTCTGCTGATTTGCAGGGATACGTCTGTCGTCATAAATCTGCCCCTTAAAATCAAACATGGAAGTTTCCGGATGTAAACATGACTCAAGATGCATCGGTTGATTTAGTTCATTGAGCCTCTACACACACACACACACACCATTGATACCGAGTGTTTCTTCACGTACATGCATCTGTGTTAACCATTGTGAGGTTTTTGCCGGGTTCGGTCACAGGTGCTCTCTTTTTGTAAGTTATCATATTTAAAAATCGAATGCTCTGTTCATCAACAGGTAATGTGAGTGAGGCTGTGTGTTTTGCAACGGATTCCACTTTAAAAGCAATGCACATAGCTCTAAGATGTTATTGAAATGTTTTTTTTCTTAAGTGTGGTTTATCATTAAAAGTCCTAACTATGTTTAAAGGTTATGTATGTGCCCACTGAGGCCATGGCACTTACAGCGTTGCACATGACCTCCTCTTGGTTTTCTACACCCTCGATCATGCAGCTTGACTTCCAAGGCCGAGAGGCAGGCGTAAAAATAACAGAAAAGTTAAGCACTGGGTGCTAAAAAAATAAACAATAAAGCTATTATTTTAAGGATGCTCGCTGTATGCGTTCGAAAAGTGTTGCCTTCAGCTAACTCGTGCTTGCTCTGTTCAAACGTGTAATGCCCATCTTGGCAATGAGCTGCCACGTACCCATGCTGCGTGAAAGATTCGGAGCGCATACAGATTGCCGTGTTTATGCTCAAGGCAGTGCACAGATTGCTACCAAGAAGCTGGCTCGATACTGCAATTATTTGTAGTTCATCATCTTAAAACATTTTTCTTTTTTTTTGCTCCGGCCTGAGTTAGAAAAGGAGATATTAGATCATGGTTTTGAGGGCGAAGGCAACCTGAATACAGGGTGCCACAGTTGCAGTTTACAGAGAAAATGATTTTAGAAATATAATTGTGTGTGTGTTTAAGCAAAGCCTATCTACAATTCCTTCTAATTTTTCAAATATCAGACGAGTGTGGTACTCCAAATGAGCTAGGAAAGAATAACAATAAAAACCTATGGGGCAATGTTACATGTGCACAAGGCCAATAAGACGTGTATGGAATATCAAACACCCAAAACCAGCAGAGGACAATGTTAGGCAAAATTGTGAGTCATTCCTTTCAAGATGTCGAAATCTGCACAATAACATAATAATACATTTGAGAAAACACGGGTACGTATGCAAGACCTGTCAATCACTGCTTGTTATCTAGTAAGTTTTATATTACCAAGACCCTAATATCCTGGGCACATCGCAAAAGGAACTGTTCCGTTTAAATTGGAAAGAACAAACACAGCCTAGGGAAGAATGTAAAACAGTGAAGCAGTGTTTGAGTGCTGATGGACCCTTTTTAAAGATTGGGGGCATATGTTCAAGCCCCTATCGCAACAGAAACGTCAGTTTTTGTGACGTTCCCGTGGCGATAGGGGCCTTGCCTTATGTACAAGGCAGCGTAAAGACACTTAACGTGGCTTAACGCTGCCTTGTACATTAGACACTTTCACACTATGTTTAGCGTGAAAGGGGCATGAAGTGGGTGTTGTGGTGGGCGTTCCACCGCAACACTCATTGTATTTGATGCTGCCCCCATGTACAAGGGTGGCGTACATAGGAGGCAGTGCCAAATTTAAGACCAGGAAAACCTAGGTCTTAAGGTGGATAAACGAGGAGAAATGCATTATTTCTCCTCGTTTTTGCTTTTTCTATGTGTACTGCCTTGTGCAGCACATATGGAAAAAGCAAAATGCCACAGTTTGTTTATGTACAGGAAGGTGTCCCTTCCTGTACATCTACAAACCTTTTTAAAAATGCCATTTTGTAAATTTCATTTGTGCTGCATGAAGGTTACAAAATGGCATTTTAGGATTGGTTATGTGCAGGAAGGGAGACCTTCCTACACATAACCAATCCCCCCTGCACACAGATATCCTTGCACTCTGGTGCAAGAGTGCATGCGTTGTTGCTAACTTGTGAAACTTAGCACCATCGCAGGGGGAAACGCAAGGCTGCACCACGTCCTTGTAAATATGGTGCAGCCTGGCGTTTCCAAAGTGGCGGAGCGTGTCATTAAGACCAGGAGGCTAAAAACACGCTCCACCACTTCGTCATACATATGATCCTGGGTGACGCTATGACCAAGGCAGCAATTCAAAGCAGCCTTGACAATTTTGTCGGATTGACCCCCATCTGGGGAGGGGTGACGCAAGCATGATACATTGCTGCTTAAGAAAACCAGTCTCTAGCACTGCTGCTTTTGTTACTAGGTGCTGAAATTACAGCATTGCAGTAATAAAACTGGCCCCCACTGCTCCAGACCCAACCCCACCCTTCCATTTCCTGGAAAAACAGCAGATGCCCGCTATGGGGAGTCCAGCCCTGGTTATGACATCTGAAAAGCACCAAGTAAACACAAATGCAAGAACATAATTTTAAAGTTAGGGCCCTATGTACTAAGGACTCTGCAGCTGGCCGAGGCACCCACAGGGGGCCAATAGAGAGGTCAGCTCTCTAGGGTCGCCTGGACACCCCATACACCTTCAGGGGCAGGGACTCTGGTTGGAGTGCCCCTCCTCTCCAGCCTTGTAGCGGAGCACAGGGGGCGTCACTTCCTGAGCTCCCAGGACTTGGCGATGGTATATATCCCCCCCCACCATTTTGCGATCTCTTTGATTGCTGTACACTCCGTCTTGAGGGTCGTTGTCGTGACACGTCGTTGTTTGGGGGTTTGTTGCTAACGAGGTGAGTCCCAAAGACCTCGGGCCCGGCCCACTTGGGTGTGTCAGCCCCTGTGCCTACCGTTGTCAGCCCCGCATGGGCTGAGGCTTCGCCCATCTGTTGAGACTGGCCCGTCATGCAAGCATCGAGTGCACAAGGCCTCGAGCGGACTCACCAACCCCCAATCCCCTGCCCGCTCAGTCTAGTGTGCGGCCCACGGAGCCTGGTATCGATAGTCCGACTTGATATTAGGCGAGCCCCAGCAAGCTGGCTGTGAGCATGCGTATGGCTGGCTGCGCGGCGTGGGAGCGAGCTGGGCCTGGGGCATGTATTTAGTTTGTTTGCACTATCGTGCATGAGCAAGGGGTGCAACAGGGAAGGTGTGTAGCTCCCTGGTGGTGCAGCTGACTTGTGTCCGGGGGACCCGGGTTCCAGCCCCGATGTGGGCGCGACATTGGAGTATCTTCGGCTTGCCGTCCAGTGACCCATTAAGCTTGCTACTAGGGCACAAATGGCTCCGGAACAAGGCCCTGGACGAAATGCAATGTCCCCATCACCCCCGTATATTTAGTCAAGGCACTCCTATGGCCGTCTCGCTGTGCTCGGCGGCCCCTGTGGGCATTTTGCGGTCTGGTGGGTCATGTTGTTGGTCTCCTACTGAATATGCTGTCCTGCCCGGAGGTTGTGCGGTCGGTCAAATCCGTTAGTGAGGTGAGTGTGGTCAACAACCCACCCCCATCCCACCATGTAAGGCCATGGCTGGTGTGCGACCCCTCCTAACTAGGGGTGGGTGGAAATTGCGTAATCACGTTACGCAACTCTTCCTGAAAATGTAAAAAATCTCCGCAAACACACTGAAATGTCGCTAAGACGTGGAAGTGCTTTTCCCACCTGTTCGCAATATTTTCTGCATGATCTTGTTGGAAATGTCTCGCCAACTTGCCCATGCGGTTGCTTATGGCCGCGGCCATCTTGATTTCATTTGTCCCGCCCACTCGAGACCCTTATTTCCTGTTCCGGGTTGCGCAATGCATGCTCGTGCCCGTTCGCGATATGTATTTCCTGTTCGGGGACGCTATTGCATGTTCGCGACGCTTTTTGTGTGCTCAGGGGGGATATATTGCGTGAACTTGCCCATGCGGTCGCAATGGGCGTGGCCATCTTGTTTTTTACTCTATTGCTATGGTTCTGGGGCCTGCTTTTCAATTACCTGTTTTTTTCATTTCTTTTACTAACATTTTTAATTTTTATCTTTTCTTTTCCACCCACCGCCTACCCCAGAACCATGGCAAAGGGCCACAGGGCTCGTCGTAGCCAGAGCCGCGACCGCCTTCATTGCGGAAGGTGGCGCCCACAAGGGGTGCAGGCACAGGCCTTATTTGGGGAGTTGGAGTTGGCAGCACTGGTTTTCTTTGTGCAGCACCACCTCCCCTTAACCCTGGCAGCAGGCATGACACAGGTGCTCAGCTCTACTAATCTTACTTGTTTGCAATTTTGTGTTTGTGCTCGCTTACCGTGATTATGTAAGAGTTTATTTTAGAGAACTTAAGTTAGGTAATGCTAGAATAACTCTAGTCCTTCCTTTGTCCTGTCATTAAGAGATAGAGGTGGATTGATACTTAGGTTTAGTTACTTATTAGTATGAGTTTGTAATTTTTTAGTGGTCTGCGTGATGCCCCCTCTGTTACATCATGTGCTGCTAGTGCTTACCCAGGTCCTTAGTAGAATCTTTTGTAGTTTGCTCAATGAGTGGTAATAGGCTTAGCACTAGCAAACATCAGCATCAATCAATCAACCAACAATTTGGTGTATGCAAAAATGTAGTCATGTGTCCTCCATTTATGCATTTTTGAGGACTAAAAGAAGTGGAAATGCATACTTAATGTACAATTGGCACTCTTGGAATAGATGGGCTAGGTCAGGTGGTACGTACTACTTAGGCTTAGTTAGTATTCTGGAATCCGAATGGAAGACTGGATTAGTGTTGATAAATAATAAGTAGTCGATCCGCCAATCCCCCAATACTACTTGCTGACCAGATGAGACAGGTCAATTTTATTGCAATTGTTGTTTACATACATTTTTTTTGACCGTCCCTTAAAAATATTTAATTTGTTTCACACCAATCATCAATGTTTGTCTCTTTCTAATATCTTTCATGATCAGCACCCAGGGGCAAGAAGAAAGGGTCCTAGTCGGCAGGAGCACAAGAACAACACCTGGGTAAGTATGGCCGTAAAATCCATTTCGCGGGCAAATTTGCGGATTTTTGGCAATTTCACGGTCCGCGAATCGCGCGAATTTGCCCAAAAATCCGCAAATTCGCAAGCTGCAAATTATTTTGCTTGGTCGCGCTTGAAAAATACAATAACGCGCGCGCGGCATTGACTTACCGTGATTCTGAGTCCGCCGAGTTGTTTTTCTCCCGGTTTGCGTGTGCTGCGCAATTACGTAATCGCAGTTTGCCATCTTGCACAGCGAGAGTTTGACAACACGAGTACGTCATAAGGGTCCGCGATCACGCATCGCGGGAGTAAACAATGCCGAACACCTAGATGCGGCGTGCAGCTGACATCCGGCGGGAGATTTGAACAGCTCGCTCTCCCGAAATTGCAAAAATTGCAATTCTGCACAAGAAATCCAGCAGCGGCAGCATAAACCTTCTGAAAATCATGACTTTGATCAGAATAACTCCTCATATTGAGATTTGGCTGCACTTTTTTGTGGAAGGAGTCCATTTTTGGGGAGGGGTGGGAGGAAGGAAGTGCCCCAGGGTCTCCAACTTCCTGTTCCTCTCCAGCAGGCTCCTTCCAGTGCTTGTCCATCTCCTGGTCACTTTTCATTTTGGATCTGAAGCTGGAAGGATTACTTTTTGTGGCTGCTGCTGGATATTTGTTTTTGAGGACTTTTTGGACTTTGAAGCTTTGGGAACACTTTTGGATTTGAGGTTTTACAAGTAAGTTGGTGTTGTTTGTTTGGGGCATTGCAGTTGCTGCAACTACAATTGTAAAACTTTTTCACAACTTTAAAAAATATCTATTGTGGGTAGCCACAGTATCCAGTAGGCCCAGGGTTAGTCATGGGTGCATGATACAACTGTTTCTGTGAGTTTTGTTAAACTTAAATCTCATTTATGTCATTGAATTTTAGCTCACTATATGTGGATATTTTTATTTTATTTTGGGGTGCCTGTAAAGCCACACTAGCCAGTAGGCCCAAGGGTAGTGAGTGGTGCATGGACCAAGTCTTTCAGTGGGGTGTTTTGAATTTAAACATCATTGAGGGCATGGATGGCATTGGATTGTGGTGATTTGTGTGTGTTTTTCGACTTTTTGGGGGTGGTGTTGGGGCCTGGCCATGTGTGTGGGGGCCATTTTAAGGCCTGGTCCAGGCAGGGCCTGGCCATGCAGTGGGGGTCAAGGGGCCATTTTGAAGCCAGGCAGTGTGCTCAGGCCTGCACCTAGGTTGCCTTGCTTTCATCCATTAGGCCCAGGGGTACTCAGTATTGCATGGACCAAGTCTTTTTGTGGGGTGTCTTGAATTTAAACATCATTGAGGGCATGGGTGGCATTGGATTGTGGTGATTTATGTTTGTTTTTTGACTTTTTGGGGTGGTGTTGGAGCCTGGCCATGTGTGTGGGGGCCATTTTGAGGCCTGGTCCAGGCAGGGCCTGGCCATGTAGCTGGGGGTCAAGGGCCCATTTTGAAGGCAGGCAGTGTGCTCAGGCCTGCACCCAGTTTGCCTTGCTTTTTTCCATTCAGCCCAGGGGTACTCAGTGGTGCAAGGACCAAGTCTTTCTGGGGGGTGTCTTGAATTTAAACATCATTGAGGGCATGGGTGGCATTGAATTGTGGTGATTTTTGTTTGTTTTTCAACTTTTTGGGGTGGTGTTGGAGCCTGGCCATGTGTGTGGGGGCCATTTTGAGGCCTGGTCCAGGCAGGGCCTGGCCATGTAGCTGGGGATCAAGGACCCATTTTGAAGGCAGGCAGTGTGCTCAGGCCTGCACCCAGTTTGCCTTGCTTTCTTCCATTCGGCCCAGGGGTACTCAGTGGTGCATGGACCAAGTCTTTCTGGGGGGTGTCTTGAATTTAAACATCATTGAGGGCATGGATGGCATTGGATTGTGGTGATTTGTGTGTGTTTTTCGACTTTTTGGGGTGCTGTTGGGGCCTGGCCATGTGTGTTGGGGCCATTTTGAGGCCTGGCCATGTGGTGGGGGTCAAGGGGCCATTTTGAAGGCAGGCAGTGTGCTCAGGCCTGCACCCAGTTTGCCTTGCTTTCTTCCATTCGGCCCAGGGGTACTCAGTGGTACATGGACCAAGTCTTTCTGTGGGGTGTCTTGAATTTAAACATCATTGAGGGCATGGGTGGCATAGGATTGTGGTGATTTGTGTGTGTTTTTCGACTTTTTGGGGTGGTGTTGGGGCCTGGCCATGTGTGTGGGGGCCATTTTGAGGCATGGTCCAGGCAGGGCCTGGCCATGTGGTGGGGGTCAAGGGGCCATTTTGAAGCCAGGCAGTGTGCTCAGGCCTGCACCCAGGTTGCCTTGCTTTCATCCATTAGGCCCAGGGGTACTCAGTGGTGCATGGACCAAGTCTTTCTGTGGGGTGCCTTGAATTTAAACATCATTGAGGGCATAGATGGCATTGGATTGTGGTGATTTTTGTGTGTTTTTCGACTCTGGCTTCCATTGTTTTTAGGTGCACAAGAGAACCACCAGTGCCAGAAGTCCTGCAGCGGTGTTTGCAGCACAACGTCACGTGACGTCACGTGTGGCCACAGACAAGACAACTCTGCAACTCGTGCAACTGCGGCCTGCTGTGCTGTTCTGACATCTGAAGAAGATGGCCCCAAAGAAGGTGGCCGTAGTGCCTCAGCGAAAAAAGTTGCCAGTGCCACTGCCCGTAAGAAGGAGCAGAAGAAGCAAGTGGCACCACCTAACCTACCAAGGAGACTGGTGTGCCCACCGACACCTTCTTTGGGAGAAAAAACTACGCCTGCAGCAGCAGCGGTGTCTGCCGGGTACCAAGCTGGATCAATAACACAAGACAATTGCCTGCACCCTACTTATTTAGTTAAATGTAATTATTCAAATGATAGATCATACCATTACTTATTCTCGGTTGATCTGGTACCTTGATTTGTACCATCCACTTTTTATTTCAGAAGAATTTCATACGTATTTTTATGCAGAAAACAGATACACTAACACGTCTAACTAACTATATACACATACATATACATTACATACATACACAACAAAGTGTTCACAATTTACACAACATCACATCCTAACAACATACTAACATAATTAAATACAATACAACTGTTATTTGTTTCTCAAATTAAATTCATAATTTGTCATCAGACCACGTCAAATGCCCAGGGACGTTGGAAGGTTGTTCTCAAAGTCCTAGTGTATATTTAATATACTGTATATTCCAATTGGTATGCCAACGAGTTTCGAGTTGGGGCCATCAAGGTTCCCAAACTCTCATCAGGGCCTTATGTTTAATCTGTGTAGGAAGTGAAAAAAATAAAAGAAAATCACTATTCGTTCGAACAAAGTAATTGGCCTCGTACAGCTCTTATGCCATACCCTGAGGATTGCCTAGTTTTACCTGTAAGCTGATTCACAACGGAAGCGGTGTATTGAAGGGTTTTTCTTTACAATTCAAGGGGAGCTGTTTCCCAATGCTCTGTCTGTTTCACCATGTCATCGCGCTGCCAATTCTAAATGAAAGAACGCATGCCACTGTCAGTATATTAGACTACCACATATATATGTACACGAGGTAGAAAAACAAAGGTGTCCTACCTCGTCTCGGACGGTAAATGTCAAGATCGGGTGCTTGCGCGGGTAGCTGCTTTTATTTATTCATTGCCTATTTAATAAAACATGTATGTCATTATTTAGGCATAATTCAAACGAGGGTACTTAAAAAATGCTAGCACTTTATTCACGCATGGATTCATACCTGAGTTTGTACGCACATGCCCTGTAGTTTGAATCCCTGTGGCCTTCGTTTCTTGGAGACTGGCTTTCGGAATCAACAAGTGAATGCACGCATAGGCCAGCATAGATCGCGGCTTAAAAGAAAGGTGCCCAATGCTCCCATGGTTGAGCACTTCATTGAGAAAATGCATAATGAAAACGACTTGAATTGGTCTGTATTATTCACTATAAATAGTGCACAGTGCTCTGGTGACGTTGACAGGATGTTGCTTCAAAAAGAAGCATATCTAATTCTGAAATTTAACACCACTTTAATTGGACTAAATAGTATGTCGGAATTGGCGAGAGTGTAAAGGGGTCTGCAATGTCGAAGAGTTGAGGAAGCCTGCACGGTTATGAATCAAGTTGGATAGCCTGTTCTAGTAAAATCATGGATAATAATTTCTGTAAAAAGTTGCCACGATATAAATGAAAACTACATCTCCCACAATTCCAGAGGGTTTAAGATTCACCCATAATGCAAGCTTAAGAGGGCGTGTTCCGCATTGTGAATCAGTCAGATGGTTCCTGACTGTATGCGGAAGCGGACGCCTTAGTGCTCGCCTTGACCCTTTAATCAAGTAAGTTTGATCCCGCTCGCGCTTTAATTATACTTGAAACTTGGTAGTCTGCGTGAGTCTTTACTGGCCCCGTATGTATTTTTCAGAACCAGTGCGAGCACGACTGAAAGCCAGTCTCCAAGAAACGAAGGCCACAGGGATTCAAACTACAGGGCATGTGCGTACAAACGCAGGTATGAATCCATGCGTGAATAAAGTGCTGGCATTTTTTAAGTACCCTAGTTTGAATTATGCCTAAATAATGACATACATGTTTTATTAAATAGGCAATGAATAAACAAAAGCAGCTACCCCGCAAGCACCCGATCTTGACATTTACCGTCCGAGACGAGGTAGGACACCTTTGTTTTTCTACCTCGCGTACATATATATGTGGTAGTCTAATATACTGACAGTGGCACGCGTTCTTTCATTTAGAATTGGCAGCGCGATGACATGGTGAAACAGACAGAGCATTGGGAAACAGCTCCCCTTGAATTGTAAAGAAAAACCCTTCAATACACCGCTTCCGTTGTGAATCAGCTTACAGGTAAAACTAGGCAATCCTCAGGGTATGGCATAAGAGCTGTACGAGGCCAATGACTTTGTTCGAACGAATAGTGATTTTCTTTTATTTTTTTCACTTCCTACACAGATTAAACATAAGGCCCTGATGAGAGTTTGGGAACCTTGATGGCCCCAACTCGAAACTCGTTGGCATACCAATTGGAATATACAGTATATTAAATATACACTAGGACTTTGAGAACAACCTTCCAACGTCCCTGGGCATTTGACGTGGTCTGATGACAAATTATGAATTTAATTTGAGAAACAAATAACAGTTGTATTGTATTTAATTTTGTTAGTATTTTGTTAGGATGTGATGTTGTGTAAATTGTGAACACTTTGTTGTGTATGTATGTAATGTATATGTATGTGTATATAGTTAGTTACACGTGTTAGTATATCTGTTTTCTGCATAAAAATACGTATGAAATTCTTCTGAAATAAAAAGTGGATGGTACAAATCAAGGTACCAGATCAACCGAGAATAAGTAATGGTATGATCTATCATTTGAATAATTACATTTAACTAAATAAGTAGGGTGCAGGCAATTGTCTTGTGTTATTGATTGGTAAAAGGTCCAGCCCGCCCCTACCCCGCTTAAGGACCTAACTCCTTTGGGTTTCAAAGTTTAGAGCGGACAACAGTCCGCAAGAGTTTTTAGGGAATACGTTTTTCCATTCGTGTGGTGAAGGACAAATTGTCCTTCGCAAATTATGGCAGATAAAGATACACTTTCATTTAGTGAAAGTCACATTCAGTCACTTATCGCCTCGTCCCCTTTTTCTTCGATTGCCTTAAGCACTAGTGCTAAACAACAGAATGACTCTGAGAAATTAGTCAGACTTTGCAAAAAGCGTGTGAGGACAGAACTTCACGGACATTTCTTGTTGAGACATCTGAAGGGCGGAACTATCCCTTGGGGTTTGCAGATTAAAAATACACCCGTCATCTTTACAGAGGATGAAGAGTACAAAAAGGGATTCAGCTATATAAATACCAAATGTAGCCGAGACCTGATGGTCCACACCATAGAAACTGCCCAAAGACTGTGCCGCAAAGAAGAGGAGGAAATTGAAACTTTAACAAAGGCTATTCAAAACGATCCGACAATTGCCGAAGCAAAAGCACTTCTTGAAAAAATTGACAAGGAAATACAGGCGTTTAAAGACAATTCAATAAACGATAAAACTTCCAAATACGACAGAGATACTAAGTCCTTCAAGATTGAACAAGTGTACCCCTTCTTGAAGGAGGATTACTACACCTCGTCAGACTCACGCAGGGCACTGTCTAACTATCAAGGGAGATCAAGAAATCGTTTTACTACTTTTTCAGAGACTTCCTCGTCTGAATCTTCTGATTCAGATTCGAGAGGCAACACTAGGAAACAGATTGCTTTTGTAGAAAGGGGCCCACAAACAAAAACAAGATTCAAAGCACCATGGGAAATGAGGACGCGCAACCGGTTCTACAAATCATAAAGCCTAACACGGTTGTAAACTTGTCCCAGAAAAGTTTAACAGAAGATGAGGAATCTTTATTAAATTTGGGCTTAAAATTTGTCCCGTGTAGACAAACGGATTTTACAAAATTGAAGGTGGAAGTTTTGGAATTCTGTAGAAAATTGAGACTGAAGGCATTCTTTTACAATCAGCCAGTAATTACTAACAACGAATCTACTGGTCTCAGGAATAAGTCCAAATGTGTACCCCACCAAAACATCCCCCTACAAATAATAGCATTCGAACAGGTTCTACTGTCATCCATCAATAAAATGGAGAAAGAAAAGAAGTACATTAACCACAATTTGACCAAAGGTCAGCGTAAGGCAATACAAAGTCTGAAGGAAGACACTTCAGTGGTTATAAAGCAGGCGGACAAAGGGGGTGCGGTGGTTGTCTGGCCACGTGCCATGTACCTAACAGAGGGACTTAAACAGGTCGAAAATACGACATGGTATAGAATGCTATCAGAAGACCCAACAAAGGAGATCCAAGGACTGATCAGCGTCGTCCTTGAGATAGGAAAGGAACAAGGCTTTCTGGGCAATAAGGAATTTGAGTTCCTGGATAAGAAATTCCCTAGGACCCCAGTCCTCTACTTATTACCAAAAATCCACAAAAGCCTACATGAACCTCCAGGCCGACCGATAGTATCGGGTTGTGACTCTTGCCTAGAGCCCATATCTAAATACGTGAACTTCTTTTTGAAGCCTATTATTAAAGACGTAAGATCTTATCTAAAGGATACCACCGATTTGTTATTAAAAATCGAGGGGACTCCATTTGACCCATCCACCCAAATAATGGTCACAATGGACGTTACGTCCCTGTATACACAGATCCCGCAGGACGAGGCCCTAGAAGTGATGGAGTATTACCTGGACAGTAGGCCGCGGCCACATAGAGTGCCAACATCGTTCATTTTGAGACTCGCTGAAATAGCGTTGAAAAAGAACTATTTTGTTTTTAACGACCAGTTTTACATGCAGACAAAAGGGACCGCGATGGGCTGTCCTTATGCCCCAGAGATGGCGGTGCTGTATATGGCACAATACGAAATGAGATTCGTGGAAAGGAACAACCCCTTCTCTGAAAATATTGCCCAATGGTTGCGCTATATAGATGACGTCTGGCTCCTGTGGCAGGGGAGCCAGACCGACCTATTGGCGTTCCATGGCTGGATTAATGAGAGACATCAAGATATCAAATTTTCAATGGAGGCGAGCACGACCCGAATGACATTCTTAGATGTCGAAGTTACTAGCACTGAAGGGTGCTTAAAAACATCATTGTACAAAAAGGCCACGGACAAAAACACGATCTTGCACCATAGAAGCTACCATCCGAGAAACCTCAAAGCTAATCTCCCCTACGGACAGTTGCTACGGATACGTAGAAACTGTAGTGAAATAGGAGATTTTGATTATCATGCACAGACTTTCTGCGACGAGATGAAGCACAGAGGATATCCAAAAAAACTTCTAAAACATTCCTATAAAAGAGCACGGTTCACACCACGTGAGTGCCTGTTACAGACCAGACAAAAGAAAGAATTAGACCGGCCGGTCTGCGTGACTACCTTTGGCCCTGACACGCATAAAATGCGGCAGACAGTTCTGAAAAATTGGCATGTGTTGGAGGGACTGGAATGCCCCTTCCCGCGCCCAATATTCGCTTATAGAAAGAACAAAAGTGTGGGACAACAAATTGTTTGTGCAGACATTTCGAAGCCAAAACAGAAACATGATCTTTTATCTCTCTGGAACATGAAACCATTGGAAGGCCATGTAGAGGCCTAGCGCACGCTAGGTCTGAAAACCAGGAGCTCACCAATTTGTCCCTAAGGTTTCAGTGTAGTGGATACGCTAGTAACATTTGTTCATACATTTTAAACCAAATTCTTAAACCATCTTAGTTGAAGCCAATTTTTGACTTATTTAATAGACATTACTGCAGTTGTATTCATAACATTTCAAAAGAAAAACAAGTATAAATACAAAACATAATCATATCAATTTTGTAGTCAGATAGTTCTTATACATGAAAAGTGTAACAACCAAAAATTTTTTAACATTTCCCAATGCATTTCGGGTCGAATCGACCCTTCTTCAGGGAATCGCATTTGTAGAAATAAATCTGTACAATACGAGGAAATTTCACGCACAACAGTCCGATAGGAGGCACTGTAAAATTAATCAAGACAATTGGTTTCCTTATCAAACGAGAGATCATACACTTAAACCGTGACATGAGAATTAACAATCATTCCCAAAGAAGGAAATATGTGCAATCCATGATCAATACCAAATGAAAATCAATGAAGAACCAACACCAATCCCAAAACATGTGCTCGTTACCAATAAATGCATCAACCACAGTGAAGTGCATTTACAGAAATAAACCAATCCCTTGTGATTAGAGAAAATAGAGTAAGACATGCTTCATGAAGTGTGGGTGTGAGGGTTACATGGCATCTACCTGTGAGTCGCCTCACAACGAATACTCGGGTTTTGGTTGAATGGTATTAACATCCAAACCTAAATAAATAATATGAAGAACACTAAATACACATGGAGTTATCGTGTATTCAAAGTGTTAACGATAAAGTAACTGGTCTTACCAACAACGATGTTGCCGGATACTAAGTGAGGTGATAGTATAATTCTGAATAGGTTTACAGAATATTCCACCGCTGCAAAAAATGTAAAGGTCGCAGTTATAGTGATGAGCATTCTGAGGAAAAGTGAGCAACAAGCGCGAACGCGTGGGTTTTCTTACCGCTATATATAACTCCATGTGTATTTAGTGTTCTTCATATTATTTATTTAGGTTTGGATGTTAATACCATTCAACCAAAACCCGAGTATTCGTTGTGAGGCGACTCACAGGTAGATGCCATGTAACCCTCACACCCACACTTCATGAAGCATGTCTTACTCTATTTTCTCTAATCACAAGGGATTGGTTTATTTCTGTAAATGCACTTCACTGTGGTTGATGCATTTATTGGTAACGAGCACATGTTTTGGGATTGGTGTTGGTTCTTCATTGATTTTCATTTGGTATTGATCATGGATTGCACATATTTCCTTCTTTGGGAATGATTGTTAATTCTCGTGTCACGGTTTAAGTGTATGATCTCTCGTTTGATAAGGAAACCAATTGTCTTGATTAATTTTACAGTGCCTCCTATCGGACTGTTGTGCGTGAAATTTCCTCGTATTGTACAGATTTATTTCTACAAATGCGATTCCCCTGAAGAAGGGTCGATTCGACCCGAAATGCATTGGGAAATGTTAAAAAATTTTTGGTTGTTACACTTTTCATGTATAAGAACTATCTGACTACAAAATTGATATGATTATGTTTTGTATTTATACTTGTTTTTCTTTTGAAATGTTATGAATACAACTGCAGTAATGTCTATTAAATAAGTCAAAAATTGGCTTCAACTAAGATGGTTTAAGAATTTGGTTTAAAATTTATGAACAAATGTTACTAGCGTATCCACTACACTGAAACCTTAGGGACAAATTGGTGAGCTCCTGGTTTTCAGACCTAGCGTGCGCTAGGCCTCTACATAGCGTTTCAGACTCAGTTGTGGGCTCAACTTACCACTGGGTAGCTCCCTACACAGACCACTTATCTCACATTAGCAACGACAAAGTTGGTATTAACATTGGGAGTGCAGGATAGAACTTTACATTGCAGTTAAACCATTGGAAGGCCATCACAGGTGTGGGAACTGTGTGGCATGTGCCAGCACTATTGAGGGGAATGAATTCGAACATATGAATGTTAAATGGAAACATTCCGCTTTTTCGAATTGCAAAACAAAGAATGTAATTTATGTGGTCATTTGTCCGTGCCAGAAGATATACATCGGCAAAACGAATCAACAAGTGAATGCACGCATAGGCCAGCATAGATCGCGGCTTAAAAGAAAGGTGCCCAATGCTCCCATGGTTGAGCACTTCATTGAGAAAATGCATAATGAAAACGAATTGAAATGGTCTGTATTATTCACTATAAATAGTGCACAGTGCTCTGGTGACGTTGACAGGATGTTGCTTCAAAAAGAAGCATATCTAATTCTGAAATTTAACACCACTTTAATTGGACTAAATAGTATGTCGGAATTGGCGAGAGTGTAAAGGCGTCTGCAATGTCGAAGAGTTGAGGAAGCCTGCACGGTTATGAATCAAGTTGGATAGCCTGTTCTAGTAAAATTATGGATAATAATTTCTGTAAAAAGTTGCCACGATATAAATGAAAACTACATCTCCCACAATTCCAGAGGGTTTAAGATTCACCCATAATGCAAGCTTAAGAGGGCGTGTTCCGCATTGTGAATCAGTCAGATGGTTCCTGACTGTATGCGGAAGCGGACGCCTTAGTGCTCGCCTTGACCCTTTAATCAAGTAAGTTTGATCCCGCTCGCGCTTTAATTATACTTGAAACTTGGTAGTCTGCGTGAGTCTTTACCGGCCCCGTATGTATTTTTCAGAACCAGTGCGAGCGCGACTGAAAGCCAGTCTCCAAGAAACGAAGGCCACAGGGATTCAAACTACAGGGCATGTGCGTACAAACACAGGTATGAATCCATGCGTGAATAAAGTGCTAGCATTTTTTAAGTACCCTCGTTTGAATTATGCCTAAATAATGACATACATGTTTTATTAAATAGGCAATGAATAAATAAAAGCAGCTACCCGCGCAAGCACCCGATCTTGACATTTACCGTCCGAGACGAGGTAGGACACCTTTGTTTTTCTACCTCGTGTACATATATATGTGGTAGTCTAATATACTGACAGTGGCACGCGTTCTTTCATTTAGAATTGGCAGCGCGATGACATGGTGAAACAGACAGAGCATTGGGAAACAGCTCCCCTTGAATTGTAAAGAAAAACCCTTCAATACACCGCTTCCGTTGTGAATCAGCTTACAGGTAAAACTAGGCAATCCTCAGGGTATGGCATAAGAGCTGTACGAGGCCAATGACTTTGTTCGAACAAATAGTGATTTTCTTTTATTTTTTTCACTTCCTACACAGATTAAACATAAGACCCTGATGAGAGTTTGGGAACCTTGATGGCCCCAACTCGAAACGCGTCGGCATACCAATTGGAATACACAGTATATTAAATATACACTAGGACTTTGAGAACAACCTTCCAACGTCCCTGGGCATTTGACGTGGTCTGATGACAAATTATGAATTTAATTTGAGAAACAAATAACAGTTGTATTGTATTTAATTTTGTTAGTATGTTGTTAGGATGTGATGTTGTGTAAATTGTGAACACTTTGTTGTGTATGTATGTAATGTATATGTATGTGTATATAGTTAGTTAGACGTGTTATTGTATCTGTTTTCTGCATAAAAATACGTATGAAATTCTTCTGAAATAAAAAGTGGATGGTACAAATCAAGGTACCAGATCAACCGAGAATAAGTAATGGTATGATCTATCATTTGAATAATTACATTTAACTAAATAAGTAGGGTGCAGGCAATTGTCTTGTGTTATTGATTGGTAAAAGGTCCAGCCCGCCCCTACCCCGCTTAAGGACCTAACTCCTTTGGGTTTCAAAGGGTACCAAGCTGGAAGCAGCACCTCCGCCTCATTGGGCTCAGTGCCACCACGCCAAGTTAGGTCCAAGACCATGAGTGCTGCTGAGGCAGCCACTTTACTTTCTCAATCACCATCGACCAGTGATGTTGGCTCATCACAAGAAAGTACCATCCAATCAACGCCGGGTGTAACTCAGCTGACGAGTGTTCAACAACCACAGCCGCAACAACAACCACAATTGCAACTAGTACAAGCGCAAGTACATGGGCAAGGAGAGGCACAAGTACATGGGCAAGGAGAGGCGCAAGTACATGGGCAAGGAGAGGTGCAAGTACATGGGCAAGGAGAGGCGCAAGTACATGGGCAAGGAGAGGCGCAAGTACATGCACAACGAGAGGCGCAAGTAGAGGTGCATGGAGAGGTGCAACTAGAGGTTCATGGAGTGGCACAACTGCCTACAACGCTTGTTCCTACAGAAGTAGGAGCACATCAGGAAATTGATATTCAAGTGGAGGTATCAACCGAGGAAGCCACTCCTCCTGAGGATGATCCATTGTCTTCCAGATAACCAGCAAGAAAAAGGTCAAGGAGGGCTGCTACTACTACTACTACAAGTTCTTCTTCAAGCCCCCTTCATTCTGATTACCTTGATCGTGATTGGAACCCAGCAATGCAGTCTGACAGTGAGGCACGCCATGAGCCGACAAAGGTAGCTAAGCCTAAAAGGAAGGCTCCCGAAAGGCTTCGACTTATGGGTGATGACGACGAACAAGAAGTGGTGTCTTCTGCTGCTGATGAACAGTCTGACGACGACCCAGTCATCACAGACGTCACTCCAGCCCCAGCGGGCATGCAACAGACTGACATTTTCACCCTATCCCGAATGGCTGCTGATTGGGATGATCATGTAGGCGGCGTGGCACTGGTACCACCACCAACGCAGTTAACTACATCACCAACACGACCTAGAGCTTCCATCTTTTTTAGTCAGAAGGGCCGGCAGGGACCTCCAACCAGCTCGACCTCCATTACCTCAAGTAGTGGTGCTGTAATTGAACAACAGAAACAAATTCAGCCACGCCCATCCTCCACTTCATCTGGCATTGAAAGTCAAAGTAGCACCTCCACCACCAGCAGACATTTCCAGTCCCCAGTTTGGGACTTCTTTACTGTTAGCCAAATGGTGGAAAACATGGGGGCAGATTTATGAAGGCCTTGCGCCGCCGGTGCGTCACTTTCTCCCATGTTAAAAATGACGCACCGGCGGCGCAAGGCCTTCATAAATCTGCCCCATGGTCGTTTGTTCGATTTGTAAAGTATCAGTTAGTCGGGGTAAGCTTGGTACCAACTATGGTACCGGAAGCCAGAGAGGTCATCTCAAAAAACACCACCCTATCCAGTAGTATGGGCACCTAAGTAAGATCCAGGGAGTCCAAAGCAGAACTGATCCAAATGTATCCATTCACATTGCATCTGATGCTGATGAGGGGCTGATTGTGCAAGGGGGAAGTCAAGAACTGACCAACATTTTTTCTGGTACACCCAGTACCCCTGGCAGCAGCACTGCAGTGGTAGCGCCCACACCCTCTACCCCTGCAACATGTATGAGGCACACTAAGAGTCTGGGACAGACACCAATGCAAAAAACTAAATCAATGAGCCTAACTGGTGTGCAGTCTGCATCATCATCATCATCATCACGTAAAACAGTCCAGCCCACCATTAGCAGCATAGTAAGTCCACATGAGGTCGCACACTGCTCGTCCCAAAAGCGTGTGACCCCGGAGCATGATGGTCGATGTAGTCAGGTATCAGCGGGTGCGCTTTTACCCGGGTCTTGAGTCTTCAAGGTATTCACTTGGTGTGCTTGCCATCCCTGGACACGTGTTTTGCGTTCATTAATGCTCATCAGCAGGAATTAGGCGTGTGCAAGGGGTTGCTGCATGGGCTGCCGAAAGTCTTCATAGGTCCAGATACCTTTTAAGGTGCGCAGATGCGTTTTCTCGAGGTCGTCACCTCACACCGGCTCAATGGAGCCTGTATAAATAGTAAGTCCACATGAGGTCGCACAATGCTCGTCCCATCAGCGTGTGACCCCGGAGCATGATGGTCGATGTAGTCAGGTATCAGCGGGTGCACTTTTACCCGGGTCTTGAGTCTTCAAGGTATTAACTTGGTGTGCTTGCCATCCCTGGATACGTGTTTCGTATTCATTAACGCTCATCAGCAGGGAGTAGGCGTGTGCAAGGGGTTGCCGAAAGTGTTCATAGGTCCAGATACCTTTTAAGGCGCGCAGATGCGTTATCTCGAGGTCGTCACCTCACACCGGCTCAAGGGAGCCTGTATAAATAGTAAGTCCACATGAGGTCGCACACTGCTCGTCCCATCAGCGTGTGACCCCGGAGCATGATGGTCGATGTAGTCAGGTATCAGCGGGTGCGCTTTTACCCGGGTCTTGAGTCTTCAAGGTATTCACTTGGTGTGCTTCCCATCCCTGGACACGTGTTTTGCGTTCATTAACGCTCATCAGCAGGATTAGGCGTGTGCAAGGGGTTGCTGCATGGGCTGCCGAAAGTGTTCATAGGTCCAGATACCTTTTAAGGCACGCAGATGCGTTATCTTGAGGTCGTCACCTCACACCGGCTCAAGGGAGCCTGTATAAATAGTAAGTCCACATGAGGTCGCACACTGCTCGTCCCATCAGCGTGTGACCCCGGAGCATGATGGTCGATGTAGTCAGGTATCAGCGGGTGCGCTTTTACCCGGGTCTTGAGTACTCAAGGTATTCACTTGGTGTGCTTGCCATCCCTGGACACGTGTTTCGCGTTCATTAACGCTCATCAACAGGGATTAGGCGCATGCAAGGGGTTGCTGCATGGGCTGCCGAAAGTGTTCATAGGTCCAGATACCTTTTAAGGCGCGCAGATGCGTTATCTCGAGGTCGTCACCTCACACCGGCTCAAGGGAGCCTGTATAAATAGTAAGTCCACATGAGGTCGCACACTGCTCGTCCCATCAGCGTGTGACCCCGGAGCATGATGGTCGATGTAGTCAGGTATCAGCGGGTGCGCTTTTACCCGGGTCTTGAGTCTTCAAGGTATTCACTTGGTGTGCTTGCCGTCCCTGGACACGTGTTTCGCATTAAATAACGCTCATCAGCAGGGATTAGGCGTGTGCAAGGGGTTGCTGCATGGGCTGCCGAAAGTGTTCATAGGTCCAGATACCTTTTAAGGTGCGCAGATGCGTTATCTCGAGGTCGTCACCTCACACCGGCTCAAGGGAGCCTGTATAAATAGTAAGTCCAAATGAGGTCGCACACTGCTCGTCCCATCAGCGTGTGACCCCGGAGCAGTGGGCTGACAAGCCTGGGATCCCGCACCTACGCGCCTGAGTGGTACTATACCTGGCAGATATTGGCAGCCATCGGCAACCCCAGTACACGGCCTATCCCTGCTGACGAGGGGTGATACCCCGAAACACGTGTCCAGGGATGGGGAAGACAGCGAAGATAGCAGAAGATCGATAGATGATGCATCGCGAACACTTTACTACATTGACCAGAATCCTTAGGGGCGACACCGCCGGTGTGTGAGTAGTGTGTGACCCCACCCCCATTTGTAACTTTAAAGCTCCCGTGAACAGTGGGCTGACGAGCCTGGGATCCCGCACCTAGGCGCCTGAGTGGTACTATACCTGGCAGATATCGGCAGCCATCGGCAACCCCAGTACACGGCCTATCCCTGCTGACGAGGGGTGATACCCCGAAACACGTGTCCAGGGATGGCGAAGTCAGCAAAGATAGCAGAAGATCGATAGATGATGCATCGCGAACACTTTACTACATTGACCAGCGTCCTTAGGGGCGACAGCGCCGGTGTGTGAGTAGTGTGCGACCCCACCCCCATTTTTAACTTTAAAGCTCCCGTGAGCAGTGGGCTGAAGAGCCTGGGATCCCGCACCTACGCGCCTGAATGGTACTATACCTGGCAGATATTGGCAGCCATCGGCAACCCCAGTACACTGCCTATCTCTGCAGACGAGGGGTGATACCCCGAAACACGTGTCCAGGGATGGCCAAGACAGCGAAGATAGCAGAAGATCGATAGATGATGCATTGCGAACGCTTTACTACATTGACCAGAGTCCTTAGGGGCGACACCGCCGGTGTGTGAGTAGTGTGCGACCCCACCCCCATTTGCACCATTAGCAGCATGTTTTGGTCGGATGCGCCATTTGAACGCAACCACCCAATGGCACGTCTGTATAACGCAAAGCTGGCTAAAATGCTAGCGCTGGACCTTCTCCCTTTCTCTTTCATGGAAGGGGTGGGTTTTCTTGAATTTGTGGCAACAGTCTGCCCTAAATGGAAGGTTCCTAGCCGGTCCTATTTTGCCAGGGTTGCTCTTCTAGCACCACATCAAGATGTGCTGGAGGTGATTTGGGCAGCTTTGCAGAAGAGTGCTGTTCACACTATTCACTTGACAACAGACATGTGGACCAGTTGCCAAGCCCTTGATTACATGGGCATCACTGCACACTGGGTCTCTTTTGCAGGGGTCAACGAACAGTTAAAACAAGCAGGTGTTGACACAGACAGAGTTTTTCTTTCTACTCGCAACAGTAGGCATGTTTGTCATGGAGAAATCTCACACTGCACCTAACCTTTTGGAGGAGTTTAACAGGAAGGTCAATGAATGGCTGCATCCAAGACATTGCATAGTTGGTTATGTTTCCACGGATAATGGCAGTAATATAGTTAGGGCCATGTCTGATGGTGGATATTTTAGAGTGCCATGTTTGGCGCACAGTATTAACATCGTGGTGCAAGAATTCTTGAAAGAAGAAGACCCAGTCATCAAATTACTGACCATCTGCCGAAGAATCTGCACACATTTCAGCCATTCTTTTAAGGCCTGGAAGCAGCTGAGGAGGATTCAACATGAACGTAAACTGACTGTCAAAGGACTAATTCCTCCATTAATCAACAGTACATGTGTAGCGGGCACCGACATTTTCGAGCGCCTCGCCGCCTTTACTTTATGGGACGACTTTGATTTCATCTTTAATCTTGGGTAAGCCACACCTTCTCATTACCGCTATCTATGTGTTTGTATATCTGGGGTGAATACACTAATCCGTTCCCCCATTGATTCGCAGCTTCAAGAGTTTCACTGTGCCCCACGTCCCTGGGCCGCCCCTGATCCCCGCCTGCACGCGGTTGGCATCAAATTACGTGTAAGTCCTTCTATCTCATTCATTGCGGGCCAGCTTTTCTACTCAGTAAATCCGAGTTTATTTTATCCAATGCCCCACATAATTATTAATGTTCGTACCCTTAGGTATGTCTAACCTCAGAAAAGTCTACTGTCTGAACTAAGATGTCCTGCGGCTACCCGCTAGGTATGCTCCGATTCTTTTCCTTTAATGTGTGCCTTATTTATACTGTTTCCAACAGCGATCTGCAGACCACTCATTAATATATACCCATTGTTAATATTAATAGGTTGATAGCCCTTCTCCTGTCCTGATGAAGACCCCATTGCAAGGGCTCTACGATTTCCTGCTCTTAGTGGGTCGAAACGTCGACAATCAATCCCCTGGGACAACTAATCCCCTGGATTCCAGCCCCTCTCTCCATAAATTGTAACATTGATGTACTACTTGGGGCATGGGCTATTTAATTGATTCCATGTGATTTGTGTTCATATGTACTTTCCAAATCAGGATATATTTCTTCAGATTATTGTCTGTTTTTATGATCACTTTCACTACCTGCACTTACCTCACTTGATCACTTCCCCCTCCTGGGCACTAATCAACCGTCTTTATAATGCAAAATGTTGGATACTATATCCTAATGGCGTCTGCTGTGTGAATAAAACACTGCAGATTCTTTAACTGTGTTATTATTATTTAATTGTGTGTTAAGTAATTTGGTTCTACATTGGGACCCCCTTCCTTTAGTACTTAATCCAGGAGGTGGCAACACGTTGGAACTCAACCTTTTACATGCTTGAGCGTCTGTCTAAGCAGTGGGAGGTAATAAATGAGTATGTCTATAAACTGGGTTCTACTCAGAAAGAGATGAGGCTAGAGTTGGAGGAATGGAAGCTAATTGCAAGCCTGACAGACATGCTTCGTCCTTTTGAGATCTTCACGCGTGAAGTCAGCAGGGAGGACTGTTCTTTGGGCAAAGCTATCCCATTGTTGCGCATCCTAGAGCACCAACTGAAGGATGTGTCTTCAACGTTCAGAGATGATGCTGAAAAGCGAGAAGCATATGATTTGGCGGAGAAGTTATTAAGGCGCCTGCTTCACAATGAAAGTCTTAAAAACATACATACACAACAACATTACATTTGTGCCACTATTCTGGATCCACGGTACAAAAAGGCAGTGGATAGCAAAGCATTCATTCCTTTTGATGAAGCAGATGTTTCAAAGTACAAACATTGGCTAGCTGTGTCAGCCACTCGGTTCGAAAAAGAGCAGCAGAACCTTCAAGGAGGCAGCACAAGTACAACTGAATCAGCAGGCCATCCGGCGTCAAGTTCCACTTCTGAATCCGTGGCCGAAGGAAGTCACTTTCCCTCACAGCCGTTAACGACACCAGCAACCGTATCATCATCCTCACCTGCACCAGGCCCCAAAAAAATATTGTCGGAAGCGGATTGGCTAACTCAGCAAGGGTTTGCTTGGTCCACTGCTGCAAAGGCCACAGATGGTACGCAAAGTGGAGCAACCCTGAAGAACCTTAAGTCGGTGGTGCAGGCCTATCTGGATGACCCAAAAGAGGTCTGTCTTAATGAGAACCCATTGGCGTATTGGTATAGGAAAAGTTCTGTATGGCGACTGATCACCAACCTGGCTCTAAATTATTTGTCTTGCCCACTCGCAAGCGTGTCTTCTGAACGTGATTTCAGTGCTGCTGGTGCCATTGTAACTTCAAAAAGGACCCGCCTTTCGCCCAAAAATAGTAGAGGGTTAACAATAATCAAGATGAATCAGCACGTCATACCACCCGATTACAAAATACGTGAATGAACGCAGGAAGAAGAGGACACTGACTTAGGTGACGCCGATGGAAGTTCTTCTCTGTCACCTGACCTACTCCTGTCTCAATTCATAGACTTTGAGGATGAGCTCTACTTCCCTGACACCGAGGCCTGAAAATTACTTCCTTTTTTCGTCCTTATTCACTTTTATTCCTGTGTGTCTTTCTTTGTTTTGCAACTTTTACCACAACAAAACTCTAATCACCTAATCACAACAAGTCCATCATCAGCACTGTCTTCATCTTATTTTCCTTATTGATTTGACGGTGCCGCAGTCTGCATTCCTGATGTTCACAAGTTCACAACTCAATCATGCTCCTCTATCCTCCTCCTCCAGACTCCCCCTATCCATTTCCCTCAAGGCAGATGGATGGATTATGGAGAATAAATAAACGTTGTCGTAGTAGACGAGTCCCCTCAAGTGGGACTGAAATTACTGACTGACTACATGCTTGCTGATTGTTGACAGACTTACTTCTGAAATTGACAGGAGAGGCTTCCTTGTGGGCCCTCACTTTCCGAAGAAGATGCGGACAAAAAGTAGAACAGGTAATGAATAATGAGAAGATGGCATGCAGTGGACAGCAATGGCTGTCTGTTTCTGTTGAAACCAATTGCTGTTTGTTTTTTGTGTTTTTTGTGAACAGCGCAATTCGCTATGTTTTGAATATACCAGTATTGCAGGTTTTTGGGGGGTTTCTTTGGGGGTGTTCTAGATTTGCCTTGCTGGGTCGGGGGGTCTTGGAGCACTGCTGGGAAGGTTTAATTTTGATTGCAACTGGTTTGAAGAAAATCCATGGTGAAAAAGGGGGGTTATGGCCTAGCTGCAGAGCGTGTTTGGACAGAATTGAAAGAAGGACGCAAATATTCTAAGTACGAGATTTTCCATTTTTGCTTTTTGCCTGTTTGGGGGGGATCTGCTTTTTTGCGGGTGGGTTGGCGGGTATTGGGGCATTGCTGGGAAGGTCTAATATCGGAATCAAGTGGTTTGGACTAAATCCATGGTGAATTTTGTTTTCCGTTTTTGCTCACTTGCCTGTTTTTGGGGGGCTGTTTGGGGGGGTTCCTGGTGTTTGGGGGGATTGGGGGGTCTTTGAGCAATGCTGGGCATGCCTAATTTTGGTTGAGAGTGGTTTGAAGAAAATCCATGGTTGGAAAGGGGAGTTAGGGCCTAGCTGCAGAGCGCGCATGGAGTGATTTGGGAACTAGGCCTAAATTTTTCTAAGTCCCCGTTTTTGCATTTTTGCTTTTTGCCTGTTTGGGGTCTTCTAGTTTTTTGTGGGTGGGTTGGCGGCTCTTGGGGCATTGCTGGGAAGGTCTAATATCGGAATCAAGTGGTTTGGACAAAATCCCTGGTGAAATTTCTTTTCCGTTTTTGCTCACGCCTGTTTTTGGGGGGCTGTTCGGGGGGTTCCTGGTGTTTGGGGTGGGTTTTGGGGTCTGGGAGCACTGCTGGCACAGTCTAATTTGATTGCATTTGTTTTTAAGGAAATCCATGGTGGAAAAGGGGAGTTATGGCCTAGCTGCAGAGCGCGTTTGGACAGAATTGAAAGAAGGCCGAAAATATTCTAAGTATGAGATTTTCCATTTTTGCTTTTTGCCTGTTTGGGGGGGGATCTGCTTTTTTGCGGGTGGGTTGGCGGGTATTGGGGCATTGCTGGGAAGGTCTAATATCGGAATCAAGTGGTTTGGACTAAATCCATGGTGAATTTTGTTTTCCGTTTTTGCTCACTTGCCTGTTTTTGGGGGGCTGTTTGGGGGGGGGTTCCTGGTGTTTGGGGGGGTTGGGGGGTCTTTGAGCAATGCTGGGCATGCCTAATTTTGGTTGAGAGTGGTTTGAAGAAAATCCATGGTTGGAAAGGGGAGTTAGGGCCTAGCTGGAGAGCGCGCATGGAGTGATTTGGGAACTAGGCCTACATTTTTCTAAGTCCCCATTTTTGCATTTTTGCCTTTTGCCTGTTTGGGGGTCTTCTACTTTTTTGCGGGTGGGTTGGCGGCTCTTGGGGCATTGCTGGGAAGGTCTAATATCGGAATCAAGTGGTTTGGACAAAATCCATGGTGATTTTTTTTACTCCATTTTTGCTCACTTGCCTGTTTTTGGGGGGCTGCTTGGGGGGGTTCCTGGTGTTTGGGGGTGGGTTTTGGGGTCTGAGAGAAACTGCTGGCACAGTCTAATTTTGATTGCATTTGTTTTTAAGGAAATCCATGGTGGAAAAGGGGAGTTATGGCCTAGCTGCAGAGCGCGTTTGTACAGAATTGGAAGAAGGCCAAAAATATTCTAAGTATGAGATTTTCCATTTTTGCTTTTTGCCTGTTTGGGAGGTTCTGCTTTTTTGCGGGTGGGTTGGCGGGTGTTGGGGCATTGCTGGGAAGGTCTAATATTGGAATCAAGTGGGTTGGACAAAATCCATGGTGAAAATTTGTTTACGTTTTTGCTCACTTGCCTGTTTTTGTGGGGCTGTTTGGGGGGGGTCTAGTTTTTTTTGGGGGGGGGTTGGGGGTCTTTGAGCAATGCTGGGCATGCCTAATTTTGGTTGCAAGTGGTTTGAAGAAAATCCATGGTTGGAAAGGGGAGTTAGGGCCTAGCTGCGGGGCGCGCATGGAGTGATTTGGGAACTAGGCCTACATTTTTCTAAGTCCCCATTTTTGCATTTTTGCCTTTTGCCTGATTGGGGGTCTTCTACTTTTTTGCGGGTGGGTTGGCGGCTCTTGGGGCATTTCTGGGAAGGTCTAATATCGGAATCAAGTGGTTTGGACAAAATCCATGGTGATTTTTTTTACTCCATTTTTGCTCACTTGCCTGTTTTTGGGGGGCTGCTTGGGGGGGTTCCTGGTGTTTGGGGGTGGGTTTTGGGGTCTGAGAGAAACTGCTGGCACAGTCTAATTTTGATTGCATTTGTTTTTAAGGAAATCCATGGTGGAAAAGGGGAGTTATGGCCTAGCTGCAGAGCGCGTTTGTACAGAATTGGAAGAAGGCCAAAAATATTCTAAGTATGAGATTTTCCATTTTTGCTTTTTGCCTGTTTGGGAGGTTCTGCTTTTTTGCGGGTGGGTTGGCGGGTGTTGGGGCATTGCTGGGAAGGTCTAATATTGGAATCAAGTGGGTTGGACAAAATCCATGGTGAAAATTTGTTTACGTTTTTGCTCACTTGCCTGTTTTTGTGGGGCTGTTTGGGGGGGTCTAGTTTTTTTTGGGGGGGTTGGGGGTCTTTGAGCAATGCTGGGCATGCCTAATTTTGGTTGCAAGTGGTTTGAAGAAAATCCATGGTTGGAAAGGGGAGTTAGGGCCTAGCTGCGGGGCGCGCATGGAGTGATTTGGGAACTAGGCCGAAAATATTCTAAGTATGAGATTTTCCATTTTTGCTTTTTGCATGTTTGGGGGGGGGTTCTTCTTTTTTGCGGGTGGGTTGGTGGGTATTGGGGCATTGCTGGGAAGGTCTAATATCGGAATCAAGTGGTTTGAACTACATCCGGGTTAGGGCCTAGGGTTACAGTTAGGGTTAGGGTTAGGGTTCTGAAATTGCTGTTTACACCTAACACATAGCTTGAGGGGAAAGAGCCACAAATTTCGCACACACTTATTTATCCTTGATAAGGAGACTCAGAGTACGCACTTTTGAAATGATGCTGGTATGTTTTATAATACTGTCGACTCTGAAACTGAAAGTGTTATTTTTGCACTACACAGCGTACCTTATATTTTTTTCTCCGTGGTGTTTTAATATCACTTCCTGGATTCCCATCAACAATTACAGGCCGGCTTTTACCCTGTGCAATGACAAAAAGGATGAGCTCAGGCTTAGCGACCCGCAATTCAGCATCCGCCAGGCAGGCAGTGGACAAGGTGTCTTCTGGTCCCTAACATTGATCGGCGGAGCGTCAGATGGAATGGAGGAGTACAGTGAAGGGGAATGGCTGGATGCATGCAACTTCCCAAATTCAACAGGACAACTACAACAACATACAGTTACAGTATCCATCTTCATTTCGACTCATCTTTTAAGTAATGTTATTGCTGTGAACTACTGTGAGTGTGACACTGTACATTTGTTTGCTCTCTGCTTCAATTCATCCCTCCAGCCATTGTATACTTTTTTCTTTGCTATTTTTTAAACTAATTTAATGTACGAAGTGGTTCTTCTCTCTGAGGGCAGATCGGAAAGTGAAATTGCGTAATTACTGCAGCCCTGTACTGTCACATTGTTGTTTCTTAGTACACTGTAGAAAGTACTACTTACTTTACAAAAACCTATCCATTTAGCAAACAACTTCGTGCATGCAGTAGTGCATGCACTTCCTTTATGTCCCTTAAAAGATTTATGAATAGCTTCGTATCCAAAGATTTGTTTATCTTCATTTGTTGTTTGCCCATGCTGTGGTTTTTTTCCTCTCTCCACAAAACTTGACCCACAAACCCCATTCCCATCCAAGTTTCAAACCCTAACCCTCTTCCCCCGGGCTGTGTGGTTTCCATTGAGGTGTGAGTAAATTACAACAATAATTCCACATACTTGCTGGGGAGGATAAGGTGCAAGCAACCTCCTCAACTCAATTTTAAGGCAGCTAGATGAATCCTAGGATATTGTAATTCTGGGTAAAAAAACAACAATGAGTATTTTTAAATAAATTCTTAATTTCATGCCCACCATCGATTGGATCCATTGTCAACATCATCCTCCTACATGTCAAGAAGACTTGTTGTGTTACGCTGCTGTGTCACTGTTCTTGTTGTAGCCATAATCATCCATGCAATTCTTTTTTCCCCATACTTATCTTCAGCATTGCTTAGGCTACTGTTCCTTCTAATACTCTTCTCAGGCCACTCAATGTCTCATTTTTTTACTTTGTTTTTCATATGCTGCTACTGCTAGTGTGGTACCACTCCTACTACTAACACCACAACAACGGGATTTCGGTTCAGGATGGTGTAATCGCCATTTGCCATGCATCCAGCGCTGTGCCTAACTCTATTCTCAAACACGAATCATAGGTAAGATAAGCATTTTCGGGAGGTAGAAAGATGGGCTAGGATGCGGAGGAGAGACTGATAGTAGTACAAGTAAAGTACTAGTAGGCCAATTGAATTCACTAACTCTGTTAGTGGCACTTTTGAATTTTTTTGGACGTTTTAGATAATTCATGCTGGTAAGTTTGAGGAAAACCAAACGTGCCGTAACTCCCGCCCACCACCCCACAAAATAAGATCAAAGCGTACACTATGTTGAAGTATGTAAAATAAATAATGATGTATTTCCCCTAACAAAAATAAACGAGTACCACCCCTCCCTAACCCAAACAATTGTCCATTTCAAGTAGTCCAAAAATAAATAATCTCCAACTCCCGATTCCCACCCCCCAACAGTCTTTAAAAAAGGGGCAAGGGACACAGTCACTTCCGGCGGTGTTTGGGCAGGCGGTCCTTGCGGAGGTCCCGGAGCTGTTTTTCAAGGTCGTCCACCTTGCGCTCTGGGTAGTCCACTCTTAGGCGGCGCATGCATGCCTTCCAGGCTCTGAGGGGGCCAGCTGCTGATGGTCTTGCAGCTGAGCGGCGGCGGGGGGCTGTCCGAGCACGGCGCTGGGATGGAGGCTGCTGGCTGGTGGACACGGTGGCAGTGATGGAGGAGGTTGTTGATGTTTCCTCCTCGTTTTCCCGAGCCCACAGCCGGCAATATCCAACTCGAATTGCCTCCATCTTCCGGGCCCTGGCCCGGACAGCCATCTCCCCTCTGGTGAGCTTTTTGGGAGCATTTATATGAAGAAAGAAAAAAAATGATGTAACCAATACTCTTTAACAATAACACAAAAATAATTCAACAGAAAGTTGTCTCACAGTAACACTAGCAATTTGCAAGCACAGTATAACATTTTGGCATGTATCTTTCCGCCGTCTTTTTAGGCCTGTAACAGTGGGAGTTTCAGGAATTCTACTACCAGGCAGCACTATGGACTCAATACATAGTCAGAGAGTACACCAGTATTCGTCTTTTTTCTCTACTTTTGCGAAAGAAATTACTTTTACATGAACTTGTGGTAGCCGGCAAAATGCCAGCTCAGTCAGCTTGCACCAAAAAAAAAGAGACACAAGCCATGATGACGCAGACTTGCATGCATTACTTTAAGCAGTATATACAGGTGGGGATAGGGAAGCTCTTACTTTTGTATAGGGGTGGCACTGGCCATACTCGGTTGCATGAAGGGCTACTGCTCAATGTAATTTATATTTCGCACTGCCTTCCGGGCCTTCAGTACCATAAAAGGAAAATTAAGATTATTCATTTCTGATCATGTCTCCAGCCGATCACATGATCTCTTTGCTTATGCAATGCATGACTTTAGGTGCTTTATTCTGATAGATTGAGTGAACAACAGCAATAGTCCACCCATGAATAACACAGCAGAAAGAAAATTATGAACATAGGGAGTGAGTGTGGTAACCATAATTGCCGGAGGAGGGACTTGACTTGATATAATTGTCAACTATACAATACATACACAATATATGCTGTGCTTGCAAAGTAAACTACTGTACTGTTACTTTAGGCAAGGGAGAGTTTCAGAACAGTCACAACTTGTAGTATTTGGATTTCCTCTGCTTTGCTACTCTGGCACGGACATGCTGTTCGAACAAAGTAACACTCTTCATGCACTGAGCGTCTGCTCTACATACACATCGGCTATGTATGAGGAAGAAGATACCATCCAGGCTTCCAAAGTAAATGTCTATCATTCTTCTTAATGTCTCAACTGTAACAACTTTACTTTTTCTCAACAACCAAATAACACCCTTTTCATTTTATTTGGTAAACCACCATCTTGACTTGCATTTGAGTTTCACCCAAATGATATATTGCAATGCACACCACACATGAATTTTCTGATTGACCCACACAGGCAGTCATTTTTTCTTTCTCCTCCAACCATCCTTGCTTCAAGCAGCCGTGCATCTGATTACTTCCTATCAGCCACCTCTGCCTGCATTCAAAAACACGTATCATTCTTTAGTCATAAATGTTAAGACTCGCTCGTCCTTCCATTGACCCTAAGTTCTTTCCCTTTTCGTTCATCACATCCTTCAAGTTTGTCTGATATGACTTGGCTTCACTGTAAAAGTTTCCCAGCTGATTTGAAGTCAAATAGAGGGGGCCATTGCTTACTCGAGAACTACCGCTGCTAATGCTATTGCTAATTCAAGGGTGACTGTCATCTCCGTGATTGGCTAAAAAAAATGTAGTTCTAAATCAGTAACTGTTCTTAACAGTACAGTGTACTTGTAGTAGTGTACTTTCTACTGTACAGTACATCATACACTCCTTTGCGAGCCTACTCTAAAATGTATGTAAGGAGTATAATAATAACTTACCACCGTCCGCCGCTGCTGAGCCATCCCCCTTTGCTCCTCCTGGTGGCGCCGCCGCTTGAGTGGACCCCTCTGCGCTGCTGGCCCCGGCACAGGTGGTGGCAAGTGCTGCATCAGATGTTGTGACGCCTAGAAAAAACATGTCATATTTTTAGATGCCATACACCACCCCCTACTTCGTCTCGTAATGGAAGAGAAAATGGTAAACAATTTTTAATTATTGGGAGTGAAAAGAAGTCACGGTTTTGGGGAGGGTGTTAACTTATATGCTTAGCCATAACAGGCAACTCTTTTTGGCACAACTGATGAATGCTTGCTCTTTAACATGCAACATTTTTATAATTACAGACAGAACCAACTACTCCTCGTCACCACCAGGAGGACTTGAAGTTCCAACAAGGTGAGGGCTCCCGAGTCCCGCACAGTTACTTCTGACTGAGGTATGTGGAAAGTCGAACTGCACCTATCATCAACAATGTCCTATTTCTCTTGTCCATACTTCTGTATGTGCAGAATAGTCCCTGAAACACTAGCGGTATGGTATGTGCTACTATCAAATCAAAAAGACAACTACTAGCTTATTCTTGGTGGGCATTGACATTTTGTTGTTGGAACTTGTCAAAGCACTAACATTAAGAAGACTGGAATAGACAGCAAGGGCAACCCAGAGGACTGCACTGAGTGCCTCTAGAGCTATTGCTGGATCAGAGTATTGTTTAACACTGTTTGCAGACTAGGCAAGCTTAGCTACCTACACAGACCGACTCATAAATAATAGTAAATAGTAGTAGCACAGAGAGTGATGGTAGAGAGGCAGGATAAGAATGTAGAAACAGTGTACAAGGAGATCAAAGACTATTTTGTAAAAAATAGAGTTAGGGAAGTATAATTATATTAACAACAGAACTACTTACTGGGGCCAGCAGAAGAGCCTGCTGTGGACCCTTCCTCCTGCCCACTCTGTTCCGCCGGAGTCTGGGGTGGTGCTATCCTCTTGCCTCTGGGAGGTGCTAATGATCATGAAATAAACACAAACATGGATGATAGTTTTTTTGGAAATATTTGATTTCTTTGACCACAATCCTAAATTATCTCGGGGAAACAAATTAGCAAGAATTGCACTATATGTATTGACCTATCAGATCTGGTCAACTAGGAGGATACTAGTACAGTATTGCTGGATTCGCAGACCGTCTACTTGGAAAGTTATGTAAATCACTTCCTAAACCAACAACCAAAAGGTTCTACTACGACTGCCAGCACTCAGCAGCACGCGACGTGACAGACACAGTCCGTCATCATGATTGCAGAGCACTAAAAAATGTCCTGCTACTACTACTAATAACAAGTCATAATATACTCAACCT
This sequence comes from Lissotriton helveticus, assembly GCF_964261635.1. Taxonomy (NCBI): domain Eukaryota; kingdom Metazoa; phylum Chordata; class Amphibia; order Caudata; family Salamandridae; genus Lissotriton; species Lissotriton helveticus. The sequence continues at coordinate 568,630,394 of NC_136071.1, read as the reverse complement.
GAACCTATCAATCCATCACTATCTCTTCTTCTTAGTGGCAGCAGGAGTACAAAGGAAGGACTAGACTTGAGTCTCTAGTCTCTCAAGCATTACGCAGTTCTGTAAAGTACTACACTCATACATATTCAGGCCAAATGAGCACAAAGTTGCAAACAAGTAAGCATAGTAGCAACGTCACTTAGCAGGCGAGCACCAGCAATCATTGAAGCTATTTAAACGTTAATTTACCTGCAATGTAATCGAATTGGCAGCATTCTTGCTCTTTGGGAAAAACATATATTAATAGCAATATATTAGCAATATAACACAGAGCAGAAGAAAACAAAGTAGTTATTAAATAGCTACTCACCAAGGCCAGGGATCTCCACAATGAGCAGGTGGAGCAGGTCCTGCTCACGGTCAAGGAGGTCCGACCACCGGTGCGTCACCTGCTGGTAGGTGCGCCCGACCCCTGACTCCCTCCGCATGTCCCGGCACAACTTTCCCACAGCTGGCGACGCTCCCGGAGGCCATACCCTGCCGCGAGCCTGCCCCCTGCAGCCACGGTCTTGGGGAGGTGGCGCTACACATAAAAGATCTCTGCGGCCACCTCCACCGCGCTGAATGTCTCCCTGGCCATCACTTCCTCCCCTCGTAACCGCCCGCAAGGGAGCCGAGTACGGGGTGCGGGACCCTTCCCCTTCTCCTTCCCGGCTCCCTTTGCCATGGTCCTGTACAGTAGAAAGAAAAAAAAGGAAAGAATAGGGAAAAAGTTAAGAAATACAAAGTTTAAAAAAGTAGCTTTAAAAGTAACGAAAAGTTGAAAATAACACAAAATATAGATCTAGAAAAAAAGAGGGATAAATATAGAGTAGAAAAGATTTTAAAAAAGTCCAAAGAAACAAAGGATTGCACAGATGAAAGGAGGATTAGAAAGCATGCACAGAACCATAGCAATGAATGAAAAACAAGATGGCCGCGCCCATTGAGGACGGCGTGGGTAAGTTTGCGCGATATTTCCCCCACGAGTACGCAAAAACACGCGCAAACTTGTAATAGCTTGCTGCACACAACGCGACATTGGCAATAGCACCCGGAAACAGAAATACGCAACGCGCACAAGATGGCCGCGCCCATGTACGACCGCATGAGCAACCTCGCGGTCGGTGCACTGCAAGCGGTCCGCGAATAAGCAAAAAACCCCACGAACATGCAAAAAAATATCTGCAACTTCGCACAAATTCGCGAATTCTGCGGATCGCGAATTTGCTTTCGCACGATTTCGGCCAACAGGAGGACCACGACAAGGGCTCTTCTGCTGGCCCTAGTAAGTCTTCTTGTTTTTTCCCTAACTTTTACTGCACCATATTTTTTCCGAACTATTGATTCCGTTTTCTAATGCTATTTTTTTACCAACAATTATCCTTGGATCTGGACTATTTGTTTTTAAATTCTTGTTATCCCTGCCTCTAACTGCCTCTGCTATGATGATTCTCTGTACTACTACTATAAGTCTGTCTGTAGCTAAGCTTGACCAGTTGGCCACTCTTTATTTAAAGGGTTTTAAATAAAACTCAGATTCACCAGTAGCTCTAGCCATTGAGTCCAGTCCTTTTGGTTGTCCTCTTGTACTACTTCTCGTCTTATTGATCTTGAGTCTTTGTTAATCTTGAGGCTTTTCGACAATTCCCACCAACAAATGCCCAACCAGATTTGACATACTACTACTGTTGTAGGGATTTTGCACATACAGAACTTTGCACAAGAAAATAGGATGTTGGTGATTGGAGGTTGGACCTTCCTCACACCTCAATCAGAAGTTCAGACCCCACCACAATCCCCTACCTGACTAGTTATAGTAGTGTTTTGTCATAACTATTAGCTCTCCAAACCCTCCCCCCAAGATACCCAACAAGTAGACAACCCAGAACATAACTCACCCGACCTCTCAGTCGTGGAAGCAATGCACATGCACACCCTTCCTTTTGCTCGCTCACTCGTGTAAGTCCACACCAAATACCACTGAGTCTATGTAAGTTCAAAAGTTTTATTTTCAATTGACAAGTTCTGTACGTTGTTCTATAATGCAGCACCAACAGGAAAATGCATACCATTAAAACAATAAACATTGTTACACTTAGTTACAGTTACAACAACTATAAGTCCATAGAAAAAAAATGGGAAATCATGATAGCTGAACAGTGGTGGAAGCACCACCATCCCCTTGGTAGGAATATAGTTTATATCAAATTATAAATGAAGATCTCTGAGCGAGTTCTGGGGACCCCTCACCGTAGAAAAACCTAGTACTGGTAGTTGTTACATCATAAGCTCTGCAAAGCTCTGGTTCATAGAAAGGAATCTTCCATCTGTAATGAGCCTTATTATATTGCATTATCTAAACAACGAAGAGTTGGCTCTTAATCAGTTAGGCTGAGCACTTAAACACGATAAACCAAAAAGATATGCCAAAACTGATGGGTGAATTACACATTAAATTTAACTCTCTAAGGTAGAAGAACTCATTCCAACCTGAGGTGTTGCTAGCAAATAGCAATTTATTCATTCAATTCAAGATTAATTTTTACAAAAACATTTTCAACATTTTATATACAATACTACACCATTATTTCATACAACACTCATTCGGCTGATCATCCATATCACAATCATACAAAATCACACATCCATATGTACACAAGATTAGAGAATAAAGGGAAAAAGAAGAATGGTCAGGAAAAAGGGGGGGACAAAGGTTGCTCAAACGAAAAACATCTGTGATATACCATATATCTTTATGTATATCTATACACTGGCAGATTAATCACAATCCACTTAAATGATGTAACACACTGTATATATCCACAGATTAAAGCATTCAAATTGTCACTTTTTGTATTTGAATTTGAATAGAGCAACACTTTGTGAAAGGGCCTACGCGTTTCGAGTCCTATACAATGGGGGGACTCTCATCAGGGCCGAAGGAAATATCTGAAACGAAAAATATATATCTCCATGTAAATAATTATACTCAAGACCTTTTGAGAGGATTTATGGGGTAAAAAAACCAATTTCCTCGGACAGCTTACCCTATTGGTCTACGAGGCCACTTTAAAGGTGTAGAATGTATGGGCGCAACCAGCGGAGCTCAGCATAGGGAATGGCGTGGTCGCACTGGAAGATAAGGGGCGGGCATTAGCCTGCAGGATTCTCACTATTCAAGAACACATTCGTGAGGTGAAGGACTGGTTCATACCTCTCTCAATCTAAGCGGACCCCCAAAGTCAGAGACGGAGTTGTTCACTATTGTCAGTTTCAACAGTGGTATATGGACGAGGTCTGGAAGGGTGGCCTAGGGGAAAAAACAGCCAAGGGTTGGTCAAAGACATGGTAGAACCATCTAAAACACACAGTGACACACTGGCGCCCAATACTCAAGAAACACAGAGTCAGGTAATAGATATAGATCACCTGAACAAAGTCGGCAACGGGGCTCAGTTGAAGGGCATCCCGCACGTTGTTTTGAAGACTTCTTTGGTTTATGAGCGTGACTCCTGAAATGGAGTCAAGGGTATTTAGTATTCGATTTGCCACACCACATATCACCGAAATCTAGGGGATTCTAGCGTTTGGGGCGAAGTTAGACCCACCTAATGATGGAAAAGTGCTCGTCTCGTTCCGCGTCTCAGGAGCGCTGATCCTTCGCGCATGCGCCTGGATCAGGGGTCCCGGAAAGGCCGTCTGTTAAAATAGCGGCATCCGCGAGGGAGGCTAATCTTTGGCGCGTGCGCACTGGAGTAAATCAGGCACTAGTGGCGCGAGGGAGGCTAATCTCTGGCGCATGCGCACAGAGATGTGTCAAGCACTGGTAGCGCGAACAGAAGAAAGGCCAGTCGCCAGTGCGTGTGTACTGCATTCTATACACAAATTGCTAGTTGAACACCAGGTTCTAATGTGAGACCCTGATTCAGACAGGAATTAAAGACAGACATCGTAAGGTCATCAGACCTTATGCAGGACAGGATGGTTAGAGCTGGAATGGTTCAGAGTTTATAAATCTCTGAAAGTTCATTAAGGCCAATAGCAGCTGTGTTGAACTTAACAATGAGGAGTGCTTCCCTTTTGGAGAGCCTGGCATCCCAGTCACCTCCTCTGGGGTCGCGCTCCACCTTGGAAATTATGGTCCATCGAAGATCCTTAATCTGATGGGACATTCTATTCCAATGGTTAACCAATGGTGCTGTCTCAACCTTATTTCTGAGTCTGGACTTATGTTGGGAAATTCTTTGTCGGGCCTCCTGATTCGTTTTCCCGATGTACAGGAGTCCACACGGACACAAAATTCCGTACACCACATATTTAGATTTACAATTGCTCTGTGTGTCATGTTTCCATGAAATCCCTCTGTGTTGAAACAGAGATCCCTCTATCGTTGACTCACAGCAGACACAGGTCCCACATTTGTGGTGCCCTGTGATGGGATTTAACCCAATCATTTGTCTGATGGTAGGAGGTGCTTGTCTCGGAGTGGCTGCTCTTACTACAAAATTGGCAATGCTCTTATCTTTTTTGAACGCGAAAAGGGGCGGTTCCTTTAAGCATTCTTCAAGGTTCTTTACGAGGTGCCAATTTTGGTTTATACTTTTTTTAGCTGGTTGGCATTAGGGCAGAACGTGGTGACACATACTTGACGTTTTAGTTGTGGTTTATTGCGTCGTTCCAAGAGGGTTTCCCTTGGAGTCCAACGTGCCCTTTTCATACAGTTGGAAACCAGTTTTCTAGGGTATCCACGATCGCATAGCTTTGTCACTAGGTTGCTGGCATGATACTTGTAGTCGTTATTCATAGCGCAATTTCTTCGAATGCGGAGAAATTGACCCAGCGGTAAGTTCTCTCGCAGACTCCTCGGGTGATTGCTTGAGAACAAAAGGGCTTTATTCCTGTCCGTTGGCTTAACAAAAAGGGATGTTGATAATTTTCCTTCATTTGGGAAGACTTCAACATCAAGGAAGGATATCTTTTCTCTTGATGATGATATACTGAACTTGATGTCCACCGTCCGTGCATTCAACCAGTTGTAAAAACATTTCAGTTCGCCCTCATTGCCCTTCCATACCATAAAAACATCATCAATGAAGCGTAGCCACGCCCCAATGTGATCTTTAAAGGGGTTATTTTCATAAACAAAGGTGTCCTCGTAGAGAGACATGAAAAGAACAGCCAATTCTGGGGCGAAGGGACACCCCATCGCTACTCCTTTTGTCTGGAAATAGAAATCTTTCCCAAAGCAAAAATTATTCTTTTTTAAGGCAAAAGATGCCCGGTCAATCAGAAATTTGGTTGGTACCTGTACTGGTCGTGTTCTTAGCTCCAAGAAGTGCATAAGAACTGCTATGGCTTCGTCCTGCGGAATCTGAGTGTAAAGAGCAGTGACATCCAGGGTCACCAGGATGTCACTGCCTTCACAGAATTCTACGGTGTCAAGTTTATTGATAAAGTCTGTAGTGTCCTGCAGGTACGATTTCACTAGGCTCATGAATTCCTTCAAGAACACGTCGACATATTTAGCAACGGGCTCAAGCAATGAATCACAGCCCGCTACAATCGGTCTCCCGGGAGGTTTGTTGGCGTCTTTGTGTACCTGTGGCAAGATATAAAATAAAGGTATCTTAGGGTGTTTTTTCTGTAAAAAATCCAGTTCTTTGGGGCCTACAAAGCCTTTGTCATAGCCTTCCCTGATAATCGAGAAGAGTTGATTCTGTAATTCAGATGTTGGGTCTTTCCCGATTTTCCTATAGCATTCCTGATCGTTTAATTGCCTTAGGACTTCCTCGTTGTAGCTGGTAGTGTCCCACACCACTATGGCACCGCCCTTATCGGCTTGCTTTATGGTGATGGTAGGATCATTCCGTAGATCCATAAGTGCTTTTGTCTGTTCTTTTGTGGTGTTAAATTTGACATAAGATTTCTGCGATTCCATCGCAGAAATTGCAGAAAGTACAGTTTTTTCAAAAACTACTATCTCCTTTGGTATTTTATGCCCTGGCGGGCAAAAGGCAGATTTATTCCGGAGTCCTGTGACTTCAGGACTCATGACATTTGGAGTATCCGCAAAGAAAGTTGCAAGTCTTAATTTGCGGCAGAACTCGATAAACTCAGTTTTCATTCTAGTGAAGTCGGTCCGCTTCGATGGTACAAACGAGAGACCCTTAGAAAGGACACTTTCTTCTGCTACAGTGAGTACTTTAGATGAGAGGTTGAAAATGGGTGACACTACTGGTTTTGATAGTGTTGCCGCCGGGTTTTCACTGTGTGTTTTAGATGGTTCTACCATGTCTTTGACCAACCCTTGGCTGTTTTTTCCCCTAGGCCACCCTTCCAGACCTCGTCCATATACCACTGTTGAAACTGACAATAGTGAACAACTCCGTCTCTGACTTTGGGGGTCCGCTTAGATTGAGAGAGGTATGAACCAGTCCTTCACCTCACGAATGTGTTCTTGAATAGTGAGAATCCTGCAGGCTAATGCCCGCCCCTTATCTTCCAGTGCGACCACGCCATTCCCTATGCTGAGCTCCGCTGGTTGCGCCCATACATTCTACACCTTTAAAGGGGCCTCGTAGACCAATAGGGTAAGCTGTCCGAGGAAATTGGTTTTTTACCCCATAAATCCTCTCAAAAGGTCTTGAGTATAATTATTTACATGGAGATATATATTTTTCGTTTCAGATATTTCCTTCGGCCCTGATGAGAGTCCCCCCATTGTATAGGACTCGATACGCGTAGGCCCTTTCACAAAGTGTTGCTCTATTCAAATTCAAATACAAAAAGTGACAATTTGAATGCTTTAATCTGTGGATATATACAGTGTGTTACATCATTTAAGTGGATTGTGATTAATCTGCCAGTGTATAGATATACATAAAGATATATGGTATATCACAGATGTTTTTCGTTTGAGCAACCTTTGTCCCCCCCTTTTTCCTGACCATTCTTCTTTTTCCCTTTATTCTCTAATCTTGTGTACATATGGATGTGTGATTTTGTATGATTGTGATATGGATGATCAGCCGAATGAGTGTTGTATGAAATAATGGTGTAGTATTGTATATAAAATGTTGACAATGTTTTTGTAAAAATTAATCTTGAATTGAATGAATAAATTGCTATTTGCTAGCAACACCTCAGGTTGGAATGAGTTCTTCTACCTTAGAGAGTTAAATTTAATGTGTAATTCACCCCCCCTTATTATATTGCAAGCATTTCTCAGCCATGCCAAAAAGTGTAGCTTTTTTATAGATAAGCAATATGGACTAACACCAGAACTCCATAAAAAAGTGGCTTGTTAATGTTTTGGTTGACCTTGTACACAGCGCTTAGACAGTAGCAGTATGAGGTCATATGGGCTCAAAGGTGTCTTATACAACAAGCTGCAAGGGAACGTCAAGTGTGCAAAAATAAAAGACACAATGGTAAAATGGTAGCATGGCTCGGGCTAACTAAGCAAAGACTAAAATGACCCTAGGGACCATATATAACTACTAGTGTCTACTCTACTACAACCTCATTTCTACTAGTGATGTATGTTGTATATGTATGTATTACTATTAACTAATTTTTCAATCTTGCTACTGAAAAATAGGGGGAGGTGTATATGACACCTAAAAAATGTCTAATGTTTTTTCTAGGCGCACTACCGACCACCAGTGCCGGTGCCAGCGGCGAAGGCGACACGGCTGGAGAGGATGCGGCAGTTGCAGATGGAGCTGCCGGGCGGTGGTAAGTTAGATTCCTAATCCTTACTTATTGACTTTACACTCACTGCAAGGGTGTACTGTATGCTGCACTGTTGAGACTTAGTAAGTAAGAAGTTGTTGTGAACGTTTGATGTCTAATGCCCTTTAATTGGCATTAGTAAAGGTATTAGCGGCGGGAGTGTTGAGTAACCAATGGCCTCTTCTATCGGATTTCAACTCCACTGTGAAAGTTTTATGGAGAAGACTAAAAGTCAGATCAGATCACCTTCATGAATGGTAAATTATCTCCCCAGCACACGTCAAATTAACAAAAGGTCTCCCAGTTTTCACAGCAGCACACAAAAATTTTGTCACACAGTGAAATGAACTTAAATGTGTTGTGTTCTTTTTTTCAATATTTAATCATGTGGACTTCATAATCAGCTTTCAACAGCTAACACGTGTTTCGTTGCGTTTGGGGTGTTATTCCGCAACTTCACCAAGGCTGTAAAGATACAAGCATACAAAAACCTATGTATCCATTGCATACTAAGAGTTAAATTCCCAAAAACATCACCTGTCAATCACGACACACATGGTTACACAAAGTGGTTTAACATTCGAAATTTACCAGCAGCGAAAAAGCACCAACCTTGCATCAAGAAATATTACAAGATTTCCTCCAGTGTAAAGAGAGTGACTATAACCCAAAACATAATGGAGAGAGAAAAATAAAAATTCATGTAGGAAAGCAAAGGCCTCCCATGCAAAACAAGTGCAACCTTATCCACCGATTATCAAGTGCGTAAACTGTCAGTCACTCCTATATGTAGTCACACAATTTAAAATATCTACCATGCCCACTGGAGATATTGCACTCCATTTCAAAATTCAAATCACCCAATCAATGTGAAAACCTCTCGTGAAAAACAAAATGGGGGGGTGACTGACCCTGTACATCTGACATGCAAGTAACGTATCCTCTATAAATACCTATGTAATCCAAGTAGTTCTTCCTCTGAAAGAAGAAGAAGAATAGAAAGAAGAGCAATATAAGTCAAACGGAAACCTACTATATTATCAAGTCATCGTGTCAGACTCATCCTATAAAAAATCTGCACCTACTTGTTTTGTGGTGATACTTCCGGACCACAAAGGGTTTCTCTTCTTACATCTACAGTTAATTGCATATATAACAAACTTTGTCATACAGTTGATGTTTGTCCTAATCTCATATCTTTTGCCATTAGGTCTCTGAAAGTTGGTCTTCTTGGCATAGGCCCACTTGCACGCTGTACATAGAAGCCCTTGCGTTATACGCTGTGCATATTGAGAGACATATAGAAATAGGAAAATAAGCGCTGGGGTGCGTTGTTTAATTAGTAACATGTAGACGAAGGATAGTTACTTTTGTGGTTAATTGAAGTTGCCTAAGTTAGATTAGGAGGTTGATGGCTACTCTAGTCTAAATATTAAAGAGAGTCTCACTGACAAACTATTGACCTAGGGTACATGATATTTCACGAAAAGGATGAGAGGCTAGAAGGTAGGAGCAAGAGCGTTAAAAATATAGAACATATCAGGTACTCGAATTTAACTACATATAGAGCTTTGATGTTTGGAGCTATGTAATTTATTATGTGAATTCACATGGAGGTTTGGAGTATGAACAACACCTTGAAGATAGTTAATGAGACCTTATGCCTATAATGTAGATTAGGTGTCTCTGCAATTTTGAGGACATAGGAATCATGGGATGTATATGATCTTTGCAGGAACCCTTGAATAATAATTAGACGGATACGTAGAAGATGTTACGGTTTTACTTTGGAAACAGTCTTTGGATACAGAAACGCTTTATGGTCCGGAAGATGAGTCTGACACGATGAATTGATAATATAGTAGGTTTCCGTTTGACTTATATTGCTCTTATGTCTATTCTTCTTCTTCTTTCAGAGGAATAACTCCTTGGATTACATAGGTATTTATAGAGGATACGTTACTTGCATGTCAGATGTAAGGGGTCAGTCACCCCCCCATTTTGTTCTTCACAAGAGGTTTTCACATTGATTGGGTGATTTGAATTTTGACATGGAGTGAAATATCTCCAGTGGGCATGGTAGATATTTGAAATTGTGTGACTACATTTAGGAGTGACTCACAGTTTACGCACTTCATAATCGGTAGATAAGGTTGCACTTGTTTTGCATGAGAGGCCTTTGCTTTCCTTCATGAATTTTTATTTTTCTCTCTCCATCATGTTTTGGGTTAGAGTCACCATCATTACACTGGAGGAAATCTTGTAATATTTCTTGATGCAAGGTTGGGGCTTTTTGGCTGCTGGTAAATTTCGAATGTTAAACCACTTTGTGTAACCATGTGTGTCGTGATTGACACATGTGATGTTTTTTGGAATTTGACTCTTAGTATGCAACTGATACATAAGTTTTTGTATGCTTGTATCTTTACAGCCTTGATGAAGTTGTGGGATAACACCCCAAATGCAACGAAACACGTGTTGGCTGTTGAAAGCTGATTATGAGTACACATGAATAAATCTTGAAAAAAAGAACACAACACATTTATGTTCATTTCACTGTGTGACATAACAATTTCTGTGTGCTGCTGTGAAAACTGGGAGACCTTTTGTTGATTTGACGTGTGCTGGGGAGATAATTTACTTGTCAAAATAAGCTGTCGCTTTTTTCTGTGGAGGTGGTTGGTTCTCCACACCTTACAGCACAGTCTGAAAAGATAGGAAAGAATTCTGTAAACTGGTTGTGTGAATCTACCTAGTGGCGCCCTGTACCTATACATGATACCACATTTCTAAACAGTATATCACCTTCATGGATGGTGTTGAACTAAAAGGGAAAGACGGATGGAAGGAAGAAGGACGGGTGATATTTGATATTTATGACTGACAGAGAAGGATACGTGTGATGCATGCATGCATAGGTGGCTGATAGGAATCCCGATGCATGGTTGGTTGAATGCCTGAAAAACTCCCAAGAATGTTAAAGCCCAAGGAAGTGGGAGGATAGATACATACCTCAAATGTTATGTACTGTGCTTGATAGTGCTACCATGCCACTATGTGTATAATTACCTTGTCTTACTGCTTTTCTAAGAGTATATTTTACAATAATCTTATTTTTCTTTTTGATATATAGCTACTCCTTCCACAGGGAAACTTGATTGGAAGGAGTTGGCAGCCAAGGCCCGGCGCCAGAAGCTGGAGGCCATCCAGTGTGAATATCGTCGGCTGGTGGTCCTGGAAGAGGAGGAGGTAGCAGCTGCAGCCTCCTCCAATGCCCAGGGCCCCAGCCACCGCCCTTCAGTGGTACGGCGCCACCGTCTGGCAGCCGCCCACCATCGCCCTTCCTTCAGCATCACTGGTGCCCCCCCACTGTGGCTGCAACAGCCGTGCTTTTAAGTGCTGTGTCACCGTTCTTGAAGAGCAAGTGTGTATCCTCCAAAGTCGATCCCGCCGAACCTAAAGAGACCTTATTCATTGCCCCTTTTTTATTAATTCTTTTGATGGGTGGGAATTGGGCATTGGGGTTTCGCGTTTTGGACAATTAGGTTGGACTTTTTCTTTACGGACATTGGTTGGGGTTAAGGAGACGGGTGGGTCAGCTTTTGTGTTTTTTTTACATAGTTTATTTTTGTTAGGGTTATTAAATCAAGATTTCTACTTTACATACACTGTTGTTAATGTTTTGTGGGTGGGGTTACTGTTTTACATCACACTTTCCTTCCTGGTGCAGGGCCACCCATAGCCAGTGTTTGATTTAAATAATTGGCTGACTTTGTAACACAAAAACAGATAGATGCGGCACCCCTCACTGATTGAGTTGTCCGGCTAGTACTGTCGGTCTCTTCTAGTCTATGCATTCTTTAACTGGACTGCCTTCCCCAAACTTCACTTACCTTTGCTTGATGTTTAACTTAGGCACAGCGATGGTTGCATGGTGAGGATGGTTTCCTTTTCTAACATGCCATGGTTGTAGTGGTAGTAGTAGTAGTAGTAGCAGACACTGACAGAAGCATTTGCAAAAAAAGAAAAAAGAAAATGAGACAGTCAGTTGCCTGAGAGAGACTGTTTGAGGAGTAGTAGAATGAAGTACAGTACAGAACTTAATGTGAAACAATAATATGCAAAAATATTTTACAAAAAAACATAATGGTAGTGGGATAGCCTAGTACACAGAGTAACAAACTATAGTTATCTCGAGTCACTTGACTAGGCCTACAGTACACTGGACACAAGCGTAACCTGTAGTACTGTGTAGGAGGATGACAACAAATCCAATCAATGCCGGCAAGTAATGCGGATGTATAGGTTCCTTTGGTAAATAAAAATCACCTCACAAATATACTGCTCATGGGTGGGCAAGCAAAAGAAGATCCTCTCCCTGCCTTGAAATTGAAGTACTGTTGCTTTTGCCACATCCGCCCCAGCAAGCGTGTGATAAATTATTGGTGTACATTTAATTAAGTCACACCTCAATAAGTCACACAGCCCGGGGGAAGAGGATTGGGGTTTTTTGAATGGATGGGAAGGGGGGGTTTGGGGAAAGGTTTAAAAATGAAAAACAGTACGCATGGACAAACAACAAACGACAAACTCTGCAGACTACCATATCCATATCAATATGTTAAGGGAGAAAAAGGAAATGCATGCATGATGATGATTGATAAGGAGACCCGGATTACATACAGTTTGTGTTCAGCTTTTCCGGGCTTACTTTTACAGATAGCATAGAAAATGTTTAAATATCTGTAGGGATGAATTATAAACAGAGAACAAACCTAATAATAATAACAACAAGAAGAACATGCTGTTGTAAAGATTGTAGACAAAAAAATGAATAACATTTTTAAAAGATGATGAAAGTTGAAACTGTTACTGTGTTATCCTGGTCAAAAATGTGGATTTGCATCTCGGCATTCCTCTTGGTCCTCTCGTCCATCAATGTTGGGTATTGCCACTGCCTGCCTGGCACATGTAGATTTATTGGTAAGGTAAGTGTGAATTGTTTTTCCAAGTATAGCACAGGGTAAGATCCGGCCTGTAATTGTAGATAGAAAAAAAAGGGATATTGAGAAACAAAGTTGGAATAAATGCACAAGTTATGGTGTAGTGCAACAAGAACACTTCCAAGGTGGCATGTATGCATCATCTCTACTCTACTCTGTTTCCAGCATTGACCTACAACAGCAACAGGACAGAGCAGGCCCACAGTGACAGCACGCTTAGCACATCCTTCGTTTAGTGTACATTTTTTGAAAGAGTTGGACAAAGCACATATCCAGCAACATAGCATTTTACAATTTAAGTGACTAAATCAATGCACCGCAGTCATACCACCGCTACACTCGACTCCACTGCTTCACAGACATTTGGGTCTGCTGTGGTTGTTGTTGACTTGTTTACCTTTTATGCCACTCATGAAACGTCCTGACTTATTATTCCATCAATCATCTCCGATAGTTGTACTGAGTGACTGTGAAGATCGGCCTGCAGTAGAAGTACAATTTTGTGATTAAACAACAAGAGTAGAAATATTATTGACTTGAGTCACTCTTTAGTGTAATACTAGTACACTTTGACTTCACTTCCTGCACAAAAAACAACAAAAACACAAACACCAATCACTCAGAGTCGGTGTCCAATGCATGCCATTCATTTTCATTACCTGCTCCTTCTCATCTTACGTTAAGGGGCAGTCTCTCTCACCATCATCATCATGGTGCTGTTGTCCTACTCAGTGTGCAGTGTACAGATTGAGTCCCCTTCCTGTATTCAAAAGCAATGTATCAGGCTGCAGTAGAAGTACAAATGTCTTATTAAAAATAGTTGCATGAAGGGGAAAATTGCCATGAGTTACTTTTATTGGGTAGAATGATGATTATTACATATAGTACACAACGAAATAACTTCATGCACAACAAACAACAACAAAATCACTCAGTTTGCGTCCAATGCATGGCATCATTCATTACCTGTTCCATCTCATCTTCAGTTAATGGGCAGAAAGGAGGATAGCTATAGTAGTCATCATCATATTCCACTTCTTTTGGAGGGACTAGGAAAGATTTAATTTTTTCTTCTATTTTTATCATCCAATCATCATCTGTCTTGAGGGCAATGGATTTAGCGAGATTCAGGAGGATGGAGGAGGAGGATTCGGAGGACTGTACTGTGAAATGCAGACAGCTGAAACTCGTATATTGAAATAAAAAGAGTAGAAGATGGTGGTGATGGATTTGTTGTGAATCAAAGTTTGTAACCGGAAAGACAGACACACAAATAAAGGAAAATAATGGAGGAAAACAGTAAGTGCAAGGCTAATTGTGAGGGAGGTATAGCTCATCCTCAAACTCTGTGGTTTCAACCAGAAGTAGGTAATCATCATGTAACACACTACTTCTGTCACCTGAGCCGCTGTCCTCATCTTCCTCCCTTGATTCAGGTATTGTTTAATTCGGTGGTATGAAGTGCTGATTCATTTTGATCATTGTCAACCTCTCCACGTTTTTGGGCAAGAGACTCATCGTTCTCACTGTTACAATGGAACCAGCAGCACTGAAACCACTTTCAGAAGAGACACTTGTGACAGGGCAAGCCTGATAGCTTATCGCCAGCCTGCTGAGCAGTGGCCATTGGGCCCTTTTCCCATACCAATACCGCAAAGGGTTTTGATCAATGTACACCTCTGTTGGATCGTCCAGATAGGCTGGACCATCCGCTCAGTGTTCAGGGGTACTGAACTTTTTTCTGGCTTTTTTCTCTGTGCATCAGCACTGGTTTTACCAATGCCTAAATGTAAATACCAATCCTGTAACGATGCTACTGGCCTAAGGATCCAGTTATTGCTGTTGTCGATAGTGATGGTGAGTGTTCTGAGCCAAACGCACTGCCCTCAGCCTCCGAAGTTGCACTTGATGCCAGATGTCCTGCTGCAGTACTTGTTGAGGGTTGATCTAGCAGGCTTTTAATTAGCAGCCTTTCATTTTCCAACTTACTCGCTGCCTCAGCTATCCAAGTTTTGTAGCGGGCAACATCAATCGTGGAAAAAGGAATTAATGTCTTCAGTGCCAATTTTGGCTATGGATCCGGAAATGTGGCAGAAATGTAATATTCTTGTGACAAAATCTTATTTTGCACCCTTTTATTATCAGCTAAATGACGGGCTAAGCTCTCCACCAACTCATATGCTTCTTTTATTTCTTCTACACCTTTGTATGATTCAGACACCGCCTTCAGCTGATGCTCTAGCATTTGCAATAATGGGATAGCTAGGCCCATAGTACAGTCCTCCTTGCTGACTTCACGTGTGAAGACCTCAAAAGGACGAAGCATCTCAGTCAGGCATTTAACTAGGCACCATTGGTCCATCTGAAGGGTTATGCCTTTCACAGTAGCATCCCCTGTTCGCATGACATATTCATTGAGTGGCCTGTACTGCTCAAACAGATGGTCAAGCATGTAATAAGTTGAGTTCCAACGTGTTGCCACCTCCTGGATGAGTGCTTTGACTGGCATTCTATAGTCATGTTGAATGATCCTCAGCTGCTTCTGAGCTTTAAAAAAAAGGCTGAAATGAGTGCATATTCTTCGGCAGGTGGTCAGTAAGTTGCAGACTATGGCTTCCTTTTTCAGATAGTCTTGAACTATAATGTTTATGCAGTGCGCCAAACACGGAACCCTGAAATAGGAACCAAGTTCCATTGCCATAAGTACATTACTGCCATTATCTGTGAAAACAAAACCAATATTAAGCCCTCTTGGGCGCAGCCATTCAAAAACCTTGCTGCAAAACTCTTCCAAAATGTTTACAGCAGTATAAGATTTCTCCATGGCAAACATGGCTACAGTTGCATATTTCCGAGTATCTTTAAAAATCTCAGCTGTGTCAACAGCACCTACTTCAGATAGCTTATCTCAAACCCCCACAAAAGAGACCCAGTGTGCAGTGATGCACATGTAATCTGTGGCTTGGCAACTGGTCCACATGTCTGTTGTTAGGTGGATAATGTGAACAGCACTCTGCTGCAAAGCTTGTCTAACCAATTCCTGCACATCAGGATGTAGTGCCGGAACAGCAATTCTTGCGAAATAGGACCAGCTGGGAACCTTACTTTAGGGCAGATGGCTGACCCAAATTCAAGGAAATCCACCCCCTCCACAAATGAAAAAGGGAGAAGGTCCAACGCTAACATTTTAGCCAGCTTCGCATTGTACAACCATGCCATTGGGTGGTTGTGTTGGAACTGCCCCTCCAATCTAAGCATGGTCTCAATGGTAGGCTGGATTACTTTCCCTTTGTGGTGCTGTTGTTTTCATTAACCAACTTAAGATCAACGACGCAATTTGTTTCATTGCAGTACTCGTCCGCCTTAGTGTCTCAGCCTGACTCTGAGTATGGCTCTTACTGCGGTGCCACTGAGATGTTGCTGCGGAGGATGTGGGAGGTACCACTACAATACTGGGGACAGAGCTAGAAATGCCTCCCTCTTCTTCACCTTCCACTGCGATAATATCGTTCCCTCATTCTTCATGCCCAACATCAATGGGTTGAGTTTTTTTACTTTGTTGTAAGTGAAGTAGGTGATCCTTCCACACGATAGTGTGGTGTACTTGAGATGACTTGTTTGGCCTCCGGTACCATAGTTTGTACCAAGCTTACCCCGCCGAACACCTTGTTGACAAATTGAGCATATAGCAACGTTTTCCTCCTTAGTGGTAACTGAAAAGAAGTCCCAAACTGGGGAGGAGAACTTACTGACGCTGCTGGATGTGCCACTTTCAGTACCAGATGAACTGGAGGGTGTGCTTGGAATGTGACTCTGTGCAGCTACACTGTGTTTTCTACCACTACCTACTGAGATGGTTGAGCTGGATGTAGGTCCCTGCCGGGCCTTGAAAATATGGAAGCTGGAGGTCATGGTAGTGTAACCTGTGTTGGTGGTATCCATGCTATATCCCTCTCAGCAGCCTTTTTTGATAGGGTAATAATGTTGGTCTCCATCCCCTTTGGGGCAGGAGTGATGTGCGTGATGACTGGCTCGTCATCATCAACATCATCCCCCTCTTGTACATCTACCTCCATAACTCTAAGTCTTTCTGGAACATTCCTTTTCACTAGCCTTGTCTTGTGGCGTGCATCAGACTGAGCTGGTGGCTTCCAAGTGGCATCACAGTCATCAGAAGCGGGGCTTGAAGAAGAACATGATGGACTAAGCCTCCTTTTCCTTGCTGGTGGTCTGGAAGACAATAGATCTTCTGAGACAGTGGTTTGCTCCACTTTCTCCGCACGAAGCTCGATTTCCTGAAATGCCCCTACTTCAGGAGCAACAACTACCATTGTGGGCTGTTCTTGCGGCTGCTGCTGTTCTTGCGGCTGCTGCTATTCTTGTGGCTGCTGCTGCACACTTATCTGCTGAGTTACTGCCTGCGTTGATTGTGTACTACTTTGCGATAATGACATTTCTACATCGCTGCTCATTAGTAGACAGGCTACCTCTGCGACACTCGAGGGCTTGGGCTTTGGTTGGTGGGGTTGGACCGCTGGTGCAGAGGTGCTGCTCCCAGCTTGGTTCCCGGGCAACGCTGCTGCATGCGTAATTTCTTTGGTCACAAAAAACACATTGGCTGGCACACCAGTCGTGGTTAGTGACACTTCCTTTTTCTTTTCCTTCTTCTCACCGGCAACTTTTTTGGTACTGGAGGACCTGTTACCTTTCTCTACGGCCATCTTCTTCAGATGTCAGGCAGTACGCAGGGGCACAAGTTGCAGAGATGTCTATGGTCACATGTGGACGTGATGCGCAGCAGGACTTCTGTCTGGCAGTACAACGGGTGATGATGATGACACCTCCTCCTCTGTCTTTTTGTGCACCTAAAAGCAAATAAGCGAGGAGAAGAACATCAGTGAAATGTTGCATTTGTTGTGGTGGTTCAACAATTACTATGGTGCTAGTACAAACAAACAAACAAAAAACCAAATAAAAGATATAGTCTAGCCATTTCTGAGACTTTGTCAACAAGGGCTATGGTATACTACTGTGTACACACTACACTCTCAGGAAGGATTGAAAAGAGAATAAGAACAACAACCAAAATACAAATGTAATGTAAGTGGGGTGGACCCTGTTTGGCATTACATTTTTTGAGCATCACATCATTCAGGGAGCTGCTGCTGGCAAAGGGGATGAATGGATGGAAGCAGTAAGCCAATAGGAAAACCATGCAGGCATATATGGCAAAAGCAGCACACTAAATAACTCCCACCACAATAAAGGCCACCAGCCACATGGACACTCACAAATCACAAGCAACAAGAAGGAGGCCTGGGAAACACAATGAACTGACAAAAGGCTTATACAAGCCAGGCAAAGGATGCATGCTAAAGCACATTGCTTTGCCTTTTTAATGCAATAAAATGCATAAAGCGAAAATACACAGGCAAAAAAAAAAGGTCTGCAGGGTGCATGCACACCAACACACCAGACACACACAACAAAGGCATTTCTTTAAGATACCCAACAACAGAAATACCCCCAAAAACATGTTTCCCAATTCAATCCAATGCCATCCATGCCCTAAATCATGTTTAAATTCAACAGACCATACAGAAATACTTGTTTAATTCACCTGTGGCTACCTGCTCCAAGCCTACTGGATGACAGCATGCATGTTGGCAGACAAGGCCAAGCAGGAGGCCTGGGAAACACAATGAAGTGACAAAAGGCTTATAAAAGCCAGGGAAAGGATGCATGCTAAAGAACACTGCTTTGCCTTTTTAATGCAATAAAATGCAAAAACTAAAATACACTGGCCAAAAAAAAGGTCTGCAGGGTGCATGCACACCAACACACCAGAAACACACAACAAAGGCATTTCTTTAAGACACCCAACAACAGAAATACCCCCCAAAAACACATTTCCCAACTCAATCCAATGCCATCCATGCCCTAAATGATGCTTGAAATACATTCAAAACACATCAAAGGAACAGTTGCTTCATCATTAGCACCTCCACGTGAGGTAACTGTTCGCGCTCTACAAAACGCTGTATTATTATCATGCACCCACCCATGACTAGCTCTGGGCCTACTGACTACTACTATCCACAACAATTTTTAAAAAAGGAATGATAAGTACCAAAGTGTAATTGTAGTTGCAGAAACTGCAATGCCCCAATCAAACAGACATAACACCAACTTACTTGTAAAATATCAAATTCAACAGTCCTCAAATCCAATGATAATGATGCAGCAGACACAGAAAGCGATCCTTCCAGCTCAAAATCCAACGGCAGAATGAAAAGGAGATGGACAAAGCACTGGGAGGAGCCTGCTGGACAGGAACAGGAAGTTGAAGATTCTGTGGCACTTCCTCCCTCTCCACCATTTAAAAAAAGGACTCCTTGCTCAAAAAAGGACAGCCAAATGTCAATCTGAGAAGTTTTTTCATCCAAATCATCATTTACAGAAGGTTTTATGCAGCTAGAGATGATATTCTTCTCCAGATTGAAAATGATACATGTCCGAGTTCTCGAGCTTTACCACACTTCTGCCGGATGTCGATGTTGCGTCCAAAATGACGTGTTTGCATTCTCATGCTCTCTGTCGCGTTGGATATTGACTTGTTCGCGTCCTCAGGATCTTGCTCGCGGTGGAGAATGACGTGTTTGAGATTTTATACTCTTGCGGTATCTGATGATGAGATGAATGACGTGATCACGGTCGCGAACTCTCGCGAGATAGCGCGAACGGCTACCAACATCTCGTGGAGAACGCGAAAACGGAAAACGATTTAAAAGGGGGTGGTGATGGACACAGTATCTGAGTTAATCAGAACACTCCTACCCAGTCAACAGATCAGGGCTTGTCCATCACCACCCCCTTTTGAAATTATTTTGGCCACCATGAGTGTGGAAGGGTATGCTCAGACATGAGTCCCTTGCTCACTGCACCATCAGGATTCAAGCAAGCCGAGCCGAAGACGGCTGTAATGCCAGAAACCGGTCCCCGGAAGCTTGTTTCCTTTCCAGTGAAGAATTGGCTTGGTAGTTTGGTCTGCCCTGTTCCCATGATGCACTGGGCCAGGGACAGACTAATTTGCATATAGCCAGGTTCTGAACTGGGATGGTGCAGTGAGCTAAAAAACGGTGATGGATCAAGCCCTGATCTGTTGACTGGGTAGGAGTGTTCTGATTAACTCAGATACTGTGTCCATCACCACCCCCTTTTGAATCGTTTTGGCCACCACAAGTGTGGAAGGGTATGCTCAGATGTGAGTCCATTGCTCACTGAGAGGTGTGGCGCCGCGGCCAGGGCGACTGACGCTGGAATCTGGGGATCAGGGTTCGATCCCCGGCTCCGGCGGCAGGTTAGCCCAGCACCACGCGACTCTGGGCAATAGCTTGCTTAATCTTCCCGACGGCCCCCAGCGCCTAGAGACCCTAACGGGTGATTGTGCGCTATACAAATGTGGATTATTATTATTATTATTACTGCACCATCAGGATTCAAGCAAGCTGGGCCGAAGACGGATGTAATGCCAGAAACCGGTCCCCGGAAGCTTGTTTCCTTTCCAGTGAAGAATTGGCTTGGTAGTTTGGTCTGCCCTGTTCCCATGATGCACTGGGCCAGGGACAGACTAATTTGCATATAGCCAGGTTCTGAACTGGGATGGTGCAGTGAGCTAAAAAACGGTGATGGATCAAGCCCTGATCTGTTGACTGGGTAGGAGTGTTCTGATTAACTCAGATACTCTGTCCATCACCACCCCCTTTTGAAATTATTTTGGCCACCATGAGTGTGGAAGGGTATGCTCAGATATGAGTCCCTTGCTCACTGCACCATCAGGATTCAAGCAAGCCGAGCCGAAGACGGCTGTAATGCCAGAAACCGGTCCCCGGAAGCTTGTTTCCTTTCCAGTGAAGAATTGGCTTGGTAGTTTGGTCTGCCCTGTTCCCATGATGCACTGGGCCAGGGACATACTAATTTGCATATAGCCAGGTTCTGAACTGGGATGGTGCAGTGAGCTAAAAAACGGTGATGGATCAAGCCCTGATCTGTTGACTGGGTAGGAGTGTTCTGATTAACTCAGATACTCTGTCCATCACCACACCCTTTTGAAATTATGCTGAGAGCCCGGCACGCACTACCCAGGTGCGCGAGTGGGCCGGCAGGTTTTGCTTTCCCCACCCCTAGGTACTCTTTGTGTGTTGCGGGAGTAGGATTTGCAACTGTTGGGCCATTGTTGCAAAGGTTGTGTTCCCCGAGTCGCATAATGCCAGCAGATCAGCACGTCTTGCCAGGGGCCTAGTGGCACGGTCCTGGGAGGGGGTCCCAATCAGAGCACCAGATGGGGGGCCGCGGGCCTACTATGTAAGAGCCCCTGCCCCAGTCACTCGGATGAGGCTTGCTGCGGGGCCCTCCCCGGGTAATCTGCTGTGCTTCTGTATCGGGCGGGAGTCACGCAGGGTGCAGTACACCACATCTCGGTATCTGTTGGGAGTCACCGTGGGTGGGGCTATGCCCCCCCCATCCTCGCCCAGGCCTCCTTCTCTGGGGGCACCAGCGGCATTTTGGGGAGCGTTGGAACAAATATGAGGTTATTAAAGCATCCGGTTGCACGCCGTTCCGTCTTCAGCTTGCATACATGTGAGCCAAAGGGCGAAAACCGAGTGAATTCAATCTGTTTTATCCCGCAGTACGTGCACTTTGAAATACTCTGGTCTGTTCTTCTCTGCTCTTCTCTGCCTCATGATCGACCCCTAGGTGCAAATGATGTTGGGCCGTAGGAGCTTGCGCTGACAACTTTGGTGCTCAGTAGCGAGTTGGAGTCTCAGCGAGGGTTCAACATCATGCGGTTCGGGCCGAATCACAAGCGCCGGTCCTACTAATAAACAATTGCACATGTCCATGTGGGCGTTCTTGAAAGCCCATCAAGTCAGAAGTAGGGGTGGGTGAAATTTGCGTACTTACGGTACGCAAATCTTAGCGTAACGGCAAAAAATCTCCGCAAACACGCGGAATTGCTTGTTCGCAATGCTTTTTTCCTGTTTGCAATCGGTGTTTGCATGCTCGGGGGGAAATATCTTATGAACACACATTTTGAGAACGCGAACAAGCAACAAATTTCGTAAAGTCGCAGAACGCAGAATTTTGGGCAATTTCGCGTTCTCCGCGGAACGCGAAATTACCCAAATTCTGCAAATTCTTCGAGCGGAACGGAATTTGCAGCCTTGGCCTAGTCAGAAGTCTGTTCCTGTATCTCCTTAAAGCAGTCCCGGTTATTATAAGCTTGTCTATACTATTCAACAAGCCAAGTAATGGCTTTATTTGTATAGCCTTTGGTAATCAGTCCCCTGACCAAACTATGAGGTATAGAGGGCAGTTGTGACGGTCTCCTCGAATACTACGTTTGTGTAATCACTCGTGGCGCTGGGGGCATAGCTCGCTTTCCGGAGTTGCATTGTGCCTGCCTGCCTGTATGTGATTGTCACGTGGATGATGTCATCAGTGATGTCATCAGTGATGTCATTTGAGATGTCATCAGTGATGTCACTGACCATGTCATGAATTATGTAATATGTGACATCATCAGCAGTGGATTGCGGGTGCGCGAAATATAGTTAGTACAACTAACTATATAGGAGCAATTTCAATGTTTTTGTATGAGTGAAATGTCCAGCTAACTATAACACCCCTAAAACTTATAGTTTTTTGAGTGAATTTTAAAGGTTTTTTAAATGCTAATTCCTAACTATATAAGGCCTGAAACCTATGGTTTTTTCAGTGAATATATAAATATATATATATATCTTTCTCTGTATATATATATATATATATATATATTCACTGAAAAAACCATAGGTTTCACACCAGTTATAGTTAGGAATTAGCATTTAAAAAACCTATTAAATTCACTGAAAAAACCATAGGTTTCACACCTGTTATAGTTAGCTGGAAGTTTTACTCGCATAAAACCATTGAAATTCCCACGTTATAGTTAGTTGGACTCACTATAACTTGCGCGTGCAATGCACTGCTGATGACGTCACATATTACATCACTCATGACATGGTCAGTGACATCACTCATGACATCACTGATGACACCATCCAGTGAATGTGTGTCTTTCTGAAAAATAAATATGTGTTACATATGTATATGCAAAAGTTGATGGAAGAATAAATGTTTAAATATGTGTTTACATGGATGTTTTTTAAAAAAAAATTGATTGGTTAACTGGCTTATTAAGTGTATCTTAGGCAATACATATATTAGTGAGTAATGTTTAAATATTAAAATATATGTATTAGTGTTTCACTTTGTGTATAAGTGGTTGTATGTGTTTTAAAGACAGCATATGTGCAGGACTGTATGGGTGGATGAGTGTGTATGTGTGTGTGTTAGTGAGTGAATAACTGTCTCACTAGTGTCTTTATCAGTAACTACATATGTTTTAATCTAGTATATGTGAATATTGATGTATGTAAGTGAGTATATGTGAGAGTGAGGGATTGTAAGAGTTCCTGTTTAAATTAGTATGTGTTTCTATAAGTGATTGTTTAAGAGAGTAAGTATGAGTAAGTTTCCTTAGAAGTAAAGTGGTAGTGTGTGTATAGCTGTATATGCAAATAAATGGATGTTTAATAGTTTATTTGCATGAGTGAGTATAGGTGTATCACTACATTTGATGAGTGAGTATATGTATGAGTGACTATATAGAACTGTTGATGAATGAGTGGATGTGTATATAGATGGTGGAATTATTGAATTGGTTGTTGTAACTGGTATGGGTATCTCCATTTTTTTGAAAATGTTAGTTTCTATTTTTGAATATGTGTTTCAAGGGTTACATTACTGTGAAAGGAGGTCTGTCACTCTGTCACAAGGATGGTGTCATCAGTGATGTCATGAGTGATGTCACTGACCATGTCATGAGTGATGTAATATGTGACGTCACCAGCAGTGCATTGCACGCGCAAGTTATAGTGAGTCCAACTAACTATAACGCGGGAATTTCAATGGTTTTGTGCGAGTAAAACTTCCAGCTAACTATAACAGGTGTGAAACCTATGGTTTTTTCAGTGAATTTAATAGGTTTTTTAAATGCTGATTCCTAACTATAAGAAACAAAACAATTGCAAATGCCACTGTTCTTTCAAAATAACATTAATTGAATAAACATATGAACAAAACACTATGTTTTCAGTGAAATGAATTCTGTTTGTTTTAATCTTTTTCCTTTTTCGTTTAACACTTCTATTTTAAAGTAATCTCGCAATATATTGTACAAATATTAAAAACCTGGAGTGCACAACAAATATCATGTACAGTGATAACAAAATTTGTTAGATATTTACAGTGTAATACAACTTATTCACCATTCAGTCTCCACTCATACAACACTCAATCCACTACAGACAGACAAACTCACGACAAAACATAAATGATTCGAAAGGTTACTGGATTCACTCTCCGGTAACACAAGCCACTTGTTTTTTCAATCTATACAATTATTTCACATTAAAGGTTCAATTGAAATTTTTTTTGTTGGGGGCTATTAACAGGGTCTACGCGTTTCGAACTACCATTCTTGCGTAGTTCTCTTCAGGACCAATCTGTAATGACAAAAAACAACAATTCTATTGTGGGGGGGGAAAGGAAAAAATCACTCAACTGCCCTACCCCTGAAACTCAAGTGTCCTCACCTACCTTGTGCTCGACCAAACAAGCTGGAAGGGTAGTGGTCCCACTCTAAAAAACAACAGCAAAGCCCAAATCAGAGAGGCATTCACCACAAATAGCATTCCTAACTATAACTGGTGTGAAACCTATGGTTTTTTCAGTGAATTTCAATGGTTTTTTAATAGCAAATCTCTATAGGTATAAAAAGTAATATTTTTTATAACAATTTTTTTGCCCCGGAGCGCTCCCGGGGCGCGTACCAATGCGCTCACTGGTAAGCGCAGTGCTACGGCCGGGGCGCGTACTGGTGAGCATCCCGTTAGCGCTATTCCCACGAACGAAAACAACATTGTGACGTATCGCGTAGCCGTGTGATGCGTCATATGACGCACTGCGTAAGCGCACCCTGAAGCGCCCGGACGTATACGATCGCGCAATGTCCTGACGCGCCACCGGGCGCGCCCCGGGGCACGTAGCGGAAGCGCGTCCGGTCATGTGATCTGAAAATAACACTTTTCATTGGTGCACATCAGTTATGGTTTCCAAATGATGAAAGCCCGGATCATGTGACTTGAAAATAACACTTTTCATTGGTCCAGAACAGTTTTGTTTTCCAAATGATGAAAGCCCCCACCTTTTTTCCTTATTCTGACTTTGTCCTTTGACTGAGGAAGACCTGTTTGGAGATCTGTCTCTAATCTTTTGTACTTTAAAATGGCTACAGTAGCAGCAGCAGCTGGAGCATGTGCACCACCACCACCACCACCACGACCAAGAGGACCACCACAACATCACATTGGTGGTCAAGAAGAAGAAGAGGAGGAGGAGGACGAGGAGGGGAGAAGGACATTCCTCCCAGAAGACAATACCCCATATATGCCAAAGGAGCACATTGTATGGGAGTTTTTTTCCATTCCAGAGGGCAAGAAGAAAGTGAAGGCGCCAAAGGTAACTTGCCGAATCTGTGGCATGGAACTTTCAAGGGGGAACCCTAATAAGAAATATTCATTTGGTAATTACACCATGATTCGGCATATGCAGCGCAAGCATCCCAACAACTATGCTGCTGCAGAGGTGAGAGAACTGGCCAGTAACCCTCCCCAATCTTCACCCCGCACCTCCAAAAGAAAGCAACCCACTCCATCGGGACCAGACACAAGGGAGACGATGCCAATCATGCAACCACGGTTTGGTGAATTCAGGGTCACATGTATTTTTTGTGGTAAGACCATCAGCTACGGTGAGCAGAGCGTAAAGCTCATCGTCCTTGCTGGTGACAACCACAATTGCCCCAAAAAACCCTAATTTTTTCCTGATTTTCTTTTGCTCCAGTTGAGCCGTTTACAATTCCCTGTTTTTTGTTTCTCCCCATAAAAAATACAAAAAATATATAAAACTGTTCTGAAAAACCCCAAAAAGTAAAAAAAAATCAAAAAAGCAATAAAAAAATATAAAACAACAAAAATAATTAAACAAACAGTTCTTTTTAGAACTACCTCCAATTTATAAAAAAATGCTATATTTTTTAAAAACTCTGTCATTCTTTTTTCTTCAGGGTACGCGCACCGGGGCGCGCACCCAAAAAAAAAAAAAAAATGAAGGAGTGAGCATGAGGGAAGGGGAGAAAGAGAGTGATGTTAAGAGAACGAGAGCTAGAGGGAGCAACACTGATGGACTGTGTATTACATAGTAAGACAGAGAGAAGATATAATAGAGTGTAAGTGAGAAAAAAAATGATTAAGGGAGCGAAAGAAGGGAAGAGAGAGGAAGAAAACTAAAGCAAAGGTACTGGGAGAATGTGAGTGGGTGTTGAAAGTAAAGGGAAGGACAGTAAAGGATGGGGAATGAGGGGTAGTGACGGTACTGGAGTAAAGGAACAACGGTGATGGAGGGTTAGAAAAGAGCAGTGACTGTAAGTAAAGAAGGGGGTTAAGAAGGGTGGATAAAAGTGAATAAAGGTAAGACATGGGGAGTGACAGAGAAAAAAGAGAGAGAGAGTAAAGGAAGGAGTGACTGAAAGGTAGTGAGTGAAGCAGCAAAGAAAGGTAAGTGAGGGAGTGTGGGTGAGTTGTAGGGAGTGAGCATGACGAAAGAGTATTGACAGAATGAGGGGACAGAGACAGCGACGATAAGAGAGACAGAGTGAGGGAACGGAAATGAGGAACTGTGAGATCAGACGGACTGAGAGAAGGAGTGAGAGGAGTGAAGTAAATGATTAAGGGAAAGGGAATGAGTGAGGGAGCAAAGGAAGGGAACAGAGGGTAAGGGAAGTAAAGCAGGGGGACTGAAAGAAGTTGAATGTGGGAGGGGAGTTAGGGAAAGGGGAGTAAACATGGAGGATAAGAATAAGTGAGGGAAGCAGAGTAAAGAAACATGAGTGAGGTAGGGTGAGAAAATAGTAGTGAGGTTAAAGCAAAGGGTGATGACAAACTAAATTTTTTTGTCACACTTACCATATAATTAATGTAACTTTAATTACATTTTTTTACTACACTTTGTATCTGTGAAATAGAGAAGAAAAAATAAGTTATAATTAGTAAAATATGTATTTTAAAATAAAAGATACAAATGAAGAGGTTAAAAATCATAACAGTGTATTTAGAAATAAAGTAAGAGTGAAGGACACAGAAACGGAAATAAAGTAAGGTACAAGGACAAAAAAAGGGAAAAAGAAATAGAAGGAGAGCAAATTACTAAGAGTAAGGCATATAGATTCACTGACAGAGAGGAAGAGAAGAAGAGAGAAATGAACTGAAGGTAAGAAATATACTAAAAGAATATGAGTTAGCAAAACTAAATCAGGAAACAGGAGCAAGTAAAAAGCTAATGACTGAGAGGGAAAGGAGTCTAATTAAGGATGCATTTAGAAGAATGAGGAATTGAAGATAACTGAGAGTAAGTGAAGGAGAGTCATAGAGTGAAGGGATGAAGGGAGAGAGGATAATATAGAAGGATTGAGGGAAAAGGAGTGAGGAAGTTAGTAGACAGAGAGACTAACAGAAGGATTGAGTGAAGTGGAGTACAATGAGTGAGGAAAGTGAATGAGTAAGGGAGAAAAAAAAGGAAAGAGAGGAGAAGAGGACTAAAACAGTGGTACTGAGAGAAAGTGATTCAGTGATGAAAGTAAAGAGAAGGACACTGAAAGATAGGAAATGAGGGGTAGTAATGGAACCAGAGTAAAAGAAATGGGATTAAGAACGATGAGGGGGGAGCAGTGAAGTTGTTGTAAGAGAAATGATAGAAGGTAGATAAACACAAGTGAACATAACACAAGGAGAGTGAGGGACTGAGGACATAGAGGTAGTGAACGGAAAATAGAGAGAAGAGGTAAAAAAAAGGAGCAAAAAAAGATAAGCGAGGGAGAGTGGGTGAGTTATAGTGATAGAGTGCGACAATACTGCTGAGTGAGTAAAGAGGAATTACTAAAAGAGCAAAGGAGGAAAAGACGGAAAAGGGAAGTAAAGCAGAGAGACTGAAAGTTGAAAAGTGGTGCAAGGGAGGGAGGGGATGCAGACAGTTGAAATGAAAATGAGGGGTTGTGAAAGAAGTGCAGTAAACGAATGGGTGTGAAACAGAGTGAGAGAAAGACATTATAAGTGAGTAAAAAGAGCTGAAAGAGGATGCAAAAAGCAAAGTGAGTGTGAGACAATGGAAATAAAATTTAAATTACACAATACAAACTATAGAATAACTTGTACAACATGTCACATAGTTTATTTTTGCTGTTCTCAGAATATATTGAATTTCACTTAAAACAGTGAGTTCAAACTACTCATCATATGACAGCGGGGAAAAAAAACCATGGCGGGCTAGGCGGACATGGTTGACCTCGGCTCCCCGGCCCAAGCCCCTATTTCGCCTTTCTACAGCAGTGGTGACCTCCACAACGGGCGATTTTCCGCTCCTGCCAGCGACGTGACCGGCCCCGGCCCGGACCAGCGGAGAGGGAGCAGAGACGGCCGCTCCGATCCCAGAGCGGGAGACGGCCGCCATTGAGGCGGGCCCCGAGTGCAGAGCGGGGTGGTGAGAGCGGCGGATCGGCCTGTGGTCCGCAGACGAGGCGGTGGGTGCGAGGAGCTGCCAGCCCCGGCCGATAACCGGAGTAGAGAGAACCCCCTGGAGCGGTGAGGAGCAGCGGCTGCCCGATTCCCGGCCGGCGGGCTGATTCACCCAAGGCCCCGGCTCCGGGCCTGGGCGGCCGCGACGAGGCTTCACTGGCTGTGGCACCGGGGGTTCTGCAGGTGGCACGGCCACATTTGGCCCTCACTCCGCGGAGCTCGACCGGCCGCGGCCGCTGGTTGAGGCTGTGCAATCCTCCTGGGACGCTGGTGACAACAAGGAGCGGTGGCCGCCTGACACCCCACCGGCGGGCTATCTAAATCGAGGCCCCGGCTTTTGGGCCTAGGCAGACACAGCGGACCCCGGCAGTGGGGTGCAGCAGCGACGCTGGGCAGACCCGGAAGGGGCCCGCCAGGCGCAACACGGACCCCAGGAGAGGAGGGGGTCCCCCACACGGCGCCCGGTGCCTCCAAGACAACGAGGCCAGGACTACGCCGGGACAGAGGTGAGATTGCGCGCTCCTGGGGGAAACGCAAAACCGATATCCAGAACCGGCGCGGACTGCAGCAGTCCCGGGGGTGAGAGGCTGGAACCCCGCTGCTGGCGCTGGGACTGTACGTCGCACTAGGGGACAGGAGGTTTTGGCAGGGTGCCGCGCCATTACCCTTGGAGGCCGGCCTGGGGCCTATGCTGCTGGACACGAGCTAAGTGGGGCCCCTGCTACCCGGTGAGCATGACTTTGGGTGGCAAGCAGTAGCTCCAGACCTGGGGGCAACGGCTGCCTAGACCAGACCTACGAGGCGAATCGAGAGAGACAGTCCCCCCCCGGGCGTGGGCAATGAGGCCCGGCGCCTGCACACTTCCCTTGCTGCTGGGGGAGCCTTGGAGTGCAAAAGGGCCCGCATCGAAGTGAGGGCTGGGCCGCATATCTCGGGGGACCGGGAGATCGAGTCCCCGGCAGGAGGAGTGGGAGACATTCACTGGGGCCGGACCGGGCGTGGAGAGGTTGTTGGAGGCAGGCGACGGTGAACCCCGCGGACAGGACCCAGATCAGAGGTGACAGCCGGGGAGGTCTGAAGGCCGTAGTGGTGTCACCGGGGGGACCGAGTAGCTCGCAGGAGGGTGAGAGCAGGCCCACTCCTGGCCCGCAGGCGGCGCGGTTCCGCCCTAGGGGGCAAGATGGCCAGCACGAACCGCAGGACTAACCGCACCATCCCAGATATGCTCAACAAACCTACTACCAAGGGGGGGAAGACTCAGACGCCCCCCTCCACCCCGGCTGACACGGGGACGCCACGTCAGGAAGAGCACGAAGCTCCCATCACACGCACTTTTCTGGAAACGCTATTCAATACCCTCAGGGAAGACTTCCAGGCTCTCAAACAAGACATCGCCGGAGAACAACGGGAACTCCGCCGAGACCTGGATGGTCTAGGGGAAAGGGTGGCAGCGGTGGAAGAGACCGGTCACGCTCGCAGTGAAGAACTAGTGCACCTGCAGCAGGAAGTCCTCCGTCTTCAGGAGCAACAGGTCGGCCTGCAGGCGCACGCTGAAGACCTGGAGAACCGCTCTCGGAGAAATAATATACGGGTCAGGAATGTGCCACAAAGTGCCGAAGGGAACAGTGTCACTGGATACCTGCAGGACCTTTTCCGGGAGGTGCTAAGTGAGGTGGAGGACTTCCCCATACGCATAGACCGTGCTCACAGGGTGGGCCTGCCGCGACGGGCCCCGGCCCCACCACCAGATATCCTCGCTTATCTCCCTGACTTCCCGTTGAAGGAGCGGATCCTCCAGGAGGCTCGGCGGAAGCAACCTCTGCAATTTCGAGGCGTGAACGTGGCATTGTTTCAGGACCTGTCGGCTATCACGCTGCAGAAGAGGCACGAATTTAAGGTCGTGACAGCTTTCTTGCGCGAGAAAGAGGTCCTGTATTCCTGGGGCCATCCATTCCGGATCATTTTCAAATGGCAGGGGAAACTGCACCAACTCCGCTCTCTCAGGGACACCTGCGCCCTCTTGAACATCGACCTGTCAGACCTCTCAGACACGGAGGATGGATTGCCCCACGGTTCTCAGGACGGAGCGGCACAGCGCAACTAGAACGAATGGCAGAGGGTTGGCCGGCGGCGCAGGCGTGGAGCGCGCCTAAAGCCAGACCCCGAGACTATAGCCCAGGAGAAGGCGGCGGCGGTCCAGGAAGTGGTGCGAGATACCACTGTTGCCCCGTGAGCAATATTTTGGAGCTCGCTCACCTCACATTGCCTTAATGTGGGGAGGGACGGGGGGCCGGGGAGAAGCCGCCACTGTCACGTTTCCTACGAAGACTCTTCTACGGACCGGTGTTGCCCACCAGGACCGGGACTATGGTTTGTTCTTTTGGGTTTTGGGTTTGGGTTCTGTTGGGGGGGGTGAAGAGGAAGGTGGTTGGACACGGGCCGGATGGGGGTGGTGGGGCTCGCTAGTTGGGGTTAGGGTGGGTTTGTTCTTTGGAAGGAGGGGAGGGGGTAAGGGGGGGGAACCTTCTTGTCCGCAGACACTGAGAGCCTTCACTGACCTTTTATCTCTCAGGCCACTAGCACGCACTGCACACAAGCGCACCCACACGCCGCATCTGGAATGATGCCTCCACTGACTATTCTTTCCCTAAATGTCAGGGGACTTAATAGCCCCAATAAGCGCAGGGCGATCCTTTCCTTTCTAGAGCGCTCACAGGCCGACATCTGCCTCCTACAGGAGACACACTTGCTGTCCAAGGACCATCACAGGCTTCGGTCCCGCGCCTTCCCTGAGCAGCTCTTCTCCTCCGCGTCCAAGAAAGTGGCTGGGGTGGCCATACTGGTAGCGCGATCTTTTAAGGGGCGAGTGTTGCAGAAGGAGGCAGAAGTGAAAGGCAGGCTACTAATTTACCGCTTCCTTGTGGCAGGGCAGACACTACTCATAGGCTCCATGTACGCCCCCAATGAAGGTCAGGAAAGATACTTGCACTCTACGCTTGAAGCGGCCACAGCCAACACGCACCAACACCTATTACTGGGAGGGGACCTAAACCTAGTGTTCCACAATGTCACCGATCGCTCCAACCAAAGGGTGGGCCAGGTGGGGGCATTATCGACAGAGGGCCACGCACATCTTGCAGACCTGGGTCTTATTGATCTGTGGAGACACTTTCATCCACACGACACAGCCTACACACACTACTCGGCAGCCCATAAGTCTTATGCGCGACTGGATTACCTGCTTTGCTCCGCCCAATTGGCAACGCGCGCGCAAGAAGTGGAGATCCATCCGGCCTCGCTTTCGGATCACTCCCCGATCTCGGCATCCTTTCTAGTACCCGATACACCCAGCCCGCAACGCCAGTGGCGCCTGCGCGACGGCTTGCTGCAGAACCCCTCCTCAGTGGAGAAGATCAAGGCAGCCATCAGCCAATTCCTCACACATAATGCTAACGGAGACACCTCCAAAGCTACCCAATGGGCAACACTAAAAGCGGTCCTCCGAGGCGAGTTTATTTCCCTGGCGGTAGCCAACAATAGGGAGCGCACGCAGAAAAGGGCCGACCTCACACAGCGCGTAAAGGAACTCGAGCAACTGCATCAACGCACCGGGGCGGCCAGGGCGTGGCGCCAGCTCTGCACGGAGCGGAAGTTCTCCCATCGCTGACCGAAGCGCAGTCTCAGTTCCTCGACAGGCCCATTGGTCTGGAAGAGGTCATTTCCGCGATTTCCCGCCTCAAGCTGGGGAAATCCCCGGGACCAGACGGATTCTCGGCGGCCTTTTATAAGACATTCTGCCAGCAAGTGGCCCCCCTACTGCGGGACCTCTTCAGTACCTTTGATCAGGTCAGGACTATCACCGCGGACCTTCTGGAGGCGGCGATATCGGTGATACCCAAGGCCGGTAGGGACCCCACTCAGTGCGGATCCTACAGACCAATATCTCTATTGAACGTGGACCTCAAGCTATATACGGGTATCATCGCGAGCCGGTTAGCACCGTACATGCAACAACTAGTCGAACCCGACCAGGCCGGCTTCATACCCCAGCGGCAAACGAGTGACAACACCGGGCGCGTCCTCCATCTTATTGAGGCCGGCTCGCGCACGAGGCCGGGATGTATGCTTCTCGCTATTGATGCCGAGAAGGCATTCGATCGGGTGCACTGGCCCTACCTTGACCAGGCGCTCCTGAGATTCGGTCTTGAGGAGACTACCCGAAATCGGATATTTAATTGCTATAGACAGCCCACCGCGACGGTACGGGTTAATGGCCACACCTCACCGCGTTTCCCGATAGGAAGGGGGACCAGGCAGGGTTGCCCACTCTCCCCTCTCCTGTTTGCGCTCTACATGGAGCCACTGCCGCAGAGGGTCAGGCATCACCAACGCATTAAGGGCATCCCCTTTGGGGGAGACACGCACAGGATCAGCCTGTATTCAGACGACATCCTGCTCTCCCTGATGGACCCTATGCAATCTCTGCGGGCACTCCTGGTCGAACTGCACTCCTTTGCACAGGCCTCGGGCTTTAAAATTAACGTGGGGAAGTCGGTGGCCCTGAATGTGTCCTTGCCCCCCGACGTGTTAGCGGATGCCAAAGCTGAGTTTGATCTGCAGTGGTCCGGTTCCACGGTTCCCTATCTGGGGGTCCTCCTAGCTCCGACGGTGCGGGGTACGGCAGAAGCCAACTACGCCAAATTAAGCGCGCAAATTAGTGAGACGCTTCGGAAGTGGAATCGCCTCACACTTTCCTGGCTCGGACGTGTCGCAGTGGTCAAGATGACCCTTCTACCGCAAATTCTGTACATCTTTCAGACCCTGCCTCTATGCCCACTGACGGGATGGCTCCAGAAGACACAAGCGGACTTGGCGCGCTTTGTCTGGAATGGACGCCGCCCCCGCTTCAAGCTGCGGATAGCGACTCTTCCCCCTGCACATGGAGGCGTGGGTATGCCGGACCTCACCCTGTACTTTCAGGCGGCACAGCTGCGTACTTTAGTTGAATGGTACCAACTTGAGTCTAGTAAACACTGGCTTTTTCAGGACCAAGCGGTCGCTGGTCGACCTCTCCAGGGTGTACCCTTTCTGCTGCGGCGCCACAGGCCCCCTAACCTCTATGCATCCTATATCACGAGCACGGTGATGAAAGTCTGGGATCAAGTGGCTGTCCGGAGAGAACTCACTTCGTTTCCCTCCCCGTTGACGCCCATATTCGGGAATCCCGACTTTACTCCGGGCCTAGACCCGCAGCTTTTTAAGGCATGGAGGTCCACTCCCTGTAGAGGGGTAGGGCACATGTTCAATCTGGAAGGCATCCTATCCTTTCAGAAAATGAGAGAGGACTATGGGATACAGGAGGCAGACAGACTCCCATACTTACAGGTCCGGCATTGGGTCCTTCAACCCTCCGTTCGACCAGGGGCGCAGCGTTTCCTCACGCCTTATGAGAAATGGATCCTCACGCGCACGTCCGAGAAGAAACTACTCTCCGATCTGTACCAACACCTACTACTCCCTCACATATACACCTACCACCCGGGGAAAGCGAGGTGGGAGGAAGACCTGGGGAGGCAGCTCAAGTGGAAGGAGTGAGAAGGGATTTACCATAGAGCCAGACACTCGGCCTACCACACCGGCCTCACGGAAACCCTGACTAAAGTAGCCATGTACTGGTACCATACCCCAGCGCGTATCCATCGTTGGGATCCCAAGGCAAGTGATCGATGTTGGAGGGGATGTGGAGAACGAGGTACACTCGAACACCTGCTGTGGAGCTGTGAGAGGCTGCGACAATATTGGGACACCATCCTAGACCTCGTAGATGCGCACTTAGACACCCAGCTCCCTAGGTTCCCTGCCTATGTACTTCTTGGCTTGCTGAATGCGCTAATGTATCCCTTGAAATCCATGAGAGGGAGGTTGATTGCCATAGCTCTGGGAGCCGCGGTACAGACATTGTGGCACGCTGGAGAGACCCACAACCCCCCGTACACCTGGGCTGGCTACATAGACTTTGGACAGTGTTGGGGATGGAGAAGCTGTCCCTAACGGCGGCGGGGCGGAGCGAGGAGTTTGCAGACATCTGGCGGCCGTTCTTGACTTTGTTCACCAGAGAATTTCGGGAGCTGAGCTGCCCCCGATACCTGCGACTGTTGCACCTCGCAGACACTTCGCTCCCTGAGCCTAGGACCAAGACCCGCAGGCGTAAAGCGCAGTGTGGAATGGTTCAGGAACCGTCCTTTTCGGACGGCTAGGCTAGATGGGGTTTGACGTGGATTACTTAGCAGACGAGAAGGGGGGCGGGGGCTGGGGGAAGGGGAAGGTCGTTTGGGGTTGTTTGGGATTTGGTTTTGTTGCATAGATCATTTCAGCTTCCGACATGCTACACTGCTTTTCGACGCGGCCGGCCCGTCTGGGTTGTAGGCGGCTTGCTGTGTTTAAACAGCTCTGACTGTTACCTATGCCCACTATGATCTCACTTAAGCATTGTAATTGTGTGGCCGGTGCCTCCACGAGCACGGGTCGGTATACCTTTTTTGCTCTGAATAAACAGATTTAATACTAAACTTAAAAATCACTAAGGATGGGCGGATTTTGCGGATCCACGATCTGCGGATTTGCGGATCGTGGATCCGCAAAATCGGCGGATTTTGCGGATTTGCGGATCCGCGGATTTGGGGCAGGGCTTCCATGCGAGTGCACATGCCTCTTGTGTGTTTAAAAGGTCTGAGACCGAATAGAGCAGTAAATGAAGAGACAGAAGCTCCTGGTCACAGGAACAGCAAAGGGATTGCGCTCGTGAAATTCAAGGATGCAAAGGCCTCTGTCCAGCATCACAGCTGATTTTCGACGTTAGATTTGGGAAGAAGGCACACCTGCCCAGCCTCGATGACGAGTCACTGAATTTGAGCTTCAACTAGTTCCATCGACCATGTGTGTGTTACTATGCAATCGCCCCGAAGGGCGCAGGGGTCCCTTGGGTGAGCTGTCCATCATAGTGGGTCAATGGCGGGAAGGTGGTGCACACCGCGAGTGTGTGGGCGGGGCTTCCATGCAAGTGCACATGCCTCTTGTGTGTGTAAAAAGGTCTGAGACCAATCAGAGCAGCGGATTAAGAGACAGAAGCTCCTGGTCACAGGAACAGCAAAGGGATTGCGCACGTGAAAGTCAAGGATGCAACGGCCTCTATCCAGCATCACAGCTGATTTTCGACAGTAGATTTGGGAAGAAGGCACACCTGCCCAGCCTCGATGACGAGTCACTGAATTTGAGCTTCAACTAGTTCCAGCGACCATGTGTGTGTTACTATGCAATCCCCCCGAAGGGCGCAGGGGTCCCTTGGGTGAGCTGTCCATCATAGTGGGTCAATGGCGGGAAGACGGTGCACACCGCGAGTGTGTGGGCGGAGCTTCCATGCGAGTGCACATGCCTCTTGTGTGTGTAAAAGGTCTGAGACCGATCAGAGCAGCAGATGAAGAGACAGAAGCTCCTGGTCACAGGAACAGCAAAGGGATTGCACTCGTGAAAGTCAAGGATGCAAAGGCCTCTATCCAGCATCACAGCTGATTTTCGACAGTAGATTTGGGAAAAGAAAGCACACCAGCCTGGCCTGTTGTAACTATTTTACGATGGCGCCGGCAAGCTGCCAGCGTGATCCTAAAATAGTTACTAAATTAGCTTCAACAGGAAGCTCTAATAGATAAAATCGAGCAAATGCTTTATTTTATCTATTAGAGCTTCCTGTTGAAGCTAACTTAGTAACTATTTTAGGATAAAATAGTTACAACAGGCCAGGCTTCAACTTTTGCCCCCGGATCCGCCGCTCGCGGATTTGCGAATTCTCGGTAAATTTGCGGGAATTCGCGGATCGCGAATTTACCGAAAATTCGCAAAATCCGCGAGCGGAACGGATTTTGCGCTCATACCTAAAAATCACAAATGTACACTAATCTTTCATTCACTTACTTTTCCTTTAGGCCAAATAGTACATCATGAAGGTCCTTTTTGTTGGAAAGTACTCTGCAGTTCTCTAAAAATTCCATTTCATCGACTTTCTAGAAGAAAAGCTCGAAGAACATCTGAAATATGTTTTAATGTTTTCATATACTCCTTTTTTTTCAGTCATGACTCTTTGCTCATTCCTTCACTTTTCCTTAAGGCCAAATAGTGTCAGATGTATTAGTATATTTTCAAATTACTTAAAACAAATTCTAAAATTACCGTTTCCCCGACGTTCTGAAAGAAAGACTCAAACAACATTTTCACAATATTTAAATATTCATAATTCCATCTCTGGCTCTCTCATGTTGAACATTTCCTATAATACTGATATCACTTAATATGCGATCCACATACCGTACCTTTATGAGAACTATAATTTTTATATAATCTTCATCACTTATACTCACAATATAATTTTAAACAGCAGACTAACTTTTATTAACTGCTCCCATCTTCACAGGGCAATTACCTTTACTTAAATTTTGGTTCTAAAAACACTAGGTATGAATTTTTTAAGTCAAAAGGCAAACGTTGTTTGAAAGTCAAATGAGTGTCATTACAGTGGGTCCAACCTTTACGACATTTTAAATAGCATGTGTAATGCCCTGATGTTGTTGAAGGACCGTCATGATAAATAATAGCTACAGTTGCAAAAGTTCTTCCTGAAATTGATAACTGAGAAGCCACAACATTTTTAATAGAAGTTGACAATTTACTTCCATCAGGTCTACATCGTTGGAACATTAAAATGACATATTTACCATACGTTTGTAAAAATAATGTGGACAGCATTGCAGACTTACATTGGGTACACACCATTTTGTGATCAGCTGCTTTAACTAGATTATTAAAAGACACTGATTTGCAGTCTGGTAAAGTCAAATATATAAATCTTTCAGTGTCTATTGTAGTATTACTTGATAAACTACAGTTGTTGCAGTCATGCTGCCATTGATAAGAAAGGCTAAAAAGATTTTTTATATCTACACCTTCATCTTCCAATACATCAAACATATACATTAAAAATTCCTGACAATCCTGCTGAATATTCTGTGAAAATTGATTTTGACCAGAACATATGTCTAGAAGATTTCGAATTTCTGAAACACTTTCTATTTTTGCTCTATCACTGCTACATTTCTCAAACACAGAATTCAATAAACAGCAGAATGTTTGAATCCGATTTTCAACAATCTGTTCTTGTACATTTTGAAGAAAAAAAAACCAACATTAACCATTACATTAGCATAGCAGTTGACACCAGAACTGTTTTCAAACTGAAATCCAACAACATCTTCAACAGAATCCTTTTTCCTTCTGCTTACAATTACAGTTTCATCTACTTTTTGTCTTGTTGCTACTACCTCACTGCAATTATTCTCATTTCTTCTTTTTTGGCCTACAACACGTTTTTAAAACAGAGGATATTGAGGCAAATGTGGAGCATACTCTCTTCTTAACCTATTGTATTCTTTAACACAATCTAGATCTGCACAAATTTTTGTTTCATCACACTCAATCAAGTACAATCCTGATAAAGTTCTGACTCGTGATAATGCCACATATGCCATACCCTCTTTAAACACAGAACTTCCAATGTTCACCAAAGCACTATCTACACTTAAACCTTGAGATTTATGGATTGTCACCGCATATGCCAAACAAACAGGAAACTGTTTTCTGCGAACATATAAGTCTTTCACAAGCAAAAATCTAGCTGAACAACGACAAATTTGTTCTATTTCGTCAATGCCATCAAATTTAATTTTTAAAATTTCAATTTCATCTCTATTTTTGTAATTCACAAAATCAACAACATGACCCATTGCTCCATTTACCAGACCTCTTTCAACATTTAAATTCCTTCTCAAAATGATACGACAATTTAAACAAAACACACATTCAGAGTCTTTTCAAAGCCAGCAGTTTTAGATATAGTCTTCTCTAATGAATACAATTTTGATTTCAAATTTTCGACAAAATAATTGTGGCTGCCATATGCTCTATTTTATCTATAGCTTCCAGTTTCACTATCTCTTCATTTTCTAACTTTAACATTTTGTTGTTGAACATGGAACATTCTTTCAGAGTTGGCATCAAACATATCCCAGATTTCTTCTCGTTAATTTTCTTAAAAATATTCTCTGGAAGAATGTTTTCATTTGGGTACAAATTTGAAATTAATCGTCCATGTAAAGCTTCTTTCCCATGCTGACTTACTTTTCCGATTCTTACATCTTGTAGAATATTTTTATAATCTTTATCCTTTGCCTGCCGCATATTTTGGAGTAGTTCTGCATATTTGAAATTTAACCATATATTAACGTTTCCAATGCTTCCTAGGCACTTCCTGGTATCGTCATGCCTGACCATTTTAAACACTGGTTGTCCTTTCACTGGAGTCAACTGCAGTAGATCTCCAAAAACAATATTGTGTTTCCCTCCAAATAACACATCATACTCTGTTCTAAGAATTTCTTGCATTCTCAAATGCACAAAAGCAAGCATTAGATTTGAGACCATGCTTACTTCATCAATGATAAGAAGTTTCATTTTCTTTAGGACTCTCGAAACTTCGGAACACGCATCTCCAGATAGCTTGTGGTATTGCAATTTGTTATCATGCTCCACTGCCAGCATCAGTAAACGATGTAAAGTAATTCCTTTAATATTATGTGCTGCCAGCCCAGTTGGAGCGGTAACAACACAAGATAGCGGTGATTCAGTCCTTTTCTGCAGATAAGTTGCAATTGCTTTAATCAGAAAACTTTTTCCAGTTCCCGCTTCTCCACTCACGTACAGTTGGACAGGCTTAAATGATGTACATGAGCACTCTTTTTTCTCAGGACTGAATCCATGTTCAATCTGTTCTGTGACTTCGTCATATATCTGCTTCTGCTCAAGGTTTAGTTGTTTCACCAAATCTTCTAAGTTAACTACATCATCTTGAGCTTGTTCCCTAGCTCTTTCCACCTCATCCATGGCAGTGGCAGCTTCATTTTGGATAATTGGTCCTCCTAGTGGATCCTGACTCAATGAAGTAGAACTCTGACTGTCTTGAGAACTGTCTCTAGCAATCTCTACAGCAATTGTGGCTTCTTGCTCTATCTCTTCGTTCAACATTTGCAGATAATTTGGAAAAACAGGACATTCTATGGTATCCTTGGTTGCATTAAAAGAATCTTTGTAACAGAGAAAATCTCCAAGTAGTTCCTCTTCTGTACGCCATGGCTTAAAGAGTTGCAAAAGAGCTAAATAGTTAAATTCCCTTTTCTCTGGATTTTCGCAACTCAATTTTCGATGATTAATCAAATGGCCTTTTCTCTGCTTCACTAGACATCCTTCACACCCAATGACAGCATATATTCCATTATTGATATCTTCTCTGATGTTCCTCTTATAAATATATCTTTGCAGAACTTCATAGAGACAAGTGTTCTCAAGGTAAGGACTTCTATTTGGATAGTATGTAACCAACATGTTTGTCTTCAAAATATCTGGACTTTCTGGTTCTTTATCCGCCAAATACTCTATTTCTTGTACAGATTTCAAAACTCGGTTTCGTGTTGCAGCAAGACCTAGACTCACCCAAATGATGGGTCTAGATTTGGCATATAGACTTGCTGATGACAATCGATCAGAACATTCATATGCTCCAATTTCTCAATGTGACAACATCTTCAGACTGCAACTGTATAATTTCTTGCTTAGACTCTTTTCATGTGAAATATCCTCCCACATATCCTTCAGTTCTGTCTTTTCTTTTTTTGTGATGTAAGACGTCACATATCGAGCCACAGCAATAGAGTTGTCAGCAACGAACTGAATATCCATGTTAGCTTTCCACATGGACAAAATCACTGGGTTGTAGTCGTTGATGTACTTGGACTCTTCGTTTCTTTTTAAATTGTATGTATTTTTGGGTGATTTCCTCGTCACAGTATGTCGCAGAG
The DNA here is from genome assembly GCF_964261635.1 of Lissotriton helveticus. Taxonomy (NCBI): domain Eukaryota; kingdom Metazoa; phylum Chordata; class Amphibia; order Caudata; family Salamandridae; genus Lissotriton; species Lissotriton helveticus. Next base: position 568,589,945 of record NC_136071.1, on the reverse strand, counting down.
AAGAAATCAAATTATTTACTCTTCCTTTATCACTGGTTGTGGAAACCCGAAACGACATTTTGTGTAGAACTTGTCCTTGTTTCAGAATTTTCGACGACAGTACTTTCCACAACGATGTGATTGAAAGCGTAAAACTTGTTGCCTTAAACTATTTTCTTCGGTAGTTTTCGGAACAGCACATGTTGAATACTCTTCAATGAAGCTCATCACTGTCTCATCCGAATCTGTTCCAAATTTGGGTGCATCTTTAATCCACAACAAAATATGTATATGAGGAGCACCTCTCGCTTGATACTCCTTTCTCCAAAAGAAATCCAAAACCTCTCCAAGGGGAGGATTTTTTTTGTTGGTAATAAAAGACATCATAGCTTCAAATCTATGATTGAAATATCTGCATACATTCACTGGATCCAAAGAACACAGTTCTCCAGCAGTTTTGAATTCTATATTTTGTATATTTACATTTGCCTCTCGTAGAAATTGAAGTAAGTCGTCCCATGCATACTCAGCTCAGCTAAGAGTGAGGAACCATGTAGGAGTACCTAAGTTTCTTAGCATACATTTCAATTCCCCATGACGACGGTACCAATACTAATTTGTACCACGCTGACATGCCATGAAATTGATTAGATGAGATTCCAAAATATTATCTTGCAGATTGACTTTCCCCATAAAGTCCCTCGCCGAAACATTTTGTAGATGTGCTCCACTTTTCAGTATATGGTTTAGTGCATAAGAAAGCCCAGACAAGTCACTTTCATACAGTAGATGAAACAAATATGGAATGCATTGACGAAACCTTGGATCTTCAACATATATTCTTAAAGTCCGGTATTCAGATGCAGGAATTTGAAGAGGTCGATCGTCATATCGTCCACCTTGACCTGTTGGAAATAACTGTGGAAAACAACGAGCTTCCAAACTTTCTTCCCATACACTAGTGGGAATTCCTTTTGCTGCTTTCATTTGAAACAAGTCAATTGCATTCCCCATCACTTCTTTGGAATGCAAAGGACAAACAGTATAATGTTCATATATTTCTTCACTTCTAGACACATCAACTTTTTCAATTTGGCCAGCTGAACAATCACTGTCTTCATCTGCAGCTGTTTCCTCTGCTCCAACACATACATGTTTGTAGTACTCATTGTTTTTGACCAAATACAACGTTGCCTTTTTGACTTTCCTAACATCCACTAAATCTTGCCAGGTTTTCTTACTCTTTGTCGGAACCCCATTAACTAGAATAACCAGAGGTTCCTCTTCCACTTTCTCTACACCAATTGTATCAATATTTTTCTTGAAATCTAGAGGCAAATAAACAACTCTTCCCTTTAATCCTCTCTGTAAATCTGAAGGAGGCAATTTCCCTATCTTAGGCTCCATGCGAACAATTGCCTGAAAAGGATGGACACATTGAATCAAAATAGACTCATATGTATTTAAATCCATCAATTTAGGAGGAATGTCTACCAACTCCAGATTATTATGAACAGCTCTAGCAGGCATTCTGTTTTGATTTAATTTATCATAACAATATTTACAAATACGCTGATCAGAACTCAAATCAAAAGAATTCTCCACCCACAAATAAGTTGCAAAATCCTTCCACTCATAATTATTTATCTTTTCATTTTTTACGTATAAATCAACTAATCTAGTTTGATGCTTATAATGAGTTCGTCGACAACACACACAAGTAAAATTTGGCCTTTCACTTGATTTCACCTTAAACCTGGTAATTTCCTGGTCAAACCTTTCTGTACTTGAAATCTGTACATTGTCTTCCACATTACCTTGAATTTCTGTGTCAATTTCTACACTGTCCTCTTTTTCACCAAAATAACGAATCTCAATTTCTTCACAAATCTTCTTCACATCTAATTCAGTTCCATGCAAAAGAGCACTGTTTAATTGTTTAAGCTTAAGTGCTGGACTTTTTGCATAATACAACCTTCTCACTAATTTCCTCATTTTGTTATGATGCACTGCTAACATCCTAAAATGATGAAAAACACTCTGACAGACTTTTCTAGAAAGACAAGCCAGTGAATGCCCTTGCAAACCTGTGTTTTCTCTCACTCTGCAAGGATCTAAGTCTTGCAACATCTTCATTTTCTGTTTTAGACTTTTCTTAGTATATGTACGTAAGAAATTACAAAACAAATCGATTGATTCCTGTCGCACACTACAAATACTACTACAGTTCCAAGTGTACACTGGACCCTTAGTACGACTCCCTAAAACTTCATCAGTTAACACCTCTTCTCGTTCTCTCCGCACAAGTTTCTCTTTTTCAATCGGACAACCGTCTTTCACCTCATATGCTCGACCACTGGTGTCAACTGCATGCACTAAATCATTCTCCTGGAAGTAACTCTCCTCATTAAAAAATGGCTCACAACTTGAACTGTGCATCCATTCTATTGAAAAAACTTTACAAAAATTAGTCCGATTAATTACTCTTTTCCATCTACTGTTTGATTTGAAAACATCAATTGTCTTGTTAAGTGTCCTAATTCTATTGATTATTAAAATAAATAATTTTTTCTTAACTTCAAAAGCCTGATCAACAATCTTCTCTACACTTTTCTTTTTCTTATGAAAAGCAGCTCTCTGTTTACCTTTCCTAATGTTTTTTAACAAATTTAAAACCACCCTATTGCGAAACATTCGTTTACGAATGTCTCTAAACTGATTCTGCCTTCTATTCCTATACATATTATTCTCTCCTGCTCCAGTAGTAACATTTTTTGAGGGCCTCTCCTTCCTTTTCAAACTTACTCTCTCCTTCTCTTTATCCACATTTTCACCAACATTTTTTTTTATCTACATATGTTCCGTAAGAAAGACTTAGTTGTCTTACCAGGAGTTTTTTTCCTGTTTTTAAAGTATTTGTTGTAGAGGAGTGCTGTAATTCCGTTGCTGTTTTTGATTTTTTCCGCTTGGCATGTTTCCTTCTCCTCTGCCTTGAGGGCATATTTCCTTACTATTGAAATCTTGATTTCAATCTGTGGTAAAGAAAAAAATAACAACACATTATAGACCACTATTACCAAACAACAAAGCAATGACAATAAGCAAACGGTCTATTCAGGGTTACAGATGAGGTGAGGATTGTCCAGGGGTGCAGAGGAGGTGAGGCCTGTATTGAAGAGTGTAGTGGAAGAGAGGTCTGTCCAGGAGTACAAAGAAGGTGAGGCCTGTGTCTAAGAGTGCAGTGGGGGATAGGCTTCATGAAGTCTAGTCCACTGCACTCTTAGACACAGGCTTCACCACATATGCTCCCCAGGAAAGGCCTCTCTCCCACTACAGTCTTGAACACAGGCCTCACCTCCTCTGTACCTCTGGACATGCCTCACCTCATCTGCACAATCTACTTCCTAATCTGACATAACACAGGTGACATCATTGTGAAAGGTTGAAATATATTTATTTAATCATGCAGACACTATTTATTCCTTCTCAAAAATCTAAAAGTCATTGATTTGCCCCAAAATCGTTTTTTAAATAACATTTTAGACACAGAGCGCAGGTCCTATGTACAAGCATTCAGTGTCCATGAGTACAGTGGAGAGGTCTGACCTTCTCTGACCCTTGGACAAGCCTTACCTCATCTGTGTCCTCTGGACAGGCCTCAGTGTATTGAGTATAATTGATGGTAACTGGGTGCAGATGAGGTGACGCATGTCCAGGGGTGTAAATAAGCTGAGGCCTGTCTAAGGATGCAGATTAGTTGAAGTCTATTCAGGGTTGCAGATGAGGTGAGAATTGTCCAGGGGTGCAGAGGAGGTGAGGTCTGTATTGAAGAGTGTAGTGGACGAGAGGTCTGTCCAGGGGGTACAAAGAAGGTGAGGCCTGTGTCTAAGAGTGCAGTGGAAGATAGGCTTCATGAAGTCTAGTCCACTGCACTCTTAGACACAGGCCTCACCACCTATGCTCCCAAGGAAAGGCCTCTCTCCCACTACAGTCTTGAACACAGGCCTCACCTCCTCTGTCCCTCTGGACATGCCTCACCTCATCTGCACAATCTACTTCCTAATCCGAGGTAACACAGGTGACATTATTGTGAAAGGTTGAAATATATTTATTTAATCATGCAGACACTATTTATTCCTTCTCAAAAATCTAAAAATCATTGATTTGCACCAAAATCGTTTTTTAAATAACATTTTAGACACAGAGCGCAGGTCCTATGAACAAGCATTTAGTCTCGATGAGTACAGAGGAGAGGACTGACCTCCTCTGACCCTTGGATAAGCCTTACCTCATCTGTGTCCTGTGGACAGGCCTCAATGTATTGGGTATAAATGATGGTAACTGGGTGCAGATGAGGTCACGCATGTCCAGGAGTGTAAATAAGCTGAGGCCTGTCTAAGGATACAGATCAGTTGAGGTCTATTCAGGGTTGCAGATGAGGTAAGGATTGTCCAGGGGTACAGAGGAGGTGAGGCCTGTGTCTAAGAGTGCAGTGGGGGATAGGCTTCATGAAGTCTAGTCCACTGCACTCTTAGACACAGGCCTCACCACCTATGCTCTCCAGGAAAGGCATCTCTCCCACTACAGTCTTGAACAAAGGCCTTACCTCCTCTGTACCTCTGGACATGCCTCACCTCATCTGCGCAATCTACTTCCTAATCTGAGATAACACAGGTGACATCATTGTGAAAGGTTCAAATATATTTATTTAATCATGCAGACATTATTTATTCCTTCTCAAAAATCTAAAAGCCATTGATTTTCCTCAAAATCGTTTTTTAAATAACATTTTAGACACAGAGCGCAGGTCCTATGTACAAGCATTCAGTATCCATGAGTGCAGTGGAGAGGACTGACCTCCTTTGACCCTTGGACAAGCCTTACCTCATCTGTGTCCTCTGGACAAGCCTCAATGTATTGGGTATAATTAATGGTAACTGGGTGCAGATGAGGTGACGCGTGTCAAGGGGTGTAAATAAGCTGAGGCCTGTCTAAGGATGCAGATGAGTTGAGGTCTATTCAGGGTTGCAGATGAGGTGAGGATTGTCCAGGGGTGCAGAGGAGGTGAGGCCTGTATTAAAGAGTGTAGTGGAAGAGAGGTCTATCCAGGGGTACAAAGGAGGTGTGGCCTGTGTCTAAGACTGCAGTGGGGGATAGGCTTCATGAAGTCTAGTCCACTACACTCTTAGACACAGGCCTCACCACCTATGCTCCCCAGGAAAGGCCTCTCTCCCACTACAGTCTTGAACACAGGCCTCACCTCCTCTGTACCTCTGGACATGCCTCACCTCATCTGCACAATGTACTTCCTAATCTGACATAACACAGGTGACATCATTGTGAAAGGTTGAAATATATTTATTTAATCATGCAGACACTATTTATTCCTTCTCAAAAATCTAAAGGTCATTGATTTGCCCCAAAATCGTTTTTTAAATAACATTTTAGACACAGAGCGCAGGTCCTATGTACAAGCATTCAGTGTCCATGAGTACAGTCGAGAGGACTGACCTCCTCTGACCCTTGGACAAGCCTTACCTCATCTGTGTCCTCTGGACAGGCCTCAATGTATTGAGTATAATTGATGGTAACTGGGTGCAGATGAGGTGACGCATGTCCAGGGGTGTAAATAAGCTGAGGCCTGTCTAAGGATGCAGATTAGTTGAAGTCTATTCAGGGTTGCAGATGAGGTGAGGATTGTCCAGGGGTGCAGAGGAGGTGAGGCCTGTATTGAAGAGTGTAGTGGAGGATAGGCTTCATGAAGTCTAGTCCACTGCACTCTTAGACACAGGCCTCACCACCTATGTTTCCCAGGAAAGGCCTCTCTCCCACTACAGTCTTGAACACAGGCCTCACCTCCTCTGTACCTCTGGACATGCCTCACCTCATCTGCACAATCTACTTCCTAATCTGAGGTAACACAGGTGACATCATTGTGAAAGGTTCAAATATATTTATTTAATCATGCAGACACTATTTATTCCTTCTCAAAAATGTAAAAGCCATTCATTTTCCCCAAAATCGTTTTTCACATCACATTTAAGAAACACAGCACAGGTCCTATGTACAAGCATTCAATTTCACTACTGAAACCTCACTATTTCACAAAATACAAATCCTCTATCTTGCAAATGTTGATACCAAGCATTATCAAAAAACATGACACAACCAACAGCAAAGAAGCTCAATGTGCTTCCTAGTATCAGGTAACACAGGTGACATCATTGTAAAAGGTTCAAATGTATTTCTTTAATCATGCAGACACTATTTATTCCTTCTCAAAAATGTAAAAGCCATTCATTTTCCCCAAAATCGTTTTTCACATCACATTTAATAAACACAGCACAGGTCCTATGTACAAGCATTCAATTTCACTACTGAAATCTCACTATTTCACAAAATACAAATCCTCTATCTTGCAAATGTTGATACCAAGCATTATCAAAAAACATGACACAACCAACAGCAAAGAAGCTCAATGTGCTTCCTAGTATCAGGTAACACAGGTGACATCATTGTAAAAGGTTCAAATGTATTTCTTTAATCATGCAGACACTATTTATTCCTTCTCAAAAATGTAAAAGCCATTCATTTTCCCCAAAATCGTTTTTCACATCACATTTAATAAACACAGCACAGGTCCTATGTACAAGCATTCAATTTCACTACTGAAATCTCACTATTTCACAAAATACAAATCCTCTATCTTGCAAATGTTGATACCAAGCATTATCAAAAAACATGACACAAACCAACAGCAAAGAAGCTCAATGTGCTTCCTAGTATGAGGTTACACAGGTGACATCATTGTAAAAGGTTTAAATGTATTTCTTTAATCATGCAGACACTATTTATTCCTTCTCAAAAATGTAAAAGCCATTCATTTTCCCCAAAATCGTTTTTCACATCACATTTAAGAAACACAGCACAGGTCCTGTGTACAAGCATTCAATTCAACTACTGAAACCTCACTATTTCACAAAATACAAATCCTCTATCTTGCAAATGTTGATACCAAGCATTATCAAAAAACATGACACAGACCAACAGCAAAGAAGCTCAATGTGCTTCCTAGTATGAGGTAACACAGGTGACATCATTGTAAAAGGTTCAAATGTATTTCTTTAAGCATGCAGACACTATTTATTCCTTCTCAAAAATGTAAAAGCCATTCATTTTCCCCAAAATCGTTTTTCACATCACATTTAAGAAACACAGCACAGGTCCTATGTACAAGCATTCAATTTCACTACTGAAATTCAACCATTATCAAAAAACATGACACAAACCAACAGCAAAGAAACTCAATGTGCTTCCTACTCTGAGTTAAAACAGGGAACATCATTGTGAAAGGGTCAAATTTATTTCTTTAAGCATGCAGACACTATTTATTCCTTCTCAAAAATGTAAAAGCCATTCATTTTCCCCAAAATCGTTTTTGACATCACATTTAAGAAACACAGCACAGGTCCTCTATACAAGCATTCCATGTCACTACTGAAACTTCACAATTTTACAAAATACAATTCCTCTATGCAAAGAAACTCAATGTGCTTCCTACACTGAGTTAACACAGGTAACATCATTGTGAAAGGGTCAAATTTATTTCTTTAAGCATGCAGACATTATTTATTCCTTCTAAAAAATGTAAAAGCCATTCATTTTCCCCAAAATCGTTTTTGACATCACATTTAAGAAACACAGCACAGGTCCTATGTACAAGCATTCCATGTCACTACTGAAACTTCACAGCAGTAAAAACTTTTTACCAAGCATTATCAAAAAGCATGACACAAAGCAACATTAAAAAAACACAATTTGCTTCCAAATCTTCTCCATAGAGTATACAAGTCTCTATCGATAATAAATGAATCATTACTCACCTTTACAAATGCTTTAGGAGATTGAGAACAGTGTCAGACACACACACCAATATATCTGTAGCAGAGCAAAAGGTATGTACTCCAGGCACTGCAACCATGAATGGCACAGAGAACCTCTACTTCTACACACATATTCCTCATGGTAACCAATGAAAACTCTTCCCTCTCTATTTTCAAACCAACACCCTTCCCCCCCTCAGCCCTTTCTACCTGTTATCATAGCAACTCCCTCCTCACTGAGCTCTCAGGTTTAAAAGTTTATTCTACAATGTTGCAATTGAACTTAGCAAGGATGTTTGACCTCTCAATACTCCAGCTAATCCAGTGCAATGTTTCTTTAAATGACTTTTTCTTAACCATTCAAATTGCTTCTTTCACAAAACAGAACAATGCACCCTAACTTTCAGTTTTTAACTATCTGAATCCACCAATCATTGCTTGTGATTCAAGAGCACTGAAAGTACACAGTTTTTTTTGCAAACTCCTACTGTTCCAACTGCCATTTCATTCCCTCACTTCATCTGACTGCACCAGAACCTCCTCTTACCATGTATTCTGTCTGGATTATTGGACATAGCTACATCCACTGGGCTCAGAGGTATGCAGCTACCAGAAAATGTTCACAACCTTGATTTACCAAATGTGAACATCAAATGGATTGGCCAGAGAGGATTGAGATGTCATCAATTGATACCATTGGTGAAAACCTTTTTGCATCTGCCACACCCTCACCTCATAATTCTGCATTGTGGTGGAAATGACTTAGGCACTTTGACTGGGGTAGGTCTGGAAATGCTTTTAAAGGACACCTTTGAGCAATTGTTGACACTTTTTCCTCAAACTGCCTTGGTATTTTCCAATATATGCCAAAGACAGAAATGGAAGTGGTCCAACCAATTTTGTCCACAATGTGAGAAAGCACGGAAACATGTAAATAAATCTGTTTCTGCTGACATGAGAGACTATGGAATGGGTTCAATATACAACAATAACTTGCGTTACAACATGCAAGATATCTACAGAGGAGATGGTGTGCACTTCTCAGATGAGGGGAATAGAATATTCCTCCTGAATGTAAGACTGTGCATTGGAACCTACTTTTAGGTACCTAAATCTGCCACAGAACCCAAAAGCTCTTTTCAGAGCTACCCTACCTCTGATCACTCAAAATTATTATTTTTCTCTAACTTTTTTCACTGTTTTTCAGTAAAGTACGCTCCCCGGTACGCTCCCCGGTGCGCGTACCGGGCGCTCCCCCCGCGAAAATTTTAAAAAAATGGGTTTTTTGGGCCTATATGGGCCTCCTAAGCCCCCCTCAGAAAACCTAGGGGGTCAGGGAGTGTCTACCGTGCCCCCTTTTACCCATTCCCAACGTTGTTTGTCCTCCATCTTGTGTCTCAAATCTACCAAAACACAAGATCGAGGACTCCCGTAGCGCTGCCGGTACGTGTACCGGGGCGTGCAACGGTGAGCGCTCCCCAAAAATGTTGACATTTAATTTACATAAAAACCACTGGAGAGACTTTCACCAAATATAGAATAGGCCCTACTACATACCAGTCCCTACCATTTTCCCAAATTTGGTGGAATTCCATTGAGTCATTTGGCCTGTAGCCCTGTCTAAATATCCTGAGGTAAATTACATGACTAAAACACATATGAAAGTGTTAGAATTTGCAACCAATGAAAATGTCACTTTCATTTTTTATTTTTATGTGCTGACATTTCATTGGTTATAGACATGAATATATATTAAAAATGAGAGGGAAACACGGCCATTTTGACTAGTACTACCTGAGGTACATTTATAAAAGATTTCCTCTGAAAACAACACAACAACTCTATTCAGAGCTACCCTACCTCTAAGCACTTTAAATTATTATTTTACTATTTCACTGGGTTTTCACCATGGTACGCTCCCCGGTACGTGTGTGTGGGGGGGTGAGGTGTGTGTGGGGGATGTGTGGGGTGTATCTGTGAGGTGTGTGTGTGTGCGTGGGGGGGATGAGGTGTGTGTGGTGTGGGTGTGTGGGGTGTGTGGGTGGGGGTGTGGATGTGTTAGGTGTGTATGTGTGGGTGTGGGTGTGTGGGGTGTTTGGGTGTGGGTGGAGGTGTGTGGGTGTGGGGGGTATGTGTGTGGGATGTGTGTGTGTGTGTGTGGGATGTGTGTGTGTGTGAGGAGTGTGTGTGTGGGTGTGTGGGATGTATGGGTGTGTGTGTGGGGGGGGTGTCTGTGGGGTGTGTTTGTGTGTGTAGGATATGTGGGTGTGTGTGGGGTGTGTATATGGGGTGTGTGGGTGTGTGTGGGAGTGTGTTTGGTGGTGTGGGGGTGTGTGTATGTGGGGTGTGTGGGTGTGGGTGGGATGTGTGGCTGTGAGGGGGGTGTGTGGGTGTGTGTGTGGGGTGTGTGTGGGTGTGTGTGTGTGTGGGGGTGTGTGTGGGGGTGTGGGGTGTGTGTGTGTGTGTGTGTGTGAGAGAGGTGTGTGTGTGGTGTGTGTGTATGTGTGTGGGGTGTGTGTCAGAGGTGTGTGTGTGGGGGTGTGTGAGGTGTGTGTGTGGGATGTGTGGGGTGTGTCTGTGAGGTGTGTGTGTGTGTGAGGGGGTGAGGTGTGTGTGTGGATGTGGGTGTGTGGGGTGTGTGGGTGTGGGTGGGGGTGTGGGTGTGTAAGGTGTGTGTGTGGGTGTGTGGGGTGTTTGGGTGTGGGTGGAGGTGTGGGTGTGTGAGGTGTGTGTGGGGGTGTGTGGGTGTGAGGGTTATGTGTGTGGGGTGTGTGTGTGTGTGTGGGATGTGTGGGTGTATGTGTGTGAGGAGTGTGTGTGTGGGTGTGTGTGGGTGTGTGTGTGTGGGTGTGTGTGTGTGAGTGTGTGTGGGATGTACTTGTAGGTACCTAAATCAGCCACAGAACCCAAAAGCTCTTTTCAGAGCTACCCTACCTCTGATCACTGAAAATGATTATTTTACACTAACTTTTTTCACTATTTTTCACCAAAGTACGCTCCCCGGTACGCTCCCCGGTGCGCGGGGCCCTTTTATGGCACCCACATCAAACCTAGGGGGTCAGGGGGACTCTACCCTGCCCCCTTTTGGTCATTTCCCCCTTTGTTTTTGCCACCTCTTGCGTCTCGATCCTACCGAGACACAAGATGGCGGCCGCACCGGACTGTTTGGAATGTTGACAGACAACCGAGAGCCAATCAGCTTTCCGCGCGCAAACTCGCGTTACCCGCTGGTACGCTCCCCGGTGCGCGTACCGGGGCGCGCTTATAGATATATATATTTTTTTGAACTTAAATTACTCAAAATCCTCTGGAGCACATATCTTGAGACATAGCAAAGGCACATCGGGCTACCAGTCCCTACAAGTTTGCCAAGTTTGGTGAAAATCCATTCAGCCGTTCGAGCTAAAAGTGAGTCCAACCGCCCTATGGAAATTAACATGGGGAAAACACGTTTTGGGACCCCCCTTTTATCTCGGCCCCCGCTTGACGAATCCCCCCCCCAAACTTTCAGGAAAGGAGTAGAGCGCAGCGAGGCAAATTTGAGGAAAATTACAGGCAGACCCCTCAATCTGCGCCAAAGTTAATCCCAATAGAATGTTGCGGATTTCCTATGGAAAACAATCCTAACTATAACTACCTACTGGCGACCGCCAGTAGGTAATATATATATGTATATGTATTACCTACTGGCGGTCGCCAGTAGGTATATATAGTTAGGATTTTTTCTCTATGGGATTTTTGAAAAATCTATGTCGAATAACTTTGGCGTTTGAGGACGGAATTGGCTGAAATTTTCAGGAAAATTGAACATTTTGTTTCTGAGCAGCCCCTGAAAATTTGGGGGGGTTTCGTCAAGGGGGGGCCAAGAAAAAAGGGGGGTCCCATGCAATTTTCCATAGGTCGGTTGGCCTCACTGTTAGCTCGAACGGCTGAATGGATTTCCACGAAACTTGGCAAAATTGTAGGGACTGGTAGCCCGATGTGCCTTTGCTAGGTCTCAATATATGTGTTCCAGTGGATTTTGAGAAATTAACGTTAAAAAAAATATATATATCTGTAAGCGCGCTCCGGGCAGCGCCCCGGTTCGCGTACCTGACGCGTAACGGAACTTCGCGAAGCGAAGCTGATTGGCTCTCCGGTGTCTGTCAACATTCTAAACAGTCCGGAGCGGCCGCCATCTTGTCTCTCGGTAGGATCGAGAGACAAGAGGGGGCCAAAACAAAGGGGTAAATGACCATAAGGGGGCATAGCAGATCCTCCCTGACCCCCTAGGTTTGATGTGGAGGCTTTAAAAGGGCCCCGCGGGGGAAAAAAAATAAATCGTTTTTTTTGCGTGGGGAGCGCCTGGTTCGCGCACCGGGAAGCGGTCCGGGGAGCGTATTATAAGGAAAAAAGAATGATAGACTTTTTAAATATTGTATGTTTATTGATTGTTCGTTTTGTTGGTTTTTTTTCGTTTTTTTATTTAACACCTTGACCGCGGCGCCGATTCCGCCCCTGTGCTGGACATTCCAGAACAGGGCGCGCTCGTGACGGAACCGTTCCGTCATCAGCACAGCTCAGCCGTGACTGATGACGGAACGGTTCCGTCACCAGCATCGAAGGGGTTAAGTAGCAATATGTAGGTACCAATGCAGAGTCAAAAAATTAATATACACCGTCTCCTTTGTAGATATCTTGCATGTTGTTTCAGAAGTTATTGTGGAATATGGAATTCATACCATAGTGTGTCAGGAAAGCAGAAACAATATGGAGGCAGGAGATGATAAAGATATGTTAAATACACATTGGAGATAATATAAAGTTGCACAGTATACTATAAGTCTGACTTTACATTATAATCAATTTGGTATTCGTTTATGAATTAGATATAAAAATGATTAAAGACTCGAACAATTTTTGATTATTAAATATAAATTTATTTTTCTGATTCTTTTTCAAAATTTAATAGAACGTCTAACATTTGACTGTCCGATATGTCTTCTTTTTGACTGAACATAACTTCCCACATTTGACCGTCCTCATATTGAAGTAAGAAATCCACAGATTCTACACATTGTAGAAGTTCATGGTCTCGTGATTCATCCATGAATTCCAAGTCAATGGGTTCAATGATTTCCTCATTGTTCATCTCTAGGACAATTTCAAAGGAAACGTTCTGTTCTCCTTCCATTTTTGTGCTGGAATTTGCATAAAAAATAAATATATCAGTAGAGATAGGGCACTGTTGGGTTTAAGTTCAGACAGGTACTTTTCAGGCGTGAAGTAGTACTATTAAAAAGTGCCTGTGAAAAAGCCTAAGTAAATTCATAATTATACCACAGAAACCTAAATCAATCCATAATTATAATAAACAAGCCTTTCTCAATGTCTAACTCTTACAGAGGGATAGTATATAACTATCTGAAAATGTTTTCAAATTTATAAAATAACATCTTACCTTTTAAAAACAAGTTTAAGTTGTCAGTGAAAATGCTCTTGCAATGTAGTTCGGAAAGTAGTAGTCAAAATGGCTGTGTTTCTCTCTCTTTCTTTATATATATTCAGGTACATAACCAATCAAATGTCAGGTAAAAAAAGTAGAAAATGAAAGTAACATTTTAATTGGTTGTCAATTCCAACACTTCAGATGTGTTTTGTGAAGTAATTTACCTCAGGGTATTTAGAGAGGTCTACAGGCTAAATGGCTAAATGGAATTCCAACCAAATTTGTGAAAATGGTAGGGATTGGTATGTAGTATGAGCTAATCTATATTTGGTGAAAGTGTCTCCAGTGGTTTTTCTGTGAATTACTTTCCCACCTTTTTTGAGCGAGCGCTTCCCGGTGCGCGCCCCGGTACGCGAACCGGCAGCGTTACGGGAGTCCTCCATTTTGTGTTTCGGTAGAATTGAGATACAAGATGGAGGGCAAATAATGTTCAGAATGGGTAGAAGGGGGCACGGTAGACGTATCCTGACTCCCTAGGTTTTCTGAGGGTGGCTGAGGAGGCCCATATGTGCCAAAAAAACCAATTTTTTTTCAAATTTTCGCGCGGTTGGCGTCCGGTGCGCGTACCGGGTAGCGCTCCGGTGAGCGTACTTTGGTGAAAATTAGTGAAAAAAGTTACAGTAAAATAATAATTGTGAGTGATCAGATGTAGGGTAGCTCTGAAAATAGCTTTTGGGTCCTGTGGCTGATTTAGGTAACTACAAGTAGGTACCAATACATAGTCTTAAATTCAGGATGAAAATTCTGTTCCCCTCATCTGAGAAGTGAACTCCATCTCCTCTGTAGATATCTTGCATGTAGTAACGCAAGTTATTGTTGTAGATGGAGCCCATTCCATGGTCTCTCATGTAAGCGGAAACAGACTTATTTACATGCTTCCTCGATTTCTCAATTTGTGGACAAAATTGGTTGGACCACCTCCATTTCTGTCTTTGGCATATATTTGAATATACCAAGGCAGTTTGAGGAAAAAGTGCCATCAATTGGTCAAAGGTGTCTTTTAAAAGCATTTCCAGACCTAGCCCAGTCAAAGTGCCCAAGTCATTTCCTCCACAGTGCACAATTAACAGGTCAGGTTTTGGCAAATGCAAAAAGGTTTTCACCAATGGTATCAATTGGTGACATCTTAATCCTCTGTGGCCAATCCAGTTGATTTCCACATTTTGTAAATTGAGGTTGTGTAAAATTCTGTTATCAGCATACCTTTGAGCCCAGTGGATATAACTATGTCCAACAATCCAGACAGAAAACATGGTGAGAGGAGGTTCTGCTGCAGTCAGATGAAGTGTGGTAATGAAATGGCAGTTGGAACAGTAGGAGTATGTAATGAAAAAAACTGTGGAGTTTCTGTGGTAATTAATCAGTAGCAGTGATTGGTGGATTTTGATTGCTGAAAACAGAAAGTTAGGGTGCATGGATGAGTTCTTTGAAAGATGTAATTTGAATGGTTAAGAAAAAATCGTTTTATGAAAGATTGCACTGGATACGCAGGTGTACTGAGAGTTCATAGTTCAATTGAAACATTGTTGTGTGAACTTGCAAACATGACAGGTCTTTCAGGAGGTGGTTGCTATGGAAAAAAGGCAGAAAGGGCAGAAGGGGGAAGGGTGTTGATTTGAAAAAAGTGAGGGAAGAGTTTTGATTGGGTGACATGAGAGATATGTGTGATGAATTACAGCATTTCTGTGCCATTGTTGGTTGCAGCCTCTGGAGTGCATACCTTTTGCTCTGCTGAAGACAAATTGGTGTGTGTCTGAGACTCTTTTGAAACTCAAAAAATATTTTCTAAGGTGAGAAAAGATTCATTTAATTTAGATAGAGAATAGTATGCTTTAGGGAGAAAATTATGAAGAAAGTTGTGTATTTAAAATGTTGCTTTGTTTCATTGGTTGCTTGGGGCATATTTACAAGGCCTTTGAGTCCCTTTGATATTATTTTTCCCATTTTAATTTAAGACATTTCCCCGTGGTGCAAGGTCCTTGTAAATACGCCCCCATGTGTGCTTGGCAAATTTAGATTTTGTTTCTTTGAGTTACATAGCCATGTTAAAAGTGATGCAAAAATGGTTTAAGGGCCTTCAAAATATGCTTTCATGTGTGTTAGGGCATTTTAAGTCACTTCCCCATGAATGTAGTTGAATAACTGCTTAACTTGATGTGTTTAAAAACGTTTATTGAAGTCATTTAAGTTTCTTGATATGTACTGCTAGAGTTTCATAGGCTGCTTGGGGCATATTTACAAGGCCTTTGAGTCCCTTTGATGTTATTTTTCCCTTTTTAATTTAAGACATTTCCCAGTTGTGCAAGGTCCTTGTAAATACCCCCCCCCCATGTGTGCTTGGCAAATTTACATTTTGTTTCTTTGAGTTACATAGCCATGTTAAAAGTGATGCAAAAATGGTTTAAGGGCCTTCAAAATATGCTTTCATGTGTGTTAGGGCATTTTAAGTCACTTCCCCATGAATGTAGTTGAATAACTGCTTTACTTGATGTGTTTAAAAACGTTTATTGAAGTCATTTAAGTTTCTTGATATGTACTGCTAGAGTTTCATAGGCTGCTTTGGGCATATTTACAAGGCCTTTGAGTCCCTTTGATCTTATTTTCCACATTTTAATTTAAGTCATTTCCCCGTGGTGTAAGGTACTTGTAAATACGCCCCCATGTGTGCTTGGCAAATTTAGATTTTGTTTCTTTGAGTTACATAGCCATGTTAAAAGTGATGGAAAAATGGTGCAAGGGCCTTCAAAATACGCTTTCATGTGTGTTAGGGCATATTAAGTCACTTCCCCTTGAATGTAGTTGAATAACTGCTTTACTTGATGTGTTTAAAAACGTTTATTGAAGTCATTTAAGTTTCTTGATATGTACTGCTAGAGTTTCATAGGCTGCTTGGGGCATATTTACAAGGCCTTTGAGTCCCTTTGATATTATTTTTCCCATTTTAATTTAAGACATTTCCCCGTGGTGCAAGGTCCTTGTAAATACGCCCCCATGTGTGCTTGGCTAATTTAAGTACTGATAGGATGTGCTTCTACATCGGACCTGTGTTGTGTTTTCAAATTATGACCAGAAAATCGTTTTTTTTTTTTTAAACGCTTTTCACATTTATGAGAAGGTCATATTGATGTCTGCTTCTTTAAATAAATATTGAACTGAGAAATATTAAACTGAGGCTTCTGTAAGTGTCAAAGGAGGTGAGTAATGTACATTGCTCTGTTGGATACAGTCCTCATCCTCTGCGTACTCTTGGATATGCTTGACTAAATCTGCTCAATGAGATAACTAAGCTGAGGAAACACAGGTTATGTGATTCTGAAATGAGGAAAATAAATTCCATATTTTTCAATTACATCACCTGTGTTTCCTAACATTATGAATCACATTGTGCAGTTGAGGTTTAGGCCTGTCCAGGGACACAGAAGAGGTCTGGCCTTTGTTCAAGAGTGAAGTGGACATGACTCACTTCATTGGTAGGCCTGCACATGTATTATCTCCTCTGTACTCTTCAACAAGCCTAAATTTCATCTGCAACCCTGAGTAGGCCTCACCTCAAACAAACCTCTGGATAGGCCACACCTTATCGTCATCCTGAATCAATCATTTAAAATGTTAGGGGCAGATTTATGATGGCCGTGCGCCTCTTTTGTGCCGCTGTTGCGTCACTTTTGTGATGCAGCAGTGATGCAAAAGATGCACCATGTTGCAAGACAGGCCTCACTTCATCTCCAACAAGATACCGTCAGTTTAAACTGTAAACATTTAGGACTGTGTAGGGGGCATGGAGAAGCTGAATCTTCTGTAAATGTCAAAATTGTTGTATACAGTGCTCAACTTCTGTGTACTCTTTGATATGCTAGACTCCATCTGCACAATGAGATACCTAAGCAAAGGAAACACAGGTGATGTGATTGTGAAATGAGGAAAAGAAATTCCACATTTTTCAATTACATCACCTGTGTTTCCTAACTTTACGAATCACATTGTGCAGATGAGGTTTAGGCCTGTCCACGGACACAGAAGAGGTCTGGCCTTTGTTCAAGAGTGAAGTGGACATGACTCACTTCATTGGTAGGCCTGCACATGTATTATCTCCTCTGTACTCTTCAACAAGCCTAAATTTCATCTGCAACCCTGAGTAGGCCTCACCTCAAACAAACCTCTGGATAGGCCACACCTTATCGTCATCCTGAATCAATCATTTAAAATGTT
The DNA here is from genome assembly GCF_964261635.1 of Lissotriton helveticus. NCBI lineage: Eukaryota > Metazoa > Chordata > Amphibia > Caudata > Salamandridae > Lissotriton > Lissotriton helveticus. The sequence continues at coordinate 568,572,386 of NC_136071.1, read as the reverse complement.
AGGGACAGATTTATGATAGCCGTGTGCCTCTTTTGCGCCACTGTGCGTCACTTTTGTGACGCAGCGGCGGTGTAAAAGATTTGCTATGTTTTGACATATTTACAACTTGATGCATCTAGGCAAATGTGTCATGCTGTAAAGTCCTGTGCCACATGAAACCTGCGTCAGATTTCATGTGAGCATTTTGTTGTAGGGTGGCCAGTCATTTGCATGAAAGCCCTGTAAAACTAACACAGTAAAATTAAGAAGATTTCACTGAGTCACATTTATGGCATTGCTGAATCAAATCCTTACGCCTGTTTGAAACAGGCATAAGGAGTGATGCACCATGCAATGTGTGGCTTGCCCCTGTGCATTGCAGTAGACATGTCGTGCTTACGACATGATTTGTGCAATGCGCCGTTTTTGTGGAACAGATGCGTGACACATCTGTGCTGTTTTTGCTCAATGGTGCTCTGCATTGTAAATGCGGCACATCATGGGTGGCAGAGCAGTGGCGCACGTTAACTGGTGCATCCCTGGGGATGCGCCAGTTAACATAAATCTGCTCCTTTAAATTTAAGTATTAGCAGGGGACACAGTGTTGGTGAGGCTTATCCAAGGTTAAGAAGAGATGAGTCCTGTTCACTGAAAAATTGGACATAGGCCTCACTTCCTCAGCATCGCTGGACATGGTTAAATAATATCTGCAAAATGTTACTCTTGTTAAACAATTTTACAATTATAGTCTCTGAGATTTGTCTCTTACTCTGCAACATCTCATTGTTGTCCTCTTTCTTTAAAGATAACGACAACATCAAGCATGAGTGATAATGAGCAATCTGTTGATCTCGATATTATCATTGAAATTGTGATTGAAACATCAGTGGAAGTAGATCCCTTGGATGATTTAAATCCTGAGGATGATGAAGAACATGATGAGGATGCCAATTTGTCAGAATTGTATGACATAGGGTGGGAAGCTGACCTGCTTGAGCCTATGGAACTATAAACATTTATTTTTAAAAGTTACTGGAAATGAAAAGTAAACATGTTAACCGTTTCATTTAAAATTAAACACATCTTCAAAAACAGCTTGTGTGAAGTGTCTTTAATAAAATAGGGAAATATGCTGATAAAAATTAGTTCACATTCACATATAAAACAGCAAAGGTCAAATGTAGAAGCATTCTATTTCTTTGCTACTATTTGTGACTACTAAATTTGCCAATGCACTAAAAATTATTGTATGTAAAATTGACAAGTAGTGTGTTAATTTTTTGACGACTGTTATTGATTTACTGTTTGGTAATAGTGGTTAATAACATTTTTAATTATATTTTACCACAGATTCAACTGCAGATCATTTCAAAACTACATAATGCCATCTAAAGAAAGAACCCGAAAGGCTACAAAACGTCAAAGACAGCAGATTACTAAATGCTTGCAGCAGTCCTCTACAATAAAAACTCGTCAAGTCACCAAGAAAGCTCCGGGTAAGACAACTAAATCATTCCTAAGAAACATTTGTAGAAAACAAAGTAGTACTACAGAAAATGTTTTAGTCCAGAAAAAGAGAACCAATTTAAACGGAAAGGAAAGGCCAATCAAAAATGTTACTGCTAGAGCAGGAGATAACTCTGTGCATGGTAGTAGAAGGACAAATCAGTTTAGGGACATTCGTAGATGAATGTTTCGAAACAGGATAATTGGCAATTTGTTAAAAAACTATTAAGAAAGGTCAACAGAAAGTGGTTTTTTATGAGAGAAAAAAAAAAGTTGAGAAAATTATTGATCAGGCATTTGAAATTAAGCAAAAGTTATTTATTTTGATAATCAATAGAATTAGGAAGCTAAACAAGGCAATTTATGATTTCAAAAGAAATAGTAGATGGAAGAGAACAGTTAATCGTAGTAATTTTTGTGAAGTTTTTTCAGGAGAATGGATGCATAGTTCAAGTTGTGAGGCATTTTTTAATGAGGAGAGTTATTTCCAGGATAATGATTTGGTGCATGCAGTTGACACCAGTGGTCGAGCTTATGAGGTGAAAGATGGTTGTCCAGTTGAAAAAGAAAAACTTGTGACAGAGGCAGAAGAGGTGTTAGGTAATGAGGTTTTAGGAAGACGTCCTAAGGGACCAGTGTATACCTGGAAGTGTAGTAGTATTTGCAGTGTGCGACAGGATTCCATCAATTTGCTTTGTGATTTTGTACGGACATTTAATAAGAAAACTTTAAAACAGAAAATGAAGTTGTTGCAAGAATTAGATCCTTGCAGAGTGAGAGAAGTGACAGGTTTGCATGGTCATTCACTGGCTTGTCTTTCCAGGAGAGTATGCCAGAGTGTTTTTCATCATTTCAGGATGCTAGCAGTGCATCATAATAAAGTGAGGAAATTAGTTAGAATGTTGTATTATGCTAAGAGTCCAGCAATTATGCTTAAACAATTATGCACTGCTCTTTTGCATGGTTCTGAAGTAGATGTGAAGAATATTTGTGAAGAAATTGAGTTTTGTTACTTTGCAAGTAAAGAGGAGAATGTTGAAATTGACCCAGAAGAAGAAGGTAATGTGGAAGAAAATGTACAGGTTTCCAGTACAGATAATTTTCAGAAAGAAATTGCCACGTTTCAGGTGAAATCAAGTGAGAGGCCTAATTTTACTTGTGTGTGTTGTCGACGCACTTATTATAAGAATCAGACTAAGTTAGTGTATTTATATGCGAAAAGTGAAAGTGAAAATAATAGTGAATGGAAGGATTTTGCAACATACTTGACGGTAGAAAATTGTTTTGATTTGGGATTGGATCAACGTGTGTGTACTTATTGTTGTAACAAGTGAAATCAAAACCGGATGCCTGCTAGAGCGGTTCATAATAATCTGGAATTGGTTGAGATTGCTTCTGAATTGAAGGATTTAAATACTTATGAATCTATTTTGATTCAAAGTATCCATCCCTTTCAGGCTATTGTACGAATGGAGCCAAAGACAGGGAAATTGCCTCCATCAGATTTACAGAGAGGATTAAAGGGAAGAGTTGTTTATTTGCCTCTAGATTTGAAGAAAAACTTTAATACAATTGGAGTAGAGAAAGTGGAAGAGGAACCTCTGGTTATCTTAGTTAATGGGGTTCCGACAAAGAGTAAGAAAATCTGGCAAGATTTAGTGGATGTTAGGAAAGTCAAAAAGGCAACATTGTATTTGAAGAAAAACAATAAGTACTACAAGAATGTATATGTTGCAGAAGAGGAAGTAAGTGAAGAAGAGGATAGCGATTTGTGTGCTGGTCAAATTGAGAAAGTAGAAGCCTCTAAAAATGAAGAAATATATGAACATTATAGTGTTCATCCTTTGCATTCCAAGGAAGTCATGGGGAATGCTGTTGAGTTGTTTCAAATGAAACAAGCCAAAGGAAGTCCCATTAGTGTTTGGGAGGAAAGTTTGGAAGCTCGGTGTTTCCCACAGCTATTTCCAACAGGTCAAGGAGGAAGATATGATGAGCGACCTGATCAAATTCCTGCTTCTGAATACCGGACTTTACGATTGTATGCAGAAGATCCTAGGTTTCGTCAATGCATTCCCTATTTGTTTCATCTACTGTTTGAAAGCGATCTGTCTGGACTGTCATATGCAGTGAACCACATCTTGAAAAGTGGTGTACAGATGCAAAATATCTCGGCAAGTGACTTTATGGATAAAGTCAATGTGCAAGACAGTATTTTGGATTCTCACCTGATTAATCTCATGGCGTGTCAGCGTGGTACTAATGAGTACTGGTACCGTCGTCATGGGGATTTAAAATGTATGCTGAGGAACTTAGGAACTCCCACATGGTTCCTCACTCTCAGCTGTGCCGAGTATGGCTGGGAAGACTTACTTGAATTTCTACGAGAGGCAAATGGAAACATTGAAAATATCGAATTCAAGACACCCGGAGAATTGTGCTCCTTGGATCCAGTGAATGTATGCAGGTACTTCAATCATAGATTTGAAGCTATGATGTCTTTCATCATGAACAAGAAAAATCCACCTCTTGGAGAGGTGTTGGATTTCTTCTGGAGAAAGGAGTACCAAGCAAGAGGTGCTCCTCATATACATATGCTGCTGTGGATCAAAGATGCACCCAATTTTGGAACAGATCCGGATGACTTAGTGATGAGTTTCATAGAACAGTATTCTACATGTGCTGTTCCAAAGGCAAAGGAAGACAAAAGCCTAAGAGAACAAGTTTTACGCTTCCAAAGCCATCGTTGTGGAAAGTACTGTCGTCGTAAATTCAGAAACAAGGACAAGTTCTACACAAAATGTCGTTTCGCCTTTCCACGACCGGTGATTTCTAAAGGAAGAGTGAACAGTTTGATGTCTTCACTGCGACATAATGTGATGAAGAAATCACCCAAAAATACGTACAATTTGAAAAGGAACGAAGAGTCCAAGTACATCAACGACTATAACCCAGTGATTTTGTCCATGTGGAATGCTAACATGGATATACAGTTTGTGGCTGATAACTGTATGGCTGTGGCTCGGTGTGTGACATCTTACATCACCAAAAAAGAAAAGACAGAATTGAAGGATATGTGGGAGGACATTTCCCATGAAAAGAGCCTCAGTAAGAAGTTGTACAGTTTCAGTCTGAAGATGTTGTCGCATCTAGAAATCGGAGCTTACGAATGTTCTGACCGGTTGTCTTCAGCAAGTCTCTATGCCAAATCCAGGAGTATCATTTGGGCGAGTCTTGGTCTTGCTGCAACGCGTAATCGAGTTCTGAAACCTGTACGGGAAATTGAGTATTTGGCGGAAAAGGAGCCAAACAGTACAGATATTTTGAAGACCAACATGTTGGATACATATTATCCAAATAGAAGCAGTCACCTCGAGAATGTTTGTCTGTATGAGGTTCTACAAAATTACATATTCAAGAGGAACATCAAAGAAGATATTGATAAAGGAGTGTATGCTGTAATTGGAAGTGAGGGATGTCTGGTCAAGCAAAGAAAATGCCACTTTGTAAACCATCGAAAATTGAGTGGCGAATCTCCTGAAAGAAAAGAGTTTTTCTATTTAGCATTTTTGCAACTTTTCAAGCCTTGGCGTGTAGAAGAGGAACTGCTTGGAGATTTCCTCTGTTACGAAGACTCTTTCAATGCCGCCAAGGAGACCATAGAATGTCCTGTTTTTCCCAAATATCTAGAAATGTTGAATGCGGAAATCGAGCAGGAAGCAACGATTGCAGCCGAGATTGCTAGAGACAGTTCTCAGGACAGTCAGAGTTCTGTTTCATTGAGTCAGGATCCACTAGGAGGACCAGTTATCGAAAATGAAGCTGCCACTGCCATGATTGAAGTGGAAAGAGCCATGGCACATGCTCAGGAGGATGCGGTTAACTTAGAAGACTTGGAAAGACAACTCAACGTTGAGCAGAGGAAAATATATGACGAAGTTACCAACCAAATAGATCATGGATTAAGTCATGAGAAGAAAGAGTGCTTATGTACGTCGTTGAAGCCTGTCCGACTGTACGTGAGTGGAGAAGCGGGAACTGGAAAAAGTTTCCTCATTAAAGCAATTTCATGTTATTTGCAGAAAAGGACTGAGTCATCGCTGTCTTAGGTTGTCACCGCTCCAACTGGACTGGCAGCACATAACATTAAAGGTATTACTTTGCATCGTCTACTGATGCTGCCAGTGGAGCATGATAACAAATTACAATACCACAAGTTATCTGGAGATGCTTGTTGTGAAGTTTCAAGAGTCTTGAGGAAAATGAAACTTCTTATCATTGACGAAGTAAACATGGTTTCCAATGTCATGCTTGCCTTTGTGCATTTGAGAATGCAAGAAGTTCTCAAAACAGAGTATGATGTGTTATTTGGTGGCAAACACATCATTGTTTTTGGTGATCTTCTGCAGCTGACACCAGTGAAAGGACAGCCTGTGTTCAAAATGCTCACGCATGAAGATACCAGGAAGTGCCTAGGGAGTATTGGCAACGTCAATATATGGTTAAACTTCAATTATGCTGAACTGCGTGAAAATATGAGTCAAGCGAAGGATGAAGATTATAAGAATATTCTACAAGATGTTAGAATCAGAAAAGTGACCGAGCATGGGAAAGAAGCTTTACATGCACGATTACTGTCAAATTTGTATCCAGAAGAAGACGTTGTGCCTGAGAATATTTTTCTGAAAATTACTGAGAAGAAATCTGGAATATGTTTGATGCCAACTCTTGCAGAATGTGCCATCTTCAACAACAAAATGTTGCATTTAGAAAATCAAGAGATTGTGGAACTGGAAGCTATTGACAGAGTAGAGCATATGGGAGCAACAATTATTTTGTCTGAGAATTTGAAATCAAAATTGGATTCATTAGAGAAGACTATATCTAAAACTGCTGGTTTTGAAAAGACTCTGAATGTGTGCTTAAATTGCCGTATAATTTTAAGAAGGAATTTACATGTTGAAAGAGGTCTGGTAAATGGATCAATGGGTAATGTTGTTGATTTTGAGAAATACAGAAATAGAGATGGAATAGAATTTTTAAAAATTACATTTGATGGCATTGAGGAAGTACAGCTAATTGGTCGTTGCTCTGCTAGGTTTTTGCTTGTAAAAGACTTATATGTTCGCCGTAAGCAGTTTCCTGTTTGCTTGGCATATGCGGTGACAATTCATAAATCGCAAGGTTTAAGTATAGACAGTGCATTGGTGAATAAAGGCAGTTCTGTGTTCAAGGAGGGTATGGCATATGTGGCATTGTCACGAGTCAGAACTTTATCGGGATTGTACTTGATTGAGTGTGATGTCACAAACATTTGTGCGGATCTAGATTGTGTTAAGGAATACAATAGGTTAAGAAGAGAATATGCGCCACATTTGCCTCAATATCCTTTGTTTGAGAAACGTGTGGTAGGCCGGAAACGAAGAAATGTGACCAATAGTAGAGAGGTTGTAGCAAAAAGATGAAAAGTCGATGAACCCGAAATTATAAGCAGAAAGAAAAAGGATTTTGTTGAAGATGTTGTTGGTTTTCAATTTGAAAACAGTTCTTGTGTCAACTGCTATGCTAATGTAGTGGTTAATGTTGTCTTTTCTCTAGAAACTTTAAAAGAAGAGATTGTGGTCAATTCGGATCAAAGATTTTGCAGTTTGTTGAATTCTGTGTTAGAGAAATGTAGCACTGATAGAACAAAAATAGAAAGTGTGTCTGAAATTCGAAATCTGTTAGACAAATGTTCAGGTCAAACGCAATTCTCTCAAAATATTCAGCAAGATTGTCAGGAGTTTTTAATGTATATGCTTGATGTATTGCAAGATGAAGGTGTAGATGTAGATCACCTGTTTGGCCTTTCTTATCAATGGCAGCATGACTGCGAGAACTGTAGGGTATCAAGTACTACTAGTGTAGACTCAGAAAAATTTATATATTTAACTTTGCCAGACAGTAAATCAGTGTCCTTTAATAAGCTAGTAAAAGCAGCCGATCACAACATGGAGTGTAGCCAATGTAAGTCTGAAATGTTGTCCACATTATTTATACGAACATATGGCCAGTATGTCATTTTAATGTTCCAAAGATGTAGGCCTGATGGAACAAAATTGACAACTTTAATTAAAAATGTTGTGGCTTCGCAGTTGTCAATATAAGGAAGGACTTTTTTAACTGCAGCAATTATATATCATGACGGTCCTTCAACAACATCAGGACATTACACAGCTTATTTGAAGTCTCGAAACGGCTGGTCATTCTACAATGATTCTGTTTTAACTTTAAAAAAAATTGCCTTTTGACCTTAAAAATTCTTACCTGGTGTTTTTACAACCAAAATTTTAGGGAAAGAATCTCGGGATTTGCTCTGAGGAATTTCAAGAGGTTCTAATGGCTCCTACACTATTTGGCCTTGAGGATAAGTGTAGTACAGAGTCAAAATTTATTGTTGAGTTTTAAGTAGTTACTGAAAAAAAAGAAGGTTTTCTTACAGAAAGTGGTGGGCACGGATTAGTTAAAGGACAACAGAGTATTTCCCAAAGCAAACGGTGTTCTTACCATAACACTTGACGTCATGGAAAAATAACTGCACTTTGAATGAGTTCAGAAAAACTGTTTCTTTTAATAAGCTAATTCAAGCAGCCAATCAAAACATGGAGTAGAGGTAATGTAAGTCTGCAATGCTGTCGACATATTTTGAACAAACTTTTGGTTATAATGTCATTTAAAAATTCCAACTATATAAACCTGATGAAAATAAGTTTTCAACTTTAATTACAAATGTTGTGGCTACACACTCGTTGATTTTAGAAAAAAAATTCTAACTGCAGCTAATATATGACATGATGTCCTTTGACAACATCCACTTATTACACATCTTATTAAAAATATTCTTACTTTCTGTTTTCAGAAGAAAGAATTTAGGGTAGGTAACTGGCCTATAATGATTCTAGGAGTTGATATAATTTTATGTACTGTTTTAATTTGCTTTGTGATTAAAAGTGATGTAGAGAATTAAATAATTGTAGTAGTCATAGAGGTAGTGTAAGTCTGCTTCATAGTAAGCAGTATCAGTGTCATAGGAAATGTGGAACATGAGCGAGCAAGAAGGGTGAGATATTACTAGTACAGGATTGTGAAAGTGATCTTGAACGTTTTCTTTCTGAAAGTTGCGGAAAAAGAAAATGACGGGATTTGCTTAGAAGAATTCCAAGAGTTATAAATGGCTCTTACACGATTTGGCCTTGTGGAAAAGTGTGGTAGAGAGCGAGAAGTCATTTATTGTATGTAACATATTTGTCAAAACGATGGAGCTTTTCTTTCAGAAAGTGGCGGGCTGAAAATAATAACAGCACAACAGAGTGTAAGCTGTTCATAGGATATCCTTCGACGTCATGGAAAGTAAGTTAATTTTAAGGAGTTCTGATTTTTGATTGGTTATGTTATATGGGTATTTTAAACACAATCATTTTGATTGTGTTTTTTTCCCCGCTGTTATATGATGAATACCTTCAAGTCACTGTTTTTAGTGAAATTTGATATATTCTGAGAACAGCAAAAATAAACCATTTAACATGTATAATTAATTCTGTAATTTTTTGTATTTATGATATACATTTAGAACTGTGTAGGAGGCATGGAGAAGCTGAGGCTTCTGTAAGTGTCAAAGTTGTTGCATACAGTGCTCACCTTCTGCGTAGTCTTTCATATGATAGACTACATCTGCACAATGACATACCTAAGCAAAGGAAACACAGGCGATGTGATTGTGGAATGAGCAAAAAAAATTGCACGTTTTTCAATTACATTACCTGTGCTTCCTAACATTACGCATCACATTGTGTAGATGAGGTTTAGGCTTGTTCCAGGAGACAGAGGAGGTTTGACGTTTGTTCAAGAGTGCAGTGGACATGACTCACTTCGTTGGTAGGCCTGCACATGTATTATCTCCTCTGTACTCTTTAACAAGCCTAAATTTCATCTGCAATCCTGAGTAGGACTCACCTGAAACAAATCTGTGGATAGGCCACACCTTATCAGCATCTAGAAACAATCATTTAAAATGTTAAGGGCAGATTTATGATGGCCGTGCGCCTCTTTTGCGCCACTGTTCCGTCACTTTTGTGACACAGCAGCAGTGCAAAAGATGCACCATGTTGCAAGATAGGCCTCACTTCGTCTCCAACAAGATGCCGTCAGTTTAAAATGTATATAATTAGGACTGTGTAGGGGGCATGGAGAAGCTGAGGCTTCAGTAAGTGTCAAAGTTGTTGCATGCAGTGCTGAACTTCTGCATACTCTTTCATATGCTGGACTACATCTGCACAATGAGATACCTAAGCAAAGGAAACACAAGTGATGTGATTGTGAAATGAGCAAAAGAAATTGCACGTTTTTCAGTTACATCACCTGTGTTTCCTAACATTACCAATCACATTGTGCAGATCAGGTTTAGGCCTGTCTAGGGAGACAGAGGAGGTCTGGCCTTTGTTAAAGAGTGCAGTGGACATGACTCACTTCATTGGTAGGCATGCACATGTATTATCTCCTCTGTACTTTTCAACAAGTCTAAATTTCATCTGTAACCCTGAGTAGGCCTCACCTCAAACAAACCCCTGGATAGGCCACACCTTATCGGCATCCTGAATCAATCATTTAAAATGTTAGGGGCAGATTTATGATGGCTGTGCGCCTCTTTTGTGCCGCTGTTGCGTCACTTTTGTGATGCAGCAGTGATGCAAAAGATGCACCATGTTGCAAGATAGGCCTCACTTCATCTGCAACAAGATACTGTTAGTTTAAAATGTATATATTTAAGACTGTGTAGGGGGCATGGAGAAGTAGAGGCTTCTGTAAGTGTCAAAGTTGTTGAAAAACTGTTTGTCCTTCAATCTTTTCCCTTGTCTTTTCTAATTTTTAAATACATGTTTTAATATTTTTCACATTTTTGTTCTTTCTTTCACAGATTGAAAATATAAAATTAACAAGTGACTAGGTTAACGACAATTATAAGGTAAATGTTTTGTACTCTTTTCGTTACATTTCTATCACATTTAACTTCTATTAGTTCCACTGCTTCATTTCTTTAACCCTCAGTTTCCTGCCTTTGCTACTTCCCTCATTCCTTTCTCTATTACTTACTTACTCTACTCCTTCCACTCCTTTTCTCAGTCCCTCTGTTCTCATAGTTCCTCACTCCTGTTCACTCACTCCGTCTCTATTACTCTCACTGTCTCTGACTGATCACTCTTTCACTACTTGTTCATTATGCTTTCTCCCTGTAGTTCAAGCACACTAAGGGGCATATTATCAACACAGGCAATAAAATTATCGCTGCTTTTATCGGCAGAAAACTGCTGCAAAAGCGGCTTTAGCGGCAGTTTTCTGCCGCAAAAGCGGCTTTAGCGGCAGTTTTCTGTCGATAAAAGTAGCGATAATTTCATCGCCTGTGTTGATAATATGACCCTATGTTATTTACATTTCTTTGCTGTTTCAATCATTCTTTTTCTGTCACTTCTTCTTTTCTGCTTTCTGTTTTTTCTCTCTGTTATTCCACATGTTTTAACCTTAGTCACTATCATACATCTTGTTTTATTCCTATTTACTTTTGCTCACTGTTTTCTTAACACTTTCCCTCAGGATTGTTCTTTTAGTCCGGTTTTATCCCCACCTCTCATTCCACATCCTTTACTATTTTTCTTCTTATTTTGAACATTCACTCACATTCTCTAAGAAACTCTTGTTTATTATTCTTCTACTCTCCTTTTTTTCTTTCACTTCCTTATCTATTTTGTTTTTCACAATTATACCCTCTTCCATCTATTCTTCGGTAAATAGATCTATTAAACAGTATCTCTCTGTTACTCCCTTTAGCTGTCTTTCTTTTAACATTACTCTCTGTTTCCTTCCCTTATACTAACTCTTCTTTTCTTTTTTAAACATTTTTTTGGTTCGCTTCCGGTTCGCGTACTGGTGCGCGTACCGGGAAGCGCACCAATGAGAAAAATGAAGTCACGAGTGCTAAAAATTTTAGTAATTTTTTTTAAATGGGAGGTAGTTCTGAAAAGAACTTTTTTTTAATGTTTTTGTTGTTTTATATATTTTTTTAATTTTTCTGAACATTTTTTGTTTTTTTTTTGTATTTTTTGAACAATTTTATGTTTTTTTTGTTTTTTTGGGGGGGTAACAACAAAAAACAGCCATTATAAAGGGCTCAACAAAAAACAAGAAACAAAAAACTGGGAATTAACAGTGGCTCGAGAGGAGCAAAAAAAAAAACAAAAAAAAACTACTGCTTTCTTCTCTTGCTGCAGTTGTGGTTGTCGATGGAAGCATTAATAAGGTGAATGCTTAGTTCCCCGTAGCAGAGGGTCTTTCCGCAAAAAATGCAGACCATTTTTATTACACCAAATTTTTTTTGTATATTTGGTACTGTTTCGCGCCCTTATGGTGCTGCAAATGAAGATTCACCTGAGGAGGTGCTGGCCTGATGGTCTCTTTTTTTCTGAGCCAGATCCCATACCTCAGCTTGTGCCAGATTGTTAGGGTGCCACCTCTGCATGTGGCGGATCATTGTGTAGTTCCCAAATGAATATTTTTTTATTTGGGTTGCCCCTGAACATGACCTCGTTGCAAATTAAGCATGTCACCTTCGGGGCATTCACTTTTTTTTGCCCAGCAGGGATGGAAAAATACTGCCATATATAATGAACTTTGACATGGCTTTGTCTTGGTTCTTCAGGCAAGTATGTTATGGTTTGTTGGTCCTCATCATCTTCTTCCTCCTCTTCTTCACTCCTGGAAGGATCTGGGGTGGTGGACCTTCCTTTCTGGGTGGTGGTGGTGGTGGTGGTGGGGGTGCACTAGCTGCAGCTACTACTGAAGCCATGTCTCACAAATAGCTCTTGCTTTCTCAAAGAAAAAAGTAAGAATGAGGAAAAAAGGAAGGGGCTTTCATCATTTGTCGAAAAAAAACGACGAGAACCAATTAAAAGTGTTATTTTCAGGTCACATGTCCCGACGCGCTTACGCTACGCGCACAGGAGCGCTTACGTTGCGCGCTCCGGGTTGCGCCACGGAGCGCTTCCGGGTACGTTTACAGAGCACGCCGAAGAAACGCATCACGCGGTTACGCGATGCGTCACGTTTACGCGGCGCATCACGCGACTACGCGAAACGTCATGATATTGTTTGCGTTCGTGGGTAAAGTGCTCACGGGACGCTCACCCGTACGATCACTGGTACGTGCCCCGGGAGCGCCCCGGGGATAATAAAAAAAAATATTTACACATTTTAAAATTTCTAATAAAAATTATTACTTTCATACATATAGATATTTGCTATTAAAAAACCTATGAAATTCACTGAAAAAACCATAGGTTATAGACCATATATAGTTAGGAATTAGCATTTAGAAAACCTTGAAAATTCACTGAAAAAACCATAGGTTATAGACCATATATAGTTAGGAATTAGCATTTACAAAACCTTATTTTACTCACACAAAATCATTGAAATTCGCATATATAGTTAGTTGTACTAACTATATATCGCGCACCCGCAATCCACTGCTGATCATGTCACATATTACATCATTCATGACATGGTCAGTGACATCACTGATGACATCTCAAATGACATCACTGATGACATCTCAAATGACATCACTGATGACATCACTGATGACAACATCCAGTGACTGTGTATTTCTGTAAAGTTAAAATATGTCTTACATATTGAAGAATGAGTGGATGTATAAGTGTCTGGATGAAGGATTTAGTAGGTGCATGACTGACTGTATGAGTGAGTTATTAAATGTGTCTCACTGAGTGCATGGGTTAGTGACTAAACTGTCTTAGTTTGTGCATCATTATGTCTGTTGTTCTGTAAACTGCTGCATGTGTTGATCAGTAGCTATATGAGTAACAATATGGGTTATTGATTGGTTGCCCAAGTATTTGTATGGGAGACTGAGTGTGTGTGTGGGTGGCTGGGAGGTGTATGACTCTGTGCATAGATGTGTGAGCAGTTGATTCACTAGATGTATGGGTTCAAAAGTGCATGTGGAAACAGCTGTATGGGCGGTTGACTGTGTGCATGAGTGTATTGGTGAGTGAATGGATATCTCAGTGCTACATGTCAAAGTAAGTACATATGTAAAACACAGTACATGTGAGAGTTGACATATATAAATAACTGTGCATAAGAGCTAGTGAATGTGTGAGTGGCTGTATGGATCATTGTGAACTTGTATCAGGGATTGTATAAGAGAGTAAATATGTGTTAGTATATGTTTGAATAAGTAACGTGTGTATAACTGTATAGTTGAGAAAATGGAGGTGTGATTGATTCTTTGCATGACTGAGTAGGTGTGTGAGTAACTCCATGGATGAGTGACAGTCTGTGAGTGTCTCTTTACACTGAGTTTATCTAAGGTTATATTAGAGTCTGAAGAGGTTCATCGTATTATCACATGAATAATGTCATCAGTGATGTGCTCAGTAATGTCATCAGTGATGTCATTTGAGATGTCATCAGTGATGTAATCAGTGATGTCATTTGAGATGTCATCAGTGATGTCATCAGTGATGTCACTGACCATGTCATGAATGATGTAATATGTGACATGATCAGTAGTGGATTGCGGGTGCGCGATATATAGTTAGTACAACTAACTATATATGCGAATTTCAATGGTTTTGTGTGAGTAAAATAAGGTTTTGTAAATGCTAATTCCTAACTATATATGGTCTATAACCTATGTTTTTTTCAGTGAATATATATATATATATATATATATATATATATATATATATATATATATACACACAACTCAACATACTGGAACAGACGGATTACATTAATAAAACAAAAAAAGAAATTGATGACAGAATGAGAAAGCATGAGGCTAAAATAAAGACACGAAAAGCCAACAAATACGTACGAGATAAGGGGGATTATGAGCTGTGTCAAGTATTTACATTTTCCCATAAATATGATAATGCTAAAAAGATTAGATCAGGAAATGCTACCCAAAATGCAACACATCAAAGCAAGGAAGCTAAGGCAAGTAGAGTCAACCCAGAAGGATCTGGCTCTGAAACAGGTTCGCTAACAAGTGATAATGAATCGGCTGATGGCATCGTGAGAGCACAGAGTATTCCTGATCAGGCAAATACATTAAGTCCTGCAGAACAGCTTAATTTTTTAGCGACAGACCACTTACAGAGACTACGCCCACAAAATCGGAACATAACAAAAGTGCCCGGCAATGAAGAATTCAGCGGCGCAGAGAAATGCGCAGGCACAGAAGAGGAAAGCAGAGGAGACCACAATGGCGCAGGTGATAAGTGATAACAATAAACCCGTAATCAATCTGTCATCAATGATTTTAACAAAAGCAGAAACTCAGCTATTGGCTCTCGGGCTGTCCAACTGCACAGAGAAGAACTCGAATTGATATTTACAAATATATCAGAAAGCTTAAATTGAAAAAATTCTTCACAATAAAAAATGGCAACAAACAAGCTGAGATGGAGGCTAACCAAGGAATGATAACCAACATGTGCAGCACCAACCTCCAAGCTTCTGATGCCACTACATTATTGACCCGACATGAGTTGAACACTGAAATTGTCAAGAACAAATGGTTGATAATAGTCAGGCGTCAACTCAAGGAAGAATGGCAGCACTTAAATTGATTCAACCCAGTGCAGGGATCATCCCTTTTAAAGCAAAATCTACATTCTACGCCATGATGCCGAAAGATGCGATTGATATCTTTCACGAGAGAGTGACTGATGAAATGAAAAAACTATATCACAAAATCAATCACAACAAAGTAAGACTCAAATATCGCGATGTGCAATATGAGGATCTCATTAGAAAAGTAAAAAATAATAAGGATATAGTTATCAACAAATCGGATAAGGGTGGCAATGTTGTGATTTGGCCTCGAAATCAATACACCCAAGAGGCCTACAAACAATTGTCCAACACAGAATGCTATGCAAAAACTACCCTGGCAGAATACAAAATAGCAAAGGAAACCCTCAAGAAAGACCTTATGGGGTGGAAAAGACAAGGACTGATCTCTAATTAGGAGCATGCATTTATGACTAATGACTTCCCTGTAATTCCAACACTGTATCTAATTCCAAAGATCCATAAAGAGTCGAATACAACACCTGCTAGACCTATAATTTCAGTGATTGGTGGTATGAGCGAATTAAACAGTATGTAGACAATTATTTATTTATTTTTGTCCTCATTAGCCGCTTTATCGTTCCAAGAAATAACCAACCACCAAAGAAGTCCTTGAAAGGCAGGTATCTAGAAAATAATTTTGTTCTTCCCAGGAATAAACCAAATATCTTGGCGGGAGGTACCTTCTGGACGATCTTACTCCATCAAAGCCTAAATCAGGCTGTCGGCCCACTTTCGTCGTGGCATGGGGGAGCCTCCAGTTGGACCTGGAGTACTGGGCCTAATCATCGGACCCGGGGAAAATAAAAAAAAAACCCGGGATCTCTGATAGCCTTTATCTCCACTTAAGTAGCAAATTCCAATAGGCCAAACTACGGGGACTACAAGACCTTGCCATGTCTACTTTAGATATTTCATAAAGTGATGTCAACCACTTGGCATGAGTAGGGGGTTGGCATTGACCCAGTTTTTACAAATTTGTCTTCTTGCTACCAAAATAGCATAAAACAGAAATTACCTCTCTAACCCCCCCAATGTTATCACTTAGTCCAAAAATAACTAAGGACCAAGAAAAAGGAATCGAGATTTTGAGGATTGATTCTAGAGAAGCCTTAACTTCCTGCCAGAAGCTACTAATATTGGGGCATTCCTAGAACATGTGGACATCTGAGGCTGCTAGGAGGAGACATTTATTACAGCACTTCCCTGGTTGGAATTTAGAAAGTCTTTGGGGAGAGAAGTATGCGCGATGCAAAGTAAATTGATGGTTGCGCCTCAGCCAGGCAGGTTTGATGACTTTATATAAGAGACTAAAAGATCTCGTCCATAACTCCTCCGCCTGGACTTCTCCATTCCCTCCCCACTGTTCAGCTGGGAGGCTGAAGTCTCCATCCGCTTCCTCCATAATAAAAAAAGCAACTTCCTTACCACCCCTTACTTTCTCTACTAAATTTTTGTCTAAAGAACTGTATCCCCCGAGTTTAACCTTTTTCTTTATCTGTTCTCGAAACCAGCTTGACAATTGTATATATATAAAACAGGATAAAGGTGAGCCGACCCTCTCAGAGAAAGCATCCCATTCTACTAAGATCCCTCCTGCCACCAGCTCTCCCCATCTTAATACCCCTGCCTCCAATAGCACAGATGTAAAGCTATCGACAATGTGTGGAGAGAGCCCCGGAAGGTCCCAAATAGGAGCAAAATTAGAAAAATATGCCAGCCCAACCATGGCTTTAATTTGGGTCCATTCTTTTACAAGCAGATATAAGATCTTTAACCTCACTCTTTTGAAATATCTCTGGTGCCCGAATTTAAACAAAAAACCGTCAAGCGGGCGATTAGAGCCAGATAACATTGCCTTAAACATGCATCCATTTGAATTGTCTTCGGGAGTCTTTAATAACATCCTAGAGTGGGACAGGTGAAAAGCCCAAGCATAATGTTCAAGGTCTGGCAGTGCAAGGACCCCCTTCTCCCTCCTTCTTCTTAAATTTTTCCATGCCAACCTGGTAGATCTAAAACCCCAGATGAAAGAGTTAATGTTCTGTTGACATTTAAAAAGTTGTTTAGAATTCAATGCCAACGGAATGGTGTTAAAGATAAATGTATGTTTAGGAAGGATAGTCATTTTCACTAAACTCGTTCTCCCATAAATAGTAAGAGGGAGAAAGGACCATGCTTTCATCAGTGCCTTAGATTTGCGGAAAATCCGATCTAAATTAATTTGGGCCAAAATGACTATGTCGTTTGTAATTCTAACTCCCAGATATCGGATTGATGGTGTAACCGGGAGATGAAGGTTTGCAATATTCCAAGCCATGAGATCAGTTTTCCCGGCATTGACTTCATAACCCGGGAACTTCCCGAACTCCTCGGCCCTCTTTATAACCCTGGGAAAAGCCTGGTCGGGATCGGTTGTATATATGAGAATATCATCCGTATACAACCCAACCTTTTTCTCCCAGCCGTAAAAGGAGAAAGGCGGAATGTTACGATCATCCCTAAGGGTCTGAACAAAGGGTTCAACATAAAGATTAAACAGGAGGGGGGTAAGCGGAAACCCCTGTCTTGTCCCCCTACGAATTTGAAAAGGTTCTGTGCGGGTGCCGTTAATCAAGAGGCTAGCCCTCGGATCACTGTATAACAGGCTGATTACTCGACAAAATTTTGTACAAAATTGGAATTTCTTCATTACTGCATCTAGATAGGGCCAATCGACCCTATCAAATGTCTTCGTGGCGTCAAGTGTAATGATCGCAAGAGGCAGGGCAAAAGTTGAAGCAATATCTATTGCCCCGACCAAATCGTAGGTCAAATCGGCCAACTGGCGTCCCCGAATGAAACCCTTTTGGTCCTGGTGGATGATCGTACTGATCTCGCTCCCCAAACGTGCCGCCAAAATTGCTGCAAAGATCTTATAATCATTGTTTAGGAGCGAGATTGGGCGATAAGACCCACACTCAGCTGGATCCTTTCCTGATTTTGGAACTAGGGCAATATTTGCCTCACCCCATGACCTAGGCGGTGCCTCACCGCTGATTAATATGTTGTTAAACAAATCCGTCAAGACTGAGATGATGGTCGAGTCTAGCACCCGATACAGTTCGCCGGGTATGCCATCAGGCCCTGTGGCCTTCCCCTGCTTCAGCTGTTTGATAGCTCTTGTGACTTCTGCCTCTGTTATTTCTTTATCTAGATGCTCGCTCTGTTGTTTAGTTAATTTTGGAAGGCTCACCTTCTCCAACCACATATCTCTCTCCTCAGCTTTGACTCTGGTTCCTTACGTATATATATTCTGAAAGAACGCCCAAAAGGCGTCCCCTATTTCCAAATCTGAGTTCCTACTGTTGGCTTCGCCCTCTACCCTCACTGTTTTAATATAGTTTCTGGCTTGGTCTGCTTTGATTTTCCAGGCAAGCAATTTGCCCGCAGCCTCACCATATTCGAAGTGGGAAAGCTTGCTAGCCTGCCACCTTTTATTCACTCTCTCCTGCAATATAGCATCTAATTTATTTTTTAGCACAGACCTTCTTTCCGAATTCGCCGGAGATATAGGGTCGTCCGAATCTATGAGCGCCAGGTCTCTCTCTATATTTGATAACTCCGCTCTATATTTCCTCTTTCTATAGGAGGCACGGTTGGTGATGCACCCCCTTAGATAGGCCTTCCAAGTCTCACACACAGACACCAGGGGGGCAGAATTTAAATTGCGCACCAGAAAAGCAGCGGACTCAGATATAAGAAATTCCATCTCCTCTTCTTCAGTAGAATGGTACGATAGAAGTACCAAGAGGTGTGAGTGGCATTCTGGCCTAATATTAATGAAAAAAGAATAGCAGAGTGATCAGACAAGTGAGGGGGAAGGTAGACCAAGTTTTTTATAGAATCTTTGAGGGTGAAGCTGAATAGAGCATAGTCAATGCGAGATTTGTGCTTGTATTTGTAATTTTGAAACGAAACCCCCAAAATATTACCTGCTCCCTCCCGCCAAAAATCCACCAGCCCCAAGTTCCGCATACATGTCAAGAGGGTAGCCCTCGCTTTGCTGTGTGGTACTGCTCTAGAGCTGGGGGATTTATCCAGTTTCGGGTCAAGGACCAGGTTGAAGTCTCCCATCCATATCACGGGATTCTGAGTCGTGATCAAATGGTTCTGTATTGTATCAAGGTGGGAAGGGTCATCTTGGTTGGGGCCATAGTACCCAACCAGAGTAAACCCCCTCCCATCAAGCTGGACGTTGGCTATTAACCATCTACCGCTCGGATCCGCCCTGTAGTTCACAATCTGAGCTTTGGCTTCCTTTTTAAAAATAATGACTATCCCGCGAATGTTAGCATTATGGTCCGTGCTGAGAAATGTGTCCACCCATTTCAATTTCTTCATTATATCAATGACCTCTTGCCTTAGTAAGTGTGTCTCCTGGATTATTATGACCTGCGCGGGGGAGTCACTAATATATTGCATAATTGTATGTCTCCTGTGCAGTGCAGATGAGGTTCCCCGCTTTTCTGAAAATAATGTTTAACAATCTGAGCTTTGACTCCTCTAGAAGCAGATGAACTGCTAGTTTCTATCAGCGAGTTTGCACAAAGGGGTCCCTAGCGTCCCTCTTTTCCCGTGGTGTGATCTTTGCTTCTACGCCGATTCGGAAATTTTTCCACCTCCCCACTGGTCGTCTCCTTAGGCTTATATATTAATGTATACAACAGTTTATGCAACAGATAGCAGGTCTAAGGGGTAGGTCTAAGGGGTAGGAGTACAGGATGGTACTGGAATACATTAAATAAGGTGCTCAAAGGAGCTCAGTAAAGAGCACAAAAACAAAAACAAAAAAAAAATTGGCAGACGCGTTTCAGCCATCCCTTTGGCCTCATCAGTGCCGGTTTCATGGGCTTCTCACTGTTCCTGAGAATGGAGCGTTGTTAAGTTGGTGTTGAGACCACTCCCAGTCAGGTGGTCACTTGCTCCTCCTCCTCCTAAAGATTACAATTACACTTGCGCTGTTCGATCTTACAGGTGCATGCTGGTCACGGGAGTCCAAATTTAGAGGCCATATACAGTGATAGGTTCTCTTAACATCAAGTGATGCCCCAATTTACATTGGATTCAGTTCCCCACGAACATATATATATATATTATATAAAACCTACTGGCCAATAGGTAG
Organism: Lissotriton helveticus; assembly: GCF_964261635.1. NCBI lineage: Eukaryota > Metazoa > Chordata > Amphibia > Caudata > Salamandridae > Lissotriton > Lissotriton helveticus. The sequence continues at coordinate 568,552,048 of NC_136071.1, read as the reverse complement.
TTATAGGTAGGACCTATTTTCCATAGGAAATCCGCAACATTCCATTTGCAATAACTTTGGCGCCAATTGATGAATTTTCAAATTCTCAAAACTCGTGGGTGGTTCCGGTCCGCTCCTATCCTGAAAGATTGTGGGCGATTCATCAAGCAGGGGCGAGAAAATAGGGGGGCCCCAAAACGTGTTTTCCCCATAGGACATTTTAGACACGGCTACAGCCCGAATGCTGAACTGAATTACACCAAATTTTGCAAAAAAGTAGCCCTTGCTTCAGAAAGTGCCCTTTTTTAAATGGTTTAAATCCGTTCAGTAGTTCCTGACCAAATAAAAAATAGAGATGAAAAAATCATTTTCCCAAGGGAAACTTAAGACACTGTTGTAGCAAAAACTGCTGAATGGAAATACACCAAATTTGGCAAAAAGATACTGCTTGGCTCAGAAAGCGACCTTTTTAAAAATGGTGTAAATCCGTTCGGTAGTTTTTGAGAAATTAAGGAATAAAGCTAGTGATATCTATGGCAGCGGAGGATCCGCGCACCCTCCGCGCACCATGCCGAGCACGAGCTGTAAGCTAATTGGCTGCCAACACTCCAAACCAGGAAGTGTTGGCAGCCATCGTGTGCCTCTTAGAACCGAGGTACAAGAAAAAAGGAAAACAAGTGCGCAAAACAAAAAAAGGGGGCTGGGTAGAAACACCCTGACCCCCTAGGCCTGCTTAGGGGTCCCACAAGGCCCCAAAAAAGTATATATATTTTTTTAAACGGAAAATCCGCGGAGGACCTGCGGGGAAAAAAAACCGAAATGCGGGCTCCTGCGCTTATTTAATAATTAGCCCCTGGGCACTGCCACCCCCTGGGGTTTTCATCAAATATGTGCGGGGATCACAGCCCCCCCAGCCCTGGGGACTGCCACCCTTGGGGCTACAAAAGACATGGGTGGGGCCTCAAAGGCCCCTCCAGCCCCAGGGACCGCCACCCCGGGGCTTTATAACAATATATGCAAGGGGCTCATGACCCCACCACAGCGCCGGGGACCGCCACCCCCGGGACTTGTTTTTGCCTATATATATATATTTCTTAAAACCTGTGTGGGGACTGCAACCCCCGGGTCCCCACACACCCCGGGGATCACCACCTCCCCTGGAGGTACCTGGTCGGCTACTTGGCCCCCAAGGATCCTCAGGATTGAGGAGGAATTAATTCTCCAACTTAAAACATGCCACAGGGCGTGTTTGCAGACATGTCATCTCAGGCCACACCCCCTTCCTTCACCGTTGTGCAAACGCGCCCCATGGTGAGTTGTAAGTTGGGGAATTAATTATCTTTCAATAGTGAAGGTCCCTGAGGGCCAACTAGCCCAAGAGGTATCTCCAGTATGCGCCAGGGAGCTGCATTGCAGACAGGTGTTCAGAGGCCACGCCCAGTTTTACACCTCTCTGCAACACAGCTCTGTGGCGCTTACTGGAGGTACCTAGTGGGCTAGTTTGACCCTAGGGACCCTTAAGATTCAAGGGGACTTAATCTCTCAACTTAGAACCCCACAGGGCGCTTTTACACAGTGATGAAGGGAGGGGACGGGGCCTGAGGTGATGTGTGCAAACACGCCCTGTGGTGCGTTTTAAGTTGGGGAAATAATTCCCCTTCAATCGTGAAGGCCCCTGGGGGTTAACTAGCCCACCAGGTGCTTCCTGTAAGTGCCATTGCGCTGCATTGCAGAGAGTTGGTGTAAGCTGTGCCCCTTTTTACACCTCTCTGCAATGGCGCTTACTGGAATTACCTAGTGGGGTAATTTGTCCCTAGGAACCCTCAGGATTCAAGGGGACTTAATCTCCCAACTTAAAATGGCTACAGGGCGTGTTTACACAGTGGGGAAGGGAGGGGTCGGGGCCTGAGTTAAAGTGTACAAACACGCCTTATGGCGCCTTTTAAGTTGGGGAAATAATTCCACTTCAATCCTGAGGGACCCTGGGGGCTAACTAGCCCACCAGGTGCTTCAAGTATGTGCCACTGCGCTGCGTTGCAGAGAGGTGGTCCAGGCCGTTCTACTTTCTACAACTCTCTGCAGCGCAGCTCTGTGGCACCTACTGGAGGTACCTAGTGGGCTAGTTGGACCCTAGGGACCCTCAGGATTCAAATGAACTTAATCTCCCAACTTAAAATGGCCACCGGATGTATTTACACATTGGTGAAGGGAGGGGACGGGGCCTGAGGTGACGTGTGCAAACGCGCCCTGTGGCTCATTTTAAGTTGGGGAAATAATTCCCCTTCAATCCTGAAGGCTCTTGGGGGCCAACTAGCCCACCGGGTGCTTCCAGTATGCACCATTGCTCTGCGTTGCAGAGAGGTGGTCTAGGCCATGCCCCTTTTTACACCTCTCTGGAACGCAGCTATGTGGTACTTACTGGAGGTACCTAGTGGGCTAGTTGGACCCTAGGGACCCTCAGGATTCAAGGAGACTTAATCTCCCAACTTAAAACTGCCACAGGGTGCGTTTACACAGTGGTGAAGGGAGGGGACGGGGCCTGAGGTGACGTATGCAAACGGCCTCTGGTGCGTTTTAAGTTGGGGAAATAATTCCCCTTCAATCCTGAGGGACCCTGGGGGCCAACTAGTCCACCAGAAGCTTCCAGTAAGCGCCACTGCGCTGCGTTGCAGAGAGGTGGTCTAGGCTGTGCTCCTTTTTACATCTCTCTGCAATGCAGCTCTGTGGCGCTTACTGGAGGTACCTAGTGGGCTAGTTGGACCCTAGGAACCCTCAGGATTCAATGGGGCTTAACCTTCCAACTTAAAACGGCCACAGGGTGCGTTTACACAGTGGGTAAGTGAGGGGACAGGGCCTGAGGTGAGGTGTGCAAACACGCCCTGTTGCGCATTTTAAGTTAGGGAAATAGCTCCCCTTCAATTCTGAGGGTCCCTGGGGGCCAACTAGCTCACCAGGTGCTTCCAGTAAGCTCCACTGCGCTGCATTGCAGAGAGGTGGACAAGGCCGTGCCCCTTTTTACATCCCTCTGCAACGCAGCTCTTTGGAACTTACTGGAAGTACCTAGTGGGCTAGTTGGACCCTAGGGACCCTCAGGTTTCGAGGGGCGTTAATCTCCCAATTTAAAATGGCCACAGAGCGTATTTGCACAGTGGTGAAGGGAGGGGACGGGGCTTGAGGTCACGTGTGCAAACACACCCTGTGGCGCATTTTAAGAGGTAGTTTTACTCCCCCAGCCCTATTATATACTAGGGGCTTACAGAAGAGGTCATGGTAATCACAGGGATACCCCAACGCATAGTGTTCCCTAGTGTATGTAGGTGTTTTCACTGTATTTTAAGTGTCTTTTAACACAGCACTGGTTCTAGGACTGGTTAGTCAGAGTCCGTTACCACCAGTACCCGTCTTAGAAAGTTGAGGGTACAGGATGACTTTGCAACAAGGCTTCTTTCTGCTCTTATGTTTGTTCATCACTGATGACATCATCCTTGTCATAGAGTGGCAGACCTCCTCTCACCCTAATATACCCTTTGAATCACACATACAAAAATAGAAACTAAAATTTTCAAAACAATGGACATACCAATACCAGTTACATCAACCTATTCAGTAATTATAAGATCTACATACACATCCACTCATTCCCCAACAGTCCTATATAGTCACTCATGCATGTACTCACTCAACATGTGTACTCATACACCTATACATCCTGATACACATTGCCACTCATGCTAATAAAGAATCAAACAACCATTTACTTGCATATACAGTTATACACACACCACCACACTTACTTCTACAGAAACTTACACATACTTACTCTTTTGAACAATCACTTATAGAAACACATACTTTTTCATACAGGAACTCTTCCAATCACTCACTCTCACATATACTCACTTATATACACCAATACTCACATATACTAGTTTAAAAGATATGTAGTTACTCATAATGACACTATTGAGACAGTCATTCACTCACTAACACACCCTTACACACACTCATCCACCCATACAGTCCTGCACACATATTGTCTTCAACACATACACATAGTGACTCACTCATTCATGCATGTATACACTAAGTAATACCCCCACTGAACCATAGACACTCAGACACTCAAACTGATACTCATAAAACCAAGTAATAACTCATATAGACACTCATGTAGCTACTCACCAACCAATGCAGTCACTTATACACAAAGTGAGAGACTGATACAGATATTTATATATTTAAACATTAATCACTAACCCATGTATTCACTAAGATACACTTAATCAGTCAGTTATACAATCAATTTTTCATTAAAAAAATAATCCATTTAGATACTTATATACCCATTTATTCTTCCATCGACCTTAAGATATACAAATATAAAACATATTTAATTTTCAGAAAAACACACATTCACTGGATGATGTCATCAGTGATTTCATTTGAGATGTCATCATTGATGTCATGAGTGATGTCACTGACCATGTCATGAGTGATGTAATATGTGACATCATCAGCAGTGCATTGCGGGCGCGCAAGTTATAGTTAGCTGATCTAAATATAACAGGGGAATTTCAACGGTTTTGTACAAGTGAAATGTCCAGCTAACTATAACGCCCCTTCAGTGAAAAAAAAAATAATAATATATATATATATTTTTTTCTTTTCTTTATATATATATATATATATATATATATATATATATATATATATATATATATATATATATATATATATATATATTTATAAATATATATATATATAGAGAGAGAGAGCGAGAGAGAGAGAGAACTAAACTATGTGAATGTGTGCATCACTGTCTCTGTTGTTGTATAACATGCTGCATCAGTTGGTCACTAACTACATGAGTATGTATATTAGTTATTGATTAGATGGGTGAGTATTTGTATGGGACACTGAGTTTGTGTGTGGTTGGATGGGATGTGTGTAACTCTATGCATAGATGTGTGAATGGTTGATGGAGTAGGTGAACAGGTTTAAGAGTGCATGTGGAAACAGTTGTTGGGGTGACTGAGTGCAATTATTTGTGTGTTGGTGAGCGAATATATGTTTTAGTTGTACATCTTCAACAAAGTAAAAAAATAAAAGGCTTTGTATGAGAGAGTTGGTGTATATAAATAAGTATATGTAAGAGTCAGTGAATGTGAGAGTAACTATATGAATGAATGTATAATTGTAATGGTGATTTTTTAACATATTAACTATGAGTTACTATGTGTTTAAATAAATGAGGCGTTGTGTGTATAATTGTGTAAGTGAGTAAATGCAAGTGTGATTATGTTTTTTCATGAGTGAGTTGGATGACTGCATAACTGACTAAGATGACTGCGGATGTGTCAATATCTATATAGGTGTATAAGTGCATTTGATAGTGTTCTATTAATTAGTGACTGCATGTATAAGTGATTCTGTTGTTGAATGGGTGGTTGTGTGTGTAGACTTAGGAATCAGTGAGTGGGGCTGTAGTAACTGGTATTGGTGTGTCAATGGTTTCAAATATGGTACTCCGTATTTTACAGTGAGTGATGAAAGGTTATACTAGTGTATGATGAGGTGTATCAGATTTTCATGTGGATGTTGTCATCAGTGATGTCATTTGAGATGTCATCAGTGATGTCACTGATCATGTCATGAATGATGTTATATGTGACATCATCAGCAGTGCATTGCGGGAGCGCAAGTTATAGTTAGCAGAACTAACTGTAACAGAGGGATTTCTATGGTGAAATGTCCAGCTAACTATAACACCCCTGAAACCTATGTTTTTTTCTGTGAATTTCTAAGGTTATTTAAATGCTAATTTCTAACTATAAAGTCTCTGAAACCTATGTTTTTTTCAGTGAATGTCAAAGCTTTTTTAACTGCTAATTTTTTATTTATAACGTCTCTGAAACCTATGGTTTTCTCAGTGAATTTCAAAGGTTTTTTAAATGCTCATTTTTAAATTTAACAGTAGTTATACCAATTTCTTTGTACTGATTTTCTACAGTGTTTTAACTATGTTTTTATAAATATTTTATTCATTAAATAACATTATGTATTTTTCAGAAAATTGCAACAATTTTTTTTTATTCAAACTGAAATATTGTTTAATTTTTTTGTTTTATTTTTTTATTTTAATATGTTTATATTATTTTCTTTTTTATCCCACATTTTTTCAGAGTTACGCACCCAAAGCGTACTCATCATGATGGGTGCGTGGATTCTAGCCGCCATTTTAGAAAAGTCGTGAAGGATCCACATACGGTGTGCGAATGATGTGTGTTTTTCAGTTACATCATATACATTTAATATTACGTGATGTGCGTGATTGGTATGCGACCAGTCCGCGACTCCTGCTCCCGCGCATTAGCGACACATGTTCATTACGGTACACACCGCTTGCACTGTGGTGGGTCCCACGTGACGTCATATACGTGCTGGGGCGCTGGGTGCGTGACTCCCGCAAAAAAAATGTATGTTCTAAAATCATATGTATGTGTCTTTAATATACAGATTAGGGTAAGAGATTAGCCAAGATATTCATAAAAATAATATATTCATACTTATATTAAACTTATGCGTGCTTCGTGAGCGCAGAGTGCGCGGATACCATGTGACCTCAAAAAAAAAGATTTCATTGGTTCATAACATTTCCCACTGTAACTATTAAAGGAGCCCACCCATTTTAATCATTCTTGTTGGAGCATCTTTAGAGAGATATCTCTTTTCCTACAAGAACCCTTTTTGCTTGTTTTTTTGGTGTTTTTAAAAAAATCTCAAACAAAATGGCATCTAGACAGCAGCAGCAGCAGGAGGAAGTATCTTCTGAAGAAGAACTCTTGCAGGAGGCACCACGTCAACAGAGGCTGGAATCTGTTGTGTGGAAATTGTTCACTTTTCCACCTGGAGAGAAGAAAGTAAATGCGAGAAAGGTGACGTGCAAAATTTGTGACCGAGTCCTGTCAAAAGGCAGTGAAAAAAAATACTCTTGTGGCACTGCTTCTATGTACAAGCATCTCCGGACCACACATCCTCTCAATCTTGCTCTGGAGGAAATGAGGCGAGCTGCTTTGAACCCCTCACCTGCTGTGGCAAGTACGTCTGGAGCATGCTCAGGAACACCTGCAATGGACTTTAGGCCAGAATTCGCCTTTCTCGAGCAACACTGCGTGAAGTGTAAGTAACATATGCTTCGGTGAGCAGTCGGTGGATGCAGTTTGTGCTGCGCAGTGCAACTATCATTTGGTAAAAAAAAAAATGTTTTGGTATTGGAATGATAAGTAATTCCAAAAGTTTCCTGTTTTATTTGTTCTATTTTTGTTCATTTTTTGAAAAAACACAAAAAAATTACAAAATTGTTAAAAAAAATACAAAAGAAAAAGGAAGAAAAAAACATTTCTTATCAGAACTACCTTATCTGGTTAAAGAAATAACTATAATTGCAAGGTAATGTGTGAAAGTTTCGTTGAATATTTGTATACAGCATGATTGACTACAAGAATGCATTAGTAGTGTATGGTGAATTTATAGGTGAAGATTTATGAGGTAGTACTGCAGCGTGATACTGCAAGCTCTGTAGCTGCACTGTCGCACTTCTGAAGCACAGGCATGTAGGGGTGGGTGGAAGTTGCGTAAGGGACTTACGCGGAGAGGCACGGAGATAAAACCAATCTCCGTGCCTCTCCGCATATTTCCGTTAGGCGCCGCCCGCCCGCCGCCCGCCTCCCGCCCGAAATATTAAATGAGATTAAAAAGCCTTAAATAATATTTATATAAAACTTACCTTATGGCGGGGCCATCCTTGTCCGTCTAGGGTCACCTTCCTGCACAAAAACAATCAGTAAAGGCATTTTCCTCTTTCAATGTATGCCTTGGAATGCAGCATGCACTGAAAGAGGAAAAAATGAGGAGAAATGAAAACAATTCTCCTCGTTGCACCTTGCTACACCAACTCTAGGATGGTGCAGCATTCACACACATCTCCAGATTTACGATTTCTCATAAATCTGGAGATGTGTCTTGTTCTATGGGTGTTGAGTGGGAACACCCACAGCAACACCTATGGAACACCCCTGCAAGTGTATGGAGGGGTCATATTTACAAGGAGAGGAAAAACCATGCAGGCAAATATGAAGAACTGTATGGCGCCATCACTACGTTACAAAAAGTGACTTACTGGTGGCGCAGGGTGCTTGTAAATCTGCCCTATAAGTGCTTAGGTATTGGCAGACTGATACAATAATAACGTAGTGCTGGATGAGTGCTTGAAGAATTACATGAGACTGACAGGAGGTATCCTACGCTGCATGGGTACTACTTCCATATTTAATGGAGTGGACCAATAGTATGGATCTTCTTAGAGATTTGTAGGGATTATGTACATAATATTTTATGTGTACTTGTGTTGGTGCCTAGGTCATTTTATAAGAATACCACTAGTAACTGGAATGATGACAGTGCTGCAAACAGAGTGAACACTTATTTTATAGGTGCTTACGTATTGGTGGAGTGATAGGAAAAGTAAATAGTGGTAGATAAGTGATTAAAGAAGTGAATGGGAGAGACTGGACAATTCCTACACTGCATGAGTATTAACTGGGTATTTAGAAGAGTGTATCAATAGTATGTAGCTAGTTAAAGGTCTGCGTGGATAGTACACAAAATATCATATCTGTACTTGTGATAGTAGCTAGGCTATTTCATAAGTTCATGACTAGTAACTATAGTAATTACAGTATTACAAACAGAGTGTATAGTGAATTTCTAAGTGCTTAGGTATTGGTGGAGTAATAGGATAAGTAGATAGTGCTGGATGGGTGATTGGAGAAATGCATGGGACAGTCAGGAGGATTCCTACACTGCATAGGTATTAACTGGTTATTTAGAAGAGCGTATCAATAGTTTGTAGCTGGTTAGAGGTGTGCATGCATTGTGTACAAAATATTGTACCTGCACTTGTGTTAGTGACTACGCCATTCCTTAAGTATATGACTAATATCTGGAGTAATTTCAGTGCTGCAAAGAAAGTGCGTGCTGAATTTATAAATGCTTAGGTATTGGTTGAGTGATAGGGTATGTAGATAGTGATGCATGGGTGAATGGAGAAGTGCATGGGACAGACAGAAGGATTCCTCGACTGCATAGGTACTAACTGGGTATTTAGAAGAGCGTATAAATAGTATGTAGTTGGTTAGAGGTCTGCATGCATAGTGCACAGAATATTGTAGCTGTACTAGTATTTATGTATGTATGGTTTCGAAAATGGTCTGTATTTTAGGGTGGGAGGAGGTGCATCAGATGATCACGGGGATGATGTCCTAGGTGATGTCATTTGAGATGTCATCGGTGATGTCATCAGTGATGTCACTGACCATGTCATGAGTGATATATTATGTGACCTCATCAGCAGTGCATCACGGGGGTGCGAGTTATAGTTAGCACAACGAACTACAACTGCTGAATTTCTCTTGTTTTGTACGAGTGAAATGTCCAACTAACTATGACGTCCATGAAACCAGTGGTTTTTTCAGTGAACTTCTGAGGTTTTCTAAATGCTAATTTCTAACTATAATGTCCCTGAAACTTGTGGTTTTTTCAGTGAATTTCATATATATGTATTTAATCTCCTCTCACTCTTTCAAGGAAGGAATCAGCACTCAGGTTGTAGTTTGGAAGTATTTAATCTGCAAAGGACGTGATCCACACGTTTTGGCTCGTCCGAACATTGATAACGATACAAGACGTCATTGTAGCATCCTTATTTAAATGTACAAATGCCTAAAGTTGCCAACATTAACAAATTACTACATATTACTTTAATCCAAAAAACTGGTGGCCATATTGACCTGGTCACGATGTGAAAATTCAGGAATTGATACAATAAAGAAAAGAAAACAAGTGTTAATATGCACACAATGTCATTTCAGCATATTTTTCCCCGTGACCGTCATACCTGTATGTTCGTCAATGTGACTTATTCATAATAAACATACTTAGGATTGCAAACATCAACATAAACAATGGACTACACAATACACGTTACGTATTATAATGGTTCTTACACAAAAGAAAAGAAAAAAAGGGGGATAATACACACACACACTATCCCTAAATAAAGTTCTAGCGATTATAGTTCCATTCACAGCTCATTTGAGATGTCATGAGTGATGTAATGAGTGATGTAACTGACCATGTCATGAATGATGTTATGTCTGAGGTCATTAGCAGTACATTGCGGGGGTGTAAGTTATAGTTAGCTTAGGTAACTATAACTACTGAATTTCACTGGTTGTGTATGAGTGAAATCTGAGTGTAACTATACCGTCCCTGTAATCTTTGTTTTTTCAGCAAATTTCTAGTTTTTTTTCAAAGTTAAGTTAGATGCATATCACAGTGAATGGTGGGGGTTGGAAGCAGGGCCTAGCATTGTGCTGGCCCACCCAAGCTTGCTGCTCCTGCCTTCCCTCCTAGCCATCCATTGTCCAAGTCCATGTCCCTGCTCCCTAATTACAGCCCTGTGTGGCCGTTGTTCTGCCACTGGCCTTCACGCCTTCTTTGAACAGTTAGCTTGCTGCCCCATCCACCTCCTCCCTATCCTCTGTTGTCTGAATCCATGGACTAGCCTCCTCCATCCTGCCATGCATGGTCTGATGTGCTGCTACTGCCCTCCATTTAGCATGATGTCCCAGTCCACTCCCTTCCATTGCCCAATTCTATGCCCCATAAGTGACATCCTGCTTAGCCTCTGTGCTTAGCTTGCTGCCCCTATTCTCCTTTGCCCTGCCCCCTGATGTCTGTGTGCATGCCCCTGCTCCTTCCTTCTTGACCACCATGTTCCATGGACCTGCCACTCCTATCTACTCTGAGTGTTCTGTTGAGCTGCCACTCCCCTCCGACCTGCCTAGCATTGTCAGATGACTGTAAACTGTTCCTGCCACCTCCACCCTGCCTGTCCACATTCCATGCCCCTATCCCCTTCCTCCTGTCCTCCATTGTCCATTTTACTGCCACACCCTTCTGCCCTCCCTGGTCTGTTGTGCTGCAACTGCTCCTCCTGCCTGCCCCATGTGGTCTGTTGTGAGGCCCCTTCCCCTGAACTCTCTTGTCTGTGCCCAGGTCCTGACCCTCCCTTCTATCCTCCATGGTCCTTTGTGCATGCATCTGTACCCTACTTCTTGTCCATCATAGCCACTGTGCTGCCACTAACCCTCCTGCTTGCCATGCATGGTCTTCTGTGCTGCCACGGCCCTTCCCCCCTTCCCTGTGTTGTCAGCTAGATGCCCCCAACCCCCTCCCACCTTCCCCCCATGGTCTGGGTGTATGCCATTATAATCTCACTGTTGCTCTCCATGGTGTGTCTTGCTTCTAGTGCCCATCCTGCCTGACCTCCATGGTCATCTTGCTGCTCCTGCCCTGCCCCGCCCCCTTGCCCCCAGCCCTCTGTTTCCTTGTGCAGACCCCTATTCCCTCTCTCCTGGCTTATCTGTTCCATTGTAATGCCCCTGATCTATCCCTCCTGCCCATTATGGTTGTTATGCTGCAGCTTTCCCTCCTGTCTGTCCATTATGGTCAGCTTGCTACCATTGCCTCTTTCCTCTCTGTTCTCTGTTGTCCATGTGCATGGTCCTGTCCCCTCCCTATTGCTTTCTATGTATTGTTGTGCTTCACTCCCGTGCCGCATGCCCTGTGTGGTGTATTGTGCTGCTGCAAACCCTGATGCCTGCCGTTTAGGGTCAGTTTGGTGCACTTCTCCATGTCCCTCCTGTCCTCTGTTATCCGAGTCCATGTCCCTACCCCAATTCTTCGTGCCTTCTTTGATCCAATGTACCAAACTTGCTAACATTTTGAACTTGGTAAGAGGGTGATTTTGAAAAAAAACTGGGGTATTGATTTTCCCCTTTGACTTACATTGAAAAAGAGGATATTTTAGACAGGAGACAGATCAAATAAAGCCCATTTGGGCTTAAAACATTGGACTTTCCTGGCTGAATCGGGTCTGTTGGCATGTATGCTTGTACTAAACTGCCTCTTGCTTCTGCCACAATGGTCTATTATATTGCCGCAGCCTCTCTTGCCAGTCCTGTATTGTTGGTTTGTTGCCACTGCCCCCCTTTCCACTGCCCTCCATAGTCTGTTGTGCTGCCACTGCCCTTCCTGCCTGCCCAGTGTGGTCAAATTGTTGCCTCTGCACCCTCCTACCTGCATTCAATTTTCAGAGTCCGTGCCCCTGGCCTCTGCCTCTCAACAGTATCCTAATGAACAACTAGATTGCTAACATTCTATATTTATCACAAAAGTGTGGAACACCTGATGTCATCTTGATGTAATCAAGACTGTAATACATAGAGGATTTCCTTTGGAAATTATGTATATGAGAGGGTCTTATTTGCATCAAAATTATGGTGAGTGCTCTAAAAAACTAAAATTAGGACATGTTTTCAGAGTTTTCAAATAGCGACAAAGCACTTTTAAATTATTTGTTATCTTTATATTTTTTAACCAGTTGACCACTTGATTAAATGTTGCACTTTGGGGAGAGGATGTGGTGTTACTTCCAGAGCTGCAGACTTTTCAACTGGGGAACCTGGTTGGAGTTTCTGCTTCAGCTCGACATTTTGTGATTCTGGTCAAATCACTTAATCTCCACATGTCTACAAGCAAAATTAATTTGTTCTTGTGTGATGTAACCAATGCTCATGTAAAGCACTCCAATACCTGGCAAGTCTGCACTATATAAAAATGCAAAAACACAACAAATAATAAGTGTTTTGCACACTTCTGTCATTGGGCAACATGTGGGCTACATCTGGGTGATATTTGTGCTACATTTGAGCTCTTTTGTCTCTGGTAGCCATCTTGGGAGACTTATTTGTTATGAAGTTTCATAATTTCCTCATTTACTGCAGTCTCATCAGGAGTTTTTGTTCCATTAAGAAGGCATTCAGATGTGTCACACACTCATTAGATCACTGTAGTAAAGCTACTGCTCACCAGGGAAGTCTACTGCTGGTATTGAAAGTGCATGTTTCAGTCTGCATGTAAGATTCTTTTAATGAAATAAAAGAGGATTTGAGAAGTCAAAATGTGCCCTGATTTTTCTTTCTGCAGCACTAATCATAATTTCTATGGCAAAATGAAACCCCTCATTTTGTTCTTTTGGAAATTAAATGTTTTAAGTGTTACCACTTTATTCCAATCAAGATGGCTTCAGGTGTGCCATACTTTTGTCATAAGTAAGACTGTTAGCGCTCTAGTTGTTCTTTAGAACACTCTGGGGCAGTCTGCCATTGGGCTATACTTGGGCTACATCTGGGTGATATTTGTGCTACATTTGGACTCTTTTGTCTCTGGTGGCCATCCTGGGAGACTTATTTGTTATGAAGTTTCCTATTTTCCTCATTTACTACAGTCTCCTCAGTAGGAAATACTTTCAGTTTTTTACTTTGATTCCATCAAGATGGCATTGAGATGTGTCACACATTTGCCATGAATTCAGAATGTTAGCACTCTAGTTGCTTATTAGATCACTGTAGTAAAGCTACTGCACAGCAGGGAAGTCTGATGCTGGTATTGAAAGTGCATGTTTCAGTCTGCATGTCAGAACTTTTTAACGAATCTCGAAGAGGATTTGAGAAGTCACTCAAAATGTGCCCTAATCTTTCTTTCTGCAGCACTAATCATACTTTCTCTGGCAAAATGAACCCCCTCATTTTGTTCCTTTTTAAATTAAATGTTTTAAGAGTTACCACTTTATTCCAATCAAGATAGCTTCAGATGTGCAATGCGTTTGTCATAAGTCGGACTGTTAGCGCTCTAGTAGTTTTTTAGAACACTCTGGGAAGCTGCAGTAGAACACAAATTAATCAACTGACAGTCCCTGCCATTGTTGCATGTACATGTTTTACTGAGAATGTCAGACTTCATTCTCACATGGCTGAGAAAGATAATGTGAATTTACAGAAAATATGCTCTCAGTTTAGCTCATAGATCACCTTCCAAACCTCTGTGGCAAAAGCATGAGAAAATAGTTTTTTTCTCAAAGATAATTCATGATATCCCAGAAGAAGGCTTTTTCACATGGTAAAATCACCTTAGAACACACCACAATTCCTAAAATGAGTATGGTACCATCAACAAATGATTTATAATGTAACTAAAGTCTGAAAACCTTCTATTAACTGCAATGCTTTTTAATGAGGTGCTATAATGTATATTGGTCCCAAGATGGCTGCCAACACTTCTTGGATGAAGTGCTGACAGCCAATCAGATTTCACAATGAGATGTGTGGTTAGGCTCCGCCCAGATATATATATTTCTTTTTCCATTAATATTTCAAAAAAATACTGAACCGATTTACACCATTTAACTAAAAGGGCTCTTTATGAACCAAGGACTACCTTTTTGCCAAATTTGGTGTAATTTCGTTCAGCAGTTTGGGCTGTAGCCGTGTCCAAAGTTTCCTATGAAAAATGGAGAAAACATGTTTTGGGACCCCCTTTTTTCCTCGGCCCCCGCTTGCCAAATCGAAGCGGGCCATACGTTTTTTAAATTTCACGAAGATTCATCAATCGGCGCCAAAGTTATTGGGAATAGAATGTTGCAATTTTCCTATGGTAACTAGTTCCTAACTATAACTACCTACTGGCAGTAGGTAATAGGTAATAGGTAATAGGTAGGTAAGTCAGTCTGTCTGTCTGTCTGTCTGTCTCTATCTAGCTAGATATATAGATAGATAGATACTGCACCAGTGGCCAATAATGGCTGTTAATTATCCTCTCAGCAATGTGAGGTCCGAAATACAGATGAAGGCCAATAACGAAGGGTCATTAATAACGCTTATTACCCCACAAAAAGGACGAGCTGTCAGAGCAGGCGCTGCATCTCACCGCAGGAAGACGAGTCCAGCAAACCATGGGCGAAAGAAATATCGATTCCTCGCTCTCACTGTGCATCTCTGACTGTCGGTGCAGACTGCAGAGGTCAGAGAAATAGTGCTTTACATCACTGCTGCACTGTATCTGTTCCAGCCTTTGATCCACTGAGGAGGGCTGGCAAAGCAAACAGACATGTATTAAAAGTAAACAATCTATTACGTTTGTTTATGTTTTCCTACTGCTCTATGGCTCTCGGGCTTTCTTTTATCCCTCCGTGAGGCAAGGGGAACAGCAAGTGCACCAGGGAAGCAAATGGATGGCTGTTTCTCTTGAAGAAAGAGGTTGTTGCTCAGCAGGAAAAAGTGGATGGCAGTTTTTGTGTTTCTGGTGTGATGTAATGTTGTTTTTATCCTAACAAGGACGCGAGTGAGCCATACCTAAGGGCTGCCCTTCATATGTTATGTTGATCAACTCACTCTCACAGCTTCGTGTACTGTAAACATCTCTTCCATTGCACGTTTCTGACCAAAACGTTGTTTGACCATAAATAAAGAAATACATACTAAAATAATAAACTGGAGCACTCCCACAATTTGTTTAAATAATACTGTTTCGAGGGCAAAAACCAGAAAAGTCGGTCGAAAAGCCCAGGCTCATGTGGTATATTTTCGATGTCTTTTTTGTGTTTACATACTTCCTAACAAGTACATGGGCTTCTCAAAAATATATAATTATTAGATATTCATCAGTTGTTGATACTGTGTTTCGAACTTTGGGCCAGATCACAAAACATGTAATTGGTGGTAAGTTGAGTCGGTGTTTGTGTCAAGCACCTTTCATACCTGTGTTGTGAAAATAGGACTCTAAAGGAAGTAATGCGTGACAACAAAATTTTTGCATATTTGCTGTGTAGCATTGGTGTGATGTGTTTTGTTGTTTCCTGTGCTACTTTGCTTTCGTGCTACATTATTTCAGTGAGGTTCTGTTGTGTTCTACTGGTATTCTTCTGTTGCGTCCTGTGTGTTTTGATCTGATGTTCCCTTTTATGTTTTAATTGTGCTGTTATGTAATTGTGCATGGTAATATAATGTTTACTGTTGTTTATTTCAGCTATAACATAACTACTGCTAAATTTCAAGCCAAAAGCAGCACAATAACTACTTAAGACACTAGTCATCCTAAAATTGTGGAAGAGACTGGGGACCTGATTAAGAGTTAAGCAGACAGGTCGCCAAGTCACAAATGTTACATATATTATTCTGTATGCACTACTTCAAGTGCCTTAGAATCTTATGCACTTGTAATAAGACAGTAGGGATATCCGGCACGTTTGTGACAGATTAACCAGTCTACGAAATTCTAAATCAGTCCCTCAGTCCTGACTGAACGCTCACAGTGCTCTTTTTAAGTGATAGCAATTTCAGTGCTCATGTTATGTGACACCGTCCATGACAAATGCCTTCCTGAGCTCCCAGCTAGACGTGTATTTTTGACCGCAAATAATGTCTTGAGGACCTTTTTTACATTGGGCATGCAAATAATGGCAATTAAACCGATGTTTAGAACTTTTGTCAGTGGTTGAAGAGGTGCAGTTGTATGTTATTGTTACCAACAGAAATTGATACGTATATATACTGCAAGTATTGAAAATGGCCCAATAATACAACTTGTTTTCTTTGCAATGCAGCCGCAGGGGCCTTTTATGCATCCTGATTTGCTTCAGTATAGACTTTAATGCATCACTGTTACACAAGGGTGTGAATCCATCACTTGGCAGTACAGTATTGTATGTGGCTGCAGTATGTTAGGGGCTCTCAACCAATTAATGGATTTCCCATCTTTGGAGAATGTATAATCTTGTCTACACTGGGATGATGTACGGAGATAAGGACCCAGGAACCATGAAATAGATAGGACTGCACTTGAAAGCTTTTAAATGGGATTTTTATCAGTGAATTATGATGCCACGAGAAATAGGTTTGCCATAGATGATAAAGGCCATGCCTAAAAATGAAATTAATTGAAAAGGCCTGTAGAGTGAAATATCTTGAAATCTTTCTGCAGAATGTAACCTGTGACGTGACTATTTTAACAGAAATATTGGAATCCTGGGATATCATTCACTAATAGTTTTTTACAAAGTATTTTGCTTTTAGTATTTCTTATGTTGCTGAATAAAACGAAATATGTTTCGCATGATTGATCTGTCAAGTGCTGCATGAAATGTAATGACCAATAGAGCAGGTATAAGAAAGAACAAGCAATGCAATCGGACTTGCCTTTGGGAACGTATATGTATTTAGCTATGCAGCACATTACCCTAGGTGCTGAAATTCAACTGTTCTTTAACATGGAAAGAAAGTAAGCACCAAACTGCGTGATACCCCAGGTATGGGAACACAAGGAGAAAAATATTGCCTTTAAGCGGGAAATGGTATAGAACAAAGCTCAGTTTTAATATAAAATCAGGGCCTTCGGTGGTCATATCACTGAAAATACAAGATTTGAAAAAAAATTATTGTCTATGGGTGCTTGTGTAAGACAATTTCTATGGATTGGAATCTAGAGAATGCTGGTATTTTACTGTCCCCTGCTGGTTGGTTTCTATCAAGCAAGTTCAATAGAGGCAAGTGCCAGAAAAATTAAAAAAAGAAAATCACTCAGCAGACAGCAATTCTGGTATTTTACTGACCTCAACTGGTCGTTTTCTATCAAGACCATTAAATAGAGGCAGTTGAACAGAAGAAAAGTCCCTAAGCGGAAGCAGACAAGTCCTAGGGCTGATCTCTAGAGCCCACAAAGCACATTGACATATAAGTATATACTAAAGTATATACAAGAGGTCTTGAATGCTCGACCTAAAAAATGGAGACAAATCTGAGACTTTGATATGGTAAAATTTTTCATTATCTTCAGGGTATGATTAGGAATACGGCGGTCCTAAGACGGCGAGACATGTGGATAAACTCCCACCCCATTACAATGGTGGCAGTGGGACCACCACAATATCCTCGCCATGGCCACGATCCGTTGGCGGCTGCCGTAGGGAAGCAGGCAGGAATTGCAGCGGTACCGATGCCGCCACTGCTGAGCAGATTCTAACCTACCATTCACCCAAGCATGTCATGGTGAGGACCCCACATGAAATGCTTTTCAGGAAAGGCATGTAAAGGGCCCCCCAACATGATTACCTGGCAAATCTGCTAATGTGGGTGCTTGCGGGGGACATGATGTGCCCCCCCAAACGTGCACAGTCATGTGTACATTGTGTGGCATGCACAACATGTCATGATGGTGGTATGCTTTTTATACTACCTATGAGCAAAACTTTCCCGCCGTTGTGACATCGCCATACTGCCACACCGCCAGCCCTGTATTACTGGTGTAATCAGGCAGGCAGGAATGCTGGCTGCTTGTTGGTCCTCCTCAGACCACCATGGCAGCAGTCCAACGGGAAGACCGCCAAAGTTATAATCAGGCCTTCAGTTTTTTAGAGACTGCTATTTTAAATGAAAAGCTCAAGAACTGTTTACCAGGATTCTCAATTGTTACTCCACAGGTAATTATCTCTGGTTTACCTTTACATTTTTACTTTCTGCAGTGGATGTGCATGTAAGTTTATATATTCATAAAGGAAATATATATACTATATATAGTCACTTAACGTAAGTATGTACATGAATTTGAATTATATCTTTCAATACTTTTTATTTTTGTTCTATACACAATTATTATTACTTGAAATTTAATTTGTATTTAATTTATTTAAATTCAATTGAATTTAATATTTTAAACTGCCATTTTCTAATCCTAAAAACTCCTTGCTTTCCTATAGACTAGGAACGTATTAGATATTAAAAGTCCTACCTACCCCTTTACACTACCCTTACCTGAGCCCTAAAATATCCTTACTACCCATAAGCACTACCCATCCCTGAGCCCTAAAAACTCATCACTAGCTCTATACAACACCCAGACCTGAACCATAAAAACCCATCACTACTCATTTAAATGTAAAGATAAATAATATCATAAATCCATATATTAATCTTCATACTTAAAATAAGCACTTACTATTAATTAATTCATTTAAATTGAATTACTTAAAATTAAACTATTTTTTACTTAATCATTACAGAGATTTGGTATCTGGAGGTAGTGCACTGTAGGTGAAATGTTGTGCACATGGCGAAGGATGAGCATACTATGAGTTTGGACCACCTAATGGAGCTACTGTTTCTACAGGGAAAAGGGTCATGGTGTAATAAGTTAAATTTCATGTGTAGAGTAAATTGAACAGCAATACAGCGTACGAAAGCATCAGTGATGTCATCACTAATGTCATCAAATTTCCCATTTTAATGTCACCAGTGATGTCATCAATGATGTAATTGAACATGTCATGAGTGATATATTATGTGATGTCATAAGCAGTGCAAAGCAGGGACTCAAGTTATAGCTAGTTCAGTTAAGAATAAGTTGTGAATTTCAGTGTAGTTATAGTTTAAAATTGTACGTTTTAAGAGACATGTTCACCTAACTATAATGCCACTTTAACCTTTGTTTTTTCAGTCAATTGCAAATGTTTTTTTAATGTAAACTAAGATAATTTTACCAGATCTTACTAACGTCAATTCAAACTTTGTTTTTTTAAGTGGATTTCTTAGGTCTTTTTATTGTAAAGTATGATCGTATTACCCGAACCAACCAACACGTTACTTTAATTATTATTATTTTTTCAGTGACTGTCTAGGCTTTAAAAAAAATTAAAATATGGTTTTACTACCATATCTAACTATATCAAACATACTGCCATATTTAACTATATCTAACTGACCTGTGGAGATGAGGCCCTGCGCCAAGCCTCACTGGAGGTGGCCAACTCCTTGTGTATGTCCAGCCAATGGCCGTGCTCATCACAATATAAAGGAGGAGGGTATTTTTAAATTAGGTAGATCTACTTGATTTGTTGAGGGGTCACCACCTCAAAATATAAAAAACAAACATATTAGCTTTGTCAAGAGATGGCCACATTAATATAGAAGGCAAGTCTATTGGCTTTCTTATGGGATCACCACATAAAGAAAGAGAGCAAGTCGGTTGGCTTTGTCAAGGACACACCTTAATAAAACAGCAATCATGTTATGCATACACTTTAAAACCATAGGAATCAAAATCCATGTCCCTAAGCATTTATTATTAATAACAATAATTTTAATGTTTGTCAATGAACAATTAAATGAACAATATATGTATAGCAGGTGTTGTAGTGTTTCTCAAAGCACATAATACAACTGTACAATAAACCACAAGGGGTCTCTTGCGACCCTTAGCTGAAATCAAAAGCTCCAGGTCTGGGTCCTGGGGTAACATTGTAGACACCCCAGGAAACCTAGGGTCACTTAAAATAAATGAATTCTGGGAGGATGCTGCAATCCCTACAGCCCCGACAACACTTTTGTGACATCTTGGTGGTGCCCCTTCCCTGATTGGAGCACCCCAAACCAGTGAAATTACCCCACAAAGGGGAATATTGGGTGCTCCTTTCTGGGAACAGAGAATAATAAAATCATTACTTCTGTCTAAATTTACTAATCATTCTATGTGCAGTCACATGGATCTGCACAACTTTCTCCAACACCAATTGATCTTTTTAATGGTAAGTAAATCAACAAAACACTTTCGGTCATATGAACGCCCACAGAGACATTTATTAAATAACCCTCCCAATTGTTTTTCACTTACAGTATGATTGGGGTAACAATATCTCATAGGCTGGCTGGTTTGAGTGGTCTGGGTAGCCATTGTCAGATGAAGAAATGTGGGTACAGATGGTTGTCACTATTAATCTTTTCCTAAGATTGGCCAGCATCTTAAGAAAATAAATATTCAGCTGCAAGTTTACCACTAGTCATGGTGCTGTACCATACTGTTAGAAATTGGGTGTTTTGATGAAGTGTGAGCAAGTCCTCTTGAAGCAAGCACCACAATCCTAGTCAGGGTGACCAACACATGTCAAATTATCCTTTTGCTTAACCCTCAGGTAATGTGGACACAAGCAGTCAGGCTTAACTTAAAGCAATGTGTTAAGTATTTATGCAACACAAAAACAGTAATGAAGGGAGGAGCCAAGACGGCGATCGGGATGGCTGCATAAACGTTTGGCTCCGCGAGCCCTCCCGCCCGCACATATATCCTGGTGATAAACTTTAGCGGTATTTGCTAATCTAAGTAGGTGAAGGAAAGCATTCACTTACCATCTGCTTTTGAGGCTCCACCGTGCAGTAGACCCGAAGAAAAGTCCCCGTCTGTTTGGCGGCCTTCGAGGTGCTGAGACCGGGATCTCGAGTGAGGAGAGTGTCCGGCCGTGACTGCAACACCTGCGGCCTATGGTTGCGATGGGAAACCGGTCGGAGAGAACCTGAGAACTGCGAGCCGGAAGAGGTGATACCAACCCACTCCCAATAGTGGGTTGCCCTGCGGGAGGTGCGCTATAGCTGGGCCGGAGAGAGTCCATGATGCCCAGTTCCCCTTCGGTGTGATACCCGGTCATGTTAACAGCCCCCCCCGGGAGCCGGTGGGTGACTCCCGAGAGGCAGCAGGGAGCTTGTTTAGCCTTTTGGTGACTCTCCCCCTTTTTGTTGCATGCCCCGACTATTGAGATCCCGCTGTGAATCCTGCTGCTCCCGGGGGTCGGACCCGATCCTGAGGTGAGGTGGAGGGGAACGAGAACGTGACGGCTGAAATGGCGGATGATACTTTCTCGCGCACCCCTCATCCGGGCAGAGAAACCGGTGCACAAGAGAATCCCGGGGTTTGGCTACGCGAGAAAACGGCCACACCCAAACATATACTGGCTGCACTAACAACCCTGCAAACTGATCTGATCCGGGAGGCCCGAGAATTGGGACGAAGGATGGCCGCCATTGTTGTCCCGCCACCTTGTAACGGCACGGATCGCTCTCAAGGAGGCGCCGATGTGTCTGCCTCTGCCTCATTGACGTATTCCCCGGATGAGTCTACATTCTCGGAGACGTGGATAGATTTGGTTCATGAGCTTACTGTGGATACACCTGTGGCGCATGTGATTGTCTCGTCGGGGCCTTTCTCTGATCGGAGAGTGGATGAACAGCGTCGATACACGGTTTGGGCGGCCCCGTCGGGGTTTCGGCGCTTCCCGCATTATGTGCTTCCCTTTCCATGTTTGGCGGGACTGTGTTCGAACTCGAGACTGTTGGCGGTGTTGACATTGTCACAATCAGACTTCCGCCATGCATCATCGGCAAAATTTCGGTGGCTGGGATCCTATGGAGCGGCGACATTGCCTGATCCTCCCGGTGCAATCGGACCCTTGGTGCTACTTTGTATCCCGTCTGAGGGATGGTTTAACATTGGTACTATTGACAGACGAGGCCAGGCGTGAATCGCTTGGGACATGGAGGGAATCATAGATGGTTGATGATGATTTAAGGGGCGCTTAGCGGGGATGTAATTGATTGCGTTATACGTGATTGCTGCTACTTGTACTTCTTCTACCGATACTGTTTATACGATTTTTGCACGCGGAGGTGGGAGGGGCCGGATAACCAGATCGAGGGCCCTTCTCCTGTATTTTTTTCTCTTTCTTTTTCTCTTTTTCTTCTCTGTATTTCGGGTGTCTTATTTAGGGCGACAGGCACGCTGCTGGGGGGGTAGGCCGTAGCCTTCTGCAGGGGTGCAGGGTTGGGGGTTGGGGGATGGGTTTGTTATTTTGTTCTCTCTTTGTTTCTATGGCCCTTTGCCCTTTTCCTATTTTGATGTTGTCGTCTTCCATGTCTCCCATATTGTGTTTCGCCTTGAGGGGTGAGGCTAGTTCGCCATGATTGCTTTGTGTTTATTGCATCTATCCTGACTCATATACCCCTTCCCCCGTCTCTTTCAATGTATGTACATCGCTGGCGTAAAACCTTTTGCTTTTAGTTAGCTGTCTTAGGGGTGTGTGTGATTATGCGACATTGATTTTCAGCTTATTTTTTGTTATTGAAAAAAAATTTGTTTTACATTTTTTTTTAACAAAAACAGTAATAAAGTGAAAAAACACTACACAAAAATCGTCCCATACTGATTTTTCAAAAACATAGTATATTTAAACCAATAAAACAACACCAAATGACATATACAAAATCAGTTGAACTTGAGATATGGAATTTTAAAGTGTTAAAGAAAAATAGCACTTAGAAACAGAAAGAGCCAAAGTGCTTGGAGTCGGGCTGGAGCTGGAAAGTTTAAGCCAGGTACACAGGAGTTGTGCCTGTGTTAGGGAGCAAGATAGACCTAGTGAAAAAAATTACTTTGGTCTGGGTGCCGAAATTGGAAAGATTTAAGGAGTCATCATAAAGGAGTTGGATTCAGTCCCTTTAAACTTCTGTTTGAGCATCCATTGTGAAGGCATCTCAACCTGGTGAAGGAGGGGTGGGAGCATGTCTCCCAGAAAACCCCACAAAGTATAGGGAGCTACATACTAGTTCCAGGTGCTCAGATGAAATGCTTTTGGATGACAGCTTCTGAGAACTTAGGGGCCAGCCAGAAGATGATGAAACAGTGGCATGACCAGAAGGCCCACTTGGCTGAGTTTCACCCTGGTCAGGAGGCATGGGAGATGGAGCCTGTGGAGTCTCGACCCTTTCAGGAATGGTGGACCAGGTCCTATGAGGTACTGGAGTGTCAGAGTGAGGTCACCTGCTTGGTGGACCTCAAGAAACCCTGGCACCCCTTAAGGGTTCTGCATGTCAAACTCATCAAGCTCTGCTTCAAGAGGTCAGCAGTGAATATGCTCCTAGTTACAGGTGGGGACAAGGAAGAAGAGAGTGAGCCAGTTTCTCACCTCCCACCACTAAGGAGCAGGATGGATAAGGGGATGAGGTGGTCCTCCCTCCCACACTGACTCTAGAACAAGATACAGACTGCCGCCAAGTGCTGCACCAGTTCTCTTTGTTTTCACTTACTGTTCGGACCACCAACTGGTGTGTGCATGACATTGACACAAGAGACAGTATGGCCTGTGAAACATAAAACCTATAGGCTCTCACATAAAGTGAGAGCCAGCATCAAGGCTGAAGTTGCTAAGATGCTGGTCCGAAGGGTAATCAAGCCCTCTAGCAGTCCCTGGCTGGCCCAGTGTTGTTGGTACCAAAGGTGTCCCCACTGGGTGCAGTTTCTGAACTATGGTAATACATGGACTATAGAGTTCTGAACTCAGTCACCAAGACTGATGCTCACCCCTTCCCCCAAATTGATGAGCTCATTGACTGGTTAGGAGCTGCCAAGTTCCTCAGCATGTGTGATCTGATGTCTGGGTAATGGCATCACCCTAACTGGTGGCCCAAAGAGAGGTCCCTGATCTCCACCCCAGAGGGGCATTAACAATTCCTTTTGATGCCTTTCAGACTAAAGAATGCACCTGCCACCTTCCAGAGGTTGGTCAACCAGGTTCTTTCTAGGAAGTAGAGTTTCGGTTCCGCCCATTTGGACGACATTACCTTCTTCAACTCAACCTGGGAAGACCACCTGAAACCTCTGGGCAGTGCTTCAGGCCCTTCAGAATGCAGGACTGACGATCAAGGCCAGCAAGTGCAAGATTGTGCAGGGCTCTGTGATCTACCTGAGCCACCAGGTGAGCCAAAGCAAGATCCAGCTCTTGCAGCCTAAGATCCAGACAATCATGACTTGGGAAGCCCCCCAAGACCCAGACCTAAGTCAGAGCATTCTTGGGTCTGACCAGATGCTACTGGAGGTTTGTCAAGAATTATGGGTCCATTGTGACACGCTTGATAGACCTCATGTCCAGGAAAGAGGCAAAACTGGTTAATACGATTGAGAAGTGCCAGAAATCTTTTGACTCCCTGAAACAAGCTCCTTGTGTATGTCCAGCCAATGGCAGTGCTCATTACAATATAAAGGAGGAGGGTATTTTTAAATTCTTTCTTGCATCTGACTTCTCCAAATAATTACTAGTCCAGACAGAGGCCTCAGAGCATGGAATTGGGGCATTATTATCACAGCTAAATGAAGAGGGATTGGAACAACCTCTAGCCTACATCAGCAGGAGGAATTGAAGTGGAGTGCCATTGAGTGTGAGGCATTTGCAGTGGTTTGAGCTCTGAAGAAGTTGAGGCCATACCTCTTTGGTACTCACTTCCATGTTCAGACCAACCACAGACCCCTTAGATGGCTCATGCAAATTAAGCATGGGCGGATTTTGCGGATTGGCAATCCGCGAACTTGCGTATTTACGGATTCGCAATCCGCGAAGATCCGCGAACTCTAGCGGACTTGCGGATTTTTCCGTTTTTTGTGTTGGCGCGTGTTCGCGCCGATTTTGGGACAAGTTCGCAATTGCGAACTTACTTTTCGGCTTGCAACGGCCGCGACTATGTTGTTTCTACGTCTGGTTTATCATCACAGGTTCACAGCACCCTCTGTTTCACCACTGCCACCCTCTGGGACACCCATGCCACCCTCTAGTACATCCTCACAGGCACCTATTAGGTTTATTTATTACTGTAGATTATGGTGGTTGAAAAAAGCTAGCACACCTGCCCTTCTTCAACTGCCATCAATTAATTTGTGTTTCATTAATGTGTCAGTAATTTTGAAAGTTCCAGTCTGGCTGGCACCTGCTTCCTTCCTTATCTGTAATTTGCTTTTTGTTGCAGTGAAATTTTTTTTTTACAGGACCTTTATGGTGCTATTCTATGAGCCTGCTGTTTGGGTCATAGCAGGGTCATAGAATTGTTGCAAACTCTGGAGGGGCCCATCAGGAAGCACTACCTTGAATGTTACTAATGTTAAGTTTGAACTTTTGCACCTGCTCATTGCTTTCATTTTAGCTAAAATCGTTTTTTTTGCAATTTCGCGCGTTATTTGGGGCGCGAATCCGTGCGAGATCGATTTCGGAAGCCGCGAATACGTGCGAATACAAAATTGTTTTTGTTGCGACGTGTATGTTCGCGTGATCTTGCGCGTGTTCGCGAGGCGCTTCTAGCTATTCGTTTGCCAAGTTACCCTATCGGTCGTACACGGGCGCGGCCATCTTGTTGGCGTGACGTAATTCCGTTTCCGCCCGCTATGTGTAATCTCGCAAAGTGTGCTGCTCGCGAGTACAAGTTCGCGCGTACTCGCAAGGAAAATCTCGCGCGAACTTACCCACGCGGTCGTGAACGGGCGCGGCCATCTTGTTTCTCATTCATTGCTATGGTTCTGGGCATGCTTTCTCTATCCTCTCTCAATCTCTGCCATCCTTTGCTTGTTTGAAGTTTTTTTGATCTAATTTTACTTATTATCTAACCCTCTATTTTTCTAGCTCTATATTTTTGTGTTTTCTGCAGCTTTTAGTTACTTTTAAACTACTTTTTTAAACTCTTTTATTTTCTTCTTCACTATTCTATTTCTTCTTTATCATTTAAGTTTATTTCTGCCCAGACCATGGTAAAGGGAGCCGGGAAGCACCCTGAGAAGGGGAAGGGTCCCGCACCCCGTGCCCGGCTCCCGTGCGGGCGTTTAAGGGGGGAGCAAGTGGTCCCGAGGGAGATCTTTAGCGCGGAGGAAGTGGCGGCACTGATCTTCCATGTCCAGCGCCGCCTCCCCAAGACGATCCTGGGAGGCGGCAAGATCGCGACCGGCTATGGCATCCGGGAGCGCCGCCAGCGGTGGGAGAAGGTGTGCCGGGCCATGTACAAGATCTCTGGGGTCCGGCGCACATATAACCAGGCCACCCACCGCTGGACCGATGTCATGGACCGGGAGCGGGACTTGCTGGACGCGCTCGGCGTAGAGGTCCCCGGGCTTGGTGAGTAGTAGTAGTAGTACATTTACTACTCTGTTTTATCCTGCTCTGTTATTTGCAAATCTTTGTTCTTTACCAAGAGCAATAATGCTGCCGATTACATTGAGGTAAATTATATTTCAAAATCTTCTATGCATTTCATTTTCAGGTGCACTGCTCTCCTTCTCAGTAGCCTTGCTTGCTACTATGCTTCTTTGTTTTGTATGTTGTGTTCAGAAGCATTTCATTGGCCTGAGAAATTATGTATCAGTGTACTGTAAAGAAAAGAACTGCGTAATGCTAGACAGTAAGGGTCATATTTTCAATTACCGGCGCATCCCTGCAAAGTAGCAGGGATGCGGCAGTAATTGTGTGCCATGCCACCACCACCCATTGGCCCAAAACGTCACAGAAGCCTTACGCATCTGTGCCGTAAAGGCAGCGCATTGCTGGAGTTGCGTGCCAACGATGGCGCAGCTCCAGCAATGCTCTGGGGTACCCTATCTCCCCAATGCTGCATCAAGCCGTACGTCGGCTTCAAGCGCGCAGGGTTTGAGTCATGCATCATTGTCATAAAAATGACTGATTGACATCTTGTAGATTTCCCTCAGCCACTTTTAGGATTCGTTCCTGCGCAGGTACGCCCTCCCTTGCGCCGGAACGCCCCCTGATGGCGCAGGGCTTTACAACGTGATGCATCGCCCATATGCCCATATGTGGTTTTTTTTTTAATATATACGCCGCACCAACACCATGGCGAGTCTTTTGTTCTGCCGCTGCGTCAGAAAAGGCACGCAACAATGGAGGAAAATCAGCCGCAACTTCCGCAAGGGACTTATAAATCAGCCCCAACAGACTGAAGTCCAGTGTCCTTCCTTTAGACAGTCACATGGCTATCAGAAGAAATAGTGGCGGTGGTGGCGGGTGGATTGATAGTTTGAGTATTCACTGATCTGCAAGCAGGATGGACTTTGTCTGTCACGTGTTGTGCACTACTGCCTGCAGTGCCAGGCCTAGGCAAACCTCTTTAGTAGTCTGTTTATTGAGTTACATAGGAACTTTCTAAGTCAACGTTCCGCAAATCAGGCAATACGAATAACGTAGTATACCACATGAGATAGATCCCGTGGAATAGTTGTCTATCTATTTGCTATTTTTCCAAAATATGTTGTTATTGTTCTTTTGAAATGTTTGATTTGGTTGAAAAATCTCATCCATGTTTTATGGTTTTTCTTTCTTTCATGTTGTACATCAGCTCCCCCCAAGGGCAAGAGGACACAGGAGGAGGGTGCTGAGGATGCAGGCCAGGATCGGGCAGGCGAGGGCTCCTTTGCTGGCCCCAGTAAGTTTACATTTTACTAAACAGTACCTATTTTTTCCTAGCGTTCCTCATTCGATTTTTTCTAAATCGTCTTTGATCTTCTTGTAGACTGGATATAAATTCTTATCCTGCCTCGAATATGATGACTCCCTGTGGTATTACTAGACTATTCTTATTAGTCTGTCTGTGTAGCTAACTAAGATTGGACATTTGGCAATTCCATTGGACTCCCATTATATTCAGCAATACCTCTATGCACTGTCTCCTTACTGACTAGATAGTGTGGCAGAGTCATTCAGCTCCCGAAGTCACCGATTATAGATCCCCAATGATCTCTAGATTATCGTACGCAGGACAAGAGAGTAGTACGGAGTCACAGCACAGTCAAGAAGTGTCAGAGGCACTCATGCTTGCAAAAATTCCAAAACCTTTAGCTCATCCACTCTAGTCTAGAGGAACAAAAACCACAGAGTCTATTTAAGTGTAAAAGCTTTATTAAAAGTAAACACATTTATTGAAATCTACTTTGTCATAAAACTATTTAACTGTAAACGGAAAAGTGGTTAGTGCTGACGATTAATTGGACACATTTCTTGTGGTCGAGCCGAACTCTCACCTACTTTGAACTTGATCCTGGTCGTGTTCTTAGGACTCAGGAGTCAAGCTTCTTTCTGTTAGGAGAAAAAGTGGTGCGTGTTAAAAATCAAAAGCAAGCATTCATCAGTTGTGCATAAAAGTGCAGCAAGACAACAGCCTTCCCTGGAAAATGGGACATTTTTACTATGGAGTAGACAGTCACAAATTATTACATTGTATTCTGTTTTTTTAACATTTCTCCTAGACCAAATATTATATAGTAGTGAGTGGTGTATTCTAACTTTCTTAAATGTACTTTGTAGGTGTAACATCTGGTGACGGGGCCAGCGCGGAGGTGGCTGATGTGTTGGACTTGGACTCGGAGGCCTCTGGGGAGGATGCGGCGGTAGAAGAGCTGGTGGCCGTTCCTGTGGGGGATCAAACGGTGGTGGCGGAAACAGGTAAGCTATATATTCCTTACTTATTGAGATTGAAGACTGCATAGTGTGCTTTCTGCACGGGTGTATTACAATTACAAATCAACCAGGTAGTAGCCTCCTCGAAATGTACTTCGACTTAGCTGTGAAGTTTTTGGTGAGAAGAATCCCAATAAGTTCTTAGACGAACGTGATGGATGGGATGAACGAAAAGCGAAAGAAGGGTGTAAGTAAGTGGGACGCGAACTTGTATGATGGCTGGCAAAGAAGAACGATATGTGTTTGCTTGGAGCCAGAGGTGGCTGGGAAGGAAAGAATATGGTATGGTGCATGGCTGGGTCAATGATGAAGCAAGGATGGGTGGAAGGACAGCAGCCTGGGTGGGTGAAACAGAAACTGTATGTGTGCGTATACTTTGAATGAATGGATGCCTGGAGCATGGTATTCTCTGACTCTTACATAGCAAATGTGTATCTAGAGAGAGTAGATGGTCGCCAGGTGAAGTAAGTGTTACCTTGAAGAGCATGTACCACCGCACCCGCACGTCCGTCCCAGTGCAGGGAAGGCAAGGAAAAGAAATTGTAAATGTGTCCAATACTACCATGAATAGTAGCAGTACTTTGTATTGCGTTTGCATTCACAGCATATATCTGGTTATTACGGTGGACACTCCGTACCTCTCTTAATAACTTTAGTTTACTTGTAGTACGTCATTCATGTGTGGGTGTATCACTGTGTTCACTCAATATTAAGCAAAGCACCTAAAGTCATCTCATCTGTCATTAAATACGTCCCATGTGAAGTGATAGATAATCAAATTAGTTAGCTTCTTCAGTTTCCTTTTCTAGTACTCATTTGCACTGTAGGGTGAAAGGTAAATTAATTAAGCAGTAGCCCTTGTAACAGAGTATTCTCAGTGCCACCCGTAATAGAAAAGTAATAGCTTCACCACCTGCATGTACTGGACCGGTACAGTAACGCAAGTCTGTCTCCATCATCATGGTGTGCAACTTTTTTTCTCGGGTGCAACTTCACTGTGCTGTGTCCATGTCATTCTGCCGGCTTGCATAAGATAACGTACCCATTTCCCTAAACAAGAGAGAAGAAGAAGAATAAGACTGGTGTACTGTCATAGTCGACTGTAATGGAAGTCCATAGTGGTCGTAGAATTAGTTCATTAAACTACCACTACTGTTAGAGCAAGGATGCAGAAGTGGGAGGGTTACATAGATACTGTCCTCAATAGTTATGTACTGTGCTTTCAATTTGCTACTTGTACTCTGTGACCCAACTTTCGGCTCAATCACTTTGTGTTATTAATAAGGAGCATTGGTTACAGACTATGTCTTTCTTTCTTCATATAGTTGCTCCTTCTTCCAAATCAACAACAAGGAGGGAGCAGGCTAGATTGGCCCGGCAACGGAGGCTGGAGGCCACAGTCGCCGAGTATCGGTGGCTGGTGGCCCTGGAGGAGGAGGAGGACACGCAGTCGAGCGGGGCAACATCTTCGACTGCATCCTCCTCCGTGACTAAACCAGCGGGACCGAGCCGGGCTAAGAAAGCCGACCGCCACCGCCAAGCACCCGAAACACCAGCTGCCCCCCACAGGAGCTGCAAGGAACGCCAACACCGCCTACGAGTCCGCATGTCCAACCTGGAGCAGGAGGTCCTGAGGTATAAGACCTTGGTTAAGGGCCTCCGCTCCGAGCTTGCCACCCTCCGCAAGGAGTATGATGCCCATGCCGCATCATGCACCAGCACCAGCACCCTCCAGTAGTGGAGTGTCCCTTGCCCTTTTTTTATAGACTTTTGGGGGGTGGGATTTGGGAGTTGGGATCGTTTTGGGACGTTTCAGAGACAATCGTTGGGGTTAGGGTGGGTGAGGGAGATTATTTTGTTAGGGATAAATAAATATATTTTTCAACTACTTTATCTGACCATACCTGTTTTTTACTGCTTTTCAGTCTGGTGGGTGGGGGGCGGGGGTGTAACAGTAACTTTGTTTTCCTGAACAGTCGTAGGACTTTAGTAGTACAACCGTCAAACTCTTGTCTACTCCGAAATAATACTCCATTATACTACCTCCCACCAAACGCTTATCTTACCTGTAATTTGTGTTAGAAATTAGGGCTAGGCCCAGGGCTGGCTCCAGGTGAAATGGGGATTAACGTTGTCATTCCTGGGCGGGTGACATTTCCTCATTGCGGTGTTACTAGTGGTGTGACACAGTGGCAGTTGCATGCCTATGGAAAAAAAGAAAACGAAACCTTGTTTGTACTCCTTACTGTAGCATTACAACGGTTACGGTACGATCGAGAAAATAGCAGGTGACAGTACACTAGAACAGTGCCATAATGTAGCCTAACAAATGGTAAAGTATTGCAAGTATAACTAGTACTTGCGTTGAATTTATTTGACATTGGCTACTACTACTAGAAGATATAGTACTGAAGCTGAGTAAGTCTAGAAGATATCCTCGTATTCCTTCACCAGCCTGTTGCTGCTATCACCTTATCCTCCCTAGCAAGTGTGTGGAATTATTGATGTCATTTTAGTCAGACATCAAGCAAAACAACACAGCCCGGGGGAAGAGGGTTAGGGTTTGTAAAATGGATGGGAATGGGGGTTTCTTTTTGGGTAGGTTTTGTTGAGAGAAGAAAAAAAAAGCAGAGCATGGACAAACAATAATTGAAGATACAGAGTTTACAGACAATCTTTGGTTACAAAGTAAAGGTAAGCACATGCAGTCACACTCATAGAATAAAAGACAACAATGGATACTGTATCTGTATTGCGTATGTTGTTGGAGTTGTCCTGTTGAAATTGGTAAGTAAGTTGCATGCAGCAAACAATTCCTCTTATTGGCGGCACTCCTCCATTCCAGCTGACGCTTCGTCCATCAATGTGGTGGTGACCACTGACAGAAGAGACACCCTGTCCACTGCCTGCCTGGCGGATGTTGACTGAAACCCGGCCTGTAATTATTGAACGGAAAACAGGAAGTGCTATTACAATACCACTGATAAATAAATAAAAGGTATGTACGCTGTGTGGTTCAAAAAGTCACACTTTGATGATGCCTAGCAGAAAAATGGTTACAAAACGTACTTTGAAAGTAACAGTAGACCCAAATACAGACCGTGGATTGTATTCAAACCACTTGCCTGCAAGCAAAAGTATCCATAGCCAGCATCGCTCCAACAGTGCTCTACAACAACAGAACCGCGTTGCAATAGAACCCCCCTAAACACATGCAATCCTGCTGCTAGGGCTAACCCTAACGAACCCTAACTTACAAAGTGCCAAAACTGGTGTTTCCTTATGGATTTTGTCCAACTAACTTCTAGCCGGTATTAGACCTTCCCAGGAATGCCCCAGGCAAGACCCGCCAACCCACCCGCAAAAAAACACCCGACACAACACCACCAAACAGCGAAAAAGCTAAATCTCATACTTACAATGTCTCTCGGCCTTCGGTCCAAACGCGGCGCTGTGCAGCTAGGTCGTCATCATCATCATCAATCATCATAACTCCTGTTTTCCACCACGGATTTCCTGAAAAGCAAATGCAATCAAGATTAGACTGTCGCAGCAGTGCTTCGACAGAGACCCCGGCCGCAACCCACCCACGAACAGCAGGAAGCCCCCCAAAACGCTACATTGAGCAAGATGTCTGAAGAAATGGCAAAAAAAAGGCTGTTCCTTATGGATTTTGTCCAAAACACTTGTATCCGGTATTAGACCTTCCCAGGAATGCCCCAGGCAAGACCCGCCGGCGCCAACCCACCCGCAAAAAAACACGCGACACAACACCACCAAACAGCGAAAAAGCTAAATCTCATACTTACAATGTCTCTCGGCCTTCGGTCCAAACGCGGCGCTGTGCAGCTAGGTCGTCATCATCATCAATCATCATAACTCCTGTTTTCCACCACGGATTTCCTGAAAAGCAAATGCAATCAAGATTAGACTGTCGCAGCAGTGCTTCGACAGAGACCCCGGCCGCAACCCACCCACGAACAGCAGGAAGCCCCCCAAAACGCTACATTGAGCAAGATGTCTGAAGAAATGGCAAAAAAAAGGCTGTTCCTTATGGATTTTGTCCAAAACACTTGTATCCGGTATTAGACCTTCCCAGGAATGCCCCAGGCAAGACCCGCCGGCGCCAACCCACCCGCAAAAAAACACGCGACACAACACCACCAAACAGCGAAAAAGCTAAATCTCATACTTACAATGTCTCTCGGCCTTCGGTCCAAACGCGGCGCTGTGCAGCTAGGTCGTCATCATCATCAATCATCATAACTCCTGTTTTCCACCACGGATTTCCTGAAAAGCAAATGCAATCAAGATTAGACTGTCGCAGCAGTGCTTCGACAGAGACCCCGGCCGCAACCCACCCACGAACAGCAGGAAGCCCCCCAAAACGCTACATTGAGCAAGATGTCTGAAGAAATGGCAAAAAAAAGGCTGTTCCTTATGGATTTTGTCCAAAACACTTGTATCCGGTATTAGACCTTCCCAGGAATGCCCCAGGCAAGACCCGCCGGCGCCAACCCACCCGCAAAAAAACACGCGACACAACACCACCAAACAGCGAAAAAGCTAAATCTCATACTTACAATGTCTCTCGGCCTTCGGTCCAAACGCGGCGCTGTGCAGCTAGGTCGTCATCATCATCAATCATCATAACTCCTGTTTTCCACCACGGATTTCCTGAAAAGCAAATGCAATCAAGATTAGACTGTCGCAGCAGTGCTTCGACAGAGACCCCGGCCGCAACCCACCCACGAACAGCAGGAAGCCCCCCAAAACGCTACATTGAGCAAGATGTCTGAAGAAATGGCAAAAAAAAGGCTGTTCCTTATGGATTTTGTCCAAAACACTTGTATCCGGTATTAGACCTTCCCAGGAATGCCCCAGGCAAGACCCGCCGGCGCCAACCCACCCGCAAAAAAACACCCGACAACACCCCCAAACAGCGAAAAAGCTAAATCTCATACTTACAATATCTCTCGGCCTTCGGTCCAAAGTAACGCGCTGTGCAGCTAGGTCATCATCAATCATCATAACTCCTGTTTTCCACCACGGATTTCCTGAAAAGCAAATGCAATCAAGATTAGACTGTCGCAGCAGTGCTTCGACAGACACCAAAAATTACACACAAACCCCCGGAACCCCGCCAAAGAGCACCTCAAAGGCAAGCAAGTCAGCAAAAACGGCAAGAAATTTCCACCTCATATTTGGTCCAAAACACTTTTGTCCATTATTAGAGCTTCACAGCAATGGGCCCAAAACCGTCAACTCACCCGCAAAGAAGTACAACACCCCCACAAGTGCTGAGTCTTTCTTCATTGTGCGTAATCCAGCACTCTGCTTGGAGGGAAATCGCAGTCTGGAGGAGGAGGATAGAGGAGCATGTTCTTCAGAACTTGTGAACCTGAGGAATGTAGACTGCGGCACCTTCAAATCAATAAGCAAACAAGTGAAGACAGTTCTGATGATGGTCTTGTTTTTGGGATTAGGTGATTAAAGTTTGAATTAAATTAACTGTGCAAAACAAAGAAAGAGAGACACAAAGCACACAGGAATAAAAGTGAATAAGGACGAAAAAGAAAGTTCTTGATTGATTGTCTCATTTTCAGGGCTCGGTGTCAGGGAATAAGAACAAGATTTCGTCATCATACTCTGCGAATTCAGGCTGGATGAGGTCAGTGGCACCGAACAGAGAAAAAATCCCCTCATCTACGTTGCTGTCCTCATCGTCTTCATGTGGCGTGCTTTCTCGCACTTTGTAATCTGGTGGTATGAGGTGCTGATTCATCTTGATCATTGTCAGCCGCTCCACATTTTTGGGCGATAGGCGGCTCCGTTTGGCAGTTACAATGCCACCAGCAGCACTGAAAACACGTTCAGAAGACACACTTGCGAGTGGGCAAGACAAATAGTTTATAGCCAGGTTGTAGAGCTGTGGCCACAATTGTTTTTTGCCATGCCAATACTGCAATGGCTCCTCATTAAGAAAGACCACTGTTGAGTCATTCAGATAGTCCTGCACCATCGACTCAAGGTCATCAACTGTTCCTCCACTTTGCTTACTTTTTGCTGTGCCTGTGACATTTTTTAGAGAACCATACCCCATCAAACTTAGCCAATCCTCCTCCCCAGCCACTGTTAGTGTTGTCATTGTGTGTGGTGCAGATGATCCAGTTGCCGGTGTCTTTAACGGCTGAGAGGTCACTTGTGCCCCAGCCACAGGTGCAGAAGTGGATTCTTGTGACTGCGGATGGCCTGCTGATGCTGATGCTGATGTACTGGCTTCTCCTTCAATAACCTGCCGTTCTTTTTCAAACCTCTTGGCTGACCAGGCTAACCAATGTTTGTACTTTTGAACATCTGCATCAGCGAAAGGAAAGAATGCGTTGTCTGCCAGCGCCTTTTTGTAGCGTGGATCCAGAATAGTAGCACAAATGTAATGCTGATCTGAGTTGATGTTTTTAAGACGTTCATCACCACGTAGGCGATGTAATAATTTCTCAGACAAAATGAAATGGTTTTTTTTTTTTTCATCTTTTTCAAACTCAGAAGAAACCGCCATCAGTTGGTGCTCCAGTATGCACAACAATGGGATAGCTTTTCCCAAATTACAGTCCTCCTGGCTGACTGCACGCGTGAAGAACTCAAAAGGACGAAGCATGTCTGTCAGGCTTTTAACTATGGCCCATTGCGCCTTACTCATCCGCAGGTCCTCCTTCTGAGATGTAGCCTCTGTCAAGAAATAGTGATCGAGTACCGTATACTGCTCATGCAGACGCTCAAGCATGTAGAAGGTTGAGTTCCAACGTGTTGCCACCTCCTGGATGAGTGCTTTCACTGGCATTCCACGTTGAAGTAGCAGTCTCCGCAGATGCTTCCGGGCCTTAAAAGAATGGCTGAAATGGTTGCACATTTTGCGGCAGGTGGCCATTACCTCGAACGCTGGACTCTCTTTATCACTCAAGAATTTTTGAACTACCAGGTTGATACAGTGCGCCAAACACGGCACTCTAACATGGTGACCCTGTGACATGGCCTTAACTACATTGGCGCCATTATCCGTGGAAACATAACCAATCTTGCGTTTTAGGGGGGATAGCATTGACAACACCTTTTTGTCAAACTCTTCCAAAAGGTTTTCTGCTGTGTGACTTTTCTCCAAGGCAAACATGGCTAGTGTTGCATGTTTCCGAGCAGCTTTGAAAACTTGGTCCGGGTCAACACCTGCGTTTAGCTTTGCTATAACACCTGAAAAAGAGACCCAGTGTGCAGTGATGCACATGTAATCATCGCCTGGGCCACTGGTCCACATGTCTGTTGTCAGATGTATTGTGTGAACAGCACTCTTCTGCAAAGCTGCCCCAATCGCCTGCAGCACATCTTCATGTAGTGCTGGAACCGCAACTCTGGCAAAATAGAACCGGCTCGGAACCTTCCATTTAGGGCAGAGCGTTGCAACTAATTCAAGAAAACCTACCGCTTCTACAAAAGAAAAAGGTAGAAGGTCCACAGCTAGCATTTTAGCCAGCTTAGTGTTATACAGACGCGTCAGTGGGTGGTTGCGTTCATATGGCACGTCTGAAGTAAGCATTGTTCTAATGTTGGCCTGGACCAAGCATTTACGGGCTGATAATGACTTCGTTGACCCAATTTTGCTCGCTGGTGAACTTTTGTGCGTTGGTGTCTCACTCGCTCCAACACTCTTAGTGTGCCTCACATTGGGTGTGCTGCTGAGAGGGGTACTGGGTGTAAGGGAAGTGTTTGACACGTCTTCTTCCTGCTCGTCAACATCAGATGAAACATCAACGTTTCCTTGATTTTGGCCTTTCTTGATCGCAGCTAGGTGCGCAAACCATTGGACACCGTGCTTTCTGTCAAGATGACCACTCTGGCCGCCGGTACCATAGTTGCTACCTGGCTTACCACGACTAACTGCAAGCTTACAAAGGGTACAAATGGCAAACCTTGGATTTTTGGGACAAACAGTAAAGAAGTCCCAAACTGGGGACTTGAAGTGTCTGTGGGACCTGGAGGAGGCGGCGATACTGGTGGTGGTGGTGGTCATGAAGCTAATGCCAGATGAAGTGGAGGATCTGGATTGGCCAACTTTTGTACGTTTTCCACTTTCACCGCCACTAATTAAGGTCGAGGTTGACGCAGGTCTCTTCTTGCCAGAAAGAAATATGGAAGCGGGACGAGTTGGTGTACTACTTAACTCCAATGATTGTGGTGTTTCCACTGCCTCCTCATCGACAACATCATCATCATCATCATCACGCGCAGCAGCTCTTCGGGCTAGGGTCAAAATGTCTGTTTGCTGCATGCCCGCTGGGGCTGCAGTGACCTTTATGATGACTGGGTCGTCGTTGGCAGAGTCTTCATCAGCAGCAGTATCCGCCACTTCTTGTTGAGCCTCATCACACTCCATAAGTCTGAGACTTTGGACGAGCTTCCTTTTACGCTTAAGTACCTTTGTTGGATCATGGTGTGCCTCACTCTCAGACGGCTGTGGTGCTGGTTCCCAAGTTTGATCCGTATCATCAGAAGGAGGTGTGCTTGAAGAGGATGTAGACACCACCCTTGATCTCTTCCTTGCTAGGGTTGTGGAAGACAATGAAGGATCATCAGGAGGAGTGGCTTCCTCAAATGATACCTCGCCTTGATTGTCGATTTCCTGATGTGCCCCTACTTCGGGAGGAACAACTATTGTGGGCACTTGTTGTGACCCTCCATGCACCGCTGCATGCGCATCTCCTTGCGCTGCCTCTCCTTCCACATGTACTTGGGCTTGTACTTGCACATGTGATTGTTGTTGCCGCTGTGGTTGTTCAACACTCGTCAGATGAGCTACAACAACCTGTGTTGATTGAGGGACATTGCTGCTGCTTTCTTGCGATGAGCCAACATCACTGGTCGATGGTGATTGAAGAAGTATACTGGCTGCCTCTGCAGCACTCAAGGGCTTGGACTTAAGTTGGCGTGGTGGTGGTGGTGGCACTGAGCCCAATGGAGCGGGGGTGCTGCTGCCAGCTTGGTCCCCAGCAGATCCCGCTGCAGCTGCTGCAGGCATACTTTTTTTTTTACTCACAAAAAAAGGGGCGGGCGGCACACCAGTGTCCTTGGTAACTTGCTTCTTCTGCTCCTTACTGGCACCTTTCTTGCTAGAGGAGCTACGGGTTACTTTTTTTGGGGCCATCTTCTTCAGAGCAGGTCAGCAGGCAGCAGT
This sequence comes from Lissotriton helveticus, assembly GCF_964261635.1. Taxonomy (NCBI): domain Eukaryota; kingdom Metazoa; phylum Chordata; class Amphibia; order Caudata; family Salamandridae; genus Lissotriton; species Lissotriton helveticus. The sequence goes on along the minus strand of NC_136071.1, from coordinate 568,513,793 downwards.
TGCACGAGTTGCAGAGGGTTCTGTGTCCAGACGTGACGTCGCGTGACGTTATGCTGCACACACCGCTGCAGGACTTCTTCCTGGCACTGGTGGTTCTATTGAGTCTTCTTGTGCACCTAAAAGCAATGGAAGACAGAGGAACATCAGTTCAGTTATACACCCCAAAAAATCGACAAAACACAGAAAAATGAGCACAATCCCATGCCATCCATGATGTTTACATTGAAGACACCCCACAGAAAGACTAGGGACATGCAAGTATGCAACACTCACTACCCCTGGGCATAAGGGATGAAAAGTAGGCAAAATAAGTGCAGGCCTCAGACACTGCCTCTCCTCAAAATGGCCCCCTTACACCCCAAGCACATGTTGCCTGTACCAGCCAGCACTCAAGATGGCCACCACCACCACCCACATGGCCAGTCCACATCAACAGTACACCCCCAAAAAACAGAAAAACAGCCAGAAATCACCACAATCCAATGCCATCCATGATGTTTACATCAAAGAGAGTGAGACAACACCACAGGCACACTCAGTCCATGCACCACCACCACCCCTGGGCAAGCAAAAGGCCACAGCAGCAGCCCCCCAAAAACGACAAAAAACAATAAAATAAGCACAATCCCAGCCCATCCATGGCCTCAATTATGTTTAAATTCAAGAAGACACCCCACAGAAAGACTAGGCCCATGCAACACTCACCACCCCTGGGCAAAGGGCCACACCAGCAGGCCCAAAAAAACGACAAAAAACAATAAAATCTGCACAATCCCAGCCCATCCATGGCCTCAATTATGTTTAAATTCAAGAAGACACCCCACAGAAAGACTAGGCCCATGCAACACTCACCACCCCTGGGCAAAGGGCCACACCAGCAGGCCCAAAAAAACGACAAAAAACAATAAAATCTGCACAATCCCAGCCCATCCATGGCCTCAATGGTGTTTAAATTCAAGAAGACACCCCACAGAAAGACTAGGCCCATGCAACACTCACCACCCCTGGGCAAAGGGCCACACCAGCAGGCCCAAAAAAACGACAAAAACCAATAAAATCTGCACATTCCCAGTCCATCCATGACCTCAATGGTGTTTAAATTCAAGAAGACACCCCTCAGAAACACTAGGCCCATGCAACACTCACTACCCCTGGGCATAAGGGATGAAAAGTAGGCAAAATAAGTGCAGGCCTCAGACACTGCCTCTCCTCAAAATGCCCCCCTTACACCCCAAGCACATGTTGCCTGTACCAGCCAGCACTCAAGATGGCCACCACCACCACCCACATGGCCAGTCCACATCAACAGTACACCCCCAAAAAACAGAAAAACTGCCAGAAATCACCACAATCCAATGCCATCCATGATGTTTACATCAAAAAGAGTGAGACAACACCACAGGCACACTCAGTCCATGCACCACCACCACCCCTGGGCAAGCAAAAGGCCACACCAGCAGCCCCCCAAAAACGACAAAAAACAATAAAATAAGCACAATCCCAGCCCATCCATGGCCTCAATTATGTTTAAATTCAAGAAGACACCCCACAGAAAGACTAGGCCCATGCAACACTCACCACCCCTGGGCAAAGGGCCACACCAGCAGGCCCAAAAAAACGACAAAAAACAATAAAATCTGCACAATCCCAGCCCATCCATGGCCTCAATGGTGTTTAAATTCAAGAAGACACCCCACAGAAAGACTAGGCCCATGCAACACTCACCACCCCTGGGCAAAGGGCCACACCAGCAGGCCCAAAAAAACGACAAAAAACAATAAAATCTGCACAATCCCAGCCCATCCATGGCCTCAATGGTGTTTAAATTCAAGAAGACACCCCACAGAAAGACTAGGCCCATGCAACACTCACCACCCCTGGGCAAAGGGCCACACCAGCAGGCCCAAAAAAACGACAAAAAACAATAAATCTGCACAATCCCAGCCCATCCATGGCCTCAATGGTGTTTAAATTCAAGAAGACACCCCTCAGAAACACTAGGCCCATGCAACACTCTCTACCCCTGGGCATAAGGGATGAAAAGTAGGCAAAATAAGTGCAGGCCTCAGACACTGCCTCTCCTCAAAATGGCCCCCTTACACCCCAAGCACATGTTGCCTGTACCAGCCAGCACTCAAGATGGCCACCACCACCACCCACATGGCCAGTCCACATCAACAGTACACCCCCAAAAAACAGAAAAACAGCCAGAAATCACCACAATCCAATGCCATCCATGATGTTTACATCAAAGAGAGTGAGACAACACCACAGGCACACTCAGTCCATGCACCACCACCACCCCTGGGCAAGCAAAAGGCCACAGCAGCAGCCCCCCAAAAACGACAAAAAACAATAAAATAAGCACAATCCCAGCCCATCCATGGCCTCAATTATGTTTAAATTCAAGAAGACACCCCACAGAAAGACTAGGCCCATGCAACACTCACCACCCCTGGGCAAAGGGCCACACCAGCAGGCCCAAAAAAACGACAAAAAACAATAAAATCTGCACAATCCCAGCCCATCCATGGCCTCAATTATGTTTAAATTCAAGAAGACACCCCACAGAAAGACTAGGCCCATGCAACACTCACCACCCCTGGGCAAAGGGCCACACCAGCAGGCCCAAAAAAACGACAAAAAACAATAAAATCTGCACAATCCCAGCCCATCCATGGCCTCAATGGTGTTTAAATTCAAGAAGACACCCCACAGAAAGACTAGGCCCATGCAACACTCACCACCCCTGGGCAAAGGGCCACACCAGCAGGCCCAAAAAAACGACAAAAACCAATAAAATCTGCACATTCCCAGTCCATCCATGACCTCAATGGTGTTTAAATTCAAGAAGACACCCCTCAGAAACACTAGGCCCATGCAACACTCACTACCCCTGGGCATAAGGGATGAAAAGTAGGCAAAATAAGTGCAGGCCTCAGACACTGCCTCTCCTCAAAATGCCCCCCTTACACCCCAAGCACATGTTGCCTGTACCAGCCAGCACTCAAGATGGCCACCACCACCACCCACATGGCCAGTCCACATCAACAGTACACCCCCAAAAAACAGAAAAACTGCCAGAAATCACCACAATCCAATGCCATCCATGATGTTTACATCAAAAAGAGTGAGACAACACCACAGGCACACTCAGTCCATGCACCACCACCACCCCTGGGCAAGCAAAAGGCCACACCAGCAGCCCCCCAAAAACGACAAAAAACAATAAAATAAGCACAATCCCAGCCCATCCATGGCCTCAATTATGTTTAAATTCAAGAAGACACCCCACAGAAAGACTAGGCCCATGCAACACTCACCACCCCTGGGCAAAGGGCCACACCAGCAGGCCCAAAAAAACGACAAAAAACAATAAAATCTGCACAATCCCAGCCCATCCATGGCCTCAATGGTGTTTAAATTCAAGAAGACACCCCACAGAAAGACTAGGCCCATGCAACACTCACCACCCCTGGGCAAAGGGCCACACCAGCAGGCCCAAAAAAACGACAAAAAACAATAAAATCTGCACAATCCCAGCCCATCCATGGCCTCAATGGTGTTTAAATTCAAGAAGACACCCCACAGAAAGACTAGGCCCATGCAACACTCACCACCCCTGGGCAAAGGGCCACACCAGCAGGCCCAAAAAAACGACAAAAAACAATAAATCTGCACAATCCCAGCCCATCCATGGCCTCAATGGTGTTTAAATTCAAGAAGACACCCCTCAGAAACACTAGGCCCATGCAACACTCTCTACCCCTGGGCATAAGGGATGAAAAGTAGGCAAAATAAGTGCAGGCCTCAGACACTGCCTCTCCTCAAAATGGCCCCCTTACACCCCAAGCACATGTTGCCTGTACCAGCCAGCACTCAAGATGGCCACCACCACCACCCACATGGCCAGTCCACATCAACAGTACACCCCCAAAAAACAGAAAAACAGCCAGAAATCACCACAATCCAATGCCATCCATGATGTTTACATCAAAGAGAGTGAGACAACACCACAGGCACACTCAGTCCATGCACCACCACCACCCCTGGGCAAGCAAAAGGCCACACCAGCAGCCCCCCAAAAACGACAAAAAACAATAAAATAAGCACAATCCCAGCCCATCCATGGCCTCAATTATGTTTAAATTCAAGAAGACACCCCACAGAAAGACTAGGCCCATGCAACACTCACCACCCCTGGGCAAAGGGCCACACCAGCAGGCCCAAAAAAACGACAAAAAACAATAAAATCTGCACAATCCCAGCCCATCCATGGCCTCAATGGTGTTTAAATTCAAGAAGACACCCCACAGAAAGACTAGGCCCATGCAACACTCACCACCCCTGGGCAAAGGGCCACACCAGCAGGCCCAAAAAAACGACAAAAAACAATAAAATCTGCACAATCCCAGCCCATCCATGGCCTCAATGGTGTTTAAATTCAAGAAGACACCCCTCAGAAACACTAGGCCCATGCAACACTCACTACCCCTGGGCATAAGGGATGAAAAGTAGGCAAAATAAGTGCAGGCCTCAGACACTGCCTCTCCTCAAAATGGCCCCCTTACACCCCAAGCACATGTTGCCTGTACCAGCCAGCACTCAAGTTGGCCACCACCACCACCCACATGGCCAGACCACATCAACAGTACACCCCCAAAAAACAGAAAAACAGCCAGAAATCACCACAATCCAATGCCATCCATGATGTTTACATCAAAGAGAGTGAGACAACACCACAGGCACACTCAGTCCATGCACCACCACCACCCCTGGGCAAGCAAAAGGCCACACCAGCAGCCCCCCAAAAACGACAAAAAACAATAAAATAAGCACAATCCCAGCCCATCCATGGCCTCAATTATGTTTAAATTCAAGAAGACACCCCACAGAAAGACTAGGCCCATGCAACACTCACCACCCCTGGGCAAAGGGCCACACCAGCAGGCCCAAAAAAACGACAAAAAACAATAAAATCTGCACAATCCCAGCCCATCCATGGCCTCAATGGTGTTTAAATTCAACAAAACAGTTGTATCATGCACCCATAACCAACCCTGGTCCTACTGGATACTGTGGCTACCCACAATATAATTTATTTAATTTTCTGAAAAAGTTCCAAAATTGTACTTGCAGCAACTGTAATGCCCCAAACAAACTTACTTGTGAAAGTTGATTTCTAATCCAAAAGTGATCCAAAGACAGTCAAAAAGGCCTCAAATCCAAATATCCAGCAGCACCCACAAAAAGTAATCCTTCCAGCTCCAGATCCAAATGAAAGTGACCAGGAGATGGACAAAGCACTGGGAGGAGCCTGCTGGACAGGAACAGGAAGTTGGAGACTGTGGGGCACTTCCTTCCTCCCCCCCCCCCCCAAAATGGACTCCTTGCAAAAAAAAAGGCCATGCAAATGTCAACCTGAGGAGTGATTCTGATAAAAATCATAATTTTCTGAAGGTTTATCCTGTTTGCTGGTGATTTTCTTGTGCGAAATTGCAAAATCTCTATTTCGCAAGTGCGAGATTGTTCCTTTCCGCCGCAACTACATGTTCGCAATTGCGAACTCTCGCGAGGTGTGCTGTGCAAGGTGGCAAGCCGCGAGTACGTATTCGCGGGCGACAAACTCCCGCGGGAACACGCAGCAAGATCTAAAATGGCGCGTCACTCGCAAAGAAAAACAACTCGGCAAACGCTAAAATGACGGAAAGTGAACGCCGTGCACCACGCCGCGCGCCGCAACCAAGCAAAAAATCCGCCGCGAGCGGATTCACGGATTTTCAACAAATTCGCGAGCGTTCGCGGATTGCGGATTTGCCGAAAATCCGAAAAATCCGCGAGCGGAGCGGATTTTACGCCCATGCTTAATGCAAATACAGATTAATAATCCCAAGTGTTGAGGTGTTCCATCGCACTACAGGAAATTGATTTCACAGTGGAACATCATCATGGTGCTAACCACTCAAGTTCTGATGGTCTCTCCAGATTCTTCCCTTTCGCGATGAGAACAACTATGAATGTGGGTAGTTCACTCCTGGGGGATATGTGTTGATCACTCCCCAGACCTTTTTGCCTTTTGGTACATTTGTCGCTGAATTTGTTTTTGTTAGTTTTAGAACTCTGCAAACCTATTCACTGATAACCAGTGTTAAAGTGCTTCTGGTCTCTCCCCTAAACATGGTGCAATTGGTTTCTACATGTTTGGCACATTTAATTTACTTGTAAGTCCCTGGTAAGTGGTACTGTGGTACCCAGGTCCTGTAGATTAATTGCTACTGGTAGGCTGCAGCACATATTATGCCACCCACTACTGTAGCAATAAACCTGATGGAGCAAGGTTTCACAAATACCGAAACTTGCTCGTACTCAGCCCTTTCGAAATAACCTGTAATAAACTAATCAACATGTTTTGTCCATTAATATTTACATTTACCCAACATTTCTAGTAAGCTGGTGAAGCTTGCATATGTGCTTTTTTTAACTGTATCCCGAGTGTCCTAAAATGGCCGCCGAAAACGCGGGAACTTTACTGCGCATGCGTCCGCCACATCTACGTGGTGTGACGTCTTCTGCTTTGGTGGGAAACCTCTTGCTTCTGCGCACTATTGCCAAGATGGCCGCTTCTTGCTTACTCATAATAACGCACATGCTGCTGCTTGTACTAAACTTTGTTCGTTCTGCTGAACCATTAATGCTATAGTATAAATAAAGTAATGGGGTTAGAGTAGAGATAAGTGGTATACTGTGCATTCATTTATTTTTGTATTCTAATGTGTCTTTCTTTGACTTTGTTACTAGATTGTATTTGGGCCTCAAAATGAGAGAAAACTCCATATTGAAAAAGCTGCGCCTGTGCAGAGAATCCCCGAAAAGTCATGCAGTCACTGTCATTGAACAGCCAACACCCTTCTTACCCACGATGTTCCTGGGAACCTGCTCAACTGAGGAAGAGGAAGTGAAAAGACTGAAAAAAATACAATGTAATTTAAATTGTATACCAATATTGCTGGGTGGAATAAAATCATGAGAAAATAAATTATGGGTGGGAATTTGATCAATACTACCTAATGAAGGACGATCTCATCTTGGTATGGAGTGATGACCTCTTCTCGTCTTTCTGACCAATCACTAAAGGGGAGCACATAGATTTGCAACATTTAGGGGTAGTACATTGCTCTGGAAATGGTATAATTAAGGTAGGCTTAGATAGAGAAATTGTCCAACTTGTCCGAATAGCTGACCTGTCACTGACCCAACGCACGCTATAGGAGATCGAGAGCAGAGGTGCTGGCGGAGCACTCTGTCAGAAAATTCAAGAGGTTTGGGGAAATTATCGACTACCCATTCAGGGTACCAAATTTTGCTAGAGAGGGGTGAGGCTGGTGTTACACTTAGCGTAGGTCACTTGTCCTGAACCGCACCTGTCTTGTCCCGTGGGCACCAGATTATTCGGGAGCCTGGTCTTTTTGCCCCTGCATGTGGCCAGGATTGGTCCTTGCACCATTCTAGGTAAATATAATCTGTGTGGTATGTCCTTGTGCTATTTCCCTTTCTCACCCTTCCCAGGTACCAATGTCTAATGGTGTTGCACTGATTTCTTGCAAACTTTATATTTTATTATTAATTTTCTTACTTATGAAATTCATGATCTCTGTAATTTGGAGGAAGACTCACTTAAACGTGCATAGATAAAGAGTTAAAACTACTGAGTCTGTGGTTATTTCAGGAAAGGTAAAATTGAATAAATGCTACTTAATTTATTCTAACTCCCTCTTCGTTCCCTAGGACTTATAATATAGGTATCATGGATTGGTAAGTCATGGTTTACAGGTATAAGTCCTAAAAGGTCTTAAAGTACTGATAGACTGTGAGAAAATAGAAAACGCAGGACTACTAGGTCAAAGTGTGAATGTACATGGGCCCAGGTGAGTATGGTAAATCAAGCTAGTGGTCCCGCGCGCTCATCTCAAATCTATGTCCCAGACCAGCACTCCTGCAGCACACAAGTGTATTTTAAAATGACCTTGTCAACTTGGCAGGGTATGCTCAGACGTGAGTCCCAAACGTGAGTCCCTTGCTCACTTTGCCACTGGATTCAAGCAAGCCGGGCTGAAGACGGCTGTAATGCCAGAAACCGGTCCTCGGAAGCTTGTTTCCGGTCCAGGGAAGGCATGGCTTGGCAGTTCGGGCTGGACTGTTCCCATGAGGCACAGGGTCAGACTGATTTGCATATAGCCATGTCTGAACTGGGGTGGCAGAGTGGGCTAAAGAACGGTGATGGATTAAACCCAGATCTTTTGACTGGGTGTGAGTGTTTGATTGGTTCAGATGCTCCGTCCATCACCACCCCCTTTTGTACCGCTTTTGGCCGCCATAAGTGTGGCAGGGTATGCTCAGACGTGAGTCCCTTGCTCACTTTGCCACTGGATTCAAGCAAGCCGGGCTGAAGACGGCTGTAATGCCAGAAACCGGTCCTCGGAAGCTTGTTTCCGGTCCAGGGAAGACATGGCTTGGCAGTTCGGGCTGGACTGTTCCCATGAGGTACAGGGTCAGACTGATTTGCATATAGCCATGTCTGAACTGGGGTGGCAGAGTGGGCTAAAGAACGGTGATGGATTAAACCCAGATCTTTTGACTGGGTGTGAGTGTTTGATTGGTTCAGATGCTCCGTCCATCACCACCCCCTTTTGTACTGCTTTTGGCTGCCATAAGTGTGGCAGGGTATGCTCAGACGTGAGTCCCTTGCTCACTTTGCCACTGGATTCAAGCAAGCCGGGCTGAAGACGACTGTAATGCCAGAAACCGGTCCTCGGAAGCTTGTTTCCGGTCCAGGGAAGGCATGGCTTGGCAGTTCGGGCTGGACTGTTCCCATGAGGCACAGGGTCAGACTGATTTGCATATAGCCATGTCTGAACTGGGGTGGCAGAGTGGGCTAAAGAACGGTGATGGATTAAACCCAGATCTTTTGACTGGGTGTGAGTGTTTGATTGGTTCAGATGCTCCGTCCATCTCCACCCCCTTTTGTACTGCTTTTGGCCGCCATAAGTGTGGCAGGGTATGCTCAGACGTGAATCCCTTTCTCACTTTGCCACTGGATTCAAGCAAGCCGGGCTGAAGACGGCTGTAATGCCAGAAACCGGTCCTCGGAAGCTTGTTTCCGGTCCAGGGAAGGCATGGCATGGCTTGGCAGTTCGGGTTGGACTGTTCCCATGAGGCACAGGGTCAGACTGATTTGCATATAGCCATATCTGAACTGGGGTGGCAGAGTGGGCTAAAGAACGGTGATGGATTAAACCCAGATCTTTTGACTGGGTGTGAGTGTTTGATTGGTTCAGATGCTCCGTCCATCACCACCCCCTTTTGTACCGCTTTTGGCCGCCATAAGTGTGGCAGGGTATGCTCAGACGTGAGTCCCTTGCTCACTTTGCCACTGGATTCAAGCAAGCCGGGCTGAAGACGGCTGTAATGCCAGAAACCGGTCCTCGGAAGCTTGTTTCCGGTCCAGGGAACACATGGCTTGGCAGTTCGGGCTGGACTGTTCCCATGAGGTACAGGGTCAGACTGATTTGCATATAGCCATGTCTGAACTGGGGTGGCAGAGTGGGCTAAAGAACGGTGATGGATTAAACCCAGATCTTTTGACTGGGTGTGAGTGTTTGATTGGTTCAGATGCTCCGTCCATCACCACCCCCTTTTGTACCGCTTTTGGCCGCCATAAGTGTGGCAGGGTATGCTCAGACGTGAGTCCCTTGCTCACTTTGCCACTGGATTCAAGCAAGCCGGGCAGAAGACGGCTGTAATGCCAGAAACCGGTCCTCAGAAGCTTGTTTCCGGTCCAGGGAAGGCATGGCTTGGCAGTTCAGGCTGGACTGTTCCCATGAGGCACATATAGCCATGTCTGAACTGGGGTGGCTGAACTGGGGCTAAAGAACGGTGATGGATTAAACCCAGATCTTTTGACTGGGTGTGATTGTTTGATTGGTTCAGATGCTCCGTCCATCACCACCCCCTTTTGTACCGCTTTCAGCTCAGAGGGCAGGCTGCATTGTATTTAAATAGTAGGACATATGTACTTTAAGTGTGCCCTGAGCAGTTCCTCTCCCCTCCCTCAGAGATGCCAAGATGTCTTGTCCCTGGTATGTTGCCCATTGTGTGAATGTGAAGACAGGCCATTGAAATGTTAGTGATGTGAGTGTTAGGTCCACCCCCTCATCCTGTCCCAGGTGTTCACCACAAAGCGCACCCAGCTCCTATGGTCTAGAGTCTCGTTCCAATTCACAGCCCAAGGAGTCAGTCATCAGCATGCCAGGCACGGGGACTACACCCAGGGAAAGCTTTAGAGACGGAAGGCAGATAAATACCAACTTCCTAAAAGTGGTATTTGTTTTATTTTAAAAAATGTATTGCGTTTTATTGTTCAAAGAATAAAATTCAGCATGAGATCATATATACTGAGAGGATACCATAACATTGAGTAACTAGTCAAAATTGTAACAGCACATTGATTGCAGGTTTATGAATATATGTGTATCCTGAGTATCTCATATACTATGGTACATATACAAGAGGGGAAGAAGGAGCAAGGGGGGAGAATAAAGAGAGACAAGAAGAACATAAGCATAAGGATCTGAGTAATTAAGAATCAGGATTGCATAAGGATTGTACAAGAAGTCTCCTGATATAGTTTAGGGCGGGTTAATCTTTTGCAAATATATGTCAAGTTTGGACCATTAAAGACTAGAAGACACTTTGTTAACTGAATGATTAAGTATAAGGTTATCAACACTCCTGCAAAAACATACCTGTTCCTATCACGTGTGGTATGATATGTTGTCATACTTTTTCCAATTCACAAGGATTGTTCTAATGCCCATTGCAAGCAAAATGTCAATGAGGGAAGAGTCTCAAAATGATAGTGATTTTAATGTATTTGAGTCGGTTTTTACTTGTATACCCAGGGAGATTATAATATGTGATAATGGAATTTGTTAGTTAAATATGTTTATGAGTGTCACTTAAACAGATAGCAAGAAGGGAGTAATGTGTTTGCTGTAAAATAGCAAATGTTCTAGATCCCCTTAGGGATGCTGGCAATCCCAACAAGGAGCTGAAGAAAGGAGACCATGTTTATAAAGCTGTTCTGGATTGCAGAATGCTCTGTATGTTGCCCATATTTCGCTTTGTAAGATGAGAGACAACGTTTTATGCAATAGCAATGATTTACATACATCAGGCCAATGTAATGGTGTTATGGAGTCTATATTGTGCTTAATGCATGAAGCACTCCGTGTTTTTGTGATCTCGTCCATTAAATAGGAGAAGAGTTATTAATTATTTTATAGAATATGGGAACTTTATGTTATATAAATATTAAGTTATAGAAGAAGTTGAGACAATCTGCTTTATGTGGGTTCTTAAAACCCCTAAGAGCAACTTTGAGAGACAGTCAGTTACAAAAATCGATTGACCGGCGAGCAAATTTAGTAGATAAAGTGGCAAAAGTTAGTGGGTCTTCCTTGGTCATAATGCCTTGACATATAGTAGACCCTTAGAGGCCCATCGTTCCCATAAAGAGGGGCTAGGATCAAGTATTATAGATAGATTGAACCATAGGGAGGCAAGTTTAGAGTCTTTGATTCTATGAGGAAAACATGTATCTAATCTTTTAACAGCTGCAAGTGAATCTTTAATTATTTGGTAAGAATGAGGAAGCTTAAAATGTTTTGTTGTTAGGATACTTGGGTGAGAGAGGTGCAGTTAGGTCCTTATCTGTCCACCTCAGTAGGGCAAAGAGGAACAGATGGATGTAGCCAACGTATGATTGGTCTAATTAGGAAGGCAGTTTGGTAGAGGAGGAAATTGGGGAGGTTAATACCACCCTGTTGATTGTAATTTACGTAATTCTTGCCCTTTTCCCCTTTCAAATGAAAGTAGTAATTAAACCATTGAGCGATGTGAAGAAGGTGCTGGAGAGGTCCTGGGGTAACGTATTAAGATAAAAGTTGACTTGAGGCGCAATTGGCATCTTAACTGTTTCAGTTCTTCCCCTGCATGTTATGGTTCTTAGTTGCCAATGTAGAGTTTGCAAACTCACTACCCAAGTATATAAGTTTGTATGGTTGACATTTAAAATTTGAGGATGATGCCATACATGGAAGATACGTATCATCAATTGGTGGAGGGAGAGAGAGTAGAGATCCTTTCAATCTCCTTTCAATAATTATAAATCAATGTGGAAAGGATCACTGGTCCTGCATAACCAAGGTCTGCAGGTGGATCGGTAGGTGTCTCCCAAATAAAAGACCCTCATACACCTGTTTTTCCAGAGTCGTGTAGCGGTATATGATGTGTCCCCGCTTCTTGTAACACGTGTCCGTGCTTAATCCTTAGGTCAGTTTTTGTTTGCACCCTCCGCCAGGAGGTTGTACCATTGGTTAAAACAGTAGTGATGGTGAATAGGTGAAATAGTGCTATAAATGTGTTCTAAAATACCCGGACAGCCAGAGGTTCAACTTTAATATTTCTGGATTCGGGTAGAAGATTAAGACGTGTCGCTATGGAATTATTTAGGAATTCTAGCGCACTAAACTTGTGAGGTTAAAAGTGGTCGACATGTTTCAGCCTTATCTGCCTGTTGGTCAGTCGGCTTTCCTCAGGACCATAAAGTGATTAAGTGAAAAAAAGAAAAGAAAAAGGTAAATTTGTAACCTGATTTGTTTTGTGGTAGTAGGTCACATTGTACCTCTACATTATGTAAGACTTGTCTCCTCAGGAACCAAGGCAGTTAGGGGAGGCTTCACTCTAGCCTTCAAACACCCGTCTAGCAGCTTGTGCTGTCTCTGCCCTTGGTGACCCGGAATCAGTTTCAGTCTACATAATGTAGAGGTACAATGTGACCTACTACCACAAAACGAATCAGGTTACAAATTTACCTTTTTCTTTTCTTTTTTTCACTTAATCACTTTATGGTCCTGAGGAAAGCCGACTGACCAACAGGCAGATAAGGCTGAAACATGTCGACCACTTTTAACCTCACAAGTTTAGTGCGCTAGAGTTCCTAAATAATTCCATAGCGACACGCCTTAATCTTCTACCCGAATCCAGAAACATTAAAGTTGAACCTCTGGCTGTCCGGGTATTTTAGAACACATTTATAGCACTATTTCACCTATTCACCATCACTACTGTTTTAACCAATGGTACAACCTCCTGGCGGAGGGTGCAAACAAAAACTGACCCAAGGATTACGCACGGACACGTGTTACAAGAAGCGGGGACACATCATATACCGCTACACGACTCTGGAAAAACACGTGTATGAGGGTCTTTTATTTGGGAGACACCTACCGATCCACCTGCAGACCTTGGTTATGCAGGACCAGTGATCCTTTCCACATTGATTTATAAAAATACATGGGAGACATACATTTTTGAGGGGGACAACTTCATCTTACTCCTTATTTAAGGAGTAGCCGGTGACTTTAGAATAATCTGTGATTACCTTTAAAATGTCAGGAATGCCATTCTCTGCCTTAGTCGAAAAGATTAAGACATTATCTCCGTATGCAGGTAGCTTCTGAGAATCGCTTCTTAAAGGGATAAGTTTGGTATTTGTATGAATGCAATTGGAATGTAGTAGAGGTTCAATTGATAAAAGAAATAATGCAGAGGAAAAGGTTCAACCTTGTCTCGTTCCTTGAGCTAAGTCAAAAGCATTCAATATGTGTCCAGTCAATTTGATATGGGCTATTGGGTGACAGTATATAGCCATGGCCAAGCATATAAACCTGGTACCTAGATTGAATGTCTCCGAAGTGTCTTGCAGAAAGGGCCAGGAGACCTTGTTGAATGCAGTTTCTGCATCCAGAACCATCATATTAGCCAGAGAGGAAATAATGTTTTCTTTCTCTAAAATATGAGGCTATAATATTATCAACTGCAAGTCAGCCGTTTACCAAACCTGTCTGAGATGGGTGTATAAGTAGCGGAAGGACTTTTTCAAGCCAAAGTGCCAACTGTTTAGTATATATTTAGTAGTTTATATTTAAAAATGAGATAGGTATAACATTCTTAGTATCCAGAGGGTCCTTCCCATCTTTGGGAATCACATCAATGTGTGCCTCTGAAAAAGAACCTGCTAGTTTGCCTGCTGAGTCGAATATTTGAAAATGGTAAGAATATGAGGCTGTAATATTTGTTGGAAGGTATGGTAAAAGGAAGCTGGAAAGCAATCTAGGCCAGGGCCTTTGTTTGATTTTAACGATTTAATACTGAAAGAAATGTCTTCCCATGTAATGTGATTATTTAGTTGAGCGAAGGCCTCTTTTAGGACTTTTGCCAATTGGAGGGGGTCTGAGAAGGATGTACAAGCAGTTGCACAATCATTATTATCTGAGTTTGCTGGATTATACAGTTGTAAATAGAAGTTACAAAAAGTCTCTACAATTTTTGCAGGATCAGTTTGTAGGCACCGCAGATGATCTTTAATGACTGAGATGTTGATGGATTGTTAGTGATCTTAAGGGTAAGAGCCAGTAGCCTCCCAGCTTTATTATACTATAATACATTTCTAGATATAAGTTTAGCTGACCACACATGTGCCATTTCATTTAGTGTCTTGTTGTATTTGTATTTGAGTTGTTTAATTTTGGAGGAAGTGTTAGTTTTAAGGTCCTTGATCCTCTCCTGTTCTAGAATGTGTATTTCTTTCTCCAAGATATTTAGTTTAGAGTTCAGATGTTTGTTTTTATTTGCCATTACACCTAACATCACACCTCTAATAGTAGCTTTCAAAGCATCCCATTGGTTACCTTCATCAACATGAGACGCAATACTATGGTTCAAAAAGAATTGTTAACGTTTCTGCTATTGTACTCCTGGAAACCGGATCCTCAAGTATCGCATCATTCATTCACCAAGCTCTAGTTTTTGGGAGGAGAATCAGTGAAATTATGGTGATGGAGATGCACGCATGGTCTGAGACAACAGTAGGCTCAATGGTGGGGTTAGATACAGATTGAACCAGGGATTTGCTCATAAACATATTCTATTCTGGATAAAAGTTGTGAGTGTGAGAGTAAAATGTAAAATTGCTACCTGTTGGGTTATGAAGGCGCCATATATTGGTAAGTTCATTCTCTTCAGTAAGTTTATCAACCAGAGTACATGAACGGTTAGGTGTATATGTAGAGTGTGATAATCTGCGCAGGGTAGTGTCATAGGGTAAATTAAAGTCATCTGCTTTTTGTTTAATTGGATTTCTAGAAGTCTCCGGTTTAGGAAAGTCCAAAATATTGGGTTGTCTGTCGTTGGTGCAAAAATGTTGGCAATGTAAAAGGAGGAGTTGTTTTGGGTGATTTCGGAGATAAGCCATCTACAATGGTTATCGTTAGCAATAGTATTTAGCTGACCACCCACATGCTTCAAAATCAAGGTGAAAACCCAGTTTTTCTTGTTATAAGCGGGGGAACAAGCATAATCAAATATTAAACTATGCTATGGGCTTCAGTTAGACCAGCTCTTCTTTCTTTGAGTAGAAGGATATCACTATTCAATTTACCGCAATAGTCGAGGATCTTTTTCATCTTTATAGGATGGTTTAACCCCTTGATATTAAGGGAGACAATCTTAAGAGGGACTTGAGACATAATTAAGATTTGTGCTAGATTGGACACACTTCGTGTGGTAGGAGGAAGACTCAAAAGTAAGAGAGAGGAATAGAAGATGCAGAAGGGAAAGAAGAGGGGCAAGCTTAAACCAGTGTACACATTGCAATACATTACATGTGAGAGGCCATAATTTAGTTCTGATTTTCAATGTAAGTAAACAATACCCCAATAATGCACAAAAGAACCCCACCCCCAACTAACCACCCGCCCCTGAGAAGCCATCCATGAAGCAAGTATGGGAGCCATGCAGGTCTCAAAACAAAATACCAGCAGCTGGCTTTTGAGACAGGACCCAAGCTAGAATATGAAAATTCTATAATGAACCTTATCATCATGTGAAATTCATACAAAATTAATTATGGACAGAATACCATAGATAACTAGTCAGAAATGTAGACGATTCCCAACAGAAGATTAGACTCAAAAGGTTAAATAGAGAACTCCGATGAGAAGCGAGTCTTGAAGAGATGCAAAACATAAATCCAACCCTAGTGTGATATTATAGAGATAAAAGATAAAGCATATTTGGTTAAGGGTTGAAATAGAAGACCTAAAGGATTGTAGCAGTCCAGAAGCAGTCCAAAAGACTATGGTACGGTAACTTTCCTGGTGTAAACACATATGGTTGATCATAAACGGGATATCTTAGATGCATGTGTTTAAAATGAACCCTGCATTAATCCAAGGATTGAATTAATATGGTGGAAGGAACTTATTTAGACCTAAAAGAGGAAAATACGATAATTGTTAAGGCTGTATTGAGAGTACAAAAAATTAGCGAAATCAGATATCTAATAGCATCTGAGAGCAAGTCTAGTAGCAATATAGACCCAAAGGCCACAAAAAGTGAGAAGAACTTGTAAGACAACATACGGTAACTGAAATATGGCATCTGCAGTAAAGTCAAGTCAATCAATTATTGTTCGATAAAATTATATCCATAAGAGAGTTATCAAAACAATACCAAAATATTGAGAAACACTCTACAGCATTTTGCAGTATATAAAGAAAATATAAAAAGATTTAAAAACTAGTTGATGTTAAACTATACATTGATCTCTTAAAAATCACATCAATAACACTAATTTCTCTTGTAAATATCTAGCACATCTGACTTCATACAGTAGATACTCTGTTTACGCCATACGTAAGTCTTCCAAAAATCTCATTAATAGTATTCATATCTCATATTGCTTATAACTAGCTAAAGCATCTCTCTTTGTAGGGTATATTATCATGACCCATCCTCATATGTTAATACTTTGTGCTATTAAAGGCATTTACTTCTAGAGGTGACAGTTATAATAAAAGTAGTTACAGAGTAGCAAATGTCCACATTTTCTAACAAGCAAACACACTTAAAAGCTTCCTGATACAAAATATAATTTCCAGTAACAAATAGGATTTATAGTATTTGCTGTCTTAAGTCCTTGTAAAATTGACAGAACAAGATAAAATGTATAGTCAATTAATTAGAAGTGGCATTACATAGGCATTTGGGAAGAGTCTATGACCATGCTCCCATTTTAGGAAATGGAACCTTTAAAGTGCAATGTATCTAAACACAATCCTGTAAGATAGAATCTATGTTTCGGATTTCGCACAATTAATAAATCATTTTGAAATCCTTCTTTTATAGGGCCTGAGCAATAACTATGCACAGAGAGATTACTGTTCTCTCGTTTGTCTCTGTCTGCTGCTCTCTTCCCCATTAAATTGTTTTTAATTCCATCTTGCTTTAATGCAAAATACTAGCGAGGTACTCCATACTAAAGTTTTTATCCACTGTTATTAAAATGATTTTAATATAAGTTATCTATGTGATCCTCTCTCTGTTCTCAAGTTTTAGACAATCTAATATCAATTCTTTGATAAACGTAATACCAGTTTTACCCCATAGGCTGTGCCAAAACAAAATAGGGCTTATCTGGATAATATCCTCCAAGAAAAGTACTGGCAGCTCTTTATATACAATATAAGAGGAGGTTGACTTTGGGACCGCCAAAAGTCTATCTAAAAAGAAGTTCTCTCATGTTTTTAAGAGAGCACAATTTGCCCAACCCCACAATGGTGCCCCATAGGTAACATTGAGGAGCCATTTAGCTGTGTATAAAGTCAACACTTTTCTGATTGGTTTATTTCCAATTTTGGTGGAAAATCTGAAAAGGCTTCAATGGATCTTAAAAATGTCAGTTTCCCAGCTTTCAGCTGTGCCCCCAATTACCACAACTAGAGAAATGCATACCAAGGTATGGACAACTTTGGGTTGTGGCAATCAAGTGTTGGGAGGTACTCCAATCAGTGCAAGTTTTAAATGGCCCCATGCATTAAATGAAAAACCGGTCACAAAGTGGCAGATTCTCAGAATCTGCCCCTTAGCGACCAGCGTTTTTTTGCATTTGGGATGCATCATCCCAAATGCAAAAATCGCAATTTAAGGAATCGCAGAATTTGCAATTACTTATATTGCAATTGCATTTCAGGAATTGCAAATTGCGATTCCTAAAATGCAATGCATGATACAATTTAAAATATCGATTTTGCTATTAAGGGTCACAAATTACTGTCAAATGAAACAGGACAGTAATTTGAGAAAACTTTTGAAAACTAAAGTTCATTTTTCAAAGTTACATGTTACACACACACATGCCCTTGAGGCATGTGTGTGTGCAACATGGGTTCACATTACAATTTCAGGGGTGCAACAGGGTGTCCTTTCGGCTCCCTTGCACCCTCGAAATTGCATGCACAATTTGAGAGTACCTAATGGGTACCTGCAAATTACGCATGCAATTCCCATTCATTCCTAAGGGCCTGTAGGCCCATAGGAATTAATGGGAAGCCATTCCTTAATTGCAACTCGCATTTTGTGAGTCGTAATTAAGGAAATTGTAGAAATCGCTATTTTTTAAGCGATTCCTATATGCACCACAGGACAGCAATGCATTTTCTTTAGAGCTTGATGTGCTGGCAAGTGAAGTCAGGTGCGGGCTCCCTCGTGGATTGTGGGACTTGTTGTCCCCAGTGACTGCCCTTGCAGTGGTTCTCCTGATGTGTTCAAGGCATCAGCAGTGAAGGGAAGATGACAGACCCCTCACCCATTGCGAAGTCTCTCCACGTATTCAAATTATTGGTAAAGCGTCAGCAGTGAAGGGAGCATGACAGTACCCTCACCCATTGTGGTATATCCCCTCAAGCATGGGGAAGCACCGTTGCAACTTGGATTCTATCTTCCAAGGCCGAAATCTCTTTTTCTAGAGAGGATCTTAAAAATGTCAGTTTCCCAGCTTTCAGCTGTGCCCCCAATTACCACAACTAGAGAAATGCATACCAAGGTATGGACAACTTTGGGTTGTGGCAATCAAGTGTTGGGAGGTACTCCAATCAGTGCAAGTTTTAAATGGCCCCATGCATTAAATGAAAAACCGGTCACAAAGTGGCAGATTCTCAGAATCTGCCCCTTAGCGACCAGCGTTTTTTTGCATTTGCTGTCCCACCTAAATGCTTCACTGACATCACAGATGTTTTAATAGATCACATAAGTCATCTCATCTCCCTTTCTTTCTCTGAAAAGCAAGTACCTGAACCTTGGAAAAGAGCTCAGGTTATTCCATTAAAAAAGAAAGCTAATTTGCACGTGTCTCATCTTCAGAATCTCCGCCCAATCTCTCTGTTACCCTTCTGTATGAAAGTGGCAGAAAAAATTGTAAATATACAGCTTATGGAACATTTGGAGCAGGGGCGATTTCTTCACCCTACTCAATCTGGCTTCAGAGCTCAATACTCTACTGAATCGGCAGTCCTTTACTCAACAGAACTGATGAGGCAAATAGCTGATAAAGGCCAGACAGCAGCGCTTGTGTTACTTGACCTAAGCGCAGCTTTTGATACTGTGTCACACTCTACGCTGCTGTCACGTCTTACAGAGATTGGAGTTGAAGGAGATGCATATGAGTGGCTAAAGTCATTTCTGGAAAATAGAAGTTTCCAAATTCATTGTCCGCCATTCAAGTCCACTCCCAGACAGCTGAAGCACGGGGTTCCACAGGGCTCAAGTTTGAGCCCTACCTTGTTCAACCTGTACATGGAACCCCTTGCACGTATAGTTGAGTCCTTCGGTGTTAATATTATAACTTACGCCGATGACACGCAACTAATATTTACACTCAGTCAAGATGGAGAAGAGACAGCTATCAACTTTTCAGCTTGTCTCTCAGCTGTAGCGAGCTGGATGAATAATAACTGTTTGCGTCTGAATGGAGACAAAACTGAGGTGTTGCTCATTGGTAAGGCTCCTTCAGCGTGGTCATCAGACTGGTGGCCAGCAGAACTTGGTCAGACCCCTGTTCCTACGGATTCAGCCAAGAATTTGGGAATGATACTAGATACCAAACTCTCGTATGCGAAGCATATCGAAAAGGTTACCGGTAAATGTTACGCAGTTCTCAAAATCCTGCGTAAGGTCCTTGACCTAGTTCCGATGAATACAAGGAAATCCCTTGTCCATGCCCTAGTCACCCCACATCTTGACTATGGCAATGCCCTACTTATAGGGCTGAGCCAAAAAGGTCTGAAACAACTTCAAAGAGTCCAGAATATGGCTGCCCGCCTAGTTCTCAACCTTCCACGCAGAGCTTCAGGAAAGGATGCTTTATCCAAATTGCACTGGCTTCCTATAAAGGAGCGTATACTTTTCAAGGCCCTGTGCATTTCCCATCGTATTGCACAAGGGAAAGGACCCCCTTATTTAAACAAGCTCCTCAGTATTCACCGCCCAAAACGTCACTTAAGATC
The DNA here is from genome assembly GCF_964261635.1 of Lissotriton helveticus. Classification (NCBI taxonomy): domain Eukaryota; kingdom Metazoa; phylum Chordata; class Amphibia; order Caudata; family Salamandridae; genus Lissotriton; species Lissotriton helveticus. Next base: position 568,493,331 of record NC_136071.1, on the reverse strand, counting down.
ATCGGGCAGTATGTTGTTTTCAGTTCCTCGCATTTTTAAAGCCAAAATGGGCGCCGCTCTTTTTGTTATTTAGCAGCCTCCCATTGGAATAAATTACCCCTTGAATTGCGGATGGAACCCTCCGAGAGGAGATTCCGTTTGAAACTTAAGACGCATCTCTTCCCTAAAGACTAGCGGTCTGTGGTTGGTTAGAGATTCTACTGATCTGGTTGGTTTGATGGTTTAATGATGGGGTTCGATAGCGCGGGGACACACTGTTCAGTGTAACCAGGCGCTCAATAAATGGCTTTATTATTATTATTATTTTGATCTCTTCTGTGACATTATATTGAATGCTTTGTAGCAGAGCACTGTTTATCTTCAACTATGCTGATGCAACATTCAGCTTCTTCTACTTCGTTAGCTAGTGCCCATACATCCTGTTTAAGGCCTCCCATTTCCAATTTAAGGCATTCCATATTGGCTTTAGTTGCCTGATTAAGATCATGAAAAGCTTTGAGTTGTGTTAGTATAATGTCCATACCATTTGCAAAGTCTTACTTCCCTTTTACTGGAGAAGGCGACAGCAGATCTTCTTTTGTTTTCTTTTGACCCAGTTTTTGGTCTTTTGGGTCTTTATGTTCTTATGATCCACGTCTGTGATCTTTCTCTCGTGTTTGCCATGATTACACAGTTTAGAGTATGGAGGGAGCAATGGATTAATCCTTTTAAGATCAGATTCCAGGTCACTCTTTGCTTGCGGAGTGGCCAGGTTTTTAAGTCATGCATGACATATAAGAAGGAAGGCTCAGATAAGAATGCCACAGCACCCAGCATGACGAGAATTACACACAGCTGCTGCACAAACTGTCTATTTTTTTACTCCTTTTTTTATAACTGGTCCTTTTTATAGCTTTTATTACACGAGTTGTCGACATAAAGCATATACAATACAATACAATACAATAAAGCCATATAAGCGTTTAGCAGTAGGTGATCGCTGATTTGGACGCATGTGGCATTCCAAACGTACTACGTGCCAGCTGAGTGATAAGACATTCGACATGGATGTAGAGTAAACAGGCCCACTGCTGAGATGTAGGACAAGACAAACTCCCCTGATTATAATATATTTAAAAAAAAAGTTGAATTTAGGAAAAATGGAGGTAATATGAATGTGCTTAAGAGTTAGGCTGCATGCATAATACATAATACACAATAGCCTTTTAAAATATGAGAGGCTTTGCATCAATCTTAGGGTAAACGAATGGTACAAATCAGACACCTAAAGCGATTCACAATAACCTTGTATAAACTTGCCTGAACCACTGTCTACCTTCTACTCCAGCGCCATGAAACCGTCTGGTGTACGTGCGCTTTCAAAGTTCATTTAACATAACATACTGCAATCCCTTGCAGGGTACAATACACAGTGCCAGGTACGATATGGCAACAACTAGTGCAGTTCCTAAGCAGACTTTACACGTTTGTGGCTAATATTTTTTGCAGAAGTAAATTATATACTTGCGCAATTGCCTCTTGGTAGTTGCACCCCTTCAGGCTTAACAACAGCAGACCAACTCAACTGACAATATAAAAAGTAGCGTAAGAATATTTTAACTGTATTTGTCAGTATTTACAGCCGCTTGTGGACATTCCTGGTATTCACTGGGTTCTTTTTACATAGTGTTAGACACATTCTTTCATTTTCTAGGTTCTAGTATCTGCTGCTATTCTTTAGGTTTTGTTTAAGTAGTATAATGACACAATGACATCAGGCATGTATCTTTACAAGTGAATCAGAAGTGCATTATCCAGAGTAGTGTGAGACGCCGCAGAAACTATTACCTAAAAAACATGTGATGTTTGGTCTGGGTCTTGTAAACAGTCACTAACAGTGTGTTTTGAAGAAAAATAGGCAATGCTAGCCAGGAATCACATCCACTTCTGTCAGAGCTCAACACTCCTTGTTTTTGAAACACTTTGGCACTTAATTACAATGCATGACAATTTTTAGACTCGTTATGCTGCCTAAAAAAAATTGCCAAACAGCTAAATTGGCCAGTTAGCCCTCTTCATTATGTCATATTTTGTCAAATATCCATGTTGACAGGATTATTGGAGACAAAACCACAAACACGTGAATCCTGGTGATGAAGTACCTCAGCTGGGAACCTCTTAGCAAGCCAGTTTCGGAACCTGCGCAGTGTTCGCGGCTGTCATTTTGAGAAAGGTTTCAGATTGCAGAGGTATTGTAAGATTTCCACTTAAAAAACATTTTACAGGGTACAACAAGATCTGATATACCTCTCCCAGGTGAAAATGTGTGTTGCGCTGGCCCGCTTGGCACTAGGGTCAGGGTTTTAAGTGGGGCGGGTCTCACCGGGTCTGAGCAACGGCAGTTTTTTAAAGGTGGCCTCGAAACGGGTCTCTATCATGCTCTGTTTTGTCCCCCGGCACAGGCGGTCTGTTTTTTTCTGGACTGCAGTGACAGCAGGCACGTTGATGTGCACTGCTCACTAGTGGAGAAGTTATACGGCATGACGTCATGCCAGTTGAGCGTTGTAGGGGAAGGGAGATCCTTTACAGAGAGTCATTTTCTCTCTGGGTTTCCCTTCTGTTTTTTTAAACTTAGGAGCAGCAACATTGTCCTAGTGTCACCAGGGCTTACAGTGGAAGCTTTTTTAATATTATATGCAAGCCATAATTGCTGCTTATTTATCTTATGCAACTAACAACCATTGACAAAGCCGACAGTCTTGACTTGTTGTAGGTGTGATGTTACTTGTTGCATCATATATATGGATTCAATGACAGAAACAGCAAAATACAAGTCGGGCGGCACGCTATGCTAAGCACAGATTTTTAGTTTATATGTTTTTAAGCCACACCCTTGATTACATTGGCCACGCCCCTTTGAGACACACCCCAGTTTTTTCATCCCACTTAAAGCCCTGACTAGGGTTATGTTTGGCGACCACAGCGCAACGTCAGAGATTGGTGGACAATGTTGTGAGGAGAAACAGGAGTCACTTTACGTGACGGGTATGTCAGAATTGGGATGCACTAGTTCCCCAATATGTATTGTGCACCACATAAAACCTCTTGGAAACGTCATCAACATAGCTGGAGCCTCGCTGGTATGTAGGAGCTTGTTTTAAACGTTGGATGGACACTTGGGGAGATCAAAGGCCGCAGTATAGGGCAGTCCAGGTGAGGAGCTCAGCCATCACGCTGCCATCTTCATTGGGTGCTAGCCACCCCCCCAAAAGTGGTATTTTAAACACTCGGACAAGTAATAAATATTACATACAGTATATACATATAATATATACAGTAAAGATATATTTCTCTAGCTGTTCTCATTCCGAATCGAGCCGTAATGGTTGCATAAAGGTGAATCAGTGTTAGTCTATGGGAGAGCCAGGCCTTGCACAGTGAAAGTCGAATTTGTTAGATTTTCATGCTTAGGACATATAACAAAGTAAATATGTCCTACTTTTTAAATACTATGCACCCTGCCCTCTAAACTGAAAGGGCCTACTCCAGAGGTGACTAACTTGTAATAAAAGTAAGGTTTAGTGCTTTGGCAGTGGTATAGCTTGCCAAAAACTACACTTGCAGGCTGCAGGTCTGAGACATCGGTTTAGCCCTTCTCTAGTGGGAAGCACACTAAGAGCTGCAGCCCGCAAGTAGCATTTCATTTACAGGTCCTGGGCACAACAGTACCACTTACCAGGCACTTACAAGTAAATGAAACATGCGAACGGTATAGGTTCCAATTGCAACATATTCAGGGGTGAGACACAAGCATGTAAGCATTGGTTAGGTGTGAAAACGTGTGCAGAGTTATAAAGTCAACAAAAATGAATTCAGCAACAAAAGGACCAAAAGGTACATCATCGGGGGAATGATCACACGAATAATATTCGGTTTAAAACATACCAATACCAATCTCTACCCCCCGAGTTGTTTCCCAAGCTCATGATGGGTACCAGTAGCCCTACATAGGCAATCATTATGAGCAGACTATAAAATCTGATCCCCATAAAGAGAGTTAACAAGCCCGAAGAATAACATCTCTGTGTTGTTTGGGCAGTCAGCAAACACAATTCCAAGAGATAGAATGTGTTGCAACACTGATTTCCATATGATGTTCCACAGAAATGTGTAATTCTGTTCATTTACCCTTCATTCATTTTTACTGGGACACCCTGTAATAGTAATTCCATGCCGGGAAATAATAAGGATTAGTCCAAGCAATTCGTGATTGAGGCCCCCAGTGTTGCACTGCTAAAACTAAGGTAGTGAACAGCTACTGAACTCCGACAAAACAGAAGTCCTCATCTTAGGCACCTCCCTCTCCGCCTGGGATGACTCTTGGTGGCCAGAGGCCCTCGGAAAGGCCCCCATCCCTACAGACCACGCACGAAACCTGGGCATCATCCTGGACTCCTCACTCTCAATGACCAGACAAGTCAACGCCGTTTCATCTTCTTGTTTCAACATTCTTCGCATGCTCAAAAAAACATTTCGCTGGATCCCCACCGAAACTCGTAAAACGGTCACCCACGCACTGGTCACTAGCCGCCTGGACTACGGAAACACCCTCTACGCCGGTACCACCGCAAAACTCCAGAAAAAACTCCAACACATCCAGAACGCCTCTGTCAGGCTCATTTTAGACATCCCGCGTAAAGAACACATCTCTGGTCATCTGAAAACCCTCCACTGGCTCCCCGTAAATAAGAGGATTACTTTCCGCCTCCTAACCCACGCACACAAAGCACTCTACGAACTGGGACCTGAATGCCTCAACACACGACTGTCCTTCTACACCCCCTCCCGTCAGCTGCGATCCTCCAACCAAGCTCTTGCCACTGTACCTCGCATCAACAAAACAACCATGGGAGGCAGATCCTTCTCCTACCTGTCAGCTAAAACTTGGAACTCCCTTCCCACTCACCTTCGCCTTACTCAGAACCACCTAGCGTTCAGAAAGCAACTTAAAACTTGGATATTCGACAAGTAATTCCCCACCCCTCCGTAAGCGCCTTGAGACCCTATGGGTATGTAGTGCGCTATATAAATCTTTTTGACTTGACTTGACTTGACTACACATGTGTTCATGTGACTGCTGTGATTTTTCTAAAGAGTGTTGGCATGTCGGTTCCATTCCACTTGGGGCTGTGTGGTAGTGATTAAGCTTCATTGTATTTTAGAAAGCAGTCTGTTTAGAGCGTATTTTGGTACAGGGGCACAGCCCTAGAATGTTAAATTTTTGGGGGAGAGCCTGGAGCTTAACAATTGTTGCATTCATGGAACCTTCAGCCTTTACTATACTGATAAGATAATGTGCTGGTAACACATTTCTATAAAGTATTATGCTCCTTTCTTACTCATGAACTGCCTGGCATAGCACCGAAGGCACACTAGCTCTCCTCCCTTGGTCTGGCAGCTAGCATTGGCACAGAGTACAAAGTGGTCACTTCATGATACTAGTTGCGTGGCTAGAAATCAGAACTGAGCCACAATCAATAGTAGTTACAAGTTCTACAATTTACTATTTCATAGCAAGTTGCCCAGCATCCAGCATATAATACAATGTTGGAAAAAAAGCTATCAAATTGCAATTTCCAATCAAAACTATTTATTTCTGACTAACAAGTAACTAAGCAGGTTCCTGGCCTTAAACTTTTACTTCATATAGGTGACCTGTGTCACTGCAGAGGTATAAACCAAATGGGGAATGCCAGCCGTATGACTCTAGATCTTGTATCATGAACATCTTTTGTACTTGTACACAGGTATGAATGGAGTTGTATGCCTATTATTCATGAAATCAAAGTGATTACATGTACTAAGTAGTTATCAGTATGAGTTAGAACATAAGCTGCAGACAGCACAGTTAGGGCACACAGAATAATCATTATTTTGCCGTCTTTTCAAGATGCTCTTTCTGCCACCTGTGCTTTAACCCATATCGCCCTATCACAAATGTGTGTGCATGAACAGAGTAAAGCTACGTACTTCTTTCTGAATATTATGTTTTTAAATGTATGTATGTGTGTTTCTGAGTGATACTGTGTTTGTGTGAGAGTGTGTGCATTTGTGAGCGTGTGACATGTGTGAGTGAGTGAGCGAGTGAGTGAGGAAGGAGGAGTTAGATTGAGTGTCAGTAGTATAAGTGCATGAGCGTAAGAGTCATTGTAAGTGAGTTAGAGTGGGTGAGTAAGAATAAACATAAGAATGCTTGTGAGGTAGTGTTAGGGAATGTGAGCGAAAATTAATGTGAGTGATAGCGAGTGCCAGAGGATGAGTAAGAATAAATGAGATTGAGAGTGAAAGAATGAGAGTAATAATGAGTTCAAGAGGGTGTGAACTGAGTCACAGTACGAATGAGTGAGAGTGACTACAAATGAGTGAGAATGGGTAAGAGCAATAGTGAGAGCAAGAGAGTGACACTGAATAAGTGCAAATGATTGAGAATGGCTGAGTGAGTGTGAGTGAGAATGACTGTGAGTGAATGAATGTAAATGAGAATGTGGTGCATTGCCTTTGTGCATGCCCTTTGCCCTGGCATACCGAAGGCAAATCTTGGCTTGTAGAGGCACCCAGAGCAAATACCGGGCCTGACAATTGGGAGAAGTTATAAGCAAAAAAGCCATCTCTGACAAAATACTCGAGGTAATTACCTCCAATGTGCTAAAGCCATAATTTTGCATTGCAAAAATATTAGTACTGGAACTGGTAGTGTACAGGTAATTACCTCTAATGTACTAGTGCCTGCATTTTGCCATGTGTGCCCCCTAGGTGCAACATTCTGGTGCTACAAATGTATTATTTTTAAATAACAGAGGAAATCCACAGCATATGGGTGGAGGGCAACCATGACAAATTCTGGTCTGACATACTAGAAGTAATTTTGACATAAGAGTCGCCCATAGTATATGAATGGCATTAATGGGAAAATGTGGGCATATTGGGGCTTATTTACAAGCCCCCTGCGCCGCCGATGCGTCACTTTTAACATGGGAAAAAGTGACGTACCGGTGGCGCAAGGTGATTGTAAATAAGCCCCATTGTCTTTAATATTTGCCATAAGGGGAACCCTTGATAGCTTCTGCAAAATGGAGGTCGCTATTACAAATGAAGGCACCAACAGCACATTTTGAAAAAAAAAGAGTCAACTCATGGATAGAATCGGGTTTCATCGGCTTGCCACTGCATGAAGGGGTTTCAATATTGAATAAGTGCCATTTAAAAGCCACTGACTAGTTAGCAAATGTATGTGAAAATTGTGCTTTAAAATGAGCTATTTGATGCATTTTGTTCTTCAATTTTGTTTGGGGGGTAGGGGAACCCATGAGTTCTCCTACAAGAGACCTGACAGTTGCTTCATTCGCTACAATTCATGGCCAGTTGTACACCCCGCCACTTTCAAAGGTCATGTCACTATCTTACATAGGTGATGTATTCAACAAGACATATAGATATTTGTCTGTTTTGTTTCATTATGGCAATCATGCCGGTATTATGTAATTTACTGTGATGTCATCATGGTTTAAGGCCATGTGACGTAATTGCCTGGGAAGATTCAAGGTCATATCATGTCATGTCCTGTGATGTTATTAAGATAAAAAAGTGTGTGATGTCACTTTCTCTCCCCCTGTCATTTTGGTTCATCAGCGTTCATGTGTACTGACAGATTATTTTACGTTTGTCAATTTATTACTTTCTTTTGTGAAAAGGGAAGTTTTTACAGCCTGTATTTTACAGTTCTTGACTTACCTGATATCTCTGAGCTTTACTTTAAAACCATGCTACAATTTTCAGCACCGGCAGTAAGAACTGAATGTTTCAAAACCAAATACCCAAGTGAATTTCTTTAGTACGTGACTTACAGCATGGCTTATCAACAAGGAAGAGAGATCTTTGCAGCAGCCGTCAAGCTTCCATGGGAAAGAAAACCCTCAGGCTAGCCTTTTTTTCTGTACTAGAGGTGTGAGCAGTAAAGGAATCCAAGACCATACAGCTTGTGGGTTCTGTTTGTAAAAAAAAAAGAATTTGGAACACAACAACTTTTTTCCCCACAGTGCCTCCTAAATTTGAAACAAAACAAGCAAATGGAAGCAAATGCACCAAAACTACTTAATAAAGCATAAAACAGAACACAAGGCTTAAGGGTCGGTGACACACATCAATCAAATCATTGCATATTTCCATTTTTTCTCTGACGAATATTGCATGCGAAATATTTAAATGTGTTATCTTTTACTGCTGTTTTTCAGATCTGCTCTACCTTATAAATGGGCCAGAAATCCTTACACACCACGTAACAGGAGGTACTGGCCAATAGGACCCAGCGACCCCAGTCTGGATCGCGTACCCCCAAACCCAAATTACAAGCAACTGTTTGTAGGTAAAGGTCATGTTTATTAGAAGCATGTGAAGAACACATCATAACATGTACATAGTAAGTATCAAGTGAGATAAACACACCATACAGCAACAGTTGAAATACATCTGTCAAAATCTAAAGTAACACACAATAAATGAATGATTACATCTTGTTAGATCCAGGGCAAGCATACAAAATAGTTACACGAGGCCTCCAATGTAAACATTCGAACAATAAGGCCTTTGACAATCCTTTATTCCCTATGGACTACACAGGTGGAACCACCTGCATCTCTGAGTGGCAGTCACCAACTTTGTGCGCCCTTGTCTGTGTCCCAGGGTCCCTCCCCTCTAACACCAAGCTGTCTCAGGAGCTACAAGTAGTGTGACCAGAAGCTACAGCCCCATGCCCTACACTAGTAAATTGTGAGCCCAATCCCCTAGGCCTCTGTGTATATCCTCTACATGGATCAGGACTGTTGCACCCCAAGCTCAGAGCCTGACTGGACTCAAGACAGTTTTTTTTGTGGGTGTATTCCATGGTAAGGCCGCACAGTCATACCATATAATACACTCAAATCCTCACACCATGTCACCTCATGACAGGAAAAGGAGCACACAACTGAACACCCCCAAGTCCACAAGAGAAGGAACATTCACATTTATAGCCTCTTTTTTATGAAGTTGTGCATAAGATATGAAGGAAACAAAAAGATACAAAGAAATAACAAATGTCTAAGTACTAAGTAAAAACATAGCAACTTCATCTTTCACTGACTCTCTTGACTCCTGATTGTAAACCTACAGAAATCTCTCTCTTAAAACGTACTTCTACCTTCGCAGGACGATGCTGATGTGGCCGAAATCAGAATCAAAAGAAGAAAAAATAAAAGCCCCAAAAAACCTCGATGACAGGACAGGAGTGAATAAACAAACAAATCTCATATGGCGGTATAATATTGACCTCCATGTCTTTAATGATTTATTACGGGAAACAACCTTTGCAACGCAACTTTTACAACGGACTAACATTACAACGAAAATTTTACAACTCAACATCCATTACATCGCATGCCATTACAGTGCAACCATTACAACGCATGACACTACAACGCATACCACTACAACGCATGTCATTACAACGCATACCATTACAACGCATAACATTACAACGCATAGTACCCTTACACTATCCAACACTTACCCTACTGTTGCACCCCCTGAAGTTAGAATAGTCATTTTTACCCCTACACTATCGAAAACTTACCCTACTGTTGCACCCCCCTGGAGTTAGAATAGTAATTTATACCCCTACACTATCCAACACTTACCCTACTGTTGCACCCCCCTGGAGTTAGAATAGTAATTTTTACCCCAACACTATCCAATACTTACCATACATGCAATGTAATGTTATGTGTTGTAATGGTATGCGTTGTAAAGGTAGTATGCGTTGTAATGGAATGCGTTGTAAAGGTAGTTTTTAAAAATTCGTTGTAATAGCATGCGTTGTAATGGAATGCGTTGTAATGGATGTTGCGTTGTAAAAAATGTGTTGTAAAGGTATGCGTTGTAAAAGTATGCGTTGTAAAGTCATACATCCATTTATTACAAGTGCAGAAGCTCTATTATGCATGCTCAGAGTGTTGAAAGGTCTTCTAATGAGTTGTGGCAACTGGCTGCCATTTTATGATTGAGAACTATAAAAGGCCCGCCCTTGACCAAGCCCACTGCTTACTTGTAGCTTTCTGGTAGGACCAATCGTATTCCAAATCAAGCGGCTATACTCAAATTTGTCCTTAGAGTCCAGGTCCCAATATCAGTATTCCAGAGCTGAACAAAGGCATCTTCTGTATCAAGTAAATGTGCAAAAGAAAGAAGATAAAAATCATGGTCATTTGTCTCATTTAAACCCCAGGCCTGAAAGGTTTCAAAGGACATACATGGTTAACAATTGGAAACACAAATCCAAACTCAAGACAAGGCAAAACGCCCAGTCTCAAAAGGGGCCAAAGGTCAGCAACTCAAGAGAAAGTTTGTGTAATGATTATACAGAATCAAGAATTTACTTCTTTCACTTGCAACCAGTATGTGAAAGGCCTGATACCAAAACAGTGACATAACTCTGCTTTAATTGAGGCTTCATGTTAAACAAACTATTTAGCACAGTTCTCAAACACAGAGGTCAGATGCTTGTTTCACTCTCCTAGAAAAAGAGACAACCCAGCTAAAAAGATATTTGTTTGCATTGGGTCTTGTGCATTGTAAGGGTGTTTCACACTATAAACGAGAAAACCGTTGAAGGTAACATATAGGCTAGATTTATGTGAAGGTGGTAACATCTGTTTATCTTTGCTGCAGCCCCAGCTGTGCCCTGACCAAAGAAGAGAAAAGACCAAAGCCCTAATGCCATAGAGTGACGCCATCCTTGATGATTTAAATAAACACCTAAAATGAGAAATGAGACACCTTCTCTCTCATTTCCTCTGCATATTCCCCACCTCTTCCCTAAGGGTCTCTAATCACTTAAATGCTTAAAACATCGCATCGCACTGCAGCATTGAAGGAACTAGTGGCGCTCTCGTTCTTGCAGAACGCCCGGACAAAAGGTCAGTGAATTCAAAACCTTACTATTATGAATACCCATGAACATTGTGACCGTCAATTGGTGAAGAGAAATAACAGAGAGATTCTGCCCATGTCTTAGGGGTCCATTATGATGTCGGGTGGATTTCCTCCGCCAGGCTGGCGGTGGCTACCGCCAGCCTGGTGGAGGAAATCCGCCCGACATCATCGGCACAATTCCCCTCCGCCATATTAGGATGGCGGAGGGGACCGTGGCGGTGCGAAACACCGCCCGCCTGTTTTCCGCCGCGGTCGCCTAGCGGCCAGGGCGGAAAACCTGTAACATGGTGGCGGTGTCTGTTAGACACCGCCCGCCATATTACAATGGGCTTTCACCAATGCACTTGCGGAGACTCCCTGTGGGGCCCGTTGCGGGCCCCCTGGGAGTCCGTGGCTTGGGGGGTTGCACATGGGGGGTACCTATGGTACCCCCCCCGCATTTCAAAGTGCAACATGGCAGGCACCACGTGGTGCCTGTCATGTTGCACTTTGAAAAGCAAAAGGTGCCCTTTACACATGGCAGCGGGCGGAGATTTCTGCTCCGCCCGCCGCAATTGCACCCATACAGGATGCGCCCGCCTGTGTGGCGGGCGCATCCTAATGCCCTGATCGGGACCCCCGCCCTTAAGGCGGGCGGTCCCGGGTCCCGATGTGATGGCGGGCGGACTAAGTCCGCCCGTCATCATAATGGACCCCTTAGTTCCAATTTTTTTTATCAAGTTCAGCTTTGTTAATGGAATCTTGAAATATCTTTAAATTTGAATCATCCAGGAGTCCCAGGAAGTCTATCTGTTGTGCAGTAGGAAGATTAGATTTTTCCCAATTGGTCACCAACCCCAACTCCTGGATCAACTAAACAACTATTTGAACAATGTTATTACTGATAAATATGATGCCAATGCACAGTGACAAAATATCGACACCCAAAATATCCCCATCCAAAAATATTGTGACCAAAATATTGATGTCAAAAATATCTACATCCTGTACTTATAATGGTAAGTATAAAAATATCGAGAGAAAAATATCAATGTCATAAATATAGTTGCACAAAATATTGTTTTTTTCCTATATAACATAAATTAATAAATATTAAAGATATTAAACAATAACATTAATTTTAAAAAAATGATTTAAAAATTGATTTAATATACATTCAAACAAATATAGCAAATTAACTTATTAATTTTTTGTAAGTTAAACACACATATATAATATTTAATATATATATCTTCGAAGGAGGTTTGTCGGATATATATATATACTTTAAAGCAATTATTATTCTAATGATTTTAATGTATTTTATAATTTTAAAATTAAATAAAAACTTAACAAATATATATATATATATATATATATATATATATATATATATATATATATATATATATATATATATGCACATACCAATAACATGAAATACGTTTAAAACATGAAACTATTTAAAAATATTTAAACTTAAATTTCCCAGTCCAGTGAATGCAACAGTAGAAAAGTTTTGGATGGCGGAGGGGTAAAAATGACCAGTCCCACTCCAATGAGTGCAACAGTACGGAAAGTGTTAGATAGAGGAGGGGTAACAATTACTATTCCCACTCCATTAGTGCAACTGTAGAGAAAGTGTTGGATAGAGGAGGGGTAACAATTACTATTCCCATTCCAGTGAGTGCAACAGTAGGGAAAGTGTTGGATAGCGGAGGGGTAACATTTACCATTCCCACTCCAGTCAGTTCAAAATTAAAAGCAAACAAAATAAAAATATATTTTTAAAAAGTAAATAAAAATGTATAAATATGCTAATAGTTGAAATAAAAAGATATTTAATATAAAAAATATTAGAATGTTAAATACATATCACAAATACCTACAAATAATACATTAAATAAAATAAAAAAATAATTTTAGAAATGATTTATTAATAAAACATTAGTTATTACATACATTTAGTCTATTTACTTCCTACCCTATAACACCACACAACTCACAACTCACATTGAAAGTAAAAAATAATATTTACATAATTAACATAATTAATTATCAATCAAACAAATATTAAAAAACAAATGTAATCACATAACATTTAATTAACTTCCCACCCTTTACACCTATAATCTCCACACCCCACACCTAAAATTAAACTGTAAAAAAATTATTGCACAATTAGAAAACTTTTACAAATAAACAACTAATAGTATTTAACAACTAATTGTAAAGTAAGTAAAATTTATTTACTTCCCACCCTTCACCCCTATAAACCCAAAACCCAAACACAAAATAGTAATTAAACAATTACACTAAATAATGATCAATTAATTCATTAATATTAATTATCAACTAATCATTAATTTAACATAAATTATTCCCCCCCTTTATCCCTAAAAACCCCACACCCGCACCTAAAATTAATTTCACAATTACCATAACTAATTTTCAATTAATTTGTTTATACTAATTACCAACTAATTATTAATAATAAAAAAAAATTAATTCCCACCCTTTACCCTACTCAGGTAGGCTTAGTGCAAAGTCACTGCCAGGCCTCCTCTGGTGACATGAAGAAATGTGTGGTGCCAGTGTCCACCACACACAGGTAGGCTTGAAAATGTAAGGCATATGAAAGAATAAGAGTACAGAGTTGGGCTGTTACTGCCGCGAAAGTACTATGTCGTATTTGAACCTCCGCAGTGTAATCCAGGTAGGCTGTGATGTTGTTGGTCCTATTGGAGGTCCAAGGCCTTTAGCTCTAAATAACTGCAAGAGCGGGTCTCTGTCCCAAATACGAAATATGCGGGCTATAATCAGGTGTGCTGGGTGATGGGGAGCAGCCTTGGACCCTGTGTGCTCTCTCACAGATAATAATGTTGGGACCTTATTAGCTAGGATTGTGATCACCAGCCGGTCTTCAAGGAACAGCTCAGAGATCGGTATCTCAGATATTTCCTGGGAACCTATGAAGTGGACGTTATTGTGGCGGGAATTTCCCTCTGAATTTTCACCTCTCCTTTGAAGAGTCTGAACCTCCGCCTGGAGAGTCTTTAGCTGTTCAAGTACATTCTTCATTGGAGGTGTGAGGGATGCCAGCTTGGATTTAGCTGAATGTGCCCGTTCCACCAGCTTGGCATGGTCAGCCCACATCGGGCCAGTCTCACCTCGTATGGCTCCAAGCTGGGCTTCCATTGCCGTCTTGGAGTCCTGTATTGCCTGCAGAATTTTGTCAAACATACTGGTATGTTTTTCCAGTGTACTCTCCAAGTGCTTGATCGAATCAGTGTGGGATGGTGCGGCCTCTAGCATGGCCATGAAGAACTTTTTGGGCAGAGATTTGGCTACCATAGGGTGAACCATGCCCAGTCAACTGCTACCTGTCACAGTTAAAAGGGCCCAAACTTCAGCACTGTACAGTAATGCACAGTGCTGTCTTCAAACAAACACAGGATTCCATGAGGTGGCCGGCAGAGAAGATGCGATCCTTGGGACATCCCGAGTGAGGGTGAGTGAGTGTGGAGTGCACCAGTGGATGTTCACCCAGGCCAGCTCTGTCAGGTCAAAGCATCGCGGCTATACCTAGCTCCCATGGCTACAACAGCAACAGCTCAGGGGACCAGCATCGCCATGACGCTCTTTGAGAAAGCCTATCTGAGAGAGGTACCCACCAATCGCACACTGTGCCCTCCTTGACTGCAGGTGACACCCTCAGATATTGTAAAAAGTCCAGAGCCAGCGGGCACTCAGTGCATATCACACAGCTGCCCCGACTCACCCCAGGGCACTTCTCACCATACCAAGATCCCAATGTCCCAGAAGTCCCTTCAGGAGTTCTTCTCACAGGACACACATGCAAACTTCAAGGGGAGGGTGCTGGCTTCACATGGCACACAGGCCATCCACTCAGGCGCCTTCTTCAGCCCTCATGAACACAAAGCGGCAGAAATACCACAGTCATAGGTGCAACTGCGTCATGTAGGCCATGCGCTCCATCACCGCAACATCAATAATGTGGTCCCAGATGATAGCAGCCTGTTCTCCCCAGGACACTGTTGCCTCACCTTCACTGTATGGGCTGACAGCCCAACAAGAGCATGCCAAAGGTCTGCACAGAGGCCATAGTCCGCAGGGCCATTTATCAGCGGGCCAGGAGCCCAGGCATCACTGGGGCCTGCAGGAATCATGTAGGCCACACCCAGTGTGGACCTTCAGTCATGTTGACCGATCCACCGCCGATGGAGGAAGAAGAGCCCCTGAGGGTGCTGCAGCAGCTCCCTGGCTGTCCTAATACCAACAGTGCCAAGTAATTACCAATGTGTGGCATCCAGATGGTAGCAGTGCTTTCCCTCCACATGGCTTCCATTGAAGGCCACCAGCAGTCTCAAGTGTTTACTGCAGTCACAGCAGGGCACTGAAGAGTGGAACTCCAGCATACAGGGCAAGTCGGAGCAGCCATGGGAGGCACTCAATGTGGGATGGGTACAGAATTTGGGATGCTAGGCCTAATAGAAGTGGAGCACCAGCACAAAGCGCTCAATCACAGCTTTATCTTGGCCTCCCCCCGATCACAGTTCTCCTGATAAAGACTTCTGGTGAATACTAGGGGTGGGTGGAACTTGCAGAGTTTCACTCCACAGATTTCTATGGAGTCACATGAAAACTCTGCTAGATTCTGCAGCGTTCTGTAAATGGCCGTATTTAGGTACTCCGCAATAGTTGCACTCATTTTTAGTGTGTGGAGCTCATTCTGCACTGGAAAATCAGCGCTCATTGCACCATGTGGTGGACCAGAAGGTTTTGCTTCTCGAGTTGAATTTGCTGCTGATTGTAGATTTTCTACTCAAGCTGCAGCTTTATGACCATGCATGTTCGTAACCGCCTAAGGTGGGAAAATCTCACCCGGCGCCATCCTAACAATCAGAAATTGTGCTAGGGGATACCAAATCTCACTTGCCAATTTACCGTAGGTGAGGTGCATGCAAGAAAATATTCTGCCATGCAGTCGTTGGTGGCAATTAGCCAGAACGCCACATTGCATGCATAACACAGAGTAGCCAAACCTCTGCCCACCTTGCCAGCAGAGCAGAATTTAACACCCACCCCTAGTGAATGCCAGTTCCTGCAGTGAGTTAAAAAAGCAATGTGTCAACATAATTTTAAACTGAGGGGTGCTTCTAATACTTTTCAGGGTTGTGAGAGAAGTGATAATCCTGGACCCCACATGGGATTCAATGACAGAACTTGCCATAAAAACCTTTTGTTGGAGAGTAATGGTTTTCTATATAGGACCCATTAGGTTTTAGTAAGTCAGCAAAAACATTATAAATAATCTGGTTAACTATATGTTCTATTCATTGGTTTGAAACCTTATCTTTTCCTTCTGTCTTTATAGAATATATGGTAAAAACACACAGGTGGTGATTTTGACCCTGCTTGGAAAGCATTCCCACTGAATAAGTCCAGGAATGCTTTCCAGATGACTCGGATCGGGGGAGTCCGAACAAGCAATTTGGATGCATTCTGGATATGATTTGGTCAGACTCCCATTGACTTCAGTGGAAGCCTGTGTTTCCAAGCACTGGGAAACCCAGGGATGCGCCAGTTAACGTGCGCCACAGTGCGCCACTGCTCCGCCACCCATGGTGCGCCGCATTTATGATGCGGCGCACCATGGTGCAAGGCAGTGAAGATGCGTGACGCATCTCTCGGCGTACTGGCGGCGCATTGCAGGAGTCATTTCGCAAGTACGACATGACTCCTGCAATGCACAGGAGCCATCTCTTCAATGCATGGTGCGTCACCCTTACGCCTGCTTCAAGCAGGCGTAAGGAATTGACATAGAAAGTGACTGATTGAAATCTCATAGATTTCACTCAGCCACTTTTAGGAGGCGTTCCTGCGCAGGAACGCCCCCCCTGCACAGGAATGCCTCCTTATGGCGCAGGGCTTTCCAACGTGACTCATCTCCTAGATGCGTCACGTTGTAAATAGGGCGCATTGTTTGCGCCGCAGTTGCGTCACATTAAGTGACCCAATTGCGGCGCAAGGAGGCGCAAGGGCATCATAAATCTACTAATGTTTACTTTTTTTCGAAGGAACACGAATGCCGTGTGAATTAATAACACCAGTCTTAAGTAAACATTGATTGGCTTGAAGGTGCACGATGTGTGAGCACGATGCATAGCCTTAACTAATTGCATAGCTTTGATTAGGAATCATCAGTTGGTTAGCAATGATCCTAATGTGATACTTAGGCTGCAGGTGGAAACATCTAGATATCTTAATCATTCATTCTCTTACAAAGCTTTTTGATTAATTTGATAATGTTACAATTCTTTAACTTTGTTCTGGGTGAAGCAGCGGACTCAGTGCTTCCAATTATCAGGACAAATGTTATTTTTACACAACTTGAGAGTTTGATGGATGCCCAGTGAGGAGAGAACAGTAAGAGCAAGATGAGTAATGAGATATCTCCTCAAAGAGGGGCTGGTAATGTCAGCAATGCACCAGAGACATATGAAGTAGGCAGGGAGAACCTTACTGTACGTGGTTAATACAAACCATCATACATTAAATAAAGATGGCTTACTGAAACAGCAATAACATAACACTTTAAAACCTGGTGTTACATTATGCATTAAAAAGTGTAGAATGGATATTTCAAGAAATACTCTGCTCCCTTTTGCACCAAATAGTCTTTTCAGGTTAAATGAAAATGAAAATAACAAAATCCCACACAATCTAAAGTTTTTAAGTTTTAGTTCACAGAGAATTTCCTAATGAACTCTGGACCAAGGCAAAACAATTACAAACCATGTTCGCTGCTTATGTAGAAGAATATGCACCAGACCAAACATGGCAACAATTGAATTAATTTGATATTTTTCCCGAGTTTACATAAGAAAGAAGCAGACATGCATTCTCTCCAATTTTGAAAGTTGAAACCTAAAGTTCTGAAGCAGAAAGTTATTCACATTTATTCATGAAAGAGGTTACAATTTTCAGTAGTCTTTCAAAGATTGACACGTTAGGTGATGTAACTTCCCATTCCCTCCAGTTTTGCACTTGTGCAACCAAGTTCTGTAAGACTTGGCCTAATGTAATTATAGCTCGCACCCTCGCCATGCACAGTCTTATCATCAATTATGTTATTTCATATGTTGCAGTAATGTTATCAATTACACATTGATACTCAAAGTGCGGCCTGGGGGAGGCATTCAGCCTCCTTGATCTTTCCATGTGGTCCTCTGCTCAACAGCAGCACTTGGCTGCTGTATACCTAACACAGAGCAAACAAACAGATGTTAAATAAACAGTAAATCATGCATTTAAAGGCTCATTGATATTATGGAATGGAGTTAACTAGGGAATCCTGCAGTGTTAGGAACACCTTAATTTTTATAGGCCTTTCCCCCCTGTGCTAAGCCTTTTTTTGGCTTTTTTACCACATAAGGTATCCACACCAAATTTGTGTCCTTTTCTTCCAACATCATGGGTATTCTAATGGTGCCAAGGGTTTGTGGATTTCCTGAGAGGGGTCCCAGAAATTAGCCAAAATACAGTAACATTTATTTTTTTGGGGAAAACAAGTGCTGCACATGAAAGCTTCTGGGTTTTTCCCTGCAAATGGAATCAAAAAAGGGTTTGTGGGGCTGAAATCACCATTTTCCCAGCTTCATGGGAAGGACAGAAAAACAACATTTTTCACAGTGTTGGCATTTTTCTGTGACATGGCCTATTTTTGCTATTTTTTGTGCTTTCAATCTCTTTCCAGTTGATGGTAGAAATGGGTATGAAAGGAATAATGGATCCTGGAAAGCTATACATTTTTGGAAAAGTAGACACAATTCGGAATTCAGCAAGGGGTCCTTTGAGTAGATCCATCAAGGTTTCTTTATAGAAACGAACAGTTAAATATAGGAAAAACTGAAATTTAGTTGAAAAAAACAGCCTTTTGTGTCAACGTTTTCACCTGTAACTCCTGCTAATCATGACAGCTGTTTGAAAGCAATATACCGTTACATCTGCTGGACTTTACTGGTTGTGGGGATATGTAGAACTTGTAGGTTCACCAAGAACCCGAAGAACCCAGAGCCAAAAACTGAGCAGCAATTTGCAATGGCTTTTTATTATGTACCGGGTATATAGCAATTATTGTGTGAAAATGTATACATGGAAAAATCGGTACGAAAGACACCTATGTATTTCTAATATGGGAACAAAATATAGAGTTTAGCAACAGTAGATATTTGCACATTTCCGAAATTGGGAATACTCATACTAGCATGAGAATTATCAGTCATTTTTCAAAATGACTTATTTTTTACTCAATGTCTTTCCTTTGGAGGGCAGAAATAGGTAATAACAGTTGTTTTACAAATCTGAATTACCCTAAGTCTCCGGATAAAAATAGTACCTCACTTGTGAGGGTAGGCATAGTGCCCACGACAGGAAATGACCATTTTCTGGCCGAGCTGTAGTTTTTGAACCCTATCTCTGCCGGCACCAAGGAAAACCTAGTAAACCTATACATTTCTGAAAACTAGACACCCAGGGAAATCCAGGATGGGGTGACTTGATTGCCTCTCACCAGGTTCTGTAAACCAGAGTCAAAAGAACAACATTTTCCTCACATTTCTGTGGTGGAAAGTTCTGGAATCTGCGTGGATCCACAAACTTCCTCCCACCCAGCTTGCCCCCGGTCTCCCGATAAAAATGGTACCTCACTTGCATGGGTAGGTCAAGGGCCCGTGACAGGCAAGGGCCCAAAACCTATTGAGGCAACATGAAACCAACCTGGTTTCGCAAGGGGGTCCCATGAGTTTTTTGCCCGGTGCTCGGCAGTCATCTAGGGAAATTACCTAACCCACACATTTCTGGAAACTAGACACCCAGGGGAGTCCAGCAAGGTATAGCTTGCATGGGTTCCTCATCATTCTCCTACCAAGAATCACCTGCAACTCTCAAATTTTGCTAAAAAAATCACTATTTTCTCAAATTTCTGTGTGGGAAAGTTCTGGAATCTGCGTGGATCCACAAATTTCCTCCCACCCACCCAGCATACCCCCAGGTCTCCCGATAAAAATGGTACCTTACTTGCATGGGTGGGTCAAGGACCCGCGACAGGCAAGGGACTAAAACCTATTGACACGACATCAAAATTACTCATCATAAACCAACCTAGTTTTGCATGGGGGGGTCCCATGAGTTTTTGGCTCGGGGCGTCCAGCTTGGTTTGGCTTGTGTGGGTCCCCCATCATACTCCTACCCAGAATCTCCTGCAAACTTCAAATTTTGCTGAAAAAATCACTTTTTTCTCAAATTTCTGTGTAGGAAAGTTCTGGAATCTGCATGGATCCACAAATTTCCTCCCACCCAGTATTCCTCCAGATCTCCCGATTAAAATGGTACCTAACGTCTGTGGGTAAGTAAGTAAGTAAGTAAGTACCTTTTATTATGCTTGATTAATTAAAACCTTGCACATAATACATGTACAATAAAATCAAAATTACCGTAAATGAGGAGTTTACAAAGCTAAAATAACTGCATTGTGTTATCAATGAAAAATTAGTTTTCTTTAAAATTACATTCCTAATTGAATAATACATGCTCAAATCACTGATGCAATTAATGCTCAGTCTATAAAAAAGTCAGTTTAATAAGGGTTATCACTTTGAACTGATGGGATACACCTGCGCAGCGTGAGACGACTGCCTGCTGTCCATGCTTGTAGTTTCACAATGCCAATTTGGGAAGCCATAAGGTAGCATTACTGTGCAAGATCTTGAGGAGCCAGGGCCATTATGCGGATCTAGTCCATGACTACTGAAGATAGATTTTTCAGCCTTTTTCCAGTTAATTCGAAGAATTTTGCAAGACGTCAATTTAGCTGTACTAAAGTTGGATTAAAGCACAGCATCACCGCCTGTCTACAAGACCTAACGCCATGCAGAGTAAAGAATGGTTTCAACAAGGAGATCCGTATGTCCTTCAAGTTCTTGCAGATACATATGATGTGAATAAGACTCTCATTGCCGCAGGTGCACAGACGGCAAAGCTGGCCACCTCCTTTTCTTTCCCAAGGCGGTAGAATGGATTAATCAGGCCAACTCCCAACCGAAGTCTTAAGAACTTTTCCTTGGTGGCAATCTTTGTATATGCCGTAAGGTAGGGTTGGGGTTTAAGGACATCGTAATTGTTGAGCACAGCCCGGTCGTGAGCACATTTGGACAATGCATTCTTGTCCTCTATTGATGATATTAATCTTGTTGTCTTTGTTACTAGTTTTTTAAACTCCATGTGACCAATTGAGATGTTCCAGGCGTCTGTCAAGCCTAGGGTTTTAATGGATTATTGGAGGTACATGTAGGCTGGCAATTTTACGGTGCAGTGCAGCTCTACCCAGAGATGGTTATTTAAGGAACCTATTTCAGCAGCTCTAATTTTATGCCAGCTTTTTATGAAGGCCCCCTTTCTTTCTACTGCCTGTTTTTGAAGGCCAAATTCCAGCCTAATTTGAGCTGGTGAAGCATAATTGGGAAGGTGGCAAATTGCTCTGTAGGAGGATACCATCATGCTATCAAGAGTTGCAGCTTCTCTACCGGTCAAAGATTCACTTCCGTAGGTGATTGTAGGTTTCAGTTTGGCTTGGAGGACTTTTAAAAAAGGGTAGAGAGTTAGATCCGGGAGCATCTTCTCCAGGAGTTTCAGCGCTAGATAGATCGTGACTCCCTTCCTTCGCAAGGATTCCAGCTGCGGCTTAAATGAATTGTTGTGATCTAACAACACGCCTAGATACTTGTAGCTTGTTACTTGGTCTAGAAGTTTGCCGGCCAGATACCAACTAGGATTTGCCTTCTTATGATGGTTTACTGCCATGATTTTGGTTTATTGGAAATTTATTTTTAAGCCATTCTGTTGCGAGAATTTGTGAGCCGCATCTAGGAGGCGCTGAAGTCCAATGGGGGTCCGGCTGCTCAAGACTAGATCATTGGCATATAACAAATTTGTCAATGTTATGCCACCTAATTTCAGGGCATGTGAAGAGCAGCTGTTGAGCTCGCCCGGTAGATCCTCCAGGAAAAGACTGAATAACAGGGGGGCCAAAACGCATCCTTGCTTTAGGCCCTTTGTTGTAGTAATTATGGTTGAAAGGTGGGTCCCAGCGCCTAACTTAATTCGTACCCATGTATTAGTGTGTAATTTATTGAGCTGGTATAAAAGGGGTCCTGGTATACCCCATCTGTCCAGCTTATGCCAGAGCTTCTGATGGTCACCGTGGTCAAAGGCCGCTGAGTAGTCTATGAAGCAGAGGTATAGAGGATATTTGCCCTGCTTCTCAGCATCCATAAGCATGGTTAAGGCCATAATGTTAGTGGTGGTGCCGTGCCCTTGGTGGAAACCTGTTTGAGTTATGGGTATGATGTTGTTCACAGAGGACCAGCTAGCCAGATCGTTTAAGATGATGCCCGCATAGTATTTGGCCTCAGTGTCTACGAGGGGTATCAGTCGATAATTATTTGTAGCAGTCCTGGTCCCAAGCTTATGTATTGGGTTGATGATTGAGCCTCTCCATGACTCTGGAAATGCAGAGGTTTTTAAAGCATGTCCAATCATTGGAACTAGTGCTTAGCTCCAAAATTCAGGGTCCTGTTTATACAGCATTGGAGGTATGTTGTTTGGGCTAGGTGCACCCGCCCTTCTACCTCTGGCTATTTATTTCCTTATTGCCAAAGCCAATGGGCCATTTTGCTCGTCTACTGCGCTGAATTGGTAGTGTGGTTCTGGTAGCAGTGCTATCTCCTGCTGCGAGGGCTCTAATTGTATGCTATCGCCATTACTTAAGTGCTGATGATTTGCTACTGCCCCTGTTGAATTATCGGCACTGACGTTTCCAGGATTGACCAGAGGGGTAAGGAGGACTGGTTCCAGGTCATTAAAGTGTTTGGAAAGATAATCAGCCCAAGTTGCCTCTGTAATATTGGAGTCTATGCCAAGGTGGTTAGGCCGCTGCAGTTTGTTTACTGATTGCCAACATTTGGCACTATTTCGCTGTTTTGCGTCATGAAGAAGTTGTGCCCCTAGTATGTTTCCCTTTGCTCTTTCGTTCACCCATCTCCACCGTTTAAGCAATGTCCTTAGTTCCCGGAGGGTGCCTTGCAGGCCCCGGTTGTTTGGAAATTTGCGTTGTTGCTTTAACGTTCGATTTATAGATTGCTTTAATTTTTTAGAAACAGGGCTCTTTACCGCTTTATTAGTGGTTGCTGTGGCTTTCCTCTGATTGGGGCCTTGCCTCAATGCGAATTTACCTCTTAAAGATGTGACAAATTCTATCCAACTTCCCATGGGCTGTTCTAAGTTTGCTCCTATCTGGTTGAATAGGGTTTTAGCTGTTGTTGTTATTTCGTCTATGTTACTGGAGTTACACCTTAATCTTTTAAGATTACTGCTCTCGTCCGGCACAATTGATTGACTAATTTCTGGTGGATTCCATGATTGTGTTTGAAGACACAGTTCTTGTGGGAGATGGTCGCTGAATTCATTGTTGCTGATCTTGAAAGTTGCAATTTTGTTAAACAGAGTCAGAGTTGTGACGGTATAATCTAGATGAGATGATGCTATGGTCGAATGATATGTTGAAACTGGGGGGATGTCCTTCTTAAACCGGCCGTTTAACGCTCTCATATTTAAGTGCTCCAATTCCTGTATCAAGTTCTTCGCTGTTCTTGAGGCCTTGCTGGTCTCTAATTGACCTTGTGTTGGAATTTCCCAAGCATCCGAAAGGGCCTGTGTTATATCATTGGCCTGGGTGGAGCCTAGAAGCTGGATGTTGAAATCTCCGGCCAGGATAAAGAGCTCTGTTGTCTCATCCATTATTCTCTTCAGCTCCATTGTCAACTCCTTCGCTGCCTTTGATTTTTGTTTGTGGTGCACATAAACGTTCATTAATATTATGTCCTTGTTGAGCTGGTTAATCTTGAGTGTAAATTTTACGGCTTGAATACAACTTTGAGGTGTTAAGTGAATTGTGATAAGAAAACGGCCCCCTATTTCTGTTATTGAAGCTAGGAACAGTAATCCCCCCGAGCAACGCCATAGTTAGATCCCTTGATTGCAGGTAGTGAGTAGGAGGTATAGCCTTGCAGATCGTAAGGCTTATCTTTCCAGTTTTACTGAAGCAAAATCATATCAAAAGATTTCAGGTAGTCTAGAATCTCTTGGTCACTCGTTTTAGAAGCCACGCCATTAATGTTCCAGATGCAAATTGAGGTGCCATGTTGTGCTGTTTGAATTGGCTGTGCTGCAGCCTTCTGTTGGCAATTTAGTAGTGCAGAGGTTATTAGTCGTTGGATGCCTGTCCAGTTGTCAAAGGATGAATTGGAGCAGGTCGACCTTGAGTTGGTAGTACTGCAATTGTCAAATCCGCTGTAGTAGTTGTGCCTGGTGTTCTGCTCCTTGCTCCTTTTAGAACTGAAAAGGTAGTCTGCTGTAGGTTGTTGGCATCTATCTTAAGAAAAGGAGTTGGATATAGTGGCTTTGGAATTGATTTCAAAATTATTCCCCAATTTTGAAATCTATTTCTTTCCCGCAAGATTCTGCCTGCAACCTCTGGGGTTTGCCATCTTGTTTTAGTCGCTTCAGAGTTCTGGCTGTTGTTAGATGGCATAAATACAACTGACAATAAATCTGAGGTGTCAATGTTGGCTAAAGATGTGATAGAATGTAAGAATAGTAGAACATTCCCTCTGTTTAATGTGTCCTCACACCCCCGTGTTTCATATTGAGGGATGAATAATATGGTGTCAATCTCTTCTTCCTTTATTGAGTCCCTATCTTGAAGCATTGTGCCTTCAATGTTAATTGCTGAACAAGCAGATGTTTCATGATGGTGGCGGTGTGAGGCAGTGCTGTTGTGTAATGTGTTTACGAGGGCCCCTTGATGTAGAGGATTAACTTTATCTCTTCCTTGGTTGTAACTGTTGTGGGAAGACGTGTGTTGACCAGAAAAGGACCGAGCTTTGTCTTGCATGCTGACGGCTTGCTCATGACTTTGACTTAACAATAATGGAGGCTCAACACAACTGTCCTGCAAGACTAGGCCTTTCAAATCTGTCACTTGTGAATCCTCAGCAGGTTCCTTTCTGTCTAATGTAGTTGTGAATGACTCTTGGCTTGGATTGGTGCTTGCCTGGTTGGTGCCTTGGGTAGAAGGGCTAAGAAGGGAGATGTTGCCAGATAGTTTCCCGGTTGAATCATAGTTGACTTCAAAATAGGCACTGCCACTAACTGGGAGGCAGGAAGACCTATACTGTGTTTTTGTGAGGTTGGGTCTTTCATTCACTGGGTCCTTTGTCTCAGTGGCCGGCACTGCAGCTGCTGAATCTGGAATGTCCTCTCTTATTCGGTCCGTTAAGGCTAGAGCCGGCTGGAGATGGATAGCCGGATACCGAACCTGTGTAGTTGGTGTTTTTTTTCTGCCTGTCCTTTTTTGCTTGCGGCCTGTTTTTAATGAGAAATCATTTCCATTTTGTAATCCGGTTTTAGAGACTTGCAAGGGAGCACTTCCTCCTATTGGGTAATTGCTGCTTAATGGTGATGGTCCTGTCAATTGTGGGCCCAGTGTTGTATTATCTTCCGTCATTTTATCCTTGCTGGGAGTACTCAAGGTTATAGCTGTTGGTTTCAGGGCAGTTAGTAGGTCTCCCAAAATTGTCGGGAGCATTAGTAGTTTGTCCACAATTGAGGCGCAAGAACATTCTTGTTGCACGGGCAGTGTGTTAAAGGCCGCTTCTTGCCCTCTCCTTATTAGGCCGTTCAAATCGGCTAACTTCATATCAATCCCAGAGGTGAAGTCAGCTAGTGTTTGGAGAACTGTAAGCTGAAGATCCAGTTTGTGAGACTGGTATTGTAAAGCCGCGGTTGAATATTGCGTAGTACTTAATAACGATTTCCATGTTAGGTTTTTGTTACTATGGTTAATGTTGGTTCTATCTGTCTTTACTGTTTTTGGAAGGGTATTGGAGTCCTGACTATAGAGGCAACTAAGTCCTCCCATTCTTGGGAAGCTAAAAAGGACATGTCTCAGTTGGAAGGGGACGGATCTTCATTGGGGAGCGGTTGTCATTCCCTATTTGCGATTTTCCTTAGAGTTTGTCCATTGGCGACAGGCCCGCCTGAGATCTTAGTGCTGCTGCATCTAGGCTAATAGTTGCCAAAAGTTGAAGGGGGGAGGTTTTTAAGTGTGGTCCATGCTCCTTTGGTCTTTGTTCTGAGTCTATTTGTTGTGAGGGAGTTTGAACTTCCTCAATTGGAGTTGTCGCAGCTGCAGAATGGGGTCTCATGAGGATGCCGAGGATCTGGCAAATCTGAACCTGATATTAAACCCTCCTGCCGCTGGGGTATTTAAGTTGCTAGGACTGATGAATCCATTGAGTTCTTAGGTGCAAGCCTGCACAAATGAGAATGCGGAATAAAGTTTGAAGCATTACTTAAACTGTCCAGTGATGTGTTTATAAGGAGGTGACTTGCTCTGTGTTGTTCTCCGTCTGGTGGGCGGATTGATGTTTCAGTTGTTCACAGCTATGTTCCTTGTTTGTGCAAAGCGCTGTTATGTCGTCGGCTGCTTGCATTGCGGCAACTGTTACGCCATGTGTTTGTTCATGATTAACTTGGGAAAACGTCTCGTCACCCCTGGAAGACCCCTTGGCATTATTTTCAGTAGTTGCTTGATACCTGCCATTAGAATGAATCATTGCTGCAGTATCCTTCATTGTTGTTGGATGTAGTTTTTGATCGAGGCTGTCTGTTGCTAAAGGTAGAAGAGGCGATTGCAGCCCTTCTATGGTCCTGCTTTTGGAGAATATTGCTGAGCCTGGATCTGTCTGAAAGGAGAATTTTGAATATATATTGGGCTGGAAGGAGTACTGATTTTTCCTTAATAGAGACACGTCTGGTCTAATTATATCCTGATCTTCTGGATCCAACCTTGTGTTAACTGCTTTATCCTTTGGTCTGCCCACAACATTTGAAGAGAAGTTACCTTCCTGGAGTGAAAAAGCATGCTTGATTGCGGCGTTGGGGTGCAGACTACCGCATGGATGAAAGGTTGCTTTGACCATCATTGTTTCTTGGGTTTCTTCGACCTTTCCAAGTTTTGTTTTGTGGCAAACTGGACCAATATCCTGTGGGGTAGTGTCTCTGGGCCCTCTCGTTCCCTCATTCTTTAGTTTGGTGGCTTCGGTTTGTAATTGTGGCTCTGTTTTTGTTGGTGCTCTTCTTACTCGACCCGATCTCATAGTTACCTGGCCTAAGCGTCGGTTGAATGTTTTTAGGGATGGCCTAAACTGTGGCACTCGGTTGTGCCTTGTGGCCCCACACAGCTTCCCAGTAATCACACCGCCCTGCACACCCAACGCACTTTGAGCAAGGTAGTGCCATAAAGCTGTCCGGTCAGTAGGTCAGTCAGGCTGACCATACAAGGGATGGAATGGAAGGGGATAGGGCAAGCAAGACTTTCGTGACAGGATTGCGAGATTACAAACTACCTTCGTGGTACACCTCCAAGAGCCACTCGCCACTCTGCTAAAGATGGCCACACTGCTGGAGTTCTTTGCACTCGGGTGCTGCAGCTCAGGTGCTGCGCAATTCACAAAAGTCACTGAAAACACAGGACCCCCCACCAGGTGGGGTTAAGGTTGAGAGATCGAGAGGAGAGAGGATTCACAACTGGGAGGCTGGCAGCAAGATGGGAGAGTCGCCGCTACTCCTCTGCCTTCTCTGTGTAGGCTACCCGCTACCCGCTCACCTCGGCTGGGGTTGTAGTCCAAGCAGCTGTCCAAGCAGGCGCCTGCCCCTCCCCTGGCCGGTACAAAGTCCATCGGAACGGTGCGAGGTACTTCAATCAAGCCAGGTCAATCCAGTTGCTAGAGGGGCCAAAAGGGTCCTGGCGTGGTCCTTGCGTGGTTCATGCCTCCTGCTTGTCTCCCACTTGTAAGCTCTTTCTGCTTATCGGCACCTCGTACCTCGCCGCACGCTGCTCTCTGCCAGTTGCCAGATGGAGGGGGTGGAGGGGGGTGAAGGGGGCTGAGAAGTCTAAAGCGGTCCTTGCCTCCCACCTGCTTGTCAGCGCCTCCTTGTCAGCACCTCTGCCGCTCAGTACACTCTGCTATGCTCTGCTCTCCTCTCCGGGCGTGCCTGGAAACCACACGTCTGTGGGTAGGCATTGTGGCTGCAGCAGGAAATGGCCCAACTCATACTGTGGAGACTTCAAAATTACCTACAGCAAAACTACCTGGTTTAGGGGGGGGGTCACCTGAGATTTTGGCCCCAGGCTCAGTGGCCCTCTTGGGAAAGTACCAAACCCAAACATTTCTGAAAATTAGACACCTGGGGAGTCCAATGAGGCATGGCTTGCGTAGATCCCCCTTGCAAAACCAGGTTGGTTTGTGATAGGTAATTTTGATGTTGCCTCAATAGGTATTGGGCCCTTGCCTGTTGCGGGTCCTTGACCCACCCATGCAAGTGAGGTACCATTTTTATCGGGAGACCTAGGGAAACGCTGGGTGGGAGGACATTTGTGGATCCACACAGATTCCAGAACTTTCCCACACAGAAAGTTAAGAAAAAAGGGTATTTTTCAGCAACATTTGAGGTTTGCAGGGGATTCTGGGTATGAGAATGTTGGAGGACCCATGTAAACCATACCTCAATGAACTCCCCTGGGTGTCTAGTTTCCAGAAATGTATGGGTTTGGAAGGTTTCCCTAGATGGCCGCCAAACCCCAGGCCAAAAACTCATGGGACCCCCTTGCAAAACCAGGTTGGTATGTGATAGGTAATTTTGATGTTGCATTAATTGGCTTTGGGCACTTCCCTGCTGCGGGTTCTTGGCCCACCATTTTTATTAGGATACTTGGAAAAATGCTGGGAGGTTGGAAATTTGTTGTTACTTTCTGCAGTGTGAAAATGTGGGCACAATAATGCAAGGAAAATGTCACAGTCACATTTTGAGGTTTGCAGGAACTTGTGGATAAGATAATTTATTGGGATCCACAAGAGAGACATCACCATATACTCCCATGGGTGTTTAGTTTACGGCAAAAACTACAGTTTTTAGGTTATTCTTAGATTAAATGTACAGCTTGGCAGAGAGACAAAACAGACAAAGATTACTTCACAGCCATCTGTTCCTCAAGCACACACACATACTGGTTGCATTTGGCATGAGGGCGAGTGATGGTTCAGTATATCAAATTTTATTGCCAAGAGATTTCACAAAAATGAAATGCACTGTCAATAATTAAAAGGACAAAAAACTGAACCAGTGACTCACAGTTCATGAGCTGTAAAGCCACTTCAAGACACTAACCACTTTACAGGCCATTCATACAACTTTCATACATGATACACACAAGACCATTCACACCACCAGGCACAAAACCAACACATTACAACATTCACAAAAAAGGACAAGGTACACCCTGCTTGACAAAAACAGAAAAGACACACTTTTCTGCACAACCACCTATTCCTCAAGCACACATACATACTGGTTGCATTTGGCACAAGGGTGAGTGATGGTTCAGTATATACAGTTGTATTAACCAGAGATTTCACAAAAATTAAATGTACTGTTAATTGAAAGGACAAGAACCTGTACCATTGACTCACAGCTCATGAGCTGTAAAGCCACGACAAGGCACCAACCTCTTTACAGGCCATTCATACACCTTTCATACGCGTGACACATACATAACCATTCACAAAGCCAGCCACGGGCCCAGCACATTACAACACTCACAGCAGCAGGCAGCACCAATCAAGGGCCCATCACTTTCACACACCCACATTCCTGACACAACAACCACACCAGCTCACGGATTGCATTGAGTAGTGTTTGGCTAGCAGTGTGTGTAGTGACTAGCAGCTAGTCACTACCCACACACCGCCAGCCAAGCACCAGTCCACGTACACCGCCAGCTGAGTACCAGTCCACAAACACTGCCAGCCAAGCGCCAGTCCACACACACCGCCAGCCAAGCGCCAGTCCACACACACCGCCAGCCAAGTGCCAGTCTACACACTTCGTTAGTCAAGCGCCAGTCCACACACACCACCAGCCAAGCACCATTCGACGCACACCGCCAGACAAGTGCCAGAGCAAACACACTGCCAGCCAAGCGCCAGTACAAACACACCGCCCGCCAAGCACCAGTACAAACACACCACCAGCCAAGTGCCAATCAAAACACACCGCCAGCCATGCGCCAGTCCACACACACCACCAGCCGAGCACCAGACCACACACACTGCCAGCCAAGCGCCAGTCCACACACACCACCAGCCAAGCACCAGTCCTCACATTCCGCCAGCCAAGCGCCAGGCCACACACACCGCCAGCCAAGTGCCAGTCCACGCACACCGCCAGCCAAGCGCCAGTCCACGCACACCACCAACCAAGCGTCAGTCCAAACACACCACCAGCCAAGCGCCAGTCCACTCACACCCCCAGCCAAGTGCCAATCCAAACACACCGCTAGCCAAGCACCAGATCACGCACACCGCCAGACAAGCGCCACTCCACGCACACTGCCATCACATTTAGGATTTTTTTAATATAAATAACAAAACACAAATATATTGCAAAAAGATACAAATCTACTGACACAAAATCTGAAACTAAATACACTACACAAATGGCAACCTTGAAACTGAACAAAACATATTAAACAATAGAGGCCAGGCAGTTCACTTTACCACTCATGGATGCTCCCAGAAATTATTTTGCGTGTGGTGCATACTAAAACAAGCAGGCACATACAGCCCAGGGTTAGAAGGACACTCGGGGAAGTACATACGAGTCTCCTTCCGCGTTCTTCTTCGCCAACAGACTCTACATCTCCTACTGGGAAAGTCTTTTGAGGGTGTGGGAGGAATGTGATCAGGAAAGTGGCTATCTTTCACTCTGGCAACATCTTCCACCTCTCCAAATCTAGGAACACTTGCCTGTTCCATTAAAACAGCCTGCCTCTTACAGACTCCTGAAACTTAGCAAAACATATCTTTGACTCAGGACAAGAATCCTGTAATACAACAAAAGCATTAAAGGTTGCCAAGTGAAAAAGATGGATAGCCAACTTCATATACCAAATGTAAGCCTTACGAAGAGCAGCATAAGGTTCCAACCTCTGATCTACTCTGTCAAAACCACCCATGTGCCTATTATAGTCTAAAATGCACACAGGTTTGCACACTTCAGCAATGTGACCCCAAACAGTCACAGGTGAAGTGCTTTCATCATGGATGGTAGTCAGCATGTAGACATCTCTCCTGTCTGAAAACTTCACAGCTAGAAGTACCTCGCAACGCCCTGCACTGTCCCCGTACAAGCTTTTGACAAACAAGTTCTTTTGGGAAACCTTTACAGTTAGAGCGGATTGTGCCACAAGCAACAGTGTCCACTTTGGTTAATTCCCTGAACAACTGCACACCAGTGTAGAAGTTATCTACATATAAATGGTGGCCCTTGTTAAAAAATCCTCTACCAAGTTCCCACACAATTTTCTCAGTTACTCCAAAAGTGGACGGACAACCAGGGGGGTTAATCCTGAATTACTTACCGGTGTACACCCTGAAATTAGAGACATATCCAGTCCTACTGTCACTCAGCATATACAGCTTAATTCCATAGCGTGCCCTCTTACTAGGAATGTATTGCCTAAAAAACAAGCGGTACCTGAACAACACCAAAGACTCATCCGCAGCTATTTCTTTCCCTGGAGCATAGATCTCAGAAAATCGATCAACAAAGTGATCAATGACAGGCTGAATCCTAAAAAGACGGTCACAATCAGTGTGATCTCGTGCCAACACTAAAACACTAAACATATCGACAAAATGCATCATCCAAATCAGAAGCAAATACCTATCATGACTCATGACTGCCATAAATATACTAGTTGCCATCAAGGGACATGTAGACCAATATGAAGACTTTGATGGCTTCCTTAGCAAGCCCATCAAAAAAGTTAAACCCAAGAACATCTTCATCTCTTCCAGATTTGTGGGATTCCACCGGGTAGCTCTAGAGAGGGGCTTAAGGCTGGCACTGCTGTCCCTCAAAAACGGCATACAAATTAGTCTGCTCAACAATCTCTGCCAAAAATACATCGTCCATAAACAACTGCACATTTTTTATCGGCAACAAGTTTTCAGTATTCACTCTACACCCTGGAACACCCGTAAAGTCTGGCAATGCGGGCTGCACCATGCCTGGGGCAACCCAGACTTCAGCACTTTCAACTGGAAGTCTTGAAGCCCCAGGCTGCAGCCCAGATGCCTTGTGCTGCACTACACCAACGGGAAGCCTTACAGCCCCAGGCTGCAGCCCAGATGCCTCCTGCCGCACTACACCAACGGGAAGCCTTGCAGCTGAGAGTAGCTTCATTATCCGATGATTCCATGTGGAGAGAAAACTCACAGCCTGAATCTACCCCTGCGTCCTCTGCCTCAGATTAAGAGTCAGTCTCTGAACAATGGTCAGAGGAAGACTCAAAAAGCATACCAACAACCTGCTGAGCAGTAATCCTGCGGCTAGCCATTATCCTTACTAAGAAAGCAGACTGCACAAACAAGTAAACAACAACCAACACTGTGCAAAATAAGTAAGTAATAAAATGTGTGCCTTTATAACAAAGATCTATATACTCAAAAACTATACAATTCACTTACAAGAGACAGCTACACTCACCAGCACCTACTCTGCAGAGACACAGCAAAAACCAACAATATCCCACTAGTAGGAAAAAAACAAAACCAATTACTCACAAGACAACAAAATACACATTGAGCGGAAATGCAAAAAGTTTTTGACACTCAAAAAACAGAAGCCAAACATATTGCTATTATTACACAATTTGCAAAAAACACATTTATGCAGAGAAATAAAACTCATTTACATCGTACAAAAAAAGTCTCTTACCAAACACATGCAACTACACAAACAGCAGAACCACCAGTAACAAAACCGCAACCTGGAACAGTCTGAAGAGCAAAAGCCTTGAACTACAACAAAAAGGGAGAAATAAAGCATTACAATTGCAATTCACAAGAAATAAAAAAATTAAGATTATAACACGCTATGTCACTACCCAAATGAGGGCAGAAAGGCCAAATAAAGGGGCAGATAAATGGGCAGATCTTTCCCTGGAAGTGCCAAATGTATTTATTTTTAAATCCCTGGCTCAAGCGGGCTTTTCTGCCCCCCCCCCATCTCAGGCCAGAAACGCCCAAAAATGTAAATGTAAATGTACATGTATTTATATAGCGCAAATCACCGACCCGGTATCTAAGCGCTTGCTTAGGGAACACGTCCTGGTATTCCCCTGTAAGATATCCCGGCAGGGTATCCACAAGGTGAAAGCCAGGCATCCCGCCGCGAGGGGCCGTAGTGGAGATTGAGCAAGCTATTGCCCAGAGTCGCAGAGTGTGACCCCGTGAGTTGAGTAGGCACCGGAGCGAGAATTATCGAGTCCGTGGAATTTTTTTGAGCCCGAGACCCGCCGAGGCCGGGAATCAAACCCTGGTCCACGGCCGATCTCAGCTTCCGGGTCTGCCGCCTCTAACCACTGAGCCACGCAATGCAGGTGATCTGTCACCAGGAAGGGCAGAAAAGTCTTAAAATTATTTAGGCCCATAAGGAAGCGACCCTTGCCAAAGGGGTCGCTTCCATTTAAAATGTAAAACACTCCCTGGTGTCTAGTGGGGTTTTCTGCCCCAAATAAACAAACCGATCTGCCCCAGGGGGGGCAGAATATACTTTAACCTTTTCAATGCTGAGCTCGTCATGAGGCACGGTGCTCCGGTGCTCATGACGAGCTCAGCTCGTCATGAGCCGTGGAACGCTCAGGTGCGGGGAGAATTCCCCTGCTGTGCTGAGCATTCCACGGGAGCCGGTGCACCTGTGACGAGCTCAGCTCGTCATGAGCATGCGGGCGCTGTGCGCGCCCCCCTCCCCCCAGCACAGCGGGGAAATTACCCCCGCAGCAAAGGGGTTAAAAAAGAATAAGGCCCCTGGAAGCGGCCCTTGTCCCAGGGGTCGCTTCCAATTAAAAAAACTAATTCCCTGGCTCTAGTGGGCTTTTCTGCCCCCCCAGGGCAAGAAACGCAAGAAAATTCAGGCCATCTGTCCACATGGGGGGCAGAATATATTTTTTAAATAAATTTAGCCCATGGAAGAGATCCTTGCCCAAGGGGTCGCTTACATTTAAAAATAAACAAATTCCCTGTGTCTAGTGGGGTTTGCGCCCCCCCCCCCCCTCCGGTCCATAAACGGCCAAAAATAGGTCGATCTGTCCTCAGTGGGGGCAGAAAAGTCAAAAATTAAATGTCCACCTTAGGACATTTAATTTTTGACTTTTCTGCCCCCACTGAGGACAGCAACAGTTGCCCAAGGGGTTGCTTCTTTAGCCTCCAAAAATGAATCCCTGGTTTCTAGTGGAGCATTCCTGGTACACAATCGCAAAGCTGTGCGCGATCGTGCACCAGGAATGCCCTGTATTGAGACATAAGGGGAGAGGAAACACTGTTTCCTCTCCCCGATGCTGCAAGGTGTGCAGGTTTGGCCCCCCACCCCAAAGGAGCAACAAAAACGTACCCTCTCCCTGGACAGGCTGGAAACAAATGGTTTCCAGCACGTGAAGGCGCTTCCTGATAACATCAGCGTGCAATGTGCGCGCTGACGTCATGGGAAAGCGTGGGGGTGGTCCTGGGTGGCAGCGGAAACTCTTCCGCTGCTATTCCCCTCTGTGGGGGCAAGATCGTTACCCCAGGAGAGGAGGGCCAGCGCTTCCCCCACTGGCTGTGCTCATAACGGAGCGGTTCTGTCATGAGCACAGCCCAACCGATGGTCATGACGGAATCGCTCCGTCACGAGCATTGAAGGGGTTAGAGAAATCTTGCAGCAATAGTGTAAAATATGATAAAGTCTCTTCAAAATTCAAAAAATGAATTCAATTAACATGCAGAACCTTCTCACCTTAGTACATACAATTATATTACTGCATTGAATAGTATTATTTTAAAAGTGATAGTTTTCAAACATTAATTTAGAAATATTAATTCTTCCCCCCACCCTGAAAACAATGCCAATGGTGAACTAAAGAGGCAAGTCAGTTGTATT
Organism: Lissotriton helveticus; assembly: GCF_964261635.1. NCBI lineage: Eukaryota > Metazoa > Chordata > Amphibia > Caudata > Salamandridae > Lissotriton > Lissotriton helveticus. Next base: position 568,458,165 of record NC_136071.1, on the reverse strand, counting down.
TTGCACTCTTTAGGTGGCCTTGGTTCCTTTAATACATGCTCAACATTATAGCTTATTAAATCAAACACAGGAGAAGATTTTGTACAGCGCACATCCTTAAGTCATGTATTTTGAGGTCCTCGTATATGTGATAATGTAGAAAAAGGAGGGAAAGTGAAATAAAACTGCCTAGGATAACACAATTTGGGAACATGGGGAAGCCAGGATTAAGATACCAGGTTTTCTAGTTATATATTGTGCACCTCAGCTACTGGATGTATATGCTTCGCTTTCCCTATACCCATGTTACCACCAATCTCTGGCCCGCACACCAACCAGTACCAACCCGCTGGCATCATGCGGCCCTCTGTCACATCACTGACCATACTTTTTGGCCCCTGAAAAAATGCTTGTGAGTACCCATGTCATAGAATATGTCATGAGTGAGGTAACTTGTGCCCAAGTTACAATTAGGCACAAGTTATAGTTACTTGAGATAAATATACCTGGTGAATTTCAGTGGTTTAATTTGTTTAAAATGGTATGGTTTAGCTGATTTTTCACCTACCACAAAAATCCGTCTAACCTATGTTTTTTTTCAAGGATTTAATAAAAAAAAATAAGATGTCTATTGCCGTGTGTGGCATGGTGTTGGGTGCAGGGCATGGTCACTCTGCCCAAACCCATTACACGCCATACCAACGCCCTGCGTCCAACTACCCACTGTTGTGCCCGGCTGACTATATCAGATAACAATAACTTTATTGAGGGGTCAACAGATCAAAATACATAAAGCAGACCTTTTAGCTTTGTACATTTTTCAAACTATAAAGTGCAGCCTTACAACCAACCACAAGGGAGCTCTGCATTCTAGCTGAAAAGCATGCAGCTCCAGCTAGGAGTGCATTAAAATAAATATACTCAGCTCTCCTGAGGCCATTCATTTAATGATCCAAGAGTCTTACTGTGTGTTTTTTTAATGTTGCTAGGTGACTGCTGAGCTCACTGCAGCCCACCACAACAGTAAAACAAAAAGGTTAGGGGTGCCCCTGGACCTTCTACGGGCACCATCAGGAATAACAAATATTATAAATAAAAGCCCTGGGGCATTTTGCAGCACTCCTTCAAAGGAGCAGTGAATAATAAATGTGCAGCTTCTGCTGGTCATTTTTTATTTTTCTTAGCCTTATTGTTTTGGTACGCTGGGTGCCCTAGTACCCACCCAGAGCACCCACATTCCCAGAATCATTGGATGCCATGGGGGATCCCCAAAGCCTCCCTAGCTTCTGCTGGCTCCCATGCCACTACTAGGGCATGAAGCAATTTTTTTTCAGTAGCTCTGTCTTTATTCCTTTGGGGCCTTGGGGGGACCCCCAAGACCCCCACAACTGTGGATGGCTCCACAACCAGCACCCATATTAGTGCTGGCAGGAGCCAGATCAATCTCTTTTCTCCTGCCCAGATGAGAGCAGCGTTTTCCACTGCTCCCACCCAGGTGGGAGTAAAGTTGGGTTGTCTGCCGTGAAGGTAAGGTATGCCGGCACCATCTTAGGCAGAAAATAGCAGAGCAGCACTGTTTGAATGTATGCTCAGCATGGGAGAGCCCGACCCCATTCTCTTTAAAAAAACACTGGTTCAAGTTGAGCACGGCCTAGGGATAGGTCCTCAGGGATTGCTAGAGGCTTGGGAAGGTGGGCCAGGTGCCCCGAGGGATGTGGTCACTGGGGCCTATTAAGGCTTGGGGAGGGGCCTGCATGTCCCCTCCCCTTAATGTACACGGCGGATAGATCAGACTCCCAGCACAATGTATGGTTGGCTGCCTTTGAGTCGGTTGGCATCAGGGCCAAGGCGTAGGCCAGCCCTGTGTGCAACCAGGCCACCGGACCTAATTGGAGGCAGTGCGCAGCAGCAGGTTAGCTTTACGTATATTAATAAAAATTTACTTTACGTTAAAAAGTCAGTGTGTGGTGGGGGGTTGGCTTAACGTAGAGTAATGAAATATTCATTTATGTAAAGAAAAACCCTTAGAAATCCACTGAAAACCCCAAGGTTAAAGTAATGTAATAGTTAGGTAAGATGTGCAGTAAGAACATAACATTTTGATCCCTAGAAACCACAGAAATTCACAGTTATATTTATAGGTATCTAAATTAACTATAACTCAAGCTCTAGGGTAACATAACACTCGCCCTCTTCATGCACTTGTAATTACACCACATATTACATCACTCATGACATCTTTTTAAATGCTAAATCCTAACTATAACTTGTCTGAAACCTATGTTTTTTTCAGAGAATTTTTAAGGTTTTTTAAATGCTAATTCCTAACTATAACTTGTGTGAAACATATGGTCTTTTAGTGAATTTCAAAAGTTTTTTAAATGCTAATTTCTAACTGTAACATATGCAAAACCTATTTTTTTAGTGAATTTCAAAGATTTTTTAATCATAATTTTAAAATATATTTATTGTTTTTTAATATTTTCTAACTACATCTTTTTAATCTTTTTATTGTTAGATGTTAATTTTTTAAATTACATTACACATTTTTAAATTATTTTTTTTTACATAAAAATATTGTTTTTCATTATTATATGTTGTTCATAATATACTGAAAATATTTTTATTTTTTTTATTTTTGTTTCGGGCGTTGCGCACCCTACGAACACCCTGCTTGTTTATTGCGCAAAACCTGTCTGCCATTTTAGGGTCGCTGTCTAGGATCCGCGTAGGGTGTGCGATAAATAATGCCAGTTAAAATTATATACCGAGACAATGTGCAACAAAAAGTCCATAATTCAAAGAAATAGATTTCCTTGATACCAAATTGTATTTTTGCAGTCATTTTTATGTAAATTGTCCAATGATAATCCTATGAAATGATAATAATAAATTCCTCAGAGGCTGGATTGTCTTCCTAAAACTTTGGCTTTAAAAATATTAGATAGGAATTTGGCAATTCGAAAGGCAAACGTTGTTTGAAAACCAACTCAGCATCATTACAAAGACTACAGCCTTTCTCACTTTTGAGATATGCAGTGTAATGTCCAGATGTTATTGAAGGACCATTGTGGAAAATTATTGCTACTGCTACAAAAGTCCTTCCAGATATTGATAGTTGTGTAGCAACAAAATGTTTTATTAAAGTGTCCAATTTTCTTCCGTCAGCTGTACAATGTTGCATTATTACAATTATATATTTTCCATATCTTTGGATAAATAATGGTGATAACATTTCTAATTTGCATTGCCTACACTCCATGTTTTGGTTTGCAGCTTTAACTAATTTACTGAAAGACACTGATTTACAGTCCGGTAATGTCAAATATAAAAATCTTTCAATATCTACATGTATACATACAATTTTCACATTGATGTTACTATTTATAACAAAGGCCAAAAATATTCTCTATCTCTACACCTTCATTTTCCAATTCTGTTAGCATATATATTAGAAACTCCTGAGCATCTTGTTGGATATTTTGTGTAAATTGTGTAGAACCAGAACATACATCCAAAAGATTACGAACATCAGAAACACTTTGTATTTTACTTTTGTCTGTTCTCAATTTTTCATAAAGAGAATGTAACAAGGAACAAAATCTTTTATCCCGATTCTCCATAATTTGCTGTTGCAAACCTTCAAGAAAAAAAACAACATTGACCACTACATTAGCATAGCAGTTCACACCAGAACTATTTTAAAACTGAAAACCAACAATCTCTTCAACAGTGTCCTTTTTCTTTTTGCTTGCAATAACATCATCTTGTTTTTTTCCATTCTCTACACCTTCAGTACAGAAATTCTCATACCTTCTTTTTCTAGCAACCTCACGCTTTTCATACACAGGATATTGACCTAAATTAGGAGCATATGTTCTTCTTAACCTATTGTACTCTTTAACACAGTTGACATCTGCAGTAATCTTAGTAGCATCAAAATAATCAAAAGCAAACCAGTTAATGTTCTGACTCGCGAAAAAGCAACATATGCCATACCTTCTTTAAACACAGAATTTCCAATGTTCACCAAAGCACTGCCAACACTTAAACCTTGAGATTTTTGAATAGTCACTTAATATGACAGAGAAAATGGAAACTGTTTTCTACGGACATATAAATCTTTAACAAGCAAAAAACGAACCGAACAACAACCAATTTGTTTCACTTCTTCAATCTGATCAAATTTAATCTTTAAGAATTCATTTCCATCTCTATTTTGATAATTAACAGAATCCACAACTTTGCCCAATGCTCCATTAACTAAACTTTTTTCTACATCCAAATTACGCCTTCAAATTATCCGACAGTTCCTACATGCATATAGATTATTTTCTAAACCAGCAGTTTTAGATATTGATTTTTCTAAAGAATCCAATTTTGTCTTCAATTTTTTGGTCACAATAATAGTGATTCCTTCATGTTCTATTTTATCGATGGCTTCCATTTTTATTATTTCTTCATTTTCCAGTTTCAAAAGTTGTTCATTGAATATAGAACACTCACGCAGAGTTGGCATTAAACAGATTACAGATTTCTTATCTGCAATTTCCATGTATATTTTCTCAGAGACTATATTTTCATTTGGAAACAAATTGGAAAGTAATCAAGTCTGTAAAGCTTGTTTGCCATGTTCTGTCAGTAGTCCAATTCTTATATCTTGGATGATAATTCCATATTCAACATCATTTGCCTGTCGCATATTTGTAATGAGTTCTTTTTATTCAAAATATGACCACATTTTCAAGTTTCCAACACTACCCAGAGACTTTCTGGTGTCTTCATTCACAAGTGTTTTAAAAACTGGTTGTCCTTTTACAGGAGTGAGTTGCAGTAGATCTCCAAAAACTATGACGTGTTTTCCTCCAAATAATATGTCATACTCTGTTTTAAGAATTTGCTGCATTCTTAAATGCACAAATGCAAGCATTAAGTTTGATACCATGCTTACCTCATCAATAATGAAACGTTTCATTTTCTTCAAGACTCTTGAAACTTCACAGCAAGCTTCTCCAGATAGCTTGTGGTATTCCAATTTGTTTTCATGCTCTACTGGTAGCATTAGTAAACAATGTAAAGTAATTCCTTTAATGTTCTGTGCTGCCAACCCAGTTGGAGCAGTGACAACACAAGACAAATGCGACTCAGTTATTTTCGGTAGATAACTTGTAATTACTTTAATTAAAAAACATTTTCCTGTTCCAGCTAGTCCACTCACGTACATTCGGATAGGTTGAAATGACGTACATGAGCACTCTTTCTTTTCATGAAGTAATCCATGGTCAATCTGTTGTCTCACTTGCTCATATATTTGTTTTTGCTCAACATTTAGTAGTTCTTCCAAGTTTCCTAAGTTTGTTACATCTTCTTGAGCTTGATACATTGCTGTTTCCACCTCATTCATGGCAATTGCTGCTTTGTTTTCAACAATTGGTTGTCCTAGTGGATCTTGACTCAGCGCAGCAGAACTTTGACTGTCTTGAGAACTGTCTCTAGCAATCTCGGCTGCAACTGTAGCTTCTTGATCAATTTCATCGTTCAACATTTTCACATAATTTGCAAAAGCACTGCATTGTATGCTATTTTTACAAGCATTAAAGGAATCTTCATAGCTCTGGAAATCGCCAAGTAATTCCAGTTCTGAACGCCATGGTTTGAATAGTTGTAAAATTGCTAAATAGTAAAATTCCCTTTTATCAGCAGTGTCACAACTCAGCTTCCTGAGATTAATCAAATTTCCTTTAGTTTGTTTCACCAAACATCCTTCGGGACCAATGACTCCATATTTTCCATCATTGATGTTCTCTGTAGTATTCCGTTTAAAAGTGTAGTTTTGCAGCACTTCATAGAGACACATGTTCTAAAGATGATCATTTCTGTTTGGGTAATATGTATCCAACATATTCGTTTTGAAAATATCTGTACTTTCTGGATCTTTTGCTGCTAAATATTCAATTTCTTGTACAGATTTCAGTACTCGATTTCGCATTGCTGCAAGACCTAGAGTCACATAAATGATTCTTGTAGATTTGGAGTATAGGCTTGCAGATGATAACCGATCTGAGCATTCATATACTCCGATTTCTTGATGCGATAACATCTTCAAACTGAAACTGTATAGTTTCTTACTTAGAGTCTTCTCTTGAGAAATCTCGTCCCACATTTCTTTCAATTCTGTCTTTTCAGATTTTGTAATATAAGATGTTACATATCGAGCAACAGCAATGGAATTGTCCGCAACATATTGAATATCCATGTTAGCATTCCACATGGACAAAATGACTGGGTTGTAGTCATTTATATATTTTGACTCTTCATTTCTTCCTAAGTTGTAGGTATTTTTTGGAGACTTTCTTGTGATAGTATGTCGCAAAGATGACATAAAACTGTTCGCTCTTCCTTTCGATATTACAGGACATGGAAATCCAAAACTACATTTGGTGTAGTGCTTGTCCTTAGATTTGTACTTTTGTCGACAGTATTTTCCACATCGCTGGCTTTGGAATCATAACACTTGTGCTTTCAAGTTCTTTTCTTCTGTGCTTTTGGGTACAGCACATGTTGCATATTGTTCAATAAAACTCAAAACAGTATCATTTGCATCTGTTCCAAATTTGGGAGCCTCCTTAATCCATAACAGCATATGTATATGAGGAGCACCTCTGCTTGATACTCCTTTCTCCAAAAGAAATCCACAACTTCTCCAAGAGGAGGATTGTTTTTATTGCAGATAAAAGACAACACTGCCTCAAATCTATGATTGAAATACCTGCACACATTAACAGGATCCAAAGAGCAAAATTCTCCAGGTGTCTTGTATTCAATGTTCTTTATATTGGAATTTGACTCCCGAAGAAATTCTAGTAAATCATCCCAAGCGTACTCAGCACAGCTCAGGGTAAGGAGCCATGTTGGAGTTCCTCAGTTCCGTGGACTACATTTTAGTTCTCCATGATGACGGTACCAATATTTATTAGTCCCACGCTGACTTGCCATTAAATTAATGAGCTGAGATTCTAGATGATCATCTCTCTGGTGCACTTCATCCATAAAATCTTTTGCAGATACATTTTGCAGATGTATTCAAGATTTTAGAATATGGTTAACTGCATATGAAAGTCCAGACAAGTCACTTTCAAACAAAAGAGGAAATATATAAGGGATACATTGTCAAAATCTTGGATCTTCTGCATATGATCTTGTTGTCCGATATTCAGATGCAGGAATCTGCACAGGACGTTCATCATATCGTCCTCCTTTTCCAGTTGGGAACAACTGTGGAAAACAACGAGCTTCCAAGCTCTCTTCCCATACTCTCATGGGACTTTTGCTTTTTTCATTTGGAACAAATCAATAGTGTTTCCCATCACTTCTTTTGTAAGGAGATTCTATGAACTGTAATGTTCATAGATTTCTTCAAATCTTGACATGTCCACTTTTTCAATTTGTCCACTTGACGTTTCAGTATCTTCTGCTAAAACTATTTCTTCTCCACTAACTCCTGCCAGATTTTCCTATTCTTAGTTGGCACACCATTAACAAGAATAACTAGTAGTTTACTTTCTACACTGTCTACACCAATAGTTTCAATATTTTTCTTTAACCCCTTTGCTGCGGGGGTTATTTTCCCGCTGTGCTGGGGGGCAGGGGGGCGCGCAAGGCGCCCGCATGCTCATGACGAGCTGAGCTCGTCATGAGTCACGACGCTCCTGTGCTCATGACGAGCTCAGCTCGTCACAGGTGCATTACCTGCCGTGGAACGCTCAGCACAGCAGGGGAATTATCCCTGCATGCGAGCGTTCCACGGCTCATGACGCGCTGAGCTTGTCATGAGCACCGGAGCGCCGTGGCTCATGACGAGCTCAGCTCGTCATGAGCATGGAAGAGGTTAAATCTAACGGTAAATACACCACTCTTCCTTTTAATCCTCTTTGTAAATCTGAAGGAGGCAATTTACCTGTTTTAGGCTCCATATGAACAATAGCCTGAAACGGATGCACACATTGAATGAGAATAGACTCATAGGTATTTAGATCTGTCAGTTCTGGAGGAATAGCAACTAACTCTAAATTATTATGCACAGCTCTAGCAGGCATTCTATTCTAATCTAATTTGTTATAACAATATTTACAAATACGCTGATCAGAACCCAAATCAAAACAATTCTCTACCAACAAATAAGATGCAAATTCCTTCCACGTATCATTATTTTCTTTTTCACTTTATTAAATAGAGATCAACACTTCTAGTCTGATTTTTGTAGTGAGTTCAGCGACAACAAATACAAGAAAAATATGGCCTTTCATCTGAAATCACCTTAAACTTTGTAATTTCATTTTCAAAATTTTTTGTACAAGTATGTTCAACATTCTCTATAACATTTTCTTCTATTAATGTCTCAGTTTCTGCACTCTCTTCTTCAGGACCAAAGTAACACAACTCAATATCATCACAAACTTTTTTCGCATCTGATACTGATCCTTGCAAAAGAGCACCGTTCAACTCATTTAACTTTAGTGCTGGACTTTTTGCATAATAAAATCTTCTCACTAACTTCTGCATTTGAGTATGATGTACTGCTAACATCTTGAAATGGTGAAAAACACTTTGACATACTTTCCTAGAAAGACAAGCCAGAGCATTTTTGCAGAGTTTTTTTTAAATAGCGCGAACTAGACCCGAACCGAATCAGGTATCAGAGCGCTTTACATATTTTTCCAGTTACGTTACATTTTTACGTTTTCCAGTTACTTTCATTTTAGGCACGGGGAGATTAAGTGATTTGCCCAGAATCACAGGAGGTTTTTGGCGTCGTTACCGAGACTCGAACCCAGTTCCTCCAGGTCTGAGGTCGAGCGCCCTAGCCGTTAGGCCAACTCCTCTCCCCTCTCCCCTATGTTGGTAACGTGCCGTCTTGAGGCCCGAACCTGACTTGGGTTGTGCCCCGGCGGTTCCCTAAAAATGGTTATACCGTTGTGGGCCATCAAACTGGGCACGTCTGTTGGAGAAACCATCCGAGGAGCTAGATCCTCCTTCATTATCCGACTCTGAGGTATCCGAGAACGTTAAAATTCTTTTATTGGACCAGTGTTGCTGGTCACCTTGTTGAGAAGGATCTCTAGAATAGTATTGAGCATTCAAATCTGGATATACTCTCTCCTCTGATAAGTACCGGATATCTTTTCTCAATTTATCAATTTTTTTCTTTATGAGGTAGTCACTGAATGAATCAAGCTCAAGATTGACTTCCTCTAACTTTCTCTTGGCATCCTCCACAGGATTATTTTTCGAGAGTGTCTCTTCCATTTCAGGAATTTCTTTAAGCAAACTGGGAACCACCTCTCCAGCAGTTTCAATGATAAGCATCATGAGGTCCCTAGAGCACCTGTTTTCAATAAGGGACCACTTCTCAAGAAATGTGTGAATCTCTACCAATAGGCCCGGGATGTTCCTAATTGAAAGGCCATTCGGAATAACCTCCGCTTTGAGATACTCAATCATAAATTCTGCATGTGATTCAGTTCTCCTAGCCTTTTTTTTAAAGATTGAGAAGCTTCAGCTATTCATCATTAGAACCTTTATTCAAAGAGAAAAGGCGATCAGAAGAGGCAGTTTGTCCCAATAGTCGAGTGAAGTCATCATCAGTGAATCCAAAGGTCTTAATGCTTTCCATAGTGGGATAAACGAACCAAAGAAAAAACTCAAATATAAAGGAAAAAGAACAATCAAGAATAAGAACAAAGAAAACATAAATATAGAGAGATACCAAAACACATCAAACAAGAAGATAACAAAAAATCACAGTGCCACACAATACTGTCTTGCTCAAGAGACCAAAGGACAAACAACCCTCACGGTAACGTGCCGGGAAATCATGACATGTAAACACAAGAGGGACCCTGAGAAGACTCGTTCTGGGGGAACATCCAACTAGTGAGAGAACTAAAAACATAACAGGATGTCCCCAAATATAAGCAAAAATAGGGCAGTAGCTCCAAAGATAATTAGAAATCACCCACAGATCAGTTCAAATACCATTTAATTATCATCATTTGTTTGTTTTTATTAAAAAGGAAAGTAGAAAATGTCATTTTTTTACAAAAATTATAACATTCACAATATAAACACATTCATATATAAACTACATAAATACTCATGAAACATAGACACAGCCCACAAAATACTATGCATAAATGAAAAACACACTATATACACAACAACCTAATAGCAGATTGAACATACAAAAAAGACATAATGATATACGATTACAAAAACAAGAAACATCTAACAATATATACCAATAAGCAATAGAACACCAATATGTACAAATCAAAGTATAAAATGAATACCAACAACAAAGAAAAGCGCAGGCGCGCGTTTCGGAGAATACCACTGCTTATAAATTCCTTCATCATAGCGCAATTTTCATGCTTTTTTTTTCAGTAGTGGTCAATGCATAGCCATCAATCAGAATGATGTGGAATATAGTGTGGGGGCAGGGCTGAAAGAACTGTCTGTGGGGAAAAGGTAAGGTAAATGAACAGGATTAAAAACAAAGACTGAAGTAGGTCAAACGTTGAGCAAGACATTCAATATCAAGCAAGGTTGAAATGAAAGGTTTCCACCGCAGTCCCAAGCTGGCGGAAGAGAGAATCTTCTTTCCAAGATGATCCAGCTTCTTGAATTCCCTTTCTGGTGGAGCGGTAGGGAATGCGCTTTTGGAAGTAGAGGCTGGGACCACCAAGCTCTAAGGAGTGGGGTGTTGGGAAAGGAAAGTCGGGTCACCCAGAGCCGAGCAGTGGCACTGGGTAATCATCCTATCCACGGGAGCCCCCGTGTTGGGCCTGGACCAGGTGCCCAACACGGGGGCTACCTTTGCAAACCAGTATGTTTTCTCACTCTGCAAGGGTCTAGTCCTTGCATCAGCTTAATCTTTTGTTTAACACTTTTTTTTACAATATGCTTGTAAGAAATTGCGTAATTTATCAATAGATTCTTGTCGTACACTACAAATACTACTACAATCCCAAGTGTACACTGAGGCTTTAGGACGTCTGCCTTGAACTTCATCAGCTATCACTTCTTCTACATTTCTAGGAACCATTTGCTCTTTCTCAAATGGACAGCCATCTCTAACCTCATAAGCTCGACCACTGGTGTCAACTGCATGCACCAAATTATTGCACTGTAAATAACTCTCTTCATTAAAAAAAGTCCCAGAACTTGAACTATGTTTCCATTGCCCTAAAAAAAAAATCACAAAAATTTGTTTTGTTAATTACTCTTTTCCTCCTACTTTTGGCCTTCATTAAATGGATTGGTTTATCTAGTGATCAAATTCTCTTCTATATTAAAATGAAGAGTATCCACTTTACTTCAAAAGCCTTTTCAACAATGGATTCGATATGCTTCTTCTTTTTATAAAAATGTGTTCTCTTTCTATATTTCTTTGTGTGTTTCAGTAAATTATGGACAAATCTGTTGTAAAATATTTTTGGGCGAATTTCTTTATATTGATTTTATCTTCTTTTACTATAAGTTGCATCCTTTGTTTTTACATTCCCTTTTTTGCCTTTTCTATTCTTTGCACTTTTTTTGTACTTGGAACATTTTCACTGCTTTGCACATTGCATTTTTTATTTTCTGAATCTAGAAATGTTTTTTATAAAGTCTTTGGTTGTCTTACCAGAAATTGTTCTCTTTTAGTCACATTATGTTGGTCTTCCATTACTTGGTTGAGTTTTTTCAAGTAAGTATCCTTTTTCTGACTTTTTCTTCTTCTTTCTTTCTGTGGCATGGTAACTTTATTTTAATGATGATAAACAGAACCTGTAAAAAATAAACATAAATAAGTATTTATTAAAAACTTAAAAAAATTATACATTTTTATTACTATACAAACACTTTTCCTACAAATTCTGACTAAAAAACTGTAGGCCTGAAGCACAACTGTAAAGGTGATAAGAGCACTACATACATAATGCATAGCAGTTTGAAGCATTCCATAACACTAGAACCTGAAGCACTGTATTTACTAAATGATTACAATACTATAAGGAAAGACACTAAGTGAATTCAAAATTGGATCACTTTTACTTTAGTAAATAGATTACTACATGGTACATAAACAGTCACTATAGTTTTGCAACAGTACAGATTTAGAATTTACAATAGTGCAGTGTTGTTTCTCTAGTGTAGGGAGTCGTGCTGAGGTACTGTTATAGGGTAGTGCAGTGGTATTTCAGTAGTGTAGGATGTCGTGCTGGTGTAGATTTAAGGTTGAGGGTAGTGTAACAGTGTTTCATTAGTGTATGAGGGTGGTGCTAGGGTTGTATTTAAGAGTTTAGGGTCCTAAACTGGTGATTCGGTAGTGTAGGTGGTTGTACTGGGGTAGGCGTAGGATAGTGCAGTGGTCTTTGTGTAGTGTAGGGGGTCCTGCTGGGACAGTGTTCTAGGATAGTACAGTGGTGTTTATATAGTGTACAGGGTCATGCTAGGAATAGTGTTTTAGGATTTAAGATAATGCAGTGGTGTTTGTGTAGTGTAAGGGGTCTTGCTGGTCAGTGGAAGGGTGTTTGAGTAGTGTAGGAGGTCGTGCTGAGGTGCTGAGGGTAGTGCAGTGGTGTTTATGTAGTGAATGAGGTCATAATAGGGATAGTGTTTTAGAGTTTAAAGTAGTGTAGTGGTGTTTCTGTACTGTATGCAGTCATGCTGCAGTAGTGTTTTACGGTAGTGCAGTACTGTTTGGGTAGTGTATGGGGTCATGCTGGAGTAGTGTTCTAGGATAGTGCAGTCGTGATTGGGTAGTGTAGGAGGTCGTGGTGAGATAGATATAATGTTTAGGGTAGTGCAATGGTGTTTGAGTAGTGTACAGGGTAGTGCTGGGTATTGTTTTAGTGTTTAGGGTAGTACAGAAGTGTTTATGTAGTGTAGGGGGCCATACTAGTAGTAGATTTAGGGTTTAAAGTTGTGCACTGGTTTTTATGTAGTATATAAGGTCGTGCTGTGGTAGTGTTTTAAGGTAGTGCAGTAATGTTTCGGTAGTGTAGAGGGTCGGGCTGGTGTATAATTAAGGTTTAGGTTAGTGCAATGGTGTTTGGGTACTGTAGTGGGTCGTGCTGTTATGGTATTTTAGAGTTTAGGGTAGTGCATTGGTAAATGGGTAGTGTAGGAGATCGTACTGGGGTAGTGTTGTAGGGTAGTGTGTTGGTGTTAATGTAGTATACAGGATCATGGTAGGGATAGCATTTTAGGGTTTAAGGTAGTGCAGTAGTGTTTGTGTAGTGTAGGGGGTCGTAGTAGGGTAGTGTTCTAGGAAATAAAATGGTGTTTGGGTAGTATAGAAGGTTCTGCTGAGGTAGATTTAAGGTTTAGGGTAGTAAAGTGATGAATAGGTACTGTAGGTGGTCATGCTGGAGGAAGGTTAAGGGTTTACAATAGTGCAGTGGTGTTTGGGTAGTATATGAAATCATACTGGGTGTAGTGTCACTGCAAGACTACATGCTCTTATTTGTCTGCAAAAACATCAAGCATGCAGTCCATATATTTCAGAACTGCATTTTACTATTAAGACTAAACTCAGTTTCAAAACACATAACCAATGACTATTTTCTAATTCTACCAAAATGTGAGAGCACAATACGTTTTAACCATTTACATGTCGGGAAACACATGAACTACCAAAATGCTTCTCTCTATGAGTGACTCCTAAATGCACAGACTCACTGTGTGATTCTAGACAAATAACAATATTTCCTATAAATACAGTAGTAGGATACTATAGTGGTGTTTGGGTAGTGTAAAGGGTCCTGCTGTGATAGATTTAAGCTTTAGAGTAGTGAAATGGTGATTTGGTAGTATAGGGAGTCATACTGGGGTAGTGTTCTATTATAGTGCAGTGGTGATTATGTACCATAGGAGATCATGCTAGGAATAGCGTTTTAGACTTTAAGGTAGTGCAGTGGTGTTTGTGTAGTGTAGGGGGTCGTAGAAGGGTAGTGTTCTAGGAAATAAGCTGGTGTTTGGGTAGTGTAGGAGGTTCTGCTGAGGTAGATTTAAGGTTTAGGGTAGTAAAGTGGTGAATAGGTAATGAAGGTACCCATGCTGGAGGTATATTAAGGGTTTACAGTAGTGCAGTGGTGTTTGGGTAGTGTGCGAAATCATACTGGTGGAAGTGTCACTGCAAGACTACATGTACCTCTTTGTCTGCAAAAACATCAAGCATGCATTCCATATATTTCAGAAATGAATTTTACTATTAATACTAAACTCATGTTGAAAACACATAACCAATGACTATTTTCTAATTCTACCAAAATGTGAGATCACAATACGTTTTTAACCCATTACATGTCGGTAAACACAAGAACTACCAAAATGCTTCTCTCAGAGTGATTCCTAAATGCACAGACTTACTGTGTGATTCTAGACAAATAACAATAGTTCTTATAAATACAGTAGTAGGGTACTATAGTAGTGTTTGAGTACTGTAAGGGGTAATGTTCTGATAGATTTAAGCTTTAGAGTAGTGAAATGGTGATTAGGTAGTTTAAGGAGTCATACTGGGGTAGTGTTCTAGCATAGTGCAGTGGTGTTTATGTACCATAGGAGATCATGCTACGGATAGCCTTTTCGGCTTTAAGGTAGTGCAGTGTTTTTTGTGTAGTGTAGAGGGTCGTGGTAGGGTAGTGTTCTAGAAAATAAACTGGTGTTTGGGTAGTGTTGGAGGTTCTGCTGGGGTAGATATAAGGTTTAGGGTAGTAAAGTGGTGAATAGGTAAAGTAGGTACTCATGCTGGAGGTAGATTAAGATTTTACAGTAGTGCAGTGGTGTTTGGGTAGTGTAAGAAATCATACTGATGGAAGTGTCACTGCATGACTACATGTACTTATTTGTCTGCAAAAACATCAAACATTCATTCCATATATTTCAGAACTGCATTTTACTATTAATACTAAACTAATTTTGAAAATACATAACCAATGACTATTTTCTAATTCTACCAAAATATGAGAACACAATACGTTTTTAACCAATAGCATGTCGAGAAACACATAAACTACCAAAATGCTTCTCTCAGAGTGATTCCTAAATACACAGACTCACTGTGTGATTCTAGACAAACAACACTATCCCTTCTATTTTACCAAAACACATTTCATAGTGTAGAATAATTACTGCATTTTAATGTACAAACTTCACTCATTTTGCAAATACATAAAAAATAACTGGTTTCTAATTCTACCAAAATATTAGAACAGCATTTTTAACTGTGTGCAAACACATAAAATAAACACATGCTTATCTTAGAATACTTTCTAAATGCACACACACTCACAATAAAATTCTAGAGAAAAAAAAGTATTCCCTGCACTTTACAGGACAAACACATTACTCTGATTAAAAACAAAATGCTCCACATGCATTCCCTCACAAATTAATAACTCACCTTTCCAATTGTTTTGTAGAATAAGAAGTATGTCAGTCACACAGCAGATTTTCTTATTCAGAATCCCTGTTTTCAACACCTCTCACCAGAACCAAAGAATGGCAGAGTTTCCCTCTCATGTTCAACACATATACACCTTCACAGCAAATCATATTGCTTCCCACATTAATTCAAAACCAAACACACATTTCTATTGGTTAGACATTTCCATCCTTTCCAAACGACATACATTTGAACCCTACACCCAATCTGCCTTTTGCCTGTTACCACTGAAACACTTAATGAAACAGTTAACTGAGCACACAGGTGAAAAGTTCATCACATAATGTTGCTAATGAAAACAGCAAGTGTGCTTGACTTCTCAATATACCAGCTTGTCCTACGTAGTGATCTTTTCAATTACTTTCAGATAACCAATAAGAATCATGCTTTAAAAAAACAGAAACATACACCCTAGTTTTCAGAGTAGAATGTAGTCAAACAACCAATCATTTCTTTTCTTTTTTCAACAGCGCATCTTATCCACCATTTTAGAAAAATCTTAGTTTTCAAACTGCCACTTCATTTACAGAGACCATCTGAGTGCATCCACACCTCCCTTCAACATGCTTAGAGTGTGGATCGTGGGACACAGCTTCATTTTCTGGAGCCAAAGGTACGCAGAACAGAAAGGAATTCGCAAAGACCTAGGTTTACCAAACGTAGACATTAAATGGATTGGACAGAGAGGATTAAAATGGCACCAATTGATGCCATTGGTGAAATCCTTTGCCATCTCCAACACCCTGACCTCATAATTGTCCACTGTGGTGGCAATGACCTAGGCACTTTGACTGGGGTAGGTCTGGAAATGCTTATGAAGGACACCGTTGGAGAACTGATGTCACTTTTCCCCCAAACTGTCTTTGTCTATTGTAACATATGCCAAAGGCAGAAATGGAACTGGTCCAATCAATTTTGTCCACAGATTGAGAAAGCTAGGAAACATGTGAATAAATCTGTTTCTGCTTTTCTCTGAGACTATAGAATGGGGTCCATATACCACAACAATCTGCGTTTCACTATGCATGGCATCTATAGGACAGATGGTGTAGATTTTACATATGAAAGGGACAGAGTCTTCCTCATGAACTTTAGACACTGCATCGGTACTTACTTGTAGGTACTAAAATCTTTTAATAAACACAAGGGCTCTTTTTAGAGCCACCCAATATCTAAACACATAAGCTTGATGTATATCTCAAAAATACATGCTTCGTTTTTTTCGGTGACGAAATGCGTAGATCCTACGCGCATCCCGCGATTTATTTATTTTTTAAATGTATTTTCTTATTTTGTTGCCCTACGGGTCCTTATGGGACCCCCAGAGCAGGCCTGGGGGGTCAGGGTGTGTCTGCCCTGCCCTTTTTCAAGTTTTGCACACATATTTCACAGACTTCTTCACCCTCGCTTCTACAGAGGCACAAAATGGCTACCAACAGTTCCTGGTTTCGAATGTTTACAACCGCTTGACAGCCAATTAGAATTGAGCACGTGATCGGGACTGTGCGCTTACACTACAATGCCAATCCTCGCACAATCCGTGGATCCAATGCGCCCATAGATATATAAATGACTTTAACCCTACTTTTCTCAGAAACTACTGTACAGATTGACGCCATATATGCAAAAGGCACAAGTCGGAACTGAGGACTACCTCTCTGCCAAATTTGGTGTAATTCCATTCAACCGATCGGGCTGTAGCTATGGCTAAAGGTCCTATGGGAAATGGCATGGCGAAAACATGTTTTGGGACCCCCTTTGTTCTCGGCCCCCGCTTCACCAATCACCCCCAAACTTTTAGGGAAGGAGCGGAACTGAGCTCGCCAAAAGTGTAGAAAATTTCAGGAAGATTCATCAATCGCGCCAAAGTTATTACCAATAGAATGTTGCGGTTTTCCTATGGATAATAGGTTCTAACTATAACTATCTACTGGCGACCGCCAGTAGATAATTACCTACTGGCGGTCGCCAGTAGGTATATATAGTTAGGATTTTTTCCCTATGGGATTTTTGAAAATTCTATGTCTAATAACTTTGGCGTTTGTGGACGGAATTGGCTGAAATTTTCAGGAAAATTGAACATTATGTTTCTGAGCATCCCCTGGAAATATGGGGGGGGTTCGTCAAGGGGTGGCCGAGAAAAAAGGGGGGTCCCAAAACGTGTTTTCCCATGTTAATTTCCATAGGGCGGTTGGCCTCACTTTTAGGCCGAACGGCTGAATGGATTTGCACGAAACTTGGCAAAATTGTAGGGACTGGTAGCCCAATGTGCCTTTGCTAGGTCTCAATATATGTGCTCCAGTGGATTTTGAGAAATTAACGTTCAAAAAAAGATATATATCTGTAAGCGCGGTCCAGGCAGCGCTCCGGTTCGCGTACCTGACGCGTAACGGAACTTCGCGTAGCGAAGCTGATTGGCTCTCCGGTGTCTGTCAACATTCTAAACAGTCCGGAGCGGCCGCCATCTTGTCTCTCGGTAGGATCGAGAGACAAGAGGAGGCCAAAACAAAGGGGGAAATGACCATAAGGGGGCATAGTAGATCCTCCCTGACCCCCTAGGTTTGATGTGGAGGCTTTAAAAGGGCCCCGCAGTGCAAAAAAAAGAAGTGCGTTCTGGGGAGCGTACTATAAGGAAAAAAGAATGATAGACTTTTCAAATACTGTATGTTAATTGATTGTTGGTTTTGTTGATTATTTTTTAATTTCTTTATTTTGTAAGCAATTATTTATTATTGTGATTGTGTTTCAAAATTTAATAACATTTCTAACATTTCACTGTCTGAAATGTAGTCATTTTCATTGAACATAGCTTGTAATCTCTGAGTGTGTAAAATGTCCTCATTTTGAAGGAGGTCATCTACTGCTTGCACACATTGCAGTAGTTCTTGGTCCCAAGTTTCATCCATAAATTCTATATAATTTGGATCAATTAATTCTTGGCTGCTCTCTTGCAGGACAATTTGAAATGAAACTTTCTGTTCGCCTTCCATGTTGCCTGAAATTTGGATAAAAAAATATATATTAGTAGAGATAGGGCACTGTTGGGATTAATTTTAGATAGGCAGTTTTTATCAGTGAATTTATCTTTGGGCAGTGTATAGTATCAGAGTGGAAGTAGGAATATAAAAAAGTGTATGTGATTTAACGTAAGTAAATTCATAATTATACAAGAGAAACCTAACTCCATCCATAACTATAACAGAGAAGTCTATCTAAATCTATAACTACTACAGAGGGATAGTATATAACTATCAGAAAAAGTTTACCATATTAACTGATAGTGCACAATATACTTCAGTTTTTAAAATAACAACTTACCTTTACAAAGAAGTTGAAGTGATTAGTGAAAATCCAATTGAAATGTACACCAGGAAGTAGTAGTCAAAATGGCTGTGTTTCCTTCTCTTCCTTTATATATATTCAGGTATATAACCAATCAAATGTCAGGTAAAAAAAGTAGAAAATGAAAGTAACATTTTCATTGGTTGTCAATTCCAACACTTCAGATGTGTTTTGTAAAGTAATTTACCTCACGGTATTTAGAGAGGTCTACAGGCTAAATGGCTAAATGGAATTTCAATCAAATTTGTGAAAATGATAGGGATTGGTATGTAGTATGAGCTAATCTATATTTGGTGAAAGTGTCTCCAGTCGTTTTTCTGTAAATTACTTTCCCACCTTTTTTGATGGAGCGCTTCCCGGGGAGCGCCCCGGTACGCGAACTGGCGAGCGCCCCGGTACGCGAACCTGAAGCATTACGGGAGTCCACCATTTTGTGTTTCGGTCGAATTAAGATACAAGATGGAGGGCAACTAATGTTCAGAATGGGTAGAAGGGGGCACGGTAGACTTATCTTGACCCCCTAGGTTTTCTGAGGGTGGCTGAGGAGGCCCATATGTGCGAAAAAAACCCATTTTTTTTTTAAATTTCGCGAGGTTAGCTTCCGGTTCGCGTACCGGGTAGCGCCCCGGGGAGCGTACTTTGTTGAAAATTAGTGAAAAAAGTTAGAGTAAAATAATAATTGTGAGTGATCAGATGTAAGGTAGCTCTGAGAAGAGCTTTTGGGTTTATGGTACATTTAGGTACTTATAAGTAGGTACCAATGCACAGTCTTAAATTCAGAATGAAAATTCTGTTGCCCTCATCTGAGAAGTGAACTCCATCTCCTCTGTAGATATCTTGCATGTAGTAACGCAAGTTATTGTTGTACACGGAGCCCATTCCATGGTCTCTCATGTAAGCTGAAACAGATTTGTTTACATGCTTCCTCGACTTCTCAATTTGTGGACAAAATTGGTTCGACCACCTCCATTTCTGTCTTTGGCATATATTTGAATATACCAAGGCAGTCTGAGGAAAAAGTGCCATTAATTGCTCAAAGGTGTCCTTTAAAAGCATTTCCAGACCTACCCCAGTCAAAGTGCCCAAGTCATTACCTCCACAGTGCACAATTAACAGGTCAGGTTTTGGCAAATGCATAAAGGTTTTCACCAATGGTATCAATTGGTGACATTTTAATCCTCTGTGGCCAAACCACTTAATTTCCACATCTTGTAAATTGAGGTTAGGTAAATTTCTGTTATCAGCATACCTCTGAGCCCAGTAGATGTAACTATGTCCAACAATCCAGACAGAAAACATGGTGAGAGAAGGTTCTGCTGCAGTCAGATGAAGTGTGGCAATGAAATGGCAGTTGAAAAAATAAGAGTTTAAAATGAAAAAAACTGTGGAGTTTCTGTGTTAATGAAGCAGTAACAGTGATTGGTGGATTTTGATTGCTGAAACAGAAAGTTAGGGTGCATGGATGAGTTCTTTGAAAGATGTATTTTGAATGGTCAAGAAAAAATCATTAAATGAAAGATTGCACTGGATATGCAGGTGCACTGAGAGTTCAGAGTTCAATTGAAACATTGTTGTGTGAACTTGCAAACACCAGAGGTCTTCCAAGAGGTGGTTGCTATGCAAAAAAGGCAGAGAGGGCAGAGGGGGGAAGGGTTTTGATTTGAAAAAAGTGAGGGAAGAGTTTTGATTGGGTGACATGAGAGATATGTGTGAAGAATTACAGCATTTCTGTGCTTTTGATAGCTGCAGACTCTGGAGTGCATACCTTTTGCTCTGCTAAAGACAAAGTGGTGTGTTTCTGAGACTGTTTTGAAACTCATAAAGTATTTGCTAAGGTGAGAAAAGATTTATTTAATTTAGATAGAGAATAGTGTGCTTTAAGGAGAAAATTATGAAAAAAGTTGTGTTTTTAAAATGTTGCTTTGCCTCAAGTGTTTTACAAATAGATTTTGTTTCTTTGAGAAATTGTAATTGGAGAAAATGTGAAGTATTAGTACTGACAGGGTGTTTTTGTGCATAGGAGCTGTGCAGTGTTTTCAAATTATGACTTGAAAATCGGTTTTGAGGAAAAGGAATGCTTTTAACATTTATGAGAAGGACATAATGGTGTATGCTTCTTTATAAGGCATTTGAGTGTCTCTGATGTTATTTTTCCCATTTTAATGTAAGACCTTTCCCCGTGGTGCAAATTCCTTGTAAATATGCTCCCACCTGTGCTTGGCAAATTTAGATTTTGAATGTTTGAGTTACATAGCCATGTTAAAAGTGACCCTAAAATGCTGCAAAGGCAATCAAAAAACGCTTCCATGTGTCTTAAGGACATTTTCAGTCATTTCCCCATGTGCAGTGTTTTCAAATTATGACTTGAAAATCGTTTTTGAGGTAAAGGAATGCTTTTAACATTTATGAGAAGGACATAATGGTGTCTGCTTTTTTATAAGGCATTTGAGTGTCTCTGATGTTGTTTTTCCATTTTAATGTAAGACCTTTCCCCGTGGTGCAAATTCCTTGTAAATATGCTCCCACCTGTGCTTGGCAAATTTACATTTTGATAGTTTGAGTTACATAGCCATGTTAAAAGTGACCCAAAAATGCTGCAAAGGCAATCAAAAAACGCTTTCATGTGTCTTAAGGACATTTTAAGTCATTTCCCCATGTGCAGTGTTTTCAAATTAAGACTTGAAAATCGTTTTTGAGGAAAAGGAATGCTTTTAACATTTATGAGAAGGACATAATGGTGTATGCTTCTTTATAAGGCATTTGAGTGTCTCTGATGTCATTTTTCCATTTTAATGTAAGACCTTTCCCCGTGGTGCAAATTCCTTGTAAATATGCTCCCACCTGTGCTTGGCAAATTTAGATTTTGATTGTTTAAGTTACATAGCCATGTTAAAAGTGACCCAAAAATGCTGCAAAGGTTTTAAAAAAACGCTTTCATGTGTCTTAAGGACATTTTAATTCATTTCCCCATGAATGTAGGTAGGCCTCACCTTAAACAAACCTCTGGATAGGCCACACCTTATCGTCATCCTGAATTAATCATTTAAAATGCTAGGGACAGATTTATGATAGGTGTATGCCTCTTTTGCGCCACTGTGCGTCACTTTTGTGACGCAGTGGCGGTGCAAAAGATTTGCTATGTGGCGACAAAATTACAAATTGATGCATCTAGGCAGATGTGTCATGCTGTAAAAAAAACGTGCCACATGAAACTGATGCAGCAGTGATGCAAAAGATGGACCATGTTGCAAGACAGGCCTCACTTCATCTCCAACAAGATAAGAAGCTTAGGGATAGATTTATGATGACTGGTGCATCCCGAGGGATGTGCCAGTCATCCTGCGCCGCTGTTCCGCCACCCATGGTGCGCTGCATTTACAATGCGGCGCACCATGGGGCAAAAACAGCACAGATGCGTGACGCATCTGTGCCGTAAAGGTGGCGCATTGCTGGAGCTGCATCGCAAGTGCCATGCAGCTCCAGCAAGGCTCAGGGGTGCCCCATCTCCATTTAATCTGCAACCCTGAGTAGCCTCACCTTAAACAAACCTCTGGATAGGCCACACCTTATCGTCATCCTGAATCAATCATTTAACATGTTAGGGACAGATTTATGATAGCCGTGTGCCTCTTATGTGCCGCTGTGCGTCACTTTTGTGACACAGCGGCGGTGCAAAAGATTTGCTATGTGGCGACATATTTAAAAATTGATGCATCTAGGCAGATGTGTCATGCTGTAAAGTCCTGTGCCACATGAAACCTGCGTCAGTTTTCATATAGGTGTTTTGTTGCAAGGTATGCATTAATTTGCAAGAAAGCCCTGTAAAACTAACACAGTGAAATTTAGAAGATTTGACTGACTCAGCTTTATAGCATTGCTGAATCAAATCATTACGCCTGTTTGAAACAGGCATAAGGAGTGATGCACCATGCAATGTGTGGCTTGCTCCTGTGCATTGCAGTAGACATGTTGCGCTTACGACGTGATTCCTGCAATGTGCTGCTTTTGCGGCACAGATGCGTGACGCATCTGTGCTGTTTTCACTCAATGGTGCTCCACATTGTAAATGCGGCACACCATGGGTGGCAGAGCAGCGGTGCACATTAACTGGTGCATCCCTGGGAATGCGTCAGTTAACATAAATCTGCCACTTTACATTTAAGTATGAGCAGGGGACACAGAGTTGGTGAGGCTTATCCAAGGTTAAGAAGAGATGACTCCTGTTCACTGAAAACTTGGACATAGGCCTTACCTCCTCAGCATCGCTGGTCATGGCTAAATAATAGCTGCAAAATGTTACTCTTGTTAAACAATTTTACTATTATAGTCTCTGAGATTTGTGCCTTACTCTGCAACATCTCATTCTTGTTCTCTTTCTTTAAAGATAACGACAACATCAACATGAGCGACAATCAGCAATCAGTTGATCTCGACCTCATAATTGTACTCGTAATTGAAACATCAGTGGAAGTAGATCCCTTGGATGATTTAAATCCTGAGGATGAAGAAGAACATGATGAGGATGCAGATTTGTCAGAATTGTATGACATAGGGTGGGAAGCTGACGTGCTTGAGCCTATGGAACTATAAACATTTATTTTTTTAAATTTATAATAAATGAAAAGTAAAAATGTAAACCGTTTCATTTAAAAATAAAGACACCTTCAAAAACAGGTTATGTGTAGTGTCTTCAATAAAATATTAAAATATGCTCATAAAATTAGATCAGATTCACATATAAAACAGCACAGGTAAAATGAATATGAATTCCATTTCTTTTCTGCTATTTCTGTATTCTAAATTTGCCAAGCACTAAAAATGTCAAGTAGTGTGTTAAGTTTTTGATGACTGTTATTGATTTACTGTTTGGTAATAGTGGTTAATAACATTTTTTATTATATTTTACCACAGATTCAACTGCAGATCATTTCAAGATTTCAGCATGCCAACTAAAGAAAGACTTAGAAAGGCTGCAAAACGTCAAAGACAGCAGGTAAATGATATAATGCAGCAGTCCTCTAACAAAAAAACTTGTCAAGTCACCAAGAAAGCACCGGGTAAGAGCACAAAAACATTTATAAGAAATATTTGTAGTAAAAAAAATATTACTACAGAAAATGTTTCAGTCCAGAAAAAGAGAAGCATTTTAAACGGAAAGGAAAGGCCAATCAAAAATGTTACTGCTAGAGCAAGAGATAACTCTGTGCATGATAGTAGAAGGAAACAACAGTTTAGGGACATTCGTAAACGAATGTTCCGCAACAGGATAATTGGCAATTTGTTAAAAAATATTAAGAAAGGTCAACAGAAAGTGGTTTTTTATAAGAGAAAAAAAAAAGTTGAGAAAGTTATTGATCAGGCATTTGAAATTAAACGTAAGTTATTTATTTTGATAATCAATAGAATTAGGAAGCTAAACAAGGCAATTTTTGATTTCAAAAGAAATAGTAGATGGAAGAGAATAGTTAATCGTAGTAATTTTTGTGAAGTTTTTTCCGGAGAATGGATGCATAGTTCAAGTTGTGAGGCATTTTTTAATGAGGAGAGTTATTTCCAGGATAATGATTTGGTGCATGCAGTTGACACCAGTGGTCGAGCTTATGAAGTGAAAGATGGTTGTCCAGTTGAAAAAGAAAAACTTGTGACAACAGAGACAGAAGAGGTGTTAGGTAATGAGGTTTTAGGAAGACGTCCTAAGGGTCCTGTGTACACCTGGAAGTGTAGTAGTATTTGCAGTGTGCAACAGGATTCCATCAATTTGCTTTGTGATTTTGTACGGACATTTAATAAGAAAAGTTTGAAGCAGAAAATGAAGTTGTTGCAAGAATTAGACCCTTGCAGAGTGAGAGAAGTGACAGGTTTGCATGGTCATTCACTAGCTTGTCTTTCCAGGAGAGTATGCCAGAGTGTTTTTCATCATTTCAGGATGCTAGCAGTGCATCATAATAAAGTGAGGAAATTAGTTAGAATGTTGTATTATGCTAAGAGTCCAGCAATTATGCTTAAACAATTATGCGCTGCTCTTTTGCATGGTTCAGAAGTAGATGTGAAGAATATTTGTGCAGAAAGTGAGTTTGGTTACTTTGGAAGTAAAGAGGAGAATGTTGAAATTGACCAAGAAGAAGAGGGTAATGTGGAAGATAGAGTACAGGTTTCCAGTACAGATAATTTTCAGAGGGAAATTGCGACGTTTCAGGTGAAATCAAGTGAGAGGCCTAATTTCACTTGTGTGTGTTGTCGACGCACTTATTATAAGAATCAGACTAAGTTAGTGGATTTATATGCAAAAAGTGAAAGGGAAAATAATAGTGAATGGAAGGATTTCACAACATACTTGATGGTAGAAAATTGTTTTGATTTGGGATCGGATCAACGTGTGTGTACTTATTGTTGTAGCAAATTAAATCAAAACCAGATGCCTGCTAGAGCAGTTCATAATAATCTGGAATTGGTTGAGATTCCTTCTGAATTGAAGGATTTAAATACTTATGAATCTATTTTGATTCAAAGTATCCATCCCTTTCAGGCTATTGTAAGAATGGAGCCAAAGACAGGGAAATTGCCTCCATCAGATTTACAGAGAGGATTAAAGGGAAGAGTTGTTTATTTGCCTCTAGATTTGAAGAAAAACATTAACACAATTGGAGTAGAAAAAGTGGAAGAGGAACCTCTGGTTATCTTAGTTAATGGTGTTCCGACAAAGAATAAGAAAATATGGCAAGATTTAGTGGATGTTAGGAAAGTCAAAAAGGCAACATTGTATTTGAAAAAAATTATAAGTACTATAAGAATGTTTATGTTGCAGAAGAGGAAGTAAGTGAGGAAGAGGATAGCGATTTGTGTGCTGGTCAAATTGAGAAAGTAGAACCCTCTACTAGTGAAGAAATATATGAACATTATAGTGTTCATCCTTTGCATTCCAAGGAAGTCATGGGGAATGCTATTGAGTTGTTTCAAATGAAACAAGCCAAAGGGAGTCCTATTAGTGTTTGGGAGGAAAGTTTGGAAGCTCGGTGTTTCCCACAGCTTTTTCCAACAGGTCAGGGAGGAAGATATGATGAGCGACCTCATCAAATTCCTGCTTCTGAATACCGGACTTTGCGATTGTATGCAGGAGATGCTAGGTTTCGACAATGTATTCCCTATTTGTTTCATCTCCTGTTTGAAAGCGATCTGTCTGGACTGTCATATGCAGTGAACCACATCTTGAAAAGTGGTATACACATGCAAAACATCTCGGCAAGTGACTTTGTGGATAAAGTCAATGTCCAAGACAGTATTTTAGATTCTCACCTGATTAATCTCATGGCGTGTCAGCGTGGTACTAATGAGTACTGGTACCGTCGTCATGGTGATTTAAAATGTATGCTGAGGAACTTAGGAACTCCCACATGGTTCCTCACTCTGAGCTGTGCCGAGTATGGCTGGGAAGACTTACTTGAATTTCTACGAGAGGCAAATGGAGACATCGAAAACATCGAATTCAAGACACCCGGAGAACTGTGCTCTTTGGATCCAGTCAATGTATGCCGGTACTTCAATCATAGATTTGAAGCTATGATGTCTTTCATCTTGAATAAGAAGAATCCACCTCTTGGAGAGGTGTTGGATTTCTTCTGGAGAAAGGAGTACCAAGCAAGAGGTGCTCCTCACATACATATGCTGTTGTGGATCAAGGATGCACCTAAATTTGGAACAGATCCAGAAGACTCAGTGATGAGTTTCATACAACAGTATTCTACGTGTGCTGTTCCAAACGCAAAGCCGTTTTTAAGCGAACGAAAACCTTTTTAAAAATGTATGGTGATAATTTGTAATACTTGTGTATTTTAACTTTAGAAATCTGCAGGCAGCACACTTGTTACTTACCCGCATTTTCTACAGCACACACGTGCTCGATACCTGCCGATTCAGGGCAAGGCACCGAGCTCTAGGGATTGAGTGGCGGCCATCTTAGGGCGGGACAGAGCGGCGAGAGCACTCTAGGCTCAGTGATAAAAGGAATCTGCCCTCTCCGCGATAGCGGACGCGTTTTGAGCGGACGCGCCTCGTCTTCGCCGGAGTCCAGCCAGAGTCAGCCCGTCTGTGCCCGTCCGGGCCAGTCCGGGACATAGGGCACAAATCTCCGTCCTATTTACCTTTCAGGTATGCTAACAGGAGCTTAAATTAGGGCGTTACGCCCTATTAGTCATGACACCTGTACAACTTTGAACCCGCTACAAGCTGGTGCACAAACATGCCCGAAATGTTTTTTCACTTTGACTAACTACCAGCCCTATCCCGATACCCCACAGGGTACTGCTTTTAGACCCTATAAACAGAGAGAGAATTCAAATGATTTTATCTTCTATCTGATAAATTGTCGTTCACTACCCCAGCACAAATTGGATATCTTCCACCTACTGACTGAAAATAAGCCCTGCGCCATTTTTTTAACTGAGACGTGGCTTCATGATGGATCGGGCCCTGATGTTGCATCCGCCCTCCCCCCGAGCTATGCTATTGCTAGGAGAGATCGGGTAGGCCAAACAGGAGGGGGTATTGCTATTATCTACAGCAGAGACTATGTGTGCAACTTTGAACCTGCAGCTATCCCGAACTGCGAAGCAGCGTCTTTTAAAATTACCCTCAATCCCAAGTTTACCTTTTCTGGCTTATTGTTATACCGACCGCCAGGAAATAACCCCTCATGGTCAGAAAATTTGGCTGATTATATTCTACCTCTTCAGCTGAAAGCCCAAAATTTCACTCTATTAGGAGATTTGAATCTTCATTTAGAGGATGATAACAACAAGACCTGCAAAAACTTAATAGATGACCTTACGGTGTTGGATATGACGATACGAAATAGTGGTCCAACTCACAAAGCTGGACATTTGTTAGATCCCATAATATCAAATTTGAAAGAACTTTCATGGCTTAACACCACGCCTGTTCTCTGGTCAGATAACTTCATACAAAGTTTTACTATCTCATTTAAGCCCAAAAAAGGTCCAACTATGACCCCTTCAGAATCTTTTAGAAGAAACTGGAAATCCCTTAACTTGGAGGATCTTAACAATGCTTTGAAGGAGGGTCACCCATGTTTAGAGGGAGATATGGATAGCATTGCAGAATCAACACAATTGTGGTTAACTGGTGCTGTTGACACTTGCCTGCCCTTAGCCCGTTGCAAAGGGAAAGTACATCGCCCTCCCGCCCCCTGGTTCACAGAAGCCCTGAAGAAAGAAAAATCTACCTGCAAGACTCTAGAGAGGCAGTGGCGGAAAAATTACGACCTCTACCAAAAAGAAGTCTACCGTAAGGCCAGAAACTGTTACCACTCAGCATGCATGAAAGCCAAAGCATGCTATGTTACTAACACTATTAATATGGCCGAAAATAAATCTCAGACTCTCTTTAACATGGTAAAAGAATTAGCTGGTGAATACTCTAGAGCAGAACCTACCCCCCTTAATACCCAGCAATGCCAGGACCTGGCGTCTTTTTTCACGAACAAGATTGAGAACATTGTCTCTAATATTAAAAATGACAGCAGGACCACAGACAAGGAAGGTAACACTGCCCTAGTCCCTAGAGAAAAATGTCATCTCGAAGCTTGGCCTCCCATTAAATTGGACACACTGAAGGAACTACTAAAATCGATCAAATCAGGTTCCCCGCGTGACCCTATTCCTATCGGTATCATAAAAAATTTAGAGGACCCTGCTTTGAGTTCCATAGCAGAGATATTGAATGCCTCCATGGAACAAGCTACAGTTCCTGCTCTATGGGAACATGCTATGGTCAGCCCTCTTCTTAAAAAACCAGGCGCAGACCCGATGATACTGGCCAATTATCGGCCAATCTCATTATTGCCTGCTTTTTCAAAAATTTTAGAGAGGCATATACATAAGGCATTTTCAACCTATGTGGAAAACAATGAGCTCCTGCATTTGTCCCAATCTGGGTTCAGGAGTGGCTTCTCCACCGAAACGGCGCTACTCGGGGTCACAGAAAAGATCAGGGAGCTTATGGATGACGGGCTAACAGTAGCACTGGTCTTGTTAGATCTTAGTGCGGCTTTCGACACCATTTCTCACTCCATACTGCTTGACAGGCTGGGGGAGAATGGTGTCGAGGGCAAAGCTCTGGAATGGATTAGATCTTACTTATCCCTCCGCACTTTCCAGATCTCCTCTTCGGAGGCATGTTCTGAGGTATTCCACTCTCCTCATGGTGTGCCGCAGGGATCAATCCTGAGCCCTCTGTTTTTTAATTTGTATCTACGACCGCTGGCCAATCTTGTAGAAAACTTTGGTCTAAGTTTAATGACCTATGCAGACGCCTCGCAAGTCCTGTTTTCACTCTCTAAATCCGACTTGTCTGTCCCCTCTGCATTAAAAGTAGGCCTCCAAGAAATATTTAGTTTGATGTCAGCCAACCAACTCAAATTAAATGGAGATAAGACAGAGGTCCTACTGTTAGGAAATAGTAAAGACCTCTGGAAAGACTCCCATTGGCCATCGTCATTAGGCAAACTCCCACCTTCAGCCTCTCAGGTTAGAAACCTTGGGGTCATCATAGATGACAGTCTATCTATGACTCAACAAGCAAATAAAGTGGCAGGTATTTGCTTTGCCATTCTTAAATGGTTACGCAAAATAGTCTGGATGTTGCCACCCACTACCCAAAAGACCGTGGTCAATGCCTTAGTGACATCTCGGCTTGATTACGGTAACATCCTATACTTGGGTTCAAACAAGGCAGTGATAAAGCGTCTACAGTTAGTGCAGAACGCTGCGGCCAGACTGCTCTGCAAAATCCCTAGATCCGCCAGGATCACCAAACATCTCAGGGAGTTGCATTGGCTTAAGGTTGAAAACCGAATTCGTTTCAAGGCCCTTAGTTATTTATTTAAAATCAAAGCTGGCACTGCCCCCAAATATCTACAGGCACTTGCTAAACCCTACCTCCCAAATCGCAGTCTTCGTTCAGGCACAGCTGCAAACTTTGTGGTACCAAGGTTTAAACGGGCCAGAATAGGCGGGAGATCCTTTTCCTACCTGGGCCCAACGTTGTGGAACTCACTGCCTATTCATATACGCAAGGAGGAAAGCTACATGAATTTTAGAAAAAGTGTATAAACATGGTTATTCAATAAATAAATGCTTTGACTGTTCTCTCTCTAGTGGTATCGTGTTCATGCTGGTCCGGCGCCGGGAAACCCTTTGTGGGTAGCTGTGCGCCTTACAATTGCTATAAAATAAATAAAATAAAATAAAGGAGAAGAAAAGCCTAAGAGAAAAAGTTCTACGTTTCCAAAGCCATCGTTGTGGAAAGTACTGTCGTCGTAAATTCCGAAACAAGGACAAGTTCTACACCAAATGTCGTTTCGGCTTTCCACGACCGGTGATTTCTAAAGGAAGAGTAAACAGTTTGATGTCTTCGCTGCGACATAATGTGATGAAGAAATCACCTAAAAACACATACAATTTGAAGAGGAACGAAGAGTCCAAGTACATCAACGACTACAACCCGGTGATTTTGTCCATGTGGAATGCTAACATGGATATACAGTTTGTGGCTGATAAATGTATGGCTGTGGCTCGGTATGTGACATCTTACATCACCAAAAAAGAGAAGACAGAATTGAAGGATATGTGGGAGGACATTTCCCATGAAAAGAGCCTCAGCAAGAAGTTGTACAGTTTCAGTCTGAAGATGTTGTCGCATCGAGAAATCGGAGCTTACGAATGTTCTGACCGGTTGTCTTCAGCAAGTCTCTATGCCAAATCCAGGAGTATCGTTTGGGCGAGTCTTGGTCTTGCTGCAACGCGTAATAGAGTTCTGAAACCTGTGCGGGAAATTGAGTATTTGGCGGAAAAGGAGCCAAACAGTACCGACATTTTGAAGAGCAACATGTTGGATACATATTATCCAAATCGAAGCAGTCACCTCGAGAATGTTTGTCTGTATGAGGTTCTTCAAAATTACATATTCAAGAGGAACATCAAAGAAGATACTGAGAAAGGAGTGTATGCTGTAATTGGAAGTGAGGGATGTCTGGTCAAGCAAAGAAAATGCCACTTGGTAAACCATTGAAAATTGAGTGGCGAATCTCCTGAAAAAAAGGAGTTTTTCTATTTAGCACTTTTGCAACTTTTCAAGCCTTGGCGTGCAGAAGAGGAACTGCTTGGAGATTTCCTCTGTTATGAAGACTCTTTCACTGCCGCCAAGGAGACCATAGAATGTCCTGCTTTTCCCAAATATGTAGAAATGTTGAATGTGGAAATCGAGCAGGAAGCAACGATTGCAGCCGAGATTGCCAGAGACAGTTCTCAGGACAGTCAGAGTTCTGCTTCATTGAGTCAGGATCCACTAGGAGGACCTGTTATCGAAAATGAAGCTGCCACTGCTATGAATGAAGTGGAAAGAGCCATGGCACATGCTCAGGAGGATGCGGTTAACTTAGAAGAGTTGGAAAGACAACTCAACGTTGAGCAGAGGAAAATATATGATGAAGTTACCATGCAAATTGATCATGGATTAAGTCATGAGAAGAAAGAGTGCTCATGTACGTCGTTGAAGCCTGTCCGACTCTAAGTGAGTGGAGAAGCGGGAACTGGAAAAAGTTTCCTTATTAAAGCAATTTCATGTTATTTGCAGGAAAGGACTGAGTCATCGCTGTCTTGTGTTGTCACCGCTCCAACTGGACTGGCAGCACATAACATTAAAGGGATTACTTTACATCGTTTACTGATGCTGCCAGTGGAGCATGACAACAAATTACAATATCACAAGCTATCTGGAGATGCTTGTTGTGAAGTTTCAAGAATCTTGAGGAAAATGAAACTTCTTATCATTGACGAAGTAAGCATGGTTTCCAATGTCATGCTTGCCTTTGTGCATTTGAGAATGCAAGAAGTTCTCAAAACAGAGTATGATGTGTTATTTGGTGGCAAACACATCATTGTTTTCGGAGATCTTCTGCAGCTGACACCAGTGAAAGGGCAACCTGTGTTCAAAATGCTCACGCATGAAGATACCAGGAAGTGCCTAGGGAGCATTGGCAACGTCAATATATGGTTAAACTTCAATTATGCTGAACTGCATGAAAATATGCGTCAGGCGAAGGATGAAGTTTACAAGAATATTCTACAAGATGTTAGAATGGGAAAAGTGACCGAGCATGGGAAAGAAGCTTTACATGCACGATTACTGTCAAATTTATATCCAGAACAAGATGTTGTGCCTGAGAATATTTTTCAGAAAATTACTGAGAAGAAATCTGGAATATGTTTGATGCCAACTCTTGCAGAATGTGCCATCTTCAACAACAAAATGTTGAATTTAGAAAAGCAAGAGATTGTGAAACTGGAAGCTATTGACAGAGTAGAGCATATGGGATCAACAATTATTTTGTCTGAGAATTTGAAATCAAAATTGGATTCATTAGAGAAGACTATATCTAAAACTGCAGGTTTTGAAAAGAGTCTGAATGTGTGCTTGAACTGCCGTATAATTTTAAGAAGGAATTTACATGTTGAAAGAGGTCTGGTAAATGGATCAATGGGTAATGTTGTTGATTTTGTGAAATACAGAAATAGGGATGGAATTTAATTTTTAAAAATTAAATTTGATGGCATTGAGGAAGTACAGCTAATTGGTCGTTGTTCTGCTAGATTTTTGCTTGTTAAAGACTTATATGTTCGCCGTAAGCAGTTTCCTGTTTGCTTGGCATATGCGGTGACAATCCATAAATCGCAAGGTTTAAGTGTAGACAGTGCATTGGTGAATATTGGCAGTTCTGTGTTCAAGGAGGGTATGGCATATGTGGCATTATCAAGAGTTAGAACTTTATCGGGATTGTACTTGATTGAGTGTGATGTCACAAACATTTGTGCGGATCTAGATTGTGTTAAGGAATACAATAGGTTGAGAAGAGAGTATGCGCCACATTTGCCTCAATATCCTTTGTTTGAGAAACGTGTGGTAGGCCGGAAACGAAGAAATGTGACCAATACTGGGGAGGTTGTAGCAAGAAGACGAAAAGTCGATGAACCTGAAATTATAAGCAGAAACAAAAAGGATTCTGTTGAAGATGTTGTTGGTTTTCAATTTGAAAACACTTCTGGTGTCAACTGCTATGCTAATGTAGTGGTTAATGTTTTGTTTTCTCTAGAAAATGTAAAAGAAGAGATTGTGGTCAATTCTGATCAAAGATTATGCAGTTTGTTAAATTTTGTGTTAGAGAAATGTAGCACTGATAGAACAAATATAGAAAGTGTGTCTGAAATTCGAAATCTGTTAGACAGATGTCCAGGCCAAACACAATTCTCTCAAAATATTCAGCAAGATTGTCAGGAGTTTTTAATGTATATGCTTGATGTATTGCATGCTGAAGGTGTAGATGTAGATCACCTGTTTGGGCTTTCTTATCAATGGCAGCATGACTGCGAGAACTGTAGGGTATCAAGTACTACTAGTGTAGACTCAGAAAGATTTATATATTTAACTTTGCCAGACAGTAAATCAGTCTCCTTTAATAAGCTAGTAAAAGCAGCTGATCACAACATGGAATGTAGCCAATGTAAATCTGAAATGATGTCAACATTATTTATACGAACATATGGCCAGTATGTCATTTTAATGTTCCAACGATGTAGGCCTGATGGAACAAAATTGACAACTTTAATTAAAAATGTTGTGGCTTCACAGTTGTCAATATCAGGAAGGACTTTTGTAACTGTAGCAATTATATATCATGACGGTCCTTCAATAACATCAGGACATTACACAGCTTATTTAAAGTCTAGAAATGGCTGGTCATTCTGCAACGATTCTGTTTTAATTTTCAAAAACAAATTGCCGTATGACCTTAAAAATTCTTACCTGGTGTTTTTAAAACCAAAATTTTAGGGAAAGAATCTCGGGATGTGCTCTGAGGAATTTCAAGAAGTTCTAATGGCTCCTACACGATTTGGCCTTGAGGATAAGTGTAGTACAGAGACATAACTTCTTACCATAACACTGGACGTCATGGAAAAATAAGTGCACTTTGAATGAGTTCAGAAAAACTATTTCTTTTTATAAGCTAATTCAAGCAGCCAATCAAAACATGGAGTAGAGGGAATGTAAGTCTGCAATGCTGTCTACTGTTTTATATTGCTTTGTGATTAAAAGTGATGTAGAGAATTAAATAATTGTAGTAGTCATAGAGGTAGTGTAAGTCTGCTTCATAGTAAGCAGTATCAGTGTCATAGGAAATGTAGAACATGAGTGAGCAAGAAGGGTAAGATATTAGTAGTCCAGGATTGTGAAAATGATCTTCAACATTTTAATTCTGAAAGTTGCGGAAATACAACATGACGGGATTGGCTTACAAGAATTCCAAGAGTTATAAATGGCTCTGACATGATTTGGCCTTGTGGAAACGTGTGGTAGAGAGCGAGAAGTCATTTATTGTATGTAACATATTTTTCAAAACGATGGAGGTTTTCTTTCAGAAAGTGGCGGGCTGAAAGTAATAACAGCACAACAGAGTGTAAGCTGTTCATAGGACATCCTTCGACGTCATGGAAAGTAAGTTAACTTTAAGGAGTTCTGAATTCTGATTTGTTATGTTGTATGGGTTTTTTAAACACAATCATTTTGATTGTGGTTTTTTTTCCCGCTGTTATATGATGAATACCTTCAAGTCACTGTTTTTAGTGAAATTTGATACATTCTGAGAACAGCAAAAATAAACCATTTAACATGTATAATTAATTCTGTACTGTTTGCATTTATGATGTACATGTAGAACTGTGTAGGAGGCATGGAGAAGGTGAGGCTTCTGTAAGTGTCAAAGTTGTTGCATACAGTGCTGCACTTCTGGGTACTGTTTCATATGCTGAACTACATCTGCACTATGAGATACCTAAGCAAAGGCAACACAGGTGATGTGATTGTGAAATGAGGAAAAGAAACTCCACATTTTTCAATTACATCACCTGTGTTTCCTAAGTTTACGAATGACATTGTGCAGATGAAGTTTAGGTCTGTCCACGGACACAGAAGAGGTCTGGCCCTTGTTCAAGAGTGAAGTGGATATGACTTACTTCATTGGTAGGCCTTCACATGTATTATCTCCTCTGTATTCTTCAACAAGCATAAATTTGATATGCAATCCTGAGTAGGTCTCACCTTAAACAAACCTCTGGAGAGGCCACACCTTATCGTCATCCTGAATCAATCATTTCAAATGTTAGGGACAGATTTATGATAGGTGTATGCCTCCTTTGCACCACTGTGCGTCACTTTTGTGATGCAGCGGCGGTGCAAAAGATTTGCTATGAGGCGACAAAATTACAAATTGATGCATCTAGGCAGATGTGTCATGCTGTAAAAAACCCGTGCCACATGAAACCGATGCAGCAGTGATGCAAAAGATGCACCATGTTGCAAGACAGGCCTGACTTCATCTCCAACAAGATAAGAAGCTAAGTCTTCTGTAAATGTCAAAATTGTTGTATATACTGCTCAACTTCTATGTACTCTTTGATATGCTAGACTCCATCTGCACTATGAGATGCCTAACCAAAGGCAACACAGGTGATGTGATTGTGAAATGAGGAAAAGAAACTCCACATTTTTCAATTACATCACCAGTGTTTCCTAAGTTTACGAATGACATTGTGCAGATGAACTTTAGGTCTGTCCACGGACACAGAAGAGGTCTGGCCTTTGTTCAAGAGTGAAGTGGACATGACTTACTTCATTGGTAGGCCTTCACATGTATTATGTCCTCTGTTCTCTTCAACAACTCGAAATTTCATTTGGAACCCTGAGTAGGCCTCACCTCAAACAAACCTCTGGATAGGACACATCTTATTGGCATCCTGAAACAATCATTTAAAATGTTAGTGTCTTGCGACACTTTTGTGAGACAACAGCAGTGCAAAAGATGCACCATGTTTTAAGATAGGCCTCACTTCATCTGCATCAAGATACTGTTAGTTTAAAATGTATATCTTTAGGACTGTTTAGGGGGCCTGGAGAAGCAGAAGCTTCTGTAAGTGTCAAAGTTGTTGAAAAACTGTTTGTCCTTCAATCTTTTCCCTTGTCTTTTCTAATTTTTAAATACATGTTTTAATATTTTTCAAATGTTTGTTCTCTCTTTCACAGATTGAAAGTATAAAAATAAAAAGTGAGTAAGTTAACGACAATTATAAGGTAAATGTTTTGTACTCTTTTCGTTACATTTCTATCACATTCACCTACTAATAGTTCCACAGCTTCATTTCTTTAACCCTCAGTTTCCTGCCTTTGCTACTTTCCTCATTCCTTTCTCTATTACCTACTTACTCAACTCCTTCCACTCTTTTTCTCAGTCCCTCTCTTCTCATAGTTCCTCACTCTTGTTCACTCACTCCGTCTCTATTACTCTTAGTGTCTTTGACTGATCACTCTTTCACTACTTGTTCATAATGCTTTCTCTGTGTAGTTGAAGCACACTAAGGAGCATATTATGAACACAGCCAATAAAATTATTGCTGTTTTTATTGGCTGAAAACTGCTGCAAAAGTGGTTTTAGCTGCAGTTTTCTGCCACAAAAGCGGCTTTAGCGACACATTTCTGCCGATAAAGGCTGCAAAACTTTTATTGGCTATGTTGATGATATGGCTCTATGTTATTTACATTTCTTTGCTGTTTCAATTAATTTTTTTCTGTTATTTTTTCTTTTCTGTTTTCTGTTTTTTCTCTCTATTATTCCACATGTTTTAATCTTATTTTGAACATTCACTCACATTCTCCAAGAAACTCTTCTTTGTTATTGTTCTACTCTCTTTTTATTCTTTCACTTCCTTTTTTATTTTGTTTTTCACAATTATACCCTCTTCCATCTTTTCTTCGGTAAATAGATCTATTAAACAGTATCTCTGGTTTAATCCCTATAGCTGTCTTTCTTTTAACATTACTCTCTGTTTACTTCCCTTATACTAACTCTTCTTTTTTTTTTTTTTGGTTCGCTCCCGGTTCGCGAACCGGGAAGCGAACAGGGAAGCGAACCAAAAGAAATAGAGCTTGCCAGAGTGCTAAACATTCTAGCAATTTTTTTTGAAAGGGGAGGTAGTTCTGAAAAGAACTGTTTTTTTATGTTTTTGTTGTTTTATATTTTTTTTTATTTTTCTGAACATTTTTTGTTTTTTTTGTATTTTTTTAACAGTTTTATGTTTTTTTTTGTTTTTGATGGAGGGGAAACAACAAAAAACAGGCATTGGAAACGGCTCAACAGGAGCAAAAAAAAAAATTACTGTCTGGGGCGTTTAGGGCAATTGTGATTTTCATAAGCTCGGTTGATTAAGGTAATACTCATATTACCACAAGACAATAATGCACCACAATACAAGCAGGTAAACTTCATATGGACAAAGTTGTCCTGAATGTTTGGCACGGTTTCCTGTGCCTCTGCTGGTGTCAAAGATATCTGTGATGATGACCTGGCCACAGGAGTTGTTGGGTTGTCCTGCTGGTCACGCATCTCTGCCCGGCTGTAGTTTAAAGGATGCCACCTGCTCATATGACGATGCATGGTGTAGTTACCGAAGCTGTATTTTTTTAAGGTGCCTCTAGATAACTTCTCCTTACATATGAGGCAGGTGACATATCTGGCATTTACTTTCTTCTGCCCTTCAGGGATCGAAAAAAACTGCCAAATAAAACTGGTTTTCCGATGAGAAACCCGGGGCTGCTCTTCTAAAAACTGTGGTCCTTCTGTCTCCTCTTCCTCTTGCTCATCCTCTTCCTCCTCTGTGTTGCTGATGAACTGGGGAGGTGGTCTTCTCTTCCCATGAGGAGGTGGTGGTGGTGGTGGGGGTCCACCAGCTGAAGCTACCAATGAAGCCATTGCTGAACTATCAAAAAAGGTCTTCCTCTCACAAAGATGAAAGTCAGAGTGAGGAAAGAAGGAGGGGTTTTCATCATTTGGGAAAAACAATAGTTCTAAACCAATGAAAAGTGTTATTTTTAGGTCACCTGACCTAGCCTTACATCATTATGAAACCAAAAGTGAAATGAACCAATGAAAAGTTTTATTAACAAGTCACATGACCTGTTACGCTTATGTTACGTGCTGCGGAACGCGCCCCGGATCGCTTCCGGGTCGCTGCGCTTCGAGCCTCGGTTCGCGCTCCGGAGCACTTCCGGGTGCGCTAACGCGGCACGTCATAAGACGCATTACGCGGCAACGCGATACGTCGCGCTTTCGCGACGCGCCCCAGATCGCTTCCGGGGAGCTGCGCATCGCGTCTCAGTTCGCGTACCGGAGCACTTCCGGGTGCCCTAACGCGGCGCGTCATAAGACGCATTACGCGACAACGCGATACGTCGCGCTTCCGCGACGCGTCACGATGTTGATTTCTAACGCGGCAGTTGTGCAAACAGAACGTTTACCGGTTCGCGGACCGGGTCGCGGCATCAAATTGAGCTAACGGGAAGCTTCCCGGTTCGCGAACCGGGAGCGAAGAAAAAAAAATATTTAAAAAAAAAATTATTAATAAACATATAACATATATTTTTGGATTTAAAGAAGAATACATTTTACAGCTACAGATATTAGCTTTTAAAAAACCAATGAAATTCACTGAAAAAACCATAGGTTATAGACCATATATAGTTAGGAATTAGCATTTACAAAACCTTGAAAATTCACTGAAAAAACCATAGGTTATAGACCATATATAGTTAGGAATTAGCATTTAAAAAACCTTATTTTACTCACACAAAACCATTGAAATTCCATATATAGTTAGTTGTACTAACTATATATCGCGCACCCGCAATCCACTGCTGATCATGTCACATATTACATCATTCATGACATGGTCAGTGACATCACTGATGACATCACTGATGACATCTCAAATGACATCACTGATGACATCTCAAATGACATCACTGATGACATCACTGATGTCATCTCAAATGACATCACTGATGACATCACTGATGACATCACTGATGTCATCTCAAATGACATCACTAATGACATCACTGATGACATCACTGATGACTTCTCAAATGACATCTCAAATGACATCACTGATGACATCTCATTTGACATCACTGATGACATCACTGATGACATCTCAAATGACATCACTGATGACATCACTGATGACATCTCATTTGACATTACTGATCACATCACTGATGACATCATTCATGTGATATTATGATGAACCTCTTCAGACTCTTATATAATCTTAGATACACTCAGTATAAACATACACTCACAGACTGTCACTCATCCATGGAGTTACTCACACACCTAGTCAGTCATGCAAAGAATCAATCACACCTCCATTTCCTCAACTATACAGTTATACACACCTTACTTATTCAAACATATACTAAAACATATTTACTCACTTATACAATCCTGGATACAAGTTCACAATGATCCATACAGCCACTCACACATTCACTGGCTCTTATGCACAGTTATTTATATATGTCAACTCTCACATGTACTGTATTTTACATATGTACTTACTTTGACATGTAGCACTGAGATATCCATTCACTCACCAATACACTCATGCACACAGTCAACCGCCCATACAGCTGTTTCCACATGCACTTTTGAACCCATACATCTAGTGAATCAACTGCTCACACATCTATGCAGAGAGTCATACACCTCCCAGCCACCCACACACGCACTCAGTCTCCCATACAAATGCTTGGGCAACCAATCAATAACCCATATAGTTAATC
Source organism: Lissotriton helveticus (assembly GCF_964261635.1). NCBI lineage: Eukaryota > Metazoa > Chordata > Amphibia > Caudata > Salamandridae > Lissotriton > Lissotriton helveticus. The sequence continues at coordinate 568,418,612 of NC_136071.1, read as the reverse complement.
ATATAGCTACTGATCAACACATGCAGCAGTTTACAGAACAACAGACATAATGATGCACAAATTAAGACAGTTTAGTCACTAACCCATGCACTCAGTGAGACACATTTAATCAGTCACTCATACAGTCAGTCATGCCCCTACTAAATCCTTCATCAAGACACTTATACATCCACTCATTCTTCAATATGTAAGACATATTTTAACTTTACAGAAAAATACAGTCACTGGATGTTGTCATCAGTGATGTCATCAGTGATGTCATTTGAGATGTCATCAGTGATGTCATCAGTGATGTCATTTGAGATGTCATCAGTGATGTCATCAGTGATGTCATTTGAGATGTCATCAGTGATGTCATCAGTGATGTCATTTGAGATGTCATCAGTGATGTCATCAGTGATGTCACTGACCATGTCATGAATGATGTAATATGTGACATGATCAGCAGTGGATTGCGGGTGCGCGATATATAGTTAGTACAACTAACTATATATGGAATTTCAATGGTTTTGTGTGAGTAAAATAAGGTTTTTTAAATGCTAATTCCTAACTATATATGGTCTATAACCTATGGTTTTTTCAGTGAATTTTCAAGGTTTTGTAAATGCTAATTCCTAACTATATATGGTCTATAACCTATGGTTTTTTCAGTGAATATATATATGTATATGTATATATACATATATATATATATTACCTACTGGCGGTCGCCAGTAGGTAGTTATAGTTAGGACCTAGTTACCATAGGAAATCCGCAACATTCTATTGGGAATAACTCTGGCGCCGGTTGAGGAATTTGCGTGTAATTTTCCAAGATTTTGGCCAGCTCTGCTCTGCTCCTTCCCTGAAAGTTTCAGGGAGATTCGTGAAGTGACGGCTGAGAAAAAAGGAGGGTCCCAAAACGTGTTTTCCCCATGTTAATTTACATAGGACGGTCGGACAAGTCTACAGCCGAACCGCTGAACGTAATTACGCCAAACTTGGCAAAAGTGTAGGGACTGGTACGCAGATGTGCCTTTGCTATATTTGGTGAAAATTGCTCCAGTGTTTTTTAAAAAAAATTAACTTCAAAAACACATATATATCTATAGGCGCGCTATGAGCGCTCACCGGTACGCGTACCGGGGAGCGCACCCGGCGCACTATGGGAGTGCGCAAGTGGAAAGCTGATTGGCTGTCGGGTGTCTGTCAACATTCTAAACAGTCCGGAGAGTCCGCCATCTTGTGTCTCGGTAGAATCGAGACACAAGAGGTGAAAAAAAACCAGGCAAATAACTAAAAGGGGGCAGGGTAGACACCCCTTGACCCCCTAGGTTTTACGAGGGGGGCCTAGAAGGACCGGAAGATCAAAAAAAAAATTATTTTTAAATTTTCGCGGGGTGAGCGCTGGGTGCGTTCTCAGGTGCGCTCTCCGGTACGCACACCCTGTGCGCACCACGGGGAAAAATAGTGCAAGAAAATAGAGTAAAAAACATAATTTTGAGTGCTTAGAAGTAGGGTAGCTCTGAAAAGAGCTGTTGAGTTATGTGGGTGTTTTTTGTACCTACAAGTAGGTACCAATGCAGAGTCTCATATTCAAGAGGAAAACTCTATTCCCCTCATCTGTAAAACGTACACCATCTCTCCTATAGATGCCTTGCATGTTGTAACACAAGTTGTTGTGGTAAATGGAACCCATACCATAGTCTCTGAGGAAAGCAGAAACAGATTTATTTACATGTTTCCTTGCTTTCTCAATCTGTGGACAAAATTGGTTGGACCAGTTCCATTTTTGCCGTGGGCATATATTAGAAAATACCAAGGCAGTTTTTGGAAAAAGTGACATCAATTGCCCAAAGATGTCCTTTAAAAGCATTTCCAGACCTATCCCAGTCAAAGTGCCTAGGTCATTTCCACCACAGTGCACAATTATAAGGTCAGGGTGTGGTAGATGCATAAAGGATTTTACCAATGGTATCAATTGGTGACTTCTCAATCCTCTCTGTCCAATCCACACACTGTCCACATTTGGTAAATCAAGGTTGTAAATTCCTCTGTTACTTGCAAATTTTTCACTCCAGAAGACATAGCTATGACCCACAAACCAGACTTTAGGCATCTTAAAGGTAGATGTGCTTGTAATCAGATGAGTTGTGGAAATGACATGGCAGTTTGATTATCATAAAAAGTGGTTGAGATTCAGTGCACTTGAAAAACCAGAAATGATTGGTGCTTTCTTAAAAATCTCCACTGAAATATAGGGTGCATGCTTTTTTTTTTTAAAGAAGTCATTTCAATGGTTGAGAAAAAGTCATTTAAAGAAACATTGCAGTTGATTAGCTAGTACATTGAGAGGTCAAACACCCTTGATGGATTCTTTTGCAACATAGTATGATGAACTTCTGAACTGTGTGCTGGGTTAGGAGGGAATTACCATGGTAACAGGGGAATGAGCACTGGGGGATGGGTGAATGTTATGTGAGTTTCAAAGTGTTCAAATGTACAACCAATTAAAATGTGCAGTTTGGTTTTGACATAACATTAATTTCTCATTACATGTAACCTCCTGGTCATGTGCCTAAGATCACACTGTGAGTGAAGCTTGATTCACCCATCAGTGTGATCTTAGGCAGAGACACACATACTGTTTGCAGAGACAGACAGGGTACATTATATGTAACATTCTGATCATGTGCCTAAGATCACACTGTGAGTGAAGCTTGCTTCAACCATCAGTGTGATCTTAGGCAGAGACACACATACTGTTTGCAGAGACAGACATGGTACATTATACCTAACATTCTGATCATGTGCCTAAGATCACACTCCCCTTCCCTCATTCTCTCTCTGTTAGCTTCATTCTCTCCGTCCCCTTGGTATCTCACTCCTCTTCCTTCACACTCACTCCCTATTACACAGCCATACTTCCACACTCACCTTCTTTCAGACCTTCACCTTTATTTTCCTTCCTCTCTCTTCCCTTCCTTCACTCCTTCAGTGTTTTCCCTTCCCTTACTCTCTTTACTCCACTTCACTAACTCCTTCTCTTACTCCCTCTGTCCTCTTACTTCTACACTACCCTTCCCTCATTCTGTCTCTATTAGTCTCATTCTCTCCGTCCTCTTAGTCTCTCACTCCTCTTCTGTCACGCTCATACCCTATAACTCAGCCACACTCCCACACTCACCTTCTTTCAGACCTTCTCCTTTACTTTCCTTCCTCTCTCTTCCCTTCCTTCACTCCTTCACTGTTTTTCCTTCCCTTACTCTCCTTACTCCACTTCACTAATTCCTTCTCTTACTCCCTCTGTACTCTTACTTCTACACTCCCTTTCCCTCATTCTCTCTCTGTTAGCCTCATTCTCTCCATCTCCTTAATCTCTCACTCCTCTTCTGTCACGCTCACTCCCTATAACTCAGCCATACTCCCACAGTCACCTTCTTTCAGACCTTCTCCTTTACGTTCCTTCCTCTCTCTTCCCTTCCTTCACTCCTTCACTCTTTTCCCTTCTCTTACTCTCCTTACTCCACTACACTAACTGTTTCTCTTACTCCCTCTGTCCTCTTAGTTCTACACTCCCCTTCCCTCATTCTCTCTCTGTTAGCCTCATTCTCTCCGTCCCCTTAGTCGCTCACTCCTCTTCTGTCACGCTCACTCCCTATAACTCAGCCATACTCCCACAGTCACCTTCTTTCAGACCTTCTCCTTTACGTTCCTTCCTCTCTCTTCCCTTCCTTCACTCCTTCACTGTTTTCCCTTCCCTTACTCTCCTTACTCCACTTCACTAATTCCTTCTCTTACTCCCTCTGTACTTCTACTTCTACACTCCCTTTCCCTCATTCTCTCTCTGTTAGCCTCATTCTCTCCATCTCCTTAATCTCTCACTCCTCTTCTGTCACGCTCACTCCCTATAACTCAGCCATACTCCCACACTCACCTTCTTTCAGACCTTCTCCTTTACTTTCCTTCCTCTCTCTTCCCTTCCTTCACTCCTTCACTCTTTTCCCTTCTCTTACTCTCCTTACTCCACTACACTAACTGTTTCTCTTACTCCCTCTGTCCTCTTAGTTCCTCACTCCCCTTCCCTCATTCTCTCTCTGTTAGCCTCATTCTCTCCGTCCCCTTAGTCGCTCACTCCTCTTCTATCACGCTCACTGCCTATAACTCAGCCATACTCCCACACTCACCTTCTTTCAGACTTTGTCTTTTACTTTTCTTCCTCTCTCTTCCCTTCTTTCACTTCTTCACTCTTTTCCCTTCCCTTACTCTTCTTACTCCACTTTACTAACTCCTTGTTTTACTCCCTTTATCCTCTTAGTTCTACACTCCCCTTCCCTCATTCTCTTTCTGTTAGCCTCATTCTTTCCGTCCCCTTAGTCTCTCAGTCCTCTTCTGTTATGCTCACTCCCTGTAACTCAGCCATAATCCCACAGTCACCTTCTTTCAGACCTTCTCCTTTACTTTCCTTCCTCTCTCTTCCCTTCCTTCACTCCTTCACTCTTTTCCCCACTCTTACTCTCCTTACTCCACTTCACCAATTCCTTCTCTTACTCCCTCTGTACTCTTACTTCTACACTCCCTTTCCCTCATTCTCTCTCTGTTAGTCTCATTCTCTCCATCTGCTTAATCTCTCACTCCTCTTCTGTCACGCTCACTCCCTATAACTCAGCCATACTCCCACACTCACCTTCTTTCAGACCTTCTCCTTCACTTTCCTTTCTCTCTCTTCCCTGCTTTCACTCCTTCACTCTTTTCCCTTCTCTTACTGTCCTTACTCCACTACACTAACTCTTTCTCTTACTCCCTCTGTCCTCTTAATTCTACACTCCCTTTCTCTCATTCTCTCTCTGTTAGTCTCATTTTCACCATCCCCTTAGTCTCTCACTCCTCTTCTGTTATGCTCACTCCCTGTAACTCAGCCATAATCCCGCAGTCACCTTCTTTCAGACCTTCTCCTTTACTTTCCATCCTCTCTGTTCCCTTCTTTCACTCCTTCATTCTTTTTCATTCCCTTACTCTCCTTACTCCACTTTACTAACTCCTTCTCTTACTCCCTCTGTCCTCTTAGTTGTACACTCCCCTTCCTTCATTCTCTCTCTGTTAGCCTCATTGTCTCTGTCCTCTTAGTCTCTCACTCCTCTTCTATCACACTCACTGCCTATAACTCAGCCATACTCCCACACTCACCTTCTTTCAGACTTTGTACTTTACTTTTCTTCCTCTCTCTTCCCTTCTTTCACTTCTTCACTCTTTTCCCTTCCCTTACTCTTCTTACTCCACTTTACTAACTCCTTGTTTTACTCCCTCTGTCCTCTTAGTTCTACACTCCCCTTCCCTCATTCTCTCTCTGTTAGCCTCATTCTCTCCATCCCCTTAGTCTCTCACTCCTCTTCTGTCACGCTCACACTCTATAATTCAGCCATACTCCCACACTCACCTTCTTTCAGACCTTCGCCTTTACTTGTCTTTCTCTCTCTTCCCTTCTTTTGCTCCTTCACTCTTTTCCATTCCTTTATTCTCCTTACTCCACTTTAATAACTCCTTCTCTTACTCCCTCTGTCCTCTTAGTTCTACACTCCCCTTTCCTCATTCTCTCTCTGTTAGCCTTATTCTCTCTGTCCCCTTAGTCTCTCACTCCTCTTCTGTCACGGACACTCCCTGTTTCTCAGCCATACTCTCACACTCACCTTCTTTCAGACCTTCTCCTTTACTTTCCTTCCTGTCCCTTCCCTTCTTTCGCTCCTTCACTCTTTTCCCTTCCCTTACTTTCCTTACTCCACTTCACTAACTCCTTCTCTTACTCCCTCTGTCCTCTTAGTTCTACACTCCCCTTTCCTCATTCTCTCTCTGTTAGCCTTATTCTCTCTGTCCCCTTAGTCTCTCACTCCTCTTCTGTCACGGACACTCCCTGTTTCTCAGCCATACTCTCACACTCACCTTCTTTCAGACCTTCTCCTTTACTTTCCTTCCTGTCCCTTCCCTTCTTTCGCTCCTTCACTCTTTTCCCTTCCCTTACTTTCCTTACTCCACTTCACTAACTCCTTCTCTTACTCCCTCTGTCCTCTTAGTTCTACACTCCCCTTCCTTCATTCTCTCTCTGTTAGTCTCATTCTCTCCGTCCCCTTAGTCTCTCACTTCTCTTCTGTCACGCTCACACCCTATAACTCAGCCATACTCCCACACTCACCTTCTTTCAATCCCCCCACTTCACTTCCCTTCCCCTCTCGTCCCTTTTTTTGCTCCCTCACTCATTTTCCTTTCCTTTCTCACTGCACTCCACTTCACTCACTCCTTTTGTATTTGTTAAGAATACAGCTCTTTTTGGAGAATTGGAGGTAGTTCTAAAAATAACTGTTTTTTTTTTCTTCTTTTTAGGTTATCTTAGTGAACAAAAACAAAAACAGGGAATGTCAAACTGCTCAACAGGAGCAACAAAAAGAGGAAAAATTAGGGCTGGGGACGGCAGCGGTGGTTTTCTCTTGTTCGGACAATGTTCATAATACTTTGTTCACCGTAACAAAGTAGGTCATCACAGTCTTTACATTTTATAGTGATGCCATCAAAAACAGGCTGAATATTAGGGATCAGCTGTTCAGGTCTCCCTCTCACAGATGATGCAGTTGGTCCTCCAGTCGAAGTTAAAGCACCATTCCTTGGGGCATTTTGTGCCAGAGCCCTGACATTCTCCCGGGCATAGTTCTGGGGGTTCCTCCTCTGAACGTGCCGAATCATGGTCGAATTGCCAAAACTGTATTTCCTTGTAGGGTCACCCCGTGATAGGACAGTTTGGCAAATTCTGCACTCCACCTTTGGAGCATTCACCTTCTTTTTACCTGCTGGTATAGTAAAAAACTTCCATATGAAGTGCTCCTTTATGGAGCAAGAGAACTGGGAATTAAGGAAAAAACTGCACCACTGTTGAAATACCATCAACTGTATCAGAGTTGAAGGTGCTATGCCCAGACACGTGATTCCCACACGGGCCTTAAGGGAGATAGGCAACCTACCACCCAGGAAAGCTAATTATGATAGTTGGACAGCACCCTTCAAAAGTTATACATTATTAAAGAACAGTTATAAAAAACAACATAAATAAACAAAGTTATTAATTTTCCCAAATGCTCAGATAAGACACACAAAAATAGTGACTTGGATTTTCTTTCTTTTATTCAATTTTTATTCTTTATTTTCTTTTTTTGATAGTTGCAGATAGCCGACGTGTTTTGTCCGTTGCCGGACTTCTTCAGGGCTATACAAAACACATGTAAAAACATATATTACAATTATTTTTATATATTGATATTGTATAACACAGTTTATATATACATGGACGCCCCAAACCATAGAAACAGAAAACGAAACCAGAAAAGGTTCGGGGGTCCAGTCACTATTTTAATGACAAGTGATTTACAAATATGGGAAAACATTTGCAATTTATATTAAAAAACGCTGCAGTGAACAGTAAAAAGACATGAGAAACAGGGAAGCAATCAGTTTTATAAAATGATCAAAAAAGGTTCTGTCATTTCAAAACATGGCAGCAAGATATCATCTCTTCAGGATTGTAACTCAGAGATTACAATGGTGGTACATAACATAAGGTACCACACCTGACTAGTATGTTGGTATTTATATATATATTTTTGTTTTAGGATTGTGACTCAAAGAATAACAATAGTAATATATTGGAAGACACATGTATTTAAAATTTACCTTGAAACAAACTGTCTGATATCAAGTTTCACATCCGTCTTAGTCAGGCTTTCATGGAGTTTCTTTTATTACTCTGTTAAAATAATCCCCACAAGATGTATCAGAGATACTCTCCAAACTAAATTCTGTACAAGGCTGACATACCAGTTGAAAACACTTCACTCAACATTCGTTAAGACAGGAAGGCTAAATTATGAAGGTCCAAAACAGTGGTTGCCATGCCTTTACCCTGTATTGCTAAAGAAACTTCAAGTCGTTCATCGGAACCAAAATAATATCTATACTCACTGGAGAGTTGTAAGCAAGGTCATAGATCCTAGTCACGGTCGCTGTCAACATAGAAGCAAAAGTAGGCCCACAGAGAAGTCTAAAATTTTTTAATTTTAAAGCATGTGAGTTGATATTGAGAAATGGTATATCATATGCATCATCATATGCATAGAATTAGAATGTTCTAAGTCATTGATCAATTAATAAACAATTAGCAATAAGCCTAATAAGTCAAAAGGACAGCACTCCTATATATTGCAGCCCCAAGTCACACTCAATTAGAAATAGGATCTTTAATTTATCTGTAGTGTGGAAGCAACAAGTCTTATTTAAAACATAACTTGGCCAATATTTCCCTCAGGGAAATATTACAGTCACAACCCTATAAATGGCATTCATCATGGAAAATGTAAACCTCAAAAGGTAGGGGCAAAGAAGCTAAACCGGCTGTGCACCAAATTCTGTGCAAAGGAACAGCCATCTTGGGCAGGGTAAGCTGAACCAGAAACAAATACCCAAGGACATAAGCATACATGTCTTCAAAAAGTTTAGACAAAATCTAATTGTTACATAAGGAATTCTTGAAACGAACCGAGGATGTATGTCAAGATTTCCCAAGGTTTAAAAAAGAAGAAAGAGTTAGTCTCAGTGCGCAAAGCAAAACTCACCAAAGGGCTGGAACATGCAGGAGCGTCAAAGTGTAGTCTTCTGGTTCAAAATCTTGGCGCCAAACGTACAATATATATCGGTATCTTAATAGAATAATTGAACCAATTACTAACAATTTAGAGTGGTAATTGCTAAGTGAGGAACGAGAAAAAGCGCCGCCATCTTGGAACAGGAAGGATATACTGAAACCTTACCTTTTAACATCGGACCACATAGTCACCGAGAAAGCATAATTCTAACAAGTCTTCGAATGTAAAGGTAAAGTTTTATCCTCTATCCAAAAATAATTCTTGTAATGCATTAGTAAATTAAACCAAAGAAAATCAAAGGAAGACAGACGACCCGATCTCGATCTCCCGATTGCGTCACGAAGTAAGCAAACAGCGGCCGCCATTTTAGAATGGTCAACCCCACTATCGCCAGCTCCAGGACTGCGTAGAAGAGATTAATTGACAAGTTTCACAATATATCTAAAGAGAATTACATTATTAACATGATAAAAACGCTCCTCATATTGTAATTGTAAATATGGTATAAGCATATGTTAATTTAAAAAAATTCAAACAAGTGTAAAGAGCACAGTTTGAACAAAAATATCCATAGTGATGTCGTCAAAAGGGTAATTAACATCAAAATACATTTAAAGAAAAATAGCAAGACTTAAGGTCAAAATTTATCCCTGCATATCACGCAATATGTAAAACGGCCGGCGCCATCTTAGAATGGTCTTAGTTTGCCGAATAGAGCAACGTGCAGGGATACAAATAAATGCATCTCATGCATGTAGTAAATTCAAATACATGTTTCTTCCGGCCATAGACATATCATTATGGCACAGTATTTTGATAAGAGGTACTACACTAACTAATATACTTTGAATCACTGAAGAAATATAATTTGAGATTCACCAAAGAATGAACAATGATAAAGAACATGACAAAATCATTACCAGTTCAGTATGTTTTTTTGTTTTTTGGAGACGATAAGTTGGTGCCCTAATGAAGTTGCTGAACAGATGAAAAAAAGTGATCAGATGACAGATGTTTGGGAAAGTCAAAAAGCACATATATAAAATCAATTTTACAAAATGAAAAACAAGATTTTTTTCTTTTTTTCTTTTTTTTTTTGGGGCATATCAGAAAACAGATACATAAAATCAATTTTACAAATGAAAAACAATGCACACAAACTTAACAGAGATTACTTTTTTACATGGAGAAAAAATGGAGGAACAGGGATGGTAGTACTTAGACTAATTTCTATAGAGCCCTATAGGAAAAAGTGAAACTCATTATTGGTGTTCATTCCCTGTTGAACCGCTCTCAGTCTACAAATCCAGCGCGATTCACATTGTCTTAACAATAAATCTCTATCGCCGCCCCTGTCGTTACTGGGCACATGATCAATGGCATGAAAGGAAATGGCGTCATGATCAGAATGACATTCAGAGATATGTTGTACCACAGGGCTGCGTATATCCTGATTTTTTATATCGCGAACATGTTCCTGAATTTGCTTCTTAAGATTTCTAGTGGTACTACTGTGAGAAGTTGGCCTGATGTGCAGTGCTCACTATTCTAGTGATCACTATATATCAGTCCAAACAACCCTTATTGATGATTGGTTGTAAGTCAACCTTATAGACCAGCTATCCTAGTAGCATGGATACGAGCAGTCTAAGGCTAAGACTCTAGAGGGCGTGTTAAGCCAGCTGTTTTACCATCACATTACCCCTTGAATACCCAGTGAAAGGACACCACACAAGTTGTTATGAAAATAAACAGTGTATTTATTTATAACAAGACTACCCTGGCTCTTTATGAGACAGGGAGCTAAGCACACAACAAAACTCTTATAAAAATACTTCAAGTCGCACAATTTACACAAATGCCCGAGGGGCACGAAAAACCATATACTCTAAAAGTGGAATGCGAATTACTAGCAGGTAAGTAACGATTCTCAGAGGCTTTAGAAACGCTAGGCCTACAATACTGAACACTCAGGTTAGGAGCAGGAGGCCTAGGGACACCACGTGCAGAGTGGGAACTCTCACGCGTAAGGCGGGAAAAAGCCTATGGAAGCTAGTGTTCACAAAGTTAGTGTTCTCGGGCGAACCCGACTAGGTAGGTCAAAAACGAAAGTGGATCTGGACCCTTGGATAGTGAGGCTATGCTGGGGCACCAAAATGCCGAAGTTACCTAGCCCAGGGGCTGCAGCTGCATAGGTCTGAAAAGACGTTGGGATTCTTCGTTGACGAACCAGGAGCCTGAAGGAAAGGAGTTGCTGGCAGGCGACCAGTGAAGATTGTTCGAGTGATCCAAGCCTGGATCGAAGATGGATGACACCTGAAAGCAGAGGGGACCAAGTTCGTGATTACTAGCCAGTAGTCAGGGGGCACCAGGAGGGCACCGGATGGTAGTCACCTCGACTAGGTGAGTGGGCGACGCTGTGCTCTGCAGTCTCACGGACCAGGAGGCGTTGTCGGCGACCAGGATGGAGGTACGAGCTGTCCCACGATGGATGATGCTGTCGACGTCGCTGGACCCAGGATTGGGGCAACAAGTCTTGGCAAATTCAAGCCCACGCGGTGGACCTAAAATGGCGTCTGGAGTGGACCAGGAGGGTCCGGGGTGCTCCTCTTCTGGAAGGGAGCAAGAGCCAGTCTGGAGCAACCAGACCAGCAGCAGTGATGTCGTCGGGCGTCGTTCAGAAGGCCACAAGCCAGCGGGCTAGTAGCCAAACAACGCGGTGAGCAGCAAAAAAGCAGAAGGGCCCCACGCAGATCGTGGAGATGCTGGGAGGCTGAACTTCGGTGCTGGAGCTGCTCAGGGTCGGGGCTTCTCGGACCCCAAAGCACTCACCAGAGGATACCTCGGCGGTCGTGCTGGAAAGAAGTCGTGCAGTCTTGAAGATGGCCGGTCCCTCGAGGTCTCGTCGCACCCACGGTTCTCAGCTTGTCTGTAGAGGTGGGTAGAGGTCAGAGGTGCCAGGGAAGCCGGTTCTCGTCGAGCTGGGCAGTCGGATTCCGGAGGAAGGACTTGCAGCAGACCGCAGTGTTCTTAAGATGGTGCCTGCGGATGCAGGGTGACTACTCCTTAGTCACAAGGGAGAATCTTGAAGAAGAAATCTTGATGTCCTTTCGTAGAAAGTCGTGTCTTGATTCCAAAGATGATCTAATTTGGAAGGGGGCCTGCTCCTACCTTTATCTGGGAAAAGGGGGCTGGCATGCGACTAAGTCCTGCCCTATGGGTGGGACCAGGAGGGGGGTGGTTACGCCCCTCTCCTTTGGCGGGCTTTCCCCAGGCCAGGGGCTGGAGTGCCCCTGGAACTGGTTTCAGCCGGCCTATGCACAGTGAGCACCGGGGTGCCACTTGCAGTCACCTTCCTCTGAAGCCCTGCCTACCTAGGATACACAAAATCCTGTCTGGGACGGTGCTGGCACCGCCCCTGGCAGGAAACCCTTTGTCCTTGCCTCCTGCTCTGGGAGGACTCCCAGCAGCAGGAGGGCAGACTTGTGTCTCGGTGGCAGCATCCATTTTGTGGAGCTAAGGCTCTGTTGGACTTTAACCGGGGTTACAGGTTACACACATGTCGTGTCCCTCTAGAAGGGTGGAATGCTAACCCCGTCGCCAGAATTGGCGAGGGGTTAGTATTCCAATTCGTATGACACCTTACTCGACATGTTTTGATAAAGCGATACCAAGAGTTGGCATATAACCGCGAGGATTATAATGCACTTAAGAGTATATGGTATGCGATATCATGGAAACGGCTAAGGGATAGATCCCGAAAGCCGCAGACAGGCTCAGCTCATGCCAGAGCACCATCTCACACGATTCCAAGCACTCTGCCTTCAGAATTGTTAAGGCCTGCCATAGGAGTGACTGATAGGAGATCTGTGTGTCCATTTTAGGGTTAGATATGGGTATACTATATCTAAAGCAAAGGGTGAGTACACCACCTTGCCCCAGCTGTCGTGCAGCCAGTTGTGTCAGATTTGGATGGCCAGCCAGGGGTGGCATAATACATGCTGCAGCCCCTGGTAGGCCCTGGGTACACCTATGCCCTGGGTACCTAAGGTACACTGTACAGGGACTGATAAGGTGACTCAGTATCCAATTGGATATGTACCTAGGGTACATGGAATCCATTTTACAGAGAGAGCAGTAGGCCTGGGGTCCTGAATAGCAGGGCCCCAGGTCAACTAAGTCAGAAAACCAGCAAAACACCAGGCAAAAAGTTGGGGGCAACCATAGTCAGGGATCTACCTTCCTACAACTACCCACATATATCATTTTGCAGTGACAGATGAGGGCATATACCACATGTGTGGTATTACAGTTGATCAATCCCCTTATTGTGTATTCCTTAGGTCCAATGTATCTAAAGGTTTTGGTTTTGTTAAGACCGTATTCGCAAACAGAACAAGTACCACATGTGTGAAAACCATCCGTCTTCACAGGCAACCATGTGCTGGTAGTCGTCTTAACTGGTTTAATATAGCTAGGACAAATCATGTTTTTAATAGAAAGGCCCTTTTTAAAGACTACCCTCGGTTTAATAGGCACGATGTCCCTAGGGATTGATTCCGACAAGAGTAAATGCCAATGTTTCCGAAGCAGATTGTAAATATGGTTACTATATAAGCCATATTCTGTTACAAAGGTGCATTGTTGACTAAAAGCAGTATTCCTCTTGGGAGCACTGGTGGTAAGGGTCTCACTCCTATTTTTCTTTCTTATTTTATTTTCAGCTTTTTTCAGTACGTTAGGGTCATAACCTCTTCTTTTAAAGTTGTTAGTAACTTGTCGTAGCCCTTCTTCAAAGTTTTTTCCTTCACTACAATTACGCCGTACCCGTATCATCTCTCCAAACGGGATGGCATCTATGGTGTTTTTAGGGTGACAGCTGTCTGCTCGTAACACGCTATTACATGTAGTGGGTTTATTATACAAATCACTATGGATAGTCCCACTTTTCGCGTACAGTTTCAAATCCAAGAAGAAAATGTCATCCCTGGATCTGGTCATAGTCAACCTGATATTGCGTCCATTGTCATTCAGGAAAGCAAAGTACTGATCTAATTCCTCACTGCTCCCTTTCCAAATCAAGAAAACGTCGTCAATGTAACGAACATAAAAGAGAATATGTTCGATCCAGTCTTTTGCACCACGGCCCCAGGCATGCTCCATCTCAAACAAACCCATGAAAAGGTTAGCGTAGGATGGAGCAAACCTGGAGCCCATGGCCGTCCCACGCTTCTGGACATACCAGGTACCATCATGCAAGTGCTCCATTACCCTGGGCTGAGGAGCCTCTTCCTCTCTGAACTCATCCGAGTCCTCACTGCTACTGGTGGGTCTAGCAGCCATTATATTCCCAAAAAGTTAGAGCAGAAAAGAACAGGTCTTTCTGTCACAAAAGTGAAAGAAGAAGTGAAGGAAATGGTTGGGGTTTTCATTCTTTGTAAAAAAAACTGTTAACAACCAATGAAAAGAGTTGTTTTAAGGTCACATGACTTGACGCGCTTATGCTGCGTGCACCAGAGCGCTTCCGGGGGTGCTTACGCAGCACGAACGTAGGCGCTTCCGTGGGCGCTTACGCGGCGCGCCTAAATGACGTTTTGCTAGCTTTACGGAAATGCAAAATCATTTTCATTCTGAAAATCTAAAATACTACTTTTATAAGTATGGTACTGAATGTCTTGCATTATTTAGTATTCATACATATTTTTTTTACGAATGCAGAAATGGCGCTCTCGCTTCGCTCTCGGGTGAGCTTACCGGTGCACGCAACCTGAGCGCTCCAAGACAAAATGATACGGGTAAGCTTACCGGTGCGCGCACCCTGAGCGCCCCATGAAAAAATTATTAAAAAAAAAGAAAAATACATTGAATTTTTTTTTTTTTCAATTAATAATAATTAATAGTTATAAAAACAGCTAATAACAAAAAAACACTAAAAATCGTAGGTTACAACCTCGATATACAAAGGAATTAGCTTTTAAAAAACCTTTGAAATTCACTGAAAAAAACATAGGTTTCACATTTGTTATAGTTAGGAATTAGCATTTAAAAAACCTTTGAAATTCACAGAAAAAAACATAGGTTTCACACCAGTTATAGTTAGCTGAACATTTTACTCATACAAAACCATTGAAATTCCCATGTTATAGTTAGTTGGACTCACTATAACTCGCGCGCCCGCAATCCACTGCTGATGATGTCACATATTACATCATTCATGACATGGTCAGTGACATCACTGATGACATCTCAAATGACATCACTGGGAATTTCAATGGTTTTGTATGAGTAAAATGTTCAGCTAACTATAACTGGTGTGAAACCTATGTTTTTTTCCGTGAATTTCAAAGGTTTTTTAAATGCTAATTCCTAACTATAACAAATGTGAAACCCATGGGAACCTGCTCCGCCCCCAGCTATGCAAATCTTTTCGTGGGCTGGTGGGAGGAGCAGGTGGCCTGGGACAAGGAGAACCAAAATTGGAACTGTAAAATTGTAACATGGCAAAGTTACATCGACGATCTTTTTATCATATTCGATGGTCCATTTGAACTGGCTGCATCATATGTAGAGGTACTAAATAAGAACGATGTGAACCTGAAATTCTCTGGGGCAATTAGTACCTTAACGATAGATTACCTGGATCTCAAAGTGCACATAGACAAAGGACAGATACACACTAAACTTTTTCGCAAAACCACAGCGGGGAACTCGACGCTGCATGCCACGAGCAATCACCTAGAAAAACTAATAAATTGCATCCCATATGGAGAATTGCTAAGACTAAAAAGGAATAACACAAGTGACAATGAATTTCAGGAGGCAGCTAAATCTAGCATACAACGCTTCAAAGTAAGAGGCTATAATGAGAAAGTGTTAAATAATGCCCTGACCAGAGTTCACAACATGCAGAGAAGCAAACTGTTGAAAAATAAGGAAAATCGTAACTCTGATACTGGCACGTTTAGATTAATAACCACATTTCCTGAGAATGCAGGCCAACTAAAGAGAATATTACGCAAAAATTGGAACATCTTACAGACAGACAATGTCATTAGAGAGGACTTGCCTCCCAATCCTCTAGTCCCTTTTAGGAAAGCTAGGGCACTGAAGGATCACTTAGTGCATAGTCATCCCCAAGCAAAACATGTTCAATCTTCACTAAAACCTCTAAACAGCTTCTACCCGTGTGGCCGCTGTAAAGCCTGTAAAATCAGCAAATGTACTCTGACCTACAAAGTACCGGGTCTGACATCACCCAAAAGGATAAATACATTTTTAAATTGTTCCACGCCATATGCCATCTATTGTTTGATATGCCCATGCGGACTAAGATATATTGGGAGCACGATCAACCCAGTCAAAATGCGCATATTAGAACACATGCGCGCCATAAATAACATAGATGAGGCATATCCAGTTGCCAGACACTTTAACAAGGTACATGGGCACAATAGGGATCTATTGTCATATTTTTGTTTGGACAGTGTTCCAGCGAGTCCAAGGGGTGGTGACCGCCTACAAAAATTGAGACATTTGGAATCGAGATATATTATTGATTTACAGAGCAAGAATCCTAAAGGTTTGAATAGCTGTGAAGAATTAACAGTACACTTGGGATGAATTTACTTCCAGGTATCTCGAAAAATGCATGAAGGATCTTGCTAAATTCACTGATTCAATTGAAGAAATTGTGACTCTGAGAATGTCTTCCATATTGGTATATATATTTTTTAATTGAGACTTTGTATTTCATGAATGGTAGCGTAAATTGGACATGTAGAGGGCGGCCCATCCAGGGCGTGATCGAACCAAACATATCTAAAGGCATCGCCCATTCTGGGAATGATTAACAAAAACGTGTAAATGTAATAGATGCATTATTACAGGATGAGTGGATGCAAAAGTATAAATTTGGATTACAAGTATAGAAATTAATTTGTATCTAAACGCTCGATAGATGCACGTTACAAGATGGTGGCATCTGGTAAATCATGTTGTTCGTCCTTCTTCTATGTCAATGAATTGCTAAAATTGAAATGTTTAAAAGCAATGGTGGCTGCGGCGCCTATCGTGGAGCAATTGACGAAGGCTAAGCGCCGAAACGCGTCTTGATGTGCTGAGGTTTCCAATAAAGTTGTTTGGAAGCCACCCCTGTGTGTGCTGCTTTCTTTATCAGGAGGAAATACCTGGTGGAATTTGGGAGCTGAGATATATATATATATTTATATATCTACATTTTTCACTAAAAAAGAAAGATGACAGGGACTTAAACCCCCATAATGCACAGCTTAAGACCTCATTGATGTCATCACTTATGTCATTTGAGATGTCATAAGTGATGTTACAGACCATATCATGAATGATGTATGTGAGGTCATAAGTATAACATTGCTGGGGCATAAGTCCTAGTTAGCTCAGGTAACTTTAACTGCTGAATTTCTATGGGTTTGTGCGTGTAAAATCTGACCCTATCTATAACGTCCCTGTAAACTTAGTTTTTTTTTTTTAATTGATAAGGTTTTCTATTTCTTAACTAGATTGTCCCTGTAACCTTTGTTTTCTTTGGTGAATATACTTTTTTTTAACCCCTTTACGGCGGCCGTTATTTCGGTGCAGTGTGGGTGTTCTAAGGAGTGGGCGGGGCCGCATCGGCCGTTGGCCGTTCGCAGCACCAGCCAGGTAGTGCTCGCGACGGCCAACGGCCGATGGGAGCACGGAAGGAGTTAAATATAAATTCTACTACAATGTCACCTATACATTCAATTTAATAATATACATTTTTACAAGTTTATGAGTGCATTTTATTGACACATTTATTCTTGTCATATATTTTAAAAGTAACTGTTAACAAACCAATAAAAGGCAACTTATGTAAACTTTCTGTAAATGCAATACAGCAAGTCTCTCTCTTTTTTGTATTAATTTTATGGATCCACGCATCTGTCACGATGTCACCACCAACCAGAGACACTTCCAGTAACACATCCAAACCTCAACTTCTCATTGGATACACTTAGAGCCTGATTACGGCTTTGGCGATGTGGTGCTGAGACTGCCCCACTGTCGCACAGCCAAAGCCCCGGTCAGGCTGTAGAAAATGGACACTGCAATGGGAACACCAAAATAGTTTCTGCACGGTTAGGACTGAAACGTCCATGCCGTGCAGGAAAATCAATATTTTATTACCATACGTAAAGCTAACCCCATCACACATTGACTTTTTTAACGTAACGTGAATTTGTATTACTATACGTAAAGCTGACCTGCTGCTGCGCACTGCCTCCAGCTTTGCCCAGAGGCAGGGTTGCACACAGGGCTTGGCCTACGCCTTGGCCCTGAAGCCAACCCACCCAAAGACAGGCAACCATACACTGTGCCGGGCCTCCAATCTATTTCCTGTATATATTAAGGAAAGGGGGCATGCTGGTCCCTCCCTAAACCTTAATAGGCCAGCTGACCACATCCCCCTGGGCAAAGTTAAGCAAAAAATTCAGGGAGGACCCTTATCAGGCACTGGGAACCCAATCCCAGTAACCAAAGCCAATTAAATAGAGTATAGTGAAGTGCATAGATTGGACTAGGGTAGCCCCCTCTCTGGAGATAACAGCAGTGTTGTGTGGTATGAGGATCCCAAACCACTGCTTGGATCAGGCCCGAGGTACAGGGTCCTCGTGGCACTACTAGTCCCAGCAATGGGGCCCATTTCCGATCCCCCTCCCTGAGCCTTATTAGGATCTGGAACTCCATCCCCCAGGGCTGTACTTTTTTTAAAAGGGGAGGGGGAACGCACAGCCCTCACTTTACTGGCCCCATTCCCTCGAGGGGTAATGAGACAGAATATCGAGGTCAAAAAATTCAAACTACATAAATATTGATATTCCACATAAGCAAATGCAGCAGGGTTAGAGGCAAATGCAAAACTGAGGCTAGTCACAAATATTATTCCACCCTAGTATTGTCCACCGCAAATGGCCAGCTGCCACATGACCACAGATAATTACAAGAGAACAACAAAGCTGATGAGAGGCAACACAGAAGAACAGCAATGGGTGTTATCCCCATAGCTGATCTGATTGCACTCAGCCCACTCAAGTACTGGCGACGGCTCTGGAGCACGCCAGAACTGGAAAACTTTAAAGAGGAGTTAAAATCAGTCATGTTAATTAGGGGGGCAGGGAAGATCCCTTAGCTGATTTTCATCCGGGATTTGCTTCGTAACATAGGGAGATTTATGGACGGATCCCGAACAGGCCTGTTTAGCCACCTCCAAACAATCCCTAACTCTGGCCTGGTCCGGATATAGAATGGAGCATCTAATCCAGTCTATAGACTCCTCCTGTTTAATCGCTAGATTTCTGGTTGTTAAACAGTGCTACAGCTTGGAGCCCATCCTTGACATCATTCAGCCCTTAGCAGCTAAGAAACTGTTCCTCCAATTCTGGCATGGGATGCTTCCGCTCCCTGTTTTTACGAATAGGTGGGCGGAGGAAAAAAGCTGCTATGCCCCGGTTGCAAAACTGTAGGAGAAACCGAGATCCATGTCATCTTTTTTTGTCCTGTTTATAATATGGCCAGGGCTAAATGGATCCTCCAACTTTGTGGGAATCTGGGCATAAGAAGCCACAATGTGGCCTATAGGATATTTAAATATGACACCTGCCAAGTTTTTGTTGTTGCGATCGCCAAGTTCCTATTTGCAATGTGGTGTAAACGCAGGTGTCATGTGTTAGGCTGAATGAAGAACTTTGCCGCCCCTTAACTACGACAAGATAATTTATACGGATTTACAATGCCCTTCGCATCCCTCGATCCTTTCTAGATTTTTTAGTGTAATCTATTTATTTTTTTAATAGGCTATTTGAGATGAATCTGATAATTAAATTGCTGCTAATGAAGCCCAAAAGCGTAATACTAATGCATGAACAAAGGCTCTATGCTCTATTTTCACCCGGGTGTTAGTTGCTGCTCCATCGTTTTGGAGCAGGGATAGTACTCGATAATCGACATTTTAATTTTCCCTAGCGTTCTTACTATTTGTTTTAATTTCTCTAACTTTGTAATTCCTTAATTGTTATTTTTATGATGAAGTTGTTGTAATAATATTATATTGTATCATGTACTTTTATGGCTGTAATCTGCCGAAATAAAGTGGTACTGACTGACTGACTGACTGGCAATGGGTTAAGACACACAAAAAAAAAGTTATTTTGCAGGTGTTGTTGTTTTCCGATGCAAGTCCTTTATTAGAAACAGTACTTTAAATACTTTAGGATACAGCCAAAGCTTTTCACCCTTCAAGAGGGCTTCTTTAGGGCAAAATGATCAAGATTTGTATGCCGATGCCAGCGTAAAACTTCAGAAAGGAGCACCAAAGGTGACCGCCGTGTGAGGGCGTCATTAGTGATGAACGATATCTCCAAAGTTCCCAGGCCTTTTGTGACAATGATATATCATAAGGCCTCAGTGTGCTACCAATGTCCAGCGTCTCCAGAGGCATTGGTAAATATACTGAAAGAGTCATCAAGTAGTTCATCAAATCGTTCCATTGTACAGTTTCCAGACGGCCTACTGGAAACCATGCACATTAATATCGTTAGCAAAAATGTAGTTGTTTGAAATTTTTATTTTTTACATTAGTGTTATCTATTTTAGAATATATTTTAAATGCATGTGATGTATTTTTGTATAAGAATTATTAATTTCTTTTTAATCTGTGTGTTACATTTTTAGTAGTAATCAATTTTATTTTAATTACATTTTGTAATTTTTAGTTCTGTAGCGGGTTGTGGATTTATATTGGAATAGAGTTGGGAAGTAATTTAATTATAATAAATGCATGATTATTTTTATGTATTAATATTTATTTAATTGAGATTGTACAGTGTCAATTGTGGGATGTAATATATCATTAATTAATTATTGATTGGTTGCTAATTAATAATAAATAATTAATTGGTAATTGTTAGAACTGGGGTCTCTAGTTGGCAGAGGTTGGTGCCACTGTCCAAATAGGGACCCTTGCTTCTTAGTCAGGGTAAGGAGGCAACACTCTTAGATAACCTCTGCTCATCCCTTGGGTAGCTTGGCATGAGCAGTCAAGGCTAATCGAAGGCAATGTGTAAAGTATGTGTACCAACACTCACAGTAACACAGTGAAAACACCAAAAACTGACTCCACAACAGTTTAGAAAAATAAAGGGATTTTAATCTAAACTACACAAGACCAAAACGATAAAAAACCAACATACACAGTTCAAGAATATGGTTGCAAAAGAGTTCTTAAAGTTGCGATAAAATGATCCACAGTTGTGGTAAAAGTTCACAGTTGTGTCACGTTTAGCCAACAGTACCTTTAAATGCGACAAAGTTCCAAAACAGAAGCTGGTGCGGTGGAAAACAAGCGATGCGTCACTCCTGAGACCTTGGGGAGGCGATGAGACAGCCCCAGCTGGATGTAGCGGGCGTGATGCGGTGACTCCGGACTGTGTGGGGAGGAGTGCGACCTTGTATCGATTCCGGTTATGTTGGTTCCGTAGTGAAAGAAGCTTGCAAAGGCACGACGTGGTGATCTTTGGAGTTGCGACGATCTCTGGGGCGACGATGCGCGGACCAGCGGTGATCTTCATCTCGCAGCTCCTCGATGCGATGGCTCTGTGACGACTCTCGCATGCACGTGATGAGGTCCGCAAGCAAGTGGTGCGACGATCTCACCCAGCGACGACAGGCTCTGCGACGACACTCGCAGCGATGGTGATCTTCCTGCACTGGTCTGGTGTGTCCCGCAAAAGGAGGATGTGACGACTCTGGCAGCGGCAACAGGCGATGTGACGATCTCGGCCTTCGGGACTTCGTAGCGGCGGTAATTTCTTTGCACTGATGGGAATGCGCTCCGCAAGCGAGCGATGCGACAAAACTTGCAGAAAGTCTTTAAAAGGTTGGTTTCCAGCTTCCCAACACAGGTACAACTTCCAGAGGCACCACAACTGGCCCAAGCACTCTAAGAAGGACATAACTCTCTCAGCAGAGTTCAGGGACGCTGGGGGTGAAGTCCTTTTGTTCCTTGGACTTCTTAACAGGGAGCCAGCTCTTCTCAGGTCCTTGGAGATTCCTTCAAGCAAGGGGACAAAGCACTAAAAGCAAAATTCCACCCCTCTCCTTGGCAGCAAAGCAACAGCAGGTCAGTCCAGCCAAGCAACAGCAAGACAGTCTTCCTTCTTCAGTATCAGATTTCTCCTTGGCAGAGGTTCCTTCTTGATTCCAGGATGATCTAATTTTCTGTAGGCAGGGGTCCTGTACTTATACCCCTAAAAGCCTTTGATCTCTTTGTACAGGAGGGCTCTGAGCGCGGTCTGAACCAGTTCTGGGTGTTCCTTGTGCACTTTGTTTTCCTGGCCTCTCATCTCCTTTCAGAGAGAGGGGCAGGGTCGTCAGCCGCCCAGCAGGAGGTGGAACCAGCATTGTGGTAGGCAGGCACAGCCCAATTCAGGCCCAGGTGCTACCCCCTCCCACTACTCTAGATGCAAATGGAACTATTCAGTCCAGGGATGGCCCACTCAGACTCTGGGAGCCACCCAGCCCCTGTCACTCACAAACCAGACAGTCAATTCACAAACAGGCCAAGGCACACAGAAAGGTCAGAAAAGAGAACAGCAACGTTCTAAAAGTGCTGTTCTCAAACACAGGATTTAAAAACAACCTTTCCTAAAAGATGTGTTATTAAATTCTGAGTTCAGGGATACCAGACTTTTATGTCCTATCTTGCTCCTATGGGAAGATATGCTGGTAGCCACTGTGGGGCAAGATAGCCTTGCAATAGTGAAATACGAAAATGGCAGTAATTCACTACCAGAGCATTTCACCTGCACAAGTACATGCTCTACCTTTCACATAAACTGCACCCTGCCCAAGGGGGTACCTTGGGCCTTCCATAGGGGTGACCAATGTGTACAGAAAGGGAAGGGTTAGGCCCGGCCAGTGGGAACACTGACCAGGAGGACATGGCAGTTCACAGACTGCACACAGGCACTGCGGAGGCAGGCCTGAGACACCATTTTAGGGCTACTCATGTGGGTGGCATAATCAGTGCTGCAGGCCCACTAGTAGCATTTGTTATCACCAGCCCTAGCACACTCAGTGCACTTTACTAGGGACTTCTTGGTGACAAAAATATGCCAATCATGGATAACCAATCATAATACCAATTTACACAGGGAGCACTTGCACTTTGACACTGAACAGCAGCGGCAAAGTGCCCAAAGAATCTAAACCAGCAAAAAGGAAATCCAGCACAGCATCAAAAATAACGAAGGTAGAGGCAAAAAGATTGAGGGAAACCACGCCAAAGATTCCAGGTCTAACAGTAATTAATGATGGTAATTGTGTCATTTTTTTGGGTGCTGGTAGTGGGGTTAATAGGTGTAAAGGGTGGGAAGCAATTTCTTTTTAATTAATTAATAATAGGTTGTGAATTTTTATCAATCAATTCATTGAGAATTAAATATGGAAATTGTGCGAATAATTTTGAATATGGGTTGTAGGGTTTATTGGGTAAAGGGTGGGCAGTCATTTTTTGGGGATTAATTATTAATAATTTGTTGATAATTAAATATGGGGATCGTGTAATTAATTTTAGGTGCGGGTTGTGGGGTTTTAGGGGTCAAGGGTGGGCATTAATTTAAGTTTAATTAATTAATAACTCATTGTCAATTAATATTAATTAATTAATAGAATATTAAATATGGAAATTGTGTAATTCATTTTAGATGTGTGTTGTGGGGTTATAGGGGTAAATAGTGGGAAGTAGTTTATGTTTAATTAATTAACAATTAATTGATCACTAATATTAATTAATTAATTGATATTTAAATAGGACAATTGTTTGGTTTTGTGTGTGTGGGTTTTACTTTTATAGGAGTAAAGATTGGGCAGTAAATTAACTTTACTTACTTGATAAATAGTTGTTAAATACTATTAGTTTTTTAATTGAAAATAAGTTTTAATTGTGTAATTAATATTTTTAAAGATCAATTTTAGCCTTGGGATGTGGGGATTATAGGAGTTAAGTTTAGGTAGTTAATTGAGTTTTAATTTGTTTTTTAATTATTTGTTTGAAAATTATTTTTTAGCTTATTTCATATAATATTTGTAGGTATTTGTCCGATGTATTCAACATTTTATTATGTGTTTATTTATTTAATTTTTAGTATTAAATATATTTGTATTATAATTTGTAACATATTTATAAATGTTTTTTAATTTTGTTTTTTCAATTTTTTTGTTAATATTTTGTTTATTTTTAATTTTGAAATGACTGGAGTGGGAATATTGAATTTTATCTCGGCCCTATCCAACGCTTTCCCTACTGTTGCACTCACTGGAGTGGAAATAGAAATGTTTACCCCTCCGCTACCCAACACTTTCCCTACTGTTGCAATGACTTGAGTGAGAATAGTAATTTTTACCTCCCCGCTATCCAACACTTTCCCTACTGTTGCAGCGACTGGAGTAGGAAAAGTAAATGCTATCCCTCCACTATGCAACACTTTCTCTACTGTTGCACTCACTGAATTGGGAATAGTAATTTTCCCTCCTCCGCTGTCTAACACTTTCCCTACTGTTGCACTCATTTGAGTGGGAACGGTAATTTTTACCTCTTCTATGTAACACATTTTACCTACTGTTACACTCACTGGAGTGGGAAAAGTAAATGTTATCTCGGCACTATTCAACACTTCCCTACTGTTGCATTCACTGGAGTGGAAATAGAAATGTTTACCCCTGTGCTACCCAACACTTTCCGTACTGTTGCACTGACTGGCGTGGGGATAGTAATTTTTACCTCTCCGCTATCCAACCCTTTTCCTACTGTTGCACTGACTGGAGTGGGAAATGTAAATTGTATCCCGCCACTATCCAACAATTTCCCTACTGTTGCCCTCACTGAAGTGGGAAAATTATTCGTTACTCCTCCGCTATCCAACACTTTACCTAATGTTGCACCCATTGGAGTGGGAGTGGTAATTTTATCCCTCTGCTATCCAACACATTTTACCTACTGTTACAATCATTGGAGAGGGAAAAGTAAATGTTATCTCTCCACGTTCCAACACTTTCCCTACTGTTACACTGACTGGAGTGGAAATAGTAATTTTCACTGCTCCGCTATCCAACACTAGCCCTACTGTTGCACTCATTGGAGTCGGAATAGTAATTTTACTCCACCGCTATCCAACACTTTCCCTACTGTTACACTCAGTTTAGTGAGAATAGCACTTTTTACCCCTCCGCTATCCAACCCTTTCCCTACTGTTGCACTCATTGGAGTGGAAAAAGGTTTTTCTACCCCTCTGCTATCCAACACTTTCCTTACTTTTGCACTCACTGGAATGGGAATAGTAATGTTTACCCCTCCACTATCCAACACTTTTCCTATTGTTGGTCTGACTGGAGTTTGAATAGTAATTTTTACCCCTCCACTATCCAACACTTTCCCTAATGTTGCACTCATTGGATTGGGAATAGTAATTTTCACCGCTCCGTTATCCAACACTTTCCCTACTGTTGCACTCATTGGATTGGGAATAGTAATTTTCTCCGCACCGCTATCCAACACTTCCCCCTCTGTTACACTCACTGGAGTGGGAATAGTAATTTTAACCCCTCTTCTATTCAACACTTTCCCTACTGTTGGACTCATTGGAGGGGGAATAGTAATTTTTACCCCTCCACTATCCAGCAATTTCAATACTTTTGCACTGACTGGAGGGGGAAAAGTAAATTTTATCCCTCCACTTTCCAACACTATCCCTACTGTTGCACTCTCGGGAGTGTGAATAGTAATTTCACCCCCGCTACACAACACTTTTCCTACTGTTGCAACTCATTGGAGTGAGAATGGTAATTTTTACCCTTCCGCTATCCAACACTTTCCCTACAGTTGCGCTCATTGGAGTGGGAATCGTTATTTTTACCCTGCCGCTATCCAACACTTTCCCTCATGTTTCACTCATTGGATTGGGAATAGTAATTTCACCTCTCCGCTATCGAACACATTCACTACTGTTGCACTCATTGGAGTGTGAATACTAATATTTACCCCTCCCCAATCCAACACATTCCTTACTGTTACACTCACTGGAGTGGGAATAGTAAATGTTACCCCTCTGCTATCCAACACTTTCCCTACAGTAGCACTAATTGGATTGGGAATAGTAATTTTCCCTGCTCCACTATCCAACACTCTCCCTACTGTTGCACTCACAGGAGTGTGAATAGTAATTTTTACCCCTCCACTATCCAACACTTTCCCAACTGTTGCACTCACTGGAATGGGAATAGTAATTTTTACCCCTCTGCTACCTAACACTTTCCCTACTGTCGCACTGACTGGAGAGGAAATAGTAATGTTAACCCCTGCTATCCAACACTTTCCCTACTGTTGCACAGACTGGAGTGGGAAAAGTTAATGTTATCCCTCCACTTTTCAACACTTTCCCTACTGTTGCACTGACTGGAGTTGGAATAGTAATTTTCACCCCTCTGCTATCCAACACTTTCCCTATTGTAGCACTCATTGAAGTGGAAATAATACTTTTTACCCCTCCGCTATTCAAAACTTTCCCTACTGTTACACTCATTGAGGTGGGAATAGTAATTTTAAACCCTTCCCTATCCAACAGTTTCCCTACTGTCGCACTCATTGGAGTGGGAATAGCAATGTTTACCCTTCAGCTATCCAACACTTTCCTTACTGTTGCACAGACTGGAGTGAGAATAGTAAATGTCATCCCTCCCCTATCCAACCCTTTCCCTGCTGTTGAACTTACTGGAGTGGGAATAGTAAATCTTACCCCTCCACTATCCAACACTTTACCTACTGTTGCACTCACCTGAGTGGGAATAGTAATTTTCACCACTCTGCACTTTCCCTACTGTTGCACTCATTGGATTGGCAATAGTAATTTTCACCACTCTGCACTTTCCCTACTGTTGCACTCATTGGATTGGGAATAGTAATTTTCACCTCTGCTATTCAACACTTTCCTTATTGTTCACAAAGAGCAAATAGCAGCAGCGGGTCTTCAGATGCCGTACCTTAGTCCCAGTTCAACAAGAGTTAAAGAATTTTGTGCAAACAACCCCTGCGTCAGCTGCTGGGTGACGCAACAGAGCTCCAGATCACTGAGATGTTTGAAAGTTTGGTTGGGGGTGCACGTAATAAGAAGGAGTCCAAAGAGAATAATGTTTGTATGCAAAAAATATCTTATTTATTCAAATTTTTTCTTTTCAAAAAGTTCCACATTTGCCAACAAACATCAGCCAACGCGTTTCTCTCCCTCAAGGGGAGCTTCCTCAGGGCTGAAATTTAAACATATGAGAATACATAAATAACAATTCTTTGTAAAAAAACATCACAAAACATGTGCATTTTACATATTTCCAACAGTCTTTGTACAAACAAGAGACGGCGCAGAAAAAAATTGTCAAAAACCATTATTTGAAACACCAAAATAAGGGTCCACATACCAAAATAGAAAAAAAGGGAAAGTATCGAAGAAAAAAACATAGAGAAAAGGTGTGAAATCAAAAAGGAAAGAGAGAATGAGAGAAAAGGGAAGAGAAGGTAAGAACAAGGGAGGGGGGTGCAAAGAGTGAATGAGCACATAATTAAGGAAAAAAGTGTTTGGAAGGAATGTAATGTGCAGTCCAAGAAGGGCTCAACCATTAAGTGTTGGTTTCCTAGGTTTTTTAAAAAGGACAATTTATTTAAAGCTAGGACGTATTGGGCGAGTGTGAAAATGAATAGCAATTAGATATTTCTGATATCTTATAGAAAAAAATATATATATATTTTTGTACTCCTCAATATCTATACATTCACTAATTACAGTGATATACCTCTCTTCTAGTGGCACCAGTTAATATAATCAACAAACCCATGAGGGTTTATATTTTGGGTGGTGGGTCCCATCAAGTGGTCTTTAGGTTTGGAAAAGGATTCTAAATGAAAAAGGACTATATATATGTCCTGATATAATACCAAAAGACTTACCAATTAAATTTATAACGTTCCTTCAAAATTGAGAATGCTTGGAGTATATTAGGAGTGTGACCAGATAATTTGTCCTGTGCCCGGGATGACTTGCTGTCAGCCAGCCGCAATCTTGGCTACAATGTTTAAAAACAACATACAGAGATTTTTTTTAGGGATGGAACCCAGTTGATAAGTCACAGATAGAGACATGATCCAATATTTGTGGACGACGACATAAGTGATGTATATTTTTCGGGTTTTGTTATCCTATATAGTATCAATAAAAAAAAACATGAATATATAATAATTTCATTAATAAAAATCATTATAAATTTCGCCTAATAAGTTGAGAATAAAAGGGGTAAGAAATGATATATCAGAGTCATGTGTTGAACAACAGTCGCTCGCTCTGAATAATAGTGACTCTAAAGTTTCCCCGCTAACATTTGGCTGCTCGTTCCGATCACCTCTCGACTAAATGGTCCCACATTCAGAAAGTGGAGACGGTATAGCTGCATAATTTGGGATACAAGATTCCACCCTAACGTTTTTCTAATGTTTGGATAGATTAAATGCATCTCGAGATTGTACGTTCTCAAGAGTGAGTCCACACACCTTAGTAATTTAATTAGGCATCAGGCCGTGCAGAGATGTATATTCGATCTCAGGCAGCGGTTTATGGATTTCTTTAATTAAGGGTCACTCTTCTGTAGATTACTAGCAGCATAGAGGATTTCAGAAAGGTCAGTCCCTTAAATAAACACAAAAAGAACCTCAAAATAACATCTACATCGAATTTTGACATTTCAGTACTGATAATGTCCACTGCAAGGTATTTTCAAAGCAGTAGTTCACAAGAATAACTCACTTGGTTTCAAAGGATCCAACAAAATGCCGCCTCGTAATTCTTCCTTAGTATACGTGTGTTGTCTTGGCCCGGTCCCGTATATACGAACCTAATAAAGTTTAAAAGAGTCATTTTTATAGAGTTAAAATGTATATCAGGTTATGGGATCCGAGGGTATTTTTTAAAAATAAGTGAAGAAATTGCCGTCAAATCGGGAGAATGTGGATTGGCATATTCACCATTATATGGAGAGAAGAAGTAAGAAGACGCAATACGTTAACAGGATGCATCACATCCCATTTTGAGAGTTAGTCCCATTCCATATATAATTATATATTATGGAACTGGCGAGTAGTCGTAGTCTGTGGTTTCCAAAAACCTATTATTTTGCCTTGTAAACTCATTTTCTATACATATAGACTTCAGGTCCCATAGTACACCTCACAAATAATAAAGTCGTTTTTATCGCTAGCGGGGTTTAGAGAGTATAACATGTTCAAAATGTTCTTAGTACAGACTCACTAAAGAAGTTTGTATTTCAAATAGAGGAATCTATTTACAATGCGGATAAATCCCCTCATTCTTTAGTATACGAGATTGGGGGCCAGCATGGAAGTCAAGAGTATCCCCTCCCGCACTCACCGAGTTTCCAAATCACAAGTCTTCTGAGCGGCGAACAACGTGTAGTAGCGTATGGCTCCCGTGTTCGAAATGTGTTGTTTACTGCCCATTTTAAATAGGCCCACCTAAGGGGCCTAATTGATTAATAGCCCTCATTAGAGGAGGTAATTAGCAAAGCAAAGAAGTGCTTCTACGTATATTAGTGCAGTTCGTATGTCAAAACGCAGCCCCATTTTAGAATGGTGATGTGAATGTACTGGGAGCGAGTGTTAGAAAAGAAGAAACGGTATTTATTGCCGTATATCAGTCCCATGACATTACGAGATGTTCTTCGTATAGTATGTCTTCCGTTGCAAAGTAATACTCAATTTAGGAACCGCACGATCCCACATAGAGAATAAAAGGTGGGAGTAGAGAAAAAAAAAAGCCCACGATGCAGCCCGGGTTGTTCTAATAGGCGCCATCTTGGAGTGGTGTAACGTGGATAGGCAGTCTCTCTGCTAACACATAGAGTTGTAATACCCTGAGTAGTCATATTGACCGCACCCCCATTAGTTGTGCCCCCGGTAGGCAATAACATGAACGTTATATGCGGGATACCAAGAAGGACTCCTCAAGATACTATATATTATTAGGGATGTCACAAACTATACGCTCCTTTCTGGAGATAGTAGTGGTGTGTCAGGACCCAATATTGACAAGAATAGGACAAAAAGTAAATTGTATAGGAAATAGAGACAAGGGGAATACGGTCTAAGAAGACAAATAGGGGAATATTCTTTGGTGTGAAAGTTGTATATGATCATCGCGAGTAGGACATATCTTGATGTAATTGATGGTAAGATGGAGATTGGTTTCCTTATTGTTACACTCACTGGAGTGGGAAATGTTAATTCTATCCCACCACTTTTCAACACTTTCCCTACTGTTGCACTAACTGGAGTGGGAATAGTAATTTTCACCCCTCTGCTATCCAACACTTTCCCTACTGTTAAACTCACTGGAGTGGGAATAGTAATTTTTACCCCTACGCTATCCAACACGTTCCCTACTGTTGCACTCATTGGAGTGGGAATAGTAATTTACACCCCTCTGTTATTCAACACTCTCTCTAATGTTACACTCACTGGAGTGGGAAAAGTAAATGTTATCCCTCCACTTTTCAACACTTTCCCTCCCACTGCACTGAATGGAGTGGGAATAGTTATTTTCACCCCTCTGCTATCCAACACTTACCCTACTGTTGAACTCACTGGAGTGGGAATAGTAATGTTTACCCCTACGTTATCCAACACGTTCCCTACTGTTGCACTCATTGGAGAGGGAATAGTACTTTTCACCCTTCTGCTATCCAACACTCACCCTATTGTTGCTCTGACTGTAGTGGAAAATGTAAGTTTAAAGATGTTTTAATAATTTAATGTTTTAATATTCAATAGATGATAGAATGTTCTTTTTATTAGATCTTATGTTATAGGTATGTATATAAATATAAATAAATATATATATATATATATATATATATATATATATATATATTGCAGTACTCTATCCACCGACAATCCAATGCCACACAACGGATCAGGATAGACACGCGGACCCAATTACTTATGTGCTTTATATTTTATTTAAAGTTATTGCCCTGCATCTAATGCCGCCATGACGCGTTTCGGTCCGACCTGGACCTTGATCACATGACGGGTTACTCATGGATAGGCGCCAAATTTAAAGTGAACAGTGCCAAAATTTACAACAGCTGTGTATAAACACGATAGAGCTGGAAAACAGACTATGGGGTACAGTTATTACATATAATAACACAGATTAACAATATGGTGGCAGCTCAAATATTTAAATCTGTAAAATCATAATGTTGATAATCCATTGTAATGTATGAACCTAGTGCATAATAATGTACATATGCTGTACTTTTCAATAACATAATGTTAATCAAAAGACGGTTCTAATAATGCTATACAAGGTTTAATTTAACCACATGAGTCTCGTACTCCATATATAGTCTGTATATTGTTGAAAAAGAATCAAGCCCAAGTGGGCAAGCACTGCAAATAGGCAACCTACATCCAAAGATTTAGTGGTCGATTGCATCAACTACATAAGTGCCAATTGCACGAGTTGTGTAATGCATAACGTAAAGAATATAATACAAATAGTGAACCCAGTGTTGGATCTGGATAGATCCAAGATCAAACTATACCAGCGGTCGCCAGTAGGTAGTTATAGTTAGGACCTAGTTTCCATAGGAAATCCGCAACATTCTATTGGGAATAACTTGGCGCCGGTGGACGAATTTTCGCGAATTTCTCAAATTAGATGGCCCGCTCCGCTCTGCTCCTTCCCTGAAAGTTTGGGGGGGATTCGTCAAGCGGGGCTCGAGATAAAAGGGGGGTCCCAAAACATGTTCTCTTCATGTTAATTTCCATAGGGCGGTTGGACTCACTTTTAGCCCGAACGGCTGAATGGATTCCCACCAAACTTGGCAAAATTGTAGGGACTGGTAGCCCGATGTGCCTTTGCTATGTCTCAAGATATGTGCTCCAGAGGATTTTGAGTAATTTAGGTTAAAAAAAATATATATATCTATAAGCGCGCCCCGGTACGCGCACCGGGGCGCGCACCAGCGCGCTACGCGAGTATGCGAGCGGAAAGCTGATTGGCTCTCGGGTGCCTGTCAACATTCCAAACAGTCCGGAGCGGCCGCCTTCTTGTGTCTCGGTAGGATTGAGACACAAGAGGTGGCAAAAACAAAGGGGGAAATGACCAAAAGGGGGCAGGGTAGACCCCCCCTGACCTCCTAGGTTTGATGTGGGGAACATAAAAGGGCCCCCTCGGGGCAAAAAAAAACCCCAAAAAACAATTTTCGTGGGGTGAGCGCCCGGTACGCGCACCGGGAGCGTACCGGGGAGCGTACCCTGGAGAAAAAAGAATGACAGAGTTTTAAAAAAATGTAGCATTTTTTTTATAAATTGGAGGTAGTTCTAAAAAGAACTGTTTTTTTATTCTTTTTGTTGTTTTATATTTTTTTATTGTTTTTTTGAACATTTTTTACTTTTTTTGGCTTTTATGAACAATTTTATATTTTTTTTGTAATTTTTATGGGGACAAACAAAAAACAGGGAATTGTAAACGGCTCAACTGGAGCAAAAAAAAAACAGGAAAAATTAAGGTTTCTTTGGGCACTTGTGGTTGTCACCAGCATGGTTGATGAGATTAATACTTTGCTCACCATAGGTAATTGTTTTTCCACAAAATATATAAACGATTTTGTATCCACCAAACTTGGTTTGGATGTTTGGGACCATCTCCCTTGTCTCTGGACACGATGGAGTGGGTTGTTTACTTTGGGAGGTGCTGGGAGTAGATTGGGAAAGGTTTCTGGTCAGTTCTCTGACCTCTGCCGCAGCATAGTTGTTTGGATGCCGGCGTTCCATGTGGCGAATCATGGTGTTGATGCCAAAAGAGTATTTTTTGGCAGGGTTCCCCCTGGAAAGTACAGTACCACAGATCAGACAAGTAACCTTTGGCGCATTAACTTTCTTTTGGTCCTTTGGGATTTAAAAAAACTCCCAGACAATGTGCTCCTTTGGCTTATAGGGGGTAGTATGTTCAGGCAGGAACTGCTGCCTCTCCTCCTCCTCCTCCTCCTCCTCTTCTTCATCTCCACCACTGTGGTGTTGTGGTGGTCCTTGTAGTGGTGGTGGTGGTGGTGGTGCAGATGCTCCTGCTGCTGCTGCTACTGTAGCCATTTTCAGTACAAATAGGTACAAATAGATCTGTAAACAGGTCTTCCTCAATCAAAGTACAAAGTGAGAATGAGGAAAAAAGGTGGGGGCTTTCATCATTTGGAAAACAAAACTGTCCTGAACCAATGAAAAGTGTTATTTTCAGGTCACATGACTCGGGCTTTCATCATTTGGAAACCAAAATTGTTCTGAACCAATGAAAAGTGTTATTTTCAGGTCACATGACCTGACGCGCTTACGCTACGCGCCCCGGGGCGTGCCCGGCTGCGCGCCCGGCTTTGCGCCCGGGTGCACGCCCGGGGACGCTTACGTAGCGCGCTCGTATGCGCTCGGGCGCTTCCGGATGCGCTTACGCCGTGCGTCATAAGACTCATCACGCGGCTACGCGATACGTCACGATGATGTTTTCGTTCGCGGCATTAGCGCTAACGGGACGCTCACCGGTACGCGCACCGGGGCGCGCCGCAAGACTGCGCTTACCGGTTTCGCTCACCGGTACGCGCACCGGGAACGCTCCAGGGCAAAAAAAAAATAGTATTACATAAATATACAATATAGGATTCATTAGAAAATAGAAATTAGCTATTAAAAAACCTATGAAATTCACTGAAAAAAACCATAGGTTTCACACCAGTTATAGTTAGGAATTAGCATTTAAAAAACCTATTAAATTCACTGAAAAAACCATAGGTTTCACACCAGTTATAGTTAGCTGGAAATTTTACTCGCATAAAACCATTGAAATTCCCACCTTATAGTTAGTTGGACTCACTATAACTTGCGCGTGCAATGCAATGCTGATGACGTCACATATTACATCACTCATGACATGGTCAGTGACATTACTCATGACATCACTGATGACACCATCCTTGTGACAGAGTGACAGACCTCCTTTCACTGTAATGTGACCTTTGAAACACATATTCAAAAATAGAAACTAAAATTTTCAAAAAAATGGAGATACCCATACCCGTTACAACAACCAATTCAATAATTCCACCATCTATATACACATTCACTCATTCACCAACAGTTCTGTATAGTGACTCATACATATACTCACTCATCATATGTAGTGATACACCTATACATCCTCTTACACACCGACAGTCATCCAAAAGATACTCTCACACATACTCACACATGCAAATAAACTATTGAACATCCATTTATTTGCATATACAGCTATACACACACTACCACTTTACTTCTAAGGAAACTTACACATACTTACTCTCTTAAACAATCACTTATAGAAACACATAGTAATTTAAACAGGAACTCTTACAATCCCTCACTCTCACATATGTTCACTTATATACATCAATATTCACATATACTAGATTAAAAGATATGTAGTTACTGATAAAGACACTAGTGAGACAGTCATTCACTCACTAACACACACATATACACACTCATCCACCAATACAGTCCTGCACATATGCTGTCTTCAAAACACATACAAAGAGAGAGTCAGTCATTCATGCATCTATGTGCTAAGTAATACCCCCACCAAACCATACAAACACTCATACTGATACTAAGAAAAACATCTAATAACCCATATACATACACATGTAGCTACTCACCAACCCATGCAGCCACTTATACACAAAGTGAAACACTAATACATATATTTAAATATTTAAACATTACTCTCTAATATATGTATTCACTAAGATACACTTAATAAACCAGTTAACCAATCAATTTTTTTTTTAAAACATCCATGTAAGCACTTATTTAAACATTTATTCTCCCATCAACTTTTACATATACATATATAACACATATTTATTTTTTAAAAAGATACACATTCACTGGATGGTGTCATCAGTGATGTCATGAGTGATGTCACTGATCATGTCATGAGTGATGTAATATGTGACGTCATCAGCAGTGCATTGCACGCGCAAGTTATAGTGAGTCCAACTAACTATAACGTGGGAATTTCAATGGTTTTATGCGAGTAAAATTTCCTGCTAACTATAACTGGTGTGAAACCTATGGTTTTTTCAGTGAATATATATATATATAGATATATATATATATATATATATATATATATATATATATATATATATATGAAAACACCGAAACTTGGAGGCCCTCACACAGTGTGTAAGTATCTTTATTCATGCCAGGCTGCTCGTTTAACAAGTTCCTTCCGCACAGCACGTTTCTGCCATGTTCACTCCCTACGCTTTTCGGGCATCCTCTCGCCCTTCTTCCAAGGTAATGGCTTAGGTGGGAGGGCAGCATGCAAGCATTTATGATGTGTTTACAGTCCCGCCCCTCGGGCGTATGCGAAGTGCATTCTGGTATTACGAGTTCTTATCTGTACAATCCTGAAGTAGGAGCTGCTGCCATTCCCTACAAAGTGCTCAAATCCCCAGTGGGTTGCTGTGCCAGTTTATTTATTTATTTATTTGCATGTTTGTATGGCGCTGGGAATCAACTCCCGAAGGAGTATCTCCGCGCCTTAGGCAGCATCTGAAGACAGCAAACTAGTCCTAATTTAATGAGTAAGCACTAAGGCCAGCTAAAAATTAAATAGGAAGGTTTTAAGTTTTTTCCTAAAAGGGAAATGTTCCCTGCATATTCTAATATCCTTTGGGAGTTGGTTCCACAACTTGGGGCCAGCTACTGATAAAGCCCTTCCACCCTTTCTTGCCTTAAAGGCCCTGGGAACACATAGCAATTCCTGATCTCCTGATCTTAGAGATCTAGATGGAACATAAGGGGTGAATTTTTCCGTAAGGTAACTAGGACCTTTTCCAGTGAGGCATTTGTGGATGATACAACAGATCTTAAACATCACCCTCTGCTTCACTGGAAGCCAATGGAGTTTAGTCAGCAACGGTTTTGAGGGAGTACGAGGTGGGGCATTTAGAACCAATCGCGCAGCAGTATTTTGCACCACCTGCAATCTGGCAAAAATCCCCTCATTGGCAGCTAGCATCAACCCATTGCAGTAATCCAGCCTGCTTAGCACCAGTGACTGGACCAACGTTCTCCTGGTTATATCCGGCAACAGCGGGAATACTCTCCTGAGAAGCCCAATGACATGAAAACATGAGCCTACCACTTGATTTGTTTGCTGTGTTAGGGCAAGCTCATGATCCAATTTCACTCCAAGGTCTTTTACCACCATTTTGGGCTCAGGGACGGGGCCAAGATCTTGAGGCCACCAGTCCGGAGTCCACAGGCGTTTGGCTTCTCCGAACAGCATAACCTCGGTCTTGGAGACGTTACACTGAAGGAAGTTAGCTGCCATCCAGCATGCCACCTCCTTCATCCCCCGGGCAAAGGAGTCACGCACTTCAGGAGTCATAATTTTAAAAGGGAAGAGGAGTTGGGTATCATCCGCGTATGATACTGGAATGAACCCATGGGATCTCATGATGTTAGCTAGGGGTGCCACGTAGATGTTAAATAACGTCGGGCTCAAACAAGAGCCCTGTGGCACCCCCTTCGAGATCGCCACCACCTCAGATTGATATGGTCCCAGAATGACTCTTTGGGTGCGTTTGATGAAGAAACTCCTTAGCCAGGCCAGGGCCTTGCCTTCCAGACCGATGTCAACTAGTCTGGCGGTCATGATGTCGTGTGACACAGTGTCAAACGCCGCTGACAAATCTAAGAGTACAAGGACAACAGAATAGCCCTTGTCCTGTAACATCTGAAGATTGTCAGCGACGGACAGCAAGGCGGTCTCAGTACTGTGCCTGGGCCTAAAGCCCGACTGAGAGGGATCAAGCCCACCTGCCTGTTCAATGAACTTTGACAAGTGCTGATTTACGTATCTCTCAGCAAGCTTCCCCATAAAAGGGAGAAGAGAGATCGGTCTCAGGTTTGTCAAATCGGACCAGGGGATCGAATTGTTTTTCCGCAAGGGTCTCACAAGGGCCAGTTTCCAAGCTAAAGGGACTTCCCCTGAACACAGGGACAAATTGACTACATGTCGTATTCCGGCCCCCAAATCATCCAACAAAAGTGGCATAATACGTGCCGGGATGATGTCTGTGGGGCACCCACTTTTTGTTCGAGCGACAAGAACAGTCAGCTCTTCCATAGAGATGGGGGGGAAAGCGGCAAGCTTCTTAGCCTCATTACAAGCAGTTATAGTATAAGGCTGGACTTGATGGTCAATTTTTACTGAATTATTAGGGATGGAATTAGATGTTAGTATCTTAGTGTAGATAGCTTCAATTTTCCTAACAAAGAACTGTGAGATATTATCACAGAGCTCTTGAGATTCGATCCCATCAGTATCACAGGCAGTGGGCTTAGTAAAAGTCTGTAAAATTTGATACAGAGTTTTTACGTTAGTACCAGCCTCTGTCAATTGAACTGCTATGTGTTGTTTCCTAGCAGCTCGGATTGCTTTGTGGTAGCATTTAAACGACCTCCTAAAGCTTTCCTTATCCTCTGCCAGATGTGTGACTCTCCATTTTTTCTCTAACTTTCTCATATTTATTTTTAATTGTCTGAGATCCCCCGTGAACCAGACTTCTTGTTTTGGGGCAGGTCGGGGTTTATAGGTTCTAGGCGGGACCACCTGGTTAATAGTAGTTAACGTGACTTCGTTAAATGCATTTAAAACTGAAGTGACATTATCTCCGCATGTTTCCCATTTTGGTTCGGAGTATTTATCCCTGAAGCCTTCTGGGGTTAGTTTGTTCCAGGGTCTCCTGATCTCAGCCATAGTCCTATGGATGGCTTTGGCTTTGTAATTGGAACAAGTAAAAAATATTATAACAGAGTGGTCCGTCCAATCAACTTGATTGGGAGTCAGGCAATCAATAGCTCTTGAGTTACAGAGCACTAAATCTAAAGTATGGCCGGCAGAATGGGTAGGCCCCTGATTCTTTTTATTGAGTCCAAGTGTGGACAAGTCTGTTAACACAGTCTGTGCCTCAATGCACGTGGTAATCTCACTGTGGATGTTAAAGTCCCCCACCAGGATAAAATCAGAATTGGCTTGCATGTGAGGTGCCAAGATTTCCATTAATTTAATGGAAAAGGACCCACACGGGCCAGGAGGCCGGTACAGAAGTGCACCCTTCCTGGTTTCCCTAGAAGTAGGGTTAATGGAAAAAATCATGAGCTCCATTTCTGGGGTACACACGGTTTCAATGACTATAATCTCCATCTCTTGTTTAAAAACAATAGCTAGCCCTCCTCCCGTTTTAATGGGACGGTCCAGCCTTACTATTTTGTACCCTGCCGGTACTCCCAACGTTATGGCAGGAACTGTGTGAGGCTTAAGCCAGGTCTCAGT
Source organism: Lissotriton helveticus (assembly GCF_964261635.1). Taxonomy (NCBI): domain Eukaryota; kingdom Metazoa; phylum Chordata; class Amphibia; order Caudata; family Salamandridae; genus Lissotriton; species Lissotriton helveticus. The sequence continues at coordinate 568,380,397 of NC_136071.1, read as the reverse complement.
TAAGAAACATAGATGAGGTCTCTCTGTTGTTATGAGATCCCAGACCTGAGTAGCATGAGAAACAAGGGACCGGACATTACACAAAAGATTCTTGCACGTTAGGGGCGGATCATTAGGGGCATTAATAGCCACTGTTGGTGGATTGATGCTCAAAACTGCCCTGGCACACTTTAGATGAGAAGGAGTGATTATCGCAGTGCTGGTAAATTGCATATGACATATTAAACAAGAGAAAGGTCCCCCCACACTGGAACAGGTCCGGTGGGGACACAGTGTGGTAACATGCCTACCTATTTCCAATAGGGTATGGCGAGAGTATGACAGCGTGGTACAATGGCCGTTCTCTGCTGGAAAAGTGCAATCTTCCATGGCCCCCTGCCCCTAGTCCCGTCCTGTCGCGGACGGGCGCAGACGGGCTGGTCTTCGGCTCGTCTTAGGCGCAGGAGTAGGCGCCACACTGCGCGTAAACACTGCGCGTTTAGGCCGACGAGTTGCTTTATAGCCCTCGAGTAGGGGAGAGCTGGAGCGCTAACCGCTCGCCTCCCTGGGTGCTCCTGGCTCTGCCCCGCCTTCCGCCCCCGTGATTGGCTGAAGGGTCGGGCTGGGCGAGCAGGCACGGGTCTGGCTACAGAGGAGCTGGTCCCTGATTGGTCCCTGAATGCGTGTGGAAGTGCGGATTTGTTTCACAGAGTGCAACTAAAATAAACAATTCCTGCGCTCTTACAGATCCTGACACTCTTTAAAAATATGATTTAAATTCAATTCAATATTAACACAGTAAAATACGAGATTTCTCGCTCACGGAGCTGTTAACTCAATTAAAACAGTGCAAGCAATCTGCATACAGAATGGCGCCAAGCGGAGTGGGAGGAAGCTGCCACCGACCCCCTTACCGCAAAAGTGATCGCCTCCTCGCTAACTTTATAGCCCTCGAGTAGGGGAGAGCTGGAGCGCTAACCGCTCGCCTCCCTGGGTGCTCCTGGCTCTGCCCCGCCTTCCGCCCCCAGTTGGTGCAAGTAAAACCCTGCATATTTCACCTCGCAGAATACACACTGCTCCATCTGCGTTGCATCAGTAGCTGCTCTGGAACCACCTCTACGCGATGCGGGGCTCTCCGCGACCAGGCCGGCCGCTATATACTCTATATGAAAACACCAAAACTTGGAGGCCCTAACGCAGTGTGTAAGTATCTTTATTCATGCCAGGCTGCTTGTTTAACAAGTTCCTTCCGCACAGCACGTTTCTGCCATGTTCAGTCCTACGCATTTCGGGCGTCCTCTCTCCCTTCTTCCAAGGTAATGGCTTAGGGGGGAGGGCAGCATGCAAGCATTTATGATGTGTTTACAGTTCCGCCCCTCGAGCGTATGCGAAGTGCATTCTGGTATTCCGAATTCTTATCCGTACAATCCTGAAGTAGGAGCTGCTGCCATTCCCTACAAAGTGCTCAAATCCCCAGTAGGTTGCTGTGCCAGATGGTGCATGTAAAACGCTGCATATTTCACCTCGCAGAATACACACTGCTCCATCTGCGTTGCATCAGTTGCATCAAATAGCTAGTAACCAACTGGAGAAGTAGTTTTTACAACAACTGACAAAGTGATACAGATGTTCACTATCCAATATATTTAGAGAGACACTTTAAATTAGTCAAGTAAACAGTCAATCACACTGCTACTAAATCCTCCATCCAGATATTAATATTTATATATCCACTCATTCTTCAATGCAAATTGCTATATATATAATACATATTTAAATAACAAAGCAAGCCACATTCACTGGATGATGTCATCAGTGATGTCATTTGAGATGTCATCAGTGATGTCACTGACCATGTCATGAATGATGTAATATGTGACATCATCAGCAGTGGATTGTGGTCGTGCGAGATATAGTTAGTACAATTAACTATATCGGAGGAATTTCAATGGTTTTGTATGAGTGAAATGTCCAGCTAACTATAACACCCCTAAAATCTACAGTTCTTTCAGTGAATTTCTAAGGTTTTTTAAATGCTAATTCCTAACTATATCAGGCCTGAAACCTATGGTTTTTTCAGTGAATTGCAAAGGTTTTTTAAATTCTAATTCCTAACTATATCAGGCCTGAAACCTATGTTTTTTCAGTGAATTTGCAAAATTTTTTAAGTGCTAATTCCTAAATATAACGTGTGTGAAACCTATGGTTTTTTCAGTGAATTTCCAAGGTTTTTAAAATGCTAATTTCTGTATCAATTTCTATATTTTTATATATTTATTTTCCAACAAACTGCCTTTGTATATTGTAATACATTGACTGTATCCTGTAATATGCAACGGCACAGCTAGTTTTTATGATTTGGATAAAGTTAAACAGTGTAGTCTACATCTTCAATCAAAATATAAACAGTCAAATTTGTCAATTAAATTTTTTTTTTCAAAGTGCGCGCAACGAGCGCGCACCTCATGATTTTTGTTTTTTAAAAGTTTTTTTGCCCTTCGGGGTCCTTCAGAGACCCCGTGAGAAGGCCTAGGGGGTCAGGGAGTCTCTACCCTGCCCCCTTTTCACGTTCTCCACTATTGTTTTTGACTCAGTTCTGCCTCGAGGGTGCGAGCAACGTGCGCGCACCTCGCCATTTTTATTTTTTATTTTTGCCCTTCGGGGTCCTTCAGGGACCCCAAGAGAAGGCCTAGGCGGTCTGGGAGTCTCTTCCCTGCCTCCTTTTCACATTTTTAAAAGCTTTTACGAAAATCGGGTAAAACGTCATTTAAATGCGACGGTCGCGCAACGTGCACGCATGCTTGCGCACACGTTGCGTGCACGTAAAGACATGTGACATGAAAACAACACTTTTGAGTGGTTTATAGTAGTTTCTTTTAACAGAATCTTGAAAAACCCCACCCACTTCCCTCACTATCTCTTTTGGTTTCCTGAGAGAAGGATCTCTGCTTTGTTCCAGCTTTATTCATATCAAAATGGCAGAACAGCAGCCACAGGATTCTTCTGAGTTTGTGTGTGAGTAACTCTATAGATGAGTGTCCGTGTGTAATAAGATGTATAGGTGTATGAGTACATATGATGAGTGAGTATATGTATGAGTGCCAATATAGAACTGTTAGTGAATGACTGGATGTGTATGTAGATTTTGGAATTACTGAATAGGTTGTTCTAACTGGAATTGGTATCTCCATTTATTTGAAAATGTTAGTTTCTATTTTTGAATGTGTGTATCAAGGGTTATATTACGCTGAGAGGAGGTCTGCCACTCTTTCACAAGGATGATGTCATCAGTGATGTTATCAGTGATGTCATTTGAGATGTCATCAGTGATGTCATCAGTGATGTCACTGACCATGTCATGAATGATGTAATATGTGACATCATCAGCAGTGGATTGCGGGCGCGCGAGTTATAGTGAGTACAACTAACTATAACAGGGGAATTTCAACGGTTTTTTAAATGGTAATTCCTATCTATAACGTGGCTGAAACCTATGGTTTTTTCAGTGAATTTCAATGGTTTTGTAAATGATATTCTTTAAATGTAATAATTGTTATATTTTTTATACTGATTTACTACATTATTTTAAATTATTATTTTTAGATATTTTATTTTTTAAATTACATTACATATTTTTAATATAAATTGAAAAAAAAATGTTTTTACACCTCTCTGCAACGCAGCCCCCTGACGCGTTTGCAGAGGGGGAACTAATTCCCCTTGCATACTGGGGGTCCCTGGGGGCAAACTAGCCCACCAGAAACCTCCAGTATGCGCCAGGGGGCTGCATTGCAGAGAGGTGTAATGAGGCTATGCCCCTTTATACACCTCTCTGCAACGCAGCCCCCTGGCGCGTTTGCAGAGGAGGAACTAATTCCCCTTGCATACTGGGGGTCCCTGGGGGCCAACTAGCCCACCTGGAACCTCCAGTATGTGCCAGGGGGCTGCATTGCTGAGAGGTGTAATGAGGATATGCCCCTTTTTACACCTCTCTGCAACGCAGCCCCCTGGTGCGTTTGCAGAAGGGAAACTAATTCCCCTTGCATACTGGGGGTCCCTGGGGGCCAACTAGCCCACCTGGAACCTCCAGTATGCACCAGGGGGCTGCATTGCAGAGAGGTGTAATGAGGCCACACCCTTTTTTACACCTCTCTGCAATGCAGCCCCCGGGGCGTTTGCAGAGGGGGAACTAATTCCCCTTGCATACTGGGGGTCCCTGGGGGCCAACTAGGCCACCTGGAACCTCCAGTATGCACCAGAGGGCTGCATTGCAGAGAAGTGTAATGAGGCCACACCCTTTTTTACACCTCTCTGCAACGCAGCCCCCGGGCGCGTTTGCAGAGGGGGAACTAACTCCCCTTGCATACTGGGGGTCCCTGGGGGCAAACTAGCCCACCAGAAACCTCCAGTATTCCCCAGGGGGCTGCAATGCAGAGCGGTGTAATGAGGCCACACACTTTTTTACACCTCTCTGCAGCGCAGCCCCCGGGCGCGTTTGCAGAGGGGGAACTAATTCCCCTTGCATACTAGGGGTCCCTGGGGGCCAACTAGCCCACCTGGAACCTCCAGTATGCGCCAGGGGGCTGTATTGCAGAGAGGTTTAATGAGGCTATGCCCCTTTTTACACCTCTCAGCAACGCAGCACCCTGTCGCGTTTGCAGAGGAGGAACTAATTCCCCTTGCATACTGGGGGTCCCTGGGGGCCAACTAGCCCACCTGGAACCTCCAGTATGCACCAGGGGGCTGCATTGCAGAGAGGTGTAATGAGGCCACACCCTTTTTTACACCTCTCTGCAACGCAGTCCCCGGGCGCATTTGCAGAGGGGGAACTAATTCCCCTTGCATACTGGGGGTCCCTGGGGGCCAACTAGCCCACCAGAGCCTTCAGTATGCGCCAGGGGGCTGTGTTGCTTTGCCCTGGGGGACGGCGGTCCCCGGAGCAGTGTGGCGGGAGAATGGGGCCCCCCCCACACTTCTTTATCACTATGCCCCCACGATTTGGTCCCCCGGTGGGTAATTTGAAAAAAACAGACCGGGTTTTTAAAAAACATTTTCTGGGCCTTGGGGGTCCTTGTGGGACCACCTGGGCAGGCCTAGGGGGTCAGGGTGTTTCTACCCTACCCCCTTTTTGTGTTCTACACGTTTGTTTTTCTGATTTTTTGTGCCTCCGTCTACCGAGTACAAGATGGCTCCCAACACTTCCTCGTTTGATGTGTTGAAAGCCAATGAGCATGCAGCTCGTGCTGATTGGCTGCCACTGTCTGTCAATACTCCAAAACAGAAATTGTTGGCAGCCATCTTGTGCCTCGGTAGACTGAGGCACAAGAAAGCAGAACAACAAACGTGTAGAACCCAAAAAGGGGGCAGGGTAGAAGCACCCTGACCCCCTAGGCCTGCTCAGGGGGTCCCACAAGGACCCCCAAGGCCCCCCACATTTTTTTGTGGAAAAATCACGGGGTACGCGTACGGTGCGTGCACGGTGCGCGCTTATAGATATATATTTTTTCTCTTTTGATTTTCTCAGGAACTACTGGTGGGATTTACACCATTTAAGCAAAAGCGTGTGAATCAGACTCTACCATTTTGCCAAATTTCTTGTAATTCCGTTCAGCCGTTCGGGCTGCAGCCGTGTCTAAACGTCCTATGAAAAATAACATGGGGAAAACACGTTTTGGGACCCCCTTTTTTCTCAGCCCCCACTTGACGAATCCCCCCAAAACTTTCAGGGAAGGAGTGGAGCGGAGCTGGCCATCTTCTTTGAGAAATTCGCGAAGATTCATCAACTGGCGCCAAAGTTATTCCAAATAGAATGTTGTGAATTTCCTATGGAAACTAGGTCCTAAGTTTTTTAATTGTATACATTTTTAAAATGATCAAATAAATTAAAATTAATATATTAATAATTGTTTTAAAGTAAGTGTATATATATATATTTATTATTACATAGGTGTGTTTAACTTTTTTCATTATGTTTATTTGTTATTTGTGTCAAATGTATATTAAATCTAATTGTTTTTAAAATATTTTATTATTTAATATATTTAATAGTTATTATTTTATTATATATTTATAAAAATTGATATTTTACACAACTATATTTTTGACATTGATATTTTTTTCCTCAATATGTTTGTACTTACCTGTTTAGGTATATGGAGTGGATATTTTTGCATTCTATAATTTTACTTCGATTTCTTTCTTCTAAATTATTGTAGTTGATATTCTGTCAGTGACATTTCCCCCCCCCCCCCTGAGGTGTTTGGAAAGATTTCTCCATCTCTTCAGGAGAGAAGTAAGTTCTTCCCCAACTTGTCCAAGGCAATAGATGTAGCAAACAACTGTCAAGAGGTTTGGTGAAGAAATCTTTACATGGCACATCCTCTTTTGGAAACACCTGAAAAGCATCCATATGTATATGTATCACGAGATGATAAGAGATAGAGGGAAGGTGGTGCATCACCATAAGCAGCTGGATCATGTGTGGGACCCTTACCACCTGATGAGATGGTTACCATCGCCATTGTTTCACCAAAATTGCTAGACAAGGCCACTCATTCTGGCAAGTTCTATATGCCACTTGCACTAGAAAGTTTCTCTGCTGCCCTTTTTATGGATGCCTATCAACAAGCATAATTGTTACATTTTCCACCTCACCGTTCCATCTTCCATTTCTCTTTAAACACAAGTAGATATCTGAAAAGCAAATATAGAATACATTTAACTGTACATTATATCCTATTAGATTGCACACCATAAGCAAGTGAGTAGCTACATAAGTGGTTATGTCAGTGTGTGAGAGGCTGTTTAAGTGTCTGAGAAAGAGTGTATTACTGGGTATCTGAGTGGCTGTATAGGTGGCTGACTGGGTATGTGAGTTGTCGAGGGAATATGTTATTGAGTGTATCACTGCCTCTGTGGGTGTGTCACTGGATGTATAAGTAGCTGTGTGGGTGTGTGACTGGGTGTTATAATGACTTTATGGATGTCTAAATTGGTATGTAAGTAGCTGTATGGATTGGTAACTGTGTTATTGGGTGTTTGGGCCGGTAACTGTGAGTGCATGTGGCTCTATTTGTGGTAGATATATAAGGGCTGGGTCGGTCTGTGAATGGATGTGTAACTGCCTCTGTCGCTATATGACTGGATATGTCAGTGGCTGTAAAGTATTGTAAATATTTATGTGAGTGGCTGTATGTGTAGGTAACTGGGTGTATGCATCTGTAAGTAAGTGTGTAACTGAGTTCATGAGTGTTTGGTACATGAATGGCTGTATAGGTTTGTGACTGGGTGTGACAATGTCTTTATGGGTGTGTGAATGACTATGTAAGTGGATGTATAGGTGAGTAAATAGGTCCACTGAAAGGTTTTATAGGGGTGTGAGTGAGTGTGTCAGTCACTGTCTGGCTATATGAATGCTGGGTTCATACATTCTTTTGTGGGAGTGTAATGGGGTGTGTAAGTGCCTGCATGACTGTGTGAGTGGGTGCCCATTTTTTACCATTACATTTCATACTATACACAAGCTCAAACACATTCATTCATACTGTCTTAATAAAAGGACTATATTTTCAGTGATCACTATATATTTTTGTAATATTCTCATCTAACCTCCTATCTATTTTACCCATTACTGTAGTGCTTAGAATTTTCTTCAGCATATATACACTTATGGTTTTTAAAGAAAAAAATACTTTTGTTATTGTACAACCTATTGACATACCTGCAAAATCTCTTTGCTGTTTTATTATATGCTAACATCTGTTTTCCACTGCAAATCTCAAGTCAGAAATTTGGCAATGCTTCTCCTCTTTCAGTAGAGAAGTGCCAATAATGGCTACCCTTCCACTGTGTTCTCATTCACACTTATGTTTTTTAGCAACTCACAGACTTCCTTTCATCTTTTATTTTTGTTATACCAGTGGTAAGCTGTCACTATTTTTTAACACTTTCCATGTTTCCTTTACATAAGCCAAATTTCGTAGGTTTTTCGTAGATCCACGGATCCACCTCGGAGCTCAGCCTGGTGCCCCTGTGTGAATAATGCACGGATCCACACAGAAGCCCTTAAAAATAATCAACAATCTGCTGTTAATGGTTTTCATTTAAATTTTATTTTGCAAAATATTGTCAATCACAAGACTTACGCTCCCTACTGAGCAATTTATGTACACTGGACTGCTTTTCAGTTTGACATTGCAATCTCTTTTGTTCCCTTCCCCTCACAATCTTTTAGCTCAATTTCCATGGTTACCATGTTTCTAATAATCTCTGCCTACCAGTAGGTCAAAAGCTCACAAGACTCTCTCTCAACAGCATACCTGTAGCATGTATCATTGACTGTTTTCAGTTCCAAGCATATCCTAAACAACACACCTATTATTTTTTTATTTTTCCAAAGCCAATCACATTAGTTAGTTACTTTTTTTCTCAAAGTCACTATCTAAGTTTAGCTTCCTACACATCTTTACCACCCAATCAATTGTATTTTACATGTTGTTCTCCATTGTAACTGACTTTCATCTTCAAAACTGCTTCATTATTCCATAGCATTTTCCTGTGTGCTATTTTTCCTTTGACCTAATGTATGCATTATTTGGATTGGCCAGAGAGGGTTAAAGTGGCATCAGCTGCTGCCTTTGGATGAAACCACTGCAGATTGCCAACATTCAGACCTCATGATTGTGTACTGTAGTTGCAATGACTTAGACACAATTACTTGGGTAAGACAGAAATCCAAGTGAAGGACACCTTTGGTAAATTAATGTCTCTTTTCCCACATACTGCCTTGGTGTTTTCCAACATTTGCCAAAGGCAGAATTGTCAGTGGTCAACCCAATTGTGTCCACAGATAGTGAAAAACAGGAAAATATCAACAAAGTTGCATCTGCATTTCTCCAGGACCACAAAATGGGCTCTTAATACCATAACAACTTATGCTTTGACATGGTTGGAATATTTTGAAAAGACAGAGTCTATTTCATAGGCACAGGTAATAGGGTGTTCCTCAACAAATTCAAAGACGTCATCCTGTTCTACATGTATTTATCATCTACGCACCATAAACACAAAGGCTCTTTTCAGAGCCAACCCATTTCTCAAACACTGGTTCTATGTGTTTTCAAATAATTTTTTCTAATATCTCACTCGGATACTTGCATCCACTCTGGATCCTCAGCCAAATAAGGGGCCTGCCGGCCATGTTGCAGGCAGATCTGCAACAGATCCACAGATCCGTTCCCAATGAAAAGCACACATTCATTACAAAACTACAAACCATTTTATAGAAATATATCCTTTTACAATTTATACAATTGTATCACTGCCTTTATGTGGGTATTTGAGTAGCTGTATAAGTAACTGTGTGGGTGTGTGAAGGGCTTCATGGGTGTACAACTGGGTGTGTGGGTATGTAAGTGGGTATGAGAGTCATTTTGTGGGTCTGCTAGTCACTGTCTAGTGCCTGTGTGGGTGCATGAGCGACTTTCTGGATTTGTGACTTGGTGCGTGGCTGACTGTATGGATGTGTGAGTAGGTGTATGAATGGTTTTTTGGGTGTGTGAGTAGGCATGTGAGGGTATGTTGGGTGTATGTGTAAGTGGCATGTGGGTTTCTGAGTGGTGTGTGAGTGGCTGCATGGGTGTGGGTGTGTTAGTGGCTTTGTCGGTATGTAACTGGGTATGAGAGTGACTGTGTGGGTTTGTGAGTGTGTGTGTCAGTGGTTTTGTTGCATGAGTGTGTGATGTGGTGTGTATGTGGCTGTGAGGGTCTATGATTGGGTGTGTAAGTGTCTGTATGGGTATGTGAGTGGGTGTGTGAGTAGGTGTGTGAGTGCCTGTGTGGGTCTATGAATTGATGTATGAGTGGCTTTCAGGGTCACAGAGTGAATGTGAAAGTGACTGTATGGGTGTGTGAGTCAATGTGTGAGTAGGTGTGTAGAGTTTTGAGGGTGTGTGAGAGAGCAGGTGAGTGAGTTTGTGAGTAGGTATATGCATGTTTTAAATTGGGATCTGGATCATTGGATCCACATTGGATTTACACAGGGGCTGTGTGTGAGTATCTCTATGGGTGTCTGAGTGGGTGTGTGGGTCTCTGAGTGGGTGTGTAGTGGCTGTATAGGGGTGTGAGTCAATGTGTGAGTAGGTGTGTAGAGTTTTGAGGGTGTGTGAGAGAGCAGGTGAGTGAGTTTGTGAGTAGGTATATGCATTTTTTAAATTGGGATCTGGATCATTGGATCCACATTGGATTTACACAGGGGTAGCATGTGAGTATCTCTATGGGTGTCTGAGTGGGTGTGTGGGTCTCTGAGTGGGTGTGTAGTGGCTGTAAAGGTGTGTGAGTTGTTGTTTGAGTATAAAAGTGGGAATGTGAGTGTGTGAAGGGTGCATGTATGGGTGAGTTCATAAGTGGCTGTGTAGGTCTGTGAGTGGGTGTATACATGGCAGTATGGGTGTGTACATGACTATGTGAGTGGGTGTGTAAGTGACTCTGTGGGTCTGTGAGTGGGTGTATACATGGTTATCTAGGTCTCTGAGTGAATGTACCAGTGACTGTATGGGTGTGTGAGAGGATAATTGAGTGACTGTATAGTTGTGTGAGTGGGTTTATAAATAAGTGTGTGACTGGCTGTGTGAGGTTGTATATGAGCTCATGAGTGTATCTATTAATTGGGTGTATTCTTTTTAATTGGGGTCTAGATCCATGGGTCCTTCACAGATTTACAGAGGGGCCGTTCTGAGCACTGCGGGGATCCATGGATCTTGCATGCCCACAAAAAATGTTTTTGGGAAATTTCTCTCCAGAACCTCCCACCATCAGTGCCATGGGGTCAGAATACATGCATCTTGACCCCTCATATACTTTTTGGATTTTATTTCCCCCTTGGAAAAGTGTCCCAATTGACAAAATGATTCAGAAAAGGGGGTGGTGATGAACAGAGTGTCTGAATTAAGCAGACCACTCTTACCCAGTCCAAAGATCAGGGCTTGATCCATCACCGTTATTTATCTCACTGCCCCATCCCAGCTCAGAACCTGGCTATATGCAAATTAGTCTGTCCCTGGCCCAGTGCATCATGGGAACAGGGCAGACCAAACTACCAAGCCAATTCTTCACCAGAAAGGAGACAAGCTACCGGGGACCGGTTTCTGGCATTTCAGCCTCTTCGGCCCAGCTTGCTTGAATTCTGATGGAGCAGTGAGAAAGGGACTCATGTCTGAGTATACCCTGCCACACCTATAGTGGCCAAAAACGATTCAGAAAAGGGGGTGGTGATGAACAGAGTGTCTGAATTAAGCAGACCACTCTTACACAGTCCAAAGATCAGGGCTTGATCCATCACCGTTATTTATCTCACTGCCCCATCCCAGCTCAGAACCTGGCTATATGCAAATTAGTCTGTCCCTGGCCCAGTGCATCATGGGAACAGGGCAGACCAAACTACCAAGCCAATTCTTCACCAGAAAGGAGACAAGCTACCGGGGACCGGTTTCTGGCATTTCAGCCTCTTCGGCCCAGCTTGCTTGAATCCTGATGGAGCAGTGAGAAAGGGACTCATGTCTGAGTATACCCTGCCACACCTATAGTGGCCAAAAACGATTCAGAAAAGGGGGTGGTGATGAACAGAGTGTCTGAATTAAGCAGACCACTCTTACCCAGTCCAAAGATCAGGGCTTGATCCATCACCGTTATTTATCTCACTGCCCCATCTCAGCTCAGAACCTGGCTATATGCAAATTAGTCTGTCCCTGGCCCAGTGCATCATGGGAACAGGGCAGACCAAACTACCAAGCCAATTCTTCACCAGAAAGGAGACAAGCTACCGGGGACCGGTTTCTGGCATTTCAGCCTCTTCGGCCCAGCTTGCTTGAATCCTGATGGAGCAGTGAGAAAGGGACTCATGTCTGAGTATACCCTGCCACACCTATAGTGGCCAAAAACGATTCAGAAAAGGGGGTGGTGATGAACAGAGTGTCTGAATTAAGCAGACCACTCTTACCCAGTCCAAAGATCAGGGCTTGATCCATCACCGTTATTTATCTCACTGCCCATCCCAGCTCAGAACCTGGCTATATGCAAATTAGTCTGTCCCTGGCCCAGTGCATCATGGGAACAGGGCAGACCAAACTACCAAGCCAATTCTTCACCAGAAAGGAGACAAGCTACCGGGGACCGGTTTCTGGCATTTCAGCCTCTTCGGCCCAGCTTGCTTGAATCCTGATGGAGCAGTGAGAAAGGGACTCATGTCTGAGTATACCCTGCCACACCTATAGTGGCCAAAAACGATTCAGAAAAGGGGGTGGTGATGAACAGAGTGTCTGAATTAAGCAGACCACTCTTACTCAGTCCAAAGATCAGGGCTTGATCCATCACCGTTATTTATCTCACTGCCCCATCCCAGCTCAGAACCTGGCTATATGCAAATTAGTCTGTCCCTGGCCCAGTGCATCATGGGAACAGGGCAGACCAAACTACCAAGCCAATTCTTCACCAGAAAGGAGACAAGCTACCGGGGACCGGTTTCTGGCATTTCAGCCTCTTCGGCCCAGCTTGCTTGAATCCTGATGGAGCAGTGAGAAAGGGACTCATGTCTGAGTATACCCTGCCACACCTATAGTGGCCAAAAACGATTCAGAAAAGGGGGTGGTGATGAACAGAGTGTATGAATTAAGCAGACCACTCTTACCCAGTCCAAAGATCAGGGCTTGATCCATCACCGTTATTTATCTCACTGCCCCATCCCAGCTCAGAACCTGGCTATATGCAAATTAGTCTGTCCCTGGCCCAGTGCATCATGGGAACAGGGCAGACCAAACTACCAAGCCAATTCTTCACCAGAAAGGAGACAAGCTACCGGGGACCGGTTTCTGGCATTTCAGCCTCTTCGGCCCAGCTTGCTTGAATCCTGATGGAGCAGTGAGAAAGGGACTCATGTCTAAGTATACCCTGCCACACCTATAGTGGCCAAAAACGATTCAGAAAAGGGGGTGGTGATGAACAGAGTGTCTGAATTAAGCAGACCACTCTTACCCAGTCCAAAGATCAGGGCTTGATCCATCACCGTTATTTATCTCACTGCCCCATCCCAGCTCAGAACCTGGCTATATGCAAATTAGTCTGTCCCTGGCCCAGTGCATCATGGGAACAGAGCAGACCAAACTACCAAGCCAATTCTTCACCAGAAAGGAGACAAGCTACCGGGGACCGGTTTCTGGCATTTCAGCCTCTTTGGCCCAGCTTGCTTGAATCCTGATGGAGCAGTGAGAAAGGGACTCATGTCTGAGTATACCCTGCCAATTGACAAAATGGCAGCTGCAACTTTTCCCTCAGGTAGCGGCCAGCAAAACACAAGCATTGCTGTTGGCGTGTGTATCAGGGTCTCTAGATAAACATAAATCTTTTTCTTTTTCTTTAATAACTTTAAAACTATTGATCAGATTAACACCAAATTACAATAGCACTCTTTCTGGACCAAGATCTAGATTACTGCCAATCTAGGTGCAATTCTGTTCAGCAGTTCAGGCTGTAGTTGTGTCTAATTTCCCCATAGGAAATTGCAATTGGAAAATGCAGTTTGGTACCACCCTCTTTTTCTCGGCCTCGCTTAATATTTCACTACAAAAATGTCCGGACAGCAGCTGAAGTGAGTGGAAAACTAGTTTTAAAAATGTTGTGGAGAGTGGTCAAATGTTGCCAAAGTTATTAGCAAAATGAAAAAAGGCTTTTTCTATGGAAACTATGTCCTAACTATTACTACTAACTGGCGTTATATATGTATAGTTTATAGGTTCATATACCATGAGGTTCATAAAAGATGTGTTTTAATATCTAATTACAAATTCAAATTAATAGTTCAGCTTATGTAAATTGCGTTCTTTTAAAAATATTTTCAAATAGTTTTCATGCATTGATAATGTATCAAATATATAATTAAATTGATTTACAGCCCCACCTGTTTTGCATAGATTGTTTCCTTAATATATATGCTTTTTTACTTATGCGCCCACAGCTGAGAAGAAAGCACCCAATAATATTGAAACTTCATCAGGGATTACCTGAATTGCGAGGCAATCAGTAATATCTACCACAATTTGACCTCAGCGTGATGTAAATAAGTACAAGTCCAGATCATATGAGTCTAATTCCCTTGTTCATCCCATTTTTTTACATTTAGATGAAATATATTGGTTTAGTATATGGAAGTGAACTGGATTATAGTCAATGAGCCAATGTGTATATAATTGCATTCTCTTAGTGCCTGATTTTGAGTCTTTCACAAAATAGCAAAGTGTCCCCAGAGGAAACATTTAAAGATGACTTCTAATTTGTATAAATGTCATACTCATGATCAATTAGTATATATAATCACCGAGAATATATGCACATATACCGAAATATATCAAAAGGTATATTTAATTCCACTTGGAATATCATCAAATAGTGGCTGGCAACAAACAAACTACTGAAGTTCATACATTATTAACAGTGTATACAGAACACCTTTCGCATAAGTATGGGTAATCAAAACACCATATTGATGGAAATTAAACACAGCATATAATCTCATTTACAAACTGTGAAATCAACAAATGTGCGGAGAGGTGTTGGGCGTCGACGTTTCGGTCCCCTGTTGGTCTACCAGATCCTTGGGACCATCTTCAGGACGGAAGAGTTGCACATATACATCTAATGCAGTAAAAAAACAATACATGTCATCCCTGTGACTAAAAAGGGGGTTTTGTCTGCTCAACACACAAAGAAAACCACAGTGAGAACACAGCTGGTGCCAATCCAAACAAATCAACAGCAAGCCACCAACACCAAAAATGTGCAGTAATCAAAGTGACCACAAAAAAGGTACCGCCAAACTAATAAACTTAGGAACCTATAAAACTAAAAAACGACTCACTCGTTTTAGAAGAAGAAATGGAAATCAATCCAAAGGTGAGTATTTACACAGCGAGTCTAAATGAAAAAAAACAGTGTACAAGGGTCAAGAAACTGAGTCACTAAGAACACCCTAAAGTAACTTGACAAATAACAGCATTACTCACATGTGTAGAAAATCAGACATTGTGTGGCTCAACAACGACGGAGATCGCAGCCCAACAACAATGCTGCTTCTACATTGTAAAGGAGATTTTTATCACCTACATGGAACGGAACTGACGCATCGAGACTTTGGCGTCGACGCTATGCTCCATCGAAGGTACTTTCTCAGCTGGACTTGCATAGTCCGGTAGCCTGGCCTGCCCTCCATCGAGGTTGGCCTGAAATCTGGATTTACCCCTGTCAAGCGCTTCCTCAGGTAATCCATAAGCGCAAATGACTTCTAAGCACTACTTTTTAATTTATTCTTTTGAAATTCATAACGCTGGGTCTGCTTTTTGGATTTGTGTAGTTTGGGTCTTGTTAAACTTATTAAAATATTATCTATTTTTCTAAACCCGTGTGGAGTATTCTTGTGGTGCTTTCATTGTGCTACTGGGTGTGTGTGCTGCACGAATGCTTTACACATCGCCTCTTTAAATGAGCCTGGCTTCTCTATGCCAAGCTACCAGAGGCTGAGCACAAGTTATCTTTTAGTTTGCATCTAGCTTACCCTTACTAGGATTAGGGTCCATACTGGCACAGGGTGCATACCTTTAACAACTAGAAACCCAATTTCAAACAAACACATTTTTAGACTTTTATTTCATGGTTTTGCCTTCGTTTGTACTTCATTCAATCTTTTTTGCGTAGAAATAAAATCTAAGATACAAATGATTCATCTACCAAGACTTTGGGCTTGGCTGGTTGAATGAGCAAATCTTGGATGACCTCAGTTTTCAAAAGATTTATTAATTGTTTATATCCCTTTATACATCTAGATGCTTCAAATTACATATCTGAATAACTTTGGGACATGGGGGCAAATTATCAAGACAGGCAATAAATTTATCGCCACTTTAGCGGCAGAAAACTGCAGCTAAAACGGCGATAATGGGCTTGATATTATGCTCTATGGAATTCCAATTGAAGCCCATGTTAGATGTGAAGGACATCTAACCTGAGCTTCAATCGGAATTCCTAAGAGCATATTATCAAGCCCAGTATCACCGTTTTAGCGGCAGTTTTCTGCCGCTAAATCGGCGATAATTTTATAGCCTGCCTTGATAATATGCCCCTAAATGTATTACTTCCAACTGAATCAAAATATCGAATTGAAATAAGCTTTATTTGAAAACACATTGCGTATTATAAAAGCAGCATAAAAAACATCTCTAATTAAAAACACCTCGTTAAAATAGAAAAACAGGTCGCTGAAATAAGAGAGTAAAAGTACAATGACTCAAAACAGGCGTAGTCCTCCCCAGCAGACAGTAAAGTTCCTACGGCTTATCACAGCCAATAGATATTGGGACAACACAACACATATGTACAGCCTATGTAGCATTTGCAGATAGGTAAAAGCTGGGTGACATTTGACAAATCCAAGTTGTTTTAGCAATGGCGCAATAAAACATGTTCTCAAATCTGTGTATAACAAACAAAAAAACTGAATATGGATAGTTCTTTGCTTAGAGACATTGTCAAATGGACATAACGGAAGATCAGAGGCCCAATTGTTAGTGTTTGGGAAAGTCGTTTGGTGATGAAAAATATCCAGCAGGACCCTAGTCAGGACAAATCTGTCCCGATTGTTGATTACGTTAGCTATGTAAGGTAGCATATCATAACTTGTCAAGAGTAGCTGTTTTTCTGCACAGAGGGTTACATGATCTCAGTAGATACCCTCAAATCCTCTAGTAAGGAAAAGCATTTCAATTTTAGGGCTTTTCTTTGAATGCTGCAATTAAGCTCCAGATGGTCAAAAAATTCAGAGTGGCCAATGTCGACCAAAAAGTCACTCACGTATCTGAGCCAAGAGATTTTCAGTGCAGACGTAGATCTGAGACAGTCCTCAATTATAGAGCGACTAACCGTAGTACGTTGCGATGACCAGCTCTTATGCCAGATTACAACTGGCTGAACGTTAATAATATTGGTCAGGTATGAAACTCCCAATTCAGAGTGACACACGTAGGTAGAACTGCTTTTTGGGAGGGCAAGAAGTTTCCTTAAAAATGCATTTTCTACATGCTTTAATCGTTCGACTTTAGCGTATTCCCAAAGCTCAGACCCATACATCGCAGTTGGTCTACATTTGGCCTGGTAAACGTACATTTCCCTCAGATGCTCCAAGCTCAATTTCCTGGCAAAGTCCAACCAGGCTGTGGTACTTTAATTAAATTGAAGCGTCCTTGATTTGATTGCATTAGACCAGCTCACATCTTTACTGAATAGAATACCTAGATAGGAAAATGTAGGTGTAAATCATATCTTTGAGCCCTCTATAAAAATGTCTCCACAGTTTGAAGACCTGTCCCTGAGCTTCAAAAGGAAAGTTTTACCAATATTGTTTAATAAACCCAGACCCTGCATAAACTGGACAAGTTCATCTAGGACTCGCTGTAAACCTAATGGGGTACGGGCTATTAATACTGCGCCATCGGCATATAACAATGCCAGGATTGGGTTCTGTTGTATTTGGGCTAGATTAGTGCACTTAGTTGCAACAGTGTCACCTTTACTATTGAGATAAAGATTAAACAAGAATGGAGCTAGTACGCAACCTTGGCGTACGCCTCTTTCTATCGGAAATTATTGACTACATTCACCTTGCAGGCCATAATGTACTTTGTCCCGACCCCGTGCATACAAATCTCTAAGGACGTTTACAATACAGTGATCTACTCCCATACTAACCATAACCAACCATAGTTTCTCATGAACCACAAAATCAAATGCTGAGGTTAAGTTTACAAATGCTAAAAAAACTCCCTTCTTTAATGAGCAGATATTTCCAAATAAGTAAATGTAGATTGATAGCCTGTTCAGTAGTCCCCAGGCCTGGGTAGAACCAATACTCCAGGTCAGAGATAACACTATTGGGCTCTGCCAAGTCCTGCCATTGCCTAGTAGAATGCGTCCCACCACTTTGATTAATGAGACCAGCAGGGAAATTGGTCTGTACTGTGCAGGGCAGTTGTGATTGCCTTACTTAAACATGGGAACTATCAGAGACTCAGACCAGGTATGTAAAAACCCTTTGCTCTGTCAGGCTCTAAAAAGTAGAGTTAAAAGGGGGCCCCAAAGGTAGATATTGCATTTAAATAAATCAATTGGAATCCTATCTGGTCCTGGTGCTCTGCCACCTCTACTTGCTTTTAACCCCTCCCACACTCATGATGAGCTCAGTTCATCATGAGCCACGGTTCTAGTGTGCTCATGACAGAACGCTCACACGCGGGGCTAGTTCCCCTGCTGTGCTGGGCATTCTAACGCACGGGCATGGTCAGGACGAGCTCAGCTCGTCATGAGCACACGAGAAACGTGGCTCATGACGAGCTGAGCTCTTCATGAGCACCGGGGCGCTGTGCGCGGCCCCCCTCCCCCCAGCACAGCGAGGGAATCGGCCCCGCACCCAAGGGGTTAAAGCTGTAACTACCTAGTCAAAGGAAAAATCAGGATATTTCTGCTCAGGTTCAGAGGAAGAATGAGAAAAAATAGACACAGAGATGGAACTAGGGAAGGGGATAGAAGTAACCTTCTGTTTTGAATACAGAGTAGTAAAATGATTAAGCCATTCCGATTCTGTAATGGCAATCTCCATTCTGGGACTATCAACTGAATTAAAACATGGAAAACTAATAATACGCAAGAAGGATGTGTTGTCATTTGACAAGCGAGCTTCAAGTAGCTGCTTCCAAGTCTCCTCCTTCAAAGTCTTTTTGCGATGTTTAATCGCAAGCTTAAAGGCAAGCCTACACTCCAGCATTTCCTGGGTAGATCTTGGTTGTTTGTCTAGTGCTAGCTTTAAGCTTCTCAAGGCCTTTAAGCAAGCTGTATCAAACCAACCGCGATACTCAGATCCGGCTTTATTCCGATTCGTAGAAAGACCTTCAATAATACTTTTTTTTATTTGCTTGAAGGCAGTAATAATTTTGTCTGCACCTGAATTCTCGTCTAAACAAATATCGAAAGCCATCTTCTGCTTGGAAAGTAGCTGATCTAAAAAGGTACTAGGGTTCACCAAAGACCACCTTAAGGCATATTCATTGTGCCGAGAGATCTCAATGTTCACCAAAGTAGGCAGACATTGAGTATCCCTCCGCTGGGAAAATAGATTGATATTCAAAGCAACACTCTGTGGTAAGTGATCACTGATTGCTGCATCATAGATGGAAAAGTCTGAAACCAGCTCAGAATTAACAGCAGACAATCAATAACGCTGTCCAAGCCCCTACCGTTAAAAGTGCTCTTTACTTCAGTTGGTGGATTAGTAAACTCATTACAGAAGGACAGGTTATACTTAAAAAGTAGGTCATTTAACAAGTCCCTGTATTCAGTATGTAAAAAATGATAAATGTCACCATTATCAATAGCAGATGGCCCACAGACCTTATTAGATGACTGGGGACAAATACATAAATTAAAATTGCCACCCCACAAGACAATAGGATCCATACCCCCGGTAGGGAAAGCTGATTCCAAGTCAGCATCTAATTGGTGGAGGGCAATAAGAATTTCCTGCGGGGTCATTGTGTTAAAAATGTATTATGGCCCAGGTGGAATATTGGTTAATTTGAATTGAAATAATATGATAATACACTCTGGTCACAGCCACAGCAATATTTTGTATGGGCATCCTATTAGACACATAGATACATAATCCTCATTTAGGTCTCCCGCAGGTAGAGGCAACTGCTGGGTTATGAAATGTTTTAAAACTGCTGAGGTTTATTGGGTCCACAACCCATGTTTCCTGTAAACAAAAATCATGAAACCTGTACACAAACTCAAACCGCTCAGACATAGTACTTTTAGACCGTAACCCATCCACAATCCAAAACAAAGCAGTAATCGCACAGTCAGAGCCAGCGATCTGGAAAAGTCATGACTGATCATTGCTTATTTTTAACACTTTTTCCTGATTTTTGTGGCCAGAATTCTCTCCTTGATTTGTTAGTCACGAAAATGCACCCACGTCGTTCTTGAGTGTCTATTAGTTGAATTAGGGGAAAAAGAAACCTTAATGTGCTTTTGTGATTGACAAATCTTTTTGAAACCAGGTAGAACGTAAGTTCAAATTAGATCCTCAGTCAGTTCTATGGTTAAAGAATTCTGGGTCTCAATTAGAATTCGGTGGATGAAGCATGTGCCATTGGCATGGCACAGTACTTTGCTGAGAGTACTTCGCCCGCTGAATTTAGAAATGTCCTTCACAGAAGTTCCAGTCAATGGATTGAAAATTTGTCAGAGAATTCCGTCAACATGATGGGGCCCTACTGCAATCGATCAAATATTTTTTTTTTCAAAACCAAAAAAGAAGCAATGACCTCCTCACCACGAGAGATTTATCCCATAATGTGAGGTCATTTACAAGTCTTTACTGACCCTTACCACCAAGAAAACTGGCTATTTGACTGGCCACTCTAAATTGGGTGGGCGGTCAAATGGCCAAACCTGTGACGTTCCTTACTCTGTTGCGTACTTGGGGATATTTCTCAGCAACAGACATTGAGTAGTCTCAACCACTGACAAACTGAAGGTCTGTCTGACCCTAAATTAAGTGGGCAGAACTTCAGTTTGACAGAGAGGGTACTCCATCACAGACTCTAATTCGGGTCCTTTGTTTCTGCTTGGGGATTCCTACCAATCTCAAACATAACCTTAATGTTCTGTTTTCCTGATCCTTTATCTCCATTTTTAGAGTGGAAAGGTCTTTACCAAGTGATAACAATATTTGTTTTAATGAGGATTGAGAATCCTCACTATCCGAGACCCTTTGTTTGAACTCCTCTATTTACATAGAAAAACGGTCCAGCTTTTTATCTATCACTTACACCTGAATTTGAAGAGATGATGACATTGCTTCTTGGCAGTTTTCACATGATTTTACTTCTGCTAGGATTAATTAAAGTAAACCCTCACTAGTAGGGTCCCGCTTCGTGAGCTTTGCTCACCGTGTTTTGGAGTTGCTGTCTCCCGAGGTGGGGGCATAGTGAGGAGTGTTGCTGCCCGCAGGGTCAGAGGCTGTCAGAGGCTGTTTGGCAGCAAAGGGGCTTGCTGAATTCTGCTGCACAGGACTCCAGGAGTCCGCGCGTTAGCACACCTGCCCATCGGAGCGGAGGACCGCCCCCTAGTCACCGGCCCTTGATCACAGCTCGCCGGACCCGCTGGCGCAGGTCCCGCTTCGTGAGCTTTGTTCACCGTGTTTTGGAGTTGCTGTTTCCCAAAGTGGGGGCATAGCGAGGAGTGTTGCTGCCCGCAGGGTCAGAGGCTGTCAGAGGCTGTTTGGCAGCACAGGGGCTTGCTGAATTCTGCTGCGCACGACTCCAGGAGCCAGGAGTCCGCGCGTTAGCACACCTGCCCATCGGAGCGGAGGACCACCCCCTAATCACCGGCCCTTGATCACAGCTCGCCGGACCCACTGGCGCGGGTCCCGCTTCGTGAGCTTTGCTCACCGTGTTTTGGAGTTGCTGTTTCCCGAGGTGGGGGCATAGCGAGGAGTGTTGCTGCCCGCAGGGTCAGAGGCTGTTTGGCGGCACAGGGGTTTGCTGAATTCTGCTGCGCAGGACTCCAGGAGCCAGGAGTCCGCACATTAGCACACCTGCCCATCGGAGCGGAGGACCGCCCCCTAATCACTGACAGAACTTAATCAGCTTCCAGGTCTCCCAACGCGGGACGCAGCGTGAGACCAACGCCGGACGAAGCCTGGACAAAGGGCAGACAGTCTGGGACAGTCCGGGACAGGAGGAGACTGGGCTGGGCCACAGATCTTGACTTTTTCGTTCCGCTGCACTCGGTGTCCCCGTACAGTGAGATTGTTACTCATTATTATATTATTAATTCATTTAGTAAATAACCGTGTGATCAGACACCTACTGCTTCTGATCTATAACAAGTTTTGTAGTAGCAAAAGATTTTATAACCAGGATATATCATGTCTAAATCCAAAAGTGAGAAGGTCTTAGTGGGGGCAGGCGCCATTGATAATTACATGGTTAAAATGGTAAATAAAATTAATAATGACAGGAGAGCCTCCCTAGGTAGAGAGGGTTCACCTGACGCAGCCCTAGATGTTTCTACCCTTGTGGTGGATCAACCGGAAGATGACCTTACTGGGATGGGCTCGCTGGTTGTCATTACATTGGATGCCCAGGTTCATCCAGAGTCGCAGGATAAAGATCTAAACATATCTTCTAGTGAAACAGAGGAAGCCCCACCAACCTCCAGACCAATTAGAACCTGCAGGAATCAACAAAGCAAACGTGGGGGGAAGTATAGTAAAAAAAAGGGCTGATATCTCTAAACCAGCTAAACATAGTCCTGCTGTGGCTACCATCCCGCAGGATGGAAGCAATGCAGTGAGTTTTAACCTTAACTAAGAGCAGTTTGAGCTACTGGTCCACTCTCTGGAAGCTAAATTTGAAGCCAAACTAGAAGAGTATTTTCAACCCCTAGTGCTCAAACTGGACACTCTTGCGGTAGAAGTAAAGAGGCTAGGAGTGATCTTAGAAAAACAACTGGCTCTGGCCGACAGAGTAAACACTACCAGGAAGGGTCCAGTTGGAGTAGAGAAGGAAGTCATGGTTGTTAACCAGCAGAAACCTTCTCAGCCCATAGCTAGAACTAATGCAGGCATACCCGTCCCTTCTACCTCAATTAGCGCAGACTAACAAACCCAACCAGGTTCAGAGGGTAGACAGGGAAGCAGACAGGTGAGGAAAAGTAGATTTATAAATCTTCCGCCTGACTGCGCCCCCTATGTAGTGGTTTTAACCAATGTACCACTCTTTGACTGCTGTTCTGCCCAGCTAACCGAGGAAACACACAAATCTCTCAAAAATAAAACCGTGTCATGGCTGAATAGGAGCTGTGGCTTTCCAACAAAATTTGCCACAGAAATTATATCACCTAGAAGGGCAAACTGGATTGGGCCATCTAGGAAGACGTGTAGTGGGGAATGCATAATTGTAAATTTTAGACACCCACAACATGTCGCCACAGTTCTGTTAAGAGCAGCCTCTATGTCGTTTGACGCAAATAATATTTGTGTGCGCCCCCTAGGGTACTTTTACTCACATCTAAGTAGAGCCCCTCCACAAAGTGCGAGAATGAGACCTTTTACACCATCCACACCTATCGTGACCCGGCCCCTTGGATCATCGCAGGGCTGTGGGGGAGATAATTACTTTAAATTTGGGCCTAACCTTGTCAATCACAATAGATTTGATGCACTATCTGGATTAGAGTTGTGTGATTGATGTGAGGGTTGTGAGGGTTTGGGGGGGAGACATCTGTAGTTAGGGAACCTTTGGAGCCTGAAGAAACCATAACAAGGCCTAAAAATACTTGTCGTAAACTTGAAAGCATAAGTAAAACTGTGGGGGACAAGGTAAAGATGTTAAGCTGGAACGCTGCTGGTCTACGTGCCAAAAGGGATGATAGTAACTGGTTAAACCTTGTGAAACAATATGACATTGTGGCTCTCCAAGAGACATGGGATAAAGACTGTGACTTTTGGATTGATGGTTTCACATCCTATTTTGTTCCTGCATTGAGATCACTTGCTGGGAGAGATAGAGGGGGCCTTATGATCTTGGTCTCTGTAAATATAAGGGGAAGAGTAAAATGGGTTGATTGTGCTTCCCATAACTTTCTAATTCTGGAAATAAGTTTGGCTAATAACACAAAACGAATTCTGGTGAACTGTTATAACTCGCCGCAAGGGGATTTTCCTAATGAGCACCTTAATTTGTTGTCTGATTTTTTAAACTCCTATAAGGAAAAGCAAAACACTTTTTGCCATTATATTTTGTTGGGCGATTTTAATGTGCATCTTTGTAGCTTAAATTGTCAAATTATTGCTATTGATGGACCTGATCTTACATGCCCTCAGCATTTTGAGCATAACTCTAAGGGGGAAGCCCTGGAGAAACTCCTGTCCAACAATGATTTGTTTGAGGCAGGGTTCTTCGATAAGAGTGTTTGTACCCCGACGTATGTAGCTAGGAACTGTGAGTCAATAATAGAGTAATATTTCTTTCTTCAGGACTTTTAAAATATGTACTTTTTTATAATGCTATACCCTCCTCGTTCAGTGACCACAATCCGGTGGTGATTGAATTGATAAATGGATTTTCCTTATTAAATAAAACTGATTTGCCGCAGGTTGTAGCTGAGGTGAAAGCTAAAGATCAGGGCAGAAGATTAAATTGGAGTAAGGTTACTCCAGAAGACTTCTTCCATATTATTACGACAAAGGCTGCTCAGGAACTAAACATATGTGCGGACCCACATTTTGATGGGGGGGATGTAATTACCTCATTTGAAGCCATTTGTTCTCAAGTGGCTAAAGAACTTACAATAAATAGTAAAGAAGGGAAAAATAAACCTGTACTGGGCTGGTTCAATCATAAATGTACCAAAGCACATAATCTATTAAAAAAGGCTCTAAACGATCGGCCAAGGAATAAAGGTTTAGTTGCTCAGCTTAGGAAGGAGTACTCAAGAGTAGTCCAGGCACGGAAAAATGAAATAAAACAAGATGCGTGGGCTGATCTAATGGATAAAGCGACATTGAAAGATAGCGCCATGTTTTGGTCTATAATTAATACTCCCCTGTTCTCTGGCAATCAGAACTCTGCATTGGAATTAAATATTGCAGAGGAGGATTGGTTAAGCCATTTTAAAAAAAAATTATGGGAGTGATTTAGAGCTGGAAATTTTTGCGGTTCCCATCTCTGACCCACCCATTATACCTGTAAATTTTAATACAGCAGAAGTTGTTAAAGCAATAGAGGGCACTGCGGGGCGTAAGGCACCAGGCCCTGACGGGGTTCCCTCAGACATGTACCAGGCTAATCCCACTTATTGGGGAAAGATTCTGACTAATGTCTTCAATATCTCGGCCATTTCAGGATTTCCAAAGTCATGGTCTCGATCAACTATAATTCCAGTGTTCAAGAAGGGCCAAAGGGGAGATCCCAGATGCTATAGGCCTACATCATTACTTGACTCCTCCTTTAAAATATTGAGAAAGGTCATATTAGCAAAGATAACAGATTGGGCTCTGGAAAAAGACATACTGTCCAACGCCCAATATGGTTTTAGAGTCGGGAGGGGCACGGAGGACCAATGCCTCAATTTACACTTAATAATATCCAAATACACGAGGGCAGCAAGGGGCTCCATTTTCTTGGGCTTTATGGATTTGTCCACGGCCTTTGATCTAGTTAATAGATCTAGGCTGTGGACTATGCTGTTGGAAATGGGCCTTGACCGGCCCCTCGTGTATTTTTTGGCCGAGTTACACAAAGATCTGAATGCCTCAATAAGGATGACGCAAGAGGGGAAATGCACGGCTAGTTTTAAGTCCGGAAGGGGGGGCGTCAGGGCTGTATCCTGGCCCCCATGCTGTTCACCCTGTACATAAACTCGCTGGAAGCTAATTTGTTAACAGCTACACTCGACATTCCGCGTATGGGAGGATCACCGGTTCCGGTGCTCCTCTATGCGGATGATGCCGTTTTATTGGCAAGGACTCCTTTGGGTTTACAAAGACTGCTGGATTCCTTTGGGAACTTTATGAACTCTCTGGACCTAGTGGTCAATAATGGCAAATCACACATTATGTCCCTAGGGGCTGGTAAAAGTTCTGCTAGATCCTTTCATTGCGGCGAAGAAGAAATCACTAGGGTGAAAGTGTTCACCAATTTGGGAGTTGTCTTCGACGACAGGGGAACGTGGTCACCTCAGCTCTCTATAAAGGTGAATACTGTGAGAAATTCTTCAGCCGCAATATTAGGATTTGCCAAAAGATTGGGGGGGAAACCCTTTGAGGCTATTTTAGCTATTTATAAAGCCAAAACTATCGCAATTGCAAAGTACGGGGCGGCTATATGGGGGTACATTAAACCATGTCATCTGAGAAACTGGGCCGCCCTGAGATTTACCTTCATCTCGAATCCTTATGTAAAGCTGACTTAGAGTGGGTTAAGAAAAATTTTATTAGGCAAAGCGACGCAGAGCGGGAAGCAGTGGAGCTATGCAAACCATCTGTCAGGGCCCACTTCTTGGTAATTTTGTCATTAGCAATGCCATCATATCTGTCTATCGTTACAATCCCTTTTCACAGATGGCTTTTGACCAAATTTCGTTTCAACCAAATTCACCTGGTATTATGGGATCTGCAGGGTTGGACTAGGCTAGAAGATGCGCCCCCGTATAAATGCGATGATTTCTCCCCCCAAGACACCATGCATTTTATGTTCTTTTGCCCTTTTTTTCATAAAGCCAGAAAAAGGTTTATTTTTCCACTAGTGAAAAAGATGGACTTCATACAATGTAAACCTGCATTATTGTTTTTACAATTGATGGAATCCCCTGAAATCATGTGTAGTGTTGGCAGCTTTCTTGTTGCGTCTGTCAGAAGTAGGAGGGTCAGACAGGCAGCTCAACTGGAAATGCTAAATCATATAACATAAGCTTACGTACATTGAATATTGGTCTTTAACAAAGAATTTGTCTTTTTAAAGTTTTTAATTTTATTTTATATTGTATAACACATTTTATAATGTTTTGTATAGTGTATTGCATACTTTTATGATTTTAATTAATCGAATAAAGTGGTTTTGACTTGACTTGACTTGACTAGTAGAATTTAAGGTGTGTAAAAAAGATATTTGTGTATCTCCGAAGCACATTATTTGCAAGCTCAAGTGCACCTGTTCTAGATTCAACAGTGCATCACTTCTGGATCTAATGTCTTAATCTTCAGAAGATTTTAATTGAGCAGAAACACGAAAAGAAGCTGCTTCTAGGCAGCTACTGCACATAAAACCATGACCTCCGGTAGAAAGTCTGAGGTAGTGCCATTGGTCTATTGTTTCGCGTTTTCAGTTGTCTGTTGTATGTTTTGTTTGGGAAGCTAGGGTATTTGTCCATGGTAATATCTGCCCGCTCATAAGTTTTGACTAGTTCGCCCTCGGAGTAGTTTGGCCTCCCATGCAAATAGAACGGTTTTTGCTGTAATAGTTTGATCGCTCAAGGTAGTCTGAGAAAAAATGCAATTTGTTTTGTGCCTGCTTCTGATTGGTTATGATTGGGGAGGAGTCTGAAAGTTCAGAACTCATAGTGGTTACTGATTGAGAACTGGTGAAATTAACCTTCAATTGGTGCTGTATTAAGGCAGAAACAAAAACTGTGTTTTGACCCTAGTAAATCTACATGGGTACTATCAGCCCAGATGCTAAAGTTTCCTGGAGCTGAGTTTTTCCTCGACATGAGACCAAGGTTTGCAGCGCTTGTTTTAACAGAAGGAAGAGGCATCTTTGACTGAGCCCTGTGGGGCACCTCTCTTTAGTGACGTTGCTGAGTCTTTGCATCTTCTGCTTTTCCATGGATAGACGAATCTTTCTTGTTGGAAAGTATATAGGGCCTTATTTATGAAGGCCTTGCGCCGCCGGTGCGTCACTTTTAACATGGGAAAAAGTGACGCACCGGTGGCGCAAGGCTTTCATAAATGAGGCCCATAGGATTTAGCCTTAGGCATCTAGAATATAGTTTAGTCATTCAGTCACTTCTAAAAAATGTAGAGCCCTAAACCTAATCAAAATCACAGTCACAAAGCTCACTTATGCATACAGGGCAATAAAACGATTATAAAGTTCTCAAGGTGCACCGTAGAGTTCGTTCATTGTTCAAAGCATAGGAAGGTTTTGGAGAGAGCTCCCCTTCTGGTTACAGCCAGGATTGAAATACCATTCAATCCTACGACCTTCTGGAACCTGAACATGTTACCTGAGAACTTCCAAATCAACTTCCACATTACGAGCCACTAACATTGGTTTCCTTCCAAGGTTAACAGGTGAGGGAGTGCCGCTTATCATGGATGTTCGCAGGGTTAGAGTCAATCCAACTAGTTTTTACTTCTCCAGGTGACACGCTCCAGCACCGCAGTGCGAAGGCCCCCGTTGCTAGGTTGTGGCTTGTAGGAAAAAGCTTCTCCATAATCTACTTTTCGAGCTGCACCAACTTCTAACATGCCAACAGTAAACAGCTAGCTATCTTCATTTTGTGTACATTCCATGTGGGTTTATTTTCAAGCCTCAGTCTAGAGGGCTGCAGGAAGAATTGGTGACTGCACTCCTGGGCCCAGTTCATGTAGTACTGCACAATAGCTTGCTAGATTTCCACCTGCCAGGAATCCCGCAAGGAGTTTCTTCATAAGGCGAGGTAGTGAAGTGGGGAAGCACCTGGCTCTGCTATAGACTTAGCGGTGGACAGCGCACCTCTCCCGCGACATTGACATCAGCGCCATGTTGGAGAGGGGGGTGACTCAGTATGCGCTGCACACTAGGTAGTAGTGAGCATCACGTCTGACTATAGACTAAGATTCAGTGTAACCCTGTGAGTCTGAAACATTACATTTCCACCAAAAATTAGGAATAAACAAGGAAATCAGGATCAGAATGACACGGAGAATAAGGACCAGACCATTGGATTCTCTGGATAATTTTTCATATATTTAGGTCTCACGTGCAATAATCAGTAACTCTGCTTCTCCCACCACACAGATTTACTGATGCCCCATGTCATGTATTATTCAGCTATGTTTTACTACCTTGCTTCCTTACGCATGAAAGAAATTGTAATACCTACTCAAATTGACAAAAGGATAAAAACGCTGACCGAAGCAATGCTATATTTGTCTGCCAAGAAATGCTACAAACCAATTATGCAAATGATCCGCAGAATGTTCATGCATTACACAGAAGAGCGAAATTACTAGGAGATTTATGAAGCAGTAATGATACTTAGAGGTCAAATGAATTTTATAGTATTGATCCATTGACTGACTTTAAAATCAGTATGACCCCTTATGGAACTTTTTCACTGTAGATAACACCAACATTTTACTGACAACAGTTTCAAGTAGTTTAAGGAAATTTGTAATGCAAGCTTTAACACCCAACTATATTTAGAGAAATTCACTTAGGTATTCGTATACGGCTGTAAATGATTTAATGATATATTGCATATGAACGTTTTACAATTTCAAGGAAAATGTGTATGCATTTTATATTATGTGTAATTGATTACTTCTTAGAATATATACTGACATCAATATACAGGGAATGAAAGGAACGTGAATTAACTTCAGACCTCGAAGGCCGGAGCAATTATGCGTTTCGTGACCTAAAATAAATGATATTACTTCAAAACTTGAATTAAACAATAGAACTGGTTAGGTCGCATGTGTGGTGTTATTTAAGTTTAAAAGAAGTTTTTTCTAAATTTGTCACTGAATTCTTCTGCTTTTTTTCATGCCAAAAGCACCAAGCATATTCGTTTCCAAAAGTATCTTTAAAATTACAAACGCAAGTTTTCCCATTCAATCCTTTAGATTTCTACTATTTTATACAGTGGTCCATCCTTATACTTTCATTACAAACACCACCTTGAAATTGGAAACCAAATAAAGGGTATTATTTTCTAAATCAGTGTGAGTAAGGGCAAGAAGGAATATAAACTATTGATATCAACTTTGTGTCAGGAATCTAGGCTAGTAAATGAAAAGTTTAACTAATGCCATTTTCAAATAAACCAGCTGGAGAGTGTGGTGAACGTGCTGGCCAGCGCCTGTTCCAGTGTAGTTGGCAGGAAAGTGAACATTCCAAAAGACACTGCGGTGATCTGGTGTTTGCCATCTGTGAGACTGCAAGTCAAAAAGAGGGGACTATAGGAGCCATGCTTGGTTGGCCTGAAAGATACAAACTATATGACAATGGGCCTAATAAAACATTTGTAAATCACTAATCAGCCTGAAATTGGGCAGTGAAAGGTGTAACAGCTCTAGACCAAACACAGAATATGGCAAATTTCTAAAAAGCAGGACAGCCTAGTAACTATTCAGTAAACACGCTTTTAGTGAACATAAAAAGAAAGGGGCATATTCTCAAACACCCCTAACGCCATGGGAACGTCACTTCTTTTGACCTTCCCGCGGCAATAGGGTCAGAGCCCTGTTCTCAAGGCAGTGTTAACGCACTTAACGTGGCTTAAAGCCACGTTAAGTGGCTTAACGCTGCCTTGAGAATAGGGCTCCATTAACGCTAAACTTAGGGTGAAAGGGGGTGTGCAGTGGGTGTTGCGGTGGGTGTACCACCCCAACACCCATTGAGTTTGACGCTACTGCCTATTATCAAGGACGGCGATAATAGGTGGCAGCGCCAAACTTAAGACCTAGAAAAATCAGGTCCTAATGTGACTAAACAAGGAGAAAACCTTTATTTCTCCTCGTTTTTGCTTTTACCATGTGTGCTGCATGTAGAAGCACACATGGAAAAAGCAAACTGGCATTTTCGGTTTGTTCATGTACAGGAAGGGACATCCTTCCTGTGCATTAACAAACCTCCCTGCTAGCAGACAACCTTGCGCTCTGGTGCAAGGGTGCCTGTTCTGGCGTTAAATAGTTAAATTTAGCGTTGTCGATGGGGGAAACGCCAGGCTGCACCACATTCTTGTGAATAGGGTGCGGCCTGGCCTTTCCGAAGTGGCAGTGAGAGCCGTTAAGCCAAGGAGGCTAACGCCTCTCCCCTCCACTTCTTTAGGAATATCCCTCAAAGTCTCAAATAAAGAATACGAAATAGCTGGTCCCAAAATATTTTGGAGAAAGGATACATATATTGTTATCACAGAATAGGGGAAAGTAGTTACACGTTACCACGAAGTTGGCCCAAGAGGTAACCAAAGGAAAACTGGTAAAGGACACCTGAAAAACAACACCAGTTTTCACACTTGGATCCTTCTACACCATGATGCCAAAGATGCAAGTCCTAGAAGCCCATCCGAGGAGAAAGGTGCGAAAGGAGATCATTTCAACCAATTTCATGGTCATTTTGTCTGTGAATCGCAGCCCACTAGCAGGTAGTTCAGCGGAGGAGCTAGCTTCTGTCCCCAGGCGGAAGACCTCCCTCCATAAAGAGAGATGCATGCTTACCTGGCTGGCTACAATGAATCCTAGCTGACCACTGCAGCTCAAACAATCCAAACACATGTGCAGGTTGTGTGTGCACCGTACCAGCTCGTCAGGGTTGTGTATCAATCCATTGCAGCTTTAGATGTAGAAATATCCCAGAGTACATTATCACAATCCTTCATCAAAAGTCAGGGCACAAAGCTAGTTAGAGCCACATCATATATTGCCTTTCCAAGCGTGGCAACTAAAGTGTAAGATAAACTGGTAAACTTTTATGAGTTGGCAATTTTTCTAAATGTAATAGACTGTGTGAGAGGGACCCATATTTTGATACATACGTTCCTTGGACTCTGTGAACATTTTAAGGAAAATTAGTAAGCCGCAACCCATCAACATTGAAGTAATGTGGAATTAATTATATATGACTAGCTTACCTGTCATGCGTTGCTGCGATCTCAGAAGAAAGGAAATTCAAGGAAACTTGTTATGATAACATTCAATTTACATTGTGTCATTTTTATTGAAACATATTCATTTTAATATAGAAAACATTTCAAAGTGTCATTTTAATTCTATTTATTTATTCGAGCGCTTGTGGATACACGATATTTTTAGTTTTTCCGTCTGATGCGTACACCAATAAATCAGAAGGTTTTCCGACGCGTGAGCTGCCCACATACAGTTGTCCATTTGAGAAGCACGGATTCTCCAAATGGAGTCCGCACACTTGCAGCGATTGTCCTTGTGCTTTGTTTATGGTCATTGCAAAAGCGAGTCGCACTGGAAACTGTAAACGTTTGAATTAAAATGGCATATCTGTTGGGATCATTGGAATACGTGGCAACAGTACATCTTCCCCCTTGAATTTCCCATTCAAAATTGTAGCTTCGATGACATTGTTAATCATCTTTTCACAGAAAGTCTTGTACCGTTGTAAAGTCGTGGTGGATTGATGTTTCGGAGAAGAATGATAGGCACGCCAATTTTCAATGTCAAAATGTGCGGTGGCATACCGGGCAAATCCAGTGAATTCAAGAATTCCATTGGGTAGTTGACAACTTCGTCTTGATTCATCACAGTATCGATGGACTTATACGTTGTCGCTTTGCCTGGTATTCCGTTTTGAATGCTGAAATTGATGGCATTTACATCGTTGTTCGCAGCTGCTAGTATAGCACGTGCACTGAGCCACTGATGATTTTTGTAATTCCGCGTGATATTTGAAAGACTATGAGGGCCCTGGGGGGCCGATATTTAAAAATTAATTATGCCAGAAACCTTCGCGGGAGTGTACACAACAACTTCCAAAAGTTTCATGGTGATCAGATGAATGGTGTAGTAATGCATAAAGGACAAACAGACAGACAGACAGACAGACATACATTCGTTTTTATATATATAGATTACAGACCTAGCATGCACTTCATCCAGTGGCCACTATTCTGCCCTATACAAATAGATTTAAATAAAAGGAATAACAGTTGACTGACTACTTAGTGAATAACACAGAAGCATCATACACCAAGGCATAGTAGGCGGGGCACTACACTCTCCTTTGTCTTCCACACATGAATGTCAGTTCCCTTGCCATCTGAAAATGGAAAATTACACCATACATTAAACCCAGTTGTTGAGCGCATCTTTAACTTTCAAATGGAAAATTCTGCTGCCTCCTCGAAAGTGAAGGGACCCAACTGTATGATCCAGTGTTAGACCTGGCACCACTGGTGTGGGTCCCCCTTCCATTTTTTTGCTGTTGCCTCCTTTGTTTTTGCTATGTGTTTAGCTTGCCTAAATGCTTTGGGCACGTTGCCACTGCTATTCAGTGCCAATGTGCAAGTGCTCCCTATTGTAAAGTATTGTATTGGATTAGTGACCCCATGATAGGTTCATTTGATTTACTTATCAGACCCTAGTACATTGCACCATGTGTGACCAGGGCCTGTAAATCAAATGCTGCTGGTGGGCTTACAGCACTGGTCGTGCCACCCACAGACGCAGCTTGTAAAAAGTGACTCAGGCCTTCCCTTGCAGAGCCTGTGTGCCGCCTGGAGCTGCCATGTCGACTTGGCAAGTGCACCCACTTACCAGTCCCTAAACCTTCCCTTTTCTATATGTTAGTGACCCCTAAGGTAGGCCCAAGGTACCCCTTGGGCAGGGTGCATTGTATGTAAAAGGTAGGACATGTCCTGATGTATGTAGCATGCCCTGATAGTGAATTACAGCCAACTTCGTTTTTGACTATTGCCAGGCTATCTGTTCCCATAGGCCAGAATGGGCAGTTTGATTATAATATCTCATAATCCATAATGACTCAGGGAACTAGGTAGAAATTCGAGTTTAGTATGCCTGAAATCAAAATGATGAATACATCTTTGAGTGAAGTTGGTTTTAACATTCTGTGTTTGAAATACCACTTTTAGAAAGTAGGTATTTTCTTGCTTAACCCATTTACTGCGGGGCTAATTTCCCCACTGTGCTGGGGGGAGGGGGGGGGTGTGCGCAGCGCCCCGGTGCTCATGACGAGCTCAGCTCGTCATGAGCCACGGTGGCCGTGTGCTCATGACGAGCTCAGCTCATCATAACCATGCCCGTTCCAAGGGAACGCCCAGCAGAGCAGGGGAATTTTCCCCGCGTGGGCGCGGCGCAACGGTTATGACGAGCTCAGCTCGTCATGAGCACACGGCCACCATGGCTCATGATGAGCTGAGCTCGTCATGAGCATGGGAAGGTTTAACCATCCAAGACTGCCTCTGATAGGTTGTGTATTCCATGTCTGGCTTGTGAGTGACAGGGGATGGGGGGCTCCAGGACTCAGGGTGAGTCAGCTCAAGGCTGAATATACCTATCTGCATGAGGAATAGAAAGAAGGAAAGAAGGAGTCCTGTAAACAAAGTGCAAACTTGTTTGGACTAGGTACAGACACTCTCCACCTTCAAAGACAAAGGTGTATAAAAGGGGGGACTCAGACCCCAGAACTTTAGATCACTTCTGGGAATCAAGACAACCCTTTGCCAAGGAGACGAACCAATGAAACTGAAGGAGGAAACTGCCTCCTTGCTATGCTGTTGGGGTTGGCCTGCAGTGGTTACTTTATTTGCCAAGAAAAGGAGAAAAGGAACTTTGTGTGTACATTTGCAATCTTGAAGAGGGATCTCCAAGGGCTTGAACTGAGCTTGCCTCCGGCCTGAAGTCTCAGGTATACAAGACTTCACCACCAGCTCCCCTGAATCCCTTGCTGTAGAATTCTGCCTGCAGAGAGGGGCCTACTTTTGTTTGTGCCCTCTGAGAAGGCTGCGAGTCGCTGGGAGCTAGAAGCGTGACGCAATGAGGAGAAGCGTGTCGCCGCTGCAGCAGTTGCAGTCACATTGCCGAAGAAGCGTGTTACCGCTGCAGCTGTTCACCGGCACATCATTGACGATGCGTGTTGCATCCCCGGATAAGCATGTCGCAGCCGCAGAGGTCCCCGTCGCATCACTGGAGAAGCGTGTCACAGGGCCTGTCGGGGCTCAGAAGTTACCGAGTTCGCCGCACGTCCGTCGGGCGTGCATGTATTACATCCAACGTGTCGCATCGCATCGAGACGCTAATTTCTCACATCGCACCGGATCGTCACATCGCATCGAGACACCATCTTGTCACATCGCACCGGATCACAGTAAGAAATGGACACATCACCTCCTCTCCAGTAGGGAACCAACGCATCACCTCACCTGTGCTGCAGTAAGGAACCGATGCATCAACTCCCTGAAGCAAGGAACCACTGCATCACCTTCCCTGCGACCCTTTTGTTTGTATTGCGTGACGCATCCAAGGTACTTTTGAGAGTAAAGTGTTGCATGTACCATCTACATTGAACTTAGCTATTTCTAACATTTTAAAGTCTATTTTTGATTACACTATGTGAATTTTTGTTGTTTGGTGTTGTGTTAAGTCTAGTAAAGATTACTTATTATTATAAACTGGTGTCCATTTGTAGTGTTTTCACTGTATTGCTGCATGTGTTCCCAAATGCTTTACACACTACCTCTGATATAAGCCTGCCTGCTTGTGCCAAGCTACAGAGGGGGTGAGCAGGGGTTATTTTAGAAGTGTACCCGCTTACCCTGACTAGAAGCAAGGGTCCCTATTTGATCAAAGTTACCTACCTCTGCCAACTAGAGACCCCCAGTTCTAACACTGGTGGTCAGCAGTGAGGATTTAGACTTGCATTTGTGATTCATATACAGTGATTGGTGTACACTACTAGTGAGTGCAGACCCTAACGCGAACACATACTTTTTGGCCGAATTTTCCTTGGATCTGCTTTTAGCTTTTTGAGAGCTACCAACTGTTTTTTCACCATGAGTAAAGCAGCATCCGTTGCACCTGTTGACATTGATTTTGAAGAGGATAGGATTGATACCTACACTGGACAAGACCTCAAAGTTGCTTGTAAGAAATATAAAATCAATATAAAAGGCCTCACCAGGAAGGAGGAACAACAAAAGGCACTGAAGGCCTGGTTAGAATCTAGGAATGCCAGTGAACATCCCTAAGAGCCTAGTGAGGAGGCAGAACATTTAAATGGTCAGCTAGAAGGGCCATTGGGCCTGGTTGGGAGGAAAGTGCCTTCCAGAACAGGGAGCAGTATTTCCTCAAAGGGCCTGTCCCCAGGAGACCTGGAAGACAGGGAGAGAGATAGGGTGCATAAGATGGAGCTGGCCAAACTCAAAATAGGTGGGCAGATGGAGTTGGAGAATAAGAAGTTGGCCTTGGAGGAAAAAAGAATGCATTTGGAGAATGAGAGAATGTTGAGGGAATTGGAATTGAAAGCTAAGAGTTTAGAGATTTCTCCCTCTGGTGGCAGCGCACCATCCGTGTCTGTAGAAACAAGAGTGTTCATTCCCAAGGATGTTATTAAGGAGTTTCATAAGAATGAAGGTATTGGGCAATGGTTCAAGGCCTATGAGGTAGCTATGTCCTCCCACCAAGTCCCTGAGAAGGATTGGCTAGCGGGGTTGTGAGAGCAGTTCCTCAGTGATGGGCGGGATACCCTATTGGATTTGCCTTCTGAAGATCAGAATTCTTATGTACACATGAAAGAGGCCTTGATGTCCAGGTAAGGGTTCACCCCTGATCTTTATAGACTAAGGTTTAGGAATTGTAAGAAACTGGAGTCTAGCACTTGGGTAGAATATGTTTCTTTCTTTGGCAGAGCATTGGATGGTTGGGTGAAGGGTAGAAAGTGAATGATTTTGAAGCGCTCTGTAATCTGATTTCATGGGAGCACTTCTCAAATAATTGTTTTCCAGAGCTACACCAGCACCTTATCGATAGCAAGCTGACTAACCCTAGGAAGCTTGCTGAGGAGGTGGACCGCTGGGTGAACACCTGGGTCCAAAAGGGTGATGTGGGAGACTCCGCCAAATTTGGGCAGGGTTCCCAGTAGAAAGAGTGGGGGGGACAAGAGCAAACAGAGGGCATTCCAGAAAGGGCCGTAAAGTAATCCCCAAGGGAACCAGGGAGAAGGTTCCCAGCCTCCCCCTGAGAAGAAGCCAGGGGCCCAACAGGTAAACCTGTTCATAGGGGACCCCTGAAGTGCTTCAAGTGTGGTGAAGTGGGCCATAGGTTTTATGATCCCCAGTGGCCACAGAGGGACAAGACAACAGCCACTAGTGCACCACCCCGGCAGATGACAAGTGTAGTCCTGGGGGAGGAGATGGGTGCCCAAGGTGGGTGGGGTCCTGCAGAGATGTCCCTTGTCTCTTTGGGAGACAGTGAGGTGGTCCTCAGGACCCAACTGCCTGATAAAACTAAAAAGTACAGGCAGTGGGTGACCATCAATGGCCATAGAGTGGAGGCTCTTAGAGACACTGGAGCCATTGTGGCAGCTGTGAGGTGTCACCTGGTGTCTGAAGAGCAGGTGGTCCCCATTGCATTTTACCCAGTTGTTGCCGCTGACAACACAGAGAGCCACTGCAAGGTGGCTTAGCTTCCCTTCGAGTGGGGGGGGTCTCTGGTACTCTTCAAGTAGCTGTGAGGCCAGCCATGCCTGTTGACTGTCTGTTAGGTAACGATTTAGAGAGCTCCCCTTGGGTTACGGTGGAGTGAAGTGCTCATTTGGAGATGTTGGGTCTCCCTGAGTGGGCGTGTGTGACCACACAGTCCATGGCAGCCAGTAAGGTGTTCAAGATGCCCTGGATCCTGAAAGAGTGGCCCAGGTGCCTGCCTTAAAGAGAAGAGGCCGGGGGCATGGGAAACCCACCCTCACAGTTCCCACAGTCCGGGAGAAGGCAGACCTTGAGGGGGATGCCCTGGAACATACAGGGGAGCAGGTAGCTGAACTGGAGGACCTGCCTGAGCTGACCCATTGGCAGCAGGAAGGAGGGCGCTCCAGGGAAGAGTTTTGTGATGCGCAGAACAAGTGCCCTTCTCTAGGGGGTTAGTGGGAAAAGGCTGCAAACCAGGCTGGGGTTATCAGTCTGGATCACATTAGATCTACTGGGAGAATGGTCTCCTGTATAGTGAGCCTAAGGTTACTGAGCCTGGGTCAGCCCGTGTGCTGGTGGTACCCCAGTGCTTCCGAGCCTTCCTATTTGGGCTGGCTCATTATGTGCCTTTAGCAGGACATTTGGGGCAGGACAAGACCTTTGAAAGGCTTGTCACCCACTTTTATTGGCCCCAAATGGTTTATCCTGGTCTTGGTGGACCATGCCAACCAGTACTCAGAAGCCATCCCTCTCAGGACAGTGATGGCCCCTGTGGTGGGACGTGCACCGATGGGAATTTTCTCCCCTGTGGGGTTCCCCAGGGAGGTGGTGTCAGAAGGTGGTACAAACTTCATTTCTAAGTATATGAAGTCCCTGTGGCAGGAGTGTGGGGTAGCTTATAAGTTCACCACTCCTTACCACCCCCAAGGTAATGGGCTGTTGGAGAAATTCAACCGGACCCTCAAAGGCATGATCATGGGTCTTGAGGAACCTATGAGGCATAAGTGGGATGTCCTCTCGCCATGCCTTCTCCTTGCTTACAGAGAGGTGCCACAGAGGTCCTTAGGGTTCAGCCCATGGAACTGCTCTATGGTCAGCCTGTAAGAGGACCTCTGAGTTTGGTAAAGGAAGGCTGGGAGAAAGCTCCCAGGAAACCCCTCCAGGATTTATATAGTTACATGCTGGCCTTTAGAAATCAAACCCGGTGTTTCAGGAAACTCGCCCAGGCTAATCTGGAAGCCAGCCAGGAAGAGATGAAGCGGTGGTATGATAAGAATGCCACTCTGATTGAGCTTCAGCCTGGTCAGAAAGTTTGGGTCATGGCCCCCGTGGAGCCCTGTGCACTCCATGATAAGTAGACCGGACCATTGGAGGTGGTGGAGCGCAAGAGTGATGTCACCTACTTGGTGGACTTGCGGTCTCCAACGAACCCTTTGCGGGTCCTACATGTCAACCACCTGAAGCCCCACTTAGAAAGGCCGAAAGTGGGCATGCTCCTAGCAACAGATGATGGAATGTAGGTAGGAGTCTGAGCCTCTTCCTGAACTCCTTTCTGCAACAGAGCAAGATGGGTCAGTGGATGGTGTTAACCTCTCTTCCACCCTGACCCTAGAGCAGCAGAATGACTGTCACCAGTTGTTGGGACAGTTGTCTGATTTGTTCTTCCTGATTCCCAGTGTCACTGATTGGTGTGTCTCTGATGTAGATACTGGAGACAGTCCTCCTGTTCAGCACAAAACTTACAGAGTGAATGACAGGGTGAGAGCTTGCATCAAAGAGGAGGTCTCCATGATGTTTGCCTTAGGGGTGATTGAGTCCTCTAACAGTTCTTGGGCCAGCCCAGTGGTCTTGGTCCCAAAGGCTGCTGCACCAGGTGTCATGCCAGAACTGCGGTTCTGTGTGGACTACCGATGGCTCAATTCAGTCACCAGGACTGACGCGCACCCCATCCCCAGAGCTGATGAGCTCATTGATCGGTTAGGGGCTGCCAGGTACCTCAGCACGTTTGATCTAACGTATGGGTACTGGCAGATCACCTTAACTGATGGGGCAAGAGAGAGGTCAACATTCTCCACACCAGATGGGCACTACCAATTCTGGGTTATGTCCTTTGGGATGAAGAATGCCCCTGCCACCTTTCAGAGGTTGGTCAACCAGGTATTGGTTGGACTGGAAGATTTCAGTGCTGCCTATGTGGATGACATTGCAGTGTTCAGCGCCAGTTGGGAAGAATATCTGCGCCACCTCTGGGAAGTGTTGATGGCGCTGCGGAGAGCAGGCCTCACGTTCAAGGCGAGTAAGTGCCATATCAGGCAAGGTTCTGTGTTGTACCTGGGACACCAGGTTAAGAGCGGCCAAGCGGTGCCCCTACAGCCCAAGATTGAGACAATCCTGGCTTGGGAACCCTCCAAAACCCAGACAGAGGTGAGAGCCTTTGTAGGACTCACTGTGTACTACCGGATGTTGGTCAAGGGGTATGGCAGCATTGTTGCACCCTTGACAGAACTGACTTCCAGGAAGTAGCCAAATAAAATGAACTGGGCTTACACCTGTTAGAAAGCTTTTGATGCCCTAACGACTGCCATGTGCACGGCGCCCGTGCCTCTGGCACCCAGCTTCTCAAAAGCGTTTATTGTTCAAACAGACACTTCAGAGCATAGTGTGGGGGCTGTTCTTTCACAGATAAATTGGCCTAGACCAACCTGTAGCCTTCATCAGTAGGAGGTTACTCCCATGGGAACAGAGGTGGAGTGCAATTGAGCATGAGCCATTTGCTGTGGTCTGGGCATGAAGAAGTTGAGACCATACTTGTTTGGGACTCACTTCTGGGTTCAGACAGACCGCAGGCCCCTCAGATTTATGATGCAGATGAGGAGTGAGATTCCAAATTTATTGAGGTGGTCCATTTCCCTAGAGGGGATGGACTTCACAGTTGAACACTGCCCTGGTACAGAACGCACCAATGCTGATGGTCTGTCCAGAAGAGAGCACCCAAGGGGTGGGTAGTTCTCCGCACATTTCAGCTGGAGAGGGCACGTGTTAGACCTGGCACCATTGCCGTGGTTCTCCCTTCCATTTTTTTGCTGCTGACTCCTGTGATTTTGCTATGTGTTTTGCTGGTCTAGATGCTTTGGGCACTTTGCCACTGCTATTTAGTGCCAAAGTGCAAGTGCTCCCTATTGTAAAGTGTTGTATTGGATTAGTGACCCCATGATTGGTTCATTTGATTTACTTATCAGACCCTAGTACAGTGCACCATGTGCGCCCAGGGCCTGTAAATCAAATGCTACTGGTGGGCTTGCAGCGCTGGTTGTGCCACCCACAGTAGCAGCTTGTAAAATGTGACTTAGGCCTGCCATTGCAGAGCCTGTGGGCAGCCTGGGACTGCCATTTCGACTTTACAAGTGCACCCAATTGTCAGTCCCTAAACCTTCCCTTTTCTACACGTTAGTCACCCCTAAAGTAGGCCCAGGGTACCCCCATGGGCAGGGTACATTGTATATAAAAGTGTGTAGCATGTCCTCATGGTGAATTACAGCCAATTTAGTTTTTCACTATTGCAAGGCTACCTGTTCCCATAGGCCAGAATGGGCAGTTCGATTATAACATCTTAGAATCCTAACTTACTCAGGGAACTAGGGAGAAATTCGAGTTTAGAATGCCTGAACTCAGAATGATAAAATACATCTTTTAGTGAAGTTGTTTTTAACATTCTGTGTTTGAAAATGCCACTTTTAGAAAGTAGGTTTTTTCTTGCCTAACCATCCAAGCCTGCCTCTGCTAGGTTGTACATTCCATGTCTGACTTGTGAGTGACAGGGGCTCCAAGAGACAGGGTGAGTTAGCACAACGCTAAATAGACCTATCTGCATGAGGAGAGGTGAGAGGAGTAGCACCTGGGCCTGAATAGGGCTGCGCCTGCCTTCCACACTGCTGGCTCCAACTCCTGTGGTGTGTTTGATGACCCTGGCCCACACTGACAAATGAAAGAAGGAGTCCTGTAAACAAAGTGCTCCAGGACTGCACAGAGCTAGTTTGGACTAGGTTCAAACACTCCCTGCCTTCAGAGACAAAGGATTTTGGTGTATAAAAGCGGTGACCCAGACCATAGAACATTAGATCACTTCTGGGAATCAATACGACCCTTTGCCAAGGAGAAGAACCAAGAAAAGTAAAGGAGGAGACTGCCCCTGTGATGTGCTGTTGGTGTTGGCCTGCAGTGGTTACTTTATGTGCCAAGGAAAGGAGAAAAGGAACTTTGTGTGTACTTTTGCAATCTTGAAGAAGATTCTCCGAGGGCTTGAACTGAGCTTGCCTCCTGCCTGAAGTCTCAGGGATACAAGACTTCACCACCAGCTCCCCTGAATTCCCTTGCTGTAGAATTCTGCCTGCAGTGAGGTGCCTACTGTTGTTTGGGCCCTCTGAGACGGCTGCGAGTTGCTGGGAGCTGGAAGCATGACGCAACAAGGAGAACCGTGTCACTGCCGCAGCAGTTGCTGTCGCAGCGCCGAAGAAGCGTGTCGACGCTGCAGCTGTTCGCCGTCGCATCATCGATGAAGCGTGTCGCATCCCCAGAGAAGCGTGTCGCCGCCTCAGAGGTCGTCGTCGCATCACCGGAGAAGCGTGTTGCAGGGCCTGTTGCAACTCAGAAGTTACCGAGCTTGCCGCACGGCCATTGGGCGTGCACGAATCACATTTAACATTGTTGCATCGCATCGAGACACCGTTTTCTCGCATCGCACCAGATCGTTGCATTGCATCGAGGCACCATCTTGTTGTATTGCACTGGATCACAGTAAGATACTGACACATCACCTCCTCTCTGGAAAGGAATTGACCCTTTACCACCCCTGTGCTGCAGTAAGGAACCAAAGCATCACCTCCCCCGAAGCAAAGAACCAACGCATCACCTTCCCTGCGATCCTTTTGTTTGTATTGCGTGACGCATCCAAGGTACTTTGAGAGTAAAGTATTGCATTTACTTCCTACATTGAACTAAGCTATTTCTATAATTTTAAAGTCTATTTTTGGTTACAGTAGTGTGAATTTCTATCTTCTGGTCTTGTGTTAAGTCTAATAAAGATTACTTATTTTTCTAAACTGGTGTGGTGTCCATTTGTAGTGTTTTCACTTTATTACTGTATTGCTGTATGTGTTCACAAATGCTTTACACACTGCCGCTGAGATAAGCCTGCCTGCTTGTGCCAACCTACCAAGGGGGTGAGCAGGGGTTATTTTAGAAGTGTACCCCTTACCCTGACTAGAAGCAAGAGTCCCTATTTGGTCATAGGTACCTACCTCTGCCAACTAGAGACCCCCAGTTCTATCACCCAGAAACAATAAGTCTGTGAGTAATAAACAGAGGGTGTATGATGTTGGAAAGGGTGTGGTGTGCAGTGTGTAGAGTGAGGTGCTGGTATGAACAGTTGGTTGATCACTGTCTCATAGAGTGAAAATCAAGATAACTAGTGGTGAGTCTGATAACCTACAATACCATAGTGCCGACATGCACAATGGTTGTGAGAAACTTATATGGAGCAATTCCATTGATTAGTCCTAAGGATTGCACTAGTCTAACAGGTGACCTAGAGTTATGATGATACATGTGTTAGAAAGAAGGCAGCAACATAGGAGGGATTTAAAATGGACTGCTATAATCTCTTGATAACAAAACTCAGAAAGATAATGGGAATGTTTAGAGAGGGCTAAGTAGGAAAATGGTCCTCACAAATTCTGCAGCTGTTTTGTCCAATAAAATAGACCCCAGCACATATTGAGGCTAAAATATCTGAAATTACTTCCGTAGATCACTTTAGAGGATATTAAATGTTGACCCTTCTAGTCTAGCATGGAAGGAATACACATGGAAGCATAGTTATAGTGAAGGAGGAATTTGGGCAGATGAAGACCTTGACAGAAGATTTTTTTTATAATGTCTAAAAGTAGGGAGAGCCCAATTGCAACTGAAAACGCCCCAGGTTTAAGTACCGTACTTCAGTAAATATTTCTCCCAGTTTCCAAATACTTTTGGGAATACCAATTTTTAAGATGTTTTTGTACGAATTAGGATCTGTTTTTAGGAATGCTTCATTTAGTTGTCAGTTAACAACGACAACCTAAAATCATGAAAAAGTATAATTGCACCAATATACAGAGAGGTTCTGACTCTGGTTGCCAGATGATATATGCTAATAGTTTTTATTGATATAGATTGCAATGTGTATTCTAAATTGGAACCAACAGGAAGGTCTATCAATAACTTAGCAAAGTTTTGTTTTAAGTCATGTTTTCCACCAATTTACAATAGCAAAAACGTGAAACTGTTTCTAGCCTATCCTGATTTTTACACTGCATTCGATTAGGTAAAAATAGATATTCTGCTGCAAAAACTCAAAGACCTCCTTAGGGAAAAGAATCTCAGTAAATGTCATCATGGACCTCTACTCAGAAACTTTAAGTCAGGTGTGTATAGACATGAAATAAAAAATGATAAAAACATTCAAGACAAAAGGTTTTGGTCAAAAAAGTATTTCTTTGGCTCCTACACTAATCTTTCCATGTATCAGTGATATCCAACCAGATGTTATGGCGCTCTCTTATGCCATTTGAAGGACTCATTACGCCCCTGTGTCTCTTCTGCTGTACACAAACACTTTATGTTCCTCATACAGACTACAAAGACATTGCAAACTCAGCTGAAGTTGTTGAAAGCATACTGAAATGTAAATGACTAAGGGGCACATATACAAAATCCTGGTTGCAATAAACTGGCTGCAATTTGCGACCAGTCTTTTCGCGAGCAGTATACAATTTTATGAACCAACCTATTATGTACTACTGGGTCAGCTTGTAACAGCCTCCCAGGATTGTTGCCCGACAATCCTGCATGGAAGGCAGGCATTATGGTGCAAGGGTGCCTGCATTGGTGATAGGCACCAGTGCAGGGGAAAAGGGCAGGAATGCAACGTATTAGATAAATACGGTGCATTCCTGACCTTTTCCTGTTATGCGGGGCAGCACAGAAAGGTAACCGGTTGCACTGTCCTGCGCCACTATTCTGCTAAATATGGCCAAGAGTTGAGGTAAAAAACTATAACTTACACTCCATTGTTTTTTCTAGCATGATAATACCGTGTTTGTAGTGCCAGTTGTAATTTATAAAAATGGAGGGCATATTATCAAGACAGGCGATAAAATTATCGCCGCTTTAGCGGCAGAAAACTGCCGCTAAGACGGCGATAATGGGATTGATAATATGCTCTATGGGGTTCTAATTGAAGCTCAGGTTAGATGTCCTTCAGATCTAACTTGGGCTTCAATTAGAAGTCCCAAAAATATGCGGAGTAAAGTGCAGAGCAGCAAAAAAAATATTAAAAGCAATGTTGCTTCATCACTGGTATTATGCCGAGGAAACTCACGTGTATTCAATGTGAATTGAGTAAGAAAACACATTTTTCTTTAACAAACACTAATTTTTTAAATAAAGAATTATTAGTGGGAACTTACCTTAGCAAAAATAATCACAGCCTAAAATATTTGTAGGTGATATATGTTGATTAAAGGAGGAGGGTCAGAGGTTCATATTTTAGCCTCTTTAGCCGAAGCAATCAGTGTAGGTGCAAAGTGAATCTTGCTGAAAACTGTACTAAAAGATTAACATTAAAGTACATGTACTTTCTACTCCATCGGCTGAAA
Source organism: Lissotriton helveticus (assembly GCF_964261635.1). Classification (NCBI taxonomy): domain Eukaryota; kingdom Metazoa; phylum Chordata; class Amphibia; order Caudata; family Salamandridae; genus Lissotriton; species Lissotriton helveticus. The sequence goes on along the minus strand of NC_136071.1, from coordinate 568,335,686 downwards.
AATGCAAAGGTAGGCTACTTGGCAGAATATATATTTTATTTTTAACACTCTCTACGTGGGATGTCAGAGCAGTGTACATACAGCCAGTGATAGTAGAAACATCAACATACATGTAACAGGTGGCAATCAAGGGCCTGTTACGGCGGGATTTCTGATCTATTGCTATAGATCTAGATCCCAACTCAGGTCGACTGAACCGTTGATACCTGTCATAGAGTAAAAGGCAATCCACTACTAGGTCAATCGGTTAAGGACTTACACCACTCTAAAGAACCACTTACTACGAATAAGTTTTAAACGTTTATTATAAAGCCAAAGTTAACTGGAGATACAAACATCTCAAAATAAGGTTCAAAAGATATACTGGTATCAATACAAACATACATTTTCTAAATGCTCTTAGTCGGCAGAAGAATATCACCAAAACCAATTCAAGAATCATCAGAGTTGCAAGAATAGACACAAGCTGTAACTTGTGAGTCATTTACAGAAAGGAAGAAAATCCAGATTAGACTGTCCCTACACTAGACTAAGTGACATCCCTACTTAGTAAAATCTTAACCTAAAAAGGTGTCAGCCGTGGTGACTTCCAAAGAAGATCACTCACTTCCCTTAGTCTTCGTTGTGAATCGGTGTCTCGCAGTTATCCTATCTGCCTACCCATCCGCTCTCTTAGGTTCCTCAGACCATCTGCCCTAACTCCACCCAGGGGTGCTGTCCCTAATACAAAAATCACATTTACAATAGAAACGCCCTTTAGAGACGCCCCTCACGTGGTGTCGGTTCTGGCATTTTCCATGCTGATACTCCTCTGGGCCCATCGTTAGCGTTGATCTTGCTTCTCAGGCTCTTCTCCGGCAGGACGGTACCCCCCAGGAAATTCCTGAAGCCTCCTCCAGGCCTGTGCCTGGCTCACTGAACAAAACTCTATTCATCACTCTCTTGATTGGAACCTCCTCGCACCTGCAAACAGACACTTGTACAGTGGGCCCCAAATTCCGGCCTCCACCGTATCTTCTAAGTCGTAAACCTTCGAGCAGGCTCCGCAATTTATGCTTAACGTGACCTTCCTCTAACTAACACATGCAGATCATAAGAAAATGACCTTATCTATTCAGGCCTATTAGAATTACATGAAACGGGCCTGTGCACTCTGTAAACCTTTAATTTCTTAGTCTAAACAGTATTCTAACTTATTACACACAATGGTTATATGAAACACTTCTATAAAACATATATTTCAGTTCTATGATCAATAATACTTTGAATTACAACAACATTAGAAATCCATATCATGTGAGAGTGTAACAGCACCTTTCATTCTCTGTGAACTGCCATGTGGCCTACACATTTCTACGTTTAGCAGCATTACATTCTCCTCTACAACAGTCACATAACATGGGATTTCAACATCATTCTAACATCTCTACACACTTCTACATTAGCTTTTCACACTGATATATGCATTCTATTCTAATTAAACACTCTTATGTATTTTCTTTACTACACTGATGCAACGTGCTTGTAAATATGGTGCACTTCTATTTTTTTTCTCGATTTGCGCTCTCTCAGTTCCCCCCTTTGATGACTTTTAGTAGTCATCACCATCACAACACCATCCCTGAGGTATGAACTGAATCAAACAGAACTCGTTGCAGTACTCCCTCGTTTCATCATCTCTGGAGCCCTCAGACTCCTGTACTGATTATCCTGCATCGCAGCTAATCTCCTGCCCTGCTCTCTCATGGATCTCTGCAACCTATTTGATCTATACCATTGGTACAGCCGCACCAATCCCCACAAGGTGATTATACAAATCACTATTATGATGATAGGTTTCAGTATGTACCAAATGAAACCCTTTCCTAGGTTGGCAAACCAACCTCCAACTTTACCCATTTCATGACCTACTTTTTCCCACACATTTACCTGTGCCAAATCCTCAATCTCATGATGAATTTCAGTGATGATCCATATATACTTTTCTAGAGGTTTTGAATTGTCTGGAATGTAAGTACAACATTCCTGAACCTTCAAAGCCTTACAGACTCCTCCCTCTTTGGCTAACAGAACGTCTAGAGCGAGTCGGTTCTGAAGAACCATTGCCCTTATCGATTGCATCTCTCCCTCCACCAGCATTAATGATCTAGCAGTACTGGCGGACCACCTATCTACAACTGTTGCCAATCTTCTAATCTTGACATCATTCAGTGCTATCCCTAAAAGAGGAAACATAGCACCAAATACGTCTCCAACTACCTCCTCATAGTTTACATCCCTTCTTCCTCTAGCTTGAGTTGCTCCCTCTATAACTTCTAGATCCTTAGCATGGTATATTTTGGGGAAGACAATTGCTAAATAACATGATCCATACCAATTATCCGGTAGTTTCACGTATGCATTTCTTCCACAAACAAAATATACATTCGGGATCACCTGCATTCCCTTCAAGAAATCCTTTGTATAATATTCTAATTGGAAAGCATGTTCACAATTTACTTCTCCCACAAACACATTCTCATAATAGGTTTTACCCCTATATATACACAGTTTCTCTTTTTTCTCTCGATCTAAAGCTATTGGACCATTACTACCCTTTCTTTTGTGTGACCTTTCTTCCTCGGTCCAATCTGTTTTCCATTGGCCTGAAGCCTTTAAGATCTTCTGTCTCCTATACCGATCATCCACCTGTCCTATAAACCTTTTCTCAATTTCTGACACTTTACAAGTCAAATTATTTCTTCGGGCATGTGAAGTATCCAATGTTTTCCAAGGAATGAAAAATTTCTTTAATCTATCTTCACTCTTATAATAATCCCATTTGTTCATGTGCTTGTAGTTTGGAACTTCTGGTAAAACAGCATCAAAATTTGAAAAATAATACTCAAAACCATCACGTTCATAAAATATGCTAAGCAACAAAACTACATGTGATTCCATAAGTCAATGGAAGATGATGATATCTAATACCTTCGTCTACAGAGGCTGGCAATTGCATGCACACATAGCAATCCTTTGCCTCCATAGCATCAATATATTCATAAAGCAATTTAGCATATGCATTTGATTTGAAATTTCCCTGTGATTCATCCACATGCAACCTACGAGTCTCTGCTGCTAGTTATCTTTCTCTGTATTGTCCCCCCTTTGACCAGCAGTAGTAGGTTTCTGTATCGATACAATTTTTGCTACCTTTGTTGCCTTCTCTTCATTTTCATGTCCCACTACATATGATATAGTAACTACTAAAACTATAAGAAAAATTACTCCCACTAAAAGTGTGCCTACTATGCATTTTGTCTTGCGGTTTGGGTTGCCGGCCTCCATGATCTCAAGACAGTGTAGTTCTGATTTTCTTTCACAACATAAAGTCTCTTTTCTTTGCTTATTCAGCCTTTCCGAACCACACCTGGAAGCTGATAATCCCTTCTGCAAGATCAGTCGTTGAGTTCTATAGCAACAGACAACCCTAGCCCTTCTCCGTCCACTAAATGGGAAGTCCCTAAATTTCTTCTTCTTCCACTTGGCGCTAGGTTATCTTTCAATCTGTTTATTTACAAAGTCTTTAGCAATCTGCAATCATACGTGTTCCAGCGGCTCCAATCACGTATTCTAATATTTCTAAACGAAGAATGATCTCCTCGAGTGTTGGCATCGTTGAACAAAAAGTCGGAAATTCTATTCTGTTTAAAACCAGTTCTCTTATCCTGCTCAGATAAGGAGGATTGGGGATAGTGAGTGTCAGCAACCCTTCGACCTCCACTCCTGGTACCAACAACACTGCTTCCAATGTTATGATTGGGTCTGTACTGGTCACTGTCACTTCCCTCACCCTCCCGGATCTCCGTGCACTGGATATCTGCTGCTAGGTAGGTCCACTCAGGAGTAGCGTATCTTCTGCAGGGCACTCGCACCCTCCTCGATCTTCTCGGACCTTCCTGTTCCTGTCTTTGTGCACCTTCGTCCAGATCCGAGTCTTCAGATATAGGAGCAAGAGTTCTCTCTGGAGTTGGCTTCAAGCTCGGCCACTTCTTTCTCTCAGGCCAACTAGCTTCTCCACGCCTTGTTCTCCTATTTCTTGTCCTCACACTCGGTTCTTGATCACTCTTGTCTTGATCCGTGTCTGAGCCGTATTCACAGCAACTTTCTCCTTCGGTAGCAACTTCAGTTTCACTGTCGTCCTGTCTTTCTTCTGCTGGATCTGTAGCACTCCCAACTTCTTTCGACACCCCCACAGCTTGACTGATCCCCTCTAGTGGTTCGCCGTCCACAGCTGGATTTTCATCTGTGAGAGGAGCTGTTTCTTCTAAGGGTGCTGGAACCCTTCGAGTATGGGAAGCATGAATCCAGTTTGGCAGCCCTCCACACTTTACAGCAGTATTCGTTGTCAGGATTATTTGATAGGGCCCCTACCAACGCACGTCTAGGCAGTTCTTCCGGACGTGTTTTTTTACAAGCACCCAATCACCAGGGTACAAGTCGTGACATAGGTCTCTTGAAGATGGAACTTCAGCAGCCTGCACCTGAAGAGACACAGAATGAATGACATCAGAAAGTCCCTGGCAATAATCCAGGATCAGGTCATCTGTAATATTCAACAAAGCTGTAGTTGGAACAGATGGAAGTCTCATTGCCCTCCCCATTAAAACCTCATGTGAAGAGAGACCTGTCCTCCTGTCTGGTGTGCTACGCATACTCATGAGTACCAAGGGCAGAGCATCAGGCCAGCTTAAGGACGTCGATGAACATACTTTGGCCATTCGGGACTTTAGAGTTCCGTTTATCTGCTCCACGATACCTGAAGCCTCTGGTCGATAGCTACAGTGCAACTTCTGATCAATGTTTAATGCAGAGCAAAGCATCTTCACAACTTCACTGTTGAAATGAGTTCCTCTGTCTGATTCCAAGGAGGTCGGCACCCCAAAGCGTGGGATCAACTCTCTAAGCAACAACTTTGCTACTGTGAGTGTATCGCACCTGCGTGTAGGGTATGCTTCGACCCATCTGGAAAATATGCATACAACCACCAGAACATACCTGAGGCGGTTGATTTTTGGCATCTCAATAAAATCTAATTGAAATTCGGTTGAAAGGCCCCCCAGACCTCCCAATGTGACTCATTGTAACTGGTGTTCTTTTCCCTACGTTCAATTGCTGACATGTGACACATCTTTGACACACTGCTTCTGCTGCAATCCTAAACCTTGGATTATACCAAGTCTGCCTAAATAACCTCAGCATGGCATCTCTTCCTAAGTGTACTGGAACATGTATCTGTCGTGCCATTGGACTCAATAATTCATCAGGTAATACTGCCCTTCCATCTGCAGAAACCCACAAATCCATTTAGCTTTTCACACAACCTGCTGTTTCCCATGCCTTTTTCTCAGAATCAGGTGCGTTCTCTTGCATGTCTTTTAAATCCTCCCAAGTATCAACTGTTTCTAGCATCATGTTTAACTCTGTCTTTTCCTGAGTCCCACCTACTTCCACTTCCGTGAAAGAATATCCTTGCTCCGCGCAATAGCGAGCAACTTCGTCTGCATATCGATTACCTTGCGACACAAAATCTGTATTTTTGGTGTGGGCTACACATTTAACGATCGCAATTGCTGCTGGACCTTGTAATGCTTCTAACAACAGTCGCACAAATTCCCCATTTCGAATAGGCGAGCCAGAGGAGGTCATGTAACCTTTGCCCAAAATCATGAACTACACCGAAACCATATTGGCTATCGGTATAAATGGTGACTCTAATTTTGCTACCTGCTAAACAGGCACGTGTCAATGCAATGATTTCGGCTACCTGAGCGGAGTGTACTCCTTCCAGGCAAGCGGCTTCCACAACTCCAGTAATGGTGCAAACAGCATAAGCTCAACCGACCAGTATCGTCTCTTAAACATGAGCCATCAACAAAGAAGGTTTCATCAGGGTCAGTCAACGGCTCATCCACAATATCTGGTCTTGGCTTGGTGCATAGTTCAGTCACATCAAGGCAATCGTGATCTTCACATTCTTCGCCTTCTATATCATTAGGAAGTGGCATCAATGTAGCAGGATTCAAAACAGAGCACCTCTTAAGGGTCACGTTCTCCGCAGCAAGAATAACCTGCTCGTAGCGCGTGAGCCTATTATTGGTTAAGTGCTGTGTCTTGGTCCTGGTCATTAACAGTTCTACAGAATGAGGTACATACACCACTAATTGGTGTCCCATTACTATATTTTCACACCTTTCAATGCTGACACCTGTTGCCGCAACGGATTTAAGACATCCGGGCAACGCTGCGGCTACCGGATCTAAAGTATCCGAAAAGTATGCAACTGGTCTACGGGCATTTCCATGAGTTTGTACTAAAACTGACAAAGCACAACCCTCTCTTTCGCAGCAGTAAAGTGAAAATGGTTTTTCGTAATCAGGCATCCCCAAAGCTGGAGCACGGCACAAGTCCTCTCTCAGCTGTAGGAACGACATCAAACAATCCTTGTCCCATGGTACCGGATCACTCACCTCCTTGTGCGTCAGCCTTTTTAAGGGTTTTGCTTTCAGGGAAAAGTTAGCTATCCACTGTCGGCAATAACCGACCATTCCTAGGAACATCCTGACTTCTCTCTGTGTCGTAGGTGAGTTAATCTTCATTATCGCTTCTATCCTATCTGGTGACACCTTGCGCTTTCCTTTTTCTATCCGGTGACCCAAGTACTGTACTTCTGTCAGACAGTACTGCAATTTGCTCGGAGATACCTTATGCCCATTTTCAGCTAAATGGTTCAGTAAGGCGACGGTATCTATCTTACAAGCTTCTTCTGTTCCTGACGCAACAAGTAGGTCGTCTATGTACTGGACCAGAACCGAGTTCTGTGGCAGTACTAGACTTTCAAGATTTTTCTTCAATAGCTGGTGGAAAATTGATGGGCTTTCTGTATACCCCTGTGGGATACGACACCATGTTAGGACATGATTTTCCAGCTTAAAAGCGAAAAGAAACTGGCTCTCCTCATCTAATGGAATTGAAAAGAAAGCCTGACAAAGATCTATCACTGTGAACCACTCAGCTTGGAATGGTATCTGAAACAATATCACTGATGGATTCGGTACCACTGGACAACATGAAACAACTATGTTATTAATCCTTCGAAGATCTTGTACTATTCTAAATTTCCCACTAGGTTTCTGCAAACCCATAATGGGGGAGTTGCATGGACTACCCACGATTTCCTTCAGTATTCCCTGTTGAATCATAGAGTCGATTACGGGTTTTATTCCTGCAATCGTCTCCGGGGTCAATTTGTATTGAGGCGTTCTTGGATATTCAACATTTGGTTTTACCATGATCTTCACTGGTTCTACTCCTTTGATCAGTCCTATCTCTTCTCCAGTATAATCCCATACCTCTGATGACACTGTATCTCGTAAGTCCCAAGGAAGCTCCTCCACAGTCAGGGTAGGATACAGTTCTACGCATACTCTCGAATTTGCAACTTTAAAGGTAGCATCCTAGTCTGTAGTCTGTACCTCCACTCCCTGAGGTGTGCAGTATATTGTGCAGTTCAGTTTGCACAATAAGTCTCTTCCTAACAGACACACAGGACTAGAATCACATACTACAAACTGATGTTCATCGGTGTAGTTTCCTATTCTCACTAGCACTGGTTCCGTCAAAGGGTTAGTCATTCTCCTATTTGCGACTCCTACCACTTGAATTGTTTTCCCCGACATTGGTAGATCTGGAACCACTGCCGATCTCAAAGTTGATCGAGTAGCTCCGGTAACCAGTGGAGTAGTGTGGCTCACTGGTTAGAGGCGGCAGGCCTGAGAGCAGAAGTCAGCCTGGGACCAGGGTTCAATTCCCGACGCGGCAGGGTCGTGGACCTTGGTCAGCGGACTCGATAATTCTCGCTTCGGTGCTTACTCTAATCAGGGGTTCCACTCGGCAACTCTGGGCATTAGCTTGCCTAATCTCCACAACGGCCCCACCAATTCCGGGGATGCCTGGCTCCACCTTGGGGACTCCCAGCAAGGGACCATCCCACAGGGAAAGCCAGGACGGGTTCCCCAGAGTTATACAGCGCCGGGACGCCCCGTTGCTGGGGCAGCTGTGCGCTTTACAAGTATACTACATTTACATTTACATTTACATCTACTAAGAATGTTGTAGGACACCCTGCCACTTCAGCCTCGACAAACGGTCCTCTTTGATCCACCTCTAGAACTGCCCCGAGGGTACAGTCCTCCTCTCTACTTACACGTCATCCCGTCAATGGATCAACGTAGTAACACTCTTCTTCGTCTATAAAAAGAGGCATTTGTCTATAGATCTTTCCCCCTGTCGTAATCTTTGGTGGCTGCGGGAACTGAGCTCGTGGAGCCGAAGTCCCCCCTTTGGCCACCTTACTCTTTGGCACTGTCACCCCTTGAACTGGAACTTCTTGAACTTCTTCCTCGTCTACTTCTAGGTCTCCGTTCTCAGGGTTATAGGGACACTCGCGTTTCCAATGTCCCACCCGGTGACACTGGTGACACTTTGTCGTTTTTTTCAATGTAGCAACGTCTATTCTAGATCTCGGGTTTTCCTCGTTGTCCTTATTCTGACTATTTGATTTCCTTCCCATCGTCCCTGTTCCCTGTTGCTGCTGTCCACCCTTTCCAGCCGACTGCATCTGCACCATCATCAGTTTCTCCTTTAGTTTCTTTGCTTTGGAATCTATTTCATCACTGCAATACCTTGCGTATCTCAAAATGTCATCCAATGGTTTGTTTTGCCAACAAATTAAATGTTGCTGAATCATCAAACAAATATCAGGTCTAAACCCCAAAACGAACTTCGATACAAACTGTCCTATCTCCTTGGGATCCATTACATCTAATCCACTGTATTGTTTGAACGTTTTCAGCAATCGCTCATAAAACTCATGAACTATCTCCTTGGGTTCCTGTCTTGTTCGGTCTATTTTTACCCAATCTATCTCTTGTGGTGGCACCTTCTCCTTCAGCCATGTCATCACCCTTTCATATTTTAACATTACCATTTCTGACGGTCCATTAGTACGAGCATCCCTTTCTGGTTCTGCAGTTGGCCATTCGACACTAACCTTGCATGCTATCCACAAGTCTCCTGGGACCACAATGTTGAATAAGGTGTTCAAATCAATCCACAATACTTTTGAAATCTTGATAAACCTCTCTACCTGCTTATACCACTCTACAGGACTTTCCCTTAACTTCGGAAATGAGTTGGTAAATGCAGCCAAATCTCCCCTACTCCAGGGCACGTGTACATAACTCCCATTCGCTATTTCTCGCAAAGGGAATGCCTCCATCTGCAGTAGCCTTCCCTCCGGAGACATCACATTCGCGCTCCGCCTAACAGTTCCCTTTTTGGACCACCTCTCTTCCCATTTGTCCAGATCTCTCCATGCTCTTATTCCTGTGATCAGTTCCCTTATGTGTGTTTTTAATCCAGTTGTCCTCCTCTCTTCTAGGTCCTGATCTGAATAATGCAACCTATGGTTACCCTGCAATGCCTTTGTTCTGGACAAATCTACCATATACTTGTCTGCCAGTTCAGACAGTTTCTCATGAGTTGCTCTTGCCTTTCGAGTAATATCCTTTGCTATAAACAGCAGCTCATCTTGTTCGTACATGTCAATCCATTCTAAAGGCAACGCACCATCTATTATCTCGTCCAGGTCAGATTTTAAGCTGGTCACATCGAGTCTTTTGGCTTTTATCACAGCTTTCAGTATGCTATCTCTAGAGAGTCCATTTACATCTCTCCCATCACAGCTCTGAGTCCTACGTCTGGGCTCAGGCGTGTTATGGGGAGTCCTCCCATGCTCCCATCTCTCCAGGTCCCATGCAGTTCCATCCTCTCTGGGTGTATAGTGAAACACTTCTCTATTTCCCATAGTCCCACATTTCCCATTCTGCCGGGTTTCTCTAGGTGCATGGTAAGACATTCCATTATTCCCCATGCCTTCGCAATTTGCTTGTGACCTCTGATCACTCGACGCATGGCAAGATCCTTCGCGGTTCCCCATGTTCCCACGATTCCAGTGCTGTACGTTATCATCAGGTGCGTGGAGAGTGCACTTAAACCTATCCCTGTACTCTTGTGTCCTTTGGTCTCCCTCACTTTGAATGAGACGAGACGTCTCTCCACACTCCGTACTTCTACCTTTTTGCTCCTGCCCATTTCCACCGTCAATATGACGTGTAACTCCTCTACTCTCCTGACTTTTACCGTCCCACTCCTGACTGCTTTCGCTAGCCCCGCAGTGAGATAACGTCCCATTGCCTCGACTTCCCCATTCAGCTTCTACTCTTGACCTGTTGCTCGGTGCTTCTGTGGACCTATCCCATTCCTTCAAGTCAGCCCTCAACTCTTTATAGGATTTCGGCCGTGGTCCCCTCAGGTCCATGGGTCCTCTCTGACCCCCCTGTTCTGTTACGGGATCCACTGCTGAATCCAATGGGGTGCTCCACGTTATCGGTCCTGGCAATTGCCTCCAGGCATTTGTCGTGTTATTCCTTCTTTCCATCTCAACTCTTTCTCTGTCTAACCGTACCTGTTCTTCCTCTCTCCCTTTCTCTGGGTGATAAACCGACACTATCGGACCTATGGTAACGGGTACTTGAAGAGCATCTGGCAATCCATAAGACTCAACCCTCTCTGTTGCTTGCATCTTCTGCACCACAACCCTTCCGACTACTCTCTGTACAGGACTATGTTGAGGTGTCTCCTCACCTTTGGTAGGTACCCAATTCGTTATAGGGAGTGGCCTATTCCCTTCTATGTCAACCCTATCTTCCCTTGGGAGCTCAGTACCTTCTATCTCCCTATTATCCGGAGGCGGTCTATCTATCAACAACCTATTTATTAGGCCATCCTCCGACTCGCTCTCGTCATCCTCTTCTATGGGTCTCTTTTCTCCTGTAACCTTTCTCACTGGGTACAACTTATCCACTTCAATCGTCTGTACCCTCCATTTCTTGGCTTCCGCATCCCATTTGGCATCTTGCACTGCCCTTACTGATCGCCTTACCCTTTCTTGGCGTCTGTTCTGATTCCTGTCGTGCGCCGCCCTAATCGACGCATTAAGGGCCTCAAACTGTGTTGGTCTAGGCAAAGGTCTCAATGAGGACATAACTGCTTTCAGCTGATGCAACACTTCTAGTCTAAACGTTCCGTATTTCGGAAAAGTCAGTTCCTCATTCCCTTCTGTAATCTTACTCCAAGTATCAAGCCACAGTATAGTATGCAACCCAACGTTCGTTGCCATATAGTGAGCTGGTGTACCCTCTGGCGGTGCCTCTTCCCCGTAATAAGATTCTCTTCTTTTTCTCTTAAAGATCGCTCTCAAACATTTAAAACACTTCATGTTCAAAATCTACAAAATTTCTATTTTCTCCGCGTTCGTTTACTTCCTGATGACAATCCACCAATCTCAGCGCGGTTCTCGCTAACCGGCCTATCACAGCACGGCTTCACACCAACCGGCCTATCACAGCACGGCTTCACACCAACCGGCCTATCACAGCACGGCTTCACACCAACCGGCCTATCACAGCGCGGCTCTCGCTGACGTCACTCGTCTCCCCTTCGCAGCAGTTCCCCTCCTTTCTCAGCTCGTCTCCCGGTCACGCATGCGTCCCATTCATACTCTGAAAAATGATTACTTCCGACCAAGCGATCACTTTCCTTGACTGTACGCCCACAGTCTAACTGTAATTGTCACCTTAACTGACGAAATGTCTTTCCGTATACGTCCAGACAATCGCCTTAACTGATCGGTTACTTACACACGGTAACTTTCGACCTGCGTCCGTTACCCACACACTCACTCTTGCGTTCCCCCTATCTCAGTCCTGCGGGCGATCAATGGTACCTCATGACCCCCTTTTCTCTGGTCGACAACTACTCTGGATGTTCGATACACCCGAACTACTTAAGCTCTTCTCCGAACTTAAGATTTTCACCAGTTCACCGGTTCACCAGTTTGCCCGGTTGCCAGGTTGCGCGCGCTCACAACCCTCTCTCAATCACACTACAGGCATTCAACTCCGCATGACATTACAATACAGATACAACACAAAACACCGCAATCTGTCAACGCATGACCCTTGTTATACTCACTCTCGTCCGACCCTGCTGCTTTTCTCGCGCACCGTCAGCACCTTCTTCGGCAGGCGATTCTTCCGCTGCTCATCTCTCGATCTCTAGGGACCTTGGGGTAATCTTAACCTAATCTAGATCACCTTCCTCTAGAAGGTAACCATCCTCTGCTACCAACTGTTACGGTGGGATTTCTGATCTATTGCTATAGATCTAGATCCCAACTCAGGTCGACTGAACCGTTGATACCTGTCATAGAGTAAAAGGCAATCCACTACTAGGTCAATCGGTTAAGGACTTACACCACTCTAAAGAACCACTTACTACGAATAAGTTTTAAAAGTTTATTATAAAGCCAAAGTTAACTGGAGATACAAACATCTCAAAATAAGGTTCAAAAGATATACTGGTATCAATACAAACATACATTTTCTAAATGCTCTTAGTCGGCAGAAGAATATCACCAAAACCAATTCAAGAATCATCAGAGTTGCAAGAATAGACACAAGCTGTAACTTGTGAGTCATTTACAGAAAGGAAGACAATCCAGATTAGACTGTCCCTACACAAGACTAAGTGACATCCCTACTTAGTAAAATCTTAACCTAAAAAGGTGTCAGCCGTGGTGACTTCCAAAGAAGATCACTCACTTCCCTTAGTCTTTGTTGTGAATCGGTGTCTCGCAGTTATCCTATCTGCCTACCCATCCGCTCTCTTAGGTTCCTCAGACCATCTGCCCTAACTCCACCCAGGGGTGCTGTCCCTAATACAAAAATCACATTTACAATAGAAACGCCCTTTAGAGACTCCCCTCACGTGGTGTCGGTTCTGGCATTTTCCATGCTGATACTCCTCTGGGCCCATCGTTAGCGTTGACCTTGCTTCTCAGGCTCTTCTCCGGCAGGACGGTACCCCCCAGGAAATTCCTGAAGCCTCCTCCAGGCCAGTGCCTGGCTCACTGAACAAAACTCTATTCATCACTCTCTTGACTGGAACCTCCTCGCACCTGCAAACAGACACTTGTACAGTGGGCCCCAAATTCCGGCCTCCACCGTATCTTCTAAGTCGTAAACCTTCGAGCAGGCTCCGCAATTTATGCCTAACATGACCTTCCTCTAACTAACACATGCAGATCAAAAGAAAATGACCTTATCTATTCAGGCCTATTAGAATTACATGAAATGGGCCTGTGAACTCTGTAAACCTTTAATTTCTTAGTCTAAACAGTATTCTAACCTATTACACACAATGGTTATATGAAACACTTCTATAAAACATATATTTCAGTTCTATGATCAATAATACTTTGAATTACAGCAACATTAGAAATCCATATCATGTGAGAGTGTAACAGCACCTTTCATTCTCTGTGAACTGCCATGTGGCCTACACATTTCTACGTTTAGCAGCATTACATTCTCCTCTACAACACTCACATAACATGGGATTTCAACATCATTCTAACATCTCTACACACTTCTACATTAGCTTTTCACACTGATATATGCATTCTATTCTAATTAAACACTCTTATGTATTTTCTTTACTAAACTGATGCAACGTGCTTGTAAATATGGTGCACTTCTATTTTTTTTCTCGATTTGCGCTCTCTCAGGCCCAAAAGACCTTCAGTTTGACATATCAACTTAAAAAACAACTGATGGTCAAAACGAGCAGGGCGTATTTGTCAACAGTTCAGCAGTAGCCAAATGTGTTAGCTGAGGATATTGCAATTGCAAGAAGAGATTGAAGGGGTAAAGTAATGGGATGGATGGGACTTAGGTAGACAGTAAGAGCAGAGGATATGAGGGTAACAGTTCACCAGGAAAGTATGTTGCATGGAGAGCCTATGACAACATTAGTATAGCTGAAGTTACAAAAATAAATGCTTTCGGTCCTGCCAAGCGCACCGGAGTCAACTTCCAAATCTTTATAGCAGATCCTGAGAAGGCTTAAAAGGTGGCTTTCTGTGTCTTCTATATCTTTATGTCTGAGCTGAGGTTCTGAGATCTTCGAAGCCTCTTGTTGACACTAGATCTATTGAAGATAAAAGCAGGAAGTCAGGATTTATGAGAGGCAGGATTTTGTTAGTAACAAAGGCCATCTTAAGCTTGATCCTGGATTAAAGAGGAAGCCAGTGGAGGATTTTGAGCTTAGGGAGATATGCTCAACTTTCCTGGTGTAGGAGATGAGTCTGATTGCAGCGTGAATGGCAGCTCTAAGTGGGTCTAGATGAGAAATGGAAGCCCCAGTGAGTAATGAATTTCTATAGTCCGTCTTCAAGAGATCAACTGTACTACCAGTCTAAATTTGTAAGGTTGGAGAAATCTGTATGTAAGGTGCATGTAAAGTGGTTTGAGGTACTCAAGCAGGTTGTTAGATGAGATGTACTGTGGTGAGATGGGAGTCCATCAATATTCCTATTGATTTCACCACCATTGAGAAAATTAGGGAAAACACACCACAGTTGTGCGATCCAGGTGTCAGGAATCCTGATACCATGGGGATGTTTTTTTTTTTAACTTTTGTTTAACAATTTAGATGAACCATACATTGAAATTCCATAAGATCAAGGCATTCATACCAAAATGACATTTGCGTGCATGCACCAAATACATTTGAATATGTATATTTCATTTGTATGTCCTCCCATCTGCCTAAGGCAATACTATAATACATTTCTCCTGGCAATTTGACATTTCTCACCTATAAAATCGTTTATTATCTGGAATTTGAGGTTGAGTTAAGTCGCCACCTTTTTCCCACCTTACTCCTTTGTGCATTTCGGTCAGGGGTCAATCTCCCGTATATCCACTGCAATATTATTTCACCTCGTGTGATATAAGACCTCTGCCTACTGTGACCCCACCCTGATCGTTATCACTTGCCACCTTCATTAGTCTCTTCAGCTGAGTATGCCAATAAATATGTCTTAAGAAGTTCCCATATGTCTCTGGGGCCCGATGTGATTGGGAGTAACTCCTCATATGATTGCAATTGTTCTTGACAATATACTAAATCTTTTATCCATTCCTTGAATTTAGGGGCCTTCCCCCTTCCCCATCTACATGCAAGTCTACGCTTAGACATTAAACAGTCAATTGATACTTTATGTCTACTTGTTCTGTGTATCCCAGTAGCTCCAGTGCTGGAGATAGCGCTATCTTCTGCGATGTGATTTGTTCCATTGCTTCGGAAACTTGTCGCCAATATTCACTAATACGATTACAATTCCAGACCAGGTGTAAGAAACCTGCGCCTTCCGCCCCACACCTGTCACATCTATTGCTGTCCCTCAACTTATACTTATACATTTTAGCAGGCGTATAGTATATACGGTGCAAGAATTTAAAATGAATGATATGCAGCCAGTTGCTAGAAGAGACCTGTCCGTTTGTGTACAGCAATAGGTCCATTGCCGATCTGTCAATGCATATTACAATGCTTGTCCCACTGTTGCCTTGCTGGGCACTGATCAATAGCCTGTTCACTAAGTACCTTAAGATACAGCATAGAAACCGCATTCGCCAACGCTTTGGATTGTAGCACCATCTGTAGTGGAAATAGTGTCTGTGGCTCTGCCGGGTATGCTGTTGTGTTTTCTTTAATACTTTGCCTCAAGCGTACGTACAGAAAAATGTCCATTGGTGTGGGTGTTGTGTTATTAAAAAATTGATTTAATGTACAGAATTTCCCGTCCTGGTATAGATCTCCCCAGCATGTTATGCCTGTCTTTTCAATGACTTTTTTAAAAAACATTTACTTGAATAACTTACATGCGAGGGTGATACACCAGTAGGAGTAGAGGAGAATATATTCCTGTCACATGTAATATTGCAGCAATATGCTGCCAAGCATTAACCGTGCATGTGACTGTTGTAGTGTCTTTCTCAAGGTCTTTAGAAGTGCTAAGTACCATACCTGCTAAGGGGACTGGATTTGTCAACCACTGTTCCACTGCCACTTGTGGCATATACCTGGGGCGGTGAAACCAATAGTGTGCATAGTGGGCTTGGACACATTGATAATACAATTCAAAATTAGGCACATCAAATCTGCCCTGGGAATAAGGTCTGGTGACTATGTCCCACTTTAATCTTGGCTGCTTTCCTCCCCAAGTCAGTCTTATCAGTTCTGTACGTAGTGCTATGAAAAAGTGTCTTCCAGGATGGTATGGTATGTTCAGGAATAAATATAATAATCGGGGCAGCACTACCATTTGAATAAAAAAATACTCTTCCTGCAAGGGAGATGGCCAACCATATCAAGCGCGTGACACACTGTAGAAAATATAAACCTTCTCAGGGGGTCCTATTGATACTTGGTCCTTTTAAACCAACAAAGAAGAAATTGGCACAGAAGCTGAAATATAAAAAAGCATCTTTATTAACCTCAAATGAGTGAGACTACGTCACACAGAAGCCTTAGCAACTGAATGAGGCAGTCTGAGGAGTGCAGATAACAGAGGCCTTATATATGCTTAGAGTTACATAGTCATTATAAGACAAAGGGGCATTCCTGGCACATGTAAGCATGCAAAAATGACTAAGATGGGGCATAAAAGATCTGCTTGCTCAACAAAGTGGGAGGAGAGTTACTTCTCCATACAGCAGCAAAAATAGCCTGACAGTTATACTAGAGAAGCAGGTGCATTCTACTAGCTAGGCCCTTCTGGGCATGTGCGAAGGTGGATGATGCTAAATATAGTTTGTTTCTAGGCAGATTACAAGAGCAGTCAACAGTGAGGGAGGACAGAGCACATGGCGAGCACGTGGCATCACATGGCAAACAAGATGGCTGCCAGAAATACAAAATGGCTTTCAGGTCATGCTAACAAATCCCTCCAATATTTAACAACACCCCATAATATGTTCCAGGGCTCCACTGTAGTTAAGACGTATCAATTCAGGGAGATTAAATGTAACATGTATTCCTAAATATTTTACTTCGGAGCTACACCACTCTATCTGGAAGTCCAGAGGGAAGGGTGTCGTGGCCATGGTAATATTTGAGACTTCCCCCAATTGATGTGAATCCCAGAAAGCTCCCCAAATCTAATGAATTCCCGCAGAATGGGGTTTAAGTGCTGATGCGGGTCTCTGAGATATAGGGTGATGTCATCTGCGTACAGAGGCACTAGAATCTGTCATAGCTGGCATTTTAGTGCTTTATCCTGGTGATGTTGACGGAGCTTGGCTGCGAGGGGTTCAATTGCTAACGCAAAAAGTAGGGGGGACAACGGGCAGCCCTGTCTTGTTCCTGTTGTTATATAAAAAGGAGACGACAGCTGTCCAATTAACAAAACTCTAGCTGAAGGGGAATGATACGACAGAATCCCATGGGTAGTCCCATGCGTTGTAATATCCCCAGCAAGTAATCCCATTTTACTGAATCAAAGGCTTTTATGGCATCTAAAAAGACCGCTGTGAGTGCCAGGTTAGGATCTACATTTTTCGGAATGGAAACTAGAGTTCTTAAATTATGGGACGTCACTCATCCAGGAATAAACCTGGCCTGATCAGGTAACACTAATTTCTCTATTTACAAGCATAATCTGTTAGATAGTAATTTAGCCAGGATTTGTGCATCGTTAATAATGAGGGACAACGATCTATATGAGTCACATTGATCTGCAGGCTTCCAACGTTTTGGGTACGATATTATAAGTGCTTCCCTCATCGAGCAAGGCAGAATGCCAGTTTCCCGAGCCTCTTCTTAAACCTTATTCAATATAGGTATAAGCTGATTGATATATGTTTCGTAGAAGTCCATCGGCAAGCCATCTAGGCCCAGTGTCTTCCCTGACTCCATTTGCATTATTGCAGCCCGGATTTCGTCTTCTTCAAAGGGGGCCTCTAGGAACTCCCTCTGTGAATTCCCTAGCCATCCTAGTGCTGCATCTTTGAGATAGCTAGCCAGATCTAACAGCTGTTGTCTGCCAGTGCTATATAACGTGGCATAATGTGTAGTGAATGTCTTATTTTTTTTTTCAATAATTTTTATTAAGTTGCAAGGAAGCATATACAAATTTAAATACAATAAGAAATTGATACAGCAAAACGAAGAGGATATAGAGAATATCCGCAAAAAAGTTCAAACATGTCTCCTATATTCATTCAGGTATGTCGTACATAAGTTATAAAAGAGAGACAAAAAAGAATAATTTCCAAAAAACCAGGATAGAGATCAACAGGTATCACTTGTGATAAATACAAGGAATTAGAGAAAGAGAAAAAAAGAAAAAAGGAAAAAAGAGAAAGAGAGAAAAACTAAAGCCAGAAAGAAGAGAGAAAGAGAAGGGGGGAAGAAGGAAAGAAGAGAGAAAGGAAGAATCTCCTGTAGCACCACAAAAAGAAAAAAAGAAAATAAAGAAAATCATACACTCATAAAGACGTTACAAAAGGATATTGCTCCACTAAGCCTTTTGAAGCCAAATCCATATATTCATCAAGGGCACTCCAAACCCTATTAGAGATAGAAGGGGAAAGATGAGCCTCATCAACCGAAGTATGAGCTCCACGTAAAAAAGATACCCATGCCCACCAAGTATGATAAGAAACGGAGTTAAAAGATTTCCATTCCATCAGGATCACTTTCACCGCAATAGACAATAGTAGGTCAAGTAGTTGCAAATCTAAAGAATCTAAAGGTAATGGAGTAGGAGAGGCCCAAGGGCCCAGCAAGACCATAATGAAGGAGAGCTTAAACTGAATTTTAAAGATCAACATGAGATGTTTATGGACCAAATCCCAAAAAGGTTGGAGCAAAGTACACTCGAAGAACATATGAGGATAGGTACCTGCACCCAAACAGCAACTCCAACATTGATCATCATCTTTAAGACCATGAGAGTGTAAACGTGCCGGAGTCCAATGAAGTAAAGTAAGAATTTTTTTTTTATATTGAATCAGGGATGGGGCAACCTTATTACGAAGAGAAAACCTCCCAATCATCTGCCAGGTATCCGAGGAAATATGCGCAGTAAGACCATGATCAAAATGGTGTAACCATTTCTGTTGAGTCACGGTAATTAAGGCAGGAGGATCGGAGGATAAAAACTTATAAATTTTAGAAGCAACATGACCAGATCTAAGCCAAAACTGCAAAAGAGCGACAGTAGGAGAAACTGGATCAATAGGATGCTTAGCAAGAGCCACTTTAATCTTCAAAAAGGTATAAAAATCTAAATTAGAAAGAGAAAAAAGTCGCTGTAAAGAAGAAAACGGCAACGGATCCTTATTTGAATCAAAAAGTTGATGAACCAGTGTAACGCCTTTATTAGCCCAATAAGTCATTAAGCTAGGATCAATAATAATTTTCATTTTAGTTTTGCGCCATAAAGAGGACCACCTGGTTTTATGAATTGGCGTCGAAGTTTTCCTGTCAACCATGTTTACCGCTGTAATGGTGTCTAAAATAATGGAGCGAGAAAAAGGAATAGACAATGTGGATGTCGTTAAAAAAGAGGATAGAGGTAAGGGGGAAGAGAGTTCTTGTTCGATAAATATCCACTATGGCGTATGGGAAGTATCAGGAGAGAACCAAAGGGCACCCTGACACGCCAAAAAAGACACTTGGTATTTCTCCCAATCAGGGAAATTGCAACCACCCATATCATAAGGCTTCCTTAAGGATCTATAAGGGATTCGCACCCTTTTACCACTCCAGAGGAACTTAGAGGTAAGAGAATCAAGTTCATGAAAAAAAGAAGCAGATAACTTAAGAGGAATCATAGAAGAAACAAAATGAACAATAGGCGTTATCATCATTTTTAAAGTTTGAATACGTCCCCACCAGGAAATATATTTAGGAGACCATTTATCTAAAAGTTGACGAACCTTGAGTAAAGTTTGAGACTCATTATAAGCTACTGTATCATAAAGAGTACTAATGAACCAAATCCCTAAATATTTAAGTTGTTTCGACTTCCATTTAAAACTAGCATTCCCCATATGGGCTGGAAAACAATAAGCATTAAGCGGGAACATTTCCGTTTTATCTTTATTGAATGTGTAGTGAATGTCTTAAGTATATCCACTATCTCTGTATATGGCTCCCTTATTGTCTGTTATTTTCAGCAAATAACTGGAAAAGCAAGGTTTACGGATTTCTGCCGCTAGGGCTTTACCCGGTCGCATCTCTTCGCAAAATTGGTATGCCACAAAGTATTTACCCCTGAAGCTAACCTCTCTTTCTGCGGTGTCTTTATATTATGATAATTTCTCTCTAAATTCTTTTTGAAGTGCCCCGTCTGCGTCAGCTCTCATCGACCCCTCTTGGTTTTTCAATTCCCTTCTAGTTTCTGTAGGGTTTGGCGTATACCTTGAAGGACCTCCAAACTTTTGGCAATGCAGAGGCCACAAATTGTGACCTTGAAGGCCTACCAGACTGTCCCCATACATGCAACTGACCCCACATTCTGCTGAAAGAAATTAGCAATTTCTTGTCCTAGTTCTGTTCAAAACACAATATCTAACAACGCAATCGACATAAGCCTTCAGCTTCTATGAGACATTCCTAATGCCTGTGAGGTTAGCGTCAGTCGCACCGTGGAGTGATCTGAGTATGTTCCCGATAAGTGTTCCACTGTGTCTATCCATGGCCCCATACCTCTAGTCATCACCCAGTATTCCAGCCTAGTCCAGGTTGCATACATAGTGGTAAAGTGTGTGCCTTCCTGTTTTCCATCGAGTTCATGTCTCCATTCATCAATAAGTCAAATGTCCGACATTGTGCCTTGCAATACTTTGTGTGTTTTGGTATAATGATGCAGGATTCGCTAAAATCTATCTTTCTCAGGGTTCCATGTGGTGTTAAGGTCTCCTCCCCATAGTATGTGCATAGATCCTATTTCAAGGATTTTTCCCCATAGCGTAGCATAGAATTCTGGATTGTCCACATTTGGACCATAGCAGGATACCAGTGTGGTAGATTCAGAGCCCAGTCTACCCCACATAATGCAATATCGTCCAAACTGGTCATGTGTTAGACCACATGGGGTGTAAGGATTATTTTTCTTTATTATGATCATTGTCCCTCTCGAATAAGTCGCGTTAGAGGAGAATGCCCTATGATCTGCCAATTTGTGAGCAAAAGATGGCAGTGTTCAGGGATCTAAATGGGTTTCCTGGAGCATCGCTATTTGGATCTGATGCTGATCCAGGTATGCCAGGACTTGTCTGCATTTTAATGGGTCTCCCAGCCCTCTAACATTCCATGTCAACAGATGTATTTTTTGCATTACATTACCCTGGGCCATATGTCAAGCGTTGCCAAATTGCCTTAATTATTCAATATCTCATGCTTCTACTCTTCTCTTGTGCATGCATTGTCAAAATCAAGGATATTACATCATGCCTTCTCTCTTGTCTAACTAACATATCCCCCCCACTTCAGCGATCCAAACTCCCTGGTAAGTTGTCTCCTTCCCCCTCCCAAATTTACCCAAACAGCCCAACAATGCTTTATTTTAATCCACATTAGGTGGAACGCCCTTGGGGTGCCCTAGGGGGCTCACAAGTTTATTCCCTTCCCCTCCAACTGGTGGAACATTTGGGGATCCCTATTAAGGGAGAGGGGAAGGGGTGCCCGGTACAGTTAGTCCCTACGTCCCAGTTATGCACTTATCTGTTCTGTGTATCTTGCCCTGATGTCTTCAGGTCTCTTTCCCTTCATTCTCCTCACATTTTGGATGAGTCATATAGTCAACAGTCCTTTGGGGTTCTAGGGAGGGAGCGACATTGATCTCCAAAGTTTATATCCAATTGCCAATTGTCTGCAGTCATTTCACTGTTGGGGAGGAGGGCCTCGAGGTCTGTTCCTGAGTAGTACGAAGCATGTCCCGCCATTTGACCCTTTTCAAAAAGTCTTCCACTTGTTGTACATTAATGAAAAAATATTGTCTGCCTTGATGTGTGACTCATAGGTGTGCTGGGTACAACAGCACATAGTATATCTGTGCCTGTCGCAGTTTACGTTTAACAGGGATACATTTATGCCATGCCTCTTGTACTGTGGCTGTGAAGTCAGGGTATATTGTGAACTCATCCCCCTCAAACGAAAGTTGCTTTTTCTCCAATGCCATTCTCAACGCTATGTCCCAATCGCGGTAATTAAGTAGCCTAGCTGAATTCGTCCAAGGTGGACTTCCTGGAGGTGGCCTAGGGCCCAAGGAACGGTGTGCTCTTTCTACTAATAATTGAGAGGAGAAGGATTCAAACTCCAAAAGCCCCACCCAGCAGTCGTTCAACAAAGTCTTCCATGCGACCTATCTGAGTACTTTCCGGAATTACAATAACGCGTATATTATTTTGTCTGCTGCTTGCTTCCAAATCTTCACTTTTTTCAGCCATGATCTTGAGTAATTTATCCATCTGCACCACTTGTTTCTGTAGCGTTGTCGCGTTCTCTTCCGCATCCTAAATTTGCCTTTCAGTTTCTTTGATTCAATCCTCGTGCTTGTCCAGTTTGTGGGCTATGGCATCCATTCTGTTGTTCATAGAATCCATTTAGCACTTGATAGAGACTAGGCTACTTTTCTTTGCCAGTAAAGGTTCTTTCACTTCCCCACCGGATGCCTGCGATGTTTCCTGTGATAGGTCCCCAGGCATTTGCTCTGTGTTGTCTTGTTGTGGGCGATTTGTTTTCTTGGTTTCAAAAGGCAGCTTTGTCTGTTTCCCATCCGTTTTGCCCATGGTGGAACTCTTGTGCGCTTCTGCTGTTCACCGGGCTTTATAAGTAATTGCTCCTTCCTTTTGGCTTTTCGCCTCTGTACTAAGTGTAGCCCCTAAGTGTATTGCCACAGTCACTCTATAGGGCTGTAAAATAATGCCCCCTCTCCAATGCAAATCTATGACTCCTCTGCGCTCTCCTCCTTATTATGCAGCGGTAATTACCTGCAGTCTTGGAAATGCGTGGGTCAGGCATGTTTTCTCACCTCACGTTTGTCTTTGAAAATGTCCCGGCTGTCTTTAGTATCAGTTTAATGGCCCACGGCAGTGTCCCAAAATGCCATGCCCCCTTCAGAGAAGAGTAAATGTTTGTAGGCAAGCTTCACCCACCACACACTTCAGCCAGCCTAAGCTGTGCATCGACCTCCCAGTGTGCAGCAACTATGGAGTCTCCGGTTCTCTCATGTACCTGCTTACACACCCTCAGTTACTGCAATGGGGGGCCACTACGTAGCAGATCTTCCGCTGTAGATGTCCGGCTGTGGTCTTAGGCAGTTAGGTAGGCATCGACTCGCACCAATCCTCAGTCTCAGGCCTGGTGAGAATGTACTGTCCAACCGCCCACCTCAAAGAAAAAATGGGGCCACCCCAGGTCTCTCTCCGCTCTGCCCTTTGCACTGGAAAGCCAGTCTCTGCTGTGTGTCCCTCACTCCCTCCGCATCACATGAATGGGGTATCCGCTTTTTTTGCTGGACAGCCTCATCTGAGTGCTTCAACCAGTGCCCCAAATTCAGTGGTCACCAGAATATTTGAGGGCAAGGTGTGTATCACCACTTTTCTACTCTGCCTCTCTTTGACCATCAGGGAGAGGGAAGGACTTCACAATCTCGCAACCGCACAGTCCTGCTATAAACACCGGCGCTCAGAGAGTTCCGCGATGCAGCCTTCAAGCCACGTGTAGCAGCTTACACCGCTTTCAGTTCCGGCAAGGCATAAATGCTTGCTGGGCCCTCTGCCTATGGGTGGATATCGCCCTCTTACCGGCCTCCCTCTCTCCCGGGAGGCTGCCTCCTGGGAGGTCTGTTATTCCGCAATCAAATCTCTCCCATTTCTGGGCTACACATCCATCTGGGCAGGATAATTGGGCCAATTTCATGTCCGGGCGGCAGGAGCCTCACAGCAGTGTGGCCATATTGCCCGAGCACCACCTAGCCCTCCCTACCATGGGGATGTTCGATTAGATGAACTCAGATTTCTCCATCTTAAGCTTCAGGAGGTTCTCATCAATTTTCTATTCATTGTAGACTCAAATTTGATGTATACATAACCCTGTAGGAAAGTTATTTTATGCAAATCTGGGTATCGTCTCCATGTGGATCAATAACCACTCATGAATCTTCCAACAAGATTCTCAGTTGCTGCATGTAAAGATTGAACAGCATTGAAGCAATGTAGCACTGGCCCTTGAGGGAGCCCACAAAGTATAAAAGGCATTTTTAATTTATGAATTCCAATTCAGACAAGCTGTGTTTTATTAGAAAGGAAATGCGCATGCGCAGGCTCCCGCGCATGCGCAGTTTCAAAGAAGAAGCCTCGATGGGGAAGTTTGCAGGTCAATAAGGTAAGTTTCATTTAACTTTATTTGTAGCCTGTAAATCTAATTTAATAAGGCAGTCGGGAGGCGGGCAGGAAGCGGGAGACGGGCAGGTGCCTCGCGTAATGGAAATATCGCGGAGAGGCACAGAGATTTGTTCAATCTCCGTGCCTCTCCGCGATAGTCCCTTCCACGACTTCCGCCCACCCCTACTCATCATACTGAGTGTGTAGAAGGGGCTTGGCCTGGAGCACATCCATTACTTCAGAAGGATGGTGAGACCTAAGCCTGGGCATGAAATTCCACTCCGCTCATGGAGTTTGCAGGGTTTTTCCCATACCGCGACCCTCATAGCACGCAGAGTTTTGAAAAACTCCGCTCCACGTAGCAGAGCAGTGTTTTTTCCTTGCTTGCACTTTCCAGTGTTACGTTGGTGAGCGTGCGTGAGAAAAATCTTACTCCAGACCACCTCTCTGTGAGATTTCTCAACATGGATGGTCACAGATGGCTACTACCGCTAGCGTTGACAAACCTTCCATTCGCATTGAGGAAGTTTCCACTCGAGTAGAACATTTCCTCGAGGGGTAGAAAGAAGCATGCTCTCTTGCACTGGGCATGATGTCATTCACGCTGCTTTTCCAGTGTGGGACAAACACAAGGCGATAAAAAGTGCGAATGGCAGGCCCAATCCACTCCACCACTTGTGGAACTCTGCATAGCGCAGGGCAGAGTTCCATGGAACTCCGCAAACTCTGCCCAGGCCTAGTCTGTGCCGTCCATTGTTCTTTGCTTTGATGCTATCTACCCCACTGTGAGCAGTGCCAGTGCATGTTCCCATTCCGTTTGATAAGGGAAGTGCCTCCCTAGAGAGATCTTCTGAGGAGGTCTCCTAGAAAGTTTTTGAGATTTCTGTTGAGTTACAGTAGACCCAGTTCAGGATTTAGCAAGAAACCTAAATGAATATTGAACACCCTCCTCAAGGAGAGCTTTCTTAGCTTCCACAAAGGAGGCATGTTGTATCTGAGTTTCCCCATGTTACCCGTGAGGGTGTTTAGGAAAGTCCTGTCTTGTTCCAGCCAGGGAACAGGGTATGAGCTCGGAGAAGTAGCACTAGCCTGCGGGGTGCTGCATCTCCTCCAGCAGGGGCCATACTTAAGGAGCCCCTCAATCCTGGCGGACCTATCATAGGTATGATTGCCTACAGTGTCTTTCAGATGTCTTCCCTTGTTTTGCTCTCTAGCTGCACCTGGGGGAGGGAGTCCCTGACCAACAGCAGTATTTCACCACGCTGCATCTACCACTGTACAGGCCCTCTCACCACTCAGCCAGCAACATCTCACTGGGTAGTTTCCAGGGCATTGAGCCCCTGTTATGCATTGACAAGGAAATGCAGGGGCCCCCATGGCTTCAAGGCCCAAATCACGGCCCTACGCCCAGCCCTGTGCACTCCGCACATCGGGCCCGATCTCCCATGTCACGGGTAAGAGCTCAGCCAGTGGTGTCTAGGTCACCACAGCCCCAGTCGCTCCTGCTCTGACACTCTCCACCAGGCTTAGAACCTGATGCCAGGACGAGTGGCTCAGGGGGGAAGATCACCCGATGCAGCGGTCAGCCCCCACTGTATCATCTGTTGCGGTCTCTGCCCCGATCACCAGTACCGCTCTGCAGCACAGCAGGTGAGCCCTGTCAGCTCTGCCACTCCGCCCTAGCCCCATGCAGTCAACCATCTCACCTCACCATCATAGGGGGGGTCCCCTACTCACCGCTTCATCCTGGAGGGTCTTGCAGGATGCACCTCAGCAGTGAGTCACCACCTATAGTAGTATTTGTGCCCGCTCCTCTTCGCATTCACTGGCTCCGTCCCACGCTATCTTGAGGCCAGGACACTTTGTGGGCAGCATCTAGAGCAAAACTTCTCCGCTGTTCACCCACAAACTATTCTCAGCCTGCATTTCATTCCAGGGGGTCAATACAGCAGGGATGCGATCCCAGGCTTGTCTGTAGATGCCCTCAATACCAATACAACAGAATTTTCACTGGGCTGGTGCGGAGCAATAGGCTCACTCTGCCACCATTTCTGCATCTTATCCAAGCCCCTTCTAACACAGCTTCTAAAGAAATAGGAATAGAAGTTTTGTCTGGAGACAGGTATCTTTGAGACTTTTGTTGGTAGCGGAGGATGAGTGCGTCTTCAATGGAGTAATAGTTGTAGCCACAGAGTAGGAGTTACCAGAATGCACCATGTGTCTAAAGAGGAACTCACACCCTCCATTAAACGTCCTCCAGAGGATAGACCTCAGTCTAATATTTTAATAGATTGATTCTTGCTGGAATATGTTAACTTGTTGATTCTGCCCCTAAAATAAAAATTGACAGCACACAAAGAATGGGATAAAAGGGATACGCACACTATTATTGTTTCAGATAGCTATGCCTTCTGAGAATGGGTATGCTGGATAAAATCTCTTACTGCTCAGGTAACTGAAGTGAGGTGTCCACAGGACTCTGGTGGCTTCTTCTTGTGAAAACATCAGCTTTTACAATCAGATGCGGGCGATGACTGCAAATAATCCAACGGTGGTCTCGTTGAGGTGTGGAGCCTCACATCTAGGTAACCATTTTGTACTGCATCCTAGCCACACACCTTCAATTCACTTTTTAATGCAATTAAGATTATTAGTGGTGGAATCAAGCCAGTTAATCCACTTACACTCCTTGCTGGTCTCTTAGGAATAGGAGTGGTTAATGCTTTTGTGATTTATCTGCCAATGTAAATCACTGTGACTGGTTCATAATGTGCTACTAATGAGGCAATAGCAGAATAGGAGCAGAAATTAAAGTGATGGTAGTAAATCCCAGTTTTTATCTTCTGTGTTCTGCTTCCCACCGAGTTAGTGTTGAAGCACAGTAGATTGCATATATTACTCCATTGGTTTTACAGACTGTGCATTATCTTAGTGTGATTGTTATGTTGTTACATTCAATAATTATTGTGAAATCTCATGAGGAATCTCATACACAAACCCACCCTTTGCCTGAGCACACTCCCCTCCGAGCCCACAGACCTGATGGAACACCTTCACTTCAAGATACAGGCCAGCCCTACCTCCACCCTCCGAGAAACCCTCATCTATGGACCCCCTGGACCCTGCAGACTTTTCGCCAACTCCATCACGGACATCATCTCCCTGCATGCCATCGCGTCCACCAACTACACACTACTGGGAGACCTCAACTTCCACCTCAACAACCAATTGGACCCCAGCCCCACATTCCTCCTGGACAACCTCCACAACATTGGACTCCACCAGATCCCGACCAAACCCACGCACTCAGCAGGACAAACCCTCGGCCCCCTCTTCACAACAGGAAACTCCATCACCTTCAGCCACACCACCGAACTCCCATGGTCTGACCATCGATGCGTCCACTTCACCTTTAGAACACCCACCACCCACAGACACCAGCACCTGCTCCCATGAAGAAACTGGACCAAAATCACTGACGACCAGCTAACCTCATCACTCAGCAACTCCACCCCAACCATCGTGGAAAACGACGACCCAAACACCGCAGCCTGAACCCTGCACAGATGGATCTCCGACAGCGCCAGCACCATAGTTCCCCTCAAGAAAAACAACAACACCCACGCCAAGACAGCTAGATGGTTCACCACCGAGCTTTAAAAGTCCAGACGCACTTGTCGCCGCCTCGAAAAGGCATGGAGTAACACCAAATCCACAGAAGCCCACAACAACTTCAGATCCGCCACCAAAGCCCACCACCAACTCATCAGAAAAACGAGGAAAAAAGTGATTGAAGACAGAATCTCCACTAATGCACACAACAGCCAAGAACTCTTCACCATCATCAAGGAGTTCCCCCAACCCACCAGCAAGGCCACCAAAATCCCACCCTCACAAGACCTCTGCGACAACTCAGCACCCTTTTCCACTACAAAATCAAGAGCATCTACGACAACTTTGACGAAGACAACCAACACACTGAACCCCCACCAACCACCCCCAACACCCTGAAGCCAGCGATCAACAACTGGACAGCCCTCACCACTTAAGACACACTGAAGACGACTTAGTCAGTCCACTCCAGGGCCCCCACGCCACGGACCCCTGTCCCCACCACATTTTTAACAGAGCCACCGACACCATCGTACCCATGCTCTGCCATACCATCAAGCGCTCCCTGGCAACCACCTCGTTACCCGACAACTGGAAACACGCTGAGATCAACCACCTCCTGAAGAAACCCTTGGTGGACCCCACCAACCTCAAAAACTACAGACCCATCTCCCTGCTTCCGTTCCCAGCGAAAGTCATTGAGAAAGCCATCAACTGCCAACTCACCACATTCGTCGAAGAGCACAACATCCTCGACTACTCCCAATTCGGCTTCAGAAAAAAACACAGTACGAAAACCGCCCTCCTCACCGGAACAGACAACATCCGTACCTTACTGGACAAACGAGAAACAGCAATCCTCATCCTCCTCGACCTCTCAGTAGCATCCAACACTGTCTCTCACCTTACCCTAATGCACAAACTCCACGATGCAGGGATCCAAGACAAGGCCCTTGACTGGATCCGCTCCTTCCTCTGCGGCAGAACGCAGCATGTCAGACTCCCCCTTTCCTCTTGGACCCTACACCTACCACCTGCGGAGTCCCCCAGGTGTCCTCCCTCAGCCCTACGCTCTTCAACGTCTACATGGCTCCGCTCGCCCCCATCGTCAGAACCTACGGACTCAACATTGTGTCATACTCAGACGTCACCCAACTCATCCTCTCCCTATCCAACGAACCCAACACCGCCAGGCACAACTTTTGAGAAAGCATGGAAGCCATCGCCAAATGGATGAAAAACAGCTGTCTACAACTAAACACCAACAAAACGGAAGAACTCATCATGGGCCCAAACCCCAACACCTGGAACGGCACCTGGTGGTCCCCCACCCTCGGAAGCCTGCCCACCCCCACGGACCACGCACGCAACCTGGGAATCACACTGGACTCAGAGCTCAAAATGGACCACCAGATGAACTCCGTCTCATCCTCCTGCTTCCACACCCTCCGCCTCCTACGTAAGACCTTCAAATGGATCCCCCCTTGAACACCGACAGACCGTCACTCACGCCCTCGTCACCAGCAGGCTCGACTACGGCAATGCACTCTATGCCGGAATAAACAAAAACCTCACCGCAAGCTACAGAACATTCAAAATGCCGCCGCAAGACTGTTCCTCAACCTTCCAAGACACTGCCACGTCTCCCAACACATGCGCACACTCTACTGGCTCCCCATCGAAGCTAGAGTCACCTTCAAGAGGCTAACCCACGCTCACAAGACCCTCCACGACATCGGACCAGCATACCGTAACAGCCTACTCAAATTCCACACACTCCAAAGGACCCTACGATCAGCCCAGCTCTCCTATGCTGTGGTCCCCAGCACCAGAAAGAGCTGATCGGGAGGCCGCTCCTTTTCTTTCCACGCGGCCAGAGCCTGGAATGACCTTCCGCTACACCTCAGACAGATAACATCGCTCCCCATCTTCGCAAGGAACCTCAAAAACTGGCTCTTCGACTGACCCCCTCCTTGATGGACTACAAGGTGCGACACCCCCACACCCTAGCGCCTTGAGAACCTTACAGTTGAGCAGTCGCGCTTAACAAACACCTGATTGATTGATTGATTGTTTGATGAGGTACAATTCACAATGTCCTTCTAGTGGTTGGAGCACCAAGCAACATTAAATGCTGTTTGGGGGTGCAAAAAAGGAGACAGGCACACACTAAAAGCTTTCTAGGCTTCTCAAATGTGACTGCACTACTTATTTTTTTTAGCAACTTAGCTTATTGGAATTTGATTACTCAGGTTTAAACACATAAGACATTGGTTGTTTGATTTTGGTTTGGGTGTCAACAAGGATTATATTGGTGAAAACCACAAACATTGTGTTGCTTTTCACAAATGTCTTGGGGCATAATTTTTCCATGGAGTTTTTGGCCACGATGTCTGCTTCTTTAAAGTAGTCTTTCAATTTGTGATTTCTTCAAATTCTCAAATATTGCCCATAATGTGGATCCTTGCCTATTGCTTTAGAGTGATGACTAGTGTTTTGCAGGGGATGGTTTTTGTTCAGGTATTTTTTTAAAAGGTTCATTAAAAGTCTGCCTAAACAGTTTTAACAGTGAGGTCTATCAAGTTGGTATATTATTTGTTTCAAGAGTAAAAGTAAAGTCATTATTCTAAAAGAGTGATAGGATAGACAGATCAAAATAGGTGATCACATAGCATGCCATAATTTTGTGTTCTAGAGGAAAGTAATTGGGTCAGGATAGATAAACCTCTCAAGTTTAGTCAATTATGGCCTAAACAGTATTAGGGCCAAGCTAGCATCAATCAAACTTTCGTTGATCTGAAAATAAAATGTATCTGGAAAGGAGAATTAATTGTGTTGTGTTCCTGATTTCTGACACAAAGATTTCAGTTGATACTGAAAATGTACGGGTCCAAACTAACATGTTTTTGTAATAATTAGTGTGTCTCTTGTAGGTTTATTTGCATACATTGACTAGCGTCACCACCAAATACTTTTGGGATTAAAGTCAGGGTCTATAAGCTCAAATTGTAATGCACATATGACTAAATATTAAGCAAAGTATTTATAAAAGATGCACTCCTATCTGCAGTGCAGTTTTAGAGGTGCACCACATCCCGGGGAAACTGGCCAACCTGGAGAATTAGTTTGGATCTAATGTGTTAGGGACTGTGTACAGTGCAAGTGCTCTAGTGTGCTTGATATTGAGAATTCTGAGGGGCATATCAGCAAGGGCCGGCGATAAAATTATCGCTGCTTTAGCGTCCGTTTTCAGATGAAAAGCGGCGATAACTTTATCTCACTATCAGCATGGACACGCTAACATGTGTTTCCATGCCTCAACGCCATTTACCTTAACGCCCAGCTTTGCAACTCTAATGAGATGCAAAGTGGGCGTTCCTTACCAAAATAACGGGAGAAATGTCGCTAACCTACATTTCTCCAATTATCAAGCTGCACGCTAACATGCAAGCGATAAGAAAAGCAGCGCTAACCGAGGTTATCGCTACTTTCCTTACGCGTGCTTGCAGTCTGACTTAGCCATAATATCCAATGGAAGGTGGATCTCATGGCTGAGTCTGCCCTGCCCTATTATCAAGCTATCGCCAAAAGTTGTGCGATTATCGCCGGATTTCCAGCGATAATCGCACATTTGGCAGCTTGCACCTGGAATTTTTCGCTGTTGAGATAAGAGTTGCTGATAGCACGCTATCTCAGCCATAAAATTCAGCGTTAGCCGGTGATAATTATCCTTGCGCTACGTGCGCTGAGCGATAATTATCTCGGGCCCTTGCTGATATGCCCCTGTAATTGTTTTTTCTTAGAATGCATTCAGTATATGCTTGTGTGGTTGGATCATTACTCGGTGTCACAAGGGTTAGAGAATCCTCACAAATAGGAATGCTTCACACTGGAGACCAGGGTCAATTGATGCTAGGTAGCCTTTGTCGTGTAGCGATGTGAGCCATGCAACTGAGGTTCCATCAGTATAGAAGTCTTGGTAGTTGACACTGTTGATGACCCACAGTATTAATCCTCCAAATTTTATCCCAAAGAGACCACCCTGTATCTATTGTTGTTTTCAGATGCTGGGGATAATCACAATTTTCATCTTAGTAGGGCTCTTTTTGAGTAAATCTTGCATGTCTAGGCGTTTATGGTAGCAAAGACGTTCTTCAGGTGAACAAGGTCATAGTCAGAAGTTGTTGGTGTTGGAAAACAGGAATCACAGAATTCCATTTACATGTTAAACTCAATGACAAGAGAATAAAGCCTTGGAAAATTCCACAGAAGGTAAAAATGATACGGATCTGGAGGGACTCACCTTGAACAGCTGTGCACTGTTCTCCAGGTTAGCTTCGAACCACTGCAAAACTAAGGGGCATATTACCAAGCAATAGCGAAAATTGTCGCTATTGCTTGGTTAGAGACAAAAATGTATCGCCGACCTGCGGCGATTTTTATCGCAGATAAACCTTGGTATTACCAAGGTTTATCGCAAATGCGATAAAAATCGGCCGCAATGCATGAATATCACTGAAAAGTCAGCGATATTCAGGCATTACCGAGCTAATGCTCTTAGCCATGTTATCCACCTCCCATTGCATAACATGACTAAGAACTGCTCAGGTCATGTGTTAGCTTTTGGAGATATTCGCGCTTAGCGCGAATATCTCCAAAAGTTGGTAATAGGAGATAGCGATGTTAGCGACTGTTTCCAGTCGCTAATATCTTGGCACGCCCACTTTGCATGTCATTAGTGATAAATATCTCTGACATGCAAAGTAGGGCCCAAGATGGTCGCTATCTCCTACTAGCTGTCGCTAACTGGTGTTAGCGACAGCTAGGTAATAGGCAGATAATTTTATCTCCGCTTTCTTGGCTTTTAAAGCCAAAAAAGCAGAGATAAACCCCCTTGATAATATTCCCCTAAGTTATCAACGCCTATTCAAGATGTGAGTGTCACTCGAGCCTCAATGTTTAATGGCTGAAACAAGGCAAGAAGTTAACAATCAGTGTTGTTCTAGATCTGTAGAGTATTATCGACCACATGGGAGGTTATTAGGCTCATAAAGACAGGGGTCTGAAACCACACTAGCAGTCTTGAAGAGGTAACTTGCATTTCACCTTATTGCAAGATTAGAAATGGCAGCCTTCTTATCTTCTTATTGATCTAGCGCAGAAATGGCATTTGGGTTATTGCTTGAAGGGACCTTGTGTAACTGACACACTCATTATGTTAGGCTGAGGAACTTGGCTGCACTATAGTTGGGATGACATTGTTGTAGAAGGGACCCTGGAGAGATTGCAGAAGTTAAAAGAGGATCACCTGGAAATGCTGCAGGGTGGGATCCTCATGGTGGTGCCAGATGTGAGTAATTTGTTGATATCCTGATGATGTACTATCATATCTTGATGATCTTATCTTTGGAGTAGTAATTGATTGTTGTACATTTCTTCTGACATTTGTCGAGTAAGGATACTGCATGGAATTTGCACAGTGCTTCATCACCTTGAAAGGTACCCTGCCTCTACTAAAGTCTCATAGATTGTGGTATTTTAGTAGGCATTTTTGTCCTCAGTAAAGAGCTGCATGCCGGTGGTGTGGAGGGCCTTAAGGGTAATTGCGCGAACGATTAGTGCAGACTGAGACGCCATTCAGACGTGCGGACATCTCGGCTAAACACCGCCCGAGACTCCTGCCGAGAGGCTACACATACCGGCTTTCACTGAAAATGGAGCATGGGATGTATAAACTTAATTATGTAAATCACTAAAAAGAAGCCCCCTTTGACGCCTATCTCGAAAATACGAAATCCAGCGCCTCATAATTGCGGCATCCACCAGTGATTCCGACTAGACTACGGCTTACAAGTTTCTAACCATTTGGCTCCACGCATTAAAACGAACAAGGTTCAACGCTGGACCGCTACTCCTAGTTTTGAATCGAGCGGCTTCTCTCATCTAATTAGTCACGTTTACTCAAAATCTCTTGAGACCGTGTTCTTCGTCGTTTCATCCTCTCACCCATAGTCAGTCTATACAGAAGCCCCTAAACACAAGAAAGAGAAGTTAGGGGCTGTCTCGTCTGTTTTAGCGCATTGGCACTACACGGGGACGATCACCATAAGGACAGCCGTCCTTTTACTGAGTAAAGGAACTCTTAAGGCCCTGAAGAGAATCCCCTATGACTCCAGTGGGATTCGAAACGCGTAGGCCCCATTCCATCAGTCTTCCGAAGCTTCTGGGCATCAAATTTTGCTGAACCCAGAGCTTATTTGTTGTACATTACCATACAATATTAATCTCAATGAGTCCGAATAGACCCTGTATAAATATAGGAATGTATGCATAAAACAGCCAGTTTAAATGGTCTTGAAAATATTTGTAGACTATGGTATTTGTTTCATTGTTTTACTTGTAAATCCATTTTTTCTCCAAGTATGCATGTATGTTTTTGTTGTCTGTGATATGCCTGCATCTTGAATGAATGGTTGAATGTTTGATTAATACCCTCATGTTCCACGTGTGTTTTTGTAAATATTTTGTGTACTAAGTATCAAAAGTTGAAATAAATGCTGCAAATATTTTGAATAAAATACTATTAATTAGTAATCCCCATTTCTGATTCATTGTTCAGGATTCTGGTGGTTATTAGTTTTTTGGAATTATGTATATCAGTACTTGCACTTTTGTTTTGTTGGTTAATTATTAGGCTCAGCCTCACTGATTAGAGCCAGCCCTTTGTTGTTTCTCGTTAAGGGTAAATATGGCTTCTTTTTTGCCCCTTCTTCTCCTACTTTTCATTGCTTCGTTTGCTCTCTTTTTGTTCTTGGCTGCACCATTGTATGGAATGCTTGACCTTCATGGAGTGGTGCTGAAATGGGACATGGGCCTCAAGGGGACAGTGTTGAAGTTGCGTAGCAGCGGCTGAATTTCAGAGGTGGGATAAGGCATGGTTGCCAGAGATGCCAGATTGTCATGGAGAGTGCCTATGGGGAAGTTCTTGAGACTCTGTTAATTATCTTTGAAGGTTCCGACTGACCACGTGAAGAGTATGTTTGAAACAGATCAAAGCATATGGGTGCCTGATTGGTTCGGTCTACAGGTTGAGTTAGGGAGAAGGTGCGACTAGTCATTGCATATGAGTTCCAGGTTGTACCCAAAGGTATAGCCAAAGTTGACTGCATAGATAGTAAAGGAAGTGTGAGAAAGTAAACTAATCCTTTCAATTTTGTTCCACACATGTGTAGGTGGGGTGGAACCATTCATTGGAAAATTACATTTTTGTGTGAATAAAACCAGTGAAAAATTAAGAATGGAGGCCCATATTTGTCAAGGTTTTGCATTGCACCTTGTGTGGACTTGCATGGCTTGAAAAATCTAGAGTAACGCAAGGCAGCACAAATCGCTGCCTTGCATTACTCTGCAACAGGGAGGTGTTTCATGGGTGGACAATGGAGGTACCCACGCATCCACCAATGGATTTTTTACCGCATTCCCATATTTACCATTAGTGGTAGACCAAGTAATGCATAAAAACCTACGCCTCTCCAGGTGAAGCAACACGAGGAGAAAATCCTGTCTACAATGCAGGCACCCTCGCAACATGACGCAAGGGTGCCTGCTCTGGCACTAGGCAGCCAAAAGTGCACCAGCACTAGGAAAGGACATTTATGCGCCATGTAATAGTAAATATGGCACAATCCAGCCCTTTCCCTTCACGCAGAGTAGCAAGATGGCTTGCTGCGTTTCGCCGAGTGAAAGAATAATGGGCCTCATTTATGAGGCCGTGCGTCACTTTTACGCCGCCGGTGCGTCACTTTTTGTGACGCATCAGTGGCGTAAAAAATGCACCTTATTGCGCCATATTTACAAAGTGACGCATCTAGGGAGATGCGTCACTTTGTAAACCCCTGCGCCACATTATACCTGCGCCAGGTATAATGTATGCAAGGGGGGCGTATTGACGTAAGGAAGGGTCGTAGAAGTGACGCAGTGACGTCAAAATCTTGCGCCTGCCTCACAGCAGGCGTAAGACTGACGCAGGCCCTTTCACATGGCCCCATGTGAAAGGATGCATTGCTGGAGTTATGTCACTTTTGTGACACACTCCAGCAACGCGTCACTTTTGCGCTTACAGATACGTCAGAAATACTGACGTATCTGTAACTCCTTGGGACATGATGCGTCATACATTAAATATGACGCATCAGGAATGTCGCAAGGAGTGCACACTGAGAAGTGACGCATCATTTCTCATAAATGAGGCCCAATAAATCTGCCTCTTAGAATTTAACACTGCATAGTGTAGACAATGTATATGCTGTGTTGACATGAAGGTAGCAAAATACAGGTCAGTCAACTACGTACATGAAATTCATATGAATATGCAAATATAATAATATAACATGCACTTTACACATGCAGAATAAAAAGTCATGTGAATATCCAGAAATTGTAAGTACACACCTATGTAAACAAGAGCTTTTTTGCCTATTGCCTGCTGTATACTTTACAGATAAAAGATCTCAATATTTGTGAATCAGTTCATTTCGATGGTTCATGCTTATTATTATCATTAGAAACTGAAAAAACTATGAAAAAGCTATAGATAATTCATATAACGGCCACTTGAGACTTTCCTTTGAGGGCGTTCAATGATAAATCATAAAATCTAGTGACATACTGTAACTTTATAAAATAAAAACTATGACAGCAGTTCATGTTATCAATCTAATTTTCCATAGTCATTTTTAACTTTTAAAATTGTGAATATTATGTAGCAATCCTGCTCTGGCATTACATTTCTCCAACCACACATTTTCTTCTACTGTTGCGAGTTTTGAGAGAGTAAAAATCGAAGAACACGGTGGAACGCCATGTTTGAAATTAGAATTCCAACTAATGAAATCACTTAGGATCCTGGGGCGATTAATCATATGTTTGAGCAATGTTTTAAGTGTCTGGACTCTTGAGGGTCCGCTGGCAATCTGCGCACAAGCTGTGTCTTTTTTAGTATTTAGCTCCATCAGTCAAACTCACCTGATGAATCCATAACCTTGGATAATGATTCAGCTTAGCCAGAAGTTAATATGGTAGAAAACCTCCCGTTGAGGGTGAAGTTTTTTTTAACTAGATGGATGTTTTGATTTATTTATCCTGGCTGTGTGCCCACAATTTGCTTAAGCTTTCCTTAAAATAAAACGGAATCATGTTTCTTTTCCTTTGGTTTTATTGCAAAGTTTTACAGTAGTCTCCTTTCGGTTTGCAATCGATATATTTGCTTGTTACAGCTAGACTAAATAATGTATCAAACAAATAGAATAAATACTGCACGTCTCAAGTAACTCCAATCAGAAATGCCTCATAAAACAGAATGAAGGACGGAACAACAGAAATAAAAAAAATAACTAATCATGTAAAAAAATAAGGGGCATATTATCAAGAACGGCGTTAAAATTATCGCCGCTTTAGCTGCAAACTGCCGGTAAAGCGGCGACAATGGGCTTGATAATGTGCCCTTGCATATTATCAAGCCCATTATCGCCGCTTTAGCGGCAGTTTCCTGTCGCTAAAGCAGCGATCATTTTAACGCCTTTAACGCCGCATTTTAAAAGCATTGATATGGTTTCTTAGCCATATGATACTTTAAAACGGATAAAATATATACATACATAAAAACATTGACTAACGTACTCAACTGGTGCTTCTAAGATACGCCTACCCCAGTGTACCTGACCTAAGCCTAATACGTGGGAAGGAGTAAATAAGTTGCAGTTTAAGTTAAGTTGGTTTTTGCCAAGAATCTGAATCAAGAATTCTCTCAAGGTTTTAATCAGCTCCGTACCTTGGGTTTTAGAATGAAGGAGGTCTTGTATCTCTCTCTCAGTACTCGATTTCCCAGCAACCCGCAAGGGTGACTGGAAACACCGGAGCTGGAATTTCTCGGCAGGAGAAAAGACAGCGTCTCTCTCAGTGCGTCAAATGGGAGGGTCGGCTTCCTTCGGCACTCGCATCAGCTGGGCGTCTGGCAATTAGATAGCCGCTCTGCTCCAAACCACTGTGTGTTTGCTTAAGGCAACGTCGGTATATTTATACCTGAAAGGTGCCGAGTTTGACGTAAGGTTGAACATAAGACGTCACTAAGAACTAACAGTTCTTTCTGGACTCCAGGAGTTCTTGTGCAAATCAAAACAAAAGCAGGGGGAATTCCCGGGCTGCTGGAGGCTTGGTTTGTTTAAAGAACGCGTTGTACTTTCAAGGAGTCTATAGGAGTAGCCTTGCCGTATTTGGACTGCATGGGCTATGACTAAATATGGATATGATTCTTATGCCTTTATAAGGATATGTTTTGTTATAACCACATAAGGGCATGAATCAGGAATATTTAATTAGGGTCCTAGATACATTCACAACAGGGGCATATTAGCAACAAATAGCGATATTTATCGCTAAATGCGCCTACCGCATTTTTTTTATCGCCCTCTATCGCCGGATGTTATCGCAGACATAACATGCTATCAGCAACGTTTATCTCTAATGCGATTAAATATCTGGCGATAGCAGCTCAATGCGTGAATATCTCTGGAAATCCAGCGATATTCAGGCATTAATGCTAATGAGGACTTAACCTGAATATCCACCTCCCATTGGATATACAGGTTAACTCATGGTCTGAGCAGGCGTTAGGATCTGGCGATAATCGCACTTAGCGCTACTTTTTAAATCGCACAGCATGCCTTGCTAATAGGCGATAGCTGTGTTAGCGACTGCTTTCAGTCACAGGTTGGGTACGCCCACTTTGCATGTCATTAGCAATAAATATCGCTGTTATGCAAAGTGAGACCCAAACCGGTCACTATCGCCTAAAAGCTGTCACTAATTGCTGTTAGCGACAGCTTGCTAATAGGGAGATAAAATTATCGCCGCTTTAGCGGGAAAAAGTCCCGCTAAAGCGGCGATAGTGCCCATGCTAATATGCCCCCTGGACTTCAAGAGGTCAACGTATATTTAAAAAAACTGTATGAATCAGAAATTCTGTTTCTTCTTACTTAATTGTCCCCATTGCAATTGAACTCGTGAAAACGTATCTGTACATTTGCAAATGTCTCCATGAGCCATCATGCACAGCCCACTGCTTTATTGTGGAAACCATTGCTACTCTTTTGTGTGATACTTCGGTTCTCATTGGGGGTGCTGCACATCACCAACGTCTCCATCAAGCTGTCCTTTCAAGCACGTCCGCAGTGAACGCTATCAGAAAAGTGACCATTTACAGTGTCTAAAAAGGATTTCAATCGTTCTTGTTTTAAACAAATACTGTTGGCAACGTTTGAAGCCTTTTCAGCAGAACCTTAAGTAGTGATTACACATGCTAGAGGCCTATCAACTAAAAAAAGAGCTCCTACAGATTTTCTTACTATGAAAAGTGGAAAGGCCAACACACCATGGTCCTTATTACAAGTGGTACAAAAGGGGGTGGTGATGGACGAAGCATCTGAACCAATCACACACTCACACCCAGTCAAAGGATCTGGGTTTGATCCATCACCGTTCTTTAGCCCACTCTGCCACCCCAGTTCAGACATGGCTATATGCAAATCAGTCTGACCCTGTGCCTCATGACAGAAGTCGGCATAGGTATCCTTGGAATGAAGGTATGACCTCATGCAAAGGATCGTAACCTTTGCCCCTGTCCCATGCTACGAATTTGGGTACAGGGACAAACCGACTGTCAGGATTCACACTAACTGTTGGACGTCTAGCAAGTGGTGCATACACAGTGCCTCCTCCTAAAGCACCCCTTGGGATGGGACAGGATGTCTCAGGGCCCCTATATGCAGCCCCATAAAGGTGGGTGTAGTCATACATTGCATATGCATGTGAGTAGACTGGACTAGAAGCAGTGAAAGATGGACTGGTAATTTGAAACCACTCATCTGTCCTTTCAATGTTGAGCTATCCTTTGTGCAGGGTTTGTTTTGCCACAACTTTGGGCACAGAGCATATTTTGTAATTTGGAGCATGTTCAGGGTCTGCGCTGGCATATCCTATAAGGGTACACCCGGCCAAAACCAGTACCAAGCAGCATATTAGTTCAGTACAACCTCCTCCTGGTGAGAAATTTATCAACTTGGCAGAGCACACCTGAAGTGGTAAAAATGTTACTATGCAGAGAAGTCAACACATTTGGTAGGTCACAATTAAACAATGCGAATACCGAACGTAGGACTGAAACAGGATCCAGCATAATGCCTACATCATGCCTGCTTCCGCAGAGCTTACCAAAGTTCAGCACAGGTGCACAATACAGTGCTAAAGCTAGTGGTAGACACACAAATACCATATTAAAGTGGACTACACAACATCAGTGGTTTTGAGTGGACAACTGCAAATGTTACCTTTTCAAGCAACAACCACAGTCCCTGTCAGGGTGAACCGCAAAAAGTCAATAAAGTAACACATGCTTAACTCTCTGGTAGCTTGGCACAAAACCAGTAAGACCTAACTTAGAAGCAATGAAAGAGGTATTTATGCAGCACTCAAATCATAATACAGTAAAAATAAAACAAGAAGAATGCAACTCCAATTTAGGAAAATAGGGAAATCATTAATAAATAATGCATCAATAATGACAAAAAGGGTATCTTTATGATGTTGGTTGGACAGTTGCGGTCCAACCGACATCTGGGACTGCAGTATGACTGCCGCGTTATGATGTGCAGCAGTCGGAGGCAGTGGGCAGAGGGACCAACCGTCCCTTTTGAAGAGCTCAAGGAGCCTGCCCGACTGTCTGTCGTAATGTAACCCCCTACAATAGGCCAATGCCTGCTCAGGCACTGCCTTAGGGATTATGATGTCTCTTTCATACAGCCTTTCAATGGCGGTCCAACCACCATTAAAAGTCTGTCAGAAACAGACTTTGGGGGTCCCTGGCCGGGCCCCGTCCCTCCGCTGCCTCCGCTATGGGGCCTGGGTGCCCCCAAACATCCATACATCGTGTACTAGGAACTAGATGGTGCTTCACACGTGGTGCATGGATGTTTGCAAACATCCATTTTTCCAAAGCAGGCCTTTTCCGGATGCAGCACAAGCCACAATGGAAAAATGGGTGTTTCTGACTGCCTCATGGGCGGTGGTATTCTGGTGCAGCGGGTCTAACATAAAACCCTTTACCTGTGTCACCAATTCAGGAAAAACTCTTACCATTTTACTCATCGGTGGGGCCCATAACACCGATAACCACACACATTTACACAGTTCCAGAATAAGTGATAAGTAGACGAGCTGCAAGACATGCGGGGTACCTCATTAACCTTTACAATAATTATATACATTTTATACATTAAACTTTGATAGCTGTCAGTTCTAAAAACATCAAGGTACTCCGGTATTTGGTTGATGGACCAACTAGTAGGAGTCAGTTGAGTGAGATTAAGTCCAGCTCAATCAAGTCAAATAGGTCTTTATTTCGATGTGAATCATAAGAGACAAGATACAGCAAGCATAACAATACATTTCATGTAAAGTTAAAACAATAAATATATTCACATTATAACCAAGATAAAACAGCATTAAATTGACCAGAAAAAGACCACGACTACAATATACAACAATAGACAATTATAATATAAAAACGTAAACATAAGACTCAATGATTAAGATTACGGGAACGTATAGACCAGGTCCAGCTAATAAACTTTGCCACACCAATGACGATAAAAGCAGTAGTGTCCGTTTTCAAAATCCTGCTAGCAGCAATAGCAGATCTAATGCCCAACAAACAGCATACTGGTCTTAACCAGACCCTTCTCGGAAGTGTGTACTTTGGGCAGCAGAAGAGTAAGTGTTCGATATTTTCTACTTTTGTAACACAGAAGGGACATTTGTCACTACTTTCTGGGTTCCATAGGTGTGTTAGCCCACGCACAGGTAAAGAGCCCACTCTCAGCTGGTGGTACAGTTTCCGATCTTTTGGCTTAGTGATTATGTCCCAATAATCTTCGTATCTCGGGACATCCTTAATAACTAGAAAAACCGAAGTCATCCCGGAACCCCCCACTAAGGATAATTTCTTCTCCATAATCCTGCGCCAATACAATTCTTTAAGAATTTTTTGGGATGGGAAAGTGGCATTAGCTGGATCTGTCCAGAGGCCCTCCAATCCCAATTCCTTCAATAATGATCTGAGGTAAGCAAACCAAGGGACCCTATAGGCCCCCTCTATGCCCCTTACTTCAAGAATAGCCTCGGCATACATAGATAGTTCAGGTGTAGTCCACAAGCTCCGCCAAAACGCGAGTGGTCTATACCGAACTACGTCCTCTATAGGATTAATTTCCAGATCGTACTGTAGGGGGAGAATGGGTGTAGATTGTGGAAGGCCAATAACCATTCTAAGGAACTTATTCTGAGCAACCTTCAGTCTTGAAAGGTCGCTATATCCCCACAATTCTGCTCCATATAAAATAGAGGGGATTATTTTCGCACCATAGAGTTTGGCCAGCGGTGCCATGGGTTTGGTTAAAGATTTGGAGTGCTCCTTTAATATAGCTCCCCCAAGCTGGGCGTGTTTAAGAGACAAAATGTGCAACTGAGGCTTCCAACTTAGGTTCTCACTCAACGTGACACCCACGTAGGTAAAGACCTCAGTTTGGTCCAGGATAACCCCACTCATAGATACCTTTGCCTTGACTGCTCTAGGGCCCCTTAAAACCATAAATTTCGTTTTTCCAACATTCACCTCCAGCTCATGTTCGCTGCAGAAAAGCTCAAAACGAGACAGTGCTGACTGTTAGCCCTGCCTCGTTTTGGAAATAATAAGCGTGTCATCAGCGAACATGAGGAGGGGAATTTTCCTCCCAGCAAGAGAGGGCGTGTCCGTTGGAAAATTAGAAAAGTAATTGGTCACCCCATTGATAAACAGTGAAAACAGGGCGGGGGCCAAGACGCACCCCTGTCTTACCCCCTTGGCAACCTCAAAACTATCAGTAACCTCACCTGGCTTACCCCATCTGACTTTAGCATATGTATTTGTGTGCAAGTTGATAAGTAAAGTCACCTGCTCTTTTGGCATACCTAACCCCAATAGGACTTCCCATAACTTGGATCTCGGTACTAAATCAAAAGCAGACCTAAGATCAACAAAGGCTGTAAACAAAAGACCCCCCCCTAAAAGTACCACCTTCCAATATAATAACATAAATCTAAATACCTGTTCTAGGGTCCCCATGTGCGGACGGAAACCTGCTTGTAGGGGAGTTAATATGTCAAAGTCTGATATCCAGCCCTGGATTCTACCTAGGAGGAGACGAGCCACAATCTTTTGGACCGCATCAATAAGACTGATGGGTCGGTAATTGGCCGGGACAGAGCGATCACACTTCTTATAAACAGGAAGGATCTCTGCCCCTAGCCACGATTCCGGTACACTTGCTCCTTTCGCCAAAGCGTTGGCTAGCAGAGTAATGTAGGGGACCCAGAGGTCTTGGGCCTGTTTAAACATATCGGCCGGAATGCTGTCGGGACCTGGTGCCTTTCCACCCGGGATAGCCTTCAAGAC
Source organism: Lissotriton helveticus (assembly GCF_964261635.1). NCBI lineage: Eukaryota > Metazoa > Chordata > Amphibia > Caudata > Salamandridae > Lissotriton > Lissotriton helveticus. The sequence goes on along the minus strand of NC_136071.1, from coordinate 568,292,126 downwards.
ATTCCTTACTTCTGTTGGAGTAAAAACCAGGGCGTCCTCGCAAATAATAGGTGGCAAAATGACGGTATTGTCACAGTTTGTTTTAAATTGATTGCCATAATACGTAACCCACTCCTTTGGCTCCACAAAATTGGAGGGGACAGCATCTTGGGGCGATTGCCCCATTTAAGATGATGCCAGAATTTAATAATGTTGTTACCCTGACATGCCTCCAGCAGTTCTCGCCAACGTGCCTCATCCCAATTCCTCTTGGCCGAGATCAGTGCAGCTTTATATGTAGCCCTACAACTGTGTATTGTTACCTGCACTCTTGTTTTAATAGCTGCGTGCAGCGCTTTTTGGGCCTGTCTACATGCACTGTCATACCAGGAGTGGGTTCTCAACTTCTTATTTCTAGAACTAGGTGTAATACTTTTAACAAAAATAGATTTAAGATTTAAAAAGAGGTCACTATGTAGGGTAGAGATATTAGCTACAAGCTCAGACCGATGCCCAAGACCATTGATTTTGGCCAGTGTGTCCCTAAGTAAGCTCTTAATTCGAACCGTGGCCTCCTCATCAAATAAAAACAATTGTAGGCCAGCGAACCCTTCGTTCGTTATTGGCCAAAGTGGCCTGTGGCAGGGGGGTTTCAACCAAATTGGACTCAACAAAACTAGTGTCTTTAATAGAAAGGACTAAGGGGTTATGATCGCTTTCTACTCTACTAACAACCACCATGTCTATCAGGCCAGGCCACATTTCTAAGCTAACCAGAATATAATCAATACGAGAGCCAGACCTACCATTGTCATAGGTTACTGCCCCTAACCTATCAGACTTTAGTCTTCCATTAACTGCTCGCAAGCCCTGATCTAGTGAGAGCCCCTTCATGAACAAGGCTGCTTGTGTCCAGTTCTTAATAGGCAGAATTTCCAACCCCGGAATACCCCACAGTGAGTCCTCAACCTCTGAAAGCCTCCCGTCATCCAAACCCAGTGGCTCAAAGCAAGTGTTAAAATCCCCCATCACCACCCTATTGGAACTCCTAGGTAGGGAACTCAAGAAGACCTCCAGTGCCAGTGCAACCGGCGAACATTTACCCCCTTGAATACCCCTCATATAAACATTCACAATGACAATATCCAAACCCTTTGTGGAGCTTACCCGAATAGCCAACATATCAAGACTATCTATCGGGATCTCTGCCACAGTCACCCCCTCATGCTGCCGAACCCAGATTGCCAAACCCCCTACTGGTCTGCCTCTAGCTCCCTTCACCGCTGGTCTGGAGAAATTTAAGAAACCTGTACGATATGCCGGACATATAGCCCACATTTCCTGAAATGACCAGATGTCAGATTGGTCAATAAAACTTCCCCAGTCCGGAAGAGCAAGCTTGGAGTCAGGGCCAGCTATGTTCCATGATGAAACCTTTGCCATAGGCAAGACCTGGTCAGGGGACTCCCACGGGCATGACACAGAGATGGGGATGGTGGGGGTAATGGTACGTAATTGGGCTAGGGTTAGGGGTAAAACAGGCGGTAACAGATAAAGGGTCCTGGTCCAATATCGGCAAAGTCAGGTCACCAACCGGACTCCTAACACCAGGAGAAAAGCTACCCAGTTGCAGGGATTCATTAGTGACCTTCTTCAGTGGATTGGACATAACACCACTGCAAGACCCTTCAGTAACGTCCATCATTGGTAATTTACAGCTACCTACAGTGCTAAGAACTTGAGTATCTAAATTAGGATGCCTCAAGTGGGAGCCATTGTTCAACATTTTACCCCCACCTCTCATACAATGTATAAACCCCAAGGGAGTATTAGACCTAGCATGACTAGCCTTGAGAGGAGATAACGAAACCCCATTATTAATTGTGGGTTTATATATAGCGCTAGGAATCGACTCCCGGAGGAGTATCTCCACGCTTCGACCGCTGGGGAACCCGTCCTGGCTCACCCTGAGAGATGGTCCCTGATGGGTATCTCTAAGGTGCGACCAAGCATCCCCGGCGGTCTGGGGGGGCCGTTGTGAAGATGAGGCAAGCTGATGCCCAGAGTTGCCGAGTGTGGTTTCTGACTAGAGTAGGCACCGAGGCGAGAATTATCGAGTCCGCTGACCCTGGTCCACGACCCTGCCGCGTCGGGAATCGAACCCTGGTCCCGGGCCGTTCTCTGCTTATGGGTCTGCCGCCTCTAACCAGTGAGCCACACTTCTCCACTCTAGAGTTAAGGAGTCAATCCTGTTCGTCCAGAGCGGAAAGAACACCATACCGGTTGAACGTAGGGATTGTCCATTGGGGTAGATGCACATTGTGTCTTGGCCAAGGTTCCCGAAAATTATTGGTGAAGGGCCTATCTACATACCCATGCAACATGTGCTTTGGTCTATATTGGTTAAATTTCATAGGCCGAGGTTCGAATATGGGATAGTTAGATCTTAAAGGGAGCATAGTGCGGTCACCCTGATATGGCATTGGCAATGAGGGTGGGTGGGATGTTCTCAACATTAACGACTGGGGATAAAAGAAGGTTAGAGCCTTGGTGGAAACTCCACCCCCACTTCCAGCATCAAACCAATCTTCAATATGTTTGACTACTCTTGGATCCTTAAAGTTAACAATGATCACATCGCCCGGTAAATCCTTAGGTCTTTGACCCAGCCAGCCTACCCTTCTAACGTGTAGTATTTCCCCATTTAAGTTGGCTGGAAGCGGTCTATTATTAATGAACCAGTGGACAACCTTGTTTTTCAGGGTTTGATAGTCTTCTACCTTTCCCTTCTCTAGTTCAGGCACCCCGGTCAAAATAACTACAAAAGGGGCCGCATGTGGAGGAAGATCTACATTCCTCCTTGGTTCCCTTTGTTTAATGGAATGTAGAGAGGGCCTATTATCAGCCGACGGTGTAGAGTCCCTTTGAACAATTGTTGTTTTATTTGCCTGTTCAACCCCTGGATTACTCTCTAGGTTTACGGGCCTGTTGACTACAATGCTTGAGGGCTTGTTTACCCTCTCAGGTTCAGGGTTTGGTAACTTACACTGCTTATTCCCTACAGAAAGGTGAGATGCAGAGGACCTAGTTGGGGGGGCTTTATGCTTGCCTGTGATTAGTTCCTTCAACTGATCCGTATTCCTCTCTATTGAGTTTTCAATTTCCCCTAGTTTTTCTAAGATGATTTTAACCCTATGTACTAAAGGTAGTGTTAGGGACCTCACAAGAAGGTCCATCTTCCCCATAATTTCTTCTATAATAAGGGAGTGAAACTGTGAGAGGGGAGGATTAAGAGCTTGCCCACTTTCCCTATCAGGAGGATGCGCTTCTACCAAGCTGTTTATTACCCCTGCGTTTCCTCTTTTTTACCTGATTTGTATGGGCAGATAAATCTTCAAGGGGTGTCGGTACATTAGAATGTACCTTGCTCACACTAAGAGTGACCAAAGATGGTGTGTCACCAAGGGCAACAATCTCAGACGTTTTAGATGAAGAGGTTGCCTGATGTTGTGTGCAAGGATCCAAAACAACAGGGGAGTTTAAGTCTATTAGACAGTTGGTAGTCTCCAACAACTCGTTGGGGATACAGATATTAACAATATCAAAAGAAGTGGGAGATGAAATACGATCTTGGAAAATAAGTGGAATATTGTCAGTACTGAATAACTCAGCATCAGTATCCAGAAGGCTTTTGTTTAGCTGTTGTAAGGGGGGTACCTTCGGGGGGGAAACTAGGGGTTTCTTTTTTAACAGGTCTATCGAGTAACGGCGCTCCGCACGTTTTTCAGCCAACAACAGTTCTTTATCAATGTCATTCCTTGCCCTGGCAAAATATTTATCCAGAGGGCCAAGTATTGTAACCCCCACAGAAGAGGGCAGGGGATTATCTTGGGGGATCCCAGTATGTAATACACAATTAACAAAACAATAACAGGGTAGGGTATACCAATCTAACGTGGGTTCAAAACATACCAGTATAGTGACATAGATTAACATACACCAGCCTAACACAAACAACACAATACCGATAGTAAGGATGAAGATGTCAATGCCAGGGCGTTAGAGGACAGCTCAATCACAATTTAAACCTTCAGCATTTATTTATCATGTCTTTTATCCTAATCAACACAGACTCGAGTTTAATTTTCATATGATTTTATCTAAATTCTTTTAACGATAACTCAAAATCAAATAAATTTTATAAGGAAAATACCTCTAAGCATTATTTCAACACAATTTAAGCATAGGAAAATTAGAAAATGGAAAATACTCATTACCCCATGGCTATAGGGTGATGATGACAATTGTTCACCAGAAAATAAACCGCAGATCACAGGATAGGTTCCCAAGCTGACTGTCTGTCCCTCTAACCTCCTCTGACGTATCCCTCCTAAGATAGGTTTCCTGCGACTGTCTCATTCCTTTTCCCCATCAGAGTTCAAAGTCTCTTAAATTTTAAAGTCTCTTGCACCATAAAAGAAATTTGTCTCAACTGATAGCATGTCATGCTGAGCAAAGGTGCGGAAAATAAAAACCATGAACCATGAATCTTGAATCTCGAATCACACCTCCTCATAAGCACACACTCTTTTATACTCTTGCACTAACTTTCAGTACCCCAAATTGAAACTTTTAGGGGCTACATCCATTTCTGATTGGTCCATTGGAGGGGTGGTGATGGTCAACTTATTGTTCTCCTAGCTCAAACCACTTCACAAACTCCTGAGTCATTCTTAATTTTCACATGACTTCATAAAATAATCATTTATACTTTGTCTAAATTCTTTGTAACTCTTTTTCATGGTCATGATTCTGTTCATCCTCTGGAGCACAGTTCTTTCATCCGTTCCCATGGTTTATAATAGTCTCTTTGGCACAACTCCTCTTGCAGGTCAAGCTGGCCTTGACATCTTTCACTTCGGGCATAAGCTATACACTCGTGACTGAACATCCATTCTGATCATGCGCGGGGGCCATCTTTATTTTTTTTGCGCCGTCGCATTTCACATCAGCCATTTTCAGACCAGGCCTAGCAGAGCCGAATCAGAACAAATACGAAAGCAAATATAACAGAAATTAGATATTGAATATAAGCCCTTCTGTTTACCGCCCACCATTCTAATTACCCATGTTAGTTATTACCTAGCAAAAGCAACACTCAAAGCTATTATACTTACCATCTGCATTCTTTGCCACAATATAATTCTACTACAAACAAAATGCATGCACTTTACTCTTCTTTTCTATGTAATCACAGACCTATATTTATTCAATTAATATTTTATTAATAAATTAGATTTTTGCAATATAGCAGTTAGTTTCCCACGTGTAATGTCTAAATAAAAGTGCATTTGTTGATTAATTCACATGCTTTACACGGTTAATATTATTAAAGTTTTGAGGGCATTAACTTCGAAGGGGGTACAAAACTTTTTGTATTTCCCCTGCTCCATCAATCCTAATTTAACTAATGGGACCGCTGACTACCAGTCGGTCGGTTTCCATTCCAAAATTTTGCATCACAATCGGGCCAAAATGAATTAAATTCAATCAGTAGAACCAGAGTTATGAAGTTTTAAAGTCCTCAGTGAAAAATAGCACGTCAAAGATCAAAGCGCCAACCAGGGGCCTCTAGCTGTGCAAGACAGGGGCAAAGTTGAAAGTTATTGCCAACCACGCTGAAGCATGGTTCAGATGCATGAAGTGGATTTGAACCAGTCTCATCTTACATTTGGACTTAGAAGAATTTTTTAAGAAAATGTCTGCAAAGTTAAAGTTTAGCAGGCTTGGCAGATGTTGATGGCCAAGGAGGAGGAACCATCATTGAAAAGTCACTGGATGAATTTGCAGTGAAAATTCTTGGAGTTTGTCACTTTTTGGGAATTCAAAATCTCCAGTGGGACAAGGCTGCAGGTTGCAGCAGATAAGGACTCTATACCCCTTCTACTATGAGCCACTGAACAGAATTTGCTGCTGTAGAGAAAAATTGTAGTTGGAGGTAGTGTGATGTCAGGCAGACCTGCAATGCACCTTGGGTGGATTGGCGAGCAGGTTGGTCTCAGTCTCTTGTTGGTTCTCAGGGAACGTCTTGGCTGAAAAATATTTAAGTCCCAAGTTTTGGCTGTTGGCTGTTTGGGTACCTTTGGCACTACTTCCAAGGGTCTAGAATTGGGTGGGCACCACCTGAAGTATATGACTCACTTCAGGCAGGGTCCAGGTGCAGGGTTCAGTTAATGTAGCATGTTGTGTCCCTGTGGCTAAGAACACAAGAAGAGCCAACTAGCCCTTGAAGTTCTCAAATAGTTCTGGATTCAAGCAGCAAGGCAGGCCTCAAGCAGCAGGACAGTCCACTGAAGGCACAAGACAGACTTCAATCAGGTTCAGGTTTCAGGTTTCAAGTCTTTATTTCGATTTGATAAATCATAAAAGACATATTATAACACACTTTAAGAAATATAAGTTATATAATTTTAACAAGAACTAATCCACGTACAAATATATTTGTTATTAATTAAAATCTCACTACATCGACAGCTAAATTCAGATGTAAAGAAAGCAATACATCACTAAACAAAGGCTACATTCAAAGTAACTAGACTTGGATAAACCATACAATAGTAAACAACCCAAAATAAGTTATGTAAAGAAAACATTTAAAAAGATATTAAACATCTTGAATAAGAAACCTGATATGGTCATAAGAATTAACAATTACATTATAAACGATGACATTTAATAGAACACCATTCCATATATAAAGTGCAAGAAGTGCAGTCGTGTGTTTTACAGTAGAAATGATGTGCAGCCTTATGAATAGATATTAAAGGGCTCTATCAAACTAGTCAGATTTTTTTGACCTAATAATCCAGGCCCACCCCAGATATTTAGCTAGACTCACAACAAACACTTCAGAGGTATTAGTCTTTAGCGCCCAAATGGCCTCTGCGGATTTTCTAAAGGGTAGACGCTGGAACAGCGGTTTAAGCCATTTGGTTCGCGGCACCAGGTAGCTAGGGCAGGCAAATAGAAAGTGGCCCTCTGATTCCTTCTGCCCTGAGCAACTTTTGCAAAGATCTGAAACACCAGTGGACCATTTATTTATGAAGGTATTCAACGGCAAAGCTCCTACCCGGAACTGGTGGTGGAGTTTCTTGTCCAGCGGTCTAGTGATAAGGTCCCAGTAAGGCTCACGGGACGGGTCCAACTTGAAGGTAAGGAACCTACCCGTGAGGCTGGTAGAGCTGGAGACAGAAACTCGTGTTTGACGGAGCGAAGCCCAATACAATACTTTAAACTCTTGTTTAGAGGGAAAGACATTAGTTGTGGGAGCTATCCAAAGTTGTTCTAACCCCATATCCACCAAGATGGATTTTATCGCTTGGAGCCAAGGAATTTTCCCAGAGCCTCCGATTGACCTGACTTCTGCTAGTTCTTTTGCAAATAGGGACAGGTCAGGGGAGGTCCATAATCGCCTCCAAAAGGCCACCAATCTGAATCTGGCCATCTCGTTGATCGGAAGGCATCCCAGATCCAAGCAAAGAGGAATGGATGGAGACAACTGAGGTAGGCCTGCCAGATTCCGTAGGAACTTGCATTGGGTTTTAAACAGATTTAAGAGATCCATATGACCCCAAAGATCTGCGCCATATAAGATTGCAGTACTCATTTTGGCGTCATAGATCTTGAGGGCTGGGGTAACCCGCTTGGTGATGGATCTCTTTTGCTCTTTTATTAAACAGCCAGTTAGCCGTGCTAGCTTGAGATTTTGTACACCGACTTGATCTTTCCATCTCAGACGGCAGTCTAAAGTAACGCCCAGATAGGTCATGGTCTCAACTTGCTCTAGGTTGACTCCACTCAAACTCACTAAACTCCGGACTGGGTGGTTTCTTGTGAAAACCATGAACTTCGTTTTGCCCACGTTCACCGTAAGATTGTTTATGGCACAGAACTCCTCGAAGCGGTCCAGCGCCCGCTGTAACCCGCTACGTGTTCTGGAGAGGAGTAAGGTGTCATCGGCAAAGATGAGCATTGGAAACCTTGTTCCAGCCAGCATTGGGGCGTCAGTGGGGGTATCCGAGAAAAATTTTACCACTTGGTCAATGAACAAGAGGAAGAGTGTTGGTGCCAGGACACACCCCTGACGGACACCTCTAGTTACGGGAAATGATTCCGTCACTTGTCCCTGGCCACCCCACCTCACCCTCGCATAATTATCCTCGTGGAGTTTAACTATTAGGTCAAGTAGCTCCATTGGCATACCCAAATCTCTCATAACTCCCCACAATTTATCCCTTGGCACAAGATCGAAGGCGGACTTCAGATCGATAAATGCCGCAAAGATGGTACCACCACCGAGCAAAACCACTTTCCAGTAGATCAGACAAAGTCTGAACACCTGGTCGATGGTGCTTATGCCCGATCTGAAGCCCGCCTGCATGGGAGATAATATGCCCTCAAGTTCGATCCAGCCCTGAACCCTGCCCAGGACCATACGCGCAATAATTTTTTGTATTGAGTCGATCAAACTGATCGGACGGTAGTTCCCCGGATTAGATCTGTCGCCTTTTTTAAATATTGGTATTATCTCGGCCCCCTTCCAAGATTTTGGGATTCTTGCTCCTTTATCTAATGAGTTAGCAATCTTGGTTATATAGGGCAGCCACAAGGCGGGGTTTGCTTTGAACAGATCCGCGGGGATGAGGTCCATACCAGGTGCTTTCCCTCGCAAGGTCAAATCTAGTGCTCGCTCAACCTCTGTTTCTGAAAAGGTGAGTTTCTCCCCGTAATTTTGTGTCGAGGAAACCTCTCCCAATGTTTGTAGGGGTGTAGGGTTTTCAACACTGAATTGGGCTGAATAAAAGATTACCCACTCTTCTGGAGGTACATGGTTTGCGGGGGTACGCGAATCACAATCCTTCCCCCACTTGACTAGATCCCAGAACTTTGTGGGAATATTCGAGGTGGAAGCATCCAAGAGATCCGACCAATACTTGTCCTCCCACTCCCGTTTGGCTTCCCACTGTATTTTCCTGTATCGCAGCCTAGCCGCTTTAACTGTACTCATATCTCGGGATTTAGTTGCTTTAATAAGATGTGTATGGGCCTCCCTGCATTTTTTGTTATACCATTTCTGGTGGTGGGGGTTAACTTTTGTGGCACCTTTCCGACATGGGAGAGAGAGTAAAGATTTTAACTGGTCGAAACAGCTAATATGGAGATTAATAACATTATTAGCCAATTCCAGACTACCCCCCAAAAGATCATTTTTCAACATTTCATTAAACACATTTTTGACCACAGTGTTAACATTATCCCGTAAGGTTTCATCCTCTACAATCCTGGACCATTTTAACCTCCTCCTATCGTTAGTTAACAAGACATCCCCTGTCCATGAAGTGCTAGGCTCCTCCAGTCTCTTTATGCCTGGCAATTTTAATTGGAGTGACAAAGGGTTATGATCACTTTCTGGGCGCAGTATAACTTCCATGTCCACTAGTAGGGGCCAATATTCCAACTTTAACAAAATATAGTCCATACGGCTTCGCCTTAGGCCATTATCAAAGGTACAATTGGCTCCTTTATCCGATCTTGTGCGGCCGTTACTAGCCCGAAATCCCCGATTTAAGCAAAGAGCCATCCAGTTCACTGCCGCCTCGGTCGCATTGACAGGTCTATCAACCATCAGGTCAGGAATGTCCCAAGCAGCGTCCTCAGATGACCGCCAGCTGTCCCCTAAGTCATACAGTGGCTCAAAGGTACAGTTTAGATCACCTGCTAATAGGATGACATTTCCACTACCCATTTCAGCAAGCTTATGGTGTAATACAGTCAACAAGGAAGGGCTACGGCCGCCAGGTTGGCCTCGAGCATATATATTAAACATGATCAGATCCCGATGTTTGGCCTTGCTCAGCTTGATTATAAGAAGATCCGGGTTCTGTACAGGTAGCTCTATGAGGTGAAATCCCAATGACTGCTTTACCCAGATCAATACACCCCCTGATGCACGCCCTTTACCCCCTCTGATGGCAGGTTTAAAGAAATTAACATAGCCCAACCTGAAGGTTGGGTCGGGTGCCCAAGTTTCCTGGAGTAGGATGATGTCAAATTTGTCCACAAACTCTAACCAGTCCTCGGAGAGCATGCAAGCCTTAATCCCAGCAATATTCCAGGATAGTATGTTTAGATTTTCTGAAGCAGAAACCACAGGGGGAGATAACAGAACTGGAACTGCAGGAAATACCTGTTCACCCCCGCTACCCCTCCTATTCTCCATAATCCTAAAATTATCCGTGGGGTCCCCACACTTCACAGCCTCTGACTTATCTTTGGGTGCTAATATGATAGTCTCCGTTGTGGCTAAGTCCCCCATAATTTCATCTATATTATGCATAGACCGTGCGGTCTCCCTATTCCACCTCACCGACTTATGGCCAACAATTTCAACAGGGATACTCAAACAGGATGATATATGATGTCAATCTATGGCCTCAAGGTCAGATAAGGGACCAAAGTGGTTGAAGAGAAATGGACGTGGCTGGGCTTGAGGGGTCATTTCCAAAGGGTATCTCCTAGCTGGTAGTTGATCGAAAATGGGGCTTGGTCGAGTAGAGCTTTGTCTATGTGGGTAGAAATATGATAGACCCAATGTTTGGACGTCCCCCTGTCTAGCAAACCTAGGTTCTCTTCGAATAGTGTCCACCACCCATGGATCCTTAAACGAAATTAGGATACAATCTCCCTCCAGATCCTTGGTGCCATGACCCACCCAGTCTACTCTCCTTACCAAAAGTATTTCAGTTGGTGAGGAAGGGGGTAAGGGTCGGTTTTTATTTAGCCAAAAAGTCACCTTGTTTCGAAGGTCCCCATGCGACTCCTTGCGGTTTTAATGGGGCAACACCAGTTAATACTATTGTATAGCGTGTTGCCTCCATTGGGAGATCAGCGCGTGGGGTAGTATGCCTAGTGTGTTTCTCCACCCTTAAGTTGGTATTACTGCGCTGGCTAGCTATATGTCTGTGAGATGGATGTCGGGAGGGAATAGGATTGGATTTTACCTGTGGGGGTGGTTTAATGCTTTGGGGTCCAACAAGATTATGTTTGTCAGTAGCCTTCGTCTTGGAGGCATGTGGTAGGGAGCTCTCGGTTGTCTTGGTTAATGTAGTTTTTACCATTCCCCCCCTGTAGGCCTATTGGTATTTACCCCTGTTGATTTAGTGTTAGTGACATTACTAGTGGAAATCTTATTTACACTAGATGACTTTGGGGCTATCTGTCTGTTAGTGGCTCCCACAAAGCTGGGGCCAGTTAGTTTTTGTAACATGGCCAGGTTTGTATTCACTACAGCCTCCATTGTGTCTATTTTTGTGGTCATTAACCTAGTCCGTTCCGAGACAGGTAATAGGGGAGATTTAATCATAGCCTCCATTTTTACTAGCAAAATCTCATCACTATTAAGGCACGTTGGACAAGGGTTAGAAGAGCCCAAGGAGGTGAGAGAAGGGCACAAGACATTAGGAAATACAGAAGAAGTGTGTGTATCTAAGGGATGCCCAGGGGCCTGGCTTTCATTATATGTTGTGTCTTTTATTTTTGACATCTTACATTCTCTCCCACCGACAGGCTCGAATCTTGCTTTCTCTTTCTAGATGTTATATCAGTACTCGGGGGATCTGTGGCAACAACAATATTGGAGGCATTAGGGGGTGAGTGACTAGAGTTCTGACTAGGTTCAGAATCCACACTAACCTGCAATCTATCCCCCATACTAACTTGGGAGTCATCTAGGTTGTATGCATCTTCATCCAGTAAGCGGACAGGAGGACTCTCCCCCCCGGTATCTAGATGAACAATTGCCTCGGTGGTAATGGAGTGTATACAATTGAATGCTGCGTGTGCCACGGGGCTGGTGGTAGTGGCTAGACCGCCCAACGAGGAGCGCTTACCACTAACAAGATCGAGCGAGAGTCTTTTTTCCACCATCGAAATTTCTTTTTCCAATATCCCCGTGGCTCGTGTAATAAAAGCGTCCAGCGGGCCCGAAACAACTCCCTTGGATGTTTGGATTTGGACTGTGCGTTCTTTGCCTGATCTTAGGGGCATGGCTAAATCTAGGTTGGACCGGCTACAACAACGTGAGAGCTACCTTACTAAACCTTGGGATATTTGGGTGGTTTAATGGGCCTCACGGTCAGTTTATAATTCTTATTTCCATACCCACAATGCCAAGAGATTTTGACACTATATAGTCCGCCTACCTTAGGCGCATCCAATACGACCAGGGGGGGTGGGCCGAGGCCGGACTCTGCCGTACTCGAACGGCCTCAAACGGCCCGCTCTTAGCCCGGTCTTTGCCCAGGGCTGCGTCCCGCGCTGCGGGAGGTCCGTTCCTATATGTAGTGAATGAGTGTTAGGGGCGGTTGGCGGGCCAACAGGGAGAGCGGACCGGAAGCTGTTACTCGGTCACGCAGGGACTCCTGGGTAATGGAGTCCCTGCAACGCTCGCAGCCCTGCTGCAGCCCTCAACCCAAGTCCTGCTCGGTTCTGCTCCCAGTAAAAACCCACCTTCTGCCCCTCTCGGATTTCAACGATGCGGCACCCGCGGAGCGGGTGCGGCGAGGTCCGGTTGCAGGTCGAGGTATGCTCGTGGTGAGGTAAGCGCCTCCTGACAAATGCGCTCCGTTTAAGGAATGGTGTCCCAAGGATGCTAGAGCAGATAGGGTTTTAAAAAGCCCTCCAGTGGGCGGTGGGCGGGCCAACAGGGAGAGCGAACCGGAAGCTGTTACTCGGTCACGCAGGGACTCCTGGGTAATGGAGTCCCTGCAACGCTCACAGCCCTGCTGCAGCCCTCAGCCCAAGTCCTGCTCGGTTCTGCTCCCAGTAAAAATCCAAACTTCTGCCCCTCTCGGATTTCAACGATGCGGCACCCGCGGAGCGGGTGCGGCGAGGTCCGGATGCAGGTCGAGGTATGCTCGTGGTGAGGTAAGCGCCTCCTGACAAATGCGCTCCTTTTAAGGAATGGTGTCCCAAGGATGCTAGAGCAGATAGGGTTTTAAAAAGCCCTCCAGTGGGCGGTGGGCAGGCCAACAGTGAGAGCGGACCGGAAGCTGTTACTCGGTCACGCAGGGACTCCTGGGTAATGGAGTCCCTGCAACGCTCGCAGCCCTGCTGCAGCCTTCAGCCCAAGTCCTGCTCGGTTCTGCTCCCAGTAAAAATCCAAACTTCTGCCCCTCTCGGATTTCAACGATGCGGCACCCGCGGAGCGGGTGCGGCGAGGTCCGGTTACAGGTCGAGGTATGCTCGTGGTGAGGTAAGCGCCTCCTGACAAATGCGCTCCGTTTAAGGAATGGTGTCCCCACTTCAATCAGAAGGGCAGTCCTCTGGTAGCAGCAGGGCAGTTCTCTGAGGTACAAAGCAATCCTCAGGCAGAGGGGTATTCCTTTAAAGTACAAGTCAGGCCTTCGGAGTGCCCTCCGCAGGCCCAGAAGTGTACTGAAGAGGGGATATGAGGTTCCATTTGTTATACCTGGTACCAGTTTTGAAGTGGAAGAAACCTCTAGAGTCTCCCACTCCACAGCTGGTTCTGGAATTTCCTTCCACTCTGCCCAGGCTCCAAGAAGTCTAGGGTAACAAAAGATTGATATGCAGTTCTTTGTGAGCATGCTGAATCACCTCCTTTGACATGTAAGTGGAACAAGGAACAGCTCCACCCTCCTATCCTGGCAAGTTGGCCTATCCTGCAAACAATTAGTCCCCTTTTGTCTCACTGTCTGGGAGGAATACACAAAGACCAACTGCCGCTTTATTCACAGTCCTTTGACTCAGAACACATGCAGCAGGGACAAAATGGTTAGGATAAGAAAATGTCAACTTTTTAAAAAATTTATTTTTCAGAATTGTGATTTTTAATTCTGACTTTACCATTAAAGAGGATTTTAATTACAATTCTTTAGAGACCAAACACAATATTTGTACCTGTTCCCCACAAAATGTTATTACTTATTAAATGTAATATTCAAAACCTATGTTATCCTATAGGAGCGGTAGGGCTCATAGTAGCGAAAAATTGAATAGTTTTTCACTACCCAGACATGTAAAACTAAAAGCGCTTGTCCAACATTTGAAATACATGGCACCCTGCCCTATGGGCTGTTCAGGGCCTACCTTAGGTATGACGTATATCTATTGAAAACGGAGTTTTAGGTCGGGCAAAAGGATTATATTGCCATGTCAAAATAGCAATTTAAAACTGTATACCGGCTGCGATGTCAGCCTTGAGAAATGTTTTAGAACGCTATGTAAATCATAGCATAAAAAAGTTCAGCAGGCCTACTATTAGCATTCAATTGACAGGTCCTGGGTACATATAGTACTACTACTTTTACTAGGGACTTATTAGTAAATAGGATATGCCAATGAGGTGAAGGCCAGTGTTACTATTTTTTAAGTAGTGAGCACAAGCATGTTAGCACTGGTTACCAGTGGTAAAGTACACGGAGTCATAAAGCCAGCATAAAATAACTTTGGGAAATAAGAGGGGAGAAGGCTAACGTTTGAGGAACAATCACCCTAAGGCTGACAGGTGTATCAACCATCCTTGCCACACAACATATGTAGAAGTTCCAGGTCTTTAAGGCTAGGTAACAGTGAACTTGCAATGCTAATGAAAGAAAGTTGAAGGTAGACAGTTGTTATTTTTGATAGAGATACACATGACCACCATTAAGGAGTTATGTCAGGTGCAATCTCACCGCCGTCCATTTGGATGTTGTCTTCATAGTTACCTAAAGCCAGGACAAGCTATGGAAAATGAGGACTGCAGTTGCAAAGATCATCACAGAGTCAAAGATGGAAACATCCGTGACCAGTCATCTTTCAGAACTGATGGCATGGATGTAGAAGCTGTGAGGATTGTGCATATTTATTAAGCCTACAGATTTTACTTTTGATGGTATAAATGTCACTCTACACTCCTCAGATGTGACCAAGGGCACACTGAGGAATTTTATTATGGCTTGTGTTTGTGTCCAACCTTTGCATCAAAGGTAGTTCTCTCAATGGCGATGCATCAAAGCTATGTTATGCTATGTTATGTTTCCATCACTGCAGACGAACCTTCGACAACTGAACTCACCTCGCATTACAACTCAACAATGACCTCCATTCTCGACCAGATTGCCCCTCTGAAACTAAAAAATAACAGGACCATTCCTTCAAGATCCTGGTTCAACACAGATCTAAACTTGGAGAGAAGACAACTAAGAGCTGCAGAAAGTCTCTGGAGAAACAACCCATCAATAATCCACCTAGACCTACTCAAATCTGAACGCAGGGAATATAAAAAACACATCAAGAATGAGAAAACCTCTTTCTTCTGTGATGCACTAAACAATGCCAAAATAGGAGCCAAAGAACTCTTTAATATCATCAGACAACAAACCTCCAAGCCCCCCCTCTTCCGCAGTGACGGCCTCCACAGAATTATGCAACAACTTTGCCACCTTCTTCAATGAGAAGATCAACAAGATTGAGCTCTCCTTGGACAACAACCTCCAAGCACCCAACGTAAGCCCTCCAATCTGTAAAGAAGACCTCAACTCACCCAGCCACCCCACAACAACTGGAAATCCTTTGTCCCCATCTCAGAATCAGAAATCTCTAAATTGATTACCAGCGTCAAACCCTTGTCTCACTTCTTGGACCCTATCCCTGCACAACTAGCTAAGAAACTCATTCTCACCCTAGCCTCGCTGTGGACCAAGATTAAAAATAGCTCTCTAAGAACCGGAGCCATGCCAGACTGTTTCAAAATGGGTCAAGTCACACCACTTCTAAAAAAACAGGCTCCGACCCCAATGATCTCAACAACTTCAGGCCTGTATCTAATCTCCCTTTTCTAGCAAAAATCTTAGGTAGATATGCCCTCCTGCAATTAACACAACACATCGAAAGCAACAACTTCCTAGATCCTCACTAATCAGGCTTCAGAAAAGGTTGCAGCACTGAGACAGTGATGCTAAATGTCATAGATTAAATCCACAAGTTACTTGACAATGATCGATGCTGCCTACTCATCCTCCTGGACTTATCAGCAGCCTTCTACACGGTTGATAACAAATTGCTCCCAAAGTAATGCGGGAAAGGGTCGGAGCAGGTGGGAGAGCCTTCTCCTACATCACTGCCAAGACCTGGAACGAGCTCCCAATGAACATCAGACGCTCTCCAACCCTGCACACCTTCAGGAAGGACCTCAAGATCTGGCTCTTTGACTGATCCGGAGCTTCCCCCCAGTGCCTTGAGACCCTCACGGGTGAGTAGTGCGCTATATAAACCCCTGATTGATTGATTGAGGTGGTAATACAGTGGTTCTCCTCCTTCCTGCAGAACTGTACTCAAAGAATACAAATCAAAAATAAGACGTCAGACTTACTTCCCATAAACAGGGGGGTTCCGCAAGGATCAGTTCTTTCCCCGGCACTATTCAATATCTACATGCAGCCACTCACCAAGATACTCAACAAAGCAAACATCCCCTTCCACCTATATGCAGACGATACCAAGATCTACCTTGAAACTTTCTCTATTGAAGACATACAAAGACTAAACCTGACCCTGAAAGAAATCCAACTCCGGTTATCCCTCAACCACCTTGAACTAAACCAGGACAAAATGGAAATACTCGTCATATCCAACAAAGCACAGGGACCCCCACGTCACAGAATGGCTAAAAACCATTGATGCTCTAAACTGCAGCCTCATCCAAGCAGACTCTGTAAAATCACTGGGAATCACTCTGGACCCTAATTTAGACATGGTCAAACACATCAAATTTAACACCAAGAGCTCGTTCATCAACCTAAAACTGCTAAAAAAAATAAAGCCATTCATCCTGCCCAATGACCTCAAACAAGCCACCCAATCCTTAATTCTGTCCGGATTGGACTATGGAAACGCTAACTTGCAGGCACAGCTAAATTCCACCTAGCCCCCCTCAGAACAACTCTAAATGCAGCAGCCAGGATGGTCACTGGAGTAAAAAAATATGAACACATCACCCCTGCTCTCAGTGAGCTAAAATGGATACCAACCGAAATGCGCGCCAGCTTCAGAACAGCCTGTCTCACTCACAAAGCCCTGCATACCGCCAAACCTGCATGCCTGGTCGACAAACTAAACAAAGCTGGTCAGTCAAGGAAGCTAAGGAATACTAACATTCTACTTCTCATCCCGCCTAAAACTCACAAACAATCAATCAATCAGTCATTTGCTAAGCGCACTACATACCCGCAAGGGTCTCAAGGTGCTAGGGGAGGAGGTGGGGGCCGCTACTGATCGAACAGCCAGGTCTTTAGTATCCTACTGAAGGTCAGCAGTACTTGGGTCTGTCGTAGGCTCAGTGGGAGGGTGTTCCATTTATTTTTAATTTCTTTTTTTTATAGCGCAGGAATCAATCCCGTAAGGGTATCTCCGCGCTTTGCCAGCTATAGGGTTATCAGGTAGTACATCCTAGAAAGTTACGTGGACAAAAATGCTTCTTGATAAAGGAGAGTTTTTAATGTCTTTCTGAAGGATAGGTGATTGATGGTTGTTCTTACATCAATGGGAAGTTTATTCCACAGGGCAGGTCCAACTGAGGAGAAGGCCCTGTCTCCTTGTCTAGACTTCTTTGTGGCCGGGGGTTTTAGAAGGGCTTGGTTGCTTGAGCGGAGAGACCTACTGGGCTGATACAGCTCCAGGGATTGAGATAGATATTTAGGACTTGCTCCATAAAGGCATTTGTGAACCGTGCAGCAGATTTTGAAGTTGATGCGCTGCCGTATAGGGAGCCAATGCAGTTCTTTCAGCAAGGGCTTGGAAGGAGTCCTGGCTGGTGCACCCATGACCAGTCTTGCTGCCGTGTTCTGGACTACCTGCAAACAACCTACTGCATCAGCATTTGCTAATGTCAGCAGGCCGTTACAGTAGTCCAGGCGACTGGTCACCAAGGCCTGTACAAGTGTCTTTCTATAGGTGGCGGGAAGATATGGGAAGACACGTCTAAGTAGGCCAATGGTGTGGAAACACAACCCTGCGATGTAGTTGGTGTGTTCCTTCAGGGTCAGCTTTTGGTCCAACTTCACCCCAAGGTTCTTTACATGAGGTTTAGATGTAGGTACTGGGCCGAGATCTATTGGCCACCAGTCAGGGGACCAAAGGATGCTTGCCTTGCCAAAGAGTATGACCTCTGTTATTGTCACATTGCATTGGAGGCAGTTTACCGCCATCCAATGTGACACCGCCCTCATACCCTCAGCAAAGTTCTCCTTGACTTTGGGGCCAAGGGAGCTGAAAGGGTAGAGGAGCTGGGTGTCATCGGCGTAGGAAACCGGTATGAACCCATATTTCCGCACAATCTCAGCAAGCGGGGCCACATATACATTGAACAATGTAGGGCTAAGGCATGAGCCCTGTGGCACCCCCTTCGTGAGCCCCCTAGAGATGGAACGGAAGGGGCCCAGGCTGATAGATTGTGATCTCCCGGAAAGGAAACTCTCCAACCATGACAAAGCTAAGCCTCCAATTCCTACTCCCTGCAAACGGCTGAGAAGGATGTTGTGGGACACGGTATCAAAGGCTGCAGACAGGTCCAACAGCACTAGAATCATGGAGCCACCTCTATCCTGTGACATTTTGATCTGATCTGTCACAGAAAGAAGGGCTTATTCAGTGCTGTGGTTGGGCCTGAACCCAGATTGTGATTGGTCCAGGCCCCCTGTCGCCTCGATAAAGCTGGAGAGAGTGGTGTTAACGTGTTTCTCTGCCAGTTTGCTGATGAAAGGAAGGAGAGAAATCGGGCGGAGGTTGGAGAGTTCTGACCAGGGCAAGGTGGAATTTTTGCGTATGGGGTTCACTACCGCTTCCTTCCAAGCTAATGGAAGTTGACCCTCAGCATAGGAGAGATTGAGCAATTCCTGAATAGGAGGTCCTACTATCTCAATTAAGGGTCCATCTCTTGGCGACGAGGTGGGAGAAGGATCTCCCGCCGGTGGTTGTTCTTCGGATGCGCGGGACGGTGGCGAGTGAGAGATCGGTGGAGCACAGCTGGCGGTTGGGGGTGTAGAAGGAGAGGCGTCTGTTGAGGTAGGCTGGGCCGGTCTTGTGGAGTGCCTTGTGTGCGTGGATAAGGAGCTTGAAGGATATCCTCTTGTTGACGGGGAGCCAGTGCAGGATTCTCAGGTGGGGGTTGATGTGACCGTGTCATGGTACATCGAGGATCAGTCGTGCCGAGGCGTTTTGGATGCATTGTAGTCGATTGATGAGCTTGGTCAGGTCTCCCGCGTAGAGGGTGTTTCCATAGTCGAGTCTGCTGCTGACGAGGGCCTGGGTGACTGTCTTTCTTGTATCTGCCGGGATCCATCATTAGATCTTGCGGAGCATGCGGAGGGTGTTGAAACAGGAGGAGGAGATGGCGTTGACTTGCTTGGTCATTGAGAGCGTTGAGTCGAGGATGATTCCCAGGTTGCGTGCGTGGTCGGTGTGTGTCGGGCCGTTGGCCACCAGGCTGATGGGCTGGAGCCGAGGATGAAGACCTCCGTCTTGTCCGAGTTCAGCTTCAGATGGCTGATCTTCATCTAGTTGGCTACGGCCTTCATTCCTTCATGGAGGTTGGCTTTGGCGGTGATGGGGTCCTTGGTGAGGGAGAGGATCAGTTGAGTGTTGTCGGCGTAGGAGAGTATGTTGAGGTCGTGCTGTCGGGCGACGTGTGTGAGTGGGGCCATGTAAATGTTGAACAGTGTCGGGCTGAGGGAGGATCCTTGGGGTACGCCACAGATGATCTCGGAGGCTTCGGAATGGAAGGGGGGAGGCGGACACTATGGGTTCTGCCTTAAAGGGAAGAGGTGGTCCATTCCAGTGCCTTGTCTCGGATCCCTGTGGCATGGAGGCGTGCACGTAGTGTTCGGTGGCAGATGGTGTCGAAGGCGGTGGAGAGGTCTAGGAGGATGAGTGCTGCAGTCTCCCCGTTATCTAACAGGGTCCTGATGTCATCGGTGGTGGTGATGAAGGCGTCTCGGTGCTGTGGTTGCTGCGGAACCCTGACTGGGAAGGGTCCAGGATTCTGTTCTCTACGAGGTATTGGGTTAGCTGTCTGTTAAATATTTTCTCAATGACCTTGGCCGGGAAGGGGAGCAGAGAGATGGGTCGGAAGTTCTTGAGGTCTCTTGGGTCTGCCTTGGGTTTGGGCTCTGATCTCTGCGTATTTTCTGTTCTCTGGGAAGGTTGCGGTCTCAAGAGAGAGATTGATGACGTTGCGTAGGTGAGGTGCCATGGAGCTGCTTGCTTTGTTGAAGATGTGGTGCAGGAATGGGTCTGACGGAGGGCCGGAGTGGATTGTGCTCATGGTCTTGATGGTGTCATTGACGCTCACACTGGTCCAGGCTAGCAAGGGGACGTGGTCGATGGTGTGCGGAGGGTCTGTTGTATTGCTGTCTGTTGGGGCTGTCTGGGTGTTGAAGCTGTTGTGGATGTCTGCTATCTTGCGGTGGAAGAAGGTGGCGAGGGAGTCGCACAGGGCTTGCGATGGCGGGATGTCGTTGGTGTTGGACCTGGGGTTGGAGAGTTTCTTCATGATGTTGAAGAGCTCCTTGCTGTTGAGTGCGTTGTTATCGAGGTGGTCTTTGAAGGAGGTCTTCTTGGCAGCCCTGATGAGGTGGTGGTGGTTGCGGACGGCGTCCTTGTGTGCTGCGTGGCTGTCCGGAGTTTGTTCACTATGCCATTTATTCTCTAGTTTCCGGCAGGCTTGCTTGGAATCAAACACAAAGCCTCATCACGCGTCTTCTCTGGAAATGCGCCCAAAATTTAGAATGCCACTCCAGTTCATATCCGGACTAACCCCTCCTTTCCAAAATTCAATAGCCAGCTCAAAGACGTTTTCCTCAACCGAACTCTTCTGAATAGATAGCTGATGCTCCACATCGCATCCAGCACACTGCAGTAAACATTCACTCTGTTTAGAGGACCGATACCTCTCTTACCTCTTGTCTCGCTCCGGTGCTCCCCCTCACAGATCTGGGGTTGTCTCGAATCATGGAGTCTATCGGTTACTCTTTATGTTTGAACTCTTCACGTCACAGATCATTACCTCCGATTTGCTACTCTGTGTGTTTGAACTTCACTCATCACGAATCACAATGCTCTACTATGGTCACCTCTTATGTTTGATTGCTTCTTTGTTACATGTTGTAAAGTGCTCTGATACCCTCGGGTCTTGCGCAATATAAAACTCAAAAATAAATAAATAAAATACATAAATCAATGTTGTTTTTCACTGTTTGGGAAAGAAAAGAACATTCCACACTAATCGTATTGAAGCAGTCTGACTGTTTTCAAAAGAATATTGCTAAAAGATAATCACTTTCTAAAAAAAGAGATGAGAAGCATGTGACATTCACATCACTCACGGCATTTAACTAACCCCTTCATAAAAGGAATCCTCAATTATAATGCCACATGATAAATGGCACTGCTGATATCCAAGTCTATAGGACAGAAGTTTGAATCCTTACAAGGCCCTCTTAGACTTTCATCCTTCTGAGTTTGATACATTGGGTATCATTAAGGTACAAAATAATAACATGTGTTGTTTAAAACACTCAGAAACAATAAAATCCGTGGCAGTAAGTCCTATCGAGAAAAATAATAATGCAGCTTATTAGTATAACAATTATTAATACTTCAATAACTATCATATTTGTAAAATAATATCAACAGTGGAATTCTGATGTGCTGATAGGGCCTGGAGCCCACCAGTTTGATTGTATTGGTTTCTTCTCTACTTTCAGTGTGTGCATGATTCAGCTATAATCACAATAGGATTCTGGCCTGCTGCCTGTGTGCAGGGCCCTTAGTGTTAGGTCAGCTGCGGTCAGATCAGTTCCTGAGTCCCTCAGATTAAATGACTGCGAGGTTCTGGCATGCTGCTGGGATGCAGTCCCATTGTTTTTTGTTTTATTTATATAACAGAACAGTTGGGAATTGCTGCTGGTATTTAGGGCCCTCGCCTTTAGTAGCATTCTGTGTATGGACTGTGACTAGAGTCAGTGCCTCAGTTTTAAATATAGGTGTTCCCCCCCCATCCTAGGCATGTCTGGAGCCATTGGGAGATTTCAAGAGTTGCGGCCTCATGGGTAGGGGGAACCCTCTTGAACTGAAAACACTCCGTGACTGTGTTAAATCCTAGATTCTAGTTATTAAATAGTGGAGAACAAAAAATACAAAGTCTTCTCCATGGTTTGCTATGAACTTAATGAAAGGAAAAAAGTGGCAAATATATCAGAAGATGTTAGGGCAAACAAGCCCACTCCATTATGCACACCACTTACTGTTATCTATTGTTATGCTATTCATTTTTTATATATCACTTGTGACCACCTTGTATTTATTTGGCCCTTCAGAGATTTTATTTGCAGATATATCAGTGGTTGTGTATTTGCCATGAAGAGTCATGCCGGGGATGGACATGGACAGATCATACATAATATAGTTACAATTGTGTATGTTATGCTGTGTATGTCTTGTGTGTGCTTTCCGAAGGTGACGGTGGCTCCAGTACCCCACTGGCCAAACTTGTGTAAAGGTAAAGGTTAATTGATCTTCCTTGTAACCAATTTTAGCTGGGTTAGTCTGCTTTTCACCATGGTGCCTTAGCAGATGTTATGCTGTACAGGGTACAGCTATAATTTCCTATGAGTTAGTAGAGAGAGAGAGTGTGTGGTGTGAATAGGTGTGCCTGTGTGTGTGCGTGTCTGTGTATGTAGGTTTGTGGGGTGACTAGGGTTGATAGTTGAGAGCCTTATTCGTAAAGGTAACTTCCACTTTTGAATAATATGTACCTTGGAGTAAGTTTTCTACTTTTCAGTATTCATAAACTCTGAGTGTAACTGTACGATAAAAGAGAAAGTAGCATGTCTCCACCCTGTGATTACTGCAATTGGTTTACTCTGGAGTGGGTGAGTGATGCCCCTCCTTAAATCACTCCATGACCCTTCCTAATCCCCTCTAACTCCTGCCCACTTCCATCCCATTTTGCAGTAAATCTATCCCTTTTCACACCCACTCCCTCCAATCCCTCCCACAATTACCACTAAAACCTATCGACAGATGTGTGGATAGTCGCTTACTACATAGAAGTATAGGTAATACGGAGGTGTAATACTGCACGTGAAGATTGTGAATTCCAATTTGTAGTATTTCAAAATGTACTAAGAAATCCAGTTTGTAAATCCGGCTCTGAGATTTTAAGTTGAGTACAATGTCAGGCTGGTTGGTTGTTGATCTGTGTAATCCAAGAATGAGGGTTTTAATGTGTTGGTTAGGGTGGTCAAAGCAGGCAAGTATCTGCAGTTGTGATTTACTAGCACTGTTTTCTCAATATAGCTTGCCCTAAGATGACTATGGCAAGTGGCAAGTAGTTTGAGGTGGGGGAGAGGTATCTCTGCAATATGCATGAAGCGATGAAAGAGTCAGCTGATCAATGGATAGCTCTTCTGTCAGATGCATGCAATATGTGGTACATTGCTAATTTGCTACCAGTGGTGGTGTGCTCTCAGAACTGTGTGCAGGAGGGCTGCAAGGACAGGTGGGACTTGTTGCCCCATTTCATTGATCAACATATTTACTGGCAGTTTGTTTCAAAGCAAGAGTGAATGGAGATTATGTTGGCGGTGGGTGTTGGGATGAGGGATGGTTTTGTATACAGAGTACATGGAGCAGGGGGAGACAGGTAAAGATGGTCAACTTTGTCCCTTCTACTAGAAAAAACTGCACATGGCATGGTCATGTCAATTAACTGCTTTTTGCAGTTTATGTTGTTGGCTCGGCCTGAAGGGTTACATTGCTATAATGTTTGTGTTGCACAGTGAAGTACTTTCTCTTGAGTTGTATAGCTTACATAGCGTCTCTTTTAAGGAGCATGGTTAAGGGGGTCCTGGGATCCCAGCACCATTCCATGAGCTAACCCAGGCCCAGAGTCTCTACTGTGACGAGTCATACCAGTCAAGAGGGTGAGCACAACCTACACATCTCCCCATGCACTCAGCCAACCCACAGCAAGAGAGAGGCACAAGGGTCAACAGTATGTGCCACGTTGCTATGATCTGACATGTTATGACAGAACACTTGACTCCAGTATCTGGAGGTTAATGCTGAGGTCTATCCTGTCTGAGGTGAAGCAGAATCTGTGGCCAGGTCCACATATGACCTGGGAGATGTTTTGAATCTCAAGTCATTGTTGCAGTTTAAGCAGTAGCATGAGCTTTGCTAGAGCCACCTTGGGGCCTACTTCAATGGCAGGCCCATGTTTTGGAGGTCCAGTGAGGTGTTAGACACAGTTTAATAATGGGATTTACTTTGAATGCTTGTGGACGGATGGCACAGTAGGGTTGACATATGAATTTCTTTCTATTTCTCCATAGCTGGTTATGATTATCTCAAAGTTCAAAGCAAATTTTACCCCATCAAAAAGCAAAGCCTTGCCTTTAATAGAGATAATTCTTGGTGGCATATTTATTTTGTCAGTCGTTTTGTTTATTGCTGCCATTATGTTTAAACTAACATTTTATCAAAGTTGCAAACAAAAAAAGCATTTGCTGCAATAATAATTTGCAAAAGTCAGTGCATATAATCTTATATCTAGTCAAATGCAGTTGATTGTAGGATTGGTCAGTATTTGTGCTGCTATGTCTTATACCTCCTAGAACTACTATGAGCAAGGCTCATAGAGCTGCTTGTCTTTATACCGCTACTGCATGATCTTTACCTATTCACTAATGTATGCCAACTGTCACATTTAGAGCTCAGATTTCCCAGCCTAGACTCAACAGTAGCTGAAACAGTTATTTATCATAACACCACTGTTCTTGTGCTAATTATAGTATCCATAATATTTCTGTTGGCCAGGCACAGATTAAGAGGGCCCGCATATGTGATGGAACCTGGGCATTATAAGGAGTGTTGTTGTACAACAGAAATCAGACAGTTCACTGTATTAAACAAAGGATCCTATTTAGAAGTTGGCAGGCAGGGCCCGCTGTTAAAACATGACGGATATCCTGTCTGCCATATTACCAGTGCTTTATGTCATAAACCAGCAGTACAAATTTGACAAATGGGGCATCTGCCACATTAGTGACAAAGCATCCCATTCACCAAACACCAAATACGTCCTCACTGCCCAGATTTACTAAGCTCTTGTGTAACCATTGTGTCACGCAAGGCAACACAAGGGCTTAAGTAATATATACTAAGCCATGCAAAGCCAACTTGCATGGCTTAGTATATCTCTAGTAATGCAAAGCAAATCAAATTGCTACCTTTTGTTAGTCTGCATTAGGAAGGCATTCCATGAGTGGAATGTGAGCGTTCCTACACATCCATCATCAAAGATGTTGGCCCATTCTCAGATTTACTAAGGCTAGTAAACCTGCAAATGTGGCAAAATGCTACATCATACCAACAGACGTGCAACAAAGAGAAATATGTTTATTTCTCTTTGTTATTTCCTCTTTCTAAGTGTACTGCATTCTGAAGCACACAAAAATGATGAAAATGTGTCTGAGAATTGCTTTTGTAGAGGAAAGTGTCCCTTCCTGCACAAAAACAAAGGCACCCATGAACCATGGTGCAAAGGTGCCTACATTGGTGCTCAGAAGCACTCAATGCTGCAGCGAAGCGAGAGAACCAAAATGTGCCATATCTTAGTAAATATGGCACATTCCTTCTCCCTCCATTTGACATAGGTCAGCAAGTTGTCTTATGTGTTGCGTTGCATCAAATGTCACTAAATCAGGGCCCAAGTTTTGAAGTCCATTGCTCGCCTTAGTGTAGGGCCTATGCCCAAGCAAATGGCTACTCTTCCGTTTGCTAGTAAACGTGCCTGCACAGGTCTTCACACTCCTGCCAGTACTCTGGAAATGTAATCTAGAAGATATAGTAATGGTAGCTACCTAGCTTAATTCCTGTTATATCTGACGTTGTGTCAAATACTTTAGAACAATATGTGAGTATCACTAGACATCTCACAGCCAGGTGCAGAAAATGGGCAGTGGAAATGCACCACCAGCAAATTCCTGCCCCTTTCCCCTGCTCCACCGCTGCAGGATCCAGGAGGACCAGCGGTCTTGTGGAGGTCTGACTACCACCCTCAAAATACGGTGGCTGAACTCACAGTAGTGACTGTGGTCCGACTGCCACCGCAACTACGGCAGTCTCAGAATAAGGCCCTAAGTGTCTCTGCTTTCACCTTTATTGTGTTGATTGAGGCGTTTTTCAGTTGGGTATGAAAGTGACCACACCAATGTTTTAAGTGCTGTGAACTCTTCTGGGAACTTGGGGAAAATCTCCTGCGTACTAAATTTAGCCTACTCTACATGAATATATATTGTGGCGAGGTGCTGCTCCTGTTAACATATTTTTGTCTTTCTAGGAACTAGGGGCCCGATGTAGGTAAAATAGATTTACCGATTTTTAATTACCGAATCATACCGATTCGGTAATTAAAAATCGGTAAATCTAAGGGGTGGAGATGTAGGAACATCCAGATGTTCCTTTTACCGAATCGGTAAAAATCTGTATTTACCGATTTGGTAAATACCGACCGGTAATGCCCCATTCATTCCTATGGGCTTTGAAGCCCATAGGAATGAATGGGGCATTACCGGTCGGTATTTACCGAATCGGTAAATACCGATTTTGACAAGGGTGCAGGGGGTGTCACTTTGACACCCTCTAGCACCCCCAAAACGGGTTCAGGTGCCATGTGGCAGGCATACCTGCCCTAAGGGCAGGTCTGCCTGTCATATGGCACAGGTGTGCATGCACACATGTGCATGCACACCTGAATCGGTATTTTACCATCAAATAGGATTTGATGGTAAAATACCGATTTTTTAATGCTTGTGGGACTCAGAAGAGTCCCACCTACATATCAATTTTCCCGAATCGGTAAAAATACCGACTCTGTATTTTACAGAATCGGTAAATTTACCGATCGGTACATTTACCGATTCTGTAAAATACAGGGCCCTACATCTCAAATTGCATTTACCGGTCGGTAACGGCCGAATTCGGCCGTTACCGACCGGTAAATGCCTACCTACAGATCTCCAACACATCAAACATTTAATCATCTGAATTTCTCCTAAGGCTTACGTTCCACTGATAGAGGCAACATCAGGTTAGGGCTTACTACCAACTGTGATCCATATTGAATGGGGAGTTTGCTAGTATAACTGAGCCATTCCAAGCCCATGCTGTGCAAGCCAATGGGACTATAGAGATTTTATGCCCACACACTTGCTCATTTAAAGCTACATTCTGTGGAAATGGATATTCTAAGTCATCTTTGATCACTATGCGTGGCATACACTGCCCAGGGCACTAGCAAACATGGGCATGTGCCTTCTGCTCTACATAATATTTGAGTTCAAAATCAGGTGCAGCAAGGCCACCTTTTTTATTGCAATGCTAATATTTCCCACTTAATGTGGGTGCCCTTCAGGCACGTTTCAAGGGTCTTGGTATGTTGATCACTAGATATTGTAGTTGAGACAGCACAATCATCTCTAGTTTAATACAAAGTTGTATGCCGTGCTGAGGCTTTGTGCTAATTTCCTTTATTGTCACCCTATCATTTTCATGTATAATCATTTATATATTCTATCTGGGGTGGGCCAGTGCCCTAGTGTTGGCATACCTGCTGTGGCTTATTGTGGGGAGAGCGTGCTTGTGCCCCCTCCCCTGAGGCGCTTGCAGCCTAGGGGCATGGTACAATGTAGGAGTCCAAGGGGTCACCATCACCCCATGACCAAGAGCCAACCATGCAAGGGCCAGGAGCCCGTCCACCATCATCTAGCCTGCCTCTCGGAAGCTGGGGTAAGAAGACTTTTGCTCTCTCCCTGCATGCTGGAGGACAACATGGGCAGGGAGAGTAGGCAGGAAAGAGAAGAAAAGACTACCGGCTCCTGCGCAGCACAGGTGCTGTAAGCGTGTAAGCGGGGAGTGGCAAGTGCTGCAGGGGCTTCGGGGCTTCCACTACGGCTTCCAACTTTAAAGCTGGAATCAGGGTGTCCCAGGTAGATCCAAACACCCCTTAAAAAATAAAAAATTAAATACAGAAAAGCACCACCAATGGTAGGAGTTACAGCAGCCCCCCCAGAAATAACTTTTCCAAATCAACTCTATGCCTAAAGGGTTAAAGAAATGACCCCGCCCTGCTTTGCAGCCTCAAGTTAAACACTTCCAGGGCTAGAGCTTTTGCTCTTTAGTTGAGAGTGCAGCACCCTCTAAGGAGTTGGTTCTTTGATGGCCTTTAATGTGCCCTGAATGTGTATAAAAAATGCACAGATACATGTTATGTTCATTGCAAGTGCTTTATTGGTCATATTATGCTAACAGTCATTTTTGATGAATGTTGAAATGCTTTTTTGCCATTAATGATTGCAGTTTCACATGGTTGTTGATTACATTGAAATGATGTTGCTTCTAACATATATATTATTTGTCTTTAATGTGGGGACCCCTCGACAAAGCCAAAAGGCCTGTTTTATTTAAAGTGGCACCCCTCTGTTTTGGGATGTTCTATTTGACATATTTGATCTAGTTAGGGGGCATGCTGTGATTATTGGGCTCATGACCCTTTTAATGTCAAATGGTCAAATTTGATTTCAGAGTGTCACCAAGGAATTTTTAATCTGCCTGATGTATATATTTGTAAATGAATGCCCAGTGTTGTGTGTGTAATACATTCACGTTTCCCTTTTCAAAGAAAAGGCAATGGCTGGATAATCAGTACTATTATTGCTTGTCAGTGAATGGTGATTACAAGCCCACTCAACCTCCCCTGAGTAGGCCTTGGACTAAACTGCTTCTCTACCCTGAGAGAGTCAAGTGCTAAAATGGGGTGCTTGTTTCCCAGTAAGGGGAACTGTGGAACCTACTACTTGGACAGTTTTTACATCCTGCACATTAGTCCAGTTTCTTACAGCCAGTTATAAAGTCTGGTAGAACTAATCCTGTAGTTAATGGTCACTGACAGAAAGCTAAAATATTAGCTTAGATTTTCTCATCAGTATGTATTAAATACAGTGGCCAGTATGTTTCATAACTCAATGGGGATTTATCTATCTAGAGTAATATGGCAATTAGGGCTTCATCTAATATGTGCAACAGTTTCTCTTAACAAACTCTTTCCAGATATTCACTCATCTCTTCCATTGAGATTGCCATACTGGGCGCATACATGCTGTAATATTTCAGTTCACCTGTTCGATCTGTCAGCCTTTGGGTGGTCTTACCCCAAACGTTTAGCTTCTCTTACTCCATTTTGATGGAATTATTTTTTATTGGGATTAGGATTTCATGCTCTTTACCACTGCTAACCAGTGCTAAAGTGTTTGTACTCATTCCTCTAAAGCATGATTAAGTTGTCTTCTACCCAATTTTCATGTTTTATTTACTTATAGGTCCTTTGTAGAGTGGTATACCTTATACACAGGACCTGTAAATTAAATGCTACTAGTAGGGATACAGTACTCATTGTGCCAGCCACTTAAGTAGCACTATAAAACACGTCCCAGGCCTGCCACTGCAGTCCGAATGCTGGGTTAAACTAGCATGTCAACTTGGCAAGAAAACTCAATTGCAACATCTTAAATTCCCCTTTTCTTACATATGTATAACCCTAAGGTAGGTCATAGGTAGCTCATAGGGCAGGGTTTTTGATTACAATTTGGAAAACACCACTTTTAGAAAGTTTACATTTTTCTGACCGTAGCCCTTTTGTGCTTGCAGCCTATCTTGGGTCGCATGCTGGATGTAACTGACTGTTAGATTTTGTGAATCCCTCCCAGACAGTCACACTATGAGGAGATTAGGTGTGCCTGAATGGACTATCTCCTGGCAGGATGGCGGGGCAAAGATGATCACAGCCCCACTTGCAAATGAATAGGGAGTGCTCTGCCTTCACACGAAAGACTCATCACCTCCAAACTGTCAATGCAGCCAGCTTGGAGCACGGGCAAGGGAGCAGGGAAATTCCACACACTTCAAGGCACTGCCTACAAGCTCCTTCAACCTTCCATAAGGAGGCATCAGGGTATTATAGTAGTACTTCAGATTCCGGCTCTTCAGTTCACTCCTGGGCTGCAGAGAGACTCTAGGAGGACTGTCTTCTTTGCACTCTTTAAGACTGCTTTGCTGTACTTGAAAGGGCTGCTTTGTTGCCTGGAGCCTGCCTAGAACCCTCAAGGTCCAGCCCTGCATCTGTACCAGAACTCTGCACTGTTATTGTGACTTCAAGGGCTAGTTTGATGGCCTCCTGTTGCTAGCCACAGGGGCACAAAAGGCTCCCACCATCTTGAACCCACACCAGAACCCAACCTGAGTGAGTCTTGAATCCCAGGTTGTGTCCCACCAGTCCTGGACCCTTGATCGTGGTGATAAACGTGCCAAGATAGCCAAATCCCAAAAGGGAGTACTGAGATTTTTGGCTAAAAACTTAAAAACTTCTCTGAGAACCAGGAGGTGACCAGCACCAACCCACTCACCTATCTGCCCAAGGTGCATAGCTGGTCAGATTGTCTTTGCGGCTTCTCCCGCTACGTTCTTCTCTGCAGCAGCAATCATTTCAGTGGGCCTTTGCTAGAAGGCTATCTGGCCTTGTGTAACTGTTTTCAGCTACAACACTCTGCCTTGTCCCACTGGAGATTTTCAACTTCCAAAAAAGAGACTAAGTCCAAGGATCTCCAATGGTGACACTTCCTCCTCGGACACCTCCTGCAGTCTTGCTTCACTGAACTTTACCTTCCCATAACATTTTCTCTCAAAATTTCTTCTAAGTCCAAAGGTAGATGCTGACCGGGCTCAATCCGCAACTTGTATCCGAATTGCACTCCATTGTGGTCGGCCATATTTTTTTTACTTTGATCTGGTCTTGAGCGGCTAGATGTCTCAGTTAGTGCTTTGATCTATTAGATGCTAGTTATTACTAAAAACTTTAAAAAGTAATAACTCCAGTTCTTCTGATTGGAATTTTATCATTTTATTCAATTTTTCTGAATCTATATGAGATTCTTTTTGTGCTGTGTTTTACTTTATTACTGTTTGTGTGCTGCATAAATACTTTACACATTGCCTCTAAGTCAAGTCTGACTGATGTTGGTGCCAAGCTACCCAGGGATACGCACTGGTTACTTTAGTGACTTTTGTTGGTCACCCCACAAGGAATTGTAGCTGTTGCTTGACCAGGGCTCACACCCTAGTCAACTAACAACCTCAATTTCTAAAACCACCCAACCACCACATCAGCTGCAGTCTATTTCTTGTTCACTGTGCTCAGATAAGGACCATCAACCTCTCTGCATGTGGATGAATAAGGTTCAAAATAGGGGTTGGCAGCCTTTAGCAATATGGGGCAATGTAGCAACCCTTACGAGGGCACAGCAGAAATCCTTCCGCAGTGGCAGTTGGCTGCATCCCGGAGGTTTTCACAAGGGCTGGCCATATGCATCCAACCTTTGCTGCACATGACCAAATTCCAAATACGGAGGGGGTTGGCCTCCCACTGAGGTTGTGAACAAATCCTTGCAGCCCCCCCCTGCTATGAATGGCTATAATACCACATGATTTATCTATCTGTTCAAGGATTATGCTTTTACCATCTTCCACCAAGCAAGTTCACATAGCTGGGGAAAACATGTGCCCTGCCCATGGTAGCACTTCTAATCTGCTTGACTAAATTATCTTGAAACTAGAAAACATTTTCTGTAAAATAGAAGGTAATCATTTTGGATAGCATTATGGTATGTTCATATGGGTACATCTGTCTTATTCTCAATTACTGTTGACATGCGCTGATCCAATCCATATTATTGATACTAGTATAATGTCCATTCAGATCTAGTCTTACCGTTAGGTAAATGGGTTTCACTGCATACTTCAGATCATCAGAGCTATGAAATCTGTGGTGTTTTTTGGACATGATGATAATGTTTTCACTAAAAGATAGAACAAGTAGTGGCAGTCTACATAGGTAGCGGTGTTTTCTAACAAACTGCTTGTAGAAGATACTGTGGATCATTAGGGAGATAATGTGGTTTTATGATTCTTTGCTTGCAAATACACTATGGGGATTCTGTTGGTTTTGGTTTTGGGAAAGCAGTGTTAATCACATTCAGTTACACTGAAGTCCTTCAGCACTAGTAGTAAGCCATGGTGTCTAACTCTTTATGATATTTCTTATTCATCCTTTGGTACACATGGGATCATTCAACTGGTTGCATGCCTCAGACTTTAACAATATGAACTGTTCATCTGATGCCTTAATAATGTATGATTTATCCTTCACTAAAGTATTATAATTTCAATTTGTGGCCAGGATAGGTGAAATGTTATTCTGCCTAAAAGCCAGTCTCCTGAGATGTTTCGGTTCTGCAACTAATATCTCAGGCAAACCATAGCTGAAATCACATGGTAACATGGGCATGGTATGTCATTTAGTTTTAAAACCACTCTTGCTGTATTCACAATACAACTAACATTCAATCCCCGTATAATGCCATCATCATTCTCCACATATTGCCACATTCAAATCATCAATGGCACATAATGGGTGAAGATGCCAGGGAAATCTGGGAGGCATAGTTGCACTGTCATACACTGAGACCGACACTTTAATACCACACTGCTTGGGAGCACAATAAGCCCTTCTTACCACTTTGAATGTGTACAGTTTTTGGTAAGTTCTTGACACTACTCTCAACATGGGATTTAGCAGTCTTCAGTGTTGGCCCAGTAATGGCTGCTTCCGGTGTGTAATTTGTAAAACAATAAGTACCGGGCCCAAAGTTTTCCTTAAGAACCTGCCACCGTGCTCAAGTGCTGACAACTAGGTGAGCCGTGTAGAGCTCCCATCATGTTCTGCGGTTGAGCTGAATTCTACTCTGGTGAGTGCATATTTGCAATTTTCTCTCCTCCCCTTGTTCCCCTGCACCTCTTTTATAAGTATAAGTAACAGGCTCGATTGACTTGGGGTGATTTCATGGGACTGCGGAGATTTCCCAGGACAGCATACAAATGGTGGGAAAGTACTCAATGAACCAAATTAAGGGAAAAGAAAGACCTCCTCCAGTGACACCCCCTTATAGATTTGTACCAGTGCTCGTGGATCATCCTATTTACCTGCTATAATTTGGCAAACAAACCTCAACCAGCCATGTACCGGCTTAGGCCTTTCACCCGGCTACTAAGAAAGGAGGGGTTAAAGTAGCATGTAAGTGCCCTTTATGCTCATTCTCTAGTGGAGGAAAGACAGGTTTGTTGCAGAAGCAATCCATGTAGCACAGGTGTGGCTCACAGGTGACCCATTATCATGGGTCACCGCGAGCCCCCAGCCACAAAACTTTTAAAATTTGCAACGAAGAGCTCTGATGAAGCATATATGAAGGGATATATCAATGAAAACACGTATGACCGAGAAGAAGAATCTACAGGCAAAAAAACTGTCTGGTCAGAATCGATCTCAGAGCCCGACCCAGCTATTCCCTTCTCCAGTTAGGCTTTGGAGTAACCTTTCACAGTGCGCTGAAGGTGGGAGCCCAGATAACTCCAGTACCTCTCCCCCAGCCACAGTCGAAAGAGATCCTGTAATCCAGTCTACTACTTGTTTGGAGGAGCTATCTAAAGAAATACCTAAAGAAAATTGGAAGCAGGCAAATCCATTATTTAAAGTGGTGGTCTCGGGATGGGGCCAAAAGAAAAATCATCCTGATGCAGCTAGCATTCAATCAATTACTAAAGCTGATCCAAGTACTACAGCTGCCTTGGAAAAAGCTCTCTTAACAGGCAATTTTCGGACACAAATGTGAGCCCAGACACTCATGCCGTATCATCTCTTCAGGCTTCATCAATTGAGATGACAATAAATCAGATATTAAATGAACTTGCTGAAATGAAGCTCTCTCAAGAAGCTGCTCAACATAACACTAATGAACAATTAGACTAGATCAATGAGAATCTTCAACAACTCTCCTCGCATATGACGGAGGTAGAACAGAAGGAATCTTATTTAGAAGACAACAGTAATAATAGTCAAGAAAGACATCTGATCAAATTTCAAACTGAGCTGGAGATCTCCAGCTTAAACTCGACGATGTAGAAAATCGTGCTCAGCATACTAATTTAAGGTTTGTGGGTATACTAGAATAACATGAAGTAGGCCTATCACCCATGCAATTGATTCCAGATCTTGTCTGTAAAGTAGTACTTCCCCAAAAAAGCGCAAGAAATCAGTGACTTGTCTATTAACAGAGCACATCGAGTACCAGCAATTTGATCTACAAACGCAAAATGCACAAGAACAATCCTGGGCAATTTTTCAGATGTTCAGCAAATTCTGACTCGAACGATTAAAAATAAGTCCTTTTTTTCACGGGATAATTTTCCATTTTGGATTTATCCAGATATGTCAATATTGGCAGCACGAAGATGTGGATTTTTTGGATTGATGGATGACTTTAAACGGAATAATGCTCCAGTCTGCATAATCCAACAATCCAAGCTAAATGTTTTGTATAAGGGACTATCTCTTATATTTCAGTCAATAGAGCATGCTAAAGAATTTCTTCTTGCAGTCCGGGGTGAAGAGGGGACTAGAAAATAGTTTCTATGTTAAAAAAGGGGAAAATAGAAAGGGGAAAGAATGTGTAGGACAAGGGACAAAAAAAAGAGCTAAGAACGATTCACCTTTTTAGCAAATCATAGATCTATATAAAAATATATGATATTATGAAAATCACCTCCGGGTTCCAGCAGAGTGAGGGGTAGGTCCTCTGCCATTGTACAGAGAAGACACAACACTAGTCATTTCAGTGTCGCTACCTGCTGGAAGACGTTGACTTGAAATATTGACTCTAATGGAGTTGTTTTTCTAGAGTGACAGGTACCACTTTATAGGGTGCTGTTTTTGTGGTCCTCCACTCTCACTGCTAGTGACCACAATTGATAGTGCAGATATTCACTGATATAGGTCCTGAAGAATTGCCGTCCATTGGACATTTTTTATTGGTTGAAAGCTTTATTCGATATGCAAGATATCTTGTAAGCATACATACATATAAAAACAGCATTTCAAAACAGTAAATAAGTATGTCAACATTAAAATACTAAGACAATAAAATAGGATATAACACTAGATAGATTAGCTAAAAGGTGAATTAAATTGAAATTGACAATCTCTTGCAGCGAATCAACCATGAGCATTTTAAAAATTTGGAAACACCGCAAACAATTGGAGGGGCAGTATCAGTCAATAAAATACGTAGTGCAACCAGATGCCTACGTATTCCCAAGCGTCTAAAGAGATGTTTAAGCCAATACCGCCTAGGATTAATATAGTCCGGACACTCAAAAAAAATGTGTGACACCGTTCTGGCCTAGATTGACAAAGGGCATAGAAGGGCGATAGATGAGCACCGGATTTCCATTTTGACACAAAAGCCCCGATCGGGAGGGTGCCTACCCTGAGCTTGAAGTACAGGGCCCTATCAACTGGCAAGGTGATTACATCCAGGTAGGGTTCGTAGGCTACCACATCCTTTATTTCCAAAAATGCTGCAGTCATGTTACAGTGGTTTTGGTTCCTGATGAGTTTACCAGAGACCCAGTCCCAATAAAGTTTTTTGAGGTCAGCCTTTGGTGGAGCAGATTTTGTAGTCCAACAATCCCCCAGGCCCAACTCTCCCAAGAGATTTTTGGTGTCCCTCAGCCACTTGATCTTGGCCCAGCCTCCCATGCTCATTACCTCTGCCAAGCCATCGGCATAAGATTTTAACTCCGGGACCCTCCATATACGGGACCAAAGAAGCAGTGGTCGAAGGCGCGCCTGATCTTTAATGCTCTCGCAGCCCACATCCAAGAGCACCGGGACTGTCGGGGTGCTCGAGGGGAGGGCTAGGAGGTCCTTCAAAAACTTATTCTCAGCCTTGGATAGGGACTCTAGATTACAATGCCCCCACAGCTCGGCCCCGTACAATGCTGAGGTTATGCCTCTGGCCTTGTAAATCTCGATAGCAGGTCTCACAAAGTGTTTGGGTGATGCTCGAAATTCCCTAAGCAGAGCGCCCCCTACCTTTTTATGGTTCAGGACCATCTTGTCAATGTGGGAGGACCAATTCATATTATCAGTTATACGCAGCCCCAGGTAATCAAATTCGGAAACTTTCTCCAAGGGGACGGTGTTCAAAACAGGCGGGCGTCCTAGTTTCCTTGGAGGGTGCAAAATCAAATATTTAGTTTTATCCACATTGATTACCAGACCTCTGGATAGACAAAAGTCCTGGAAGCGGGTCAATAGTTTCTGTAGTCCCTGGGGAGTTTTTGAAATAAGCAGAGTATCATCTGCAAACAGCAGAGTAGGGATCCGTACTCCCCCCAAACAAGGTGCGTCCGCTGGTTCTTGCTGCAGATGGTCAACCACACCGTTGACATAGAGCGAAAAGAGTGTGGGAGCTAACACGCAACCCTGTCTGACACCCCTACAGACCGAGATCCTGTCCGTTGTTTCCCCATTTTTCCCCCAACGGACCTGGGCATAGTTACTAGTGTGGAATTTAATGAGTAGGGACAAAATATAGGGGGGGAGCCCCAGACCCTGAAGTACCCTCCAAACTTCCTCCCTAGGGACCAGGTCAAAGGCAGTCTTCAGGTCAATAAAGGCCAAGTAGAGACTGCCCTTGCCTAGTTCCACGACCTTCCAGTTTAAGAATGCTAACCTGAAGACCTGCTCAATGGTGCCCGTTCCAGAACGGAAACCGGCCTGGAAATCAGATAGCACTCTGTTCTCGTCCACCCAATGGAGAATCCTTCCCAGAATTGCCTTTCCTGCCACTTTTTGCGTGGAGTCGAGCAGACTAATTGGTCTGTAATTCCCTGGGCTATCTCTGGGACCCTTTTTATAGATAGGGACGACCACCGCCCCTCTCCATGAATCTGGAACTGGGCCACCCTTCAAAATGTCGTTTAGAAGTGCAGCGATTACAATGCCCCAGTCAGAAGGATATGCACGCAAAAGATCCCCTGGAAGCCCATCCGGGCCTGCTGCTTTCCGCGGTGCCACCCACTTGATAACCTTCTCTACCTCCCGTGCCGTAAAGAGAGCGAGATTAACGTCCCCTAACGAGACGGTGAAAGAGGCTGGGTCATTTAGGGGCCCTTCTACCGGAGCGTATAAGGCCCCAAAATGTTTTGTCCAGTTCTGGGGAGGGATATTACATATCCTCAGGGTCTCGTCGGGTCTATTACGGGAGCCCACCAGATCCCAAAACCCTCTGGCGTCCTTGCTTTTACTGGCAGCCAGTAGGTCCGCCCAGAACTTTTCCTCCCATTCCTTTTTGGCAATTTGGAGGGTCCTGGAATAAGCCTTTCTGGCCTCCCTGATCTTAATTTGCGATTTGGATTTGACTGCCTCTACCAGTCTAGTCTTCATCGCCCTACATGTACTGGTATACCATCCCTTAACTTTTATTTGCCTTTCTTTGGTCCCTAGTCTACTTGGGTGAGCAGTAAACAGATTGGTTAGGGCCTTGGTAAGGTCGCTAAAAACCCCACAAGCCGTCCCCATCCCTCCTGTAGTGGTCCCCAGATTAAGTTGTGCTAGGGCTAGGAGATGAGTTATTGCTGCGACCTTCTCCTCAGAGAGGGCGAGTTTCGTCCACTTTATTCGCCTCCCACAAAGTGCTACTTGCGACTCGCCCAGATCTGCTGTGAAAGAGGGAGCCAAGCCTCCCCTATCGGCTGTCCACCAGGATACTAGAGTGAGGGAAAGTAAGTTGTGATCACTCTCTACTGAGGGGACCACAACCATATCCCTCACCAAATTCCACAAACACACATCAAGGAAGATGTAATCAATTCTTGATGTGTGATTGGGCCTATTGTAAGTGTGGGCCCCCCCCTTGTCCGACTCTGACCTACCGTTTAGGGCCCTCAGGTTGAACTCCATACTGAGGGTATACACCTGTAGGGCCACCTCAGTCCACCTCTTGATGGGGGCTATTTCTAAAGCGGGAATCCCCCTCCTAGCATCCTCCTCATCCTGATCCAGGGTGACGTCCGAGCCTAAGGGCTCGAATGTACAGTTGATATCACCAGCAACCAGGGTGCAAGCCTTGTATGGGGTTGATCTTAAGAGGCCCTCCAGAAGTGCAATTGTTGGGGACTGCCTTCCCCCCTTAGTACCTCGTGCATAAATATTTAAAAAGTTTAGAATAGCACGACCCTTGGAGTCCTTCAGGGTAATATTAAGGAGGTCCAGACAACCAGTCTGTTGCTCCACTATCCTACAATTCAATGAGGCAGCAACCCAGATGAGGAGGCCACCAGAAGGGCGTCCCCTCCCTGATTCTGAGCATACTGCTGGGATAGAATAGGCCAAATAGCCCACCTTATGAGTGGGGTCCGTGCTCCATGTCTCCTGGAAAATGCATATGGAATGTTCATCCACCAATGCATTCCAGTCGGGCAATGTCAGCTTCCTTGAAATTCCGGCTACGTTCCAGCTGAGGACCTTAAAAAAGGGTCCGTCACAGCTGGGACGCTACCGGGTATAAGGTCATGACAGGGGGCCACCTCTTGATGCTCCAACGGTGTTCCACATACACCAGCGGTGTCTTGGGTCTCTACCATTGCCCCTACATCTAATAATATAGAATGGATTTTAGTTGGGGATGGGGATATGGACTGCATTATGGTAGAGGGTGAAGACTCTCTCAACTCCCCCTCTGCTGTCCCACCCTTGCCCTCAAGACAATGTCCCTTGGAGCCCC